>NC_141167.1:39095000-44095000 GCF_055505025.1 Bos grunniens | reverse complement strand
TGTTGTATCATATGGAAAGAAGTTCTTTAAATAAAATTGAAGGAGAATAAGGGTTCAAAGAAAGTCATAGATGGTAAGGTTTTAAAGTAGAGTAGGGTTTCTTGAGAAGATAACACTTTAGCAGAGACTTAAATAAAGACAGTTTACAAAATAGTTATAAAGGAGATTAAAAAACAAGGAAAAAAAAACCATACAAATGGTAAAAGCAAAATAACACACACACATTAAACAAAAACAGAACCAAAGAAAACAAACCAAAAAAACAAAAAACAAAAGAACCCCAAAATGAAATCAAACAATTAAAAACAAAGCTGACAAAAACACAAAAGCAAGGCAGAATGCCAACTGAAGAGTAAAGTAAACAAAACAGACAAAAATGATTTTTGAAAAACGGAATAAAGATAAAAATCATAAATGCACCTTGGTACAACAGTACCTAAAGCCCTTTCGATGTGCTTTCTATTTACGCTTTTTATTAACACTAGTCTTCCAGTATTCAGAGTTTATTTCAATTTTGTTTCCAAGTAAAGGGAGAACATATAAGGGTGGTCTTCACAGATATTACTTCTGAGTCATGGGTGAGGTGAATCCACCGTCTCATCTTTGCCAGAACTGTGATTACATGATTTGCTTGACAAACCCCCAATGTTTGTTACAAGCAGCCATGTGACATTGTTCTGCCCAGTGAGATATGAGCCCAAGTCTGCAGAAGGTATCCAGTCATGTTCTTCTTGCTCTTGAAAACAGATACGTATTTTAAAAGTTTGCATACTGTACGAGATTCCAATCACGACATTCTGGAAAAGGCGAGATTATGGAGATAGTAAAAAAGTTGTTATCAAAGATAAGAGAGGAGTCAAGGATGACTAAGTGAAGCACAGAGAATTTTCAGGTCAGTCAGACTACTTTGTATGATAGATACTACAGTGATGGATACATGTCAGTATTCATTTGTCCAAAGCTACAGAATGCACAACACCGAGAGTAAACGCTAATATAATCTGTGGCTCTGGATGGTCACGATGTGTCCCTGCAGGTCCATCAGCTGTACTAAAGCACCCCTGTGGAGTGGGATGCTGATAGTGAGGGAGTCTGTGCCTGTGTGAGGGGAGGAGGTATATGGGAACTTTCTACTTTCCACTCAACTTTGCTGTGAACCTAAAATTGCTCTTAAAAAAAGACTATAAAAATAAAAAGGGAGAGAGGTGGAGATATATGAGCAAAAATAGTAACTCTCCTTCATTAAGCCTTGTCGTGTCGCCAGCTATCTTGGAAAACACAAGGCCAGCCAGGCCAGGATGGACATATAGAAACCTAGACTGTTAAATTACTGAATTGATCAACCTTAGTGGTTTATACGGAGAAGGCAATGGCACCCCACTCCAGTACTCTTGCCTGGAAAATCCCATGGACAGAGGAGCCTGGTAGGCTGCTGTCCATGGGGTCACTAAGAGTCGGACATGACTGAGTGATTTCACTTTCACTTTTCACTTTCATGCATTGGAGAAGGAAATGGCAACCCCCTCCAGTGTTCTTGCCTGGAGAATCCCAGGGACGGGGGAGCCTCGTGGGCTGCCGTCTATGGGGTCGCACAGAGTCAGACACGACGGAAGCAACTTAGCAGCAGCAGCAGTAGCAGTGGTTCATAAGGTTATTTGCCTTTAGTGATTTAACTTTCTTACAGTATGAAATGATGAAGGTTGATAAAAGGAGAGATTACATTTTTTTAAAAAATAAATAATAAAGAACAGGAAAGCAAAGGTAAAAGAAACAGCCGCTCTAATTTATATCTCTATGAGAATCTCAGGTCTCCTTAAGTGTTTTCCTGTTTTGGCTTTTCAAATCCAGCCTAAGCTAAAGCGAAGAGGTATGGTAGATGCTGTTACACATATGCACAGTTCCCAAAGACCCCAGTAGGGTAAAGACCAAAAGGAAGCAAAACTAAAAGAAGATAAAACAGGAGATCTGGGTTCGATCCCTGGTTTGGGAAGATCCCCTGGAGAAGGGAATGGCAACCCACTCCAATATTCTTGCCTGGAGAATCCCATGGACAGAGAAGAGACTGGTGGGCTACAATTCATGGGGTCATAAACAGTCGGACACGACTGAATGACTTTCACTCATTCACTCAGTGCCACCCTAACTTTCCCTATGGTTTAAGCCTGTTGGAACTTTCTATAAATTGCAACCAAAGCACATTAATTAATACAAGGCTAGTTAATACAAAGAATGTTAATTAGGATAAATATAAATGTCCCATAGTGAAAGGAAAAGCAGGGCCTGCCCTTGGCTGGATAAAGCCAGTGCACAAGCCAGCCTCTTATGTGGTCACTGTTACTCAGGATGATGCCTACTGGGCCGGGCTGTCTTCCCAGCTTACCCTCCACTCCTAAGGAGGCTGAGATGAGTCACTGACACTATGGTCACTCTTCCTGTTCCCAGGAAGGTGCTGACACTCTGATATTTTTAGAGGTCCTCAGAGAGCAGAATCATGAAGCATTTAAGGGGAGACTAAATGGGCTTCCCAGATGACTCCGCTGGTAAAGAATCCGCCTGGAATGCAGGGACCTGGGTTCAATCCCTGGGTTGGGAAGATGCCCTGGAGAAGGGAGAGGCTACCCACTCCAGTATTCTTCCCTGGAGAATTCCATGAACTTTACAATCCATGGGGTTGCAAAGAGTCAGACAAGATTGACCAACTCTCATTTCACTTCACTTCATTCTCAGGAAACACTGTGCCTCCCACTATGAGCAGCACCTATCAAAGCCACCTCCACTGTGCTCTTCTCTATACTCTGACCATTGCTCTGACCACTTCTCTTGCTCTGACCATTCTCACATGTAAAGTGTGGGTGACACATGCCTGGTGCACCCATACTTACATGTGGCTCCACAAAACCATGTGTGTAACTGCATAGATATAAGTTCGGTCGCTCAGTCACGTCCAACTCTTTGTGACCCCATGGACTGCAGTACGCCAGGCTTCCCTGTCAATCACCAACTCCCAGAGCTTACTCAAACTCATGTCCATCAAGTCAGTGATGCCATCCAACCATCTCATCCTCTATCACCCCTTCTCCCATCTTCAATCTTTCCCAGCATCAGGGTCTTTTCAAATGAGTCAGTTCTTTGCATCAGGTGGCCAAAGTACTGGAGTTTCAGCTTCAGCATCAGTCCTTCCAAGGGACTCTCAAGAGTTTTCTCCAAACCATAGTTTGAAAGAATCAGTTCTTCAGTGCTCAGCTTTCTTTATAGTCCAACTCTCACATCCATATGTGACTACTAGAAAAACCATAGCTTTGACTAGATGGACTTTGGTTGGCAAAGTTAATGTCTCTGCTTTTTAATATGCTGTCTAGGTTGGTCATAACTTTTCTTCCAAAGAGCAAGTGTCTTTTAATTTCATGCCTACAGTCACCATCTGCAGTGATTTTGGAGCCCCCAAAAATAAAGTCAGCTACTGTTTCCATTGTTTCCCATCTATTTGCCATAAAGTGATGGGATCAGATGCGCTTTAAGCCAACGTTTTCACTCTCCTCTTTCACTTTCATCAAGAGGCTCTTTAGTTCTTTGCTTTCTGCCGTAAGGGTGGTATCATCTGTGTGTCTGAGGTTATTGATATTTCTCCCAGCAATCTTGATTCCAGCTTGTGCTTCATCTAGCCCAGCGTTTCTCATGATGTACTCTGCATATAAGTTAAATAAGCAGAGTGACAACATACAACCTTGATGTACTCCTTTCCCTATTTGGAACGAGTCTGTTGTTCCATGTCCAGTTCTAACTCATGCTTCCTCACCTGTGTACAGATTTCTCAGGAGGCAAGTCAGGTGGTCTGGTATTCCCATCTCTTTAAGAATTTTCCTTAGTTTGTTGTGATCCACACAGTCAAAGGCTTTGGCATAGTCAATAAAGCAGAAATAGACATTTTTCTGGAACTCTCTTGCTTTTTCCATGATCCAGCAGATGTTGGCAATCTAATCTCTGGTTCCTCTGCCTTTTCTAAAACCAGCTTGAACATCTGGAAGTTCACAGTTCACATATTGTTGACGCCTGGCTTGGAGAATTTTGAGCATTACTTTGCTAGTGTGTGAGATGAATGCAATTGTGCGGTAGATTGAGCATTCTTTGGCATTGCCTTTCTTTGGGGTTGGAATGAAAACTGACTTTTCCAGTCCTGTGGCCACTGCTGAGTTTTCCAAATTTGCTGGCATACTGAGTGCAGCATTTTCACAGCACTATCTTTTAGGATTTGAAATAGCTCAACTGGAATTCCATCACCTCCACTAGCTTTGTTCATAGTGATGCTTCCTAAGGCCCACTTGATTTCACATTCCAGGATGTCTGGCTCGAGGTGAGTGATCACACCATCATGGTGATCTGGGTCATGAAGATCTTTTTTGTATAGTTCTTCTGTGTATTCTTGCCACCATTTCTTAATATCTTCTGCTTCTATTAGGTCCATACCATTTATGTCATTTATTGTGCCCATCTTTGTATGAAATATTCCCTTGTTATCTCTAATTTTATTGAAGAGATCTCTAGTCTTTCCCATTCTATTGTTTTCTTCTATTTCTTTGCACTGATCACTGAGAAAAAGCCTTCCTTGCAAGGAAGCCTCTCTCCTTGCTATTCTTTGGAACTCTGCATTCAAATGGGTATGTCTTCCCTTTTCTCTTTTACCTTTCACTTCTCTTCTTTTCTCAGCTATTTGTAAGGCCTCCTCAGACAACCATTTTGCTTTTTGCATTTCTTTTTCTTGGGGATGGTCTTGATCACTGCCTCCTGTGCAATGTCATGAACCTCCATCCATAGTTCTTCAAGCAATCTGTCTATCAGATCTAATCTCTTAAATCTATTTGTCACTTTTACTGTATAATCATAAGGGATTTGATTTATATCATACCCAAATTGTCTAGTGGTTTTCCCTTATTTGTTCAATATAAGTCTGAATTTGGCAATAAGGAATTCATGATCTGAGCCACAGTCACCTCCTGGTCTTGTTTTTGCCCACTGTATAGAGCTTCTCCATCTTTGGCTGCAAAGAGTATAATCAATCTGATTTCGGTATTGACCATCTGGTGATGTCCATATGCAGAGTCTTCTTTTGTGTTGTAGGAAGAGGGTTTGATATGACCAGTGCATTCTCTTGGCAAAACTCTGTTAGCCTTTGCCTTGCTTCATTTTGTACTCCAAGGCCAAATTTGCCTAAAGATCTTATAGGTCTTCGTAGAACCACTCAACTTCAGCTTCTTCAGCATACTGGTGGGGGCATAGACTTGGATTACTGTGATTTTGAATGGTTTGCCTTGGAAATGAACAGAAATCAATCTATCGTTTTTGAGATTGCATCCAAGTACTACATTTTGGACTCTTGTTGACTGTGAGGGCTACTCCATTTCTTCTAAGGGATTCTTGCCTGCAGTAGTAGATATATTGGTCATCTGAGTTAAATTCATCCATTCCAGTCCATTTTAGTTCACTGATTCCTGAAATGTCAATGTTCAATCTTGTCATCTCTTGTTTGACCACTTCCAGTTTACTTTGATTCATGGGCCTAACATTCCAGGTTCCTATGCAGTATTATTCTTTACAGCTTAAGACTTCACTTCCATCACCAGTCACATCCACAACTGGGTGTTGTTTTTGCTTTGACTCTGTGTCTTCATTCTTTCTAGAGGTATTTCTCCACTGATCTCCAGTAGCATATTGGGCATCTACCAGTCTGGGGAGTTCATCTTTCCGTGTCCTATCTTTTTGCTTTTTCATGGAGTCCTCGAGGCAAGAATACTGAAGTGATTGCCATTCCCTTCTCCAGAGGATCATGTTTTGTTAGACCTCTCTACCATGACCTGTCCGTCTTGGGTGGCCCTACACAGCATGGCTCATAGTTTCTTTGAGTCAGACAAGGCTGTGGTCCATGTAATCAGTTTGATTATTTTTCTGTGATTGTAGTTTTCATTTTGTCTACCCTCTGATGGATAAGGATAGGAAGCTTATGGAAGCTTCCTAATGGCAGAGACTGACTGAGGGGGAAACTGGACCTTGTTCTGATGGGCAGAGCCATGCTCCATAAATCTTTAATCCAATTTTCTGCTGATGGGTGGGGCTGTTTTCCCTCCCTGTGTTTGACCTGAGGCCAAACTATGGTGAAGGTAATGAAGATGATGGTGATCACTCAGTGCTCCCAACCCTGCAATAGGCCACCACCAACCTACACCTCTACCAGAGACTCCTGAATACTCACGGGCCAGTCTGGGTCAGTCTCTTGTGGGGTCACTGCTCCTTTCTCCTGGGTCCTGGTGTGCACAAAGTTTTGTTTGTGCCCTCCAAGAGTCTGTTTCCCCAGTCCTGTGTAAGTTCTGGCAGCTCTAGGGTGGGGTTAATAGTGACCTCCTCCAAGAGGACTTATGCCATACCCAGGTCTGCTGCACCTAGAGCCCCTGTCCCTGCAATGGTCCCCTGCTGACCCATACCTCCACGTGAGACACTCAAACACTCAAAGGCAGGTCTGGCTCAGTCTCTGTGGTGTCTCTGGGTATGCACAACATTTTGTTTGAGCCCTGCAAGTGTCTCTGGCGGGTATGGCATTTGATTCTAAACATGATTTCACCCCTCCTACCATCTTGCTGCAGCTTCTCCTTTGCCCTTGGACGTGGGCTATCTTTTTTTGGTGGGATCCAACATTCTCCTGTCGATGGTTGTTCAGCAATGAGTTGTAATTATGGAGTTCTCCTAGGAGAAGATGACCATCCGTCCTCCTACTCTGCCATCTTGCCAGAAATAAGGTATATTGCATAGGTATGCTGCTGCTGCTGCTAAGTTGCTTCAGTCATGTCCAACTCTGTGCAACCCCATAGACTGCAGCCCATCAGGCTCCACCGTCCCTGGGATTCTCCAGGCAAGAATACTGGAGTGGGTTGCCATTTCCTCCTCCAATGCATGAAAGTGAAAAGTGAAAGTGAAGTCGCTCAGTCGTATCACTGGACAAATATGTAATTTTGCCACATGCTATTTTGTTGCTATTGTTCAGTTGCTCAGTCAGGTCTATAATTTGAGGAATGAAAGGACTAACCAGGTGAAATGTTTTTCCTTTCTCCTATCCTTTAAATGTTGTTTTATCCAGGACCCTACCCTTGGCCTTCAGCCCTCAGATTTCCCTTTTTTAAGGATCCTTCTTCCCCTGACCTCAGGCTCACTTAGGCTTTTGCTCCCTCCTGGGCTCTGAAAGCATCTCTCTATTCTCTAGCCTAGATGTCTTTCCCCCAGTTTTATTGAGATACAATCAACATACAACACTTTATAAGTTTAAAATGTGTAGCACAATGATTTGACTTACATGTATTGTGAAATGATTATCACAGTAAGTTTAATTAACATCTACTCTCTCATATAGATACCAAAAAAGAAAATGAAAAAAAAAATTTTTGTGTGATGAGAACTCCTAGAATCTACTCTTTTAACAGTTTTCATATATACCCTACAGCAGTCACCATGCTGTACATTACATGCCTGGTACTTTGATGGCCTTCCTTCAATTCCCCCCTCCCCCAGCCCTACCTCTGGTAACCATAAATCTGATGTCCTTTAGGAGTTTGAAATTTTTTGTTTTTTAATTTTTTATATTTATTTTTTTGCCTGTGCATTTTCTTTTTTCAGTTTTATTGTAATATAATTAACACATAAACTTTTGTAAATTTAAAGTTTACAATGTTAAGATTTGATACATGTATGTATTGAGAAATGTTTACTACATAAGGTTAGTTAACACATCCTTCACCTCTCAAAATTACAGATTTTTGCTTATGATGAGGCCATTAAAGCTCTACTTTTATAGCAACTTTCAAGTATATGGGCTTCCCTGGTGGCTCAGATGGTAAAGAATCCACCTGCAATGTGAGAGACATGGGTTCGATCCCTGGGATGGGAAGATCCCCTGGAGAAGGGAAAGGCTACCCACTCCAGTGTTCTGGCCTAGAGAATTCCATGAAGTGTATAGTCCATGGGGTCACAAAGAGGCAGACATGACTGAGCAACTTTCACTTTCAAGTATATAATCTAGTCTTGTTAACTATAGTAACCATGCTGTATTTTAGATCTCCAGAAGCTGTTCATCTTACAGGTGAAAGTTTATACTCTTTGACCAATGCATCACCATTTACTCCACACTTGAGGCCCTGGAAGTCACCATTTATTCTCTGTTTCTATGAGGCCAGTGTTTGAGATACCATATACAAGTGAGACCATATAGTATTCATCTTTCTCTGACGTTTCACTTAACATAATGCCCTCAAGGTCCATCCATGTTGTCTCAAGTGGCAGAATTTCCTTCTTTCTTAGGGTTGAATAATATTCCTCTGTGTATGTGTGTGTGTCTGTGTGTGTGTACACCATATCTTCTTTATCCACTCACTCCTTAATGGACACTTCAGCTGTTTTCATATCTTGGCTGTTGTGAATAATGTTGCAGTGAACATGGAAGTGCAAATATCTCTTTAAGCCAATATACCCCAAAGTGAGATTGCTGGATCATATAGTAGTTCTATTTTTAATGTTTTGAGGAGCCTGTATACTGTTTTCCATAGTGTCTGTACCAATTTATGTCCACCCACAAGGCATGCAGGTTCCGTTTTCTCCATAACCTCTCCATCATGTCATCTCTTGCTTTTGATAACAGTTATTCTAACAGGGGTAAGGTCTCGTGTGTTTTTTGTTTTTATTTTTAGATTTCACACTTAAGTCAGATCATAAAGTATTCATCTATCTCTGTCTTATTGTATATATTCAGCCTTAATCTCTTTCCAGCCTTTGACACACAGTTAAAACAACCGAATCCACTTCCTGTGGCTACTACTGAACTCCCAGTCATTCGTCAGCCCTAGAGTCTGACTTTTTTTTTCCTTTTGCCTTACTTAATTGCTTACTTGCTTACTTACTTGCCTTAATGACTAACTCATCCTGGTTTGCCTAGAACTCTCCTGGCTTTAACACTGCATGTTCCATGTCTGAGGAACCCCCACACCCCAGTCCCAAGCAATGGGAACCACTGGTCACCTTAGCTACCCCTTCATAGAATTTTTTTTGGCAAAGGTCATCTTTGTTTTTAAATCCAATAGACACTTTTTAAACTTTATCTTCCTTGAGCTTTCTGAATTTTGACACTGTTCACTATTTCTTCTGGCTCCAGTGACTCTACTTTATCCTAATTTTTCCTCTGCATCCTAGTTATTCTCTCTCAGAGGCTCCTCTCTTTCTTTTCTCTATTTCAATGTTGTTTGCTCAAGGTTTGGTCCTCAGTCTGCTTCACTTCTTACCAATCCTCACAGCCTCCCTGTGAGGGAGTGACCTCATTTGCTCTGTTGATGTCACCTCCCGTTTCTGTGATTGCAGTTTATCAATCTTTATCTTAGAACCTCTCAGGAGCCCCCAACCTTGCTACATTCAACTCTTCTGGAGCCTCACATCAGTATTGGGTGTGCAGACTGGCAGGACTGATAAATAGTCCCTCTTTGTGGACTATTAACAAGGCTTGTTTACATCAGAGTGTAAGACAGGTTACAGTGGGAGATACACAAAGATAAATAACATGTTCTCTGGCCTTAAGGTACTGTTTTCACAGTCTAGTAGGAAAGACTGATTGCTTTGCAACTCCCACTAATTCAGAAAGAAAGAACCACAGTGAAGTCCAACTACAGCAGAAAGAGAGTTCAAAGTAGGAAAAGTTCATATCTAGCTGGAAAATCAAGAGTGCTTTGAAGAGTTAGGTATTTAAGCTGGGTCATGAGAGTGACTAAGTCATGCAGTGTCAACAGGAAGGGCACCACAGATGACAGGGTTTATGTGCCCAAATGCAGAGGGGCAAGACAGCATGGAGAACATTTGGTGTGGAGGGCTACCTGGGTTGTATGTGTCCTCAGAATAAAAGTGCTGAATTAGAAATTGCCACAACTACTATTTGTCCCCACTAACAGTGATCACCAACAGCTTATAAATTATTATATTTTGTCCATATCCATATGCAGTGTACTCTCCACAAGTACAAGGATGGGGTCTGTATGTTCACCATTGTGTCCCAGCATCTACCATGTAAATATTTTGAATTAATTATGAATAGCACAGATTGTGGTTTCAGGGTCTCCAACTGAAGGGAAAGTCTGTGGTGATGTTTCTGCCTCCATCAGACCCCTTCATCTCTAGTTCCTTCTGTGGCTAAGCAGTGAGTGGGTCTCCCAGGCACATGTCCTCTTACAGGTTGACTTTCCAGATTCCTGAAGAACCCTAAATGTTTCCAAAGTCTTTTCAGGAAAGCATGACAATTTCATGACTCTCTAGGCAAGCCACAGAGCAACTGCTTTGTTGTAGCAAGAGTGAGGTCTCTCTTTCAGCACCTGGATGCCTCCTGCTTTGCCTGCAACTTCTCTTTAGCTTCCTCCACATGTCCTGTCTCTCTGGACCCTTACAATTATCCCATATATTAGGGGCCGGCCCAGAGAAAAAGACACCCCAGCATGACCACCGCAGGGTATACTACTTTATTAAGTCAGAGACTATTGAACACAGCATGCAAAATTATACAAATGTTCATGCATATGCATGTGAATGTTAATTATATGAAATTTATGTTCTGACCTCCTGGGGCTGGAAATATGGTAACTTTAATCAAGGGTTCCCTGAGGGAGATAATGCTGACAACTTGCCTGAGACGTGAGGGATTCCAGGTGTGTTTGTGAAGGAACTCTTCTGTAAGAGAGCTTTTTATCTCTACTATCAATCACTGTTCACCAATAGCTCTCGCTAAATCCCTTTAATGAACTAGGTACTGTGTCGAGCATTACTACCTACCTTTCTCTACTTGTATCACTCTCATCTATACAATATATACTTTTCAAAGCACTTTGGAATGAGGCAATATGCATTAACTCATTCAATTCTCTAAGTATGAAGTGAGGAAGAAGAGGTATTACTATGCCCCTTTTATAGATAAAGAATCTGAGGACATTCCGAAGCAATGACACTAGAAGGAAGCATGTTGTCTAAACCAAAGCCAGTACCTGTAACATATGCTCCAAGTTGGACCCTACACACCTAATGCGGCGTTAGTAGAGGAAAAGACCAGGTCTAAGGTTCCAAACATCTGTGTCTGATCCCAGCTATTCCCCAAAACTAGCTTGTAAAACTTCACCTTTCAAATGTTTGTTTCCCTCACTACTAAATGAAACCATTGGATGAATCAGTGGTTCTCCATTTGGACTGCACATTAGAATCACCAAGGGAGCGTCTAAAAATTCCCATGCCCAAACTACACCCTGCAACAGTAAAATCCAGACTCCAGGGCTAGAAGATTCAGATTCACCCATATTTGTTTAATGCTCCCTTGGCTACTTGAAAATGTAGCTGAGGTTGAGAATACTGGCTCTGAACTAAATAATCACTTAGATTTTTCAACACACAGTGCACTTCCATCTGAAGACAGTTTGCAGCCTCTGATCAAAATAGTTAAGTTCAGTTCAGTCACTCAGTTGTGTCTGACTCCTTGTAACCCCATGAACCGCAGCACACCAGGCCTCCCTGTCCATCACCAACTCCTGGAGTCCACCCAAACCCATGTCCATCGAGTCAATGATGCCATCCAACCATCTCATCCTCTCTTCCAGTGAGTCAGCTCTTCGCATCAGGTGGCCAAAGTATTGGAGTTTCCGCTTCAGCATCAGCCCTTCCAATGAACACCCAGGACTGATCTCCTTTAGGATGGACTGGTTGCATCTCCTTGCAGCCCAAGGGACTCTCAAGAGTCTTCGCCAACACCACAGTTCAAAAGCATCAATTCTTTGGCACTCAGCTTTCTTCACAGTCCAACTCTCACATCCATGCATGACCACTGGAAAAACCATAGCCTTGACTAGACGGACCTTTGTTGGCAAAGTAATGTCTGTTTTTTAATATGCTGTCTAGGTTGGTCGTAACTTTCCTTCCAAGGAGTAAGCGTCTTTTAATTTCATGGCTGCGATCACCATCTGCAGTGATTTTGGAGCCCAGAAAAATAAAGTCAACCACTGTTTCCACTGTTTCCCCATCTATCTGCCATGAAGTGATGGAACTGGATGCCATGATCTTAGTTTTCTGGATGTTGAGCTTTAAGCCAACTTTTTCACTCTCCTCTTTCACTTTCATCAAGAGGCTCTTTAGTTCTTCACTTTCTGCCATATGGGTGGTATCATCTGCATATCTGAGGTTATTGATATTTCTCCCGGCAATCTTGATTCTAGTTTGTGCTTCTTCTAGCCCAGCGTTTCTCATGATGTACTCTGCATATAAGTTAAATAAGCAGGGTGACAATATACAGCCTTGACGTATATTGTATATTTTTCCAAAAGGAAAATATATAGTATTTTTATATTTTCCTTTTCCTATTTGGAACCAGTCTGTTGTTCCATGTCCAGTTCTAACTGTTGCTTCCTGACCTGCATACGGGTTTCTCAAGAGGCAAGTCAGGTGGTCTGGTATTCCCATCTCTTTCAGAATTTTCCACAGTTTATTGTGATCCACACAGTCAAAGGCTTTGGCACAGTCAATAAATAAATATCGAGCTGTTCCCGAAGAAACCCATTTAATATTGTCTAACTAAGCTTCTCCCACTCAGGTGTGACCAGCGAAAGCCTCTCCTTGTGTGATAGTTATGAAGATCCTATTAATATCCCAGAGGACTCATGTATTCTGGAAAACACTCCATTCATGGTCCTTGAAAAAAACAATTTTGAAGAACTTGATTCCCTAAGCCCTTTGGGGATATTGGTTTATGCTTTAGGAAATACTCTTGCAAAGTACCAGAATCTGACAGCTCATTCCCAGATGAGATTATGGCCACAGCTGCTTACCTCTCTTGGGTTTGGTTGCTGCTATAGAATTAGCATTCTCTTCAGATGTTTTGTCTAGAGTAAAAGCAGAGAAACTTCCACATATGTTTAACAGGTTTCAGATGTTTTAAAGAGCCAACCATGAAAGTAAACCATAAATGTATAAAATACAGAAGAATACACAATGGCACAAAATGCAAAAGCAAGAAAGGCAAATACATTTGAATACATCAGACTTTTAAATGACAAAAGAGCCCATAGACTAAAAAATTTTAAATATAGGTTGGGAAGAAATATCTATTGCATATATAAGAAATAGAAATGTGGACTATGTAAAGAAGTCTAATAAATCAACAAAACAAAGACAAATAGCCCCAAATAAAAGAAAATGAAGACATGAGGAGGTAATTTGTAGAAGAAAGACAAATAGCCGATGAGAAAAGATGCACAGCCTCACTAGTAATCAAGGGAAAACAAATTAAATAATAACAAGGCATCATTTCTCACACTTGAGATTGGCACAAAATGTAAAAAGATTGATAATAACAGGTCTTTCTGAGAAATAGCAAAAGGTGTATTCTTGTACACAGTTGGTGAGGAAATAAATTGAAAAAGCCTTTTTGGAGGACAATTTGGAGTAGCTAATCAATTTTTTTTTTAATTTACATTCTCTCCCACCAGCAATTCCACTTCTGGTCTCTACATTGAAGAATGACTTGTAATGCCATGCTGTTTACAACGGGAAAAAAAACTGGGCAAATTCTAAATAGCTATCAAATGCCCATACGTAAATAGAAAGAAAAACATCTTTAACTCCAGTGTGCTTAGTCGCTCAGTTGTGGCCAACTCTTTGTGACCCCATGGACTGTATCCCACCACGTTTCTCTGTCCATGGGAATTCTCCAGGCAAGAATACTAGAGTGGGTTGCCATGCCCTCCTCCAGGAGATCTTCCCAATCCAAGGATCAAACGCAGGTCTCCCACACTGTGGGTGGATTCTTTACCATCTGAGCCACCAGGGAAGCCCACGGAAACAGGTCAGAGTGGACTGCATTGGGAATTCCCTGGAGGTCCAGTGGTTAGGATTCTGCTTCCACCACAGGAGGCATGAGTTCCATCCCTCCTTGAAGAACTAAGATCCCACATGGATGTGGCCATAAAATTAAAAAAATGAACTGCTTTATCTGCATTATTTCCTCTCCCCGCCCCCCTTTTTGCCTAAAATTGTCTTAATGACAGGGCCCAACTCATATGGTTGTATGTTTTAGATAAGTGAATATGCATAAAGCATTCAGTACCTATCCCACACTAACTATTCAAACACACCTCACTGGGAGTATTTTTGTCACCTTACGCATTAGAGATTTAATAACTCCCTGTTACCCAGGAAGGTCTTCTTGCTTCTGCCCCTGCTGTCGGAGGCCTCTGTCACCTACCCTGGCTCCACAGGGAAGTCCTTTAAAAGTCACTCCTCCTCCATTCATGTAGTGATCCCTACAATGATCACTGTAAATAATGACCCTGGATTCATACCACACAGGACATGTGCTTTCTCCAGCCTCTGAGGCAGAGCATCATGGGAAATATGCAAATATCTGCCTTCACACTTAGTAAGAATGCTTTGCCAACTAGCAGGTCGCTTCGCCAAGAAAACCTATCTTCCTCTTTTTCAGAAAAGATCCCAGGCTGGATGTGGGGTTTGGGCTAGAAGCGGGGAAGGGAAAGAATAAAGGAGCATCACATTTCTGTTTCAGACAAATGTTTAGTCAGACTTTGGAGACAGTCTTTCTCAGCTTCTTCTCTGAAACACATGGACATTTTAGCCCTGGAAGAATGTAACCGGCAACCACAAAGAAAATGCTTTTCAATAAATTAATTTTTCTCACAGCACTAACGAGGCAGTGGCCGAGGATGGGGGAAGGGCTGATGTTAAAGCTTGGTAACTTGGCACCGCCCCAACAAGGAAATTACACTGAGGACTCCAGCAGTGAATGGTTGCTCAGGGAAACAGGGAAGAAAGTGAAGAGCTGCCCGCACTAGGAAATGTGCAGTGCCTCACTGGAGATCTGTGTATTTCTTTTTATCTCCAGTAGCTTCTTCTAACATACTTTTTTTTTTAAACTTTAGCTTCACACATAAGATGACCAATTTGTATCAACCCTCTCAGTTTTCCTCTCTGCTCACTGGAAACCCTGCTTCCTTTTTTCCCTCCTTTACCCAGAAACCCTTCTGACCAATATGAGGTCTTTATCCCATTCACCTTTTGCTGAATTTGACTCAGTTGACTTCTCATCCCCTGAGGGAGAATTTAGCCAGAGATTTGCACCTTTTTCCTGCCTTTCTTCTCTTCCTCTCCATTAGGGAATCTCTCCATGCTCAAATTTTCATTTCTATTCAGAGGCAAGTGGTCTCAGAGATTCCTTGAAGGAACTAAAGTGAAGTGCTAGTCACTGAGCCATGGCTGACTCTTTGCAACCCCATGGTTTGTAGCCCTCCAGGCTCCTCTGTCCATGAAATTCTCCAGGCAAGAATACTGTAATTGGTAGACATTCTCTTCTCCAGGGGATCTTCCCGATCCAGGGATCCAACCCAGGTCTCTTGCATTGCAGGCAGATTCTTTAGCATCTGAGCCACAAGGGATTCCTTGCAGACTACAATTCTAATGCACGGCTACTACTTCCAAAGCTCTGAATCTCTAGCTGCATCTCTCTTGGTTCCCTCCAAAGTCCCAGCTGTCCTCTGGACACTAAGGTGTTAGGGAATCCCCCTTGTTTCCTTTGCCAATATAAATCTCACTTTGTCTAAGCCTTTCAGGACCTCTCCAGTCAGAAGAAATTTCTCTTAGTCTGAATTCCTGTGGCACTTAACATCTATATCTCTTAAATACCCCACCATCTATGTAGTCTTTGAAGAACTACAAGGAATTTATGAGGTGCTGACAGATGAAGCTGTATGCTTGTGTTCAGAGAAACAGCTTTACTTTCTAGGTGAGGTGCTAGGCATAGAGAATGCAGAGATGATGAAAAAGGGTCCCTCCTTTCATGGGTTCTTTATAGCCTAATAAAACACAAATTTAGCCACATTTTTTTCCCCTTGGGTGAATTGGATAGTTGGAAAGTACTATCATTTGCTCCTTTTGGGGTCAATTGCACCTAATTCCTGAACTAGTCTTAGGCCCTTTGATGAGATAGCATGTACATAATACCTTTATCTGGACAAATTTTAGGTTAATTCCTCAGGGCAATTAGCTTCATAGCCTAATAGTTATTTCTCCTTGGTATATTTCCCTAGTTTCTTTTCTTACCACTATAGGAAATATCAAATATACAGGACAAATAGCCAATACAAAATTATACTAAAATGTATGTTGCTGTTGTTTGGCTACTAAGTTGTGTCTGATTCTTTTGCAACCCCATGGACGATAGCCTGCTAGGCTCCTCTGTCCATGGGATTTCCCAGGCAAGAATACAGGAGTGGGTTGTAATTTCCTTTTCCAGGGGATCTTCCCAACTCAGGGATCAAACCTAGGTCTTCTGCATTGGCAGGTGGGTTCTTTACCACTGAGCCACCTGGTTTACTGCCCAACTAAAATGTATATTTAAGAGAAAAAGCTGTATATCATATACATTTCACATTAAATATGCAGACCACATCTAGACACTGAGGATCCCTTCAAGATCCCAGCTTCTAAAACTCATTCACTTTGCCTACCACAACTGCTAATACTCCTAACAGACTCATTTCCAAAATCTCAGATTTCCAATTTTCTTAGCTGTCTTAACTCTACTATATTTGTTGATTTAGATTCTACCTAAACCTTCTCTGGAAGCACCTATATCAGATTTTATGTTGCCCTGGTCTACAAGATACTCCAAATATTCAGACTGAACAGACAATGCTCCCTGAGTTTAGAAGCACTATTTCTCTGTACCATCTAGATGTTAATGGCCAGTTTTCAGGCTCTTTTCCTTTGGCTCAGACCTTTCAAACCTGTACACATTTTTTTAATTCTTTTACAATTTTTTCTTATTTTTTAATGGAAGGATAATTGCTTTACAGAATTTTGTTGTTTTCTGTCAAACATCAACATAAATCAGCTATAGGTTTACATGTATCCCCTCCCTCTTGAACCTCCCTCCCATCTCCTTCCACATCCCACCCCTCTAGGTTGATATAGAGCCCCTGTTTGAGTTTCCTGAGCCATACAGCAAATTCCCATTGGCTATCTATTTTATGTATGGTAGGAGGGATTGGAGGCAGGAGGAGAAGGGGACGACAGAGGATGAGATGGCTGGATGGCATCACTGACTTGATGCACATGAGTTTGGGTGAACTCTGGGAGTTGGTGATGGACAGGGAGGCCTGGCGTGCTGCAATTCATGGTGTCTCAAAGAGTCGGACACGACTGAGAGACTAAACTGAACTGAACTGACTAAGTTTGCATGTTACTGTCTCCATCCATCTCACCCTCTCCTCCCTTCTCCCCGAAGTGTAGTTGCAGTACAATATTGTATAAATTACTGGTGTACAATATTGTGAATCACGTTTTTTAATAGTTCTATTCCATTTATAGTAATTATATTGAATAAAATATTAGCTATATTCCACATGTTGTGCAATATAGCCTTGTAGCTTATTTTATATCTAATAGTTTGTACCTCTTAATCCCCTACCCTTATATTGCCCCTCCCTACTTCCCTCTCCCCACTGGTCACCACTAGCTTGTTTTCCATATCTGTGAGTCTGTTTTTTGTTGTTGTTGTTGATGTTGTTGTTATATTCACTAGTTTGTTGTATTTTTTTATATTCCACAAAAAAACCATATCATACAGTATTTGCTTTTCTCTATCTGATTTATTTCACGTGGCATAATACACATCAAGTCCATCTGTGTTGCTGCAAATAGCAAAATTCCCTTATTTTATGGCTGAGTAGTATTCCATTGCATATATATATATATATATATATATATATATATATATATATATGGGAATACCAGACCACCTGACCTACCTCTTGAGAAACCTATATGCAGGTCAGGACACAATAGTTAGAACTGGACATGGAACAACAGACTGGTTCCAAATAGGAAAAGGAGTACGTCAAGGCTGTATATTGTAAACCTGCTTATTTAACTTATATGCAGAGTACATCATGAGAAACGCTGGGCTGGAAGAAGGACACCCTGGAATCAAGATTGCCAGGAGAAATATCAATAACCTCAGATATGCAGATGACACCACCCTTATGGCAGAAAGTGAAGAGGAACTAAAGAGCCTCTTGATGAAGGTGAAAGAGCTCTGAAAAGGTGTAAAGCTGGCTTAAAACTCAACATTCAAAACATGAAGATCTGGTCCTATCACTTCATGGGAAATAGATGGGGAAACAGTGGCTAACTTTATTTTTCTGGGCTCCAAAATCACTGCAGATGGTGACTGCAGCCATGAAATTAAAAGACACTTACTCCTTGGAAGGAAAGTTATGACCAACCTAGATAGCATATTGAAAAGCAGAGACATTACTTTGCCAACAAAGGTCCGTCTAGTCAAGGCTATGGTTTTTCCAAGCTGCAATTCATGGGGTTGCAAAGAGTTGGACATGATTGATCGACTGAACTGAACTGAATTGATATCACATCTTTATCCATTCATCTATTAATGGTGGACACTAAGATTGTTTTGATACTGTATTCAGTTCAGTCGCTCAGTAATGTCCAACTCCTTGCGACCCCATGTACTGCAGCACGCCAGGCTTCCCTGTCCATCACCAACTCCCAGAGCTTGCTCAAACACATGTCCATCAAGTCGGTGATGCCATCCAACCATCTTCATCCTCTGTCGTCCCTTCTCCTCCCACTTTCAATCTTTCCCAGTATCATGGTCTTTTCAAATGAGTCAGTTCTTTGCATCAGATGGCCAAAGTATTGGAGTTTCAGCTTCAACATCAGTCCTTCCAGTGAACATTCAGGACTGATTTCCATTAGGATTGACTGGTTGGATCTCCTTGCAGTCCAAGGGATACCACAGTTCAAAAGCATCAATTTTTTGGTGCTCAGCTTTCTTTATAGTCCAACTCTCACATCCATATGTGACTACTAGAAAAACCATAGCTTTGACTAGATGGACTTTGGTTGGCAAAGTTAATGCCTCTGCTTTTTAATATGCTGTCTAGGTTGGTCATAGCTTTTCTTCCAAGGAGCAAGTGTCTTTTAATTTCATGCCTGCAGTCACCATCTGTAGTGATTTTGGAGCCTAAAAAAAAAGTCTCTCACTGTTTCCACTGTTTCCCTATCTATTTGCCATGAAGTGATGGGACCAGATACCATGATCTTAGTTTTCTGAATGTTGAGCTTTAAGCCAACTTTTTCACTCTCCTCTTTCAGTTTCATCAAGAGGCTTTTTAGTTCTTCTTCACTTTCTGCCATAAGGGTGGTGTCATCTGTATATCTGTGGTTATTGATATTTCTCCCAGCAATCTTGATTCCAGCTTGTGCTTCCTCCAGCCCAGCATTTTTCATGATGTACTCTGCATATAAGTTAAATAAACAGGGTGACAACATACAGCCTTGACATACTCCTTTCCCCATCTGGAACCAGTCTGTTGTTCCATGTCCAGTTCTAACTCTTGCTTCCTCACCTGCATACAGATTTCTCAGGAGGCAGGTAAGGTGGTCTGGTATTTCCATCTCGTTAAGAGTTTTTCATAGTTTGTTGTGATCCACACAGTCAAAGGCTTTGGCGTAGTCAATAAAGCAGAAATAGATGTTTTTCTGGAACTCTCTTGCTTTTTTGATGATCCAATGAATGTTGTCAATCTGATCTCTGGTTCCTCTGCCTTTTCTAAAACCAGCTTGAACATCAGGAAGTTCATGGCTCACGTACTCCTGAAGCCTGGCTTGGAGAATTTTGATCATTACTTTGCTTGTGTGAGATGAATGCAATTGTACGGTAGTCTGAACCTTCTTTGACATTGCCTTTCTTTGGGATTGGAATGAAAACTGACTTTTTCCAGTCCTGTGGCCACTGCTCAGCTTTCCAAATTTGTTGGCATATTGAGTGCAGCATTTTCACAGCATCATCTTTCAGGATTTGAAATAGCTCAACTGGAATTCCATCACCTCCACTAGCTTTGTTCATAGTGATGCTTCATAAGGCCTGCTTGATTTCACATTTCAGGATGTCTGGCTCTAGGTGAGTGATCACACCATTGTGGTTATCTGGGTCATGAAGATCTTTTTTGTATAGTTCTTCTGTGTATTCTTGCCACTGTTTCTTAATATCTTCTGCTTCTGTTAGGTTCTTACCATTTCTGTCCTTAATTCTGCCCATCTTTGCATGAAATGTTCCCTTGGTACCTCTAATTTTCTTGAAGAGATCTCTAGTCTTTCCCATTCTATTGTTTTCCTCTATTTGATACTGTATACATTTTTTAAAATTAATCATTTATTTCACTTGTTGGAACTCTTCCATTTCTGTTCCCTCTTAGATATGTTCTCTCTTTTCTCTGTATTTGCTCCCCTAAGTGATTTCAGGTTCTCCCTGAACCATTCTCATAGCCAATCAATTTCAAAAGGTTTTTCTCTACATGTAGTATTCCCATATTATGGCCTCCTTCCATATACATCATTTCATGTTTCATCTTTTATTCCTCTGTCTACCAGCTCCAAGTTATTCCTCCTGCATCAGAACTCCTATAAGGACATTCTGATTCTCTTGTACGTACCACTTGCTGTCCCAGTTTAGAATTACTCAGCTTCATAGCTGATATCTCCAATGTATTATAAATTCCTTACAAACAGGATCTGTGGCTGACTCATATTTCTATTTGCCAGAGCACCTAGTACAATGCCTGACTTATGATAGTCACTCAGTTATTTTTGTTGAATGAACTGATGATTAATTGGTAAGTGAGTGGATAGATGGATGGATGAAAGATAGGGAATATGAGGTGAAGTGGAAAAACTTTGGACTTAAATTCCAAGGAATGGAGCTGAAATCTGGTTCCTCTGCTTTTCCTACTGTGATTCTGGGCATCCCTTATGCCTCTTTGGGAATCAATTTCTCCAAAGGAAAAATGAAGATAGTAGGAGCTGCCTTACCTAAGATTGTTCTGAAAATCAATTGAGGTATTTTATGTGAAAGTGCTTTATGAACTCTAAAGAGCCTACAAAAAAAAAAAAAAAAAGAAGAAGACGGAGGAATCAAATGATAACATGAAAGCTTTCCACGTAAATTGTATTCAGAAGCATTCAGATAATTTCTTTCTCTGATACCATGACAAAAATACTCCCATCCTCTGCAAGATAGGTCAAAGACTAAAACTATAAAGACAGTTAAGTACATTAGCATCAACCACAGTTTAAGTTGTCTTCCCAGTAGCAAACAGGAGTGAATTTTGATAACTAGTTATGTTTACAGCACTGTTATCTTATATTACAAATCAATTACAGTATCTTTTACTATAAATTTGTGTTGAAAAACATAAAAAATTCTTGAATGTGTTTTGCAAACATGAGGTTGCTTTTATCCTTCCACAGCAGGGGTCTGTTGGGTGCTCTGCCTGCATTAGAAATGCAACATGCACACAATATTTCTCAGACCTTAGCAGCCAAAAGGGGAGGTTGAGGGCATGTAACCAAACTGTAGATCTCCATCTCTGCCTGTGATTTCTGAGCTAAGGAGACTCCAGCTGATACCTCCACCTGCTCAAACCCTAGGTCTCTGGGTCAGTGTGATTTTCCACCACAGCTGTTTGGGCACCATTCTTCTCGTGGGGTGTGCAAATGGAATCCAGATTGCTGTTTCCTTCATATGGCTACCAGTGACCTTGAGGAGCCCTGGGGCCAATGTTGTGACACATGGGAGGTGATCTGGGAGGTCTGGCTCCCTGACCACTCTTCCATAGTTTTCTCCCTTTGAGATGTGGCCACTTCAAGTCCAGTGGGGAAATACTCCTCACCTGAAAAGTAATTCTGTTCTTGTTTTCACTCCCCTTTCATGTATTGGGCAAAAAGACCTGGTAAAAGGGGTAGAACCAACAGAAATGTGAGTAGGATACCTCCTATCATACTTCTCCCCCAGCAGTGATCCTATGTCCACAACCCAGGCATGCTTTTCTTAACAGTCTCGTCTCAAGCTAAATTCCTTCCAATGAGGACCCTTGGACCAATGGACCCATCCTTTCCATTGATAAGTTTGCATACCCAGCTAACAGCATAAGACTCTGAAAATAAGTTCATCATATATTACCTGTGCTAAGTATGAGTTGTCATCCAGAACAAATATCATAAGACCTCGGATATAGGATCTTTTATAGAGGCTACTTTTTTTTCCTCTTGTGGGTAGAGACATTATACCATGGTTCTTAAAATGATGGACTTAAGAGCCAGTGTGTGCTCAGTCTCTCAGTTGTATCCAACTCTTTGTGACCCTATGAACTATAGCCCACCAGTCTCCTCTGTCCATCAAGTTTTCCAGGCAAGAATACTGGAGTGGGTTGCCATTTCCTGCTCCAGGGGATCTTCCCAACCCAGGGATCGAACCTGCATCTTCTGCTTTGGCAGGCAAATTCTTTACCACTGTATCACCTGAGAAGCTCAAGAGCCAGGATACCTGCATTCAAATTTTAACTGAACTTTGAGTAAGGTGTTTTTTAGCCTCTCCAGTGCCAATTTCCTTATCTGTACATTGGAGGGGTGATAACATCTATCTCATAGTATGGTTGTGAGGATTATAAAAATTGTTCATAAGCTAGATCATAAACCAAGTCTCAACTAATTTTGAAATATTGAAATTATTCAAAGTATGTCCCCTGGAATTCAGTTAGAGATGAATAATAAAAAGATTACTAGAAAGTGCCCAAAAAAGTAAAAATGTTAGTCGCTCAGTTGTGCCCAACTCTTTGCAATCCCATGGACTGCAGCCCACCAGGCTCCTCTGTCCATGGAATTTTCCAGGGAAGGATACTGGAGAGGTTTCCCATTTCCTTCTCCAGGGAATCTTCCCAGCCCAGGGATCAAACCCAGGTCTCCTGTACTGCAAGCAGATTCTTTATCATCTGAGCTACCAGGGAAGCCCAAGAAAATGCCCAACTGATTGGAAATTAGTCAACTCATTGCTCAAATAGGGTACTCAACCTGTGTCTACCTGGTTTTCCTACATACACTGTATACCTCAGTTATCAGTATAAGTAAATAAATAAATAAGTAAAAGATGAAAACAGAAGCTGCCCAAGCAGAAAGCCTAACAAAATGCTACCTAACGGATGCCTCCCTTAGCCATCACATGCAGACAACCAGGTGACATAGGACTCTCAAAGGCTTGGGCTTCCTCCTTCACATGGGAGAATATGTTCACACTAAACAGGAGAGTGTCACCCATTCTTAATACACACATTTGTACAAACACACAGCTAGGTGAATTTCTGTAATCATTTTCCAAGAAAACACATTTTGCAGATTCCTGAAAAAAAGGGGGTTTTATAAGCAATGTACAATTTACTCAGTTCATCTCTCTGTTCAATAAATATAGGAATCACAGGAGGACAGAACTGGAGATTAAAGATAGTGTTTCTGAGAAGTAGAACTAACAGGCTGAAGGCCTTGTGGGCCAGGAGGGGTGCTAGCTGATTCACGGGTGTGATAGCTGAAAGACCGTGCAAATATTTCCAGTTCGCTAAACAATTTGCGCTTGGCTGAGATCAGGACATTTTGTATTTGCACTCATGCCCAGCATTTCCATTAGCACATATGCTAAGGCTATATCTCCTAGGAAACATCAGGGATTAATGATAAAATTGTGAATCATCATCCAGGGTTAGGAATTAACCAATCTTATTTCACTCAACAAACATTTATAGAACAACTATATTTAGTTAGACACTGGACCAGGGGTAACAGTGCCACTCAATGCAAACATCCAGATGGACTTGTTATAGAGAAAACATTGCGTCTCAGATCAATTTCAGGGACAGGCTGGTCTAAGGAAATCAACAGTGGATGTGAAGTTCGAAGTTCTGTGTCCTAATTCAAGCTCTGAAATTTTCTCCCTGTGTGTCAGCAGGCAAGTGTATTAACCCTGCTGATTGTCACACAAGGAGAGAGTCAACCAGTCATTTCCAAATAAGATAATGAATGCAAAAGCTGTTTTAATACACTTGAGGAGGCTCTTTGTGCAATACTTGGAATGATCTCTAAGAAACTACTGTTAATTTTTTTTTAGAAGGTTACAGAAAAGTGCTTTTTCATGTGTGTCAGAAAGAGAGAAAATTAATACACCTGTGGCCTGTTAAGTGCATAGAACATCTTCAGAGGTATACACCAAACATGGTGATATTGCTGACCTCTGAGGAGGGTTTCGGTGTGGACAGTGAAAATGGCAAGAAGGTGAATTTTTAAGATAAGGAAATTGAAGCATGCAAAGGTTAAATTACTTGCCTGAGGACACCTGGTGAATATCTCAAAAAGCAGGGATTCAGAATTAGGAAATCTAATCATAGAATTCAACCTTACCACCATGTCTCACTGCCTCCTGATGTTCTGAGGAGAGGATATCTCTATGCTGGAAAGGTTAATAGCCTCTGCTCTAAAAGCACTGCCATCATCTGTAGAATTCAATCTACTGACCATTTTCCCCTCATTTCCAGGCTGATGTGCTACCCTGGCTGAGAACATTATGTATTTCATTAAATTACACTTTATTTCTCTGGTACAAATCAATACAAAATCACAGTGATTTCTCTAAAAACACACACAACATCCCTGTCCCTGGTCTGTTCTTTTCTTCAACGTCACATCTGAGCACTGGAGAAGAATGACTGATTTTAACAGAAATGATCCTCCCTGAATGACACTAATTGAAATGTTATTCATGTTCAGAAGACAGCTGAACAGAAAATATGTCTAATTTAATTTGTTGATGCCTTTCCAAAAGTTGCTGTCCACCTCAGGGATCTTGGCCAGAGGTCCCTCGGTCCTCTCACTTAATTGGAGATGTTTGTACTGTATTTTGGTCGTGGTGGTGGTTCCTGCATTCTCCTTGTCTCTCTAAGTGGCCTTGTTTTAAAGCACTCATCAGCCCATTTGGAGTTCTTTCCAGAAATTTTCAGTATGACCTGCCTAAGATAAAACTGTTGTTCCTCTCCATTTCAGTTATCTTAGCAGATTTCAAGTTGATATCCTGCTGGGTCACTTCAGTAAACAGGATCCTCCCCCTACCTCCTCCGCCCCACCTTCAAAGAAAGCCAACATTCTCTGGCCCTTCTTTGTGCCAATAACTTCATTTGCATCCTACTGCAGTTATCTCCTCACTCCCATAGCCACACACGGGCCTTAGCATGACTGTTCTGCTATCTGATCACAGTTTCCTAAACCTCTACCTGTAAAGCCATAAAAACCCTTCCAAAGTCCTCTTCAAGAACCCCTCAGGTCATCCATCATCATTTGGCTTTACTGTCTTTCCTGTTCGACCTGGATCCCAAGGTCAAAGGCTTCAAACCCAATAACTGCACCATCTTCAGTTCTTCACTCAACAAGTGTTTAGCTGCCTCTGCTAGAATGGCTCCCAAGTCTTAGAGAATCCATTAAGTCTATACCTCTGCTTCTGCTTCCAGGCTACCTACAATGGAGAAAAGCATATAATCTTGCAGACTGATGACTCCCTCCCCCTGAGGCCTCAGCCCATGATTCTCTTTCCCACTTACCGTAGAGAAGTTACTAAAGCTTTAGTAACTATAGTTATATAGTTATATAGTTATATAGTTATATAGTTATAGATACTAAATAGTATCCTATTTCACTTGGGGTTGTATTTAGGTAGTTATAACTGAAACACAAAACAACAGTGGTCTAAACTTGATCTCAGTTTAATTCTTAACTGGGTAAAAGAGAATCAGAGATTCATAGTGTGCTCTGGAGACACCAGCACAAAATCATCAGAACCTAGATATCTATCCTTCTATTCTGCCATCGTCAGCAGGTGGCTTCTATCCTGCAGATAACCTCATGACACAAAGTGATGACTGCTGGAGCACTAGTTATCATGTCCTAAAGAGCCAGAAAGTGAAAGGCCAGAAAAGCAAATGGGTTCTCCTCAAAGCTCTCTCTCTTTAGGCAGCCTTCCTAGAAGTTCCTTAAAACACACACACACACACACACACACGTATATATGTAGACACTATAGTGACATGGTCACATTTAGTTGTAAGGGAAACTGGGAAATGAAGCCTTTTAGCTGTTTATGTCACTTACCTAAACAAAATCAAGGCTCTATTACTAAAGAGGAAGAGGAGAATGAGTTTGGGATAAGCATCTAATTGCCTCTATTGTCTTCTTAACCCCTCTTATTCCCACACTACTGTTCTCATTTCAATATGATAACTCTTTTTACTAAGGAAAAAAACCCATTAGATGTCAAATCCCTTAATACCTCTTCCCTCCACTTCTGACTTATCTGTACATAAAATACCCCCTTACTCTTAGTTAGCTTATTTCTGTCTCAGAGGAAGAAGTGCCTATACTAAATAAAACCTGTGGTTTTAATATGTGCAATTTAGCATATGTCAAGTATACATCAATAAAGCTGTTAATTTTTTTTTAATTTTTAAACTCATTTACTTCTTAATCCCTTGCCATCTGTTTTGTAGTCATTATTCTTCTGGTACTCTTCTAGCTAGGATCAACAATTAATATCAAATTGCTAAATCTGAAATAAGTTTTCAGAAAGCAGTTTGATAGTTCCTCAAAAATTAAGCATAGAATTATCATATAACCCCACTCTTCCACTCCTACATATATACTCTAAAAAACTGAAAACAGGTACTAAAAAGGTACATACACGTGCATAATCACAGCAACACTATTCATAGTAGTCAATAGTAGAAACAGACCAAATATCCATCAATGGATAGATGGATAAAAAAATCATGACATATATATATATATATGTATATATGGAGAGAATATAGTATTATTCAGCCATAAAAAGGAACAAAGCACTGATAAATGCTTTAATATTGATGAACCTTGAAACCATTATGCTAAATGAAAGATGCCTGATATAAAAGGGCACACTTTGTATGCTTCCATTTACATGAAATACTCAGAACAGTTAAATCTATGGAGATAGAACACAGATCGGTGGTTACCAGGACCTAGGAGAAGGGAAAAGGGAGAAGCCACTTAATGCACACAGGGTTATACTCTGAAGTAATGGAAATGTTTTGGAACTAGATGGAGGCGATGGTTACACAACATTGTTAATGTACTAAATGCCACTGAATTAGTCACTGTAAAACAGTTTTGTGTTATGTGAAGTTCACCTCAATAAATTGCTTTAAAAAATTCATTTTGGGAGAGTGGGGGAGGGATGGGGTTAGTAGATACAAGCTATAATATTCCATAAAGAATGAATAAACAACAAGGTCCTACTGTATAGCACAAGGAACTATATTCAATATCCTGAGATAAACCATAATGAAAAAGAATATAAAAAACAATGTATATATGTGTATAACTGAGTCACTTTACTGTACAACAGAAATTAGCACAACACTGTAAATCAGCTATACTTCAATTAAAAATCCATTTCAGTACTCAGCGTACTCATACTTTCTACCAGTGACCAAGCATCTATGTCCCAAATTCTTCCTTCCCTTGATTTCTTTTTAGTGGAGGTAGGACATGGTGTATGGCACGCAGGATCTTAGTTCCCCAACCAGGGCTCCAACTCGTGTTACCGCAATAGAAATACAGAGTCTTAACCACTGGGCCACCAGGGAAGTCCATTCCTTGATTTCTTGAGCATCAGTTTTTTTCTGGTTTTTCACCTATTCCTCTGACCATTCTTACAGTTTCTTAGGCTAGTCTAACCTTTTTTTTTTTTTTTTTAAATCATGTAGTTTTAGAGAAGTCTCTCTTTTTATTTCATTTACTTAATTTCTCTGTATCTCTATTTTGGTCCTCTTTTATTCTGGTTCTCCCAGTTTTCTTACATCCATTATTTCAGTTATATTAGAGAAAACTTTATGCTCCTCTCCAAATGTTTCTATATAAATAACTTCTATTCCAAAAAAGAAAACAGTTTTGGAAAACTCCACCTGAATGGAACTTTTTCTTTCCATGGAAGGAGAATTGCTGTATGTAATAGAGTGACAATAAACTTTGACACTTTTTTATACATTTTTATACAGGCCTTTATTAGGGAGAGATTAAGATGTTGAAGCAAAAGTCCTGCTCTCCTCCATATGCTAAGCTTAACTGTAGGCCTTAGTCATTTCAAATCAGAAGGAGTTTTAGGAAACCCAACTGAAGCAATGGATCTAAGCTACATTCACCATGTTCACCAGGCCAGTCTTGCCAGTAATGAAACAGAACATTGCTCTCCATCTACTGACATCTTAATTTCTCTATTAGTTCTTAATCAGAGAAGGAGGAATATGAGCTAACATCCCCTTCAACCTCAACAGTCTCCAACCACAACATCAGTGCTAATTGTTTTCAACCTTGTCACTCTGGCCCTGACTCTTATTTTCAACCAACCACCTGACTGTCTTCCCTACCCATCCCAAGCTTCTATATTATTTTAGGTTGGTTGGCTTTTAAACCTTTAACCTTGTTTTTCTTAATATTTATTTGTTTCTTCGGTTACATTGGGTCACAGCTGTGGCACACAGGATCTTCATTGCATTATTATTGTTATTATTGTGTGTCTGACTCTGCAGCCCCATAGACTGCAGCACACTAGGCTCCCCTGTCCATCACTATCTCCTGGTATTTGCTCAGATTCACGTCCATTGAGTCGGTGATGCTATCTAACCATCTCATCCTCTGCCGCCCTCTTCTCCTTTTGCCTTCAATCTTTTCCAGTGCGTCATGTGGGACCTTTTTCACTGGCGCACAGCCTGGGCTCATAGCATGTGGAAATCTCAGTTCCCTGACTGGTGACTGAACCCATGCCCTACCCCACACTGCAAGACAGACTCTCAACCACTGGGCCACCAGGAAAGTACCCCCCACCACCATTTTTACCTTGTTTAAGCATAATTTTTGAAGTGTCAAAGTATAGGACCCTCAAGAGGCTTAAAATTAATAAACATCAGAGCATTATATAATTGATGAAGATTACAAAATTGAGGAATATCAAGGATGCAGGATCTAAGGAGTCATTTTTCCAAATTCTTCATCTTGAAAAATGGCCCAGCATCCACCCAATCTGAGGAAGAGAAGGTAAATGGTAAAATCTCACAGGAGCTTGAAACAGGAACCAGGAAACCATAAAGAACCAAGACAGCTGACCTTGTCCTTTTTAAAGTATTTTCATTATTCCAGGAGCTCTTGCATTGTCCTTTGCACACATGTTTTTCTGTTAATTCCAGTTACTTTAGAGGGTTTCTCCTATTTTCAACCAATATATGATCTTTATTACATTCTTTATACTTTTCATATTTTCCCAGGTTTTTCTTGAGTATGTAATAATTAATTAGAGCATGTTTTTAAGTATAAAGTAATACACCACCATATCTTAGTCTGTTGGGGCTGCTGTAACAAAATATCATAGACTGGGTGGCTTACAAACAAAAGAAGTTTATTTCTCACAGTTCTGGAGCCCAGAAGCCCAGGATCAGTAGTGTCTGCATGGTTGGGTTCTAGTGAGAAGTCTCTTCTGGACAGCAGACTGTTGTTTTCTTGTGTCTTCACATGGCAGAAAGGAGAGGAAGGAAGCTTTCTCATGTGCCTTCTTTTTCTCTAATTTTTTAAAAGATGTACTTACTTTCAGCTACGCTGGGTCTTTGTTGTGTGCAGGCTTTCTCTAGTTGCATTGGGGGGGGGGGAGGCGACTCTTCATTGCCGTGCACAGGCTGCCCATTGTGGTGGCTTCTTTTGCTGCAGAGCACAGGCTCTGGGGCACATAGGCTTCAGTAGTTGCAGCTCAAGGGCTCTAGAGCTTGGGCTCAGTAGTTGTGGCATATGGGTGTATTTGCTCTGCAACATGAGGGTTCTTCCTGGATCAGGAATCAAATTCATGTCCCCTGCATTGGCAGACAGATTCTTAACCACTGGGTTACCACGGACGCTCCAAGAGTACTAGTCCTATCCATGAGAACACCACTCTCATGACCTAATCACCTCCCAAAGACCCTACCTCCTGATGCCATCACTTTGGGAGTTAGGATTTCAACACATGAATTTGAGAGCCACATACATTCAGTCTATAACACAGTGCTACCCCTCATTTGCTCCTTGTGATGATGGACTGACTCCTTGTTCAGCTTCCTTTCCTCCCTCCTGCTGCCATGCCTGTCTGTACTACACAAGGTGTAAGTCTGCATTGTCAGACTCCTTTTCAGCTAGGGTGTGGACTCAAATTATAACTCACCAATTAGAGACACTTGTGCAAAATATAGAAAGCAGAAATGGAGCAGAGGCCTTTTCCTTGCCCCTTTTGATTGCTTTTCTTCTGGCCAATATTATATCAAAAACAGAAGATGTTGCTACAGCAGAGTCCCAGTGTGTGTAAGAGAGGCAGTTGTGATGGAGGCAGTGGGGATAGTAGCCTCCTGAGTTTGATTCTGATCCTTGGATACCTATTCAGATCATGTAGTATAGGATCCCTGGCTCCACAGTGATGAGTTTTTCTACTTAGAATTTCTGGGGATGTCCTCAGAGGTGATAACTTTCCAGCAGTTGGTCTTGCTATTCTGGAAGGAACAATTTCTCTCCTCCTACCCTCCCAGTGATTTTTGTTGTTGTTGTTTAGTCACTCAGTCATGTTCAACTCTTTATGACTCCATGGACTATGGCTCAACAGGCTTCTCTGTTCATGGGATTTCCCAGGTAAGAATACTGGAGTGAGTTACCATTTCTTCCTCCATGGGATCTTCCTGACCCAGTGTCTCTTGCATTAGTAAATGGATTCTTTACCACTGAGCCACTGAAACCCTCCAGTGATTTTTCAGTTCAGTTCAGTTGCTTAGTCATGTTCAACTCTTTGTGACCCCATGGACTGCAGCATGCCTGACTTCCTTGTCTTTCAGCACCTAATTTCCTTTCTTTATTTTTTCTTGCATTAAATAGCTAAAGTGGCTTCTCTCTCCTGCACTGAACCCTACCCAATACACTGTTCTACTTTCTATCTCTAGTAGCCACAGGGAGTTAAAGTGAGATATTAATGACTTTATAGCCAGCGACTCAGAAATGCCCAAATCCTGCTCCACACGTCTTCTCCTCCATTGGAGATCCTGAAGGAGCATCTAAAAAAGGAATAATACATAAAAACCAAGCTACCACTTTACTGATAGTTGTTCCAAGCTCAGAGCCCAAGTACAACACCTTGATAAAGGTTACAGTGGGGCCTGGGACCCCCTGCTCTACTTTTCCATATTGACATCTTATCAGTTTGGCTGAATACAGGCAGGAAGAAAGTTGAAGAGAGAATGAGCAAACAGAATTACGTAGAATTCACTTACTCATCTAGCTGTGAAAAGTAGAAGAGAAAGAGAAGAGGTTCGTGCATTTTAAGGTACAGCAACAGTTAGAACTGGACATGGAACAACAGACTGGTTCCAAATAGGAAAGGGAGTACATCAAGGCTGTATATTGTCACCCTGCTTATTTAACTTATATGCAGAGTACATCATGGGCTGGAAGAAGCACATGCTGGAATCAAGATTGCTGGGAGAAATATCAATAACCTCAGATATGCAGATGACACCACCCTTATGGCAGAAAGTGAAGAGGAACTAAAAAGCCTTTTGATGAAAGTGAAAGAGGAGAGTGAAAAAGTTGGCTTAAAGCTCAACATTCAGAAAACGAAGATCATGGCATCTGGTTCCATTACTTCATGGAAATAGATGGGGAAACAGTGGAAACAGTGGCTGACTTTATTTTTCTGGGCTCCAAAATCACTGCAGATGGTGATTGCAGCTATGAAATTAAAAGACGCTTACTCCTTGGAAGGAAAGTTATGACCAACCTAGATAACATATTCAAAAGCAGAGACATTACTTTACCAATAAAGGTCCATCTAGTCAAGGCTATGGTTTTTCCAGTGGTCATGTATGGATGTGAGAGTTGGACTGTGAAGAAAGCTGAGCACCAAAGAATTGATGCTTTTAAACTGTGGTGTTGGATAAGACTCTTGAGAGTCCCTTGGACTGCAAGGAGATCAGTCCTGGGTGTTCATTGGAAAGACTGATGCTGAAGCTGAAACTCCAATACTTTGGCCACCTGATGCCAAGAGACAACTCATTGGAAAAGACTGTGATGCTGGGAGGGATTGTGGGCAGGAGGAGAAGGGGATGACAGAGGATGAGATGGCTGGATGGCATCACTGACTTGATGGACGTGAGTTTGAGTAAACGTCGGGAGTTGGTGATGGACAGGGAGGCCTGGCGTGCTGCAGTTCATGGGGTCACAGAGAGTTGGACACGACTGAGCGACTGAACTGAACTGAACTGATTGATCATCACCATCAAATACATATGAATTTTTAAAGCTGATTTGCCTTAGTGAAAATACTAGTAGAGACACTGCTAGCATATACTGATTTGTCTGGGAGGGAGAGGCTAAGAATAGAAATCCTAGATATATTGGATTGGCCAAAATGTTTGTTTGGGTTTTTCTGTAGCCCAGAGTATATTTTTCGCCAACCCAATACCTCTAATAGGATGTTTGACTTAACCAATAGGGGAGGCAATGGGTAATATGAACTTTAAAAAGTCCTTTCTAAAGTTTTGCACTCCCAACTGGAAGCATCTCAGAGTTATTGCAGTCTCTATAAAGCTTCCTGACTCAAATAAATCAACAAACTCTACTCTTTATACTGGTAATCACTACCTCCTTAAAGACACCCCTGCCAATTCTTCTCATTTTTGCCTGTGTTATAGAAAAGAATGCATCTTTCTGAAAACAAAGAAGGTGGAGTTCGGATTTCTTTTTTAATTCAAATTGATCCTTTGTGCAAAGAGGCAGGAGAAAAATCCGAAAAGCTGTATTAACCAGAAAATAAAATTCTGTTTTGTCCGTATTGTTGAAAATATTGTTTGTTCAGTGGTCTGATCATGAATGACCCAAGTTTACAGCTAACTCCTTAACTGGCACTCTGGCAACATTTAAGGCTTTATATCAATAATGTCCTTCAGAATATATCTTAAGAATTGTGTCATCTCCACCAAAGATGAAATTTCTTGGGAGCAAAAACTGTCTCATTAACACCTACATCCTTCACAGCATTGGCATGTCTTAGTAGACTCTAGGAACCATTGGATGGATGAAGAGGTAGTGGTTTGTACAGATGGCAGGGTGGATGAATATAATGAGCTTTTTTGTTATCTCAATCAATATACTCCTTTGGAAAGGCTTCAAGAGGAATCAGTATAATATTAAATTCTGTTGAAAGCAAGATGCAAGGTGCCAGGGATGATAGTAGAACCTAGACAAAACACACAAAAAATGCTAGCATTGAAAGTTTTGTTTAAAAATTTACATTCTGAAGTCAATAACCCTGATTCAATGTTTTTCTTATAATACTTTTTAGTTTTATTTTTCATTTCTTTTATTTCAGTACCCTTAAAGAATGTTATGTCAATATTTGCTCTAAAGTCTGGAACTCAGTTACTCAAAGTACAGTCCATTGAACAGCAACATCCCATGTTCTGGGACCGTATTAGTGTGGACAGGGAACATTGCTGCCATCCCAGTCAACAAGAATCAATCCATTAGCCACTGCAGTGGTCCTCCCCACCATGGTGCAATTTGAATGACATTCAGAATAGAGAAAAATAGGAAGTTTTATGCACTTTGGATACTGGCCCTAGATAGTTAAGATGCATATCTAAGGAATAATTTTAATGAGCCCATACTCTTACATTTTCTCATATAAAGAAAAGTAATAAAATTATTAACTTGAGATGACTGGTTTTGTGATTAGCTGTAATCTTTTGATGTTTGACCACGCATTTTTTTTTTCCCTGCAAAAAACTTCTATAAATACTGTCTCCTCCCTTACCTCTTCAGAGCAGTTCTTCAGAGCTATCTGAGAGGCTGTCCTCCCAGGCTGAAGTCCTCAATAAGGTCACAGAACAAAACTTAACTCCCAACTTTTAGGTTGTGTCTTTTTCTTCAGCTGACATTAGAAATACAGAGTCTTGGGCTCCCCCCCTAGACCCACTAAGCCAAAATCTGCATCTTAATAAGCTCCCCAGATGATTCCCATACAAGATAAAGTCTTAGGAACACAGGAATAATAATGAATGGAAAAACAGGGCTTCTGTAATCACTTAGCCCAAGCAAAGTATGATAAACCCAAGTATTGTCCTTCGATGGAGAAGAATAAGGTGGGGCAGAAGAGAGTTTGATATGTTTGAATATAAAATGTGAGCTTTGGAGGTGAAGAATGGAGGCTGTGGGAAGGGGAATGGTGTGTATGTATATGAGGTAGAAGGAACAGTAGTACAGCTCATCTTCTGGAATAACAGGACCATAGGAAATGCAGGAGGCTTCAGTCAGTGCATTGAAATATGACGCAAGGCCTCCCCTAGGTTCTACTGCACTAAAAGTAGATGGAAAATCCTGTGATACTCAAGTTCCCCCAAAGCACCCTGGCTTTTTCTGATATCACCGCTGAGCCCTTCAGCTTCAGGAAGAGGCAGCCAAGTTCACGGCCTGCTTGGGGGAGGGGAACAATAGAGAATGAACAGCACAGCCACAGCAGATTTTCTCATTTTGGCTAGAGGCCAAGTGTTACTGAACCAAACTGGGGTCCACTGGCTCACGTGCAATAAAGCCAATCTACTAACTCTGACTTGCTGTGAAGTGTTTATTGTAAAGTGCCAGAGAAGGAGCCTGGGACATCTAATACTCAAAAAACCTAAACTCCTGATGAGTTTCAGGAAAACATTAAAAGACACTTACTCCTTGGAAGGAAAGTTATGACCAACCTAGATAGCATATTCAAAAGCAGAGACATTACTTTGCCAACAAAGGTTCGTCTAGTCAAGGCTATGGTTTTCCCTGTGGTCATGTATGGATGTGAGAGTTGGACTGTGAAGAAGGCTGAGCGCCGAAGAATTGATGCTTTTGAACTATGGTGTTGGATAAGACTCTTGAGAGTCCCTTGGACTGCAAGGAGATCCAACCAGTCCATTCCAAAGGAGATCAGCCCTGGGATTTCTTTGGAAGGAATGATGCTAAAGCTGAAACTCCAGTACTCTGGCCACCTCATGCGAAGAGTTGACTCATTGGAAAAGACTCTGATGCTGGGAGGGATTGGGGGCAGGAGGGGAAGGGGACGGCAGAGGATGAGATGGCTGGATGGCACCACTGACTCGATGGACATGAGTCTGAGTGAACTCCGGGAGTTGGTGATGGACAGGGAGGCCTGGCATGCTGCGATTCATGGGGTCACAAAGAGTGGGACATGACTAAGCGACTGATCTGATCTGATCTGAAGGAAGGGGAGTCACAGGGTATGTGATCAGCTTGTGCAAGGTTCTCTGTTGGTTGATGGTAAGGTAACAGGGCAGTGTCACAGGAGTTAACATGATCAGTCCTTGAGCTCCAGGAAGCCTGGGGGTTATGTGCTCATGGTCACCAAGTTGTTAACCACCATCTTCTTTGGTGGTGGTTTTACCACCTGTAAAACAACTCAGGAAATATACACCAGATACTACTGGGTTGGCCAAAACATTCATTTGGGTTTTTCCATATCATAAACCTGAATGAATATTGTGGCCAACCCAATATTATCTAGGTACTTCAGAGAGAAGCTAAAGCAAAGGATAGTGAGGAGTCTATCCAGGAAGGCCCAAAGGGGCCTGCTCCTTCTGCTCATTACATAAGTAGCTGCAGTATCCTGGGTGTTCCAGAGAACTAAGTCAAATGTAAGATAGGAGATCAGAACCTGAGTGAGGATGTGTGGCTGGTGTGACTGTCCTGAACTGACATAAGGAGAAACTAATGTAGGCAGGTGAATTGTCTCCACTCCCACTAACTGGTTAGATGATGCTTTCAAGTCAATTCACTTTTTAACTCTAGTTTTTAAAGTTATTTTCTTTGTAATTGCCCTAGGGATTACAATATACATCTTACTACAATTCATTTCATGTTAATACTAACTTAATTCTGGTAAAATACAGCAACTTTGTTCCAGTATAGTTCCAGTTCCTTCTTCGTTCTTGGTGCTGTTATTGTCATTCTGTGTATGTATACAGGTCAGTTTCCAGTGTGCCCCAGCTTTATTTTCCACTAGTCACCTCCCAGGATTTTTCTTTTTGTATGTATTTTTTTAATTTCTTTTTTAATTGGAGGAAAATTGCTTTTCAATGTTGTTGAGTTCTGTCACACAACAACATGAATCATGTAATTATCTGTATATCTTCTGCCTCTTGAGCCTCCCCTCCTCTCCCCGGGCTTCTGGTGTGTGCACATCCTCTCAGTCAGCCAATGATATGTGAAGAGCTAGTCTAATTTCTAAGGTCTCCCTGTTGAATTTTGGGCCACAACCTCAGGCAGGCAAGGCTTTTCCTATTTGTTTTCTAATGAGTTTTCTAATTTTACTGACCGTGTGCTTCACTCCAAATCAAGTCAGTCCCCTCTGGCAGCTAAGCTGCTGCTTTTCACAGTCAGCCCCACCCTACCACACTTCTGTGTGGATAGATCTGGGCCAGGGGTATGGAGCAGCCCCAGGCAAGCAAGCTACAGACTCCCATTGTTCTTACCCAAAGTTTAGCAGCCTCTCATGAATAAATGTTTATCAGTTTGTTATCTGCCTCTGTCAATTTTCAGAGCCCTGAAATGGTTGTTTCAGATCATTTTCTCTAGTTGTTTTAGAGGCATAGAATTTGGCATCTTCTTTACTCTGCGTTCCTAGAAATCCTGCCTCTTATTCATTTTAATAGGCTTTCAGTTTCTCATTAATAAAATTAGGCATCTTCATTTCTAGTCCTGTTCTACAGACCAGGAACCAAAGGTTTTAAGGAACTAGAGGAGTATTAAAATATGGCATGGGAGGAATTGCCTAAGGTTCGGGTATGAGCAACCTTGCTAGACTCTGGCTGAAGTATTGATAGTTTAGAACGATCTGAGGCAGCTCAGAGAAAAGACTACAATTAGTACAAATTAAAAAGGATGCTCCTTCTTCAAACAAAAAATTCAGTTCAGTTCAGTCGCTCAGTCGTGTCTGACTCTTTGCAGCCCTATGAATTGCAGCACACCACGCCTCCCCGTCCATCACCAACTCCCATGAGTTGAACTCCCTTGAGTTCACTCAAACTCACGTCCATCGAGTCGGTGATGCCATCCAGCCATCTCACCATCTCATCCTCTGTCGTCCCTTTCTCCTCCTGCCCCCAATCCCTCCCAGCATCAGAGTCTTTTCCAATGAGTCAACTCTTCACATGAGGTGGCCAAAGTACTGGAGTTTCAGCTTTAGCATCATTCCTTCCAAAGAACGCCCAGGACTGATCTCCTTTAGAATGGACTGGTTGGATCTCCTTGCAGTCCAAGAGACTCTCAAGAGTCTTCTCCAACACCACAGTTCAAAAGCATCAATTTTTCGGCGCTCAGCGTTCTTCACAGTCCAACTCTCACATCCATACATGACCACTGGAAAAACCATAGACGACTAGACAGACTTTTGTTGACAAAGTAATGTCTCTGCTTTTGAATATGCTATCTAGGTTGGTCATAACTTTCCTTCCAAGGAGTAAGCATCTTTTAATTTCATGGCTGCAATCACCACCTGCAGTGATTTTGGAGCCCAGAAAAATAAAGTCACCCACTGTTTCCACTGTTTCCCCATCGATCTGCCATGAAGTGATGGAACTGGATGCCATAACCTTAGTTTTCTGAATGTTGAGCTTTAAGCCAACTTTTTCACTCTCCTCTTTCACTTTCATCAAGAGGCTTTTTAGTTCCTCTTCAGTTTCTGCCATAAGGGTGGTGTCATCTGCATATCTGAGGTTATTGATATTTCTCCTGGCAATCTTGATTCCAGCTTGTGTTTCTTCCAGTCCAGTGTTTCTCATGATGTACTCTGCATATAAGTTAAATAAGCAGGGTGACAATATACAGCCTTGATGTACACCTTTTCCTATTTGGAACCAGTCTGTTGTTCCATGTCCAGTTCTAACTGTTGCTTCCTGACCTGCATATAGGTTTCTCAAGAGGCAGGTCAGGTGGTCTGGTATTCCCATCTCTTTCAGAATTTTCCACAGTTTATTGTGATCCACACAGTCAAAGGCTTTGGCATAGTCAATAAAGCAGAAATAGATGCTTTTCTGGACTCTCTTCCTTTTTTCCATGATCCAGTGGATGTTGGCAATTTGATCTCTGGTTCCTCTGCCTTTTCTAAAACCAGCTTGAACATCAGGAAGTTCACGGTTCACGTATTGCTGAAGCCAGGCTTGGAGAAACAAAAAATTACTGTTAGTTTATTATTGCACAAATAAATACCATACCACCCAGGGAAAGTAGAATCTAGGCATGTAACTCTCTCATCAGTAAAGGAAGGCAAAGAGTAGGGAAAGAGAAAGGAATGAATACATAAAAGGAGAGGCAAGATTCTATCAAACTTATCTTTCAAATTGGCCCATACATATATATAACAAATTGTTGTTCAGTTGAACAGTAGTGTCTGATTCTTTGCAACCCCATGGACTGCAGCACACCAGGTTTCCATGTCCTTCACTATCTCCCAGAGTTTGCTCAGACTCATGTCCATTGAGTCCATGATGCTATCCAACCGTTTCATCCTCTGTCGTCCCCTTCTCTTCTTGCACTCAGTCTTTCCCAGCATCAGGGTCTTTTCCAAGGAGTCAGCTTTTCATATCAGGTGGCCAAAGTATCAGAGCTTCAGCATCAGTCCTTCCAATGAATATTCAGGGTTGATTTCCTTTAGGATTGACTGGTTTGATCTCCTTGTTGTCCAAGGGATTCTCAAGAGTCTTCTCCAGCACCACAGTTCGAAAGCATCAATTCTTCAGCACTCAGCCTTCGTTATGGTCCAATTTTCACATCTGTACATGACTACTGGAAAAACCATAGCTTTACCTCTATGGACCTTAGTTGGCGAAGTAATGTCTCCGCTTTTTATACGCTGTCTAGGTCTGTCATAGCTTTTCTTCCAAGAAACAAGTGTCTTTTAACTTCATGGTTGCAGTCACCATCCACAGTGATTTTGGAGCACAAAAAATTAAGTCTCTCACTGTTTCCATTGTTTCCCATCTATTTTCCATTAAGTAATGGGACCAGATACTATAATCTTAGTTTTCTGAATGTTGAGTTTTAAGCCAGCTTTTTCACTGTCCTCTTTCATCAAGAGGTTCTTTAGTTCCTCTTCGCTTTCTGCCATAACGGTGGTGTCATCATCTGAGGTTATTGATATTTCTCCTGGAAATCTTGATTCCAGCTTGAGCTTCAGCCAGCATATGTATGTGTATATATAAATATATATGTGTATGTGTATATGTATGTGCATGCCTGCTCAGTCATATCTGACTCTTTGTGACCCTATGGCCTGCCAGGCTCCTCTGTCCATGGAATTTTCCAGGCAAGAATACTGGATTGGTTTCCCATTTCCTTCTCCAGGGGATAGTCCCCACCCAGGGGTTGAACCAATGTCTGTGGCATCTCCTGCATTGGCAGGGGGATTCTTTACCATTGCCCCACCTGGGAAGCCTGTAAGGTATAGTTCGGGGAGAGGCAGAAAAAAGAAAGATGACCTCAACAGAAGTAGATTACCCTTATTCAGGCAAGGAGGGGCGACAGTCGGCCTAAGGACCAGGCTGAGCGCAGAGAGGGATCAGGGAGGCTCCATATTTATAGGGAGGTTTGTGGAAGCAATAAGGGAAATGTTAATCAGGCGGATGTTTTGGATATTGTTTAGTTGAGATGGCATTTGTAGTTGGGCAGAGGGTGATAAGTCTTCTGGGCAGGTGTAGGGGGTGGAAGGTTTCTGGACAGGGGGTGATGAGTCCCAGATAGATGCAACCAGCCTGGAACATCAGGGCAGGACCTAAAAATCTGTTTTGTTTTCTCCGAAGTTAGATGATTCAGCAAAGGCCTTTGAGACTGTTTTATTTTATAGGCCCAAAAGACTCCTTCAAAGCCACTCAAAATAAAGTAAAATTAAAGCCTCTTGTTTGGACACTGCTATAGGCCGAATGCTTGTGCCCCACAAAATTCACACATTGAATAAGAAGTCAGTCCTCTGGGTGATGATTAGGTCATAAGGATAGAGCTCTCGTATATGGGATTTGTACCCTTATTAAAAAAGCCCCACATGGGAATAGGACTATCCCTGGTGGTTCAGAGGCTGTAACTCTGAGTTCCCAGGGCAGGGCACCCAGGTTTGATCCCTGTGTGGGGAACTGGATCCTACAGTCAGCAACTTAAATTTCTCATGCCACAACTAAAGATTCCAGGTGCTACAAGTACAGATCCCACATGCCACAACTAAGACCCAGGGCAGCCAAATAAAATTTAAAAAAATAAACAGGCCCCACAGAGATCCCTCATCCCTTCCACCATGTGAGGGCACAGAAAAGTTGGCAGTCTGCAACCTGGAAGAGAACTTTTAGCAGGACCCAACCACACTGGCACCCTGACCTTGGACTTCAATCCTCCAGAACTGTGATAAATATATTTGTGTTGTTTATAAGCTACCCGGTCTGTAGTATTTTGTTCTGTCAGCTCAAACAGACTACTACAGATACATAACATTGGTTTCCCAGACCCTCCTAAAGGAAATTTGCAAGGGCCCCAGTAAGCAGAAGCTGTAATGGCATGCACACATATATGTGCTCATATTTCTAGCTGCTCAGCCACATCTTGATACTGGAGGTTACACACCCTGGCAGTAGGCATGCTTCATGCCCTCGGGACAACTCCCCAGCCAGGGGGACTGTACTTAAATGGGGAGTCTCATCTGAAAGCTGTGGGGGAGCAAGAGAAACAACCTCAGAGAATACTCTAGTTGCATAGGAACAAGACCTGTTGTGCATGTGCAGGCATCAATAAGTGGACATACAGGTCTCCAGGGTGGATGTACATTCCTGGATGCCAGTGCAAGTCTGTTGTATCAAGAGCTTTCCTCTGCTGCCTCAACATGCAGCCAAAAGTCCCAGACTCTCCACAATCTACCCCCATTCTCACAGGAGTTAAAATAAGTCTATAAGGTGAACTGCAAGGAGATCCAACCAGTCTATCCTAAAGGAAATCAGTCCTGAATATTCACTGGAAGGACTGATGATGAAGCTGAAACTCCAATACTTTGGTCACCTAATGAGAAGAACTGACTCATTGGGAAAGACCCTGATGCTGGGAAAGATTGAAGGCAGGAGGAGAAGGGGATGACAGAGGATGAGATGGTTGGATGGCATCACTGACTTGATGGACATGAGTTTGAGTAAGCTCCGGGAGTTGGTGATGGACATGGAAGCCTGGTGTGCTTCAGTCCATGGGGTTGCAAAGAGTTGGACACGACTGAGTGACTGAACTGAACTGAACTGAACTGAACTGATAAGTGAATGCTTTCCATCTTCTGCACAGTGCACAACATGAACGACAATACAAGGAAAAGCTGAATAATCAAATATTAAAGGCACAAGAAAAAGAGCAATATAAAAAAATCCAGGAAGCAGGACACCATGACTGGGATAAAAGACTTCAACTATATTTAATTACTGCCCTACTCTACTCAAGATACAAATTCCAGAGAGAAAGCATCTGATTGCCTTTTCTTGGGCCATATGTCCATACTTTGGCCAGGACAGAGCAAGCTGATTAACAGCCCTCCAGCACTGTGTTCAAGCAAGAGGAATAGTTCTCCAGAACAAAATTAGGGTGATGTTCCTAGAAAGGAGAACCCATGCTAAGTAGGTAAAACCAACAGATGGCTAACACAGAACAATTAATTAGGTATTCGATTTCTTTACTGTAGGACTTCTCAGAGCCTTTAATTAGAAAATTTTGGTTTTATGAATTTTAATAGGAAATAAAATATGTAACATTCTCAATTATTTTGCAAATAAAAAATTTTTAACAGAATATTTCTAGAGACTAAAGTGATTAAGATGGCAAAATAGGGAGACATTGAACTCACTTCTTCCCATAGGCACACCAAAATTAAAACTAGTTACAGAGCAAATACATATGAGAATGACCTGAAGATGAGCAAAAAAGATTTTCCATAACAAAAGCTATAAAGAAGGGTGAGATGGGTGAGGTTTGGGATATGGGCTCCTCAGGACCCACATCTCCAGGCTGGTGACCAACAAACAGGAGGAGGGACATTATAACCACAGAAGTCTTCCCCAAGGACCAAAGGGCCAGAGTACTACATTAAAGCTCCCTAGTCCAGGGATCCTGTATTAGGAAGATGAGCAACCAGAATGTCTAGCTTAGAAAACCAGCAGAGCTTATGTTGAGAAGAGCCAGAGGGCTATAGAAAACAGGGAGTCAACTCTTAAAGGGTACATGCAAATTTTCACAAGCTCTGAGTCCCAGCACAGAGCCAGTGCTTTGAAAGGTTCTTGGATAGAACCACTTGCTGATCTTAGCCACTTGGAGAGGCTAGAGGCAGATGGGATTCACCCTGAGGACAGAACGCAGGCAGCAGCCATTTGGGGAATATTGGCACTGGCAAGAGCCCTTTTGGAATCCTCCTTCTAGGCTATTAGAGTCAGGGACCTGTCCCACACACAAGCAGGCCCACAATGGTTGCATGTCACCAGGCATTGCAGACCACAAAGCCAAGGCAAAGCCTCAAAGCTCCTGGGCTGGGAGCCAGCCCCATCGACAGGCATGCCCACAGTAGTTGACTGGACCATAACACAAGGGTACATGCAACACACATAGGGGATAGCTCTGGAATAACTCGCTCTCATGCCCAGAGAGGGGTATATTGCTGAGCTCCATAAGATGTCCCCAATATACGGCCATTTCTCCAAGATTGGGAAACATAACCAACTTACCTGATACATAGAAATGAGCATAGAGAATTAAACAAAACAAGGACACTGAAGAATATGTTCCAAATGAAGGAACAAGACAAAGCCTCAGAAAAAAGAACTAAATGAAACAGAGATAAGCAATCTACCCAGTAAAGAGTTTAAGGTAATGATCATAAAAATGCCTACCAAATTCAGGAGAGGAATGGACAAGTACAGTGAGAATTTCAACAAAGAGAAAATATTAAAAAATAGCAAAGCTTAAGAATACAATAGCTGAAATGAAAAATGCTATTATAAAGGGAATCAATAGTAGATTAGATGACACAAGAGAAAAAGTAAGCACTCGAACACAGAGTAGTGGAAATCACTGAAGCTGGACAGAAAAATAAAAATGTCTATCTCTAGGTGAGTGACCATACCGTTGTGGTTATCCGGGTCAGTAAGACCTTTTCTGTACAGTTCTTCTGGTATTCTTGCCACCTCTTCTTAATATCTTCTGCTTCTATTAGCTCCTTACCATTTTTGTCCTTTATTGTGCCCATCTTTGCATGAAATGTTCCTTTGGTATCTCTTATTTTCTTGAAGAGATCTCTAGTCCTTCCCATTCTATTCAGTTCAGTTGCTCAGTCGTGTCCAACTGTATGTGACCCCATGGAGTACAGCATGCCAGGCTTCTCTGTCCATCACCAAATGGATTAAAAAAAAAAAAGACCCATATACATTCTGCCTACAGAATCTTCAATTCAGTTGTAAAGACACACAGACTGAAATGTGGGCATTTTTAAAAGTTTTTCCATACAAATATAAACAGAAAATCTGGGTAGAGATACTTACATCAGACAAAATAAACTTTAAAACAAAGAGTTTAACAGGCGACAAGAGCATTACATAACGATAAAGGACTCAATCCAACAAGAAGGTATAACACTTCATATATGTATGTACACAACATAGCACCTAAATACATAAATCAAATATTACAAACATGAAGGGAGAACTTGACAGTAATACAATAACTGTAGGGGGCTTTAGCACCCCATTTACATCAGTGGACAAATCATCCAGGCAGAAAATCATTAAGGAAACACTGGCCTTAGATGACACGTTAGACCAAATGAACTTAACTATCTCAAGAACACCTTTAGACCTGGCACAAAGAAGACACTCAATAAATGGAGGCACTGAAGGAATATGTTTATATTATCTGTATATTTCATCTTGGAAAGTCTGAATTGCATGAGGCATTGCAAGAGCCATGCTCATCAAAGGAAAATTTAGTTAGGTTAATTATATTGTGTTCAATAAGATCTGAGCAAACTTCATCCTCTACAGAGCCCCACAGTCATAGTGCTAAAGGGAAAACCTTGCATTGTCCCTCCTACACCTTAAACTCTCTAATACTTATCTCAGGCCTACAAGCATAAACTCTGGAGTACATTATACACAGCTTTCCCATGCCTCTTCTGACCACATGTCTTGCAATTCCCCAACCCCACCTATGTTCCAGAAAAATGACTTATGAGTCTCTAAATATGGAGGCTGTTTTGCTCTTCTCTAACTTTGCCACCACTATGCCTATGTCTGAAATGCCTCCTCTTAGCCACTCACAAACTTCGTCTTCAAAATCCAGCTTAACTATAACTCCCCTGTGAAGTTTTCCCTCATCTCACCCAGTTCTCCAGATAATCTCTTTCCTCTGAATTTTGCACATTTATGAATTGCTATATTCATTACATGCTGTTCTTTTTTTTCTTTTTTTTAATAATTGTGTTAGTTTCAGGTGTACAATAAAATGATTCAGTTATACATATACATGCTGCTGCTGCTAACTTCAGTTGTGTTCAACTCTGTGCAATTCCATAGATGGCAACCCACCAGACTCCTCCATCCCTGGGATTCTCCACACAAGAATACTGGAGTGGGTTGCCATTTTCTTCTCCAATATACATATACATACATTTATTCTGCTTCAGAGTCTTTCCCCCATACTGATTATTACAGAATATTGAGTAGAGTTCCTTGGGCTATACAGAAGTTCCTTCTTAATTATCTGTTTTATATATAGCATTGTGTATATGTTAATCCCAAACTCCTAATTTTCCCCCTCCCACCTTTCCCCTTTTGTACCTATAAATTTGTTTTCTAAGTCCATGAGTCTGTTTCTGTTTTGTAAATAAATTCATTTGTATCCTTTTCTTAGATTCCACATATAAGAGATATCATCTGATTTTTTTCTTTCTCTGTCTTATTTCACTTAGTATGTAACCTCTAGGTCCATTCATGTTGCTGTAAAAGGCATATTTCATTCTTTTTATGGATGAGTAATATTCCATTGTGTGTGTCCCACACTATTACTGTGTTACTGTCACATTCTCCTTTTATGCCTGTGAGTGTTTGTCTTATATATCGAGGCACTTCTGTGTTTGGTGCATTTGTATTTAGAATACTTATATCTTCTTGGGTTGCTCCCTTGATCATTATGTAGTGTACTTCTTTGTCTCTTATAACCGTCTTCATTTTAATGTCTTTTTTTTGTCTGACATGAATATTGCTATTCTAGCTTTCTTTTGATTTCCATTGGGATAAAATACCTTTTTCCATCCCCTCACTTTCAATCTGAATGTATCCCTAGATCTGAAGTGGGTTTCTTGGAGACAGCATATACACAAGTCTTATTTTTGTATTCATTCAGCCAGTCTGTGTTTTTGGTTGGAGCATGTAATCTGTTTACATTTAAGGTAATTATCAATATATGTATTCTTGTTGTCATTTTGTTAATTGTTTTGGATTTGTTATCATAGGTATTTTTTTCCCTTCCTCTTTTGTTCTCTTCTCTTATGATTTGATGACTATTTTTAGTATTGCGTTTAGATTCCTTTTTCTTTTTTCTGTGTATATCTAGGGTAGAATTTGTTTTGCAGTTACAATGAAGTTTTGATATAGCAGTCTATATATAAACAAGACTGTTTTAAGTTGCTGGTCTCTTAATTTCAAGTGTATTTCCAATCACCTGCATTTGTACTCTCCTCTTCTCATGATTGCTGGTTTTGATATCACATTTGTGTGTTGATGGTTTCCTACCTTTACTATATGTTTGCCTTTGCCGGTGAGCTTTTCCATTTGTAATTTTCTTATTTCTAGTTGTGGCCTTTTCTTTTCCACCTAGAGAAGTTCCTTTAACATTTGTTCTAAAGCTTTGATGGTGCCGAATTCTCTTAGCTTTTGTTTGCCTGTAAAGCTTTTTATTCCTCTGTTGAATCTGGATGAGAGCCTTGCTAAGTAGAGTATTCTTGATTGTAGCTTTCCAGTTTTCCCCTTACATCACTTTAAATATATTGTGCCATTCCCTTATGGCCTGCAGAGCTTCTGCTGAAAACTCAACTGATAACATTATGGGGACTCCTTTATATGTTTTTTGTTTCTTTTCTCTTGTTGCTTTTAATATTTTCTCTTTGTGTTTAATATTTGTTAGTTTGATTAATGTGTGTCTTGGGATGGTTTTCCGGGGTTATTTATTCATTTTTTTTTTGCTGTGCTAGGTGTTTGTCGCAGCGTGAAAAACTTCTTTAGTGAGCGAAGGCCACTCTATAGTTATGGCGCATCGACTTCTAATCGTGGAGCACAGGCTCTAGGGTGTGTGAGCTCAGTAGCTGTGACACACGGGCTTAGCTGCTCCATGGTATATGGGATCTTCCCAGACCAGGGATCAAACTGGTGTCTCCTGCATTGCAAGGTGGATTCTTAACCACTGTACCACAAGGGAAGGCCTGTTCCTCCTTGGTTTTATCCTGTGTGGGACTCTTTGCACTTCCTGGACTTGGGTGACTTTTCTTTTTCCATGTTAGGGAAGTTTCCAACTATTATCTCTTCAGATATTTTCTCAGGCCCTTTCTCTGTCTCTTCTCTTTCTTGGACCCCTATAATGTGAATTTTGGTGTGTTTAATGTTCCTGAGGTCTCTTAAACTGTTCTCATTTCTTTTCATTCTTTTTCCTTATTTTGTTTCATGGCAGTGATTTCTGCTATTCTGTCTTCCAGCTCAATTATTCATTTTTCCGCCTCATTTATTCTGCTATTGACTCCTTCCAGTATATTTTTCATTCTAGTTATTGTATTGTTCAACTCTGTTTATTTGTTCTTTATATCCTCTGGCTCTTTGTTAAACATTTTTTGTGTCTTCTTGGTCTGTGCCTCTATTCTTTTTCTGAGATCCTGGATTATCTTTATTATCATTACTTTGAGCTTTTTTTCAGGTAGATTCCCTGTCTCTACTTCACTTAGTTGTTCTTCTGGGGTTTTATCTTGTTCCTTCATCTGGAACATATTCCCCTGCTGTCTCAGTTTGTCTAACTTGCTGTTGTGGTCTCCATTCTGCAGGCTGTAGGATTGTAGTTCCTCTTCTTCTGGTGTCTTCACTCTAGTGGGTGAGGCTCATCTAGAGGCTTGTGCAGGCTTCCTGGTTGGAGGAACTGGTGCCTGCCCTCTGATGTATGGAGCTAGGTCTTGTCCCTCTGGTGGACAGAGTTATGTCAAAGGGAGTGTTTAGAGGTGGCTGTGGCCTCAGGAGAATTAGGCAGCCTGCCTGCTGGTTGGTGGGGCTGTGTTGCTGTCCTGCTGGTTGGTTGTCCTAAGGCATCCCGGCACTGGAGCCTACAAACTGTTGTGTGGGGCCAGGTCTTAGTGTCAAAATGGCAGCCTCCTGGAGAGTTCATGCCAGTGAGTACTCTTCAATCCTCCACCACCAGTGTCCTTGTTCCCACAGTGAGCCATAGTCATTCCCTGCCTCCCCAGGAGACCTTTCAAGACCAGCAAATAGGTCTGGCCCAGGCTCCTGTGAAGTCACTGCTTTTTCCCTGGGAGCTGGTTTCATGAGATCTAGGTATGCCCTCCCATCGTGGAGTTTTGATTTCCCCTAGTCTTGTGGAGTTCCTGCAATCAGGCCCCACTGGACTTCAAAGCCAAATGTTATGGGGGTTCTTCCTCCTGATTACAGACCCCCATACTGTGGAGCTCAGAACTTTCATTTTTTGTGGGAGAAACTCTGTCATAAAATTATTTTCCAGTTTGCAGATTGGTCATTTGGTGGATGTAAGATTTGAATATATTGTGAATGTGCCCTCCGACCATCTTGTTGTGGCTTCATCTTTTTCTTTGAATGTACAATATCTTTTATGGTAGCTTCCAGCCTTTTTTGCTGATGATTATTCTGTAGTTAGTTGTGATTTCAATGTTTTCATGTGAGAAGGTGAGCTCAAGTCCTACCCTGCCATCTTGTCTCCAATGTCTCTTCACACGTATATACTTATAAACTTGTTTGTCTTCCCTTATAGTAGATGAGCCTCTTGAGAATAAAGTTCATGCTTGTTCACCTGAATACTTGTGGTGTTTAGTACCTAGTTTCATCTAACCAGGATAAGAAAAATTCCTCCAGGAGTTTCAAATAGAAGAACTGTATTGCCAGGAAGTGAATATGTAGGTGATAGAGGAAGCTGAGAAGCCAACTGAGGACAGTGAGCATCTTAGTTGGGGTTTCTAAGAAGCAGACTCTGAGACAAAATTCAAATGCAGCCAATTTATCTGAAAATGCAAGGACTATAGGTAGGTGAGAGGGAAGTGCTGCAGGAAGGAAAGGAAAGGCAGCTTGCCCACAAAGGCATCTATTTAGCCTAGATGCTCCACAAAATAGCACAAAATAGACCAAGGGATAAGGGAGCTGGAGTTTTTATAGTCAGTCATTGATTAAGGGCTATCCCCTAAGGGAATGTTAATTCTTAAGCACTTGTAGCCTGCTATACACACAAAGTGGGTTTCAACAGATTTGGTTAGTCCTCCAACAAAGGCAAAGGCAAGAGCTTGCCTTTGGAAATTGGGTTGGTGAACTAAATGGTAAGTGATTTCTTGAAGATGCAGATGGAGCACTGATAGCATCAGCTATAGCGAGGCAACTCAGAAGTTAACAAAATCAATAACTGCCACTATCCCTGACCTTGACATCCAGAGTCTGGGGCTGGGGTTACTGGGTCCCAGAAGCCAGGAATACATGTAGAAGCTGGGATGCTTATTGTACACTTGTTCTTGTTTGGCAGACACTAGAGTACAGAGAAGGCACTGGCACCCCACTCCAGTACTCTTGTCTGGAAAATCCCATGGACGGAGGAGCCTGGTAGGCTGAAGTCCATGGGGTCGCTAAGAGTCAGACGAGACTGAGCTACTTCACTTTCCCTTTTCACTTTCATGCATTGGAGAAGGAAATGGCAACCCACTCCAGTGTTCTTGCCTGGAGAATCCCAGGGACGGGGGAGCCTGGTGGGCTGCCGTCTATGGGGTCGCACAGAGTCGGACACAATTGAAGCGACTTAGCAGCAGCAGCAGCAGAATCATAGAGGGCATTTAGTCACTCCCAATGGCTGCAGATATTGACTGCAGCCATGAAATTAAAAGATGCTCACTCCTTGGAAGAAAGCTGTGACAAATCTAGACAACATATTAAAAAGCAGAGACATTACTTTGCCAAGAAAGGTCCGTCTAGTCAAAGCTATGTTTTTTCCAGTAGTCATGTATGGATATGAGAATTGGACCATAAAGAAAGCTGAGAACCAAAGAATTGATGCTTTTGAACTGTGGTGTTGGAGAGAAGACTCTTGAGAGTCCCTTGGACTGCAAGGAGATCCAACCAGTCCATCCTAAAGGAAATCAGCCCTGAATATTCATTGGAAGGACTGATGCTGAAGCTGAAACTCCAATATTTTGGCCACCTGATGCGAAGAACTGATTCATTGGAAAAGACCCTCATGCTGGGAAAGATTGAATGTGGGAGGAGAAAGGGGTGACAGAGGATGAGATGGTTGGATGGCATCACCAACTCGATGGGCATGAGTTTGAGCAAGCTCTGGGAGTTGGTGATAGACAAGTAAGCCTGGGGTGCTGCAGTCCATGAGGTTTCAAAGAGTTGGACATGACTGAGCAACTGAACTGACTAACTGAATGACATTTAGACACTCCCTGGTGGCTTAGATGGTAATGAATCTGCCTGCAATGCAGGAGACCAGGGTATGATCCCTAGGTCGGGAAGATCCCCTGGAGAAGGGAATGGCTATCCACCCTAGTATTCTTGCCTGGAGATTTCCATAGACAGAGGAGCCTGGTGGGCCACAGTCCATGGGGTCCTTAAGAGTCAGACAGGACTGAGCAACTAACACTTTAATGCAAGGACTCCACAGGAGGCAAACAGAGGCTTCTTCCTTCCTCCTGTGCTACAGTCTCCCACCAGTGGCCAGTCTTCCTCCCATTGGTCAAAACCAGCTGGAAGCCACTTGATATGAATTTGGAAAACCAGCCTGCTCTCCAGGATACAGAGCAGAGAAGAGCAAATCACAGTAACAGAAAATAGGCCCAGGACTGGCAGACTACTATGCCGTTATGACTTAGAGGGGCTATATCTCCCGCAAATTACCTGCATCAGAATTACCTGGGTAGTTTGTTTAAAGTGCAGATTCCTGGGCCCTGTCTTGGCCTAATGAATCTGAACCTCACTAAAAAAGTTGGGGTCCCAGGGGTCTATTTGTAACAAGTCTTTTAGGAGATTCCTATACATAACTAAATTTGGGAACTACTGTAGAAGTGAGTCAACACAATATTTTGGAGATTTTAAAACATTAATTGAATAGAACAGGTAACAATGAAAATTCTACTTCTTGCCAATTCAAAAAATTAGTTAACAAAACTGATCCTTTCCTGTTAATCTAAGTTTAATGGCTTGACAAGAAGTCTTTGATTTTCATTTTACAAAAAAGTACTCAAAGTCAAAGGATGTTAGAAAATATATCCATAAAATCCAAGGCAGCACCAGGGAGCAGGATTCAAACTGTATATATTTTTGTTGGCACACCTATCATACTATATTACTACTATTATCATTATTGTGTTATTGTTGTTTATCATGGCTTATCTAATAGAGGGTACTCTATTAGACTCTGAGTTCAAGGGTTGTGTCTTACTACTTTCTGTACAAGCAGCACAAAACATGGCTGGTTACATATCAGGGGTCTGAAAAATCCCTGTAAAGTTCGGAATCTAAAGCTTCCCCTTAGCCAGTAACATCTTTGAAACTGGCTCTTTCAGGTACATGTCAACTCAAGAATGTAGCTAAAGGATCTATTTTTTTCTTTTAATTTCCAAAATCCTTTTAGGATTTCCATAAAATTGGCCTTTATAACTTTTTCTCTTGGCTTTGAGCATTCATGTGGTAAATTTGTTCAATGATGCATTGCACATGATATATTGTGTTTATTTTGGAATAATTAAGCAATTGTTATCATAGAAATTGCATTACTCTGTTTTATTAAGAAAAAGCTCCCCTTTCCTAAGACAGTAATATAATCAGATTAAAAAATATTCCAAGGCAAGAATCAGACAAAATATGCATTCAAAAGCACAAATCCAAAATAAGAAAAAGATTAACTGTGTTCCAAAATGAGATGAACCAAAACAGTTTATCAGTTGTACTATTTCAAGGGAGTGGACAAGAGGATGAAAACTGCATTAAAAGAATTTTCATTACCATAAAAACTCATACAGGGACATTTATTTACATGGAAATAAAATAGAAACACAATGCTGCATGTAAAATAGGAAGCCTGTAAGCCCAAAACTAGATCCATTTAGGAGACAGTTCCCAGAAATTAGTATGAGGATGCACTGAAATCAGTCAGACACAGTTTGAAATCTACGACCCAGCATAAAATACCTACATGATCTTGATCTGTACCTTTATCTTTTCAAAAATAGAAACCATAGCACCTACTTTATAGGGCCAGTTAACCAGTGAGCGGTCTATTAAGTGCTGTTTCAGTATCTATAAAGTCTGAAACTAAGTACAAATACAAATTTCCCCTTTAGAATTGGTTTCTGGCCATCTCAGGTACCTAATGAAATGATCTGACAAGGAAAAGGGAACGTCAGAGGCACATGAGTGAAGGGATATGGGTCTGGTTCCCATCACAGAGAGACATCGACTAAAGCGTAGAAAGGAAGCAGGAAGGAAAGTTATTCCCAAATCAAGTTATTCCCTGGTCAAGGAAGCTAGGGGGCTCAAACTTGTGTATCAATCTATAGTGGGCAGTACAGATAGTGATGAGAAGCAGGGATTTTTCAGTCACCCTGAATCCTAATCCTTGTTCCATCCCCAACTAACTAGCTGTGTGAACTAAAAAAAGTTGTATATTTTCTCTGAGCTTCAGCTTAATCATTTGAAAAAAAAAAAAAACAGCATGATTCATTGGATAGCTGTCAGAATTGCGTGATCATCTATGTAATGTGTTTATCACAGTGCTTGGCACATAATAAATGTTCAAAAAATGCTAGCTAGTAGAAAGAGATGTAGTAGAGTCTGTTTCCAGCCTTTGATTCAGGAATAGAATGCCTGCTCCAACATGAATGAGAACTGAAATGGAAAAATTACAGTCACAGTTCTACGTAGACCAGGGTATCAAGGCAGGCACCCAGCAAAGCAAGGCAAAAGCCTAGATACAGAACAAGATACAGATGGGAGATCAGGTCATAATAACAGGGTGGAAATGCAGCAACTAAAACTGGGACAGATAATCAGCTTTGAACTAGCAGCAAGTGAGACAAAGTGGAGTTGGACCAAACCTACTCACAAAGATCAAGCTGTCAGCTGGTGATAGAGAAGATGTCTAGGAAAGGCAGACAGGCAACTCATAAACATATGGAACCTGAAGTCAGTAACTCCTTATCTATCTAGAGATCATTTATTCAGTAGTCTCTTTGGCTCCATAAGTAAGCAAACAAGGTTTTTGAGCATATCACAATAAATCATTGTGATATTATTTATCACAATAAATCCCATGGGAGAAATACTTATCTTTTACTCATAGGCAACTTTTCATCTCCTCATTCAGACCGTGTTTACTCTCTTTTAAACTTTTTTTTTTTTTTATTCTTCCAATTTTATTTTATTTTTAAACTTTACATAATTGTATTAGTTTTGCCAAATATCAAAATGAATCCACCACAGGTATACATATGTTCCCCATCCCGAACCCTCCTCACTCCTCCCTCCCCATACCATCCCTCTGGGCCGTCCCAGTGCACCAGCCCCAAGCATCCGGCATCATGCATCGAACCTGGACTGGCATTGAAGTAGGGTTGATTTACAATGTTGTGTTAGTTTCTTTACAGCAAAGTGATTTATAACAGACCCTGTTTGCTCTTATCTTATGTGCGATTTTAATGAACATTTGTATTTCATTTCTTAGCCCATGGCAGATTTTGGGAGAAAGGGAAAACTTCTTTGGTGGGAATCTTGTCCCCCAAAAAAGTACTATAAAATCACATAAATAGTCTTGATTTTAAATGTGTTTTATAGTTTATTTATAGTTTAAAAACTTTGTAAATTTGTCCCACAGCATATTTGGCTAAATATTATTTTGTTCCTTTGTTTAATTTTCTATTCTGTATTAGGATTAGTCCTATAAAGAAAAGCCATCTTGATTATTTCATACCAGGGCAAATTTCCCCAGATGTCTTGTAAACCAAGAAAGCATGGTGGCTAATTTTGAGTCCCTTCATCAAAACAAATAGTATCAGCCACTGGATCAAGCCAAAAAATCAGAAATCACTTTCTGTGCCTCATTCTAGAAATCTAATCCGTCAGCAAGTCTTATCAGTTATAAGTTCAAGATGTGTTCTGGATTTGTTCACACATCTCTCTTTACCTCCTCCTTCATCACCCTTGTCCAAGCCACCATAGTCTTGCCTGGACATAGTGATGGCTCCTGACTGTCTTCCACAATAACCCAGTCATCTAAGTGAGCTTTTAAAGACAAATGTTAATATACGCCAATTCTCTGACTTAAACCTCTAGTGGCTTTGTATCACAATAAGAGAAAAATCAAAGCTCAGTGTTCTGTGCCTGAAACCTAAGATATGATTAGTCTTTCCTCGCCGGCTCACCTGCCACCCTCCAGTTACACTCTCCTTCTCTCTGTTCCTTGAACACTCCAAGATTACATCCATCTGAGACCTCTCACACTTGCCCTTCTCTCTTCCTGGAATACTCACATCCCAGACATCTTTGCAGACATCAGCTCAAATGTCATCTCCTTCCAGAAGTCCTCTCTGATTACTCAGTCCAAAGTAGCCACCAATCATTCTATTACTTCCCCCTGTGTGAATATTTTGCCTTGCATTCAACACAGTGAGATATTTCTTGTTTATTTCATAGAGTACGCTCTGTCTCTCCACTCTGGGAGGTGCACTTTTCTCTCTTAGTCACCCTACATCCCCAGTACCTAGAACAGTGCCAGGTACCTAACAAATGCACTGTAAATATTCATGACATGAATATAAATGAATATATCTGTCCCCAAATATTTTTATAGAAAGGAAATCAACTATATATCTTAGAACATCATTACTGGATACATACAAGTGACTTGCAACCCCCTTACCACTAATCAGGTCCTGCTAATAGCTGAGAACCTTGACTATGGCTGATAACAAGAGCATGAAAATGTCCTTGTAGGGCAGTGTGATGAAGAATGTTTTTGGGAGTGATGAATCTAGAGAGCACATGCAGGACAGATCAGAGGGTAAAAAACAAAGGGGCCAGTTATATGCCTATTTGTCTAGGTGTGGAGTGCTGGAGCCTGAATCAGTGGCTGTGAAAGAAACAGATGCAAGGACTATGGTGATGGAAGAACTAACAGGGCTGGAGGCTGATTAGTTTGTGGAGAGAGTTATAAGGGTGGACCTCTGGGAGTTCAAAATCTTGGCAACAATCTTCTCCCACTTATATGAAGTCTGCTCTATGTAAATGACAAGCCGCTTGATTTAATAGAGAAATATAGACTCATAAATTGATGTAGCAGAATGTTCCCTTCTAATTTGATTTTCCTTACATGATAGTCATGAATATCATGCATTCCTTTAAAAGACTGGAAAGACTTATTTGATATCAATAACACATCAATCAAAAATGTTACAGTAATCATAGCTATGTTCTTACTATATGAATACAATCATTTTGAATGAACTCAATCAAAAACAACAGTTGAGTCTTTTTAGTCTTTTTAACATTTGGATGACTTGGCTAATTTTTCACTTTACCTGTACTTGGTATGGTCTATTAGTTTTCTATTGCAGCTGTAACAAATTATCACAAACCTAGAAGCTTAAACACAGTTCTGTAAGTCACAAGTCCCACACAGGTCTCTCTGGGCCAAAACCACTGTCTAGGCAGGCTTACTTTCCTTTCTGTGAGCTCTGTAAGACAGAGCTCCCCTTTCTATAGGGGAGAATACATTTCCTTGCTTTCCAGTTCCAAGAGGCTGCCCACATTCCACGACTTGTGGCCCCTTCCTCCATCTTCTAAGCCCGCAGTTCTGTGCCTCTCTAATCCTATTTCCACAATTGATTCTCTCTCTCTGATCACAATTGGAAAAGGTTCTCCACTTCTAAGGACACTTGTCGTTAGACTGGACCCACCCAGAGCATCCAGCATAATTCCCCATTTCGAAGTCCTTAACTTAATCACATATGCAAAGGCTCTTTTGCCATGTACAGTAATATTCACAGGTTCTGATGGTTAGAGTATGGAGATCTTTGGAGGCCCATTGTTCTGACTTCCATGCGAGTTATTATCTGTTAGAAGTAGTGTTTTAAAGTGGTGCCTATTTAAAGTGGTGCCTCTGTTTTGAAGCTGGATTCTCCTAGTGGCTACTCAGTCACAGGAGGAAGAGAAAAATCATAAACTTGACTGAAACAATTTTATTTTCAACTTTTTAGAAATGTATTTTATTTCATTTATGCATATCCCCAACTTGTTCTAAGAGAACTGTAAGGACTCTTATGGGTCCTTAAGAATATGATGAGGATGATGTGTCAGGTACTTTTGGAATGACGGCCTCCTCTATTTTTCTCTTCACAAAAGCCGTCCTACAAAGGTAGAACCTAGCAGTTCAGAGTACAGGCTCTGGAGCCAGACTGGAACAGGGGCTGGACCCATGCCCAGCACTGTCAAATTCCCTACTTCTGTGACTTAGCCTCATCCATAAAATTAGAGTTATTCTTTTAACCAGTATTTATTGAGCTCTTACTATATGCTATAGTAATTCTAGGCACTGGGGATTCAGCCAGAATACACATGTACATTGTCACTGGTTATTAAGAACTTCAGACACTCTCAGCCCCAACTCCATGTCTGCTTCAGTCTCTACCCCAGGACCCTCTGGACTTCCCACAATCTAGCAACTAAAAGGATGAAGCATGGCAGAGCGGGGTCCTTGCAGAAGCCTGCCCCAGTGCTCCTGCCTGCATCTGTCCCTGTGTGGGTGAAATCATTAATGGTGCTTTAATATGACCTCTGGATTCAACAGTGAAAAAGAAACAGACAAAAATGCCTTTATGATCCTGACAGAGGAGACAGACAATAAGTAAGGCACATAAGTGTGTGGAAGGATGGATGGATGGGTAGGTGGATGGATGGATGGACAGATGAATGGATAGATAGATTGAGAGAGGCAGATCTTGCAGGGTAATAAGTGCTATGGAGAGAAATGTAGCAGACAAGGAGGAGAGAGAATGTCAACTTGAAAATGTGACAAGAGAAGTCTCACTGAGAAGGAGATATTGGAGAAAGGACCCAAGGAAGGTCAGGGAACAGGGCGTGCGGGCACATGGGAAGGAAGAGAGAGCAGAATAACGACTTTCAGGGAAGAGCATATCTGGCCTGGCCTGGGTACCATGAGGAGCATAAGTGAGCCTGGAGTGAAGGGAGATGAGGAGCATAAGTGAGCCTGGAGTGAAGGGAGATGAGGAAACATAATGCTAGGGCCTGCCTCAGAGGAGAGTTGTGAGGATTCTATGAACTACATTTAATTACTTAATTGAATGACCCTAATCCTAACCCTTAAAGCAAAGGCTGGCATATGGTTTTAAATTTTATATATATATATATAAACCTATTATTTTTACCATTGTTTTAGAAGTATGTCTCACTGAATAAAGATAAAATGTTTTCCCCCCAGGGCTATAATTCCATTCCCCCAAACACCCTCTTAGGATGTTTCAGTACCTCGGGGGTTCCACTGGGACCTGCATGTCCTCACTCCTGCGTGAGCCCTTGCAGATGGAGCTGCATCTCCAGCATATCTCTGGAGACGTCCAGATTTGGGGTGACAGGGATCCTTTCACACCCAGGACCTACAACATTAGATCTTGAACGCTCTTCCTCCAAGGAATGATTTCATTATAATTTAGAAATTCAGAGATTGAGTAAGAATCCTTACTACCCTCCATATATTGCCTTGGAGATTCAACGTAAAGCTACATCTTCTGCCACTCTCCTTTGCAGTTCTTGTCTTTCCTTCTTTCCTAAATATCCTGCCCACCACTCTGTGCTTACCCAGGGGTTTTAGAGCTTTCCCTAGAGCTTTTACTAGGCTGTGCTCAGCACAGTCCCCTAGAATCCTCCCAGTCATCAGTACCTTTTCCATGATAAGAGTGGTGGCCCTTATTTCAGTCACTAAACAGCTCCATTTCAAGGGGAAAGTATTCAATCTGTGATGATATGGGGTGTCCAAAGCATTGTAACATCTCCACTGAATCCCACAACACTCACACAAACACACACACACACACTGCTAGTATGTCCTGTCCCACAAGTTCAGAGCATAAATACGGTTATATCACCTCTCTTTTGTACTTGAATACTCAAACACCCTCATACCCTATTAGCAAGAAGTGATATCTTGGGACATCCTCAACTCTCACTAGTCCAGTGATCTCCTAAGAGCTTACACAATGCAACAGCGTTCAGACCTGCCCCTCCACACCAAGTTGAAACAAGTGGATGGATGAGCCTAGAGCTGCCATGTCTTCTACCCAGTGTCACCATGGAGACTGCTTCTGCCCATTCCTTCCCATGCTTGTCCCCTTATTTTTACTCTGAAATTACAGGTCTTTCCAATGACACCCTTGTTCTCAGGAATTCTTCCCTATAGTCTTTCCACTGTGCTAGGATAGCTGACCCAGAAGAGCTATTTTTAGGAGCGATTCACTGTGTAAGACCTAGCCCTGTGTCACAAACTTTAAGATCTTGGTCCCAGATCCTTAGCCTAGATGTCTCTTATCCATAATGTTGACTTTATTTTAGGAATCTCATAACCCTTCACTGTCCTGGGCTTAATAGGAGCCCTCCACCCACCCTTCTTCAGCATCTCTACCCAACCAGACCTCAGGGAACAGAATTTGGAAGCTGGGCCTCATGTCTTCCAAAATGTCTTGGCCTCTTATACAAGTCAATTGTCATCTCCTCCTTTGCCTCCAAATCAATTTCCCCAAGTAGCAGCCTTGCTGGATTGACAAAATTCAGATATACCCCAACCCCCACCCCCAGAACAATGACTGCTTCTTAGCTCTATATTAAACCCTTATAGGGGCCACTCAAGAAACAGCATGACAGATGAGCCACTCTTGATAATATGTATATCCAGACATTTCAGATGAAAAAGCAAAGGCTGAGGATAAAATCCGATAATGCAGTGTGAGCTATTTGTATCTGATACGTTATTTGGTCTGTCTAAACATTCCCTGATAGCTTAGTTTATAAAGAATCCGCCTGCAATGCAGGATACCCCGGTTCAATTCCTGGGTTGGAAAGATCTGTTGGAGAAGGGATAGGCTACCCATTCCAGTATCCTTGGACTTCCCTTGTGGCTCAGCTGGGTAAAGAATCCACCTGCAATGCAGGAGACCTGAGTTTGATCCCTGGGTTGGGAAGATCCCCTGGAGAAAGTGAAAGACTACCACCCTAGTATTCTGGCCTGGAGAATTCCATGGACTATATAGTCCTTGGGGTCACAGAGAGTCAGACGCTACTGAGCAACTTTCACTTTTCACTTTTAAACAACATAACACATTTCATTAATCTCCTCTTTTGTCTAATTTGGGTGAGCCCTGGAAGACCCGAGTAATTAAGATGTGCAGACAGTAATATAGATAGTGTAACTCCTCTTTAAATATGTTGGCTACTGACAGCTTTCAGAAAGATATTTTGATATAGAAACTCTAATCTCTCCTTGGTTAAAAATATTTGTGAAAAGCAAATTGCTAGCAGATGGAAGCCCTCAAGACCTCCTGCAGCAAGAGGAAAAGTGTTGCTACTGTGGGTAAATGATGAACAAGGTCCAAAGACATCAACCTGTTTCCTCTCTGCGCTGAAAGGAAGCGATAGCAGCATGCGTCATTACTCTTGATTGTGCATCACAGCACAGAAACGTAAGGCTTTAAGATGCGCAATTTGAATACATTCCACTCACCAGAATTGTTAAACAGTTTAGAGAACAACACTTTGGGAGATTCTGATCCCTGGCCAACAATATCCGTGACCATCTTAATCTCCAGATTCGTCTCCACACGTCTTTTAGTCTGAAGCTTATTGAAAAACCTCAATTTCCTCTCAGAGGGAAAACTGATTAGGAATCAGCTGTGTCGGACTCTGAATCATGTCCGCCTGAGCCAGGGAGAGCAAACAGATTTTCATCTAAAGGGCCAACTCTGATCAATAACGGATTCCGCATCTACATCCAGCCGACAGCCAAGAGTAATGTCTGCGTAGGCACTGGAGGGACGTGCGTAGGCTGTGGTCTGACTCATTCACCTCCCTGCTCCCAGGGCTTCGAGCAGTACACAGCTCACAAAAGGCGCTCAATCACAGTGTGTGAATGAATAAATGGATGAACTAATTAATCTATCACCTCTGGCTCCTATCTTTGAAAAAGTGCAGTGTTGTAGAAATCACACTCAATGAGGAGATGTTAGTTTCAAGGCTACCAACTACCTGGTTAAGTCTCTTTACCACCACCTCTCAATATCCTTCTCTATAAGATGAACACAGCAGAATCTACCCTGATTAATAAGCAGTTGAAATGATGCACTTTACTGAAAACAGCCCAGCACCAAACATTTTTCTGTAGCTGAATTCATCGATTCACCATGTTGCTGTCTGCGTCTCAGAATGAACTGGCCTCTTTTAGCTTGTCTGACCTCAGGACCTCCTGGAGACAGAATTATTTCTCAGGTGCAACCCTCTCTGGGAAACTAGCTTCAGAAAGATGGAGAAGGACTAAGGAACAGAATAGGGAATGCTCCTGAATAGACACATCTATTCATTGCCGTGAATAGACACATCGGTGATGAAATTGTTAACTTCTGCACAAAATTACATGGTGAACTTTACAATAACATAATAAAAGGAGAACATGAAAAATCTAAGTGCTACACAGTGACATTTAGATACAAGAGAAGAGGTTTCCAGAGGTGTCTCCTTGACAACCAAAGGCAGAGTGGAGGGAGTGTAACCTTCTGTAGCCTGTTTCTGTCAAAACAAACTATCACATCACTGCATCTGTTCTAGGTAGGGGGGCCTCTCTGGGTTCCACACAAAAAAAATCATATTTATCCATTAGAGTAGATTTCATACTCTTCAAATGATTCAAAAATGAACATCACAGGGACATTAGAGAATCACAGTTAAAGTTTTTAGGGTGGCATTCCAACTCCTCTGTGATCAATTATACACCATCTATCTCCCATTCTCTTTCCTCTGCTCAGATCTTTCTAAAGGCTTTACATCCACGTGAAATAAAACCCCCAAACCCTTATGACACTGGCAAAGCCTATAGAATCTGGGTGGTGTCACCTCCCCACAGGCATCTGCTGTCACATTGCCCCTCACCTACTCTTCTGTAGACCTGCTGTGTGTTAGACAGTGATCCCCACCCCCACACCAACATGTTTGTCTCTGCTGTGCCCTCATCCTGGCGCACCTTCCACCTTCCTCCTCTCAGGTCCCTGTTGATGCTTCACCTTATCAAAGAGGGCTTCCCTGGCCATTCTCTTTGAATTACCAACTCCCACTGCAGCATCCTCAGTTCTCTAACCCTTCTAAGGGTTCTCTAGCCGTTCATTGCTCTTCTACCATCTGACATTTTGTCATATATGCGTGTGTATATACATGTGTGTGTGTATATATATATATATATCTTTGCCCTCATGCACTGTTGCCCCTCCACCTAGGATCTTCTCCCCTGTTCATCTGTTCCTGGTGCCCAGGGGGATACCGTCAACCAGACACGAGTGGAACTAACTGGGAGGAAAGGACAGAAAGCGGGAAGGAGAAGCTTGCCAGAAAAAGGTTGCAGCAGAAAAAAAAAATGTGATAGGAAACAGAGAGAGGTGGAGAAATCACTAACTCTAGAAAAGAAGAAGAGAGTGAGAGGGAAACACTGAGCAATGATCTTCACCAACTTCAGCCTCTTATCTCAGATATGCATTTAAAGTGTCTGCTTCGATGCCAACATCCAGAGTATAGCCTCTCATCTCTCTTCTCCTCTCACCTTTCCATCAACCAAGATCTTTCTTTTTTAATTTATTTTTGACCGAAGTATCGTTGGTCTACAATATTGTGTTAGTTTCTGGTGTATAACAAGGTGATTTAGTCATATGTATATTCCATTGTAGTTTATCACAGGATATTGAATATAGTCCCCTGTGCTATATGGTAGGACCTTGCTGTTTATCCACTCTATATGTAATATCATCCCAAACTCCCAAATTCTGCTAATCCCAAACTCCCCAAATCTTCCTTACCCTTTAGGATCAATTTAAATGCTCACCCAGAGGCTCCTCTGTCCAACCCCTCAGAGTTTATATAGCCCTGAAGCCTTGGTTAGGTCTTCTCTACAGATTTAGAGAGACTTTTCTTTTTCCACTTTTTTTTTTCTCCAACTAGATAGTAAACTTCTTGGGAAGCAGAGGTGTATATTCTTTTGAGATATGTTTGAATCCTGATTCCAATGCTTAGTAATGTATTTCATTGAATGAAAATTGATGTAAAACACAGCATTATTTTATATACCAGTAAAAACAGAAAAATACTACCCATTAATTATAAGATACCATGAAGTATAAAATGCATCCTGATTGCAGAAATCTGAGAATGTGAAAAGGATACATCAAAGAAATGATGAAATAATGGAAGCTATGAGGATTTAGACTAGAGGCTAAACTTCTTTGAAATTCAGACTTTCCTTTTATGAAAACCAGGCTTTTTTCATTTATTCAACAAATATTTATCCATGCTTAAACGTTACAATTTTTTATTAAAAGGAACAGGAACTGGCTCTGGTTAAACAAGTCGAGATTTACTTAAGGAAAGGTATTGGGAGCTCAGAAAACTAAAGAGCGGCTGGAGAAGCAAGACCCAGAGGAACATGAGGCCTAGGAAACAGGAACCATGGCAACAGTCTCCCACCAGGAGGGGTCTGGTTAGGATAGAAATTCTGGTACTTAACACTTTCTCTTGCATTGGATAAATTCAGGAGCCTCTGATGGATGGAGCCTGCCCCCTTGTGTAGGGGTCCTGGCCAGCATCTGCCCCTTTTGGCTTCCAAAGACAAGCACCTGAATTTTCCATCCTATCAAAGCTACATACAACAGGAGACAGAGAATTCCCCAAAGTGATTTGGGACACTGTTGGGAAGGCAAGGAAGGAGGAATGGATGTTTTGTAGCAAAACAAAAAGCAAAAGGAAGACAAATCTCACAGTGAGTTCTTAACATATTTTTCCCAGATGGCTCAGTTGGCGAAGAATCCACCTGCAGTGCAGGAGACACAAGGGGATATGGGTTCTATCTCTAGGTCAGGAAGATTCCCCCAGAGGAGGGAATGGCAGCCCACTCCAGTATTCCTCCCTGGAGAATCCCATGGACAGAGGAGCCTAGCAGGCAACAGTCTATAGTGTCACAAAGAGTCAGACATGACTGAAGTGACTGAACACACACGCACTACCCAGTGAAAGACAGGCATTACCATATTTTTTTTTCAGTGAAGAAAAGAGATTGCTATGAGAGGATAACTGGGGAGACCTAAATCCAATGACCCTTTCCTCCATCCTCATTTCACGTGGACTGTCAACAGCTTTTGATGCAACTGACTACTCCCTCTCTGAAATGTTTTCTCCATTTGGCTTTGAGAGATCCTGTCCTCACGGTTTTCCTGCTTCCTCACTAGCCATTCCTTCTCCTATGCTAGATCCTTCATCTCCCCAACCCTCGAATGCTGGCGGGTCCCAGGATTCAGACCTCAGACCTCTACTCTGTCCACACTCACTCCCATGGGAATCTATCTAATCTCAAGTTTTTCAATAATATCTGTACACCAAAGACTGATACATTTATTTCTCCAATCAGAACCTCTACGTGGACCCCAGACTTACATATCCAACTGATGTTTCAATATCTCCATTAAGATGTCTAATCACAGGTTCAAACTGATCATGTCTAAATATAATTCCTTATCTTCTCTCTGCCAAGCCTGCCCCATGGTCGTCTTCATTTCAGGCAGTAGAAACTCTATCCTCCCACAAACCTTGTGTTGCCTTGGGCTCCTGTCTATCTCTTACACCCCACAGCTAATCCATTGGCAAAGCCAATAAATCTGACTACTTCTGGCAACCCCATCACCAGCACCCTGGTCCAAGCTAAAGTCATCTCTCCTGAACTATTGGAATAAACCTCCTAATTGGCCAGCCAGTTTGTTTCTCCTCCTACCTTCCTACATTCTGACTGTAGCACAATGCGTTGTAATCCTTTAAAAACCTAGATCAGATTATGGACCCTTCCTCAAAGTCTTGGGATGGCCCATAAGCCCTTACACAATCTTCCTTCGACCCTCTCCAAACCTTATCCCCTGGCTCTCTCTCATTTATCCACTCTGCTCTAGCAGGATTTCTTCCTCCACGTTTTGCAATTGCTCTTGCTTCCTCCCAGAATGCTCTTTCCTGTAGGCTTTCATATGGCTTCCTCCCTCTCCCTTTTAGGTCTTTAACAAAACACCATGTCACTACCAAAGTTAAAACTGTAACACACCACCCCCAAACACACCCACGCACAACCTCCTGCCAAATTCCCCATCTGATTTCCTTCATGCCACTCACTACTATCTGGCATATTATATATTTTATCTACATGTGTGTTAACACGTTAGAATGTGTTAACATTAGAGTGTAAACTGTGTGAGGTTGGGAGCTTCCGGTCACTGCTTACAACATTGCCTGGCACACAGCATGCTTTCAGTAAATATTCTTTGAATGAATCAAGTTGCCTAATCTTTTGAATATCAATTAAATAAATGTGAGAAATAACCCACACCTACAATATAAGATTAACCTAAGAGGCCAATGAAATACTGTGCCTTGTAAACCAAGCTAGGCTGTATAAATGTAAGGAAGTTTGAGAACCTGTGTTCCACGTGGCCATATTTGACTAATTAGCGCTAAAAGTGCTAATTTAGCACTTTTATGTGGACTGAAAACATAAAAATTTGTTTTGCTACTTGCAGTACAAGTTGTTTAGTCACTAAGTCATATCCAGCCCTTCTGCGACCCCAGAGACTATAGCCCACCAGCTTCCTCTGTTCATGGGATTTCCCAGACAAGATAATGGAGTGGGTTGCCATTTCCTTCTCCAGGGGATCTTCCTGACCCAGGAATCGAAACTGCATCTCTTGCTTGGCAGACAGATTCTTTAGAGACCAAGAAATATCTTTTCCTTTCCTCCACAAAGTTATATGTCCTATCCTCTTTTCACTACACTCTCATTACCTGCTCCTCAAAACCCTATATGAAATAAAAAGAAGCTAACAAACACCTACAAAGCAATGTTACGGGACAATAACAATAATAATTGGTAGCTTTTCTGAAAACATTTTTAAAGCATACAAATATTTTAGGCTTTTATAAGAGAAAATGAAGCATCTGGTAGGCTGAACTAGTAGATTAAGAGGAAGATAAATACAGTGGGAGGGCAGCGCTGGCTGACCCCTGCCAAAAAAATATCCCCTATAGCTGGACCACAGGCACTAGCATTGAGCTGCTTCCTCCCAAGACAAAGCGGAGCTGCATTCATATTGCATCAGCCTCCAAACAAAACGAGTTCTTGGACCTATCCCACCTGGCAGGCTGGGAATATATAATTATAAGTCCGCTGATAGCAATTGTACATGTTTCAGTAGATTAGGAAAAGCAACTAAACAGGGAGTAGCTGAATTCAACGCGGTGTGCTAGGAGGGGCTGATTTTCTGGCATTTGTGTTCCATTCAGGCGCTTCCTCCCTCTCCATCTTCATGGCTTGCCTGTCCTATCAGACAAGTCAATTACAGAAGGACTCTATCTTCCTGTAAATGCAGTGGGGAGCAAGGATTATCACAGAGGAGCACCTGCCATGCTGTTGTTTAGTCACTAAGTCATGTCCAACTCTTGGCGACCCTATGGACTGCAGTCCGCCAGGCTCCTTTGTCCATATGATTTCCCAGGCAAGAATACTGGAGTGGGTGGCCACTTCCTTATCCAGGGGGTCTTCCCCACCCAGGGATCAAACCCACATCTCCTGCATTGGCAGGCAGACTCTTTAACCCTGAGCTACCCGAGAGGACTTGGAACGGAGTCCACCATCTTGCTGGGATTCACCTGCTTCCCTTGTGAGGTTCATGCCTGGAAGGCCGTCCAAGGCTGGCCAAGGGTCGAGCCTGGGGGTGGGGAATTAAGGGTCACTGTGGGGATAATATGGTAATTAGACCTACCAATTATGAAGTGCGTACTTTGTATTTTGTACCAGGACTATGCTAGGGACCTTGTAGGCATGCATCATCTAATCTCATACTCACCGTAACCTAGTGAGGTTGGTACTAATGTGTTCACCACTCTTCGGTGAGAAAGAGGCTGGGAGAGGTGATGTGAGGTTTCCAACGTCACTCATGTGCTAGCACTCAGGATTAAGGGACTTTTCATGATGTGAAGCACCTGGTCCCACTTAGCGCAGGTGTACTCATAAAACTGCCACTGCCTATGCACATTACTAGAGGAAGTAGCAGCAGATGGGGCTCTACTTTCAACAATTTGGACTAGACTCTGACTCTGTGCCCCTCAAGAATCTACCTTGATGTAGTGGCGGTGAAGGTATGGTTTCTAAATCTAGACTTTTATAAAGAAATATTGCCATCTGGTGGACACCTGCCCACACTTTTTTAAAAATCTCCATGAAAAAATTTCAAAAGCAAGGGGAAAGGTGATGATGTATTTTGAACTTGAGTTGTTCTCTTTAGCCTCAATTCTTTCAGATTCAGTTGTAGGTTTCCTGCTTGTGTTATGCTATTAGATAGACTTTTTTTTTGTAAATACACGCAAGTTTTCAGAATTCACATGTGTCTAAAAGGAACATGACCACTGTCCACTGACTCCCAACCCCCATGCAAATCAAGACCTCCTCTTGTTTTCACCATCTTTCTCCATCAGCCTGGGAGTTATTTTTGATACCTTCTTCCTCCTCACCTGATCTCTCCGCCCCACATCACACAGTCCCTCACCATGTCTCATCTCCCTCACCTATCTCCAAGCTACATGTCAAACTATCTACTTCTCTCTCCACTTCCTTGGCTACAATACCGATTCATACCACTATCTCTCACTTGAACTGTATATAGTAACTTCTAACTGCTTTTCCTTCTTCTTATCTGGGTCCTGCCTATATTGCTAAATTCCTCTCACGTCACTCTTTGGTTGTTGCTCTGCATCCCAGCTACACTTGCCTACTTTGGGATTTATACAACATTCTCAGCAATTTCCTTCCTCAGGACCTTACCACATGTTGTCCTCATGGACTTAGATACTCTTATCCCTAAAGCGCTTAAATAGCACCCATTTATTTTACAGCTATGAATTGGAACTATTTGACTTTCATTGTAAATTAAGTCTCCTGTATTCTTTTTTAGGACATCTTGGGTTTTTTTAGGGGACATCATTTTTGTAATTATACATTTGTGTATTTGTTTTTTTTAAAACACTTTTCTAATTCCTCACCTACCTCATGAGTATAAGTTCCATGAGGGAAAGAGCCACATATGTTTGGTTAAACTTTGTATCTCTGGTACCTAGCACAGAGTTTTATGCATAGGAGATTTTTAAAAAGAAAGCTTATTTTTACCAATATTACTACTGTTGTTAATAAAAAAAACCCCACTTGCCTTTAGCACGTGACTTATTAAAAATTTTGTTGTCACTTTGCCAAAGAAGATATACAGACAGTTCTAAGGACAGAATATTTTTGTCCTCCCAAAATTTATATGTTAAATCTTAGCATCCATCCAATGGGACAGAATTAGGAGCTAGGCCTTTCTAAGATAATTAGGTCATGAGGATGTTGCCCCATGATAGGATTAGTGCCCTTCTTTCTCTGTCTTGTATGGATACAAAGCGAAGATGACCCTCTATAAACCAGGAAGAGGGACTTTACCCAGAACCCAACCACGCTGGCACCCTAATCTCAGACTTTCAGCTTCCAGAATTGTGAGAAATAAATGTCTGTTCATTTAGCTACCCAGTCCATGTTATTCTGGTTTAGGTGCCTGGACTAAGACAAATGGCAGATAGGAACATGAGAAAATGTTCAGCATTGTGAGGTGTTAATAATCTCTCTACCCATATCTATTCATATCTTTTTAATTGAATTATCCTTCACAGGTGTACCAAACTACATGTCTTTGTCAACCACTCCTGTCCATTCTGGTCTCTAATTCCTGTTTCAGGCACAACAAAAGGGTCCACTGAAGTGCTCTGCAAATAAGAGTCATTGTTTCCTCTAAAACTGTCAACAACGCCTTGATATTAATCTCACAAACTCTTTTTGGACTTCTGACCTCCAGAACTATGAGAGAATAAACTTGTATTGTTTTAAGCTACTAAAAATAAATAAATAAATAAAACTGTCAACAAACCTCCTACAACATTTTTTTTTCAATTTGAGGGTCCCAACCCATTAGTGGGTCAAGAAACCCATTGAGTGGATTGCAACTAGCACTGATATAAAGGATAAGATAGAATAACTACAAATGATATTTTAAATAGTGGCATTTTTATCTCCACTAAACAGAAATATTGAGAAGAGAGCCTATTGTTTTCTTCTCCCCACATTTCCACCTCAACCCACAGCAAGGAGATTGCTTTTCCTAGCTTCTGGGAGAAAGAACATTTTCACCTCCACTTCCAGACCATTTCACAGTTGCCTCAAGGAGGAAACTTGTTCAGTCACTTAAGTCATGTCTGACTCTTTGTGACCCCATGAACTGCAGCACTTCCCTGAACTGCCAGACTCCCCTGAACTTCACTGTCTCCTGGAGTTTGCTCAAAGTCATGTCCACTGAGTCAGTAAGGAGGAAACTAGCAGGTGCTAATCCAAAAGGTTGGGGTCTAATTCATATTGAGTCACTTCTTAATGACTACCTGATCTATTCCCAGCATTCTCCTTTATTTCACGTGCTCTCACACAGTGGCAATCACACCCTGGGCCCAGGTGTCCCTATTGGAGGTAGGCCGAGCAATACTTGTGCTCTCTACCCAGCTTTTTGGTCTGCAATGTGAGGAGGGTGAGGCAGCCAGCCTTTCTCTCCTGCATAGCAGGTTAGGTGAATGGATTAGAACCTGCTGCACAGGCCTCACCCTTCTGGACCCAGCCAGTCTCCACTTGAGGGAGCAGGAAAGCCCTTGTTGGTTTCTAGACCCAACCCTCCACCACAGCTAACCAGACATCCCTGCTCTTCGATCAGATAAATCTGGTTTTCTACTTTCTAATTGGCTATTGATATGTGGTTCCCTCTGCTGGGAGCCTTGGAGATTTGGGGCACCAAACCCCACTGCAAACTCCTAACAAGGCATCTCTGTGACTCTGATAATAAAGAAACCAGATTCATTTCATGGATATTTTAAAACTTCATTCATTTGCTGTTAAGACTTTAGGCAAGTTTTTAATCTTAGTCTTGCATTTGTAAAATAAGGTGTTAGAATCTGATACCTCATCCAAAGCAGAGGTGACAGTGATACCTATCTCATGGGGAAGAGCAGGATTTCATAAGGTAATGCATGTAAAACTCATAGGACAGTGTCTTGCACACAGCAAGAGCTTGATAAATATTAGCTACTTGTCTTCCTATTATTTCCTTCCAACTTTTTTAAAGAAAAAGCACTATTTTACTGTATAACAATACATATGTGTGATAACTAGGAATTCGGTCTGCAGTACTTTCTCATCAAGGGTATCAAAGCAAGGAAAAGGTGATGATCAGTGATAGAAATACAAGAAAATGAAAATATGATTTGAAGGACAAGAAGGTTAAATGAGACATGTTCTAAGGCCCAAGAGAAATAGAGAAAGAAAATGAGCCATGATAATAGAGGCCCCAAAACAGCATGTGATCTTATTGTCAATTCAAACAATACACCTTCCCAGATATGTGACTTTCAGAAAATCGGGACCTGATCCTGCCACCATCCAGGGTGGCACCATTTTTACCTGTCAAACAAGCAACTTTGTGTCCATAGAGAGAGGTGCTGGTATGTGACTAAACAAAGTTGATTGAACACAGAATTCTCTCTTTTCCTTCCCCAAATCTACACTAAAATAATATTCAATGAAAAACAAAAAGGTATAAGTAACAAGAAAAAGGAAAATGGGAGAGAAAACTAAAGCAGACAAGAAATAGGAAGTTTTAATAGATGAACAAGTGACAAGGCAATTGGCTTAGCAAAATGAAGAAAGCTGAAATCTGAATGCCTATGAAGGGTTGGGGGATGAGAACAGAAAGCTGGTGCATTCCACCAAAACCCAGAAAGGCTCAGAATCAGAGGCAGTGAGCACTTTTGAAGGTGAGGGTGTAAAATGGGGCTGAAAAATAAGAGGATTGGTTGAAAGTTTTCATAAGGAGCACTTGGACCTCCAGATTCCACCACCCCCAACTTCCTTTGGCAGCCACCCTCCCACCCCACCCCCAAAAGACAGGAGATGTTTTTAGAGAATACCAGAGATTCCAAGGGCTTCCCTGGTAGCTCAGCTGGTAAAGAATCCACCTGCAGTGCAGGAGACCCTGGTTCAATTCCTGGGTTGGGAAGATCTGCTAGAGAAGGGAAAGGCTACCCACTCCAGTATTCTAGCCCGGAGAATTCCATGTACTGTATAATCCATGGGGTCGCAAACAGTCAGACATGACTGAGCGACTTGCACTTCACTTCACTTCTAATAGAGATTCTATTAGAATGTAAGTTTCTTGAAAGGATTTTCATCTGATGTGATTACTAGTGGATCAACAATACCTAGGATTATGCCTGGCACAAAGTGCTAAGGGGGTACTGGATAAATATTTGTTGAATGACTGAAAGATCGGGCAAACCAAAAGTATGACATGAGTCATAGTTGAGGACAGGGTACTCAGAAAACAAGGTCAGCTGAAAATCTAGATTTAAAAACTGCAGCAAGACAAGAAAACATGAGGAGACTTCAGGCTCTTTTAATGATGGTAGCCAGACTTAAACCTTCCCTACCTGCAAGTGCTGTGTCAGATTCTTACTGATGTATCTGACTAGCCCAAGGAAAGAGACCTACAGAAACCAACAGAGATCTGTAGGCAGACAGAAGGACCAGATGTACACTACATCACCCATTCACCCCACACATCAAGCTCCGCACACACACAGAAAATCAGAGTCAGCCAGGGATCAGTAAACACCTGAGGAAGGCTGCCAACATGAAAGACACAGACGATGAAAAGGGAACAAAATTTTTTTAAAAGATAAAAACAATTGAGACAATGAAAATAACAGAAAAAAAACTAAAAAAAAAAATCATTAATACTCTCAAAGAGAGGAGAAAATATTGCATCCTTGTAACCAAACATTTTTTATTAAAAAATAAACTGTGTATGGAATGGAGCAGGGTTGAGAAACAAGGCATTCAGAGAATAAAAGAGGTTTCTCTTAAAATACCAAGATGACAAAAACAATTGTCAGTAACAATAGACATAGTCAGAATATATATTTCCTGGAAAATTTATAATAGGAGATGCATTTTTAGAGAAAAGTATGACCCATCACAACATTAACTCATTAACTATTGGAAAAACTCATTAACTATTATTCATATAAAAGAGTACACATACCATTAATATACCACAGTAAAATATATGTACAAAAATAATATGTATTTTGTAAGGACACATACAAATAAAAAGATACACAACAGAATTAAAATGTTTGTCTGTGAATAGAAGGGAATGGGCATAGGAATAGGGTAAAAAGGGTATGAATAGAAATTCAATAAATCAAATAAGAGAAGGTCCTTGAACAGACTGATAATGAGAGTTAATTCAAGAGCTGAGAATTATGATTAGCTGAAGCTTCTGCATCTGAGTTAAAAGAGTGTAACTGTATTATTCACAATTCTTCTGGTTGGAAGTGACAGAAACCCAACATGCACTAGCATAAACTATCTAAAAGGAATGTACTGGCTCACTCAAAATCCAGGGGTAGTTCTGCTTCAGGCAGCATTTGATCCAGGTATTCACGGGATGTCTACAACTCTCAGCTCTCCTGTGCCAAAACTTGACGACTAATCGGTTTTACTTTGTTCATGAGCTTGTACGTTAGGAATTCAGGAAAGGCTCAACTGGACACTCAATTTCTAATCCAGTTGGTGTCAGGTGGTATTTATCCAGGGCCAGAAGTTCTTCTTCCATAATAGCTTCTTCATTCACATATCTGGTGTATTGGTAATCCCTGTCCCCCTTCCTAAGCACTCACACACACTTGCATATTCACACACACACACACACACACAATGTACTGGGCTTGGTTTTTACTCAACTACTATTTCTGTATAATTATAGTAAATAACTTCATATGTCTAAATTTCCTTATTTCCATCATCTCTTCAGTAATTGTGTCTCTTAACATGCATTGATAGAGCCTTGGGAAATAGTCGTGGTCTTGCAGTTATTGTTCTGGGTCCATAATTTAGTCTCTAACTGGGCCTAACAGGCTTCATCAGTTCAGTTCAGCTCAGTCGCTCAGTTGTGCCTGACTCTTTATGACCCCGTGAACCGCAACACACCAGGCCTCCCTGTCCATCACCAACTCCCAGAGGTTACCCAAACTCATGTCTAGAGTGGAACTAAATATATATATCTTGGCTTGGAGCAGACCCATATTCTTCTGAAATCAAAGGGCCTGTAGGCAAAGTTCAGCACATTTAAAATTACAATGTGTTGTACAGATGTGAGGGCTTATTAACAGTTGTGGACTGAATGTGTCTCTGCATAGAAAAGCTCCCTTCTTTTTAACTGTCACTTTTCTCATCTTGAAGCCATAGAAGGTGTGAGTGAGGGTTTGGGTTACTCATTGTTGTTTACTCATTTGTACTGGCAGAAGAAAGGAAAACAGTTAAAGCTGCCTTCTAGGAAGAGTAATCCGGCCTCATTTAGGGTGGGTTGGGAGAGACTAGATCTATGATCCCTAAATATTTTTTGTTATGCACGTCATCAGTACAGACTTTGGATATGCAACCCAATATACATATTTTTATTTATATATTATATCCCTGATATGACATAACAAACAAAAGGGATATAACTAACAATATAACTAACAAAAGGGAAAAACACAAAATAAGTGTAGCTATAATTTCAAATACTTTTATCCTGCCTGCATTGTCTTAAAGGCAAGTCAGAAAGACCAGTGGAGATGCTTTTGCAATTATCATATGAAGTTTAAGAAAATTATTCACCTGTAAAGCTTGTCATTAGGACACTAACTGACTAAGAATGTTGGTAAAAATACTACCCTAACCTTTCTCTTTTAGAAAGGAGGAATAAGTTTGCTATTACGGGACAGAAATGCTGAACACTGGTCCCAGTGATACCAGCCTAAGGAAAGAGGTCAGGGTGGCAACTCCATTGTGAGACATAATTAATATTTGTAAAGGGCTTAGAGCCATTAAGATTAGGAGGCAGGGTCAAAGGCAAGATTCATTATGACTGCCAGGTTCCTCAGTTACAAACAGATTCCAAAAATGTGACCTAATCTACCAAGAGCTTGGGCAGATTTACAAAGACAGGAATTTGAGTGAAGTCACTAGCAAAGCACCCCACAAGGTCCTCAAATTGCAAATGAATAGGATTTTATATATGTCTTTCTAGGCTTGGAATAAGAGCCTCTGCTCTCTGCAAAAGTTCTTCCATCTCCTTGCTGGGCATTCAAAGTCTCCCATGATCTGGCTCTCATCTGACTTTCATTCATTCATTCACATTCATTCATTCATTATTTAATGAACACTATTATATTATTCTTATATATTATATAGTAGAATAATAAATGTTATAATAGCTGAGGATGCAACAGTAAACCTAATAGACATAATAAGTTCCATCATATATCTTAGGGTCTGATAAGGGAGACAGACAATAAAAAAATGGGTTGGGGGGGTTAGTCACTAAGTCGTGTCCAACTCTTGCAACCCCATGGACTGTAGCCTGCGAGGCTCCTCTGTCCATGGGATTCTCCAGGCAAGATTACTGGAGTGGGTTGCCATTTCCTTCTCCAGGGGATCTTCCCAACCCAGGAATCGAATCTGGATCTCCTGCACTGCAGGCAAAGTCTTTACCAACTGAGCTATAAGGGAAGCCCCTTAAAAATAAATGTACCAAATAATATTTTATAATGATAAGTAGAAAAGAATAATAATGTATGGTTTAGAGTGATGGGGAGACTGCTACTTATAGTATAGAACTGGTTTTACCCCCCTATCTGAAATAACCTAAAAACAGACAAAATTTAGAAACAACAGTTTACAAAACACTGTACATCAGGTGACAAAAGGATGGTGATCCCTGAAAGATGGAATACAAATGAAAGGTGCTGACTACTTGGAAGGTATTTCCAGGCAAAGCAGAGAGGTGGGAATTCAAGAGGAGCTGATGGGCTCCTTGAGTCAAGGAGATAGGTACGGGAACTCAGGGAGATCAAAGCAACTAGGATTCATGGGAAGGAGCATGAGATCGAAGAGAGCTGAACAAAGAGAACCCAGAGACTCACTGAAAGTCCCCTCTGAATATAATGATGAACTGACTCATTGGAAAAGACCCTGATGCTGGGAAGGATTTAAGGCAAGAGGAGAAGGGGACAAGAGAGGGTGAGATGGTTGGATGGCATCACTGACTTGATGGACAAGAGTTTGAGCAAGGGCTCTGAGAGTTGGTGATGGACAGGGAAACCTGGTGTGCTTCGGTCCATGGGATCACAAAGAGTCAGATACGACTGATCAACTGAACTGAACTGATGATGAGTGATGATAAACTCATTCAGGTAAAGCAACTAATCAAGGCCAGGGAAGAACCAGCTGTAAGGATCAATGGTAACAGTGCCTGATGTTGATGCAGGACCAGAAATGTTGCCTCTTTCCACCAGCCAGACTGGAAAACCTCAAGATTTATGGATCATTGGGTAGACAAACAATCTGTCTTCAATAGGGGGAGAAATTAGCCCTAGAGCAATAACCACTTTAATGCTGCCAAATTAATCTCAAAAGCAAGACCTAAAAGGATAAATTTGGTTCCAGTAACTTAACTATATTCCAGAACAAAGATCAAGGTTATTTATAGAAATACAAATATATCCAGCAGAATTCATCAGAAACCTCTGAAAACTGATCTGTGCCCAAACTGGTAGTAGGACCAGACATGACTAATAAATACAAGAAAAAATGTGCAACCTACCTAGTAATCTAGGAAATAGGAGAGGAAACAATGATAAGACATCTAGAGAGTGTTTAAACAGAAATGATCAGAACACTCTTGAAATTAATGCACCTTTATTCATTCAAAATTTGAATGTGGTCTATAATTCAGTGTAGTCTCAGGACAGGAATAGTCCATATTTTTTTTTTTAGAAACACTGAGATAATGGAATAATACCAATAATGATGCCAGGATTTTGTACTTAAATCATGGCATTGTTGTTAGTATTATTCTATTATCTCAGTATTTCTAGAGTAATATTGGAATACTAAGAAAAATAGCATTTTAATCACATTTTTTGAGATTACTCAATACTCTGGAAAAAAAAAAACATTTTAGATACTTTGAGAACAATGCAGTGTAAATTGTAATAGCAGAGGTTGCAGGCAAAGTATGTTCCATTCTCCTCCGGATTATAAAGCTAAATGAAATTAGCAGGTCTGTTATCAGAGTGTCAGAGAAAATACTTTCCATTCTCATCACAATTTAGCTCACAGATCCACATGGTTGACTGTGTCTGAGTCAAAGCCTTGTGGCATGGGCTATAGATGGATTGATAATCTAATCATCTATCAGGCTGCTTCTCTTTCTGACACTGCAGGGGCCTTATATTTTCTTCAGGGAATGTCTGGGGTGAGTGCTTGATGAAGAGAAGGTTTCTGTTGAACCATTTAATTAGTTAGCATCTGCGTACATTCCACATCAGGGCCAACATCCAGCTCCTCTGGCCAAATTTTGGCAGTGAGCAAGGGCCTGGCTTGGCCAGACTGGCACTAGCTATCCTTGCTGTGTGGTCTCTCTAACTGAAGGTGTTCATGCTGAGTACCACTGATGGGGAAGGAGAAACATCCCAAACCTCCTCTGCATACCTTGAGGCCAGATGGATTATGCAGGAAGGGAAGCTTTCAGGAAAATTGGAGGATTGTGGATAGAGGAATGAGAAGATTGAGAGATGGGACTTGTTCCATCCAGTTCCCAGGCTTCCCCTCTGGAGTGTGCTACTCTCTGATCCTCTGCAACTCCCCTGGCTTGCTTTCACCCAAATCTGGGTGGATCCTTTGGGAGCTCACCCTTCGTTTCACAGGATAATTTATTTTGTCCAGAACTTCCCCAATCATTTTATCTTGGCTAGACCCAGCCAGAAGGAGAGAGGAACCTCCGTTCTCCATCTAGTCCTCACTCAAGTGGAAAATCATTTGAGGGCAAAATGGATAGCGTGAGACTTACCATATCTCCTTGGAAGAATGAGTAGGAATAGGAGGAGGATAAGAAAGAGCAGCAGGAAAAGAAGAAGGAGGGAAAGGAAGACCAAAGATACATATTGCCTCTTTGCTGTGTTATTGTAATCACTACTCAGAACTGGGAGGTACTTTAAAATATACAGACCATGTTTAGGTTTTGTATTTTTTAAGAAAATTCAGATATGTTAAAATCTGAAGAATTAGTGAAATCTAGGCTTCAATTTCGGAGAAGGCAATGGCACCCCACTCCAGTACTCTTGCCTGGGAAATCCCATGGACGGAGGAGCCTGGTAGGCTACAGTCCATAGGGGCGCTAAGAGTCAGACACGACTGACGTGACTTAGCAGCAGCAGCAGCAAGCTTCAATTTGCCATATTGAAAAGTTTTCTAATTGTCTACACCAGGGATTGCCACAAGTTTTCTGCCTCTGGAGAGGCAGATACATATTTTAGGCCTTGAGACCCATGATTTCTGTCATAACCATTCTGCTCTGTAAGTAGAAGCAGTCAAAGACAATAGATAAAAGAATGGATGTAGTGGCATTCCTGCAAAACTTTATTTACAGAAACAGTTGATGGTCTAGCCCTCTTGGCCATAGTTTTCCAACCACTGATTGACAAAGTGCTTTTTTTATTCTATTTATAACATGAAAAGATAAGTGTTTATGTGTGTGTGTGTGTGAGAGAGAGAGAGAGAAACCCCATGTTATTCAAAGAAAAGATATACCGTCATAGTGAAAAGAAAAAAACACGCAATGTAAAAAGAAGTGTATGTTACTCAAAACCGTACCACCTTGAGAAAATCACTGCTAACATTTTGCCAAACATCACAGATTTACTCATACAGACATTTGTGCTGGTGTATATATGCTTTTTTATACATGAGTGGGAAATTCTATGCATGGTCTTCTATAACTTGCTTTCTATGCTCAAAAATAAATTTGGGGCATCTTTCCATGTGAATATATTTAGATCTATCTCTTTTCACAGAGTGCTTTAGATGGAGGTATCATATCTCCTCTAGTGGACATTTGGGTTGCTTACCTTGATAACCTCTATATCTCTGCTTCCTAGCTGACTAGTGGTTGAATCCTTCCAATGATGGGAAATTTTGCTAATTCTTGAGCCCACGTACTTGACCTCTATAAAATAGTGTCTGGGACTTCCGTTCTCCAGAGCTAGAGAGCCTAGCTCTGTAATAAGTCAGAAAGCTCATTTTGAGTTAGTAATCAACTAACTTGAAGTGTCTGCCTGCAATGCGGGAGACCTGGATTCGATCCCTGGGTCGGGAAAATCCCCTGGAGAAGGAAATGGCAACCCACTCCAGTATTCTTGCCTGGAGAATCCCGTGGACAGAGGAGCCTGGTGGGCTACAGTCCACCGGGTCGCAAAGAGTCGGACACGATTGAGCGACTTCACTTTCACTTTCACTTGAGTTAATAACTCAGTTTTGGGCCACTCCCACCCACGCCTCTGGAGGCTTCCATCTATTTGAGTATGGCACAGCATTGAATTGACTACCGATCTATAGTTATAGTTTATGTCATAGCTCCTGCCTGTGCCCATACATGTTTCAACAGGTTACTTGGGGATTTCCAAGATTGTGGGTGCTTCTTCCTGATCTAACTTCTACATGAGAAGATGGCAGCCTCTGACTGAGCAGAAAAACCAGTTTGTGAAACACTAACCCAGGTAAGCTATTCAAAAGGAGGCAGTGCTCCATAACTTTTAGGGCAGGTTCAGACAAAGACTGTGGCCATGTGCATTAAGATAAATAAAATCCTTAGGAAGCAACTCTGATATCCCAGATAAATTGTTCTGAAATCTGTGAAGATCCAATCACAGACCGACTGATCTGCCTCATTCTTTCATCTCTCTTCCCCATCTTCTGACTGAGCCTGTGGTTAAAGTATTGTCGTTGAATACTGAGTGGAAGTTTACATCACAAATTGCAATTAAGTTAAAAAATCAGCTGTCCTGAGTTATAAAACTATTTGTCTTGCATGCTTCATGAAGGATAATACAGCAGAGAAAATCATCTTTTAAAACTTTTTTTTTTTTAATTTCAAAGAACTGGAATCTCAGAGACCATTGTAAATCTCTTTTTAAAGACAAGCAACAACTCCATAAGGTGATGTGCTTGCCCCAAATTCACAGACTGTTAGTGGCAAAGCCAGGACTTAATCTCAAGGGCCTCGTTTCATTATGTGTAAGATTTTACTTCACTACACTGCCACTCTTTCATAGGCAACTGACTGATTGATTTGTCTCAAGTGCTATTGGAAGGTAGAAAATAGTTGGACCAGAAAATAGAAAGGGAAAGAAAAAAGAGTTTTAAAATGTCTGGAGAAAGGAAAAATGGGAAATTAAATAGGTTCCTAGTATAAAGCAAATAAGAAGGCAAAATGCAACCAAGCATTGCTTGAGTGCTCCAAGGAAGACCAAGGGGTCAGGCATTCCTGGGCTGGGCTGAGTATGCCAGTTATGATTGAGTATAACCTCAAGTGCGATCTTAGAGATATCCCACCTGTCCTGTATGCTGTGCAACTTCTCCTAGACCCTCTGTTCAGGGCACACCTGTTCCTGAGTTGTTGGTAACATTGGTTTCTGACCAGTCACAGCTGTATCCATCAGTGAGCATTGCCCTCAGGGAACTGCTTTGCCCAATGCTAACCTCTTCCCAGGAATGCAGGATATGGAGATATAAAGGTCTGATACCTTGTACTCGATTTGGTCCATTTCTGAAGAGCCACCCACATCCTATTGCCTTTGGACTACAGGTCTAGCCATAACCATGTTGAGAGTCAGCATCTTCCACTCCCCTATCCTGCCAGCCTCACTTCCTTACAGGTATATCTTTTTAGCCACTCATCAATAAGCCTTTTTCATGCAAGGTATGTTTCCAGGTAACTCAGTCTAAGATACTGCTCAATTTCACACTTTGTGTGTATCACTCAGTGTCAGAATTAAGAAGAAAATACACATCTCTTGCCACATCACTTATTAACCTAAACCATTCTCATCTGCTATACCATTTCCTGTGGTTAAAGCTCTTTACATACAACTTGGCATGACCAAGACCATCTCCTACAAGATGGTCTCGCAAGCTATGGGATGCTGACCACCAGTGTATTAGACAAGATGATTCAGATAGTCCTTGAATGTGCTGGCTTTTACTGTAATAGTTGTTATCTTAGCTTAAGATTCCCCAGAAACAGACCCTGAGATGAGAACTCATGTCAAAATTACTTATTAGTGTTCAGGCCAGCGTCGCTGTCATGCAGCCTGTAAAGTGGCACACCAGTGCAGTCACATGGGGCCCTGTACTTGGTTTGATAGTCTCTTGCCACCTTCAGATTCTTAATAATTCATGAACATTTAAAAATCTTTTGCCAGGCCCTGCAAATTATGTAATTTGTCCTGATTAGAATATGTTCCTAGGAGGGAGTGAGAAGCAGGTCCCAAAAGGGTAAGAAGGACAAGGAAGAATGTGGCATCAGTCCCATAGAAGTGGGGAGAGAATTTGGCTGAGTCTTGTAGGGAGCCCGGTAGACCCTGGAGATCTACCCTGAAGTTATCCCAATTGAGGGCAAAGGAACTGGAGTATTTATACAGCCATAGTCCTTAGTCACTGTTTAAAGGCTGAGGCAGGGGTAGGGGAACATTAATTCCCAGGTACTTTCAGCTGTTCTGTGAGCTGTAAATCTTGCAGCTGAGTATGGTGTTTTGACAATGAGATGCAGGTGCCAGGCATGGGTGATGGGAATGAACCCACACCGGAGCCAGCGTGCACGAAACTGGACAAGGATCAGAGGGGATATGGTGGGGCATTGACAGCAACTGCTGGAGTTAAGCATATACCTTGTGATCCAAAGTGAGAGACTGATGCTAGTTTACCAAAGTCATGATTTCACTTGTAAAATTACTAACCACAAGCATCATATATGGAAGAAATCACAAAAGTAAGTCAATCAAAAATATAAATTTAAGAAATCATACAGGAGGTACAGCAATATGTAGATGAAATGTGAATGACTGAAGTTTAGACACAGCAGAGCAAAAAGAACCCTGGCTAAAGGGTCGTAGGTAAAAGCACGAAGTCTGGGGCCAGACTCTTCGAGTGGAATTCTGATCTTGCCACTTTGGGATCACATTGCTTCACCTCCCTGAGCCTACCTGCTAGGGTGGTTAGAAGGATGAATAGAGTTAATATATGTAAAGCACTTAAAGCAACATCTGCTGTGAAAACGTTAGCTCTTATTATTCTTGCCTTGCTCCTGCCTAGATCAGTGCCTCTCAAACTATCTGTGGGATTTTATTTTCAATCTGTTGTGGCCGATGCTTTTATTCAACATGATAAATACAAAATGGATAATGAGAAAAAGAAAAGAGACATACAGAATACAAGGCCATATTTTTAGTTATTAAGTTCAACAGGCAGGAAAATTACTCAAATCGCTATATAAGTTTTTATATGTTCACCTTCAGTTTCTATGCTTACCCCATCACAGATGGGTAATAGTTCCCAGACGGTCACTGTTCTATGGACCACACTTTGAATAACACTAAATTAAAAAAGCTTCAATAATTCAAAAGCTTCTTGGCACCTCAGTTTCCAGATGAGATTACATACACAAAAGCATTGACTAAACTCTAAAGTGCTCCAGAAATGGAAATTATTGGTAGGGCTTTAGGAGTTGATTCTGTAGTCTGTGGCCAGAAGATACAGTGTATGATGGTCTTAGTCCCAGTTGGCATTAGGCTGTTCTGTTCAGCATATATCCTTGGAACTGTCAGTATCTGTGAATCAGTCAAACAATTCCTACCACTGTACAAAGCAAGGAATACTGAGCTCCCCTGGCAGGCTGTGGCTTGCAGCCCAACAACCACCGCCATCCACAGGTTGCAAGAACCACAGTCTGGGGACAAGGCATCCAACCACTGACTTCCTATACCCATAGCCCCCTTTCTGCAGCCCGGTGGAAGATTTCACCAAGAATGGTACTTGAGTAGGGGTCAGGAGGGAAAAATGAAAGGCAGTGTCCTTCCTCCTGGACTTGGCTCCTTACTTCCCTAGGCCTTATTCCTCTCCAGCGGGTGAAGCTCAACACACAGGCGTCTTTCAGCAATGATTTAAGGCTCCACTTCAAGTATGGACTCGACCCACACTGTTTCTAAATGTCCTCCTTTGGCCTCCTCTCCTCCTTTTTCTACACCCTGTCAAACAAGAAAGCTGATTCCTAGGAGCGTGCAAGAAGTCTGCTGGAAGGTAAGATTTCTGCACATCCATCTTTTTCACTCTTTTTTTTCACTCTTTCTGGACTTTTTGAGGGTGAGTCCCACGTCTGAATCATCTTCATCTCTCTCCAGTCACTTTTGTCTCTCTCCAATCACCTTTGTCCAATCACCAATGTGTCGCTGGGCACATACAGGTGCTCAGTGAACGTTCCTTGAATGGCTGTGTATAGGAATAGCCTGAAGTTCATGGAAATAGAAGTGGCTTTTCAAACTACCTCACTCTGAGTCCCTCCAGAAAAGACTTACCAAATCTAATTAATTCAATTAATAAGCAGAATTCTGCCAGGTACGAGGCATTCGGAAATACAAATCTCATGGTGAGAGATGGAGGGGAAGCTCATGATGGGTGGATGTACTTCAAATTCAACAACCCGCAGTTATAGCTCCATTTTCTGGGAAGCAAAACCACTCGGTGGCCCCAGGGCCCTTTAAATTTTACCGTGACTGTTTTCTTAAGAAATTCCTGGAGTAGAGCCTAAATTTTATGTAGGGGGTTGGCATATTCGTGGCCTAAGGGACGGTTGGCAGAAGGGGTGCCTAGAGTTCGCAAGGGAAGGAAACTGCTGAGGAGTCAGAGCAGCCCTGTGGAGGGTCGCTAAGTGGGGGACCCGAGAGTCCTTGAACTTCCAAAGCTTCGGGGAATTCGAGGAAGGGACCCTGAGGGGTGGCCAAGGCTGCCAGATGTCTGCTGGGTTTCAATGCTGCCGACTTTTCTCCTCTGTCGGCCCAAGCTCGACCCGGGTTCAGCAGCCAGACCAGGGAACAGCCAGGGCATCTGGGCAGGAGGGAGGCGGGCCGGCCGGGAGGAAGGAGTCCTGGGCCGCCGCCGCCGCCCCGCCCGTCGGGCTGTCCGCCCCGCCTACCCCGAGCGAGGCGGAGCCGGCCCCCGCCCGGAGGAGCAGCAGGAGGAGGAGAGGTCGGAGTCGTCTCCAGGAGCCCTTAGAGACAGAGTCCCCGGCAGCGGCAGTGGCGGCAGGGGCAGCGCACCGGCAGGCGAGTGAGCACCGAGCGGCGGGCGCAGGTGGCAAGTCCGGTCCCCGAGGGGACAGGGGCGCAGCGCTGGGCGTCGGCCGACCAGTTCGGGAGCCGCCTCCCAGTTCCTGGTGCTGGGAAGCGAGATGGAGGGAGGGAATGGAGAAAGGAAGGAAGGAGGGAAGAGTGTCCCGGAGGGCGGGGACTGGTCGGGACACTGGGCGCCGGAGACCGCGATGGGGGTGGAGGGCAAGGGACGCCGAGACCGGGAGACGGACGGCGCGCTCGCCCTCGACGGGCGGCGGCCAGATGGCCCGGGAAGCCGGGGGTCCTGCGGGGCTAGGTCTGGGGACGCGGTCCCTGGGACGAGGGCTGAAGCAGGAGGAGAGGTCTCCCCTCACGCTGGCTCCGCGGCCGGCCCGCAGCCGTGCGCCCCGCGCCAGGTTGGGGCTGGAAGGCTCTGGGGTTCCCCGCTGGCTCCAGCTGCGGTGGTGCCAGGTTTGGGAAGAGGGCAGGCAGCTGGGGGAGACCGGGGCGCCACGCCCCTCTTTCCTACTTTCTTCCGCTCTTTCTGGGGACTAGGCGGCGAGTGCACAGTCCTGGAACCCGCTAGGCGCTGGGGGTCTGGCGGGGAAATAGCGGGTCACCGAGAGGACTCCGATCACACATCCCGCGAAGGACCCCCCGAGCAGTGAGTGGCCAGGAGACTGTATTTGCAGGTGGTATGAGGAAGTCAAGACTCGGACGTGAGTCTTGAGTGATTTTTCTTTTTAAAGTATTGCCCCCGACACTTACTGCGTAGATCAGAGTGACTCCCCACCCCCCTTTTTAATTTTAACTAGGGCATATCAATTAAAGCTAATTTTAAAACGCTGCGGCTGAAGTCGCCCCACACTCGCTCGTCCCTCGCCTTCTGTTTGTGTCTTGTAAACTTAAACCATTCATAACTTTCGTGATTCTCGTTAAATCCCCGCCGTGGAGTGAAACTTTGGACAACTAGAAATCCGAGTGAAGGAACTGCCGAGGCCTGTCATCTTGTGGTCACCCCCTGTCCGGACGAGGTTGTATACAAACAAGCGCACAGTGAAGGAAATGGCCAAAAACCGGCGAGAAGGGAGGTCCCCTGCGCCCACGTGTCAGGGCACGTTTAATGGCTGCTCCGAGTGGAAACAAACCGGAATGTATTAGACCTTGTGGAGTCGGGCAAACTTCACATGATCAGTTTCCTTCCCATCAGTTGTTTCCTGTCCCCCCCGGCGGCCCCCCTCCCCCCTGGTCTTTGCGGACTCTGTTTATATTTCCTGGGGCTGCTGTAGCTTCGTCTGAGTAGGTTGTCTATAAGGAATCTTTTGGACGTTGTCAGAGACGGGAACTGTGTACGTGTGTTCTCTGCTTTAAAAGCGGAGTTTGGCTTTGTTTCTAAAGTGCTCGTCACCACACTGCACCATTGCTGGTGCGTCTTAGCCCTGCGTGTAAATTATCGCAGGATGGCGGCCCTCACCTAGGAGAACCAGGAAGGCAGGCAGCGCTAGAATGACGGGGTTGAGTTTAACTGTTGCCAAAACAGCCACATTCAAGTAAGGAACTGTTTTGATTCTTAAAAAAAAAAAAAAAAAACCAAAGTGTATGTGTCAGCAAGCCCTTTTTTCAATAAACAAACTTATGATTCACACATACATAATTTTTTAAAGTAATCAAACGTTTTACAGAGACTTCAGTGATAAGAGGACTTTGGGATCGACTGTTCAGTTTCTTTGCCTTCTCTAACAGTTAATTAGCACCATAAAACCCTGGTTTAAATCCAAAAAATGCCAAACAGTCTAAGGACTGCTCCTTTAGGCCTTATGAGAAAAAAAAATGCAGTCATGTTTTTACTGTTTTTAACCCAGGTAATTCAGGAAGATGATGAATCCAGACAGAATTTAGATTTGTCTAGAAATACATTAAGATGTTGGTCTGTGTTTCACAAGAAACCAAAAAGATTAATACTATAAAAATTTTCAGTGTAGCAGGCTCCAGTCTCATTTGAAAGCTTAGCTCTCTAACAGTGAGCTTTGCAGCGTTGGGCTACGTTGTCACTTGTTGAAGGACATGGGTGATTTGTCCAGTTGTGACAGCAGAAAGCTGCATAGTCAAAGCACTTGAAGAAATGGCTAGCAAATATCAGATTAATTTTGTTTTTTTTATGTTAAAAACCTCTCACGGGAAAAAAAATCAGATTTGGAATTATGTCATTTAATTTGTTGGATTCGTGTTGGGTGTTTTTTTAAGTTTATATGTCAGCTTAAGCTTAATTTAGGGAGGCAAGTAGTGGAAGTCAAATTTTTCTGGAGTCTGATTTGGCAGAGAGGCAGCTTAACAGTGGTTTTAGGTATGGTTTCAGTGCTGGACAGATGTGGATGGGAGTATCAGTTAACCATTTTCAGTCTGATTTGTAAAATGAGAATGAGTGTGGTCTCAGTCTCGAGGGTTTTTATGAAAGTATGTGAAACAGTCTTTGGAGAACACTGCACCTAATACATAGATAATAGTCAAGATTATTAGATATTTTATCAACTGACTCTAGCAGCCAGTCATCAGATAAAGTGAAAGATGGCAGTTTGAACCTTCTGGAAACACACAGACATCAAGAAGGCATCTGAATTTATAGGTAGATATCAATAGATAGATAGAGCTTCTGGAAATACTAGAGCAATTAAATTCCAAAGAAATTACCTGGTTTTGTAGATATCTATCTAGCCAACTATCTGTCTAAATATCTGAAATATTTGTATACATGAGTGTGTCATATATTTTCAACAGCAGTATGAATAATTACAATTACTAGAGTTAATAGTTTTAATGTGCTTTTAGTGTGAAGTTATAGTCGTATAATATTTTTAGAGCCAGGCAATCAGAAACATTCCATTAATCATATTTTAAATTTAAAGAGAACTTTATATTTAAAAAGCTATGCTTATTATCCCTGGATAGGCTATAAACAGAAATGTGTATCTTTTACCTAGTATAATTTTTCATTAAAGTATGAAAAAATGTGACCTAGGGTATCTAGTTATTTTTTATGTAGTGATGTCCACTTATAACAGATAAGCCATAAGAAGTGTTTAGGAATAATTAGCAGCACTATTTAACAGTAAAAGAGAAACCTTTTTGGAAATTTATAGATTTATCTTCTTAAGAGATGTTTGAAATTTGGGTTTGCATGCAGACCCAGTTCGTAAATGTTTTATAAAAGCATTGTGACTGATGGTAAATTTTTGTGAGACTGGGTGTCCAGTTAATTCAGGGAATCCACTCGTCACATCATTGACTCATTTGCAGAATTTTAGAAAAATGTTTCCATCTTTAAAACAAACCCTTTTAACAAGAAAACCTGTTGTTTTCTTAACGCACATCAGGTGCTTAGAATTGGGCTGATTGGAATTGCAGCTTGTGCCACAGATGACTTTTCATTTACTAATTGTTCCATAGGGACTCAGAGATCATGCTTATAATATTTTTAAATAACTATAAGGGGTACAGCATTATGATGAATCATTTCTTGCCTATGACATTATACTGTGAAGCAGCGGAGGACTTGATTGAATAAATTATTGATTCCTTTCACTCTTAGAACATTATGGCACAGCGATGGATTCCAGGCTCATGCTTCTAGGCGTGCAACATGTGGGCAAGTTCCTTAATACCTCTGTGCTTCAATGAGATGTTGGGAGGGATAAATGAGTTTATCTCACTAAAGCACAGTGCCTGACACAGTCTATGCTCAATAAATATTAGCATTAAATTATTGCTTACTAAGATTTTCTACATGTTATGAGCATGCATTGTTTTTGTAACAGGAAAACAACCATATGAAATTTTAATGTTTCCCCTGAATCTAAAAAGGCTCAGTAATTGATAAAGTCCTATCAAGCAGTGTTCAAGAAGTAAGAGAATACTATCAGGCAATTGTTGTTGTGTCTTTTAAACATGAAATGGATTGCAGTGTTGATTTGCTTAACAAATTAATTCTTTTGGATCGCAATCCCATTTTCCTTTCTTATTAGATACTTGAAAAAAAATCCATGATCCATAAAGTCCACCTTGCTGCTGCTGCTGCTAAATCGCTTCAGTCATGTCTGATTCTGTGCGACCCCATAGACGGCAGCCCACTAGGCTCCTCTGTCCCTGGGATTCTCTGGGCAAGAACACTGGAGTGGGTTGCCATTTACCTTAGGATAAGTTAATAGCAGAAGGGCAGTATGCCCAGTTATAGTGCGTTACTACAATTCCAACTGATTTTTTAAAAGTTTAACTATGCATAGAAAACAAAAGAACAGACAAATGGATGGTGAAATTGGGGTGCTTCTCCCCATATTTTCTCCAGTGAGCATGTATTTAGTTCAGTTCAGTAGCTCAGTCGTATTTGACTCTCTGCAACCCCATGAATCGCGGCACGCCAGGCCTCCCTGTCCATCACCAACTCCCGGAGTTTACTCAAACTCATGTCCATCGAGTCGGTGATGCCATCCAGCCATCTCATCCTCTGTCGTCCCCTTCTCCTCCTGCCCCAAATAAATAATAGTCTATTTGTGTAACAATCAGTAAAACCTGGTTAGCTGTAAATAGCAGGATTTTGGTTTTGTTTAGGGGAAAAAACAGCTTGCATAAGCAATTGAAGGTTCTGGACTTACATGTGAGAATTATTTAACAGTAAGAGAGACCCTTTTAGAAGTCTGTAGTAGGTTTATCTTCTTAAAAGATGTTTGAACTTCAGGTTTGCGTGCAGACTCAGTGAACAGCCAACCCTGACTTTATGGAAACTGTCACTTCCCAGATCTGTTACCTCCTAGCCCTGACTGGAGGAGTTGTGGGCATATGGCACCTGCCACATGTCAGAGGCCTCCAAGATGGTCACAAGGAAGACATATTGCACTTAGTTTAATGGGAAAGGTCAATAGGTAAAAAAAATATTTAGCACAATCGTGCGACTCCTTTGACGGAGCTGTTCTACATCCTAAGCCCAAGTCTAATTCCTTTATGTTTATGTTCTTGCGTAGTCCTCACAGCAGCACAGGTGAGGAAGCTGAGGCTCCCCAGGCGGCAAGATGAGACTGGGACCTGGGGTTGTTCTGATTGCACATCCCATCCGCTAAGCATTCTGCAACCACTTCAGTGAAGGTGCATCCTGCTAAAAGTGGGGTGGGGGAAAGGGGGCTTTATGGAAGAAGTATTGTTTAGAAGCTATAAATCAAGAGAAACAGGAGGAGAGGGCTCCTGTTAGAGGGGAGATGACCCGCGTATTACCAGCACCTTGCCAATAGGCTCACTGCCTCTGCAGCCATAGAAGTTGAAGCTTCCACAATTGCCAGAGATGCAGCAGACCTGAAGGGATCTGTATAGTTGTCCTTTCCCATCCCTGGACTCCCAGAGAGGACCTAGAGAGCAAGTGGGGGCACTGGCCATAAGTCCTACTCTAGAACAAGCTCACACTAGGTAGTCCAGTCTCCCCACTTCTCTCTAGAGAATATAGGAAAGAGCAGTGAGCCAGGTGGCTGGGACACAGGGCAGAGGGTGGAGGTGATTTGATCGAAGGTTGCTTCTAGATGGATTATTCTATTTAATCCCAAGTCTCTTGAAAATCATTTCTGGTGTCACTTACATGTCTGGTTTATTGTGTCGGGCTTTACTGGGTGTCATAAAACTGCTTAGCTGGGACTGTCTGGTTGCCATCCTCTGACAAGGAGGGTTTTTGTCTTCTTTTAATGGGTCTGCATTTCAGAGGATTACTGTATAATAAAAACCAGGGTGTTGTAGACTGTTAAGACTCTTCATATTTTCAACTCTGCTGGAGAATTAGTAGCTCAAAGAAGAATTCCTTTTAGGTCTGCTTTAGTGAATCAGTTGCTAAGTATCTCTTGTCATTTTTCATGTGCATTTATTGTATGCAGGTGACTTTGGGGCCAGCAGGTCTTATATTCCCTTTGCTTTCTTACAGAATAGGCTACCATTCCCTTTGCAGTCAGTGTCATGTAACTGACATAGCATCCCCTTGGTTGATGGAGGAGAGGAGCGTAAGCTCTGATTTAACTGGGGTTGGTGTCATCACAAGTGCTCCCTGGAGAGGGCTCTGAGTCAGTGATCGTTGCCGCATTCACATACCGTGTACAGAGAATTGCCTTCATTCCCAACGGCTGTGTGCAAACCCACATGAGCCCATGGGGGTGGAATCTTAACTTTACCCACGTAGAATAAGCAGGCTCTCGTTTAGCTGCAGATGCTACCATCTTTCCTTGTGGCTCAGCGGTCAAGACTGCCTGCAATGCAGGAGATACAGGTTCAATCCATGGGTTGGGAAGATCCCATGGAGGAGGAAATTGCTACCTACTCCAGTATTCTCACCTGGAGAATCCCATGGAAAAAAGAGCCTGGCGAGCTACAGTCTATAGTGTCTCAAAGAGTCAGATGCGACTGAATGAGCACACACCAGCCGAAAAGGCTCTGAACACCAGACATTAACCCTTTAGCCCCCTCCCTGGAGCCCTTTGACTTAAGGTCCCAAGCTTTCAGTGACTGCAAATTTTGTCTGCTTTTCCAGGAGACGTTACTGCAGTTTAGCTTTCAACATGAACAAAAGAAATTTAAGGATGGAAAGAGGGATCAAAATCCAAAAACTTCTTGGACCTTATTGAGACATCGTGAGAATTTTATTGATATGAAACCATCGTGCCAGGTTTATTCAACCAGAACCTCAGACAAATTGGTAAAGTGTTGAGAGCCACAGACTTGGTGCCTGTCCTGTACCTAAACCACCCAGACTTTTGCACTATTAGACCGTTGGCTGTACATTAGACCGTGAGGCTTCTTGTGGGTATGTAATGTCACAGTCAGCTGCTCAGATGAGTTGTCAGGGGAAGGTTGAATGTCTCACCAAGGAGCAGAAGAGTTGAATTGTGACTCCTTGACAGGGTGGCTTTGAACAATAGATTGTTCACTGCACAGGAATAGCTGGTCAAGGAGGTAAAGTTGGGGCTCAAATCTACTCCAAAAGCCATGTGTCCTGGGCTGGAATTGCCTCTGCCAGGAGGAGGGGATGCTTCTTTATGACTCCGTTGAGCCTGCAAGACTGGGTCCACTTGGAGGGCTGGCTTTTTCCTAATTCACACAAAGACACAATATGATGAGCAGCAGGCTCCTTCAGCCACAGTAACCCTCTAAATACCATGAGCAGGCAGAAGTCTGGCACATAGTAGGTACTTATTAAATGCCACTGGAATGAATGAATAAAACCACATTCTCTGCACACAATGAACTAGATGAGCGAATGTTCTTTTTAATCAAAGGTAAAATTGATGCTATCTACTGGGAATTGCACATTCAGTGGTGCATGTTCCCTCTGACAGGCTGCTGCTTCAGTTCATCATTTCCTAAGGGGCAGGTAAAACCCAGCACTTGAGACCAGCACTTGAAACAACACTGACATTGTTGACTGTGAGTTGAACAACAACAAACAGGCTTGCTCAGCATTGCCCAATACCTGCAGTGGTGTCCCCTGAGAATAGACAGAGGGATCTGTGGTATTATTGACCAGCCATGGGCCCTCCTCTTGGGGACAGGATGCAAAGGACAGTGACTGCAGGAGTCTTGGGAATTTACCTCTGAGCGGCTGCTGCTTAGGTAGAAAGACTTTTCTAGTTTCGAGTGAGAAGTGGGGAGGTTTGTTGCTAAAGCCACCAGTAACTGAGAAAGGGGGTTTGTCTGTGTCCCTCACAGTGCCAGCTGGTGCTGCATGCATGCTCTCTCTTTTAAGTTGACCCTTGAGAAGCAGACTGTCAGAGTTACGTTCCTCTTGGCTCCTCTCCTGAGAGGTAATCTGCACAGCAGGTAAGGTCAGCCACGTGTAGTGGGTCAGACTGCTAAGGCAGTGGTTCGAAGGACGTTAGGACCTTGGCCTTCTGCTGTTTTTATGGAGTGGGCGCACCTTGTGAAAAATGCCCACAGGTGCAGAAACATGAATGCCTTTCACATTTCATCTGGTTAAATTCAGCTTTCTTCAGGCAAGCTCCGATTCTCAAAACAAGGAATCGCAGAAAGTAACAATTCCTAAGAAGGATTCCCCACAGAATCTGAGAGAGCAGACTTAACCTGTTGCATTTACAGTATGACTTGATTTTATAAAACTCCAGGAATCTCAACTTTTCAGGAATATCTCTCTGTTGAATTAGGCAGAAGATTCCGGCACATGTTTTGCCCTCTTTTTCAACATAAATATTTAACGAGCAGCATGCTTCAGCCATTACTGTCCAAATCCAGAAAGCATTTAAGTGCGCCTGGCATGCTGCCTGGGAGGGAATCCTCGCATTTCTGCCTTTACCTCTCTTTCGCCTCCAGGTCTCTGACTTCCTCCTGCTGTCATAAATGTCATGGGGCTCAGGGACGGTCGCACCCCACAGTGACATCACACAGGGCAGAGACCAAGCTCTCCCTGCACACCTCCTGAACCCTGGACTCAGATTCCTCTGATTTACGAATGCCGACGTGAGAATTCACCTGCCTCAACCCGCATTGCCGGGACCTCAGATGGCTCCTCAGCTTTGAGTCTTCCGTGCTGGGCTTGTTCTAGTCTTCATGCTCCTGGGAAAAATGCCTTAGACAACTTCTCCATTTTTAAAATATTGGTCATGTATATACAGTGTGCACACATGTGTGCTCAGTTCTATCCGACTTTGCCATCCCATGGACTTGAGCAATGTTTTTATAGGGTACCCCCCAAAGCTCACAATCATATAAAAAGGTAAACACTGAGAAATCTTGCTCTTAACCAGGCCTTTACCACATTCTCTACCAGTTGCAACTTGTAAAAATATAAGTAAATATATACACAAATATATATACACACACACGCACACACACACATATATATATCCTCATTTGCTCTTATATATAAATGAGCATATATATCCTCATATATATATATATATATGTTTTTCCCTTTTTTCACGAAAGGTGGTATATTTATATATATTGTTCTGTGTCTTGCTTTTTAAAATTAGTCTGTCCTGGAGATCTCTGTCAGCACCATTGTTTTCCATTGTGAAGATGGACCACAGTTTATTCGACCCTACGACTAGACCTTTGAATTGTTCCCAGTCTGTCGCTAATACACACAGTGCTGCAGCAGATAAAGGTGTCATTTTGCCTTTGTGCAGGTGAACATAGAGGATTGATTCCTGGTAACAGGACTGCTGAATCACAGGGCCTATCATCCCCTCGGGAAAGCTTGCGTCATTTCTCCCTGTCCCGGCCACGCGTTAGACGGCCTGCTTCCCCACAGCCCCACCAGCACAGAGGGTGTCAGCTCTTTTTATCTTTGCTAGTCTTAGTAGTGAGAAATGGTAATTAGGGTCAGTTACATTTTTCGAATTGTGTACGGGTGAGAGTATTGGAGTCATTGTACGCGTTCTCCCATGGGCAGTCCAGGCCTGCCAGTCCCCCTGTGGGCATATGTTGACCTTTCCTCCTGAAGCAAGCCTCTTGCGTACATCACTGTCAGAATCTCTTAAATACAGACTCAGGAATGTGATAGCTCTTTTGGGCCTAGGGGGAAAGTGGGCTGCCAAATTGTCAGTGCAAAATCGAGAGAAGTGGAAAGTAGGGTTTTATGCCAGTTGCTAATGTCTGATTTATAAATAGTTTTCAGCTAATGGTATTATTAAACTGGGACTTCTCCAAAACCATTATGAAGATGACCTTCTAGTCTAGAATTTCTCACTCTCAAACAAAAACAAGAGAGATTGAGAATATATAAATTTCAGTGGCATTTTCTGCAAAATCTTTGTGGAAATCTAGATTTTTTCCTTTCACATGCATCTCCTGAAAGCTTATACATGCCCCTTTTTTTGTGTACCTGCTGAATAGGCCTCCTGTTCACCCTTTGATTTCACCATCGGAGAGCTGTCTACTCTTATTTCCAGGGTGAAAGAGGCAAGTAGAAGTGCAAGGTAAGTAGACCAGACAGAGTTCAGGGTTCGATGGAGGGCATGAGGTTAGAGTTACACTGAATCATCTTTCTTTTCGAAATGTTCTTTCAGTTAGCTCTTGGGATGCTCTTTTAATATGAAATTAACTTTCATCTTTTTAAAATGAAATCCATCAAAAGAGAAAATCTTTGGCTGAGTGAAAAGATGACTGTGTGTGGTTTATTTATTTATTTTTATTTGCTTGTAGAAATTCATATGAGGCAGTCTGGTGTAAAGCTAGCTTCCATCTCCATCAGCAAAAAGCAAAGCAAAACAGAACAAGAAAATCCCACCACAAGAGTCTCTCCTGAGGATTCTCACGTTTAACAGAGGCCCATGAAAGTTCTAGAAAGGAGGGTCTGGTTTTCCAAGCCCAGTGCTCTCTTCTGAGCTCCTAAATGTGTGGATTGTTACCTTGTGAAGGTGGGTTTTCAGCACTCTGGATGCTTTGTTTTCCTTCTGGTGCTCCTGCCTTTGTAGTGTCGACCTCACTGCAGTGTCAGCTCTCGTAGATAGGTGGCTGATCTAGCTGAGGATCTGGAAGAGTGCCTGCCACCTCGGGATGCTCCTCTAATGGATGAACGAAGGCTGCTGAGGGTGGTGCTTTCTGGACCCAGTTGGGTCTTTGTGGTCAGCCGTGGTAGGCATCCCATGTTGGATACAGTCTGGGATGGAGATCATGTTAGCCCTTCCTTGGCCTTTTGGCGTGATGCTGCAGCCCTCGTGCACACTATGGCAGTGTGCATGATGGTTTGTAGTTCAAGCCTTCAATCTGATTCACCTGGGCATGTCACCTGACCTCAAAGAGCCTGTTTTCCCATTTGCAAAACAAAGATAATGATACCATGTTTCAACAAATGTAAGATGTCATCCATTATGCCATTGTACTATAGCTACACTATCAGCTATAACCCACATCAACCCTAAGAATGTATTTGTTTTCTCTGGCTGCCATTGCAGATGACCATAAATTTAGCCTCTTAAAGCAGCACGTATGTATTATCTCACAGTTTCAAAGTCATCATGGGTTTGGCTCATTATTGTGCTCTGGATTTTACAAGTCAGAAATCGTATAGGGAGGGTCTGAGAAGAATCCATTTGCAGAGTTGTTCAGGTTGGTAGAAGTCAGTTCCTTGCAGTTGTAGGACTGAGGTTCCTACCTCCTTGCTGGCTGTCAGAGAGAGAAGCCACCGTCAGCTCTTAGAGACTTCTCTTTGGTTCTTGCATTGGACCCTATGTCTCAGAGGCAGCAATAGCACGATGAATTCTTCTCATGCCTGGAATCTCTCTAAGGTCTCCTCTGCTCTCTCTGCCTCCATCAGAAAAAGTTCTCTGCTTTTAGGGCTCATTTGATTCAGTTGGGCCCACCTGAACAATCGAGGCTCCTGTCCCTTAATTATATCTGCAAAGTTCTTTTTGCTGTGAGATATATTCATAGATTTCAGGGATTAGGGCAAAGACATCTCTGAGGGGCCATTCTGACTACCACAGTCACCCTAGTATCAGAGATATTAAACTGTGAACAGAATATGTTTCTTAGAATTGACTAAATACTGTCTTTGGCTTAAAAGAACTGCTGCTGCTAAGTCGCATCAGTCGTGTCTGACTCTGTGCGACCCCATAGACGGCAGCCCAACAGGCTCCTCTGTCCCTGGGAGTCTCCAGGCAAGAATACTGGAGTGGGGTGCCATTGCCTTCTCCAGTGCATGAAAGTGAAAAGTGAAAGTGAAGTCGCTCAGTCCTGTCTGATGCTTAGCGACCCCATGGACTGCAGCCTACCAGGCTCCTCCATCCATGGGATTTTCCAGGCAAGAGTACTGGAGTGGGGTGCCATTGCCTTCTCCGTTAAAAGAGCTACTTAACGTATATAAAGCATTCACGGGAGGTCGATGGTAGGTGTCCAGGTATTAACTACTATTATTATTATTAATATTATGATTATAGTGCTCAAATAATGCCCATCATCTTTAATTTCAATTGAAGTTACTCTTAAGAGTTATATGCATTTGACCTTAATTGAGAGAGTGTAGGGTGCCAGCAGTTAATTCGATGTCAGTGATATGGTAGTTACTCCTTGAGTGACTCCTGTGTGCTGACATATGCTGGGGCCTTTCACAGGCCTTGAATAGCCCTCTGAGGTAGGCAGTACTGGCTCCGTTTATAGGTGGGGAAACGGGTTCAGGGGTTTGAATACCACGTTAGAGCTCAGCAGTAAGTGGCTTCTTACTTTGAATCCACGGCTGTCTGGCTTTGCAGTCTATGCTCTTCATGGCACCGTATTACCTGTTCTGATGCCCACCAGGTGTGAGCTGGAGGGGGTGGCCTCCTGGAAGGAGAAGGAACATGGGAGAAGAGGCGTCGCCTTGTGACGTATCTGTCTTGCACTCAGATGTTTCTTTGCTGTTAACTGTCTAATTCATCAAAGGTAAAGATCCTGTCTCTCTGTCCTTTTTTCAGTTTTCAGTAAACACAAAAATAATCTTTTTTCATTCACAAGGCATTTATACCTGCTCTATGAGGATACAGCTATGAACAATATTGTGATTTATAAGGAGAAATATATATACAATCTTTGTCTACTTCCTATCACAGAACTCCTAAAACCTTTGAAATTTCCTAAATGATGAGAGCAATAAAAGTGTCTTTTGCTCTGTTATTGAGGTGGCTTTGGGACCACACCTAAGGTTGGGGGCTGTTTGTCTAGAGAATAAACCATGTGATTAGAAGGGTAGAACTTTTGACCCCACCTCTCAGACCTCCAGGGAGGACAGAGGAACTGAAGGCTGAATCAGTCACCCAAGGCCAATGATTTAATCAATCATGCCTATGTAATGAGGCCTCCATAAAAACTCAAAAGGACAGGGTTAGGAAGGCTTCGGGTTGGTGAACACGTGGAGATGTGGGGTTAAGTGGTCCTTGCTAAGGGGGTATGGAAGCTCCACGCCCTTCCCCCACACTGTTCCCTCTGCATCTCTTCCATCTGGCTGTTCCTGAGTCATATCCTTTTATAATAAACTTTGTGATCTAGTAGGTAAAAAGTTCTATGACTCCACTCTGAATCTGTGGAATCCGATGCTGTCTCCAGATAGTGTCAGAACTGAGTTGAACTGTAGGATACTCAGCTTGCGTCACCGATTCCTTGGCTATGTGGAAGCCTCTGCCACAAATTGGAATTAGTGACCAGAACACTTTTGTATACTGTGTGTGACTTTCAAAGGGAGGAAAGTTAGCACTGGGGAATTTCTACTTTTTAAACTATTTTAAGTGTAACTGGGGCAAAGAGGAGGGGAGAAGAGAAAGAGACTAGTTTAGCAGAACTGGAGTAAAATGGTATTGCCCTGAATGGAATAACTACTCTTAAGATTTCAAAAGGCACCCTTGAAAACCAACCTTATCATCTTGCCTTTAAAGCCTGTTTTTCTTCCTGCCTTCTCTATCAGTGGACATCTCCATCCACCCAGGAAGCTCTGGCCCCTTGAGTCATCTGAAACCTTTCTTTCCTCTCCTCCTCCCTCCAGCTCAGACACCCCTGACCCCCACCAAAGCCTGCCACATTCACTTCCTAACTAGCCCACACATCTGGTCTGATCTCTACTATCCCCACTGCCTCTCATCTGGATTGTCACCATGGCTTCCTAATTGACCTTTCTTCTCCACACTGCCATCAGGAGGGTTTTTCTAAAACATGGATTCAAATATGCCACTTCTTTTCTGGCAGCTCCCCAAAGGCATCACAGCCTAGAAGTTAAGAGTTCCAAGTTCAAGGCTGCCTGTGCTTCTCACAAGCTCTGGAATCTTGAAAGAGTTATTTAGTTGCCCCGTGCCTCAGTTTCCCCATCTCTAAAATGGGTGTAATAATAGTACCAACCTTAGAGATAGGCTGTAGAATTTAAACCAGTTAATATGTGTGGAGCAATTAGAACTGCCTGGCACACAGGAAGCCCTCTGCCCACAGTTCTTGATAGCACAACTGGAGCTCACCTTCCCTGCTGATCTGCACCTCATCCTCCCACCCTCTTAGTTTCACGCCAAGCTTGCTCTGCGATAGACTCTTGGCTAATGATCAGACACTAGGTGAGTACCCACACAGAGCGCATACATTTAGACCTTTTCATAGCAACTTGGCAGTCATCTTACATCTCTTAAATCTAATGAAAAATTGGACTTGCATTTTATATTTCATTTTTCTAGCAGTCCTTTTTATTGCATCTTACAAAAAATATTGGTCTGTGACGAATTGGAAATAAAACCGAAAAGCTGATGTTTCACCAAGGATAGTTTGAGAAGTGCTTCTGTGTTCCCACACACCCTGTCTAGTTGGTTCATCCTGGCCAGGTTATCCATATTCACTGTGTAGCCTTAAATCTCTCTGGATTTCTTCACTTCCTCTGCCCAGAGTTTATTACACATTTACTCAGCACCTAAGTGCTAGGTTTGGGGATAGAAGAGTGAGTAAGATACTGCCTCTACTCTGAGGAAGTTCCCCTCCAACTTCCCAGTGAATTCTTGCCTGTGTTTTGAAACCTAGCATAATTTTGTTCTTTCTTTCACTCATTAAAAAAAATGTTTTAAATATCAACTGTTTATGAGGCTCTTGATAACATTCTGCTCCTGCCCTTAAGGACTATCAAGTGGTGGGGGAACGTGTGAACAGACACAAAAACAATGATAATAGGATGGGTGGTTGGGCTTCCCAGGTGGCTCAATGGTAAAGAATCCACCTACGAATACAGAAGATGCAGGAGACATGGGTTCGATCCCTGGATTGGGAAAATCCCCTGGAGAAGGAAATGGCAACCCACTCCAATATTCTTGCCTAGAAAATCCCATGGACAAAGGAGCCTGGTGGGCTACAGTCCGCCAGGGTTGCAAAGAGTCAGATGCGACTGAGCACATATACACACAGGGTGGATGGCTTAGCAAGAAATGTGAACTGTGGGCATGGCGTATCCGACTTTACCTTGGCCAGACAAGGGGTTGGGAGCTCGGAAATGGTTTCACAGGTACAATGGAGGCAGTGTCATCAAAAACTGAAGATCCAAAACCAGGTTCACAGCCTAGCTCTGCCACTCACTAGTGATGTGACTTTGAGTGACTGACTCCGTCATTTCAGGCTGCTCATACAAAATACCATAGGCTGTGTGGCTTATAAACGATGGAAATTTATGTCTCACAATTCTAGAGGCTGGAAGATCCAAGATAAATACACCTGCAGGTTCAGTGTCTGAGAACCCACTTCTGGGTTCATAGACAGCAGTCTTTTTAGTATGTGGGATCTATTTTATTTTATTTTTTATCAAAGTATAGTTGACTTACAATATCATGACTATTGGCTTAAGATGTGGTATACACACACACACACATATATACACAAAGGGGAATATGAAAAAAGAATAAAATATCACCATTTGCAGCAACATGGGTGGAACTAGAGAATATTATATCACTTATGGGGTCTCTTATAAGGGCACCAACCCCATTTATGAAGGCTCCCTCATGACCTAATCACCTTTCAAGTTTCCACCCACCGTCACATTGGGTTTATGATTTTAACTTGAATTCTGAGGAGATACATTCAAGCCATAGCACTCTCTGAACTTCAGATTCCTCATCTGTAAAATGGGGATAGCAATACCAATCTACCCATGAGACCTGAAATTATTGTAAATGTAATACGCCTAGAACCGAGCCTGACATCTACAGCTCCATAAATGTTAGATGTTATCACTCTGGCTGTTAGTGTCTTTTTTTTTCCCTCCCATTGAACACGTATTTAAATTTTCCCTTGTGTGGATTTCCAGTGGCGCTCTTCAACCAGCATACTGATGACGACAGTGAGTTGTGTAGTTTGACCTGCCGTTTGCCCGCCTCCTCTCCAGAATGTATTGTACCTCTAGTGACAGTTTTTCCTCTTTCTACTGCCAGTGACAGAGTGTTCAAGTCATAGAAGACTCAAAGCATATTTAGAGAATTTATATTGTATTAAAATTTAAATTTGAGCACTTCTTGTCAAAAAGCTTTGTGGAGTCTGGTTATTAAGGACTGAATGTTTATGTCCTCCCTAAACTCATAGGTTGATATCTAACCGCCCCCCCACCCCGCCCACCCTATGATAATATTAGGAGGTGGGGGCCTTTGAGTGGTGATTAGATCATGAGGGTGGAGCCCTGATGAAGAGGATTTGTGCACTTATTATGAAAGAGGCCCTGGAGAGCTGCCCCATCCCTTCCACTCTGAGGGGCATTGCGAGCGGATGGCATTTGGGAACCTGGAAGCAAGCTCTTACCAGACACTGAATCTACTGGAACTTCGACCCTAAACTTCCAACCTCCAGAACTGTAAGGAGTAAATGTTTGTTGTTTAAGCCACCCAGAATATGGCATTTCTCTTATAGCAGCCTGAATGGACTGGTCAAACATTAGCTACTGCTTTTCAGATGGGAAACCTGAGGCTCCTTCCAGAAAGTTTCTGTTACTTGTCCAAGGTCATGGAGCTCGAGAAGAGCAGAGGTGAGATTAGAACACCTCACATCTCTTGTTTCCCTGTTTTGTGCCACCTTGTCAAATCCACCCTGTGAGCCGGGGGTCTGGCAGGGTGCTGGCCAGTCTCAGGAGCTCTTGTCATCCAACTAGCCTGTATAAGAATGACAGAGTTGGCAGGAACCAGGCCTGGAGAGACCTCTAGACATACCCTATCTCCCCACCTCTCTCCACCCATCTTGCTACAGCTGCCCCAGTAGTATTTATGGGTCACACCCTTGGCAGCGACCACATGGAAATCTGGGTTGGAGGTGGAGGACTGAGCAGACCTGTGGGAGGCAGGAGGACCTTTACTAAGAGTGAGTGATTTGTAGCAAGGTTACAGGGCTGAGTCAAGGAGGAGCCCAGTAAAGTCAAGAGGCAGGAGAGTTGGGAAAACTCTCATAAGGCTATCCAAAAGCAGTGAAGCTTTCTTAGACTTCTTTTCCCCTCCAGGAACATTCTGATGCATCTCCCTTCACCCCCTCTATGAAAGGGGCATCCTTGACCCTCTGCTGAAGAGTCTATTCTGTGCTCTCATCACTTTGATTGGGTTGTAATCTTTATGATGAGGTCAGGGTAGAGTGGTGAATTCTGACCTCAGACTTCCTTGAGAAAAGTTTAAAATTTATGACTTCAGACTTTTTTTTTTTAAATCTTTCATTAGAAAAAAAAAGGAAAAGAATTCTCAAAGGGAGTAGGATCTGTGGCTCAGGTAGCCTGGAAAGCAGAAGAAATCAAGGGTGTGGTTTGCAAACTTGTCTGCATATTAGGATCAGCTGGGGAGTGATTTTTGACTATCAGGGAGCCCTGGCTGCTTACAGACCTATTAAGTCAGCCCCTCAGGCATGGGGCTAAAGGGTGGCCATTCCTGTAAAGCCCCCGGGTGGCTTCAGGGCACAGTCAAGTGTAGAGGGCGGTACCGGAGGATGGCCGTCTTGCTGCCCACATTAGTGCCAGGTCTCTGCAGCGCAGGTTGACAGGAGCAGTCGTGACTTGGCCGCCAGTGACTCTTGCAGATCCTGGCTCATTTCCTTATCTAATTCTGGGGTTGGGAGCAGCCTTTGAGCACAAATCCTCTCTCTGAGTCAGCCACAGAGCCCCTTCTTCAAGACACGCTGAGCTGTACCATTGAGCTGTCTAATCCAGCTCTTTTCCGCTTCTGAACAAATTATTGGTGTATCCTATTAGGTAAAGACAAACAGTGTTCTAGAAGGAGAACATCACCATTCCCACTGTTCCACCCCCAGTGGAAGAGTATAGCATCTCTGGGTACAGGAGGGCTCTCAGTCAAGGGTTCTGTCTCTGGCAGATCACACCACCGTGGACAGTTTTCTCAAGAAAGCTAAATCCATTCCACTCTTGTATCTTCTGAGTCATGTTCAACATGTGTTCCTCATGGCCAGATTCGTCATGTGGAGCCTAGGAACAAATTAGTGTTTGGGAGGAACATATATAGGCTCTTGACTTTTGATTAGAAATGGATTTAATAATCAGTGTTCATTTTGTTTTATGTCCAGTAGCATCTTTTATTTTTGCCAGGGATTAGTAAAGGCAAAATTGTGAAATGTGAAGTTCACTTTCATGGAAATGATTTGTGGATTTGTTTTGCTGGATACAAGTACAATTTTATTTTTAGAGAGAGGTTGTTTTTGGATTGAAAGCCTATTCCACATAGATATCCTTCTTCCCCGTCGAGAGCTGGAAGTTTTCTGTATGGTGATGCCTTCCAGAAACATCTGAAAGTGGCAGGCCCTCATAACTCTTAGGGCCACACACCAAATTAAAATGGAATCTCTGGAGTGCCACTAGGGTTTGAAACTAACTTCGCTTTTCACAACTCGGATGATGACGAGAGGGAAGTAATGTTTTTGTGTGCCTGCTCTTAACCAAGTATTACAGCCTTATAAAGGAAGTATAATTTGTTCATTTTATGGAAGAGGAAACCGCAACTCAGAGAAGTTCAGTAACTTGTCCAACTGCACAGATCATGAGGAGCAGAGCCATAGTTCAAATCTGTGTGTCCATCAGACTCCACCATTCTGCTCTCTAGTACTAAAAACAAAAAAAATGCCCTTAACTCCGTAAGAGTTAATTTTCTAGTAGCTTTAAAAGACTTTTCTTTTATCGTCCACAGAAGGTTGTCTTGAGAAGCATATAAAACATAAAAACACATAAAGGCATTGTAAAACCTGAGGGTTTAATGGAGTCAGCATGGATGGGAGGACAGAAAGTCCAGAGAAGAGAAAGTGGAACTGCTTCCTGGCAGGTACCCTCTTTATAAAGAGCCCGGCAATCACTCATGTGCATTTGTTTTTAAACTGACTCACAACAGCTGCGAAGACTGGAATTATCAGTTCCCAGCTCAATTGTCTTTTTATTATTTGTGACTTGCTCTTGTTAAACACGACGTTGTAATAGATAGGAACAGGCTTGCTGATTATTAACATGCTTTTGGTTGATGGTAGCATTGAATGCACAAGTTTTGGTTGTTTCACCAGAAAACAATGCTGAGGAAGTTTAGAGTAAATGTTGGAAAAGTGACAGAATTACAGTGTTGGCATTCTCCAGAATTTTTAAACAGGAAAGGCTCAGAGCTGGCAGGCTGCAAGCGGTGCAAGGGGACAGATCTGCAAGTTGTGTATGCTAAGCAAGAACAGTTTTTTGGGGTTTTTTTGGCTTGGCTTGCATGCTTTTGTAATAGTTTCTAGAGATGTTTTAAAATTTATACTTGATGAATTGAGACAGGGTTTACTGTCCATATTGGAAAAGGGGCTTCAGCAATGGCAGAGAGGAGGAGCCTAACTAGCAGAGAGATTAATCCCAACTCTGCCACTTGCTACCTGGTGACCTTGAACAAGTTACCTCACCTTTCAGTACCTCAGTTTCCTCTCCTGGAAGACAAAGATTATACTGTGTCTTCTTTCTAGAATTATTGTGAAGTATAAGTTAATACATAGAACGTGCATAGAAATGTGCCTGACCCTGAATAATCTAGATGCCCAGTAAATGTTTGCCATTGTTCTTTTAATTAGTTGGGAGTTTATTAATCTAATTGGATGGGCTGATGGAGACAATTTGGGAGGGGGATGTTAAGGTGCTGTAGAGCCAGCCTTTTGCAAGTTCTGCCAGAAGAGGTAATTCTGTTCAGCTCGATAACTTGAAGTCCATGTGTTTTATTCTCACAGTACTCCAAATTTATACCACAATATAGTATAGTGGGAAGATCGTTAAGCTGTTTTTTAGGCATGTTATAATTCCAGCTGTACTTTAAAAAAACGTTAGATGTGGCCTCTGCTGAAACTGTATGATCATGGGGTAAAGCTATGGTCATGGGGAAGCCATCAAGAGCTCTGTGCATGAGATGTCATTGATCCAGGTGCCGGACAGACAGGCCCTGGGCTTGGGCACTGACTGAGTGGAATCATCTGTTCCTCTGAGAAGCCAACACCTCCCCACTAGCTCCCCCCAAATCAGAGTGAACAGTGTGGTTTTCACTCTGTGGTGAAAGGAATTGTTTTCCGGAGAAATATGCTTTTTTGCTGACTCTCAGTTCAGTTCAGTTCAGTCGCTCAGTCATGTCCGACTCTTTGCGACCCCATGAATCGCAGCACGCCAGGCCTCCCCGTCCATCACCAACTCCCAGAGTTCACTCAAACTCACGTCCATCGAGTCAGTGATGCCATCCAGCCATCTCATCCTCTGTCATCCCCTTCTCCTCCTGCCCCCAATCCTTCCCAGCATCAGAGTCTTTCCCAATGAGTCAACTCTTTGCACGAGGTGGCCAGAGTACTGGAGTTTCAGCTTTAGCATCATTCCTTCCAAAGAAATCCCAGGGCTGATCTCCTTCAGAATGGACTGATTGGATCTCCTTGCAGTCCAGGGGACTCTTAGGAGTCTTCTCCAACACCACAGTTCAAAAGCATCAATTCTTCGGCGCTCAGCCTTCTTCACAGTCCAACTCTCACATCCATACACGACCACAGGAAAAACCATAGCCTTGACTAGACGGACCTTTGTTGGCAAAGTAATGTCTCTGCTTTTGAATATGCTGTCTAGGTTGGTCATAACTTTCCTTCCAAGGAGTAAGCGTCTTTTAATTTCATGGCTGCAGTCACCATCTGCAGTGATTTTGGAGCCCAGAAAAATAAAGTCTGACACTGTTTCCACTGTTTGCCCATCTATTTCCCATGAAGTGATGGGACCGGATGCCATAATCTTCGTTTTCTGAATGTTGAGCTTTAAGCCAACTTTTTCACTCTCTACTTGCACTTTCATCAGGAGGCTTTTTAGTTCCTCTTCACTTTCTGCCACAAGGGTGGTGTCATCTGCATATCTGAGGTTATTGATATTTCTCCTGGCAATCTTGATTCCAGCGTGTGCTTCTTCCAGTCCAGCATTTCTCATGATGTACTCTGCATATAAGTTAAATAAGCAGGGTGACAATATACAGCCTTGACGAACTCCTTTTCCTATTTGGAACCAGTCTGTTGTTCCATGTCTAAACACCAGTCAATTCGTCATAGGTCCATGTGAGGTACCCTGGAGGTAGATTGCTGAGTATCTTCAGCAGTTACTCCTGGGGAATGTTTGAAGATACTTGCTCATGACCATTTCTTCTGTTAACCCTTGAAATAATTAGAAGGATGCTATTCTCATTCAATGACTGTGTTTCTACAGGAAATAATTAAGTCCAAGTGCATTGTTCTCTTGATCTAATTTGATAAAGGGCTAGGAGGTCCTAGGGAAGAAGACTGGACAGAGTCAGGAGCCTGCCGTCGGGCATTTTTAGGTACAGAATTAAGGGAGATAACAGCGGAAATGGGCCATTGTGATCATGGAGCCCAACTTCTGCTTTTTACAGATGAGGAAACAGAGGCCCAGAGGTTGGCCTGAGTTCATAGAACTCATTGGTGGCTCCCCTGGGACTCCTGGTTCCAGATTCCAGATACCTGTTCCACCCAGCTACACACTTATCATTAGTGTACTTTCAAGCAGCTCTGTGCAGTAGGACTTCCTGCAGCATGGAACTGTTCAGTCTGTCTAAAATGGTAATCACCAGCCTCATGTGGCCCCTGAGCCCTTGAAATACAACTATTGAAACTAAGTGATTGGATTTTTTTTCTTGCTTTATTTAATTTTTGTTGTTGTTGTTGTTCAGTCGCTAAGTCATGTCAAGCTCTTTGCCACCCCATTGACTGCAGCGTAACAAGCTTCCCTGTCCTTCACAATCTCCTGGAGTTTGCTCAGACTCATGTCCATCGAGTTGGTGATGCCATCTAACCATCTCATCTTCTGCTTCTCCCCTTCTCCTTTTGCCCTCAATCTTTCCCAGCATCAGGATCTTCTCCAGTGAGTTAACTCTTCACATCAGGTAGCCAAAGTATTGGAGCTTCAGCTTCAGCATCAGTCCTTGCAATGAATATTCAGGATTGATTTCCTTTAGGATTGACTGGTTTGATATCCTTACTGTCCAAGGGACTCTCAAGAGTCTTCTCCAGCACCACAATTTGAAAGCATCACTTCTTCAGTGCTTAACCTTCTTTATGGTCCAGCTATCACATCCATATATGACTATTGGAAAAACCATAGCTTTGACTATATAGACCTTTGTCAGCAACGTGATGTCTTTGCTTTTTAATACTCTATCTAGGTTTGTCATAGTTTTCTTTCCAAGGAGCAAGTGTCTTGTAAAATTTCATGGCTGCAGTCACCATCTGCAGTGATTTTGGAGCTGAAGAAAAGAAAATCTGTCACTGCTTCCACTTTTTCTGCTTCTATTGGCTCTGAAGTGATGGGGCCGGATGCCATGATCTTAGTATTTTAGACTTTTTAGCCACGTGTGGCTGCTGATAACCTTTTTGGACAGCGCAGCTTTGCAGACATTGAGGAGGAGAAAAAGGTTGTCCTCACCTCCTGCCTTATTCTCACTAGGTGAGAGCCTCGCCTTTCCAGTGGCTCAGATACACCTGGTTTTATGACAACTCTGGAGAATCAGCCTGGGCCAGTCACCCCCTCTTTCTGATGAAAATTAACTCCTCTGTGAAATAGGGGTTGGATTGTATCGCATTGTGTGTAGTCATGGCTCTCCACTGAGAAGCGGTGTGACCTTCAGGAGGGCACTTCGCTTGCCTCTGCCTTGTTCTCATCTGTCGCCTGAAGTTAATACCTGTGCTGCTCTCCATAATACTGGGAGAGGCTCATAGTAGGAGATCAATGAGAAGGAAATCCCTTTGCAAGCATTTTTTAATGGTCTTTGGTGTCTGGAAATATTTTTGGTTTGGATAGAAGTCTCAGGTGGGTTTTCTTTTCTTTGAGATGCCACAGTTGATGAATTTAGCATGTCAAAGTGATCCTCATCACCAGAGTAGTGACAAACACCACACAACCCCTATGAAATAGGAGCTGGGAGATACGGTCCTGATGACAGATGACTGATTTGATCAGTGGGTGCTAGTTTTTCCTAATAATCTTGCTTAATGAAGCATTCCCTAATCTATCTCTGCGCAGTCAGCCTTTCATCTGAGAAACTCAGAGTGGCTGTCCTCCTGGTTTCTCTTTCTTTTGCTCTTTTTCCTCACAACAGCCTATGTTAAGCCCCCTGTGGAATACATGAGACCATGTCATCTTTAGTAAACAGATAAAACCCTCTCAGGGCTACTTGGGAATAGCCTCTCCTTCAGTGGTTCTCAAACCTTGACCCCAATGATTTGCCCCTGGCAGGCACTGGTGGGCCTCAACTCTCTTCAGAAGTATGCCACCAAGTCTCAATCAAGGCATAGTGTACTTTCACTTCCACAGAAGAAGTGGGTCTTCTAGCCTGGCATGAGTGGAGTGAAACTTGTTCTGAGTAGCAGGCAGTGTAACACCAACCTGGAGCCAAAGACAGATGGCTAAGTTGGCAGTTGTGGGAAGTTTGCCCCCAAGCGTATGAGAAGCCAAGTAGGGCCAGTAATGAGGTGTTGGCTGCTGACCCTGGGGTGGGGGGTGACCCAGGGCGAAGTGGCTTAGCTGCAGATGCCATGGAAACCTGGGGAGCAATATTTTATCACAACTGGGTGTGCCTTGTAATTATGGTTAAACAATTTAGTGGTGTGTTGAGGCTTTAGTTTTTTCAGTTGTTCAGTCGCTCAATCATGTCCAGCTCTTTGCAACCCCGTGGACTGTAGTATGCCAGGCTTCCCTATCCTTCACTATCTCCCAGAGTTTGCTCAAACTCATGTCTGTTGAGTCAGTGATGCCATCCAATCATCTCATCCTCTGTCAGCCTCTTCTCCTGCCCTCAATCTTGCCCAGCATCAGGGTATTTTTCTGAGTGGTGCCACCCAAAATTGTAGCATCTGTAACTTAAGGCACAGACCCTATTTACTGCTCCTGAGGTCCATTGGGTTGGCTGGGTGGAATGAAGGTACTTGTCCGAGTTCTCCCTACCCAGGATCTTCAGAGCTGTTTCAAACATTCATATTTCACAAATCAACCTTTTGAAGAACTTTTTGTATAAATGATTCCTCTGTTTACTTTTTAAAAAGCTGAAAACCATAGCCATAGAGCCGTGGTTCTCAGATTTTAGCACCAGAGTCACCGGGAAGGCTTGTTAAAGCCCCCCTGGAGGGCTAGTTAAGGCTTGTTATTGCTGGGCCCATCTCCTGAAGAGTCAGTGTGTCTGCATTGAAAGTTGCATTTCTAACCAGTTCCCCTGGTGATGCTGCTGCTGCTGGTCCACGGACCCCCACTTTAAAAAACTGAACCACTGGTTGATTGTATAGAACTAAAGTAATCATAGTAGCTACCTCGTCTGTGTTGGGTACTGTGTTAGAATTGATAAATTCAGTCCTAAATGAAACTACAGACCTTCTATTAATATCCCCATTTTACAAAGGCAAAAACCGAGGCATTACAAACTGTTTCAGTAACTCACCCATCATTAAATTGCTGGAATTTGCAGTGAGGTCTGGGTTATGCCAGACCCTGCCCCCATCTAGGACATCATTTGCCTTTCGTGTAGACTGCTTCTTCCCAACCTGTGGCGCAAGGTGAGGATGGGGTTCGCAAATCCAGCCTGCATGGCCTGCAGACTGTCTCACGTATTGGATGTGTGTTGCACAAATGCATCCCTGTGATAAAGGCCCTGTGAAGTCATCTTAAGTGTCTCAGCTGAACACAGCTAATGTGAAACGAGCATTTTCTCACACAAGTGGACACCGGAACAACAGCTACAATTATTATTGAGGGCCTGGGCCATTGTTGGTTCTTGTTTCTGATGGCAAGAAGTCCTTTTCCATACTAGAAAAGATTGGGAGTTATTTCACTAAAGCATGGTGTCTGGTTGCCTTTTCTAAATCTGAGCCTTTGGGAAAGAGGAGGGAGACATAGTATGAACTGAGAACTCATTTGAGAAGATTGCCGCACAGAGTAATGTGATCGTGTGCGTGGATTCCACCAGGGACTCTTCGCAGTCTGCCTGCAACTGCCGGCCCCACTGCGGACAGGATTTGCCCACTCCTGCTGTCCCCAGCCCCCAACTGGCTTTCTCCACTTCTTTCCTCCCTCCCTGTTCTGCTGCTGGCAAGGCCAGCCCTTCCTCCTGGACTCTGTCATGTTCTGTTGCTTGGATTCCTTCCCCATAAGCTGTCTCCTCTCCTGGTTGCCTTTCACTTCTCTGCTGTCTCATTCAAATAACTTTTTTTTTTTTTTTTTTAACACTCACCATGTAGCAGACAGTTCTTCCCCTCTCTCTATAGATGTGTCTGGGCTTGCCAGCTCTGTTCATAGTTATGGTATGTCCAATCTGGGCTAAGAACTAAACTTGCATCATTTACCACAGGTCCTTGGGTAAGCTGCCTACATTCTCTAAGCATCTGTACAAAGGGAGCATAACTTGCTAAGACTGTTGTGAAAATAAAAGTAAAACAATACAGGTACAGCACTTCCTGCAGGCTGAGGTGTATAAGTAAGTACTCCGGGTGGTTATGGGTCAAGAGGCTTCCCCACAAAGGGAAGGAAGGAAAAGTCATTATCATTGCAGTTTCCTCCACTGTCTCCTTCTGCCTTCAGTCCTTACAGAGTAGCCTCCTCCAAAGTACGCCCCTTTCATTGAACTACTTTCTAGACTAGTGCTTCCCAACATTTTTTCATTATCACCTATAAGGAGAAAAGACACTGATGCTGGGAAAGATGGAGGGCAGGAGGAGAAAGGATAAGATGGGTCATTGGCGTCATCAGGTCGGTGGACATGAGTTTGAGCAAACTCCAGGATATGGTGAAGGACAGGGAGGCCTGGCATGCTGCAGTCCCATTGGTCGCAAAGAGTCGGACATGACTGAGTGACTGAACAACAAAGAAGGAGAAAGATTAAAAATAAGTTTAAGTTAATTGGTTTAAACATTAAGGAGTGAAAATCTTATTACATAAGGGTGAGCTGTAGAGGACCACAAACATTGTCATATTAAGAACTGTTTACCCTTCCTACCCTGGCCCAAGAGCCAGTTTGCACCCACCTTGGGGAGGGGGAGTGGGCAATATCCCATCCAATGAGAGTACATGCTTTAGATCCCTAAGAGTCTCTTACTTGTGAAATCCACCAGCTTCCTCTGGACCTGCCACCCTTGGTCTCTCCTCATACCTCTGACCAGTGGTATCCCACCCTTTGCCTGCTGCTGCTCTAATGACACCACCTCTGTCTGTTTTCCTGGACCACACAATTGGAACTGAACATCTGAGACCAAGACAGGGTCACAACTCAGGGGAAAAGTCACACCTCATTTTATTACAGCAGGAGAAGAGCGGTGGGCAGAAGGAACAGGGTCCAGTGAAACTAAAAAACGAGCCAGAAGAGGCGAGTGTGTGGTGGGCATGTGCAGGGAGAGGCAAGGCCGCCAGAACTTCAAATGGACCACTTTGAAGGCTGCTATTTCTAATGGTTTTGTTTTGCCGTAATCTTAACATATGACTTTAAGAATCGCAAGTACCGCTTTTTGAGAAACTATACTTCTGGGGAAGAGCAGTGAAAGACTTGCAGGCAGAGAGAACAGAATTTGGTGCTGTGAATGCATCAAATGTCAGGTTTGGTGGAGCAGGAGTGGCTGGCTGGAGGTAGGGAGAGTCTAAATATGCATTCGAGAGTTGGGAGCCAGTAAATGCTTTAAAACAGGTGCTTTATTTTTGTGTCTCTGATGTGGTTTCCTCCTTTTTCTCCCATTTGCCTTCACTTATGATGCTCCATGTCCCGAAGATATTAATTGATCCTTTACTCGGTGCTCGTCCCTGACTGTCCACATCTTTGTTGGAAGTCTGACCTTTGGCATCCATAGAACCAGCCTCCTTGGCACCTCCATTTGCATGCCCTGTGGGCATCTGCATACCAGCTCATTCAATGGTCACCCAGGCTTGAAACCTTAGAATGGTCTTCTTCTTTATTCTCTCTTATTGTTGCCCTGAGAAATGACAGAGAGGGCATGATGGATTCTGTCTCCCTCTGGCACTGCCCACATTCTCTTGGGCATTCAACAAATATTTCCCTCTCCTCCCTGTTTTTCTTCCCCCTTCCTCTCCTCCCCTCCCCGCCTTTCCCCTTCCTCCTCCTTTTCCTGCCCCTAAGCTTCCTCCCTCTCACTCTCTTCTCTTTTGTAGCTGGTGAGGAGCCAAGAACTGTGCTGTTGCTTTGTGCACATCATTTTTCATTTAACTCTCACGATAGCTCTGTGAAGTTGTATACTATTATTCCCTTCTGCAGATAAGAAAAGGAAGGATCAAATGGGAAGAGTATAACCTGTCCAAATTCACACAGTTAAGTGTCAGAATTAGGGGGAACCTGTGGTGTCTGTCTGATACCCCCCGGGTCATGCTTTTCACATAAACCACTGAAAAAATCCAAATGGGTCTTTCTTCTCCCTGTACCTCTCCACTCCAAGCCTTCCCAGATCCTGCTGGATTTGATCCTCAATGGCCCAAATGTGGTCGTGTAAAGTGAAAGAAAGTGAAAGTGTCAGTTGCTCAGTCATGTCTGACTCCTTGCAACGCCGTGGACTGCAGCCCACCAGGCTCCTCTGGTCCGTGGGAGAGGCAAGAATACTGGAGTGTGTTGTCATTTCCTTCTCCAGGGGATCTTCCTGACCCATGCATGGAACCCAGGTGTACCACACTGCAGGCAGATTCTTTACCATCTGAGCCACCAGGGAAGCTCTGATCATGTAACTCCTTTATTTAAAAAAATGCTTCAATTTATAACTGTGCTAACATCCAAGTCCCCCATAGCAGCATGCGCCTGTTGTTGTTGTTTTTTTAATCCCTTTGAAGACATCAGGGTATGGTGGGAACAATCTGGGATTTGATTTCAGAAGACCTAGGCTCAGTCCAGTCCTGGAACCATCACTTTCTAGATGTGTGATCCTGAGCAGCTTTCTCTGAGCCTTATTTATTTATTTATTTATTGAATGTTTATCGTGTGCCTTTGATACGCTGGCCTCTGTGAGAGGGTTTTGAATGTGAAGAAAACATGCATGATATTTGCCTTCAAAGAGCTTCCAGACTGGCCTCAGTTTTCTCATCTGTACAAGCATTATGCTGATTTTTATCTCTCTGGACTGTTGCTTAGAGTTGACAGAGGTGATGGGCACGAATATGCTTTGCTCCGTGTAAGGTGCTGATCATCTGAAGTGATATTTTCTTCTGCTCCTATTCTGGTAAGGTTCCCTGTACTTTTCTAGCTCCGTATGTTTGCTTATACTCCTCTCAACTTTTAAACATCCTATGTTATCTTGCTGGCCCAACTGGAAAAGTATCTTATCCTGTAAACCTTTCTAGAACCTCCTTGCTTAATATGAAGTTTTATTCATTCATTGAAGGATTCAAGAATACTTATGAAACACTTTTTAGAACAGTTGTTTTCCAACATGTGGTATGCAGACCCTGAGGGGCTCAAGAACCTTTCAGGGAGTTCTCAAGGCTCTTTATAATATTCTTACATAATTCTTTTATAATGTTAAGATGATATTTGACTTTTTTAGTGTATTGACGTTTGGAGTAATGCAGCAAAAACAGTGGAGGCTAAGACTCCTTTTTGGAAAATTTGTATCTGCTGCCATGAGCTTGATGACATCTCAAGCGTGCTTTAAGAAAGTATACTTAATGACTTTACTAATAAAATTGGTGGTAATGTTAACGAGTATTCTTTTTTGGTACTGAGTGATGAAATATGTCCAGATATGGAAAACCTGTGTAACTCAGTGAGCTGATAGTTTCAAAGACCGATGTGTGATGTTACAAGCCCTGCACAGTAGTGAATTCGAATGAGAGATAGACTAAGCAATTCTAACATAGCAGTATATGAAAAGATCATTGGAAGGGTTTCAGCTAAACTTTAAGAAATCATCATTTGTTAAGTTATCGTGTTGTCAGAAACATCCATCTCTATCTGTGTGAGGCCAAACTTCATGTACTAAGCCAGTACAACTAAGCCAGTACAATATCAAAACAGATTGGACTTAAAGGCAAAAGTAAGAATCCAGCTGTGCTCTATTAGAGAGATTTGCAGAGATGACATTGAAGAGATTTAAGAAAAGGTAAAACAGCTGTACACTTCTCACTTTATCTTCTTTTGTTTTGAAAAACAGTTTCTCACAATGTGTTGTTTTTATTAGGATCTAATGGATTTATTGTTGCTATGTTTTTAGTCCATTAAAAAGTATTTTCAAAATTTCTGCTTTAGTTTCCAATAGTGCGTGTGTGTGTGTATATATATGGATATATATATGGGTATAGATATGTATATCGATAGAGTAAAAAAAGTAAACGAAAGCCCTTTGTGACCCCAGTTTTGGAAACTGTAAAGGGATCCTGAGACCAAACACTTTTGAGAACTGCTGAATTAGAACAATTCTAGTCATTACGGGGTCGCAGAGTCGGACACGACCGAGCAACTGAACTGAATCACTGGCATACAGAGGAGTGAAAACTTTAGTCCCTCCTCCAGTGAAGTTTATCCACGAATATCACTGTGATTCTGGGTTTTCTGGCAGGATCTAAGAACAAAATCAGTTCAAATAGTCATGAAATGATTATAGACTAGTCTGTGGTGCTCTGGCAACCATACCAAGCCTGGAATGCATATTAATATGTTAGAGATGTGACGAAGAGCAGTTCACCCAAGAGACTAATAAATGTGTCAGTCCCTTCTAAAAAGTCCAGTTTCTGCTGAGGGAAGCACCCTGGGCTATTAATTCAAGATGGAGTGGTCATGTTCCTGACTAATATGACTTATCCCCTGACCCTTCTCCCTTAGCCCCAGATGATTTGGTCAAGAGGAACCCCTGCCCCTACAGAAGCCATAATCTGACAGACAGCCTAGTCTGCTGTGAAAACTTCAGTTCAGTTGCTCAGTCGTGTCCAACTCTTTGTGACCCCATGGACTGCAACAGCCAGGCCTCCTTGTCCATGGCCAACTCCCAGAGTTTACCCAGATTCATCTCCGTTGAGTTGGTGATACCATCCAGCCATCTCATCCTCTGTCATCCCCTTCTCCTCCTGCCTGCAATCTTTCCTAGCATCAGGGTCTTTTCAAATGAGTCGGTTCTTTGCATCAGGTGGCCAAAGTATTGGAGTTTCAGTATCAGTCCTTCCAGTGAATATTCAGGACTGATTTCCTTTCAGATGGATGGTTGGATCTCCTTGCAGTCCAAGGGACCCTCAAGAGTCTTCTCCAACACCACAGTTCAAAAGCATCAATTCTTCTGCACTCAGCTTTCTTTATAGTCCAACTCTCATGTCCGTACATGACTACTGGACAAACCATACCCTTGACTAGACAGACTTTTGTTGGCAAAGTAATGTCTCTGCTTTTTAATATGTTGTCTAAGTTGGTCATAACTTTTTCCAAGGAGCAAGCGTCTTTTAATTTCGTGGCTGCAGTCACCATCTGCAGTGATTTTGGAGCCCAAAAAAATAAAGTCTCTCACTGTTTCCACTGTTTCCCCATCTATTTCCCATGAAGTGATGGGACCAGATGCCATGATCTTAGTTTTCTGAATGTTGAGCTTTAAGCCAACTTTTTCACTCTTCTCTTTCACTCTCATCAAGAGGCTCTTTAGTTCCTCTTCACTTTCTGCCACAAGGGTGGTGTCATCTGCATATCTGAGGCTATTGATATTTCTCCCGGCAATCTTGATTACAGCTTGTGCTTCATCCAGCCCAGCGATTCTCATGATGTATTCTGCATATAAGTTAAATAAGCAGGGTGACAATATATAGCCTTGATGTACTCCTTTTCCTATTTTGAACCAGTCTGTTGTTTCATGTCCAGTTCTAACTGTTGCTTCCTGACCTGCTTACAGATTTCTCAAGAGGCAGGTCAGGTGGTCTGGTATTCCCATCACTTTAAGAATTTTCCAGAGTTTGTTGTGGTCCACACAGTCAAAGGCTTTGGCATAGTCAATAAAGCAGAAGTAGATGTTTTTCTGGAACTCTCTTAAAGGCACCATGTGCCCATTTGGATTCTTTATAAAGATTTGTGAATGAAAGACACATAGGCCCGGGAGAGCTGGCACGCTGATGTGTAGCTGAGAAGACAAGCACAGAAGCCACATCGCCCACTCTGAGTCAGCAGAAACTGAGAGAAAACAGAAGCAGAGGGGAGACCTAAGATGCATGGCAGGAGCAGTCCAAGCAGAGAAGAAAGGCTGAGTCATCAGTGTGTGTGTGTGTGTGTCAGGGCGGCGGGGGGGGGGGGGGGTGTCCCGTATTCCTGCTGTTAATGGGAGACCAGAGAGTTCAATCCCCAAAGCTGCCTTGGCTCCTCTCGATTCTTGAGCTGATTTTTTTGGTCTCAGGGAGGCCTGTCACTGTGGCCCTAACTGTCTTGTGTATTTTTACAATAAACCTCTAATATGTGAGGTCAGCGGAGGGAGTCTGTTCCTTTCCACAAAGGAGCCTGACGTACACAAAGGTGATTGGAAGTCAGTCAGGGTGGTGGTGTAGGGGCCATGCCTTACAGGAGATGGTGTCAGCAGGGTCTGACAGAACTTTAGTGGACAGAGGGTGTTCCGGGCTGGAGCACCAGCATGGCCGAGAAGCATGTGTGAAGAGAGGAAGATGGTGGCAGGAGAGGTCACCAAAGTAGTGTATGAAGGGATTATTTGGTTGGTCAAGCTGGTTAGCTCAAATGAACTCTTACAAAGAGCACTGGAAAGCATGAGAGGAGGCCAACTATAGCAAAAGGTGAAAGGAACCTTCTATAGGTTCTTGAATAGAGAGGACTGAAAATGGAAGTGGGTGAAAATTAGACTGGCCTGGTAACTGGGAAGGATCTGAGGAGAGAGCATTTGAGAAGACATCATGGTAACCCTGTAGTGTCCATGGATGTGCTGGTCACCTCAGCCTTGGTTACAGTAGAGTCTGAACAGCCAGTCCCATTCATTCACCCAAGAAAGGGCTTGGTATGGTTAACTGCTGTACAGCTGTGTTAGGAACATCCCAGAGGTGGCTAGAACCTCTGCTGACCAGAATGGGACTGATCCTTCTCTCTTCCATCTCCCACCCTATGCTGTACATTCTGATAACCCAGTCTTTGCCAGGAAAAGCCCTTCCTTGCTAAGGGACAGGTTAAGAACTGGTGAAGAACTTCTTTGCGAAAAGTGTGAAAAGTTCAATGGGGAGTTATTTGCATAAAATCAGTTGGGAATTTCCCAAAAGGTCTTCCCTTATGGCTCAGCTGGTAAAGAATCTGCCTGCAATGCGGGAGACCTGGGTTCGATCCCTGGGTTGAGAAGATCCCCTAGAGAAGCGAAAGGCTACCCACTCCAGTATTCTGGCCTGGAGAATTCCATGGACTGTATAGTCCATGGGATCTCAAAGAGTTGGACACAACTGAGTGAGTTTCACTTTCACTTCCAAAAGTCAGCACAACCACAGCAAGGGGTCCTTTTCCCAAAGCCATGTACTCCTGGTTGGGTTTCTCAAGATTTCAGATGTGAAGTGTAAACATTTTATTTTTCTGTTATTCATACTTGAGTTGTTGTTTTTCACAGTGAATTTAATTTATGGTTTTGTACCGCCTGGCTCAACTGTGCTTGTGAATTTAGATGCTCAACAAGCAGCAGGATCACCTTCCTCTACATGCTTGTCTTGTATGTGGTGGCATCTTAGAGCATTTCATCCTTTCAGAAACGTTGAAAGGGAAGGGGGTCCCTGTGTCTCAAGGACCCGTGTTTTCATGGGAGGTCAAGAATTATTCTAGTGAGCGTGACTTTTTGTGTTTTTCCAGTTAACTAATTTTTAACACATAAAAGTGATATTCCAAGTTAGAATGAGTTGGGTATTGAGTTGGGGTGAGCTGCGGTAAGAAGCTACTCCATTTTATTAACCTTAGCAAATTGTTAGCCGCTAAGCAATTGCCTTTACTTCTCTGCACCCCATCTATAAAATGTTGATAATTAAAATATCCTCTTCTTAGTGTGGACATAAGTGAACTAAAGTGTAACTCAATTGATAAACAGGTATCTGCTATATGTCATTTACTCTGTGCCTGTGGTTATAGTAAAAACCAAGATTGAAACGGGGCTCAAAGAAAAGTACTTCCAAGTGTGCCTAGTAGGTAGTAAAATGTTCAGTAAATGTTACCCATTGTTATTGTTGTTTTTGATGGAAGTGCACCCAAATTCAGAAATTCTTGAACAAACCAGAGTTAGCCGGAGGAAGGGTATAGAAATCCAGGTCTCAAGCAGAAAGCCTCCTGAGTGCACCAGTCTCAGCAAGGAAGGGCTGTCCCTGGCAAAGACTGGGTTATCTGAATGTACAGTTTGGAAAGAATCATGTGTCATGCTTTTCACACACATACACACAGAGAGAACATTCATTATGTGGTCTTCAGGCACCGAGAACAATGTATATGTTTAAGCTGGCAAATAAATGGGTGTCTTTTATCACTAGGGCATTTTCATGATGGGCATCCAGCAGGCATGTTTTTCAAAGTTGGTCACATGTTAAATGGTAAACATGCATTTGTAAGAATCCTGTAATGTTGATCATAAGAAGAACTATGAAGATAAAATAGAAGAGTCAGTTGTGAGTGGTTTTATTCTGGATTTTCACTGGACGCTTTAGAACTATTCTCATGAGCCCTCACATTCCAGTGCCAGTTTTCCCGGCATGTTTATTTTGCATAGTTGTGTCAGTGTGTACAGCTTCTGTGTTGATCTGCTTTGGAGTCTAACCCTGGTGGATGTTGCCCTTTTCCTGTTTCCTTTCACTCCATCACTTTCTCCTTGGGTTATCAATAAAATGGTCTCCTGTACTGATAAGTAGCCGTCCATTCACCTTTGTATCCAAGTGCTAGACATTTGGGTTGTTGCCAGCGTTTCATAATGAGGAACATATTTGCTGTAAATATGGTGTAGAGATTGCTTAGTCAGTGACTTATTGTGCACCTTCTGGAATGACACTGTCTGGCAAGGTCTTAGAAGTGATATCAGCTCATTAAACTAAGAGTCTTGAGAACTGGCACTCAGGAGTTCCTGAGACAGCATCTTATTATTTGGCTTATTTTTCTTTATATAATTAGGAGATATGTAAGGAGGACCTAGCCTGTGCAAGGGAGTACCAGGCACTGGTGAGCAAGGTAGAAAAGGTCTTCAGCTAATGGTGCATACATGGCCAGCAGATGCAAGATGAGTGTTATGGAAGCAGACGTTGTCATGGTGACATTGCCGTCCTGTAAGCACAGTGTCAGACTTCCAGGTGAAAAGTGAATATTTGGTTTGGGTGGGTCTAGATACGGTATACAGTGTGACTACTACTTTAGATTAACTGCAGAAGGTGGGGTAAGAGGCAATCAAAATTGTAGAATATTAAAAAGCAATACAATGTTCTGTTATTTCTAAATTGGGCTTAGCAGAGGGATGGCCAGGTTCAAAGCTGCATGGTAGAGCAAAAAGTGCAAGCCTGTGAGTTCAGACAGCCCCAGTTTTGACTCTTAACTCTGCCACATGTTGGCTTGTGGTTTTGGGGAAAACATTTAAACTTGCTGAACTTCAAATGTCCTTACCTCTAAAACAGGTATAGTATTTTCTATCTTTTGGCATTGTTGATATTCCCAGTGCCTAGTTCAGTGCCCAGCACTGGATAGAGGCTCAGCAGTTGGTTGTTGGCAGAAAAAAAGAAAGGATGGATGGTTGGATGGTTAGTTGGGTGGCTAGTTAGATGGATGGATGGATGGTTAAATAGATCAATGATGGATGGATGGATGGTTGGATGTATGGATGAAACAATTACTATGGATGGAGAAAGACTGAGAACCTCTGTGCTAAATGATTATAAGTCATCTATAACAAGTCATATTTGCCCTATTAGCTTGAAATTTGCCAAACTAGTTTTCTCACTTTGAAGTTAGTGGGGATCAAATTAAGAAGCCATAAACCTCTCTTTTGTCATCTCATGCATATCAAGAAAAGAAAATATGACTAACTCTGGCCCTAACAAGTAGGAGTTTTTCCCCTGCATATTCAGAAAGTCTAGAGGAGATGGTCACTTCTTTCATTTGCCACTGATGATCTGTGCCCTTTTCATTCCTTGCATCTACCATTTTTGAAATTTAGACTTGCTTTCTCAGGGTGATCACAATTCTGTGCTTTATTACCAGTTTCAAGTTGAGAACCAAGGAGGCATGGCTCCTGTCTTTTGTTGTTGTTCAGTCGCTCAATCGTGTCTGATTCTTTGCGACCCCATGGAACTGCAGCATGCCAGGCTTCCCTGTCCATCACCAATTCCCGAAGCTTACTCAAACTCATGTCCATTGAATCTGTGATGCCATCCAACCATCTCATCCTCTGTCATCCCCTTCTCCTGCCTTCAGTCTTTCCCAGCATCAGGGTCTTTTCAAATGAGTCAGTTCTTTGCGTCAGGTGGCCAAAGTACTGGAGTTTCAGCTTTAGCATCATTCCTTGCAATGAACACCCAGGACTGATCTCCTTTCAGATGGACTGGTTGGATCCCCTTGCAGTCCAAGGGACTCTCAAGAGTCTTCTCCAACACCACAGTTCAAAAGCATCAATTCTTTGGAGCTCAGCTTTCTTTAGAGTTCAACTCTCACATTCGTACGTGACCACTGGAAAAACCATAGCTTTGACTAGACGGACCTTTGTTGGCAAAGTAATGTCTCTGCTTTTGAATATGCTAACTAGGTTGGTCATAGCTTTTCTTCCAAGTAGCAAGCATCTTTTAATTTCATGGCTGCAGTCACCATCTGCAGTGATTTTGGAGCCCCCCAGAAATAAATTCTGTCCCTGTTTCCATTGTTTCCCCATCTGTTTACCATGAAGTTATGGGACTGGATGCCATGATCTTCGTTTTCTGAATGTTGAGTTTTAAGCCAACTTTTTCACTCTCCTCTTTCATGTTCAAGAGGATGTACTCTGCATATAAGTTAAATAAGCTAGGTGACAATAAGGACAATAAGCCTTGACATACTCCTTTCTCAATTTGGAACCATGTTCGGATCTAACTGTTGCTTCTTGACCTGCATACAGGTTTCTCAGGAAGCAGTTAAAGTGGCTGGTATTCCCATATCTTTAAGAATCTTCCACAATTTGTTGTGATTCACAGAGTTTGTTGTGATTCACACAATCAAAGGCATTAGCCTAGTCGATGAAGCAGAAGTAGGTGTTTTTCTAGAATTCTCTTGCTTTTTCTATGATCCAACAGATGGCAATTTGATCTCTGGTTTCTCTGCCTTTTCTAAATCCAGGTTGAACATCTGGAAGTTCTCGGTTCACGTACTGTTGAATCCTGGCTTGGAGAATTTTGAGCATTACTTTGCTAGTCTTTTGTGAGGAGGCAGAATTTTCCCAGCATCCTCATACTATGTCCCCTCAGGACTTACTGAACTGAGAGCAATGGCCACCCTTAGGCCAGTGCTCCCGCCTTTCCTGAGCTCACAGCATCTGCACACAAATAGACTGGGGTTCTGTTAGCAGGGAAATGTTGAGGGCTGTGTGGAATCCTATTTTCACAGAAGTGAACTGGTTTAAAAAAAAGCAAAAGTTCAACTTTAATGGATATAATTAGCTTATAAAACTTTGTAATATGTGTTAGGAGATTCAGGATTTGCAAGACCCCAATTAAGGTGTTAAGATTCTGCTGGTTTTAAGCTGGGTAGAAATGTTTTTGTGACTATATGTCTCTTTATTGTGTGTGTGTGAAGGTTTTTTTCCTCCTTTTCTCTCTTGAGTGGCAGAAGCAAAGAGGAGGAAGAGTTAAAGTAGGAAAATATTTTCTGGAGTTAGTGCAAGGCTCTGAAATGCTGCAACCCTGACTTGCCAGAAGCCCTGTGCTGAAACTGGCCCAAAAAACTGTTAACAAAATACTTCCCAACCAAGCTAAATGAAGAGAAGAAAATATAAAACAGTATGGGCAGAGGCGGAGGGGGTAGATACTCTGAAAGGAAGGTTGGCAGTGAAACTTTGCAGAAAGTGCAGGAATTTAAGAGTTGTTCACTAGTGTGCAGTTTATGCTGGCTCTGCTCAGGTTCAATGCTCAGAGAGCAGAGGAAGAAAGGACACCACTTGCCTAGCCTGAGAAGGATGCAAAGACTACAACAGGATTAAGTCCAGAGTTAAGTTATACATACACACATTCTAGGAATCCGGATTGTGGTTTAAAACATATATGAGTATATCAAAGTATTTTTGTGGAGCTTTGGACTTGGATGACAAAATTCTTAATAATCAGTGTCTGCCATTTTCCTCTTTTGGAGAAGAGGAAATCCAACAACTTACATTCCTAAATAAATAGGATTTCATGTCACAGACATCAAAACTTTTAAGCTTTAAAAAAAAATGCACATGTCAGTAGAAGTTAACCGAGACTTGCAGAATTTGATTTATTGCATTTCTTTCATTGGAGAGGTAAAGGGGCAGAACTGATACCAATCAGTGTTTTATGTTTATGTTATCTCCGCTCTTAGAATTTGACCATATCCCTGCACTGTGCTATTTCTCAAGTGACTAGAGATGAATAATATCCTGTTTTTATATACGGATTTCAAAATCTCACGTATAAAAGCTCCTGGAAGATGATACTTTAAGAAAAGACACAGTAGACAAATGGCAGTTGACTAGACTCTCTGAAGCTGAGGTTTGCCAAGAGGCCAAGGAGAGAAGGGTGGAATTCAGAGGGAGATACTAGTCTCTAGGGGGTTGCATTCGCTGCCACACTGGGAAAATGCCAGAGGGCTGGGAATGGCTGTCCCCTCGGAGCTCACACTGACCACTTGGTGCCTCATCATAAATGGAGCTCATTCATGAAGGAAACACTGCTCTTCTGAAAAGCACCCATATTGAAGAAGCAACCAGAAAACCCAGATGTATAGGGGATGCCTGGCAAGAGGGGTCTGTGTCTCCTCCTTCCTTCTGTCTCTTCCAAAGAGTTTCCTTAATATTTCCCAGTATTTTCTGTGACCACTGGGGCCCAAACTCTCTGGAAGCATACAACAAAAGTAGTGTAGCCAAACACTTGGCATTGAAATCTGAGCCAGCTGTATTCAGAATTAGCTGAAAGAAACACTGCCACTATCATAAATAAGGCAGACAGTTCTCTTTATTAGTTGAATTCTCTGAGCATTTTTTTGAAGATAATAAAGCTTTAAGGCTTTAGTAAGAGGCAGAAGACCGTAAAACATGTCAGATGCTTAGTAGAAACTCAGAGTGTAGCTATGAGTTTGTATGCATGGAACTGGGTGACCACACCACTGACGCTCAAGGGGATGGGGCACCCTAGCCCAACCCCTGGTGGGGTGTTTTAGGAAGGGCAGACATACCAGAATCTTAAATGTGTGTGGGGAGTGGGGTCGTTTAAAAATCATGTCTTATGATTCACTTGGGGAAAGGGGGAATATTTACTTTCATAACATAAACATCTGAAAATCAAGTTCAACAAAACATTTCTGGTTAGTTGACAATATGCATTCATTCAGTGACAAAAAAAGGTTATTTTATGGAATGCCTAGTCTGTGTCAGGCGTCGCCTCGGGCACTGAGGGTCCAGCAGGGAACAAACAACGTCCTTTTCTCATGGAGTTTACATTCCAGTGGAGGACAGGGCTCATAACTCAATAGGACAGAAAATAGAGTGCTAAGTACTATGACGAAAAGCAAAGCAGGGTAAGGGAAGAGAGAGATGACACTTGTCAGAAACCAGCAGGGAGGCCGCCAAGTGTGCAGGCCTTCCGTCTGTAAGAAGAAGGCCACCAACATGAAGGATCAATGTCGAGGCTCGAAGCAGAGATTGTGTGGTGTCTTTGAGAAAAAGGGAGGTCATTGTGACTAGATAGAGTGGCCTGGTCCAGTTCCTGCAGAGCCTGATAGACAAAAGGATTGGCAGTAGTGAGTGTGCGAAGCATGCTGGGAAGCCACTGGAGGGTTTTAGCGAAGAATTAAGTCATCTGAGGACGCCCGTGCCCCCTGCTGGGAGGGAGCAAGAGATCAGCGTGGAGGCTGCTGATGTCACCAGGTGAGAAATTCTGCCTGTTTGGACAAGGAAGAAAGGGAGGGGAGGGATGCGGAGATGTCATTGCATTTGAGAGACGTTTTGGAGGTAGGGCTGACAGGATGTGCTGACAGTTGACTGGACGTAGAGTAGGTAAGAATGGAGCCTAAGATGACTGAGGATTCCACCTTGAACAGGAAGCATGAATGGTGGTGTCCCACTGTCAGCACTGGCAGCCCCAGGGTATGAGCTGTATGGGGAGATTATTAATTGGGCTGTGGCCTTTGTTGTAAGTTTGAGATGCCTAATAAGGCTTCATTGAGGAGATGTTAAGTCAGAGAAGAGCCTGGGAACGGACGTGTAGATTTTAAAGATTTAGGGAAGAGGAGAGAATCCAGCCAAGGGGTAGATATCATAGTTTCCTAAAACAGCTTAGGAAGGACACATCAGAATCTGTTTGGGGAAAGGAAGGAGAACATTTTTATGGTTATCAAAAATGAGTGTAAGTTTTAAAAGGTTAACAAAGACTGTCTTACATCATCAGTATCCTCAGCTGTTCCCAGAATCAAGGAGGACACATTTAGAGAAATGAAAACTAGCTTTGCCAATAGAAGATAAATAGGAAATAGCTGATTTCTGAACTGGCTGTTCTGTTGAGCTTCTCCTAGACCACTATAAACTTCTTAGGTTTAGATAGATAGAAATATGTACATCTGGATTTTTAAAAATTTATTGGACGCCTAGGATATGTTAAATAAAGAACTCATTCTTGTGGGAAGGAAAATAAATACGTGGAAATTTAAAGTATGGTAGTCAGAGGACCTTATAATCAAGTTGTCCATGCACATCCATTAAGAAATGAGATACATGAGGGTTCAAGGTGAAGGTTGGGTATGGAAATGGCTAACCCACAGTCAGAATGTTGCTTAATGCCCTGGGCCGCCTTCAAAATCATCCCAGTCGTATGGTGAGTGGCAGATTTTTTCTTCTTGGTTCTGGGTGGTGGTGGTGGTGCAGTAGGTATATGCCTGTATACTTCCCTGAAGTAGTGTCAGAGGTGTGTGTCCAGAATGTGTATAAAATGCATGAAAATGTCTGTGAGAATGTCTGGAGTGGGGTACAAACTTAGAATAGAGGCAGCAAAGATGGCTTTACCCAGAAAGCAAGTACAAGTGGTAGGTGTAAAAACAGGAAGTTTGTACCAGTTTTCTTAGGAGCTGTCGTCTTGTTGAATTGTGGCTTTGAGTAGATTATATTGAACATAGTTGGATTTGCTTGTTTGTTTGTTTAAGCTGTTGGCCTCTTGATAATATGGGATAAAGATGAACAATTCCTAGAAGATTCTCAATGCCCAGGCATGTCTTTGGTGGCTACAATGAAAGATTGAACCATCTACTAGAGTCCAGTGCCCAAACGAGGGTGAGATATTTCATAGCATTGCACTCCATGTGACTGTGAACATAGGCGACTTGGTGAGAGCCACTCACAGGCTAACTGAGGACCACTTGTCATTTCCTTATCCTCTGAGTCCAAGGCCTGCAGACGTGCACTCACCCATAGTAAAGTCTGGCAAAGTGAAAACAAAACCTCTGTCCTGTTTTTCTGACCTAGGCTTAGGGCTGTGCCCTTTGCTGCATCCTGCCCTCGTTGTGCTGTCTGACTCTGTGCAACGGACATAACCCGAATATTTCTGCAATGAATCTGTCTGTCTCAGTTTCTGATGGAAAGCGTGTCATGGAGAGGAGTGCAGAGAATGATTATTTTCATTGTATCTGCAGAACCTCAGTTACCCAGAATACCTCGGACTTTTTAGAGGGAAGCGTAGTTCTAAAATACATGCCCCAAACTTTTTAGAGGGAAACATAATTCTAATATACATTACCAGTGATAAACGCTGCTACGTTTCACCCTTTTTTAAAAGTTTTTTGAGGCTAATAAAATTGAACCCTACTGAATGGTTTTCTTCCTTGAATAGCTGTATTCAAGCACGATTGGATTTTGAAAATAGTGTTTTTTTTTTTCCTTGAAAACTAATCAGAAATGTGTTGGCAATCATTGTCTGTTGCAGGAAAAAAAGAGTCTAAGGTCATATCTCCATCCGTTCCTGTTTCAGGAATCTTCACAAGGAGCATTGAGCCTTACTAACATTAACTGAGCTTTGGTGGGGGTGGGGGTGGGGGGTGCCTTTGAAGCAGGGTTGAGTAGTGGGCCCTTGGCTCTTATCAATTTGAAGTCTTTCTGCATCTTCTCCTGACTACACACCCTGGGGGCTGTTTTACTCATCACCCTGTTGCAAGGAAAGCAGTACTCTTGAAGAGCTTGTGTTTCCTTTTATCAGACAAGAGCTATGGGCCGTGGCTGTCTGAGTCAACAGCACTGAAGCGAAAACTCAAGTATGGCCATCATCTAATCCACAAACCCTGGTACTTTTTTTCTGTAGTTCTCCATGGCCCAATTTTTCACCCCCAATCATTCTATAAAGATTTATTAGCTGCTCTCTGCCTTTCAGATATTGCCATAAAGTAATATCCTATTGGACCTATAGTTACTGGAAACCATGTTGTTGTTTTTCTTTGTCTTCTCCGCTTTCTTAACTGTCTGTTGACCAGTAAGAAGATAAGCCATTACAATGGGTTAGGTCCCTAGTCAACAAAGTAATGAAAATATGTTTATGACTCTGTGTAAGTAAATAGTTTCATTTATTTTAGGATGATTTGCAGTATTAAATTTGAAAGGTATTTGGTTAATTCTCAGTCAACAACAGGAAACACAGAAATTAAATTCAGACCCATCTTTTGGCTGATTACTGTGTTCAGTAAGCATTTAGTCAGTGATTCCCTGTAGCACAACAGCTAGTGATCACTAAGCCCTAAGCTAATCATTGTGCTTTGCAAATATAATTCAGCGTGAATTATTGCAAATGATATAGGGTCCCCAGAGAAGCCCCTGAGATGTCCAAGAGGGTCCTGAGGCTCAAAGAGTCTAGATTAGCTTCCAGGAGGTTAGATCACATTTAACTTTGCACCAGTTCTAATATAAAAGCCTAGGGCATATTTTCCACTTCATGTACCTCACAAACTGAGTAGGTGACCACCATCATAGTTGGTATGGCACTGAGGAGGGGTTCCTGGGACATGAGACTTTCTAGTATTAGCACTGGAATGTTCCAGCCAGACCAAGATGAGTTGGTTTCTCTATTCAGATGTGGAATCAGTTAACAGAAAGGAATATCAATGAATACTGTCGTCTAAAACCAACAACTTTTCTGTGGAATGAGATGATTCTGTCTTCCCCATGGGGTAGTGATAAGGCCTGCTCACTATTCCTATCGTGAGGTTGGGAAGCTGGCTGTGTGTTTTTCCTTGGAATTGGGGACCAGCATCATCTCTGATGGGGCAGTCTGTCTCCTTGCCCTCCTCCAGAGGCCTGTCACCTAAGGGGGCCTTGACTGTTCCCTCTGGATGAATCAGTGCCAGCTCTTTCTGGTGTGAGGGTGCTAGAGAGCCTGAGTCCTTTCTATTGGCCTTATGCTTCTCACTGTGGTTCTCCCCTTTGGGTTTTACCTGCTGTGGCCTCTTACGTAATAAGGCCGCTCACTGATTTGAAACTCTTTGCTCTTTTTTTAAAAATATATGAAGTCTTTATTTCAATTTGCCATATCACTTGGCATATGCAGTTGGTTGGAGAAATGCTCAAATATTTTTTTCAGATTTTTAAAAAAATTATTGAAATAAGTTGATTTACAGTGTTAGCTCAGGTGTACAGCAAAGTGATTCAGTTACACATATACATATACAAATATAGACATTCTTTTTGTTTACATAGGTTATTACATGCTATTGAGTATAGTTCCTTGTGCTATACAGTAGGTCCTTGTTGGTTATCTATTTTATATATAGTAGTGTGTATATTTTAATCCAGTTCTAAAAGATACATATACCCCAGTGTTCACTGAAATTCTTACTCTCATAATTGCAGCCAGAGCAAATTGCTTCCCCTCACTTGCTTCCCCTCCAGCGTTTGTACAAACTGTTCCATCTGCCTTGCCCATGCCTCCCTCCTTGCATCTTCTGGCTAACCTTGGTCATCCTTTACGTTTTCACTTTGATGCCACTTCTCCCTGGATGCCTTCCGTGATCATCCCAGACTGGTATAGGCAGCCTTCCTCTGTTCTTGGAGCTCCTTGGACCTAACATGGTATATTGTATGCTTCTGGAGTTGTAATTGTCTGATCAGTCATCCCTGTGACTCATGGTAGACTCCTTGTGGAGAAGGAATGTATTTTGTTCTTTGTTTTACCCACAGAGCCTTCCATATTGCCGGGCTTATAGTCGGTATAGTGAGGCTTATAAGGAGCAGGATAGTGAAAGAGCTGCCAAGGAGCAGACCACTTTTATATACAGTGGCTTTGGCCTTGCAGTGACCCTCGCTGTCTTTTCAGCCCTCCTTGGGAGACGTAAGCCACTCTAGATCTTTCTCAACATAGTTACATCCTCCTCATCCATGGACCACCATCTAGTTTAGTTAGGTCTTCATTTGCCCTGTAAGACACTGAGCATGTTACAAAAATACATGTGAGGTAAACAACCCAACTGCTAAACATTATGTAAATATCAGTAGGGGAGACACAGGACCCAAGAATGTTATGTAGGGTGAGGACATTCCATTTTATGTTTATTTGTATGTACATGTCATAAAAATATTTCTCCTCTTGCAAGTTTTAATAAAATGTGAAATCTTTCCCCCCAGTTTTGAAGATCTGATGACTTGCAGGCTATATTATATTAAATTGTGAATTTTGGATGTTTCATTTCATAATGTGATCCAGATTATTTTTCTTTCTCCCTTGTGGACATTAATCGTTTCCTGTGAATTTTCCTGATATTAGGAAGCAGATGTTCCATATTTTTATCTTGAGGTTTTTTCCCAAATGCTGAACCAGGACTTTTGTGTGTGTGTGTGTGTGTTCACAGTAAATTTTTGAGGAATGAGTTATATCGGAATCCTCAAGTAAAAACATAACAGATACATCTACAGAATTATACAGATTTGTCCAAGGCTGGAAACGCTTTTGGATGTTCTGTTTAATGTAGTTCGGTATTGTTTAGCTAATGTAGACTTCTGGCTTAAGACTGCATCAGAACTGTTCCATGATAGTGTGCTTGCCAAAATAAAGAGCGGCGTAGCAGAAAGTGCACAGTTCATGCAAACTATATTTCAGTGCCCCGATCTTTAACTAAACTGTAATTGTTTTTCCATTGTCTCTTAGCTCATAAAATTCTTCCCCCATCTCCCCATAAAACACTGACTTGAGTGCCATCTGTGTGCTGAGCAGGGTGCTATGCTCTTTGGGACATACACACAAATATTATATGGAGCCTTTGGTTGTTGATTCACTAAGTCTTGTCTGACTCTTTTGCAACCCCATGGACTATAACCCGCCAGGCTCCTCTGTCCATGGGATTTCCCAGACAAGAGTATTGGAGTGGGGTGCCATCGCCTTCTCCGAACTTTAGGTGTAAGTTATTTAATTTATCATAACTACATAAAAACTCTGTAAGGATGTTCCATAATGTAAGCCATTGTTTGAGAAGTTTTGCTAAAATCACACTAAGATTTCTTGAGTGCCTCCAGTACGGCAGGCATAGTGCTCTGATGCTGTGTAGTTGTTGTTCGTTGTCCAGTTGCTAGTCGTGCCTGACTTTTTGCAACCCCATGAACTGTAGCATGCCAGGCTTCTCTGTCCTCCGCTAGCTCCCTGAGTTTGCTCAAGCGCATGTCCATTTAGTCAATGATGCCATCCAACTCTCTCATCCTCTGTATAAAGAATTTTAAATCAAAGACAGTGTGGAATTGGTGCTTGGGATAATAATCCATTTTGCACAAAATATAGCTCTTCATTTTACATGGTGAGCTTCCTTTCATGAGGAGCCCTTGGGTTCACAGAACAAAGGACTGAGGCCAGTCTTAGCCAGCTTCAGAATTTGGGGACCCTCTATAATATAGTCACCTGGCATGTCTGGGTCTCACTTTCTCTGCTCTATAATGGGAATTATCATCCTCCCCAGCTTACTCACAGGGTTGCTGGAAAAATCAGAGTGTCAATGGACATTGAAAAGCAGTCAAAAGTCAAACATTTTGCCACAAAGCAATATCATAGCTCATGAGGTTTATACAAAACATGGCTATTGCTTATTAGTTATTAAAATGCTGTATAAATAAAAAATGGTTATCTTTACATTGAAAAATATCAGAAATATATTTGTAGCAAATACATATACTAATTTTTGATCATCGTGCACTGTAAAAAACTCAAATTCAAAAGAAAAATATCAAGATCTTACTACATGAATGAGCAAAGAATATATAGACTTGCTGTTTCTCAAGGTTACAAATCATTAATAAACAGGAAAAAATGTCCATCCTCACTAATTATCTTATGTATGTATGTGAAAGTCACTCAGTCATGTCTGATTCTTTGTGACCCCATGGACTATACAGTCCACGGAATTCTCCAGGCCATAATATTGGAGTGGGCAACCATTCCTTTCTCCAGGGGATCTTCCCAACCCAGGGATCGAACCCAGGTCTCCCACTTTGCAGATGGATTCTTTACCGTCTGAGCCACCAGGGAAGCCCAAGAATACTGGAGTGATAGCCTGTCTCTTCTCTAGCAGATCTTCCCAAACGAGGAATCGAACCAGGGTCTCCTGCATTGCAGGTGGATTCTTTACCAGCTGAGCTACCAGGGAAGCCCAATTATCTTAGAAATACTGATTAAAGCAGCATGAGGAATACCATTTTATGTATAAAATATCTATAAAATGTCAGTCTCAGAAATTCTCAGTTATTTTGTTGATGATATTATCATATATTAATAAAAAAGCCCCTTGAAAAGCAAAACCTATGAATTGTACTTTTAGGAATTAAGGAAAGCTAGGGAAACAAGTTAAAGGGATGAAAAAAGCAGAAGCATGAAGGTTTCCAACGTAATCTTATTTATAGTAATAAAAACTGGCAATAATTTAAATATCCAGCATTAGGGGAGAGATTTAGGTCCCTACAACAGTCGTCATGAATATGGATAGAAACACACAAAAAAGATTTGAAATTGAAAGTTAAATGAAAAAAGAAAATAACATATGGGGTTTTTTTCCTGATGGCTCTCCCTATCCTCCCTTTTTTTTCCCCTCAGAGCAACAATATGCAAAAGGCATATTAGTCCTGCTTTACATGTTAGACAATTGAGGCCTAGGGGTGTTTTGTCTCAGGATTCACAATAGCTGAAGAGCCTACACTCAAACCTAGATCTGTCAAACACGAAAGCCTTGCTGCCAATAGTCTACAAACTGTGGCCATATAGCACATATGTCTATCAAGGGTAACAGGCAAAAATAAATTGTAGCTCTAGGATGGTAGAAATCTGGGTAGTTCCAAAGAATGCTCTCCTTTAAAAAAAAACTGCCATTGGGAGAAACAAACTAACAAAAAATTGTCATTGCCCTCTCAGTAGAAAAGGAGAAAAAAAGTTATGTGCAATGTAACATTTCATAATTAATTGTTTTAATATATTCTCTTAAAGTTTGGCAACGTGTGTGTGTGTGTGTATATATATATATATATATATATTTTTTTTTTTTTTTTACAATTTCTCACTGGCATTATGAGAACACTTTCTCCAAACCTTCCCACCAATTAGTTGAGGATATATACCACCAGGTCCTCAGAAAACTTTTTTTAAGTCACTAGAAACTCTACGCAGATTCAGAGCAATGACGAGATACAAAAGTTTCTCCCAGTGAACAGCCCAGACCAGTTCTTCTGGCCAGGAGATAATCCTGAGGTAGGGGAAATGGAGGGGCACCATCTGGCTAAAGTAGGCCAGCTAACCCACTCCGGTGTGCCCTTCCCTGGGACAGAAACCTTGCACAAGAAGGGGAAATGTCACCATTTTGGGGACTGTCTACTGTCTTTTACCTTTGGGGATCAACACTTGGTTCATGACGCCCTAACACCCATGGCATTACTTTATCGAGTCAGTAACCCTGCCAACATCCCAAAACACACAACTTTCTGTGGCAGACTCAAGGCATGGGGTATATTTCTTTTGGCTCTGTCTTGCCTTTATGGAACATATACCTTTTATGCTACGATAGGGTCTTTTATCGGAGAAGGCGATGGCACCCCACTCCAGTACTCTTGCCTGGAAAATCCCATGGACGGAGGAGCCTGGTGGGCTGCAGTCCATGGGGTCGCTGAGGGTCAGACACAACTGAGCGACTTCACTTTCACTTTTCACTTTCATGCATTGGAGAAGGAAATGGCAACCCACTCCAGTGTTCTTGCCTGGAGAATCCCAGAGATGGGGGAGCCTGGTGAGCTGCCGTCTCTGGGGTCGCACAGAGTCGGACACAACTGAAGCAACTTAGCAGGAGCAGCAGCAGCAGCAGGGTCTTTTATGTGCTTCAAAGGCCCTTTTATATCTCTTTTGCCATCTGAGATAACATCGTGTCAGTATTTGCAAGTGAAAACAATAGATATGACCAGAGAACAGCGGGGATGTCTGCAGAGGTGGAAACATTCTCCAGCATACTTCTCAATATAGTCCATTCCAGATCATGACCTGTTTTGTAGGGGAAATTGAGGCACATAGACGTTTAGTGATTTTTCTGGAAATCATTGGCAGTGAAGACAACTGGAAGCCAGTTTTATAAATCTAGTGTTCATTCTCCTACTGTGCCTCTATTGTGTTATTTTTCTTGAGAATTAAAAACAAATACTTTCAGACAGATCAGAATCCAATTGCCATTCAAAGCTAAAGGTCTCCGAGGATTGATTTTATATTTTGTAATTGCAATAAGCTTTATAATAATGAAAGGAGTCTAGCAAGTTACCATGTTCATTCTAGATGAGTCCTGCCCAATAGAACTTTTTATGGTGATTGAAACATTCTACACCTGTGCTGTTCAGGACGGTAGCTGCTTCTGTGTCTGCCTGATCACTTGACTGTGACTCATGCAACTGGGGAAATGAGTTTTTAACTGTGTTTATTTAAATTTAAATCCCCACATGTACTAATAGCTTTAGTATTGGACAACACAGTACTAGACTTTTCAATACTTTCTTGCCATCTTCTCTTAGATGTCTTCAAGTGAACAAGGTCAAATCAGAATTCTTGATTTTCCTTCCTCCCTAAACCTGTTTCTCCCCCAATAAAGCCATCATCGACTAGTTGCTTAAACCGAAACCTGTGTATCATCTCAGCCCCTTCCTCTCCCTCATCTCCTACACCCACTTTATCAGCAGGTTCTGGCTATTTTACTTCCAGAACCTGTACTGAATCCATCTGGTTCTCCCATCTCTGCTGCTACCACCCTAGGCCAAGGTAATGTCATATCTCTTCTGCACAATTTAGTGATCTCAGAATTGGTTACCGCTGATCTATCCGTTCACTGTTGCCTTTTCTAGACTCCTCCATACAGCTTCCAAAGAGACACTGCTAAGCTGTCCATTGGGTTGCATCACTCCGTGCTTGTATGAAAGAATTTGTAGAATTTATCACTGTTGGACCCTGGAGAAGGAAATGGCACTCCACTCCAGCACTCTTGCCTGGAAAATCCCATGGACGGAGGAGCCTGATAGGCTACAGTCCATGGGGTTGCAAAGAGTCGGACACGACTAAGCAACTTCACTTTCACTTTCACTTTCACATCACTGTTGGAACTTCTCTTGTTTTCTTGTTTGTACATTTATTTTCTGTCTCCTGTTGCAATATAGGAAATCAGTCCTGAATGTTCATTGGAAGGACTGATGTTGAAGCTGAAACTCCAATACTTTGGCCACCTGATGCAAAGAGCTGACTCATTTGAAAAGACCCTGATGCTGGGAAAGATTAAGGGTGGGAAGAGAGGGGGATGACAGAGGATGAGATGGTTGGATGGCATCACCAACTCAATGGACATGAGTTTGTGTAAACTCCGGGAGCTGGTGATGGACAGGGAGGCCTGGTGTGCTGCAGTCCATGGGGTCGCAAAGAGTTGGACACAACTGAGCGACTGAACTGACTGACTGACTGATTGCAATATAAGGACCCCTATGTCTGGAACCCCATTAACTCATTCACAGCTGTATCTCCAGCACCAACAACTGTGCCTGGCCCTTAATTTGTACTCAAGAATAATTACATTACTGTTTATGGTGGAAGGAGATGAGATAGCAAGAATCAAAAATGAAGATTTATAATTTGGTTGTTAATATCTAAGAGGATGCTGACATCCATATTCATGGGAAGTGGATGGTTTCTTTGACATTCTGGATGCAAGTAGGAAGGGTGGGTATTATGGCTAATTGTATTAATATTTATCTCTGAGTGGATGGGCTGGGCCAAAGTCCTGATGCAATCTCTGATGTGAGCCAGAAGTTCTTTTGTTCTCTAGAAGTCAATGTACGTCCCAGAGCTTGAAGTTTTTGTCTTTCCTATTGTTATTGAAAGAGGAAAGTGTCCTTCCACAGGACATTTTATATCCATCCAAGGAAAGTTAGATATTGATGGAAAGAAACATATCATGAAATTCTAGGGTAGAAAATGGCACAGCTGTGTGTGAACAGCAAAAGGAGGTTTTTCAACATGAGGCTGTTGTTTTTAAAAAAAAAAATTTGGAATATACTTATAGCCAATTATTTGAAACCAAGGAAACCTTTAATAAATAGGGTTTTGTATCCTGTTTTGCTTGAATATTGTCTTTTTTTTAAAGGAAAATGCCTTTTCTGGCATTTCTTTATGATGGCCAACCAAAGCTTTTTAAAGGGCGTATTATTACTTAAATCCATGTGCAAAAGTAAAATGAAACTGATGAGCTTGGGAGTATAGGCAAGTGAGCCAAGATCTGAGCTGCTGCTGTTCCCTCTGGTATTAAACAGGCCTAGGAAATGACTGTGCTCTTAGCATGGGCTAAATTTAAAAGATGAAGTTAAAGCTTGCTTTATTCGAGTGTGTATTTGGAGACTTCTCTCCCTGTGTGCTTTTCTTACGCCCAAGTTTGTAGCCCTTCTCCCCTGTCCTACCAGTGCTGTGCCAGTGTTTTTGTGTGTGTGCCTTTATGGAGCATCTGCTGTATACCAAACACCTTGCAAGGTCCTAGAAAGACAAGGATGAGTTGGACACGAAGATTCTCATCCTCCAGAGATTCTGCAAACAAGGTAGCAAAGAGGCCAGTAAATGAAAAATTGAAACACAGGAGCCACTTGGATTAACAGAGACAAGGACAGAAGCAATGAGAGTAGAAGGCAGGGGAACATAATGAGAGGCAAGCGTGGCACAGCCTGAAGAATGCAGGCTCTGGATCAGAAAACAGACTTACGGTTACCAAAGGGAAAATGGTGGGGAGGGAAAAATTGAGATTGGAATTAACAGATACGTACCACGATATATAAAATAGATAAATAAGAACCTACTGTATAGCACAGAGAACTATATTCAGTACCTTGTAATAACCTATAATGGAAAAGTATTTTAAAATGTGTGTGTATATATATATATATATTCTTTATACATTTATAAAATGTGTAAAGAATGATTTTGAATATACACCTGAATCATTTTGCTGTACACCTGAAACTAATACAACACTGTAAATCAAATATACTTCAAAAAAAAAAGAATATAGGCTCAGGAACCAAGCTGTCTGGGTTCACAGTCTGTCTCTGCCATTTGTGAACTGTGTGACCTTAGGCTACTGACTTGACCTCTGTGCCTCAGTGTGCTTACCTGCTAAATGGGGTAATAAAACAACCCATTTCATGAGGTTACTCAGATGTTTAAAGGAGCAGATAAAGCACTTGAAATAGTGCCTGGCATGTAGCTCCGTAAAGATCAGCTTTCATTATTACCTGTAGTAATGGTACATGATTATTGGTTGAATTGAGTGAATAATGCTTTACTGCTTTTACTGCAGAGAAGCTGTCCCTGCACTACCCAAGGGAGTTCACACAGGCTCCCCAGAAGTTTTGATTTTTTTAACTGAGACTTGAAGGCAGGCAGATACTGCAGGGAAAGAACATTCTTGACAAAAAGAACACAGTCTTTGGCAAAGATGCAGAGAAGTGGGAGGGGGGTGCTATTTAGGGACCTATAAATAGGTTTGTGTGGGTAAAGGACAAGATGGCCACCAGAGGGACTTCCCTGGTAGTACAGGGGTGAAGACTCTGTGTGTGTGGATCTGATTTTGCTCACTACTTATGATATTTTTGTGTGTGGGGTTGGGGGAGGGAAGGGGGCAGAAAGTCAGTTCAGTTCAGTCACTCAGTTGTGTCTGACTCTTTGCAACCCCATGGACTGCAGCACGCCAGGCCTCCCTGTCCATCACCAACTCCCAGAGTTTACCCAAACTTATCTCCATTGAGTCAGTGATGCCATCCAACCATCTCATCCTCTGCCATCCCCTTCTCCTCCCAACTTCAATCTTCCCCAGCAGCAGGGTCTTTTCAAATGAGTCAGTTCTTTGCATCAGGTGGCCAAAGTATTGGAGTTTCAGCTTCAACATCAGTCCTTCCAATGAATACTCAGGACTGATCTCCTTTAGGATGGACTGGTTGGATCTCCTCGCAGTCCAAGGGACTCTCAAGAGTCTTCTCCAACACCACAGTTCAAAAGCATCAATTCTTCGGCGCTCAGCTTTCTTTAAAGTCCAACTCTCACATCCATACATGACTACTGGAAAAACCATACCCTTGACTAGACAGACCTTTGTTGGCAAAGTAATGTCTCTGCTTTTTAATATGCTGTTTAGGTTGGTCATAGCTTTTCTTCCAAGGAGCAAGTGTCTTTTAATTTCATGGTTGCAGTCACCATCTGCAGTGATTTCGGAGTCCAAAAAAATAAAGTCTTTCACTGTTCCTACTTTTTCCCCATCTATTTGCCATGAAGTGATGGGAGCAGATGCCATGATCTTCATTTTCTGAATGTTGAGCTTTAAGCCAACTTTTTCACTCTCCTCTTTCACTTTCATCAAGAGGCTTTTGAGTTCCTCTTCACTTTCTGCCATAAGGGTAGTGTCATCTGCATATCTGAGGTTATTGATATTTCTCCCGACAATCTTGATTCCAGCTTGTGCTTCTTCCAGCCCAGCGTTTCTCATGATGTACTCTGCATATAAGTTAAATAAGCAGAGTGACAATATACAGCCCTGAAGGACTCCTTTTCCTATTTGGAACCAGTCTGTTGTTCCATGTCCAGTTCTAACTGTTGCTTCCTGACCTGTATACAGGTTCCTCAAGAGGCAGGTCAGGTGGTCTGGTATTCCCATCTCTTTTAGAATCTTCCACAGTTTATTGTAATCCACATAGTCAAAGGCTTTGGCATAGTCAATAAAGCAGAAATAGATGTTTTTCTGGAACTCTCTTGCTTTTTCGATGATCCAGCGGATGTTGGCAATTTGATTTTTAGTTCCTCTGCCTTTTCCAAAACCAGCTTGAACATCTGGAATTTACAGTTCACGTACTGTTGAAACCTGGCTTGGAGAATTTTGAGCATTACTTTTACTAGTGTGTGAGGAGAGTGCAATTGTGTGGCAGTTTGAACATTCTTTGGCATTGCCTTTCTTTGGGATTGGAATGAAAACTGACCTTTCCCAGTCCTGTGGCCACTGCTGAGTTTTCCAAATTTGCTGGCATATTGAGTGCAGCACCTTCACAGCATCATCTTTTAGGATTTTAAAAAGCTCAACTGGAATTCATCACCTCCACTTTCCTTATTTGTAGTGATGCTTCCTAAGACCCACTTGACTTCACATTCCAGGATGTCTGGCTCTAGATGAGTGATCACACCATCGTGATTACCTGGGTCATGAAGATCTTTTCTGTACTTTCTGTTCAGATCTTTTCAGATCTTTTCTGAAGATCTCTTCTGTGTACTCTTGCCTCTTCTTCTTAATATCTTCTGCTTCTCTTAGGTCCATACCATTTCTGTCCTTCATTGTGCCCATCTTTGCATGAAATGTTCCCTTGGTATCTCTAATTTTCTTCAAGAGATCTCTAGTCTTTCCCATTCTATTGTTTTCCTCTATTTCTTTGCACTCATCACTGAGGAAGGCTTTCTTATCTCTCCTTGCTATTCTTTGGAACTCTGCATTCAAATGAGTATATCTTTCCTTTTCTCCTTTGCCTTTCACTTCTCTTCTTTTCACAGCTATTTGTAAGGCCTCCTCAGACAACCATTTTGCTTTTTTGCATTTGTTTTTCTTGGGGATGGTCTTGATCCCTGTCTCCTGTACAGTGTCACGAACCTCTGTCCATAGTTCATCAGGCACTCTATCTATCAGATCTAGTCCCTTAAATCTATTTCTCACTTCCACTGTATAATCATAAGGGATTTGATTTAGGTCATACCTGAATGGTCTAGTGTTTTCCCTACTTTCTTCAATTTAAGTCTGAATTTGGCAATAAGGAGTTCATGATCTGAGCTGCAGTCAGATCCTGGTCTTGTTTCTGCTGACTGTATAGAGCTTCTCCATCTTTGGCTGAAAAGAATATAATCAGTCTGATTTCAGTGTTGACCATCTGGTGATGTCCATGTGTAGAGTATTCTCTTGTGTTGCTGGAAGAGGGTGTTTGTTATGACCAGTGCATTCTCTTGGCAAAACTCTATTAACCTTTGCCCTTCTTCATTCTGTACTCCAAGGCCAAATTTGCCTGTTACTCTAGGTGTTTCTTGACTTCCTACTTTTGCATTCCAGTTCCCTATCGTAAAAAGGACATCTTTTTTGGGTGTTACTTATATAAGGTCTTGTAGGTCTTCATAGAACAGTTAAACTTCAGCTTCTTCAGCATTACTGGTTGGGACATAGACTTGGATTACTGATATTGAATGGTTTGCCTTGGAAATGAACAGAGATCATTCTGTCATTTTTGAGACTGCATCCAAGTACCAAACTCTTTTGTTGACTATGATGGCTATTCCATTTCTTCTAAGGGATTCTTGCCCACAGTAGTAGATATAATGGTCATCTGAGTTAAATTCACCCGTTCCAGTCCATTTTAGTTCGCTGATTCCTAAAGTGTCGACATTCACTCTTGCCATCTCCTGTTTGACTACTTCCAATTTGCCTTAATTCATGGACATAACATTCCAGGTTCCTATGCAATATTGCTCTTTACAGCATCAGACCTTGCTTCCATCACCAGTCACATGCACAACTGGGTGTTGTTTTTGCTTTGGCTCCATCCCTTCATTCTTTCTGGAGTTATTTCTCCACTGATCTCCGGTAGCATATTGGGCACCTACCAATCTGGGGAGTTCATCTTTCAGTGTCCTATCTTTTTGCCTTTTCATACTGTTCATGGGGTTCTCAAGGCAAGAATACTGAAGTGGTTTGCCATTCTCTTCTCCAGGGGACCTCACAAAATGAGGTCCCCTGGAGAAGGGCACAGATTAATCAAGTGAAATAATGTGTTCACCTAGTTTCTTTCTACCCCCTACCCCGTTAGGACAGACACAGAGATGTCTGTCTTACAGACTCATTTGAGGATCTCATGAAAGTGATAGACTGACTCTTCCCTCAGAAAAATCACAAAGATACAATTTTCCAGATACCCCACATTGCCCTCCCCCTGCACCCTCATCTTGATCATCCAAACAGATCCCTGGATGCAAGGCAATCTTTTTGACCCCAGGCTTGCCTGTGGTTTTTGTATTCCCACCCCAAATTATTTTAAATTTAATTTGCTAGCACATCCCATAGCTCCTCCGTCTGCCATCACTGCTATTATCTGACCATGTGTCATGGGAACAGCCTTGGATCACTTGATGGTTATAATTAAAACTGAAAGTAATTATTAATATCTTATTTTGAGCCGTTCAAATTTAACTTGAGAGTATAGTGGCTACAGGCATGGGCCCTGGAGGCCAGCTAAGTAGATTAGAATCCCAGCTCTTTTAGTATCTTATTAACCTCTCCTTGCCTCAGTTTCCTCATTACAAAAGACCATGATGCTGGGAAAGATTGAAGGCAAGAGAAGAAGGGGGAGACAGAGGATGAGATGATTGGATAGCATCACTGACTCAATGGATGAGTTTGAGCCAATTCCAGGAGATAGTGAAGGACAGGGAAGCCTGGCATGCTGTAGTCCACGGGGTCACAAAGAGTCAGATATGGCTTCGCAACTGAACAACATGAAGTTATTGTGAGGGTTCATTAAACTAACAAGGGAGCTTGCCAAGGACACACAATGAGTGCTGTGTTGGGTTAGCCAATAAACTTGTTCAGCTTTTTCCATAGCATTGCATGGAAAACCCTAATGAATGTTTTGGGCAACCCAGTATCTGCTATTATTATGTTATTAATTATGCTAAATGACATTCTGGAATGGGGTAATTAATGATGGATTCCTAAGAGCAGGAAAATAGATGAACAAAATCTCTCCATGCATTTCAGTCACTTTGGAGCCTTGCCAGTACCTACCTGAAGGCCAAGCATAGATTGCCTGGACCTGTGCTGTCTGCTATGGAAGCCACTAGCTGCTGTGACTGTTGACTGCTTGGACTGCTGCCAGCCTGAGTTGAAATGCACTGGGTCTTGAAGATTTAGGATGACACACACACAAAATGCAAATCATCTCAATTGTTTTTTATATTATTTATATTATTCAACATTTTCTATATGTTGAAATGATAATATTCTGAATAAATTCAGTTAAATAAATATTAAAATTGTCCTTATTTTTGCTTTTTTAATGTGGCTACTAGAAAGAACTTGGGCTTCCTAGGTGACGCTAGTGGTAAAGAACCTGCTGCCAATGCAGGAGATATAAGAGATGCGGGTTTGATCCCAGGTTGGGAAGATCCCCTGGAGGAGGAAATGGCAACCCACTCCAGGATTCTTGCCTGGAGAATTCCATGAACAGAAGAGCCTGGTGGGTTACAGTCCATGGAGTCACAATGACTCAAGCGACATAGCACACACACTAGAAAATTTAGAGTTATCAGTATGACTTGTGTTATAGTACTATTGAACAGCAGGGCTTTAGACTCACCATTATCAGTAAAAGAAAAGGCTGTGATTATCTGAGAACAGGTGACCTCTGTTGGAAAGCATTGTGTACCCTCCCATTGGCCTTCAGGTTATGCTGGACCATCTGTTTTTTCATTGGTTCCATAAAGGAAGTCAGGGCATGGTCCTTGGAGAAGGGAGTGGAAGGGCCAAGGCAAGAGCAACAACCAGGCAGGCTTCTGCCGAGTTGGAGGGGTTTGGATGAAAACACTACCATTTATAGTTATACTGGCTTCAGACTTTCCAAACTCCCTGAAGGAGATGAGGGAATGCGCTCTGTTGAGGAAGTTGAAATATGTAGGCGAAAAACTCTCCCTATTCCATCAGGAGCCAGAAAAAGCTTTGTTAATCTTTAAAAGAATAAATACTCACCAGGATGGCAGTCACTGGGATCGAAGGCACACCCTTTCCAAATGTGATTTTCTTACGGGATGCTCATTTCATTCTATTTCAGATTCATTCCATCACCTAAAACCTGGTTACGGTGGGCCACGTAGAGTCTTGCTGGTAAGTGCTCTTTCATTTTTAAAACAAAGTGACCATTTGACATTATTTTTGAAATGATATTCACACTTCTAAGTTAAATGCATCCTTACTGGTACTATGATTAGATGTCTATTTATTCATGTTTTCTTCCCCCCCCTGAAATGATTCACAATGTTTCCGGCCCTAAAAAAAAAAAAAAAAACAGATCAATCCATGTTCTTTTGCTAAGAACGTGGTCAGGGAAAAGATCTATGATTACATGCCAAATACTATTAAAATAAAAACTTTTTTTGTAATGAAACTATTTCCAGGCCCCTGTTGATGGTCTGCGTGTTTCGAACAGTATCCAAAACAACAAAGTCTTACTTCAGCCAAGGAATTCAGACAGTCCCTTGCAGTGTGTTATAATGAAAACTGGCTTATAGCTGTAACTTATTAGCTTTCTTATTGCTGTATATTTTCCTCGCATCTCTCCTTAAACCTCGTGATTGTCACGAGATAACAGTTTTCTAGTGGTAGAAAACTTCCTTTAGACCTAGGAAAGTAATGTACTTAAGTGAAAAAAGCTTCTAAGGCTTCATGTGGCACCTCTCCCTGATATGTGGTGTTACTGTTATTTGTGGTGTATTTCAGTTAGCTATTGCTGCATAACAAACCTCCCCCCAAATTTACTGCCAGAAATATAAGCTAAAATTTACTGACTCAAAATAGCAATCTTTTTTTGTGTGTGTACCATAATTCTGTTGACAATTTGAGGTGGGCCTAGGTGTGTGATTCTTTTGATTTCAACTGGGACCATTCATGTGTCTTTGGTTAACTGCAGGTCCAGGTCAGCCAGGCTGGGGGTCACCTGGCTATCGGCTGGAGGGATGACAATGACTAGGACATGTGTCTCAGTGCTCTGCAGGCTACCCTGAGCTTGTACCCCTGGCCTTTGGGCAGAGTACCAAGAGAGACTACAGAAGTGTCGAGGGCGAGGCTCAGAACTGCCATCACATTGCCTCTACCACATTCTGTTGGCTAAAACAAGCTCTGGGGAGATCCTAGATTCAAAAGGTATAGGACTAGATTCTACCTCTTGGTGAGAAGAGTTGCAGAATTACAGTGCAGGGAAGACAGAGAGGGGAAGATTTGTGGCCATTTTTATAGTCCACCCTACAGTATTTATGGAAACATCTGTGATGGAATGAAAATCACCTGGAGGGTGAGAGAGCTCAGGACATGCTCCCATCTCATAGCCCATCCCCTCACCCTGGCTTTGTGATTTGCCATCTGGCATCTGGGTCAGTTCGCCAGGATCCTGGGTGGTCTTGTGATACCAGGTTTCCACTCCCATCCTTGCATCACGATATAGAACCGCCACACTAGTCATCCTCCAGTCCAACTTTCAGGATGTTACTCTTTTGCTCAGAAGCTGTCACTGCCTCCATGTCATCCACCACACCAGTCTAGACTTCTCTAGTTTCCCTGCTTCCATTATCTGGCCCTGTTCTCTCCCACTATTCCTTTTTTTTCTCGCCAAACTAGCCTGTCTGCCATTTCTCCAACAGCAACCAGTTGAAATGATATTTCACTTGAGGATTGTCCAGAAGATAAAAAAGAATGATGTATGTGCAAGTGCTTTATCAATCATAAAATGTAATTTAAATACATTAACCAACTATGAAACTGTGACTCACCAGTGTTTTTGAAAGGGGCAGTTCCCTCCTGGGGGTAATCATGGTAGTGATTGAAGAATAGACAAGGAATACCCAGTGGTAGAAAGGTTAATAATTACAGTATCAATAGTCACAATTAGTGTCTACTGTTTATTGAATGCAAACTGTGTGCTAGGCACTTTGCTAACTGCTTTACATAGAATTATTTGAAATTTACAAGATCATCTCACTCGGCTGCATCTGTATCATAATTGCAACCTGTTCCACTATTAGTGATTTAGTCCTTTGATTTCTTCCTCCTCATTCCTGAGAGAAATAGGTGTTAAAGCTGCTGTCAGCCATTGACAGCTTATCATTGTCAAGTACAAGGTGCTATAGAAGTGTCAGCTGCTTTGATTGGTGGGAGAAGTTGGGGAAGGGAGAGCAACCAGCAGTATTAATGAAAGAAAAGGTGTGGGATGTGTAGGAATGGGTAAGAGGGTACCCAGATGCCCAAGGAAGGATGAAGTGGGGATGGGGAGAGGTTTGCAGGAGGGCGGGAGAGTCGGGGGTTGTCTGAGACATTTGCTGACCTAACAGTTTGGCCCAGGGCTATTCCGGGTCCAAGGCCACCACCTTTTCACCTTGCTCCCTTGGAACTTCCCCATTCCGGCTGTCAAAACAGGCAGCATTTGTAAAATTGTCCTCCATTCACCATCCGACTTGTTACACATTAGTTTGATTACTGTTGATCTTGTATATGCGCCTGTCTTCTTTCAAAGATTTTTGAGGTGACGTCTAAATACACATGTAATAAGATCCAGACAGAGACGGAAGGGAGGAAAGTTGTGGGGAAGGAAAAGTAAGGTGAAGTCAGAGGTAAGGTTAGGGACCCAGTTCTTAAGTGAGAAGCCTGTACACGCACTAGCAGGCCCCAGGGTCTTGCCTCTGAGCTTCTGATAAGTTAGTACTAGGAAAGCATACTCAGTTAAGAGTTCTTGGTGGCTTGAGGATAAAAGCATGCTAGTTATTCAGAAGAAGCAAGGTTAATTGTGATTCTTTTGAAACTTGGAGGAATTTTCCCCCAGTGTTTATGAAGTGGATGCCACCGAAGGTAGCAAACGGCATCCCTATAGGAATGACTAATGAGGACCACCCTCGGTGTAGACCTGCAGGGTTGACACCCAGGTACAGCCCAAGAAGTTTGCTTTCAGTCTGGGTGTGCATTTCTCTGCTGGCCTTGCTTCATCCAAGTATAAAAGGTAGTATTTTCCACTGGAAAACAAGTGCATACATTCATCCCCACTCCTTCCCCTGTGATGCACGTCTGAGACTGTCACGCTTCTTGATGCTGAGCCTGGACAGTTGGCTGCGGACCAGACTTGGCACATGCGTTGCAATCTCCTTACCGTCCCAGTTCTGAAAGAATAATAAACAACTTCCTGGGAAGTACTCAGTGAATGTTATTTCTCCCAACTCCAAATCATGCCATGCCCTGACTCAGTCTGCGGAGTGGCTTTTTGATACACCGAATTTGTATGGACCCTGTCCACTGTGACCTGTGCAGCCCACCGTCCTTGCTCCATGTGTCTCTCTCCTTCCATTTTGAGCCCCGTGGCTCTATGTCATCTTAGATACCAGGGTGTTCTGTACCTTTGGGGGGAACCAGGGCAGTTTGAGAAGCTTATTGGAATATGATTAGTGGACTCCAAGGATGTGTTGGATGGCAGCAAACTATAAACTGAGCTATATATTGTCCACTTCTAATTTTCCTCTTCCCAACTTTAGTAAACTTTTCCAAGAGTAATGGGTCTGATTGGTTGGCAGCACTGGTAAGATGAACCAGCAGGAACAGAGGATGATGTGAGAGTAATGTGTATAAGATGAAAAAAAATTTGTCAGAAAGGAGGTCAAAATTTCATGAAGACTGCCCACAGAGGGGAATTTGCTTTTGGGCTTTGTTTTTCTTTAGATCAGTTTTCTTAGAGTTATTCTGGTTGCAAGGAACAGAAATCCAATGTAAACTGGTGTCATCTACTTGATGACTAAAATGTCCATGCTAGCTTGGACTTTGGGCATGGGTGTATGCATGGGTTCAGAAACAATTATCGGGCTGTTATCCTTCACTCTCTTCATCTCTTGGCTCTGCTTAACTCAGTGAGCTTCATTCTCAGGCAAGAGCCCCTCCATACATTGCAGAGGTAGACACCAGCATTATATTTCCATCATCGTCACAGCTGTGGATCTCAGCAAATAGAGTGCTTCTTTTGCCTTTGTTCTATTACTATTACCAAAAAGGTTTGGCCCTGTTTGGATTCCTTGCCTCAATCCCAGGAGTAGGCAGTAGACAGTAAGCAGCATCTGTTTGGCCAGGGCTTGTTCATGTGTTCCCAAAGAAAGGATGAATCCCACCAGAATCACATGAAGTAGGGTCCTTAGGAAAAAACGAGGAATGAGGATTTTTTTGTTTGTTTGTTTCCAGAAGAACGAAAGAGCATGCCAAGCAAATAAATTTTTTAGGTACCAGTGTGTACTGATTTAGAAATTCTTAATGTGGGATCCATTAAACTTGAAAGCTTAAAAATTAGATTCGGCTTCAGTTACATTGACTACCTATTCCAAGTTTGGTATCATGATGGAGACTAGCAACAATGAGCATACGGAGAGGAGGAGGGTGGATGACCCCACTGTGGGGTCAGGTAGGCAGCTTTTGGCCTGCAGACCTCATGTTGCATCCCCCAGATCTAGATTATTAACCTAAAGACAATGGGCTTCAGTGGATCTGTAATCTATTGAATGAATCAGTGAATGGGCTTCTGTAATTATTTGCAAAGTGGTGTGTGGTATTTTTTTTTTAAACTGAAGAAAAGGATCATGCTTCCTTCATTTTTTTTATGGGACTCCCCAGCTCCCTACTGCTTAAGAGCCAGTACTTCAGACTTACTTGAATTGTTTTAGATTTGGCTAGCTTAATCCTATGTGTTCATTTCTTTTCTTGGCTAAACTAGTAGAGTTTAGCATCCATGATAAACACAGCTCCTTATGGAGCAGACACAGTGATGTCAGTGGCTGAGTATGTTGCATCAAATTGCACGTTGAGGTTTTTAGGAATGTATGTAAACTTATCACAGTCGTAGTTGCCACTTACCTAATACTTACTCTGGTGCTCACCCCATGCTAAGGGCTTTATGTGCATTTTCTGAACTATGCATTTATGCATGTGACTGTAATTCTGTGAACCTCGGGTGTGTTATGGTACCACCTGCTGGAACCAGCTCCTTCTGGCTGTCTCTGGATTTTTCCCTCTTCTCCTTGTCTTCTTGTGGGAGTCCACCTCTCTCCATGCCGTACCCACAGATAATAGAATCCCAGAATTGGAGGAGATTGCTGAAATCATGCAGTTCAGTGGTTTTCAAACTCAGCTTTCTATTTTTCTAGCTCAGGGACTCCTGAGAGTAAAGGATGAGAAGGTCCCTTGACCCTGTCATGTTTCAGTAACCACTGGCTGCTGAGAACCATTCGTCTGGGAGCACATAGTCCAGAGTTCCATGTGAGACCTGAGGTTGAGTCCAAGCTACTACTCTGCTCACCTACCTGTGTGACTCTGGGAAAGTTGCCTCACCTCTCTGAGCCACAGTTTCCTTTTCTGTCAGAGGGGGTGATAATGCCTGCCCCATGGCGCTATTGGGGGCCTGGATGAGGTCACATCTATAAAATCCTCATCCCAGTGCCTGGCACACAGGTAGCGATGCAGAGGTTAGCTGTGACCAAGACACAGCACAACACAGCTTGTGAAACGTAATTAAGACATGGCTTTATTCTTGTCTCTCACTGTGCCTTTAAAGTTTATTCACTAGGATGTGTTTCTGTTTCCTGATGAGAACTTCATCAGGCCTGTGATGTTTCTGGTTACTCTTAGGTAACAAAGAGTCCTACGTTCAGTCCTTAATTCATGTCCGACTCTTTGCAACCCCATGGACTGCAGCACACCAGGCTTCCCTGTCCATCACCAACTCCCAGAGCTTTCTCAGACTCACATCTGTTGAGTCAGTGATGCCATCCAACCATCTCATCCTCTGTCGCCCCATACTCCTCCTGCCGTCAATCTTTCCCAACATCAGGGTCTTTTCCAGTGAGTCAGTTCTTTGCATCAGGTGGCCAAAGTATTGGAGCTTCAGCATCAGTCCTTCCATTGAAAGTCCTATGGTTTCTTTAACTGACACACAAGCACTCATGTACACACATGTAAGTACCCATCCTTTATGGAAATTGGAAATGCTCACTTTAGTCTATGCATGGTCACTTTTCACTCCAAGAGAAGACTTCCTCAATCTTGCCCGTCACTCAGGCCTGCCCGGGTGAGGCAGAGAGAGGGGAAAGTTCTTACCTGACCACTGTTGTCAGGCCTGGTGCTGGGTTCTCTGAGCCTGGATGGTGGGTGGATGGGCTCTCTCACTCTTCTGGCTGCTTCTGAGGCAGCCCCTGGGGCTCCCTGCAGGACTCCCCTGCCAGCGCCCTCCATCTGGATCTCCCAGGACTCAGGCAGTGCCTCTCCTGCTGTCTGCTTGCCGTCCTCAGCACCTTCTGCTTCCCATTCGGACTCTCTCTTTGGGCTTCACTCACCCTCAGTGTGAAGCCCTGGTGGGCGGAATCTGTTTCAAGGAGAGCAAAGCTGACATTCCTGGTACCCTTTAACCTACCATCAGGGGAGGGGGCAAGCAGTCACTTTCTTCTCCTCTGTCACGTCTCTTCAGCCCCATCCCACACTGTGGTTCCTAGGGTGGGTGTCATGTACCAGTTCCCAAACGCAAGGAAACACGTATCAAGCCCTCCACGTGTTGCCTTTGAAGCTCTTGTCTCCAGATTTCAGATGAAAAGTGTACGCCTACCACCCCACCCACCTCAGGGAGGGTGGGAATCAGAGCATTAGCAAGGAATTGGCCCCACAAAATCCTCCCATCACTTTCCACTGTCGTGAATCTGTTTATATCCTCCTTGTGGACCTTTGAGCCAGCTAGGTCAACTTCTTAGAAATTTCCATGTAACGGTCTGGCTCCTGGCTTTGGAATTTCCCATCTGTTGAATTGTGTTGCCTCAGTGGAAACTTCCACTTGAGCATCTTATTATATTAACTGTTGGCCCAGTTCAGGGAACTCTTCTGCAACAGCCCTAAAAGCTGTCCTTCAACCTGTGCTTGAAAGCTGTCCAGGCATGGGAACTTCCCACTTCCCTCCCTCACAAGCATCCCATTCTGACTTTCAGATGCTTGGAGTTGTTGGAAAGATGCTGCTCCCATGAAGCTGAGCCTGAGTCCCCATAACATTCTCTTTAATGGGATTGAAACTGTGTGTGTGAGGCTCATCTGAGAAAATGTGCCTGGGTTCAGGGATTCGAGGGACAGCCAGGCTTGCACCCGCACTCCATTCTCTAAGACCACCGGGAAGCTGCTGAGCTCGTCTCTGGGTCTTTTTCCCGTGCTGTCACACCAAGGTGCACTTAACCCCAGCAGAAAGCGAGTATTGGGAAACTCTGCTCAAGCATCATTCCTCATGCTCATGACCCTCATATCCTTTCTGCTGATCTGAGAGCTGATCTGTTGGGCTTCATGGGGGCATCTTGATCGGGGCCCATCCACAGTTTATGAACTCTCCACATACAAGCCTTGCAGAATGTGCCCTACTTCCCTCCCAAACACCCCTCCCCACTTTTTTTTTTTTTTTTTTTTGCAGTTTTTCTCTTATGTTTAAGCGTCCTTTGGACTCAGCTGGTGGTCTACCTTGTCCAGCCCCAGCATTGTGAACGGGCCTCTCTTCCAGGTGCCCTTCTGCATCATGAGCAACTTGGGCCACTGCGATGGTGGATCCCACAGCAGGCAGGTCGCTCTGTGTTTAGACTCCCACCCCGTGGTGAGGAGAGCATCTCAGATGAGCAAGTGACAGGTGCTAGCAAAATGCTTCGATCAGCTAAATTTAGGGAAGGAAGTCACTTTGGGGATGTCAGCCTTAGAAAATATTAAATGTGTTTTGGGTTCTTCCACAATGGACTGGTTTTCCTGGCCGGTCTCAATTTTACATATCCAGATGTGAACATCCTCATGTTACTTTTCATGGCTGTCTACAAAGCTGGTGAGCTGTAGCTCCCCTCCCCTCCTCCTCCGCTGCCCTTGGGTCCCCTCTCCTGCCCCAGATAACATTGGAGACAGAGACTCAGGGCACAGCTGATTTAGCCTAGCACTGCTCATCTAATCTTCTCTTGGCCTGAAAGAATATATATATTGGGCCACCGAAAACATCTAGATATGTAAAATAGCTAGCTAACAGGCTGTCACCTAAAGCAAGCTTTCTATTTATGTATTTTACAGTAGGAAGTAACATAGTATAAGCAGATAGAGTAGATTTCAGACCATTCTCAGCCACTTGACATGCTTTGAGCACGGTGGTTTAGCATCTTTGAGCCTGTTTCCTTATCTGTTAAGTGAGGATAATTACAGTTGCCTTACAAGAGAGCTGTATTAAAGAAACCAATGCATGAGATGAGTTCAGCACGATGGCTTGCCACATAGTATATATTCAATAAATGCAATATTACCATCGTTTGCATTTGACTATTGTAATGATTTCTAAAAAAAACTTAAAACCTTGAAAAACGTATCAGTTCTCCAGCAATACTTGGGCAAGTCACTCTTTAAGTCTTAAATTTGACATTAATAAATGGAGGATAATCCTCCACAGGAATATTGAGAGGATTAAGTGAAGTAATCTATAGGAAATGCCCAGCACAGCCCTGGCACATAGTAAGCACCCAAAAAATGCTGGCTGTCATTTCCCCATCCCTGCATTATCTCCATTTTACAGATAAGAATTTGCAGAACGCTTTTTTCCTTGTGGTAAATGGCTTCACGAAGACACTTTTATATATAAGAAATTGTTCTCACTGTTTTGTTCAAAAAAGAACAGGAACATTTAGTCTCTGGCTTCCTTATAAATACCAAAGCATAGCATATATGAAAGCAAGCTATGTAACTAAACCAAGCAGCTTTCCAATTTTCTAGGCTTCACCTCCTTTCCTTGTTAAGTCTTGGGTAAGTGATTTTGTCACTAGATTAGGAGAAGTTTACATATTATTTTTACAAGTCCTGTGGAAATATGCAAACATAGCTATATTTAACTAGACGCTGTAAATTCAGATCAGTTTATTTTGTGCTCTTTCAATAAAGATGTATAGTAGGCACCTGCATGGCACCCAAAGAGGACTTGGAAGGGGACATGGAGGGGACAGCAAGGCCTGAGCTATATAAAAAGACGACCCAAACTGGGGGTCAGGGTTCTGTCAGGAAGATGGAGAGCTGGCCTCAGTGGAGCAGGGATCCCTGATGGGGAGCTTTGCTCCTGATACAGGGCAATGCCTGTGCTCCATGGAGCAGCTAATCCCTAGGGCCCTCCTGGAGCAGTGGGCAGTCCTGAGCCAGCAGAGCTCCCGTCTCCTTGCTTTTTACTGACTAGTGCACTTGCTGCACCAAATAGCAGGTTTGCAAGGAATAATGATGACATCACTATTTGTTGGGCTGATTTTGAAGTTTGTGTCACTCATGCTTGGATACCTTCGATGAAGAAGTCATCCAGGTGAACAGGACACCTGCTCATAGGTTGGGTCTGAGTTACTCGCCCTTGCAGACAGTTCAGCGATCAGTGATCTTCCTGTCTGATCTTCACTAATCAGACAGTTCAATACCATGATCTTCCCTGATGTGGAAACTTGAAATGTGGCCGGGAAGCTCGAGAGAAAGGGGAGGAATGGGTAGGGGACCAAGCAGTGGGGCCACTTGGGTGGGTGGGTCAACAAGTGTTTATGGAGCATCTCAGGCAGGATAAACGGAGAGCAGAACCGAACCTCTTGGCCCTCTTCCTTGCCCAGCTCGTGACCCACTCCCTGAGGCAGGGGCTGAGCCATGTGGCCTTAGAGAAATCTCCCATTGCCATTCTGTGGACAAGGCTCCTGGAAACCCCCTGCCCACATATTCTCAACTTGCAGGGCCCATGATGGAGCTTCTGGCATTATGAAGCTTAAGCCTAAAGGATCTCTCACTGCAAGGACCCCTTCTGATGTCCTATAGCGCATGTGCTGTTCCTAATTTCACATTCTTTTCTGAAAGAGGTTCCCAAATTGTATAAGACTCAGGATTCACTAAAAACTGGATCTGTCCCCAGACCTGGGAGAACTAGCACGCACTCTGGGTCTTTGCCTGCATCCAGTTTCACCTTCACCACGATGCTGAAACTCCAGTTTGCTTCTCCTTCAGGAACAGGTGTCCCAGGTGGGCCCCTGCATATCAATGCAGGGGACACCAGAGATGTAGGTTCGATCCCTGGGTCCGGAAGATCCCCTGAAGAAGGAAATGGCAACTCCCTCCAATATTCTTGCCTGGAGAATCTCAAGGCCAAAGAGTCAGACACAACTGAAGCAACTTAGCAAGCAAGCAGGAGCAGGCTTTTCCCCTGTGTGTCCTCTGCTGTGACTAGACCCAGCCAGACCTGAGTTCCCACTGGGAGCTCCTAACCCCATGACTGAGGGGGAGGAAGTCCCAGCCACTGATTGCCGTCTGGGCTTCTTCCTGGCTACCAGACACCCTCCCCTGGGTGGAAAGGTCCCACCATCCCTGCAGGAAGGCAGGCCCTTCTTTGGCTTTGTGATTGCTGGGAAGGCCCTGAAAGGAGCCAGGCAAGAGGGAGCCAGCCCTGCATGAAGCATCAGCTGGCTGAATTAAGCCTAGTGGAAGATTCTCCTTTAAAAAGAAAAAGAATATCCTTGAAACGTTTTCAGCTTTGGCAAAACCATAACTCTGATCTCAAGTTTTGGGAGAATGGGCCAGCCAGCCTACAGGACTAACCATGTGGGCTAGCTCACTCTCAGCAGTGATCATGCATGTCCCATTCTTCTTAGTCTGCACAAGGGCTAGAGTGCTTTGCTAATCAGTCAGGACTAAATGTACTGGGAAGAAGAGAGAGGAGGGGAAAGGCCCTTTTTGTATGTGAATATCTTTCTACCACTATGCAAAAGGATATCCAAATTTGAAAATAATGTTCTCTTTCAGTCAAATAGTGGCCAACTTCGCCCCCTGGTGGATAAATAGATAACTGTATAAAATGAGCCATCATGCACATTGCTATGGCTGATGATCTGGAAAGAAACTGTCAGCCTGTGATGTTAGGACACTGAAAGGGGCTGGGTCTCTAAGGTTTGGGGAATGGGTTTTTTGTCTTGAAACAGTTATTCTAAGCTTCGGTTAGTTTTTTTAAAAAATATCTCTAGAAAGTAAAGTGGTTAAAATGCCACTAGGTTTGAGGGTTATACCTATTAAACTGCAGTGGACATTTTTTGCCAAAACTCTGCCACCGGTGCTGGTTATGGCAAATCCTTACCAGTCTGTGGGCTTCTTTTACTCCTTGAGATTGTGACAGAGACTTAACACCAACCAGAAAATATGAATTTCAACCACTAACTGGATATCTATTAGTGATCTTGACTTGCAAACTCCAGCTCACTGCTGCCCACATTGATATCTTTTGCTTTAGTCCTGGTAGTTTAATTATTTGCTTCAGTTCATTTATACTTCTTACAGTTGCCAGAAAGTCACAGTTGGGCTAACTGGTGACGGTTATTTCACTCTTTCCTGCACCTTTTTATATATTCTTAGAGGTTAAACGCAGAACAGACTTAGAAGGATAATGGCTGAAATACAAAAACCTTCCCATGTATGTCGTTTTATGTTGAAATATGATTTTATCCTGTCACCTTTCGCAGGCCTCTGTAAATTACTCGGCTGCTTTTAATTACCGGAACTGACCTGATTATTAGGCTTCTACTGTAGCTTCGGTAATAAGAGCCTTCATAATTGAAATCTCATCTGCTGTCCTTTGTCCACTAAGTGGTAGCTTGTGACCCTGGTGAGTGTTTATCCTCTCCATTGTCCTGGATCTGCATCCCCCAAGTGGAGGAGACAACCATAGTGCTCATATTAATAATGCTTTTGATAGTTGTATTTTTTTTTCATTTCTCTGCTCTCAGAAACCCTTAGATGCACTTAAGATTTGAAGGCCTGGCATTGTAAGAAACTGTTTACTCATACATCAAATTAATTGCCTACTTGGGGCTGTTTTTCCTCAAAAGGAAGATTTGGAAGGAAAAAAATGTGCGCATACCTTGTAGGGTATTATAATTTTCTCAATATTTGATAGAGTTTTCTAATGATTATTGATCACATTTATATATATATTGTCTAATTTTTTACCTCATGTAAGCTTTATGTAAGAAAAAAAAATTTTTTGGTGGTATCATCTGTTTGTTTTTTCCCCAGGTAAATGGAAATCAACTGTCCTAAGCACCAGATAGGAATTGCTTAGTGGTTGAGGTGGGGATTATATTTTCCCAGGTGGTGCAGTGATAAAGAATCTCCCTACCAGTGCAAGAGATGTAAGAAATGTGGATTGGATCCCTGGGTCAGGAAGATCCCCTGGCATAGGGAATGGCAATCCACTCCAGTATTCTTGCCTAGAAAATTCCATGGACAGGGGAGCCTAATGGGCTATAGTCCATGGGGGTTGCAGAGTCGGAGATGATAGAGCATGCATTCACACACACACACACATATTTGCCCCAGAATTAATTGCTGGAAGATTTCTCTAGTTTCTTGCTGTTTGACTCACTGTGACAAAGCCCAGAGGAGGGAATGGGCCTGGGAGCCGCACTTCTTCCTGACCCAGCCTCACCCATAACACAAGCTGGATGCTTTTCTTTCCTTGCCCATGGTTTCAGCCACCACCCCAGTTATTTAAGGGGAGATCACACACACACACACACACACACCCACCCACCCACCCACCCCTACCTACCTTTCTTTATTCCTGGCCATCACACACACACACACCCCTGCCTTTCTTTATTCCTGGCCAACTCACACACACACACACACACCTCTACCTTTCTTTATTCCTGGCCATCACACACAAACACACACACTCACACACACCTACCTACATTTCTTTATTCCTGGCCAACACACACACACACACACACACACACACACACCCCTTTCTTTATTCCTGGCCATCACACACATACCAACAGCCCCCTCCCCACCCCCCCCACACACACCTACCTACCTTTCTTTATTCCTGGCCAACACACACACACCCCTGCCTTTCTTTATTCCTGGCCAATACACACACACACACACACACACACATATATACACACACACCTACCTTTCTTTATTCCTGGCCATCACACACACACCCGCCCATAAACACACACACACACACACACCTACCTACCTTTCTTTATTCCTGGCCAACACACACACACACCTTTCTTTATTCCTGGCCATCACACACATACCAACACCCCCCTCCCCACCCCCCCCCACACACCTACCTACCTTTCTTTATTCCTGGCCAACACACACACACCCCTGCCTTTCTTTATTCCTGGCCAACTCACACACACACACACACACACACACACACATATACACACACACCTACCTTTCTTTATTCCTGGCCATCACACACACACCCGCCCATACACACACACACCTACCTACCTTTCTTTATTCCTGGCCAACACACACACACACCTTTCTTTATTCCTGGCCATCACACACATACCAACACCCCCCTCCCCACCCCCCCACACACACCTACCTACCTTTCTTTATTCCTGGCCAACACACACACACCCCTGCCTTTCTTTATTCCTGGCCAACTCACACACACACACACACACACACACACATATACACACACACCTACCTTTCTTTATTCCTGGCCATCACACACACACCCGCCCATACACACACACACCTACCTACCTTTCTTTATTCCTGGCCAACACACACACACCCCTGCCTTGCTTTATTCCTGGCCAACTCAAACACACACACACATACACACACACCTACCTTTCTTTATTCCTGGCCATCACACACACACCCACCCATACACACACACACCTACCTACCTTTCTTTATTCCTGGCCAACACACACACACACACACACACACACACACACCTTTCTTTATTCCTGGCCATTACATACACACACACACCTACCTTTCTTTATTCCTGGCCATCACAGATACACCCACACCCCCCCTCCCCCCGACACACACACCTACCTACCTTTCTTTATTCCTGGCCAACTCACACACACACACACATACACACACACCCCTACCTTTCTTTATTCCTGGCCATCTGTCCTGTTTCCACTGTTGAAACTGGCCATTAATCTAACATTGAGACAGCCTGATTCATTAATGATTCCTTGATATTCAGATAATTGCAAGGCTGAGCAACATCAGAGTGGTTTGTAAGCTCTCTAATTTCAGGGCATTTTCAAGCTGTCATTATTACTCACAAATGGCAGCCCTCTCAAGTTCAGACTCTGCTGACCAGGAAGGAGAAGGTCAGACTTTAGAAATGTGTATTTGAACTTGGTCCATCTGGGGTTAGTGTTTTTGGTAAAGAGCAGGTTTTGCAGACGTTGGAGGATCAGAGTGACAGTGCCCTGGGTGTAAGTGCAGAGGCGCCCTTCTCCTTTGGTCCCGACCGCAGGCTCACCCGTCTGTGTCTGTCTCCAGGCTCCTGCCTGCTCCATCATGAGTGCCGCCTCCCATCACTTGATACTGGGGTACCCCACAGCCCTGTATAATGTGGTACCATATTTATTTTTTCCCTGCAAGAGCTAGATGTCAGCACGTAGAAGAACATTGGCACAGAGCAGGCACTCTGAAGATTTCTTGAGTGAGTGAAGGAACACATAAACAGGGAACAAATGAACAAACAGACACATTCATTCTGGATCCGTCCTGAGAGGAACAGCACTCTTTATAACCATAATAAGTCTATTGAAACAGCAGTGCAATGTTAGTTTTTGTCTCCCTAAACTAAAATATATCTTATAATATGCCAGTTTGCAAGGCCAGCTATCAGCTGGGGGACTACAAATTGACAGGAGTGTCTTGGAAAAAGTTGTTAGTATATCCTTAAATATACAAATGAATGGAGAAAGGTCAATAGTTGATGGGAAAAAGAAAGTGCTACATTTTGGAACTGTAACAAAATTATACAACTGCCCAAGATCCTGCAATCAGGAAATGCCTATGTAAAATGAAATCTTTCTGAAATCATTAAAAATTATGTGTATTCACTTGTGTGCGCTATAAGTGCAAAGCCTAAATCTATCTGATTGGGAAGAAAAGAGCTGAACAAACCCAAACTGAGGAGCATTCTACAAAATAACTGACCCTTTACTCTTAAAAATATCAATACTGTGAAATACAAAGAAAGACTTAGGAATTGTTCCAGATTAAAGGAAACTAAAGGCCTTGCAGGTGGCCTAGACGAAAAGAACTGTCCTGCCAGAGCAGGAGACATAAGAGACAGGAGTTCGATCCCTGGGTCATGTAGATCTGCTAGAGAAGGGAATGACAACCCACTCCAGTATTCTTGCCTGGAGAATTTCATGGAGAGAGGAGCCTGGAGCGCTACCGTCCATGGGGTCGCGAAGGATCGGACACAACTGAAGTGATTTAGCCTACACACAGAGATCTAACAGTTGAGTGACTGTGTAGAATTTGGGGTTTTCTTTTGCTATAAAGGACTTTATTGGGACAATTGCTGAAATCTGAATGAGGCTGTAGATTGGATAACAGCAGTGTATTAACTGTAGTGAGGTTTTATTAAAAGAACTCCTTATTTGTAGAAAATACACTGGGAAGTATTTTGGGATAAAAAACATTCTCTCTCCACTTCCCTGCCTCAGAGGGAGTGTGCAGGGATTAAAGTAAATTGTAAATGTTGACATTTGAGGAATCCAAATCTGGATGAAGGGGATCAGAGAATTCTTCGTACTAGTCCTGCAGCTTTTCTTTAGGTCTGAAATTATGTCAAAATACAAGTTTTAAAGCCGGATGCTTAGGAAGAATTTATAATCACTTAGGGAAATGTCATTGCTGAAAAGGAACAAAACAAAATTACATAATAGAGTGTGATTTCAGCTACATTAAAAACTCAGAGAGAAAAGTAAAAGGAAATACAGCAACGTGTTAACTCTTGTTATCTTATATCCATGTTAATGTATTTCACACATTTTCTATAAATAGCATGCATTTCTTGAAAAATAAGGAGGAAACAAAATTTCTCAAGAAAGATGATGGCTAACTCTCAAAGAAAACCTAAGTGAATCTTGTTCTTTGCGTCTTTAGCACCACGCACCTCATTCTTAGAAGGACACGGTATATGTATGGATGTACATACATACATACAGAAACTGTTTTAAACTTTTCTTTTTCATTACTGATATTTCGGCTTCTCCGGTGCCTCAGTAGTAAAGAATCTGCCTGCCAATGCAGGAGACACAGGAGATGTGGGTTTGATCCCTGGGTCAGGAAGATCCCCTAAAGAAGGAAATGGTAACCCACGGCAGTATTCTTGCCTAGAAAACCCCATGGACAGAGGAGCCTGGTGGGCTACAGTCTGTGTGGTCACAAAGAGTTGGATACAACTTAGCTATTGAACACAAGCATGGGCAATGATATTTCAAAGGAAATCCTGTATTGGGCAGTAGCCGAAATAAGATACCCCTTAAGCTTTGTCTAGCCCTGAAATTCCTTCCTCTTCTTTCCAGTTCTATGGAAGTCAGCACCTCTGCAATCCAGACAGGGTGCTAGATACCAGGTGTGTAGGATTGAAAAGCTACCCAGACCCCACAGACAGGCCAATCAGTGATTGCCATCCCATGCTAGGTACTATAGGAGCATAGCAGCTCTTACACTGGGTGGACCTGGCTTGGGGCAGGGGTGGTTGTGCAAGGCAGGGATGAATCTTAGACCTAGAAATTTAAATGAAATCTTGCCATTTGGAAAAGGATAGCAGAGCATTGTGGGCTGAGCATTCTTCTGTGTCTAGCATATGTCTGTACTCTGGCCCATTGGCATGTCACTCTGGAGACCCTGGCTGGACAGGTGAGAGTTTTACAGAACCCAGGAAGCTCCAGGTCCCACAGGGTCTGCTTTCCCAGGTCTTGGAGGAAGTGGCCCCGCTGCAGGAAGCAGGAGGAGCTTTGTGTGGCTCTGGAGCCAGGCTCCCTGTGAACCTGAGGCCTCCATTTGCAGAATCACTGTTGGAGTTTGCCTGATGGCCCCCACCACAGAAAGCAGATGCTGCATAGATACCAAGGGAGAATAGAATAAAGGAGACGGCAGAACCATGTTGGAGAGTTTGCTGATCTCTGATATACTCAGTGGAATTCCTGGAACCTACTTTATTCATTTGGTATCAGACCCTTCTGCAAGGGGTCAGGTCTGCTCATGTGGCCTCACAGTGTCTGGAGTCCCAGAGTTACCCCCAGAGCAGTGTTGTTGAGAAATGTTTTTCTTGAGGAATGTGTTCCCTGGACAGTAACTATTCTTTGAGCCATTCATTTGCTTGGGCGCATTGTCCTTTCCAGTCCTTAGAGCTTGGGGCCACCAGTACATAAGTATTTGTTAAACCACCACATAACTAGATCAATCAGAGGCAAAATAGTGGTTAAGAAGCCTACACTTGGGTTGCGCTGGAAGCTTCTCCATTTGTCTTGGAAACTTTTAAGCATTTTAGAGCATGATATTTTACTTGTATTACTTTCATATTTCCATAGTTTGTTAAGGACTGCATGAGTTGATATTAATTCAGGATATAATATATATAGTAAGTGTTTGATTCCTGCTGCTGCTACTGCTAAGTTGCTTCAGTCGTGTCTGACTCTGTGCAACCCCATAGGCAGCAGCCCACCAGGCTCCCCTGTCCCTGGGATTCTCCAGGCAAGAACACTGGAGTGGGTTGCCATTTCCTTCTCCAGTGCATGAAAGTGAAAAGTGAAAGTGAAGTCGCTCAGTCGTGTCCGACTCCTAGCGACCCCATGGACTGCAGCCCACCAGCCTCTTCCATCCATGGGATTTTCCAGGCAAGAGTACTGGAGTAGGGTGCCATTGCCTTCTCCTTGTTTGATTCCTACCAGTTATTATTAATAAGCATTGGTTAGCACAGTACATGAAGAGAAAGCACTGGATTCTTAGTCAAGTGACCTGCTTTCTAACCTAAACTTTACCCCAAAAGTCCTAGAAGAGAAACAGAGCTGGAAATAGGCCTTACAAACTTTTTAGCATCTAGTCCAACAAGCTCATTTTCAGAAGCTTAGAAAGGTATAATGAACCTTGCAAAGGCTTATTAATCACAGCTTTCATGTCTGTTCATTCATTTTTAAAGCAAGAGTAGTAATCGTAGAGTAAGCCCTTAATTTCTATTAACTGGTGTTGTGACGTTGATTCTCAGTTTTATTATCTTCCTGACCCATTGGACTTTGCTTATTGTCCTGTCCCCACTATCTGGCACAGTGATGAGCATACAGTAGGTGCCCAGCCTACATTTGTTGAATGATTGAAGGAAGCATCTTGCTGAAGGTAGGATTTAGGCAGAGTCTGAATCAGAACCATGTTCTAGGGTGCAGATTCTAGGGTGCAGGCCCCTTTCCCTTTAACTTGAGGCAACCTGCTTCATTTCCCTGCGCACCTTGGATTTGATCATCAGGTCCCTCCTGTGGTGAGAATGGGAGTCATCTGCCGGCCTTTCACAAAGACCTGTGGTTGTGTGCTTGAATGGCCACTAGGTGGCGTGGTTGGCCAAATAGCAGACAAAGTGGGGGTGGGGGCGGAATCGGATTGATTGCCCTACCAAGAGAACAGTAGGAGTGATCTGATACCCTTATACTCTTGGATGAGGTGGGAGGCTTGCCTTGAGAAGGAGGCAGGGATCCCAGGGTTTGTGTGCATGGACTTAGGAGCCAAGTGTGGGTTAGCTCTGCTCCTACCAACTAGACATCCTGAAACTTCCCTGGGGCCCTTGTTTCAGTGATGTCATGCATATAACATGCTCAGCACTTCTCCAGGGTGGGGAGGTGCTCTGCAAGGTTAGTAGCGATGAGTCTAGCTTTTGATACCATGAAACACCACTTTTCTGTTCCCTGCCAAGCCAAGTAGATGGGCTTGAGAAGGCTTTGCAGGAGAAGTCTGTGCCTTGCTCCCTGTTTCACAAAGCCAGAATTTAAAATATTCCCTTAAATGGAAAAGTGGATGGCGTGTCAGTATCAAGTTAAAAGGAAGCCTAAAATATTTGGAGGGACATCAGGACTCCTGAGAGAGTCGCTATGGAGCTTACTCAGCACAAAGCACAGTGTTGTGTGCATAAGTGGAACTCAGAGGGTAAGGGGATGATGGGAGATAGTGACAAAATGCCCTTTGCTCAAGTTGTTCAAAGAAAGAACTTGTTTCCTGGACTTTTATTCAGACCTGAGTGACTTATTTTTAAAATAGTTTGGGGAGAATCTCCTAGGAATAACTGTGACTAGCATTTGTTACGTAGTTTACTACATGCAAAGTATTGTGCTAAACACCATACATTCATTATTCTGTTTAATCCTTCCAGCAACCCTGTGAGATTGGTTGGGTTATCATGCCCATTTTACAGATGAGGAAATTGAGGTGCAAAGAGTATAATAATAATAATAGCAAAAATTGCCTACTTACTAGAGATCAAAAGTTACTCTGAGTGCTTGAAGTACCATACTTACCCTCCTCTAAGTCAGCTGCTATTATTACCTTCATTTTACAGAGAAGGCAGCAGGTACAGAAAAGTTATGTAACCTTGCCAGGGTCACACAGGGAGTGAATGGAAGTCAGAATACAAACCCCAACCCACGCGACTCCAAAGTTGTTGGATTGTTTACCATCGCACTATGCTGCCTCCCACAGCACATTGTATGCAGTAAGAGCGTGATAAGTGTTTGTTGAGTTGAACTATTCCACTCAGACTATAATTAGCCGAGAGAAGACTCCTTAAGGAAGAACTATACCGGTCTTCACACTCCCACCCAAAAACCACATTGGCCTCCATTATGGAATATATATGCAGCTCCATGTGCTGAATTTTGCTCCTGACTTTTTGTCAGTAATAGGATATTCTTCCATTGAAACAGTCAGGAAAAGTCTGTCATCGTGACAAATGTTTCCAGGAAACATTTCCACAGGGAGCATCTCAGAGAACTTTATCTGCTTCACACTTCTCTGGCAAGCATTTCTTGGGCTTGTTTGTTCTGCTAGAGTGGTGTCCAGCCACATCTCATTAGCTTCAAAAGGCCAGAGGGTTGCAGGGTGTCAAGCCAGCCCTGCACACCAAGCCGTCAGTGCGTGCGTAGGGCACCCAAGCAGGCCTGCTTCCCTGTCCTGACACCTGGCTGGTGCTGGCGGATGTGAGCAGCAGAGGGGACTTGCTGCCTCTGTTAGAAGCTGGGCGCTGAGATCAGGCAGGGTTTTTTATTGTCATGGTGCCAGTGAGGTCTGAGAAAGGAAAGGACCCGGGTCTCTTAAATCATTCTCTGGGTATAATAATTCAGTCCCAGGGGTTTGGCTGGTTGTTGTTTTTTTTGTGTGTGTTTTTTTTTAATGCATGTGTTACTGAAATAGGAAACTCAAAAGAAGTTAGACTAAAACCTCCTCCTCAGACCTGTGACTCTGAGCACGGAGACTTGTTTATGGAAGCCTCCATCTGCTGCCGCTTCTCTGTAAGTGAACTGTGCCGTCTTGTATCTTCTCAGAACTTCTCGGCATCTCTGAGGGTGGGGGTGGGGGGTGAACTGTAGGCCTCAGGTTCAATCTTTTCAAGGAAAGCAGTGCTTCTCTCTCTGAATATTTCTCCCTCAAAACAGATTTTTTTTTTTTTCCATTGTAACAAAAATTATGCATGTCACAGGAGACAGAGGGAGAGTTTGGAACTGTTGAGGGGGAGGTAATAGTCCCCAAGCAGGGTCCCCAGGCAGGCAGAGGTAGAAGTGTGAGAGCACAGGTAGAAAGGCTCCCATTTGTCGCTGCTCCCTCGTCTCCACGACTTGTCACCTTCCGGCCATGCTGGCCCTTCGCTCACCTTTCCAAGGAACAGTTGGAAGTGGGTGGATGTCTGCTGTGTCATTAACAGAGCTACCGGACACGTGTGAGGCAGGGGAGGTGGAAGTGAGAGGCCAAAGGCGATGCTGGGCTCCTGTGGGTGTTTTCCTCTCTCCTGTCTGGAGCAGCGCTTCCTGCCTGTTCTCACGTAGGAACATCATATCAGGGTAGCGAGAGAGATGCCCAGAGCTCCAGCCTCTGGACAGTCAGGCCCTGCTTGGCCACCTGGGGCTGGGGCACACCCAAACCTTAATCCAGGGGTGCTGCTTGAGAGGCTCTGAGCTACAGGATCATCACCCTCAAAGTCATCATCAGATTACCACTATGCTCGTTATCCAAGACTCTTAATTTACCAAACCCTTTTGCTCTCAGAAGTTGGAAATTCAAGGCAGGTGTTTGATTTTTAGAGATTCTGAGGTCCAGCCCCTTCATGGGACTTTGAAAAAAAACTGAGGGTCAAAGAGGCTTGAGCTGGGTCACCTGGTTGGGACCAGAACCATCCTTGTGCACACGTGACTGTGGGATCAGTGTGAATGAGGAGGCATGACATCACACACACATGCGTGTGTGCACACGTTTACATCAGTATATACACACCAGGTCCAACAGGGCTATACTTCTCCTTTTAAAGTATCAGGTTTTCATATCTCATTCTTATACAGTGTTTTAAAACCAAATAGAAATTTTAAGCCACATGGCTATACCATGTTGCCTCCAGCTCAAACCCATTCCCCATCCTGAACTCAAAAGATGAGGGGCTTGGTGTTCAGAGCTGTTGCCCTTTGGGCAAAGACCACAGCACCCTGAGATCTTAGGGAACCTGATGTCATTTGTCGTCAGCCTGTGTCTAGTCTGAGACGCCTCTGTTATTCCACAGTGAATTATTGCAGTAGCCTCCCAACTGGTCTTCTTGAGTCCAGCCTCGCCTTTCGTACCAATTAATGTAGCCAGATTGGGCTTATTATAAACTACAGACCCGCTCATGCTACTCCTCCTTCCTTCTCTCTTCGTGCCCCTTTGATTAACTAGCTCTTCTGCTGCATTCAGGTGTGTTAATGTTCCTCTGGGGGACCTTCCTGACTCAGCACGTCTGGTCTGGGCACCCCTATCATGCCCTCTCCATTACCTCTACTGACCCTGACCACATGGTCTGGAAGTTGTTTTTCTCCCCCAACCCTGCAGATGCAAAGCACCTTAGGATGGCGAATCTGTTTGATGAGTGTTTGTGGCCCCAGAGCGGGCACAAACAGCAAGAGCATTCAGTACACACGGCACCTTCACATCTGCTGCTTGAAATGTAGTTTTTGCTTCATTCTCCAATGTCTGGCTCTGCTGCTTGTTCTATTTAAATGCCTTAGCATCTTGGTGGTATCAGGGCTCTCATATAAATAAACAACTTACCACTAGTGATGTCCCAGTACTAGGCTATATTTAGTACAATTTGTTCATAATTGTTGTTCATCATTATGACCCTAGGACACTATAAAACTCTTAAGTGCCCTTGACTCATCAGAAGCAAATTAAATTATTCACTTAGCAAACATTTTTGAGCATCTACTTGGTACTAAGCGTGTTCTCGGCACTATAAAGTGTATAAGGATGGGTGGGGTGGGTTGTGCCTCTTGGAGCTGACTTACATTTTTTGTTTGTGTATCTTCCTATGTTGAATACTTTAAAGCCCTAGCACCTCACAGTATGAGCCCAAAAGATAGTGGTTTCTCTTCACTCAAGCACAGGAGTGAGATAAGCCTCTTTGGAGGATACAAGGATACATAAAATACAAACCCTGTCCTTAAAAAGCCAAAGGTCTAACAGAAGAAACAAGATTTATACCTAAGTGCCTCTAAGACCAAATAGAAAGTGAAAAATGCCCTAAGAAGCTACATCTGTTTGGGCTACAAGTAATAGGAAATCCAACTCAAACTGGCCTAAACCGAAAAGGGGACTTAGTCTCTCACCTAAGAAAAGAAGTGCAGAGGGAGGCCGTGCCCAGTTGACCAATTTAGTGCTCGTTGACAACATCAAATTCTAGCTATCATGTCAACCTCAGAGCATCAGCTAAGTCTCCACATAGGCACAGAAAGGCTGCAGGCATCCTATCCTCTCATACCAGTACCAAAGTAGGTAACGATTTCTTATGCAGCCCTCTTTAAGAACAAAGAGATCTCTCAAAAGCCCCCAACCAACTCCCCAGTATGTCGTGTAGACCAGCACTGAGACAGATGCTCATTCATAAATTCAGCCCTGACAAATAGGATGGAGTCATTTATGTGCCCTCGAACAGTCTAGATTTTCCCTAATCACATGAGGAGATGATGGCCCTGTTCTGCCAGTACCGAGGAAGCAGGGGGATGGCTATTGAGTGACAGGCTAGAGTGCTTACCATAGAGGGAATTGTTAAATAGCTCATGTTGTTCTGAGGGAAACAAGGTGATTCTTCAGTGGAGAAGCGCTGCCCTCCCCCCTCCCGGCTTCTAAGGGAAGAAATGCAGCTGTTGTGAGAGCAGGCTTCCAGGAACAAGGTTTCCAGGAGGAAGCGACATCTAAGTTGGGGCAGAAGTCTCTAGAGGGGAGAGAGAGGATCAGATTTTTCTTTCAGGAACCACTGGCTGTGAAGAGGTTGGGGTGGGTTCTGGAAGGCAGACCAGCCAGGGAGCTGTCGCAGTGTTGCTATAATAGTTGTGGTCCTGAGTAGCATGGTGGCGAGGGGGATAAAAACATACCCACTTGAGAAATACCGGGGAGGTCGAGTGAGCAGGACCAGGAAGAAGAAGCCGAGGCACAGTGGGTGGGGGGAGCCCAGGGTGACTCCCGAATGTCTGGTTGGGCAGCTGCCAATGGTGACATGGCTCCCCGAGCAGGAAACCACAGCTGTGGGCATCAGGGGGCGATGAGTGCAGGTGGCATCGGAGCTTAGTGTGGACTGGGAGTGGGGTCGGAAAGAGCTTAAAGTCAATGCTCCCGGGGTCCTGCTAGGAGGCTACACTTGATCCTCCTAAGAATCTGTGCAGGGAGCTGGTGGGGAGAAAACGAGGTGGGAATGTGCAGTGAGTCACATGGTAGGAAGGGCACGGGGCAGGGCACATCCGTTCTCATAGGTGACCAGGAAGCGGGCTGCACGGCAGCGACTGGAGGAGAGCGGGGCCAGGCTCAAGAGGGATGGGGTGTGCTGGTGACGCCTGGGCCCTGTCCATGCGAGAGATGTGGTACCCTGCTTTTAACCTGGCAGAGAGCTTAGATGCACTGTCACCTCTGTGTGCTGCCTGGCCTGCTGGGGCAGGTGTTCTCGCGTGAAGAAGTGCAGACACCACCGGGCAAGGAGACACCCAAGGAGAGGGGGTCCGTGCAGCCCCGGAAGCAGCTCCCTGCTCTCCCCGCTCAGGCCAGTGCTCATTTTACCAGTTACAAATCCCTGTAGAGAATCTTGATTCACCCTGCCCGAGCACTTCAGTAAGTGCTGGTATTACAGAGCTAGGGAGAATATGATCCCATTTGGGAGGCAGAGAAAGGCAAAAAATGAAAAGAAAAATAAAATGCAGTGTAGAGTGAAGATAGAAACAGAGAATTAGGGACTGTGGGGCTTTGGACTGCTCAGAGGAGGGTGGGACCAAGACTGAACCCAGCAAGCCTCTGGGGGCAGCCCAGGTCCCTACCTCAGTTGTGGCTCCCTCTACCCACCGGCACACCGTGCATTATGATGTAAATGACCACCAGAGGTAGGAGTGGTCAGGGATCATCTCTTCAGTATAGAACATGAGCTAAAGCTTGGAGATATTTGAAAACGGGAGCTTTAAAAACCAAGCAAAAACATTCTTACAGTATGTTTATCAGACACCCACCATGTGCTCAGCTGTGGTCCAGGGACTGGGCATCAAAGGGGTTAAGACGAGGTCTTGCCCTCTTGGAGCTGAGTAGGGAAGACAAGACAGCCCCATGAGCTTGCTTCTGTAGTCTAAGGTCAGTGCTGGGGTGGCGCTGCAGGAGGCTGAAGGGAGGCCACGAGCTCAGCCAGGGAGTCACCAGGGAAGCTTGCTGGAAGCTGTGATCCCAATCAGGTTCGTTCAACCCTTGCCTGCTTTGAGTTTTTCATAAGGATACACGGATGTAAATTGGCACTTAGACGTTAAGTGTCTGGCACACAGTGAACATGCAGTGGCTGATAGCTAATATTATTTCCAGCTCAGATTAGCTCAGGGATGAGCTGAGAATAGAGGATGTTGCTAAAATAATAATACCTTAGTCAACTGTCAGGGGCATTAAAGGTAAAAAAGTTAAAGTACTAAATCATTTAGAATAAGACTAGCAAATTGTTTTCAACTTGTGTGTCACCTACAGTTGATTGGAGCCAGGTGTTGAAAGGGAATGTTATTCATGTCTGGGCCCAGTAAGAAAAGAGCATGTGATCCGTTAGTGATGTCTGCCATGGGTGCAGTGGGGGAGGGGTAACAGGCAGGCCAACATTTGCCATCCTCAGATTAGAATGATAGATCAAATAATTGGGATCTGGCAACATAAAACCTATTAATCCCACCCCTACACACTTGGCATTTTTCAGAAATGAAAGTGCTCTGTTCGTATGTGAATTTTTTTAAAGTACACCATCATACTTTCAAAGTTGTCTATTGGAATTCCAGTTTTTTCAGCCCAGTCTCCTATACTCCTTAGACAGCTGCCCTCTTGTCACTGATCAGAGCTGGAAGCAGAGCCACATCCTGAAACTCCAAGGAAAGATAAATGTAGGATAATTAATTGCTATAATAATTAAGTTGTATTTCTCCCAGTGGCAGGAGAGCAGAGGAACATATGTTAGATTCTCCTTAAGTGCTGATGTAGGGAAAGGGCTGCTAACGAGAACATCCAGTTATTCAGAGCTTCCCATTAAAGGGTCAGCACATTCAATCAAGGATGAGCCAGGCGCAGAGGAGAGAAGAGACCACAGTTCCTTCCTTGTGTCTTGGTAATAACTCTTGCTGAAAGACAGATGTGATACAAATGCACTGGTACTTGTCACGCTTCACGGTCATTAACCTGACATCTCTATTGGGCTGCGTTAAATGCTGGTTTGGGTTAGAAGGCAACCGTGAATGCTAAAAGGTGGGGAGAGGCACATTTACTACGTGAGTTTACTAGCATGTGCGGTTTGCTCCCAAACTGTTTGCCTGTTGTTTGGGCTTGGCCCTTCTGGAGTGTCCATAGAAGAACCCTTTCCACCCGTCTCACTTTTCATGCTGCAGTATCAATTAGATGTATCTTTGGGGGATGCTATTGAATGAGAACAAGGGCCAGGGTATGGCTGTTTTGGTTTTAAGTGTCCAGGGAATATTGTAGGGAGCAGTACGACCTCAGGCATTGGGTGAGTGTATTTTGGGAGAAGTGCATGTACTTTTGAACTCATGATCCTAAACACAGCAACCCTGACCTACTGGAAGGCCCCATCCTGGACGGTGCTGCCCAAGAGCACATTTATATTTATACAAAAACATAAATGGCCATTCTTGGAGACTGTGATTCTTACTAAAATATTTTTTTGAAAGTGGATAGAATGTGAGTGCATGTATAGGAGTGTGTGTGTGTGTGTGTGTGTGTGTGAGATTGGGTAAGTTCAGGTGGCCCAAGTAATAAAGTAGTTTAAAACTATTGAAAAAGTATTTTCATATAAAAGCAAAAACAAAAGTGTATGCATCTTTTTTTGAAGTGAAAGTGAAAGTCACTCAGTCGTGTCCAACTCTTTGCCACCCCATGGACTATACAGTCCGTGAAATTCTCCAGGCCAGAATACTGGAGTGGGCAGCCATTCCCTACTCCAGGGGATCTTCCCAACCCAGGGATCGAACCCAGGTCTCCTGCATTGCAGGTGGATTCTTTACCAGGTGAGCCACCAGGGAAGCCCAAGAATATTGGAATGGGTAGCCTATCCCTTCTCCAGGGGAGCTTCCTGACCCAGGAATCAGACCAGGGTCTCCTGCATTGCAGGCAGATTCTTTACCAACTGAGCTATCAGGGAAGCCCTTTTTTTTTTTTTTAATGATGAGCAAAAAATACTTCTTTCCCTCTTAATGTTATTTTTAAAGTGTCAAACATGTTACCTGATGCTACATAAAGTGTCATAAAATATGAAATATATGCAATCAGGGCAGGGAGGGTGGGTGGGAATCTATCCAAGGCCCTGATGCTGTAACTGAAATGAATCATTAAACTGAAAGAACGGAAGTTTCAAGCACATGTACTTGCCAGTCTGAGACAAATTATATGGCTTAATAAGAAGGTATATAAATATGTGTAGGATATTCTGAGAAAGGAGTGGGCCTAGAAACCTAACCCCAAGTTACAACACTGTTTCTATGGGAAAATATGCTCCCTAAGTGCCTTCTTTGAAAGCCAACTTTTGAAACCCTGCCGATTTATAAGTTGGGGGTTAATGATACAAAGCGATCACCTACTGATGCGTAGAATTCTCAGCCCGAGTCCGTCATCAAGCATTTATTGAGTAACTGCTGGGTGGATTACCCTCTGATAAGCATGGCAGGGTGAAACAAAGGAAATAAAGGAGCGTTTCTGCCCTCAAGAAGCTTGTACCTAGCCGGAGAGGGAAAGCATGCCTGCAGAGCAACCTGAGAGCATTCCCAGTGCCTGCGCTACAAAGCAGGGGTCCTGCAGGCCGCAGCGTGAAGGAGGGATGTGAGACCTTGTGGCGAATCAGGAAAATGTGGGGCCCCACCAGCCGAGCCTGTTCCTATTTGTTATCCCCATAGGCACACCGAAGACTTTCCCACTCTGCCCCTGAGAGCCTCACAGAAGCATGAAGCCATGGCTGCAGGGAATGTCACATGATCCTAGGATGCTGAGCCATTCAGAACCACAGCTGGCATGTGGTGTTACCTTATTAGGAAAGGTTCGGGTTTCTTCCTTTTTTCCTTTCTTTCTGCCTTCCTTTCTTCCTTCCTTTCATCTCTCTCTCTCTCTCTCTCTCTCTCTTGAAGGTAGGTAGACTCTTGGCAGTCTGGGCAGGGATGTACCTCCTGTACCCAGAGTTCTAGCTCTTCAGCACGCCCTAGTGAATCAGAGTCTTTCTGAGATTTGGAGCCTGACTTTGTGTGTTTGGGGTGTCATTTTCTCAGAGACTCTACAAATGAGACAAGCGGTGACTCAATAGCAGCAGGCAGGCCCCTTGCCATACTTGTGAGACAGAGCTTTGGCTTTTCATTTAGCTCCAGCCTGGAGGTCACCGAAAGGGAGAAGGGACATCAGGAGAGGGGCAAATTGACTGTAAAATTCCTGAGTCTGGGACTGTGTTCCATCCCCCTGGGAATGCTGACAGCCTGCAGAGAAGGGGGCTGTGGCCCAGGCTGGTCTGCCAGGTGAGGCATCCAGATCAACCGCTGTGTCCTGATGGGAAATGCCTAAAAATAGACTGTTTGCTCCCTTCCCTACATTGCCTCCGAGGAGTGCTTCCCAGAGGCTGGATCAGCAAATAATTGTGCCCAAGCCTTCCTTATGGTTCTGTTCTTCAGCTTTTAGAGGCAGAGTCCTTGTTACTCTTTATGCTGTGGGGCAAGTAGGGTGGGGGTGGTGGCATTCCTATCCAAAAGGTTTAAACAATAATGGTAATGTAGCAGCAAACATTTGTTGAGTGTTTACTACATTCCAGGAATTGGAAGCATTTCATGTGGTTTACCTCATTCAGTTCTCCTTATAGCCCTTAACAGAGTTTTTGCATTATTATCTCCATTTTGCAGATGAGAAAACTGAGGCTTAGGGAGGTCAGGTAACCAACCTCTCTAGAGCCTCGCTGCTAGTAACGACAAAGCTGGGACACAAACCCAGATCTGTCTGCCTCCACATTTAATTACCAGATATTTCTTCCTCTCAGAAGACTTTTTACTTACAGTTTCTTGCAAGTCTTACTCCTGCTTCTCCTGCATTATTTGGGAAGGAAAAGAACTTCTCCCAGGGCAGTAAGAAGAGGGAGAGGCCTTGGAAAAATAAGTCAGGGATGAATTTATTTTGAAAAAGGAGGGTTTGTGAGGGAAGCGTTGAGCTGGCCAGCTGAAAGGGAGAGGTTGTTCTGGACTCTGCGTGTGTTACGGAAGAATGCATGGAAATGAGTGGGAGAAACAGAAAGTAAACCAGACAGGGCAGGATCCAGTGGAAGGAAATGTGATAGTCAGCAGAGAAAGGGGAGCCCTGCCTTCAAAAGCAGCGTGTTAATGATTAGTGCTCTGCGAACGTTGCAGGCCTCACGTGCCCTCCACGGTATGCAGAACTCCCCTGTATGGGGGAGAGTTGCTCTCCAAAAAAACAACCATGAGATTTAATTCTGAGTTTCTGCAGGGACTGGATGAAATCACCACTGGAAAAACAAGAATGGCAGCACATGTTAATTATTTCAGGAACTCTTAGAGGGTGCAAATAAAACACCAGCCATCCCAAGGAGAGACGGGGCCCTTCCTCTACCCTCTCTCCTTGCTCCCCAGACCCCCATCAGCATCCTATCCCCTTCTCGCTGCCTCAGTTGAAGATTCCACATCCCTTGTGTTTCTCTGGGGGGAAAAAAAAAAGACTAAAGGGAATTTTTGTAAAGCAAACTGCATCTTCCCAGAAGCCTATGGTATCCCCTCTGGCCTTCTCTGACCTTCGCGTGGGATCCATCTTTGATTGGCGGTGTGCCTCCTCGTACTACTTTCTCTGCCTCCAGCATCTGAAAAGTTAGAGATTTCTTTATGGATCTTTAACCCAACTCCTAAATACCCAGGACTTATCCCCTTTAGAAGCACCATTTTGCAAAGCAGAAGAGTTCCATGAAAAGGGAACCACAGTTCACTTTGCAGGTTTTCTCTCCTTTTTTCCCCTCACTAAAAGAAAGGCTCTTTATCCCTGCCCTCCCTCTCTACGCCAACCCCTGCCCCAGGCCGACTCACAGTCTGGTTTTAATATAGCAAGTTCTGTAATTATTTGTCTTTTGCAGATTAGGAGACTGAAACATTGCACTTACTCTCCCTGGGTTGCCACTTGGCCCCAGTGACTAGAACTGTGCCCTACCATCCTTGTCCTCGTGGCCAGCAGCCTCAAGTCCCACAATATCTCTGTCTTGGCACAGGGAGCCGACATTGTTTGCATAGCGTACATTCCTGGACAATTGAACTATCCAATTTAACCTTCAGAGCATCCCCATCGGTTTGTGGGTGTTTGTTCCGGGGAGAGGGGGAGAGACGGTGACTTTCATGGTTCACACATGATGCTACCCACACACACCCCAAATTCCAAACCTCTATTCTCTAGAGATTAGAGATGCAAATTGCATCTGTAAAATTCTCAAGTGAAGTCAAACATTTGCTTCAGTCATTTTATCTGGAAGCACATAGCATTAATACTTGCTTCTTTATAATACTCCCCAACCACACCCACTGTGTCCCATTCTGTGAAAGCGTTTTAGAAATAGCCCAATTTCATGTGAAATTAATCTTCATTAACAAAGATGCTATAATAACATATCAATATTGAAATACATTCTGGTTATGATTGGTACCTAATCAAGGAAACTTTAAAACTGTTATCTCCAAAACCAAATCTTGCATCACCCAACATTCAGAAGAGTCTTTATGCTTTTAAAATGTGGCATTTCTGCAGTTTTGTGTACATGAAGTTTGCATCCATAAATGACATTAGGAAAGGTATGAGTAAGATGAAACTCACCAGTTTTTCTTCCACTTATTTTGAGCGAATTTTAGTCCCCTCCTCCAAAATAAAGCTTTTAAAATATGTTTTTCGCTTTAGGGATATTCAGCTGCCTTTTGCTTTCAAACTGGAATTTAAGCCTTCTCCATTCTTATCACCTTCCTTTGATCTCCTTTCACCTTTCCTGGATTCTAAGAGAAGAAAGGTTTTAGAGCCTTGAAATCAAAATAAACTGCAACCTCCCTGAATTATTTACCAGTACTCACTCGGGTTTAACCATGATCATCTGCACATAATTTAAAAATCAAAACACCAACTGGAGGATTTAAGCCAAACCCCCTATTTTTAGAACTGTATTAAAAAAAAAATGACAGATTTTATTTTCAGCCAAACAGCCACGGAGGAGGCTCCTGGGCATTCTTCCATCCCTCAGGGCAGAGCTGGGCTGACCACCTCCCTGCCTTGCCCGGACAGCTGCCTGCCTCCCTGCTGCCTTCCCCAGCCCTAGGTACTTCCAGGCCTCCAACAGACTGGTTACTGCAAAGCAAGGATGTTGCAGTACTTAATTAAAAAAAAAAAAAAAAGAAAGAAAGAAAAAAGTGTTTTGTAACTTCCTTTTTAGTTCTAGTAGATTTGTGTGCTCCTTGAGCTTGGGGGTGAAGTAAGACTTTTGTGTGTGTTTCTTTTTCTTTAGATTAAGAATGGAGGAGAAGTTTCCTTATGTATTCTTACAATTATGCCTTTGTCAGCAGGTAGTTTACAGGGGAGTCAATTTTTAAAAAAGAAGAGGGCTCTAGCCTTTAATTATCCCAGTTGGTATTCAGCTTTAGAAAGCCCGTGTACCTGCTGAGTATGTTAATTTAACCACTTTATAGTATCTTAGGGGCTTCCCTGGTGGCTCAGACAGTAAAGATTCTTAACTCAGCCAGTCTCCCACCCAAACCACCTCCTCTAAGAATTAAGTCTGGAGATACATGAGAGCTTTGTACTTGCATATCTTTCTTTCTTTTTCTCGGTACTTTGGGCTTTAATTAAAATCTTTACTTCAGTTTTTTTGTTGTTGTTTTCTTTTTTCTTTTTTTTAATTTTTTTAAATTTTATTTTATTTTTAAACTTTACATAATTGTATTAGTTTTGCCAAATATCAAAATGAATCCGCCACAGGTATACATGTGTTCCCCATCCTGAACCCTCCTCCGTCCTCCCTCCCCATACCATCCCTCTGGGTCGTCCCAGTGCACTAGCCCCAAGCATCCAGTATCATGCATCGAACCTGGACTGGCAACTCGGTTTTCTTTTGGTTTGGTTTTTATGTTTTTGTACCTCATGCAACTTTTTCTTTTCCCTATACAAACTGAAAATTTTATTACATATCTTAGCATTAACAGAAATTCTTATTTGTCTGCACCCCTGTGGAATATGAAGGCCAGGTTCAGTTTAGTTCAGTTGCTGTTTGTGATCCTATAGAGTGCAGCACACCAGGCTTCCTTGTCCATCACCAACTCCCAGAACGTACTCAAACTCATGTCCACTGAGTTGGCAATGCCATCCAACCATCTCATCCTCTGTTGCCCCCTTTTCTCCCTGCCTTCAGTCTTTCCCAGCATCAGGGTCTTTTCCAGTGAGTCAATTCTTCACAGCACGTGGCCAAAGTACTGGAGCTTCAGCTTTACCACAAGTCCTGCCAATGAATATTCAGGACTGATTTCCTGTAGGATTTGATCTCCTTGAGAGTCTTCTCCAGCCCCACAGTTCAAAAGCATCAATTCTTTAGCGCTCAGCTTTCTTTATGGTCCAACTCTCACATCTATACATGACTACTGGAAAAACTATAGCTTTGACCATATGGACCTTTGTCGGTAAAGAAATGTCTCCACTTTTTAACATGCTTTCTAGGTTTGTCATAGCTTTTTCTTTCAAGGAGCAACTGTCTTTTAACTTTCATGGCTACAGTCATTGTCCACAGTGATTTTGGAAGCCAAAAAAATAAAGTCTGTCACTGTTTCCATTGTTTCCCCATCTATTTGTCATGAAGTGATGGGACCAGATGCCATGATCTTCATGTTTTGAATGTTGAGTTTTAAGCCAGCTTTACACCTTTTCAGAGCTCTTTCACCTTCATCAAGAGGCTCTTTAGTTCCTCTTCACTTTCTGCCATAAGGGTGGTGTCATCTGCATATCTGAGGTTATTGATATTTCTCCTGGCAATCTTGATTCCAGCTTGTGCTTCATCCAGTCTGGCATTTTGCATGATGTACTCTATATGTAAGTTAAATAAGCAGGGTAACAATATACAGCCTTGATGTATTCCTTTCCTAATATGGAACCAGTCTGTTGTTCCATGTCCAGTTCTAACTGTTGCTTCTTGACCTGCATACAGATTTCTCAGGAGGCAGGTAAGGTGGTCTTGTATTCCCATCTCTTTAAGAATTTTTCACAATTTCTTGTGATGCACACAGTCAAAGGCTTTAGCATAATCAATGAAGAAGAAGTAGATGTGTTTCTGGAATTCTCTTGCATTTTCTATGATCCAACAGATGTTGGCTATTTGATCTCTGGTTCCTCTGCCTTTTCTAAACCCAGCTTGAACATCTGGAATTTCTGGGTTCACATACTGTTGAAGCTTAGCTTGGAGAATTTTAAGAATTACGTTGCTAGTGTGTGAGATGAGTGCAGTTGTGCAGTAGTTTGAACATTCTTTGGCATTGCCTTTCTTTGGAATCGGAATGAAAACGGACCTTTTCCAGTCCTGTGGCCACTGCTAAGTTTTCCAAATTTGCTGGCATATTGAGTACAGCACTTTCACAACATCATCTTTTAGGATTTGAAATAGCTCAGCTGGAATTCCATCCCCTCCAGTAGTTTTGTTCATAGTGATGCTTCCTAAGGCCCACTTGACTTCACATTCCAGGATGTCTGGCTCTAGGTGAGTGATCACACCATCATGGTTATCTGCATCATGAAGATCTTTTTTGTATAGTTTTTCTATGTATTCATGCCACCTCTTCTTAACATCTTCTGCTTCTGTTAGGTCCGTACCGTTTCTGTCCTTTATTGTGCCCATCTTTGCATGAAATGTTCCCTTGGTATCCCTAATTTTCTTGAAGAGATCTCTGGTCTTTCCCACTCTGTTGTTTTCCTCTGCTGCTTTGTATTGATCACTGAGGAAGCCTTTCTTATCTCTCTTTGCTATTCTTTGGAACTGTGCGTTCAGATGGGTGTATCTTTCCTTTTCTACCTTGCCTTTCATTTCTCTTCTTTTCTCAGCTCTTTGTAATGCCTTCTCAGGCAACCATTTTGCCTTTTTGCATTTCTTTTTCTTGAGGATGGTTTTGATCACTGCCTCCTGTACAGTGTCACGAACCTCTGTCCATAGGTCATTAGGCACTCTATAGATCTAATCCCTTGAATCTATTTGTCACTTCCACTGTATAATTGTAATGGATTTGATTTAGGTCATACCTGAATGATCTAGTGGTTTTCTTTCTTTCTAGTGGTTTTCTAGTGGTTTCTACTTGCTTCAATTTAAGTCTGAATTTTGCAATAAGGAGTTCATGATCTGAGCCACAGTCAGCTCCCGGTCTTGTTTTTGTTGACTGTATAGAGCTTCTCCATCTTTGGCTGCAAAGAATATAATCAGTCTGATTTCGGTGTTGACCATCTGGTGATGTCCATGTGTACAGTTGTCTCTTGTGTTGTTGGAAGAGGGTGTTTGCTATGACCGGTGCGTTCTCTTGGCAAAACTCTGTTAGCCTTTTTTCTGATTCATTTTCTACTCCAAGACCGAACTTGCCTGTTACTCCAGGTGTTTCTTGACTTCCTACTTTTGCATTCCAGTCCCCTATGAGGAAGAGGACATCTTTTTTTAGTGTTAGTTCTAGAAGGTCTTGTAGGTCTTCATAGAGCAATGCAACTTCAGCTTCTTTGGCATTAATAAAAAGAGGAGAGGAAATTGAAATTCAAAGATGAAGCTGTATGTCGAAAGTGATAAAATTCCTATGCAGGAGAACCAGGACACATCGACCCGTTTCTTTCCTCTCTTCCCGAGCCAGGCCATCCAGTCTCCATGGGAGGAACTGAGGCCCAGAAGAGAGAAATGCCTTCTCCTCATCATATAACTCATTCATATCCAGTCTGGGACTAAAGCCTAGGACTTTATTCCCAATATATTCTTTGATGCAGCAATTCAGATCAAAAACCAGCCCCACAGCTAGTATTTGTGGTGGGCTTGCACTGTTGGCCACTGTGAAAACTTATTTAGATCCATCTTCCATTGATAATATATCCACTACCCCTGGCTGTTTGTCATCTGTTCTCACATAAAAGAGATTTATCTTTTTGTTTCCCAAACATGTAAATAAACAATCTACAAATACTAAATCATTCATTCCTCAGCACAACCTAAAGGACAGGTGCCATTATCATTCCCATCTTACAGATGAGGAAAGAGGCACAAAGAAAACGAGTGACTTACCCTCACTTACACAGCTACCAGGTGGCAGAGCTCATGAAGCCCCTACCGCCTGGCTGCCCATCTGTGAATGTAGCTACTACTCCCTGCTGTTGTATTAAATGGGATCCCGTATTCCTTTATTTGCTTTATTTATTTATTTTAACTTTAATCTTTTTATTTTATGTTGGGGTATCGTCAGTTAACCGTGCAATCTGTGTTTCTTTTTTTTTTTTTTTAATTTTATTTCATTTTTAAACTTTACAATATTGTATTAGTTTTGCCAAATATCGAAATGAATCCGCCACAGGTATACCTGTGTTCCCCATCCTGAACCCTCCTCCCTCCTCCCTCCCCATACCCTCCCTCTGGGTCGTCCCAGTGCACCAGCCCCAATCTGTGTTTCTTTAAGTGAAATGTTACAAGGACCAGAGAGCGTGAAGCTGGAGAGGCCTCAGTTCAAATCTCGGGTCTACCCCTTACTCGGTGTGCTATTTGTTGTGAATGATTGAACCTCTCCAGGCCTCACTCTTCCCTCTATAACATGGGACTAATGCACATCTTGTAGAGTCATAGCAAGGGAATTGAGGGGCTTCCTTGGTGGCTCAGATGTTAAAGAATCCGCCTGCAATGCAGGAAACCCAGGTTTGATCCCTGGGTTAGGAAGATTCCCTGGAGAAGGGAATGGCTGCCCACTCCAGTATTCTTGCCTGGAGAACTCCATGGACAGAGGAGCCTGGTGGGCTACAGTCCATGGGGTCACAGAGAGTCTAATACTACTGCCACTAGCAAGGAAATGAGACAGAGAAGCTGCTCATTGAGCAGTAGTTACACATTTGTGATGCTGGAACTTCACCTTGCTGATCCATTTCCATAGAACTGCACTAAGTTACATGAGCTCTCAGCAGACCACAGATTGGCACCTCTTCCCACAAATGTTCTTTTTTTTTTTTTTAATATTTTATTTATTTGGTTACTTCGGGTCTTAGTTGCAGCATCTTCCATTGTGGTGTGGGCTTCTCTAGTTGTGACTCATGGGCTTAGTTGCTCCGAAGCATGTGGGATCTCAGTTCCCTGACCAAGAGTTGAACCCCTGTCCCCTGCATTGCATGGCTGATTCCCAGCCACTGAACCCCCAGGGAAACCCCCCTCGAACATTCTTTACATGTCTGAAAATCAATTATTTAGAGAGGTACTGGGGAGGATGTGGGGCACAGTGAAGAAACACTACAGGTAACCCTGAGAACTTCAGCTGGAACTCTAGACATGCATACAGTGGTTGGCAGTTCCAAAACGCTGCTTAACCTGGACCCATCTTGCTTAGAAGGCAGCTAATGGACTAGCGTTAAAGAGTGAAAGTTTGGAGTCAGTTCCTGTATATCAGGTCCCAGGACTGCAGTGTATTAGATCCAATCTCCTTGTTTTTCCGTGCCTGAGTTCCTCCTTATATTAAGTGCCACTGGTCGCAGTTCCCCCATGGGATCAGTGTGAAGATGAAATGAGGTAGTCCTGGTGCAGCACTTAGCACAGTGCCTGCTGCTTAGTTAAGAACCCAGTAAGCTCCAGGAGTTGGTGATGGACAGGGAAGCCTGGCGTACTGCAGTCCACGGGGTCGCAAAGAATTGGACATGACTGAGCGACCGAACTGAACTGAAACTGTTCAGATTATTATCACTATTACTATCCTTCAAGCAAAGACCTCTGAGGATGTTCGCCTCCCTCCCTCTCCCTACCTGCCTCCTTTCCTTCCTTCCTCCCAGCCAAACATACACTAACACACCCAAAGTGGCTTCTTACATTATTATAGTACTAACCGTTTTCAGTAATCACAGATAAATACCAATTTTTTCCATCTTGATGTATTTCCAGCATTTGAGTTTGAGCAAACTCTGGGAGTTGGTGATGGACTGAGAAGCCTGGCATGCTGTAGTCCTTGGGATTGCAGAGTTGGACACGACTGAACAACTGAACTGAACTGATATTTCCAGAAAATTATTTAGCACCTCACTGGTGTTCCCACATCTCTTAGAGACCAAAACCTTTGAAAAAAAGCTGGGTGACTGGCCTGCTTCCTAACTTATTAGCTCCTGTTTCCTAAAACAGTCTTCCCTAGTGCTCAGATGGTAAAGAGTCTGCCTGCAATGTGGGAGACCTGGGTTCAATCCCTGGGTCCAGAATATCCCCTGGAAAAGGGAATGGCAACCCACTCCAATATTCTTACTTGGGAAATTCCATGGATGGAGGAACCTGGCGGGCCCCAATCCATGGGATCACAGAGTCGGGACATGACTGAGGATGTTTCTTAAAACAACAAATTTAGCTTATTGATAAATACAAATATGAAATTATTCTTTAAGCAGGACAGCAGCCTTTATTCATTGCTCTTTTGAGTTTTCTGATGTTTAAGCAATAGATGTCATACATTAAATAGGATTTTGATGTTTTTTTTGTTTTTCTTTTTTCCTCTGTGATGGGGTCCAAAAGCAAATCCAGACATAGATAGGTGTGGGAGACCTAAATGTCTTCTTTCCCCAGGGCCTTACTTTGCAGTACCCTTATATCTGTAGGCAATCTGGCCTGTTACCCTGCTTATCTAGTTTTTCCAGTAGTCATGTATGGATATAAGAGTTAGACTATAAAGAAAGCTGAGTGCCAAAGAATTGATGCTTTTGAACTGTGGTGTTGGAGAAGACTCTTGAGAGTCCCTTGGACTGCAAGGAGATCCAACTAGTCAATCCTAAAGGAAATCAGTCCTGAATATTCATTGGAAGGACTGATGCTGAAGCTGAAGTTCTAATACTTTGGCCACCTGATGTGAAGAACTGACTCATTGGAAAAGACCCTGATGCTAAGAAAGATTGAATGAGGAAGGAGAAGGGGATGACAGAGGATGAGATGGCTGGATGGCATCACTGACTCTATGGACATGAGTTTAAGTAAGCTCCAGGAGTTGGTGATGGACAGGGAAGCCTGGCGTGCCCCAGTCCATGGGGTCACAAAGAGTCAGATACGACTGAGCAACTGAGCTGAACTGAACCCTGTTTATCTAATCCAACTGTTATCTAGGTTTCATTCTCATTCTGTTGCCTTAGGCCTTTAGCAGCAAATAAGAAAAAATACCTCCATCTGCTATATAGAAACATTTGTACATAGGTACAGTTTTATGGTTTGTTAACAAAAAGGCGTTGCATTTTGTGCTGTTTAGCTGTGGTTTGACATTGTTTTGCCAACCTAGCTGACATTGTCAAGAAGAACCTTGCTTCTCCTTCAGGTACTAAGTACAGTACATACTAAATCTTGATGCTACAAATCCAGGATTCAATTATTAGACAGCATTTTGTTTTCACCCAGCTTCCTCCACTCCTTCCCTACTTCAGATTCCATAAAGTAGCTTCAGTGGTAACACTCTACGCAGAGACAGTATTGTTAGGGAATCATACGTGGCTGTGAATTTTGCACTAAGCAATCAGAGCTTTGTTCTTTCTAATTAATAAATATACAGCTTGTATCTTACTCTTCCAATATAAATATATATAAAACACCAGTATTGTTGCATACCACCATCAAGAGTGTTTATCATATCTATGTATCAAATGTCATGTTTAATATTTTTCTTTAAATCTGTTTTTAAACTAACTCACTTTTTAGTCTTTTCTCAAATGATTTCATCAGTAAAACCACTGGTGTGATGTATAATTCTATTTTTTTCTAACAAACATTAAAGTAAATACTAGCCATTATTATTAAAGAATGGATGTCTGTGTACCACCAAAAATTATTGCAAGTCACAAAGAGTGGAAAATAGCACTCTTTAATGTAGAGAACAGTCAAAATGATATAATTTGCTAGTAATTTCATTGTAACAACTTTATAATAAATAGTTTTTTCTTAGGTAGTATGTGTCACTTTATACACACTGTTCTGCACCATCGTTCTTCAGTTTCTTTGGACCCTACCAACCATTTAAGGCTCTAAAGTGTATTCCTCTTCTGAGATAAGAATCAATCTTATCTCTTAGAGTAATTGTGAGAACGAAAGCTCTAAGTACAGTACCTGGCACAAAGTTAGGGCTGTTAGTTCCTCTCTGGTCTGTGTGGGTGTTTTCTTCCCAGCTGACTTTATCAAATCCTAGGCATCAAAGAATTCCTGAATTCATTGAGTATAGAATATACTAGTTTGCCTCCAGTAGACATCCAACACATTGTGTATCAAATGATTAAAAAGGTAATTGTAGAATAGTCAGGGAGATAAACAGAAATGGGTCATGAGGATAAGACATTTCTTGATGTTGGCTTATTAATGCATATTATTGTAGATGAGTGTTAGTGACTGTCCTGTGCTGTGCTTAGTCGTTCAGTCATGTCCGACTCTCTACGACCTCATGGACTGTAGCCCTCTAGGCTCCTCTGTTCATGGGGATTCTCCAGGCAAGAATACTGGAGTGGGTTACCATGCTCTCCTCCAGGGGATCTTCCCATCCCAGGGATTGAACCCTGGTCTTCCACATTGCAGGTGGATTCTTTACCAGCTGAGCTACCTTGGACTACCTTTATTCAAGTCATCTCTGAAAAGGGGTTGGAGAATCTGTCTCTGGCCAGTTTCCCTTCATTCATGCCACCCCTAAGTGGAGAAGGAGAAAGAACTGAAATTCAGTCTCAGGACTTTGAGGGTTTTGATTCCTGAACTGTCATTGGTCTCATCACTGCCTGAAAGAGCAGAGCAGTTTTCCTAAACGTTTTCCCCATCATTGCAAACTCAGATACTGAAGGGCCAGTCCAGGCTGGGCTCTACCCTGAGGTCTGCAGCCATGTGGGAATGTGCTGTCTCTGAAAAAAAAAATCAGAAATCTGGATTTTATGTGAAAACTCCCAATATCTAGATGTTGGCTCTGTTGCTGGTTTTGTTTTTAAATAATCCTTTGTGGGCCAAATTAAACAGGTCTGCTGCCAGCTCCAGCCCTCCAGATGCCAGTATGAGCCTTCTGACTTAGATTTTGCTTCCTTGATTGATAGCAGAATTTGTCCATAGATAAACAGTATTTTTTTCAGCAATTTATTCCCATGTCAAACAAGCTAGTTTAATTGTTACAAACTCTTGAGAATGCTGGCGTCAAAGAATGATTTGTAACTTTGGTGGTCAGTTTCTGTGGGCGAATCCCAGCTCCTCCAAAACATGAGAATAAACCCTAAAACCTAGACTCCAATTTTTTCCCTCTTTGCAAACAAAGGAAGCAGATGCCAGGCAGTTAACAGCACAGGTAACCTGGTAGGAACTTCCGTTAGAATATGGTGAACTCTCTTCCAGGGTCAGTGCCTTTTTGTAGGGCAATAAGGAACAGCTTGGAAAGAAGGTCCATATTGGCTGTGCCTATCAGTGACCTTACACGAGAAGGCAGTGGCCTCGAAGTCCCGGTGTGCGATCAGTCGGAATAGCCAGGAACTCTTGACTTGTTTGTTCTTCCAGAAGGCCAGAGAAGCTTTAAAAAGCAAACAAAACAAAACAAAAAAAGCATAAGGAATGCTTTTTCAGTTCATAGCACTAATCTTCAACTAAAGAAGTATTTCTCTGTCTCCTTTCCCTAATGTGTATTTTATAAAAATGAACTGAGGTCCAAATTAGATAATAAACTATTTGATTAAGACAGGATCAACTTATCCAAGTTGAAGCAGAAACAAATAGTGGGAAGATGTATTTGGGGAGATAATTCATTTTATTTTATTCTTTTTAAGAACTAGTGGATAAAAGAATAAAACAATTCCTCATTTATTTAATCCATATTCATGAAGTACCTGTTCGGTTATATATGTGATGGACTTGTGAATGAAGCCATGATCTTTCTTTACTCTAGATTATTGAGTTGTCATTGTTTAGTTGCTAAGTTGTCTCTGACTCTTTGTGACCCCATGGACTATAGCCTGCCAGTCTCCTCTGTCCATACAATTTCCCTGCAAGAGTGCTTTGCTGCTGCTGCCGCTAAGTCGCTTCAGTCGTGTCCGACTCTGTGTGACCCCACAGACGGCAGCCCACCAGGCTCCGCCGTCCCTGAGATTCTCCAGGCAAGAGTACTGGAGTGGGGTGCCATTTCCTTCTCCAATGCATGAAAGTGAAAAGTGAAAGTGAAGTTGCTCAGTCGTGTCTGACTCTTAGCGACCCCATGGACTGTAGCCTACCAGGCTCCTCCGTCCATGGGATTTTCCAGGCAAGAGTACTGGAGTGGGGTGCCATTGCCTTCTCCTATGTGAGACATATTATATTTATTTACTATATTATTTTTAACTTGGAAAATCACTTTACTTTTAAACCATTTTTAAATTGAACAATGGAAAAGGTCAGTTTTCATTCCAATCCCAAAGAAAGGCAATGCCAAAGAATGCTCAAACTATCGCACAATTGCACTCATCTCACACGCTTGTAAAGTACTGCTCAAAATTCTCCAAGCCAGCCTTCAGCAATATGTGAACCGTGAACTTCCTGATGTTCAAGCTGGTTTTAGAAAAGGCAGAGGAACCAGAGATCAAATTGCCAACATCCGCTGGATCATCGAAAAAGCAAGAGAGTTCCAGAAAAACATCTATTTCTGCTTTATTGACTATGCCAAAGCCTTTGACTGTGTGGATCACAATAAACTGTGGAAAATTCTTGAAGAAATGGGAATACCAGACCACCTGATCTGTCTCTTGAGAAATTTGTATGCAGGTCAGGAAGCAACAGTTAGAACTGGACATGGAACAACAGACTGGTTCCAAATAGGAAAAGGAGTACGTCAAGGCTGTATATTGTCACCCTGTTTATTTAACTTATATGCGGAGTACATCATGAGAAACACTGGACTGGAAGAAACACAAGCTGGAATCGAGATTGCCGGGAGAAATATCAATAACCTCAGATATGCAGATGACACCACCCTTATGGCAGAAAGTGAAGAGGAACTAAAAAGCCTCTTGATGAAAGTGCAAGTGGAGAGTGAAAAAGTTGGCTTAAAGCTCAAAATTCAGAAAACAAAGATCATGGCATCCGGTCCCATCACTTCATGGAAATAGATGGGGAAACACTGGAAACAGTGTCAGACTTTATTTTTCTGGGCTCCAAAACCACTGCAGATGGTGACTGCAGCCATGAAATTAAGACACTTACTCCTTGGAAGGAAAGTTATGACCAACCTAGATAGCATATTCAAAAGCAGACATTACTTTGCCAACAAAGGTTCGTCTAGTCAAGGCTATGGTTTTTCCTGTGGTCATGTATGGATGTGAGAGTTGGACTGTGAAGAAGGCTGAGTGCCAAAGAATTGATGCTTTTGAACTGTGGTGTTGGAGAAGACTCTTGAGAGTCCCTTGGACTTCGAGGAGATCCAACCAGTCTATTCTGAAGGAGATCAGCCCTGGGATTTCTTTGGAAGAAATAATGCTAAAGCTGAAACTCCAGTACTTTGGCCGCCTCATGCAAAGAGTTGACTCATTGGAAAAGACTCTGATGCTGGGAGGGATTGGGGACAGGAGGAGAAGGGGACAACAGAGGATGAGATGGCTGGATGGCATCACTGACTCGATGGACGTGAGTCTGAGTGAACTCCGGGAGTTGATGAGGGACAGGGAGGCCTGGCGTGCTGGGATTCATGGGGTCGCAAAGAGTCGGACACGACTGAGCGGATCTCATCCGATAGTTGATTTACAATGTTATATTAGTTTCAGATATACAACAAAGTGATTCATTTATACATATATCTATACAGCTATTCTTTTTCAGATTCCTTTCCATTAGAGGTTATTACAAGATATTGGCTGCAGTTCCCTGTGTTATATAGTAGGTCCTTGTTGTTTATTTTATATTTAATAGTGTGTATATGTTAATCCCAAACTCCTAATTTATCCCTCCCCTACCCACTGTCCCCTTTGGTAACCATATATTTGTTTTGTATGAGTCTGTTTCTGTTTTGTGAATAAATTCATTTGTGTCATTTTTTAAAAATTCCACATATAAGTGATATCATGATATTTTTCTTTCTCTATCTGACTTCACTGAATATGATCATCTGTAAGTCCATCCATGTTGCTGAAAATGACATTATTCCATTCTTTTCTATGGGTTAGTAATATTCCATTCCATCTTAAGTCAGTGGTCTGTTGATGGACATTTAGGTTGCTTCCATGTCTTGGCTATTGTAAATACTGCTACTATGAACATAGGGGTACATGCATCTTTTTGAATTATAATTTTATGTGGATTTATGCCTAAGAGTAGAATTGCAGAAGCATATGGTAACTGTGTTTTTAATTTTTTAAGGAAACTCCATGTAATTGTTGTCCCAATTTCATCCCCACCAACAGTGTAGGAGGGTTCCTTTTCCTCCACACCCTCTCCAGCATTTATTATTTGTAGATTTTTTTTTAATGATGACCATTCTGATTGTTGTGTGGTGGTACCTTATTGTAGTTTTGATTTGCATTTCTCTAATAATTAGTGATATTGAGCATTTTTTCATATGCTTGTCAGCCATCAAAGTTTTCTTTGGAGAAATAGCTGTTAAGGTCTTCTGCCCATTTTTTATTGTTTTTTTTTTTTTTTTTATTAACCTGTGAGCTCTTTGTATGTTTTGGAAATTAATCCCTTATTAGTTGCATTGTTGGCATATATTTTCTCCCATTCTGTGGGTTGTCTTTTTGTTTTGTTTATGATTTCCTATGCAGGGTAAAAGCTTTTAAGTTTAATTAGGTCCTACTTTTTTATTTTTGTTTTTACTTCCATTACTCTAGGAGAGAGATCTGAGAAAATACTGCTATTGATTTATGTTGAAGAAAATTTAACTTATACTTTCCTCTAGGAGTTTTATAGTATCCAGTCTTAGATTTAGGTCTTTAACCCATTTTGAGTTTATTATTGTATACGGTGTTAGAGAATGTTTAATTTCATTCTTTTACATGTAGCTGTCTAGGTTTCCTAGCACCACTTATTGACAGCGCTGCCTTTTCTCCATTGTATATTCTTGCTGCCTTTGGCATAGATTAGTTGACCGAAAGTGTGTGTGGGTTTATTTCTGGACTTTCTTGATCTGTATGTCTGTTTTTGTGCCAGTAACATACTGTTTTAATCACTATTGCTTTGTAGTGTAGTCTGAAGCCAGGAAGCATCATTTGCTCCACTTTTCGTTCTTCTTTTACAAGATTGTTTTAGCTATTTGGGGTCTTTTTTGTTTCCATACAAATTTAAAATTTTTTGTTCTAGTTCTTTGACAAATAGCATTGGCAATTTGATAGAGATGCATTGAATCTGTAGATTTCCTTGTGTAGTACGGTCATTTTAACATTATGATTCTTCCAACCCAATAACATAATATATCTTCCCATCTGTTTATGTCATCTTTGATTTCTTTCATCAGAGTCTTATATTTTCAGAGTACAGATTTTTTGCCTCCTTTAGGTAGGTTTATTCCTAAATATTTTGTTCTTTTTGATATCATAGTGAATGGTGTTATTTCCTTAATTTCTCTCTGATATTTTGTCATTAGTGTATAAAAGTGCAACAAATTTATGTATATTAATTTTGTATCCAACAACTTTACCAAATTCATTCATGAGCTCTACTAGTTTTCTGGTAGCATCTTTAGGATTATCTGTGTAAAGCATTGTCATCTCTGTCCAGTGACAGTTTTACTTCTTTTCCAATTTGGATTTCTTTTCTTTCTTTCTTTCTTTTTTTTTTTTTCTGATTGCTGTGGCTAGAACTTCCAAAATTATGTTGAATAAAAGTGGTGAGAATGGGATTCCTTGTCTTGTTCCTGATCTTACAGGAAAAGCTTTCATTTTTTCACCATTGAATATGATGTTAGCTGTGGGTTTGTTATATATGTTTGTTACATATGTTGTTATATATATGTGTGTGTGTCGTATACGTCAAGATATTTTTACTCTGCCCACTTTCTGCAGAGTTTTTTTTATCATAAATGGATGTTGAATTTCATGAGAAGGTTTTTCTACGTCTATTGAGATGATCATATGGTTTTCATTCTTCAGTTTGTTAATGTGGTGTACCATATTGATTTGCAGATACTAAAAAATTCTTGTATTCCTGGAATAAATCCCACTTGATCATGATATATGTTGGAGTCAGTTAACATATTTAATGTACTGTTGGAGTCAGTTTGCAAGTATTTTGTTGAGGATTTTTACACCTATATTCATCGGTGGTACTGGCTATAATTATCTTGTTTTGTGATCCTTTTTCTGGTTTTGGTATCAGAGTGCTGGTGGCCTCATAGTATGAGTTCAGCAGTGTCCCTTACTCTGTAATTTTTTTGGAGTAGTTTCAGAAGGATAGGTATTAGCTTTTCTCTAAATATTTGGTAGAATTCATCTGCGAAGCCATCTGGTCCTGGACTTCGTGTTTTAAATTATCGATTCAATTTCAGTACTGGTAATTGGTTTGTTTATATTTTCTGTTTCTTATTTGATATAGTCTTAATTATTATTCTTGCTCAAGCAATAGCAAGTGTATTCATAGTCCCAGTAGCAAATAAATCCATCTTCCCATGTTCTGACTGCTCGGTTTATTTACATAGACAGTTGACCTTTGAACAACATGGGTTTAAACCACACAGGTCACTTCTACATGGATTTTTTTTTCACAGTAAGCACTACAGTAGCACATGATCGCAGTTGTGCAGGGCAGAGACCTGCTGATCCAAGGTCACTGAAGAAGTAGACTTGCTGGAGGGACAGAGGCCTGTGGGTCTTGCTGCAACCAGACTGAGCTATCTCTCAGCTCTCTTTAGACTGTGTGCTCCCCCACAAGAACACCCAGTCATTTGGCACCTCCCCTGAGACACCTGATCCCACAGAGGGCTGCCCTGTACAGTGAGGAGGGTCCCCACTGGTATCTGTCTGTCTCTCTGAGTTTGACTAGCACATTTCATTCCTGAGAGGATCCCCTCAGGGGCCCCAGATGGAGTTTCAGAACCTGCCCAGCTGAGTCCTAGGCTGATGGCCAGTCCTCACTGGGTGGTGCCCAGCCCGAGCACGCAGCAGGCTAGCTGGTTGTAGTCCTTTCAGGCACCTCCCATGACCATTTCCTCCTGCCTGAGGACTGTCTCTAGCCCTGAGGAGAGCTGACCGTGTGATCAGAGAATGGGATTTGGAGTGTGGCAAACCTGGAACCCCTTCTTTTTAATAAGGGAGAAAAAGACCAATGTGAGTGGGAACTTGAAGGGAGACAGACTTGCAGGATGGTTAATACTGGTCCAGCCACAGGGCAGCCAGGGATTCAGAATTCCCGACCCCCCAGTCACCACCAAGTCTATTTCAGGAGTTCCTGCTACTTCTTCAGGAACTGCTAGAGTAATTCCTGTGATCTCCTCACAGAACATCAGGACTCCACTAACCAGCCACAGGCCCACCCAACAAAGTCGCTAAGTTACCCAGATACACGCTGCCATTTTCTTGGCTTTCTTATCTCACTTGTGAGACCCAAATCCTGGATCAACCCCTGCCTCACCAGTCAGTGCCCAAGAGACTGCAGACAGTCTCCATACACTTTCTGTGCAACATTTCCTTGTCTGTGGAATAGTTATGATATTATACACTTGGTAGGGTTAGTGCAAGGGCTCGAGATAAAGTGAAAACAGAAGCTGGCACATAAAACACAGTTAATGGTACTTAGAGTATCGATATTATATCATGCAGTCATTCATTCAATATGTACACTCCAGGTCCTGTTCTAGGAGCTGGACAGACAGCATTGAAAAAGACAACTTGTCCTCATGAAGCTCAGATTCTAGCAGCAAAAGCAGACCAAACACACATAGTCTACAGTGTCATGAAGTGACCCATGTTCAGAAGAAAATCGAAGTGCTGGATAAAAGGAAAGAAAGTGACAGCTAGGATAGGGTGGTGGCCATTTCAAGGAATGCCTTCCTGAAAAGGTGATGTGAGCAGGAACCTGAAAAAAAAAGAAAGAAAAGCGTTACCCATGCACACACCTAAGGGAAGAGCATTCCAGGCTAGAACAGCAAATGTTAAGGCCCTAAGGCAGGAGCCATCTGACATGTTTATGAAAAAGCAAGTAGAGCTTAAGGACTGGGAGAGGATAGTGGAATAGTGGCCAGGGGCCAGATCTAGGATCTCATAAACTATACTAAAATCCTGGAATTACTCCAGGAATGATGAAAACCACCAGAGGGTTTTGAGCAAAAAGAACAGTGTGATCAGATTAAATCTAGAAAGCTTCATTCCAGCTGCTGATTATAAAATAAAGGGTAGGGCAGCAAAAAAGAAACAGGACAGGACAATGAAAAAGCTGTCTCAAGCATCTAGGAGAGTAAGAGGGTAGCCTGGACTATGCTGGGAGCATGGAGGTGAATAAGAAGCCACTGGGCTCAAGATGTTTTTCTGTGGATGGAGCCAGCAGAGCTTTCTCTGGGAGTAACTCCTGGGTATGAGAAGAGGAAAGGAGTCAAAGATGCTCCAGGTATTTGGGGCCTGAGTATTTGGGTGAATGATATTGCCATTTCAGAGGCAGCGAACACTAAGAAAGGATGGGTTTGGGCAGGTGGGGGTACCTAAATCCAGACATTGCTTTATACATGATAAGTTTGAGATGTGTCATAGATAATCAAGTGCAAATGTTGAGCAGGCAGGTGTATATTAGAAGCCAGAGATCCAGGGGAGATTGAAGCTGGCCATAAATAGAAGGAGCTCTCGGGATCACAGGAAATTCTTGATAGAGACCAAAGCTCTGTGAGGACAGAGACTGTGTCTGTTTCATTGACCTCAGTGTGCCCAGCACTACCATTCAGTATGTGTGTGATGAGTAAATTAATCTGTGGCCATTAAACTTTTGCATGATGAATATCAGTTCAGTTCAGTCGCTCAGTTGTGTCCAACTCTTTGCGACCCCATGAACTGCAGCACATCAGGCCTCCCTGTCCATCACCAACTCCGAGTCTACCCAAACCCACGTCCACTGAGTCCGTGATGCCATCCAACCATCTCATCGTCTGTTGTCCCCTTCTACTCCTGCCCCCAATCCCTCCCAGCATCAGGGTCTTTTCCAATGACAGTTCTTCGCATCAGGTGGCCAAAGTATTGGAATTGCAGCTTCAACATCAGTCCTTCCAATGAACACCCAGGATTGATGTCCTTTAGGATGGACTGGTTGGATCTCCTCACAGTCCAAGGGACTCTCAAGAGTCTTTTCCAACACCACAGTTAAAAAGCCTCAATCCTTCGGCACTCAGCTTTCTTTATAATCCAACTCTCACATCCATACATGACTACTGGAAAAACCATAGCCTTGACTAAATGGACCTTCATTGACAAAATAATGTCTCTGCTTTTTAATATGCTGTCTAGGTTGGTCATAACTTTCCTTCCAAGGAATAAGCGTCTTTTAATTTCATGGCTGCAATCACCATCTGCAGTGATTTTGGAGCCCAGAAAAATAAAGTCAGCCACTGTTTCCACTGTTTCCCCATCTATTTGCTATGGAGTGATGGGACCAGATGCCATGATCTTCGTTTTCTGAATGTTGAGCTTTACGCCAACTTTTTCACTCTCCTCTTTCACTTTCATCAAGAGGCTCTTTAGTTCTTCTTCACTTTCTGCCATAAGATGGTGTCATCTGCATCTCTGAGGTTATTGATATTTCTCCGGACAATCTTGATTCCAGCTTGTGCTTCTTCCAGCCCAGCATTTCTCATGATGTACTCTGCATAGAAGTTAAATAAGCAGGGTGACAATATACAGCCTTAACGTGCTCCTTTTCCTATTTTGAACCAGTCTGTTGTTCCATGTCCAGTTCTAACTGTTGCTTCCTGACCTGCATACAGGTTTCTCACACAAAACAAAAGTACTAACTGAAAGTTTGCTTTATTATACCAGACCAAAAATAGAAAGCATGTCGTTTCTTAAGAAGTAATTAGCATATGATAGAATCAAAGCTTGACACTGAAAGGAATCTTTGAGGCCATTTAATGGAAGAGTTCAAAATTGTGGAGGCGGGGATGGTAGGGGAAGTAGATGGTTTATTGCCAAGGGTAGGAAAGTGTTGAGGGACCGCCCAGTGACAGTAAACTGAATAAATAATATCTTGACTATCAATGCACTACTCTTGTTCAAGTATATAAAGCTGTTGCAGTTAGTAAAATAAGAGAGAGTGATGTGTTCTCCAAAACAATAACTCCAATGACCAAGTGTCTTTGCAAGGGAGAGAGTTTAGTGAGTGAGTGTACTTTAGAAGTCTTTGGGAAACTCAGATCTAATCCAAGCCTTTTGTTATACTGATACAGAAAGGGAAGGGGAGTGGGATTAGTGACTCACATAAGTGACACAGCTAATTAATGACTGGATGGACCCCTCGGTCTCCTTAACCTGAGCCTGAAACTCTGTTCTGACTCTTAGCACCAACTTTCTTCAGACCAGTAATTGAGGTATCGCCTTAGGACAGAACTCATTTATTTTTGGCCATGGAATTATTTTAGTGATTTATTTTGCAGGCAATTTAATATGAGAATTATAATTAGACTTTGCTTTAGCTAATTTCAAAATCCATTTACAATTCCCTAAACACATTCCTTTTGGCAATGCTAAAGAATAAGTAGTCCAGGAAAGGTTGCTGAAAGTAAAATGTTTAATTTGCAGGAGATAATTTACCAAGTAAGTAATTCTCATGTCGAAAAATTAAAACTTGATTTGAGTTGCAAACATCATTTTAAGGAAGCTGAGAAACCTATGTAAACCTTCATGACAGGACACATCTGAATATCCACAGTTTTCAATTCACATCCTGGCTCCACAACTCAATTACCTGTACATACCTGTACATACCATGTTGGCCAAGCTAACGCAGTCCTTCAGGCCTCAGTTTATACATCTGCAAGATAGGGAGGGAGAGATTTCCTTTCTAATGAGGACATTAGAAAGCACACCATTTGATGTCTGCGCAGGCGAGGCCCTTGGGAAAGAGAGGAGCCCCTCACATCTTACACATGAGGAAATTGAAGTCTGTTAGAAGTAACCCAAAGAGACCATTGTGAGTTTAGCTGGCAGTCCAATCCCCTAGTTTTAACTGTGCCCCCCAATTCAGTCTCTGTCTCCTGATGTTCCTGGTTCCTAACTTCCTCCAGGCTGCATTTGCCAGGAAATTGCCCAGCCATGCCACCTGGACAGCTTCCCTGGTGGAGGAGGAGGTGCCCCGTGGGGGCCCGGCCCTGGGGCTGGCATCATCACAGTCTGAGCCTGTAGGCTGCCCTGGTGGCTCCATTAATCACACATCCCCGCCACTCAGCGCAGCTGGCCCCAGCCTGAGCACAGGCTCGTTTACAGTTGTTGCACAACAGGAAGCGGGGCCGGTGTTCAGAGCCGAGCTGGCCCACTGAGAGCCATGGCTCCAGGTGCCCTGGTCCTGCAGCCACGGGCGTGCCCTGGCCTCAGCATTTGCCGTGGGGAGCAGCAGTCTTCTCCTGCAGCTTGGGGTGGGTTTGGAGGGTGAGGGGTTGCTTTGGTTTTGTCCACTGTCACTTGTTTGGCAGCCATGACCAGAAGGCAGGGCGGGGGGTGCCTTTTGTGGAGTCAGGGTTCCCCTGCAGAGTTCTCCCACAGTGGCTGCAAGCGAAATGGCAGAGGCGTGAGTCACTGCATAAGACGGGAACAGGAAGACATCCTGTTGATGCCAAACCATTTTCAGTTCAGTTATGAGAATTTACACCCCCCCCCCCCAAAAAAAAGGAAAAATTAGCATTCAGCGTGCATCTCCCCCAGCGCAGTGGGGTCTAGCGCCTGGCTCTGGCCCCTGTGAAGGATGGCCCTGGACACAGCTTGGTTTAGTGCTCAGGAAATTGGCCATGTCCTTGATCTGCTGCATCTGTGATGGGATCAGAGAACCCTCTTTGCCAAAGAAACTTTCTGTCCGAGGTTTTGTTTGGTTTTTGATTTTTGTTTTGTTTTGATCCAGATATGTTCCCTTGTTTCTCCTCTTGGGATGGTAATGTGCTGTATGGCTTTTTAGGATTTTCTTTTGTGTAAAAATTGTTCATGTTTTTCTGACAGGAACTTTTGCTTATGAAGATCAACTGAGAATTTATAATATTTGAGGAACTCTCTGCTCCTCATGAATTCCTCATGGAATTCTCATAATCCCCTTGTTCTTAAATTATTCATTATATAGTGAATAGCTCCTATCTATTGAATGCTCAGAGGCAGGCACCCTTTTAAAAACTTTACATACACCTTTAACCTTTACAACAGCTCCAGGAGGTAGAGGGTCTATTGTTATTCCGAGTTTGCAGATAAGGGGGACTGAGCTGGGGTTAAGCAATATCCAGAGTCACAAAGTTAGTTGAATGGCAAATGCCAGAACTTAAGCCCTGTTCCTAATCATGTTCCTTGCCAGCATTTACAGAAAGTATGTCAGCAGAACTTTGATCTCATGAGATGTTCCTAAGAAAATGTAACTGTGTTCAAATAATTAGGGGAAATGCTGTAAACCACATGTCTCTTGCAGATCATAAGTGCATCTTAGTGTGGAAAGACCCTGAGAAGTCCTGCGTGGAAGAAGTCTTGCTCTTGCTCAGTCTACTTTGTTTGAACTAGAGCTTTTCAAAATAGATGTGAAATGGACCCTTATTTCCTTGTATACCTATTAAGTGGTAATGCATTTTGAGATGCACCACCCTGGTATATGAAAGTATACAACCAGGTGTGAGTGTGTGGGCTTTGGAGCCAAAATACCTGGGTTACGTACCATATCTGCTACTATGTGGGTAAGCTATATCTGCTTCCTCTGCCCCACTTTCCCATCTGTACAATGGGGAAATATAATAGCACTCTCTCACAGGGTGATGGTGAGGACTAAATTAGTCAATACATCTAGAAGGCCTAGGAGAGTGTTGCGCACATAGAGAAGTACTCATTCTAAATGTAGAAGAATGAATCAAAACACTTGCTACCTGTGGGGTCTGGCCAAAGCCAAAATGCTATTTCATGATGTTTAGAAACACAACAGAGGAAGTACACCCTCCCTCTTCCCCTCAGTGCTCTCTCTAGCTGCCCTAGATTCTGCCTTTCACCATCTGGTTGGTCCTGATAGCAGCTCAGAGCTGGGCTTGGGTCTGTCTCCCTTTGAGTCAAGATTAGCATGCACTCTTGCTGGGACAGGGGACAGCTATCGGTGTTAGCCACACGCTTGTGGGTGTCCCCAGCAGAATCTGCGGAGAGAGTATGCTGGTGAGAAAGGAGCTCAAGTTCCCTGGGTTTCAACAAGGCAGCTGCCCTTGCATGCTATTCGCTCCTGGATTTCCAGAAGGGGAAGATGATTGGAAAGCATTGCACTTTCACTGAATTTGCTGCTCCTCCTGTCACCTGCCACTCACCAGAGCAGCTCCTCCAAGGGGCTCCAGCAGTGGATGAGAAGCCTTACAATTCTGCAGGCTCGGATTCTGGTGCTAGTGTCTCAGCACCCAGCCAGCCTGAGCCACCTCCTGCGAAGTCTTGCAGCAGCCAGATAGCGTTTTGGTGGGGCTCCCTGCTCTTCCCCTCCCCGGCATATTCCAAAGTTGCTTGTGCATTGACTCCCGGGAAGGATCAGAGAGACATCCATTGGGGAGAAGTAAAGCAATTACAGGAATTTGCTAATTTTTTTAAAATGACTTGCTGTTGCCCTTGGTGATTTTTCTCTAAATTGTAAATGCCTCAAAATGAGAAATTCAAATTAGCAAAATGCACCAGTCCTCTCTGTATGAGCAAGGCTGGTTGTCCATGATATAGTTATTATTGAGTAAAAAGTGAAATTTGCAGAACTATATATAAGTATAGTTCCATTTGTTTGAAAATCCACATATATGTGTGTGATGGTTATGTTTGGAAGGGCCAGGAGAAGGTCTGGAAGGAAGGAAACAGACTAGGAACAGTAGTTACCCTTTTGGAGTAAAATTAGAAGGAAAGAGTTTTAACTTTTTGTCCAATTCACATGCATATAGGTTGAATTTTTCAACATATTTCTTTTGTTATTAAAAGAAGAAGAAAATAACAAAAGGGAAACACCCCTAGCTAGCTCCAAAAATAGGGCTAGACTAAATAATAGTGGTTAATAATGGGTGTTGTCAGCCTGGGCTGGGAGGTTTTGCAGCGAGAAGGAAGGAAACTCAGACCAGACCAGAAAATGGGCCAATTGCAGTCCCAGTCAGCACAGCGCCGGCTCGGCTCAGCCGTGCGGTGGGTGGCTTTGGAGCCTGTGCAGTTACTAGTGGCGCTGTTTTGCTTTTCCTTTCCCACGCCTTCCCTCCGGTAAGCCACCCAGGCTGCTGGGGTCCTGGGGGATTCAGCTCCCCCCATACTGCCCTTGGCCGTGAAAAAGCACTTTAATCACCCAGGCCCTGACTGAATGGAGGCGTCCTCCCCCAGCTCAAACACAAGTGGGCACTGACTGCCAAGAGGGCCGTTGTTATCACTGGGTCACCTCTGCAGAGTCCCCTCCCTGAGAAAGTGCCTCCCCCGGAGCTTGGAGCCCTGCCCGGGGGAAAAGATTCGAGAGTGTGAGACAGAGTAGGGAGTGCCTTGTCTCAAATTCAGGAACTGGGGTCCTTTCCCAATTCTGAGGAGCCTTGGACAAATCAAATTTCCTTTTGCCTCAATTTTCTCAGATGCTAGACTTAAAAAGTAATTTAATTACAGGGCAGTTGGAGGTGTGATAATAGACATGAAAGGGCTTCAAAAGGTAAAAGGTGGTGTTTTGTTTTTTTTTTTTAAGGTGGCTATTTGAAAGAAAAACTGGCCCTTGGATATTAGTAGTGCTGTGCTGAGAAGAGGGGGGAGGGGTGGGTGGTGCTGGTGCTCAGTGCCTGAACGGATTTCTCTCCCAACACAGCGTTCACTTTCTGCATTGATTGGGAAGCAGAGCCCCTTCCTTTGCAGCAAAGTACTTGCTGTCCTAGGAATGCCCTTTGTAGATAAGAAACATGAGGGCCTGAGAGGTTGAATTTGTTCTTATTGTTCACTCAGTTGTTTCCAACTCTGCGACCCCAAGGACTGCAGCACACCAGGCTTCCCTGTCCTTCACCATCTCTTGGAGTTTGCTCACAGAATGATCTGTCTCTTTTTCCCACCTTCCCAGATCCCACCAGAAGTCAGGGAACAGGGCCCAGAGTGAGGCTGGACTCTTGGACTCCACGTTCTAAGCATTTAACCGAACCCTTCTCATGCAACTGTCCCTTATTCTGAGGGTAGCTATAACTGGTTGTCAGCACCTGTTGAAGAATGACTTGGAGTGGAACTCCACTCCTCACAGATACTTCCTGTAGGGTTTACCAGTTTTCCCTCCAGATGTCAGTCATTCAGTGTGGGTAGAGACATCAGATGGTCCAGTTGAATGGCGCACCTGAACTTGTCCAGCTCATTTATGCTACGCCCTGTGGGCTTTTTCTGCCTCACCTTCCCACTCTTTTTCCTCATTCACTCAGAAACTAAAGAGATGTTGCACCTTCATTTGTTAAGTAAATATTTATTGAGTGCCACCATGCGTAAGACTAAAACCATATCTGTCTTTCACTGGCTTAAGTTCAGAGAGGGTGGGGAGCACCAAGAGATAAGCACACAGATAACGCCATTACAAAGCCAGAGGCAGTTTAGTGCCTGAGCGGTGCAAGGACTGTTTCAGACCCTCAAAAGAGGAACAACTCATCTCCATCTGACAGACCCAGGAGAGACATATCTGATCATATCATTCTCTGCTTAAAATTTTTCAGTGGTTCTCAGTTGCAATGGCACCCCACTCCAGTACTCTTGCCTGGAAAATCCCATAGATGGAGGAGCCTGGAAAGCTGTAGTCCATGGGGTCGCTGAGGGTGGGACACGACTGAGCAACTTCACTTTCACTTTTCACTTTCATGCATTGGAGAAGGAAATGGCAACCCCCTCCAGTGTTCTTGCCTGGAGAATTCCAGGGACGGGGGAGCCTTGTGGGCTGTCGTCTGTAGGGTCACACAGAGTCAGACACGACTGAAATGACTTAGCAGCAGTTGCCTCCAGCATAAAATCCCAACTCCGGAGCCTGGCAGCCTACCATTTGACTCTCTCCCACACCCCTTCCAGCTCTTCTTCATGGTGTCTCTGCTCTGGTGAACGTAACTGCTACCTGCCTTTCCCTGCACAGCACCAGGGCTTTCATAGCCTTTGCCCTTCGGTTTGGAATGCCCTACCCTCCCAGCTCCCACGCCTGCAGTACGGTGCCACCTTCCCCTTGAAGCCTGCCCAGATTTCCCCTAGCCAGAAGGAATCACTCCCTCTTCAGAACTCCCTCTTTGCTGACCCCCTTTGCTGTCTCTCCTGATGCAGCTTTTCTGCTTTAGGTTATTTGTGGACGTACCAGTTTTCCTTCTGCTGAATGGAAAGCTCCTTGAGGGTTTGTTTATTTATACATGCTCAACGCCTCCCAAAGTATCAGAGCAGCTCCCCAATAAACAGCTAGCCACCCCCCTGATAAACACCTATGAGAGGGAGGGTTAGGGGTAGCTTTTGACTGGAGGATCAGCAGAGACTTGGTGGTAGAAGTAACCCGACAGAACCTGGAAACAGGGGTGACATCTCAAAGTGGGTTGAGGAAGTCAGAGTTCAAGCCCAGGGACCATTCGAAGGGCTGCAGGTCAGGTGATTGTTCTCCACCTCTTTTGGGTGGTGGGTCCCCTTTGATTAATGCTATGGACCCTCTCCCTGAAAAATGTAAATACCCACTGTTTCACAGAGGGCATTTGGGCCTTTTGGGGAATAAAGAATCCCCAAAACAAAATACTAGTTGAAGACTGAAAAGGTAGATTACAGCCATATTGTGCAGGGTTTCTGGGCCACAATGAAAATGCATTTACTTTAGCAGTTAAATTGGGAACAGTTGATTTTTCTTTTTTTTTCTTTTTTTTTTTTACTTTCTCTTGAAGTATAATATCTTACAGCTACTGAGCCAAATCATGATTTTTTTCACAAGTTAACCACACACATATAACCAGCTCTTGGAAAAGTCCCCTTGTGTTCCCTTTGCCACCTTCCCCTTCAGGAGTGACCACTAGCCTGATGTCTAATAGCATAGATTAGTTTCACCTGGTTTTGTGCTTAGTGACCTCATAAGGTAGGTCCTTCTTTTTATTCTTTGTGTCTGGCTTCTTTCAAATGGCAACCCACTCCAGTATTCTTGCCTGGAAAATCCTATGGTAGAGGAGCCTGGAGGGCTACAGTCCAAAGGGTCACAAAGAGTGGGATCCAACTGAGCGTGTACACACGTGTACACATACACATAGGTTTCTTTCACTCATCATTATGTTTGTGAGATTCATCCACATTGTTGCATGCATTTGAAGCTTGTTCATGGTCATTTGCTATGGAATACTCCACTGAGTTGTTATTCTCCTGCTTGGGTCATTTGGGGGCGGCTATGAACATTCTAATGCATTCTTTTGGTAGATATGTGTACACAGTTCTCTTAGCTACACACCTTGGACTGGGAGGGCAATATGCAAATATTCTTCCCAAGTGCAGAGTGCCATATTTTGTATTTCCCATCCAGTTGATGATTCTGAGGGGCATCCTAAGATTAGAGCAGAATTTCAGGAAGATTTATCTGGCTGTGGTATCTTTGATGGCTCAGAGTGGTGGTTTCAAGTTGTGTTTTGTTTCAAGAGCCCTGGGAATCTGCAGAGTCCCTTTAGGGTCTGCCACCGAGCAGAGAGGAGGGAGACTTGAGTTAGTGGTCGTGCTCTGAGCTCCTCATTCACAGCCGCCCTCCAGCAGAGCAGGTGTGCTCCTATCTGTTTAATTAGCTTTTACCATTATCTAGAATTACTGGTCCATGGCCAGCAGTCTCACAATTTGACAGCTGTTGGGGGAGAGCTCAGGGAAACCAAGAAAAGCAGTTTTAATCATCTCCAAACACATGTCAAGAAAGGTCCTGATCCAGAGGCTGATGATAGGGACACCAGAGAAGAAGGTGCAGATAGGAAAATAGAACCTGTAGGACAGGTCACCCCTTTGAATCCTTTGAATGTCAGGATGCAGGGGGATACTTTCAGAAACAGAATTGAAGTTTTGAGTCCCAGTAACTGTAGTAAAAAAAAAAAAAAAATGGAGAAGGGGGTGGCAGAGGATGAGATGGTTGGATAATATCACAACTCAATGGACATGAATTTGAGCAAACTCCAGGAGATAGTGAAGGACAGGGAAGCCTGGTGTGCTGCAGTCTATGGGGTCACAAAGAGTCGGACACGGTTTAGTGACTGAATAACAACAAACCATAGTAAAGGTTGTTTTAGTAGCAGAGAGGTTGTGAATCCAAGCCCAGAGAAGGGCCCCCCTACCGGGGAGAGGAAGAGGAACCCAACTTCTACCAAGTTTAAGGAGCAAGCAAGCTGTGTGGATGCAGGGGTCCTGCACACAGCTCCAGGACCAGACACAGATAGAAGAGTCTTCTGCAAGCCCTTGGAAGGAGGTGGAATGAGGGAGGACAGACAGAGGAAAAGTAGGTACACCAGCAAAACCTTCAAGGACAACTGAGCTTGGTGAACTCAGAGACAGAAAGATGTCAGCCCGGGAGACACCGCAGGACAGTCAGAGGCATAAAGGCATGCCCAGGGGCGGATCAGGGCTCAGAGACCGAGTCAGAGTCAGGAGGGCAGGACAGGCCAGCAGTGTCCGTGCCAAAACGTGGACTCATTCCAAGAGTTCTTCAGCTTTATCTGGAATCATGGCATTCCACGGAAGTGCCTTCTTAACCATCAGTAGTGTCCAGGGTTCTAAGTGTATTATTGTGCTGTTATCTCTGAAAATCTGCAGCTGTGTGCTTTTGCACATGGCAACTCAACCAGAAATTTCAGTTCTCTCTGCTAGCCTTTCCCAGAACATTCTGGGTAAAAGAGACCTTACTGTATTTGCGAGCATGGCTTTATTTTAAAAACATCCATGAACAGTATTTTCTCTCCCATATGCTTGCTTCTTTAAAACCGACTTGGTGAGGGAAGCTCCTTCCTCCACCCTCCCCTATTTGGACTGGCCCCCACTTATAAAAGTCTGCTGGGGCTTCAGAAGCAGCTCTGTGCTGACCTCAGCCCCCTCCCATGTGCATAATTGTCTCTGGATACTAGATTCAGTGTCTTGATCATTATGACAACATAAAAATATTAAGCACTTAAACCAATGATCTGGTAGTTCTGAAGAGCAGGACAGAGAGACCACTCAGAGAGAAGCAAAGAAAAGGTGCTGCTGCTGCTGAGTCACTTCAGTCGTGTCTGACTCTGTGAGACCCCATAGATGTCAGCCCACCAGGCTCCCCCGTCCCTGGGATTCTCCAGGCAAGAACACTGGAGTGGGTTGCCATTTCCTTCTCCAATGCATGAAAGTGAAAAGTGAAAGTGAAGTCGCTCAATCGTGTCCAACTCGTTCGAGACCCCATGGACTGCAGCCTACCAGGCTCCTCCATCCATGGGATTTTCCAGGCAAGAGTATTGGAGTGGGGTGCCATTGCCTTCTCCAAAGAAAAGGTGCAGAGAACGTATATTGTTGTCCTTTGTTAAGGATGAGGAAGCTGAGGCCTAGAGAGAGGAAGTGACATGCTCGAGGCCACCAGCTTGGCAGAGAAATCAGGGAATCCCAGGTGTTATGCTGAACAGTCCTGACATGTCCCAGTCCCTTTGGCTCTTTCACCCAAGTGTACATGCAGATCACCCAGACCTTTTTCAGAATGTACTTTTCCCAGGACTTATCCTGAAATTCTGATTCTGGAGATTAGGGGTGCATTGAAAGAACTGCCCAGGTGAAAAAGCAAACCGGTTAGAAATCCAACTTCTAGACACTTTGTGGTTTCTATGTTTCACTCCACACTACCTCTTAAGGGCAGGTATAATCTGCTTCTAAGAAAATGTCATTAAACAGGTTGTATTTCAGAGAGGAAAACCAATACTTTCCTCTATTTAAGAAGTATATGAAATTATTAAAAGTGAAAGTTACACTAATAGTAAGAGGGGAAGCAGCCGTTAGGCTACTAAGAAATAGGAGTTTTGCAAGGCAGAGGATTCTTATACTTTTCCAGTTATCTGCAAAAATCTCTTACTTATTACTCACATAAATTTGCATGTTAAATTCAAGAGGTTCACACAAGTCCATAAATAGAAATTAAAATAAAATTAAGTATTTAGTTGACCCTCTCTGGTATAGATGGTATATGAGAAAGCATTTCATAAATTTCAATCTTGGTGGCATTATGATTACCCCAGACCTACCACATTAGAAATAGAATACCAGATTTCAACACTGGGTCAAGGCAGAAATGACATAACAAATAGCAGCTTCTACATGTGACATGTAGGTATATTTTCCTAGAATTTAACTGGGGATGGTTTTCATTTATAAACAAAGGTATGAACATCCCACAACCATGGGATTGCTGGGTTTCTTCATTTATAAATGTTGACACTGACAGGTAATGGCTGTTTATAAGACTTGGATGTGTTTATTTACTCAGTCTATTAAAATCAGTCTCACAATTTCTACATGTAAGTAAACATGTGTCATTTGACTTGTATTATGCATAAAATTGTTCCAAATAATCTCCTGAGCTTCTGAAAATACCCCAAGGACAAACTTTGATAGAATCTACTTCAACCTTCTGAAACTCCTATTTGGTTCCAGACCACTAAATGCTGATTTCTTGTGATCGGTCTCAGGAATTTACTCCCTGGACTCATTAAGTGTTAGAAAAGTTTAACTTTACTGTTAAATGCGTTAAATGCATGAGTAAATAAAAGGCACTAATGTCGTTGTATTGGTATTAATATTTGCTGGAAAGTGTGTGTTACTTCCAGCGCCACTCGTAACATGAATCGTCCTTGGGAAGCAGCCCGTTCTGCTCCACTGTAAGCAGCTGACCTGCCCACGCGATGAAGCCATCTGGGGGAATTTCCTTCTTTCCAGCGCTTGCAGCACCAGAATTGTACTTTCTTATGTTTGCCCTCAATACAAGGGGGAAAGTGCCAGCGAGGCCAGAGGCCAGATAAGGAGCTGCTTTTGAAACCAATGGTACCAGGTAGCCTAAAACCAACCTCTGTGTCGCCCTCACTCTCATAACTACAGGAAAGAGGAAAGTGTACACACTAGTGATCACTTCGGAAAGTCAAATAGAGCTGTGCTCAGGACACAAAAGGAATTATGCAAAATATTATACTTGAGATGTTTGTTATGGTTCCTAACTGATACAGAATCAGGCCTAATACAGTGAATTTCTCTGACTTAACCTCTTCATTCAGAGATAACACATCAAGGAAGTATTATCTGAAGGAATCTTTTTTAATGTGACATGATTCCCATTTGTCTCAGAAATTCTGACTTTTTATTTTTATACATTGAGTTCAGGCCCTTATCATCACTCACCTAAAATACAGTCACAGATCCCTTGTCAATTTTATTGGATAAAGTATTTATTAAATTCCTGTTCTATGTCTAGCCCCAGGAATATATTCTCCCTTCTGTTTTCTGAATTATGAAGAGGAAAAAATTGCAAAGCCATCACTTCCTGCCAAGGCCATCCATGTGTCTCATAACAAACCAAATCAGTATGTATTTATTTTGTGTGCACAGCATATGGAAGAAGTAAAGTACTGTGTAATACAGGGTGGCTGGCCTCAAGGGCCAACTGTCAGATTGAGAATTAAAGAAGGACTCTGGTGGGTGCAGTAGATCCAAATATTTGTGAGAAGTATGATGACCGTAGTTGGAAAGCCAGCTCTTGGGACCTGTGGTCTGGTAAGTTACTAACACACTAAGAGGAGCAGAATATTTGAAATAGTTCTGGCCTGGAAAATCTGGGACCGAAAGTAGCCATAGAAATTCTTTTTCAGGGTTTACAGGCAGTATCCTTTCCCACTGCATTCCATTTGATGATCTTATTTTGTGAAATTCTTGCCTTTAAGAGAACAAACCTTAATGAGCAAGCTGTTGGTAGTAACATGCTGTGTATTTAAATGTGTCATCTTTCCAAAGGTTTTAAGTATCATTCTGTCATGATTTATCTTTTGCTTGATTCAACCCTCTTTTTCAAAAGTTCTCTATTTCATTGAAAGAAAAAGTTTAATGGATTTGAATTAATTCGTGTTTCTAAGGAATTTTATATCACCTCTTAAGATGAACGGGAATATTCTGAAATTTTACAAAAGTAGTTGAGCTCCAGTAAAAGTGTGCCGTTTGGGGGCCAACTTATTTAAATTGCATTGATGTTGCTAATGAGGTTTGGACCTTAAATGCCTTGGCTTGGTTTCCTAGTCCATGTTTTCCCTCAAGTAACATTTTTTTGAAAAGGAGACAATCAACAGGTTTGCTTTGAAAGAGTTCTAATCCTTTTACATAGAGAATAACTACAAGAAGCTTCCTCAGGGACCCCTTGTATCTTCAGTTCTTTTCCTTTGAAAATATATACACTTTCAGGTCCCTTGAGGTTTGAAACAAACAAGTACTTTACCTATGAGGGCCAGCATGGAAAGTTCATCTTGCTGGTTACTCCAGGAGTTTGATAGACACTGCTTTTCCCCAAGTCCAGACACGTTTGATTGGAGGTTGGGCATGTTCCCTGCCTATAGTTTCAGGGGAGAAGGTGAGATGAAGGAAGAAAGAAAAATTAAATATTCTATTATGTAGTCTGTAGCATGTACACCTTATGGGTATCTGGACCAGAGTTGGGCCTTTGTTTTTCGTCGGTGAATGCACGGAGGGGCCCGGGGCTTCCTGGCAGGTTAACCTTTGGCATCTGTGACCTGAGTCCTGAATGCTGTATACAGCGGGCAAAGGGCCCAGATCTTAGCTGCCTTAATCCCATCTGTGCCTCCTCTAAAGGCAATTACTTCCTCTGCACTGTGGACATTGGACATCCTTGCTAGATGGTGATCTGGAAGAGGAAACGGTAGATAATAATTAACGTATCTCCCACACTTTAATGACAGAGCTCATCTTATAGTATTGGTAATTACTGTGTTACAGGCTATGAAGTGTTTTGGATCATAGAATCTTTTAACTTTTTACCCTGGACATTTTCAAACATACACAAAAGTAGGGTGCATTCCGCGTACCTGCCACCCAGCTTCAACAACGAGCAACACATCATTGGCCAGCCTTGCTTCATCTGCCTCCTCAGCCATTCTCCCCACCCTCCTGGTTTGTCACCAGAGGTTAATTCTTCCTTGAATTGTATGTAAATGTTACTAGTAGGTGCTCTTCTGTGATGGGCTCCCCTTCAGTCAGGGTGATGTCCGAGAGATCCACCCAAGCTGTTGCTGCATCAGTAGTTGGATTCCCTTTTTCGTTGCCAATTAGACGACTTTCAGCCACATTTTTCTAAATATTCCCCTGTGCTCTGCGCCCATGTGCTTGTGTGCTCAGTCGCCTCAGTTGTGTCCAGCTCTTTGTGACCCTGTGGGCTGTAGCCCGCCAGGCTCCTCTGTCCACGGGATTCTCCAGATAAGAATACTGGAGTGGGTTGCCATGCCCTCCTCCAGGGGATCTTCCCAACCCGGGGAATGAACCTGTATCTCCTACATCTTTTGCATCACAGGCAGATTCTTTACCGCTGAGCCACTGGGGAAGCCCCATGCTCACCACCCATGTTTCTGAATTAATGGGTCTCCCCTTATCCTTCCACTGCCCTTCCCTTCACACTGTGCAAACCACTCACTCAGGGGCCCCCAGTCACCACGTTCCATGAGCTAGGCTTGCTCTCTCCTTCCTTTACCTCTGTGAAGTGACTAATAACTGCCCCTCCTCTTAGTTGTGTGAATAACTATTGCTGGGATTTTTTTTTTTTTTAATCATAAAAGCATCACACGTGGTTAAGAGCACAGCCTCTAGAGCCAGGCTGCCGGGTCACAGTGCTGGCGCCTCCACTTACCTTCGTTCTGACCTTGGCTGTCTGTGTTCTAAGCATCTGCCTCCCTCAGTTCCTTTAATCCTAAACTAAGAAAAACAATAGTAAGAACCTCATAGCGTTGTTTTGCATCGTTTTGAGGATGAAGTAAGTTAATATCTGTAAAGCTCATAGAACAATGCTTGCAAGTGTAAGAGCTGTACAAGTATTAGCTATTAAGAGCAAAATGAATGAATAAAAATGTGCACATGCAGGACTGCATCAAAATACTAAAAATCCCCTAAAATCCTTACCACCTAGTGATAGCTACATTGTGGAATATTTTCTTCCAGTGTGTTTTTTGGATATAATGTATTTTAACTAAGCATATTTATGACTAACTGACTAAACATATTTACACAGTGTTAACTTGTCCTTCCTGCCTCTCTTCCCCTGGCTTTTGTGGCAGTGTCACCCTGCCCCTTCTCTGCTCCTTTAAAGCTGCCTTTCTGGTCCCTGCCCACACGGAGAAGGCCCAAGGGTGTGCTCCGCTCCTCTCTCCATGCCCTGCATCCAGAGGCCAGCACTCAGCCACCACCTCCGGGCAGCTGATCCCCATTCAGCCCAAAGAAAGAAGTCTTGTTCATTCTCACATTTCTTACCTCTTGTATCCAGCTTTTTCTTTGCATTCCAATTGCCTCCATCTGTTTGAAATCTTATGTTCTAACTCCTAAGAGCAATAATGATGCTGATAGGTAACACTGGGTGGTTTCCATGTGCTAGGTTCTTTTCTGTAATTTAATCATTATGGTCCTGTGAGGTGGGCACTCTTGTTACCCCATTTTACAGATAGAGCACCTCGAGGTTCAGTGAGGCTAAGTGGTTCATTCCACCTACGCACGGAGTGCAGATTTGAACCCAGTTCCATCTGATCAAAAATGGGATCTATACCAAATTGCCTGCCCCCCAGACCTTCCACGGAAATGTTCTACTTGTCCCTCTCAGTTCCCCACTTCTGTTCCATCCTGCATAAGGTTGTTTGATTGTTTTTCTGATAACACTCCCCATGCCTGTCATTCTACTTAGTAATCTTTGGTGGCTCCCATTTTCATGTAACAGAGTCAGCCTTCATCCACTCCACTGCTCCCCTCAATAACCATTCCGAGAGTCTCCCCACTCCTTGACCACCACCCGTCCAGTTCATATCCTCAGGGGATTGGTCCGTTTAAGACTTGTGTCCTGCGTGCATGTCTGCTTGCTCAATCCCTCACTGACTGTCTTCTCTAAGCTCCTAATGCTTGCATTTGGCATGCCTTTTGGCCCACTGATATTCCTTATTCATATTCAGTACTTAGTCCATCTCGTTGGAATCACAAGCCCTTTAATCACCCGTGTAACACCCACATTCATTGTTTGTCAGCCATGCCCAGCCCCAGCTGGTGGCTGTAAATGTCAGGGAGCTGCACACACTCGTCTCAGTCCTTCTCAGCCTCTCTCTCTCTCTCAAACCCACTCCTGTGCCCTGTGCGTTCAAGCTGCTGTGCCGTTCAAAGCAGAATGACTAAATTGCTTAATCTAAAGTGGATGGAACAGTATTTGCCTGCTGCCTCACTTTCAACTCTCCCGTTAGGTGTTTGGTTGCTTGGTTGTTTGTTTTAATTCACTTGGGGCAAGTAGGTGAACTCCTCTCTGCTTAGCAGTATTAGAAAACATGCCCTCTGTTTAAAGTCAATCAGATGCTAGGCCTTTATGACCAGAATCCTAAATATCTCTGTTCTGCTGCTTTGTCAGCCCATTAAGAACGAGGGTAGAATGGCTATGTTGTGGACAACATACTGGGTAATAGAGCTTATTGTAGACAATGTCCAGCCCTGCTCAGCTTGGGGAGCTAGAGAGTGTGCAAGGCACATCCCCCAGGAAGGCTGGTGGGAGAACTCCCAATAGGTCACATAGATGAAGAAGAAGGCACCAGTTGTCTGGGCTTGGGGATAAAAGGGCCATCAACTGTGCTTGCTTCAGCAGCACATATACTAAAATTAGAATGATACAGAGATGATTAGCATGGCCCCCATGCAAGGATGACATGCAAATTTGTGAAGCATTCCATATTTTTAATTAATTTTTGAGAGTTTGATATTGAAACTCCAACTGAAAATCTCATCTACTTAAAAATAATTGTAATATAGAGCGGAACTATATATAACTTGGTTCTGTATTTTCCAAGTCTCCTGTAAATGTGTTATCATGCTTTCATAATTAGAAAAACAAAAAAGAGGAAAAGGCCATCAACTACATAACCACAGGTAAGAGATGAATGGCCATCTGGAATGTTCTTCCTCCTTCCTTAGATTGGTCCTGTGTGCCTTGCCAGGAATAACTTCCTCAAGGTGAAGTGCCTGTGTCTTTGGGAGCAAATGAATGATTTCCAAACAACAGAAGAACATAGCAAAGAGCCCATTTCATTGCACCCCCCAGGTGCTCAGCACCTGTGAAGGGAAGGAGCCTGAGAGTCGGGGTGACTCCAACAAGGAGCCCCTAGATTAGTGCTTCTCCAGGAGTGGTCTCCACACCACACCAGCAACATCAGCCCTTCAGGGAACTTCTCACAAATGCAAATTCTCAACCCTCCAGCCTAGACCTGCTGACTCAGAGGTGGAGAAGCACTGCTCAGGGGGCTTCCTCACTTCAGATAGCATCCTTTGCTCCCCAAAGCAGTGAGGCCTTGGAATCCTAAATATCTCTGTTCTGCTGCTTTGTCAGCCCATTAAGAATGAGGGTAGAATGGCTATGTTGTGGACAACATACTGGGTAATAGATCTTATTGTAGACAATGTCCAGCCCTGCTCAGCTTGGGGAGCTAGAGAGTGTGCAAGGCACATCCCCCAGGAAGGCTGGTGGGAGAACTCCCAATAGGTCACGTAGATGAAGAAGAAGGCACCAGTTGTCTGGGTTTGGGGATGAAAGGGCCATCAACTGTACTTGCTTCAGCAGGAATTCAGCCTTCTGATCAGCTTCTCTGATCATTCCCATTTCCTTTCTCCGGCCCCAGCGAGCTCCTCATATAGGACGCAGGCAGGTGCAGTGTGTGCCATGATGGCTATGAGCACCAGGGTTGATTTCAGTCCTATAGAGCCTCAGTTTCCTCATCTGAAAAATGGGTTAATAACACCACCTTCACCATGACCCCCAAATATATTAAAATAAAAACAGGGTACAGAGCAATGCATATGACATAATCTCATTTGTAATTTTGAAACAGATATATGAGTAATCACATTTGTATGTGCATGTGATGTCTTCAGAAGAAAACCCAAGAAACTAGTAACAGTGATTGCCTTGTGAAATCCAGAGTAGGAGGACAGCTAGTTTTTGTTGCCTACTCTCTTGGATTGTTTAAAATCTGGACTATACACATACATTCTTTTAAATCTTAAAAATTAGTGATGTAGGGCTTTCCTGGTGGCTGAGGTGGTTAAAAATCTGCCCACAGTGTGGGAGACCCAGGTTCGATCCCTGGGTCAGGAAGATGCCCAGGAGATCTTCCCACTAGAGTGGAAATGGCAACCCACGCTAGTATTCTTGCCTAGAGAATTCCATGGACATAGGAGCCTGGCAGGCCCCAGTTCATGGAGTCACAAAGAGTTAGACACAACTGAGCAACTAACACCACACTAGCACTAGTGACATAATAGTAGTTTCCTTTTCAGGGACATTGTAAAGAGTAAATAGAATAAGTTCACATAAAGCCCTGAACACAGTACCTGGCACAGAAAAAGCACACTGTTAGTGTTAGCCTTTGTCTTTAGTATTAACTAGTTATGGAAGTCATCTGTTCATTTATTTATTCATTCATGAATAAACAAATGGGACATCCAGCTGACTTCAGCCAGCCACGCAGATATAAGTACATCATTTCACATATCTTGTCTTGCTACGCTAGGTAGAGAATAAAACTTGTTTGTAAAGATCAGCCTCAGTCTTGATGGTAAACACGTGCCTCTGCGTGGCTGGACCCTGGCCTGGCATATGGGGGTAGGTGATGGGGAGCGCTGCTCCCCTACTTTGCACGTCAGAGACCCGTTCCCTCAGTGCACCTTCACTGACTGCAAATCTGTGTGGGGCACAGTCTGAGGGTGCAAAGTGGCATTGCCCTCAGAATCTGGGCACCACTCAGGGGCCAACCCATGCAGGAGGTTAATGTTCACAGCCCCAGAAACTGGCCCTAATCAAGTGCATCAGAGTCCCAGGACCTCCAACCCAGGTCCTCAGAGCTGTGAAGGGAACCCAGCAGATGGGTAACCTTTGACTTGGAACAGGCAGTATTTTGCAGGGTACACGTGGGAAGGAGCAGCAGGGTGTATCCCGTCTCTAGGAAAACAAACACTGGGTACACTGACACCCCAGGGTGATAGGTTCACACTGGCTGATGTTGTGTTGGTTGCTACATCCCATGTCTTAGTCTAACCCAGGTATTTATTGAGGCCCAATTCTCTGCGTTAGTCAATGTGAGAGAGAGGATAGTACAGAGATCTCACCTGCCTGGTTAAGGGTGTGGCTTTGAAGCAGAAAAGCTCTGGGTTCAAATCTGTTTCTACCACTTTCTAGCTGTCTGAGCTTCGAAGATCAGAAAGTACTTAGCCTTCCTAAGCTTCAGTTTCAATAAGTATAACACATTCAACCTTATAGTTGCGGACAGTATTAAGTGAAGTATTATCTGTAGAGAATATTTGATATAGTAGCTGGCACATAGTAAGTGATGAATAAATGTACTTGCTAGACTATTATTATTGAGCTAAACTTCCCACACTTTAGTGGGAAGATAATCTCCATGCATACAAAGTCAGTTACTTACCAATAAGCATTAAATAACATACAGTCAAGCATTGAAATCAATGGGGTTGCAGATGCTCGTTGACAGTTTGATGATAGCTATAAATCCTCACTTCAGAAAAAGAACATAGACACACATACCAAATTTTGTGTATAGCTTTAGGGACTTCGTTCATAACTCTTCCTGTCTCCCCATCTCATTCATGGGCCATCCCTTAGGGGTCCTTGAGCCCCTGAGCTTCAAACATATATTAATATCAGGAATCTATTAAGGGGAATTAGTCACTGTAAGCAAAAGTAGTTAGGCAGCCCTTCCTGGAAGAGAGAGAAATGTGAAGTAGCCTAAAAGAAGAGAGGATTTAAACTGGCCAACAGACTTCCCTAGTGGTCCAGTGGTTAAGAGTCCACCTTGCGATGCAGAGGAACGCTTATTCAATCCCTGGTCGGGGAACTAAGATCCCACACGCTATGGAACAACTCAGCCTGTGCGCAGCAGCTTAGAGAAGCCCATTCACTGCAATGAAAGACCCTGCGTGACCCAACAGAGATTCCGCATGTCACCACTAAGACCCAACACAGCCAAATAAAAGAAAGAAATGTTTTTAAAAGATAAAATAAATCGGCCAAGAGAAGCAGGCAGAAAACTTGGGTGGAGATTTCCAGATGGGACTTGAAAACACAGCCCACAAAGCCAGGGATGGGGTGACAGACCCCTGAGGCTACAAGCAGGAGAGAGCAGGAGAGGTTCTAGCTGGGCCTCTGGAATCACATTGCCTGAGCTCAGATCCCAACCAGGCAGCTTGCTGGCTGTGTGGCACTAGGTACATATTTACCCTCTCTATGCCTCAGCTTCTTCATTTATAAAATGGGGATGAAAATGCATAGTGTTTCTCACAGGGCATTTGTGAGGATTCACTAGGATAATGTACTGCCAGTCATTGGCTTACAGGCTGCTGTCCAGCATACAGTAAGCTCTAGGCAGTAATAAGCTGCTTTTAGGATTAGAATTTTTATTACGGGACAGAAATACTGGGGAGGATCTTGACTGCAAAGCTAAGCCCTTTTTAAACTCTTCCTAGGGGTACCGGGGAGTCCCTGGAACTTTCCTGAGCCAGAGAGATATAAGCTAAAAATGGTACTTTATCTGAGCATATCCTGGTGAGGATAGATTAGAGGCAAATCATATCCTGGTGAGGATAGATAGATTAGATTGGAGGCAAATAAGGAACATGAATGGTTTCAAGACTGATGAGTAGACCTAACTTGAAGTGTTGGGAGCCAAAACTGAGGTAAAATAGAAACTGGAAAATGGGGAAAAGTTTAAATGCAAGATTTGTCAAAGTACGAATCAAGAGAATTTGGAAAGTGCCAGGATCTAAGTTTGCACCGATCAAACCCAGGTCTCCTGCATTGCAGGCAGATTCTTTACTGTCTGAGCCAGCAGGGAAGCCCTCTTAAAGGGTCTAACTTTGCACTGTCCAGTTAGGCAGCCATTGTGACTGGTGAGCACTTAAAGTGGGGCTCAAATGAAGACGTGCTGTAAGTGCAAAATGCACACTGAGTTTCAAAGATTTAGTACCAAAAAGAGTAAAATAGCTCAGTTTTTTAACATTAATTTGGTTTAATTTTGGTCACATTGAGCTAAATTAATTTCACTTTCTTTTTTTTTTTTTTTTTCATGTGGCTACTAGAAAATTTAACCTCACAAGTGGCTCACATTTCTGTCAGACAAAGGTCAGTTTTAGGAACTGGAAAGATGTCCTGTGGCCAGAACAGTAGTGGTGCTGAGAAAGGGACATGAGAATGGTTGGGGCAGGTGGCAATGTTGTATTGGATTTTAGATGTGTTGTGTTTGAAGCAACTGTGCAGCATTCGAGTGTAAATCAAAATAGCCTTTTATTTAGACATTGGAATTAAGGTAAAAGGTCAGGGTTGTATGCACGGGAAGCATGTTGGTCTTAGCTAAAGTCCTTTAGGATCAACATCTACGGCACTGAGGACCAGTGTGGGTCAGGCAGGTGCTGAGTAATTTACATATGTTCTCCCATTTCCTCCTGGTTCAACCCTATTAGGTATGTACTATTATTATCTCTTCCCATTTTACGGATGAGGGAACTGAAGGCCAGAGAAGTAAAGCAGTTCTGGGTGGTAGTCCATGAGGAGACAGGATTCGAATTTATCTGACTATAAAGGCTCTTTCTGCAGCCCTCCAAGACTAAGCCCCTGAGAAAACCAAAGTCAGAAGCAGGAACAAGAGCTGCAGAAAGGAATAGCACCAGACAGGCAAGAACAGGACAGCCTAACATCACGGATGCCAGGGACGAGACATTTTCCAGAAGGAAGTAGTAGTTGTTAGGAAAACAAATTTAGACTTGAGTTACAAAGAAGGATGTTAAGTACTAAGAACTATTTCAAACTGAGGGAGGGTTAACCCTGTAGGTTAAGGTCATGAGAAGGAGTTAGAATTTCCCAGGACTTGTTCAGACCTTTGAAAAGTTAAGCATAGGTAGGAAGTGGCATTCTTTTAAGCTGACCTGTTCTAAGACCCAGGCAGAAATAAACGTGGGTAGAACCCAGAGGTAGGACTCTGATAATCGTCACTGGTGTTTCTCAGGAGGACCTATATGAGCGTTCTCTAGGAAGCCTATAAACACAGATTCTTGGGTCCTGCCTCTGATATAGATTGGGTTTTTTTAGCAAGTGCCCCAGGTGTTCTGGATACACCGTGAAGTTAGGAACCAGCTGCTCAGGCTCTGCAGCTCTGTCCTCTGATTTATTACCCAGGACTGGCTCACTGGCACATGGCTCCCTGCCAGCTTCCCTGGGACACAGGAGGAGGATGGGAACCATCCTGTGTCTTTAGCAAGAGTCCTACCTGAAATCCAGGGCGGTCCTTCTCTTAAAATAAGAGCGACCAGTTCTTCTTCACTTTGGTCTTCTCTCAAGGCCATTCAGCTCCCCACTTCTACCGTCATGGCTGTGGAGACCACCTAACTGAAGGGGCAACAGGCCCTGAAAGGGAGGTCTTGTCTTCCTTGTCCAGTGCTTCTGGCTGACGCTTAGCCTTGCTTTCTCTCAATTTCTTCCTGTGTCTTTTGATGTTCAGAGGCCTATGCAGTATAGATTGGCAATGGAGAGGATGACCTTGCAAGTCAGGTGACCCTGAGTCCCAGCTCTGCTACGTAATTCAGTGTGATCTTTGGCAGGACTTTTTTCACCATCTGTGCTTCATCTGTAAAACAGAAATGATAAGAGAATTTATCTCTGAGAGGATTAAATGAAACGATTCTTAGATTTTACTTACCTGGCACATATTTCAGTACTCAACAAGTAGTATTAGTTTTTTTAATTTTATCATGATGACAGTAACAGTAACATCATCATTATTCAAGCACAGGTGCCCTGGATGGCAGGTAAAATCAACTAATCAAATATACCAGACAAGGACCTCAAAGGGTTAACAAGTATAAAAACATCTGCTTTTAGAAGAAGAGCTCTGTTGAGGTCTTGAGAGAGACTGTTCTCTTTCTTTTTCACTCTGCTTATTCTGAACCTACATATACTTCTCTTAGAAAGGAATATCAGGACTTCACCCGCAGTCCAGGGGTTAAGACTTTGCCACACTTCCAATGCAGAGGTCGCAGGTTCAATCCCTGGTCAGAGAACTAAGATCCCACATGCCCCACAGTGCAGCCAAAAAAATAGAAAGGAATATCACCATGACTCTGTTATCTCTTCTCATCCCACGGCATGTCTTCCATTGTTCCACGCAGGCCTTCCTCATCTCTTTGTCTTACTTTTCGTCCCCAAGGCCAATAACTTGTTCTTTTCACCCTTTGTTCTCAAAACTGAACAGGAGCAGGGCAGGACATGCAGGCAGCTAGTCACATGTTCAGCTACCCATGGCCTTCTTGCCTGCAAGCTCTGTTTGGGAAGAAGAATTCTGCCTTAGCTTTCCTTTTCAAGTTGTAGAATTTGGTGTGTTCAGCAATAATAGTATGAAAGTAGAAATCATAGCTAATCTTTGTAAGTTATTTACAGATTACAAAACAATAGATTAACAGTTGTGAATCAGTTGGGGTTTAGGTCCAGCAAACCAAAAGCATTTTTGGGGGTGTTAGCAGAATGAGCTTTAATATAGGGGATTGTGTGCCTGTGTAGTCAATGGAACGAATGGAGACACAGGCTCTCAGTGGAGCCCCCCAGACAACTTCTAGCTAGCACCACAGAACTGGTGCCCAGGGACCCTGCAGCATAACTAGCAGGCTGCTGCAGCCACACAGCTTCTTAGCACCATGCTACTAGTGACTGCACAGTGGGGTGCCAGGAGCAGGTTGCCTCCCACCTGGTTAGCCATCAGAAATAAGCCGAGCAGCAAGAAGGTGCCTTCTCACTTCCACCTTCCAGATCCCTCTCGAATGCATGAGTTCAGCAAAGCCTGCATCATCCAGACCCTAGCTGTGAGAGCACCTGGGGATATTCGTTTGCTTGGGCTGCTAACACAAAGTGACACAGGCTGAGGGGCTTAAACAACCGAAATTTAATTTCCTACGATTCTATAGGCTACAAGTTTGCAGTTAAAGTGTTGGCGAGGGTTGGCTTCTTGAGACCTTTCTCTTTGGCTTGTAGGTGCCCACCTTCTCCCTGTGTGTTCACATGGCCATTTTTCTGTCCCCTGCTGTGGCCAAATTGCTGCTTCCTAGGAGGCCCCCACCCTAATGAGCTCATTTTAACTTAATTACCTCTTTAGGGACCCTATATCTCGATGCAGTCACATTATGAATTCTGGGGGAGTTAAGACTTCAACCTATGAAACTTCTGGGGACACAGTTCAGCTGATGACACTGCAGTAGCAGGGCTCAGCTGGAAGAGAGGGAACATGAGCCTTTGGGTACTCAAAGCACTTCCCTTGGGCTGCAATCAGAGAATGCAGGTACTAGCTGCTCTCTGTATTTACTAGATTCACATGCTTATCTGATGCCTTTGAGACAGAGAAGTATTATTATCCCCATTTTTCCCATGAGAAAGTTGAGGTTTAGAAAGGGTACAAGTGTCACAGAGGGCACTAAAGCTAGGAACGGTCGGGGGCAGGAGTGAACCCAAGTCCCCTAGCCTAATCCTCGAGCATACACTCAGAGCTGAGCATCCAAGGCAGAGTGTAAAGGCTGGGCTATAAGCTAAAACAGAGGATCTGGTACGTGTGCACCTACTAAGATTTAGCCCACTGTTAAAAGATTTTCTGACTTTTCTAGAGATTTCTCTTTTTTAAATGAAATCTCTTTATTTTTCAAATGTTGACAGTTAAAACACATACATTGTTTCTCTCTGTATGTTTCTGTTTCACACACACACACACACACAGGTTAACCCTGTGTGGGGCCCAACCAAACACATCTGCAGTCTGGATTCAGCCTGTAGGCTCTGATAGAAAATAATAGGTGTTTATGAGAATAGAAAACCAGTTCTTAGGGGCTTGACGGTCCTCTCTCAGCATTCCTTCAAAGGCCCTGTCAGTAGATGTTACTGCCTGATTACTTTGAAATTCTTCTTTTGCTGAGTTTTTACCTTTGTTTCCCATTGGATGCATGGTTTTTGTCTTGTTATCAAGCTTAAGAAAGAACTGTTCTCTTTCTTTTTCACTCTGCTAATTCTGAGCCTACATATATACTTCTCTTGGAAAGGAATATCAGGACTTCCCCAGTGGTCCAGTGGTTAAGACTCTGCTGCACTTCCAATGCAGAGGGTGTGAGTTTAATCCCTGGTCAAGGAACCAAGATGCCACATGCAGAGCACTGCAAACAAACAAAATTTTTCAAAAGAAAGGACTATCACTATCACTTTGTTATCTCTTCTCCATCCCAAAGCGTGTCTTCCACTGTTCCTTGCAGGCCTTCCTCATCTCTCCGTCTCCTTGACTCTTAAACACCCATGGGTACCAGGTGTGTTAGTGCTAGGTGCTCCTGTGTGTCATCCCAGCAAGCCTGTGAGATAGATTGCTGTCGCCCTTTAGCAGATGAGGTGCAGGAAGAAAGCTGGGGTAAGACATTGATATTAATAGTTTAAGGAGGGATAAGAGGGTAAGTGGAAGCCTGCTTTTTCTCTCGGCGGGGGGCGGGTGGGTGGGTGTGTGTTTTGCAGCCTGCTCTTTTATTACAGCCACAAGGGGTGTGTTTGCTTAGAATGTTGGCTTCACTCCAATGATTCAATTACTGGCCAGGCCTTGATGACTTGTGATTCAGATTCTGGGGCTTCCTGGTGCCTTCCTGCCAGAGTGTGCTCTATGATACACTTGCCATCCCCACCCTTCTCTCCCTGCTTCAGGCCCCTCTAGACAAAGATTAAAATGCCCACATTTCCCTAATGTGACATCTTGTTCCTAGGAATTTCTAGGAAGCTGAGAATTCAGATGAATAATAGCATTTGAACCAATGCAGAGCATTTGAATAGCTAAATGCTACTTTGTTACTAATGCTGTGTTTATTCAAATCTCTCAGCCACATGTAAAACTGAAAACCAGGCTGCAGAAGCAAGAGCCAGAGTTTTATCAGACCTGGGTTCTGCACAGCACAGGCACAGGCCTGGGCCCTTCTGGGTAGGATGGACCCCTGGGGACTCAGGATGTTCAGATACTAACCTCAGTCCTTGCCTAGTAGCCACAGCAAGAACATTCTTGCTTTGCTCATGGATGTGACAGGGGAGACCTGTCTTCCAGAGCACCAGACAGACAAACAGATGCCTTTTGCACCAGAAAGAGTATTGTACAAATGTGAAGCCATCAGCAAGGCCACAACTCCGGGTCATGGGGTGTCAAGGTCACCCTTGATTGGAACCACATCGTGGACTGTTCAGTGATGCCCTGAGTGTTTGTGAATCTAATTAATTGGAATTGCATCCTTTCATGATACAGTAGGAAGTGTGACTTCCGGGATACAGAAGCTTACGAGCTGGTTCAAGGCTCTGAGCTGGATAAACTGGGAGCACGTTTTTCTAATTTTAGTTTCCTCATCTATAAAACAAGGATGAAAAAGTAACACACCTTTCAGGCTGAGAGTGAGGCTTCACAGATGAATGTAGATGAAAGTACATGTATGCTCTGAGGTTCCACAGGAATATCAGGTGTTGTTTGTCTTGGAAACTATTCTTGGAATAAGAATAAAGCAAGTTTTTTTTTTTTTTTTTAATCCAAGTAATAGCACAAACAAACAGCCAGACATCCATGCTGTTGAGGAAAGACCAAAGAAACCCTCTGAGGGTGCAGAGACACTCAGAGATGTTTGTGTCCCAGTCTGTCCATCTGGTTCTGCCCCGGCCCAGCTGTTGAGGAGATGCAGAGCAGCTGCAAAAGGGGAGGAAGTCCTCGGGAGACCTCCCGCTCCTGTAAACACCGCCCACCAGTCTGACGTCAGGCAGCCCGTGCGTGACCTTGCTCTCAGACACATGAGGCAGCTCAGCCGCCCAAGTTCCTTGAAGAGGCTTCTTGGGTTAAAACAATATAATTTTGATTTGACTTCTCCATTGGAAGCATGTTATCATAAGAGACGATGTACTTTTCCAGTGGCCCAGTGAACAACTTTTTCTAGAGGGGTCTGCAATAGAAGGGAACAGGCAGCCATCTGAGGGATGGGAAGAAGGCTCTCTGTGAAGGAGCTAGTGAAAACAGAGGTCAGAAGTGGGGAGGGCTGTCAGGGCCCCAAGCTGGCAAGCACGAACTGTGAACCGCTGGCTCTTTTTCATCCTGACTGTAATACAGTCAGGAAGTTAAGTCCTCTGCGTACCAGATGCAAAGTTTCTCACCAATTTTAGGAGGACCTACCCAAGCATTTTATAAATAAAGCCTGACTGTGGACGATTTGCTTATGGCCACGTGGGCGGGAGCCAGGGCTGACCCAATCCTGATACGTGTGTGTAATGTTCCACGGTTACAGGAAAACTTGCTCAGGCCTTGGAAACTCTATGCCCTGGAGGTTGAGATGAAGAAGAGAATGGTTGGTGTTATTTTCCTGTGAAGGGAACATTAAGAAAGTCCTGAGGGTGCAGCCTGGAAACCACAGACTGCTCAGAAAGGGTGTCGTATTTGCATTCTGGAGGCTGGGGGCCAATCCTCTGAACCAGCGCCAGCTGGGAGGGGAGCCCAGCTTAACATGTTACAGGGAACAAAACCAGTGTGGTTTTGAATCTGGGCACTTAGACTGTTCACAGAGGGGCTGCCTGCTGCCTTAGACCCGTTTCAAAGGTTCTATTAAAAAGTGCTTGCTGGTAGCACAGAAGGGGCTGGGTCAGGCCGCTGGATATGAGCAGGGTCACCAGGAGGGGACCCTTGGCCTCTCCTTTGGGTGTGGCAGGATGACTGAGGAATCAGAGGAAGACGCAGCTCATCTGGAAGTGTGTTGTAACCCAGTCGCCCAAGGCAAGGCCACCATGTCCTGCCACATGACGGCTGCTCCCAGTTTCCTGCGTGGCTTGGGCTCTCTTACTCTAGGGGAATCCTCAGATGGCTGTCTCCAGCCATTCCATTCTGCCATGACACCAGAGTGCCACAGAACTGCTTAGGGCCAATGCCCACCCACACTGGTCATTCAAAATCCTAGAGGCCTATTGACCAGATGGGTGGGGGCGGGCAGATAGGTACACAAGGGATTCCCATTACTTGTGCTGGGTGGGACCCCTGAGGATAAATACAGTAGCAGCTACTGTGTGTGGGGTGCTTTGGTCCTTCGCTAAACACTACATGTGCACCAGTGAATTGAATCTTCAAAAATCACAGTATCCCTGTGTTACAAATGAGAAAACACAAGCTCAGAGAAGTTGGGTAACCCGCCTAGTTTCACCCAGCTAGTAACTGGAAGGCAGAGTCCAAACCAGGGGCATGAAGCTTGCTAATTAGGATTTCAAAGTTCTGCAGGCAGTTAAAAGCACAGTTGTATTTGGGCATTTGACCCAAAGCTGCCTCTGACCTCAGAGGGTGCAAGCCCTACCCAAGTCCTTGAACTTGGCTACCCGGAGCATTCTGAATGCAGTAGATCTCCGGTGGATGCCACTGGAGCTGCGGGTGTTTGTTTTCTGAGCCTTGTGTGGTGTGAGCCTTTACAGCAGATACACTCTGTGCACTTGCAGCCCCTCCAGAAGGCTGAGTCAGCCTGGGTTTGCTGCCAGCACCAGACTTTGCTGAGCCCCGTGCATAGCATGGGGAGACACACCTACTGTCCACCTGCTCTGAGTCATAAAACTGCCACACTGCTACCAGACCTGCGATCTCTTCCAGTGCCACCGTGCCAAGAAAGGTCCTGGTCATATATGGCAGGGGCACCAGGCAGTGCCTTTCCCTAGCCTGCCTTCCCATTGGACTCTGCCATGTAACAACTAGACAGGTCGAAGCTCAAGGTCCAGAAATTTCCTCTGCTTTGCACCAGGTGGCTGGGGAGATAGAAACAGGGCAGCCTAAAAGCCACAGGCTCAGACCCGAGAGGAGAGTCAGCCCACGAACATGCAGTGGAAGTGTGGGATTACCCTGGCCACCAGGATGAAGCCAGAGAGATCAAAGTGGTGGGGGGGGGGGGGGTCAGTGCGGTGCAGAGAGGGCAGTGAGGGAGGGGACTGATGAAGTTCCATTAAATATTTCAGGCTTGAGGCTGTATCCCATTTGACTTTTAGGTTATCATTGAGAGTCTTTCATCTGAAAAGTTCCTACTTTTTTCCTGAATAAGGGGTTCCTTATCTGCCTAACATTCTCCAAATGATTGCAAATCTTGATATCTCCTAAAAACGCACCCTTTGTGTACAGTTTTCCAGAAGCACTCTCATTTGCCGTTTTTCTGTTGCCAGGATTCACATCAGCGTAATAATTGGGTAAGAGAGCCAAAACGAAATGAAATCTAAACCTTCTATTAAGGTGCACGGCAGTAATTATGTTAACCTGCATAGGGGATGTGGCCTATGTGTGCTGGAGGCCTTGAAATCACCATGGATGTTTTTGTGTGTTTCCCCTTAGAAAATCCTAAGAAAGGCTATTTTATGCTGTATATAGGGCACAAGGATTAAACTGCTAGTACTGGATTTTTGGCACAGCAGTAAAGAACCACCTGCCAATGCAGGAGACACAGGAGACGCAGGTTAGATCCCTGGGTCGGGAAGATCCCCTGGAGAAGGAAATGGTAACCCACTCCAGTAATTCTTGCCTTGAAAATTCCATGGACAGAGGAGCCTGGCGAGCTACAGTCCATGGAGTCGCCAAGAGTCAGACACGACTGAGCGACTAAGCACACACATACTGGGTTTCTGCAGAGGAAAGATTCGCCAAAGTGCTCAGAAGTATTACCAGCTTAAACACCGAGGCCACCACTCACATTCCCGACTTCGTGGTGACTGCCTCCAAGAAGCTGTGGTGACCGGAAATGCATCCTTTTCCCCTCGAGTAACACAAAGCATTACGAATGTCTAAACAATTTTTTTAAAAGTTCACTCTTAAAAAAAGTTCTCTTAAATTTCAGGTGAAAACCATTAACTGAAGATGTCGAGCAAGACAGCCAGTACCAACAACATTGCCCAGGCACGGAGGACTGTGCAGCAGTTGAGAATGGAAGCCTCCATTGAGAGAATAAAGGTAAGAGCCTCGAGTGGGCCAGACGTGTTCCTCACCATCTCTCTCTGCTCTCCTGAGGCCAGGCCATATTTCTGAGAAGATAATGCCATATAATTCAGCCAGGTGCCATGATTTCCTCTGAGCAAGCTGAGAGTTTCCGAATCTTAACTTTCTTTTCTACATAGCATGGGCAAGCCAAAGTGTCTGAAGTGAGCCTGTCTGTTAGGACAGAAAACCTAAAACCCACGACAAGATTTCCTGAGGACTTGCTTTCCCTGGGCACACACAGCAGAGCCTTCTGGCACTGTTTTCTCCCTGGGGACAGGGGTTCCAGGTGGACTTTATATAAACACCCTCGTCAGCCCTCTGGAATGTATGAAGTGTTCTGGAGTTATCACTGCAGCCGAGTGAGCCTGGCATAACAAGTCAACGGTCGGGTGTCCTTTTGAGGAGAAGGCACTTTTTCAGTGTGTGTGAGCTTTGATGACCACAGTCTACATCCAGGGCAAATAATGCCAGCCTTAGTTGAGACCTGAGGAAACCAGAAGGCATCTGATGGGTCACCTGACTTAGAAGTCATTTCCCCAAAAATCTCCAGAGAGGGCTAAGCAGTGAGTGCCTTGGAATGTTGTGAGTCATGCTGTTTCCTAGATACTGAAGCAGTCACCTGATAAATTCCTCTGGGCCTGGAGATAGTCACCTGTCTTCAAAACAGGAGGCTGCCTGTCCTGTATTTGCCAGGGCTCAGCTGGCCTGTGCCCCTGGCCTGAGGACACTGATCTGATGATTCTAACGGGTCTCTGACCCAGACCCCTGAAGAAGGAGTGGTATTTCCATTTTTAACTCATGCCAAAGTAAGGTGCTACATCTTTCCATGCTGGTTTTGCCCTCTTTTTATTTCCCCAAGCCCAATCTTTAATGGTAAATCTTGACACTCTACCAAAATATGGCTCTGTTCTTCCTGAGATTTGGCTGTGAGCCCTTATTTCAGTGCTTTAACTCTGTTCTCCTCTGCATTCTAATTTATTTTTTTTTAATTGGGTAGAAGCTAAGATAGAGCCTTCCTTTGACTCAGATGTTTTTCTTTTTCCCCTCTTCCCAAGTTTTTATTTTGAGAAATTTTAAACATACAGAAGAGTTGTAACAATAGACACCCATATACTCTTTACCAAGATTCACCAATTAGCATTTTACCATATTTGTTTTCTGTCTCTGCACACATACAAAACTGATGTAATTTTTTCCTGAAATTTCTTGAAAGTTATTTGCAGACATCATGACTCTTCACCCCTAATACTTCACCGTTTGTCTCCTAAGTACAAGGGCATGTTCCTCTACATAATCACAGTACAGTTATTACACTCAGGATCAGCTGCTGATATCTAACTCACAGTCTGATTTTGAAGATTCTAGGCCCCTCACTTTGCAGAATGGGCCTCACTGCAAATGAGATTGTTTGCTGATGATCAAATTCGGGCTAAAGGTTTTGGCCGGAATACTAGCTGGCTGGTGGCATGTCTTCTGCACTCAGCCTAAGAGACAGCTGATGTCAGTTTGATCACTTGGTTGAGGAAGGGCTTATCTTCCAGATTCTGCATTTGGAAGTACCTTTGCCCTCTCTGTGTAACAGGTAACCTGGGAGTGATACTTCAAGACTCTGGTTATCCTGTTCTCCCACAGTCTTCCACCCAGTGGGTTAGCATGCAAATACCTTTCAAGTTTGTAAATATTCTTTTTAAAAAAATTGTTTTATCTAAACAGTTGATTTACAGTGTTGTACCAACCTCTGCTGTACAGCAAAGTGACTTAGTTATAAACTTATATATTCTTTTATATATATACATTCTTTGCCATTATGGTTTATCACGGGATATTGAATATGGTTCCCTGTGCTATATACATTAGGACCTCATTGTTTCTCCATTCTAAATGCAGTAGTTTGTATCTACCAACCCCAAACTCTTAGTTCATTCCTCTACAAGTCTGTTCTCCATCGATAAATCTGTTTTGTAGATAGACTCATTTGTGCCAATTTTAGATTCCACGTATAAATGATAGCATATTTGTCTGTTTCTGACTTATTTCACTTATAATGATCATCTCTAGTTGCATCCTATAAATATTTTGTTTCCTTGGGTTTGTCTACACACCAGGTTTCAAAGGCATCAGCAGACCTCATGTCCTACTGTGAGGAACATGCCAGGAATGACCCTCTGCTGATGGGGATACCAACTTCAGAAAACCCCTTCAAGGATAAGAAGACCTGCACCATCTTATAGAGAAGTAGTGAAGTGGATCCTCCCCTCTTCTCAACAAAGCAAATGATGAGCAGCTCCTTGAAAAGATTTACCTTCAGCTTATTTGGTAACCACTGCTAATAACTAAAATGCTCTTAACTTGGAATTATGGACTCTGAAGTCTTTACCTTCCAAGTTTTTCTTTCCTTTTACTGAATTAATACAGAATAATAATCTTGTTTCCCATTTGTTAACTATGGTGTCCTATTAGTTACTGCTGAAGGAAAAGTTGGTCTGGCCTTTAAAAAGAAAACAAATATATCAGTGATCCAGTTAAAACCTAAATTACCTAAGCAGTCGTCTAGATTAAAATGCCAAGGATAACTGGTCCTAAAATTTTTGTCGTAGTCTATTCTTAAGAGTTGTGCCAATCTGTATAGTATATGTGGATGAGAAATGTTTTGTGTATATATATGTGTGTGTTTGTATATACACATCTCAAAGCTTATTTCCCAATTAAAATGTCTCTCCCTCCATACTATCAGTTCGACTCAAGAAGTTATACCTTTATCTCAAGCTGTGTGTAGGTAGAATTAAATTCTTTTCTTGTCGTTATTGTACAAAAAGAACACCCTACAGCCTATATTCATCGTAGTTGAGTAATGAAGTCATCTCTCTCCTCTTGAAACCGTGCTGACCTGCCAATCAAAATTTTTAAACTGAACTAAAAGCCCTTTTATAATATGAGCATTCTTTCACCAAGGGATTTCAGGTTTCAGCGATCCTGAATCTATGTAGGAAATGGGAGGCAGCCCTTGGGGGCACCCTAGGCAGCTGTGCCCCAGGGCTCATGGTCTCTGAACCGGGGGTAGACACCTGAAATACCTACTGTAACGATGGGAACTAGACAGAGCGGCCATGAGCCCGGCCAAGAGAAGAGCAGGAATGCGTGAAAACCAGCTGCTCTTTGTGGCCTAACTTTGTGATTTAGCTCACTTTCTCTGCCTTCCCTCTTATCTTTCCTCTGCAGCCAGATCATGTCTTCAGAATTAATGTCCACCTCCCCATCCCCAAATGGGTAGATCATGGTGGGAAAGAAATATACAAAGAATGTAAAGGTATCGGACACATAAGCTCTTTTCAAGTATCTGCAGCATCTGCATCATCCCTGCCTGGTCCTCACACCATCAGAGGGGCTTGTTTCACTACTTGGGCTCACAGTTCCTTGATTTTCCTCTGGGCCTGGATATTACTGCCACACACACCCAGAATGGCTAGTGGGGATCCCCAAAGAAGGTTGTCTCCTGTGGCAGAGGGCATACTGTTAACTAAGAGGAGGAGAGGGTATTCCTAAACACTTATTTATGGGCCCAAACCATGCACCAGACCTTTGATATTTTAATTCAAATTCCATTCATTAAAAATTACTAATGAAAAGTTAAAAGTATTCTCAGAAAGGATTCAACCCCAAGAAGGAATTATTTACAATGGTTTTCCCTAGTTCTGTACAATCTTGCCCTACAGTGCAAGCCTGTTTTTAAATCTAACACCTAAGCTTTGAGTATTATGTTAATTGTGGGTGAACAAATACAGTACTGTTTTCAGACTGCTCAAATCTATTCCGTATTTCTGCAAGTCACCTATCTAGCATTGTGAACTGCCCTCACTCCTCCAGGATCATGTGGAAATCATGCCACTGCCCTTACCTTCTTGTCATCCACACTTGGTTCTGCAAAGGGCCCAGTTTCCAAGTATATTATAGGCACCGTTGGTGGAGAAAGGTTTTTCCTTTCAAAAGGTAAAATTTGAAATATACATTAAGAAGACAACTTTACATGTACTGCATCACTTAATGAGACATTCTTTTTTTTTTAATAGGTGTATTTTTCTACTGATAAGTTTCAGAACACTAATCTTATTTTCACTCTGATTTTTACCATGTTCCTTTGAATATTTATAATGTAGCTTGTTACAAAATATTTTCATGAAATTACTTTTATTATACTGTTATATACACATTTTTGGTAGCAAGCATAGTTTATTCTTTAGTACTAAAACATGTTCTTTTCCCTATTAGAAAACAAGTATGGTTTGCTATATATTTGTTAATATGCTTGTAGTGGTAAGGAATGGACTTGAGGTCCCAGGAGACTTTTTTTATTTTTGCTAGCCAGATATCATAAAGGCCACAAGTATGAACATCATATAACCTCCTGACCAGGTGTAGGGCATGTTTAAGAAAAGTGATATCAGGTCCTTTGATGCTGGACCCAAGGGGGAAAAATTGTAGCTAAGTGTTGATTTACTTATTATGAGACGTCTATGTGAGAAAAATATAATATATGTATACATATATATGATATGCAGAAGTCACTTTTATTTATCAGGCTTTATTCTACTAGTAAAGCCACAGTTTAACTATTAGACAGCAGCTGGTTTATAATGATGGACAAATGCCCAATGTGTTTTATTTTTTCCAAACTACCACTATAATGACACAATCACTTATGTACATGCAACTTCCTGGCTTCATATCTATGAGGCTATTTAAATATGTTCACTATACTTTGTCTTTAATTCTGCCTCTATTAACAGTGATCTCTTTTTCCATTCTTGATTCTTCTTTAGTTCATCATTAATCTGTCCAATTGACGCCTCAGGACCATGGCAAGAATTTCATGACTTCAAAGTATTTTACAGACACACACTTTTTTTTTTTTTTAACAGAGAGAAACACTTTCTATACCATGTGGTTCACAAGCTGTAGGTTTTTTCTAAAAAGAATCAGGTTTTTACATTTCCTTATTATTAAAATAAAAAGTGCCATACTTACCCCTTAAAGCAAAGACCTAATTTGCTTTCTCTCTATTGGGACTATTTTTGTACTTTACTAATCTTTCAACTCTCCAAAAAAAAATTATACCAATGATTTAGTAATTTTGAGGCATAAGTTAGTTTAGGTAGTGGAAGATGTGCCAAACTTTCCCTCCAGATGCCTTTGTCTCAATTTGCAACTAAGGTAGTGTCATCTGAGTGATTACACTGAATTTTACTAAGAAGTGAATCACAGTACTTGTCAGTCCTTTCTCAATAAATGTAATACCAGAGTGTGTTATGACTGTAGACTTTTTATGGTAGGTCTGTTAATAGAAAAAAAATATATATTGAATTAAGTAGAGTTATCTGTATGTTAAAATAGAGCACTTACCTAGAGCTGGGTGTCCTGGATCGCTGTCTAGCCAATCCTGTGTTCCTGTGTTGTGTGACTTTGGACAAGGCACTCCATCTCTCTGAGCCTCCATTTCACCATCTGTAAAATAAGGGGCTTGAAGTAGCTGATGGCTGATACCCTCCTGTTCCGTCCAGTGGCCTACCCCTCTACTGGTCCTGCCAACATGTTGGTGCTATACGCTGCTTCAAATATAAAATTGGTTTGTCTATTGTGTGTGCTCATTTAATAGCTTATGAAAGGCCTTTTTGTTATATGGCTCTTTTTTTTCTAGTTTTATGAACTTGATTACTGTAATAAAGTCTTGTTTGTAGCCATGTAACTATAAACATAGTCTCTTGATGTCAGTAAATTTGCATTTGATATATTAGTTGATGGAATTGTTGTTTTAGGACATTCTTTGACTACTTATCTGTCCAGCATCTTATTAACCTAAATATTGTGATCGTTGTTTGGAAATCTGTTCTCTGGAAAGAATAAAAGCATTTACTTCACAGCTAATGTGTTTGCAGATTTGAAAAACAGTTTCATTAAAGCACCATTGCTCTCTTTACTGGGTCTGGCTCATTGAATCTTCCTACCCATATTTTGCTCAATAAACTAACAGAAGACCAGTTCTCCTCCCTTTTTCCTGCACTCATTCAGTTAACATTTTCTGAGTACCTGTTAAGAGCCAGGTATGGAACTAAAGCTCTGATTATACTCAAATGAATAAGGCTTACACTAGCCTGTGAGAAGCTCACAGTCTAGAACAAAAGATGGGAATGACTCGTATATAAACTAATAATACCATGTGCAATGTGCCTAAACTCAGGGGAACACTGCTGTGAGCTCCCAGAGGAAGGAGGGCTGCCTATACCATGGCAGTCTTGACAAGGCTTCCAAGGGAGGTGGTGTTTGAGCTAGGTCTTGAAAGATAAAGAAACCCTGTAGTCGTGGGAGGGAATTGCAGGAGGAGAAAAGTGAGCTCAAAGGTAGTGTGCAGAGCATCTCCATACCTCCTTACCCACCCACCAGCAGGAAGAGGGTGGAAGTTGTTAAGGAGGAGTAGTGTAATGATTCACTGTGTGGAAGGCTGTTTCCCATCCTGAGACCTGGCAATGACCATGGAAACAGATAACAAAGGTCATCAGATTTGATGACTCATACTCACCAAGTGTTTGCTGAAGGTATCCTGCCTCCTGCCCAGTCCCTTCCTCCAGGGCTGGGATTCCCTCAGAGACGAAGGGATAGATGACACCGTCCAGAAAGCTGCCAGAAGGGAGAAGGCGGCCAACAAGGTTTTGGGCTGGGCAAGCCACAGAGATGTTCCCTGCTTCAGAAAACCAGCACTCATACACTCTCAGAGTCAGGGCAGAGATAGCCACTCAACCCTTTCTAGGAAAGGACTGAAGCATTTAGATACTGCAGTCATGAAAAATAGGCAGCAACTGACCAGCATTTTTCATGGTTCAAACCAAATTACCAGAAGTTGCTGTGACTTGCAATGGAAGATGATTGTATTGGGAGGTGGTAGATGGGATTTGGGTAGGGCTTCCCTGATGACTCAGTAGGTAGAATCCACCTGCAATGCAGGAGACACAGGAGACGCAGGTTCAATCCCTGGGTCAGGAAGATGCCCAGGAGGAGGAAACAGCAGCTCACTCCAGTATTTTTGCCTGGGTAACCCCATGGACAGAGGAGCCTGGCAGGCTACAGTCCATGGGGTCGCAAGAGTCAGATATGACTGAGTGACTAAGAACGCAACATGCATGTGGGAGAGAGGATGAAGCTGAAGTGAGAAGACTAAGTAAATAGGGCAGATGAAATGGTACATGATCTAAATGGTATAAACAAAGAAGTCCAGCCTGCTGGCAACGGGGGAGCTAAATGTGGAGATGCAGGTCATCTCACAGCTCTCCTGGGCGTGGGCTGTGGTCAGCTTCTCATTGGCAAGGGTCTGTTACATATATACATGGACACTCACCATAAGCCTTCATACTCGGTGCTAGGGTATTGCTGCCTCCTTTTCTATGTCTAAATTTACAAACTTTGTTTGGACTTGCGACTCTCGACTGCAGAACCTACCCAACCATAAGCTCTAGCCACCACTGCACAACCTGGCATGACTATTGCCTTTAGCTTGTTTTCAGAGCCTGGCCCTGCTTGCGTCTCAACGCCTTTACCGCTGTGAGCAACAAATAACCTTTGCCTTCAGATACTGCCCCAATTACTGTTCCTTTATCTGAGTCAATCACATCTATTAAAGGCCCTTTAGCTGTAAGCCAGCCCTGGACAAACATAGACAGTTGGTCTCAGGAACCCACACCTCAGCTACTAATTTTTTAAGAAATCAATAATTTCTCTCCACTGGAAGAAAATGTCATCTAAATAAGTTCATCCTGAAATGCTATATGACTTTGTATTAGTCTGTAGAAGACTACTGGCACTGTAAAATAAAACTATGGAGAGAGAAACGCTTAGCACAAAAGAGCAGAAGTTCACCATAAAGTTTTAAGTATATTGAGAATTTTACATATGGAGCATTTTTACACCCTATGAATCCTCCTAGAGAATCTATTCAGTTATGAAAGCAAATAATTGGAATGGCTGAGCTATATAATGGTAAGGTCTTGAGTTTGGAAATTAAATCTGCAGCAGAGATACCTAGGTATAAATTGCTATTTCTAGTCTCTAGATCCAATCATGCACCCATCTTTACATACATACACACACACACACACACACACACGGCTTAATGATAGAAGTGGGAGCTCTAGCCACAAAAAGACCTATAATCTGGTCCTCACATAGAACAACCAAGGGTCACCACAAGCACCCTGTGGATCTGTAAATTAACATGAAGTGGGGGCAAGTCTAAAGCAGTCACTCACCGAACAAGTTGTAATATACAGTTTCCTCTTAAGACAGACAAATAAAAAGTAAGCCAATTTACAGTTTCAAAAATGTGAGTATATAATAGCACAGCTTGTACTTGGATATGGCAAAAATGGTTAAGAAGCCTTACGGTATATCAGAAGGCAAGCATCCCTTCGAAGAACTGTGCTCCAAGAATCATCCACATGCAGTAGATCCTTCCTACTTTTAACCTGAGACATTTCCCCAAGACCAGTGCATTAGAATTACTTTGTTCTAGATAAACCATTGTAGCTCTGATATCAATGAAGTACATATCAATATAGCTCATCAACATCTATTAATATTTACAGAACTTTGTGTGAGGCACTGGGAAAAGGAGGGACCCAACATTGACACAGACTGGGCACTCTGCATGTACCCTCCCATTTAAGCCTCACAACAACTCTCAAAAGAAAAGCAGACTTTAACTCTGTCCTACAGATGAGGAACTGAGGCTCAGAGAAGTCAAATTACGCAGGATCCTACAGCTAAGAAGTGCAGACCCTGATTCCACGCACCTAGCTCAGCTGGATTCTACAACCCATGGTCTGTCTTCATATTTGTAGAATGGTTTGAATGGGGTGAATAGGGGAGAAAAAATAACGTTGGGAAATTTAAAACTCATTAAGTGAGAAATAGAACTACCATATGATCCAGCAATTCTACTCCCAGATATACATTCAAAAAAAAAAAAAAAAGACTAATTTGAAAAGATACATGCCACCAATGTTCATAGCAGCATTATTTATAATCCTAAGACATGGAAGCAACCTGTGTCCATTAACAGGTAAATGGATAAAGAAGATGTGGTATATAAGTATATTCAATGGAATACTACTCAAGCATAAAAATGAATGAAATTTTGCCGTTTGTAACAACACAGATGGATCCAGAGTCAGACAGAGAAAAATACTGTATGATGTCACTTATATGAGAAATCTAAAACGAGTGAATATAACAACAATGAAACAGACTTACAGATACAGAGAACAAACTAGTAGTTACCAGAGGGGGGTAGGTTGGGGGGTAAAATACAGGAGTAGAGGATTAAGAGGTACAAGCTACTATGTGTTATGTAAATAAGCTACAAGGATATATTGTACAGCATAAGGAATAGTCAGTATTTTATAATAACTATAATGGAATATAACCCTGAAAATTGTGACTATGTTGTATACCTGAAACATAACACTGTACATCAAGTCAGTAACAAAAAGATTTTTTAATAAAATTAAGTAAGGTAAAGTGAGTAAATTAGTTCCTTAGCAATCAAGAATGTAATGTATTTCTATGTAGTTCTTTAAAAACACCAGTAGCTTTCTATTGATATGGAAATGTATCCATAACATGTAGATGTCATTAAAGGAAACAAAGAAATTTGGGGAAAAAAAGAATGTAATGTATTGGACTGTAAATAATAAACAACACTAGACTCCAGACACTTAATATGGCCAGGTATTGCTTTCAGAAATTTTGCATCTCAATTCATTTGATTCTCACTACAAGCCCATGAGGTCACTACTGTTATTAACCCTACTTTACACATGAGGTAATGGAAGTTCAGAGAGATCCAAAAGTGCATTTGATATGTTTTTTTAGGGCTTCCCAGGTGACTCAGTGGCAAAGAATCCACCTGCCAGTGCAGGAGATACAGGTTGGATCCCTGAGGAAAGAACCCCTATAGGAGGAAATGGCCACCTGAAAAATCCCATGGAGAGAAGAGCCTGGCAGGCTATAGTCCATGGGGATGCAAAGAATTGGACACAACTGAGCATGCATTCATGTTTTTAAAAAACTGCATTTTTTCTTGAGTTGTCAGTATGACGTAAGAGAAAGAATGGGTCTTAGAAGCAGAAAACGTGGGCTGTAGTTGGAGTGCCACTAATTTGCTGTATAACCTTATGAGTTTTATGATTTCTGGTCCTGTTTCCAGAAAAAAAAAAGAAAAAGGATTGTTTAAGAAGGATTCAGGCTAAGTAATTGTTAACAGTTCTTCTAGTCTTAAATTTTATACGAATTTGGGAGAGGAAAGCAATTCATTTTGGGTCACATTTTTTTACCATCTTCACCCCCAGTCATCTCACATTTTCTTTCTTGAATTGAAAACCAGGAGGGAAAGAACCAAAGTCTAGAGTATGGGGTCACTGAAGGGAATGTGGGTTTGCTGTGTATAATTATAGATATTTAAAAGATATTTAAAGGATCACTTTCCGATACTTCAGCTACTGACTCATCATCAGGACTGGAAATAATTTTTAAGGAAAAATGAATTGTAGAAAGCTATTTTGTATATAAGCAATTAATAGAATTAAATGAGCAAATTTCTTCAAAGTATCAACAATGTCTCATGAGTTATAACTACAAAAAGAAAAATAGGCCACTCAAACATTAAATGTAAGTAACAGAGCATTTAAAAATTTGGTTTTTAGAAGCAGGACAAAGAATTCATTCATTCATTTGTTGAGTTTCTACTAGGAGTATGGTAGCTCCTACTAACACTGTGCTAAGTATGTCCTAGAATAAACCCAGAAAAGACTAGGATCCCCCAAGATAGGGAGGGTAGGGGTAGAGGGTGGGTATTACTATGCAATGTGGTAAATGCTATTCTAAGAAGTGGCACTGCCTGAGTGAGTCAGAAAAGGTTTCATGGGGGAGGCAGTGTATCAGCTGAGCCTTGAAGTATGAGTAGGAGTTTGTTAGTGAAGACTAGGGAAAGGATATTCTCAGCTGCTAAAACAGTGTGTACAAGCTAGATTCTAAAGAAGTCTGCATATCAGACTTCTGTTACTTCTGGGTAACATCTCTGAGGCAGGATTACAGGGAGGAACAAGCTGATGAAGTTGGGAAAGAAGCTTGAATTGAGTCATCAAAAGCAAAACTTTTCTACTGATTATAAAGGCAAGGTAAGGGAGTTAGTAGAGTTGTTTAAGCAAGGGTTTGACATGTTAAGCTTTGTTTCCTTAAAGATAATTAGACTGAATAAGGAGAAAGAACTAGTGAAGAGAAACTGACAGTGGTTATTTCTAAGTCCCCACCAGGATTTCATAATTCTTTTATTGAACTTTGTTCAACTCCTTCATTCCAAACCTTTATCACCCTACTCAAACTCTCCCTATTTATTTCATTCCCATCAAGTAAATAATCCTGCCTTCCCCAACAAAAAAATGCTGGGGCCATTTGGCCTGAATTTTTAAAACTCCCTACCTCTCCACATCCAAATTTCTGCATCACACCCAACCAAGTAACTTCTATCAGGCTCACAGGTGAGAAGCAAGTCCACCAGCTATTCCTGGAGCCCCTTCTCCTCTTTTCTTCTTTCTCACCAAAATTTCACCAGAGAGTGGTCCACTTTCCATGTCTTCTGTTCCCCACCTCCTGTCTTCTCAATCGACTGCAATGTGGTTTTACTCACACCGACACAGAGAAACTGATTTCACCCAATGAAATGGACAGTGAACTCTTAATTTCCAAATTCCATGGAACCTTTCAGTCTCTGCTTTAGGGACTCCTCTGACAGTGAGAATTATTCTCTTCTGTGAACTCACTATTCTGCCCCTCCAGCTTCTGTGACATCAAGACTCATTTCCCCTCTATGTCTGCCTTTTAAAATCCCACCCTGAGTCCCAAGTTTCTATCCTTGGCTGACAGCTGCTCTGCTCACTTTATCCATTCTTCTTGGTGAGCTCATCCACTCTCACAGTTAGTATATGCTGAGGATTCTGAGATCAAAACATCCAGCCCAATTTTGTCCAAGCATCCAACTTATCTGTTCTACTGGACACTTCTAACAGGTAATCGCACAAGTATTTGAAACATAATGCATCCTAGACTAAACCCATCTCCCCTCCAGAAACTTTAACTGACAGCCATATTATCTCTAAATTGCCTCAGCTGGAATCCTAGGAGGCATTCAAGAATTCCCCCTCATTCCTTACATCTGGTCACCCAGTCTCACCTATTTCATTTCCCAGATACTTCTAAAATCCATCTCTTATTTTCCTAACTGCAAGTCCAGACCTGTATCACCCCTTGACTGAACTGCAAAAGTGTCCCATGTAGACTCCAGCCTCCATGGTTGCCCTAGTATTAGGATGGCCAACTTTTTCTGTTTATTTGGGACTGTCTCAGTTTTTACCTGAAAGTCTTACATCCAGAAAATCTCTCAGTCCCCACTCTTAGTCGTAAATAAAACTAAAACCCTATTTTTAACTGAAAATGAAATTACACACATTACTGAAAATCCATGGGCCTCTCTTCAGGTATAGCTGGATTCAGGAGCTCTGCTTATAAGATTCACCTCTGCTCTTTGCTTTTTTTAAAACTTTTTGTTTTGTATTGGGGTATAGCAGATTAACAAAAAGTGTTGTGACAGTTTCAGGTAAACAGTGGAAGGACCCAGCCGTAGATAGATATGTAGCCATTCTCCCACAAACTCCCCTCCTATCCAGGCTGCCACATAACACTGAGCAGAAATCCATGTGCTATACAGTAGGTCTTTGTTGGTTATCCATTTAAAATATAGCAGTATGTTCACATCCTTTCCAGACTCCCCAACTATCCCTTCCCCTCATCCCTCCCTCTGGCAACCATAAGTTCATTCTCCAAGTCTGCGAGTCTCTTTCTGTTTTTTAAGTAGGTTCATTTATATCATCTCTTTTTAGATTCCACATATAAGGGCTATCATATGAAATTTCTCCTTTGCTGTCTGACTTAATTCACTCAACAGGACTGCCCTTTGCTCTTGAATAAACTTACTCTCCGCGGCATGCAAATACCTGCCAATAATCCTAGACTCATTGATCAGCTTGGCAGCCTGTAAAGAGATTCTCTGCTCTGACAGAGAAGTCTCAGGAAGATTTCTGATTGGCCCAGCTGATGTCACATGATCCATCCCCATCCCAATCACCATGGCCAGGAAGATGACCCAGGCCTATATTCCAAATTTCCTTTTGAGGCTGAGGTGAGGGGTGCTAACCAGAAAGGAGGCCGAGGAGGGGAGCAGGACAGACAAGAACAACAAACAGTTGTCCCTTTACATTACGCTCCCCTCCAATCCCATCACACTGATCCGGGTAATTAAATTCATCTGAGAAGAGTGAACCATAACCACTGTTAGCCCACTTTACTCTTCCAAATAAAATCCTCAGAGTCCCCTCATTGCCTGCAGGGCAAAGTCATGCTCCTCAGAAGGACATACAAGGCTCTCTCTGAGCTGGTCTCCATCTACCTTTTTAGTCTACCTTTCTCCACTCCTTCCTTAACACTTAATCCTCTAGCAAACACCACAGACTAAAAGAGTCCCTCGTGCACAGCATTTTTCTCCCCTGACTCGCTTTTAACCATGCTTCAAGACTCAGGTCAAGCATCACCCTTTCCTGGAAGGCTTCCTCACCACCACCACCACCCTAAACACACACACAGCGCATGCCCAGACTTGCCAGGCCACCACACCACCTTGAAAATTCTGTGGCTGTCAGCTCCTACATGGACTGCAGGTCGAAACCGCACCACAATCATCTTTCTATAGCAAGTTCCAGCACAGAACTTGGCACACGGCATGCATTCAACCTTTGATTTTGAACAGAAACTGCTCTGCTTTGATAATCCTAATGAGTGATAAAGGACCAAATTAAGTTAATGGAAATGGAGAGGAGAAACTAGATTAGTGAAAATTAACATAATTTAATTGGATGATGCCTTTTCACAGTCTGTTGTGTAGTTTACTGGGGGGAGGTGCTTTCTTTTTCACTGAAGTCACCCTCTAATTTGCAAACATAGAATAATGATACAAAATACATACATACATAGGAAATTACTCACCGGTGGGAGATGTAGTTATCATTAGGGCACATATATTCAGTATCTCCAAGAACTGAGCCAAGTGCTCTCTATGCATTTTTAATGAGCATTGTTTTGTTTAATCCCCACAAACAAACCAATTGTTTGTGGGGATTAAAACACAAACAAACCAATGATATAAGCTTTGCTTATTTTCCCACTTTCTGGGAGAAATCACTGAGGTTGAGAGAAGTTACACTACCTTTCACAAGTCCTAGCTGGGATCCAAGACTCAAGCTCAGGTCTTTCTGGCTATAAAAGCCTATTGTCGAATGCTTTCCTGGTGGCTCAGTGGTAAAGAATCTTCCTGTTAATGCAGAAGACACAGGTTTGATCCCTGGTCTGGAAAGATCACACTCAACCCAGAGCAACTAAGCCCATGCACCACAGCTGTTGAGCCTGTGCTGTAGAGCCTATGCAGAGAAGGCAATGGCAACCCACTCCAGTACTCTTGCCTGGAAAATCCCATGGATGGAGGTGCCTGGTTGGCTGCAGTCCATGGAGTCGTTAGGAGTCAGTCATGACTGAGCGACTTCACTTTCACTTTTCACTTTCATGCATTGGAGAAGGAAATGGCAACCCACTTCAGTATTCTTGCCTGGAGAATCCCAGGGACGGGGGAGCCTGGTGGGCTGCCGTCTCTGGGGTCGCACAGAGTCGGACACAACTGAAGGGACTTAGCAGCAGCAGCTAGAACCTGTGAGCCACAATTACTGAAGCCTATGCACATCAGAGCCAGACATCCTGGAATGTGAAGTCAAGTGGGCCTTAGAAAGCATCACTATGAACAAAGCTAGTGGAGGTGATGGAATTCCAGTTGAGCTATTTCAAATCCTGAAAGATGATGCTGTGAAAGTGCTGCACTCAATATGCCAGCAAATTTGGAAAACTCAGCAGTGGCCACAGGACTGGAAAAGGTCAGTTTTCATTCCAATCCCAAAGAAAGGCAATGACAAAGAATGCTCAAACTACCGCACAATTGCACTCATCTCACACACTAGTAAAGTAATGCTCAAAATTCTCCAAGCCAGGCTTCAGCAACCATGAACTTCCTGATGTTCAAGCTGGTTTTAGAAAAGGCAGAGGAACAAGAGATCAAATTGCCAACATCCGCTGGATCATGGAAAAAGCAAGAGAGTTCCAGGAAAACATCTATTTCTGCTTTATTGACTATGCCAAAGCCTTTGACTGTGTGGATCACAATAAACTGTGGAAAATTCTGAAAGAGATGGGAATACCAGACCACCTGACCTGCCTCTTGAGAAACCTATATGCAGGTCAGGAAGCAACAGTTAGAACTGGACATGGAACAACAGACTGCTTCCAAATAGGAAAAGGAGTACATCAAGGCTGTATATTGTCACCCTGCTTATTTAACTTATATGCGGAGTACATCATGAGAAACGCTGGACTGGAAGAAGCACAAGCTGGAATCGAGATTGCCGGGAGAAATATCAATAACCTCAGATATGCAGATGACACCACCCTTGTGGCAGAAAGTGAAGAGGAACTAAAAAGCTCTTGATGAAAGTGAAAGAAGAGAGTGAAAAGGTTGGCTTAAAACTCAACATTCAGAAAACAAAGATCATAGCATCTGGTCCCATCACTTCATGGGAAATAGATGGGGAAACAGTGGAAACAGTGTCAGACTTTATTTTTTTGGGCTCCAAAATCACTGCAGATGGTGACTGCAGCCATGAAATTAAAAGACACTTAATCCTTGGAAGGAAAGTTATGACCAACCTAGATAGCATATTCAAAAGCAGAGACATTACTTTGCCAACAAAGGTCCGTCTAGTCAAGGCTATGGTTTTTCCAGTGGTCATGTATGGATGTGAGAGTTGGACTGTGAAGAAAGCTGAGTGCCAAAGAATTGATGCTTTTGAATTGTGGTGTTGGAGAAGACTCTTGAGAGTCCCTTGGACTGCAAGGAAATCCAACCACTCCATTCTAAAGGAGATAAGCCCTGGGTATTCTTTGGAAGGAATGACAGAGAATGAGATGGCTGGAAGGCATCACCGACTCAATGGACGTGAGTTTGAGTGAACTCTGGGAGTTGGTGATGGACAGGTAGGCCGGGCATGCTGCAATTCATGGGGTCACAAAGAGTCAGACACAACTGAGCAACTGAACTGATGCACATCAGAGCCGTGCTCCACATGGCAATGAGAAGCCTGTGCATCTCAACTAGAAAACAGCCCTCGCTCAACACAACTAGAGAAAACCCATGTGCAGCAACAAAAAACCAGCATAGCCAAAAATAAATTTTTGAAAAGCCTATTGTTTTAACTGCTATACTCTTATTCTTGATCATTTGCCAGCTCTGTCCAGTTATACAAAGAAGCCCAAAATGAAATCAGAAGGCTCTTCTCCAGGTGAACCTTTTATCAGAGTGATTATTTTGATACTGTGGTGATGTAATCAGGTGTTAAGTGGTGATGGTAGGAAAGTTTGCTGCTTTTCTGCATAAGTTCTCAGACACTTAATTGTAGAAGATATATTAGCATAAAGTACCCAGGGACACAAAAGTCACTTCTCCCATGAGGAGGTTCTAGGATGAAAGACAACAATTCTTAGAATTCTCTCCTGGTTTTGTCCCCTTTAGTTTTCCTGGGGCTCTGTCCCACTTAGTGGATAAGTAAAAGATTAGATCCAATTAGTTTCAGCCTCCCCTAGGCTAACCTGTGCTGTCTGGCTGGCCTTTAAGAGACAGTTTAGAATAGAATTTTGATTTTCCCTTTCCTCGCCATGTGGCTTTAGAAGAGTCTCTTGACCTCTGAGCCTCAGGAGCTTTGGCAAGGAACCAAATGGAGTAATAAATGTGAAATCACGTTATAAGCCAGAAAGTACTTAACAGATATAAGAAAAATAGGAACTCTACTCACTTCCCGAGCACCTTACCTTATGCCTGACGTTGAGCAGTCTTCTGTACAAGAGCTTGTCTTTACAGTGCTGTCAACTTCTTGTCTTGTCCAAGTGCCCAGCCCTGTGTCTGGTGCATAACAGGTCTGTTGTTCTCTCAATTCAAGGAAACCCTAAGGGCCAACCTGTCCGTGGACCATCCCACCTTTTGTAGTTCTTTTCCTCAGTGCTCAGTTGTATATGACTCTGTGCAACTCCATGACTGTAGCCCACCAGGCTCCTCTGTCCGTGGAATGTATTCCAGAGAAGAATACTGAAACGGGTTGCCATTTCTGACTCCAGGGGGTCTTCCCAACCCAGAGATAGAACCTGCAGCTCCTGCATTGGTAGGCAGATTCTTGATAGAACCGTACCACCTGTGAAGCCCTAGTTCTTTGAACTAGTACAGAATAATAAACTAGTAAATTTTAACTCTGTCCACAGGCAGCAAATTGCTCTGGTTATACCTCTTCCCTGAGAGTCTCTTTAATCTTTGCAGAGAAACCTATGTCCCTCAGCTCCTGGGGGGCTGACATCAGAGAGACTGATCCGATGAAAGCTGCCCCGCTCCCACCCACTCCCCCAAGATTTGTAAAGCGTGATTCTACTGAGTTTCAGGTGGAAGAACTCCAAGAAAGCATGCAATGTTTGTCAAACTGCCCTGCTAATAAGAACTACCTGAAGTACTTGTTAAAAAAAATAAATTCTGAGCCTTTCCCAGCCCCATTTAATCTGAAGCTCTTGGGAAAGGGTCTTAGAGCTGTATTTTTAACATACAGCCCTAGGTCTTCATTGTCTATTGGAAAATGTGAGAAATTCTGGAGGACAAATCCCTTATTTTTACACAAGAAGAATCTGAGCCCCAGAATGAGAGGTATTTGTCACTGGGGGAGGGTGAGTGAAGGGTGGACCCCACATGCCTAAAAGGATTAGGAAGGGAAACCTAAGTGAGTCCAGGAGGCTTAAATTGACAATAGGCAAGGGCAAAGTCTGTAGCAAACTGGGAATCCTTGTCTAAAATGGAGGAGCCTCCCTCAGCTGCAGCCAATTGCTACCATGCAGACTGTGGGCCCACTGTTGCCACAAATAGCAAACTTCCAAGAGACAATAGAAATAAAGATTTTTCTAAGAAATTTCTTCATGTATAAATGTTGACAACTTAAAAAAATATATGTTTTTAAACAATGTGTAGGCCAAATTTCTCTTAGCTACCAGTTTCCAGGGGCTTCTCTCATGGCTGAGTGGTAAAGAACCCACCTGCCAATGCAGGAGACATGGGTTGGGAAGATGCCCTGGAAAAGAAAATGGCAACCCACTACAGTGTTCTCGCCTGGAAAATTCCACAGAAAGAGTAGCCTGGTGGGCAACAGTCCATGGAGTTGCAAAGAGTCAGACACGACTGAGCACAAAACCAAACCAACAAATCCCTATGTGAGGGTTGTGGCTGTCCCAGAAACTCACCCCAAATGTGCTTCAAATATACCCTCCAGAGCTACAGCTCCTCTAGAGGAACAAGTGTCCCTTCACCATCCCCTGGCAAGTCTCTTCATCCTTTGGGTCTGACTCGATCTTCCCAACTTTCCCGGCCCCCCAAGAACACTTAAGCCTTGAACACAGCACATTGTCACTGATGGCCCTGCATCACAGCTGTCAGTCTTTTACACTAAACTGCACATATTCTTAAAGACAAAGACCTTGTTTTTACACTTTTGCAGCCTTGGGACTTAGTGCCCAGGGCGTGACGGGCTTTCAGTAAATAGCATTAAAGAAGTGAATGTGTTGATATTGATTTCCTTATTTGATAATAAACTTTCTAAGGACAAGCGCTACCTCTTAGAGGCTACCTCTGTCTATTCTCTGCAGTACCTAGCAGAATTATAATCAATATTCAATCAGTTAAGTAATTTGTGTGGTTTGCAAAATACGATGCTAGCTTCTGATCAAAGAACTCACAACCTTTTTCTGCAAGTCATCCTCATGTGCCCTCCAGAAATTTCTACCCCTTGAATTCTCATAGCAGTTCTCTGGGTGCTTCTGCTTTGGATTTTATCTGTTGATGTTTGTGTCTCATTACTTCACTAGGCTGGAAACTCTTTGAGGTCAGAGTAGGTTTCTGATTTTTCTTTTGTAGACTTCAATATAACCAGCATAGCCCTTGCTCATAATAAGCACTCAAACAAGATGAGACTGTTGGATGGCTTCATCGACTCAATGGATGTAAGTTTAAACAAACTCTAGGAGATAGTGAAGGACAAGGAAGCCTGCCATGCTACAGGCCATGGGGTCTCAAAGAGTCGGACATGACTGAGTGACTGAACAACAACAAAATTCTTTCTTCGTGATCTTCATGAATACAACCTTTTTACAAAGTTTCTTATGTTTATTGTGCTGTGTGCTAAGTCTCTTCAGTCATATCCAACTCTATAGACTGAAGCCTGCTAGGCTCCTCTGTCCATGGGATTTTTTAGGCAAAAACACTGGAGTGGGTTGCCACCCCCTTCTCCAGGGGATCTTCCTGACCCAGGAATCAAACCCGCATCTCCTGTATTGCAGGCAGATTCTTAACCGCTGGGCCACTGGGGGAATCCTGATGTTTATCTAAGGATTGTTTAAAAGGAAAAAAAAAAAAGATTCAGTTCTGTTTGAGGGACACTATTGTCGTGTTATGTCATGAATTCGCTCAGTTGTGTCCTACTCTTTGCAACCCCATGGACTGTAACCCACCAGGCTCCTCCCTCCATGGGATTCTCCAGGCAAGAGTACTGCAGTGGGTTGCCATTTCCTTTTCCAGGGAATCTTCCCAACCCAGGGATTGAACCTGGGTCTCCTGCGTTCCAGGCAGATGCTTTAACCTCTGAGCCACCAGGGAAGCCCCCACCTCCCAGCCTGGTGTTAAATCATGCCATTGAGAGTTTTATTCATTTAAAGGAACCACATCTCACTGCTTGCAGCCTTCTACCAAATCTCAAAGAATAAAATTGAACCCATATAGTTGAAAATTGAGGAAACAATGATTTTATAAGGGTTATAGTAAGGCATCTCAAAACATGCTTTGACAATACTTCCAATTAACAATATACAAACAGCTCTTTCCTAGCCATGACACTTTCTTCATTTGGGAAGTAAAATATGTATTATGGGAGATTACTTACCTTCATGAGTCCTTTCATTATAGAAATTTAATTTACTGAGGGCCTTGATGAACTGCAGGAGGGAGGAGTCAATACTATTTATGACACTGAGGTAAAGTTGCCAGTGGGAAAAGTAGGTATTTTCCACAAACAACACATCTTAGAAAGAGAAGGGGATTTCTGTCCCCTCTGTAACATTTCCACCTACTTGCAATAAGCAGGGTTCAGTTCAGTTCAGTTCAGTTCAGTTACTCAGTCGTGTCCGACTCTTTGCGACCCCATGAATCACAGCATGCCAGGCCTCCCTGTCCATCACAAACTCCCGGAGTTCACTCAGACTCACGTCCATCGAGTCAGTGATGCCATCCAGCCATCTCATCCTCTGGCATCCCCTTCTCCTCCTGCCCCCAATCCCTCCCAGCCTCAGAGTCTTTTCCAATAGTCAACTCTTCGCATGAGGTGGCCAAAGTACCAGAGTTTCAGCTTCAGCATCATTCCTTCCAAAGAAATCCCAGGGCTGATCTCCTTCAGAATGGACTGGTTGGATCTCCTTGCAGTCCAAGGGACTCTCAAGAGTCTTCTCCAACACCACAGTTCAAAAGCATCAATTCTTCAGCGCTCAGCCTTCTTCACAGACCAACTCTCACATCCATACACGACCACAGGAAAAACCATAGCCTTGACTAGATGGACCTTTGTTGGCAAAGTAATGTCTCTGCTTTTGAATATGCTATCTAGGTTGATCATAACTTTCCTTCCAAGGAGTAAGTGTCTTTTAATTTCATGGCTGCAGTCACGATCTGCAGTGATTTTGGAGCCCAAAAAAATAAAATCTGACACTGTTTCCACTGTTTCCCCATCTACTTCCCATGAAGTGATGGGACCAGATGCCATGATCTTTGTTTTCTGAATTGAGCGTTAAGCCAACTTTTTCACTCTCCACTTTCACTTTCATCAAGAGGCTTTTTAGTTCCTCTTCACTTTCTGCCATAAGGGTGGTGTCATCTGCATATCTGAGGTTATTGATATTTCTCCCGGCAATCTTGATTCCAGCTTGTGTTTCTTCCAGTCCAGCATTTCTCATGATGTACTCTGCATAGAAGTTAAATAAGCAGGGTGACAATATACAGCATTGACGAACTCCTTTTCCTATTTGGAACCAGTCTGTTGTTCCATGTCCAGTTCTAACTGTTGCTTCCTGACCTGCATACAGATTTCTCAAGAGGCAGGTCAGGTGGTCTGGTATTCCCATCTCTTTCAGAATTTTCCACAGTTTATTGTGATCCACACAGTCAAAGGCTTTGGCATAGTCAATAAAGCAGAAATAGATGTTTTTCTGGATCTCTCTTGCTTTTCCCATGATCCAGCGGATGTTGGCAATTTGATCTCTTGTTCCTCTGCCTTTTCTAAAACCAGCTTGCACATCAGGAAGTTCACGGTTCACGTATTGTTGAAGCCTGGATTGGAGAATTTTGAGCATTACTTTACTAGCATGTGAGATGAGTGCAGTTGTATGGTAGTTTGAGCATTCTTTGGCATTGCCTTTCTTTGGGATTGGAATGAAAACTGAACTTTCCCAGTCCTGTGGCCACTGGGTTAATGGTATTTAAAGCAACAACTGAAAAATACTAGCAACATTTAGAGGCAGAATCTGCCCCGGTAATTGCATACTTGTTTACAATTAACTCAATTGTTTCAGAGTGGATTTTTCAATGCCCTGTTACTTTTGTGTTATGCTCAATCAGGAATGAATAACAACTGTTAAAACTTAAACACCGAAACTTCAAAATCCAGTGAATTGTCGGGATTTTTCTTTTTTTTTTTTTTTTTTTTTAAGTTTAAATTCCTGCAGACTTTATTAGAATCACATGGAGGACTGCTGCTCAAAAGCTTTTTCCCTTTAAGACCACCTTTAATCTCTAGAGTATACTTTGGCCAAGGCAGGGGAGGGTAAATGTCTACAGCCCAACAAATTTCTCATTAGCCCAACTTTCTCACCAGCTTATTTCCATTTTACAGCCACAGAAAACTTAAAGGAGTTATACGACACATTCATCTTCTCTTGAGGCCTAAGGCCTAGAACAGTCTATAGCAGTTACCACAGAAGGAGCACTTAAGGAATGTATTTATCAGGTTAGGAGTACGAGTTTCTCTGCCATGCATTTCTCAACATGCACTTCTGAGTAGTATTCTTCCATGTACAACAGGAGCAGGCTGGACAAGAATGAAACTCCAGAGTGTTGAATAGGCTAGTCTATTACATTCCACAAAAACTTTAAGGAATCACCCCCACCAACCTACCCAAGATCAAGTAATAGGCCATCTTCAATAGATTATTTGAACAAACGGTAATTAACGCACACTTCAACAGATTTATTTCTTTAAAGGAATGGATTTTGAAGAGAAAAAACATGGGGCAGAGAGGTATGGAATAGAAAATAAATACAAATGTAAGCTGTTTTACTAATTGCTTTATAACCACAAACTAGTACAGAGAATGCCCTGTACAAAACACAACAAAGGTTCAAAGATGGAGATGTTCCCTTAGGCAAGGCTGAAGACTTCAGTCTCTGGTATTTGGAATTTAGGCTGCAGTCCTTGTTTTTGGATGGATCACTGGGTGTGTGGCACAGTCCATGCTTTTAACCAGATTTGAACAGGAGAATGGCCACTTGGCCCAGGTAGAAGTAGATGAAGTGTTTGGTTTCATGTGTCACATAACTACCGAAGTTCCTCCCCACGATGCAGTGCCAGGTGGGGTTGTACTTCTTGTCAAACTCCTTCTTGATATGGGCCGCAATGTCCTTCTCTATATTATACTTTTCCAATGCCTGAGTAGCACATTCCACCGAGTCCTGTTGCATCTCCTCCGACATATCGGCATTCTTGATTACGGCCTTTCGGTCACACATGGTTACCAAGGAGCAGGGGCTGGCCGACTGCAACGGTCTCCTGGGGGAGGGGCTGGCGAAGCTCACACCCGCGTAGAGAGGCGGTCGCTACCGAAGCCGTGGCGCATCTGTCGGGATTTTTCTGAAAGCAAACAACTTCAAGGATGCACACTACCACTTTCATATCTCTCAGCACTATGAAATAAGAATTCACATTCAAGGCACTTTTCTTTAAATATGTATGTTATAAGCATCAGATTTTTCTGATGCCTTAGAAGTTTTCCTATTGCCATCGCCCCAGTTTCAGTAATAGACACTGTATTGACACCTATCAGGTGCCAGGTGGTTTGCATTCATTATTTGTAAATCAGAGTCAGACACACTGAGTGACTAAGAACATCCATAAGCTGCTCCTCCCCACTCTGCCTTCCTAGTTTAATTTACTCGTCTTTGCAGGAGGGTCTTTAATCAAGTAGTTTTGGGAAAGAATTAGAAGTATTTTTACTTAATGGGAAGAAAAAAAACCTGTTTAAAACTCACTGCTTTCCATCTTCTGATATTGTAAAAGACAACTATTAAATAGCAGTTACGTTTTGGATCATGCACTAGCTTAAATAAGATACAAGCCTAAACAAGGACTAAAACTCCACATTTCTGGTAGATGTGGAAAAACAGAAACTTAATTGCAAGGTGAAGGGCTCATGTGCCTGTTATTCCTAAGATATGCAGAAACTTGGTGCTTTTTGTAACTGTTAGCTGGCACATCTCTCCTCTGATTTCTACTTTTTCCTGATTGTATGTAGTCATGACAAGGGTGGGAGACAGATGGCCGGGGAGCCATGGGGTGTTTTGGGGGAGGGTATAGTTTGAGAAGTAGGCAAAGAAAAATCCTGTGAACCAAAGCTATATTAGGCCTCTCCTCAGTAGGCATTTTTGCTTTCTTTGGCTGTATGTCCAGAAGATTGTTGCAGTTAATTATCAAGTGACTGTTCCAAGTATAAGATGACTGTTCTGCTAAAGCCTTTCATTTCTTTTGCTCTTTTCTTCCCTCTCCCATCTAATTTAGCCAAACCCCTCAGAACCACAGCACGCATGTTCAGCTGAAAGGCACACAGCTCTAGAAAGAGAATAATGGCACCAGAATCTTCGGCAGGCCACTTCCCTGCTTCCTGAATGTGCTTCTGCAAAATGCATAGCCTTGGACGGTTGCGGTCACTTTCCAATTGGCCTTCTCACCTATGGCAGCTTATCCAATAACCCGTCTTTCAGTGCCCAACGTTATCTTCCTGAAACACTGATCACGTCACTCCCTGCGTGAAGGCGTCTGCAGACTAGCCACAGTTTACAGAAGAAAGCCCAAATGCTAAGGGTGACATGGAATGCCATTCCCGGTCTGGGCCTAATCCCCACCTACCTTTCAGCCTTATCTCTCCCTTATCTTTCTATGCCAGAGGCACACACAGAATCACTCTTGTTTCCCTGAACAGGTTTTGGTCTTTTAGGCCTCCACACCTTCCCAGAAACTAGTGCTGCTGCTAGCAATATCCTTTTCCTGTTTTAAGATCCAAATAAAATGATCTCTTCCCAGGAAAAACTTCACTGGTCTTGCAGGTAGGTCTTTGGTGACTCCCTCCCCTCTGCTTCTGTAACATGTTGCAAATAATCTTATTATAGTACTAGTTATCATTTAACTGTATTTATCCATGTTTTGCAAGTGCAATTTCCCACACCACTTTTCCCTAACTCCAAACTAACTCCTAAATCACTTGTTTTTCTGGCTTTTGGTGTAGGGTAGAGCAGGGCATGCCTAAAATGCCCACTAAATAAATAAAAACCAATATCATGCCATGTTCAGCCCAAATGTTTTGAGTAGAAAAATATTTTATATACATACATACACACACATCTATATATACAGATGCACATATAATATATATACATGATTTCACATGGGTTTTAATTTTTCCATATTGGAAAAAAAAACTTGTTTAAAAGAAAATAAAGTACAAGTTAAAAGAAACAAAAGCACACATTAAGAAATGATGCAATTATTCCATACCAGTTTATTGTAGGTATTGTGTTTCAAAAAATTTATAGCATAAATAACCTTTCATGTCATAAAATAACTTAGTACAATTTATAATAAAACTTTGAGAATATCTCATCAAAATACAATAAAATATGGTTTTAAAATATGATTAACCTTTTTTTTTTTTTAAACTTGAGGGCATAAAAACCAAAATTACCCAAACTATGGCTGCACATTTAAACTTTAACAAAGCATATTTGGTTTATTTAAATGTAACTCAACCATCCTAAATTAATACATAGTTTTGTTTTCCTTCCTGCATGGTTCTTTGTAATTTCTGTTCCTTTTAACTTGTATTTCTGTTTCCACACAGCTTCCTTCTTCATTTTCACCTCTTTCCATCTGCAAAGTCATCTATCGCCGGGCTCCCAGAACATGTAGTTGAACTCACTCAGCCCCTTGACATCAGTTTCTGTAATCCTTGCATCAGTGTAGGGAGTAACTGCTTGAGTAACTACAAAGGTATTTCAAAACTTCAGTGCAATTTGGTTCAGTTATTTTCATTCAGATGCCATCACCGTTCAGGGAGATTAATCACTGGAACCCACTGATCCATGTAGCGACTTTCCCGGCAAAAACAAATAAGTTGACTTAAGGCAGGATCCTTCCACTGTGATGAATGCGGATTCTGGGAACAAATTTAGAAAAAATAAAATTATTATTTTTTAAAAAATCAGACTTTGCTACTAATTACAACACTTCTGAGGGGAAGACGCTTGAACATTCTATACTTTGGCTGTGTGACAGACCACTTAAAACCATTAAAAAATTTTTTCCAGGTAGTTGGGTTTCCTGCAAAATCGTTAAGGGTAATTCTCTACGAAGCTATACTCTGCAAAGTCTGAATACATGCAACTAACTGAGTCATATATATGTTTTCATATTTATTCAGTTTTTGCATGAGAGTATTATTCAATAGGCTTGTCCTACCAAACTTGTACCTTGGTGCACACCTGAGAAATACTTCCATGCTGGGCTACCAGGAGTTTAGAGCTGCAGAGCAGTTAACTAAAACTGCCACCTGTTATCCTCCCAAAAGAGAGAGTAGTATTTTTCAGGAGAAGCAAAATAATGAGGCTGCCACTTAAGGAGATCAGTCAAAGTGTCCCAAAATGTAAAAGACAAAACAATCACATTTACCTCTGTAAACACAAGTTATCTACCTACCTTTCAAAGGTTTTTATGGGGGCAAGGGGACATTTAAAAAACTGCAAGACCACAAAGAAAAAATTTCCACTCTATCCCCTTAATGTATTTCTAGGGAATTAATGAGGTCTGTCTCCTACACCATTTCTATTTTTAGCTCTGACTGGCAGAGAATGAAGCTGACTCCTTAATGAGGGTGAGCCAGGAATTTATTTGGCTTTATCTAATCTGCCCTGCTAAAGGAATTAGTCACGGGAGGTAGTGCAGATGTAGGTAGGGAGTAGCTGGACTGACAATGCTGACTCATAAGGATCTCTTCCGCTTCTGGCAGCCTCCAACGTGCTTAGACACGTTCTGTCCCAGAGAAAATCCCCATGATGAAACTAGCACATCTCGGCTGAAAGTCCAGCCACACGCTTTAATGGGTCAAAGGCTACCGTCTCTTAACCCTCGCCCATTTTAGATCTGGAGTCAGGAGACTCTCAGCCCTCACGAACTTCCTGCCAGGACTCTAACCTCGAGCTGCCCGCAAGTTCCCTTCTCCCTTACCGTCACCAGCACGCAGTGCAGGTCCGGGGGCTGCTCTGCGCCCTCGCTGGCCGCGGGGCCCGCATCGGTCTCCAGGAGCAAGAGTTCGGCCAGCCGGCCCGGGTTGCTGACACGCAGGATGTCGATATCATTCTCGCAGCAGAATGCCTGGATCAGGGTGAAGTGGATCTGCAGAGCCACGTCCCTGTCGTCGTCCTCGTCCGCCGCCAGCAGGCACAGCACCACGTTATCCGGGTCGCTGCGGGCAGGGAACGAACGGGCTGGTGAGCCCAAAGGCAAGACCCGCCGCGTGGCAGCCTGCACCCCCGCCCAGGTGCCAGGGGTCGCGCCCGGGTCCTCTCACTCCCCCTGGGACAAGTAGCCACAGGACAGATGGAACGCGGCAGGAAGTGGCGCTGCAGGGCAAGGGGGGACCGGTGAAAGCGACCTTCTCTGGCTGGGGCGAACAGGAGAACCAAGAGGGTCACGCGAGGGCTCCACTTACACGTTGAGCAGCTTGGCCGCCTCGTACACCCCGACGGTGATGGTGCGCTGACTCAGGGCTTTGCTGAGCACTTCCTCGAGGGCATCCCCCACCTTATCCATCCTACACGCGGGAAGAAGCAAGGGGATCCCGTCACACTAAGCCCCTCCGGGTAGTCGGCGCCTCCTCGCCCTGCACCGCGACCCTCCATACCGAGGGCACGCGCAACAGCGGCCCTCGACCTTTTGCAAACCCAGGATTCCCTGGGATATCATCCCCTTCGCCCCATAACCCTTACGCCCAGAGGCTCGGCATCCTGTGAGCAGCCCCGAGTGACATCCGCCACCCTTTCCAGAGTGCACTGCTAGTCCTTGGCGCTGGGTGCAGCCACAGGCTGTCGGCCGCAAGAGCCGCACGAGCAGGGACGGTCACGTCTGCCCTTTGCAAAGCCTCGAAGGGCTCGACCGGCGTGCGGGGTACGCTCTTCCCGTCCACGCACGCCTCCGGAGTGTTTCAGAGGAAGAAAGGCGGGATAGGAGGTACCCGCTGCAAACTTTGAACCACTTGCTCCCCATTAACCTTGCATAGCCCGGCAGCGCGCGCAGGAGACAAGCAGAGTTTAGGCAGAGGCTCTGGCCGACTTACCTTTCGGTCTTTTGCTCTCCAGCCGAGAATTCCTCCAAAGTCATATTGCAACTGCAGGTCGCCCACAGAGAGAGAGCGGCGTGCGGGCTGCTCCTGCCACCGCCGGCGCGCGGGCGCCTGCTTTCCACACTCCCTTGCAGGCTCCTCCAGCGCCCGCCGCCACCGCGCCGTCCGCCCCTCCCGCCCCGCTCGCTCGCTCGCTGGCTCACTAGTCGGCTCTCAGCAGCCCACTCGCCACCAACCGCGACACTAACACCACAGCTGCCTCACAGCCACTGAAAGACAAAGGCCCCGCTCCCAGGAGTTATCCTGCCAAGCCCCAGCCAACCACCATCCTCTTCATTTGCATACGCGCTGCCATTGGGCTATGCAAACCAGCCTGTTCAGACAATTTGACCTCAGCTCCAGGAACCAGGCGGAGAGGAGCGGAAGAGGGAGGGGCCAGGAGGAAAAAGAGCCTAGGGGGCGGGGGCGGGGGCGGGGTTGGGGTTCCGAGCCTACTCTCACCCCGTAGGCGCGGCGGGTAGGGGAGGAGATCTTTGTAGCGGGGCGGGGAGAGAAGGATGTCTTCAGCTTGGGCTGGAGCTGGCTGCCAAGTGTTTTTCTTGTTGGTGCACTTTTTTTTTTTTAATTGTCGTTCCAAGTCTTTTGTTTTGGGGGGCTGCTATTAACATCTATTTTCAGGGTTAATCCACCCAAGTCTAGTAATTATTAGTACGCAGGTTATATAAAAAGAGTGTATCCAGACCTCTGGGGCAAAGTTTACCTCAGAAGTGTTGTTTATGTAAGTCTAAGCAAAGCTGCTTATTAGTAGTAGTATTATTTCGGTGCCCTGATGGCTGGTTTGATTTATTTTTGGAAACTTGCAAGGGTTGGAAGCTGAAAAAAGAAAAATCAACACATTTGTGTTTGGTGGTGGCAGGAAACCAAGTTGGAATCTTTTACACAGAAAGCAGAAAGACTTCCCACCTGCCCAGGGTAACTGTGGAAAACCGAGTTCAGGAGGAGCTGGTTACCACATGTATAACCATTTTATCCTAGCCTCACAACCCCAATTCACCTTTCTCAGCCTTTCCCAAAGAAGGATCCTTCTGCAGGGCACCAGCTAAGAGACAAATGTCTGACACCCACACAAGCCACACATCTAAACTCAAAATGCTCTGCATATGCTCTCAGCTTCCTTTCATAAGGCAAGTATGTCACTACCTTCCACAGGGGGCCTATGATCTCACTGTGAATTATTGATGTTAGTTGCTGAATCATGAAGTTGCAGCTATAGGTCCTTTTAGTCATAGGCTAAAATTTCACCTTTGAGATAATGGCAATCTGTGGGTGGAAAGAAAGTAGTAGCTATACATTTTTGAAAAACAAAATTGAATGTAGAGTTTGAATAGGTTGAAAGTTCTTTGTATCATGAGTTTATGCAATAAATGAAAAATATGTGTTAAATCTACTGAAGTCACCAAAAGTGGTAAAAAAGAAAAAAAAAATACTCCCATATGCTTGCTTTCAAAACAATGCTTGCATTTTTAGGTCACTGTACAGACAAAGGTCACAGAAGTAATTTTCTTTTAAGCTACAAGGGAGTTTTTGTACCCGTATGTTCATATCATTCTAGACAAAATATTCTTCAGCTTTCTTGATCTTAATTTAGAGGAAAAGAAAAGTGATAGGTCAGGTTTTCTGGCTCATTTATTTGAGCTGCCATTTTGCACTTCATTTCTAACTGCATTGTCAGCAAGGGACAAGTTTTGACTAAAGGAATGGTGCTGGTCTGTGGGTCATTTACCCAGAAATGTATGTTTCATATCTATACCTTAAATTCTAACATGTAGCGTCTTTGTTAAAGAATTCCTTTAAATTGGAATTTAGGTAGGTGCTGAAGCATTTTCAGTTTTGCAAACAAAACCTGAATTATGCAATCTGGCCTGAGTCATCATTTGGAGACTGTTGAACTCTGTTCTGTGGAACTCCAAGGTTCTACTCACTAGGTATTTCTTAGAGGTTCCTTGGAAGAAGTATGATCGCTGTAAACTGACAGCAAATTAGGGAATCGAGTGAGTTTCTTGACAGCAGGGAGTGTGACTTCATCAACGTGGTATTCTTGGCACCTACCACCATTTCTGCATTTGCTGGAAGCATGGCCAGTGTTCACTGAGTTAAGCAGAATCTGAATTGAACAATAAGATCTCAGAATACTGCAGTCCTGTGCAATGCATGAATTTCTAAGATATTTCACATTTAATTTTAGTTCAAAAAAACTTCTTTGCTATCCTACAATATACCAAGAACTGTACAATTCCTGGCCGTTTGCCTTTAAAGGGCTTACCATCTAATCATTATGCCCATGCTTGAACTGGGTTTTGGGACAAAATAGTATGCACTGTCATCAGCCAGCTATGCTGCAAGTCCCATGACTTTAGTCATCTGAACGGAAACTGTAGGACAGTAGAACCCATGAATTGTTATTCCAATTCAAGTGAACCACAGCCCTAATAATGCCCCACCAAGGTCAACTATAAGCAGTAAAAATGCAGTATAAAAAGATTACTTCTTAATATAGGCCCAGTTTCTCACTCAACAAGTACACTGCATTCTTTATTTAATTTCAAGGGAAAGTGATTTGTTCAAGTGCTATGGGGTTGTTCTCTGTGAGATAAGCCTAGCCTTCCAGTATTCAAAAATATTCATCTGTCATACTTTCTGACTCAGATATGTTACACCATTTTGCCTCATTGCTGAGTCTGCCTAGACTGTTTCATCACTGATTATTTTGGTGTTTCCCACTGGAAGTAGAAGCTGCATTTGTCTGCCACTAGATTGCAGTTGTATATTAGGATGAATTTAGATGATACCTTTCATAAATGCTTATTAGTCCCTGGGAAGGATGGTATCCAATGATAAATTAGAGGAATAGCCCTAGATAGGTACATATGTGTATATATACTTTTTTCATATATTCTAAAAATAATCTGTATTAAAATATAATTCTAATATATATAATCATTTTAAAAATTATCCCAGGTAATTCCAAGTACTTCAACTGCACAGAACTGGAATGACCTTCTGGTAATATTTATAATGATGCTAAATGGTTATATTTGGATGTTCAGTTCAGTTCAGTCGCTCAGTCATGTCCGACTCTTTGCGACCCCAAGAATCGCAGCATGCCAGGCCTCCCTGTCCATCACCAACTCCCAGAGTTCACTCAGACTCACGTCCATCGAGTCAGTGATGCCATCCAGCCATCTCATCCTCTGTCATCCCCTTCTCCTCCTGCCCCGAATCCCTCCCAGCATCAGAGTCTTTTCCAATGAGTCAACTCTTTGCATGAGGTGGCCAAAGTACTGGAGTTTCAGCTTTAGCATCATTCCTTCCAAAGAAATCCCAGGGCTGATCTCCTTCAGAATGGACTGGTCGGATCTCCTTGCAGTCCAAGGGACTCTCAAGAGTCTTCTCCAACACCACAGTTCAAAAGCATCAATTCTTCGTCACTCAGCCTTCTTCACAGTCCAACTCTCACATCCATACATGACTACAGGAAAAACCATAGCCTTGACTAGATGTATTTATATTCAGGAGTTGTCAAATAATTTTAGCACTGCTGCCTGCTTTACATCTTAAAAGTCTTTTTTTATTTTTTTCATTATTATCATACATGTATTCTTACTACTGGTTCTGTAGTATAGAATGATAAATTTTCTCTCTTTCAAAAACTCATCAATCCTTTAACATCTGAAGGAAATATGATACTTATTATTTCAGTATTAGACATATTATTCTTCACATTGAAGGATATCAATTAGTCTATGACAGATGTATTAACTATTAATACTTACCTAGAACTGTATTATATTACATTTTATTGTTAAAAATCCTAAGGTTCCTGAAGTATTTTTTTGTATAAGTCTGGTAAAGTTAGTTTCTAAAGTCAGGCTCTCAATTTCCCTCAATTTTTTTCTCAGAGAAGACCATTCAGAAAATTTACACCTAAAAATATATAATTTCTTAAGATCAATATTTCCATTTGAATTTAACATAAACGTTTAGTTTCTTGGACCATCTGGTAAGCAAATTCTGAGATGGCCTCAATGATCTCTAACCCCAATGTTAAGCTTTGTATAAGCCTTTTCCTTTGCGTGTGGGCAGAACCCATTCCTTGTTTCGAACCAATAGAATATGACAATGGTGTTGAGCTATCACACCCATGATTATGTTATATTCTATGACAAAGGTGAAAGTACTTTGCAAATATAAGTATTTAGTTGACTTTGAGTTAATCAGGAGGAAGTTTGACTGTAAATTGATACAGTCACTATGGAGAACAGTAAAAAGCTAAAAATAGAGCTACCATATCATCCAGCAACCCCACTCCTAGGCATCTATCTGGAGAAAAGCATCCCAGTGTTCATTGCAGCACTGTTGCAATAGCAAAGACATGTGGTAGTTGCTCAGTCGTGTCCGAATCTGTGACCCTATGGACTGTAGTGCGCCAGGCTCCTCTGTCCATGGGATTTTCCAGGCAAGAATACTGGAGTGGGTTGCCATTTCCTTCTCCAGGGGATCTTTCCAACCCAGGGATTGAACCTGGGTCTCCTGCATTTCAAGCAGATTGTTTACCACCTGAGCCACCAGGGAAGCCCTAAAGTTCAGATGAATGGATAAAGAAGATGTGGTACATATACACAATGGAATATTACTCAGCCATTAAAAAAGAATGAAACAATGCCATTTGCAGCAACTTGGATGGACCTGGATATTATTATACTAAGAGAAGTAAGTCAGACAGAGAAAGACAAAGATCATATGATATCACTTATATGCAGAATATAAAAAATGATACAAATGAACTTATCTACAAAAGAGAAACAGACTCACAGACTTAGAAAATGAACCTATGGTTACCAGTGGGTAAGGTTGGTAGAAGGGATAGACTGAGAGCTTGGTGTTTCTGTGTACACACTGCCATATTAAGAATAGATAACCAACAAGGATCTACAGTATAGCACAAGGAACTCTGCTCACTATTCTGTAATAACCTAAATGGGAAAAGAATTTGAAGTAGAACAGAAAAATAAATAAATAAAAAGGGAGATTATGCTAGGTGGGCCTAACTGAATCACATGAGCCCTTTAGAAGAGGGCTCAACCTTCTCTGAAGAAGTACCGGAAGCATCAGAGACTTTCTTTCTTCACTGCTGGTTTTGAAGGAACAAACTTCCATTAAGCTGCAAGAAAATGGATTTTACCAACAACCTGAGGAAGCTTGGCAGTATACCCTTCCCTAGTCAAGCCTTCAGATGAGAATGTAGCCTGGTCAACACTGATTTTAGCCTTGTGAGATTCTAAAACGATCACCCTGCTAAACTACACCCAGACATCTGACCTGCAGAAACTATGTGATAATACATAAGTGTTGTTTTATACCATTAAGTAACTTGTTATTTGTAATCTGTTATGTAGAATCAAAGCCTAATACAATATTCTTAATACTATCTTGTTGTGTGTTCAATAAGTTCTTACCCTATGGAAATTTTCTTCAGCTATTAATAATCACGGCACTAGAGGCATGGTGTTGCTTTGAGCTGTAGGCTGACCACCTTGTGTTGCCATTAGCTGCTCACATTTCACCAGCCATGCAGGGGCCATCCAGCTGAGGTGTCAGATGAAGAGACTCTCTAGGACATTTTTCAGGGACCCCCTGACCCCATTTCCCCACCTTCCCACTGAGTTAAGTGTATCAGGATGTTTCTATCATGGTAGGAATGTTCTCTATGTGAATGTCTCTACTTGGTGGGCTGCTCAAAAGTGAAGAAGATAGGTGTTCTGGATGGGTAATTGGCCATTGGTGTTCTGGTAATATGACCAGGTTTCTGAATTTTCTATCTCTGAAATAGAAAAGGTGATTCTTTTTACCCATGTACTTCATTGTAAAGGTTTATCCTTCCTAACTCTTAAAAGCTTAGTTCTTCTCTGTCTACACTCACTCTCTTGGTGACCTCATCCAGTCTCATGACCTTAAATATTTATATGCTGATGACTCCCAAATATACTTCCAATCTGGTCAGTCATCTCCTCTGAACCTCAGGCTTACTCATCATCTCTGTGTTGATATACAATAAGCATCTCAAACTCACAATGACAAAAGTTGGTAATAGTCCTCCTATAGGTTAATGGCAACCCACTCCAGTGTTCTTGCCTGGAGAATCCCAGGGATGGGGGAGCCTGGTGGGCTGCCGTCTGTGGGGTCGCACAGAGTCGGACATGACTGAAGCAACTTAGCAGGATAGGTTAATGGAAACTCTGTTCTTCCCATTGCTCAGCCCCCAAGCCATGGTGTCATCCTTGACTTCTTTTCTTCACAACCCACATCCAGTCCATTAGCAAACCCTGCTGACTTACTTCAAAAAATAAAATAATTCAACCATTTCTCAGGCTTCCATTACAACTCCACCACCATCTGCCCCTTGGATAGCTGCAGCAACTGGTTTCTCTCTTTGGTTTTGTCCTTCCTCTACTCACCTCCAGCAGCCAAGGTATTCTGTATACTATGGAATACTACAATACTACATATGCTATAGAATAGCCCACCAGGTTCCTCTGTCCATGGAATTCTCCAGGCAAGGATACTGGAGTGGGCAGCCATTTCCTTCTCCAGGGGATCTTCCTGACCCAGGGATCAAACTTGTGTCTCCCACATTGCAGGCAGATTCTTTACTATCTGAGCCACCAGAGAAACCCTGAAGTATAGAATACTATAGTACTATATAAACTATGCTGCTGCTGCTGCTGAGTCGCTTCAGTCGTGTCCAACTCTGTGCGACCCCATAGACGGCAGCCCACCAGGCTCCCCCGTCCCTGGGATTCTCCAGGCAAGAACACTGGAGTGGGTTGCCATTTCCTTCTCCAATGCATGAAAGTGAAAAGTGAAAGTGAAGTCGCTCAGTCATGTCCGACTCCTAGCGACCCCATGGACTGCAGCCTACAAGGCTCCTCCGTCCATGGGATTTTCCAGGCAAGAGTACTGAAGTGGGGTGTCATTGCCTTCTCTGATATAAAGTATAGAATACTATATATACTATTTCTATAAAATCAAGTCAGATCACAGTCACTTCTCTGACCCAAACTTACTAATGGCTCCACATTTCACTTAGAGTAAAAGGCAAAGTCCTTACTAAGGTCTAAGAGACACTACAAAACTCTGTTCACCATGATGAAAAGTTCTAATATGGATGATGGTGATAATTGCACAACTGTTGTTGTTCAGTCACTAAGTCATGTCTGACTCTTTGTGGCCCCATGGACTGCAGCACATCAGTCTTCCCAGTCCTTCGCTATCTCCCAGAGTTCACTCAAACTCATGTCCATCGGCCATCCAACCATTTCATCTTCTGTTACCCCCTTCTCCTCCTGCCTTCAATCTTTCCCAGCATCAGGGTCTTTTCCAATGAGTCAGCTCTTCGCATCCAATGTCCAAAGTATTGGAGCTTCAGCATCAGTCGTTCCAGTGACTTTCCTGGTGGTCCAGTGGTTAAGACCCCATGCTTCCAATGCAGGGGATGTGGGTTCTATCCCTGGTCAGGGAACTAAGATCCCATATGCCATGCAGTGCACCACTGTATTAATATATTAAAAAGTCACTGAGTAGTATATGTAGGGTAAGTTGTAGGTAATGTAGATTGTATCTCAATAAACCTGTTATTAAAAAAGTACTGAATCCCTCCTCGAATCTCATATTTTACTACTCTCCATCATATGCATTCCTTCCAAGCCACACTGACCTTCCTTCTGCCTCAGGGCTCTGTACTAAAAGTGTTAATTACTCAATCATGTCTGACTCTCTGTGACCCCATGGATTGTAGCGCACCAGGCTTCTCTGTTCACGGAATTCTCGCAAGAATACTGGAGCCATTCCCTTCTCCAGGGGATCTTTCTGATCCAGGGATCAAGCTCGCATCTCCCACATTGCAGGCAGATTCTTAACTAAGTCATGAGGGAAGCCCTGTACTGACTGAAAGCCATGAATATTTTCTCTTGATCATCACATTGCTCATTCCTTTCAAGTTTCTTTCTCAGTGAGGCCTACCCTGCCCACTCCTGGCATTACTGATCTCCTAAACCCTGTTCTCTCTCTTTTTAAAATGCTTTTAACATACTTGTATATCATTATCTGGCTCCCCTCTCCTACCCACTCTGGTCCCCAAGTATAAGTTCAATGGAGTAGGATTTGTTTTGGTCACTGACTGATTCCTAAGTAGTTAGAAGAGTGCCTTGCACAGGGTAGACCCGGAATAAATAGTCATTGAATCATATATTGTTGAATGAATAAGTTATACAGATTTAAAGATTTAATTAATGAACTAGAACATAAAGCTACACATCCTCTGGTCTCTTATATATCAGAAACCATTTTTGACTGAATCCTATTTTTGTTGATTGTACTTTTTTAATCACAGAGGTTTGTATGCCATTATCTACATTTTATATTCTTCTTTGTACACCCTTCACCCTCACCCCAACAATTTTTTAATATATTTTTCCAGGTGCTATAAACTGGCCCATTCTGTAACTAAGGATTTGTGACCTCTACCAGTCTGTATCGTATGCACATATAAAACCCAATAGATAAAAGGTACTTAATTGCCAAGTTTCAAGGCTTGTTCTTTCACTGTAGCATAAAAGATTATAATGATGAGGAAAACAACCTTGAAAGGTTTTTATGAAGGTGAGTTTTGAAGTAGGAGGTTTAAAAGAGCAGAGATGGAGTGTTCGTTATAGAAGCAACATACAAGAAAAACAAATGGAAATACAATTGAGAACACTGAGTAATATCTAGGAGACTGTAAGCAAAAGAAATAAGGCACAAAGGGAAATAAAAGCCTTCTTTACTACTATTTGAACTCTTACCTCTTTCTCTGGCTTTAGCACTTGTAAACGTTTCATCTCTAGTCATTGGAAATTTCTGCCTGTAGAGCTTAGACACTGAAATTGCTTTTAAGATCTATTCTGTGAATAATATGCATTCTTACATTTTTGCTTTGGTCCTCCTTTACTTTGGCAATGAAATGTCAGTCTCTAGGTCTGGAAGATATTAAATATTAAAAAGGACAATTTACGATTAAACCCTATAAGGCTGTGATCTTTTGAAGAGGGTCTGGGAAACAGTCTTTTGAAACACCCATTTCTCAGGGCTGGTCTGGAGGTTGTCTGACAGTACTCTTTCTGGCTTCTGTTTGACTTTATATTGTAAAGGTCTAAAGTAGCCTCATTTTTAGTAACCAAAGAATGCAGTAAGCAGACTGTTATCTGACTGTCCATTATGAACACTTTACTCCTGGGCTTCATGGACCATATCAGTTTGTGGCAAAGTGATGGATTGTGTTTACCATTCTGTGTTGACCTATAAGGGTTTCTGCCATATGCTGTAGCTCATCCCCTTTAAGACAGAGGAGGGGGAGGCCCCATTAGTATCACTGGCCACTAAGCAGAAATGTGTCAGGGACTTTGCTTTCTCAGCTGGAGTATCACCCTGGCTTGGCAAGCTATCCTCCCTATTTTAGGAAAGCATCACCATCAAATATAAGAAGTCCTGTCTATAGATTCACTTGATTGTTTATATTTTACATCTGTATCTTAGAAATCTTTTGAAGTGATGCTATAAAATTAAGATCTGTGGGGCTATTTTGCCTACATAGCCAGCATGATAAATCTAATTTGATGTCCTTCTAAGAAGGTGGATTGAATGATACGTGATCTTAGGTAGGATATGTACCCTCTTCATATCTCAGTTTCCTCATTTATTAAGTAATGAGGATGAGAACTCCCTGTGGAGAGTTCTTTGGGGATGGGAAAGAAGTTCCCTCCCCTTTGGGGGAAGAGAACTCCCTTTTCCCCAAAGAAGTAGTAGGTATAATCCCACACATAGACAAATAAAAGCAGAAGTGTTCTGGCTGACGTAGTCAGATGGGGGTGGGGCTGAGAAACAGAGGTCTGCGGGCTTGGGCCTCCTCTTACCAACACCCCCTACCCCAGCTCAACTTGTTGTCTTTGTTGATCATGGTTGGAAACTAAAAAGTTTGTTCTATAACACCCTTCCAACTTTGATTTTTTTTGCTTAATAATTTGTTATTCTAATAATCATTCTGTAATTTTCAGCAACCACCAAAAGACATTTAATATTTCATTTACTACGAAAAATATTATTTTTCTAGGGACCTCCCTTGTGATCTAGTGGTTGAGAATCTGCTTTCCAGGGCAGAGGACTCAGGTTCAATCCCTGGTCCCGGAACGAAGATTCCACAAGCTGCAGGTCAAGTAAACCACAACTAGAGAGGCCTGCAGGCCACAGCTTTTGAGCCTGTACACTCTACAGCCTGGGCTCTGCAGCAAGAGGAATCCACACCCCAACTAGAGAAAGCCTACAAGCCACAAGAGCCTATGCTCCGAAACGAAGACCCAGCAGAGCCGAAATAAAAATAAATAAATAATAAAAAATAAACTATAAAAAAGTTACTTTTTCTGGGCCTTAAAAGCTTAATCACCAGATCATCTGCCTAAAGAATTAAAAACACATTCATATCCCTCTGCTGTGATATCAATTTTTAAAAATCTCAACCATTTCAATAGGTTAATCGAGATTAGGTTGCAGCTTGCCTTGTTAACCTTAATGTATTGCCTGGTTACCAAATGCTATGGAGTATGATTTGGCACTGTCTCTTAATAAACAGGTTGCACCTGGGAGCTAGTGGGAACTCTCCCGTCTGAGAAGAAACAGCTACAACAGATGGTAAAACGACTGAAAACCAGGTGGGGTCATTGTTTAATGACCATCTGAATTAAGTTTGGTTAATTTGGCGTGTCTCTCATTATCCCTAGCAACTGGACCCTCTACTCCATGTTATAAGTCTGGGCCTATATCTTTTACATAAACCATCAAAACAGGTCCATCTGTGATCCTGAAGCTATATTCGCCTTAAATCCAACCACAATGTAAATCCTAAAGTCTTTAGGTCTAGCTGTGAGAAGCTGTTAAACACGGTCCTTTAGCAGTACTCTGCAATAACTTTTTCTCAAGTGACTTCTTGTCGTCCATGACATGGATAAATGTCTCTTTACATTTTTATAGGTTTTTATTGAGGAAAAGAACTTCCTCTTAACCTAAAACACTTCTTAGCAGAAATTTCCAAGAACCTGAGATGAGACGATTTCAACCCATGTGCTTCCCTTTAATATTTCTCCTAAAGTCTGTATGCAACAGCAAGTTGGCTCCCAGGGATGTTAGAGAAGATTTCTAATTAGATTTGTGATTTATTAATAAAAACAGCTGATTTGTTAAATGCTTATCATATGCATGGCACTTTTTATTTATATGATATCACTTGATTCTCATAACCATCTTTGGGGTGGATATTGTAATCTTCATGTTATTGCTGCAGAAGCTGTGGCCTGTTGGAGAGTTTGGTTACTAGCTCAAAGGACCCATAGCTAAAGGGCAGAGACAGGATACAAATTCACATCTGAGAGACCCCAGATCTCAGCTCTTTAGCAGCGGACCATCCTCCTCTAGAACAGCTGTAGTTTATGCAGCAGCAGGGCATAGTATTCAGAGTGCAGACTTTTGAGTCAGGCTGGGGCAAATCACCTAACCCATTTTGTCTTTTTCCTAAGTAATAACAGTACCTATCTCATAAGTTTATGATGATGTTAAGTGAAGTAATGTAGGTAAAGCACTTACAGTGCACCACACATAGAATGCTATAAGTGTTAATTATTTGGCACCCATTTTTCCAATTTCTTCATCTAAGTAAATGTTGCATTTTCATTTTCTCTGACGTTTGGGGCATGCTTGCTGATAGTAAAAGTACTGGTCTTCCCTATCTTCAACTAATGCTGTGAAAAATTCCACTGAATTTGAATATAGCCGCAGATGAATCCAATATACATGTTCTCTCTGACTACAGAGGAAGCAAACTTTCCCTCATTGGTGAACTTTAGATCTTTATGTAATTTTGATAGCCTAAGTGATGTACTTCTGCGTGCTAAGGAACAGGGCTTGATGTTATTCAAACCCTCTGTGTGTGTGTGTGTGTGTGTGTGTGTGTGTTAATACAGAACAATGAGTTTCTCAAACTGTTGAACACTCTTAATGTTTCTTTTATTCTCTGAGAGCTTCCTGTATTTGTGAACTCCTTTCAAATCAGCAACTGCAGCCTCAACATCTGGGTCCTCCCTGCTGCAGGGAACATAAATTAACTGGTAGTAGCATCCTGTAAATGTTAGGAGTGGGAGCTAGGGAAGCACACAGAGGCAGGCCAGGGTGCTTTCAGTATCTAGCAGCTGGTCCTGATGTAATGCCTCAGAACTGGTTTTAGCTGACGTCAGATAACGCTGATGTGCACCAGATTGGCTTGCAGTACCAGTAAAACTGATCCCTCCCATTTCCCCTACTGCCCCTGTGTTTGCCAAGACGCTGGAGACCATTATGAACTCACAGTTGTCATTTGATCTCCATCTGGCTGCTGTCACTAAAGCTGCCTTTTATCGCTTGCCAAAAGTGTAAAGCTCAAGGCATTTCTCTTTCTCACAGATCTTTGCTTCTAGTCCTTATTTTTCTGATTTTCTGGGTAGTTCCAAATAATTCTCCTTCTGTCTGAGTACTGTGTACCACCACTGGGAAACTAACAAAGGACACACCAGAATATTTACCCAGATGTCTTCTTAGTGAACTAGATTTAGCAATAGATTTTAGGAAGTGTTAGAGGTGGGCTGTGGCTTTGTTGACTTCAGATAGTATGTCTTAAGTTTGATGTGGTTTGAATTTCTGATATAAAAGTGAGATTTGCGTGTATGATCTCATGCTGTGGCAAATTTTATGAGGCTGTAGATCACAATAGTCTAGCCATACAATTATACGGGTCCCTGTATTGGATTAGAATCTATACAAATTAAACAATAAATATGAGTAACATGCCATGAATTGGATCTTGTAACAGCTTAATAATCTGAGGAGGACAGAAGAATGGATTCTGAGATGATGTTTAATACACTTAGTCACTAGACTGTTCAAAGTTAAAGCTGATTGTAAATTTGGAACCAGCTCAAAGATTTACTGTTAGTGATCGTCTGGTAGTTAAGATTTAGTAATCTTACACACAGCCTGAAGAACATTCTTGGCCAAGAAATCTCTTCAGGGATGGCATTTCACATTCAGTAAGCGTTGTTGGTGATGATGATGGGATATCATAGGCTTTAAAGTTTTGGAAAGAAATTTAAGATCCTGATTTTTACTTAGTTTAGCAAATTAGTTATGAATGTTCTCAGAATACTATTTTTTTAAAGCAAATTAGGAGGCACTACATTCTGTATGAACCCATATTGTGTCCTAATGTGTAAAAAATGAAACAGTTTGGAAGAACATACACCACAGTGTAATCAATGTTCCTCTTTGAGTGATGGGATTACAGTTCATTTTGATTTTCCTATTTTTGCTTACTTTTATTTGATTACATTTCATATAATAAGCATATATTGCTTTTCTTAAAGTATTTGTAATTGAGGTAAAATTTTACCTTCAGTGAAAGACACACACAGATCATACAATTTGATGAGTTTTGGCAAATGTACACATTCATGTAACCCAAGCAAAATATGAAGTCCAATCAAGATACAACCCAAGTAAGGATATAAACCCAATCATGATATATAAGAATTCCATTGCCCCAGAAAGCTCCCTTCTAACCCCTTTCCAGTCAATATTCATATCCCATAAAAACCACTGTTCTGATTTCCATCATCATAGATGTGCATGCCACTTTTTAACTTAAAAACACAGTATAGTTATTTTGTTTCTTATAAGAAACTTCTGTTTAAACTGAGATATGACCAAAAAGAAAAAAAAGTTGAAACAATCCCCTGCCTTCGAGTATCTTACGTTGTCAGGGAGGAGATGAGAAAAATAATAGAGCAAGAGCTTAGGAGAGAGAGTTTAAGAACTAAATCATATAGTTCAAGAAAACTCCAAGAAAAGGAAAATTATCATGCAAGATTTTACAAGATCTTAGATCCATATTTCATTCCAATAGGACAGGGAGAAAGTCTGCTGGACTATAAACTCTAAAAGGTCAGGGACTGTGTTTATTTTGTTCAGTGTATCCTTACTGCTTTACACATTACCTGGCAGAGCTACTGATTCAAGAAATATTTGTAGACTGAATAAGTGGATGCTATTATTTGTTGACAGTTAGTCAACAAATATTTATTTACTCTTCCAACAAATATTTATTTACTCTTCCAACAAATATTTATTTACTCTTCCAAAAGATATTTAATGATGTCTTACTATGTGCCATGGATTGTGCTAAGCTCTAGAGATAGAGTGGTAGACAATGGCCCCTTAAAATGGTAGCTGTATTCCCTAACTTCATGGAACTTACAACAACATGTTGTTAGGAAGATTGATATTAACACTGTTTTAAAGACAGAGAGAATGGCACAAGTGAGGGGTTAAAAAGGAAAGAGTTTGGTGAGTCTGGAGACTGAGAGAAGGCCAGTGCAGTGAGAGGTGGAGAGGCAGGAGTCGGGGCTGCAGAGTTAGCCAAGGTGATGCAGGTAGGGCCTTGCTATTGTCAGATGGATTGGGGATTTTATCACAGGAACAAGAGGGAGCCATTGAAGGGTCTTAAGCAGGGGAGGGACATGATCAAACTTGTGTTTTAAAATATTCTTCTGTATCTTGGACAGAGAATAACATGGACAGAAGCAAGAGTAGACAATCAGGAGTCTATTACAATAGTGTAAGAGGGAGCTGAGGGCCTTGGGGAGGATGGCAGCAGAGGGAATGAAAAAAAAATGGAGTGAAGACATATTCAGAGGCAGAACTGAGCCTTAACAAATGATTGATTGTGATGAATAAATAAGTAGAGGTGTCAAGAATGACTCCACATTCTGGCACGAGCCACTTGGTTCATGGTGGAACCATTTAATTCTTTTAATGTGCAAAAGAAGTCACCTTCATGGACTGACCATGGTGAGGGTCAGATCTCTGTTAAGCAGAGCTCAGACCATGCATCTAAAGCATGTCCATTGCAGATCTGAGGTGCAAAGGTGGTGACTTGGAATGGCTGGTGCAGGGCAAAATGGTGATGGTGGAAGGATTTTTATGCCCAAACCTTCTTCTCTTAGGTAATTTTTCTTGATCTTGCCCACATTCCTCTTTTTCTTTAACCAATCCTCATATCCTTTTCAGATATCTGATAATTCATCCCTACTAATTGATCATTGATAACAGTGGCTTTAAGGTGAGGTGCTTTGTCCTACCTCCTAGACTCCACATACCTTGAGTTTTTGCCTCTTAACAGTCATGGGGTGAATATTAGGGAGATTGAATGGGTCATAGAGCTAGTGGTTGCCATTGTAAATTTCTTAGAAAAATGAGGCTGCCCTTAGCCTGTGTAGGCTGGGCCCATCCTATTTCTCTATTTCCCCCATTATTTTCTTCCTTGTCCTTTTCTAGTATTTTCTGTTCACTCTTTATCAGTTGTCTTTATTTTGGATCCTATTTCGGTGTCTTTGGAAAGTTTACTGAAGATCTCGGAACCTCAGTCTCTTCAACTCTAGTTGGGGGAAAATATCAGTGTCAGTAGATTCAGTGTCTTCTGTGTGGTAATATCTCATTGTTAATTGCTTTCCTCCTCCACGCATGCAGGCTTACCCTGTGGCTCAGTGGAAAGAATCTGCCTGCAATGCAGGAGACACAGGTTAGATCCCTAGGTAGGGAAGGTCCCCTGGAGGAGGGCATGGCAACTCACTCCAGTATTCTTGCTGGGAAAAATCCCCGGGACAGAGGAGCCTGGTCCATGGGGTCACAAAGAGTCTGACATGACTGAAGCAACTGATCATCCACACACCACCTATACATTGACTCCATTGCTTAGAGTCCTCAGGAGGTCACTCTTGGGTGTACTCAACTTCTGTAGGCAACATTAAAGGTGCCACCACCATGGATTTGGAAGGTGTTTCTCTCATTTCTATTCTCCTCCTCACTTGGCCACTCCATGAAGACATGCCATCTTTGAGAGATGGCCATTTTGTCTCGCCAACTTGTAAGTATATACCACTGGACTCTACAATTATTAAGGGGGAAAGTATGGATAGATCTGCACAAATTCACCCCCTCCCTGAGAAAAGCAATTCAGTAAGTGCACTGTACTGGTTACCAATCACAAATGTCCTTGTGCAAAGCCTAGTCCTTTGTTCAAAGTGTACACACCAAATCAAGCAAATTAACCCATATCATCGTGTATAACTATGGATCCTATTTGTGTTTATCAGTTAACAAGGACCCAGCACCTCCTCATTCATTTAGTCACACATGGTTATTAAGCACCTACTATGTACTGGAGAAGAATCTGGAGAGTCCCTTGGGCAGCAAGGAGATCAAACCAGTCAATCCTAAAGGAAATCAACCCTGAATATTCATCAGAAAGACCAGTGCTAAAGCTGAAGCTCCAATACTTTGGCCACCCAATGCAAAGTGCCAACTCATTGGAAAAGACCCTGATGCTGGGAAAGATTAAGGGCAGGAGGAGAAGGGGATGACAGAGGATGGGACTGTTGGATGGCATCATCGACTCAAAGCACATGAGTTTGAACAAAGTCAGGGAGATGGTGAAGGACAGGGAAGCCTGAGGTGCTGCAGTCCATGGGGTTGCAAAGAGTTGGACACAACCAAACGACCGAACAACAACAATGTACAAGAGGGTGCATGGGGATGAGGCCCACAGGTGATGAACAAGAAAGAGTTCCAGTGGAATCCACGTGCTAGTGAAGGAAATGCACATGAAACAACTAATTGCAGAATTAATTGCTCAATTATAATTGTGCTAAGTTCTACAAAGAAACAACTACAGGTCTCTAGAAGAACTTATGGCCTGGGATCTGATGGAATGGAGAGGTCAGGGAGGCTGGGGGAGGCCTCTGGGGAAATTAATGAAGCACTGAATGTGAAGCCTAAAAAGCAGCTCCTAGGAAGGAAAAGGAAGAGAAGAACTCTCAGATGTTTGGAGGATAAAGATTCTGAATTTCCAAGTGCTGCTGGTGGGTTGTCTCAGGTTCCACCCTGGCACAGTGGATTCTAGCCTCAAGTGACCTACTTGAGTTCTTAAACTGGGATCTGAAGGATCTTCCCACTTGGTTACACCCAAAGGGAAGAAACCTACTCAGGAATCCTCATAACCAAGCAATTAACATTAGGTAGAGAGGGGATTCCCTGGTAGATTAGAGGTTAGGAGTGAACTGGGTTCAATCCCTGGTTGGGGAACTTGAGATCCCACACGTCATGCAGCACATCCAAAAATAAATTAATTTTAATAAATAAAGTTTGGTAGAGAATAAAGAGATATTAAATATCACTTAAGCTGCCTTACCAAACACACATATAGGCTACTCAGGAACCTCACTTTATTGAAGGTATGCTTTGGGACAATTGATTTATACTTTCATGAGCTTATTCAGTCTTCTATTAACCTTCAATGCAGAAATAAACTCCAATTTACACCCAGGGCAACACCCAGGGTCAGGGAAATTAAATAACCTGACCAAGATCATATCTGTACCAACCCTTATTCCCTGAAAGCCCATGAGCTTTCAGCTACACCAGGCTGCCTGATGGTCTGCATATTGTTAGATGATTGCTACTGGAGAAGGCAATGGAAACCCACTCCAGTGTTCTTGGCTGGAGAATCCCAGGGACAGGGGAGCCTGGTGGGCTGCCGTCTATGGGGGTCGCACAGAGTCGGACATGACTGAAGTGACTTAGCAGCAGCAGCAGATGATTGCTATCCTCCTTAGGAGCATTTAGATCATTAAAGAACATGTTTAAGTGACAGTCCTGGAACTAGAGAATAAATCCAAGTATAATCTGCAATGTTCCCGTTTTTAAAAGTTGTTTAACAATGATGATTAGGACTTGTGAGCAAGCCCATGCTTTGACTATTTAAGTTTGTGTCTGTTGATATTCTGGTTCCCTAAGTTTTATTAGTAAAGCAGTGAAAGGAAGTTAGCATAATTGGGAAAATGTCTACAAATGGGCTGAAAAACTGAATAAAGAAAAATAGCATCCAAGATTAAGGAGAAGTGGTGTGAATACATTAGTTCTGTGAACCATCATTATCTTCCCAGGATCTGGATGTTCACTGTCTTCACATAAATGAAACTGATATTGCTGTATTTACATTGAACATCTATTTCTAAATACTAAGGCATTATTTTATTCATATTATTTTGGAGATCACATTCAAATAGTGCCAGAAAACCAAAGGGAACTCAGGAAGCTTTTGGGAACAGTTTGGCAGTTGAGAAATCACATCAGAAGGGTTTTTAGGATCATTTCTTTTTCTATTTCATGGGAAAAACTTGAGTGACCCAAAAAGCCATGGTTCTTTGGAAAGAGATCAAGAAGCAAATAAATAGACTCTTCATGTGCCTCTTTGCTTGTGGGAGCTGCAGAAATGAAAATCTGCACAAGGACTTTATTTCTTACAGTTTGTACAAGGATTGGGGGTGTCCCTGATGTAAATGATGGTAAATAATTGTATCAAGAACTGCTTTCAATAGGTCTGGTAGGCCCAAGCACAAGGGTGATGTGTTCTCTTGAACCCCACACCCTTGGTTGAGCCTTTGGTCCAGTCTTCTTTCCTCATGGGCTCCTTGTGCACCCTTAGCATTAGCTCCTGCCAGCTGTGCCTCCTACTCATCTCTCAGACCTGTCTTTCTCAGACGTCTCCACTGAAAAGGCCAAGTTCAAGACCTGAGCCTCTCTGACCTGCATAACTGCTAATGCTCCTGCTGGTCTTCCATCCACTCCCAATAGGAGGACAGAAGTATCTTTTTGTAAACTAATCTGATCAGGTTGCATCCCTGCTGAAATGCCTTCTTTGGCCTCTTGTTAACTATGGGGTAAAGTCCAGGCTGTTCAGCCAGGCATATGATCTGACCTCTGCTGACCTCAGCAGTGTCATTTCCTGGCTCATAAAGTACTTCTGCCCCAGGTACTTCTTGTTCCAGCAAGGCTGAAGCATTTATGGTGCCCAGCAGTCTGGCTTCATGGACAATGCAACCTGTGCCCCGCACTTACAGGGGCTGTTTGATTTCATGCTCTTCTGCTATACCCTGTTTTGAAATTCTTAGTAATTTGTGAATAAGGGGCTGCACATTTCCATTTTTCTCTGGGCTCAGCAAATTATATAATTGGTCCTGGTGCCCAAACATCACATTGCTTCCCTCCTCTGTGTATTGCACATACTCTTCTCTCTGCCTAACATATCCTTCCCATCATCTCTATCTCCTGTGCTCCTCTTAGTCTGTCAAAGCTGATTTGAATACCACTTCTTTAGTGAAACCTTCCCTAACACCTGTCCATCTGCCCCAACCACATTAACCCCTCCCTCCTTTGTGCTACCCCTTTATGCTGCATGAACGACTACTATGATCTTTCCATGCTCTATGGTGATGAGTCATTTACCTGCCTGTCTTCCTCTGCTAGTCTTTGAACTCCTTAAGGAGTTCAGGGCCCGTGCAGGGCCCAGGCAGCGGAACATAATAGTTAGAAACTCTGGAACCAGACTCTCTGGCTGAGAATCACCTTGGAGAAACCAGTTGGCTTCTCAGTGTCTTAGTTTCCTCATTTCACAAAAGGAGGATACTCGTAGCACCTCCCTTGAAGGGTTGTTGCTGTGAGGTTTGAATAAGATGATGCATGTAAAGTGCTTGGAATACGACCCGGTATATAGGAATACTCAATAACTGTTTCCTAGTCTTACACCCTATTCTCTTTTGTGTTCCTGGAACCTAGTACAGTGGCTAGAATGTTTGTTTTTTGAACATTTTTTGAATCCCTGTGCTGGCTGCCTGAAATATTTACAAAGTGAAATAAAACATGACCTCTCCTCTTAAAGAACTTAATTTTAGTCAGGGAGATAAGCAGTTAACAATCATGGTCCCCCTGATAAAATACTTGGTACAGGTTTCTTTGAGAGCACAGAAGAAAGGCATACAGATCTTCATGTGAAGCTTGGTCTGAATTGTTCAGAATGCGTGAGCTAGCAAACATGGAGAAGGAGAAGATTATTCTAGGAAGGGGGAATAGCAGAGGCAAAGGCAGACAAGTGTGGAAGTTCTCCGTGTTTAGGGAACTAGATTTCTTGCAATGTGGCTGAAGCAAATGGTGTTTGGTGACGTTTTGGGAGACTAGAAGGGTAGCTTGTCGGGACTAGCAAATAGATTTCAACTCTGATCTATTGGTAGTGGCCACCTGGAATATTGTATTAAGAAGCATTCTGAAACCATGTCCAGTCTCTGTGGGGAAAATTGATGCAATCAATAGCTCCATTTGTAATGGGAGCAGAAGAACGGAGTGGAGCCTGTATGTCACATATCTGCCATTGCTGATAGATTAGGTAGGGCTTCATATGCTGTATGAAGAGGTTGAACTTTATCCTGAAAACCACAGGGAATAATTGCAAGATTTTAAGTATGGGAGTGACATGATCAGATTACACAATAGGTGTTCCATAAATGCTCGTTGAATTGAACTAACCGACTACGAGCCCCTCTTCTCCTATTAATGATTTAGTGGATCAAATGAACTCAAATGACTGGAACTCAGCGAATAAAACACGTATAATTGAGCCAATCGTGCTCGGAGGCACTGTGCTAAGTGCTGAAAGAATTAGAACAGCATCTAAAGGTGCTTAACATGCTCCCATGGTGTGGCTTACATAGTAAAACAGTCTGGTTCATGCTGCAGTTTCCAGTAGAGGTTTAAAGTGGTATTAATAATTTATGCAGCTATAATATTTCATGCTATGAGTTGGATGTATCCCAAAAGAAAGACTTCCAGGGGGCTTTTTGAACCTTTAACCATCAAATAGCACAGAAACAACTGGAAGAAACAGATTAGAATGCTTTAAAACATAAATCCATTGATATATGTTTTTATAATTTTTTCTAATAGTTATTTATTTGTACCAAGGTGAAAAGGGCTCTGAAATTTGGGCTATTATAAAAAATAAATTCCCAGACCTATTGTTTATTAATAAACTAACTAGTCTTATTAATAAAATAAATTAAAATTCTGTAAAGTTAGCATTTGCCATTGTAGCCATTATCTTTTAACTGTTGACAGGTTAAAAAAATCTTGTGAGTTGCATTTCTGAAAAAATACACAAAGGAAGACTATCTTCAACAAGTATAGTATAAAAGCCAAAGGCATATATTTCTATTTATCTTTCCTTGACTCCAAAAGGGATTCCCTTGATCCAAAGGGATTTAAGGTAGCATAGAATAATGCAAACAATGTAGCAAGGAAAATTAATTTAAAATAACTATGAAACATAGGTTGGGCTTCCCTGGTGTCCCAGCAGTAAAGAATCCACCTGCCAAACAGGAGGTGTGGGTTCAATCCCTAGGTTGCAGAGATTCCCTGGAGAAGGAAATGGCAACCCACTCCAGTGTTCTTGCCTGGGAAATCCCATGGACAGAGAAGCCTGGTGGGTTACAGTCCATGGGGTCACGAGAGTCAAACATGACATAGCTACTGAACAACAACAGGAAAGATAGAGCAAAGGGAATTTGAGTGCAAGAAAGTCTAACAAAGTCCACTTGTGAGATTAGAGCACACCTCATAAGAAAATGCATGTATCTCAAATCTCAAGAGACTCAAGCTGAATTGTCCTTACTACAGATCAAAAAGAAAACAGAAGTGACATTTCTGATTTAATTAATTTAAGTGGAAAGACAAAAAGTAGATTTTTCAGATAATGGCCTAGAAATGATTTTAAAAATCAGTGAAGATACCCAGATTAAGTTGAAAATTTGTACCATGTTGACTAACCATGTCACACTTTCTTGTGTGTCTGTTTTGTCTTTGCAGCTTTCTGGCATTTCCTTTCTTTGACTTCCTATCATTATAAAGGCTGACAATGGTCAGAGATCAGTATGGGAGAGTTTTGTCTTTGTGTAAATATTCTTTGCAGTCACATTTCAGGGGTTGAGGATAAGAGGAAAGGATTTGGGCTGCAAACAACTTGAAAAGATAGTGTTATGTCTGTGTTACTGGGATCTGGGACAGTTTCTAATACATAATGAATTCTCAGTAATTATGAGTTGAAAGAAGAAATGAAGCTTCACAGAATTTATTAATCTTTACAAAAATGCATAACCATGGAACTTCCCTGGTGATCCACTGGTTAAGACTTTGCCTTTCAATATGGGCATGCCAGTTCAATCCCTGCTTGGGGAGTTAAGATCTCACATGCCCTGAGGTCAAAACACCAAAGCATAATAAAAGAAGCAATATTGTAACAAATTCAATAAAGACTAAAAAAATTGTCCACATAAAAGAAAATCTTAAAAGAAATGCATAGCCACTAAAGATTTATGCCTATATGATATGTTTGTCATTCTTCCAAAACTCAGTATTTAGCTTGTGTGATCATGTTACCTGGACATTTTGTTCTAGAAGGATCTAGACTACAATAAAAGCTTAAGAAGGAGGTACGCTAGGAAGACAGAGACGGAAGTTAAAGCAAAAAAAAATCAAAGAGAGGGCACACAGCAATTCCTTTTTGCTATTCTGTTATTTGTTGCTTCCTTATTTCGAGATTTTATAAAAACAGGAAAATCTCCAGGGCCTTGGACAACACTCTCCCACTTCTAACAGCTGCCCCTTATTCTCAGAAAGGAATTTTTTTAGCTTCCTTCCACTGAGACTTTAGAACACTCAAGAGATTTGGGAAAGAAAAAAGAGATCACTCTTTTTTTAATCGGTGTCTACTTTGTGCCAGGTGCTCCACCAAGCAATTCAGCAGTGATTACACTATCTAATGCTCACAGAATTTTGATAGGCAGGTATACTCTCACTTTATCAATGAAGAAACTACTGCTCACAAAACTATCTAACTTCAAGCATTATAAATAATGAGATAGAGCTAGGATTCAACCACACGTTTACCCAGCTTCTTTGCCTCTTACTGTGCAGGAGAAGTATTTCTCCCACTCTCTGAACTTTCTCAGAGTCTTCCTTGTTTTAATTGTTGAGCAAGACCCTCTGTACTCCATGATCATGAAGATGTAGTATTCTCCTCATGGAATGGGCCTTAATATAGTTTTTTATTTCTAATACATTTGGCATTAACTGTTATCATAGCAGATTAATCCAGTTGTCCAGGTACTTTACAATAGTCTATTGTTTGAGTAGAGAAAAAGAAGGCATAGCAAGTATATAGAAAAATACTTTCTGTGCTGTCCAAATAAAGTACATCTCCAGTTCCATGAGCTTCCCATTAAAGTGTGTTACTCAAATTACCAATATGATATGATGATGATTATGAGAACAATGGTGATAGCACTCTTATTTACTGAGCATTTAATATGTATCCAGGATTGTTTTAAACACTCCTATTACATTATTTAACCTTACGATAACCTTACAAAGTAGATGTTATTGTCCTCACTTTGCAGAGGAGAAGCTAGAAGCTCAGAGCAGTAATTTGCTGAGTTCTTACAGTACTAAATGGCGGAGCTGGGTTTGAACCCAGATTTGATGTTCTTGCCCCTACTGTTAGTCACGATGCCAAGTACCCTTCGACAGTAACAACTGGTTTATGTTGCTATCTTTAGATTTTAGTTTTGCTTTCATGTCTCTACCAGAGTTGTATTTGTTAGATTTTTTTTCTAGTATACTTTGTGTGTGTGTGGGTGTAGTTAATTCTGCCATAAGGGATAATTCTACCAACATTTCCACAGCTTCAAGAGTCTTCCTGGCCAGAATATGCTGGTTTTGTCAAGTATCTTTAATTATGCTCTAATTTATAATGCTTATTTCCCATAACAGTAAATCTTCAGAACAAGCTATTATATTACTTTACTTTCATACATATGTACATATATATATGTATATGGCACACCTCATTTTATTGTGCTTCACTTTATTGCACTTTACAGATACTGAGTTTCTTTTCTTTTTTGTTTTTTGTTTTTTTAACAAATTGAAGGTGTGTGAAACAACCCTGCCTTGAGCAAGTCTATAGGCTCCATTTTCCAACAATATTTGCTTACTACTTTTTGTCTCTATGTCACACTTCGGTAATTCTGAAAATATTTCAAACTTCTTCATTATTTTTATGCTTGTTATGGTGATCTGTGATCAATTATCTTTGATGTTATTACTACAACTCACTGAAGGCTCAGATGTCAATTAGCATTTTTTAGCTATTAAAGTTTCTAAACTAGGCATGTACATTTTTTAGATACAATGTTACTGCACACATAGATTACAGTATAGTGTAAACATAACTTTTATATGCACTGGGAAACTAAAAAATGTATGTTATTCACTTTTTTATGATGTTCTTTTTGTTACAGTGGTCTGAGGGTTTCCCAGGTGGAGCTAGTGGTAAAGAACCCACCTGCCAATGCAGGAGACGTCAGAGAAATGGGTTTGATCCCTGGGTTGGGAAGATCCCCTGGAGGAGGGCAAGGCAACCCACTCCAATATTCTTGCCTGGAGAATCCCATGGACACAGGTGCCTGGTGGGCTCCAATGCATAGGGTCACAAAGAGTCAGACATGAAGCGACTTAGCACTCACACACACTGGTCTGGAATTGAGCAGAGATACTGAGGTATGCCTATATAATATGAAAAGCATATGCATAAATCTCAGTGGCATTATTTTGCCCTTAAGGTAAAATGATATCCCCTTCTCACAACCTAGCTTCTGCCACTTCTCACTCACCTAATATGTACTGAGTATCTACTGTAAGGCAGTTACTCTGTTAGACATCTAGGACACTGAGATCAAAGGGCATGTTCCTGAACACAAGAAATCCATCATAACACATTCCGGTTTATGATTAAAGCACAGATAAAGGTGATCCTAAGTCACTGGAATAGTCCAAGTTTAGTGAAATAGATCCTGGTTATCCCACTCCTTACCCTCCATAGAAACTCTTTTATGAAATGGCAACAATTAATAAGGTACCTGTCTTCAATGTGCAGAGTAAGAGATGCCCAACAGCCTATGAAAACATGCTAGTTAGCTCCAAAAATTCCCCATAGTCCTAGAGCACTAGATAGTGAAGGGGGTCCCAGGAACTAAGAGAGATCGCCTTCATAACAATTGGAAGATTCTGTTAGTTTAATGCTGTTATCCAAAGCCTTCAAAAACAAGTACTGTAGTGGAAACCTGGTTCTTCAGTCACTGTCTCATGTTGCTATGTTACATAACCCTTCCTGAGCCTCAACGTCCTTATTTGTAAAAAAAGATTATAGTATCTTTTTTTTTGCTTCTGCTTATTCATTTACCTGATACGAAGAGCCTACTCATTAGAAAAGACCCTGATGCAGGGAAAGATTGAAGATGGGAGGAGAAGGAGATGACAGAGGATGAGATGGTTGGATGGCATCCCGACTCAATGGACATGAGTTTGAGCAAGCTCTGGGAGATAGTGAAGGACAGGTAAGCCTGGCGTGCTGCAGTCCATGGGGTTACAAAGAGTCAGACACAACTGAGCACCTGAACAACAAACGTATTCATTCCTCCAGAAAATATTTTTTAAAATATCCACTTGAGCTAGGCACTAGATAAACAATGTTCAACAAGGTAGATACTGGTCCCGCCCTCATAAACATTACAGCCTGGTGAAAGAAAGGCAATAAATGAACTAGGTGCTACAGCAGAGAATAAAGAGGGGAAACGTGCTCGGAGTCAGTTGTCAGAGCATGCTTCTCTGCAAAAGTGACACTTAGACAGCTAAAACACGGAAAGAGCATGCTTTGTAAACAGCAAGTGGCAAATGTATTTTGGGTATGGAAAGTGACTTGTGCAAAGGCTCTGGGTTGGTAAAGAGGAACTGAGAAACTGAAATCAGCCTAGTAGTTTGAAAAATACAAAGGAGGGCATGATCCTATAAAGTGGGTATTGTCTACACTCAAATCCAGTACTTCCACTCCTGGGTATATATGCTAGAGAAATTCTTGCATCTGTCTACTAGCAGACACATACGAATACTTCTATTAGCACTAACCTTTGTTCATGATAACACAAAACTAAAACAATCCAAACACTGACAGAAGAGAAGAGAAGTAAATATTGGTGCAGTCCCATCATGAAATATTATACAGTGGTGAAAATGAGTGGATTGTAACTACTAAAACCAATAAAGATAAATATTATAAACCCTACTTTAAGTGGAGAAAACATAATTAAAAAACAACTTACAGTATTACTTACCATGTAGTTAAATAATCTTAGAATACTCAAAAAATTAATTGTATATACATATTATATTGTAAAAGTATTTTTAAAAAGCAAGGAAATTGAACTTTTGTTTCTAGCTAAGATGTTGGAATGAAGAGTAAATCTACCCTTTGCCTTAAATAAATAGGAAACTAGAGAATTATATGAAACAATAGCTTTCAGAAACTGGACAACAGCAAAGCAGGGCTGTAATGCCTGAGTGAAGGAAAACAAATAAGTTGAGATTTGTAACGGCACCAGCTTACCCTCTGGAAAGAGTTGCCAGGTGGTAGCATAGAAAGGGGGAACCCCAACAGAGTCCACTGTTTCTTGCTGAGTCAGAAGCAGAGACTGGAGTTAGGGGAGAATAAGGCAGCCAAAATTTGCTGGGCAGAGTACTGCAGATGAGGGAGCTAGAAAGAAAGAGAGCTCCAGAAATCTGTAGAAGGGTCAAACAAATGTTTATGACTGAGTACTTATCTATGCTTGAGTGAGATGGACTTACCCGAGGTCAGGGAAAGATCTCTCAGAAAAGAATAGTCATAGCATAGGACTGAGCAAAGTTCTTGTTCCCACAAGTCAGAATGGAAAGATCTCATAATATATGAGGCATCAGGTAGGAAACTTAAAAGTCAAACATCTCAGCAATGGGCCTAAAACCATGCTAAAGGCTGCTATGAACCCCAAAGAAAAAGGGTAAAACAAAGTTTGAAAAGATCCAAGTGTGATCCAACAACTCTGTGTCAGAAAAAAATATAATGGTATTTAAAGGAACACAATGAAACCTAGCAACCAACAAGATAATTCACAATGTCTGGTATCTGATTAAAAAACAAAAACAAAAAAACACTACAAGGCATGCAAAGAAGCAGGAAATAGTGAATCAGAACCTAGACAAAAAAAAATCAATAGAAACCGACACAAAAAGCATATCAATGATTGAACTAACAGATAAGGACATTAAAAATCAGCTACTATAAATATGCTCCATATATTCAGATGGTAGAAGAAATGCCACGTAGCCATGAAAGAGAATTTGAGATATGAAAGAAAAAAGCCAAATGGAACTTCTGAAGATGAAAATTATAATATCCAAAGTGAAAAATGTCCTGATTGCAGTTGTGTCATTGAATTTAAAATCATCTTTGGTAGGAAACATATATTGAATCTTGCTTTTTAAAATCCTATCTGACAATACCTGACTTTTGTTTGGAGTGTTTAGTCCATTCATATTCAATGTAATCATTAATATGGTTGGATGAGGTAGGTAGATGAATTTTCTATTCATCTCACCTTTTTGTCATTGTTGTTGCTCCTCTATTCCTCCTGTACTGCTTTTCATGCTTATAAATTATTTTTTGTATTCCTTTTTAAAAAAATTCATGGGGTATAGTTGCTTTACAATGTTGTGTTATTCTGCAGTCCAGCGAAGTGAATCAGCTATATATCTACATATATCCCCTCTTTTTAGGATTTCCTTCCCATTTAAGACCTAAATCAACATTTCTCCAAAGAAGATATACAGAGGCACATTAAAAGGTGGTCAACATCACTAATTATTAGAGAAATGCAAATCCAAATGACAATGATAAGATTTCCCTGGTGATACAATGGATGATAATCTGCCTTCCAATGCAGGGGACATGGGTTCAATCCCTGGTCCAGGAAGATTCCACATGCCGTGGAGCAACAAAACCAGAGTGCCACAATTACAGGGCCCATGTACCCTAGAGCCTGTGCTGCACAACAAGAGAAGCCAGCATAACAAGAAGCCTGCACAACACAGCTAGAGAAAGCCTGTGCACACCAATGAAGATGCGGCACGACCAGAAATAAAAATAAATACTTGTTTTTTTGACTAAAAACAAAAAATACAATGAGGTATTACCTCACACCGGTCCAAAAGGCCACCATCAAATAATCTACAAACAATGAATGCTAGAGAGGTATGGAGAAAAGGGAAATCTCCTATCCTTTTGTATTCCATTTTAATCCTTGTTAATTTGATAGCTCTATTCTTTGCCTTATTTTTAGTAGATCTTCTGAAGATATATTGGGGCATCCCTGCTGGCTCAGTGGTAAAAAATGCAGGAGACTTGGGTTTGATCCCTGGGCTGGGAAGATCCCCTGGAGAAGGAAATGGCAACCCACACCAGTATTCTTGCCTGGGAAATCCCATGGACAGAGAAGCCTGGTGGGCTACAGTTCAAGGTGTCGCAAAAGTCAGACATGACTTAACGACTAAACAATAGTATGCATCATCTACCTCAAGAAAACATTTATGTACTACTGCAGTCCACAGGGTTGCAGAGTCAGACACGACTGAAGCAACTTAGCACACACACACATCATGAGTCTAGTAACATTGTTCTCCCTTTTGAGCTATTGTTGCTATGTATTACATATTTATATGTTGTAAACCCCACAGTAAAATGTTAAAATGCTTTCTTTAAAGTCATATGCCTTTTAAAGAAATTAAGTGAATAAAGCAGAAAATATATAAATACATATAATCTTCCTTATGGATGCACATATTTAGCAATTCCCATGTTTTTCATTCATTCTTATGGATTTGAGTTACCGTCTGCTGTCATTTCCCTTTAGCCTGATGGACTTCCTTTAGCATTTCTTGACTATGCCAAAGCCTTTGACTGTGTGGATCACAATAAACTGTGGAAAATTCTGAAAGAGATGGGAATACCAGACCACCTGATCTGCCTCTTGAGAAATTTGTATGCAGGTCAGGAAGCAACAGTTAGAACTGGACATGGAACAACAGACTGCTTCCAAATAGGAAAAGGAGTACGTCAAGGCTGTATATTGTCACCCTGTTTATTTAACTTCTATGCGGAGTACATCATGAGAAACGCTGGGCTGGAAGAAACACAAGCTGGAATCAAGATTGCCAGGAGAAATATCAATAACCTCAGATATGCAGATGACACTACCCTTATAGCAGAAAGTGAAGAGGAACTAAAAAGCTTCTTGATGAAAGTGAAAGTGGAGAGTGAAAAAGTTGGCTTAAAGCTCAATATTCAGAAAACGAAGATCATGGCATCCGGTCCCACCGCTTCATGGGAAGTAGATGGGGAAACAGTGGAAACAGTGTCAGACTTTATTTTTCTGTGCTCCAAAATCACTGCAGATGGTGACTGCAGCCATGAAATTAAAAGACACTTACTCCTTGGAAGGAAAGTTATGACCAACCTAGATAGCATATTCAAAAGCAGAGACATTACTTTGCCAACAAAGGTTCGTCTAGTCAAGGCTATGGTTTTTCCTGTGGTCATGTATGGATGTGAGAGTTGGACTGTGAAGAAGGCTGAGTGACGAAGAATTGATGCTTTTGAACTGTGGTGTTGGAGAAGACTCTTGAGAGTCCCTTGGACTTCGAGGAGATCCAACCAGTCCATTCTGAAGGAGATCAGCCCTGGGATTTCTTTGGAAGGAATGATGCTAAAGCTGAAACTCCAGTACTTTGGCCACCTCATGCAAAGAGTTGACTCATTGGAAAAGACTCTGATGCTGGGAGGGATTGGGGGCAGGAGGAGAAGGGGACGACAGAGGATGAGAAGGCTGGATGGCATCACTGACTCGATGGACGTGAGTCTGAGTGAACTCCGGGAGTTGGTGATGGACAGGGAGGCCTGGCGTGCTGTGATTCATGGGGTCGCAAGGAGTCGGACACGACTGAGCGACTGATCTGATCTGATCTGATCTGATAGTGCAAATATGCTAACAACAAATTCTGTCAGATTGTTTATTTGGAATTGTCTTTATTTTGTCTTCATTTCTGAAAAATAGTCTAGATATAGAATTCTTGGTTGAGAGATTTTTCTTTTAGCATTTGCATCATTAGTGTTTTCTGACTTCAATTGTTTCTGATGCGAGGTTAACCATTAATCACATTGTTTTCACCCTTTGTTTATTCATGTATATTTTGTGCCTCTTTCTCTTTTCTCTCCTGGAAATTCAACTAAATGTAAGATACACTGCTTCATGTGATCCAGACAAGTCTCTGAGATTCTGTTCATTTTTTTCAACCTTTTTTCTTTATATTCTTCAGATTTATAATTTATATTTTAAAAGCTCACTGATTTTCTTTGGCCAGGTCAAATCTGTTGAGCTCTTCTAATAAATTTTTCCTTTCAATATGATACTTCTCAGCATTTCTCTAGAATTTGAGCTTTCTCTAGAATTCCCATTTGAATCTTTTTAATAGGATCTATTTCTCTGGTATGTTTCCCTATTTGTTCACCCATTTTTAGCATATTTCCTCTTAATTATTTGAATACATATATTTTTTAAGTTCCTTAGACATACTTGGGGCTTCTCAGGTGGCTCAGATGGTAAAGAATCTGCCTGCAATGTGGGAGACCTGGGTTCAATCCCTGGGTTGGGAGGATCCCCTGGAGGGGGGCATGGCAACCCACTCCAATATTCTTGCCTAGAGAATCCCCGTGGACAGAGGAGCCTGGCAGACTACAGCCTATGGGATCATAAAACATTGGACACAACTGAGTTGACTAAGCATAGCATAGCACAGACATACTTACACATCACTTTTGAAATTTGTGTGTGTGTGCTAAATCCAACACCCAGGTCCATCTGGAATCAGTTTTTATTGACTGATTTTCATTTCCTGTGTTTGGGTCATACTTTTATGTTTCTTTGTGTATCTCATAATTTTTTTTGTTAAAAAGCAAAGATTGTAGATAATATGTGTAGTGATTTTGGATTTTGTTTTCTTCCTCTTTTTTTTTTTTTTTTTGGTTTCAATAGGTAACTAACTTGTCTATTCAAAATTGCGAAGACCACTTCCCTAGACTATGTAGCCACTGAAGGCTCTGCTCAGAACCTTGCTGTTTTGTTTTGCTTCCTGTGCTTAGCTGCCCAAAGTCTCTTCCATATCTTCATAGCTTATTGGTACACCAGTGATTTGGGCAGAGGTTATGCTCTGAAACCTCAAGCCAGCAAGGCTTTCACTCTCTGCAGTCTGAGTTGTGTGTTGGCTGAGAAGCACATTTAAAAGCAGAGCATCAGGACTTCCCTGATGGCCCAGTCATTAAGAATCTGCCTGCCAGGGCTTCCCTGGTGGCTCAGTGGTAAAGAATCCGCCTGCCAATGCTGGAGACACGGGTTCAATCCCTGGTCAGGGAGGATCCCACATGGCTCAGAGCAACTAAGCCTGTGCACCACAACTATTGAGCCTGGAAGCCACGACTACTGCGTCCACACGCAGCAGCTACCGAAGCCCGCCTGCCGTAGAGCCCGTGCTCTGCAACCAGAGAAAACTGCGCACTGCAACCAGAGAAAAGCCCGCACAGCAATGAAGACCCAGAACACTGCAAAATAAAAATAAATTAATTAATTAAAATTATTGAAAAAAAAAAAGAATCTGCCTGCCAATGAAGGAAACATGGGTGTCATTCCTGCTACAGGAAGATTCCACATGCCACTGGGCAACCAAGCCCATGTGCCACAACTACTGAGCCTGTGCTCTAGAACCCATAAGCTGCACCTACTGAGTCTGGTCCTCAGTTAGAGAGCTCACATGCTATCGACTACAGAGCCCACAAGCTCTGGAGCCTGTGCACCACAACTAAAACGAAGTCCACGTACTGCGATGAAAGAGCCTGCATACTTCAACTAAGACCCAGTGCAGCAAAAATAAATAAATAAATGAATATTTTAAAGACACACACACAAGACACTCACTGGAGTGGCTAAAGTTGAAAAGACAGATCACACCAAGTGTTAATGGCGATATGGAGCAACTGGACTCACATATTACTGGCGGGCTGAAAAAATGGTGCAACTGCTTTGAGAAAAGCTGGGTAGTTCCTTATGAAATTAAACATATACTTTCCATAGAGTCCAGAAATTTCCTCCTTGGATATTTACCCAAGAGAATTGAAAATATATGTTCACACAAAGACCTATATCTGAATGTGAAAAACAGCATTCATCAGAATAGCCAAAACCTGGAAACCACTCACATGTCCTTCAGTTGGTGAATGGATAACGCTGAGGTATAGCCATGCAATAAAATACTATTCAGCATAAGGAATAAATAATTTATATATATATATATAAAACACAACATGGATGAATCTCAAAAAAATTATGCTAACTGCCAAACAAAAAACAACCATATTGTATGATTCCCTTTATAAAAAAATCTAGAAAGAGCAAGACTGTATAACAGAAATCAGTGGTTGTTAGAGGATGAGGGTGGGGGTAGAGATTGACTGCAGAGGGAAAAGAGAACTTTGGGGGGTTAAAGAAGTATGCCAGATTATGATTATGGTGATGGGTACATGCTGGTATATATTAAGCAAAATGCACTGAATTGTACTCTTAAATTATGTGAATTTCATTGCACAAATTATTTTATAATATACCTGACAAAGAAAAAACCAAGGGAATGATAAAAACAAAATTCAGACAGTGGTTGCCTTTGGAAGGGATGCAGGGAGACAGAATATGAGAGCTGTATATAATAATGTTGAATGTTGGTGATTTTTTAATAGTTTCTCTGTATACTAAGTTTTAATTAAAAACAATTGATGTGTGAGTGAATAGGGGACATGAAGTGTAGACACATGCAGACCGCTTTAGAGAAATGAAGCAGTGGCTACAGAAGAATGTAATGTCAGAGCTTTTTTTTTTGTTGTTTGTTTGTTTTTAAATATAGGAAACACTAGAGCATGCTTTTACACGAGTGAGAATGACTCATTAGAAACGGAGAGAACAATGATGAAAAAAGGGAACAGAGAAGGAACAAAGTCCTTGGGAGGGCAAGAGAGAATGGCTGCTGGAGCCAAGTGGAAGGACTGGACCTTGGTCATAGGAAGGTCTCTTCCTCCATGGTAACAAGAGGGAAGAAGATGGGTACAGATTCAGTTAGGCTTAGGAACTTACTGATTGGAAGATGAAGCAATTTCCTTCTGAAAATTTCTCTTTTCTCAATGAAGTATGATTAAGACTACCAGCAGAAGCAGGGAGGAGTAGGATTTTGGAGGGGAGTGTTTGAAATGGGCATCTGGAGAGTGTAGTGAGGATCCCATCATGAAATACAGTGTCTGGTATATACACATCTTCCTTCTACATCATGTACCCACTTCAGCCACACTCGGCCTCCATGGGCTAAGGGTTATTTATGCCCATGACTGTGGTCTGGTGGGGAGAAGTGCTCAGTAATGAGTAAGAGTCAGCAGAGGAGGCAGCTGTCTTCCTGGCAGTCTCCTTGTCCTGGATTTGCAGTCAAAAACATTGCTAGAGATCTGTTTACAGCATTTTGCAATCCATGGAGGGTGAGGAAGGCCTCTTCTGAACATTTTGCTTCCTAATCTAATGTTTCCAACTAGGCCCCTGCTAAAGAGAATGTTTTCTCGGGTAGTTTTTTATTTGAGGCATTTATATGTGGTGCTTTTGATGTGTACTAAATCAATCAGATGATTTCTCCTTCAGTTATATTTCCACTCTTCATATTATACTATAATATAGTCTATATATGTGTGCATGTATACATTATATGATATACTATAACACTCTCTCCTGCTTAGTATATAACTTGCACTTTGTCTTTCTGCCTGTCTGACATTGTACACGTTCAATAAATGGAGAATGAAATAAATAATTCCACGATTTAGCGATTAAACAACAATTTGGAGTTGAATTTGAAGTCTATATAAACCAACTAAATTTATGATTTTGGGACCTGCTGCATGAAATTATCTTGTTAATTAAATACCACATTTAAAGGGCAGGCAGTTGTTTTCTCATCTGTAAAATGAAGATCACAGCAGCATCTATTTCTCAGGGTCACGATGGGAATTGTGCTATAACAATGCTAAGTAGAGGGACTTCCCTAGAAGTCCAGTGGTTAAGAATCTGCCTTCTAATGCAAGGGACACAGGTTCGACCCCTGATGGGGAAACTAAGATCCCACCTGTTTCAGGGTAGTCTGTGCGCTGCAACTTCTAAACCTACACTCCGACGACTAGGGTAGCCTGTGCTCTACAACGAAAGATCCCATGTGCTGCAATTAAGACCCAACACAGCTGAAAGTAAAATAAAGGTTAAAAAACAAACAAAAACAAACCACAAAATAAGAACAATACTAAGGAGACTGTCTGTAGTATTGCACTTGTTTCTTCATAGCAACTCTGTGAGGTGGGAAGATTCTTATGTTTGACTAATACTTGGTAGAATCAAGGGATGCAAACCCAGACAGTCCTTTAACTACAGGCTAATAACAGTAATGGTAGTAGCAGAAAGAACAGTGCTACTAGCAGGGAATAGCAGAAATAAGAATAAAGGGAGATCACTCAGAGAGGAGTAGGCACAAAAGTCTTTTTGGTAGAGGGATTTGAGACTGGCTTTTTTTTTTCTTTAATTAATTTATTTATTTTAATTGAAGGCTCATTACTTTATAATATTGTAGTGGTTTTTGCCATACATTGACATGAATCAGCCATGGGTGAGACTGGCTTTTAAATATGGCAAGATTTCTACAGGCAGTGAGAGAGAAAGTCTTCCCAAAGCAGAGGGCAATTCCCAGCAAAAGCTTAGAGTCTGGATAGGAGCTGGCTTGCTTGTGGAGCTAGGCCCTTCGATGCCTATAAAGGGTCTGCCTCATAGGGAAATAGTGTAAAGTGAGGCCAGAAGAGATGGCTAGTGTCTAACATGGTGAGAACTAAATATTAGAACAAGATATTTGCTGGTAGGTTTCTGTGAGCAAGGGGAGTCTTTCATTTGGTGTGCAGGACTTCCCTGGTAGTCCAGGGGTTAAGAATTACCTGCCAATACAGGAGACACGGGTTTGATCCTTGGTTCTGGAAGATTCCACGTGCCTCAGGGCAACTAAGCCTGTGCACCACCACTACTTGGCCCGTGCTGTACAAGAGACGTCACTGCAGTGAGAAGCCTGAATCCCGCCACGAAGAGTAGTCCTCTCTTGCCGCAATGAGGGAAAACCCACACACAGCAACAAAGACCCAGTGCAGCCAAAAATAAATAAACAATCTGATGTGCAAGCCTGGAACTGCACATACAGGCTAGGCGAGAAATAAAGATTTGGGATTTGTGGGCCCAAGGGTGGTAAAAATACAGCTTACATTTGGACAGAGCTTGAGAGTTTGAGATTAGTGCTTTCACACCCAAGGTTTTCGCTGATGCTCAAAATAACCTTGTCCTTGGAGTGGCCAGGTAACTCCCATTACATGAGTTGCTGCTGCTGCTGCTGCTAAGTCGCTTCAGTCGTGTCCGACTCTGTGCGACCCCAGAGACGGCAGCCCACCAGGCTCCCCCATCCCTGGGATTCTCCAGGCAAGAACACTGGAGTGGGTTGCCATTTCCTTCTCCAATGCATGAAAGTGAAAGCGAAAGTGAAGTTGCTCAGTCGTGTCCGACTCTTAGCGACCCCATGGACTGCAGCCTACCAGACTCCTCTGTCCATGGGATTTTCCAGGCAAGAGTACTGGAGTGGGGTGCCATTGCCTTCTCCGATTACATGAGTTACCACCTGTGAAATGCCTACTTTAAAGTGGGTGCTTAATTAAGGTCCCTTTCTTTTTATAGACAAGAAAATGAGGGTCAAGTAGCTTGCTCAAGTTCATGGAGCTAGTAGTGTCAGAGCTAGGGCTAGGACACAACTCCTTTCTCCTAGCTTATTCAGCTTTCCACACTTTATGATGTCAGCCCAGTTATCAGTTCTGTATAATTCATCCAGCAAACTATTGAGCACCTATTGTATGTCTCATAAAGTTATAGGGATGCAAGCTATAGGGATGCAAAGACAAATATGTGTCATGCTCACACACCATTGGAGAGAACAGACTTAATTTTTTTTAAGCAATTTGACAAGTGCTGAGATGGCAGTGGGTGCACAAGTCTTAATTTTCACTCCAGGAGATGGTGAAGGACAGGGAGGCCTGGCGTGCTGCAGTCTACGGGGTTGCAAAGGTTGGACACGACTTAGTGACTGAACAAACGAAGTACAAGTTTTATGGAAGGGGTGCATGTGGGAGAATGGCTTCACAGAGAAGACTAAGTTTGCACTGAGCCACATGCAAAGTACTCTCTCACAGAATGTCTGAGTCCCGTACTGAACCCTTGTAGGGTGTCAAGTGCTAGTGGGCACGCTGGAACCAGCGAGCCTCCATGGGGGAGGAATCATGCAAGAGAGGGACAGAGTGAGTAGAGGATGTAGCAGCCAGGAGAATGCATTTCCGGCCTCCCTTTATGAGCACAGGATGTGAGGAGAGCACAGATGAGAGTCCCCAGCTGCCCTATTCCCAGGGTGCACATGTGGAAGTGAAACTCCCTGGGCTGCTCCCCGCCAGTGTCAGAGTTTGGTCAAAGGTACGAGAGCCAGGTTATTCCTGCTCAACAAGTACTCTGACAAGTATTCTTTGCTCCAGAGCTCAGCAGCCTGACCAGTACTTTCTCCAAGCTGCACAGCAAGCAGCCTGGCCTCTTCCCACCCAGTTTTCCTTCCATGCCCTCTTCAATCACAGACATCAGATCTGTATCATGGTACATGGCTTGCCCCACCTGCTCCTGCTCCTTCTCCCTGGATTGACACACAGAGTTAGACAGGGAGAGACACCAGGGACAAAACACTTGGGAGGGACTTCCTTGGCAGTCTAGTGGTTAAGTCTCCACAATTTCAGTGCAGGGGATGTGGGTTTGATCCCTGGCTTCCCCGGTAGCTCAGCTGGTAAAGAATCCGCCTACAGTGCAGGAGACCCTGGTTCGATTCCTGGGTTGGGAAGATCCACAGGAGAAGGGATAGGCTACCCACTCTGGTATTCTTGAGCTTCCCTAGTGGCTCATCTGATAAAGAATCTGCCTGCAATTCGGGAGACCTGGGTTCGATCCCTGGGTTGGGAAATCCCCTGGAGGAGGGCATGGCTCCCCATTCCAATATTCTGGCTTGGAGAATTCCATGGTCTATTCCATGGGGTTGCAAAGAGTCGGACACGACTGAGTGACTTTCACTTTGGGGAAGTAAAATCCCACATGCCATGCCCCTTAGAGAATGAAGGAAAGAAATTGGGGGAAGACAGAGTAAGGAAGAAAGAAAGGAAGGAGGACAAGAAAATGCTTGGGAAAACCTTTTGTCTTTTGAGTGTGGAGAGGAAGAGAATGAAGAAGACTGTGAAAATGAGAAGAAATCCAGCAGAAATCCCTGTGACCAAGGCTCCAAAGGCAGGTGTCAGGAGGATGGCCCCCAGTTGTATCCTGAAGAGAAAATAAGGCAGTGAGAAGACTCACAGCTGTATGCCAGGCACAACAGTCCAGAATATTGTTGTCTGAACAAATGAACAGAAATGGAGGACTATCAGGGTATTTAAAGCCAGCAGCTGCAACAGAAAAACCCCCAATTCTCCCCAAAAAGGTTTGTTTTTCACTCACAGCAAGATGGGTGCTGTGGTTTGTCCATGTAAAGCAGGAGTTGCTGTTGATGCCAAGAAAGGTGAAGAGGGGGCTGGAACACAGGGGTGGGGGAATTTTTTGAAGGCCTGACTTCAGAGTGGAATGGTTGGCATCACTTCTTACACTCTGCCAGAACCCAGACACATGGCCCCAAAGCTAACAGGAAGTGGAGGAAGAGAAAACACCTGTTCCTGAATGCCTGGACAACCCATAGCATCATCTCTGCCACAGGGAACATGCCAGTGGTTGTCAGTTAGGAACTCATTATAAACCCACAAAAACATGAGTGCCTACATGGGAATGAGAGGAGAAGTGGGGGCATTTAAACCTGCCCAGTGTTTTTGTAGAGTGAGCAGACAGTTCAGTTGCAGAGAGGGAGGAAAACGGGGGATAGTGTGAAAGGAAGTGGAGCTCACTCAGCACGGCCTCTCAGAATCCTTCTGTGCTGCTCACTTCCACCCTCTGACCCCGGGCTGAGAGCTGCCCTCTGATCTCCCACACATGCTTTGGGTGTGCCCATCCTGCGCTAATTTACTTCTCTGGCCGAGAGCTCTGTAAGGAGGGGTGGTGTGTGCATGTCTAGAGCCCCAGCACCTAGCACAGAATCCGGCACAGAGTCATTGTCTGCTGGATGGGTGAAAAGCATTCTTCACCTGGAGATCCTGACGTAGGGGATCTGGGCTAGAGAAAGGTCATCCTTCCTTTTATCCATTAAAAAAAAGTTATCATGAAATATACATAGCATAAAAACTTACCATTTTAACCATTTTTAAGTGTACAGCCCTGTTGGCTATGTAGACTTCACCACCATCCCTCTCCAGAACTCCTTTTGTAATGTGAAACCAAAACTCAACACACAGTGACCAATAACTCTCCATTTCCCCTCCCCCAGCCCCAGGCAACCACCATTCTACTTTCTGTCTTTACCAGCTTGACTCTTCTAAGTACCTCTTTTAAGCAGATTCATGCACAGTATTTGTCCTTCTGTAACTGGCTTATTTCACTCAGCGAGGTATCTTCAAAGTCCATCCATGTTATTCAGTTTGTGTTAGAATTTCCTGCCTTTCTAAGGCTGAGTAATATTCCATTGTGCATAATGCACGTTTTGTTTGTCCACTCAACCTTAGAGGGACTATTAGGTTGCTTCGACCTTTACTATTGTGAATAATGCTGTTATGAACGTGGGTGTGCAAAACCCCTTCAAGACCCTGTTTTCAAATCTTTGGGTGTATCTATACTTCTTTTAAGGTGGTTTCGGTGATCTGAAGTACAGCTAGGGTGGAAAACCTCTCTTCCCTGCAAAAGAGAAGAAGAGGGTTAAAAAGAATGATGAGAAATGTAGGTGTTTGGGGAAATGAATGACCATGCAAGGGGCAGGAGGAGACAGGCATGGGTGGGATTCTGGCTACAGTGGGGGGTTTATGTGGCCGGAAACCAATGGAAGACAAGGAGGAAAGTCACTAGGACTCTAGAAAGAAGAGGATGTCCAATGACCTAAGTCCTGAAGTAGAGGTGATGTCATTTGCTGACCAGAGCAGAAGTAGGGATGAAAGTGAGGTTGGAGCTTGAGGAAAGAAAGGATTCACAGCAGTTGCGCAGGAAATGCAACTGGGAGATGATGGAGGAAGATGAACTAAGGCCAGAGACAAAGAAGGGACCCAATGACGTGTGTGCTGGGGGACAGGGGGAAGCAAGTATTAGGGATTCCTTTTTTTAAAGTCAAGTTCATCTGAGGGCAGGGAGTAAAGAAAACTGCTGGCAAGTATGCTCAGAAACAGACGAGAAATCATCAGAAGGATGGCAGGGTGTCTGCAAGGCAGTCGGAAATGTGGCAGGCCAGGTCACGTGGTGGGCTCGGGGATCCAGGGCAAGGTGGAGAAAATGGATCATGGAAACCATCCAGGTTTGGAAACCGGCCAGAGGATGTGGCAGAAGGTCAAGGGAGGCTACATGCCAAAGAAGTGCTGAGCACTGCATACCTAAACAGACCCAGGCTGTCACAGAGGCTTCCTGGTACAAATAAGGAGGGTCACTGTCACATATATCGACAATGTGATGTTATCTTATCCCATCAGATCAACTGCGATGTCCCCCAGAGCCTGCCTTTTGAGGACAGCCCTCTCTGCCTCTAAACTGACTGTCTCCCTAATCAGTGAAAACTTGTCGCATAGGTCAAGGTCCTCCTGGCTGTATTCAAGAACCAGAGTTCTCCCCTTGTGCCTGCCTCATTGCTTCGTCACTGCAGCCGATAGCCCGATCCAAGGCCACCAGCCACAGATATCTAAGACCTCAGGGAGTCCCCTAGTGAGTCAAGGCAGTGACTTTGCACTTCTGGAAGCCCTTGCCCCTCCTGCTTTACTGTGGCAGCTGTGGGCTGCAGTGACAATGTCCCCAGTGATCTCATTTTGAGCTCATCTTTATAAAAAGGAAAAAAAAAAAAAAAGAAAATCAGAAGTTTTCTAAGCAATTGTACTGGAAAATCCATTCCCATCCTCCTCCCTTCCTCCCCCGCCCTTCCTCTGAGAGGACCCGATTTCTTATTCTGATCTGGAACTTTCTTTGTCTGGTATCTTATGCCAAATAGGAAGCTTTGTACATATTTCCCTCCAATGCCCCCATTTGCCCTGAAGTCTTTGTTGGGCTTGTTCCATCTCTTTCCCTGCTCTGTGGGTCTCAGCTTCATCCCTGGATAATTGCTCAGGCTCCCCACTGCCTGCTCTGAGAAATCTGTCAGTTGCCGCCTGCTGCTTGCTGTCTGTTATCCTTTACTTGCTCCACTGGGCTTCTGGCCGCCCTCTGGACATTGCTGCTGTTTTAGGACAAGATACAGATCTGTTTGCTTTTCTAAGCAGTCTCTTGCATGAGCATTTTGCTGTCCACATTTTATAGCCTTTCTCCCTTTTTTTTCCCCACTCCTTTCCTACTTCCTGTTGAGCGCAGGCATACAAGAGTTTCTCCAGACAGCAGGTAGCTTCGGGAAACTACTGTCCTGCTGAAGTCCTTGGACCTGTCCAAAGTGACAGTGTCCTTCAACTGGAAATGCGCAGGCAGCCTGGCAAGTGGCCTGCTGACTCTGGGACAACCCAATCATCAGAGGGTATGGAGGGAATAAGCATTGTTTAATAAACAGAATATCCAGACGAAGTTACTTATAAAGACATGGGGCTGGGAAAGGAACAAGATGAAGAGGAATTGTCCTCTTGTTCTTCTGTGAGCACCTTGTGGCTTTGACTGATATGGAAAGTGAGGCCCCTCCAGGCTCTCTTTGAAATGCCCAGGACACTCCTTGCTCCATTTCCAACTTGTTTCTACTTCTCTCCAGAGCTATTGAACTTTGACCTTTCTGTTTGCCTCTAGAAACTCCTGTAGGCCCTTGGCTTCCTGTGTTTGTACCCTCAGCACTCCCTGGGGATTCAGACTGTTTCAATTCTTGTTTCTTCAGCCAGAACACCCCATACTAATTTTGGTCCCATTTTGATCTAATGCCAGGTGTTACAGTCAGGCTTTTCCTCTCTGTTCAGGCCTTTAGAGGCTGTCAGGTTTGGGAGGTGGATGGGGTAGTAGGGCATAGTTCACAAGGAATACCTGGAGGATCCTTGTCCCTGGGTGGCAGAAATGTGAGAAGAGTTTCAAGAAAGGAGTGGAGAAAGACTTATAAGTTCTTTGCATTATAAATGAAAGAAATATAGGGGAAAAAATTAGAGCATGACTCAAATGGTTAATCATGAATACAAAATTGGCAAAGTTCATAAGAAATAGGGATAAATATTATGTTGAATATTTGAGTTAAATGTAAGAATCCATGTAAGAATCAGTTCTGTGTAAAATGTACTAATAATTACATCCATTCACAACTGGCTTATACTATTTAAGGTAATTATTGTACCACTCCATGATCAAAAAAGTGAAAATACATGGCCTTGCTCTTTCATTCTTTCACTGGCCTATTTTACAAATTTTTTTTTGAACACCAGCCAAGTGCCTGCCTGGAGCTAGATGCTGTGAGAGATACAAAGAAGTCTAACACATAGTGCGTGTCCTTAAGATAGCTAGACACATATAAAGTTAAGATAAAGACACAAAAGCTGCTGCAAGAGAATATAATTATCAGTTGAAGAAGTACTGTGAGTCCCCATGACGAAGCATCCCTGGGGGCTGGAGTGAATCACAAAGGTTTCTAGAGAAGGTGAGTCTCAAGGGACCTTTATGAATAGGTAAAATTGTAAAGGGAACGATGAATCTTTGTGCTTAGTGATGATTTACTGAGATCTCATGATATATGACAAACTATAGAAGAGATGTCTCATGTTAAAGTCAGCAAAGGACATCCTAACTGTGTTCCAAGATCTAGAATAAGAGAACAGTGACAAACACCTGCTATCTGGTTGTTGGGATGATTGGTCAAGCATGGGTTTCAGATTCTGTATGGTATCTTTACCATGGAACACACCTGGAACATATATTCTGTGACCTGGAGAATAAGAATACATGTTTAGAATGCATTCAGCTTCCCATAACAGGATGCTTGATTAACAGTGGCTTCAACAATAAAGATGTTTAATTATCACACAAAACAAGAAGTCCACAGTTGCTTTAGCTGCCCACATATATCCTGACTGGCCCAAGTTTTACGTGTTTGTTTTGCTCTGCCATTGTCAGTGAAATTGTTTTGCATGTCATTCAGCTAATTTCTCTATGGCCACATAATAGCAGCTATGACTCCCACAGAATGTCATTCCAGGCATGAAGAGAGGGGCAAGGAGGACTTCCCTGGCAGTCCAGTGGCTAAGACACTGTGCTTCCATTGCAGGGTGGGCAGAGGACAGGGGCAGGATGGTTTACAGTCCTTGGTTGGGGAATTAACATCCTACGTGCTGCATGGAGTGGCCAAAAAATAGAAAAAAAAAAAAAAGAAAGGCGGGTGGCAAAGGCCAAGGATGTTATCCTCCTGAAGTTCTGTCTTTCCATCTAAGAAAGAAGTCTTTGATTGAAGCTCTTCAGCAGATTTTCCCTGAAATCTCCTTGCCCAGAACTGAACCATATGCCTACCTCTATAGCCAATCACTGGGAAAGATTTAAGCCACTCATGATTCATTCTCTTGTTCTGGGGTAGACGCCCAGCTTCCATGAGATCAAGGGAGCTCTACTCACTTTCTGAATAAAACCAGAGTTCTCTTTGGCAGAGATGGGAATGGAAATGATGTATAAATACAGTAATTCAGCAGCATTAAGGGTCTCTGCCCATGTCTCTGCTCCAGTGGCTATGGCCAGCCCTTGACCTTGGCCTTTGTTAACAGGCTCTGAATTTTTTCCCATTTCTTGGAAATTATTGTTCCTGCATAATAGATCTGACTTATACAAGAAGGCTGATATCTCAAAACTCAAATCAACAAAACTTTATTCAGAGAAAACCTTTTGGCTATCCCCTACAAAACTGATGAATAAATGTACTTTGATACGTTTTAAGTTTGAGAAAAGCTAAAGTTAGTTATCACTTTCACAACTCCTTCCTTCACTAGACTGCTTACAAAGCAACCAACCAATCTCTAGACTCAACTGCTTTAGATAACAGGGCTTCTCATACTGTAATGTTAGCTTTTTTTTGCCTGAGTTCTCTCCTGAACTAAAATCTAGATGAACTCTAGAATTGTGTGGTCCAATACAGCAGCCACTAGCCACGCATTTGAAATATGGCTAACTTGAAATGAGATGGAGGAATTAATGTTTAACTGTATTTAGACTTCACCCAATTTAACCTTAAAACTTGATTCAGTTACTGGAAAACTTTTAAGTATGTGTGGAACAATTCAGGTATGTGAATCTACTTTTCCAACTGCAAATTTTATGAAAACTAGATATAGATTGACTTCAAGTGAGACTTTATTTTCTTGGGCTCTAAAATCACTGCAGATAGTGACTGCAGCCATGAAATTAAATGACACTTGCTCCTTGGAAGAAAACCTATAACAAACCTAGACAGTGTGTTAAAAAGCAAAGACATTAACAACAAAGGTCTGTGTAGTCAAAGCTATGGTTTTTCCAGTAGTCATGTACAGATGAGAGAGCTGGACCATAAAGAAGGTTGAGCACTGAAGAACTGATGCTTTCGAATTGTGGTGCTGGAGAAGACATGTGAGAGTCCGTTGGACAGCAAGGAGATCAAACCAGTCAATCCTAAAGGAAATCAACCTTGAATATTCATTGGAAGGACTGATGCTAAAGCTAAAGCTTTAATACGTTGGCCACCTTATGTTAACAGTCAACTCTTTGGAAAAGACCCTGATCTGGGAAAGACTGAAGGCCAAAGAAAAAGAGGGTGGCAGGAGATGAGATGGTTAGATAGCATCATGAACTCAATGGACATGAATTTGAGCAAATTCTAGGAGATAGTGAAGGACCGGGAAGCCTGGTATGCTGCAGTCCATGGGGTCACAAAGACTCAAACATGACTGAGCAATGGAGCAACAACAACAAAATGAGAATTTAGCATCTGAATTGAGATGTACCCTAATACAAAACATACACCAGATTTTGAAGACTTAATATGGAAAAAAGGATGAAAAGCTATTATAAATAACTTTTTCTATTGATTGCACAGTGAAATAGTAATATTGGATTGTCCAAAAAGGTCATTCAAGTTTTTCCAGAACATCTTACAAAAAAACTTGAATGAACTTTTTGGCCAACTCAATATTTTTAACATGAGCTAAGTAAAATATGTTAAATTAATGTCACTTGTTTCTTTTTAGTTTTCTATAGTCACAGCTAGAAAATTTTAAATCCTTTGTGTGACTTCCTTTAGATTTCCCTTTGATGGTGCTGCTCATTCAAAAGTTAGCTAGGTGCCTGAGTTCAGAGACTTGACCAAGGTCACTCAGAACAACTCGAAATGGAGTCTCCAGTTCCCTGGATTCCCACTCCTTCTTTCTTTCCACTACTCACCATCACCTCCTTTATCCCACTCTGTGCTTGCTCCTCACATTCTCCTGTCCACCTAAGGACAGAGACTTTCCTCCTGGGAGTGAGCTCTGCAAACTCAAAGGACAGGGAGGAATATCTGTGTTGAGGCTCTGTAAAGGCAGTAGCTTGTGGGAAACAGAGCCCTCTCTAATAGAGAAAAGTCCGTGATCTAGTACACCAAATCTCGGAGGACCCTTTTGTTTTATATTTTGCTGTTCCTGTATCTCTTTTCTGGGATCTCCAGTCATCTCAATGAACATTCTCATTCTGAAAGTTCTTTCAGTAAAAGGGTGGTTTTACACTTCTGGGCAGATTTCTTGCTATCCCCAGGGCTCTGGTGACACAAAACAGACAGGAGTAACGCAGGCTGTGTGCACACAACTGGAGGGTGACCAAGAAACTGCGGCCACCCACGTGGCTTGCCAGAGCAGCTCAGCACTCCCGTGGCCTGGGGAGCAGGGTTTCGTCAGACTCTCTGCCAGATGATTTGTTCGAACTCCACTGAGTCCATTCTCCCAGATGGCAATCATCACATAACGGCACTTTTCCCATGAAACATGCACAAAGCCAGCTGGGCCTGTGAATTGTACACCGAAGTGAAAGCACTGTAATTTTGCATTTTCAACTTTACATCCTCATGTTGATGCTGGAAATATCTTTATCTATGAAAGATTTCATTCAATAGACATACATTCAACAATACTTTTTGGATACTTGCTATGTACTAGGCAATGTCAGTTGCCAAGAAAAACTAATACATACAGATTTACTGGTATACTATACATAAATTACTTATTTAGCTGAATTATAAATAGTGTACAAGTTTACATGAACTATCTGAGGCAAAGAGAGGCATAGATAATTTTTTAAGCACATAATCCACAGATGCATCTTCATATAAAATAGTATACTTGCCATCTTGGATCAAAATCAAAATCTCTCTGAATAACTTTGTCTCTGACAGTGGCATTAATGTACTTCTAGGAATCTATTCTAATGAAATAATCAGCTATATGGTCAAGATTTATATGCATGGGTGGATATTGCGCTGTCATTTAAAGGAGAAAAAATGCAAACCCTCTAAATGTTGAATAAGAGAGGTGTGATAAAATTTGAGACTATCCATATCATAGCAAGTCATTACAGACCAAGCTTTAAAGAATATTTCATGATATGAGAAAATGTTTCCCTTTATGCTAAGATTTGAAACTCAGGATATTAAAATATAGGTGGCAGATGTTTTTCGTTCAGAGGAATAGCTATAAATGCAGGGGGAAAGAAGACTGATAGGATATATACTGAAATTAACAGTGTATCCCTGGGGGTGAGATTATGCATGGATTTTCATTTCTTCTGTATATTCTATGTTTCAAAAATTATATACATAATTGCTTACTATTTTTGTAATGGGAAAAAAATAACAAACTTTTAAAAGAAATTTGGGGGGTTTCCCTGGTGACTCAGTGGTAAAGAATCTGCCTGCCAATGTAGGACACACGGTTTGATCCCTGATCTGGGAAGATCCCACCTGCCACAAAGCAACTAAGCCCGAGCACCACAATTATTGAGCCTGTGCTCTAGAGCTCAGGAGCTGCAACTGCTGAAGCCCAAGCACCCTAGAGCCTATACTCCGCAACAAGAGAAGCCATTGTAATGAGAAGCCCACACACCAAACTAGAGAATAGCCTCCACTCACCACAACTAGAGAAAAGCTTACACAGCAATGAAGACCCAGCACAGGCAAAAATAAAATAAATAAATAAAATTATATTAAAAAAATTTGGTACAGTAACATTATTTTCTTCTACAGAATTAATTTTTAAAGCTAGTCTCCCGCTAACATTTCATTTTCCTTAAATATTCATTCTGTATCTGGCATGCTTACCTTTACTAAAATTTTTGAATCAATTTGTAACATTTTCACAAATCGTGCTTTTGACACATCCAATGGGCAATTAACTCCTTAAATTTACTTCTTGTGATCACATGGTATACTACCACTTACCTCCCTGGGTTATTGGGGAAACTGGATGATACAAAGAATGTGAGGAACCTCATCCAGTGCTGACCCAGGATGAGCCCTCACCCTGATTCCACCCTGCTCTGCCTGGATTTATTCCCCTCACTACTCTCTGCCTTGGAGAAAGGAAATGGCAATCCACTCCAGCATGCTTGCCTGGGAAACCACATGGCATGCTGCAGTCCATGGGTTCACAAAGAGTCAGACAACGACTTAGCGACTAAATCACCACCACCACTCTCTGCCTTTGTTGTTTCTTCTCTAAGTTGTGTCCAACTCTTTGTGACCCCATGGACTGCAGCACGCCAGGCTTCCCTGTCCTTCACTATCTCCCAGAGTTTGCCCAAACTCATGCCACTGAGTCAATGATGCTATCTAAACATCTCATCTTCTGCCACCCTCTTCTCCTTTGTCCTTCAATCTTCCCAGCATCAGGATCTTTTCCGATGAGTTGGCTCTTCACATCAGGTGGCCAAGTATTAAAGCTTCAGCTTTACCATCAGTCCTTCCAATGCATATTCAGGGTTGATTTCCTTTAGGATTGACCGGTTTGATCTCCTTGCTGTCCGAGGGACTTTTAAGAATCTTGTCCAACACCACAATTTGAAAGCATCAATTCTTCAGTGCTCAGCCTTCTTTATGGTCCATCTCTCACATCCATCCATGACTACTGGAAAAACCATAGCCTTGACTATGTGGAACTTTGTTGACAAAGTGGTATTTCTGCTTTTTAATATACTGTCTAGGTTTGTCATAGCTTTTCTTCCAAGGAGCAAACATCTTTTATTTTCATGGCTGCAGTCATTGTCTGCAGTGCATTATAGATACTTGATAGATACTTGATGAACTCACAAATATATAGAAATTCCAATACTTTGACCACCTGATGCAAAGAACTGACTCATTTGAAAAGACCCTGATGCTGGGAAAGATTGAAGGCGGGAGGAGAAGGGGTCGACAGAGGATGAGATGGTTGGATGGCATCACTGACTTGACAGACGTGAGTTTGAGTAAGCTTCGGGAGTTGGTAATGGACAGAGAAGCCTGGCATGCTGCAGTCCATGGGATAACTAGTGGTTACCAGTGGGGACAGGTAAGAGGGAGGGGCAAGATAGGGATAGAGGATTAAAAGGTACTACATATAAAATAAGTAAGCTACAAGGATATATTGTACAGCACTGGGAATATAGGCAATATTTTATAATAACTTTAAATGGAGTATAATCTATAAAAATATTGAATCACTGGTGTATACCTGAAACTAATATTGTAAATCAACTGTACTTCAAAAAATTTTACCATAAAAAAGTGTCTTTTCCAACTTCTAGAAGCTCATTTCCAGTTTTAATTTTTTTTCTTCTCTTCCTCATTCTTCTGTCAGCTCTCATGAATTGTGATTGAGTAGATCTCTGCTAATAATTTCCATATCTCTCATGATTTATAAACTTTGTTCATGTTGTTCCTTATTTTAGTGTCATTCAGCTGTTCAAACCTCAGACAATGGAGTCCAAAAGACCTGGCCTTAAGTCCTGGCCTTGCTACTTACATGACCCTGGACATGATGATAACCTCTTGTTTCACATTTTTATTGCTGTATAACAAAACACTCAAAGATTTAATGGTTTGAAACAATAACCATTTTATTATTCATTTCAATTCTGTGGGTCCACTGGGTTACTTCTTATACTCTACATGGTGTTCACTAGGATCACTCATATGGCTGCACTAATCGGTGAGCTTGGATAGGGTTGAAAGGACCAAGAAGACCTCTTTCAGATTCCTGACATCTCAGTTGAGGTGGCTGGAATTGCTGGGGACTGGCTGGGCTTTTCTTTCTTCTTCAGTTCAGTTCATTTCAGTTGCTCAGTCATATTCAACTCTTTGTGACCCCATGGACTGCATGCAGGTTTCCCTGTCCATTACCAACTCCCGGAGCTTACGTAAACTCATGTCCATCAAGTCGGTGATGCCATCCAACCATCTCATCCTCTGTCATCCCCTTCTCCTCCTGCCTTCAATCTTTCCCAGCATCAGGGTCTTTTCAAATGAGTCAGTTCTTCGCATCAGGTGGCCAAAGCATTGAAGTTTCAGCTTCAGCATCAGTCCTTCCAATGAATATTCAGAACTGATTTCCTTTAGGATTGACTGGTTGTATCTCCTTGTAGTCCAAGGGACTCTCAAGAGTCTTCTCCAACACCACAATTCAAAAGCATCAGTTCTTCAGTGCTCAGCTTTCTTTATAGTCCAATTCTCACATCCATACATGACTATGGGAAAAAACATAGCTTTGACTAGACAGATCTTTGTCTGTCTTCTTAGCTTCTCATAAAAACTGGTCCCCTTTTCTATGAGGCCTCTTTCTTTCCACAGCACAGTTAGGCTTATTTCCATAGCAACTGGCTTCCAAGAGAACAAAAATGCACATTACCTTCTGTCTTAGAACAAGGGCCAGCATCAGCCCAGTATCACTTCCAATCTATTCTAGCCAAGAAAATAGGCACAGGCCAGGAAAGATTCAAGGGAAGGGCAGGACTTGCCTGGTGACCAAATGGTTAAGCATTCACCTTGCAATGCAGGAGACACTGGACACAGGTTTGATTCCTGGTCAGGGAACTAAGATCCCATGTGGTAAGGAGCAACTAACCTTGAGTGCCACAACTAGAGAGTTCTTCCGCAGGAAGGAAGGATCCCGCATGATGCAACTAGGACCTGATGCAGCCAAATAAACAAATATTTATTTTTAAAAAAGACTCAAGGGAAGGGGAAACAAGACTGTATCACTTGGTGGATACATGTGCTTACTGGGAGGGGAGGAATTGGTGACCGTACTGGCAAACAACCCATCTTTAAGCCTTTGTTTCCCCATCTGTAAAACTGGAGATAATGATAGTTGCCATTATTATATGCAATAATATAATGCATAGTGTGATAATACATGCAATATGTACACTAATCATGACACCAATCATTATTATTATTGCTATTTTATTCCAATCGGGGTGGAAGTTGTTCAAGCTCATTCTGAAACTTCTCTTTCTTTAATAAGACTAACACACACTAATCATCACCACAAAGAGCATAACAAACACAAAAGTTTTATTTTCCCTGGTATAAGTCAGCTCCGCGCCCCGCCCCAGGAATACTCAGGGCTTTCCAGTCTCCATGACTACTCCCCACTTCCCTTTTGAGGTGTGGCTCTTCGGGTAAAAGATCATCAATGTCTTTGGAGCCCACTTTCAAAATGCAACAACTTTCTGAAATTTGTTTTTATGAAATCAGCATTTTGCTTCTTGGAAAAACTTAATACCTTTCTCTCTTTGAATTTTGAGATTTCACTATGTACTTTCATGAGAGAAAAATAAAAAGCAGAGGATAACACAAAATGCTCACTTCATAACTCAGATATTCAAAGAAACAAGTCATCTCCATGCTGATGTGGTGTTCCTCACCAAATTGTGTCCATTGATGAGAGGGAGGAAAGATTTGCTCAGAAGTGGATCTGCATTAAAGAGTAGTCTAGGGCTTCTCTGGTGGCTCAGTGGTAAGGAGTCTGCCTGCCAATGCAGGACACACAGGTTCCATCCCTGATGTGAGAAGATCCCTCATGTTGAAGAGCAGCTAAGCCCATGGGCCACAACTATTCAGCCTGTGCTCTAGAGCCTGAGAGCTGCAACTATTGAGTCCATGTGCTACAACTACTGAAGCCCATATGCCCTAGATCCATGTTCCACAACAAAGAAACAGAGAAGCCACTGCAATGAGAAGCCCGTGTACTGCAACTAGAGAATAGTCCCTGCTTGCCACAACTAGAGAAAACCCTGTGTAGTGGAGTTGGACATGACTGAGCGACTTCACTTTCACTTTTCACTTTCCTGCATTGGAGAAGGAAATGGCAACCCACTCCAGTGTTCTTGCCTGGAGAATCCCAGGGACAGGGGAGCCTGGTGGGCTGCCGTCTATGGGGTCGCACAGAGTCGGACACGACTGAAGCGACTTAGCAGCAGCAGCAATGAAAATGCAGCACAGTCAAAAATAAATAAATATTATTTTTTTAAAAAGTAGTCTAATCTGATCATTTATACAGTTCCTTTTAGATGGGTTTCATGTCTTGTAGGCACTCTTTCCCTCCTCCTGATTTTCTCCCTAAACTGATCCCACATGTCTACTGATGCTTCCTGGATATATGTAAGAGCCAAGGAAAAGAACATGCCCATAAGGGCTTTTTGATCCTGATGCCCTTTGCTGGGTCTGGAAGAAGATACTTTTTTTTTTTTTCTTCGATAAAGCTTTAATTTCTCCTCCCTCTTGGACTCAGCGCTTCAAGTGGTCTCCACTACTCAGGAACAATTTCCACTTTTGTTTTAAGAAGGTACATTTTCAACAGTTCAATTTCTTCCATGGTGATTGATTTAATGCTTTTGACATCTTGGACAAATTTTGTTTACTTATATATTCCTAGAATATCATCCATTTCATATGGGTCACATATTCATTAGTATAAGTTGTTGATAATGTTGCCTTTAAATAGTACCTTCTAGGATTTCCCTGGTGATTCAGTGGTTCAGACTTTGAGCTTCCAAAGCAGGGGATGGGGTTTGATTCCTGGTCAGGGAATTAAGATCTCACATGCGAGATCAGCCCTGGGATTTCTTTGGAAGGAATGATGCTAAAGCTGAAACTACAGTACTTTGGCCACCTCATGTGAAGAGTTGACTCACTGGAAAAGACTCTGATGCTGGGAGGGATTGGGGGCAAGAGGAGAAGGGAACGACAGAGGATGAGATGGCTGGATGGCATCACTGACTCGATGGACGTGAGTCTGAGTGAACTCCGGGAGTTGGTGATGGACAGGGAGGCCTGGCGTGCTGCGATTCATGGGGTCGCAAGGAGTCGGACACAACTGAGTGACTGATCTGATCTGATCTGATGCCCAATGTGTGATATGGCCAAAACAAACAAACAAAAACCAATAAAGGTTTCTGAAGACTTAAAAAAATATATATATTTTAAAAGTACCCTTTCTATGTGTATATTTCCTACCTCTTCATGGCTGATACTACCTATTAAGTATATTCTCTTCTTCATCAATTATTCTAGCCAAATAATTTTTTTACCTTAAAAGAGCAAACCCAAGGCTTTATTGATCAAATTTGATGAATTTTCTCCATTTCATTATTTTCTTCTTCTATATTACTTAATTCATTTCTTATCACTTACTTTGGCTTCATTTTTTTTTCTTTTTCAATCTCTTTTATGTTCTAATAAGTAAATGTAGGGCTAGCGTTTTCCTCTGAAAACTGCTTTGGCCATATCCCGTTGGTTTTGATGTGCACTGTTTTCACTGTGGTCCAGTTCCAACCAGCTTATTTCCTCTTTAAACCAAGAGATCTTTAGAAGTGTGTTTTTATATTCTAGGAGTATAGGTTTTTTTTTGCTCCCTGTTTGTTAATTTCTAAATTTATTGCATTCTGGTCAATGAATGTGGGCTGTATAATAACAGTTTTTAAAAGTCTGTTGTTATTTCCTTTGGACAAAGAACAGAGTCAATTTTTGTGAGTTCTGCATGTGTGCTTTGAACTAAAAAAGAAAGACTTAATATTGCGTTATTTTTACCTTCAAGTATTATCATAACTTCTGAGAAAGGCAACCATTTAGTTGCACTGGATAACATTGAACTCATTTATTCAGCAGATCTTCACTGAGTATCTGCATGTTCTAGGCAGTGTAGGTTTGGGGAGACAGAAAGATGAACAAAAACAGACATGGTCCACCCTCGTGAGTTCATGGTCTAGTGGGAGAAGCAGCACAGACCTCAGAGAGCCCCTTTAGTGCAACAATGGGCCCGAGGGAAAGAAACAGTGCTTGCTTTCTGAATGCATTATCACAAAAGATCTTTTCCAAGGAAAAGCTCTCCTGAAATCTTAGCAGAGAGCCGAAAGGGGAGTGGAAACTAACTAGGAAAGGGGCTGGGGAGGGAGAGGGAGAAGATCATGTCATGTGGAATGTGATCAAGTGTATGTGGTGTGGCCCTGAGAGCAGGCCAGGGTGGCTGCAGTACCCACCAGGATGTTCATGGTACCGAGTGAACCTGGGGTGTGTGTGTGTGTGTGTGCGTGCGCGCGCACACGTGCACGCATGTGTCAGGGGGTGCAGACCAATATTTATCTTTAAGAAAAATGGGAAGTCAGTAAAATAATTTAGATGGGCTTATGGGACCATATTTGTGGTTTTAAAAGATATTTTGTAATGTTTACTCCAGGGAGTTTTTTATTCTTGATGTTGTACATATAGAGATCCCACTTCCCTTCTTGCCCTTTAGCAATGTTGACCTAAATATATTTAAGAAAAATAATCCCCAGGTACATTTTCTATTAGAGGTCTATAAATTACCCTATACTTTTGGAACTAAGTCTGTACTACTAGTAGATTATAATTATAATCATAACAATAACAGTCATGTAATAATAGCTACCATTTTTTGAGCATTTGGTCTGTAACCTAGTTCTGTGCTAGGGCCTCTACGAGTTTCAGCTCATTTGATCATCACAACAACCTTATGAGCTTTTTTTTTTTTAAACCACATTTGCTAATCACCATGCCTGTCATCCTTCATAAGGGAAACTCCCTACCTACCGCCTTCTTTGAATGAAGGTGACTGCAGTGGCTCTGATCTACCTGATGTGATTATCCTCACATATACACACACACACACTTCTGATTAGATCAGGGCTGAGCCATGGGCCCAACAGCAACAAATCCATTAGCCAGCCATCAGTTTTTAGGATATCATAACACAAAAGCCTTGTACAAATAGATTCTTGCTTTGAGACACTTCAAGTTGGGATGTATAAAACAACTCAGTTAACTCCGAAACTGAAGTTGAAAACTGAAAGGCCTGTGAGGCCATCATGGGTCTGAGTAAGTTGAGGGCATAAGTAAGGCAAAGGTACAAAGAAGCACAAGCTGGAAAAACTGGTTCACAGAGGGAAGAGAAACAGATTCAAGAAGAAGCCAATCTTGAACTTCCCTGGGGGCCCAGTGGTTAAGATTCTGTGCTTCCACTGCAGGGGGTATAGGTTTTTGATCCTTGGTCAGGGAAGTTTTGCATGCTGCATGGTGCAAACAAAAATTAATTAAAAAAATTTTTTTAAAAAGAAGAAGCCAACTCTTGGGCAAGAGCTTAGTGAATGATGGGCACAAGAGAAAAGATCCGTACATTCCTGCGCTGGCATGCAGTTCCTATCTCTGAAGCCCAGTCATAGGGTGGTTCTTCCCCTCAGTTTTGCATGGGATACCTGCCTTGCCTGTCAGGCATCATCAGAGCCTCGTTACTAGAGTGCAGATGGAGCAATCTCTGCTCCCTGAAACACAAGAAACTCAGCATTATGAAGAAATAGGGACTCAGAAAGTTGAAATAAATGCCCCGAATTGCCACAGCACGTTAGTGGAACAGAAATTCAAACTCAAATGAGTGTAAAGCCTTCATCTTTAAGTGTAGTACCATTAATAATACAGCAGCAGGAATTATCCACTCAAAAATATTTGCTCAGATCCTTACCTTCTTTACCTTGAAAGTAAATGCCAGGGGCACACTGCTTTCAAATTAGTAAACCAAGTGACTTGACATTATTGGCCTGTTGTTAAACATCACAGCTTAAGAATCATGTGAGAGGGTGATTACTTTTGAGTGGACCACACAAAAAGCAGTGTTTTGACCTAGGCAGCAATTTGGAGAGAGAGGGTAGGATAGGGGCAGGGACAAGTCAAGAGATAGGTTTATACTTTTCCTTTCAAGAACTGATTAGAGCCTTACAGGTCCAAGACCTGATTTTCAGTTCAACCAGGGAATGGCCATGGTGAACTGGATCATGCCAAAGAAACTTCTAGCAATCATTGAGACATAGACTGCTGCTAATCCAGTTTTTGGTCATGGAGGAATAGTGCTGGGCACCCAATCAACCTTAATTGTGGCCTTCTATATGGAATGTCCTCTTCCTTGCAAAAGCGTTTCCAAGTGAAATGTACAGGGAGTGAGTCCACATTAAATTTACTGAATGCCTAGTAAGGATGAGGCCTGTACCCAAGGAAAGGGTAAAGGGTCAGAGTCCTGGGTCCACAAAGCCTGGAGCAAGTCCCCTTTGCTCTGACATAGCAGGAAATCTCTGACATTGCAGCCTTCTGGTAAACCACCAATACTTTCTCTCCCAGACCCTTCTCATGTGTGTGCACAGACTCAACGGCCTCTCCAGATGGTCCCAGGTCCTATGCTGAGGATGGTGGAGATCTTCCTCTTTGGTGTTCCTTCTCAGCATGCCCTTGTCCTGAGCAAAGGAATTGAAGACAATTCCTTTTCTTACTTTTGCCAAACCACCTTTTACCTAATTCCTGGTGTTTACCCTGTCGAGAAGGGGTGTGGCCAGAACCCAGAGACCAGACCGACCCATGGGGGCAAGAGAGATTAGGAAAGTTCCATGGGATGCCACAAGCCCCAGCACCATGGCCTGTGAGTGTCGGCCAACAAACAGTCACAGAGTCCAATGACAAAGAACAAAGCAGAGCCTTGAAGGCAGCCTGTAGATTCCACAGACTGTCCCCCGGGTCTCTCTTCACTCTTCCTTCCTTCTCCATATAGCCACCGTTACTCACAGAAGGTTTTTCTTTTTTAAATTCACCTTTAAACTTAAAGAAGTAAAACTGTATAACAGTAAACGAAAAATGAAGGTCACTTGTCAAAAATAAAAGAGAAAGCCTTAAAAACAGATTTAGGGACTTTCCTGGTGGTCCAGGGAAAGACTGAAGGCAAGAGGAGAAGGCAGCAACAGAGAATGAGATGGTTGGATGGCATCACTGACTCACTGGACACGAGTTTGAGCAAACTCCGGGAGATAGTGAAGGACAGGGAAGACTGCTGTGCTGCAGTCCATGGGATCGCAAAGAGTCAGATGCCACTCTGAACAACAGTAACAACTGGTGGTCCAGTGGTTAAGAATCCTTATTCCAATGCAGGAGATGCAGGTTCAATCTCTGGTCAGGTAACTAAGATTCTAACAGGCCACAGGGCAGCTAAGCCTGCACACTGCAACTACTGAGCCTGTGTGCTCTGGAGCCAGCAAGCCACAAAAGGAGCCAGCAAGCCACAAAAGAAGCCTGCGCGCTGCAGTGAAGATCCAGTACAACCAAAAGAAAAAAAAATGATTATCAAAGTAAAAATCTGTCTACTTTTTACCTAAAATTGTAGCTCACAGCCATTCGGGTGTGTCTGCCTCACCTTGGCCTGCCTTGGGCTGGGGTGTCCAGGCCTGATCCAGAGTCAGCCCTGTTTGTGAGGCCTGTTTCCACCACTTGTGTTTGAGAGACTGGAAAGAGGGGACCTCAGCTAGCTGGATCTGTTTCCTTCCCCACTGACCAGGGAAAACAATAGCACCTGCTTCGGAGGGTTGTTGCAAAGATCAAATGAAATAATGCAATGAGAGCTCTTAGCACAAGGTCTGGCACATATTATACATGCCATAAATACTGTCTATTTTTTTCCCTATATGTCACTTGTGATTGTCAGACATTTATCCCAGTGTTTGTTTGGAAAACATGGTTTTATCAGTAAGACCAAAGTTCAAGTTGAAATAGAAGGCATCTATGTTATAAAACAGTGAGTAAAAATATAATTTTAGTGCTATTATTGCTTGAGATGAGAAACAGTAAACCAGAACCATGGTTCATATGGTGCAACTGGCCAAGATTAAATGCATCTTTATGAAGGGCATCAGGGCTGTCTCCAACAGAAGGTGCTGGCCACAGCTCCCCTGGCACAACCCCCTCACCCAAACAGCCCTTTAGCGGAACTTAACTCTGGATTCTTGGCAGCAAAGACTGGAAACGAATCAGGTCAGCCTGAGTCCAGAGTCCTGAGTCCTCAGCCCCACTTGGCACTGCTTCAACCACAGGTCTGGGTTCACAGTCATGCCTGGTCCAAGGTAGAGGCCTGGCTCCCTGCACTCAGAGTGCCTCTCAGCGCAGGGCAGAGGGCACAGCTGCGGCCAGTCCCCGGCCTCAGCACAGCAGCTTCCAGACATTCTGCCACAGAATTTTCCCAAATGAAACTTCCCTCTTCCTGTACAGCTTGGCTCTCACTGCCTTGACCTCCTCTCACTTTCAACCACTTCCTTTCTTTCTCAACACGAGTTTCCTTCACATGCCCTGCATTTCTTCACAGTGGCACTTCACCCACCTTCCAGGACACTAATCCACCTTTTTCCTCTCTCCTCGCATTCTCTCTTTTTCATCCTACCTTCTCCTCGCCTCCCTATAGTCTTTACTTCACAAATGTTTCTGGAGCATTTACTAAGGGCTAGGTATCCTGTTAGAGATGGCTGTTGTAGTGAAATCATTATGTGAGGTTTTCTCTGAAAGGGAAGACCAGCACTAACAAGTAATTTCTTGAATAATTATTTTATTACACCCATAATAATGCTGGGAATAAGGGAGCCAAGTGGGCTAGATCCTACAGAACTCACTTGACACTGTTCATATCCACTTGGTATACAACTAAAATGCTAGACTGGGACTGCCCTGTGGAGCAAGGATTATGTCTGTTTCTCACTGTGTCTCCAGGCTCTAGTACACGGCCTGGCACAAACACAGTAAACACTCAACAATTACTTATGGAATTGATGAATAACGTGCTTTTAAGTATAAGTTCTTAGCACTCATTCAGACGTGGGGATCATGAGGGAAAGTCTCCATTCTCAATCTCCCCTACCCTATCAACCATCAGGTAATTGATAGCATCTAATTAGATGCTAACTGGAAGAGGGCATGGAAACCCACCCCAGTGTTCTTGCCTGGAGAATCCCATGGACAGAGGAGGCTGGCGGGCTACAGTCCATAAGGCTGCAGAGAGTTGGACACGACTGAAACAACTTCGCACCCATGCATGCAATTAGATGCTAAAGGCATAAGATGTCAAGGACCAGATGAAGGTCAAGCATTCCCTAGATTCTCAGTCCTCAGCTCTCTCACTGAGGAAAATGTACCCAGAACCTCCCTTCCAGGAACCCCTAGCTTTGGGGATAAAAAAGGACAATCCTTCTGCCTGGCTTCACAGTTTCTTTGGTGTGGAGGCATGTTGACTACTCTCACCATGCTCAGGTAAATGTCTTTCAAATCACACCCACTATGGCATTTGTTGTTCTGACTGCTTCAGTTATGTTAGGAAATATTAGGTTACTGAAAATCATGCTAATATGAACAGCTATGAAAAGAAATTAATCCAAAATGAGGGGTGGGGTAAGTGAAAGGAGAAAATATCCAGAACATGTTTACTCCATCACATTTTCACTTCGAACTGGAATATAATAACCAAAGAAAAGAAAAGAAAAATCCAATTATGGCAAAGTCACCATTCAGAGGGTGGTGAGGGGCAGCATGTCACTATCACCCCCAGACCCTCAGGAAGATGGATGGAGGTCATGATGGGTAAAAAGGGAGGAGATGGGCTACCATCCAAGAGATAACTGGCCTTGGACTTGACTCAAACTTGATCTGGCTCCGACAAGAATCTGTCCAACTTGGCAGTGATATGAGAGTAAATTCCATGAATTTGAAGAGCACAGTTCATGCCAAAAAACTTGACTGCATTTTTGGACAGAATTATTCTCATTGTTACCAGACTGGACCAAAGAAAAAATTGCAAGATATGTAGAGTCTCTTAACTGCCTGGCACTGAACACAATTGGTCCCTTTCTCCCTGACACCCAGGGGAAGCAGGCTGATGTAAGGGCTGCTGAGGTCACCTTCAACGCACTGTGTGTGCCCAGAAGGCACATCAGAGCTAAAGAGAGATGGCTGCTCAGCCCACTTTGGGACAAGCAATAGCTCAGCATGCTCGATTCATAAACTCAGAATGTTATAGTTGTAAAGGATGTTAGAAACTGCCCAGTCCAAAAGTCCTGAACTAATTCAACCCCATTGTTTCCAGGGTGAGGCTGAGGTCAAGACAGGGGAAATGACTTACTCAGACAGCATTGCTATATTGTTAGCAGAGCCAAGACCTGCTCAAAGGTGCCTTCTTCTACTTCCATTTCCTCACACGGTTAAAGGTCAGTAAGTGCTAGCCATCATCATCTCTATTAATATTATATGTACTTTGCACACCCTTTGGCCATTAGATAGTATCTTCCTGCTTTGTGAATGCAGGAACCAGGCAATCTACAAAGGGCCACACAGTGAACAGGCGGAGCAGCCCTGAGCTCCAGTGTTCTGATTCCACCTCTGTGCTCTCTTTGGTCCTCACCCATCTCCACACACATTGTGCCCTGTGATCACTATACTGTGAAGCTCTGAGCCTAGAAAGACCATGCGATTGTTGGTTCTAGAGAAGAGCTCTGCTTTGTCTGCACAGTGGCTGGGCGGTTGGGATGTTCCCCATGGGGACACAATGGGTCACCTGTTCAGTATGGCTCTTTTCTTTCTCTCTGTTGAGTGTGAAACTGGGGACCATGCTGGGAAGCAGAAGCAATTCAAACAGGTTGCTGGAGAGGCGGACGAGCAGCAGATCTCAGAAGGCCCCTGCCCAGGTTAGGGTACTTGGATTTTAGTTTACCTTTGGAAATGCTGGTGAGATTTGAACAATCAAATGCTATGGCAAGATTTGTGCTTGAGGTATTTCACATCGGAGGTCAGGTGAGGGATGGTTTTGAGAGAGTTGGAGGAGAGGTAGGGAAGACTAAAAGGAGGCAGCAGCTTAGGTGAGATGATGGGGCCTTAAATAATGGTTGTAGGGAAGCAATGAAGGCGCAGATGGAGGGCATAAAGGGAAAGTCAGCTTAGGTCTCCAGTTTGCAGCCTTGACGGCTGAGGCGAATGAGTGGAGAAAGACGAGTGGGGCTGGGAGAAAGACTGAAGTGAAAGTCGCTCAGTTGTGTCTGACTCTTTTTGACCCCATGGACTATATGTAGCTCACCAGGTTCCTCTGTCCACGGGATTCTCCAGGCAAGAATACTGGAGTGAGTAGCCATTTCCTTCTCCAGGAGACCTTCCTAACCCAGGGATCAAACCCAGGTCTCTTGCATTGCAGGCAGATTCTTTACCATCTGAGCCACCAGGGGAAGGGCTATGAGTTAGGATTTAGACAGTTTGAGATAAAGATGCCCAAAGGATATGTGAACCTGGATGCCTCCAAAGCAAGGCCTGGACACAGATTAATGTGCTGGCTGTTTATCTGGGAAGTTTATCCCAGGGAACAGGAGTGAGAGGGTAGGGAGGATAATATAAGGCAGGATGGAAAGTCAACCAAGGATATGTATCACGTCAGCTTCATGGAACACTAGCACTGGATCTTTGTGGGGCCTCCTGAGGAACTTACACTGCATCTCAGGATTGTCCACCAAAGAGATAAAAGGGAGAAGTGTTATCTGCTGGTCCTTGTACCTCATTGGTCCAGGGCTTCTTCATGCAGTGTTATGCCTGTCCCATGTCCCCACGTTTGGCTTGCACTTGCATAAATACCAGGCACTTCCAAAGGTGCCTGGGATGAATGACAAGGTGTCCAGGAGCAACAGAGGAACCCCAAGGCAGGAAGCAAGGTGGAAGCTACTTGCTCAGGTAAGTTACTATGTGAACTGAATCAAAGCCAGGGCAGGATGCCTACCAGAGCTGTTTCAAGACTCTGAGGTGAGGCCAAAGGGCTGTGAGATGGTGCAAAGAGGCAGCCAGTCCAGGAGACATCTAGATTGTCCAGTGGATGGCTACATGAATCACCCAAAGCTCTGGAGAGAGGCTGGGGCCGGAGATCAAGATTTGGGAATCATCATGGTATAGGAGGTAGCTGAAACCAGGGAGAAGTGTTTTGAGTGCCAAGAGCAGTGAGCTGAGGACAGCAGCCTAGGGAACATGTCAGGAGGAGGCAGAGGAAGAGGAGCCCATGGAATAGAAAGAATGGTTAGAGAGATGGAAGGAAATAGGCAAACTGTGGTTCCAGGGGAGCCAAAGGGGCAGCAAGGGGATTGGTTTGAAGGTCTCTAAGTCATCACAGGCCCTTAGAAATTCCACCATGTCTGGGATTCAGGAGGTAGCGGGCACCATCAGAAAGAAGTTCAATATAACTGCGGCATCAGAGTCCAGAAATCAGTGGGCTGAGGTATGAACAGGAGGTAAGAAACTAGAAGGAATAGTACCACCTGCAGAATCACACGGATTGCCCTCAAATAGGATGAGGATAACAGAGAGGTGAGAACAGATTTTAGGTCAGAGAGTGAGGAGCTGTGGGAGACCAGACAAAAAATTCCTTGATAAACAAGATGATGCACTGAGAATGGGGAAGCACCTGAGCTAGAATTGGCCATTGCCTCTTCCCCCTGTGATCTTCACACCTGAGGATCACAGGAAAAGTTTGTGCTAGTATTTAGTTAGTATAATATTTATGAAACCTCATGCAAGTAATTGAGGATGATGCAAGGATGACTGTGATCCAATTCCTACTTGTCAGGAGCTCTCACGCTTAGAGCCTGGGAAGTAGCTACGCTCCAGAGGAAGTTAGAAACCAAGCTGGGTCAGCAGTGCTGAGCTGGAGTCCAGAAATACATTCATTCATTCTACAAATTTGCTATGGGGCCATAATCAGCCAGGATTTAGCCAGGTACCAAGAATACATCAGAGAAAAAAAACAGACCAAAATCTTGCTCTTATGGACTTTATATTTTAACAAGATGTACTAGCCAGGAGAGTGTGCAAAGCATCAGTGGCTTAGTTAAACAATGCTTCATTTATTTCTCTTTCACACAAAGTCCACTGTGATTCTCTAGGGCAACTGTCCTTCAGGCATTGACTCAGGGGCCCAGAAGGCTTCACAATCTCAGTCTGAGGTCCCTTGGTTGCTATGGCAGCGGGAGAGGAGAGGTGAGAACTTGCCCTGGGCTGGGCAGCACTGCGGGAAATCCCCAACCCTCTTTGTCTCAGGGACTCTCATCACATGGCCTCACTTAATGACACAGAGGCAAGAAATCTGGGGGAGCAAATGGACTATCTAGTGAGCAATACTCTTTCTGCTCCTTGTAGGGAGACAGTCTATAAGCATAATAAACAAGTTATATACTATACAAGTAGGTGGCATGTGTGATGTGAGAAAGGAGAGCAGGGTAAGGCGGACAGGCAATGATGGGGTCAGGGGCAGCATTTTTAAACAAGGTATTCACAGTAGGTTTCACCGAGGAGGTGGCAACTGAGCAAAGCCTTAAAGGAGGTGAAGGAGCCATTTGACCACCTGAAAAGCATGGTCTCAGCAGAGGTAACAGTCTGTACAATGGCTGTGAGGTGGGAAAGTGTCTTCAGGAGGAGAGACTAGTACTAGGAAGCGAAGTCTGAGAAGTAGTGGGGGAAGTGGGGGGAGAGGAGCAGCCTGCACATTGTGTAGGGCCTTAGAGGCCATCTGTCAAAACTTTGAGGGAAAAGAAAGCCACTGGAGGAGTGGAGCAAAGAGTATGAAGCTTGAATGGAACTCCTCTGGTTGCTCCGTGGAGGATAGACTGTAGGGCAGCGAAGCTTCAGGGAAACCAGAAGGCAGGTTCAGGGAACCAAGCAGGAGACGATGGAGTCTGGGACCAAAAGCGTAGGTAGCACTGGTGAGAAGCAGTTCAAATCTGGACATTTTGGAAAGTCTGTGTTGTGGGGTGGAGTTTCTGGAACATTATGCTTCATGGGCTCTGATTGTGATGGTCAAGACAGCCCAGAGACCCTGAGAAGAAAGTGATTCCTGGGGTGGGGATAAGTGGGGGGACCAGTAGCTAGGAGAGTGAAGGTGGAAGGAGGGGACAGGTAGAGAGTCCAGAGCCGGGGCTGAGGGGCTGCGGACTAACTGGAGTCTGAGCCATGCCCTCCCCTGCCCAGAGAACCTGCAGAGACATTTGCCTTCAGGGCATTGGAACCTGTGGCCGGACAGTCACGCCCATTTCCCACTAGATCCCAGCTCTGCAGTCTGGCCACTTGTCACATACCACAGATACACATCAAAGAGCAAGGTGAAGAGCTTGAGGCCTGCAGAGTCAGTTCAGTTCAGTCACTCAGTCGTGTCCAACTCTTTGCGACCTCATGAATTGCAGCACACCAGGCCTCCCCGTCCATCACCAAGTCCCGGAGTTCACTCAGACTCACATCCATCGAGTCAGTGATGCCATCCAACCATCTCAACCTCTGTCGTCCCCTTCTTCTCCTGCCCCCAATCCCTCCCAGCATCAGAGTCTTTTCCAATGAGTCAACTCTTCGCATGAGGTGGCCAAAGACTGGAGTTTCAGCTTTAGCATCAATCCTTCCAAAGAAATCCCAGGGCTGATCTCCTTCAGAATGGACTGGTTGGATCTCCTTGCAGTCCAAGGGACTCTCAAAAGTCTTCTCCAACACCACAGTTCAAAAGCATCAATTCTTCGGTGCTCAGCCTTCTTCACAGTCCAACTCTCACATCCATACATGACCACTGGAAAAACCATAGCCTTGACTAGACGGACCTTTGTTGGCAAAGTAATGTCTCTGCTTCTCAATGTGCTATCTAGGTTGGTCATAACTTTCCTTCCAAGGAGCAAGCGTCTTTTAATTTCATGGCTGCAGTCACCATCTGCAGTGATTTGGGAGCCCCAAAAAATAAAGTCTGACACTGCTTCCACTGTTTCCCCATCTATTTGCCATGAAATGATGGGAGCAGATGCCATGATCTTCGTTTTCTGAATGTTGAGCTTTAAGCCAACTTTTTCACTCTCCTCTTTCACCTTCAACAAGAGGCTTTTTAGTTCTTCTTCACTTTCTGCCATAAGGGTAATGTCATCTGCATATCTGAGATTATTGATATTTCTCGGCAATCTTGATTCCAGCTTGTGCTTCATCCAGTCCAGTGTTTCTCATGATGTACTCTGCATAGAAGTTAAATAAGCAGGGTGACAATATACAGCCTTGAAGTACTCCTTATCCTATTTGGAAGCAGTCTGTTGTTCCATGTCCAGTTCTAACTGTTGCTTCCTGACCTGCATACAGATTTCTCAAGAGGCAGGTCACGTGGTTTGGTATTCCCATCTCTTTCAGAATTTTCCACAGTTTATTGTGATCCACACAGTCAAAGGCTTTGGCATAGTCAATAAAGCAGAAATAGATGGTTTTCTGGAACTCTCTTGCTTTTTCAATGATCCAGCAGATGTTGGCAATTTGGTCTCTGGTTCCTCTGCCTTTTCTAAAACCAGCTTCAACGACTGGAAGTTCATGGTTCACATATTGCTGAAGCCTGGCTTGGAGAATTTTGAGCATTACTTTACTAGCGTGTGAGATGAGTGCAATTGTGCGGTAGTTTGAGCATTCTTTGTCATTGCCTTTCTTTGGGATTGGAATGAAAACTGACCTTTTCCAGTCCTGTGGCCACTGCTGAGTTTTCCAAATTTGCTAGCATATTGGGTGCAGCACTTTCACAGAATCATCTTTCAGGATTTGAAATAGCTCAACTGGAATTCCATCACCTCCACTAGCTTTGTTCGTAGTGATGCTTTCTAAGGCCCACTTGACTTCACATTCCAGGATGTCTGGCTGTAGGTCAGTGATCACACCATTATGATTATCTGGGTTGTGAAGATCTTTTTTGTACAGTTCTTCTGTGTATTCTTGCCACCTCTTCTTAATATCTTCTGCTTCTGTTAGGTCCATACCATTTCTGTCCTTTATCGAGCCCATCTTTGCATGAAATGTTCCCTTGGTATCTCTAATTTTCTTGAAGAGATCTCTAGTCTTTCCCATTCTGTTGTTTTCCTCTATTTCTTTGCATTGATCGCTGAAGAAGGCTTTCTTATCTCTTCTTGCTATTCTTTGGAACTCTGCATTTAGATGCCTATATCTTTCCTTTTCTCCTTTTCACTTCTCTTCTTTTCACAGCTATTTGTAAGGCCTCCCCAGACAGCCATTTTGCTCTTTTGCATTTCTTTTCCATGGGGATGGTCTTGATCCCTGTCTCCTGTACAATGTCACGAACCTCAGTCCCATAGTTCATCAGGCACTCTATCTATCAGATCTAGGCCCTTAAATCTATTTCTCACTTCCACTGTATAATCATAAGGGATTTGATTTAGGTCATACCTGAATGGTCTAGTGGTTTTCCTTACTTTATTCAATTTCAGTCTGAATTTGGCAATAAGGAGTTCATAATCTGAGCTACAGTCAGCTCCTGGTCTTGTTTTTGTTAACTGTATAAAACTTCTCCATCTTTGGCTGCAAAGAATATAATCAGTCTGATTTCGGTGTTGACCATCTGGTGCTGTCCATGTGTAGAGTCTTCTCTTGTGTTGTTGGAAGAGGGTGTTTGTTATGACCAGTGCATTTTCTTGGCAAAACTCTATTAGTCTTTGCCCTGCTTCATTCCGTATTCCAAGGCCAACTTTGCCTGTTACTCCAGGTGTTTCTTGACTTCCTACTTTTGCATTCCAGTCTCCTATAATGAAAAGGACAACTTTTTTAGGTGTTAGTTCTAAAAGGTCTTGTAGGTCTTCATAGAACCATTCAACTTCAGCTTCTTCAGCGTTACTGGTTGGGGCATAGACTTGGATTACTGTGATATTGAATGGTTTGCCTTGGAAACGAACAGAGATCATTCTGTCATTTTTGAGATTGCATCCAAGTACTTCATTTTGGACTCTTTTGTTGACCATGATGGCTACTCATTTCTTCTGAGGGATTCCTGCCCGCAGTGGTAGATATAATGGTCATCTGAGTTAAATCCACCCATTCCAGTCCATTTTAGTTCGCTGATTCCTAGAATGTCGACGTTCACTCTTGCCATCTCTTGTTTGACCACTAAGATGGTCTTAAAAGCAGGATCAGAGTCAGCAAAGGAACTCTCACTTGTGTCCTGCCTCCAGGCTTAGAGTGGCTGCTTCCTATCTCCTGCTCTTCCCTCTTTGATCCATTTTTACTGAGATCAAGAGAATTGGGGCAGGGGCGGGGGGATGCTCAGCCTTTCTGACCTAGCCTCTCACCCTATCCCACTCTGCACTTGGTACAGGCTTTAGGAGTTTCCACACCAGCAGAACCATTCAGGTCTAGCACTATGAGGTGGATAGAATGATTCAGCATGCCAAGCAAAACAGCTGCAGCCTGTATAGTGGTTGGAGGTGAAAAGCACAGACTATGGTATTAGATAGTTTTGTCACCAATTAGTTATGGTACCTGGGAATGTTACTTTAGCCTCAGTTTCCCTATCTGAAAAATGGGGATAAAACCTATGTCATTAAAGTGTTATAGCACATTACTGTATGTAAAGTATCTGGCTCAGAATAGAAGGATGTGACAGATCCAGCACGTTGGTTCACTCAAAATCTTTTTTCAAACATTTGCCTTCCTCTACTAGAGAGAAGAGAGAAGGGAATGATGCTCAAACTCCCAGCTCTTCTGTAATTAGGTGGCCATAAAACCCAGTTATGCCCAATGGGCTATCGGTAGAAGTCCTTGACTTTTCCAGATAAGAAGGCAGGACTTCCTAACAACAAGTCCTTACTATTCTCTCCCTCCCCCACCTTTTTGCCTGGAACTCAACTATGAGGGTAACAGTAGAGCAGCCATCTTACAGTCATGAGGTAACAAGACAACGATCATAAACAAAGGATAATGGGGTGGCAAGATAGAAAGCACTGGGTACTTGATGACATCATTGAACTTCTATTTTAGTCCAGGGCTACCTGCCCAGAAATTCATTTGTGTGAGACAAATACCTCCTTACTGGTATTTGCCAGTGTTTTGTGGGGTTTCTGCTATGTGAAGCAAACACAATTAGTATCCTTAATCAATTAATCTGGGCTGGAGGAAGCACAAGCTTGAATCAAGATTGCCAGGAGAACTATCAATAACCTCAGATATGCAGATAACACCACCCTTATGGCAGAAAGTGAAGAAGAACTAAAGAGCTTCTTGATGAAAGTGAAAGAGGAGAGTGAAAAAGTTGGCTTAAAGCTCAACATTCAGAAAACGAAGATCATGGCATCTGGTCCCATCACTTCATGGCAAATAGATGGGGAAACAGTGGAAATAGTGGCTGACTATTTTTCTGGGCTCCAAAATCACTGCAGATGGTGACTGCAGCCATGAAATTAAAAGACACTTGCTCCTTGGAAGGAAAGTTATGACCAACCTAGGCAGCATATTAAAAAGCAGAGACATTACTTTGCCAACAAAGGATGTGAGAATTGAACTGTAAAGAAAACTGAGCGCCGAAGAATTGATGCTTTTGAACTGTGGTATTGGAGAAGACTCTTGAGAGTTCCTTGGACTTCAGGGAGATCCAACCAGTCCATCCTAAAGGAGATCAGTCCTGGGTGTTCATTGGTAGGACTGATGTTGAAGCTGAAACTCCAGTACTTTGGCCACCTCATGTGAAGAGTTGAGTCATTAGTAAAGACCCTGATGCTGGGAAAGATTGAGGGCAGGAGGAGAAGGGGACAACAGAAGATGAGATGGTTGGATGGCATCACCGGCTCAATGGACATGAGTTTGGGTAAACTCTGGGAGTTGGTGATGGACAGGGAGGCCTGGCGTGCTGCGATTCATGGGGTCGCAGAGTTGGACACAAATGAGCAACTGAACTGAACTGACTGAATCAATTTATCATCATCTCTGTTCTCCTGCATCTATAACAACTTACAGCTCACAGATTTAGATTTTATTATCTAATTGGGGAGACAATTAAGATTAATTAACTAAAACTCTAGGGTATCATTTCCCAGGGATTATTCCAAGAAACTTTGGTTCCTCCAGGTATTTGTAGGTATTCTGAGAAAAGAATATGTTCTATTGTCAAGTGAACAAATGGTGGTACCTGGCAGAGACCTTTTAACAGTGATTTCAAGTCAGTGTACTATCTGAGGGCTTTCCAAAAAATATGTGTTAAAATTTTTTTTTAAAGATGCAATTTCTGATCCTCATCTACCATAAATACTCTTTCCAAAAGTTAATATGTCCAAGGACTCCTCATTATGGTTCCTCTATCCCTCCTGTCTTGTCATCATGTCCATCTTCCCACCTTACAAAAGAAAGGTGAATGTCCCACCAGATCAGAAATTACCTTGATGCATTGTATTAAAGTTGTAGAAAGCTCTGTGCTGCAAAGGGATGATTCCAAATACAGCTGTTTAATTGGATTCTAATGGCTGGGTCATCCTTTTTCAAACCATGTGGTTTCCAATTTTTTGCTTTCAACAGAGTTGAAGGGTACCCTAATTGAATTGTCAGCTGATAAATCATAAAAGTCATTTTTAATAATGAATGACCATGTGATCTTTGTCTTACATCTTTGAAATAGAGCAGATGTGAGTGGCAATGATTTTAGATCTATCCTCACCTATTTATTTACTTGAACACAATTTCTCAATAAATTATGAAATAAAATCTGTAAAAATATTAAATAGGAATAGAACGGATGCTGCACCCTGTTTCATTTTAGCAATAAATAACACCCATGGATACAAAAAACAACTGCGAATTTGAATGATTCAGTAAAGTATTTTTCTCTGAAAACAAACAACAAAAAAACAATTGATAAAAAGAGCTACTCAGCTTATGAATGAATGTAACTCCAATAAAAATTTACTTTTATGTTTAATAATGATGTATCATAATGAATTTGTAATACATGCCTGTTGTTTGTCTGATTGTGTGCTAATGATAACTAAGTGCAGGGGGAAAATTTTTACAACACTTTGCAGCCCTCAACTTATGTTTGTGTGTGTGTGTGTGTGTGTGTGTGTGTGTGTGTGTGTGTGTGTACAAAAGTATGGGGGGTGACCAGTAAAGGTCTTTAAGCATTAAAGCATCATTTTATAATAAAATTCTGTGGGAAAGTGGAAAGGAGAAAAATGGTGACCATGTATATCAACAAAACCCCGTTTATGTGCTTTTAAACTAGATGGTGGTGAATATCAAGTTGTCATAGTTGGTGTCAAGTAGCTGTGGTATTTAGAATTCCTTGGGAAACATTTAAGAGAGTAACATAAGACCTTTATTTTTAGATGGCAATATTTATATCAGAAATCATATCCTTTGCAACTATTTAAACTTATCATGAAACTTTCTAGTAGTTTGTTTTTAAAATGGATGATAGGTATACAACTTTCAAAATTTTTGGAGGTGCATACAGGCAGAACTTTGAAGATCATTGCCTTAGCTAATCCACTTTCATGAATAGATAAAAATGCTAATTAAAAATGATATTGTGGAAATAGTGCTTCTACAACCATTTCTTCTTAAAAAGGCTAATTATAATCACTACCTTGCATGTTACACATGTACATATAGATAACACAAAGCTAAACTCATGTCTGTCTCCCACTTAACTACAAAAGATAGCTGCTTGGAATCTAAAGTTATTAATCTATTAATAAGATATCATCTAAATTGTGAGGACAAGAAGATAATATAGTCTACAATCAAGTAGCTTAAAAGGAAAATACATTTGGAGAACAAAATACCAAAGAAAGGGATAGAATTCATAACAAAAAGAAAAATAAGTTGTCAGTTTAGAGTTGAGTAGGAAAAATAGGCAGTGCCAAGGGATAAGAGCTAACTGCCCTGTCCCAGCTGTCTTTTGTAGAATGTATTGTCTACTTTTATAGGATACATATGTTGGGATCGAGTAGATCTAGAGAAAGATGGAAAAGTCAAAGAATAGCAATCAAGAATAATGAAGATCGGATTTTATTGGAAGGCCTTGATTCACTTTAAAGTAGTTCATTGATTAAAAGATTTACGTTTCTGTCTAAACATAACAGGAAGTCAAATGGTAACCCAAGGGATGTTTTAGAGTCAAACTTCTCAGAAGAAAGAAATTACTTAGAATGTATTAAGGATGCACTAAAAAATTTTTAAGGAATACTTGTTTTGGTAAAGAATTTTTGGTGCTCCAAAGTCCTGCTTAGACTTTTTCCACTATACAAAAGGGAAAATGATATAAAAGTAAAGAAAATAAAGCTTTAGTTTAGCACAACTATTGTAAAATCAAATTGTAGCTTAAATCAATTCTAATAACTAAAGCCAACTTTTGGTTAATAATCAGGAGAGACGTTATTAATATTAGGAAAGCCAAAAGGTTTGTTCGAGTTTTCCCATGTTACAGAAAACCTGAACAAACTTTTTGGCCAACCCGATATATTATTCATAATAGTTTAATTTATTGGTTATTAACTAATACTCGTAACTGAATAATTCAGTTTTGCAATTTTCAAGCTTCATTTAAGCCAAAAGTCCTAAGATTCCCTCTGGTAGAAGTGTCAAAATGATCTAAGGACAGGGGAGGTGTGGGAAAGATCTGACTGATTCACAGTTGAGACTCCAGACATTTGAAAATAAGGAGCCAAGAGAACAGAACAGGAAAGTAAACTTCCCAGTCCACCCAAGAGAACAGAAGACCTGCCTTTAAGAAATCAAAACAACAAAACAATTCTCTCATTCCAGTCCATTTCAACATCATGTATTAAGTGTTATTCATAGTTATTTTGGTATGAAGAATAAGACTCTTCTTCAACAAATTTGCTCCTCCTTCTGCATTACCTTGCTCATTGTGAGTCCACAACCTGCACACCTGCACACGGCAGCACTGATTCACCATCTATCACTTACACTAGAAACCTGCGAGTCATATTTGGTTTCCTCTAACATCTCCCTGGAGAAGGCGATGGCACCCTACTCTAGTACTCTTGCCTGGAAAATCCCATGGGCGGAGGAGCCTGGTGGGCTGCAAGCCACAGGGTCACGAAGAGTTGGACACGACTGAGCGACTTCACTTTCACTTTTCACTTTCATGCATTGGAGAAGGAAATGGCAACCCACTCCAGTGTTCTTGCCTGGAGAATCCCAGGGACAGGGGAGCCTGGTGGGCTGCCGTCTTTGGGGTCGCACGGAGTAGGACACGACTGAAGCGACTTAGCAGCAGCAGCAGCAACATCTCCCTGATCCCCTTCTCTCCATCTGTCTGTCTCCTAGCAAAGAATTCAATCCAAACATATATGGAATAAATGACCTAATTTGATATGATCTGTGATTGATCTCTTTCTTCAAAGAGGACTCTGTGAAACATGAGGAGATGGATACAAAATCTCCTTGTCCTTTAGCTCTTCATGTGCCAACTCCTCCAGGAAGCCTTCCAGATTCCCTCCCACCAATCAGACTCAGGTACGTGACCCTCTCTGATCTCCCAAAGAATCTTGTACTTACATTTGCCAAAGAACTTACAGTTCTGTCTTGCAACAATCAATTTACTCAACTGAGTCCCCCACTAGTTAGGAACTTTTATACCTGGATCCTCAGTGCTTAGCAGAGTATCTGATACAAAATACAAAAACAATGAATGAATGAATGAATGATACAAGGACTAAATACAATAAGAAGTACCTGCAAAGCAAATCCTATGGGAAGACATATGAAAGAGCAGCTTTCATATGCTTTATAAGCTTTCATATGCTTTAGGGTGAGTCTTAAAATCTGAGTTGGCATTTCCTTAATGAACAAGGCAAGGAAAGGTGTTATAAGCAGAAGGAATAGCATAAACAAAAGCATGTGGGCAAGAAAGCACATGAAGTATTTAATATAACAGAAGCCTGGCAAAGCTCAAAACAGCTTTAAGTGGGAGGAAATTTGGGCTGATGTGGCTAGAAATGTTGTTTTAAACAAGTCATAAAATATCTGTAAGGGCTATCAAAATTGAAAGTTATAAAGTCATTGAAGTTTTTAAGCAGAGTAATAGCAAGATCAGATCTATAAAAGGAAAAAATATTTTGTTTCCTTTTTAGTAACTAAAAGCCATAGATCTAACTTCCTCCATCTTTATATTTCTTGATACTTCATGAAAATAAAAAACAAAAGCCAGCTGAAGCAATTCTACTTTCCTTGAGTGGTCTGAACTGGGCACATTTTTTTTTTTCTTTTCCTTGTTTTCTGGCCAGTTGCTCCGTGAACTGAGTGCATCATACAGCTGGGAAAACACGAGTTTGTTTGGCTTCGGAGCTATGTGGGTGAGCGCGAGTCTGGGCGGTGTGTCAGCTCCTTCCTGAAAGTCTGGGTCAAGGAAGTCCACGACACAGCCTTGTTTACTTGATTTTGCTTTCAGTGTTGAGAACGCTGGTTCTGATGACTCCAAAGGTGTATGTGGTTGCTGTTGGCTCACAAGCCTGCAATTTCTTTGAAAAGATGATCTGATTGGGACAACTGTGACCTTATTTTAATACCTCAGTTCCTTTTGAAACACCCGGTTGGAAATTGATGCTTTATTTTCCTAGTGGCTTTTGTTCCTGGCTAACCATCATATAGTTTGATGGGTCATTGGGAGTAATTCTTGTGGACTGAGTTGCTGGGCTGGCAGATTTGGAGGGGATTGGGGGGGAAGCACTTGAAGGACCAATCTGGAGCCAGTCCACTAGCCCAGATACAAGAAGTTACACTTAATGTTGTTGACATTGTTCACTGAGTGTCTGCTTTGTCCCAAGCATCATACCAGCATCATACTGGGATTTCAGGCTGTATGAGACAGTTTCTACCAGAGTCCAGTAACTCTACTAAAAACTCGTCAAAGGAAAAGCCAAGTCTTATTTCTCTTATATGATCTCTCAGAGTGCCTAGTGCAGTTAACTCAAGGCAGAGCCTCAGTAGACACCAAGGTCTTCAATAAACAGGTGTATTTCAATTTTGCCCAACAAATATTTATCAAGAAACTACTATGGGCCAGGCTTCCCTAGTGGCTCAGACAGTAAAGAATCTCCCTACAATGCAGGAGGTCTGGGTTCAATGCCTGGGTTGGGAAGATCCCCTAGAGAAGGGAAAGGCAACCCACTCCAGTATTTTTCCCTGGAGAGTCTCATGGAGAGAGGAGCCTGGCAGTCTACAGTCCATGGGATTGCAAAGAGTTGGACATGACTGAGTAACTAATGCTCTCTCAATGACTACGGTCCAATACCAAGTTAGGCAGTAGAGAGAAAAGATGAGAAAGATTGAGCCTTTACCTCCAAATTGGTCACAGTCTGGTGGGGAAAACAAACATTAAAACAATTATTCAGCCTATTGGAATCTGAGCCTCCAAGGAACCCCAAGGCCCCTAAAGAACCTCTCACCACCTCATTCCTCCTCTGGAATCCCCAGCATGCAGGGGTGCTCAGTTGCTCAGTCATGTCTGACTCTTTGCAACCCCATGGACGGTAGCCCACCAGGCTCCTCTGTCCATGGGATTCTCCAGGCAAGAGTATTGGAGTGGGTTGCCATTTCCTCCTCCCAGGGATCTTCCCTGACCCAGGGATCACATCCAGGTCTCCTGCGACTCCTGCACTGCAGGCAGATTCTTTACCAGTGAGCCACATGGGAAGTCTTGGTACCCCAGACCCCCTACAAAAAGGGTGATGGCTGGCATACAAGAGAGACTCCAGGATGCTGTCCAGTGCTCTGTCCATTCTGATGCTTTTGCCTTTTCAGTGGGTAATTTTACTGTCATTCCCACAGGTAGTAATAGGGGCACAAGCCACTCTTACATGGAGATCAGTGGAGGGAATACGTTGATGACATGATGAGAAGAGAGCCTGATTAGATCTGGAAGGGGATTATATAACCTCTAGTAAAACCTAACAGAGCAGGTGATGTTTTGTTCTAAGGAGGCTACTAAAAACCCAAACTCCTGCTCCCCAGAGTGTGAGTTGTGCAATCCAGATATAAGGGCACCTGACCATTTTATTTCATGTTGGAAGTGATGGACTCCAGACACAGAAAGACATTTTGAAATGGTATTATAAGACATTTTAATTTTAAAAGTTAATTTATTTACCTTTTTATTAATTATTATTGGACTGTAATTGTTTAAAAGTTAATTTAAATAGTCTTATTTCTTCTGATTCTGTATCAACCACTATCTACAAGCTCGGTTTTGTAGCCGTCTTGGTTCAAATAATTTTGTTACCTGCTTAATCATTAGACTCATTCATGAGCCATAGTGATCCAAAGAATCTTCCATGGACTTTAGCGCTAATCCTCCAGGCAGGGGAGAGAGGTATGCTTTTGTTCCCTTTTCATCCCTTGCGAGGCTGGTGCTTAGAACCTTCAACATACTGGAAATCAAAGAGATGGAGTGTAAGAAGGAGAAAAGAAGGAAAGAAAAAAGGAATGAGAGAGGAAGGGAAGGGAAGAACAAAAGACAAAGGGAGAGAAAAGAAAGAAAACCATCTACCCAGACCTCTCCTCAGAGTTTCAAAATATAAACTCATAAAATCCTAAAGCTGAAAGGGCCAATTTCCCACTTGCAAAAGCATTGAATGTCACCTGAGCTGGTTTCTCAGTAAGACCCACTATTATTCCACAGAAACATGTCAACAGTTCTCTGCTCAATTTTATGAGCAAAAACAATGAAGCAAATTACACTTGTCTGTGTTCTATAGATAATTGAATTTGGCTTCTTAAAATTCAGGTATTGGACTGTTGAGAAGAGCATGCTAGTTCCTTTATTAATGTTTTTGTTTTTACTTCCTTTCACTCAAAGCAGGATTTCATAATTGGATTATTCAAAAATAAATTGCTGGCACAAGACTAGACTCATCTCTCATCACTTCTCCAGCCTCATCTTTCTCCACCTCTTGCTGTGCCCACGAACTATAGTTCTTGATTCTCAGGCAGACAGCACTCTATTTCACCTCCAGGCATTACCCACGTCCCCTCTCCACTGAATGACCTCTCCCCCAGTTTTCCTTGCAAGCATGGACTTCTCCAGGAGGACTTTACTCCTCTGGAGAAGGAGCCCTTCCTGTGCACTCCTCTCTCACACTGAGCACATCTCCACCATTCTACTTACCACCTTGCACTGTACGGGCCACATCTGTACACATACCTGTCTCCCCTCTCCCCAATTACAGGGACTAGGCGTCACTTATTTTTCACGTTCTAATGGCCTAGCATACTACTTGAAAAATAGTAGGTACTGGGATCAGTTCTTTATTGTTGCCTAACAAATTGCCTTAAATCTAAGCAGCTTAAAGTGACAATATTAATGATCTCAGTTTCTGTGGGTTAGGAATTCAGATGCAGGTGCAGCTTAGTTGGGTGATAGTGGCCCAGGGTCTCTCCTGAACCTGCAGTCAAGGTATCAGTCAGGCTGTGGTCCTCACAAGGGTTACAGCAGGAGGCTCTGATTCCAAGCTCGCTCATGAAGCTGTTGGCAGGCCTCAGAAAGTTGACTTCCAAGCTCAATCACATGGCTGTTCAGCAGGCTTTAGGTGCCTCTTGGCATGCCTGATGATATTATTCCCTTGCCACATGAGTCTCTCCACAGAGTTACTCAAGCATGGCAGCTGGACTCCCCGAGAGTAACAGCTCAAGAGAGACAGAGAAAGAGCCTGAATTAAAGCATGTGAGCAAAATGCGACTCACTGTTTCTCTGTAACCTAAACTCAGAAAAAACATTTCATCACTTTTGCTGTGTTCTATTTGTTAGAGCTGTGTCACTAGGTCCAGCCCACACTCCGGGGGAAGGGATTGAACAAGGATGTGAATACCAGCAGGTATGGGGCAATCTTAGAGGTGGCCAACCATAGTGCTTAGTTAGCACGTTGAACACATTGATGAATCTCTCTGGTCAGAATGAGTCTTTCCTTCTCTGAAGATTCATAGCATTTCATCTACTTATTAAGGAACACAGGACACTGTGTGTGACTTTTTAGCTGAGTATATGCCCATACACATCAGTGGGTTGTAAGCAACTCCATAAAAACAGTGCCGAATACATGGCTGACATGCAGTAAATAATTACTGTTTGGGTGAGTAAGGGCAAGAAAGGTTGACAGAGGCTAGTATGTGTTTATCAATATTTGTTCTTCAGTAAAAGAATCGTTTTACATTTAGCTAGGCACATAGATGCTCCACTGAAGACTACATTTCTCAATGTCCCTTGCAACTAGAGATTGGCCATGTTATCAATATGTGGCTAGTGGGATGTGAGTGGATAACTGGGCCAGCACTTTCTTTCTTCCCCGTCTGATTGGGAGACAGAGGTTTGGGTGGGTTCCTGCAGCCAATCTCCCTATGGACTAGCAACTGAAGCAGAACTCAACTTTTACCTTATAAAAGCTATATGCCATATATACCTATTATACAGCCATAAAAAGAAGAAGGAAATAATGCCATTTTCAGTAACATGAATGGACCTAGGGATTATCATATTAACTAAAGTAATTCAGAGAAAGACAAATATCATATTATATTTATATGTGGAATCTTAAAAAATGATGCAAATGAAATTATTTACAAAACAGAAACAGAAAACAAACTTATGTTTACTAAAAGGGAAAGGTTGGGAAGAAGGATGAATTAGGATGCTGGGATTAACATACATACACTACTAAATCTAAAGTAGATAATTAACAAGGACCTACTGTATAGCATAGAGAATGCTACTCAATACTCTGTAGTAACCTATATGGGAAAAGAATCTGAAAAAAATAGATATATGCATATGTATAACTACATCACTTTGCTGTACATTTGAAACCAAAATAATATTATAAATAAACTATACTCCAAACCAAAATAATATTATAAATAAACTATACTCCAATATAAAATAAAAATTAAATGAAAGCTATGTGCTTTAGGGTCTTGCTGTTTTATCAGTACTATTACCTATCTGGTACAGAATTGTTTAAAAAAATAAAAATGAAGTCTCCCATGACCCCTCCCCTACCTGAGTTCACCCCATGCTTTAAGCATGTTCTGGGAGCTCCACAAACATTTGTTATATCAAATTCTGCCTGAAGGCCCACTGGGCTATGCTGATGAATGGCAACCCACTTCAATACTCTTGCCTGGAGAATCCCCATGGACAGAGGAGCCTGGCAGGCTACAGTCCATGGGGTTGCAAGAGTCAGACATGACTTAGCGACTAAACCACCACCACCATTGAAGTCACCTCTGTTCCCTGCAGTCAGGCAAGCACAGGCTTCTAGGGTCAACTCTTGTAAAATTTAGGGCTATGAGTCTTCTCAGAGAAGCAGCTATAGCAGTGTGGAGTGGCCTGAACTTTCAAAGGTCTGAGGCAGAAAGCCAGCAGGGAGAGGCTGACGTCAAAATGGATTCTTCTCAAGGAAAACCTGTCCAGATTGAGGTTTCCTCACAGGATGTTGATTTGTTTTCCCAAAAAGGAGAAGAGTTCTCAGCACAGCCCTGCAAAAGGCCAGGCCAGTAGCTCCTCCACACCCCTTCGGCCATCGGGGGCACGTGTCCCATTGGGTAGCAGTGGTCACTGTCAGCCTTGCTCCCCTCTCCTCTGCTCTTAGAGAGCTAGCTTGCTCTCTATCCCAGAGGAGCTGGGCCTCTGCCTTAATCTGGAGCTGGAAAGGATCCACGGCTTCGGACTGAATGTTTTCGTTCTGTTTGTGTTCTTTTACAGTATATGGACAGAAGGCTCCAACCAACACCATCTGCAGATGCCAAAATAAAATGCTCACCTAGCCAAATCAACTCTGCTGAGGCTGGCTCAAGGAGATGACAAAACCTTGTTAAAATACAGGAAGGGGAGAGGAAGGAAGTGGGATGAACTTTTCTTGCCCAGATTGAAAATCTGCTAATAAGACAGATATGTGCCAAGCACAGAGTAATTTGCAGACATTTCTTTTTTATGGGAAGGCAGATTTGAGAAACCAGAAGAGGAGGAAGGAGAGAGGAACTCTAGGTGGAAGTCTGCAGATTCATTTGTCTTGGAATGTGGGGAAGTGTTAAAACACCTACTATTCCTGGACCTTCAAGAGGCATTCAGGATCCTTCAGGCATTCAAAGATGACAGTCGTGTCCATGCCAGCAATGATTCTGAGTGGGAAAATGTTTCTATGCTGTTGTTCTTACAAGAATGAGGCAGTCAATCTGACTGAAGTGGTGGGTTTGGGGGTTTTTTGGTGGTGGTGGTGGTGGATTTTTAAAAAGTTTTTATTGAAGTATAATTGCTTTACAATGTTGTGTTAGTTTCTGCTGTACAGCAAAGTGAATCAGCTTTTTTGAATTTCCTTCCGTTTTAGGTCACCACAGAGCATTGAGTAGAGTACCCTGTGATATTAACATAAAGTCCTCATTAGGCTTCCCTGGTGGCTCAGAGGTTACAGCGTCTGCCCACGATGCGGGAGACCCGGGTTCAGTCCCTGGGTCGGGAAGATCCCCTGGAGAAGGAAATGGCAACCCACTCCAGTACTCTTGCCTGGAGAATCCCATAGATGGAGAAGCCTGGTAGGCTACAGTCCATGGGGTCGCAAAGAGTTGGACACAACTGAGCGACTTTACTTCATTTCACTTCAGGCAAAAGGCAAAAGGAGAGAGGGCAGCAGAGGATGAGATGGTTAGATAGCATCACCAACCCAATGGACATGAGTTTAAGCGAACTCCAGGAGACAGTGAAGGACAGAGGAGCCTGGCCTGCTGCAGTCCATGGGGTCACAAAGAGTTGGACATGACTTAGCAACTGAACAACAACAAAAATATGTGTCAATCCCAGTCTCCAAATTCATCCCACACATCCCGTTCCCCGCTTGGTGTCCATGTATTTGTTTTCTATGTCTGTGTCTCTATTTCTGCTTTGCAAATAGATTCATCCATGTCAGTTTTCTAGATTCAACATATGTGCACAAATATATGATATTTGTTTTTCTTTTTCTGACTTCACTTCACTCTATATGACAGTTTCTAGGTCTATCCGTATTTTGGAAGGAGTGGTTTTATGGAAGCAGATTGAAAGAACTCAGCCTGGAAGGATGATAAAGGTTTTCCAGGTGGTCACTAGCATGCAGTGGAGAGCATGTCAGGCAAGGAAAGGCAAGAAATACACTCCAGAGGTCTGAGAGTACAAGGTATGTTTCTGGAATTCCCAGTAACCTACAAAGGTGCAAACACAGGGCACTTCAATTACATTTTTGATACTAAAGACTAGAGATGACTTCAATTAAAAACATGGAGACTTCAGTTAAAATAGATAACTAATAAGAACCTATTGTATAGCACAGGGAACTCTACTCAGTACTCCGTAATGACCTATATGGGAAAAGAATCTTAAACAGAGTGGATACATGTGTACGGATAATGATTCACTTTGCTATACAGCAGAAACTGACACAACATTGTAAATCAACTCTACTCCAATGAAAAGTTTTTTAAATGATAAAAACATGGAGAAAATAGTGCAAAGGAGGTGGGAGGTGATGAGGAAGGGTCAATAGGGCAGAAAGAAAAGAGACAGAATCTGTTCCCCAGGGTCCAGCTTGGGTAGGAGCACAGGGTACAGGTAAGTGGTGGTAAAAGTTGGGGTTTTAAGTCACCAACTCTTGAGTCAACCACCGCATCAATGTCCTAGGGCTGCTGTAACAAAGTACCACATACCGGGTGGCTTAGCCATCAGAAGCTTCTGGAGGCTGGAGTCCAAAATCAAAGTGTTGGCAGGGTTGGCCCCTTTTCAGGCCTGTGGAGGGAATCCGTTCTGTGCCGCTTTCCTGGCTCCTGGCGGTTGGCTGGCAACCCTTGGTGCCCTTTACTTTGTAGATACGGCTCCCTGCTCTCTGTCTTCATGGTCATGTGGCACTCTCCAGGTGTCTGTGCTGTGTCTGTGTGCCACTTCCCCCCTTTATATGTTCAGAGGCATTTGGACCAGGCCCACCCTAAGGACTCATTTTAGCTTGATTACCTCTGTAGAGACCCTCTCTCCAAATCAGATCGCAGTCACAGGTACTGGGAGTTAGCACCATCAACATCTCTGCAGGAAGGGGCACACAACAGAGCCTATCACTGCCATCTAGGTTTGAATCCCAATTCAGCCAAGTCACTGACTGGGTGGTCTTAACAAAGACTCTAAGCCCCAGTGAAAAGTGAAACTATTAGTCGCTCAGTTGTGAAGTCACTCAGTTGTGTCCGACTCTTTGCGATACCATGGACTATAGTCCAGCAGGCTCCTCTATCCATGGAATTCTCCAGGCAAGAGTACTGGAGTGGGTAGCCATTTCCTTCTCCAGGGGATCTTCCTGACCCAGGGATTGAACCCAGGTCTCTTACATTGCAGGCAGATTCTTTACCCTCTGAGCCACCAGGGAAGCAGTAAGCTGACTAAAATGGGACAGAGAGTATCCCCCATGCAAAGATGACCACAGAGTTAAGTGCCTGATCAGCATCGGTAGTTACTATGTGTGGGAGGACCCTGCATGCAGGTTAAGCTCTGGTATCATTTCTACTTCAGGAATGGAGACCAAGGGACCATGAATAGGCCCCTATTTTCTCACTTCTTTCCCCCCACTTTCATCCCCCAGTGCCTCGCCTGGGGCCTAGAATCTTAGGGGTTTGGTAAATACTCCCTGCAGTTTATGACTCTACACTTCAATTTTGAACCACTGTATCCCCGGGGTGATGGTAACTGAAGCAGTCAATCAAGGGCTGCCCTCTCCTTTTCCATAGGAGTGTGGTTAAATTTCAGTGAATCACATTGTGCCAGGACTTGGAGCAGACACATGGGAGCTGGTTCTTGTTTCAGTGATCCATCAGGCCTTTGATGAGACCTGGTTGGTCCTACGGCAGCAGTCCACGCAGGCCTCATTTCCATCCTAATGACCCCCACCCACTGAGGTCTGGTGGGCCTCCCTACCTCCCCAAGCCTGGCCACCATGTTTCCTCCATTCCAGCCCGGAACACAGAAGTCTCTCTGAGTCTGTCTGAGGCTTCATCTCTGCAGTCACTCCCTCATGGGTTCTCCATTTCTTCCCTGGGAAGGAGGCAGAGCACTGCTCCTGGGCTCCCCAGAGCTTTCTGAGGACCTGTGGTCCCCCAGACCCCTCAACTGAGACTATCACACCTCAGCCAATCATTAACTTCCCCCTCTACCTCTCCAAAGCCAGCAGGATTGGAGGAATCTTTTCTCTCTTTAGTGCACTTTCTGCACTTTTCAGGGATATCCTAGTCTTCTCTGTTCATTTAAGAACTCGGGTTTTGGAAAGCAAAGCCAGAAAGAGGACTGTAAGCTTCCTCCCTCTGTCTCTCTGCCTACCCTCCCAGGCATGGCCGCAGACTGGTCTATTGACTCAAGAGAGAAATACCAGGAAAGGAGAAAAAATAAGTTAATATTTAAAAAATATTATCCCAGCTTGTTTCAGTGAATAAATAAATGAATACATGGCACTGCCCCAAAGCACTTGGGGTAGATCCTGAGCCAGCTACATGAAAAACCTCTCTCTTGAGGTTCCATGAACACCTCTGCTCCCAACAAGAGGGCCCAGACCCCGCCCCCCACCCAGAGGTTCCAACTGAGTGAGTGCCGAAGCCACGATGGTTGAGGCGCTGCTGGCCACGTGCCCCAGGTGGAATCACAGGTTTCTTTGCCCTTGGTCCCAGGTGTGGCTGGCAGTTCTAATGAGCACTTAGCCCTGCTGCCTGGTATTATTATAGTTAATATTTGACATGGCTGGCCTCCTTGCTACCTGGAACCAGTTCTTACTCAACTTATGCAGCAAAGTGAAAGCTTTGCCACTTACTACCCAGGTGACCCTGGGTGACTTACTTACCTTCTGCAAGCATTTTGCTCATAGGTAAGATGGGGATAAGAACTCCCACCTGCCGATTGCTGTGAGGATTAAGGAATGTGCCTAAATAAAGTCCCAAGCCTGTGGCCTGCTAGGCAGTGTCTGCTGCTGGGAATAACTGTGGTTATGACTGTGGCCAGCTTGACCGGGCTCTCCTGTGCCTCGGCTGTGCAGAGATGGGGAGGCCGTCAAGCTATCAGCATTACCACAGCTCCAGGGGCCGTGCCTGTGGACTTCAGTAAACCTACAGAAGGGCCATCACTAAAACCCACTCATGCCTTAAGCCACCCCAGATTAAGATCAGCACTATCCACTCAATGGCTAAGCCCTTACAAAATATCAGCTATGAGCCTGGTATTTCATACACCCGAAAAAGGGCTCCACAGGGAGATACATGTGGGCAGAATAATCATGAAACGGGTAAAACAACTGGGTTTAAATTGAGGGAAATCATTTGTTTGCTTGTGGTCACTGATTTATTCATACCACCTTCAGAGCCCCTTGTGTTTCCAGAGGGGATTTAAGGAGGCCTGGGGGAAATAAGGAACTTTACCCAAGAGGTCGTCTGTGAGTCTGGCCCCGAAGACTGTCACTAGGCACAGCAGGGAGACAGACGCCACGGGAACAGCATCTGCAGGGCCATGGCCGCATGGACACCCCAGGCCCAAGAGGCTGCTTTTCCCAGGAAGGAAGTAGAGTGCTCATCCCCAGATATCCACGCACCTTCTCCCTCACCTCTTTCAGGTTTCTGTTCAAATGTCGTATTTTCAACCAGGCCCTCCCAAACCACCCGTGGCGTGCTAGAATGGGCAAGTCTCCGCTCCTGAGAGCTGAGTTTTAAGGAAATTTGCAAGCTGGGTAGTATACATGATAATTAATGAGAATTAAATCATATAAATGTACAACTAAATGAATTGGACATGGAACAACAGACTGGTTCCAAATAGGAAAAGGAGTATGTTAAGGCTGCATATTGTCACCCTGCTTATTTAACTTATATGCAGGGTAAATCATGCAAAATGCCAGGCTGGATTAAGCACAAGCTGGAATCGAGATGGCTGGGAGAAATATCAATAACCTCAGACATGCAGATGACACCACCCTTAAGGCAGAAAGTGAAGAACTAAAAAGCTTCTTGATGAAAGTGAGTTGGCTTAAAGCTCAACATTCAGAAAACGAAGATCGTGGTATCTGGTCCCATCACTTCATGGCAGATAGATGGGGAAACAGTGAAAACAGTGTCAGACTTTATTTTTCTGGACTCCAAAGTCACTGCAGCCATGAAATTAAAAGACGCTTACTCCTTGGAAGGAAAGTTATGACCAACCTAGTCCAGTACTCTTGCCTGGAGAATCCCATGGGCGGAGGAGCGTGGTAGGCTGCAGTCCATGGGGTCGCTAAGAGTTGGATACGACTGGCAACTTCACTTTCGCTTTTCACTTTCATGCCTTGGAGAAGGAAATGGCAACCCACTCCAGTGTTCTTGTCTGGAGAATCCCAGGGACAGGGGAGCCTGGTGGGCTGCCGTCTGCGAGGTCGCACAGAGTTGGACACGACTGGAGCAACTCAGCAGCAGCAGACAGCATATTAAAAAGCAGAGACATTACTTTGTCAACAAAGGTCCATCTAGTCAAGGCTATGGTTTTTCCAGTGGTCATGTATGGATGTGAGAGTTGGACTGTGAAGAAAGCTGAGCACTGAAGAATTGATGCTTTTGAACTATGGTGTTGGAGGAGACGCTTGAGAGTCTTTTGGACTGCAAGGAGATCCAACCAGTCCATCCTAAAGGAGATCAGTCCTGGGTGTTCATTGATAGTACTGATGTTGAAGCTGAAACTCCAATACTTTGGCCACCTGATGCGAAGAGCTGACTCATTGGAAAAGACCCTGATGCTGGGAAAGATCAAGGGCAGGAGGAGAAGGGGACAACAGAGGATGAGATGGTTGGATGGCATCACCGACTCAATGGACATGGGTTTGGGTGGACTCTGGGAGTTGGTGATGGACAGGGAGGCCTGGAGTACTGTGGTTCATGGAATCTCAAAGAGTCGGACATGACTGAGTGACTGAACTGAACTGAAATGAATTGTACTAGAAATCAAGATTTTAAATTCCTAAACTCACCACTTGTTTTGTGCATTTATACCAACAAATAGTATCACATATATGTGTACATATATACATTCTTTTTTATTCTTTTCCATTATAGGTTATTAATGGCTTCCCTGGTGCCTCAGAGATAAAGAATCTGCTTACAGTGCAAAAGAGGCAGGAGACAAGGATTTGATACCCGGGTGGGGAAGATCCCCTGGAGGAGAAAGTGGCAATTCATTCCAGTATTCTTGCCTGGGAAATCCTATGGACAAAAGAGCCTGGTGGGCTATAGTCCATTGGGTCACAACGAGTTGGACATGACTGAGCAAGTACACACACATTACAGTTATTACAAGATTTGAATATATTTCCCTGTGCTCCACACTAGGTCCTTGTTGTTTATCTATTTTACATATAGGAATCATTCTATATATAAAACACCCTCTTGTCATAACAAACACACTCTTCCAACAACACAAGAGAAGATTCTACACATGGACATAACCATATGGTAAATACTGAAATCAGATTGATTATATTCTGTGCAGCCAAAGATGGAGAAGCTCTATACAGTCAGCAAAAACAAGACCAGGAGCTGACTGTGGTTCAGATCATGAACTGCTTATTGACAAATTCAGACTTAAGTTGAAGAAAATAGGGAAAAACCACTCGACCATTCAGGTATGACCTAAATCAAATCCCTTATGATTGTACAGTGGAACTGAGAAATAGATTCCAGGGATTAGATCTGATAGAGTGCCAGAAGAACTATGGACGGAGGTTCATGAATTGTACAGGAGGTGGGGATCAAGACCATCCCCAAGAAAAAGAAATGCAAAAAGGCAAAATGGTTGTTTGAGGAGGCCTTATGAATAGCTGAGAAAAGAAGAGAAGCTAAGGGCAAAGGAGAAAAGAAAAGATATACTCAACTGAATGCTGAGTTCCCAAGAACAGAAAGGAGAAATAAGAAATCCTTCCTCAGTGATCAATGCAAAGAAATAGAGGAAAACAATAGAATGTGAAAGACTAGAGATCTCTTCAAGAAAATTAGAGATACCAAGGGAACATTTCATGCAAAGATGGGCTCGATAAAGGACAGAAATGGTATGGCCCTAAGAGAAGCAGAAGATATTAAGAAGAGGTGGCAAGAATACACAGAAGAACTATACAAAAAAGATCTTCAAGACCGGGATAATCACGATGGTGTGATCACTCACCTAGAGCCAGACATCCTGGAATGTGAAGTCAAATGGGCCTTAGGAAGCATCACTACGAACAAAGCTAGTGGAGGTAATGGAATTCCAGTTGAGCTATTTAAAATCCTAAAAGATGATGCTGTGAAAGTGCAGCACTCAATATGCCAACAAATTTGGAAAACTCAGCAGCAGCCACAGGACTGGAAAAGGTCAGTTTTCATTCCAATTCCAAAGAAAAGCAATGCCAAAGAATGCTCAAACTACTGCACAGCTGCACTCATCTCACACACTAGCAAAGTGATGCTCAAAATTCTCCAAGCCAGACTTCAATAGTACGTGAACTGAGAACTTCCAGATGTTCAAGTTGGATTTAGAAAAGGCAGAGGAACCAGGGATCAAATTGCCAATATCCGTTGGATCATAGATAAAGCAAGAGAGTTCCAGAAAAACATCTACTTCAGCTTTATTGACTACAGCGAAGCCTTTGACTGTATGGATCACAACAAACTGTGGAAAATTCTTCAAGAGATGGGAATACCAGACCACCTTAACTGCCTCCTGAGAAATCTGTATGCAGGTCAAGAAGCAACAGTTAAAACTGGACATGGAACAACAGACTGGTTCCAAATCGGGAAAGGAGTACATCAAGGCTGCATATTGTCACCCTGCTTATTTAACTTATATGCAGGGTACATCATGCAAAATGCCAGACTGGATTAAGCACAAGCTGGAATCAAGATGGCTGGGAGAAATATCAATAACCTCAGATATGCAGATGACACCACCCTTATGGCAGTAAGCGAAGAAGAACTAACGAGCCTCTTAATGAAAGTGAGAGAAGTGAAAACGTTGGCTTAAAACTCAATATGCAGAAAACTAAGATCATGGTGTCTGGTCTCATCACTTCATGGCAAATAAATTGGGAAACAACGGAAACAGTGAGAGACTTTATTTTTGAGGGCTTCAAAATCACTGCAGATGGTGACTGCAGCCATGAAATTAAAAGACACTTACTGCTTGGAAGAAAAGCTATGACTATCCTAGACAGTATATTAAAAAACAGAGATATTACTTTGCCAACAAAGGTCCATATAGTCAAAGCTATGGTTTTTCCAGTAGTCATATATGGATGTGAGAGTTGGATTGTAAAGAAACCTTGAGCACTGAAGAATAGATGCTTTTGAACTGTGGGGTTGGAGAAGACTCTTAAGAGTCCCCTGGACTGCAAGGAGATCTAACCAGTCAATCCTAAAGGAGATCAGTCCTGAATATTCATTGGAAGGACTGATGCTGAAGCTAAAACTCTAATAGTTTGGCCACCTGATGTGAAGAAATGACTCTTTGGAAAGACCCTGATGCTGGGAAAGATTGAAGGCAGGAACAGAAGGGGGCAATAGAGGATGAGATGGTTGGATGGCATCACCAACTCGATGGACATGAGTCTGAGCAAGCTCTGGGCGTTGGTGATGGACAGGGAAGCCTGGCATGCTGCAGTCCATGGGGTCGCAAAGAGTTGGACACAAGTGAACGACTGAACTGAAATGAGGAGTCTTCATTTCTTAATTATTTTACACATTACTATTATCTCTGCTGCTGCTGCTAAGTCACTTCAGTCGTGTCTGACTCTGTGTGACCCCACAGACAGCAGGCTCTGCCATCCCTGGAATTCTCCAGGCAAGAACACTGGAGTGGGTTGCCATTTCCTTCTCCAATGCATGAAAGTGAAAAGTGAAAGTGAAGTTGCTCAGTCATGTCCGACTCTTTGCGACCCCATGGACTGCAGCCTACCAGGCTCTTCTGTCCATGGGATTTTCCAAGCAAGAGTACTGGAGTACTCAAGGTTATTTACATCTACTCGGTTTAGTAGAAATACTGCATACAATTGCACTACTCTGCATTTCTTCCCAGTTTCATGTTTAATAACGTCACATTTGTAGCATTCAATCTGCCAGAGCAAGAATATTTATACAATTGAAAGTGGCCATTGCAATGAATCCAGACTTTTTCCACCCAGAAAACCAGTGATTGGACATTCCCAGCACCCACTGCTGCCCACCTTCCTGCTTCCGCTTCCCACTCACAGCCCCGCTTATTTTCATTTGGTGTTTCCATGGAACATGTTACTTTTTAACACGTCGCACAAATTTGCTATCATTATTTGTTGTCTCACATCAGAAGTAAGCTCCGTGAGGGCAAGGAATCTTTTTCCTATTATGTCCTTCAAGTATTTCCACACCCAAAGAGTGCCTGCCACCTGGCTGGTGCTCACTAAATTTATTAAATAATGCTGGTGAATGCTGGACTCTGTGAGTAAGATGGGTGGGGGTGGGGGTGGGGATGGAGTTGGAGCCCCTCCCACCCCTCAGCCCAGCCCAGCTGACCAGAGTTTCAGAAGCTCTCTTTCTCTCCCTCTGTCCCTGCAGTCCCTGCCCAGCCTGTAGCCTGAGGGGAATCTTATGTAAATGTGTTCCAGAGGGTCCAAGTCTGAGGCTTTCTCTTTCCCCTGCCAGCTCTACTCACAGGCCAGGTGATCAGCACATGTTTCTCAAGACCAGTGCTTTGCCACCTCTAGGGCAGTGGTTCCTAAGTGGCCCCAGACCAGCAGCACCATGTTAGGAATGCAAATTATCAGACCCCACCCAAGACAGGTTGAGTCAGAAATTCTGGGGATGTGGCCATCTTAGTCCTTTCAGGCTGCTAGAGCAAAATACCACAGCCTGGGTGGCTTATAAACAACAGGGATTGATTTCTCAGTTCTGGAGGCTGCAAGTCTGAGATCTGAGGGTCACATACATTTTATTGCATCCTCACATGGTGGAAGTACCAAGGGAGTTCACTAGGGTCTCTTATGAAATCACGAATCCCATTCTGCTCTCAGGACCTAATCGCCTCCCAAAGGCCCCACCTCCCAATCCCAAGAGGGTTATGTTTCAACATAAGAACTTTGAGGAGAACATTCCTACCCTAGCAGAGGCCCAGCGATTTGTGTTTCTAAGATTCCAGTGCCGTGATTTGAGGACCACTGATCAAAGCCTTAGTCACCCTAAAGCAGTGGTTCTTAGGGACTTCTCTGGTGGTCCAATGGTTAAGAATCTGTCTTTCAATGCAGGGGACATGGGTTCGATCCCTGGACAGAAAACTAAGATCCCACATGCCACGGGGCAACTAACCCATGCGCCACAACTACTGAGCCTACAAACCACAAAAAAACGATCCTGCATGAGGCAAACAAGACCCAGTGCAGCCAAATAGATAAATATGGCTCAGTGCATAAAGTATCTGCCTGCAATGCAGGAGACACAGGAGATGTGGATTCGATCCCTGGGTCAGGAAGATCCCCTGGAGAAGAAAATGGCAAACCACTCCTGTATTCTTGCCTAGGAAATCGAATGGATAGGAGCCTGGTGGGCTACAGTCCAAAGGGTCTCAAAGAGCCGGACACGACTGAGTAACTAAGAATAATAATGATAATAGAGCGCAATAATAATGATAATAGAGCAGTGGTTTCCATATGGGATTGTTTTCCTCTGCCCCCTTCCCTACCAAGGACACTTTAGGCAGGATCTGGAGACACGGTTGCTCATCACAACTCTTGAGAGTGGTGGTGCTACTAGCATCCAGGGTGTAGAGACCACGGAAGCCACTCATCCTCTTACAGTGCACAGGGAGTCCCTCCACAACAAGAATTATCTGCCCAAAAGGTCAGTGGTGCCGACTGGAGAACACTGCTCTTAAGTATCCTCACTGCCCCACATCCAGCCAGCCAGCCTTCCTTCCCTTCTTTCCTGTCACATGTTCTTAGCACCCAGTAGGTGATACAAACCAAGATGCCAGCCTCTGCCAGCAGCTGTGAGGGAGACAGATGAGCCTGGAGATCTGCTTCATGCAGAGCCCTGCACCGAGGAATCCAAATCCTGCAGCTGACCTTTACAGCTCAGTGTGCTAAGTGCAATGATCAGAGAGATATCAAGGGGGTGCTCCCAACCCAAGCTTGAACATCAGGGAGGACTTCCTGGAGAAAGTGGCTTCTGTGCTGAGACTTCAAAGGCAGAGTTATTAGGACTCATCAGGGAGGGAGTGATGGGGAACGTTTTCCTTACGGAGCACTTACTATGTTCCAGTCACTATGCTGACTATTTTACTGTCTCGTTTCATCCCTGAAGCACTTTCCAAAGTTGACACTATCATTATCTCCATTTTAGAGATGGGGACACTGCCTTCCAGATACACTAAATAAGCTGCCTAAAGCCACTGAGCTGGGAAACATGAAAGCAGGGATTTGAATTCAGTTCTGAAGATGCCAAAGCCTGACAAGGTGACAGTCTGACAAAGCGCAAAGGAGGTAGAATTAACAGTGGTTTTAAAAAAAACCACTGTTAACCCTTGTGTTAAGGGCTCAATTTTGTCCCCTGAAAATGCATATGTTGCGGCCCCAGTACCTGGAGAATACGACTATATTTAGAGATTAGGTCTTTAAAGAGGTAATGAAGCTAAATTGTGACCATGAGGGTGGGCCCTAATCCAGTATGACAGATGTCCTGATAAGAAGTGGAAATTTGGACATAGAAAAAAAAATCAGGGATGTGCAGGCACAGGAAGGAAGAACCCTGGAAGACATAGGGAGGCAGCCACGTGCAAATCAAGGACAGAGGCCTCAAGAAACTAAAGACACTGACACCCCGATCTTGGACTTCCAGCCTCCAGCACTGTGGGAAAATGAATTCTGTTGCTTAGCACCAGTCTCCCACCCCATCCCCCACCCCACCCCACCCCCATCTGTGGTGTTTTGTTCTGATGGCCCAAGTGAACTAATACACCTTGTTTCCTCTTTGGGGACATTGCTTTGAAAGTAGGGAAATTTCAGTCATGTTAATTGTGCTTTACTGTTTCTGTTGTAAAAGAGAAGGAGAAATCTAGGTCTGTGGCCCTTTCTCTTCCCAACCTGACCCGTGCACCCCCTGACTAAGGGTCATCTGGTCAACCAAAGCTGCTAGCACAGAGTTTTTCCTCCTGGCTTTTGTAAGAGTCAAAACATATACACCACCATGTGTAAAATAGACAGCCAATGGGAATTTGCTGTATGACTCGGGGAACTCAAACCATGGCTGGATAACATAGAGGGGTGGGTTGGGGAGAGAGGTTCAAGAGGGAGAGGCATACATATACCCATGGCTGATTCATGCTGATGTATGGCAGAAACCAACTCAATATTGTAAAGTAATTATCCTTCAATTAAAAATAGATAATTTTTCTAAACAAAGCATTCACTGAGGAGACTGTGCAGGGCATCTTGTCAGGGGAGGAGAACTGGGAGGGCCTTAAATGGCAGGGGCAGATTCTCAGAGGTAAAAGAGGTGATACAGACCTGAGTGCCAACAGGGGACCCCGAGTCCCATCCCCTTGCAGCACTACAAAGAGTGGCCACTGGGCAGCTGGCATGGCTGACCAGGCCTAAATTCTCATTCACCAGAGCACTGGCACCTCCAGGCAGAGGTCAAGGACATCTCAGTCACTGCCAGTGAGGATCCAAGACTATAGGCAGGACCACTAAGAAGGGCCCTAGAACTAACCCTGCTTCTGGGGGATGTGGGCAGCAGCCCACACCAGCACACGCTGAGATGGTGTCTCTCATCCACCCAGAGGGTTGGAGGGTTGAAGTTAGATCGAGGTGAACTTAAAGCTGAAAAGAGAGCAATGTGATATTTTTGCACATCCAGACTTGTGCATTAAGATCCAAACCAGCTATGCTTTATTTTCAGAATTGGGATACAGAAAAGCAGGGTAGAAGCCAATTCAAGGCAAACCAAAAACACTTCTGTCAGCAGAAGAGACAGTGAGCCAGAGAGTAGGAGGAGTAAGCGACCCAGTGTTTTTCTCCTGGCTCTGTTTTGTCTCCTGACTAGACCTAATTATGCTTGTCATCTGCATCAGAAGGATGGGGCTAAGATTAACAAGTTAATGTGGGTAAAAGCTCTTGGAGCTCAGTAGATGAAAAGAGATCTAATTAGCGAGGCCAGCAGTGACCGCAGGCAGGCCCGTCCAGGGTGGGCTCCGCCCCCTGGACTCACCAGAAAGCTGGCTAGAGCTCCTGGGAGGGGTTTCTGCAAATTCTGCCTAACCCTGCAGCAAGCACTCATAGAAGAACCTTCCATGTTTTCCTTCAGCCCTAGAATTCGGTGACTTTTCATGGGTGCAGGAAAAAATGTGTGCACATCTCTCAGCTGACGTGGAAAAGGAAAAGACACAACCATCATCCTTTGTTTCTCAACACGGACTGATGTGTCTGAACAGGGGTTAATGATACACAGAGGTCAAGTGAGTACCATGAGGGACACAAGGTCAATCCTGACTGCCACTTACTAGGTGGGAGAATTTAGGCCACACATTCAATACCCTTGAGGCTCTGGCTCATCCTTGGCCCAAATGGGGATAATACTTCCTACCTCAGAGTTACAAAGCTTAGATTTGTTCACACTGGACGCGAATAAGTGCGTTTTAAAATTAGTGGTCCAGTGGTTAAGAATCTGCCTGCCAGTGCGGGAGATATGGGTTCAATTCCTGCTCCTGGAAGATCCCACATGCCTCAGGGCAACTAAGCCCTGTGACACAGCTACTAACCCTGCATTCTGCAGCAAGAGAAGCCACCACAGTGAGAAGCCCACGTAAGACAACTAGAGAAAGCCCGCAAACAGCAATGATGACCCAGCACGGCCAAAAATTAAATGAGTAAAAAGTAAAATAATAATAAAAGAAAATGAATGTTAATCAGTCATAGTGGTGCCTGGAATATAATAGCTGCTTGAAATATTGACTGGATTGAACTCTCTCATTCAACAAAAACTTGTTGAATTATCTATTATGGGCCAGGGGGATTGGGCATTGTATATCTTGGGTGTACTATGATGAGCCACAGACACACCTCGGCCCTCATAGAGCTGACGTGTATATCAGACAATAACCTGCATAAACTCTCCCATCTTCCCCCAGTGTCTTCCTTCTTCTCTTAAAAGACTTGAGAACATTTTTTAATTAAAAAAAAAAAAAAGCCTAAAACCTGCTCACAGGTATATCTGCCTAAAAGAAAAAGACAATTGAATCTACTCTAAGAATTAAAGGGGATTTTTTTAGAACACCCCAAATCAGCCAAGAATTTTAAAGTGCAAATGCTGGAGTAAATTTTGTAACCTTTCCCCTTCAGCTACATGGCATGTTATCCAGAGTTTCACCTGTTATGTAAATGGGAGCCTGGTTGGCTTGGATATGGGGGAAGAGTTTGTCCTGTGACTGTGAAAAGGACTGGTTCTCACTGGCCCCGCTCCTTCCGGGCACTCACTTATCAGTCCTGCGGCAGAGCACATGTTTGTGTAAATATTTAGCTAATGGCTGTCTCCCCCACTGGGCAGTGACCTGCAGGAGGGCAGCGTCCCTGACTGGGGTTCCTGGCAGCCTGATGCTGCCTTCTACACCTGGGCTCAGGGCAAGCAGCATTCCCTGAAGTTTTCCTGCAGGAACCTTACAAAGTGGAACTCTTACCAAGTGCTTTTTGCACATGTAGAACATGTAGCACGGGAGGATTCCTGACGCACCAGCAATTCTACAGCTAGGAAGGAGGTGGGCGAGGAGCAGAGCTGCGACTCAGAGCATACAGCCATGCTCGCCCGCCCACCGTGCTGACAGATGTCAGGTGGCTATGTACAGGATGGGAGAGGTGGTGCGAGGGTTTTTCTGCAGAGCTGGGTGCTCAGGTACAGCAGGGCCCACATGCTAGGCCTGTGGGCGTCAGCTGCTGTGGCTCAGAACGGGCCCAGGAACACTGTATGGTGCGGGCTCGTCCCTACCCGTTAGCTGAACAACCTTGGGCAAGTTACCTCATATTTCGAAGTCTCGGTTTCCTGTTTGCAAAATGGCAATTTAAGAAAACAAACCAGTAAATCAAAACCAAATGAGATATTACTTCACACTCTTCGGGATGGCTACTATTAAAAAAAAAAAAAGGAAAAGGAAAAAAGAACAGCTATAGGCAAGGATGTGGAGAATGTGGAATTCTTGTGTGCTAGCAGTGGGAATGGGGCAGCTGCTACAGAGGAGGGTTTGGGATTTCCTGAAAAAAATTAGAAGTAGAATAACCATATATGATCCAGCATTTCTACTTCTGAGTATATACCCCAAAGAATTGAAAGCAGGAACTCAAAAAGATATCTGTACACCTAGGTTCATAGCAGCATTATTCACAAGAGTCAAGAGGTCAAAACAACCAAGCATCCATCAAGGATGGATGGATAAGCAAACTGTGATCTATACACATAATGGAATATTATTCAGCCTCAAAAAGGAAAAAAATTCTGACACATACTCCAACATGGATGAAACCTGAAGACACTGAAAGTGAAAGTGAAGTTGCTCAGTCATGTCCGACTCTTTGTGACCCCATGGACTGCAGCCTGCCAGGCTCCTCTGTCCATGGGATTTTCCAGGCAACAATACTGGAGTGGGCTGCCATTTCCTTCTCCAGGGGATCTTCCCAACCCAGGGATCAAACCCAGGTCTCCTGCATTGTAGGCAGATGCTTTTACCATCTGAGCCACCAGGGAAGTCCCTAATGCCAAGTGAAATAAGCTGGTCACAAAAAACTAATACCATATAATCCCATTTATATAAGGTACTTAAAGTAGTCAAGTTCATAGAGACAGAAAGTGGAGGAGTGGTTGCCAGATGTGGGGGGCAGAAAATGGGATGTTGTTCAGTGGATATAGAGATAAGTTTTGCAAGCTGAAAAAAGACATCCACAACAATGTGAGACTTCACACTTAAATGCTGGACTCCACACTTAAAAACAGCCAAGAAGGTAAATTTTATGTTATGTGTATCTTACCACAATTTTTTTTTTTTAAAAGAAAGAAAAAAACAAATGAATCTACCAGGAGGAGTAGAGAAGATAAGTCTGGCACATCAACTGTATGGAATGAAGAGGTTAAAGCCCAAATACCTTAGAATCTACCTCAGACTGCACTTAAGAGAGGGTTTCTATACCTTTACCTCTAAAGAAGTGCCGAGCATTGCAAGACTTTCATCCAGTGTGGCAGGCCACACAGAGAGGTTTATTGTTGGTGGTTGTTTGGTTTTTTTGTTTTTAAGCAGAGAGAACTTTGGGTGCAATTGCCAACTACAAAGCAGACACCTCTCACCACCCACAGCCCACAGGCCCAGGGAGTGTTTGGAACTAGCCTCCAGGCAGGGTTGGGCAAGAACAGGGTCTGACGGGGTGAGGTCTCATTTTTAATGTCTCCGCCAGACACTGGTGCCAGGTTGCTACCAGCTGCTGGCATCTTTCAGTGCTGCCAATAAAAGTTTCAGCAATGCTCACCCAGCCAGAAATGCCAGGGCTGCACCCCGGTCAGCACCCAGCTCAGCCACCTGCACTGACTCTCTGTACTGTCTTCTGCAGAACAAGAACAATAGATTTCATTTACGGAGCCCTGGTGTTTTGCATATATGATCTCATTTAATCTTTAAAACAACTCAATAGGGTGTTATTATATTCATTTTTTGGTATGAAAACTGAAGTTCAGAGAGGAAAAGTGACTTGCCCAAATTAGTAGGTGGAAGAAACTAGACTTGAACTTAGGTCTGTTCAGAGCCGCCATCCATTATGCTACATTAGGACAGTGTAAATGCATGGACTGATGAAAGAACAAATAAATGAAAGGAATGAAAACTGCAGGGTTGTTATTTCCCAATGTCTTTCACCTGAGGATTTCCAAGTACTTTTCAAGAATTTGACAGTGATTTATTGAATATCTACTTTTCAGGCACCTCAGAGAGCTGGATTTATAAAGTCAGGCCATGGTTGACCTTGTCTTCGGTGGGGAGCTTTTCAGCCAGCTGGAGAGACAAACGTATGAAAACTAGTAATAGCTGACGTTTACTGACATTGCTTGGCTAGCTTTCATAGGGGCTATTTTATTTAGTCCATGGCAAAAAGTAGCCTGTGAAGGAGGTACTATTATAACTCCATTTTTCAGATGAGGAGACTGAGACTTTGGTGGATTATTCAACTTATCTTGGGTCCTATAACTCAAGACTACTCAAAGGATTGTCCGTGGCCCTAATTGCTTGTCAGTGGCCTGCTGCAAAGTAAGTACAGAAGTAGAGTATTAGTGTATTGTAGCAATCTGATACAGCAATTATATGTCTGTTGAGTAAAATAATTCTTAAAAGTTGGTCTTATATTTCATATATTCATTTATTTTTCTTTTATCTCAATTTAAATGAATTTTTATGTTTCTAGTTCATCTCATTTTTACTGAATTCCTCTGTCTTTGAGGAGAATTGGCTCTAGGACCTCCAAGGATACCATAATCCATAGTTGTTCAAGTGTCTTATATAAAATGGCATCATATTTGCATATAACCTACATACATCCTCCCATAAATCATTTCTAGATATCTAATACATGCAAATGCTATGTAAGTAGTTGTAAATATAATGTAAATGCTAGTTGTTGGTATGTTGTAATTCAAATTTTGCTTTTTGGGAATTTTCTGGAATATTTTTTCCAATATATTTGGTTCACGGTTGGTTGAATCTACAGATGCAGAACCCACAAATACAGAGGGGTGACTGTTCTTCACTTCTTTCTATTTTACAAAAGCATTGACCAACAGAATATCGGGGGAAAACAACTGCTCCTTTGCCACAGGTAGTTGGAGAAACAATGAGACAGTTTAGCAATAGCAGACCTGGGATCTGACCTGTGCAGTGTAACTCCAGAGACTATTCTTGTCCTCAGGATTGAAAGATGACTGCCACCCCTCCAGGCTCTGTATCTGCATTCCAAGGAGCAGGAAGGGAAGGGAAAGGGCAAAAGGCACAGGGCAGCTAAGTCACACGGCTTCTTATAGTTTGTCTGTCAGGTACAATTTATTCCCTAACTCACAGCCTTTGTTCTTCATATTTTTCCTCTCCAGATATCCACATGGCTTGCCTTTCACTTCATTTCCAATCTGCATTTGAGAAGAGGCTCTCCTAAGAGAAGAGGCTGTCTCTGGACACCTTGTCTAAAATAAGGCCACTGTCCATTCACTCCCCAGCTCTCTGCTGTCCAACACCATAACCACTAACCACTTGTGCCTAGTGAGCACTTGAAATGTGGTTGGTTCAAACTGAGATGAGCTAGAAGTGAAAATATTATATCAAACCAACTGGTATGATAATATTTTTAACATACTGTATTAGGTTAAACAAAATATATCATTAAAATGAATTCCATCTGTTTCTCTTTACTTTTTTAAATGTGACAACTAGGAAATTTGAAACTGCAAATTGTAAACATAAGAAAGTCTTCCCAAATGGGAAAGACTAGAGATCTCTTCAAGAAAATTAGAGATACCAAGGGAACATTTCATACAAAGATGGGCACAATAAAGGACAGAAATGGTATGGACGTAAGAGAAGAAGATGATATTAAGAAGAGGTGGCAAGAACACACAGAACTGTACAAAAAGATCTTAATGACCCAGATAACCACAATGGTGTGATTACTCACTTAGAGCTAGACATCCTAGAGTGTGAAGTCAAGTGGACCTTAGGAAGCATCACTACAAACAAAGCTAGTGGAGGTGATGGAATTCCAGCTGAGCTATTTCAAATCCTAAAAGATGATGTGAAAGTGCTGCACTAAATTTGGAAAACTCAGCAAATTTGGAAAACTCAGCAGTGGCCACAGGACTGGAAAAGGTCAGTTTTCATTCCAATCCCTAAGAAAGGCAATGCCAAAGAATGCTCAAACTACTACAAAACTGCACTCATTTCACACACTAGCAAAATGATGCTCAAAATTCTCCAAGCCAGGCTTCAACAGTATGTAAACCAAGAACTTCCAGATGTTCAAGCTGGATTTAGAAAAGGCAGAGGAATCAGAGATCAAATTGCCAATATCTGTTGGATCATAGATAAAGCAAAAGAATTCCAGAAACACATCTACTTCTGCTTCAGTGACTATGCTAAATCCTTTGACTGTGTGGATCATGACAAACTGTGGAAAATTCTTCAAGAGATGGGAATACCAAACCACTTTAACTGCCTCCTGAGAAACCTGTATGCAGGTCAAGAAGCAACAGTTAGAACTGGACATGGAACAACAGACTGGTTCCAAATTGTGAAAGGAGTATTTTAAGGCTACGTCACCCTGCTTATTTAACTTACATGCAGAATTCATCATGAGAAATGCCAGGCTGGATGAAGCACAAGTTAGAATTAAGATTGCTGGGAGAAATATCAATAACCTCAGATATACAGATGACACAACCCTCATGGCAGAGAGCGAAGAGGAACTAAAGAGTCTCTTGATGAAGGTGAAAGAGGAGAGTGAAAAAGCTGACTTAAAACTCAACATTCAAGAAACTAAGATCATGGCATTTGGTCCCATCACTTCATGGCAAATAGATGTGGAAACAAAGAAATAGTGACAGACTTTATTTTCTTGGGCTCTAAAATCACTGCAGATGGTGACTGCAGCCTTGAAATTAATAGATGTTTGCTCCTAGGAAGAAAAGCTTTAACAAAACTAGTCAGCATATTAAAAAGCAGAGACATTATTTTGCTGACAACTAACTAGACTAGGCAAAGTTATAGTTTATCCAGTAGTCATGTATGGATGTGAAAGTTGGACCATAAAGAAGGCTGAGCGCCGAAGAACTGATGCTTACAAACTGTGGTGTTGGAGAAGACTTTTAAGAGTTCCTTAGGCAGCAAGGATATCACACCAATCAATCCTAAAGGAAATCAATCCTGAATATTCATTGGAAGAACTGATGCTGACACTGAAGCTCCAGTACTTTGGCTACCTGATGCAAAGAACTGACTCATTAGAAAAGACCTTGATACTGGGAAAGATTGAAGGCAAAAGAAGGGGATGAGAGAGAACGAGAGAGATGGCTGGATGGCATCACCGACTCAATGGCCATGAGTTTGAACAAGCTCTGGAATATGGTGAAGGACAGGGAATCCAAGTGTGCTGCAGTCCACGGGGTCACAAAGAGTTGGACATGACTGAGCAACTAAACAACAACAAGAATACACTATATTAAAAATATTATCTGATAAAATAACAAAATATTATCTGTTCTAGCCCCTGACACTGCTTTATTTCCCTTTATAAGGGTTATTGCCACCAGACATTAGATGACATATTTCTATTTCATTTATTTATTATTAGCCTCTCCCACTGGAATGTAAGTTCAATTATGTCAGAGACTTTATTTCGTGTTCACCACTCAAACCCCACTGCCCAGAACAGCACCTGGGTAGGGGCTCCAGCTCTGTTATACGAATCCATGAAAAATGAACAAAACCAACTAGACTAGAAAGTCTTTTGGGCCCTTTCATCTTTGTGATTGTATTGTTTGTATGTCTGACAATGGCCTAAAAACATGTTTGTATAAAAGGTGGAATCAACGTGTGTATTCGAACTTTAATCTATACCCTCCAGGGAGCTAAATATTCAGTGTCCTATTTAGAAATCCACATTGTAGTGGAGACTGCTTAAACCTTTCAAACAGAAATCTATACCAGGGATTTCTTTATTTTTTTATAATTTTATTTATTTTTGGTTGCACTGGGTCTCTATGGCTGTGCACGGAATTTCTCTAGTTTCGGGAGCAGGGGCTCCTCTCTAGCTGCAGCGTGCAGGCTTCTCACTGCGGCGGCGTCTCTAGTTGCAGAGCATGAGCTCTAGGGCATGCGGGCTTCCGTGCTTGTGGTGCACGGGCTTAGTTACCCCATGGCATGTGGAATCTTCCCAGAGCAGGGGACAGAACCTGTGCCTCCTGCCTTGTCAGGCGGATTCTTAACCACTGGACCACCAGAGAAGTCCCCAGAGGGTTCTTAATTAACATGAGGAATGTTAAAAATAATTATTTGCTGTTGGAGAAAGAGAAGTGCTCCAAGTAGCTTATCTAGAAGGACTATACAGTTCAGTGTGTTTGCAGAACAAGGTAGACGAATCAGCAAATTTTAGCATGCACTGTACATGAAGTGTGCTTGTGGGATTCACCCTTCCTACTTCTTAGACTTAAGAAGAGTTGATTGTAATTTTTTTCTGCCTAACTTGCTGATACAAATCTGGTAGACTTTGATCTAAGACCCACTTCCTTAGTAGCATACCCCCAGGTAGCAAGGTGAGGAGGATCAACTGTATGCCCCCACTGTGACTCCATCTACCTGTGATCACTAGGGGCTGCTGATATTTATGAAAAGAAACTGACAGTTGTTAAGCCAACAGACTGGCTGAGGCCTGGTGATAAGAGATTTCTAGACCTCATTCCAAGTGCTTCATCTTCAAGTTCTCCCTCCAAGTAACACTGTTGCTCAGACGATGCCTGTCTGCACTTGGGCTACAGTGCTTCTGGACTCTTCCATGCCTGTTACAACAAGCTGCTGCCAGGGCAGCAAGCAGCACGTCTGCAGCATCAGCGGTCAGGAGTGAGTTGCTTGGTCTGAGCCAAATTTTTAGAGACAGCTGACATTCTCACTGTCAGGCCCCTGGAATTAGCCATGGGCCTTTATTCCCATTTTGGTGAACAGAGAGATTCAGTTTGTATTAACTCAGGGTAGGCCCGGCCCCAGGTTCCTAGCCCAAAGGCTACCACTCTTAGCTGTCTCAGGGTGTCACAAGTGGGCTGTGAATACACAGATACACACACACACACACACACATACACACACACACCATTGTCTGGGAGCTAAAGACTTAATGTTTCTCACAAGCATTTACCATAGTTTGTTGCTGTTGTTCAGGCACTAGTTCGTACCAACCCTTTGTGACTCCATGGACTGCAGCATGCCAGCCTTCCTTGTCCTTCACTATGTTTGCTCAGATTCATGTCCACTGAGTCAGGGATAAATCCATTTCCTTTTGATTGTGCTACTGATGCCATAAAAGAGTTTCTGTCAATATTTGAATCCATAGATCCTAAAGAAACAAATGCTATAACTCAGTGTCCCCAGTACTCAAAAACTTAATGCTGATGAACTAATGATAAACCTTTGAGCTAGAGGAGAGTTTAAAGAGCAATAAGATCAGTGATTTTCAAAATTTAGGGTTGGGCAGGGGGGCAGCATCTTAAAAAAAAAAAAAAAAACTAAACTAAAATACAATTTTAAAAAGAAAGAACAATGGAAATCCAAGAAGTCTCCTTACACAAGCAGATACCCAGGGGACGAGCTTACCCCAGATGTACCCTGGCAGATCTGAGCTGAGACACCCTGTCACTCACACACCATGAATATCTGCAAACCCTGCACCCCTTCAACTGGGGGCCTACCATCTCTCCCTCTGGAGGAGCCATCCATTCATTCCATCACCCCACAAACCTTTATGAGGCCCTGTGTGTGCCAGGCAGACAAGGGCACAGTGGTATCATGGTGGAACAGGCAGTGACCACTCGAGGGAGCCAAGGAAAGGAAATGAGGTGACCCTTAAAGGCGGATGAAGTGAGAAGAAAGAGTGGGGCTGGAGGCAGCAAGAAGGCCGTGAGTTCTCCAGGTCAAGGGAATCACATGCAGAGGGAACAGCTATTATAACCAGGCATGTGACAGAGATATAAGTGCTTTGCATGCACACAGCCCTCTGGGGTAGGTACTATGATTTGCTCCATGTTGCAGATGAGAAAATGAAGGCACAGAGCAGTTAAATAACTTGTCCAAGGTCAGGCTAGAAAGAGGTGGAGCCAGGGTTTGAGCCCAGATTGTCTAGAACTATAGTCTTTGTGCTGAACCTCTGTACTGTGCTGCCTGAGAATTCAGAAAAGCAAAAAAAAAAAAAAAAAAAAAAAACAAGTCAGTCAGGTTCAGTCAAATGCTGCAGCAGACCCAGAGGGAAGGCTAGGGAGGCAGGACTTTGTTCTTAGTGGTGAGGAGCCTCAACTTGATCCTGAGGGCAGTGAGAGCTACTGAAGTGTTTTGGTTTTTTTTTTTTTTTAATTATTATTTTTACTTTTAATTGGAAAGTAATTGCTTCACAATGTTGTGTTGGTTTCTGCTGTACAACAAGAGTCAGCTATAAAGTATACATATATCCCCTCCCTTGTGAGCCTCCCTTCCACCCCCCTATTGAAGGGTTTTAATTAGAGAAGTGAAATGAATAGATTTCACTAAATTTCCTGCTACAAAACCAGATTCTTTTTTAGAAGATCATCATCATTCCCACAATTTCTCACCTCCTTTTTACCTCAGTCACTTACAGAAGGTCAAGATACCTTCTAAGTCAATCACCAACGCACTGACCTTAGCTCCATGTCCTCTGCACATCTATTAGTCTGACCAATTGCCACCCTGCCCATCCTTTCAGCAGCCTCCCCTCCTTTATCCTTAATCCCTTCTTACAATCTTTCTCTCACCTCTTGTCCTGTCTAGTGTCTGAATTTGCCCTAACACTTTGCTCCCATTGCTGCTACCTGAAAGCAGATGACTTTTTCTTTCTCTCATACCCTGCCCATGTCACACAACCAGGAGATAGGATGAGTATGTGTCTTGCTTCCCATGGACACTTCCAAATCATTTTATTCCCTTCTTCTTTAACCTCTCTTCCATGGAGTTTTATTTCAGTAGACTTTACCTCCCCCCTCCCCCGCCTACACCCGGCTCTTCTGGACTACCACCCTCTCCAGTCCATCTTGTCTCACTCTTTCTATTACATTTCATTCAACTGTTACCATCCTTGGTTACCTCAAAATTCCTATGGCTTATCCATCCAGTACCTTGGCTGCTTGTCCTTCAGCCAACTCACACTAATGACCCTTTCTTCCATCCTACTTAGCTATCATCTTCCTCAATTCTATCCTTTGACATTGTGAAGCACACTAACTGTGTCATCTCTGAAACTTCAACCTCAGATATCCCACTCTCTATGTTCTAGCTTACTTGATCTGATCTTCTAGTCCTGTAAGTTTCAAACTCATAGAGATCTTCCATGATTATTAACCTTGGAATTTTCTCATCAGTTACCTCACTCTTACCTCCCTCAGCTTAATGGTTCTTTCTTACAACCACTTTCCCGCAAACTACCCCCAACAGTCTTATCTGCCAAACACCAACCTTCCAGCACCCAAGCAGCTGTGGGTTCTTGACTAATCCACAGATTATGACAATGGGATTCCTTTCACATTTATGAACACAAATCTCATGTAGGTTCTCACCACTGACTGGCAAGATACTTATCCAGTATCTTCACTTCCCAACTCTTTCCAAAACTATTGCTCACTTTTCTTAATTTCCTCAAACTTCCTATATTGCTCCTCCCTTCAATCTCAGATGATAGCTCTGACTTGTAGTTCAGTGAGAAAAAAGAGAAACAGTCCAATCACATAGAAACTGCCTCATCTTCTCATTGATAAAACTTCCAACTTAACCCTAAATATTATTTGAAAGGACTGATGCTGAAGCTGAAGCACCAATACTTTGGCTACCTGTTGTAAAGAGTCAACCCATGGGTAAAGACTCTGATGCTGGGAAAGACTGATGGCAGGAGGAGAAGGGAGTGACAGAGGATGAGATGGTTGGATGGCATCACCAACTCAATGGACATAGGTTTGAGCAAACTTCAGGAGATAGTGAAGAACAGGGAAGCCTGGCATGCCACAGTCCATGGGGTCACAAAGAGTCGGACATGACCTAGTGACTGAACAGCAACAACCAACCTAACCCAATCTGTGCTCATATTCTGCACATTTCCTCCTGTTTCCATGGAGGGCACATCCATGCTTCAGTCTCAGGTCAGCCCATCCCAGATCAGCCCATCCCTCCCCTCTTGCCTTCTCTTGGACAGTAGTTCTGTAAGTATCTCCTCTCTTTCCTGCAGTAATCTTTTCCTTTCTATTGGCTCACTGCACTTTCCTTTCCTCTCCCCCTCCCCTACAGAGGGTTAAGAATCAAGGTTCTCAAAAAATAAAAACACAACAACAATAACAAACATGTTTTAGCTTCCCATTCCCCTCCAACTACAGTCCCAAGCTCTATTCTACTTCACTTAGAAGTGGTTCTCCACAGCTGCTATCTGCTCTGCTGCTGCTACTAAGTCACTTCAGTCTTGTGTGACTCTGTGTGACTCCATAGACGGCAGCCCACCAGGCTCCCCTGTCCCTGGGATTCTCCAGGCAAGAACACTGGAGTGTGTTGCCATTTCCTTCTCCAATGCATGAAAGTGAAAAGTGAAAGTGAATTCGCTCAGTCATGTCCGACCCTCAGCGACCCCATGAACTGCAGCCTTCCAGGCTCCTCCGTCCACGAGATTTTCCAGGCAAGAGTACTGGAGTGGGGTGCCATCGCCTTCTCTGCCTGTCTGCTCTATCCTACCTCAAATGCTCTTCTCCCCTGCCCCCATTCCTTCTGAGCTTCTAGCTTTCCATCTCTCTTGAGATGGCTCTTGGCAAAGTGGCTGGTGACCTCTGGATAACCAAACCCAGTGTTCACTTTGCTCTTACTAGAATCTGTAGCACATTTCTGTTTACCAGGTCCTCCTTCCTGGAAAAAAAAAGAAAAAAAAGTTTTTTTTCTTTTGTAGTTTCTGTGACAGCAAACTTTCCTGGTTTTACCCTCACTTCACTGGTAGCTCCTTCTTCATTTCATTTGCTGGCTTTCTCCTCTTTGATTTTAATGTTGGAGTTCTTTTCTTTACTCATTCTCCCCTTGATGATCCAATTCAATCCCATGGTTCAAATACCAATTTAAGTCTGTTTCCTGAACCTCTATTTCTAGAACCAACTTCTCGGCTGATTCTGAGACTCATATCCCACTGCCTTCTTGACACTTCCATACGGATAACAAATAGACCTTCAAATTTAATATGGTCACAGCACAGTCCTTCATCCCCTGCCACCATGGACTTCGCCAGGCTTCTCAATTGTGGTAAATGACAGTATCACCCACTTAATTACTCAAAGCAAAAACAAGAGTGGTCCTAATTTCCTCCCCTCCCTCATCCCCATGAGCTGGTGCTTTTCCCTTTCTTCTCCAAAATATTCCCAGTATCCATTCTCTCTACTATGACTGATAACATGCTCAATCAAGTCTGCAGCATGTTTCAACTTGACTATTGCAAAAACATTCCTAATTATGCTCTCTGCCTCTTCTCTTGCCCCTCCTCCTAGAATCGATTTTCCACACTCCTACCAAATTACCTTTGAAAAGTAAAGCATTTGCACCTTAAATCTTCCAGTGTCTTCCCATCCGACTTAGAGTAAAATCAACACTCTGGTCCCAGCTCACAGAGTCCTGCATGATGGGTTCCCTGCCTACTCTTCCTCTTGCTCACTTTGTACCACTTGGTGACCTTTGTACTTGGACTTGGAAGGTTGTTCCAGTCTTAGGACCTTAGCTCTAGCTCTACTCTGACTAGAATGTTCTTCCTGTAGATCTCTGTATGTGTGGATCCTTCTCAAGTTTCAGGTGAAGTACAGCATCTTTAGAGAGGCCCTTCCTCAACATCCAACCTAAAAAATCATCCTACCACCATACACATGTCATTTATATCACACTGTTTTGTCATCTTTTCATCAGAATTATTGAAGAAAAAAAAGACCACTTGACAATTTTCTATTTATAACGTTTATTTATTGTCTGTCTACTTCCCTCTCCCCATACCTGTCACACATACACTGTAATCTATACCTTTTCCTGTTCACTAACCTAGAAGAGTACCTGATACTCAAAAGCATACTAGTTGAATGAATGAGTTATAAACTGTGTTTTACATTTCAAAGTCCAGAATCTGCACCTGTAGCTAGATGTACTGTGAGAGGGAAGCATGAGCAATCAAGAGAAAAATTTTCAGACAAAATATGAAAAGGCCTGCAAATGAGTAATTTAAAACCTCTCAACAAGCAAATGCAGGAGACCTGGGTTTGATCCCTGGGTTGGAAAGATTCCCTGAAGAAGAGAATGGCAATCCACTCCAGTATTCTTGCTGGAGATTCCCATGCACAGAGGAGCCTGGTGGGCTACAGTCCATGGGGTTTCAGAGCCAGACATGACTCAGCAACTAAGAGCACCAAATAGAAGTCCAGGACTAGACAGCTTTACTGGTGAATCCTACCAAATATTCAAAGACTTAATACCAATCCTAAAACTCTTGCAAAAAATAGAGGAGGAGGGAACATTTCCAAACTCATTTCATGAGGCCAGTATAACCCTGATACCAAGCCAGTTAAGGACACAAGAAAAGAAAATTACAGGCCAACATTCCCAATGAACATAAATACAAAAATCCTCAAAAAATATTAGCAAAACAAATTCAATAGTACATTGAAAAGATCATAACCATGATTAAATGGGGTTTATTCTAGGAATGCTAATGTGGTTCAAAATACATTAATTAATATACTTAATATACCACATTAACAAAATGAAGCATGAAAAAATATTTGATTATCTCAATAGATGCAAAAAAAAAAAGCATTTGACGAAACTCACCATTCATTCATGATAAAAACTCTCAACAAAGTGGGTATAAAGGGAATGTACTTCAACGTAATAGAGACCACATATGACAAGCCCACAGCTAACAGCTAACATCATACTCAACAGTGAAAAGCTGAAAGTTTTTCCTCCAAGATCAGGAACAGGATAAGGATGCCCACTCCCATAACTTTTATTTAACATAGTACTGGAAGTCCAAGCCAGAGCAATTTGTTAAGGAAAAGAAATAAAAGACAGTCAAATTGGAAAGGAAGAAGTAAAACTGTTACTATTTGTAGATAGCATGATATTATATGTAGAAAACCATAAAGATTCCATGAAAAAAAATTGTTAAAACAAATAAAATCCATATACAGAAATTTTTTGTGTTTCTATATACCACTAATGAACTATCAGAAAAAGAAATTAAGAAAATAATTTCATTTATAATTGCATCGAAAATAATAACAATATCTAAGTGTAAATTTAAACAAGGAAGTGAAACACTTATACACTAATAACTATATATAAGACATTTTGAAATTGAAAAAGACACAAATAAATGAAAAGATACTCCATGCTCATGGATTGAAAGAATTATTGTTGTTAAAATGTCCATACTGCCCAAAACAATCTACAATTCAATGCGTTCCCTATCAAAATTCCAATACATTTTCCACATCAACAGAGTAAACAATTCTAAAATTTGCATGATACCACAAAAGATCCCAAATAGCCAAAGCAATCTTGAGAAAGAAGAACAAAACTAGAGGCATCATGCTCCCTGATTTCAAACTGTATTATATAGCTCTAGTAATCAAAGCAATGGCACCCCACTCCAATACTCTTGCCTGGAAAATCCCATGGATGGAGGAGCCTGGTGGGCTGCAGTGCATGGGATCGCTAAGAGTCGGACACAATTGAGCGACTTCACTTTCACTTTTCACTTTCATGCATTGGAGAAGGAAATGGCAACCCACTCCAGTATTCTTGCCTGGAGAATCCCAGGGACAGGGGAGCCTGGTGGACTGCCCTCTATGGGGTTGCACAGAGTCGGACACGACTGAAGCAACTTAGCAGCAGCAGCAGTAATCAAAAAAGTATGGTGTTGCCATAAAAACAGACATATAGATCAATGAAAGAGAAACAGAGCCCAGAAATAAATCCACGCATAAATGGTCAGTTAATTTACAACAAAGGAGCTAAAAATATAGAATAGGGAAAGGACAATTTCCTCAATAAATGGTGCTGGGAAAACTGGGCAGCAATATGCAAGAGGATGAAACCAGACCACTATCTGACACCACACACAACAATAACACAAAATGAATTAAAGATTGGAATGTAAGACCTGAAACCAAAAACTTCCTGAAAGAAGATAAAGTAGGTAAGCCCTTTGACACTGGTCTTGGCAATGGTTTTTTTGGATCTGACACCAAAAGCAAAGGCATTAAAAGCAAAAATAAACAAGCAGGACACATAAAACTGAAAAGTTTCTGCATGTCAAAGGAAACCATGGACAAAATGCAAAGGACACCTACTGAGTGGGAGGGAAAAAAATGCAAATCATATTAGCAGAAAAACACAAACAATCCAAATAAAAATGGGCAGAGGATCTCAATAGACATTTTTCCAAAGACATACAAATGGTCAACAGGCATGTGAAAAGGTGTTCAACACTAGTAATCATCAGGGAAACGCAAATACAAACCACAATGAGATATTGCCTCACAACTGTTAGAACAACTATCATCAAAAAGTTAAGGAATAACAAGTGTCTGTGAGGAGAAAAGGGAACGCCGTACACTGTTAGTGGGAATGTAAATTGGTGCAGCCTCTATGGTAAATGGCATGGGGTTTCCTCAAAATATTAAAAATAGAACTGCTGCTGCTAAGTCGCTTCAGTCGTGTCCGACTCTGTGCGACCCCGTAGACGGTAGCCCACCAGGCTCCGCCGTCTCTGGGATTCTCCAGGCAAGAACACTGGAGTGGGTTGCCATTTCCTTCTCTAGTGCATGAAAGTGAAAAGTGAAAGTACAGTAGTTCAGTCGTATCCAACTGTTAGCGACCCCATGGACTGCAGCCTACCAAGCTCCTCCACCCATGGGATTTTCCAGGCAAGAGTACTGCAGTGGGTTGCTATGCCCATCTCCAAAAACAGAACTACTATACAGTAAATCCACTTCTGGGTATTTATCCAAAGAAAAGGAAAACAGTAGCTTAAAAAGATATGTGTACCCTATGCTCATTGCAGCATTATTTAGAATAGCCACGATATCGTAAGCTGTCCATTGACAAATGAATGGATAAGGAAAATGGGATATATATATTATTCAGTCATAAAAGAAATAAAATCTTGCCATTTGCGACAAAATGGATGGACTTTGAGGGCATTATGTTAAGTGAAATAAGTCAGACAGATAAATACTGTATGATCTCTCTTGCATGTGGAATCTAAAAGCAAAAAATAAAAATGCAAGCTCATAGATAACAAAGAAGAGATTGGTGGTTGCTAGAGATGGGGGTCAGGGGTTGGTGAAATGTGAGTCAAATGGTACAACTTCTAGTTATAATATAAATGTCATGGGGATATAACGCACAGCATGGTGACTCTAGTTAATAATAGTATATTACATATTTGAAAGCAGTTAAAGCATATTATAGAAGTAGTCACTACAAGGGAAAAATAACTCTAACTATGTATAGTGACAGATGTTAACAGATATTATTTTGGTAGTCATCCCACAATATATACAAATACAGAATCATTATGTTGTACACTGAAAATAACATAATGTTGTATGTCGATTATACTTCAATAAAAGATATCAGTTCAGTTCAGTTCAGTCACTCAGTCGTGTCTGACTCTTTGCGACCCCATGAACTGCAGCACACCAGGCCTCCCTGTCCATCACCAACTCCCGGAGTTCACTTAAACTCATGCCCATCGAGTCGGTGATGCTATCCAGCCATCTCATCCTCTGTCGTCCCCTTCTCCTCCTGCCCCCAATCCCTCCCAGCATCAGAGTCTTTTCCAATGAGTCAACTCTTCACATGAGGTCGCCAAAGTACTGCAGTTTCAGCTTTAGCATCATTCCTTCCAAAGAACACCCAGGACTGGTTGGATCTCCTTGCAATCCAAGGGACTCTCAAGAGTCTTCTCCAACACCACAGTTCAAAAGCATCAATTCTTCGGTGCTCAGCTTTCTTCATAGTCCAACTCTCACATCCATACATGACCACTGGAAAAACCATAGCCTTGACTAGACGAACCTTTGTTCGCAAAGTAATGTCTCTGCTTTTGAATATGCTATCTAGGTTGGTCATAACTCTCCTTTCAAGGAGTAAGCGTCTTTTAATTTCATGGCTGCAATCACCATCTGCAGTGATTTTGGAGCCCCCCAAAATAAAGTCTGACACTGTTTCCACTGTTTCCCCATCTGTTTGCCATGAAGTGATGGGACCAGATGCCATGATCTTCGTTTTCTGAATGTTGAGCTTTATGCCAACTTTTTCACTCTCCTCTTTCATTTTCATCACGAGTCTTTTTAGTTCCTCTTCACTTTCTGCCATAAGGGTGGTGTCATCTGCATATCTGAGGTTATTGATATTTCTCCTGACAATCTTGATTGCAGCTTGTGCTTCTTCCAGCCCAGCCTTTCTCATGATGTACTCTGCATAGAAGTTAAATAAGCAGGGTGACAGTATACAGCCTTGACGTACTCCTTTTCCTATTTGGAACCAGTCTGTTGTTCCATGTCCAGTTCTAACCGTTGCTTCCTGACAATAGGTTTCTCAAGAGGCAGGTCAGGTGGTCTGGTATTCCCATCTCTTTCAGAATTTATATATAGAATATTTATTGCAATAAGAAAATATACTACTTATAATATAATTAAAATCAGTGCATGTAAAGTGAAGTTGCTCAGTCGTGTCCGACTTTTTGTGATCCCATGGACTGTAGCCTACCAGGTTCCTCCATCCACGGGATTTTCCAGGCAAGAACACTGGAGTGGGTTGCCATTTATGACAGTACAAATAATGGCACAATGGTATGATAACATTATCACGTTGTAAGAAAAACAATATGCAAGAAAAAGATTCTCAACTTTTACCATGGTTCAGATTTTTTTTTTAAATCAGTTTATTGTTTTCCTGGTGTTCCTGCATCAAACTTAGATTCTCAATGTATTAATAATAGGAGGAAAATGTTATTTTTTTTATTTTTCCAGTTTTTTGAATTGATTAATTTATTTTTGACTGCACTGGGTCTTTGTTGCTGTTCGAAGGCATTCTCTGATTGCAGAGAGCAGGGGCTGCTCTCTAGTCACAGTGCACGGGTTTCTCATTGCAGTGACTTCTCTTGTTGCGGAGCACAGGCTCCAGAGCATGAACTCAGTAGTTGCTGCGCATTGGGCTTAGTTGCCCTGAGGCATGTGGAATCTTCCCAAACCAACCAAGGACTGAACCATGTCCCCTGCATTGGCAGGTGGACTCTTAACCACTGGACAGAAGTCCAGTAGTATTTTTTGAATGTTTAAAAAAAAAAAAAAAAGAAGCTTTTCAAATAATTAGAGCTTAGAAGGATTGGGATCTTCTAGAAAGGGGAAAAGTTTCAAGGAACTATTATTTAGCAACCATTACAAAAGTTTCTCTCATTCTCATAACAATGCTATGTGGTACGTATCATTATGTACCCCTATTTACTTTCAGAGAACCAGGTTCAGAGAGGTTAAGTAACTGGCCCAAAGTCACACAGTAGGAAGCAGGAACTGAACCAAGGATGTTTAATTTCATAGTTTATGCTTTTGACTACCATACTAACTTGACCCCCTTACTTTATCTCCTCAAGTCTCAGGGTCTTCAACTGCAAAATGAGGGCAATGACATGCTTCAGAGGTTGTCATGAGTAATGGAGAAGATAGTGCATTGAGATGCAGGAGGTGTAAGAGACACGGGTTCCATCCCCGGGTCGGGAAGGTCCCCTGGAGGAGGGCATGGCAACCCACTCCAGTATTCTCACCTAGAGAAAATGATGGACAGGAGCCTGGCAGGCTAGGGTTCACAGGACTACAAAAAGTCGGACATGACTAACGTGACTTAGCACGCACTTCATGCATGGAGAAGAGTTTAGCCAGTGCCTGGCACATGGAGTACACTCATTATCTATTTGTAGTTATCAGTATCAGTGTTGTCCAATATCACAGAATTAACGTATAGGAGAGCTAAGAGGTGAAGCCAGGCCTAGCTAATTCCTAAGCCTGTGATTTTCCCATGGAGTTGGTGGGCACTAGTTAGATCTGCTACAGAAGGAAAGATATTCAAGGATAGACAATTTTCATAGTCCCACCTGATTCCAAGACCATATAGTGTCTACCTTTATCTTCATGGGTCAACGGCAGTTAGGGTTAGTCGGGGTAGGAAAGATATTCCTTCATCCTCCCCTACTTCGAAGTGGCCATGGCATTATGGGAGCTCAGGTGAGGGCTCTTGGTTTGACCTCAATAGTCAAACCCAGCTGGGTGTGGATACCACTCCTCTATCAAGTTGGGTGAATAGCAAGTTCCTTTGTCACCTAAGGCCTTGACTCTTTTACTTATAAAATGGGGATAATAACAGGACTTAACCTCATGGATGGTAAGGATTAAAAGGGTTAATACACATGAGTGCCTGTGCCCGTGCCCACAGAGCCTGGCCAGTGTTCAGAGTGGCCTCATCTAGCTGGTGCCTCTGGTTATTATTCTCATCCGGGAACCCAGGGTGAGCAGGGCATTGTTTAAGGACCCGGGAAGCCATGTTTGTGCAAAATTCACTTCCTATTGTTGGCCTTCCGATTTGCAACCAGCCAATTTAGAATTTGCTCACACGTGTTAAGAGCCAGGACGTGAAAGGGCTTGGATCCCTGTGCAGAACACATAATAAGGCAAACAAGTTTTGCTGTTCCTGTTTTTGAGCTTCAGGGAAAGACCAAGGGCTATTTTTAGCTGTGGTAGGTGTGGGTTCTGGGGAGGGCACAGGGGCCGTGTTTGTTACATTACGTTTTAACATAATACAGAGTTACCCAGCTCAAGGGATCTGTTTTGGGTTGTTTTTATTAATCAAAGAGTGTTTTTTTTCCCCTAGTTGAGATGGTCAGACTTAGTGGGTAGCAAGTACATGGGGCCTGATACACAGATTTAACCTAACAAAAATAAATCCTTTGTTTTATCAAGTTTCCATGAGGTATCCTAAAAACAAGGGGAAAAATGTCATAAATACAGCATTGCTTTCAGTTGAGTAATTGTTGTTCTCTCAGGAAAAAAATAATTTGTCGTTATGCTATTGTATATCTCACACAAATAAACTCTGGAAGAGGGTTGTGTGATTCAGGAATAAGGCACGAGCAAGACTTTCCCCTGGAAATTCTTGAGTACTTTCAGCTACAGACAAGACATCTATCTTTCTCCTGAGATGAGAACAGACACAAGTGGTGGGGGTGAAAATTAATTACATCAAGCACAGATAATTTGGGTTTCAGATATTAGCATCAAAATGTATAGTGCAGGGGTGGAATAAACAATATTCTCCAAAACCAGACCTCATAAACTCACTTCAGAGACATTAGCTGAGTGCCTAGGATGGGCCCGCCATATGAGATGCATAAAAGAACAAGACAGATTCAGCTCTTTCCTTAGGAATCCCACAGCTCAGAAGGAAAAATAGATAAGAAAACACACAATATGAAGGGTGCTCTGACAGGGAGAATAGCCTCCTACAGTGACTGGATAATTTCCAAGTTGCTTAATATTCCTGAATTGCAATTGCTTCATCTCTGACATGAGGCTACGAATTTCTGTGAAAGATGGCAAATCAAACATCTGTGCATATGGTTAAAACAAACAAAAAACTCCCATGTCCTCTTTCCCACACGGCAAAAGGAAACATTAAGAAAGAGGAAAGCACAGGACCCAGAAATAAGGAGCTTTAACCTAAGAGAGCCACAAGAAGGCCCAGGATGACGGTGGAGCATCCCAGGATGACAGCTGTGTACCAGGCTCAGAGGCCACCTGTCCAGGTCAGAGCCGGTCAGAAGGCCCCCAGAGAGACTGCTTCAAAATGAAAGCATTGATAGAAAAACGAAAGCACTGATAGATTCCCACATGTATTCGAAATTTCTCAGAAAAGATTTATGCAACTGCCAGACAGGTTTGAGGTTGGATTAGAGCTAAGTACACAGAAAATTAAGCAAGCTTGGGGAAAAAAAAAAAAAAACACGCAAGAAAATGACTCCACGGAAAATTTAAATTGTGCAGGAAAATAAAAAATCTAGTGTGTTAGATGACACACTAGATGTGAAAATGCTGACCTGGCTAAAATTAAGTTGCAGCTATATTGGGAAGATAGGAGAACAGGGAGAAAGTGTGTGTGTGTGTGTGTGTGTGTGTTGCACGTGGGGTGGTGGGTTGATGTCAGCTAAATCCTCGTCTTCCCATGGAAGAAAGCCAGTAAATGATGCCTGAAACTGAGAAAGCACAAAGTAGCAACATAAGCATGTTTTTGAGAGATATGGAGGTGAATCACAAAAAAAAGTCAGCTGAAGTGTTGACAGTGGTGTCTCTGAACCATGCGAAACTGCACTGTGTAGGTTTGGGGAAAGAATAGGGAACAGGGACGTAACGACCATCTCTTATATCAAAACATGTAGGACATTCTGACTCTTTAACTACCTGCACATATAAACTTACTTACTTACTAAAACTCAACTTTAAATTACAGCCACACAAGAACAGAATGTGCTGGAATTCCTTGTTGTGTTTGTTAACAATCATAAAAGTCATGTGCACATCTCATGAAAACTTTTCTGAGAAAGAACTGCTATCACATGGTGTGCCAGGCTGACGGGCCCTTCATGTTATTTCTCAGATTTGCAAAGTCAGCTTGTTGATAAAACATCGTTTGCTTAAAAATAGGAGGCAGGCCAATAACAGTACTTCCCCTTATAAGGTGGTGAAGAGAGTCAAATGAGAAAAGGCATCGACAGCACAGTGCTCTGCAAATATTGGCAAGTGGTCCGGTGTGTCCTCCTCCTCTCTGCTCTAATTATCTACTTATCTCCAGGTGACACCTTAGAGCCAGGGGGAGAAGGCGCGTGCTCTCTTTCCCTCGTACACTGTCTTACTTAACTCTGGCTGCCATAAGAGAATGCTAAGTGTTGGGTGGGTTAACAACAAATCTTTATTTCTCACAGCTCTGGAGCCTGAAAGTATGAGATCAGGAGGCCAGCATAGCTGGGTTCTTAGTCAAGGCCCTCTTCCTGATTGATTTACAAATTGCAACCATCTTTTCATTGGACTTTACGTGGCAGGATGAGTGGGGATAGAAGAGAGTAGGAGGAGGGAGTTGGGGAGAAAGACATGAGATGTCTCTTCTTATAAAGGCACTACTTTTATGAACTAGTTACCCATCATGAAGGCTCTATTTTTATGAACTAGTTACCTCCCAAAGGCCCCATCTTCAAATCCCACCACATTGTGGATTGGGGTTTCAACATACAAATACAGGGGGAAAACAAAGATTCAGTCTATAGTAACCACGTGAATCTATAGAACTATAGATTCAGTCTATAGTTCCAGGCTGGATGGCTGGAACGTCAGATGTGGTGGTGAGCCAACTGGGACCAGGCCAACAAGGGCTACCACCCTGAGGATAGACATGTCCTGCTGCCTAGCCCCCAACCTCCATCTAATAATGAGAAAGAGATACACTTCTATCTTGTTTAAGCTCCTAGCAACTGTCATATTCTAACTAATACTCATCTTAATTTCATTAATATCAGCAGTGGTTCTGGAAGTACCAATTACTTATGGTGTCCTGAGAGGGGATACACATCTCAGAGCTGGAGACCTGAAGTCCTGACATGCAGGCAAAATGGAAGGAATTATTAGGCAATCAGGCAAAGACAAAGGCAAGAATATTCTTGAAAGAACAGCATAAAGATGGCACTGAAGATGGGAAGAACGTATTGTTTGGAGAACAGGTGACAGTTGAGGGTGAACTGGGAAAGAGAAGTTGCAAGAAGCAAGGCCAGTGAGTAACAATGCTATGGCCTTTTAGGTCACATTCAGGAGTTTCAGCTTGCATTCAAGGACAACAGGGAACCACAGAAGGAAAGGTTTTGTGATTCAAATTTTAACTGATGTGTCTGTGGTTTGGACAATGGAGTCAGAAAAGATGGAAGCAAGGAGACTATTTCAGTAATTAAAACAAGAAATAAAAGGTGGGTCACCAGGGATGGGGACACAAAAGCAGATTTGTGCAGGTTCAAATGATAAGAGGTAGAATCTGACTCAACACAAAAGTAGAAGGGGAAGCAGGCATAGAGAATTAGGACCAGATTTCCAGACTCTCCAAGGCTGGGACAGGGATAGGAGGAGTGGTTTTAAAAAGGAACGTGGAAAATGCTGATCTTCGTTGCAAACATCCAAATGCTAAAGTTTCAAGGGCAAATAGATATTTAAGAGAGGGTACGGGGGTACCCATGGATTTGAACTCAATCCAGAATCAGTCTTTTCAAGCATTTTTAAAAAGTGAGGGATTTAGGGTCCAGTGGTCTTAGTGGTCCAGTGGCTAGGACTCCATGCTCCCGATGCAGGGGGCTCAGGTTTGATCCCTGGTCAGGTAACTAGCCGCCACTACAACACAGCACAGCCAAATAACTAAACAAATAATTTTTTTTAGTGAATTAGGAAGGTGATAGGGTAAACACTACTGCCAGCAGAGGGAACTGAAGCCCAGAAAGACCCAAAACCTGCAGCCAAGAAAGCTAATCCCTTAGTTAGATCATACAATTAAACACAACATACAACCCGGATCTTTGCAGAACTACTTCTCTCACTAAGTCAATTATTTATTCACCAAACAATAACTGAGGACCCAGCTGTGCTTTGCGCAGAACTGGGAGTTGCAAATACCTAAGGCAAACGAGACAAAGTCCCACTTGAATGACTTCTTTTATTGAAGAGGCTCTTCCGACTGGGGAAGACAGAAATTCAGCCAACAACAACAACCCGGAGAATGTCAGGTAGCGAATAGCAAATACTACAATGAAAAGAAAGCAAGACAAGTACGATCAAGAGCGACGGGAGTGATGGGAGATACTTGGACGATCGAGAAAGACCTCTCTGAGGATGTGTTGTGAATAACAAGATGAGCCAGCCATGCAAAAAAAAAAAAATCCAGGAAAAGAAGGGACCTGCCTTTGCAAAGGCCCTAAGGTGAGATGGGGCTTACTGTGGAGGTGCAGTTGGAGGCCTGTGTGGTTGGGGTTTGGGGTGGAGTGAGCCTAGGAAAGAGTCACAGGAGATGGGGTCAGGGAGTGGGGTGGGGGTCAGAGCAGGGGGCTTGCAAGTTAGAGCTTGGATTTTATTCTAAGTACAATGGGAAGTCACCAGAGCATTTTAGGGTTTTTTCTACTTTTAACAAAAATTGAGTCATTCTATTTATCTCTCTGAGCTTCGCAGATGGCTCAGTGGTAAAGAATCTGCCTGCCAATACAGGGGACACAGATTGGACCCCTGGGTTAGGAAAATCCCCTGGAGTAGGAAATGGCAACCCACTCCAGTATTCTTGCCTGGGAAATCCCAAGGACAGAGGAGCCTGGTGGGCTACCATCCATGAGGTCACAAAAGAGCTGGACACGACTTTAGCAACTGAACAACAAACCTCAATGAATCTATATGACCAATGGTTCTGGCTGCTGCGCGGAGGGCAGACTTTGGCAGGATTAGAAACAACAATGAAAAGCCATGGCGCCCTCCTGTTCTAGCTCCACTTCTCTGCTGTCTGTCATCACAATCTCCACTCCCTCACGATGACCGAGAGACGTGGGAGTTAAACCCCAGTTTTCAATGGGGATTTGATTTCTATATCCTTCCACAAAGTCGAGCACAGTTTGGGGCATGTAGCTGTCCCTTTAATAATATTTGATGTTTGATTAATAAGTTAAACAACCCATTGACTCCATTTATTCAAAGAATCAGGCAAACCAATTAAAAGGCCTCAAAACAAAGCCCAGACATAGCAGCTGTTTGCCGGCCCTGGTCAGTTGCTTGACCAAGAGGGCCTGTCAAGCTAAATCAGCAGGGCAAAGCCAAGAGCTCACAGTGACACGGAGTTCCCAAGTCTGCCATTGTTCTCTCCTCCCGGTCTTAGGCTACAGTTTGTGTGTCTCTAGGAGCCTGGAAGAAAACAATAACAATCTTTTTGTTTTTCCTTTTGAATTTTTTATTTTGTATTGGGGTATAGGTGATTAACAACGCTGTGATAGTTTCAGGTAAAAACATTCTTTTTAAACCTGGTATTTCCATGTCTTCAGAGGTTTGTCTTTCTTCAGCATCTTAGGTACACCCAGACTTAGGTGTGGACAAGCAGCTCACGCTAGGCAGAGTGTGGCTCACACTTTATCTGCTTCCTTCCGGATTCACTAGTTAACACAGGATCTCTGGACTTTCCTCTCAAAGGCCTGAATCACCCCCAGAAGCCCGGGAAAAGCATGGTCATACTCAAGGTGGCAATGCCAACCATTGGATCATTGCCATCCTTGCACAAAAGGCACAGCGCCCTCGAACTGCCTGTTTAACACAGCCCTCCCAGAGAGCCCCACCTGGCCCTTGCTGAGAAAGTGTAAGATTCCATGACCTGATGGTCAGGTGTGAAGCCTTCACCTGGAATGGGTTTCTTATGTAGAGTAGCCTTTAACTTGCAACCTGGAGTGAGAAGGTGAGTGAAGCTGCTGTCCATGAGATTTCCCAGGCAAGAATACTGGAGTGGGTTACCATTTCCTTCTCCAGGGGATCTTCCCAACCCAGGGATCGAATCTGAGTCTCTTGTTTCTCCTGTATTGGCAGGTGGATTCTTTACCACTAGCGCCACTTGGGAAGCCTATTTATATAATAATTTTAACTAATTGATTTAATTTATTTAAATTTTAATTAATCTCTTTAAGTAACATTAAAAACTAAAGATTCACTTTTTCAGGTGCATTGCACAGATGTAGAACTTTTTTTGCAGGATCTTAGTTCACTGACCAGGGATGGAACTTGCACCTTTGGCAGTGAAAGTACAGAGTCCTAACCACTGTCTGCCAGGGCATTCCCATGATATAGAACATCTCTGTCATTTCAGGCAGCCCTATTGGACAGCTCTGGTCTAGAAGACCCACTAGGATAAAGAATAAGGCATCTTAGTGCCAGGTTTTCAATTCCTAGTTCCAGCTAAATGTGAAGCTCGGCTGTGTATATCTCCTGCACTGTATTCCATGAGATCATTCGTGCCTTTATAATTTCCATCTACCACCTCTCCCATCACTACCGTTTTCATGAGCTAGTTAGAGTAGATTTTGGTTCTTATTTTAGCTTTTTATATTCAAACGAATCTTAACTAAGAACATACTTTGATATTAGTAATTAAAAAAAACAGCAACCAGTACAATTTACTGAGTTCTTCTGTGTGTGAACACCATACCTTAGCATTTTACCTGCATGTTTTTATTTAAACTTCACAAGAACTTCATAAGATAGATCTTTTATCTCCATTCAACAGCTGAAGGAACCAAGGCACAGAAAGGTTAAGAAAGTTACCCAAGGTCTCAGAGCCAGTAGGTGGCAAAGTAGGGATGGAATCAATCTTCCATCTTCCATGATTGGTGTGTAGGTACCTGGCCTAACTTTTAACCATGGAAGTGAAGTGAAGTTGCTTAGTCATGTCCGACTCTTTGCGACCCCATGGACTGTAGCCCACTAGGCTCCTCCATCCATGGAATTTTCCAGACAAGAGTACTGGAGTGTGAAAAGTGGCAGGTCCCCCATCCCGGGACATGGTGAGTAAGAATTAGAAGTCTGAAACTTCTTTAGAGATCTATGGACTCTGGAACACCTACTTAGGGCAGCTGGTCTAGTTCCAATCATCTCTCTGCCTAGCTTTTTTTTCTTTCACTAAAGAACAGGAAGTTTGAGAAGTAACAGGCCATGGGCACAGGCTGACCCTGCTGGGAAATAGCTCATGGGGAGAGCAAACTGCATGTCCTGTGAACCCGGGGACCAGTCAGCATAATTCCCTGATGCTGGGACTTCGGTCCCAGAACCTAAGTCGTATGCTGCTTGGAGTCGGAGCCAAGTTTAGAGGGGGGAGGGGAGTGAGCACATACTTCTTTGTTAAACTCCATTTCCCATTTGGTTTGGCAGCTTGTTTTTAATGAAATGAGGCCAGTCCAAGAATTCCGTGTCAACACGGCTCTTTTTACCGGAACAGCAAATGCAGCCCCCTGGGACCTGGCTCTATCTCTGGGCAGACATCAAAACCAGCTCCTTTTTCCTTTGAAATCATAACAGTCTTCTAAGAGTGATCCACTTCCTCACCTTCCCCCCACCCCTTGAGGAAGAAAGTAAGGGCCAGGGCTTGTGGGCTGCAGCACCCTCAGGATTTATGGTTGGCAGAGAAAACCTCAGGGCTGGCCAGGCTGAGGGGTTCCTGGACCCTGCTGTCACTTTTCCCTTTCTTGTGTGTCCAAGGCCTCATGGTTCCTTCCTGCCTGCTTGTCTCCTGTCCAGGACCAGCCTGATGAGTAGGCAAGGTGTTTCCAACCCCCTCGGCACCCTGCCTTCACGCTGTGACTTCAGGGGTGGGGGCACTGTAAAAGATGCTGCCACATCAAAATCCTTCCCCATCCCCGTTCACTGGCCAAAGCCTGAGGCATCTGTCAACCTTCCGTAACTCTCCAGGGTTCCTCTGCTTTGGGTCACTTTTTAGGGGCTTCAACACGTGAGATCCCAGAAGGAGGTAGGAGGTAGGGCAAAGGGTAGGAAGAAAGCAGACACATTTGGGGAGGGAGAATAATCGTGATTAGTGGAAAGTTAAAGGCGGATTGTTGGTAAGTGGTAGGTACTGATGGGGCGTTTATTGCAGATAAGGTTCTCTGCAGGAGAGAGGAGGTGAAAGAAAGGCTTTTCATGCCCTATCCCCTGGGGCACGGGATGACCTGGCTTTGGGTCACTTTCTCTAGGAAGGTTTCTGTGACTCCTGACTCACCCCAAGACAGCTCTGTGGTCCTCCTCTGTGTGCTCATAACATCCTGTGCTTCTCTCCTTTGCGGTTCTAACCACCCAGTCATCACCTCTCCACCTTCCTGCCTTCCTCCTCCCTATTTCCTGCCATGCACCCAGCACTCCTGCATCTACTTAGTGAGGTTAGCAGACACCCCCATTATTTTGAGGGAATGAAGGAATACTAGCTGCTCCTTGCAGTGAAGGTGAAGGGGTGGTGGAGTTATTGCTGCTCTAACTGAAGGGGATGCTGTGATCCACAGAGCAGGTGGTGGTTATGCAGCATGCCTGGAGTGTGTGAACCTGGGCTCCATCACTTCCTAGCTGTGCGTTTCGGCAAGCTATTTCATCTTTCTGTACCTCAATTTCTTCATTCATAAACTAGGGATGATAATAATACCTATCTAAATTTTTGTGTAAGAAATGAATTAATGTATTTAAAGTCCTTAAAGTTGGATACATTGTAAGCTCTTAATAAATGTTAGCTTAACAGAAATTTTAAAACCCTACAAGAGTCAGGTTTTTAAGCCATCACCATTCATTGCTGACTTGCTTTGTTCCCACCTCACTGGCCCCCTCCTATGGCTTTAACACAATGGCCCAGCCTTGCCTCACAAGCCTTTCCTCTGGACTCAATCTGAAAGAGCACACTCCTTTCCCTGCTTTGGGTTTCATCACTATACTTTACAGTATACATCCAGGCACAGCACCTTTGCATTACTTTGAGTTTTGTTTGTGTCCACACAAAAGGCAGGGGCCTTGTTTTATTCACTGTATCATTCCTAGTGCCGAGTATAGTGTCTACCACCTAGGAGGTGCTTAGCAATAGTTGATGGATGGGTGGATGGGTGGATGGATGGATAGGTAGATGGATACATGAATGGGTGGATGGATAGATGAATGGATGATGGATGGATGGATGGGTAGATGGACCCACTGACCCCCTTTGGGAGACTTCTATGGCCATTTCTTCCTGCCTCCCCTTCTTCAATCTCCCAATCACACACCCTCATGTGCAACATTATTTCCAACTTGCATTCTACCACACTTGCTCTCTGGGCCCCTTCCCCTCAGATGGTCATTTGCCAAAGCCATATACTGTCTCAGGAGGCAGGGTCTCCTCACACAAGCAGTTTGGAATTTGCTCACTAGTCCAGAAAGTTCAGCTACTCAGCATCAGCTATTAATGAGACAGAGTGAATAAGACAGACAGTCCAATGAGAGAGATAAGTGAATGGAGAGATGATTACATCTTCTTTCAAGCTGCTCAGAGAGAAGCCCAGTGAGCACAGGGCCACCAAGGAGGGGCCCATGACATGCACCCAGGCCAGGAGTCCCCCTTCGACCCAAAGCTAGGCTGCACCACAGAGCCTCATCCTAAATAAAGCACACGTACTGATGACACATAGCTAGTCTGTCAGATTTCTCCTGATCTGAAACAGTACTTGGAGAACCAGAGTGAAACTGAAAATTTTTATCAGTCACAGGAGTACAGATTTGACATCATCAAAGAAATATTTTCAATACCGTGGGGAAGGGCAGGCAGTGTAATTAGCCGTGAGAAGAATACTTCCCGCTTTCGAGGGTGGAGAAAACCTGGGCTCCAGGTGCTGTGGGCCTTGAATGGGGGAGGAGTGACTCAACTCACAGATCCCTGCTGGGAAAGGAACGTTTTACCAAACTCCCTCATCTGTAAATCACAGACTCAAAGACTGGTGGGGTTTTTTTTATTATTATAATTAACTTTTATAGTCCCAGAAAACTCCTGCTGATCATAATTCCTTGATATGATCTTTTAAATAATTTTCAAAATTAGACTGTGATGGGTTGAATTTTGTCTCTCCTCTCCCCCCATTTTATATACTGAAGTCCTAACCCTCAGTCCCTCAGAATGTGACCTTATTTGGAGATGAGATCTGTACAGAGGTAATCAAGTTAAAATGAAGTCATTCAGGTGGGTACCAATCCAGTATGACTAGTGTCCCTCTAAAATGGGAAAATTTGGACACACACAGGCACTGAGGGAAGAAAATGTGAAAAGACATAGAGGGAAGGCAGTCATCTACAAGCCAAGGAGAGGGGCCTGGAACAGATCCTTCTGCCCTCAGGAGGAGCCAATCCTGCAAAATCTTGATTTTGAACTTCTAGCCTCTAGAGTTGTAACATAATAAATTTCTGCTGTTTCAGCCACCCAGGCCATGGTGCTTTGTTATAGCAGCACTAAGAGTAAATAGCAATTTTTCTTTAGACCAAGACAGAACAGAACCTCATCTATGTCCTTCCTAATCACTGTTGAATTCAAGGATTGTTTAGTTCCTCTGTGGGAATATACACATTGTACGTATTTCAAACCTACGATTTGGCACAAGACAGAGAATAACAAAGCCTTTACATTTGTGAAGGGGCTGGTGGAGTGTTAGGCATATAGATTCAGTTCAATTTAACAGATATTTATTGACCCCTCCATGTGCCAGGTACTGGGCTGAAGACACAGAAAGTGTAATCCCTGCTTTCAAGGAACTCACAATCTGGTAGAAAAAGTGCAAGTGTGTAAATAATTACACTTCAGAATGATATGCACAGTGATTGAAATGCATAAAGAATGACACCAGGGGACTTTCCTGTTAGTCCAGTGGTTAAGATTTGCCTTCCAGTGTAAGAGGTGTGGGTTTGATCCCTGGCCAGGGAGCTAAAATTCCACATGCCTCTTGACCAAAAGAACAAAATATAAAAAGGAAGCAATATTGTCACAAATTCAATAAAGACTTTTAAAATGCTCCATGTCAAAAAAAAAAAAAAAATGACATGAGGAAAAAGTGCCTATCTCAAGGAATGGGGGCCAGTCAGAGAAGCTTCTCAAATCTTTATTAATAGAGAATGTTATGTAAATTATGGTATATTCATATAATGGCCATCCTAGGGGAATCACGCAACTGTTAAAAAATGAAGTAGAATTATATATACTCTTATGGAAAGATCTTCAAGGCATTAAGTGAACAAGTTAAATGGGAGAATAATGTACATAGTATGGTACTATTTGTGTCATCAAGAGAAGGATATATGAATAGTTACCTAGATTTGTGAATGCATAGAAAGAACCTGGAAGAAAATGTAAAAACTAGTAATATTAGTTACCTGAAAGGATGGGGGAGGAGCGCTCAGGAAACTTGCCCTGGACGCCTGAGATGACTATTGGAGATTTCATCTCCCAGAGAACCCAGCTGTATTCTCCGTCCTCATGCCGTTTCCATCCACCCAGCGTATCTGTTTACACTGAGGCCCTGTCTGCAGATCCTCAGTCATAAGCACGCTGTTTGCCTTGCTGGACTTATAGCAAAGAGCTTTGGATTCAACAGCAGGCAGAATTGGTTCCACATCCCCAAATTTTCACTCACCAGCTGTGTGATCTTAAAAAATATATATCTTTATCCTCTGAGCCTCAGTTCTCTCATCATGGGGTGATCATAAGAATTTAAAAAAGTAATACCCATTGAAAGTGAAAGTGAAGTCGCTCAGTCATGTCCAAGTCTTTGGAACCCCATGGACTATAGCCTACCAGGCTCCTCTGTCCATGGGATTTTCCAGGCTAGTATACTAGACTGGGTTGCCATTTCCTTCTCCAGGAGATCTTCCCGACCCAGGGATTGAATCTGGGTCTCCCGTGTTTTAGGCAGACGCTTTACCATCTGAGCCACCAGGGAAGATAGGTTTAATAAATCATAGCTTTAAAAAAGATAAATAAGAGGAATCAGTCAATATTCAACTGATCCCCACTGAAATCAGACCAGCCCGCAGGTTAGGCTGCGTTAGCCTAACGCAGGTGTGTCTGCGTTAGCCACTCAGTCATGTCTAAATATTTAAATAAATGGCTCCTCTGTGGTGGGATTCTCCAGGCAAAAATACTGGAGTGGGTGGCCATTCCCTTCTCCAGGGGATCTTCCCGACCCAGGGATCGAACATGCATCTCCTGCACTGGCAGACAGATCCTTTACCATCTGAGCCACTAGGGAAGCCCCTCAGGTCATGCTTATCTATGGCCAAGTGGACTGTCTGTCTCATCATAGGTGACTGAACTCGAGTTTTAATAAAAAAAAAAAAGTTACATCAAATCAAACCAAAAGGAAATAAATAATGGATTTGAAGATTTGATCAAGAGTGTTCATCTTAAATAAATAAGAGATTCTACCTTTTCCCTCGGTCCTCTCCATTCCCATTCCTCAATGCATGCATGCATGTGCATGCACGCACGCAGGCAAACACACCTCCAAACCACTAGAATCTTGTGCAGACCTGTTCCCATGGGAAGAAAACCCAGTATGACACCATCTGAATATGCAAATTTGCTGTATCTTTTATCAGAGCATCCATCAAGAAGTTTCTTTAAAATAACGCTTGCCCTACAGCATTTAGCATATATTGAGCCCTACTGAATAAATGCAATTCACTAGATATTTATTTAGTCTTCATAATATTAAAACTAGTAGTGTAGTAGACTCTTACTGTCAGGTCCATAGTACCTGACCCTGCTTCTTACATTAGGGAACTCTCTCATTCTATGGGTTTAGGGAAGAAGCAGAGACCTTTCTCCTTAAACAAAAGTTGAAAGAAAACAGGCATCTTTTCAACCCACTCCCTGGCAGCCAGAGCTCTGATCTGTACATTGGACTCAGCTATTTGGTGTCTCCATCTGGGACTTTCAACCTGGAGCAAGTGGTATAAAGACAGGAGGAAGGTTCAAGACAATTACAGCCTCACGGTTTGGAAGTCTGGTAGCAGCCTCAGAAGTGAGCCTCATAACCAGACAGTTCCCGGGGCTACACCTGGACTGTGTTCTCAGCTGCCTAATCTACCTTAGTTCCTGCCCATTTTCCACACCTGATTCTTCAGCCTTCTTGTTGGTCCTGTGAACAACCCAAAATCCTTTCAATAGCTTCCTGTTTTCCTTAAGTTAACCAGACTTGGTACCTATTTATTTGAAACCAAGAACCCTGACTGGAACTAATCACTGCAAATTATTGAGCAGCTATGAGCTAGGAATTATTCCAAGCTCTTTACATGGAGTATTTCACTTACCCTTCATAACAACCTTTGGAGAACAGAACCTGTTACTCCCATTTGACAAGTGAGGACATGGAGGCTTGAGTTAAATAGCTAACTCAATTCAACAGCTAGAAAAAAGGCAGAGTCAGGGTTCAAATCCAGAGCCATCTCATTGCACTCTCTCCTACTCAGCTCCCCTCTGTATTTGTGGATTAGTTTTACCAGTTACTCAAAGTGTCTTATACCTGATATCATGTAATCCTGACAACTCCTCGAGGCTGGAATTTTTAATACCGCCGCCCCCCCCCCCGCCTTTTTTTTTAGCGAATGAGGAAACAGCCTCGGCAAGATTAAAAGCAACTTGCTCAAATATTTATCATAAGCCTTAAAACTGTGCATACTCTGTGATTCAATGACTTCAGATTTGAGCATGTATCCCAAGGAAATCATCAGAGGAGTGACCAAAGATTACTCACTGAGCTGTCATTTATTGCAGGGGAAAACTAGAGACCATCCTTATGTCCAGTGATCAGGAGATGGCCAAATTAGGGAATACCATATGATGGAATATTATTTTGATCATTAAATTCAATCTGTAGAAGCAGATCAGTGTCGGCTTGGGCTTGGGAGGAATATGAGGACTGACTTCAAACAGGGTCTTCAGGAATTTTCAAGAATGATGGAGACGTTCTATGTCTTGAGTGTGGTAATGATTACATGAGTGCACACAGTTTCCTGAATGCATCAAGTTATCTGCTTAAAATGGGTGCATTAAAAAAAATTATATTTATTATTTATTTTTGGCTGTGCTGGGTCTTCATATGGGCTGTATGGGCTTTCTCTAGCTGCTATGATCAGGGGCCACTCTCTAGTTGCAGAACACAGGCCTCCCATTGCAGTGGCTCCTCTTGTTGCAGAGCATAGGCTCTAGCCACATGGGCTTAGTAGCTGTGGTTCCTGGGCTCAGAGCACAGGCTCAGTAGTTGTGGCCCATGGGCTTAGTTGTCCCGCGGCATGTGGGATCTTCCTGGACCAGGGATCAAACCCGTGTCTTCTAAATGGCAGGCAGATTCTTTACCACTGACCCACCAGGGAAGCCCAGGTGCATTTATTATAAGTAAATTATACCTCAATTTATAAAGCTACTTCTGTAGAAAAGATTTTTATCAAGGACAATGTTCCTAAAATATTAATTGAAAAGTTTAAAAAATAATATTTATAATATATTTATTTCCATGTGTGTTCCATGCATACAGAAGAAATAAGAAGTAAATATACCAAAATAACAATAGTGGCTATCATTGGATGGTAGGAATCATGGATAATTTAGACTTTCTTTACACTTCTCTGTGTTCTTTAGTGATCAGAAGAAACAAACACTAAAAAAAAAAAGTTATTGACTTGCTGTATGTCATTCGAGTATCTAATAGAGAAGAGACTAGAAATTAGGACTTTGTAGCCAAGTTAATTGTACCTTCCACTATGCCTCAGAGTTTCTACTCTGTACCAGGAATTGCTGTTTTGCATGCTTTGGAAAATTGCCTATAAAACATGTTCTTGCCTGTGAGGAATGTGAACTCTGCACGGAAGGGTGAGGAAGGTGTGATTACATCTAGGGAATCAAGAGAGGCTTCACAGAGCTGGATTCTATGATGAGCCAAGAAGGATGAGTGGAACCAAGATGGGCAGTGACCAAGACTAGGAGGGCAAGAGAGTCTTCAATCCAGACTAGGGGAATCGTGTGGAGGGTGACTTTGGGGAATGAGGTGACAGGAGAATCTGGACTCCATTAGGAGGGGCCCTTGAATGAGGCCTGAGCAGTTGGGCTCAACAAGCCACTGTACAGATGCCAGAACAAGGCATCTGTAGACTAGCAGTGCTTAATCCCGCTTCCTGACAAAGATCTCTGAGTTAAAATGTGTATCACAAGAACATAAACACAGTACTGAAAAGCCCAACTTACAGTCACTTTTGGGTGCATATGACAGCTGTGCCTTACCATAGCCAGCTCAGATCTCCAGAACAGCTAGGTGGCTTAGGGCCACTCAGCTCCCTCTCCTTATCATACCAGGGGGACCCCAATGGCAGGGTTGATGGAATTTTGTATTCTGGTGCCCACCACAATTTGTATCTGTGACTGGTATAGAGTACAGAGTCAGTAAAAGGCTATGAAATGAATAAGAGAGACGTTTACATTTTAAAAGGAAATCTAAGAAAGGAAGTATTGTATAATGGTTAGAGCACTTACTCTGGAACCAGATTGCTTGATTTGGAGTCCAACTTCTTGGCTCTGTGACCTTGGGAAAGTTACTTAACCTATCTGTTCTTTGGTTTCCTGTATCTAGAACATGAGATCATGAGAGGGTCCTCTCTCCTAGGTTGTTTTGAGGATTAATCAAGTTAGTAGATGAAAAGCACTTAGAACAATGCCTGGCACATAGTGAATGCTATATAAGAGTTAAATATTATTATAAGAGATTTTTCTAGTCCAACCTCTTGCTTTAGAGATGAGGAAACTGAAGTCCAAAGAAAGGCAAGTGACTATGCTTTGAAGTCCAAAGAAAGGCTCTGCGCCTATGAATCGATACAGCTGTGGAATGATAGGATTTATTGGTTAGCTTCTTGCCCTGTGACTGCCATTGTCCGAGATATTTTCTGGGGAACCTAAGCCATGTTTGCAGTCTTTGGGTTGGGATAAAAATGTGTATACACAAGAAACAGCTTAATACAGAATGCATTCCTAGCCAGACAGCACAGCAAGAGATAGGAGATCAGAAAATGGGAAGATTAACCTGGGCTGGCTGAGCCAGGCAGAGGCCTCTTGGATCTGCAGGGTGGAGAAATGATCAGGACAGTGGCTTTCCATTTTGGTGTGTGGAGAGTGACTGGGAGTGACTGGGAAATGTCAGACACCCCAGCTCCACAGACTCTCCCTCCACGTAGCAGTGAGAGGGGAAAGCCCTTTGGAATCAGGTAATCTGGGCTGAAATCCTGGCTATATCATTTATCAGGTGAGTGACCTATGGACAGTCCCTTGCTGTCTCTGAGCATTAGTGTCTTAATCTGTAAAATGGAAATAATGATATCCTGTCCACTGGGTTGTTGTGGCACCAAAAGAGTGGTACACTGAGAGACACAGAAGATTAATCAAGATTAATCGCTTTTCTTTGGGGCCCTCTTCTTTGGCCCACCAGACTGAGAAGTCCTTTAATACCTCTCTAATGAGGGACAGGCTGTAAGCTGGAGACAGAACAAATCAAACTAAATCACTAGAAGAGTTTTAATTACCTTCCCTTGAGACTTGAGACCAGGCCTTTTTTTTTTTTTTTTGTCCCCCCTGTCAGGGGGAGGAAGGTGCTAAAGATGGAGGGAACATAAAGTTTTGGAAAAGGTGTGGTGAGGACTGCAAAGGAAAGCCCCAGGAAGGGAGAAGGTAGACACTGAGTTAGGTATGGCCAACCCCAAGTAGGGCATCGACTTTCCTTTGGTGGAAAGGAAAGGTACTAACGTGTTGGGCATGACTAAGTGCCAGGCATTGTGTTAGATGCCAGGAATACAACTTTGAACTATATATGACTCTTACTCTGAGAAGCTCCAGTCTTTCGATAGACATTAGCAGGAAAGTAAAGCATTTTAAGTCACATAATTATAATACGAACAAGACAACACAGAAGACAGAATGACTAATACTATGAGGAAGTCATATGGAAGGTGGGTTTTGACAGATGAATAGGAGTTCAATTTAGGAAGGCAATTGAAGGAAGGGCAAATGATATAAGGCTCAGCACTGCTAGAGTAAACAATGGTCTGAAAAGATGAGTTTGAGAGATGAGGCTGGGGAGGGAGATAGAGGCTAAATGATGATAATTAGCCTTTATCCTAGAATGATTGGAGCCAATACAGGGTTTTAAGTGAAAAGAGGATTGTGTCCAATTTTTAAGTTAGAAAGAAAGCCCTGGCAGCAAACTGCAAGGTATGTTGGAGTGGAGGCAAGCCTAGAAGTAGAATGCTGTTGAAGATGCAGTTTCTTGTTCCAGTAGAGAGCATGAGGGTCTGAACTAGGAAACCATGTGGCCATCTTCTCCAGAGCTCCTCAACCACATGCAACATTATCCTCTTCTTAATCCACAGCGTATGTTTTTCCTCACTCATGGCCCCCACCACACTGGGCCATGTGTTGCGATTATCTGTATATTTGTCTTCCTTCCTCTGCCAGGTTGAGAGCACTTTTCTTTCTCTGAATCCCTGGAGCTGGTTCACAGTTGGCACCGATGTGTTTTGAGGGTCATGGGGTTTGCAAAGAAGGGCGTAGCGTGTACACAGCATGTGGCCCTGTTCATGAGCCAAACAAGACCTCCAGGCCTTCTGTTCACTCACTTCCCTTCTGTATTTGTCCTTAATCAAACTGTGCAAAGAAATCTTAACCGCCTTCTGTATTGTTTTGTGAATCAACAGAAGAGTCTTGTATGTTTACCAACCGGTGCTTTAAGGAAATAACACATAATCAGGGGAGGAAAAACCAGCTGGTGGTAGTTGGAGTTCGCCTGCCTGATTGTTTGTTTCCCCTCTCATTAAAAAAAAAAAAAAAAAAAAAAAACACTTGATCTTGGTTCAGCCTAGGACAATTTTCCAGAGGTGAACTTGCCAGTTCACAAAGACACTTGAGTGGAGGATTATTTTCTCCTTTGCTCCTCCATGACTTTCCCTTTGCCTGATGCATCTGCGTGGGCACAAACAGGGCGACTGCCGGTTAACTGGAGCCGAAAGTTGTTATCACCTGACGTCTTCAGCAACAGTTTATGTAAAATGAGCTGGTTCCAGCAAGCTCAGGTCCCCAGGCGGGAGCCGGCCAGCGATGGCATCCTCCGGGCGCCTGTGAGCTGCAAACCGCCAGGGGCAGAGGCCGGAGAGGCAGGCAGCGCCACTGAGGGCTGGGACTGCGTGGGGTGCTGGAGGGAGCTGCCTCCGAGGACACGTGGGCAGGGAAGTCAGGCAAGAGAGGACTGCGAGTCCCGGGCAGCACCTGTTCCCAGGGAGTAAATAATACTTTGCCCTTGTGTCATAATTCCTGCCTGTCGCCCAGCAGGCATCCAGTTCATCCTGCGCCGTGGGCCGCCAGCCTCGCACCAGCGCGCTGCTGGTTTCAAATGTGCTTTGGAAAAGAAAGCAAAGGTCCTGATGGCTTCTGCTCCCCACTTAGCTCGCTCTCCCTCCCGGACTCTCATTTCACAGCTGCCGTCCAATTGTAAAGCTCCCAGGGTGGGCCTGCCAAGTATTTGCATCTGATGCCTCCAGCTCTGGAGAGAAGCGAGGTGACCAGGGCAGAGAGCCTGAGACCACTCGGCCGTGGTCCCAGGAGGACAGGTGCTAGTGGCTGTGGCTTCATCCCATCCCCCCTTTCCTCTTCTACCCGCATTCCCCTCTCTGTTTACAGTCTATTCGCAGGACAATATTTGAAGTATTTGAAATATGGGCGTCATATCCCAAGACTGAATGCCAGGCCCATTGTGCGGAAGGAGAATTAGTAAGTTTAGAGACAGGGAAGATTAATCCGTCTGTTTGGTAATGAATCAGAGTTCCGCGATCCCTCTGTTTTGAAAGGACATCATTTATCGGTTAAGTAATAATGCAGTGGCTAAAAACTTGGGTACTAAGGGCAAACAGGCCTGGGTTCAAATTCCAGCCTGGCCACCAGCCTGCAGCAGGATTATATTTGGGTAAATTCCTTTGTTGCATTTGTTGGGTGACCAACTCATCCAGGTTTACCCTGGATTTTCCAAGGACTGGGAACCCCCTCAGCCAGCCTGGGCACACTCAGGAGAGGACCAAGATGGGGCTCAGCTTCTGGGGTGTGAAACCTAACTGCATAAGACTCCTATGATGTTTGGGGGTTTTTTGTTCTGTTTTGTTTTCATTTATTTTTTAACTGAAGGAAAATTTTTTACAACGTTGTCATGTTTTCTGCCCTACAACAATATAAATCAGCCATAACTATACATATATCCCCTCCCTCTTGAGCCTCCCTCCATCCCTTCACCCCACCCCTCTAGATCACTCCCTGGCTGGGCTCCCTGTGTTATACCGAAACTTCTTACCGGCTATCTGTTTTACACACGGTAGTGTATATGTATCTATGCCACTTTCTCCGTTGGTCCCACTCTCCCCTTTACAAGGGAATATTGCTAAGTCACTTCAGTCGTGTCTGACTCTGTGCGACCCCATAGACGGCAGCCCACCAGGCTCCCCTGTCCCTGGGATTCTCCAGGCAAGAACACTGGAGTGGGTTGCCATTTCCTTCTCCAATGCATGAAAGTGAAAAGTGAAAGGGAAGTTGCTCAGTCGTGTCCGACCCTCAGCAACCCCATGGACTGCAGCCTTCCAGGCTCCTCCATCCATGGGATTTTCCAGGCAAGAGTACTGGAGTGGGGTGCCATTGCCTTCTCCACAAGGGAATATTACTCAGCCATAAAAAATGAATGACTTCTAGTCAGTTCTAGTGAGGTGGATGAACCTAGAGGCTGTTACATGGAGTGAAGGAAGTCAGAAAGAGAAAAATAAGTATCATATATTAGCGCATATATTGGAGAAGGAAATGGCAACCCACTCTAGTATTCTTGCCTGGGAAATCCCATAGGCAGAGGAGCCCAGTGGGCTACATTCCAGGGGGTCACAGAGTCGGACACAACCTAGTGACCGACTTTCAGTTTTCAATTTCAATTTCAAACATGGTATTGGTGAACCTATTTGCAAGGAAAGAATGGAGACGCAGGTCTAGAAGACTCCTGCAATGTTTACCATGCTGCCCAGTGCACACTGAGTACTCTGCTAGCTAAGCTAGTGTGATGCCCTTTTGAGTGCTCAAAGGTCTTGGAGTACTCAAGTGACCCGGCGCCCTGCTGAGTGCAAGAGACACAGCTGCAAACATACCTGTCACTGTGTAAACACGGCAGCATTTGTGACTGGAGTCAGCCCTGTTAAGTAGCTAGTGTAATCTCTGCTTTACTGATGAGGAAATTAAACCTCTGAGGGGAAGGACTTGCCCAACATTAATAGTTAGGAAGGGAAGGACGTGGATCTTGAACCCAGCTCTTCTACGTCAAGCCCTGAGTTCTCTTGCCTTAGATCATTTCGCCTCCCTTGAGGTCATTTACACCATACCTTGACTATTGCACCTGCTTTTGCTTAAGCTGTCGCCTCTTCTGGAATGCCCTGCTCCCTGCTCTGGCCTGTCAGCCCTCCATCTCTTCACCTGGCTAACTCCTACTCTCCTTGGTACACAGTTCAGGTACCGCCTTCTCCAGAAACCTGTACTAACCCCTCTTCTGTGTCTCTGCCCTCTTAACACCCCTAGATGATGAAGCTGAAGTGCCAATATTTTGGCCACTTGATGAGAAGAGCCAACTCATTGGAAAAGACCCTGATGCTGGGAAAGGTTGAAGGCAAAAGGAGAAGGAGTGGTAGAGGATGAGATAGTTAGATAGCGTCACTGACTCAATGGACATGAATTTGAACAAATTCCAGGAGATAGTAAAGGACAGGGGAGTTTGGTGTGCTGTAGCCCGTGGGTCGCTGAGAGTTGGGCATGACTTAGTGACTGAAAGCTACAACAACATTCCTTGGGTATCTCTGCTGCTACGGTTCCCTCACTGTATCCTAATGACTTATTGATGGACTGTCTCCTGTGAGCCCCTGGAAGCCAGGGGTTTCCACCTCCCCACCTCCCCAGAGCCAAGCATGGCTCCTGACACAAACCAGGTGCTCTGTGCATGTCATGGAACTGCACTGAATTCATTAAACTCTGACATGATTTTGTACTTAGCAATAATAAAATAGCTACTATTACTTGAATCTTATGATGTCAGGCACTATGCTGAGCATATACATTACTCATTTAATCCTCACAACAAACTCATGAGGTTTGATAAATGACAAATAGGAAAATAAGGCTCAGAGAAGCCAAATAACCTGCCCTAGGTCACAGAGCCAACAAGCAGCATATCCAAACTTTGATCCAGATCTGCCTAACAGCCTCTTAACCTCTGAGCTCTTTACTATCTTCGGTACCTAACTCAGTTCCTTGCCCAGATGAGGCACTGGGCACTAGCTGACAAGGTGGGTAGATAGCATGAAGCAGGGACCAAGCTCTCCACAGGACCGCAATGCTGGGCACAGGCTCACTCTCTCTGGGCCCTCACAGCTAGCTGGGCTGTGTTTTAGGAGGAACCAGCTCCCTGGCCTGGCACCGAAAGCCCTTCTTAATTCCAGGGCTCATTTTCACCCTAATGCACCTTCCCAGCCTTTCTCATTCTCCCCGGGGCAAGGTGAGGTCTGAGAAACCTGAGGAATGTGGCTGAATTGTCTTCAACAAATTCTTTGCGGGTAAAACCTAGGGGAGTTTCCAGCTACTTTCCTCTGACTGTTTCAGCTAAGAACACCAGGATAAGCTGCAATGACTCAGCCCATGGAAAACTAGGGCCGCTGAAGTTTCCCAGGAAGTCGTGTTGCTGTACACACGTCTGCAGCCAGCCAGGGCAGGAAGTCGCTGGCAGTCCAGGGTTCTCCCAGCCTCCCGGGGGGGTGGGCAGAAGGCCAGAAGAATGAGCCCGGCTGCCCAGGTGAGAGAGGCGAGGTCTGGAGGTGACCTCTCATCTGTAAGAAACCTCAGGGATGGACTTGGAGGATGGGTCCTGGTCACAGTCTTTCCTATGTAACAATGGCCAGTGATGCAGCTTTTCTGAGCTTTGGGGTCCTCTCTGTAGAATGGGGGGAAACGTACCTATTTTTAAAAGGCTGACGTGAGATTCAAAAAATTAAGGTCTGCGTGATGCTGAGCAGTCCTCACCCTGCGTAGGTGCTTGACAGCAGTAGCTCTTATTATGTGAGTAAGGAAGAGGAAGAATTACAAGTGGAGCCCCAGCGTCTGGGGTGGCCACGAGTCCAGCCGATTCCTCACCACTTCCCCTCAGAAAGAGTCTGTTTGCTGCACCACCACAGCTGTTCCCGGACTGAGCTGCACGTACCGTGTTCCCCGACCAGTGGCTCCCAAAGTGTGTTTTCTACAGGCTGGTATATGCAGGAAGGACTGGGGGGCGGATTGTCCAGAACCCATTGTTCTGCAGCCCTGGCAAGCCAAGAGTGCATGACCCTGCAACACTGTCTCAAGGGAACCTTTCCTCCAGAGGTCAGGCTGGGTCTACGCACTTAGCTATGAGGGCCTGCCTTTGAGAAATCCCTTCTGGACACACAGCAGGAGGGCTCATGAGCTCCACAGTCTTGGCTATGTCCCCTTTCTCTCCCTCCCACCCACCCCCCCTTTTTTTTTTTGCAGAACCTGAGGCAAATGGAAAATTTGTGCTCGGGTAAAGATGTGATGTGTCTTAGATAATATCGCTTTTTCTCTGACTTTGATATATGTCAAAGAAAAGCCACATGACCTAAAATTGATAATAAAAATTTTTTAAAGTATGGTCATGTCTTCTTGTCAAGTCAATAAGTATCTATTAAGTTGATAAGTGTTTGAAGGCTGGGGCTCATGAAGCGTTTATAGATGGAAAGGCCCATGGAACTGATGTAACAGTTAAGAAATGGGAGCTTCAGGAGGAGAAGTGACATTCTGAAGATTATCAGCCAGGTGGGGGGAGATTTAATCCAATACACTGATCTTTGGTTTAATTCTCTCTCCTCCTCCTCCTCCTGCTTCTCATGGCCACCCCATGATGTGGCTGGTACGGTGCTGGGCAACATAAGAACACCAAGAATTAAGGGGAACACCTCTGTTTTTGAGAACCTTTCAGTCTAGTAGAGAAACCAGCAGGTTAAGCAGTGAACAGATGATACTTAATAGGATATGCAGAAGAAAGGACGAAATCATCATATGAGGCAGACATACCCTGGCTCTATCTCCTGGAAAGGTCCCACCAGTCACCATCTGTGGGACCTGGGACAGGTTACCTAGCATCCAGAAACCATAATTTCCTCACCTATAAACCTACCTCTTAGGGTTACTATGAAAGCATTTAGTGTAGAGCTTAGCACACAGTAGGTGCTTGCTAGGAAAGCATTTAGCATAGAGCCTAACACATACTGGGCTTCCCAAATGGCTCAGTGAGTAAAGAACCTGCCTGAAATGCAGGAGACACAAGAGATATGGATCTGATTCCTGGGTCAGAAGATCCCTTGGAGGAGGGCATGGCAACCCACTCTAGTATTCTTGCCTGGGAAATCCCATGGACAGAGGAGCCTGGCAGGCTACAGTCCGTAGATGGCAAAGAGTCGGACACAACTGAATTGACTGAGCACAGTAGCACATACTAGGAGTTCAGTAAATGGAAGCAAAAATAAATCCAAGTCCTACCAAAATTAGACTTTCCTGTGAATATCCCCATCGTTTGCACTGTGGATTTACATCTGGTTTTCCTTTAGTCCTCACAAGAGCATTCAGATAACTGGGGAAGATTCTGAATAAATATTCCTTAAATGGTACATGAATAATAAAATTAACAAGCACAGCACACTTATGATATGTCTGGTACTATTTTTAGCACTATCTGCTCTATGTAACTTATGTAATACATGAATTGTACAGGTACAACCATGCTATGAGCTGGATACTATTATCATTCCCATTTTACAGATAAGCAAACTGAGATCCAGAGATACTAAGATTAAATGGGTAGTGTGTAATTTAGCTGAGAATGAAGTCATGTAAGCAGACTCCAATGTTTGTGTTCCTATGAATGAACAGTGCACCAGTGAGCATATCCCCTATTTTACAGATTCCTTCAGAGCATAACTGAATTGCCTGAGGTCACACAGCTGGTTTCATGCTAAAATGGCCATCAGATGGCAGGAGTCCACTTCCCGGCCCCCATTTGAAGTTAGGTATAGTCATATGACTTGCTTTATTTGATAAAATGTGAGTGGGAGTTGTCTATAGCACTTCCAGATGGAAGCCTTAAGAATTTGCCACCTTTCTTAGAAGTACATGTTGAAATGGAGCCGCTGCTTCCTGCATCAACGAGGGACTAAAATAAGCAGAGTCCACCGCCTACCAATGACAGCATTAAGTGAGAAATAAATTGTTATTGTGTTAAGATACTGAGAGTGGGGAGGCTTGTTACCACAGCAGGACCTGGCTTCTCCTGACTGATACATAGAGAAGTAAAGACAAGAGCTTGGGTTAAGTAAATACTCGTAAACCTCCTTTTGTATTTCTTAACCCCAGCCTCCAGTGTACACTCAGGGGTTTACCCGTCAAAGGTTCCTTCCTGCAATGGGCTAAACTCAGCCTGAACGAGCTGGATCATTTATGGAATGAAGAGAAGACAGCTGCAGAATTCCAGCTCCTGACAGAAGGCTCTAGACAGACACTGACAGCTTGGCTCTGCAGGTTTGATACACCAGATATCCCCTCCCCAAAGTGCTATCTTGCATCAGTTTTTCTTAGTGAATAGAATGCTATAGAGAGAGTGAGCTTTTCAAAATGCAATCCATAGATATTGAGATTAGCACGTCTATCTTCTTAAAGCTGAAGATGTAAAGTCAAGTTTAATTGATCAATTTATATTTGACTGATTTTTAAAAGGTTGTAAAGAGTTTTAAGAATAGTTATATACCTAATAAGATTATCACTTTCCATTTGACAAACACATTAACAATAAAATGATTGATCTTGACACCAAAAATGGTCAACTACTTTTTCAAAACAATTTTGACTGGTTAAATGAATCTAACTAGAATTTTTAAAAAATTATTTCTATATGAGAGTATCCCTTATATTTAACTAATGAGAAATTATATACAAGAAGAGTTTCTAGATTTTAAATACTGACTTACACATATTGATTTATTTTAATTTAAAAAATTTGGTGACACACACCAAAAAGTTAATAGTGTCTCAGACAAAATGAACTCTATATTCATTCTTAGATTTTTCCGGATCCTCAAAATTTTATTTCTAGGCTTTATATTTTTATGGTTTTCAATATCTTCTGATTTTTGCATAGACTAATTTTAAAATCAAATAGAACAATTAAGGTTTGGGCTGGTTTTTTTTTAAGTTGTAGTCAACGTGTGTGTCCTTTCCTGAGATTTCCTGGCTATCTTTGGGGCCACTGGAGGACAACTTGAAGGTGAATCTGAGCCCAGCTGTGCTGAATGGTTGAGGACAGACCCACAACCACACTATGTGGGGTCAAGAAACGACCTCGGAGCACACTGGGCACAGCTTCTTCATCTGACAGATAAGGGAGCTAAGACCCAAAGAATGCATGTGCCCAGAGCCTCACAGCTGGCGCGTGGTAAAGTGGAGCAAGCCCTGGAACCCAGGTCTGTCTAACACCAAAGGTCATGCACTTTTCACTGCTCACCAGTTTTGAGGAGTCTGAAAGCCTCTGGTTTGCATTATTGCACTGGAACTTAGGTTCAATTCAATAATAACATCATTCCCATGTTTTGACACCATCTGTATTTGCAATGCACTTTTCAGATAAAGCATATACAAATGCACAATCTCACTTGAACCCATAACAACTGGGGGTTACAAAAGACGCTGAGCACTAAAACTCAGCCTCCTGTCTTCTTGATCCCTCTTTGCGTGTTGGCATTCTCCCTCTGCTGCTGCTGCTAAGTCGCTTCAGTCGTGTCCGACTCTGTGCGACCCCAGAGACGGCAGCCCACCAGGCTCCCCCGTCCCTGGGATTCTCCAGGCAAGAACACTGGAGTGGGTTGCCATTTCCTTCTCCAATGCATGAAAGTGAAAAGTCAAAGTGAAGTCGCTCAGTCGTGTCCGACCCTCAGCAACCCCATGGACTGCAGCCTACCAGGCTCCTCCGTCCATGGGATTTTTCAGGCAAGGGTACTGGAGTGGGGTGCCATTGCCTTCTCTGGCACTCTCCCTCACCTTTACATATTCAAGTGGAAAACTGTGTGGCACCAGCCACATCTTGGTGCTTCTGTTTCTTAACTGTGTGGTTTAGGACAGATGACTTAACCTCCCTGAAACTCAGTTCCTTCCTCTGTGAAATGGGTATATCAATGTGAGTTGTCCAGATGATCAAAGGAAATAGCACAGGTAGTGTGTCCAGCCCGTGTGCATTTCCAGGCTGTAGCTCACCACACCCTCTCACAGGGGCACTTGACTAAAATCTTTCATGGTATGCACCTTCTATTCCCTTTACTGAAGTCTTCTCCACATCACTGGCTGGTGTCCTCCACCTGCCCTTTAATGCAGGGTCAATGCAGTCTCCTCTGAGAAGCCTGCCCTACTCCTTCAGCCAAACTGAGCACTACCATTTTTGCATTGTTGAAAGTATGTTTCCTGCCACACTTCTTGCACTTTAGGCTCATGTAGCTAAGTAGGCGATTGCCTTTTCTTTCCAGCATCCACTGTGCCATACCAGAATCAAGGATCTTTCATAAGAGATAAAGCTGGATCTTTAACTTAGGCTTTCAAAGGGCTTATATATCTATTGATCTCATCATTCCCACATACACATAATGTGTGTTTGCACACATGTATTTGCATGTGTATATAAAATATATATGCATATATATTTAATAATTCATCCCTAATTCTTATTCCATTAGAAGAATAGATCAAGATGTGGAAGATCTTAGCTTTTCGTCCCTAACTCTGAAAAGCAAAGGTAAAGAAATATGGAAGTTAAACAGAGGTGGATAAAGGTGGGGCTGGAGGAGGGAAAAGCTTGACAAGGGAGAAAGAGGAAGAAGATGGCTAAACATATGGTCTCAGTCCTCAGAACAACCCTGGTGTGACTTCCACTTTGTAGATGAGGCAATCAAAGCCTGTAAAGGTGATGTGCCACTCCCAAGGTCACAGAGCTTGATCAGATCCTTGCTCTGTATCATTCTGAAGCTGGCACTTCTGATGCAAAACCAGGCTGCCTTCTCCTTGCCAGGTATCTGGCAGTGGTTAGACACATGAGTTGCGAACCTCCATGTTGAATCCTGACATGCCACTTACTAGCTGGGGGACTTCAGGTGGGTTACCTCCCTCTAGGCTTCACTTTCACTTTTCACTTTCATGCATTGGAGAAGGAAATGGCAACCCACTCCAGTGTTCTTGCCTGGAGAATCCTAGGGATGGTGGAGCCTGGTGGGCTGCCGTCTCTGGGGTCGCACAGAGTCGGACACGACTGAAGTGACTTAGCAGCAGCAGCAGGCTTCTGTAAATAAAACAGGAGTGACAAAAAGGGAAGGATTGCATCGTGTGGATGCTGTGGACATTACTGATCCCTAGCAAGTAAAGCTGGCTTCCCTGGTGGCAGTGATAAAGAATCTGCCTGCAAGTGCAGAAGATGTGGGTCCTATCCCTAGGTCAGGAAGGTCCCCTGGAAAGGCAACTCACTCCAGTATTCTTGCCTGGGAAATCCCACAGATAGAGGAGCCTGGCAGGCTACAGTCTTTTGCTATAGGGTTGCAAAAGAGTTGGATACGACTTAGCAAGTAAACAACAACAAAGTAAGTAAAGCCCTTAGAAAAGTTCCAGGTGCAGAGTTCATCCTCTATCAGCATTAGCGCTGGCCGTTTAACCAGGTCTCCCCAGGAGAGGAGCAATGGCTCTGGCAGAGTCCAGCAGGCCAGGAGGAGCCCACTTCTTCATTACCCTAGACCTAACTTCTCCTTTGTCCTCCCTGCCTGAGGTCAGGACGCCGTCAGGATCCTGCTGTTCAGGTCATTATGACGTAGGTTCCCATGCTTTGTATAGGTGAGCCACTAGGGCACAGGTGGAATTCTGACGACAGGAATTATGTCTTGTGGAAAACAAACCAGTGACAGCAAAACTGCTCGGTATGCCCCATTTTGCTGATTTCTTCTCTTGAGTTTCCAGTTCACACAGCAACAGCATTGGTTTCTGCTTCATTTTCATATATCCCATCATTCCAGCATAATTAGGAAAATGCCCAGGATCACACAGCTACCAGAGGGAGAAACTGGGATTTGAACCTAGAGCATCTGAAGCATTTAGTGGCTCAGATGGTAAAGAACCCACCTGCAATGCAGGAGAACTGGGTTCAATTCCTGGGGTCAGGAAGACCCTCTGGAGAAGAGAATGGCAACCCACTCCAGTATTCCTGCCTGGAGAATTCCATGGACAGAGGAGCCTGGCCGGCTACGGTCCATGAGGTGGCAAAAAGTCAGACACCAAGTGAGCCACTAACACTTTCACTTTAATCTGATTCCAGATCCTGCTTGCTTAACCACTACCCCACAGGTTCACCTTTTCCCTGTAGAATATACCTTGAGGAAAAGGCATCACCTCTTATTCACACTTCCAACCATGGTCAGTACCTACCAGCTTACTCATAGTAAATAATCAGTACCCAGTGATAGACTTGTTGCCTGACAACATTAAATGTTTCCATTTAATCTCTTCTCTTCCAAGTTGATTATCTCAGGGTTGAATTAAGGAAAGGCTGAAATAGTTATGCACTCATTCATCAAACATGTACTGAATGCTTAAGTTGGACCAGACTCTTAAGCTGGGTGCTGTGCTGTGCTTAGACACTCAGTCATGTCCGACTCTTTGAGACCTTATGGACTGTAGCCTGCCAGGCCCCTCTGTCCATGGGGACTCTCCAGACAAGAATACTGGAGTGGGTTGCCATGCCTTTCTCCAGGTGATCTTCCCAGTCCAGGGATCGAACCCAGGTCTCCTGCTTTGCAGGGCGATTCTTTACCATCTGAGCCACCAGGGAAGCCCAAGCTGGGTGCTAGAGGAATGAAAACTAGCAAGACAAGACCTCTGCACTCCAGCTGCTTCGAGGCTGTGTCAAGGAAGCAGTGTAGGGATTCCCAACCTTGAATGAACATTTGATCTTCTGGAGAGCTTTTTAAAAAGCACAGATGTCTGGGCTCACCTCCAGTGGTTCTGGTTTAACTACTCTGAGGTGAGGCCTCAGGCCTTGTTTGTTAGGTTTTATTTTTTTAACAGTAAACTTTTTATTTTAGAACAGTTTTAGATTGACAGAATTATTATGAAAGTAATGTGCTGTGCTTAGTCACTCGGTAGTGTCCGACTCTACGACCCCATGGACTGTAGCCCACCAGGCTCCTCTGTCCATAGGGATTCTCCAGTCAAGAATACTGGAGTGGGTTGCCATGCCCTCCCTCCAGGAGATCCTCCCAACCCAGGGATCGAACCCAGGTCTCCCACATTGCAGGCAGATTCTTCACCATCTGAGCACCAGGGAAGCCCATGACAGCATTCCTATAAACACCATGCCGAGTTTCCCCTACTATTAACATCTTACATCAGTATGGTACATTTGTCACAATTAATGGACCAATACTGATACATTATTATTAACTAAAGCCCATACTTGATTTAAATTTCCTCAGCTTTTCCCTAATGTCCTTTGTTTGTCCCAGGATCCCACCTAGAACCCCTCATTAATCATACCTCCTTAGGCTTGTCTCCTGTGAAAGCTTCTTGGCTTTGGTATTTTTTTAATTCCTCAGCTTATATTATACAACCAGGGTTGAGAACTTCTGGTCTGGAGTCAAAAGCATGAAACTTCTAAGGGTGGGCTGTCTGGGCTCAAATTCTGGCTGGGCTGTTTATTAGCTACGAGGCCTTGGGCACTAAGCAATTCTGTAAAATGGAAATATTAATAGTGCTACTCCATTAGTTGTAAAGGGTGAATGAGGCCAGTGTTTCTCAATGTTTTCACATCATAATACCCAGAGAAAATACACAGTATTTGTGTGATGTATTAACGTAACACACAAGTTCTAGTGGCATAAATCGATGAATCTTCTCACTGCCAGGGATGAGGGGCTCAAACCTGGAGCTACCTGTAGCTCTGCTGTGCTGGATTACGAAGTTTTGGACTGACCTGTAAAAGCATTTAGACTCCACCTGAGTGGGACCTCCATAAATATTTTCGATAAACTAAACGAGGAAGAGACATACCCGTAAGGAGCAAGGAGTAGTGCAGACTGGGGAAGTGATAGTGCCAAGGCAAAGGGCAGCGCTTTTGCGGCCCGTTTGTACTGACCTGTCGCCTTTCAAAAGGCCATGTCTGGAACAGCAAAGAACCCAGTCTCTCTTCCCGATGGACTCCAGGTGACCAAACCCCAGGTCACGTCGTTACACTGTGAGGAACAAGAGCAGCCAGGCTGCTGACACATGAGGAATTCAGGGCGCCTGAAAAATTAAGTAGTGCCACTTGGAAACTGAAGATTCACTTCATATCAGGAGCCTCCTCCTCCGAAGATCCTTCCTGCCGGGTACTGCCTCTCTGGCGCCACCTCCTGGTGTCAGCTAGGTAGTTCATGACAGGCAGAACCTGCCAAAACTCTGGTTTTTGTGTTTTTTTTTTTAATGAAGTTTTTGAATTAAGAAACTTAAGACTTGGGTAGGTCAAATAAAAACAATTTCTAGGGGAAAAAATAAAAACTCACAGTATAAAAAATAGTTAAACACTGTCTGCAGAACCCAGAGAATATATTCATATAATTGAAAAATTCTAGGTGCTTCTTTAGTGACCTTTTGAAACAAAATGACCTATCAAAATTTTAATATGTAGTCCTTGATTTTGAGGTTCATAGGACAAGCTAGGAAGTCTTCAAACCTTGAGCTGAATTAGTCCCAAGGGGAGATTTTTTAATTTTTGAATCAGTTTTTCCTCCTCTAAGAGGTAACAGCAACAGCAGCACCCACCCTCCCATCGCTTCTTTCTGGGCTTGGCGAGCCTGCAGAGCAGCCCACAGCTTCATCCGCCTGGGAGCTGAGAGACTGGGAGACTATAGCAAGCACAGCAGCTGGGAGTTGCCGATCTCCAGCAACATTCCCCTCATCTTTCCAGCCAGCCATGAATGCAGTGTTTGGATGAGTGGGATCAAATGTTCTCCCAGCATCTGCTTTTCTGTTCCTGGGCCAGGGCTGCAACCAGCATGGGGGTGGTAGGGCTTCCAGCCCCACACCACAGGCTATGGTTCCCGGAGAGGTCTTATCGCAGGGTGAGGGCTATGGTAGCCAGGAGCATATTTGTACAGTGCAAAGATACTAATCGTTTTGATCCCAGCCAAGCTTTGTTATTTCAAAGTTGATCTTGGGATCAAGCTCTGGGTTCAAATGTTCCAGTCTATATTTAGTAGCAAAATGTCTTCCCCGCTCCCAAACCTCTCTTTTTCTAAGTGTGTATTTCTTGAGGCTGAAGAAATTAGAGATGTGAATGATTGTTACCTTGAGATGGTTCTGTCTGCAATTTGCCCACAAACATGTTAGCACCATCCCTAAGAGACAGTACTTGTGCCCTTGAGACCCATAGAGATTCATCGGTGACTTAGAAATAATAATAAATACTGATGTGCAGAAAAGATTTCTTACTACTATAAAGCATTTCTGTGGTCCTCATTGGGGTCACAAAGAGCCAGACACGACTGAGTGACTGAACTGAACACCTTATAGGGAGGTGTGTCAGTGGCAAGAGTTTTATAATTGACAGACTAGAGCTCAAATTTTAGCCCTGCTGTGTGACCTTGGGTAGATTGCTTAACCTCCCTGAGCCTCCATTTTCTCAGGTGTAAAACTGAGATACAAATGCCATTCTCAAAGTGTTGTTTTGGGAGAATTAAGGACAGTAAGTGCTAAACTGAATGCCCAACATGTGGTAAAAGTGCAATCTTGGGTAGCAGGACTGTGGTTATTCTCACCATAGCTTTGTGAGGTGGGTCAGACCTGCTTTACAGGACTTAGAGCTCAAGGACACAGAGTGATCCACATGAGTGTCACAGCCCATGGGGGGCTCAAACTCTGGTTCTCCAGGCACCGAGCCTAGAGCCCTTTCCTCATTCCACATATAGGATGCATTCTCTCCTCTCTGCCAAAGTTGCAGACAATCAGCTGAAGCTCAGACTGCAGGGCTGGAGGAGCCACAGCAGAGGAAGCCACAGCAGGGAGTTCCACCAGTCAGACATGAGCTGGATGCCCAGAGCTCAGGAGCCTAAGGACCTAAACAGTGTCAACAGCAGGGAGGCCCAGAGGGGTGTGTGAGGCTGAGGGCTTGGCAGTAAAGGACAGGCAGCCTAGCAAGCAGCCAGTGCAGGCTGACTTGGGGAGCCATGCGGTGACTCAAGAAGCCAGAGGCTCGAGACAAGGACAAGTATGAAGAACTCAGAAACAGACAGAAATAGAGGGAGGAAAACTTGATGAGTGGCTCCAAGATCATGTTAATTCAGGATGGCAGCTGGCTTCTGGGGTGTGACAAGTGAAAAATCTCTGTCTGTGGTAGAGTCAGTTAAGATGGTCCTTTAGGGGCTTCCCTGATGGCTCAAGTGGTAAAGAATCCACCTGCCAATGCAGAAGACAGGGGTTCGATCCCTGGTCCAGGAAGATTCCCACATGCTGCAGAACAACTAAGCCCGTGTGCTACAACTATTGCTCCTGTGCTCTAGAGCCTGGGAACCACAACTACTGAGCCCATGTGCCACAAGTACTGAAGTTCACGGGCCCTAGAGTCTGTGCTCTGCCACAAGAGAAGCCACTGCAATGAGAAGCCCATGCACTGCAGCAAAAAGTAGCCCCCACTCACCACAACTAGAGAAAAGCCTGCCATGAAGACCCAGCATAGCCAAAAAATAAAATTTCTTTTAAAAAGATGCTCCTTTAGGATTCCTTCTGATGACAAAGAAAGAAAGTGTCTTTCTTTTCTTTCTTTAGCAAAACAAGCAATATTTCACAAATAGATTCCTCCAAGTCTCCAGTCAAGGGAGATTAGCTAGGAGAAGTCTAATTTGCTATGATTTAATGTGAGGTGCTCCAGATATCCATGTGATGTCCACGTGGTGTCCACGTGTCCGTGCAGTACAAGTAACCAGAATGTCTTTCAGCTTGTTTTCCAGAGAACCTGAAGTCATGTAATCTTAGCCTGAAAGGTCATCCAGCTCACATTTCCCCCCAGCACATGAAGCTTCCCTTTCAAAGTGGTCTGAACACCTCTGGTGACAGGAAGCCAACTACCCACCCAAGTCAGCCCTTTACATATATGGACAGCTCTGAATTTTAGAAAAATGTTTCCTTATTATATTCTTTAGTGGCCAGTGACAGAAAAGCAAAACTGAACCTGTCATTAGCAAAAAATAAATTAACAAATAAATAAGGAATCCACTGTGCAGTAAGCCTTTGATGTGCCATCCAGATGAAGGACTTTTTTAGCACCAGCTTCTGGACAGCTGCCAGCGGACAACTTTTAACTGGCAACCCCTTCAGGGACTGCTTCCCTGGAACCATCTTCTTGGGACAACCCACAGCCAATGACTAATCGATTCCGGGGCATAGATGTCTGGGTCATCACCACCTAGGTCTCACCCTGGGCTTGGTCAAAGCTGTCGTCAGAACTGCATTTGGCTTGAGTCCCCGCCTCTGCTCCCTTCCTCAAAACATTCATCTCTAGGACACTCCTTAATAAACATCCTATACCCTAAGCTCTGCCTCAGAGTTTGCCTTCCAGGGAACAAAAGTGTGGTCTACTGGCTCTCCTAATTGGGAGGTCTAGAGGACATCAGGCACAGCTGGCTCCAGGGGCTCTGGAGGAGTAAGCAGGGCATACTGTCGCCCCTTCTCTTGCTTGTGTGTGGCTTTGTCATGACTTCACTTTTAGATACATCTGTGCAGCCTCACATCCAGTGAGGGGAGAAGCTTTTCCTCAGCAACTCCCTACAAGTTCAAAATGTACTTCTCATTGAACTGATCTGGGTCACAAGCTGATTCCTGGATCAGTCACTGTGGCCAGAGAAGAGGGTATGTGCTGATTCTCCTAGGCCAGAATCATACAATCACCTGGATGGAGGGATGCAGTCATTTGCCAAAACATGAGGGCCAAGAGAAGGGGAGGGACAGTTCCATGAACAACACGTGGGTTCTGGGACGAGAAGAAAGGAAGGCAGAGACCACACAGGCAAACATCACAAAGATCTACCACGACTGCCCTGTGCAGAGGTTCCCGCCCACAGGGTCACTCGGCCTCCTCCACAGGGACCGCCTGCACACCTCCCCCCACATCCTGACTGCCCCTCCATCCATCTCCCATCTTCTCAAGATGGGTTGGTCTTGAGCCCTCTCACCTCTGGGGGCATTTTCTTCTAAAAACGATCTCTTTTGTCTTTGGTTTCAAAGTGTGCTGCCCAGAATGAAATACAGTTGCTCTTAGAAGTATATCAGATAATCACGTCTCTCCTTTGGGACATTCTACTTCTGTTAATGAAGTCCAGGAGCAAAAGAATGAGCTTGTCTTGGTGGACATAAAAATTTGCCTTCTAACAAGAAATACAGTTCTATTTGTCTGACACCTTGAGTTGCTTTCCCAAGTTCTAGTACGGTCATATATCTTCTCATTCCACAGTTGTGTAGTTAAATTTTTGAATAATATGGCACATAATATGACAATTATATATATATATATATAGAGAGAGAGAGAGAGAGAGAGAGAGAGATTGGATATTGGAACTCATCCTGCTTTGACTTGGTATATTTTATATGACTCTTATGCATATAAAATTACATACATGAGAAAGATTACTGGACCAGAATCCTGGGTTCAAGCCCTGAGCACCAATACTTACAAGCTGTGTGACCTTTGCTGATCACTTAATTACTCAGTCTACACTTCATCATACAGATATGAATTAAAAATATCTACCTTGCATAAGTCATATATATCAAAATCAATTATCACATATACTTTCAAAACTATATGTATATGTGTATATACAGTATAATGTGTTTTATATATTGGGAGAAGGCAATGGCACCCCACTCCAGTACTGTTGCCCTGAAAATCCCATGGATGGAGGAGCCTGGTAGGCTGCAGTCCATGGGGTCGCTAAGAGTCAGACACGACTGAGTGACTTCACTTTCACTTTCCACTTTCATGCATTGGAGAAGGAAATGGCAACCCACTCCAGTGTTCTTGCCTGGAGAATCCCATGGATGGAGAAGCCTGGTAGGCTGCAGTCCATGGGGTCGCACAGAGTCCGACACGACTGAAGTGACTTAACAGCAGTAGCAGCAGCGGTGTTTTATATTATAAAATGTTTTTCTTACTTTTAAGAAATGTTACAGTATAAAATGTTTCCTTACCATATGTCACAGTTTAAAAATTTGAAGAAAAACATTCCTTCCTGGCCTATACCTGTCTTATTCACCACTGCACACACACACACACACACACACACACAGAGGCACACAAACTGAAACAAAGTTTCATGAACCAAAACTCCCTTGTGTTACCTATGAATAAAGAACAAATAATAAAGTTAAATAGCAAAGATAATTGTATTACTATTCAAGTACAATTTAGAAACATTATCCCCAAATAAATAATACAAAACTGCCAAAGGCTGCTCTAGCCCCATTGCATGGATATCATAGCTCATCAGTAATCACAACCCAGACAAGGAGGAGGTGATTCCAGCAGAGTGCAGTACATTCAGGGCTGATGAAGCTATACCTCTGGATACCACCTACAGTATGGAAGCCCCAGGGGAGACACCCAGCAGCAGGAGGTTGGAGCTGCAGAGGCTGGGGGTGAGAGAAGCCTGCACAGATGTGAGAACTGCTGGCAGAAGGGTCTGAAGAGAGAAAAAGAGACCCCTGACCTCTCGCCACTACAGCACAAGAAAAGGGAAGGTAATGTTTCCATCCTAAAATATTAAGGTGAGAACAGGTCATTGAACTGAAAGTTTGCAAGATAAAAACAAATAAACAACCAAAAAAACCATTTTGACAAAAAATGTATGGATTCTTGTCAAAAATATTAAGTAGGAAAAAAAATGTATACCCAAATAAAAACAAATGAAAATTCAAAACTCTTAAGATCCAAAGAAGGCAATTGTGATCAAGATATTTGATGGGTGGGATGACGTTCAAGGTTAGGCTCTCATACTTCCTTAGGGAGTAGTAAATCAGGCATAATTTATCTAATTGCTCACACTTACTTTTAATCTCAGTGGAAATGAAACTGCTCAAATTGCAAAGGTGATAAAGCTTTGAAAAACGTAGACAGGTGTGGTTGCTGGCTCCAGAAAGCTCCTCTTCTCCGTGCCTCCCCTCTCCCGCCTCCCCAGGGCCTGCCACGCTCAGCATTACTCACACCTGCAGACAGTCAGGGCCTCAGGCTGCAGCTCCCAAGTGGAGACAGGGCAGGACTATAAAAAGCACCTCAACCACAAATCAACCACCTTCCAGCTGACTCGGCCTCACACTCCACTTTCCGGCACTCCGATAATTGAGCCTCTGATTGACCTATTTCCTGGTTCGGGTCCATCTCTCTCCTGCCAGGACCTGGCTCCTGAACTTCACCCCCTTTGGCGTGGCACTTAAGCAAAGGTTTTTCTTTCTCCGCTTGGCTCCAGTCTCTGCCTCCGCCGTTTCCTCTCTGCATAATCCTTCCACACACCTGCAATTGAGTTATTGCATCAAAGGCCCTTAGATGCCAGATGATCTGAGAAGGAACACGTATTGTTGCTCATTTTTTGGATTCATTAAAAAAAAAAAAGTCCAAGGAGATCATAATAGACTAATTCTGAAGGAGAAAAGGGGGCCGGGGGTATGTGAGGAAGGCAGCCTCTCTGAGAGAGAGGAGTCAGAGATAGAAAAAGAAGGCTCGGACATTCAACAGGCCACATGGAGATGGAGGTCTTGGAGTGATGAGGTAAAGAAAGGAAGAACCCACAAAACAGTGTTCTTTTTTAAAAAAAAATCTTCTTTGGCTGATTGCATCTTAGTTGGATAAGCAGGATCCTTAGTCATAGCATATGGGATCTAATTCCCTGACCAGGGCAGCCCCCTGCATGGGAGCTCGGAGTCTTAGCCACTGCACCAAAGTCCTAAAACTCTTTCTTTACATCAAAATATTGCTGATGGACTTCCCTGGTGGCACAGTAGATAAGAATCTGCCTGCCAATGCAGGGTGTAGGGATTCGATCCCTGGTCCGGGAAGACCTCATGTAGAGTGGAGCAGCCAAGCCCATGTGCCACACCTACTGAAGCCCATGCACTTAGAGCCTGTACTGCATAAGAGAAGCCACTGCAGTGAGAAGCCCGTGTACCTAGAACTAGAGATCCCCGCAACTAGAGAAAACCTACATGCAGCAATTAAGATGCAGTGCAGCCAAAAATACATTAAAAATAAATATATTTATTTAATAGTATATACACGTGGTGGCTCAGATGGTAGAGCGCTTGTCTACAATGCGGGAGACCCAGGTTTGACCCCTGGGTCGGGAAGATGCCCTGGAGAAGGAAATGGCAATCCACTCCAGTACTATTGCCTGGAAAATCCCATGGACAGAGGAGCCTGGTAGGCTACAGTCCATGGGGTCGCAAAGAGTCGGACATAACTGAGCGACTTCACTTTCACTTTCACATGTCAAAAAAAAAAAAGACCATTGCAGCCCTGGCCTTTGGGTTATCTCAACACATCAGCTCCTTCCTATCATGTGTGGCCCCATCTGCCTGGGCAGGGTGTCTCCCACCTGGCTCCTCCTTACTCAATCTATAAAGTCACCTTGCTGGTCTCCTGCTTGGGGAGGCCCCCTGCACCCTGAGACAAGCCCCAACCTATTGTAAACCCTCATCCCACTCTTTCTTTTCCTTAGTGTCTCTGTCTCATCATGATTACTCTATTGACTCTGCCATATTTAAGGTCTCTCTTCTCCACTGGGCTTCCCAGGTGGCACTAGTGGTAAAGAATCCATCTGCCAATGCAGGAGAAGCAAGAGTCACAGGTTTGATCCCTGGGTCGGGAAGATTCCCCTGGAATAGGAAATGGCAACCTACTCCAGTATTCTTGCCCGGAAAAATTCCATACACAGAGGAGCCTGGTGGGCTACAGTCCTTGGGGTCACAAAGAGTCGGACACGGCTGAGTGACTAAGCACGTCCTCCCCTGCTAGACTGTAGGGCCTGCAGAGCAGGGATCACATCTAGCTTCACCTTCTGCCCAACTGTGGCCAATCGCCCCTAGACCTTCCACTCAGGTGAGCCAATGTGTCACAGGTCCGTTTCCAGAAAGTGGGTTCTGAGAGGGCGTTCAGGGTGTGGGATGTGTGTGAGGAAGTTCCCTGGGGGATGACCGCTGGAGGAGGGGGAAGGAGCCAAAGATATAGAGGAAGGGCGGAAGCCAAACACAGGCCTGAGGACAGCCTCGGCTGAGGCCAGGAGGCGCCCTGGAACTGGAATGACTTCCAGAGTTAGGGAGTCGGGTGGAGATGATGGGCATTTATACTCAAGCATTGTCGTTCACTAACAGGAGTCACTTGGGAAGAGGTGTGCTTGGGCAGGATGACTTTGGCTATAAAGCCACTCCTGGCTGACGGTCAAAGGTTGTCTGCTGTCTCTGACGCAGCTGAGTTAGAAATTAAAAGGTGTTCCATGATTATCTCGTTGTTGGCCATGTTTACCATGGTGGCAGCAGGAGCCGTGAAATGTGCATTTTATTCAACTCTCCATCCATCTGACCACCGATCTCACAAAGATTTGTTGAGTACCTTCTAGGTTCCAGACCCCCATTCCACAGCACAGAAATCGTCTATTCATTATACTTCCACTGGAGGTTTCTCCAAGATTGGAGAAAGTGTGTGGCGGGAATGAGGTGCTAGAACAGTTAAAAAAAAAAAAAAAGAAAGAAAGAAAGGTGGAAGGGGGAATAAAAGGGCCCCCAAAGCAAAACCTACCCCTATGGCACAATTTAGGAAAAGGAGCATGTAACTGATGGGCACCAACTACAGAGCCACACTCGCCATACACGCTTTCATCTCCCTAATGAGTGAGGGACAGTATGTCACGTTTCATTAAAGAGAAAACTGAGCCTCAGAAAGTTGATGGAACTTGCTCACAATCATGCAGTGTCAAATGGTACCAGATACAAACCGAGCTCTGCCTGAATGCAGGGCTGTTGCTCAACCTTTTGCCTGAAGACCTTGGCTCAGCCCTTGCTGGGAAGCCATCAACCTGGACACAGAAGGCTGAGATGAAAGTGGGCCTTGTGGCAGCTGGGAAGATACCACCAACCAGGGATTTGACCAACCAAGTCTGAGCCACAGAGGTCCTCTCTGTCTGCTTCCCTTGTGGGTGAACCCCAACCTGCTCACTTTACCTGGCCTGACCCCTGACTGCTCTCTTTGCAGAATGAGTCAGCTCAGCCCTCCTGACCTTGGGGCTGTTACTCTGATTCCAATAAACCTGGCCACAGCCACAGTGGCTCAGCCACAAGGGCCCATAACCCTTTCTCTGACGCCCTGCCTACTTTTAGGTGAATGAACTCTCAGAGGTCATTCAGATATAGGTTTTCTTGCTCCTGTGGAAATTCCCAAGCCTCCCATTATCTGTGTCCTTTCATGAAAACATGACTTGAGTTGCTAATTGGTAAACTCCTTCAGGGCAGGATCACAGTTCAGCTTTGAATCTCAGCACCTGGTGTATTACCCAGCTAGAGCAAATGTTCACCATGCATTCATTAAAAAAGTAAAACTGATCAACAAACACACAATGAGTAAGGTTACAGTCATTCCAATACTTTGGCCACATGATGCGAAGAGCTGACTCATTTGAAAGACCCTGATGCTGGGAAAGATTGAGGGCAGGAGGAGAAGGGGACGACAGGGGATGAGATGGTTGGATGGCATCACCAACTTAATGGACATGAGCTTGGGTAAACTCCGGGAGTTGGTGATGGACAGGGAGGCCTGGCATGCTGCAGTCCATGGGGTCGCAAAGAGTCAGACATGACTGAGCAACTGAACTGAACAGAAATTACTAACATGTTCCACTATTTCAGAAAGATCCAGCTTTAGAACATCTTTTATTCACTTAACAAGGACTTAAGGAACACTTGCTAAATGTCAGGTGCTAGAGGCCAGAGAGACATCACTGGAAAAAAAAAGTTACAGTTCCTAACTTCATGGAGGTTACAGACTAGTAAAAGAAACCAATATTAAACAAATCATTGACCAAACGGCAGTCATTGTGATGAGCGGCACAGAGAAGCAGCCTGGTGCTATGCAAATTGCATGGGTGCACGGGTCCTAGTCTGGTCCCAGGGGTTGCAAATTTCCTATAGAAAGAATAGTCAAGCTGGAACTTAAAAGATGAATGAGAACTAACCACTTTCACGAGCTATTTTAAACACAGAGGAAAGTCCAGAGATAATATACCAAACATCTATAAAATCACCATGTAGATTTTTAATTATTAGTATTTTGTCTTGTTTTGGTCAGAACCTTCTTTAAAAAAGAAAAGCTTTACAGACATTGTCAAAGCTCTCTTGGCCCAGTTGGAAGGAAGATAGGTGTCAATTGCATAACCACTAGATTTGTTACCCTGTTACAGAAATTTTTGCATTATTTTTTATATTTCATAATAAAAAATGTTTTAAGAGATATTTTATCTAATTTATTATTCTATAAAATGTAAAATCTAATGAGATAATTTAAAACAAGTGATGAAAGAGAAACTTTTCAAAACAAATATTTGAAAAGAAAAGTAATACAATTATGAATGATTTTCTTAATAAATATATAAACAATGACTCAGCCTAAGAGGAAAGAAGTGCCATGACAGCAGGGAAGGTCTAAGGGATTGGAGTATGCCTATGAGGCAAGAGCACTGCATGGACAGAGAAAGGGGACATGGGGACACCGGAGGACATTGAAGAGGAGGGTATAGCCAGGGCACTGTGAGCTGTGACAACAGATTTGCATTTTTTAATAAAAGAAATGGAACATCACCGATTATGTTTAAGCAGGAAAGTAATATAATTAGATTTGTGTTTTTAAAAAAATCTTTCTGGCTGCTACCTGGAAAATAGATTAGAGAATGTAAGAACGGACATGAGGCTTTGTCCAGGCAAGAGGCTCCGGTGTCTGGTGGAGGGAGCATGGTGCTGGCAGCGAAATGCAGAGCAATGGACAGAGGCGAGAGCTCTTCGGAAGGCTATTGGGTTGGCAGGACTTGATGACTGCCCAGTTGTGCAGTGGACTGGGGTGTTGGGGAGGTGAAAGGGAGAGGCAGAGTCAGTGAGGACACCTCCCTGATTGCCTCCTTGATCATCTAGGTAGTTGGCGCCGTCATCGTCTGAACAGGAAACCAAAGAGGAGGGGAAAGTTTAGGAGACAGCTGATGAATTCATTTTAACTGAGTCGGGCTTGTGATGCCAGGCCGATACCCAGATGGTGATAACAAGTTGGTAGTTGGATACAGGGGCCAGAGCTCAGAAGACAGATATGAAATGGGGATTCATGGTAACCACTCCCACATTGACAGGTGGCATTAAAAGCCTTGGGAGTGGATGAGACCACATAGCGAGAGATTAGAGGGGAAAGAGAAAGTTAAAACTGACAGGACCCAGAGACCAGAACAAAATCTTCACGACACCTCACCATCAACACCAGACTCGGAGGAACAGGAGATCCCCACCTGTGCCTGGCGTGGATTCTCCCATGTAGGGCTGAAAACTTAGAGGATCAACAGTGGATGAAGGTCAGCCAAGCAATTTGAGAAGGCAGCCTCAGGGGATGGAGGAAGTGCTTTTTACTTACACCCTGATATCTCTGAAATAAGGCAGTCCCCTAGAGGGACACCACTGGAACTCTAAACATCCCTTGGGTGAAAGTCTCCAAGTCCACCTCCCTCCCATCCGCCTCCTGGGCATTTTTTGCAGTATTGAAATGCTCAAGTCCTAGAGGGTTGCTTCTCAAAGCTGAGGAAATCCGATTTCTTAGCTATGAAAGGAAATCTGGCTCCCAAGTGCCAGGGCTCGCCCAGAAAAGCTAACCTGTGCAATCTAGTTGGTTAAATATGAACTTGCCCAACATCAGCACATCACCCCGCCGTCAAGCCTCGAAGTCCCCAAGCTAAATTATGTAAGCTTTGTGGGTTTATTAAGAGCTATTTGTCAATTTAATAGTACAAAAACAAGGAGGAGCCAAATGCTCGACTGAGGCAGACAGATTTATGAAGAGTGTGACTCAGGTGCTTTCTCCCTGCAAGCTCCCTAATAAAATGCTGTAGTCACCTGAAGCCTATAAATGTCAGAGGAAAATTAGCTTGTACCTTAGAAGCAGCAGCTCCCAGAAAATAAATTGCGAGACTCTTGATACACACCCACCCACAAGCACATGTACATATCTACACCTGCATAATATGCGTGCACACGTGTCACTTACACGCCTGTATATGTGTACACACCCATGCAGATGTGTGCTGCTGCTGCTGCTGCTAAGTCGCTTCAGTTGTGTCTGATTCTGTGCGACCCCATAGACGGCAGCCCACCAGGCTCCCCCGTCCCTGGGATTCTCCAGGCAAGAACACTGGAGTGGGTTGCCATTTCCTTCTCCAATGCATGAAAGTGAAAAGTGAAAGTGAGGTCGCTCAGTCGTATCCGATTCCTAGAGACCCCATGGACTGCAGCCTACCAGGCTCCTCGGCCCATGGGATTTTCCAGGCAAGCGTACTAGAGTGGGGTGCCATTGCCTTCTCCGTGCAGATGTGTAGATGTATACAAATACTTGCCGGAAATGAGAAAAGCACTAATGGGAGTGTAACTCTTCCCTGTAACTAACACTCCTTTGCACAATTTACCACAATGTGTGTGTTGTGTGTGCACACACATGCACATCCAAGAAGTACAGTACATGTTAAGCAATGACAAAGGTGTGCTAACTAATCTTTCTTCCCCACAATGAAAAGAGCACATGGCTTGGCTCCTAGTATATTTACTGGAGAGGAACAGGGCTTTCTGAAGAAGGTGGCCTCTCAGCCAGGCCTCGAAGCTAGCCTGGGCTTCTAGAAGCTGGAGAGTTGGTGCGAATGGTGTTCTAGGAGGAAGGGAGCAGTCTGAGCAGAGATGGGAAAGTCAAGACCTTAGACATCAGGCTTTCACTGGAGCATCAGGAAAAGCATGAAGGTAAAAACGGACAAGCCCGTCAGGGGCAGGGTCTTACCATGGAGGGTCTCGAATTTGGAGTGAAATAATTTGGATTTAATCTGCAGGACATGGGGAGTAGGAGACATTTTAAAGGGTTTCTATGGGAAAGTAACATGCTCAGGATTGTTTCAGGAAGACTAATCCTGCTCATAGGCTGCTGAGAAACTGGACATGGAAAATTTGGGAGGCTGTAACATCAGTCCAGGCCAGAATTTAAAACAGTGAGATTATGATTTTCTCTTAACATGGAAAGATGTTTGCACTTAAATTCTAAGGTTAAGTCAGTTGCAAGTTGATATGTATTATATACATAATCTCATTTTTGCAGATATAAATACACAAACACCTACAATGCACATCTGCACAGGAAAAGTCTGCAAGAAATACAACCAAATGCAAACACTGGTTACTCCTGGTTGATGGGATATTGGATCACTTTTTTAAATTTGATTTTGTGTATTTTATATTATTTTTACAATTAATGTTTTCTTGTGTTAAAAGCAAAGAAAAGGAGGAGAGAGGAGGGAAATGGAATCTGCCTTTACCAACCAGAAAATCCATCCAAGTATTTCCCTAAACAATAGAATCATCCACCTAGGAACTGGACTGGGCCTCTCCCCTCATTTAATAGCCCGGAGTCCAGGTCATGGTGACCCGAGCCAGGGAGGAAGCCACCAGAATGGAAAGGACACAGCATTTCCCTCCAGAGGTTTCTAATCACAGTCAGTCCTGGCACTGGAGAGTTAGACAACCTGGTTCAGGTAAAGACTGCCAACAGCAGTGAATCTGGGCTGCAACCTGAACAGGCTGCTATGCCGCTCACAGCCTGAGAACACCTTATTGCCAGTAGAGTTCAGGGAATATTATAGACCAACCCTATCACTGAGAAGCACAGAGAAACAGGACGGCGAAAGTGAAAGGGCTTAAAACTGCAGCACTTTCTTGTCTAGGGCTCGTTAACCCAGACCGCCTCAGAATCACTACTCCAACTCAGCCCAACTCCACCCCTTTCGCAGAATCTCATCCAACCACAGCAAATCACGTTCTCCAGCTCTTACTGTGGACCAGGCGCTGCTCTACGGGTGGAAAGTCCAGCGGCAATCAAAGCGGATTCCGTGGGCCTGACCCGGGGCATTTCATGTCCTTGAAGACGCGCCATACTTCTTCCTCCCTCTGCTCTTCCCGCTCCCCTCCTTCTGCCTTCTTAAACGTAGACTTCACGAAGCTGGAATTTGGTTGTTTTTTTCTCTCAGCTGTGGGCCCAGGACCCAGAACGCCTGCTCGGCCAATGGTAAGGGCTCCACAAACAATTGTTGAACCAACAGCCTTCACATGTGCTGTGTCTTCAACGGGAATCACACTTCCGCTACCGTCTTGTCAGGCTTATTCCTCTTAGCTCCTCTTGGCTCAGCTCAAACATCATTCTCTCCTAGAAGCTCTCTGGAATTCACTAGATTTTTCTGTTAAGGATTCCCTTGCCATCCTTGGCTTCTTCTCTTAGCACTTACATCACTGTAATTACATAATTACTTAATCAATCTCTCCTGTAAGTATAGACACTCCATGAATCCTGGGACTGGGCTGGTCTTATTTACTGCTATATATCCTCAGTTCCTGGCTTCCCAGGTGGCTTGGTGGTAAAGAATCCACCTGCCAATGCAGGAGACACAGGAGATGCATATTTGATTCCTGGGTTGGGAAGATCCCCTGGGGGATAAAATGGCAACCCAAGCCACCCTTGCCTGGAGAATCCCATGGACAGAGGAGCCTGGTGGGTTACACTCCATAGGATCTCAAAGAGTCTGACGTGACTAAGTACACCCAAACACACACCCCAGTTCCTAGCACAGAATCTGGTCCAGGGGAGTCACTCAAAGGTTGCTGACTGACTGAAGGAATGCATACAATTTGATGACCATTGAATTCCAGCTGGAAGCAAAATAATCATCTTTTCTGTGGTTACTGAAGATGCTCTTGGATAGCTGTTGGCAGAGTGAGTCCCAGCAAAGAGGCTAAGCCCCAGGGCATTTTTTGCTGCCTGGTCCTGCTTCTGAGAATAAATTCAGGAAACCGGAGGATGCACTGCGGTCACTGACTCATTCAACAAATATTTAGGTGTCATTCAGTTCAGTTCAGTTCAGTCGCTCAGTTGTGTCCGACTCTTTTCGACCCCATGAAATCGCAGCATGCCAGGCCTCCCTGTCCATCACCAACTCCCGGAGTTCACTCAGACTCACGTCCATCAAGTCAGTGATGCCATCCAGCCATCTCATCCTCTGTTGTCCCTTTCTCCTCCTGCCCCCAATCCCTCCAAGCATCAGACTCTTTTCCAATGAGTCAACTCTTCACATGAGGTGGCCAAAGTATTGGAATTTCAGCTTTAGCATCATTCCTTCCAAAGAAATCCCAGGGCTGATTAGTTGCGGTACAAAGAAGACTAAAGCAGGCTCTGCTTTGGAGGGGCTTCTAGTTTAGTGGTGGTAATGGAACTAACAAGATAAAGCCACGGGTATGTTGACAACTGTGTTAGTTTTCTAGGGTTATCATAATAAAGTGCTGAAGTGAGTAGTTTAGGAATTTATTGTCTCACAGTTCTGGGGCCTAGAAGTTCAAGTTCAGGGTGTCAGTAGGGCCATGCTCCTTCTAGAAGCATAGGGGAAGCTCTGTTCCAGGACTCTGTAATTTGGGAGTTTCTTGGCTTCCGGCAGCACGACTCCAAACTTTGCATGGCATTCTTGTGTATGTGTGTGTGCATGCTAAGTCACGTCAGCTGTGTCTGACTCTCTGCGACCCCATGGACTGTAGCCCTCCAGGCTCTTCTGCCCATGGAATTCTCCAGGCAGGAATACTGGAGTGGGTTGCCATTCCCTTCTCCAGGGGCTCTTCCCGACTCAGCGATTGAACCCACATCTCTCACATCTCCTGCACTGGCAGGCAGATTCTTTACCACCAGTGCCACCTGGGAAGCCCTCTTGTCATGTATGTCTGTGTCCAAATCCAGTCATATTGGATTAGAGCCCACCTTAAATGACCTCGTTTCAACTTGATTACCTCTATAAAGAGCCTATCTCAAAATAGAGTCACACCCTGAGATACTGAGAACCAGGACTCCAGTACGACTTTGGAGGAACACAATTCAGCCCAGGACAGAGCCAGTCTGAGAGAGGTCTGCACAGAAGTGGGGCAATAAGAAGAGATAATCCACTCCCAAGGGGTGGGGTGGAGGGTGAGGAATGTGCATAAAAGGCTTCTCAGATCATGGGAATCTTGGACTGAATCTTAAAGATGGAACGGGTGTTTTTCAAGTCATGTGCGTGTGGAGGTGCAATAGGGTGTGTAGCACAGAGATGGTGGGCAGGAACCAGGGGTGAGGGGTCCATACTTCGTTCCCAGAGGGCATGAGGGATTTGAGTCGCTGGGCTAAGGCCCGTGTGTCACTGTGGTCCAAGGGATATCTTCAGGGGAGGCCCACCAGCTCTCCCCTAAGAGACCCGAGAAGGTTGCCTTCACTGCTTGGATGAGTTGTCCACCTACAGGGGACCTGTCCTCACTAGGCTGGGACTTGATTCCACTGGTCCTCCCCCGACCCCCACCCCGGGGGCCTTCTTCTCCAGGCATCCCAGCATTCAGCAGGCTCACACACAAGACTGATGTATAAACCACAGGATGCCCATGCATGAAATTCCAAAGGGAAAAACGATGGTGGGCAGACAGCACACTCTGGGAGGGAGATCAGATCACTCCTTCGCTGAAGGCAAATCCCCGGGAAGGCCAAGTTGTCACGAGAAAGCCAGTTGATTCACCTATAATGAGAAAACCAATTTTGAAGAGTACTGGAAGTTCACGCTGGTTGGAACACCGTGTTCTTTCCCTGTTGAAAAAGGAATGCAGAAGCAGCCAAATCATCCAGCGGAGACTGTGAGCAAGGATCGGGGCAGAGGTGATGGTGGAACATTAAACGCATCTCGCAGCTCTGTTGCTCGCACTGCTCTCCCAGGCAGACAGGTTGCTGTGCCCGGCAAACCATACTGTTCAGGTCTGCCGGCCAAACTTGCTTCCTACTTGGATGCTGAGTGGACGGGCATTGCCAGCATCTGCCCCTGAGACTTGTCATTTTCAGCTTCTAAGTCTGGCCAGTGCCTGCCTCTGACAAGGTGACCCCCACCTCCACCCCCTCATAGTAACTGGGACTTTGTCTACTCACTCACAGTCACCATCAAGCCAGCTTCATCTATCCAAGAACACATTAAACACAATCTCTTAAATTTTTCCCTACAAATGGTTTATCTCAACTTCCGAGTCAGGTATTTCAATGTCTTCCTGTTTAGGTATTAAATATTTTCAATGTTTAACCCTTCACACATTTATTTCAGACTCCTGACTCCTCAGACTCCTGGCTGTCACTTCCTGGGGACAAACACCAGGAAAAAAATATAGTTCTTTCTAATTAGGAATTTAATTACCCTTTTTCATCCTGGGCATGGAAACCCTCCCTCTTAGGTTGCAGGAGACCACAGGGCTTGTGGAATAAGTGGGATTTCATATGCAAAAGAGAGGAAAAGGTCATCTAACTGTCGCATCTTCTGCCGCCCCCTTCTCCTTTTGCCTTCAATCTTTCCCAGCATCAGGGTCTTTCCAAAGATGGTTAGATAACATCACCAACTCAATGGCCATAAATGTGAGCAAATTCTAGGAGACAGTGAAGGACAGAGAAGCCTGGTGTGCTGCAGTCCATGGGGTCATAAAGAGTCAAACGTGATTTCTTAGTGACTGAACAACAGTGAGGAAGACAAGTGCTCAGAGCTGGGGGAAGTCTCACCATTAGGCTCAGGCCAGGGATGGATTTTGCTGGGTTTGCGTCACAGAGGTCATCTTATCAGAGGGTTAACAACACAAACGCAACGAAACAACACAAATACCATACACAGCTGGGTTCCGATCTCAGCTTTCCCTTAGAGACGGCTCTCAACCTCTCTGAGCCTCTGTTTGTAAAATGGGATAATAATACCTGTATCTCCTGGAAAGATGAAGTAAAATAACACACAGTGCTGCACACACAGTAAGCATTTTTCCTTCCTCTTTACCTTCTGTTTTTTCCATTATTGGAAAATTTCCCATAAAAGTCTTGTGTGCTAAGTGGCTTCAGTTGGTTCTGACTTTTTGTGACCCCATGGACCGTAGCCCACCAGTCTCCTCTGTCCATGGGATTCTCCAGGCAAGAATACTGAAGTGGGTTGCCATCCCCTCCTCCAGGGCATCCTCCCGACACAGCAATCAAATCCTTGTCTCCTGCAAGTCTTGCATTGCAGGCGGTTACCATGGAGCCAGTAGGGAAGCCTTGCTAAGTTGCTTCAGTTGTGTCCGACTCTTTGTGACCCCATGGAACCCGCCAGGCTCCTCTGTCCATGGGATTTCCCAGGCAAGAATACTGGATCGGGTTGCCATTCCCTCTCCAAGGGATCTTCCCATCCCAGGGATAGAACCCATCACATCTCTAATGTCTCCTGCATTGGCAGGCGGGTTCTTAGTACTCTACAAAAATCTCCTCTCTATCCTCCCTGCCCACCCTCAACCACCAGTCAATTCAAAGCAGTGAGAGAGGTCCAGCAGTTAAATTTTCTTCTTTTCTTTTTTAACTGTCTTAAACACAACCTAATATCCACGTCTATGTATTTACTTCCAAGATTTACTTTAAAATAATGCAATGAGGACATGGGGAAATGGAGTGTATAGAGGAAAGACGACTGGCCATGAGTTGATAGCTGTTAAAGCTGCATAATGGGGTACAAGATGATGCTATGAAAGTGCTGCAGTCAAAATGCCAGCAAATTTGGAAAACTCAGCAGTGGCCACAGGACTGGAAAGGGTCAGTTTTCATTCCAATCCCAAACAAAGGCAATGTTCAAACTATCGAACAATTCCACTCATTTCACATGCTAGCAAGGTAATGCTCAGATCCTTCAAGTGAGGCTTCAACGATATGTGAACCGAGAACTTCCAGATGTACAAGCTGGATTTAGAAAAGGCAGAGGAACAAGAGATCAAATTGCCAACATCTGTTGGATCATAGAAAAAGCAAGAGAGTTCCAGAAAAACATCTACTTTGGCTTTATTGACTATGCCAAAGCCTTTGACTGTGTGGATTACAACAAACTGTGGAAAATTCTTCAAGAAATGGGAGTACCAGACCACCTTGCCTTCTTCTTGAGAAATCTGTATGCACATCAAGAAACAAGAGTTAGAACCAGGCGTGGAATAATGGACTGGTTTAAAATTGGGAAAGGAGTACGTCAAGGCTGTACATTGTCACCCTGCTTATTTAACGTATATGCAGAGTAAATCATGTGAAATGCCAAGCTGCATGAGGCTTAAGCTGGAATCAAGATTGCCAGGAGAAATATCAATAATCTCAGATATGCAGATGACACCACCCTAATGGCAGAAAGTGAAGAGGAACGAAAGAGCCTCTTGATGAAGGTGAAAGAGGAGAGTGAAAAAGCTGGCTTAAAACTCAACATTCAAAAAACAAAGATCATAGCATCCGGCCCCATCACTTCATGGCAAATAGGTGGGGATACAATGGAAACCATGACAGAGTTTTTTCTTGGGCTCCAAAATCACTGCAGATGGTGACTGCAGCCATGAAATTAAAAGATAACTTGCTTCTTGGAGGAAAAGCTATGACAAGCCTAGACAGTGTATTAAAAAGCAGAGACATCACTTTGCCAACAAAGGTTCATTTAGTCAAAGCTATGGTTTTTCCAAGGATCATGTATGGATGTGAGAGTTAGACCATAAAGAAGGCTAAATGCCAAAGAGTTGATGCTTTCAAACTGTGGTGCTGGAGAAGACTCTTGAGAGTCCCCTGGACAGCAAGGAGATCCAACCAGTCCATCCTAAAGGAGATCAGTCCTGGGTGTTCATTGGAAGGACTGATGCTGAAGCTGAAGTTCTAATACTTTGGCCACCTGATGCAAAGAACCAACTCATTGGAAAAGACCCTGATGCTGGGGAAAATTGAGGGCAGGAGGAGAAGGGGATGATGGAGGATGAGAGTTTGAGCAAGCTCCGGGAGTTGTTGATGGACAGGGAAGCCTGGTGTGCTGCAGTCCATGGGGTCACAAAGAGTCGGACACGACTGAATGACTGCACAACAACAATGGGTACAAGGGAATCCACATACCATTCTCTGTACTTTTGTATATGTTTGACATTTTCTATATCAAAATTATTTTAAAAATCATATTGATAAGTTTCTATTTGCCAGACACTGACAGAGGAGAGAGGGTTTGAAAGAAGAATAAATTCAGACCCTGAGGAGTTCACAGGTGGGTGGAAGAGACAGTTGTGATAGTGGTCATTTCAAGCAGAACAATAAGGAAAAACAGTTCAAGTGGCGGGGTTGGGGCGGGGGGCGGTCAGTGGAGCACCTGGGGGAGAAGGACAGCTCTCCAGCTTCTGCTGTCCTCCCTAGACCACGTTGCTGGCTTACACAAACGCAGAGAAGGATTATGTCTGAATGGACATCATTCCTATCATGACCCGGTTCATACATTACCTCCCCCAAGAGCTGCTTCATCCTTCTCTCTTGCAAGTTGTGTTGAGTGCCTTCTTCCAAGCTATGTCTACCTTAGACTTTATGACGCTAAATAGAGTGGTTATATTTGGGTGTAGGGGGGAAGAGGGCAGTCGTCCATGAAAACCTTGGGTAATGAAAAATTCCCATAATTTAGGACCAACCCTGACAGAATGGCACGTTTGTCCGCTTACCATGCAATGGTGGCGCCCCCGTGTGGCAAAGATGTGAACATCATCTGCAAATGACCGGGTTCACCTGCACTCAACTTACAAGAATCCTCCCGTTTCTTCAATATTTGCACATAAATGAGACAATATATTCCTACCATACTCCCTCAAATCTTCGGTGTAATTTAAAAATGCACAAAAGTTGACTCCTGAACCACCATTGTCTATTTATCCTCTGACAGGCCTTCTTCCTCACCTCTTTTTTCCCAGCTGAGTAGGAGGGAGGGAGGAAGGCAAGACAGAAGGGAGGGTAAGATTAGACAGAAAGACTGACTTCTATTCCTCTCCCCTAACCCCCCAGCTCAGAGGCATGTCACGTGAGAATCTGACATTAGCAATCATCTTTTCTGTGCTGAGCAGTAATTGACATATGCTGCTGCTGCTGCTACTGCTAAGTCGCTTCAGTCGGGTCCAACCCTGTGCGACCCCATAGATGGCAGCCCACCAGGCTCCCCCGTCCCTGGGATACTCCAGGCAAGAACACTGTAGTGGGTTGCCATTTCCTTCTTCAATGCATGAAAGTGAAAAGTGAAAGTGAATTTGCTCAGTCGTGTCTGACTTCGCAACCCCATGGACTGCCAGCCTACCAGGCTCCTCCGTCCATGGGATTTTCCATATACATGATGATAAATCCTAATTCTGTCTAGCTCCCCCATCTTGGGCTTGTCATTTTTCCTTCCAAAACCTTCATTCTCCCATCCCTCATGATTAAGAGCAATACTGACCAGACTTCTGAAGGGTCATAGAAGGGTCATATGAGAGAACGCTGGAGAAAGCCCTTTGAACGCTGTAAAGCTGTGGACTCATGTCAGGGGCGTTGTGACCGGCTGGCACAGGGCATCCACAGCCTGGCACTTCCGGGTGACTCACCAGCTTCTTATGTGAGCCCATCTCACCAGAAGGCCCTGAAGGTGGCTGAACTAATGTTTGCAAACCACTTTAAAGAGGAGAAGGGTTTTAAAACCTCTTGGATCACTTCGGGTTAGATGACTTCTTTACAAGAAGAGCAAATGTGGACATTTCTCTTCCTTTTAATTTTCTTTCAAAAAGGGAGACAACTCACTCCCTCATTAGTTACAGTGTTTGAATTAGCCAAGTGAGGGTAGAAGAGTTTGGTGGGGGCAGAGTTATTTAAAATATTACTATCGTTATTTTTAATGGGAAGAGCAATGTGTATGCTTATTTTTTAAGTGTAAATGATATAGGAGTACAGAAAAAAGGGAAAAGCCCAACTCTTCTAATAGTACCTCCATCCCTTCCCAGAGGTGGCCACTGTTTGACAGACATAAGAGATTTCAGTACATACGGCCCTGCAATTTTCTTCTTTCACTTAACCATAAATAGTAGCTTGGTTTTTTCTTTTTACAAAGACAAAAATGTTTAAAGAAATTTAGAAAGCAATATAAATGTTTTACCAAGGGGACTACGTATTCTGCTTCTTGACACACGTATCCCAGTGTCTGCTGCAGCACTGTTCACAATAGCCAGGACATGGAAGCAACCTAGACGTCCATCAACCGAGGAATGGATAAGGAAGATGTGGTGCGTGGATACAATGGAATATTACTCAACAATGAAAAGGAATGAAATTGGGTCATTTCTAGAGACATGGATGACCTAGAAACTGTCATACACAGTGAAGTAAGTCAGAAGGAGAAAAATAAATACCATATATTAATGCATATATGTGAAATCTGAAAAAATTGGTATAAATGATCTTATTTACATAGCAGCAATAGAGACACAGACATAGAGAATGAAGGCACAGATATCAAGGGGAAAGATGGGGTGGGAAGAACTGGGAGCTGGGATTGACATATATACACTGCGGCTGCTGCTGCTGCTAAGTCGCTTCAGTCGTGTCCGACTCTGTGCGACCCCAGAGACGACAGCCCACCAGGCTCCCCTATCCCTGGGATTCTCCAGGCAAGAACACTGGAGTGGGTTGCCATTTCCTTCTCCAATGCATGAAAGTGAAAAGTGAAACTGAAGTCGCTCAGTCGTGCCTGACTCCTAGCGACCCCATGGACTGCAGCCTACCAGGCTCCTCCGTCCATGGGATTTTCCAGGCAACAGTACTAGAGTGGGGTGCCATTGCCTTCTCCACATATATACACTACTACTATGTATTAAATGGAGAAAGCACTGGCGCCCCACTCCAGTACTCTTGCCTGGAAAGTCTCATGGACGGAGGAGTCTAGTAGGCTGCAGTCCATGGGGTCGAGAAGAGTCGTGTCACTTTCCCTTTTCCCTTTCATGCATTGGAGAAGGAAATGGCAACCCACTCCAGTGTTCTTGCCTGGAGAATCCCAGGGACGGGGGAGCCTGGTGGGCTGCCATCTGTGGGGTCACACAGAGTCGGACACGACTGAAGCGACTTAGCAGCAGCAGCAGCATGTATTAAATAGACAGCAAATGAGAACTTACTTTGTAGCACAGGGAATTTTACTCAGTGCTCTGTGGTGACCTAAATGGGAAGAAAATCCAAAAGGAGAGGATATATGTATGCATGTAGCTGATCCACTTTCCTGTACAGAGGAAATTAATGCAACATTTTATATATTCTTTAAGTTTATTTTTTGATTGAAGGATAATTGCTTTACAGAACTTTGTCGTTTTCTGTCAAACATCACTATGAATCAGCCATAGGTATACGTATGTCCCCTCCCTCTTGAACTTCCCTTCCATCTCCCTCTCCACCCCACCCCTCTAGGTTGATACAGAGCCCCTGTTTTAGTTCCCCAAGACATACAGCAAATTCCCATTGGGTCTGTATTTTACATATGGTAGAAGGCAATGGCACCCTACTCCAGTACTCTTGCCTAGAAAATCCCATGGATGGAGGAGCCTGGTGGGCTGCAGTCCATGGGGTCACTGAGGGTCGGACACGACTGAGCGACTTCACTTTCACTTTTCACTTTCATGCATTGGAGAAGGAAATGGCAACCCACTCCAGTGTTCTTGCCTGGAGAATCCCAGGGATGGAGGAGCCTGGTGGGCTGCCGTCTATGGGATCACACAGAGTCGGACACGACTGAAGTGACTTAACAGTAGCAGCAGTGTAAGTTTTCATGTTACTCTCTCCATACATCTCACTATCTCTTCCCCAGTCCCCATATCTATAAGTCTGTTCTCTATGTCTGTTTCTCCATTGCTGCCTTGCAAATAAATTAACCAGTACCATCTTTCTAGACTCCATATATATGCATTAGTATACAATATTTATCTTTGTCTTTCTGACTTACTTCATTCTGTATAATAGGCTCTAGGTTCATCCACCTCATTAGAACTGACTCAAATGTGTTCCTTTTCAAGGCTGAGTAATATTCCATTGTGTATATGTACCACAACTTCTTTATCCATTCATCTGTTAATGGACATCTAGGTTGCATCCATGTTATCCGTTCAGCTCAGTTCAGTCGCTTAGTTGTGCCCAACTGTTTGTGACCCCATGAACTGCAGCACGCCAGGCCTCCCTGTCCATCACCAACTCCAGGAGTCCGCCCATGTCCATTGAGTCGGTGATGCCATCCAACCATCCCAGCCTCTGTTGTCCCCTTCTCCTCCTGCCTTCAATCTTTCCCAGCATCAGGGTCTCTTCAAATGAGTCAGCTCTTCAAATCAGGTGGCCAAAGTTTTGGAGTTTCAGCTAGCTATTGTAAATAGTGCTGCAATGAACATTGGGGTACCATGTGCCCTTTTTAATTTTGGTTTCCTCAGGGTATATGCCTAGGAATGGGATTGCTGGGTCATGTGGGTGGTTTTATTCCTAGTTTTTTAAGGAATCTTCATGCTGTCTTCCACAGTGGCTGTATCAATTTACATTCCCACCAACAGTGTAAGAGGGTTCCCTTTTCTCCACATCCTCTCCAGTATTTATTGTTTGTAGACTTTTTGATGATGGCCATTCTGACCAGTGTGAGGTGATATCTCATTGTAGAAACTAAGACAACATTTTATAGCAACTATTCTCCAATAAAAATTTTGTTTAAAAGGACCTGTTTTTGCAGGCAAAATCAACTCATGGAATGTCATCCTAGCATCTGAGGGAAAGGATGCCCTGTGCCCAATGTTGTCGTGTTTGTCCTCCAAAACTAGAATGTGAGCTTCCCAGAGCCTAGGACAATGCCTGACACAAATCAGTGTTTGCCAAGTGAATAAACGAATGGCCTGTGATTCCACAGAATTAATCCCCACTGGGGCTTTCTGTGCTGCACGGCATCCTGCTTTCCTAGCACTTACGCACATTGGGTCATTCTGGCCTCAAACAATCCTCTAATTTGTGTTGCACTTTGTATTTCATTATATGGTCATTTTGTATTGTTGTTTTTCAGTCGCTAAATTGGGTTCAGTCTTTGCAACCCCTAGACTGTAGCATGCCAGGTTCCTCTGTGCTCCACTATCCCCAAAGTTTTCTCACATTCATATCTATGGAATTGGTGATGCTACCTAAAACCATCTCACCCTCTGCCACCCTCTTCTCCTTTTGCCTTCAATCTTTCCCAGTATCAGGGTCTTTTCCAGTGAGTCATCTCCTCTCATGAGGTGGCCAAAGTACTGGAGCTTCAGCTTCAGCAACAGTCCACCCAATGATTATTTTACAGATGGAAAAACTGAGTCCTAGTGAAGTCACAGAGCTGGGCCCAGAACCCAGGTGTTTTCTGGTCGCACCCATTCTTTGTATTCAGCAGTACCTGCATCTACTACATGTAATGTCAGCAGATAACAGAATCAGGTGAATGTCTACACAGCTGACATGTCTACACAGTCTACACACCTCACTTTGAGGTGAGGAGGGTTAATCCTCTTCAGTGTGTGAGCTGGGAGGGCTACTTTAGGTCAGGCACACTAAACTTCACGAAGGCCTCTGGTTTGCAAATCCATCTTCTGCCATCTGCTGGATGAAAGCAGCATTTCAGTACTGCCACTCATCAGCCACGGTAGCAGTTTCCATCGATTAAGATGCTTCTTGCTGTTGCTGCTAAGTCACTTCAGTCGTGCCCAGCTCTGTGCGACCCCATAGATGGCAGCCCACCAGGCTCCCCCATCCCTGGGATTCTCCAGGCAAGAACACTGGAGTGGGTTGCCATTTCCTTCTCCAATGCATGAAAGTGAAACGTGAAAGTGAAGTTGCTCAGTTGTGTCTGACTCCTAGCGACCCCATAGACTGCAGCCTACCAGGCTCCTCTGTCCATGGGATTAGCCAGACGAGAGTACTGGAGTGGGTTGCCATTGCCTTCTCCAAAGATGCTTCTTAGTGCCATGCAATTTCCATGTACAATTCCTTTCACTCCTCCAAGCAACTTTGTAAGGTAGGTTCAGTCTTATCCCCGTGTTTGGATGAGGCACCTGAGGTTCACGGTGGTTTAGGTACTTTGGCCATTTGATGCAAAGAACTGACTCATTGGAAAGACTCTGATGCTGGGAAAGATTGAAGGCAGGAGGAGAGGGGGACGACAGAGGATGAGATGGTCAGATGGTATTACCGACTCAATGGACATGAGTTTAAGCAAGCTCTGGGAGTTGGTGATGGACAGGGAAGCCTAGCGTGCTTCTGTCCATGTGGTTGCAAAGAGTCGGACATGACTGAGCGACTGAACTGAATTGAACCCACCTTATGTGTATTAGTTTCCTAGGATTGCTGTATCACATTACTGCAAACCTGGTAACTTAAAAACTGTAGGAATTTCTTCTCACATCATTATGGAGGCCAGATGCCTGAAATCAAGGTGTCAACAGAGGCGGACTCCTTCCAAAAGCTCTAGTGAAGAATATTCCCTGGCTCCCCCAGTTTCTGGTGGCTCCAGTGTTCCTTGGCTTGTGGCCACATCACTCTCATCCCTGCCTCTATCTCCACATGACCTTCTCCTGCTTCTCCCTGTGTGTCTCTCCTCTGTGTTTCTCTTAAAAGGACTGTGTGTGTGCTCTGTCATGTCTGACTCTTTGTGACCCCATGGACTGCAGCCCACCAGGCACCTCTGTCCATGGAATTTTCCAGGCAAGAGTACTGGAGCAGATTGCCATTTTCTGCTCCAGGGGATCTTCCTGACCCAGGGATCAAACCTGCTTCTCTTGTACCTCCTGGGTTGGCAGGCAGATTCTTTACCACTGCACCACCGGGGAAGCCCTAGATGGACATTTGTGTTCTAATTTAGAGCCCACCAAGACAATACAGAGTGACCTCTTCTCAAGCTCCTTCACTTAATTCCACCTATAAAAACCCTTTTTCCATAAGGTCACATTCAGGGTTTCAGTTTCCTGGGGTAAAAAGGTAAGCATATCTTTTAGGCGTGGGGGAGTAGCCACTCAACTCACTAGGCTATATTCTTGAGTTAATATGTTGCAGAATTTATGCTCCTAATTTTTGTTGCTGCTGCTGCTGCTGCTAAGTCACTTCAGTCGTGCGACTCTGTGTGACCCCATAGACGGCAGTGTCGTGCGACTCTGTGTGACCCCATAGACGGCAGCCCAACAGGCTCCCCGGTTCCTGGGATTCTCCAGGCAAGAATACTGGAGTGGGTTGCCATTTCCTTCTCCAATGCATGAAAGTGAAAAGTGAAAGTGAAGTCGCTCAGTCGTGTCCGACTCTTAGCGACCCCATGGACTGGAGCCTACCAGGCTCCTCCATCCATGGGATTTTCCAGGCAAGAGTACTGGAGTGGGGTGCCATTGCCTTCCTTGTTAGGTGGAGTCAAGACTGTTGCCAGCAACCCTCCCCTCTATATCTCCTCTCCCTCTCAATCCTTCCCCCTACTTCTTTATGTTCAGTGAAAGCAGAGGTAAAAAAAAAAATCCTTGCACCCTGAGTCTCTCTGCTGTTGCTCATTGCATAAGGTGACCACATGATTTACTATGGATCAAAGAGCAAAAGTGAGCATTAACGATTACCCTGTGAAGACAGGCACACCAGGACTGTGCGGACAAAACTGGATGCAGTGGGTCCCCACCAGGGCCTCCCCAGGGCTGGCCTCACCTGCCCTGTGCCTCTTTCCCAAAACTCTGTGCCTCTCTTTCCTGCTGCTTCTGAAGTCACTTCCATCTGCTGGAACCCTCCACCTGCCAGATGATCAGCAAACACTGAGGTCCCACAGACACCTGCCAAATGAGTGCAGAACTCCTTCTAAAAATATCTGTGGAACATGGACTTTGTGCTCCTAAATCGCTGGCACGCAATCCCTGACCTTGAGGCATTTATAGACTAGGAAGTGAGTGGCTGATAGCCAGAAGTGTGCTAGCTTCACCCATGGCCAAGTAAAGATCTCTGGCTGAGTGGGGACGCTGCAAGTGGGATAGGCTCATGGTGGGGAAATGGAGAGGAAGATGCTCCAACACAGCCAATCCAAGGGCTCAGCCCATCATCTCACGGAGCTCTCACATGCCTATGAAGACCATCAGTTCAGTTCAGTTCATTTCAGTCGCTCAGTCGTGTCTGACTCTTTGCGACACCATGAATCGCAGCACGCCAGGCCTCCCTGTCCATCACCAACTCCCGGAGCTCACTCAGACTCACGTCCATCGAGTCGGTGATGCCATCCAGCCATCTCATCCTCTGTCGTCCCCTTCTCTTCCTGCCCCCAATCCCTCCCAGAATCAGAGTCTTCTCCAATGAGTCAACTCTTCGCATGAGATGGCCAAAGTACTGGAGTTTCAGCTTTAGCATCAGTCCTTCCAAAGAACACCCAGGTCTGATCTCCTTCAGAATGGACTGGTTGGATCTCCTTGCAGTCCAAGGGACTCTCAAGAGTCTTCTCCAACACCACAGTTCAAAAGCATCAATTCTTTGGTGCTCAGCTTTCTTCACAGTCCAACTCTCACATCCATACATGACCACTGGAAAAACCATAGACTTGACTAGACGGACCTTTGTTGGCAAAGTAATGTCTCTGCATTTCAATATGCTATCTAGGTTGGTCATAACTTTTCTTCCAAGGAGTAAGCGTCTTTTAATTTCATGGCTGCAATCACCATCTGCAGTGATTTTGGAGCCCAAAAAAATGAAGTCTGACACTGTTTCCACTGTTTCACCATCTATTTCCCATGAAGTGATGGGACCAGATGGCATGATCTTCGTTTTCTGAATGTTGAGCTTTAAGCCAACTTTTTCACTCTCCACTTTCACTTTCATCAAGAGGCTTTTGAGTTCCTCTTCACTTTCTGCCATAAAGGTGGTATCATCTGCATATCTGAGGTTATTGATATTTCTCCCGGCAATCTTGATTCCAGCTTGTGCTTCTTCCAGCCCAGCGTTTCTCATGATGTACTCTGCATAGCGGAGAAGGCAATGGCACCCCACTCCAGTACTCTTGCCTAGAAAATCCCATGGACGGAGGAGCCTGGTAGGCTGCAGTCCATGGGGTCGCAAAGAGCCGGACATGACTGAGCGACTTCACTTTCACTTTTCACTTTCATGCGTTGGAGAAGGAAATGGCAACCCACTCCAGTGTTCTTGCCTGGCGAATCCCTCTGCATAGAAGTGAAATAAGCAGGGTGACAATATACAGCCTTGTCATATTCCTTTTCCTATTTGGAACCAGTCTATTGTTCCATGTCCAGTTCTAACTGTTGCTTCCTGACCTGCATAGAGGTTTCTCAAGAGGCAGGTCAGGTGGTCTGGTATTCCCATCTCTTTCAGAATTTTCCACAGTTTATTGTGATCCACACCGTCAAAGCCTTTGGCATAGTCAATAAAGCAGAACTAGATGTTTTTCTGGAACTCTCTTGCTTTTTCCATGATCCAGCGGATGTTGGCAATTTGATCTCTGGTTCCTCTGCCTTTTCTAAAACTAGCTTGAACATCTGGAAGTTCACGGTTCACGTATTGCTGAAGCCTAGCTTGGAGAATTTTGAACATTACTTTACTAGCGTGTGATGAACGTAGGGGTCCACTATCAAAAACCCCAACGTGTTTTGGAATTCAGGTATTTCCTAATTTTAGAGCAGAAGTATATAGTTAGCATTTTCCATTCTGTATCCAATGCTCTTGGGCTATACCTTCCTTAATGAATATATTCATAATTCTGTAGCAAAACATGTATATTGACAATAAATAAAATAAACACAGACTGTAAAAAGTTTCATACCAGTTCAAGGAAGGATTTTATGGCAAATTAATTCAGATCAATTAGATTTCACTGCCAAATGAGTTTCTTTAAAAAATGTCTTTGTGTGTGTGTGTGTGTGTGTGTGGCTTTGAGATTTGGGGATTGTAGATAAGCAATTGGAGGGCTATAGTATTTTCTCCAACTTGAAGACAAAGAAACTGAGGCTCAGAAAATTTATGAACCTTGCCCAAGACACAGAGTAAATGGTGTAATCATTTACTGGAATCAAGCATTTGTCTGCCTCCTGGCTCATCACTCTGTTTCAATTTTTTTTTTTTATTCAGGTAAGAAACCAGAGCCCAGTTATGATCAATATCCTGATTTCTGAGATAATATTGGCTTCTCCATTCTGCTGTCTGCGTAGAAACACTTGAACCAAAGTTTAAGTCATATGAACATGCACAATCTTTTTGTCTGCCCGTGTTTGTGGTACGCAGTTCTTGAGCCATCTGTAGCATGAAGGATTGTGTGGTTTCAGGCCTGGGGTGCAGTTCCTACTTGTGAACTTGGAAGGGGCTTTAATTAAAAAGTCATGCAGATGACAATACAGGCAAAGTTGCTTAGACAGCAAAACCAGACAGCTCCTTTTTGTTGACCTACTTCAAACACATAAGATTACTTAACTTTTATGAAAAGAAATAAAGTCCCCAGGAGAGTAATAATTATTCTTAACAGCACCTTTAAAAGAAATGTCTGATTAATAGAAAACATTCAATTCAAGAATAATTTAAAATATTGTTGGACTTCCCTGGTGGGGCAGTGGATAAGAATCCGCCTGCCAAGGCAGGGGAAACAGGTCCGAGCCCTGGTCCGGGAAGATTTCACATGCCACAGAGCAGCTGGGCCCCTACGCCACAACTACTGAGCCCATGCTCTAGAGCCCAGCAACCACAACTTCTGAGCCCATGTGCTGCAATTACCAAAGCCTGTGTGCCTAGAGCCTGTGCTCTGCAACAAGGAAGACACTGCAGTAAGAAGCCTGAGCACTGCAACGAAGAGTAGCCCCCACCTCAATGCAACTGGAAAAGCCCACAGCAATGAAGACCCAACACAGCCAAAAATAAAAATAATTTTAAAAAATATCTGTATGTCATTTGGATTGCTCTTGTCAAAAAAAGAAAAAAATGCTTGCCTCCTCATCCATCGTGTGGGATCAGATTCCCTGACCTGGCACCACCACCACCCCCACGCCCCCACACACACAGACACACAGATCCACAAACCCCACATACACACGTCTCTCCCATACACACCCACCACAAGCATACATGTATCACACACATACACACATACACAACCTGTGGGTGGTGAAGATTGGTTGAATTTGTTCTTCCTGCCCTCTCTGCTGGGATGTGGAATACTAAACTCTTTTGGACATTACTAACCCCAGCCAAAGTTGAGCTCTGGGAGATGGTGACAGACAGGCATGCTGCAGTCCATGGGGTCACAAAGAGTCGGACATGAATGAACAACAACAAAGTCAGCCAGTCAAGGATTCTGTCTTGTCAATTAACCACGTGACTTATCACCACTTTTTGGCCTCCTGGGCTGAGAATTCACTCCAGGCCAATAAAGATAGTAATCTTTCTGTGGTTAAACCTTTCAGCCTCTCCTCGAAACTATTTCACCATTGTTTTGTCTCTTGACTCAAAAGATGATATGCCCAGAAAATTCCCTTAACAGGTCAGTTTTGTGTTCCTCACACTTCCACAACAAGAAAGAAGCAAAAACTTAACTAAAATAATCCAGAGTTTTCCATTCAAATTGCAGCAATCACAATTATGATGATTTCTAGGTTACTAGCCTGCTATGTTGGAGACCTGGGTTCAATCCCTAGGTCAGGAAGATATCCCTTGGAGAAGGCAATAGTAACCCACTCCAGTATTCTTGCCTGGAGATTTCCATGAACAGAGGAACCTGGCAGGGTACAGTTTGTGGGTTGCAAAGAGTCAGATATGACTGACTAACACTTCCATATTCACTACTATGTTCCAGGCAACCTAGCATGCTGTGTGATTTATCTTGGGAGAGTGAAAAGTGATCAAATTACAGTTTTCAGGACTGCTGTATATTGTATGCAATAAATACAACAATAAATACTTCTATAGCATTGTCATCTGTCAGACTCTAAGGGCATTAAATGTAATCCTCTCACTGTAACCCATACAATAACCCTGCACAGGAGATACCTATGTTATGCCATTTGCAGTTCCATTCAGTTCAGTCGCTAAGTTGTGTCCAACTCTTTGCGGCTCCATGGACAGAAGCATGCCAGGCCTCCCTGTCCATCACCAACTCCTGGAGTCCACCCAAACCCATGTCCATTGTGTCGGTGATGCGATCCAACCACCTCATCCTCTGTCATCCCCTTCTCCTCCTGCCCTCAATCTTTCCCAGCATCAGGGTCTTTTCAAATGAGTCAGTTCTTCACATCAGGTGGCCAAAATATTGGAGTTTCAACTTCAACATCCGTCCTTCCAATGAATATTCAGGACTGATTTCCTTTAGGATGAATTGGTTGGATCTTCTTGCAGTCCAAGGGACTCTCAAGAGTCTTCATCATCACAGTTCAAAAGCATCAATTCTTTGGCGCTCAGCTGTCTTCACAGTCCAACTCTCACATCCATACATAACTACTGGAAAAACCATAGCCTTGACCAGACAGACCTTTGTTGGCAAAGTAATGTCTCTGCTTTTTAATATGCTGTCTAGGTTGGTCATAACTTTTCTTCCAAGGAGCAAGCATCTTTTAATTTCATGGCTGCAGTCACCATCTGCAGTGATTTTGGAGCCCCAAAAAATAAAGCCTGTCACTGTTTCTACTATTTCCCCATCTGTTTGCCATGAAGTGATGAGACCAGATGCCATGATCTTAGTTTTGTGAATGTTGAGTTTTAAGCCAACTTTTTCACTCTCCTCTTTCACTTTCTTCAACAGGCTCTTCAATTCTTCACTTTCTGCCATAAGGGTAGTGTCATTTGCATATCTCTGCCATTTTACAGATGGGAAAACTAAGACCCAGAGAGGCTAAGTAACTTTTCAAGGTCACACAGCTAGAAAGCAGTGTAGCTGGAATTATGATTGAGACACAGGCCCTAAAGTCATGTTCTTCCTGCCATGGTGTCTTATTCACTCCTGCATCCCAGATCCAGCACTGTATCTGGCAGAAATACATGCTGAACATATGTTCATAGAGGAAGGAAAAAAAGAAAGCGAAAGATGGTGGGGTGGCGGTTAGGAGGGAAGGAGGACACCTGTTTCAGAGACACATTTGCACAGTGATCCCCGTGGAAGTGAAAGTCTGGGGCCAGTTAGTAACTGGTGGTATTTTTCTGAGAGAGAAGAGCTGATGGGTCTTTGGAGGTTTGCTTTTGTGAGCTGTCTGCTGCAGCTCCACAAAGGGGGAAGCCTTCACCAAAGGACCAAGAACAGAGCCTATCAGAATCTGTTCACGATCCCACAGCAGGCTTACAAGGCCCTCCACGGGTCAGGGGTGCGATATGGGGAGCACAGAAGCATAGCTGGGTTGAGAACAATCATTCCTCTGGGTCATTCTCCAGTTTACTGTATTGTCTATTATTCGTAAGGAAATATTTAGACCTGGAGATTGTGAAGATCATGCTGACGCAGAGCAAAAGCCAAACTGTGGAAACAACTGGCCCTCTATTTCCTCGGGGGGTTCCAGGATATCAGTCAAACCTAATTAATATAAGTATCACTTTTTATAGGAGTTTTTTCTTTATATCCATCTCTCCTGCTAGCCCAAATGTTCCTAAGGTGCAAGGACCTTGTTACTCATCCTTGAAAAGGTGAAAGAAAGTGAAGTCGCTCAGTCGTGTCCGACTCTTTGCAACCCCGTAGACTGTAGCCTACCAGGCTCCTCCGTCCATGGGATTTTCCAGGCAAGAATACTGGAGTGGGTTGCCATTTTCTTCTCAAGGGGATCTTCTGGACCCAGGGATCGAACCCGGGTCTCCCGCATTGGAGGCAGACACTTTAACCTCTGAGCCACCAGGGAAGCCCATCATTTTTGACTCTTAGCGACCTCATGGACTGCAGCCTACCAGGCTCCTCCATCCATGGGATTCTCCAGGCAAGAGTACCGGAGTGGGGTGCCATTGCCTTCTCCTACTCATCCTTAGTATGGTGTAAATGATTAAACATGTCTCCTGGGGAGTCAGATTACCTGAGATAACATTAAGCCTTCATCATTTACTGTGTGGTGTTTGGCAAGTTACTTAATCTCTCTGAGCCTCTCTTTTCTTATTTGTTGAATAGGAAATAATGATGTTTTCCATAAGTAACTTCACCAGCTGCTGAGCAAAGTCTCTGGCTGCTGCCACAAGGAGGAAGTTGCCCCTGGGAAAAGGCTTACTAGGGGAAAAGGGAAAAAAGATGGCATTAAGGTAGGGTTCTGCATGCATTGTGTAATGAAAGTCTGATGACTAAATGAGAAATTAATGTAAATTGCTTAGCACGTGCCTGGCTCATATTGCACATGGCAACAAAGACTGTTTTTCAGTACTTACACTCCCCTTCTTTCTTTAATAATAATATCACCAATGTTTTAGTGGAGTGTGGGCCTGGTTTAGAAGGAAGGCTCTGGAGAACTGTGAAGAAATGCTGGGGTGTATGTGGCTAGGGGCAGGTATCCACTTGACTAAGGCCAAGGTCAAGGTGAGAGAAATACTGAGCACCCTGTCAGTGGTAGAGAGGAGTGGTGAGCATGAGGGTCCTTCCATGGCAGAGTTAGCCAGATCTTATGAATGACACAGGGAGAAAAGGAGGTGGCAAGGGAAGGAGGGGAAGCCGCCAGAGGACTCCTGGGTTCTCAGCATGTTGACCAAGTGTGGGGACTTAGTAATCAATAAGTCACAGAGCTAGAGAATGGAGGAGGAGAACAGGTGTGGGAGGCAGGTGATGAGCGTAGTCAAGGACACACTGGGCTGAAGGGCTGGGGGGATGCCCCATCCAGAGGTCCAGACAAGTTCCTTTGTTCGCCACCTCTATGGAATGGCATTTCATCAGCAGCATGAGTTCTGAAAAAGAATTTTGCAACAAACAGGAAAATGGTCTGTGCCTAGAAGATCAAAACAAGGCACAGTAACTTTCACAGGAGCACAGCCCACAACCGACCCTCAGGCATCTCCCCCTGCACCTCCCCCAGTCTCCTTTCCAAGCCTACAGCCCAGCCTGGCCTTGCTCCACACCTGGCCCCCTGGGCAGGAGACAAAAAGTAGGTATCCACAGCACAGAATGACCATGTCCATCTCATCAGCAATGGTTTCTATGGAATGTTTGGTCACAGGTTTTGTTTTGTGCAAGGTTTTGTTTTACTATGGTCGTTTCCATGAAAATAACTAACATAACTATGTTGAATTGCACAGCTAATGCTGGAGTCATTTCTCCACTGCAATTCTGCTCCCTGCAGATGTTTCCCTGCACTTCTGTTTTGCACTAACACCACGTAGATTCTTCCAAGTCTTGTAAAGCAACAAAAGGCCTGAAGCAAAGGTGCTACCCAATCTCCCAACCTCAGACCAGGGAGGTCAAACTGCAAGAATGGATGACCTTCTTTCTCTGTAGGGGTCAACTCACCACCTTGGAGACCCAGCCCAGTATTTAACCAATCCTTGTTGGTTCCTTTCACTACACAAAATTCTGGGTACATATCATCTTATTTAATTCTTGTTGTTGTTCAGTCACTAGGTTGCATCCAACTCTTTGCAACCCCATGGACTGCTGTATGCCAGGCTTCTCTGTCTTACTATCTCCCAGAGTTTGCCCAAACTCATGTCCACTGAGTTGGTGATGCTATCCAACCATCATATCCTCTGCTGCCTTCTTCTCCTCCTGCTCTCAATCTTTCCCAGCATCAGGGTCTTTTCCAGTGAGTTGATTCTTTGCATCAGATGGCCAAAATATTGGAGCTTTAGCTTCAACATCAGTCCTTCCAATGAATATTCAGGGTTGATTTCAGTTAGGATTGACTGGTTTGATCTTGCAGTCCAAGGGACTTTCAAGAGTTTTCTCTCTGAATTGTTTGTTTCCTCTGAGCTGCTCTCTCTTTCTCTTTCTCTTCATTTGCTTCCATCACCAGTAGACATTGAGTTGTCAGGATGAAAGAGGTTAGGTTGCAGCATTTACAGGGTTGACCAACCTAGACAGCATATTAAAAAGCAGAGACATTACTTTGCCAACAAAGGTCTATCTAGTCAAAGCTATGGCTTTTCCAGTGGTCATGTATGGATGTGAGAGTTGGACTATAAAGAAAGCTGAGCATCAAAGAATTGGTGCTTTTGAACTGTGGTGTTGGAGAAGACTCTTGAGAGTCCCTTGCTCTGCAAGGAGATCCAACCAGTTCATCCTAAAGTAAATCAGTCCTGAATATTCATTGGAAGGACTGATGTTAAAGCTGAAACTCCAATACTTTGGGCACCTGATGTGAAGAACTGACTCATTTGAAAAGACCCTGATGCTGGGAAAGATTGAAGGCAGGAGGAAAAGGGTATGACAGAGGATGAGATGGTTGGATGGCATCATCGACTTGATGGACATGGGTTTGGGTGGCCTCCAGGAGTTGGTGATGGACAGGGAGGCCTGGGGTGCTGCAGTCCATGGGGTTTCAAAGAGTTGGACACAACTGAGGGCCTGAACTGAACTGAACTGAGAGGTGGAGGTTGATTGAGTGTTGAAGTAGCACCCCAGCTTTAAATGCTTCAGCCCAGAAGCAGCACATGTCACTTCTGACCAAATTTCACTGGCTAGAGCTAGTTCCTAGGCAGAGATTGAGGTTGGGTCACAACTGTGAAAGCACCAAATTCTAACCACTAGACCAGTGTTCAATGACAGGGGTCTTGGCCCTTCAGCTTTGCAGAAAATAATTTCCACAAAGGTGGAAGGTAGTGAAGCAGGTAAAGTATTTATCAGGAAGAAAAGAGTACAGTACATGTGGAGAGGCATACACGTGGACTCAGAAAGAGAGAGAGGGTCACACACTAATGGCAGTTTGAATCACTTTTATGAGGCATTTCTTCTGAGTTTCCTTTGTCCAATCATTTAGATCTGCCTGGTTCACAGTTCATATCTGGTGTATCTCAGCATCCTCCCATACGTATGCACGCATCTCTCAGCCAAGATGAAAAGTGAAAGTTGTTCAGTCATGTCCAACTCTTTGTGACCCCATGGACTATGGCCCACCAGCCTCCCCTGTCCATGGAATACTCCAGGCTATAATACTGAAGTGGGTAGCCTATCTAGTGGATCTTCCCAACCCAGGAATTAAACCAGGGTCTCCTGCATTGCAGGCAGATTCCTTACCAGGTGAACGATCAGTTCAATTCAGTCACTCAGTCATGTCCAACTCTTTGCAACCCCATGAATCACAGCACGCCAGGCCGCCCTGTCCATCACCAACTCCCAGAGTTCACCCAAACTCATGTCCATCGAGTCGGTGATGCCATCCAGCCATCTCATCCTCTGTCATCCACTTCTCCTCCTGCCCCAATCCCTCCCAGCATCAGGGTCTTTTCCAATGAGTCAACTCTTCACATGAGGTGGCCAGAGTATTGGAGTTTCAGCTTCAACATCAGTCCTTCCAATGAACACCCAGGACTGACCTCCTTTAGGATGGATTGGTTGGATCTCCTTGCAGTCCAAGGGACTCTCAAGAGTCTTCTCCAATACCACAGTTCAAAAGCATCAATTCTTTGGTGCTCAGCTTTCTTCAGAGTCCAACTCTCACATCCATACATGACTACTGGAAAAACCTTAGCCTTGACTAGATGGACCTTTGTTGGCAAAGAAATATCTCTGCTTTTCAATATGCTATCTAGATTGGTCATAACTTTCCTTCCAAGGAGTAAGCGTCTTTTAATTTCATGGCTGCAATCACCATCTGCAGTGATTTTGGAGCCCAAAAAAATAAAGTCTGACACTGTTTCCACTGTTTCCCCATCTATTTCCCATGAAGTGATGGGACCAGATTCCATGATCTTCACCCAACTCCAGTACTCTTGCCTGGAAAATCCCATGGATGGAGGAGCCTGGTAGGCTGCAGCCCATGGGGTCGCTAAGAGTCAGACATGACTTCACTTTCACTTTTCACTTTTTTTTTCTATTCTTTTTTTTATCTTTTTTTTTATTATAATAGAAAATTATTTAATTAGTATACATGTGTTCCCCATCCTGAACCCTCCTCCCTCCTCCCTCCCCACAGCATCCCTCTGGGTCGTCCCAGTGCACCAGCCCCAAGCATCCAGCATCGTGCATTGAACCTGGACTGGCATCTCGTTTCATACATGACGTTTCACATGTTTCAATGCCATTCTCCCAAATCTTCCCACCCTCTCCCTCTCCCACAGAGTCCATAAGACTGTTCTATACATCAGTGTCTCTTTTGCTGTCTCGTATACAGGGTTATCGTTACCATCTTTCTAAATTCCATATATATGCGTTAGTATCACTTTTCACTTTTCATGCATTGGAGAAGGAAATGGCAATCCACTCCAGTGTTCTTGCCTGGAGAATCCCAGGGACGGGGGAGCCTGGTGGGCTGCCATCTATGGGGTTGCACAGTGTCAGATACGACTGAAGTGACTTAGCAGCAGCAGCAGTAGTCATGATCTTAGTTTTCTGAATGTTGAGCTTTAAGCCAACCTTTTCACTCTCCTCTTTCACTTTCATCAAGAGGCTTTTTAGTTCCTCTTCATTTTCTGCCATAAGGGTGATGTCATCTGCATATCTGAAGTTACTGATACTTCTCACAGGAATCTTGATTCCAGCTTGTGCTTCTTCCAGCCCAGCATTTCTCATGATGTACTCCGCATATAAGTTAAATAAGCAGGGTGACAATATACAGCCTTGTCGTACTCCTTTTCCTATTTGGAACATGTCTGTTGTTCCATGTCCAGTTCTAACTGTTGCTTCCTGACCTGCTTAGAGGTTTCTCAAGAGGCAGGTCAGGTGGTCTGGTATTCCCATCTCTTTCAGAATTTTCCACAGTTTATTGTGATCCACACCGTCAAAGCCTTTGGCATAGTCAATAAAGCAGAACTAGATGTTTTTCTGGAACTCTCTTGCTTTTTCCACAGCCCAGAAGATGTTGGCAATTTGATCTCTGGTTCCTCTGCCTTTTCTAAAACCAGCTTGAACATCAGGAAGTTCACAGTTCACGTATTGCTGAAGCCTGGCTTGGAGAATTTTGAGCATTACTTTACTAGCGTGTGAGATGAGTGCAATTGTGTGGTAGTTTGAGCATTCTTTGGCATTGCCTTTCTTTGGGATTGGAATGAAAACTGACCTTTTCCAGTCCTGTGGCCACTGCTGAGTTTTCCAAATTTGCTGTCATATTGAGTGCAGCATTTTTACAGCATCATCTTTCAGGATTTGAAAGAGCTCAACTGGAATTCCATCACTTCCACTAGCTTTGTTCATAGTGATGCTTTCTAAGGCCCACTTAACTTCACATTCCAGGATGTCTGGCTCTAAGTGAGTGATCACACCATCGTGATTATCTTGGTCATGAAGACCTTTTTTGTACAGTTCTTCTGTGTATTCTTGCCACCTCTTCTTAATATCTTCTGCTTCTGTAGGTCCATACCATTTCTGTCCTTTATTGAGCCCATCTTTGCATGAAATATTCCCTTGGTATCTCTAACTTTCTTGAAGAGATCTCTAGTCTTTCCCATTCTGTTGTTTTCTTCTATTTCTTTGCATTGATTGCTGAGGAAGGCTTTCTTATCTCTTCTTGCTATTCTTTGGAACTCTGCATTCAGACGATTATATTTTTCCTTTTCTCCTTTGCTTTTCGAAGAGTTGAGTCATTGGAAAAGACTCTGATGCTGGGAGGGATTGAAGGCAGGAGGAGAAGGGGACGACAGAGGATGAGATGGCTGGATGGCATCACCAACTCGATGGACGTGAGTTTGGGTGAACTCCGGGAGTTGGTGATGGACAGGGAGGCCTGGTGTGCTGCAATTCATGGGGTCGCAACAAGTTGGACATGACTGAGCGACTGAACTGGACTGAACTGAACTGAACTGTATGGTCTAGTGGTTTTCCCTACTTTCTTCAATTTAAGTCTGAATTTGGCAATAAGGGGCGGCGCCGGAGAGCGCCAGGTTGTGACGCCGCAGGAGCAGCCGAGAGGAGCTATCCCAAGTCCGAGGTCAGGGGCGGCGACCAAGAGGAGCAACCCCATGTCCAAGGAGCGGCGGCTGCAGGGCCGCAGGAGGGCCGAGAGCAGCTATTCCATTTCAAGATCAGGAGGGACGGCTGTGAGGAGATACCCCTCATCCAAGGTAAGAGAAACCCAAGTAAGACGGTAGTGGTTTGCGAGAGGGCATCAGAGGGCAGACACACTGAAACCATAATCACAGAAAACTAGCCAATCTGATCACACAGACCACAGCCTTGTCTAACTCAGTGAAACTAAGCCATGCTGTGTGGGGCCACCCAAGACAGAGGGATCATGGTGGAGAGGTCTAACAGAATGTGGTCCACTGGAGAAGGGAATGGCAAACCACTTCAGTATTCTTGCCTTGAGAACCCCATGAACAGTATGAAAAGGCAAAATGATAGGATACTGAAGGAGGAACTCCCCAGGTTGGTAGGTGCCCAGTATGCTACTGGAGATCAATGGAGAAATAACTCCAGAAAGAATGAAGGGATGGAGCCAAAGCAAAAACAATACCCAGTTGTGGATGTGACTGGTGATAGAGGCAAGGTCCTATACTATAAAGAGCAATATTGCATAGGAACCTGGAATGTTAGGTCCGTGAATCAAGGCAAATTGGAAGTGGTCAAACAGGAGATGGCAAGAGTGAATGTCAACATTCTAGGAATCAGCAAACTAAAATGGACTGGAATGGGTGAATTTAACTCAGATGACCATTATATCTACTACTGTGGGCAGGAATCCCTTAGAAGAAATGGAGTAGCCATCATAGTCAACAAAAGAGTCCAAAATGCAGTATTGGATACAATCTCAAAAACGACAGAATGATCTCTGTTCGTTTCCAAGGCAACCCATTCAAAATCACGGTAATCCAAGCCTATGCCCCAACCAGTAACGCTGAAGAAGCTGAAGTTAAACGGTTCTGTGAAGACCTACAAGACCTTTTAGAACTAATACCCAAAAAAGATGTCCTTTTCATTATAGAGGACTGGAATGCAAAAATAGGAAGTCAAGAAACACCTGGAGTAACAGGTTAATTTGGCCTTGGAGTATGGAATGAAGCAGGGAAAAGGCTAATAGAGTTTTGCCAAGAGAACGCACTGGTCATAGCAACACTCTCTTCCAACAACACAAGAGAAGACTCTACACACGGACATCACCAGATGGTCAACACCGAAATCAGATTGATTATATTCTTTGTAGCCAAAAATGGAGAAGCTCTATAAAGTCAGCAAAAACAAGACTGGGGGCTGACTGTGGCTCAGATCATGAACTCCTTATTGCCAAATTCAGATTTAAATTGAAGAAAGTAAGGTGAACAATAGATCCTGCCAAAGAGGCATATGGTTAGAGAATTTCTTGACATCACTCCCCTTTGACCTCCAAGGAGCATTTCTGTGCATGTTGTGGTGAGGACATTTCCTGACTTCAAAAATAAGAAATATGTGGTCTGGGAAGGGCCCAGCCTCCTCCCTTAATTGTCTTGCTAGAATCATCTTGGCATTTTAGTCCACAGGGAATGAATCTCCAATTGCTTTACCCTGGTCAGGGTAGGGGAATCTACCTTCTGCCTCAATACAATTTACCCATTTTCAATGTATAATTCAATGATTTTTAGTAAATTTACCATGTTGTACAACCAGATGGTGGAGCAGTTTTTGAATCTGATTGAATCCCACCACAGTCACAGCCACTGGGTTAGCAAAACCCATGGACAACACATACTACCAACCCTGGTATTAGAGTGTATTCCAAACAGTGTACTCCTGAACTGCAAAATCTGAGTGAGTAGGGACTGGCTGCCAATAACTGCATGACCAACCTGATATTAGAGACTACAGTAGGAGAAAGAGGAAAGATAAAGGGGTTTCTGATGCCCATGAGATTTGGAGCACCCTCCCCCAACCCAATGGCAACCCACTCCAGTACTCTTGCCTGAAAAATCCCATGGACAGAGGAGCCTGGTAGGCTGCAGTCCATGGGGTGGTGAAGAGTCGGACACCACTGAGCGACTTCACTTTCACTTTTCACTTTCATGCATTGGAGAAGGAAATGGCACCCCACTCCAGTGTTCTTGCCTGGAGAATCCCAGGAACAGCAGAGCCTGGTGGGCTGCCATCTATGGGGTCACACAGAGTCGGACATGACTGAAGCAACTTAGCAGTAGCTTAACAGCCCCCAACCACCAAAGAAAGTTCACTTACTGGAAAGTTCCATGGGTATTGGGCTTGCAACCAACCCTACAAGGCTTGTGCTTGTCTAACTTCAAGACCAAAGAAAGAACCCAGAGTCAATGACAGAGGCATCAGTGATTTAATAGATGAGAGAGCTTATGTGTCTGAAGCAAGGTCCTGAAGCAACACCCCACATATGTGTTGCAAAGTGGGTGGAACATGATGGTAGTCTTTGCTCCCAGGTAGAAGGGGAGATTACCATTTTAGGGAAATTAATATCAGGTGGGCTTATTTGTTACCAGGGAAACCCTCATTGTCCCTTTGATAAGAACCTTCACTAGCTGGGACCTGGGGCAAGTATGTAGAAAGTTCAGTTCTGTGCATAGGGTGTATGTGAAGCAGTCACTGGGTGGACAGGGGATGTACAGAGAGTGACCATCTTGAATGACCCAACCATACAGTGGGCCATTTGGAGAATGGAGGCAAAGCTGGGGCCTAATTCAGAGAAGGTGCTAATAACCATGGGTATCAGAGCCTATGGGAAGATCTGATTATGCTGGAGGGTCCCAGGGGTCCAAGAGTCCAGGAGTCCAGGCCCTATGAACTCTTCCAAACCCAACAAGCCAAGGACAAAGCCCACCCTGAGGAGAAAATGCTGGGAGTGTCATCCAAGCTGAATAAGACAAGGAAAAGGCAGAGAAAAGATGATGTCAAAATAGAGGGTGGGAAAATAAAAAAGAAAAAAAAAATACAGAAAACAAAATAAAGGATGGGAAGGGGAGCAGGGAAGAGGAGCTCAGAACATAGGTCATATATCTACCTGCATAGTGAGAGAACTTGGTTCAATCCCTGGGTAGGGAAGATCCCCTGGAGAAGGGAATGGCAACCCACTCCAGTATTCTTGCCTAGAGAATTTCATGGAGAGAGGAGTCTGACAGGCTACAGTCCATCGGTTTGCAAAGAGTCGGACACAACTGAGCAATTAACACTTTCATGAAATCAACAGAACGGATGCTATAGACTGTGAAACTAGAAAAGCTTCTTGTCATTAACTCCTGAAAGTATTACCAAGCTCAGCCTGCTTGCTGCATGACAGGCCAATTAACTGAGGGACGAGGTGTTGAAGCAAGGAATGCAATTTCATTTAGAAAGCCAGCTGACCAAGAAGATGGCAGACTAATGTCTCAAAATAACCATCTTGACAGGGTCTGTATGCCAGGTCCTTTTTATAAGACAGAGTTGAGGAAGTAAAGACCATTATCTTGCCAATATCTCTTGGAATGGCCAACCTCAGGGAGGGGATATGTTAATCTCTTCAGGCAGAGGGGCAGAGTTCCCTGAGGCAGGTCATTATATATGATCATAATAACAAAAGCAACAGAAAGCAAAGGCTAAAGTCAAACCTATGGTTTTTCCAGTAGTCATGTATGGATGTGAGAGTTGGACCATAAAGAAGGCAGTCTTCTCCAACACCACAGTTCAAACTGATGCTTTTGAACTGTGGTGTTGGAGAAGACTCTTGAGAGTCCCTTGGACTGCAAGGAGATCCAACTAGCCCATCCTAAAGGAAATCAGTCCCGAATATTCACTGGAAGGACTAATGCTGAAGCTGAAACTCCAATACTTTGGCCACCTGATGTGAAGAATTGGCTCATTGGAAAGACCCTGATGCTGGGAAAGATTGAGGGCAGGAGGAGAAGGGTACGACAGAGGATGAGATGGTTGGATGGCATCATTGACTCAATGAACATGAATTTGAGCAAACTCAGGGAGATAGTGAAGGACAAGGAAGCCTGGCGTGCTGCAGCCCATGGGTCACAGAGAGTCAGACACAACTTAGCAACTGCACAACAACAAAGTCAAAGAAGCAGATCCATCACGGAGTCAGAATTGGCTCTTCCCTGCAACAAACGTAGAGGGGAAACTCCTTTCACAAAAAAACAAGCCACAGGAAAGGAGTGTAGTAAAATACTGACAACATTATTATAAGAAAAAAAGAGAATAAGAAGCAAAATAATACCACTGCAGATGAGAAAAAAAAAAAAAATACCAAGAAACATGGCACAAAACAGGAGAAAATTGTGATCAATTATTTCAAGATGAGCTTGAAAAATAAGAAAGAAAAAATAATGGAAACTATAAATGACAACATAAATCAAAAGAAGAAAAAAGTAGGATGATTCAGGAAAAGGAAGATTTGTAAAGAGAAAAGAAATAACACAAAAAAAGAATTGGAGATAAAAGAAAAGTCATTTCAGAAATAAAGGCTAAGCTAGAAGGACAAGAATAAACAAACCAAATGAAAAGTTCTTCGAGAGAAATAGAAATGGAAAAAGTTTTTAAAGTCAAAAAGGAAAGAAAAAGGGATTAAAAGGACTTGAGACAAAGTAACAAGTAGAAAAAGAAAAAAAATGAGCAAAGAATATCCAATATACATATATGAGTCCCAAAAGAAGAAAACAAAATAAAGAGACAAAAAATTATTAAAAACTAAAATACAAAAAAACCTTGAAATCAAAGAAAAACTTAAATCACATATTGAAAACAACAAGGACCTATTATATAGTACAAGGAACCACAGTCAATATCTTATAATAACCTATAATGGAAAAGAATCTGAAATTTTTACATATATAATATATATGCTATATATGGGCTTCCCTGGTGGCTCAGACGGTAAAGAATCTGCCTGCAATGTGGGAGACCCAGGTTTGATCCCTTGGCTGGGAAGATCCCCTGGAGAAGGGAACGGCTACCCACTACAGTATTCTTGCCTGGAGAATTCCATGGACAGAGGAGCCTGGCAGCTACAGTTCATGGGGTGGCAAAGAGTCTGACACGACTAAGCAACTGTCACTTTCACTTTCATACTGTACATTTATACATAGTATATAATTTTTGTTGAATATGATATATATAGATAACTGAAGCACTTTGCTGTACACCTAAAATTAACACAACATTGTAAACCAACTATATTTCAATTAAATTTTTTTTAATTTTTAAATTAGAATAAAAGCACACACACATATTGAACAGATACACTGCATGAATTGGAAAAAAATCAGCCTTCAATAGCTCCACTCTTAAACTACTGAATTTGAGAAAAATTTTCAAAATCTTTTGTGCAGTCAGACAAAAAGAACAAGTATTTTATAAGAAAAAGAAAATAAGATTATCATTAGAGTTTCAACATCAATACCTCATGCCAGAAATCAATGGAGTAGTTTATTTAGGATATTCAAAGAACTTATGAGCCAAGATTTTAAAATATAGCTAAATTGATCTTCAAATATAAAGTCATCAAACACACTATTATGAACTACTCAGGAGGTAGTACATTTAGAAGGTTTTCCCAGGGAATCAAAAGAAAACTTTGGCAAATAAAACGGTGGAAGAAACAGCAGCATAAGAACTTCTCGAGTAAGCCAAATAACAAAGGAGGATGAACGATAGAATTAAAACACACCATTCTGCAACACCAGATCTGTTTATTCAGTGATCACCAGTGGCTGCTAACATCACAAGAAGTGAGACAAATAAATCACGTGCCCCATGATGGAAGTACACAACATAATTAATGAAGTAGCCTGAAGAAAGAATGAAACTTATCAAGCCTTTTTTTTTAATTATTTATTTTAATTGGAGGCTAATTACTTTACAATATTGTAGTGGTTTTTGCCATACTTTGACATGAATCAGCCATGGGTGTACATATGTTCCCCATCTTGAACCCCCCTCCGCCTCCCTCCCCATCCCATCCCTCAGGGTCATTCCAGTGCACCAGCCCTGAGCACCCTGTCTCATTCATCAAACCTAGACTGGCGATCTGCTTCACATATGTGAAACTTATCAAGCCTTTAAAGTTAGCTGTCACTTAACAGGCAATATGGGGAAACATCACAGTCATACCACAAGGATGCCATCAGCAAAATTCCATCTAGAGGAAAGCCTATGGAGCAAGTAGCACAATTCCTTAACAATTTTTTCAGTTAAAAACATAAATGTCATCGTACATGATATTACTTACATATAGAATCTAAAATAAGAGAAACTTAGCTATGAAAGAGAAACAGACTCACAGATGCCAAGGTTGGGGGGGGGAGGGATAGATTGGAAGCTTTGGACTAGCAGATACAAGCCATTATATAGGATGAGTTAGCAACAGGGTCCTATAGCACAGGGAACTATATTCAATAGCCTGTGACAAAGCATAATGGAAAAGAATATGATATGGTATAACTGAACCACTATACATACACACACAGATTCTTTTGCAGATTCTTTTCTTTATAGGTTGTTACAAGATATTGACTATAGTTCCCTGTGCCATACAGTGGGTCCTTGTTGTTTATTTTATATATGCTGCTGCTGCTGCTGCTAAGTTGCTTCAGTTGTGTCTGACTCTGTGCGACCCCATAGACGGCAGCCCACCAGGCTCCCCCGTCCCTGGGATTCTCCAGGCAAGAACACTGGAGTGGGTTGCCATTTCCTTCTCCAATGCATGAAAGTGAAAGTAAAAGTGAAATCACTCAGTTGTGTCCAACTCTTAGCGACCCCATGGACTGCAGCCTACCAGGCTCCTCCGTCCATGGGTTTTCCAGGCAAGAGTACTGGAGTGGGGTGCCATCACCTTCTCAGTTCCAGTCTCCCAATTTATCCTTCCTTCTCCCCTCTGCCACAAATTATTCTGTATTTTTAAACACAGAAGGACAGTGCACACACAACTGAGAGAAAGAGATTGGGAGATTCTGGAAATAAAAAGTGAATTGGAAGCTCTGGGTGTGGTTTCTGCTGACCCAGGCCTTCACTGTAAAGTGATTTACTTCACCTACTCAATGGCAAACTACTAATATCTTTTAACTTGGGCAGGTTATACTTCCCAGAGTAGGTTCTTCCTGTTACCTAGATATAGACATAAAAGCCTGGCAACCAGCTTCTGGGGAGCTGCGTGAGGACCTCGGAGTGAGAGACTTAATTTTGAAGGCGTGCTTTCCCTTCTTCAGGAAACAAACCTTTAACCTTCTGGCTGGAGAAGGAAGCAGCAGTCATCAAGGAAACAGCAGTTCTGGAAGGACCTACAGGTCTAACTTTTCTTAAACAACTGCCAACAAATCCTCACTGTAATATCTATTTTACACTATTTTTGTTATTCCAGGTACCACAAGTTCCTGAACTTTTTCAAGATTCTGCAGTGAAAATAAATTTGGTTCTCAACTGTCAACAAAAAAGTAATCAATAGTCCGTCTAAGAAAGAAATGTCAAGAGGGAGGGGACATGTGTATACCTAATGTGAATTCATGTTGATGTACGGCAAAAACCATTACAATATGGTAAAGTAATTATCCTCTAATTTAAAAAATAGAGAGAGAAAAGAAAGAAATGGAAAATTTTATTTAAGCCACCCTGAGGATTATGTCTAGGAGACAGTCTTTCAGAAAGCTCTAAGGTCTGCATCTATTTCTGCTTTATTGACTATGCCAAAGCCTTTGACTGTGTGGATCACAATAAACTGTGGAAAATTCTGAAAGAGATGGGAATACCAGACCACCTGACCTGCCTCTTGAGAAATCTGTATGCAGGTCAGGAAGCAACAGTTAGAACTGGACATGGAATAACAGACTGGTTCCAAATAGGAAAAGGAGTACGTCAAGGCTGTGTATTGTCACCCTGCTTATTTAACTTATACGCAGAGTACATCATGAGAAACGCTGGGCTGGAAGAAGCACAAGCTGGAATCAAGATTGCCAGAAGAAATATCAATAACCTCAGATATGCAGATGACACCACCCTTATGGCAGAAAGTGAAGAGGAACTAAAACACCTCTTGATGAAAGTGAAAGAGGAGAATGAAAAAGTTGGCTTAAAGCTCAACATTAAGAAAACGAAGATCATGGCATCTGGTCCCATCACTTCATGGGAAATAGATGGGGAAACAGTGTCAGACTTTATTTTGGGGGGCTCTAAAATCACTGCAGATGGTGATTGCAGCCATGAAATTAAAAGACGCTTACTCCTTGGAAGGAAAGTTATGACCAACCTAGATAGCATATTCAAAAGCAGAGACATTACTTTGCCAACAAAGGTCCGTCTAGTCAAGGCTATGGTTTTTCCAGTGGTCATGTATGGATGTGAAAGTTGGACTGTGAAGAAAGCTGAGCACCAAAGAATTGATGCTTTTGAACTGTGGTGTCGGAGAAGACTCTTGAAAGTCCCTTGGACTGCAAGGAGATCCAACCAGTCCATTCCAAAGGAGATCAGCCCTGGGTGTTCTTTGGAAGGACTGATGCTAAAGCTGAAACTCCAGTACTTTGGCCACCTCATGCGAAGAGTTGACTCACTGGAAAGACTCTCATTCTGGGAGGGATTGGGGGCAGGAGGAGAAGGGGACGACAGAGGATGAGATGGCTGGATGGCATCCCCGACTCGATGGACATGAGTTTGAGTGAACTCCGGGGGATGGTGAGGGACAGGGAGGCCTGGCGTGCTGCGATTCATGGGGTTGCAAAGAGTCAGACATGACTGAGTGACTGAACTGAAGTGAAGGTCTGCTCTGCCTGCTAGAGACCAAATCATAGTTTTGTACATTTTTGAGATGAAGAATTACATATCAGATCATGTACTGACAGCTTACACACTCCAGATCATCATGAATGAGTAGTGAGTGGATCACCGTAACCCCTTGTAGGATTAACAAGGAAGGTTATCTCCCTAAGGAAGTCTGGTTAATGCAAACCCACTTGTGTGTGTGTGTGTGTGTGTGTGTGTGTGTGTGTGTTAGTTGCTCAGTCGAGTCTGACTCTTTGGGACCCCAGAGACTGCAGAACTCCACCAGGTTCCTCTGTCCATGGAATTCTCCAGGCAAGAATACTGGAGTGGGTAGTCATTCCACACACTAAAGGGGAGACAGGAGCCCAAATGGGCAGAGAAAAATCTTATGCTTAAATTGTTCTTGTCTTGCCATAAAATATGGATTTTACTTAATCACAGCTTTCCCCATTGCCAGTTTAGAATTCAACTTCAGTGAGTCTGTTGAGCCATTTACCACTCATTCATCTGTGCTCTCTTCTTTTGCTCTCCTGGATGTATAAGTCTACACAAACAGACGTGTGCGTGTGCACGCGCGCACACACACACACATGACAGCTGTCAGAAAGAGGACAGAACAAAGTACACAAGCATAAAGAAGCAGAGACAAGAGACAGAATTCCTCGCATGATGCTTTAGTTCCCAGGTTGCAGGCCCATTCCTACCCTTAGGTCCCATGAGACAGTCACAGCTCTATCCTTATTTCAAGTCCCCTCTCTGTGTTCAGGCTCACTTACCATGTGCACTGTACTCACAACTTAAGTCCCAACCAACCTCTTCTCTTCTTCCTCTGTCCACTTATCCTGGAAGATTTGATCCCCATTGGTATTTATCCCAGAACTAAATCCTGCCAGTTGAAAGGGACCATTGCTTTGTATTTCTTAAGGAGAGAACCCCATAGCTTAGGAGACATTCACAGTGGTGTGCCTGGTTGGTTCTTGCTTCATCCCATCCTGGGGCTTGAGGCTATTCTGCCATGGTTTTCAAACAGGAAATCATCAGCTCCTCATCTTTCCTCAAGGCCCTGCCATATTTCCCCAGCTTGGCAACCCCACCTTGCTGCTGCTGCTAAGTCACTTCAGTTGTGTCCGACTCTGTGCGACCCCATAGACGGCAGCCCGCCAGGTTCTGCCATCCCTGGGATTCTCCAGGCAAGAATACTGGAGTGGGTTGCCATTTCCTTCTCCAGTGCATGAAAGTGAAAGGTGAAAGTAAAGTTTCTCAGTGGTGTCTGACTCTTAGCGACCCCATGGACTGCAGCCCACCAGGCTCCTCTGTCCATGGGATTTTCCAAGCAAGAGTACTGGAGTGGGGTGCCATTGCCTTCTCCGAACCCCACCTTAATACCCCTGCTAATGTCACTTATCCAGAATTCCTTTTTCTCTTAAGCCTGGCCAATGCTTAACACCTACCTGCTCTCCCCAAGAACAGCCATGTTCTCAGCCATGGACATCAGCATCTGCACTGAGGCCCCAGTTCCTTAACCCCTTAGAACAGAGCCCACTTCAGAGGCAGCAAATATATGGCTGTCCGTTTCCACATCCCACAACAGAAATGTTTTCATTAACCATATCACTCTTTCTTGCTGATGCTGGACAGGATATTGTCTTAGAATCTTTCTTAGCATGGTCCTGGAGCACCAGAAAATTATCTACCAGGCTGGTTTCTGCTGATGTGAAAGAAGGAAGATGACATTGATAAGAAAGAGACATTGAGCAAGATTTGGGGGCATGTGTCGAACCTAGTTTTAGTCCTTAGATTTGAGGAGAGGGCATGATTTCAAGTGTAGTGATCTCATAAGCATCTGGAAGGCCAGGACTATAGAGGAAGAGAACCCAGGAGTGGCACCACCCTTTCCTTCCTGGGATCTCTCTGCAGCTGGGTTCATTCCCCACAGCTGTCTTCAACCCTGGTCAGCAGCCTCTGCATCTCCGTAGGAGCTATGTGCTCTTTGGACAATGTAGTGGTTAGAAACATGGTAATGGAGCCAGGCTTCCTGGGCCTGAATATTTACCAAATGTGGGAGGGACTTCTGGCAATTTATTTTACCCCTCCCTCCCCTGGGCCTTGATTTCCTCATCTGTAAAATGGGATAATAATCAGATTTACCTCATTGAATTATTGTGGGTATTAAATGAGTTTAATGTATAAATGTCTAGAACAGTGCTCAGTAAATGTTTGTAACCATCATTACTCCACAAGGAGACTATAATATAAGCTCCTTGAAGACTCATTTGGTTTTCCTCATCTTTTCCTGGCATATAGATGGCTCTGAATTGAGCAACACAATCTCTGAAGACCCAGAAATGGAATCTCCACTCTCTTGCTCAGTATTTGAGTAACTTGAAAATGGGTATCCTTCTTGTAAAACTGAGATGATGATACCTACTTTATAGAATTGCTTTACACAATTGTGATTATTAAATGAGATATTGTACAAAAAGCTCCAAGGACACAGCAAACCCTAAAAAAATGCAAACTCTTATTATCAAGGCTAGGTATAGTGTCATGGTTATGGAGCCAGACTGCTTGGTTTTGAATTCTGGTTCTGCCACACTTGCTTTCCGATTTTGGTAAGTGACTTAAGCTTCCTGTGCCTCAGTTTTCTCCTCTGTAAGAGGGAATAATAATAGCATTTACTTCACAGGGTTTGGGCAGGTTCAAGTTAGAAAATACACATATGGCCCTTGGCCCAGTGCCTGACATATATCTCAGTCATGCCAGGTTATTTTTGTTTGTTTAATAAATGAATGATTTGTAGCGAAGAGCTTAAAAAATGAACTTGCTAAAGGACAGAATCATTGAGAGCTGTAATTACAAAGACCCATCCTGAAGTCAAATTCAGGTTGGGCCAAACCCATAAATGCAAGGATAGCCCTGAGAGACAGCCCAGCGAACCAAGCCCTCTCCCTGTCATCTTCTCTCCCTGGCCTGGGACATAAGAATAACTGGCCCACAGAATGAAAGGCTTCTAGAGCTGGAAGGAAATGGCACCCACTACAGCGTTCTTGCCTGGAAAATCCCAGGGACAGGGGAGCCTGGTAGGCTGCAGTCCATGAGGGTCGCTAAGAGTCGGACATGACTGAGCGACTTCACTTTCACTTTTCACTTTCATGCATTGGAGAAGGAAATGGCAACCCACTCCAGTATTCTTGCCTGGAGAATCCCAGGGACGGGGGAGCCGGGTGGGCTGCCATCTATGGGGTCGCACAGGGTCAGACACGACTGAAGCGACTTAGCAGCAGCAGTAGCAGAGCTGGAAGAATCTTAGTGACCATTTTTCCTTAGTAATTGAAACTCAGAGAGATCAAGTGACCCCAGTTGCCCAAGCTTCACGTCAGTTCAGTGGCTTCATCACCGCAAAATGTGGCTTCTTTCCACAATCTCTTCCGTCTCTGCTCCACCGCACCAGGCAGCCATGAACTTCAACTCCTGTTCAGAGGGAACCCCCAAAAGAAAGCAAAGATGGTGGTGTAGGATCAACTTTCAGCCTCTAGAGGGAGCCCCGAGCACAGGCTGGGAAACGCCAGTCTGGCACGAACCCAAGGCCTTAGGGCGCTAGCTGCAGCGTGAGGACCGGCCCTTCCGGGGCTCCTTCCAGCAGGCCAACCCCTTCTCAGGCACTCAGAACAATGGGAAAAGCCCAAGATACGGGCGCAAACACAAGGCTTTCAGCTGTTATTCTTTTCACGCAAGATGTGGACCTACCCGTGGTCCCTTAACCCTATTGAGCCTCAGCTGTCAGGTGGGAAGTCACTTCTGCCTTGTCTAGTCCGGGACTTAAAGTCTAGGAATTTACCCCAAATAAATAGAGTCAGGCCCAAAGATTTGTATAAAACAGCAAATCTCACAGTTTTTGTCTCATGACCCCTTTATACTCCTAAAAAATTACTGAGGATCCCAAAGAATTACTGGCTTGTATGTATCAATATTTACCACATTAGAGATTAACTCTAAGAAACATCTGAATATATATTTACTTTAGAAATAGCATATTCATTAGCATAAAGAGCACTTTGTAACATAACATTTTCTAAGACCAAACATTTTTTTCAAGTCTAATGTTTGGCTTAATGGAAGAGAGATGAATTCTCCTTTTACATTGAGTACATAGCAATTCCACATGTCTTGTAACCTTTGAAAGAGTCCTCTATGCACCATGAGAATGAGAGTACAAAATGGCTTTAACCTTGAGAACTCTCTGAAAGGACATGGCAGAAGTCCAGGGGCCACTCTTTGAGAACTGCTGGTAGAAAAGACATTTTTCTTAGTATTATCTTAGTGGAGCAGGGAGACTCTGCTGTCTCTTCTTACTGCCACCAAGCTGGTTCAGACTTGTACTATATGGAGCATGTGACAGCAAAATTCTCAGAACTGCTGGCCTTATCCCCTGCCCTCCTACCACTCCCAAGTGTGGAGGGAATTCTTCATAAAACACTGCATGTTAAGTGCTCCCCGCCCCCAATCCTCTCATGATCCTTGACTGTCTAGTCAGTGCTTATATACCCAATGGTCAGGCTCCCTGGTCTGCAGCCAAAATCCCCAGCCTTATGTCACACTCCACATGCCTGATATGCCTGATGGTTTTAGCAAGACAAGACTATTAACCCTCCAGTATATATGTGCCTTCTGTGTCTCTGGATTCCCTGCACTTAAAATACTGTCTCTCCCATTTGTTTCTCTGGATTCCCTTCACTTAAAATACTGTCTCTCATTTCCTTCCATTCTCCTTTCACTTTCGGACTCATCCCCTCAGCTGGAGACCTTCTACCAGCTTCTGAAACACTTGTTTGTCTTCTTTTATGCAAAGCAGGGTGTCCTGATGCGGAGTTTTTGATCCGGCTGTTGAGAAGTAAGTATCAAAAAAAAGTTTTTTTTTTTTGCTTTATTAGTTTCCTGTTGCCACTGTAACAAATTATTATAAACTTAGTGTATTAAAATAATGCCAATTTATTACCTTATAATTGTGGGGGTGAGAAGATGGAAATGGTCCTTGGAGGCTAAAATCAAGGTGTTCTCACGGGAGGATCTGTTTCCATGCATTTTCCAGCTTAGGGGTCCCCTCTTCCCCCTTCAAAGCACATCACTCCAAACCTCTTCTCTCTTCAAATCATGTCACTCCAACCCCTGCTTCCATCACATCTCCCCTTATCCCCACTGTCTCTGGCTTTCTTGCCTCCCTCTTATAAGGACCCTTGTGATTACATTTGACTCACCTAGATAATCAAGGATACTCTCCCCATTTCAAGATCCTTCATTTAATCACACCTGCAAAGTCCCTTGTGGCATGTTAAGTCACATATTCACAGGTTCCAGGGTTTCAGACATGGATATCTGGGTGGGGCGGGGGGCATTATCCTGTCTAATATTATAGTTGGTAACACCAGAAGATAAAAGTCAAGATGCAATCTCAACACATTAACTGTACAAATCTTGGAGTCAGACATACACCATTACATGAGATAAATTCCATTCACCTGATTGCTTTGAAGATTCAATGAGATAATGTGCATGAAGCCTGATGACAGCTATACTGAGATCACTCAACCAAATGCCTATTACTATTGGCTATTATTTGGCTGTTTAGAGTTGTCTTCAAAACACTTGTCATACATTATAACTATTCATTTCTTTTGGATCATGCTTCCCAGGTGGCTCAGTGGTAAAGAAACGCCTGCCAATGCAGAAGATGCAGGAGACACAGGTTCAATCCCTGGATCGGGAAGATCCTCTAGAGGAGCAAATGTCAATCCACTCCAGTATTTTTGCCTGGAAAATTCCATAGACAGAGGAGCCTGGCAGGCTACAGTCCATAGGTTCCCAAAGAGCCAGACACGGCTGAGCTTCTAAGTACAGCACCTTTTGGATGACTCTGTAGTGTGCAGTGATTTTTAATTGATTTAATTATGTAAACATGACCTTAATTATCCTATAAACAAAAGATCCATTTGTTTAATCTGTCTCACATTGGATCATAAACTCCATGTGATCAAAATGTGTTTTACACACCATCAGATTCCCAAAATCTCACCCACTAGTGAACACACACATACTTAACGATCAATAAATGTTTCAATCTACTTCATAAAATCTCTCTTCTAGTTCCACATTGCTTTCAGGATAGAATTCAGGTTCTTTACTTAGCAGGACAAAGAAGTTTCAGTAAGAGCCAGTCCCAGCTTTCTTCAAACCTCACTTCCCACCACTCCATCACACCATGTACCTTACCCTCCAGCAGTACCAAACTTGCTTGTGCTCTCAGGCCTGCAAGCCCTTTCTTATGCAGTGCAGCTTTCTTTGCCTGGAATGGCCTCTCTCCACCCTCAGCAATGGGAACACACCCAAACACTACCCGCTGCTTATCACCTGGATAAGTGCTGCTCACCCTGTCTAAGCCCAGTGCTCTACTCTGGACAGCCCCCCTTTTCCGTGGCCCTTCCATTCTGGACAAGAGGGTCTAACAGAACCTCCTTAGCCCCTTGAACTTCTACCCACTCTGCCTTGAAGGGCACCAGATTATAGTTACCTGTCCATCTGACAGTTTCTTCCACCCTACCCCAGCAACCTGTAAGATCTTTAAAAGCAGGGACCAGATCTTACCCAGTGTTACATCTCCAGAGCCTGGTAGGAGCATGAACACAGTAGGTACTCAATGTTAGCTGAACCCCTGCCTTTGTCTCTGCCTTTAGAATGTCAGCTCCCTGGGAAAAGGGAGGATTTTATATATCTTTATATCTTCAGCCTCTGGCGGGAACATGGTGGGCACTCCGCCAACGTTTGCTGAGTGGCCACGTCTCCCGCACAGAATGCCCTGCCCACTAACAATAAGCTACAGGTTGCATGTCAATCACTGTGTGCTAATCACTGCTGCCAGACTTTGGGAACTTTCATTGGAAAGACTGATGCTGAAGCTTCCAGAACTTTGATCACCTGATGCGAAGAACTGACTCATTGGAAAAGTCCTTGATGCTGGGAAAGATTGAAGGCAAAAGGTGGCAGAGGATGAGATGGTTAGACAGCTTCACAAACTCAGTATACATGAATTTGAGCAAACTCCAGGGGATAGTGGAAGACAGAGGAGCTTGGTGTGCTCTAGTCCAGTGAGCTTTAAAGAAGTGGATACAACTTAGCGACTGAACAACAGCAACACCCTTTGGGAAGGATTAAAGATAAAAACAAAACTCTAGCACTTATAGGAGTATATATTGGTTAAGACCCAACATAATTGTCTATTGATGGCCTCTACTTTTCAAAATGCTTTTCAATGGATTCTACTAGTTATACTTCTTGTCAAGAAGCATATCTCATAGCAAGAAAGGCTAAAGAATAATTCTAAAATAGCCCCTATCCCTCCCCCACCACATACTTTCTATCAGCAGTGCTCTAGTTTCTACTCTCCCTGGGCTGCTCTGCCCCTGCCCACACACTGGGGCTCCGACGACTCTTTTGACAAACCAGCAGACCTACCTGTGTGTCCAGCATTGTCTCTTCCTCCTCTCTTTCGACCTTACTGACACTTTCCCAAAGAGCCCAAAGGGCTTCTCTTCCCCAGTCCGCTCCTATCTCACTTGGCAGTCCCCAAACGCCCAGAGTACTGGCCCTATCTTCTGAAGCAGAGCTCTGGTAGCAGAAGAAAGGGCTGTTGGAGGCAGGAAAGAGGTGTGCACAGAACAGTCTCCAGTGTGCCCAGACACACCCACTGAAGTGGCAGATACAGTCTTATTTCCTGTATTATGGAAAAAAAAAATTATCAGTTTCCTATTAGGGAGCACATGGCTGGTTGTGTAACTGCATTCTTTACAACCGTTTACCTAATTGATTTCTTTCCAACCATCCTGTTTATCAGCTGCTGCTTCTGCTGCTGCTAAGTCGCTTCAGTCGTGTCCGACTCTGTGAGACCCCATAGATGGCAGCCCACCAGGCTCCCCCGTCCCTGGGATTCTCCAGACAAGAACACTGGAGTGGGTTGCCATTTCCTTCTCCAATGCATGAAAGTGAAAAGTCAAAGTGAAGTCGCTCAGTCGTGTCTGACCCTCTGGAGTGGGGTGCCATTGCCTTCTCCGTGTTTATCAGCAGATATATTAAAAATGACTGTGAAGTTGAGGGAATAAGAGATAAAGAAGGAAATTCACATTTGAGAAGAGGCTACTATGTACCATGCAAGGACGGTGCTGGGCATCTTTATATGTGTTATAATAGCTCTTAAATCCTCACCAAAACCGGCACACAAACCGAAAGGCCCTGTGCTACTAGATATTTATCATCCACATCTCGCAGGGTATCAGAAAGTTTTAAGTGGTCACACAGCTGATAAGCAGTGTAACAACAAGGTGCCTGTCCCTCGTCCCCGTGTAACTCTGATTTGAGTCTCCTACAAGCACATCTGAACAACGCGTTCTAATCACCCTCAGCACCTGTGAAGGAGGCTGATGAAGGTAGATTTTATCTTGACAGGCATGCGGAAGACGCAGGGGATAGATGCTGAGCAAGTCATTCTACTGTATCAGTCATAATCTGTGTTCCCATGGGCCCCCACGGTGCTGCTGCTGAGAAGCCCCCTTCAGAAGGAGCTAAAGATCAAGTCCTCATACTCACAAGCCTATGTATGGTGCACATTACTGCTTTTATGTACTACATAGATCCCATTGTGTGAATCCACCAGTCTGCCAGTGAGGGAAACCCAAGCTGGCTTCTGGGCCTCCTTGGGAAATAACCCAAGACATATGTTTGGACTTTATGTGCTTTTGAGCTCACATCACCTGATTTCGTGGTCATGCACTATAGAATAATGGAATATTATTTATATACATATATGCCTATACATATATTTGGCCTATGAAGGTCAAAAAAGGATATTTCATATGCCACAGAATGTGATCAGGTGTTTGCTTGTGTCAGTGGCAATGGGGACAGATAAGCAGACCTGGTAGAGAGAGGATCAACTAGATTTAATGACTGATTGAATGAGGGTTATGAATAGATGTTGTAAAAGACTCTGATGTTTTCAGCCTAAAGGACTTAGAAAAAGCCAGTGCTACAGATAGCCTCATGAAATGGAACAAGAATGGATCTTGAATTGGACAGAATTAGTTCAAACTCAGTCTCATCACTTACTAGCTGTGTGGCCTTAAGAATGCAAATTAACTTCTCTGAACTTCAGTTTCTTCATCTATTACATGGAGCTGCCGCCCAAAGCAACAGAAATAAAAGCAAAAATAAACAAATGGGACCTAATCAAACTTACAAGCTTTTGCACAGCAAAGGAAACATAAAGAAAATAAAAAGACAACCTATAAAATGAGAGAAAATATTTGCAAACTATGCAACTGACTAGGGCTTAATTTCCAGAATATACAAACATTTCATACAGCTCAACAACAATAGCAACAAAAACAACCCAATTAAAAAGTGGGCAGAAGAACTAAATAGACATTTCTTCAAAGAAGACAGTCAACAGGCATATGAAAAGATGTTCAACATCGCTGATAATTAGAGAATGCAAATCAAAGCTAAAATGAAGTATCACCTCACACCAGTCAGAATGGCCATCATTAAATATACAACTCACAAATGCTGGGGAAGGTATATTTCAAGCCAGTAAATTCGAGAGCAATTTGTTATGTAACTGCTCATAATTAATGCAACCCCATAATCCAGCATATTGATACTTTTGCAGTATAATGTATAAATATTCAGAGCAAGTGATTTAAATAACACCTCAGTTCAGTTCATTTCAGTCACTCAGCCATGTCTGACTCTTTGCGACCCCATGGAATGCAGCACACCAGGCTTCCCTGTCCATCAGCAACTCATGGAGCTTGCTCAAACTCATGTCCATTGAGTCAGTAATGCCATCCAACCATCTAACCCTCTGTTGTCCCCTTCTCCTCCTGCCTCCAATCTTTCCCAACATCAGGGTCTTTTCCAATGAGTCAGTTCTTCGCATCAGGTGGCCAAAGTATTGTAGCTTCAGCTTCAGCATTGGTCCTTCCAATGAATATTCAGGACTGATTTCCTTTAGGATGGACTGGTTGGATCTCTTTGCTGTCCGAGGTACTCTCAAGAGTCTTCTCTAACACCACAGTTCAAAAGTATCAATTCTTCGGCACTCAGCCTACAAATAAAGTTACCTCAATTCAGTCTAGTTTGACTGCATAATGAGTTGCCCTAAACTTTAGGCTTGTGATTTTCACAGCATTTTTATTTTATTTTATTTTGCAATGGTAAAATGAAAAATTATGAACAGGGATTACATAATGCAAAACACTTGGAGGTAGGCACACTTTTCAGTCCCAGAGTGCCTGTTAGACAATGACTGTGTCAGAAAAATGCCCTGAACTGAGTTATTTCTCTTAAAGAACATTAACAGCTGCAAACTGCCTTCCCCACTAAACTATATACTCAAATGTATAGCCTTTCTTATCTTTACAGACTTTGCAGCCAGAAGGACTCTTGGAATTGATATAGGCCATAGTTTTCCAAGGGACAATAAAGAGGTCACCCTTATGAGAACTGGGAAGATTGGGAGAGGCACTTGTAATGCAGATTTTGAGGCCTTAACCAGGGCTGCTGAGTCAGAATCTCAGACCTAGGAATCATATTGGCTTCATGGTGTTAGGTAAGTTAGCTAACCTTTTTAAGGCTGAGTTTCTACATCTATAAAATGGGGATAATAGTATATACTTCTTAAGATTTTTAGGAGGATCAAAGGAAATGCTGTAGTCAAGTGTCCAACACAGTGCCTGGCATTAAAATGATTTCTGAACTGAGTTATATAATTAAGGCTGTAGCTTGATTCCAGGGAGCCCAGCACCAGGGGAATACATAATACCACTCCACCTGCAGTATGAGGCATCAGTCGGGTACAACAGCTTAATTATGATAATAGTCTTAATATCAGCAACATGATTGTTGAATGTTTTAAGTGCCAGGTACTGATCTAAGCACTTAGCTAACATTAACAAATTAAATTTTCATTACAATCCTGTGAAGTAGATACTTTTTTAGACCCATTTTACAGATAAGGACAATGAGGCACAGAGCAGTTAAGTAACAGGCTAAAGTTAGAGTTTCCACGTGGCAGAGCCAGGATTTAGGTTACAAATCTAAATAGTTTGTAACAAAAAGATTTGCCCAGGCTTGCTCACCCTAAAATAAAAGAGAAGGGACCTCAAGTCCCAAAGCAGCCTTGTTTCTTGATGAATGTCTGCTACTCTGCCTCAGAGCTATAGCTGAAGCTGCGATCCCAAGTGAATTGTGGATCCTGGCAAAGATGGCTCTCATGCCTTTACCAGTAGCATGTTTGGATAGAACAAAGGGAAGCACTAGGCTTAGGGCAGATGGACAGCTTTTGGAGAAAGCAGTCCAGGCGGGAAGCCTGGAGGGACCGTGAGTAGCATAGCTTCTTTTAGCCTAAGCCAACCTCAGCTTTATAGCCTTCACGCAACTTATTTCCTATGGCCCAGAATTCTCCCTGGGCTTCTTTATCCTTCCGGTCCTATTCTTTACATCCTCAGAGAAGCCTGAATCTGATCATTTCATTTGAAATAAATATCCTGTCCCATCCCCCATTCTCTATTATTCTCTTGTAATAGCCCACTCTTTAGTTCCTACCAGCACTAACCATGAATTTAATGATTTTTAGAAATCTTTCATCTGTTTAATGATCTTCCTCACTGCTTCAGGAGGGCAGAAACCACGTCTGTCTCATTCACGGCTGTGAACTCCAGAACTCGACCGTAAACAATGTCTGGCACATAATTGATTCCATCAGAACTTGTTAAATGCTGGCAAATATGATGAAAACCATGAGTAGACACCCTGGCCTTGTCCTCTCCTGCCCACACTGACTCCCATTCCTCACCACTTCACCCTATATCTTTCTCTTTGATGGGAATCACAAGCTAAGGCCCTTGAATAAGGCACAGACCTGTTTTCTGTTCCTGTCAGGCTTAAGTTATAGCTTCCAGGTAGCAAAGCCAGGATGTGAACCCAGAGAACCTAAATAGTTTGTAACAGTAAGATTTCTCCCACTCTCCATCCTGTCTTTTTCACAAAGTAACCACATATTATGGGAGGAAGGCTGAACCCAGTACAGAAGAGTGACCTGAACAGAATGGGTCAAAAAAAACTTAAATGTTTTTACAAGGAACCAGTTTTGGAGCTCCAAAGCCTTTGATCCTACCTAGAGATTGTCATACTGAGTGAAGTAAGTGAGAAGAGAAAGAGAAATATCTTATGACTTTCCTTACATGTTGAATCTAAAAAGAATGATACAAATTAACTTACAAAACAGAGACACATAGACGTAGGGAATGAACTTATGGCTGCCGGGGGAAGAATGGAGGAAGGCATAGTTAGGGAGCTTGGGATGGACATGTACACACTGCTGTATTTAAAATGGATAACCAACAAGGTTTATAGCATATGGAATGTACAGCACATATATGTATAGCACATGGAACTCTGCTCAGGGTTATGTGGAAGGCTGGATGGGATGGGAGTTTGGGGGAGAATGGATCCATGTATATGTATCCCTGAGTCCCATCGCTGTTCACCTGAAAATATCATCATATTGTTTGCTAATTGACTATGTGTGTGTGTGCTAAGTCGCTTCAGTGTGTATGACTCTTTGTGACCCTGTGGACTGTAGCCCAACAGGCTCCTCTCTGTCCATGGGATTCTCCAGGCAAGAATTCTGGAGTGGGTTGCCATACCCTCCTCCATGGCTTCCCGACTCAGGGACTGAACCTGCGTCTCTTATGTCTCCTGCATTGGCAGGCAGGTTCTTTACCACTGGTGCCATCTGGGAAGCCCACAATTGGTTATGCCACCATACAAAATAAAAAGTTAAAAAAAAATCAACAAGAAAGCCTTCAGTCCTAGAAAGAAAAATAGAATGGATTCAGTGATTTACACTACAGGGAGCAGTGTTTTCTTCAAATCAGAACCAGCTTCATTAGCCACTGTATACAGTCCATTGAGTGATATCCAAGGTTTGAGCCAATTAAGCCACAGCTGAGATCATGGCTGGTGACAAATGATGGCAGAGACAAGGCCCCAGGGCCCCATCTCACACCCCAGCTGTAGACAATCCATAGTCTATTGACTTTGGCAAGAAAAAAATACTGAAACACTTTGGGGACAGGGGAGTAACTTTGCTGCTGAATGTGTTCTTCCCCTGCAGAGTCCTAAGAAAGTAAAAGTGATAACTCAAATCACTTCGAAGTGGCAAATGGTACAATTCAACGAGGAAACCAGGCTTGCACAATCATTAAAACAGCAGAATCTCCCAGAAGCCAATTCCTAAAAATAAAATGCCGACCACAGTACAAGTCATCAGAAAGCATTTGGAGTAGGAATTTCCAGCTTGATAGAAACCATCCACTTAGTGTTCAGAGAGAAAAGAACAGCATTAACCCAAGTCCTTATACTTGCTGTGTTACTGAGACTTGGAATTAATTATTCAACTAAAGAATTGCTCAGAAATTCATTTGACGTTTTTTAGCTCTGTGACCCTGGGCATGTTACTTGACTTCTCTGGGTCTCTATATGCTCTAAAATGGAAATAATTGTCATTCATATTTGCCTCAGGTGGTACAAACACTAAATAAATTATAATATATGTAAGTGCTTAGTACAGTGTCTGACACATAGTAAATGCTATGAAAGTGTTGAAAACCAATTATTCTTTGCAGATGTTTATATGGTTATTGCAAATATGGCTTACAATAGAGATTGCACACGTCTCCATCACGTTGAATCCTATGACCAGTTTGCTTTTCCATTTTCATCCTAAAGCAACCTCAGGGTAGGGACTCAGTCTCTTTCTCTATGTATCCTGGTGCCAGCAATGATCTGGCAAATAATAATAAGCATTCAGTAAGTATCTGTGATGAATAAACAAAGGTATATTACTCTGAGGTTATAAATGAATAACACACAGTCCTTGCCCTTGAAGAGCTCATATCCACTAGGGGAGAAAGACACTAAACAAAACTCCATCATATTATTGATTAGAAATCTTAAAGAGATATGAAAACATGCTGTTAGAATTGGCTTAGCTTGGGGTCATGAGGGGAAAAGGTGATGTGTAAAACAGACTCAAAGGAGGAGAGGACTTTGGCCAAGTAAAGATTGCATGAAGGAGGTGTATCTCAACTGCGTTTGAAGGATGAGTAGGAGTTGGCCAGATGAAGAAGGAAAAGAGGACTCTGGACAAATGAAGCAGCATTCATGCACTCCAGACTCTTGTATGGGGCGAGCATGTGGATCTGCATAAAGGGAAGAGAGACATTTCACCATCAGCCTATAAATTCCTGTAGAACAGAGGTCAGCAAGATTTTTCCTAAAAAGGGCTAAATAGAAAATATTTTCAGCTCTGTGAACCATCTAGTCTGTCACAACTACTCAGCTCTATCACTGTAGCAAGACATCAACCATAGATAACCTGTAAACAATGCCACAAGCAGGTTCGGCCCCGGGGAAGGCTGGATTTGACCCATGGGCCCTAGTCTGCCAATTCCTACCACAGAACAAAGAACAAAGAAACTGCCCTCTGGCTTCCCAAGATACAGTGCATGGAGGTGCCCAACCCACAGGACTTATGCTCAGGAGTCTTCACACGATCAGACTTACTCTTTGCATGGAATTGCTGTGTTACAAATTTTGTCAAAACTTAGTGGCTAAAATCATTAATAGCTTTGATGATTTCTGTAGGTCAGGAAGAAACTTGGGCAATTTCAGTTCAGAAGCTTTTATGAGGTTGTAGTCAAGGGCTGCAGTTATCTGAGCTCTACTGGGGCTACAGAATCTACTTCCAATAAAAGTAGTTGACAAGGGGGTGCTGGCTTTGGCAGGTGGCCTCAGCTCTTCTCCATATGGCTTCTTTGAGTGTCCCCCACAACACCATGTCCAGCTTCCCCCAGAGCAAACAATCTAAGGGACCAAGGTAGAAGCTATGGCTTAGCCTAGGAACTCGCATACTGCCACTTTTTCCATGTTATTCATCCTACAGACATGGATTTAATATGGGAACAGTATCTGGATATACAAGGCCTGAACACTTGGAGCCAGGGATAACTGAAGGTTATGTTGATGCCGGCTACCACACTCTTTCTCCATAATCTACGGCAACACATGCTTCACTCTTTTCCCAATCTTCTCTCCCCTCTTTCAGCCAAATGCTACCACAGAACCTTCAGAGAATTTGAACATCCCAAACCCTCACATTACCCATAAAAGACAATAAGAAGATCTCTTGGATAATATGGAAATGTTAAAAATTAAATGAGTCCTTGCTACATTTACCCAGAGTGTGAGAGAGACTAGACTACAAATACAGGAAGTTCATCTCAGAAATTCTCCCTGAAGGAAACAGTTTAGTTGCTCCCCAACAATAAACTTTTGGGCTTCTCTGGTGGCTCAGAGGTTAAAGCGTCTGCCTCCAATGCAGGAGACCCAGGTTCGATCCCTGGGTTGGGAAGATCCCCTGGAGAAGGAAATGGTAACCCACTCCAGTATTTTTGCCTGGAGAATCCCATGGACGGAGAAGCCTGGTATGCTACAGTCCACGGGGTCACAAAGAGTCGGACGTGACTGAGCGACTTCACTCACTCACTCAACAATAAACTTTCATCCCAGCTTCCTCACATACAGGTGAGCTGCATGAAATAGCCAGTTACTTCACTCTTCACCTTCCGTAAGTGAAACATAGCTTACTGTTCTCCAAACAAACTCAGAGGGGCTATTTGAGAAAAAGGGGTGACCAATTCCATTTCTATCAAACTGTTTGCAACTTAAGGTTCTAACCCTTGAGAGCCGACAAGCCCTTACCTTTCTTTCTGGCCTCCAGCTTGGTCCAGCATCCCTTCCACCTGCTCTCCTGACCAACAACCTTCCCACTTCTGTTCACAGGTACCACCGGTCCTTCTGGCTAGGCAGGGCCTTGGGAGAAGCTAGGTGACATTTCTTGGGAGGACCTCTTCAGCTGGTGCACAGAGGCACTGTTTTGTGGCTAGGGGAAAAGAGAGTTTTGTTTTGCTTGCTCAAATGACAGCAGACAGTTGAGAGAGAAGCAAAGATGACAAGGAGGGACAGGACACTGTATGACCCAGCTCCAACGGCTGGACTTCTCTGAAATCCTATAACCAAGAAGATGAGGGCCAGTAGCTGAGAGAGACAACTTGTTGAGATATAGACGACTCTGGCCAAAACTAGTGTTTCTTGGGGACTCAGAAGACAAACTGTGGCAGAGAGGTGGGACCATTCTCTGTAACTCTCAAGACCCAGTAACACACAGGGATGCTGAGTCTTAAGAACTAGGGCATATTGTGAGGAAGCTCCCCAGCACTGACATTGGTGTTCTCACAATTAGTACAGCCGGCAGAAGCAGCAGAAAGGCTGCCTAAACAGTGTTGAGAGCTGAGGTGTCACCAAGAGGCAAACCACAGTACAGGACATGTGCCTGCACCATATACGTAGGTTGTGGGCAATACTTTGGCCCCCTGATGCGAAGAGCCAACTCATAAGACCCTGATACTGTGAAAGGCTGAAGGCAAAAGGAGAAGGGGGTGACAGAGGATGAGATGGTTGGATGGCGTCACTGACTCAATGGACGTGATTTTGAGCAAACTTCCGGGAGATAGTGGAGGACAGAGGAACCTGGCATGCTGCAGTCCAGGGGTATCACAAAGAGGGGACACAACTTAGCATCCAAACAATAACAAAAGCTACTCCATGGGGACACCTGGAAATGACCCAGGCACCTCTTGGTAAGGGAAACAAACTCCCATAATTCGACTGCAGTGATATTTTGGGGTATTCATATAAATGTGAAATGAAGTGAAAGTGTCAGTCACTCAGTCTTCACTGACTCTTTACAACCCCATGGACTGTAGCCTACCAGGCTCCTCTGTCCATAGAATTCTTCAGGCAAAATTACTGTGGTGGGTTGCCATTCCCTTCTTCAGGGGATCTTCCTGATCCAAGGATTGAACTCAGGTCTCCTGCATTGCAGGCAGATCCTTTACCATCTGAGCCACTAGGACTTCACTATAATAGTTAAGAGCATGGACTTTGGAGTCAGACTAACTGGATTTGAGTCACAGTGTGGCCCTGGGCAAATTATCAAACCTCTCTGAGCCTATTTTTCCTTATCTGTAAATTGGAGATAATAATACATTATTTCAGAGAGTTACTGTAACTATTCCAGGAATTATGAATGTAAAGTCCTTAGAACAGTGTCTAGCACCTAATAACCACCACATAACAGTTGAAAAAGATGTTTCGTTCTCCAGACTTGATGATGATGATGCCTGAAACAAACTTATTACATGGGATTAATCTTGCCTCCTCTACTACAGAACCTGTTGCTTGTTTGGAAATTCTAGTTATTATAATTTCTTTCTGTTAAGGCAACTTTCCTCCTTGCAACTTCTCCACATCAGTTTCAGTTTTCTCTGAGATATTCCAAAATAAACCTTTCTCATGGTAACAGCTCATTGAGATACCCCTCAGGAGCTCCCTGAGTTTTCTCTTCTCCATGCTGAGCAGCCCTAGATCTTCCAGCCATTCCCTGGAAACCTGGCCCCCAGGTCCCTTTTCATCCCAGGTGCATGCCTCTGAATGCGCTGCAGATGCTCAGCACTGGAGAGGGACGTGGACTCCAAGCAGACAGCCTGGACACTGTCTCCAGGAGACCTTCCCTCTCACATGAACGCATGCTCCTTAGAGGAAAAAGTGTCAGATGAACTCAACCGTTTCAAATTAATTTTGTTTGGGAGAGCAAAGGAAAGGGAATTTCCAAACAGGGCCAAGGTCTTTGTCAAAGCTGTTCCTCTAAGATAGAGATGGACAACTGGCTGCCTGGAGAGGGGCCAGCTGGAAAGTGTAACCCTGTCCAGGGACACGAGCCAGCACTGGCTCCTCCTCTTGGGAGGTGAGAAGGAAAAGCTGGTTTCCTCAGTAGAGATAAGCAGAGAGTGTGTGCACCAGGAATAAATAAAACTTCTTGTACCTGGCATGGGCCGAAACTCCTGCCCTCCGCTGGGACAAATGCCTCCCTCCCTCACTTTCACTATCAGAAGCCTCGGATAGCATTTGTTGGGCCCTCACCTCCAGGACAGGAAGCTGCCAGCACATTTTTGGCTTTTACTGGCTCAGGACTTTCTAAATGATTTTCTTTTATGGGCCTGAGAGGTAGAAGAACCAGAGGTAGGAGAGAGGATGGAAAACATCATTTGGCCGCAATCAGACTACTTTCTGAAGAATGACAGCTGAAACTGTCTACGATTGTTTTGTGTTTGGCAGTATTTAATAATGATTCTACCCAAGGACTGTTTTGGAAATAAGAACTCTTCATTTTTTTTTTTAAGTTACCCTTATTATAAAAGTAAAACCTGCTCATCAAAAGGGGTAAGAAGCTACCAACCATAGTTCAACAATCCAAAGGCAACCTTCATTAACACTTCAGTGCATCTTTTGGCAGAATGTGTCAGTTTTTTATCTCTTTTCCAAATAATTATAATCATAGTTTACAAAACACAATCTCGAATTATTCACACATTTTATGAACATTTATTCTATTAGTATACACTTTACACATATGTATTTTTTACAGTTCTATTAAGATGTAATTCATGTACCATATGAATTTAAATTTGCCCATTTAAAGTATGCAGTTTGGTGGTTTTTAGCATACACAGAATTGTGCAACTGTCACCATCATCAATTTGAGGGCCTCTTATCCTGAGAAGAAGACTTGTGCCCGTTAGCAATCATTCCCCATCTCCAACCCCGCCCCAACCCCAGCCTTAGGCATCAACTCTGTCTCTATAGATTTGTCAATTCTGGGCATTTCATATAAACAGAATTATAAAATATGTGGTCTATTGTGACTGGATTCTCTCACTTAGCCTATTTTTTTAAAGTCTCATCCGTGTTATAGCAAATGTCAATAATTCATCCCTTTATATCATCAAATAATATTCTATTATATGGATATGCTACATTTTATCAGTTTGTCATTTGGTGGACATTTGTGTTGTTCCAACTTTTTAACTATTATAAGTAATGCTGCTGTGAACATTTCTGTACAAATATGTTTTTATTTTTCTTGGATATACACCTGGGAGTGGAATGGCTGGATCATAGAGTAACTCTATGTTTAACCTTCTGTGGAACTGATGTATGGGATTCCCTGGTGGCTCAGACCATAAAGCGTCTGCCCACAGTGTGGGAGACCCAGGTTCAATCCCCGGATCGGGAAGATCCCCTAGAGAAGTAAATGGCAACCCACTCCAGTACTCTTGCCTAGAAAATTCCATGGATGGAGGAGCCAGGTGGGTTACAGTCCACTGATGTATTGTTTTCCAAATTGTCTGCATCATTTTACATTCCACCAGCAGCGTATGAGTGTTCTAATTTCTCCACATCCTTGTCAGCACTTGATGTTATTTGTCTTAGTATAACCATCCTAGTAGGTATAAAATGTATCTCATTATGGTTTTGATTTGCATTTCCCTAATGGCTAATGATGTTACAATGCAATACTACTCAGCCATAAAAAAGAACAAAATAATGCTACTTGCAGCAACATGGATGCAACTAGAGATTATCATAATAAGTGAAGGAAGTCAGAAACAGAAAGACCAATACCATATGACATCACTTATATGTGGAATCTAATATACGGCACAGATGAGCCTGCCTACAAAACAGAAACAGACTCACAGACACAGAACAGACCTGTAGTTGCCAAGGGGGAGGGGTGGGAGAGGGAAGGACAGGGAGTTTAGGACTAGCAGATGTAAACTATTATATATAGAATGGATAAATAATGAGGTTCTACTGTATAGCACTGGGAACTATATGCAATATCCTGTGATAAACCATAATGGGAAAGAATATTAGAAAAGAATACCTATATGTATAAAACTTAGACTCACTTTGCTGTATAGCAAAGACTGGTGCAACATTGCATACCAACTATACTTCAATTAAAAGAGAGAAATGCAAATCAAAGGTGCAGTGAGGTACCACCTCACACCAGTCAGAATCAGATCAGATCAGATCAGTCACTCAGTCATGTCCGACTCTTTGCATCCCCATGAATCGCAGCATGCCAGGCCTCCCTGTCCATCACCAACTTCCGGAGTTCACCCAGATTCACGTCCATCGAGTCAGTGATGCCATCCAGCCATCTCATCCTCTGTTGTCCCCTTCTCCTCCTGCCCCCAATCCGTCCTGGCATGAGAGTCTTTTCCAATGAGTCAACTCTTCTCATGAGGTGGCCAAAGTACTGGAGTTTCAGCTTTAGCATCATTCCTTCCAAAGAAATCCCAGGGCTGATCTCCTTCAGAATGGATTGGTTGGATCTCCTTGCAGTCCAAGGGACTCTCAAGAGTCTTCTCCAACACCACAGTTCAAAAGCATCAATTCTTCCTCGCTCAGCCTTCTTCACAGTCCAACTCTCACATCCATACATGACCACAGGAAAAACCATAGCCTTGACTAGACGGACCTTTGTTGGCAAAGTAATGTCTCTGCTTTTGAATATACTATCTAGGTTGGTCATGACTTTCCTTCCAAGGAGTAAGCGTCTTTTAATTTCGTGGCTGCAGTCACCATCTGCAGTGATTTTGGAGCCCAGAAAAATAAAGTCTGACACTGTTTCCACTGTTTCCCCATCTATTTCCCATGAAGTGATGGGACCGGATGCCATGATCTTCGTTTTCTTAATGTTGAGCTTTAAGCCAACTTTTTCACTCTCCACTTGCACTTTCATCAAGAGGCTTTTCAGTTCCTCTTCACTTTCTGCCATAAGGATGGTGTCATCTGCATATCTGAGGTTATTGATATTTCTCCCGGCAATCTTGATTCCAGCTTGTGCTTCTTCCAGTCCAGCGTTTCTCATGATGTACTCTGCATATAAGTTAAATAAACAGGGTGACCATATACAGCCTTGACGAACTCCTTTTCCTATTTGGAACCAGTCTGTTGTTCCATGTCCAGTTCTAACTGTTGCTTCCTGACATGCATACAAATTTCTCAAGAGGCAGATCAGGTGTTCTGGTATTCCCACCTCTTTCAGAATTTTCCACAGTTTATTGTGATCCACAGAGTCAAAGGCTTTGGCATAGTCAATAAAGCAGAAATAGATGTTTTTCTGGAACTCTCTTGCTTTTTCCATGATCCAGCAGATGTTGGCAATTTGATCTCTGGTTCTTCTGCCTTTTCTAAAACCAGCTGCAAAAAAGCAAAATGGCTGTCTGGGGAGGCCTAACAAATAGCTGTGAAAAGAAGAGAAGCAAAAAGCAAAGGAGAAAAGGAAAGATATAAACATCTGAATGCAGAGTTCCAAAGAATAGCAAGAAGAGATAAGAAAGCCTTTCTCAGCGATCAATGCAAAGAAATAGAGGAAAACAACAGAATGGGAAAGACTAGGGATCTCTTCAAGAAAATCAGAGATACCAAAGGAACATTTCATGCAAAGATGAGCTCGATAAAGGACAGAAATGGTATGGACCTAACAGAAGCAGAAGATATTAAGAAGAGATGGCAAGAATACACAGAAGAACTGTACAAAAAAGATCTTCACGACCCAGATAATCACGATGGTGTGATCACTGACCTAGAGCCAGACATCCTGGAATGTGAAGTCAAGTGGGCCTTAGAAAGCATGACTACGAACAAAGCTAGTGGAGGTGATGGAATTCCAGTTGAGCTATTCCAAATCCTGAAAGATGATGCTGTGAAAGTGCTGCACTCAATATGCCAGTAAATTTGGAAAACTCAGCAGTGGCCACAGGACTGGAAAAGGTCAGTTTTCATTCCAATCCCAAAGAAAGTCAATGCCAAAGAATGCTCAAACTACCGCACAATTGCATTCATCTCACACGCTAGTAAAGTAATGCTCAAAATTCTCCAAGCCAAGCTTCAGCAGTATGTGAACCGTGAACTTGCTGATGTTCAAGCTGGTTTTAAAAAAGGCAGAGGAGCCAGAGATCAAATTGCCAACATCCGAATAGCCATCATTAAAAAGTCTACAGATATGAATGCTGGAGAGGGTATTAAAAAAGGGAACCCTCCTCCACTGTTGTTGTGAAGTGAAAGCTGCTCAGTCGTGTTCGACTCTTTTGCAACCCCATGGATGATACAGTCCATGGAATTCTCCAGGCCAGAATACAGGAGTGGGTAGCCTTTCCCTTCTCCAGGGGATCTTCCCAACCCAAGGATCGAACCCAGCCCTCCCGCATTGCAAGTGGATTCTTTATCAGCTGAGCCACAAGGGAAGCCCAAGAATACCGGAGTGGGTAGCCTATCCCTTCTCCAGGGGATCTTCCCCACCCAGGAATCAAACCAGGGTCTCCTGCATTGCAGGCGGATTCTTTACCATCTGAGCTATCAAGGAAGCCCTCCACTGTTGTTGGGAACATAAATTTGTGCAGCCACTATGGAAAACAATATGGAAATTCCTCAAAAATTAAAAATAGATTTGCCATATGATCCAGCAATCCCCCTCCTGGGTGTATATCTAGACAAAAATATAATTCGAAAAGATCCATGCACCCCTCTGTTCACAGCAGCACTATTCACAGTAGCCAAAACATGGAAACAACCTAAATGTCCATCACAGACGAGTGGATAAAGAAGATGTGGTGTGTATATACACTACAATGGAATACTACTCAGCCATGAAAAGAATGAAATAATGCCATTTGCAGCAACATGGGAAGACCTAGAGATTATCATTGGAGAAAGCGATGGCACCCCACTCCAGTACCCTTGCCTGGAAAATCCCATGGATGGAGGAGCCTGGTGGGCTGCAGTCCATGGGATTGTGAAGAGTCGGACACGACTGAGGGACTTCACTTTCACTTTTCACTTTCATGCATTGGAGAAAGAAATGGCAACCCACTCCAGTGTTCTTGCCTGGAAAATCCCAGGGACGGGGAAGCCTAGTGGGCTGCCGTCTATGGGGTCTCACAGAGTCAGACACAACTGAAGCGACTTAGCAGCAGCAGCAGCAGAGATTATCATACTAAGTGAAGTAAACCAGAAAGAAAAAAAGCAGATACCATGTGATATCACTTATGTGTGGAATCTAAAATATGACACTAAAGAACTTATCTATGCAAAATAAACAGACTCAAAAACATAGAAAATAGATTTGTTGCCAAGGGCGGGTGGGATGGTTTAGGAATTGGGGATTAGTAGATGCAAATGATTATATATAGAATGGATAAACAACAAAGGAGTACCGTATAGTACAGGGAACTATATTCAATGAAAGTGAAAGTGAAGTGTTAGTCACTCAGTCATGCTCGACTCTTTGTGACCCCACGGACTGCAGCCCACCAGGCTCCTCTGTCCATGGGATTTTCCAGGCAAGGATACTGGAGTGGTTTGCCATTTCTTTCTCCAGGGGACCTTGCCAACCCAGAAATCGAACCAGGGTCTCCTGCACTATAGGCAGATTCTTTACCAACTGAGCAATAAGCCATAACTGAAAGGAATTTGAAAAAGAATATATACATATGTATAACTGAATCACTTTCCTGTACAGCAGAAATTAACAAAACATTGTAAATGAACTATTCTTCAATTAAATACATTTTTAAAAATAAAACAAAATTTTGGTGTTTTTATTGATTTACATTCTTTTCAGCAGTATACTGTTGGCCCTCGGTAGCCACACATTCAACCAACCTTGGGTCAAAAATATTAAGAGAAAAAACTCTAGGAAGTTCCAAAAGGCAAAACTTGAATTGCTGCACAGTAGTTACTATTTAAGTAGTATTTACAGGCATATTTCTGAGATATTTTTGGTTTGGTTCCAGACCACTAAAATAAAGCAAATATTGCAATAAAGCAAGTCACATGAATTTTTTTTGTTTCCCAGTACATAAAAAAATGATGCTTATTCTATACCATAGACTGTTATCTGTACAACAGTAGTGTGTCTAAAAAAGTACATAACTTAATTAAAAGTATTGTTTTAAAAAAATGCTAACCATCATCTGAGACTTTAGGAATTTTTGAAATTTTTGCAATAGTAACAAAGGTCACTGATCACAGATCACCTTAAGTATGATCATAATGAAAAAATGTAAAATATTGCAACAATTATCAAAATGTGACATAGAGACAGGAAGTGTGCCGATGGTATTTGGAAAATGGCACCAATAGGTTGCTAGGTCCAGGGTTACTACAAACCTTTGATTAGTGCAGTTCAGTTCAGTTCAGTCACTCAGTCATGTCCAGAACCCATGGACTGCAGCACATCAGGCTTCCCTGTCCATCACCAACTCCTGGAGTTTAAACTCATGTCCACTGAGTCGGTGATACCATCCAAACATCTCATCCTCTGTCGTCCCCTTCTCCTCCCACCTTCAATCTTTCCTAGCATCAGGGTCTTTTCAAAGGAGTCAGCTCTTTGTATCAGGTGGCTAAAGTAATGGAGTTTCAGCTTCAGCATCAGTCCTTCCAATGAATATTCAGAATTGATTTCCTTTAGGATGGATTGGTTGGATCTCCTTGCAGTCCAAGGGACTCTCAAGAGTCTTCTCCAACACCACAGTTCAAAAACACCAATTCTTCAGCACTCAGTTTATAGTCCAACTCTTACATCCACACATGACTATTGGAAAAACCATAGACCTGACTAGATGAACCTTTGTTGGCAAGGTAATGTCTCTGCTTTTTAATGTGCTGTCTAGGTTGGTCATAACTTTTCTTCCAAGGACTAAGCGTCTTTTAATTTCATGGCTGCAGCGACAATCTGCAGTGATTTTGGAGCCCAAAAAAATAAAGTCTGTCACTGTTTCCACTGTTTCCCCATCTATTTGCCATGAAGTGATGGGACCAGATGCCACGATCTTAGTTTTCTGAATGTTTAGTTTTAAGTCAAGTTTTTCACTCTCCTCTTTCACTTTCATTGAGAGGCTCTTTAGTTGTTCTTTGCTTTCTGCCATAGGTGTGGTGTCATCTGCATATCTGAGGTTATTGATATTTCTCCCAGTAATCTTGATTCCAGCTTGTGCTTCATCCAGCTCAGCATCTTACATGATGTACTCTGTATGTAAGTTAAACAAGCAGGGTGACAATATACAGCCTTGACATACTCCTTTCCCGATTTGGAACCAGCCTGTTGTTCCATGTCCAGTTTTAACTGTTGTTTCTTGACCTGCATACAGATTTCTCAGAAGGCAGGTCAAGTGGTCTGGTATTCCCATCTCTTTAAGAATTTTCCATAGTTTGTTATGACCCTTACAGTCAAAGGCTTTAGCATAGTCAGTAAAGCAGAAGTAGATGTTTTTCTGGAACTCTCTCGCTTTTCTGATGATCCAACAGATGTTGGCAATTTGATATCTAGTTCCTCTGCCTTTTCTAAATCCAGATTGAACATTTGGAAGTTCATGGTTCATGTACTGTTGAAGCCTGGTTGGAGAATTTTGAGCATTACTTTGCTAGCGAGTGTGGTAGTTTGAGCATTCTTTGGCATTGCCTTTCTTTGGGATTTGAATACTGACCTTTTCCAGTCCTGTGGCCACTGATGAGTATTCCAAATTTGCTGGCATATTAAGTGCAGCACTTTCACAGTATCATCTTTTAGGATTTGAAACAGCTCAACTGGAATTCCATCACCTCTACTAGCTTTTTCCTTAGTGATGCTTCCTGAGGCCCACTTGACTTCGCATTCCAGGATGTCTGGCTCTAGGTGAGTGATCACTCCATTGTGGTTATCTGGGTCATGAAGATCTTTTTTGTATAGTTCTTCTGTTTATTCTTGTCACCTCTTCTTAATATCTTCTGCATCTGTTAGGTCCATACCATTTCTGTCCTTTATTGTGCCCATCTTTGCATGAAAATTTGCCTTGGTATCTCTAATTTTCTTGAAGAGATCTCTAGTCTTTCCCATTCTATTGTTTTCCTCTATTTCTTTGCACTGATCCCTGAGGAAGGCTTTCTTATCTCTCCTTGCTATTCTTTGGAACTCTGCATTCAGTTGGGTTTATCTTTCCTTTTCTCCTTTGCCCTTAGCTTCTCTTCTTTTCTCAGCTATTTGTAAGGCCTCCTCAGACAACTGTTTTGTCTTTTTGAATTTCTTTTTCTTGGGGATGATCTTGTTCACCGTCTCCTGTACAATGTCATGAACCTCCATCCATAGTTCTTCAGGCACTCTGTCTATCAGATCTAATCCCTTGAATCTGTTTGTCATTTCCACTGTATAGTTGTAAGGGATTTGATTTAGGTCATACCTGAATGGTCTAGTGGTTTTCCCTACTCTCTTCAATTTAAGTCTGAATTTGACAATAAGGAGTTCATGATCTGAGCCACAGTCACCTCCCAGTCTTGTTTTTGCTGACTATTTGCTTCTCCATCTTTGGCTTCAAAGAATATAATCAATCTGATTTCGGTATTGACCATCTGGTGATGTCCATGTGTAGAGTCTTCTCTTGTGTTGTTGGAAGAGAGTGTTTGCTATGACCAGTGCATTCTCTTGGCAAAACCCTGTTAGCCTTTGCTTTGTTTCATTCAGTTTGTAAAGAAGCACAATATCTGTGGAACAGGATAAAATAAAACTTGGTAAAATGAGGGGTATATTTGTACACTGTATTTACAATAATTTATACAGCATTTACACTGTACTGGGTATTATAAGTAACCTAGAGATGATTTAAAGCATAGACGAAGAGGATGTACATGGGCTATGCCATTTTATATAAGGGACTCAAGATTTTCATATCTACAGCATTCCTAGAACAAATTCCCCCACAGTAACTGAGGACGGTTTGTATAAGAAAGCCTTATTTTTTCCATAATTGTCAAGTAATTTATATTTTTTTAAATTTTTGCTAACTTGATCAGCACACATTGTTTCACTAATTTGTCTTCTAGTTGCATTTCTTACTTTGTGAATTTTCTGATCCTGTCCTTTCCCATATCTAAATGTTTTTCTTGCTGCCTTGTTTGAATTCCTTTTATGGCCCATCTAATTATTTTGGCTCCCTATCATTCAGTACCCTGCAACATACTGATCAAAAATTCTTGCTGGATCACTTGACTCTTCTGCCTCCATAGTCAGAACTTGCAAAGACTTAAGTTAGTTTTGTGTTTTTTTTCTTAATGTTTTAGCATCTTTTTATCAGCCGTTTCCACTGTTGGAAGGGCTCATCCTGCTAAACTTCTTATACTTGTACCATAACATTTTTGGTTCTTTGCTTTCTCCTGAAAACTTTTACCAGTCCCGTGTTCCACCCTTCAGATTTCTTCTGGTTGGCTCATTAATTAACTGTGCAAATAATATAGTTATTCAAGATAAAGCATTTTGCATGCATCACCTCACATTGGCTCACATAACGTTAAGAGATAATTATCACTATCGTCCTTAAGACTGGAAACCTGAAGCACAGAGAGATTTCATACCTCTTTCAAAGCTGCACAGCTAGTGAGTAGTTGAACTGTATTTTGACCCCAAGCCCTCAGACTCAAGGGCCACTGGGGTGGCCAGTTATTTCATATAATCCATGAAATCAAAGTGGAAATGGATGAATAGGGCCTGGTGTTACTACCCCAGGTTAAAATGTACCTTTCAATAGTGTCCACACCCAAAGTTATGACTAGTTTGGGCACCATGAAAAGACTGGTATAGGAGGTGAGACTTCTCTGGTGGTCTAGTAGCTAAGACTCTGAGCTCCCAATGCAGAGGGCCTGGGGTTCTATCCCTGGTTAAGGAACAAGATCCCACATGCCACAACTAAAGGTCCCACATGCCACAGCTAAGACCTGGTGCAGCCAAATAAACAAATATTAAAAAAAAAAAAAAATGAAGAAATGTAGAGGAGCTCTTTTGTGGCCAGATGCCTTTGTTTTCCCTTCCTCAAAGCATGCCGCTTTGTTCTATATTGTATCTAAGCTAAAAAAGTAAATAAATAATAAAATTAAAAAATAATAAAGAAAGCTGAGTGCGAAGAATTGATGCTTTTGAATTGTGGTGCTGGAGAAGACTCTTGAGAGTCCCTTGGACTCCAAGGAGATCCAACCAGTTCATCCTAAAGGAAATCAGTCCTGAATATTCACTGGAAGGACTGATGCTGAAGCTGAAACGCCAATACTTTGGCAACCTGATGCAAAGAACTGACTCATTGGAAAAGACCCTGATGCTGTGAGAGATTGAAGGCAGGAGGAAAAGGGTATGACAGAGGATGAGATGGTTGGATGGCATCACCGACTCAATGGAAGGGAATTTGAGTAAACTCCGGGAGTTGGCGATAGGGAGGCCTGTCATGCTGCAGTCCATGCAGTCTCAAAGAGTCAGACATGAGTGAGTGACTGAACTGAACTGAACTGAAGCTAAATAAATACAGGCCTGGCACAGAGTAAGTGCTCAAGAAAAGTTGGTTTTCTCTCCCTGTTTCCTTGGCCCCCAAAAGATGCCCTATCACCATCAGGGCAGAATCCTGGTGATGGATCATCAAGCCCACTATAATAATAAAAGCTGCCCCCTGAGTGCAGTCTACTGGCAGGCACTGGCCTAAGCAGTTCATATACACACCACCTCATAAACTCAGGTCAGTCTCACTACATGCCGGAGAAGTCACTCTTTAAAAACATAGTCAAATGACATGTTGAAACATCTGGAAAGATGATTCTTTTCCATATATATCAGATCATGTTACTACTCATCTGCTCAAACCCCCAGTGGCCTCCCAACTCATTTGGAGTAAAAGCTAAAGGCTTTACAAGGAATAATGTTCTTTCTTACTTTTCCTCAAAGATTCATTCAAAGCGTATCTTGCACCTTCTGGTCTTTGCATCTGCTGCTCCTCCCACTCTCACCTGGAATTGTCTTCTCTATACTTAGTTCATGTTTTGTCACCCTCTCAGAGAGGCCTTCTTTGACCACCCTTTCTAAACAGCTTCTCTCCTCATACCCCTCACTCTGCTTTGTTCACTGTGCTTGCCACCTGGCATCCATATTTACCTATTATCTGTTTCACTCAACTAGATATTCAGGTACATGAGAAAAGGAACTCCATCTTTGCTCACTCTTGCACTTATTCCTAGAACCATGAGTCACAAATTGCAGGTGCTTAAAAGAAGTATTTGTGGAAGGAAGGAAAGAAAGAACTGCTAATATCCCCATTTTATAGATGAGGACTCAGAGAGGTTAAGTAGTTTGCTCAAGGTCACACAGCTAATTAAGTAGAAGGACAGAAATCTAAGACTTCAACTCTTAGCTTCTACATGGGTCTGTCACTAAGTATCACCTCACACATACACAAGTATTGGAGAGCTTATTGGCAATATTTCATGAGATTTTTTCAAAAAGAGGCCTAAGTAAATGTTATTTATAGATTACTTGCTTTTTTTTTTTAAAGAAAAAAAGGAAAAACACAGAAAGAATAAAAAATCATCATATACATTCTGGGTGAAAACACAAAATTAGAAGGGCTTGAATATTTTAGTTGGCTTTAGTTTGGTACTTATTTTAATTCCTTCTCACAAATCCATTCAAAGGGCATGGAATAATCCTTCTGTCTGTGACATAGGGCAGTGGCTGCAAATACCTGGGCATAGGGCTTATCTAGAAGGCCACAGTCCAAGCATCTTCTCAGAATGCTGACCTATTCTATTTATTTAGCCCGAGGTAACATAATCCTTTAGACATCCAATTTGTAGGTCAGCTATAACAGGGTTGGGAAGTTGGTGGCTGGATATTATCGTCTTCACTCCTTTCAGATTTTAGTAAACAAAAAGTGAAATACTATGTCCAAAATACATAAACCAGAGCACATAAGTGCTAGAAAGCCCTTTAGGGAGCATCTGGTCTACCCTCTTATTTTCCAGATGGGGAAAATAAGTCCTTTGGAGGTGAATTTCTATATGTATTACAATTGTGCTTGACATTTGCTTTCAAATCTAGCATGGCTTTCTGCCAAATGAACCCCAAAACTGAGAATATACGGCCAAAAAAGTCCACGTGTTTCCTCAGGAACTCACTGAATCATGACATCAGTTCTCTTCTCAAGTCTCAAAAATCTGAGTCTCACTAAAAATGATCTCATACCTCAACAGGGAATAAATCTGTGGAACTGTGAACCTCAAACTGGCCACATATTGGCGTTCTTTGTGTATCCTGGACCACAGCTGATTTAACCCACCAATCTGTATTGATTTTCATCTCTGTTCAAGGGTGCTGACCATGTACTACAGATATGAAGACTTGGTCTTCAGCCAGGCCAGAATTTAAGTCTAAGCATGGTCTAAGTGACTGCAGTAAGACCCTCTGCACAGGAAACTTGTTAGCTTTGATGGCTCAAGATAAGTCTGAACAGTTTCTTTTCTTTTCTTCTTTTGTTTTTCCCTATTTTCTATTGTTTTATTTTCCAGTTTCTTCCTTTCTTCCTTACTGATAACAATATAAATGCATGTTTGAAGCAAAACAAAAAAAAATCTAGAAAGAACAATTAAGTATTGACAACATTATATTTACAATTCCAGACACTGGAAATGCTTTCATGTGTAACACTTAAAAGTCCATTAATTGAGAAAACAGGCTGTTTGTGAGAAATTCAGAACCCTAGATTTTATATCATCAATCAGAACCTCCTGCAAATCTCCCCAGGGCCCATACTGAGAGAAAATCTTGGTATGGGTGGTTGAGTCATGGTGGGAAATGTTTTTTGTAATTGAGACCCTGAAAGTAAACTGCATCAGAAGTTTACCTTGAGACTGAAATGTTGGTGAAGGAGAAACAAAGGTGAACTCTTTATTCCTGTTAGAATCCCATCCCTATTACTCTAGACAGGTTACTCAATCCCTCCATGTCTCCTCTATAAAAATGGAGATGAAGATCCCATCTCTGTAGGAAAACGGTGAGGGTCTCATGAGACGGGCCTGCAGAGACCTCAGTGCAGAGTCAGGCCCGTGTGTGTCTTCACGCAGCATGAGCCACTCTTGTATGTGGCTTTCAGTGCAGTGTCATGACATCCAGAACTAAAAGAAGAGTCAGAAAAAAGTTGGCTCCATGCTCTGAATCATTCATATTTTCACAGGGGCTCTGCCAGAAACCTCATGGTAGGCGGTTTACAGAATCCCAGCTAGGACCAGGCATAGCCTGCCCATTGCTCCAGGCCAGAGGAACCAGGGCAGCAGCCACCAGGGATGCAGAGTATCTCTTTAGGTTACCAGAGTCACTCCCTTCTTTACTCCATCGTGTTGCTCAGCATGAAATCTGATGAAAATGAGGAGTCTGGCCCACCAAAGGAGCAAGAGGAATAGAGGCCCAGAGGGATGATCTGAAGCCTGAGAAGGGGGCAGTGTGGAGTCTGGAAAGTGACTCCCAGGTCCTAGTGATGCGGGCAGGAAAGCAAAATGAAGTCAGTTAGCTGGTTCCTATGACAGGAAAGAGAACTCCCCAAGCTAGACCCCTAGGGAAACCAGCTTAGAAATTAGACAGAGCTTACTTTATTAAACCATAAGAAGGATAAAGATATTGGGAAAGGGGTTCCAGGTACCCAGGGAGAGGCGACGGTGGGTGGGAGAGATTCAGATAAATACATTTCTTCTGAGGTCTGTTTCTCGGTGGAAAGGAAAAATACACACACCCTCTCCTCCATAATGAGAGGTTTGGTCTGTGCCTTGCTCTGACTTCCTCACAAACAACCACAGGGAGCGGGCAGACTCCTCAGATTACTCTTGACCTTGGAAGTTGACCCTTGGAAATGCATTCTACTTCAAGATTCGAAAAAAAACCCTAACAACCTCTTGTGAAAAATGGCTTATTTCTACTGGGGCCCTGTTTCCTTCCTCTCATCCACTGCTGCTCCACAGTCAAGATCATTTTAATAAACACACACACACACACATACACACACCCCAGGCCGTTCCTCTTTTAATTAAAGCCCTTCATAGCTTCCCACTATCCTTAGATTAAAATCCAAACAGCAAATTGTGGGACAGTAAGGTTTCCCCCTATCAGCCCTTGCCCGCCTCTCAGACTTCATCCACACTACTCTCTGTATGTTCATTATTTCCAGCTATGCCGGGCTTGGTCTTCTTCCAGGCTTGTTCCCAATTAGGGCCTTTGCACCAACTGGTCTCTGTATTTGAAATAGTCTTCCCCCTGATTTTGTGGCTGACTCCTCCTTGTCTTTCATGTCCCACTCACATGCCACCTTCTCAGGAAGATCTTCCTGAACCACAGACCCCAAATCTAAATCCATGTATACACTCTATCACTTGCCAGCACTTAATCACTTCCTGGCCTCTTTCTTGTACACTTGCTCCTTGATTGTTGTTGTCACTCCTACAGGGACATAAAACCCATGATCACAAGGCTTTAACTTTCCTGTTCATCACTATTCAGAGTCTAGAGGTTTTCCTGACACACAACCAAGATTAATACCTAATTATAAATGAGAAGAACGAAGCTCATTTTTCCTACACTTTCCGCATTGCCATTTTTGACAACAACGTCTGATTCCTTCTCATCTCCCACCCACATGATCCAGATACCAGAACCTTATTTTCACCTTCATCATCATACTATGGGGCTCCTGCTCAACCATCACCAAGTTGGAACCGCTCTAATCTCTTCAGAGCTTCTACATCGGGACTTCCCTGGTAGTCCAGTGGTTAAGAATCTGCTTGCCAGTGCAGGGGACATGGGTTCAATCCCTGGTCCAGGAATTAAGATCCACATGCCACAGAGCAACTAAGCCCCAGCTACTGAACCTGAGCATTCTAGAGCCCGTGTTCTGCAACAAGAGAAGCTACTGCAATGAGAAGCCTGCAAACAGCAACTAGAGAATGGCCTCTGCTTGCTGCAACCAGAGAAAGCCCACGAGCAGCAATAAAGACCCAGAGCAGCCAAAAATATAATTATTTTTAATTAAAAGAAAAAACAAAACTTCTAAATCTTCCAAGTCTCCTTTATCCCACCTCCACTAAAGCAGGAATTCCAGCTGCTCAACCATTCCAAAATCCTTAAGTCCATTAGCTTCCTTTCATCTTGAGTCCTTGCACAGACCTTTGGCATCATGACTAAAAACACCGGGCTGCGGCCACACCAGTAACCAGGGTTTGAGGTTTGTTGTGAGGATTCAATGAGCTCAGCACAATGCCTGGCACATGCTAAGTATTCAGTCAACATTAGCTGGGTCTCATTACTATCACTACCATAATAAAAGTTTCTTCTTTGTCTCTGCTTCCTGCTCTTTCTTCTCTTACCAGCCCACTCCTATTTGGTTAGTTTTACTCTTTTTGGTTCATTTATATAGGTTGAAGTTGGGTCCTTGGCCAGGTCTTCTTGGTGGCAGCTCATAGTTCTGACTGGAGAGAACTAGCTTGGTTCAGAGCTTTCCAGACCCTCAGGAAACTTGCACACCAGACTTTGGGCTTTAGGCTCTTACAATCTGGTGTCCATGGATGGACTTCTAAAACTGATGGAAGTGAGGGGCACTCCCTCTGAGCAGGGTATGTTGGAGTGATGTTCATCTGTGTTTTCTCTTAGGCAAGAGCCTAAGCCAGATTCTACCCTTTGGGGTTATCAACTCAGGGTTTACTACAACCCTTTCAGCTTTTCTTAGCCTTTCTTGTTCAAGATCTCAGTCATGTAGAGAGGCAGTCCTTGGTACTGAGCAAATCCTGGCCCAATTCCCTGTGTGGGGAGGGGAATTGGTGGAATTGGTGCAAACAGTGGAAGTTGCCCATGTCTTCTGGGTATAGTTCTAAGACAGGTAGACTGAATTTGTGAGACCCTTTCTTTGCCTCTCCTCAGATATGCCTCAGGCCCTCACTGTGGGGAATTTTTCATTTGAAGAAACCCAACTTATTTCAGGATGGTTAAAAGTGATACCTTACCAGATTCTCAAATACTTGAGAAGAAGAATGACTAACTAAGGGAACTCAGAAACAGATATGACTAGAGACCTGCTGCTATGACGAACTGGCAAGACTGGAGTAACTAAGATGACCTTGTAAAACTAACTAAATTATTTCCACAAACGCTCTAAGCCCATTGTATGTGCCAGACACTGTGCTAAATACTGGAGATGAGGGCTAGGTAAGGCAGGCCCGGTCTATGCTCTCCTAGAGCTCAAAGTCAGAGTGTCTGTACAGGCAAGAATTACACAGTGTGACTGACGATGCTACTGCCAAAGGGAAGATACAGGGTGGTCTATCTGGAAGCACATGGGACAGAACACTTAACTCCAAATGGAAGTACTGGGCTCGGGGAGGGCTTCTTGGAGGACAACACACTGCTATAGGTGAGGCTTCAAGGATGAATGAGTCAGCCAGATGGCAGATGGTAGGGGAGGTTAAAGGGAAGTGTTTCAGGCAAAGCTGAGAGCCTGTGCAAAGGATGAAAGACAAGAGAGGGTATGGTGTGCTGCAAGGAACCCAGAAGCAGTCGAGTAGGGCTCCACTGCCAGAGGTTCTGGGTTAATTGGTCTTGGATGAAGCCCAGCCTTGGGTATTTTTAAAAGCTTCCCAGGTTACTTTCATGTGTAGCCAGAGTTGAGAACTGCTGGACCAGAACATGGGATGAAAGAGAGGGCGTGGTGAGAGGTGAGGCTGGAGATATGAGCTCAGCCAGATCACGCAGAACCTGGAAGACTGTGTCAAGGAGCTTGAGTTTTCTTCTCTGAGTGCTGGAGACTATTTAAACATTCAAGCAAGGGGACAAACAGCTTGATCAGAGTTGCAGATTTCAGAGATCCCTGTTGTGGAATTGGGATTAGAAGTGGGCAGGCATCGAAGTAAGAAAACCAATTGAGAGGCTTTTGCAATAATTGAAGCAAAAGATGATCACAACCTGAATTAGGCAAGTGACAGCAGGGGTAGATGGAGGCAGATGAATTTCAGAGATATTTGGGAAGCGGAACATCTAGGGCTTGATCAAAGATGCGCTATGGGAGGGAAAGGTCAAGGGCCAGCCCTTTGTTTCGACAGAGTATCATCGCCTGAGACAGGGCTCATCCACCGGAGGGCAAGCACCAGAAAAGGAGATGCTGGTGTATGGGTGGGTGGGTGAGGATATCAGCCTGGGATCTGTTGAGTTTGAGGCGCCAGTGGGACATCCAAGTGAGATAAGCAGTCAGTAGATAGTAGTTTAACTCTCAAGTAAAACATCTAGGTTGAAGATAGAAATGTAGAAGTTATCAAAAAAGAAAAATGGTAGGAATGGATGAGATTGCCCAGGGGGAGGCTGAAGAGGAAAACATGTTGACAGCATCTGTCAAGTTGTTTCCCTCCTCCAGGTAGACAGCCCTGAACTCACTAAGGGTAGTTTGGTTACACAATGAAGGGACTTGTCCTAGCCAGTCCTCCTCAAGTGTGTGACCTGGCTTACCCCAGCCAACATGAACCCCTGCTGCTGGCCTATATTTGGGCCCATCACTGTTCGTGCAATTGGATCACGTTGATTGGCAGTGAGGAGCGGCTGGCAGTTGTGTCTTGCACCTATGGAGCTTAGCTGCAGGAGGCAGTTCCAAACTCCATGGCTCTGCTTAGAGGTTTCTAAATGCAGAGGTAGTTATGTGTCAGACATCTGAGGCGTTTAAAAGAAAGTAAGCCTGAATCATCTGAGAATGGGAACATTTGACACCTAAATCAGCAAGGAGGTCCTAAGAAGAATTTGCTATGAAGAACGGAAGGATGGGTGGACAACAAGCAATGCTTTTATTCTCCAATCTAAGCAATTGTGATTTTATTTTACATTTAGTCTGCCAGGATCTAAGTGCCCCCAGGTGCCCTCAGACTCCAGAGATTCCAATCTCTGTTGTATTGTAAATAATAACAACAAAGCACTCTGACTTTAAGCAGGGTTTTTTGTTTTAATTTTGTTTTACCCTTAACAAGCTTATAAAATATGGCAAGTATTAGCCTCATTTTATTTTGTTTTCATGTGGGCCATTTTTTAAAAGTCTTTATTGGATTTGTTACAATATACTAAGTTGTGTTGGATTCTTTGAGACCCCATCCACTGGAGCACATCAGGATCCGCTGTCTTCCACTATCTCCTCAAATTCACGGCCATTGAGTCAGTGATGCCAGCCAGCCATCTCATCCTCTGCCACCTCCTTCTCCTTTTGCCTTAAATCTTTCCCAGCGTCAGGGTCTTTTCCAATGAGTCTGCTCATCACATCAGGTAGCCAAAGTACTGGAGCATTGCTTCTGTTTTGTGCCTTAGTTTTTTGGCTACGAGGCATGTGGATTTTAGCACCCAAACCAGGGGTCAATATCCATTGGATCCATCCGTTGGATCATTGAAAAAGCAAGAGAGTTCCAGAAAAATATCTACTTCTGTCTTATTGACTATGCCAAAGCCTTTGACTGTGTGGATCACAACAAACTGGAAAATTCTTGAAGAGATGGGAATACCAGGCCACCTGACCTGCCTCCTGAGAAATCTGTGTGCAGGTCAAGAAGCAACAGTTAGAACCAGACATGGGACAACAGACTGGTTCCAAATCAGGAAAGGAGTATGTCAAGGCTGTATATTGTCACCCTGCTTATTTAACTTCTATTCAGAGTACATCATGAGAAATGCTGGACTGGATGAAGCACAAGCTGGAATCAAGATTGTTGGGAGAAATATCAATAACCTCAGATATGCAGATGACACCACACTTATGGCAGAAAGTGAAGAAGAACTAAAGAGCCCCTTGATGAAAACGAAAGAGGAGAGTGAAAAAGTTGGCTTAAAACTCAACATTCAGAAAACTAAGATCATGGCATCTTGTCCCATCCCTTCATGGCAAATAGATGGGGAAACAGTGGAAACAGTGGCTGACTTTATTTTTGGGGGCTCCAAAATCACTGCAGATGGTGATTGCAGCCATGAAATTAAAAGACGCTTACTCCTTGGAAGGAAAGTTATGACCAACCTAGACAGCATATTAAAAAGCAGAGACATTACTTTGCCAACAAAGGTCCATCTAGTCAAGGCTATGGTTTTTCCAGTAGTCATGTATGGATGTGAGAGTTGGACTGTAAAGAAAGCTGAGTGCCGAAGAATTGATGCTTTTGAACTGTGGTGTTGGAGAAGACTCTTGAGAGTCCCTTGGACTGCAAGGAGATTCATCCAGTCCATCCTAAAGGAAATCAATCCTGAATATTCATTGGAAGGATTGATGCTGAAGCTGAAACTTCAATACTTTGGCCACCTGATGCAAAGAACTGACCCATCTGAAAAGACCCTGATGCTGGGAAAGCTTGAAGGTGGAAAGAGAAGGGGACAACAGAGGATGAGATGGTTGGATGGCATCACTGACTCAATGGACATGAGTTTGAGTAAGCTCCAGGAGTTCTTGATGGACAGGGAAGCCTGGTGTGCTGCAGTCCATGGGGTCATAAAGAGTCAGACACGATTGAGCAACTGAACTGAACAGAACTGAACAGGGGTCAAACCCACAAACCCCTGCACTGGAAAGTGATGTCTTAACCACTGGACTGCCAGGTAAGCCCCAGGCCCCATTTTAAAGATGAAGTAACATATATACACTGCCCGGTAGCTCAGCAGTAAAGAATTCACTTGCCAATGCAGGAGACATGGGTTTGATTCCTGGGTTGGCAAGATCCCTTAGAGAATGAAATTGCAACTCACTCCAGTTTTCTGGCCTGGGAAATCCCATGGACAGAGGAGCCTGACTGGCTACAGTCCATGGGGTCTCAAAGAGTGGAATATGACTTAGCGACTAAACAACAACAACACATATACACTACCATGTGTAAAATAGATAGCTAGTGGGAAGCCGCTGTATAACACACCTAGAGGGGAGGGATAGGGGCAGGGTGGGAGGGAAGCTCGTGAGGGAGGGGATATATGAATACTTAGGACTGATTCATATTGTTGTATGTCAGAAACCAAAACAACATTATAAAGCAATTATCCTCCAATTAAGAATAAAAATTTTTTTTAAAAAAGAGCAGGTAACTGAGATTGAAAGGAAATGGCTACCCACTCCAGTATTCTTGCCTGGAGAATTTCATGGGCAGAGGAGCCTGGCGGGCATAGTCCATGGGGTTGCAAAGGGTTGGAACACGACTGTGAAACTAACACATACACTATAAAGCAATTACAAACGTAAAACATATTAGCTTGCCCAAAGTTGCCGAAAATATAGATTGGTCTAACAGTTTCTCACTCCAAATTCATTTCAAGCTCTTAACTCTGGCTTCCACCTCTTGTAAAAGGGTCTTTTTAACCCACTCTGGAGAAGAGCTACAAGAGAGAATGGAAGAGGATTTGGGAAGAAACTTAACAGTTAACTCCTGTGATTGCCGTATTTGTGACTTTTTCCTTTGCTCTTTATCTCATCTCAGCATAAATCACACATACCTAATAGCGAAAAGCTTGAAGAAAAATGTCTGGACTGGGCAGAGGAATTGGGGATCCTGAGTCCAGATGAATTCTAGAACCCTAGGACTGGAAGGGACCAATGCGTCCTCTACTTTAACAGCTAAATTTACAGATGGAAGAAAGTGAGAGGAATGTAACTCATGCATGCTCACCTAGCCAACCGTGGCCAAAAGCAGCCCAGAACCTTAGCCTACTGATGTACACCCAAATAACAGTGTAGAAATAACCACAGACTCATGGCACCAAAACAAACACAACACCCCAAATACGTAGGGGAATCAAGTGAAGTGAAAGGTGCTCAGTTGTGTCCAACTCTTTGCGACCCAGGCCAGAATACTGGAGTGGGTAGACTTTCCCTTCTCCAGGGGATCTTCTTGACCCAGGAATTGATCCAAGGTCTTTTGCATTGCAGGCATATTCTTTACCAACTGAGCTATGAAGGAAGCTTATCAAGAGCTGACTTAAAAAAACCAGTACACACTCTGCTACTCATTCTCCTTTTCTTTTGGATACATTTTCACTGGGCTCTGATTGAGAATGTTAATTGGGAAAATTTTACTGTGGTACTCTGTCTTGTCTTTTACTGATGTCATAGGGGGAGGTTGGTAGCAGTGCCTAGAAGGTAGAGTGGGTGTAACTGGGAAATTGCTCTGTAAGATTCAGGCTGGTGACAATGGGGTTCTTGATTCCACCAGTTTATTATTCACTAGGCACTAGAATTAAATGTAATAATAGCTTGCATTTGTATAGTATATTCTAATTTACAAAGGGCTTTTATGACATTATCTCATTTGATCCCACTGACAACCCCTTAAGGTAGACAAGATAGTTATAATTATCCCACCTTATGGATGAGAAAACTGAGACTGGAGAAACCAAACGACTTGACCACACAAACTCAGTTACTAAACTGGAGTCTGGGCTGGAAAGTGGGTGGGTGTTCTTACTTAAGAGACCTTCAGCTTTGCAAAGGTCACACAGCTAAGTAGGATTTGAATCCCAGTGAGGCTGCCTCCAGAGGTTATGATTTTGACCACCATGTTCTACTAGTCATTGAACAGACGTATGTTGAGTGTCTCTTTTCTTAGTTCCCTACTTACTGTCAATAGAATCTATGTACTCCTGCTAAGACCGGAACTCATTAGTGAAGGCATGCTTCGAAAAGGCTTCCAGAACCCTCTCCATACCTCAACAAATATAAGTCTGTGTCCTAATCTCGGAATCCCCATTAGCTCTAACTTCAGGGAAGATGAGTTAAGAGGAGCGATGGCCGAAGTCTCCAGGCCCTGGGCTGACTTCAGCAGGAAGTAAGAAAGACAGATGAAGGCTCTTCTTCCTAAGAGTCTTCTGTGATGGCTTCTCCCTTGTCCTCTTAGCAGCTAGTAGCAGCTGCTGGCTAGTCTTAAAAATTGTCCAACCTGCGAAGAACGTGTCACAGAGTACACAGGGCTTCCTTGGGCCTGCACCCCTGGGACAGGCCGCTCAGCCAAGCAGCTCCATAAATAGCACTGTCATATGTGAAAGGGGAAGCAGGTCAGGAAAACATGCTGGCTCTCCTCAGTGACTGTGAACCTCTGAGTCTAAGTGATGAGTCTGAGGGGAAAAGACAATTCCTACTATGTGGGTTTAACACTGAAGAGCCTCTCTGAGAACTAATTAGCATTATAAGTTGTTTACGACTTTCTCTTCCTTATTCCTTCCCTCCCTTTTCTTTGGTCAGTCCCTGACTAACATGCCTTTTCCATCTTGTCTGTCAGATGATATTGTATAAGAATCTAGACTGAGTTTTTCTATTTATAGAAGACAGTTGTGCTGCTTTAGCACAGGAACTAAAGTTTGGTTCCGGGTTATGTTACATGTAAAAAACACAGAAATGTGTTTGTTCTCAAATGTTCTCTCCCATTCCTATTTTATCACATTAAAGAGGCTTCTTTGAGTAACATATCCCTTTCCCATGTCCTTTTGAATCACAAAAAAATTTTCTGATTGCAAAAGCAGTTCATGATAGTAATAGATTTCGAGGACTATCTAAATGTACAGTTAAAAACATAAAAGTGCCTTTTAGTCTCCAGTCCAGAGATAACCACTGTTAACAGATGATGCCTCTTTTAGCATGAAGACTTTCACAATGATACATGGGAAATGTCAAGAATGCTGATAGTAGGTTTTGATAGAAGGGGGGGAAAGTTGCAAAGCCAGTTTCAAAAAAGGTTCAAAAGCAAAATGAAGAGGAGGTGGAAAAAGAAAAAAAGTGAAGCAAATAAGCCGCAGTTTTTCAGCCTGGGTGACTGGGAAGAACATGTTGCTGAGGGAAAGAACAGGAAAGGTGTTTAGTCTGTTAGGCCTGGGGGGCCATTCTGGGTAAATTATTATCATCATTCTAGAAGCCACTGTCACACATGCTTCAAAGCCTGCACTTAGCTTCCCAGATGTTTGTGTGCTGCTTGGTATTCCAAATCTAGACCACTTAAGCATCTCAATAGGACTTAAAAACTGAGAGGGAGGGAGAAAATTCAAATGTAGAAAAGACAGAGCCACCTGCTTGAGGAACTTCAAGCTTTCAATCATCACTCTAAGCAGTTGCTTGGAACATTTTAGCACTGTCATCCACAATTTCTATAAACTTACTCATAACTTTCTCAAAGTTTAAACACTCTCTAATTAATGCAAAATCATCTTCAACAAAATGTAATTTGAGCCAAACAGATATCTTAAGGCCAGGGTAAGAGGTACACTGTTCTCAATTAAAAATGTGAATTCTGCCAGCCTACTTTGGGGATACAGGTCAGTTCATTTGCTCAGTCGTGTCAGACTCTCTGCAATCCCATGGATTGCAGCACACCAGACCTCCCTGTCCAATACAAACTCCCGAAGTTTACTCAAACTCATGTCCATTGAGTTGGTGATGCCATCCAACCATCTCATCCTCTGTCATCCCCTTCTCTTCCCACCTTCAAGCTTTCCCAGCTTGAAAAGTGGGAAAAAGCTTGATCAAAGTCTTTTCAAATTGGAGTTTCAGCTTCAGCATCAGTCCTTCCAATGAATATTCAGGATTGATTTCCTTTAGGATGGACTGGTTGGATCTCCTTGCAGTCCAAGGGACTCTCAAGAGTCTTCTCCAACACCACAGTTCAAAAGCATCAATTCTTCAGCACTCAGCTTTCTTTATAGTCCAACACTTACATCCATACACGACTACTGGAAAAACCATAGCTTTGACTAGATAGACCTTTGTTGGTAAAGTAATGTCTCTGCTTTTTAATACGCTGTCTAGGTTGGTCATAACTTTTCTTCCAAGGAGCAAGCGTCTTTTAATTTCATGGCTGCAGTCACCATCTGCAGTGATTTTGGAGCCCCCAAAAATAAAGTCAGCCACTGTTTCCACTGTTTCCCCATCTATTTGCCACGAAGGGATGGGACAAGATGCCATGATCTTAGTTTTCTGAATGTTGAGTTTTAAGCCAACTTTTTCACTCTCCTCTTTCGTTTTCATCAAGGGGCTCTTTAGTTCTTCTTCACTTTCTGCCATAAGTGTGGTGTCATCTGCATATCTGAGGTTATTGATATTTCTCCCAACAATCTTGATTCCAGCTTGTGCTTCATCCAGTCCAGCATTTCTCATGATGTACTCTGAATAGAAGTTAAATAAGCAGGGTGACAATATACAGCCTTGACATACTCCTTTCCCGATTTGGAACCAGTCTGTTGTCCCATGTCTGGTTCTAACTGTTGCTTCCTGACCTGCACACAGATTTATCAGGAGGCAGGTCAGGTGGCCTGGTACTCCCATTTCTTCAAGAATTTTCGACTTTGGGGGTACATCATCTAATAATTATGGCAGAACAAGAGTCAAGCTTTTGATGCCATCACTCTTGCCACTATTAATCTTGCTGGTACTCATTGCTGTGTGTATAACTAGGCAAGTTCACATTTTAGGATCTTGACAAACAGGTCCCACTGGTTCTTCCCTTCTTAATCCAGTATCCCCACAGGTAGTGTGTGTTATTAAGTAGGCTGTACTGATGCCAGTTCCTATGCACCTTGAATGAGGCTGGTGAGGATAAAGTCAGAGCTTGGCCCTGCTGACTGGACAGTGGGAGGGTAATTGCTGCTGACTTGCAGCAATCCTCAGAGACTCCTTGATCCTCGGAGACCTCCTACTCCCTGGATCGCTCCCCTGGTGAGGTTTTCAGTGGGGCTGATGTTTGTACTTCTCCTACCTTTTAATTATCACAAAAGAAAAATAAGAGTGCAGAGATAATATTGTTGCTGTTAGTGGTTATTTAATTTAACTTTACTTTGTTATTTTAGGTTTGTATCATTGGCTTAACTAAACCAAAGCTTAAATTTTCTCAGCATAGCCCCAAGGGATAGAACAAGGATCAAAGAGAAGAAACGGAAAAGGAGACAAGCTTTAGCATTTCTAAAGGCACCAATCTAAGAGTGAAGAAGCAACTTCCTGAAAACAAAGTTCCCTCTCTCTAATAGAAGTCAAGTACTAGCCCAAGGATCCTCTGTTAGGATTTTATCACCTGCGTGGAAAGATTTGGGGTAAAGTCAGATGTGACTTGGGCCACAGAGCTAGTTGACTAACTAGAGAGTTTACCAGAAGGTGGCATTAATTAAGTATAATCACCAGATTTCCAGGAAGGGTTATATTCTTTAAAAGCCATAAATTGAATTATAAGAGCACCAAGATATGATTGAAAGCTGAGAGACATATATATGAAAACTAGTGTGCCATACACTCATTCCCTATGAGAAATGTAACTGCACAACATATGGATATGAAAACCAATTGACTGCATTATCAGTTGTGGGGGTAAAAACACACACATTTAGACACATCTACAGAATCCTGGAAATACACTGTCAAGACTATGTATAATTAGGGATTTTATCACACTCCTAGTTCTCTAGGAATAGAACCAGCCTCATAACATGTAAGACTATCGAGCGATTTTAGCATAGTCACCTTCTGGAACATGTTTCCAACTTTCAACTCCAGTTAACTTTCAAGAATAGGCATGCCTTTATGTGTGTAGTAGAAACATTTGTTTTGAAAGAGGAGGGCTCACAGTCTCTCTCTTAGGTCATTTCCTCAGTTCCTGAGTTTATGCCTCACATTTTGATTCTCGCTAATGCTCTTCTCAGACAGTTCTGAGTTGAGTCAACTGTGAGAAAAACTGGCAGCTCACCCGCCTATTGACCATAGGGTGTGTGTGTGCTTGGTCACTCAGTCATGTTCAACTCTTTTTGATCCCATGGACTGTAGCCCGCCAGGCTCCTCTGTCCATGGGGATTCTCCAGGCAAGAATACTGGAGTGGGTTACCATGCCCTCCTCCAGGGGATCTTCCCAACCCAGGGATAGAACCCAGGTCTCGTATCACAGTCGGATTCTTTACTGTTTGAGCCACGAGGGAAGCCCATTGACTATAGGGTAGCACTCAGTTGTTGAATGGGAACCTGTACAAATGATCTCTATGGTCCTTCTCAACCCTGTGGTTTTACAGTTTCATGAACCTATTCATAAGGGAATGGAGGAAGGGATAGGAAAGCTTACAGTTGAGGCAGGGGACTAAGGACAGGGTTGAATCTGATTTAACTAAAAAAACTGTTTTTACTGAGGGCAGAGATACGGGATTATATGTGTTGAATTTTCTCTACTTTCATTCCTCACAGGCGCTTCCATATTTGGCTAAAATCCAAGGAGAGTTTCCTATGGGACAAGGTAGGCAGCAGCTCAAGAACCGCGTCTGTGCAGCAGCCTCACTGTGTACGGGCCCACATACCTTGCACTGAATTATTGTACACTCTAATTCCACACAAAACTTGGTTTGGCCACAGTTTCACTCAGCTAAGTACCTTGCTCTATCTAGTCATTCCTTTGTTCAAACAACTTTTACTGAGCACTAAGCCAGATGCTGGCAGAGAGCAATAAGCTGGATACTGTCCGCTGCTGCTGCTAAGTCGCTTCAGTCATGTCCAACTCTGTGCGACCCCATAGACAGCAGCCCACCAGGCTCCCCCGTCCCTGGGATTGTCCAGGCAAGAACACTGGAGTGGGTTGCCATTTCCTTCTCCAATGCATGAAAGTGAAAAGTGAAAGTGAAGTTGCTCAGTTGCTCAGTCATGTCTGACTCTTCGTGACCCCATGGACTGCAGCCTACCAGGCTCCTCCGTCCATGGGATTTTCCAGGCAAGAGTACTAGAGTGGGGTGCCATCGCCTTCTCCGAGATGCTGTCTACTCACAATCTAACGAAGAAGTAAGATATGAAAGGAATAGTTTTAAAACTAAAAAGTTTTGTGTTTTGTTAAAGGAACATGCAAAGTACTGGGGAAGAAATCCCTCCAAGAACTGCTTTAGTTGCATTTCACAACAAAAAAGTTGTATTTTTATTTATTTCAGTGTACTATTTAATTCTTCTTGAGACTTCCTTTTTTAACCCAGGAATTATTTGAGTTGATTTGTTTTAAGTGCTTGGAGTTTTTTCTGTAATCTTTTGTTTATTTTGATTTCACTGTGGTTAGAGAATGGACTCTGTATGATTTCAATTTTCTGAATTTTGTTGAGGTTTGTTTTATAGCAAACCTCATAGGTTATGTCTCTCTTGATATATAATCCATGGGAACTCAAACAGCATGTGTGTTCTATTGCTGTTAGGTAAAATACCCTATAAATGTTGATTAGATCCTGTTGGTTGATGGTGTTCCTGAGTTCTTTTATATCCTTGCTAATTGTTTGTCTAGGTGCACTATGAATTGTTGAGAGAAGTATGTTAAAGTCTCTAACTATAATTGTGAATTTGTCTATTTCTCCTTTCAGTTTTATAGGTTTTGCTTCACATATTCTGTAGCTTGTTGTTTCATGCATACATATTTAGCACTGCTGTCTTTTTAGTGCAGTGTCCCTTTTATCATTATTTATTGTCCCTCTCTGTCTTTGGTAATTTTCTTTTTACTGGAGTCTACTTTTTCTGACATTAATATGGCCAATAATGCTTTCTTTTGATTAATGTTTACATGACATATCTTTCTCTTTTTGCTTTCAACCTACTTATTTCATTATATTTGAAGTGAGTTTCTAGTAGACAACATATTTGGATCATTTTTTTTAAGTTCACTCTGCCAGTCTGTCATTTGATTGGTGTATTTAGGCTATTTACGTATAATTATTGAAATGTGAGAGCTTAAGTTTGCCATTTTATTTTTATTTTCTATTTATTGTATTCCATTTCTATTTTCTTTTTTATGTCTTTCTGAGGATTATTTGAACATTTTTGAGAATTCTATTTTAACTTATCTATAGTGCTTTGGAGTGTTTTTTGCATAGCTTTCTGGTGATTGCTTAGGTACTATACATACATAAGTTATCTACTGGGAACATCACTTTTGGAGGATAAAATGGCAACCCACTCCAGTAGTCTTGCCTGGGAAATCCTATGAACAGAGGAGCCTGGCGGACTATAGTCTATGGGGTCACAAAAGAGTCGGATACAAATTAGCGACTAAAAAACAACATCACTTTACCAGTTTGAACAATAAGAATGATTGAATTGTAAGTGAAAAATTTTCCAAAGTCTGCAGCATTTAACAACAAGATATCACCTTTAGCACCAGAGAAGGTGTTGATGTCACTGAAGTCCAGATTTCAGGCCTTCCTTATGAAGCTGCCGTCTATGGCGTCGCACAGAGTTGGACATGACTGAAGTGACTTAGCAGCAGCAGCAGCATGTCTCCAGAAGTGTCTACCTACGAAATCTAGCTTCACCACAGGAGAAAAAATGGGTACACTGACATATGTAGGAAGCTACCAATTATCCATGTTTATGAAAAAACATGGCTCAGTGGTAAAGAATCTGCCTGCGATGAGGGAGACCTTGGTTCAGGAAAAGGAAATGGCAACCCACTCCAGTATTCTTGCCTGGAGAATTCCATGGATGGAGGAGCCTGACAGACTACAGTCCATAGGGTCACAAAGAGTAGGACATGACTGAGCGACTAACACACATGAGAAAAGGGATAGATTAGATACTTAAAATCCAGATAGAGCTTTCAAAATTCCAAATTTTATCTGCATATACCAATCTGATAAACTTTTAAGAGAAAATTTTAAAAACAACAAAATTATATTATTCAAATTTTACCTGCTGACTTTATTTTTTTGCTAGTATTTCATGTAAAGAGGAAAATGGGTCATAAATGACTCACACTGGATCATTAGACTGCAGGTACTTTGAATAAGGCAATATGAACTTTCAGTTTGGCCGTATGAAAGATGTCTAGACTTGGATGTCAGATAGATGTGGGGTTGATCCCATCTTTGTCATTTATAAACCATGTGACATAAAACAAATTACTTAACTTTTTGCATACATAGCTTGTATTTGTAAAGTGTGGTCAATAATTTTTTCTGTAAAAGTGAGGATTGAACAACACATGACATATGCAAAAGGCTTAGCCTATAGAAGGTGATAGACAAAAATGAATGTCCTTGCTATGTTCCTGTTGACTTTCACAGACAGAAACCAAATATCTGTATTTAAAAGCATATGGATATTTCCTTTTGGCAAAACTAATACAATTATGTAAAGTTAAAAAAAAAAAAAAAAGCATATGGATATTTCCAAACTAGTCCTCTCTCATCAACCAAGGCTTGTATTTATCAATACCACCTTAACATATAAGTATGAGGTAGTCATCAGAGAGAAGTGTGATAGATAGTTAATATTTTGGTAGCAAAGAAGTCCCTTCTTAAAGAGCTTTTTTTAAAAGAAAAAACAAAAAACATTTACTGATTACTGACTAGGTGATGAGCATGGGGTGGCACTTTGGCCATCTGACATTACGGCTTCCTTTCATTGCACCCACCAAGGCATTTCCTGAGAGATAAAGGCAAAACAGGACCTGACCTGAAAATTAAGTCTGAGATGTAGATCAGAGCTGCCTAGGTAATTGTTTGACCTGGAAGACATTATTTAGCTTCTCTATAACTCAGTTTCCTCATCTATTAAACAGGACTAGACCGCATTTGGGGAAGTTTTGAGGGTAAATTAGGTCATGTCCATAAAACAGTTGAGGTCTTTGAAACAAAGGCTTTTACAAACATATAAACAGCATGATTAATGTCATCATCGCCATTATTATTGTTGATGAGGAATAGTTCAGCACACATGGAAACTGCAGAATAGGGGATATTTGTTACAGAGAATATGAATTGAAACACTCTTCTATGGAGTATATCTTACCTGATGCTCTTTTTTGCTGGCTTAAAACATCCCACTCTGACAGAAGTACTTTTGCTCTTAGAAGCGGCATTTTATTGCTAGAGTAAAATGTGTTTGTAAAAAGTTCCATCAGCCATCACCCCTATCTTTCACAATGGTTAATAGTCTCTCAAGAGTGTCTCAGGTGGAACTAGAAAACTTTTTACCTTCCCTGTAATGCAGTACCTTCTTTAATAATCTAAACAGCTAAATATTGATCTGGGCTTCTCTGGTGGCTCAGCAGTAAAGAATCTGCCTGCAGGACAGGAGACTTGAGTTCGATCCCTGGGTTGGGAAGACCCCGTGGAGAAGGGCATGGCAACCCACTCCAGTATTGCTGCTCGGAGAATCCTATGGACAGAGGAGACTGATGGGCTACAGTCCATAGGGTTGCAAAGAGTTGGACATGACTGAAGCAACTTAGCACACAATATTGATATAGCACGCAGTGTATTCCAGATACTGTGCTAAGATGTTATGAGCATTATCTCATTTAAATCTCACAACAGCCTAGAATACACTTTACTCTGACTTTCTTTAGTCTGTACTCAAATAGCACCTATTTATGGGAGATTTTCAGACCACCCAATAGAAGAGAGTAACAGCTCCCTCTCCCCAGTGCTTTTACTTGGGTTTTCCCCCATAGTTACCATCTAATATATTTAAGTTTCTTGGTATATTCTCTGTCTCCCATTAGAATGCAAGATGTATAAAGATGGGATTTTGTTTTGTTAACTATCCTCAACATCTAATATAGTCCCTGGCAGGCAGGTGCTTAAAAAATATTCATGAGCAAATTAATGACCCTACGAGTTAGGTAAGATTAAACTATTTTACTGATGATGAAATGGAGGCTTTGAGATTTACCCACAGTCACACAATAAACAGCCAAGCTGGGCCTGAAAAAAAAATCTATCTGATTCTAGACTAATCACTTCCCATTGACCTGATGCTCCACTGGCTTCAGGGAAGATCACAAAGATGATACTTTATTGCTGTTTTGCTGGGGCATCAGAAGAGTCATGAAAGTAATGAAAGTGAGATAAAGGCAAAAGATGTGTCTAACATGTCAGATGAACTGGGGAAGTTAATTAGATTGTAGTAATTGTCCTTTTCTCCCCCTTTCAACACATTTTGTATTTAAAAAAGATATATCAATCAATTTTCCCTTTGAGTCTAGCTAAAAAGACCTGTAAATGTGGGGCCCCTTATTTCTCCTTTCCCTTGTCTACCTTCCATAACTTAGTCAGCAGTATGCTGGGGCTACAAGTTCCTACAAGAAACTGAGGTAGACCCACTGGGATTTTCCTACTAGGATATCATATTGTCTCCTTGCAAACTGGTGATAAATGCCAGTTCTTTAGTATAAAGACTACCCAAAACTGCAGGCATTGCAACACCAGAGCAAAATGACACGATGACTATCTCCGTATTTGGCTACGATGTGTCCCCTCATTGTCTCTATACCTGGTCCTCAGGTGCTCTTCCAAGTGGGAAAGACCAGAATCTAGGTCTGGGCATCTCTACCCTTAAGCCTTTATTCTCTTCAGGGAGGATGCCTATGTCTAAGCAAGAAGATCCCAATTAAAGTAAGGAGTATGGTAGAGTCAGGTCGGAGAAGGCAATGGCACCCCACTCCAGTACTCTTGCCTGGAAAATCCCATGGGCAGAGGAGCCTGGTAGGCTGCAGTCCATGGGGTTGCAAAGTGTCGGACACGACTGAGCGACTTCACTTTCACTTTTCACTTTCACGCATTGGAGAAGGAAATGGCAGCCCACTCCAGTGTTCTTGCCTGGAGAATCCCAGGGACGGGGGAGCCTAGTGGGCTGTCGTCTATGGGGTCACACAGAGTTGGACACGACTGAAGCGACTTAGCAGCAGCAGCAGGGTCAGGTCAGGAGAAAATGGATCTGATTCAGTAAGACAAAAGGAAGGAGTATTGAGGAAAGGCAGCCCCAAGGAAGAAAAAGTAGCTGGACTCTTGGGATAAGACGAGACTTCAACGTGACAGTTTCTTCTCTCTCTCCTTTCTTCCCATTCCCTCTCCTAATCCCCTCCTCCCCATCCCCGAGACCACCACCTATTCATTTTCTGTAACTCCCCTCTATCCACCACTCTCCCTCCCTACTGTGCATTCTGAAAGGACTCCCTCAGACAGAAATAGGCTCTGGGGGAAGTACAAATGCCTAATAAACATTAGAAAAGCTGCTAACCTCTGAAAACCTGGGAAATTGAAATAAAACAAAGCTGACAATGCTTGGAAGTTTTTAAGCAGAGGGGTGGTATGGTCAGAATACATATATGTTTGTTTAACTTGAAATTTTAATGCAGTGTGTAATTTTTTGGATACACACCCCAAAGCAAATGATTCAATTTCAGGTTTTAAAAAAATATACCAACAAATATGCTGGTGTTTTTGTGTTTAAATATAGCATGGTATTCTTGTATATGGAAAACTAGTTTTGCAATTACTAACCTTTATTTTTCCATAGCTGAAGGATTTTTTTTTACCTTGGGAACTTATAAGAGAAAAAACAAAAACACAAATGATCAGTGATGAAAAAGCAAAGGGTAGGGCATATCTAATATGCTCAATTTACAGATTGTTAAGTGTTACTGAAACAAATTTAGGTATACATAAATTCCATTTAATATGAAGACATACCTTTGGAGCAGTACTGGGGTTAACTCCATAACACCAACTTGTAGAAACATTCTAAAAGCTGAAAGTTTGTGGTGTTTAGTTTGGTTTGGTTTTGTAACTCATTCCTGGCAAGACATCATCTGGTCTGAATTCATTTAGTGGCAAAACCTGAACTAAGCTCATATGTTATGCAGCTATTTATAGTCTGTATTTCCCACTTAGTATGAATATTCATACATTTTTCTGCAGAAATAATATTTGATTACAATTATGGGTCGGCTGTATACCCCATTAGAGTGTTACATAATATACTTTATATGCACATATTATGGTAAGAGATCCTATAATGCAGGAGCCACAGGAGATGTGGGTTTGATCCCTGGATCAGGAAGATCCCCTGGAGGAGGACATGATAACCCACTCCAATATTCTTCCCTGGAGAATCCCATGGACTGAAAAGCCTAAAGGGCTACAGTCCATAGAGTTGCAAAGAGTTGGCCACAACTGAAGTGACTTAGCACGCATGCACGAACCTATTAAAATCTGTCTTAAATCTGAAAAATTCTGAATTTTAAAAACCTCTGGCTCCAAAGGTTTTGGATTAGGAATTGAAGACCACCTTTCTCCACCTGGATATTAATAGCTGCATAACATTTTTATGTAAGGGGTTCCATGTTGGACATAGTGATCTCTGAGACATTTTCCTTTATTAAGCACAATATTTCCCCCTTTTCAATGGGTAAAAACTAGTGTCTACAGAGGAAGAGGCTCCAAACACACAAACGGTAACTCATAAAGCTCAGGCCATCATTACCAAATCTTGTCTCTGATGGAGAAATTTAGCCAGGGAGTGGGACCTATGCTGTCCTGGCCTGGATCATTTACTTCTACTGTCATAACTCTGAACTTGGCTTTGGTCCACTTTCTCTCAGATACTGTGAGAAGCCCCAGCCATGTGTAGCTTTTGAGAATCTTGTTATATTTTTTGAAAAAACGCTAAAATCGAGTTACAAAAATTGTGGTCATGTTTCCATTAAGTGGTTTTTGGTAACAATTTTGTTAACATACGATAAAAGCTATGCACAAAATAATTATAGAATTGTCTTAATAGGTTTATTAATATTATTAAAAATATTAATTGATAACACATTAGAGGTGGTATATCCAGTAATGAAACACAAGTTTAAAATTGCATAATGAACATGACCCAATTTTAATTCTGTAAATATACCTCCAGGACAATCAAATGTATAACCTCATTTGGAAATAACATCTAAAGTCTGCAATGAGACATCCCTGGCGGTCCAATGATTAAGAATCTGCCTGCCAATGCAGGGGAAATGGGTTTGATCCCTGATCTGGGATGATCCCTCATGCAGTGGGACAATTAAGCCTGTGTGCCACAACTACCGAGCCCGCATGCTCTAGAGCCTGTGCTCCGCAACAAGAGGAGCCACTGCAGTGAGAAGTCTGCGCACCTCAACTAGAGAGTAGCCCCGGCTCACCACAACTAGAAAGGGGCCAGCATGCAGCAGCAAAGACCCAGCATAGCCAACAACAAATAAATAAATAAAAATTTTAAAAGTCTACACTGGAGGGCTTTGAAAGGGAAGCCCAGGTCCTGTGTTAGGCTTCCTGGACTGTCCCTGGATTGTTTGCTTTTCTATTTTAATGCTGATCTGCCAACTGCAAAGAAACCTCAGTCTCTGAAGCTGCCCAGAGTTGGGTCTTTCAAGCATGGGGTTTCCCTGAATTATGTATTTCTTTTGCTGAATTTATGTTATTCTTATGTTTTGTTCCATACGTAGTAGCAATAGAAGAGAGCCACACGTATCAGAAGCCATGACACTCCCTCCAGTCAAAAGGCTCTAGAATGTCAGGGACTTTTTTCAGACCCATGCCTAAAGTCTGTTGAAAAGAAGACTCTTCTGAGCCAAGTGCTGCCCGGAAGACTCTCCTCTTACTCAAAACCCTTTTCCTCTTGGGTTGTTTCCTGCTTCTCACTGTAATTGTCTCCCTGACAGAGGAACCACCTGCCCTGCTTCTCTGGGGGCCAACTGACCTGGGGTTTTCTGTTTAACTACTTCATGCCTGTCCCAATTAGGATATTATTCCCTTTCTGCAGGCAAGGAGACTGAAGTTAAGAGAAATTATGTGGTTTTCCCAAGTCCTAGAAATTTGCAAATGGCTAAATAATGATCTCAAAATCCATGCTATGCTAGATAGGCCAGGCAGTCTATTGCTTCTTTTACAAAGTGTTTGTAACTGATTGTTTAATCAGTTACAAAATCACCTAACTCTGCTATCCTGTGGCCCACATTTCTCTCCCTTAAAGAAATTCATGAAATACTTTGCTAAATGCCTTGAATTCCTTATGAAATATGTGGTAACTCCATTAAAAAGAAAGAAATAAAATTAGTTCGTACAGCAAGTATTTTTTGATGACCTGCTGTGTGCCAACACTCTATGTTTATCATAATTATTCCTAATGAATCAGTGTGGGATCCTAGTGATCAGTTCTTCCTCTTTTAGTAATTAAGAAACTATTCTTTGAACATGCTATTCCAGAATCTAGCACAGGATAATCACTGAAGTAACTAAGCTGTAGCTTGCTGAATTCAACTTTTTCACTTTTTTAGAAAATCATGCATGCAAACTATTCATGCATTCCTAGGAAACTTTTTCTTCTCCCTGAGTCTGATGTTGAAGCTGAAACTCCAGTACTTTGGCCACCTCATGCGAAGAGCTAACTCATTTGAAAAGATCCTGATGCTGGGAAAGATTGAGGGCAGGAGGAGAAGGGGACGACAGAGGATGAGATGGTTGGATGACATCACCAACTTGATGGACATGGGTTTGGGTGGACTCTGGGAGTTGGTGATGGACAGGGAGGGCTGGCATGCTGCAGTTCATGGGGTCGCAAAGAGTCGGACACGACTGACCGACTGAATTGAACTGATACCTTAGAGAGATAACCAAAATGGTTTGGCTCCCAGTTTTAACTTTTTTCCATAGCTGAAATAAATGTAATTGCAGAATACAGTTTATTTATATTTTCTTTGACTTTTATTTTTAATATAATTCCATTAAATTCTTTCACCTGTTTCTGAGGCACCTATGCTGCCTGCCTTCTTCTCCCAGTCTGCCCAAAGGAGTAAAACCTCTCTGACCCTGCTGCTGCTGCTGCTGCTAAGTCGCTTCAGTCGTGTCCAACTCTGTGCGACCCCATAGATGGCAGCCCACCAGGTTATCCCATCCCTGGGATTCTCCAGGCAAGAACACTGGAGTGGGTTGCCATTTCCTTCTCCAATGCATGAAAGTGAAAGGTGAAAAGTGAAAGTGAAGTCGCTCAGTCTTGTCTGACTCTTAGTGACCCCATGGACTGCAGCCTACCAGGCTCCTCTGTCCATGGGATTTTCCAGGCAAGAGTACTGGAGTAGGTTGCCATTGCCTTCTCTGTCTCTGATCCTAGGGAAGCCCTATTCCTGGATCTGAGATTTATGTGTTTTATTGTATAAAATCAACCTTCTGTGTATATTTGAGCAGAGGATCCTTTCACAGGCTTGTTGCCTTTGGCCTTTTTTGGTTATGGCTACCTGCAGTTGTTTTGTGGGAGTGTTCTCATGATTCTATTGCTGCATAACAAACCACCTCAAGACTTAGTGAATTGAAATAACAATTTATCATTATTCCATGGGTGACTGGTCTCAGTTGGGAAGTTTTCACTTAGGATCTCTCAGCTGGTTGCCATCAGTCTTCTAGGTCCAAGGTGGGCTTCAGGGCTTATGGAGTCACACAGAGAGCCATTCTTAGAAGGGCCTTATGCTTGGTTCAGTGTCCTGCTGTTGCTATTTTGATTCTTTTAGTATTTTTTGAACAGGAAGTCCAGAATTTTCATTTTGCACAGGGCCTTACAAATTATGGAGCTGGTCCTGGCTGAGGCTGCAATCATCTAAAGACTTGACTAGGCTGGTTGTCCAAGATGCCTCACTCACAAGGCTGCTAGCTGAGGCTGGCTGTCAACTGGGAGTTCGACTGAACCTGCCACCTGAAACACCACACATGACTTCTCTGTGTGGCCTGAATTTCTCAGAGACAGTATCTCAAGAGTGAGGGATCCAAGACATCCAAGAAGAAGCTGAAATGCTTCTTATGACTCATCCTTGGAAAAACCAGAACATCACTTGCAACATATTCAGTTGGTCAAGTAATTCATGAAGACCAGCCCAGACTCAAGGGCAAGTGCAATGGACTCCACCTCTTGATGGGGAGTTGCAACATCACATTGCAGTAGAGAACATGGGATAAGACATTGTTTCATTTAGCTTTGGAAAATACACTCTGCCACAGGACTATCTGGGGCACCCCATTGCTTTGCCTTGAGTGCTCTGCCTCTTTCAACCTTCTCTGAAAGCTCTGCCTTGTTGGTAGGCATTCATGATCAAGAGTGGCTAGACAGGACAGTTTCGGGGTATCAGCCTTGTTTTTTGGTGTCTATATGATTAAAACAGGACTTGCTAAAAACCTCTTCAAACCAAGTATGTGCCTGAGGGATGAGAGGTGTGCTTAAGGGGGTTCTGATCTTGAGGTGGGGTAGAAGCTGCTAGGAGGAACTACTTTTTGAGTTTCCGCCACAGTTCATGTTGAGTAAAAATACTGAGCTTTTCTAGATTACATTGCTAAATTTTGCAGGTTTCAAACCCAAGGTCTTATGGTGGAGATGAAAGAAAAGAGGTGCAGTGTTTGGTACTCCTTGGACAGATCCCAGTTTCATCACTTAGGTAGGTAGGGAAAACTGACAGCTTCAGTTTCTCTGTAAAGTAAGGCTAATGATACTCCCTTGGGCTTCGCTGGTGGCTCAGTGGTAAAGAAGCCACATGCTAACACAGGAGACATGGGTTCAATCCCTAGGTCAGGAAGATCTCCTGGAGAAGGAAATGGCACTCCAGTATTCTTGCCTGAAAAATCCCATGGACAGAGGAGCCTGGCAGGCTATAGTCCATGGGGTTGCAAAGGAGCTGGACATGACTTAGCGAATCAACACAACAATGATACTCCCTTAGGGGCTACTGTGAGGATGAAGTCGGATAATGTATTAGGTGCTCAAATAGTTACCATTATCATTAAGTGTATCATTTGTCTTTGATTTAGGTTATTACCTTTTAGGTTCCCTTTACCAAATTCATGGTTGAGTTATTAGACCTGTCTAGAATCTTTAGGGCAACTTACTGGTGTAGACATAATGTGAACACTCTAACGGTGTACAGAGTCCTGCAGCCTCTGTACTAGAAGGTGCTGGTTTCCACCTATCAATGTTGAAGGCTGACAAAACTAGTAGCAGTGGTAATTAACATTTAGTGAGCAAGGAATTTAAATGTGTTAAGGGCTTTTGATTTAATTCTCGATCAACCCTCTAACTACTGTTTTATTTCTGATATTACAGGTGAAGAAATAGGTTGGTGAGAATAAGCAACTTGTGCAAAATCATCAAGAAGGTAAATAAGAGGGCCAGGATCAAAACAGAGGTCTCTCTAGCCCCAGGGCCTGTGTTTCATCATTATGCTATATGGTCTCCCAAATGGATTAAAGTATTCACATATTTGAATCCTTTTTATGTGACCTGAGATCTCAGGCTCTTGTTTACTGAGTGATCCGGGAGCTTAGGACCCTAATATTTTACTATGAAGTCTGGTTGTAAGACCTTGTTGGAGAAGAGTCCTAAAAGCATCCAATTTTAGGCTGTTGGTATAAATTTCCCTGGAGGATTATCTTGTGGTGGGCCAACCCCTCGGTTTTGTGGCTGGGTAGATTCCAGCAAGGCCTCTCATCTGACATTTGGCATTTTTCCTGGCAGGCAGCCAAGGGGACTGAATATTTCTCTGTTTTATTTTACTTTCTTAACCATTTCCTCTCAAAATAAACAAAAAAAGAACTCATGGATTTTACTAGTGGAAATGCATCTTTAAAAAGCTGTTTGCAAGGGACATTTTATAGCTGGAGGGGAAAGGGGTAAAAGGTGATTGAGGGAAAGCAGGAAATAGAGCCCTTAAATTATTAACAGAATCCAGAATTCCCTTGAGCTAGAAATGTTCTAATTTTAAAAGCTGTTGAAATTCCTCAAAAGATATGTATTCTGGAAGTATAAATATATGGTCGGGCAACTCTTAATGAGGTATGGAGAATCCTTAAGGTTATTATTTATTGTGCTGTGTCCCTAGGGCTTTCCAGGTGGCTCAGGGTAAAGAATCAGCCTGCCAATGCAGAATGCAGGAGATGCGGTTTCGATCCCTGGGTCGGGAAGATCTCTTGGAGGAAGAAATGGCAACCCACTCCAGTATTCTTGCCTCCTCCCATGGACAGAGGAACCTAGCTGGCTGCAGTCCATAGGGTCACAGAGAGTGGGACACAACTGAGTGACTGAGCATGCACTCACATTGTGTCCCCATTTCCCTTTAGCAAATGTTTACAATGCATTTTCTTTCCTAACATTTAATTTGCAAACTTGATAAAAATGAGCAGAATTAGCTTAAGTTTGAATGCTTTCTCTTCCTTCTTCCTCTCATTTAGAAAGGTGCTAGTCACTATTCACAAATCAATGAAATGATTATTTGGCTTTAGCAACCCTCCCCAAGAAAAAATGTTTTCATCTCTGTTATCCTTTCCTTTTTTTTAAAATTGGACTTAACTACATGTCTTGCTTTAAGAGTTTAACAAGTATTAGCTCATTGAATCCTCACAATCCTAAGAGATCTCTAACAATTTGTTGTTGTTGTTCAGGTGCTAAATCATGTCCAACTCTTTGCGACCCCATGAACTGCAGCACACCAGGCTTCCCTGTCCTTCACTATCTCCCAGAGTTTGCTGAAACTCATGTCCATTTAATTGGTGATGCCATCCAACCATCTCATCCTCTGTCGCCCCTTTCTCCTCCTGCCCTCAATCTTTTCCAGCATTAGGGTCTTTTCCAATGAGTCGGCTCTTCAAATCAGGTGACCATAGTATTAGAGTTCCAGCTTCAGCATTAGTCCTTTCAATGAATATTCCTTTAGGATTTCCTTTAGGATTGACTGGTTTGATCTCCTTGTATTCCAAGGAACTCTCAAGAGTCTTCTCCAACACAATTCAAAATCAGTTCTTTGGCACTCAGCCTTCTTTATGGTCCAACTCTGACATTCGTACATAACTACTGGAAAAACCATAGCTTTGACCATACTTTGTCATGGTCATGACCATACCACTTTGTCGGCAAAGTGATGTCTCAGTTTTTTAATTGTCTAGGTTTGTCATATTTTCCTTCCAAGGAACAAGTATTTTAATTTCATAGCTGCAGTCACTGTCTGCAGTGATTTTGGAGTCCAAGAAAATAAAATCTGCCACCGTTTCCACTTTTTCCCCATCTTTTTGCCATGAAGTGATGGGACAGGATGCCATGATCTTAGTTTTTTGAATGTTGAGTTTTAAACCAGCTTTTTCACTCTTTCTTTCACCTTAATCAAGAGGCTCTTTAGTTCCTCTTTGCTTTCTGCCATTAGTGTTATCATCTGCATATCTGAGGTTGTTGATATTTCTCCCAACAATCTTGATTCCAGCTCGGGATTCATCCAGCCTGACATTTCCCATGATGTACTCTGCATAAAGTTAAATAAGTGGGTAACAGTATACAACCCTGATATACTTCTTTCCCAATTTTGAACCATTCCATTGCTCCATGTCTTGTTCTAATTATTCTTTCTTGTCCTGCATATAGGTTTCTCAGGAGACAGGTAAGGTGGTCTGGTCTTCCTATCTCTTTAAGAATTTTCCACAGAAATCTCTAACACTTATACCCCTATTTAACAGATAAGAAACCCAAAGCTTCGAGAGGTTAAGAACGTGCCCCAGGTCCCATGGCTCCTCAGTAGGGTGATGCCTTGATGAGAGGACCTTTCTTCGCACAGTCCCAGGATTAACACCAGGTTCTGCCACCTCCCAACATGACCAGTCAATCCACATTGCTTATATTGCCTGTAATATGCCTGAAGTTCTTACAGTATTTTAACCAATCCCAATGAAATCTGACATTATTCCCACGAGAAATTAAATTCATTCCAGTTCCTAACGGACTTTCTATCTTCCTTCCCTAAATAGGTTAATGGTACCTGGACTTTTGTTCCTGTAGAGGTTGGAAAGGGTTCTATTTAATCATTTCTCACTTGACAGACACTCACACATAGGCTATACAACACAGAGTAAGAGTGTGGACATTGGAGCCATTGGAGTTTTAAAAAAAATTATTTATTATTTTTGACTGCACTGGGTCTTCATTGCTCTTGTGGATTTTTTCTGGTTGTGGCACTCAGGCTTAATTGCTCTAGCATGTGGAATCTTCCCAGACCAGGGACTGACCCATGTGCCCTGCACTGGCAGGCAGATTCTTAACCACTGGACCACCAGGGAAGTCCTAGAACCACTGGACTTTATTTGAATTTTGGTTTTGTCATTTACTTGCTCAAGTTCAAACAGTTTGTCATTGATCTTTCTGTGCCTCTGGTGCCTTACATAAATTGGGTTAATGATAGTTATTAAGAATTTTAAATGACTTCAGTTCAGTTCAGTTCAGTCACTCAGTTGTGTTTGACTCTTTGCAATCCCATGAATCGCAGCACACCAGGCCTCCCTGTTCATCACCAACTCCCAGAGTTCACTCAGACTCATGTCCATCGAGTCAGTGATGCCATCCAGCCATCTCATCCTCTGTTGTCCCCTTCTCCTCCTGCCCCCAATCCCTCCCAGCATCACAGTCTTTTCCAGTGAGTCAACTCTTCGCATGAGGTGGCCAAAGTACTGGAGTTTCAGCTTTAGCATCATTCTCTCCAAAGAAATCCCAGGGCTGATCTCCTTCAGAATGAACTGGTTGGATCTCCTTGCAGTCCAAGGGACTCTCAAGAGTCTTCTCCAACACCACAGTTCAAAAGCATCAATTCTTCCTCGCTCAGCCTTCTTCACAGTCCAACTCTCACATCCATACATGACCACAGGAAAAACCATAGCCTTGACTAGACAGACCTTTGTTGGCAAAGTAATGTCTCTGCTTTTGAATACGCAATCTAGGTTGGTCATAACTTTCCTTCCAAGGAGTAAGCGTCTTTTAATTTCATGGCTGCTGTCACCATCTGAAGTGATTTTGGAGCCCAAAAAAATAAAGTCTGACACTGTTTCCACTGTTTCCCCATCTATTTCCCATGAAGTGATGGGACCAGATGCCATGATCTTCGTTTTCTGAATGTTGAGCTTTAAGCCAACTTTTTCACTCTCCACTTGCACTTTTATCAAGAGGCTTTTTAGTTCCTCTTCACTTTCTGCCATAAGAGTGGTGTCATCTGCATATCTGAGGTTATTGATATTTCTCCCGGCAATCTTGATTCCAGCTTATGTTTCTTCCAGTCCAGTGTTTCTCATGATGTACTCTGCATAGAAGTTAAATAAACAGGGTGACAATATACAGCCTTGACGTACTCCTTTTCCTATTTGGAACCAGTCTGTTGTTCCATGTCCAGTTCTAACTGTTGCTTCCTGACCTGCATAGAGGTTTCTCAAGAGGCAGGTCAGGTAGTCTGGTATTCCCATCTCTTTCAGAATTTTCCACAGTTTATTGTGATCCACACAGTCAAAAGCTTTGGCATAGTCAATAAAGCAGAAATAGATGTTTTTCTGGAACTCTCTTGCTTTTTCCATGATCCAGCAGATGGTGGCAATTTGATTTCTGGTTCCTCTGCCTTTTCTAAAACCAGCTTGAACATCAGGAAGTTCACAGTTCACATATTGCTGAAGGCTGGCTTGGAGAATTTTGAGCATTACTTTACTAGCGTGTGAGATGAGTGCAGTTGTGCGGTAGTTTGACCATTCTTTGGCATTGCCTTTCTTTGGGATTGGAATGAAAACTGACCTTTTCCAGTCCTGTGGCCACTGCTGAGTTTCCCAAATTTGCTGACATATTGAGTGCAGCACTTTCACAGCATCACCTTTCAGGATTTGAAAGAGCTCAACTGGAATTTCATCACCTCCACTAGCTTTGTTCATAGTGATGCTTTCTAAGGCCCACTTGACTTCACATTCCAGCATATCTGGCTCTAGGTCAGTGATCACACCATCGTGATTATCTGGGTCTTGAAGATCTTTTTTGTACAGTTCTTTTGTCTATTCTTGCCACCTCTTCTTAATATCTTCTGCTTCTGTTAGGTCCATACCATTTCTGTCCTTTATCGAGCCCACCTTTGCATGAAATGTTCCCTTGGTATCTCTGATTTTCTTGAAGAGATCTCTAGTCTTTCCCATTCTGTTGTTTTCCTCTATTTCTTTGCATTGATCGCTGAGAAAGGCTTTCTTATCTATTCTTGCTATTCTTTGGAACTCTGCATTCAGATGCTTATATCTTTCCTTTTCTCCTTTGCTTTTCGCTTCTTTTCTTTTCACAGCTATTTGTAAGGCCTCCCCAGACAGCCATTTTGCTTTTTTGCATTTCTTTTCCATGGGGATGGTCTTGATCCCTGTCTCCTGTACAATGTCACGAACCTCATTCCATAGTTCATGAGGCACTCTATCTATCAGATCTAGGCCCTTAAATCTATTTCTCACTTCCACTGTATAATCATAAGGGATTTGATTTAGGTCATACTTGAATGGTCTAGTGGTTTTCCCTACTTTCTTCAATTTCAGTCTGAATTTGGCAATAAGGAGTTCATGATCTGAGCCACAGTCAGCTCCTGGTCTTGTTTTGGTTGACTGTATATAGCTTCTCCATCTTTGGCTGCAAAGAATATAATCAATCTGATTTTGGTGTTGACCATCTGGTGATGTCCATTGTAGAGTCTCTCTTGTGTTGTTGGAAGAGGGTGTTTGCTATGACCAGTGCATTTTCTTGGCAAAACTCTGTTAGTCTTTGCCCTGCTTCATTCCGTATTCCAAGGCCAACTTTGCCTGTTACTCCAGGTGTTTCTTGACTTCCTACTTTTGCATTCCAGTCCCCTATAATGAAAAGGACATCTTTTCTGGGTGTTAGTTCTAAAAGGTCTTATAGGTCTTCATAGAACCATTCAACTTCAGTTTCTTCAGCATTACTGGTTGGGGCATAGACTTGGATTACTGTGATATTGAATGGTTTGCCTTGGAAATGAACAGAGATCATTCTGTTGTTTTTGAGATTGCATCCAAGTACTGCATTTTGGAATCTTTTGTTGACCATGATGGCTACTCCATTTCTTCTGAGGGATTCCTGCCTGCAGTAGTAGATATAATGGTCATCTGAGTTAAATTCACCCATTCTAGTCCATTTTAGTTCGCTGATTCCTAGAATGTCTACATTCACTCTTGCCATCTCTTCTTTGACCACTTCCAATTTGCCTTGATTCATGGACTTGACATGGCCCGTGGGGCAACCCAAGACAGTCGGGTTATGGTGGAGAGATCTGACAGAATGTGGTCCACTGGAGAAGGGAATGGCAAACCACTTCAGTATTCTTGCCTTGAGAACCCTATTAAATGACTTACTCTACATTAAATAACTAGCACTATGCTTGGTACATAGTAAATGCTCAATAAGCATGAAGTTTCACTGAACAGCTATTTAAGAAATAGAAGTATGCTAGGCACTGGAAATAAAAGGACTTGAAATCTAGTGGGAAATACTGGGCACATTCCTTCAATAGATCCATTCAAGGGCTAAGCATCAGGCATAACATCTAAACAAAACACTCTTACCACAAATATTTACAAACTATTAGAAGAGGTAAATAGACAACTAATGACAATTCAGTGTAATAAGTACTGCAAATAGAGTAGAAATGAGTTATTAGAGCACAAGAGAGGGCACGGGGGCATGACATTTGAGCACTGCAGGAAACTTCTTATAGGAAGTAAACTCAAGGTAGGGCCTGGTGGATGAGAAGGAATTTGCCACATATTACTGGAACAAGGTGTGAATTGTAAGGAATATAAAGGGCATGGAGCATGTGCATACCATAGAATGAGTAGTCTTATGTGACTTAAGGAATACAGTGCATGTGGTGGGAGGCAGGAAGAAGGTGAGGCTGGAAAGAAGATACATTAGGTTATTAAAGACCTTCAGTTTTTGCTGAGGATTTGGGACTTTATCCTGTAAGTAATACAGAGCCATGAAAAGCTGTTGAGTCTAGGAGGAACAAGACCAGATAATCCAAACCTGATGAGATTTGAAGTCAGGGTCACAGTGATACACCTAGAGAGAAATAAAGGCCTCACTGGAGTGCTGGCCATGGGCATGGAGGAAAAGAAATACTTGAGAATTGTTAGAATGTGATGAGTGATTAGAACAGAATGGAAGGGCAGAATATCCTACAATGCCATCAAAAGAGACATATGTCTAGCTATGATGGGTACTTAGTTGGACAAGTCTGAGGAGTACAGGTGGCATAATGGAAAGAACTTAGTCTGTACCATTTGTTGGTTTCATGTTTACTGTAGATAACCTCAAAGTTTGTTATATAATAACATAAGCATGTAAAGCACCTAGTACAGTGCCTGACACATAGTAAGCATGATTGTTGTATTCTGGGATCAGAAAATAAGAAACAGTCAGAGGTTCATGCCAGACAGCAGGGGTCCTATGTCTTTTGAATGCCTTAGAAACTTTTCATTTAAAAGAAAACTTTATTGGGACTTCCCTAGTGGTCCAGTGCTTAAGAATCCACTTTCCAATGCAGGAGATGCATGTTCGATCCCTGGATGGGGAACTAAGATCCCACATACCACATGGATCCCACATGGAGCAAATAAGTTCGAGAGTCGCACCTACTGAGCCCATGCACTCTAGCACTCGTGTGCCACAACTAGAGAGCCCCCACACCACAGTGAAGATCTGATGTGCTGAAACTAAGACCCAATGCAGTCAAAAATAAATAAAGATATTTTAAAAAATTGTTATTGAGATACCACCAATTCACTCACTTAAAGCTTACAATTTAGTGGGTTTTATTATACTCAGAGTTGTATAACTATCACCACAATCTTAGAACTTTTTTTTGGCCATGCCAAGTGCCTTGTGACTGTGTGGATCACAACAAACTGTGGAAAATTCATAAAGAGATGGGAATACCAGACTACCTTACATGCCTCCTGAGAAACCTGTATGCAGGTCAAGAAGCAACAGTTAAAACCAGACACGGAAACACAGACTGATTCCAAACTGGGAAAGGAGTATGTCAAGGCTATATGTTGTCACCCTGCTTATTTAACTTCTATGTAGAGTACGTAATGCAAAATGCTGGGTTGGATGAAAGTACAAGCTGGAATCAAGATTGTTGGGAGAAATATCAATAAGCTCAGATATGGGATGACACCACCCTAATGACAGAAAAGGAAGAGGAACTAAAGAACTTGTTGATGAAGGTGAAAGAGGAGAGTGAAAAAGCTGGTTTAAAACCTAACATTCAAAAAACTAAGAACATGGCATCTGGTCCCACCACTTCATGGCAAACAAATGGGGAAACAATGGAAACAGTGAAAGACTTTTTCTTGGGCTCCAAAATCACTGCAGATGGTGACTTCCACCATGAAATTAGAAGAAGCTCCTTGGAAGAAAAGCTATGACAAACGTAGATACCGTATAAAAAGTAGAGACATCACTTTGTCAACAATGGTCTAATCTAAGCTATGATGTTTCCCAGTAGCCATGTATAGAGTTGGACCATAAAGAAGGCTGAATGCCAGAGAATTGATGCTTTTGAACTGTGATGCTGGAGAAGACTCTTGAGAGTCCCTTGGAATGCAAGGAGATCAAACCAGTCAATCCTAAAGGAAATCAACCCTGAATATTCATTGGAAGGACTGATGCTGAAGCTGAAGCTCCAATACTTTGGTCACCTGATTTGAAGAGCTGACTCATTGGAAAAGACCCTGATGCTGGAAAAGATTGAGGGTAGAAGAGGGTGACAGAGGATGAGATGGTTGGATGGCATCACTGGCTCAACCAACAGGAGTTTGAGCAAACTCTGGGAGACAGTGAAGAAGAGAAGCCTGGTATGCTGCAGTCCATGGAGCTGCACAGTCAGACATGACTGAGTGACTGAACTAAACTGAAGTGGCTTGTGGGACCTTAGCTGCCTGAGCAGGGATTGAACCCAGGGCCATGGCAGTGAAAACACTGAATCCTAACCACTAGACCACCAGGGAACTCCCAAATTTTAGAACGTTTCAATTACCCCTAAGACAAACTCCATACCCATTAGCAGTCACTGCCCATTTGTACCGAAGCCCCTCCACAGGTGTAGGTTGCCACTAATCTACTTTCTGTTTCTGCAGATTTGCTCTTAAATTCTTCAGAAGATCTGGTAAAACCAATGTCTATTCTGGGAATAAGCAAAATTTTGGATGCAATTTCTAGAGAAGCAGAGGCCTCAGTTTAAATTTAAAAGGAATATGCTTAATAAACTCAGAACTAATCTCTACCAAGTTGGCACTAGAGGAAGAAACTCCCTGTGGTGATGGTTGATGGTAAGGTCTTGTAGCTCTCACTCCTGTGTCTCTGCCTAACCTGAGATCTCTGCACATATACAATTTGCTCCAAAAATTTTACACATAATCTCCACATGTGAATGTCAGCCATGAGGCTCCATCTCCTTCATCCTTACCATTTGTTTCTTCTGGGAGCAGCAGAAACCTAAAAGATTCCAGTCAGCAATCAAGAGTGGTGTCTCTGAAGATCCATTTAAGGTATTGTGATTGTTGTTTTCCAGTCCCTAAGTCCTCTTTGCGACCCCATGAACTGCAGCACACCAGGCTTCCCTGTCCTTCACTATCTCCCAGTTTGCTCAAACTCATGTCCATTGAGTCGGATAAAGGCTCCTATTCATTGTTTATTATATCTGAGCATTGTGCTTATAATCATGTCTTCTAATTTTTCAGTTTTATGGATACCACCTGCACATGTATTATTTGTTTTTGGTAGCTCCCGGTAAATGTATCACCATGAAGAAACCTTCTGCCAATAATCTTTGTTCAATATTGTTACCTCTGACCTACTTCACAGAAGCCAAGGAGCACCGAGGGGGAACTTTTAGTGAAAAAGATCAGTGTTTGAGCTCCTGCTGGATCAATAAGAATGGCTTTGCTCTCTCAATGCCTAAAGTATCAGGTTAAAATTTCAAGATGTTTCACATGGCTTATTTTAGAATAACAAGTAAGACTTTGATTACAATATATTTTAATTTTTAAGCTTTATTACCATGTTCAGGGAATTCTTGGCAGAGAAAACTGGAAGCACTTGAAAGCACACACAGACAAAATTACCTTTGTATTCACTGTAAGATCTGTCTTCCAATTCACCACGCCAATCTCATGCTCATTTACCACAGACACTCAGAGACTCTTTTTTAATGTATTTATTTTTAATTGAAGGATAATTGTTTTATAGTATTGAGTTGGTTTCTGCCATACATCAAAATGAATCAGCCATAGGTAAAAGAAATTGTTTTTGCTTTTGTGTTTTGTCTTGGAATCCACAAGCTCCTTCCTACTTCATATTTTCTTACTTCAGTTTCTTTGGCTTCTTCTTTAAATCTCTGTAAAGCTGGTTTATTCTCATTGTTCAGGCCTTAGCTCAGAAGGCTTTCTGACCACATATTCAAAAAAGTTGTCCCTCCCTCACATTGTGCTCTCAAAGTACATATTGCTCTCTGAAAATGATGTCAGTGATGTATCTATTTACTTGTTTATTCATTGCTTCTTTCTATCAGTGTGTAAACCATGAAGACCAAAGCCTTTACTGTTTTGTTCATCACAGAATCCTCAGGGCTCAGAACAGTGCTTGACACACAGGCAGATGTTCAGTAAGTAGTTGTTGGTTTAAATGTTCATTTTCAGAATGAATAAATACTAATAAGGGGGAAATATACTTTCGGTTTCCAAAGAGGTTTACATACATGCACTTGGAACTTTACTGAATGTTTTTAAACCTAAAAACTTGCTACTTATTGTAATGTCCAAAATAAAATGTTTTTAAAAGAGTAAAATGAAAAATAACAATCTTTTTTTTCCTTCTAAAGTTTTTCTTTTGGTTTGACATATTCAAAATTAATTTAAATTAAAGGGAAGGGGAATACATCAATTTTAAGTGGGTTATACTTCTAAATGTAAAATCCAATACTACTTTAAAAATCTATAAAACTTATAAAACATAGGAGTAAATCTTTGGGATTCTGGGTTAGGCAAAGGCTTCTTAGATGTGACAACAAATGCAGAAGTGACAAAAGAAAAACAGATAAACTGGACTTGATCACAAAAGACCACATTAGATTAAAAAGCTTTTATGCTACAAAGGACACCACCAAGAAAGTGGAGAGTCAGCCCACAGATTGGGACAAAATATGCAAATTACATAACTGATAAGGCCCTTCATCTAGAATATAGAATACTTACAACTCTATAATTAAAAATAAATATAACTAGCCAGAAAATCGGAGAAGGCAATGGCACCCCACTCCAGTACTCTTGCCTGGAAAATCCCATGGATGGAGGAGCCTGGTGGGCTGCAGTCCATGGGGTCCCGAAGAGTCAGGCACGACTGAGTGACTTCACTTTCACTTTTCACTTTCATGCATTGGAGAAGGAAATGGCAACCCACTCCAGTGTTCTTGCCTGGAGAATCCCAGGGACGGAGGAGTCTGGTGGGCTGCCATTTATGGGGTCACACAGAGTTGGACACGACTGAAGTGACTTAGCAGCCAGAAAATAGCAAAGATCTAAATAGACATTCTCCAAAACAGATATACAAATGGCCAAAAAGCATGTTAAGGATGCTCAATAAGCATGTTAAGGATGCTCTCTAATAACATTAGCTATTAGAGAAATACAAATCAAAACTACAGTGAGATACCACTTCACACCCATTAAGATGGCTTAAAATCAAAAGACAAATACCAGATGTGGAGAATCTGGAACTCTCATAATTGTTACTGGGATTGTAAAATGGTGCACCCACTTTGGAAGCTCCTCAAAATGCTAAACATAGAGTTACCACATGACAGAGCAATTCCATTCCTAGATATATATCCCAGAGAAATGAAAGCATATGTCCACACAAATCTTGAAATATTCACAGAATTATTCATAAGACCTAAAAAGCAGAAATAACGCAAATGTCTATCAACTGGTTAATGTACAAATAAAATACAATGGAATATTATTCATTTATAAAAAGGAATGAAGTACTGATACGTGTGACAACATGGACTTAGAAAACATTGTGCTAAGGGAAATAAGCCAATCACAAAAGATCACATGATTCCATGCATATGAAATGTCCAAAATAGGCAAATCTGCATATAGTCAAAGCTATGGTTTTTCCACCAGTCATTTATGGATGTGAGTTGGACCACAAGGGAAGCTAAGCTCCGAAGAATTGATGCTTTTGAACTGTGGTGTTGGAGAAGACTCTTGAGAGTCCCTTGGAATGCAAGGAGACTAAACCAGTCAATCCTAAAGGAAATCAGTCCTGAATATTCATTGAAAGGACTGATGCTGAAACTGCAGCTCTAATACTTTGGCCACCTGATACAAAGAATTGACTCACTGGAAAAGACCCTGATGCTGGGAAAGATTGAAGGCAGGAGGAGAAGGGGACGACAGAGGATGAGATGGTTGGATGGCATCACTGACTTGATGGACCTAAGTTTGAGCAACCTCCGGGAGTTGGTGATGGACAGGGAAGCCTGGCATGCTGCAGTCCATGGGTTTGCAAAGAGCTGGACACAACTGAGTGACTGAACTGATGAGACAGAAAGTAGATTAGTGGTTGCCCAGGGCTGGGGGTAGAGAGAACAAGGAGTGACAGTTAATGAGTTTCTTAAAAACGTTCTAAAATTCAGTTCAGTTCAGTCGCTCAGTTGTGTCCAACTCTTTCTGACCCCATGAATCGCAGCACGATTGGATAACGGTAATAGCTGCACCACTCTGTGAAAATACTAAAAAGAAAACCTTCGAATAGCACTCTTTAGATAGGTGAATTATATGGTATGCGATTAATTCTCAGTAAAGGTGTGTGTTTTTTTAAGAGTACAATGTAGCGGAAAAAAAGTAGGCAAGTTTAAAATCAAGGGTATCAATCTTCAAATAAAGTTTGAGGTAGCAAAATATAGAGAGTGTAATATTTCTATTTTTAGCTTTGATAGCCTAAGTTTAGCAACAGCCAAGACTTGCTATATTTATCATCCCATCCTCAGACAGAGGATTTGACATTTTCTTCATAAGAACCACCTTTACTACTTTTGTTTTAAAAATGCATTATATACTCAGTTCTGTTCAGTTCAGTCACTCAGTCATGTCCGACTCTTTGCGACCCCGTGAATCGCAGCACGCCAGGCCTCCCTGTCCATCACCAACTCTTGGAGTTCACTGAGACTCACGTCCATCGAGTCAGTGATGCCATCCAGCCATCTCATCCCATGTCATCCCCTTCTCCTCCTGCCCCCAATCCCTCCCAGCATCACAGTCTTTTCCAATGAGTCAACTCTTCTCATGAGGTGGCCAAAGTACTGGAGTTTCAGCTTCAGCATCATTCCCTCCAAAGAAATCCCAGGGCTGATCTTCTTCAGAATGGGCTGGTTGGATCTCCTTGCAGTCCAAAGAACTCTCAAGAGTCTTCTCCAACACCACGGTTCAAACACATCAATTCTTTGGTGCTCAGTTTTCTTCACAGTCCAACTCTCACATTCATACATGACCACAGGAAAAACCATAGCCTTGACTAGACGGACCTTTGTTGGCAAAGTTAATGTCTCTGCTTTTGAATATGCTATCTAGGTTGGTCATAACTTTCCCTCCAAGGAGTAAGCATCTCTTAATTTCATGGCTGCAGTCACCATCTGCAGTGATTTTGGAGCCCAAAAAATAAAGTCTGACACTGTTTCCACTGTTTCCCCATCTATTTCCCATGAAGTGGTGGGACCAGATGCCATGATCTTCGTTTTCCGAATGTTGAGCTTTAAGCCAACTTTTTCACTCTCCTCTTTCACTTTCATCAAGAGGCTTTTGAGTTCCTCTTCACTTTCTGCCATATGGGTGGTGTCATCTGCATATCTGAGGTTATTGATATTTCTCCCGGCAATCTTGATTCCAGCTTGTGTTTCTTCCAGTCCAGCATTTCTCATGATGTACTCTGCATAGAAGTTAAATAAGCAGGGTGACAATATACAGCCTTGACGTACTCCTTTTCCTATTTGGAACCAGTCTGTTGTTCCGTGTCCAGTTCTAACTGTTGCTTCCTGACCTGCATAGAGGTTTCTCAAGAGGCAGGTCAGGTGGTCTGGTATTCCCATCTCTTTCAGAATTTTCCACAGTTTATTGTGATCCACACAGTCAAAGGCTTTGGCATAGTCAATAAAGCAGAAATAGATGTTTTTCTGGAACTCTCTTGCTTTTTCCATGATCCAGCAGATGGTGGCAGTTTGATCTCTGGTTCCTCTGCGTTTTCTAAAACCAGCTTGAACATCAGGAAGTTCACGGTTCACATATTGCTAAAGCCTGGCTTGGAGAATTTTGAGCATTACTTTACTAGCATGTGAGATGAGTGCAATTGTGCGGTAGTTTGAGCATTCTTTGGCATTGCCTTTCTTTGGGATTGGAATGAAAACTGACCTTTTCCAGTCCTGTGGCCACTGCTGAGTTTCCCAAATTTGCTGACATATTGAGTGCAGCACTTTCACAGCATCATCTTTCAGGATTTGAGATAGTTCAACTGGAATTCCATCACTATACTAAAAATTAGATTCTCTTAACATTTATATGATACCTGTATCCAGTGTCCCCAAAGTACTAGAATAATAATTTTCTTTTGCTATAGGTGGTAGCCATGTAAGGATGAAAGACTGATTCCTCTATCATGTTACTTACAAGTATAACAGGTCAGTGCTCAGGCTGTGAGATCAGACTGTTTGGACTCTTCTAGGCAATGTGAATTTGGGAGAGGCACTTAACCATAATTTCCTCCAGTATAAAAGGGGAGTAGTAATATTTCTCCATAGTGTTGTTCTGAGAATTTAAGGAAATGAGTCATGTAAGGTATTCAGCACAGTGTAAAGTGCATAGCAAATGCTCAAACTGTAGTCCTTGTTAGTAATTATTATTAGAATATAGCTACAGTAACAGTGGGTTGAGATCATTTAGAAATGGGTAAAAACAAGTTGTAATGTGGTTGATAACATCCTAAAAACAAGTGAGGGCTGGAAGGAGGTATACTATTCCCTTTATCAGTGTCATTAACATTAAGCAACTATATTGTATATTCAATCAATACACTTGGCTAGTTTCCAGCATTTGTTGCTAGAGAACTCTAGAGAGCTTGCTATAGATAAGGTTTTGAAGTTGCACAAGTATTTTTCAGAGAACAATATGTGATTCAAACATTGCTACAGAGAGCTGATATTTTAGGATACATTTCTAATCAGTGATATCTTATAACTTGACAGTTTACAACTCCCGGCTTTCATTTGAATAACAGGTCTGCCAAGAAATCTCCTTTTCCTTCTCTCTTGAGGTTTATTTGGCCAATATTTTTTCTATAAGAGTAGTAGGAACTTTTAAATATTCATAAAGAAACTAACTTCTCAGAAGGAAACATTGCAAAAATAATTACATATAAAATAAAATCAATTGTGAGACATAAAAGAATTGGAATTTTGATCTTTACTTGTATAATTTCAAAATGGGCTTAAAATTTCCCTGGAGTAACCAAAATTCCAGGAGAGACAAAACGGAGAGAAGGAAGTTGAAAAGTGCTAAGAAAATTCATAGCCATACAATTTTGCTACATATAGCTTATTTTTAAGTATTCTTCTTATAAGAATGCTTGCTGGTCATAAAGATCTATTTGAAGGAACCAGAAACCTGTACCTAGGATAAAAATGACTAAGGACAGGCCTGCCCCACTCCCCAGACTGTGGTGGTAGTGGTGGTGGTGTTTAGTTGCTAAGTCCTGTCCTGACTCTTCTGTGAACCCATGGTAGCAAGCAAGTCTCCTCTATCCATGGGATTTCTCAGGCAAGAATACTGGAGTGGGTTGCCATTCCCTTCTCCAGGGGATCTTCCTGACCCAAGGATCGAACCTGCATCTCCTGCACTGGCAAGTGGACTCGTTACCACTGAGCCACTAGGGAAGCCCTTCTAGACTGTAGTGAGTGGGTAAGTTACTTTGTCTCTTTGTGCTTCGTTTTTCTCATCTTAAAAAAGCAATAATACCTTTCCCATAGAGTTGATGTAAGGATTAAATGAGATTACATAAAGTGCACCAAGTACATAATAAAACATCAAGTTTTAGCCCTTGATATTGCTGTGACAGAGGCCAGAAAGTGGTAAGAGGAGGGGCTGTAGCAAATGTCTCAAAGATGCAGATATTAATAGACCCTGTGAAAGAGAAAGAGTTTGTTAAAGCATGGTGATCTTCCGAGCTATTTTCAAAGGGGCATGAAGAGTATGATCAAAAACTCCTTGTGCTTTGTCTTGGTAAAAATCATAAGAGCCAGAGCTTATGGAAGGAGGCAGGGTCTGTGTGTGAGATGGGGGAGTGTGTGTGGCAGGGGCTGAGGCCACAGAGAAATACCTGATTTTGAGGAATATGGGCTGTATTTAGAAAACCACTAGGCTTGCTGCCACATGCCTGTAATATGACTTTTATTTTCCCTGTTAAGGAAGTGAAGTGAGTCTCTCAGTCGTGTCCGACTCTTTGCAACCCCTATATATAGTATAGTCCATACTATATATGGACTATATAGTAAATGGAATTCTCCAGCGAGCATACTGGAGTGGGTAGCCTATCCCTTCTCCAACAGATCTTCCTGACCCAGGAATTGAACCACGGTCTCCTGCATTGCAGGAGGCTTCTTTACCAACTGAGCTATGAGGGAAGCCCTCCCTGTTAAGGATTTGATTTCAATTATGCTCAGAAATCGATAAGGTTACATTCAGCCATGTTACATACCCTGTCTGACATACAACAATATTTCAGTTCAGTTCAGTCACTCAGTTCGACCCCATGAATCGCAGCATGCCAGGCCTCCCTGTCCATCACCAACTCCTGGAGTTTACTCAAATTCATGTCCATTGAGTCAGTGATGCCATCCAGCCATCTCATCCTCTGTCGTCCCCTTCTCCTCCTGTCCCCAATCCCTCCCAGCATCACCATCTTTTCCAATGAGTCAACTCTTAGCATGAGGTGGCCAAAGTACTGGAGTCTGAGCTTTAACATCAGTCCTTCCAAAGAACACCCAGAGCTGATCTACTTTAGAATGGACTGGTTGGCTTTCCTTGCAGTCCAATGGACTCTCAAGAGTCTTCTCCAACACCACAGTTCAAAAGCATCAATTCTTCGGCGCTCAGACTTCTTCACAGTCCAACTCTCACATCCATACACGACCATTGGAAAAACCTTGACTAGACGGACCTTTGTTGGCAAAGTAATGTCTCTGCTTTTGAATATGCTATCTAGGTTGGTCATAACTTTCCTTTCAAGGAGTGTCTTTTTTATTTTTTAACTTTACAATATTGTATTAGTTTTGCCAAATATCAAAATGAATCCGCCACAGGTATACCTGTGTTTCCCATCCTGAACCCTCCTCCGTCCTCCCTCCCCATACCCTCCCTCTGGGTCGTCCCAGTGCACCAGCCCCAAGCATCCAGTATCGTGCATCGAACCTGGACTGGCGACTCGTTTCATACATGATATTATACATGTTTCAATGCCATTCTCCCAAATCTCCCCAACCTCTCCCTCTCCCACAGAGTCCATAAGACTGATCTATACATTAGTGTCTCTTTTGCTGTCTCAATCACCATCTGCAGTGATTTTGGAGCCCTAAAAAATAAAGTCTGACACTGCTTCCACTGTTTAGCCACCTACTTCCCATGAAGTGATGGGACCAGATGCCATGATCTTAGTTTTCTGAATGTTGAGCTTTAAGCCAACTTTTTCACTCTCCACTTTCACTTTCATCGAGGCTCTTTAGCTTTTCACTTTTTGCCATAAGAGTGGTGTCATCTGCATATCTGAGGTTATTGATATTTCTCCCGGCAATCTTGATTCCAGCTTGTGCTTCTTCCAGTCCAGCGTTTCTCATGATGTACTCTGAATATAAGTTAAATAAGCAGGGTGACAGTATACAGCCTTGACGTACTCCTTTTCCTATTTGGAACCAGTCTGTTGTTCCGTGTCCAGTTCTAACTGTTGCTTCCTGACCTGCATATAGGTTTCTCAAGAGGCAGGTCAGGTGGTCTGGTATTCCCATCTCTTTCAGAATTTTCCACAGTTTATTGTGATCCACACAGTCAAAGGCTTTGGCATAGTCAATAAAGCAGAAATAGATGTTTTTCTGGAACTCTCTTGCTTTTTCCATGATCCAGCAGATGGTGGCAGTTTGATCTCTGGTTCCTCTGCGTTTTCTAAAACCAGCTTGAACATCAGGAAGTTCACGGTTCACATATTGCTAAAGCCTGGCTTGGAGAATTTTGAGAATCAGTTTACTAGCGTGTGAGATGAGTGCAATTGTGCGGTAGTTTGAGCATTCTTTGGCATTGCCTTTCTTTGAGACTGGACTGAAAACTGACCTTTTCCAGTCCTGTGGCCACTGCTGAGTTTCCCAAATTTGCTGACATATTGAGTGCAGCACTTTCACAGCATCATCTTTCAGGATTTGAGATAGTTCAACTGGAATTTCATTACCTCCACTAGATTTGTTCATAGTGATGCTTCCTAAGGCCAACTTGACTTCACATTCCAGGATGTCTGGCTCTAGGTCAGTGATCACACCATCGTGATTATCTGGGTCATGAAGATCTTTTTTGTACAGATCTTCTGTGTATTCTTGCCACCTCTTCTTAATATCTTCTGCTTTTTTTTAGGTCCATACCATTTCTGTCCTTTATCAAGCCCATCTTTGCATGAAATGTTCCCTTGGTATCTCTAATTTTCTTGAAGAGATCTCTAGTCTTTCCCATTCTGTTGTTTTCCTCTGTTTCTTTGCATTGATCGCTGAGGAAGGCTTTCTTATCTCTCCTTGCTATTCTTTGGAACTCTGCATTCAGATGCTTATATCTTTCCTTTTCTCCTTTGCTTTTCGCTTCTTTTCTTCAACAACATTTAAGTCTTGGACGAGATGGCTGGATGACATCACTAACTCGATGGACGTGAGTCTGAGTGAACTCCAGGAGTTGGTGATGGACAGGGAGGCCTGGCATGATGTGATTTCATGGGGTCGAAAAGAGTCAGACAGGACTGAGCAACTGAACTGAGCTGAACTGAGCTGAATTGAAATGTTGGAAATTAATTTATATTGATTCATTTCTATCAGAAGGCTGAGTCTGGATTAAAGAATTGATGTCAAGTGTCTCACAGTGGAATTAGAAGATTGGAGTTAACTCCTGGCACTTACACTTTTACAGATGTGAACTTGATTAAGTTATTTCAAATAGGAAATAGTTTCACCTGTGAAAAGGGAAAATTATTTACCTAACAAGTTGTTGTCCTCATTAAGGTTATTCATAGTACCTGGAACATAGAGATGCATTTTCTATAGTCTGGTTAATAGAAAAAGGTTTAAAAATTATGATAATACATTTACCCTCACCGTGTTACCAAATATGCTTGAATATGCATGACACCCTTTTAATGGACTTCTCAGCTAATCCCAGTGCGAATTAAAGACAATTCTCTGACATATTTCTCTCCCCTCACTGCACCTCTTAGCACATCACACATTAAGATGCTCTTCAGATTACATTTCAATGTTATTTGTTGAGTACCCTTTACTAACACCCAATCCTTGACTTGCCGGGCACTAATGTCAGTCTAGACTCTAGAAAGTGTTTCTACAAACAATGCCTTTTGGAGGCTTTCCCAGTGTCTGGCTAGTGCTACACTGCCAGGAGTTAACAATTAAAGCACCGGTCGCAAAACGGCACTTCTCATCCAAGAAAAGCGCGCAACACTCACTCTGCTAGTTCAACCTGTCTTTTGGATCAATTCTGCTGCTAGAGTTCAAGTCCCCGCGAGAGGAAGCGTATTCCGCCTCACATTAAACAGAAACACTTCGATTCATTATTAGGGCTGCAGGAGGGCAACTCCAGCAACTAGGGATTTGGAAGAAAGCGGGTTCCGCTTTCGCGAGGCCAGTGCGGCACCTCAGCAATCTGCCAGCCCTGGAAGTTTGTGAGTCTCCACTTGTAAGACTGATAGTCACCTTGACCCTCCCGGAGAGGTGGGGAAAGTTAGTCCTGGACCGGAGGCGGGGAGTAAAACCGAAGACTGAGAACTTTCGCAAGCAAAACACGCCGTCACGTTTTCCTGTTTTCAGCGCAGCAGGAGATGCCAAGAGTTTAAGGGTGGCGATAGCAGGTGGCAGGACTCCGCCCACCACCGCGCTTCTCCCTCAGCTTGCACGCCCCTCTCCCTCGGTGAGGTCCCGCCTCTGAGGCGCGCGCGAAGAGTTGTTAAGCCTTGTATTCTGGGAGTTGTAGTCCTGGTGCCGGGAGTCACCCCAGGAAAAGCAACTCTGGCCTACAGACCCCGTGGTACCGTGCGGCGCTGGCCGCTCCCGGATGTGTGCCTAGCGCCGGAAGAGAAGACAGCCCCCCTCTCTCAGCCCGGCCATCTTGTGGGAAGAGCTGAAGCAGGCGCTCTTGGCTCGGCGCGGCCCGCTGCAATCCGTGGAGGAACGCGCCGCCGAGCCACCATCATGCCTGGGCACTTACAGGAAGGCTTCGGCTGCGTGGTCACCAACCGATTCGACCAGTTATTTGACGACGAATCGGACCCCTTCGAGGTGTTGAAGGCAGCAGAGAACAAGAAAAAAGAAGCCGGCGGGGGCGGCGTTGGGGGCCCTGGGGCGAAGAGCGCAGCTCAGGCCGCAGCTCAGACCAACTCCAATGCGGCGGGCAAACAGCTGCGTAAAGAGTCCCAGAAAGACCGCAAGAATCCGCTGCCCCCCAGCGTCGGCGTGGTTGACAAGAAGGAGGAGACGCAGCCGCCTGTGGCGCTGAAGAAAGAAGGTAAAGCAGTGGTAGAAGGTGGGAGACACCCGGGATGGAGGGAAGGAGCGAGGAGACTTGGGGCTAACCCTCGCTTCTGGGGCTCCGAGGGTTCGCGGGAGACTTGGCCACCGATATCCCCGCGTTTCCCTCAACGCGACAAAAGCCAGGTCCTGCGAAGGTGTTGGGAGCGTGTTAAGCCCAAGTTCAAACCACCACCTGCAAGGATACTGGAACCACCCCTTCCCGCCTCAGGTCTGAGCCGAGAAGCGTGGTCGGGATCCTGGGAGGCTGTTGCCTTCCCGCCGGATTCCTTGGTGGGCGAGCGCATGGACCGAGGCTCGGTGAAGGGAGCCACTCCTCGGAGCACTTGTAGTGAAGCGGATAGCGGGAGCTCCGCGGCTTCTTCCTGCTCAGAGCTCCCCCCTCAGTCTGCTGCTCTGAGGTGAGGTTGTCTCCTTTAGGCTCCTCTCTTGCCATCTTGTCCCAGGATGGCGCGGGGTACGCCCGAGAAAGAGAGTCGAGTTTTTTGCCTACGCACACACCTCCCCGCAGGCATGTTCGAACCGCTCGGATATTGTGGAATAAGCTGCCCTTTTAGGTGCACACGTGCTTTATTGTCCACCTCTCGCCCCCTCAACTATTACAAACTTAATAACTTGCTGGAGTGAGTCAAGCTGTTGGGAGAGGAATTTAGCCACTCGGGATTGACCAGAAGCGGGAATTCTGAATGAAAACGTGTTGGCAGGAAATCCTGACACTCGTTCTCGAGTCAAGATCTTTTTTATCTACCCCGTCGAACCCCCGCGCCCCCCCCCCACCCCCCCGCACACAGTGTTTCGTGTGGTGTGCCCCTGGCCTGAGCCTCGTGGCTGTCACAGCGGTAGCCACCGCAGAGTCCTTTTGAGTCTATGGCTTTTTCTCCCCATGTGCGTGAAGCATGGCCGGGATTTCATTGGCGGGTGGTAGCTGCTTCCAGGTCATTGTAAACTTCGCGGGATTGCCTTGAACTTGGTGTTTGCACTCTCCCCTCATTGCTGGTTTCTCTTTGGTGGTGGGTGAAAAAGCATAGCAGTGAGGAATAAGGAAAAATCTTAAAGATCCGAAGTAAGTAGGTGTCGGACCTAAGCTCTGAATCATAGAGATTACCTCTGTGTGTTGAAAGTTGAAATTTTGCCACGTGCTTCAGAAAGGAGTTCTTAGCTTTAGTTGAATTTGATAGCGTTCAACTAATTTAAAAATGAAAACAATTGTGTTAGGTTTTGGTTTAGAATTTTTAAGAAATATAGAGAGAACGTTTTGAGGCTTGGGATGAAGAACCTAGGTGGTAAATAAAACAATTATATTAAAATTACAGGTTGGACAGGGAAGCACACTTTGGAGTATTAGAAAGCATGCATCTTTGAGGCTACTCAGCTAGTCTTTATAGCAGGCTCTATAGGCTGTAGTACAATGTAGTAAATCGTTTAATTTCTATGTTAAGAAACACTGACTTGTGTAGTCATTTAAACTGTGCTCATGTTTACCTCCTTTATCACACTAATTCAAAGGAGGTACATGCAAAAATGGAATCTGAAGTGTGTTCACTCTTTTTGCATGTTCAAAACATGAGGTGTGCTTTAAACCTCTCAGTTTGATCGTAAAGTCCGTTTATGAAATAAACTTTTACCTGGAACCTAGTATTTTAAATTATAAAGTTAGTTATTTTGTAAATTTATGAGCAGGATTGCGTTTACCGTTCAGTAGTCTTTCCTTGGGAAAATTTCCATTATTAGCTATCAACATTTTCCTTAGGTCAGCATTTCAGAGCACACTTATCCTTAAATTGCATAAAACAGGTTATAAAAATGTTGAATGAAAAAATTTCATTTTGAGAGCCTACTATGTAGCAGTCATTTCTGGTCATTGGGAAACTATAGACCTGTAAACAAAGTCCTGGACTCTTGTAGTAGGAAGGATTGTTAACCTGATCATGTATTCTGTGCCTTTGAATAGAGGTCCTGGCACAATCCTAGATATGCTTTAGGTAGGTATTTACTGTTTGTATTCTATTAATTTTGTAGTTTGTCTTTTGCCCACTTGAGGAACTTGAGAATTGACACCACTGAACATCACTAAGGTCTATTCTCATTTGTTTTTTAATGTTGAAAGCCTGGAATATAGAGAAAAATCTAGAGACACATTTTTAAATGTCAATTGCTGCATGGATTTATTTGTGTTTTAGATTCTGTAAGCCTGATAACTGAATATTGGAGTGGGGAAGTAAGCCATTGTTCATTTGGGTGTGTGAGGCGTGGATGTTATAAGAACTGGTTCCGTAGCTCCACCCCATACACTACCTCTGAAGAAAATTTTTTAAATGCCTTGGTGTAAGATCTAACATTTGTGGCCTGTCCTGAGAGTTTATGTGGAACGGACCTTAAAATTTCATTTAAGAGTTTGACATTTACCATTTGACTGCAAGCAGCTGAACAGTTGGGTGCATCTTGGTGGCGGTACACTTTCTTAGAAAGAACCAGAGTGAACCAACTTAATATCTTGTTGTGAAATCAGTTCCTCAGGTGACTGTCAGAAATTGTGGTTTGGGAATTAAAGCATACCTAAAATTTTACAGTCATAAGTTTAACCATCAGTCTACTTATTATCCTTAAGGCCACCATGGGGCCTTTTGGCCTTTGACACAAACAGAAAAAAAAAGGTAAGGGAGAGGGAAATCAGTAAATGCTTCAGCCATCATTTAATGTCACAAGTTTCTGTTTCTTACATCTTGCTTAATTTGTGTATGTGGTTTTTAAAGATTTTTTGAAAACATAATTGTAAGGGCAAACTAAAAAAAAATTTCTCCATAATAATAACTTCTGGTTGCATAACAGTGTGTTTTAAAATTAGGTGTGGTATGTATGTATATGTTTACATATATAGAAATATATGTATAAACTGCAATAGGAAGAGGGTTAAGTAGCTATTTCCAACTATGGAGATGTAATCTTTTTAAAATTTTTTTTATTGAAGTATAGTTCATTTACAAAATGTGTTACTTTCTGCTGTACACTGAAGTGATTCAGTTATGTATGTATGTGTATATAAGCTTTTTTAATATAGTCCCTTATGGTTTGTCAGAGGATATTGAATATAGTTTCCCATATTATACAGTAGGACCTTATTCATTGGATATAATCTTAAATGGCATTTGCTTTCCCTTCAGTTTTGTAATTTCATAAAATCATCAGTCTTTTTACTCTTTTTTTTTTCTCTTCAGATGATGTAAAATAAAATAATGCCTTCACTGTTGGTGTGTGTGTTTTTTTTTAAGGGTCCTTATCTGGTGATTGTGTTGGTTTGTTTGACTATTATTTGTAAATGGCTACTCTTATTAATCGTTTTTACTATATCATTTGCTTAAGATTTCTTTGAATTTAGAATTTCAAATTAAGAAGCGGGCATCTTGAAAAGTCAGAGAAATAACTAAATGACCTCCAGGTCAATTACAGAGAATGCTTTGTGGGGAAATGGTTTGGCAAACTAAATGGAATTTTGAAACAAGTTTATTTAAATAGAAATTTTTCTGAAGTACTTCGTTAAACTTCAGAGGTGCCCAGTGTTAGCCTTTTTCAACAGAAAGTGCTAGTGGTGGACTTAAAGAGTAGTATTTTTTTTTTTCCTAACAGTCTAGGCCTAAATGTTTTGTGTTGCAAAAATGATTTGCTTATATGGGTTTTTTTTTTTTTTAATTGTTTTAGGAATAAGACGTGTTGGAAGAAGACCTGATCAACAACTTCAGGGTGAAGGGAAGATAATTGATAGGAGACCAGAAAGGCGACCACCTCGTGAAAGAAGATTCGAAAAGCCACTTGAAGAAAAGGGTGAAGGAGGAGAATTTTCCGTTGATAGGCAAGATTGTTTCTTAATCTCTTCATATATTGTCAGTTTATAGACATCCATCTTAACGCATATGAATTAAGCATAATTGCCAGGAAGCAGTGTGGCTGGTTAATTTTATCAGTTTTTTCAGCAGACCATGTGAGTATGTGTGTTATTAATGACATTTTGGTAACAGTTTTTGGTATTCAGACTTAGATTTCTTGTAGTGAAACACTTCAGTTATGCAGGTTAGATGTGTTTATTTTAATTTTTAAGTATATGAGTGAATAGCAGTTTTATTAGATTATAATGTGAAATGAGTAACAGTGGAAGAGTATACACAGTAGTAGTAAAAGCGAATGTCAAAATAATTTTCTTTCTTTGGGGAATTCCCTAGTTCTGATTCCCTTTAACTGTTTAGAAAGAGACTATTTTGAATTTTCTAAACATATTTAACAGTTGCCATGTGAGCCAGTAAATATGTTCCTGTATTTTTGAGTCTTTGACTTTCTCTCATTCTTTTTTCCAGAAACCTTACAAGTATGTAATATTTTTCATTTGTTGTAGACCGATTATTGACCGGCCTATCCGAGGCCGTGGTGGTCTTGGAAGAGGTCGAGGAGGTCGTGGACGTGGAATGGGCCGGGGAGATGGCTTTGATTCTCGTGGCAAACGTGAATTTGATAGGCATAGTGGAAGTGATAGATCGTAAGTCTTATATTGGTTTTTATTATACTTTAATATTTGAATCTACTTCTTTAATAAAACAAAATTTGAATTTCTAGAACTAAAGAGTATTATGTTAACTCAGTTTTGTTAGTTCTTTTTCACATTACAGTGGCCTGAAGCATGAGGACAAACGTGGAGGGAGTGGATCTCACAACTGGGGAACTGTCAAAGATGAATTAACGTTGGTATTCCATTTTTTTAATAAATAATTTTAATAAAATTGTATAGTTTACTTTTGAGATTTGCCCTTAATTCTGTTAAATATTTACTTGTCCTTGGGACAAAAATGGATGCTGTCATCTCAGCTACTTCCTTACAAGATGATGGGTGATTTTTTGGATATGTTAGGGTTATAATGTGTCAAATGACCAATTTTCCTCTGTTTCAAACGTATGTGATACTTTTCATATAGGTATGTCACTTTTTTTGAAATCTTACATTGAAGTTATTTGAATGTTCTGCTATTGTATGTTTCTTATTTTGTAATTCTTATTCTAGCTATTGACCTTTTAGTGACTATAAAAACTTGAAAAGCTGGTGGGGCTTTATTTCAGAACTGCTGCCTTTCTACTTTTTGAGTAGTGTGCTTGAGCTATAACTTGGATCAGTATATATTTTTAAATTATTTTCTCATGGTGTTCTACAGGGGAGTAAATTCAGTAGGAAAAAACTGGGAATGTGAGAATTTTAAAATACTTCTGTATACTCTTTTAACTACATGTAAATGGACCTAGATGCCTTTTTTTTCTTTCTTTCCTTAGAGAGTCCCCCAAATACATTCAGAAACAAATATCTTATAATTGCAGTGACTTGGAACAATCAAATGTGACTGAGGAAACACCTGAAGGTGAAGAACATCCAGTTGCGGACACTGAAAATAAGTAAGTGATTTTGTGTGTGGTGGTAATGCTTGAGCATTGCAATGTGTGGGGTTTACCAAAAAAACAATCTATAGACTTAATGTTGTTAAATATTTGCTTTTTAATAGGAAAGACTTTATTGTACTCCATTCCTTCAAATAGTAGAGTAGTACTTTACACATGTATATGTTGGGCTGTTTGAATTTACCATTGACATTTTAAAAAGATAAGGAAGATACGTATTTTAGTAAATCCTGTTAGCCCTGAGCACAAAAATTATCTGTTTTAACCTGAGAATTATTTGCAACTCATAGTTCAAAGTACTTTGGACTCTATAGCTGTACACATTTTATACTGAGACAGTTTAAAATGAGAAAATGTGACTATTAAAATTAGTTCCTCCATCTCTTTGAACGTTTTTCCTGTTGACATAGAATGTGGAATACAGCATTATTGGCTTGTTTTAAAATCTGTGAGGAGAGCAAGGCCCAGAATACGTTATCATTTAACTAGCTTTTCTTATTTTCTGAGTTTTTAGGTACAAGACAGTTTTGAAATTGTTCAAGGATTGGAGAGTTTTAAAGACTCAAGTTATGCTGGTAGAAATAGTTTTATGCCTTCCTCTGTCTTCCATCAATACAAGCAGAAGTTATATGTCAGTCATTTCTTTCAGCATGTAGTTTAAAGTCTTGCATTGCAGATTATTTAGGTCAGTAATTCTTAATAAAGGCATAATCAAGTCATTTAGGGAGGGGATACTTTTCTAAACTCTTTTTCTCCAGAATTTTTCTTAGAGTGAAGCACTATTAATGATTAGAAAGTCATATTTAGTGGATTTCCTTAAATAAGGAATAATAATTGATTTATTATTAGAGAAAATTACTATTGTTTTTAGTTATTACTAAAAATATAAATATTATTTTTAGTTACACTATTAGTTATTTTAGTTATTATTATTACTATTAAGTAAAAATACATGGTGTTGAGTGATGTGTTGAACTTTGTTTTATTTTGTATGAAACTATGAATATTTTGTGGTAAACAAAGGAATAGGTAAGTTAAATGAACCTTATACAACACTTAATTACTTTACAAAGCTCAACACAAATATTGTGCCCTTAATGAAGAGCCTTCATTTATTTAAATGAATAAATATTTAATTTGTTTAAATATTTAAACATATTTAAATCACCTTAAGAGTAATCTGCCAAGATTATAACTACTGATACTTACAGTTATGTAAGAGATATATTGGTATTGATAGGGTATTGGAAGCAAATTTTAGCTCAGTTCCCAGGACTGAAATTGGGGTTCTAGGTACTGAGCCTAAAGACCATGATGATGACATTAGCTTACATATGCAAGAGTGTAAATTTAAGAAACACAGTTTTGGCTGAATTTGATTGGTTCCTTTAAGTATAGTTCTTGAGTTTCTGTTTTGTTTCATTTGATTCTTAGAACCCTTGAAGGTAGATGTCATGGTTTCATGATGTGATAAATGTATGCTGAGTTCTGTTCTTGGCTAGGTTACAGCTTATGAGTAACTGGGACCTTTTTTCTATCTTTAGTTTTCTGATGTGCAAACTGACAGGGTTGGACTTGATACTTAAAATTGCATCAATTCAGTATAAACTCGGTCTGGGGAGTTTAAGATGAGATTTGTCAAACAGTAAAGAATAGCATGTATGGAAGTTATTTGAGCTCTGAGGCTAACTGAATCACCTACTATCTTTGGAAAGAAGCGGTGCTCCCAAAATAGCAAACTTGTTTGGTGACAATTGAAAATTGAGATTAAATAGTGAATTCCTAGGTGCATGCTTTGTTTGTGTAAAAAGGAAACAGGATACTATGTAATAGTTATAGTCTGGGAATTATATTAGAAATAACACAATTTGGTATTAAGTATTGAAAACCGGTATTTTATAGAAAGTTCCATTACTAATGAAACTTTAGTTTGCTATTCATGTACACACTGGTTTGACAGTTGGAGTATATATAAAGATTGGATTTGTAGAAATTAGAGATTTGCTTTAAATATTATAAAAATGGATGAGGGAACAGTTCTCTTATATTCTTATATAAAACTTGGTTGTCATGGGCAGCCTAGATGATTACCTTCATGTGTGTTATGAATTATGTATTATGGAAATTAAAAATGTGTTTTAGCAGAAGCTAAATCAGATTTCAATCACATACTGTAAGTTTTTAAAACAGTAGTGTGGTTTTAAAAAATGTGTTCTAGGTTTAATAAAGCCAGTTCAAGATTGTGTTACTGATAGATGGTCATTTAAGAGTTTATAAAGATGAATTGTATGTTCTTTCGCTATCCACATTTTCACTGATTCAACAAACAGTGAATTCCTGGTCTCTACCAAGTCACATGTTAGCCATTGGGTTACAAAGAAAACTGATTTTCCTGTCCTTGGATAATCTAGATGATTATCAACCAGCTAAGGTTGGTACTTCCTCACTTACAAGTTCTGTGATTTTATGAGCTCACTACCAGGTGTAATACTGAAACATCTTCACGCAGGGAGAATGAAGTTGAAGAAGTAAAGGAAGAGGGTCCAAAAGAAATGACTTTGGATGAGTGGAAGGCTATTCAAAATAAGGACCGGGCAAAAGTAGAATTTAATATCCGAAAACCAAATGAAGGTGCTGATGGGCAGTGGAAGAAGGGATTTGTTCTTCATAAGTCAAAAAGTGAAGAGGTAAAGTGAAGTTTTGTGGTGTTTGAAAATGTTCAGATTTGTCTTGAATTACATATACAATTTTTGTTTTAAAATTTCACATGGGTAATCTGTTTATAAAGTAAAGTTTTACATGGGATTATTTGAGACATATATTGCCCCCAAAGGAAAATAAACTGCATTATGATATAGTCTTAAGAAATTATTCTTTTAAAGTTGTAATCTTTTTTAAAATCTTACTTAACTGGGAGTCATTAAGACTTGTATTAGGTTGAAAGGTTGGCATTTTTTATGTGGTATAACTTTAAACTGTCTGCCTATGCCCTGTATAAATAATATCCAGGAATCTTTCATTAATCTTTACTGAAGAGTAATAGCTTGTGAAGACCAGAGAATTTATGAGTTTCCTTTCCTTAGGAAATAAGGAAACTAATGAAAATACTTGAGAAAGACGAGTGACTTTTGATTTGGTAGCTTTTATTTAAGTCTTGGGGCACACATTCTTAGGGGACTATCCCACTGCTATATCTTTTTAGGGTTTATGTAAGTATAAGCTTTTAGTCACAGTTAAACTGAAATGTTATGAAGGCAACCTGTAATTTTAAAAAATACAGTAAAATCTTTCTACATTTTAATTTTCTAAGCAAAAAAATAATTGTGAAACAAGCTTGGAAATATTCTGCACTAAAAAGTTTAGAGTTGATTTTTTAAACATGGGCATCATGAAAGTAGTATAAATGAGACAGTCTTGTGTCATTTCCTGTTGGTAAAGAAAAAATATTTTGCTTCATTAGAGTGCTTTGGGTTTTTTTGTAGTTCTTGTTGTAAAGTTGTTTTGTGTGTCTGTAAAATTCAAAAAGAATCTTGGATTTAAAGAACCATAGAAGTTCACTTTAGGGAGATTATTCATTTGAACTAATTATTAAACTGCTTGCTGCTGCTGCTGCTAAGTCGCTTCAGTCATGTCGGACTCCATGCGACCCCATGCAGCCCACCAGGCCCCGCCGTCCCTGGGATTCTCCAGGCAAGAACACTGGAGTGGGCTGCCATTTCCTCCTCCAATGCATGAAAGTGAAAAGTGAAAGTGAAGTCGCTGAGTCGTGTCCGACTCTTAGCGACCCCATGGACTGCAGCCTACCAGGCTCCTCCGTCCATGGGATTTTCCAGGCAAGAGTACTGGAGTGGAGTGCCATTGCCTTCTCCATTAAACTGCTTAGGATAATGTAAAAAAAAGTACTTTGGCACCTTTGAGACAATTATTCATAAGTTTTTGGGGTCCCAACAGAATTTTTCTTCAGAACAGGACACAGACATGAAATACTTTGGTATAATTTTAGATTATTTATTACCATTAATACCCTGCAACCTCTTCATGCATTTTATAGACATCTGGTTAAATATCCCAGTTTTAAGTATTTTATATTGAGCTTTTCAGAAATAATTATTACACAAGGTGATACATAGAATTTTCTGAAAATTATAAAATGTGAAATTGGTTATGAATAACCTTGAAAATAGGATATTTTCTTTATCAACCACTTACAAATGCTTGGACCCTCATAGTTAGGCTACTTTTGTGATGTTGTACTTGGAATCTGGCCTTATTGGCATATATGGCCTTAACACTTGAATACAGATTGTCTCTGATATAGAACTTGATTTTCACTTTCAATACTACATTTTATAAATTACATGAGATATTTAACACATTATAATAAAGGCTTTGTGGATTTGTTTTAGATGATTTTGCTCTGCCGTTGGGTAATGTAGAGATGTCCTAAGCACATTGAAGGTAGGCTAGGCCAAGCTATGATGTGTTTGGTAGGTTAGGTATATTAAATGTATTTTGGATTTAAAGATAATCTGGGGTTTATCAGGATGCAACCTCATTGTAACTTTATAATAGGTCTTTAAGTTTGTTGTATACAGTGCTTTGAGTACTCTTTTTTTCTTTTATTGTACTTATCTTCATCTTCACAATAAAAATGAAGTAGTTAGGGAAAGGAAAGCACTTTTTTGAGAAATGGAGAACTGAATTATTGACAGCTGAGACCAAGCTCTATTTCCTTAATTATTGCACAGTGCTATAGAAAAAAAAAAAACAAACCCTGTAAATTGATCCTGGTAGTTTACTTGAAGATTGGGGATGTAACCTGAATATCCAGGCTTCCTCTTAATTACTATAGTAATACCTTCAGGATTGTTTTCAGTAATATATCACCTTAAGCTTTTTTGCTTCTTGCTCTAGAAATTTATAAATGGTTTTAACTAATAAATTGATATTGTTGTTTAAGTTAATATTTTTTAAATGTTAAAATTAATATTTTTTTAAACTTAAAAAACTGGAAAATATTTTTAAAAACCTTTCTTTTTAAAGAAAGAGACAAAAGGGATGTAATTTAGTTTGGGTATTAGATGATTAAAGGAATGCAAATCTGTTAACAAATAAAGAATTTGTACTTGAAAGGTAATTATTAACAGTTGTAATATTACAAGATATTTAGAATGAAATACCCTTCAGAAAAAAGGATTATACATGTATTTAGAAAAATTAAAACATACTTTAGTATAGGAAGTTTCCAACTAGAAGATTAAAACCCATTCTCCCAAATGTACAAAAGAAAATCAGGCATTAAGCAGTGTGAGATTGCTTGGCATTTTTGCAGAGTTTGTCATGTGGCTTAGGCATCTGAGTTTCACAAACATGATGACTTCATTTTAATGCAGGTTCCTTTGGTAAATTTAAGGCATGGTTTTATTTGTGCACAGTTTTTGAAGGTTTTTTATTTAACTTGTTTCACTTGAATCTGTAGTTCTCCAATTTATATGGCAGAACATGTTTAAATATAAACAAAAGCATTTTGAGAAGTCTGTACACAGTTTCTTTCCCAAGTCATAGCTGGTATAGAGCAAAAGTTCTCTTTAAAACTTAATGAAGAGATTCAGTAATGTCTCTAACAGAAATATATACCATCTATCTAAAAGTCTTCATCAGAGGGTTCAGATTGGAATCCTAATCTGAAGGGCATATTTTAAATGTACTTGTTCATCCCTGATGGCTCAGAGGGTAAACAATCTGCCTGAAGTGCAGGAGACCAAGCTTCTATCCCTGGATCGGGAAGATCCCCTGAAGAAGGAAATGGCTACCCATTCAAGTATTTTGCCTGGAGAATCCCATGGACGGAGGAGCTTGGTAGGCTACAGTCCATAGGGTTGCAGAGAGTCAGACACGACTGAGCAGCTAACACTATTCATACTTCACTGCTAAAGATTATAATTCAGTAGGTTTGAGGTGGGGCCCAGCCACTTGAGTAGCTGTGATAATACCTCTAATCAAGACTTGCTAGTGTCACCTATAATTAAAGTTAAGGGAATATGAAGTGGAGAAAAGTGAAAGGAATTCTTCCTGCTAGATGACTGTAAGTCATCCCAAAGCTTACTTATTACCTGTTGTTACATTTTTTCACACAAAGGACAGGTTGTAGAAAGCTCATTTAGAAATATACAACATTGCTTTCCTATTAATCAAATCACCCAGTGGCCTTCATTTGAAATTTTAGGCTCATGCTGAAGACTCAGTTATGGATCATCATTTCCGGAAGCCAGCAAATGATATAACATCTCAGCTGGAGATCAATTTTGGAGACCTTGGCCGCCCAGGACGTGGCGGCAGGGGAGGACGAGGTGGCCGTGGGCGTGGTGGACGTCCAAACCGTGGCATCAGGACTGACAAGGTAATTTTAAGACATAGTCTACCGTTGTAAGTAACTTGAGGGACCTCTTTGGATGGATGACTGACCTAACTCCTTTTGGGGACATAAGTAGAAGAAAAAGGTTGGCACGCCTTTAAGAAATTACATTTTAGGTTATATTTTTGTTTAAAGCACTTAAATGGCTGTGCTGCCAGTGGTTAAGTTTATCACCCTTTATTGAACAATTTAGTGCTTGTCATGGTACTGTGCTTTTAAAAAAAATTGCCATTTTATAGAAGATGAAATTCAGGTGCAAGGAACCAAGGTAATTTTTTGGTCTTTGTCTACCTGAAGTGCCAAATATCAATAATTGTCTTGACAAATCTTCACTGCTTTTTAGAGCTCAGCTTGATAAAACCTTTGTGTCCAGTATCTAATTGTGTTACATTGATTGGTTGTTGATTCCTATTCTTTTCAGGAGAGCTGGTCTCTTACTAGAGTTGGGTTTCATTTTTGTCGTGTTTTTTGTGATTTCCATTGCCTTGCACTGTGTGTGACACAAAACAAAATTTTTCTGAAACATTTTGCTAGAAGCCCTAGTAATTGGTAGTTTTGAATTCTGATCTGCTTGATCCCAAAGTTCATGGTTTATTGATGAGATATTATTAAAGTATTAGTGATAATTTGAGTTAATTCATTGTGTCTTACAGTCTATTTCAGAACCAACCATAATGTCCTGAATTCTCAGCATCTGATAAATGGCACCCCATCTGCTTGATTGAGTCTGACAATGTTTAATTACAGTAGTAACTTAATATTCTAGATTTTATGGTCACCTATAACAGTTCAGTGATATTTTGTTTGTTTTTTCCCTCTGTAACACAATGGCAACCCACTCCAGTCCTCCTGCCTGGAAAATCCCGTGGGCGGAGGAGCCTGGTAGGCTGCAGTCCGTGGGGTCGGGAAGAGTCGAACATGACTGAGCGACTTCCCTTTACCTTTTCACTTTCATGCATTGGAGAAGGCCATGGCAACCCACTCCAGTGTTCTTGCCTGGAGAATCCCAGGAACGGGGGAGCTTGGTGGGCTGCCGTCTCTGGGGTCACACAGAGTCGGACACGACTGAAGTGACTTAGCAGCATTGTGTATATGGATCTTTTCAATACTTTTTTGTTTTATAATTTGTATTTTGACTATAAATAGCCATCGAGTTCCTTCCTATTAGCTATGAATGTGCTGCTTAAATAATTGGTTTCTTAGCTTGCTTTCATTGCCATTCTTAATAGCAAGTGGGAAAAATAAAAGAATAGTGAACAGGAGTGAATCCACATATGTACCTTGTGTGAATCTACTAGTGTGATTTGTTAGAAAAACAAATAACCCATGGTGTTACTAGGAGTTTTCTCAGATCTTGGTAGAAAATTCAGGACAGGGCTCATTGCAAATATTTGTAGTCCTTTTTTGTTTTTTTAATTTTACTGGAGTTTACAATGTTGTATTAGTTTCTGCAGAGTTGGATCAGTTATATATACACACATATATTCACTTGTTTTTAGATTCTTTTTATATATAGGTTGTTACAATACAGTCAGTCCTTATTAGTTACCTATTTATTTAGTTACATATAGTGTGTATATGTCGATCTCAGTCTCCCAATTTATTCCCCTCAAGTCCTATTCTGATCCATAATTTTACCTTTTGAAAGTAAAAGCTTTGGCGTATTTTACTTATTGTAATAAAACTGTGTGTGTGTGTGTGTTTTTTTAAGAATCTGTCTAAATGTAGCCACTGGAAATATTATATAAGATTTGAGAATCATTAATTTTGCTTGTTTCTTTTTCAGTCAAGTGCTTCTGCTCCTGATGTGGATGACCCAGAGGCATTCCCAGCTCTGGCTTAACTGGATGCCATAAGACCGCCCTGGTTCCTTTGTGGACCCTCCTCTTTGAGGCTTGCATGCTTAAGGATCCCAAACGACTAAGAAATTTAAAAAAACAAAAAAAAAGACTGTCATTCATACCATTCACACCTAAAGACTGAATTTTATCTGTTTTGAAAATGAACTACTCCTGCTACACAGAAGTAACAATATGGTAGTCAGTTTTGTATTTAGAAATGTATTGGTAGCAGGGATGTTTTCATAATTTTCAGAGATTATGCATTCTTCATGAATACTTTTGTATTGCTGCTTGCAAATATGCATTTCCAAACTTGAAATATAGGTGTGAACAGTGTGTACCAGTTTAAAGCTTTCACTTCATTTGTGTTTTTTAATTAAGGATTTAGATGTTCCCCCCTATTACAAACTGGTTTTAAATATTGGACATAATATCAGTTTTAATACCTGCTTTGCATTTTCACACATGGTCAACTGGGACATGTAAACTTTGTCAAATTTTATGCTGTGTGGAATACTAACTACTTTATGTATTTTAACTTAGTTTTAATATTTTCATTTCTGGGGATAAGGTCTTTCTCACTTCTCATGATAGCTGTTATATATGCTAAATCTTTATATACAGAAATACCAGTACTTGAACAAATTCAAAGCACATTGGTTTATTAACCCTTGTTCCTGCATGGTTCATTAGGTTCAAATTATAATTGATTCAATTTCAATTATATTTACTTTTAAAATGTCACTTGGCCATTTTAAAAATCAGTCTAGACACCTTACTGGTAAAAGTTGTTTAAGCTACTTATTGTTGATAGACACATACTGTCAAGTGAAGTAGTTTTATGGGTGTTGGGTTTTTCCTCCTCCAATAGGGTGGATGGAACAAGTTGATTTGGCTAATGTGTTAACATTTAAACTGCTCTGTAAAGTAAGTGGCCGCTCAGTATGATATGTATGTGTGAAAGGTCCCAAAATCAAAATTGTACATCCATAATCAACCCTTTAACTCTCCCTTGTTCTAAAGAAACCAAAGGGCACTGGTTAGTATGGTAAGGTTGGAGGTTGTTAATTTCTGGGATTTGGAAAGTGGACAGCTTTACTTTATAAGGTTGGAACAGCAGCACCATCCATGAAATGAAAACCAAAAATTTTACTGTTTGCAAATTTCCTATATTGCTATTAATTTTTGTCTTAAGTTGATAGATTCTGTAGAAGGTAACAACTATCTTTTTACCTCTTCCTCTGTTACAAAATTAGGTTAACAATGGATTCTTTAATCAAGAGCATCACCACTTACTAAAACATACATGGAGAGAATAATAAACAGCCTTTCTAGGATTTTTTTTTTAAGTCTTCTGCAACATTGATTAACAGGAAAGGGGCTTTATTTACAGATTTAAAGATCTTTTTGTCACTATTAGTAATTTTCTATGTGGTAATGTCCAATTTTAAAAATACTTTATATAAGACATTAAGTCATAAAATGTCTGTTTATCTCATTAGTTTTCCCCTGTACTTCTAAAGGAGAAACCATACAGTACAAGAGTTATGCATTGGGATTGGATTAATTGATACAGTGACCTACTAGTTTGACATTTTAGGAAGGAGGTAATTGGTTTTTTTAAATGGTGGATAAGCTTGTGCTGGTGTTTTGGATCTTATGATGCTGAGCATGTTCTGCACTGGTGCTAATGTTAAACATAATTTTATATTTACAAACATCTGCTACCCAGAGGCAAGTATTAATTTAGTCCATATGGACTATTGACCCCTCTTGAGATTGCAACATACACATTCCTAAACATACCCATAAGTAGTGTGTTTAAAGTATCTTAACTCATTTTTGGATACGAACATGTAATAAACCTGATTTCTAGCAACATATAGAAAACACCTATTAAAAAAATAAGTTCTACTCATTGTCAGCCATTGCTGGCATTCTGTCACTAGAGAATACACAGCAATATCTGGTATGTTGCAAGCTTTCAAGATAGCCTGGATTTTAAAAGTCAGTCCATTAGTTGTATCTGATGGATGTAAATTTGCCTCCTAGTTCACTTTGTGTCACGAGCTAAAACTGTGAACCTAACTTTCTCTTATTGGTGGGTAATAACTGAAAATAAAGATTTTATTTTCATGCTCACTTCTTAAAAGTCATAAAAGCAATCAAATAGGAGCCCATTTATCGTCACGTGTCTTCTGACCTATGTGTGTATTCCCAAAGGTAATGTTCATATTTCATTTTTTCCACAAACAGACTTGTTTATATGGAGTGTTTGTTAACCTAGTCTGTCAAATAGCAATTGGGAGAGTACCTATTTTAATTACAAAGTTTAATTCTTGCAAAATGAATTTCAAGGACCGACATGACAATTGACTTGAAGGAAAATTGACAATTTCCTTGTAGGAAACTCCATGTTTGAGTGAATGTCAGGGATTTGTCTTTTATGTTGAGGGTTTGTCTTTTCACAAATAAGGTGATAATGGCTGATAGAATGTTCTAATGCACTTGTGTCTTGATGCTTTTAAAGCGAAATAGTGGTACAGTTTATATTTTTTATTAAGATTTTCAGTTTACATTGAGATGATGGAGATAAGGTCTCATAGTTAAATATTTTGAGGCCTTTGTGCAGTTATGAAAGATTTTTAAATGTGTCACCAGGCACATTATACATCTAAGTTACTTTACTCAGTTTCATTTAAAAAGGAGGCAGAATATATCTCGAGTTGTAAATAAGTAATGTGTTTGGGGATTGTTTCTGGTGTTTTATGGAGGGAGAATATTAGGTATTCATTTTTATTGTATTATTTTTCTAATTGCTGTAGGTGGTTGGAAATAGAAAATTTTTGTTATACGCTGTTTGGGAGTTGCATAGAAAGTCTGAATATTGTATATTAGGTCTTTTAAACATATCTTTAAGAGACTAACATATGGAAAGAACCAACAAATATCAAAGGGTTAAAAAAACTCAGAAATGTGGAGCTGCTAGAACCTGAATGATTTTGACTTTAAATCATTATCATGTATACTAGTGGACATCTAGAAGACATCTATTCTAATAGCAATTCTAGGCTCTTGGGTGCCTGCAACTCTGCTTTATAAAGAAAGCAATTAAATGCTTAGAAAATAGATTCTAACCCAGACATTGTATTTCTACTGAAATAAATAGGCAGAACACTTAAAGTCTAGTAACAAAGCAGTAAAATCCCTCATCAGATTTTCAGACCTGATTAGATAAACATTGTAAAATTGTCAGATTTGATCATTAATCTGTATATTAAGTGTCAGCTTTCAGAAATTTGGGCTCCTGATTTTTTGCACAGTCTAGGTTTACCTCTGACTTGTTCTTTCAACTTGAGATTAAATCTGATGATCAAATATGGGGGTTATATGTGAAGTGATTGAAAAGGGATTGAGAGGAATTCATTAAATCAGTAATGTAAGGAAAGGTAACCTAAAAGTATAAGCTTAATTTCAGAAAGTGATTAGGATATAAATGATTAAAACCATTAAGATTTAGTCCGTACTGGGAAGTGCTAACATTGGAAGTGAGTATCATTTAAATTAGTGCTACATCTAAGCCAGACATCAACAGATTTCTGCCTGTGGTCTGTTTTTTGTACAGTTCCTGAGCTAAGAATGGCTTCTACCTTTTAAAAGTGAACCATGTATATAGTTCCCAAAGTTTAAAATACATGGTCCTTCACAGAAAATGTTTGCTGACCCCTGGTCTACACCATCACTTAGGTCAACATAAGAGTTGTTTTTTTTAAAGTTACAGGTGCAGATTAAATTGCCCTATATGGGAAGTTGTGAAATTTGAAGTATTTAAAATTTTTTACTTCTTAATCTCTAATCAGAGTAAGGGCAAGATATTCAGTAGCTTTTTAGTAAAGATTATTTTTTAAGAAATTACTGAGTTTGCAACCTAAATATTCTGAAAGCTGTTATGGAAAGTATAATTTGCTAGACTAAGACACAATGGCATGGTTATAGGTTTTCACATTTAGCGGCAATTATCACTTGATGATATCTTTCTGTTGTGCTGACTGTGCCATAAGATAAGAAATAGAAATATTTTACATGGATAAAACAAATGTCAACTTCATAGGTTGAACTGGGGCATGAATTAATGGATTCTGAGAACTGTGTTTCTCAGCTTAATCAGGATATCCATTTAGGCAGAATCTAGCTTTTGTGTCATTACTTCTGTCTTATCTGGGAGTCAGTTCACTTTGAAATGGAAAGGAAGGGTGAGAAATAGCCCATACAAGTTAGAAAATGACTTACCAAATTATGTTTTTGTTGGAGGTGTTAATTATGTGCAAGTCAAATTATGTGACTGTGGAAGTTTACATGAAATTTACGTGAAGGTGAAAGACTCAGTTGTGTCTGACTGCGACCCCATGGACTGTAGCCTGCCAGGTTCCTCTGTCCATGGAATTCTCCAGGCCAGAATACTGGAAGGGGTATCCTGTCCCTTCTCCAAGGGATCTTCCCAACCCAGGAGTTGAACCAGAGTCTCTGGCATTGCAGGTGGATTCTACCAGCTGAGTTGCCAGGGAAGCCCCTAATTACATAGGTAGTGTTAAATCAGTAACATTAGTCCCCTTTGCTGCCTGTTGGAGAGGCTGTGACCATTCCGGTGCACTTGAATGTGTATTCTAAGTCTTGTGCTTGGAAAACAAAGAATACTTGGTGATAATTATTCTGTTACCTTTGGTTCTTTGTGAATTTTTCCAAACTGCTGCTGCTGCTAAGTCGCTTCAGTCGTGTCCGACTCTGTGCAAGCCCATAGACGGCAGCCCACCAGGCTCCCCCATCCCTGGGATTCTCCAGGCAAGAACGCTGGAGTGGCTTGCCATTTCCTTCTCCAATGCATAAAAGTGAAAAGTGAAAGTGAAGTCGCTCAGTCGTGTCCGACTCTTAGCGACCTCATGGACTGCAGCTAGACTACCTAAAGTGCTAAGAATTGCTCTGAACTGATCTTGGTTGTGGCTTTATTCCTTATATAGTGGCATAAATGTTACTGGCATGGAAATGTGAAAAACAAAGGGCTAGTTAATATTTAGGATTTTGTTACTTGGAGAACTGAGCTGCAAGAGTGAGCAGTAGTTCGTTTGGACAGTATTGTTTACACCATAACACTGTAATTGCAGTTGCAGCTGACTTCTCTTACAGATTTTAGGACCAAAAACGCTTCAATTTGAAGAAATGGCTTTCATTTACCTAGAATGGAGATGTATAAAATGATCCAGCTGAACTTGGTTCTTGTTATTGCCCAGAATTTTGTCAGTTTGGGACTGAAGTTTTCTTAATTAGCTGATGAATAATGTCCAAAATTTTATTATGGAAACTTTTACACATTGAATTCCTTGTTTCACACCTTGGGTGTAATAATCCACAGTCAGTTGTTGCTTTGTTTGGCAGGCACACTGACAAATAGTGACAACTGTTAGATAAGCACATGTTTAGACATTCTGTCAATGCTCAGGCTGCCAGAGGTTTGGAAATGATCTAACACATCAAAGAAAATGGCTTCCTCTCCACCCCCAATTGCATTTCATAGCTGAAAATATTTAGGCTTACGTGACTGGTGAAATGAATTAAACACAGGAACTTTTCTGTTTATAGATGAAGTTGGTTTGTCTTTTCTGGAAATTCTGAATTTCCAGTGAAGCTTCTACATTTTTTTTCCCCAACAAAAAAGGAACACATTTTCCTAAAAACTACAGAAAATTTGGTTTCAGCTTGATACTGTGTACTTGTTTATCAGGGCTTCACTTAGGTGCTACAGTTGTAGTAACTTAAAAAGGCCATGGGAATACTGGGTTGGATAAATTACTTCTGATAAAGGTGTTCATTGGTCACTAATCATACGAAGAAAATCAACATACCCAGCCAGGTATATTGTGTGTGCTTCCCACCACTGTATTTTGTTCAGAAGAGTATCCATTGGAGATCCAGTGGCACTTTGTCACTGTATCAATACAGTGGATTGATACATTGTATTGATACACTGTATCATACAGTGGATTGATACAATACATTGTATCAGTACAGTGTGTTATACAGTGGATTGGTACAATATAATACATTGTATTGATACAATGTATTATACAGTGTGTTATACAATACAGTGTATTGATACAATGCATTATATAGTGTATTGATAACAATGCATTATACAGTGTATTGATACAATGCAATACACTATCAATATATTTGAATTGGTCCACCCTCCACTCCAGCCCTGCATTTTAAGTCAAGTAGAGCTGGAAGTCAAGACTGAAATAGAGAAGTGCTTTGGATGCTGTATATTGCTCGGTGAAAATAAAAATCATCTGAGAAGTTCTCTTTAGGAGAAAACGGACAGGTTATTAACAGAAAATTGCCATTATACTATTGCTTGAAGAACTTAAATAATCGGCACCTCCTAATGACACCCAAACATGGATGTTCCTCCTTACCTTTTTTTCTTTTTTTCAGGATCATCAATTTCTTGTCACTTAAAGTTATTAAACTTTTATCTACAGATTTTTAGAGGAAAAATTTTGAGAAGTATCCGTAGCTGGAGAAATTATTGGCTAACTATCCTTTCTAGCTATTTTTCATCTATTGCAAACACATGAAAAGTGGGTGTTTTAACAACAACCAAAAAGTCTCTATACAGCTGTTGTGAAAGTTAACCTGCCACAGACCAGAGGCATCTAAAGGGAGTGTTTATAGGAGTGCAAAGGAATCCAGCCATCCGCAGTTGCAAGAGGGGGAGAGGAGAGGAAACAGGAAATTGTGAAAAAGAAGGCAAATGGTCTTTAATGCCCTCTGTGATGGAATAAGGTTAAGATTTCTTTTTATAAGTGAAATCTGGTGACATCCAGTTTTCACCCTGAGATTTTTGGCATGTTAATGCAGGTTACGATCTTTCTGGTGAAAATCCAGGACCTATGAAAAACAGTCTCGATGAGAATCTCGTAATAGCTTTTACAGTATTTTGTTGGGTCCAGTTACCTGTGGGTAGTATTAAAATCTGAAATTGGAAAAGGGAAGATACAGACTCCACCTGACATTCTCTTGCCTAGGCAAGGCCAGGGTTCCTTGTGGAAGAATTCTTCACAGTCGTGGAAGTTGATAAGTGGCCTGAATTAATTTAAAGGGACCTTGTGGCATCACATAATAGGTCTGTATGTTTCTTGGAGATGTGATTGAAATCTCAGCCAAATTAAGAATGGTTTTGCCACTTATAAATAAAAGAACCATCAACAAAATGTGGAACCAGTTACCATAGAATAAAGGAAAGGCATTTATGTTTCAACAATTCATACAAGCAACACAACTGAATAAAAACAGCCCTAATTCGTTTTTACTTAAGAAACAGCCATGTTTGGAAAAAATCAGGTTAAGTTGGATGGAGTTATAGATATTTTAATTAAAGAGAGAACACACTGTTCTGGTTACTTTTCTATTTGAAAGGCATAATGTTTTTATTCATAGTTTTAAAACACTTTCCAGTTTCCTTAAAATAATGGACTTTCTCAGAAGTGTTACTTCCCGTCTGTGACCTACAGTGTGCCTTGTAAGATTTAGATAGCTGAGTAGATAAGTTAGCAAACTTAGTGCCAGATTTGTCCTTGTGTCATTTAAGATTTTCCTGCTTTTTAGGTAGTTTCCTAAAGAACCAAGAATGCTCTAGAACTTTAGAAGTATGGAAATGCCAGTTTTTGATTATCTAGTAACAATAGGTTCAAAGATTTTTATGGAATCACAGGTATTGTCAACTACAGTCAGAATCCCAATTGATAAAAACTTTGTTGTGCAGTCACTTGCATAGAGAAGAATTACAGTAGTTGAAAGTTAGGCTCTAAAACCAGACTGTGGTATCAGGTTCTAACAGTATGACTTGGGTTTAGTTAACTTGTACCATAGTTTTCTCATCTCTGAAGTGGAGAGAACACCTACCTTAAACTAGTCATGGTGAGACCTGAGTTACACCTCTTGAAAACTGCATGGACTAAGTACTGTGTTAGAGGTTGTTGATCATTATTAACAATTTCTGTAAGAATGGGAGTAAAGGCAAAAATTGGCTTGTTATATAAACTTGTATTTCTTTCAAAGATCTATTGCTTCAGTTACTACTCTTTAACATCCATCCCCTTCTAGTCAGTGCTGTGATAAAGCTTTTATTCACTTTATGATATTTATACAGTTTTAGTCTACATTGCTAGGAAAGGAGTTCCTGACTCAAATTTTACTGAATATTGCCCAGCTGCCTGCAGAAAAGAGCCAACTAACAGTACTCTTAACCAGCTAATTTTTAATGTTTTTAATTTGGTAAGGGAAAAATGATAATTTTTATTTCTTTGATAAAACAGGTGGGGTTTTTCATGCTTATTGGGTATTTATATGAATTTTGTGAGTTGCTCACTCAGTCCATTTTTCTTTGAAGTGCTGGTTCTTTTTTCATATTGATCTGTAAGTTATCTGGCATATCTTGAAAATATTTTTATCTAACTTGGGTGTGTTTTGCAAAGTTTTTATTGGAAACTTATTCTAGTGTAGACATGTAAAAATATGACTTGTTTCTTTCCATCATCAATTAGCCAACTGATTAAATTCCTAATCCTTTCACCCCTCCCCCACTAGGGTGAAGAAGAGGACTTTCTGATCTCTTTATTCTAGAGTGATTAATTTGAGGGTTTACCTATTAGCCTTTCATAAGGGTGGATAATGTGAATGTCCTTGAGTCCTGCAGGCTAGAAAGAGAACAGGACTAAGCAATCTTTGGAAGGCTTGAGCAGTGATACTGGGACAGATGACAACTACATCAGGTGGAAGAAAAAGAGCCTGATGGAGAAAACCAAGAATTGAGTAAGGGGTACTGACTAGAATAGAATGTGCCTAGCTTGGCATCTCTTTCACTGGTGTCTGGGCATTGGTAAGTTGCAGCTGTAGGCTATTCGTGGAAGCTGAGAAATTGGGACAGGGTGGAGGGGAAAAGGCACTAAGGGGAAAGAACTAGATAACAACAGCTTGGCTTTCCTATTGCCTATAAGGAAGACAGAGGCCCAGGAAATGGAGTTTCTGGCTTCTGGTAAAGAGGGTCTTTTTAATGAATAATTGAAGGTAATGATCTTTACACACAAATTGGTAGAGATGCCCTTGAATTCACTGAGAATGAACTTGAACTCTATTTGTAGTATTTAGGTCCCAGAGAATTCAGGAATTTGATAGTTTCAATAGAGCAGAGATTTCTAGGTTGGCTTTTGGGATGTGTATCAGGAGTGAGGATTTAAAGTATTGCTAATTTTCCTGAGGAATGAAAGCCTGGCTATATGAATATTGGTGAGCTCTACTAGGCTTGGTAAATGAGTTAATCTGATCTAGGAATTTTACTTGTGTGTGGCCAGAAAGGAAGATTATAAAAACTATTTGGAGCAAGGGCAGAATGAGGTTACCTATCCTGTCATTTACAGAAAGAGGGCATTTATCTGCCAGAGTGAGCAGCCAAAGGCATGCTCAAATATGTTTTTGGTAGCTTAGCAGTAAACAATCCACCTGCAATGAAGGAGACTTGCAGGAGACATGAGTTTGATCCCTGGGTCGGGAAGGTGCCCTGGAGGAGGAAATGCAGCCCACTTCAGTATTTCTGCCTGGGAGATTCCATGGACAGAGGAGCCTGGTGAGTAACAGTCCATGGGGTGGCAGAGAGTCAGACACAACTAAACAGCAACATGTATTGCAGTAGTGCTGTCAGTCAATGGTAGGGTAGAATTGGGGTTGAGAATGAAGAGGATTACAAGCAAATGCAATTGTCTCAATAAAGAGGAAGCAGGCATAGCTGGACTGCCTTCTAGAACAGAAGAACAAGGTGGAGGTGGTGGCAGGAGACATCTCTTACTTTATATTGATAACCTACTCTATCTATCTGATTCTCCAGCACTGTGGACCAGGCATGGTGCTGGAGAATCAGATTGCTGTGATCCCTGCCTTCAGGTTACTTACAGTCCAGTAGAGAAAAAGTGCATTGTACAAGGGGAGTGCTGAGGAGGCTTCTGCATCCTTAGAAGGAGACTTTTCTTTTAAGAAAACAATTGAGGACTGCAGTACCACCTGGGGCTTTAAGGGGAGGGAAAAGGTAGTGGTGGTGGTTTTGTTGCTAAGTCATGTCTGACTCTCTGTGACCCCATGGACTGTAGCCCACCAGGCTCCTCTGTCCATGGGATTCTCCAGGCAAGAATACTGGAGTAAGTTGCCATTTCCTTCTCCAAGGGAAAAGGTGTGGGTGGTTAAAAAGGAGACTGGGACCTGTGTGTTGAAGCGGGAGGGGAAGAGTGGCTAAAATGGCTATTAAGTAATCAAAAGAAAGCAAATATAGGAACAGCAGGTATTGCAAGAAATAAAAGTTGGTTCTTACTCTCAAGAGGTGACAATTTGGACTGCTGCTGAGGTGGCAGCTTTGTCTGTCATGACCTATTGAAATAGTCAAACAAGGGGCTCCACAGCTTGGGTGCAGACAAGCCAGTGCTGAAGCTGCAGAGATGCAAGGAACCACGCAGTGGGGGGTGCTACCCAGCAGTTAAGCAGAGTAGAATAGATACGTAAGGAAGAAGCTTAAGCTTTTCAAATAAAGCCTGGGAGGACTAGCTATGTTAGTCTGGAATGGCAGGAGGCATGGGTGAAAAGCTAAACATGACCTAGCAGAACATTTGTATCTCAGGCCGATGGGGCATACTGATCTAGACATAGATGTGGTCTATAGTAGCAACTTTATATACAGTTGACCCTTAAACAGTGTGATGATTAGGGGCATCGACTCCCCTGTGCAGTTGAAAATCTGCATATAACTTTTAGTTGGCCGCCTGTAAACGCTGGACTGGAAGAAACACAAGCTGGAATCAAGATTGCCGGGAGAAATATCAATAACCTCAGATATGCAGATGACACCACTCTTATAGCAGAAAGTGAAGAGGAACTAAAAAGCCTCTTGATGAAAGTGAAAAGTGGAGAGTGAAAAATTTGGCTTAAAGTTCAACATTCAGAAAATGAAGATCATGGCATCCGGTCCCACCACTTAATGGGAAATAGATGGGGAAACAGTGGAAACAGTGTCAGACTTTATTTTTCTGGGCTCCGAAATCACTGCAGATGGTGATTGCAGCCATGAAATTAAAAGACGCTTACTCCTTGGAAGGAAAGTTATGACCAACCTAGACAGCATATTCAAAAGCAGAGACATTACTTTGCCAACAAAGGTCCGTCTAGTCAAGGCTATGGTTTTTCCTGTGGTCATGTATGGATGTGAGAGTTGGACTGTGAAGAAAGCTGAATGCCGAAGAATTGATGCTTTTGAACTGTGGTGTTGGAGAAGACTCTTGAGAGTCCCTTGGACTGCAAGGAGATCCAACCAGTCCATTCTGAAGATCAGCCCTGGGATTTCTTTGGAAGGAATGATGCTGAAGCTGAAACTCCAGTACTTTGGCCACCTCATGCGAAGAGTTGACTCATTGGAAAAGACTCTGATGCTGGGAGGGATTGGGGGCAGGAGGAGAAGGGGACGACAGAGGATGAGATGGCTGGATGGCATCACTGACTCGATGGACGTGAGTCTGAGTGAACTCCGGGAGTTGGTGATGGACAGGGAGGCCTGGCATGCTGCAATTCATGGGGTTGCGAGGAGTTGGACACGACTGAGCGACTGATCTGATCTGATCTGATCTGTGGCTCAGCATCCAACAATGGATCATGTAGTACTGTAGAATTTATTTTTAAAAATATGCATATAGGTGGACCCATACAGTTCAAACAGATATTATTCAAGGTCAACTATAAATGGTTGTTGAATGAATGGTCCTCTGCACTGTTTGCCATTGCTAGTAAGAGTTTTGGTTTCTACTCTTGCCTTTCCCCTTTCTGGACAACATAGACAAGAAAGTTGCAAGAACCCAGATTGGAATGTCTAGGTCCACACAGCAAAGGATGTAATCTTAAGGCTCTGCAGAATGCAAGATGAGGTATCTGGATTTGATTACAGCCAACTCTCAGTTCCTGAGATTCACCCTGAGCTGGCTTACCTGCCCTCTAGCTGCACCCAGATCTGATGGGAGCACCCACAGGTAATGACCACTGGAGCAGGTGGCTGGGTAGACAGGACATGCCTTGCCGGTTGGAGGTACATCAGCTTTCCAAACTTCAAGTTTTGCCACTCAGAGCATGAGGGAGCCACACCCCATCTTTAACTGGTCCAGAGTCAACTTCTCACCACAGGAGAAGGTGAGTGGGCGAAGGGAACTTGAGGGGAAAATGGAAAGAGAGATGTGTTGAGGCAGTTCTTCCAGAGGATCAGTTATGGGAGCCTCATGTGAAGGGAGATAATCCATGTTGGAGGGTAAGTAGCCATCATGGGTAGGAAGGTAGTCCACTGGGAGGATGGTCAAGGGGCTGGCTGGGTTCCCCGGCTTTGAGTCAGGGCCCTTGCTTCCTAGAACCTTGTATAGATCCACCCCTTGTCCTGTCTCTGCTGTGGGAGCCCTTGGAGGTGGTGGGCTTGAGGCACTGTACCCTGTGTCTTCCTCAGAGGTATAGTGACCTCGGACTCCTTGTCCCTTTTCTGACCAGCTGCGGTGATGGGGAGGTCTGAAGACTGGTGTCACTCGACAAAGGACTTCGTTGATAACCAGCGGCTCAGGTTCTTCAGGAGTGGGCCAGTCTGTCAGGAGCCTATCCAAGGCCAGCTGTGTCTTTTCCTGAGAAAGGGAAAGAAGAGACTCATATGGCTATGTTGAGTAAGTAGCCTTGACAACCAACTTGTTCAGGGTTCCAAAAGGCCCCACAGCCTGCACTACCTAGTCAGCTCAAGGCAGAACACTGTGGGCCCTTAACTTTGGGAGGTAAGAGAGGCAGTTAACATTGTTGGCGAGCTGTGGACTCCTCTCAGCCCCCAGCAGTGAGTGAGTCACTATCCCACTCAGCCGTCAGCTAGGCTGTTTCTGGTGAGTCAAACTGCACCAGCTGCTTTTCCTCTAGCATAGAAGGCACAGTGGGTGCAGAGGAAAGGCTGAGCTTGCATCTGTCTGGGGAGGAGGCATGGAAGACTTTAAAAGGACGACACTAGAGCTGAATCCTGAGAGGTGTATAGTTTTTCCCAGGTAAGGAGCTGGTGGGGCAAGGAGGATTGGTCTACTCTGGAAGCTGCTAGTTCTTTCTTAGGACAGGCACACTAAGGCTTTAGAAAGAGAAGGAGGTCACATGATGAAGAGACTTTTAAGGGATACTTAAGAGTTCGGGCTTCGATACAACTGCTGAAAGGTTTTTGGCAGGGTAATATCCTTGTCAGTTCTGCTGTTAAGACTCCTCTGGAATAACTTATTTGGAAGAAGTTTTCATCCTTTCCTCACTATAGCTAATTTTGTCTGTTACTCTTCTTGCTCTTTCTCAACATCTAGTTGGTTACATCTCCTTTCCAAGCTTACTACTGATTCCTGAGTCCAAGTTTAAGCACTCTATTAACATTTCTTTTTATAGGCATTATTGGGCTCTCCCCAAACTTGAAACTTTCTTTTATGCTGCCTGCTTGATTTTTCTGAAGCAGAGCTCCAAAGCCCACTTTCAGGAAGCCCCTAGTGACTGTTCCCCACACTGGATTCCTACAACAGCAAAGAAGCCAGCTGTTGGGTTCTTGGCACAAGATGCTTTATACTGTTACTAAAAAAAAAAAAAAAAGGCATACCCCACCCTCGCCCCCACGCCAAAACATGTCTGTCAGCTGCAAGCAGGGACCAGATCTTATAGGAGGATAATAAAAATAGCCTTTGTCTAGGGCAAATCCTGAGGTCTAATCCCAGTTCTGAGAATCTACAGCTTGGGAAAACTCAATACACCTCTCTGGCCTTTGAATCACTTATCTGTAAGATGCCAAGCTGTGTGAGAATGGTATGATCTATACTGGTCACTGATGTCCCCTCCCTTGCCTCGAGCATGGCAAGTGTCCCCAAAGTGAGTAACAATGCTGTCTCAGGGTAGACTTCTACAACGGGCCCTGAGCAGCCATTGGGTAGGTGTGTACTTTTCTTTCCAGAGCCTGCTCTTTTCCTATCGCTAAGCAAACTAGCCCTGGCACATTGGTCTGGCTTGGAACATGGCTGGCAGCTGCCAAAACACTGTAACCACCGCTATGGAAGGATCACAGAGAGTGAGGATCACTTTGTATTCATAAGGCAAGGCTCTGCCTTTTGACAGTTCTGGCAGTACCAACAGAGGCTGTACCTCAGAACTTTTACAAAGCAGGTCCCCTGGCTGACAAGTCCTGGGGCAAGGCCTCTTGGACCAGTAATAACTCAGGTATATCATAGGAACTATTTTAAGCTTTTACAAGCTCAAAATGGATAACATCCCAGTATTCCCTTTATGCTTGGGCCTTTTCCTCTTGAGTTTTAAGACCATGTCTTTTTGACCACATTTTAAGAAATGGTAGGAGGCTTCCCTGGTGGCTCAGATGGTAAAGAATCCGCCTGCAATGCAGGAAACCTGGGTTCAATCCCTGGGTGGGGAATATCCCCTGGAGAAGGGCATGGCAATCCATTCTAGTATTCTTGCCTGGAGAACCCCATGGACAGGCTACAGTCCATGGGGTTGCAAAGGGTCAGACATGACTAAGCAACTGATACTTTCACTTTCAGGGGAATGTAAAGTCTGATAACTCAAAGCACATTTTGTTGGAGGTGAAAGACTATGGTTTCTGATGTCTGTCCCAGCCTGTCACCAGGAGAGCAGTTTGGGCCTTTAAAAATAGTCTACCCCTGCAAGGGTTTGGTGACATGGGGTTCTGAGGCTGCCACAAGCCGATGGCATGGTTTTTTTTTTTTTTTTTTAATTTTCCAATTTATTGGGTTTTTTTTTTTTTTTTTTGCAAAAGAAATATAGGGACATAGTCTTGTAAATTTTTTTTTTCTGTTCAAAGAGAATTTGTAATAAAAATTAAGTGGCCTTCATGCCTTCAACCGCCTCCCCAAAGACAACCACCACTACCAGTTTCATATTTAGGCTTCCAGAAATATCCTGTGCACATGTTGGAGAGAGTGTGTGTATGTATGTGTGTGTATAATCACCTTCCTTTTATACAAATGAGAATCCACTTTAGACAATTAATACAAACTGCTTTTTTTCACCTTTAAATATACAAGAGATTTAGATACATGGAGAAGGAAATGGCAACCCACTCCAGTGTTCTTGCCTGGAGAATCCCAGGGACAGGGGAGCCTGGTGGGCTGCCATCTCTGGGATCGCACAGAGTCGGACGTGACTGAAGCGACTTAGCAGCAGCAGCAGCGGCAGCAGCAGATCTCAGTTTTGTTTTTAGTAGTTTCATAACCTCTTACTGTACAGATATACCCAAATGTTTAACCTGGCCCCCTGGCGGCAGGTTACATTAGGTAATGCTTGGCTTCTATTTATAACGCTGCAATGAAAATACTCATAGTGTACAACTTCGGGCATGTGTGTGGCAATTTCTGTTATTGTTTCCCTGTGTTACTTTCTCTAACCCTTTGTTTATCTCAGCACCTCTTCTAAGCTTTTTATGGGCTCTTCAGTGGCTCTGTATGCCTCTGTGTCCCCTCACACCCAGGCAGTGGCAAATAGAGACCATGACACCAAAGCCGCCAGTGTGGGAGCCAGGTGTCCATGACTGACCCAGAGCTGCTCCCCACTGTGCTATTTCAGGCTTTCAGGACATGGGACTATGGCATCTCAGCATTGGAAGAGAGAGACCTTAGAGCTCAGCTTATTCAACTCCTGGTACCTGAATCCCCTCTAATACTAGCAATGGCATCCTTATTGAGAACATTCTCATAGGTCATTACAATATTGCCTCCAAGTGAGGGTCCAGTGTGGGAACACCTCTTGAGTTAGTCTTTTCAGCTCAGAAGCTCTGACTGCTGGCAACACCTCCCTCACCCTGTGCTGAAGATCTTTTAGAACATTTAAAAGTATAATGGCAGACAGCACATCCTACTTATATGTGAACCCAGGATCCACCTACTAGTCGACTAACACTGGACAAGTTACTGAGTCCTCTGTGCCTCAGCTTCCTTATTTGAGAAATGGGGATGATAACATTATAACCTCATAAAGCTGTTGTACAGGTTAGATGTTAATACATGAAAATTTTTTTACTGGACAAGTTACTGAGTCCTCTGTGCCTCAGCTTCCTTATTTGAGAAATGGGGACGATAACATTATAATCTCATAAAGCTGTTGTACAGGTTAGATGTTAATACATGAAAATTTTTTTACAGTGCCTGGCATAGAGAATGTACATTATATTTTATATGTAAACATATTGTTGTGTAATATTGTTACATATCATAATATACTATATAATTATATATCATAAATACTCAAATATACATCATATACATGCATACGTACATATATTGTTATTATTATACTGTTCTTGCTACTGTAACTTAACAGGGACAAAACTCAACAGAGAAAGAAGGCTTCAAGAATAAATCTTCCTGGGAAGAAAATGAATGATCTTTGCCTTATATGATCCATGTGCTTTATATGGCATCTGATTTAGTCTTCACAACAATATATATGAGAGATATTGTCAACTCCTATTTTATGGAGGATGAAACTAGGGCTCATGTCATCAGACAAGCTCCTCAAGGATCACTGACATAGTACGTGGCAGAGGTGGCCTTATTTCAAAGGCATTAAACTGTGGTGACTTAAATTCCGACTGAGGCAGACATAACTGGGACCAGCTCTTTCCCTGAGGAGCAGCTGGTACCACTGTCTTTTGGTCTGAGAAAGGGTGTGGATGAGAGAATGCATGGGTGACTGAAGAGGAAGAGTCTTAGAGGAACCGGGCTCTAAGACGTGAGAGTGTGGGGCTGCTAAGGCCCCAGGTGATGGAAAGAACATACCCGCCCCCCCCACCCGTTCCCCTTTATTCCCCTTCAGTGCATATTCTGGCTCCGCATTCAGATGCCTTCAACTTCAAGGTCCTTGGCCAGAGACCTCTCACCTGCTGTGAGCTGCTTTCCCTCCTGGGACTGTGTGGCAGCAGGTCCCTGCATGTCCTCTACTCCCAGCAGTCTCCTGTGCTAGCTGAGCAACCTCTCCTGCCTTAAAACCTTTTCCTTGCACAATGGAATGACTTACTGGCTTCCTGCCAAGACCAAAATAGTCTGGGCTCTATCTGTTCTGAGCTCACAAAGGACTGGGAGCATCGCAGTAAAAGCTTCAGTGCTCTTGAATTTGGATGAGCCAACGCTCACCAAATACACTTGCTTTTTAAATCTTTTTTTGAAGTAAGCTGAGGTGAGGAGGGGAACATAATGCACAGATAGGAATGGAAAGCTTTGGGTTTTTAGTCTTGGTCATAAGCTTCAGGGGCTTTCCAGGTGGCTCAGTGATAAAAGAATCCGCCTGACAATGCAGGAGATGTGGTTCGATCCCTGGGTTGGAAAGATTCCCCGGAGTAGGAAATTTCCAACATTCCTGCCTAGAAAATCTCATGGACAGAGGAGCCTGGCAGGCTACAGTCCATGGAGTTGCAGAAAGTTGGACATGACTGAATGAGCATGCACACATAAGCTTCAGAAAATTACTATGCGTGGGGGTGATGACTCAGCTGGTAACCTGGTATGATAAGCAGCTTATTCACAGGATCTAAGCACCTAGGTTTCCCTGTAGCTACAATGGGAGACTTAGAACCCCATCAACTGGCCACCACGGCTTTACACCTTACCTCCACAATAGGATATTTCTTGGCCCAAGTGCTGTTTGCTGGATCTGGAATTTCTTTGCTACACCACTGAGGTCTGAGGGCCAAAAGGAGAACAAATACCCTGCAGGTAAAGACAACATGGCATCTGGTTAAGTGTGCACACAGTGGCATGGGAACACAGGTTCTTAGTGAGGTGATTTCAGTGCAAGATTATGCAAATGAATAAAATGTAAATACTGCAGGAGAAAGATGTTGCCTCACCTAAGGCTGGACTAGTTTTCTATGAAGTCTGGACAGATGATAAAGCTCGTGCCACAACCACTTAGGGTTTGCTAAATAAACTATGGAACTTTCCCTCAGTATGATGTTTAGCTATCACTGAGCAGCCAAGTACTCATTCAACAGACACTGACTGAATCCCTAATGCATGACCAGCACAGTGCCACATGCTGCGTGGATAAAACAGCAAATAAGAGGACATGGTCAATACCCTTGGGGAGATTACTATTTAGTAAATTAGAATGTTTATAAAGAGCTTGTAATGGGAAATAAACTGTTTTGCTAAAAGTAAATAAAGAGTAAAACAGGATACAAGTGGCATAAACAGCTTGGACATAACCAAGCTTAAAAAAAAAAAAAGCCAAGAAAAAAATACCATATGGAAATATCCAACAGTAGTTGTATTTGGTGATCAGAAGGTCTTTTATTTCTTTCCACATCTCTGGGTTTTTGAAGATACTTTAAGATGAGTTTATGATGTGGAAGAAAAAAAATCCAAAAAGTGTTTCTTGCATGCACATGACTTAAATATTTTGCCTTTTTTTTTTTTAAATTAAAGAGAAATATGAAGCAGTTTTAAAGATGTGGCTTTAATAAACTTTGTTTAATAAGAAAAGTGAGCTGCTGCGATGTATTTAGCCCTTTGAAATGAGGTGAGGCCATGTGAGTAGGTTTTTTTCCCCCCAAAGAAATGTGAGCAAAGGTTCCTGTGACCTAGTATAGATCATGCAGATGAGGAAAGTACCCAAAGAATTGTGGGCCAATAAAATGGAAGACAACTGGATCCCTAAGTGGCTGTGTGGAGCAGAGCTGATGACCAATCAGATGACACACCTCAGAATTATATGCGAGAAAAATAAGCTATTTTATTAAAGCCACTATATTTGGAGGTTCTTTTATTTATTTATTTTTTAACAGCAGATGCCTCCACCCTAACTGATACTATTTCCCTCAGGAGGATGCATGGGATTCTAGTTGACTCTTTGAGTTCAACTTTTTCAAAGTCTACCTAAAAAGAGCTCTGCTTTGAAATATGTATCACATATGAGAGGGCTTTAATAAATGGAAAGCCTTTCAAACAAGTTCAATGGCCAGTAGAAAATGACTTTTCTACTGTAGTTTTACTTTGACCTCTTCTCCTACTTTACACAACATCTGAAGAAAACTATTGAATAACTAATTCATTTAAAAAATTCTCCATACCAAGTGGTACATGTTTAAAGAAATTTTAGAAACTATAGTTAAACAGAACTAAGATCACCTATGATTCTATCCCCGTTATAACCACCATTAATGTTTTAGTGTATATGCTTGGGGAGGAGTATATTAACTGCCATCCAGTACACGTTTTCCCCTCTTTCTTGGAAAGGGACCCTGATTTACTGGGACAACAAGGAGCCCAGCTAAAAGGTCACAGTTTTAAGCATCTCTTGCCTCATCAACTTCTGGCCAATGAGATGTAACAAAAAGTGTCACGTGTGACTTCTTCACATGAAGACTCCTGAAGAGGTAGGTACGGGCACTTCCTTCTCCCTGGAGCTGTAGAATGCAGGTCCGACGGCCACAGTCCCTGCAGCCACTGGGCCCTGAGGTGAACTTCATGAGGGCCTCATGAGGGCCATGAGGAGAGAAGCCAAGGTCGGGACAGTGCAGCAGAGAAAGGAGCCTGGGTCCCTGATGACCAGGGAGCTCCTACACCAGTCGTTACCTGAGTTTACTTCCTTTACCTGAGTGAGAAGCTTAGCTCATCTGTCATACTATTTTGGCTTTTTAAGTTATATACAACCAAATCTAATGCTCACTAATACATCTCACATGTCTGTGTGCATGTGTATATGCCCTATTTTTTTTAAAATGAAAGTACATTTTGTTTTACAACCTGCTTTTTAAAATGCCATATAGCAAATATTCATATGATTCATACTTTTCTTCTACATCTTTAATGAATGCATAGTATGCTATACGGCATAACATATACTGTGATTTATTTATCCAATTCCATGTTGTCAGGCATTTAGTTTGCTTCCAATTGTTCTCCTTTTATGAATAATACTTCAGTGAACCTGTTTGCCACTAAATATCTGTATATACCTATGATATACTCAGAATAAATTTCTAGTTAGAATTGTTAGGGGAAAGGTTTAATATTTTAAAAAGTTAAACATATACTGTCACTCTAAAAAGCTGAATATACTTAGTCTGCTACCAGCAATGTATGAGAAAACCATTTTTTTGGACCCATAGCAGCACCAGCTATTATATGAAAAAAACAAACAACTTTTACCAAAGTTGGCAGGTGTAATGAACTTACTTTTGTCGGAAGCAACGCATTGAGAGAACGCCCACCATGATGACAGCCATGCAGATACTTGGTGCCACAAATGTGCTCCAATTGGCTTTGCCTGCAGCAAAAAGTGGAGAAGGCAATGGCAACCCACTCCAGTGTTCTTGCCTGGAGAGTCCCAGGGATGGGGGAGCCTGTTGGGCTGCCGTCTATGGGGTCGCACAGAGTTGGACATGACTGAAGTGACTTAGCAGCAGCAGCAAAAAGTGAGCAAACCCTGTGACTGAGTTTAGAATGAGTTTAGAAATGTCCTCAGTGAACATTTCTAAATACTGACTGTGGGATCTCCCCAGTGGTCCAGTGGCTCGGAGACTCCGTGCTTCCAATGCAGGGGGCCCAGGTTCGATCACTCTTCAGGGTACTAGATCCCACATGCTGCAACTAAGAGTTCACGTGCCACAACTAAAGATCTTGCATGCTGTCATTAGGACCCAGCATAGCTAAGTAAATGAGTAAATAAATAAATACTGACAGTTGTGTGAACTCCCTGGGCTTTACAGCTCCTGCGTAGCTGGACTCAGGAACAAGGCTGACTCACTTTTGCCCATTCAGTTAGGGAGAAAGGGTACAAAGGGGCCAATTCTATGGTTCTAACAGAGGAGCTCCAATCCTACAAGGGCTCCTTCCTCTACTAGGGGCAGAGGGAAAGGGAGTGTGGTATACAAAGCACTGGCTGTGACCTGGAAGCCCTGGAGTCTGGTCCTGGCTCTGCCACTGGCTGATGTGTGGACCTCAGATAATTGATCTATAAATGGTGAATGATAAAATCTACCTTACAGGTTGTTGTGAACATTAGAGATGATGTATTTAAAGCACAGAGCCATTTATCTGAACATAGAAGGCCTCAAGAAATGGTAGCTATTAATTTTACCAAGCCACTGAATAAGCCTTCTAACTTGGGTCTTTGAAATTGTTCTGATTCCTTCCTCTAAACGATATTTCACTATGTATTGGGATTTTCTATTAATTCATGCAACATTTATTCAGTATAAACCAAGTAACAGGACAGGTTAAATGCTGGAATACACAGATGAATAGGCCATGGGCTTTGCAAGAAGTCATGAAGATAGTCCAGATGACAGATGTATAAACATGTAAACAGTAAACCATGATGCCATGGGATACATGTAAAAACAGCATATATGAGGCCCTGTTGCAGAAAACAAAATGGGAAACGGTTTCATGAGCAGCTCAGGAAGGTTTCCCCAAGGGCAGGATGTCAAAAGTTTAGAGCTGGATGCCTAGAAGTCAGCTATGCAGACAAGCTAGGGAAGTGCAGACAGACTAGCAGACTAGGCATGGAAGGAGGAAGCAGAGAGTGCTTCAGCAACCACAGATAGTCTGGTTTTGCTTTCTAGTACAAATGATGAGTTCGTGGCAGAGGATGGAGCTCGACAGGTGAACGGGACCAGATCATGCAGCAACTGGTAACAAAGCAGTTTGAATTCTAGCTTGAAAGCCCTTGGGAAACATGGATGGGTTGCCACAGGAGGTAGAATGTCAGCAACAGGGATCTTGTAGAAAGATTCTTCTTCTGAGAGAGTGAAGAACAGGTTAGGGGTGGGGAGGGTGTGCAGGGGGCACTGGCGGCCAGAGACCTGCTACTCCCATGAGAAGGGTTGTTCCCAGGGCTGAACAGGGGAATTAATGCTGGCAGCCTTGTTACCACCCCACACAACTGGCACAGCCTGGCATTTCTTTAGCATCTGCTTTGCTTTCTGGGCAGATGGGACAAGTCTGGAGTACCAGAAGCAGAAAGATGCTGAGTCCTTAATCCAATTAACTGCTCACAAGTTGCCTTTCATGGGAGTGCTGGGATATGAGTTGTCAGTTTTCCCAGTGGAGAAGTATCTAGCATAGGGTCCTGAATGATTAACTTGGTAGTCCTTGTCACAAACAAGAATAGCTTGTTTTATGCTTGGAGCAGATGTAAAAGGCACTGCCAGAGAGAACAGTGTAACTTAGCTGCTAGGAGAGAAACCCATGTTAGCTGGGCCACTTCGTCACATATTCAAATTTAACTTAAACTCAAATCTGAGTCTGATTTGTAGTTCTGGCACTTGCCACCTCTATGACCCTGGGTCATCGCTCTGTACCTCATACCTATGAAAAGATGCCCTAGGCCCTCATTCCTGCATTCATTTCCTATGGAGTGCCTGGCAGTGTGCCTGCTATAGGCATGTGACACAGCTGCAGTCAGGATCAAATGAGTGAAAGTATGTGTCACATGGGTTGGATCGTGTCCTCCCACCCTGAAATTCATATGTGGAAGTTTTAACTTCCAATTCCTCAAAAAGCGACCTTATTTGGAAATAGGGTCATTGCAAAGGCTATTAGTTAAGATAAGGTCAGACTGGAGTAGTTTAGTTCAATTCAGTTCAGTTGCTCAGTTGTGTCCAGCTCTTTGTGACCCTGTGGACTGCAGCACGCCAGGCCTCCCTGTCCATCACCAACTCCCAGAATTTATTCAAACTCATGTCCATTGAATCGGTGATTCCATCCAACCATCTCATCCTCTGTCATCCCCTTCTCCTGCCCTCAAGCTTTCATCAAGGTCTTTTCAGATGAGTCAGTTCTTCACATCAGGTGGCCAAAGTGTTGGCGTTTCAGCTCAGCATCAGTCCTTCCAATGAATATTCAGGACTGATTTCCTTTAGGATGGGCTGATTGGATCTCCTTGCAGTCCAAGGGACTCTCAAGAGTCTTCTCCAACACCACAGTTTAAAAGAATCAATTCTTTGTCATTCAGCTTTCTTTATAGTCCAACTCTCACATCCATACATGACTATTGGAAAAACCACAGCCTTGACTAGAGAGACATTTGTTGGCAAAATAATGTTTCTGCTTTTTAATATGCTGTCTAGGTTGGTCATAACTTTTCTTCCAAGGAGTAAGTGTCTTTTAATTTAATGGCTGCAGTCACCATCTGCAGTGATTTTGGAGCCCACCAAAATAAAGTCTGTCACTGTTTCCACTGCTTCCCCATCTATTTGCCATGAAGTGATGGGACCAGATGCCATGATCTTAGTTTTCTGAATGCTGAGCTTTAAGCCAACTTTTTCACTCTCTTCTTCACTCATTCACTTCACTTCACTTTCATCAAGAGGCTCTTTAGTTCTTCTTTCCTTTCTGCCATAAGGGTGGTGTCATCTGCATATCTGAGGTTATTGATATTTCTCCTGGCAATCTTGATTCCAGCTTGTGCTTCATCCAGCCCAGCATTTCTCCTTATATACTCTGCATTTAAGTTAAATAAACAGGGTGACAATATACGGCCTTGATGTGCTCCTTTCCCTATTTGGAACTAGACGAAAATGATCTTCACGACCCAGATAATCATGATGGTATGATCACTCACCTAGAGCCAGACATCCTATGTGAAGTCAAGTAGGAAGCATCACTACGAACAAAGCTAGTGGAGGTGATGGAATTCCAGTTAAGCTATTTCAAATCCTAAAAGATGATGCTGTGAAAGTGCTGCACTCAATATGCTGGCAAATTTGGAAAACTCAGCAGTGGCCACAGGACTGGAAAAGGATTCATTCCAATCCCAAAGAAAGGCAAAGCCAAAGAATGTGCAAACTACTGCACAGTTGCACTCATCTCATATGCTAGTAAAGTAATGCTCAAAATTCTCCAAGCCAGGCTTCAACAGTACATGAACCATAACTTCCAGATATTCAAGCTGGTTTTAGAAAAGGCAGAGGAACCAGGAGCCAGAGATTGGCCCCAGATGTGAGATGAGAGCTGTGGGACAGATTCTCTCACAGCTCTCAAAAGAAGCCAACTCTGCTGACACCTTGTTCTCAGACTTGCAGCCTCCTGAACTGTGAGGAAATTAATCTCTGTTGTTTAAGCTACTCGGTTATTGTGCAAAGTTTCCCACACACAAAATACAGTTGCAAAGTGCTTAACACAGTGCCTTGAGCATGATAACTATCTAATATGCAAAAGTTGTTAAAAAAGTAAGATCATGGCATCCAGTCCCATGACTTCATGGCAAACAGAAGGGGGAAAAGTGGAGGCAGTGACAGATTTTATTTTCTTGGGCTCCAAATCACTGTGGATGGTGACCTCACCCATGGAATTAAAAGATGCTTGCTCCTTGGAAGAAAAGCTATGACAAACCTAGACAGCATATTAAAAAGCAGAGATATCACTTTGCTGACAAAGGTCCATATTGTCAAAGCTATGGTTTTTCCAGTCATCTATGGATGTGAGAGTTGTACCATAAAGATGGCTGCCAAAGAATTGATGGTTCTGAACTGTGGTGTTGGAGAAGACTCTGGAGAGTCCCTCGGACTGCAAGGAAATAAAAGCAGTCAATTCTAAAGGAAATCAACCCTGAATATTCATTGGAAGGACTGATGCTGAAGCCGAAGCTTCAACACTTTGCTGATGCAAAGAGCCTACTCATTGGAAAAGACCCCAATGCTGGGAAAGATTGAGGGCAGGAGGAGAAAAGGGCAACAGAGGATGAGATGGTTGGATAGCATCATGGATTCAATAGAAATGAGTTTGAGCAAACTCAGGGAGATAGTGAAGGACAGGGAAGCCTGGGGTGCTGCAGTTCAAGGAGTTGCAAAGAGCTGGACAATAGGCAAGAGCTGTATCCTTGTTGGGATTATGCTCATCTTTCATTGAACAGATAATCAGAGGACAAGTACTATGTGCTGGGTGGTGTTCCAGACCTTGATAATAAGTGTTAGACACTAGTTCCTGCCTGTTGGATTCAGAGTTTTGAATAGGGGTCAAGCGTAGCGCATTATGAAGAAAATACGGATGTGCATTTAGGAAGACTTTCTGGAGGAGGCAACATTTTTGCTAAGTTTTGAAAACTGAGTAGAGACTGTCTCCAAGCAGATAATGAAATGGTAGGGCACTCTGCTTAGAGGACATGGCAAACACAAGGGTGTAGCGGCAAGCAAATAATTAATAAACTAAAGAAAGTCTGATAATCTCCTTATCACATAATGGGGGTATACTCCTATGGAGGAATCCAGTGGACTGGCCCTCTGTAAGGGTGGTTCTTACCTTGCAGACAAAATTCTCTTTCATTTCCTTGGGGGCTTTCACCAGCAGCTGTCAGAGCTGTCATCCACAGAACATATGTCACTCTGGGCTGCAGGCTGTCTATGGGATGTGAATTTGGGGAGATCCTATAGGGAATTTCTGAAAGGAATATAAAGGAGGAAAGGCATGCATTAAAGGAGATACTTGAATGTGGGCTTTTATTCGTATTTATTTGTTAGTGCTTTGTTTAAATTGAAAAAGAAAAGCACATTGCTATTTTAAAATAGTCCTAATTCATTGGTACTTAATACTTTAAAAGACCCTAGACACTATCATTTATGAAGGCCCCATGTCACAGTATATTAAAAGAATATACTGTGTATATTAAAAAGAATATACACAGTATATTAAATTTTTTTTCTGTGATAAAAATATTTTCAAAGAATGTGTATTATTTTGCTTTTGAAATTATTTAGCTGTAGTAATTCCTTTTATTTCCTATAATTAAGAAGAGATGGCAAGAATACACAGAAGAACTGTACAAAAAAGAGCTTCATGACCCAGATAATCATGATGGTGTGATCACTGACCTAGAGCCAGACATCCTGGAATGTGAAGTCAAGTGGGCCTTAGAAAGCATCACTATGAACAAAGCTAGTGGAGGTGATAGAATTCCAGTTGAGCTATTTCAAATCCTGAAAGATGATGCTGTGAAAGTGCTGCACTCAATATGCCAGCAAATATGGAAAACTCAGCAGTGGCCACAGGACTGGAAAAGGTCAGTTTTCATTCCAATCCCAAAGAAAGGCAACGCCAAAGAATGCTCAAACTACTGCACAATTGCACTCATCTCACACGCTAGTAAAGTAATGCTCAAAATTCTCCAAGCCAGGCTTCAGCAATATGTGAACCGTGAACTTCCTGATGTGCAAGCTGGTTTTAGAAAAGGCAGAGGAACCAGAGATCAAACTGCCACCATCTGCTGGATCATGGAAAAAGCAAGAGAGTTCCAGAAAAACATCTATTTCTGCTTTATTGACTATGCCAAAGCCTTTGACTGTGTGGATCACAATAAACTGTGGAAAATTCTGAAAGAGATGGGAATACCAGACCACCTGATCTGCCTCTTGAGAAATTTGTATGCAGGTCAAGAAGCAACAGTTAGAACTGGACATGGAACAACAGACTGGTTCCAAATAGGAAAAGGAGTTCGTCAAGGCTGTATATTGTCACCCTGTTTATTTAACTTCTATGCAGAGTACATCATGAGAAACGCTGGGCTGGAAGAAACACAAGCTGGAATCAAGATTGCCGGGAGAAATATCAATAACCTCAGATATGCAGATGACACCACCCTTATGGCAGAAAGTGAAGACAAACTCAAAAGCCTCTTGATGAAAGTGAAAGTGGAGAGTGAAAAAGTTGGCTTAAAGCTCAACATTCAGAAAACGAAGATCATGGCATCTGGTCCCATCACTTCATGGGAAATAGATGGGTAAACAGTGGAAACAATGTCAGACTTTATTTTTCTGGGCTCCAAAATCACTGCAGATGGTGACTGCAGCCATGAAATTAAAAGATACTCCTAGGAAGGAAAGTTATGACCAACCTAGATAGCATATTCAAAAGCAGAGACATTACTTTGTCAACAAAGGTTCATCTAGTCAAGGCTATGGTTTTTCCGGTGGTCATGTATGGATGTGAGAGTTGGACTGTGAAGAAGGTTGAGCGCCAAAGAATTGATGTGTTTGAACTGTGGTGTTGGAGAAGACTCTTGAGAGTTCCTTGGACTGCAAAGAGATCCAACCAGTCCCTTCTGAAGGAGATCAGCCCTGGGATTTCTTTGGAAGGAATGATGCTGAAGCTGAAACTCCAGTACTTTGGCCACCTCGTGCGAAGAGTTGACTCATTGGAAAAGACTCTGATGCTGGGAGGGATTGGGGGCAGGAGGAGAAGGGGACGACAGAGGATGAGATGGCTGGATGGCATCGCTGACTCGATGGACGTGAGTCTGAGTGAACTCCGGGAGTTGGTGATGGACAGGGAGGCCTGGCGTGCTGCGATTCATGGGGTTGCAAAGAGTTGGACACGACTGAGTGACTGATCTGATCTGATAATGTTTCTGACATTTATCAGGTATATTTGAGAACTCCTGGGGAGGAAATTAAATGTACAAATTGTTTTCAATAGAATTTTCAAGAAATTCTATTTCCTAGAAATTTGTGCATTTATCAATTAATGAAATAGACATTTAAGTTACATTTATTAATTCTGATTTCCCTTTTTTTTTTTTTTTTGATAAGTTCTGGGTATTGGTCTTGGTGGATTTAATCTTTGATCTGCTTCAATTTGACATAAAATCTAAAAAATGAGAGCAATAGTACTTAGATTTATTTTGGTAGTTTAAGCCTAGATTGTCAGTTCTTTATACTTTCAACACCCCTGCAGGTTCTCAGCAGGGAAGATTTGGTTTTTGAGCAATGTGTTGATGCTGTTTTTCTCCTCCAAGAAACATGAATGTCGGTAGCATTTAGTAAACAGGCAGTCTCCTCCTCCAGGGATCTGCCGGGTGTGAGTTTCAGAGTGAGCTCTCAAAAACTGAGGGGAACTGTAAAATTAAGGCTGGAGCTTCTACAGGTGTAGTTTACTTGCTCAGCAGACTTGTCCATGTGCTGGTGATCAAAGTGGAAACCAGAACGCAGCACTGTGTGCCTCAACATCATTTATGGGCTTACAAATCCCAGGGTGGGGCTTCCCAGGTGGTACAGTGGTAAAGAATCCGCCTGCGAATGCAGGAGATGCCAGTTTGATCCCTGGGTCGGGAAGATCCCCTGGAGAAGGAAATGGCAACCCACTCCAGTATTCTTGCCTAGAAAATTCCATGGACAAAGGAGCCTGGTGGGCTACAGTCCACGTGGCCACAAAGACTGAGTGACTGAGCACACACAAATCCTAGGGCAAGTTAGATTTTCCCCCTGCTTGCTGAATTTACTTCAACAGTCAGACATATTTATTATGCATACAAGACACTAAGACACAGAGTATGCCTCAACGAGTTCACCATCTATTACTAGTAGGGATAACAGACCCCATGACACTCCCACACCCCTGCTTACTATGGGTGACCAGCAAGATGGAGCCCTGTATTATTGCGTTCACTCTGCCCAAAGGAGCTAAGGCCTCAGCAGATCATTTAACAGCTGTGACTATCAGAGCAATTCCTATATTTTCCATCCTTTTGAGAAAAAGTACCACGTGGAAAATTCCTAACCCTACTTCAACCTGATGAAATTGCTTGCACAGACTTCAGCTATATGATTAAACTAAATTGTATCTCATTCCCAAGGCAGGGGACTAAAAAAATAATTTGAGAGAGACTTTCTGCTCATCTTGCTGCAGCAAAGCATGCATGGTGAGCATCAGGGAGTCAAATGAGACATTGGAACACAAGGGAAGGTGTTTGAATAGTTTTCTGGGCCAAAAATGTTTACATACACACACACACACACACACACGTGCATATATTGTATATATTTGAAGAATAAAAACAGAAGTTATGGGAGGAGCAGGGAGGAGAGTGATGGTGTCAGCAATCTGGTTGGCAAATAGGTTGAGTTGAGTAATGAGAGAAAGAAGTCATGCAGGAAATACTGGTTCTGCTGCCTCATCTGGGCTGTGACCTGGCAGAGATAAAGGAGGCCATTCAGTCCTTAGGTCTGAAACTTTAGGCTGATGGTGGTTAAATGAGAAAGGCACCAGTTTAGAGGCTAATGGTTGCCAGTTATCTGAAACGTGGCCAGTAAGAAGGTCAAGTGGTACCAGGCAAAACTGTTGTTGTTTAGTCACTAAGTTCTGTCTGACTCTTTTGTGACCCTGTGGAATGTAGCCCACTCAGATCCTCTGTCCACGGGATTCTCCAGGCAAGAATACTGGAATGGGTTGCCATTTCCTTCTCCAGGGGGATCCCCAACCCAGGGATTGAACCCAAGTCTCCTGCATTGGCAGGCAGATTCTTTACCACAGAGCCACAAGGGAAGCACACCAGGCAAAACAGTTGCATGGTTACTAGAAATTAGCTTTGATCTAATCATCTGCATTGATTTAATAAAGTGCAAGGCAGTATTCACCCATTTGTTACTCAAAAAATACTGTTCTTATTAAACACCTACTGGATGCCTGGCTGTACTGCAAGTAAGGGGGAGACAATGATGAACTAATAATCATGGCTTCTGTCTTCATGTTGGCAAAAACAGCCAAGTAATAATAAGTAGAGGGTGTGTGCCTGTAGAGCAGTGCGCATGGCAGAACCCACACGCTTCCAGAGGAGTGGCAGTGTGCTGGAACTACCTGGGGAAGCCCCACCCCAGCGCTACGCCTCTCTCCCAACCAGTCCAGGCCGGGTGAAGTGCTCTTACTGAACCCTGCTTGTGCTGTCAGAGGCCAGGCCAGAAGACACCTACGACAAGGGTCCTTCCTCCTGGGAACTCCATGCTCCTTTTGCTGTTGTCAAGCCTTTCTGGTTTCTTTCTCTCTCCTCCCCAACCTACTGCCTCCTACCACTCTCTAGAAACTGCACCTGTGGATTCGCCAACAATTTCTGGTTGCCAAATGCAACAGGTAGTTGTCAGTCCTTGATTAAAGAATTTACATCACTTGTGTGTAGTTTTCCATCACCCTGGGTAGACTGTGAGCTCTCTGAAGATAGGGAACAGGTCTTATTCATCTGTAAGTGCTAAGAGGGAAACTATCTAAACTGGTATAAAATAGGGTTTGAATCTGCACCTTCTTCCTTTTAAACTTATTTTAAAATACCATTACACAGACTTCAGATTCATCAGATTTTTTGCAAATAAGGTAGGTAATTTCTTCAACATCTACAAGAACAGATTTTAGAACTATCTAACCATGTTGATCTGTTATAAATAGACATCTCAGTTTAAATTCTATAAAAATTAACATTTAAGAGGGAGCAAATGTCACATGAAGCATTCCAAATGGCCCAGGATTGCATCAATTGATGAAGCACCACTGGGGGCACATTCAGAACTGACTAACCCTGACAGTGGGGAGCAGCTACGTTCAGTGATATGCTGCATTTAGAAACTGTGGATTATTAAGCAGATTGTTGTAAGGTCTCATAGTGGAACACTATAGAACTGTTAAAAAGAAGAATGAGACAAGTCCACATGGACTGATGTGGAAAGATCTCACTACGGATTGATGTTTTTTGTTGTTTAGCTGCTGCTGCTGCTAAGTCGATTCAGTCGTGTCCGACTCTGTGCGACCCCATAGACGGCAGCCCACCAGGCTCCCCATCCCTGGGATTCTCCAGGCAAGAACACTGGAGTGGGTTGCCAGTTCCTGCTCCAATGCATGAAAATGAAGTCGCTCAGTCGTGTCCGACTCTTAGTGACCCCATGGACTGCAGCCTACCAGGCTCCTCCTTCCATGGGATTTTCCAGGCAAGAGCACTGGAGTGGGGTGCCATTGCCTTCTCCAGTTTAGTTGCTAGTGAGAGGCAAAGTAAGGTACAGATCAGAATACAGATGGTTATCCCAAATGTATGCTGGTATACGCATTGCATTTTCTTCTGGAAGAACACATGAAGAACTACTAACAGCTTAAGTATAGAGGAAAGGATAATTCCCACTTTATATCTTTCTGAACTATTTGAATGGTTTTACCATATGTAAGTATTACTTATATAATAAAAAATAATTAGCTTTAAAAGTCATAACTTTTAGAAAAGCAATACTGCAGATCTAAGGTCAAGAGAGAGGACCAGTTCCTCAAGTTTGCCAGGTAAAAACCACTCTGCAGGCAGCACTCTGGCACCTATATGGCAGGTCGGCTTTGTTACATTCTTCTTGAACCCAATAATTCTTACTAAGGAATAAAATGGTTGCTTCTTTATGATACATGCTCCTGAAAGAACTCTGGCTGCCTATAAATACGAAAGGGAGGTTCAAGCCAGGAAAAATAAAACAAAACTGCATAAATCAAAGATTAAAACATTAAATCTGGCAAGTGATTTGGAGCTGCTCAGTGAATGAGTGATGAAATCACTTGAGATAATACTCTAGCCAGAATTTAATTGCTTTAGTATTATTGCATAATTATGGGTCATAAGGAGTTACTTAAATTGTATTTTATCCATTTAAGGAGAAAATAACATGCTATGATGGTATTTGCAAGTGTGGGGATTCAAAGGTTTTCCAAACGCATTCCCCACAAACCTCAAGGGTCTATATAATGATATCCAAGTGCCTTTATTGCTTTTTGAAATGCTGTCCCCATATAAGTGAGCTCCTTAAGAGCCTCATTCATTAACTTTATTTCTTCCATTGCTTGGCATGTAACACATATTCAGTAACTGTGAGTGTGTGTGTGTTTAGATGTCTTTTACTTTTCTTCATTCAATTAACTTTACACATATTTATTGAGCACCTACTAAGTCCTAGGTACAGTGCCAGCACTTGCACAGCTTGTGTTTTCCCAACACCTAAACAAGAAAGGCCCTGTTGCCTTTGTCTCTCACACATACCACAAAGCTGAGGCTGGGAGTTGGAGTCCCGTTCCTTCCAATATATCCTGTAGTGGAGGATGCAGCCCATTTGCTCCCGGGCTGGAATTTCATCCCATGAAATTAAAACGCTCCCCTTTTCCTCTGAGATGGCATTAATGTGGGGGCCACTCAGTGGTGCTGTGAAGTAGAACATAGGAGGCTTTTGTCACCCTCCAAATCCAAACCATTAAACTAGAGCACAATTGGACGAAAGAGCCCAAGACTCACCTTTGTGCTGGGAGTTACCCCGGGTGGAGTTGCACCCTCCCTGGTCCCCTGCAAGTGCATGCACGCGGATTTCATAACAGATGTAAGGTTTTATGTTTTCTGCAAGACATAAAGACAGAGGCTATTCCAGTTCAAACAAGGGTTTAAACAAAACCACACAGACAGCTTCTGAAACAAAACTCACTTTTAAGGAAAACCTTCGACTTCTACAAATAAATTATTTGCTGTTTACAGCAAAGTAAGGGTGATGTTTTGTAGGCACAGCACTTGAATGGCTCTTCTGATTCCCCAGATACTTATCATGATCTGACAGGGCAGTGTAGGTGACACATTCTGGTGTGACTAATCAGGGTGCCGCTCAGTGTAATCTACCCCTTTGCCCCGCCCTGCCAGCCCCCAGTCCCCCCGCCACAGCCCCCAGTCCCCCCGCCATGTTCCACTCAGGTCTCAGTTGCCTCACAGCTTGGAAGACTGGGAAGATACCTGGGGATGCTAATACTCCTTCCTATCTTTTAAAGTGCTACACTTTGCAGTTTTCTGTCAGCCATAAGGTTTATTGGCACTCTCCCCTGCCCAAACTCCTTATTTCCATGAATCTCAAATGTCAATTTCCTGTAAAGAAAAGGCCCCTGTCATAGATACTGCCCGTGACTTATCTTTAAACTCCCAATGAAAATTTAAAGGAAAAAGATTACTTCTGTTAGGTAACTAACTGTAGTCTCACATGGGCAGAGGAAGGACTCTTTCCCACATTGTTCAATGCCCTGCCATAGGTAGGTCGGGTCCCCTACACTGACAGTTGATTAGGGTTTTACATTTTCTTTTTGGGAAGAGGAATTTTATATCACAGAATAATTTACTACATTGTGTGTTTTCTATAAAAATCCATTATCCCTTAAATATTCCAGCAAGTAGGCAGTACATAAAGCCCAAATGTGCAACTACTACTGTCCATGAGGAGATAAAAACTCATGCCATGGGCAAGTTCCAAATTGTATTCATGAGTCAAGTGAAGTAGAACAAGGCTGCAATCAGCTTAGCCCTGTCATCTAAAGATGCTTTGTGGGTGGCATCCAGACCCAGAAATCCAAAGGGCAACATGGAATATGGAATTGCTTCATTTGGGAGGGGCTGGTGCCTGGCAGCTCTGTTGCTAGTTCTGGAAGGGACCTATCAACCACAGTGCCAGGTGGGAGTTCCAGATGAGCACATTAGGCAAACGGTTTCGTTGCATTTTGCCATGCAAGGTGTGAGTTCAGGGCAGAGGCCTTGGGAACTGCGGCATCAGAAACTTTGGGCTTCTTGTGAATAGCCTGCCCCTAGTGGAGGAGGGCAGGCTTCGCTTGTGGCTCCGATGGTAAAGAGTCTACCTGCAATGCAGGAGACTGGGGTTCAGTCCTGGGTTGGGAAGATCCCGTGGAGGTGGTCATGGCAATCCATTCCAGTATTCTTGCCTGGAGAATCCCATTGACAGAGCAGCCTAGTGGGCTATAGTCCAGGGGGTCACAAAGAGTCCGACACAACTGAGTGACTAACATGTGGAGGAGGGAAGAAAATGTGGCTCCATAACTTAGCTGACTCTTTTTTATGAAGAGTAGAGCCCGAGCAAGCTTGTTCCCCAATTCTGACCTTAAGAACTCCTCCTGTTTTCCCGGCTAATTCTTACTTGTGTGTGTATGTGTGCTCAGTCAGTCATGTCTGACTCTGCAACCCCATGGACTGCAGACTGGAGGCTCCTCTGTCCATGGAATTTTCCAGTCAAGAATGTTGGAGTGGGTTGCCATTGCCTACTCCAGGGGATCTTCCCGGCTCAGGGATCAAACCTGCCTCTCTTGGGTCTCCGGCACGAACACACCCTAATCACTGTCTGCTCCCCACCTCAGAAATTCCTTAGCCTTTGCTGCTGGTGGATGAAGCCCATACTCTTAACATTTTCATTTCTTTTTAGAGTCTGGCCCTGAGTTCCAGGCTTATTTCTGAAGACTCCCATGAATGCACACACACCTGGCACTCCTAGGCAAAGGTTCTGTCTCCCTATTCATAAACTGTCTCTCAAGTGGTTTTCACAGAAAGCTAATTTCACCTGTTAAGTCTGGGAGAAGGCAAACACTAAATGATCAGCAATGAGAGGCAATCATAGAGGAAGTATGATGGGAGCATACAGAAGATGAGCCCCAATAGGTAGGCATGAGGGAAGGTTTTCTAGACACCATGATGTCTACGTTATCTGTAAAAGGAGTGGTTATATAATAAGGTCAGAACTGTTTTCACCTAGACAAGACAGGACTGACAGTCTCTAGCCTAGACCCCACCAACTTATAATCCAGGAGTTGAACTTCACTGTAGCCCATTCCAAAGCATCCAACTCTGCCCCAGCTAGATGCTGGGAAAAAACTGGTAAGGGTCTTATGGCAATGAGTTATCTTACTGACTGGAGAGGGTAACTTTGAATTCGTGATAAGTATGAATTAGGTAAGTTTTAAGTGTTTATTTCTAAAAGTGAAGTGAAAGTGAAGTCACTCAGTCGTGTTCAACTCTTAGCGACTGTTACGTCAAAACAAACTCACAGTTAATCAAGTGTTTTCAGGTAGGAGAATGACTTGAATTAATAGTTAATCTCATCCAGTATGATTGCTTTTATTCAAATGAATATGTCTGAAGTGCTTAAGAACATTTTAGTTTCTTAAGTATGGAAAAAATTCTCTCTTGTCATTTATTTTAGGCACTGTGTATAGAATTAATAGAATTTCTAAAAAGAAAGATCTGTAGGGACTGTATAGTTCAAACTATCCCAAAGGGGTAAATCCTAATATAATAAGTGTTTATAATTATATAGCAGTTTAGAGTTCAGTATCTACTGTTTCGTCTGATTTGATGGACATAACAGTCATAAAGGGCTTCCCAGTTAGCTCAGTAGTAAAGAATACGCCTGCCAGCACAGGAGATCCAGGAGACGCAGGTTGGATCCCTGGGCCGGGAAGATCCCCTGGAGGAGGAAAGGGCAACACACTGCAGTATTCTTGCCGGGGGAAATCCCGTGGACAGAGGAGCCTGGCGGGAGTCCACAGGGTCACAGAGTCAGACATGACTGAGCACGCATACACACACACACACACACCACACCCTTAAAGGAACACTGATTCCACCTCAGCAACTCTAGGGACAGAGAATGCACTGCCTTGAGGGGCAACAACTGTCCTATTAGAGACCATCAACTGTAAGGGAAGTACTTTCTCAAAATTGAGCTGACATCTGTCTTCTTACAATTTTTATGCAGAGGGCCTTCATTCTGCTCTCCAGACAACAAAGGACACATACCCTTTCTTACATACATATTGAAGCCAGCAAGAGTCATCAACCACCTCCCACCCCAATCTAGAACACTCTCCTACACACTAAATGCTTTCCGCATTAAAAGTTCTAGACCCTAAAGGCTTGCTCACCTTCCTCTGATGCTCACGGGGGTATCCAGGCAGCATTCTCTTTAAGTACCGTGATTAAAATTGAACACAACCCACTAGAAGTCTGAGTAGCCAGACTCTAAAAGAGGCACACAGTTAAGGACTGGGTCATGTATCATGCACCATGCTCTGTTTTTTTCATCTGTGAAAATCTTGCCTCCTTAAGCAGGATGTGTATATCCTCCTGGACAGGTATAATGGTTGTCATGGTGTAATGAAAATATTATGGGATTTAGAGCTTCAAAACCTATAAAATCTTAGCTCCATCACATATAATACTAATACTGATAGCTAGATTATTGAGCACTTAAAATGTGTTAGGTATTGTTAAAATGTTTTCTCCTTCAATTAGTCTTCACAATAACCCAGTGAGGTAGGCAATATTACCCCCATTTTCCAGATAAGGAAACTGAGGCACAGAGAAGTTAATTTGCCCTGGATCATACACTTTGATAAGTGACAGAGCCAGGACTCAAATCCAGATAATCTGGCTGCAGAACTTTTCATCACTATGCTGAACTTATACTTTAAAAATCACACTGACATTTTTAACACATTAAATTAACACATCACTGCCATACAGAAAACACATTTATCAACATTTTAAGGGAATACTTCTCAGTGCTCTGTGGTAACCTAAATGGGAAGGAAATAAAAAAAAGAAGGGGTATATATTGGGTTGGCCAAGGAGTTCATTCAGGTTTCCTGTAATATAGAAATATATGTATAGCTGATTCACTTTGCTATTAGTAGAAACTAACACAACATTGTGAAGCAACTATATGTCAATAAAATAAATAAAAAAAATAATTTGGGGTGATCTGCTGGCCTAGATTTTCATTAATAATCTTATGATGATTTTGCTTTATTGTAGAATAACAATTAGTAGGAGAAAAATAGAAGGCGGAAAATACTGTAGCTTCAGCTTCTGAATGTGTCAGCACATGTGCGTGTGCGCACACACACACAGACACACAGACACACACAGACACACGTGCCTTGTTCGTTGAAATTCATCCTGGAAGATTTTCAAAAAAGTGACCATCTAACTAGCTTAACTCTAGAATGCAAATAATACCATTTCTCTTCGGGAAAATTAAAATAAGAAATTCCCACTAATTGGTCTTTGGTAACATTCATTGGTAAGTAAGGGAGGCCTTTGAGTATTTCAAACACAAAACAATAATAGAAGCTGACAGTGGCTCACAGAGTAAGACTTCAGAGTTTGTAATTAAGAACTTGAAAAAAATAAAGAACTTGAGATGTTGCCCTTTAATGTTTGTTGGGCAAATATGTCAGCCATCTCCGGTGCGATTAGGACTAGATCTCTCTGACAGAAGAGGTTAAGGATTCTTTTCACTGGTTAGAAATAATAAGCCCCATTTAGGGACTGCTTCCATGACAGCAGAAGGGTAAGCATCAGACTCTGATAGGAGGAAGACACACACCACTGCAATCATTTATCAAAATGGTTAAACAAGCCTTTGGCCGCCTTGTTTTCCAATTGTTCAATGTTGCTTATAGACTCCCCGAGTGGCTCAGTGGTAAAGAATTCACCTGCCAATGCAGGAGACGTAGGTTTGATCCCTGGGTCTGGGAAGATCCTCTGGAGAAGGAAATGGCAACCCACTCCAGTATTCCTGCCTGAGAAATTCCATAGACAGAGGACCCTGGTGGGCTACAGTCCATGGGGTTGCAAAGTGTCAGACACGACTTAGCGATGAAACAACAATAACAACAATGTTGCCTATGCACAGGATTAAATGATTATTTATGACATTTCTTTTCAGTTTAAATTCATATTGTATGATACAGAAATTTAAGATGTACTCCAAAGATAAAATGAAATAGAAAAAAAACACTGATTAACTTCTGTCCAATTGTTTGAATGCATTTTCAGATGCTTTCCATAACTTGATATATGTAACCACTGACAGATTTGCAATTTGAGGATGAGAGAAACCAACTGTCATATAGATAATTCTGGGTTTATTATCACACAAATAATAAGCAGCAGAATTGGAAATGAAAGATCTCCTGGTTTCCTCATTTGTAATAATGGGGGAAATAACTCTTGCTACATACGATTTTTCTCACAATTAAATGAACTCCCAAATGTAAGGTGTCCATCACACTGACTGGCTACTACTTAGCTCTCAGCCATGCTTGTTGGGTTCATTATTTACTCATCATATATGGCACTGTCCCAGGCACATGAGTTTTCAATAAATCCTAGAGGTTTTAGTCAATCAGTGGGTCTTCTATGGCTGCAGTGGTGCACCCTGATGGGCTCTAGGTCATCACTGCCCCTCTTCTCACACAGCTGTAACTGAGAGCATGGCTTTGGGTTCCTGCCTGAAGTTTCCTTGAAAAACGTGAACTTAGTAACCCTTGAAAAGGAAGGTGAATATTAAGTACCTGAAATCAGAGCAGACAGTCTGTAGGGGGGACTCCACAACCAGCCAAGAGGGGGCTGCATACCAGCCCCTGGGTGGAGCTCCCTCCACTCCACCACATATTCCTGCACAGCAGCGGTAGCTTTCTCTGGAGGTGTCCACGTCACCATGAGCTTGTCCATGCCCTCTGACTTTGCCAAGACCTGTTGAGGAGCCAGCAACTCTTTATGGGGAAAGGTGGGGGGGAAAAAAAAACAAAATCACAGTGGAAACAGATATAAAAAACAACTACCCAACCCAGCAAAGTTGTGGCAATAACCGACGTCTTTTAAAGGACTTCAGGTTCACAGATTTTGTTCATCCAGCTTCTCAGTTCTTGGAGAACAGGCATCGGTGCCAGGACCCTGTGTAGTGTTATTTATGGAATTATTTCCCCTTCATCTTCCATTTCACTTTCCACTTCTGTGTCCCCAAAGGTACCTGCTCTAGTGATCTATAATATGCATCCTTCTAATCTACCTTCTATATGTTTATTTGCATATATATGTGTCCTTGAGAATTAGTGTTGCTTTCAGTTTGTGTGTTGTATTTTCCTGAAACACATTTGGAGTAAATCTAGTGCTTTTCCTAACTTTTATTTTCCCACTCAACAATATGTTTCTATTCTGCTGCTATATGAAAATCAAGCTCATTCCTTCAGATTACTGCCTCAACATGTTCTTTGTGTAGTCTCCAAGTGACAAGCTTTCTTCCAACTCTTTGTCAGCACAAACAAGGATGCAATGAACCTTCTCTTGCATGTCCTTGTGTGTGCCTATGTAAAAGTGTCTCTCTCATTCTCTTACACTGTTGGTAAGAATGTAAATTGGTATAGCCACTATGGAGAACAGTATAGAGGTTCCTTAAAAAACTAAAAATAGAGCTACCACATGACCCAGCAATCCTACTCCTGGGCAAAGATCTGGAGAAAACCAAAATTTGAAAAGATGCATATACTCTGATATTCATTGCAGTACTCTTTACAATAGCCAGGACATGGAAGCAACCTCAATGTCCACTGACAGAGGAATGGATAAAGAAGATGTGGTACAAATATACAATGGAATATTACTCAGCCATAAAAAGGAACGAAACAATGCCATTTGCAGTGACATGGATGGACCTAGAGATTGTCATACAGAATGAAGTAAGTCAAAAATAGACAAATATCATGTAATATCACTAATATGTGTAATCCAGAAAAATGGTTCATATGAACTTATTTGCAAATCAGAAACAGAGTCATAGATTAGAAAACAAATTTGTGGTCACTAAGGAGGAGGGATGGGATGAATTGGTAGATTGGGATTGACATATAAACACTACTATATATAAAATAGATGACTAAGAGAAATATCAGTAACCTCAGATATGCAGATGACACCACCCTTATGGCAGAAAGTGAAGAGGAACTCAAAAGCCTCTTGATTAAAGTGAAAGTGGAGAGTGAAAAAGTTGGCTTAAAGCTCAACATTCAGAAAACGAAGATCATGGCATCTGGTCCCATCACTTCATGGGAAATAGATGGGGAAACAGTGGAAACAGTGTCAGACTTTATTTTTCTGGGCTCCAAAATCACTGCAGATGGTGACTGCAGCCATGAAATTAAAAGACGCTTACTCCTTGGAAGGAAAGTTATGACTAACCTAGATAGCATATTCAAAAGCAGAGACATTACTTTGCCAACAAAGGTTCGTCTAGTCAAGGCTATGGTTTTTCCTGTGGTCATGTATGGATGTGAGAGTTGGACTGTGAAGAAGGCTGAGCACCAAAGAATTGATGCTTTTGAACTGTGGTGTTGGAGAAGACTCTTGAGAGTCCCTTGGACTGCAAGGAGATCCAACCAGTCCATTCTGAAGGAGATCAGCCCTGGGATTTCTTTGGAAGGAATGATGCTAAAGCTGAAACTCCAGTACTTTGGCCACTTCATGTGAAGAGTTGACTCATTGGAAAAGACTCTGATGCTGGGAGGGATTGGGGGCAGGAGGAGAAGGGGACAACAGAGGATGAGATGGCTGGATGGCATCGCTGACTCGATGGACGTTGAGTCTGAGTGAACTCCGGGAGTTGGTGATGGACAGGGAGGCCTGACGTGCTGCGATTCATGGGGTCGCAAAGAGTCAGACACGACTGAGCGACTGATCTGATCTGATCTGATCTGAATAAGAACCTATTGTATAGCACAGGGAACTATATCAATGTTCTGTGATGACCAAAATGAGAAGGAAATCTAACAGAAGAGTATTGTTCAATCGCTAAGTCGTGTCCCACTCTTTGTGACCCCACAGACTGCAGCATGCCCGGCTTCCCTGTCCTTCACTATCTCCCAGAGTTTGCTCAAACTCATGTCCATTGAGCCAGTGATGCCACACAACCATCTCATCCTCTGTTGCCCTCTTCTCCTCTTGTCCTCCATCTTTCCCAGCATCAGACTCTTGGAATCAGATGGTCAAAGAATTGGAGCTTCAGCTTCAGCATCAGTCTTTCCAATGAATATTCAGGGTTGATTTCTTTAGGACTGATTGGTTTGACCTCCTTGTTGTCCAAGGGATTCTCAAGAGTCTTCTCCAGCACAATTTAAAAGCATCAATTCTTCGGCACTCAGCCTTCTTTATGGTCCAACTCTCACATCCAATCATGACTATTAGAAAAACCGTAGCTTTGACAATTAGGACCTTCGTCGGTAAAGTGATGTTTCCACCTTTTAATATACTGTCTAGGTTTGTCATAGCTTTTCTTTCAAGGAGCAAGCGTCTTTTAATTTCATGACTGCAGCAACTGTCCACAGTGATTTTGGAGCCTAAGAAAATAAAATCTGCCACTGTTTCCACTTTTTCCCCATTTATTTGCTATGAAGTGATGGGACCAGATGCCATGATCTTAGTTTTTTGAATGTTGAATTTTAAGCAGCTTTTCCACTCTCCTCTTTCACTTTCATCAAGAGGCTCTTTAGTTCCTCTTCGCTTTCTGCCATTAGGGTAGTGTCATCTGCATATCCGAGACTGTTGGATTTTCTCCTGGCAAACTTGATTCCAACTTGTGATTCATCCAACTCAGCATTTTGCATGATGTACTCTGCTTATAAGTTAAATAAGCAGGGTGACAATATACTGTCATGACGTACTCTTCTCCCAAATGTGAACCAGTGTGGAGTGGATATATGTATATGTATTACATAACTGATTCACTTTGCTATATAGAAACTAACACAACATTGTAGAGCAACTATACTTCAGTTTTTTAAAAATAGACTTTCTCTACATATAAATGCACACAATTTTTCAATTATAAACTAAATTCACCCATTTCCCTAAATATGGTCAGACTGATCTCTAAAACAGTAAATCAGTTGACCCTCCAACAAGAAAAGCATGAGAGTTCTCATTTCCCCACCAACATCTGGTATTTTCTTTCTCATTTTCCCAAGCTGGCACATGTAAGGAGGTATTTAATTGTGGTTTTATTTTCGTTTTCTGATTTCTTACAAGGCTGAGCTCTTCACATATTACTAGCTGTCTGACTTTCCCCTTTTCATACCTCACTCATTTTTTTTTCTGTTGTATTTCCTGTCTTCTTCCTGATTTGCAGAAATAACTTCTATATTCTAGATATTAATCACATGTTAGTTTTCAACACTAAAAATATCTCACTCTAGTCTTTCAAGTCTCTTAATTTTATGATGTGTTTGTTGAACATAAATACTTACTTTGATGTGGATAAATTTACCACAGTATGTGTATTTTGAGTCTTGTTTATAAAATCCTTCCATTCTGGGGTCACAAAGATACTTAACTACATTTCCTTCCATTTGCTTTTGGTTTTATTTTTTAAATACCTTTCATATTTAGGTTTTTAATCCAAATCTAGCTAAAGGGTGTGTGTGTGTATGTGTGTGTGTGTGTGTGTGTGTTTAAAGGAAATAAGCTTTATTATTTTTTCCACACAACAGGTCACTTTTTCCAAATGTGGTACCACCCCTGTCACACACTAAGCTCCACATATTCATGGGTTTTTGTGTGGATCAGCTTCTTTACCAGAACACACTGGTCACATTACAACGCTCTGTGACACCTGACTATTTGGTAGTTAAAGTCCCTCCTCATTTTGCTCTTCTTTTTTTCAAAGTGATCTTGCGTATTCATGAAACTTTATTCTTCCATATAGCTCCTATAATCAGTTTATGAGAGTCCTCAAAAATTTCAGCTGGTATTTTTATTGGAATTATATTAAATTTACAGCTCAGTTCAGGGAGAACTGATATTGTTACAATGTTAGGTTGTCCCATTTATAAATATGATGTTTCTTTGAAGTTGTTTGGGTCTCTTTTTATATCTTTTAATGGAGTTTCAAAAATTCCTCCTTAAAGTTTTAATGTGCTTTTTAAGGTTAATTCCTAGACATGTTATACTATTAGTTTGCTATTAAAATGGCATCTTATTTTCTACTTCTTTTCCACTATGAATTTGTGTGTGTTATTCTTATTCTAGCCGACCTTCTAAACTCTCTAATTAGTTCTCATAATTTGTCTATGGCCCTTGTTAAATTTTCCATGTAATAATCTTATTAGTTGTACACTTAAAATCTCTTCTTCCCAATCTTTGAACAAATCTCATTTCCTTTTTTTTTAAATCTTGTTGCTAATTTTAAAAAAGAATGTTCCCACATATCTTTATTAAGATGATGCTTGCTGCATGTTTTTGGTAGAAAGTCTTTAAAAAGCTAAAAAGTTTTCCTTTTTGTTATAGCTTTCAAACAGATTTTATTTTTATAAAATACTATTTATTTACTAAAAATTTTGTTTTACTAAATACATTTCTATATCTGTTAAGAATATATCCCCCTTTTCTCCTTCAGTATTAAAGTAATGAATTACATTGATACACTTTTCTGATATCGATCCATCTTTGTATTCTTGGGGGCAACCCTGCTTGATCATTCTGCACTCATTATCTTTTCTCCTTTCTTCTTAAAATAGACTTTATTTTTTAAAGCAGTTTTAAGTTCACAGCAAAATTGAGTGAGACGTACAGACATTTTCCACACACCCCGACCCCAAACACGCATCACTTCCCCCATTATCGACATCCTGCACCAGAGTAGTACATTCTGTAAGATTCTTGATAAATATGTTCAAATATTTACCCTTTCATTCACGTTTTCTCTTAATTTCTTTTAATTTAATTTAATTTCTTTCTCTTAATTTCTTTTATGCAATTATCATCACTTATTCTTTCAATGTCTTAAGTCTTCTTATTTTTCAAACTCTTTTCCCCTTTTGATGACTTTTAAGTTTCTCACCCAATCTTCCTCTCACTCATTCACTCTTCAGATAAGTCCTTTCTGCTATCCAACCCATTGGGTGAGTTCTTTATTTCAACATCTGAACTTTTCATATTGAATCTCTATTTAGGGCTATTCCACAACCACCTGTTTCTGATTCATGTTCCCAGTATCCTCTCTTATCTTTCTAAGGATACTTCTTATGCTTACTCTAAACTCTTATTTATTCAATTATTTCTGGTTGCACTGGGTCTTCATTGCAGTGAGCACGCTTTCTCTAGTAGCAGTGAGCAGGGGGCCACTCTTAGTAGCTGTGAAAGGCTTCTCTCCTGTTGCAAAGCAGGGTCTCTAGGTACATGGGCTTTAATAGTTACAGAACATGGGCTCAGTGGTTGTGGCGCATGGGCTTTAGTTGCTCCACAGCATGTGGAATCTTCCTGGACCAGGGATTGAACCCATGGCCCCTGCATTGGGAGGAGGATTCTTATCTGCTAGACCACCAGGGAAGCCCTTATTCTAAACTCTTGGTCTTTCTATTGTGCTGATTATGCGTCCTACCACCCAAGTAGTCCCACTTGGTGCCTTTCCTTCCCAGAACTGTGCCCCTCAGATTTCTCCTAATTTTCTCCTTTGGGGTCATGTTTTATTTCCTTGGATTGATCAGCAGCCTTGACCTTCATTTTTCTATGGGGGGAGTCGTGAAACCTTAGCCAGAGCTTGTGCTCCTCCAGGTAAGCTTAGGTGAGGAGAAGGAGCTTTTCAGAGTGGAGAACCAGAGAGCCTATAGTGATGCACCCTGAGCTCTGCTTGGCTCTTAGGAGGTGTACTTGGCAGCTCCGGAACCTGCCCATGCCTCTGTGGCTGACACTGCTCTTCATGGGAGAGTGGGGCTGTCATTCTCTTCTATAACTGCCAGACCATGGGGTTGGGGGGCAGGAGAATATCTCAGGCACTCTTCATTAGGTTCCAGGGCTTCCTCATAGTCATTCTGCCCTGCCCTCCAGACTTTCCTGCCCCATAGTAAAAATACCAAGTAAAATACCATAGTAAAAATACCAAGGCAACAAGGGGAAGAAAAAGGAGTGCAACAAGCCAGTGCCACCTCAGTCCTCTCCATTCCTCACTATTCCCCATTCACAGGTTCTCAGTCATCCTGTCCTGTCTCTCCTATGGATCTTTGGGTGGGTTTGGTACCTCTGTGTTAGCTACCTTGCCAGGAACTGGAATTCCCCAGCCCTGGTTCTTTGTCTTCATTTGCCTTGGTATCTTATTTTCTGGCTATGCCACAAATTTGTTTTTGTTTTGGAGAATAAAACGTATTCATTCAGTAAATATGTACTGAGCACGTAGGGTTTGAAAGACTCTTTGCCAGGTGATGGGCTAACACAGTCAATCAACTTTTCTAACCGCTGGTCTCATTGCAATTAGCTAAGTAAATCAACTTGGCATTGCCCAGTCTCTGAGTCACCACACTTGCCAGGAACCAGCCTGGATTTTCTCCCCACCGTGTTTGCCAGGGCATGCCCTCTCTTTTAGAACTTGGCTAACAACTCATTTCTGTGACATCTTTCAAAATTATTCTTCAGCCTTTATCATTCAAATTCCCTCTACATTTTCATTAAGAGCATCTGAATAGAGTTATGAAGTTCATACGGTATTTGGAAAAATTGCCCTCCTGACAGGTGGCCTGGTTTTCAGTCTAGCGTTGCCACTAATTGGATGTACGATCTTGGCTAAGTTACTTCACCTCCTGGGGCCTCAGTCTCTGACATCTGTGTGGGCCTCTATGGTTGTGCTAGCTTCTGACTCTGGCCATAATTTCCAAAATTCCTGAGCACAGGGACAGGTCTGAAATATTAAATGTGTTTTATTTCTTGACCAGTCTGTTTAGCACACATTCAGTTTTCATCATAAACCAACAAAATCATTCTCATACTTCTTGATATTCAATGCTGTGGCATATGCCTTTTACAAACAAGTTGTCCCCGCTTTCTCAAAATCGATACAATTCTGCCACTTGGGGCACTATTTTTCTCTTTCTGGGAAGAAAGCTATTTCTGTGAGTTGTGTGAACTACACTGAAAGAGAAGCAGCAAAAGTACATGGTACACTATTCCTACAGATCATGCAGAATTTGGGACACGAGAGCTCCCCGATGGGAGATTTGCAAATCTGTCCTCCAGGTCTCCCTAGGAGGCTTGACTACTTCTATTGGATGGCTCAGGTGTGGCCTTAAGAGAGGCAGTGGGCTCTTAAGATTTCTAGGACCAGGACCCTTTTAGCTACAGCCTAGGTCTAGAGAACTGTTTCAATGTCTTACTTTACCACCCCTCCACATTTCTCTATTTTGAGCCTCATCCTTAATGACACTCCTCCATTCTGAGAGGGGGAATTGTGCCTCTTATGTCTTTTTGGCTTCTAGATCCATCATCCTTCAGCTCCTCAGGAACTTCATTCCCTTAATGATCCCCTTTCCCCTTCCTCGTCAACTCTTTCCCACCCTGGTTCTTCTTTTCAACTTCTATGCCTGCTCAGATCTTACTTTAAAACAAACCTTGCCTGCATACCTGCACTGTTTTGCCTGGCTAACACCAACTCGTCTCTCTAATCTCTGTTCACACGAAGCCTCCCCTCCATGCCCATGTTTCTACTTTTCTCTGTTCCTAGAGTGCCCTGTGCATATCTCTTGTCTCACATATATCCTGTACTGCAGTTTGCTTTTTTTATATGATTGCCCCTCCCACTGGACAAAATGTAACTGTACTTTTTACCTATTGCTGAACTCCAGTTACCTTATATAGTAATCTCAATAAATTTTTGTTGAATCAATAATGCAGAGGCCTAATGAATGTGTCATTTTGAGAAGCTGTTTTCAAATCTAAGTAAAGAAACTAGAATGGGCCCAGAAAATTCAAGATGCTTACATCCTCAAGACCCATCTGCAGTGAGGTTTAAAGAAGTAAGGTATTTTGACATACTACTTTTTAACAAGAGCAGGATATTAAACAGTGGTAAGATCTCAATTTTCCCCTACAGGATCCCTTTAAAAAATTTACACATATAGTACTTACTCAATGAAGAAGCAAATTTGAGTATAAAAATCACCTGTAATACCACAATGTAGATATGACTTCTGTTGATATTTCCATGTACATTCTTCTAGACTTCTTTACTGTGCTAAAATGTCTATTTGTGTAAATTCTTATTTTAAATTGCATTATACCATGTATACTTTTGAAAGCCTACTTTTTCACTCATCATGTGCATCTTTCCACACCAATAAAAACACAGCTACAATATTACTTTTATGCTGGAGTGGGATTAAGGTGGGTGAAGGTTATGATATATTTAACCAATCTACCCTCTATTATAAAATTTTAGGCTGTTTGTAGTGTTTCATTATTTCAAAACCATTTCAACAAAAAAAAAACATTTTAAAACCATTCAACAAAAAAGCTTACATTTTTTTTTAAGCTCATGCCTTATTATTTGCTGAGGATGTATTATTAATGGCATAGTTTCCTGGTCAAAAGATATATTCATATTTGAAGTTTTTTATGTTACAAGTTGACACATTTCTCTTCAGAAAGTTGTACCAATTCATGAGCTTCCCTAGTGGCTCAACTGTAAAGAAAGTGTACCAGTTCACACAAAAGTGGCTTTTCCCCACACTTTCACCAGTATAGGTTATGCTGATGCTACTTACTCTTTTTTATTTTGATCTGATTGCTAAGGTTTTTTTTCTTTCAAAACTTGCATCTCATTGATTGCTAGTTAGGCTGAACATGTTTTTATATCTGTATTGTTCCTTTTATTTATTTATTTATTTGTAAGTGTTTATTTATTTATTTATTTATTTCACTGCCCAGGTCTTAGCCGCAGCATGCAGGATCTTCTAGTTGCAGGATGTGGGATCAAGTTCCCTGACTAGGGCTCAAACCCTGGCCCCTTGCATTGGAAGAGTGGAGTCTTAGCCACTGGACCATGAAGGAAGTCCCTATTCCTTTTATTTTATATTTGACTTTCCTGTTCATATCCCATTATCTCTTATTTATTTGAAAGTTATATGTATTTGCCAAAAATCTATCATATACTTTTCCTAAATTGCTCTTTGCATTTAAAACCTTATTTACAGTGTTTTTTAAAAATTCTTACTTTACTATGCATAAAGTTAAGCTTTTTTCCCATAGGTAATCCATCTTTTCCTTCAGGTTTCTTCTTAGATGCCTTCCCCACATGAGGCAGAGATTACCAGTTACCTACCAAATACCCTCTTCTCATCTTCTCTAGCAAGAGAACAATGTGTTTCTAAGTCTCCTTTGTAGTTGGGTGTGACCAAGTGACAAGTTAGGATCAATACTGCAAGTGTTGTTGTGTGACTTGGGGCAAAACTCCTCAAGAGTGAGAGGTGAGGCTTCTCCCTTCTTTTCTGCTGCCTAGAAGGAGACAGCTGGAGCTCCAGCAGTCATCCTGGACTATGTGGCAGAGGGTACAGAAGGAAGGAGGCTGGAGTCCTCATGAGTACAGCTGTCACACCAGCCCTGGGCTGTCTACCTCCAAACTTCTCTTCTATAAGAGAATAAGTAAGTCACTATAGTCAAGCCTCTAGAAAGAGCAACTACCACTCCTAAAAGAAATTCCTAACTCATATGCTGACCCAAGGGTATATCAATATTTATTTGTATTTTTATCTACTATATTATCTCTACCTTTACAGATATATGACTGAAAAGACTTATAACCAAGATTCAATAGTATATATAAGATGAGAATTCTTGGTAGAAGCTTCTTCAAAATAATAATTGCTAGGCTTCCCTGGTGGCTCAGGTGGTAAAGAATCTGCATGCAATGCAGGAGACCTCGATTCAATTCCCAGGTCAGGAAGATTTGCTGGAGAAGGGCTAGGCGGCCCACTCTATTATACTTGGGTTTCCCTGGTGGTTCAGCTGGTAAAGAATCTGTCTGCAATGTGAGAGACCTGGGTTTGATCCCTAGGTTGGGAAGATTCCCTCGAGAAGGGAACAGCTACCCACTCCAGTATTCTGGCCTGGAGAATTCCATGGACTGCAAAGACTGACTTTCACTTTCAGACCCCAGTGTGGATAAACTGTTACACTGAATTTTAAGGAAGAATCTAATTATAGAGTTTTATTCTATCAGGCATTTTTTGAAAAAGTTAGGCCGACAATCTTGACTAAAATACTTTTATAATACAGGTCTTGAAAATAGTTTTAGTATCTATTTTCTTCACTAATTATCAGCTTTAATCCTGACAAGGTAGCTTTCAGAGGATGTGACTATAAAATATGTCTAGCTAGCTGGGAGGTTTTCAATGTAGATAATTGGATACATATCTAAATTTGAATAATAAAGAGCTATAGTATAGCAATATTGTACTATAGTTCCTTACAGTCAGAATTTCATTTTAATATTATTGGTTTTCAAACATGTTTTGACTATAGGTATGCTTTTTCTAGAACTTGACAACACATATTACTCTTGCTCATGGAAAAATTAGCAAGATATTAGTGTTCAATTTAATGAATATTTCCGTAACTAACATTTATTGTTTATATGTGTGTGCATATTCTCAGTCATCTTCGACTCTTTGTGACCCCATGGACTCCAGTCCACCAGTCTCCTCTCTCCATGAGACTTCCCAAGCAAATGGTTTCCATTTCCTCCTCCAGGGGATCTTCCTGACCCAGGGATCGAACCTGTGCGTCTTGCATTGGCAAGGGGTTCTTTACCAGCTGAGCCACCAGGGAAACCCCAAACACCTATTATGTATTTATTAGTCTCTTTATTTAAACTCACAATGACCTGCAATTCAGGTAATGTAATCCCTAGTTTAGAGAGGGGGAAATTGAAGCTCAGAGGTGTTAATTCATTTGGATACTCACTGGCTAAAAGGAAATTTCAGACAGCCTTTGAAACCTGTTAATTTCAAAGTCTACACTCCTGTGCTACTCATACCAGGCCCTGAGCTGGGCCTGAATGAGCTAAGAGATTAGGAAGACAGTTTCCTACAAACAATATTAAAGAAAATTTGGTACTTACCTGCCCCACACAGATCCGTTATGTTAATGCGAGTGGGCAGGGAACTGCCTTTCGAGTTAGCTGCAGACACAGCCGCAGCCCAGTTCCCAGTTCTGGGAATTACCCAGGTCCAGGAAGTGTGTTCTGTGATGTTCTGTAGTGTGATTTCCCCTCCTGCCACCTTCTGCAAGGTCACTTGATAGTGGAGGATTTTTCCTCTTGCTTCCGATAGACTCAGATTCTGCAACAAAACACACTTACTTACTGTGTACTCTCAGACAAGGTCACTGGATGCTCTATGCTAGGACCTCATGACTGCCTGCAGCAGGTGACTACACTAGAGTGACCTTTTTTTTACATTTTTTCATTTCTTCCACCACACACTTATGCTCCACCAAGCTCCACCGCTTATAGAAAACAATCAGTTAACATTTTTAAAAAGTTAATTCTTAAAGAATTGTTTGGGAACAATCCCAGAAAGTAAGCATAAAACTAATTCTTTGTATTGTAACCCTGTTAGACAAGGACCATGAGAAACAGAATCACTGGAAATGGAGAGTTGCCCAAGCCTGTGTTGGCAGTGCCTGTCCATGCCTAGTGTAGGGAGAGAAAGGCATTGCTCACCAGACTTAAGCATCACAGTTTTCTTGCAAGGCTCTTCCTTTCATGGGGTGTGGCGTGACCTCAAGATGCTGAAAAACACACCTTAGGGTTGGCAAATGCCCCCTTTTCTGGTTTCCTGCTCCTAAGCCATCTTTTAATAATTTGGTATCCTATGTCTTTTATCTGTCAGGAGAGGCTGGGTTAATATGAATATCTGCTTCATTTAGAATTTGTATCTTCCACTTTAAGTGAAAAAACTGGCCTTCTGATTATAATTTGGCTTCTGAAATAATTAGCATGCTGCAAGAGGATGCTCCTATCTGCTGACTCAGGCCTTCTGGTTGGCCCAACAGCTGCAATTCTCACTATAAATTAATGCATGAACATCCAGCTTTTTCATATTTCAGGCTCTGGGAGCTTGAATGATGCAGGTCATGTCCTAGGTGCCTTTCTGGATCCACAAGGGCCAAGACTAGATTATAAAACATGGTCAATGCAATGGGTGAATGCCATGTGGCTGGGGGCATTTTGGGGTGCACGTTCAGCTTTTCCCTATAAGACATCCTGTGTCCTGGCAAGAACCACAAAGTTTTGGTGGGGCAAGTGTCCATCACAGCTGATCTTGTGTGGATTAAAACAAGTGAGTGCTTTTGACATTGTGATGTTCTGAACTGTTATTAATAAACATGCCCTTGGCCACAGAAGAAAAAAAAAAGATAAATAAGTAAAAGCTGGGTAGGGAAGACCATTCGATCAGGTCTCTCTCACTCCATCCTTCCCTACTTGTCTCTTTGGTAGCTCCAGAGGGTAGCACCCAAATGTACTTCCCAAGAGTTGGCGCTCACAAAACTCCTCATTCTTGCCAGGGACCCAGGAGGCAAATAGGGAAACAGCCTCTATTATGGCCCCCTCATTGTCCTTCACAGACACCTTGGTAATCTCATGCAATCCAATGGTAGAATGCTAACAGAAGGGGGGAAATGTCAAGTCCTCCTGGGTCCAACGAACCTACTTAGTGACTGCTGTGGAAATCTATCTGATCCCAGTGATCTGGTAAGCAGAGGTGTGGGTTGGAAAGAGTGAAGGAGGGCAGCGAAGGGCCTGGACCTATCTTGCATTTTCTCTTCAGATCCCATATTTTTGAGCTGCAAATATCAGTGAGAAAATGAAGATGGGGCCAACAAGTTAGACAAAGGAACATGGTATCCCTTGACTTGTGCTTGTATAAAATGTCAAACTCAAGTTTGGGGATAAAGGTTAACATCAATCAGTTAACTAATCTCCTTAACCAAACTGGAAAATGGACCTAACTTATCTAGCAAGGTCCATAGAATAAAAGATTCAATGAGTTCAGTGAGTCAGTGGGGAAACAAGTATTTAGCCAGCAGGCAGGTGGTCTCCTGAAGCACCTGAAAACAGTGTGATTAGGTTAGTTAAAAAAATTAGGTAACATTAAGTTTGCAAACCATGTACATAATCCATCACCCGTGGATTAACCTGGCTCTAAGGGAATGGAATAACAACAGAATTAAATAATGGAATAATTATTCCAGTTTTAATAAGAGCTAGAATAGAATACCAGAAGAGCAGAACTGGAGGGGATTCTCCAGATGAACAATTAATTCAGTGTTTCATTTTATCAACAGAGGAAACTAAGTCCCAGGGACACGAGATGATTTGCTTAAGGCCACTCAAGAGACAGATGGAGGAGCTGAGTGGAATCAAGGGCTCCTGACCTCCAGACTCATGACCCCTCCACTCTGACTCGCTACTCCTTCTATTGGCAAGCCTGAGACAGTTGGTGAGTACAGGCGCCATATTGCATAGTTGGGTCCTCAGTCACCCTTCTGGCCCAGAGTTGCAAAGCAGCCTCTGTAATTGTGCGGCTGTGGTATGCTCTGATGTGGAACATCAATAGTGGGCATGAGGTTAGTAATTTGGGGAGGGTGGAGATCCAGAATTCTTTCTCCAGAGCCGAGAGGCTCTGAGTCAGAAGGGGACAAGTTCTGAAACAAAAAGAACCTTGGCCTGAGGAGCCAGCTGGGTCTTTTCAGATAAACTTATTTTTTCCTCTAGTGTTTATTTGGGTGGGTGAGAAGGGGGAATCTATCATCTATTGGGCCATACCATGAATCAGGAGCTCTACAATGAGTGTCACAATAAATGTGACACTCCCTATTCTGATGAGAGTGCTAAAGCTCAAGAGAGGTTAAGAAATAAACTTGTCCCCATAGTAATGTGAGATTTCAGTGCGCCCCCTGGTGGATGTGAGAGATGAAGGAGATACTCCTATTGAGCCAGGGATCCCTGTGAACATCACAAAGACAGGGTACTTCTTGTCCCTTCTTGGACAGTGCTAAGAGCAGATTTCAGCCAGTGATATTACTGTCGTCACCTTCTTCTACTGGTAAGAATACACTAAGAAGAAAAATGTGTCCACTGCTTCTCTCCCTTCAGTTTTCTTTCTGCTCTGTCCTGTGGAAAATGACCTAAACTTGGTGAACTTGGCCTTTCTGACTTTGGTTTGTCCAAAGAGCAAGGAGTGAGCTCCCTTATAAACCGTTATAATAATTCTGCTGTCTGAAAAGGCTTTCAGAATCAAAAATAACTTGGTGAATGCAATCCAAGAAAGCACAAAGTCTGATGCATTTCAGAATGCATTGCCCCGTTTCTGTTTTAAAGTGTATTATAGGAAAGGCGTTTCTGTGAATTGATAAAGCATTTCCTCTTAGGACTTAAAAACTACTGTACTGACAATAAAGTACTATTTTACTTCTGAATTTCTCTTCAGGCAAAAAATAACTTTTTAAAAAGTGGTAGAGTTTAGCCTATATCAGAGAAGAGCGCCTGTAATCAAGACCCTTTGGAAAGCTGAGGAGTTTGAACATTTACTAATCACAGCTTTATCTGTGAGGTTTTTTTTTTTTTTTTTTTTCTTTTGGGTTCTGAAACACTGCTGACTTGGTTCTTGTTATTAGGACAGATCTTTGACTTTTCTGTTCCACCACTTAGCAGCTGTGTGACCTTGGGCAAGCTGTTTCAACTCTCTGAGCCTCAGTTTCCTCACATGTAAAGTGAGGATAATTCTTTGTGCAGCACAGGTGTATTGGAGGATTCAGTGACCTAAGGGAAGCAGACTGTTTCAAAACGTGTTTGGTGCATGACAGATGTGAAGACACTTGGTGGGTACTGTTTATTCACTTTAATATAAAAATCATCATGATTGGCACTTTACCCTTATGGCTCTTCTATGAATCTTCTATTATTCTTAACCTGGCATATACCACAGCTCCCTGTGGAAGTCTCACCAATATCACACAGTTGACTACAAAGTATATATACCATTTGTGGGTTTAAGCCTGAATACTTCAACTTACGACTGCCTTCAGCAACCCTAGTTCAAAGTAAGGACAGTCTTTACCTGGAAGGTTTGAAAATCACTGTACTGGAAATTTCTATCTGTGGATCTGTTTTCCCTATTAGCCTGTCAGTTTATTTTTGCATCCTCAGTGTCACATACAGTGTTTGCCTCCTAACCATGACCTTGCAAACACTTTTCACAATTCTCTCTTTAGTTTTCATAGCAATCTCATGTAGTATATGCTGTTATTATCTACACTGTGCTCATAAGGCACAGAGAGGTTGAGCACCATGCTCAAGGACACACAGCCAGCAAGTGGTAAAGCTGGAACTTGAACCCAGGTAGCACAGCTGCTCTACCTGGAGGATGAGGTCTTAAACTGCTGTCATGCTGGCACTCAGTAGACATTCCCCAGGTGTTCTGTTACTCTGAACTGATTTACCTTCTGGCAGTTACCCTGGCATAATGATTTCTATCTTGTTTTATAGCTGGAAAACAGCAAAATAATGGAAACTTTTTAAGAGCAAGCTTTAACCCCCCTTGCGTCTGTGTTTTCTATGTTCTGTTAATTCTCTGCTACTTACTCTTATCTTTGTCACTGACCACATTCTGCTATCCAATCCAAATTCCCTGCATTGCAGCTGGTATAGCATGTGTGACCAGCAAGCAAGGGAAAGCAACCTGTTCTGTCTGAAAGCATCTGCAGCAATTCTGTGCCAGCCTGTGTTGGGACAGGGCTGGGAAAGGGAAGGAGAAAGAGTTGAATACTGCAACAAAACTAATCTTCCCATCTGCTGCTTTTGTATTTAAATATTGATTCTGATGTTGTATAGCTCCTATAATTACATAAGGCTCCTGGCAGCCAATCTTCCCTGGGGATTCACAATAGACCTTTGTCCTCCATCAATATAAACCAGGTTACAAATAATACTTCCTACTTTTACTGAATCCCTTTCATAAGAGGAGGCCAAAGAATTCATGGCTTCAGTGCAATGTGATACAGGCTGGAACACTCTTCATTCACCCAAGACAAAGACAGGGAGAAAGAAACCAAGTGAATGTACTAAACAAGCTGCTGCTGATCTCAACTGTCTTTCTGAAGCTGTGCTGTTAACTAGTATGGGGCTGGCTCTTTTCTCTTTCTCCTTGTCTTCTATGGTTTGAGGGTAGCTATTTATCAAAATGAATTACTTCTTTTAACAAGTGAGTCTTTTCCCTGCTCAATCTTTTCCCCACTTTTGGAAACAAGCGTTTCCCCATCTCTCCTTTCCTGCTTGTCAAGGCTTAGGAATCTTGCTCACTACAGGAGGGAGCCATGTAGCCTTTGAAATGAAGCTATCCTGACCTAGGATGGGGTGCCATCTGGAGGGTGAGCTCTTGGCCTCTGTGCCATACTGGCACTTAATAGACACGTGCATGCGTGCGTGCTCAGTCGCTTCAGTTGTGTCTGACTCTGCGACCCTATGGACTGTAGCCTGCCAGGCTCCTCTGTCCCTGGGATTCTCCAGGCAAAAATACTGGAGTGATTTGCCATGTCCTTCTCCTAGGGATCTTCCCAACCTGGGGATCAAACCCGAGTCTCCTGCGTTGGCAGGTGGATTTTTTACCACTGAGCCATGAGAGAAGCCCCAAGATAGATCATTAGTAATTTTTAAATTGATTACATGTTGAAATGATAACATTCCCAATAAACCTGTGTTAAGTGATACATACTATTAAAATTAACTCCATCTGTTTTTTTTAATTTCCTAAAATGTGGCCATGAGAAAGTTTGAAATTACACATATGGCTTGCATCTGTGGCTTGCTTTATACTGGGTTGGCCAAAAAGTTTGTTCAGGTTTGTGTGCCCTCTTATGCTGAATGAACTTTTTGGCCAACCCAATATTTCTATGGGATAGCACTTCACTAATGTGATTCTGTACATGCCAAAGCCATGTCCCCCTGAGGTCTTCCCAGCAAATGTTCTCCCACCCTTGTCCTGACTAATTTGTTCTTCTGGGGAGCTCCAATATTACCTTCTCGTATTTTTTTAAGTCAGAAAACTGTAATAACACCTGGACAGAATCAATATAAACAATTTAAGGGAAAATACATGATATTTTCTAAAGCTTTTAAATATTCCAAAAGATTTTATCCTTAAAACTCAGTTTAAACAAACAAAAACTTCACCCTATTTAATCCTCAGCAACTAGACTGCTGACTCATTTTACCCACACCTCCAAATCCTTTCAACCAAATAAACTACAAGCAGATGCTCACATGGATTCTGATTGTGGGCCTATCTTTCCATGTGTAGACCCTCCCGTCCCTTGTGTCTTCCTGACGCTCTGTCTCTTTAACTGCAGTGACTCATCGCCTGAGCTTCACTTTGGTCTATGGTTCACCACGTTAGCTGCACAGAGAATGGGAGATGCTGAAACTGCCAGTATTACCTTCTGAAAGGTCCTGACTCCTCACCCCTCCCCTCCCTGGTCATAGTCCCCTCAGCTGAACCTTGAACTCCTTCTTAACACCCAAAGACCCTCACCATCCCCTCTGCATTTCTGTCCTCCTCTGCTGGACGGTGAGCTCAAGGGCATGGAGCCTGCCCCTGGCTTGTTCACGTCCATGTCCCTGCATACAACATGGGCTCTAGGCCTAAAGAGGGGCTTTAATGTACTTGTTCGCGTGGATGAACAAACGAGGGAGTGAGTGAATGAAGAAGGGAATTCAGCTCCATCTGCACACAGACATTTCTCTTCCAGACCCATGGTCTAAACCTAAACTTCAGAAAGTTTATGATTAGCCATGCTTCAGACAGTGAGAGGACTCTGAAGAAACTGACAGAGGAAACTGGAAAGGGTAATGTGGCTTTAACCCACTGTCCTATCTTTTCATACGTCAGATCAGATCAGATCAGATCAGTCGCTCAGTCGTGTCTGACTCTTTGCGACCCCATGAATCACAGCACACCAGGCCTCCCTGTCCATCACCAACTCCCGAAGTTCACTCAGACTCATGCCCATCAAGTCAGTGATGCCATCCAGCCATCTCATCCTCTGTCGTCCCCTTCTCCTCCTGCCCCCAATCCCTCCCAGCATCAGAGTCTTTTCCAATGAGTCAACTCTTCACATCAGGTGGCCAAAGTACTGGAGTTTCAGCTTCAGCATCATTTCTTCCAAAGAAATCCCAAGGCTCATCTCCTTCAGAATGGACTGGTTGGATCTCCTTGCAGTCCAAAGGACTCTCAAGAGTCTTCTCCAACACCACAGTTCAAAAGCATCAATTCTTTGGTGCTCAGCCTTCTTCACAGTCCAACTCTCACATCCATACATGACCACAGGAAAAACCATAGCCTTGACTAGACGGACCTAATGTCTCTGCTTTTGAATATGCTATCTAGGTTGGTCATAACTTTCCTTCCAAGGAGTAAGCGTCTTTTACTTTCATGGCTGCAGTCACCATCTGTAGTGATTTTGGAGCACAGAAAAATAAAGTCTGACACTGTTTCCACTGTTTCCCCATCTATTTCCCATGAAGTGATGGGACCGGATGCCATGATCTTAGTTTTCTGAATGTTGACCTTTAAGACAACTTTTTCACTCTCCTCTTTCACTTTCATCAAGAGGCTTTTTAGTTCCTCTTCACTTTCTGCCATAAGGGTGGTGTCATTTGCATATCTGAGGTTATTGATATTTCTCCGGGCAATCTTGATTCCAGCTTGTGTTTCTTCCAGTCCAGCGTTTCTCATGATGTACTCTGCATATAAGTTAAATAAACAGGGTGACAATATACAGCCTTGACATACTCCTTTTCCTATTTGGAACCAGTCTGTTGTTCCATGTCCAGTTCTAACTGTTGCTTCCTGACCTGCATAGAGGTTTCTCAAGAGGCAGGTCAGGTGGTCTGGTATTCCCATCTCTTTCAGAATGTCCCACAGTTTATTGTGATCCACACAGTCAAAGGCTTATATTCAAAGTGACTTTCTTCTTAAAGGATGGAAGCTGAATTAACTGAAGGAAAAGTGTACTGGAATCACAGATGGAAATAACTGGTCAAAGCAAAGGAAATGATGTGAAAGTCTGTGCAGAAGGGGATGTTAGAATGTGAGGGAAAGAATTGGTGACCCCTTGTGAAGGGCTCTCATCCAACACTGGGGCTGTTGGTGACACAGCCACATTTTCTACCACCGCATTTACTGTTTTGACAATACCCAGGTGTTTTTGCTCTATTCATAGATTAGGCTCAATTTTTTGGCTTCAACATAGAAAGTACTTTTTCTCTTAAAAGCAACTATGGGGACTTCCTTAGTGGTCCAGCAGTTAGGACTCCATGCTTTTACTGCAGGTTCAATCCCTGGTCGAGGAGCTAAGATCTCACAAGCCATGTGGTGTGACCAAAAATTAAAAAAAAAAAAAAAAAAGCTATGGCAAAAAACAGTACGGAATACTTTTGAGGAAATGTAGCTTTTAGGAGAAACCAAGGTGTGGGAAAATGAGGAACTACATAGGAACCAGAACAACAGCTGTCTTCTCCACCCTCAACACACTCACACTCACATTCATAAATAGACACACATGTAGATGCTCACATTCACACCCAACCCCCACACTCACAGACCCACACATACTCACCCACACTCACACCCACATACACCCCACACACCCATCTTCCACACATTCACGCCTTTACACTCACTCACTGCAATGGTGATTCACACCCTGGAATTTCACACCTAATGTGATGGTGTCAGGAGGTGGGGCCTCTGTGAGTTGATTAGGTCATAAGGGTGGAGCACCCATGGATGGGATCAGCACTCTCTAAGACCCCGGACAGCTGTCTAGCCCCTTCCACCATGTCACCATGTGAGGACGCAGGAGAAGTCTGCAATCCAGAAGAGGGCCCTTACCTAACCATGCTGGCAGCCAGATCTCAGACTTCCAGCATCCAGAACTGTGAGAAATTGATCTCTGCTATTTACAAGCCCCCAAACTATGGTGTTTTATTAGATGTGACTAAAACACTTACATACATGCACAGCATACATGCCTGCACAATCACACACATACTCATATCTGCACACCCACACAATCAGATCCCTCCCACGAATACAAAATTCACATGCATTCATACACATGTGCATTCACACACACACAACACACATGCAGACACACCACTCCAGACACTCACATCCTCACCACGGACCCGTCTCCCCTCCCTCCACCCACCCCCGCCCCCACCCTCAGCACACACCTGGGCTGTACCCATTCAGCATCAAGTTGTTCTTCTCTAGTGTAAACATACTAGAGAAATGAAAGGTCATCTCTCATTTCCCCAGCCGCAAGAGAAACGTGCTCTCTCTGTGTTCACAGGCTGACGGGGTTTTACTTGGGGCTTCCTTTGGTGCTGAAGCCCTGAATTCCCCTCTGCAGTGGCGGGGTGTCCCTTTCATTGGGTTTCCCAGTATTGATCAAAGTTAGAAAAGAAAAATCACCCACCACACGCATGTCTTCGCTTCCCTTCCCCAGTAAGGTCTGACTGGGCCCCACCACAAAGCACCTGATCTGGCTGCAGGCTGTTCTGAGGTTTTGATGAGTTCCTCCTGTCACAGCACTGCCCTGTCAGCTCCCAGTCCTGCCTGAGGGCGGCAAGAGGAATCCCCAGTCGGAGGAATGGGAGTGTTTCCAAACAGAAGGGCAGTATTCCACTCAGGAAGGGCTCCCAGCAGCAGGCACCACATTACAGAAATCCTTGTGAGAAATAGCTTCCCCTCCCCAGACTGCAGTTTCTGTGTTTGTAAAATGATTGCTGTAACTGCATGCTGCTTAAATGCCCTTTGGCTCTAGAGGTCTGGGATTCGTGGTTCTGGAGCTCAGAGCAGAACCACTCATCTCAGTAACTCTGGGCAGGATTTAATTGCCACTTCCTGTGTAGGGCCATTGAAGAAATCCAGGATTCAACAGAAAAAGACTAAGTCCTGTGTGTGCATGTGCTAAGTCACTTCAGTTGTGTCTGATTCTGTGTGACCCTATGCGCTGTAGCCTGCTAGGCTCCTCTGTCCCTGGAACTCTCCAGGCAAGAAAACTGGAATGGGTTGCCATTTCCTTCTCCAGGGGAATCTTCCCAACCCAGGGGTCAGAACCCAAATCTCTTATGTTTCCTGCATTGGCAGGAGGGTTCTTTACCACTAGCGCCACCTGGGAAGGACCAGGTACTAAGTCCTGTAACAACCCTGTAAAACAAAAGGCTGGCTCCAACTCTCCTTTTTCAGGGTGGACAATTGCCGAAGGTTTTGAAGGTGCCCTTTCATGACCACCATCTAGCATAAGGTTGTAGAAGCTTCTAGTTTTTACATTTTTGGTTTCTTATTCAAATCCGTTCCGGTCCAAAAGATCCTTCTTGGGCACACAATTTTGGCTCCACAGAAGAAAACCTTTTGCTGCGATTCATGGGGTCACAAAGAGTTGGACACAACTGAGCGACTGAACTGAACTGAACTGAACTTATAGACAAGAGATGCCATCAAGGTGGGCTGTCTCCAGAGCAGTTCTTCCTGTCCCAGAAGGTCCTAGCAGAGACATCTGTCTGTCCCGGCTGGACTAGGAGCAATGTTCATGAGAGATAGGGTGGACCAGAAGAGTTTTGAAGTCCTTTTGAATTTCAAGACTTCATTTTAGAACCTAAAGCTTTGTAAGAAACAGGGACAAAATTAAGATGAGCAGCAGAGAGGAATCTGCATATGGAAGTTTGCTAAACATTACCTGTTTGCTAACAAATCGTTATTTTGACTTTGCTCCGAGGCTGGTTTCAGGGTGTCCTGCTTACGCCTGTTCTAAATGCTCTTTGTGACAGAAAGAAACACAGGTCTAGCACTGGGTATGTTGCTTACACTGTTATGAGAAAAATGTTGCGGTACCATCTAATTTACCTTGGCAGCCCCAGTGATTTTTCTGGGTTTACACCTTCTCCTTTACTTGTGCCTCCACCCCCAACCTTGAATTCTGCAGGTACTTTGATCATTACCCTCATTCTACCAAGAGAAACCCCAGAGTTGAGAGGAATGAAATGGGACCAGAACAGCATATTTTCAGATAACTGTAAAGGACATTTTTGGAGGAGGGATCTTTACGGGATGAAGAATTTGCACTTTAACCAGTTGCTTACTTGTGAAAATGAAAACCAACAGCCAGGAATTGAGCTAGGTTCTTCTATACTATTTACAAATTGCGGTTGCTCTAAATGCCTTGCTTTAAGAATAATCTTGCTATTAAAAATTCATTTTTTAAGATAAATTTTAAGCTGCAGTTTTAGTTTCAAAGTGAAGAACTTGATAATGACTCACCAAGCTATTTACAGTAGTCTCCTTTTATACCAGAGATTCTATGTGTGAGAGAGAGAAAGGGAAAGAGGGAGAAAGAGCTCATTTCTTAAAATTGAAGAAGACCGTGATTATCAAAATCTATCATGCTAACCCCATCAGAGGACTTTATTACTCTGACTTCTAGTTTCGTGCTTGTCAGCTGCATAATTCCAAAACTGTTTATTTACCCTTAACTGGAAGACATGTTGTAAAAAAGACATAGGTTTTGAGAAATAAAACCTCTTCTTATAAACATGCCAATCAGTAGCTCAATTCAAACAATATATATATTTTGGGGGGCAAAATGAGTCATACTATAGCAGAAAGAGCTCTGGATGGGGTTTTAGTCCCAGCCCTGCACTTAGTAGGTGGTTGACTTTGTGAAAAACCTCCTTTTTTGGGCTCTCAGTTTTTTTCATGTGTTAGTGGGGATACTAGTATGTATCTCTTAGGGTTTTTGTAAGGGTTAAGTGAAATGATACTGCCAGCTTTCAGCACTTTGTGAAACTTTTACATTCTGTCATAACATTAGGCCTCATTGTTTGCTGGAAGGTTGTTCTGTTTACCACTGTTTTACTACTATTCCTGAAGAAAGGCTGTTTTCTATTCCTATTTCTCTTATGTTCTACTATTATTAGTATTCCTGAGGTAGAGGCGCTTACTTTCCACCCACTCACTTTTCAATGACCATAGAAAACATATTCCTAAATATCTATATCCACAGCTTTACCCTCCCCTAAAATGAAAAAGTGAGGTGGTCACTGCAGGGCATATTGTATCTGTTGGGTGGGAGGAATGGCAGAGAGGAGAACAGAATCAGAAGAGAAGGTGTGGGGAATGGGGTCAGAGGATGGGCACAATTTGGGAAGGGAAGAGACCTTGATCTGACTGGAAGTGGATGAGGGAAAGATATGATTGCGTGGAGGCAGGAAGTCAAGAGTCCTCACCCTTGTGTTGGAAAAGTAAATGACATAAAGTCAACCATCGTGAAGATCTGGCTGAGAAAATGAGTTCCAACACAGTCTCTGAAGCCTCATTTCAAAGCAACTATAGAACAAGTTCTTCGGCCTTGAAACTTACCGTTCAAATATGTAATTCTCTTCATATGTCAATTATATCTCAATTAAAAAAACTAAATATATAGTTCTCCTGAATTTTAAGTGGACACTGCAAACTTACCTTCCAGAAAAGAGAAATCTGTTGTCTATTGTAGTCAATGTGCTGTCTCATGTACCAGACATTTAACATCCCAATAGGCTCTGTTTTGAAGGGGAAAAAAATCCACAGCTTCATGTATATATACATATATACAAATACACAACGTAAAAACTTTAAAAGTCAATTGGTTATTGATTAAACTATTCTAAGAGAGTAGAATTATAGGATAATTTCAATTTTCTTTGTGTCCCAGTATTTCCCTTTTCCTTTTGTTAAATAATGAACATGCTTGACCACAGAAGTCATAAAAAACAAAGTGCTGTAGTCCATGGGGTCACAAAGAGTCAAACATGACTGTGTGACTAAATAACCACCTTAAAAACAAACTTTTAAAAATGACAAGGGGACATTACATTCTTAACTTACCCTTAAACATGTATTAGTAAAATAACTCAAAGAAAGTATACATGGTTAATTCTTTTTTGTTGGAATGCATAAAAAATTCTCAACAGAAAAACAGACATAAATCATGAGGAAAACATTTTTCAATCCTGTAAATTACAAACACAAAGGCTGAACTTTGTGTTCATCTCCATTCCTGAATTTATGTTGGAGTATAATTATTTGGTTTTATGACCATTAGACAATAATCTATTTGTAAGGAAGTCTGTCTCATTCATCTTGCTGCTGCTGCTAAGTCGCTTCAGTCGTGTCCGACTCTGTGCGACCCCATGGACTGCAACCTACCAAGCTTCTCCAGGCAAGAACACTGGAGTGGGTTGCCATTTCCTTCTCAAATGCATGAAAGTGGAAAGTGAAAGTGAAGTCACTCAGTCATGTCTGACTCTTAGCGACCCCATGGACTTCAGCCTACCAGGCTCCTCCATCCATGGGATTTTCCAGGCAACAGTACTGGAGCGGGGTGCCATTGCCTTCTCCCTCATTCATCTTAGCATTCCTCATACCCAGTGCAGTGCTTAGAATGTAACAGGCTCCCAGTTACTCTTTGTTAAATGATGAATAAGCAAATGAACAAACCAGACAATCTCATCTACTTGATGCTGAAACACAGGCTGAACTAGTAAAAGAAATAACCACCAATCCATAAAACAATGGTCAAATATGACCTGATTTAATTTGAGAAAGTCAACTGAACATATTTTTTGAAAAGAAACTGAATAATCAACTCCTATGTCTAAGTGTGTATGTGTATTATCAATGCATGAAATAGTTTTCACTGTGACTCAGATCATGAACTCCTTATTGCCAAATTCAGACTTAAATTGAAGAAAGTAGGGAAAACCACTAGACCATTCAGGTATGACCTAAATCAAATCCCTTATGATTATACAGTGGAAGTGAGAAATAGATTTAAGGGCCTAGATCTGATAGATAGAGTGCCTGATGGACTATGGACGGAGGTTCATGACATTGTACAGGAGACAGTGATCAAGGCCATCCCCATGGAAAAGAAATGCAAAAAAGCAAAATGGCTGTGTGAGGAGGCCTTACAAATAGCTGTGAAAAGAAGAGAAGCAAAAAGCAAAGGAGAAAAGGAAAGATATAAGCATCTGAATGCAGAGTTCCAAAGAATAGCAAGGAAAGATAAGAAAGCCTTCCTCAGTGATCAATGCAAAGAAATAGAGGAAAACAACAGAATGGGAAAGACCAGAGATCTCTTGAAGAAAATTAGAGATACCAAGGGAACACTTCATGCAAAGATGGGCTCAATAAAGGACAGAAATGGTATGGACCTAACAGAAGCAGAAGATATTAAGAAGAGGTGGCAAGAATACACAGAAGAACTGTACAAAAAAGATCTTCATGACCAAGATAATCACGATGGTGTGATCACTCACCTAGAGCCAGACATCCTGCAATGTGAAGTCAAGTTGGCCTTAGAAAGCATCACTATGAACAAAGCTAGTGGAGGTGATGGAATTCCAGTTGAGCTATTTCAAATCCCAAAAGATAATGCTGTGAAAGTGCTGCACTCAATATGTCAGCAAATTTGGAAAACTCAGCCGTGGCCACAGGACTGGAAAAGGTAAATTTTCATCCCAATCCCAAAGAAAGGCAATGCCAAAGAATGCTCAAACTACCGCACAATTGCACTCATCGCACACACTAGTAAAGTAATGCTCAAAATTCTCCAAGCCAGGCTTCAGCAATACGTGAACTGTGAACTTCCAGATGTTCAAGCTGGTTTTAGAAAAGGTAGAGGAACCAGAGATCAAATTGCCAACATCCGCTGGATGATCGAAAAGGGAAGAGAGTTCCAAAAGAACATCTATTTCTGCTTTATTGACTATGCCAAAGCCTTTGACTTTGTGGATCACAATAAACTGTGGGACATTCTGAAAGAGATGGGAATACCAGACCACCTGACCTGCCTCTTGAGAAACCTGTATGCAGGTCAGGAAGCAACAGTTAGAACTGGACATGGAACAACAGACTGGTTCCAAATAGGAAAGGAGTATGTCAAGGCTGTATATTGTCACCCTGTTTATTTAACTTATATGCAGAGTACATCATGAGAAATGCTGGGCTAGAAGAAGTATAAGCTGGAATCAAGATTGCCGGGAGAAATATCAATAACCTCAGATATGCAGATGACACCACCCTTATGACAGAAAGTGAAGAGGAACTCAAAAGCCTCTTGATTAAAGTGAAGGAGGAGAGTGAAAAAGTTGGCTTAAAGCTCAACATTCAGAAAACTAGGATCAAGGCATCTGGTCCCATCACTTCATGGGAAATAGATGGGGAAACAGTGGAAACAGTGTCAGACTTTATTTTTCTGGGCTCCGAAATCACTGCAGATGGTGATTGCAGCCATGAAATTAAAAGACACTTACTCCTTGGAAGAAAAGTTATGACCAACCTAGATAGCATATTCAAAAGCAGAGACATTACTTTGCCAACAAAGGTCCGTCTAGTCAAGGCTATGGTTTTTCCAGTGATCATGTATGGATGTGAGAGTAGGACTGTGAAGAAGGCTGAGCGCCAAAGAATTGATGCTTTTGAACTGTGGTGTTGGAGAAGACTCTTGAGAGTCCCTTGGACTGCAAGGAGATCCAACCAGTCCATTCTGAAGGAGATCAGCCCCGGGTGTTCTTTGGAAGGAATGATGCTAAAGCTGAAACTCCAGTACTTTGGCCACCTCATGAGAAGAGTTGACTCATTGGAAAAGACTCTGATTCTGGGAGGGATTGGGGGCAGGAGGAGAAGGGGACGACAGAGGATGAGATGTCTGGATGGCATCACCGACTCGATGGACATGAGTTTGAGTGAACTCCAGGAGTTGGTGATGGACAGGGAGGCCTGGAGTGCTGCAATTCATGGAGTCACAAAGAGTCAGACACGACTGATCGACTGAACTGAACTGAACTGAACTGAAATAGTTTTATTTCTCCCACTATCAGTTTTGTTTTGATTTACAGCCAGGGGTGGAATCAATGGAAGCAATCCCTGAAAACAGGCTTCAATTGTGCCAACCTAACTTGCGTAACAGTGACCCTCAGAGTATATTAGGGTGAATCTACCTTGGGGTTCCTTCTAGAGCAGCAAGTTCCATTTAACCAGCTAGAAATTCCCAGAAAGCTAAGTCCCACCTGGATGGCAGAAGACAAGCAGGCAGGAAAGGGAGAAGAGAAAGAAGGACAGAGAGGGGGCACATGTCCCAGGACATACCATGGGCAGGCCCCATGTGGGCCCATTCAGTGACATCTCATGTCCTCCTCAGCCGCATGACATACTAGCTTTGGTGCAGTGGTTAAAGTGTGAGCTCCAGAGCCAGGCCCTCTATGGGCAAATCCAGGCTCTGTGATCCTGAAAAATGCTGCTGCTGCTACTGCTGCTAAGTCATTTCGGTCGTGTACGACTCTGTGTGACCCCATAGACGTCAGCCCACCAGGCTCTCCCGCCCCTGGGATTCTCCAGGCAAGAACACTGGAGTGGGTTGCCATTTCCTTCTCCAATGCATGAAAGTGGAAAGTGAAAGTGAAGTCGCTCAGTCGTGTCTGACTCTTAGCGACCCCATGGACTGCAGCCTACCAGGCTCTTCCGTCCATGGTGTTTTCCATGCAAGAGTACTGGAGTGGGATGCCATTGCCTTCTCTGGAACAATGCTAATTTGTCCTTAAGCCAGGTTCCTCATCTGTCAAATGAGGATCATAATTCTACACATCAGATGGGGCTATTGTGAGAATTTAAATGAACGTAAGAGTGCTTACACATGTTAAGCACTCAGTCAATTTAGCTGCTGTTGTTTTCTTCACCTGAAAACTGAAGTTCAAAGAAGTTAAGGAACTTGATCAAAGTTCCAGAACTAATTAGTGGGGAAGCCAGGCTTTGAACACAGCTCTGTTTGGTCTATGATCTTTGCTCTGCATCATGCAGTTGCCTGGCTCTGCTAAGGCTTACAACGTCTCTGTAAAACTTAGGTCTTCCATTGGGTGTGCCTCTTTCATGTTCTAGTCTTTTCCTTTGTCACTTCCTCTTCCTGCCTCTCTCACCTTCATCTCTTTTAACTTCTAAACATTCATTTCTTCCCCTTCTCTTCTGACCAGTGATAGTATTCACCCTTGCAGTGAGGACCTAACAGTAAGAAATGTGTACAGAAGACATTCTGAAAGTGCTCTCTATCCTTCAGGATTACAGGGACCCAGGAATCAAGCTCAGAACTTTTTTTTCTGCTAGTCCATATGTAAAAAGGAAAAAAGCACAGGCAACAGAAAGGAAGGGGGCCTGGCATTTACTGACCACCTTCTGCTGCTGCTGCTGCTGCTAAGTCACTTCAGTCATGTCCAACTCTGTGTGACCCCATAGACGGCAGCCCACCAGGCTCCCCCGTCCCTGGGATTCTCCAGGCAAGAACACTGGAGTGGGTTGCCATTTCCTTCTCCAGTGCATAAAAGTGAAAAGTGAAAGTGAAGTCGCTCAGTCGTGTCCGACTACCATGTGCCAAATAATCTTTGGATACTATATATCCATGCTCTCACTTAATCCTCACACAATGCAGAGGGAGCATATGAGTAGACCTGTTTTGCAGCTGAGGACAAGGAGGCTGACAAAAGTCAAATGATTTACAAAAACTGCAGAGATGGTAATGGCAAAGCTGAGAGCTGGGCCCAAGTTTTGCTGTCTCCAAAGACCCTGCTCATCTGTTAGCATTCACCGTGTTGAGCAAAGATCTGAACACGCCACAAACTAGATGATCCAGACATTGACCACATAATCAGGATTTGGAAACTATGGTGTGCTCAGTGTCTAGGCCAGATGACACGTTCCATGGTGCTACATGTCTTCAGTTAATTACATATAGGTGAGAAATTTCAAGGGAACACTCACCTCTCATTGCCACTCATTGCCTCTACAACCTACCAGATTATTACAGAGCTAAGAATCAAATTCAAGAGTCATAGTTTCTTCAAAAGATAAATTGCAAGTGAAGCTGAAATTTTAACGGTGCCAACCTGTAGTGTAAGCCTCTATGGGAGAGAAATCATTAGTCAAATCTGTATGGGTTTCAAAGTGTAAAAATTCATGACTAGAAATGTCAAACTACTGCTATGTAAAGCAATATAAGGGCTAACATTATAGAGAATCTTTGACATTCAACTGTCAAAATCACTTGGGAGTCCTAACCTCAGTGTTATCAAAAAGTCAGATAAAAGTATCATAGGCAGGTGAGAAAAGGAAAGACAAAGGCCATATGTCCCAAGTGACACACACAAAAAGGATGAATACAAATGATAAAAAGTATGAATATTGAGCAATGGAAGTCATTTCTCCTGAGACGAATGTACTATCCATGTGAAGGAAAAAAACTGGGTTAAAGAGGAAGGAATCACCAATATAAAAAAGGAAGATATCCTAAATTAAGCAGAAGATCAGCCTAACTGCCCTCAAAGGGTTCTTTCAACTCTGGTGGTGGCAGTTTAGTCATTAAGTCACGTCTGACTCTTGTGACCGCATGGACTGTAGCCTGCCAGGCTCCTCTGTCCATGGGATTCTTCGGGCAAGAATACTGGAATGGGCTGCCATTTCCTTCTCCAGGGGATCTTTCCCACCCAGGAATCAAACCCGGGTCTCCGGCATTGCAGGCAGATTCTTTACTGACTGAGTTACAAGGGAATCCCAAGATTTGAGGATTCAATGAAACAGGACGTGTGGTAAGTAAATCAGGGCTAAGCCATGTGCTGCTTCTGAGATTAGCATTCATCTTGGAAGCCAAGGCAAGTGCAATGGTGTGGATGAGAGAAACTGAATTGCAAGTAGACAGCAATCCCTCCACCGAGGGAGGGATTAGCACGCACCACTCCAGTACTTTTGCCTGGAAAATCCCATGGACGGAGGAGCCTAGTAGGCTGCAATCCATGGGGTCGATAGAGTCGGACATGACTGAGCGACTTCACTTTCACTTTTCACTTTCATGCATTGGAGAAGGAAATGGCAACCCACTCCAGTGTTCTTGCCTGGAGAATCCCAGGGACCGGGGAGCCTGGTGGGCTGCCGTCTATGGGGTCACACAGAGTTGGACACGACTGAAGCGACTTAGCAGCAACAGGGGTAGAGTAGAAAGATCTCTAAGAACAGTAAAAATAGAGAATTTAACACAAAGTGAATATGAAAAAGGAGTACCTTGAGAGATTTCAGGTAGTGGACTAAATTGAACCCATGAGAATATTTTGGTCCAAGCCATGCTCCAAGCAGGGAAAGACAGAGCTAAGTAAGTCATCCACCACCTTGGTTCCTCAATGTCCACTCTTTGGACTGTGATACACTTCTCTAAAATCTAGTTTCAAATAACTCAAATAGATTCACAGATTCACAAACACCTACATGATTAAACAAGTTTCTCAGTGGTAGACTCTTGCCTTCATACGTTACCACCTGCTATGTCTCCATGGGAAGCCCTACACACTCCCCCACCCTTCCTCCTCTTTGATGATTTCAACACTTTGTTCACTCTCTCTTTTCACTCCTTTCTGTCACTATTTTTGGTGGCTTATCATCCTCAGGGGTTGCTTCTTCCCAATGGCTGATGCTGTAAGTCCCTCTACCTGCTCACTTCAAATGATCTGATTCTCTCACCTCATGTCTTTGCCTCACACTTCACTGAGCAAAAGGAAGTGATCAGACAGGGATTCCCTAATATTTCCACCATGAAAACTTTCAAACTTCCCCATCAGTTCCCTAACACATCACTTCTACTGACTTTACTGTGAATGAAGCATTCCCTACTTCCATCATAGGCCAACCCCTTGAGTTTTAGGTCCCATCCTCTTGCTTCATCAAGTATATCTCTCCCACTATTATCCTATTTCCTGTATCATTAATCTCTCTTTTTCTGCTGGGTCCTAAAATCACCTTGTAAATATACTGTATTATCTCTGATCCTAAAAAAAATTAAGGAATTTCTTAATGCTACATCCTACTCCAGCTACTGCCCAACATCTCTGCTCCCCTTCACAGAACTTCTTGAAGAGTTGTGAATCGTCACTGTCTTTATTTCCTCACCTCACATTCACTCTCATTCAATGCCCCACAACTCTACTTATGCTGTTCCTGGTCAGAAATTGATGCTGCTTTGTCAAATCTGATGATTACTTCTCTATTCTCACTTCAGTGGATTTACTGGGAACATCTGACATAGCTGAATACTCCACCATCTATTTTTTTCTTTTTAAGAAAGATAATCTTTCAACATCCAGATCACAAGTGAAGAGCCTATTTCTTAACAGAAGCAAGGATGTTTCCTCTATCCTAAAATCAATGGAGGCATCATGTTAGAGTCCTGATGGGGAAAAAAAGTGAGTTGCAAAAGATTATATACTGCATATAATTTTGATCAAGCTTAAAACAAGTGACACTAATCACTGTTTAGAAGTATATACATTTCTGAAAACTATGAGAAAAGTGTGATGATGACATAAACACACAATCCAGGGTAGTGGCTACCTGTGGGGAAGTGTGACAGGGTAAGAATACATCAGTAATTTTACAGCATTTAACTTGAATGATGAGTTTGTAAGTGTTCATTTTGTTATTATGTTTTCTAATGAGAAAGTAGCTTAAACTAGGATAGCCAGAGTAGCAGTGGAAGCAATGAATAGATTTTGAATATGTTTAGGAGACTCAATGCTGGTGTAAGGGAATGGGAGAAAAGGAGAATTTAAGGATAATTTCTCCATTTTTTGACTTGAATAACTAGGAAGATGGTAGAGTCATTAACCACGAAAGGAAGACTGAAACAGAGGCATTCTGAAAGCATTTTGCATTGGAGAAAAAACAATTTTTTTGGCTATGTGAGGTTTAGTGTATCTGTTGATATCTAAGTGAAGATGTAGAATAGGTGATTGGAGTACAAATCTGAAGTTCTGGAGAGACTCCAGAACAGAAACTATATTCTTTCTTTCTCTTTACCTACCTATCTAGTTTTAGAGCCATGAGATTGAATGAGGTCAGCTGGGAAAAGAAAGAGACCCAATACAAAGCCCTGTATATTGAGATTAAGAAGAGAAAGATGGCCAGCATAAAAGACTAGGAAGAATGGGCCAACAGGGTAGAAGAAAAACCAACAGGGTAGAAGAGATTTCACAGAACTCAAGAGAAGCAAGTACTTCTAGGAGGTAATAGCTCTTCCCTTCTACTGCAGTACCTTGGAGACCGCATACTCCAGATGGTAGAAGGCCATAAGATTCCCTTTGGGCTTTGCAGCTTATTCTTGGTGCCATCTCTTCCAGGAATTTTCCCTGATGTTCCAAGATAGACTGTAAGTCCCTGAATCTGAGGATCTGACTGGTTATCATTGCATCTGAGTACCTGGCATAGTTCCTGGCATATATACATTCCTTACAGGCCATCCAGAGAAGTGTTTTTTACTCCCCACTGGCTTCTTTTGGAGGGTTTCATGAAAAGCATTTCTTCCCATTGGAGTGATTACCATCTTGTCAAACAATTAAGCTTAGGCATTTACTTCTTCCAGGGTAGGTGTTGAGCTTAGGAGAGGCCACAAGAAGAAGAAAAGAGGGTAGGGACACTCATTGGATCTCAAACGTAACATTTTCCCTCTAATGAAAATTTTTGTCGCTAAGCCCCTTTAGTAGGTAAATAACCATTCATTCTCATTTCCTCAAGTCTTAGGCAAAAAGATACAAGCATGATATTTTCAAGTTTAGCTAATTTAGGAATCAGCAAACTATGGCCCATGGGCCAAATCTGACTGGTTCCCTATTCTGTGTTTCAATATAGCCAGTGAACTAATGATAATAGCTTTCACATTTTTAGATGGTTGACAACCAATCAAAAGAAGAATCCTTTTTAGTGACATAAAAATTTTATAAAATTCAAGTTTCAGTGTGCAAAAGTAAAATTTTGGATACAGTTTTGTCTATGTATTTCTAGACTGTCAATGGCTGCTTGCATGTGATAACAGCAAATTTTAATAGTTGTGACAAAGATCATAGGTCTGCAAAGCTGAAAATATTTATTATTTTCAGCTTTGGACCTTTATAGAAAATATTTGCTAACTCTTAAGCTAGACTTAACATCTTGCTTACTAACAGATGGTAAAATAACCTCTAGTATTTAATTGTTCACACCTAACCTATCCTATGGAGAAGGCAATGGCAACCCACTCCAGTATTCTTGCCTGGAGAATCCCAGGGATGGAGGAGCCTGGTGGGCTGCCATCTATGGAGCCACACAGAGTCGGACATGACTGAAGCGACTTAGCAGCAGCAGCAGCAGCAACCTATCCTAGCAATTGTTTAAAATCACAAGTGAATGAACGATTGTCTAGCTTCTCAATGGGAAGATGGGTGGCTGCAGCTATGTTTTTTCCTCTCTTTGGGGATCTCTCACCAATTACCTATGCCATCACCATGATGGAGGAGGACTCCTCCTCTGGCACTAGTATGAGCATTTAAAACTTCCTTTATTAACTGTCCACGGTCAAGTTTACCAAGACCAAACATACAAATAACACTGAAAAATGATGAAGAATTAATAGGCAGAAAGACTTAATTGTTAATATAGCTCTAAGGAATGGTTCATTCACCTTTATTTTGGAGTCTCCTCCTGGGTGCTCAAAATGATGAGGAAGCACTGTACCCCAGTACTTGGGCATTTTCTCAGGCATGTGAAGACACTATGCAACCCAAACTCAAGACTGTTTTCCCACTAGAAGCAAAATATGACTGCTCGTTTCCCAGTCAGGCCCACATTTGACGTATACTGATTGATGGACTGTCTTCCTAAGCATAGGAATGTGATCTGTTTCCTTCCACCCCTTACTTAGTGGTCATTTTTAAAGTGTTCTTCATGGAGGACTGTGACAAGAGTTTAATTTAATGACAAGGGAAGGGGCATATGGAGTGAATAATGCCTTCATTCACTGCTGACATGCTATAAATAACTGCACCCAAACCACTAAGAGATAACATATTGTGCTGTTTTGAGTAGCCAAGACTGCAAAGAAAGAGCTCTATCATAATAACATTGCTCAGTTTTAGACAGTAATTAAAAAAAAAAAAAGCTTACTAGTATTTTTTTTTAAATGCCAAGTTACATTTGCATACACATCCCAAGGGTTAAAAGGAAGAAGTGTCAAAAAAATTTCACACCTTTTAGGTTTACATCAGTTAGTGTTTCATACAGAAACTGATGACAGAAACAGTGGTAAGAGGTGAAAACCATGAAGCTTAGAGTAAGAGAAAAGAGATCTTACAATAACCCACAGAAAGATCAAACACAGAAAAGGGAGATTCAGATAGAGAGGAAGTCAGCAGAGCTTGGTCAACGTGGCGTATTTCAGAGTATGGGTTTCTCTCTTTGTGAATGCTTGCAACTACTCTGAATAAGCCAGCTTCCTTGGTTCAATTCATAACCATCCACAAGTTCATAAACACAACAAGTTGCTGCATTCGTTGTTATGGTAGTGGTTCATTTTATAGGATATGAGAAAATTACCATTCTGCCTTGATGGGTTTTTAATTCAACAGATAAACACTTGAAAAAATAAAAATAAAAATCTTTCATACATATCTAAACAGGTCATTATCAAGTGTGAGTAAAAATGACAAGAATTTATGAGCCCAGAGTTTCCCTATTTTTATATTTTAGCTTAATGTGATACAACTTAACTTCTCAGACAAATTATGAAGTTGTATATTGTATCACTAACTGAGTGCTTTCAAAAACTAATACTCAAACGGCTATTTCTTATGTCTCCAAAGATTTAGAAGAGGCATAAAGTTCATATAAACATTTTTGGTTTAATAAAATATTTGATTTTACTTCAATAAAACTGTCTTCCCAATAATTACCAAAAACAAAAAGCTCATCAGACTGAAAAATATATTTGACCTCCTCTTCATATCTATGGGCTATCTATGGTACTCCTGTGAGCAGTGAGTATCAAAGTTTGAAGAAGTGCAGGGCTGTAATATTTGGAAAAGAGAGGATTGTTGAATGTTAAACTTTATTTTAAAATGTTATGTCTCCAGAGATTACCTTTTCCCAAGCTTTTAGTATGGCTTATAAAGGCCATATTAATTTTCATAGAACCCAAAAGGCAAGATGCATCAAGGTTTAATGATAAAGGAATGAAATTAATTACTAGTCATAGCTTTGTGGAATAAGAAAGAGTGAGATAGTAAGTGAAATAGAAGTAAGAGATAAAATCAAACAGAGGCATAAAGCTTGTAACCAATGTGATAATATATGAAAAACAGGAGTAGGACTTAACTAATGTCAAAAATTTCCAAGCAATATAAACATATCTCCCTGGACAGCTTCAATACTTAAGCTGATGTGAAAATGAGCTTGTTAATCAATGCACTATGTTTTGATTTAGTATCAGTATTTTAGAGTCTATTCTAAGGAAATTATTACATCTTCCTCTCTCTCTTATCTTTCATCCTGTCTATCCACCACTCCTTCCCCCGCCTCCCCCCGCTCCCCGCCTCTTTTAGACACATACCTTCTTCTGGTGTTTGTGTTCGCAAAGATTCACTCCAATCACTCCAACTACCTTTATAAAGATGTAGCTTAGAGGAAATCTGAAATTCATATTCTGTAAAGGGTTTCAGATCCAGCAAGTCATGTCTTCCTTTGGCATTTGTGACATTAACCTTGAAACCAACAAGATTTTTTAAAGTGCCTGTTAATACTAAATTAATTAAAATAAAGGTAAGAAAACCAAACTAGATAACCCTTTTTACTTTTCAAATCTGTCATTCAATGAGAAGAAATATAATGACTGGGTTACTGAATACATGTGATGTTAATCTGAAACAATAGTGTCTCATTAGAAACACAAAGACAAAAAAATTTGTGGATCTAACAACCCATCTATAGAGATTCCAAAGGGGATCCAGAAACCAGCTATAAAACAAGTAAAGACTGAAAACTACTCGTTTTCAAAAAGGCCTTGAAAAAGTTTGTTTCTAACTAGATATTATTTTTTATTTGGCCACAATGAGAATGCAATGAATGTTTTAACACAGACATAAAACTGGCTCCAAACAGAAGAATTTAATTATATAAGAAAATTATTAAATGGCATGCTGCAGTCCTTGGGGTCACAAAGAGTCGGACACGACTTCATGACTGAACAACAACAACAATATATAAACACTTAATTATTATACCTTTCTATATCTGGAACTAGGGCTTCCCTGGTGGCTCAGATGGTGAAAAATCCACCTGAGTTTGGTCCCTTGGTCAGAAAGATCCCCTGGAGAAGGGAATGGCAACCCACTCCAGTATTACTGCCTGGAGAATTCCACGGACCAAGGAGCCTGGTGGGCTACACTCCACAGGGTCACAAAGAGTCAGACATAAATCTAAGCGACTAATATTTGAATAGGGTAAAAGTCACTCAGTCGTGTCCGATTCTTTGTGACCCCATGGAATAGTCCATGGAATTCTCCTATGTGGAACTGATCCTTTGTTATTATTATAGGCACTATATTTTACCAAAATACTGGAAAGAATCATAATCCTACATTTTTATTGTAAAAATTTAATGTTCAATATTACATCAAAGTGTAAAGTTTTATCTTTGGAATATTCAATTTAGATAAGCCTCTGAACATTCCCTAATATTTATTTTTCCAATAGGTTAAAAATTACTAAAACGTGAGACTTCCCTGGTGGTGTAATGGCTAAGACTGTGCTCCCAATGCAGGGGGCCTGAGTTCCATCCCTGGTCAGGGAACTAGATCCCGCATGCAGAAACTAAAACCCAGTGCAGCCAACTAAATATATAAATAATTTAAAAGAAATTACTAAAAAGTAATAATGGAAGTAATAATGGGGTAGGGAGTAGAACAACAAGGAAAAATGAATCATTTACTAGAAATAAATCATAGAAAATTAGTGTGGGTTTACAGAAGCTTATGGCTTAAAAAATTTCAGCATCGGTGATCAAATTTTAGGATATTTGTTTTCATTTTTTTCTTTTTTTTGACACATGGTTTATGGGATTTTAGTTTCCCCACCAGGAATCAAACCTGGACCCTTGGCAGTGAGTGTATGGAGTCCTAACCACTGGACTGCCAGGGAATTCCCTAAGATACTTCTCAATAAACAGAAGTGTAAATGATTGACTGATATGTCTCACATGTATATGTGTACTTTTGGGCTAAACATTCTTAAACTCTGTATTTTGCTGTTATGAAAAAAGACATCTGGGCGGTGCTACTAAGAATTTCTCCCTGGTTTCCCCTTCACTCTAGAGACCATTACCATATTCCAGGATCTGCTGTTAATGGGCCGATATCTGAGTCGATTGAGTAGCACCAGTCCCTCATCTCTCCACAGAAGGGTACACCTGTCCACGGAAGCATTTACAAATTTGATTCTGATGTCCCACGGAGGAAGAGGCCTCACTGGTAACCAGGACAAACAAAAAAGTGTGATTCAGGCTCCACAGCTGGAAATTGCCTTATAATTACATGAGCTATAAAGAGTTGAACAAGTCTCATTTCTAAAATGCACAGCCGCCAACTTGGTGAAACAAACGAGAGGAGTCCCTGGCTTTTAGAAGGAAGAAAAAATTGGATTGACTTCTAAATTATTAAAGTAATTCCCTTTAATCTACCCTCATTTTTAAACAGATAAACTACCATAAACATCACTGATAATTTGGATTTCACTTAATTTAATGATTTAAAGAAAACCAATGTGCCAAACCCAAGAGTTTCAACGGCTGAGAAGGTAGAGGTGTGGCTAGTGGCGATTACATCAGAAGGAGAAAAAATCTTGGTAGGAAAAGCCATAGGAAAGAGACTCGGCAACAGAGGAATAGAAGAGGGAAAGAAGGTGACTAGAGATGAATGGTCAATGTAAAGAGAAGGAAGGCAAAATAGGCAAAAGTGTGATAGCAAAATGTAGAGTAGATGCTAACGTACATCATTTACTACACTGTACAGTGTGTATATGTGCAATGAGATGCCTTGGGAAGAGAGAAAAGAGACACGTGTTGTGAGGCCAGAACTTCAGGCAGGTCAGAAGCTCAGTGTTACCTGGGAATGCCTGGAATTGGCCTCTGACTCAACTGGGCCAATTACATCTGCTCAGAAATGTGCTGGGACTGGCTAACTCCAGCTCCCAAGCTGATGAGAGGGGTGAAGTAAGTGTTCTCTGAGGAAGATGCATTTGGTACATTGATACACTTTATTTATAGTTTGCACCTGGCTGCTTCAGCCCTGCAGGCCCACACGCAGCCTTATCTTAGAACAATGGAGTAGCTGTGACCCTGAAAAGACACCTCCACCATGAAGGGCTTACACTGAGCTTCTTGAACAACCTCACATGACCCTCTCCACGCTCAGAAAGGATCACTGGCAGCCTATGCCTTCATGGGATCTGAAACCAGTGGGCTCTTATTTCTCCAACACAGACAATAATGTCGCATATTCCATTTTGTACAACCATGTCTCTCGTTTGAGACCTACATCCTTTTGCTTACATCAAAGACACATCTATCCTTTGTCAATGCCTACTGGCCACTCTCCACGAACCACTCTCCCTTTTGAAACCATCACACAAGTGATTCTAAAAATAATGTTCACAGGCTAAGATCGACACCTAAAAAAGTGAAATTATACATACCTATGTCCAGCAATGTGAATGAGAATGGAAATGAAGAAGCACTCCCAAGACTATTGATAGCAGTAACCTTGACTGTGTAACTAGATTCAAGTGATTCAGGGGTTAGGTTGATTCCAAGGTCCAAATGATCACAATAGTGATCATTACATTGCTTTTGCCAAGTTAAATTTTTTGGTCCATTTAACCTGTAAATGAAAGATGCTTGTGTTTAGCAAGACAATTTATGTACTATTGCCTCTTTTTAGCACAAAGAAACAAAATGTTCAAGTATCTAAAATTCTTGACATGTTTTATTAGGGGTTATACTATGGGAATATTGTATTCTGCAGTCATAGGACCACAGTTCACCCCTCTTTTTTTTTTTTTTTTGATAGAACTGAAATGCTTGACATTCATATGGATGAGTAATGATCTCTACACTGCGTGCATGCGTGCCCAGTCGCTTCAGTCATCTCCGACTTTTCGTGACTCCATGGACTGCAGCCTGCCAGGCTCCTCTGTCCATGAGATTTTCCCAGCAAGAATACTAGAGTGGGTTGCCATTTCCTCCTCCAGGGGATCTTCCTGACCCAGGTATCAAACCTGCCTCTCCTGCATTGCAGGTGAATTCTTTTTTTTTTTTTAATAATTTTATTTATTTTTGTTTGTGCTGGGTCCTTGTGGCTGCATGCAGACTTTCTCTAGTTACAGTGAGCGAGGGCTACTCTTTGTTGCAGTATGCAGGCTTCTCATTGCAGTGGCTTCTCTTGTTCCAGAGCACAGGCTCTAGGGTGTGCGGCTTCCATAGCTGTGGCATGTGGCCTCAGTAGTTGCAGCTCATGGGCTCTAGAGCACAAACTCAATAGTTGTGGCACATGGGCTTAGTTGCTCTGAGACATGTGGGATCTTCCTGGACCAGGGATCGAAACTGTGTCTCCGGCACTGGTAGGCAGATTCTGTATCCACTGAATCATCAGGAAAGCCTTGAATCCCTAAATCGTGGCCGACCTGTTCACTCCTTAGAACAGAGTCAATCATCCAGAGGATCTATGGCCACCTTGGCATTTACTTCACAGAAGTGCCAGATCCAAGTACAGATCAGAATCCTAGGCCCCACTTCCTTTCCCCTATCTCCTTCTCACTTAGTCACAGCCCCACAGCTAGATCTCTGGATGGGATTACAGAATTAATTCCAAGGGAAAGAATTTCCCAGACTCTCTCTTTTTGTAAACGCTCAGGTCAGATTGTTGCTGTTGTTCAGTCACTAAGTCATGTCCAACTCTTTGTGACCCCGATGGACTGAAGCATGCCAGGCTTTCCTGTCCTTTACTATCTCCCAGAGTATGCTCAAACTCATGTCAATTGAGTCAGTGATACCATCCAACCATATGATCCTCTGTTGCCCCCTTCTCCTTCTGTCTCAATCTTTCCCAACATCAGGGTATTTTCTAGAGAGTTGGCTCTTCGCATCGGGTGGCCAAAGTATTGGAGTTTCAGCTTAAGCATCAGTCCTTCCAATGAATATTCAGGACTGATTTCCTTTAGGATTGACTGGCTTGATCTCCTTGCTGTCCAAGGGACTCTCAAGAGTCTTCTCCAGCACCGCAATTCAAAAGCATCAAGTCTTTAGTGCTCCACCTTCTTTATGGTCCAACTCTCACATCTTTACATGACTACTGGAAAAACCATAGCTTCGACAATGTGGACCTTTGTTGGCAAAGTAATGTCTCTGCTTTTTCATACACTGTATAGGTTGGTCATAGCTTTTCTTCCAAGGAGCAAGTGTCTTTTAAAAGGTGCTTTAAAAAGAAAATCCTCCAGGGCTAATGGAAAGCTACCACAAAAAAGAGTCTATTTATAAACCATGACCTAAGATTCCGCAACTGCAAAAGAGAGAAGTTTAACCCTAGAGAGAAGCCAGTTTAACCCTATACAGCAGGGCAGAGTATCCATAACGTGGGCCTTGGATGCCCTGAAGAGATCTGAGTCAGTCCTCAGGCCTAAGACATAAGTTCTCACACTTTTAGATGAATGAACCAGTTTTACCTGATGAACACTAGAATTTTTTTTTAAGTATCTAAGTATCTGGAGGTGTTTACTGCTTCTCCTCTCAGTAAAATTATCACTGTTAGATACTTCTAGATGTCATATAAGAGAAGACCTATCAAAAAGCTGCAAATACAGTCTTACTCACTGTAAAGTGTATGCAGTGTACAGGTGGGTGTCTCGCCCTCTGTGCCAGGTGCAGGTCACAGTTCCACGTTCTCCCTTCTGTACACAAGATAAGTTTCGAGGCTGTTCTGGAACAACTTTTTAAAAAAAGAATAGAACTACCTATTTTAATCAGCACACATGTGATATTTCAATTACATTATTGTTATTTGCCAACAAGATAACAATACTTCCCCTATGTCTCCCATACCCAGATGAGCTGGGAGCTATTTCAAATCCCATCACATTCAAATGTGCCTCCTAGGCATGAATTTGTTCTAATAACAATTGTAATAATAATGGATATGGATCAAACACTTACTCTTACTATATGCCAAGTCTACACTAAGTATTTTATGAGTGGTTTTCTCAATTGGACATTATAGCAGCTACATCAAGTACATACTATTATTATCTTCATTTTATCAAAGAGGACACTGAAAGATGAAGTATCTTGCCCAACATTACAAAACTATGAAGTGATGGAATCAGGGCTCCAGCCCAGGAGTGGCTGACTTGAGTTCAAGCCTTTCACCATCATATTCTACTATTTTCCCTGACAAGTGAACATTCAGTGCTAGTTCCAATACCCTGGGTGATGATGAGTTTACGTTTTTAGAATGAAGCTCATTCAAATACTAGAAACTTATAAAAATTAGGGTCTTTCTTTCTCCATTGACTTGAAATTTATTGCCAAGGCACATCTATCCATTGGCCCTAGTCATGTCTTCCTGGGATGTACCACCTAAATCTAATTTCTGTAGCATCACCTGAAGCACTTAATGAATATTTATAAATTAATTCTTTATGTACACAGACATTGAAAACCTTCCATGGACCAGGCAGCATTAGGTGTGGAAATGCAGAAGTGTACAAGGTAGGCATGGCCCTTTCTATCATAAGGTGTGTATTTTTAAATGAAGCCACTTCATAGTCAAAGACAGAACTTTAATCCCCACTGCTACTCTTACTCACAGCAGTACATGGTATCATCAATTTCTGTTTGTCTAGGGTGGGAGCTTCTGCATTAAATCAGGTCACATCTTGACATTTCTCACTGCCAGCTATAGGCCAAGCTGGTGATTGCTGGTCCACCTGCTTTCCAGCTTCCAAAACTGTGTTGCTGTGTCTCCCCTCTCATTCTTTTTGTCCTTTAGGGTTTGTGCCTCTAGAAAACTTTCTTTACTGCATCTTGGCTTTATTTCAGGGGGAATGAAAGTAAATACATGTGTACAAACCACCATCATTTCTCAGTGCTTCATAGGGTCTTCTGATGACCAAATGAGATAGAGATAATATACCTGACACTTTTGCATAATGAAAAAGTTAGTCTCACTTTCACCTTTACTCCTAAAAGTTTGCAGCACCTCTCATTTTAAAGACCATAGCTTTTACTCAAAATCAAATCAACTTATTAAATGTGAGTTCCCTGGACCATGAAATCAAGGTGTCTACTTCAGGCTGGGACATGGTTTGAGCAGAGACTGTCTGTCCCAGGATAAACCAGACCTAATTCTCTTCAATATAAATGTATAATAGCTGAAGCTAAGAAAACGTCAGAAATCAAAGCCTCTGAAGTGAAAATTGTTTACCATGTAATTATTATTTGTATTATGTAAATATTATTTGCATTGTTATGTGTATTCTTATTATTTTTTAAAGCCCTACTTACTATATGAAATAAAGTCTTAAAAAATAGCGTTCAGAAGTATCAACAGCTAAGCATATATTGAAAACAACTAAGTATCATCTACTGTCTTTCATTTATTTCCTAGGTTGTCCAAATAAGTTGTGGCCCAATCCTCTGAGGTTAAGTAGAGCCCTGGTTGTTTAGTTACTGAACAATCTGGATGAGCTCTGAGCAGCAAAGCAGCACAAGCCCAGAACGGGGCCAGAAAGAAGAGGCTTCAAGGCCATCTACCCATTCCCAATCCTGAAGAACCAGTCACTTTTATGACATGTCTACTTGGGGTATGCAATGTTACTCTGGACTACCACTTATCACAAAAGAGAAAATGGGCTGCTCAGTCCATCACCAGATAGAATTAAACTCACTGCACCAGGTGAAACCAACATTCATTGTGTCTTTTCTTGGAATGACTAGTCATACTCAGAAAAAGGTGTTGCTTCCAGTCAATTCTTTACCTCAAAAGTGCTAAACTTGTTCAAAGAGCAGCCATTTAATGGTGTGGTTATCACCTGAGCACGCTGCACAAGCAACATTCCAGCATCGCTGCCCAACTGAGCTACACCGGGGCAGATGTGCCTTACGATCTCCATAGATCTCCTGATGCTCTCAGTTGCCACAGGTGCATGCACAACCTCTGGATGAGTGGGGCTGTGGCACTTTCATGCATCTGAGCAAGGATAGGAAATGGAATGGAATGCCTTAAGGACATCTGCAAAGATACTGACTTCCAAGGCCATTGTTGGCTCCCTAAAAAACCCACCTGCAGCACTGTGAACAGTTGGACCTGCCACCACGGGGCTGAGAATATCTGATACTAATATAGTATGTTGGTCTACAAGACAGTGAATTACCTGGATAAAATATTCAGGTGTTTGGAAGATAAGGGAGGTGAGGACAAATGGTGTTTTTAAGAAAAAATTTCATTTTGCCTATAACCAATACTTTATTTCTTCTCAAGCAAAACATGCTCAGCCATTCAGCATTCTACATACATGAAGAAAAGAGTAAGACCAAAGGAACTGCAAACCTAGTGCTCATCACTTAAGTGCCTCCTATGTACCTGGTTGGCTTCCCTGGCGGCTCAGATGGTAAAGCGTTTGCCTACAATGTGGGAGACCCAGGTTTGATCCCTGGGTTGGGAAGATCCCCTGGAGAAGGAAACGGCAACCCACTCCAGTATTCTTGCCTGGAAAATCCCATGGACGAAGGAGCCTGGTTGGCTACTGTCCATGGGGTTGCAAAGAGTCGGACACGACTGAGCAACTTCACTATCACTATCACTATGTACCTGGTCGGAGAAGGCAATGGCACCCCACTCCAGTACTCTTGCCTGGAAAATCCCATGGACAGAGGAGCCTGGTAGGCTGAAGTCCATGGGGTCGCTAAAAGTCAGACACAACTGAGCAACTTCACTTTCATGTGTTGGAGAAGGAAATGGCAACCCACTCCAGTGTTCTTGCCTGGAGAATCCCAGGGATGGGGGAGCCTCATGGGCTGCCGTCTATGGGGTTGCGCAGAGTCGGACACGACTGAAGTGACTTAGCAGCAGCAGCATGTACCTGGTGCTAGGTTAAGCACTTTGCATCCAAGGTGTCATCTAATCACCACAACCATCTTAGGAGGTAGGTGTTAGTATCTTCATCACACAGATGGAGAAACTGAGGCTGAGAGAACTGAAACTGTCTGAGTCCACTGCTAGTGGCTGGGTTGGGATTCAAAGCCCATGCTCCTTTTACTACATCACAGGCTGTCAGGACTGAGTGTACATAACCCATCAGAGCTGTGAACAGGAGTCCCTGGGCTGGAAGAGGGGTATGAGACCTAGTTTATGCCTCCACACCCCGAATGATTTGCTTAGATACGCTTGGTGTTCTGCTCAATTCTTGTGGTGGCCCTCTAAGAATTACTGCCTGGCACCAACCATGTCCTTATAGATCAGGGATCCTCAGTCTCCAGGATCTAATGCCTGATGCTCGGAGGTAGAGCTGATGTAATAATGATAGAAATAAAGTGCGTAGTAAATGCAATGTTTTTGAATCATCCTGAAACCAGCCCCCTACCATGGTCGTGGAAAAACTGTCCTCTGTGAAACTGGCCCCTGGCATCAAAAAGGTTGGGAGCTGCTGTTACAGGTCACAAAGAGGCTCCTATCTTTCCTGATAAGTCGCACTGAGCTCTGTACCACTCTCGTTATGACAGGGACCCTGTCCGTGCATCTTAGTCAGCCAGCCTGCAGCAGCAATTCTTCCAACTTTCCACACATCTCTCACCTGCCAGTTTGGAGCTTCCCGGGAACCAGAGAGGCACAGCGTGCCCTGGGATGGCTCAGGGCCTTTGCGTGTTCACTGGCTTGCAAGGCTGGGCCTTCACGGCTGCAGACTGCAAGCTGCAGGAAGGTGTGCTGCTGGCTCACCCTGTGCACTGTGGCTCAGGTTGCAGACGCCAACTCTGACATCTTAGTTCTTACCCCTGGCGGCGGCGTGGAGAGACCCATAGTGCAAGCTAGCAGTGCGGGGAAGTTGGTGCTCTGTGGGTGAACTTTGACCTAAACCAGACAGTTCTCTCTTTCACCTGTCACTCTATTGCCATATGTTCTTTCTGGGGATGTCCCTAGTTACCAAGCAACCAGCTGTATCTTCTGGTGATGCCGTGGCCAGGTCAGTAACTTAACCACCTCATGTCTGCTCCACTTTTTCCCTGGTTCACTCCCTTACTCTTGCTTCCCTGGAACCAGACAACTCCTCTCCCATTCTGAAGCCTTAGCACATCAGTTTTGTCTCAGGCAGCTTTCTAGAAAACCCAGGGAAAGATACTAAGTATGATGATCGTTCTCTCTTAATGTCTGCTCAGTATGATAATCAGTGGTCAGGAGTGAAGTGGATGGAAGAACTATTTTTTTTTTACATTAAGTCAGAGAGGGGAGAAGTGTTCAGCCTTGTGTATCAGCCTGGACTGCACAAGTCGAGAGACATCTCTTCTTTTTAGGAGGCTGTGGCTTTGAAAAAACTCTTGTAAGTCAAGAAGGCATGTAGATTCAGATGCAGAAAGCCTTTTTCCTGATTTTGGAGTCCAAGGGCAACAGGTAAATGGTCTTAATGGCCAAAAAGAGGAGAGAAAGGGGTGGGGGGAGGGGAAGGATAGAAAGGAGAGGGGAGAAGAGGAAAGGTGAAGAGAAGAGAAGAGAGGAAAGGAGAGATTTACTAAATGAGATCCCAGTTCTGTTGATTTCTGGACTTAACACATTGAGGTGCTCATGTTACTAGGAAGATTAAATATATCCTTAAAGTGGGAGAAGAAAGAACACTGTCCTCTATTTGGATTTCTGCTTAATACATGCCAAATACCAGAAGATCACCAGTCTTCGGGAACTCAGGATGGACTACTCACCCCCGACGGAGATCTCTGCCCCACATATTCGAATCTCGTCACTGCTGCTGCAGGCCAGCTTGCAGACAAACAGGGTTGTGCCCAGGGGAAGACCTTTGACTTGAGAACTGAGGGAGTGACCATGCTGAACATAAATTCTTCTGTCGAACTTGTAGAGGATTAACTTGTTGAAACTGGAGGATGGCAAGCAGCCTTGTTTGGGCTTCAAAGAGCAGGAAATGTTGACAGCTGATCCTAATGAAATGACATGGGACGGCTGCACAGTCACATCCCCTCTCTTGCACACATCTGCAGCAAGATACAAACGCAAAAGATGAGTCGGCACATAAGAAACCTATATCAGTTGGAAGGTCTGTGTAAATTTCCCAAAGCTGGATAAAACAAACCCTATCAAATCATGGAAATACACATAAGCTACGTTGCTCTGGCTCTATTGATGAAGCACAGTGAGGACAGAAGGCAACTATATTAAAGTCTAACTGTATCTGAATTAAAGTATACATTCTTTTCAAAACAGTAATACTATAACCAGAACTATAAATAGGAAAGTGGTGAGAAAATAGGGTTGGAAGGACATTCAGGAACACAGTTCTAGGAAAAACCAATCTCTCTTATATGCAAATTATTCACCAAACTACAAAAAAGTACTTCCCAGAATAAATCACATTTGTTTCCCTGCCCTTTTATGACTTATAACACTTACTTCAATACTCATACCAAAATGATTAAAAAGCTATCACAAATGCTTAAAAGGCTACTACAAATGTTAAAGGGCACATTTGGGAATAATCCCCTCTCTTGCTATATTAGGGGTATAAAGTATGTGTAATCCATAGCATTATTTTATAATAAACAGAAAATATTTAGGGGCTCTGGTATGTTTGTAGTGGGAATCAGGGATGGAAATTAGGTCTTACTATGGTATTCCTCCAAGATGTAAGACCCTAGGTAGGATGAACCACTCCCAATACAGCTAATACTAAAGTACACAAAAGTATTTTTCTTTTAAAAAGAGTTCTCCATATTATTTTCCTTATGCCAGATCCCACAATAAACTCTTAAAGAGAGATCATTCTTACTCTCCAGGTGGTTCTGTATATGTAAATACAACAGCTAATTGCGAATTAGCAGTTTTGGTAGTATTCAGTAACTGCTGATGAAAAAAAAACCCTTATAGATCCACCCTGAATTTTTAGATATGATATAAAGTCTCCACTGAAAGTCTTTTTTTGTTAATTGTAAAATTGCTTGGATCAACTACCATAAACAAATTGGTAAAAAGTTACTTAAGTCAAATAAAGGAAATATTAAATATTTATTTTAAATGAAAAGTTTCCATTTTTATTTTCAGAAATAAATCTCTTTTCTCTCTCTTACTTTTATGTTTGTTTTTTGTTTCTTTGATCCTAATGGGTTAGAAAGTAAAAAATAAGATGCCAATAAAAAAAGCAAAGAAAATGACAGCCATTATTTTCTTTTTTAGCAGAGCTGAATCCATCCATGAATACTCTTTGTTAAAATTCATTCATGATTTTTAAAACATCCATTCATGATTCCTAGCCTGGTTACCTAGTCACTTTCTTAAGAGGAAAAGATATCACTGGAGTTTCAATCATTAATATAATGAAATAAAATACATATTAGTAACATACTTAGAACCAAACTTATCCACTTAAACTTGACCGATTGCTTTAAAAAGACCAACTATCAGAACATTTACCGCAAATGCATATTTCATCTGTAACTGATAATTTAAATCAAAAACTCCTCTGAAGATTAGATTACAGAAATATCTTACCTATTTTTGCCTTAACTAACAGCAACATGATGATAAAAATAAGTGCCAGTGAGCACCCGCCAACTGTATGTGCCATGAACAGTCAATTCTGGAATACACCTCTGTATGTTTCCTTGTAAAAGAAGACAAATTCATTCATGTTAAATACATTCAGAAAATACCACAACCAAAACAATTCAGAGGGCTTAAAATGCTCCTTTAATTTACTCTGTGTTGTTAAGAGACTTTCTAAAAAATGATGTTTAAAACCAATAAACTAAAAATCTTAGCCACCTCTAACCCTCATGTCATTTAAGCTTCTTGGGGTCAGCAAAGAGTAAGCGAAGAGATCTGACCTATGGAGTCCTTTAGAACTGGGTTTAAATACTTTGAGCCTATGGGCAAGTTACTTAATCTGAGATTCAGTCTCACCCAAAGCTTTTTCCTTCCAAACAAGTCTGGGTCATCAGAGTCAAATGTACTAGTGTTAAAATTCCAAGAGTAGTGAGAATTTCTGATCTAGTCATGTGCTCCTGGAAGTAACAGGAGATTAAAAAGTGGTTCATAACCACTACTACCCTGCACACTCCAGAACTCAGTAAAAGACTGATTTCCTTGGCAGTAAGAAAAGAATTCCAAGGGTTCCAAGGGGGCTGTTTGGGTTTTCCATAAGTTCATTTTTACTTGTTTGCTTGTTTATTCATTACTTATTTAGTTTACTGAATATTTTTATCTTAAATGATTTGGAAAATGCAAGTTGGTGATTTCTGTTTGTTTCCAAATATAAACCTAAGGAATGGCTCTAGCAAATTCTCTAAATTCTATCAAAAGTGGGCCAGAAATTCAAGAAGCAGGCTGAAAAGCTGTGTGATGCTGGGCTGTTGGCAACCAGCCAATGTCCACCTCTTATTCCCATGCCCAGAAATGTGCCAGAATACCACTGGAGAGCCTCAGAAAAGTTCACTTATTCATTCAACAGTGATGGTTACCTTTCATCTGCCAGGTGCGGTGTTCAGTGCTAGAGATACTACAGTCCTGCTCTAGCTGGCTTCCTGGAAACTATCCCCTAGCTTTTTTGACTCCTGTATTTAGCATCTTTTCAATAGCCTTTTCTGGTGGCTCATCCTTTTTCTCCTGACTTGAAAGTCTTGGAGGACCTCAGCACTCAAGACATTTTCTTTTTCTCTATTTCTACTCTTTCCTGAGGGGTTTCATCTGGTCTCTTGGCTCTCAACACCATCTGTAAGCTAGACTCTCAGATACTTATCTTCAGCTCAGACACTGCACTGAGTGCCAGTCTCCTATGTCTGTCTCCTTGGCATCACTTCTCAGATGTGACTACTCCATATTAACATGTTCAAATTGAACTTTGGTCTCCTTTCTCCAAACTGGTTCTTTCTCTAGCCCTTTCTACCTCCGTGAATAAAATTTTTATCCTGTGAATTGCTAAAAAGAACCTAGCTGTCCTCCTTCATTGCACCCTCTCATACCCCACAGCCAAATCACCATTGCTACTGCTAAATCACTTTAGTCGTGTCCGACTCTGTGCAACCCCGTAGACGGGAGCCCACCAGGCTCCCCCGTCCCTGGGATTCTCCAGGCAAGAACACTGGACTGGGTTGCCATTTTCTTCTCCAATGCATGAAAGTGAAAAGTGAAAGTGAAGTCACTCAGTTGTGTCCGACCCTCAACGACCCCATGGACTGCAGCCTTCCAGGCTCCTCCATCCATGGGATTTTCCAGGCAAGAGTACTGGAGTGGGGTGCCATTGCCTTCTCCGTTAAGTCCTGTCAATTTTACCTCCTGAATATATCACAGATCAGTCCTTTCACCGTCCTCACCCCAGTCCAAACCTCAGTTGTCATCTCCCCGCCAGATGACTGCAGGAGCTCCTTAATGTGTCTCTCTAGTCCATCCCTGCCCCTTTCTAAGTCATTTTCACATAGCTGACTACCTTAGAAACATAAATTGGATTATGTTCCCTGCTTGGTATCATCTCTATTTAAAACCCATCAGTGGATCCCCCTGCTGTTAGAAAAAAAATCCCAAATTACCATACATTACTCTCTCAGCCACTGGCTGGCTTCACGTCTCCTGTCTTGCCACCATGATTTGCTCTTTTTTTTTTTTGCCTTGCTGTTCTGCTTCATTCACATTGGCCTTCAGATTGTTCCTTGAACAAGACATGCCCTCTGCTGCTCCGGGAACCTTGTACTTTTCATTTCCTCTGCTAGAATCCTCTTCCCCTGGCTCTTAGTGGCTGACTGACTTACATCCTTCAGATCTCAGATCATGTGTCACTTCCTCAGAGAGCCCCTCTCTGACCACTCAGCCAAAGTGGTCTTGCCCAGTTCTTTTCTACACATCACCTTACTTACATCATCAAACAATCTCCTGTTTTGATTGCTTATCAGTCATCTACCTTTCTGTTAGAATTTAAGCCACCACAAGAGCTGGAACATTGACTGTCTTGCTCGCTGCTGTATGTGAGCACTTGGGCATGGAAAAGAAAGGCCTTATAAGCATTGAAAGAAAGAAGGGAAGGAGGGAGGGAGGGGGGAAGGAATATGAGTTATAGAAAATCCCCTATAAACATCCCTGTGGGCCCTGTGGAGCATAGTGCTCCACCAAAGATGTCCATGCTCTAATCCACAGAACCTGTGAATAAATACATTGTGTTACATGACAAAGGGATTTTGGAGATGTGATTAAAGTTAGGGACCCTGAGGTACGGTGATTACCCTGGATACCCAAGTGAAAATCTGCTAGTCTCTTAGTCATGTCTGACTCTTTGTGACCCCATGGACTGTTGCCCACCAGGCTCCTCTGTCCATGGGATTCTCCAGGCAAGAATACTGGAGTGGGTTGCCATTCCTTTCTCCAGGGGATCTTCCTGACCCAGGGACTGAACCCAGATCTCCTACATTGCCGGCAGATTCTTTACTATCTGAGCCACCCACAAGGGCCCAACCTAATTGTATGAGTCCTTAAAAGTGGATGAGGGGGGCGAAGAATTGGTCAGAGAGCCATGATGTGAGGACTGTGGCTGCTGCCTTTGAAGATGGAGAAAGGGGCTGTGGGCCAAAAAACATGGTCGCCTCTGAACTCTGGAGATGAATCTCAGTTTGCAGAAAATATAACATGTATTCTCTGGGCCTCAGTTTAAAATGTCTGAAAAACACTGACCTAAATTGAAATCTGACAGTTCAGCTCTCTCTAAATCATAAAGGCCAAGGTCATAGCATTCAGTGGCTTCTGTGACTGGTAATTCCTGTGGTCATCACCAGCTACATCCTCCACTACTGACACTATTGCCTAGCAACACTGAGCTGCTCCTGGTTCCCCCACACATCCCATGCCACTTCATGCTTCTGTGTCTTTGTTCATGGTATTCTCCTACCTTTCCACTGTTCTTGGACTCCCTAAGTCTTCCTCATGTATCCCAACTCAGCTCAGACACTTTTTATTCTGTCATTTACTCGATAAATAAGAATTTAGCAATTGCCAGGTGCCAAGGACTTGAGAGTGGAGAACAAGACAGAGTTTCAGCTTGCATGGAGCCAATATTTTGGAGTAGGTAGACAAAAAGTAAATAAATAACAAACAGATACATTCAGATAACAACAAAAGATTAAGAGAGGCTAAGGGGAGAGAGTCCCTGGGGAGCAGAGAAGCTGGACAATGAAGGCCTTTCTAGGAGGTGAAACTTGAGCTGCGATCAGCACAGGCCAGGTGAAGGCTCAGAAAGACTTTTCCTGGCAAAATAAATATTGAGTGCAAAGCCTGAAGGCAGAGGAACGGGCTTGCTATGGTTGAGGCACAGAAATAAGGTCAGAGTAGCTGGGGAAAGTAACTGTGTGCAGAGTCATATGAAATGAAATTGTAGAAGGCAGGAGCCAGATCTGCCATGGATTTGTTTGCCATGGAAAGGAGCCTGGATTTTACTCTCCAATCAATGGGAAACCACTGTGCATAATTAGTGGTTTTATTTATTTAGCTGGGTTTTAGTTAGGGAGAAACAAGATACGAATTACATAAAACATACACACAAATACAAAAGCAAACAGAAAAACTAGTCTTGGCTCCATGTATGGAGGCTGGAGTAGAAGCAAGTGGACCAGTTAGGAAGCCAACTGGGAACACCCAGGTAGGCAATCCTGGTGATGTGGACCAGAGGGATAGCAGCAGAGATGGAAAGAAGTAGCCAGATCTTACAAGCCTTACTGATGTCTTTTGGTCAGACTGTATCTTGTATCCTACTTGTATCTTCATATCATTCTGGCATCCTCCTATCTTAGCACCTGCCATAGTAAGTAGAACTAATTTCTTCAGGTATCTGCCTGTCTCTTCCATTATCTTGCAAGCTCCTCATGGGCAGAAGCCACAGTTTGTGGCACATAGAAGACATGTGCTGGCAAATTCCCTGGTGGTCCAGTGGTTAAGACTCTAGCCTTCCAATGCAAGGGGCACAATTTGATCCCTGGTGGAGGAACTAAGAGTCATGTCACATAGCAAAAAAATAAAAAAAAGTATTTAGGACCAACATTGTCCACATCCAGATAGTGATGTTTAAAAATAAAAGACACATGCTGAACTGAATGAAATTTAAATGGTTTTTCTGTTTTTTGCTTCTAGTTAGTTTAAAATGACTACAGTACATTAAAACTACATTACATCTCATTTTGCTACCTTTTGTTGTAGCTATCTTAGTTCAGTTTAAAATTAGTTTTCATTAAACTTTGGAATATTCTGGCATAAAGGAAATAATGGATTGAACTAGAAGATAACTGAATGAACAGATATACAGGGATTAGGGGTTTCTGCTTCCTAACTGCAAAGGGTGTCCACAGTGTATTATTTTTCAATGTGCATTGCAACTTATGAAGTTATAACATTCTCCGAATAGTAAAATATTAGTTGGTTATAATAAGAATTTTTTAAATGTACATATGTATATGAAATATATATATATACACCTACATATGAAATAGGCAAAATAGAGGATTTGAGTTTACATAGTACACTGATCCAAACACAAATATGCTTATTTTCTCTGAATGACCAGGTAAAACAATTTCTTCATTTATAAGAAACAACCCCAAAGACCTTCAAGTAAATGAGGTATCTTCCAATAAAATGAAACCTTCTATCAACTGTAAACATCCTTCATACAGTCTGCCTGGAGGGTCGATATTAAAACTACAACTCTGTCTTGAATCAGAAAATCAAAGTGTGCTGTCATTGACTCATCACTCAAGTGGTGACAGTTTCCACACAATGAAAACAACATCTCAGTGAGTGAGGCAGGGACCAGCCAGAAATACAGTCACTGGCAGGAGGGCAGAGAAAGAATTCCCCCTCCATGAGCCTTTCTTTCCCCACTGCTCCAGGAAGAAGCACAAAATAAGCAGCTACTTCAAAATCATATTTGACTAGGCTAGGAAAAACTCTCATCAAGGGTGGTAATTTCATGTAGGCAGGAACTCTTCCTACTTCCACACTACTTTTTTTCTGTAGTGCCATAGTAAGCTCAAGGAGCAGCATGGTATGGTGGAAAAGAAAAAGGCTAGAGAGTCTCAGTTCCACTGTGTGCTGTTAACTGTCAGGGTGCCATTTACTCATTCATGCCAAGAGTACAGGGATACCTACGTAGACCAAGTTACTGGGAGGATGAATATGTCCATGGCATGGACTCCTAAGAATATCCAGCACAGGGTAGGCACTCCACTGAGACTAGCTCCCCCATTTCCTTCTGGATCCAGGTTTTGCCTTTCTTTTCTAAATCGCTTATGACTTTCAACGTACTTGAATTATATGTTTTGTTAGACTAGGTAAAAGGTCATGTGTTAGTTAATCTTAACCCTGGCTTTCATAGAATTTAAGAACTCAGAGGAAGAAGGAACCTCAAAGATTAGCTAATAATAACCATGCCCTACTGCTCCCCTCCCCTCCCAACAGCTGACATTTGAGTCTGGGCCACCACAGAACAAGAAAGTGATTGTTTTGAATGTGCATGAAGGCTGTCTGCCTTACAAATACAGACCATTAATTACCCAGTTGATTTGCTGAGGCAGGGTACAAAATCCTTCTCTTCTGCTGGCAAAGTAATGGGCAGGTCCTATGTCTTACTGGTGGCAAATCAGCATATAAAGACAACACTTTGGAAGTCATATATTCTACATTCCTCATTTTATAGGTAGATAAACTGAGCCCTAAAGAAAGGAAGCAACTTGCCAAAGGTCACATTAATAGCAGAATCCAGATCAGAATGATGGTCTTATAATTTCTAATCCAACATTACTTCTTGCAGCTGCAATTGCTTCTGATCAGTAGCAATAGTAGCAGCATAAAACTAGAACTAGAACTAATATGAACAATGCTCTTAGTACTAATAGGAATTTGTTTGTTGATCTCTTATTATGGTCATTGCACATTACATCCAGTCTTTAGGATACCCATCTAGTAAAGCACTTACAGTGCCTAATGCTTTAGTGTTCAGAAGGTTGAATCACCTACTTCCCTCAAACAAAGATCAAATGACAAAACCTAGTGTATGCACAATATGTATCCATTTCTAATGACCTATTCCACTGTAAGGATAGAAAAGGAAAAGTCCACCAAATAGCTAACTTGAAACTCAGCCTTTGGAGCCAAACTTCTCCTCCTCAAGCCTTTCACAAGTGATGTTATGAAAAAGAGTTCCTTACCCAAAGCATCATCTCCATTTTGCTTCTAAGACTACTATTTGTTGAAAAGTCTAACAAGCCATAATATGGACAAATCCTGGCCCACAAGTCCTAGATTATCAAATCAGCCCGTTCATAATGTCATGTCAGATGGTGTAATGCAGGTACGGTCAGCTGTGTCTGACTCTGTGACCCAATGGACTGTAGCCCTCCAGGCTCCTCTATCCATGGGATTTCCCAGGCAATAATACTGGAATGGATTGTCATTTCCTCTTCCAGGGGATCTTTCCAATTCATGGATGAAACCCATGTCTTCTGAGTCTTCTGTATTCAGTTCAGTTCAGTTTAGTCGCTCAGTCATGTCCGACACCCTGAGACCCCATGAATCGCAGCACGCCAGGCCTCTGTCCATCACCAACTCCCGGAGTTCACTCAGACTCAACGTCCATCGAGTCAGCGATGCCATCCAGCCATCTCATCCTCTGTTGTCCCTTTCTCCTCCTGCCCCCAATCCCTCCTAGCATCAGAGTCTTTTCCAATGAGTCAACTCTTCGCATGAGGTGGCCAAAGTACTGGAGTTTCAGCTTTAGCATCAGTCCTTCCAAAGAAATCCCAGGGCTCATCTCTTTCAGAATGGACTGGTTGGATCTCCTTGCAGTCCATGGGACTCTTAAGAGTCTTCTTCAACACCACAGTTCAAAAGCATCAATTCTTCGGCACTCAGCCTTCTTCACAGTCCAACTCTCACATCCATACATGACCACAGGAGAAACCATAGCCTTGACTAGACGGACCTTTGTTGGCAAAGTACTGTCTCTGCTTTTGAATATGCTATCTAGGTTGGTCATAACTTTTCTTCCAAGGAGTAAGTGTCTTTTAATTTCATGGCTGCAGTCACCATATGCAGTGATTTTGGAGTCCCCAAAAATAAAGTCTGACACTGTTTCCACTGTTTCCCCATCTATTTCCCATAAAGTGATGGGACCAGATGCCATGATCTTCATTTTCTGAATGTTGAACTTTAAGCCAACTTTTTCACTCTCCACTTTCACTTTCATCAAGAGGCTTTTTAGTTCCTCTTCACTTTCTGCCATAAGGGTGGTGTCATCTGCATATCTGAGGTTATTGATATTTCTCCCGGCAATCTTGATTCCAGCTTGTGCTTCTTCAGGCAGATTCTTTATCACTGTGCCACCTGGAAATGCCAGATGGCTTAAAGGGGAAGGAAAGTAACCATGTCAACCCCCTCTGCTTTTTCTTCTTTTTAACCAACAGTTCCAACCGCCATTACATGAGCCAAATTGGACACACACCTGTTTTTCTTTCTCATGCAGCTGCTGACGCTCTCTTGAACTTTGGCTTATCTCACCAGTAAGCATCTGTAGTCCTAATTTTACCCATGTACAGGAACTTTCTACTTTTGCTTTCTTCTCTTGAATTCAAGGGTTCCTTCCGCCCCCTTTTTTTTAAATTTCAGAGTGTTTTCTCCTTTCCCTCTTTATGATTTTTTTTAATCATTTTCCTTAACAAAGATCTCCTTTGCTTTTCTCCCTTCTTTCCTATTTTTCTAGAATGTTCTATTTCTCAGTCCTATTTGTTTCATTTCCACTTCAGATATATCACACTGGACATAACAGGCAGGCTCCAGACATATTGTGTGTAAACAAATTACATTTAAAACTTATTAGGGAATCTTATCAGGACCCAACTGCAGAATCATGTGTACTGTGAACTGCCTTATAAATTGAACAATCACTCCTACAATAGAGAAATAAAAAGGAAATAAAAGAATAAGACATGACATGGATGGAGTCTTGAAAACACAAGGTACTTTCAAATCAACTGGTGTTATTTGCAATGTTTTTTATTTCTTCGTTTAACTCCACAAGGCTACAATTTTCAAGGCACTTGTTCAATTAAGTTTCAACAATCCAACCTTCTCTATTTTCACTCTCTGCATACTTCAAGAGTTATAAATAAAAGAAGCCATCTTTTCCTGGAGAGGATGGTATTCTGAAAACAGCATGGTGTGTGGTGCCAGAGGACCATCCTGGGGCTGGGTGCCATCCTGGTTTTTCCACTTCTATTTGTGTCATTGCAAGTAACTTTGAAAAATGGCAATCCATATTTATTGAGAAAATTAAATCTCTCTCTCTCTTAACTTTTCTTCATTAGTTTATTGGAAAGGTCTCTCCTTGGACACATTCAACCTTGAAGTCTCTATTTGTGGGCAATGGCATGGGAGTGGCAGGCTTATCCTTGGATCTTGTAACATCTTGGCAAGTTTTGTAACATCAATCCCTGAGTGTTTCCTGAGTGCTATGAGGCATTAAAAACATTAAAACACATTATGATTACTTTGTTCTAATAGTTTTCTAGGAATTTCACAATTATCTTAATATCATTGGAGGCACTCTGGGTGGGGGCTGGGGGGACTAAACAATACAATACTCCTCAAGGCTTCTTCTATAAACTAATAATTCAGCCCAAATGTATGCACTAACAACCTCATGTTTCAGCATCTCTGCCTGATGTTTTACTTAATATTTTCCTTTTCTTCTGCATATTACTGCAAAAGAGATGTAAATTAAGATTCTAGTCTTAATAATCTTTTATAGGCATTTACTTAGCAATTTACCAAAATGCAGAGTTTTTAATATTTGCTTTCCTACTAAATAGTTAACTATTGGTATTTCTATTCTACAAGTGGAGAAATCTGCTAGTTGATCACAATAATAAGAAAAACAAGAAGTAAATTCAGAATTAGATAAATTAGAACTACCTTCCATGCTTGAGTTTCCTCAATTATAAAATAAAAATAGCACCTACTTTACAGGATTATTGTGGGAGTTAAATGAGAAGCTCTTAGCAAAAGTGCCTGGTATATAGCAAGAGCTCAGTAAATATTATCATCCATTATTATTCTTATTATAAGAAAAAAGATAATATCACTTACTTATCAAGGACATTGTTAGAATCAAGTTAGACAGTCTTGCTTTTTGACCTCTCTCTTGGCCCATTCATCTGGCTTACCACTGAAGGATTAGTTTGATTAAAACTAGATACTATTCCTGCTACATAAAAGGTGATTTTATGCCACCTATCATTTATGACAAAGTGGCTCAGCCATAAAGAATCCATCTGCAATGCAGGAGGTGCGGATTCAATCCCTGGGTCGGGAAGATCCCCTAGTGAAGGAAATGGCAACCCACTCCAGCTTTCTTGGCTGGGAAATCCCATGGACAGAGGAGCCTGGTGGGCTATAGTCCCCAGGGTCGTAAAAGAGTCAGGCACAACTTTGCGACTGAGCATGCACACAGTTTTAACTTGACAGGAACTGAGACTTACATTTCTTTATATTTATTACAACGATGAGCTGCTGCTGCTGCTGCTGCTGCTAGGTCACTTCAGTTGTGTCTGACTCTGTGTGACCCCATAGACGGCAGCCCACCAGGCTCCCCCGTCCCTGGGATTCTCCAGGCAAGAATACTGGAGTGGGTTGCCATTTCTTTCTCCAATGCATGAAAGTGAAAAGTGAAAGTGAAGTCGCTCAGTCGTATCCAACTCCTAGTGACCTCATGGACTGCAGCCTACCAGGCTCCTCCGTCCATGGGATTTTCCAGGCAGGAGTACTGGAGTGGGGTGCCATTGCCTTCTCCGACAATGATGAGCACAATGTCTTGAACATAACAGATTTTCAATACATACTTAAAAAACATTTTTACCATTAGCAAAGAGCACCGCTATGTTCCAAGGACAAAGGAAATTGGACAAGGCTTCGTTGGGATTTGGCTTTCTTTCTTTGGGATTTAGCCTACATACATGTACATGCAGAAGTTAAGAGCAGTGTTGCAAGTGTAATTGCAAAGATGACAAATAACTGGCCAAAGAACAAAGCAGGTACAACAACAACAAAAAGTCCACAATTGAGAAATGATTACATTTCTACATTTCTACAACATCTACTGTATTTATAGGATTTTTCTCCCATAAAAATCTCATATGTGCTTTAGAATTTTTCTACACTGTAACTCAATTCTAATGCAGGAAAGATTCAGATCAGATCAGTCTCTCAGTCGTGTCCGACTGTTTGCGACCCCATGAATCACAGCACGCCAGGCCTCCCTGTCCATCACCAACTCCCAGAGTTCACTGAGACTCATGTCCATTGAGTCAGTGATGCCATCCAGCCATCTCATCCTCTGTCATCCCTTCTCCTCCTGCCCCCAATCCCTCCCAGCATCAGAGTCTACGCTTGCTAAAATTTGGGGATTTATGTAAGCATCATGACATTCAAAAAACATGATACATGATAAAAGAATGTTGCAAATTCTTTACCAGTCTTCTGTGCTCAAGAAAGTGACAGTAATGAGTTGAGAATTTCATATAAAAATGGAGGGGAAGAGTGTCAGCTCTCAGCCACTAAGGTCCTTTTAGTTATATGCTGGCCACAGAAATAGGGCACTGTACCATTCGTTGCTAATGGGAACTTGAATCTAATGTTTGTTTACCAAGTGGAAGTGGATATAATGTTCTGAGTCAGAGGTGCAAAGGCAAGAAGCACAGAGTCTGGAGCCAGAAATCTGTAACCCACTATCTGTGTGAAAGTTTCCACATTTGTAAAATGGGAATACTGGGTTTTTAAAGAGTTACACAGTATAACAATGATACCCAAGGGCAAAGTACATAGTAAGTGCTCAATGATTTTTATTCACATGGGACATACACGGAAGGGATTATAACAAACCTTTAGAGTTTTAAAAAAGGCTAAAGTCTAATTTTGCCCTGTTCTTTAGACTATACCATGGAAAAAACTCTTTGCATGGGTTTGGATTGCTGTTCATAAAACTGAGATCTAATCATAGGGATACATAATCTTTTTCAAAGCTTTTATTTAGCGCCCTTCAACCAGGTGAAAAGGGCCTCCCTAAAGAGACATCTCAGATGAGAGAAGAGTCTGGCCAGGCGGCTGGTCCCAAAGCATTCTGCTAGTGACTGGCCAGGTGGGGACTTTGGGTCTACAGAGGCCCCAGACAAGTGCGGAGAAAAGGAGAATTCACCCCTATGCAAGACCAAGTTAAGATTCCTCAATATCTTAATCACAGAAGGTCTGCTTTCGGGCCCCGAGTCACTCCCGTGGGCCTTGTCCAAGGCTAGAGGGGTGCCCGCTGCCCTTTCCACAAGCCACCCGCGCATCCTCCACTGAGCACGCCCACCCATTCAACAAGCTCAGTGGAGGATGAATCTGAGCGCCCCCTCCCCTCCATCTGACCCCCTACCCCAACCCGGCACCCTCCTGCGAATAGCCCGCCAGGACCTTGGTTAGAAGGGGTCGTCCCCTAACCCCCCTCCACAGGAGAAGCGAGGCACGCAACCCTGGGGTCTCTGGTGCCCCGACCCCACCCAGCCCCGGTCACTCACCGCGCGCGTCGCCTGCCCGCGGCTCCGCTGCGGGGCGGCGCGGAGCCTGTGGCCGGGGTGCTGTGGGGCGCACGTGCCGCGCCGGCCGAGTGCGCTCCGGGCGTCCCGGTGCCGGCGCCTACCCCGCCGCCAGCCCGGGTGTGGGTGCTCCAGCGCTGGGGCGCGCGGGGACGTGAGGCGGGCGGGGCCCGGGCAGTGGCGGTGGCTGGGACCTTCGGCTGAGGGAAGGCAACTGCGCGGTCAGCGGTGGAAGCCGGCCGGGTTCCTCCCGGCGAGCTGTGTCCGTGTGTCCCAGAGCAAGGTAATTACCGCTCCACACCTCTGGTTCCCCTTCGGTACACGAGGGTCGGAAAGCCCGGCTCATCAGCCTGAGCGAGGGCTCACCGGGTTGGGCAGGTAAAGTAAGCGCCAGGGTGTGAAAAGCACCACAGAATCGTGTTCTTGCCACAGGAAAGCGGCACTTCGTTGACACTCTTTAGAGAACTTTCCTCAGAGATGTTCTTCCTCTGTGCTTGCCCAGCGCTTACGACACCGCGGTTTCCAAACGGGGCTGTGTGAAAGACTGGATGTAGGAAGAAAATACTAGAAATTTCATTGGTGTTTGGTAACTAAAAAGTAAGGGAAAATGTACATTTAGTAGTTGGTATGACCCCGACCCTAAATGGTCCCATGTTCCATATATATTTTTTTTTAAACACTTATTTATTTATTTGGCTAAATAAATAAATTTGGCGGACTGTTAGTTGGGCCATGTGGAATCTAATTCCCCCTCCAAGAATCGGACCGGGCCCCCTACAGTGGGTACCGGGAGTCTTAGCCACTGGACCATCAGGAAAATCCCATGTTCCATATGTTGTAAGTGGGGTTCTGAGGGAGGAGGGGAAACTGCCCAAAATGCAGAGGGGATGACAGAGGTGACTTTACTTATGACAATATTTCATTGAATCTAGGAATTCAACTGTAAGACTGTTTTTTTATATACTAGGAAGAAATAAAAAGAACTGTCACATAAAACTTATGACATAATGCTTCCTTGTCACTTAGAATATTTGTAATTACACTCTTATTTTAAAAACACCCCTTTTAGGCTGATTAGACATATGTGTTTATTATCTGTCACTCTTGCTCATTCAAAAAGAAAAAAATTAATTTGTTTAAAATAGTCTTTAGATACCTTCACATTCAGTGATCATACTCCTGATCACTTTTTGGGTTTCACCTGATATCATCCTCTGTGATATGAGTGTTGATATTGATATCATATCAACATATGATATCTGTGTTGTGATATAAGAAAGCTGCATTTCTTACAAGAACGTCCCACTGTTACCCCTGGGATGTTCTTCCCTTCCTCTGAAACCAGTCCAAGGCTCACTAAGCATGTGCGAAGTTAACTACCTCACCATATTGTTTGGGTGGTAGGCATAAGACACTTCTCAATTTTGGAGCTGTTAAATATGAAAAGTGTGCATCTTAGAATTGACAGTGTATAATTAGTTTTCTGAGACTGTAACATTGAAGTTTAAACACTCCAACAATTTGTCTATGTGAATATTTTGATAAAAAACAAATTCTTAAATTGTAGAATCTTAATAGCACTGGGTAGTGAGATAGTGACTATGAAAATTATTTGCATCAAAGTTAAAAGAATTCAATTATTATTATTAATTTTTTACCAAAGAAGGCAAATATTTTAAACTTGCCTATCTTTTCTGTGATGATATGTCTCTTAGTAGTATGTTACCTAATAGACTCTTCTGGAAAAAAATAAAAAACAAGGTTTGTTTGTCCCTTCAAACAAATATACATTTCCACACTGAGGGAGAAAGGGCTATAAAGAAAAAATTTGAAAACGAATGTTTCAAAATATTACCATTATTGGGGTTTTTTGTTTTGTTTTGTTTTGTTTTGCTAAAAATTATGTAACTTCATCTGTCAACTACAAAAAAGCACTTTAAAATACTTACAAACAAGTATTTTATATTTTGTTTCAATCTTTCAATTGAGTGAGTGGATTTTGAACCCTTTGTTTAAAAGTATGAAAATAGAGCAGCATCTACTCAGTTTGAAAGGACAACTAATCAGTATCAGGAGTAGTAAAATTATGGTAACCAAATGTAAATAATAGGCTTGTATAATTCATGAATTAGCTTATTTTTCTCTTATTTTTAGTGAGAAGAAAGGCTTTTTATTTTGTCAATAAATTATCAAAATGTATCTTATTCTATCTCATTTTAAAATTAATTTATATTTTAGTGTACATTTTACAGTATATATGTTGTAACTGTGTATTTGCAAAATATACTTATTATGTATATATAAAATTTATAAGTTAATTTTAAAAGCTGAACATATATTGGGGATATATGCACAAATCCCTTTAATTTTAAAAGCCACGGACAGACTAAAATATTTAAAAACCACTAGTCTGTTAACCTCTAACTGCAGCATGTTACAAAATTGCTGCGTCAGATACAAGATGATGTTCCAGTGCATCTGAGCTATTTTCTGTAGGGGAACAGATGAGAGGTAATGGAGAAAGAACTTGAATTTGTTAAGCAGCAAAACAAATTATGAGAAAACTTTAAGATGCAGGCAACAATGATAACCTTCATTATTCTCTTTTCCCAAGAGGCAAATAAATCAGAAGATGACTAATCTTACATAAGTATTATTAGAGAAATCATCTTCTTTTAAATCCATCAGTATATCATTCAATTAACTATACCCCTCAATTAAATATTGAAGGAAGGCTTGTGTTAATAGTTGCTAAAAACAAAGGTGCTCCCATCCTCCCTGAATCCTCCTTGTTACTATAAGCTCCATAAGTGCAAGGACCACATATCTTATTTACTCCCTTATCTCCAGCACTTGGGACAGTGAGTGGTACAGAACAGGGGCTCAACAAATATTTGTTGAGTTGAATTGACTTGTTCTGGAGAAATCTCATTCTCTGTGATCAATCAAGATTATAAGTGATGTTGAATCTTCAAATTTGCAACAGAATTTTTAAAAAAGAATAGTTAGAAAATTATATATAGTAGTTTGGTTTTTTTTTTTTAGTAACTCAGTGACCCTTCCATATGGAATCTAACCATCAGTCAATATCTTTCTGTTTTCTTTCATTTCTCTTCCTTTTCTTCCTCCTTCTTCTTTTAATATCTGGGGAGTTTCCCTAGTAGATACATGGTGGTTGACTGTGGTTACCTGTCTAGTTAGAGAAAAGAAAATCTTGCTTCTATATTTTCTGAGAACAAGCCCTAGATAACGAAGAAAGCCTGGTGACGCAAGAACCTGACATACAAACCAAATTATCCATGTATGATGATTAGGATGATTTTTAAGTCTGTAGATGTGAGATGGCCATCTGTGTATCTAGAACCAGATGATGCACTTGCAAATCAAAAGCTCAATTAAGTGAATAACCACAATGACAAATACTATTCTAGGAAATACTAGTTCAGTTTCCATTTCTAGTATTTTTCCATTCCTTTAAATGTCTATTTTGGTTCATTGTTGATACCAAAAGTCCTGAAAATACTTTCAGTGTGCTATGAATAACTGAGTATCATTTGTCAATAAATATTGAAATGGTTGCCAACATAGTGATTTAGTGTATCAGACAAATGTTGGCACCAGTTAAATTTGGTAAAAAGTTTCAGACATACATTTTTAAACTTTTATTTTAAGAAAGAGATTAGAATCTAAAATGAATTATTCATCCTTACTACTTCACTTTGCAAAAGTTCCATTTCTGAAAGCTTTTGTTTAGTTATCAATTTTACTCATCTGTCCTAAGTGTTACATTTACAGGACCCAAATAAAACCCCTAAATATAATTGTACTGTCATATGTTGAAAGGCTTACGTAAAACATTGTAGTGCAAAATACTTAAATTATTAGTAATCCTCAAAGATTCTTAAAATGTAGAGTTGTAACTTTCCCACAACTGACATTCAGCAAGCACAGATGTTGTTTACAGAGGAACAAACCACATGAAAGATGCCATGTCTTGGATAGGAGCGATGCATTTTCAAGAGCTTTTTAGGTTGCCAGAAGCCTTGTTAAATGAAAATAAATATCAAAAAGTAAAATGAGACATGGGGCAAATTTAAAACACTGACAGCCACAGGGTTCCACACAACATAAATTGGATTCACAGCCTGACTCTGCACTTCTCAACAGCTAAATCTAAGAGACATGATACACAGGATTCATGGATTCCATCCTGTAATAACTTGTAACCTGGGCATCAGAAGCAGAACTTTTGTGGCTCAAGAGAAAGTGTATTGTAGGTTCTCCAAAAGAGGAGAGTGATTCACATAAAAGACAGGTTTCTAACAAACATTTCTAACCAAAAATCACACAGTAGTTATTTAAGTTAGTTAGTTACAGATTTGCTCAATGAAAGTCCAGTGAAGGACATTCTTGAACATAGATGCTTGGTGAGCATTAATATTCTTTTATATGTATCAGTCTTTTGTTGTCATTGTTCAGTCACTTGGTTGTGTCCTACTCTTTGCGACCCCATGGACTGCAGCCTGCCAGGCTTTCCTGTCCATCAGTATCTCCTGGAGTTTGCTCAAACTCATGTTCATTCAGTCAGTGATGCCATCCAACCACCTTATCTTCTGTCACCTCCTCCTCTTCCTGCTCTCAATCTTTCCCAGCATCAGGATTTTTTCCAGTGAGTTGGCTCTTCGCATCAGGGGGTCAAAATATTGGAGCTTTGGCTTCAGCATCAGTCCTTCCAGTTAATATTCAGCATTGATTTCTTTAGGATTGACTGGTTTAATCTCCTTGCATCCATCTTTTAGGCTCCAAGTATCTCTTTGCTCTATGCTTCCCATATATAAAAAACACTCTCTGATTTCTGAAGTGAGACAGCTTCCAGTCCTGTCCCTTCAAAGGATCCACCTCAGAGCCAAGTTCTCTGGGTAGTGAGCAGTAGTGGCTGCCTCCCTGGCGATGACTTCTCTGGTCTACCACCTATAATCCCCACGTACGTGTTACCTGCACCCCACTCCCTCACCCACAATATAAAGTGGTGGAACAGGAGCAATGAATGCTACACTTTGGAAAGGAAAAAAAAATATGAAATGCCAGAAGTTATTGGTCTGAAGCACTGCTATCTGCTGGGTGATGTATTAACATTAGTTTTTGATTTTAGCCTGTAGGACCTCTGTTAAAACTGAGACAGAAAGAATCTCAATTAAGTATCTGTTGTTATAAGTTAAACACAATACTGTAATAATAGGATAAATCCCCCTAAAGTAATAGTTTTGTGAGAATCTTTCCACATTTTTCTTCATGCCTATATAAATGTATGATAGGGCTTTTTTCTGCTTTAAACAAAAATTGAGTCAGTCTATCTATCTATCAATCTTTTGTTTTTCTTTACCACATGGCATAAACTTTATTTCACAACATACATAACAGATCTAATCATTTTTTAATAGCTACAGGTATTCCATACTATGTAAATTTTTCTTTTATTTATAGGTCTTCAGTTTTTTTCCAATTTTCCTACAAGCAAAAATACAACATATTCACCAAAATAAAAATATTCTTAAATATAAACATGTACAAATGTATAGTGCTTTTATTTGTGTGTAATAAAATCTCATGTGTGCCTTGTTGAATCAAAGGGTTTGAGTTTATTCACTGTAAAGGATTATGTCAGATTATTGCCCAAACTATAGTAATTACAGTCCTACTGGCATACTGCATCATCACTAAGAGTGAATGCTATCCATCTTCTGTAATTTTTATCAATATAACAGATGAGGAATGTTTTTTCATTGCTTTAAACCATATATCCTTGACTATGAACATCTTTCATGTGTCTGATAGTTTTTACAAATATGTATTATTAATTTATCTCAGCTTACCTTCAAATAATGTATAATACATGCACTTTACAACAGCATACTTCTATCTTCATATCTCTAGTCTCTTCCTTCAAAGTGATGAGAACTATTAAGATTTTTTTAAATAGTTTTATTTATTTATTTATTGGCTGTGCTGGGTCTTCGTTGCTGCATGGGCTTTTTCTCTAGTCACAGAGAGCAGGGGCTACTCTCTCGTTGTGGGGCAGTGGCTTCTCTTGGTGCCAAGAACACACTCTAGGGCGCTTGAGCTTCAGTAGTTGTGGCACATGGGATAAGTAATTGCAGCTCTCAGGCTCTAGAGCACAGGCTCAATAGCTATGGCACACAGGCTTAGTTGCCCTGTAGCATGTGGGATCTTCCCAGACCAGGGATTGAACCTGTTTCTCCTGCATTGGCAGGCAGATTCTTTACCACTGAGCCACCAGGGAAGCCCTCAAGGCTTTTTTACTTAGAGATATTAAGACTTACTTAGCAGCTTTTGTTTTTTATTTATTTTATAACTGGAAGTTTGTACCTTTTGACCACCTTCACCAATTTCATCCACCCTCTATCCTCTGCCTCTGTCAAATACCGATCTGTTGTCTGTATTCATCAGTTCAGTGTTTGGTTGGTTTTTAGATTCCATGTATAAGTGAGATCATACAGCATTGTTTTTCTCTATTTGACTTATTTTACTTATCATGCCCCCGAAATCCATCCACAGTGTTGCTAATGGCAGTAATTCCTTCATTTTTATGGCTGAATAATATTACATGAAATTACATCCAACCACAGGACTGGAAAAGGTCAGTTTTCATTCCAGTTCCTAAGAAAGGCAATGCCAAAGAACGTTCAAACTACTGCACAATTGCACTCATCTCACATGCTAGCAAAGAAATGCTCAAACTTCTCCAAGCTAGGCTTCAACAGTACATGAATCAAGAAATTCCAGATGTTCAAGCTGGATTTAGAAAAGGCAGAGGAACCAGAGATCAAATTGCCAACATCCACTGGATCATAGAAGAAGCAAAAGAATTCCAGGAAAACATATGCTTCATTGACTATGCTAAAGCCTTTGACTGTGTACATCACAACAAACTATACAGGATTCCTAAAGAGATGGGAATACAAGATCTCTTTAAAGAGATGGGAATACCAGATCCTCCTCTTCTCAGGAAGCAGGTAAGGCAGGCACCTTACCTGCCTCCTGAGCAATCTGTATGCAGGTCAAGAATCAGCAGTTAGAACCAGACATGGAACAACAGACTGGTTCCAAATTGGGAAAGGAGTATGTCAAGGCTGTATACTGTCACCCTGCTTATTTAACTTATATGCAGAGTACATCATGTGAAATGCTGGGCTGGATGAAGCACAAGCTGGAATCAAGATTGCTGGGAGAAACATCAATAACTTCAGATTTAATAACTTCAGATTCAATAACTTCAGATATGCAGTTGATACCACCCTTATGGCAGAAAACAAAGAGGAATTAAAAAACCTCTTGATGAAAGTGAAAGAGCAGAGTGAAAAAGCTAGCTTAAAATTCAACATTGAAAAAACAAAGACCATCTGGTCCCATCACTTCATGGCAATTAGATGGGGAAACAACAGAAATAGTGATAGACTTAATTTCTTGGACTCCAAAATCACTGCAGATGATGACTGCAGCCATGAAATTAAAGACGCTTACTCCTTGGAAGAAAAGTTATGACCAACCTAGATAGCATATTCAAAAGCAGAGACATTACTTTGCCAACAAAGGTCTATCTAGCCAAGGCTATGGTTTTTCCAGTGGTCATGTATGGATGTGAGAGTTGGACCATAATGAAAGCTGAGCACCAAAGAATTGATGCTTTTGAGCAGTGGTGTTGGAGAAGACTCTTGAGAGTCCCCTGGACTGCAAGGAGATTCAACCAGTCCATCCTAAAGGAAATCAGTCCTGAATATTCATTGGAAAGACTGATGCTGAATGTGAAACTCCAATACTTTGGCCACCTGATGCAAAGAACCAACTCATTGGAAAAGACCCTGGTGCTGGGAAACATTGAAGGTGGAGGAGAAGGGGATGACAGAGGATGAGATGGTTGGATGGCATCACCAACTCAGTGGACATGAGTTTGAGCAAGCTCCGGGAACTGATGATGGACAGGAAGCCTGGCATGCTGCAGTCCATGGAGTTGCAAAGAGTTGGACACGACTGAACTTTCACAACTTATCTAATTCTCCATTGATGGACATTTAGTGTGTTTCCATATCTTGGCTATTGTAAATAGTGGTGCAGTGAACAGGGGGGTTCAGAAATCTTTTCAAGTCATTGTCTTTGTTTTTTTCCTGAAGTAAAATTGCTGGGTCATATTGTAGCTCTGGGTTTCCCTGGTAGCCCAGCTGGTAAAGAATCCGCCTATAATGCCAGAGACCTGGGTTTGATCCCTGGGTTGGGAAGAGCCCCTAGAGGAGGGTGTGGCAACCCACTCCAGTATTCTTGCCTAGAGAATCCCCATGGACAGTGGTGTCTGGTGGGCTACAGTCCATGAGGTCACACAAAGTAGGACACGACTAAGCACAGAACAGCAGCATGGTAACTCTAGTTCTAATTTTTTTAAGAAGGCTTCACACTGTTTCCACAGTGACTGCATCAAATTACATCTTCACCAACAGTGCACAAGGGTTCTCTTTTCTCCACATCCTCTCCAACACTTGCTATTTCTTATCTTTTTAATAATAGTCATTCTCACAGATGTGAAAAGGTATCTCATTGTGACTTGAATTGCATTTCCCTGATAATTAGTGATATGGAGCACTTTTTCATGTGCTCTTTGGCCATCTCTATATTGTCTCTGAAAAAATGCTAAATTGTCTGTCCATTTTTTTAAGCAAGTTGTTTATTTTCTTGTTACTGAGTTATATGAGTTCTTTGTATATTTTGGATATTAACCTCTTATCAGATATATTACTTGCAAATTATTTCTCCCATTCAGTAGGTTGCCTTTTCATCTTGTTGACAGTTTCCTTTGCTTTTGAGTTTGATGTTGTCCACTTGTTTACTTTTGCTGTCTTTGCTTTTGGTGTCAAATCCAAAAATCATTGCAAGACCAGTGTCAAAGAGTTAACTGCCTATATTTTCTTCTAGGAGTTTTAAGGTTTCAGGTGCCATGTTCAACAGCCTTTAATCTGTTTTGAGTTAATTTTTGTGTAAGATATAAGAAAGTGGTCTAGTTTCTTTTCTTTCTTTCTTTTTTCTTTTACATGTATCTCTCCAGTTTTTCCTCCACTATTTATCAAAGAGACTATTTTTTCTCCATTGTATATTCTCGGCTTTTTTGTCATAAACCCATATGCATGTGCATCTATTTCTGGGCTGTCTATTCCATTTCATCAATCTGTGTCTCTTTTTATGCCAATATCATACTGTTTGATTACTATAGCTTTGTAATATAGTTTGAAATCAGGATGTATGATGTCTCTAGCATTTTCTTCTTTCTCAAGATTGCTTTGATTATTAAGGATCTTTTGTGGCTCCACATATATTTTAGAATTGTATGTTCTTTTTCTGTGAAAGAATGCCATTGGAATTTTAATAGAAATTACATTGAATCTGTAGATTATTTTGAATGGTATAGACATTTTAACAATATTAATTCTTCCAACCTATGAGTATGGGTTATTTTTAAATTCATTTATGTCTTCTTCAATTTCTTTCATCAGTGTCTTATAGTTTTCAATAGTTTTCACCTCCTTGATTAAATTTATTCCTAGGTGTTTTATTCTTTTTGATACTATTGTAAAAAGAATTGTTTTCTTATTTTCTCTTTCTAATAGTGTATTGTTAGTGCGTAACTTATTTTTGTATATTGACTTTTTATCCTGAAACTTTCTAAATTTGTTTATTAGTTTAATGATTTTTTTTTGGTTGAGTGATGAGAGTTTTCTGTAGATACTGTTATGTCATCTGAAAATAGTGGTGGTTTTACTTCTTTCTTTCCAGTTGGATGCATTTTATTTCTTTTTCTTGCCTAATTGTTCTGGCTAGGACTTCTGGTATTATGTTGAATGAAAGTGGCAAGAATAGGCATCCTTGTCTAGTTCCTGATCCTAGAGGTAATGCTTTCAGCTTTTTTCCACTGAAAATGAAAGTGAAAATCACTTAGTTGGGTCCGGCTGTTTACAACCCCATGGACTGTACAGTCCATGATATTCTCTAGGCCAGAATACTGGAGTGGGTAGCCATTTCCTTCTCCAGGGGATCTTCCCAACCCAGGGATTGAACCCAGGTCTCCCACATTGCAGGCAGATTCTTTACCAGCTGAGCCACAAGGGAAGCCCTTTCTCCATTGAGTTATTATGTTAACTATAGAGTTGTCATACATGGGCTTTATTATATTGAGGTTTGTTTCTTCTGTTTCCACTTTGTTGAGAGTTTTATCATGAATAAATGTTGAATTTTGTCAAATGCTTTTTCTGTGTCTATCAACATGTTCATATGATTTTTATCCTTCTTTTTGTTAATATGGTATAGCACTTTGATTTGTGGATGTTGAGCCATCTTTGCACTCTGGAATAAATCCCTCTTGATTATGGTGTACAATTCTTTTAAGTTATTATTGGATTTGGTTTGCTAATATTTTGTTGAGTATTTTTACATCTATGCTCTCCAAGGACATCGGCCTGCAATTTTCTTGTAATAACCTTCTCTGGTTTTGGTATCAGAGTAACGTTGGCCTCATAACATGAGTTTGGAGGAGTCCCTTCTCTTCTATTTTTGGGATGCTTTCAAGAAGGCTAGATATTAGTTCTTCTTTAAGTGTTAGAATTCACCAGTGAAGCCATCTGGTCTTGGACTTTTATTTGTTGGGAGGATTTTTATTACGGACTCAATCTTCTTACTAGTAATAATTCTATTCAGGTTTTCCATTTCCTAATGACTCAGTCTTGGTAATTTGTATGTTTCTAGGAAATTATCAATTTCTTTTAGGTTGTCCAATTTTCTTTCACATAATTGTCTGTGATAGTCTCTTATAATCCTTTGTATTATGGCATCTGATCCCATCACTTCATGGCAAATATTGGGGAAACAATGGAAACAGTGAGAGACTTAATTTTGGGGGGTGCTGCAAAATCACTGCAGATGGTGACTGCAGCCATGAAATTAAAAGACGTTTGCTCCTTGAAAGGAAAGCTATGACCAACCTAGATTGCTTATTAAAAAGCAGAGACGTTACTTTGCCAACAAAGGTCTGTCTAGTCAAAACTATGGTTTTTCCAGTAGTCATGTATGGATGTGAGAGTTGAACTGTGAAGAAAGCTGAGCACCAAAGAATTGATACTTTTGAACTGTGGTGTTGGAGAAGACTCTTGAGAGTCCCTTGGACTGCAAGGAGATCCAACCAGTCCACCCCTGAATATTCATTGGAAGGACTGATGCTGAAGCTGAAACTCCAATACTTTGGCCACCTGATGTGAAGAACTGAGTCACTGGAAAAGACCCTGATGCTGAGAAAGATTGAAGGCAGGAGGAGAAGGGGATGACAGAGGATGACATGGTTAGATGGCATCACTGACTCAATGGACATGAATTTGAGTAAACTCCGGGAGTTGGTAATGCACAGGGAGGCCTGGCATGCTGCAGTCCATGGGGTCGCAAAGAGTCTGACATGACTCAGCAACTGAACTGAACTGAACTGATTGCTATTTAAATATAATACTGTTTTTACTTTTATTTCCCTCTCAGCATCATGTTTTTATGATCAATCCACACTGTTGCAAGTAGCTTTGGTTCATTGTTTCAGCTTGCTGCATAGCATTCCTTCAAAAGCTTAATCCATGTTTCCTCATTCATTCTCATATTGATGGGCTTCTCAGGTGCTTCCAACTCCTTGCTACCACACATAATATGTTGAACATCCTCCTGAATGTCTCTTGTGCATGCATGTGAATGTTCTCAAAGGTTTGCACCCAGAAATATCAACAGAAATGCTGAGTGGTAAGTGATGTACATGCTCAATTGATAAACTATGTTTTGTTTATCCATTCATTAATTGATGGGCATTTGAGTTGTTCCTATCTTTTGTTGGAATGTTGCTGCTCTAAGCATTCATATAGGGCTTCCTGCTGGCTCAGCAGTAAGGAATCCACCTGATAGCGAAGGAGATGCACGTTCAATCCCTGGGTCAGGAAGACCCCCTGGAAAAGGAAATGGCAACTTACTGCAGTATTCTTGCCTGGGAAATCCTATGGAAAGAGGAATCTGCTGGTCTACAGTCTGGGGCGGGGGTTGCAAAAAGTGGGACTTGACTTAGTGACTAAATAACAACAAGAATAACAAGCATTCATGTACAAAATTATGTGTGGACATATGCTTTCATTTCCCTTGGGCATATTCCTGGGTGTGAAATTGTTTGGTCTAATATAGTAACCGTATGCTTAAGTTTTTGAGAAATGTCCAATATGTTGCCAAGGTGGCTGAATCATTTAACATGTCTAGCATCAGCAGTGTGTAAAGATTCTTCACTAAAACCTAGTATCTGTTTTTTTTAGTTTAGGTATCCTACTGTGTGTGAAGTACCTCTTTGTGTTTTTTACTTGCATGAGACCGTTTTTAACCCTATCATATTGACATAGATCAAATTTCGAATAAACACTGACATGGAGAGTATACTGGGTGAAAATAGGCACTAAGCCACACTGCTGGTGGGAATGTGAGTGAGTGCTACTCTAGGGAGGTTTTTTTTTTTGGCTTACTTGTCTTATTTATCAGTGTTTTAAATGCAAATGTAACATAAAAAAACTTAAAAGTCATATAACTTTTGACTTAATTCCTCTTCTAGCAATTTGAGCTTGAGATATTTTGTACACGATTTTTACAATAATATTGTACCAATATTAATTAGTGTGAGACTGGTTATGTAAATGGAATGCAATGTTACATTTTAAAAGAATGAGGCAATTTCATATGTATTGATGTAAAATTATCTCCAAGATATATTGATATATGAGGAAAGCTGGGATACTAAGCAATGTTCCACTCTGTTGCCATCTTATTAAACAAAAAGAAAAAAATAGATTTTGCCTATGTATCCCTGGGGTATCTCTGAAAAAATGCATAAGAAACCAAGATGATTTCCACATTATAAGGAAAAGGGAATTAAGTGGCTGAGAAAGGGTAGAAGGGCATTTTAAAGTACTATTTCTCATAAGACCAGAAACTATAAAACTCCTAGAGGAGAACATAGGCAAAACACTCTCCAACATACATCACAGCAGGATCCTCTATGACCCACCTCCCAGAATATTGGAAATAAAAGCAAAAATAAACAAATGGGACCTAATTAACCTTAAAAGCTTCTGCACATCAAAGGAAACTATTAGCAAGGTGAAAAGACAGCCTTCAGAATGGGAGAAAATAATAGCAAATGAAGCAACTGACAAACAACTAATCTCAAAAATATACAAGCAACTCCTACAGCTCAACTCCAGAAAAATAAACGACCCAATCAAAAAATGGGCCAAAGAACTAAATAGACATTTCTCCAAAGAAGACATACAGATGGCTAACAAACACATGAAAAGATGCTCAACATCACTCATTATCAGAGAAATGCAAATCAAAACCACTATGAGGTACCATTTCACGCCAGTCAGAATGGCTGAGATTCAAAAGTCTATAAGCAATAAATGCTGGAGAGGGTGTGGAGAAAAGGGAACCCTCTTACACTGTTGGTGGGAATGCAAACTAGTATAGCCACTATGGAGAACAGTGTGGAGATTCCTTAAAAAACTGGAAATAGAACTGCCTTATGATCCAGCAATCCCACTGCTGGGCATACACACTGAGGAAACCAGAAGGGAAAGAGACACGTGTACCCCAATGTTCATCGCAGCACTGTTTATAATAGCCAGGACATGGAAGCAACCTAGATGTCCATCAGCAGACGAATGGATAAGAAAGCTGTGGTACATATACACAATGGAGTATTACTCAGCCATTAAAAAGAATACATTTGAATCAGTTCTAATGAGGTGGATGAAACTGGAGCCTATTATACAGAGTGAAGTAAGCCAGAAGGAAAAACATAAATACAGTATACTAACGCATATATATGGAATTTAGAAAGATGGTAACAATAACCCGGTGTACGAGACAGCAAAAGAGACACTGATGTATAGAACAGTCTTATGGACTCTGTGGGAGAGGGAGAGGGTGGGAAGATTTGGGAGAATGGCAATGAAACATGTAAAATATCATGTAGGAAACGAGTTGCCAGTCCAGGTTCGATGCACGATGCTGGATGCTTGGGGCTGGTGCACTGGGACGGCCCAGAGGGATGGTATGGGGAGGGAGGAGGGAGGAGGGTTCGGGATGGGGAACACATGTATACCTGTGGCGGATTCATTTTGATATTTGGCAAAACTAATACAGTTATGTAAAGTTTAAAAATAAAATAAAATTAGGAAAAAAAAAAAAAGAAAAAAAAATAAAGTACTATTTCTATCTTTTTGTATTTTAAATTTTTGAACTGTATGTATGTTATGCTTGTTTTATGAATAATTTTTACTTGAAATTTCTACATATAGGTGTGACATTACTCATTATGTTAATTCCAATTTTATTTTTTGTTGCTATTATAAAAGAAATCTTTTCATTATGTTTCTAATTGATATTGCTGGAACCAGGAGGCACTAATGTTGATTTTTATATACAGATCTTGTTCTGATAAATTATTATAAAAATCTTTTATAATAGTTTATCTTATTGGTTTTATAATTTATCTTATTTTATGTAAATATATCACCGAAAAATTTGCAAACTTTATCTCTTCTAATTCTTTTTAATTATCTTAGTGTATTTGTTTGATGGAGTTTTCCTTGTACCATTTTCACTAACAAAGTCAACCTCATGTGGTCCAAAAGATTATTCAAGCTTTCCATCAAGCCTGGGTCTGAGTCTATGTGCTTATTCTTTTCACGAATAGTAAAACTTGAGTGCTAAAGATTTCTATTTCCTTCACTCCTGTGAGTTGTTTTGGTTTAGCTCCTTCTTAGTGCTCTTACTTTGGGCCTGTCTTCATTTCTGGCAAATGAGGTTGTTCTTTCTTGCTTTTGGCTTGGCTATGTATTTTAAACAATTTTTTAAAAATTCAAAATTTCTATGTGTTTGGAGTTAGAGGCAGCTTCTTGTATCAGCTGCTGTATTATTATGAGGAAGTCTCCACTTCCCATGTACAGAATGTTTATATCCTCCCCTCCCAAATTCATATTGTTGAAGTCTTGATCCCCAGTGTGATGGTATTTGGAGATAGCCTTTGGGAATAATAGGTTTGGATGAGGTCATGTGGATAGAGTCCCTATGAGGGGATTCATGCTCTCTTATGGTGTTAAAGAAACCTAAGTTCATTCTTCACATTATAAGGAAATCAAGATGAAGACTTTCACCAGAACCTGACCATGCTTTCACCCTAATCTAAAACTTCCAGCCTCCAGAACGATAAAAAATAACTATTATTTAAGCCACCGAGTCTCCAGAATTCTTGCTATAGCAGCCCACACTACCTAAGACACCATCTGACCACCACCTCCTTCTAATAATTGTTAGTGTACCTATTTCTTTTCCCACACTCAAATGTGGATATATTTGTCAGAATTTTTTGAACCTCCTTGGTTCTCTTCATATTCTTTTTCCACTGGTGTGTTAGTATTCTACTGCTGCATCACAAATTTCCACCTAGATAACAGTTTAAAACAAGACATATTTTTATTTCAGAGTTTTCATAGGTCAGGAGTCTGGGCATGGCTCAGCTGGGTTCTCTGTTGAGGATATCACGAGGCTGCAGCCATGGTGTCGACCAAGGCTGTGACATTATCTGAAGCATGCCATCTTCTTCCAAGCTCACAGGGTTGTCAGCAGAATTCATTTCCCTGCAGCTTTAGAACTCTTGGTGGCTTATTCCTTCAAGGTCAGCAGGAGAATCTCTTTGAACTTAGGGAGAGCCTCAGTCCCTCTTTTAAACGGCTCAACTGATTAGCTCAGGTCTACCCAAGATAATATCTTTTTTAAGTGATTTAACATAAACTGATTTGGGGCTTCAATTACAGCTGCAACATACCTTACCTTTGCCGTATAACGTAGCATAACTACAAATTACAGGAGTGATATCCTACCACCACTACAATTTTCTACTGGTTAGAAACAGGTCACAGGTTCCACATTCAAGAAAAAAAGGATTACACAAAGGTATGAGTACAAGACAGGGAGAATCATGAGACTATCTTAGAAGTCTGCCTATTGCACTTAGTAATCACACTGTTGTTTTTGTTCAGTCACTCAGTTGTGTCCGACTCTTTGCGACCCAATGGACTACAGCACACCAGGCTTCCCTGTCATTCACCATCACCTGGAGTTTGCTCAAACTCATGTCCATTGTGTCGGTGATGCCATCCAACCATCTCATCCTCTGTCATCCCCTTCTCCTCCTCCCTTCAGTCTTTCCCGGCATCAGGGTCTTTTCCAATGGGTCAGCTCTTCACATAAGGCAGCCAAAGTATTGGAGCTTCAGCTTCACCATCAGTCCTTCCAATGAATTTTCAGAACTGATTGCTTTTAGCATTGACTGGTTTGATCTACTTGCAGTCCATGAAACTCTCAATAGTCTTCTCCAACACCACAGTTCAAAAGCATCAGTTCTTCAGCACTCAGCCTTCTTTATGGTCCAACTCTCATATCCATACATGACTACTGGAAAAAACCATAGCTTTGACTATATGGACCTTTGTTGGCAAAGTAATGTCTCTGCTTTTTAATGTGCTGTCTAGGTTTGTCATAACTTTTATTCCAAGGAGCAAACATCTTTTAATTTCATGGCTGCAGTCACCATCTGCAGTGATTTTGGAACCGGAGAAAATAAAGGCTTTCAGTGTTTCCATTGTTTCCCCATCTATTTGCCATGAAGTAATGGGACCGGATGTCATGATCTTAGTTTTCTGAATGTTGAGTTTTAAGCCAGCTTTTTCACTCTCCTCTTTCACCTTCATCAAGAGGCTCTTTAGTTTCTCTTTGATTTCTGCCATTATGGTGGTATCATCTACATATCTGAGGTTATTGATATTTCTCCTGGCAGTCTTGATTCCAGCTTGTGCTTCATTTAGCCGGCATTTCTCATGAAGTACTCTGCCTGTAAGTTAAATAAGCTGGGTGACAGTATACAGCCTTGATGCACTCCTTTCCCAATTTTGAACCAGTCTGTTGTTCCATGTCCAGTTCTAACTGTTGCTTCTTGACCTGCATACAGGTTTCTCAGGAGGCAGGTAATGTGGTCAGGTATTTCCATCTCTTTAAGAATTTTCCACAATTTGTATTCAAACTGTGTTGTGTTTGTGTGTATACAAACTGGTTGTGTGTGCAAACTGTGTTGTAATCTCATACTTGAATAATGTTTGAAATTCACGCTTCAGAAGGAATAAATTTCAAGTCTTTATCTTAATTTCAGTTTCTATTTCAATAACCAGTTCAACCATCTAATGAATATTCTCTGCTTCTATGGCCCATTAGCATTTCAAACTTGATATAGAAAACCTTGATCAATGATGTATCTACTAATTTTCACATAAGGAGTGATTGTCTGAGTTCATAATGTAAACTTAGCCTTTGAAGTCATGAGTTTCCTCTGCCTGTACGCATTCCACAAGCTGATCTTTTTCACTTCTTTAGGCCTAGTGCATTAAAAACTTAAGTTTCATTTGCCAGGCACTCAGCTTGGCTAACTACTGAGTCACTTACTGGTATAAAGCAGTGCCTCAGGCTTCAGCATCCTCAGAAATTGCACATGTTGTGCTCCTCAAAGTTCTCTCTAGAGTAGTCAAAACCATGCACACTCGAAGGTGTTCTGTATTCTCAAAACCCACCTTCCCTTCACTCGTCTAAACCAGCTATTTTTCAAGTAGGTCATAGGTTGCTTAGTGGTATCACCATCCTTCAAACCATCCCGTCTCACAACTTAAAGTAGTGGTGTATGCACTAAAGTAGGGATACTTAATAAGGGAAGGAATCTCCTGATTTACTATACAAAGAAGCTTTTGTGAATGGGCTTATGTGCTTCCCTGCCACACCCCACCCCACCCCCAATGGTGTCATTAGCTTTCTTTAGATTTTCAAAGACATGCATAACTGAATAAAACTGATTTAGAATTAATTTTGTTTATTCTCTCCCTTTCTTAACTTTTGCTGGGTTGTCAATTCCTTTTAACATGGCCACCTGAGTAGTCTTAGTATTTCTATCATCACTACCAGCATCCTACTTCATGTGTTCATTGCCTTTGTATTGTATTCCTACTCTTTTGCCAATTTAATCTTCCTAAAGCCAAGCTGGTTTTAGAAAAGGCAGAGGAACCAGAGATCAAATTGCCAACATCCGCTGGATCATTGAAAAACAAGAGAGTTCCAGAAAAACATCTATTTCTACTTTATTGACTATGCCAAAGCCTTTGACTGTGTGGATCACAATAAACTGGAAAATTCTTCAAGAGATGGAAATACCAGACCACCTGACCTGCCTCTTGAGAAAACCTGTATGCAGGTCAGGAAGCATCAGTTAGAACTGGACAAGGAACTTCACACTGGTTCCAAAGACGAAAAGGAGTACTTCAAGTCTGTATATTGTCACCCTGCTTATTTAACTTCTATGCAGAGTACATCATGAGAAATGCTGGAAGAAGCACAAGCTGGAATCAAGATTGCAGGGAGAAATATCAATAACCTCAGATATGCAGATGACACCACCCTTATGGCAGAAAGTGAAGAGAAACTAAAGAGCCTCTTGATGAAAGTGAAAGAGGAGAGTGAAAAAGTTGGCTTAAAGCTCAACATTCAGAAAACGAAGATCATGGCATCTGGTCCCATCACTTCATGGGAAATAGATGGGGAAACAGTGGAAACAGTGTCAGACTTTATTTTTTGGGGCTCCAAAATCACTGCAGATGGTGATTGCAGCCATGAAATTAAAAGACACTTACTCCTTGGAAGGAAAGTTATGACCAACCTAGATAGCATATTCAAAAGCAGAGACATTACTTTGCCAACAAAGGTCCGTCTAGTCGAGGCTATGGTTTTTCCAGTGGTCATGTATGGATGTGAGAGTTGGACTGTGAAGAAAGCTGAATGCTAAAGAATTGATGCTTTTGAACTGTGGTGTTGGAGAAGACTCTTGAGAGTCCCTTGGACTACAAGGAGATCCAACCAGTCCATTCCAAAGGAGATCAGTCCTGGGTGTTCTTTGGAAGGACTGATGCTAAAGCTGAAACTCCAATACTTTGGCCACCTCATGTGAAGAGTTGACTCACTGGAAAAGACTCTGATGCTGGGAGGGATTGGGGGCAGGAGGAGAAAGGGATGACGGAGGATGAGATGGCTGGATGGCATCACTGACTCGATGGACATGAGTTTGGGTGAACTCTGGGAGTTGGTGATGGACAGGGAGGCCTGGCATGCTGCAATTCATGGGATCGCAAAGAGTCGGACACGACTGAGCAACTGAACTGAACTGAAAGCCCATATTTGAACTGTCTAAAGCCAGTCAACCATTTATTCAGTTTGTGGTGCCAGTTGCTAAGAAGACCAAGATAGGTAGACATTCCATATCTTCAATCTTTTCCAATTGGTGAATAAAACAGATAATAAGGTGTTTTTTTTTTTTTTAAAGAAATAGGATATGTGCAAAAGTAAGATTTAGAATGTATAAACTTTTATGGGAATAATCAAAAGATTATCTAACTCCTTTATTCTGAGGGAATAAGAAACAGTTACATAGGATGTGACACTTGTGTTGGGTGTGGAAGGATGAATAGGGACTTTCCAAAGGAGTGTCAAAAGATCATCGATGGAGATGGATTGTATGGTTAGATGTAAGGAATCAAGGTGTAGGCTGAGCTTGGAAAGGTGTAAATAATTTCTATGAAACATAAAGATGCATGGGGGGAGTTCTGGGAAACATGCTGACATGTAGAGTTGGTCAGATTGTAAGATTCTCATTTGTCTTTTGTGAGGACCCATGAAAGATTCGCTGGATCATAGAAAAAGCAAGAGAGTTCCAGAAAAACATCTATTTCTGCTTTATTGACTATGCCAAAGCCTTTGACTGTGTGGATCACAATAAACTGTGGAAAATTCTTCAAGAGATGGGAATACCAGACCACTTGATCTGCCTCTCGAGAAATTTGTATGCAGGTCAGGAAGCAACAGTTAGAACTGGACATGGAACAACAGACTGGTTCCAAATAGGAAAAGGAGTTCATCAAGGCTGTATATTGTCACCCTGCTTATTTAACTTATATGCAGAGTACATCATGAGAAACGCTGGACTGGAGCGACTGATCTAATCTGATCTGATGAAAGATTCAATCGTCCATCCCATTAGTGGTAATTTGTTAAATGCCTGATATGGGTTGGATGTTATAATAGGCTCCACAGGAAAGAGATGATAAGAGACACAAGTTGAAATTTGCTAAAAATAGAACTTAAATGTTTTCACTAGAAAAAAGGGAAATGTGTGAGTTGATTGATGTGTTAATTAACTTGATGAAGGGGAAATCCTTTCACAAATGTATGTCTGTATCAAAATCATCATGTTGTACACTAAATATCTTACAATTTTATTTTCTCAACCATACCTCAATAGAGCTGAGGGAAAAAATATGTAGGTTAGTAATCATAATAGAGTTTGACAAATTCTATGAATGTGGCCATCTTATGAAATGAGGAGACAGATCAGGGAAGCTTTTTGAAGAAAGATACTTGAGCCCAGGGTTTTGCACATAGAAGGCACACATTAAAGTTATTTACATGGCCGAGAGACTGGCTGGCTAATGAGACAGGAGGGATCTTCCAGGTAGAAGACGAAGGAAGAGGCGTATTATGTTTAGGGAAAGATGATTTCCTGAAGTATACAGAGAACTATTGAAACACTAAAAACATTGACCTGATTCTCTTTTTAAGTCTTCAAATAGAAAGAATGACCTGGAGGAAGGAGAGAATGGGTCCTTTGTGATTGGGGCAGAGAGATGCAGAAGAGAATATGGAATTAAGAGACATTTAGGAACCGATTTCAAAATAGGGCCTGACCAGGAGATTATGAAATGTCACAGAAAGGGGGATAGTGAATTCAGCTGAGTTTGAGGCAGTTTGGGGCTATGGTGGAGGATGTAGTAGCCAAGACATACAGCTGTTGAAGTCATCAGCATGAAGGTGGAAACTGAAAACAGGAAAGTACATGAGATCATCCAGGGAGATTTTATGAAGTCCTTGGGAACACTAGGGAACACTTAGAAACACTAATCTTGAAAGAATGTGAGAAAAAAGGGATAGAAAAGAAATAGTAAGAAATTGGGGAAAAATCAGGAAGACAAAAAGGCCATAGACACTGAGGGAGGAACTCACTTAGAAACTCAAGAAACTGTCCAAAATGATAAGTTCTGCTCCAGAGGAGTACTTTTAGTCCTTAAATTCATTTGTAAAATATTTATTGGGAGCCTAGCCTGTGTTAGGTTCTAAACTTTAAAAATAGGAGCAATTCTAAATATTAAGGATAGAAATTCAGAGTTTGGTAGCTTACATTTTGGTAGAGGAATATTTATATAAGCAAATATGTACAGTGAATTATTTAAGGCATTTGATAAAATTTTCCATAAGGTTCCCAAAGAATGCTAATGCAGGAGAAACCAATTCTACCTGTAGAGGGCAGGGGAAAACAAAAGGATTCATATAAAGGTGACATATGTGAAAGCATTCATTGAATTTGGCATAAGAGGAATTTTTTAGAGGTAAAGGAAAAAGTCAAATTGTAGTTGGTAAGGAATAAATGAGAAATAAGCAAGAAATGTAAGTTGTTCTTTCAAGAAATTTGGCTCTGAAAAGAGATAATTTCAGGTTCTGCCTCCTTCTGTCTCAACTTCTCTCTACTGCTTCTGTTTCTGGTAACTTCTGTTTGTATGTCTGTAATGATCATGTTTTTATTTATTTGTATACTTATTATTGAGGTATAGCTGATTTACAATATTGTGTTAATTTCAGGTATACAGCAAAGTGGTTCAGATATGCCATATATTCTTTATCCATTCATTTGTTGATAGACACTTAGATTGCTTCTATGTCTTGGCTATTGAAAATAGTGCAGCTATGGACATTGGGGTGCATATATTTTCAAATTAGAGTTTTTGTTTTTTCCAGATACATCACCAGGAGTGAGATTGCTGGGTCAAATGGTGGTTGTATTTTTAGTTTTTTAAGGAAACTTCATACTGTTTTCCATAATGACCACCAATTTACCAACAGCTTAAGAGAGTTCTTTTCTTTCCATACCCTCCCCAGCATTTATTATTTGTAGATTTGTTGATGATGACCATTCTGACCAGTGTGAGGTGATAACTGTTTGTAGTTGTGATTTGATGTTCTCTAACAATTAAGAGAAGTTGAGCATCTTTTCATGTGCCTGTTGGCTGTCTGTATGTCTTCTTTGGGGAAATGTCTATTTAGATCTTCAGCTCATTTTTTGATTGGATTTTTTTTTTTTTTTTAATGTTGAGTTGTATGAGCTGTTTGTTTATTTTGGAAATTAAACCCTTTTCAGTTGAATTATTTGCAAATATTTTCTCCCAGTCCATAGTTTGTCTTTCATTTTGTTTATGGTTTCCTTTGCTATGCAAAAGCCTTTACATTTGACAATCATGTTTTTTGTTTCTGTTTTTTACTTCCTGTGTTTTATGATACTTTAACATTTTGGGGGCTTGCTGACCCAAGGAGAGACTGCCCCTCCCAGGGCTAGCTAATTCCTAGGAGAGTAAGCAATTTGCCTTCAAACTTTCTTTTCGTATATAAACCAACTATCCTAGCTCAAGCTGCTATAACAAAATGCCATAAACTGGATGGCATAAACAACGGACATCTACATGGAGTTCTGGAGACTGGGGAGGTCAAGATCAAGGTGCCAGCAGATTTGTTCCCAGTGAGAAGTCTCTTCCTGGCTTGCTTATGGCTGCCTTCTTGTTGTGTGCTCAGCTGGCCTTTCCTTGGCCTGTTCTCATGGAGAGAGATCTCTCCTTCTCATCCCCTTCTTACAAAGACTTTAATCCCATCAGGAAGGTCCTACCCTCATGACTTAATCTAAACCTAATTATGCCCCTGAATGCTCACTTCCAAATTCCATCACATTGGATGTTGGGACTTCAGCATATGAATTTGTGGGGACATAAACATTCAGTCCATAACACTAATTTGAAGTTCATATCCCTGAATACTTCCTTTACATAATTTTCACACATCAAGTCAATATTTCTTGTTTCTCAAACCACCCCATGTTCAAGTATCAGACAAGTCAAGTCCAATGTGTGTGTGCTCGGTCGCTTAGTTGTGTCTGACTCTATGTGACCCCATGGACTGTAACCCGCCAGGATTTTTGGTCCATGGGATTTTCCAGCAAGAATATTGGAGTGGGTTGCCATTTCCTCCTTCAGGGGATCTTCCTTACTCAGGTCTCTTGTATCTCCTGCCTGTAGCCCAGAGCCCACTGGAATTATTCAAGCTATCTAGTCCTAAACTTCCTAAAACTTGCCTACTCTGCCTTGTTCATTCCTTTCCATGAAAACCCCCCAAAAGACTCTAGACCATGTTCTCCCCTCACTCTTACTGCCTCCTGACCAATCCTGGAACTTTCTTATGTGGCCCAACCTGGCAAGTATGCCCTCTTCCCTTGGGAACTGTGAGTAATAATGCTTTTATCAATGGCATTGTCCTCTCTCTGTCATCACTCAGTCACTTCTATAAAATAAATCCCAATTATAATCAAGCCAATGGCTCAGATTTGTTGCTACTAATGGAAGAAGTTGTGGTTAAATTTGTTAGTCACTGTAATAGTTCTTGCATGTGTGCGTGCTTGTGTGCTCAGTCATGTCTGACTTAGCGACCCCATGGGCTATAGCCCGCCAGGTTTCTCTGTTCATGGAATTTTCCAGGCAAAAATACTGAAGTGGGTTGCCAGTTCCTACTTCAGGGGATCTTCCTGATCCAGGGATCAAACCCCTATCTCTTCTATCTCCTGCACTGGCTGGTGGATTCTTTACCACTGCACCACCTGGGAAGCCCTGTATTAGTTCTTGGGGCAGCTACAGTGGATTACCACAAACCAGGTGATCTAAGCAACTGGAATTCATTCTGTCACAGTTCTGGCGGCAAAGTCTGAAACCAAGGTGGACAGTGTGCCCTCTGAAGGCTTTAGGGAAGAATCCTTCTTTCCCAGCTTCTGGTGGCTCCCAGCAGTCCTTGGAATTCTGTGACTGTGACAACATCCAGTCTCTGTCTGTGTCTTCATGTATCTTCTTATGAGGACACCAGTCATTTGGTTTAGGGCCCACCGTATGGGGGCTTCCCTAGTGGCTCAGACGGTAAAGAAACCGCCTGCAATGCAGAGACCTGGGTTTGATCCCTGGATCAGGAAGATCCCCTGGAGAAGGGAATGGCAACCCACTCTAGTATTGTTGCTTGGAGAATTCCATGGACAGAGGAGCCTGATGGGCTACAGTCCTTGGGGGTCAAAGAATCAGACACAACTGAGCGATTAACACTTTCACTAATCTCATGTGACTTTATCTTAACTTAGTTAATTACATCTGCAAAGACCTTTTCCCCAAATAAGGTCCTATTTTGAGGTTCTGGGTAGACATGGATTTGGGGGACAGTGTTCAATCCAGCACATTCTCCAAACTGTTATGAGGAAGAGTTCTCACATTAGGCTGCTCACACAGAGTGCTCATTCTGCTCCCTTTGCTTACATTCAACAACCCAACTTCGAGATAGATAATTTCCTATCTAATTTAAACATACACAGATTTGGAGTTGTAAAATGCCTTCAAAACATTGATTCTGTAGAGAATATATTTTAAGGGCTTGTTTGTCCACAGGTGTGCACTGCTTCCATTGGAGAAAGTTGAGATGGGTGATAGGGCTCCTTGATTAAGAGACAGTATCACTGGTTCCAAGAGACACCTGAGCACAGCTCAGCAGACCAGCCAGTGTGTCCTGACAATGGGACCCTCTGAGAAAGTTGTCTGAAAAGCTGACTCTGGGCATCTCTTCCCATCCACACCTGGTTTGCAAGAGTCTGGGAAAGACAATGACAATGTGCAGGACCAAGACCTGGAAATAAAGAAAGTCAAGATGTGTGAGCTTGGCATTTAAATTTCATTTTAGAGATGCCAGATAGATGTGTGAAAAGGCAATGGCAACCCACTCCAGTACTCTTGCCTGGAATATCCCATGGACAAGGAGCCTGGTAGGCTGCAGTCCATGGGGTTGTGAAGAGTCAGACACGACTGAGCGACTTCACTTTCACTTTTCACTTTCATGCATTGGAGAAGGAAATGGCAACCCACTCTAGTGTTCTTGCCTGGAGAATCCCAGGGACGGGGGAGCCTTGTAAGTTGCCATCTATGGGGTCGCACAGAGTCGGACATGACTGAAGTGACTTAGCAGCAGCAGCAGATAGATGTGTGCTGAGAAGTTCCATGAGGAGTCCCAGAAGCTGTAGGGACAAAAAACAAAAATGGAGAAGCAAAAAGATGGAGCTCAGAAAAGGTTCCCTGGTAAATTCTCCAGGCAGGCAGTTGGGATCCTGAAAGGCTTTGTCCTGGGAGTCAATGGGAATGGCAAATAGGCTTCACAAGAACTCCTGCCTAGATCTGCATTATTTTAACCCCAGATTGAATTAAGATGATCTACCTCTGGCCTAAATTCTTGCCAAAAGTAAAAGTCAACTGCCGGGAACCAGGAGCTCCGCCCATGGCAAAGGTCATGAGGAAGGAGGCTCGACATACGCAAAGGTAGGATTGAGCCTCAGGAGTCCCCCTGGAAATTCTCGAGCATCTACCCCCAAAACCAGAGCCTGACTACTTTACTACTTTGTGCTCTCACCTACACCTCTGACTTTACGGGAGGCTGTCCCCCACCACCTCTTTCAGAGAAAGAGTTAACTTAGAGCTAAAGTTAATAATAATTCCTGGGCGTGACAGGAGTGTTTTAACCTACAAACTCCTCTGAAGGTTCTGTAGCCTGCCTGACAGGCTTGTCCGGCCGCATGTGATTGTTCACAGCCTCCCAACCGTGAGAGGCACAAGATGCTTTAAACCTTCTAAAAACAGATTCTTTTGAGAAGTTAGAAAACTATTAGTATAAGTATAGTGGGCTGATTAGAAATTGTATTGGTGAAGGGTTTTTCATTTGTTGAGCCAAAGTTCGCTGCTAAGTCTCCACATCCCCTGCCCTTATACACATTAATGAATATATAGAAGAAATAAGTATTAACCTTTGATATTAATCATGTTAGACCTTAGTCTAAGCAAATTCTTTCCTTAATTAAAACCCACTACACCCTCACCCTGTAGGAATGTAACTTTATCTGGTACCTTCGGAAGGTGGTGTCTGTTTCAAAAATAATCACCCCTGGAGAAATAAGTGTTCTGGTTGACTGACCACTGTCACAAGGAGAGGGTCATAAATTGTCAGCAGGCCCCCCTGGCCAGAAGATGATGTAACACCCTTAAGACCTCTGTATACATTTGTATGAAGCACCTGACTTTAATAAAAGTCAGGACTGCTGACTCCGTGTGACTTTTGTATAACATCTCAGTGTATAAAAACAGACCCTGGAAAAATAAAAAATGGAATCAGTTCCTGATAATAAAATAAAAATAAAATAAAAAATGGTCTCCCATAAAATAAAAAAATAAATAAAAAATGGTCTCCCCATGTCGTTCTTTCTCTCACCTTCTGGCTGAACCCCCATCTGGAACATGGAGGCTCGTCAAGCCTACTAATTATGCCTGGGCTTCTAAGATCTGACCCGGGAGGCCTTAGTGTCTCCTCTCCTTTGGGAGAACGGGAGGATGCCTGTGGCCTATGTAGGTGACGTAAATTCCTTGCCTTGGAATTTTATTAGCTTTCCACGTAAACCAAGTTATTCAGCCTCTTTTCTCCACTGGATTTTCCTACTGAGCTATCCTTATTCTATTACTCTTTATATCTCTAATTAATATTTAATTAAAGCTACTGTATCCTCATCGCTGAAGCCGTCTCTCCTTCGAATTTCCCTGGATCCACCTGGGCTGGACCCCGGCAGTCAACCCAGAGCCTCAAATTGCCTTCCTATTTCTTCATGTACAATGTCTAAAGTTCAATAAAAAAAAAAGAATGAAGCCTACAAAACTGACAACTGACCTAAACCAGAAAGAAAATATGAACAGAGCCACAGGAGATACAAACGTTGGAGTTTTTAGACATGATTTTAAAATAACTATGAGAATGTGTTTAAGAAATTAAAGAACAAAGTGGATAATTTGTCAGAGAACTTAAAACTATAAGTTTGAACCCAATGGAATTTCTAGAACTGAAAAATGAAAGGTAAGCACTGAATGGGTTAATTTGATAAGTAGATTTGGTGCAGCTAAAGAGAAAATAAAATTGGATATAGGTCAGAATAAAATGTCCAGACTGAAGCAGAAAGAGAGAGAGAGACAAAGCATGTAAGAGGCATACTGCTACTGCTAAGTCACTTCAGTCGTGTCTGACTCTGTGTGACCCCATAGACGGCAGCCCACCAGGCTTCCCTGTCCCTGGGATTCTCCAGGCAAGAACACTGGAATGGCTTGCCATTTCCTTCTCCAATGCATGAAAGTGAAAAGTGAAAGTGAAGTCGCTAAAGAGGCATCAATTCAGTTCAGTTCAGTCGCTCAGTTGTGTCCGACTCTTTGCGACCCCCTGAATTGCAGCACGCCAGGCCTTCCTGTCCATCCCCAACTCCTGGAGTTCACTCAGACTCACGTCCATCGATTCAGTGATGCCATCCAGACATCTCATCCTCTGTCATCCCTTCTCCCCCCAATCCCTCCCAGCATCAGGGTCTTTTCCAATGAGTCAACTCTTCGCATGAGGTGGCCAAACTACTGGAGTTTCAGCTTCAGCATCATTCCCTCCAAAGTAATCCCAGGGCTGATCTCCTTCAGAATGGACTGGTTGGATCTCCTTGCAGTCCAAGGGACTCTCAAGAGTCTTCTCCAACACCACAGTTCAAAGGCATCAATTCTTCGGCGCTCAGCTTTCTTCACAGTTCAACTCTCACATCCATACATGACCACAGGAAAAACCATAGCCTTGACTAGATGGACCTTGTTGACAAAGTAATGTCTCTGCTTTTCAATATGCTATCTAGGTTGGTCATGACTTTTCTTCCAAGGAGTAAGTGTCTTTTAATTTCATGGCTGCCGTCACCATCTGCAGTGATTTTGGAGCCCCCCAAAATAAAGTCTGACACTGTTTCCACTGTTTCCCCATCTATTCCCCATGAAGTGATGGGACCAGATGCCATGATCTTCATTTTCTGAATGTTGAACTTTAAGCCAACTTTTTCAGTCTCCTCTTTCACTTTCATCAAGAGGCTTTTTAGTTCCTCTTCACCTTCTGCCATAAGGGTGGTGTCATCTGCATATCTGAGGTTATTGATATTTCTCCCTGCAATCTTGATTCCAGCTTGTGCTTCTTCCATCCCAGTGTTTCTCATGATGTACTCTGCATAGAAGTTAAATAAGCAGGGTGACAATATACAGCCTTGATGTACTCCTTTTCCTATTTGGAACCAGTCTGTTGTTCCATGTCCAGTTCTAACTGTTGCTTCCTGACCTGCATAGAGGTTTCTCAAGAGGCAGGTCAGGTGGTCTGGTATTCCCATCTCTTTCAGAATTTTCCACAGTAAGAGGCATAAGGAACACAATAAAAAGATCTAACGTGTAAAGCTAGAGTCCATTGAGAGAGAAGAGGGCAAAGAAGACAGAATCCAGGATATATAAAGAGATTCTGGGGACTTCCCTGGCGGTCCAGTGGTTAAGACTTCACATTCTAATGCATGGGGAACCAGTTTGATCCCTGGTCAGGGAGCTAAGATTCAACATGCCTTGTGGCCAAAAATCCAAAACATAAGACATAAGCAATATTGTAACAAATTCAATAAAGACTTTATAGCAGATAACTCAAAGATGGGCAAGAGACTTGAAGACACTTCTACAGAAGAGGGGGTTATGAGCTGAATCATGTACCCTCCCTTCAATGCATATTATGAAGTTCCACAGAATGTGACTGTATTTGGATAGAAGGCTCTATAAAAGAGTAATTAAGTTAAAATGAGGTTATTAGGATGGGCCTAATCCAATTTGACTAGTGTCCTTAGAAGAAGAGGAGATTGGGACACAGACATACATAGAGGGACAACCATGTAAAGACAAGGAGAACACAGCCATCTACAAGTCAAAGACAGAGGCCTCAGAAGAAACCAACTGTGCTCACACTGTGACCTCAAATTTCTAGCCTCCAAAATTGTGGGAAAATAAATTTTTATTGTTTAAACCACCTAGACTGTGGTACTTTGTTATGGTAGTCCTAGCCAGCTAATACAGAGAATATTCTTAAATCCAGTCAATTTTCACAAAAAGGTGTTCAACCTCATTTATCATCAGGGAAATGCAGATTGAAACCACAGTAGGATACCGCCACACCCACCAGAATGGCTAAAATTTAAATGCCTGACTAAAATTTAAGTGCCAGAAAAGTTAACTATTACTATAATTGTCGACTCAGTTAACTGCTATTTGTTAAACATTGCCCCAGGCACTGTACAGACAAAGAGTCCATTAACAAGGTAGACACTGACCCTACTCTCCTTGAACTTGTGGTCTGGGAGGGAAGTGTGTGTTAGTTGCTCAGTTTTGTCTGACTCTTTGCAACCCTATGGACTGTAGCCCACCAGGCTCCTCTGTCCATGGGATTCTCCAGGCAAGAATACTGGAGTAGATAGGCATTCCCTTCTCCAGGGAACCTGCTTTGCAGGTGGATTCTTTACCACCTAAGCCACCAGGACAGACAACTAAATTAGTTAACAGAAATAATATGTACCAAGTGCTATGACTGTGAAAGTGTGAGATGCCTTGGAATACACAGCAAGAGTATCTAGCCTAATATGGGAGCAAAATCAATGGCAATTAAGAAGGGTAAGCATTTCAGGGCTCTTCTGATGAGTCAGACAGAGATGTGTAGGCTCCACCAGTCTAATAACTGGTGACCCTTCAAGGAGACAATTTTCAAATAAATGTTCAGTATTTGTTCAAAGATGAAGCTGAATCTCTTTGCAGGAAGAGCAGAGAAGAACATCAATGTCTGAGCCTTTCTCAGACTGTTCACAGCAATCTTGCTGCGGCTGCAAATTCATCAAAACAGAAACTTGCAGTGAAGGCTGGTTTCATGAATGTGGGACCCGTGAGGATGCACAGACTCCAAGCTTAAAAGTATCCTGCTCTTGGTTTAATGCTTTGCTTCACCAATTCTTGATAATTTTTGAATAAGGAGCTTCAATTCATTTTGCACTGGGCCCCTTAATTTATGTATCTGGCCTCGCCTGTAACTAACAACACTTGACATCCTTAAACGGTAGTTTAACATAGTCCTTGAGATTTTTATATGGCCAGGATTATCGTGAATGCAGACTGTCTGGGTCTATGCCAGATCTCCTGAGTCAGAATCTGCATTTTAGAAGTTCCCTGGCAATTTAATGAACTTTAAAATAGGGGAAGTTTTCAAGGAGAGCACCTCATCCCCGAGGGGTGCTGAGAGTGGAGCTAATCCCACCTCTAGCCCCTTGTCATGTGACTTTGCCTGGCTGATGAGAACATTGCATTCTCCAGCAACAATGATTCATTGCGTGCATGTGTGCTCAGTCTCTCAGTTGTGTTTGACTCCTTGCGATCCCATGGACTACAGGCTACAGAATACTGGAACAGGCTGAAATTTCCTACTCCAGGGGGTCTTCCTGACCCAGAGATTGAATTCGAGTCTCCTGCATTGGCAGGCAGATTTTTTACTACTGCTCACCACCTGGGTAGCCCCAATGATTAATTAGCTTAGAGATAATGATGCAGGTTATTCGAGGGACCCTAAGTATTGGAATTCTTGTAGGAATTGCTCAGTTGAGACCACCTTTTTTTCCCCCAGGTATGACTAGCTGTGAGAGTGACTTGATCATGGACACAGTATGAAGCTTGCAAATGAAAACAGCATTGCAGAAGATCAAGCCAGGAGATGGGGAAGAACTGAGTCTTGATGCCATCACCTTGGCTTCTGGGTCAAGAAGTGCTGCTGTGCTGTGCTTGGTCACTCAGTCATGTCAGACTCTTTGCAACCCTATGGACTGTAGCCCACCAAGCTCTTCTGTCCATGGGGATTCTCCAGGCAAGAATACTGGGGTAGGTTGCCATGCCCTCCTCCAGGGGATCTTCCCAACCACAGGGTTGAACCCAGGAATTGCACACTGCAGGCAGATTCTTTACCATCTGAGCCACCAGAGTAACCCAAAAATACTGGAGTGGGTAGCCTATCCCTTCTCCAGGGGATCTTGCTGACCCAGGAATCGAATTGGGGTCTCCTGCATTGCAGGTGGATTCTTTACCAGCTGAGCTACCAGGGAAGCCCAGGTCAAGAGGTACTTTAAGTTTAATCTACCCTTGTATTTTAAGTTACCTTTTGTAATAAATGCTTATTTTCATTTAGGTTCATTTGAGTCAAGTTTTCTGCTCTTTGGTGCCAAAACAGACCTGACGTATAAACCCCTTTCTGTTCAGTTTTACATAAAGTGACCCTGAGAAGTGGAGACATGTGTTTTGCTGCAATCGTCTATACTCACCAATGGATACACTTTTTGCTTGAATTATCAAGTTTGGTAATCAAGCTGCAGAAATTCACTAGATAATCACCAAATTTCCACTTTGTTTACTCTAAATGACACCAGTTCTGGATCAAATATATTTCCCATTTGTGCTTTTCTGCTGTTTCAAAACATGCTATTCAAGTGTAGCTCTTAATGGAGGAACGGTCAATTCCAATGTGTAGTAACTGCTGAGGTGTAACTTCCTTACGTGGTTCACTGAGCAAACAATGCTAAGAATGAAAAGCTCCTGTTTCCACATCAGTAATCTATGGTTAAAAGCACTTCTCTAACCAAAGCCTGCCCTTAATGCCCATGTTCACTAGCTCCTCTAATTGTTGCTGAATCAAGTCTGACTTTCTTGTGACCCCATGGATTGTAGTCCGCCAGGTTCCTCTGTCTATGGGATTTGCCAGGCAAGAATACTGGAGCTGGTTGCTATTTCCTACACTCTTGCATCTCCTACATTGGCAGGCAAATTTTTTTTTACCCCCGAGTCACCAGGGAAGCCCAATTGTAGCTTAAGTTTCATTATCTCAAAGAAATGATTAACCAAGCTTTTTCTTTAATATAGCATTAGAGTCCTTTTTCTTTCAAAGTATAGCAAACTGTGTTTTCTTGTGACTATTTGGTGGGTAGCTCAATGCCCTGCATAATGTATTTTCTCAGTACATGCCTGCTCAGGTCTCTTAAATTAAGTCTACACACACTTAAAAGACACTTTCTGTGTCTCTCTCACAGTCTCTTTCCCTCTGCTTCTCTTTCTCTCTCTCTAAGAAATACAGCATTATAGGTACAGCCAAAGTTCACCCTATCCTTCCCTTCCTGCTCCCTCCTGCCTAGAGGTAAGCTCTACGGTGATGCTGGGCTACATGAATCCAGTGTATGATTTTTATTTTTATGGAGAATTTTAGTGTCTGAAAATTTGTATAAATAGAATTACATTGATGTATCCTTTTACAGTGTGCTTTTTTCCCCCACTCACTCTTATATTCTTGAATTTATTCCTGTCAATATTGAATTTATTCCTGTCAATAATATGGGACAGCTTGCATGTGAGCACAAGGAAGCATGTATACAGCTTCTCACTGCAGCACTGTTTGTGATGGTGAAAAAGTCAAAACTATCCCATGTAGGGGAATGGATGAGCTGAGGTTTATTTGTATGATGGAATGCCAGCCTACAGTTGAATAACTTCTGTATTTTACATGGTCCAGAGAAGTTATGTGAAATGGCAAATGTCACTCAGTTGAGTAATGGGAAATCTGAGCTTGAATCCAGAACCCCTATGTCTAAACCTAGTACTCTTTTAAAATTAACTTTATATTTTTAAATAATTTCAAACTTATAGAAAAATCATGAAAATAACACATGCAAAGAATTCCCATATGCCTTTACTAGATATTTTTAACATGTTGCTTTTGTTTTATTATGTGTCTTTCATTCGCTCTCTCTTGAGATACAATTTCTTCACTCAACCATCTGAATGAGGTTGCTAGAATATATAACAGCCCTTTAGCTATTAATACTCCAATGTGTTTTCATATAAAGATATGCTTTTAAGTATTCATAGTATGTATCAAAATCAGGAAAATTAAAAAACTATATATATATTTATTTATCTGCATGGGGTCTTAGTTGCAGCACCAACTTGCTAATTGGGTGCATGGGCTTAATTGTGCCTAGGCATAAGGGATCTTAGTTCCCTGATCAGGGATCGTACCCACATCCCCTGAATTGCAAGGCTTTCTTAACCACTGGACCTCCAGGGAAGTCTCAAGTGCAAGAAATTCTAACATTGATACAGCGTTTTAAAAATAAACTGCAGTCCATATTAAAATTTTGTTGAATGTCCAATAATAGTCTTGTTAACAGATTTGCCCTCAGCCTCAGACACAGTCCAGGATCATGTGTTGGATTTGGTGGATAAGCCTAGTTTTTAAATGATTTATTATTGCTGAATATGAACATACTTCACAAGTGTGCTTTTTGTAATTGCTGTATTATTACACACACCTGCTGACTTTAATATACTCTTGGTATAGCGGCTGTATTCTTGGTACTGTATACAGTATTACTACCAAGAAGAAAACTCTAGGTTTGCACAGCAAATGTTAAAGAAACAATTTAAAACCACAGCTGAGAAATTCACAGTAGAGCAGTGTTGAGTTATGCACAAGGGTTGGGAGTGAGGTGACCTATGTTCAGAGTCTCACAAGCTTGGTGACCCTGGCACAGTGCTGCAGTTCTCTGATGGTTTTTCAGCTATAAAGTGGTTATGATAATACCTCACAAGCTATTGGGAAGTTAAACATTTGGGAAGAGCCCAGTATGAATTCACAGGACTCATTTAGAGCAGCTCAAGTTTTTTTTTAGTTTGTGCACTGAGATTTAGTTTCTGTCAAGTTTGTGTTAATGGTTATGACACCTAGTAGCCCTTAAGCCTATTCACAGCAGAAGTGGGACGTAACGCTTAAGTCATTTCTCCTCCAGTTTATGACAAGGTTACCTGGTTTCTGCACAAACACAGATAAGATGCTTTCTCTTTCACATGTTATACCACATAAAACTTGGTACTGTGCAAAAGATTTTTGTTTACATAGTCATAGAAAAGGAAATTTGCATTAGTTGGCTTGAACATTTTGGTTAGCATACTTTACTAACATTGTGAAACCCAGTCACTTATTTTAAAGGTATTTTCCACTTCTCAAATGATGTGCAATATGTTTGTTGCTGTTGTTCAGTCAGCCAGTCGTGTCACACAGTTGTGTCAGATTCTTTGCAATATCTTTATCCAGGCATAATTGTTTGAGATGGAAAGAGGACAGTTATAAACATCTATGAAAACAAAACCTTTAGAATTTTGTTTCTAATTTTAGTTGTGCAAACAGGAAGTACCATGACTTGATAATACAATCCAGTGTTTTTGCACAGGCTTTTAAAATTTAAGGTGTTTGTTTTTTTCAAGCTGAATTGCATTTATGGCCAATTCTCCTGGTTTTAATTGCAAATAGGTTGATCTGGGAAGAAGTTGGCAGGATGGCTTGAGGTTTAACTCCAGTTTACTAACAATTTACTGAAAACAGCCCCAAATATATGTTTGTACAGTAGTCCCTGTTCAATTTCAGGTAAATTAACTTACAAGATAAAGACTACCATTGCAAATCATTATTAATAGAAAACCACGTAGATTCAAGGAGCAAAATACAAAGCTTTTTTCTTTTTGTTCTTGGGGGTTGTATTCAGTTCAGTTCAGTTCAGTCGCTCAGTCATGTCTGACTCTTTGCGACCCCGTGAATCGCAGCACGCCAGGCCTCCCTGTCCATCACCAACTCCCAGAGTTCACTCAGACTCACGTCCATCGAGTTAGTGATGCCATCCAGCCATCTCATCCTCTGTCGTCCCCTTCTCCTCCTGCCCCCAATCCCTCCCAGCATCAGAGTCTTTTCCAATGAGTCAACTCTTCACATGAGGTGGCCAAAGTATTGGAGTTTCAGCTTTAGCATCAGTCCTTCCAAAGAACACCCAGGACTGATCTCCTTTAGATGGATTGGTTGGATCTCCTTGCAGTCCAAGGGACTCTCAAGAGTCTTCTCCAACACCACAGTTCAAAAGCATCAATTCTTTGGCACTCAGCTTTCTTCACAGTCCAACTCTCACATCCATACATGACCACAGGACAAACCATAGCCTTGACTAGACGAACCTTTGTTGGCAAAGTAATGTCTCTGCTTTTTAATATGCCATCTAGGTTGGTCATAACTTTCCTTCCAAGGAGTAAGCATCTTTTAATTTCATGGCTGCAATCACCATCTCCAGTGATTAAGAACTCTCAATTACAAATAGCATAAATACAGCTGAAGTAGCTGAAGCAAAGAGATGACTGTATGATGAAGGTTCCTCTTAGACTTTAGGTCATGAATGTAATTGAACCTTAATAACAATTAAAACCAGGAACTCTGAACCTCTGAACTGGTGTTCTCATTCCATCTCTTCTCTTTGCCCTTTTCTATTCATGTGTTTATTCTTCTTGCTCTCTGTCTGCAAACAATCCTCCTTTGTAAATTCTGGTCACATAGGGGAAAGAAACATGACTGACAACAGCTTCTGAGCTTTGCATCTAAAATTCTGTTACTGGAGAGACACTGTTCTTCCAGAATTCCTGGGGAAGGCCTTTGGTTGATACAGCTTAGATCAGGTGTGCACTTCTAGCTCAACTGTTAATAAACAGAGTCAAGTCCTGGAAAGGCATTTGGTTGGCCTGCCTTGGGATAGGATATAACCCACACCAATGCCTGCAGCTAATTGGCCAGGGTAACACTGAGGGAACATGCAGATAGGAGGCAAGGGGCAGTTCCCAGGAAAGGGTAACTGGGCAGATGATAGATGACCACCAAAGGGGTGTATTCCCCCCCTTCTTATAAAAACTAATTTCTGATTACTTGCTGCATATTGTTGTTCAGTCGCTAAGTTGTGTCTGACTCTTTGTGACCCCATGGACCACAGCACACCAGGCTTCCCTGTCCTTCATGATCTCTTGGAATTTGTGCAAACTCATGTCCATTGTGTTGACGATGCCATCCAACCATCTCATCCTCTGTTGCCTCCCTTTCTTCCTGTCCTCAATCTTTCCCAGCATCAGGGTCTTTTCCAGTGAGTTGTCTCTTCGCCTCAAGTGCCCAAAGAATTGGAGCTTCAGCTTTAGCATCAGTCCTTCCAATGAATATTCAGGATTTATTTCATTTAGGATTGACTGATTTGATTTCCTTGCTGTCCAAGGGACTCTCAAGAATCCATTCCAGCACCACAATTCAGAAGTATTAATTCTTCAGCACTCAGCCTTCTTTATGGTCCAACTCTCACATCCATACATATCTACTGAAAAAAACATAGCTTTGACTATACAGACCTTTGTCGCAAAGTGATCTCTCTACTTTTTAATACACTATCTAGGTTTGCCATAGCTTTCCTTCCAAGGAGCAAGTGTCTTTTAATTTCATGGCTTCAATCACCTTCTGCAGTGATTTTGGAGCCCAAGAAAATAAAATCTGTCACTGTTTCCACTTCCTCCCCATCTATTTGCTATGAAGTGGTGGGACTGGATGCCATGATTGTCTCTTTTTTTTTTTTGAATGTTGAGTTTTAAGCCAGCTTTTTCTCGTCTTTCACCCTCACCAAGAAGCTCTTTAGTTCCTCTTCACATTCTGCCACTAGAGTGGTGTCATCTGCATATCTGAGGTTGTTGATATTTCTCCCAGAAATCTTGATTCCAGCTTGGGATTCATCTTGCCAGGCATTTCACATGGTGTACTCTGCACCACTGACTCAATGGACATGAATTTGAGCAAACTCTGGGAGATAATGAAGGAAAGCCTAATGTGCTGCAGTTCATGCGGTCTCAAAGAGTTGCACACAACTTAGCAACTGAACAACAACTCTTCATGAAATTAAATAAGTGGGATGACAATATATGACCTTGACAAACTCCTTTCTCGATTTTGAACCAGTCCATTCTTCCATGTCTGGTTCTAACTGTTGCTTTTTGACCTGCACACAGGTTTCTCAGGAGAGAGGTAAAGTGGTCTGGTATTCCCATCTCTTGAAGAATTTTCCACAGTTTGTTGTGATCCACAGTCAAAGGCTATAGCATAGTCAATGAAGCAGAAGTAGATGTTTTACTTTGCAATTCCCTTGCTTTCTCTGTGATCCAAGGGACGCTGGCAATTTGATCTCTGGTTCCTCTGCCTTTTCTAAATCCAGCTTGTACATCTGAAAGTTCTTGGTTCACATACTGCTGAAGCCTAGCTTGAAGGATTTTGAGCATTACCTTGCTAACATGTGAAATGAGCACAATTGTATGGTAGTTTTAACATTCTTTGGCAAATGAGCACAATTGTACGGTAGTTTGAACATTCTTTGGCATTGCCTTTCTTTGAGATTGGAATGAAACCTGACCTTCTCCAGTCCCGTGGCCACTGATAAGTTTTCCAAATTTGCTGGCGTATTGAGTGCGGCACTTTCACAGCATCATCTTTTAGGATTTGAAATAGCTCAGCTGGAATTCATCACCACCACTGGCTTTGTTCATAGTAATGCTTCCTAAGGCCCACTTGACTGTACTTGAGGATGTCTGGCTCTAGGTGAGTGACCACACCATCATGGTTATCCGGGTCATTAAGACCCTTTTGTATAGTTCTTCTGTGTAAACTTGCCACCTCTTCTTAATCCCTTAACCCCATGCATTTACTGCATCCATAAGGATTATTCAGATAGGAATATCAAGACCACCAATAACAGTGAGTTAAAAACATTAGTTTGGTCTCAAAATAGAGGTAAGTGCTCCAGGGCATCTCCTCAAAATCATTAGGGATATGGGCTCCCTCCATCTTTCTCTCCACCATTCTTACTGTGTGGCTTTCATCTTCCATGGCACCTCACGGTCCCAGATGGCTGCTGGAGCTCTAGCTATCAATCCACTTTCCACTCATCTGGAGGAAGGAGGTGGGTGGGGAACAAGATCAAGATTTCTCCATGCGTCTGTCTCCCCTATTAAAAAGACTTCCCAGAAACCCGTCTATCAACTGCTATGCATGTCTCATTGAACAGAGCTTAGTCACATGGCCACATATAGTGGTAAGGAAACCTGGAAAATGGCTTTTGGTGGGTACCTTGCTGCTTCAATATTATAAGGGCCTTGATAGTAAGTAAAGAGTATAAGTATGGATGCTGAAGAATCAGGTAGAAGTTTCTACCGCATTTATTATGAGCCAGACACTGGTGAATGGGAGCAAGTTAGATATGATAAACAGTTAACTGTAGCCAGTCCCTAAGGAGGCACACGATGAGGGGCGAGTCCAGTGCCAAGTGGAGAGAGTACCCTGACAGGGAAAAGGTGTACCTCTTGTGTTTTACAGGAGTAGGAGGGAGGATGGGGATTGTTTTTTTTTGCAGGTGAGTCAGGACAATGGATGTGTGCCCCCAGCTCTGCCAGGCTGCATAAATCACCAGTCACCAGTTTCACTGAAAAAATTAACAGGTGAGATTGAAACAAAATAGATGGCATTTAGAAAAATAATAGGTAAATAAGTACATTCTATGGATTATCTCTACTTGACTATTTTAGAGAGAATTCAGTGATTTTTTTTTTTACACCAAAGTTCTTATCAACAAGACTGACTTTCAGAATTCAGCTAGTGTTGGTTTTTTTTTTTTTAATTAGTGAGCTATTTAATTAATGTCCTGTAAGGTGAGCACGCCTGTTGGTTTGCCCATTTTCTTTAACATACCACACAATTTTTCTGCTCCTGATTATCAGTGAGAGCTGTCTAATTAGTGTGCTGGCTAGACACATTTTCTCCTGAAGAAATGCAAAGTACTGTTTGCTCACTGAGGTGTTATTAATTCTGCCATATGAGTTTATTTGAAGTAAGGACTTCAGTCAAAAGTAAAAATGGTGGTTGAAAATAACTGTCATGTTGAAATGATCTGAGGAAAGGAAATTGCAGATTTGAAAAGAAATATGCATATTTTTACATTGTATCATTGCTTTCTCATCAGTTATACAGTGGCAGCTTAGAAAGAAACAACAGTGATAATGGTAAAATGGTAGACTGTAAGGAGGAGCCTCAGAAAACACATTGAGGTCTGAAAGTTCTCTGATGCCTCCATGTAATATTGTTTTCTTTCTAATGGGAAACAGAATTAATAAATGGAACCATTGTCTATTATTCATTTATTCTTTTAACAAATATTTATTGAGCACCTATGATGTTCCAGGCACTCTTCTAAGCATTAATGATGGATAGAGAAAAAAGCAGACAATTTCTACCCTCTTGGAAATTACACTGTAGTGGGTAATAATGAACAATGTATTAAATATGCAGTATGTTTGAATTTAGATGGTGGTGAGTACAATTAAAGAAAGAAAAGGGAAGAGAGGAGAGTAGGAAGTATGGAGGACAAGTTTCCAATTTTAGAGAGAGTGACATGGAAGGTCCAGAGATAGTGTGCAAGTGATCCATGCAACAACCTTGGGGAAGAGCATTTCAAGAAGAGGAAATGCAAGGCAGAGGCCCTGAGGTGTCTGCTAAGTGGCCAGGGGGACAGAGAGGTTCACCAGGTAGGGCTTCATAGGTCACTGGAATGACTTGGACTGCTGTTGTTTGTGGGATGGGAAGCCACTGACAGGTTTTGAACAGACAAGCATTAACAGGATTGTCTAGTTAACAATATTGAAGATGGCCCCTAAGAAACTTTTACAGGAACGTAGGCAAGGGATGTTGGTGGTTTGAATTAGGGTGGTGGACTTGAGGTAGTAAGAGGTGATTCAAATTCTGGATATATTTTAAAGGTAGAGTGGCTAGGTTTTCCTGATAGAGTAACGTGAGGCATGAGAAAAAAAAGAAAAAAAAAAAATCAAGGATGACACCAAATTTGTGAGCAGTACTATTTACTGAAAAATTTCATAAGACCATCTTGTATTGGGTCTTATAGGCAGTGAGGACGTGCAAATGGACATGTCAGACAGACAGCTAAATGTATGAGTCTGGAGTTCAGGGTCAATGTCAGGCTAATCTGACTTAGCAGCAGCAGATAGTGTTTAAAGCCATGTGAATGTACAAGGTCACCAAAGGAGAAACCAAGACCTGAGCTATGGGACCTCTAGCATTTAAGTGACCGTGAGGCTAGGAGAAACCAGAAAAGGAGGCTGAGTGTGAGTAGCCAGAGAAAAGAGGTCATGGGCTGGTGTCCTGGGAGGGCAGTAAAGACAGCATTTCAGAAAGGAGAGAGAAGTCAACTCAGTCAAATCTGCTTTCACAAGGTACATCACGACCATATCTCTCTCCCAGAAAATAGGACAAGGAAGAGAACATGAAACTCCGGTGATTGCCCAAGGCCATACACTTGGCGTGTGGTAGGTTTGGAATTCAAAAACCTTGATTGTTTGGCTTTAATCCAACCTCTTAAAGGGAAAATAAAAGAAAGTGCAATCTACCTATTTGCAACATCAGTTATATTTGTAGCTCTACATTTGCTTTTCTGCAAAATTTTTGTTAAATGAAGATTTCCATTGCTTAGCAAAACAAAATAAATAAAATGGAAAAATAAAAGTTTTAAAAAGTTTTTAAAAAATCATCATTTCACTAAAGTTATGAGGATAGACTAAGAGCATCATCTAGTGCGTTTCCAAAGCATTTTGGGGTTTGTTTGTTGCATTAGAATCACTTTTCTGGGTCACGCTGGGCCTTAGCAAGCTCCCTCCCAAGCCCTCCCAAGGTTCTACGTATGCTATCTCTATTCAATCAAATGGAATCTCTGAAGTAGCACACTAGGTGGAATGTGCAATGAATACTTAAAAAGGAAAAATGAACCTGCAAATACTTGGCAGCTGGCAGCTTCTTAAAATCTTAATCTCATTTAATGAAATACAAGTGATTTTCAATTTTAGAAACTAAGATAAAATAAATCTTCTACATCAAATGCCAAAGTAAAATGCATGCTGAACTTTGTTTAAATCCAGATGAGACAAGGTTTTGAATAAGTATCACATCAGCCAATATCCAAAGAATATTGAATTTTGCATGTTTACCATGAACTCCTGAACACTGAAACAAAACAGGCACATGATGAGAGTTTAGCTAGGTGCTTTTTACTAGGTGGACGAGAGCAGTCTGCACTACCTAAGATTCATGCTTTCCAACTTTTCTGGTCCTGTTTCCTTCTCTTCAGTCCACAAGTCTAGTGACACTTCCTGCCTCTCCTCTCAGGTGCCCCATATTCCCATTCTTGCCTCTCTGTTTAGGTATCTATCCCTCCCCACAAATTCTCATATATGTGCAGATATATATATATATATATAAAAGAGGATTCATCACAGGAGTGGGTGTACTTGTGAAAAATTGGAAACAATCTAAATGTCTGTTATCAGGAGAATAGGTAAAGTATATTAAAATATATTTATTTTATGGGATGCTATGCAACTGCTTAAAGGAATAAGAAAAGGTTAAATATAATGACATGTGAAGATTTCCAAGATATATTGATAGGTGAAAATAACAAGTCACAGAGAAATACCATATGTTAACATTTAGGTAGAAAACATACTGGAAAGAAAACCATTAACTTGTGTGTGCATGCCTGCTAAGTCATTTCAGTCATGTCCTAGTCTTTGCAACCCCGTGGACTATAGCCTGCCAGGCTCCTCTGTCCATGGGATTCTCCAGAATACTGGAGTGCCATGCCCTCCTCCAGGGGATCTTCCTGACCCAGGGATTAAACCTGCGCTTCTTTTAACTTGTCGAGAGTCACTGTTTTTGATGATGGGAATGACATATGGGCAGGAGGGATATGGAGAGGGACAGTTACTTTCTATTCCATTTATATTGGCATAGCTTAGATTTTTAAAGTGGTTTTTCATGTATAACTTTATAGCTTAAATATATATATATATATATATATATATATATATATAATTACCATTGTACCCTTTCTTTGTCACTCACTTCTAATAAAATTCTCAGGCAGGATGTGACCAGAAAGAAAGCAGTCAGGTTTATTGACTTCCGCATCTCACACTTGGGTTCTAGTGTTTGACTGTTTATGATTTCCTTCCTGTGCTCTGACAAAGTCACTAATTTTAGGTATGCCTTTATGGTTAGAAACAGCATTTTGTTTTGCTTGAATATTTGAACCAATGATCTCAAGAACTGTTTCTGCAATACTTGCTTAGTCTGTACATATATATTTCTTCTCATAAAGTGAGGTCAGAATCCTTTTCCTACCCCAAACAAAAAGGGATGATTTAAGAATATGTTCTTAATTTGTTGCTAAATGTTAATTATAAGAATTAAATAATAAGCTATTGTCCCAAACATAAATATAAAGGAAATGCATCTTCAGAAAATTGATGGAAATTCTGTATATAAGAGATGCAGAGTATTTATCCTAAATTAAGTTGAAAAGTAAAATTAGCAAAATAGCTAGAATCCTAACATGAAACATAATTGGAATTTAATGGTATGATCTTCGCAGTGGGAAAGAGACATAATAACATTGTATCAAATCTTTCTTAAAGTTTCTTATAATATTGCCTTAACTATAGCATCCAAGAAAGTTGCACACAATCCACTCCAGGAATCAGAATCCAATTATTTTATATTAGTTTCATGCTCTTACCCAAGAGAGATCCATAAATTGTTTTTAATCACTTCTTTTATTTTAAATCAGTAGAGTCTTCCAAGTGGGTAATGTTTTCCATTAAAACATCACCTCCTATAATTGGTATAATTATTTCATAGAGAGATAAACTGCAGCACAATTCAGCAGTCTTTGGGTTTATAAAATCTAATTATATTCACAACACAATATTTTATTCTTAGTGATCACAAAGAGAACATAAACTTGAACAAAATCCAGACATTTATGATGAAATAATTGGAAAGAAACAAGTTAATTACTGCATATAGTACCACCTCTATTAGCAGTCTCTGAGAGGAAGCTTTTTACATTCAGAGTGTATCGAGGCTCCAGGAAGTTCTGTTTCCCTTTGTCTGGGTAGCAGCCTTGTGGCTGAGAGGGAGAGGTTAGTACAATCCTGAGGTACAGGCTTCTCAGGGCTGGGCTAGGACCCAGATCACCATGTGTGGACTAGAGATTCCTCAGCCTTGGATTTTCACTGTGCATGGATGGATAGGCTGCTGCAGTGGCAGAGGAGAGGCAATGGGACAGGCATGCACTTCATCCTCTGTTTCAACAGAAGATTTGCTTTCACTTGTTTTATATTTGGGGCTTCTGCAACAGATTTCATTGGAGAAAAAGGGTCAATTGCTAAACTTAACTTTTGAAAACCTCTGCCCTGTGCCACAGTCATATACTGCCTCTATGTCAAAGGGACTGAAAATATAAGGAAAGAAAGAAGCTGGGTTGTTGTTTGAACCTGGAAGGCCAAACAACAACCCACGTTACCCGAGAACCGCGTGCTAGAACACCAAAGCCCTCTTACAGTATCAATGTTATTTCTTTTCTTTCTCTCTCTCTCTCTCTCATTTTTAATTTATTTGGTTGTGCAGGCTCTTAGTCATGGCATGTGGGATCTAGTTCCCTGACCAGGGCTCGAACCCAGGCCCCCTGCATTGAGTGCGGATTCCTAACCACTAGACCACCAGGGAAGTCCCATCGATGTTATTTCTAACTCTGGTAAAAACAAATTCCTAATTTAAAAAAGGATAAAGCATACACACACACACACCACACGCACACACACACAAACACACACACAAATCAAGAAGATACTCTCAAATTGTACTTCAGATGTTCCTCCCCATATTGCTTCTATGTAAGAAAAGGGAGGTAGGGCCAAAGAAGATACATGACCAGAAGGAAACTGGAAATCTGTTAATCAGCTTCAGTATTGTCCAGAACCAAGGCATTCCATTTTTCTTCAGCATCCTGCATATTAGTCTACCTTTCATTCTTTATCTTTCTCTCCCCTTCTTTCCACTCAGTGGTATCTCCAGGGACATTTTTCTCACTCTTTCTTTCTTCCTTCTTCTCTTTAACCCACACCAATACGTTTAACACATTCATTTAGGAAGCAGAAACTTAGCAAGACTTTGAGACTCAGAGAAAGAAAGTTAATAAGTCCAAGAGCTGGATGGAAAGATGAAAAGATACACACTTGTCCCCTAAAGCTACAGAAAATTCTGGCTGAGGAAGGGAAAGGTGGCAAAGGGCTGCAGTTAAGAGCAGCTTGTCCACAAGGGAGAGAAGTAGAGACATTAACTACTGGAGAATTCTTCTTTGAAAGGGACCTGTCAGTGGCAAGCTGATTCTCACATGCAGCTCCTACCTGTGACTTTGACTGCAGTGTCAATGTTCCCTCCTAGGAGAGACCTTCCTTGACTGCCCGTCACAGAGTGGCCACTAAGTGCCTCTCTACTACAGTATCCCATTTTACGTCTCTTCATGGCACTCATTATGTGGCATTTTTCTTTTATATATTTTTTCTGCCTCTCTCCACCTCCTATCATCACCTCCTTCCCCACCAAAATATAAGCTCCCTGAAGGGCAAAGATTTTATGCTTCTTGCTTCTAGAATAGAAGCCCCAAGGCTGCAGGGACTTGGCTGATTTTGTTAACATCGATATCATTTCAGGGAAGGCAGGGCTTCCCTGGTGGCTCAGATGATAAAAGAATTTGCCTGCAATACAGGAGACTGGGGTTCGATTCCTGGGTCGGGAAGGTCCTTTGGAGGAGGACATAGCTACCACTCCAGTATTTTTTCCTGGGAAATCCGGTGACAGAGGAGCCTGGTGGGCTACAGTCCACGGGGCCGCAGAGTTGGACACAACTGAGCAACTGAGCATATTAATTAAAAATGCCTTACACAGAGTAGGGGCCTTCAATGCTTCAGTGAAAACTTGTTGAATAAAAGAATCCAAGAAAGAAAACCCTTTTCTGTTGATCAAGTTTGCATGGTGATGAAGCAGTTAAGTTTTTCTCTGAGTTGGGACAATGGCAGGCACATTGCTTTGGTCGTAAGTATAGCCTCCATTTTTAGCCTGTTGGGACCAGCAAGGTCAGTGGCATGGGTGGAACTGGAAGTGTCTCCTCTGTGCTAAATATGATGCGGGTGTAGGAAGACACTGTGACGAGAGAAAGCAGCTCCTTCCTGCTCCAGGGGGCAAGAAGGAGATGTTGTAAAGGAGGCACTGACTGCATTGAAACAAACACAGAAGATCAGATAGTGCTTCAATCCTTTAAGCTTGACAAAAGCTTTTTTGATGTGTGGCAGGTTACACTTATACTGAAATATACTCTGAAAATATTCTTTACTTGTTAACAGATGTCTTCATCAGATTGGTAAACATCAAAGATTCATCTTGGTCTTTCGTTATCTCTATCTCAAATACTACCTGCATCTTTGCTTCATTATATTCTCCCTTTAGGTAAGAATAAAGCAAAAGCATATGATCATTTACAAGTCAAGATATTTAATATTAGCATTTTGTTAGTGATTTAAAATATACAGCTTTCTGAATATGTAAAATACAACAAATATATACATATTTTAGGACAAATAGAATTTCACAGTAAAAGATACATTTTTTTTAACACTAACAGTAATGTTCATTTTGGAGCACAATGGCTTTAGTAAATGATATAAAGTACAATAAAGAGGATTGTCCAAAAAGCCAAATAAATGAATTGTGATAAATTATATGTTGGACATTAGCAGTTTTCATAACTAGAATGATGAATGACCAAATGATTTATCATCCAAAGGGATGCTTCTGAGAAGGAAAGGGCACACTGCCCACAATTAACAAAAACCAGGATAAGCCAGGATATTTGGTCATCCTCCTCATGGGGACATCTAATGACAAAACTACTTTGGGGTTGTTTTTTTTTTTTTTTCAAAAGCCAAGACAAAACAAACTAGCTTGCTCAATATGCTGAACACTGGTCCTTTTTTGATTAACTGCTTTGGTACAGTAAAATTAAGGAGAAGGCAATGGCAACCCACTCCAGTACCCTTGCCTGGAAAATCCCATGGATGGAGGAGCCTCGTAGGCTGTAGTCCATGGAGTCCACAAGAGTCGGACACAACTGAGAGACTTCACTTTCACTTTTCACTTTCATGCATTGGAGAAGGAAATGGCAACCCACTCCAGTGATCTTGCCTGGAGAATCCCAGGGACGGGGGAGCCTGGTGGGCTGCTGTCTATGGGGTCGCACAGGGTCGGACACGACTGAAGCGACTTAGCAGCAGCAGCAGCACAGTAAAATTAAACTATTTAATCTGAATATAAATTATCACTGACAACTGTTAGAAGAGGAAGAGAAATTCAGTCGGTAATTGCTCAATTTTCAAATGGCTCTGATCATTAGAAAAAATTTCCCCTTGATGTAAAAATTAATCATAATAGAAAAGTCTGCTGGTTACCATTTCTCAGCTTAAAAATATGCATTTTGTGTTTTTAAGATTACCCACTTCCAATATTGACCTGGTTGGCAGAGAGCTCACCTCCAACCCCAGCCCTTATTGGCTGTGGTCATCAGGAGTCCTTTGTTGAGAGGATTCTGAGGTCACCTTAGGGCCAGCAGCAAGGCACATGGTGATGTGTTAATGGTGTTTATAGGACACATGGACTATGGGGCAGTGACAGGTGTGGCAAGTATTGCCATCCCAGATTTGGAAATACACCTGTTTTTACAATAATTTTCTGACAGACATCCAATACAAAAGAAATAATTACACCTTGTTGATCCTGCTTCTTCTACCTCAATAAGTCTGAAAGTGAAGTGATGTCGCTCAGTCGTGTCCGACTCTTTGCGACCCCATGGACTGTATGTAGCCTACCAGGATCCTCAGTCCTTGGGATTTTCCAGGCAAGAATACTGGAGTGGGTTGCCATTTCTGTAGTTAACACATCAGCTACACCACAGAAGAACAACGTCGTCACTCTTAACTAGAATGAAGACAACCACCTCATGATTTCCACACATCACTGTTTACAACTCTCTCAGTCCAAAATCAAAACAAGGAAGGTCACATTCTTAATACCTGAATAGAAAGCAGTAGGAAAAAAAAAAACCACAGTAAATATGTAATTAATTGTTCCTCTGTTTCCATCCCTTACTTGTTTGGTTGGTTGTGGGCTATATTTTTATCTACTAAGTAATAAAACGAAAATTAAACTTGTTTTTCCTCTTGTAAGCAAATACTAATAGCTCGATTTTAAAAAACTATTTTCTGCATTTATTTCATTACCATATATTTTGCATTGTTTATCCTTCATACAGAGAGATCTCTTTAGTGTCTTGCAATGAGGACAATTTTTAAAAGATATAGTTGAAACATTTTTTAAAATATAGAAGTCTTCTCTAATATTTCTGCTGCTTTTGTGGCCATGAAGTATGTTTCATCTTTGGATCTTAATTCTCTAATTAAAAAAAATTGGGCAGAATTAAATTTGTGTTGAGAGAGAGCCCTCTTCAGATTGCAAGGCAGCTTTTGACTACACAAATCTACTTTTCTAAGAGTGAAATCCGATTGAAGTGGCTTTCCAAAATATTTTGTGGAAAGTAAGAATTAATAGATGGCAACTCTTTGTTCATGCTCCCCAAACAGGAGACAAATTCATCAGGCAGCAGAGTTTGTTCTGGAATAGTTTCATTCAGTAATGCATCTTCCAGAAGCATGGCAGTTTCCCCCTCTATTGAGTTTTGCATGTCCGGAGGACTGCATTCTCCTTGATTTAAAATGAGGTTTAATTCTTCAAGAAATAGTGTGTTGCTTAGTGAATTTGTAGTTGAGACAGAAAAAGCAAAATCAGGATATTTTTTAAACCTGGCATTGTTTCCCAAGTTTAAGGAATCAGCTGGTGGTTCCAGAATTGAGGAAGCTGTTTCATCATCATTGCTGAGATGGTTTCCCCCAGGGAGAAAACTTGAAATCTGGGGTTTATACCCAGTGTTGAGATCAGGAATATAAACAACTGTAGTGTCGGTGAGTAGTGATTTCTCCAGGCTCTCTTTTCTCTCCAGGCATCCTGTATTGTTTTCTTTCTTGTAGCCCATGGGTTTTTCTTCTGGGAGAATGATTTCTATCTCTGTAATCACCGGATCAACATATAGGACCTGTTCGCTGGAATTGTTATTCATAAACTCATTTCTTTCCTAGGAAGGAAAGACACTTTTATTTTACAAAAGACATTTAAAGGAGCAAACTGGGTAAATGAGGACTAGAATTTTGCTTTCCCTCGACTTTCCTTTCCCCCTTGCTTTTCTTCATAGTGTTTCTCTTCCCATATGATTTCCTACTTTTGTCTTGTTACTCTGCTCCTTTCCAAAGGTTTGTTAAATTCTCCCAGGAAGGGATTGAGGAAAGGAGTAATAAAAATAATCCATGCTGTAAGCACATGTCTTTATTTATGAATTTTAAAGAGAAAGAAGCCTTCTGCTTGTTAACTTACATATTATCTCAGTGCCTTTTAAAATTTTGGAATATTTTGTAATATTATAGAGCTTTACTAGAAGAAAATACTTTGTTGCTTAAATAAAAGCCACCTGATGTGAAGAACTGACTCATTTGAAAGACCCTGATGCTGGGAAAGATTGAAGGCAGGAGGAGAAGGGGACAACAGAGGATGAAATGGTTGGATGGCATCATTGACTCAATGGACATGAGTTTGAGTAAACTCTGGGAGTTGGCAATGGACAGGGAGGCCTGGCGTGCTACAGTCCATGGGGTAGCAAAGTTTTGGACAGACTGAGCGACTAAACTGAACTGAAAAGGGCACAGAAAATCCTGTTTTGCTTCCATTTGAGAATAAAGTTGTGGTAAATGCTTTGGGTTGTGCCTCCAAAGGTGGGCAGCTGCTCACAATTCAGACATGTCTGTGGTGATCAGTCAGGAGGGTGGGTGAAGATAGTTTTTATTTGTATAAAAGCCTGATGACTTTTCTGGTAAGAGAAGGGCTCATGGCCTTCCACCTGATGGGTGGCTTCCTGGGGCAAGTAACTCCCACCCAACATAGTTATAAAATTATAGCTGCCCACTATTGTGGAATGTTTGAGTCCTTCCAAAATTCATATGTTGAAGCCCTGTGATGATATTAGGAGGTCGGACCTTTGGGAGGTAATTAGGTCATGAGAATGGAGCCCTCATAAATAGGATTAGTGTTCTCATAAGAAAAGACACAAGAAAACTGATCTCTCAGTCTGCCATCTGAGGATATAGCAAGAAGACAGCCGTCTGTAAGAGAGCTCTCACTAGGAACCACATCTGCTTGTGTCTTGATCTTGGACTTCCCACTTAAGCTGCCCAGTCTGTGGTATTCTATTGAGCGTCCTGAACTGACTAGACTACCATCTCTTAGTCTTTTGGCGGAAAGCAAAACCTCATCTGAAGGAAACCCTAAGGTTCATTTCTAATTCCAAGAGCTCAGGATGGGAAGGAAGCTTGGCAAAAGGAAGACCTTGAATAAAGCAGGGTGAAATATCATTAAATTTTTTTCAACTCAGCCTCCCCAGGGCCTTTGCTAGGTTTGTGTTGGGAAGGGCAGACATATAGTCATGGATCAGATGTAGTCAAAGGAACCAGATTTGCTATTGTAAACCAAGAGGAAGGGGGTGTTTTTCCCCTCTTCAGGTTGGCAGCTGAATGGAGAAATACATAGGGGTCAGACCACAGTGAAGGACACAAAGCAAGGACTAGTCCAGAGTGAGGACACTGAAGGAAGAGGAGAATCTGATCACAGCGAGGTCAGGGACAATTGTCTGAACCACAGAGTGTTCCCAGTTCCCCAGGATAACTAGTGGGGGAACAAGACAGAGTGACTAAGTGGAATGAATATCAAGACCACAGGATTTATCAGCTGTAGTTTACTGACTGTGTACTTGCCCTTCAGCCAGTTGTTAACTACTTTATTCTATGTATGGGTTCAGTTATTCCAGACCACCCCTTCACTATGTACAACATTACCTCCTTAGAGTCAACCACGTCCACACTCTTTCCTTTAAGTATCCAGTGACAAGGATCCCTCCTCCTCTTCATGGTAGGCCTTTCCTCCTCAACCCTTCATAGTCTTGCTTGCTCAATCCTTGCCCTACCTCTGCCACCCCATACTAGTCCTTTCAAGCCCACCCAATTTAGTACAAATACAATTCTGAGTCCACACTACTCTGTAGCTATTGTTACACATAGGTTGCGTCAGTACCATCAGTACTGAGAGCATTTGACCATGTGTCAGCATAGCCCCTTTCTTACTTCTCTTCTAGTCTACACTCATCAAAAGATGTCTCCACGTCCATCCCCACTTCTTTATCTTCTATTCACTTCTAACTGAACCCTTGGATGGACCACTGGTGACCTGCTCCTTGTAATATTCCATAGGCACATTACACTCCTTATAAGCCCTCTACAAAGTCAGCACTGAGGACTCTTGCTTCTTGACACTTTGCCTACCCCTCACAATGCTAATTTTTCACAGTGGTTTTCAAACCCTTAACAGTGTTCTCAACACTGGCTGTATAGTGGATTCACATGGGAAAATTTGAAGATGCTGACACCTGGGTCTCCCTACATCAGCCCTCCTCCCCAAAGATCCTGGTCTCCCTCAAAAGATTGTGGCCTGGGAATCAGGATTCTAAAATGCAATCAAGGCTGAGAACTGTTGCCTTAAGGACTTATCTAGGGCTCTGAAAGGAGTTGATTAGTGGGCTCACTAGATCTCCAGACAGAACCACTTTTACTTGTTTTGCAATACTTGTCTACTTCAACATCATTTGAACAGAGGGTCCCTAGGCTAAAAATAAATTTAAGCTTGAAAACTGTTGGTTGGTCAAATGAAGTCTGAGTTCCAAAATAAGGCCTCCTGTGCCCTGATCCACTCTACATGCAGTGCTTAGTCACTTCAGTCATGTCTGACTCTGTGCAACCACTCTGCATTCCCCCATTATTCCAGCCACTCCTCACATCAAATGTTTCCACAAAGCCACACCCAGCAAGCTCTTCTCACCTCTGCACCTTTGCTCATGTAGCCTCCCTATTTTGAATGTTCTCTGTCTCTCCTGAGCAATTCCTTCCCATCTCTTAATATATTTCCTCTACATTCGCATCAAGTTTGGACTCATTTCTTTCACTATACTACGTTGCTGCATTTCAATGCTTAGATGATGTGTCTGTCCAATCAACTGAGTTTTGAGCCCCTTGACAGCCAGGCCAGAGAGCCAGAAAGTTAAGAGCACACATAGCAGATTCTTCCCTCTCCTCCATAACCAGCAGCTGCTCCTTCAAAACCTGCAATATCCCCTATTGCCTCAGGATCTTCCCAGGACAACCTTCTATTCTTTGTTGAACTGGAGACCTGATCTACCCCTGGTGACACCATCTGCCACAGTCTCCTCACATCCATCTTCTCGAATTCCACTGGGTCTCAGGAGCAAAGTAGTATCTTCCTTGGGCTCCACCTGCTTCTCCAACTCGTGTAAAACAGAAGCCCCTTTGTGTCTCTGAGGCGCCTTCTATTTAGATTTTATTCCCTGTCCCTTCGATCTCTGGGGACACCTACCAATTGTTTGGCCACCAAGTAGCTCTGGCACCTGGCTTACAATCTTGTTCTTCACTTTTCTCTTTTGAATAACATTGCTTCTCTCTTCCATCTCTCTTTTCTTCCCCTAACCCATTCTCCCATCTCTCTTAAGTATGATCTGAAATATGTACAGTTTTATTTCTGCATATGTTTATACAGTTGTGCAAATATGCACACACATTTATTTATTTTAATGGAAATTCTACTTTAACTATTGGACTGTGCTCTTGGTCTCAGCTGCCATTTAGTTTGTACTTAATGGTGTTTGATTACCTGAAGTATTTTCACAACTTTACTGTTTTCCATATTAGGAATATCTTCATAGAGCCATTTTGGTATTAGCAATAAGATTCTTCTTTTAATTCTAAAAAACAAAAAATGACACATTAAGATAAGTATCTTACTGGAGGACTGGTGCAGGCAATCATCTTGGAGATTAGGAAATAAACTAGAATAGAATACATAAAAAAGTTAAAATTTCCAATGCAGGAACTAAGATTTCCATCTCTTTAAAAGTTATATGGGAAATTGATTCAGGATCTTTTCAGATGTTCCTCTTCTCCATACTGCTCTGCCTCCAAGGAGTCGGAACATTCCAAAGCACTCATGCTAGATTCAAGATAAGTGGGAGAACCACCCAGGAAGTGAAACTATACATGCGTTAAATATGGCAAAGCATTATAAGTGGAGACGTTAGTGTGGAAAAGTTTGTAAAACTTTAGGGATAAATGTAAAACTTTCCAAGGGGAGCATAACCATAAAGAAATATTAAAGAAGAGAATGTCATATAGGAAAACTATAATATTTGTGCTCCTCTAATTGTAATGATTCTAAATAAGGTTGAGAGAGAGTGGTAGCCACAAACTTCCCTTATGTGGTCAGAGTAGGAGCCTGGAGAAATTGTCTTTCAGTTGTATGGCACAGAGAGAACACCAGTTTTTACTTCACTTGTGTACTTATTAAGGATCTCTGGGGTTGTGTGACAGAAAGAAGAGGGAGAAGCTATGAACACCCCACTTTTCCTCCGAAGCTACCCCTTGGCACTGCCACTGTGTTGAAAGCACTTTCTACATTTATGTAAACACTGATTTGAGCAAAGAGGTTGTCTTGGGAGTTTAGGTTGGGAGCTTAGAAAAGACTACAGTGAGCTCTGGCACATTATTACATGTTAACAATGCACCACACAATCAGGCTTGCTTATCTGCTTATGCAGCTTCTGTAAGAACTTCAACTAATTAACAATCAAAATGGCTGCACAGACTTTGCTAGCTCAACTTGACCTTGAATTGTAGCATAAAACTAGTTTCTTTACATATATTTATACAATGTTTTATGGTTCAGTTTCTTTTACTATTTCATATTCCTTTAGCATACCTAAAATTAGAACAAATTGGTAAATTCATGATACTGTAGTAAAGTTTTTATACAGAATACTGATACAGTGAGAAAAAAATATTCATTCAATATCACGATAATCCAAGTCATGCCCCAACCAGTAACGCTGGAGAAGCTGAAATTGAATGGTTCTATAAAGACCTACAAGACCTTCTAGAACTAATACCCCCAAAAGATGTCCTTTTCATTATAGGGGACTGGAATGCAAAAGTAAGAAGTCAAGAAACACCTGGAGTAACAGGCAAATTTGGCCTTGGAGTACAGAATGAAGCAGGGCAAAGGCTAATAGCATTCTGCCAAGAGAATGAACTGGTCCTAGCAAACACCCTCTTCCAACAACACAAGAGAAGACTCTACACATGGACATCATCAGATGGTCAACACCAAAATCAGATTGATTATATTCTTTGCAGCCAAAGATGGAGAAGCTCTATACAGTCAGCAAAAACAAGACTGGGAGGTGACTGTGGCTCAGATCATGAACTCCTTATTGCCAAATTCAGACTGAAATTGAAGAAAGTGGGGAAAACCACTAGACTGTTCAGGTATGACCTAAATCAAATCCCTTATGACTATACAGTGGAAATGAGAAATAGATTTAAGGGACTAGATCTGATGGACAGAGTGCCTGATGAACTATGGATGGAGGTTCATGACATTGTACAGGAGACAGGAATCAAGACCATCCCCAAGAAAAAGAAATGCAAAAAGGCAAAATGGCTGTCTGGGGAGGCCTTTCAAATAGCTGTGAAAAGAAGAGAAGTGAAAAGCAAAGGAGAAAAGGAAAGATTTTCCCATTTGAATGCAGAGTTCAAAGAATAGCAAGGAGAGATAAGAAAGCCTTCCTTGGCAATCAATGCAAAGAAATAGAGGAAAACAATAGAACGGGAAAGACTAGAAATCTCTTCAAGAAAATTAAAGATACCAAGGGAACATTTCATGCAAAGATGGGCTCAATAAAGGACAGATGGTATGGACCTAACAGAAGCAGAAGATATTAAGAAGAGGTGGCAAGAATACACAGAAGAACTGTACAAAAAAGATCTTCACGACCCAGATAATCATGATGGTGTGATCACTCACACTCACCTAGAGCCAGACATCCTGGAATGTGAAGTCAAGTGGGCCTTAGGAAACATCACTATGAACAAAGCTAGTGGAGATGATGGAATTCCAGTTGAGCTATTTCAAATCCTGAAAGATGATGCTATGAAAGTGCTACACTCAATATGTCAGCAAATTTGGAAACCTCAACAGTGGCCACAGGACTGGAAAAGGTTTTCATTCCAATCCCAAAGAAAGGCAATGCCAAAGAATATGCAAACTACTGCACAATTGCACTCATCTCACACGCTAGTAAAGTAATGCTCAAAATTCACTAAGCCAGGCTTCAGCCAGCGATATATGAACCATGAAGTTCCAGATGTTCAAGCTGGCTTTAGAAAAGGCAGAGGAACCAGAGATCAAATTGCCAACATCTGCTGGATCATCAAAAAAGCAAGAGAGTTCCAGAAAAACATCTATTTTTGCTTTATTGACTATGCCAAAGCCTTTGACTGTGTGGATCACAATAAACTGTGGAAAATTCTGAAAGAGATGGGAATCCCAGACCACCTGACCTGCCTCTTGAGAAATCTGTATGCAGGTCAGGAAGCAACAGTTAGAACTGGACATAGAACAATAGACTGGTTCCAAATAGGAAAAGGAGTATGTCAAGGCTGTATATTGTCACCCTGCTTATTTAACTTATATGCACAATACATCATGAGAAATGCTGAACTGGAGAAAGCACCAGCTGGAATCAAGATTTCTGGGATAAATATCAATAACCTCACATATGCAGATGACACCACCCTTATGGCAGAAAGTGAAGAAGAACTAAAGAGCCTCTTGATGAAAGAAAGTGAAAATGGAGAGTGAAAAAGTTGGCTTAAAGCTCAACATTCAGAAAACTAAGATCATGGCATCCGGTCCCATCACTTCATGGCAAATAGATGGGGAAACAATGGAAACAGTGGCTGACTTTATTTTTCTGGGCTCCAAAATCACTGCAGATGGTGATTGCAGCCATGAAATTAAAAGACACTTACTCCTTGGAAGAAAAGTTATGACCAACCTAGATAGCATATTGAAAAGCAGAGACATTACTTTGCCAACAAAGGTCTGTCTAGTCAAGGGTGTGGTTTTTCCAGTGGTCATGTATGGATGTGAGAGTTGGACTATAAAGAAAGCTGAGCGCCAAAAAATTGATGCTTTTGAACTGTGGTGTTGGAGTAGACTCTTGAGAGTCCCTTAGACTGCAAGGAGATCCAACCAGTCCATGCTAAAGGAAATCAGTCCTGAATGTTCATTGGAAGGTCTGATGTTGAAGCTGAAACTCCAGTACTTTGGCCACCTGATGTGAAGAGCTGACTTATTTGAAAAGACCATGATGCTGGGAAAGATTGAAGGCAGGAGGAGAAGGGGATGACAGAGGATGAGATGGCTGGATGGCATCACTGACTCAATGGACATGAGTTTGATAAACTCTGGAAGTTGATGATGGACAGGGAGGCCTGGCGTGCTGCAGTCCATGGGGTTGCAAATAGTTGGACACCACTGAGTGACTGAACTGAACTGAACTGAAGGATAATGGGCAAATGGGGCTGCTAAATGGGGCTGAACTGAAGGAGAATGTGCAATGAGGCTGCTAAAACACTAACAAAATTGGTTCAAAGTGATGAATTCAGACACTGCCACACTTTTTTTCAGACTGACTCAGGGGATTTATTTGGGTAGAACTTGAATCAGTTTACAGCTTAACTACTGTGAAGAATCCAGGCACAGTAGACAGACTTGAGGCACATTGAGAAGACTGCATAGGGACAGAAAGAACATGGGCTGAGATGTCAGCTGCCTTTGGACTCCTGGCTTAGTGTTTGGTGACCTTGGTTTGAGCACTTACCCTCTCTACACTTCATTTAAATCATCTGTAAAATAGGTCACTCAGCTTTTCTGGCAGGGTCGTTGCAAGGATTAAATGAATGATATTTGTAAAGAGTTTGGCATGGATAGATTCCCTGATGCTCAGTTGGTAAAGAATCCACCTGCAATGCAGGAGACCCCAGTCTGATTCCTGGGTGGGGAAGATCCCCTGGAGAAGGGATAGGCTACCCACTCCAGTATTTTCGGGTTTCTTTTGTGGCTCAGCTGGTAAAGAACCTGCCTGCAATGCAGAAGACCTGTGTTTGATCTGTGGGTTGTGAAGATCCCCTAAAGAAGGGAAAGGCTACCCACTCCAATATTCTGGCCTGGAGAATTTCATGGACTGTATAGTCCATGGGGTCCCAAAGAGTTGGACACAACTGAGCGACTTTCACTTTCACTTTTTGGCATGGATGCATACTCATTAAATACTGTTCCTTTTATTTTGCCTTTTTCTCAGGAAAAGTGTTGATGAATTTTTAAAATAAATCACATAGTTGACTACATTTTGATGGTACAAATATATGGTCTAAATGAGAAAACAAATTCAACAAAAACCTACCCAGTTCGAAGCGATCTGTTAAATATCCCAATCAAAGATAGAACTGACAGCATAACAGCAAAGAAGACCATTCCCAATAAAAGTCCAATGTCTTGTTTCCTGTTGTCTGAAAGGAAAGAAAAATAATTTTAGCTATAATTTCCATCTTGGCTACGTGATGTGAAGAACTGACTCATTGGAAAAGACCCTGATGTTAGGCAAGATTGAAGGCAGGCGGAGAAGGGGGTGACAGAGGATAAGAAGGCTGGATGGCATCATTGACTTAATGGACATGAGTTTGAGTAGACTCCTGGAGATGGTGAGGGATAGGGAGGCCTGGAATGCTGCAGTCCATGGGGTCACAAAGAGTTGGACACGACTGAACAACAACATGTGATACCAGAATCACTGTTCTCTCTATTCTGCTCCAAGTGAAGGTCATTAATCTCAAAGGAAACAGGACGAAGAAATAAAATTAACCTTTACCTCGGGCTGTAAAGTGACTGCCATTCCAAACTGCACAACAGTATCTTTTGTTTGAGAAGATTGGGTTGCATGGATCTGAGGTTAGCGGGTTTCTGGAATTGAGTCTCTGGCAAATGTGGTCAGTGTTAGACATTTTTTATGAGCTTGTGCTTGCATATTTTATATTTAAAAAAGTGTAGTGATGAACCTCATTTGGTTTGTCTGACACAAGTGAGAATTCCCAATTGCTTGTGACAGAGGCTAAAGCTGGCCACAATCACAACTGAGGTTTTTTTTGGTTTGTTTAACCTTTTGTACAAGACAGAAGTTATGTACAGTTTGTCACCATTCTTCAAAGTTGACTGTTCATGAATTTCTTCCTGCTGAAAAAGGGCACTCTACTTAGAGCAATATACAAGAGAGAAATTCAAATTGTCATATATTTTGCACTGATATTTTATTTTAGAAACAAGGCTTATTTTGAATTTTGAAGTAGAATTAATCACCTGAAATCTTTAAATAAATAATATATTCAACATGTATTACCTGCCAGGCCCGTCACATTTTCTCGCTGCTGCTGCTGCTGCTAAGTCGCTTCAGTTGTGTCCGACCCTGTGCGACCCCATAGACGGCAGCCCACCAGGCTCCCCCGTCCCTGGAATTCCCCAGGCAAGAACACGGGAGTGGGTTGCCATTTCCTTCTCCAATGCATGAAAGTGAAAAGTGAAAGGGGAGTCGCTCAGTCATGTCCGACTTTTAGTGACTCCATGGACTGCAGCCTACCAGGCTCCTCTGTCCATGGGATTTTCCAGGCAAGAGTACTGGAGTGGGGTGCTATTGCCTTCTCCACATTTTCTCCCTAGTACATGAAAAACCTTATTTTCTGTTTTCAAAAGTAGACTGTAATTGAGACATGATTTGTCACATGGGACATCTAAGCCATGCTGTGTATTGTCTCCTTCATCTTCCTTCCTCCCTTTGACAAACGTTTATCAGATATTTACTACATGACAGGCACTGAATCAGCCCTACCCTAGTTATTTCCCAGCTGCACCTAACATACACTTGGGGGTCTCCAGGCTGTCCAGCGCCTCTCCTAAAGCCAGCTGGTGGGCTGGGGTCAATGTGGCTTAGTTCACTCCTAGTCCCTGTGGGGTATGGAGTTAGTGTTTTCCTAGGAATAAAATACTAGTGCTGAGAATTTCAAGCCACTAATGGGAGGACTGACTGCCAGACCTTAGAGCCTAGAAGATAATGGAGAATCCTAAGTTAACATGGGATCAGGTAAAGGGGTGTGAGGAGTAGAGCAGAGTGACCAAAAGTACAAGCCGAGATACCTGGGTTCCAATTAGATACTGCCATTTATCAGCTCTGTAACCTCAGAGCATAATAATGAACTTGCCAAAGCTCAAGTTTCCTCTTCTGTAAAATGATGTCTACCTAATAGAGCAGCCATGAGTTCCTAGCCTCCACAGTTCCCACAGCAATACCAAGGTGGTGGTCTGTGTAAGCATCTGTAATTAGGGATCTTTACGGAACCTAAGCACTTGGCTCATAATTGATTCACGTAATACAAAATTTAGAGTACCCTTACATTGCTTGGTCTTTATAACGCTTACTGCCACCTTACTTTTCTTGTTTTGTTTGTTGTTTACCTCCTCCCAACACACATTCATCTATCTAGAAAAGAAACTTCATGAAGACGGGCTTTGTTCATTTTTTTCACTGCCTATTCCCCAATACTCAAAATAGTGACTTAGAATATTGCCTGGCAACACAGAATGTTTTTTAATAAATAAATAAAAATCCAAAGAACATCAATATTGTCTGCAAAAGTTTTTATACTGTTCCTGCCATATTTCTGTGCAAGGAAATAAATGTTCCACAACCTGATCTCATATCTTTTTATGCCTAAAACATTTTGATATGCTTATCAATGGAAAATATCTAGTCATACTAACAAATAAAATGGCAGCTGGTTTGTGTAAGAGAAGGAGCACAATAGACTTTAGGATTTGGAAAATCAGATTTGAATTTTAGTTCAAATAAGTTCCTCAATGTCTCTGAGTTCCAGTTTTCCCATCTGTAAAATAGACTCATAACACTTACCTCAAGAAGTTATTTTGAAGATTGAAAAAGATGAAGTACATGAAACTTTTAGCACAAGGTAAACACTTAAATAATGATATTTTTTAGGAAGAATTTTTGAGGTCTTGAGCCCCAGCACCAACTGAAATGAACATGTTTTTAACCCAGAGCAAAAGCCGGCAGAATCTACTTAAAACACTCCTTAAAATCAATTTTAAGCAGATTTTTGTTGGTTATTTTCCAGTGTAAATCATGTGGCATATCTTACTATCAAGAACTTATGCCTAACGTGATTTTTCAGTATGGAGCATTTAAATGAATGATTGCTAAGACTACTCAACAAACCTAAGCAGTATTTTCTTACCAGAAGTAAGGTGTTTTTTAAAGATGGAAGCAATTAGAAGTCCAGAATTCTGAGTATCATGTTGGAATGATTTCATTGTGACCTGAGGAACTTAAACAAAAAGAAAATAGTATAAGCTTTTCATTCTTTGCACTCAAGTTACCCAGTTTCCTAAGAGAGTTTTTTTACTTGTTTGGAGATGAATAAAGTAAACCACTAACTTTAATAGACTGCAAAGATGGAGTAAAAGCCTTCTGTATGTGTGTCTTTTCCTCTTTTTATTAAATTGGATAAATCCCAAAGGAGGAAACATACAAAGGATGATACCTGGAGTTTGTAAGACTTCAAGATGTGTCCACTAATTTCATGAGACTTCTAGGCAACAAATACCAAGGAGCTTTATTTCATTCACTGAGCCAGAAGAAAATGCACAACCGGTCTCTACTTGATTCCTTCCAATAGGTGATGCAATAAGGTTTAGGTTTCCTTAAGCGCCTCCAAGATGTGACACTTTTGCCTTTGCATAATCTTCAAGATGCTGTTGGCAAACAGCATCTTGGCTCCATATAAGAAGCCCAGTTTTGATTAGCAGACACTTTGAAGTTATAACATAAGGGTGGAATGCCATTAATGACTTCCCTCTGCTCCTTCCCTGCTGGCAAGGATCCTGGCCAGCCCTGTCTACTCATAAAGGCTCTCAGAACACTGCTAATGAAAGCTTCTGACCAGGGTGGGGTCATCTAGCTTTCTTGATAGCTAACTCATTTTCAGTCTGAACTCAAGAGTCCTGGAGCTTCCTCACCCACCTCCTCCCTCTTGATAATTAAAAGCTTCCAGAGGTGATTTCAAGGACACGATTCTCCCAGTTGATGGAAGATGTTCCTTAAAGTGGTTCTAAGCTCTGGATCCCCAATAGGGCCACAAACCCTGTGTATTCAGTCATTCTGATTTTAGTGTTCAAATTCTTCTTTTAAAAGAATTACAGTGGGGGTCAGGGAGAGATCACAACGTGAGAAGTCCTTAACTGCTACAGGGATATTACAGGCTTTTATAACAAGCTATGTGGCTGGGGCAACTCTTTTTGACAAAAATATCACAGAGTTCCGATAAAAAAGGTCCCTATGGGTCTTTGGAAATGATTATAAAAGGCTGATCTGGTTGCAAACACAGGCTCAACTGTAGAGGAGTTTTCTGAGAACCATGGGTAGGGAATTTTAGGAGATGAAAACATCAGAAAAGCCAAAAGTTCTTTCTTGTGTTTTTATCTTGCTTCTCCACAGCAAGAGGGAAATATTTCACTCTGAACTGTGCACGCTGCATGCTCAGTCGCTTCCGTCGTGTCTGACTCTGTGCGACCCTATGGACTGTAGTCCACCAGGCTCCTGTGTCCATGGGATTCTCCAGGCAAGAATACTGGAGTAGATTGAAGTGTCCTCCTCCAGGTGATCTTCCCGACCCAGGGATCAAACTATCATCTTTTATGTCTCCTGCATCGGCAGATGGGTTCTTTACCACTAGTGCCACTTGGGAAGCCCTACTCTGAATTGTGACAAATCAGAAACTCTTTCTGGCTCCTTGGTGCTTCTGTAAATCTCTTTTTTCCCCTGAGTGTGTGGTTCCATCACCAGTGGCCAACAGCCAAGATTATTCATCTAATTTTAAGAAAAATATTACATTAAAATGTAATACAGGTTTATAGCATATGTTGCTGGATTATTTTGTTCTCACTTTTATTATTTTTGAATTAGCATTTTATTTAAAAATAATATACAATGTTGCTAGCTTTTAAACACAGGTTAATATAATTCTGTTGCATAAACTGCAGGTGGTTATTTGGCAATGAAACATCAGTTATTAATTTGCATCACATAAAAATAATTTTCATATCAGACTAGGGTTTTATTAGCCCTAATAGAGAAGAAACATAATCTTCCTTTAGAGTCTTTTGTTATCATAATTTCAAATTGACCAGGTTAGAGTAATGAAGCCATTTAAAAAATGTGCTTAATTGTGAGAAGGTGATTTCATAAAGAATCATGTATCTGAAGTAAGACAATTTATAAGCAAAATTGTCAGAGAAGAAATCAAGTCAATGATAAATTTTTAAGCATGGAACTAAAATGAAGCCATGTAGACTATATATTCTTCACAGCATACTGCCACCAAGTGGCTAGGTCATTTTTTTTAATCACACATAATATTTTTCATTATAAAATCAATAACTGTAAAAAGAGAAAATAATTTTAAAAGAAAAATAAAAGGGAAAAAAAGTCCTAACCCTTAATCCAGCTTCCATGACTAAAACATTGTTTATATCAACTCTGATGATCAGTGTATTGCCTAAAACGCTAGAAAAAAATCTCACAGTATTTTTGTTATTTGTTTAATGTCTGTGGTATTGTCTGTAAAGAGACAATTCTGTCTCTGCAGCAGAATATTAAATTATGCTTATTACTCTCACAGTACATATTTGAGTATACTCAGAAACCCCAAATCATCTCTAATTTGGTAAAATTTTTTATATAATTTATACACACTGACATTGGACACTAGAGTTAGTCTTAACAGAAGGGAACGTGTTTATAGGGAGTTGAGAATTTTTTTTAAAAAAGATGTAGTTTCTTATTCTTGGACAAAACTGGAAGCAAAACTGCATTCTTTGGCCCGCTGAATACCAGCTTAATTTAATCAGATCTACTCAAAAGGAATTAACTTTTGCAATAATGTATTCCATCTGTGTCTTACGGATAATGTCAAACCAGTCCCCTCAGCCTTTGCCTCCACGTCTACCATGGGGCAAAATGTGTTTTGTTATTCTTTTAAAGTGATGATTTATTGAGTACTAATTACGTTCCAGATAATGCACTAGACTTTACATGCTTTCTCTCATTTAATCCTTACAACAACCCAATCAGGTAGATAATACTGTTGTTCTCATTTAAAGACGAAGCAACAAAGGCATAATAAGGATAAATGACATGTGCAAAGTCACCTAGGCAGAGATCCAAGAGTAAAAATTCCTACCTGGTTCTGGCATGTGATTTACGCTGGTCGCTGGCCCCATTAATTAACAATCTCACCTTCTATCAGGATGGCTGCAGGTGGGGCAGCTCAGCCAGCCCAGCAAGCAGAGCTCCCTGCTGAGACTTAGCCGTTGTCCCTGGGGGCTGGCCAGTGTGCTAGAGCTGCCTGGCCTTGTAGGGCTCAGGACCCACCTCAATGGCCTGTGTTTGGACTAACCCACTGAGCACTGATTCTTAGACTCTTCCAGCCTAGAGTTATTTTCTTCTGAACACCAACTATTCTATACAAGCTACGGTGGCTCAGAAAGTAAAGAATCTGCCTGCAATGCAGGAGACCCAGGTTCAATTCCTGCGTCAGGAAGATCCCCTGGAGAAGGGAATGGCCTCCAGCATTCTTGCCTAGAAAATTCCATGGACTGGGGAGCCTGGAGACCTACAGTCTACATGGTTGCAAAGAGTCAGACACGACTGAACAAGTAACACACACACATGCTAACTACAAGATGCTTGAAAAACATAGAAGAGTATGAAAAAGAAAATACAATTTTGTATTTGTTCAAAAACTAGAAACAATCATTTTTTTTATATTTGTTAACAGTCTTTGGTGTATGTCTATGCCCTAGTGGAGATTATGCTCTTTACTAAATGTTGTGTCTAGGTTTTTTTATTCAATACTACATCATGAACATTTAAAAGTTTTATTAAAACTTGTTCACAGTCATCATAGTACTGGCAATTAAATATTTCATCATGTTTGTACTGTGTTGATTCTATCACTCTCCCATTGAGAAACTGTATAGCTTGGTGATTTCAAATAACAGCTTTGGATTTAGATGAAACTGTTCAAATCTTTGCCAACAAAGGTCTAGTCAAGGCTATGGTTTTTCCTGTGGTCATGTATGGATGTGAGAGTTGGACTGTGAAGAAGGCTGAGCACCAAAGAATTGATGCTTTTGAACTGTGGTGTTGGAGAAGACTCTTGAGAGTCCTTGGACTGCAAGGAGATCCAACCAGTCCATTCTGAAGGAGGTCAGCCCTGGGATTTCTTTGGAAGGAATGATGCTAAAGCTGAAACTCCAATACTTTGGCCACCTCATGTGAAGGGTTGACTCATTGGAAAAGGCTCTGATGCTGGGAGGGATTGGGGGCAGGAGGAGAAGGGGACAACAGAGGATGAGATGGCTGGATGGCATCACTGACTCGATGGACATGAGTCTGGGTGAGCTCCGGGAGTTGGTGTTGGACAGGGAGGCCTGGCGTGCTGCGATTCATGGGGTCGCAAAGAGTCAGACACGACTGAGCGACTGAACTGACTGACTGACTGTTCAAATCCTGGCTCTATCACCTGGAGTTGCATGGCCCTGGGCAAATTACTTAACTGCTTTGTGACTCTGTTTCTTCATTTGTCAAATTGGATAATAATAATAATGCTTCATTGTGAGGTTTGATGAGATAGTTCATACAAAGTGCTTAGTACCATGGCTTATACAAATTAAAAGCTTAGTAAGCATTAGCTATTGCTATTATTGGACTTTTAGATTGTTTCCAAATTCTTATTTTATAATTAGCTTTTAAATAAATTTTATGCATCAGACTTCTTTTCATATCTCTACTTATTTCCTAAGGCTAGATTTCTAAAAGTGGAATTGTTAGGCCAAAGGGCATAGATATTTTTAAGACACCTTTATTTTTGTCCTTGCCAGTCTTGGTGTTAGAGCCACACTAACCAAGACCTGCATCTTAGAGCTTTGACCAGAGCTGACACAGGGCCCTTTCTAGACCTTTCCTTCTGAAGTTTCTAGGTATTTTAGAAAGAGAAGTCATACTAAAGGTGTGTTTTTCAAGTTAGTGAAGGTTTTTTTCCTGTCTTGTCTGTCTTAAAACATAAGCATCTCCTTTTGATTTATTTCTTTTTATTCTCCTTATTCTAATAATCTCAACTGTTTCACAGCATTTACATGCTATCGTCCTAGGCTAGTTTAGTTTTATGGTTGGAATTCAACATTATTTGGGCCAAGGGTAAAGATCTGACTATAGTCCATGTCAGATGGCAAAGCAAAAGACAGTAGGCAGAACTATCAAATAGTCACCAGAAGCTCTGGGCAGAGAAAAGGATACGTCAGAATAAACTCTTTACCATGCCTTGAAAAACAAGTCGAACAATGAATCATTTCATGAGTTACCATGTCATCCTCGTATATTAAGGACAGGAGGTCGTGCCTAGACATATTCAAGGGATTATCGTCATGCTTATATTCCTTACAGTTGAGGGAGAAGAAGGTAAGAAATCTGGGTATGGCAGTCATATCACTAAAGAGAAAGAATAAGAGAAGGAAAAGGTTAAAAAAAAAAAAAACGGCAGCCACCCAGACATTTTCTTGAGTGACATGGATCTCACAGAGGTGAGGATCTGATATCAAAGTCTAGCAAACTCTAGGCACAAGCATGGGCAGCTTCCAATTTTACCTAGTGGTTCAGGATTTTTCAAAGGTGCAGCCTGGCTATCAAGCCCAGCATGTACCTGTTCCTTAGTCTGAACAGTCTAGTGGACATTTGCCATTTTTCAGTTGCCCAGCTGCAGGACCTCCTTCTTTGTGGGCATCCTAGAGGAGGTAGGAGGCAGGTAGGGTTTCCTACTGTGGTAGCCTCAGTGGAGCAGAGAAACCCTCTCCCTACCCCATCCCACCCGCTCCCCAGCCAGCAAGTGGCTGCAAGCAGATGACCTAAGCCTCACTCATCAGATGCCCTTCTCCCCAACTCACACGTGGCTCCAGAAATCACTTAGAATCCGAAACAGATGCAGCAGCTATATCTAGAGTCTGGTGACAGCAGCACCAGTGGAGTGTCTGGGGCTCAGGGAAGCAGTGGCAGGGAGCACAGTGCCCAGTGCAGAATCCTCACAGGAGTCTTCCCCGGCTGAGATTTTGGCTGGGCTTCTGGCTGCCCCCATCCCTTGGATCCTATCTGTGACCATTTTACCAGCCTTTCTACTACTTTCCAGCTGTCGTTCCAATAATTAATTCCTTTTCTGCTTCAGAAAACCAGATTTTATTTCTTTTGCTTACACCTAATCACAATGAAAAATTCTATAGTGGGTAAACATTGCGATTTTTGGTAGTGGGTGGTTAGGTGAGGAGACATGGTAGGACAAATATTGACCCCACAAAGATGTCCATGCTCCAATCCCTGGAATTTGTGGATAGATTACTTTATATGGCAAAAGGGATTTGAGATGGGGAGATTATCCTATATTCAGGAGTGAAATTTCAAGGGTCTTTATAAGGAGACAGGAGGGTCAGAGTCCGAGAAAGAGATTGGCAGATGCTATGCCTCTGATTTTGAAGATGAAAAATGGGGCTGCAAGCCAAGAAATGCAGACAGCCTCTAGAATCTGGAAAAGGCACTGAAACTGACTCTGAGTGCCTTCAGAAGGAGCATAGTCCTGCCAATACCTTGGTTTTGGTGCAGTGATGCTTATTTTGGATTACTCACCTTCAAAACTACTAGAAAACACATTAGTATTGTTTTAAGTTACTGTGTTTATTCTAACTTCTAATAGAAGTGATAGGAAACTAACACAGGAGAGTAAGACTTCCTCATGGAGAAGCATAATCTTTATTCTCTATTATTTGATTGTAGACCTCAGAGAGATTGTGAAACTCTTATGGATTGTTCTTTATTCTACAAAACCCTCGTGGTTTACTAGGGACCGGATCCAAAGAAGATTAAATAAATCCAGATGAAGGATCTAAAATCATCAGTATTTCAAAAAACCCCACTCCAGTACTTTTGACTGGAAAATCCCATGGATGGAGGAGCCTGGTAGGCTGCAGTCTGTGGGGTTGCTAGAGTTGGACACGACTGAGTGACTTCACTTTCACTTTTCATTTTCATGCATTGGAGAAGGAAATGGCAACCCGCTCCAGTGTTCTTGCCTGGAGAATCCCAGGGACGGGGAAGCCTGGTGGGCTGCCGTCTATGGGGTCGCACAGAGTCAGACACGACTGAAGCGACTTAGCAGCAGCATACATATTTAACCCAGTTTAGTAACCACAAACCTACAAATTTATAATCCATCTTAATATGAATGAATCAGAAATCTCTTAATTACAAATAACAGAATTTTTGCAAAGTACACTCTGTGTGCCACTTCTAATTTGCATTGTATTTATTATCACCTATATTTGGTTCCATTGGTATAACATTTGTTTTTTCTTTTTGAGCCACTAAAATCCTGAAAAATTAATGAGAATCTTTGAGTCACTGGTAATACAACCAATGGTATTTTGTGAGAACAAAGTACAATGTGGTTTAATATCTTGCTTATACTTGCCTTCCTCTGGAGAACCTCCAAAAAACAAACAAACAAAAAAGACTATGATTTCTCTGGGAATCTTTTCTACTGCCAAGTTGTAATTCAAGCAAGTTAATTAGTCATTGTGAAATGTAACTGCCCTTCCCTCAGGCCCCTAACTTGTCATTAAAGGGATTAGAGGGCCTGTACTTTTTCTTCATGACAAAAGGATCTGTATTACAACACAACTGAAAAACATTCCTGCCTAGAAGTGCTCTTCTCACATTTTTTCACATCAGTAGGAGTGAAATTAGGAAATTCATGTTCAGATTTTCAGTGTCGGTTTTCTGTGCCCACAAACTATCTTTTCCTTTTTGGTGCTATTTCTGCACTGCTTAATGACTCCAGAAATTGTTGCAGTGACTATCCAGGTTGGTGGTCTAGAAGCTCCAGTTTCAGCAGCCTCTGGAAGTTTTCAGTGCCTCTGCTGAAACCTCATATCCAGAGGCAGAGAGCGTCTAGGCCGAGGGGGTAATTTGGAACATGATGGTTCACTGGAGCCATGGTCCTGCATCCTATACTTCTTGAGATCCTGGGGTGCTCAGGGACTGAGGAAGTGGTGGGCAGGAGGAAAAGGAGGCAGAGGTGGAACCATAATACTAGAGAGAATGGCCTGAGATTCTCATGTATCCACCCTTTTTTGCCCCCCAAAACCATGTTACTAAGGCAATGGCTTGGGCAAGTAGTTCTGACCCTTTTTGTCCACACACTTCTCCCTCTTACAGGGTGTATCCAACCTCCAGAACACTGGTTTTTACACTTGATAGATGCTGCAGAAATACCACTTGATAGATGCTGCAGAAATACCACTTGATAGATGCTGAGGAATTGTATTTTTAACTGGTACCCAAGCATTTCTAATGCAGATGATGATCCTCAGAGAAGCACTGCTTTCAAGACATTTACTGAACCAAGTTCCAGCTGGAAAAACACACTGTGAATTTCCCTGTGGTGCCTTGTCTCGGGCAAGGTCACCTTTTCCTCCTGTACTTTGTCCTTGTCTCTAACTGCCCTATCCTATCCCAAGGTTCCTATGGATTCATTCTCATCACTCTAACACAAACCTGCTTCCACATCTGGTATTCATGCCAAAGTGGAAACAGTTGATAGCATCTTATGGCTCCCTCTTCTCTCATGTATTTGCATTTCATAACAAACATTAAAAGAATTAAAAGAAGCTCTGTTGGCATATTAGCTAAGGTATAGAGGAGGATTTGGTTAGGTGATCCAGAGGAGGCTGACAAGGGACCCTCTGAGGTCTCTTAGGAAGGAAACCAGCAGAACTACAGGGTGAGTGCTGGAATCCTGAAGCCTGCCTCATTCCCAGATCTACCATTTACCAGCTTTATAATGTTCAGCAAACTTCTTAATCTCCTTGAGCCTCATCCTCCTCTGTACAATTGGAATAACAGTTTTATAGGGCTGCGGTGATGAGTAAAATTCTTATCACAGTGCCCGACACATAATAAGCATCCAATAAATGTTAGCTGTATTATGTATTATCCTGAAGTCACCTGGATTCAGCCACTGAATTAGCCTCTTGTTATTATACCAGGATAGAAACATAGTAGTCTCTAATACAGGGAAATTTGTCCCATAAAGTCTGAAAGTATATTCTGAGGTTGATTTATTTTTTCTTTTTTAGTCCCCTCTTATGATTATCCATGGTTTTGCTTTTCTCAGTCTGTTACCCTGGTCAGCTGGATCCAAAACTATTAAATGGAAAATTCCAGAAATAAAGAATTCTTAAATCTTAAACTGTGCACCATTCTGAGTAGTGTGATGAAATCTTGCATTGTCCAGCTCCATCCTACCCTGGATATGAATGATCCACGAATTGGGCCTGTCAGTCATTTAGTAGCCATCTTGGTTATCAAAACAACTTTTCTGTATTTTGGTGCTTATTTTCAGGTGACTCTTATCTTACATAATAAGGGCCCAAAGAACAAGCATAGTGATGCTGGAAATTTGGATATGCTGAAGAGAAGCTGTAAAGTGCTTCCTTTAAGTGAAAAGATAAAAGTTCTCAACTTATTAAGGAAAGAAAAATAGTTCTACGCCAGGCTGTATGGTAAGAATAAATCTTCTGTCCTTTAAATTATGAAGAAGTAAAAAGAAATTTGTGCTAGTTTTGCTATCATACCTCAAACTGCACAAGTTACAGCCAGAGTGTGTGATGAGTGCTTAGTTAAGACTCAAAAGGCATTAAATTTGCACAATAAGGTATTTTGAAGTTGAGAAAGAGACTACATTCACACAATGTATATTATGTGTACATTGCTATAGTTCTATTTTATTACTAGTTATTGTTGTTAATCTCTTGCTGTGCCTAATTTAGAAATTAAACTTTATGTTTTATTTACAGGAGAAAAACATAGTATATATAAAGCTCAGCACTATCCATGGATTCAGGCCTCCACTGGGGTCTTGGAATATATTCCCCATCCATATGTGGGGGGCTACTGTGTAAGGCTTTGTTTTCCATTGAAGTCTAAATACTCTAAGGATAAAAAGCGAGTATGTCATTTAACCCTTATTATAATTTGGTTATACTATAAAATGATTTCATTTGGTTTCTTTTGGAGACCAGGTTTTTAAAAGCCAAGGAAAGGCACTATCCAGAGGGAAAGTGATACAGAAGAATGCTAGGGTCTGCAGGGAAGCCATACCTACTTCACGATTTGTCCTGCCGTGCCATCTGGGCAAAATTTTGAAAACGCATTGTTACAAGGATGAATCTATTTAGTGGTACACAAATAAGAATTTTAGACCACAGAAACAGGAAATTCCTCCACGAAGGGAGGATTACTGCCTGGGCTGTGTTTCTTCATACTTGATCTTAGCCAAAAGGCCAAAAAGCGATGTTTCTCCATAAATAAATAAATTGCCAGGAAAGTTTGGCCCCAAACTCCACTACTAAACAAGGTAATTAAAGTATTAAGAAACTATCTTTTTATTTTTTCCATTATGAAGCAATTCAAACTTCTGTGGTGAGGTTTAATTCTTACTGCTTTGATTTATATGTTTGTTTATAATGCTGTGTGCTTTTGGTTAGACTTGTGCTTTGTCTGTCTTCTCTAGGATTAAGGGATCTTTGTCTCCTTCGCTGACTGAAGTTAGGCGAGTATCTAGCAAGTGCCTGATGTGCAGTATAGGATAAAGGAACATTTCATGAACAACTTAAATGAATGACTGTTTTCATGGATACCTTTTTAAAAAAGCAATTGATATTAAAGATTTACTGAAAAGCAATTTGGCAACTTGCATTAAGCATCTTAAAATATGCTCAACTCTTGATCCAATAAGACCTAAAGGCAGAAGGAGAATTTATATACAAAACTATTCAAAGATGTTTATTGATAATGGAAAAATGCAATAACCTAGATATTGTTTAAATAGAGAAATGATTAAATTATATTACATCCATAAACTGAAGTGTACCCATTAAATAGGTTTTTAAACTCAACAAAGTAGATTAAGTAAGAAAAGCAGGATATAAAACAGTACTTACACCACAGCACCAACCATTTTAAAAATATGTGTACAGGAAAAAACTAGTATTAAATCCCTTAAAATGTAAACAATACTTATTTCTAGGTTGCATATTACAATAGATTTGCATTGCTTCTACAAATAGAAAAAAAGAGATAATTTTTCAAAATGATTTTATGCTAGCACTTTCCCTAACACATTTTTCCTGTATCTTGTTTAATGTGTCTTAGAAAGGAATTTGTACCAAGAGAATAGTTTACAGTTCCTCTTAGCTAACATGTTAGTCCTGGATAGATGCAAGTTTTCAGAGATATTTAATTTCAGCTGGCATTTTTGCCTCTTGAGTGATTATTTTTCCCTTAGGAAATAAAGACTTTAAATTTAGAATTGTAGGACTGGAAAAGGTCAGTTTTCATTCCAATCCCAAAGAAAGGCAATGCCAAAGAATGCTCAAACTACCACACAATTGCACTCATCTCACATGCTAGTAAAGTAATGCTCAAAATTCTCTAAGCCAGGCTTCAGCAATATGTGAACCATGAACTTCCTGATTTTAGAAAAGGCAGAGGAACCAGAGATCAAATTGCCAACATCCTCTGGATCATCGAAAAAGCAAGAGAGTTCCAGAAAAACATCTATTTCTGCTTTATTGACTATGCCAAAGCCTTTGACTGTGTGGATCACAATAAACTGTGGAAAATTCTGAAAGAGATGGGAATCCCAGACCACCTGACCTGCCTCTTGAGAAATCTGTATGCAGGTCAGGAAGCAACAGTTAGAACTGGACATGGAACAACAGACTGGTTCCAAATAGGAAAAGGAGTTCGTCAAGGCTGTATATTGTCACCCTGTTTAACTTATATGCAGAGTACATCATGAGAAATGCTGGACTGGTAGAAACACAAGCTGGAATCAAGATTGCCAGGAGAAATATCAATAACCTCACATATGCAGATGACACCACCCTTATGGCAGAAAGTGAAGAGGAACTAAAAAGCCTCTTGATAAAAGTGAAAGTGGAGAGTGAAAAAGTGGGCTTAAAGCTCAACATTCAGAAAACGAAGATCATGGCATCCGGTCCCATCACTTCATGGGAAATAGATGGGGAAGCAGTGGAAACAGTGTCAGACTTTATTTTTCTGGGCTCCAAAATGACAGCAGATGGTGACTGCAGCCATGAAATTAAAAAACGCTTACTCCTTGGAAGAAAAGTTATGACCAACCTAGATAGCATATTCAAAAGCAGAAACATTATTTTGCCAACAAAGGTTTGTCTAGTCAAGGCTATGGTTTTTCCTGTGGTCATGTATGGATGTGAGAGTTGGACTGTGAAGAAGGCTGAGCGCCAAAGAATTGATGCTTTTGAACTGTGGTGTTGGAGAAGACTCTTGAGAGTCCCTTGGACTGCAAGGAGATCCAACCAGTCCATTCTGAAGGAGATCAGCCCTGGGATTTCTTTGGAAGAAATGATGCTGAAGCTGAAACTCCAGTACTTTGGCCACCTCATGGGAAGAGTTGACTCACTGGAAAAGACTCTGATGCTAGGAGGGATTGGGGGCAAGAGGAGAAGGGGACGATAGAGGATGAGATGGCTGGATGGCATCACTGACTCGATGGACGTGAGTCTGGGTGAACTCCGGGAGTTGGTGATGGACAGGGAGGCCTGGTGTGCTGGGATTCATGGGGTCGCAAAGAGTCGGACACGACTGAGCGACTGATCTGATCTGATCTGATCTGTGATGTCCCCGTTCTTTCTGTGTGTAGCTTACAACCTTTACTTTTAAAGGAGAACATCTGTGGTTTGTGGTCCTATACAGTTGTCCATTGGTATCCATGGAGGATTAGTTCCAGGACCCTCTTTGGATACCACACTCGGAGAAAGCTTGAGTCCCTTAACTAAAATGGAGTTTGTATTTGCCCTTAACCCATGCACATCCTTCCATATACTTTAAATCATCTCTAGAGTACTTAAAAAACTCAATACAATAAAATGCTATGTAAATAGTTGTAAATACAATGTAAATGCTATGGAAGTAGTTGCTGCTGTTATCAGTTGCTCAGTCGTTGGGACCCCATGGACTGCAGCATGCCAGGCTTCCCTGTCCTTCACCATCTCCCAGAGTTTACTCAAACTCATGTCCACTGAATCCGTGATGTCATCCAACCATCTCATCCTCTGTCGTCCCTTTCTCCTCCTGCCTTCAATCTTTCCTAGCATCAGAGTCTTTTCTAAGGAGTCAGCTCTTCGCATCAGATGGTCAAAATATTGGAGCTTCAGCATCAGTCCTTCCAATGAATATTCAGGATTGATTGCCTTTAGAATATCAATGACTGTTTTGATCTTGCAGTCCAAGGGACTCTCAAGAGTCTTCTCCAACACCACAGTTCAAAAGCATCAATTCTTCGGCATTCAGTCTTCTTTATGGCCCAAGTCTCACATCCATATGTGACTGCTGGAAAAACCGTAGCTTTGACTATACGGACCTTTGTTGGCAAAGTAATGTCTCTACTTTTTAATATGCTGCCTAGGTTTTTCATTCCTTTCTTCCAAGGAAGTAGTTTCTGGTGTGAGGCAAATTGGTTTTGCTTTTCAAATTTTCTGGAATTTTTTTTCCAAATATTTTCTACTCTTCATTGGTTAAATCCGTGAATGTGGAACCCATGAATGTGAAGAGCTGACTGTACTTGTAGGATATTTCTGTAAGTTGTTCCACTTCGAGGTACAATTGACCCTTAACACAAGGGTTGGGGTACTGACCTTCCACACAGCCAGAACTCCTCATGTAATTTATAGTTGACCCTCTAAATTTTTTGTTCCACTTTATCCTGTTCTGCACTGTGAGTTCAATCCACCACAGATTGTGTAGTGCTATATTATTTATTGAAAAATATCTATGTATAAGTGAATCTACACAGTTCAAACCCATGTTGTTAAAGAGTCAACTGTAATTGGTTAAAGAAAGAAATCCATGAGATTGCTGAGGGCTGCTGGTAAGAAAACTTGTATTCTTCTTTAACTGCTCTTTACTCACTAGCAAGGAAACAAATCATGCTTCAGTTTCCTCATTTGTAAAATGATGCCAATTTCACTATTAAATTTGTCTGATGTAAAGGTCAAACACTTATGTATACTATAATAAATGGTAAGAAAATGTTAATTATCAATTTGAATAATCTTGCTAAGCAATTCTAGATTTCATTAAAATAATTGGATTATCTACTAAATTCTGACTGTTCTAAAACGGCATCAAAAGTTCTAAGAATTTTAACAATATCAATTTAAGTTGGAATACCTTAAATTAAAAACTTACTTAAAAAAAAGAGAGAGAGAACTGATAACCCGTATTGCAAATGATTCTCTTAATGTGTTTCTAAGATTTTGACATAGAGGGCACCAGAAGAATTTTTTAACCTTATCTTTGGCTCTATGGCTCCCTCTACTTACTTGGTGGCCATTAATATTTACAATGTATGTCAAAGTGCTTTGAAAACATAAAATAATTCCAAGATGTTATATTATGTAACGATGACATTAACAGTGCTATGATTACAAATAAGTCCTTCAGTTCTGAAAAGAACATTTTAAATCTAGTGTGTAAGCTACCCACAGTAGAGAGACATCTTCAGGATAAAGACTGGGACCAGCATGGAGTATTATGACAATTACAATAGGTTCATTTTATTATTTACTTACAATTAAAAATAAAATCTTAGCCAAATAGACTTAATTTCTTAATTTAATTTTTTTTTTGGGGGGGGGGTTGTGCTTGCAGCTTGCGGGATCTTAGTTCCCCAACCAGGTGAATTTATGCCCTTGGCAATGAACAAGCAGAGTCCTAGCCACCGGACCGACAGGGAATTCCCTGGCTAAGCTTTTACAGAATAACGTTTAAATGACTAGAAAATTAACAGAATAATATTAAGAGCAGTAAAATATCTAAAAACAAACAATTGCTCAGCTACGTTATACTGAGAATTTAAAAATCTCATGTTGAAGTGTTTTAATTTTTTATGTTTACTTTGCATATAGTAAGTAATCAATCTTTATTGAATAATTTTGTGTCTCCTAAGGAGAATATATGTTATCAGAATGGCCTAAATAGTGTACTGTAACTCTTACTAAACTCTTTTTTAAAACAAGGGTTAGGGGGATTATATGCCTGACAATTACCCAGGATATTTGACAACCCCCATCCCCTCTACCTCAGATCATGGACTCAGACACTCTGGGAGCAGCCATAGTGAACATGCATACTAAACAAGCACCCCCAGCTGGTTGTTATATCTTGAAATATTTAAGAACTATTACATAAATTGTAGTCAGCCTTAACAAAATCAAAGCAAAATAACAATTTAAATGTTATCACCTGCCCCAGTCGGTTTTGGTGATGGATAGGGAAGCCTGGCGTGCTGCAGTCCATGGGGGTTGCAAAGAGTTGGACACGACTGAGCGACTGAACTTAACTGACTTGCCCTAGAATAGTTTTGTCAATTTTGATAGAAATCAGGGAGAAAAAAAGAGATAAACTTAGAAGAGAGACAAAAGTCAAAAGAAAAGCCAGAGAGATTAAATATAGAAATACACTCACCTATTTCAGGAGTTTTATGAAAAAAGGGTGAACTCCAGGGCTGCCAGTACTTTTTACCTGTTTCTTGACATCTCACTTGAAATACATACATAGCATTTGGCTGCAAGTAGAATTCTGACTGTTGCTCGTATGTAAAATTGGTATCAAATTCTTTAACCTAAAATAGATGAATAACCATAGTGAAGTACCATAAAGAAATAATGCAGTAGGCTTTTAAAACAAACAATTATTAGCGGAAACATATGGGGCACATATTATGTTCCAGACCCTTCTCAACCCTGGGAAAACAGAAATATAATACTTTGTATAAAAGATAGTCATAAATAATCAAATACATGTTATTTAACCTTAAAAGTCAAATACACATTGCTTAATGTTTGACAACTCTCTCAAGCTTTTAAATCTCAAGAAATTCCAACATGTAATATACTCTTAATTTTGACCTGGCTGATTTTAATAGGATAGGAGGAGGGGAGACCTGATAGCTACTGTTTGAATTCAGTCCTTCTTCCTGCCCCCATCTGTCTGTCCCTGTCTCTCTGCAGTTGGGTATTTAGATCAATAATTCTTTCTGAACGGTGAAATAATTTCACTTGCTAATGATGACTTATAGAAAAAAATTACCTACAAACTAAGCTGTTAAATTGGTGCTTATTGCAGATCTATGCATTCTATAAGGATATATATGAAAACAAAACAAAACATTTAAGATTGTTGAACTGTGAAAATCCAATGGAAGGTAAGCAAAAACAATAGCTGAGGGATTAATTTAAAAGTCATGATTCTGGGGCACTACAACCTGCCATAAAATATAATGAAAAAGGATCCCCAGACGAGCTGGTTCAGAAGGGAGAGAGAAACCAAGGTACTTACACAGCACATTAGTGTGCTGTAATAAGTGGATCTACAGAAAAAAAGTGAGGCACAATTGAAAGGTAAACATAAAAAAATTCTAGAAAAGCATTTATTTATTAACAGCAACTGGAAGAAAGCAGTGACCATAAAAGAGAAAGTTAAAACTATCACGATTAAAACACAAACACATACACACACACACACACAAAACAGGGTATTCACATCATTTAGAGATTCTTCTGTTAAAACTCACTCTTAATATGTCTTAAAACTTGCAATACATTTAAATTGTAAAAATTATATAAAGGTCTGTTTTGGGACATGTTCCCTGAAAGATATCGTTCAGAGTTTCCATAAGCCACATTTTTACCCATGGCTCCTGAAATTTTCTGCTGTTTTATTTTATTTTATTTTTTTTGCATTAAACTGTATTTTTAATACAATTAAGAGTATTTTTTAACCTATTTGTAATCACAAACTGAAAACATGTCTTACGCTTACCTCAGATAAATTATGTACATGAATCTCAGTAACAGGAGGCTTGTTTTATGCATATGGTATTGAATATATTAGGTTACAAATCAGAGATTTTAAGTTGAACAGTCTCTAAAAAATTTTCATATATTCGAATGAACTCCTACCAATTCTACTAAATATAAATGAAAATCTCTGTACTATTCTCACAATTCAATACCATAAGTACATGATAACAAACCACTGGATCAAGACAGCTTGCCTTTCAAGGTCAGAGTTAACAAGTCATTTAGCCTCACCTTTTTATAGATGAGGAAACAAGTTCTGACAAGCTCAGTAACCTGACTCTAAGGACATTCAGCAGTTACAGAGGATTACAGCATCTCTTTATGGAACTTAAACCAGGCTATCTGCTACAATGCTGGCTAGAACTACTTTTCTTCTCTCCTTTATCCTAGGCACCATTCATATATTTAATAAATCATCTTTTAAATGATCATATTGGGATCACTTAAAAAGCCCTGGGAACTTAACAGTCATCTTTCACTTGATTATTTAATCTTGTACAATTCTTACAAAAGTGCTTGAAGTAATCTGAACACCTGTTTCTCCTATACACCTCAAGCAAAGAGTGCCAAACTTGGTTGAGGAGGAAAAAAAAAAAGAGAGGACCTAGGCAAGAACATTAAGACTGAAAGCAAACTGGCAAGTATTTGGAAAACAGATGCCCAGCAAGTGTCGAAGGCTAGGTAGAGCACATGTCCTAAAAAACACACACCACTGAATACCCTGAAGCTCACTCCTACGTGGCAAAATAACAACTGCTAAAAGTGGTAGGGACAGATCTGCATGCTAGAGAGTTCCTCATACAGGAGACACACAGAAGAGTGCTCTCGGGAAGCATTCCCCTCCCGCTCCCTCGGTGATCACCACCAATGCCTTCAGAGGAGGACCTCACAGAATGTCAGCCTATTTCTAGGATAAACTAAGACCAGGCTGAGAGAGTCTACTTGGTTTAGATAGTTGATCCAAATAATTTAGGCTTGAAAGACAACTTTTCTCAAGAGTTGAGTTGACTTCTGTCTTCAAATCTTGACTGTACCTTGCCTACAAAGGCATCAGTTAACACCTATGGACTTTTGAAGAGAATATTCCATTATTTCTTTTCTTTCTTGAGAGTCGTTTTTTTCCCTCCTTGTTTGGAAGGTTTGCAGTACTTTGCTTCCATCTGAGCCAGAAAATTGTCCATTTCCTTTTGCCGATCCTTTTGTCTGCTCTGAATGGCTACTTTCAAGTTATCCACTCCTTCATCAAGCCCCAACTCCTTCCTGCTCATTTCTGCTTCTTTAGCCTCTTCCTGAGCCCTCCTTTTCCTTGCATTCATCTTCTGCTTCGATTCTTTGACAAAGGCATTATAGGATGGGACCTCTCTAGCATCAATGGCTTGTTGAATAATGTGCCTTATCCTGGGTTCTTCTGTGTATTGCACACACAGCACAGACTCCATAATCTGATCCATGTTACCCTTGAAGTCCAGATAGGCCTGTTTAATATCAGTCAGCTCTTCTTCAGAACCTTTTTATGTCTTCTCAAAAGCCTGAATGTCTTCCAGAGATATCTTTTTGAAGAGTAATCTCCAATAGGCCTCCCAGTCCCGGTCTTGGCTGAGCAGATCAGAATCCTCGTCCACTGTTCCCTGTTCATCGTATAATGTTCTCTGTTCTTTGTCACTCAGAACGGAGTAGACCTTTCCAAGGATCTGGAAGCGGCGGGTGGCGTCTTCTTTGTCGCCCTCACCCACCCGATCCAGGTGCACCTGCAGGGACATCTTGTGATAGCCGTGTCGGACCTCGCCGTCTGAGGCCTCGCGCCGCACGCCCAATACTTGGTAAAGGTCGGCGGTGCCGAATAGTTCTTCGCACAGTTCCAGAAGCCCCATGGCCGGCAGCGGTGCGAAGGGGGCGGCGGGCTCAGCGAAAACACCTGACCCAGCTACACTAAGTACAGCTCAAGAGCGCCTACCTTTTCCCGCGCAAACTCTGCTGTTTTAAATTTGAGTGGAGGCTCCTGGATTCGCCTGAGATACAGGAGAGATTTTACTAGTGCCAAAAGTTTAGCTTCCATATGCACTATTCTCCCGTATGTCTCTTGCCATTATATTTGTAGATAAGCCCTCTAAGAAGAGAAATACCCTAAAGTTACAGCTAGAATTCTGAAATAGAAAGAATTTTATGGAACTGTTACAAGTTGTTTCTACTAAGAAGCAAACCAGGTGACTCTTTAGGGCCTTGCAAGCTCAAGATGGTACTTCAAAATAATACTTTCAGAGGCTAAAACAGGCATTGAGAGAGAGTTGGACCTAATTGTGTTCCTATGGAGAGGGTATGATCTCAAGTGCCAGAAATATAACTTCATTTTTATAGCAGCTAATTTCTTTTTAGAGCCTCAGTTCTCAAGGTGGGAGACCTGGGAACTTAATCTCCATCATTTTGGGGTACTGCTTTTCTTAGGGTTACACCTAAGTTTCTGGGAGCATCCTTGGGTGAAGGGAAGAATCTCACCCTATTCAGCGTTCTATAACCTAACTGCCTCTGACTCCCAGCCTGGAGCATGGCACAGGATGAGGGGTCCTGATCATTAAACATCTGAGTCTAAACGTTTTTTGTTCTTCCCCCTTACCCACCCATTTCCTCCTCTCTCTGCCCAGAAGCCTCTTTTTTCCCATATTTATTTATGTTCTGTTGTGCTGGGTCTTTGTTCCTGTGCGGGCTCTTCTGTCGTTGGGGTGAGTGGGTGCGACTGTCCAGTTGCAGTGTGCAGGTTTCTCATTGCAGTGGCTTCTCTTGCTGCAAAGCATGGGCTCTCGGGCATGTGGGCTTCAGTAGTTGCGGCATGTGGACTCAGTAGTTGCAGTTCCTGGGTTCTAGAGCACAGGATCAGTAGTTGTGGCACATGGGCTTAGTTGCTCTGAGGCATGTGGGATCTTCTTGGACCAGGGATTGAACCCAAGTCTCCTTCATTGGCAGGTGGATTCTTGACCACTGAGCCACCAGGGAAGCCCTTGGAGCCTTTAGCTAGTGTTTGGTATGAGAGAGAAAGGGGTTGGGGATTGGGAAATCTAGTTGTGACTAATTATACGTTCTTTTTTGTTTGGGTTTTTTGAACTTTTTATTTTGTGTTGGGGTATAACTGATTAAGAGTAGTTGTGATAGTTTCAGATGAACAGCGAAGGGACTCAGGCATGCATATACATGTATCCATTCTCCCCCAGATTCCCCTCCCATCCAGACTGCCACATAACATTGAGCAGGGTTCCACGTGCTATACAATAGGTACTTGTTGGCGGCAACTCACATGTTTTTACAAGTTTTCTGTCTTATAACAGCACTTACACTTTTGAAATGTGAAGGCCAAGGATTTGACCCTTTGCTATCTGCCCGTTGTTCTATTAGCCATTCCAAGAAAACAGTGGATGCTTGGTTTTGTGCAGCCTATGACTAAGAAGGGTTTTTACATTTTTTAAATGGTTGAAAGAAAGTCCAAAGAAGACTATTTTGATGATGCATGGAAATGATACAACATTCAGTGTGCATAAGTAAATTTTACTGGTATGCAACAATGTCCATTTATTTACACATTGTCTAGGCTGCTTTCATGCTATAAATACAGAGTTGAATATCTGAGAAAGAGATCTTATGGCCTGAAAAGACTAAATTGTTTACTATTTGGCCCTTGAATAAAAAGTTTGCCAATACCCTTATCTAGCTTCATCAGAGATTTGCTGCTTCTGCTGCTAAGTTGCTTCAGTCGTGTTCGACTCTGTGCGACCCCATAGACGGCAGCCCACCAGGCTCCCCCATCCCTGGGATTCTCCAGGCAAGAACACTGGAATGGGTTGCCATTTCCTTCTCCAATGCATGAAAGTGAAAAGTGAAAGTGAAGTCGCTTAGTCGTGTCTGACTCCTAGTGACCCAATGGACTGCAGCCCATCAGGCTCCTCCGTCCACGGGATTTTCCAGGCAAGAGTACTGGAGTGGGGTGCCATTGCCTTCTCCGATCAGAGACTTGAGTCACCATTAAGTCATTTACTTAAACTTATAGTCAAGACTTCCCTACTTTACTGTCACTGCCCTTGGAACCATTAAAGGCAAATAATCATACTAATAGTTGATGTGTCCAAATATTATCCGTGTGAAGTAGACATTATAAATATCAATGTAAAAACAAAAATGATTATGGAATAGCCCTGTCTTCCAGGGGCTCACAGTTAAAAGATGAGGAAATACACATGTAAACTGAGCAAATGCTCCTGAGATAGGGCGCTTAGGAGTGTGCAAGGATTGCCATTGAGAATTGTGAGCTCAAATTTTTATGCAAATTTAAGGTGTCAGGAAGACAGCTGATGAAGATAACCAAAGCAGATATTCTCCCCATGGCATCAGCCTTGCAGGTTCACCTGAAGGACTGGCTAATACCTTGTAATATGTATGCAGCTTAGCTAAAAACAGCTGAAAACACCCTCAATGCACTGATTTTGATTTTCAAGTGGGCATCCTTGGCTCAACCACACCTGCTATGTGGCTCTTCTGGAGGTTAAGATGAAGAATAGCAGTAACAATCAGCATTAACTATATTCCAGGTTGTGGGCTAGCTTCTCTCATCATTTGATCATTCCCACAACCACATGAAGAAAAGTATGGCAATCCACTCCAATATTCTTTCAGGAGAATCCCCCCATGGACAAAGGAGACTGGTGGGCTTTAGTCCATAGGGTTGCAAAGAGCTGGATATGACTAAAGCAACTCAGCATGCATGCTTGCATAGCATGCATAACCATATGAGGTGGGTGTTTATCTTATTCTTCTATTAAGTATGGCAGTAATGAGACTCAGAAAAGCTAAGGAACTTGACCAAGGTTGTACATTTAGAAAATGTCATAGCCAGGCTTTGAACTCTAGAGCCTGTGCACTTAGCCACAAGGCTTTCTGTGTAACTGCCCACCACTTTGAAGTAAAGAACTTCCTTCCAACAATTATCTGATGCAGGCAGAGCTGAGGTGGAAGGGCAAATCCGTAGTCCTTTGTATCTGCCTATTCTTCATGACTCTCATTTCCCGTCTCCTTACAAGGAGGTAACAATAACATTTTATGCATGATCCAGATGAAATTGATGGGTAACACATGTGGAAAACAAAGCTTCAGTCTGGCTTTTACCAACTGGACTTGGGTCATCTCTGTGAGTAGTTACATTTGGAGGAATTATGGTAAAAGGGATAGGATACAGATTTTAGATTGAAACCGGTTCCTTCATTTTCCAAAAATTTTTTGTGCCCCAAGTAATGTAGGGTCTATGAGAGGTACTTAGTTACTGTACTAACACTGTAAGCTTGGAGAACCTGGCTGAAGCTCTTTCAAGCCCTATGTCTTCATTTCTGTGATGGAGCTGAGACTGCCTATCACTAAAGATTGTGATAGAGATTAAATGAGGTAACAAATATTCTTTCAGCTCCTTCATTTGCCTGCTTCTGATAAAAAGAACATTTTGAGGAGTTCAAATTTACCTCTAAGTTACCAAGTTTCACAGTGGCACATGTAGCACCACCAGGGGGAGCAGAGAACAAGAGTTTCAACCAAAAAATGGTTTCTGAAAATCTATTAGGAGATACTGATACTATAGCACCTTTCTATTTCCTAAGCATTCTTATAGCTTATTACTTCCTCCTACTTGTGCCAAATAAGGGAATTTCATATTCTTAATATCATCCTATGACAATGACAGTACCCATGTGTGTGTACTAAGTCACTTCAGTCATGTCCTACTCTTTGTGACCCTATGGACTGGACTGTAGCCCACCAGGCTCCTCTGTCCATGGGGATTCTCAGGCAAGAATACTGAAGTGGGTTGCCATGCCCTCCTCCAGGGGATCTTCCCAACCCAGGGATCGAACCCAGGTGTCTTTTTAGAGTAAAGCCTCACTCACTCAAAGTCTAAGATGAGAATTTCATTTGGGCTGTTTTCTAATTTACCTAAATTCCACATAAGCAAAAGATTGGCTGTGAATTTTTTTATTTTGCTCATCCCAGGCTTTACGCTTGGAGTTACTGTGAACACAAATGCCATAATTATTTAGTCAAGGAGTCCAGCAGGATCTTTATTTGGGTATTTATCAAGTGATGCAGAACATGGACTTGCATCTAAGTGTAATCTAAACAACTAAAATGTCACATTTCTCATTTAAATGAACAAGGGTAAATAAGCAAGTTGGCATTGGGGATTTAAAGAGTAGTTGTTACAGTATGTGGTAAAGTTAGTATTTTGCCCTCATTTTTTTGACACTGCCTGAACATACTGCTTTCTATAGCAAAGCAAAATTCATTCACGTTCAGAATGATGAAGGCTTTGGAGTCATGCTAGTCATCAGAGAATAAATGTGTACCATTTCACTTAACTCCCTGAAAACTGACAAATTAATACATAACACATAACTCATAATTAAGCAAAGCCATAAACTCCATTCCCTAATTATTTTGACTAAACTAGCAGCTACAGTCCATGGGGTTGCAAAGAGTCTGACACGACTGAGCATGTGCGTGTGCACACACACACACACACACACACACACACAAATGGCAGTTTATTGTACTTGGAAGTAATAAAATGGCATTTCTTTTCAAATACACCAAAATTGGTACTTTTTCCTCAGATAGTTCTTTTTCCCCTATAGTTCAAAATAGTGAGCTTTTATTACAGTGTTCACAGGTGCTGCCATGTGATATGATTTCTATTAATGAACCTTGCACCTGTGCCTCTCCTAAGATACTAACTTGCTAAATTACTGTTGGTGTTTAAGGATGGTTGATTTGCCTAGACATTCACTTTTTTTTTAACCTTATGCTCATTTAAAACTAATATAGTAATAAATCTTACATTTTGAATTGTGCATTTCTTCGTTTAAAAAGAGATACCCATAAATCTGAAGCTCTTTTTGAACAAATTTTATTTTCCTGAATGCCTGGTAAATTTCAGGATAGAATACTTACATTTATATTCATAATTACTGATATAAATTTCAACCTGAGACACTGAATTATAAGGAGCTAACTAGATGAATCCCTCCTAGTTGGACATTTGTCTATTTACTGGTTTACAAAAGGCAAGGGACCTTTTCAGGAAATTCACCTCTTTATTTGGAAGCATCATTATTACAACTAGAGTAGTTTGAATATCACACAAACAGTCAGATAAAAACACGTAAAATAGATCATTATACATTCACTGTGGTCATTGACTTGGCTGGCTTTTCTTTTACTCATTTACATGTAAAAGGAAAGTAAATTTAGCTTACGTTCCAAGTTTGGTTTGTTGTATCTTTGTATCTCATTTCACAGGAAACTTTTTCAATTGATGTTTGACTATCCCAGTGGATTACAGTCTTGGACACTGTAGTATTTATATCCTCAGCCCTGGAAATAATGGATGCAGAAGGTATCACTAGAAAAAAACATAAACAGAAATCCAGTAACTTAAAACTGCCTAGGAAGAAATTGGTATTTTTTCATCAATATTTAGACATGTTAAAACTCAAAGTGCTAAACAAAAAAACTCACGATCTAATTAATGATTAATGAAATTTTTCTTGTTTTCTAATTTATTATGTAGGAGAAAACTGCTGTTATTAATTAAAATTCCATTCCACCCATTCTCCATTTCTTTTATTTATTTATTTTTAAAATTTTATTTTATTTTTAAACTTTACATAATTGTATTAGTTTTGCCAAATATCAAAATGAATCCGCCACAGGTATACACGTGCTCCCCATCCTGAACCCTTCTCCCTCCTCCCTCCCCACACCATCCCTCTGGGTCGTCCCAGTGCACCAGCCCCAAGCATCCAGCATCGTGCATCGAACCTGGACTGGCATCTCGTTTCATACATGATATTTTACATGTTTCAATGCCATTCTCCCAAATCTTCCCACCCTCTCCCTCTCCCGCAGAGTCCATAAGACTGTTAACAGTCTTGTCTTTTCCCACCTCATGCTGCCTTATATTCCTAACTCATGAAATCTGAAGCCTGGCCTATTAACAAATGAGTATAAAAAAGAGGTAAAGAAGATATCTCTTCTTTCCTGTGTATGTTTAGGGAGAAATTATGTTTTGCATCCACAATTTAGTTCAGAGTATATGATTTGGCAAAATGTTGAGTTGAGATCTTTCACAATCATATTAATATTCTCCTGTGTCATAGAGAAACTTGTACAAATATTTGCTTACTTGTTTTGTTAGCTATTAAAGTAAATCTGTACTTGAAAGTATAACTTGAACAAAGTGTCTCACAAGACTCTATGCTATGCTATGCTAAGTCACTTCAGTCGTGTCCGACTCTGTGTGACCCCATAAACTCTAAGACTTTATAAATTATTACTGTGTTGTGTGATTATGATTTTCAAAGCAAAAGAAAGTGAAGTTGCTCAGTCATGTCCAACTCTTTGCGACCCATGGACTGCAGCCTGCCAGACTCCTCTGTCCATGGGTTTTCCAGGCAAGAATACTGGAGTGGGTTACCATTTCCTTCTCCAGAGGATCTTCCTGACCCAGGGATCAAACCCTGCATTGCAGGCAGACTCTTTACCATCTGAGCCACCAGGGAAGATCAAAAGGAAACTAAAAATTTCCTTTGATTTTCAAAAGGAAACAGAAATTCTAATTGTTAATCTTACTATTTTTCGTACTAGGCGTCATGGAATACCTGGAATCTCTATATTTCTAATCTGCAAATTATTATATATTTGTCCTGTCTGAATAGAATACAATCATTGGCATTTCTCATTTCTCCTATATGCATAATAGAACAATGAAAACCTATGACTTTGTTAGATGTATTTATTTCGGGATTGGCTAAAAATTTCATTCAGGGTTTTCTGTATGATGGTATGAACTCTTGGGCCAATCCAATATTGATTTAACAAATCGGTGTGCTTTTTGGGGCCATTATTACAACTTAATATTCTCTATGAGTTCATTTCCTTTTATTCTAAGTTATAAAGTATTCTTCAGGAAAATTATTTTTTTATTTTCAATGAATAATATTCCATAAAGTTATGTGCACAGATACATTATTTATAGAAAAACAGAAAAATTAAAGTTTTGCTTTCTAGTAACACAGACCTAAAATAAAATCCTTGGGCTTAACCTAGCATGGTGATTTGGTCACTCAGTCGTGTCTGACTCTTTGTGACCCCATGGACTGTAGCCTGCCAGGCTTCTCTATCCATGGAATTCTCCAGGCAAGAACACTGGAGTTGGTTGTCATTTCCTTCTCCATAACCTAGCATAGTATATAAGTAATAGTAGTAGAATTAATCTAATTAAAGAGCTTACGGTACTAAATTTTTATCATCTGAATTCCATAGTTGATTTCCTTTTTCTATTTTAAGCTCCTTGTAATAAGAATCAGAATTCGGAGATTTCTAGAGTCAGGGAAGTGGATCTCTAGGGCTCTGAAACCATTTGCGAATACTCAAGCCCCCCTCAAGGGTATAAATTACACCCCATCTCTGAGTATAGCCTGCTACAAATATAACAATACAAGCATTGTGAGATCCTTTTCCAGAAAGAAATATTCTGGGGAGGAAGAAAAACGTTTCTTAGTCCTGTGAGAAATGCAGATAGAACAGTAAGTGTGGTTAAGATAGAGGCTTAGCACAGAGCAGATCAATACAATAGAGATCTAAGGCTTCAGGTTTGCATGAGCTTATATTTTTCAAGTAATTATATAACACATACTTGACCATTAGTTTGTTATAAAAGACTCAAAATGTTGAATTTTTTTCTCTCATTGCTTACATTTGAAACATTTCCATTGGATCTTACTTTTTTTTTTTTTAAATGTCAGTTCCATCATAAATGCCATATCTTTAGTTTCCACTTAAATTGAAATAAAGAACTGTATTATAGTTGTCTGGTATCTTTCTAACAATATGTATTTACTTATAATTATTCACTGGCTAGAACTAATGTTCCAAATGGCAGCCAGAAGGCACTGCATTTTCTGTATTGAAACTCATTTCTCTATAAGAGAAGTTTAAGCATTCCTTTCACATGTCATTTTGGCAGTGTTTCTACACTGTTAATTCAGTCCTGCCTTTCAGCATACCTCCCTAATTTAATTAAAGCCCAATCCCATAGCTGTTGTGTGGAAATTACTCCCAGGAGAGTCCTCTGATTCAGTTTCGTAGAACAGTTAATTTATCTCATTTGCAGTGTCTCATTCTTAAAGTGCCATAAATCAATATAGCACATCCAGTAAGAATCTAGGGGCTTTGATGGGAGGGGCCTCCTACATTGTTAACCTGTGTTTTTCAATCTGAGTTTCTTAGAATCCATTTTGGGAGACTGAGAAAGGAGGAGGAGGGGGTGGAGGTGCAGAAACTCCAAACAAGAGGCTCCCCGGTTTAGTGTGAAAAGATTTGAAGGTGACAGTCAGAAGAGATTTTGGAAGGCGGGGGTGATGTAACTACAGCAAGTGAGCAAGTCTGAGATGAAATCTGGCTCTCCTCCTTACTAGCTATGTGCTTTGAGGAAATTATTTTACCTCTTTCTTTGTCTAAAAAATGGGCATAATGGGTATCATATATGATTATTTCCAGAATTAAGTGTAATGGGCATGTTAATTGCCTGGAACACCATAGGTGTTTTTTTTTTTTTTATTATTTAACTTTACAATATTGTATTGGTTTTGCCATATATCAAAATGAATCTGCCACAGGTATACATGTGTTCCCCATCCTGAACCCTCCTCCCTCCTCCCTCCCCATACCATCCCTCTGGGTCGTCCCAGTGCACCAGCCCCAAGCATTCAGTATCGTACATCGAACCTGGACTGGCGACTCATTTCATATATGATATTATACATATTTCAATGCCATTCTCCCAAATCATCCCACTCTCTCCCTCTCCCACAGAGTCCAAAAGACTGTTCTATACATCAGTGTCTCTTTTGCTGTCTCGTATACAGGGTTATTGTTACCATCTTTCTAAATTCCATATATATGCGTTAGTAGACTGTATTGGTGTTTTTCTTTCTGGCTTACTTCACTCTGTATAATAGGCTCCAGTTTCATCCATCTCATTAGAACTGATTCAAATGTATTCTTTTTAATGGCTGAGTAATACTCCATTGTGTATATGTACCACAGCTTTCTTACCCATTCATCTGCTGATGGACATCTAGGTTGCTTCCATGTCCTGGCTATTATAAACAGTGCTGCGATGAACATTGGGGTACATGTGTCTCTTTCCCTTCTGGTTTCCTCAGTGTGTATGCCCAGCAGTGGGATTGCTGGATCATAAGGCAGTTCTATTTCCAGTTTTTTAAGGAATCTCCACACTGTTCTCCATAGTGGCTATACTAGTTTGCATTCCCACCAACAGTGTAAGAGGGTTCCCTTTTCTCCACACCCTCTCCAGCATTTATTGCTTATAGACTTTTGAATCTCAGCCATTCTGACTGGCGTGAAATGGTACCTCATAGTGGTTTTGATTTGCATTTCTCTGATAATGAGTGATGTTGAGCATCTTTTCATGTGTTTGTTAGCCATCTGTATGTCTTCTTTGGAGAAATGTCTATTTAGTTCTTTGGCCCATTTTTTGATTGGGTCATTTATTTTTCTGGAATTGAGCTGTAGGAGTTGCTTGTATATTTTTGAGATTAGTTGTTTGTCAGTTGCTTCATTTGCTATTATTTTCTCCCATTCTGAAGGCTGTCTTTTCACCTTGCTTATAGTTTCCTTTGTTGTGCAGAAGCTTTTAAGGTTAATTAGGTCCCATTTGTTTATTTTTGCTTTTATTTCCAATATTCTGGGAGGTGGGTCATAGAGGATCCTGCTGTGATATATGTTGGAGAGTGTTTTGCCTATGTTCTCCTCTAGGAGTTTTATAGTTTCTGGTCTTACATTTAGATCTTTAATCCATTTTGAGTTTATTTTTGTGTATGGTGTTAGAAAGTGCTCTAGTTTCATTCTTTTACAAGTGGTTGACCAGTTTTCCCAGCACCACTTGTTAAAGAGATTGTCTTCAATCCATTGTATATTCTTGCCTCCTTTGTCAAAGATAAGGTGTCCATATGTGCGTGGATTTATCTCTGGGCTTTCTATTTTGTTCCATTGATCTATATTTCTGTCTTTGTGCCAGTACTATACTGTCTTGATGACTGTGGCTTTGTAGTAGAGCCTGAAGTCAGGAAGGTTGATACCTCCAGTTCCATTCTTCTTTCTCAAGATAGCTTTGGCTATTCGAGGACCATAGGTGTTTAGTAAATGGATACACTAAGATTGTAATAACAATGATAATAATAGCAGTAATACTACTAATATTAATCTAGTTCCTAATAATGAATACTGCCAAAATGATACTTAACATGATAACTTTTAACCATTGTTAATCCATTGAGAGGAACCTGTTTTTAGGGCTTCCCAGGTAGCTCAGCTGGTAAAGAATCCGCTTGCAATGCAGGAGATGCAAGAGATATGGGTTTGATTCCTGGGATGCAAGGATACCCTGGAGGAGGGCATGGCACTCCAGTATTCTGGCCTGGAGAATCCCATGGATGGAGGAGCCTGGCAGGCTACGGTCCCTAGGGTCACAAAGAGTTGGACACAACTGAAGCAACTGAGCCCGCACATACTATGACTGTATACTACCTCAAAATGTAAACTTACAAAAGTGTGTAGATCACGATCCAGAGAACTATAACTCCAAGAATATACAATACAGTGGAGTTACTATTCAGCTCCATAGTTAGCAGTGTTTGTTTTCAAAGCCAATATTCATAGCCTAAGCACAGCTTTTCAGACCAATCCTATTGTGATAGTTGAGACATTGAGATATTAGTTCCAACAGAAGACTCCAGTAGTCCCCCAAGGATACTCATGCTGTATCCTGAGAGGTGTCACATCCCCTAAATCGTTAGTCAGCAGGAAAGTTGTCACACACATTGCAATGTGCTTTTATTTTATTTTATTTATTTATTTATTTTTTTTAAGAGACGGGGTCTCGCTATGTTGCCCAGGCTGGAGTACAGTGGCTATTCACAGGCGCGATCCCACTACTGATCAGCACGGGAGTTTTGACCTGCTCCGTTTCCGACCTGGGCCGGTTCACCCCTCCTTAGGCAACCTGGTGGTCCCCCGCTCCCGGGAGGTCACCATATTGATGCCGAACTTAGTGCGGACACCCGATCGGCATAGCGAACTGCAGCCCAGAACTCCTGAGCTCAAGCGATCCTCCAGCCTCAGCCTCCCGAGTAGCTGGGACTACAGGCGCGCGCCACCGCGCCCGGCTGCAATGTGCTTTTAAACAAAGACAGGTTAGGAGTTGAGGATCCTGGAACTAGAGGCTTCCTAGCTCTGCAGCCTCAACTTGCCTCATGCCACCTCAGCTTGGTTTCCTCACGTATAAATTACATTATCTTCTACAAAATAGAGTTGTTGTAAGGATTAAACAGTTGGAGAAGGAGATGGCAACCCACTCCAGCATTCTTGCCTGGAGAATCCCAGGGACGGCAGAGCCTGATGGGCTGCCATCTATGGTGTCGCACAGAGTCGGACATGACTGAAGCGACTTGGCGGCAGCAGCAGCAGCAAGGATTAAACAAGATAATGTATATAAAAGCAGTTAGTGCTGAAGAAGTGGGCCATGTGTTTGCTACTGAAATTGTCTTTAATAATAAAAACAGGGGTAACTGGCACTAGAATCTGCAACGAGAAGGGGATTCACACTTGGTGCTCTTTGGCTGAACTCTGGCTTTAGGATTAGAATGTAAATGTAAAAGGCTAAAGGGCAGTTACTTTTTGGAATTTATCTTAAGGAGAAAAACAACTACTATGTAAAAATTCAGCCTAAAGGTTGTCCATGGCAGTATAGTTTATGATGGTGAAAAACTGAGAACAGTAATAAGGGATAATTAAAGATTTTAATTAAAAACAAGCTTGTAGATTGAATTAATAGAAATATTTATTCTATATTGTAATTTTTAAAAAAGACAAGTTCTAAAATACCTTTCGCAAAAAATATTAACATTTTAATCTGGCTGGTATACACAGAGATGTCTACATAATTCTCCACAGTTTTCTATGTTTTTTTGTAGAACTTTTCAAACAAAAACATAACTTTAAAAATAGTGTATATAGCAGTATACTGTAATTCTCACAACATAAGACTCATCACACTTTATTATAATCCTTATTCGTTTCCATCATCCCCAGTAGATTGCAAGCAAGTACCTTCCTTGTCTGTCTTTTTCTCCCCAGCCCTTAGAACTATGCTTGAACATAAGAAATTCTCAATAAATATTCTGAAGGACATACCCATGTAGAAATAAGACTGGAAGGATATATAAAACAAAGGCAGCCTCACTTATCTTTGACTTGTCTCAGGCAGTGGGTTATGGGTAATGCTTATTTTCTTTATCATGATTTTTGGGGACCTTTAGGGGAACTCCTTTCAGATCTCAACTTCATTTGATTAGGTCAGCGCAAATTAGTTGTTTATTTGTAAAGACATTACAGAATTTTTTATTCTTTACCTATATCGTCCAGATGAATTTGTAGTTGTTTCGACTTCTCCATGCCCAGAACATTTGAAGCTTGGACCCAAACCAAATACTTCTTGCCCTTTTGCAATGAATCAGTGGAGATGTTAATGTAACTTGAAGTGAGATATTCTTGCTCTTCTTCTGTCTCTAAACTTAAAAAAAAGAAAGATTATGATCACCAGTTATGTTGAATTAATAATTCCTCAATTTTTTGATGCTGTCTTTTTAGCTTGCTTGCAGAATGCACTTTCACTTAAACGAATCAAAATTTGTTTCATTTTTGAAAACATAATCAAGACCATCCAGGGTCACAGTGTGGCTTTCATGGGCACTAGGCACCTTTACCTTCATAAACCCCTTTTGCAAGTAAGATTAAAAAGTTTGTATATGTGTAGGTATGTCTTTACATATATATATATATATAATGTTTATGTTTATATATATATTGTTTATATATGTATATGCAAGCTACAGCCCATGGGGTCACAAAAAGTCATGACTGAGCAACTGAGCATGCATGAGCACTTATATGAATATATGTTCATATAGATTATGTTTTACAACTGTTGATATAAAAGTAAATATATTAATGTCACATGTTAAAATGCTTTCTTTGGCCTAATGGTTCATTTTTTTCTTGTGATTTCAAGTGAAATTAAACATTTTCATAGATTTCTGAAGGTATGGCAGGCCCTGGGTGTGCCTATTGTGCCTCTTTGGGGAAGTCAGCACTGGACATAGTTTAAACTAAGTGAACTCCCTCTGGGAAGGGACATTGAATAGGAGTTCCATGCCAAGGCTTTGTAATAAGGAATGCTAACTTTTGTGTTAAATAAGTATTCAAATGTGAAAATAAGAGAATGGCAACTGTGTAAGTAGTAAGTAGGGCATCTTTGAATATTTTTCAGTTAGAGAAAACCACATACATGTTCTTATTGGTTTGTGGGTAATTCTTTCATCACACATATTGAGACCACAAGTCAAAATGGAAATGTATTCTCAGACCGACATTAACTATAGCTACTATGTAATTTAATTCTTCTTTTAAAGTCTACCCTCATATTAGCACCTAGACCACAAAGCACTATTTTAGATGAAAAATCCAATCAAAATGACTGACTAAACTTTAGGACAATTTTTGCATACAACTGTATAGTACAAAGTTTCAAAATGTCTTCTGTTTTTTTTCCCTGTGCTAATTAATATATATAACAGATTATTTGTTGAGGGGAATTAGTATGATTTATATTTTTCTGAAGTTTCCATTGCACCTAGTCCTTGTTGCAGTTAATAAATTTTCTGTAGAAACTGCTGATTTATGGTAATAATGATAAATAGTATCTTTTAAAATGTAATCATTCATTCAACAGTTATTTAACATTTAACACCCACTGTATTCTAAGCACTACTTTAGACACTGGAGCTACCATAATGAACAGAAAAGGTAAAGTCTCAACCTTTGTAGAGCACACAAATACATATATTATATGTCTTGTGTTGATAAACATTCAGAAGGAAAAAGGAAGGGGGTTAGGAAATGCTAGGAGTAGGGGTGAGGGGGGATCTTTTTAGAGAGGAAGATAAGGGAAGACATGTCTGAGAATCTGAGAAGGTAGTGCTGAAGCAGTACAGAATCAAGAATTATGCCTTTCTGGAGGAAGTGCATTGTAGGTGATGCACAAAGGTCCTGAGGCAGGTCCTTGTCCATCCTGTTCAAGAACAGTAAGGAGGTCATTAAGGTTTGGTAGACTGAAGGAGATGGGAAGGAATGAGATGAGATCAGAGAGTCCTAGATGAGAGGAGATTTATAAGGCACTGTAACATCACATAGAGCCATGGAAGGATCTCTGAGTGAAACGGGAGACTGAACAGAGGAGTAACATCTGAGATGTGTGTGTGAAAAAGATTACTCTGACTATTTGTGAATAATAGACTATAGCACTTTGACTTTTCACTTTCATGCATTGGAGGAGGAAATTGCAACCCACTCCAGTGTTCTTGCCTGGAGAATCCCATGGACAGAAGAGCCTGGTGGGCTGCCGTCTATGGGGTTGCACAGAGTCGGACACAATTGAAGTGACTTAGCAGCAGCAGCAGCAGTCTATAGCAGGGCAAAGGTGGAGGCTAGAGCACCAGTTTACTAACCCAGATGAGAGATGACCTGGCTTGGACGAGGCAGTGAAAAGAAATTAGTTTTTTAAAGATAGATGTGATAAGTTTTTCTGTCAGTTAAATGGGGGCATAGTAGAAAGAAATCCAGGAGGACTCCAGTGATTTTTAACTTGAATATTGCAAAGGATGGAGTTGCCACTTACTGAGATAGGGAACATGAGTCTGAGGAGAGGGAACTAAGTATTTGGTTTTGAAAATATTAGCTTTTGGACATTAAGAGGAAACATTGAGTATGAAGTTAGGTAAAATTTGGCTGCAGCTCAAGAGATATGGAGATATGGACTGGAGGTACAGATTAGGGAGTTTTACAGCATAAATTTGGTTGAGATCTTTTAGATAATGAATGTAGATAAATATAATAAGAGGTCCTAGAACAGAGCTCTGGATCACTATTCAGTTCAGTTCAGTTACTCAGTCATGTCCAACTCTCTGCGACCCCATGAAACCCAGCACGCCAGGCCTCCCTGTCCATCACCAACTCCCGGAGTCCATCCAAACCCATGTTCCTTGAGTCGGTGATGCCATCCAACCATCTCATCCTCTGTCGTTCCCTTCTCCTACTGCCCTCAATCTTTCCCAGCATCAGGGTCTTTTCCAATGAGTCAGCTCTTCTCATCAGGTGGCCAAAGTATTGGAGTTTCAGCTTCAACATCAGTCCTTCCAATGAACACCCAGGACTGATCTCCTTTAGGATGGACTGGTTGGATCTCCTTGCAGTCCAAGGGACTCTCAAGAATCTTCTCAGTTCAAAAGAATCAATTCTTCAGTGCTCAGCTTTCTTCACAGTCCACATCCTTACATTCTCACATCCTTACATGACCACTGGAAAAACCATATCCTTGACTAGACGGACCTTTGTTGGCAAAGTAATGTCTCTGCTTTTTAATATGCTGTCTAAGTTGGTCATAACTTTCCTTCCAAGGAGTAAACGTCTTTTAATTTCATGGCTGCAGTCACCATCTGCAGTGATTTTGGAGCCCAGAAAAATAAAGTCTGACACTGTTTCCACTGTTTCCCCATCTATTTGCCGTAAAGTGATGGGACCAGATGCCATGATCTTAGTTTTCTGAATGTTGAGCTTTAAGCCAACTTTTTCACTCTCCTCTTTCACTTTCATCAAGAGGCTCTTTAGTTCCTCTTCACTTTCTGCCATAAGGGTGGTGTCATCTGCTTATCTGAGGGTTATTGATATTACTTTACTAGAATGAAGGAGAATTGACAAAAGAAACTGAGAAAAAGCATTCAGGAAGAACCAAAAGGGAGTGCTGTCCTGGAAGATCAAAGAAGGAAGTAAAAAGTTAAGTTAAATGTTCCTGATAATAAATCTACCCTTCCTGAAAAGGAAGGTAGGAACTGAGAATAAACTGTTGCATCTGCAATGGGAACGTCATTAGCAACACTGATAAGACCTGGAGGTGGAAGGCAAAGCTTGACAAGATTAAAGAGAGGATGAAAAGAGAGGAAGTAGAGGTGGAAAGTACAAACAGCTCTTTTTGAAGAGTTTGCCATATGAAGGAGCAGAGAGATAAATTAGTGGAAGGGGGTGCCTAGGGAAGGTAGATGCTACAGAATTTTGAAAGCTGATGAGGAGATCCAGTAAAGATAGAAAAGGTGATGATACAGAAGAAAGGAAGGAGTATTGTTGGAGCGATGTCCTCTAGCAGGCAGACAGAGAAAGATCTAGTCTTTAGTGGAGAGCTGGCCTCAGGGCAGTGGTAGTTCATCCACAGTAATAGAAGGGAAGACCAAGTGTGGGGTACAGATGTCAGTGTGTCATCAGATGAGGGAGGTTGTGGTATTTCTTATAACTCTTATTTTCTCAATGAAATAGGAAGTTAGTCATCAACAGAGAGTGAGAAGGGGGAGAAGATGTTGGAAACCAAAGATGAAACAGTAACAAAATAATTGCCTGGTTAGTGGGGGAGTGACTTGACCAGTGAAGTTCCACAGGACTACTGGGTAGCTATCTGGGCTCAGTTGAAGTGAGTGATCATGAATATAAAGTAATATCAGTCAGTAAGTTTGTATTTGTCCCCAGCCACAATTAGCTCTCCAAGCACTGGTGTAGAACCAGTGAGAAGATGGATTTTAATATATGAACTGATTTTTAAGTCCTAAAAGAACTCAGTAGAAATATAACATCACAGCCTTAAATATATTTGGAATTATATTTAAGAACTCTGTCTGGCTATTATGAATATGAATATAGAGAGAAACAAGTGGCAAAAGCAAACAGGTCTTATGAAGTAGAAGAGTAACAATTGATTTTAAGGGTCTTATTAAAACTAAAAGACCCTATTGGTCTCTCATGGTACAAGAAAATATACTATTGGTGTTATTCTAAATAGTTTATGATCTTGTCATGCACAGAGATGTTGTCTATTTTTTAAAAGTTTTCTAGCATTTAACATAGTTCTGAGAAGACATGAAATTCTAAATAAATATTTGTTAAATTGACTTGAATAAAATAGAATGAAGGGCCACCAGGCACTCATTTTCATTCAACAAGTATTTATTGAGTACCATGCCAGATATTGCAAGAGCTTCCATGATAAAGAAAGAACATATTTACATGTAGCTGTTGAGGGTAACAGGACAACAGTAAGTAGTGAAGGAGGAAACAGACAGAGCTGGACTCCATCTCAGGCCAGGCTGTGAACATTAGGCTACATGTATGGTCACTCTCCCAATGGACTCTGAACTTTGTGCCCAGTGTCTATAGAAATGGCATACCAATGGAAAACCAGACCCCCGATAAAAGAGCCTCAGGACTTGTACTTGGGCTCTCCATTGCCTAAAAGAATATGCTAATTATCTCTGTAACAGAACAAAGTCGTAAATTCCATTATGTTTATCGGGATATGACCACAGTCCTATTGATAAATGTCCACTGTTTATCTAGTCTTGTGACACATGAATCATGGGCTAACCTTGATCGTATCTCTCTTTTATCTTTTCCAGACTAGTTTCTAGGAATTGGGGGAGGTGGGTTTGAGCAAGTACACTTAGGGTATATAAGGTTTTCACAAAAACTGATCGGGGTCCTTGGCTAGGAGGAGACTCGGCCTTGGACCTGCCGGTATAATAAACTGCACTCCACTATCTGCACTGTCCTTCTGAGTGAGTTTGTTTCCTGGAATGCGTGGCTACAACAGTAGATGCTTAATAGCAGAGGTTTTATTTTTGTTTGTTTGTTTGGTTTGGTTTTTTTCTATCACCACCCATTGGTGCAATACTTAGCGAAATACAAAGGGGTTGAGAAGGGTATGTGAAAGGTCATGCTGGTGGAGTCACTACAGAAGTCCTGTACAGAAAGAAGATTCTTGAAACAACATAGACACAATTCCTCTGCTTTACAACTTCAACCCCACACCATCTGGAGGCCCTGATGGCCCCACTGCTCCCATGGAGGGAATGCCATCTTTCTGCCACTGTGGAAACAAGTAGGTGGGCTGAGGTGAAATGCCTCTCTCTGTACATGATTTTACTGGAAAATAGAACCACAGGAGCTGGAAGTGAAACCTTGCAAATGCTGATATCTACGCAACTGCCAAAGTAGAAAATACCCTGAGAACTCAGGGTTCTGAGTTCTCAGGGTATTAAAAAGAAGAACCTTTTTAAATCTGATACTACCCTCAACCAGAAAATTCATTATAAGTCACCTTTTTCCTAGGGGGGAAAGACCTTAATCATTAGTTAGAAATGGATTTCTGTAATTTTTCTCAGTTCATGGATGTGTTTTTAATTAATTGTGAGATGAACAGATGTCTGTTTTCTTTTCCAATTTGTCTGTGGTTACAGGAGCTCATTCTTTGAATTTGCTAGAGGAATACATTCATTTTTATGCTATCACTTCACATCCTTTATGTCCTTTTTAAGATACAATAAAATTCCACTAATCTGGACTCAGTCAATTTAGAATTTGGGTTAGATTTGCCTAAGCTTGGCTATAATTTACTCTCAGTTTCAGAAAAGACATGAAAAAATACCTTTTTAATATATAGGACCTTGTATTATTATTATTCAACTTGATTGTGAAGGGAGGATACAGGAAATGTCCATTTCTAATTGTCAGAATGATCACTCAACACATGTTTATTGAGCACTTTCTAGATGCCAGGCCTCATCCTAGGCTAAAGAAAGATAGCAGTAAACAAAGCAAGCAAAAATTCTTGCCCACATTGAGTTTACGCTTCTAGTTTGAATGACTTTAAAATGAGTGACTTTACTATTGATGTATGTACACCAGCTTGAAAATTAGTCTTACTTATTAGACCACGTTTGACATTCTTTCTAGATAGTCATCTGTCTAAAGTTATTATTACTTGAAAAGAAAGTAAATAAAGTTATTGCTTACAATAACCTGTAAGTGATCATTTTTATGGCTTTGCATTCATCTTCTCTCCCAAATCAGTCAGGTTTTGATTTTAGAATGAATCAAAAAAGTCTAGAGAGTCAGTCTTGAGTTTCATCATAATGTTCTAACACTCTAACATCATCTTTTTGTCAGTTTCTAAGCATTTCCTATTTGTGAGCCTTTTCTTATAATTTGCTTTCTTATAAGTTTTATAATACTTAGTTTTGTATTACCTATACTCATTTTTCAGGAGGCTAGGGCTTAGCAAAGCTAAACAAATTTTCCAAGGTCACTCAGCTAGCAACTGTGGCAGATACTGTTAGATTACTGAACTGCATCCACCATACCCTTCTCCTGGGTTCCCGTCCAGATAGAGTAGATGTGTAATTCAATTCTGGCCAATGAGATGCAAGTAGAAGTCCATGGGAGAATTTCCTTTTCCTTTCACTACTTTCCTGCCTGAAACTTGGATGAGAAGCCTGGATGTGCAGCACCCGAGGACTAGGGTCAATGTTCTAAAGACTGCAAAGAAGAAAGATAGAAAGAGCCTGGGTCCTTGGAGTACAATTGAATTAACACACTAGCTCTGCACTACCTACCGCCAATGGCTTGACATAAATAAAGCCTTGTCTGTTTGGGTCATTGCACTTGGGTTTTCAGATATTTGTACCATTAAAGTCTTCTAACTGATAAGTCTGCAAACTGGAAATCAAACATTAAAGTCTAAAGCTCATGCTCTTTCCAATGGATATTTTTGACAGTTAACTCTTTAATAAACCTAGTCTTCAGACTTTCAAAGTGACTTTTTGAGTACCGAGAACAATTTCAGTCCTCATAACTACTGTAAGTAACCCTCACTTGATAAAGTAGATATGTCCCTTAAAAACCACCATGTATAAATAATTTAGACATATATAATTGTCAATGCATTAATGGCTTTTAAAGAGATGTATAATAATCTTATAAAATTGTGAGAACATTTTAATGATACTAAATAGGAAATTATGCATGGTCGACAAGTGTTTTTTAAGAAACATATTTTTTCAAATTGTGTTATGCCTATTTCAAGTTTACAACACAGTCTCATTGCCAGGAATCCAAGAAGGCATATTAGCAAGATTTGAGAGAAGTAAACCATACTCACTATGGTGACAATAATCAACAAGATAATAGCAAATATTGACAAGAATGTGGGGAGGTTGGAATCCTTGGTGGGAATGTAATGGTGTGGCTCCTTTTTTTAAATAATTTTTTTAATTAACTAATTTATTTTAATTGGAGTATAATTACTTTACAGTGTTGTAGGGGTTTTTGCTATATGTCTACATGAATCAGCCATGGGTGCACATGTGTCCCCCTATCCTGAACTCCCCTGATGTGACTTCTTTAGAAAACAGCATGGCAGTATAAAAATGGGCAGAAGACCTGAATAGACATTTTTCCAGAGAAGATATACAGGTAATCAATAGGCACATGAATAAATGCTCAACATTGCTAGTCATTGCATGCATGCTCAGTCGCTAAGTCATGTCTGACTCTGTGATCTCATGAACTGTAGCCCATCAGGCTCTTCTGCCCATTGGATTTCCCAGGCAAGAATACCAGAGTGGGTTGTCATTTCCTTCAAGGGATCTTCCCAACCTAGGGATCGAAACTGCATCTCCTACATTGGCAGGCAGATTCTTTACCACTGAGCCACCTGGGAAGCCCAGTGCTAATAATTAGAGAAATGCAAATCAAAACATTAATGAGAGGTAATGCACCAGGGTGATTCATTGGTTAGGAATCCACACTCTCTGCCAAGGGCCTGGGTTCGATCCCAGGACGGAGAACTAAGACCCCACAAGCTACATGGCAAGATCAAAGAAGCCCAACAACTCTCTCTTCCACCAAATACCAATGAGATATCAGCTCACACCTGTCAGAATGGTTATGACCAAAAACTCTACAAATAACAAATGTTGGCAAGGATATAAGTAAAAGGAAACCTTAGTATACTGTTGATGGGATTGAAAATTGGTGCAGCCACTATAGAAAACAGTATGGAGTTTCCTCAAAAAACTAAAACTAACATATCATTCAGGAATTCCACTGCTGAATATATATTGAAAGAAAATGAAAACACTCATTCAAAAAGAGACATGCATCCTGATGTCCATATATATATACACAATGGAATATTACTCAGACATAAAAAAGAATGAAATTATGCCATTTGTAACAGTGTGGTTGGACCTAGAGGGTATTATGCTCAATGAAATAAGTCAGACAAAGAGAAATCTGTTTTCATTTATATGCAGAATCTAAAACAAATGTATATGACAAAAAAAGAGATAGACTCACAGATATAGAAAGCAAACTAGTGGTTACTAGTAGGGAGAGGAGAGAGGGAAGGGACAAGATAGGGGTATAAGATTAAGATACAAACTATTATCTATAACATAAATAAACATCAAAAATATATTGTATAGCATAGGGAAATACAGCAATTATTTTGTAATGACTTTAAATGGAGTATGACCTATAAAAATATTGAATCATTATGTGGTACCCCTGAAACTAACAAAATACTATAAAGCAGCTATACTTCAATTAAAAAAAGAGTGTGGCAGTTCCTCAAAAGTTTAAACTGACTTAGCATATGACCTCACCTTCATGGATCACAGCCTTGTTGTGGCGAAGGGGCTTGCGTAACTCAGTGAAGCAATGAGCCATGCAGTGGAGGGCCATGTAAGACAGACAGATCATAGTGAAGAGTTCTGACACAACCTGGTCCACTGGAGTAGTGAATAGCAAACCACTCTAGTATTTTTGCCTTGAGAACCCATGAACAGTATGATAAGGCAAAAAGATATGGTACAGGAAGATGAGCCTACCAGGTCAGTAGGTGCCCAATATGCTACTGAGGAAGAGCAGAAAAGTAGCTCCAAAAAGAATGAAGAGGTTGAACCAAAGCAGAAACCATGCTCAGTTGTGCACATGTCTGGTGGTGAAAGTGAAATCTGATGCTGTAAAAAATGATATTGCATAGGAGTTGAAATTTTAGACCCATGAATCAAGGTAAACTGGACATGGTTAAGCAGGAGATGGCAAGAGTGAACACTGACATTTTAGGAATCAGTGAACTAAAATCGACCAGAACGGGCAAATTTAATTCAGAGGACGATTTTATCTACTACTATGAGCAAGAACACCTTAGAAGAAATGGAGTAGCCCTCATAGTCAACAAAAGAGTTCAAAATACAGTATTTGGATGCAATCTCAAAAACAACAGAATGATCTCAGTTCGTTTGCAAGGCAAATCATTCAACATCACAGTAATCCAAGTCTATGCCCCAAGCACTAATACCAAAGAAGCTGAAGTTGAATGGTTCTATGAAGGCCTACAAGACCTTCTGGAACTAACACCAAAAAAGGATGTCCTTTTCATCATAGGGGCCTGGAATGCAAAAGTAAGAAGTCAAGAGATACCTGAAGTAATAGGCAAGTTTTGCCTTGGAGTACAAAATGAAGCAGGGCAAAGGCTAGCAGAGTTTTGCCAAGAGAACGCGCTGGTCATAGCAAACACCCTCTTCCAACAACACAAGAGACAACTCTACACATGGACATCACCTAATGGTCAATACTGGAATCAGACTAATTATATTATTTGTAGCTGAAGATAGAGAAACTCCATACAGTCTGTAAAAACAAGATTGGGAGCTGACTGTCATATCATCAGGCTCTTATCATCAGTTCCTTATGGCAAAATTCAGGCTTAAATTGAAGAAAGTAAGGAAAACCCCTAGACCATTCAAGTATGCCTAAATCAAATCCCTTATGATTATACAGTAGACGTGATAAATAGAGTCAGGAGATTAGATATGGTAGACAGAGTGCCTGAAGAACTATGGATAGAAGTTCATGACATTGTACACAAGTTCAGTTCAGTTCAGTTCAGTCACTCAGTCGTGTCCGACTCTTTGTGACCTCATGAATCACAGCATGCCAGACCTCCCCATCCATCACCAACTCCTGGAGTTTACTCAAACTCATGCCCATCGAGTTGGTGATGTCATCCAGCCATCTCATCCTCTGTCGTCCCCTTCTCCTCCTGCCCATAATCCCTTCCAGCATCAGAGTCTTTTTCAATGAGTCAACTCTTCACATCAGGTGGCCAAATTATTGGAGTTTCAGCTTTAGCATCAGTCCTTCCGAAGAACACCCAAGACTGATCTCCTTTAGGAGGGACTGGTTGGATCTCCTTGCAGTCCAAGGGACTCTCAAGAGTCTTCTCCAGGACCACAATTCAAAAGCATCAATTCTTTGGTGCTCAGCTTTCCTCACAGTCCAACTCTCACATCCATACATGACCACTGGAAAAAATCATAGCCTTGACTAGACAGACCTTTGTTGGCAAAGTGATGTCTCTGCTTTTGAATATGATATCTAGGTTGGTCATAACTTTCCTTCCAAGGAGTAAGCGTCTTTTAATTTCATGGCTGCTGTCACCATCTGCTGTCATTTTGGAGCCCAAAAAAATAAAGTCTGACACTGTTTCCCCATCTATTTCCCATGAAGTGATGGGACCAGATGCCATGATTTTCATTTTCTGAATGTTGAGCTTTAAGCCAACTTTTTCACTCTCCACTTTCACTTTCATCAAAAGGCTTTTGAGTTCCTCCTCACTTTCTGCCATAAGGGTGGTGTCATCTCCATATCTGAGGTTATTGATATTTCTCCCAGCAATCTTGATTCCAGCTTGTGTTTCTTCCAGTCCAGCGTTTCTCATGATGTACTCTGCATATACGTTAAATAAGCAGGGTGACAATATACAGCCTTGACGTACTCCTTTTCCTCCTTTTCCTATTTGGAAGCAGTCTGTTGTTCCATGTCCAGTTCTAACTGTTGCTTCCTGACCTGCATACAGATTTCTCAAGAGGCAGGTCAGGTGGTCTGGTATTCCCATCTCTTTCAGAATTTTCCACAGTTTATTGTGATCCACACAGTCAAAGTCTTTGGCATAGTCAATAAAGCAGAAATAGATGTTTTTCTGGAACTCTCTTGCTTTTTTGATGATCCCGTGGATGTTGGCGGTTCAGGAAGTTCACAGTTCACATACTGCTTAAGCCTGGCTTGGAGAATTTTGAGCATTACTTTACTAGCGTGTGAGATGAGTGCCATTGTGCAGTAGTTTGAGCATTCTTTGGCATTGCTTTTCTTTGGGATTGGAATGAAAACTGACCTTTTCCAGTCCTGTGGCCACTGCTGAGTTTTCCAAATTTGCTGGCATTTTGAGTGCAGCACTTTAACAGCATCATCTTTTAGGATTTGAAATAGCTCAACTGGAATTCCATCACCTCCACTAGCTTTGTTTGTAGTGATGCTTTCTAAGGCCCACTTGACTTCACAATCCAGGATGGCTCTAGGTGAGTGATCACACCATTGTGATTATCTTGGTCGTGAAGATCTTCTCTGTACAGTTCTTCTGTGTATTCTTGCCACCTCTTTTTAGTATTTTCTGCTTCTGTTAGGTTCATACCATTGGCAGTGACCAAAATCATCCCCAAAAAAAGAAATACAAGAAGGTAAAGTAGTTGTCTGAGGAGGCTTTACAAATAGCTGAGGAAAGAAGAGAAGGCAAAAACAAGCAGGTAAGAAAAAGATACACCCAACTGAATACAGAGTTCCAGAGAATAGCAAGAAGAGATAAGAAGGTCTTCTTAAATGAATAATGCAAGAAGCAGAAGAAAACAATAGAATGGGAAAGACTGGAAATTGCTTCAAAAATTGGAGATTTCAAGGGGATATTTCATGCAAGAATGGGCATGATAAGGGACAGAAACAACAAGGATATAACAGAAGCAGAACAGATTAAGAAGCGGTAGCAAGAATACACAGAACTATACAAAAAAAAAGTCTTAATGACCTGGATAACCACAATGAAGTGAGCATTCACCTAGAGCTGGACACCGTGGAGTGTGAAGTCAAGTGAGCCTTAGAAGTATTACTGCAAACAAATAAGGGGATGGAATTCCAGCTGAACTATTTCAAATCCTAAAAGATGATGTTGTTAAAGTGCTGCACTCAGTATGCCAGCAAATTTGGAAAACTCAGCAGTGGCCACAGGAAATGGTCAGTTCTCATTCCAATCCTAAAGAAAGGAAATGCCAAAAAATGTTTACACTACTGTACAATTGCACTCATTTCACATGCTAGCAAGGTAATGCTCAAAATCCTTCAAGCTAGGCTTCAGCAGTATGTGAACTGAGAACTTCCAGATGTACAAGCTGAATTTAGAAAAGGCAGAGGAAGCAGAGATCATAGAGAAAGCAAGGGAATTCCAGCTGGATAAATACTAAACTGGAATCCAGATTCCTGGGAGAAATACCAGTTACCTCAGGTATGCAGATGATATCACTCTAATGGCAGAATTGAGGAGGAATTAAAGAGCCTCTTGATGAAGGTGAAAGAGGAGAGTGAAAAAGCTGGCTTAAAACTCAACATTAAAAAAACTAAGATCATGGCATCTAGTCCCATCAGTATATGGCAAATGAAAGGGGGGAAAAGTGGAAACACTGGCAGATTTTATTTTCTTAGGCTCCAAATCACTGCTGACAATGACTGCAGCCATGAAGTTCAAAGACACTTGCTCCTTGAAGGAAAGCTATGAAAAACCTTCATGGCATATTAAAAAGCAAAGGCATCACTTTGCTGAGAAATGTCCATAGAGTCAAAGCTATGGTTAGCTACCATCACTGATTCAATGGACATGAGTTTGAGCAAACTTCGTGAGATAGTGACAGTCAGCGAAGCCTGGCGTGCTCCTGTGCATGGGGTCACAAAGAGTCAGACATGACTTAGAAACTGAACAACAATACCATACGACCTAGCCACTCCATTCCTAAGTCTATGCTCAAGAGAAATGAAAATACATGTCTACACAAAAGCTTGTACATGAATGTTAGTACAACATTATTCATAATAGCCAAAAATCTGGAAACAACCCAAAATGTCCATCACCTAGTGAATGTGAATAAGTTAAGTGTGATATATTCACACAATGGAAAATTATTTAGTCATAAAAAAGAATGAAGGACTGATACATACTACACCACAGATGAATCTTGAAAACCTTACCCTAAGTGAAAGATGCTCTTCATGAAAGACTAATTTGTATGATTCCTTTTACATAAAATGTCCACAGTAGGCAAACCACAGATGATACCTAGGGCTGGGAGAGTTGAAGGGAAATGTGGGGTGACTGCTAATGGAGATATGGTTTCTTTTGGCATGAAGAACATGTTCTAATATTATGGAGATGGTTGCTCAACTCTTTGAATATACTAAAATCTTTGAATTTTGCACTTTAAATAAGGTGCATTGTATGGAATATGACTGACCTAGAGCCAGACATCCTGGAATGTGAAGTCAAGTGGGCCTTAGAAAGCATCACTACAAACAAAGCTAGTGGAGGTGATGGAATTCCAGTTGAGCTATTCCAAATCCTGAAAGATGATGCTGTGAAAGTGCTGCATTCAATATGCCAGCATTTTGGAAAACTCAGCAGTGGCCACAGGACTGGAAAAGGTCAGTTTTCATTCCAATCCCAAAGAAAGGCAATGCCAAAGAATGCTCAAACTACCACACAATTACCACTCATCTCACACGCTAGTAAAGTAATGCTCAAAATTCTCCAAGCCAGGCTTCAGCAATATGTGAACCGTGAACTTCCTGATGTTCAAGCTGGTTTTAGAAAAGGTAGAGGAACCAGAGATCAAATTGCCAACATCCTCTGGGTCACTGAAAAAGCAAGAGAGTTCCAGAAAAACATCTATTTCTGCTTTATTGACTATGCCAAAGCCTTTGACTGTGTGGATCACAATAAACTGTGGAAAATTCTTAAACAGATGGGAATACCAGACCACCTGACCTGCCTCTTGAGAAATTTGTATGCAGATCAGGAAGCAACAGTTAGAACTGGACATGGAACAACAGACTGCTTCCAAATAGGAAAAGGAGGAAAAGGAGTACGTCAAGGCTGTATATTGTCACCCTGTTTATTTAACTTCTATGCAGAGTACATCATGAGAAACGCTGGACTGGAAGAAACACAAACTGGAATCAAGATTGGCGGGAGAAATATCAATAACCTCAGATATGCAGATGACACCATCCTTATGGCAGAAAGTGAGGAGGAACTCAAAAGCCTCTTGATGAAAGTGAAAGTGGAGAGTGAAAAAGTTGGCTTAAAGCTCAACATTCAGAAAACGAAGATCATGGCATCCAGTCCCACCACTTCATGGGAAATAGATGGGGAAACAGTGGAAACAGTGTCAGACTTTATTTTTTGGGGCTCTAAAATCACTACAGATGTTGACTGCAGCCATGAAATTAAAAGACGCTTACTCCTTGGAAGGAAAGTTATGACCAACCTAGATATCATATTCAAAAGCAGAGACATTACTTTGCCAACAAAGGTTCGTCTAGTCAAGGCTATGGTTTTTCCTGTGGTCATTTATGGATGTGAGAGTTGGACTGTGAAGAAGGCTGAGCGCCGAAGAATTGATGCTTTTGAACTGTGGCGCTGGAGAAGACTCTTGAGAGTCCCTTGGACTGCAAGGAGATCCAACCAGTCCATTCTGAAGGAGATCAGCCCTGGGATTTCTTTGGAAGGAATGATGCTAAAGCTGAAACTCCAGTACTTTGGCCACCTGATGTGAAGAGTTGACTCATTGGAAAAGACCCTGATGCTGGGAGGGACTGGGGGCAGGAGGAGAAGGGGACAACAGAGGATGAGATGGCTGGATGGCATCACTGACTCAATGGACGTGAGTCTGGGTGAGCTCTGGGAGTTGGTGATGGACAGGGAGGCCTGGCGTGCTGCGATTCATGGGGTTGCAAAGAGTTGGACGTGACTGAGCAACTGATCTGATCTGATGGAATATGAAATATACTCAATAAAGCTATTGTACTAAAAGAGTTTATTCTTTTATAATTAATATGTATTGTTCAGTTTTCATTCCAATCTTAAAGACAGGCAATGCCAAAGAACGTTCAAACTACTGCACAATTGTACTCATCTCATATGCTAGCAAAGTAATACTCAAAATTCTCCAAGCCAGGCTTCAGCAGTATGTGAACTGTGAACTTCTAGATGTTCAAGCTGGATTTAGAAAAGGCAGAGGAACCAGAGCTCAAATTGCCAACATCCATTGGATCATCAAAGAAGTGAGAGAGTTCCAGGAAAACATCTATTTCTGCTTTATTGACTACGCCAAAGCTTTTACTGTGTGGATCACAACAAACTGTGTAAAATTCTGAAAGAGATAGGAATACCAGACCACCTGACCTTCCTCCTGAGAAATCTGTAAGCAGCACAAGGGACAACAGTAAGAACTGGACATGGAACAACAGACTGGTTCCAAATAGGAAAAGGAGTATGTCAAGGCTGTATATTGTCACCCTGCTTATTTAACTTATATTCAGGGTACATCATGAGAAATGCTGGGCTGGATGAAGCACAAGCTGGAATCAAGATTGCTGGGAAAAATATCAATAACCTCAGATATGCAGATGACACCACCCTTATGGCAGAAAGCGAAGAAGAACTAAAAAACCTCTTGATGAAAGTGAAAAAGGAGAGTTAAAAAGTTGGCTTAAGACTCAACATTCAGAAAACTAAGATCATGGGATCCGGTCCAATAACTTCATGGCAAATAGATGGGGAAACAATGGAAACCGTGACAGACTTTATTTTGGAGGGGCTCCAAAATCACTGCAGATGGTGACTGCAGCCATGAAATTAAAAGCCACTTGCTCCTTGGAAGGAAAGCTATGATCAACTTAGACAACATATTAAAAAACAGAGACATTACTTTTCTAACACAGGTCCATCTAGTCAAAGCTGTGGTTTTCCCAGTAATCATGTATGGATGTGAGAATTGGACTATAAAGAAAGCTGAGTGCCAAAAAATTGATGCTTTTGAACTGTGGTGTTGGAGAAGACTCTTGAGAGTCCCTTGGACTGCAAGGAGATCCAACCAGTCCATCCTAAAGGAAATCAGTCCTGAATATTCACTGGAAGGACTGATGCTGAAGTTGAAACTCCAATACTTTGGCCACCTGATGTGAAGAACTGACTCACTAGAAAAGACCCTGATGGTGGGAAAGATTCAAGGCAGGAGGATAAGGGGCCAACAGAGGATGAGATGGTTGGATGGTATCACTGACTCGATGGACATGAGTTTGAGCGAGCTCCGGGAGTTGGTGATGGCCAGGGAAGCCTGGCGTGCTGCAGTTCATGGGGTCACAAAGAGTCAGACGCGACTGAGCAACTGAACTGACTGATTGACTGATTAAAAGAAAAATAAGTAATCAACTAATCAAGGTCAGTGGGTCCACGAGATAGTAAAAGTTCCAGGAGATAGACAGCAAGGCCCTAGGCATTCTCTGTCAGTCTGGCACATAGAAATTTTCTGTGAGCTTCAGCTGTGGTGTTTGCTCCTATACTGCCCTTGTTTTCACATTCTTAAAGTTGCCTTTGGGCTTCCCTGATGACTCCTCTCTGTCCATGGGGCTTCTCCAGGCAAGAATACTGTAGTGGGTTGCTAGTCCCTTCTCTAGGGGATCTTCCCAACCCAGGGATCTAACTTGCATCTCCCACATTGCAGGCAGAGTCTTTACTGTCTGAGACACCATGGAAGCCTCCTGGTGGCTCAGATGGTAAAGAATCTGTCTGCAATGCCAGAGACCCAGGTTTGATACTGGATTGGAAAGATGACCTGGAGAAGGGAATGGCTCCCCACTCCAGTATTCTTGCCTGGAGAATTGGACTTGACCGAGTGACTGACACACACACACACGCAGGTTGCCTTTGCAATGAGATTCTTGTCCTCATGACCTCTTTTCATCTCAAAGACACTACTTAATCCCAGAAACAAGGAGGAGAGGGTAAGTCTTAGACACCTGTTAGAATCCTGGCTCCATGATGTCTTAGCCAAGTGACTTTGGGGAAGTAACATAAGCTCTGTAAAAGGGGACAATTATAATAGTTACTGTGCAAGGTTGAGCTGAAGATTGAGGATGTGAAGCACATGAAGTAACAGACTGCAGTGCTTACAAATTGTGTACTGTTTGACATCACAATCTATCTCTGATCTGAGTGTTTCCATCATTCCTTTTGTACCCATCCATACCTCTGCTTAGTGAAAGATGTGAGCTTCTTGCCCATGGCATGTAGCCAATAACTCCAGGCTTAGTAGTGTATTCATAAAATCTTTCTAGTTTTTGTCCAGATATTTTGAGCAGAGTGGTGTTACAATTTATGTTTCACTTAGTCAAAATTATTCTGAGTATCTAGCAGATGGAGAGAGCAAGATTGGAAGGTTATTCCCTTCCATAATGATGAGACTTGGATAGCATCTCTCAAATATGCCCTTTTATCTGGGTTCCCACACCACTTTAGCAGAAAAAACTAAATTAGGAAGAAAGCAGTCAGGCCATGCCAAGTTCAAATCCCACCTCTCCCTCTCATAGCTGTGTGGTCCTAGACGCATCATGTAACCTAGCTAGGCCTCAGTCCCCTGTCTACAAAAATCAGGAAAATAATCATATGTACCCCATAAGGTTGCATAGGGGATTAAATGACTTCCCAGCTTGTGCTAATGGTAAAGAATCCACTTGCCAGTGCAGGAGACTAAGAGACATGGGTTCAATTCCCGGGTCAGGAAGATCTCCTGGAGGAGGGCATGGCAACCCACTCCAGTATTCTTGCCTGGAGAATGCCATGGACAGAGGAACCTGGTGGGCAACAGTCCATAGGATCGCAAAGAGTCAGACACAACTAAAGCAACTTAGTACAGCACAGTGCAATATCTAATACATATATATAACATACAAAATGTGTCAATGAACTATTATCAGCAAGGTTTCTGCCCAACAGTAGGCTATTAGTAGTTCAGTTTTGGAAGAGTCAAAAGTAACATGAAGGGGTCAACACCACAACCCGTGTGTTTTTCAAAAGTCAACTGTACAAAATTGAAGGCTTTCTTTGAAAAAAAAAATAAATAAATCAAATGAAACAAGAATAGGGAGACCAATCTACCCCAGTTTGCCCACAGTTTTTCCCTCCAAATTAGTGATATTATTTCCATCTTTAACACTGGCAAAGGATTCCGAAACAGACTGACACACATGGATATAGTTTAGATATAACCCAGAAACATTTGAGTTGTGTACATTAAGGAGAAAAAGATTTTTCCACATCAACCATTTCCTATTTTGCAGTTTATAAATAGTAGAAACTAACAATACTCTTCCCCTAATCTAAGTTTCCACTGTTTCCCCATCTATTTCCCATTAAGTGATGGGAAACAGTGGAAACAGTGTCAGACTTTATTTTGGGGGGCTCCAAAATCACTGCAGGTGGTGACTGCAGCCATGAAATTAAAAGACGCTTACTCCTTGGAAGGAAAGTTATGACCAACCTAGATAGCATATTCAAAAGCAGAGACATTACTTTGCCAACAAAGGTTCGTCTAGTCAAGGCTATGGTTTTTCCTGTGGTCATGTATGGATGTGAGAGTTGGACTGTGAAGAAGGCTGAGCACCAAAGAATTGATGCTTTTGAACTGTGGTGTTGGAGAAGACTCTTGAGAGTCCCTTGGACTGCAAGGAGATCCAACCAGTCCATTCTGAAGGAGATCAGCCCTGGGGTTTCTTTGGAAGGAATGATGCTAAAGCTGAAACTCCAGTACTTTGGCCACCTCATGCGAAGAGTTGACTCATTGGAAAAGACTCTGATGCTGGGAGGGATTGGGGGCAGGAGGAGAAGGGGACGACAGAGGATGAGATGGCTGGATGGCATCACTGACTCGATGGACGTGAGTCTGGGTGAGCTCTGGGAGTTGGTGATGGACAGGGAGGCCTGGTGTGCTGCAATTCATGGGGTCGCAAAGAGTCGGACACGACTGAGCAACTGAACTGAACTGAATCTAAGTTTGTATGAAGTAATATAACATTTATGACTAGTTATTTGTCTTTAAGCATACAACTTTTGAACTTTTGGCTGCATGGTGGTCTGGCTCCCGAAGTCTGGTTAGTGTTAGATCATAACAGAAGAGTGTTTCCACAAAGCTCTCCTCAACTCCAATTAAGAAATTATTACTTTCATTCAATTATTGCTTTCAGTTTTAAAGCTGAAAGTCCTTTGTCCTGATAGCTGCCTTATTCTTCCCTGGCTTGCCAGGGAAGATGGTTGATATATATAGACACCAAATTTGAGATTTGGGGTTCATTATTAATACTCTCTTCCATGAATTTAGTGCTAACTATGGACCTGGCATTACTTTGCTGACAAAGGTCCATCTAGTCAAAGCTATGGTTTTTCCATATGTGGAATATGGATATGAGAGTTGGACTATAAAGAAAGCTGAATGCCAAAGAATTTATGCTTTTGAACTGTGGTGTTGGAGAAGACTCTTGAGAGTCTCTTGTACTGTGAGGAGATCCAACCAGTCCATCCTAAAGGAAATCAGTCCTGAATATTCATTGGAAGGACTGATGTTGAAGCAGAAACTCCAATACTTTGGCCACCTGATGCGAAGAACTGACTCATTGGAAAAGACCCCAATGCTGGGAAAGATTGAAGGCAGGAGGAGAAGGGGAAGACGGAGGATAAGATGGTTGGATGGCATCATCAATTCAATAGACATGAGTTTGAGCAAGTTCTGGCAGTTGGTGATGGACAGGGAAGCCTGGTGTGCTGTGGTCCATGGGGTCACAGAGTCAGACACAACTAAGCAACTGAACTGTACTGATGGACCTGGCATGGTGATTCACACTTTAAAAGTCAAATTCCACTTAAACAGAATTAACCTATCCATTAGGTTCTATTTTCAAGCCTATTTTAAAGATAAAGAAATGACAATATGGAGAGTTTAAGTGCCTAAATCCTAGAAGGAACAGAGAGCTGAGATTCAAGGAAAGATCCTTTTAAAACTGTGCTGTATCACATTAGGTCCTTGCCCACAGTCACCTCCAATGAGTAAAAACAGCAGAAAGATTATGGAACATATTGCCTCACAGGGTGAAAATATCAATGGCCTGAAAAGTGTTTTGGTGGATTCCTTGATTGGCATTAGGGAGTTGGGGATAGTAAAGATGCATTTAACATTTGAGGCAGATTTCTTGGATCCCTGCTGGAGGCACAGCACTGGCTGAACTGGAGTGGAATTGCTCAGGATAGACTGTTGAGGAGGGAACCTACCTCTTCACGTACACCACATACTTTGTGTCTATGTAGGTGGGCCTCCCAGGGTTCCAGGTACAAGTCATGTTGCCAGAATATTCATAAATGACACAGGCTACTTTGTCAGGTACATCTGGTGGATCTGCAACAAAATGTATCACTTAGGAACCACCACAGAAACATCAAGGTTTTTTATAGTTAGTTGATAACCATTCCATTTCATTTGGAAAACCAGGTCAATCAGCACTTCCCCATTCCACCCCTTCCAGCTCACATTCCAGCCCACTTTGCCCTGAAACATTGCTGCTTTCCTTCACATACTTTACTATATTCCCTCTTTGGGGATACTAAGGTGATCAAGTTCCTCCCATCCAAATGAATTCCTCCCCAAATTATCTTCCCTCAGCTGTCAGTATATCTTTCTCTTTTTCACAATAGCTTTTTTCTTTTTTAAAGTCCATTATACTGGTCTTTTTCCTCAGTTCCCATTTACTTTTGAACCCCAAACAATCAAGATTCAGACCCACAATTTCACCAAAACCACTGTTGTTAAGGTCATCAATGACTTTCTAATCCACAAATCCCATGATTTCTTTATGGTCATCATTGAGCTTAAACTCTACAGAATTTGCTATTTTGGTCTTTCCCACCTTGATATCCAACCAGTCCATTCTAAAGGAGATTGGTCCTGGGTGTTCTTTGGAAGGAATGATGCTAAAGCTGAAACTCCAGTACTTTGGCCACCTCATGCGAAGAGTTGACTCATTGGAAAAGACTCTGATGCTGGGAGGGATTGGGGGCAGGAGGAGAAGGGGACAACAGAGGATGAGATGGCTGGATGGCATCACTGACTCAGTGGACGTGGGTTTGGGTGGACTCCGGGAGTTGGTGATGGACAGGGAGGCCTGGCGTGCTGCAATTCGTGGGGTCGCAAAGAGTTGGACACGACTAAGCGACTGAACTGAACTGAACCTTGATATCTCTCTGCCTTTTGGCTGTTGTGAAAGGCTCTCCATGTTTTTCCTCTACTCTAGCATTCGAATGCAAGGGGAGCAGGTTTGATCCTGGGTCAGGGAACTAAGATCCCACATGCATCAGGGTGAGGCCAAAAAGAAAAAAAAGTTTGATAGTCATACATACATACTCAACCTTTAAAAGAAAGGGAATTCTGACCCATGCTATAACATAGATGAACCTCGAAGACATTATGCTAAATAAAATAAGCCAGCCACAAAAGGACAAACACTATATGATTCTATTTATAGGAGATGTCTAGAACAGTTGGACTCACAGAGACTGAAAGTAGAATGGTGGTGGCCAAGGGTTGAGGAGTTGGGAGAAATGAAGAGTTGTTGTTTATTGGGCATAGAGTTTCGGTTTTGCAAGATGAAAAGAGTACTGGAAATGGATGGGGGTGATGGTTGCACAATGATGTCAGTGTGCATATTCATCACTGGCATTCATAGAACTTTGCACTTAAGAATCATTTAAAAAGTACATTTCACTACAGTAAAGAAAGATTAAAATTTTTTAGGCATTCACAGAATTCGATTTCTAGTTTCTTTTTCTCTTTTCTCCCATGCCTTCAACTCTTTCTCTGAATGGCCAAATTTTGGAGAATATTGTTAATTTCTGTCTGCCACCATCCTTCCTTTTGAGAACTGACATCTTCCTCATTCCTAACCTCATCTCCACTCCACCCCTGTGCCACAGGCTGTGCCTTGACACACAGAACTGTGCCCTTGACCTAGTCTGCCTGATGGAGTATTTCCATTGGGAATGAACCCGTGACCCAAGATGAACCAATCAGAATTATCCAAGGAACTTTTTCTGGGGCTACTGTAAAAGATGTGCTTTCTCCCTGCCGTATTTACTGTCTCTGAGTGTCATGTAAGCTATGGGCTTTTGATGGCCATCTTGCTGTCATAGTGAAACAGTCTATTTAAGAATTAAGCCAGCACAGGGGGAAACACAACCCAAGAGATGAGAAAAGATGAGAGAGTTCTGTTGGAGCCCTTGGAGCCTCTAAAGCCTATGCTGCTACTGCTGCTAAGTCGCTTCAGTCGTGTCCGACTCTGTGCGACCCCACAGACGGAAGCCCACCAGGCTCCCCCGGCCCTGGGATTCTCCAGGTAAGAACACTGGAGTGGGTTGCCATTTCCTTCTCCAATGCATGAAAATGAAAAGTGAAAGTGAGGTCGCTCAGTCGTGTCCGACTCTTAGTGACACCATGGACTGCAGCCTACCAGGCTCCTCCGTCAATGGGATTTTCCAGGCAAGAGTACTGGAGTCGGGTGCCATTGCCTTCTCCGAAAACCTATGAAACCCCAACAAATATAGAACAGCATCTGGAATTTTCAGATACATCATCCGGTAATAAATTACCAAGAATCAAGATCAAAAAAGAAGTATGGAAATACTGGGCATTTATCACATGCTCACTTTTTAGAGGTGGTTCTCTCAGCTTGTACCTACTTTTGCAATACTGCCTGGGAAACTGATTATTCAAAAAATGATATGAAAAATGAAAGGATGAAACTAATACAACATTGTTAATCAACTATAAAATAAATATTAAACAAAAAAAATAAACCAATAATTATGTCCCATTAAGGAAAGAAGAAAAATGAAAGGATGGGGCCTCAGAACAAATAAAAATACAGACATTTATGCACCTGAAATTATACCCAAAGATTTAGCTTAAACATAGATATATTCCTGCACTTCATCTATAAATCCTCTACCAAGAATACTACTTATAAAATAAGAAATACATATATGGAAAAAATTTATCTTCATTGCAAACTGAACCAATAATAGATGTCATTTAGAGCTATCAAATTGGCAAGGATTTTGAAAAATGGTAATCCATAGTGTTGAAATGGACTCAAGGAAATCCTCTAACACACTGCTTGTGGAAATGCAAATTGGAACAACCTTTATCATAATCTGTAAAAGCAGGAGTAATATCTTGCAACCCAGCAATTTTACGTCTAGGACTGCATCCTTACTAAAGTGTTCATAGACACACAAAAATATTTGGCTGAAAGGGTTTGCCTCTTAGAGTGTTGTTTATAATAATGGAACACTTGGAAACCAGCTTAATTTCCCCAAATGCACTCCTGAAACACAACCAAAAACAAAGTTATTGAAGACAATGTAAGTATCTGGCCTTGGAAGCAACTCAAAATACATTTAATTAAATAAATAAGGCCCGTATGATAAAATGAAAAAATAAGTTACAAAATAGTATAGTATAGTATAGTGGGCTCATTTGAGAGACAGAGAGATAAAGGGGTAGCGAGAGAGATAGAAACAGAGACAGAGAAACAGAGAAAAGAGACAGAGACACACACACAGAGAAAGAGACTGAAACTAGAAAGACATATTCCAAATTATTAAAGATGGAGTCTGCTAGTAGGAAGATTATGAGATTATAGAAATGATGTGTATTTCTTTTTTGTTGGTCCAAAATGTTAAATAAAACATTCTACTTGAATGAAATTTGATTTAATGATTTAAAAACATATTTTCAAACAGTAAGAACACACTAAAGTGCTTTAAAACATTATGATGAGTTGTAGCATCAAACGGCAGTGGGGGAGAAATTGGACTCCAAGTGAGAAAAAATAAATCTTTAAGTTTTACTTGAGCCTTAAAGGAGGTAGGGGTAGAAACATAAATTTAAATCATTTTGGATATTGATTGACTGGGGTCCTTCAGTGATTTGTGCTGAAGTTATTTTTTCCCTCTAGTTTGAGAGTATTTTTGATTCGGCCATCATAAAAGACAACTATCAGTCTTTTGGGCTATGTTATTCTACAGCATTTTCTCTGAAGTGAATGCTCAGGGTTATGTCCGGTAACTAATTAACTTTGTAAAAGATCAAATAGATTAAACACTTATGTGCAAATAAACATGCTATTTGTTAATATGAAGCTATGTAAAGATGGGAATGTGAATATAGATATAAAATAAGACCAAATTGTTTTTAGATTCCATTGTGTGTGCCTAGTCACTCAGTCATGTTGGACTCTTTGCAACCCCATTGGACTGTAGCCCTCCAGGTTCCTCTGTCTGTGGGATTCCTGGGCAAGAATACTGGATTGGGTTGTCATTTCCTTCTCCAGGTATCTTCCCAATCCAGGGATTGAACCCTCACCTCCTGTGTCTCCTGCATTGCAAGCAGATTCTTTACCTGCTGGGTTATTAAATGTCTGTGGGCAAAAACCTGCTGTACAGCCAGCTGCCAGAGAATACTCTGCTCTCTCCTACCCATCACATGTCTCCCCTCCTACTGGGTCCCTTACTATTCACAAGCCATGTTTCTTATTAATTCAAAGTTTAGCCAAGGATCATTTTCAACTGAGGGCTTCTTGATGGCAGAGTCTGTGATCTCCTCTTCTCTGAATTGCTGTCATTTAACACAGTTTTGGTGCATACTAACCACTAAGTAAAGTGTATTTCATGGCTTGATTGGTTTGATTAATAAAATGATAATGAGGAGAATTTAAAATGAAAAGAAAAACAATGCTTCTGGCAAAGATCTCTCCATAATTCCTTACTCAAAGAGTGTGCAGTCTGGCCTATTGTGTCACTAGTAAGACTGAGTAGCAATGTTAAAGAGAACTTTTCAGGGCCTTTTATTGGATAATAAGTCTACTTTCATTAGATGATAAATAGAGATCAAAGATGATTAAAATTCAGCTTCAGTCGTGTCCGACTCTGTGCGACCCCATAGACGGCAGCCCACCAGGCTCCCTCGTCCCTGGGATTCTCCAGGCAAGAACACTGGAGTGGGTTGCCATTTCCTTCTCCAAAAATTCAAGTTATATATATTTAAACTTTTTAATGATTCAGTGGAAATATGACTGTTTAATGAATAGTTTAATTTGGTGTTTTTAAAGGAATAGAGAAATCTTAAAGTGTTTTATCCTGTGACTGGTGTGACTCTGATAGAATACTTTTCATGATGTGTGTACACTTACAGATAACAATCTAAGAAGTCTAAGATTATGGCTAAAAATGAAACTGTGATAATAGTTTGTGTTTCACAAATTGCACATCAAAGTATGGAACTTTTAATGTTTGGATATCTTTTTAGGAAAAGCAATGACTCCTTTATCTTCTCTTTATTTTGTATGATTTGTCTCCAGTCTAAAAAAATACACATAATCGTTTTGTTCAGAGCAGTGATGATAAGTTGACATGGTAAAGCTCACAGGAAGAGTATCCTGTAATCAAAGTGATCCAGTGAAAGCAGTGTGATTTCTAGAATACCACAAAAACCCTCAAAAACCTCTACTTGACCTACTTCAATAGGAAGTTTTGTTTACTAAGAATGTAGAGCCCACGAACACAGGGTTTCTTGAATCCAGGGCTTTGAGTAAATTCTTACATGGCAGTTACACTTTCACACTCATAACCAGAGATCTATGTAAAAAGTTCCAAAATCACAGAGTAAACAAGTGGAAAGGGTAATGTTCTTTCTAAGCAGCTGTCAGCAGAAAATACAAGTGCTTCTAATGTGTTGTCCTAGAAGGGGAGAAAAGGCCACTCCCTGGCCCTGAGCAGAGCCTGGTGGTTGTGTCTGGGAGCAGAAGGCTCAGCCAACACTGGAGAGTGGTTGGGCATCACTGGTCACTCAAACTGCAACACAGGGAAGGAGGCCACACTTCTTCTGCCTCCTTTCTTACTCTGGCTTAAAATTAAAACTGACCTTTCCCCAAAACCATGACAGTTGCTCATTTGTTCTCCAATGAAATATTCTCTCAACAACCCACCCCCCAAACATCAAAGATAAATAGGAATGTAATTAAGCAAGAGGGTTACTTTTGTTTCCTGAGGATGCGGACAAGCTAAGAAATCCTCAGACATCAGATAAGATGTCTACTTGAGGTTTCAGTTCCCACAATTTAGGGCAAGTTTAGCATGTTATTATTATTTTAAGGCCTAAATTTTTTTCTTTAACTCCAAAACCTATTAATTTCCTTCCTCAGTTCACCTCTGCTACTTCCTATAGCTCTTCTTTCTTGAAGCAAGTTGGTCAGGTGCCCAGCAGGACAATGGCCTTACTTTAAACAAAAAAGCCTCCTTCTTCTCCCTTTAGGGACAGGTAGAGGTGGCCAGGTAGACTTGGTCTGTCTAGGTGAGGACTGGAGATGAGGAAGAACTCAGATTGGATTCTCAAAAGTATGGAGAAAGGGAACATAGCAAAGATCCAAAGCCCTCTATCTTTCACTGAAAATGGGCCCAGATGCTGTAGGGAATGAAACTCTAGATTAAAACAGTACTGAACTTAACATTTTTCTTTTGTAATAGTAGAACCAAGAATTAAGTATATAATTATATGCGGGGAGCCGGTGAGGCATTCCACTCGTGACAAAGGTCATGAGGAAGGAGGCTCGGCATACGCAAAGGCGGGATCGAGCCTCAGGAGTCCCCCCGGATATTCTCGAGCATTTTCCCCCAAAAAACCAGAGTCTGCCTACTTTATTGCTTTGTGCTCTCACCTCTGACTTTACTGGGGGCTGTCCCCTACCACCATCTCGCTCTCTCTGTCAAAGAGTTAACTTACAGCTCCAATTAATAAAGTTCCTGGGCAATTAGGAGTGTTTAAATCCAAACCCCTCTGATGGCTCTCTAACTCGCCTGACAAGTTTACCCGGACTCCTGCAGCTATGCATACGATTGTTTACAGTCTCCCAGCCTCCAGAGGCATGGGAAGCTTAAGATATTCAAATAGCTTAGAGCCTCTCAGAGAGTTAAAAACTGTCAGAATAAACTAGTAAAGGATTTCATTGATGAGTCAATGCTTGTTGCCAAGTTTTCACATCCCCTGAATTGTATCCTTGAATATGTATCAATTAATAGTGGGTATGTAGAAAAAATAAGTAGTGGCCTTGGTGTTAGTAACTTTAGACCCTTAAGGTAATAAATTCTTTCTTTGTTGTAAACCCATTACACATCCGCCCTATAGGAATGCAATTTTATCTTTGGAAGATGGTGCCAAACCTTAAAATAATTACTCTTAGAGAAAATAAGTCTTTGTTGATAAGTCCTTGTCAAGAGTCATAAAATGTTAGTAGGCCTTCTGGCCAGAAGATGATGTAAATCACCTAAACCATTTGTATACGATAAATTTGCAGGAAAGAAACCTTGGTTTTTGATAAGAATCAAAGACTGCTGACTTTGCATCCCCTATTATCCTCTATGTGTAACTTAGGGTATAAAAGCCCCTGTTGAAAATAAAGCTACGGGCCTTGTTCACCAGCGCTTGGTCTCCCCATGTCATTCTTCCCTTTAACTTCCAGCTGAGTCTCCATCTGGAGCGCGGAACCCACCACGCTTACTAATCATGCCTGGGCTTCTAAGACCCACTCGAGAAGGTGTCTAGGGTGAGACACCTTCCGCTATTCAAGAGGGCGCCTGCGGCCTACGTAAGTGGTGCAAACTTCTTGTCTTGAAGTTTTATTGGTCTCCCGCGTAAACCAAGCTACTCAGCTTCTTTTCTCCACTGAATTTTCCTACTGAGCTATCCTCATTCTATTGTTCTCTATATCTCTAATTAGCATATAAATAGTCGCCTAGGCCGTCTCTCCTTCGAATACCCTGGATCAGCTGGGGCTGGTCCCCAGCAATTATACAAGCCAGCCCATATTACTATAGTAACTTAAACACCTTCAGGATACTATGAACACACATTGAATTTAGCAAATATTTTTAAAATTAACAATTCATTTTTTTCTTAATAATTATAGTAACAAACAATGATTCACAATTGGGGCAGTGACATTAGGAGCAGGGAATTGTATCAAAATAATCCCATGTTTTATCAAAAGGTTCCATTTAAAAGGGCTTAGGCACATTAATATTATAGTTTAAAGTATATAATACTTTTTTAAATAAGTTATTGAAATTTGATCTTTACCCTGACCAATATAATTAGCCTCATTTTACAGACATGGAATTGAGGCATAGACTGGTTAAGCAACTTCCTGAAGTCACACAGCTGGTAAGAAATATAGCAGAGATACAAAGCTAGTATTGCAACTGTTTTTTCCTTTCGAAATCTTAGCCTCAAAATTTCTCAATGGAATCTGCTTCAAGGTTTATATTAGTTTGGAAAACAATGTTAAGTGGAAAATAGTTGAAAATAAAAACACTGAAAATCTGAGGGTGCTGCCTTTCACATACCTAAAAACCTGTGTTCGGCCAGGATAGTGTTAAAAAATTGTATTTTGAATATGTTGGCAACATTGAAAAGTTTGTAGAGTTCACATTGAAAATTTACACTTCCATCTTCTTTGGAAGAACCAAAAGATCTAAGAATACTGGATCCTCAGAGACCCGGAAGCTGGACACTGTCTGTGCTCAGTAAACTATCTATGTGTTTTCCTCTCTGCATAGATCCCACCAGCTTCTTAAAGCAACATTTCACCAACCTGGCTCCTGGAGACATTCAAATTGCAATACCTACATTAAACTAACAGAAGAAGTGAAGTACATTAATTTGCCTCCATTTTTAGACAATATTGGTAGTTACCAGTTAATCGTTAGGTTAACTTTCACTTGGCTTTTGAATGCACCCCAACACTTACATCCAGAAGAAATGTCTTTTCCACATATCAGTGTCTCTGGAAAATATCTGGAACATTCAGCAGTACAGTACACAAAGGCTTGTGGCTCCACAAAGTTGTTATACCAAAGGCGAGCTGTTGTTTTATTGATTCTTGTGATATGAAATCTTTCTTTGATGCCATTTTTATAAAAATAAAGCTTACTTGGTTGGCAGTTCTTAATTGCTGCTTGGCAATATATAGAGATATTCATACCCATCTTAAAAATTGTGGCAGGTTCTACCCAGATGTGTCCAGAGCAGTTTATATTTGTAATCCCTGGAAAACAAATAGATAAAATAATTAATTCCATGTAAAACATTAAAACCAGATATTCAGAAAAATATGCTTTGCATTTAATATTGTTTTTGACTAATGGAATAATTAGTCAAATATTTCATTCAAAATAATCCAGTCAAAAATAATTAGATTGCAGCCATGAAATTAAAAGACGCTTACTCCTTGGAAGGAAAGTTATGACCAACCTATTCCAGTGTTCTTGTCTGGAGAACCCCAGGGACGGGGGAGCCTGGTGGGCTGCCATCTATGGGGTCGCACAGAGTAGGACACGACTGAAGCAACTTAGCAGCAACAGCAGCAGACAGCATATTAAAAAGCAGAGACATTACTTTGCCAACAAAGGTCCGTCTAGTCAAGGCTATGGTTTTTCCAGTGGTCATGTATGGATGTGAGAGTTGGACTATGAAGAAAGCTGAGCGCCAAAGAATTGATGCTTTTGAACTGTGGTGTTGGAGAAGACTCTTGAGAGTCCCTTGGACTGCAAGGAGATCCAACCAGTCCATTCTAAAGGAGATCAGTCCTGGGTGCTCATTGGAAAGACTGATGTTGAAGCTGAAACTCTAATACTTTGGCCACCTGATGCGAACAACTGACTCATTTGAAAAGACCCTGATGCTGGGAGGGATTGGGGGCAGGAGGAGAAGGGGACGACAGAGGATGAGATGGTTGGATGGCATCACTGACTCGATGGACATGGGTTTGGGTGGACCCCAGGAGTTGGTGATGGACAGGGAGGCCTGGCATGCTGCGGTTCATGGGGTCACAAAGAGTCGGACACAACTGAGCGACTGAAGTGAACTGAATGGAATAATTTCCACTGGAAAAGAGTTTTAGGACTCAGTGTATCCTTTAATTGCTTAGCTTATCAGTGTGTTTTTACCATTAGGACTCAGTGTATCATTTATTTGCTTAGCTAATCAGTGTGTTTTTACCATGTTCTGTTGATGTTCAACAGCATTACACGAGCCTAGAGTCAGCTTTCAGCTTTTCAGCTTCTCTAGCAGTCTAAAGTGCAAATATAATTAGCTCTTCTATTTTAAAGGTGAGGAATGAGGCATTTTGAGGGTACCTTATGTTTCAAAGGTAACATTAGAAATAACAATTGGTAGTGAAGAATCCAAACCCCATTCTTCAGCTACTCAGTCTTTCTTTCTTTTACAGATAAGGGCTATTTTTATTAGAAAATTATGATCTTAATGAGTGAAATCATACTGTTACTAGTTGCAAAAATTTATTGCTTGACCACCACTTAAAATTCATCATTAATTTAAAAATATGGGGAAATGTTCAGAATATATTTTTAAGTTGAAAAGCAAGTTTCAAAACAAAATATTTAATATAGGCTGGTGGGCTATATTTAATTCATTAAATTAAAGATACACTAAGATATTATCAATGATAATCTCTGTGTGTTAATTTTTATTTTTAATTGAATATTTCTGTGTTACAAAAATTATATAATAATGTATTATTTTTATAGCCAAATAATAATAAAGGCATTTTCATAAACTCAAATGACAATGTAATGCAATATCAATTAAGTTAAATTCACATCAAGGAAAATTCATTGTAGGCTTTTTCTAAATATTCTAAACTCTAAGCATTAGAATATCTTAAAACCTTATCAAAGTGATAATTAAAGGCCAGTATTTAATTTTAAAAGTCCTTATCTTTAGAATTCAAAGCTTAAAAATTAACTTTTATAATATAAATGTAATTGAGTATGTCCATTTATGTAGTTTGCATTCACATATAAATTATAAATATTTCAATGTTGAAGTAGTGATAAAAATAATTCCATCATTATCAATAGGAATTTGAAGCCAAAGACATGAAAAGAAGTTTTAAGAAAGCATCTGACTGCTTTGCCATGCTGAGTCACTGTCCAACTCTTTGTGACCCCATGGACTGTAGCCTGCCAGGCTCCTCTGTCCATAGATATCTCCAGGCAAGAATACTGGCGTAGTTTGCCTTGCTCTCCTCTGGGGGATCTTCCCAACCCAGGAATCAAACCCTGGATACATCTCTTATGTATCCTGCATTGGCAGGCGTTCTTTACCATTAGCACCACCTGGGAAGCCCCTGTTTTAAAGAAGGTCAACAATTCAAGTTCAGAGAAACTGTTTCTTCAGCACCTTAAAAAATATCTGAATACTATCATGAAACGTGAGTAGTGTTTAAGAATACACAGAAAATATTAAAAACGTCAGAAGACTTCAAATTCGGATAAATGTTATCTTGGTTTTAAAAAATAGAATAAAAAAAAACCCCAGAAACACTGGACTGCTGAGCTTCACAACATTTGGGAATGAATTAATAAGTCGATGATTTTTCAGAAAAAGAAATCAGTAATCAGCAGGAGTTAACTTGGATTATGTAAGAATAAGTCATACAAAAGTATGTTAATTTCTCTTTTTAATATGTTAAAATAAGTCATACAAAATATGTTAATTTGGAGGATGTTGGTCAGAAAAATGCTAAACGTAGTGTTTATTTTTTTTTATTTCAGCAAAGCTATTTAAAAGGGGTAAAATATCATTCTAGTAGAAAATTTGGAAAAGATAGTAAAAATATTACAGCAGATTGAATAATTTCTAATGAACATCTGGAAAGTCTCTAGTACCATATCATATGGACTTGTCTAATTTCTCTATGCTTCATACTAATCACTCAGATGTATAAACGGGTTTCCCTGGTGGCTCAGACGGTGAAGGATCTGCCTGCAATGCAGGAGACCTGAGTTTGAACCCTGGATCGGGAAGATCCCCTTGAGAAGGGAATGACTACTCACTAGTATTCTTGCCTGGAGAATTCCATGTATAAACAGAAGTCTGACTTATCATTCGCATATTTCCAGAAGCTGGAAAAAGTAAATGATGTCTTATTTCTACGAAACCTTCTTGGATACTGTTGGTCTGACTCTGGAAGGGTCTGATATCCTGCTGGAGGGATTCTAGTTCTCATGGTGGGACTACTTCTATATGTCTAATATAAGTTTGTCCCAACCTACAGAAGATAGTTTTGCTTTTGTCACTATTCTGAGTAAGTTGCATGATTTACAAAACTTCCTTCAAGATCTAAAACCCTGCCTTGATGTTGCTTGTGTGTGTGTGCATGCTCAGTCACTCAGTCGTGTACGACTCTTTGCAACCGTATGGACTGTAGCTTGCCAGGCTCCTCTGTCCATGGGATTCTCCAGGCAAAAATACTGGAGTGGGTTGTCATGGCCTCCTCCGGGGAATCTTCCCTACCCAGGGATTGAACCAGCATCTCCTGCATTGACAGGCGAATTCTTTCACCACTGAGCCACATGTGAAGCCTTTGGTGTTGCTTATCTCATAGTAAATGAGTCCCTCTCGCCTGTCCAGGATGCAATGCCCTCAGTAGAAACTCTCAAGAGCCAATGGCTGTCCTGCCTGAACTTCTGATGATCTCCCACCTCCCACTCTTAAAAGCTGTGTATGCCTTTGTCATAATGCCAGCTGTTTGTGTGAACTACAAAATAAGAATAATAATAGCACATAATACTACTGCACAAAGTTGTTGTGAGGAAGACAAGGCTTAGCACAGCACCTAACACAGAGTAATGATCAATAAATTGTTTGTGGAATTGAATAAAATTCAAATGTTTGATAAGTTATATAAGTTAAAAATGTTCAAAGACAGATTATGCCAAACCAAAATAATAAACTGCTTTGTGGAAATGTTGATATTGGAATTAGACTGCTTCATGGAAATTTTGATATAAGAATTAGACCTCTGTCAGGATGCTTGATAAAGGAATCTTGCATTAGGAGGGAGGTTGGACTCACATTTCATTCCACATAATTTTATGTGCATATAATTTTTCCCAGTATAATAATTTTTATTCTTCAGAGATTCGAGCATAATGTCATGAACCTAATAAACACTCAGTATTTTATTTGAATAAAAAATAGCAATAGGTACTCAAAAATACTGTACCTCCATGACACCAACTGAAGAATATGTAGAGAGCTATTACCACGTCCCAATGAATTGTGACCTGATTCATGCCTGAAAGCAGAAAAAACTCTTTGTTGCTCTCTAGAAAAATATGAAAAATGTTTAAACTGTAATATTTTAATAAAATACTAAAAGGCATAACATTTTTCCTAGCAGTTGTTTTTGATGAGAAACTTTAATTAGGAAGAAAGGAACGAAGGGAGGAAGGATGGGAAGGGAGAAGGAAACAGGGCAAAGAAGAGTCACTGGGGTGTGGGGAGGTATAATAAGGTGGAGGAGTAAAGCAAAAGAATGGGATTTTATACCCTTCAAAAATCAGTGTGAATTACCTTCATAAGACATTTTGACCCTTGATGAAATATAATTCCTCCTGATCTTGTCTCTCTCATCAGAACTCTCTTTCTGCTCTAACTCATGATCCTCAATCCTTCTGACCAGGTTCACATGTCTATCAAGCTCCAGAAATATTAGTCTTTCAGGAAAAGCCAAAAAGATCAGAACTTCCAGAAAAGAAAAGCATTCAAAATGAAGAAAGAGTAAGTGAGACAAAACCTTACACATTATCACCAGTTAGATTTACAGAAATCCCCTTTATCTGCAGAGAGTTCAAAAGAAGCACATTATAGAAATTCCAAACAATATTGCCATTAGTTTACATCTGGAGTTACATTATTCAGTTAAACAGTTACATGCATTATTAAATAGTTAAATTATTCAATAATCAGCATTATTCAGTTATTTAATTAAACCTGAGCCTTTCATATAAAACAACAAAAACTCATAACTCATCAAATGGCACACAATATTTCATTTTTAAAAACTGAGGTCCCCAGTGACTTATGAATATAAAGATCCCTTTCATGATTTGTTAATAATAGTAGATCTTCTCTTTGTAAATAATAGACAAAAGAAACTGTGAAATATTCCTAGTTAGGAGTTAACTACTCACCTAATAGAGTATACACAATAATATCATTTAAAGCAATATGATGTTAGATAATATTACAGATTCAGCTTCTATCATAACTCTGTATGAAATATCATACAGACTCATAAGACAACTTGGCCCATGGATTTCCAAAAGGAAATGTAGCTGTTTTTGAGTATTCAGAGGTCATTATCTCTTTACCTTACAGCCTGTTTGAAGCACATAATTCCACCTCAGAGCCAGGCTGCTACCCTCTTATCTGCGTCATGTCTTCTTTCCTCACTGCCTGCCTGTCAACGATCACTTCAGGTTTTCAGTGATGAGGCAAATGGAAATATCTACAAAGCCCCGACCTACATTTCAGATTCTTGAAGAGGAACTCAAAACTGTCCAACTCAAAATGACTGGCTCTTATGTCACTATTTGGGAAAACCCAGATTACTGAAAGTGAACTGCTTTGTCAGTACTCTTTTTTTGTCCCTCACCTTAATTTGAAATAATCTCATCCAAGAAGTAGAACACATATTTATGCTTAATCTATCAAAATCTTTGACACTAAAGATACAATGCTTAGTTTTAATTTGCAACCAACATTGATATCCATTATAAATCCATTTCTTAAGAAAAGAAAGTTTAAAGCCAGCCGTGGTAGAAAAAAAAAAAAAACAAAGAAAAGAAAGTTTAAAAGCTACTATTGACCATTCATTTAGTTAACAAGCATTTTTGAGCATCTCATATGTGCCAGGTATTGTTTGGGGCATTAAAGATACAATGGTGATTAACTACAGAACAGCTGCTTTATATATTGCATTGTTTAAAATGATAAAATTATACATCAGTGGCTTTAAACTATTTATTCATGGTTTAACAGGATCCTAAAGTGAAAGTCTTTCAGTCATGTCCGACTGTTTGCAACCTCATGGACTATACAGTCCATGGAATTCTCCAGGCCAGAATACTGGAGTGGGTAGCCTTTCCCTTCTCCAGGAGATCTTCCCAACCCGGGGATCAAACCCAAGTCTCCCATGCTGCAGGCAGATTCTATACCAGCTGAGCCACCAGGAAAGCCCTAACAGGATCCTAAGACCAAATTTTAAGAAAATTATCAATTATTTGGTTGGTTTCTAGCAAGCATCACCAGGAGACCTTGTGGCACACCTTTTCTTCTCACCTCCTTATTTGTTCTACATGAGTATCTTTTCACTCTTCATTCAGCTTTCTATTGTAAATGACAGTTAATTTACTCATTTCCTCCACAGTGAATTTCTTAAAGTCAGAAACTCCATATTGTCTTTTTAGTTTTTGTATCTTTAGTACCCAGCACATTATAACATTATGGGGGAACATTTAAACATTCCTATGCTCAAAATTATTGTACCCAGTGAAATCAGAATTTCTGTAAGTGGAAGTTGAGCATCAATATTTTTTAAAAGCCTCTCCTGGTGATTATAATGAGCAGTCGGAGCTGGGGATCACCAGAATACACGAATAAGAGTGTCTTTGACTGTCAACTGGGTTTTAATGACTAGTAACAATTTTCTCAACTATGAAGAAGGGTATGGGAAAATATTTCACATACCAAGAACAATGGTTTGGGACTGGCAAGTTGTTTCTGTAGGCTGAAGGATTTGAGCTGGAAAATTAGATCAATGGCAGAATATAGTGGGCTATATTCCTGTCTGTCATCCATGCACTCAGGAGCACACCACCACCTGACTGTTGCTGGTCAGGCTGTTGTTCAGTTGCTCAGTTGTGTCCAAATCTTTGTGACCTCATGGACTGCAGCATACCAGGCCTTCCTGTCCTTCACTATCTCCAGGAGTTTTGCTCAAACTTATGTCCATTGAGTTGATGATGCCATCCAACCACTTCATCCTCTGTCGCCCCTTTCTCCTCCTGCCCTCAGTCTTTCCCAGCATCAGGGTCTTTTCCAGTGAGTTGACTGTTTGCATCAGGTGGCCAAAATATTGGAGCTTCAACTTCAACATCAGTCCTTCTAATGAATATTCAATGTTGATTTCCTTTAGGGTTGACTAGTTTGATCTCCTTGCAGTCCAAGGGACTCTCAAGAATCTTCTCCAGCACCACAGTTCAAAAGCATCCATTTTTCAGTGCTCAGCCTTCTTTATGATCCAACTCTCACATCCATACTTGACTGCTGGAAAAAACATAGCTTTGACTCTATGGACCTTTGTCGGCAAAGTAATATCTCTGCTTTGTAATATGCTGTCTAGGTTTGTCATAGCTTTCTTCTAAGAAGCAAGCATCTTTTAATTTCATGGCTGCAGTCACCAGCCACAGTGGTTTTGGAGCCCAAGAAAATAAAGTCTGACACTGTTTCCATTATTGCCCCATCTATTTGTCATGCTCGTCAGCTACACAGCCGAAAGAAATCAAACAACAACAACAACAAAACCCCAACTTCCTTTATCTGAAAGTGTCAGAGATAACAAAGATTGTTAGGCAGAGAAATACATAGTCAAGTTGGATCTTAGAAAGACATTTCTAATTACTGCATGGAGAATTGCAAGAGGATAAAGAATCCAGTTAGGAGGCTATGGAAGAGCAAAGGCTGCTGAAGACCTAAGGCAAAGCAAAGGCAGTGAGAACTGAGAGGAGGAAACACGTGAGAGCGCTCTGGGGAGTCCCACTGAACAGGAGTTGTGCAATGAACAACCTGTGTGTGGGGCTAAGAATTCAGGAGCACAAGGCTTGACTCTGGTGGCCATTTTGCTGACTCAGTAAATAACAGCATTAACTGAGCACACAAAAGTGAGAGTGGGGAAGTAATGAATCTGGTTCTGATCATGTTGATTTGAAGGGGCTTCCAGCATGTTTGGAGAAGACTGTCTAGTAGGCTGTTGGAGACACTGGTAAACTTGAGAGAGAAGTCTGAGCTGCAGATCTAAATTTAGAAGATTTCAGCATGTCAGTAGTATTAAAAGCAAAATTAGAAAAAGAGAATTCAGAGAGAACATCCAGAGAGATAAGGGAAAGGAGTAGGAGGCCAGAACCAGAAAATCTTGACCAAAGGACAAAAGAGATACAGGAAGAAGTGCATGACGAGTGTCAAATGGTCAGAGATTAAATATGACAGGAACTAAAAGGCAGTGTTGAATTTGACAACAGTCAGTACCTCCTAAGAATAGTTTCAGAAAAGAAATGAAGGTAGAAAGAAGATTGAAGTGAGTTAGAATAGAAAATAAAGGAGAGGACATCATCTAGTATTTCAGGAATTTGGACAGTGGAGATGAGATTGATGGATGTTCACTGCAAATCAGTATCCACTTATTTATTTTAATGGGGGCTGGTGGTGGTTCTCAACTCACTTTTCAGATATTTTCCATGCATATCTTTGGTGAACAATCCATTCAAATCTCTCTTGTTTTTGTTGTTTAGTCACTAAGTTGTGTCTGACCTTCTGTGACTTCATAGACTGTAGCCTGCCAGGCTCCTCTGTCTATGGGATTTCCCCAGGCAAGAATATTGGAGTGTGTTGTCATTTCCTACTCCAGGTTCAAATCTTCAGTCCATTTATATTGCTTTATTGTTTTTCTTATTATTGAGTTCTGAGAATTCTTTACGTGGTTTGAAAACTAGCCCTTTATTGGACATGTGTTTTGTCCTAGTCTATGGCTTATTTTTTTCATTTTCTTGCCAATATCTTTTGAAAGAAGTTTTTTATTTTAGTGAAATCCAATTCATTAATTGCTTGAATAATTTTTTCTTTTTTTGTCTTGTTAGCCTCTGCTTATATTTTCATCAGTGGATCCATATATAGTCTTGCCTTATGTGTGTTTCTGTTTAAAGACAATCTATATTGTTGACTAGCTAACATCGAACTCAGGGTCAGCAGCCCTATAATTCAAACCTGAACAAAGCTTACCTAACACAGATGTTCTTTATAATGTACATTGCAGACTTCTTGCATTTCGGAGCACTGGACAGTACTTTAGGACTGTATTTGGGGGCCATGTTAAATAGTGAAATCATCAAAAAAGAAAATCACAAAATGTGAAAAATGTAGTACTAAATAGACTTGGGGCTTCCCAGGTGGCTCAGTGGTAAAGAATCCACCTGCAAATGCAGGAGATGCCAGTATGATCCCTGGGCCAGGAAGATCCCCTGGAGAAGGAATGGCAAACCCATTCCAGTATTCTTGCCTGGAAAATTGCATGGACAGAGGAGCCTGGCAGGCTAACATCTATGGGTTTCAAAGAATCAGACACAACTGAACACACACACCCACACACATAGGTAATTATACACAATATTTTATTTTCAAAATTTTTCTATTTCCGAAGGTGTCTTTTAACTGTCTTATAAGCCCACAAGTAATAAATCTGGTTTATTTCCTAAAAATCACACAATTTCAAGTTTTTCTCTAGCATTGGTAAAAGTTTGGAATGGTTGTTGGATAAGGGAATGAAAAGGATGATTGAGTGCAAAATGCATGATCTTGAAAACAGCATATTAAATTAGTAAGTATATTTTGAGTTACATCACAGGGTAAATACATTATGCAACATTTAGATTTTTTCCAACTTAAAAAAGTATACTTTAGGGAATTTCAAAATGGAAGGAAACAATGTAGTCCTTATGCAGTTGTGCTTTTCTATAAATTTACCTGCCTATTGTGAATTGAAAATATCTCCAGTTTCTCTGTGCATTGGCAACAAACATTGTCTTAAACTAACTGGCCACTATTAATAGAAGGAACTCCTTGAAGTGGATTGCTTAGAATCTTTCAGTTTAAGAAGTACATCTGGACCAAGACCTGAAATGTTAAGCTGTTGCCTAGCAACACTGACCCAATAAGGAAGAGGCCTAGGGGAATCTATCTTGCCTCAGAACTCAGATGCCATATATGGGGGAATGAGAAGAACGACGAATGGACTACTGATCCTTGAAATGGGAACTTAGTGACTCTCTAACTCTGATTAGAGGTGGAAAACCTACCACCTCTATATAGGGAAGTGATTTGGCAGTCCCAGCATTTTTAAATGGGCCTGGCTTAGAGCAGATAATCTCATTAGAGAGGAAGACTAGGGAACTCTTGAATCTGTGCTTGCATAGCAGGTGCACTATTTCTACTTTGATTATCACATTTCTTTGAAGTGGCTTTAGTAGGGAAGAACCTCTGAATATTATCATGTGTAAAGCTCCTAAGCCATCCCTTTGAAGGTACCACTAAATATGCAAATCTCATTAGGTAGACCTGATTTCAGTTCAGTTCAGTTGCTCAGTCATGTCCGACTCTTTGTGACCCCATGAACCGCAGCACGCCAAGCCTCCCTGTCCATCACCAACTCCTGGAGTCCACCCAAACCCATGTCCATTGAGTCGGTGATGCCATCCAACTGTCTCATCCTCTGTCATCCCCTTCTCCTCCTCCCCTCAATCTTTCCCAACATCAGGGTCTTTTCAAATGAGTCAGCTCTTCGCATCAGGTGGCCAAAGTATTGGAGTTTCAGCTTCAACATCAGTCCTTCCAATGAGCACCCAGGACTGATCTCCTTTAGGATGGACTGGTTGGATCTCCTTGCAGTCCAAGGGACTCTCAAGAGTCTTCTCCAACACCACAGTTCAAAAGCATCAATTCATCGGTGCTCAGCTTTCTTTATAGTCCACTCTCACATCCATACATGACCACTGGAAAAACCATATCCTTGACTAGACGGACCTTTGTTGGCAAAGTAATGTCTCTGCTTTTTAGTATGCTGTCTAGGTTGGTCATAACTTTTCTTCCAAGGAGTAAGCATCTTTTAATTTCATGGCTGCCATCACCATCTGCAGTGATTTTGGAGCCCAGAAAAATAAAGTCTGACACTGTTTCCACTGTTTTCCCATCTATTTGCCATGAAGTGATGGGACCGGATGCCATGATCTTAGTTTTCTGAATGTTGACCTTTAAGCCGACTTTTTCACTCTCCTCTTTCACTTTCATCAAGAGGCTCTTCAGTTCTTCTTCACTTTCTGCCATAAGGGTGGTGTCATCTGCATATCTGAGGTTATTGATAATTCTCCTGGCAATCTTGATTCCAGCTTGTGCTTCTTCCAGCCCAGCGTTTCTCCTGATGTACTCTGCATATAAGTTAAATAAGCGGGGTGACAATACACAGCCTTGACGGACTCCTTTTCCTATTTGGAACCAGTCCTTTGTTCCATGTCCAGTTCTTACTGTTGTCTCTTGACCTGCATATAGGTTTCTCAAGAGGCAGGTCAGGTGGTCTGGTATTACCATCTGTTTAAGAATTTTCCACAGTTTATTGTGATCCACACAGTCAAAGGCTTTGGCATAGTCAATAAAGCAGAAATAGATGTTTTTCTGGAACTCCCTTGCTTTGGGAGGCTTAAAATTTGTGCCATAAAAATCTAGCAGTTCTGTATTGAATAAGGAAATCAATATAATGAAAGGATGGGGAGACTGATGGTTGTTGGGATGAACTGTTTTTGAAGGAGAGAAGATGACAACAGCTACCCAATGAAGTAGGGATCCCTCCTCACTGTCTGTCTGGGGCAAGACACATATCCACCCTCCTCCTTGGGCAGTCACCAGTAAATCCAAGATGACAGAAGAGGGCCTGTAGAAACCGCAATACAAATATAAAATAAAACAGGAGGGCTTCTTTTTCCTTAAGCAAATTACAAGGTTTATGCTTAGAAACAGGCTTCCCTCATTAGAACTGATTCAAATGTATTCTTTTTAATGGCTGAGTAATACTCCATTGTGTATATGTACCACAGCTTTCTTATCCATTCATCTGATGATGGACATGTAGGTTGCTTCCATGTCCTGGCTATTATAAACAGTGCTGCGATGAACATTGGGGTACACGTGTCTCTTTCAATTCTGGTTTCCTCGGTGTGTATGCCCAGCAGTGGGATTGCTGGATCATAAGGCAGTTCTATTTCCAGTTTTTTAAGGAATCTCCACACTGTTCTCCATAGTGGCTGTACTAGTTTGCATTCCCACCAACAGTGTAAGAGGGTTCCCTTTTCTCCACATCCTCTCGAGCAGTTATTGCTTGTAGACTTTTAGATTGCAGCCATTCTGACTGGGGTGAAATGGTGCCTCATAGTGGTTTTGATTTGCATTTCTCTGATAATGAGTGATGTTGAGCATCTTTTCATGTGTTTGTTAGCCATCTGTGCCATCTGTATGTCTTCTTTGGAGAAATGTCTATTTAGTTCTTTGGCCCATTTTTTGATTGGGTCGTTTATTTTTTTGGAATTGAGTTGCAGGAGTTGCTTGTATATTTTTGAGATTAGTTGTTTGTCAGTTGCTTCATTTGCTATTATTTTCTCCCATTCTGAAGGCTGTCTTTTCACCTTGTTTATAGTTTCCTTTGTTGTGCAGAAGCTTTTAAGGTTAATTAGGTCCCATTTGTTTATTTTTGTTTTTATTTCCAATATTCTGGGAGGTGGGTCATAGAGGATCCTGCTGTGATGTATGTCAGAGAGTGTTTTGCCTATGTTCTCCTCTAGGAGTTTTATAGTTTCTGGTCTTACGTTTAGATCTTTAATCCATTTTGAGTTTATTTTTGTGTATAGTGTTAGAAAGTGTTCTATTTTCATTCTTTTACAAGTGGTTGACCAGTTTTCCCAGCACCACTTGTTAAAGAGATTGTCTTTAATCCATTGTATATTCTTGCCTCTTTTGTCAAAGATAAGATGTCCATGGGTGCGTGGGAGAGGGAGAGGGTGGGCTGATTTGGGAGAATGGCATTGAAACATGTATAATATCATATATGAAACGAGTTGCCAGTCCAGGTTCGATGCACGATACTGGATGCTTGGGGCTGGTGCACTGGGACGACCCAGAGGGATGGTATGGGGAGGGAGGAGGGAGGTGGGTTCAGGATGGGGAACACGTGTATACCTGTGGCGGATGCATGTTGATATATGGCAAAATCAATACAATATTGTAAAGTTAAAAAAATAAAATTAAACTAAATTTAAAAAAAAGAAAGAAGCAGGCTTCCTCAGTGGCTCAGACGATAATGAATCTGCCTGCAATGCAGGAGACCTGGGTTCTATCCCTGGGTCAAGAAGATGCCTTGAAGAATAGAATGGCAATCCACTTCAGTATTCTTGCCTGGAGAATCCCATGGACAGACGAGCCTGGCAGGCTATGGTCCATAGGGTCTCAAAGAGTTGGACACGACCAAACGACTAACATTTATTTATTACTTACACTTTGAAACAATTTATCAATTCATGGTAGAATGAAAGTCTAATTGTTTAATAGATGTTTGGTTAGGTAAGTGACTTCCTCCTCTCAACTCCTTCTCTAGACAACCAAAAAGGAGGCAACCGCATGGGTTGACCCCCTGACATTAAGGGTGAGACAAGAAAAACCCATTGGGACTATGGACAAAGCTGTTCAGTAAGCCAATCCTCAGGCCTCTTTAAGGTTGTTTCTGCATTAAGGGGCTTGAGGTTGGGGTAAAGATCCCTTTTGTGTTCACCAATGTACTGATATTTGTATGTGCAACTGAAGTGAAAAACTTATTTGCATATTTGACAGTGTTACCCTGCCCTTCTGTTGTTACAGGCCTAATAAAGGGGCTACGTGTTCCTTAAGTGCTTCTATGTAACATCATAGACTGGCTAGGGGTTGTGACTACAGAAGAGGATATTAATGGCTTTCAAGGACCCTGAAGTAGGAAAGAAGATTGTGTTTAAAAGTCACAATAGCAAAGGATAAAATGGTAATAGAAAGATATAAAAGCAGGGAAGCAGAGAGGAATACACAGGAGCCTCAGGTTCACACTTCTGCAAGCTTCTGCCCTGAATGCCAACTCTTATAGGGCAAAGTTTACCTGATCTGGGTCAATGACTCAGGCCTGGTTTCTCATCTGTCCCCTCCAGTTCGATCTTACACTTGTGACTCTCAACTAGATTTTATGGTACCAAATAACTCTGGTTTCCCTGCAGATCATTAAGTTTTTTGCCTTTTTATGGCACCAGCATGCCTCTTTCAACTGCCCTTACTGCTACCCCATCACTGTCCAGTGGGTTTGGACCATACCATATCACTTTGCTCCACCAGCAGTGCCCAGCTCACTCTCTGGGTATGCTCTACTTTTTAACATTCACAACTGAGTAATTACAAAAAGTACAATTTTAGGCCCGCAGTTTTAATTTAAGAAGGTAACAGAAAATATTATTCATTTCAGAAAACTTTTTATCAAAAATGTTGAACTTGTTTTTCTAACTTCGTGGTCTTGAAATTATGTTTTAATTATCTTGACAATACTTTTACCTGGAAAAACTCATTCTTTAAATATGCCAGAGAAAGGAGGTGTTATCACTTTATTAATTTTCTCAACTACTGAATTAATAGTGCCATTATTCATAAAGAGTTATATAGATTCTTTGAAAAGAAATAAATACCATAAATCTTTTGACTCATCCAAAGGACAGTACCTACATGCAACTGCTCGACATTTCTCAGTATTAAGCACCTTATGGTTCATTCAGCTCTGTCAGAGGAATGGGTGCTACTGGCTGAATCATCACCATTTCCTGTGAGGTGTGCATTGAATGTCAACTCGACCTTATTTCCTATAAACTTTTCAGAGACTTAAGAATGCTCAGAAATGGAGGTGAACTCAAAACCTTCAAAGTACACACTGCTATATTCAAAATGGATAAGCAACAAGGACCTACTGTATCACACATGGAACTCTACTCAATGTTTTATGCCAGCCTGGATGGGGGAGGGGCATGGAATTTGGAGTAGAATGGATACACATATATGTATGGCTGAGCCCTTTGCTGTTCACCTGAAACTATCACAACGCTGTTACTCGGCTATTCCCCAATACAAAATAAGAAGTTTAAAATTTGTGGGGGAAAAAACCCACCTTCAGTGTACAACTGTAGCTCTTGGAGACTTCACGCATACTTTTAAGGAGATCAGTTTCAGGATTTTTAACTTCCTAAAGTGCCCTTTCCTAAATCTGATTTCTCTGAGAATGAGCTGGATTCATAGTAGTCATTCTTTCACTTCATAGAATGGTACCCTGTATGCAAGACAGCAAAAGAGACACAGATGTATACAACAGTCTTTTGGACTCTGTGGGAGAGGGAGAGGGAGAGGGTGGGATGATTTGGGAGAATGGCATTGAAACATGTATAATATCATATAAGAAATGAATCGCCAGTCCAGGTTCAATGCAGGATACAGGATTCTTGGGGCTGGTGCACTGGGATGACCCAGAGGGATGGTACGGGGAGGGAGGTGGGAGTCGGGGGTTCAGGATGGGGAACACGTGTACACCCATGGCGGATGCATGTTGATGTATAACAAAACCAATACAATATTGTAAAGTAACTAGCCTCCAATTAAAATAAATAAATTTATATTTTAAAAAATAAAATAAAACGAGAGGAAAAAAAGAAGAATGGTAGCCCTCCATCCCAAATCTCAGCATTGTGCATGACCCTGGGTATTATCAACGCCAGGGTATCAAACAGAGAAATGCGAGTACTGGTTTCAGGGAGAACTCTTTGAATAACTAATCAAGGCACTTTAAGTTCATAAGGTTTCTGATCTTTTGCTACATTGCATACATATTTTATAAAAGTGAAGCTTATTAAAATACTGGTATTTCAGCACATGTTCACTTACTGTGAATTTCAGCCAATTTGAGATATTTGGGCCCATTTTTGAATAGTCTGAATGCTGAACACCATGAGCAATATGGGAAACATGATTATCCTCTTAAATGTAAAAAAAGGTGCTTAATGGACTATGATTTTTTTTTTCTAGATACATTGGATAAAATTCATGTGTAAAATTTTACTTGATTTATTTCAGATTTGCTGTACTTTATTGAATAAGGTAAAGAAGACTGATCACCAAAGAATTGATGCTTTCAAATTGTGGTGCTAGAGAAGACTCCTGAGAGTCCCTTGGACTGCAAGAGTATCAAACCAGTCAATCCTAAAGGAAGTCAAGCCTGAATATTCGGTGGAAGAACTAAAGCTGAAGCTGAAGCTCCAATACTTTGGCCACTTGATGAGAAGAGTCAACTCATTGGAAAAGGCCTTGATGCTGGGAAAGATTGAAGGCAAAAGGAGAAGAGGGCAGCAGAGGATTATTAGATGGTTAGATAGCATGACCAACTCAATGCACATGAGTTTGAGCAAACTACTGGAGATAGTGAAGAAGAGGGAAGCCTGGTGCACTGAGGTCCTTGGAGTCGCAAAAGATCAGATATGACTTAGCAACTGAACAACAACAATTGAATAAGGTAGCTAAAGGTCATGTTACCAAGCTATATCATGGCATATTTGTTCCTACTCAGCCTTGTCTTGCTTATTTCATCTTATAATATGTTCAATAATTTCTATTGTCTATTTAAAAGGAAGCAAACTCTAATTTTAGACTTGTGTTTAATATTTCAGAGGTTCATTTAAAAATATGCAAAAAGGTACATAATTTTTAAAGTTTATTTTAAGGGTATTTAAGGAAAACATTTGGAAGACTACTATACTAGTGTTCACCTATACTCAGTTCAGTTCAGTTCACTCACTCAGTCATGTCTGACTCTTTGCAACCCCATGGACTGCAGCACGCCAGGTTTCCCTGTCCATCACATCTCCCAGAGCTTGCTCAGACTCATGCCATTGAGTCGGTGATGCCATCCAACCATCTCATCCTCTGTTATCCCCTTCCTCTCATATCTTCAATCTTTCCCAGCATCAGAGTCTTTTCCAAGGAGTCAGTTCTTCACATAGGTTACCAAAGTATTGGAATTTCAGCTTCAGCATCAGTCCTTCCAATGAATATTCAGAACTGATTTCCTTTAGGATTGACTTGTTTGATCTCCTTGCTGTCCAAGGGACTCTCAAGAGTCTTCTTTAACACTGCCATTCAAAATCATCAATTCTTGAGTGCTCAGCTTTCTTTATAGTCCAACTCTCGCATCCATACATGACTACTGGAAAAACTATTGCTTTAACTAGATGGACCTTTGTTGGCAAAGTAATGTCTCTGCTTTTTAATATGTTGTCTAGGTTGGGCATAGCTTTTCTTCCAAGAAGCAAGCATCTTTTAATTTCATGGCTGCAGTCATCATCTGCAGTGTTTTGGAGCCCAAAAAATTAAAGTCTCTCATAGTTTCCATTGTTTTCCCATCTATTTGCCATGAAGTGATACTATACTAGCCAAACAAAATCCATATGTGGAAAAATACACCAAAAAGTAGTTTCTTTGGATTATGAAATTATGGATACTTTTTCTTCCATTTGCTTTCCTATAACTTTCTATTTTTTAGGATGAGCATATTATATATGAAAATTTTTAAACATTAAAAAAAATACTAAACACATTAAGAACTAGGAAGTCTTTAAAGGGAAGAATATAAAGAGGAGATTCTTTCCTGGTCAATTCTTAAAATATGAGGTAACTGGAGGGAATTATATGCCTACTGATAGGTACATTTTATTTATATAAATCCAACTAAAGTGGAGGGGGAAGAGTTTTTATCCCATTAAATTCTCCTTCATTCTTCTATCATCTTCTTTAAGAGAGATCTTGAGACTTTAGTGACTCAAAGGAAAGAAGGCTGTACCAGAAATGAAATAACAGTAAATATTTTCAAAATTGGGGTATAACTGACAAAATTGCATATAAAGTGTACAATGTGATGATTTAGTATATATATAATATGTTAAATGATTGTCATAATCAAGCAAATCTGCACATTCACCACCTCACATAGTTATTCTTTTATCCTTCTTCTTTGTGTGTGTGTGTGCACACATGAGAACACTTCAGATCTAGTCTCTTAGCAAGTATGCAATATGGTATTATAAATATATTCACCATGCTGTACATTGATCCTCAGAAACTCTTCATCTTATAAATAAACGTTTGCATCCTTGGATCAATATCTCCCCATTTCCTCCACCCCACAGCACCTGGGGGACTTCCCTGGTAGCTCAGTTGGTAAAGAATCTGCCTGAAATGCAGGAGACCCTGGTTCCATTCTTGAGCTGGTAAGATCTGCTGGAGAAGGTGTAGGCTACCCACTCCAGTATTCTTGGGCTTCTCTTGTAGCTCGGCTGGTAAAGAATCTGTTTACAATGCTGGAGACCTGGGTTCGATCCCTGGATTGAGAAGATCCCCTGGAGTAGAGAAAGGCTACCCTTTCCAATATTCTGGCCTGGAGAATTCCATGGACTCTATAGTCCATGAGGTTGCAGAGTTGGACATGACTGAGCAACTTTCACTTTCACAGCCCCTGGGAACTACCATTCTACTCTCTGTTTTATGAGTTTCATTTTTTTTTTTTGATGCCTCATATAAGAGATACCCAACAGTATTTGTCTTCCTCTGTCTGGTTTATTTCACTTTGCATAATGTCCTCCAGATTCATCCATGTTGTTGCAAATGGCAGGATTCTGTTCTTTCTCATGGCTGAATAATATTCCATTGTATATACACATCACATCTTTTTTATCCATTCATCTTGTCAGACACGTAGGTTGTTTTCACATCTTGGTTATTGTATACATTGTGTATAAAGGCAATGAACATGGGGGTACAGGTATCTCTTCAAGATACTGATTTCAGTTCCTTCAGATATATACCCAGGAATGGAATAGCTGGATCATATGGTAGTTCAATTTTTAATTTCTTAAGGAACCTCTATACTATCTTCCCATTGTGCATTCCATCATCAGCAAGATGATCATTAACAAGGAGTTGATGGTCTTCCTGGACCAGCCGATGCAGACAGCGGTGATGCACCACATCGAGCCCACCACTCAGCAGAACCTGGCCCTGCAGCTGGCTGAGAAGCTGGTCAGCCTGGTGGAAAACAATGAGTGGTGTTTGACCACAAGCATGGTGGGTACTTATGGTGGCTACTTCTGAGACCAGAAAGACGACTACTGCAGAAACTTGGGCTACATGCACCAGGATGGCTACCGCCAGCAGCAATCTCTGACAGCCTACTGATAGCTTAACTTCTGTTTACAATGCCCTAGACCATTCAATCTTTAGGTCCAGCTGCACCCCAGCCATTAAAGATCTATTTAGAGTTGCTACAGTTCCTGCTTGGGCTGCATATCCCCAGAGATGATGAGTTTATTTACTAATCATGTTCCTAATTTTCTACTATGTGACAGTCACAAGGCTCAGGATACAGGGATGGCTTGAGCATATCCCTGACTTCAAAGAGCTTGCTGTTCTCTGACATTTGACAAAAAGTTGTAATAACCTGTGATAAGTTATAACAGTGTTGTTTTAAGGTAGTAGAGATATTGAATAGGACTTCACTGGTGGCTCAGCCTGCAATGCAGGAGACCCAGGTTCAATCCCTGGAAATCCCCTGGGGGAAAGGAATGGCAACCCACTCCAGTATTCTTGCCTGCAGAATTCCATGGACAGAGGAGCCTGACAGACTACAGGTCATGGGATCACAAAGAGTTGGACACAACTCACACACACACACACATACACGCACACACACACACACACTGTCTTCCATAAAGGCTGTACCATTTTACATTACTACCAACAGTATTTAAGGTTTCTTTTTTCTTCTCATCCTCCCTAATATTTGTTATTGTTTGTTTTTTTGCTAAAAGTCATTCAACAAGTATAAGGTAATATCTCACTGTGGTTTTGATGTACATTTCTCTCATGATTAGTGATGTTTACCAGTTGGCCATTTGTGTATATTTTTTCAGAAATATGTCTATTCAATTTCTCTGCCCATTTTTAAATCAGATTGTTTTTCTGCTATTGAGTTATATGAGTTCTTTATACATTTTAGATATTAGCCCCTTATCAGATATATAGTTTGCAATTATTTTCTCTCATTCCACATTTCTGCCTTTCCTTTGTGTTGATCATTTTCTTTGCTGTGCAGAAGCTTTTCAGTTTAATGTAGTCCCACTTGATTGTTTTTTTTAATTTTATTTTATTTTTAAACTTTACAATATTGTATTAGTTTTGCCAAATATCGAAATGAATCCACCACAGGTCCACTTGATTATTTTTGATTTTGTTGTCTGTATTTATGGTGTCATATCAAAAAATCATTACAAAGACCAATGTCAAGGTTTTTTTGAGAAATGTTATGGTTTCATGTCCTATATTTAAGTCTTTAAAAAATTTCAGTTAATTTTTTGAATAATGTAAGATAGAAGTCTAATGTCATTATTTTCCGTGTGGATATCCAGATTTCTCAGCACCATTTATTGAAGAGACTTTACTTTCCCTATCGTGTGTTCTTTGTCAAAGACTACTTGATCGCATATGCATGAGTTTATTTCTGGGATATTTCTTCTATTCCATTGGTCTATTTTTATGCCAGTGGCACCACATTGTTCTTTTTTAATATTTAGTTATTTTTAATTTAAAAGGCATCATTTAAATACTCCTCTTCAATTTTTATGTTTATGTGCTCAGGGGGGATTTGCTGGTACATCCAAACAATGACTGTTGTTGTTCAATCACTGATTCATGTTCTTCTAAATTATGCTTTTAGGACAACCATTTTAATACTCCAGTACTCAACATTCATCAGTTTCTCAAAGTGACATTTCAACTTAGTGCTGGAAGGAATGCAGGAATGGACTTGAAAATTCAGTGTATAAGAAAACATACTATGTTCTATTGTCTAGTCTTCATGAAGCTTATATTCTAGCATGGGGAGACAGACAGTAAGTAAAATAAATAAGTGAATTATAGTTTTAGATCGTGTTACCATTTGGAGAGAAATAAAGTGGGAAATGCAGACAGAATTCAATGTGCTCAGAGAAGGTCTTGCAGGAATGTGATGTTTGAGCAAAGATCTGGTGGGCTTGAGTGAGGGGCTGTGGGTTTAATTTGAAGAAGTGTGCTTCAGACAGGAAGAACAGTGGAGGGGACAGATAGGGTAAGAAAAGAAGCTCTGGGCTGCTTTTGAGTACAGGTAAGGAAGCCAGTGTAGAAGGAGCTTAGTAAGCAAGGGGAGATGAAAGTGGGAGATAAAATCAGAAGGAAATGAGGTTGGAGAAGAAACTGTCATGAAGGGGGGCGGTGGGTGATAGAGTCAAGCTGCGTGGGCTTTCAGCTCTTCTGTCAGTTGAGATGAGAAGCTATTAGAGTGTTTTAAAGAGAAGAATGACCATGATTTGACTTCAAGGATTCTGGCCTAAGCAACTGGAAAGGTTGGGTGAAGTGGCCATTAGTTCCAATGGGATAAAATATCTTCTTCAAGAGGAAGATATTTTGCAGAGGAATAGGGTAGGGAATTTGGAGTTTATTCTAGGACATGGTAGCTTTAGAATGTCTATTAAGCATCCAGACAGGGATGTTGAACAGCCAGTTTGGTCATATCAGTCTGAAATTCAGAGGAGGGATACAGATGAGATACAAAAATTTAAGTGTCTTCTGCACATACACGGAATTTAAAGCCACAGGCATGAGTGAGATTACCAAGAAAGTATATATAAACTAGGGATAGAAAAGGGAAGGAGTCCTAGGACTGAGCCCAGAACATTCCCATGTAAAGATATAAGGAAAAATAAACCAAGGCAAATTTTCTATCTTTAAGAAAGTTACCTGAAAATTCATTTACTTGTGATTGGAAAAAACTGTATATATCATAAAGCTAAAGAACTGTAAAACTAAAATAGATCTTAATCCAAAGGATGATCAGATTCAACCTGTTGGCCTTTTGGCAACAAATATTTTGACCTTTAAAAAACTAGCTGACTCATTTCCTCAATTTAATTTAGGAGTTTAATTTCAGTCAAATGATGGAAAATGATTGAACTATGAACCTCCAGCATAAAGTAGGTGGATTAGAGTAAACAGGGGCTAATTTGGATGAAAGAGGGGATCTAGTTTTAACTCAGGGGTTTGGGTGAAGTACCACTTAATTCCACACATATTTACTGAGTGCCAATTATGTGTGAGACTTGTGAAAGAATTATTGAGGAAATACAAATTTGATTAAGAGACTGTGTTTTGGGACTTCCCTGGTGTTGCAGTAGATAAGAATCTGTCTACCAGTGCAGGGGACATGGGTTCGATCCCAGGTCTGAGAAGACTCCACATTCCTGGAACAACTGAGCCCGTGGGCCTTAACTACTGAGCCCAAGCTCTAGGCCTGAGAGCTGTACCTATTGAAGCCTGTGCACCTAGAGCCCGTGCCCTGCAACTAGAGAAGCTGCCGCAATAAGAAGCCCACACACCACAACCCAGAGTAGCCCCCACTCACCACAACTAGAGGAAGTCCGTGTGCAGCAATGAAGACCCAGTGCAGCCAAAAATAAATGAATAAACACAAATTTTAAAAGGAGAGAGACTGTCTTTTTCTTCAGAAAGATTACAACATAAAAATGGAGAGTGAAGCAAGTACAATGAGATAAGAGGCACAGAGAGGCAGAAATGCTTTACGGAGGTTCAAGTTAAAGAAAGTGATTCTCCATTAGGCTCCATAGAGAACATGGCATTTCAGATAGCCCCTGAATTATGGGAAGGATGAGATTTGACAGAAGATATAAAATAGGCAAGGACCTGGGGGTGGGAAAGTTCAGGAGTATGTTTCACTGGTGGGTATTTATGTCCTCAAACCATTGTTATTACATCCATATTTCTTTCATTTTTTTTTTCTCCCAAATGGAGAAGCAGAGATTACACATGTAAGTATGTTTGATTGCTTTAAGAAAATCTGTGTATATTTGCACACCTATCTTCATGGCAGTATTATTCACAATAACCATGAGGTGGAAGCAATCTAAATGTCCATCAGAGGAAGAATGGATAAAGAAAATGTGGTAAATATATATAATGGAATATTATGCAGCCCTAAAAGAAGGAAATTCTCTCATATAGTCCAAGGTGGATTAACTTTGAGGACATAATGCTGAGTAAAATAAGCCTGCCACAAAAAGACAATACTTCATAATTCCACATGTTTGTTGTTCAGTCACTAAGTTGTGTCCCCACTCTTTGCCAGCCCATAGACTGCAGCATGCCAGGCTTCCCTGTCCTTCACTATCTCCAGGAGTTTGCTCAAACTCATGTCCATTGCGTCACTCCTGCTATCTAACCATTGTATCCTCTGCTGCCCTCTTCACCTTTTGCCTTCAGTCTTCCTCAGCATCAGGGTCTTTTCCGATGAGTCAGTTCTACACATTAGATAGCCAAAGTATTGGAGTTTAAGCTTCAGCATCAGTCCTTCCAGTGAATATTTAGGGTTGATTTCCTTTAGGATTGACTGGTTTGATCTCCTTGCTGTCCAGGGGACTCTCAAGAGTCTTCTCCAGCACCGCAATTCGAAAGCAACAATTCTTTGGTGCTCAGTCTTCTTTATGCTCCAGCTCTCACATCCCTACATGACTACTGGAAAAACCATAGCTTTGAATATACAGATCTTTGTTGGCAAAGTGGTTTCTGCCTTATAATATGCTATTTAGGTTTGTCATAGCTTTTCTTCCAAGGAGCTAGCATTTTTAAATTTTGTGTCTGCAGTCACCATCTGCAGTCATTTTGAAGCCCAAGAAAATAAATCAGTAACTGTTTCCACTTTTTTCCCTTCTAGTTGCCATGAAGTAATTGGACTGGATACCATGATTTTCCTTTTTTGAATGTTGAGTTTTAAGCCAGTTTTTCATTCTCCTTTTTCACCTTCATAAGGAGGCTATTTAGTTCCTGTTCACTTTCTGCCATTGTTGTCCTCTTGTTCAGTCATTCATTCATGTCTGACTCTTTGCAACCCAATAGATCACAGCATTCCAGGCTTCCCTGTCCTTTACCATCTCCAAGAGCTTGCTCAAACTAATGTCTATTGAGCTGGTGATGCTATCCAGCCATCTCATCCTCTGTCATCCCCTTCTCTTCCTGACTTCAATCTTTCCCAGCATCAGGGTCTTTTCTAATGAGTCAGCTCTTCTCATCAGGTGGCCAAAGTATTGGAGCTTCAGGTTCAGCATCAGTCCTTCCAATGAGTAGTCAAGGTTGATTTCTTTTAGGACTGGGTTGATCCCCTTGCAGTCCAATGGATTCTCAAGAGTCTTCTCCAACACCACAGTTCAAAAGCATCAATTCTTCTCTGCTCAGCCTTCTTTATAGTACACCTCTCACATCCATACATGACTACTGGAAAAACCATAGCTTTGATTCTATGGATCTTTGCTGGCAAAGTAATGTCTCTGCTTTCTAATACACTGTCTAGGTTTGTCATAGCTTTTCTTCAAGGAGCAAGCACATTTTAATTTCATGGCTGCAGTCATCATCTGCAGTGATTTTGAAGCCCAAGAAAATAAAGTCTGTCACTGTTTCCATTGTTTCCCCATCTATTTGTCATGAAGTGATGGGACCGGACACCATGAGCTTCATTTTTTGAATGTTGAGTTTTCAGCCAATGTTTTCACTCTCCTCTTTCACTGTCATCAGGAGGCTCTTCAGTTCCTCTTCACTTTCTGCCATAAGGGTGGTGTCACCTGCATATCTGAGGTTATTGATATTTCTCCCAGAAATTTTGATTCCAGCTTGTGCTTCATTCAGCCTGGCATTTCGCATATAAGTTAAATAAGCAGGGTAACAATATACAGCCTTGACGTACTCCTTTCCCAATTTGGAACCAGTCCTTTGTTCCATGTCCAGAACTGTTGCTTCTTGACCTGCATACAGGTTTCTCAGGAGGCACATCAGGTGGCCTGGTATTCCCATCTCTTTAAGAATTTTCCACACAGTTTGTTGTGATCCACACAATCAAAGGCTTTAGCATAATCAGTGATGCAGAAGTAGATGTTTTTCTGGAACTCTCTTGCTTTTTCTATGATCCAAAGGATGTTGGCAATTTGATCTCTGGTTCCTTTGCCTTTTCTAAGTCCATCTTGAACATCTCAAAGTTCTCAGTTCATGTACTGTTGAAGCCTGGCTTGAAAAATTTTGAGCATTACTTTGCTAGCATGTGAAATGAATGCAATTGTGCCATAGTTTGAACACTCTTCAGCATTGCCTTTCTTTGGGACTGGAATGAAAACTGACCTTTTCCAGTCCTGTGGCCACTGCTCAGTTTTCCAAATTTGCCAGCATATTGAGTGCAGCACTTTTAACAGCATCATCTTTTAGGATTTGAAATAGTTCAGCTGGAATTTCATCACCTCCACTAGCTTTGTTCTTAGTGATGCTTCCTAAGGCCCACTTAACTTTGTGCTCCAAGATGTCTGGTTCTAGGTGAGTGATCACACCATTGTGGTTATCTGGGTCATGAAGATCTTTCTTGTATAGTTCTTCTGTGTATTCTTGCCACCTCTTCTTAATATCCTCTGCTTCTGTAGGCCCACACCATTTCTGTCCTTTATTGTGTCCATATTTGCACAAAATGTTCCCTTGGTATCTCTAATTTTCTTGAAGACATCTTTAGTCTCTCCCATTCTATCGTTTTCCTCTATTTCTTTGCATTGATCACTTAGGAAGATTTTCTTACCTCTCTTAGCTATTCTTTGGAACTCTGCATTCAGATGGGTATATCTTTCCTTTTCTCCTTTGCCTTTTACTTCTCTTCTTTTCTCAGCTATTTGTAAGACCTCCTCAGACAACCATTTTGCCTTTTTGCATTTCTTTTTCTTTGGAATGGTTTTGATCACTGCCTCCTGTACATTGCCATGAACCTCCATCCATAGTCCTTCAGGCACTCTGTCAGATCTAATTCCTTGAATCTGTTTGTCACCTCTACTCTATAATCATAAGGGATTTGATTGAGTTCATACCTGAGTGACTGAGTGATTTTTCCTAGTTTCTTAAATTTAATTCTGAATTTTTCATGAAGGAGTTTATGATCTGAGCCACAGTCAGCTCCTGGTCTCGTTTTTTGCTGACTGTATAGAGCTTCTCCATCTTTGGCTGCAAAGAATACAATCAATCTGATCAGTATTGATCATCTGGTGATGTCCATGTGTAGAGTCATCTCTTGTGTTGTTGGAAGAGGGTGCTTTCTATGACCAGTGATTCCCTTTGCCAAATTCTAACAGAATAACAGTTAACAACTTTTGCTCTTCTTCATTTTGTACTCCAAGGCCAAACTTGCCTGTTACTCCAAATGTATTTAACTTCCTACTTTGGCATTTGTCCCCTATGATGACATCTTTTTTGGGTGTTAGTTCTGGAAGGTCTTGTAGGTCTTCATAGAACCATTCAGCTTCTTCAGAATTAGTGGTTGGGCATAGACTTGGATTACTGTGGTAATTAGATACATTAGAGTGTATCATCTGAATATCTGAGGTTGTTGCTATTTCTCCCAGCAATCTGGATTCCAGTTTGTGAGTCTTCCAGTCCAGATTTTATATGCCATACTCTGCATATAATTTAAATAAGCAGGGTGACAGTATACAGCCTTGATGTACTCCTTTCCCAGTTTTGAACCAGTCTGTTTTTCTGTGTACAGCTCTAAGTGTTCTTTCTTGACCTACATACTAATTAAACTCAAAGAAACAGAAAGTAGAATAGTGGTTGTCAGAGGAAGGGACAGTTGAAAAAGAATTGTTGGTCAGTGGATATAGAGTTTTGGTCTCAAAAGGCTGAAAAGTTCTAGAGATCTGTTGCACAACAGTGTGCAAATAGTTAACACTGCTGTACTGGGTGAGCTTCCCTAGTGGCTCAGGGGTAAAGAACCCCCTGCAATGCAGGAGATGCCGGTTCAGTCCCTGGATTGGGAAGATCCCCTGGAGAAGGAAATGGCAACCCACTCCAGTATTCTTGCCTGAAGATTCCCCATGGACAGAGGAGCCTGGAGGGTTACAGTCCATGGGGTTGCAAAAAGTCAGACATGACTGAGTGACTAAGCATGCACGCATTGTACTGCATACTTTAAAATGGTTAAGATGATAACTTTTATGTAATACGATTTTCACCACAATTTTTTTAAAAAAGGAAAAGAAAATATGTGTATGACCAATACTCATTCAATTGCAAGCCACTAAACTCAGCCAAAACAGCTTAGTTGAACAAAGGAGAATTACCCGTTCAGAGAGCCAAAGAATGCAGCAAGGCCTTAATAACTGCGACCAGAAATTCTAAAGAGCCCCTAGGTGTCACTCTTCACCTCCTGACTCATCTTTCTCACTGCAAACCTGATTTCTCTACAGGGTGGCCAACAATAGCCAAGGATAATTCCTAGGTTTTACACCTTGGACTTTCTGCCAGAGTGCCCCCCACCCCCGCCACCTGGCCCACCCGCTGCATGTTCTCTTCCACGTTCAAAACACTGAGAAGAGCTGTAAGTAGCCCATTTGGCCTCTGGACCAACTTTTGACAGGATCTTGTATAAAGATATTACAAGGGGTCAGATCTTATAAGAAGAACCTGGTAAGTTCTGTGGGAACAGTGTGCTTGGGAGTGGGAGGTAATTTGCTAGCTAATTTAATGCTATATAACAAAGCACTGAAACAACCATCATTTATTTCCTCAGATCTGCAGATTGGTTGAGGCAGCTCTACTTCAGGTAGTGATGACTAGGGTGGCTACACCTTGGTCATCTACTTCCTGCGACAAATAAGAGAGCCAGAGCACGTGGAAGGCCTCTGAGGTTTAGTCTTTTAACCATCCTAACACTGCCACTCCCACTCACATGCCACTGATCAGTGCCAGCCACACGGTTAAAAACTAAGTCAAGCACAGAGAAAAACTTTCTGCCCAAGTGAAGCTATAGTCAGAGTTTGATGCAGAGAAGGGGAAAGGATGGGGCTAAATCATTTAATCTATCACAAGGGGTGAATATGAAAAACAGTTTCCAGAGGAAGTTTGGGTGATTGGCAAACAAGACAACAGGAGTCCTGTGTAGTGTTATTGTTGTTGTCTCGTTATTTAGTTGCTAAGTTGTGTCCCACTCTTTTGCAATCTCATGGACTGTAGTCCATCAGTCTCTTCTATCCATGGGATTCTTCAGGCAAGAATAGAATAGAGTACATTGCCATTTCCTTCTCCAGGGAATCTTTCCAACTCAGGGACTGAACCCGGGTCTCCTGCACTGCAGGCAGATTCTTTACCATCTGAGCAATCAGGGAAGCCCAGCAAATAAAGTGATATTAAATAGTAGATTTTATCAACCCCAAAATGCTAAAATAGAGAACATGGGAAGAGAACTAATTAGCCCTGACAATGTAACAAGGACTATATTAAGAATTTTATAGATGTCATCTAAAAGCAAAACAGTACAAGATGTTGTTAACCTGAAACAATGTCATTTTGCCCATGAACTCTCTTAGGTTGCAAAGAAAGTGTCCTTGAGAATTCCAGGTTAATAACCACTTTTCCAGTTGGTGCTTCTTTAAGAGTAGGTCACACCTTATTAAATTGTCTATGAAAGCACCAGTATGGATGGATGGAAAAGAGAAATATTCTGGAGCCAGAGAAATCTAAGTTTAAATTCGAGTTTGGCCACTCACTAGTTGAATGACGTTAGACAAGTCACAAGACCATTTTCTGTTAGTTTTTTTCACTGTAAAATGTGAGTAATAATATATACCATATAGGATTTGGAGGAGAATTGAGTAAGATTGGATCTATAAATGTATATCTCAGTGTCTGGCACATAATTATCTGATCAATATAGGTTTCTTGGTTACAGTGATAACAAGTAGAATAAGGCAAGATTTCTATCTTGAGTTCAACGCTGTGCTCCTTTCCACACTAAAATCAAATCAAATAGAATGGAAGAAGTCTCAAATAAAATGGAGCACAAGTTTACATAGGAAAAAAATAAAACATTGAGATCATTAGTGCTCTACTTGAAACCAGAATTCAATTAAAAAAAAAAAGCAGTTTGTTTTGTTAACTATTTTTGCCAAGAGAGTCTTCTGGCAATCTAACAGTGAGAGTTTCATTTAATATCTCAGTCAGTAATGGGGCACATATAGCTTATTGTTTGTTTTTTAGCCATGAGACATGTGGGATCTTACTTCCCTGACCAGGGATCAAACCCACAATCCATACATTGGAATCCCATAGTCTTAACTACTGGACCAAAAAGAAAGTCATTATTGTTAAATTGTTAGAGTACAGTGGCTTAAACACTGAAGAGTTTAGCACATCTTTCAACCAATACAAGTTACAGGTGTGATTCAATTTTTTTTAACTTAGGAGAAATATTAACTTTGGCTTCAGTAGCTAACTGGCTTTCTCTTTTAGGATATTTCTTCCTTGTGCTTCCTTTTCTTTACAGTATTAGGAAATCAAAGTGTTCATACTGATAAATACATTGTGAAAAGGAAATTTATAGTATAAATTAGGTTGTCAGTTTTCTACTTTCCTATTTGATAGAGTATATCGTGGATGGTTAATTTAATTAGCTTGTCTTCTTTAGATATCTTTATACTTCCAGTTGCTGCAGCTTTGTTTACATGAACCTTTATATTTTGCTGAGATTTCCTTTTAAGTTAATACTAATCAGTTGTTAAATAAAAGTATGATTTACTATGTTAGCATTAAACATTTGTGCATGTTTCATACTAGAAACCAGTAGAAAACTTCATTAATCCAGAGCACAGCATTACTCAATAGAAAAGAATTCTCAGAGTTTTATTACTTCATATTGCATAATGTGTCTTCTTTTCTGGATGGCAAAATTACAGAGATATTCTTTAAAAAATTTTTTTCAAATTGGAGTTGCAAGAAAAAATGGTAAAACAGAGTTTACTCCAAGGAAGCGTTTATTTTCCATAAATTTTTCCCATTACAAAAAACTCTGCAAGTCTAATTTTCATTTCTTGAACAATTTGTTAACCTCATTAGATCAGATTGTAGCAACCACAAATTATATACTATAGCACATTAATTTATTATTAGATAACTATTTTAAAATGCTGCAACTTCAGCTCTTTTTACTCTAAGTCATTTTCCCACTGTGAATATAAGGCAGATAAAAACAAGAAAAATATTTTGTATCATTTTGGTTTGTTTATATGTGCAACAGTCAGAAAAATTTTTTTAACTGTAACTGCTAGGAATCCAATTCAAACTATTTAAATAAAGATGGGAATTAATGGGAAAAGAATACAGCCTACTTGTAGAACTGATGGAATTTCTGTGAGGAGCAGTTAACTTCAGGTATCTCAAGGAGAGAAACTTCCAACTTAACACAACCAGGACTTTCTCTCTTTCATGCCATTCATCTCTCATATGCTTAATTCTTCTCGGCTTTAGTTTCTCAAAACATTTTCCACATAGAATCCCCAGACTACAACTTTCTTATTCTGTACCTCAAGAAAGGAGTCTTTTCTTGAAGAAAATCTCTGAGAGGAACTCTGTCTGCCCTATCTTGGAGCCTATACTTAATCCTTTAGTCTCTTTTCCTAGAGAAAGGAGATGCTGTGATTGACTAGAACAAGATCACATTCTCATCCCTCTAGGCTAGAGTGGAATGATGTACTATAATTGATGATCCAATCACAACTCACTGGAAAAGGGTAAGGGCAGTTTCCCCAAGGAAAATGGTAGCTGTTGGCATCTGGTCCCATCACTTCATGGGAAATAGATGGGGAAACAGTGGAAACAGTGTCAGACTTTATTTTTCTGGGCTCCAAAATCATTGCAGATGGTGACTGTAGCCATGAAATTAAAAGATGCTTACTCCTTGGAAGGAAAGTTGTGACCAACCTAGATAGCATATTCAAAAGCAGAGACATTACTTTGCCAACAAGGGTCCATCTAGTCAAGGCTATGGTTTTTCCAGTGGTCATGTATGGATGTGAGAGTTGGACTGTGAAGAAAGCTGAGCGCTGAAGAACTGCTGCTTTTGAACTGTGGTGTTGGAGAAGACTCTTGAGAGTCCCTTGGACTGCAAGGAGATCCAACCAGTCCATTCTGAAGGAGATCAGCCCTGGGATTTCTTTGGAAGGAATGATGCTAAGGCTGAAACTCCAGTACTTTGGCCACCTCATGAGAAAAGTTGACTCATTGGAAAAGACTCTGATGCTGGGAGGGATTGGGGGCAGGAGGAGAAGGGGACAACAGAGGATGAGATGGCTGGATGGCATCACTGACTCAATGGACGTGAATCTGAGTGAACTCTGGGAGTTGGTGATGGACAGGGAGGCCTAGTGTGCTATGATTCATGGGGTCGCAAAGAGTCGGACACGACTGAGCAACTGAACTGAACTGAGCAAATGGAAGTGGGAAGAGAAGAGTATTCTACACTTAAATAAATATATGAATGAATAGCTTTAGTCTTAATTCCACTAGAATCTGAGCATGTCATACCTCTTTGATTTCAGTCTTCTCTGGTCATGTCTGAAGGTCTGGTGGGGTTCACATTTTAGGCCCTGTATACATCAAGCATCTTAATGCCTCTTCAGATAAATTTTAATCCAAGAGAAGGGAATGTCATGGCACAAAAGTATGACTTAAGGACAATGGACCAAGGATAAAGGAGGAGAAATGAATATGAATTTGGCACTATTTCTATCTATCACTCAGATTATTTAGTGGCCCAGCCCCAACGGATGTTTGGGGTGATCATTGTTTGACAGTGCTCTTTGTGGGATAATAAAGTGCAGGAGATCAGCAGCATTCATGACAACTTCTACAGGGACCTGAGATTGCACCCCAGTGTAGACATCTGCACTCTCAACATCTAGTAGCAGCAACATTTATATTTTATATTAAAAGGGTCAACCCAGCTGCACAGTAGAGTGTGGATTGAAGGTGGTTGAAGATGGAGGCAAGAAGATGAGTTATTTAGAAGGCTATAGGTGCTGTCCCAGTTAAAAAAACAATGAGAGTTTAGCCTAAGGCACTAAAGAAAGAACTGAGAGGAAGAAGAACTAAGGAGGAATGAAACAATTTGGTAATTGATCCGTCAGATGTGGACAGTGAAAGAGGCATTTATTGGCATATGGCTTGTATCAGTCAGGATAGGCTAGGATCCAGTGACAACAGCAAACTCTGAAATCTCTGGAACTTACCACATTTTCCCTTAATGATATGGATTATGTAGCTATGCCATCTGGAATTCATGGCCACAACTGAGGGGAAAGAAAAGATTGAGAAGAACACAATTTCTTTAAGTGCCTTGTCTTGGAAGAGACATACATAATTTTCATTCCCATTTCATTGTCCAGAACTGGATAAATTATCCCAACCTAGTTGCAAGGGAAGTAAGAAAATGTTTAGAAACATGTATATTTGGTGCTTCTCCTGTTAAGTGTGAGTTAGTGGTATGGACTCTGAAAATGCACTGCCTGGGTTTATGTCTCAGTTCTACTTACTAGCCACGTAGCTGTAGGAAAGTCTGTTTCCTCACTTGTAAAATGGTTTTGTGATAGTACTCACCTCATAGGCTTGTTTTGAATATTAAATAAGGTTGATGCATATAAATGGGCTTCCCAGGTGACACGAGTGGTAAAGTGTGACCTGCCAATGCATGAGACATAAGAGACGTGGGTTCAAGCCCTGGGTTGGGAAGATTCCCTGGAAGAGGGCATGGCAACCCACTCCGGTATTCTTGTCTGGAGAATCCCATGGACAGAGGAGCCTGGCGGGCTACATATAGTCCATGGCATTGCAAAGAGTCGGACACGGCTGAAGTGACTTAGCACACATGCATGCATATAAAAGACTCAGAACTTAATTAATAATTTTAATTATTATTATTATTCATGTTAAAATTACTCTAATATTACATTTTCACTGACCAAGTGAAAGGGCGGAAAGGTGTGAGAGAACAAATTTAGGAAGGGACATAATTAACAAGTAGACATGTTGAATTTGCAGTGTTTGTGGGGCCTCCAGTGGAAATGTTTAATAATAGGCCATCACAAAATGAATGGAGTTTCAGAGAGAGATGGGGCTGGGGAGATAAACCTAGGAGTCATCGGTAAATAAGAGATGACTTAAACTTTGGATATGAGCGAGATGCTTAGGAGAAGTGACTGGGGTGAGAGAAAAGAGCAGTGTGAAGACAGAACCCTGGATAACACCAACATTTAAGAAGTGAGAGGGAAAAGAAGAGCTTGTACAGGAATGATCAAATCAGCAGGAGGAAGCCAAGAGGAAATAGAAGGGAGTTTGAGAGAGTATTCGTTCTTTTAGAATTATAACAATTTGTCAATGTTTAACTTAACACTTTAGTTCAAAGAATAAAATGGTATTTGATATAAACTATTAAATTTAATTTTTAGAGTTTTAAGTAAATCATTATAAGTAGCTTAAGAGGAAATGTAAGTATAACACAAGAAGTAAATATATAAGAATTTTCATAATTATCAACTTTTATAATGACTTTTTGGTCAGCATTTTGATTAGAAAGACAGCTCTTAATAAAAGGAAAATCTTCCTGTTTCAATAAGGAATGCCAATGTAAGGAGACAAATCAGAACTCAGTGGCAGCAAAAAGTAAAGAGAAAGTGGTTGAAACATAAATTCAATAGTTTCACTGCTTTATAATGGTAATTTCTTTTCTCTATATTAGGTATAAAAATGGGCAGGGGCTGAGGGAGAAGGGACACATTGCAGAAAGAATCTTTCTCAAAAACCTACAGTGTAGTCACAGTAGCTTAATCTCCAACTGGAAAACAGCACATTTTGGGGAAACTGTTGTGCAGCCCTTATCATGAGATATTTAGTGTCATTTCAAGTCATTATAACTGTTTGTTGTTGTTGTTTAAAAAAAAAAAAAAACTTTGGTATACTGCCATCAAGTGGTAAAGGGTATGTGACGTAAGGGAATATCATATTTCTCTTCATTTTATTCTTTTGAATCAATGGCTCAACAGGTAAAGAATCCTCCTGCAATGCAGGAGACACAGGAGATGCAGGTTCGATTCCTGGGTCAGGAAGATCCCTTGGAGGAGGACATGAAAACCCACTCCAGTATTCTTGCCAGGGAAATCCCATGGAGAGAGGGGCCTGGTGGGCTACAGTCCATAGGGTCTCAAAGAGTTGGACACGGCTGAGCTCATGGCCAGGAACCTACTTTATTATTTATGGGTCCCTGTGGCTGACTCTGGTGATGTCCTGCCAGTGTGCATGCTAAACCATTTCAGTTGTGTCCAACTCTTTGCAACCTCATGGACCATAGCCCGCCAGGCTCCTCCGTCCATGGGATTCTCCAGGCAAGAATACTAGAGTGGGTTGCCATGCCCTCCTCCAGGGGATCTTTCTGACCCAGGGATCACACCCAAGTCTTTTATGTCTCCTACACTGGCAGGCGGGTTCTTTACCACTAGTGCCACCTGGATACCATTATCCTATTTTTAATTTGTCATACCATTATAAAGAATGTTATACTAACAACATGGTTCCTAATTATTTGTGCGTTTCTATGATTACTTTCTAAATATAAATTCTTACAAATGAAATTGCTGAATCAAAGTTTACATATATTTTGAAAGATTTCCTACAAATTGTAAAGCACCATTCTAACAAGTCATACGTCCACTGGTAGAGCATAGGTGTGCATGTTTCTCTTTCTTTCCCCAGATTGCCAATGTGATAAGGGGAAAGTTATATTTTGTAGGCTTAATGCATATGGCTCTGAATATTTTGATAATTAAAAATATAATTAATAGTCATTTGTAGGTATTTTTCAAATGAACTGTTTAAATTCAACACATTTTCTTCTCCATTATTGTGTTTGTCCTTTTCTTAATGATGCCTAAGATTTTTGAGATACGTTTTGTTTATACACGATGGGTAATTTTCCAAGTTTAAAATGTTTTGATGGTTTTGGACATGCAGAAATTTTAAATATTTATAAAGTCAGATTTTACAATCTTTTACTTTAAATACTGTGTTTTTACATGTAAATCAAGCAAAACGTTTTAAGATATTATACAATAGAATATGTTTAAAGTTGTGTTTTTTAATAGGAAGAAAAGATTTATAGGGAAAAATAATTTAAATATTTGAGAATATGTGCTTTCTTAGTACTATAAAATCAAGTTCAGGTAGCAATTTTTAATTGTGTTGTATGGACTTTGTGGGGATAGGGAGAGGGCTGGGGGAAAGAAACATAATGAAAGTTTTGAATATCTGTTTTTGTTTGGTATCAGGCCTCATGCTTCAGATTGGTAAATGATTTAATTCTCAGACCAGCCCTATGAGATCATTAATCTACCTATTTTACAGTTTCCATTCATTTGACAAATATTTGTAGAGCTCAGTATCAATTTTTAGATATCCTTTCATAGGAAGTGAAAAAAATAAATCCAAACTACTCTGTGCACAAAGAGGATTTATTTTATTATGAAAAAGTCTGACAGTAGTTGTAACTTCCGTGGTAGCTTAACTGGGGTCCCTAACTGGTCTCTCTCATGCCTCTCCCTAAACCAATCACTGTGGTCAGGGGGTTGGGGTCAGTAGTCTCATTGCCATAGCATAGACAACATGCTTTCCCTTTGGAAACCCGGAGTTGAGTGAGTTCTCAAGTGCTGAGGGAGCAGCATGAACCCCAAGGCACAAAGATATTGAGAGAGTCATTTCCTAGGCAGGTTGATAGGGAGTCTAGGGGTCCCCAAGGAGAGAGGGGTCTGGAATTCTCAAGGAGGAAGAAAGGACAAACTTTTTTTCTTTCTCCACATTCCTTAGGATTATATAACAATAATGTATCCTGCCTGAGGACAGTCTTTGGATTAAACCTTCTGGCTAATTCTATTATCTTAAAATGTAAATTATGGGAGTAGGTCTGATGAGGTCTTTACAACCTCCAGACATTCTTTGGAATATATAACTTCATTGTTAACACTAGCAAGTGGGTACTCTTTCTGCCCGCTTCTGATGCCTATGTCAGAAGCTTTCTCTATCTCCTTTATACTTTAATAAAACTTTATTACACAAAAGCTCTGAGCGATCAAGCCTTGTCTCTGGCCCCGGATTGAATTCTTCTCCTCCGGGGGCCAAGAATCCCGGTGTCTTCGCGTGATTCAACAACAACTTTTCAATATGAAAACCTGAAACATCTGAAAAATTTACATGAACTGATAAGGTTGTCATTTTGTGTGCCAGGGGTTGGCCCAAATTTAAAAAAAAATCACAACTGTATTCAGCATAAACTGGACTCAGATGGTAGATATTTCCATATCCATATCCTATACTGTGTAATTTGGACTATGTTCTGAGGGCAATATCAAGGCCAGGAAGGGAACTGAAACTGCACAGATGAGGCACTAACCCAGCCAAAACTCAGACTGGGATTTGCGCCCACAAGTTGGGACTTGAACTTACTGTCTCTTGATTGAGATTGCACACCAGGTTCCAAGACTTAATGAAGTGCTGGTTCTTTATGTCAGTGCAGAAGGAATTTGGTGAGAGGCAAAGTGATAGGTAAGAAGTGGATTTATTTAGAGAGATACACATTCTATAGACAGAATGCAGTTCATCTCAAAAGGTGAGAGCTGCCATTTAAAATATGGCGGGTTAGTTTTTATGAGCTGCGTAATTTCATAGGCTAAACAATTGTTCCAACTGTTTTGGGAAAGGAGGGGATTTCCAGAAATTGAACCATTACCATCTTTGGGGGCTTTATGGTCAGCCTTGGAACTGTCTTGGCACCAGCTGTGGTGTCATTTGAGCATATTACAATGAGCATACAATGATGGGTAAACATCTACTGAAAGTCAAATCTTCTGCCGTCTTGGGCCTAATTGGTTCTAACCAGTTATGTTGTCTCCTCAGTGGCTATGCCATTCTTGTAAAAGTTGTGCCCTGTCTCCTTCCCTATTGTTGTAGGACAAAAGGCGATTAAAAACAGGAAAGAATCTCAGGGTAGAATAATGCTTGAGAGAGCAGAGGAATGGGAGTTCACAAAAGAGGGTAATAAGAATATTCTCAGTGAGGCAACGGAAGTAGGAAAGAGTAGCATCCCTTGAGGCCAAGAGAAGGGAATATTTCAAGGAGCCAGAAGTCAACAATGTCAAATTCAGAACTGAGGTCAAATAACGTAGGGTCTGAAAGATGTCCATTGGATTTGCAAATGAGAGAGATGAAACTAAGGCATCACTAAGGGGCCAAAGAGTTCATTATCTAGAAGTAAGAGAGGTGATGGGCTAAAGGAACGAGAGTTTGTGATCTAGGACAAACTGGTAAAGCTCAAGATTTCAGTTACAGTTTTATTGGACAATGAAGTAAAAAAGCTTTAATCTAGGAGGTGAATGAGGGTCAAGGTGAGACACTGACTTCATAAATTTAATATGAAGACTGAGAAAGATCTCAAATCCATAAAGGTGAGAGATGGCTGGGGATTTGTTAATAAGTTGGTGTGGAAAGATACTTGAACCTCATAAAAGAAGGCCCTTCCTAAAGAAGAAGAAAAATAAAGGCGTGAGGGGGATGATAGGCAAGTTGAAGAATATTAACACTTCTCTCAGGCCTCGTGGTTTGTGTGGAGCAAGAAAAGAGATGCTCCCATTCCAGAGAGGAAAGAAGGTGGGGATGGGAAAGCAAAGGATTTCACCATTTCTGAATGGCTAAATAAATATCTGGATATTATTTAAACCAAATATAGTCAATATGTAGTAAAGACTATATAATAAAGAATCTCTTGTCCAAAGAGAAGCTCTGGACTTTGTTCTTGGCTTCTGGGAGGTTATCTCTGGGTCCTATTATTGTTGTGCCTGATAGAGTGTCTGGGGGCTTGTGTCACACTGGATAATCCAACAATGTGATTTAGGGTGGAGGGCTATCTACTCCTGCATAGTCTTGGCGGGGCTGACCACTTAGTCTAGTGGGGGATGACCACTCTAGAAAGAACAATGTGCCTTAAAGTAGGGTCTCTGGATCAGTCAACCCATTGAGATTAACTATGGGGGAAATGAGTCAATCATGCTTATATGATGAACCTCTAAAAGCTAAAAACTCTGGACACAAAGCTCAGGTGAGCTTCCCTGGTTGGCCGTGCTCCTTATGTATTGTCATACATCAGTGCTGGAAAACCAACCTCTTTCTGACCCCAGGAGAACAAACATGTGGCACTTCTCCTGTCCAGTATGCTTTGCCTTTGGTTGATTTTAACCTGTATCCTTTCCCTATAATCAACCCTAATCCTGACAATAATGGCTTTCAGTGAGTTCTTTGAGTCCTTCTGCTAATTATTGAAGCTGAGGGTTCAAACTTGGTGTCAGAAGTGAGGGTGGTCTTGGAGAAGATGCCCTCTAACTTTATGGATGGCCCAAACACCTTGCAGTAGGAAAAAGTCTGCAGATATCACTTTCTTTGCTTTCTTATAGAATACAGTTTATGTTCTAAGACATTGTGTACTTTTAAAATAATGCATTTATTAGATTCCTTTACCCAATATTTATCTATAATAGGTTCATGAACTCATTTGGTAAATACCTGTTGAATTTAACTGAGAGTAATTAAGGAAGTAATTAAGAAAGTTAGGAAAGAATCCATTTAAATTGCTTCTGAAAAAAAAATAAATTGTTTCTGGTGTACATTTTACCAAATGTTTTTTTATCAAAGAAAATACTTTATGCTGTATTATTAATACTTAGTTCAGTTCAGTCACTCAGTCTTGTCCGATTCCTTGCGACCCCATGGACTGCAGCACGCCAAGCCTCCCTGTCCATTGCAACTCCCGGAATCTACCTAAACTTATGTCCATTGAGCCAGTGACGCCATCCAACCATCTCATCCTCTGTCGTCCCCTTCTTCTCCTGCCTTCAATCTTTCCCAGCATCAGGGTTTTCTCAAATGAGTCAGCTCTTTGCATCAGGTGGCCAAAGTATTGGAGTTTCAGCTTCAACATCAGTCCTTCCAATGACCACTCAGGACTGATCTCCTTTAGGACGGACTGGTTGGATCTTCTTGCAGTCAAAGGGACTCTCAAGAGTCTTCTCCAACACCACAGTTCAAAATCATCAATTCTTCGGCGCTCAGCTTTCTTTATAGTCCAACTCTCACATCCATACATGACTACTGGAAAAACCATAGCCTTGACTTGACGGACCTTTGTTGACAAAGTAACGTCTCTGCTTTTTAATATGCTGTCTAGGTTGGTCATAACTTTTCTTCCAAGGAGTAAGTGTCTTTTAATTTCATGGCTGCAGTCACCATCTACAGTGATTTTGGAGCCCCAAAAGATAAAGTCTGCCACTGTTTCCACTGTTTCCCCATCTATTTGAATAATTGTATAATTTGGGGCAAATCATATGATTTCTTTGAGCTTGATCATTTCTGAAATTGAAGATAATACCTTTCCCATACATACTAATTAAAGATTGAGGATTAATGAAAGAGGAAGGATAGAATGAGAGATGTTACTAAAAATGTCTAGTCTACTATCTGGCACATAGTTTGTATTACATAAATATTAACTGATATAATGATAATACTCCAAGAATTTTATATGATTCATGCTTTATAAATTTCATTGACTAAAAATTGTTAAGTAGTTAACATTTCTGAATTCAGTTTTCCTTTTTTAAAGACACTAATTTCACCTTTGTGCAAATTTGCGGTGAAGGGATTATAATAATATTAGTCAAATGTTCACTAGAAACTAGTTACCAATCCCATACAAATCATTGCACTTCATGAATATGGTTTATGAAATATGATAGAATTAAACTACCTCGTATCTTTTATCATTGAAAATCTTGTATTTAAATAAATCGATTCCAATGTTTTCATACATTGGCTGTGAATAACAATTTCTAGCTGTCTTTTGATTACTACATAATTAAACCTATATTTATTTTTGTGAAGTTCTGTCATTAACACTAGCATGGACTTGTGATGATTAATGCTGTTTTCTAAAGCTTTTGTTTCCATTTTGATTTGCATCAGTTAAGGCACATTCCTAAAATACTTATCAACACAATTCTTGACTAAAAAATTAATCATTATTGTAGACAGTTTTCACCATTCTTGATCAAATCAAGAATGCTTTCAAGTCAGTCATTTTTAAAGTATGATTCTGTTGTGTGTGAATAGGGTAGTGTGTGTGTGTGCGTGTGTGTGTGTGTAGCCAAACCTGCTACACAACCTGTAAAATACAAGGATGATGTTACCAATCACATGGGGGTTTCATGGCCTTAGGAATAAGAATGAGTTTTTTTTTTTTAAGTAATAAGTCATGAAAAAGCAATCTTTCATCAAGTATTCAAAACAGGCTGTCAACTTCCATTCAGAGCTGCAAACTGCAAGGAGGAAACTTTCTTTTTCAACTGTGGCATTTCCAGAAGGAAATAAAGAGAAGCAGAGTCATTGCCCCCAGTTCTTTGTACTTCTCTCCTTTTCTTAACCTCTCTCTCCTTCCACTGTTCAGCATAATAGCTTTTATATCCTTAAGGATTTAGTGAGTCACTTTGGATCTTAGTTACAAAAGTATGTGGGCAAAATCCCCTGGAGGCAGAGACCTTTTCGAGGGTAGGAAACCTCAGGAAACTGTTTCTATGGACACAGGACACATAGCTAAGGGCCTGAATCCGGCAGAAAACAGTTACCAGAGCCAGGAAAGAAAAGAAAGTAGGTGCGGTTTGAGGAGGCGGAGGCGTTGCAAGTTTGAAAGCTAACATTTGTATGGAGATAGAAAGCGAAATAAGAAACGCATGCTTTTAAGTCTTAGGCCCGTTTCCTCCCCAGCCGATAACAGAACTTTCTCCCCCCGGGATCTGGCTGGGGAGGGACTGGGCGCGAGGCGTCCCTGTCACGCTGGGTGGCGGAGTTCCCAGGTGAGTGTGGGACATAGGTGGGAGGCAGGCCTAAGGGGCTTCTCCCAGCTTCCTTGAAAGGACTTTTGCCTCTTCTATACTTAATTTTAAGGAGTTTCCTCAATCACAACATCCTTGATATTTTGGTTTGCTATTAAAGGACCACAGGCAGAGGGTATTTGCGAAGGGCTCCCTGATTTCCAGGTACCCCTGAGCCTCTTCGCGCGGCCCTCCTGAGATGGAGGCTCCCGGGGAAGGTGAACTGGAGGACCGGCATGAAGTGTGGGCGGCTCCAGGCATCATAATCAGTGCCTTTCAAACTTCCGAAACAAACAGAACGGTTGTGGACGGGGCTGGTTGGAGTTGATCACTTCAGCAATAATTGTGATGCGATTTCAAATTTGTCAGTAAGTCTTCCTATCGTAATCTCATTGGTTGCTCACAATGACACTCCCCAGAGTTTGTACACATACTTTAAAAACATTTTTGATATTTTTCGTTAGAAGCTTACCATCCAACCTCAAATTGGTGACAGGCAAATTTTAGTAATGTTTGAAAATCGAGTCAATTTTCTCCCCTGCTCTCATAACACAAAGGGGACAAGAAATTAAATAGTATGGATCTATGCACAGAGGCCAGGATTGATCTTTAAATCTTCTAATAATGATTTTTTAAGTTAGTTCTCAAGGTCCGTCTAGTCAAGGCTATGGTTTTTCCAGTGGTAATGTATGGATGTGAGAGTTGGACTATGAAGAAAGCTGAGCGCTGAAGAATTGATGCTTTTGAACTGTGGTGTTGGAGAAGACTCTTGAGAGTCCCTTGGACTGCAAGGAGATCCAACCAGTCCATTCTAAAGGAGATCAGTCCTGGGTGTTCTTTAGAAGGACTGATGCTAAAGCTGAAACTCCAATACTTTGGCCACCTCATGCGAAGAGTTGACTCATTGGAAAAGACTGATGCTGGGAGGGATTGGGGGCAGGAGGAGAAGGAGATGACAGAGGATGAGATGACTGGATGACATCACCGACTCGATGGACGAGTTTGGGTGAGCTCTGGGAGCTGCTGATGGACAGGGAGGCCTGGCGTGCTGCAATTCATGGGGTCACAAAGAGTCGGACACGACTGTGCGACTGAACAGAACTGAAGCTAGTTCTCATGATTTGTGGGCTGTGTTGGTTTGCTAAAGCTGCCACAACTGCAATAGCACATGTCATGATCCATGCACAGGTTGGAAATTTCCAGACATAAAGCAGAATGAGAGGGAAATAAAGTTTATTAGAGTGGGAGATGCTGTTAGAACAGTGGGGCAGCTCAAGGGAGAACCAGTGTTGAATAGGGGTCCTTAGTCCACTTTCTACCCAGGGCACAAGACGTGGGATAGGGATCTTGCAGGTTATTTGCTTACTGGATGAGGAAAGTATACTGGGTGGGGGGAAGAGTAAGGCAAATACCTCCTCCCTATGGGGTAGGTGGGGAGACAGGTTATACTGTTCCATTAATAGTTGCAACAAGAGGGAGGGAAGGACGATAAGGGTCTGGTTTTTCCATTCCTGCATTCCAAGACCCTCCTTGGTTATCTGCTCCTTTATCCTTGGGTCACCACACCACAGACAGTATGACTTGAACAACAGTAATTTATTCCTCACAATTCTGGAGACTAAAAGTTCAAGATCAAGGTGTGTGCAGGATTGGTTTCTTCTTAAGCTTCTGTCCTTGGCTTGCAAACGGAGCCCTTTTCCCTGTGTCTCACCCGATCTCCCCTTTGTGCATATTGTCTGTGTCCTAATCTCCTCTTCCTGCATGCCACCAGGCACAGTGGGTCAAGGCCCACTCTAATGGCCTCATTTCAGCTATTTTAACTTAGTTACATTTTTAAAAATAAAGGCCCTCCCTCCAAAAACAGCCACACTCTGAGATACTTGGGATTAGGATTTCAACACGCAGATTTGAAGGTGACATAATTCAGCCTGTAATATAAGTCAACATTTTAGACTAAAAAAAAAAAAAAAAAAGAATTCTCTTGTGTCTGTACTTGGAATGTGAGGTAAAGAAATTTAGCCAGTTATCTCAAATGGAGCAAAACATAATCACTTAAAACAAGTGCTTTCTAGTGCTCAGTACAGTGTTTGGTGGGGCTTCCCAGGTATCGCTAGTGGTAAAGAACCTGTCTGCCAATGCAAAAAACTTAAGAGGCGTGGGTTCGATCCTCAGGTCAGGAATAGCCCCTGGAGGAGGGCATGGCAACCCACTCCAGTATTATTGCCTGGAGAGTCCCATGGTCAGAGGAGCCTGGCGGGCTACAGACCATGGGGTCACAAAGAGCCAGACACGACTGAAGCAACTTAGCATGCATGCAGTGTTTAGTGGTCTGTGTCAGGTACAAGTATAAGAGGTCTTTTCCTGCAAGGAGTGAACATATGACCTGATGAAGCCAGATAAAGGAGTAAACGTTAATGTGAGCCTCCATTTTCTGGATAGTTGCTCAGTCCAGCTCTTTAGTTTATGAGTTTAAGCCACTTTCAGTTTTCTTTAGATTTTCCTTTGATAGGAGATGTTTGCAACTTGCTGAAGAAGACTTCTTAGCAGAGCCTATAATATTGGCAGCATTGGGCTTTTTGTTTGATTTTTGACTTTTTTCCAGTTCAAAAGTACTGTTAAAATGAATTAATGCTTTTTTAAAAGTAACTTTTTAGTTTGATATTGTTATTTTTAGTAATGACTCAGTCTCTGACTGCTTATAATGTTGGCCTTACAGCCTTGAAATTGTTTGTTGATGTAGCCAAGTCTTTGCAGTGAAGCCAGGGGGTGATTTACTTTGAGAGTGACTGGGAATTTTATTCTGCCCTAGTTGGCAAGTTCTCTATTTCATTAGGTTCTTTTTCAAAAACCTGTCATTACTGAGCCAGTAATTAAGAACATAAATCTCAGTTGCCTTTGAAAATAATTTTACCAAGTTTAGATTTGGCAAGAACCAAATCTTATAATTCACTCAACTTCATATTTCATCCCCAGTAAATCACCTTGAATTAATATCATCCATCACAGATAAACTGGGATTGCTCCCCATAAAATGCTTTATTCAGAGAATAAATAAATGAATAAAATGCTTTATTCATTCAAACTAAATGATAATTTTCAGATCCCAATTAGGTGTAAAATCCTTTTCTGGTGCTGAGATTCAAAGCAGGTAAATCAATTCTTGCTTTAAATGAGATTTAACACAGTGAGGAAGAGATTTGTCAAATGATAAGTCTCTGTAGTACAATGTGCCAAGTTCTATCATGAAGGACAAAATACAATAGCACATAATAAAATGTAACTGTCAGTGGGACAAAGAATGAGAGACTGTCAAGGAGAGTCTTGCAAAAGAGCTTGCCTTTACATTGCTGTGCTGTGTGCTCATTTGTGTCTGATTCTTTATGACTTCATGGACTGTAGCCTGCCAGGCTCCTCTGCCCATGGAATTTTCCAGGCAAGAATACTGGAGCAGGTTGCCATTTCCTACTCCAAGGGATATTCCCGACCCAGGCGTTGAATCCATGTCTCTTGTGTCTTCTGCCTTGGCAAGTGGATTCTTTACCACTGTGCCACCTGGCAAGCCCACCTTTATATTAGGAGTTGAGAAAGGATAGGCTTTTGACTAGAAGACATTAGGAAAGAACATCCCAATGAAATGAAAAGCAGGAATGGGACTTCTCTAGTGGTTCAGAGGCTAAGACTTTGAGCTCCCAGTGCAGGGGGCCTGGGTTCAATCCCTAGTCAAGGAACTATGATCCCACATGTCTGGTTTTCATGTTGCAATGAAGACTGAAGATCCTGTATGCTGCCACTAAGACCCAGCACATGCAAACAAATAAATGTTTTAAAAAGAAAGAAAAAAAAGCAGGAGTGAAGGACATGCTTGGAAAGGTGCAGGATGTGTCCTGGGAAAAGAAATGGTAAAGCATGGAAGAAGATGGGTTATGGGGGAGGTTAAATGGAAGGTGGAGTGAGCCAGATCCTGGACTGTTTTCTTGAACTGTCCTGTATGTCATCTGCAGAGCTTGTGTGTTACTCTGCAGATACTGGGGAGCAAACTAAGGTTTGAGGGCTGGAACTGGACCCGACCAGTGTCCTGTTTAATTAAGCCAGCTCTGATGGCATTTTGAAGGACCAATATTTGAGGAATGAGGAGGAAAGTTAGGGTCTGGCAAATTAGGGAGATTAGAGTGCAGTAACTGAGAGAAGAGAAAATGAACATCTTAAGGTCTTAAGGAAGACAATAGCATTGAATGTAAAAGCCAGGATCATGACTCACCTAGAGCTAGACATCCTGGAATGTGAAATCAAGTGGGCCTTAGGAAGTATCACTACGAACAAAGCTAGTGGAGGTGATAGAATTCCAGTTGAGCTATTTCAAATCCTGAAAGATGATGCTGTGAAAGTGCTGCACTCAATATGCCAGCAAATTTGGAAAACTCAGCAGTGGCCACAGGACTGGAAAAGGTCAGTTTTCATTCCAATCCCAAAGAAAGGCAATGCCAAAGAATGCTCAAACTCCTGCACAATTGCATTCATCTCACAAGCTAGTAAAGTAATGCTTAAAATTCTCCAAGCCAGGCTTCAGCAATACGTGAACCATGAACTTCCAGATGTTCAAGCTGGTTTTAGAAAAGGCAGAGTAACCAGAGATCAAATTGCCAACATCCACTGGATCATCAAAAAAGCAAGAGAGTTTCAGAAAAACATCTATTTCTCCTTTATTGACTATGCGGATCACAATAAACTGTGGAAAATTCTTCAGGAGATGGGAATACCAGACCACCTGATCTGCCTCTTGAGAAACCTATATGCAGGTCAGGAAGCAACAGTTAGAACTGGACATGAAAGAACAGACTGGTTCCAAATAGGAAAAGGAGTCCGTCAAGGCTGTATATTGTCACCCTGCTTATTTAACTTATATGCAGAGTACATCATGAGAAACGCTGGGCTGGAAGAAGCACAAGCTGGAATCAAGATTGCCAGGAGAAATATCAATAACCTCAGATATGCAGATGACACCATCCTTATGGCAGAAAGTGAAGAGGAACTAAACAGCCTCTTGATGAAAGTGAAAGAGGAGAGTGAAAAAGTTGGCTTAAAGCTCAACATTCAGAAAACGAAGATCATGGCATCTGGTCCCATCACTTCATGGCAAATAGATGGGGAAACAGCGGAAACAGTGGCAGACTTTATTTTGGGGGGCTCCAAAATCACTGCAGATGGTGATTGCCACCATGAAATTAAAAGACACTTACTCCTCTGAAGAAAATTATGACCAACCTAGACAGCATATTAAAAAGCAGAGACATTACTTTGTCAACAAAGGTCCATCTAGTCAAGGCTATTGTTTTTCCAGTAGCCACGTATGGATGTGAGAGTTGGACTAAGAAGAAAGCTGAGTGCCAAAGAATTGATGCCTTTGAACTGTGGTGTTGGAGAAGACTCTTGAGAGTCCATTGGACTGCAAGAAGATCCAACTAGTCCACCCTAAAGGAGATCAGTCTAGGGTGTTCATTGGAAGGACTGATGTTGAAGCTGAAACTCCAATGCTTTGGCCACCTAATGGGAAGAGCTGACTCATTTGAAAAGACCCTGATGTTGGAAAAGATTGGGGGAAGGAGGAAAAGAGGACGACAGAGGATGAGATGGTTGGATGGCATCACCAACTCGGTGGACATGGGTTTGGGTGGACTCTGGGAGTTGGTGATGGACAAGGAGGCCTGGCATGCTGCGGTTCATGGGGTCACAAAGAGTCGGACACGACTGAGTGACTGAACTGAACTGAACAGAAAGGGCTTGTCCAGTTAGGGTCAATGTAGCCTCACTGTACATGGAATTATGTGAAAGACTATTGGTCCATTTTAACCCCAAGATTCTATGGGTTAGGTTTCTGTGACCACATAAGAACTCTCCATTCCAGAAAGGAGCATTTCCCAGCAACTGTAAGTGTATATAAGATTGCTTCAGGTGTATCTATGCATATTTAAGAAATAAGATCATCTCTTTCACCCCTAGTTAATATATTATTGAAAGGCAGATGATTAGATCTATTTACTTGAACACAAACTAATTTTGTTTTTTGATGACTGTCCAAATGACAACCCACTCCAGTACTCTTGCTGGGGGGAAATCCCATGGACAGATTAGCCTGGTAAGCTACAGTCCACGGGGTTGCAAAGAGCTGGACATGGCTGAGCAACTTCACTTTCACTTTCTAGTGTGGCAACATCATAATGCTTATCCAAGTAGCATCAAACTGTCTCCCTAAACACTTACTATATACTCAAGACCTACACTAACGCCTTATGAGACAATGAGTTTTAGTTTTTGTTGACTGAACGCAGAAAAAAGAATTGAATGAAAAATTGAGAAGTAAAACTATGAGAAAATTAGAGAAGAAAAGGAAAAAAGATAATAGATGACATGGTACAGAAGATATTAAATTTCTGAATTAAAATAGAATATACTGAATTACTGGATTAAATAGAAGACACTGACTTGCTGAATAAATTCTCTTTGTTTCCCAAGTTCCAAGCATTTAGTTTGGGTATAATTGAAGAAATATCTTCTGAAGTAGGCCATCAGACATATGGAGACCATTGGTGGTTGCACGGTGACAGGTATGCAGAAAAAAACAAAATGATATGCATATGTGGAACTTGCATTTTCCAGAATTTACAGATAACCTCATACATTTTATCCCTAACCAGTAAGTGTATCATTACTTATATTTACTTCTTTCATTTATCAAACACTTTATGTGTCACTTGCATTCACTCAGTTAAACCTCATAACAGCCCAAATGAAGTGGGTTCTTCTATTATTCCCTTTTTATGAATGGGACAATACAAAGAGGGTAGGCAACTAGCCCACAGTCACACAGCTGGTAAGTAGCAGAGCCAAGGATTCAAACCCAAGCAGCCCAATTTTAGATTTCATGTTCTTAACCAGTATACTACGTTGCCTTTCTAAGTTTGAAGGTGGGAGAGAAAGCAGTGTTTTTTAATGTTATGGCTTTATCTAGGAGAACCTCAATAGGACTCTGTGAAAGATTTATACATACTCATAAATGTAAAGGCAGACTAAAGGCAAGCATCAGCTCAGTTCAGTTACTCAGTTGTGTCCGACTCTTTGTGACCCCTTGGACCACAGAACATCAGGCTTCCCTGTCTAGCACCAACTCCCGGAGTCACCCAAACTCATGTCCATTGAGTCAATGATGCCATCCAACCATCAAATCCTCTGTTGTCCCCTTCTTCTCCTGCCCTCAATCTTTCCCAGCTTCAGGGTCTTCTCCAATGAGTCAGCTCTTTACATCAGGTGGCCAAAGTATTGGAGTTTCAGCTTCAACATCAGTCCTTCCAGTGAACACCCAGGACTGATCTCCTTTAGGGTGGACTGGTTGGATCTCCTTGCAGTCCAAGGGACTCTCAAGAGTCTTCTCCAACACCACAGTTCGAAAGCATCGATTCTTTGGTGCTCAGCTTTCTTTATAGTCCAACTCTCACATCCATACATGACCACTGGAAAAACCATAGCCATGACTAGATGGACCTTTGTTGGCAAAGTAATGTCTCTGCTTTTTAATATACTATTTAGGTTGGTCATAACTTTTCTTCCAAGGAGTAAGCGTCTTTTAATTTCATGGTGGCAATCACCATCTGCAGTGATTTTGGAGCCCAGAAAAATAAAATCTGACACTGTTTCCCCATCTATTTGTCATGAAGTGTTGGGACTGGATGCCATGATCTTAGTTTTCTGAATGTTGAGCTTTAAGCCAACGTTTTCACTTTCCTTTCACTTTCATCAAGAGGCTCTTTAGTTCTTCTTCACTTTCTGCCATAAGGATGGTGTCATCTGCTTATCTGAGGTTATTGATATTTCTCCCGGCAATCTTGATTCCAGCTTGTGCTTCCTCCAGCCCAGCGTTTCTCATGATGTACTCTGCATATAAGTTAAATAAGCAGGGTGACAATATACAGCCTTGATATACTCCTTTTCCTATTTGGAACCAGTCTGTTGTTCCATGTCCACTTCTAACTGTTGCTTCTTGACCTGCATACAGATTTCTCAGGAGGCAGGTCAGGTGGTCTGGTATTCCCATCTCTTTAAGAAATTTCCACAGTTTATTGTGATCCACACAGTCAAAGGTGTTGGCATAGTCAATAAAGCAGAAACAGATGTTTTTCTGGAACTTTCTTGCTTTTTTGATGACCCATTGGATGTTGACAATTTGATCTCTGGTTCTTCTGCCTTTCATTTACCATTTTCCATTTCCTCAATGGCTGGTGGTTAATTCATTTATTCAGGTTGTTAGGTATTCGGGATGCAAGGATGAGTTAGATCTGCCTCTGGCCTTCAATAAACAGTATAGAGCAGGGACAAAGTATATCAAATGCTTTAAGAGAGTGTGATTAAAGAACTAGGACAGCAGTATACATAGACTATCATGTGAATGTAGACATTGGACATCTAAATCACAGTTTATCAGGAATTCCTCCCAGCAGAGGTGTTATTTCTATTGGATCTTGAGGGATGCATTGGACTTAGAAATACAGAGAATGGATAACAGCATTGTAGGCAGAGGAAATAGCAAAGACAAAGCAACTAGTGAAGGAAAGTACAATGCATTCAAGGACTGCAAGTTGTTCATCAGGACTGGGGTATCAAGGATACATGAGGAGGAGGCAGGTGAGGTTCAAGACTTAGTCAGAGGCCAAACCTCGAGCCTCTTAGGATAAATCAAGGAGTTTGACGTTTGTCTTGAAATCTATAGGGAGGGGTTGGAGTGTAATCAGGGAGGCATGTGATTGTATTTTTCTTGAAAAAATAATTCAGGCAAAAGTAAGAATAAAACAGATGGGATGGAACAAATGTACAAAGATATTTTGAAACTGTTGCATTAACCCGGACAAGTTATGGAATCTTACACTGAGACAAATAGCAATGTGAATGGATAAGAGGAAAAAAACTGAAAAGATACGTAGGATGTAGAATATACAAGAGAAAGTGATTATTGTATATTTAGAGAAAGGGTAGGAAGGAGTTTTCCTGGAGTGTGTTAGTGTTAGTCACTCAGTCGTGTCTGACTCTTTGTGATCCCATGGACTGTAGCCCACCAGGCTTCTCTGTCCATGAAATTCTCCAGGCAAGAATACTGGAGTGGGTTGCCATTCCCTTCTTCACAGGATCTCCCCATCCCAGGGATTGACCCCGAGTTTTCTGCACTGGCAGAAATTCTTATTTCTGCCATATTCTTTACCGTCTGAAGAGCAGGGAAGCCCTGATTAATTGTAAATACCTCTATTTTTAAGCCCAAATTATTCCCTAGTTTGGTTCCCATCTCTTAGCCAAAATTCTAGTGATGTAAGCTTTTACTTTATCTATAAACCAAAACAGAAAATTTGCCATTATCCTTTTTTTAAATTTTAATTTCTTGTGAGAGATACCTATCTTCTACTCTGTTGTACTCAAAATAGGAAAACATTTTAAAGTAATGGGAGCCATTTACCTAGCAGAGAATTTGAGAAGCAATCAGGAGAGAAGACAAAATGAATATGACAGAACTTCTGATATTTATTTTCCATTTGTCTCTTAGTAAGAAAATCCTGATTTTCACCTGACTGTATCACAGAGATAAAGGGACTGCGAGTCCCAGCCGCCTTTTTAGCTGGGTACAGCTATTTTACTATGGCTATTCCTAGAGAGTGGTGACCAAATTCTGGTTTGGGGAACTGTTTCGTTAGAAGGGCTTTAAAAAATATATTCCTGGTCTTTACCTCTGTAAATCCTAACAGTGGGTCTGTGGAGGTAACTGGGAATTTGTACTTCTTGAAAACTTTTGAGTTCATTCTGCAGTATAACTAGGATTGACTAGATGGACCTTTGTTGGCAAACCATCTTTCAACAAAGATGGACCTTTGTTGAAAACCATTACAACTCCTAAGTTTATGGGCTGGATGCCTAAGATATAATCTATGTGATAATAAAAGTTGGAAGAGGTTTTTGGCTAAGGGAGCAGAAGAATGGATTTACTTTTAGTCCTACATTTGGGCCACCTGTGGGAAATCTGGACTGAGTGAGGTATATAGTTTGGAATTGAGAAGAGAGATTTTGTTTGGAAATAGATGGTGGGAGATGAAGCCCTGGGAGAAGGCAATGGAACCCCCCTCCAGTACTCTTCCCTGGAAAATCGCATGGACGCAGGAGCCTGGTAGGCTGCAGTCCATGAGGTCACTGAGGGTCGGACATGACTGAACAACTTCACTTTCACTTTTCACTGTCACGCATCAGAGAAGAAAATGGCAACCGACTCCAGTGTACTTGCCTGGAGAATCCCAGGGACGGGAGAGCCTGGTGGGCTGCCATCTATGGGGTCACACAGAGTCGGACACGACTGAAGCGACTTAGCAGCAGCAGATGAAGCCCTGAGTTTGGGACGTCATCCTGAAAGAATATATGGAGTAGTGGGAAAATGGCTGAACATTTAAGAACACTAGTATTTAGGAAGTAGTGTGAGAAAGAACAGCAAATTGAAGATATCGGCAAGGAATATTTAGAGAAGATAAGATGACAGGACTGTTGTCATAGAAACCAAGAGAAGGGAGACCAGTAGAAAGCAGTGGTTAACATTAGCAAAAGTTTAAAAAACTCAAATAAGATAAATACGAGCAGAAAAGTATCCACCTATTTATAAAATGGTGACCCTGGTAACTTATGGGGGCAGATTTAGAGGAATAGGTTAAGAAGTCAAATGATGACCGACTGAGAAGGAAAAGGGATGTAAAAAATTAGAAAACCTCAGTATAAACAATTATCTTAAGAATTTGGCAATCAAGGGAAGATGAGAGAGAAAGTGATGGCTAGTAGGGAGAATGGAGGAATTTTTTCCTTTTTTTCAAATAGAAGAGCCCTGAGCATGCTAAGGAAAAGGAATTGGTGAAGAAAAACAATAAAAGATAAAGGGATGAGGAAATTAAAAAATGGAAATAATTCTTTTAGGAGGCTAAAGATAGTAGAGTCTAGGATATATGGGAGGAATTAGCTTTGGATGGGAGAGGCAACACTTCTATTAAAATTAAAATACAAGCGAGATGGCAATGGATGGATGCCAATGAGACTTTGGTATGAGAAGTGGAAGTTAAAGAAGTTCTTACCTGATGGTCTCTATTCTTTTTGGTGACATATGAGAGACTATTTGCCTTGCCTAGGAAGATGGGTGTCACAAGAAAAACGTCTGCCAAGAGACAACTTACTGTGATAGAATACCTAGCACAGTATGTTTCATGTAATGGAATTAGTGGCTAGAAGCCAAACGAAATGTCTATCATTAAATGAAATTGTATGCTGATAGAAATAGAATAATGAAGTAGAATTTATGCCCATAGAAGTATGAATATGAAACTGAAGTATGAAGCCAGTATGCTGGTTTAAAATAGACATTAAAATTAAAGATTAAATCAAGAGAGGACAGATGGTCAAACTGAGGGATATTTAATATAATCTGGATGCTCTTGATTAAAAGGTTAGTTTTTACTTCATGCAAAAGCAGCTGGGATGCATCATCATATTAGACCTGGTGGTCCTTTGCTCTCAGCATTTACTTGAGGAGACACAACTAGGTTCTTGATACCCCCAGGGTGATGATGAAAGCAAGCAGGTTAGTCTGTGGTGTTACCTGCCCTGCACTCTCCCCCAGCGCCCTTCATCCACTGGTAACCACTGGCACGTTGCCAAAGGGCTATGAAAACATTTGCAAGCTAAAAAAGGGAATTTTGCCTCCAAAAAATGAAAATAAGACTGCAAAACTGAAACTAATAACATTCTGTCAGTTTCATTGTCAAACTTCATATTCTTCACTTCAGAAAAACTCATAAGCACAGTGATTTGCCAGAAATCATTATCATAGCTGAATAATTTGCTCATAGCAAAATAATTTTAAACCAAAAACATAAAAATTTCCTTCAAATTAGCTTTCTATGTGTGTGTTTATAAAAATTAGAATGATGTGGCGTAGCTTAAAATATCTGATGTGATGTTGAAGACAAGGGATTGTAAAAGGCATAAGACATTTTACCCTTTAAAATCCCTGCTTTCTGTCCCTCCCACTGTAAGCAGCAAGTCTCCATGCCCTCATATAATTCACATCTTCCTCAAACTGGGAAATGCATTCCTTTGGTTCTTCTAGTTATTTACCTCTGTGTGTTTTATTTAGAAATAGAAATCCTTGTCCCCACTAAAATAAATTTTGGTGAGAATTAGAGTATCCTTCCCCATATTTGAAGTCATATTATGTTTAAGAGTAACACAGAAGCTAAAATTCCTGTAGTTGTTTTTAGGATATATGAGAGGGGTGGTTTCTAAATCTGAGAAGACAGTATACAGTGTCCAGATAATCTCTAATTTCTCCCCTACTCTCCTGTAGGAGACCCAGAGAATCTGAGGCATTCACAGTGTGCTAACACCTTTACCCTATGTCTCTCTTTCCCAAGCTGCAACACAAGGTTACGTGGTTCATACCAAGGCAGGCTATCTGCATAGCTCACAAAAGTCCTTTGTCACATAGGACTACATACATCATGGGATGGAGGTGGAGTATTTGGATATAGCAAAATGTCAGAGGGCTTGCTGGGATGGTAAGACACCAGCAGAGCATCAGGAATTCAGCACAATAGATGGTAAAGGAAAGAAAATAGAAATGATAGTAAAGGAAAGAAAATAGAAACGATAGCTAAAAGAAACCAAATACAAAATAATTTGAGCTTTTGGCATAGGGTTCTTAATTCTTGTCTTTTCATGCTTTATTGCCTCTGTGTGATGTTGACTGAATAATATACAATATAAGAGACAATGCATTAAAAGTTTTTGAGCTAAAAAGAATCTTAGTGTAGACATTGATGTTCACTAGAAATATTGATGAATTCAATACTTTCTGTGAAGTTTTACAGACCTTTAAATAAATGTCACTGGAGCCCATTTAATTCAGTGAACAAAAATATGTTGAATGCATGAATGTCTACTCAAATTTTTAAAATTAAATAAATAAAGTCGAGGGAGTTTGGGATTGGCATTCCTGATCCTTGCCTCCACTCTGCCCCTAGATATGTATATTGCATTGTAAGGTACTTTGTGGCTTTTAATTTTCTCATCTGAAAATGGAAATAAATTATACCAGGTTCTAGTTGCTAATATTCAAGTCCCTAAAACTAATGTGGACCATCTGAGCCCAGATGAGATTTGTAGCAAATTAATTAACTGGAAATATGAACTATTATGGCAACAGATCCTTCCCAGCTTGGCTGCTGCTCCTTGTGACTGATTGCCTGCTAAGTGCTGTATTAACAGTCTTGGATCATCGACCAATTTAATTTGAATGTAATTAATTCTATAAATGTGAGCTCTCTTTATTTACTTTCATTAAAATTAAATCATGACAAAAAGAAGATATATATCAAACTGCATGCCCTTGCTTCAGGTATGAGTCACATCTGGTTTCCATACAGTAATCTTGAACTTTCTTCAACTCACCTTTAATCATGCTTTTAAGAATTCCTGGGGCCCACATGCTTCTGGGAATTCTGATCATATGAGCTTCTGTCTAAAACATTTGAGTACTTCTACATTTCTGTGATTTGTTCCACGATCTAGAAAAGAACTGTATTCTTTTCTTTACCTAAAACAGTGTTGGAAATGTGTGTCTCTTAATTTATGCCTAAATAATTAATTATATGTTGAATTTTGTTTTGGAGATTTATTCCTCCCCCTCTTCCTTTTAAATAGGAATTTACTGACTGACAATGGCAGAAAGAGTCTTAGATAAGTTGGATATTCTTGATGAGCAAGCAAAGACCCTCTTGGCCACAAGAGCAAAGGTTTGTAAAATATGAGCTAAAATTCACTAACTTTGATCATTAAAAGGTTATCATTTCAAATGTGAGTGGGCTACAGGCTAATTTTTAAAAAGGTAATAATTGTATTAGTTAAAAGAGTCATTTATGAAATACTATAAAGAATTGATTAAATATACGAGGTAACTTCCAGCCAGCTGTAATGTTTGGTTATGATGCATCTAACCTGTTTTTTTTTTTTTTTTTAATCCTAAGCAGTCAAATAGTAAATGTGACTACTCCTGGGACTTCCCAGGTGGTTTAGTGACTAAGACTCTATGCTCCCAATGCAGGGACCATGGGTTCAATCCCTGATCAGGGAACTAGATCCCACACGCTACAACTAAGTGTTCACGTGTCACAACTAAAGACCCCACATGCCACGACTAAGACCCAGTGCAGACAAATAAATTTTTTTTAATGTGACTACTATAGTTTTTACTTATATGTTAAATGTAAAAACTTGTTTATTTGGTTCATTAAAAGGAAGAACATATTTGATATAGCTACCAAGTTAGAAATAAAGTTCTTAGAAAATAAACTGAAAAGTGTTTGTTGTTTAACTGCTAAGTCATGTCCGACTCTTTTGGAACCCTATGGACTGTAGCCTGCCAGGCTCCTCTGTCTATAGGATTTCCCAGGCAAGAATACTGGAGTAAGTGGCCATTTCCTTCTCCAGGGGATCTTCCCTATCCAGGGATTCAATGTCTCCTGCATTGCAGGTGGATTCTTTACCACTGAGCCAACAGGGAAGACTCAAAAGAATGTGACTATTATAAAATTAAATATAAGATATTAATAAATAATACAGTTCTGAAACACCAGATTTTTTACATGTGAGCAATTTAATTTGATTACAAAAAGACTTGTAAGATAATATAATAATGTGGATAAATGAAGTATATATAAAGAGCAATGGAGTTTGAGAAATCAAGGAGGACACCACAGAGAGAAACTCTTAAGTGAATGAACATTTTGCAAACCTGAAAATGAAAGCATTAATGTTTGAATAGTAATTTGGTTTTTTAATATTTCATAATTATCTCCTTTCATTCAGAAAATAAAGTAGAGGAATATGGAAAAGTGGAATACATTTGTTCTGTAATAGCTATCAAAATTTTGAAATACCAAACTAAGCATAACTTAACTAAAGCAAACCTGTTAGACTTTGACACCCCAAAGTTTATTGCTTTTTAATTTTTTTATTTTAAATGAATTGTAATTTACTTTAAAAGTATAATCAGAGATAAATCTATTAAATTTGTCACAAAATTTCTTTATACATAAAAGGTTAAGTTATAATTGGTAATAATAATTCTTACTTTTCCAGGAGCCTCCTTTGCACAAAGCATTTCCATGTATTTTCTCATTTTGTGTAACTATGCTTAATTCATGTGACTGACAGAAAATTCTCTTGAAGTTCTTTTAAAAGTATATAAAGTCATTTAAAAAATATTTTCTTAGTTTTCAAGTTATATTTTTGGAAACAAGTTAAGCAATATATATAGATATATATAAAGAAAATTGTACATAAGGAAAATTATATAAAGAAATATTAATAGTTTTGCGCCTCTTCCCTCTAATCCTTTCCTCTGAGGCAGACTCCTTTTAGCAGTTGAGGTTAAGTAAAGACAAATGTATGTATACAATCATACATTCATAATCGTAGACTCAATTCCATGGATGGAGGAGCCTGGTGGGCTGCAGTCCATGGGGTTGCCAAGAATCGGACACGACTGAGCGACTTCACTTTCTTTCTTTCCATTGTTCCTTTTGGAGAAGAAAATGGCAACGCACTCCAGTGTTCTTGCCTGGAGAATCACATGGACGGAGGGGCCTGGTGGGCTGCAGCCTATGGGGTTGCAAAGAATCGGACATGACTAAGCAACTAACACACATACAGACAAGATGTTACAGAAATAGTACAAATAGTTCCATGTACCTTTCCTCAGTTGACCCCCAAAGTGACATCTTACATAGTTGTAGTTCACTAGCCCAAACCAGCATGAGTCACATCCAGCACTGATACTGGTGTATTACTGTTAACCAGACTACAGACTTTACCCAGTCATCTCCATTTTTTGACCTTTATTCATTTGTATCTGTAGTTTTATGCAATTTTATCACATTACAGATTGTGCAAACTACCATAATCAAAGCATATTACACCTCCATCCTATAAAAGTACTCCCTCATGTTACTTCTTTGCATTTGGATCCACTTGTTGTTATTGTTTAATCACTAAGTTGTGTCCGACTCTTTGTGACCCCATGGACTGTAGCCTGCCAGGCTCCTCTGTCCATGGAATCTTCCAGGCAAGAGTACTGGAAAGGGTTGCGATTTCCTCCTCTAGGGAATCTTCCCAACCTAGGGACTGAACCCACATCTTTTGCATCTCCTGCATTGTAGACAGATTCTTTACCACTGAGCCACCAGGAAAGCCCATTCCCCCATCCCAATTCTGTCTCTATCCCCAGCAATGACTAATCTATTCTTCATATCTATAGTTTTATAATCTTGAGAATGTTATATAAATGAAATTATTCAGTGTGTAAAATTTTGAGATTGACTATTTCACTATGCTCTTGAGGTCCATTAAGTTTTTGCATGAAGTAATAGTGGGGTTTTTTTTATGGTAAATAATATGTAAAATTTACTGCTGAGTAGTATTCCATTATATGAATGTACAGAGTTTCAATTGCTTACCCACTGAAGGATATTTCATTGTTTTCAGTATTTTGCTTTTAAAAATAAGGCTGCTAAAAAAAATAAGCTGAAGTAAAGCTGCTATGAATATTTATGTACAGGATTTTGTATGAATGAAAGTTTTATTTCTTTGGGGTGAATGCCCAAGAGTGTGTGCCAGTGCAGTGTCTGTCTCTCAGAATCAACCAGGTTAGAGCCACAGGGTTTGGTTTGAGTTCCCCCTCCCTGTGCCTCAGTCTGGAAATGCCCTTCAAGAATAAGCTAGGCTATTGTAGGGTTGACTTCATTTGTTTCTCTTTCCTCAGGGATCACGGTCCTGCTCTGCCTGTTTCCTAATGCCTGATTGTAGTTTTCATATACTTTGTCTGGTTTTCTAGTTGTTTATAGCAGAAGGGCGATTCCTATAGCACTTAATCCCTCACTGGCAGAAACAGAAGTGCTCATATCCTATGATTTCCTTTTCAAGTTATTATTTCTTTATTCCTCTGTGCAGTTCTCTGAGAGAGCTTTTTAGAGAAGATTTTCAGCTCCTTAACTCACTCTTTAGCTTTACCCTTTTTGCTCTTCAGTCCATCTGTATAAATACTTCAACGGAATTCTCTTCTGATTGCTTTCTTAACTCAATTTCTGGCTCTGGCTCCACCATGTATGCGGCTCCAGGAAGAGAAGTGGGTTGGAGGGACCTGCCTGCTATGGCTCCAATAACTCTACAAATTAATAATTGTCTTTGCTGAATATATAGGTCATTCTTAAATTCGGAACTTTAGAATTCTAAACTTCAGAGGAAACCTTCATGAGCATCTAGTCCAACACCCTCACTTAATAAATGGGAAAAGAGTCTGTACACAAGGCCTCCAATTTTCAGTCTGCATTATTTTTCCATTGTTGCCTGCCACATAAATTCTGTGCATGAGGGTGCATGTATAAAGTGAGATTAATTTTGCCCTTTCCATACAGGGTTTTCCTCATATGAAATGTACTCATTTTTTTCACTGTGTTATATTTTGGATTTGTTGCAGAAAAACTGCCTTCAGAGTCAAGTAAAGAGAAAGATTTCAGTGATACCCCTGACGTTTGATTTCCAGTTGGAACTTGAAAAGGATATTGCTACCTCCATATCTAAGACAAACTCAAAGATCACAAAAGACAGATCATATGGCACTAAAAAACCAAAAAGGTTATCATTATAACTACCTGCAACTTTCAGTCTGAAGTTTTAAAGCATTATTTTTATTGACTTAGATTGTGCAATCTATATTAAATGTAAGCTTTGTCAACATAGGTATATTTCATAATGGTTATGAGTTACAGTATGCTAGATTAGTATTCTGAATACTGGTTTATAAAATATTTATTATAATATTTCACCATTGTAGATGATAATTGTACATAGTAGTTATAATTCTAAATGTTTAAAGAAAGACTTCTTGAGCTTTATTATATCAATCCAAGTTAATATCAGGATTTATTTCAAGCTTCAACCAATATATTGCAAAAAAAAAAAAAAGATATTCCTAGAAAACTAAGTAAGGCAGTTTCTCTGTGTACTTACAAGGGGTAGCCTGAATATGTAATAATTGGTCTCTCACTGGCACTATGCATGTATGTAATGAGGTATATTTTTTTAGGCACTAGAAATGTGGAGGAGATCCAAGACAAAAGAAATAGTAAAATGTAGAATCAATAAGACTTCAAATCAATTGGGCATTTGTGGTAGTATCAATACTGCTGTTACCTTATTTATTTTTATTCTGTAGTAACTCAACTTTCTGGTGGGCTTCCCCAGTGGCTCAGTGGTAAAGAACCTGCCTGCCATGCAGGAGACCTGGGTGTGATCCATGGGTCGGGAAGATCCCCTGGTGAAGGAAATGGCAACCCACTCCAGTATTCTTGCCTGGGAAATCGCACTGAAAGAGTAACCTGGGGGGCTATAGTCCATGGGGTCACAAAATAGTAAGACATGACTTAGCAAATAAACAGCAAAAACAACTCAATGTATTAAGGACAGTTTCACAGATGACAAACCCAAGTCTTGATGAGCTAAAATGATCTGCCCAGAGTCACACAGCTAGCAAGGGGCAGACGCTAGATTTAAATACTAGCTAGATTTAAATTTCAGAGCCTACATTCTTATCATTACCACTTTCTACAGACTGATTTCCAGCTTTTGGTCTTGGTGACTAGATGTATTTTGGTGTTTTGTACTTAGGTAGGGATCATAGGTTGAAAAGCAGATTGGGGTGGGTAAGAGATTAGAACAAGAAATGCTGAGCTTTGGGACATCCAGGTGGTGGTATCTAAAAGACAGTTGAACAAACATGTCTGAATATAAAGTAAAACAAGACCATTTAGACTCAAAATACAGCTTACTCAACTGTATTTTTGTTATTTATGATTTACCAGGAAACATGTCAGAACATGTTTCCATTGTGCAGAAAAGGAGTTTGTTTCTAGCACAAATAAATATTAATGGTTTACATACTTTAGCTTTATCACAAACTTCTTTCACTACTACTTTGTTTTTCTGTAGATATGGCCAATACTTTTACTTCAAAATCATTTATAGATCTATCCATGTTAAAATAGAATATTTTAATAATACATAGAACAAGTTGCATAAAATAGAAGTTGGGCCCCACTCCTACATGAGCCAACATGTCAGATCTGATTCACACAGATTTCAGCTCAGCCTAAAACTTACATCATAATCATGACCCACCAGTACCAGAGTAACTCCTACCAACTGCATGCCTTTTTCATTTTTGATCTCTAGTCTACTGCTATTCAAAGTGCTATCTTCCATCTGGCAGCATTGGTATCACTTGGCAGCTTGTTTGAAATACAGAATTTTCTGACCTCATCCCAAACCAAAGCTGTAGTTAACAAGATCCCCCAGGTAATTTCTGTGGACTATCAATTGAGAAGTACTACTCTAGCCTTTCAAACATGGAGGAATCATTAAATACAGATTGTGGGGCCCCACTGGCAGAGTTTTTGATTCTGTAGGTCTGGGCTGGGGCCTGATAATTTGCATGTCTGGTTAAGTCTCCAGGAGACACTGATGCTGTTGGCACAGGGACCACCCTGCTCTAGCTGTGCCCCCACTGTAATCATGCTGGTCAAGAAGCTCCATGCTTCTTCTTGAATATATGGATATCATAGCAACACTCAACTTGGTGTTATGATCACCTAGATGAAACATACCTAGGGTTGAACTGTAGTTGAGTTTTGTTTTCAGAACAGTGGTTTTTAACCCATCTGCATATTAGCCAGAGAGCTTTAAAATAATTGGATTCAACTTTAATTAGTTTGGAGTAGGGCCCAGGCATTACTATTTTTAAGGTTTCTCAGATGATTCTGAGAAAAGCTAGGATTGAGAATCATTAAAATTCATAGGGCTGCTTTCTCAGTTACTCTTACTCCCAGAGAGATCTTTTCCATGTTACTATTAGCTCAAGATTTCTGCATTTTTCTTGTATAGGTGGGAACTGATAAAGGTGATGGCCACAAACACCCAAAATTTGCTGGAAGGACATTCCTGGGATTATTTTACTGATAGGCAGAGAGTTTTATAATCATTTGAAAATCTCTCTCAGTCTTTTGCCTTTCATTTGTCCATGGTCTTTAAAACTTGTCAGCAAACACCAAAGCTACTCTTCTTTGCAACTTTTCATAATTGGACCTTTTACAAAAGAGCCATACTCATTTTAACAAAAGTCTTTTTAAAAAATTACCTTGAACATAAGTTTTAAAAGAGAAAAAAGTGATCTCTTCCATACTGGATTCTCAAGTGAAAATGGCAAATTTACCACTTATTAAGTGGTAAGATCTAGGAAACAAGTTAGGGGTAAGTAGACATATTAAAAATACTTTTTCTTTAGGTTAATAGGGGCTTCTCATTAGAAAAATCACTTTCCTAAAAATAAATCCAAAAGAATATTCCTTTTAGAAGTATTTTCATGATAGAAGGATAAACTTGCATACAGGAAAGATAATGAAATATGAACAGAGAATATGATTACAGCCTATAATGAAATTTAATCAGTCAAATTCTGTCTTCCTTAATTCAATATGCATGTCTTCTACTCTGTGTGACATTAGCCTGGCATAGAGATTAAGAAGATGGGGATTGTTTGCCACTGGTTCATTGCAAAAGAATCTTCTCTTTCACTGCCTGGTGCTACCTGAGTCCCAAATAGCTTGACCTTCATAGTTGCTGCAGGAACCCACACTCACTGAAATGAGTAAAGAACCACAGGCCATTTAAGGGGACTCATATGAAGGAGGGAGATAAAACTAAACTCTCATTAACAGGTGACTCCTAATGAAACACATTTAAGGGAGGAAACAGAGGAAACTTTACAAAATCTCTCTCAAACAGGAGGAAAGGGGATTTAGAAAAAAAGACTTTTTAAATCAAAAACTGAGTAGAGAAATTAAAAATAGAATACAGATGAAGACTGCATCAATAATCTAGACGATCAAATAAAGACACAATCTTATAAAAATACCACCCCCCCCTCACCCCCTGCCACAAAATGAAAATAAGGTTAAAAAGAAACATGTAGGTACAGTTTTAGGATATTCAATATGAAAATATACATTTAATAACTAAATCAGGAGAGCAAGAAACAGATGATGAGGAAATAAAAGAATTATAAGAAAAAAGTGTCATTTAAGACAAACTTGAATTTTCAGATCTAAAGCTTTAGCAAGTACTAGACTTATGGTAAAATTACTCAATTTCAGACAGGGGAGAAAACAGCAGTTAATTACAAAGGAAAAGATAGCAAATAAGATTCCTGTCTCATCTGTATCTCTGAGGTTAGAAAACGGTAAAACCTTTCCAACTTTTAAACAGAATGGCAATCCAGAAATCTGCTCTTTGGGTGAATCATCATTTATATTTGAGAACAAAACAGAGACAAGTTTTTGGACTTGAAAGACTTTAGAATGTAATCTGCTTATTTATTCTCCCTGAGGAACCTACTTGGAGAAATATTTTTATCCAAATTTAAATTAAATATGAATAAAATAAAGATCCAAACTGAGTATCTTTACTACACAAAAATGTATTTGAAATTTTCCCATGGTGCCTGAATGAAACTCTGGATTTCCATCTCAAAATGGCTACTCTATAAAAACATAAAGCATTCCAAAGAATTACCAGGCAAGTGTTCCCTAAGAGATTTCCAGTTGAGAAGAGGCAGCCTTAGCTCAGCTGCCATGCTTCCACCTGAACGGTACTTTCTCTGGTTTTCTTTTGTGTGCCAGTGCCACTGGCATGGTCCATTCCAGGCCCCTGCAACAGCCTTCCTTTAATTCCAGCCCATGCAGCACAAATCAAGGCCTTTCCCTGTGTCCCCTTTAACTCAACTGCAACAGGATATAATTTCACAGGGGATTTTTCTAACTATAAGACAAAAAGGGGGAGGGGAAGAGTTAAATTTTTTACAAATCCACATAGCCCCAAACCAATACAACTTACAAAAAACAGGTTTATAATTTAATGCTAGTGAAGTCACCTACCAAATTTATAAGTCCAAGTCCAATTCCTCATATTTTTTTTGAGAACACAGTACTAGGAACACAAGTTTTATTCCTAGACTCTCATCCCCGCCATTCCTTCTTTCTACTGTTGGGAAAACTCTCCACAGGTGTCTTGTATTTCTGTACATTTGTGAGCAAAAGCACTGGCTGCCTTTGTTCCTATCTTTTCTAGGACGTTTGTATAGCAGACAGCCTTGGAAGACAAAGAAAGTGCCCTCTTCTGAGCAAGAGCAGGAATATTGCTGCTGCTGCTGCTAAGTCGCTTAAGTCGTGTCCGACTCTGTGCGACCCCAGAGACGGCAGCCCACCAGGCTCCCCCGTCCCTGGGATTCTCCAGGCAAGGACACTGGAGTGGGTTGCCATTTCCTTCTCCAATGCATGAAAGTGAAAGTGAAAGTGAAGTCGCTCAGTCGTGTTCGACTCCTAGCAACCTCATGGACTGCAGCCTACCAGGCTCCTCTGTCCATGGGATTTTCCGGGCAAGAGTACTGCAGTGGGGTGCCATTGCCTTCTCCGGAGCAAGAATATTACTGCCCATTAAAAAGATCTGGGTTCCCTAAACCCAAGGTTCCAGTCCTGTAACATAACCCAGTGTGGGTGCTGATGTCATCTGGCCTTCTGCTTATTGCCCTGTGGAACTGGGGCTCAGAGAATTCATGCAGAAGATCCCACTCCTATTGCTGTGTGTGATAAATAGTCCGTTGTCTCTGAACCATCAGTCTTGTGTCTTCCAAAAGAGATGAAATTGTATCAGGCCAACTTGTTACTTTGTAAGTAGGGTCAAATCTCTGACTTTTCACAGCTCTCCACACCTAGTTGGAGGGAAGGAGCTAGGGGTAGAATGACAGAAACCTTGTTGCTTCTCTTAAACTGAGTGGTACACAAAATTGTGGCTCATTCCTCAGTGACTAATAGAGTATTCTTGTCCAGGTGCCTCTGAGCTTAGAAGGAACCTATATCACAGCTATTATATTTATCCTATAAGTCTACCTGCTTCTAGGTAGCAGGATTTATAATTTAGTTATACCTAAACTAAGTCCACAAAATTAATCCATATAATAAAATTTTAAGTAAGAAGGAGAACAACATGATAAGGGACTATGTAAGCTAAAAATGAAGTGATTAATTGAGGACAGAGTTTATGTAAAGTTTATTTTACACGTACCTAGCACTTAGTTCAGTTTTTTTTTTTTATAAATTAAGTGTGCATTTACTAAAGGACCAATAAATAAAAAAGTAAATAAAGCTGTCATCTCCCAGGAATTCCACCAAACTTTGCTTTCCTCTCACAAGCACTTTGAATCTTTAAGAGTATTTTGCAAAATTAGCATGTTTAAGACCTCCCCAAAGAATGTTAAAATGACCATAATTTGAGAAATTGAAAGGCACAGTACTAGTAATGGGAAAGGAAGAGCTATAAACATGGATGTAGAAGAAATTAAGATAATTATGAGTACATTGCTTCCCAGTGGCTCAGTGGGTAAAGAATCTGCCTGCAATGCAGGAGATGCAGGAGACACAGGTTTGATTCGTGGGTCCAGAAGATCCCCTGGAGGAGGGCATGGCAACCCACTCCAGTATTCTTGCCTGGAGAATCCCATGGACAGAGAAGCCTGAAGGGCTACAATCCATGTTGGATGCAAAGAGTCGGACATGACTGAAGCAATTGAGCACACGTATAACTATGCTGCTTTGAAGCATGAGTCTGGTAATGGATGATCTGGGAAACTATAAATGGTGAAAATAAAATTAACAACGAAGAAAACATAAATAAATCAATAGCTAGAAAATTTTGAGAAAGCTGTCAGAAAACTATCTTTTACCAAAGCACCACCCTGAAGTTGTGTCAAGGTTGAGTTTCTTCAAAGAACTATTTAAATGATTTCTGAGCATAGACAAAGATGAAATACTTCCAATTTTCCTCATAAAGATAACTTTGATCCTCAAGTCTGACCATAAGAATATAAAACCATTACAGTATTTCACTTATAGATTTTTTAAAAATCTAAAATAAAATATTACCCGTTTCATTGTCTGTTCTCAACTCAGGACCATATAAAGCAGTTTTATATGTCTCCATTTCATTCTGCCCATTTTTGGTTATTAAAAGCTTGTGCAGTTTAGTATTTTGATCCTACATATTAGTCAAGGCTTTCCCTTCCCCATATGTAAGTCTAGTGACATTGGAGGACCTGAAATGAAAAGGGTATGGCCAGCAATTTGATTCTTTCTGTCCTAACCTGTAAGTGGGGGTGGGTGTGGTCTTCTTCCAGCACATCTCCTCCTCTTCCCTCTTTTAATCTTTTTTTCTCCTTCTGTTAGGGGAACACTGTTGTGATAGAGCCAGCTCCCACCAATTCCTTAGAGCTGAGTGTTGAATTTGCAGGGATTTTGTGAGATCATTGTTAAATACAGTCATTATTTAAATTAAATATGTAAACTAAAAATGTAATGACATATTAAAACAAATACTGAAAACGCATCATTTCCTCATTATTTTCTTATATTTTATTATTATCTATTTTTTTGAAGTCCCTTAGTTTGCTTTTATTTCATCCAACAGAAGGTTCTATTTATGCAAGGGATCAGACACTGGGAATTAAACCTGGGAGAGAGCAGGAAAAGGGAAAAAATAGCCACATCCACTATCACAGATGGGTCTTCCCAGAACTACTGCGTGGGGGTGAATGAGAGAGTCTGGAATTCATCACCTTCTCTTTCCTCCCTTCCCCCCTTCCTGACAGGGAGGTCTGTTGTACCACAGTTCATGGATCACAAAGAATTGGACACGACTTAGCAACTAAACAACATATTCTGCAAATGTATTTGAAAAAATACCTTTTTTAGATAAGGATTAAAAAAATCATCTCCTTAACAAGACAGTCAACACCATTAGGGTGGAATACTTGACACATTCCATTTAAATTAGAAATAGGATGCCCATTCTAGTATACCTAACTATTGTGGAATTATTTGTCAATGATATTTTTACATAAGAACATGAGATACATGTTCTTATGTAAATGCATGTTTATTATACCTAACATGAGATACATGTTAGGTATAAATATTTACCTAATAACATAATATTAGGTAATAATATAATATTAAAATAATATAAATATTTATATTTATTATATTATTTATAATAATATTATATTTATTTAATATTTATTTATTTAATAAATAATTCTTAGTAATTACATTAATTAAACAATAATGTTTAATTAATAAATATTTTAATATTTATTTTATATAAATATATTTATTATATTATTTATAATAAATATAATAAATTTATTATATTATTAGGTAAATAAAATTTTACCTAATAATGTAATATTAGGTAATAATATAATATTAAAATGATATAATAAATATTTACCTATTATAAATATTTATTGCTGCTGCTAAGTCGCTTCAGTTGTGTCCGACTCTGTGGGACCCCATAGACAGCAGCCCACTAGGCTCCTCTGTCCCTGGGATTCTCCAGGCAAGAACACTGGAGTGGGTTGCCATTTCCTTCTCCAATGCATGAAAGTGAAAAGTTAAAATGAAGTCACACAGTCGTGCCCGATTCTTAGCGACCCCATGGACTGCAGCCTACCAGGCTCCTCCGTCCATGGGATTTTCTAGGCAAGAGTACTGGAGTGGGGTGCCATTGCCTTCTCCAATAAATATTTATTAGGTAAATATAAATAAATATTTACCTAATAATATAATAAATTATTATACCTAACATGAGATACATGTTCTTATGAAATACATGTTATTTGTCCATACTAGTATACCTAACTATTGTGGAATTATTTGTCAATGATATTTTTACGTAAGAACATGAGATACAAATTTAAATGTTTTGAAAAGAACAGATTAATTATTTTACAAAGATTAAATGATTGTTTACTGAAAATCCTAAAGAGAATAAACTGAAAACTCACTGCAGGTTATAAGATTTTAAGAAAGTTCAATGAAAATTTACCAAAACAATTTATACATTCAACAAATACTTATTACACAGGTACTATGTGCCAGTCACTCTCCTGGGTGCTAGGAATACAACAGTGACCTAAACAAAGACCCTATCCTCAATTTACATTCTAGGATAAGGTTCCCAAACTAAATAAATAAATCAACATATAATGTAAATTTACTAGTGACAAATGCTATGAAGAAAAATACAGTAAATTAATGGAATTAGGATTGATAGGGATTACTTTAGATGGGAGAGGATGAAAAAAGACCTTTCTGGAAAGGTGGAAATTTGAGTAGAGACTTATGAAATAGATCACTTATGATTTGGGTGAGTAAGCCTCTCAATATATAGGGGGAGAATACTACAAGCAGAGGACAGAGCAAGGGCCAAGGTCCTGAAGTAGGAGCTCAAGTTCCTTTTCTTAAACCAAACAGCCAGAAAACTCACTCTGCTTCCATGTTGAGGGGAGGGGTGAAGGGATGCACAGAGAGGCCTGGAAGGGGCATTCAATGGAAACTCATCTACTTAGAAATATAAGAATTGAGGAAAGTTTCTGTCTTTCAATGAGAATTTTGAATTTTATTCAGTGTGACGGGAAATGGTAGGAGGGAAATGACAATCTCATTTACATTTTATGAGTGTCATCATGGGTTGTATTGGGACCATTGGGTGCAAGAGAGATAGCAGAGCAGACAGAAGAAGGCTAGAGATGTGGAGTAGTTCAGATGAGACATGAAGGGGCCTTGGAACTAGGACAGACGTGATGAGGAAAGAAGCTGTTCGATTTGGAATGTGTTTCAAAGAAAGATCCAGTGAGATTTGTTGAGATATCAGGAATGGGAAATGAGAGAAACAGAAGTCAAAGATGACTGCAGAATACACTTGAAATCTGAAAGAATTGGTATAGACCATCTTATTTATGAAGCAGAAACAGAGTCACAGATGTAGAAAACAAATATACGGATACCAAGGGGGAAGGAGGGGTGGTGGGAAGAATTGAGAGGTTGGGATTATATACACTATTGATCCTGTGTGTGATGTGGATAACTAGTGAGAACATACTGTTTAGCATATGGAACTCTACTCAATGGTCTTTGGTGACCTAAATGGGAAGTAAATCCAAAAAAAGAGTGGATATATGTATATGCAGGCTTCCCCAGTGGTTCAGTGGTAAAGAATCCGCCTGAAAGGCAGGAGACACAGGAGACGAGGGTTCAGTCACTCAGTCAGGAAGATTCCCTGGAGGAGGGCATGGCAACCCACTCCAGTATTCTTGTCAGGAAAAATCCCATGGACAGAGGAGCCTGGCGGGCTGTGGTCCATGGGGTTGCAAAGAATCAGACATGACTGAAGCAATTGAGTACGCACACACAAGTATGTGTGTGGCTGATCCACTTTGCTGTACAATAGAAACTAACACAAAACTGTAAAGCAACTATATTCCAATAAAGGGAGAAGGCCCTGGCACCCCACTCCAGTACTGTTGCCTGGAAAATCCCGTGGATGGAGGAGCCTGGTGGGCTGCAGTCCATGGGGTTGCAAAGAGTCAGACACGACTGAGTGACTTCACTTTCACTTTCCACTTTCATGCATTAGAGAAGGAAATGGCAAACCACTCCAGTGTTCTTGCCTGGAGAATCCCAGGGACGGAGAAACCTGGTAGGCTGCAGTCCATGGGGTCGCACAGAGTCAAACATGACTGAGTGACTTGGCAGCAGGATACTCCAATAAAAACTTTAAAACAGACAGAAATGGACTTGAGTGCAGAATTTGGGCCTAACCTTCTGGTTGAATGGAATTGAGAAAACCTGGGTGAGAAAGAGATTTGGGAAGGAAGTGAAAGCAAACATTTGGTTTTGAATATAGGTTTGAAATTCCCATGATACATCTAACTGAAGAAGTCATAAATCTGGAATTCAGGGAAGAGTTTGGGGTCTGTACTAAAATCTGTAAAATAGCAATCTATAGATAATATTTAAAGGTGGAGGACTAGATGATATTAATTAGAGATGAGTGTCTGAGGTCTAAGTCATAGTATTTAAAGGTCAGAATTACCATGAATTATATGGTAGTATTAACTTCCTTACATACCATCAATAGTCAAAGAATTTAGAGGAGAAAAGTTTTTGTTCACAATAAACAGATGTCATGATCCTATCTGGTATACTGTTCTGGAACCTGAACTGACCCTAAATCCATATCCCACTGCTTGACTAGAGTTGGCAGTGTTCCTAATATTTAATTTAACACATTTCTAAGGTATTTTTCTAAAAGGGTCAATATAGCTTTTGAACAGTAGTTTCCTGAGTGCCCTCAATCCTGTAACACCAGCAGTTTTCTCTATTTCTTTCTTACTAATATTTTCAGTTTCTGCTTAATCAGTCCCTATCTTTTACACTGTACTATAATATATTAAAACAATAACATTCAAATTTATATAACTGGGACTTGACTACATTTCTTCAGATGTATTTTTTAAGTTATTTTATAAGTTTTCTGATTATTTTAATTTAGATTAATTTTCTTTCTTTCAGATATGTCTCCTTCAAAAATATGCCTGAACCTAAAAAAAGTGATTTTCAAAACTCAAATTTAAGACCACCCTTTTTGCCAACAAATATAAAAACTCAGGAAATCAAGTCAATAGGTAATGTTTTGTGTAACATATTTGGCTCTCTTTTGATGTATTGAATGCTTTTATTTACTACTTTATTATTTATTAGTTTGTCTTATAGTTCTTATAATTTGTCTTATAAGTTCTTACAATTTGATGCTTCTGTTGAAAGCATTTGCTTGAAAAGGCTTGTGAAAGATTTCAGTGAGCTATCCAGAAGGATTTCCTAGGAGAAAGAGATAATAAATATCAGAATAGGCAATTTGTACAATTCACAAAAAATTCATATTTTTATGTTTATTTTGCTAGAAAGAAAATCTTTGGATTTCCTTTCAACTCAATCCTGAATTTTCCTATTATTTTTTAAAAAATCACTCAAGTCTGGACATCTTGTTTAGTAGAAACTTACTTTATAGGGACTGTAAAAGAATTCACTTTCCTAAAAACTTAAGGAATCTGTAAGCTAGGAACCAGCATTTTAGTTCCTCAGAGAATTTGGGTGTTTCATGTCATCTTTGTTGTTCTTTCTCCGACATTGTCAGAAAAACGTCTAATTGTGTCGTTCTCATCAACAACCTTGACTGAGACGCCTTGCTTCCATGTTGTCCATTTGCCTCATTTCTGTTACTCTTCATAATCTGATTCCTCAGAAGATTTGTTTACATATGCTGCCTCTACTCCTTCAACTTTTGTTCAAACTTCAACCTGCTGCAATTTGTTTTTTGCCTCTACCATCCTACTGAAGCTACCCTGAATTAGGGTACCAATGATCTCCATGTTGCTAAATCCAAAGCATTTTTGTTTTCGTTCTCTTCCACTTCTCAATACCAGTGTAGTTAGTTCGTCACTCCCTCCTTCTTAAAACTCTGTTTTTCTGCTATCTCACCTCTTCTCAGTCTGTCTTCTAAATTTCTATTCTCCATCCTTAAGGTACTGTATTTGCTGAGAGCGCAATCTTGAGCCTGCCTCTGTTTCTACACTGTCTCCTCTTAGGTAATCTAATCCAGTCTTATAGTTTAAAATACCATAGAAATACCATTAAATCCTTCATTTGTATCTCAGTCCAGACTAATCCTCTGAAGAACAGATGCCCATACTGAACTGCATATTTGATATCTCCACTTAAACTTCTCACTACATCTTAAATCTAATATCCAGAACTGGTCTCATGACTCCTTATCCTAACTGCCCTTGAAAACTTTCTCCCATTCCCCCTGCCCCTCAACAGCATTCCATTCTCAGTACTTTGATCAAAGTGCAGCAGGTTACTCCAGTCTAAAACCTAGAAGCCAGGCCCTCTGTGGAGGTTCAGTGGTTAAGACTTCGCCTTCCAGTGCGGGGGGTGAAAGTCTGATACCTGGTCGGGGAGCTAAGACACATGCCTCACAGCCAAAAAACCAAAACATAGAACAAAAACAATATTGTAACACATTCAATAAATGCTTTTAAAAAATGATCCACATAAACAATCTTTTAAAAATAATAAAATAATAAAGCCCCCTAGAAGCCATCCTTCATCTCCCCTTTCCTTCCTCTCCAAAGTTCAATACATCAACAAGTTATTTTCATTCTAACTCATCTTGAATTAATCTATTTTCACTGTTTCTGCTATCACCACTATAATCCAAATCATCATTTTTGTGTGTCAACTATAGTGGATTGCTGACAGGTATTTCTTCTTTCATTCTTTCCTTCTTTCTAATCAATTTCCTTCTTTTTTTTGTTAAACCATTTTAAGTTATGAAATAGCATACATTATAAAAACTGAATATAGCACAAAATATGCAGTGTAACAATCAATTATAAAAATAAACACCTATATAACCATATTGCAAGTCAAGAAATAGACCATTGCCAACATCCCATAAAACCATTTGACCTTTTCCAAATCACTTTTCCCTTCCTTGTCCTTGGGGGTTACTACTGTCTTGATTTCTGTAGTCATCACTTCCTTTTCTTTACATTTTTACCATCTATTTTTTGAATCTCTACAAAATATAGTTTGCTTTGTTTTTACTGTACATGAATGTAATCATGCCATATGCATTCATTTGTATTTTCTTTTTCTTTCTTCTTAGCCTTGCTTGTAGCATTCACTCACATTGTTGTGTGGAGGTATAATTCTTTCATTTTCATTGTTGTTAAGTATTCCATTGCACGACTATATCACTGTTTATCCATGCCACTCTTGAAATTTGGGGATTTACTTTGTCATTGCTATGCTGAAATGAATGTTTTTTTATGCAGCCTGCTGCATTTGTGTAAAAGTGTCTTGAGAGCGTATATCCAGAATTTACATTACCGGGAATGCTTATCTTCAACAATAGATGATGACTACTTTCATCATATATTGGATGATGGTAAAAGTGTTTTAACCAACTTATGCTCTCATCAGATTTGTGAGGGTTCTTTTTGTTCTGCTTTCTAACACTTGAAATTGCCAATTTTTCATTTTAGCAATCTACTAGGTATTTAATAGTATACCATTATGGTTTATTTGCATTTCTGTGACTACTAGTAAGTTTGAAAATTTTTTCATAAACTATTGACAAATTGGATTTATACTTTTGGAAACCATCCAAGTTTTACCTTATTTTAAATTTAGTTTTTTGCTCTTTTCTCCTTGATTGTTAAATATATTCTTTTTACTCATTCTTTGTTGTTGTTTTTTTTTTTTTGAACATAATAAAATTTCTTTATAGAAGATTTGAGAATATAGAAAATATGTTGGTTTTGTGTATTGTGAATATATTCATCTTTTCTGTGAGTTTTCTTTTCTTTCTCTTTATGTTGTCTTTTTCATGAATGGGAATTCTACTTTAATAAGGTCAAAAATACAAAATCTTTCCCTGTTTGATAAGTACTTTTTGTTCCATATCAAATAAATCTTTTCCTACTTTGTGGTCCTGAATATCTTTTGCTACTTACCTATCAATAACCTCAGATATGCAGATGACACCACCCTTATGGCAGAAAGTGAAGAGGAACTCAAAAGCCTCTTGATGAAAGTGAAAGTGGAGAGTGAAAAAGTCGGCTTAAAGCTCAACATTCAGAAAACGAAGATCATGGCATCCAGTCCCACCACTTCATGGGAAATAGATGGGGAAACAGTGGAAACAGTGTCAGACTTTATTTTTCTGGGCTCCAAAATCACTACAGATGGTGACTGCAGTCATAAAATTAAAAGACGCTTACTCCTTGGAAGGAAAGTTATGACCAACCTAGATAGCATATTCAAAAGCTGAGACATTAGTTTGCCAACAAAGATTCGTCTAGTCAAGGCTATGGTTTTTCCTGTGGTCATGTATGGATGTGAGAGTTGGACTGTGAAGAAGGCTGAGCACCAAAGAATTGATGCTTTTGAACTGTGGTGTTGGAGAAGACTCTTGAGAGTCCCTTGGACTGCAAGGAGATCCAACCAGTCCATTCTGAAGGAGATCAGCCCTGGGATTTCTTTAGAAGGAAAGATGCTAAAGCTGAAACTCCAGTACTTTGGCCACCTCATGTGAAGAGTTGACTCATTGGAAAAGACTCTGATGCTGGGAGGGATTGGGGGCAGGAGAAGGGGACGACAAAGGATGAGATGGCTGGATGGCATCACTGACTCGATGGACGTGAGTCTGAGTGAACTCTGGGAGTTGGTGATGGACAGGGAGGCCTGGCGTGCTGCGATTCATGGGGTCGCAAAGATTCGGACACGACTGAGCAACTGATATGATCTTGCAAAAGATTTTAGTTCTTCTTTTTACCTTTAAGTCTAAAGTCTACCTGGAATTACATTTTGAGTGAAGTAAAGGTCAAATCTGGATTCCCAGGTGGTGCAGTGGTAAAGAATATGTCTGCCAATGCAGGAGATGCAGGAGACACAGGTTTAATCACTGGGCCCAGTCACTGGGTCAAGAAGATACCCTGGAAGAGGAAATGGCAACCCACTCCAGTATTCTTGCCTGGGAAATCCCATAGACCAAGGAGCCTGGCGGGCTACAGTCCAGGGGGTTGCAAAGAGTCAGATACAACTGAGCATGCACACACATCCCAAGGGTCAAATTTAGTTTTTGTTCTTGTGAATACCCAGCTATTCCAGAATGATATTAAAAAGGATTTTCTTTCCCTAATGCTCTGGACTCTGTTCTGGAGCTCTTATTCTGTTTCATTAAATTATTTATCCATTTCAATATAAATACCATACAACATTAATTTCTATAGCTTAAAATAACCCTTGATATCTGGTAAAGCAAGTCTTCCCACCTTGTTCTTCAATAGTATCATGATTTTTTTCTGTTTTCCATTATGATTTCTTCTTCTGGCCCATTAGTTATTTAGAAGTTATATCTTAATTCAAAAATAAGAGGCTTTTCTAATTATCATTTGGTTATAAGTTTTTAGCACAATTACACTGCAGTTTGAGGATATACTCCATAGAATTTCAGTCCTGTGTTAGTTAACACTTGAATTTTCACCCAGTACGTGGTCAATTGTTGGAAATGCTCAGTATGTGCTTGAAAATAATGTATATTCTGCAGCTATTGGGTGCAGTTTTCTATATATATCTTTTAGGTCAAATTTCTTCATTGTGTTTTTCAACTCTTCTATATCCTTAATGATTTTTCTGCTTGCTTGTTCTGTCAATTGCCAAGAAATTTCAGACTTATTGACTTTTCCTTGTATCGAATTTTGCTTTAAAGATCTTTAATATTATTTTGGCTGTCTTATTAATTGTATAAAATTTTAGAATTATTACATATTTCTAGTGTATTGAATCTTTTTAAATTATGAAGTGATTATCTTATTATCAAAAATTGCTATAGTTACCCCTGCTTTCTTTTGGCTAACATTTACATGATATACCTTTTCCATCATCTTGTTACCATGATTTCTGTAACGTTATGTTCTATCTCTGATATAAGAGACATCTCTTGTAAACATCAAATTGTTAGATTTTAAAATCTACTCTGTAATCTTTGTTTTTGAAATGGAGCACTTAGTCTATTTGAACTTAATGTAACTACTCATATCTTTGGATTTAAATCTGCCATCTTATTTTGTTCTTTCTGTCTCTCTTGTTGATTCTTTTTCAGTCCTCTTATGTCTTATTTAGGACTGAGTTTTTTAAATTTAAACTTTTCTCCTTTACTAATTTGGAAGTTAGGTACTCTTTTTCTATACTGTAAATGATTATCCTAGAAATTACAGTGTTCATCCTTTCAAGCTATAGTGTTACCCTCCTTCTGAACAATAAAAGAATCTTAGAACATGTTAATTATTTTACTGCCATACTGAGTTTTGTGTTATTACTGAAGTCCAAAGTCTCACCTAAATATCTTCTAAATCAGCTGTGGGGAGACTCAGTATGATTGCTCCTAAGGTAAAATTCGTCTCCAGCTTGAACCTGTGGAATCAAACAAATTATGTGCTTCCAAAATACAAGACGGGACAGGAATGGGACAGACATTCTCATTCCTAAAGGGAGAAATAGGAAAGAAGAAAGGAGTGTTAGATCCGAAAAACGTTGGCAACCCACTCCAGTGTTCTTGCCTGGAGAATCTCAGGGATGGGAGAGCCTGGTGGGCTGCCGTCTACGGGGTCTCACAGAGTCGGACACAACTGAAGTGACTTAGCAGCAGCAAGACAAACTTTGAGATACTAAGGCTCAAGAATAATCCTGTTTGGCTTCATGCTCTGCTTTCCTGAGCAACCAGGGCAAAGGACTTGCTCTCAAAACTGCTGGGTAGAGGAGGGTCACATCTCTCCCACCAGCCCCCTGGGACCCTGGTAGGCCAGAATTCCATCCCCAGGACTTCATCTAGTGGGAGTGTAGTGTTGGCCTCCTCCCAAGGGTTTGGCAGGCAGAAACTGAGGCTGGCCTGACGATCTCTGAGTCACCTTCATAATCTTTCTTCCCTTGTTTTAAGGAATAACATATATTTGCAGTGGATTGCTCTGTGGTCCTATCCTGTAAAAGCCAAGAAGTCTGACAGCCTTCCTTCATTTTGTCCTATCTTTATCCCTTTCATTTCAAACTGGCAGTGTCTTTGCTGGGATGTCTGATCAGGTCCGTGTTTCACCCCCATGCTAATCTCCTTAACTATCAGATGTGCACCACATCCTTAAAGTTCTCTTTTGAGCATGTTTTCTCATTTTTGTAATATGAGAATTTTCTAAATTTGTAAGTTCTGATTCCTTTTGCTTAACGATTTTGCCTTCAGTTCATTTCTCTTGTCTTGCATTTTACTTCAGGCAGCCAGGAGAAACCAAGACTCTTATTTAACACTTTGCTTAGATATCTCAGCTATCAAATTTCATCACTCACAAGCTCTAGTTTCCACAAAAAACTACAATATAAACACAATTCAACCAAGTTCTTTGCCACTTTTTAACAAAGATTACCTTTTCTCCAGTGCTCCTCATTTCTGTCTAAGACCCCGTCAGGATGGCCTTTACCGTCCATATTTCTGCGTTTGGTAATTCATGTATTTTCTATTAAAAATGGAAGTCTTCTCTACAGCTCTCTTCTCTCTTTCTGATTTCTTACCAGAATTGCCTCTAAAATCTCTTCATGGCTGTATTGGCTTCTTCTAGGATGCACCTCAGAGCTGTTTCAACCTCTACTCCGCTAGCCAATTCCAAAGGTGCTTTTATATTTTTTGGTATTTGTTACAGTATCTCTCAGTCCCCAGTTCTCTCTTTAATTAGGCTACTATAGCAGACTACTGTAAAGTGAGAGACTTAAAACAACAAATGTTTATTTCTCACAGTTCTGGAGGATGGAAGTTTCAGATCAGGGTGCCAGTAGAGTCCGGTTCTGGTAAGAGCCTTTTTGGTTTGCAGATAATCACCTTCTTGCTTTATTCTCACATGGTGGAGAGAGAACATTAATCTCACCACGGACATTCTACCCTTATCTCCTCAGTTCAGTTCAGTTCAGTCACTCAGTCATGTCCGACTCTTTGCAACCCCATGAATTGCAGCACGCCAGGCCTCCCTGTCCATCACCAACTCCCAGAGTTCACTCAAACTCATGTGCATCGAGTCGGTGATGCCATCCAGCCATCTCATCCTCTGTCGTCCCCTTCTCCTCCTGCCCTCAATCTCTCCCAGCCTCAGGGCCTTTTCCAATGAGTCAACTCTTCGCATGAGGTGGCCAAAGTACTGGAGTTTCAACCTCAGCATCAGTCCTTCCAATGAACACGCAGGACTGATCTCCTTTAGGATGAACTGGTTGGATCTTCTTGCAGTCCAAGGGACTCTCAAGAGTCTTCTCCAACACCACAGTTCAAAAGCATCAATTCTTCGATGCTCAGCTTTCTTCACAGTCCAACTCTCATATCCATTTATGACCATTGGAAAAACCATAGCCTTGACTAGATGGACATTTGTTGGCAAAGTAATGTCTCTGCTTTTGAATATGCTATCTAGGTTGGTCATAACTTTCCTTCCAAGGAGTAAGCGTCTTTTAATTTCATGGCTGCAATCACCATCTGCAGTGATTTTGGAGCCCCCCAAAATAAAGTCTGACACTGTTTCCCCATCTATTTCCCATGAAGTGATGGGACCAGATGCCATGATTTTCATTTTCTGAATGTTGAGCTTTAAGCCAACTTTTTCACTCTCCTCTTTCATTTTCATCAAGAGGCTTTTTAGTTCCTCTTCACTTTCTGCCATAAGGGTGGGGTCATTTGCATATCTGAGGTTATTGATATTTCTCCCTGCAATCTTGATTCCAGCTTGTGCTTCCTCCAGCCCAGCATTTCTCATGATGTACTCTGCATATAAGTTAAATAAGCCATGCCATGTGGGGCCACCCAAGACGGCCAAATCATGGTGGAGAGGTCTGACAGAATGTGGTCCACTGGAGAAGGGAATGGCAAACCACTTCAGTATTCTTGCCTTGAGAACCCCATGAACAGTATGAAAAGGCAAAATGATAGGATCCTGAAAGAGAAACTCCCCAGGTCAGTAGGTGCCCAATATGCTACAGGAGATCAGTGGAGAAATAACTCCAGAAAGAATGAAGAGATGGAGCAAAAGCAAAAAGAATACCCAGTTGTGGATGTGACTGGTGATAGAAGCAAGGTCCAATGCTGTAAAGAACAATATTGCATAGGAACCTGAAATGTTAGGTCCATGAATCAGGCAAATTGGAAGTGGTCAACAGGAGATGGCAAGAGTGAACGTCGACATTCTAGGAATCAGTGAACTCAAATGGACTGGAATGGGTGAATTTAACTCAGATGACCATTACATCTACTACTGCGGGCAGGAATCCCTCAGAAGAAATGGAGTAGCCATCATGGTCAACAAAAGAGTCCGAAATGCAGTACTTGGATGCAATCTCAAAAACGACAGAATGATCTCTGTTTCCAAGGCAAACCATTCATTCAATATCACGGTGATCCAAGCCTATGCCCCAACCAGTAAAGCTGAAGAAGCTGAACAGTTATATGAAGACCTACAAGACCTTCTAGAACTAATACCCCCCAAAGATGTCCTTTTCATTATAGGGGACTGGAATGCAAAAGTAGGAAGTCAAGAAACACCTGGAGTAATGGGCAAATTTGGCCTTGGAATACAGAATGAAGCAGGGCAAAGGCTAATAGAATTTTGCCAAGAGAATGCACTGGTCATAGCAAACACCTTCTTCCAACAACACAAGAGGAGATTCTACAGATGGACATCACCAGATGGTCAACACTGAAATCAGGTTGATTATATTCTTTGCAGCCAAAGATGGAGAAGTTCTATACAGTTAGCAAAAACAAGACCTGGAGCTGACTGTGGCTCAGATCATGAACTCCTTATTGCCAAGTTCAGACTGAAATGGAAGAAAGCAGGGAAAACCATTAGACTTTCAGGTATGACCTAAATCAAATCCCTTATGATTATACAGTGGAAGTGACACATAGATTTAAGGGACTAGACCTGATGGACAGAGTACCTGATGAACTATGGACAGAGGTTCACGACATTGTACAGGAGACAGGAATCAAGTCCATCCCCATGGAAAAGAAATGCAAAAAAGCAAAATGGCTGTCTGGGGAGGCCTTACAAATAGCTGTGAAAAGACAGGAAGCAAAAAGCAAAGGAGAAAGGAAAGATGTACTCAATTGAATGCAGAGTTCCAAAGAATAGCAAGGAGAGATAAGAAAGCCTTCTCCAGCGATCAATGCAAAGAAATAGAGGAAAACAAAAGAATGGGAAAGACTAGAGATCTCTTCAAGAAAACTAGAGATACAAAGGGAACATTTCATGCAAAGATGGGCTCAATAAAGGACAGAAATGGTAGGGACCTAACAGAAGCAGAAGATATTAAGAAAAGGTGGCAAGAATACACAGAAGAACTGTACAAAAAAGATCTTCACGACCCAGATAATCACAATGGTGTGATCACTCACCTGGAGCCAGACATCCTGGAATGTGAAGTCAAGTGGGCCTTAGAAAGCATCACTATGAACAAAGCTAGTGGAGGTGATGGAATTCCAGTGGAGCTATTTCAAATCCTGAAAGATGATGCTGTGAAAGTGCTGCACTTAATATGCCAACAAATTTGGAAAACTCAGCAGTGGCCACAGGACTGGAAAAGGTCAGTTTTCATTCCAATCCCAAAGAAAGGCAATGCCAAAGAATGCTCAAACTACCGCACAATTGCACTCATCTCACATGCTAGTAAAGTAATGCTCAAAATTCTCCAAGCCAGGCTTCAGCAATACGTGAACCGTGAATTTCCAGATGTTCAAGCTGGTTTTAGAAAAGGCAGAGAAGCCAGAGATCAAATTGCCAACATCTGCTGGATCATGGAAAAAGCAAGAGAGTTCCAGAAGAACATCTATTTTTGCTTATTGACTATGCCAAAGCCTTTGACTGTGTGGATCACAATAAACTGTGGAAAATTCTAAAAGAGATGGGAATACCAGACCACCTGACCTGCCTCTTGAGAAACCTATATGCAGGTCAGGAAGCAACAGTTAGAACTGGACATGGAACAATAGACTGGTTCCTAATAGGAAAAGGAGTACATCAAGGCTGTGTATTGTCACCCTGCTTATTTAACTTATCTCCTCATCTAAACCTTAATTACCTCCCAAAGGCCCACTTCCCCAAACTAACACATTGAGAACTATAACTTCAACATATGAATTTTGGGAGGAACGCAAACATTCAATCCATGGCAACTACTCTATCTATTGATAAATTATACCTCCCCCTAATGCTATTTCTCACCAAAATCTATGTCACAGCATGCATCTCAATTGTTCACTCTTTTCTTTATTTAATTCTTTTTGGCATTATCCACTAAAATGTGTGCATCATTAGGCAGAAATCACAATTTCAGAGTCCAACACCAGTTTCTGGCACATTGAGGTGATCTATAAATAATTGTTGATCGAAGGAATAGTAGATATAAGTTTGTTACATCTGTTATCTTATTTAATCCTCACAGCATCCCTGTTACATAAGTACTATTGCTTCCACTTAACAGAAGGGGAAACTAAGACTCAGAGAGGGAAATGATTTTTCTGAAACTAATTAACTCACAAACAGGAAAGTAGTTTCTGGTCCCAGGCTCTGCTGCTGTTGCTGCTGACAGAAGCAAGCTTCAGGTCTGGGACTCTCTGCTGCTTGATCTCTTCATCATGTCCAACTCCTTGCAATCCCATGGACCACAGCTGACCAGGCTCCTCTGTCCATGGGATTCTCCAGGCAAGAATACTGTAGTGTGTTGCCATGCTCTCCTCCAGAATATCTTCCTGACTCAGGGATTGATTCTGTGTCTCCTGCAAACCCAAGAAGTCCCAGGCTATCTTCCTCCAAAGTCTGTATGCTTGACCCTACATTATACCTACTTTTAAAAAAATCTGTTAAATGATAATCCAAATTAGGAAAATTCCTAATTGGAGTTGGGGGATTCATGTTGAAGGCAATAATTCTCTTTTCAAAGAAATTAATGAAGAGATTGATTTGACTATCAAGTATGATTCTATTTAGAAATCAGTTTTTTTCTAAGAAAATAGAGCTTTATTATTATGTAACAGTAAGTAACTGAAAGTTATATTCTGTTAATAGAAATTTGTTTTAAAAGAAAATTATTCTAGAATATATTTAGTTCTAACAAGCTGCATTTCCAAAAATATTTACAAGTAGAGAAAATGGTTTGTTGAGTTAAATTAGAAGTAATCTAATAATATAGAAATATCATTTATGTTTGGATTTGTTTCTTTAGAGCCAGTAGAAGAATATCTAAAATCAAGATCTATTAGATCTTTTCATTATCTTAAGGATATACCTGAGGTAGGTTTAATTTGTATACTTACAGTTATTTAATAGAAATACAGATTATCTCTAATAGTTTTATGCATTTTTCTACAAATCTGAAATTCAAATGAATTTTAAGATTCAGAAGGACAAAATTTTAAATGATTTCACCTCTTATATTATGTAAAACTTTAAATATGGAAATAATAAAGAAAATAATATATTTGTTTTACAGGCAATACAGTAAAAATTATTTATTGAATGTGTGAAGCACTAGCATTTCTCATAAAGTCTGTTAAGACAGGCCTCATAGAAAACTACATACATAACTTAACTATTTTATTTTAATGTAGAATATGAAAATATGCATCCATTTGTTAATCTTTTGATATGTAGCCAAGACCATTTTTGTTATAGTTATTTAGCTCGTAGAATTACAATAATGATGATTATATTAGGTTTAGAAACAATTCTATTGGGAAATTTTTTTTTTAATTTGTTTTACTGAAGTATAGCTTGTTTTCAATGTTGTGTTAATTGGTGCTGTATAACCAAGTGATTCAGTTATACATACATATACATTCTTTTTCATATTCTTTTGCATTATGGTTTACCACAGATATTGAATATGGTTCTCTTGCCACACAGTAGGACCTTGGTGTTCATCCATTCTACATATGTGGTGCTTGCATGCTTATTTGCTTCAGTTGTGGCTGACACTTTGTGACCCTATGCACTGTAGCCTGCCAGGCTCCTCTGTCCACGGGATTCTCCAGGCAAGAATACTGGAGTGGGTTGCCATTCCCTCTTCAAGGGGATCTTCCTGATCCAGGGATGGAACCCACCTCTCCTGTATCGCAGACAGATTCTTTACCCCCTGAACCACCTAGGAAGCCCTATTCTACATATAATAGTTTGCATCTGCTAAGCCCAAACTCCCAATTCATCCCTCCCCAACACCTCTCCCTCTAGGCAGCCCCAAGTGTGTTCTCTATGTCTGTAGTAACAACACTACTGACTCTCGCTGACTGCTTGAGCAGAGGTACACAGGCATCCTGTAAAGTGCCCAACCAGCATTGACCATTGAACATGACTGGAAATCATTCAGGTTTTATTAGAAAAAGAAATTAATACAGAGAGTCATCAAAGGAAATTCAAAAAAGAGTCTCTTAGGTGTTAATTATTATTAACACAGTTTATTGCAAATATGGAGAATGAAAAATGAAGAAATACATACTTTGCACCATAATTAATAACAAATTATCATTTTGTTGGATAGTTACTGCTTTTTATAATTTTAAAAAATATTGATAAAATACAGTGTCTGGATTATTAGTTTTATCCTATTGACATGTGGCTAATAAGAGCACTAAGTCCTTCCACCCATTCTTCCTGTTCTAATTTCCTCTTTGCAGAAGCAATCAAGTTTAATCTTTGGCGGTTTCAATTCCTTTTATGATTAACTATGATTCTAAAGAATGAGCTTCTACTGCTATTTTTTTTATTTATCAATTTTAAGCAGTATTGGGGCTTCCCTGGTGGCTCAGAGGGTAAAGCATCTGCCTGCAATGCAGGAGACCTGGGTTCGATTCCTGTGTCTGAAAGATCCCCTGGAGAAGGAAATGGCAATCCACTCCAGTACCCTTGCCTGGAAAATCCCATGGATGGAGAAGCCTGGTAGGCTATAGTCCATGGGGTCACAAAGAGTCAGACACGACTGAGCAACTTCACTTTAAGCAGTGTTTCCTACATAATCAAAGACAAAAATTTGAATTAGCTTGTTTATACTACTCTACATCTCACCTCTCTCCCTCTTTCCTCTTCTGGATCTATGATAGTTGCTTTTCTGCTTCTTCTATTTTAACTTTTGTACCTTGAAATAGTATATCTAAATATGTTCTTCTTTCCTATTAACTGTAACCAATAACTCCTGATTTCTCTTGCACATCACATGAAAGATCTTAGCACGTTTAGCCTTTCCTCCACACCATCTTCCCTAGGTCAAGTGTATATTTATTCTTATATTTTGAGGTTAATGATTATATTCATTTTTCAACTCTGATTAAGCTTTTATATTTTGCCTGTAGGTTAATTCTAAAACTAAAAATACTATAATCAGAACTTATTATTATATTTTTTAAACTGTTTATTGTAGAATAAAGTAATGTGCTAGAATTGTGTTTCTTCTCATTGAGTACATTATTCTCCATCAGTTACTAAAAAATAATGCCATTAGTTTCCTTCATGGTTAGACCTTGACTGTCTTGTGTACTTTTTCTGGAATTCCTAGTTGCCTTTCTTTTTTCTTGTGGCAAATAATAATAATAGTAAAAATCTATATAGTGCTTGAGAGTGCCCAGCACTATTCAAATATGTATATATATCCCAGGTGGCTCAGTGATAAAGAATCCTCCTGCTAATGCAGAAGACTTAGGAGACACAAGTTTGATCTCTGGGTCGGGAAGATCCCCTGGAGTAGGAAATGGCAACCCACTCCAGTGTTCTTGCCTGAAAAACTCCATAGACAGAGGAGCATGGCTGGCTACAGTCCATGGGGTTACAAAGAGTTGGACAGACTGAAGCAACTTAGTGCATACAGCTATTTGTTATCATAGTTAGATATACCAAATGTGAATACTCAAGTAAAAAGTATTTATCAATATAGACATGGAAAAATAATTTCTAAAATAGTTTCTCCTTTTCTTCATGTGTAGACAGAATATGCTAAGCCCTTCCAGGAATTATATTCACAGCATAGACACCAATGTAGAAGAACATTGTGTTCTACAGTCTTTTCTTCTGTACCCAGCAATCAGTCTCATGCATACAAGAAAGAAGACTCTATTTACAGGTATAGATATTGTGTGTTTATATTGAAATAACTGAAACTTAACTGCATCTAACTTTAAGATATAAACATTAAGAAACCTTTAACCAAGAAATAGCAGTGTCTAATCATATGACACGTTATTTTGCTGCTTAATAACATCTGAAGACTCTATTCCAAAAATGGTAAAGTCTAGATTCCTGAGTATGGCATATAATATCTTTCCAGCCGTGTATTCTGTCCTTTACTGATTCTAATCACAATGAATAAATAGTCTGTTCCAACGGCTATGTGATTTGACCCATTCTATTCTCTATGCTTAGAACATACTTCTCCACCTGATAGATTCCTATTTATCTTGAATCGTCTCAGATAGCAAGAAGTCCATCAGTAAGGCAGCTCCAGGTTAACTCAGGTATTTAGTGATGTCATCGCATATGCAGCTTCTCAATCCTCCTCAACGGTCTCACCAAGTAGTTTGTCCTTCTAGCCTTGCTAGATAAGATGTCTTTATCTTATAAAATGTCCTACAGCCTTGCCATATAAGATGGTGACTACTATTCAACAAAACTGGAAACACCCAATGAAAAAGAGATAAGCTCTTTGACTCTTTTGTAAAAATGAGGAAAATGTTCTCCAACGCCATCTAAAGACCTCCTCTGGTGTCTCCTTGGCTAGAAAAGCTTCATGCACCCATACCTAAAATCAGGGAGTTTGAGGGAGAATGGATACATGTATATGTGTGGCGGAGCCCCTTCACTGCTCACCTGAAACCATCACAACAGTTAATTAGCTATACCCCAATACAAAATAAAAAGGTTTTAAAAATAAAAATTAAAAACCAATAAATGATTATCTGCTTTTAATATGATCCACAGTATGAAATATTAATACTTTTTATATTACAAAGATTGATGTCTTTATCTATGGAGCAGAAGATTCAGATTCATAGATCCCTAAGTATTTGTCTTTCTACTAGTTGAAATTGATTGCAGTATTTTAGTGCTTTGAATAGTTACTACTAAGGATCTATGTGACACACTCTCTTCTGCTTTTTAAGATGTTGGTCAGGAGATGCTAAATTGATTTAGTATCTGAACTGATGGGTTGTAGGTCACATTTTGAAAAGCACAGCCTTAGCGCATTCAAGATTCAGTCCCTTGATTTAGGAAGGAGCCCAACCTCCCTTGGAGAAAAATGAATAGGATCAGAGTTCTGTTAGCAAAAAAAAAAAAAAAAAAAAAAGTGGGTGGGGGGAGTCTTAAGTAGGCAACCCTCTGTTTACCACTTATCCTTTAAGATTCTACTGAGATATCACATTCTCTCTGAAGTATTCCTTTACAGCAGTGGCAAACTGTTCTACTCTTTCAGGAAAGCAAATTTCTCTTTATAAAATTTCTTGAGTCTCTCTACAGAAGAAGTGTTGTATTCTTTTATCAAAGTTCCAAATTAAGACTTTTGGGAAAGTTGACAACCTACATACAGGTTTATCCCGGCTAAAGTAAGTAACAAAAAGAAGAAAAATAGAGAAGAAAAATTCATTTACTTGAAACTAGAACAGTTTATCTCAAACTCAAAGAAAATCTGCTATGTATTACATATGAAAGTCTGAAAAGACTACAGAAGTCAATGCACAATTCCTGTTCTATAAAAAAGGAGGGGGGGAATATTGAAGGAGCCAGTAGAAAATATTCTGAAAATACTTCTGTTAAGCACCATTTCCCTACCCAGCCCCGACTCCCACCACAAACACACTCACACACTCAAAGAAAAAGGTTTATAAACAATGATGAATCATATGAATATGGAAAATCTTCCCCTTTGGGATCCCTTTCCTCACTGTAAATCACAGCATTCCAAGTCTGTGTTAGCAGTATTTTTAAGATTGCTTTGGATGTTCTCAGTTAGGGAGAAAACCTCCTAACTTGGAGGAACAAGGTCTTAAAAGGAGAATTGGTAACAGAAGAGACCAGATGCAATTTTTTAGGAATCATCTTTGCAAGTGTGAGTAATAGCCACCTAGATACTGTTTAAAAAAAAAAAAAATGCCCCCATCCAACAGTCCAAGAGCCATGCAGTCATTCTTTGATTGAATTCCTCACCAGACTGAGTTGCTTACCCCAAGAGAGAGGTAAAAAACTGGATCTCAGTGGCAACTCACCTGTAAATGGACAGAGAACCCACCACTACTACCAAATTAGAGTCATTGAAGAGGTTTCACAAAACATTCAGTGCACAGGAAAATTTCCTCATGATTTTTCAGGGCTCCACCTCCTTTACCAGTTTACTCAGATAGCTGAATGCCCAAACTGATAATGTAAAGTAAAAATATCTGGATTTGCCTGTTAATTTTTAAGGAGAGAATTTAATAATATTCAGGTAAACAGAGAGAACATCCCAAGAAAATATACCCCTATTATTTGGGGGATAATATCAAGGCCAGATTAACATGTCCTGATTCAAAGGTAAGTAGATGAAAAAAATAAAAACAAAACATGTCCCCTATCAACAATTCTACAACAAAGGAAATAATTTAAAATATGGCTAATGGCTACATTTTGACTAAATGTGTAACCCATGAAATAGGAGAAAAGTTAGACAATAATTGCTTCATGTGCTCAAGAAATCAAAGAAAATAAAGATCCTATGAAATAAGATTTGAAAATACAAAAGATAATTGCTGAGGATGAAATGGTGCTATCAGAGTTAACAATATTTTTAAGGAAATAAGTAGTGATGATGCAGAACTGACAGATATATTAAAAGTAGTGGAGTAGAATAAACATGGAGTAAGCCAAACTGAGGATCTAAAGAGCAAGTTTAGGAAAATCGCATGCAATGCAATATGAAAGGATAAAAATATGATTGGATTAGACAAGATAGTATATTAACAGAAGAGAAAAGATATCCAACATGGAGATAATTGGTGTAAAGAAGAAAACAGAACAGACTGAATGAACTGACTTTAATATACCGTGGCAATTTGTTGTACTCAGAGAGTTATAGGTGTGCTGAAATCTTTTAGGCACTTAAAGATTGCTCAGGCGGCTGTATGGTAGCCAGGCTATGAGTGTCCTCAAGTGTTTATCCTGGTATACTGAACAAAGAATACTAACTAAAATGTCACTATGTGGGAAAAAGGGAAACATTGCATAGAATACAAACTACTTGAGAGCAAGAGAAAAAGCTGAATTTACTGCTTACAACATGTGTGTCTGGGAACATATTTAAGAAAGTAGAGAAATGCTGGAGTGGCCAGCAGTCATATTTGGAAGAGTTCAATCTTGGACACTTTATTCATGCCAAGTGGCAAGACCTAACTGACCATTTGCGTATGCTAAACGACCTCTCTCTGTGCCAAGTATTTAACCATCTGAGGCTTCCTACTGGGCTTTCCCTGGTGGCTCAACTGGTAAAGAATCAGCCTGCAATGCGGGATACCTGGGTTCAATCCCTGCTTTGGGAAGATCCCCTGAGGAAAGGAACGGCTACCCACTCCAGTATTCTGGCCTGGAGAATTCCATGGACTGTATAGTCCATGGGGTCGCAAAGAGTTGGACCCGACTGAGCAGCTTTCACTTTCACTGACTAATGATGAGTTTACATATTAGAGAGATTTGCAAATTCGGGAATGCCTTTCTGCAACAAAAATCTCCAAGACCTGTTTTATGTTTGATCTGTCTTAGCCAAACATTAGATTCTTGATCTCAGTCTTTTCCAGTTCTATTTTGTTTATTTGTTTTTACTAAACAGCTGCTACAGATCAAGCATGAAACCAAGTACTTTGTATGTTATTTTTCAATGTAAAATATTTTATACAAAATATTTTGTAAATACCATAATACATATGTACCTTTTATGAAAATCTTTTAAAATTTCAGCTCAAACTGGGGAAAAAAAAAAAAAAAAAAAACCTAGGGAATCACTTGAATTGTTTGGTCACTCAGAAGATTATGTTATTGGAGCAAAAATTCACAGCCACTTTAGGTTTAAAACAGCTCTTCTGTTTCTTTCTATGATGGTATCTGAGTGAGGGACTCACTGGACTTTGTGACATTGAGAAAAAGGTATTTGGCCAACGATCTTGGTCAGTGCCTTTGGACTGCTGGCCTCATTTCTAGATGTTCTGTGGCTACTGACACTTGTGGTTCATGAACTTACAGCCTATTCTCTCTGAACTTGGATAGGGTCCACTCTCAGGTATCATTAGAACAGTAGAACTCAGTGAGTTCCTGTTGTGTCTTCATCTGTTCTTAGACTGTCTGTTTATACCTCACCCAAGGGAAGCCTTTGCTGCGGCTTACCCCTGTGATAGTAAGCTTGTTGGCAAGCCTAATCCGAGAGTTCATGTCACTTGTCGACCCATGGAGATCTGGAATGAAAGCTATTCTGCCTGATCACATCATTTCATCCTGATAATAAAGCTAAGGTGACCCTGTGTTGGCAGGAAGCTCCCGGAAAAGAACTATTGTCCCAGAATCTCAACAAGATGTGGCACATATACCTGTCTTCCTTTGCTGGTCTCCTCAACCTACATAATGTACTTCCTCCCCACTCAAAAACCAAAGAGACACACGTATTACTGCCTTGCTTCCACCCCTGCTTTTGCTTTTTTCTAACACAAACCAAGCAGCAAATGATGGTCTTATCAGGTTGAAAGTATGGCAGGGGATCTGAGGGAGATATTAGCAGCAGTTATTTTGAGGAATGGATTAGATAGACAAGAAGGGATACGCTGAAACCAGTCCTATAAACATTTATGCTGAACTTCTACTCATTTACAGAATAAAATCTTCTGATTTCAATTATTTTAGTACAAAAGAAAATGAATCCATCAGAAATGATCGACTAAATGAGTATTCAGTAAAACAGAAAAGCCTGCTCCCATTGTGCTTTGAGGATGAACTGATAAAGCCAGATGCCAAGATAATCGACATTGGTCTGGTAAAGACAGTAACTTCTCACACGGTAATAAAAACATCTATTTATACTACTGTTCAGTAAACTTATGTATTATTACTACTTGTAGGCATATCGTATCCTAGTGACCAGAATCTTTGATAAATTCTTCTTACCTTTTGGCTTCATATTCTGAAGTGACAACAACATGGATTCTTAATATTCTTTTTAGAACCTCCATTCCCAACCAGAGGATTCCTTGGCACCAGCTGAAAAATTTGTGTTTTCCTTTTATGAAGGATTTATCAAATTTTCTTGATTATAAAAGAAATATAAAACAAAGATGGTGTTTTTTTTTTAATGAGTTGATTATGTTTCACTTCTCTATCAATCTATTCTATTTCAACCAGAAGAAGCTTTTATTAAAGGTGATTTGGTAGCTCAGAGTCTCTAGGAATGCTGGACAGACAATATGGCTGGAAAGCTATCCAATCAGGACTCACCCTATTACAGCCACAGCTTGCTCTACTGGGGCCCATGCTCTTGTCACAGACAAAAGAAGTTTACAATTCTGATGCTGGGCAGTAGACACTGCTTCTAAGAACTTTGCCCACTGCTGCCTTTCAGCTAGCTATATCTATCACCAGCCTCACCAGAACAGTTTTCGCAATGTCTGCTTTTCACAGTGCTTGCTTTTTCTGAACTGAAGACTGTCTTAAGTGTATCCAAGTGGCAGAGCCCTAGGCCACATGCCTATGCCCTAATCTTAAGGGAAGCTGATAAAGCGAGTTTTTGCCTCTACCTAAGGGTACATTCAGAGAAGGCAATGGCACCCCACTCCAGTACTCTTGCCTGGAAAATCCCATGGATGGAGGAGCCTGGTGGGCTGTAGTCCATGGGGTCGCTAAGAGTCGGACACGACTGAGAGACTTCCCTTTCACTTTTCACTTTCATGCATTGGAGAAGGAAATGGCAACCCACTCCAGTATTCTTGCCTGGAGAATCCCAGGGACAGGGGAGTCTGGTGGGCTTCCGTCTATGGGGTCGCACAGAGTTGGACACAACTGAAGCGACTTAGCAGCAGCAGCAAGGGTACATTGGGCTTCCCTGGTGGCTCAGTGGTAAAGAATCTGCCTGCAATACAGGAGATGAGAGTTCGATCCCTGGGTCAGGAAGATCCCCTGGAGAAGGAAATGGCAACCCACTCCAATATTCTTCCCCCGGAAATCCCATGGACAGAGGAACCTGGCAGATTGCAGTCCTTGGGGTCACAAAGAGTCAGACAGACTCAGGGACTGAACATGTATGCAAGGGTACATTCCCTAAGGTACTGGACAGACCAAAAATTTGACAAACCTCTACTACTGTGGCTAAATAGGTAACATTGGCATCACCGGTGGATTAAAAAACTAGATCTTTTGTCATTTTTTTCAGTAATCATAAGTATTAATATGCCTTTCACACTTAGGTCATTAATATACAATTAGATGATCATTAATTTCTTACTTTGTTAATTATATTTCTAAAAGAAAAGTAGCAATCATTGACTTAAAGTTTACAAACTAAATACTGGTAATATTTATATTTGATGAGTAATCTGTGGATTTAATTTTTTTTATCTTATAATGGAAATGTGTAAGAGAGTTCAGTGAGTAGATCATACATACAGATTTTGCTAATACTGTGTGATAAAAATAGTCTATTTTTAAGTCAATCTACTACTTTGGCTCTTTTATTTCACAGATATAATATATTGAGCACTTTTTATTGTGCTAAATTGTGCTATATGTTGGGATACAATAACGAATGTAAGTCTTTTAAAGAAAATTTTACACTTTCTGAATTTATTAGGATATTCAGACTTTGTAATTTTGGCTTATAATCAGTTATGTAATCAGTTTCTTTTGATCTTTGACTCAATCTATTGTTTGGTATGCTGCTTATTTCTGGGCATGGAAACCTAAGAAATGCCAGGACAATGTTCCATGCTACCAAATGTCATATTACCCAGTGACAGCACCAAACATTTCTTTACATCTCATGCTATTTCAGAAAGAATTTTAGGAGGCCAGAAGTTCAGATTTTACCCCTAACATTGCAACAGAGTACTAAGAGAAGGAAGTGTATAACACACAAGGACATCTTTTTGTTAGGTTTAAATACTATTATTGCTTATAGTAAAAACTTCTATGTAGTTACTTTTAGAATATTTTGCCATTTTATTTTATGTTTTAAACTACTTAGCCTTCTTGCCTCAATAGACAGATAACAAAGACTCTTTTCCTTAATCCACAGGGGAAAAATGATACAAATCCCATAATGTTCCATGAGGCTGGATATGTACAAATGTTACTTTTGACAAAAAATAGGCTTCCTCCCCATTTTATGAAAAATGGAAATGGCAGCCCATATGAAAGATCAAATGTTGTTTTACAAAGAAATTGTGAAATGCTTAAATCTGTAGCTAGAGATCAATCTATTACTCCTTCCAAAACCCAAAGAACTCTGCCTACAACACAGAAGAAAGACATACCAGCAATATCTTTTAAAGTCAGCGATAGGGTTGTAGATGATAAACTAAGGAAGAAAACTAGGAAGCAGACATTCGAAAACATATCTTGGGATAAACTCTATAATTTTTCACAGACATTTTCTAGCTTAACAAAAAAATTTGTGGGTTTCCTTGATAAAACAGTTATTCAAGAAATGAGTGCTAAAACTGGAAAATTTGAAAAAATGTTTTCTACAGTAAAACCAGTGAGCGAATTCAGTGCCTCACCTTTCAAATATTACTCAAAGCCTTCAAGAAATGTACTCAAAGTCCATAAAATAAATAATGTAACACCATTGGATGATTTGTTAAACTTGTCAAGTAAAAAATAAGCACCTCATAAAATATTGTTTATTCAGCATTTTGGGGGTAACAAGAAGCAAATAACAAAGTTAGAAGATCACAGAAGAAATTCTTGTCTAAATGGTAATATTCTAGTGGATGGTAGAAGAGAACAAAGCATAGAAGTTGAAATTACAAACCAACAGTGATATAATATTTTTAGTAAATAAGAGGATAAAATTAGGAAATAATGATCACCAAGAGGAACTAGTTTTGAAATTTCTCTTATCTCAATTAGATTACTCAGTCATTGGCATTCCTACAGTTAAGTATGATTCAAGACCAAGAATGGTATAGACTGACTCTGGATATTTGCTATTGGAAGCCAAATAACATCAAAAACTTTGTTCCATAACTGGATATCAAATAAAACAATATACCACTAACTTGATAGATGTGGAATTAATTGTATAAAAGCATTTTAGATAATTGATGGAAACTATTACAATATTATATTAGCAATTCATGAAATTAAAAGGCTTTTCAAAATTTCAAATATCTTTTTGTTAGTAAATGTTGAAACTTCTTTACTATATATAATGCCTTTATCAAGTGTGACTTTGACTTTTTTCTGAATTGTTAAACAATTTAAAAGCACAACTGATCCTTAGTAACTAAATAATTTTGGTAGTAAATCCTATGAAAGATTGAAAATTTTAAGTCAGTTGCTATTCTATTTATTCATTAACTTCTCAGAAACAAGTCGCATTTCAGGAGTTCATTGGTAATCTACTTGTTTAAGGACTTTTCTTTTTTAAAGTCCTAACTGTTAGCACTGGAGGAGAAGTGGGTTAATTAGAAGCATTTCAGTTAAAGGAAGGTTTTGGAGGTCTTTCAGAAACTTTCCGGAGAAGGCAACGGCACCCCACTCCAGTACTCTTGCCTGGAGAATCCCAGGGACAGAGGAGCCTGGTGGGCTGCCGTCTATGGGGTCGCATAGAGTTGGACACAACTGAAGCGACTGAGCAGCAGCAGCAGAAGCAGCGGAAACTTTCAAGAATGAGGAAGTGAACTTGTTCGGGTTTCCACTGTACTGCCTCTGTTTCCACTGTATTGTGTGGCATCAATGCTACTCTTGGGCATCTCTTCATGAGTAGAAGCAGATTTTGGTTCTCAAATAGGATGACAAGGAGAGAAAATGAAGATGGAGGAAAGAGAATGTTAACTGGAGACTCTGTAAATGAGAGAAGAACAAGAGAATAAAGATTCAAGATAAGGTGGTGGGTTCAGTTATGTAAGAAGTAATAGAGCTGCTGCTGCTGCTGCTGCTAAGTCGCTTCAGTCATGTCCGACTCTGTGCGACCCCATAGACCCACAGCCCACCAGGCTCCCCCATCCCTGGGATTCTCCAGGCAAGAACACTGGAGTGGGTAGTAATAGAGTGGGAACACACAAATTTTTCTGGCTAATTACCTTTCTTTTGATTACTGGTGGAGAGGAGAAGCAGCAGCAGCTGCAGCTCAAAGTCATTAAGTCACCTTTCTTTTCAGAAAACAGAGATTGACCTTAATCTCTTTGCTTGCTTTATCCATTCTTCTCCTATCTCCACCCCACCACCACAGTCACTGAAGTAATCCCGACGGCTTACAGCAAAGCAAAATAGTTTTCCTAATTACCCTGCGGTCTCAGAAGAGAAAACACAGACTCTTAGTCACTAACAGTAAAAATGACAAGAAATAGAAAATATACCTAGTAATAGCACAAGTAATGATGGTAGGGTTTCCTGATATTCAGTACAAGAGAAACAGGTGTAGACCCTGAATCTGGGCAGTTATGAGTCAACTTGGACAAATAATGTCAACTATCTGAGTCTCACTTTTCTATATTCCTGCCTTAAGATGAGGACAACAATACCTTGATTTACAGTATGATTATTTTAAAGACTGGGCTTCCCTTGTGGCTCGGCTGGTAAAGAATCCACCTGGGTTTGATCACTGGGTTGGGAAGATCCCCTGGAGAAGAGAAAGGCTATCCACTCTAGCATTCTGGCCTGGAGAATTCGATGAACTGTATGGTCGACGGGATCACAAAGAATCAGATACCAAAAAATGACTTTCACTTTCACTTTCGTTTTAAGGATTAAATAATGTGGAGTCTCTTGAGTATGGTAAGCATTTATTTATAATTCCCCTTTTATTCCCATCCTTTCTCCTATTCTTAATGTAAGTGTGTGTGCTAGTTGCTCAGTTGTGCCCGAATCTTTGTGACCCCGTGGACCATGGCCCACCAGGCTCCTCTATCCTTAGAATTTTCCAGGCAAGAATACTGGAGTGAATTGCCATTCCCTTCTCCAGCGGATCTTTCCAACCCAGGGATCAAACCCTGGTCTCCTGCATTGCAGGCAGATTCTTTACCATCTGAGCCACCAGGGAAGCCCATCCTTTCCCCTGCTCTTAATTTAAGAATAACTTCTTAAAAGATATTCCCAAAGGTCTCTTACTACAACCTTTTCTAAATTAGAGGCTAAACCTAACTACAGTCAGTCTTCAGACTTTAGCCCAAAGTAGACTTAAATTAGAACTGAGGATTTTGTATGTTATTTTTGGAAGTTTCTGCCGCAGCATGTGAGTTTTATTTTTTAGAAGGGCACTAACTTAATTTAAAAATTCCATCTCACCGAGCATTGGCCATTGAAATAGCTAGACAGCTGGGAGCAGTGGGTTGTGGGAAGATGGTGATATAAGCTCACCACCTTTCTCTTCTACTCTCAGCTTTAATCTATTATCTCCTTAGCCAAGCAGATGCTGGGATCTGCAAGAAGTGGGGTGCAAGTTTAGACAAGGTTTCTGTTCTAATGCTGAGATCTGAATATGGCTCTGGAGACCAGTCTCTGAGTTAGAAGGCAATAATGGAAATTGTGCTGTGTCTAGGGACTGGCTGGCAGTTGGAATCTGTAGATTACCCCAGGGAAAGATTGTCTCTGGTTCTCTGTAAGTGTTCCTGGTCTCGTTGGTCCCCAGGAGACTAAGAAGAAAACACTAAACCTATGAAAAAATCTGGAACTCAGAGAATTTTTCCTTGAGATGCCTCAGCAGAGGACCATATTCTGCTTGCTTTTATAGTACCAGCACATAATAAGAAGGACTTTACCTTCTACCATTTACACAGTTGTGGTCACTAAATGCTGCCATAAACAGACTTAAGCTTCTGAGAGCCATATAAGAAAAATAGCAACCCATCTAAAGGGTCACAGCAAGCAGATAGTGGCCATCCAGGCAGGACATAACAGGGAAAAGGGCCTGAGAACTGACAGAGGTTTAACCTAGGGATGGAGAGTATTAAACAAACATAGTAATTTTGTGGGATTAGCAGTGAGAAAAAATTTGAAAAAAAGAAGTTTTTTTCCTGTTTGCTTATCCTGCCAAGTCTAGCTCATTTAGCAATCAGCTATAAAATAAGTAGAACAGATTAAGATTCTGGAGGAGACAGGGATAATTTGATTTAAAAAAATAATAAAAAGCACTAAAGAAGATTCAAGTATATCACACACACACACAAAATACTGGTTGTGTGTATGACTCTCAATCACAACCTGAATTGATAGAATAGGTAACTATTAATTGAGTAGAAAATATAAGAAAGCTTCCAAAATAAGGGGAAATGCAATTTATAAAATATAAGAAAAATGAAAAAGAACATGATATAAAATCATAAAATATTGGTATCAAATATCTGTCATACTACATTTGAATTGCTTGAATTTTCCCTTTATTTTTTAAAAATTTACTCTTATTTTTGGCTACACTAGTTGCAGCGAGCAGGGGCTACTCTTCATTGAGGTGTGAAGGCTTCATTGCGGTTGGCTTCTCTTGTTGCGGAGCCCTAACTCTAGGCACTCAGGTTTCTGTAGTTGCTCTGTGTGGGCTCAGTAGTTGTGGCACATGGGCTTAGTTGCTCTGAAGCACGTGGAATCTTCCCAGAACAGGGATCAAACCCATGTCCCCTGCATTGGCAGACAGATTCTTATCCACTGTACCACCAGGGGAATGCCTGAATTTTCCCTTTAAAAAAGAGACTCTCAGACTGAGTTTAAAAAAATAACACTTAATTATACAATCAGCTCTATGTATACATGGGTTCTACATATGTGAATTCAACCAACCACAAGTAGAAAGTCTTATTTTAAAAAAATTCTGAAAAGTTCCAAAAATCAAAACTTGAATTTGCCTAGCATTAGCAGCTATTTACACAGCATTTACATTATACTTACAAATATTTACTTACAAATATTTTCATAGCATTTACATTGTATTAGGTATTGTAAGTAATCTGCTGCTGCTGCTGCTGCTAAGTCGCTTCAGTCGTGTCCGACCCTGTGCGACCCCATAGATGGTAGCCCACCAGGCTCCCCCGTCCCTGGGATTCTCCAGGCAAGAATACTGGAGTGGGTTGCCATTGCCTTCTCCAAAGTATGAAAGTGAAAAGTGAAAGTGAAGTCGCTCAGTCGTGTCCAACCGTTAGTGACCCCATGCACTGCAGCCCACCAGGCTCCTCTGTCCATGGGATTTTCCAGGCAAGAGTACTGGAGTGGGGTTCCATTGCCTTCTCTGTGTAAGTAATCTAGAGATGATTTAATGTGTATGAGAGGATGTACATAGGTTTTACACAAATACTACCCCATTTTATATAAGGAAGTTGAGCATCCATAGGTTTTGGTATCCATAGGAGGTCCTGAAACTAATCCCCTTGATACAAAGGGATGAATATATTCTGTTTATAAGAAATATAGTTAAAGCAATAAAAAGAAGCTTTAAAATAAAGGAATGGAGACAGAGATACCAGACTAATGAAACAAAGAGAAGCTGCAGTGGAATTATTAATATCACGTTAAAATTTAAGATTAGAAACAATAAATGTGACAAAGAAGGACCTTATACCTTATGTAATAATAGAAACACACTATCTGTAAAAGATATAACAGCATCTTTGGTGCACTATATATGTACTAAACGACAAAGCAGCTAGTTATAGAAAACAAAAGCTATTAGAAATCTCAGGAGAATGTAATAAAAATAAAATTATTGTGGAAGACATAAATTCACTTCTTTAAGAGTTAAACAGGTAAAACAAAAAAAGTATGGATACAGAGTAATTATATAATGCAATTAATAAAATTAATGTAATGTATATAGACTCTGGTTTCTTTGTTTTTCTGAAACAGAGAAATTTTTGAGCTTGTCCATAGAAAATGATTATGTGCAGGGCTACATAATTTTTTTTTTCTTTTTAATGAATGTAGAGAACTTAAAAAAAAAAACTCAATAAAAAACAATCAAAATGAAACAGAATCCAAATATATTAACTGCTTTAAAAATAAAGGAAAAAGAAGAAAACAAAACTCAAACTATAAAGTAAAAAATAATGAAAAAGAAGCCACTTCCTTTCAAACTTTATGGCAGAATAGCTTAAAACAAAAGTTACATTTCTTGTTTTTCTTTCCTCTCTCATCTCCTCCTTTCTTCTTCTTCCTTTTATTATTTTTCTTCTTTCTTCCTTTTTACATCCTTTTTCTTAATAAAAAGATTTCAATGAAAAGGATCCCAAGGTTCTTATTTTGGAAAATAGAAAACACATTAAAAAAAAAAATATATATATATATATAAAAGGGTAAATAAGAGCAAAAGTTATTGTTTTGTGTGTTTGTTTTTAAAATACACTAAAATGAGACTTTTCTGGTGACTCAGTGGTAAAGAATCTGCCTGCTAATACAGGAGACATGGGTTCCATCCCTGATCCAGGAGGATTGTGCTTGCCATGGAGAAGCTAAGCCCCTGTACCACAACTACTGAGGCTATGAGGGAGTGGCGACTCCTGAGCCTGAGTGCCCAGAGCCCGTACTTCACAAGAGAAGCCACTGCGATGAAATGCCTCTGCACCACAACTAGAGAGTATCCCCCTTTACCACAACTAGGGAAAGCCCACACAGCAACGAAAAGCCAGCACAGCCGTAAATGAAGGATACATAAATAAATAATTTCTACTGTTTTTAAAAATAAAATACACTAAAACAGATAAGCTATTCTCAAACCTGATTTAAGAGAAAGGAGCAAAAAAAGGAATATAATTATGAATGAGAAAAGAAATAACGATAGAGATTCAGTTCAGTCACTCAGGCATGTCCGACTCTTTGTGACCCTATGGAATGCAGCACACCAAGCCTCCCTGTTCATTATGAACTCCTGGAGCTTGCTCAAACTCATGTCCAACAAGTTGGTGATGCCATCCAGCTACCTCATTCTCTGTCGTCCCCTTCTCTTCCTGCCTTCAATCTTTCCCAGCATCAGGGTCTTTTCAAATGAGTCAGTTCTTCACATCAGGTGGTCAAAGTGTTGGAGCTTCAGCTTCATCAGTCCTTCCAGTGAACACCCAGGACTGATCTCCTTTAGGATGGACTGGTTGGATCTCCTTGCAGAGCAAGGGACTCTCAAGAGTCTTCTCCAACACCACAGTTCAAAAGCATCAATTCTTTGGGGCTCAGCTTTCCTTACGGTCCAACTCTCACATCCATACATGACTACTGGAAAAACCACAGCTTTGACTAGACAGACCTTTGTTGGCAAAGTAAAGTCTCTGCTTTTTAATATGCTGTCTAGGTTGGTCATAGCTTTTCTTCCAAGGAGCAAGCATCTTTTACTTTCATGGCTACAGTCACTATCTGCAGTGATTTTGGAGCCCAAGAAAACTAAGTCTGCCACAGTTTTCATGTTTCCCCATCTATTTGCATAAAGTGATGGGACTGGATGCCATGATCTTATGTCAGGAAGCATTTAACAGGAGGCTTCCTGTGTGCTGTTTTGGATCTGTCGTGAATCCTCTGTCCCTTATTAATTCCTGAATATTCAGGAATAAAGTGGAGTAGCAAACTACTCCCAGGAGTGGAAGAATGTATGCATTTGCTTCGTTAGTTTTTGCATACAGTGATAAGTAACTATTTACAACCCTCTTGCTTTTTATGAACCATATGGTAAAAGTGATTATTTACAACTCTCTCTTTGATATGGATTGCCTTATGATAATTTTTAAGTCTGGACTTTTGATTTTTATCTCTGCTGAAAATAGCTAACTTGTAAGACAGTATATGGAGAAGGCAATGGCACCCCACTCCAGTACTCTTGCCTGGAAAATCCCATGGACGGAGGAGCCTGGTGGGCTGCAGTCCATGGGGTTGCTAAGAGTCAGACATGACTGAGCGACTTCACTTTCACTTTTCACTTTCATGCACTGGAGAAGGAAATGGCAACCCACTCCAGTGTTCTTGCCTGGAGAATCCCAGGGACAGGGCAGCCTGGTGGGCTGCTGTCTATGGGGTCGCACAGAGTCGGACATGACTGAAGCGACTGAGCAGTAGCAGCAGCAAGACAGTATATATACCCACACTATGTTGAATAAAAAACCTTCACTCCACCAGAGCTTGGGTCCCTGTGTCTTTCTTTCTTTCTCTGTCTCTTTCAGGCTAATTCTTTGGAGCACAGAGGCCCACTGAGCTCACTTTCTTGCCCAGGCTTCTAAGACCCTCTCGGAAGGCACACTCTGCTTTCACCCACCTCGAGAGGGCACCTAATGCCTACGTGTAGCAGTGCAAACCCCGTGTCAAAGGGCTTTATTGGTTTTCTGTGTAAACCAAGGAATATCAGCTTCTTTCGCTCTCTCTTTTACTTTCTTATCATCGACTCCAGACCACCAGGTTCTGGTCTATTAAAGGACCTCAACAATCTTAGTTTTTTGAATCTTGAGTTTTAAGCCACCTTTTTCACTCTCCACTTTCACTTTCATCAAGAGGCTCTTCAGTTCCTCTTTGCTTTCTGACATAAGGGTGGTGTCATCTGCATATCTGAGGTTATTTTGGTATTTCTCCCTTCAATATAGATTCCAGCTTGTGCCTCATCCAGCCAGGCATTTCACTTGATGTAATCTGTGTATAGGTTAAATAAGTAGGATGAGAATATACATCCTTGACAAACTCCCTTCCCATTTTGGAACCAGTCCATTGTTTGATGTCCAGTTCTAACTGTTGCTTCTTGGCCTGCATACAGATTTCTCAGGAGGCAGGTCAGGAGGTCTGGTATGGGACCTCTTAAAGTGATGGGAATCATCACTTTAAGAATTTTTCACAGTTTGTTGTGATCCACACAGCCAAAGGCTTTGGCATATTCGATAAAGCAGAATAGATGTTTTTCTGGAACTCTCTTGCTTTTTCTATGATCCAATGGATGTTGGCAATTTGATCTCTGGTTCCTCTGCCTTTTCTAAAACCAGATTGAACATCTGGAAGGTCTTGGTTCACATACCATTGAGGCCTGACTTGGAGAATTTTGAGCATTACTTTGTTAGCTTGTGAGATGAGTGCAATTGTGTGGTAGTTTGAACACTCTTTGGCATTGCCTTTCTTTGGGATTGGAATGAAAACTGACCTTTTCCAGTCCTGTGGCCACTGCTGAGTTTTCCAAATTTGCTGGCATATTGAGTGCAGCACTTTCACAGCACCATCTTTTAGGATTTGAAATAGCTCAGCTGGAATTCCATCACCACCACTAGCATTATTTGTAGTGATGCTTTGTAAGGCCCACTTGACTTTGCATTCCAGTTTTTCTGGCTCTAGGTGAGTGATCACACCATTGTGGTTATCTGGGTCATGAAGATCTTTTTTGTATAGTTCTTTTGTGTATGCTTACCATCTTTTCTCAATATCTTCTGATTCTGAAAGATCCATACCATTTCTGTCCTTTGCATGAAATATTCCCTTGGTATCTCTAATTTTCTTAAAGAGACTGCTAGTCTTTCCCATTCTATTGTTTTCCCCTACTTCTTTGCATTGATCACTGAGGAAGGCTTCCTTATCTCTCCTTGCTATTCTTTGAAACTCTGCATTCAAATGGATATATCTTTCCTTTTATCCTTTGCCTTTTGCTTTTCTTCTTTTCTCAGCTATTTGTAAGGCCTCCTCAGATAACCATTTTGCCTTTTTGCATTTTTTTTTCTTGGGATGGTCTTGATCACTGCCTCCTGTACAATGAATGCCATGAACCTCCATCCATAGCTCTTCAGGCACTCTATCAGATCTAAACCCTTGAGTCTATTTGTCACTTCCACTATGTAATCATAAGGAATTTGATTTAAGTCATACCTGGATGGTCTAGGGGTTTTCCATACTTTCTTCAATTTAAGTCTGAATTTTGCAATAAGGAGTTCATCTGAGCCATAGTCAGCTCCCGGTCTTGTTTTTGCTGACTGTATAGAGCTTCTCCATCTTTGGCTGCAAAGAATATAATCAATCTGATTTCTGTATTGACCATCTGATTATGTCCATCTGTAGAGTCATCTCTTGTATTGCTGGAAGAGAGTGTTTTCCATGACCAGTGTATTTTCTTGGCAAAACTCTGTTAGCTTTTGCCCTGCTTCATTTTGTACTCCAAGGCCCAAACTTGCCTGTCCAGGTATCTCTTGACTTCCTATTTTTACTTTCCAGTCTCCTATGATGAAAAGAACATCTTTTTTGGGTGTTACTTCTGGAAGGTCTTGTAGGTCTTCATAGAACCGTTCAGTTTCAGCTTCTTTGATATTAGTGGTTGGAGCATAGACTTGGATTACTGTGATATTGAATGCTTTGCCTTGGAAACAAACAGAGATCATTTTGCCATTTTTGAGACTGCACCCAAGTACTGCATTTAGGACTCTTTTGTTGACTATGAGGGCTACTCCATTTCTTCTAAAGGATTCTTGCCCACAGTAGTAGATATAATGGTCATCTGAATTAAATTTGCCAATTCCATTCCATTTTAATTCACTGATTCCTAAAATGTTGATGTCCACTCTTGCCATCTCCTGTTTGACCACTTCCAGTTTACCTTGATACGTAGACCTAATATTCCAGTTTCCTATGCAATATTGTTCTTTACAGCATCAGACTCTACTTCCATCACCAGTCACATCAACAACTGGGTGTTGTTTTCATTTTGGCTACATCTCTTCATTCTTTCTCCAGAAATAAGTGGAATTGTTTCTCCAGTCTTCTCCAGTAGCATATTGGGCCTCTACCGACCTGGGGAGTTCATCTTTAAGTGTCCTTTCTTTTTGCCTTTTCATACTGTTCATGGGGTTCTCAAGGCAAGAATACTGAAGTGGTTTTCCATTCCCTTCACCAGTGGACCTTGTTTTATCAGAACTCTCCACCATGACCCGTCTGTCTTGGGTGGCCGTACAAAGAATGGCTCATAGCTTCATCGAGTTAGACAAGGCTGTGGCCCATGTGATCAGTATGATTAGTTTATGCTCCTATAACCATAAATATAGGAGCAAGCAAAAGAATTGTAAGAAATAGTACACGCAGATTTATGCCAACACATTTGAAAATCTAAAAAATAAAAGTGGATTGATTTCCTATCAAAAAAGAAATGCTCAGAATTGACCTCTAGAAATGGATAATTTGAATACACTAATTTCCTAGAAGGCAGTGACATGCCCCAGGACTAGATGAGTTCACAAATAACTTTTCTTACTTCACTATTGAAGCCAGTGTGGTAAGTAGAATTTCAAACATGTCTCCCCAAGATTCCCAACCTTTGTTTTTCAAACACTAACTAGATACAACTGTGAAAGGACTTTGAAGGCAGATTTAAGGTTATTAACCATCTGACCTCAAATATGGAGATTATTTAGAATTATTGGTGGGCTTAATATAATCACATGATCCCTTAAAAGCAGAGGAGTGCAGAAGTCAGAGAGATGTGGCAGAAGAGAAGGTAAGAAAGATGGGAGAGAAGTAGAGCTTGGAGATTTTAATTCATAAAGGCACAAATTTTAAACACTTGTTTACAATATTTCTAATTGGTTCACAGTTATTGATTTCCTCCTAACTTTTCCCATATATCTTCATCAGTTCAGTTCAGTCGCTCAGTCATGTCTGACTCTTTGCGACCCCATGAGCCACAGCACACCAGGCCTCCCTGTCCATCACCACCTCCTAGAGCCCACCCAAACCCATGTACTTCGAGTCAGTGATGCCATCCAACCATCTCATCCTCTGTCATCCCCTTCTCCTCTTGCCCTCAATCTTTCCCAGCATCACAGTCTTTGCAAATGAGTCACCTCTTCTCATCAAGTGGCCAAAGTATTGGAGCTTCAGCTTCAACATGAGTCCTTCCAAAGAACACCCAGGACTGATCTCCTTTAGGATGGACTGGTTGGATCTCCTTGCAGTCCAAGGGACTCTCAAGAGTCTTCTCCAACACCACAGTTCAAAAGCATCAATTATTCGGCACTCAGCCTTCTTTATAGTCCAACTCTCACATCCATACATGACCACTGGAAAAACCATAGCCTTGACTAGATGGACTTTTGTTGGCAAAGTAATGTCTCTGCTATTTAATATGCTATCTAGGTTGGTCATAACTTTCCTTCCAAGGAGTAAGCATCTTTTAATTTCATGGCTGCAATCACCATCTGCAGTGATTTTGGATCCCAGAAAAATAAAGTCAGCCACTGTGTCCACTGTTTCCCCATCTATTTGCCATGAAGTGATGGGACCGGATGCCATTTTCTTAGTTTTCTGAATGTTGAGCTTTAAGCCAACTTTTTCACTCTCCTCTTTCACTTTCATCAAGAGGTTCTTAGTTCTTCTTCACTTTCTGCCATAAGGGTGGTGTCATCTGCATTATCTGAGGTTATTGATATTTCTCCCAGCAATCCTGATTCCAGCTTGTGCTTCCTCCAGCCCAGCGTTTCTCATGATGTACTCTGCACATAAGTTAAATAAACAGGGTGACAATACACAACCTTGACGTATTCCTTTTCCTATTTGGAACTAGTCTGTTGTTCCATGTCCAGTTCTAACTGTTGCTTCCTGGCCTGCATACAGGTTTCTCAAGAGGCAGATCAGGTGGTCTGGTATTCCCATCTCTTGAAGAATTTTCCACAGTTTATTGTGATCCACACAGTCAAAGGCTTTGGCATAGTCAATAAAGCAGAAATAGATGTTTTTCTGGAACTCTCTTGCTTTTTCCATGATCCAGCGGATGTTGGCAATTTGATCTCTGGTTCCTCTGCCTTTTCTAAAACCAGCTTGAACATCTGGAAGTTCACGGTTCACGTATTGCTGAAGCCTGGCTTGGAGAATTTTGAGCATTACTTTACTAGCGTGTGAGATGAGTGCAACTGAGAGATAGTTTGAGCATTCTTTGGCATTGCCTTTCTTTGGGATTGGAATGAAAACTGACCTTTTCCAGTCCTGTGGCCACTGCTGAGTTTTCCAAATTTGTTGGCATATAGAGTGCAGCACTTTCACAGCGTCATCTTTCAGGATTTGAAATAGCTCAACTGGAATTCCATCACCTCCACTAGCTTTGTTCATAGTGATGCTTCCTAAGGCCCACTTGACTTCATTCCATGATGTCTGGCTCTAGGTGAGTGATCACACCATTGTGATTATCTGGGTCATGAAGATCTTTTTTGTACAGTTCTTCTGTGTATTCTTGTCACCTCTTCTTAATATCTTCTGCTTCTGTTAGGTCCCTACCATTTCTGTCCTTTATTGAGCCCATCTTTGCGTGAAATGTTCCCTTGGCATCTAATTTTCTTGAATAGATTTCTAGTCTTTCCCATTCTATTGTTTTCCTCTATTTCTTTGCATTGATCGCTGAGGAAGGTTTTCTTATCTCTCCTTGCTGTTCTTTGGAACTCTGCATTCAAATGGGTGTATCTTTCCTTTTCTCCTTTGCTTTTTGCTTCCTGTCTTTTCACAGCTATTTGTAAGGCCTCCCCAGACAGCCATTTTGTTTTTTGCGTCTTTTTCTTGGGGATGGACTTGATTCCTGTCTCCTATCCAATGTCATGAACTTCCATCCATAGTTCATCAGGCACTCTGTCTATCAGATCTAGTCCCTTAAATCTATTTCTCACTTCTACTGTATAGTCATAAAGGATTTGATTTAGGTCATATCTGAATGGCCTAATAGTTTTATCCACTTTCTTCAATTTCAATCTGAATTTGGCAATAAAGAGTTCATGATCTGAGCCACAGTCACCTCCTGGTCTTGTTTTTGCTAACTGTATAGAGCTTCTCTATCTTTGGCTGCAAAGAATATAATCAGTCTGATTTCGGTGTTGACCATCTGGTGATGTCCATGTGTAGAGTCTTGTCTTTGTTGTTGGAAGAGGGTGTTTGCTATGACCAGTGCGTTCTCTTGGCAGAACTCTCTTAGCCTTTGCCCTGCTTCATTCTGTACTCCAAGGCCAAATTTGCCTGTTACTCCAGGTGTCTCTTGACTTCCTACTTTTGCATTCCAGTTCCCTATAATGAAAAGGACATCTTTTTTGGGTGTTATTTCTAGAAGGTCTTGTAGTTCTTCGTATAACCATTCAAATTCAGCTTCTTCAGCATTACTGATCAGGGCATAGACTTGGATTACCGTAGTTGAAGTGTATTTCCCTACTCCACTGATGTGGGCTTTGTCGTGGGACTTACTTTAACCAGTAGAATGTTAGCAGATGTGACTCAGAAAATTCAGCTTTGCTCTTCTTGCTCCTGTCCTCCACCATGAGAACAGCATATCTCAAGTAGTGGTCACGCCTTGAATCTGGGTCCACTATGAGAAGACATCTGGAAACAAGGCAAGTTGAATCCTACAAAGGCCAGAAGAGCCTCAGCCAACCCATAGCCCTCATGTAACATGATCAAGAAATAAGTTTTTGATATTGTTGGTCACCTGATTAAACACAAGGTAAAATTGTTTCTATAACAAGGTCAAGCTATTGCAGTCTCTTTGGGACTTTAATCTTTGAATTTAATTTCTCAGAAGAAATTTTAGAGTGGGGGTGATGTATTCAAAATTGGGGATTTCTGTGTTAGCATTTCCTTAGTAAAGTGTATTACTCTCATAACAGTACCTCTGTTGACTTATACTGGGCAGTGGGCTGGCCATAATTTGAGATGGGAAATAAAATAGAAAATGAAATTTTTAATCTTGACACATCATGGTCTCGGAATTAATTTAAGGAATGTAGTTGTTACTGAGTCCAAGCTTGTATTGCTCACTGCATGACAGGTCAATAAACTGAGAAACAAAGTGTTGGGGCAACGAATAATGACTTTATTCTGAAAGTCAGCAGGCTGAGAAGGTGGCAGACTAATGTCCCAAACTGCTTCTTATCTGAGTTAGAACTCAGGTTTCTTTTATACTGAAAAGGGAGGAGATGTGACTGCTTGTTGCAAACTGAGAAGATGTGATAAGCCTTTGCTCTTGCAGCTGTCTGGGCAGGTCTGGTCATGAAGTTCCTATAAACCTCCAACAAGACAACTGCTATTCTCTGTTTTGCAACTTTATATGAATGAAAGGTGTTACACCTTTAAAGGTCAAGGGGGCAGAGCCTTGAGAATAGGCTATCCTGTATACTTCAGGTTATAGGTAACAGGTTATATATAACCTGTTCAAAGGTGCAGAGCCAGCATGACTAAGCACAGGCAACAGAGCGCAAAGGTTGGAGCTAAAGGAAGAGATCCAATATTGAATCAGTTTGTTCTTCTCTGTTATGTAATGATTACTGTATAGTTTAGAGCCTTCTGAACACAAAATTAACACTATTAAGCGATATTCCCAGGAGAATCCAAAAAAAAGTATACTGTTGGAGCAATCTCATAAATATAGGAGCAGGACTTCACTGATGGCTGAATCCTCTCTAAAGGGTGCTAGACACACCCCTGATTAAACACAACTTAATGATTAAATTCAAAAGGCAAGGGAAAGTTAGACAGGAACACTTGTTTCCCTGCTCTTCTTGTTCCCCTGGGGACTTCTCTCTGGTAATACCCATGGTTTCCTGCCCTACCCACTACCCCACTTTTCTCTACTGAGGAGGAATGAGAAGCCTCATTAGGGGTATTAGCAATTAGTTCAAGTGTCTTGGCTGCATAGAACCAATCTGTTAAAAGACTGTGAACACTAGGGAACTGAGCAATAAATTGGGTGAATGTGTGCATTCTGCCGACTCAATCATTCCATTGGGTGAGCAACTCTGAAACAGTAGGGAAGGGGGCAGGGCACAATGTTTAAAAGAATGGAATGGCCTGAGGACACAACGTAAACTGATTGGAACCAAATAGGTCCAAGATGGCAGATGAGTCAACTTCCACCAGACCCTGAGCCTCAGTGTATGCTCTTTGTAACACACCAGCAAGCTAAGTGACACACTCACAGGCTCCGTGAGAGTTCCAAGTCCTACCATAAAGGTCAAAAAATGGGCAGTGGCCCAATTACCGGAAATCCCTACCCCTTCCCCAAAATAGCTGGAATAGTCCTCCCAATCATTAGTATGAAATTACCCACCCCTATAAAAACTGACTGGTTTTGGTATTGACCATCTGTTGATGTTCATGTATAGAGTTGTCTCTTGTGTTGTTGGAAGAGGGTGTTTGCTATGACTAGTGTATTCTCTTGGCAAAACTCGATTAGCCTTTGCCCTACTTCATTTTGTACTCCGAGGCCAAACTTGCCTGTTACTCCAGGTATCTCTTAACTTTTGCATTCCAATCCCTTATGATGAAAAGGACATATTTTCTTTGTGTTAGTTCTAGAAAGTCTTGTAGGTCTTCATAGAACCGTTCAATTTCAGCTTTGGCATTAGTGATTGGGGCATAAACTTGGACTACTGTGATGTTGAATGGTTTGTTTGGAAATGAACCAAGATCATTCTGTTGGTTTTCGAGATTGCATCCAACTACTGCATTTCAGACTCTTTTGTTGACTATGATGGCTACTCCATTTCTTCTAAAGGATTCTTGCCCACAGTGAAGAGGAAAAGTTAAAATTTTTACATAACCTCCTGCTCTTTCTGCCTCTGTAACTCAGCTTGCTCCTTGCAAAGTCTAGATCACGTAGGTCTCAGAAAGTGGGGACTCACAATACTCAAAACTGGAGCTTATCTCACTTACCCTTGTCCTACTCTTTGCAATAACCCTAGCCCCTGCAAACCCACTTAATGATGCCTGTCCATGTATAAAAGCTCTGTAACCCCTTTGTTCAGGGCTCAGAGGTTGGAGTGTTAACTCCTCTGGGCCCGCTGGCATAATAAACCTGAGTTCTCCAACTCTCTGAGTGTGGTGCTTGGTTTCTTGAGTACTAGTTTCTGCAACAACAGTAGCAGATACAATGGTCATCTGAATTAAATTTGCCCATTCCTGCCCATTTTAGTTCACTGCTTGCTAAAATGTCGATATTCACTCTTGGCCAGATCCTGCTTGGTCATGTCCAATTTACCTTGATTCATGAACCTAATATTCCAGGTTTCTATGCAATATTGTTCTTTACAGCATCAGACTACTTTCACCACCAGACACATCCACAACTGAGCATCATTTCCACTTTGGCCTCACCTCTATTCTTCCTGGAACTGTTTCTCTGCTCTTCCCCAGTAGCATATTGGGCACCTATCAATCTATGGTCTCATCTTCCAGTATCATATCTTTTTGCTTTTTCATACTTTTCATGGAGTTCTTGAGGCAAGAATACTGGAGTGGTTTGCCATTCCCTTCTCCAGTGGACCACGTTTTGTTAGAACTCTCTACAATGACCTGTCCATCTTGGGTGGACCTGCATGGCATCATTCATAGCTTCACTGAGTTACACAAGGCTGTGATCCATGTGATCACCCAGTGGTCAACATTGAAATCAGACTGATTATATTCTTTGCAGCAGAAAATGGAGAAGCTCTATACAGTCAGCAAAACCAAGACTTGGAGCTGACTGTGGCTCAGATCATCAGCTCCTTATCACAAAATTTAGGCTTAAATTGAAGAAAGTAGGGAAAACCACTAGACCATTCAGGTATGACCTAAATCAAATCCCTTATGATTATACAGTGGAGATGATGAATAGATTCAAAGGATTAGATCTGGTAGACAGAGTGTCTGAAGAACTGTGGACAAAGGTTCGTAACATTGTACACAAGGCAGTGACCAAAACAATTGCAAAGAAAAAGAAACGCAAGAAGGCAAAGTGGTTATCTGAGGAAGCCTTACAAATAGCTGAGAAAAGAAGAGAAGCAAAAGGCAAAGAGAAAAGGAAATATTGGCCCAACTGAATGCAGAGTTCCAGAGAATAGCGAGGAGATATAAGAAAGCCTTCTTATGTGACCAATGAAAAGAAATAGAGGGAAATAATAGAATGAGAAAGACTAGAGATCTCCTCAAGAAAATTGGAGATACCAAGGGAATATTTCATGCAAAGATGGGCACAGTAAAGGACAGAAATGGCAAGGACCTAACAGAAGCAGAAGAGATTAAGAAGAGGTAGCAAGAATACACAGAAGAACTATACAAAAAAGGTCTTAATAACCTGGATAACTGCATTGGTGTGGTCACTCACCTAGAGCCAGATGTCCTAGAGTGTGAAGTCAAGTGGGCCTTAGGAAGCGTTACTATGCACAAAGCTAGCAGATCAGATCATATCAGATCAGTCACTCAGTCATGTCCGACTCTTTGCGACCCCATGAATCACAGCTCGCCAGGCCTCCCTGTCCATCACCAACTCCCGGAGTTCACTCAGACTCACGTCCATCGAGTCAGTGACGCCATCCAGCCATCTCATCCTCTGTTGTCCCCTTTCTCCTCCTGCCTCCAATCCCTCAAAGCATCAGAGTCTTTTCCAATGAGTCCTCTTCACATCAGGTGGCCAAAGTACTGGAGTTTCAGCTTTAGCATCATTCCTTCCAAAGAAATCCCAGGGCTGATCTCCTTCAGAATGGACTGGTTGGATCTCCTTGCAGTCCAAGGGACTCTCAAGAGTCTTCTCCAACACCACAGTTCAAAAGCATCAATTCTTCAGTGCTCAGCCTTCTTCACAGTCCAACTCTCACATCCATACATGACCACAGGAAAAACCACAGCCTTGACTAGACGAACCTTTGTTGGCAAAGTAATGTCTCTGCTTTTGAATATGCTATCTAGGTTGGTCATAACTTTCCTTCCAAGGAGTAAGCGTCTTTTAATTTCATGGTGGCAATCACCATCTGCAGTGATTTTGGAGCCCAGAAAAATAAAATCTGCCACTGTTTCCATTGTTTCCCCATCTATTTCCCATGAAGTGATGGGATCGGATGCCATGATCTTCATTTTCTGAATGTTGAGCTTTAAGCCAACTTTTTCACTCTCCACTTTCACTTTCATCAAGAGGCTTTTGAGTTCCTCTTCACTTTCTGCCATAAGGGTGGTGTCATCTGCATATCTGAGGTTATTGATATTTCTCCTGGCAATCTTGATTCCAGTTTGTGTGATGGAATTCCAGGTGAGCTATTTAAAATCCTAAAAGATGATGCTGTGAAAGTGCTGCACTCAATGTGGTAACAAATTTGGAAAACTCAACAGTAAACAAAGCACTGAAAAAGGTCAGTGTTCATTCCAATCTCAAAGAAGGGCAATGCCAAAGAACATTCAAACTACTGTGCTCATTTCAAACCTAGGGATTGAATCCACATCTTCTGCATACTTTACTCATCTGCTTACAGGGGTTATAATAAATATCATAACCTCACTCTCCTCTTTCACTCTTGTGACTATAATGCTATTGGCTAAAATCAATGTGAAGTCTGGGTTTAAGACAGGCTGAGCCTTGAGTGAGGGCTTCTTAGGTGGTGCAGTGGTGAAAAATCTGCTTGCAATGCAGAAGATGTGGGTTTGATCCCTGAATAAGGAAAATACCCTGGAGGAGGAAATGGCAGCCCACTCCAGTGTTCTTGCCTGGAGAATCCCATGGACAGAGGAACCTGGCAGGCTACAGTCCATGGGGTCACAAAGAGTCAGACAGGACTGAGCAACTAAGCATAGCACAGAGACTAGAGTGATGCTAGGGAAGTGCCTAGGGCACCACATTCAAGGAAGCACTTTCCGTCAGTCTGAGAATGAGTGGTTTTTTATATGTGGTGTCCTAGGTATCTCTCTTGCTTCATTCTAGTCCCAGCCCTGAGTTAGGAGAGCCCATGATGTAACCTACAGAAATCAACTTCCCAGAGTCCAGAGCTGAGTGGTGAGCAGATTTGAGGATCAGTTCGAAGATACTCAGTACACACTGTCAGAAGGTTCTTTAGGTTAACTTCTACTGGCGGTCCAGTGTTTAGGATTCAGAACTTTCACTGCTGGGCCCTTGTTCAATCCCTGGTTGGGGAAGTAAGATCCTGTAAGCATGTAGTGTGGTCATAAACAAAAATCTATGGCTTCCTCTGAACCCACTTGATTCACTGGACTTGATCCATCAGCATTACTTGACCAAGTTAGAGTTCTCCTAAGTATAACTTTCAAAAAGTTAAAAATTGTGACTCTCATAGAAATATGGAATGAACACAGGTCAAAGATTTTATCAATCCATTAATTAATGAGATGAGTCACAAGTTGGAATCAAGATTACCCGGGAAAGATCAACAACTTCAGATATGCAGATAATTGCCACTCTAAAGGCAGAAATTGAAGAGCAACTAAGGGCCTCCTGATGAAGGTGAAAAAGGAGAGTGAAAAAGCTGGCTTAAAAATCAACATTCAAAAAACTAAGATCATGGCATCTAGTCCCATCACTTCATGGCAAAAAAGGGGAATCAACGACAGATTCTTTTCTTTGGCTCCAAAATCACTGCAGATAGTGACTGCAGTGATGAAATTATAAGATGCTTGGTCCTTGGGAGAAAAGCTCTGACATACCTAGACAGCATATTAAAAGGCAGAGACATCACTTTGCCAACAAAGGTCCCTCTATTTAAATCTATGGTTTTTTCCAGTAGTCATGTAAGGATGTGCGAGTAGGACCATTAAGAAGGCTTCAGATCAGATCAGATCAGATCAGTCGCTCAGTCGTGTCCAACTCTTTGCGACGGCATGAATCGCAGCACGCCAGGCCTCCCTGTCCATCACCAACTCCTGGAGTTCACTCAGACTCACATCCATCGAGTCAGCGATGCCATCTAGCCATCTCATCCTCTGTTGTCCCCTTCTCCTCCTGCCCCCAATCCCTCCCAGCATCAGAGTCTTTTCCAATGAGTCAACTCTTCGCATGAGGTGGCCAAAGTACTGGAGTTTCAGCTTTAGCATCATTCCTTCCAAAGAAATCCCAGGGCTGATCTCCTTCAGAATGGACTGGTTGGATCTCCTTGCAGTCCAAGGGACTCTCAAGAGTCTTCTCCAACACCACAGTTCAAAAGCATCAATTCTTCAGCACTCAGCCTTCTTCACAGTCCAACTCTCACATCCATACATGACCACAGGAAAAACCATAGCCTTGACTAGACGAACCTTAGCACTGAAGAATTGATGCTTTTGAATTTCGGTGCTGGAGAGACTCTTGAGAGTCACTTGGACTGCAAGGAAAGGAGATCCAACCAGTCAATCCTAAAGGAAATCTACCTTAAATATTCACTGGAAGGACTGATGCTGAAGCTGAAGCTCCAATACTTTGTCCACTTGATGCAAAGAGCCGACTCATTGGAAAAGACTCTCATGCTGGGAAAGACTGAGGGCAGTAGGAGAAGGAGGGTGACAGAGGATAAGATAGTTGGATGGCATCACTGACTTGATGGACATGAGCTTGAGAAAACTACCGGAGATAGTGAAGGACAGGGAAGCCTGGCATGCTTCAGTCCATGGGGTCACAGAGAGTCAAACACAATTTTAGCAACTGAACAATAACAATTAATGAGTAAAGAATGAGATGTTAAAACTAGTTCAAAAGAAAATATGAAGACAGATTTATGTATCAGTCAAAAGAATGCTAAAGTGAATATGCTCATAATAAATACAAAGCTTGTTAACATCCCATAAGGAAATAAACTTAAACTTGAGGGATTATCCTTTTTAAAAATAATTTTATTTATTAATTTTTAGCTGTGCTGGGTCTTCTTTGCTGCACGGGCTTTTCTCTAGTTGTGAAAACCGGGGACCACTCTCTAGTTGCAGTGGGCAGGCTTCTTATTGCAGTAGCTTCTTTTGTTGCAGAGCTCAGGCTCCAGGCACATGGGCTCAATAGTTGTGGCTTGCGGGCTCTACATTGCAGGCTCAGTAGTGTAGTACAGGGGCTTAGTTGCTGTGCAGCATGTGGAATCTTCCTGGACCAGGGATCGAACCCGTGTCCCCTGCATTGGCAGGCAGATTCCTATCCACTGTATCACCAGGTAAGTCCAAACCTCTTCTAAGCAGAAAGCCCATCAAACGTGGATACTACCATAGAATTAATTAATCTTCCAAAGATCCATTCAACAATTCCCAGTGCTCCACTGAAAGAACATCCAGTAATCACTTTCCCTTTTTTCTACACTTGATAATGTTTTTAAACATTTCTCCTTTGCCTGCAGGCTATTCAGATATTTAAAGACACCAGCTTCATTTCATTTATCTTCAAGAGTCAGGTGCTCAGGATTAGACACAGGTGTGGTAATGAACAAGAAGGTGTTTTATTTCAGTTTGAAAAGGGAGAATCAAAACAATTCATTATTAAAACTGGGGTATATTATTAAATGTAAATCCTATTTGCTGCCTATTTCACTCTAAAGAAAGCCTTCACTGTATATTTTCTCTGCCTCCCAAACAGGTAGGACACTGAATATGTAATTATAGCAGCTGTATGACAACAGGAAAAAAACAAATAACTAGTCAGACAACTATCACATTGTAGATTCCAAAGTGGCATTTAGTTTGTCAACATGCTTAATTAATCATAGTCAATAGTTAATTTGATCCAAACACTACACTTCACTACATATGAAGCAGAATCAAAATATCACCCTCTATGTTTCAGATATGAACTACCTATGTTTAGTGTCAATAATTAATTGATGCCTCCAAAGACAATTCTATTTCATTCCATTCCTTTATTTTTCTTTCTCTCAGTACACTTAACATGTTGTTCTTTTCTTTCATTGATTTGCTTAGGATCTCAGAGGTTAAAAAAGGATCTTGAAAACCTTCTAGACCAGAGCTCTCCAGTAGAATGTTCTGCAACGATGGAAAAATTCTATATTTGTGCTGTTCAGTATAGTAACTGCCAGCCACATGTGGCCATTAAACACTTAAAATATTTCTAGGGCAGGATTTCTCTAACTCAGCACTATTAACATTTTGGGTTTAATATTTCTTTATCATTGCAACATTGCTGAGAAATTTATTCAACATGCTAAGTCGTTTCATGCACAGTCATCCTGTTTAATTTCAACCTCATTCCCTCAGCTCTCAGCATGCCTGTTCCATAGTGGTTGTTCCAAACTCTCCCACTCTACTCAAATGCATGACTTCACTCTGCCCACCAATTCCAAGAAAAGGAAGAAAACTACACTCTGCAGCTATAGTATGAGATTACTTCCTTGTGTAATCCTAAAGCTTACTTAAAATTTCCACTTCCTATGTGGATGACAGTATTGATTTTCTCTGAATTTCTCCATGTTATAATAAATTCATAGTGGACTATCCTTGGAGATAATAGGGAGCCCAGTGCAATGAAAAGAATACTGGATGAAGATACAAGAGGCCAAAGTTTTACAACCAGTCCTATTTTAACCTGTCCAGCTTCAGATTTCACACTTGCATACCAGAGAATACTTCTAATGATTTTTTCCTAATATTTTAGATGACTATTCCAAGTGTAGACCTTTAAGATTCTACCTTCTTCCTATTTACTGTTTTTTAATAAAAAATGTCTATGTGCCATCATTGTGCTAGTTGCTGGAAATGCAACAGTAACTGGGACAGATTTGGCTCATGCCCACATGTAATTTGATTGGGAAGTGAACTACCTATTCAGTGCTCTACCCTGAGAAAGCTCAGCCCTAGGGAGAACAATCAATCTAAGCTATAAGGTTGCATTGCTCTGTTCTTAGGCTAATCCATGGGTACCAGGAGGGTGAGACTAAGCCTCCTCCCAGTTCATGATTTCTCCCATGCAGATATGTCAACTGCTTAGTAGAACCAGGGGAATATGCAGAAGATGTATTAATGAGCACAGTATAGACACTGGCCATTCAAACTTATAGCTGAAGCAAAATGCCACTCCTAGCCTTGGTTGCCATGAAATTAAAAGATACTTACTTCTTGGAAGGAAAGTTATGACCAACCTATACAACATATTAAAAAGCAGAGATATTACTTTGTCATCAAAGGTCCGTCTAGTCAAGGCTATGATTTTTCCAGTAGTCATGTATGGATGTGAGAGTTGGACTATAAAGAAGGCTGAGTGCTGAAGAATTGATGCTTTTGAACTGTGGTGTTGGAGAAGACTCTTGAGAGAGTCCCTTGGAATGCAAGGAGATCCAACCAGTCCATCCTAAAGGAGATCAGTCCTGGGTGTTCGTTGGAAGGACTGATGTTGAAGCTGAAACTCCAATACTTTGGCCACCTGATGCAAACAGCTGACTCATTTGCAAAGACTCTGATACTGGGAAAGATTGAGGGCAGGAGGAGAAGGGGATGACAGAGGATGAGATGGTTGAATGGCATCACCGACTCGATGCACGTGAGTTTGAGTGAACTCCGGGAGTTGGTGATGGACAGGGAGGCCTGGCGTGCTGTGGTTCATGGAGTTGCAAAGAGTTGGACACGACTGAGCGATTGAACTGAACAGAACTGAGACTTGGTTGCTGGTGTATAGGGAGGTCTGAGGAATTTCAGAGGAGGGGCAAAGGTGACCATTAGCAGTAGATCAAGTCTCAGAGGATCTGAGGAAGTTACTGTTTATCAGCATTTATAGACATATTTCTATGTTCTAATTGAAGAGTGGCAATACTGGTGTGTTGCTACTGCTACTGCTACTGAATATCAACTGGAATTAGGAAGAATGAGGCAGCATGAACACACAGCTATGTTATTTACCTGCTCTTTTCAACGTAATCAGAAGAAGCCTGCAATACGCCAACCTTTCTTAGAAATGCCTGCTTGCATCTACATATATATGTAAACCTTCCATCTTCACTTTAGTTTCTTCTTTTGACTCTACCCAAGTTTCCATCTACGACCTCCCTCTCCTGGACCATCTCATAGTTCTTCCTACTTCTGAGCCCAAATAGGCCCATCACCCTCTTATCTGATTTTAAAAATTTGTTAATTCTGATACATTAAATGGATATCCATTTTGATACCTTATTTTTACATTCTTACCTTTGCATTTTTTTTCTTGAGGAGGACTACAAAAGCTTCAGGTTTCATAAAACTTGCATCCACTCCTGCTCTTGGAGCTGATATTTTATTAGGAGGAGACAGACAATAAACTAATACAACATGATCAAGAAGTGGAAAAGCTACAAGGAAAGATAAAGCAGGGTTAGAGAACAGAAAGCCACAGGAGGTATGATATTTTAGGTAGGTTGGTCAAAAAAGACACATGGAAAAAAGCTCCACTGAACTAAGACTTAACTTGAAATTTCACCAATTTTTCCACAATGTTCCTTTTGAGGGAGGGGATGCTGTGTTGGATCTTAATTGCTGCTGGCAGATTTTCTCCAGTCGCAGAGAATGCAAGCTACTCTACTTTCGGCGCCCGAACTTCTCATAGTACTGGCTTCTGTGTTGCGGAGCATGGGCTCTAGGACACCTGGGCTCCGGTAGTTTCAGTGTGTGGGCTCAGCAGCTGTGGTGCACGACCCTAGCTGCCCCAAGGCATGTGGAATCTTCCTGCCCTCTGCACTGGCAGAAGCATTCTTAACTACTGGACCCACAGGTCTCCCTCTTATTGGTTTTAATAATTCCAATCTCTTCCCTTTATTACTCCTTCCCTTCCTGAGGTTGCTATCTCCATGACACCTTATGAGTTTTTTTTTTAATATTTTATTTTATCTAGTTAATATTTCTTCATATTAGATTCTCTTTAATCAAATAACTAGTGTGGTTTGTGTCCTAACTGGACTCTGATTGTTATAGAAATTGTTACTCGTAATGGTTCCAAAAGATGGGATTTGGGGATTGGTTTGGTTTTGTCCTTGGGTTTCAATGTAGTGGCTGAGCTCCTTGCTCAGAATGGGAAATGGGTGCTGGTAACCCATACCATCAGAGAAGGCAATGGCACCCCACTCCAGCACTCTTGCCTGGAAAATCCCATGGACAGAGGAGGCTGGTGGGCCGAAGTCCATGGGGTCGCTAAGAGTCGGACAAGACTCAGCGACGTCACTTTCACTTTTCACTTTCATGCATTGGAGAAAGAAATGGCAATCCACTCCAGTGTTCTTGCCTGGAGAATCCCAGGGACGAGGGAGCCTCTTGGGCTGCTGTCTATGGGGTCGCACAGAGTCGGACACGACTGAAGCAACTTAGCAGCAGCAGCAGCAACCCATGCCATGCAGAAGTAGCAAGATTGATAAAATAATCACCTGCAGTTAATTGTGAAGATGTGCCTGCTGACACAAGTGCCTTGGAGCATGTGCCTGCTGTACTTGCCTGTTACAGCAGTAATTGTGACCATGAAGACTACAGTGTGGAACAGACTCTTCTGAGTAGACTTAAACACAGAAAGAAATATCAGACTTGGGTCCTTATACTCATTATATTCTCGGTTAAAGTCTCATGAGAGAGCTAGAGAGATTCTATGGCAGCCCTAAAAGAATGTCTCATTTCTCATAGCCACAGGGCTGGTATTGCTAAAAGTGAGTAAATATTTAGTTGTCAAGTTTACAGAATTTACATTATTTGAATTTATGGCTTTGTTGTGTCTTTCATGAAGAAGTTAGGAAAAATGATAGGGAAGCAAAGGGACACTAAATCTCGAAGTAAGGATATATGTGGCCAGATTTAAATCAAGTTGAAAATTTTGAATTCCCAGGTCATACTCTTTCTAACAGTAGAAGAAGCTTGTCCTCCTGTGCCTGAGGATATTATTAATAGCGTTTCCTTGCTTCAAAACTATCTAATATATTTATTAATAGGATCAGATATCATTATGCTCCGGGGTACAAGTACAAAGTCTGACCCAAGAGGAAGCAGTTTTTAAACCAAAAATTTGCAAGAATTTCCTAATTTTTATCAGTGTAAACCTGGAGAATGCGTAAAGGAATGAGTTTTAAGGAAGATGAGCTATAGTACTGGTTTGAGCTAAATGTATTGACATGAGTGCTCTTACCTGAGGTTCTAGATTTAATGTTTTAGCTCATAAAGGTGGGAATAGTCTAAAAATGTGTTAGCTGACAGAGAACTGGGCTCAAAAGTGGCCTGTGTTTAATGAGACTGAGAGGCCAAAACTTCCCCCATTATAATGTAGAGGAAGGAATTCCAAGGTTTAGGGAAATAGGAATATTGGAGTGCCTTTATCATGAATGATCTACATACCCATCTCTCCACTGCATGTTGAGAGGATCCAGAGGACATGCCCATCATCAGCATGTTGAAAAACATATTTGTGTGTAGAGTACAAATGTCCTTGAGAAGTTCTGTTATGGCTGTTCTCCATAAACCAGGCATAATTGTGGGGAATTTCACTATTGAGGTGGGCTCGCTGTTTATGATAGAGATGATAGAAATCCTAGAGTATCAGAGACAAGTAGCAGTTTTTAACCACCAAAGCTGAGAGGGGCATATTTACCATAAAAGGAAAGAAATAACACAGTGGTAACCAGAATGTTTTAATCCCCACAAATTTTGGCAGTGGTTAATTGATTACAACATCCCTAAGAATGTTAATAGCATGGCAGTCTACTAAAATAGTGCTTAACCTATGTAACAGGGGAAAACAGATTGACAACAAAAAAATCCAACTTCAGGACTTCTCTGGTGGTCCAGTGGCTAGGAATCCACCTGCCAATGCAGGGGTACATGGGTTTGATCCTGGATCCAGGAAGATTCTGAATGCCTTGGAGCAATTGGGCCTGAGAGTCATAGCTACTGAAGCCTGCATGCCTTGAACCGCTGCTCCACAACAAGAGAAACCTGCACATCGCAGTTAAGACCCAATGAAACTAAAAATAATAAATAATAATAAAATTTAAAAATCTAACATGTTTCTGAAATGGAGTTTCTCACTCAGTTTTTAGACATAAGCCAATTTATACAGCCAGAACTCTTGCATTGAAGGGGGAGTCAAGTTTCCTTCCTGTATCATGGGACAGGGACACACTCTATTGTTGTTGTTTAGTCATTAAATTGTGTCTGACTCTTTGCAACCCCGTGGACTGCAGCACGCCAGGTTTCCCTGTCCTCCACTGTCTCCCAGAGTTTGCTCAAGTTCGTGTCCACTGAGTCAGTGATGTTACCTAACCATGTCATCCTCTGCTGCCCTCTTCTCCTTTTGCCTTCAATCTTTCCCAGCACTGAATACACTGTATAACTTCCTCCAAATCTTCCTCAAAGGGCCTGCAGTCATTGATGAGAGTGACTATGTATTGGGGGAAAGGAAATACCCAGACCTTTTGGGGATTATGGAACACTGGTTGCTGCTGCTGCTGCTAAGTTGCTTCAGTCGTGTCCGACTCTGTGCGACCCTGTAGACGGCCTCCTACCAGGCTCCTCTGTCCCTGGGATTCTCCAGGCAAGAACACTGGAGTGGGTTGCCATTTCCTTCTCCAATGCAGGAAAGTGAAAAGTGAAAGGGAAGTCGCTCAGTCGTGTCCGACTCTTAGTGACCTCATGGACTGCAGCCAACCAGGCTCCTCCGTCCATGGGATTTTCCAGGCAAGAGTATTGGAGTGGGGTGCCATTGCCTTCTCCATGGAACACTGGTTACTTGATACTAATTCCTGGGCCCCCATATTACGACAGACTCCAGTGAAACTGGGGGCTGAGTCAGGTAACAACTGGAGTCTTAACTCAAATCTGAAACACAGTGGGCCTGGTGAGTCTGTAGATCCAATGTGGTTGAAATGAAAGTGAAAGTTGCTCAGTCATGTTCGACTCTTTGTGACCCCATGGACTATAAAGTCCATGGAATTCTCCAGGCAGGAACACTGGAATGGATAGCTGTTCCCTTTTCCAGGGGATCTTCCCAACCCAGGGATTGAACCTAGATCTCCCACATTGCAGGCGAATTCTTTACCAGCTAAGCCTTATCTGATTCCTGAATGTATAAATAGAAGAAATACATGTTTAGACATAACAGACATACTTGGCAACTAGGAAAATCCTTATATTGGCTCTTTGACCCATGGAATAGACCATAATTGTAGAAAGAGAAAGCCTCTGGAACTTTCCCATACTACCAGGATAGTAACAAAAGGGAATCACATACCTTTAGGGAAACTGCAGAGAGTAGTGCTGTCATCAAAGACTTGGAAGGATGCATGGGTGGTGATACCTAACACATTTCCATTTAAGTCACCTCTTTGTCCAATACAGAAGGCAAATCTTGACCAATATCTGAGAATGATTATAAACTTAATCAGGAAGTGACTGCAATATTAGTTAATGTTCCACATGTAGCATTTCTACTGAGGCAGGTCAACACTACAGCTTCAGACACCTAGTACACAACTATTGATGTGGCAAATGCTTTTTCTTCTTCATCAGTTATAAGGATCAACTAGAAGCAGTTTACTTTTTAAATGGCAGGGTCAGGAGTACATCATCACAGTTTTGCCTCAGGATCACATCAAATCTACTCTCCACCATAGTATAGTTTACAAAGATATTAATCTTCTTAACATTCTCTTACAAAAGCAACTGGTTCATTAGAAGGATTGAATTATGCTCACCGGCTCTGAGCAACGTGAAGTAGCAAACATTTTGGATGGCTAAGTAAGGGAGCCAGGATCTCAGCTGGTCAGGATTTATTACTTGATACAATAGGGAACAACAGAGTTGTTTGCTGGAGTTCAGGGGATAAGGATGAGTTTAGTTTCAGACATGTTGAAGAGGCTCAGAGAGAGTCATCCAAGTGAAGATGTTCAGGACACAGTTGGATATACAAATCAGGAGTTCAAGAGAACACACATGAGTAGATTTAGGAAGTGTTGACAAAGTGTTAAATCATAATTGAAGCCATGGAATGAGGTGTGATTATTGAGTGAAAACATATAGGAATCAAATGAGAAGACTCAAGATAGAGCCTTGGAGGATATGAAACTTTATTTTAAAGATATGGTAGAAGAAAATGAGCCAGCAAAGAATGAAAAGGGGCATTCAGAGAACCAGGAGGAGTAGCAGAGAGTGCAGTGTCCCAGGAGTTAGGGGAGGAGAGTATAGCTAAAGGAAGGGAGAGGGTCCGTAATGCAGATGCTGTGAGGTGGTCACAGATAAGAGAAGACTGAGAGTCAGCTGGGTGTACTTTCTTTCAGGTCATTGGTGGCTTAGGGGTGACTAGCTTCAGGGTTTTGGAGGGGATGAAACTAATTTGGTGTGAGTTTGAAGGTGGTTTGAGGGAGTTATAGATCCAGTGAACAGGTGTGTAGTGAGGCTAATTCACAGAGATAGAAGATTCAAAGCAACTGACTTTGAATAAATTTGTGTAAGCTTCAGCTGTAAATAAATTGAGTTGGAAATGTCTCTGTAGTTTCAATGCATAAATTGATGTCTAGTATGACTGAGCGACTTTACATTCACTTTTCACTTTCATGCATTGGAGAAGGAAATGGCAACCCACTCCAGTGTTCTTGCCTGGAGAATCCCAGGGACGGGGGAGCCTGGTGGGCTGCCATCTCTGGGGTCGCACAGAGTCGGACACGACTGAAGTGACTTAGCAGCAGCAGCAGCATGGTGTTTGTGAATAGGTCATGAGTGACAATGAATTTAATAGATTGGTGTCCCTATATCCTGGTTATTCTTCTTCATAGCGTTACTGAACACTAACCTTGGTAATTGAAGTAAGTAACTGCATTGTGAGAACTTTAAAAGCAAGTATGTCCACCTACCCTGTGTAAGACAGGGGTGTCTAGTGGAGGAGCACAAACCAAACATTGAATGGACTGGGGCCAAATCTTTACAGTCACTTAGAGCTGTGGGACTCAGGACTTCCATTAGGTCTTTGTTTTCCTGTTATTATGTTGTCTCACCATACCTACTTCCTAGAGTGGTAAGGATGAAAGGAGATAACGAATTTCAATTACAACACATTGCCAGGTTCACCATTGGCTGTCAATAAGGTCTCCTTCCAACCCAACACAGAAAAGGATGAGGCCCTGCAGAGAAGCTGCATGCTTCTTCCATGCACTGTGGTTCTCTGAACTTTAAAAACATTGTTCAACTAGGAAACACCTAAGACCTTTGCTCCCTGGCTATAGTGTAATCAGTGATGCAACACAGTGGTTATTGGGTGTGATCTAGGCTGGCAGTGAAACAACAAATTGGTGAACAAAAGTAAACATCAAAAAAGGCTAAATAAATTTCAGTACAAGAAGAGCAAGTGAGCTAGAGAAAGTGAGAAGTGTAGGGAAAAGAAACAGAAATATGAGTCATGTTAAAAAATAGTATACAGATCAATTTCCCTCATGGAGAAATGTAATGGCTAAAGCAAAAGACATGATTTAAACACAAAGAAGGTTTTTCTACTAGTAATTATACCTAGCAAGATATAAAATATATCAAACTGCAATGTTGACATTTCTAAATAGAGGAAGCATGTATATCAATGAGAACATTTAAATCTAGTTTTCCCAATCTTGTACAGTTTATTTACATATGTTTTAAACTTCATCAAATTTTATCAGCTAATGCATAAATTTCCCTTATATAATTCTGTGATTAATATTACTAAAGTTAGGAAACAGATTTGAGTGCCTAAAATGCCTACAAGTCTAAATACCTATAATAAAAATCCTGCTAGAATACTGGAACCTGATCTTATCTTTATGGGCACGTACTGGGAATGTGTGACTCTATTAGATTTAAAAGCATTTTACTGAGTGTCCACAAATCATTACTGGAGTTGAGAAAATCCAACACAGTTCTTGGCCTATGGTTCAGTTCAGTTCAGTTCAGTTGCTCAATTGTGTCCGACTCTTTGCGACCCCATGAATCACAGCATGCCAGGCCTCCCTGTCTATCACTAACTCCTGGAGTTCACTCAAACTCATGTCCATCGAGTCAGTGATGCCATCCAGCCATCTCATCCTCTGTCGTCCCCTTCTCCTCCTACCCCCAAGCCCTCCCAGCATCAGGGTCTTTTCCAATGAGTCAACTCTTCATATGAGGTGGCCAAAGTATTGGAGTTTCAGCCTCAGCATCAGTCCTTCCAATGAACACCCAGGACTGATCGCCTTTAGGATGGACTGGTTGGATCTCCTTGCAGTCCAAGGGACTCTCAAGAGTCTTCTCCAACACCACAGTTTAAAAGCATTGATTCTTCGGCACTCAGCTTTCTTCACAGTCCAACTCTCACATCCACACATGACCACTGGAAAAACCATAGCCTTGACTGGACAGACCTTTGTTGGCAAAGTAATATCTCTGCTTTTCAATATAGTATCTAGGTTGTTTATAACTTTCCTTCTAAGGAGTAAGCATTTTTTAATTTCATGGCTGCAATCACCATCTGCAGTGATTCTGGAGCCCAAAAAAATAGTCTGACACTGTTTCCCTGTTTCCCCATGAAATGATGAGACCAGATGCCATGATCTTAGTTTTCTGAATATTGAGCTTTAAGCCAACTTTTTCACTCTCCTCTTTCACTTTCATCAAGAGGCTTTTTAGTTCCTCTTCACTTTCTGCCATAAGGGTGGTGTCATCTGCATATATGAGGTTATTGATATTTCTTCCAGCAATCTTGGCCTATGGTAGGTCTTAGTAAATACTTGTTAATAAAGTATGTAAACATGCTGAGAAAAACAATAGTAATTGCTCAGATCAGTACTTTTTAAGCAATTTATTTTTATTTCATTTAGTGTTACTGCAGAAATTGGTACCTGGCATTTCATCTTCCACAGAGTAGCACATGAACTATTATCCGGCCTTTTTCAGTGGTTTTCATCATCCCCATCTGATTTTAGAAAAGATTTGCTTTTCATACAGTGTTAGTGGTAATATAAAATTGGTACAACCTCTTTGGGGATCAGTTTGTTCATTTCATTAATATTTTTAAAAAGTAGTCTTTAAGCAATTCCATTTCTAGAAACTGATACTTGCAAAAGTGGAATGGACAAGGATAATCAAAGACACATTGTTTATAAACTGAAAAAATGGCAATAATTTAAATGTCTATGGGATGGACTGCGTGAATTATGATGCATCCAGCTGACAGAATTCTTGGCGGCCATTAAAAATGAATGAGGTAAAGTCTCTTTACTGCCACAGAAAGGCCTTTAAGGAATACTAAGTGAAAAGAGAAAGGTTGCATAATGGTAATAATAGTAATTATTGTTGCTTAGTCGCTAAGTTGTGTCTGACTCTTTGTGACCCCATGGACTGCAGCATGCCAGGCTTCCCTGTCCTTCACCATCTCCCTGAGTTTGCTCAAACTCATGTCCATTGAGTTGGTGATGCCACCCAACCATCTCATCCTCTGTCAGCCGCTTCTCGTCCTGTCTTCAGTCTTGCCAAGAATCAGGTCTTCCCTGATGAGTTGTCTCTTTGCATCAGGTGGCCAAAGTATTGGAGCTTCAGCTTCAGCATCAGTCCTTCCACTGAATATTCAGGGTTGATTTCCTTTAGGATTGACTGGTTTGATCTCCTTGATTATTATTATTAGGAACACTTGTAAAGTGTGTACTATATTCTAAACATTTAACTTAACTCATTTAATTCTCATCACCACCCTAAGAGGGGGGTGCTATTGTTATCCCCATTTTACAGACAAAGGAACTGAAGCATCATATTGTCAAGTAACTTGCCCAAGGTCGCAAAACCAGGATCAGAGACAGTGTCTGGCTTGAGCATCACTGTTTCTCACACGATTCTTTCCATTTATGGTAAAAAATGTATAACAATACATATATGTAAATGTATGTGTACACATGTAAATGTATATGTATGTGTGCACGTGTGTATGTAGGCACGGAGAGTGACCCAAAGTACTCTCAAAGTGTGTTCAAAGTACACAGCCTTTGAACAGTTAGCAGTCACTTTCTCTGAAAAGTGGGTTGGGGTGAGAGGAAGAGAGCATGTGATACAAGCCTCTTTTGCTTGTTTGCTTTTGTTATGAGGGACATTATTATTTTCAAAATAATTTTTTCACAAGGGATGTTTCTCAAAATATAACTTCCTGAATATTTTTCTTCTACTACCTGCAGTTAAGGAAGAAATTTGACCATTTTTTCCCCTCATCATTGAAGTTATATCATTGATTCATTTAGCAAAAACATCTGAACAGTGCTAGGTGCTCACTGTGAAGTGGAACAGACTGTCAGGCAAACTCCTAATTCCAGAGCCCCTATCAAAGGGGATGAACAAAGCTGGGGTGGGAGAAGCACAAGAGATGACATTTCTGTGGAGGGCAAGGAGAGGCAGTGTGCAAGAAGGTACCCAGAGAGGAGAGAATATTTTGCATAAATATTGAAGGAAAAGTAAGAGTTCTTCAGGAGGCAGGGGAGGGAGAGGAAAAAGCATTCCAGATGGAGGGAATATGGGAGTAAGGACAGAGAAATAGGCAACAGGAACCTACATTATTCTTCAGGGAACTGGGTGTAGTTAGCCAAAACCTAAGGAGGAACAGGTGGGGAGGGCAGGAGCCACATCACTTAAACCCTTGTGGACCATGTTAAAAATTTCATCCTTGTGCTAGTTTTTACTAAGGAACATTCAAAGAACACAGATGTTCTCAGGATAATTTAAAACATACAGGTCAAAAGATGTTTATACAATGAACATTATCTAGCCTCAAACAGGAAGGTAATTCTGATACATGCTACATGTGGATGAACCTTGAAAATACTCTGCTAAGTGAAATGAAGATACAAAAGGACAAATGCTGTATGATTCCCCTGATATGAGGTACCTAGAATCATAGAATTTATAGAGACAGAAAATAGAATAGTGGTTACCAGAGGATGGAGGGAGGGAGCAATGGGGAGTTACTGTTTTGTAGTTTCATAATCTGTTTGAGATGATGTGAAAGTTCTAGAGAAGGGTAGCAGTAAGAGTTGTGCAACAATATACTTAACAGTACTGAACTGTGTACTCAAAAAAAGTTAAAATACTAAATTTTATATTATGCATATTTCACTATATAAAAACCAGGTAAAGATGGTAAGTTTTGTGTTATGTAAATTTTATTATAATTTTCAAATGTGGAAAAAATTGAAAAGTTATAGACAAAATTTTGGGGTAAATAATTCAAAATTACTTTTCTTTCTTGACATTAAAATTAGGTATGTCATTTCTTTGCTTCAGTTCAGTTCAGTCGCTCAGTCGTGTCCAACTCTTTGCGACCCCATGAATCGCAGCACGCCAGGCCTCCCTGTCCATCATCAACTCCCGGAGTTCACTCAGACTCATGTCCATCGAGTCAGTGATGCCATCCAGCCATCTCATCCTCTGTTGTCCCCTTCTCCGCCTGCCCCCAATCCCTCCCAGCATCAGAGTCTTTTCCAATGAGTCAACTCTTCGCGTGAGGTGGCCAAAGTACTGTAGTTTCAGCTTTAGCATCATTCCTTCCAAAGAAATCCCAGGGCTGATCTCCTTGCAGTCCAAGGGACTCTCAAGAGTCTTCTCCAACACCACAGTTCAATAATGATTTGTTTCTCTTATATACAATGTCTGCCATTTACTGAAAACTAGCTTTATATCTGGAGAAGGCAATGGCAACCCACTCCAGTACTCTTGCCTGGAAAATCCCATGGACGGAGGAGCCTGGTAGCCTTCAGCCCATGGGGTCGCGAAGAGTCAGACACGACTGAGCGACTTCCCTTTCACTTTTCACTTTCATGCATTGGAGAAGGAAATGGCAACCCACTCCAGTGTTCTTGCCTGGAGAATCCCAGGGATGGCAGAGCCTGGTGGGCTGCCATCTATGGGGTCGCACAGAGTCGGACACGACTGAAGTGACTTCCAGTAGCAGCAGCTTTATATCCAGAGATGAGGCGATGCAGGCTCAGGGAGGTCAACTCACTGACCCAAGAGTACACAGCTAGTGAGGCGGCATTTCTAGGAAACCTAAAATAGGAACTCAGCTCTTAACACCCTGCTCTTGCACCAATCCGCAAGCCAATTGATTATCTTTCTACTTTTTGGATACCGCAATACTTTTCTTTAAACAATCTCCCTTGATCTGCAAATAAGACTGTATTGTATGGTGTTTTCTGGGTTCAGAAACCGTAAGAAATCCGAGGCAACGCAGAATGCCTCAAATAGCTGTTGAATGTTTACTCTTGGTCCATATCTGATACTTTTTAAGGGCGTGGACCTTCTTTAAGAGAGACCAAAAGAGCATTCAAGTGAGTCTAGACACACGCACCTTGTTAACTACTGAGCCGACCACCTGTTACCTATTGGAGGCGGGTCTTTATTTATTTATTTTTTCCTCTTGCCGGAGTTATCTAGAAAATACGGCTTTCAGCCTTTCAGCCGCCAGCCTCCGCATCCCAGGTACGCGGCCGCGGAGAGACCCGGGGCAGGCTCGCGCGCAGGCGCTATTCGGCAGCTTCTTTCCGCGAGTGTGTTGTGCTGCCGGGAGCCCCGGTGTCCTCGAGTGGTTCTCTTAAGGTTCCTCTCCCTCTCCGTCCGGGACTCAGGGTCGCCAGTGCCCCTTCCCAGAGCCCTCTCCAACCCTTGCCCAGGCCGAGCCAGGCGCGGTCCCTACCCTCTGACCCCGCGTTGCACAATGCCCGATGAAAGTCCCCGGGCGTGTGAACCCCAGCGTCCCTGCCCCTGGGCGGAGACAGGCGGCGGCCGCGCGGGGAGCCGAGGCGGCGAGCGCAGCGGGTTCAGAGCACCGGCCCCGGCCCCGCGAGCTCCCCGCGAGCTGCCGCCGCAGACCCCCACGCCGCTCGGGCCCGCTGCCCGCCGCTTCCCTCGCAGGCCCCGCCGCCGCAGCCATGGCGGAAGTTCATAGACGTCAGCATGCCCGGGTTAAAGGAGAAGCCCCCGCGAAATCCTCCACACACAGACATGAGGAGGAGCTGGGGATGGCGTCGGCCGAAACGCTGACCGTATTCCTGAAGCTGCTGGCCGCCGGCTTTTACGGCGTGAGCTCTTTCCTGATCGTGGTGGTCAACAAGAGCGTGCTCACCAACTACAGGTAGGGCCGAGGCGGCGGCGGCCCAGGCCGCGGAGAGGAGAGGAAAGGAGCGGGCGGCGGCAGCGGCTGGGCGCCGGCTCCCTGGACCTTGGCTGCAAAGTTGGAGCTGAACAAAGTTGGGCGGGAGCCGGCGAGGGCGGGCAGGCGGCTGACACGCGCGGCCCGGGCGGAGGAGCCGGCTTGCACGGCGGCCCGGAGTCGGGGTCCCGCTCCGAGCGCGGAGCTGGGGACTGCGGGGCGTGCGTTTGGAAAGCTCCTGCCCTGCCCGCAGTGCAGCGCCCTGGAAACGCCGCTCTTCCGAGCGACGAAGCGAAGTTGCTTCGTGACTCTTCGACTCCTGTGCATGCCTGACTGGGAGCCGGAGAGGGATGCCCGCCCTTCTCCACAGCCTGGGCCAGGGTCCGGGGCTTCAAGGTTCCCCGAATTCGCTGAGAGCCTCTGGGGACCTAGGCATCCTCAAGCCCATTTAAAATTGTGATGCTGCCACTGGGACCCCTAGGCAGAAGCACGTTTTTAGAAAGGTGCGAAACCGTTTAAAAGATGTATGTCTTAACTTCCAAGAAAATCTGTTGCAGAAAACTGACTGAAATTGTAGAAACGGACAAGATGAGACAAGTGGCAGCCCGAAGCTACAAAATCAGCGGTGTTGCCTGACAAGCATCAGTGATTTTCCTCACTGATTGTCATTTGGATAAGGGCGGACGTTGGTGTGTTTTGTATCAAAATGCATTGTAAGGTTGCATTTGTAAGGTTGAGTTCGGGTTTTTCTGACGCTGTGGGTTTTTTTCTCTCTACCATTTTTGTAGATTTCCCTCTTCACTGTGTGTTGGACTTGGCCAGGTTAGTTGGAATCTTCAGCATTACGTGGTTTGTGTCGTTGGAACTTCTGAGGGTGTCTTTATGTGTGGAACAGTGAATCTGTGTTCTCTGCTTACAGATGGTGGCCACAGTGGCAGTACTTTGGGTGGGAAAGGCACTCAGAGTAGTCAAGTTTCCTGACTTTGACAGAAATGTACCTCGAAAGGTAAAAAAAAAAAAAAAAAAAAAAGCAATACTTTATTTTCGAAATGAATTCACTATGTATATTTTCCATCGGTGCCTTACATATTTAAAAATTGCAGCCTTGAAATTGCCCAGTCCAAAGTGGGTATAAAGAAGGTAAAGAATGAATGTAGTAATAAGTGTTTTTAAAAAGTCCAACAGTCTCTTTAAAGTTAAGGAAAAAAAAGAAGCCCTTAGATCTTGTATTCTGTTTTAATTAATAAACACTTGTAATTACAACCATATTGCATTTTCTGCATTCGTCTATCTAATCTAGCTGGTGTATCCTTCAGTCATTATTCTTTGGGTTTATTTTCTTATTCTTTGGTCTGTCTTTGCTTGACTCAACCTGAAGATGAAATACCTTTCCTTTTTCTGCTAATATTAGACCTGTTGGCTCTACAGTATCGTTCTTTAAAGCAAAGATGTTGTCCCATATGATTTGATCATATTCATATTTCTTTTTTTCCCCTCCATTCTTTCCTCTCTCTTTTTGCACAGAGCTCTTTATCCAGGAGTAATGTTGTTTGGGTGCTTCATAGGAGCCAAAATTGTGTGTGAGAACTAATCTTATGTTTTATGTGGAAAGAATTTGATCATATAAACAAAACTGTTTCTGTTTGAAAAGGACCTTGTTTTAGCTGTCTTTATTATTGAGTTTTGTTATCCCTTTTTAAATTTTCTAGACGTTTCCACTACCTCTACTATATTTTGGGAACCAAATCACGGGACTGTTCAGCACAAAGAAACTGAAGTATGGATAACTTTATTTTACTAGTGAGGTTAATATAGTATTAATTAATACTATTAATTAATTAATAGTATATAATATAATATAGTATTCTTAAAATTGTACTTGAATGTCAAATGTTTAACACATCGGTACTGATTCTTGAAAAAGAAAGGACCAGAAAGCTTCTGTTACTAAATAAATATTACACCAAAGGTTTTAGTTTAATCTCTTTAAGTTTGAAGAGGAAGAGGAGTTTTTTGTTTGTTTGGGGTTTTTTTCCCTTTCACTTTGATGATAGAAGCTTTAAAATGTTATAAACTACTGTGATGAGAGATTTTCATTATTTTTCCAGACATATAATAGTGAAGGATATATGTTAGGCTTCTGAGATTTCAATTCTTTAGTACAATTTTTAAATATTATATTTTAGGCAAATTTCACAAGTAAGATTAGATGTAGTTTTTCATTAACATGAGGTAGTTAAAATAACATCTGATAGAACCCTGATAAAAATATCATTAACATTTTTCCTGTGGTCATATGACTGTAGAGGCAGCGTTTTCACTTTTAGAAAGAAGCAATAGCAGTCTACTCTATGACAGTACTCTCTTATTATCTTGTAACTTCCCAATTCTTATCTTCTCCACTTACGGAGTATATGTATCAGGAACATGTGATGTTAAAAATATACACATAGGGAAACCATTTAACAGAAACCCAGGGCTTCACCACTGCCACATGAGTTAAACCTCTGGTGTAATGGGTGATTGTAAAACAGAATGGAGAGATCTCTTGAGGGTCAGAGACCAAGGTTTTTTCATTTCCTCAGACCCAAGAAACTTGACAGAATGGCCACGATGATATTTCTGGGAAGGGTTCCATGGAAGTCATGTTTATCATGGGTGGGCATCCTTTTATCCATACATCTCATTACCCATTTGGAAAGAAATACAGACCTGCTGCAGAGTGTTACTTGTGTATAGAGTTTGCTCTTTTTCCTCCATTGTCATTCATCCATTCATCCATCTATTTCCATCCATCTATTCATGCCCCATCTTTGATTGCCAGCCAAGTATAAGGCACTTTGGAGTGAGATGATAGAGTCAGAAATAATTATATTGCAAGAGGCTGTATGTTCGATTAGTGCAAGCAAAATACTCTGGGAATTTAGAGGAAAAAAGTACTGCCACAAAAGGACAATCAAGGAATGTTTTATAGGCTAAAATGATTACCAGTTTTGTTTGAAGGTTAGGGCTTGGAAGGGAGATCAGTCTAGAAAAGAAAGATCTTTCAAAGACCAACATGAATATGTCTAACATAATAAGCAGGGTAAAATTAAAAAGTGGCTGTTACTAGTCTTTGATAATAGATGTATATTTTCTACCATTTTATAATTCAGTTTTTTTTCGCTTCTAGTAGTTTTATAAAAGCAACCCTTTCAGACTTTTAAATACTTTCTATAGAGAAGTAAGGATTTAATTTAGTGACAGGTTAATCAGCATGGAATTTTTATAATGGAAAAGGTTAGCATTATTTTAAAATACTAATTTTGGAGAATCAAATTTTATTCTACCTAAGTTTTTTTGTTTGTTTGTTTGTTTTCAGCTTACCAATGTTTACAGTTCTGAGAAGGTTCTCCATCCTGTTTACAATGTTTGCTGAAGGAGTTTTACTCAAGTGAGCTAAATTTCTAATATATTTAGTCGTTAACAAGTTTTTAGCTCCCTGAAAAGGTCTCTAGCATGTGTAAGATATTCCAATCATTTGTGTTTTACTTTGTCTTTTGAGAAGTTTAAGCAGCTTTCTTCCTTTGCTATAGGAATTGATAGTTTATGACTTCCTTATGGAAGCCTGTCTGAACGTGAGATATGCTTTCAAGAATTCCTATACCTACTGAAGCCACTGGGTGAAGCTGAGTCAGAAGGTCAATATAGGTTTTAAATCATGTTCGTGACTATGCTGTTTTTCTACAAATGTGTGTGACTATTTTCTGCTTAAAGAAATCTGATTTGCAAAAATGTAAACTCAATAATAATAACATAAGAATAGGAAATAAGCATACTTATTTATATAAGAAAATAAGTCTTTGCTTCATTAGAAGCAAATTGGATATCTTTTAAATATCCAATTCCTTGGAATCATTTGTTTATAGTTTTTTTTAGAAGAAAACATTTTTGTTGTAAAATGAGTCTTTGTAAATAACTAAAGCCACATGTATATTTTTAAATTATTTTATAGGAAGACTTTTTCTTGGGGTATTAAGATGACTGTATTTGCAATGATTATTGGAGCCTTTGTAGCTGCAAGGTAAGATGTGGGCCCATATAAAACCTATGAGAGGGCATTAGAATTTGTCCATAATTACTGATAATAAATGGTTAATTACCAATGAAGAGAATTTTTTATAGACTAAATAAGAACCATGTCTTTAAAAAGTATTCAGAGACTTCAAAAAGTTAAATCTTTTTGGTTGTATGAAGATTAAGGCTAGCAAAATCATATTCTTGGGATTCTTAAAAGTTAAATTCATGTAATTTAGAGTTTATTATGCTGTCTTCTATTTATTGAGCACATACCATATGCCATTCAATATGTTGGTATTTTACACATACTATTTATGTGTTTTTCACAACTACACTGTATGGTATGGGTATTATTTTCCTATTTATGTTAAGGAAATGAAAATCTAAGTTCCATAGCTTGCTCGAGGTCATATAGCTATTAGATGACAGACCTGGAGTTTGAGTCTATGCCTGACTGCAAAGCCTGTGTGCTTTTGTAAACCGTGTGGCATTCTTTTCCTTTGCATGCTGCTAAAGAAAATAGTGTCGTAGAGAAGACAAGTGATCATGGATTATTTGCCTTATGGGATAATAAATAATAGAATTGCTTTATTTGGCTTCACCTAAGGCGTCACAATACCAAAACTTGGATATTCTATTAAATTATTAAAGCTTTTTTCCATTGTTCTTAACTTTTAATTTTAAAATGAAGAAAATGTATATCCAGAGACTCAGAAAATTAGTGCTCGCTTTGGCAGCACATATACAAAGACTCAGAAAATGGAAATGATGAGTAGAAGTCTTTTTACTCAGCCCAGATCATGCATGTATGGGCTTGCTGATGCTGTAGATTCTACCTGACATACATTTTCCATCCGGGAGTTCCAGTGTGCTTCTTGAATTGGCTCATTGACCTTTATCATATCCCTGTAATACAGGTGTGTTTGTGGGTGAATATGTCAATTCTGTTCCACCCTAACTCTCCAAGTAAAATTTCATTCTAAAAAAAAAAAAAAAAAAATAGAGTAATTAGTTACTAGAATTTTGTTATATAGCTGACTGCTTTTCCCTCTAGGTAATCTTGCCTTCTTGGAGAGAAATTCGGTGTGAATTGCCTACCATTCTTTTTAAAGGTGCCCTGCTCATCTTGGATCCCACTGAAGCTGGTGGGATCCAAAATCGAACCAAACACAGAAGTTTCTCCAAGCTAACTCTAGCCTGCAAAAAGTTTCTGAGGCAGACTGCTATCTGGGCCAGGCTTATCTAATTAGAAACTTTTACTTGGGAAAGAAATTTGGAGGAAGAGTTACAGGGTTGTCAGGCTGCTTGGAAGAGGGAGGGGTCATCAGGTAGTTCTGCCTGACATTGCAGTGGCATAGAGCTCCTCAGAAGTCTGTCCCATGGAGTAGCTGAACTCCAAAGAGATAGCACCTTTGCAGAATCACAGAATGTGAGGCCCCTGTTTTAGTTAGGGTGCTAAAGTATGCAGATGGCACACTCTTCTTAGATTTTCATTTCTTCTTTTCAGTTTACTAAGTTCTGCCTGGTTCTCTGCAAAATACTAAGAAGCTTCAGTTTCCCTAGTCTCACTAGTTGTATGTAATATGCTCACTGGGCAATTATCTTTAGTATTTGCATCTACACTGCATGCTTAGACACTAGTGTGACGTGATCTCAGAACTAACTGCAATCCACAGTTCAGAAATTCCACCGAGTGGCCCAGCCATCTGTGCAAGATAAACCTATCTTTTGTGTGAACCTTTGAAAAATGCCCTGTTAACAACTTCATTCTCCTTTTGGTTTCCTTATCTGTGAAACTGAGCTGTGATGCCTTCTGCTTGCTTCAGATGTACTGTAATGGTGAATTTGGTTGGTTCTGTCTTGCCTGACTTTGAATTCAGAATAGTGTGCTATTAACTGACAAGGTTGATTATTGCTAATGACTGTGTTTAAACATTAGTGCTTCTCATTTCTGCAGACTCCCTTACTGATTATGAAATTGCAAACTGTAACCTGGAACCAGGAAATACTAGTAGCTGATAAAATGTGTAATATTCACTTACGTAGATAAACATATGTTCTTGGAAATATTGTAGTTCAAACCTATTTAAAATTTAATGCATGTTCTTTAAATGTTAGTTGTTATTAAAGTGTTGTTTATATTTTGCAGCTCTGACTTGGCATTTGATCTGGAAGGATATGTTTTTATTCTGATCAATGATGTCCTGACAGCAGCAAATGGTGCCTACGTAAAACAAAAATTAGATTCAAAAGTAGGTAGCAATCTAATGCTTCTTTAAGAGATGTTTACTGATACTGGGAATGGTCATGTCAGTCCTTCAGGGAAAAAGTGGAGAATAAAGGAAGATACTTAGGAAAGATGAGAAAGACTAGGGAATCTCTGAGGGTAAAAATGCCTGGACCTTGGTGCTCATGTAAGAAACTTTATTTTCTAATTAGCAATTAGATTTTACTGTTGGCTTTTTTGGAAGGGACTGGGTGAATATTGACTTTGAGTGGGATAGTGATATAAGAAATGTTCATTAGAGAAAAGTGTCATGAATGTTCATGGCTATCTCCTAGAGGACTTGGTGAGGGACCTGCACAAGAAAGAAGTATCTGGAAGCCCTTGAGCGGATTTCAGAAGTGATTTAGAAGCAGCTGCAGAACAAGAATGGACTTTGCATATTTGTCCTACAGACAGTTGTCCCTCAGTGTCTTTGGGGGACCGGTTCCAGGAACCCCTGAGATTACAAAAATCCTTGGATGCTCAAGTACCTTATATAAAATGGAATAGTATTTACGTGTTGGAGAAGGCAATGGCACCCCACTCCAGTACTCTTGCCTGGAAAATCCCATGGACAGAGGAGCCTGGTAGGCTGCAGTCCATGGGGTTGCTGAGAGTCGGACACGACTGAGCGACTTCACTTTCACTTTTCACTTTCACGCATTGGAGAAGGAAATGGCAGCCCACTCCAGTGTTCTTGCCTGGAGAATCCCAGGGACGGGGGAGCCTGGTGGGTTTCCGTCTATGGGGTCACACAGAGTCGGACACGACTGTAGTGACTTAGCAGTAGCAGTAGCATTTACGTGTAACCTATGCGCATCCTCCCATATACTTTAAATCATTTCTTAATTAACCTAGAAGATCTAGGGACAGTACAGATCTATTTCCAACACCTTTTCTGTGAATATACCTTTTATGCCTTTTTTCCATTTATTTGCTTTGATGGCTATGTGATGATTGCATTTTAATGGGGGCTACTATTAAAAAATTTTATCTTTGTACTATAGCTAGAGAAAAGGGAGCAGTTTGAGATTTAGTTTTGCTCTGTGTTTTTGCTGCTTTGGAAATAGGTAGGAATAATAACATTTTATTAGTTCACCAGCCTTAGCTGTCTAAAACAGTACTGTCCAGTACAATTCTGTAATGATGGAAATCTGTTATTTCTTCCTATCTGTTAATGGTAGCACCTAGCCACACATAGCTGTTGAGCACTTGATAGGTGATGGCCTAATTGAGGAACTGCAGTCATAGTTTAATGTAATTATAATTACATTGAAATCGCTGCATTTGGCCAGTGACTACTGTGTTAGCACAATCTAGAGTACATCCTCAGTTCAGTTCAGTTGCTCAGTCGTGTCCTCACTCTTTGCAACCCCATAGACCGCAGCACACCAGGCCTCCCTGTCCATCGCCAACTCCCAGAATTTACTCAGACTCATGTCCATTGAGTCGGTGATGCCATCCAACCATCTCATCCTCTGTTGTCCCCTTCTCCTCCCGCCTTCAATCTTTCCCAGTATCAGGGTCTTTTCAAATGAGTCAGTTCTTTGCATCCAGTGGCCAAAGTATTGGAGTTTCAGCTTCAGCATCAGTCCTTCCAATGAATATTCAGGACTGATTTCCTTTAGGATGGACTGATTGGATCTCCTTGCAGTCCAAGGGACTCTGAAGAGTCTTCTCCAACACCACAGTTCAAAAGCATCAATCCTTCGGTGCTTCAATCCTTCTGTCCAACTCTCATACATGACTACTGGACTACATCCTAGAATGTAGAAGAAAGCGAAGATGGTTTCTGTATTCTGTATTTATTTCCAGGGGTGTCCTTTAGTTCCTCATTCAGAAATGAGTTATGACTTACTTATATTAGAACTTCTAAGCATATTAATCTGCTTTTCATAGTTCATGGATTAGGAGCAACAATCCTATCTCAAGGAATAGGCTTACCAGCAGTATAAAAGTTTGGCTGATAACAGGAGAAACAGGAAAACTGACAGTCAAGTGGACTACTCAAACATGGCGACATCATGTAAAAACACAGTATAATCATGTTTATGATGATGGCCTACATTAAATTTTAGTCAATGTCCTCTGTTTAAGAGGACAGGAGAAAAGATATTCAAAACAGCAAGTAAAAAGAAAAAAACAACAGTTTGGCCTTTGTCAGTTGTCTGGATGGGGTGTGTGTGTGGGCATCCTCTACTTCCTGGATAACACATCTCTTGCTGAGGGGGACCTGATGTTACGGGTTGCTTTGTCCCACTATGGCTTTTTTCTTGCTGTCTTGCTGTCTGAGATGCTTTTTAGTAAATCTGGAGTTTTATTACCTATAATTTCAGAACTACTTGTAATCATGGTCCTTTGAGCATGAATCCCATGGCCTAAGGACTTAGTGCTGTATTTCAGACCTGAATGCAGCTATTGAATTTAAAACATTTTCAACTTTAAAGAACTCATACAAATAACATGTATTTATAATAGAAGTGGTAGCAAACATAGATAAACAAGAGGAAGAAAATATAAATCTCTTAATTCCACCATTGAGTGAGAAGCACTGTGTCAGTAGATACCCTTTTGTAGGAACGTGTGTGTGTTTATATATGCATGTACACACTTAACTATGAGAAAAACTTAAAAGAGTGATGATACGTAATGTTTTCTAATTTGTATTTTTCATTTGGTACTGTTTGATGAGTACCTTTCTCACCAGGCAGTGTTACTAAACATTTTTAGTGGCTGCATAATATTTCATTGTACGGGTATATCATAGTTTAATCAACTAGTTTTCTATTGTTGTATCTTTGTTTCCAGTTTTTCAAAGCTTCTTTTGATAAAGCACAGGGAACTCTGCTCAATATTCTGTAATAACCTAAGTGGGAAAAGAATTTGAAAAAGAATAGATATAACATGTATGTGTATAACTGAATGACTTTGCTGTACACTTGAAACTAACACAACATTGTTAATCAACTATATGCCAATATAAAATAAAATTTTTTTAAAAATCACTGAAGAAAAAAAATCTGCTTTTGAGAAGGTAGTTTGACTTTTCATATCAGTTGGTATCTTTCAATCACAGAAGTTAGGCAGATATTATGGCCCTATCCTCACTACTCCTTTATCCCCTAAAGTCTAGGACTGCTTTTTCAGGTGACAGCTTCCTGCTGAATGTCCCAGAACTGTGTGAATCACAGGTAGACCCAGAGTTCTTATAGGTTCCCTGTGTTTGAAGATGTGTGCAGTCCTTTTTTGCTCCCAAGTAGCTGAGGGCACAACTAGGCATACCATGTTTTGGGAATTGTAGGGTAATGGTCATCTTTTTCTTTGCTTTTTTTTTTTTGGAGTAATCTTAGTCTTCATTATACTTCCCATGTACATTTTCAGAAATAACTTCAGAGATACTGGGAAGTTATATCTGTCTGTGTTGTTCTAGGTGTGAGTCTGTGTGTGGATCTGGCCTGCCTTCTCTCTGAAATCTCACTGCTGTGTTTCTGGAACAGCCTAGGACTTACCTGGGGACTTTTGATTAAGTTTTGGAAAGGGAAGGGCTCCAAGGACATGTCTCTGTAGAGATGTATGTTTTTTGTTCAAAATAACTTTTCTCCTTGCTGTTTTGAGACAGCCACTTGATACCATTTTTATTTCTCTGATTTTAAGTACTCAAGGAACTTATGTCAAATAAACTAAAAATCTTGTAAGTTTGCTTTTTTTTTTTGAAAGCTTAGGTTATTTCTTAGTGTTTGCAAAACTTCTGACTTAATGTGCTATGTATATTGTGGTGTGTGTGTATAAAGGGGGTGGTGCTCTGTTGAGGGTTGTCTCCATCTATCAGCTGGAACCAAATGAACCACCTAATTTTTTACTCTCCTAGGAGCTGGGAAAATATGGTCTGCTCTATTACAATGCACTGTTCATGATTCTGCCCACCCTGGCCATTGCATATTTTACGGGAGATGCCCAAAAGGTAAGACTTTCTAATTATGGCTTCAATCATGCCTTATGTTTTGGAATTTTATTTTTATTTGTATGACCAAAAGGTAGACAGTTTGGTTGTTAAAAAGTAATGTTCTTACTAAGTGACCAAAAACCAAGAATTTACTTTTTAGCTTGCTAATGTCATGCTAACCTTTTTGGATAGTACTAAAATAGCTTAAAATAGCTCTGGCTGTCAACATAAAAATAGTGCATGCCGTCTATCGTCCTTCTCTTACGTGCCAGAAGGTTAGAGGAGGGGAACTTTTACATTGCTGCTGAACTACAGAGTAGGAGTAGTAGCAGACTATCCTTGGAAAACAAAAAATCCAGAAGTAGTAGAATTCATCAAACCTAAACAAAATGCTTGGCATCTCCAGAAGCTCTCAGTTTTGGTGACAGTTGTTATGCTGGCTTAAATCCCAGACTGTTTTTTTCCCCTCAGGAGATATTTAGCCTAGTGGTGACTTAACCACATAAATAGCAACTAATATGGTAGTTAACTCATTTTCTGCAAATGTCTAGCTAAATCCAGAATAACATAACAAACTAAATCCAGACAAGAATTTTTCTCTGAAACAAATGCATATTCATAGGATACAAATTGGTAACATTTTGTTAGAATTCACAAAATTTTGAGAACTTAATGGAAATCTAGAATTCTGCCAAGGATTTCTGTACCAAAATTCCTTGTAATGATTCCCCTAGGCTAGTAGTTTCTTCGGAATAAATGTGTTGATTATTTATTCTAATGACAGTGACAAATTCCACAAAGCAGTCAGAACCAAAGTAAAGCAAAGGTTTTTGGAAATAGGCTGTTAAAAAAAAATCAGCGGTAGGAGAAGAGTGACTGCTTATGAAGCTTTTTTTTTTTTTTTAAAATCAAGAGCTCATTCTTGGAAAACTGGAATAGAACATATGTAAATGTTTTAATGAATAGAGTGTTGAATAAGTTTTTTTGTGGCTCTGAAAAAAGTGGGAAGAGAAACTAACATTTATTGAATTCCTGTTATGTGCTACTCACTTTATGTATATATAATGTAATATGGTCCCCAAGGATTCCCTGATCACTCAGTTGGTAAAAAATCCACCTGCAATGCAGGAGACCCCGGTTCGATTCCGAGGTTGGGAAGATCCCCTGGAGAAGGGATAGGCTACCCACTCCAGTATTCTTGGGCTTCCCTTGTGGCTCAGCTGGTAAAGAATCCGCCTGTAATGCGGGAGACCTGGATTTGATCCCTGGTTTGGGAAGATCCCCTGGAGAAGGGAAAGGTTAACCTACTCCAGTATTCTGGCCGGGAGAATTCTAGGCACTATATAGTCCATGGGGTCACAAAGAGTTGGACAAGATTGAGCGACTTTCACTTTATGGACCCCATAACAGCTATAGGAAGTTTGAATTAACCCTACATATATTTTTTTAAATTAAAATTTATTTTTATTTTATTTATTTGGCTGCATTGGGTCTTAGTAGCGGCACGTGGGCTATTCAGTGTTAGTTATGCAGGATCTTTAGTTGCTGCATGTGGGATCTAATTCCCTGATCAGAAATCAAGCCCAGGTCCCTTGCATTGGGAGCTCAGAGTCTTAGCCACTGGACCACTGGGGAAGTCCCTGAATGAACCCTATTTTATTAATGTGGAAATAGAGGTTCAGAGAGACCGAATATCTTGCCCAGCATCATACTGTCAGCGGGGTAGTAGAGTCAGGACTTAAACCCAGGCCTGATTGCAGGAACCATGGTCTCTTCAGTGCTCTGCCTACCTCTAGCTAACCCGAGCAGAAGCACCCTCCACCCTTTAGCTTTGGGGCAAGAATGTAATGTAAAATAACTTGATACCTCATGGCAGCACAGGTGTTCCAAATCTTCAGGCCAATTTGTACATGAGAAAGTTGGAATAATTAATGTGGTTAGGTATTTTACAGACTTGGCAAAAAATGTAATTTTCATTAATTTGAAACTTTGACTAGTAGCTTGTAGCTACTTGAAAAAATTGACTGAAGGAGATATTTCTTCATTCCAGAGTGATGATCATTTAACTAGAAGTTACCTGCCAGGTTGTAGCAAAATCTGTGCATGTTTTGAAGTTCACTAGCCTACTTTCAATTTTAAATGCTTCAATATAAGTGTTTACTTATAGTGGAAAAAATGACTTTGCCACCTATATTGTGATGAGATTTAGCTTTTACTCTTCTTTTTTAAAGCTTCCCTGGTGGCTCAGATGGTAAAGCGTCTGCCTACAATTCAGGAGACCCGGGTTCAATCCCTGGGTCAGGAAGATCCTCTGGAGAAGGAAATGGCAACCCACTCCAGTATTCTTGCTTGGAAAATCCCTTGGACTGAGGAGCCTGGTAGGCTACAGTCCATGGAGTCGCAAAGAGTTGAGCACGATTTTTTTAAGGCAGAGGAGTGGAAAATTTGAGTAATCTTTTTGTTTTTCTTAATAAAAATGACAAGCAAAGGTCACGAAAGGTTTTTTGAAAGAATAATGTTTTTAAAGAATGACAGAATGTATCTAAATGCTTTCAAGTTGGGATGAAAAACTAATTAAGAGACTGAACTCAGTTGCTTTGTGATCAACCCTATCAGTGTTTTTGGGTTTCACGTGTTTGTTTATCCTCATTCTGATTATCAATTAATATGATTCTTATAAAATATTTCAGTTCAGTTCAGTTTAGTTGCTCAGTCATGTCCAGCTCTTTGCAACCCTATGAATTGCAGCACGCCAGGCCTCCCTGTCCATCACCAACTCCTGGAGTTTACTCAAACTCATGTCCATCGAGTCAGTGATGCCATCCAGCCCTCTCATCCTCCGGTGTCCCCTTCTCCTCCTGCCCCCAATCCCTCCCAGCATCAGAGTCTTTTCCAATGAGTCAACTCTTTGCATGAGGTGGCCAAAGTATTGGAGTTTCAGCTTTAGCATCAGTCCTTCCAGGGAACACCCAGGACTGGTCTCCTTTAGGACTGGTTGGATCTCCTTGCAGTCCAAGGGACTCTCAAGAGTCTTCTCCAACACCACAGTTCAAAAGCATCAATTCTTCGGCGCTCAGCTTTCTTCACAGTCCAACTCTCACATCCATACATGACCACAGGAAAAACCATAGCCTTGACTAGACGGACCTTTGTTGGCAAAGTAATGTCTCTGCTTTTGAATATGCTGTCTAGGTTGGTCATAACTTTGCATCCAAGGAGTAAGCGTCTTTTAATTTCATGGCTGCAGTCACCATCTGCAGTGATTTTGGAGCCCCCCAAAATAAAATCTGACACTGTTTCCACTGTTTCCCCATCTATTTGCCATGAAGTGATGGGACCAGATGCCATGATCTTCGTTTTCTGAATGTTGAGCTTTAAGCCAACTTTTTCACTCTCCTCTTTCACTTTCATCTAGAGGCTCTTCAGTTCTTCACTTTCTGCCATAAGGGTGGTGTCATCTGCATATCTGAGGTTATTGATATTTCTCCCAGCAATCTTTATTGGAGTATATAGATGGATCTACTGGCTGGCAGGCTTAAAATCTCATGTTCTTTTTCTTAACATTCTCTCCCTCTAACGTTCTTGGGTAGTTATTAAGTGCTGTTATGTGTCTCTGGGCTCAGGTGATATGAAAGAAAGATGAACTAGGTGGTATTCTTGCCTCTGGGGATCGTTTAGTTGTCTTGGGGAGCAGACCTGTCAGCAGCAGAGTCATCAGTGTTATAGGTTTTGTGGGAGAACTGTTGGGGGCATTGTGGGTTGGAAAATGTAAGTGGATCAATTCTACCTCCTTGCTGGAGAGGGAATGCCTGTCTTATGGAACTTTGCCTACAAACAGAACGAAAATACAAATGATATGAATAATCAGTACTGTTTGGTAGGTTTTGAATTAAATTCGGCACTTAGGAACTCCAAGAATTCTGAGTTTGATTCTGTTTCTAAGTTCCTTTGTTTCTAAATTTTTGTATGCTTATTACTACAATTTCAAATTCAGTTGGGATTCAGTCAGTTCAGTATTTCTGAGCATATTTCTTGTGCTGAGAAAGGCCTGTGCTAAGTTCTCTTGGGAATATGTGAGAAATACAACACAGTCTTTGCCACTCAAGGAAGACATTTGACATGCTCCAGAGGTGCTGTAAGATCCAGCACCAAAGTGTGTGCCAATCAGTCAGTACTATAAGTGTTGTAGGAGGAAGCAGGTGTGGGTGAAATATCAAGCTTGGCTTATTAGAGAAGGTAGGGTTTGGTTTTCTGATCCACCAGCTGCAACAAGTAACACTAACCTGTTCTTTGAGTGTCATCATTAGAGGTATGACTTACAGAAGTGGTTGAATGGTTTGCTTTTATTGACCAGCACAGAAGCACTGGGGGGGGGGGGGGCGGCCAAAGATGCCTAACACGTCCTAGAGGCTCATGGTATCCTGCCACAGGTTGCAGTTGATTCCTTCCCCTGAAAGGTTCATTTTCGTAGTCAGTGGACTGCTTGTCTGAAGTTCTGGCAAAAGGGTTCGCGTTACAGAATAGAATAAGTGGCAGGATTTCAAGTAAGTGTTTTTTCTTAAGTCCAGTTCATGTTCTGTGTGTGTCTTTTAGGTTGGGTTTCCCCTTCAAAATATGTGTATGTTAAGTGGGCAAGCATTCATGTATGTGCATGTATTTTTTTTTTTAAAGAGTAGACACTTTTGATGTCTAGCTTTAAATAGAACTGCTCCATATTAACAGTTTCAGTCTACTTCTGGTGTTCAAGTAATACTTCACCTGTAGGATATGGTGCTTTGTACCTGATAAGATGCTTCCATGTTAATCATTTTCCCTAATCTTCATTGTGTACCTGTGCGGTAGGTTGTTCATCTGGTTTATAGAGGTTAAAGACATGCTTGAGGTTACCTGATGACAGAGTTTAGTACTAAAACCACTCTGCCTTTTTTTGTTTGTTTGACCATACCATGAAACTTGAGGGATTTTAGTTTCCTGACCAGGGATCAAACCTGGGTCCCCTGAAGTGGAAGCACAGAGTCCTAACAGCTGGACCACCAGGGAATTCCCTAAAACCAGTCTTTCTGACTCCAAGGAGATCTCTTGCTATTTGCCTGACCACATCTATCTCCCAAAGCCATTTGCTGACTCCCTGACTGACTTTTTCCCCTGTTCGGGGACTATGCATACAGAACAAGCTATTAAATGGAAGAAATATCTCAGATTAGTATTAGAAGTGGAGTCTCTGCAGCTTGGCTTTGTTGTTAATTGTTTACAAATAATTATTTCATTCAGCAAATATCTATTGAGTGCTTCTTATATGTCAGGTGCTGTTCTAAGTTAAAAACACATGCCTTTGCTTCAAAGGAGCTTACATTCCAATGGTATAAGATAGACTAAACATAAATTATATAGTAAGAGCTATAAAGGGAGATAAAAGAAGGAAGAGAGTGATTAGGGAAGTACTATTTTGGATAAGATGATTAGGGAAAGTATCTTTATAAGCTTCGTTTGAGCAGACACTGAATGTATGGACTCAGAGACCAGTTGGTGTGGCTCTTTAGAAGGGGTAGTCTAGGCCAAGTATTCTAAGGGCTGAGGTAGGAGCTTGTTCACAGGGGATGTTCTCTGAAGAGGTAAATATCAGGAGAAGTCAGAGTGGGCCTTGAGAGATGTAGAGGCAGAGAAACAAAAGGTACATTCCAGGTGGAATTGACAACCTGAGCACAGGCACAGCCCCAAGGACCAGAATCTTCAGTGTGGTTAGAAGGTGTAAGTCAAGGACTTGGAGCCTTTAGCAGAGAGCCTTGGAGAGCATGTGGTTCCAGCCCCTTATCTCACAGATGAGGGAACTGGGGCCCAAAGAGGGCTCTGGACTAGATCCCAGATTTCCTGACTCTACAGCTAGTGTCTCCCTCTTCCTGCCACACCATACCCCACTTCCTTCTAAGTTGGAACCAGTGCTAGGCACAGGAATTTGAAATTTACTATGTCGATAACGACACATCCCTAAAAGTTTGTGACATAAGTGGTACAGCTGAGAGAAGTTGGGGCCAGAATGCAAAAGACCAGCAACTTCCAGGTCTGTTTATGAGCACTATCTGGCTCTGGGCAAGTCCTGTCTGCTCTCTTGGCCTGCTCTGTCACGTGGTAACTGAGTAGGTTGGATCCACTAAGTTGATGGGTTCTGTAGGTAGGGCCTTTTCAGGGCTGAGACAGCATGTCTGAGGAGTAGAAGGCACGTCAGTGTGGAGACTGAGCTGCTGTTCCTGACAACTGGTATGAGCCCAGTTGCTCCCTGACTCCTAATAAGCTATGCTAATAAACTGCTCTCATCTATTGGACTTATGGCTTTCCTGGCCTAGAGCTATTTTATTTGGAAGATCTCTATTGAATGAAAAGATTGCCAAGATAAATTATTAAATGAAGAAGTGCAGTGTAAAATAGTGTATCTGGTATACTAGCTTTAGAATAAAATACAAAGGAAAAAATAAAAATATATGTACACATTCATTTAATTTACTTACTGTTTAAGTAAAGAGACTATGGAAGAATATACATGAAACTAATAAAGTAATCACCAGTTTGCTTGTGAGAGAGAAAACAGGAAAGTGTAGAACAGAAATGCAATGGAGACTTAATTACTTTTTTTTTTTTCTGATTGTAGAACTGTATGAATTTATTTAAACTGCATTTTAAAAAAGGAACATAAAAAAAGATAAAGTTTTTTTCTGTAAATAATGGCTATCCAGTGATGAATTCTAAACTTTAAAATCACTGGGGGAAGTGGGGCAAATTAACTTGTTTTCACTGTTTCAGAGTTTCAGACTCCTGACCCAGGATTCAAACTGAAGCAAAATCAGATCCAAATTATTTTTCTGAAAATCCCACTGTTAACCTTAGTAGGGAGAGAAGGGAAGACTTCCCTCTGTTCGAGCAAGAACCCAATAAGAGGGCTCTGAAAGGCCAGCACCCCAGGGAGGCAGGAGTTATACAGAGCAGTTGATGGGGCTGGCACAGCTTTTAAGGAAAAATTGAAAGCCAGTGAGGAAAATAACTAAATTTCTATAAAAGTGAAAGGTAAGATCCGGTTGTACAACTCATCCCAGTGAGCACGTAATACTTGTCCTTGGCAAAGTGTTCTGAGAAACCGTGTGTGTCTGTGTGTGGTGTAATTTTTCAAAAAGTTTAAGTTCTTGAAGTCCTGGGCTTACCAGAAACCAAGGAACCAATATATTCAGCATTTAGTTTTTCTAAACACAAATCTTCTAACTTTAAAACATACTCCTTAGAAAAAAACAAAACCAAAAACTGTGGTAAAGCCAGCTTTTACTTTTAACAGAAGATATCTAGTTAACATGGATAAAGGTGGAGCAAGCACCAGTTAACTAATGGCTTTCTGAAGTGTCAGATTGAAAAGACTGTGTTTCAACTTGTTAGTTGCTGCCTCCAAAAGGGAATGTGTGCAGCACAAAGCCAGCGATTCAGAGCGTTGGGAGCTGGAGCCTGGGTTGCTGGCAGCACACCCTGTTAGGTGTTCTCACGTAGGGGTGGGAGAACAGACCCTTTGCTGTAGCTCTCACAAGGCCGGCACTGTAGGCACTTGCACCCTGTATAATGTCTTCATTCTGTCACTGGTTAAATTACATGGCTCAGATGAGTTTTACAGGAAAAGTTCCTGCACAGATTATCTACTGGGAGGTATCTCTTACTAAGCATTGCTACTAAATAATGAAGAATTATTAGGCTGTTGCTTTAGCCTGTCCAGGGTTATAAATCTTTTCTGGGTCACTCTGTGAACCATTATAGACTGATTCTCAAACCCTGAAGTGTTCTTTCCCATATAGAGACAGGGCCCTTCTGCTTTTCTGGGCCTTGGTATTCTCAAACATGATATGAGTGGATTGGATCAGTTATTCTTTATTTACGAATGACTAGATCTTTCTCTGTGATGGGGTTAATGGCGACCTCCTCCAAGGGGGAGTATGCCATACCCAGGTCTAATGCACCCAGAGCCCCTTGCCCCTGTAGCCGTCCACTGCTGACCCATACCTCCCAGGGGATACTCAAGCAGAGTTCTGTCTCAGTCTCTGTGGGGTCTCTGGTCCTGGTGTGTACAAGGTTTGTTTGAGTCCTCTGAGTGTCTCTGGCACTGGTATGGGGTTTGATTCTAAAGACAATTTCGCCCCTCCTGCCATCTTGTTGGGGCTTCTCCTTTGCCCTTGGACATGGGGTATCTCCTCAAAGTCACTTCAGCGCTGTGCAGCCACTGCTCCAGTGCCACAAGACTGGGAAAACGGACTCTTTTAGGGCAGGAAAAAACCCATGTGTGCACCAGGACCCAGGAGAAAGGATCAGTGACCCCACAAGAGACTGGCCCAGACTTGCCAGTGAGTGATCAGGAGTCTCCAGTGGAGGCATGGGTTGGCAATGGCCTGCTGCAGGGTTGGGGGCACAGAGTGCATCAGTGCATGCTTGGGACCTTTTGAAGGATGTTGCCATTATCTTCATTCAGTTCAGTTCAGTCACTCAATCATGTTTGACTCTTTGCAACCCCGTGGACTGCAGCATGCCAGGCTTACCTGTCCATCACCAACTCCCAGAGCTTACTCAAACTCATGTCCATTGAGTCAGTGATGCCATCCAACCATCTCATCCTCTGTCATCCCCTTCTACTTCAGCCTTCGATCTTTCCTAGCATCAGGGTCTTTTCAAATGAGTCAGTTCTTCACATCTGGTGGCCAAAGTATTGGAATTTCAGTTTCAGCGTCAGTCCTTCCAATGAATACTCAGGACTCATTTCCTTTAGGATGGACTGGTTGGATCTCCTTGCTGTCCAAGGGACTCTCAAGAGTCTTCTCCAATACCAACGTTCAGAAGTTTTGGCTGGATGGACCTTTGTTGGCAAAATAATGTCTCTGCTTTTTAATATGCTATCTAGGTTGGCCATAACTTTCCTTCCAAGGAGTAAGCATCTTTTAATTTCATGGCTGCAATCACCATCTGCAGTGATTTTGGAGCCCCCCAAAATAGGTGTCTCTAATTTTCTTGAAGAGATTGCTAGTGTTTCCCATTCTATTGTTTTCCTCTTATTTCTTTGTATTGATTACTGAGGAAGGCTTTCTTATCTCTCCTTGCTCTTCTTTGGAACTCTGCATTCAAATGGGTATATCTTTCCTTTTCTCCTTTGCCTTTCGCTTCTCTTCTTTTCACAGTTATTTGTAAGCCTTCCTCAGACAACCATTTTGCCGTTTTGCATTTCTTTTTCTTGGGGATGGTCTTCATCATTGCTTTCTTTACAGTGTCAGAAACCTCCGTCTGTAGTTCTTTAGGCACTCTGTCAGTCAGACCTAATCCTTTGAATCTATTTCTCACTTCCACTGTATCATCATGAGGGATTTGATTTAGGTCCTACCTGAATGGTCTAGTGGTTTCCCCTACTTTCTTCAATTTAGTCTGAATTTGGCAATAAGGAGTTCATGATCTGAGCCACAGTCAGCTCCTGGTCTTATGTTTGCTGAGTGTAGAGCTTCTCCATCTTTGGCTGCAAAGAATATAATCAGTCTGATTTCGGTATTGACCATCTGGTGATGTCCATGTGTAGTATTCTCTTGTGTTATTGGAAGAGGGTGTTTGCTATGACCAGGGTTCTCTTGGCAAAACTGTATTAGCCTTTGCCCTGCTTCATTCTGTACTCCAAAGCCAAATTTGCCTCTTACTCCAGGTATCTCTTGACTTCTATGTTTGCATTCCAGTCCCCTGTAATGAAAGGGACATCTTTTTTGGGTGTTAGTTCTAGAAGGTCTTTTAGATCTTCATAGAATCATTCAACATCGGCTTCTTCAGCATTACTGGTTGGGGCATAGACTTGGATACTGTGATAGTGAATGGTTTGCCTTGGAAACAAACAGATCATTCTGTCATTTTTGAGACTGCATCCAAGTACTGCATTTCGGACTCTTGTTGACTATGATGGCTCCTCCATTTCTTCTAAGGGATTCTTGCCCACAGTAGTAAATATAATGGTCATCTGAGTTAAACTTATGCCACAGAATTCTTTTCATTCCTGTGGTTTGTTTTATATTATACTACCAGCACCTGTAGACCAGAGACTGTTCAAAACAGGACAAAAACCTTAGAAAGCATCTTTGTATGTTCTGTCTGTAATCGTACCCCCAGTCAGCCAGGATTGAAGATTGCTGGCCTTGTGGCAGAGAGCGCATCTACTTCTGTATCACAGAGAATGACCAAGCAAGTCATTTTCTTCACAATAGCTCTTTATCAGTGTTTTCTAGAGGCAGACGTTTTAAAGTTTTTTTTTTTTTCCTGAATAACAAAGTACATTCTCACTGTGCCTTCTTTATTTCCTATCTTCAAGAGAAGAAAAATTTGCTTGCACATCTATCACTGAGAGATGACAGTGGTAGAAGTTAAAGTGAATATTCTCTCTGAATGTAAATTATGTATACATTTAAAGTGTCTGTATTTTATTCTCTCACTGATTCTCACAAGAGATAGATAGATGGAGCAGTTTTCTATATTTGTAGCGTAGGTAGCAGAGAAGGCACTGGCACCCACTCCAGCACTCTTGCCTGGAAAATCCCAGGGACGGAGGAGCCTGGTGGGCCACAGTCCATGGGGTCGCTAAGAGCCGGACACGACTGAGCGACTTCACTTTCACTTTTCACTTTTATGCACTGGAGAAGGAAATGGCAACCCACTCCAGTGTTCTTGCCTGGAGAATCCCAGGGACAGGGGAGCCTGGTGGGCTGCCGTCTGTGGGGTGCACAGGGTCGGACACGACTGAAGCGACTTAGCAGCAGCAGCAGCAGCATAGGTAGAGGCTTAGAAAGGTTAATGACTTCCTAATGGCCTCACAGGAAATTAGTGGCAGAGTTGGAATTAGAACTTTGGCTTTTTGACTGAGTAACCATGTAGAACCATCTGGGAGAAAAAAATTCAGACTGTATTGCCTTGTCTTTGGTTTTCCTCAGTAGTGCGGATGGAAAGATGATAAGTTATAGGACTGCATGGGCGTTTACTAGCTGAATAATTTGGAGAAAGTTACTTAATATTTCTTAGCCTCAAGCATAATAGCTTAATAAGTTGTGGATTTTATTTATTTATTTTTAATGCTGTTTTATGGTAGGGAGAGTGGACACCATTGTACTGTAAAGCTGTTAGGGTTGTATTTATCCTGCAGCTGTACTCTCAGATGGCTGCTGCTTGTTCTATCTCAGCCAAGACCCATTCCTGTGGCAGAGCAGGGGGATGCAACTGGCTGCCTGACCCATTGACTGGCTTTCTCCAGAGATAGGCTGAGTATGTAGGGAAAGAAAAAAAACATCTTGGGAGAATTATTTTTCTATTTTTGAATTATATATAAATGGAATTATGTCAATGAGATTTATTTTTAGTATTCTACAGATACAGTTATTATGTTCCCAAAGGGCATTGTGCACTATATATGTGGGGCATTTTTCTGAATAGAGTTTAATGTTCAGTGTAGAGAACATTGGGCTTGAAATGTATTAAGTCCCCCATTGATTAGCTGTGTTACCTAAAGACAGTCACTCTTTGTCTTCTGGGAATAATAAGACTTGGCCTTTCTACCTCACAGGCTTGTTGTAGGAATCAAATGATGGGGTGTATATAGAAGCACTTTGCCAACTATAAAGTGCTCCACAATACACGGCAGTGCATTTTTAACTGTTAAGGCAGTGCATTTTTATTGCCACTGTTTATCCCTTCATTATCAACAAATTCAACTAAACTATCTTCAGCTCAGTGCTCTGAGGCCCACCATGGGGTCTGGAACATGATTGAGTTTTAGTAGGTGTCAAATTGTACATTGAAAGCAGTAAAGGATTGTTGAGAGAGAAAGGATGAGAAGAGAAAAAATATATATATATATTTAAAAAGGCTTAAGTGGAACTTTTAGGGATGAAAAATATAATCAGAATTTAAAAATAAAGCAGAAAGTATCAAGCAACAGATCAGGCACTACGCAGGAAGAAAAGTTCAGTGAGTTAAAGAAACAGCAATAGAAAGTGTTCAAGATGAAGGACAGAAAAAAAGACTAGAAAACAAATGAACAGATTATTAGTGATGTGTGGGATAATACTAAGAGCACTAACATTTGTGTAACTAGAGTCCTGAAAAAGGGCTGAGTGGGGGCCAGAAACAAATTTGAAGAAATAATAGCTGAATTTTTTCCATATTTGATGAAATCTCTAAACCTGCACACACAGGAAAGTCAATAAACCTTAAATAGAATAAACATAAAGGAAACTGTACCATAGAGAGGGACATGTCATAATGCTAAAGGGTTAGTATAGGTGGGTATAACAATCCTAAATGTGTACATACTTGATGAGAGAGCTTCAGAATAATATGAAGCAAAAACTGACAGCACAGAGAGGATAAATAGACCAACCTGTTGGAGATTTTAATATTCTACTTTAAGTAATTGATAAAAATACCTAAACTGAAGGTCATTAAGGATAGAGAAGACTTGACCAGCACCATCAACCAGCAAAGCCTAACTGGTGTTTGTAGAGCACTTCTGTCAAACAGCAACAGGACGCTCATTCATTTCAAGTGCGCGTGGAACAGTGCACCAACATGGACTACATTCTGGGCCGTAAAACAAGTCTTGGTAGTTTAAAAGAATTGCAGCCATCCAGGTATGTGTACTGATCAGCCCAGAATTAAACTAGAAGTTAAAATATATTAAAAACAAGAAAGATTTAAATTCAATGATCTAAAGCGTCTCCCTTAAGAAACTAGAAAATAAGAGCAAATTAAACCCAAAGTAAATAGAAGGACGCAGAAATCAATGAAATGGAAAACGGAAAAGCAAAGTGAAAGCTGGTTCTCTGAAAGGATCAATAAAAGTGCTAAACCCTGGCCAATTAATCAGGACAGAAAGTCAGAATACACAAATTACCAACATCAGAAATGAACAAAGGGCATTATTACGGAGCCTATATATATAAAGGGATAAGAGAATTATATGAACAATATGCCATAAACTGAAAAACTGAGAAGTGTACAAATTCTTGAAAGACAAAACTGTAAAAGCTCACTCAAGAAGAAATAGGTAACATGAATAGCCTTACTCTATAAAATAATTAACTTGCTTGATTTAGTTAAAATAATTAAAAGTCCTTGTTAATAGGGCTATTTAGCCCCATCTTTGTTAGAGAAATTGGATTTGTAGTTGAAAACCTTATGAAAAAGGACACTTTAGGCCCTGATCACTTCACTGGAGTGTTTAAGGAAGAAACAATGCTAATTCCACATAAATTCTTCTAGAATGTAGAAAAGGAGGAAGGAACACTTCCCAAATGATTTTTTTATGAGGCCAGCATACCCTCTACCACTAGCTGACAAAAAAAATTATAAGGAGGGAAAAAAAACTGTAGTCTAAAAAAATCCAGCAATATATAAAAAGGACACTATCTCATGACCAAGTTGTGTTTATCTCAGGAATTAGGGTTAGTTTAAAACTGGAAAATTAATCAGTATAATTCATCATATTGGCAAGAATAAAATAGAAGAAGGGCTTCCCTGGTGGCTCTGTGGTAAAGAATCTGCTTGCCAATGTAGGAGATACAGGTTCCATCCCTGGGTTGGGAAGATCCCCTGGAGAAGGAAATATCAACGCACTCCAGTATGCTTGCCTGGGAAGTCCCATGGACAGAGGAACCTGGCAGGCTACAGTCCATGAGGTCACAAGAATCAGACACAACTTAGTGAGTAAACAGCTGCAAAAATGGAAGAAACATGTCAATAGTTAGAAAATGTAGTTGATGAAAGTGACACCCATTTATGGGTTTAAAATTCTCAGCAAACTTGGAATAGAAGGGAACTTTCTCAGTCCAATAAAGGACATGTACCAAAATAATATGTTGCTATCGTACTTAGTGGTGAATGACTCAGTGCCTTTTCTCTAAGACTGAGAACAGGGCAGGGATGTCCTCTCTTATATAATGTTCTATTCAGCATTATACTAGAAGACCTTATCAGTGCAAGAAAGTAAGAATAAGAGATTATAAAGGAAGAATTTAAAATACCTCTATAAAAACCATGATCATATATGCAGAGAAAAAAGAATCTAGAAAAGAGTGATTCAGTTCAGTTCTGTCGCTCAGTCGTGTCTGACTCTCTGTGACCCCATGAATTGCAGCACGCCAGGCCTCCCTGTCCATCACTAACTCCCGGAGTTCACTCAAACACGTCCATCGAGTCGATGATGCCATCCAGCCATCTCATCCTCTGTCGTCCCCTTCTCTTCCTGCCCCCAATCCCTCCCAGCATCAGAGTCTTTTCCAGTGAGTCATCTCTTCGCATGAGGTGGCCAAAGTACTGGAGTTTCAGCTTTAGCATCATTCCTTCCAAAGAACACCCAGGACTGATCTCCTTTAGAATGGACTGGTTGGATCTCCTTGCAGTCCGAGAGACTATCAAGAGTCTTCTCCAAACCACAGTTCAAAAGCATCAGTTCTTCAGCACTCAGCTTTCTTTACAGTCCAACTCTCACATCCATACATGACCACTGGAAAAACCATAGCCTTGACTAGACGGATCTTTGCTGGCAAAGTAATGTCTCTGGTTTTGAATATGCTATCTAGGTTGATCATAACTTTCCTTCCAAGGAGTGTCTTTAATTTCATGGCTGCAGTCACCATCTGCTGTGATTTTGGAGCCCCCAAAAATAAAGTCTGACACTGTTTCCACTGTTTCCCCATCTATTTGCCATGAAGTGATGGGACCAGATGCCATGATCTTCGTTTTCTGAATGTTGAGCATTAAGCCAACTTTTTCACTCTCCTCTTTCACTTTCATCAAGAGGCTTTTGAGTTCCTCTTCACAAAAGAGTGATTAGAACTAACTAGTTTACAAAGTTGTAAGATAACAAGATCAGCATGTGAAAATCGACTGAACTGTCATTTACCAGCAGTGAACTTTTGGAAACTAAATAGTACCATTTACAAAAGCTTCAAAAGTATGAAATACTCAGGGAAAAGTTTAGCAAAATATGTCTATATCTGTGCCCTGAAAACTTGACAGAACAATAATAGATCAACGAAACAGAGCAGAGAATCAAGAAGTAGAAATAGACCATGTGGTCAGTTGTTTTTGTTGAAGTTACCTGAATAAATCAGTGAGGAAAGGATGATCTCTTCAACAAGTGGTGCTATAGCAATTTGACATCTGTATGCAGAAAAATGAACCTGACCCCTACCTCAGGAAATACACGAAAGTTAATTGAAATGTATTTTGAATTGCATTGTGTTGTTCCTCCCCTAAGTCATGTTGAGGTCCTACCCCCGGTACCTCAGTGCCTTTGAAATAGGGTCATTACAATTCATTAAGATGAAAAGGTAATGGAGTAGGGTATACCCTAATCCAGCATCACTGGTGTGGTTAGAAAAAGAGGAAATTTGGATACAGACAATAACATAGAATGCCATGAAAATATGAAGGCAAACATCAGAGTGATGCCTCAGTAAGCCAAGGAACACCACATTGCCAGCACATCACCAGCGTCTAGGGCAGAGGCATTGTCCCCCACAGCACTCAGCAGGCACCTACCCTGCTGACGCCTTGAGCTTGGACTCCTGGCATTTAAAACCGTAAGAAATGATTTTTGTTTTTTAAGTCGCTCAGTTGGTGGTACTTTGCTACAGTAGCCCTAACAGATTAACAGTAACAAGTTTTCTAGGTCCGTTTATTTTGGTTTTTTAAAACCAAATGAAGGTAGAGCACTGGGAACTCTCACACAGTGCTGGTGGGAATACACTTTGACATTTCCATATAAAAAGATACGTTTACTGAAGGAACCAAAAGTATTATGTCAAGTTAAAGAAGGCACCTATAAAAGAGTACATACTATACAATGCCATTTATATGAAATTATTGAATGGCAAAACTCCAGTAACAGAAAGGAGATCAGAGGTTCCCAGAGGCTGTAATGGGGGAGGGATTGACTATAAAGGGGCAGGAGGGACCTTTCTAGGCAAGCAAATATTTTTGCTTTACAGAGATATAATGGACTTTTAATATTGTGTAAGTTTAAGTTATACAACGGTTGATTTGATAGTTATGTATTAGGAAGTGATTACCATAGTAACATGAGTTAACCCTACCGTCACCTCACATACCTGCCATTTCTTTTTTTGTGGTGAAAACACTTAGGATCTACTCTTAGTAACTTTCAAGTATGTAAACTTCATAGTTTTGTTAACCATAAAACCGTTTTTGCACATTAGAGCCCTAGAACATATACATCTTCCAAGTTATAAAACCAACATCTCACTGTTTCCCCCTGCCAGTGCCTGGCAGCCACCATTCTGCTCTGATTCTATGCATTTGGCTTTTTTAGATTTTTACACGTAAGATCAAACTGTGTGCGTCTTTCTCCGTCTGATCTATCTCACTTTGCATAATGCCTTCAAGGTCCGTTTATGTTGTTGCAAAATGCAGGATTTCCTTTCTCATGGCTAAATAATGTTCCATTGTGTGTGTGTGTGTGTGTTTCATCCTGACTGTAAAATGTACGTTCTTGCCAACAATATACAAGGATTCTCTTTTCTCCACACCGTTGTCAGCACTTGTCATCTCTGATGACAGCTATTCTAACAGTTGTGGGGTGCTATCTCATTGTGGTTTTAATTTAAACTTTTTTAGTGATGTTGAGTACCTTTTCATGTACCTATTTTTATACCTTTTTTTGGGGGGGGGATATCTACTCTATTCCTTTGCCCCTTTTTTAATTGGATTGTTTGGGGTTTTTCTTGATGTTGAGTTATATGAGTTTCTTATGTGCTTTGGCAGTTAACCTCTTATCAGATATGTAGTTTGCAAATATTTTTCCCCATCCCATAGGTTGCCTTCTCATTTTGTGGATTGTTTCTTTTGCTGTGCAGAAGCCTTTTAGTTTGATGTCGTCCCTCTTATCTTTGCTTTGGTTGTTTGTGCTTTTGGTGTCATAGCCAGAAAATTGTCACGACCAGTGCCAAGGTGCTTTCTCCTCTGTTTTCCTCTAGGTTTTATGGTTTTAGGCCGAACTTTCTTTATCATGATTGTAATGGTGGTTTCATGCCTATACATTTGTCAAGACTCATTGAATTACACACTTAAAAATTGGTGAATTTAATTTTTTTTATATGTTATGCCTCAACAAAGAATCATAAACAAGTTGAATGTCTTCTGTCTATCAAATGCTGTGATTCAACTAATGTGAAGTGGGTCCTCCCACCAGGGAGCTCCCCTCCTGTAGATGTGGTAGAGGAAGACTTGAGTTCAGAGAGAAAGGACTGAATAGGAGTAGTGCTGAGGCCGGGGGAAGGAGCTCTCGATCTGGGGAGGCCCCACAGAGGAACTGCTTGGCTTCTAGTTTGGTGGGTGAGCAGGAGTCAGGTGAATGTCGAGGGGCAGGGCATTCCAGGCAGAGGCATGTGAGTGTGAAATGCATGTTATGTTTTATAAACCACGAGGAGCCGGGTATTGCTGGAGCCCGGGAGCTATGAGATTTGTGTTGAAGTGGCAAGAGTTGAAGTTGGACAGGTTGGCAGAGAGATAAAAAGTGGAATGTTCCTCAGATGTGCTTGAGAAACTTATATTGCAAGAGAATTTATGTACTTGAGAGAGAAACACTCCCTCATGGGTGAGAGACAGATGATCAATGCACACTGTCGTTTCTGTTCATTCCTTTGACTTTTGGCTTAGAAACAAAGGGGAACAACAGAAACTTTGCTTTTATAAAATCAACTGTTTTAAAATAGTAATTCTCCCTGGACAGACCTCAACTGAATTTAGGTAACTAAGACTGTACTTGAGCTTTCACACATGACAAGGAAGAAATATGTTTTAAGATTTGAGAAAGCCATTATTTAATACCAGCCATCTGGGAAGATTGCTGAAATTAGCAAGACATGGCTTGTGCCTTCAAGCAAATAGCAGTTTCTTGGTACCAACATGGAGAAATAGAAAATCTCACTCATGTTACATTTTGGAAAGGAGAAAACCTTACAAAACTGCTTGTTGATTCATTTCCATATATATGAGATTCTTGAACATAACTCTTTATCCTTGGAGTGATGCATGGAAGTGTATATATAAGACTGTGTGATGGGAGCAACCACACAGGGTTTTCATTAATGAATGATACCGCCGACTTGGAGGGCCTGCTCTAAAATCTGGTGCTTTCTTGTTTATTACAGGCATTGGATTTTGAAGGCTGGGCTGACACCCTCTTTCTTCTGCAGTTCACCCTCTCTTGTGTGATGGGGTAAGCCTTTGCTGCCTTGTTAGCAGATAGTTTTCCTAAAGAAATTTGGTCTAGTGTCTTTCTGCCTCATTCCTGTCTCTTGAATGTATCAGCTTAGGATAAACCTCCAGACTCAAGTGGTTTCACCATCCTTGGGAATGTACCCCCAGGGCTACCAAACTAATCTCAAAGTCATGCTTTTAGAAGGATGAATGAAAAAAACTAAATATTTATTCAGTAAGCTAGTATGTGATAAGCACCATTATATTTCAACATGCATTATTTAATTTTATTTCTACATTAACCATTTGACAGATATTGTTGCCCCTACTCCTTACTGCCTGAGAAAACAGGCTCAGAATTCAAATAAATTGTCTTAAATTTGCAGAATTAGTAGGCAGTAGTAGCAGCTTTTGAATTTAGGACTGACTTCTCCCTACCATGTTGAAGAAGGCAAGAGGTATCTGCAAATGTGCCTCTTCTCTTCACCTCCAAATTTCCCTAATGGTATTTTTTCCCTCAACCAGTCATTTCAGTTGATATTCGTGACTGGATCTAGCCCAGGCTTGCTACATAGTGACTGGATGCTTCAAAATAAAGATGACACGGTAGCTTGGTACTGAGTCAGGCTCAGAAGCCTCATTGTAAAATCTGGGAGTGCCGACTGCTGCCACTGTTGTTAAGTGAACTATATCCCCTCTTAAAGTAGTTCTCACTTGTTTTTCTTCCATCCTTAAAGTATCTCTCTTGTCTTCACCCTGGTCCAGAATCATATTGCCCTCATGTTACATATATACCTGAGCCAGGGTCTGTAAGCTCTGAGCTTTGTATCTCAGTTAGGTGAATTAGGACTATGATCTAAAAAGATGACTCATGATTGTGAACGGTGGTTTCAAGGTTTTAGTGCAGTAGCTGGGAGAAGCACCTGATCATTAAATGGACATGTGTTTCTCTTTAATGAAATTAAAAAAAAAAAATCCAAAGCTTCAATAGAAGCAGCAGTGAGGTGGGAAAGCTCACAGGCAGTATCTAGTGAAATATACTATCATTTCCCTTGGCTAGGGGTTATTATAAAACAAGCAGTTGGATTTTACTTATAAGATACCTTTTCTTTATTTTTTCCAGATTTATCTTGATGTATGCTACAGTACTTTGCACTCAGTATAATTCTGCTCTTACAACTACAATAGTTGGCTGTATTAAGGTGAGTTGAAAAGGTACTGTATTCTTTTCGGTGCCTGCTTTATTTGAAAAGTGTTCTTCTAAAATAAGTCTGACTGTGGCCTTCACCCTTTCATTCTTATTTCCTCACGTGTTGCCTTGCTGGTTTGATGAAGTGTGGTGATGGTTTCTAGAACAATCCTGAAGAACTCAGGGAGAACATGATCTCCACTTTCAGGCAGCTTAGGTCTGAGGAGTGAGAAAAGGAGAATGCGTCATCTCAGAGGGGAGGAAGGAGAGTGATATTCAGCCCTGTTTCTGACAGGAAAGATGACCAGCTTGGAACTGGTGGGTTTGTCCCTTTAACTCCTGACGAGAATTATTCTCTTCCTCGCTGAGCTCTGGCTGCGTCGTAGAAGGATGCCTGCCAGAAGCTAATCAAGAGTTTTCCTAAGCGTGAGCCAAGCCTTAAATGGCCCACTATTAAAAGCTGTGTCTGACATTACCAGTGATGTCATTTCCTCCCGATCCATTTTATTTGAGGGAGGCTCATTTGTCTTCAGCCAGGAGAGCCACATTGACTTGAATATTGAGCTGCAGTTAGCAGCTTGAAGCCTGAGGCCTCTTTCATCTGAATTTGTGATTCTAGTGCTTTAAGATCCAAGAGGCCGCAGCATCCCTGAATTCCAAAAGCATTAGTGAGGTAGGCTTGCTTTCTTTTTTAATTTTTTTTAATATAAATTTATTTACTTTAATTGGAGGCTAATTACAATATTGTATTGGTTTTGCCATACATCAACATGAATCCGCCAAGGGTATACACTTTCTAAAAGAGCACAATAGAGAGAGGTAGGTCCTTGATCATTTGGAGGAAACAGCACAGTTCCCCTTGGGGCTTAACTTCTGGTGCCTCATTTGTCAGTCATGAGGGAAGGGATTGCAGAGTAGAGTTTGTCCTGGTGTGCTGTGTTTCCCTTTGTACCCGCCATGGAGTTGTATTCATAGATACCAGACCTCATTTTAGAACTAGATTTGGGTTAAAGCCTCAGAAGGTCTGCGATTTCAAACATAGAATTGGAGCGTTTGGTGTGAATAGAATTCTAAATTAAGCTGTAATAACTGTGTGACTTCTATGAAAGCTAGAGATAAGCATTTGAAGGCCTGGGCTGGCTGAGACAGTTTCAGCCCCAAATTTAAGATAGTTTCAGCCCCAAATTTGAGATTGTTTCAGCCCCAAATTACCTCTTCAGCTCTGTTTGGGTTTTGTAAAGTTAATGCTTCAGGAGCAAAGTAGATGGCTTGCCTCTTCAGAATAAAAACAGCAGGAACACGAGACACAGGACAGTTGGTGCCTTGTTTTTAACCAAGAAGAAGGATGGTATGGGAAAGTTATTTAGCAAATAACTAAACCTAATTGCTTAGAATTTCTTAGTGTACATTTTTCATTGTCATCAGTGTGAGGTATGAATACAGTAATGCTCTCATCAGCATTAAGTCCAGTGTTTTTCTTTTGATATTTCCTCCTCTCCACAGAATCATTATGAACTTACTCAGTCCAAAGGGAATGGTTTTACTTCTAAACTCTAGAGGGAGGAAAGAAACTGGAGTATCTGATTATAGTTGACCCTTGAACAAAGCAGGTTTCAACTGCTAGGGTCCACTTTACTCATTATTGACCAGAGACATATTAATATGTTTTGTTACCCAAAAACTATTGACCAGAGACATTTCTGTATTCACTTACATAACAAATCGTCAGCCATAGGCGTTAGTGTCTGCAAAAATCCCCAGTCAATAATGTATTAACATGCAGAATTTTTTCAGTAGTAAATATTACAGTACTGTACCGTCTGTGGTTGCTGAATCCACAGATGCCCAATCTCAGATAAGGAGGGCCATCCGTAAGTTGGGCTTCCCTGGTGCCTCCAGATGGTAAAGAATCTGTCTGCAGTGCTGGAGACCCAGGTTGGATCCTTGGGTCAGGAAGATCCCCTAGAGAAGGAAATGGCAACCCACTCCAGTGTTCTTGCCTGGAGAATCACGTGGACAGAGGAGCCTGGTGGGCTACAGTCCATGCAGTTGCAAAGTTGGGCACAACTGAGCAACTGACATGCACACACAGATCTATAAGTTATACTCAGATTTTTCACTACACCCCAACTCCAGCTTTGTACAAGGGTCAACTGTGGTTTATATTGCTCTTGCTTCTTACAGCTGCTAAGGTATTGAAGGATGTGTTATACCTTCAGACAGATGGGAGTACCCTGATAGCCTTGCTGGTTTGGAGTTGGGCCAGAGTGGAGCTTCTTTCCTTAGCCTCCCAGTTACAACCTGGGTAGTTCTGTTCAGTCACTGTTCTCCAGCAGGCTTTAAGTTGCCTTCTGTGCTTGAAGAACCTAACCCACTAAACCCTTGGGTCAACATTTCCTTGTTTCTCTTAAGTGTGGTGGTAAAATTACTTAGGAGAACTTGTTAAACGTGGAGGGTCCTAGGCCCACCTCAGATGTTTTGAATCAGAATCTCTAAAGCAGGGCATGGAAGTCATCAGGGTTTCCCGCTGAGTCTCAGGTAAACTAAAGGCTCAGAATTGTGGTCTTTGTTTTGAGCTCCCAGCACAGACCCTCCTGGTGAGTTCTACTTTGGGGGCATGAGTGTGTCTTCTGATAGAAAATCTTGGTTAGGATGCTTTAATATATAGTTTTTCTGACTTCTGACTGATATTGAGCAAAAGATTGGATTCTCTGTTCTTTCCTTTTCTGAAATTCTTGGGCAGTTTATGCTGACTAATCTCTCTTTTCCCTAAATCTCTCTATTCCAAGAGGGGTCCTGTTAATGCATTTTCCCAAGTTGCCTACCAGCCTTGTTTACAGTTACGTGGTATTTTTTTTTTTTCCCCCTCTCAAATAATAAGAAAATTTGCTCTAAAGTGACTTTTTTTTCTCTATATTTAGACCTGGAAGAGGCCAACATAATTTTTAATGCTCTCTCACAGGGTACTACTCCACTATAAGAATAATTTTGAAGTTTATTTTTGGCCTTTTCAAAACACGATAAACACTTTACTTTCTGCTTTGTAGGCCTAATCTAAGAGAGGCCAGGTACTAAAAATATTTGTGACATTTACCGTTTTGGCAGTTGCAATAGCACAGGAGTCAGTGACTTAAGAATGGAAAAAAGGTTAGGGAAGAATTGAATAAGAGCTTAAACTTCGGAAATTTTTATTTTATCTTTGTGGTCTGAGGATAATTAAAAAGGAGCCAGAGGTTTTCACTGCTGTGGGCCCAGTCTGAGGCCTAGTTGTGAAAGTGAAGTCGCTCAGTCGTGTCCGACTCTTTGCGACCCCATGAACTGTAGCCTACCAGGCTCCTCTGTCCATGGGATTTTCCAGGCAATAGTACTGGAGTGGGTTGCCATTTCCTTCTCCAGGGGGGAATCTTCCTGACTCAGGGATCAAACCCGGGTCTCCTGCATTGCAGACAGATGCTTTACCCTCTGAGCCATCAGGGGAGGCCTAGTTGAGGAACTAAGATCTCACAAGCTGAAAAAGGAGCAAGATAAGCAGGTGTTTACACCTGGGAGATTAAGGGAGTTGGGAGAAGTGATATTATGTTTGATACTTTGAGATGACTTCCCCTTGTTTTTTTAAGATACCAACAGAGTCCTCTAGAAATAGTCTTTGAGTTGGTAAATTCTCCATCATCCCCTTTTTCCCTTTCAAAAAAAAAGGGAAAGATACTTGCCTGTAAGCAGATTTTCCTTCACTCTCCCCTCACAAAGTCAACTGCTATGTCTATGGGAGGAAAAAAACATTGTTTTTGAACTTGTTAAATGTGTAGAAATAGCCCTGGTAATAACAGTGATTCTTTATTTAGATTTGTACTGTCGGCCCGTATCACAAGGAAGGGGAAAGTTTGATGATCTTTTTAGTATTCTTTAGCATTGGTGAAAGCATTTAGCTTCTGGAGAGACCAGGAAGAGACTGATGTTATTGTATGTTAGTTGATGTTCATACTCATGCTACACTCATTTTAGGATCGTTGGGTTTTTGTTAGTTTCTCTTACTTGCTTTTGTAATTTAAGGATATATGTTTGGGTCATTGTGTGGATGACTTTATTTGAATATTGAAAAAGTTCAAACCTGTGTAACAGTATTTTGCCATTTTTCTTTTTAGAATATATTAATAACTTATATTGGAATGGTCTTTGGTGGAGATTATATTTTCACTTGGACAAACTTCATTGGCTTAAATATCAGGTAAGTAAAAATATTTAACTGTAATCAGTTGGACAGACGGATTTAGATTGTCAAATAGTCACAGTTAGCTTGGACTATTTAATGGCAAATTTTTTCACTTGTTATTAAACAGACATTTGTGGAATTCCTACAATATATTATACAATTAATGTCTTTTTGATAATGCTTTTTAAGGAAAAAGGAGAAAGTGGTTTCATATTTCATGCACAGTTTTTGGGGAGTCTTTTCTGGAAGTTGAACTCCTTTTGCTTAGCCTTGAAAGAATAATCTTTTATTTATTGTGCTAGATGTCAGTGCAGTGTTCTTAAGAAAATTCCAGGCTAAAGAATAGCAACTCTCTTTATATTGCTTTATATGCATCTTACTTTGGACACATCACTGCATTTCTTTAGACTTCATTCATCTTTAACAATGATGAGGGTAACTTGCCTGAACGAGCTTTTTTAGTTTGAGAATTTTGAATTTCATGGCTTTAAATACTACTTATATGCTTTAAAACCCTCAAATTTTAAAGACCTCTGTTCTGAACTCAGACTTGTATATCTAATTAGCTCACTTGACATCTCTGGCTGACATGTCCAAAAGTGAACTCCTTGTATTTCCTCCAAAGTCTGTTCCACCCACAGCCTGAACATCTCAACTGGTGACACTCTATCCTTCTGGCCTCTCAATTCAACAGGCTTGGAGTTATCCTCAATTCTTCAGCTTGTACCCAACATCCAGTGTGTTAGCAAATTCGATTGGTTCTACCTTCAGAATACATCCAAAAAGATCACTTTTCACCATCTGCATTCCTTCCATCATTATCTCAGCCGCCAACATCTTTTGCCTAGATTACTGCTAGTCTTCTATACTTGCATCTCTGATTTGGCTCATCCCCACATCTCACCCCTAGTCAGTTCTCAAGAGTAGACAGTGTATTCCTTGTCAGAGCTAAGTCAGAACATGTCGCTCTTCTTTGTACTCCCCTCTCCATGTCCCACGGAGAAGGCAATGGCACCGCACTCCAATACTCTTGCCTGGAAAAATCCCATGGACGGAGGAGCCAGGTGGGCTGCAGTCCATGGGGTCGAGAAGAGTCGGGCACAACTGAGCGACTTCACTTTCACTTTTCACTTTCATGCATTGGAGAAGTCAATGGCAACCCACTCCAGTGTTCTTGCCTGGAGAATCCCAGGGATGGGGGAGCCTGGTGGGCTGCCATCTGTGGGGTCGCACAGAGTCGGACACGACTGAAGCGACTTAGCAGCAGTAGCAGCAGCTCCATGTCCCAATGTCCTGACAAGGCCCTACAAAGTCTGTCCCTCGCTTGCCCTTCAATTTCAATTTCAGCTCTTGCTTCTCTTCTCCCCCACTCTATTTCATCTACACAGACCTTCTTGCTATTCTTTTCGAATACAGGGCATGCTGTCTCTTTAGGGTGTTTGGACAGAATATTTTCTTTACCTGGAACACTGTACTGCCAGATACTTGCATGGCTGGTTCCCGTATGCCTGTATATTTTTGTTCAAATGTTACCTACTCATGGAAGTTTACCCTGACCACCTTATTTAAAATTGCAACCTGCTCTTCCTCTTCTGATGCTCTGAAGCCCTCTTATTCTATTTTTCTGTTTATTTCTATGTATACTATGCATTTTCTATCTCCCCTGCTACAATGTAAGTTCCATGAGGGTATAGATCTCTGCCTGTATTGTTCACTTATCTTTTCAAGCTCCTAGAATGAGTTCTGGTCATTGCTTAATATTTGTTTGATGAATTCTCTATGGATTGGTGATAAAAAAACACTTTGAAAACTATAAAGGTCTTTAATGGTAGTATGTTTTTAATTTACAATAAATTATATGACTCTCGAGCTTTTATATCTTTAAATGTAAATAAGTGATAATGCCTATTCCACCTTTCTTATGAATCAGTGTGAGATATAATACTGTTATTAATAAGATAATAATTCATTATTTTCCCTTCCATGACATTTATTTGCCATTATTATTGTTTGTCTTTTTAGAGGAAAAATTATTTGTTATTTGTGGGGGTTGGATATGTTGTTCAGAGGTTGGATATGTAAATATGCCTGAGGATGGCATATTCTGGAAGGAAGACGAGCAGTTGGGTCTCAGATCTCATTCACAGTTGCAGTTCTGATACTTAACAGTTGTGTGATTTTGAAAGCGTTGTTTTTTTCTGATCTTCAGTTTTCTTACATATTTCCGTTAGAAACCTGTATCTTTAGAGTTGTTGGAATGAAATAATCCAATGAATGAAGTACCTGATTCATTGCTTGATAATTTATGCTTAGTAGATAATCAGTTTCTTTCATTAATAGTTGTGAGGAATATAAGGATCAATATGGTGAACTAGTTCTGAGTTTGCATGTAGCCTAAGCTTCCTTCATTTCTAAAAATCTGGATTAAAGAGTCTTTATGATACATTATAGGCCTGATTCAGAAATGCTTTTTTTTTTTGTCTCCTTCAAGTAAGAACTTGATGGTTAAAATGAAGTAAGAGGTGCTATTTGCATTTTCAGATGTCTGCAGTTAAATCTCATAACATAGTATCTTATAAGAAATATTGGTTTTTTTTCCACATTGCAGGCTATTTAAAAAAAAAAAACTTCAGTGCCTGAGTATGTTGGAACGTTTCATGTGTCAGCCCAACATATGTCAAATCTAAAGTCTTGAAAGTTTCTTTTTGTGTTAAGAGGTGATTATAGTTCTGGTTAAACAGTACCGTTTTGCTAGCAAGATTAGTTGATAATGATGTCCTTGGTACTTTTCCCTTATGTAGTATTTTTAATAATTTCGAATTGCCTTCACATTGTATTGTAATAAATTTTGCAGGCCATATCTCTTTAATCTCTGTTTCATTACAGAGTTAAGGAGAGTAAGTAGTATACTTATTTGCCAGTCAGCATTCAAATTATTTGCAGAGTTAGGATTAGAGTCCAGATGACCTTGTGTTTCAAATACCATTTCTTTCCCTTACAACTTGCATTTCAGTGTCTGTAAAGGAAAGTATATGTTGCCTTTTTTTTTCTTTCACTTTTCCTCTTTAAAAATTATGGTTTTGGGTTTTTTCCCGTCTTACACTAGTTAGTAAGTAGACTCATGGATTGCGAACATTATTTTTTTTATTTTTTTTTAATTTTTTTAATTTTTTTTAAATTTTTTTAATTTTTTTTAATGTGAAAAACCAAACTTAGATTGGCTACTTAGTAGATTTCACATTGATTGAAAATGGTATGAATCCATCCTTGGCTGATTGCACTTTGAAAGAAATCACTAGTAAAACTGTACTTGTGAGTACTCTGATGAATCTAGCTTCCCTTCATCCTGCTTGGGTTTTTTTTTTTTTTTTGCTGTTTCAGGAAAAGTTTAAATAGTCCTTTCTGATAGGATTCAATTTTAGGAAGCAAGAGGTTTGTATTGGTAGGTTCTCAGGCTCCAATTTGATTTTTTTTTTTTTTTCTTGTCCCCCAGTAGGACTCTGTTAAGAGCCTGGCTATCTCCAACTTCCCTAAGTGCCTTTTTCCAGTGGCCAATTACTGTGTGTTCACTCAAGCTCAAAAAAGCAGAGCGAGTGGGGAATGAATGAATGAGTGGTGAAGGGTGGTGACAAAATGTACTTCTGTGCTTTCACCAGAAGTTGGCCTCTGGCCTGTGTCTTTGGCCCAAGTAATGCAGGCTTTCCAAATAATGACCCCAGCATCTCCATAACTGCCCAGGCTAGAATTCATAGAACTTTTGGAGTTTATTTTTATCTATGATTCTTTTTTTTCCTTCTATTAAAAAAAAAAACAAACACCATGATTTAAATACAGTAAAATCCACCCCACCCCCATTTCCTGTACGGTTCTGAGAGTTTTGATAAATGCAATACAGTTATATAACTACCAACGCCATATTCAAGGTATAAAACAATTCTAATACCTCCCAGATCTCCCTGTGTCCTTTTTCATTGAACCTCTCTCCCCTGCAAAGATCTGTTTTGTATCCATATGGTGTCCTGAATGTTGTATAATGACACAAAATGTTATGCAGCTCTTTGTCTGACCTCAACATACTGCATGAGATTCCGTGTTGTATTTGAGATTCTGTGGTTTGCATGTACCAGTAGTTGGTACCTCTTTCCTGCTGACTGTGGATCCCTTAGGGTGGTATGTTCATGCTTAGTGGCTCAGTCATGTCTGACTCTTTGTGATGCTTTGAACTGCAGTGCGCCAGGCTCCTCTGTCTATGGGGTTTTCCAGGCAAGAATACTGGAGTGGGTTGCCATTTCCTCTCCAGGGAATCTCCCCAACCCGGGAATAGAACCTGAGTCTCCTGCGTCTCCTGCATTGTAGGCGGATTCTTTACGTGCAGAGCCACTGGGGAATTCCCTTTTATTGCTGAGTAGTAGTCTATGATGGAATTCCCAGATCAGAGATTGAACCTGTGTCTCCTGCATTGGCAGGTGGATTCTTTACCATTGAGTCACTTGGGAAGCCCTGAAGTTCCTTTATTATCGCTATTTTATAAATGAGGCTGAGGCTTAGAAAGTTTCAGTCTAATGCATTCTGAAGACATGCATTGGGCCTGTTTCTGTTTGCCTGGCACTGTGCTCTAGAGAGATGTGGTACATTCACTCATAGCTCTGCCAAGGTCACACAGCTCATGTCATTGAAGGATTTCAGCCCTGATGGGTTGAACTCCAGAGTCCAGGTTCTCACCCTTTAATGAATTATCATTCAGTAAATGACTAATTAGTTATAATGTAGCCTAAGTGAACCATATGTAGCCATTGCCACTTTAGATTCTCAGCTGTCTGAGGGCAGAAATCACTTGTCTTATTTATAGTTGTGTCAGTACTTATCAGTGCCTGGTCTGTAACAGGCATCCAACTAGTAATAATAATAACCAAATACCAGACAATATTTTTTTATGCTTAGTCTTATCCTCCGCATTGCCCTAAGTATGCCATACTTAATCTAACAGTTCTCTGAGATAGGTGCTGTGAGAATTTCATTTCATAGACGGGCTGAGAAACTTGCCGTGTATTATCCAGCTGGTGAAGCATTCAGTCCATGATTGCCTTCCCAGTTTGCTTAACTGCAGTCCAGTAAAGTGAATAGAGGAATAAATTAATTTTATTTTCATATCCCATCAGCATATGTTGTCATACTGGTTACATAACTCTTGAGCCAGCCTCCTTTTGTGTAACACACCCCATTTTACTGTACCTTCTGACTTCAGACCAGAGTCTATACAGTCTCTGGGGTGGGCCGTGATGCAGCTCAGAGTCTGGCTTCAGAGAGGACTTTGGTCTAGCCACTTCTGCCTGGCTCCTGAATCTACTGTTCCTGCATTTGGGACTCCTTTACCTGTTTCCTTAAAAGGAGGTTTTGCTTCCTGGTTCCAGCCTTCTCCTCCTGCATAATTCCATCCTGGCAGACTCTTCTGGTTCCAGGCTTCTCCTGAAGTGAGGATGTGAGCTCTTCTTAGTGGTTCTCTCATTTGGAGAGAGAAGGATATGTTTTGTATTATCAGTGGGTTGCTGCTGCTGTAACAGTTACCAGGCTTTTCATAGAGATAAATAACTGACTTCTCACTGGAATAACTTGGACTTCGAAGATGTTGTAGGGAGGTTAGCTAGCCCTTCCTTACAGAAGAGCACTGAGATGGAATATAGCAGCAGATTTGTATTCTGTTATGGGCACTGCCACTGGCTATTTATATAGTTCACTTTTCATAACCCAGTTTTCTTTTGCCCAGTTTTTAAGCCAGGGTTGTCTGCTTTAGTTCAGCTACTAAAGTTCCCTGATTGATCCTGGTCATGAGGTCTAAAGTTATTTTGCAGGAGACTAATGACATTTGAAGGAACTTCTTCCAGGTGTGGGAAATACATATATTACTTTTTTAAAAGTTCTGACAGGAGTCCTCTACCTACCTTTTAAGGTTTTTTTTTTCTTTTTTTAAGGCAGAAAAGAAAAAGGAGTGGAAGTAGGGGAGAAAATGATGGAAATGCTTGAGCAGTTTGGATTCAGCCCTGAGTTGGGGAAGAGTATCAAAGATATCAGGAAAACAAAAACAAAAAACAAAAAACCCTGTTTCCAAATATGTGAGAGAAACGCCCCCTTTCCAAAAACACTGACATTAAATGGGAAGAATAGGTAGAAAGCAAGTTTTTAGGTTCATACTCTTTTTGTTTCTTTAACTTTTCTCTAGTTGAGTCCTTTAAAAAACAAAACTGTATTGTACATGAAGGCAATCTTATCAGAATTCTAATCTTAAAAGAGACCATCTATCTGACTCACATCAGTTAATAAAACAAATAATATCCTTATCAATGCCATTGAGTTCCAAAGAAATCACAACAAAATTTGGGAGCCTTTTAATTTTTATTGTAAATTTACTCCTGGCCAAATTCCTAAAATGCCTAGGCAGATAGAATGGTTAACAAACATCCTGGTCAGACTTTTGTGACTGAGGTACTTCTATTTTTAAAGTATATGCACACAAGGGAATGACATTTAATGTCCTGTAATGGCACTCCACTCCAGTACTCTTGCCTGGAAAATCCCATGGACGGAGGAGCCTGGTGGGCTGCAGTCCATGGGGTCGCTAAGAGTCCGACACGACTGAGCGACTTCACTTTCCCTTTTCACTTTCATGCATTGGAGAAGGAAATGGCAACCCACTCCAGTGTTCTTGCCTGGAGAATCCCAGGGACGGGGGAGCCTGGCGGGCTGCCGTCTCTGGGGTCGCACAGAGTCGGACACGACTGAAGTGACTTAGCAGCAGCAGCAGCAGTAAATCATAACAAAAATAATATGAAAAAGAATGTATGTATGTATATATATATGAAATTGCATAACTTTGCTGTACACCAGAAACTAACATAACTTTGTAAATCAACTCTACTTCAATAAAAACTAAAGAAAGTATGTGCACAGACCGACACTTACCTTGATATAGAAGGGACATAGATATCTGTGAAGGCAACATAGGGAGTTAATATTTGTTGAGTGCCTAGTCTATGACGGCCACCTTTACAACATTGTTTCATTTAATCATCCCCGAGCTCACATGAAAACTGAGACTCAGGGGTGAAATAACTTGCCCAAGGTCACACAGCCACCATAGTAAGAAGCAGAGCTGGGACTCTAACCCTGATCTGACTATAAAAATCTGCTGCATGGTTTAGCCATGTGAGAGCACATCGGATAAAAGAGTAAAATGGTCCCACTTTGTTTAAACATTGTCAGTCTCTCTGCTTACCTCCTGTCTTACCACCGGCTTGTCTTTATTCTCCTGTCTCCTTAAGGAGATGACTGATTAGTATGCAAAGGCATAGACTAATTTTTACCTTAAGGGAATTTGTAATCTAGTTGGGAAGGTTCATTTATTCCTAAACACACATGATAGGTACTTTTAATACGTTCCCTCAAAAGAGCTTTCAGGAGGCTGTGTAGCCCAGGTGGGCTTGAGGTCCCCCAAATAATCACTGTCCCAGAAGAGCGAACCCTCCTGGTGGTAGGTATGGTAGACAAGTGTGAGGGGTGGCAGCAGCTGGCTCAGAGGCCAAGGGCTCAGATGATGTAGGCTCTCCACTGTTCGCTTGATGCTAGTTGGAGAGAAACCAGCTCTGTGAGTCTCCCCAGGATCTGCATGTTTTCTTTCTTGTGTATGTGTGTGGGTGCTCAGTCATGTCTGACTCTTTGCAGCCCCGTGGACTGCAGCCTACCAGGTTCCTCCGTCCATGGAATTTTCCAGGCAAGACTACTGGAGTGGGTTGCCATTTCCAGGATATCTTCCTGACCCCGGGATCACACCTGCTTCTCTTGCATTTCCTGCATTGACAGGAGATACCTTGATAGTCTGCATTGACGAGGTGGATTCCTTCCATTGCGCCACCTGGGAAGCCTGTTTTCTTACTTATTGGGATGTTTTTTATTTTTATTAAAAAGTATTTCTGCCTCGAATGATTATTTTTGAAAATGCAAAAAATACAAGTAGAAATCACCTATAATTTCAGTCTAGATGTAACTATCATTAATATTCTTGTTTCTTCCAGACTTTATTCCGATGCATTAATGTACATATTCATGTTCATTTAAATAAAATAGGGATGGAGAATGCCAAACTATTTTTTCATTTTAAAAGTCATGGCCAGCTCTTTATTTTCTGTCATTTAAATAAATGCCTAGCATTCTATTGTATGAATTTATATAAAACTCTATTGTGAGACACTTATCCTTTAGCTAATTTTCTGAAGTTATAGATTTTGTGATAAATGCTTTGTCAGTAAGTCTATGAAGATGTATACAGTTCATCCATGAAATAGATTGGTAGGTCAGAGGATAAGCAGAATTCTGAGGTTTTTATTTCAACAAATTGTCATGAAGAAAGACTGTATAAAATTGGCACTCCTGCTGACAAGTATATGCAAATATTCGTTTTTCCAAAGCATCAACGACAGTGGATAGTACCATGATAAGGGAGTGTCTCTAGTTTGGTAAATGAAAATGCTGTATGTTTCATTTTATGTGGTGGTGTTTTATAAAGGTAGCTCCAACCCTCACTCCAGGTTGCCTTATATTTGTGCCATTCCTTCCTTCCTCCCTGATGGTGGTTTTCTGTTTTGCAGCATTGCTGGGAGCCTGGTATATTCCTACATCACCTTCTCTGAAGAGCAGCTGAGCAAACAATCAGAAGCCAGTAGCAAGCTGGACATTAAGGGGAAAGGAGCAGTATGACAAGGGTTGCATCGACTGCATTGGCCCAAGTTTTCGATCAAATGGGAACACTGGCAATTCTTACACAGATACTGAGGTGTCTTGATCATGAAGAAAATACCATTGCACTTGTACAATCTGAGGATTGATTGCTGCCTTTTAAAATTTTATGAGAGAAACTTATAATTGACTCTTTTAAATATGCCCTTAGAATTAATTTATATCAGACTGGAAAATGTACTGGGCTTTTTTATTTATTTTTCTTCTATGCCGACAGTGAAACATCCATGTTTTGAAAATATTTTATTCCGTAGTCTGATATCCAGGTGTCCCTGAGAGCCACATATCTAAAGCGTTCCATCAGAAGCCTCACTGTTCACGTCGTTGCTGAGTCTGGAGACAGTTTGGCCTTCCTTCTGCTGGAAATGCACCTGAGGATCTGAAGTTAGTCTTCTTTGAATTTTCTTTCTTAACGATTGCCTTTTCTTCATGAGGCTACCATTACTGCTTTGGCCAAAGAGGACATCTTTGGCACTAAAGAAATGTGTGTGGCTTCAAAGTGTATTGGTTTCTACATGGGCTTTCCTGAGAGCTCATGGGATGAAGTAGGGTGTGTTCCTTGAAAATGTCCTATTCCCTGTATGTGGTGTAGGCTGAGGAGAATGAAGGGGTGAAGGAAGTAGACCTTTTACTCATTTTATTCATCTGTCAGAGTCGTTCATTCAACTAAAAGGTATCGTGCGTGTAATAGGTGCCAGGCGTTGTGCTGAGTGCTGGGGGTTGAGAGATGTTCTTAGAGGTAGTTGCCTGATCTTGCTCCTGCTATAGTGACCAAGGGTAAGACTGAGAACTTAGCTCCATGGATTTATTCAGAAGATGTTGGGACTGTGAACAAGTCTTAGAGGTTTTCTCAGCTCTCAGAAACTGCAAATCTATATGCAGGGTTAGAAGCACCAGCTCCACAGCGATGTGAAGCCAAATGCTGCAGTGTACATTAAATGCATATGAACCCTGCCATCCTAAACCATGAGCTCAGCTGTTCTTGCCCAAGTGAGAATGGCATGCTGGGAACATGACCTCCATCTATTTCCCCTTGCTTCCTGCTTCTGGGTTTTGTTGCTACTCTTTTTACTTCTGCTTGAATCAGTATGACTACCCTTATATTTCTGAGTGTATGATTTCGAGGGGAAAGGCTGGTTAGATGTTTCTGTATGGTCCAGGCTTGGACTGTGTTGCTGGCACCGTCAGTGTTAGAGCCATCACCTTCCTTCCTCTTCCTTCAATGGCATGAGCATAACCTCTTTCCTTTGGACACTCCTGCCACATCCCACATTAATGAGCAGGCCTGCCTCTCTCAAGGTCAGTGCTGCATCCTGGGAGAGCAGCCGTGGATGGGCCTTGCCTGAATTGCCTCTTTGGGCAGGTCAGGTGTTAACTCAAACACAGCAGTGTGACTTGGCTTAGAGACATCCATTGACTTTGGAGATAAATGCTCAGGCCAGCTGTGCAGTCATGTGCAGGAAGCTGGCTACCTTTGCGTTGGTGTACATGATGGTTTTCATTTCATCAGGTTTGCAATCTACTGGCCTTTGTTGACCTAAACAGCTAGTATTCTGGTGCCTCAACAGGGAACCTGGAAGGTTTTGATTTCGTCCTATTTTTGAAAAAGAGTTATATTGAGGTCCTTTTCATATTCATATCTTTCCCTTATTTTTGGTTTGTCTTTGTCAAAGCCTAGCCAGTGGTGCTGGGTCCCTGGAATTAGCCTCATAGCCAACTCTCAAGTTAGTAGCTCCATATAGGGAGTCCTGAGACACTGTTTCCTAACATTATGTGAGCTGAGAAAATTTAAGTGGGAGAATAGGATATTATGTTGTGCAAGATATCACCTTATCCCTGTTTTATTGATAAAAAAGAAAGACTCGGAGAAAAATGACTTGCTAATAAGTCAGAATTCCTGTTTTTTTCCCACTGAACTGTGCTGCCATTGATAACCCCACCTTCTCCTCTGAGGAAGTAGTGGTGCCAGCTGAGCTAGCCTGAGCTCTTTGGAGGAGGCGAGTGATTGATGGAATTTAGAGTCCGCAAGGAATAGGCTTTGTGTGTCAGGGAGAGTGATGGGCTCTCTGCGTGCCTGAGCTTCTGTCTTACTCCAGGCTGGCCATGGGTGACACGCACCCTGCCTATGAATTTTGCTGCCCCTGCCCACTTTTGCCTGGGGACAAGGGGAATGCATTTTGGGAGCTAATTTTGGTAGTTCTGTTCCTTCTTCTTTGAGCTATTGGGAGGAGGGAACTTTGACATTAGAAATAGTTTGTGTGCATTCAGAGATGTTGGACTAAGACCCACTCCACCCGCCCCCCGCCCCGCCCCGCCCCGCCAAGTGTTGAACTGCTTCTTGGAGAGTCGGTTTCCTTGAAGATGTGTCATCTCTCTAGGTCTTATTTGAGAAAATCGTGCTTAGTAATAACTTCACTAAATGCACATGACATTAGGGCCCGTGGCCTAGACTGAGCTTTCTGACTGATGCAGCGGAGCAACTTCAGGCTCTCTGCCCTGTTCATGTTGATTGTTGGATTCCCCTTCACCTGCCACCAACATCTTAAGAGCAAGAAGCCTGGGGAGGTTGGAGATTGAATAGACTGACCAACCATTTTTGTAGTTTGTTTTCAGTTATGTGCAGGCTTGGTTATGGCACAGGAAGAGATGTGCCTGGTATTCCAGCATCTTACAAAGCAAAAGTTCTTTGATCTGGAAACTACCTCCTGGGAGAAAAAGAGGCAGTATAGAATTAAATCCTGAATTTGCCCTTTGAGACAGATGAGCTGTGGTGAGGATGCTGAAAACACATTTGTGACTAGTGGCTCCTTTTTTTGAGTTAATGACAGCGATGCCCTCTTTGACCAGTCTGCTTTTAAGGCAGTGCCAGATTGATTTGAGTAACCTGATTGGTCAGGTTACACGTTGCCAGCACGTCAGGTGACTTTTAACTCCTTCGCGTGACTGTTGACTGTAGGAGTCAGTCATTTGTAGGATCCAGCTTGCACATAGGTTAAGAAAGAGAAGTATGTTTTGCGTTTGTTCTTTGTAGTTCTTATTGTATCAGCCATGCATGGAAAGTTCACAGCAGTAATGCTGATATAGGATCTTCATGGAGAGAAGAGTAGAGTTTCACTTTTGACTAGTTTGAAGTAGTACCCAGGATTTTGGGCAGGCCTACCTTTATTTTGGTTGTTATGGCATCTTTCAGTGAGCAGAGATTGACTATTTTATGCCAGGCATTATGCGAAGCTCTGCAGCAGCTGAGGTGAAGAGGACGTGGTTCTCATTCTCAAGGAATGTATAATTCTTTAGCCAGACCCCGATTGAGAGAAAGAAGCAGATGAAAGGAGTCAGCGATTGATAAGTAGAAGCTGCCTGCACAGTTGTCAGCACTGGTGATTAGGGTGTCCCACCCATAGAGTTGACTGAAGCACTTCTTTAAGAGGACTTATACTAGTCCTCTAGCTCTGAGATGAGAGCCGGGCCATTCAAATTCTGTAACTCCCCGGGTCCCTCTGCTCTCTCCTGCATGTATTCTTGCTTCCCCATAGCTGTGTACTACTGGTCCCTCCCTATGAACAAGGATGTGATTGATTTTTCTCTCCCTGAGGGAAAAATAATAATCTTCAAAGTAAATAAGGCAAGGGATGCTGACTCCTCAGCACAATGCCTCGTGCATATTAGGCACTCAGCAAACGTTACTGTCATGATTTCAGGGTTAGACTGTAGGCAAAGATTAAGAGTCTTAATTTGTGCTCCTTAAATGCTAGAGGCCTGGGCAATGTATTTCTTTTTGAATGTGACCCTATAATTTGGTTGCTTCTAGAATGGTTAAAGAAGAGTTTCTGCTCATGGTCAACTTTTTAAAATATCTAGTGTGTATAGTTGGGCTATTGTATGATGCAGGTGATTCTACCTTTAAACAAGATTCTATTCTTTAAAGAAGAAAAGAGAAATGACTCTCATATTTTGGTAAGTTAAAAAAAAATTAGTATCTATCTCAGAGAAATATAATTACACTTCAGAATGGTGATTCTGTTAAAAGTTCCCCAGTTTGTTACCTTAGGGTAGCTCCTGTGTAGGTTGGATGTTCTCATCTCCGAATTAAATGCATTAGCTTCATGCTGCCTCTGTGTCCAGGCTTTTGTCAGTTGTTGGTCTTTGTGAACCTCTGGCACCATCGCTGTTTTCTAAGCCTACCTTCTAGTTCTTACTGTTAGGATGCCACTTCATCATGGTATGAGGAGATATTCTATGATGGGCTTTTTTTAAGCTTTCTTTTTTGAAAATGCTTTTTAAAAAGAAATCTACTGGTTAGATTTTTTTTGTCTCACAAGATGTTTTTAGAGATTATTTTGTTCATAAACATTTCTTTCTCATGCTGATAATCAACTGATTTTTGTCTACAAATGTTGGTCTGTCACAGTATTTTTTCAATATAGATTCTATTTACCAAATGACCATTTTAGTGTTTTTAAAAGGTACTGAGGATTGAGATATGTAAATCAGGTGACATAAATATGAAAATTATGTGCCTAAATATTTTTGTAAAGGTGTCAAATAAATACTTTTTCTTCAACCCATGTATTAAAATTTCTTTCTAAGTGCCTGCAGAGACAGTCAAGAGCTGTAAGTCTGCCTCAGTTTAAGAGGATGACATCCCAATTAGTTGACTGAGACACAATAGAGAAAATACTGTTTGCCAATGTGATATTATGATTTATAATAAGAAATATGTATTTAGTCTTTGTCCTTATTCCTGGCACACTGCTCCTAAAACCCATGTAATTTCCTATATAAGAGCTACAGGAAAATCTTTTATTAGAGTATGTAGTTTTGTTTCCAGTTCATGAAATAGCTCCAGAGCCATAAAGGTGAAAAGGGTGCCTTTTGTTAGCATCTTTCAACCATTCCTAAGGTTATGTTAATGAGATGGCTTTTGGAAACTCCCTAAGGCTGGGAGCTGGTTGCCAGGGGAACCAACTGAGAGATTTATATTGGAACTTTCAGCCTCCATACATCTGCTCTTTCCAAGTGAAGAGAAGAGAGGCTAGGGGAGAGGAGCTGGAGGTTAAATCTGTGGCCATTGATTGAGTCAATCATGTCAACATAATGAAGCCTACGTAAACGTCCATGAACTATGAGATCTGGACAGCTCCCAAGTTACTGAACGTGCTTAGGTGATGGTCTCCTGGAACAGTGTGCAGGTTCTGCATGCGCCCCACACTCCTTGCCCTCTGCAGCTCTTCATCTGCTATTCCCGAGTTACATATTTTTGTAATAAACCAATAGTTTAGTAAGTAAACTGTTTTCCTGAGTTCTGTGAGCCACTCCCACAAATTAATCGAACCTGAGAAGAGTGTGATTTATAGCTGTTTGGTCAGAAGCACAGGTGGCAATCTGGATTTGTGATTTGTGTTGGAAATGGGTTGAAGGAACAGTCTTGTGGGACTCAGCCTTTTGCTGCAGGATCTGATACTAACTCCAAGTTCAGTATCAGAACTGAATTGTAGCTCATGTAGCCCATGTAGCAGATTGGCTTGGTATGGGGCAAAAACACACGTTTGGTAACCAGAAATGTGAGTACAGTGCAGAGAAGATGACCTGGGAGCAGTTTTTCCTTTACAGCCATTCAATCCTTTGCACGAATAGCACATATGATTCAATATTCAGTGTCTGGTGTACTTGTGGTAAACTGAAAGGAAAGAAATGCATATAAAAATTGCCTTTAAAACATTTCATCTCCTTAATCAGGTGCTTAAGACTCTGAATAACTTTATTAGGAAATAACCCCCAAATATAAAACATGCTATTCAAGAAGCTATTGGTACTGGCAAAAACAGGTAGAAGTACATTAAGGCATTAAAAAAGAACTGTGGTAAGATACATAATGTAAAACTTACTGTCTTAATGCTTTTGAAGTGTCCAGTTCAGGACCAATACTGTATATTCACACTGTTCTGCAGCCAGGCTCCAGAACCTTTTCCATCTTGTAAAACTGCAGTCCGTAACCATTACAGAGCTCAGTCCCCGCTGCCCCCAGACCCCAGCAACTACCATTCTACTTTGTGCCTCCCTGGATAACTCCTGTAAGTAAAATCGTACAGTATCTGTCATTCTGTGACTGTCTCATCTCACTTAACATAATGTCCTTGAGGGTCTTCTGTGTCATAGCACGTGTCAGCATTTCTTTCCAAGGCTGAATAATTTTCCATTGTATGTATATGCTAGCTTTTGTATATCCGTCCATCCGCTGCTGGACACTGGTTTCTTCCAGCATGTGGCTATTGTGAATAAGAATTGCTAAACATGCCAAGCTGTCACTTTGAGTTGCTCTAACAAATGGCCATAGATGGCAAATAACAAACATTGATTTCTCACAGCCCTGAGGCTGGAATGTCCAAGATCAAAATGCCAGCAGATGTGGCAGCTGCTAAGAGTCCGCTTCCTGGTTTGCAGATGTCCATCTTCTCAAAGCCTCACGTGGGAGAGAGCAGAGAGGAAGCAAGCTGTCTTGATTCTTCTTAAAAGGACTCAATCTTGAGGGCTCCACCTTCATGATTTAGCTACCTACCAAAGACCACATCTGCAAATACTATCTTGTCAGGGATTGGGGTTTTAACAGATGAATTGGGAGCAGGGGATGGGACACAAAATCTATAGGAGTGGCTGTACAAATAGGCTTTTGATTCTTCTTTGGAATTGCTAGGTCATATAATAATTCTATTTTAAATTTTTTGAGGAATGGCTGTACTGTTTTCCATTGTGACTGTACCATTTAACGTTCCCACCAGTAGTGCACAAAGATTCCAATTTCACATCCTTGTCAACACTTGTTATTTTCTTTTATTGGTAGCCATCCTGCTTAGTGTGAGATGATATCATCTTATTGTGATTTGTATTTTTCTAACAACTAGTGAGCATTTTTTCATATGCTTGTTGCTCACGTAATATACTTTATTTGGAGAAATGTCTATTCAAGTCCATTTTTTTTTTAATTGGATTTTTTGGTGCTTGAATTGTAGAGATTTTTTGGTGCTTTTAATTGGATTTTTTGGTGCTTGAACTTTATAACTGCAATTATAAAGTATTATGAATTTTAACCCCTTATCAAATTATCTGCAACTATTTTCTCCCATTCTGTAGGTTGCCTTTTGCTTCTTGTTGACTGGTGTCCTTTGATGTACAGTTTTAAATTTTGATGTAGTGTGATTTGTCTATTTTTACTTAGGTTGACTATTCTTTTGGTGTCATATCCAAGAGATAATTGACAAGTCCATTGTCATGAAGACTTTTCTCTATATTTTCTTCTAAGAGTTGTATAATTTTACATCTTAGGTCCATTGTTAGTTAGCTTTTGTATATGGTTCTACTTCCAATTCCATTTTTTTTTTTTTTCAGCTTGAATATCCAGCTTTGAGAGACTGTCCCTAAGGCATTTGTTGTAATCAACTTTTAATGTCTTATCAGAGTTTTTTCTTTCTAATTTTTGAGATATGTGCTCTTTCACGCAGCCGTTCCTCTACTGGTTTATCATCTTGCTCAGCTTCCACTCAGAGGGCTGTCAGTTATTGGGGCAGAGCACAGAATTGGGGCCTTTGTGTATCCACAGCAGGTAAGCGGAAACCAGGGCCCTTCAGGACTTCTTCCCTATAGAAGAAAAGGGACAGGCATCTTCTTCTGTCTATCCATCCATCTGTGCAGTAAGACTGAGCTCACTGGGACTAGCACCCAGCCTCTAGCAGAGGCCTGGCACAACCTTTTTACACATGAAGCTCAGGGAGGTAACAGCTGTGTACTGGAGTTGTGGAACCCACATTCCAATCCTGATCAGTCTTTGCTCTTCACCACCACATGAGTTTCTTTTTGTTTTTCGTTAATTAATTCAAGAAGCATCAGTTAGAACTGGACATAGAACAACAGACTGGTTTCAAATCCGGAAAGGAGTACGTCAAGACTGTATATTGTCACCCTGCTTATTTAACTTATATGCAGAGTACATCATGAGAAATGCTGAACTGGATGAAGCACAAGCTGGAATCAAGGTTGCCAGGAGAAATATCAATAACCTCAGATATGCAGATGACACCACCCTTATGGCAGAAAGCAAAGAACTAAAGAGCCTCTTGATGAAAGTGAAAGAGGAGAGTGAAAATGTTGGCTTAAAACTCAGCATTCAGAAAACTAAGATCATGGCATCCGGTCCCATCACTTCATGGGAAATAGATGGGCAAACAATGGAAACAGTGACAAACTTTATTTTGGGGGGCTCCAAAATCACTACAGATGGTGACTGCAGCCATGAAATTAAAAGACGCTTATTCCTTGGAAGAAAAGTTATGACCAACCTAGATAGCATATTGAAAAGCAGAGACATTACTTTGCCAACAAAGGTCCATCTAGTCAAGGCTGTGGTTTTTCCAGTGTTCATATATGGATGTGAGAGTTGGACTATAAAGAAAGCTGAGCACAGAATTGATGCTTTTGAACTGTGGTGTTGGAGAAGACTCTTGAGAGTCCCTTGGACTGCAAGGAGATCCAACCAGTCCATCCTGAAGGAAATCAGTCCTGATTATTCATTGGAAGGACTGATGCTGAAGCTCCAATACTTTGACCACCTGATGCGAACACCTGACTCATTTGAAAAGACCCTGATGCTGGGAAAGATTGAAAGTGGTAGGGGAAGGGGATGACAGAGGATGAGATGATTGGATGGCATAACTGACTCAATGGACATGAGTTTGAGTAAGCTCTGGGAGTTGGTGATGGCCAGGGAAGCCTGGTGTGCTGCAGTCCATGGGGTCGCAAAGAGACACGACTAAGTGACTAAATTGAACTGAACTGATTTATTTGTGTTGGGTCTTAGTTGCATCATGTGGGATCTTTCCTTGTTGTGTACGGCTCCCTGGAGTATGCAGTTTCAGTACTTGGGGCTTAGCTGCCATGACCCCCACTGCACCCCCCAGTGTTAGTTCCCGAACCAGGGGTCAAACCTGCATCCCCTCTGTTGCAAGGCAGATTCTTAACCACTGGACAACCAGAGAAGTTCTCAAACTAGATTCTTGTTTTTCCTAGTCTGCCTGTAATAAACGTGGTGGGACCTATCTTATCACCACCATATGCCTGTCTGTTGGTGGCATTCTTCATTCAGAGTTCATACACAGTGGATTTAAAGCTGATGAAGCTGGTAGCTGGTTCAATCTGAGAAGGAAAAGCAACCAGCCATGCTTTTCAGCTGTGCTGATGGTGCCCTCTTGTGGTAACAGCTGCCACTGGGGGCTATGTGATAGTGAAGAAAGGGAAACTGTTAGTCGCTCAGTTGTGTCTGACTTTGTGACCCTATGGACTGTAGTTGGCCAGTCTCCTCTGTCCGTGGAATTCTCCAGGCAAGAATACTGGAGTGGGCATTCCCTTCTTCAGAGGCTCTTCCCCACACAGGAATTAAACCCAGGTCTGCAGTGCGGGCAGATTCTTGCCATCTGAGCCACTGTTTGTTTTACAAGAAGGAAAAGCAGTATTACTTATTTATGTTATGCCTACTATATGCTTTCATGGAGTTAAAACTTCATATCATGTGTTTCCATGTTACAGTGTTGCTGTAAAAATGGTACCTTAAGCAAGGCTGAGGGATTTGTCCCTCAGATAAACTGAAATCTGAGCTTTGACTCCAAAGCCTATTTAAAGAATTACAGATAACATCCCTGTGTTAGGAGACTGCAGCGGGAAAGTTCACCGGAGTGCCTCATCGTGTCTGCTTATCCTTCGGGTAACTTATTTTTTTTCAATGAGTATTTTTGAGGACAATATCTACACATGATGACAGAATCATGAAACTACCTGAGCTGTGTGTAAGAAGCTGTGGGAGGGAGGAAGAATGCCATCCGAACTGGGAATGGTAAGAAAATCTCTTGGGAGAGCATTTGAGCTGATACTTAGAGGGACAACTAGGATTCCACTGGGAAAGCACTGGAGGTACAGGCCTCCAACATTCCAGGGCCATCCTATCGGTTTCTGTCTGGAATGCATTCCACCCTCCCCCATGTCTTTATAGCGCATGCCATCTCTCTGGGCCTTCTTTGGCGGTACCCCACCACACTCCCTGGTCTCTCCCTGCTTCACCTCCACAGCACTTGTCTCCTCTAATGAAATGTAAGCTCAATGAAGGCAGAGATGTTGGTCTGTTTTGTTTGTTCTGATGTCCCTGGCACCTAGAACAGTGCTGGATATGTTTGTAGGGACACAGTATTTCTTGAATACATCCAGTCAGTAGCTACATTTACTGAGCACAGCAAGGCAGAAACATGGCCTTTTCTTCCTTTTAGGAAGATCATGGCAGCTGCAGTATTTGGACTGTATACTGTAGACTGATGAATTCACATCTTACAGGGATCAGGCAGGTAAAAATTATGAATCTGAATAAACGCAATCCACACTATAATAGTGGTAGGGCTTGTGGTATCTACCTGCTTAAAGGCATTTAAATGGAAACAAAACGGATCTGCCAGCCAGTTTTGGCCCACTGGCTGCCAGTGTGCCTAAAGCAAGGAACTACTTTTGGTCAGATGAGGATGCTGCCAGGGAAAGTTCAAAGAAGCGGGGGATTGTACAGGTAAGTACCTCAGCTGAGAAGGATGCACGGTCCTGGTGAGAAACTATGGAGTCCTAACGTGGCTGTGAAAGCATGGAAGAGAAACAGGATTTGCATTATTTTAGGAGGTAAGATTAGTAGGTGATGATGAAATTTGTTTCTATTTTTTGTTTATAAGTAAAACTGTGGTGAGTTTATTTTTTTAAACCTAAATCTGGCTTCAGGAGACCAAACATAAACATTTTTAAGGTATTTAGCTTAGGTTTCCAAGTGTTTTCCAAAAAGGTAAATTTGGTGTGTAGCAATGAAATGGAGTGCTTGCGCTATCCACAGTAAAAATAAATTTACTGAGCATTTGCTTCGTGCTGTGGGCACCTTACATATTGATACATTTTAACTCTCTAAAGTATCATATTAACTTATTTTAGAGGTGAAAAAACAGGCACAGGAAGTTCCCATTGTTGAACAGTGGTGATTGTGAGAAATTCTTTGCTTTATAGAATATACACTTGCCTTCCTGTAAGGCCTACCTTTTGCTCTGAGTTCCCAGAGCTGCAGTACAGTGTAATGTTTGAGTGTGGAGCGAGGGTCAAGCTATTCCTTTAAATCAAATTAGATGAGTCCCCATCTTGCCACTTACCAGGAAATTCAATCTTAGCCCTTCTCTAAGGTTAGACAAGATTTGAGGGAGTTGTATGATGCCTGGAATATAGACGGGGCACCTTGTCACTTACCTTCAGCCCCTCACGGTCACCCCTTAGTGACCGACTCTACGGTGTCCTTTGAAGGCAGGTGGCAGCACAGATCCCAAACTCTGACGCAGAGGTGGTTTCTCTTCCTGTTCCGATGCCTCATGTGCAGCCTGTCCTGTCCCCGTGCGGCCATTCCTCTGATGTCTCGCTAGACGATGAGACTTGCATTCCAGTTTTTCCCAGAGCCTAAGGACCATTTAGCCCACCCCCGTCTCCTCCCCCCTCCACCAATTTGGGGACTTTCTTCTTTCAGAACTGACTTGTGAGAAATAGTCTAGGAGAAAATGTTAGTGAACAACATGTGCTTTTTACCTCACAACACACTTCTTTCCTGAAAGCAATGCAAAGATCTGACTTGGAAAAATAGAAAGTGAACAAAATCCAAATGATTGGAAAGGTCTTTCATCTTCTCAAGGTGGCTTAGTTTCCCATTTTGTAGGTTGGGGAAAACAATGTTGTGACTTTGATTTATGAATATCTATCCCAGTGCATGGAATGGCAACCACTCAATATGGTACACGGTATTTTTTGTCATCGTGTTGTTTCAGCCGCCTACTGACCCTTCTGTGACCAGCACGTGCTCCTTTTGAACAAATGGCTCTTCCAACCATCCTAGCCAAATGAATCCAAAAGGGTCTGCCACCTTATGAGTTGCCTGCAAGGTGGCTGATAGTACTTCACTTCTCTGGCCAGAGGGACTGATAAGCTAAGGGTTGAGCCCATGGTCCTAGCCAAGAATGCTGCTGCTGCTGCTAAGTCACTTCAGTCGTGTCCGACTCTGTGCGACCCCAGAGACGACAGCCCACCAGGCTCCCCCGTCCCTGGGATTCTCCAGGCAAGAACACTGGAGTGGGTTGCCATTTGAATACATGAACTATTAAGTGTTGTGAAGGGAAGAGAAGAGAGGGATCTGATCTTATCTAAGCTCAGTCTAAGGCTGTTGAACTTTGGACCTGTTATTTCCCCATTTTAGGCCTTAGGTGTTCCCTTCCATAAAATGAGGATTGAGTGGAAGGTTCCAGTTGCTACATCATTGCTGACTCTTTGGGCTCCGGCAGGTTCCCTCACACAGCTGCTGCTTCATTTATAGGCTTCTTGTTGGCTCTGCAGAAGGCCCAGTGCACAGCGTTCTGTTGGAGCTGTTGTACCTAGCAAAGCACACCGAGCTAGTTTACTTTTGGCTTCCTATTTTATTTGGCTGTGCTGGGTCTTTGTTGCTGTGTGGGCTTTCTCTAGTTGCAGCAGACTGCTACTCTAGTTGCGGTGCAGACTTATCATTGCGGTGGCTTCTCTAGTTGCAGAGCACAGGCTTCAGGACATGCAGGCTTCAGTAGCTGTGGCATGTGGGCTCAGTAGTTGCAGTTCCTGGACTCTAGAGCACAGGCTCAATAGTTGTGGCACACAGGCTTTGTTGCTCCGTGGCATGTGAGATCTTCCCAGATGAGGGATTGAACTCATGTTTTATTGGCAGGCAGATTCTTTACCACTGAGCCACCAGGGAAGCCATGAACACATTTTATTGTGGACATTAATGGTTCTATACTCTATTAATATGGTTCTATACTCTGCGATTGATCTTTTATAAAATATACATATTACCTCCTTAAAATCTGAAAAATTAGGGCTACAGGGATTTTTGGATGAGGGATTATAAACCTGTGCAACTACTGAGTATCTAGTAGTTTCTGGGGATAAACATTCCCCATGTGTGATTTTATAATCTCTGTGATATCACTGTGGGTATTGTGCTTTACAGATGGGCAGTTTTAGTGTTTTCTTTAGCATAAGATTACGAATGAGTGAAGTCACTCAGTCGTGTCTGACTCTTTGTGATCTCATGGACTATAGCCCGCCAGGCTCCTCTGTCCATGGTATTCTCCAAGCAAGAATACTGGAGTGGATTGCCATTTCCTCCTCCAGGGAATCTTCCTGACCCAGGGATTGAACCTGGGTCTCTCTCATTGCAGGTACTCTTTAGTGTCTGAGCCACTAGGGAAGCTTTAAGATTACAAAGTAATGGCAAAATCAAGAGGAGAAATCTTGAAATATGGCTGAATTTGGATGAGTAGAATGCAAAGAGGTGGCATGGTGTAAAAAATGCTGTTTGAACAGGAAGATTCTAAGCACAGTTGACCTTTGAATAATGGAGCTATTAGAGATGCTTACCCCAACCCTGAACAGTTGAAAACCTGAGTGCTGCTATGTCTGCCTCAAAATAAAGGACTTAGTAAATGATTCACCCAAAGGCAGGAAGCTGAGCCAGTTTGGATACAATCAGTACTCAAACCCTAGTTCTTTTGATTCCATGTATTGTGATCTCTAATCAAACACAAATTTTTCTCCACACTTAAGGATCTGCAAAATGAAAATACAAATACTCTATTTATTGGGAAAAGATATCCTCATATGAGGACCCACACAGTTCAAATCTGTGTTAATGGTCAACTGTGCATATTTTAGACTTATCTCTTGGTGGAAATGAGGTACATAAACAGAAATAAGGAAATAACAAGGCCAGGTACAGTGGGGCTTTCAGCTATTTGTTCTGAAAAGGAATATTTAGAAGCACTGATTAAAAACATTAATGAGGCTCCAAGCCATCAGGTTAAGTTCATTGCTTTCACTGTTGGCCTATGGGATATACCTTGTAAATGCTTTGTTCAGTTGCTAAATCTTTTCTGATTCTGTGACCCCATGGACTGCAGCACACCAGCTTCCTGTCTTCCGCTATCTCCGAGTTTGTTCAAACTCATGTCCATTGAGTCAGTGACGGATATAAACTGACCCTGCTTCAGAAACATTGTTTTTAACTATAATAAGTTGACTTTTCAACAAGATAATCTAAAATTCAACTAAAAGCATAAAAAGGGCTGTGATATTGCTAGTAGTCAAGTCACAAATATTGACTTGGGTTCTCTGTGGAGCCCAGACGGTGATGCAGGCTAGCCATGTAACCACTGACATTCATGTTGAGTGTTTCTTCTACTCACCCATGTAGCCCCCCCTATCCTTTTTCCCACCCCCACCCCTCATCAACAGACTTTAGGGAGAGGGAGAACATTGAGGTATGTGTGCTAAGTTGCTTCAGTCATGTCCAACTCTTTGCAACACTATGGACTGTAGTGTGCCAGGCTCCTCTGTCGACGGGATTCTTCAGGCAAGAAGACTGGAGTGGGTTGCCATGACCTCCTCTAGGGGATCTTCCTGACCCAGGGATCAAACCCACATCTCGTGTCTCTTACATTGGCAAGAGGCCTCCTTACCACTAGCACCACCTGGAAAGCCCTTATGGTGAAGTATAGAGTTAACAAAAGCAATGGGAGATGCTGTTTTCTTAATTTTAACTAGAAACTTTTTGAGGAAATAAAAGTTTCAAAATTCTTGCTGCTGCTGCTAAGTCGCTTCAGTCGTGTCCGACTCTCTGTGATCCCAGAGACGGCAACCCACCAGGCTCCCCTGTCCCTGGGATTCTCCAGACAAGGACACTGAAGTGGGTTGCCATTTCCTTCTCCAATGCATGAAAGTGAAAAGTGAAAGAGAAGTCGCTCAGTCGTGTCCGACTCCCAGAGACCCCATGGACTGCAGCCTACCAGGCTCCTCCGTCCATGGGATTTTCCAGACAAGAGTACTGGAGTGGGGTGCCATTGCCTTCTCTGCAGTCAGAGCTAAAACAAAGCCCCAAGGAAAGTGGTAGTGTCTTTACCAGCAATGGCATTAACTGATGGGAGTGTCTGAATGAAATGCACTTTCACAAAATGAAAGGCAGGTGGAGGGGTGGGGGTTAATATGAAGTACAATTTAGGATTTATCCCCAAAGGTACAGGGAAATCGAGTGGGAAATCTCCCAAGAGTCTGGTCAGTTGAGCCTGGCCCTTTTAATTCATGAGACTTGTGATCAGGAGGGGATAACCCTACAAAATCAAAATGGCACCTGTGACAAGCGCTACATTGAAGACTTGTTTTTAAGACCACCATAATCCCAACACTTAGAAGTAACTATTATTTTTGGCATATGACCTTCATTGATTTTCCTAACCAAATATCTACATGAAACATATCCCTTTAACAAAACCGGGAATATCCTCTTTTCACTTAAAGGTGTGACACAGGATTGTGGCAGGTAAGAGCTAAGTGAGCCATTTCACCCTTTTAGGCTCAGTATTATTAACAAAATTAGCCACTTATGAAATTTGTGGACACAGCCCAATTGTCTTTATAGAGAGTGTTTTTACAATGCAGATGCCTGCCCACTAAACAGTGGAGGCAGATGCAAATAATGAGGCCACAAGGCAAAGCAGTTAATGAAGCAGGTAATTCAGGGTGTTTTAAAGCTCAGAACCACTAGCCAACCAAATAAACTTCCACTGTCTACAACTGTGTGTTCAGAGGGGATTGATGGGAGTCTTCATTCTCAGGATGACTGGCACCTCTTTAGCTTGTAGCTGGAACTGGTTTCTCACATTCACTCAGCTACAGCATCCTAGGGACAGGAGTAAAGTTCTCTCCCTAAACCTAGATTTCCTGGTCAGAGTTTGAAGCGGTTCTGATGCCATTCTCCGCTTGATCTCTTTCGGTTCTGAAAGAAACTACCCCAATTCAGGGTCCAGATTTCTTTTTCTCTTTAAGACATTAAGCTTTTTATACACTTAATTCAATTGTCTTTCAGAGAAAAGGAGGAAGACCATTTTAAACTTACTGAACTCACTCTATAAACACTTTCTAGTTGGTGTGCAGAAAGACATGTTCAGCCAACTCTATAGTCAACCATAAGTGTTAGTGATAATAGCAAAAAGTGGAATTTTAATCAGGCCAAATGTGCATTAGCCTTTACCTCTCTCAAACTTCAGGAGACCAAGAGTCTCCTCATCTTATACTGCTTCCCGGAAACTGAATGACAACAGGGGGTGAGTCCTGAATAAGCCACAGCTGTTATAATCAGCCCTGCAGGATATGGTAAAAACGAAAGCCTTCTCATGGGACTCACACATTAATGTTGCTTGTTGTTGTTCAGTAGCTAAGTCATGTTCAGCTCTTTGTGACCCCATGGACTGCAGTGTATCAGGCTCCCCATGCCTTCAGTGTCTCCCAGAATTTGCTCAAATTCATGTTCACTGAGTCAGTGATGCTATCCAACCATCTCATCCACTACTGCCCTTCTCCTTACCTTCAATCTTTGCAGCATCCGGGTCCTTTCCAATGAGTTGGCTCTTCACATCAAGTGGCCAAAGTATTGACACTTCAGTTTCAGCATCAGTCCTTCCAATGAATAGTCAGGGTTTCCCATTTAGGATGGACTGGTTTGATCTCCTTGTAGTTCATGAGCGTCTCAAGAGTCTTCTCCAGCACCACAATTTGAAGGCATCAATTCTTTGGCGCTCAGCCTTCTTTATGAACCAAACTTCACATCCATACATGATTACTGGAAAAATCATAGCTCTGACGATATGGACCTTTGTCAGTGAAGTGACATCTCTGCTTTTTAATACACTGTCTAGGTTTGTCTAGCTTTTCTTCCAAGGAGCAAGTATTTTTTAATTTCATGGCTGCAGTCACCATCTGCAGTGATTTTGTAGCCCAAGAAAAGAAAATCTATCACTGTTCCCACCTTTCCCCTTATTTGCTATGAAGTGATGGGACCAGATGCCATGATCTTAGTTTTCTGAATGCTGAGTTTTAAGCCAGCTTTCTCACTCTCTTCATTCACCCTCATCAAGAGGCTGTTTAGCTCCTCTTATAGTTGCCTAATTTCTAACAAATACAATAAGTTCAAGGGAAATCTTACTTAGCTAGAATTACGGGCAAGCAGTCATTGGCTCTCTACTCCCCTGAGCGCATGCCTGCTCTTCCTTTTCTTGTGCCCTCCTTGGACTCAGCATACACTTCCACTGTTGCACTCACCTAATGCCTTGAGGACAGCACGCTACATCTCTGAAGGCGTAAGTTAAGCACAGTAGCTGGCACAAGTACAGGCCCAAATGTTTGTTGAATATTGCATATGGAAACATGATGAGAACTTGTCACCACTGACTTTTAAATGTGAAGAAGGTTTTACCATCAATTTGGACAAAGGAGAATTAGAAGTTCAACCCCAGTTTATATGGCAAGTCCTCAATGTTCTTCACAGAATAAGTAAACTTTAAATGCACATTCAAGTTCACTTCTTAGAACAAGCAAAATGACACTTGAAGTACAGTTGACTTTTGTACAACACACAGGCTGGGGTGCTGACCCTCCACCCAGTTGCAACTCTGTGTAATTTACGGTCTGCCCTCTGTATAGTGTTCCTCTTGTCATCCAATGTCTCACACCCACAGAGTCAACCAAACATGGATCATGTGGTATTTACTACTGAAAAAAATCTGCATGTATATGGACCCATGCAGTTCAAACCTGTGTAGTTCAAGGGTCAACTGTATATTATATATTCTGAAAAAGTCACAGGACCTAGTATAAAAACAAGATAAAAAATAATCCTGTTTGGTAAAGGAAAAACACAGAAGTCAGATGTCAAAGATGCCAGCACAATACTAAAGGTAAAATAGAAATAAGGTTATGGATAATTGGTATTAGAAGACAGAGATTAGTACAGATATTTAAAAAAATAAAATCAGTCCATAATATGGGGCAGATAAGATTTTGCAAAGGATAAACCTGATTATTAAACAGCAGAGTTGATTTTATGATAAAAAGTTTAAATAATCAGTAAAGTTATATGATATAGGAAGGTCATTTTTAGGGAGAGATTTATATGGTTTTCCTCACTGGCACTTTGCATAAACATGGATTATAGTTAGAAAAACCATTATTTCTGCTTTGGTATTTAGCAGTGATAGCTAGTTACATACCCCTAGGGTCATCAGCACACATATTGCCTGGAAAAGTCTTCAGCCCCCACTCTTCAAAATGCCCACTCTTCAAAATGCCCACTCTTAATTTTCTGTTGAGGGTAAAGTGAAATTTTTTTGCAAAACTGTATGTGATATAAATTGCACTGTAAAAGAAGGAAACTATGTTTTTAATTAAGTAGTTCAGAGAAAAAGAAACAGGTGAATAGAGGTCCACAGACCTAAGGATCTCTCTGGAGGACAAAAAAACCAAAATACATCATCTGTCCATCTACCCATGAGGTAAAAGGTATCAGGAGCCACTAAAACACTATTTCACACCCTTGTCTAGGAGCTAAAAGAACAGAAATTGTATACATTCACACTGTAAACTGTGCATCATTCAAACTTAAAATCTATAATTAACACCTACTCAATCTACTAAAAATCATTCACAAAGCATTATGTAGGCAAATGTGTTTAAAAAAATATTTTAATAAGCATATTCAGAATGGCAGACAGGGAACCGGGGAAGGGAATTATTTTACAGTGCAAAATTATTATGCATAAATTTAAAAACATTAATCCATAATTTTAAATGACTATTTAAATATTATTTCAAATACGTTTTAAAGCTCAACAGATTTGTTTTGTTGAACTGAGTTGCAAATTTTGAACTCTATTTGAAAACACATCATAAAACAGAATACCATTCCAAATAAAGATAGTGCTTTGCTAGGGGGTAGGTATGGGGTGAGGGAGACTAAGTAACTATTAACGAAGGTTTCTTTTCCCAATGCAGTTTGTCAAGAGTTATGAAATGTACTAAATCTTAAGCAAATTAAATTCATGATATTACTAAAATTTTTTAAAGTAGTGCAATGACATCAATTTTATAGTGGCTGCATTATAAAGAACATACTGTGTGAAATACCTGTATAAACATAAAATACAATTAAATATTTCTCTATGAAAAGCTGAGCATTATGTATTATAATAGTGGAATGTTTTTCATTAGGCAGACTTTAAAAATATTAAGAAAAGTAAAATTTCCTAACATGTATACAACATGTGCCGTATTTGCAAACATGCCTGAGAATTTATTTAAAATGTTCCTGTAATATCAGTTTGCAAGAACTTCACAAACCTGTTAACAAAATGCATCTTTTAAGAAAAGGTGAAAATGGCATCTCTAATATTGCAACAACTTAAAAAAAGTACATCATCACTATTTCTATAGACCATCTTTGAAAAAGAGCTAGGATACTTTGGATTCATATAATAAAATCTGATTTAGAAAATGGATTGTGACCATCTGCTAAAGCTGCCATTCTGGATAAATTAATGTTCTAGGTAAAACAAAACAACAAAGAGCTCACGCTTCTCACCACATTCACCCAAAACTTTGATTTACTTGGATCTATATGTAATAACAGTGAATCTACATCATGTAAAGTCAAGTGTTGTAAAGTGGCTTTTAACACTGTTTGGGGGAAAAAAGTTGTTCACATTGGTGGAGGGAAGCAGTCTGAACATAGGTTAATAGTAATACTTCATGGAGAATAAGGCCTAAACCATAATTTCTCAGTGCAAACCTCTACTCAATTGCATTAGACAGTTGAGCCATTAAAAACAAGACCACAGAAGACATATTCTAAAAAGACACTGGCTCTTTGATGGCTGAAAATGAACTGCTAGAAGTATTTGGGGGTATGTCTGTGTGATAAGAGTAGTTAATAATCTTTTATAAAAGTTTGGATATAGGTTGGTCTATCAGCTGTATAAAACTACATTTTTTTAAATAAGAATTTTGCACTAAAAATAAAATGGCACTCTTGCAAGGTGATGCAAATCAGTGCAGTTGCTCAAGTCATCTCTGACTCTTTGTGAATGGATGATCCTATTTGTAATCACACAGAGCAATGGTTACTCAACAGCTTATTTTCACTTTGGAAATGTACTATCAAATATGAAAAGCTGGACTGTAATTGGAAACCTAATTATCTGGTGATCTATTATCACCAGGTAAGTTTATCACTTTTTCCTCATAAAATCAATATTGTTGCCTGCCAACTCCTTGTGTGTGCCAATATCTAAGTATCACTTAACCTTTTCCCCTGTTTATTTAATGCAAAAATGGGAAATTTTATAAAGCATATAAAAATAACTGAATGGGATTCTGGTCAGCATGATACATTTAAGCACTTGAAGTCAACATTAAACTTCTGTTTTGCTTCAAAAATAATTTTGAAAATTATAGCAAATGCAAAACAAACTATGTGATGTAAGTATCATGCTTAATTTCAGTTCTCAAACTATTTGTCCTTAAGTAAAAACTTGAAAAAACAAATGTTCACAATCCTTTATGAATGCTTTTACCACCTGGATAAGAAACATGACTCAGTTACTACACAAACACTTAAAAATTCATTAGAAAAACCTTAGCAAAATAAAATGAAAGCTGACAGACTCAGAATATCAATTCCTCTCATAAAAGTTTACCAACTGTACAAGTTAAGAAAATTATACAAGCTTTTGTGTTAAGAAAGGACAGCTCAGTCAAGACATATGTACTGTAAAAATCTTTCAAAGGCTACAAAGAATCTGGAAAAATACAGAATGTATTTCTTAAGCCCAGATAAGAATATGGAAAGACATCATTGATGTCAACAATTTTACATACACAAACCTGACTTGGTTTATTTTTAAACTTCTATATATAAAAAAATCATGCTAGCATAACTTTCAGGATTCATAAGGGTTTCCTTAATAATGATACTCAATTTGTATGGAGAGAAAAATGTCTGTTATAAAAGACATTTCAAGAAACTCAGAAAAATTGATGTTAATCAGAAATTTGAACTTATTTTTTCCTTCTCTGCCATCAAACTAAGCAAATACCTTGTAGTGAAATTTTAGGATTAATACATCAAATAAGAAGGTACAGATGTATCTGTAGTTCATTCAAATTTACTAAACTATTTGTTATTTCCTTAAAAGGGCCTTTACAATTTTAAAGTAAAAAATCTGCAAAGCAGAATTATGAAATCTTATTTACTAAAGTTAGGACTCAATTCAAATTTTAACCAACTGCTTCAAGGAAATTAACTTTTTAAGGTAACCCATCAACCCTGAAAATTTTAGTCACACCAGAATTTACTCCAAAGAAAGTTAAGTTTAGTCATCTGTGTTCTCAAGTTCTTCAAATTTTCCATGTGAGATTGTGTCTTGGAAAAACTCAGAACCACCTGGACTTTCTTTTCCATTGCTGTTTACCCTTCGCCTTTTGGCAGGTCTCTCACTTTTTTCATCAAAATCATTTTCATTTCTTGCAGTCATATGGGTGATTTTTGGGTCAGTGGTTTGGTTATCTGTTTCATAACCATTGGTATCCATATCTGTGTGAAGTGGTTTCTTACTTCCACCTGTTGGTCCATTAACATGTAATCCTTCAACTTTCACTTCTTCTTTGTTTAATGTTTCACCTGGTCCATTAGATGACACCCCTAGGTTGGAAGAGACATGAAAGCAACTGCTAATATTATAGAGCTAAATTCATAAATTATTATAAAGGTGCTATGAAGAGCTGTAAAATAACTTTTTATCAAGGAAGTGAGGTATCAAGTGTGTGTGTGTGTGTGTGTTCAAGTGTGTGTGTGTGTGTGTGTGTGTGTGTATAGCCTGAATTCTGGCTCTATTTACTTTAGTAGCTATGTGACCTCAAATTATTTACACTCTCTTGTACCTCAGTCTGATCACACACATACAATGAGGATAATAAATTTATAGGGTTGCTGTGAAGATTAAGCTAATAAATGTAAAAAATTAAGAATAGGATTTGGTATGTATTAATAGCATGCTGGTATTACATGGCAACAAATAAGCAATGGATCCACCAGCAGTCTAAATAAGCTGAATTAAAGCAAAGACATTCATAAATTATTCAGGTTTAGCAGTTTGTAACTTTCTAAAACAATGAAAAAATTATATTCTTTCTATAGCAGCTTGAGTTTTCTAACTGCCATATAAAAGCAAGATGACATGACTTTTTCATTCTTAACATTAATCTGTCATAATGTTAAATTAATGCCTGCATTAATATATATATTATGCATTAATATATATATTAATATACAAGCATACACTTGAAAACGCTAAAGGCAAACACAAATTCCTTCCTAATAGATTGAGAAAAGAAATAGCATAATTGATAACATAACAAAAGGTCATGTTACAGCTGACTGCAAAATGGAAGACAAATTTTGTGAATGCTTAATGTAAAATACAGAATGTGCTACTGGAGAAAATGAAAATTTAATTATCTGAAAAAATAAGAATGACCCTCAAATATACATTTTGGTCAAAGAAAGTATTCTATTTTCTCAACTCAAAAATGCACTCAAACCATGACTGCTTATGAGATTATGTACCATATGATATAAAAGGAGTGATTTTGCCATAGTAAGCACAAGAAGCTAGGTTAAACGATCATTAGGTCAAAAATCACTATTAGATTTCAAGACACTAATTAAAGCCCCTTATGAAAAAAGAGAATTGGGTTGGAAAGGTCTTCCTTTCCTTGAAAAGCCTAGAAATCTTAATTGTATCACATGTGAATGGCCTCTGGGAGGAGTAATGTGTAAGTAACTTATGAACACTGTTCCTAGGCTAACTGCATGGTATCATCAAATGGTTAAAAGGATTCAACCAACTGCCTATCAAAACACTTAAAAAAAACTCCAGAAAGTTCCAAAAGGCAAAAACTTGAATTTACTTTGTGCTGGCAATTACTTAAATAGTGTTTACATTTTATTATTATAAATACTCTAGAGATGATTCCTTAAGTATTTTGAATCTGCAGATGTGGAACCTGTAGATACAGAGGGTTGACTGTACTACCTACCGTCTGCCTCCCTGAGTTTCCACCCTAGTCCCAATCTCAGCTGCTTATTCTACTTTAGGATGGTTGTGACTGGCATTAGAAATCATGTCAGTGAACCTGAATGTTTTTGAATCAGGAAATGGCTGCTGGGCCCTAATATTTGTTTGGCTTGTTCTTAGAGGGGAAGTAATGAGGGAATGGAAAGGGATCATTAAGTGAAAAAATATATTCACCACAGTATATTAAATGCCAGTGTGAGAGCAAAGAGCAGAAAAAAGGTCAAATTGTTCAATGTTCCTCTTCTAGTTTCTGTTGGGGAGAAGGGATTAGCTCTCCACTGGCCCTCCCCTAAAGCTGTTACATCAGAATGCAGGTGGGCAGAGCTTATCTCTAATTTACCAGTTTCCTATTAAAGAGGATCAGAGATTTATTACTTTCTGCTTAGAGATGGTCTTACTTAAGACTATTTTAATTAAAGTAGAAATCAAGAAAATTCTCTAACCAGGCCTTACTGATCCTCGGTCCACTCTACATTTTAAGCAAGAACCTATCTGAATCTCAAATATGTGTTTCTCTGCTTCTTTTTCATGGGCATAAAAATGAATGTTTTTGTACAATATGAATGCACAGGCGGACACATCTGTTTTATCTTTTCTTATCTTTCTAGGTTATTATGCTATCACAGAGAAAAAATATTTAAAAGATGCCCTTGTTACCTTTTTTCCATTTATATGCTTAAAGAGGTTTCCTGCTAAACTGTTATAAGCACTCAAAGTATTTCATTAAGTATCTGTGTACTTCTGATGTGAAACGGCTGGAGTTCTGGTCTAAGACTTAACAAATAAGAATACTTACATCTAGACATTCCAACCTGGTAAGAAAATAGATACTATTTTCTTACAAGAAATGGTCATTGTTGATGGTATACTTTATTAAATGTACTTTTTAGTGGTATCAATGGGAATTCTTTCCAATTAACTTGTACATATTCTCTGTGTTAGTATATATGCACCCTGATATTCTGTTTCATCTGGTATTACTTTAGGTCTGCTTTGGGGGTTGAATAGACACGGAAACAGAATTTCCCAGGCTACTGAAGGAAAAGTGCCCATCATTATCAAGAAATACAAGTGTTTCTCTGCTTGCTTACCATTCTGATTACTATTGCTTATAGTGCCATCTTCTTTCTCCGACTGGCTGTTGCTACTGTTTGAGGCAGTTGGGGGAGGAGATGGTGCTCGACTGGAAGCAGCACTTTCACTTTCATCTAGAAGACGATCCATGTAATCCCTTAAAATTGAGGCAAACGATAATTATTTTCTTATATTAAAAACAGCTGAAAATTAAAACTGAGGTTAAATTTACAAGGCTTTATCAGCAAGTATATCCTCATTTTTCTTTATATTCATTCCAGTGCGAGCACTGAAATGGAAAGTTCCTTTTGGTTAAATGTCTGTAGGAAAACAATGTGTGAGGGCTTTACCCTAGCAAATGTTACAGACCTACAGGCAGTTTTAAAACTTTAGAAATTGTAGGCAAATGATCAGAGTGGCCCAACTAAAATCAGAAAGGCTGTAAATGAAGAGGGATGATGTCAATCACAAGGAGTACAAAAAAATTTCTGAACACAGATTGGAATTGTAAAGCTTACAAAGATTATTTTATGACTATGGCAGGATCTGAAAGACAAACTAGGACCTAATAATGAAATACTTTCCTGAAACTTCCTGTTACTTTCTGTATCACCCTTCTGTTAGAGCTGAGGTATACTAAGCTGGCAAAGTTCCTGGGCTTATCTGTTAGCTTCATCTGCCCGTGTATCATCAGGGGTGGGTTTACGTCTTCCCTAAGTAATTTTTGAGCTCAACGGCATGGGATGACATTTGTGGTAAGTGACACTGGGTTGAGGTTAGAGCTGAACTAAATACCTCTCTCTCTCAGGTTTACTGTCTTTAGTTATAAAATGCATGTAATCATACATGACCTATGTACTGGGCTGTTGTATAGGATATGTGTAGCAAAGTGTTTTATGAACTATGCAGTGCTACCGAGTCACTAGAATAAAGGTCAGCAAAGGCAGGCCTGTGGGCTGCCGATCTATTTCTATGGATAATATGTTACTGAACACAGTCATATACATTCATTTACATAGTGTCTATGACCACTTTTACACACCAACAACAGACCTAAGTAGTTTCAACAGAACTTAACATCTGCAAAGCCCTCTTTACAGGAAAAGTCTGATGTCACCTGTACTGAATAATCCCGTGAAGGCAGTTAAGTTCAGTCTGCTTTCTTTACCTCTGCACCATTGATGCCTAAGTTTGCACAGTGCAGAGAAGTACAATAAAAACCTAAATACATCATTTATTTTTAAATTTCCTCAGAACAGGAATAACAGAAATATTAAGACAAATCTTTCAGAATTTTGTGAGCAGGGTAAGTAAGAATGTGGACAAGAAAGAAACCATGGAAGGGCTTGGAACTTTACTGAAAGTCTGTGTAACAGTCTGCACTCATTAACATTTTAGGCTTTATTTTCCTCATTTATAAACGGAGGGAATTAAATTTGTTGGTCTTTTAAGATCTCTTTGGCTTTATGTCATTCATCATTATAGAAACTTAGGTAATAAATCTGAGGCACAAAGAAACAGAATGAATATGATGAATGCAATGCCAAAGGGACTTCAGAAATTAAAACTAACAAACAGATAATGCACTAGGAAGAATTGCTGGAAATAAATCTGGTGTAGTGGGAATGGGTAATGGAAGATGTTAAAAGCCACTCAAAGGAAACTAGAACTGATGAGATACCAAAATTATTTTAAATCTCTGAATATAACAATGATATTGTTAAAGACTTATTACTACTGTTTCTTAAAGGTTAATGCCATCCAGAATGCTTAAGGAAAAGAGGAGGTAAGTAGACCACCCAAGGGGTTGGAGCAGCATTCAAATAGTTGGAATAATGCCGAGTTATTTTTTACTTAAAAAAAAAAAAAAAATTATTTGCAAGGCTGTTACAGCAAAATCTTCAATTGCATATGGCTACCAATTCTTTTAGGTAGTGAATGGAGAGACTCTGCAGTAGTATTTATCAAAGGCCATGTACAGGCAGCAAAGCGGCAAATGTGCTTCATTCTGGTGAACAAATGAAAGGTAACTATGTAACAGAAAAATAAGCAAATAACTTTCAGGATAATCTGCTCTTAACTATACATTTTGACTAAAGAGGAAGATTGAAAAATTCAGTCAAATTTTTGTCTAAAGGCATTAATTAACTTAATGTTTTTGTCTAAAGGCATTTAAATTTTGTGTGGTCACTTAAAGTGCAACTGTTAATGCAAAGAGAAGGTCCTGGAGGCACACTACAAAAATATGTCTATGCTAGAGAAAACCACAATTTCTCCCCATCTGCAATATACAGTCTACATGGCTTCTTATAGGAGATTTAACACAGCTAAAAGGGATGAGGAGGAGTAAAAAAAAAAAAAAAGTTTTCAGTTATAAAAAAAAAAAAACTTTATAAAAGACCCAAAGGGAATACAGTTGAAGACTACAAAACAGTGTTCTTGTCTAGCAGGAAAACATTTCTTCGCTTCATACCGTAACACCAGGGGACACATTGTTAACTCTTAAAGCCTGAGAAAAGAGAAGATATGGGATTACTTTTAACTATGACTACTCCATCTACAGAATATTTAAACCTTAAGAAGAATCAAGGTGACAGATATAAGTAGCTTCAAAAAGTTTTTCAGAAGCTATGGAGAGATTATTAGAAAAACTAAAATGTTTAGCGGCACATCCCTACCTAACCTGTTGAGCCTGACGTCACAGAGGACCAATTAAGCCAGCCCACAACACTTCCCTTGGTGATGCTTTCTGAAAGAGAAAACTGGATGAGCCATGGGTCTGACCCAGCATGGCAATTCTGATATTCTTACTGCTGCTGATGACAGACTGCCTGTAGTTCGTGTGTGAACTTTATTTCTGAAATGGGTCAAAAGATGAAAGATGTTACTATTGCTTTTCCCTATAGCTTGAAAACTATTTTAAGATATACTCTGAAGACTGGATAGCTATATGTAGTTCTACATTATTATGTCTCAATGCTACCAATAAAAAAAAATTTAACTATAAATTGATAACAATAAGCAATTATATAAAAACTGGAATACTGTTATATATAAAATTCTACTCATTATGGCCTTTGAACAAAAAGGAATGAGGCAGAGTCCAATGTTTCATGATTCCCAAGGACAATTATACCCATTTATTCCCTTTCAGATAAGTTTGCTTTCGATTTTAGAGTGTTTGAATACTCCAAACAGGGAAGTGACCAGAAGAAACACCTGTAATGAACATGACCAAGAAACAGTCCAGTCAAGTAGTTTGAGAAGCACAAGAGTATGCATATAAGCACATCTTTCAAAGGCAATTATTTGGCTAGGCTTAAGAATTTTACTGGTGCAGGCTGACCAAATGAAGTCACAACTCTGCTTTATTTTTATTCCATAAACATAATACAGGGAATAATAAAGGCAAGTATGGTAAAGTGAATTTCACTGTAAAGTTCATCAGTATTTTAGAGCAATACATGAAATAAAGGGTTTGATACTCTATTACTAAGTACTTAACAGTAACACATTACTAGTCAGATTGGGGATAATGTATCATTCCGCAGCTAGACTAAAAGAAGCTAAGAGAATTTGGTGCATGGGGAGTGGATTAGACATATTGAGGCATTTTGCTTAAAAAATAGATATAATAACAAACTATACTCCCTCTATCACTAGGAGTTAGCTAAAGTTGTATTATTTATTAAATATTATTTCTGTTAGAGGAAAAGGCTTCAGAATATTTAGGAAAAGGGAACTTATCATGTACATGTTCATTTCTCTATAAAATATTTTGTAACAAAAAAGAAAATGCAATTTGATCTGATTTATTATATTCCCATGTCTTTCCCCTTTGATATCATCTATATCCAGATCTTATTTTTGGTTCCCAAGATCTAAAATAGATTGGGCAAGGAAAAATATTAATTTCTCTTCCTCTTTAAAGGATTTCTATTAGGCATATGGCCCTGTAAGATTTAGAAAAGACAGCCTCTCCTATTCTTACTGCTCTTTTGGTGTTATTAAATCAAAACTGTATGTGCTTATATAACTATGTGGAACAGAATTTAACAAAAACATGCTTTCACAGCTCTTCTGATCCATCTCCTCTCAGGAATACTACTGAAAACATGTACTCTTAACATCTACTTTGATAAATTTGCTGTCTCAAATAATATGAACTGTAGTTTACAATGTTTTATAAGACACTGAAAGTCTAAATACCCCATGAAGATGTCAATAAATGGATAAACTGAAATTAGTGTCAACTTTTATGCTTTTAAAGAAAGAAGAGTCTAAAAATCACAATTCTCTCAAGAAAAATTTAGAAAGCTTAGCAAAAATGACTCAAAAAGAAAAAATGAACTCACGTTACACCAGGATGAAGATTGTATTTCTTTTTTCCAAATCGTGTTTGCTGAGCAAAGAAATCATAACGTTCAGATTTTTTCCACATATAATAGAATGCTACACATTCACCAACTGATCTTGTTCGAACCTATAAGAAACAAATACTTAAGAATTACTTCCTCCTTAAAGGAGTAAATTTCATGAAAAAATCTTAAGTTTGAATAAATTTAGCTGACTTTTAAGTAATAAATAATAGCAGTTATAAAATACAATACAGCAGCAGTTGTGTTAAAAATTACTCTAAGCTCCCATTCAGAGAAATCATATATTGGCAACAGGTCTTCAGATACTAAACATTATGCTTTTAAATAGAGTATCATATTCATTTACTATAAAAATGAATACTCCTTTATCGAAAATGTCTGGCAGTGGCATTTGAATTAAAATTGTTACAAGAAATCTGCAAATACTTTTACTCACAGAACACCTAGGGAGACTGAATTTAAATGCCCTTTTAAAAAGGATTCTCTTACTAATCCCAACACTGATCCAGACTCAGCTACTTACATTGTAGAAAGGCTAAAAATATTTCAGTGAGTTAAAAGCTATTATAAAAATGTTAATATTTGTTTCAAATGGATATATCTTTCCTTTTCTCCTTTGCCTTTAGCTTCTCTTATTTTCTCGGCTATTTGTAAGGCTTTATTTTTGGAGCTCCAAAATCACTGCAGATGGAGACCGCAGCCATGAAATTAAAAGATGCTTGCTCCTTGAAGAAAAGCTAGGACAAACCTAGAGAGCATATTAAAAAGCAGAGACATTACTTTGCCAACAAAGGTCTATCTAGTCAAAGCTATGGTTTTTCCAGTAGTCATGTATGGATGTTTAGTCCAACTACAAAGAAAGCTAAGTGCTGAAGAACTGATGCTTTTGAACTGTGGTGTTGAAGAAGACTATTTAGAGTCCCTTAGGCTGCAAAGAGATCAAACCAGACAATCCTAAAGGAAATCAATCCTGAATACTCACTGGAAGAACTGATGCTCGAAGCTGAAACTCCAAAACTTTGGCCACCTGATATGAAGAACTGACTCATTTGAAAAGACCCTGATGCTGGGAAAGATTAAAGGCAGGAGAAGAAGGGGACAACTGAAGATGAGACGGTTGGATGGCATCACCAACTCGATGGACATGAGTTTAAGGAAGCTCTGGGGGTTGGTGATGGACAGGGAAGCCTGGCATGCCACAGTCCACGGGGTTGCAAAGAGTTGGACATGACTGAGCGACTGAACTGAATATTTGTTTACAAAATCACTCCAGTGGTTTACTGTGTTATACCTATTTGGGAACTGAATGGCTCCCCTTACACATATTAAATATATGGGACAGGCAGATGATGTTGACAAAATTTCCTTTTTGCTACCTTGCTTGTAGAGCTGGTAGGGTTGCTGCATAGAAAATACTGGGAGTTTAAAAGGAAAAGTGTATCTGAATGAGTGTTTGAGATGGAAGATGATATGATTTAACTCCTAAGTTTCTGGTCCTGAAGTTGGGTATCTGCTGTGGGACTGACTAGACCTAAGGTCAACTTTATGACATCCCTATTTTGTTAGGTGGCACCTATTTTTCTTTCTGCCACTCTGATTCCACTTCATGACTTGGCCCATGTTGCTTTAAGACAAAGCTATCAGTGTTTTAAAAACAAAAACCCCAATCACCTTCTCAAGCTGTTTTTTGCTTCCTTTTTAGAATCTTATTCTAGAAGACAACTGTCAAGTCAACTGTACTTTACTGAAAGCAAAAATTGAAAAGACATTATGTGGAATGCCAAAGTTAACAGTATTATGAAAAACTGTCAATTAAATAAGTCTGCATAATACAACCTATGATTAAGATCCAAATTTCAATTCCAGGTGTAAAAACAAAGAATATTTTCAATGGACTATTCCCCTCCCTCTTAAGAACTGTCCTCCCTATGGTTCACTGGAACAAACTTGTGAGTTAGGTATAGGTCAGATGACTTTTGTAACACTGAAATACCACCATCCCAAATATTCTTCATAAATAAGAAATCAAGGTCTTATTTCAATATCATGTTAAGACTTTTTTTGGCTAAAAGCTTTAAGTCACCTACTAAGTTCTTACTCCTTAAAAAGGATTTTGGCGGGGGGGGGGGTGGGGGGGTGGGGTGGGTGTTGCTCCTGTGAGTTACATCAGCTTATCATCCCCAGGGGTTCCCCTCCATAGCATGCTTGGGTCAGTATTGTTTGAATTTAAGCAGGAATGCTAGAAAACTTTTTCAAAATGTTGGCCCTTTCAACCATGAGATCATTTGCTTTTCTTTAAATCAGAAACATATATAGGTAGTCATTAGCCTAATACAATCCTTTCACAGAGAAATCACTATATTGGAGAATATCAAATGATTTGGTTACAACATGAACATGGTTTGGCTACATCTTTTATATCAATGCTAAGATGCAAAATTTCTCTCTTATTATGTCTGATGTCAAATAACACAATTAACAAAATTATCAACAATAAACTAAAGAACACCAAAATTGAGAAAAATCGAGAATTTGTAAGCAACTATTTTATTTATGGAATATACAATAGATACTGTACATCTAGAAATATGAAAGAGGATGAGGACAGACTATTTATAGAGCTTCAGACTCAAGCCCATAAAGCCCAGATACTTTCAACATCACCCTAGGTAAGCCATCACACATCTGATATACCATCTTCAAGGACACATGTAAAGCCAATTTCCTTGTCGTTTATATTCACTAAAAATGTGACATTCGTAAGCCTAGACATTACTTAATTTGCCATATTTAAATTTGAGATTTTAATTTTGCCTGTCCTAATTTCCCTTAGGAACACAATTTTTTATTCTTTACAATTGTGCAGTTCTATTAAAAATATTACCTGATTTCAGTTTAAGAGAATTAAGCCTAAATAAATTTGTAAGTAATTACGAAATTTGGGGCGATATAAATTAACACTGTATAGTTGATATTCATATGGCATGATATGTACTCACACATCCCATCCAGGAGCTGATGAACATAGTTTAAAACATCCAGTTCTTAAAAGTTTCCAATAAATACCACACTGGGAACAGTTACTTGGCAAATATATGCCAGGGAGTCTAGGCATGCTTATAATAATTTCCTAAATACTAGCATATTATATGTTCACTACAGAACTTTTAACATTAGAAAATATAGTAGATTTCATATGACCTAGGTTAACTAAACTTATTTTTATAAAAAGAGACAACATATATCATTACTTACTTTATTAGCCTGAATCAAATGAAAGTCCTTTCCATAGGCCTTCAACCCTTGTTCAAAATTTCTGCACTCTTCCTCTGTCCAAACAGATAATTCCTCTGAAAAAATTTGGGGCAGGGTAGGGGGAAAGTGGGGGAAGGAAACTGTTAAGCAATATTCTCCCAAATTCTGCACATAACAAAACTGTAAATAAAAATATAACTTTTGGTAACAACAGAAATATTTTACTCCTGAGTTCTATTATTGATGGCTTAAAAAGATAAAAGTAATAAAACATCCTTATTTAATAAAATTTTGGATGATTTAGTCCCTAACTCTTCAAGCTCAATTTAGGCCATTTCCTCTTTATTCTTTATGATCCAACTAAACCAGCCACCTTTCAATTCCTTAAACTCATTATTTTCCTTCTTTCTTTAGACTTTGTGCACGCTCTTCCCTTTGTCTAGAGGTTACTGCATGCCTCTTATCTCATACCCTCTTTCACCTAGCTAATTCGTTTATAGCCCAGTAAAAATATATTGTTCTAGAGGCTTTCTTTTACCGCCTCATTCTTTTCACCAACTAGGTAAAGTCCCACTGTAGTAAGTTTGAACTGCACCCTTGAATTCTCCTTGGAAGAACTCAGAACTATTTTTCAGCTTTCCTACCTAGGCTCCAAGCACCGAGAGGTCAGGGGCCTTGTTTATAGTTAAATCCTCACAATTTAATAGGCCCTTCAATTTTTGTTGAATGAATGCTCTTTCCTTGGTTACACAATGATATATAAACAGTACTCTTAGTGAAGTGGGGGTGGGAGCCAGTTTAGAGTAACAAAAGAATTTTAGCTATGGCTTCATTATTTATGAATCATGCTTGCCTCAGCAAAAAGACCTCAGTTCAGTTCAGTTCAGTCACTCAGTCGTGTCCGAGTCTTTGCGACCCCATGAATCGCCAGGCCTCCCTGTCCATCACCAACTCCCAGAGTTCACTCAAACTCACGTCCATTGAGTCAGTGATGCCATCCAGCCATCTCATCCTCTGTCGTCCCCTTTTCCTCCTGCCCCCAATCCCTCCCAGCATCAGAGTCTTTTCCAATGAGTCAACTCTTCGCATGCATGACGTGGCCAAAGTACTGGACCTCAGTTCTCATCAATTTTAAAGTGAAGGTAACATCTGTCACTTTACTCAGTTCACAGGACCATTACCAAGATCAAGTAAGAAAATATTTGTAAATGCCTTGAAACTGAAAGGCACTATGTATTTTTATTTAAATGGTCTTATTTTCTCATGAAGGAAAGGACAATATTCACCCCATTCCCCATAATGCGTTGTGTAATACTTGTTACATACAAGTTGTTTAACAACTTATAACTATTATCCAACAAATACTTAACTAAATTCAGAAAGATTAGTATTATTAAATTTAGGATATACCTAGTTAAAATTTTTTAAACTTTTAAAATTTCAAAAAATTTAATAGCTTAAAGTTTAAACTTCTGCTACACCGTGAAAACAAAAAGTTAATATTTATGCTTACCTCTAGCTGCTTTTACATTAAATCTTAATCTTCTCAATGCTTCTTCTGTATCAAAATTGCATTTAACTAATTCATATAATGCCTAGAAAAATAAAAGGCTTCAATATGTAACCTGGACTATGAACAATTCAAGGTGACAATTTCTTAACTGAGTAAAGGCTTTTCTAGAATCCAGTGTCTCCATCCTTTCTGGAGGACAAATAATTCCAGTGACTGCAACATAAAAACCACTAAAGGAAAACAAACGTAATTCATTCCTGACAATTAACTGCCTCTAAATATGTAGAAAATACTGGATAAGCAAACCTCTGGCAGCGGCATGGTTTTCTAGGAGTTTAGAAATAAAAGGAAATCATAATAATCACAAGTCCTTTTTTTATTTTTAATGTTCCTATTCAAAGATAATTTTAAACAATCAGAAATGAAAAGCACTGGTGAAAAAGGTAAAGTATATAATGCTGTTATTAGGTCCATGGTAGGCACTGTTCTACTAGGTAAAGAATTACATTATCCCATATGAGTATTCCTAGCTTAATGATATCCACAGATTCTCTGGGATATGCAACGGAAGTTCAAAATGCCTAATAAAAAAATACATACAAAATATCAAAATTTCTACTGAGGCTAAAATACCAAAATTAAGTGCTGTCAATACTACATATATTATGCAGATTACAACCTCAGACTCCTTGCTGATGATATTACAGAGCTTCCTCTACTTACAAGGGGTCCCAAAAAACCCATCCTAAGTTGAAAATATGTTAAGCTGAAAATGCACTTTATACACCTCACCTACTGAACATCATCATTTCGCCTAGCCTACCTTAAATGTGCTCAGAACACTTACTTAGCTTACAACTGGGCAAAATCATCCAACACAAAGCCTGTATTATAATAAGTGTTGACTATCTCACGTAATTTACTGAATACTGTACTGAAAATGAAAAGAATGGTTGTATGAATTCAGAATGGTTGTATCAGTTGTTCACCCTTGTGACTGCATGACTGACTGCGAGGTATGGCTTTCTGCCACTGCCCAGCATCACAAGAGATATTCAACCCTAGCCCAGGCAAACATCAAAATTCAAAGCATGAGTTCTACTGAATGCATATTGCTTTCATACAATTATAGAGTCAAAAAATTTTAGGCTGATCCTTTGTTAAGTCAGACACCATCTGTATAGAACATTGGTGGATAGAAAAATACTGTGACAGCACTTATACATATATGGGGTTAATGTATTTTGGGAAAAATTTAAGTTATTTCTTATTCACGTACCTGTTCATTGTCCTTTATATGAGATCCTTCAGGAATTGCTTCTACACCTTTCTCATCACCTGTTCTTCTAGATGCATCTTTAAGAAACACAATCACTTTGTCTTCTGGTAAGTATTCAGGGTCCCACAGGAGCTGATCATCATTTTCATATACTAAAATAGTAAAATATAATGTTAAAAATGCCAAATTGAGACAAGTTTTTGTTAATACATATGGAACAAATAACTTAGAGCCAAAATGTTGACAACTAAGAGGTAAAGCGTAGTCCAACTACCTGCTTGACTTCATTCTGAGGCAATATTTATAAGTAATTTAAGCAACCTAAACAGACAGGTACCACTTGATGCCCCTTTTAGATCTGGTCTGACTTACCAAATTCTAAGCTCTCTTAGCTTGAACAGCACTGTGCTGTGCTGTGCTTAGTCATTTAGTTGTGTCCAACTCTGCGACCCCATGGACTGTAGCCCACCAGGCTCCTCTGTCCATGGGGATTCTCCAGGCAAGAATACTGAAGTGGGTTGCCATGCCCTACTACAGATCTTCCCAACCCAGGGATTGAACCCAGGTCTCCCGCATTGCAGGAGGATTCTTTACCGAATAAGCCACAAGGGAAGCACTTGAATACCACTGCTGCTGCTGCTGCTGCTAAGTCGCTTCAGTCGTGTCCAACTCTGTGCGACCCCACAGACGGCAGTCCACTAGGCTCCTCTGTCCCTGGGATTCTCCAGGCAAGAATACTGGAGTGGGCTGCCATTTCCTTCTCCAATGCACGAAAGTGAAAAGTGAAAGTGAAGTCGCTCAGTCATGTGCCCGACTCTTAGCGACCCCATGGACTGCAGCCTACCAGGCTCCTCTGTCCATGGGATTTTCCAGGCAAGTGTACTGGAGTGGGCTGCCATTGCCTTCTCCTGAATAGCACTACCAACACTTAACTAATAATATCTGTATGACCCTGGCAAGTTACTTCCCTTCTTTCTGCCTCATCTGTGAAATGGGGAAAACAACCCTATTAAACAAGGTTTTAGGGATTTAAAGCAATTTAAAGTAATTCTGACACATTAAATAATGTTAAACTATAATTATGATTTCTGAATAGGGATGTCTAAAACAATGCTCGCCAGATATCAACACTGCTTATTTCCTGGTGGTGGGATTTGGGACAATTTTTTCTTACATCTTCGTACTTTTCCATGATGCTTGAAAACGTATTGTTGTAAGTGTAAATCATTTTCATAATAACAAAAGTCATTAAAAAAAAAAAAAGCATTTAGGTTTCATCAGAATTTTCATTATAAAAAGACTTAAGGCCAAATTTCATCAAAATCTTTAAAGTAAGAGGAGTGGAGAAGAAACTAAGACAAAAGCCTTGTGGAATTCTACATGACAGGAAGACGAAAACATAAACAAAATTAAGAAGGAACAGTCACAAGACAGACAAAATATCAAAAGTATGGCAACACAGCAGCAAAGGGAAAAAATGCTTCAGAAAATAATAGACTTTTAAAATTCTGTTAAAAAAGCAGGATGAAGAATTTTTTTAATTAATTTAATTTTTATTGAAAGGTAACTGCTTTACGCTTGCTCCTTGGAAGGAAAGTTATGACCAACCTAGACAGCAGAGACATTACTTTGCCAACAAAGATCCGTCTAGTCAAGGCTATGGTTCTTCCAGTAGTCACGTACGGATGTGAGAGTTGGACTATAAAGAAAGCTGAGCGCAGAAGAATTGATGCTTTTGAACTGTGGTGTTGAAGAAGACTCTTGAGAGTCCCTTGAACTGCAAGGAGATCAACCAATCCATCCTAAAGATCAGTCCTGGGTGTTCATTGGAGGCATTGATGTTGAAGTTGAAACTCCAATACTTTGGCCACCTGATGTGGAGAGCTGACTCATTTGAGAAGATCCTGATGCTGGGAAAGATTGAGTGCAGGAGGAGAAGGGGACGACAGAGGATGAGATGGTTGGATGGCATCACCAACACAATGGACATGGGTTTGGGTGGACTCTGGGAGTTGGTGATGGACAGGGAGGCCTGGTGTGCTGTGGTTCATGGGGTCACAAAGAGTTGGACACAACTGAGCGACTGAACTGAACTGCTTTACAGAATTTGTTTTCTCTCAAACCTCAACATGAATAAGCCACAGGTACACATATATCCCCTCCCTTTTGAAACTCCTTCCCATCTCTCTCCCCATCCCACCCCTCTAGGTTGATACAGAGCCCCTGGTTGAATTTCCTGAGCCATATAGCAAATTCCCATTGGCTATCTATTTTATATATGGTAATGTAAGTTTCCATGTTACTCTTTCCATACATCTCACCCTCTCCTCCCCTCTCCCCACGTCCATAAATCTATTCTCTATGTCTGTTTCTCCACTGCTGCCCTGTAAATAAATTCTTTAGTACCATTTTTCTACATTCTGTGTATTTGCATTGCTGCTGCTGCTGCTAAGTCGCTTCAGTCGTGTCCGACTCCGTGTGACCCCATGGACAGAAGCCCACCAGGCCCCCCCATCCCTGGGATTCTCCAGGCAAGAACACTGGAGTGGCTTGCCATTTCCTTCTCCAATGCATGAAAGTGAAAAGTGAAGTCGCTCAGTCGCTCAGTCGTGTCCGACTCTCAGTAACCCTATGGACTGCAGCCTTGCAGGCATTAGAATACCATATTTATCTTTCTAACTCACTTCACTCTGTATAATAGGTTCTAGGTTCATCCACCTTCAAAACTGACTCAAATGCATTTCTTTTTAGGGCTGAGTAATATTCCACTGTGTATATGTACCACTACTTCTTTATTCATTCATCTCTCGATGGACACGTTGGTTGCTTCCATTTTCTAGCTATTGTAAACAGTGCTACAATGAACAGTGGGATACACGTGTCTTTTTCAATTTTGGTTTGTTCGGGGTATATGCCGAGGAGTGGGATTGCTGAGCCATATGGTGGTTTTATTCCTAGTTGTCAAAGGAATCTCCATACTGTCTTCCATAGTTGCTGTATCAATTTACATTCCCACCAACAGTGCAAGAGCATTCCCTTTTCTCCACACCCTCTTCAGCATTTGCAGACTTTTCAAAGATGGCCATTCTGACCGGTGTGAGGCAGTATATCTCATTGTAGTTTTGATGTGCATTTCTCTAATAATGAGTGATACTGAGCATCTTTTCATGTGTTTGTTAGCCACTTGAATGATTCTTTGGAGAAATGTCTGTTTAGATCTTTTCCCCATTTTTTGATTGGGTTGTCTGTTTTTCTGGCATTGAGTTGTATGAGCTGCTTATATTTTGGAAATTAATCCTTTGTCAGTTTTTTCATTTGCTATTATTTTCCCCCATTCTGAGGATTGTCTTTTCACCTTGCATAGTTTCTTTTGCTGTGCGAAAGCTTTTAAGTTTAATCAGGTCCAACTTGTTTACTTTTGTTTTTATTTCTGTTACTCTAGGAGGTGGGTCAGACAGGATCTTGCTTTATGTCATCGAGTGTTCTGCCTATGTTTTACTCTTAAGAGTTTTACAGTTTCTGGTCTTACATGTAGGTCTTTAATCTATTTTGAGTTTATCTATGTGTATGGAATACCAGACCACCTGACCTGCCTCTTGAGAAACCTATATGCAGGTCAGGAAGCAACAGTTAGAACTGGACATGGAACAACAGACTGGTTCCAAACAGGAAAAGGAGTACGTCAAGGCTGTATATTGTCACCCTGCTTATTTAACTTATATGCAGAGTACATCATGAGAAATGCTGGGCTGAAGAAGCACAAGCTGGAATTGAGATTGCCAGGAGAAATATCAACACCTCAGATATGAAGTTGACACCACTCTTATGGCAGAAAGTAAACAGGAACTAAGGAGCCTCTTGATGAAAGAGGAGAGTGAAAAAGTTGCCTTAAAGCTCAACATTCAGAAAACTAAGATCATGGCATCCGGACCCATCACTTCATGGGATACAGATGGGGAAACAGTGTCAGACTTTTATTTTGGGGGGCTCCAAAATCACTGCAGATGGTGACTGCAGCCATGAAATTAAAAGACGCTTACTCCTTGGAAGGAAAGTTATGACCAACCTAGATAGCATATTCAAAAGCAGAGACATTACTTTGCCAACAAAGGTCCGTCTAGTCAAGGCTATGGTTTTTCCAGTGGTCATGTATGGATGTGAGAGTTGGACTGTGAAGAAAGCTGAGTGCCAAAGAATTGATGCTTTTGAACTGTGGTGTTGGAGAAGACTCTTTAGAGTCCCTTGGACTGCAAGGAGATCCAACCAGTCCATTCTGAAGGAGATCAGTCTTGGGTGTTCTTTGGAAGGACTGATGCTAAAGCTGAAACTCCAAATACTTTGGCCACCTCATGCAAAGAGGTGACTCATTGGAAGAGACTCTGATGCTGGGAGGGATCGGCAGCAAGAGAAAAAGGGGACGGCAGAGGATGAGATGGCTGGATGGCATCACCAACTCGATGGACTTGAGTTTGAGAAAACTCCAGGAGTTGGTGATGGATAGGGAGGCCTGGCATGTTGTGATTCATGGGGCAGCAAAGAGTCGGATACGACTAAGTGACTGAACTGAACTGATGTGTATGGTGTTAGGAAGTGTTATAATTTCATTATTTTACACGAAGCTGTCCAGTTTTCCAAGTACCATTTATTGAAGAGGTTGTCTTTGCTCCATTGTGTATTTTTGCCTCCTCTGTCAAAAATAAGGTTCCTACAGGTGCATGGGTTTATTTCTGGGCTTTTATCTTATTCCATTGTTCTATTACTTTTGTTTTTGTGCCAGTACCATACTGTCTTGATAACTGTAGCTTTGTAGCATAATCTGAAATCAGGACGGTTGATTCCTCCAGCTCCATTCTTTTTTCTCAACACTGCTTTGGCTATTCAGGGCCTTTTGTGTTTCCATATGAAATGTGAACATTTTTGTTCTAGTTCAGTGAAAAATGCCATTGGTAATTTGATAGGGATCACACTGAATCTATAGACTGCATTTGGTAGTACAGTCATTTTCACAATATTGATTCCTCCTACCCAGGAACATGGAATATCTCTCCATCAGTTTATGTCATCTTTGATTTCTCTCATTAGTGTCCTATAATTTTCTGTGTACATTTCTTTTGTCTCCTTAGGTTATTCCTAGATATTTAATTTTTTGTTGCAGTGGTGAATGGGATTCCTTAATTTCTCTATCTGATTTTTCATTGTTAGTATATAGAAATGCAAGTGATATCTGTGTATTGATTTTATATCCTGCAACTTTGCTAAATTCACTGATTAGCTCTAGTAATTTTCTGATACTATCTTTAGGGTTTTCTATATACAGTATTATGTCACAGTGAGAGCTTTACTTCTTTTCCAATCTGGATTCCTTTTATTTCTTTTTCTTCTTTGATTGCTATAGCTAGGACTTCCAGAATTATGTTGAATAACAGTAGTGAAAGTGGACACCCTTGTCTTGTTCCTGATCATAGGCTGAATACTTTAAAGTTTTTCACCATTGAGAATAATGTTTGCTGTAGGCTTATTATATATGGCCTTTACTATGTTGAGGTAGGTTCCTTCTATGCCCATTTTTTTTTGAAGAGTTTTAATCAAAAATGGGTGCTGAATTTTGTCAAAGGCCTTTTCTGCATCTGTTGAGATGATCATATGGTTTTTATCTTTCAATTTGTTAATATGGTGTATCACACTGATTCATATATTGAAGAATCCTTGCATTCCTGGAATAACCCAACTTGATCATGGTTATGAGCTTTTTGATGTTTTGCTGAATTCTGTTTGCTAAAATTTGTTGAGGATTTTTGCATCTATGTTCATCAGTGATACTGAAGTTTTCTTTTTTTGTGTTGTCTTTGTCTGGTGTTGGTATCAGGGTGATAGGGACCTCATAGAATGAGTTTTGAAGCGTTCCTTACTCTGCAATTCTTTGAAAGAGTATTAGAAGGAGAGGGATTAGCTCTTCTCTAAATGTTTGATACAATTCTCCTGTGAAGCCACCTGGTTCTGGGCTTTTGATTTTTGGGGAGATTTTTGATCACAGATTCAATTTCAGTGCTTGTAACTGGGTTGTTCATTAATTTCTATTTCTTCCTGGTTTAGTCTTGGGAGATTGAACTTTTCTAAGAATCTGTCCGTTTCTTCTTGGTTATCCTATTTTATTGCCATATAGTTATTCATAATAGTCACTTATAATCCTTTGTATTTCTGTGTTGTCTGCTGTAACCTCTCCTTTTTCATTTCTAATTTTGTTGATTTGATTCTCCTCTTTTTCTTTTCTTGATGAGTCTGGCTAAAGACTTGTCAATTTTATCTTCTCAAAGAACCAGTTTTTAGTTTTATTAATCTTTACTAATTCTTTCATTTCTTTTTCGTTTATTTCTGCACAGATCTTTATTTCTTTCCTTCTACTAATTTTGTTTTTTTTTTGTTGTTGTTGTTGTTCTTTTTCCAGTTGTTTCAGGTGTAAAGTTAGGTTGTCTATTCGTTGCTATAAACTTCCATCCCACAGGTTTTGAGTTGTCATTGTTTTGTCATTTGTTTCTAGAAATAATTTGATTTCACTTTTGATTTCTTTAGTAACCTTTTGGTTATTTAGAAATGTGTTGCTTAACCTCCATGTGTTTGTGTTTCTTACAGATTTTTTCTTGTAATTGCTATCTAGTCTCATAGTGCTGTGGTTGGAGAAGATGCTTGATACGATTTCAACTTTCTTAAATTTACTGAGGTTTGATTTGTGACCCGAGATGTGGACTATCCTGGGGAATGTTCCATGTGCACTTGAGAAGAAGGTGTATTCTGTGTTTGGATGGAATGTCCTGAAGATATCAATGAGATCCATCTCCTCTAATGTATCATTTTTAAGACTTGTGTTTTCTTATTAATTTTCTGTTTTGATGATCTGTCCATTGGTGTGAGTGGGCTGTTAAAAGTCTCCTATTATTATTGTGTTAACTGTCAACTTCTCCTTTTGTCTGTGTTTGTCTTATATATTGAGGTGCTCCTATGCTGTGTGCATAGGTATTTACAATTGTTATGTCTTCCTCTTGGATTGATCCCTTGATCATTATATAGTGATCTTCCTTCTCTCTTGTAATCTTCTTTAAGGTCTATTTTGTCTGATAGGAGGATTGCTACTTCAGCTTTCTTTTGCTTCTCATTTGCATGGAATATATTTTTCCATCCTCTCACTTTCACTCTATGTGTCTTGAGGTCTGAAGTGGGTTTCTTGTAGACAGCATACATATGGATCTTGTTTTGTATCCATTCAGCCAGTCTGTCTTTGGGTTGGAGCATTTAATCCATTTAAATTAATTTTTGATATATATGTTGCTATTGCCGTTTTCCTAACTGCTTGGGGTTGATTTTGTAGATCTTTTTTCTTCTCTTGTATTTCTTGACTATGTAAGTCCCTTTAACATTTGTTGTTAAAGCTTGCCTGGTGGTACTGAATTCTCTTAACTTTTGGTGGTCTGAAAAACTTTTTTATTTCTCCATTAATTTTGAATGATATCCTTGCCGGGTACAGTAATCTTGGTTGTAGATTTTCCCTTTTGTTGCCATTCCCTTCTGGCCTGCAGAGTTTCTGCTGAAACGCCAGCTGTTAAGAGTATGGGGTTTTCCTTGTATGTTACTTGTTGCTTCTCCCTTGCTGCTTTTAAAATTCTTTCTTTTAGTTTTTGTTAGTTTGATTAGTATGTGTCTTGGCGTGTTTCTCCTTCCATTTATCCTGTATAGGACTCTTTGTGCCTCTTGGACTTGATAGACTATTTCGTTTTCCACGTTGGGGAAATTTTTAATTATGATCTCTTCAAAAATTTTCTCACACCCTTTTCCTCTTCTTCTGGAACCCCTATAATTGGAATGTTGGTGTGTTTGATATTGTCCCAAAGGTCTCTGAGACGATCCTTAGTTCTTTTCATTCTTTTACTTTATTTTCACCATTTTTCTTCCAGCTCATTGATTTGTTCTTCTGCTTCAGATATTCTGCTATTGATTCCTCCTAGAACATAACTGAGATTTATTAATTTCAGTAATTTTGTTGTTTGTCTCTGTACGTTTATCCTTTACTTCTTCCAGGTCTTTGTTAATTGATTCTTGCATTTGCTCCATTTTGTTTTCAAGGTTTTTGATTATCTTTACTATGATTATTCTGAGTTCTCAGGTAGTTTGCCTATTTCCTCTTCATTTATTTTCACTTCTGTGTTTCTAGTTTGTTCCTTCATTTGTGCAGTATTTCTCTGCATTTTCTTTCTTTTCTTCAAACTTATTGTTTGAGGTCTCCTTTTCCAAGGTGACTTCAAGGTGAATTAATTCTTTCTTTTGGTTTCTGCCCTCCTAAGGTTGGTCCAGTGATTTGTATAAGCTTAATAGGGTGAGATTTGTACTGAGGTTTTGTTTGTTTTTCTTCTGATGGGCAAGGCTGAGTGAGGTGGTAATCCAGTCTTCTGATGACTAGGTTTATATTTTTGTTTTGTTTGTTGTTTAGATGAGGTGTCCTGCACAGGTTGCTACTGGTGGTTGGGTGATGCCAGGTTTTGTATTCAAGTGCTCTCCTTCACTATGTGATATCCCTAGGGTTAGTTCTCCAGTAGTCTAGGGTCTTATAGTCAGTGCCCCCACTCCCAAGGCTCAGAAATTGATCTCTGGTCAGGAACGAAGATTTCACAAGTGATTTGTCATGGCATTAACTGAGATTAAAACAAATATCCAAGAATGAGAGGCCAAAGATGAACCCCAGACAAATGGCAGTTACAAAATCAGGCAAATAATAATTAAAATAATGGAACATACATATACATATCCATCCATGAGCAAAGTCAAAACAGTCCAACAAAAATAAAGAACAGCAGACTGACCCAGTGAACAAAGAAAATCAAAAATTATATTTACCAGTTAAGAACAAAACTAACTAAAGCACAAACCGGAAAACAAAACTAAAGCAGGTGCTAAGTGGGGAATAAAGCAATGAAAATAAAACTAACAAATACGTTGAGTGGAAAAGAGAGAAAGAAAAGAAAGAAAGAATAAATATGCAAGTTTACAAAGAGGTAGATAAAGAAGATTTATATACATTAAAGATTAACTGCAAGGGGAAAAGAACAGTAGGAAAAGCAAACAAAGGAATAAATATAGAAAAAACAGTACGTTTAAAAAATTAAAACTAAAAAAGAGAAAACAAAAAAAGGGGGGGGCATTCCACAGAACTGCAGAAGCCCAATGTAGAGGCAAAGGTTTATAACAACAATAAAAAATGGTTTTTTTTTAATGTGACTGAGGGAAAAATGTAACTGAAGGCAAAAAAACCCACAAAACTCAAAAGCTTAATTAGATTTCATAGTGCCAATAAAATCAACAACTATAACAGAGGAGGGGTGAGGAAGACAAAAAAATCCAAAAGAATCTACAGAACAAGTCAAAACATAAGAATAACACATGTTTTTCTTGAGTCACTGCTGTCAGAGTCCTTTCCCTCACTGGGAGTCACTGTCCACTCACCTCCCTAGGATGCCCTCTGACACTGTGCTGATCTCTGACCTGCTGTGAGGGCAGCTCAGACTCTTATCTGGTCCTACTCCTGTGTGTTCTTGCCTCCAATGTCCACAGCTAACAGGACTAGTGTGTTTTCTTTTGTGACAGCTCTCAATGACCTTTTATATATTCCACAGACACAGAGTCTGGCCAGTTGACTGTGTGGATTTAATCTGCAGCTTGTACAGCCGGTGGGAAGGTTTTGGGTCTTCTTCCTTAGTCACACTACCCCTGGGTTTCAACTGTGGTTTTATTTCCACCTCTGGATGTGGGTCGTCCACTGGAGTTTGCTCCTGGGGCTTCCCTGGAGGACTTGGGTTTGCCCCCATGAGGGCCAGGTGTGGAGGTGGTGCAGCTGCTTGGGTGACAAGGGTTCTGGCAGCACCAGATACTGAGGGAAGATGGCAGCTAGAACAGCAGGAAATATAGTGCTCTAGAAGGGTATGGCAACCAGCATTGGCCAATATGCTCCAGTATTCTTGCCTGGAGAACCTCCGCTCCCTGAGAGAGAAGCCTGGAAGGCCACAGTCTACAGGGTCACAAAGAGTCAGACACTACCGAAGTGACCCTGCATGTATAGATGCAAGACTTTTTTGCCTGTGGCAGCTCTGCCCCAGTGAGAGTTGAGCGTGAAGGTGACACAGCTGCTTGGCCTGCGGGAACCCTGGTGGCGCCAAGTTGTACAGGGACACTGATTGCTTCCACCACAAGCATTATGGCTTTATCAGAGTCTTTTTTTGAGTCTCTTGCAGCTGGCAATCAGAAGGCCTCTTTAGCCAGTCTTTCTCCGTAGCTCTGTCCATTCAGGCACTTAGAGGGCTCTCTTGCCTGGGGTCCTTCTCTACTGTTCAGAGCGTCAGGCATATAGAGGGAGCCCTGGCTGGGATCCTGCTCTATAGTTCAGTGCGTCAGGCGTTTGATGGGTCAGCCTCTCTACTGTTCAGCTGTCAATGGTGGTAGTGTGGGGAGAGAGACACTATGGTGATGGCTCCATCCCCTACATGTGACTCAGCAGTACTGCCTTGCTTCCATGGCTGCCCAGCTTTCCCCCACAGGCATTTCCCACCACAATCTCCTCCTTCACATCCCCTAGATCTGCCTCTCCACAGTCAACAGCAGAACTTTCCCTGGGATTGCTCCACAATCCCTAAACTCCAGCTCCCAGCTGCTGCATCTTCCAGGAGAACTGCATCCCTGTCTGGGATATGTATGGCTCCAGCAAGGACTGTCTGACTCTCATTCCATTTAGGCTGCCACAGATCAGCTGTTTCACTCTCAGCCTTAAATGTTTCTCCCCTGACTCAGACAATTGCCCCAGTGTGGGGATCAGACCTCTGCTTCAGTTCCTCCACCCGCTGAGGGCAGGTCCAGTCCTACTAACACTCCCATTTCTCCCCCTAGTTGCTTCATCCTACCAAGTTTTTGGTGGTTCTATATATTCTTTTCTTCTGGTCAGGTACTCCTGTCCTGAGTTCTGCATGCACTTCTATGTCTGAAGGTGTATATCTGAATGTATCCATGGAGAGAGACGTACTCCACATCCACCTACTCCTCCGCCAACTTGTTCTCCCCAGGATGAAGATTTTAAAAGTGCGCTGGATTTACTAATGAAGAGGTGAATCTTTAAAAAATGTTTTCTATGCAGAAATGGCCAAAGCCATACTGGAGAGGACTGAGGAGGAAACAGAAGGTGAAGAAGCAGAAACCTCTTTTGAAAAAAAGTCCCACTATGAGGGACGAAGACAGAGTAAGTAGCTAGAGAAGAAGCATAGCTGAAGAACTTTTTGGTTTTGTTTGTTGGTGTTTAAAGTTAGGAGATGTGAGTGCATGCTAAGTCACTTCAATTGTGTCTGACTCTTTGTGATTCTATGGACTGTAGCCTGCCAGGCTCCTCTGTCCATGGATTCTCCCAGCAAGAATACTGGAGTGGGTTGCCATGCCCTCCTCCAGGGGATCTTCCCAACCCAGGGATGGAGACCCTGTCTTTCTGTGGCTCCTGCATTGCAGGCGGATTCTTAACCCCTGAATCACCGGGGAAGCCCCAAATAGGAGACATAACCACTTAGATGACACTAGAAAGGAGCCAGCTAGAGAAAAGACTTTGAATTTAAGAGTCAAGGCATAGCTGACAGTGTCAAACTTCCTTGTTTGAGACATACCAGGTACTGTGTTAAGTGTTTTCTTATAAATTACCATATCCCTACCCACTCCCCTGTCACTACACACAAACACTTCAAAATATTATATCCTTGTTTCCCAAAAGAGTATAGATCAAAAGACAAGCTCTAGAAATTTTTCCTTAGTAAACTGCATTCCTTTTCTAACCCACTGGTATAATCCTACTGAAACTCTCTAAACTGTAAATACAATAAACTCCCATGATAAAGGGAATCTGGATATACTGCTATTGACTTCTGGGCTCTACTCAGCCTGTTTCCATACTACAGTCCATGTATTCTTGGTTTGAGAGTGGGAGATGGACAGTGCCTTACAATGAAACCCTGGTTCAGGAAGAAGACAATGGAGGGTGGGTCCCTGAGTCCCCAGTGTTCTTCCAGATACTCCCATGTTGGGCCTATGAAACAAGCACACACTCAGAGATACTTCTGGAGTCAATCTGGAAGTCCCAAGTCACAGGTTGCAAACACATCCTTATTTAAACTGAGTACACAAGACGTGGCTCAGACGGTAAAGAAACTGCCTGAAATACAGAAGACCTACGTTCGATCTCTGGGTCAGGAAGATTCCCTGAAGAAAGTAATGGCTACCCATTTCAGTATTTTTGCCTGGAGAATTCCATGGACAAGAAGCCTGGCAGGCTATAGTCCATGGGATCACAAAGAGTCGGACATGACTGCAATTGAACCAGTGCATGCACCTCAGTCAGACAGGATAACCCTGAGAATATGACACTTAATGCTACACAATTACTATATATTAAAAACAACAATGATTCCTGGTCCAGGAAGATTCCATGTGCCACAGAGCAACTAAGTCTGTATGCCACAACTACTGAGCCTGTGTTCTAGAGCCCAGGAACCACAACTACTGAAGCCCATGTGCCCTGCAGTCCGTGCTCCACAACAAGAGAAGCCACCACAATGGGAAGGCCATGTGCCCCAATGAAGAGTAGCCCCCACCTGCCTCAAGTACAGAAAAGCCCATGCAGCTACAAAGACCCAGCACAGCCAAAAACAAAAATATAAAATTGTTAAAAGAAAGGTTTTTTTAAATGACACAGTTGAGAACAGCTAGAATTCTCAGAGAATAAACCACACTGCCTTAATTGGTTCCAGAAGTAGATGGATTATTTGGCAGTTAAGTTTATATTCTAAATAAAATATGACTTTTGACTATGCTCTAAATAAAACAGGAAACACAACTAATATTTATTAAATGTCTATTGAAGAATGACTAAATGCCAAGAGAAACGCAACTTCTATGATAAAACATAAGAAAACATGGAGGAATGATCTCTATAAATATGACATTAACCTCTACAAATATAACAGCAATAGAAAGAAAAAATACCCCATTATAAATAATTAGTATAACTTCATGAACACGCTGGATTTTGAAAGATTCCAATCACTGAAATGTAACATCTTCTGAAACTTCTTCATTCTAATGAATTATCAAATTTAAATTAGAACTTTTAAAAAGCAATCATAAGTAGCCAGCATATTGTATATTGAGTGCATACTGGATATTGAGTGCAGCACTTTCCACAGCATCATCTTTCAGGATCTGGAATAGCTCAACTGGAATTCTATCACTGCCAGGAGCCAGCGTGAGGAGCTCCACCCATGACAAAGGTCATGAGGAAGGAGGCTCGCATACGCAAAGGCGGGATCGAGCCTCAGGAGTTGCCCTGGAAATTCTCGAGCATCTACCCCCAAAACCAGAGTCTGCCTACTTTCTGCTTTGTGCTTTCACCTACACCTCTGACTTTACGGGGGGCTGTCCCCCACTACCTCTCTCTGAAAAAAGAGTTAGCTTACAGCTCCAGTTAATAATTCCTGGGTGTGACAGTGTTTAACCTACAAACTCCTTTGGAAATCCTCTAGCCTGCCTGAATAGGTTTTTCCGGCCACATGTGATTGTTCAGAGCCTCCCAACTGTGAGAGGCAGGAGATGTTCTAAACTGTCTAAACACAGATTCCTTTGAGTAGTTAAAAGATTGATTAAAAATTGTATTGGTGAAAGGTTTTTTCACTTATTGGGCCAATGTTTGCTGCTAAGTCTCCATACTCCTTATCTACTATGTCCTTGGCAGTGTATTGATTGATATAATGGGTGTATAGAAATGTAAGTAGTAGCCTCAATGTTTGTAACCTTGGACCCTTAATTCTTTTCTTGATTGAGCCCACCTCACCTTTGCACTATAGGAATGCAGCTTTGTCCAGTGCTTTTTTGGAGGCTGGTGCCTGACTTTGGAATAATCACCTTTAGAGAAAGATAAGTTTCTTAAAATGTTAACAGGCCTCCTGGCCAGAAGATGATGTAATTCACCTGAACTTTTGCATATGATAAGTTTGAAAGCCTGGCTTCGATTAGGACCAGGAACTGCTGTTCTTGCATGACTCCACCCCTTCCCCCATTATCCTCTATGCACAACTTAAGGTATAAAAACTACTTTGGAAAATAAAGTGCGGGCCTTGTTCACCAAAACTTGGTCTCCCCATGTCGCGCTCTCTCCCAAATTCTGGCTGAGTCTCCATCTGGAGCACGGAACCCGCCATGCTTGCTAATTATGCCTGGGCTTCTAAGATCCGACCGGGAAGGCCTCAGTGTCTCCTCTCCTTCGGGAGAACGGAAAGACGCCTGCGGCCTACGTAAGTGGTGCAAACCTTGTCTTGAAGTTTTATTGGTCTCCCGCGTAAACCAAGCTACTCAGCCTCTTTTCTCCACTGAATTTTCCTAGTGAGCTATCCTCATCCTATTACTCTATATCTTTGATAAAATATTTAAATAAATAGGTCGCCGATGCCGTCCCCGCTTTGAATACCCTGGATTAGCCGGGGCTGGACCCCGGCAGAAAAATAACTTACAAGTAGTTATAAATAAGTGAAGGAGTTCAGAAGGCAAGAGCTCATATAATGTATTAACACAGGTTAATTGGGGAAGTGCTTTTTATGGCATTTTTAAGTGTGTCATAGGCAAAATGAATTTAAAATAATTTAACAAAGTTCATTATGTGTGTGTTGGGGGTGAGAAGGGGAAAGACTAATGCAGAAAACTGCGAAACTACTTATCACAAAATCATAAACTTTGACAATCTTGGAAATTCCTAGTGACTACAAATAAATGTGAATAAATAAATGAATTTATTAACCTCTGGTTTCTGTGTCATCACATTTTAATGCTCAAGTAAAAATTCTACCTGATCAATATATTATGAGGATGAAATGCTAAAACATAATTAGCAAGATGTAATAATGTGGTTTACCATAGAAATTTCCACATCTTAGAAGGTCACACTGTGATTAATGACATGAATTTTAAGTTGTCTAGCTGAGCTTTACCTACGTGTAGATTAATTTAACTTTCTGTCTCAACAGTATTATTACTATCAACTAAGGGTAATATATGTGTTCATTTTTCAGTAAGTGACTTAAGAATCAGTAATTTGTCTAATGTTCATTAGAAACAACAAGTCACACAGTCCTCTGCTAGTGCTAACCAAGTTCACTCTAAAACTTACATCATGCAAGCATGAAAATTTGGGGATACCTTATTTCTTTGACTTTTTTCCCTAAGTAGCCCATCTAATTCTCAACTAATCTAGTAAAGAGTTCTCAGTTTTAGTATTACTGACACCTTTGGCCAGATAACTCTGAGTTTGGGGAAAGGGGTCCTGTGCATTTTAAGATGTTTACCAAGCATCTGAACTATTTAGAATTATCTCAAAGATACGGCATTTACTCAGTTTTTAGTACATGGGAGAAACAATCATGGTTTTCATATGCCCAGCGAACTTTTTTGCGAATTAAACCCTTTTCATACAGTCTGAGCAGGGTTGACACTGCACCCTGTAGCCCAAAGAAGAGATAAATGAGCCAGAGTACTCACTCAGCTCTTGGGTCACAGTAATTACTTCTGGCTGAGTAAGATTCAAGCTGAGTCAATAGAAGCTCTCTCCAGGACTTTTGCTGGAGCAAAGTGGGATGGGAAAGTTCTCATTTTTCCTGGTTCCTGACTAGGATCGTGAAAAGTATAAGTCATGAGCTCCCAGGAGCCATCCTACCTTGTCTGACAATAAAGGAAAGAGGCAAAGGAGAGATCTAATATTATAAAAAGCCCTAAATCCAGATTTATTTGAAGACAGATTAGCCAGAACTTCCTAGTAAAGCAATCAAGTAAATTCTTTTTTGCTAAAGCTAACTGAACTCAGTTTAAACTTTGTCACCTGCAAGCAAAAGAGCATAAATGGATACTTTCTGAAAATCTGAATAATAAAACCTAAACCTAAACATAAGAATAAGATTAATTATTTAATGGACATTAATGTTATTTATCGAGCATTTTTTATGTGCCAAACACTGTGCCCCTAAGTGCCACACATAACAACATCACGTATAACTCCTGAGAAAAAGCTCTATAAATACTTACTATTTTAAAGATTTGCTATTTTATAGATGAGGAGAAAAAGAAGCAGTTATCCGTGCAAGGCCAAATGCCTAGATAGCCTCAAGTTCACTGACTCCATATAAGTTCTGTTAACACTATTCTGCAACCATCGAGTAACTCAAATGTTTACTAAGTGTCTATGTTTTAGATCACTCAAGGTATACTAAGGATACAAAGCTGAATAAACAAATGATTATAATATACTGTTAACTAAAAATGATCATTTACATAAATTTAAGAGACAAGCTTTATCAATATCTCTTCAGGATACTCAGTAACAGGGTTTACTTAAGCAATGAAAAATTCTAATCAATCTGCCAAAGAACTTCTTACTGTGCAGGTACCAAGATATCAAAATCAAAATCACCCAAACTAAATGCTCACCCTTTTGAATGTGCTCACCAAATCGATGAAAAATACAAAACTTTTTCTGTAAGGAAAAAAGGCTCTAATCAGCACTATCCCTTTGACAGTTTTATTTCATAGTGTGGTTTACTGAACAGTTGAACAAGTTTGGTTCATGTGCACAGGTTAACCTAAATGCAGATGAGTTCTTGATATCATGACAAAGGTATGAATTTCTATTATAGAACTAAAAAACAGAGGAAAGGACCTGAACCACAGTGACTCCTCTAAGGCAGTAACTGTGTTAAATCTCATCTGATCCTCATACAATGTAACATGCTTAAATTCTCAGAGTAAGAAAGGGTCCTGAAAAAAAAACAAAAACAAAGCAATTGCTTTCTAAAATTAGCTAAAATGGAAAAACATTAAACCAAAATTGGAAATTGTGATCACTATTCACTGTGATATCTAATAAGGCAAAAATGTTAAAAGACAAACATATTAAGAAATAATTAAAACTGCCTTTAACTGTAACGTTAATTTGCCACATACAAAAAAATCAAAAACCCAATGGATCATTCATTTTTGCACACAATTACAATGATTTACAAAAATTGTGCACAGAATTTCAGTATACAATAAGGTCATTCCATACTGATACCTTTAATGTTCCTATATGTTTCAGAAATTAACTTGAAAGCTATTACTAGTGTGCTAAAACATTTCCGTTGTCACTACAATTTACTAGAGCCTGTGATATTCCTATAATGACTTCTGATCTGGGGCTCTGCCCTGAAAGCAGACGCTTAGAATATAAAATAGGTTTTCAGTTAAAAAGAAAACAAACAAGACTTTTATAACTCCCAGAGGCTCTGCATATGTAAGCTGAAATGTGGAAAAGAAAACTGAAATAAAAGAAATGAAGAAAGATTTCTAACACTGAGTGATGTCACACTGCACACACTCTCTCTCTCCCTCTCTGGAACTTTCCCAAAGTGGATAATTTGAAATAGACTTAAAAAAAAAAATCCTCAAGTATTCTGTTTTCAGAAGTTCAAGTACTTAATCTTTATGACTTACCTTAGCACTATTACACAAAAAAATGAACAAAAGATCATGCAAAATTTAAGTACACAAGTTTGTCTTTCCAAATTAAATAACACAAACAGCAAAACACTCAATATTAATAATATTAAAAATTTCAGGAGCAAATAAGCTTTTTATATCAGTTGTTTACACTTAAGTTTTTTAAAAACTCTGTCAATGGCTTCCACTGAAACAAAATAACCTACAAAATAACCTTTTAAAATATAAATTATAAAGTTTATAAAAGGGTATATTCAGAGTATTTAAAATATAAAAAAAGATTAAAAGGATGTCTTAAGTCATCTAATAATACAATACCAAAGAAGCATTCACTTTCCTTTCTTTTTTGGCTAGACTTCTATGAACAAAAGTGAAGAAAACAGAAAATATTCCTTACAGATATGGTGTAGGGGTCTTCTTTCATAAATCACGGGGTAACAAATGAACTGTCATGTTCTTATCCCATTATAAAAACAGTTCATCAATTCCTGCTTTTTAAAAGCATGTATTCAGCTATGTAAATATATGAATGACCCACCTTTTTCATTTTCTTTGTATCTACAAATGCCAACTGGAATCTCTGCTTGAAACATGGAGCCCACCATAATCTCCTATTTTAAAAAATATAAAATGTTAATAAGATGGAGTAACAGATTTTATGTCCACTTTCTAGATTTACCATCTTCCTGGGTTAACTGTTCCTGGTTTCTGTCATAAAATAGTTACAACCAATTAACTACCTCAGAGGAGTATTGTGAGGATGAATGAGTTAATAATAGATAAGAGCTTGGATATGATTGGATGAAAGTATCAGTAATAATGATGAGGTGAAATGCAATATAGACAATGGATATGAACTTTAAAATATGGAGAAAAAGAAATAAAAATGAATTCTCATAATTCAACTGATAAGATAACTCTAAAAAGCAGAAAGTCAAATTAAGGTATTTTCAGAGTACCCACTCTAAGCTATGGTCTCTCAATCAGCTTCCCTGGGAAACTGAGAAATGCAAATACTCAGGTCTTACCCCAGACCTACCGAACCAGAAACTATGAGGATGGGACTCAGCAATTAAGTATTTTAACAAGCTATCCATATAATTCTGACACACAATGAAGTCTGAGAACCAGAGCTTTAAGGTAAAGGAAATAACAAAAACAGTTTGAATAAAGCCCAGTAGAGGCCAAATAAATAAAACTTCAAACCAAATGGACAGGTAATCAGTGCCTAACTTTCATTAAAACAATGTAAGATGAAATCATAACTTCTCCCAAACATAATTCAATCTTATTTTAGGAAATCTGATAATCAATCTATATAGTCAAAACACAAGTTAGGGGAAACTGGCTGTTCAGAATGACAATTAGAGGTCACCACTGATGAGATTTTATTAACATAAGACATAGGGACCAAGATTAATTACATGGGCCCTCTTTTGTCTGTGGCTAAATGTTAACAGTTACTGTATTTTCAGAATAAAGACTTACGTAGGAAAGGTATGAAATCATGGTCTAGTAAGTTTAAATAACTCCTGGGATTTGAAGAGTTCCTCTCTCCTATTACTGTTTCCCACTGATGCTAGAGCTTCATTTTATCTAGTGTAACTTCAAAGACATGTCTATGTAATAAATTTATTGCTGCACCTGTACAGGAAAACCAGTTAGTTTTTCTAAAAATACCACACACACATTTTTTCCACTCATACATAGGAATTTTCCTTATATCTTTCACTATAAAAAAGGATACCCTATTGTCACTTCTTGTGTCCCTTTTAAGTTAACTCATCTCCACCTATAGGGAATAGTCAAGTTATCAACCCTGGTTAGGGTGCTTCTAAAAATATTCAATGTTGGATCTATCCTAGACCAAATAAACTAGAATCTCTGGATGAAGGCCATGGTAACCAGCATTAAGATTTCTTTAAGTGATTTTAACATGAAGCCAGGGTTGATAATTTCTAGCTTAGTATAAAGAAAAGATGCCTCTCCTTTTTCCTATTGCGTTCAGAAACTTTTCACCTTAAATTTGTTCTGTAGGGAAATGAAGGAAAACAGTATTTAGGAGCATTATGTACCAAGTATCTATGCAAAATTTTTATTTAATCCTCACCAACTTCGACAAGGCTGAATCTGCTGATCCTATAACTGTACGTAAGGAGATGAAACTCAAGAAAATGAGTTTCCTTAGGATCACATTATTAGTAAATTCTGGGCTATAACTTGAACTCAGGTTTGGTTTCAAAGCTGTTTCCTCTACCTCAGGTTTCAATAAAAATTTAATTTTGTCTTACAAGCCTTAGAAGATTAATCTCTGAATCCTGACAGCTTTTTACAAATTGGACTAAAATAAGACAATCTGGATTTACTTTATTATATAAATCTGGATTTGCTTTATTACATAATTTTCCTGAGGACGGGACTAATACTTCCTAGTAATGAGGGCTTTATCTCCCCCATGTTCTCCCTCCTTTGAGTTTGTACTGCTTCATTTAAAAAAAGAAAAAATTCAAGGCTCAATCAAATACTCTATGGGGACACTCCAGATACAAAATCAATTTATACTGGAGAAAAAACAAACTTGGATATGTGGTAGAAAATAACAGTTTAAGTTGATTACCAAAGTTTCCAGCTTTTCTAATTTTAATTTCTGCATGTAGTTAACACTTGCTCAAACAAGTCACACAAATAGTAACTTCTGTGATCCTTTTTTTCTGTCTTCAGTCCCATCATTCATTCATTAATCATTCAAGTTATTAATAATTAATACATGCACTATGATAATCTTTCCTTACCACTTTAACCCACACTGATGTCTCTCTTTTCTAAACATCTCTTTGTGGTAGTTTAACCGCTAAGTTGTGTGCAACTCTTGCGACCCCCATGGGCAGTAGTCTGCCAGGCTCCTCTGTTCAGGGGATTCTTCAGGCAAAAATACTGGAGTGGGTTGTCATTTCCTTCTCCAGGAGATTTTCCCTAACCCAGGAATCAAACCCAGGTCTCCTGTATTGCAGACAGATTCTTTACTGATTGAGCTACAAGGGAAGCCAACATCTCTTTGGAAACCCATAAATACATCAATTCTGGCTGAAGCCCATAATCCTTGGGTAGTACAGTCCAAGGTCATTTTAATACTTCATTCTTCCCAGCTACAAATACAAAATATACAGATTTTTCCTTATTTTAATCCACAAAGGGGGTTATCTCTTAAGTGTGCCCCTGGCATCCAGACCAGACAACTTTAAAGAAACTAACAAACAAAACACAGGGAAGGATCAAAAGTACTGACTAATTAAACAATCATGACTTAAAAAGGGCAGAAAGGCCACTCGATCTGGTATTTTGGGCAATTCTGCTTCCACATAAATGACTGTTTATGCACTAAATTCAGAATCAGACCTAGGGAAAAGAACACCAAGGGGGAAAAAAAAAGCAAAACCCTCAACAGAGATTCTAAGAGATAAATCAGGTATCTATCGCAACAAGTATGACATCACCTCATATAGATGATTTGTCCTAATCAATTCTACATAATAATGTGATACATCTTCCTAATAAGTCAACTGTTTGGCAGCAACTTAAAATTCTTCAGTTTAACCATGAGATTAATTATACACTATTATACAGTTTTATTTAAAGACCATGTCATTATCTTTAAACTCATTTTAGAAATTAATTATGGATAGTTATACCAAAGTCCAAATCTATCTCTTCACACAATATACTCTGAGCTGCGAGTATCAACATTAATATGGAATAGAAAAACCTGTAATCTAACTCATTAAAGAAAATTTACTTAACAAATACCAGAGCCTCCACAATTGTTTTCTCAAGTAGATACATATATAAAAAAGAAAAAAATCACATGTGATACTTTTTACAGTGTAGCTAACAAAAGTCTAGTTCCTAACTAGTTTAGAAATTTGGATTTGTAATTTTGCTTTGAGTACCAACTTGTTCAACAAAGTCTGATTTTTCTATATCGTTATTTTATTTATAAGAAAATTTATGTTCTTTCTCACCTGGATGTATTAAGGGAAAGTCTGAACATATGTCACAAGAAGACTTACTTCAACTTTATCAAACTTTTGGTAAAAGAAGATACTTGGCTCTTTAAATATTAATTTATCTAAGTTTTGGGAAAATATGGCTCTAACTACCTTTTTCCAGTCTTCTGATGGTATATAATCTTCATCTTCTTCAGATTCTTCTTCTATTTCACTATCTAGAATAAGTAAGACAATAGTACTATAAAATGATTGCTTAGCCTGTCCATTCTTACATCTACCATTAAATACTTAAATATGCCAAAAGGTATTTGCAGAGGTAGGTCAAGATATTTTTAGTCAAATATTACCCTGTCAGTTAAAACAACAACAAAACTCATAGACCTTCCAGGACAATCTTCTTAGATAACTATATTTTCATGAAATAATACTCTACAAAAAACTTTAGGGAAAAAATTGATTCAGAGTCAAGACAATCTGTTTCTAAACCTAATTCTGCTTCCAACAGCCTGGTGACAGAATAAACTATATGATCTCAGTTTCTTCCCTTATTAAATGAGAGCTGGGACAAAATAATAGTTTCTGAACAGTGGTCCTTAAAACACTTGAGAATGCTATAACATCACTTTGGGGGAATGCAGGAAGAGAGCACATGTATGTCTCCCCAACCTCTGTTTTATTCAGAGCAGGCAAATTGCTATTTGCTTACATATTGGACTAAGAATGCCTTTACATAAAGGAGCGGGAAATCTGAAAACCATTAGATTGTCAGCATCTTCTCAACTCTACAATGGCACACAAAATTCAAAATGGTAACATCACATACAGAAATTAATTCTTTCTATAGAAAAGCTAAGATGGGCACTGTATGCATAGTTCCCATGCATACTGAAATAACATCTGAACTATGATATATTATTTCAAGATACAGTCACTTAGTATCCCACTTTTAAGCAAATTTTGGCAATGGACCTGCTCCTGGTTTAACTAGGGGAAAAATACATTTCCTCCAAATAATTAAATGTAATTAATCTCTCTGTGCAGTGATAATACTTTTAAGTTGGACTGTATCCCTAAAAAGAAAAATTCACAATAAAATTATCACCAGCAGCCCTACACTGACCTGTAAACAAAAATGTGTAACAGAAGTCATTCACACAAAGCAGTAACCACGTTTAATCAATTTTTACTTTACCACATTTCAGGAGAGGTTATTGTATTGTATTCAAGTATCTTTCTTTTTTAAATACAGAAATTTAAACTACATATTTAAACTAATAACACTAATGGTTAATTTTTTCTTATCTTATTTCTAGGGTAAGGATTCCTGCTTAGAATGAAAACATTATGGAGTAGTTACACATGCAAATATTCAAGATACATACGTTAAATGTTGTATCGACTACTGGTCAATGACTTTGAGGAGGTAGAAACATCAGCAGAGTTCTTTCTCTGTATAATATATTCCTATCTCAAGGGCCAACAATTTCTTTAGACTTGGGAACCATTGGTTAGAGAAAGAAATGCTTATGAATATATCTAGACTGAGAGGCAAAGAAAGCAGAAAATGGAAAACTGAGGAAAAGACTAGGAAAAATAAAAAAGATGACCATGAAACAACAAATTTAAAGAACAGTCAAAAGTGGAAAAAAAGGAACACATTCAAAATCAGGTATCATAGTGACACATAATAATTACGGTAGGATATTCATGGACAACATAGCACCAGTACAGCTAAACTAATAATCTAGAACAAAATTCCATTTACTGATGAGCGAGATTTCCAAATCAATGAATTCAGAGTATTGGAAAAAAAAAACACTAAAATATTAAACAGCAAAAATCATATAAAAAACAGTAACTAATAATACTTACTTGTATCAAAATATTTACATCGACGTGGACGGATTATTTCCTGGGCATCTTGAGAAGCAACAGATTGAGATGGATCATCATTGGAAGACTGAGTTTCATCCTCTTGACCTGAGGAATCTTTTATATTCTCTTCCTGTGAAATAATACATTAAATCTCTTTAAGAAAAAGTGTTGCAGATGAAAGGTCATAGTATTCCAGATAAAACTAGAAGACTACATGAATATACCACGGTTACACAAGATGCTAACATTAGAGGAAGTCGAGTAGAGTTCAGAGAGATGCACTGAATTATCTTTGAACCTCTTATGCAAACCTAAAGCTATTTCAAAACAAAATAAAAATGAGTACAATTAGCCATTATTACTTTAAAAAACAGCATTTTAAAAGTTTGTACAAATTTATTTAGAACAGGCATTAAAAAAAACAGGAATGACAGAGCAAACTATTGCCTCTCTGGCGTAGATTATAGGGAACTTTTAATTTGCATTACACATGTCTATATCTTAAGTTTTAATATTTAAATATATTGCCTTTAAAGTTAAGAGTGAAAAGAAATGACAAAAACAAGCAATCAAAATCAATGTATCAATAAAATTTTAACTTCAGGAAGATAAAAATATATGTATAACCTTACTTTATTTTCCCCACTACATCCACTGTTATCATCATTATCAGCATCTTCATCATCTTCCTCCTCTTCCTCCTCCTCCTCCTCATCTTCTTCAGGTAGCCGAATAGTACTATCATAACCATAAAGGCTGAGAAGTTCATGAATCGGCATGTCGCCTTCCTAAATAGACCAAACAAAAGTTAAATTTTTAACAGATGACATTTCATATTCCTATCATTCACAAATCTTAATACAGAAGAATATTCTTAGAACTGTTATCAAGAATTTGTAAATCATAAAAAGTAAAACAATATAATTCTGAAACCAGAAAAACCCTAATCTTAATTATTCTTTTCTGCTTCAATTCAGCGACTGTACACCAACAGTCAGTTCACATTTACTAAGAGCCACACAGAATTTGGGAGTGGGGAAACAGAATAATTAGAAAATACACTATAAACAAAGTTAACAAACCAAGAAAGCGGAATGAAATTTAGAGCCCAGCCCAAACACATCAAAAACAGCAATAATATACATGAATGATACTGGGTTACATCAGCCATATATTCTTTTCTAGGGTTATGTAAAATCATTTCATGTAATCTTTACTGTACATCTTACAAAACTGTTGTGTTATCTCCATTTCAGAGATGAGGAAACTGAGGCTGGCAGATTAAGCAATTTCTCCAAAAACCACACAAGTTACAAGTAGTGAAAACAGATTTTGAGTCTAATTACAAAAGCCCATACTCTTAACAGTATACCAGGCTGTTTCAGCCAGGGACCTGAACCTCCCCCAAGCACAAAAAGCACTCTCTCCTGAGGGTGAAATGAACAAATATCCACATGTTATGAAATGAAATGAGATTTTTGCAGAAGGTACTCACTCTAATCAGTAGTTAAGTGTTACAGAGTATCAGGGAAACATGACAAAATTATAAAAATAAAATTTAACCCAAATAGTGTGAACCTATAATATACACATACACATTCTGAAGAAAAACTTAACTGAGTCAGTTTAGAACCTAGAAAAAGGATAATCGTGAAATAAGACTTTGTATTTCTCTAGTAGTATCACAGTCTTACTCATGGACAGAAACAAGTCTAGCCTGTGTGTGAAATACCTTATTATAGTGAGGATGAATATATCAAACTGGAGGATATAACCTGATACTAAGTAATTAGATCATACAGTTAACTCCCATCAATCAGAATTTGTGTGTAAAAAGCAAATAACGATAATGTGGAAAAAAATTTCCTTATAGAAAGAAATAGGAAGAAAATGCTGTTTAACACTTCTATTAATATTTCATATTGTAAATGGATACTCTAGTTATAAATCAGTTTGTGAATCTGTTTCTGAAAGAAATCAATGACCAGCTGGTATACTTAATTGACTTAATTATTATGACTTTCAAAGTACAATAAGAGATAATGCTTGAAGTGTTCAAGGATCTAGTCCTTCCAGATACCTGGTCCAGTATAAGCATTTGGTACAAAGAAACAGAAATTTAGGAATTAGGAGTCAGGATTTAAGAAAAAAGAACTTCAAAATCAGGAAAGAAATAAGAATATGATGTAGAAAAGATGGGTTAAATAAACAATCATGACAATATAGCTGCCATCACATCTTCTATATGCCAGGCATTTGTGATAAATGCTTTGATTCACTACCTTATTCTCGTTTCTTAACAAAAACAAAGTGAGAATATTATACTATCTTATTTGATCTTTAAAAGTACCGGATGAGAGTGGTACCTTTATATGTAAGTAAGAAAACCAAGCAGAGAGAAACATGATGTACGGACAGAGACTTTATTGTAATATCTAGAACTCTTAATCTCAGCTCATATTTTCCATAAACTCATTCTGCATCGCAAATTAGAAGCAGGTTTAGCAACTGAAGTCACTTCTATGAGCAAGACGCCACTGAGGTCACTATTATGAATAAGGGCCAAACCAAGAAAAACACTTTAGTGTAGGCTGGCAATTAACATTCACATGGACCTTGAGAATTTACCAACAGCTTGTTTCATAATATTTATTTCGTCTTTAATATTATCTTAATACGCTGTTACCTCTAATTTTACAACTATGTTTAACTGATACTTTGAGAGATCACCAAAAGAGGTACGGTTACCAATAAAACATGAGTTTAAGCAAACTTAGGGAGATAGTGAAGGACAGGGAAGTCTGGCCTGCTGCAGTTCAAGGGGTTGCAAAGAGTTGGACCTTTGATCTGTCTTATTCAAGGGCAACAGAATCACCTTGAGGGATTATTTAAACTTAGAACTGAACTCCACCTCAAAGATTAGCAGGGCTGAGGTGGGGCGTGAGTTTCTGCATTTTTTAAAGTACCAGGTGATATTGATGTTGTTAGTATCAGACCATCTGGAGAACCACTCTGATCAGTTCTAGGATAAGATAACTGCAAACCAGCCTTTTCAGTGGAACGTAATAAATTGTGATCATTATCCTTAATAAAGCTTGTCACTAACTGCTGACATCTAGCTCAGTTATATGTCAAAAAGATAAGTAATGTACCAACTGCATGGAAAGAATTTTTCTTTTTTTTTTTTTAACCACTATTTGGAAAGTGGAATATCTGACTTCCATGGTTAAGTCCAAGATTTTTCTCTCTTGGATACACATATGAGAAGTGTGACTTGCTTTATAAAAATTCATTTCTCAAAAAAAAGTTGGCAACACCCCCAATATTGACTAAGCAGAGAACAGGGTAGAGTCAGAAGTGACTAATCAGTGTATTTGAAAGAGAAGTGCTTGAATTAGATAAAGAGTAACAGAACTGGCAGAGAAAAGTCAAGACAAGTCAAAGAAACAACTGAACAACTACAGAAACAAAAAATGAACACGCAGGTTATCCTGATTTGCAGTTAACTAAAAAAAAAAAAAAAGAAAGGGCTGGCTAGTTTTTTTAACCTATTTTCTCTAGTTTTACTTAGTTTCTCAAGGCATCTATTACAGTCTACTTTTCATTCATTTAAGAGTAGCTACTGAACAGTGACTGACTCTATAAAAGGGCTTTGGGAAAACTACGCACACAACATATTATTCAAGATGAACCTAGGCAGGGAGAAATTTAGTTTGCTAAGTTGGAATCCACTGCTATCATTTATGTGAGTATAATCAGAATCTGAACTAAATTAGTGATTGTGGTAAAGAAAAAACAAGGGATCCCAAAGAAGAAATCAACAGATTTAACCATGGGTTAAGAGTGATCAAGAGGTCCTTGTGACCCTGAATCTCTAGTTCCAGATATTCCTTAGACCTAGATATAGATTCATATGACATCTAAAAAATATTAAAAGCAATAAACGTCTAAAAAAGTTTTGACAAACTTCTAAAAAGTTTACTTTCGGTCAAAGTTGGTTTTATCACATGTCAACAAAATACCCCTGCCTAGTCCATCAAGTGGAGAAGGCAATGGCACCCTACTCCAGTACTCTTGCCTGGAAAATCCCATGGATGGAGGACCCTGGTAGGCTGCGGTCCATGAGGTCACTAGAGTCGGACACGACTGAGCGACTTCACTTTCCCTTTTCACTTTCATGCATTAGAGAAGGAAATGGCAGCCCACTCCAGTGTTCTTGCCTGGAGAATCCCAGGGACGAGGGAGCCTGGTGGGCTGCCATCTATGGGGTCGCACAGAGTTGGACATGACTAAAGCGATTTAGCAGCAGCAGTCCATCAAGAAAATTCTTGCTTAATACTGAAAACAAAAGAATATGTAGTGGTATTATGCTTTTCTTAGGAATTAACTTTTAATTTCTGTTGCCCAATATCAAGTTATTACGAGTAAGCAGCAAGTTAGAAACAACAAATTAGTAAGCAACAACCATGATCCACATAGTATTAAAAAGTATCTTACCTGATCTAAGGTATAAAGGGAAGTCCTAACAGTAAACACAAATACAATAAAACCCCAAATCAATTTTGCTGAGAAAACTCCAGTTTCAAATTCAAGTACCATTTCTTGTTGTCTGTCATCCAGTCCTTTCTTTCTACATTCATTTTTCCAGAAATGTTCTTTCCTCCATTCCAAGCATGTATTTTGACTGAAAGCTTACCTCCTGGACTCACAGCATCTAACTCAATTGGAATCACTGCATTCCCTGACCATTCATTTGAAAAGGGCACATGACCCAAGCTTGAACATAATTTGTTTCCAGAATTTTACCAATAGCAGCTAAAGAATATATGCTGTATCCCAAGCAATAAATCTTGGAGCCTGAAAACTTACAACATATGACGAAAATTGGACTCAAAAAGGACACCACCATGTAAAAAAGTGTTCTGGTGGCACAGGAGTCTCTGAAGTCTAGACCTCCCCCTGCCCTTAATGAAATTACATGAGCCTTACAACTAAATCTTCATTTTGCCTAAGCTTGCTCAAAACGGATTTCTCTTATTTGCCCCCAAATATTTGAAATAAAAAGTACTGCTACCCTGATGACCATTATATCTACTACTGCAGGCAGGAATCCCTCAGAAGAAATGGAGTGGCCATCATGGTCAACAAGAGTCCAAAATGCAGTACTTGGATGCAATCTCAAAAACGACAGAATGATCTCTGTTCATTTCCAAGGCAAACCATTGAATATTACAGTAATCCAAGTCTATGCCCCAACCAGTAATGCTGAAGAAGCTGAAGTTGAATGGTTCTATGAAGACCTACAAGACCTTTTAGAACTAACACCCAAAAAAGATGTCCTTTTCATTATAGGGGACTGGGATGCAAAAGTAGGAAGTCAAGAAACACCTGGAGTAACAGGCAAATTTGGCCTTGGAATACGGAATGAAGCAGGGCAAAGACTAATAGAGTTTTGCCAAGAAAATGCACTGGTCCTAACAAACATCCTCTTCCAACAACACAAGAGAAGACTCTATACATGGACATCACGAGATAGTCAACACCAAAATCAGATTGATTATATTCTTTGCAGCCAAAGATGGAGAAGCTCTATACAGTCAGCAAAAACAAGACCAGGAGCTGACTGTGGCTCAGACCATGAACTCCTTATTGCCAAATTCAGACTCAAATTGAACAAAGTAGGGAAAACCACTAGACCATTCAGGTATGACCTAAATCAAATCCCTTATGACTATACAGTGGAAGTGAGAATTAGATTTAAGGGCCTAGATCTGATAGATAGAGTGCCTAATGAACTATGGAATGAGGTTCGTGACACTGTACAGGAGACAGGGATCAAGACCATTCCCATAGAAAAGAGATGCAAAAAAGCAAAATGGCTGTCTAGGGAGGCCTTACAAATAGCTGTGAAAAGAAGAGAAGTGAAAAGCAAAGGAGAAAAGGAAAGATATAAACATCTGAATGCAGCATTCCAAAGAATAGCAAGAAGAGATAAGAAAGCCTTCTTCAGCGATCAGTGCAAAGAAATAGAGGAAAACAACAGAATGGGAAAGACTAGGGATCTCTTCAAGAAAATCAGAGATACCAAAGGAACATTTCATGCAAAGATGAGCTCAATAAAGGACAGAAATGGTATGGACCTAACAGAAGCAGAAGATATTAAGAAGAGATGGCAAGAATACACAGAAGAACTGTACAAAAATATCTTCACAACTGAGATAATCACAATGGTGTGATCAATGATCTAGAGCCAGACATCCTGGAATGTGAAGTCAAGTGGGCCTTAGAAAGCATCACTACGAACAAAGCTAGTGGAGGTGATGGAATTCCAGTTGAGCTATTCCAAATCCTGAAAGATAATGCTGTGAAAGTGCTGCACTCAATATGCCAGCAAATTTGGAAAACTCAGCAGTGGCCACAAGACTGGAAAAGGTCAGTTTTCATTCCAATCCCAAAGAAAGGCAATGCCAAAGAATGCTCAAACTACCACACAATTGCACTCATCTCACACGCTAGTAAAGTAATGCTTAAAATTCTCCAAGCCAGGCTTCAGCAATATGTGAACCGTGAACTTCCTGATGTTCAAGCTGGTTTTAGAAAAGGCAGAGGAACCAGAGATCAAATTGCCAACATCCGCTGGATCATGGAAAAAGCAAGAGTTCCAGAAAAACATCTCTTTCTGCTTTACTGACTATGCCAAAGCCTTTGACTGTGTGGATCACAATAAACTGTGGGAAATTCTGAAAGAGATGGGAATACCAGACCACCTGATCTGCCTCTTGAGAAATTTGTATGCAGGTCAGGAAGCAACAGTTAGAACTGGACATGGAACAACAGACTGGTTCCAAATAGGAAAAGGAGTTCATCAAGGCTGTATATTGTCACCCTGTTTATTTAACTTATATGCAGAGTACATCATGAGAAATGCTGGACTGGAAGAAACACAAGCTGGAATCAAGATTGCTGGGAGAAATATCAATAACCTCAGATATGCAGATGACACCACCCTTATGGCAGAAAGTGAAGAGGAACTCAAAAGCCTCTTGATGAAAGTGAAAGTGGAGAGTGAAAAAGTTGGCTTAAAGCTCAACATTCAGAAAACGAAGATCATGGCATCCGGTCCCACCACTTCATGGGAAATAGATGGGGAAACAGTGGAAACAGTGTCAGACTTTATTTTACTGGGCTCCAAAATCACTACAGATGGTGACTGCAGCCATGAAATTAAAAGACACTTACTCCTTGGAAGGAAAGTTATGACCAACCTAGATAGCATATTCAAAAGCAGAAACATTACTTTGCCAACAAAGGTCCATCTAGTCAAGGCTATGGTTTTTCCTGTGGTCATGTATGGATGTGAGAGTTGGACTATGAAGAAAGCTGAGTGCCAAAATTGATGCTTTTGAACTGTGGTGTTGGAGAAGACTCTTGGAGTCCCTTCGACTGCAAGGAGATCCAACCAGTCCATTCTGAAGGAGACAGTCCTGGGATTTCTTTGGAAGGACTGATGCTAAAGCTGAAACTCTAGTACTTTGGCCACCTCATGCAAGGAGTTGACTCATTGGAAAAGACTCTGATGCTGGGAGGGATTGGGGGCAGAAGGAGAAGGGGACGCCAGAGGATGAGATGGCTGGATGGCATCACTGAGTCGATGGACGTGAGTCTCAGTGGACTCCGGGAGTTGGTGATGGACAGGGAGGCCTGGCGTGCTGCGATTCATGGGGTCGCAAAGAGTCGGACACGACTGAGCAACTTATCTGATCTGATCTGAAAGCAAAAGTTGTTATTCCCCTCTGGAAAAAAAAAAGAGAGGATTAAATTGGCTGACAGTACACTATCCTACGACCCATCAGCTACCTGTTCCATAGACTTTCTCATTAGCTTATACTGCCAAAGTCTATGTTCTATCACATATTAAAGGGCTTTCCTCAAATTAATTGAAACATCACAATAAAATGTTCCCATTCATACAAGTGTTAAGAAATGGGAGGAGCAGAGTGAAAAAAGCTTATGAATCAAGTACAGGGGTTCTCCACAGTTTTGGCTACAGTTTTGTTACAGATTTGAGAATCTTATGAATAACTATTAAGATTTGAGTATCATGTATCAGACATTTGCCGAATGCTTTATACATATCATCTGTGTAATGACACTGAAGTTTAATCATGTTAAATACCCGGTCCGAAGTCACACACTGATTAAACAGTGCAGCTGAGTTTTTAAAGAGGCTGTCTGACTCACTGCTTTACAGAGCCCTTACATACATATGCATATACGTACTCCTTTCCTCAAAACACGACCCTAGGTTAAGTGTTCATCATTCTTAGGGAGAGTGAAATAAGACGTGCTGGATTGATAGACTATAAAAATAAGGAAACCGGATACAGTACAAAATGAATAAAAATACAGGCATGTGGACTATACTTGCATATTGTGCTTTTAAAAATTAAGTTGTCTAAGTATTATAACAAAAAGAGGGACAATCATGTCTGTATAAGCTGAAGGGAGACTAGTTGGAGGTGAAAGCAGCACAGACTTTTTCAAAGACAAACATGGTATCTGAAATCAAATTTGACCTTTAAGTAACAGGGTACAGTTATCAAGCACCACCAGCAGTATTGTAAGGATGGAGTGGTATCTGTCTCCTAGCTGCAGAGAAAGTGGCTCCCTCTCCCTCACATCAGGGGATTAGTCATTTACTGCCCATGGTAGCCGGAGAAGGCAAAGGCACCCCACCCCAGTACTCTTGCATGGAAAATCCCATGGGTGGAGGAGCCTGGTAGGCTGCAGTCCGTGGGGTCGCTAAGAGTCGGACAAGACTGAGCGACTTCACTTTCACTTTTCACTTTAATGCACTGAAGAAGGAAATGGCAACACACTCCAGTGTTCTTGCCTGGAGAATCCCAGGGACAGTGGAGCCTGATGGGCTGCCGTCTACGGGGTCGCACAGAGTCGGACACGACTGAAGTGACTTAGCAGCAGCAGCAGCAGAACTTGGTAGCAGATGATGGCCGTTCAAGGGTCATTTGGTGGATAGACATAGTTCTCTTTTTATACCTGTTGTGACTTACCAGGAAATGAAGTTGGGAAGAAGGAAAGGGACTGATTTTTAGGCAAGAAGGCCTAAGAGACAAGAGTCACAGTTCCTAACGTAACCAACCTCTTAAGCTGGGCTTTGACTATAAAACAAACTAGGAAGAGATGAAGACAGTGAACTCTTCTTTATAGTACCCACGTTGGAGCTTTTTTCTTACCTGTATAATTCATGTGTTGTGAATACTTATTAAAAAAAAACCAAAAAACTCTCACATTTTAATCTTTATTCTCTAGCTCTGGAGATTCACCAAGTAAAATGTGCTTAACACTTTAAAGTATTAATTGTTGTAATGTGATTTTTCAAAAATACAAATAAAGATACAGCTGATCCTGATTTCCTTTCTCCGAAACAGATTGCTACTGTTCAAAGTGAGATGGTGGGTTTTAAGTGCACATTTGAAAAACAGCGTTAAACCTGCATATCGCCATTCCTACAAACCAAAGTTTACTATGGGAATGATTCTGACACCTCTTCTAATATTATCAATAAATTCTAACCTGTACAACTAATTCTCTTAAAACATTTAAATGATAAACTTAACTAAAATGTCTTTTATATTGGTAAGATTCACACATACAAATGTTAACAATACATATCAAAGCTAGTTTTCACTTAAATTTTAGAATTCACATTAAACGAACTTAAAGCTACAGGCTATGCAGTCACTGTTAACTCCTGAATGAATCAACTGTCAAAATTTTGCCACATTACATCAAAGGTCCTTTTCATGCAACCGAAGTACCAGGTATAAACTACCCTACCAATTCCTGACATAACTATAATGTTTTACTTCTATAAGAGCAAATCAGTCATCAATAACAAAATCTTGCCCATTTTGTTTTAAATAAAAACAAAGCTAGTTTGGTTTGGACCTAAAGAGTTTACAACTACAGGAAATCCAATATACTTGCCCTCTAGCTTAGCTGTAAGCTACAGATGAAAGCACTGGTGATTATATGCTACTTACACCTAAGCCTTAATTACTCCAGGAAAGATTAGAAGTAGTCTGAGAGAAGGTTTAAGACTGTCTGGTTGAAAAGAATGATAAAGATTGGTTCCCTTGTCTTTCTTTCCCTTTGTATATATTCTACAAATAATTCTAATTATTTTTTCCAAAAAAGGGAGCATTTGAAAGCAAATTTGGGGGTTGTAACAGACCGAGGAAGGAGGTTGAATAAAGGGAAAAAGAGGAAAAGACCACAACATGAAAAAAAATTTTAGCAAAGTCCCTTAGTAATTTTGTACTAGTTAAATGTAGCAGCCCATTTTCTGAAGTAAAATAATAATGATTCCACCTCATAACCTATTTTGACCATACTTGATTACCTCTTCTTGAGTACTTACTTACTCAAATTACTTGAATATAGAATGTGAAAAAATGGAAAATATAAGATTTTCTTCCTTTACCTTTTATCCCATGGATGGGTTATTTAGAAACAAGAAAATAATCCAAAGTGGTAAATTTCTTTGAAACAGAGGCAAATATTTGGAAATAATCGCCTTTCCACTTCATGAATACATGAAGCAACCATGACTGACATTTAAATCAACTGTTTCCTTTGATGTTTGCCTAGGTTCTGAATCATCCAAGCAAATTATACTAGTCTTTTGCATGCTTTCTAGCCTCTCCTAAAGAATAGTTCTGAGTCCAGATTCCTCATGTGCTTTTTAACTCATCCTTGAAAAGCTTTTTAACAGCTCTACACCATTACCACTATGATCAGTTCTGTTGTCTGGCTTAAAATAACAAAATATTGAATTGCTTAGGTTTATGGATTAAGCCAGCTTTAATTACTACATGATCCAAAATGGAACTCACAGAATTTGACTTAGTCAGACTTTTTTTTCAGCTCTTTAAAGTTCCGAACTAAAATTCTGAAGCATAGATTAATCTTTATTACTATAAGGGTATAAGAATTCATTTTCTGTGATATTATATACTCCAAATGCTTAAAGACTGGCTTATGTCTTACTTCTTTTTTTTGTTCTGAAGTACAGCAAACTGTACACGTAACACCTTTTAACGATAACATACCAAACTGATTTATCCATTCATTCAAAAATGTTCAGTGACCACTCTTGCTATGTGCTATGAAATATATTGGTAAACAGACTATCCCTCCTCTCATGGAACTAAGGAGAATATAGACAAAAACTTAACAAACATACAACTACAAATTGTGTTACACAGAAAGCAAGCAATGGATGTGGTTCAGCAGCTAAAAATAGCTGACTGGGGCCAGGAAAAGCCATTTTGAGGAGGGACCGTTAAGCCCAGACTTGACAGAAAAAGGAGTCAGTCTCAGAATGCACATACCAGAGAGTGTGAATGAGGTAAAAAGCCTTGAAATAGGAAAAAGCCAGCACATCTAAGAACAAAAGCGGCTAACATAGCTATGGACACCGTGACAGGGGCAGTGTAATACATGAACAAAGGACCATATGTAGGTGGCCCTGCTGGCCAGGGCAAGGAGTCTGAATTTTCTTCTGGTGTAATAGGAAGCCAACGAAGAGTTTTAAATAGGAGGCTGACATGAACTGATTTATATTTTGAAAAGTTCATCATGGTTACTGTGGTAATACATTGGAGAAAAGTGGTAAAAGAGGACATGAAGAAACCAGTTAGGAAGCTACTGTACATTCTAAGCTAAAAATGATGGCGACCTAGGCTTGAGGGTAGCAGTAGAGATGGAACAAGAGTCAGATATTTCTGGATAGAAATGATACGCTTATTTAGGAACAGATATTGAGAATGAAGGAAGATGACTCCCTGGCTTCTGACTTACTCAACAAGGTATAGAGTGTTGCCATTTTTTACTGAGATGGAAAAAACAGGGAAGAACAGGCAAATGAAGAGAGTATCAATCAACAGTTCTATTTTAGACCTTTAAAATTCAAAGATGTCTACTGAGATATCCTAAAAGAAATGTCAAGCAGGTGGGTAGTGGAGACAGCAAACAGGATAATGCTAGAAAAATAACGAAGAAATACTAAGCATACAGACACAACAAGATTAGATCAATCACTAGTAATGAGCATTTTTAAACATGGTGTGCATACTTAATGATGATGCAGATTTGAGTCCACCACCCCACCCCAATTTTGATTTAGTATGCCTGGGGGAAAGACACAGGAGTGCATATTTCTTAGGAAGTTCATGGGTGATTCTGATGGGGCTGACTCTCACACTACACTGAGTACTGACGGATGAAAACAAAGCCCAGAACTGAGAACTGGGAAATTCCAAAATTAAACCTTGAGGAAAGGAAGACAAGTCTGCAAAAGCCACTCAACAGGAACAAGAAGATAGGGAAAGCGACAGTGCAGGAAGGGAATGGTAAACTGTGCTGAGTATCTCTTGAGAGTAGAGAAAAAAGTGACCAATGGTTATAACAATGAAATCACTGGTTATCTTTACAGGAAAGGCAGAGACAATTAAGGGAACATTACAGAGTAGGCAAGACATGAGGAACAGGATGACAACTCTTAAGAAAAAGAGTGGCATGCTTCTGAAGGGGAGTAAATAAAAGGTGCAGTAACTGGGGGAGGACAGAAGATATGTACGATGAAATTCAGTACCCATTTTTAAAATATTTTTGATCCAGTACCTGTGATGTCTTATCAAAGTTAACTACTGAATTCTAATTCATATAATAAAGTTTCTTTTAAAAAATGCCTTTCATTCCAAACATTAAATATCCCACCTATGGCCGCACAGAATTTCTCAGTATTGATTTTATATATATATATATAAAAAATACCGCTTTCCCCAAAATAACATAGAAAACTAAAATTTAAAGTGTTTCCTCTCTCCATAAAAAAGTTATAACCACTTCATCCTCTAGCTCTTATTGTTATTTACCCTTGCAAGATCCTCTATTTCAGAACTGAAGTTTGTTTCTCCTTCCATCATTTCTTCCTCTTCTAATGTGCGTTCATCATCAAAATCATGAACCAGCATGTCAGCTGATGGATCAAATTCATGGTCATCTGATGTTGCTGAACCTCCTGGTAAAGAATATTTTGAACAGTTTGGTAAACCAAATTATGTGTACCTTATTAATATTAATGTATATGTTATTTGAAACTGGATATAAGTAAAAGTACAAGGGAAAAGCTATGCAGAGCAACTTTTATTTCTTGTTTTCTAAAATTCCTGCCTTTACTTATCACCCCCCACAAAACATCTTTAAGGATTTTTCTTAACCCTGTTTTACTGCTATATATTTATAGTTGCAACTATAAAATGAGGGCAGGGTGTCTGAAGAGTACTGTAATCTTCCAAAGCTTCAGTTGTAAATAGTGGCTATATCAAATAAAAATGATCTTTTGTGTGAAAAAAAAATCACAATTCTTAATTACTTGACTAATATTTAATAGACCCAATAAGTAGGAATATAGAGTATGAAATATACCATCATCTGAATATATAGGCTAGGGAAAAGTACAGCTGAACTCAAATATTATTCTACTAGCACATCCATAAAAATATACTTTAATATGAAAATAGCTGTCCTTAACTTAGTTGAAGTAACCCAAAGAGTATAAACAGCAAAGTTTATTAAAATTGCATACAAAAGTCTTATGAAAGGTATTAAAAATAATCCAGTAGGTAACTGTTGTATAACTAAATCTATTTTTAGCCTTGTGGCTGGGGAATATTGCTGAACTCAATAGGGTCAAAACTTGAAACAGTAGATTGCAAATGCTGGGCATATATTGAATATAATCTATAAACTATCCCGACTATGACAAACCTGGACAAAAGACTGTTTGCAAAAGACTGTTAACTAATAAATGAGTTATTTAAAAAAACAAAAAAATCAATTAGCAATTTACTTTTATCAGTTTAAAGTGTTAAATGTTATATCAATAGACATACCTACTCTCCTACTTCACTGTTGAAGAAAACCAATAAGTAAAACAAAGAAATACAGATGCTGATTTCTTGGAAAATCAGACAATTAAGAATAAGGGGGCACCCAAGACTCCAGGGTTGTTGTTACCTACCAATATTTTTAGCATTAAGAACCATTTTTTGAGTGTTTACTATGCATCAAATACTATGCTCAAACCCTTCACATACATTATCTCACTTAATATTCCAACAATCCTAAGAAGTAAAAATAAAAACTTGAAGTTCAAAGAGTTTAAGTAGCATATTTAAACTCACAGAACCAGTAGGTGCCAAGAATGGAACTTTAATTCTGGATCTGCTGATTCCAATGCCTGTGCTTTTACTGCTCTTTAAGGCTCCTGTTTAGTCAAGAGTTTCAGAAGCAGTAGATATTCTGCCTCAAAGAATACTTGACGAGAACCTATGGGTTACTAAGATGAGTAAACGGCAAGCTAGGTCAGAGGGCAGAGCACTCAGAAGTCACTGTGCTCTTGGAGGGACAGAACAAAATATTGCTATTAAATACAAAATAATGAAATATATAACTGTTAAATCAGCTAGTCTATCTTGTACAGTACAAATTAGTTACCAAAGTCTTAGACCAACTTATAAAGTTAAAACAACATTTAGAAAAGTATTATCTTAATTTCTTCTAGAAATGAAGAATAACGTGGTACACTTTTAGAAAGGAATCTTACAACTGGGTGAAAGACTAGACACAGGGTTCCCTAAGAGCAGTTTGAGAATTACTAATTTAGTTATAGCTTTTTTGTCCCAATCATTATCCCTTCTTTCTCAGTTTTCAATAGAAAACAGTCCCAAAACTTTTCATTTCACACAGCAATCTTCTAGGATGCTTAGTCAGTAATTAAGTATTCCTACAGATGTTGCTCGGAGAAGGCAATGGCACCCCACTCCAGTACTCTTGCCTGGAAAATCCCATGGACGGAGGAGCCTGGTAGGCTGCAGTCCATGGGGTTGCTGAGGGTCGGACACGACTGAGCGACTTCACTTTCACTTCTCACTTTCACGCATTGAAGAAGGAAATGGCAACCCACTCCAGTGTTCTTGCCTGGAGAATCCCAGGGACGGGGGAGCCTGGTGGGCTGCCGTCTATGGGGTCGCACAGAGTCGGACACGACTGAAGCGACTTAGCAGGAGCAGCAGCACAGATGTTGCTATACTTTTCTCCACTGCTGGCAGAAAGATCCTAAAAAATCTCATGCTACCATTTTGCATATTATTATCCTAATCATAATATAATTCCTACTGAATGCAAATATTGTTAAAAATAACTATGCCTAATTTCTAACTACTTACAATCTTTTACCAACTTAAAAATCAAGCTCACATGAGAAAACAGTACCAAATCACAAGTATTATACACACACACACACACACACACACACTTGAAGTCCCCCATTTTTGTTCATTATTTGCAAAGCCAATTATACTTAAAGCCTTGTTATTTTAACCCTCCCATTATATGAAATTACAAAGTGTGAGTGAAGTGAACGTTTTCTCTCAACACTCTTAATTCCTTTCCCCACACATACACTGCACCATTCTCTATAAACTTTCAATTTCAGGTTTTTTTCTTGCCTTAATCTTGACTTCTTTGTTTCAGTTGACTTCTTTTTACCTTGTTCTTCAAGACCAACTAACCATCCTATTCCTTTCTGTTAATTACTAAGGCCCATTGTTAGGTTATCTCCTAGGGAGAAGAATCCCAAAAGTAAATTATTAGGGCTAAGGAGTCTGGTGCTTTGTGTAAATATTTTGCTTCAGAATTAATGCAAATATCCCTGCTTTATCACAGAATTCCATCCTACTGCAAAATTACTAAAAAAGTACCTTACCTCTTTGCAATGACTAAGAAAATAAATTCAGTTTGTAATATATCGTGTGGACTTGTTTAATCATTCTATTACCTTCCTACCCTAAAACCCCACCTCTAATGGCTACTGGATGTAACTAGTTTACACTAGTGGAATCAACAGACAAACTACTTAGCCTGGGTCACATGGCTATTATTAGCATCAATTCCCTCATAGCTCAGTTGGTAAACAATCTGCCTGTAGTACAGGAGACCTCGGTTCTATTCCTGGGTTGGGAAGATCCCCTGGAGAAGGGAAAGGCTACCCACTCCAGTATTCTGGCCTGGAGAATCCCATGGACTGCATAGTCCATGGGGTCGGAAAGAGTCGGACACGACTGAGTGATTTTCACTTCAATTCCAAAGTGAAGATGTTACAAAGGACACAGTATTTCACCAATGGACCAAATTTTTTTACATTAAGTTTCTATTTCAAATTTCTCCACCAATTTTTTAAATTGCCTACAATTAGCACTACTTGTAAGAACAGTAAACATTTCTGTGGACAGAAGACTGATGCGACAAATGCTGCCTACCTCAAAAGATGTTCCTTACTCTGAAAACAAAAAACTTCATTCTATTTGTATTAATACAAGCGTTCAGCAAGTAATAAAAGCTATCAAAGACATTTGTTTTCTTCCAGCTCCACTATTCTTCCAGTTCACCCTAAGCTGTTTTAAATGCAATGGAAACTGAGAAAGCCACTTATTCATATCACTTTTAGAGTAATTATTTTTATGTACCTATGTATTACCTAACAAAAGTCTTGAAAGTTCACAGAAAAATGTTTAAAATTTGATCTATTTGCAAACTCACAACACTACAAAAACTAGAACTTATCTTTTCAATGAAAATGATTTCTGTATTTGAAAGAAAAAAAATATAAAGGCACAATAATACCATGTCCTGAAAAGGATATGGTAATTTGATTTATCTGAGGTCAGATTATTTCCAACGTCTTCCAACCTACTTCCATCTAGAACATATTTATAAACAAGAAAAAAAAAATCCTTGAGTTTCAGAAATCTCACAAAGCCTAATAATGTACTTCACTTCCAAGAATATCAGAAAGATATTTTCAGCTAAAATAAATATGATAAAATCAACTGTCAATTTGTAGTACAGGGAATTGGTGATGGGCAGGGAAGCCTGGCATGCTGCAGTCCATAGAGTTGCAAAGAGTCAGATGTGACTGACTGACTGAACTGAACTGAATCATTTACAAGGGATCTAGAGTTATTTTAATTCAACTCCTACTTGACACAGAGAACAATGATTTGTCTTCAAGAAAAGGACCCCGAACAACTAAAAAAGCCTTATATTATTTTCAGTATTTTCCAAAACTTCCTAAAATTTAAAACACAAAAAAGTGACTGCTTCAATGATCTGAAAAGGTCAGTAATACAGGTCAGTAATACAGCATTATTAAATATGCAATGTGAGATGTTTTCAAACTAAACAATACCATGCCTCAGGAGAGTTCCCTTTCTCACTCTTCCTAAGCTACTTTAGGCTCTTCCTTCACCTGCCTACCCCACTGCAGAAGTCAGTCTCCTCTCTCAGTAAAATCCCTGGACATTGAGGCAGGAAGATCAACACATACCAAACTCTTTCCTGACTGCTGTTTAGCTTCTATCAATTGCTGACACACAGGAACGCTGGACCCAGTGGTATCAGAACCTTCAACTGAGCATAAGAAACCTAAATCCAGATTTTAAATACAATATTCTAATTTTTTAAGCTCACTACACTAGCTGAACAAAAAACATTAATGGCCCAGATTTGGCCCAAAGATCATACATTTGCAACCTCAAAGTTAAAGAAAAAAATGAAATCTATATTGTGTTTGGAAGAGACTACAAGGTCAGATACATGGTCAGAGGAGAAAACTTGATTCTAATAAAATTTTAAAATAACTTTTTAATTTACAATACTCATTTGTTGAACCTTTTATTTTACCTTTCCCTCTCTCATTAAACGCATTAACAATATTTTTCACAAATAAAATACTTTGAATTTTCTATATAAGCAAATATCTCTAAGCAGTTAAAGACTCCTTTTTAAAAATACACTTCAAATCAAACAGCAAATACAAAATACATGTGGCAATTCATTTAAAAAAAGAGAGAGAGAAGAAACCCACAAAAAGTCATGAGGTTGAACTCACAGCAGCCTCACCTGTACTTTCATGGGCAGTCAAATATTTCATCCATTTCTTTTTCCCCAGAGAAAAGAAGCATTCAGAAGAAAAGTCAGTCAGATGATAGTCTAACTCCTCTAACCTTTATGTAACTAATAGGTCAAATGTTAGTTAAATAAAGATGATAAAAAATATAGAAAATACTTACCTGGACTTGAAGACTCAACAGATGGCTGAGGGGGAGAAAAAAGAAGAAAAATTAGCATCTCCGTGTAGTAAATCTTCATGAACATTACAGAATTATTCAACAACTGATATGACACCAAAAACTAGTTACATTTTAACGTCTGAACTAAGACAAACTAAAACTTCCTGCATAATCCCTCCTCTGACATTATGTTTATTTAAACACAGAGAAAAATCTAAAACATTCCTGAATCTAGAAACAAAGACAATAATGTGTAACTGATTCAGATTTCAAAGGCAAATACGTATCTTATAATATATGTCATTCAAGAGATATGATTTTGGGCTTCCCAGCTGGCACTAGTGGTAAAGAACCTGCCTACTAATGCAGGAGACATTAAGAAACACGGGTTCCATCCCTGGGTCGGGTAGATTCCCTGGAGGAGGGCATGGCAACCCACTCCAGAGAATACCATGGACAGAGGAGCCTGGAGGGCTACAGTCCACAGGGTTGAAAAGGGTCAGACACACTGAAGTGAGTTAGCACGTGCACAAACATATGATTTCAGATCTCTGAATTCTCTAAAATATTCTCTCTCATCAATACAGGGAAAATTAAACCCAAGGTCTGCTATCAAGCTGTTCTCTGGCTTAAAATGAGTGTGAGAAGGGAGGCAGAAATAATTTAAGATGTTATTTAGAATAAAAACTATATTGTAAGAAAGCAGAAGGAAAAATTTAAATGTGACTTTAAGTACAAACATTACATTACCTTTACTAACACACAACATACTTTTAAATTACCACAAAGTTAGCAATCTTACAAGGTCAATCCAGGAAGGTTATCTAATAGAAGATCACAAAGACTTTCCTATTATAGTACTCCTACTGTACCATTCTACCTCCTATAAATTTAACCACAACCATCTGGAAAGTTTAAAGATAAATTAGCAAATTATTTTAGGGTTACCACCACTAGACAAGTTTGTGGCTGTGTTTTATTGTAATTCAGCTAATTCAACAGTTATAAACAACAAGTCATCTAGAAACATCAACTCCTATACAATAAATTCAAGAACACAAATTCAAATGATGCCTCAAATGACAAAATCTTTTTAACTAAAACCTTGCCTATTCATTCCAAGCTGTCTATTCAGGCTCATCAGAAGTCAGAGATGCTGCAAGTTCAGAAGTACCAGCAAAAAGATACGGATATTCTAGTATTTTCTTTCTACTAAGATATGGAGCAGAAAGGCAGGAACAAAACTGAAAAGACAAAAAGTGTCCAATTTTTCAAAAGCTAGGCCTCTAAGATAAATTCTTATGAGATATTAAAAATTCCATTTTGAAAACAGTCTACATCACACTATTGCAGTTAAGTGTGACATTCTAGTTTCTACATGGTGACTTAACATTGTTCTAAGGCATACTTTTCCAAGGTTCCTATTTGTTCCTTTTAATTCTTATAAGAGAATGGCTCTTGTCTATAGCATTGACTCATTTTAACAAAAGACCATTATTCAGTATTACACATTTTCAAGAGTCACATCGCCATCTTGAACTGCCACAGAGAGTCAAAACAGTGCTACTTTTAAATTTGGTTCCTCTAATGGGAAGCTGTGGAGTAGGGTAACAGAGAATAATGTAACCATAGAAAAGAGTTTTTAGCTTGCTTAATATCTTTTGATGTTGAAGAGGAGAATGTTAGAGGATGAGATGGCTAGATGGTATCACCAATACAATGGACATGAACTTGGCCAAAGTCTGGGAGATGGTGAGGGACAGGGAGGACTGGTGTGCTTTTCGGGGTCACAAACAGTCAGACATGACTGGGAAACTGAACAACATCTTTTGAACAGTTCTAGCTCACTTCTAGCCCAAAATGGATTAAACCACCACACATATTACACAGCAAATCAACATTTAAAAATATTAATCCACTTTCACTTCAAACTTTATTTCCCAAGTTTAAGCACAACCTCTGTCCAAGGCTACAGCAAAATTAATGATTATCTTCATCTGGTCTCAGGTTCACTATACACAGAGTAGCCTTACAATGGCCGTTATTCCTTTTTAGTAAAATTCTGAAATAGGTTTGAAAGGATTAAAACAAGAGAAACCAGCACATCTTTCAAACTAGCTTAAAAGAAATAGCTCTTTGAGCATTTGGTTCTTTTTGAACACTCCAATAATTATTCCATTTAACAGTCTTCTGATAAAAAAATAAGTTATTTTACTTAAGAATAAAAGGTACACTTTCACTGATGTTATCAGATATTGGCAATAATAGACTAAATTGCAACTGGGGTCTGTATAGTTTGTAAAACTCCTCAAACTGTGCTAAATGTGAATAAACACCATACTGAGTTTTGTTTTACTGGTAAACAGTTACCACTGTAATGCTCTGAAAAAGGTCTAAAATATGTCCTATTCATTAAGATGCCAAATGTTAAATGACTGATAGCAATTATACGTATAGCTGGCATAAAACAGAACACCCAGTGCTCAAAGATAGCACTAATCATGGTATGTAAGGCATACTAGGACGTTTTAAGAAACATGATTTGATGGATGGTATACCTGGATTAGCAATGGGGGAGGGGAAGCAAGAATGGTTTGCCTATATATCTACAGGCTAGAGACTGGTGAGGGAGAGAGAGTGGGAGAGAGGGGGAGGGAGGGAGGAAGGGGTGTGTGTGTGTGTGTGCGCCTGCACACACATGCATGCACACACGCTCAGTTACTAAGTCGTGTCTGAGTCTTTTGCAACCCCCTGGACTATAGCCGCCAGGTTTCTCTATCCAAGGGATTTCCCAGCCAAGAATACTGGAGTGGGTTGCCATTTCCTCCTCCAGAGGATTTTCCCAACCCAGGGATCAAACTCGCATCTCCTTTCTTTGGCAGGCAGGTTCTTTACCACTGAGCCACCAGGGAAGTCAATTATATCCAATTAAATCAAATATCAGCTTCTGGAAAACAGGCATTTGAAAACAGTTTATACTGTAAGCATTACTTTTGCCCACCAACAAACAAACTGATCATCTTTCATTATGAGTGTAGTATATAAATACATATAAACGTGAGTTTAGTATAATACCGGAAATTTTAGTATGAAATGAAGGCATTTTTAATTTAGATATTTAAAAGAATAGCAGGACCATTTTATGTTCATATAGTACTACATATTTCCAAATGCATAAATTTACTTGATCACGAACATGGCAATAAAACCTACCCCATCTACCTCATTTTATAGATTAGCAAACCCAGGGAGAAAAACTGACTTGATAATGGTTCCACAACAGGTGGTGAAGGTAAAGCCTAGGACCTAATTCCTTCTATATTTCGGAAGGAAACAACTATTAAATATGTAAAACAAAACAACAACAACAAAAACTCTCTCCTCCTTCCCCTCTATTTTTTTAAAAAATGGTTTTCATCTAGTCAAAGCATGTTTAAAATGTGACTGCAAGTTGTCATCTGTCATGTCAGACTATTATCTATGTCTCATTAGGAACTGGTATCTAACAATACCCTCCAGAAAACCTGCAACATCTACCATTAATGATTACAGTAAATTAGAAAGGACGGGGAAAAACTACAACTAAAGCTAAACAGGTACTCATTTGTAACAATACTTATTTTCAGAAAAATCTAAAATTATAAAATGCAATCAGTAAAGAAGATTTATTACACTGGGGATTAAAATGTACTTAAAACACGCTCATATATTACTGATAGAAATAGGAGTTAAAGCGTTCTGCAGATCATCTCGCTAACATGAACTTACCCTACTGATATAACTAAAAAAGCACATAAAGATACGTGTATCTCAGTTATTACTACAGAGTTGTCTATAGAAAAAGGGGAAAAAATTTAACTAGTTAGAAATGAAACATAGTTTTTCCAAGCAAAGGAAATTACTAATTCACTAAAAAGAATGAGACAGTTCTGCTTCTGAGGGAAAAAATGCTAAATACATGTGCATGTGTATGTGTCTATAAACAGATAGCTATATTAGGAGTAAAAGAAAAGTGTAGAGGAAGGGGAAAATTGGGCTAGTACATAAAAAATTTTTCCCCTAAAGGATACACAAAAATCTGTTAACAAGTTACCTCTAGAACATGGGATGGGGAAAGAAGGTTTTTCATTTTATGCCTTTCAGTACTGCTGGAATTTTTTAACCGCTTGCAAGCATTATTCTTTGTTTTTTAAACAGAAAGTCCGTGGAGATTATACAGTGGAACTATGAGCCATTTTCATTTTCTTCTCTTTTAGATTTTCAAGAAAACTTAGTATTTGCCATAATTTTTTAAAAACAAGTTTATATAATTTTGAAAAATAACCTAGTTTTCTTTTAGGTACATACATAATTGTTTTATCTGAGATGGAAAACAGCAGAGAGGGTATGAATCGGCTAAATCAAAGAATCAGAAGGAACTGTTAACTTTTATGGCAACTTTTATATCTACACTCATATACTTGATTTAGTTGATCAAGCTGCTAATAGTTGTAACAACTATTCAGTGCCTCAAATTTGTTTAAATGTTTCTCTTCTGTATATTTTTAGACCATGATAAGAAATATCCCATATACCAAAGAAACAAAAGATAAACTAGAATATCACTATTACTAAAACATAAATAAGGTAGTAAAAACACGAAGTAATTAGATTCTTTTATCCTAGACAATCAAAAACACATTTTCAGTGAGTATAACTGTTTTATTTTTTCTCACAAACCAATTCCACCACTATTTAAGTATTAATATCATTTACTTAGTAATGCAGATACTAGATTCTCAAAATGATAGGGATGAAGACAGGAGTTTAGGGGCCCTATTACAGGGTGGAGAGAGGGCAGGGAGACTGTGCCAAGGGCCCACCATCCCTCTTCCTTCACACAAAATTAAATCACTTAACTGTTGGTTAAGAAAGTTTTGGAGTTAAAATTAGAAAATTTATAACAACAGTAATAATTTATAGAGAATGAACTGCTATTACTAAGCACTAGCAATTCAGAAGTCTTCTATGTTCCAGTCTTGACTGTACTACACAAACAACACAACCCAGGACAAACTACATAAACTCTCAGTTTCATTTTCCTTTAGAATGAAAAGACTTAGATCTCTTCAGGTTTAGTTCCATTTCCTTTGAGATCTAAGTTCCTTACTTTTTTATGAACTGCTCAAAAAACGTAACACTACTAAGGAGTACTTAGCTTCATGTATGGGATATGTTTAAGACTATTCTAAATTTATTATTTTTAAAATCTAGGGCTACTGGGGGAAAAAATCTAATTTGCAAAAAGCTTTTGGAGGTTGCTACTTTATGAATTTCATACAACATAAACATAACATCCTAAGCCACAGCCTAAGTCAAACAGAGTGGTCCCCAGTAACAACTGGTATGTGAACTTAATCACTCCAATGAATTTTGAAACCGTTTGGAAATCTTTAGAAATATACAGTGACTCCATCTGAAATTCATGCAAGAAATTTCTGTATAGCTGGTTACTTTTCATAATGACATGCTGAAGTTTCAATGGCAATGCTGCATTTTTTAATTATTTGGGAAAATTATTAGTCTCCAGAATTTTCTAAAAGAAATTCACTTTTATTATTTCCCAACTAATCTTTCCTACCTTATCAAGCACTTTGACTATTATTTCTTCTGAATTAAGCTTTTTAAACTTTCATCATGGGTGTTAAGCACTCTGGATAAATCCTTAATAGCTCTGTAAGTATAAACACTAAAAAAAAATTTTTTTTTCATTACTGGCATAATTATTTTAGGTCTGAATTCATTGCAGTGAAACAAGTTTTGTTTAGAGTAGAAATTAACACTATCAAGAATAGCATTCAAGATGATTCTATTTCCTTAAGAAACAAAATACAAATAACCCTTGAAAAATGTTACACAAGGAGTCTGTTTTTAACAGAAAGGGATAGATGTGACAGTGACTGAATACTATTATTTTTGGCAATACTAAAGTACTTAAAACTAACACAAAATAGCAAATCCATTAAATTTTCTTCTTTTTATGAGACAACAATATGGCCTAGGTGAAAAGACAGGTCTTAAACTATGCTATGATCTTTTTTCCCTTGAAAGAGAAGTAGCTTATGTGTTTACAAACTCTGAAATAAAAGACAAATTGTTCATTCCCAAAAGTCTGTATACCACATTCCTTATAAAACCCAAAGGACTGACTATTTTTTCCTCTTATTCTTTCTTTCTCACTGCCTTTGTACAACTGCCACTACTCTGTAATTTCCTTTAAGTGTGACTAGGAGAGCCTCCTTTTCGAAGGTTGATTAATAATTTTAGGGGATAATAAGCAGGGAGAAATATTACCAGAAAGTATTAAGAAATGGAGCATATGTCATTACTTCCATATATGTTATGTATGTTTTAAATGTTACTACAATTTTAATAAGCATGACATACTTATTATGGAATAAGATAATCAGATCATGTATGAAAATTTAGTATTCTGTACACATCTAAAGCAAACAGTATTTAAGAATCAAATATTTTTTTGGAAAAACAAGATCAGGGTCACTCTATGCGGGAAACAACAAAAAAGCCCAGAAGCATAATACCTACATTTTTCTCTAGAGACATGTTTCTTCAGTGACCTATTTTCCCTTTAGATTTATCAAATGAACACATATTGTCACTTTGCACGTACTGTTATTTCACCAGTTAGCATCAGTCTTCAGGTCTACTTAACCCATAGTGCAAAGAGCACGGCATTTGAATTATTTTATCACATGCTTTATATTGGCAGCATTAAAAAAAAAAATCTCTTCGGAGTTCAAATAAAAGTAGAAGCACTCTATAAATCAAGCATTTCTCCTTCGTCTAATTTTTAAAATGACTAGTCTCTAAAATCATTCTAATTACTAAAATATTGAGATAGGAAAACTACAAATTCATTTTACTTTTCACTACTCCACTGGTTCTAGATTTTCTGTAGGACAGAGATGAAGTTTCCTCCACTCTTCCGCAAAATTCTATTATAAATAAAACCATCTACAAGTAATTGAAGAACACGAAAGATTAATTTTTAAAAGATAACTAGGTCACTAAAATGCATTGGAAACAAATTTCAGGGTTTTTTAAATTTTCTTGAAATTGAACTATCCGTGTGTTCCTACAAAACATGAAAGTTCCATTCTCCAAGTGAAGGATTTTTAAGGAAACGAAAATGTCCACTTGAAATTATTAAGAAACGATCAGTGACTCAATCACTAATGAATACAATCATCTTTAATTCTAAAAGAAATAAAATGTTAAAATGATTTACATATTGTTTTCAGTGTGGTAGTAGTTAAAATTTCTAAGGTTTTTAAAAAAAAAAAAGCACATTTTTCACTGTATTTTTATACACTAAGGTATTTTCCTTCAGTAATATCCTGCTTTAAAAATGTGACTACAAAACTTAAAATTCAAACCATCCTGAGCAGCACCACGAGGCAAGAAACCCCATCACCTATTACAGCACAGCGCTGCTTACCTAATGGGCATTCACTGAAGACTATTTGACAAAATATATGTAAAGCCAGGTACCCAGAATCCCTTCCCCTTTTACACACGAAGGAAACAAGCCCTTAAGAACCTCATCAGGACTAAATATCTTTCAGTCCAGTGGAATAAATCCAGTCACAGTAAGTGAAATACAAAGTACTATGTTTTCTCCAATTTATATTCCTTGGAATACAATTCTTTAATCACAAAGAGCAAAATAAACGGAAGTAAATCTTAAGATTTAAATTTATTTTTGTCAGAATATTAAAATTTTAAAAATACTGGCAGCAATCAATCCTGCTATTCCTTTTAAATAGCAAATACTCCAGAACATAAAGTCAGTTTCCATACACCAAGGGGAAGGAGCACCCTAAGAGCCACTCCAGAAAACTCTTAAGCTTTGGGTCCCTCCACTCAACAGGTACTTGAACAGGTCTTCAAATTAACATTCTTCTCCGAAACGTATTTTTCTGAATTCCAAAATTTTAAAAGGAAGTATTATGGTATTGATGAACGTGTACTCACCATTGGCTTCATTTAGCAAATAATGAAGACAAAAATAGGGGGTGGACGGTAAATATAATTACCTACTTCCTAAATCTGTTTTTAGGTACCCCTGAGACAATGAAAATGATAATTCTCAAAAGAAAAAAATGTCTTTGCCAACATTTAAAGTGGCTCTACTCAAGAAAGACACAGAAGTCCAAATATACCTCTTCAACTCCAGCGAGTGAAGGATATCGAAATTCTTCTGATGGTAAGGGAGAAAAAATGTATTTTTAAAAAGTCAAATGTTTATAGGTTTACATCAGAGGCAAAAATTTTAATCTCCAGTAGTATATACTAAATTCAGATTAATCAACAGAGGTTGTCTGCCCCAACATGATGGTTTAAGGGCCCTTTGGATTTAAGGCCCCAAAATTTAAACAATCGCCAGTGAAGAAAGGGGGCTTTGGGAACTCGTTTACTAGAAAAAGAGCAAACTGGGGCGGGGGTTGGGGGGGGTAGGGGAGAGGAGGGGAGTAGGGGGGAGGAGGGGAAGCGGGGGTAGAGGGGAGGAGGGGGAGGGGAGGAAATCTTCCCTAAGCGGGGAAAAAACTGAAAGAGAAAGACAGGAATAGAAAGCCTCGATTCGCAAAGGCGTAAAACGCCCGGAAAGTGATTAAGAAAGGGAGAAAGCAACTCTTCTGAAATATAGAGAAAAAGAGGTTCTACGGGGAGGCGAAGGGGGAATGTTTGAAGAAATGGTGAGGCTGCCCTAACCTAGAGTGATGGATTGCGAAAAGACCAAGTTCATTTCTCCACGCTCATCTGGTCACCATCAAGAAAATTACTGAGTTAATCAGAGGCCGTTTTCCTTACGTTTTCCCCAACACAGGCGGAATGTCAGTAGCAAACCGATGGGGGTGACGCGGTAGGGCGCAACAGCATCTCGGTTAGAGAGGGAAGAAACTTCTCAAGAGGAAGCAGCAGCTCCTCTCTCGGCCCCTAGCACCGGCCGGCGAAGTTGCGCCACAGGCGCCCCTACTCCGCGGGCGCCCCCCACCCCACCTCGCCCCTTTCCGTACGCACGGGTACGCCGCCCTCGACCCTTTAAAGTGCCCCCGAAGTCGAACTACGCCTCCGCTTTCTCCTACCCACAGACCCATCCCAACTAAGTTCCACGAAAAGCTCCCGCCCAGAGCGCGGCCTGTTCTGGACAACAGGTGGGCAGTGGCGCCAGCAGGGCTCGGCCTCCCTAGCCAGGCCCACTCCACTCCTCCCCGGCCCGGACCTGGGGGCGCCCGGCTCCGGGACGGGGAGGGGGAGCTCACTCCCTTACCTCCGCCATATTTGCCGTACTGACGGGTCACATCTCCGCGGCGGCCGCAGCTGGGTCACGGCCAGAACCCGGATGTGAGACTCGGCAACGGGACTCCAGCCTCCGCCGCCTCTGCCGCTCCCGCCGCCGCTGCCTCGGCGGGAACGCGCAGGAGCCGCCCGAGCGCGCCCACCACACCCCACTCCGCCCCCTCGCGGCGCCGGGGCTCAGCGGGACTGGAGGGAAAAGGCCAGAACGCGCGCGCGCGCGCGCGCGGCCCCGAGGCAGCCCTCCCCCAGAGGAGCGCGGAGGAGGCGGAGCCAAGGTGGGTGTAGAGCGGGAGGTGGGCATCTCAGCCCAGCGGATCAGCGACCCCAGCCCGGGAGCGGGCTCTAGGGACTAGAGGTGAAGGAAACTAGCCAAAGGAGACACGTCCAGCATTCATATCGTTGGGGAAAAGATACGATATATTTAACGTGTAGGCCTTTTTTGAAGTCCCATTTGTTGGAAAAACGGATGTTGCTGTGATTGCAACAACGTCAAGCAGTGCGCTTTGAAAGCGGTTATCCCTTGACGGGTACTTCTTTTGGATCTTTCCCGACAGAAATGGTAAAATCCCATATAACAGAATTTTACAGGTCACAGCAGGGATTAAGAAAAGGGACTGTACTGGGTAGACTGCCATCCTCATGTATCATTTGCTTTTCCTCACACAGTTTATGCAATGCCAGTAGTAACGTAATTATGCAATGGTTCTTCTAAATGTGAAATACTGAAAAGCTGCTCTTTAATAGATATAATCTCCAACTCGACTGTATAGGTGGAGAATTTGCTTATGTGCAGTGCCTGAAATGCCTGCAATTTAAAAGTTTATTGTATTGGCCGAGAACTGCCAACTGGCTTTGGTGCCAATTCTGATGATTGCCAGAGCCAATGATTGCAAAATAACAAACGTGTTTCACTTCCATTACTATGGCAGATACTGGGTAATGCAAACATGATATTAAAACGTGTACTAACACATTTTACCAAACCAGAAGTTAGATAGTCTTATTTCATAAAGACCGTTTTCCCCCAAATGTTCAAGGGTTCTTCTTAATGCAACTTCAAAAATGACTTCCAAAATCAACTAATTAAATATGAAACTTATTTGTTCCCTCCAAATAATGCTTTGCCAGCACTATATATTACATAAATGTGCACGTATACAATTTTTCTTTAAACCAATACTTAACTTACAATGAAATATGGGGAAGACTGTTTTAGATTATTTGTATTCCCTTAAAATTCTAGATTCTATTAAGTAGTTTCCAAAGATTCAACATTTAACTTGAAATTATGTCCAGTAATAATTTGTGCATGAATATTTTGTGCATTTATAGGTATATGAAGTAGCTGCTAAGTGAAAGGACATTACCTGGTAATATGACAGGAAAAGAGTCCACAGACAGTCTGTAAACCAATTAAACATAAACATCTGATGCACATTTTCTACTGAAAGAAAAGCAAAGGAAAGAAGAGAAAGGAAAACTTTAAGGTTCCCAAATCTACAAACAATTTTTACCATTAACTGTACTGTACAGAATTTTCACTTTATTTTTTAGAATACTTATATAAAAGTGTTTTTCAGGATTCCTTGGGGGAATAAATATTTTAGCATAGGTATATAGTTTCTAAGAGTTACCCTGTTGAATTACCTTAGTCCTTCTGATTTGAAACAGAAATGACTTTTTAAGTCAGTTCCTAGTCCAACACTTTTCACTTTGAGATGCTTGATGGAAACGGCTGTGAAGGCAAAGAACAATAGATGTGCATAGAACTGAGGTGGGTAAAGATAAGAATAAGGGGCCTAGAGGTAGAAACTCAGGCTTTATAAAACAACTGGATTAAAGGAAAATTATCCATTTAAATGGGAAAGCTAATATATGAAATTTAGCTGGTTATCAAAAGGAAGATTAAACAGTATTGTCAAAATGCAAGGCATAGGAATAATTTGCTTGAAGAATCTCTGATTCTTCAGTTATCAACAAGAATCCTGATTGTGATAAAGAGCTGGGGTTCACAGTCCTTTAAGCTACTGAAATTGTCAGGAATATCAGGGTCTAGGACATACTTGAATGGGTATCCATTTTACTGATAAAAAACTTCAAGTTTATTAATACTGTCCATCAATTTTACTATTTTTAAGTGGCATTATTGTTTAAGGAAAAAAAATTCACTCTACATTGTTTTTTTGTAAATGTGGGTTAAGTGATTTTTTTTTTTTTTTTGATTCAGACATTCTAAAGGAAAAGAGAAACAGCTCCAATGTTGTAAGTCAGTGTTCACATATTGAATTCAGTATAGTTTTACCCACCTTCCATCTTATTCTAGTGATATATTTATCTTTAAAATTTTTAGGAGGGACTTCCCTAGCTAGCGGTCCAGTGGTTAAGGCTCCATGCTCCCAATGCCGAGGGCATGGGTTCAATCCCTGGTTGGGTAACTAAGGACGTGCATGCAGTACCACGTGGCCAAAAAATAAAATAAAATGCTTATTTAAAAAAAAAATTAGGAGCCATCTTGTCATGTCATCATGTCACGTGTTAGTCGTTCAGTCGTGCCCAACTCTATGTGACCCCTGGACTGTAGCCTGCCAGGCTCCTCTGTCCATGGGATTCTCCAGGCAAGAATACTGGAGTGGGTTGCCATTTCCTTCTCCAGGGGATCTTCCCAACCCAGGGATCGAACCTGGTTCTTAAAGAAGGCAAAGTCTTTCTCAAAACTCTTGTATACCTCTTCAGTATCAAATATGTATAAATTAACTATTCATTAGTCACAGAATCTTAATGCTGGATGTGACCTTAGAGGTCTTTAGTCAATTTCTAAACTGTCTAGGTAGGAATCCTTCATTCTGTTTCCCCACTACCAGGCTTTCCTGCCTATGCTTAAACAGCTCCAATGTACTCACCGTCTCATAAAAAGGCTGTTCTTTTCCAAAAAAAACCTCTAATGTTTGGAACATTCTTCTTTTTATCAAACCAGAGTCTACCTCCTTGTTATTGTCACCCCTTACCCTGAGTTCTTCAGCACTTTGGATTAATTCAACAGATGTCTTCTTTGTATCCAAATATAAACACTCAATATTTATACTTGGGTTAACAAAAAATAAATCTTTAAAGACTACTGATACTAGAGGAGCTGAAAAGGGGACATTACAAAGTTGAAGCCATGAGAAAATTCACCATTACATATGAGCTGTTTAAAATTATTACAATTTATAGTCCTTATTATTGTGATATCCAAAATGGTAGTTGTTAGAATTGTGTAGTAAAATGTTTACAGTTAAGTAAAAAGGTGTGGTTAATTCTAATTATATGTAAGATTTGTGGCTAACGTCCCAAAACAAAAAAAAATCACTACAAAGCCTGAATAAATGCCTCTTTAGCTCCCATTCCCCACCACCTAAAGGCTTCCTTGTGTTCAGGCAAACTTACATTAACTTTTACCACATTAAGTTATTCAAAACTGCAATTATGTTGGGAAACTATTTTTAAGCAATTTACTGCATATGCCATTAAAAAAATTATTTAACAATTTTATAGAGGTTGCAATACACACACACACACACACACACACACACACACACACAAACCCTTCAAAGTTATTTTGCTTTCAACTAAGGCATTTTAAAGTCTCAATTTTTCTTCAACCAGTACCCCAAACTAACCAATAAATAAACCTGGCAATTTACATGTACCTAAGAAATATATCCTTTTATTCAGGACCAATACCTGATTCAGATATAAGGAATATTATATACATATGTTATGCAATTCAAAAAAGTACCTCTCAAAATGCATCAAGAAAATAATTTGCAACAATTTAGACTCTGGGGCTGTTTGAATGAAATAGATTAACACAGTACATTCAAAACCCTAAAACCAAATTCTGTATCTAACAATTTTCAGAGTCCCTTTTAAGACCATTTTCTTAAATTTTTATTTAAAAGTGACAGCCTTCACATGATGTGCAGGTGAAAATTTATGGGTAACTACTAATTCGATTGAGAATACCTAAAAGTCAAAAAACTTCACCTATTTTTAAAAATGACATTTTAGATAGTTTTACCTTTACTGTAGCAGGCAGCATGTAAATTACAAAGCAGTAATGCATCACATTGGAAGTCCCACATCTATGCGACAATTAGCATCATCTTTTTCTTGGTTTGATTTTTATTAACACCACCCCAAAACACATATATAGCCTTTTGGTTCTGCAAAGAACAGTTCTGGTTTTCCTTTTCGTAATTTTTACATACAGTTTTATCCAGTGGCTCCATTTTATCAAATTATCACAAATTGGTATTTTGATAATATTGTTGACATGATTTTTAAATCTCATCCAAACTCTGGAAATTATTGGCCCATCAACCGTTCTCAAACACTGGAAAAGTAATATAACATTTATATACTTGAGGGAGTTTGGACTTTCCCTCCCTTAATCTCCAAGTGCGCCCCTGCCTACCAGCATCACATCCGTCTTGTCTGCATTGAACCTCAACCAGTTGGTTCTTAACCACGTCCGAAACTCAGCCAGGCACTGGGAGAATCGAGCCACCACACCATCTGGATCAAAGGAAAGAGAGCCTCAGTAGTAACGAGACTGGAGACAATGATCTTACAAGCTCAGTATTCAACCCATCTCTAATTTTTAAAGACAGCCAGGAATTAGGACAGGAATCCCATGATAATTTTAGAAAAACATTAATGAGCCTTGAGTCATGCAATTTGCAACTGATGATAAAGGAATAAAAGTGACTCAATAAATAGGTCGCCTCATTCCACCCATGACTGAAGAAAGGTTCACTCAAGTCCGGGTCACCTCGGCTAAGCGGCCTCAGTAGATCGGCCAGTCTTGTAACTGCATAAGCTTTTCTGCAAAATTAAAGAGTTTTAGCGTTGGAGGAAGTTTTAGGGATAACTGGGGCCCAGAGAGAAGTAGTGACTCGCCCAAGGTCACACAGCAATCGAGGACTAGAGATGGTCTCCATGCCAGACATCTTTCCACCAAAAGCTGAAAAAACAAGGCCATTCAAAGGTGGGGGCGGGGGGGGGCATCTATCCCCAGGGATCCTCCCACGGGCTGCTAGGACCTCTTTCCCTCACAACAATGCCCTCTTCGGGCCTCTCCTCCCTCCCTTACTCCCTCCGAAAAGGGCTGCTTTGCCCAGGACCCGTTTGCCGAGGACCCTGCTCACCACCAGGGATGCAGTGGGAGCAGGAGTCTCCCTGGGCTGAGACAGGACCCGGAGATACAGCGCGAAAGAGGCGGGGCCACAGCGGGGCGGTCAGCTTGGCCCCACCCCGACCGGGTTCCTGGGCCGACTGGAGGAAGGGGCGGAAGCGGACAGGGCGAGGCGAACTCTCCGCAGCGGATTCCCAGCGCGCCGCCGCCAACGCCAAAGCAAAAGACCCAGTTGGGCGGGGGTGGGCGGTGGAGAGGAGCTGCGCATGCGCCTTGGGTGGCGGGCGCCACTCCAGGAGGGGCAGCCCGGTGGGCGCGCTCTCTTAGCTCCTCCCCGGAAGTGAAGGGTCTTCCGGGCGGTACTCTGCGGTGGGGGAGGGGAAGGAGAGAAAGGGGACCGAGGACACCTCGGTAGCCCCTTATCCCGAACAGGACTAGGAGAGGAGAGATGGTTTATGGAGGCTGCACTTACAGCCGCTGCTGCTGCCGCCGGCGCCACCTCCGCTGCTGCCGCCACCGCCTGAAGAAGCCCCATCCATCCGCCTGCAGCCCGGGAGACTCAGAGCCTGGGAGGGGCCTGAGGCCCGGGCCGCCCGCCTCCTTCTTCTAGTCGTCGTCCGGAGCTTCCTCCTGCTCCACCAACCCTCTGCCCTCCCCTCCGCCTCCTCCCTCCTCCTCGGCCTCCAGCCGCCAGCCAACCGCGCGGCCTCTTGTTGAGCCAGGGCTCCACCGTCTCCATGACGCCCGGCAAACATTCCCGTGCCTTAGCCAGAGCCGCTAACGCCGGCTTTCGGGTACAGGGGCTTCAGAAGCAGCGAGGAAAAAGGGCGGTTGACCATTCCGCAGCCAGTCGCCACCATGCCCATCTCTCCAGTAAACGGCCGCAGGCAGCCGAACGTCGGGGTGTAAGTTCGGACGCTAAAACTTTAGTCCATCCCCTTGGGTCCCGGAGGGAGCCCTTTTAGAACTTATCGCTTCATCTGTGTGGAGTCAGCAACCTTGTAACCTCCGAGGTGGCAGTGTCTCCTTCCTTGGCACAGTACAGCCTTTTCCAAACCTCTTTTGAGAAAAGACCTCGTTTGTTTAGAACCGCCGTTCCTCCTGGCACTCCTGGTGTGGTGGTTTATTTCTCTCCAACTTGTTACCTTCGAGCTGTACCCAGATGTTCAATCTCTCAGCTTCTGTGAGCTATCAGACTGAACATTACTATGCTCTGTAGTCGAGGTTTTTTTACGCCTTCTCCTCATACCGTCCTCCCTTAAAACTCATTCCAGCTTACAACCTTCTGTTCTGCAGCAGTTGGATTAAGGGCTGGACAGAAGCCCACAGCTTTACAGTTGTCTCACTTAAAACTTCAAATGGTCGCTTAGTCTATCTATTCCACTAAAATTTCCTAATTGATTCATTCTCCCACACTTCCAGATCACTTTTGTTCTCTCTCCTCAAACCCTCAGCATCTCCCCTCTGCTATCTCTTCCAGCTCAGCTAATCTTTCTTGAGCAGAACTTCTTTCAAAGGTGTTGGGAGAGAATCTTCTTTTTTGTCTCGGATATGGTACTCAGGTTTTTGTCCATTCTGAAACGTGAAAGTGTTAAGTTATTCAGTCGTGTCCGACTCTTCACCATCCTATGGATTGTAGCCACCAGGCTCCTCTGTACAGTGGAATTTTACAGCCAAGAATACTGGAGTGGGTAGCCATTCCCTTCTTTAGGGGATCTTCCCAACCCAGGGATCAAACCCAGGTCTGCATTGCAGGCAGATTCTTTACCATCTGAACCACCAGGGTTTGTCCATCCTTCCACTCCACTAAAAACAGCTTGTGTGGTCAGCAATAACTGTCCAGCCAAGTGTAATGGCCATTTCTGTTTCTTAACTCACCCATCAGCAGCTTTGATCTAATTTACCACTTCCTGAGTTTTGAATCACTTCGTTTGGTTTCTGGGACACTACTCTCTCCTAATTCTCCTCTTGCTTTATGCCTATTCCTTTTCAAAATATTTTGCTGTTAGGTCTTCAGTCTCTCCCATATCTAAATATTGGAGTGTTGAGGGGTCGGTCAGTCTTACAACCTTTTCTCTTCACTCTTGTTTTTTGTCTTTAAAAATTACCCATTTGCTCACAGTTTACAAGTTTATCTCTCCAGCCAGTACCTCTCCCAAGAAAACAGGCTTAAAATCAGATAGCTGCACTTAGAAGTTAATTGGCATCTCAAAATTCATATTTAAAACTGAACTTATTTTCCCCTCTAATCAAATTTGCAGTTTCCCATTTCAGTAAATGACAATTTCCATTCTTCCAGTTACTCAGTAAAAAAACTTTAGTTTACCTTTGACATCTCAATACCCCCGTCTACCAGTAGATTCTACCATCTCTGCATGCAAAATAAGTCCAGACCACCACTCCAGGGTCAGTAACTGTCACATTGCAGTAAACTCCTAAATGGTCTCTTTACCATCACCTTCATTCAATGTAGTAATCACTGTGGCTCTTCTCAAAAGTCTCTGATTTTTCCCATTTCACTCAGAGTAATAGCTCATCCTCTGTAGGCCACACAGGATCTCACCTTGGATGCTTCCCCTTGGCTAGTTATACTCTGTATTGTTCCACAACAATATCAAGCACCTTTTCCCACTTCAAGGCCTTTCAACAGCATTTACTGTTCTTTGGAATATTGTACCCTTAGTCATTTCATAATTCATTTGTTTTCTTCAGCTGTCAGCTATCAAAGAGTCCTTCTCTAACTACCCAACATAAAATAATAAACTCTTCCCAATACTTCCAGTTCCTCAACTTACTTTATTATTCTTCAAAAAGTTTATTCTGTTTGGTACATTATATACTTTTTTGTTAATCTGTTTTCATCCAAGCTATGATGTACTCCATGAAGGCAGAGGTTTTTGTTTTGTTCACTGCTGTTGCCTAGACGCAAGATGATAAATATTTGCTGACAGCAAACAAATGAGTGTAATATATACTTTAGTAACATTGGTTACTGCTTCTCTTGTCTGGTTTTTTTACTTGTTGGTATGGAAATCTCAAAGTAAAATTAAGTTGACTTCATGTAAATTCTTAAAAAATCATAAAACTCTCATAGTACCTGAGAGAGTGTTAGAAAAATTCCCTTGGGGATTTCTGAAACAATGACACATTCATGGGAGATTACCTATTAAGGAAAGAGTAGGGTGGGAGATGGACACTGACTTGACTCGATGAACATGAGTTTGAGCAAGCTCTGGAAATTGATGATGGACAGGGAAGCCTGGTGTGCTGCAATCCATGGGGTCACAAAGAGTCAGACATAACCGAGTGACTAAACTGAACTAGGGTGGGAGATAGGAAGTAGTATAACCTTCACTTTTTGAGGTAGCCATATTATCTAATTAAAAACAAAATTTCATACATAATAAAGTTTACAACCATTGGTTTGACCTCATATATTATTTCTCATCTTTCTCAGTTTAGGATTTAATACTGATCTCAGAAAGGATCTCATGAAACATGTATTTATCAATTTTTCACTTTCCCACTCCAGTTTTTCCTATATTGGGTTTTTTCCTATTGGCTTAACAATACAGATTTTCCTCAGTTTACCATGAGGTTATGTCCCAGTAAACCCATCATAAGTTGAAAATATCATTAAGTAGAAAATGGACTTAATACACTGAGCCTACCAAACATCATGGGCACACGTGCTAAGTTGCTTCAGTCGCGTCTGACTCTTTGTGACCCTATAGGCTGTAGCCCCCCAGGCTCCTCTGTCCATGGAATTCTCCAGGCAAGAATACTGGAGTGAGTAGCCATTCCCTTCTCCAGGGGATCTTCCTGACCCAGGGATCAAACCCCAGTCTCCTACATTGCAGGCAGATTGTTTACCATCAGAGCCAACAGAGAAGCATACTTAGCATAGCCTACCTGAAACATGCTCTGAACACTTACATTAGCCCATAGTTAGACTAAACCATCTAACACAAAGTTATTTTATAATAAAGTGTTGAATATCTCATATAGTTTATTGACCACTGTACTGAAAATTAAATGATTGTGTGGGTACAGAATGGTTGTATTTGTTGCCTCCCCTTGTGATTGCACGATTGGGAGCTGTGGGAGTATGATTTTATATTGTTGGCCCAGGAAAAGAAATTCAAAGTAGGATTTCTAATGAACTGTATTACATTCAAAACATTGTGAAGTCGAAAAATCATAGTTTGGGGATTGGCTGTATAGGGCAGTCTTCCACTGTGGTGAAAAAAACAAAGCACTAGTGCTTTCTTCAATGCTTTTATCTCACTTCTTTGCCCAGTTTATTCGTTTCCTTTTGATTTGGGTGGGAGAGGGGGAGAGTAGTTTTTATCTGTTCTTGTTTGTTATTCACTTTTTGCATTAGAATCTTTAGCATATTAATCATAATTATTTTAAATTCCCAGTCTTAATTCCAAAATCTCTGCCATTATCTGTTGTGGCTCTAATGCTTGTTTCTTCAGACTGCTTTATGCCATGTATTTTGTTGAAAGCTAAATATGTTGCATCAGGTAATATAAACTGAGATAAGTAAGCACTTAGTGTGAAGTTTTGTGTTTATTTGCTTAGGAATCAGGCTGTTTACTGTAGCTGTAGGTTTCCGAGACTTCATTTTCCTCTAGTGTCCTGGTTTTTTGTCTCCTCTGGTTTTTAGGTTTCCCTAGAGACTCCTGCTTAGAATCTGAGCCTTGCAGTTCTTCCCATTGTAATCCCCTGTTATTATACAGAAGCTCTGTTGATGTGGTAAGATGTGCTGGGTGAGAATGGGAAGGCAGAGAGAAGTGTACCTTAATCCTATGATTAGGTCTTAATCTTTTAGTGGGCCTTTTTCCCTGGGCCATGACCTTCATAAGTAATTCTCAGAATTTTTTTTTTTTAGGTGGAACAAGAAGGTTAGGTGGACTTGAAGTAAGGTATTTCCCTTTCCCCATGTTGTTTAGGCTCTGGTAAAATGGTTTTCCTTGAGGGCAGGCCTCTGTTAAGGATAACTAAACATTCTGTTTATATTTCAGAATGGTTACTTCCTGTCCGCCTGCTGAAACTCAGGGAGTTTTACTCTGACCTTCATCCTGGGAGCTTGCTGGAGCTCCTAAAGGTAAAACTTGATAAGTGTGGGGGCCTCTCTAAGGCTGGGCCCCCAGCAATTTTTTTCTCTTTTGAATTAGTCTACACTCATTTTTCAGCAATTAGGCTATTGCCTGTTAGGTTTTCCTTCCACTTGTTAGCTCTAGTGGCAGTTTCAGTAAGTTGTGATTCTGTTTTTCCTACATCTCTTTCAGTACAGGGGTTTGCATGTAACCTCAATTCTCTGATGGGTCTAAGAAGACCCACTGATTTTCAGTTTGCTAAACCTTTTTCTTGTGAGTACTGGATCGATGTCTTTTGCAGCCTTTACATGTCAGACCATAAACCACAAGTATCTGTGTTTACTCTTTAACCTTTGCATTCTATTGTCTCCATTGCTGTATGAAAATTACTGAGAGGTCAATAATGAGTAACCTAAAGGTTTCAAAAGTCACCAAATTCAGTGGGCTTTCTTTTTACCTCACAGCATTTAACAATATCAATCTTCCCCTCTTTAACCCTGAACCACCCCTGAACTGGTTCACTTATTACTGGGCTAGGTGCCTTTTTTCTAGTTTTACTTTCTACTTCCAGTTTCTCTCCTTGGCCCATTACCCTCTCTTTGTGGCTCTAGGTTTTTATTTTGGAACTCAGTTCATTTATTATCATCTCCATGAAAGTTTCTCAAATCTGTATCTCACTTCTGTTCCTTGAAATTCACTTTCCTCTTGATTTTCAACTGCTGCCAAACAACTCCACCAGATTAGCACTCATAATATCTAAAATTGAACATGTCTACAATTTAACTTTTTATTGTGCTTTAGAAATAAAGGCTAATTTAATCATGACCTTAACTTTATGAGGCCAGTACTATTATTAACTTTAATTTATGTACGAAGAAGGAAACAGATTAAGAGACTTGCTGAGGAACACATAGTCTGTGAGTTATTGGATGAGTTTGGGGATTTAAATTGACCTAAGTTTGTTCACATGTAAAACATGGCAATTAAATATCTAATAAGTTATTATAAGATTTGAATTAGGGTGGTTATCATTTGTAATGTATAGAAATGCTGAATCGCAATATTGTGCTCCTATTTTTAAAGGGTGAAATAAGTAAAAAAAATTGAATTACAAAAACAAGTGGAAGTACTTTGAAGTTTAAATGTTAATCAGGATGGTTATTATCAAGTCCTATTCTGTAGGGCTTCCCAGGTGGCGCTAGCAGTAAAGAACCTGCCTGCCAGTGCAGGAGACATGAGAGACACAAGTTCAATCCTTGTGTCAGGAAGATTCCCTGGAGGAGTACACGGCAACACACTCTAGTATTCTTGGCTGGAGAATCCCATGGACACAGGAGCCTGGTGGCCTACAGTCCATAGGGTTGCAAAGAGTTGGACATGGCAAGCGACTTAGCATGCATGCAAGCATTAGTTCTGTGTCTGTTGTGTTTTAAGGGTATTTGGGCTGTTTTAATCGAGTACGGTTAAGAAACAGACACAGAAAGAACTAACATAAAGGACGAAGTTAGTTTGTTTTTAAATACTCATAGATCCCTAAAACCAGGAGGCATGGCATGCTGAACCACATAGAGATGTACATGAAGAGGCACCAGGGCCAGGCAGGATGTAGAACCAGCAAGAGGAAAACCTGGGCAAGAAGCTTTATTGTGGTTTCCATGGCAAGGAATGGACAAACCAGAATAAGCAGATGTAAGAATAGCTTGTTTGAATAATTTTAAAGGTTCTGGGTATTGGGCCTATCCCTAGGTTTCTGGTTCCTGTCTTTGCACTGATTACTGCAAGTGGATAGTGACCCAGAGAGTGAGGTCTCTGAGAGCCTGCTAAAGGAGGAGGTTGAGGGTATGGACTCTGGATTGATTGGTTTGCATATAAATGATGTGTGCATGGTAAGTCGCTTCAGTCACGTCCATCTGTGCAACCCTATGGACTTTAGCCTGCCAGGCTCCTCTGTCCATGGGATTCTCCAGGCAAGAATATTGGAGTACATTGCCATGCCCTCCTCCAGGGGATCTTTTGGACTCAGGAATGGAACCTGAGTCTCTTATGTCTCCTGCATTGGCATTCAGGTTCTTCACCTGGGAAGCCAATATAAATGGTGTACTTGTAGGCAAGTCCCTTACTATGCATAAAAATTGATTAGCTCTGGGAGGGGCAGTCCCTTCAGGTGCAGCAAATTCCTAGATGTCAAAACATTAAATTACAGAAAATAAAAAGATATGCTTAAAACATGCTTTATCTAGGATTTGTTTTATTTCTACATTTCCCCACCTTAGGTTAAGCTTTGATTACTTCTCACCTTGCCTATTTCCATAGCATTGTAACTAACGGTCTTCTTGCTTCTAGTGTGTTCTGTATATAGCTGAATTTCTCTGAAATATAGTTTTGAGTAGCTTACTCTTCTCTCTCAAAGGCACTCTCTTGCTTGCTCAGTAAATTTCAAAGACTTAGCGTGGTCATTTTATTTCTTCAAAGCTTATTTTCCTTCATGCATCTAACCAAATCATATAAGATTCTCTGTATATACCACCTGCTTTTCTACTTTTATTGTTCACAGTGAGCTTTGCTCAGGGTGTATTTCCTGTCCTGCTCCAATACCCTCATCCCTCCTCACCTGCAGCTGCATTAGACACAAACACACATACATACACACCACACACACTTCTTTTGAATTTGACCTGCATTCAGGCCTGACTCAAATGCCACTTTCATGATTTCTCTGCTTACTCCTCTCACCCAAAGTAATCTTTACCGCAACTTTCGTTATATCTTAAGTGTAAGTCTTTTGAGGCAAATACAATTTTGTACTTGCATTGTAATCATATATATGTTTTTTCTCTTATTAAGACTGTCAACTCCTTAGGGCCCATATCTGATTCATATTGTATCCCTGCCAGCATGTAGCCTTATGCACAGTAATTTTATAAATAACAGTTGGATAAATGAAAGAAATTGATTTGGTTTAGATTGAAATTTCTACCTTCATCTCATTAAAATAAAAAGAGACTAATAAAGACACTTTTTCTTAAGCCACTCCTCCTTTCCTCCTGCAGTTATTTCATTGTGAGATTTATGTATGTGTTGCATGCTTTAATGTCATTAATCTCTTTTTTCATAGAAGTGATCATCAGGTGTTCATTATATAGATACCAATTATATAGAATGCGTTATATTTTCCCGTTACTGCTGTAGACACTGAAGACATAGGGGTGAACAAAATAGATTATGTCTCTGCTTCAGAAACTCAGGAACCTACAGCTACATACCTCTTGTATCATGACAATTTTTGAGGCAAAACTTTCAAAGTGAATATCTCCTGAATGTCATCCTGTTCATTGCCCACTAATTTGCCTGTATTAAAAGTATCTGTTTTCTAACACAGCTAGGATAGATATGTACCATACATTTCTAACATAGTTGACTACAAGTATTTATTTCAATTTTTTAAATTTACTGGTATTTTCTGTGTCAAATTTCCCACTGTATCAGGCAGAGTACTAAGAGTTGGGGCTTTTGTGGTAGACATAAAATATGGCTCCTTCCCATAAAACTTACAGTCTGAAAATTTGGGAGAGTTTACTGAGGATTCTCATTAGATCACAGTAACTACCTAATTGGTATAAGCAACATCATTGCTAATTTGTTTCTATTTGGTCCCTGTAGGGAATAAAAGAGGAAGGGCTGGTTTATGAGTAAATGTGATATGATCTCATTATGTATTTATTTAGCTTGAGATGTCTAGAAGACATTTAGCTGGAGCTATCCAATTAGACTGGTAAGCATTTGAATATGAAGATTGAGAGAATGTTTTGAATTGGATATAATGATTTGGGAATTCATTCAGCAATTTTTTTATTATACAGCTACTGTGTATTGGGTACTATTGTAGGCACTAATCCCAGGGACGGGGGAGCCTGGTATGCTTCTGTCTATGGGGTCTTACAGAGTCGGACACAACTGAAGTGACTTTGCAGCAGCAGCAGCAGCAGCAGGGATACAGCAGGCAACAAAAGAGCACAAAGTCCCTAAACTTGTGGAACTTAGATTCTCAGGGCTGGAGGGTTAGGTGGGGAACATCTAATTCATAAATTAGATAAGTAAAAATACGTTAGAAGTACTAAGGAGAAAAATTAAGCAAGGGGATATGACGTATTTGAGGGGTATTTGACATTTTAGATAGGGGAGCTGAAGAAGTCCACATTAAGAATGTGGCTTTAAGACCTGGAGACAGAAAGGATGCTAAACATGTACATGTGTGGGAAGAACATTTCAGGCAGAGGAAATAGCAACTGCAAAGGCCTGGCATGTGTGAAAAATATCAAGGATGACACTGACTGAAGCAGAGTAAACAAGGAAGAAAGCATTGATCATGAGGTCAGAGCTCAATCTAGATGCATGTAGGACTTTTTAGGTTATAGTAGGATTTTAGGTTTTTACTCTGAATGAGATGGGAAACAGTAGTGATATGATCTAACTTGTGTTTTTAAGGATCACTCTGGTTATCATGTGAAGAATAGACTTAAGGGAATTTAGATTAAGTGAGAAGATCAATTAGAAGGCTTCTGCAGTAATTCAAGAGAGAGGATAGTGTTTGGATCATGATAGTGGCAACAAGGAGTGATGACCAATGATTAGATTCAGGATACATTTTGAAGTTTTTTTCACCTGAACAACTGGAAGGAAAACATTACCTTTGACAAAAACGGGGAGGACTGCAAGAGAATTAGGTTTGAAGTCGCTCAGTCGTGCCCAACTCTTTGCAACCTCATGGACAGTAGCCTGCACCAAGCTCCTCCGTCCATGGGATTTTCAAGGCAAGAGTACTGGAGTGGGTTGCCATTTCCTTCTCCAGGGAATCTTCCCAACCCAGGGATCGAACCCAGGTCTCTCGCATTGTAGACAGACGCTTTACCTTCTGAGTCACCAGAGAAGTCATCCAGTAGAGAGAAGCTTATGATGCATGAGAGAATGACTAGAGCAATGTCCGTAAATAGGCAAAAAGGAATGGAATCTAGAACACATGTAGAGGAATTGACCTAAGCAAGAATCATGGATAACTCATTCAGAGTAATGGGAGAAATAGGGAATATAGACACACAGAGAGAGGCAAGTGCACAGATGTAACAGTGGGAGTATTTGAAAGTTACCTGATTGCTTCAGCTTTCTCATTTAGTTAGCGGAAGGTAAACACAGGAGAGGAAATGTTGATATTCAAGAAGTGTGAAATGATGACTTTAGAAGGGGTAGTAAAAATTAACCAAGGTAATGCAGTGTGGTTGCTGTCACATTAAGGACCCACTTTAACAATCTGTAATTTAAAATGAGACCTGGCATCATGGTTAGATGTTTTTTCTCTAGCTTCACTTACCCACACAGGCTGAGTTAAATGCAGTGTATTAATAGAAAATTTCAGTAAGGACAACAGATCAGGATATCATTGCCATTAAAAAAATGGTTTATCACTTATCGATACCAAGAGGAGGGGACCACATGGAAAAGCACTGGGATTTGCCACTGGCAGAGGAATTGATGTGCGACTGAGCAAGCCGCACACATCAAGTTAAGGGCTTCCCAGGTGGTACTAGTGGTGAGAACCTGTCTGCCAATGCAGAAGACATAGGAGATGAGGGTTTAATCCCTGGGTCAGGAAGATTCCCTGGAGGAGGAAATGGCAACCCACTCGAGTATTCTTGCCTGGAAAAATCCCATGGACAGAGGAGCCTGACAGGCTACAGTTCATGGGGATGTAAAAGAGTCGAACAAGACTTAGCAACTAAACAACAGTGCCCACAATATACTAGGCACTGTCTTGTGTACTAGTGATACAGCAATGAACAAGACGAAGTTCTTGCTCCAAAGACGCTTACATTCTAGGAGAGGAGTATACGACAACATACAAAGTGTCAGTAGGAATAAATGCTATGAGGAAAAATAAAATGTGAAAAGCATATTGTGGTCATTTTCAAGTATTGTATTCTTGTCTGATCTTGTTATGATTTGGAAAGTAAAAGTATTGTTTGAAATGTTTTCTTTGGAAACACACTGCCTTTTTATCATTTAAGGGGCAATCGTTCTTATTTTAAAGAAGTCTGCAGCACAATTAGAGTACTAGAATGAAAGAATGACTAGATTTTTGTCTTAAGGAATTTCGAGAATTGATCCAAAAGTGAAATCATACTTCTTCTCCTGGATGCAAATATTTTTATTATATTTTCTCTTCTTATTAAAATCTATTATGTAATTGTTCAGGCAGGAACATGATATTCTTTCCCAGGTTTTATTACTCATGCTTCAGTCTGCCTACATAACTGCAGTCTACACCTATTTATGATTACTATGTGTCAGGCATTTCCTAACCATAATATAGAAATGAATACATTTAATCCTCATAATAACCTATGTGTGTGTGTTCAGTTGCTCACTCATGTCTGACTCTTTGCAACCCCTTGGACTGTAGCCCACCAGGTTCCTCTGTCCATGGGATTGTCCTGGCAAGACTACTGGAGTGGGTTGCCATTTCCTCCTCCAGGGGATCTTTCTGACCCAGGGATTGAACCCATGTCTCCTGCATTGGCAGGTGAATTCTTTATCACTGAGCCACCTGGGAAGCCAGTAATGTATAAGATACTATTACTACCCCCATCTTACAGATAAGGAAGCAGACCCAGAGAAATAAGTGTAGACTTTTGATCTGACTGGTTTTCAAATTTCAACTCTAGTAGGAATGCTTCCCTCTAAGCCTTTATGGTTTAAATAAAATAATGTTATAGCAACCTCTTAGAATTATTGTGAGGAAAAAATGACACAGTGCTTGTAAACATTCTAGAACTATGCTTACATATAATGAGGTCTCAAGTGGCTACTATTTTTTTTCTTGTTTATATGATCAGATTGTTTCCATGTTTCTAAGTGAAAGTTGCTTTTTTTTTTTTTTTTATCTGTTGGCTAATATTTCTTCAATCCTGGATCTTCTGTGTTATATTTTCTTTTCCTGACATAGAAACGTTGGCTTAGGGCCAAGGAAGTCTATTAGTTTTGTTGGTCCAGGAAAAGGAGCGCTAATGAAAGGAGGATATGCTGGTGCAAACCAAAGCAGAATGGCTATGTCAAAAAACATGATGATTCTACCTGAAGCAAAACAAATGGAAAAAATGACTATTTCCTCCGCAAAGACAGTCACACAGGTAATATTCTTTAGAATTCCAAGTTTGTTTGAAAATGATGCTGGTAATAAATTGATTCAAATGTAAGAGGTAGAAAGTATGCTGTTTTTTTTTTTTTCCAAAATTCTTTTTAGGTTTTACACTTAGGTCTGTGATCCATTTTGACTTAATCTTTGTATATGGTACAAGGTATGGTCAGCTGTTGTTGCTGTTTTTGCATAGAGGTATTCAAGTTTTCTAGCACCATTTGCTCTGCACCACAGGGCATGTGGGATCTTAGCTCCCCAACCAGGGACTGAGCCCGTGCCCCCTGCATTGAAAGGCAGCGTCTTAACCACTGGATCACCAGGGAAGTATGCTGCTTTGAAATAATAACTTCTAATACAGTACAGGCATACCTCAGAGATATTATGGGTTCAGTTGGAATAATACAAATGTCACAATAAAGTGGGTCTTGTATAGCTTTTGGCTTCCCAGTGCATATAAAAATTATGTTTGTGTTATACTGTAGTCTAAATAGAGTGTGCAATAGAATTATGTCTAAAAATTCCAATATAGATAATTTAAAAAATCTTTAATGCTTGTTGGAGAAGACTCTTGAGAGTCCCTTGGACTGCAAGGAGATCCAATCAGTCCATCCTAAAGGAGATCAGTCCTGGGTGTTCATTGGAAGGACTGATGTTGAAGCTGAAACTCCAATACTTTGGCCACATGATGCGAAGAGCTGACTCATTTGAAAAGACCCTGATGCTGGGAAAGACTGAGAGCAGGAGAAGAAGGGGACGACAGAGGATGAGAAGGTTGGATGGCATCACCGGCTCAATGGACATGGGTTTGGGTGGACTCCGGGAGTTGGTGATGGACAAGGAGGCCTGGTGTGCTGCGGTTCATGGGGTTGAAAAGAGTTGGACACAACTAAGCAACTGAACTGAACTGATGCCAACCATCCTCTCAGCCTTCAATGAATCATAATAACGTCAAAGAGCACTGGCCACAGATTACCATAACAAATACAATAATAATGAAAATATTTAAAATATTGTGAGAATTACCAAAATGTGACACAGAGACTCAAAATGAGCAGATGCTTTTGAAAAATGGTATCAGTAGTCTTGCTGGATGCAAGGTTGTCACAAGCCTTCAATTTACTTTACAAAAGCCGCAATATTGAAGTGCAATAAAGTGAAGTGCAATAAAATGAGGTATGCTGTGTTGTGCTAAATCGCTTCAGTCGTGTCCAACTCTGTGACTCCATGGACTGTAGCCTGCCAGGCTCCTCTTCCATGGGATTCTTCAGGCAAGAATATTGGAGTGGGTTGCTGTGCCCTCTCCCAGGGGATCTTCCCAACCCAGGGGTCGAACTCCTATGGCTCCAATATTGTAGGTGAAGTCTTTACCACTGAAATGAGGTATACCTATATTGATATATTGATTTTGTTAGAGTCTTTACCATATAACTAACAAATCTTACAGTATAATATTGGCAGTTGGCTCCTATCATTGTTATTAGAGTGGAATAAAGAGAGTCTACTCATGACCTTAAGAATTAGTCAGCTCATGCTGCTATAGTAAAATACTGTAGTGCCGGGGTCCAGCCCCGGCTGATCCAGGGTATTCGAAGGGGAGACGGCTTAGGCGACTATTTAAATATTCATCAAAGATATAAAGAGTAATAGAATGAGGATAGCTCAGTAGGAAAATTCAGTGGAGAAAAGAGGCTGAGTAGCTTGGTTTACGCGGGAGACCAATAAAACTTCAAGACAAGAAGCTTGCACCACTTACGTAGGCCGCAGGCGTCCTTCCGTTCTCCCGAATGAGAGGAGACACTGAGGCCTCCCCGGTCGGATCTTAGAAGCCCAGGCATAATAAGTAAGCATGGCGGGTTCCGCGCTCCAGATGGAGACTCAGCCAGAGTGAGAGAGAGAGAGACATGGGGAGACCAGTCTTTTGAGGAACTGATCCCAATTCTTTATTTTCCAGAGTCTGTTTTTATACACTGAGATGTTATACAAAAGTCACGTGGGGATAGCAGTCCTGACTTTTATCAAAGTCAGGTGCTTCATACAAATGTATACAGAGGTCTTAGGGGTGTTACATCATCTTCTGGCCAGGGGGCCTGCTAACAAATTATGACCCTCTCCTTGTGACAGCGGTCAGTCAACCAGGACACTTATTTCTCCAGGGGTGATTATTCTTAAAACAGACGCCACCCAAATAAAGTTACATTCCTATAGGGTGAGGGTGTAGTGGGTTTCAGTTAAGGAAAGAATTTACTTAGCCTAAGGTCTAACGTGATTAATATCAAAGGTTAATACTTATTTCTTCTATATATTCATTAATGTGTGTAAGGGCAGGGGATGTGGAGACTTAGCAACAAACATTGGCTCAACAAATGAAAAACCCTTCACCAATACAATTTCTAATCAGCCCATTATACTTATACTAATAGTTTTCTAACTTTTCTAAGGAACCTGTTTTTAGAAGGTTTAAAGCATCTCGTGCCTCTCACGGTTGGGAGGCTGTGAGCGATCACATGTGGCCGGACAAGCCTGTCAGGCAGGCTAGAGAACCTTCAGAGGAGTTTGTAGGTTAAAACACTCTTGTCACGCCCAGAAGTTTTTATTAACTGGAGCTCTAAGTTAACTCCTTCTCCGAAAGAGGTGGTGGGGGACAGCCCCCCGTAAAGTCAGAGGTGTAGGTGAGAGCACAAAGTAGAAAAGTAGGCAGGCTCTGGTTATGGGGGTAGATGCTCGAGGAGTTCCAGGGGGACTCCTGAGGCTCGGTCCCGCCTTTGCGTATGTCGAGCCTCCTTCCTCATGACCTTTGCCATGGGCGGAGTACCTCACTCTGGCCCCCAACACTGTAGATTGGGTGGCTTATAAACTTATTTCTTATTGTTCTGGAGACTGGAAGTCTAAGATTATGGTGGCAAATGGTCGGGTACTGGTGATGACTTTCTTCCAGGTTGCAGACTACCAACTTTCTTTGTATCCTAACATGGTGGAAAGAGATTTAGCTAGCTCTCTAGTTTTTTTTTGTAAAGGCACTAATCTCATTTGTGAGGGTGCTACCTTCATGACCTAATTACCTTCGAAAGGTTCCACCTCCCAATACCATCACACTGGGATCAGAGTTCCAGCATATGAATCTGGTGGATACAAAAACATTCAGTCCATAATAATTATATACATATTACATATACATTATATATTACATACATGTTATATAGTATCAACAGCACTATGTAAAAGGTATAATGCATCATGACCAAGCGGAGATAATACATGCAAGGTTGTTCTAATATTCAAAAGTCAGTACTATTTGTCTTATCAGTAGACTGAAAAAAATGTGATTATCACAACAGATAAAAAGAATTTGAAAAATTCAATATCCATTAATGATAAAAAATTAATAAAAAACCATTTCAACTAACTTGAAAAAGAAAGAATTTCCTTAGAAGCATTCTGAAAAACCTACAGTTACTAGTAATCTAGTAACACATAAAAAGAATTTTATGCCTTGAGTGCATTAGTTTCATAAGACTGCCATTAGATAATATCACAAACTGGATGGCTTAAACAATGTTCTAATCTGCCCTTCCTTAGAAACACTAGTCAGATTGGATTACCTCATTTTAATTATCTCTTTAATGGCCCTATCACTAAATTCAGTCACATTGAGAGGTCTGGGAGTTAGGGCTTCAACATATGAATTTTTTGGTAGGGAGAGACAATTCAGCCCATAACAGTTACCAAGGGTTTATCCCAGGGATGCAAAGTACTTTAATATCTTAATATCAGTGTAATTTACTGTATCTCATATCAGTAGAATAAAAAGTGATGATCATCTCAATAGATTTAGAAAAAGCACTTTGCAAAATCCAACATCTTTTCATGATAAAAATGCTTAAAATAATAATAGAGGGGATTCAACTTGATAAGGGACATTTATGAAAAACCCACTAGCATCAACTTAGCAGGCAACTGGATGCTTTCCCTTTGATGTCAGGAACAAGACAAAATTTTCTTGCTGCTTCTATTCAGTTTTGTACTGGAGGGTCTAAAAATAGCAATTAGGCAGAAAAAAAAGGCAACCAGTTTGGAAAGGAAAAGGTAAATCTCTGTTTGCAGATGACATAATGTTATGTACATAAACTCCTAAGAAACCCACCAAAAAGTATTAAAACTAGGGAACTCCCTGGCAGTCTAATGGTTCAAACTTGGTCCTCTCACTGTGGTGGCCCAGGTTCAATCCCTGGTTAAGGAACTAGAATTCTATAAGCTGCAGCATGGCCAAACAAACAATTAAAATTAACCAATGAGTTCTGCTAGATGCAGGATACATGATCAATATACAAATAAATTATAGTTTTTACATTTGGAATAATTTCAAAATTAAGGAAACAATTTCACAGTCACATCCAAAACAGTAAAGTACTTACAAATAAATTTAATAATAGCAGTGACATCTTCAGCTCCAAAAACTGTAAAACATTACTGAATGAAATTAACAATGATCTGAATAAATGGGAGTGCGTCCAAAATTTATGAGTGGAAAAACTTACCATCGGTAAAATGGTGGTACTCCCCAATTTGATCTATAGATTCAATACAATCCTTATTAGAAATCCCAGCAGACTTCTTTGTACAAATTGACAATTGATTCTATAATTCATATGGAATTTCAAGAAACCCAGAATAGATAAAATACTCCTGAAGAATAAGAATAAAGTAAGCAGATTATCACTTCCCATTTTCAAAATTTACTACAAATCAACAGAAATCAAGATAGTGTGGTATTGATTGGCACAAGGATAGACATACAGATCAATGAATAGAATTGAGTCTAGAAATAAACCTGTTACATCAATGGTCAACTGATTTTTGATAAGGGTTTGATGACTGTTTTAAGAGGGTCTTCAATAAATAGTGTAGGGATGACTGGATAGCCACATTCAAAAGAATGAAGTTGGACCCTTACCTCATACCATATCAAAATTAATTCAATATGAATCAAAGACATATATATAAAGCTAAAACTAAAAAACTTAGAAGTGGTAAATCTTCATGGCCTTGGACTTTGAAAAGGATTCTCAGATATGACACCAAAAATGTGAACCACAAAAGAAAAAAAAGCAGATGATTGGACTTTACCAAAATTAAAAATATTTGTGTTTTGAAGAACATAATCAAGAAAGTAAAAAGTCAACCCACAGAACGGGAGAAAATATTTGCAAATGATCTATCTGTTAAGGGATTTGTATATGAAATATATAAAGAATTACAACTAAAAATAATAGACAAATAACCCAATTAAAAATTGGTCAAGGAATTTGAATACTCATTTCTCCAAAGAAATGAGTCAAATATATAAATGGTCAAAAAGCACATGGGAAGATGCATGACATTATTAGTCATCAGAGAAATGCAGATCAAAACCAGTGAGATCTTTACTTTATACTCATTAGGATGGCTAGAATCAAAAAGTCTGATGACAACTGTTGGCAAGGATATCAAGAAACCAGAACCCTACTGATAGGAATATAAAATAGTCCTGACACTTTGGAAAATGGTTTGGTAGTAACTCAGAAGTTTAATGGCACCCCATTCCAGTACTCTTGCCTGGAAAATCCCATGGACGGAGGAGCCTGGTAGGCTGCAGTCCATGGGGTTGCTGAGGGTCGGACACGACTGAGCAACTTCACTTTGACTTTTCATTTTCATGCATTGGAGAAGGAAATGGCAACCCACTCCAGTGTTCTTGCCTGGAGAATCCCAGGGACGGGGGAGCCTGGCGGGCTGCCGTCTATGGGGTCGCACAGAATTGGACACGACTGAAATGACTCAGCAGCAGAAGTTTAAACATACTCTTACCAAATGACCTGGCACTTCTACCTCTAGATATATATACACCCAAGAGAAATTAAGATATATTTCAAACCCTGAAACTTCAAACCCTGACTATTCATAATAGTCAGCAAGTGGAAACAACCCAAATATCCAACAGTGGGCAAATAACTAAGCAGAATGTGATATATTCATACAGTAGAACGTTTTTCAACCACAAAAGGGAACGAACTACTGATGCATGCAGCATTGTGGGTGAATCTTGAAACCATTATACTAAATGAAACAAGCCAGTTACAAAATACCACACTCTTTGTGATTCCACTCGCATAAAAGTCCAGAATGGAGAAATCTGTAAAGACATGAAATACATTAGTTGTTGCCTAAGACTGGGAGATTGGACTGAAAGACTGAAGGCAAAAGAATGGGGCGGCAGAGGATCAGATGATTAGATAGCATCACTGACTCAATGGACATGAATTTGAGTAAATTCTGGGAGATAGAAGAGGACAGAAGAGCCTGGCATGCTACAGTCCACAGTCTGAAGAGTCAGATATGACTTGTCCACTGAATAACAATAACAAGGACTGGGAGAGACAAGTGTTAGGGAGTCAGAATCAAAGGATACAGAGTTTCTTCTTGAGGTAGTTCTAAAGTTAACTGTGGTGATGGTTGCTCATATCTGTGAATACGCTAAAAACCACTGACATGTACACTTTCAAAGCTATTTAAAAAGATAATCCTTGCAGATTGTATGTAACTTTATGCCACTTTTAAATTTTGAAAGATTTGAAAATTGATATAAAATGGAAAAATTAACATTTTAAAAAGAGAAAAATAAAAATGAAAATTGGAAGCTTTTATTAAATAAATGAGTAATTTAAAAATCTTTTGTCAAAGATAATTCCAGGCCCATATGGTTTCACTAGTGATACATGCCAAACACATAAGGACAAAAACAGAACAAGAAAAGTGGGTATACCGTAAAACATTTTATGAGGCTAGACTTATCCTGATATCAAAATCTGACTACAACAGTATGAGAAATAAACTTTACAAGTCAATCTCACTTGGAAACATAGATGGAGAAATCCTCAGTAAAATATTAAAATTCAATAACAATAGAGACAAAACATTGTAAGAAAGTTGAGTTTATATCAAGGAATTAATATTGGTTTAACATTTAAAAATCCATCAGTGTAATTCACCACATTCATAGCTTAAAGGAAAAAAAGCGTACGATCATCTCAATACAGTATTTGATAAGATAAAAATTTTATTCTAGATTTAAAAGATTCTTCTGAAATGAAATCACAAGACATTTCCTTACTGTTATTTATAAAATCCTATAGCAATGATCATATTTAATGGTAAAGCATTTCTAAGAAGGAACCGTTTCTATCCAACATTCTTGGAAGTCTTAGGCATTTCAGTATGATAAGAAAAAGAAATGTAAAGTATAAGATTTGGAAAAGGAAGAAACAGAACTTTGAATATTTGTAGATGACACAATTATCTACATATAAAATTTTAAATCACCTAGTAATTATCAAATTAGTAAGAGCTTAGCAAGATTATTGGATAACAAAAATAATCAAAAGCAAAAACTATATATTTGTATATACCAGCCACACATATTTCAAAAATTACATATTTTTTAATGATGCCATTTATAATAGTACTAAAATGCATTAAATACTTGTGGATAAATTTAACAAAGATACATATAACCTATAAATTTTGCTGTGAGATATTAAGACCCAAACAATTGGAGAGAGAGCTGTTTATGCATAATAAGAGCCCATATTCTAAGTATATAAGTTTTACCCAAATTTTGATTTATAGGTTCTTTGCAATTTCAGTCAAAATCTCAAAAGTTGTTTTTTTTTATTTTATTTTTTCCAGGAACTTATCAAGGTAATACTAAAGTTTATGTAAAACTGCTAAAGCATAGGCATAACCAAGATACTCTTTTTTTCACATACATAGATTTTAATGGTTTAAAAAAAAACAAATTTGTTACTTTAGAAAAATAAATGCAGTGCATTTTCAGCAATGTGATCACCACAGACTGATTGCTCAGTCCACACATAAGTAGTAGCTGCCTTCTATGGTGATACAGCTTCTCTGCACTAATTCCCATCAGGCCGAAAAACATTAGGGCGGGTTGAGTAAAGACCGAATTGTTGCACAAAGGAACATTTACTCATCAGATCCCACTGATCTCTTCTGTGCCCGTTTCCTGGGCAACCTTCTTGGTGAAGCTTTATTGATCTGGTTCAGTTTCCTGAGGAATTCAGCTCATGTCAACGTCGTTTTGACTTGAGGTTCCCATCTCTACCTTCTGAATGGGCCTCTTGCGCTTTCTAGATTCCAGGAGCTGATGAAGGCCGACGACAACCAGCTGCCCGAGACCAGCCGGGAACATGTACATAAATATGGTTTCTCCATCTAACCCATCTTCTCTCTCGATAATTGTAACTGTTTGATTGAAGACAGCATCTTGGAAAACATTGCCATTCAAATCCTTGTAGTTCAGGTTGATGACCAGACCGAAGGGCCGGCCGCCCATGGGCTCTGTGGGGATGAAGGAGTACTCAAAGGTTGCCTATCTCTGGGGCGGCACGACCGTGTTCAGAGGAAGAGCGGTGAAATTCTGAATATAAAACTGGTAATCCTGAGGGTAACGGAATGAGGCGTCGAGAGACTCGACGATAAAATCTTCTGTACCCTTGTTTGTAAAGCCTACCAGGAACTTCACAATGTTATTTGCTGGAAAATCTTCTCCTTTCACAAACAGGATGGTTGTGTCTGCACTTGGTGAAGCTTCGGGTTCACCTGATACATCATCTTCCTCTTTATCTTCAGCCAAATCTGTCGGTTCATCTTCTTCCACCTCTGCTTCATCGTCTTCATCTTCAATTATAGAATCTTCCACTGTTTCTTCATCTTCTGTAAGATCCTGAGCCACTGCCAATGAGCCTCCTGGGCCGCCTCGGAGCAGGAGGGTGGTGGGGAGCACCAGCAGGAGAAGCAGCAGCAGGCGGCGGAGGGACCTCATGGCGCGGCCACTCCGGCATCCAGGAGCCCGACCGCAAGAGCTCTCAGCCGCTCCGGCGCAAATCCAAGATACTCTTTTTAAAAGATTTCATTTTTTAATTTTTATTTTTGGCTGCACTGTGTCTTCGTGGCTGTGCATGGGTTTTCTCTAGAGGCGGAGAGTGGGGACTACTCTTTAGTTGCGGTGTATGGGCTTATGGTGGCTTCTCTTGCGGCAGAGCACAGGCTCTAGGTGCATGAGCATTGGTAACTGCAGCATGTGGGCTCATTAGTTGCAGTTTGCTGGCTCTAGGGCACGCAAGCTTTAGTAGTTGTGGCACAAGGGCTCCTTAGTTGTGGCTTGATGGCTCTAGAGCGTGCAGGCTTCAGTACTTGTGGTATGCAGGCTCAGTAGTTGTGGCTCGTGGGCCCTAGAGCACAGGCTCAGTTGCTCCTTGGCATGAGGAATTTTCCCGGACCAGGGATCCAACCTGTGTCCCCTGCATTGTCAGGTGGATTCTTATCCACTGTTCCACCAGGGAAGTCCCCAAGATACTCTTGAATAAGAACCATGTGAAAGGACTTACTCTCCTAGGTAACAAATTTTATAAAAAGTGTAACATTAACAAAGGTATAGACAAAAAGTCTACAAGTGACTCAAGCACATATAAACACTTGTTTTATAATAAATGTACATTATTTATTGTACATTAAAAAATTCTTGTTGAAACAATTGGGTATTCATATGGAATAAAAACATATTGGCTTCCTTTCTCATAGTATACACAAAAGTCAATTCCAGGTGTATTATAGTTCTAAACATGAAAAGCAAAAATATTTTCATAATTTAAGGATTGGGAATGTTTTCCTGGATGAAAAATCTAAGATGTAAACCAAAAAGGAAAATGTGATAAATTCAACTGTGCTAAGAAAAAGAACTTTTTATTAAAAGATACTACAAAGAAAATGTAGCATATTAAAAAGCAGAGACATTACTTTGCCAACAAAGTTTTGTATAGTCAAAGCTATGGTTTTTCCAGTAGTCATGTATGGATGTGAGAGTTGGACCGTAAAGAAGGCTGAGCATCAAAGAATTGATGCTTTTGAACTGTGGTGTTGGAGAAGACTCTTGAGAGTCCCTCAGACTGCAAGGAGATCAAGCCAGTCAACCTTAGAGGAAATCAATCCTGAATATTCATTGAAAGGACTGATGCTGAAGCTGAAGCTCCAATCCTTTGGCCACCTGATGTGAAGAGGTGACTCATTAGAAAAGACCCTGATGCTGGGAAAGACTGAAGGCAGGAGGAGAAGGGGACAACAGAGGACGAGGTGGTTTGATGGCATCACCAACTCAGTGGACATGAGCTTGAGCAAACTTTGGGAAATGGTGAAGGACAGGGAAGTCTGGCGTGCTGCTGTCCATGCGGTCGCAAAGAGCTGGACATGACTGAGTGACTGAACAACAGCAACAAGGAAAATGAAGCCATAAAGTGAAAGATGACATTTTCAACGCATAAAACAGAAAAAATTCATAGGACGTTTTGTTGTAGTTCAGTCACTAAGTCATGTCTGAATCTTTGTGACTCTGTGGACTGCAGCACACCAGGCTCCCTTGTCCTTCACTGTCTCTCAGAGTTTGTTCATATTCATGTCCATTGAATGGGTGATGCTATCTAACCATCTTCCTCTGCCATCCCCTTCTCCTTTTGCCTTCAATCTTTCCCAGCATCAGGGTCTTTTCTAATGAGTCAGCTCTTCTCATCAGGTGGCCAAAGTATTGGAGCTTCAGCTTCAGTGTCAGTCCTTCCAATGAATATTCAGGGTTGGTTTCTTTTCAGGTTGACTGGTTTGATCTCCTTCCTGTCCAAGAGACTCTAAAGAGTTTTCTCCAACAGCAAAGTTCAAAGCATCAATTCTTCACTGCTCAGCTTTCTTTATGATACAACTCTCACATCCATACATGACTACTGGAAAAACCATAGCTTTGACTAGACGAATCTTTGTTGGCAGAGTAACGTCTCTGCTTTTAATATGCTGTCTAGGTTGATCATGGCTTTTCTTCTAAGGAGTAAGCGTCTTTCAATTTCATGGCTGCAGTCACCATCTGCAGTGATTTTGGAGCCCAAGAAAATAAAATTTGTCACCATTTGCATTGTTTCCCCATCTATTTGCCATGAAGTGATGGGACCAGATGCCATGATCTTAGTTTTTTGAATGTTGATCTTAGTGTTTTACACTAATGAGTGTTTTACACTGGAGTGGGGGCAATGGCACCCCACTCCAGTACTCTTGCCTGGAAAATCCCATGGATGGAGGAGCCTAGAAGGCTGCAGTCCATGGGGTCGCTAAGAGTCGGAAATGACTGATCGACTTCACTTTCACTTTTCACTTTCATGCATTGGAAAAGGAAATGTCATCCCACTCCAGTGTTCTTGCCTGGAGAATCCCAGGGACAGGAGAGCCTGGTGGGCTGCCGTCTATGGGGTTGCACAGAATCGGACACAACTGAAGCAACTTAGCAGCAGCAGCAGCAGGTTTATCATAGCTTTCCTTCCAAGAAGCAACCGTCATTTGACTTCATGACTGCAGGACGTTTAATGAACTCTAATGTAAATTTTAAAGAGACAGAACTCAATAGAAAAGTGTGCAAAGGACATGTATGGGACATTTTCCTCCGAAAAAGGGAGTCAGAATGGGAATAGGCATATGAAAAGAAGTTCAACTTTATGAAAAGTTCAAAATGAGATACCTGTATACCTATACCCATACTAGTTTAAATTTCTAAATCTGACAATGCTAGTTGTTGATGAGAATATAGAATAACAGCAACTGTCACAATGCTGGCAATCATGAACAGCTTACAGTCAACTTGGAAAAGAGTTTGGTGTTATCTAATCATGCTGCTAAGTCACTTCAGTCGTGTCCGACTCTGCAACCCCATAAACGGCAGCCCACCAGGCTCCGCCGTCCTTGGGATTCTCCAGGCAAGAACACTGGAGTGGGTTGCCATTTCCTTCTCCAATGTAGGAAAGTGAAAAGTGAAAGTGAAGTTGCTCAGTCGTGTCCGACTCTTCGAGACCCCATGGACTGCAGCCCACCAGGCTCCTCCGTCCATGGGATTTTCAATTCCACATCTATCTGTCCCTTACAGAAATGCATTCTTGTGTATAACAATATGCTTTTACATAAATATTTATTGAAACAGTTTTCATGATGGCCAAAAACTGGAAACAATTCCGTGTCAATTAAAAGTAAAATGGATAAATAAAATATGATATGCTAATCCAACAGACACAACCAATCACCAATAAATTATTGGTGATTATAAACAATTATACATGCAACAATATGGAGAGATAAATAAAAATGAGCTGCTGAACAGAAGACGTCAGATAATTCAGTCATAATATATGACTATTATAAATTTTAAAAACTAAATGGCCTTGCCAAACTAGGTAAATACTAAGTGCTAACCAAAATCTGTAGCAACCAGAATTCTCTCATACTTTGTTGGTGGGAACCACTTGGGAGGAAAACCTTTTAGCAGTATCTACTATATGTGAACATAAAATAATTCCCTACCCAGGGATCTCCCTCAGGCATACACCCAACATAAATTCATACAGTATAGTCAGCAAAACATGCACATCCATCTTAATAGTGGCGTCATTTGTACTAGCCAAAAATTGGGGAACTACCGAAAATCTGTGAACAATAAATAAATTGTGATATATTGACACAATGGAATATTGCACAACAGTGAAAATTAACCATCTGCAACTCTACTTAACCATATGAATGGCTCTCACAAATGTGGATATAATTTTGAACAAAAGAAACCAGATACCAAGGGTACATGCTTCCTGATTTCATCAAAATAAAGTTTACAAACAGGCCAAACTAATCCATGGAGTCAAAATAATCATTACCTTTGGTGTAGGAGATGGAGACTCAGGGAAGGAACTTCTAACATGCTGGTAATTTTCTAAGTCTGAATGGTAGGTACCTGGGTGTCTTCTGTTTATGAAAATATATTAAGCTATCATTTATGTGTATAAGTCTATGTATATATTACTTCAATATAAGTTTTTAAAAGTAAATGCTGTTATTTAGGAATGCATACTTAAAAAAACTATTAAAAAAAGAAAGAAAATAACTGCCAAAATCAAGTTAATTATATTCACTTGGGAGGGAGGGAGAGGCAGTAACACAGAAGGAGCAAAAACCAGCGGAGCTGTTTTTGTCTAGAAGGAGCAAAGTCTCCTAGAGGTTCTTTTAAGTGTTCTAATTTTTTACTTTAGTTGCAATTATAACAATGTTTGCTTTGTATTATTTAACTATATTGTTATGTTTTAATTACATTTCTGTATGTGTTAAATTTCATAATTGAAAATTAGCCCAAAACATATAAGCCAAAAATGTGTAGTAACTTGGGTAATGTATATTAATAAAATGTTAAATGAAAAATTGTGGGTTTTTTAAAGATTATATATAAATATACCAAAATATTAACAATCAGAATTATCTTTCTACATTTTTTAATTTTCTCAAAATTAATATGTATTACTTGTATATAGATAAAACATGAATGAGATTTTTTTAAGTTGTATTACCTCAGTTTAGAAGTTTTTTAAACATAAAATCTTTTATCATTCAATTTTTCATGTTTGTCCTATCCTACACACTTTATCTTTTTCTCTACCATTTTTATCCCTAGTTTTAGAACTTGTTATACAGAAACCCCATCTTTTTTACTTATTTTATTTTAAATCACTATTTTCTACAGGTGACTGATATACATGGAGTTGATGTTACTCCCAAACCTCTTTACCGTCCAGATCCATATTCCGGTACAGGAAAGCCAAATAAACTATTGACTTCACAAGACGGATCACATACATCAGACTTCATAGCTTCCTATAGCCTTTATCAAAATACAATAAATCCTAGTATGTTAGGGCAGTTTACAAGGTAGAGTATACTATTCTATGCTTCTTTGTGTTTATGTCTTCCTACATATTTCCATTTAAGTTGCACGTGTGGAAGTTAGATGTCAGTTGTCCTGTCTGCCAACTCTGCTCTCTCATCCTAGTATGCCACCGCTCGTGTTCGTCGTGTGTTTTAACTAGATGCGGGGCTTACGTCTATACTCCTACCAACACCTACCAACTCCTACCAATATATATATTCTATATATATTTGTGAAAACATATATAGATTTTACTCAAGATTTCCTGAGGAACCAAAAAGATGGGACCTAGCATTACAGACATATTTCTTTAGTTTTCTTCAGTTTCTTTTATGCTGCAATTAGGGGCTTCCCTTTTTTTCCTCCCTATTCTTCCATATAAATCCTTATTCTCCTACGCTTTGATTTCTGTCTTGTTTTAGAACTTTTTTTTGGTAAATCATCTGTTTTGCTTTTACATATGCAGATACTTACATAATTGAAAATTTTTAGAGCTTCCAATAGAGAAGTTCAATCTTTGTGATAATAAAACAGTATTCCTAAAACAATCTAAAAGATCATGGGGAAGTACTTTAGTGTGTAACTTTCAATCTGACAAATTAAAAGTTCTAGATGTTAACTAAGCACGAAATTTTAGGAGAAAATATGCTGTCTAGAATCTACCTCCAAATTGCCATACAGATACCATGGGAGTTCTGTGCAAAATAAAGCATGTTCCAATAAACTGAGCCCAACCTTTTGGAGGCCAGTTGAAACTATAAATAGAAAGGAAAAAGTATGTAATATCATGGAGTAATGTTAAGTTCCTATGTTTAAAGGAAATTATTTTTGGACTCTTCAATGTATTGATTTCCCACCAAATATATAAACTTTATTTTAAATTAAATCTTGAGAAGACATTTATCAAATTGAATAAAAGTGCATTTAAGATGGGATTTGAATAATGAGCAGAAACCTGGTGAAGATTAAAGGCAGAGTATTCCAGGCTGAGGCCCTGAGGTAAGAGAGCTCCATAAGGTTGAGGAACTTTAAAAAAAAGAAGAATTGTGATATGATGATGAGATGGAGAATCTCGGTAGATAGGCTGTATTTTAGATTTTTATCCTAAACATACTTTTGGGAATACATTGAAAGACCTTAGACAAAAGGACTAAGACTTTTACTTAAAGAACACTAATCATCAACTTAATTTTTAAAGAATTATTTTTATCACTTTTGCTTATATGATTACAGTGTATTTGATTTCTGTGTATCTGATAGTTTTCATTTATACATTTAATTGCCTATAAGGACATATGGATAAATAAATAATGTTGTTTTTCATTGCTAAAGGTCAGTTTTAGGAAGCAGCACAGTTTCTAAGTCAAGTGTATCCACTAGTGAATCAATGGCAGAAGACCTAGAAGAACCGTCCTTTAAACGGGAAAGATTGTCTAGTTTTACAGGTAATGAGAATCCAGTCTTTTATTTAAGTAACACTTCATTATTTCTTTGTAAATGTGCTCATTATTTTTTGGGTGTTTGAGACAGAAGAACTATGGTAATCACTCCGAAATGCTGGCTTGTGCCACAGCTACATGAGAATTATCAGGGTAATGTTTATATAGTTTGTAAAATTCTCAAGTGACTCCCTTGCACCAACAGCCTCAGTAATCACAAACCCTGTTTAAAAAAGCTCAGCTTCTAACTCAGGAGACAAATAATTCTGATATACTGTGATCGATTCCATAGTGAGACATAATGTGATGGAAACACTTAGAAAAGATTACTATGAGGTGGAAAGTAAAAAGCAGGAGAACATTCATAAAGAACATTATTGACTTTTGAATTGGGTTTTTAGAGATAATTAGTAATTTGTCAGGAGAACAAATTGGAGAGACTCAGTCCAGGTAGAAGATAAAAACATGAGATAATACGAAGGATTATGTGAGTGAAGATCAAAGAGGAAATAGTGGTTGACTAAAGCACTGGAAGAAGTGGCTATTTCCTTGAGGAACATTTGCGCTGGAGTGTGGTGTGGATGTCTTTTCCTCTGAGATGACAATGAAGGATTGGTTAAACTATTTATAGGAAAAGTGCTTAATGAACTCTTTGTTCTGGTGTTAGACTATGTAACAGAATGCTTCTGACAAGTAACAGAATACCCAACTACTATTAGCTTAAATGAAGACAGTTTTTCCACATTAAAGGAAGTTAAAGGTAGATATACATGGAGTTGCTATTCCTTCCAGACCTTCAACAGTATGTGAACTGAGAACTTTCAGATGTTTAAGTTGGATTTAGAAAAGGCAGAGGAGCCAAAAATCAAATTGCCAATATCCATTGGATTATCAAACGAGCAAAAGAGTTCCCGAAAAACATCTACTTCTGCTTTATTGACTCCGCCAAAGACTTTGACTGTGTGGGTCACTACAAACTGTGAAAAATTCTTCAAGAGATGGGAATACCAGACCACATGACCTGCCTGTTGAGAAATCTGTACCCAGGTCAAGAAGCAACAGTTAGAACCAGACATGGAACAATGGATGGTTTCAAATTGGGAAAGGAGTATGTCAAGGCTGTATATTGTCACCCTGCTTATTTAACTTATATACAGAGTACATCGTGTGAAATGCTGGGTGGGATGAAGCACAAGGTGGAATCAAGATGACCGGGAGAAATATCAATAACCTCAGATATGCATATGACACCATCCTTATGGCAGAAAGGGAAGAGGAACTGAAGAGCCTCTTGATGAAAGTGAAAGAGGAAATTGAGAAAGCTGGCTTAAAACTCAACATTCAAAAAATGAAGATCATGGCATCTGGTCCCATCACTTCATGACAAACAGATGGGAAACAATGGAAACAGTGACAGGCTTTATTTTGGGGAGCTCAAAAATCACTGCAGATGGTAATTGCAGCCATGAAATTAAAAGACGCTTACTCCTTGGAAGAAAAACTATGGCCAACCTAGATAGCATATTAAAAAGCAGAGACATTACTTTGTCAACAAAGGTCCATATAGTCAAAGCTATGGTTTTTCCAGTAGTCATGTATGGGTATGAGAATTGGACCATAAAGAAAGCTGAGCACCAAAGAATTGATGCTTTTGAACTATGGTGTTGGAAAAGACTCTTGAGAGTCCCTAGGACTGACTGAAGGAGATCAAACCAGTAAATCCTAAAGGAAATCAGTCCTGAATATTCATTAGAAGGACTGATGCTGAAACTGAAGCTCTGATACTTTGGCCACCTATGAGAAGAACTGACTCATTAGAAAAGACCGTGATGCTGGGAAAGATTGAAGGCAGGAGGAGAAGGGGATGACAGAGGATGAGATGGTTGGATAGCATCACTGACTTGATGGACATGAGTTTGAGCAAGCTTTGGGAGTTGGTGATGGCCAGGGAAGCCTGGTGTGCTGCAGTCCATGGGGTCTCGAAGAGTCGGATATGACTGAGCAACTGAACTGAACTGAACTAAAAGGTAGATAGCTTTTGGCTTTGTGTTTGTGGCATAGTTATATCAGAATCAGAACTGGCAGCTCTGCTATCCTTTTTTCACCGTTTCTCGTTTCTTGCCACAGGACCTCATAATACCTGTCCCAACTCTGGGCACCAGTACCATCTCCCTCATTTATCAGGAGAGTAAACGTTTCCCAGAAGCTTTCCTTTTTCCTGTGTATTTCTGCTTTTATCTCACTGGCCAGAACTGTGTCACACTGCAACCACCAGCTTCAAGAGAGGCTGGAAAAACCAAATACTTGATTTTTCAGGCAGTATTAATGGAAAGAGGCCTCAGAAGAGAGAAAGGCTTAGCAGTGAAAATTAAGACATTAGGAATGTCTGTTGTAGGAAGAAGCCCATCCTCTCAGGATGGAAGAAAGAGAATTAAATTATTGTCATAACCTCCCCAGCAGTCTCTACATATATTCTTGCCACCTTCCAATTTTTTCCAAACTACATGCAGAGTTGAAACCACACTCCTTGGTTGCGACTCAAACTAAGCCACACCTTATATTGGGGCTTGAACCTACAATTCCCTAACTTGAGAGGGAACTCAAATCCACTGTCTTTTATTTGATACTGCTCACCTTGTGCCAGGACTTAATGAAGCTCAGATTCTTTTGTCTCCTTGCAGAAAGAATTCAATGTGAGGCAAAGATAGACAAGAGTGGATTTATATAAGCACAGGATTCCTGTGAGTACTACAAGCAGGCCAACAAGGGAGCACAGCCCTGAGAACAAAAAGGGCTTTTGTTTTTTTAGAGTTAAAGAATAAGTGGGCAGGAGAGAAGATCATCTTCTTCCTCATTTTTGGGTAGACAGCATGGCTTGCATCATTAGTTCTTCCTTTGACCCTATATGTTCTAATGGGGACTGTCATGACACTATTTAAATCAGATCTATATTATTAGAAGGATGATGACATATGGTGGCTCAGTCAGTAAAGAATCCACCTGCAGTGCAGGAGACCTGGGTTCAATTCCTGGGTTAGGAAGTTCCCCTAGAGAAGGAAATGGCAACCCACTGTAGTATTCTTCCCTGGGAAATCCCATGGACAGAGGAGCCTGGTGGGCTTCAGTCCATGGCGTCACAAGAGTTAGACACAACTTAGTGACTACACCACCACCACATAGTAATTCATCTCGGGTTTTGGTATAATGTCCCCTTTCACCTACTTTCTTTCCCTTTTCACCTGTGTTTCTGTCTTGACTACATGCAGAAATGCTACTTTTCAAGAACCATTAACTCCCTGACTTCATGTATTAATAACAAGATTCAGACCCTATATATATTTTGTCTTGTGTTTTAACAATCAGAGTTTGTGGCTTGAGTGTGCCTGGTGCTTAGATGCACCTGGTCTTTCTTCAAGGTAGTGTGGATTTTTGCTAGATTAGTAGATTCTTTTCTTGAGTGGTCAGTAGTTTATAACAGTCTCCCCAAACTCCCTTAAAATTCCCTTTCTGTCTTTAATCCTTTAGAGGGATTTCTAAACCATTTAGTTATCCTACTCTATCCCTATTACAATGATATTTTTAGCAATCTAACTTCATTCTCACTGCTTAAAACCCTTCAATGAATTTTCATTGCTCTTAAGAAAAAGACAATAATCTTTATGTAACAATTTGCCTTGAGGCCTACCTCTAAGAACTTCCCAGATGGTGCTAGTGGTAAAGAACCCACCTGCCGAGGTAAGAGACTTAAGAGATACAGGTTCGATCCCTGGATTGGGAAAATCCCCTGGAGGAGGGCATGTCAGTCCACTCCAGTATTCTTGCCTGGAGAATCCCAGCACAGCTACTACCTCTACTTGTTTCTAACAAAAACAATCAAAAGTATCAAAACTTCACCTCCAGAAGTGTTGAAGAATAGTATCGATGCTTATATCATCTTGGTTTGCTGGCTAATTCTAACTACAAAATCAAGCCTCTGTAAGTGAGGCAAAACCAAACTGGTTTTTCCAGTAGTCATGTATGGGTGTGAGAGTTGGACTATAAAGAAAGCTGAGTGCCGAAGAATTTATACTTTTGAACTATGGTGTTGGAAAAGACTCTTGAGAGTCCCTTGGACTGCAAGGCAATCCAACCAGTCCCTCCTAAAGGAGATCAGGCATGGGTGTTCCTTGGAAGAACTGATGTTGAAGCTGAAACTCCAGTACTTTGGCCACCTGATACGATGAGCTGACTTATTTGCAAAGACCCTGATGTTGGGAAAGATTGAAGACAGGAGGAGAAGGGGACGACAGAGGATGAGATGGTTGGATGGTATCACCCACTCAATGGATATGGGTTTGGGTGAACTCTGGGAGTTGGTGATTGACAGGGAGGCCTAGCGTGCTGTAGTCCATGGGGCCGCAAAGAGTCAGACACGACTGAGCGACTGAACTGAACTGAACTGATGACCTGGCAACTCATTTAGATTCACATTTCTAAATCTTGAATGCACAGTAACATAATCTATATACCTTTAAAAATTTCCCACACTCATGTCTTACTCTAGGCCAACAATATAGGAATATCTGGCAGAGGGGGTTAGGCATAAGAAGTGGTGTGCTGATAAGTATAAAACTAACCTACTCTGAAGTAGAGAAAGTCCTGATTTGTAGTATTTGCCAATTTCTGTGGTATAAATATTTTCACCCCCAACAAATTCAAGCTATCAACATGAAATTTCTGAGTGGGAAGCTTACAAGACATGCTTAGTGAAACATTGTTATTCAGTATTTTTACAATACAGATGCAATAAATATAAATAACTTCAAGAGTCTAGAGAATAATAAAATTTAATAACATAGGAAGTGGTCATTTTTGAGTGGTTATTATCTTTGTTTTTAATATGTATTTAGTTGTAAGTTTATATAATTTAATTTTGAATAATGACTATTTAATGATTAGCTTACAAAATTCCTGATAATTTAATAATTGCCCCTTGCAAGCTGGTTCAGTCCTGCTATAACACACTTTTGGGTATATTTAAAAATTTCCCACATGCTTCTAATATATAACACTTTTATAAATTAGTATTAAAAATACTGATGACCTAGATCACATGTCCAGAATTCTGATTTAATTATCATAGAATGAATCCTGAACATCAAAGAAATAGTCCATGTGAAAAGAAATGTGCAGTGGATTTTTTAGGATGGTGAAACTATTCTGTGTGATTCCATAGTAGTGGACACATGACATTATACTTTTATCAAAATCCATAGACTCTTACAGCACAAAGAGTCAACCTTAATATACTACATTGAAAAAAAACAAATTCAAGAGATCAGAGCACCCAGAATGAAATACAAACTGTGACATAAGAATCTAACTGCTTTAGAAATATATGACTACTTCACTGAGAGACAGGGATGTCAGAGGAGGTATAGCTCTAAGTAACATTGAAATTGAATGGAGATTAGAAGATTAAAAGCATGGAGGTACACATAGCCTCCATACTCTTATTGGATAGAGTCATTTTCCACTGGAGTGTGAGTTAACAATCTGAAGCATTGTACATATATAAGGAAATGGCAACCAACTCCAGTGTTCTTGCCTGGAGAATCCTAGGAACAGGGGAGCCTAGTGAGCTGCCGTCTCTGGGGTCTCACAGAGTCAGACATGACTGAAGTGACTTAGCAGCAGCAGCAGCACTAATATTAAACATGTAAATAAGTGGGAGGCAGATAGTACGCACTAGATTTTTTCACTGTCATTGGAGTTGGAGATTGCAGGCAAACAAAGGGAGAAGGTTAGAATTATCCATATGATACTGAGTGAGAGTCAGAAAGAGTAAACTAATGTTTAGCTTAATGTATATGTAGATTATATGTGTGTGGTTGGGGGGGTTTACTATAGACAAATATTTCTTAAGCCCTCTCTGCTAAGAAAGCCTAGAAGAAATGACACCCCTATAACAACAAGCATACCCAGTGCCCAGATCTTGGTTTCTGATACTGTTCTCCAATAAAAGGAACCAGGGGTCTTTAGAGAAATGACTGCTTCTAGACTGGAACAGAGAATATATAAGGTAAATCAGAAAGTAAACAAGTATTAGAAACTCCAATACTTTGGCCACCTGATGCGAAGAGCTGACTCATTTGAAAAGACCCTGATGCTGGGAAAGATTGAGGGCAGGAGAAGGGGACGACAGAGGATGAGATTGTTGGATGGCATCACTGGCTCAATGGACATGGATTTGGGTGGACTCCGGGAGTTGGTGATGGACAGGGAGGCCTGGCATGCTGCGGTTCAGGGGGTCGCAAAGAGACACAATTGAGTGACTGAACTGAAATAAGTGTTAAAGAGAAAAAACCACATTAAACAAACAAAAAATCTGAGATATGTGAAAAGGACATAGCAGCCAACATCTTGCGATGGTAATAGGTGGAATAATTTCAAGAACAAAATATGTTATGTAATAGTGGATTACAACCCAAAGTATAAAGTAAATATCCATGAGTCCATAGTGATTCAAGTGAATGACTGATTAAATTAATGATTGAGAACAAATGTATACAAAAGAATTCCAAATGATTTATATAGATATTTCTCCTTCAAGAAGGTGGAGCTTAACTGTCTCATTTAAATGTGGGCTTTGCATATCAACTTCCTTCTAAGAAGTACAGGATATAGAAGGGGAGGGAAAGAGTAACTTTAATGCAGAGAAAGCTGACAAAGTCTACCTCAGGTCAAGGTGAACATCATCAGTAGTAAGTCATGTTGATAACATGTACCCTTGATATGATATAAGAATGACACTTTACCTCTGTAGTCTGCCTCCTAGAAATCCATAACCTGTCTAATATCAGACAAACTGAACTGATGGACATTCTACAGAATACATGACCGGTATTCCTCAAAACTCAAGGTCATCAAAACAAGGGAAGTTTGAGAAATTGTCACTGTGTAGGGAAACTTAAGAAGACACAATCAATAGACATAATATATCCTACATGTATATACATGTACATAATATATCCTACAATATATCCTGTAAAAGGAAAAGGACATTGGTTAAAAATTAAGGAAATTGGGATAGAGTATTCACTTTTGTTAATAATGAAGCATCAGTTTGGGTTTATTAGTTGTGATAAAGGTACCAAAGTAATGTTAACAATAGGAAACACTGGGTACAGGGTATACAGTAACTCTTCGTAATATTCTTGTGGATTTCTGTATATATAAAACTATTCTAAAGTTAATATTTATTAAATGTCAAAAAAATGTCTAAGGGTGAGTCACAGCAGTCTTTAATCAGTTCTCCAGATGATTCTGTTGCATGCTGAAGTTTGAGAACCATTGTTTTTACTGTACAACCAAAAGGAGGCTTATGGTTACAAAAGCTTATGATTTTAATGGCAAGGTAGGAGCCAAAACATCGTCTTACTTATAGATTGTGGGTGGTCTCACAGAACAATTGAATAATAATAGCTATCTTTTACGTGAACTTATAAAGTGTCTTGATACGTATGTAATTTGTGAGGAAGGGTGAGAATAAGATGCTTGTGTGACTGAATTGCAGTGCAATTTTATCACACCAATTCTAGCTTATGCAGAGGCCAAGGAAGACTTCATAGATGATTAGCTACTGGAGTCTTTGAAGGTAGCCAAGTAATGACATCCCTTTCCCCTATGCAGTTCTGAATTAATTGAAAAATGTAATAAATGTAGATATGGTATATTAGAGCCAGAATATCACATTATGAATAAAGGCCTGCTGTTAAACTCTCAAATTTGACAGACTTACCCACCCATTCAATAAAACATCAGACCATCTCAGGCCTACCGCAACCCTCTCAATGGGAATCATGAGTAAAGGTGTGGAGAAGAGCCAAGATTGTCATTCTAGAGCTTCTTCCTTCTGTAAGAATCGTCAGGAGTGGAACTATGTTCCCTCCATCATTAGCAGTAAATAAGAACAGGCAAGGCAGATTGATATATTGTGATGTGTTTCTAGGTGGAGAGTGATATGTAGTTAAATCTGGTTTAAAGTCCATTTAGGGTTAGGGTGTCTGGTCAATAAATAGACAAATTCTATAGGTATATAGTGGAGTTTGAAGCAGTTTCTCAATATATAACGTATTCAACCAACATTCACGCAAAGGTTGCTAGAGAGATCCAGACAAAAATTCTTTCTGCCATCCTAGGGTTTTGTCTATGAGTGGTAGATCCTCTGCCACTAAGTAAAAGAAATCTACGACTTTCCTCAATCATGGTAGGTAACTAAGGTGTTACTCTATTGGTTCCATCTACTGTAAGATCATTCATTTTTATAATTAGCATATCTGTGTCATAATGGTACTTTGAGGAGGTTGTTGCTAAGTCATGTCCGACTCTTTGTGACCCCATGGACTGTTTGTAACACACCAGGTTCCTTTGTCCTCCATTATCTCCCAAAGTTTGCTCAAATTCATGTCCATTAAGTTGTTGATGTTATCTAACTAACTTATCCTCTGTCACTCCCTTCTTTTGCCTTCAATCTTTCCCAGCATCAGGGTCTTTTCCAACGAGTCGCCTCTTCACAACAGATGGCCATAGTATTGAAACTTCAGCTTTACCTTCTGTCCTTCCAATGAATGTTCAAGGTTAATTTCCTTTGGGATAGACTGGTTTAAATATCTTTTCAGTCCAAGGTACTCTCTAGAGTCTTCTCCAGCACCACAATTCGAAAGCATCAATTCTTCGGTGCTCAGCCTTCTTTATGGTCCAACTCTCACATCCGTACATGACTACTGGAAAAACCATAGCTTTGACTATATGGACCTCTGTTGGCAAAGTGATGTCTCTGCTTTTTTAATATGCTGTCTAGTTTTGTCGTAGCTACTTTGAGGTATATGTAACTAAATATTGGATGAAGACCTGGTGGTCTTAAAGAAAGGAAGTTTAGAGAAGAGCTCAAAACTGCCTGTGTGACTTTAAACTTCTCACTTAGCCTGTCTCTCATTTTCTTCATTGATCAAACTAACAGTTTGGACTAGATATATCTCCAGTTGTGTCCATGTGGATACTTTATTTACTTTTTCACTTATCCTATATCTGCTATGTAGGTAGATTTACTTATATAAATCATTTCTCCCTCATTTTAAATTTATTGCATAAATAATAAAAATTTAAAAACATTTTAAAAAAGAATTATCCAATACTGTAAAGGATTGGTAATTTAAAATTTTGTTTCCTCAGCTTCTCCATGGGCACTAGTATTTTAATTGTTACAATCATACTGTGGATTTTGTCATGGACTATTTAGTCACTTAACATTTTATCACAAACATTTTCATAATTTTAATATCATATTTAATTACTACTTAATATTCATAGATGAGTATACTCTAATTTATTTATCAGTTCCAAATGTTGGTGATTGATTTGTGGAATTAGTAGCTTGTATTTTTTTTTAAGCTATGAAAAAGGTGTTTTTCTCATACTCTGGGCCTTCTTAAGGAGACTAAGCCTTGATCTCTGGAAAGTTTATCCCCTTTGCCTATTCAAGCTTTACCCATGTCAGAATCTCATGGATCCCTGCTTCTCACCCTAATTTTTAACATAAAACATTGAATTCTGACCTATATATCCTTGTCATGGCTCCTTTATTACCCACACAACCAAGTCCAGACTCCCAGCCCTGAAACTCTGTCCTCAGTGAAATTTTTTAAGGACCTTGGACTTCTGACTAGACTACAGACTTGGGATTAACCCTTTCCAATGTATTTTTTGTGTGGATATTAAGTCTGTTTTTCTCCTGTATTTAACCACAACTTTCATTGGAGAATCTTTTGAGCTCTTGGTGAAGATGATTAGAGGTGGGCTATCATCTAAATCAAAAGTCAACAGATTAGAAGGACAAGAAGATATAGACAAGATATTAGATATAGACAAGAAATTAGCTTCAGGACTCGGAGAAGGGTTGCATATTATTTGGGAAATACACTTGTCCATATTCCTTTTGAGTTGTATCAACAGTCATTTACCTTAATCTCCCTGTTAATATTATGGGATAGATGTAATGGGATGCCCTTGTAGTCATGACTATACACTTGATATTGGAGTAAGCTTGATGTATCAGCAGCAGAGACGGTTTATGAGCCATAGGATCCAGTTTGGCTTCAGAAAGTTTAAATAGACTACATCTCACAACATGACGTATTCTTTGAGCATATAAAGCCACCTGCAATGGATGACTCATCATGACATTTTGATGAAGTGATGATTAAAATTAGCAGTTAATAGATTATTTTCATTAAGTTATATATTTTAGATTTACGAGTTATGAGGACAGCACCTGGAAAAATTATAACAAAAGAAGACCTGGAGAAGACTGTAGAGATAATTCTCACAGAGACAGAAACAATGAACTTTTTAAATCTACCAACAGTTATGTTTTCTGTAGAATCTGAAGAAGCTGAGAAAGTAAGGTATGTGTGGTTTAATCATTTACATTGCTTTTGTAATTTAAATGCTAAATCAGAGGGCTCTATCTTTGTTTCTGTCTTTGAGGATTTCCAGATAAACACTGGTGGTATATGTGCCTTGTGAAACTGCATCCTATAAAGTGATATTTGTACCCCATGAAATTACATGTAAAGTATATATGTTGTATGTTCTTCCTAGAGGAGTAACTCATAGCTGTACCATATTCTTTAAAAATAGGTGAGCTACTAAGTTAAATAACAAAAGAAATAAAGGAAGCTTCTAAGTCTCAGTATAGGTTTTAATGATTTTTTTCTTTTATACATATATGAATTATTTTCAATTTAAAAAGAAATGACTGCCAGTTTTATATTCAAAACAACTTAAACTTAAGAAGGGAAAATGTGTTATGGGGATATGATGGAATTTACTATTGAGAGCAGATTTTCCATTTCTCTTTATTAATGAATATAAATGGATTTCTGACTCATGTATTTTGAAGTTCTGCTGTTAGGTACATATACATAAAGGATTGTTACATCTTTTTGTAGACTTGACCCCTTTATCATTATATAATACCCCTCTTTATCTCAAATAATTTTCTTTGCTCCAAAGCGTGCTCTGACTAAATTAATATGGCTGCTGCTGCTGCTGCTAAGTCGCTTCAGTCGTGTCTGACTCTGTGCGACCCCACAGATGGCAGCTCACCAGGCTCCCCCGTCCCTCGGATTCTCCAGGCAAGAACACTGGAGTGGGTTGCCATTTCCTTCTCCAATGCATGAAAGTGAAAAGTGAAAGTGAAGTCGCTCAGTCGTGTCCGACTCTAGCGACCTCATGGACCGCAGCCTACCAGGGTCCTCCATCCATGGGATTTTCCAGGCAAGAGTACTGGAGTGGGGTGCCATTGCCTTCTCCGAATATAGCTACATAAATAGATTATTTAGTATTTATATAGTTATTCAGATTATTTGCCTTCAAGTATAATTTGAATATGATTCATAGTACTAAAAAATTCATCACTAGCATAATTAAGGTATTATTTTTACCCAAATATAAAATATTGTAAAATTGTTTGGACTATAAAATACAATACAATTAGATCTTGAATAACATACTTTTTTAAAGTACATGAGACATAAGGGAAAAGTCCTAGGACCAGAAAAAGGAAAAGAATAACAATGGGATAGATAAGTGATTTAAAATCAGGGAGAGATGCTAGAGGAAAATGATAATATTAGCACATGGATCTAGAGCCCACCGGCAAGTCTTGGACCCCCCTCCCAAATTGAGAGAATCAAAAGAGAGGCTTTTATATTAAACCAAGACCCTTAGGGCTGCAGCTAGAGAAAGCCCACACACAACAATGAAGACCTAGCACAGTCAAAAATAACGAAAAATATTAGAAGAAAAATAAGATAGAGTTAAAACATCATTAACCCTAAGAAACTATCAAAATGATGACTGATAATTGCAAAAACATTTTAAAAGAATTTTAAAATAAAGTTTAGTTTATATAGTTGTTAAAATTAAAAAGTAAACAAAGCTTTAATCTTTGTTATTAAAAAGTAAGCATTTAAAATTTAAACAAGACATAATTGAATAGATATGTAATAAATCAAAACTTAGATCTAAGTTATACAAAATCTTGGAGAGAAAAATGATATCTAAAGCATCAGAGAGAAATTAAACAGATATTGATAATAGGCTAAAGGTCTAACATACACCTAATCATTTCCAAAAGGGCAGAATGCAAAGAATGGAAGAGAGCTGCTATTCAAAGACAGTAAGGATTTCCCCAAACTGTTGAAAAACACCATTCCACAGAAATAGGAATAAAAAAAAAAAAAAAAAGAAATCCACACACACCAATGGATACATTATACTCCAAAATACCAAATATTAAAAGAAGAATTTTTTTTTTTGCTACCTTGGGTCTTTGCTGCAGCACTTGGGCTCTTTGTTGTGGCACGTGGGCTTGTCTTGTGGCACAGGAGCTCTAGAGTACACGGACTCAGTAGTTGCACTGTGCAGGCTTCACCAATTACAGCATACAGATGCTGTAGTAGTGCTCTATTGGCTTCATTGTCCTGTAGCATGTGGGATCTTATTTCCCTGACCAGAGACTGAACAATGTCCAGTGCATTGGAAAGTGGATTCTTAGCTACTGAACCACTAAGATAATCCCTAAAAGATTTTAAAAGCAGAAGAAAACAGTAAAGAACATATCATTTACAGAGAAATAAACCAATAGCATTATTAGAGATAGAGTCACTTCATAAGGATAAGGGAGGTATAATTCTAAACATGAAACTTCTAATAAAATAACCTCTTAATATATGAGGCAAAAATTGGAAACTTGGTAAGTATTAAAATAGATATAAACATGCCTCTCAATTACTGATGTCAATCAGATAAAAAATTAGTTATAGAAAATTTGAACCCAAACCATAGTTTAATGGTAATATATAGAACTCTGAATTCAACAATTAGAGGACACATACTCTTTTCAAGCACACATGGAATATTATACAACTCACCCACGTACAAGGCCATGAAGTAAGGTTTCAAAAATTTCAAAGAAGTGATATCTGACAAATACTCTGAGCACAGTGGAGTGAAGTTAAAAATTAATAGCATAAATCTCAACTAAGACATAGAGACATATTCACATACACTTTTGAAAGTTAAAAAGTGCATTTTGTAAATTCCTCATGAACCAAATCATAATGGAAATCAAAGACATACTCAGAACTAAATAATTATGAAAATAATGCATAGTACAGAGCTTCCCAGGCCAGGCTAGTGATAAAGAATCCACCTGCCAATGCAAGAGATGCAAGAGACCCTGATTTGATCCCTGGGTCAAGAAGAACCCCAGAGAAAGAAATGGCAATCCACTCCAGTATTCTTGCCTGCAGAATCCCATGGACAGAGGAGCTTGGTAGGCAACAGTCCATGGGGTCGCAAAGAGTTGGGCACGACTGAGCACCCACACCGGAGAAGGCAACGGGACCCCCACTCCAGTACTCTTGCGTGGAAAATCCCATGGACAGAGGAGCCTGGTAGGCTGCAGTCCATGAGGTCGCTAAGAGTCTGACACGACTGAGCGACTTCACTTTGACATTTCACTTTCACACATTGGAAAAGGAAATGGCAACCCACTCCAGTGTTCTTGCCTGGAGAATCCCAGGGACGGGGGAGCCTGGTGGGCTGCCGTCTATGGAGTTGCACAGAGTCCGACACGACTGAAGCGACTTAGCAGCAGCAGCAGCAGAGCACACACACACACACACACACATGCAATACATATTATGGAATGACACAAAAGTAGTACTTTGAGAGAAATTTGTGGTTTTTTCAAGTGTCTGTATCAAAGTTCATAAAACCTATGTGGAAATGGTACAAGGCCAATTGCACTATTGGTGGGTACTCAAAGTTGTAGGGATGTTGGGGAGTATAGTGTAAAAGAGTCTTTGGGAGGTAGTTTAATGCAGTGTTTTCCTAAGATTTTTGATTGTTCACTTTTTGATTCACTTTTTGATCCCTTTTTAATGCAACCTACATTAAATAATTAATTTTGAGAAAAGTATAATATAAAAAGATATGTGTGGTAAAAATTAATTTTTATCAGTAAGTTGAGTATATATTATTTTTTTATAGCCAGAGAAACAAGAACTATGAGACTCTTTGTCGAAATAGATTGGGCAATGATTTATACGTAGAAAGGATGATGCAGACTATTAATGGAGCACCAAAAAATAAAGACGTTCAATGTGACAAAATCTTGAAAGAAGACAAAGGTAATTTATGTTATATTCTGCTTGGTAAATTACTATATTTTAATATACATCCATTGGGTCTGTTGATTAACAACTATTATAATGAAGTATATAAGGCAAAACGAAATGATTTGGCCAAATCACAATAGCTGGGTACTGTGATCTGCAACTTTCAAAATTTGACAATTTAGTTAATAAGTAATAAATACAGATTCAGAAGATTGGAATAGCATAATTATCAATCTTGATTTTTATACAAACTATATCATGGAACTTTGTACTCTTTACATATTAAGGGCAGATTTATGGCATCTTTATTTTCTCTTGTCCCACTCCCCTCCCAGATACAGTGGTGGTCTTAAAGACAGAAGCCTGCCTTCCTAGTGTGAGACCCTGGCCCTTGGTTCTAGAAGGAACAGAGCAGACCTTATTCTCAAAGAATTTGGCGTGTATGTTTTAACATGTCTAGGAGCTTCCTGGAATATTGACTCAAGGCTTTTGTCTTTTCTTGCCTAATTCAGAAAGACTATATTATGCTTATCACTATTAGAAAGTAACTCAAAGACATAGAAAGAAATAAAGAACACTGATAAAGGTAGCGACATAGGTAAACACAAAAGCCAGTATTATAATTTTGATTTGTAACTCCTGTGTTTTTGCAATGTGATTTAGAATAAATGCATTAAATAATAATTCTAAATCTATGCTACTGGGCATACAAAGTTGAAAGATATAATTTATGACATCAATTTAAAGTGGATGGGATTTAGCTGTATAGAAGCAGTTTATATAATGGAAGTAAGGTAGTATTATTTTAAAGTAGATTGTTAAAATTTTAAGAAATTAATTTTAATCCCCAAGGCAATCACCAAGAAATAACTTAAAAATTGCAGAAAAGAAAACTAGGAATAAGAATGATACACTATAAAAAATATCAAACACAAAAGAAGACAGTTATGGAGAATTTGAACAATATAGAAAGTATATGACATAAGAAGACAAATTAAAAGCGTCAGAAGTCCTTCCTAAACAATTATTACTTTAAATAAATGAATTAAAGACTCCAATTAAAGAGTAAAAGTTGGCAGGATGGATTTAAAAAAGACAGCAAACATCAAAATATCTGTAAGAGAAAACCATGATCCATCTATGTGTTTTCTAACAAGAGACTGTTTTTTCCAGTTTTATTGAGAAATAATTGATATGCATCAATGTATAAGTACAGCATGATGGTTTGATTTACATGTATTGTGAAATGAGTACCACAACAGGTTTATTTAACATATAAACATTTTAAATAAAATGTTTATTTTTTAATGTTTAAATAAATGTTTAAATAAAATGTTTATATATCCATTTAAATAAAATGTTTATTTAAACATTTAGCATGTTTATTAACATGGATGTTAAATAAACATATAGTTACAATAAAAAGAAAAGTTGCATGATATAAAATTAACACACAAAATTCATGTGTATTTCTACATACTACCAATGAGCAATCCAAAAAGGAAATTAAGAAAGTAATTTTGTTTCTAATAGCATCCAAAATAATAAATATATGTCAGAATAATAAAATAAAAATAAATATATGTCAGAATAATAAAATATGTCAGAATAAATTTAATTAAGGAGATGAAAAACTTGTACACTGATAACTATAAAACATTGCTGAAAAATGTAAAGGATACCTAAGTAAATGGGAATACATTCTGTATTTATGAATTGACTTAAGATTATTAAGATATGAATACCACCCAGAATAATGCCAAAGACTTTGAAATTTTTTTTTTTTATTTTTGCTTCTTGGTCATGCTGTAAGCCAGATGGGATCTTAGTTCCCTGATCAGGGATGAACCTGCACCCGCTATAGTAGAAGCACAGAGTCTTAACCACAGGACTGCCAGGGAAGTACCCCCAAAGACTTCATTGCAACAACAGGAAAAAAAACCATCCTAAAATTTATGCAGAATATCAAGGGATCCCCAAGTAGCAAAAACAATCTTGACAAAGAACAGAGTTAGAGACCTCATACTTCCTGGTTTAAAAACTTGCTATAAAGTTATGATCAAAATAGGTTGTACCAGCATATAGATAGATATATAAACCAGAAGAATAGAATAGGGATCCCAGAAATAACCCTCAGATATATAGTTAAGTGATTTTTGATGAAGGTGCCAAGACCGTCAGCTGGTGCTGGGGAAACTAGATAGCCACATGTGAAGAATAAAGTTGGATTCAGACCTCATATTATATGGAAAAATTAACTCAAAAGTGTTGTTTAGTCGCTCAGTTGTGTCCGACTCTTTGTGACCCCATGGACTGCAGCACACCAGGTGTCCCTGTCCATCACTAACTCCTTGAGCTTACTCAAACTCATGTCCATCGAGTTGGTGATGCCATCCAACTATCTCATCCTCTGTCATCCCCTTCTCCTCCTGACTTCAATCTTTCCCAGCATCAGGGTCTTTTCAAATGAGTCAGTTCTTCCCATCAGGTGGCCAAAATATTGGAGTTTCAGCTTCAACATCAGTCTTTCCAATGAATATTCAGGACTGATTTCCTTTAGGATGGACTGGTTGGATCTCCTTGCACTCCAAGGGACTCTCAAGAGTCTTCTCCAACACCACAGTTCAAAAGCATCAATTCTTCAGCCCTCAGCTTTCTTTATAGTCCAACTCTCACATCCATACATGACCACTGGAAAAACAATAGCCTTGACTAGACGGACCTTTGTTGGCAAAGTAATGTCTCTGCTTTTTAATATGCTGTCTAGGTTGGTCATAACTTTTCTTCCAAGGAGCAAGTATCTTTTAATTTCATGGTGCAGTCACCATCTGCAGTCATTTGGGGGCCCCCCAAAAATAAAGTCTCTCACTGTTTCCATTGTTTGCCCATCTATTTCCCATGAAGTGATGGGACCGGATGCCATGATCTTCATTTTCTGAATGTTGAGCTTTAAGCCAACTTTTTCACTCTCCACTTTCACTTTCATCAAGAGGCTTTTTAGTTCCTCTTCACTTTCTGCCATAAGGGTGGTGTCATCTGCATATCTGAGGTTATTGATATTTCTCCCGGCAATCTTGATTCCAGCTTGTGTTTCTTCCAGTCTAGCGTTTCTCATGATGTTTCCTTTGGTATCTCTAATTTTCCTGAAGAGATGTCTAGTCTTTCCCATTCTACTGTTTTCCTCCATTTCTTTGCATTAATCACTGAGGAAGGCTTTCTTATCTCTCCTTGCTATTCTTTGAAACTCTGCATTCAAATGAGTACATCTTTGCTTTTCTCCTTTGCCTTTCACTTCTCTTATTTTCACAGCTATTTGTAAGGTCTCCTGAGAAAACCATTTTGTCTTTTTGCATTTCTTTTTCTTGGGGATAGTCTTGATCCCTGCTTCCTGTACAATGTCATGAACCTCCATCCATAGTTCTTCAGGCACACTATCAGATCTAATCCCTTGAATCTATTTGTCACTTCCACTGTATAACTGTAAGGGATTTGATTTAGGTCATATCATAGTGGTCTAGTGTTTTTCCCTATTTTATCCAATTTAAGACTGAATTTGGCAATAAGGAGTTCATGATGTGAGCCACAGTCAGCTCCTGGTCTTGTTTTTGCTGACTGTGTAGAGCTTCTCCATCTTTGGCTGCAAAGAATGTAATCAGTCTGATTTCACTATTGACCATCTGGTGATGTCCACATGTAGTCTTCTCTTGTGTTGTTGGAAGATGGTGTTTGCTATGACCAGTGCATTCTCTTGGCAAAATGCTATTAGCCTTTGCCCTTCTTCATTCTGTACTCCAAGGCCAAATTTGCTTGTTACTCCAGCTATCTCTTCCTATTTTTGCATTCCAATCCCATATAATGAAAAGGACGTCTTTTTTTGGTGTTATTTCTAGAAGGTCTTGTAGGTCTTCATAGAACCATTCAATGTCAGCTTCTTCAGCATTACTGGTAGGGCATAGTCTTAGACTACTGTGATAGTGAATGGTTTGACTTGGAAACAAACAGAGATCATTCTGTTGTTTTTGAGATTACATCCAAGTACTGCATTTTGGACTCTTTTGTTAACTATGATGGCTACTCCATTTCTTCTAAGGGATTCTTGCCCATAGTAGTAGATAATAACGGTCACCTGAGTTAAATTCACCCATTCAAGTCCATTTGCTGATTCCTAAAATGTTGATGTTCACTCTTGCCATCTCCTGATTGACCACTTCCAATTTGCCTTGATTCATGAACCTAACATTCCAGGTTCCTATGCAACACTGCTCTTTACAGCCTTGGGCTTTACTTCCATCACCAGTCACATCCACAACTGGGTGTTTCTTTGGCTCTGTCTCTTCATTCTTTCTGGAGTTATTTCTCCACTGGTCTCCAGTAGCATATTGGGCACCTCCTGACCTGGGGAGTTCATCTTTCAGTGTCCTAACTTTTTGCTTTTTCATACTGTTCATGAGGTTCTTAAGGCAAGAATAGTGAAGTAGTTTGCCATTTCCTTCTCCAGTGGACCATGTTTTGTCAGAACTCTCCAACATGACCTGTCCATCTTGGGTGGCCCTACATGGCATGGCTCATAGTTTCATTGAGTTAGACAAGGCTGTGGTCCATGTGATCAGATTGGTTTTCTGTGATTCTGGTTTTCATTTCTTCTGCCCTCTGATCAGTCAGTCAGTTCAGTCGCTCAGTCGTGTCTGACTCTTTGCAACCCCATGAAACACAGCACGCCAGGCCTCCCTGTCCATCACCCACTCCTTGAGTTTACCCAAACTCATGTCCATTGAGTCGGTGATGCCATCTAACCATCTCAACCTCTGTCGTCCCCTTCTCCTCCTGCCTTAAATCTTTTCCAACATCAGGGTCTTTTCAAATGAGTCAGCTCTTTGCATCAGGTGGCCAAAGTATTGGAGCCTCAGCTTCAACATCAGTCCTTCCAATGAACACCCAGGACTGATCTCCTTTAGGAGGGACTGGTTGGATCTCCTTGCAGTCCAAGGGACTCTCTCAAGAGTCTTCTCCAGCACCACAGTTCAAAAGTATCAATTCTTCTGTGCTCAGCTTTCTTTATAATCCAACTCTCATATCTATGACTACTGGAAAAACCATAGCCTTGACTAGACTGACCTTTGTTGACAAAGTAATGTCTCTGCTTTTTAACATGCTGTCTAGGTTGGTCATAACTTGCCTTCCAAGAAGTGTCTTTTAATTTCATGGCTGCAGTCACCATCTGCAGTAATTTTGGAGCCCCAAAAAATAAAGTCAGCCACTGTTTGCACTGTTTCACCATCTATTTGCCATGAAGTGATAGGAGAAGGGTAAAAGACTTATGGAAGCTTCCTGATGGGAAAGACTGACTGAGGGGGAAACTGGGTCTTGTTCTGATGGGAGGGGCCATGCTCAGTAAATCTTCAATCCAATTTTCTGTTGATAGGCGGGGCTGTGTTCCCTCCCTGTTATTTGACCTGAGGCCAAACTATGGTGGAGGTGATAAAGATAATTTTGACCTACTTTGAAAGGTCCCATGCTTGCACTGTTGCACTCAGTGCCCCCAACCCTGCAGCATGCCACCACCAACCCGTGCCTCCACTGGAGACTCCTGGACACTCATCGGCAACTCTGGGTCAGTCTCTTGTGGGGTCACTGCTCCCTTCTTCTGGGTCCTGGTGCACACAAGGTTTTGTTTGTGCCCTCCAGGAGTCTGTTTCCCCATTCTTGTGTAAGTTCTGGCAGCTCTATGGTGGGGTTAATGGCGACTTCCTCCAAGAGGACTTATGCCATACCCAGGTCTACTGCACCCATAACCCCTGCAGCAATGTACTGCTGACCCGTACCTCTGCAAGAGACATTCAAACACAGTTCTGTCTCAGTCTCTGTGGGGTCTCTGGGTCCTGGTGCATACAAGGTTTGTTTGAGCCCTCTGAGTGTCTCTGGCAAGTATATAGTTTGATTCTATATGTGATTTCACCCCTCCTACTGTCTTGCTGGGGCTTCTCCTTTGCCCTTGGACGTGAGATAAGAGCCAAAATTATAAAACTCTTAAAAAATTTGAGGTAGATATTTTTGCCTTTGCCTTGACAGTAGATTCTTAGATATGACACTGGAATCATTGTGAACAAAAGAAAAAATACTGAGCTGCATCAAAATTAAAAGCTTTGTCCATCAAATAGCTATCAAAAAAGTGAAAGGACAACTTACATGATGGAATAAGATATTTGCAAATCTTATTTCTCTTAAGGTCTAGTATCCAGACTATATACAAAACACTTATAATCCAAGAACCAGAAGACAACAGAATAAAACAGTGGGCATAAAACTTGAACTTGTTTTCCAAAGGAAGAAAACAAATGACCAACAAGCAGAAGAAAATATGTTAAACACCATTAGTCATTAGAGAATACAGTAAAGACCACAATGAGTTGCTGCTTCTCCCACATTAAATGGCTATAATTAAAAAGAACAAACCAGAGGACAAGCATTGACAAAGAAGTTGATAAACTGAAGCTCCCATACAGTGCTGCTGGGAATGTAAAATGGTTCAGCTGCTCTGGAAAATAGTTTGGTAATTCCTCAAATAATGAGAAAGACTTTCCTTATGACTCAGCAGTTCCACTCCTAGGTATATACCTCATAGAATTGAAACTAGGTACTCAAATACATGTACACACAAGTTCTTGAAAGCAATACTTACCACAGTCAAAAAGTAGAAACAACTGAAATGTCAATCAGTGAATGAATGAACAGACAAAGTGTGTAAATACATATGTGAAGTGAGTGAAAGTCTCTCAGTCATGTTTGAGTCTTTGTGACCCCATGGACTACACAGTCCATGGAATTCTCCAAGCCAGAATACTGGAGTGGGTAACCTTTCCCTTCTCCAGGGGATCTTCCCAACCCAGGGATTGAACCCAGGTCTCCTACATTGCAGGTGGATTCTTTACCACCTGAGCCACAATGAAAGCCCAAGAATACTGGTGTGGGTAGCCTATCCCTTCTCCAGTGGATCTTCCTGACTCAGGAATTGAACTGGGGTCTCCTGCATTGCAGACAGATTCTTCACCAACTGAGCTATCAGGAAGACTCGTAAATACATATAATGGAATATAATTCAGTCACAAAAGGAATAAAGTACCTTCTCTGAGAAACTACCCCTCTTCTACCCTGGAATATGTCAAAAATTTCTACTCTGGAGAGGACAAAATAGAGGCTCTTTAGATGGAGAATACCAGGCACAGATCAAGACATGGGTTGTTGTTGTTCAGTCACTGAGTCATTCTTTGTGACCCCATGAACAGCACCATGCCAGGCTTCCCTGTCCTTCACTATCTGCTGGAGTTTGTTCAAATTCATGTCCACTGAGTCAGTGATGTTTTGTAAAAAACATCCTCTGTCGCCCCTCTCTCCTCCTGCCCTCAATCTTTCCCAGCATCAGAGTCTTTTCCAGTGAGTCAGCTCTATGTATCAGGTGGCCAAAATATTGGAGCTTCAGCTTCAGCATCAGTCCTGCCAATGAATATTCAAGGTGGATTTCCTTTAGGATTAACTGGTTTGATCTCCTTGCAGTCCAAGGGACTCTCAAGAGTCTTCTCCAGCTCCACAGTTCAAAAGCATCAATTCTTTGGCTCTCAGCCTTCTTTATGACCCAACTCTCACATCTGTACATGACTACTGGAAAAACCATAGCTGACTATACAATGGATACTTAAGCAAAACAAACAAACAAAAAAACTACAAAAAAACCCCAAACAAATACCCCCAATGCATACTGAATTCTATACACAGAGAGTCCCTGAAATCCTATCCTCCCTCATAGAAGGCTTATAAAACCATAGGTAGCCAGATTCTTAATTATCCTTTATCTGAACGTACCAACAGTTAATTTATTCATTTGCCTACTGAAAGGCATCTTGATTGTTTCAAGTTTTGGCACTTATCAGTAAGGCTGGTATAAATATCTATGTGCAAGTTTTTGTGTAGATATAGGTTTTTAAGTCCTTTGGGTAAATATTGAGGAGTGTGATTATTAGATTGTATGGAAACAGTATTTTTATTTATTTATTTTTAATAGCCACACTGCCTTCTAAAGTGATTGTACCATTACCAGCAGTGATGGAGAGTTACTGTGGTTTCACATCCTCACTAGCATTTCGTGTTGTCAGTATTCCAGATTTTGACCATTCTAGTAGTGTGCAGTGGTAACTTATTTTTGTTTGTTCGGGTAGGGGTTGGCTATGCTGCATGGCTTGGGGAATTCTGGTTCACCAATTAGGAATCAAACCCTGATCCCCACAGTGAAAGTGCCAAGTCCCAACCACTGGATCACAGGGAATTCCCCTCATTTTTTGTTTTAACTTATTTTCCCATGATGACATATGATAAGGAGTATATTTTCCTATACTTACTTGCCACCTGTATGCCTTTTTATTTGGATGAGATATCTGTTAAGTTCTTTGGCCCATTTTAAAATTTGGTTGTTTGTTTTCTTATTGTTAAGGATCAAAAGATATTTGTATATTTTAGACAACAGTCCTTTTTCAATTGTATCTTTAGCAAATGTTTTCTTCCAGTGTGTGGCTTGTCTTGCTATTCTCTTGACATTTTCTTTTACAGAGCAGACATTTTTAATTTTAATGAAACCCAGATTATCAATTATTGCTTAATAGATTGTACTTTTGCTGTTGTTTCTAAAAAGTTATTGCCATACTCAAGGTCATCTAAATTTTTGCCTATATTTTCTTCTATGAGTTTTCTAGTTTTGCCTTTTACTTTTAGGTTTAAAACAAGTTTTTAGTTAATTTTCCTGAAGGATGTAAGATCTGTATCTAGATTAATTTTTTTTTTTTTTTGCACTTGGATGTCCGGTTTGTTCCAGCACCATTTGTTGAAAAGCCTATCTTTGCTTCATCTATTTTTGTTCCTTTGACAGAGATTAGCTGACTATGTTAATGTCAGTGTTTTTCTGAGCTCTCTATTCTGTTCCGTGCACATTATCTTGATTACTGTAGCAGTGTAGTAAGTCTTCAGGTTGAGTAGTGTCAGTGCTCCTATTTTGTTCTTTGTCTTCAATATTGTGCTGGCTTTTCTGGGTCTTTTGTCCCTTTATGTAAACTTTAGAATCAGTTCCTTTTTGTCAATTCACTTCTTTTTTAATTGGAGGAAAACTGCTTTACAATGTTGTGTTGGTTTCTTTCTGGAAGCATGAGGTCTTCTGCCAGCATTTAGTAGGTGTTCTGTAGGAGTTGTTCCACATGCAGAAGTATTTTTGATGTATTTGTGGGGAGGAAGATGATCTCCACGTCTTACTCCTCCACCATCTTGAGAGTCTCCCCTAGAATCTGTTTGTTAATATGCACAAAGTTACTTGCTTAGATTTGATTGAAATTGCATTGAATCTATAGATCAATTTGGGCAGGACAGGCATCATGACAATGCTGAGTTGTCATGCTATCAATAAACATGGAATATCTCTCCATTTATTTCATTCTTTAATTTTGTTCATCAGAGTTTTGTAGTCTTCCTTACGTTTTGTACATATTTTGTTAGACTTATTCCTACTTCGCTTTTGGGTGCTAATGTAGATCATATTGTTTCAAATTTCAAATTCCTTTGTTCATCGTTAATATATAGCAAAGAGATTGATTTTTGCATAGTGTTAACCTTGTACCCTGAAACTTTGCTGTAATCACTTAGTAGTTCAGTAGTTTTTTTGTTAATTCTTTCAGGTTTTCTATATAGATGATTATGTCATCTGAGTTGAAAAACAGTTTATTTATTCCTTTCCATTCTGTACTTCTTTTATTAGCATTTACTTTTTCTTATCTTACTGCATTAGCTTGGACTTCCAGTATGATGTTGAAAGGAGTGGTAAGAGGAGACATCTTTGCCTTGTCCTGATCTTAGTGAAATATTTTCTAGTTTCTAGAAGAAACTCATTGGGTTTTGTAGGTGTTCTTTATCAAGTTGAGGAAGTTCCACCTCTATTCCTAGTTTACTGCAAGTTTTTATCATGAATGAGTGTTGGATTTTGCCAAGTGCCTTTTCTGAATCTGTTGATATGACCAAGTCATTTTTCTTCTTTGGCCTGATATTATGGATTACATCAATCAATTTTCCAGTGTTGAACTAGTTTTGCATATCTGGGAGAAACTCCACTTAGTTGTGGTGTGTAATTCTCTTTATATATTGTTGGATTTGATTGCTAACATTTTGTAGAGGATTCTTGCATCTATGTTCATGAAAGTTATTGGTCTGCCATCTTCCTTTCTTATGGTCTGTTTCTGGTATTGGAGTAATGCTGGCCTCAAAGTATGAGTTAAGTATTCCCTCTATTTCTATCTTCTGAAAGATGTTACAGGGAATTGGTGCAATTTTCTCCTTAAATTATTAGTAGAATTCAATACCTGTATCTGAGCCCAGTGCTTTTAGTTTTGGAAGATTATTAATTATGACTCCATTTCCTTAATCGAGATAGGGCTATACAGATTGTCTATTCTTTCTTGTGTGAGTTTTGGCAGACTGTGTCTTTCAAGGAATTGGTCAGTTTCATCAAGATTGTAAAATCTATTGGGATAGTTTGTTCATAGTGTTCCTTTGTTATCTTTTTAATGTTCATGGAATCTGCAGGGACATCCTCTCTTTCTCATATGATATTAGTACTTTTTTCTTAGCTCAGGGAATTCTAAAGGGGAAAGAATATAAAAGAGAATGGATATATGTGTGTATATAACCTATTCACTTTGCTATACACCTGAAACTAACACAACCTTGTAAATCAACTATACTCCAATTGGAATTTTTAAAACCAATGCTACAGTTTATACTAAAGAATTTGACAAAGATCAAGTAAATATTGAGACTATGGATCAATAGAAGAGATGGAAATTTTAAAAAGTGCCTTTACCACTGATGAAGCTAATTGAAACATGTAGCCTTTCATCCACAGCTGAGTGGACTTGCTATTTCTTCCCTTCAGAAGAATACCAACAATAATTGGCACAGCTAGAAAGCACAGACCTTCTGTGCATGGGTGAGAATAGATGAGAATTCATGCTTTCTGCAAATGAGCAGACTTAACAAAAGAATCCAGAAGTGGCCAAATTGTAATTCCATCTCCTAAACTTTCCTGTAGGATTAGTCATTTCTCTTTGCCTGGTAATGTATGAATAAGGGACATAGAGAAGCCAGAAATGTCAATTTAGCTGAAGTTGCCTCTGTAAAGATTCAGAAAAACTGACAAAAAGTTTCCTACCTAACAATCCACATGCAATACTTTATTATAGAAGTTGCATTTCAAATAAATGGATAATTCAATGAATGTATTAGTGTTCCTGGCTAACTTTTTAAAATACAGTTAAATTCTAAAAGTTGGTACATTTCATAAAGACAGTTTGTTTTCTATGTATATTATATAGTATAGTAAAAACTCTTTTAAGAAGTATGTGTGATATGAGATCATTTTAATTAAAAAATGCATATGTATTTATTCATGTGCTAACACATATATATTTATGTCAATCTGGAAGGACATGCATGAAAATGTTACCAGTTGTTTCTAGGTTATGGAAATGTAAGTCTTATTTACCTTTTCTTTTACAGTAATCACGTCTTTTTACTCAGCTAAAATAAAATTATTTTTCTATTAATGTTATATGGCCAATTGTTATTATAGCCTGAATTAAACCAGTAGATAGAAACAATGTTTTAAAACTTTTAAAAACTATTTACACAATCTTACACTCAGAAATACTCAAAACTTAGGTATAGTTAGGAATACCATTTTTCTGATAGTAGCTAAAATAAGATTTCAATTGTGTATGATAGTATAGAATTAGGAAGTCACAATCCTGATTTATTATTCTAACGTACATAATTATGGCATGTACATAGTACCTATTTCCTAGGTTTTCTGTTTCTTAGGTTAATTATATTTTATCCAATGAACAAATGTAATGATGTTACCAAAACTAAAATTGGGGCTTCCCTGGTGGCTCAGTACTCTTGCCTGGAAAATTCCATGGATGGAGGAGCCTGGTAGGCTGCAGTCCATGGGGTCACTAAGAGTTGGACACTACTGAGTGACTTCACTTTCACTTTTCACTTCCATGCATTGGAGAAGGAAAGGGCAACCCACTCCAGTGTTCTTGCCTGGAGAATCCCAGGGACGGGGGAGCCTGGTGGGCTGCCATCTATGGGGTCGCACAGAGTCAGACACGACTGAAGTGACTTAGCATTAGCATGGTGGCTCAGATGGTACAGAATCTGCCTGCAATGCTGGAGACCTGGGCTTGATCCCAGAGTTGGGAAGATCACTGGCTACCCACTCCAGTTTTCTGACCTGGAGAATGCCATGGACAGAGGAGCCTGGCAAGCTACAATCCATGGGCATCATTAACTATTTCTTGCCATTGCTGTAAAACAATAGTTTTTTCCCTGAACAATAGATATTCTTACCTTAGATTTTGCTTTAGCTAGCTATATATAAGCTAAAATATTATAATTTGGTTTAAAGTAATGTTTACCTTCCTTTTCTTTATTTAGGTATAATGTCCACGGCTTGGGATTTGTATGATTCTTACAATGCTATGGAACTTTCATCTTTACCACCAAAACGGTCTATGATTGACTCAAGTAGTAAAGCAAATGTACCTTCAAAAGACTGGGAACAAACGGTGGCAGGGAGTAATTTAGAAAAAAGTAAGATTTCATTTATTTCAGTTTTTTAAAAATTGGGATAATTGAATTAAAACATTAGATTAGTTTCAAGCGTGCAACATAATAATTTGATCTTTGTGCACACTACAAAGTGATCACCACAATAAGTCTAGTTACTGTCACTCTATAAACTTCCCTCTCTAGCCATTTCACTTACCCCTCAACCTCCTTCCCCTCTAATAGCCATCAATTTGTTTATGAGTTTTGTTTTTATTTTTTATATTCTGCATATGAGTGAAATCATACAGTATTTGTCTTTCTCTCTCTGTTTTATTTCACTTAACATTGTTGTTCAGTTGCTCAGTTGTGTCCAACTCTTTGCAACCCCATGGACTACAGCACACCAGGCTTCCCTGTCCTTTACCAACTCCCCGGGCTTGCTCAAACTCATGTCCATTGAGTCAGTGATGCCATCCAACCATCTCATCCTCTGTCATCCCCTTCTCCTGCCTTCACACTTTCCCAGCATCAGGGTCTTATTTCTAATGAGTCGGCTCTTCTCATAAGGTGGCCAGAGTATTGGAGCTTCAGTTCCAGCATCAGTCCTTCCAGTGAATATTCAGGGTTGATTTCTTTTAGGATGGACTGGTTTGATCTCCTTGCTGTCCAAGGGATTCTCAAGAGTCTTCTCCAACACCAAACTTCAAAAGCTTCAATTCTTCACTGTGTACAGCCTTCTTTATGATTCAGTTCTTACATCTGTACATGACTACTGGAAAAACTATAGCTTTGACTAGACGGACCTTTGTTGGCAAAGTAATGTCTGTGCTGTTTAGGTTGGTCATGGTTTTTCTTCCAAGGAGCAAGTGTCTTTTAATTTCATCGCTGCAGTCACCATCTGCAGTGATTTTGGAGCCCAAGAAAATAAAGCCTGTCACTGTTTCCATTGTTTCCCTATCTATTTGCCATGAAGTGATGGGACCGGATGCCATGATCTTAGTTTTCTGAATGTTGAATTTTAAGCCAGCTTTTTCCCTCTCTCTTTCACCTTCATCAAGATCCTCTTTAGTTCCTCTTCACTTTCTGCCATAAGAATGGTGTCATCTGCATATCTGAGGTTATTGCTGTTTCTCCTGGCAATCTTGATTCTGCTTGTGCTTTATCCAGCCTGGCATTTCACATGATGTTATCTGCATATAGGTTATATAAGCAGAGTGACAATATACATCCTTGACGAACTCCTTTCCCAATTTAGAGCCAGTCCATTGTTCCATGTCTGGTTCTAACTGTTGCTTCTTGACCTGCATACAGATTTCTCAGGAGGCAGATAAAATGGTCTGGTATTCCCATCTCTAAGAATTTTCTATGTTTTATTGTGAGCCATACACTCAAAGACTTTCATGTAGTCAGTGAAACAGAAGGAGATGTTTTTTCTGGAATTCTCTTGCTTTTTCTATGATCCAACGGATGTTGGCAATTTAATCTCTGGTTTCCCCTGCATTTTCTAAATCCAGCTTGAACATCTGGGAGTTCTCGGTTCATGTCCTGTTGAAGCCTAGCTTGGAGAATTTCGAGCGTTACCTGCCAGTGTGTGACATGAGTGCAATTGTGCAGCAATTTGAACATTCTTTGGCATTGCCCTTCTTTGGAACTGGAAAGAAAACTGACCTTTTCCAGTCTGTGGCAACTGCTGAGTTTTCCTAATTTGCTGGCATATTGAGTGCAATACTTTCACAGCATCATCTTTCAGGATTTGAAGTAGCTGGAATTCCATAACTTCCACTAGCTTTGTTCGTAGTGATGCTTCCTAAGGCCCACTTGACTTCGCATCCCAGGATGTCTGGCTCTAGGTGAGTGATCACACCTTCGTGGGTCATTAAGATATTTTTTGTATAGTTCTGTGTATTCTTTCTACCTCTTCTTAATATCTTCTGGTTCTGTTAGGTCCATTCTGTTCTTTATTGTGCCCATCTTTGCATGAAATGTTCCCCTGGTATCTAATTTTCTCAAAGGAATTGTTTTCCTCTATTTCTTTGCATTGATCACTGAGGAACTCTTCCTTATCTCTCCTTGCTATTCTTTGGAACTCTGCATTCAGATTCGTATATCTTTCCTTTTGTCGTTTTCTTTTCACTTCTCTTTTCAGCTATTTGTAAGGCTTCCTCAGATAACCATTTTGCCTCTTTGCATTTCTTTTTCTCGGAGATGGTCTTGATCCCTGCCTTCTGTACAATGTCATGAACCTCCGTCTATAGTTCTTTAGGCACTCTATCAGATCTAATCCCTTGAATCTACTTGTCACTTCCACTGTATGCAAGGGATTTGATTTAGGTCATACCTGAATGGCCTAGTGGTTTTCCCTACTTTATTCAATTTAAGTCTGAATTTGGCAATAAGGAGTTCGTGATCTGAGCCACAATCAGCTCCCAGTCTTGTTTTTGCTGACTGTATAGATCTTCTCCATCTTCGGCTGCAAAAGTATAATCAATCTGATTTCACTATTGACCATCTGGTGATGTCCATGTGTAGAGTCTTCTCTTGTGTTGTTGGAAGATGGTGTTTGCTATGACCAGTGCATTCTCTTGGTGAGACTCGTTTAGCCTCTGCCCTACTTCATTTTGTACTGCAAGGCCAAGCTTGCCTGAATCCCGGTATCTCTTGACTTCCTACTTTTGCATTCCAGTCCCCTATGATGAAAAGGACCACTTAACTTAATGTCTTGCATTTCCCTGATAATTGGTGGTGTTGAACATCTCATGTGCCGTTTGGGAAAAATGTCTCTTTAGCTTATCTTCTTTTTTTTTTTTTTTGCTATTGTGTTCTTTGAGCTCTTGGTGTTAATCCCTTATCAGATATATGGTTTGCAAATATTTTCTCCCATTCAGTAGGTTGTCTTTTCATTTTATTGATGGTTTCCCTTGCTATGCAGAAGGTTTTTAGTTTATTTCCCTCTGTATATAAGACAGTATTTTTTCCTTGGTGCTTTGTATATTTTTGTTTTGTTTTCGGTTTTCAGAAGCTTGAGTATGGTGTATCTTGGTGTGAATTTCTTTAGGTTTATCTTTTTTGGAATTCACTGTTTCTTAATTCTGTATGTTTTTCTTTGCCAAATTTTGGAAGATTTCAGCTATTATTTCTTCAAGTACTTTTTTGGTCTCATCCTTTTCTTCTCTCCCCAATGATGTGAATATTATATATCTTGTTAGAGGTCTCTGGGCCTCTATTCATATATATATATATATATATTTTTTTTTTTTGCAGATTATTTTCTTTCTGGTTTTCAGATGTGGTAATTTCTATTTTTCTCTTCAAGTTCACTGATTCTCTTCTCTGTCCCTTCCATTTTGCTGTTGAGCCCATCTGTTGAATTTTTTGTCAGATATTTTTTATGTTAGATATATTTTATCTGTTGTCAGATAATTTAAGCATCTCTGTCCTCTTAGTGTTGGTTTCTATTGATTTTGTGTGTTTTTTTGTTTCATTTAAGTAGAGATTTTCTTGGTTCTTTGATCAGTGACGTTCAGTTGAAATTTAGAGACTTGGGGTATTATGTTTTGAGAACTGGATCTTGTTTAAACTTCATTTTTAGCAGGATTTGTTTGACACTATTTTGACAGGGAAATTCACTGCTCCATTACCGCCAGGTGAAAGTAAAAGTGGGGTTTACTGCTCCATTTTGTGTGTGTGTGTGTGTGTGTGTGTGCACATGCTCACCTTCACTTAGTCGTTTCTGACTCTTTGCAATCCCATGGACTGTAGCCCACCAGGCTCCTCTGTCCATGGAATTTCCCAGGCAAGAATATTGGAGGAAAAAAAACAAAGAATATTGGAGAAGGTTGCCATTTCCTACTCCAGGGGATCTTCCTGATCCAGGGATTGAACCTGGGTCTCTTACATTTCCTACATCGGCAGGCAGATTCTTTACCACTAGCACCACCTGGGAAGCACCCATTACTAGAGTAGAAATCCATATTTTTCACTTGCCCTTCAATTACACTGAGAGAGGGGATCATCTCATTTCTGTTCTGTAATGTTAGATGGGGAGCTCTAACCTTGTGTAAGGTAGATAGTGAGCTCTAACTTCCATTGATACCTACATGGCTGGGAGGGATAGGAGCACCTCATTAACACTTCCTGACACCATGGATTGGAACTTGGCTTTTTTACTTTGGGACAGTTCTGTAAGTTCTGACTGTACCAATCCAACTCTGACTATTGGGAAGAACCTTGTTACTGCCAAATAGCTGTGGAATTCCATGTTTCCCAAGAGATCTTAACTGACATTGCACAAAGGGCAGCACAGTCATTTTTTTCTTTTTTGGGTAGGATTGAAAGTCCTAGCTCCTTACTGAGCGTTTTCTGACACCACACCCACTGGAAGGCTGGGAGATTGGAAAGCCTTGTTAGAATTGGCAAGAATGGAAGTCTAGACTTCCCGCTTGGCTAGTGGTATTTGTGGAATGGGTGGGGCTAGAATTTTTTCTGTTTTTCCTGGAGAGAAATGGTTATATCCTAAGTTTTCTTTCTTGCAAGGTTGTTGTTTTCCTGGGTTTTGGCTAAAGAGAGGAGGTTTGTCTGGAGTATCTGCAGTAATAAGAAATCCAGGAAACGCACCACTGTGTCATTCCCTGGGTCCTGAGCAATCTTTTTCCTCTGCCTTCTTCTGACAAAGGCTTTCAAAGGCTTCCTCTAAAAAAAAAAAAAAAAATTAATGTCCCAAGATTTTTAGTTGTATTTAGCAAAGGAATAGGGAAAAGTGTGTTTACTCCATCTTCATGGATGCAGGATTCCCCTTCATTCTGTTTTAACTAAGTAATAAGTAGAATATCATTCCTCAAATATGTACACATCCCGATCTCAGGAACTTATGAATAGGTTACCTTACATGAGATAAGAGACTATCCAAATGTGACTACATTAAGGATCTAAAAGAGGGAGGTTATCCTGGATTATCTGAGTGGACCCAAACCTATCAAATGGGTACTTTGGAGTATTTTTTCCATTTCTGGTCAGAGAGAGATATAATGGCAGGACCATCAGAGAGATGCAATGTTGCTGTCTTTTGAAGATGGACGGTGGGTTGGTGGTTGCTTCTAGAAATTGGCAAGGAAATTAATTCTCTAGAGCCTTCAGAAAGGAACATAACCCTAATAACCTTTTGGTTTTGGCCAAGTGAGACCTGGGTTGATCTCGAACCTAGAGAACTTTAAATTTGTATCCACTTTAAATTTAATTTTAAATTTAATCTAGAACTTTAAATTTAGTCCACTAAATTTTTGGTAATTTGTTATAGCATTAATAAACAACAGTAGTGTAGTATTCCTATAAAGCAATAAATTAAACCTTTATCTGAAGGTGTAATGAAGACTGATAATGATTTAATTTCAATTTGAATAAAAATATATGGAGATACAAATTACCTTATGAGTTATCATTGCTTATTTTCTGAAAGCAGCACATTTTTTGATTCCAGAATGAGATAATATATGTATATCTTGCATGTGCTTGGTTCCTACAAGACATTCAATAAGTAACTATTAAAGTTGTTGTGAATACTGGAGGAATACAAATAGTGATGGCAAAATGTCATTGATAAATCTTTAGAATGTACAAACCAGCTAATATTATAATATTTGAATTATGTTACCATTGCATCATATTTGTATTTTACAGTTAGTGAAGGTAGTTCTCTAATGGATATTGAAAATGTAATTCTGGCTAAAGTTCGTGATGAAGAAGAAGACAACTCAGATGCAGTATTTAAATCTGATAAGTTTCAGCAGGACTTATTTTTTATGGAACGAGTTATAATGGAAAATATATTTCAGCCAAAACTTGCAGCTTATCGTCAGCTTCCTATTTTAAAAGGTATTTAACACATTATATACTAAAACATCTTTTAAAAAAATAGTGTTGTTTTGAAATAAAGATTGTATACTTTAAAAAAGATATTTAAATATAATCGCTTTTAGACAAGCTCAAGTAATTAAAAAAATAAAATGGTATTATTATTTCTAGATGCAGTCTTTAAACTGAGTTATCACTTATCAGGGAGAAGAAAATGGCAGCCAACTCCAGTAATTCTTTCCTGGAGAACCCCATGGACAGAGGAGCCTGGTGGGTTGCAGTCCACGGGGTTGCAAGGCATCAGATATGACTGAAGCGACTTAGCACATACACACACATCACTTATCAGAAGACATTTTTATATAGTTTCCAGCACTAAAAGGGAATAGCAGGAGAGTCCAGACCTGGAAGCCCAAAGAAAGAGATAGTCTCGTAGATTCAAAACCTCATAAGCTCTTTCCTCTCTGTTGTTCCAATATTGAATTATTCTCTCATAGTCAAACACCCCTTTCCATTGCCATTGATACTTTCCAGGTTCTAGCTTTTATTACCTCTCCCTAATTTTATTACACAGGCATTCTTCCTGTTCTTGTGGCTACAATATTTTTAAAGATTTGAGAGATTATTTAATTCAACTTTTCAATTTTTGAATGAATGAAATGAAGGTTATAGAAACTTTCTAAAGTTGCATCAGTTCACTTCAGTCACTCAGTCATGTCTGACTCTTTGCGACCCCATGAATCGCAGCACACCAGGCCTCCCTGTCCATCATCAACTCCCGGAGTTAACCCAAACTCATGTCCATCGAGTTGGTGATGCCATCCAGCCATCTCATCCTCTGTCGTCCCCTTCTCCTCCTGCCCCCAATCCCTCCCAGCATCAGGGTCTTTTCCAATGAGTCAACTCTTCACATGAGGTGGCCAAAGTATTGGAGTTTCAGCTTTAGCATGGGTCCTTCCAATGAACACCCAGGACTGAACTCCTTTAGGATGAACTGGTTGGACCTCCTTGCAGTCCAAGGGACTCTCAAGAGTCTTCTCCAACACCACACTTCAAAAGCATCAATTCTTCAGTGCTCACCTTTCTTCACAGTCCAACTCTCACATCCATACATGACCACAGGAAAAACCATAGCCTTGACTAGACAGGCCTTTGTTGGCAAAGTAATGTCTCTGCTTTTGAATATGCTATCTAGGTTGGTCATAACTTTCCTTCCAAGGAGTAAATGTCTTTTAATTTCATGGCTGCCATCACCATCTGCAGTGATTTTGGAGCCCCCAAAAATAAAGTCTGACACTGTTTCCACTGTTTGCCCATCTATTTCCCATGAAGTGATGGGACCAGATGCCATGATCTTCATTTTCTGAATGTTGAGCTTTAAGCCAACTTTTTCATTCTCCACTTTCACTTTCATCAAGAGGCTTTTTAGTTCCTCTTCAGTTTCTGCCATAAGGGTGGTGTCATCTGCATATCTGAGGTTATTGATATTTCTCCCGGCAATCTTGATTCCAGCTTGTGCTTCCTCCAGCCCAGGAACATATCACTGATCATTTAAAAAAGAAAAAATAGTAGTTCTGCTTTTAGTTAGGATGTAAATAATTATGAGAGAATAGGAGAGGACAGGCTGATGAACTATAGTAGTGTTGCAGTTTTGCTCATATGATGACATCCAGATAAGAGTTCAAAGAGGCTGCTGCTGCTAAGTTGCTTCAGTCATGTCCGACCCTGTGCGACCCCATAGATGGCAGCCCACCAGACTCCTCCGTCCCTGGGATTCTCCAGGCAAGAACACTGGAGTGGGTTGCCATTTCCTTCTCCATTGCATGAAAGTAAAAAGTGAAAGTGAAGTCACTGTCGTGTCCGAGTCTTCGCGACCCCATGGACTGCAGCCTACCAGGCTCCTCCATCCATGGGATTTTCCAGGCAAGAGTACTGGAGTGGGGTGCCATTGCCTTCTCCATCAAAGAGGCTGAGATGACTGTAATTGGAATAATAAGATATTAGGAAATTATGTAGAGAAAAAAAAACCTCCATAAATCTATCATTTAGTCTTTCGACACATTTGATTTCTGACTGGCCAGAGGGGTAGAAATAGGGTATTCAGTAAATATCCAGAATGGCCATACCTTAAGAATGAAGACTAGTCTAGACCCTCCTCCCACCAATAAACTTTTTAGCTAATTTAAAAATTTTAATTTTTAAAAGCTAATTTTAAAAATCAACCTAATCTGAAAGTAAGTTAACCGCTCAGCAAAACAAACTTCAATACAGTATTGTATCGAAGAAAACACAATGCAGACATTCAGTGCTGTAACATTTATAATGCACAGCACCCAATAAAAATTTGCTAGCTGTGTAAATAGGCAGGAAAATGTTAGCTAAAGCTAAAAAAGACAGTCAATAGAAACAGATAAAAAGGTGACTGAGATGGTAAAAGACAGATAAGAACTTTTAAAAAGCTATCATACTCAGAATAGCCAAGACCATATTGAAGAAGAAGAAAAAAGTTGGAGGACTGACATCATCCAACTTCAAAAGTTAGTTAAGTTACAGTTGTTATTGTGGTATTGGTGAAAGAACAGACACATAGATCAATGGAACAGAATAAAGAGCCCAGAAATAGATCCACATAATTATAGTCAACTGATCTTTGACCATAGCATATTGAAAAGCAGAGATATTACTTTGCCAACAAAGGTCCATCTAGTCAAGGCTATGGTTTTTCCAGTGGTCACGTATGGATGTGAGATTTGGACTGTGAAGAAAGCTGAGCACCAAAGAATTTATGCTTTTGAACTGTGGTGTTGGAGAAGACTCTTGAGAGTCCCTTGGACTGCAAGGAGATCCAACCAGTCCATCCTAAAGAAAATCAGTCCTGGGTGTTCACTGGAAGGACTGATGCTAAAGCTGAAACTCCAGTACTTTGGCCACCTCATGTGAAGAGTTGACTCATTGGAAAAGACTGATGCTGGGAGGGATTGGGGGCAGGAGGAGAAGGGGACGACAGAGGATAAGATGGCTGGGTGGCATCACTGACTCGATGGACATGAGTCTGAGTGAACTGCGGGAGTTTGTGATGGACAGGGAGGCCTGGCGTGCTGCGATTCATGGGGTCACAAAGAGTCCGACACAACTGAACAACTAAACTGAACTGAACTGAACTGATCTTTGACCAAACAGGAATGGCAATATAATGAGGAAAGAAAAGATAGTCTTTTCAACAAATGATACTGGAACATCAGGATATTTATAGGCAAAATAAATAATCTAGATACAGACCTTATACCCTTCACAAAAATTAACTCAAAATGGGTCAAAACTTCAATGAAATATGCAAAACTATAAAACTTCTAGAAGACAATATAGGAAAAAATCTGGATAGCCTTGGGTATGGTGATGATTTTTTAGATTTGACACCAAAGGCACAATCTATTAAAAGAAATAATTGATAAGTTGGACTTTATTAAAATTAAAAATCTGCTCTGTGAAAGACATTGTCAAGAGAATGAGAAGTCAAGTCCCTGACTAGAAAAAAAATATGCAAAGGACATACCTGATAAAGAACTCGTCCAAAATATACAAACATCTCTTAAAACTCAACAATAAGGAAACAAATAACAATTTAAAAGCAGACAAAAGACCTAATAGACACCTCACCAAAGAGATATACTGATGGCAAATAAGTTTAAGAAGATGTTCATCATTATATGTCATTAAGGAATTTCAAATTAAAACATCAATGAAATACCACCATACAACTATTGAATAGCTAAAATCCAAACCATGATACCACCAAATGCTGGCTAAGATGTGGAGCAACAAGAACTCTTATGCAATGTTGGTGGGAAGGCACAATAGTTCAACCACTTTGGAAGACAGTTTGGCAGTTTCTTACAAAACTAAGCATATTGTAACCATATGGTCCATAATTGAACTCCTTGGTATTAACCCAAAGGAGTTGAATACTTATTTCCACACAAAAATCTGCACACAGATGTTTATTGAAGATTTATTCATAACGTCCAAAACTTGGAGGCAAACAAGATGTTCTTCAGAAGGTGAATGAATGAAAAAATTGTGGTAAATCCAGACAATAGAATATTATTCAGCACTAAAAAGAAATGAATTATCAAGCCATGAACAGACACAGACAAAATCTAAATGCATATTACTAAGTGAAGGAAGCCCATCTGAAAAGGCTACATATGCTGTCACTCCAACTATATGACATTCTCGAAAGGGCAAGTTTGGAGACAGTAAAAAGATCAGACATTTCCAGGGATTAGAGGTTGGGAGAAATGAATAGGCAGAGTATATAAGATTTTTAGAGCAATAAAACCATTCTGCATAATACTTAGTGGTGGGTACATTTCACTGTACACTTATCCAAATTCACAGAATGTACAACACCAAGAGTAAATACTAAAGTGAACTATATAGATTTTGAGTATTAATAATTTGTCACTGGGAGTTCACTTATTGTAACACTGTACTATTGGTGCAGGATGTTGATCTGGAAAAGGCTATGTGTAAATCTGGGTGTGAGTATATTGGAACTCTTCATTTGGGTTCAGTTTTGCTGTGAAACTAAAACTACTCTAAAAAAAAGTCTTTTAAAGAATAAGTTCTAAAAATATGCTTAAAGATTTAAAGGAAAAAATAAGAATACAATGATGATAGGAATGAAAGCTACATATAGGACAAAATGGAACTTGTAGAGATGAAATAGAATACATAGTACTTGAAATGAAAAAATTTACTGCTTGGGTTTGACAGAATACTAAAAGACAAGTAAGAGGAACATTCCAAATTAAAGTACAGAAATAAGTCTAAAAAAATAGAACTTTGGCGACCTGTGTCCCAAGGTCATGTGGTTTAATATATATGTAATTAGAATTGTAGTAGTAGAATACAGAGGAAGAATAGAAAGATATTTGAAGGAAGAATTGCTAGAAATTTTGTATATTTGAAAAAACTTTAAATCAATAATTATAAGAAGCTCAATGAAATCCAAGCAAGATAAACACAATGAAAAGCACACTGAAGTATATTATAAGTACTATATAAGAAAAAACTAAAAGTTGCCAGAAAAAATTCATTACATACAGGGGAGAAATTAATAATGCCCTTATTTCTATATCAGAAGCCAGAACACAATGCAATGATATTTTTACTGTGCTAAAAATTATGTATCTAGAGAAAATATCCTTCAAAAATCAAGATGAAATAAAAACATGTTCAGACAAACAAAAGCTGAGAGAATTCATTGTCAGCGGACCAGCATTGCAAAAAAAAGTTAAAGGAAGTTCTTCAGGCTGATAGAAAATAATAACAGAAATTAGAATCTACAGAAAAGAATGGAGAGTGCTAGAATTTGAAAATGTGAATAAAAGTAAGAGACATTTCCCACCATCTGAAATTTCTTTAAAGATGATTAAGTCAACAATATTGTTCTAGTTTTATATGGTAAAGCAAAGGACGTGGAATAACTAAGTCAATTTTGTAGCAGAAGAATGAAGTTGAAGGACTTTACTATATTACAGGTGACTGACTATAAAGATACAGTAATCAAGGCAGCTGAGTATTTGTCTAAGGGTAGACATAGATGATTGAAACAGACTAGTGAGTCCAGAAATAAGCACAGACGTATATGGTTAACTGATTTTTAACAAACATGTCAAGGTAGTTCAATAGAGAGAAGTTGATCTTTTAAAAACAGTGCTGAAAGAACTGGATATCCTTATGGGGAGAAAAAATGAGCTTCAATCCTCACGTCCTATTAAATGCATAAATTAAGTCAGAATGGACCATAGATTTAAATGTAAAAATTAAAACTATAAAGTTCTAGGACAAGATAAAAGAAAAAAATATTTGTGATTTTAGCATAAGAAAAGATTCACTTAATACACAAAAGTCCCAAGTGCAGGTGTGTTCATTTGTGTCCAACTCTTTGTGACCCCATGGGTGGTAGCCCACCAGGCTTCTTTGTCCATGGTATTCTGCAGGCAAGAATAATGGAGTGGATTGGCATTCCCTTCTCCAGGAGATCTTTCCGACCCAGGGATCAAACCTGCATCTCCTGCATTGGCAGGCAGATTATTTACCACTGAGCCATCTGGGAGGCCCCCAAATCCCAAGGCATAAAAGAAAAAAATCAATAAGAATTTTGCAAGAGTTAAAATGTCTGCTCTTTGAAAAACACTGCTAACAGTAGGAAAAAAATGCAGGGAAAAATGCAAGCAACAGACTAGAAGAATATGTTCGCAATATATACATCTGAATAAAGACTTAGACAACACACATTTACTTCCTCACAATTCTAGAGACAGAAAGTCCAAGATCAAGGTGCCAGCAGGGTTGGTTTCCTCTGAGGCCTCTCTTTGGCTTGCAGATGTTCACCCTCTTGCTGCCTCTTTACATGGTCTTTTCTCTGTGTGTGTTCATCCCTTGTCTCTCTTGGTGTATCTAAATTTCCTCTTCTTATAGGGATATCAATCAATGGATTGGGACCCTCTCTAATGGTCTAATTTTAATGTAATCACCACTTCAAAGTCCTTTCTCAAAATATTGTTACATTCTGACATACTACATTCTTGTGTGTGCTCTGTATGTCACACAGACTTGTGTCACACAGTCTTGTGCAATTCTTTGCCACCCTATGGACTGAAGCCCTACAGATTTCTCTGTCCATGGAATTTCCCAGTCATCACCAGCTTAACCAGGTGGTGACGAGTGGGTAGCCACTCCCTTCTCCAGGGGATCTTCCTGACTCAGGGATCGAACCTGTGTCTCCTGCATCATAGGTGGATTCTTTACCTCTGAGTCATTATGACTTCAATATATGAATTTTGGAGAGAAACAATTCATCCTATAACAGACAGTCATCTTATAAATTCTCACTTAATCTGTATAAACAATAAAGTTCTAGGTCAAGTGTTTCTAATTTGAAACACCAAAAAACAAAGTCACAGCCCCTTAACCTATTCTAGACTTGAGCCAGTTTATAGAACCAGACTGTCTTGAATGAAGGGGAGACTGGGTCACTTTGAGAACGTTTCACGCTACATTGCCAAGAGTGTGTACTGTTAATACTCATCCCAGCTTTCTCCATAAAGATCTACAGCATTTTATTAGAAGGACTGTACACTGTGGATAAGGAAACCATCAGAAATTTCATGGATTACTGAACACTGGCTCTCAGTTCACACTAACTCAGGGAGACCGAAAACATCACTGGGGTCCACTAGGATTTAAAATCAGGTGAACAACAGAATTTTAGTTCAGGTTCATCTACAGTGTGTCCACCCATCATCTTGCAGTTATTTTCCCTGTTCCAGAATGTATACTTGAAATAGAAATATTTAGAAACTGGCAGAAGCCCCCATGTGATCCTTGGCTTGTGGAATGAGAGCTAATTTAAGAAAGGGTGAAGTGGAAGCCCCTAGAGCTGTCTATACCTATGAAAATAGTAAACCATAGCAATGCCACCTTTCTGGAGGGATCTGAGGGATTAATACCACCATCAAGGACTTGAAATATGCAGGAATGTTGACTCCCACCGTTCAACTCACCTATCTGGCTTACACAGAAAACACATGACTCTTGGAGAGTAGCAGTGGATTATTGTAAGCTTAACCAGGGGTGACTCCAGCTGAAGCTGGTGTTTCAGTTAGAGTCTCATTGCCTGAGCAAACTAACACAGCTTGTGGTACACAGTGTGTGGATGCTGATGCTTTTTCCCTTCAGTACCTGTTGGGAAAACCAAAGCTATTTGCTCTCAGCTGGCCAGGTCAGCAGTATACCTTCACTGTTCTGCTTAATGTCATAATTTAGTCTGAAGCAAGCTTTCCCTTCAGCAAGACATCACACTGGTCCACTACATTGCTGGTATCATGTTGATTGGACCTAGTGAACAAGAAGTAAACTTACTGGCAAGACATTTGCATGTCGGATGGTGAGAAGTAAATCTGACAAAATTGCAGGGGCCTTCCACCTCAGTGAAATTTTCAAGGGTCCAGTAGAATATGTCAAGATATACCTTCTAAGGTAAAAGATATGCAGTTGCATCTGAGTCCTCTGCAACAGAAAAAAAAAGAGAGAGAGAGAGAGAGACGCATTCCTAGTGGATCTCTTTGCATTTCATTGGCGGTGGTTTAGTTGCTAAGTCGTGTTCGACTATAGCCCACCAGGCTCCTCTGTGCATGGGATTTCCCGGGCAGGAATACTGGATTTCCCAGGCAAGAATACTGAAGGAAATGGGTTGCCATTTCCTTCTCCAGGGCATCTTCCTGACCCAGGGATTAAACCTGGGTCTCCTGCATTGCAGGTGGATTTCTTACTGACTGAGCCATAAGGGAAGCCGTCTTTGCATTTTAGAAGCAACACAGTCCTCATTTGGATGTTATTCTGGTTCATTTACTCAGTGATCTGAAAAGCCAATAGCTTTGAGTGGGGCTCAGAACAACAGAAGATTCTGCAGCAGGTTCAAGCTGCTGTTCTAGGTGCCCTGTCCCTTGGGTGTTATGACCTAGCAGGTCCAGTGGTGTCTGAAGTATCAGTGGTAGATAGAGCTGTTCTTCGGAAACTTTAGCAGATGGGTGTAGAGCACCATGATCTTCTTTTCATTTGATTTAATTTTAGAACCAGAACCTGAAGAGCCCGGAGACTTTTTAGTAGATGGAAAACTTGAAGTGGTCGAAGAAGAGGCTAAGAAGGAAGAGGAAGAAGATTTAGAAATAAGTTCAGAACAATCAACAATACCAGCCAATTTGGAACGACTCTGGTCCTTTTCCTGTGACCTAACCAAAGGCCTTAACGTGAGCAGCCTTGCCTGGAATAAAGCAAATCCAGTAAGTTATCAAATGTTTTAATAATGCTGTCTCTAGCATTTAAGGGCACTTACCAAGTATAACATTAATGATTTTCTTTTCTCATCTGTTAGGCAAGGGATTTAAATTAATATAACCTCTAGTTTTAAAATTCCTCTGAAAACAAGTTTATATTTTAAAAAGGGGGAAATGCAACAGCTAGAAAACAATGTTTTTTCTTCTTTAATATGAAAATGTCGCCATTTTTATTTTAAGAGATGTACTTGGAATATGGCTGAATCTATGTCAGATGTTGAGAAGTGAACAAGAAAATAATATATATTTATTTAATTTAACATGTTAACCAAATTCATGCACCCAAATTTGCATTCTCTTTAAAGAAACCATATTCGGAAGTATGTACTTAATCCATGAGGTCGAAAAAGAGTCAGACATGACTTAGCGACTAAATAACAACTACAACATCTTAATCCAGTGACCCTGTAAAAGTGCAAAATAATTTTGAGATCCCTTAAGAAACTAACACTACAGTGGATACTTAAATAGCACCTACTATGTACCAGGCACTATTGTAAATGTTTTACTTGTATTATCACAAATCTATGAATACAGTACTATTTTCCTCATTATGTTGCACTGAAGCACAGAAAGGATAACTTGCCCAAAGTTATATAACCAGTAAGTGAAACATAATTCAAACCGAGACATCCAGCTCCAGAGTTCTTGCTTTTAGTGAAAGTGAAGTGAAAGTCAGTCAGTTTTGTCCGACTCTTTGTGACCCTATGAACTATACAGTTCATGGAATTCTCTAGGCCAGAATACTGGAGTGGGTAGCCTTTCCCTTCTCCAGGGGATCTTCCCAACCTAGGGATCGAACCCAGGTCTCCTGCATTGCAGGTGGATTCTTTACCAACTGAACCACAGTGAAGCCCAAGAATACTGGAGTAGGTAGCCTATCCCTTCTCCAGGGGATCTTCCAGACCCAGGAATCAAACCAGCGTCTTCTGCATTGCAGGCGGATTCTTTACCAACTGAGCTATTAGGGACGCCCTTTAGTACTGCTCTGTTAAAAATCATCTTGAGGAAAATTAGATGAATCATCAAGTTGGGGAACAGTATGTTTTCTTGTAAAAAAAAGAATGATTATAGAGTAATGAGAGTTATTTTTTCCTGAGATTTATAAACTGATTCTGAAGACATGATTCTCAACTAATGCTTCTGAAATAACTTTTTTTTTTCCAGTCCTTTTTGAGAAATATTTATTTATTTTGGCCTCACTGGGTGCTAGTTGTAGCATCTTTTTCTTGGTTGTTGTTGTTTGGCTCAGGCTGTGTTGTCCCACAATGTGGGGAATTCCAGTTCTTAACCAGGGATTGAACCCATATACTCTGCATTGGAAGTGGACCCCCAACCACTGGACTACCAGGGAGGTCCCTGATGTATGTTTAAAGTCATCAGAACTAATTTGTTTAAACTGTATTTTTTTATGCATGTTTTAAGAATTAGCCTTGTTTTATCGCTATACCTTATAAGGTACTGTGTGCAAACATGATAGTTGTTATGGATATTAAAAACCTATAATCAACCTGAAACTAACAAAACATTGTAAATCAACTCTACTCCAATAAAAATTTTTAAATGAAAAATAAAACTATAATCATTTCTGTCAAAACCTCAGATATGCAGATGACACCACCCTTATGGCAGAAAGTGAAGAGGAACTAAAAAGCCTCTTGATGAAAGTGAAAGAGGAGAGTGAAAATGTTGGCTTAAAGTTCAACATTCAGAAAACGAAGATCATGGCATCTGGTTCCATCACTTCATGGGAAATAGATGGGGAAACAGTGGAAACAGTGTCAGACTTTATTTTTCTGGGCTCCAAAATCACTGCAGATGGTGATTGCAGCCATGAAATTAAAAAACGCTTACTCCTTGGAAGGAAAGTTATGACCAACCTAGATAGCATATTCAAAAGCAGAGACATTACTTTGCCAACAAAGGTCCGTCTAGTCAAGGCTATGGGTTTTCCTTTGGTCATGTATGGATGTGAGAGTTGGACTGTGAAGAAAGCTGAGCACCGAAGAATTGATGCCTTTGAACTGTGGTGTTGGAGAATACTCTTGAGAGTCCCTTGGAGTGCAAGGAGATCCAACCAGTACATCCTAAAGGAGATCAGTCCTGGGTGTTCATTGGAAGGACTGAGCTGAAGCTGAAACTCCAATACTTTGGCCACTTCATGGGAAGAGTTGACTCATTGGAAAAGACTCTGATGCTGGGAGGGATTGGGGGCAGGAGGAGAAGGGGACGACAGAGGATGAGATGGCTGGAGGCATCGCCGACTCGATGGACATGAGTTTGGGTAAACTCCGGGAGTTGGTGATGGACAGGGAGGCCTGGCATGCTGCAGTCCATGGGGTCGCAAAGAGTCGGACATGACTGAGCAACTGAACTGGACTGAAATAACACATTACTTAAATTATGTGTATTATTTTGAATAAAATAAAATACTTTTAGTGTGGATTTATCTTTATGAAACTATATTAGGGAACATGTTGTAGATAAGTGAAATTTAATAAATCAATAATAACTGGGTAATAAAGACAGATGAATCATTTTAAGAAACTGAATATACTCTCAGCTAAAAATTAATATATTGCTATTTAGAATAAAGTTAATTTTGAATGAAGCTAAAAATATAACAGATGGCATCCATCATATTTATTCATTAATTCTGTAAATATTTGTTGAGTATTAACTCTGTGCAGAAAATCTGTTAATGCACTAGAGATACAGTAGTAATTTAGTCACATGTAGGCCCTGGCCATACACTAGTTTCCTATGTGCTTTAATAAGGAAAAATAATACCATGGGAACACATAAGAGAGAGTTGTGAATGCTTCTTAGAGGAATTGACGTCTATGCTGAGTCTAAAAGAGATAAATAAGAGTTTGTCAATGTCAAGGGTAGTGATGAAGAATATTTTAAGACAGAGAGAACTGTGGCGACATGATGTTGCTTGGGAGGTAGGATGGTGGGAGGACTATCTTTGTATTCTTTCTGATTACAAAGAAAAGTCTGGGTTTGTTTGATAATTAAACTTTTGTGCGTATGTACTTATACAGTTGACCTTGAACAAAAGGGGGTTTGGGGTGCCAACCTTTTATGCAGTTAAAAATCTAAGTGTAACTTTTGACTACCCCAAAACTTAACTACTAATAGCCTACTGTTGACTGAAAGTATTACCAAATATAAACGGTCAGTGAACACATGTTATATGTGTTATATGTATTATAAACTGCAATCTTACAATAACGCAAGCTAGGGGAAAGAGAATATTATTATGAAAAATAATAAAGAGAAAATACATTTATAGTCAGTTCAGTCACTCAGTCGTGTGTGACTCTTTGCAACACCATGGACTGCAGCACGCCAGGCCTCCCTGTCCATCACCAACTCCTGGAGCTTGCTCAAACTCATGTCCATCGAGTCAGTGATGCCATCCAACCATCTCATCCTCTGTCATCCCCTTCTCCTCCTGCCTTCAATCTTTCTCAGCATCAGGGTCTTTTCCAATGAGCCAGTACTTCACATCAGGTGGCCAAAGTATTGGAGCTTCAGCTTCAGCATCAGGCCTTCCAATGAATATTCAGGACTGATTTCCTTTAGGACTGACTGATTGGATCTCCTTGTAATCCAAGAGACTCTCAAGAGTCTTCTCCAACACCAAAGTTCAAAAAGATCAGAAGATCAATTCTTCAGCACTCAGCTTTCTTTATAGTCCAACTCTCATATAGTCATGTATAGTCATGCATACATGATTACTGGAAAAAACCATAGCTTTGGCTAGACTGACTTTTGTCAGCAAAGTAATGTCTCTGCTTTTTAATATGCTGTCTAGGTTGGTCATAGCTTTTCTTCCAGGGAGCAAGTGTCCTTTAATTTCATGGCTGCAGTCACCATTTGCAGTGAGTTTGGAGCCCAAGAAAACAAAGTCTGTCACTGTTTCCATTGTTTCCCTATCTGTTTGCCATGAAGTGATAGGACTGGATGCTATGACCTTAGTTTTCTGAATGTTGAGTTTTAAGCCAACTTTTTACTCTCCTCTTTCACTTTCATCAAGAGGCTCTTTAGTTCTTCAATTTCTGCCATAAGAGTGGTGTCATCTGTGTATCTGAATTTATTGATATTTCTCCCAGCAGTGTTGGTTGCAGCTTGTGCTTCACCCAGCCAAGCATTTTGCATGATGTACTCCAAATATAAGTTAAATAAGCAGGGTGACAATATAATCCTTTCCCAATTTGAAACCAGTCCGTTGTTCCATGTCCAGTTCTAACTGTTGCTTCTTGACCTACATACAGATTTCTCAGGAGGCAGATGAGGTGGTCTGGTATTCCCATCTATTTAAGAATTTTCCACAGTTTGTTGTGATCCACACAGACAGAAGCTTTGGCATAGTCCATAAAGCAGAAGTAGATGTTTTTCTGGGAACTCTCTTGCTTTTTCTATGATCAACAGATCAAAGGATCAACATTTATAGTACTGTACTCTATTTAGCAACACTGTTAAGTGTATGTCATCCATTTAACAGATGAATTGTTAGTGCCTACATCAGTATTGTCTTCAGTTCAGTCGCTCAGTCGTGTACGACTCTTTGCAACCCCATGAATCGCAGCACGCCAGGCCTCCCTGTCCATCATCAACTCCCGGAATTCACTCAGACTCACGTCCATCGAGTCAGTGATGCCATCCAGCCATCTCATCCTCTGTCGTCCCCTTCTCCTCCTGCCCCCAATCCCTCCCAGCATCAGAGTCTTTCCCAATGAGTCAACTCTTCGCATGAGGTGGCCAAAGTACTGGAGTTTCAGCTTTAGCATCATCCCTTCCAAAGAAATCCCAGGGCTGATCTTCAGAATGGACTGGTTGGATCTCCTTGCAGTCCAAGGGACTCTCAAGAGTCTTCTCCAACACCACAGTTCAAAAGCATCAATTCTTCAGTGCTCAGCCTTCTTCACAGTCCAACTCTCACATCCATACATGACGAAAGGAAAACCCATAGCCTTGACTAGAGGGACCTTTGTTGGCAAAGTAATGTCTCTGCTTTTGAATATGCTATCTAGGTTGGTCATAACTTTCCTTCCAAGGAGTAAGTGTCTTTTAATTTCATGGCTGCAGTCACCATCTGCAGTGATTTTGGAGCCCCCAAAAATAAAGTCTGACACTGTTTCCACTGTTTCTCCATCTATTTCCCATGAAGTGATGGGACCGGATGCCATGATATTTGTTTTCTGAATGTTGAGCTTTAAGCCAACTTTTTCACTCTCCACTTTCACACTCATCAAGAGGCTTTTTAGTTCCTCTTCACTTTCTGCCATAAGGGTGGTGTCATCTGCATATCTGAGGTTATTGATATTTCTCCTGGCAATCTTGATTCCAGCTTATGTTTCTTCCAGTCCAGCATTTCTCATGATGTACTCTGCATATAAGTTAAATAAGCAGGGTGACAATATACAGCCTTGACATACTCCTTTTCCTATTTGGAACCAGTCTGTTGTTCCATGTCCAGTTCTAACTGTTGCTTCCTGACCTGCATACAGATTTCTCAAGAGGCAGGTCAGGTGGTCTGGTATTCCCATCTCTTTCAGAATTTCCCACAGTTTATTGTGATCCACACAGTCAAAGGCTTTGGCATAGTCAATAAAGCAGAAAGAGATGTTTTTCTGGAAATCTCTTGCTTTTTTGATGATCCAGCGGATGTTGGCAATTTGATCTCTGGTTCCTCTGCCTTTTCTAAAACCAGCTTGAACATCAGGAAGTTCACGGTTCACATATTGCTGAAGCCTGGCTTGGAGAATTTTGAGCATTACTTTACTAGCATGTGAGATGAGTGCGGTAGTTTGAGCATTCTTTGGCATTGCCTTTCTTTGGGATTGGAATGAAAACTGACCTTTTCCAGTCCTGTGGCCACTGCTGAGTTTTCCAAATTTGCTGGCATATTGAGTGCAGCACTTTCACAGCATCATCTTTCAGGGTTTGAAATAGCTCAACTGGAATTCCATCACCTCCACTAGCTTTGTTCGTAGTGATGCTTTCTAAGGCCCACTTGACTTCACATTCCAGGATGTCTGGCTCTAGGTCAGTGATCATATCATCGTGATTATCTGGGTCATGAAGATCTTTTTTGTACAGTTCTTCTGTGTATTCGTGCCACCTCTTCTTAATATCTTCTGCTTCTGTTAGGTCTATACCATTTCCTTTATCGAGCCCATCTTTGCATGAAATGTTCCCTTGGTATCTCTAATTTTCTTGAAGAGATCTCTGGTCTTTCCCATTCTGTTGTTTTCCTCTATTTCTTTGCATTGATCACTGAGGAAGGCTTTCTTATCTCTTGCTATTCTTTGGAACTCTGCATTCAGATGCTTATATCTTTCCTTTTCTCCTTTGCTTTTCGCTTCTCTTCTTTTCACAGCTATTTTCAAATATAATCACATATTATTAGGAGTTAGGACTTCCACAAATGACTTTTAGGAGAGGAGACACAATTCAGTCCATAGCACCTCACTTTAAATTTAAATGTCTTCTATTTTACATTTGAAAAAATTAGATCATCCTTAAAAAACCCATGTTGCTGCCACTGCTAAGTCGATTCAGTCATGTCCGACCCTGTGTGACCCCATAGATGGCAGCCCACCAGGCTCCCTCGTCCCTGGGATTCTCCAGGCAAGAACACTGGAGTGGGTTGCCATTTCCTTCTCAATGCATGAAAGTAAAAAGTGAAAGTGAAGTCGCTCAGTTGTGTCCAACTCTTAGCAACCCATGGACTGCAGCCTATCAGGCTCCTCCGTCCATGGTATTCTCCAGGCAAGAGTACTGGAGTGGGGTGCCATTGCCTTCATAGGAGATTATAATGTAATAATACAATTTTTGAAGATTATCTCAATATGCAAAAGAGCTTGTTAGCAATTGGTTCTTTTTGAGTACTTATTTTTTAGTCTGAAAATGTGATTATTTTTGTGATTTTGCTTAGGACGATAGAAATGTAGAGTGAAAAAATGGCATATGGTGTTTTTTTAACCTTAATTAAAATATCATCACTCTTCTTAACACAGTTCATTAATATACATCTTTATACATTTGCCAGTATTTTTATGCTATCCTCTCTTAGTTTGAATTTTTCTGGTTTTCAGGATCTTTTGGCTGTTGGCTATGGACACTTTGGATTTAAGGAGCAAAAAAGAGGATTGGCCTGCTGTTGGTCAATAAAGAACCCCATGGTAACTCGAGCAGGAATAAGATCTATTTTTATTTAATTAAATGTTGACATAATTCTTGAAAAGTAGTAGATAGTTGTATTTGATAATTAAGCAAAGTCAAGGAAGTTTTATCATGTAAGACTGTATTATCTTTGGTTTAAATCTGTAACAATTAAATAATTAAAACTTATTCTGATACTTTATAGGATACAGTAAATTCACTACTATGTGCTGTTAGATCTGATGATCCAGGGCTGAACCATTATTGTATATCACTGCCCGTTATAAAGAAAAATATTTGCAAATGCAAATTTTAAAAATTGTTTCATTTACTATTGGATTGTTTTTCAGTATATGAATAACTCATCACTTTATAAGATAGATTTCTGTTATCCTCAATAGATGTAAAATAGATTCATATAATATCTTACTGTTATGAATTTTTAAAGAAAATGAACAAGAATCAGTTATTTTTTTTGCTAAATAGCTCTAGTCAATCTGTCACTTACAGGTTTACCTTTAGGGTTTTTTTTGTGTTTTTTTTTCATCGCACCATGCGGGATCTTAAGTACCCTGACCAGAGATCAAACCTGCACCCCTTGCAGTGGAAGCAGAGAGTGTTAACCACTGGACTCCCAGGGAGGTCCCTTTACCCTTAGTTTTTACTTTACAACAGAAATGTAAAGTGGACTACTTTAAAAAGATCAGAAAGGCATACAAAAATAATTGGAGTTCTTATAAATAACCCTCGTCTGTTAGGAAGTTGGGTTTATATAGCCTAAAAGAAAGGAAGAAGCAATTCTAAACATGTGGAAGGATTGACAGGATTCATCAACAGCAAGTTGTCTTCTTTTCCACGTAGGTTGTTAGAAACAAGAAAGGATTTGAATTGGACATTCAAACAAAACAACAAAACTCTAGTCAGAGATGTAGAAAAGAGTAACTTAGAAAGTTTTAGAGCCTCTTCTATCCTTATTTAGAAATGATTAGATAATACAAGCATTAGAAACAGATACTGGGAGATAGGAATATATGCAGGATAATTTATTTGGTGGCTATTATTTGTATTTTTAAGAATGTAGACCTGTGATGGAAAATCCTGTTGGAAGATTACCCAAAATGATAATTACTGTAGAGCTACATGCTGTATTTTGCAAAATTACTGAGCTCTGAGGATTCATCAAAATAAAGGAAATGAACCGACTGAGGTTTTGTTCTCATGTATATAGGAAGTTAGGAGTAACTGAATGTAGGTTAACTCTCCTCACATCCCCACCGCCATCAGCCTAATCTTTAGTCACTGTCACACCCTCCTGTACTGTGGTCTATAAAACCAAGTTTAAATTGTAATATAATATATATTTTTTATTCAGTGGCCAGAGCGTACTTATCAGAGTCCATATGGAGTTACTGCTGTGGATTTTTCAATCGGCTCACCTAACCTTTTAGCAGTTGGCTATCACAATGGCACTATCGCCATTTATAATGTACAGAACAACAGTAACCTTCCAGTTCTGGATAGTAGGTGAGAAAATCCAAGAATTAGATAAATATATAACATGTACTTTTTTGGGGAGAAGAAAAAAATTAATGTTATTTAGTTTTGAGTGAATGTTTATACTGTTATTGAGAGTGATACCATTATCTTTCAAACATTTGATAATCCCTCATAACGTCTCTCCAACTGGAATGCTCAGCTTTAACATCTCTTTATCCTCTTTTCTGCCTGCTTACCAACAAACTTCTTTTGGTGTATGCTGCTGCTTTTTAAAAAGCTAAAATTTTTTCCAGCTTTATTGAGGTATAACTGACAAATAAAAATTGAGTTTATTTAGGTTGTACAACATGATTAAGTGTACAGTGTGATGATTTAATATACGTATCATTGTGAAATGATTAATGCAATCAAATTAATTAATGCATCCATAATCTCACATACCTGGAGAAGGAAATGGCCATCCACTCCATTATTCTTGCCTGGAAAATCCCAGGGACAGAGGAGCTGGTGGGCCACAGTCTATTTCATCACAAAGTGTCAGGCATGACTTAGTGACTAAGCAACAACAACAACCTCACATAGTTACCATTTTTTTTGGGTGTGGTAAGAACACTTAAGATCTACTCTTTTTGCAAATTTCATGTATGCAACATAGTATTATTAACTATAATCACCATGATGTGCATTAGATTTCAAGAACTTTCATTTTATAAATGAAAGAAATAATTAATGCGACATATTGAGAAAATAAAAAAAGTTTAAAGTGAAAGAGATCTAAAGATACCTCAAGTTTTTATAATAAACCTGATATTAGTGGAGCAAAAATGAGGTCATATATTCATATTAGTGTTTGAATAAACTTCAGAAGAACTGGAAATAGCCTTTAAAGCAGGTGTTTTTTAGCTTAATTTTGAAATTATTTGCATAGTTTTGTAAGTGTGAGCCTTGTGTTTATTTCCAGGCAGAAGATTCATAACTTTTACCAAATAATCAAATATATCTAGATTTAAAAGTATTCAGCCCTATTGCTTTGGAGGATTCACATAAAAAATCAAGAGAGTCAGTACTAGGAACAAAGCAACCCGTTAATCAGTCAGGAAAGTAGTAATCTGAGAAGTGATTTTAATTTTTCAGAAAAATTTTAAATCTCAGCCTTAGAGAGAATCAAGCCAGTGGACGGTGCTGAAATATAAGAAGAAGGGTGAAGTAACTATTTACTCGAATAGGACTGAAATGACTTACTTATTTAAACTATGAGAAATATCCTTATAAATATGGAGATACTTATATTCAGTGTATCTAAATAAACTAAATTTACACAACTAGGAAAAAGTAAGTGAGTAGAGTAAAAGGAGTAGATTCTTAAAGAAATATTTGCTTTTATAGTCCTATTATGATAGCAATAAAATTTTCTTTTTTGTAAGAAATGAGAAAAACATCAGTGAATATTAGAAAAGTGGTTTTTTTCCCCCTGATTTTAAAAATATTTAAAGTTGAAGTCCAGTTGAGAACAATAAAAGCATCATTCTGTAAGTAAGTCATGATGCTTTAGGGAGTTGTCCTTATCACTTAGTATTGCAAGTCTTTTTAAAAATTATGATTTTCTACTTAGTGATTTTCCTTGTTTTAGTGAATCACCTCAAAAACACTTGGGACCTGTATGGCAACTGCAGTGGATAGAACAAGACCGAGGGACAACAGGTGATGACAAAAGAGAAATACTAGTTTCTATATCAGCGGATGGAAGGATCTCTAAATGGGTTATACGGAAAGGACTGGACTGTCATGGTAAAATCAATAAATACGCTCACACTCTTTCTTTCTCTCTCACACACACACCCCCCCACACACAAATTATCTTTCTCTTGTTATGTGCTGAATTAAAAATTCCTAGTGAACAATGTATAAAAGGTGATAAATTTAGGTTTGACTAAATAAGAGAAAAACTGGGCTTGATCATTTTGCTAAGCATCTAACTCTGGTATTTGCTTATTTTAACCTAATGACATGCACAGAATGGCAGAACTCATATTGTTTGCAAGAAGGGACATATTATATCTACAATATTTTTTCACGTGGTAGATAAGCTATCTATTTTTTCTTTAAAGATTTGATGCGCTTGAGGCGAACGACTGCTAGCACCAGCAAAAAAGGAGGGGAAAAGGAAAAGAAAGGTGAGGCTTTGATATCTCGACAGGCTCCTGGAATGTGTTTTGCTTTTCATCCCAAGGTAAATTATTTCAATACAACTAATAATCATTGAAGTGTATTAAGATATAAGGCTGGGATTTCCCTGGCAGTCCAGTGTTTGAGATTTCACTGTCCAAGGCAGGAGGTGCAGATTCGGTCCCTGATCAGGGAGCTAAGATCACATATGTCTCGTGGCCAAAAACAAAGATGAAAGGTTAGCATGTTAGTAAATATTGTGCCTTGTAAGCAGAAAACTAACAAACATAGGTATTAGCCTAGGGTGAAATGGCACTTTCCAGTTGGCTGTCCTTCATCTGCATTTTAGAAGAAAGGCCTGTTTTTTCTGAGCAACAATAGAAGGATTATCTACTCAATTGCTCATTTTAACTTGAATGCCCAACCTTGCCCCTCTTGGGTACTCTCCTGCTCTGTCATAGTGACAGAAACCAAATCCACTATATAGTCTTCCATATCTCACTGTGAGTGGTGACTCTCATGATTCTGGGGATTGGGAAGACCACTTCAGATTATGCCTATCAAGACCAAAATGAAATCAGAGCACTGTTAGTAAAGTTCTGCTTCTCTAATTCTTTTTACCTAGAGGCTCTTTGGAATCAGAAAATTCAACCACTGTGACTCTTAGAAGAAAACATTTCCTATATATTTTCTATTATATGTAATATGATCATCTCTTTAATGACACCATTATTCACCTACTTATGCAAACCAAAACTTGAGTTCTTACTCTATTCTACTCTATCACCCAAATGATATTTAGGTTTTATCATCCTACTTCTTTTAGTCCAAGCCTACTATTCATATAGTTCAGGCTTTTACTATTTTTCACTTTTATCACTGTGTATGTGGTCAGTCAGTTGTGTCTAACTCTTTGTGACCCCATGGACTGTAGCCCGCCAGGCTCCTCTGTCCCTGGGACTGTCCAAGCAAGAACACTGGGGTGGGTAGCCAATCCCTTCTCCAGAGGATCTCTCCTGACCCAGGGATGAAACCCTGGTCTCCTGTATTGCAAGCAGATTCTTTACCTCTGAGTCACCAGGGAAGCCCTTTTGTCACTGCAGTCATATTCTCACTGCATTCATTCTCAAATTCCTATAATCTGCTTGTCACCTTGACTCTAGCAGAGTGGTTCTCAATGTGGGCAGGGAGGGGAGTACTTTCCATCAGGGACATCTCACAATGTCTTCTTCAGATATTTTTGGTTGTTGCAGCTGTGGGAGGTGGGATGTAGGGAGGAGAGTTTTCTCTCTCGAGCAGAGTCCAGGGGTGCTGCTAAACACTCTACATTGCGCAAGACAACCACTATCCTCTCCCCACCCAAACAAAGAATCAGCTGGCTCAAAACATCAATATTGCCCCTTTGATTTCTTCTTTGATAAAGCACGTTATTTAGTTTCCAAATATTCACGTTTTTTCTAAGCATCTTTCTGTTGGTTTCTAATTCAATTCCATCATGATCAGAGAGCAAACTTTTTGTAAACTGAATCCTTTTGAATTTATTGAGATTTGTTTTAGAGCCTAGAATGTGATGTTTACTTGTAAATATTCCCTGTGCATTTGAGAAAAGTGTATATTCTGCTACTGTTGGGTGAAATGTTCTGTGAATATCAATCAGGTTATGTTGGTTGATGATATTGTTCAAGTTCACTATATCCTTCCTGATTTTCTGCCTGTTTCTTCCGTGATTTATTGACAGAAAGGTATTGAAGTGTCTGACCATGATTGTGAATTTGTCTTTTCTTCCTTTGAAATTCTATCAATTTTTTCTTTATGTATCTTTAAGTACACAAGTGTTTAGAATTGTCATGTTCTATTGATTAATCGATTCCCTTATTATACAATGACCTTATTTATAGCTGGTAACATTCTTTACTCTGAAATCTACTTAGTCTGACATTAATGTAGCCACTGCACCTTTCTTTTAACTAATATTAGCACAGTTTATCATTTTACATTCTTTTACATTTAACCTATTTGTGTCTTTATAGTTAAAGTATGTTTCTTATATGGAGCATATTGTTGAATTTTGCTTTTTTATCCAGTCCTAGAATCTCTGACTTTTGTGATATTTACACAGTTTACCTTTAGTTTGATTGTTGATTTAGTTTGGTTTGAGTCTATCATCATTTCTGACTAATTTATGTTTGGGAAGAGATGCGAAACATATTTCACCCCTTTTTCTGGAGGTAGGACTCTGAAGGGCTATCCCAGCTCCAAAGCTTGTTATAGGTTGGACTGAGCACTCTGTTGCAGCTACATCATAGTTTAACTTAAATATCTCTGCCTGTTCCTAGTTCCCTCAAAGAGGTTGATTCTGAGAGAACTTCCCAATAAACCTCTTGCATGGAAATCTCAATCTCAGGTTTATATACTGAGGAACCCAGCTTTACAGCAACCTTGAGGAGCTCTAGAGAAAGACGTTTATTTGTGTGCTAAGTTGTTTCAGTCACGTCCAACTCTTTGTGACGTTATGGACTGTAGCCCACCAAGCTCCTCCATCCATGGGATTTTCCAGGCAAGAATACTGGAGTGGGTTGCCATACCATCCTCCAGGGGATTATCCCAACCCAGGGATTGAACCCACATCTCTGTGTCTCCTGCATTGGCAGGCAGGTTCTTTACCATTGAGCCACCAGGGAAGCCCAGAGAAAGATGACCTACTTATAAATACTACTGAGATAATCATTGTTTGTATATAAAAAAGGAATTAGATCCCTACCCATTTATAGGCAAAAACTTTTAGAAGAAAATATGGGAGAATATCTCTATGACTTCAAAGTAGGAACAGTTTCTTAAAACACAAAATCCTAATTATGTAAAATATATAATACCAGCTACATTAAAATGAGAACTTTTATTTACTAAATGACACTAAGAGTTTGTAAAAAAAAAAAATAAGCTGTATGCTGGGAGAAGATTTTTGCAACCTAATAATAGACAAAGCATATGTAATAGAATATATTAGGAACTTATTCAAATGAATATGAAAAAGAAAGATTATTAGTAAAATGGTCAAGAAATATGAACAGAAGAGGAGATTCAATTGGCCAATAAACATAAAAATGTGCTCAACTTTGTTAATATCCACATAAATGAAACTTAAAACCATTCAGTGTAAGTTAATACCTAATAGGATGGCAAAATCTAAGATTTCTGATGTAACCAAACTGTTGAAGAGAATGTGTGTCAAAAGGAACTTCTATATACTGCTGAATGTAAATTGGTAATACTACTTTGGGAGAAAAATGGACTTTATTTTGTAATTTAAACTACATAGACCCCCATGATCTAGTAACTGCATTCTTAAGTACTGATACATGCTAGAGCAATGTGTCTCAGATTTCAGGGTTCTTATAACTTACCTGGGAATCTTGTTAAAATGATTCTGATTCAGCAGGTCTGGGGCAGGGCCTGACATTCTGCAGTTCTAGAAACTCCAGTACTTTGGCCACCTCATACGAAGAGTTGACTCATTGGAAAAGACTCTGATGCTGGGAGGTATTAGGGGCAGGAGGAGAAGGGGACGACAGAGGATGAGATGGCTGGATGGCATCACTGACTCCATGGACGTGAGTCTGAGTGAACTCCAGGAGTTGGTGATGGACAGGGAGGCCTGGCGTGCTGCGATTCATGGGGTCGCAAAGAGTCGGACATGACTAAGGACTGAACTGAACTGAACTAATAATACTACCAGGTGATGCTGACTTGACATAGCTCCACATAGAGCCCTGACTTTCAGACTTTCTGACTATAACTTCAGTATAGAAAACACATTTTAAATCCCTATTTGGTACATACATCTGAGATGTCTGAGACTCCGTCTAGTTTAATCTCTCATTCTCAGCAAAAATCATGTTCTTGTTAAGTCATCTGTCTTCTCTTTGACTAATTCTAGTGAAATAATTGGAGAAGGCAATGGCACTCCACTCCAGTACTCTTGCCTGGAAAATCCCATGGATGGAGGAGCCTAGTAGGCTGCAGTCCATGGGGTCGCTAAGAGTCAGACACGACTGAGCGACTTCACTTTCGCTTTTCACTTTCATGCACTGAAGAAGGAAATGGCAACCCACTCCAGTGTTCTTGCCTGGAGAATCCCAGGGACGGGGGAGCCTGGTGGGCTGCCGTCGCTGGGGTCACACAGAGTTGGACATGACTGAAGTGACTTAGCAGCAGTGAAATAATACTGTTTCCCTGGACTGTTAGCTCTCTCTTGAAATGTTAGAAAGTTTCTTCTTCATTTTAAGTGAATGTTTGTCCATATAATTTCTAGATAGGTACTAAGTTCTACACTCTATTTTAGCAAAGAAAAGAATCTGTATTTTCTTTGCACAGCCATCCTTCAGGGAGTTTAATTATTATAAAATCATGATCTAAAGAAAAAGACAACAGTCAGTTGTCTACAAGGTAGTATTTCTAGTTTTGGTTCTTGAACATATTTTAAGAAATTTTGAATTCTGTCTTCTGTTTAGCACATTTACTAATACATCACAAGTTAATGCATTCTGATTTTTGGTGTTTAGGACACAAATATCTATTTGGCTGGTACTGAAGAAGGTCATATTCACAAGTGTTCCTGTTCATATAATGAACAATATCTAGATACCTACAGAGGACATAAGGTTAGTTTTAATTACAGTAGGTATGGAAAATTTTATCTTGTTATATTTCTGAAAAAACAGTATCATTAGACACAGTGTTTTTATGCAATAATTTATAACATCAGATTTAAAAATACAAGCTTGAATTTGTATATAAAACACCCATAGTATGCAGGGCTTTTAATTTGGCTTCTAGATATCCTTGATTTCTTTTCATAAGTTATTAGGACACAATATTTGCTTCTGAAAGACTGCTGATTTAACATGCTGATCTCAAAGTAAAACTGACTCTGGCATATTTGCATTCCCTACATTTTAAAATGCTAGTTCCTACCATGTTTTCTTCATTTTCTCCTTTATTTTTGTTTATTTTTCTTAATATTCCTAAATATTTTTAAATACTATAGTATATATTAATATTTAGTAAGTACTGTAGCAACTATATTTGTATGCTTCTGTATGCCATAATTTAGGGAAGAGATTCAACTTTGACCTAGTATTCTTAGCTAAGATAATACTTACACATTAATGCATGGTGTATAAAGCTTTTAGAAATCTGAGCATTTTAAGTTTGTTGGTCAAATTTAAAGTATAAGACGTTAGATACTACTTACTATATATTTTATTTTTCTAATCCTAGGGACCAGTGTATAAAATAGCATGGAACCCATTTTGCCATGATGTTTTCTTAAGCTGTTCTGCTGATTGGGGTGTTATTATATGGCAACATGAGAATCTCAAACCATTTTTGAGTTTTTATCCAACTACTTATGTTGTTTATGATATTGCCTGGTCTCCAAAATCATCCTACATATTTGCAGCTGCAAATGAGAGCAGAGTGGAGATTTGGGACCTTCACATCAGCACGTAAATATTAACATTTTTCTTGAAGATAATTGTAGATAATAAAAGTAGAAGATAATTGCAGTTCCATCTAAATGATGCTTGATGGTTTTGACATTGGTTAGAGAAAACTGTAGTTACTTTAAAACAAGTAATAGTTCATACTGTGAGAGTCCTTTATGAATAAAGTGATGTGCCAGGATAATATATTAATTACCTACATCATATGTATTAATAGTTTAAAAATATTTGAATGAAAATGGGTTACTCTATCTCCTCAATTAAAAAAAAATTTTATTTATTTATTTGGCTGCATCAGATGTTAGTTGTAGCATGTAAGATCTTTTAGTTGTGACATGCAAACTTAGTTGTGATATGTGGGATCTAGTTCCCTGACCAAGGATTGAACCCAGGTCCCCTGCATTGGGAGCATGGAGTCTTAGCCACTGAAACACCACGGTAGTCCCTCATCAAATTTTTATAGACTGATATAGGATATCATAACTACCTTGAATTCTTTGTCATTGTCTGGTTTATGGAAGAATGCAGAGAGGCACTTTTCTAATTGTTCTTAACTGAAGACCTTTTATTAGTAAGATAAAGGGAGCAAAATAAGTGTTTTTTATGATATTTACTTATTCTCTTACCTCATTTTTAAAACATATTTGAAGAAACATGCAGTTTAATTAAAATTTTTTTCTTTAAGTGTTACATCAAAGTTATTAGAGGGCCATAGACCGTCCTTTTTAATATGAAAGTTTATAAAGTGCTGGAATTGTGTTTAATGATTCTACTTCTTCAATCATTATTTCAATATTAGAAAATATTGTGACCTTTAGGCAAGTTATTAAGGAAGAGAAGCATGGAAATACATTCTTGTTTGAAATAAATGATATAAAATTCAATGGGTTTATTAATAATTGCAAATTTTTTCCTAGAGATTAATAGTTTAGTAACTTTAAAATTTTTTCACGACTCATTCTATAAAACAATTTGAACCAAAAACTCAAGGAGTACAACACAAAGCAATATATTTTTGTCTATGAGATGACTAACATAGAAAGTGGTCACTTAAAGGAGTGTCATCTCTTATTTTTTTTTTTCCTAGTAAAATTGTAGTTCCCAGGCAAAATTTCTTCAGAAGAAGTATGCAAGTTACTGCTTCTTTTATAAGAATGCCAATGGATTGCTTTGGATGAGTAAGAGTTGAGAAGGTTCTTGTTCTTCATTGAAGAAGATTCATTTTTCAATGAATCTAAAACAAGATTCATTGTTCAGATTCACTTATGGTCTAGGGATTCATTTGGATCAAAACATCCTTCCCTTAAAAGACATTTATTATTTAAGAAGTTGTACTAGGGATCCTCAGAGAAACTGAACCCATAAAATAGAGATGGTGGGAGGAAGGGACAGAGAAAGAGAGAGAGAGATTTAAAAATATTGGCTTATATGATTGTGGGGCCTGGCAGTTCCCAAGTTTGCTTGACAGTGTAACAAGCCAGAATTTCCATCAGGGGAGTCCATGTTGCAGTCTTGAGTGCAAAGGCAATATAGAGGCAGAAATTTATTCAGTTTCGAGGACCTCAGTCTTTTCTTTGAAGGCTTTCAACAAATTAGATGAAGCCGACTCACTTTGTGAAGGATAATTTGCTTTATTCAAATTCTACTGATTTAAGTTAATCATATCATACCTTCACATCAGTGTGTAGACTGGTGTTTGACTAAACAACTGGAAACCACAGCTTAGCCAAATTAATGCATAAAATTAATCATCACAGGAGTTTAAAGTATGAGTTCACATCTTAATTGTGAATAATTTATTTCATTGAAATTAGTTTATTGAAAGAATGAAAGCTTTGATTGAATAAAGGGTGAGAAGTAGTTATTTTGCTTTTGGAAACACACAAAGATGCTTTTAGTTTTTGTTACATGAAATCACAAATATCTCAGGGTCTTCTTAGTCTGTATGTAAAAAGAATATATTAATAACTAAATTTACAAATATGATATTTCATTACAGTTTGGACCCTCTGATTGTCAATGTTGCTAACCCTGGAATCAAGTTCACAACTGTTCTTTTTGCTAAGCAAACAGATTGCCTTCTGGTGGGAGATAGCGATGGACAAGTTGCTGTATATGAATTAAAAAATATGCCCACTACTTTGGATTCTAACAGGGTAAGACCTGAAAGTCAAAATCTTATGTCATTTCATGATTTTATTCAGCTGTAGTTTTGTGTCATACAAGAGATTTACACTTCTCAAATATCTGAAGTGTGGCACAGTGGAAAGATATATATAAGTCCCAAAGTGGCATGGTGCCTAGTAGGCTTATTTTATTTGAGCCTCACAGTCTTTATCTGTTAAATGAAAACATTGTTCTTTATTTTTTTTCTTTTTTTTTAAATTTTATTTTATTTTTAAACTTTACATAATTGTATTAGTTTTGCCAAATATCAAAATGAATTGAGCAGAATAATTATAAATATTATATGAAATAATTTAAAACTGTCCCTCGTTTATGGTTGTGACTGTTCTCTGCAAATATTCAAAGACTTTTACAAGATATAATATTTTTATTTATTTATTTTTGTCAAGAAAGTAGAATTTATGGGTAAGCATGAGTAAGGAGGGGCAGCGCCAAGGCTCTCATGAGTGCAGGACCCATTTGTCAGAGGGCCATGATTAGGGATATATTTGACCCTACAGCCATCTAAATGAGCCGCTTTTCTACCACCATGTTTTCACATTCACCTGCATTAAACTTAGTAAATCCCCACTTCTTGGAGATGTGGATCGTCTGGTGTACAGGGAACTTGAACTTGGCTCTGAGGAGGGCCTCAATCACAGGCTTATTGTTCTGCTGTTAGGTGTGGATGGCCGTATGACTCTGGCCATTGCTCCCAGGCACCAAGCATACCTGTCTGGAGCCTAGGCAGAACAGCATGCCAGTCATGAAGGTCCAGTAGAAAGAGTTGTCTCCAAGATCCCTTAGGGCAACCTGTACAGGCAATAGCCAAGGAGGCTGCTGTTTGCAGAGATTGCACACTGGGGCCCTATGAGGAAGAGCACAGCCAGCCTAACTGGCTGCAAAAAGAAATAATATTTTTATTTTTAAATTTTTTTGGAAATAATATTTTTAGATGTTTTCCGGTGTTCCTAAGGTTGCCATTTGTTTCTACTGGTTTGACATTATCCTCTTCCCTAACTCTGATCTTCAGCTATCAAAGCTTTGTTATAAAACTTTGACAAGTAAACCAGCATCACTAGATGCCCACTATTTTTAATATTATATATATATTTTTTGCTTATTTGTTGTTTAAAAGTTTTTTAAATTGAAGTAAATTTGATTTATACTGTTAAATCACATAGTGATTTGGTATTTTTATATATTATACTTAATTTAAAGTTATTATAAAATATTGGGTATATTCCCTGTGCTATACATTATATCCTTGTATCTTATTTATTTTATACCTAGTAATTTGTACCTCGTAATCCCCTTTCCTTATCTTGCTACTCTCTCCTCCCCTCTCCCCACTGGTAAGCACTGATTTGTTCTCTGTATCTGTGTCTTGTTTCTATGTTGTTACGTTCACTCGTTCATCTTCTTTTTTGATTTCCCATATATGTGAAAACATATAGTATTTGTCTTTCTCTGACTTACTTCACTAAGCATAATACCCTCCAAATACATCCATATTGTTGCAAATTGCAGAATTTCACTTTCTTAAAATTTCTGGGTAATATTCCATTGTGTATATATATGTGTGTATATATATACATGTATATATATGTATGCTGCTGCTGCCAAGTTGCTTCAGTCGTGTCCGACTCTGTGTGACCCCATAGACGGCAGCCCACCAGGCTCCCCCGTCCCTGGGATTCTCCAGGCAAGAACTGGAGTGGGTTGCCATTTCCTTCTCCAATGCATGAAAGTGAAAAGTGAAAGTGAAGTCACTCAGTCGTGTCCGACTCTTCCCGACCCCATGGACTGCAGCCTTCCAGGCTCCTCCGCCCATGGGATTTTCCAGGCAAGAGTACTGGAGTGGGTCACCAGTGCCTTCTCCATATATATCTATATACATGTATATATATATACACACACACTATATAGATGTCCATTATTTTCAAGATAGCTTTTCAGTTTTTTTCTGTTTATGTTTAGATTTCTAGTTTAAGGAATGATCTAGTAAATATTACCATGAATATATCAACATGTTAACAATATTAAAAATATACACGAATCAATAAGAAAAAATACTAAGACTCCAATAGAAGGGTGAGTGAGGTCAGGAACAGTTCATTCACAAAATATGGCTGGTAAATATATTTTAAAATTTAACCTCATTAACAAAAAAATATTTAAGTTAAATGAAAAGCATTCATTTAATAGAATTCTCATATATCAAATTAACAGAAATTCTTTTAATTGGACTACTTATTACTGACAGACATTTGGTAAGATAGGTCCTCTCTTATACTGACAGTTGAAATAAAAATTAGTGTAAGTTCTTTGGGAGCAATTTGGCAATCTGAACCAGAATTGTTGACTTTTGGAACTCTATCTTACAGAAATATTCATAAAGGCAATCTAAGAAATTATAGCATGTTTTGTGATAGGATGAGACAAAAAAGAAAAGGAAAGAAAAAAAAAAGGAAAAGGAACCATCTAAATATCCAACCAGAGGGAAATATGAGTAGGCAAGTCAGAAGTGCTGATTAGATTTGGGTTACATGTAAGAGGTGGAGTTTTACCCCAGCCATATGGACTATAAATAAACAAACAAGCAGACAGAAAATACTTACTTACATACATACATACTAGCTTGCTTGGGACTTTATACACAGTTTGATCCTCTACTCACTTCAAGTCTTTGCTCAAATGTCAAATTTCTTAGTGAAGTCTTCCCTGGCCACCTTATTTAAAATTGCAGCCTCTACTCTCCCCCACACTCCCTATTCAATACTCTTCCATGACTAATTTTCTTAATAACACTGGTCTTTGTGTGTGTGTGTATGTGTGTGTGTGCACGCGTGCGCTCAGTCACTCGGTGGTGTCCTGCTCTTTGACACCCCAGGGACTGTAGACCGCAAGGCTCCTCTGTCCATGGAATTTCCCAGGGAAGGATACTGGAGTTTTGATTGATTGATTTTGTTAATTTCCCATCTCCCACAGCTAGATTATAAGCTCTACATAAACACTGAATTTGTCTCTATTGTTCTGGGCTACGTCTTAGTACAGTGTCAGGCTTATGCTGCTGCTAAGTCGCTTTAGTCATGTCCGACTCTGTGCGACCCCATAGACGGCAGCCAGGCTTATAGTAGTTATCAATAAATGCTTTTGAATAAATACGCATTGAAAAGCTAGAGAAAAAAAATCACATATTAGAAGCATTGTTTCTTAAAGGTAGGATCATAAGGGAATTTTAGTCTTATATTTGTCTGTTTTACAAGTCATTATAGTACATCAAGTAATTGTATAAATGCATTGGTCTCCCTACAAAATAGTTTGAGTGTGCTCTGAGGAATGCATCTCTAATGCCTTATTTTTTCCAAGATATAAACTATTTTAATATTTTCATTTTCTTACACATTGAGTACAAGATATTTTAACAGGATGGGGATGTTTGTGCTCATAGTGAACCTTGTTTAAGATATACAGCTCAACAGCCAAAAGAAATTAAAAGAGAATTCTATTTATTTAAGTATTTCAAAGAAACATTAAAATGAATCCAAATATATAGTTCATAGTATTCCTTTTGCTTCTTCCACCCATAGCTCTCAAATCCTAAATATAAACTCAAGGCCTGAATCCATCCTTTTTTGTCTCTGTAATTCTTTCAGTGCTAAGAACTTGTCCACAAGCTCTGAACTGGGGGCAGTAGGGAAGGGGGGCTTGAATTTTTTCAAAATTTTTATTAGTATATGTTGGTGTAGTGGTTGGAGGGAAATCTGTAAGCATTAGCATGTCGATTCTTTTCATCACATGTATTTTTATCTAGTACCGATCAAATGCTACAATAATTTGTCAATATAAATTATGATATTTTGTATACACATCTTACTAATTTGAGCTGTTTGAAACTTTTATATTCAAGTATCTAGCATAGCACTAGCACATAATAGACATTCAGCAAATGTTGAATAGATGTGTGAATGAACAAACCTACAGACAAAAGACATATGGTTTCTAAGAAAGACACCACAATGTGTGCTTAAGAAACACAATTGGGTAATAACAAAATAATAAACAAACTCCCATAGGAACACAGAGCAGGAAAATAGTTGACTTTTGAAAGGAGAATAGGAAGAAGAAAAAAAAAATAAGAATGCTCTGGGGAAGGCTTTCACACAGGAGACTGAATTTCAACAATGTTTTAGAGGATCAGGATTTTTCCTGTAGACAAGAGAGTAGAACTGTTATTCTAGACTGAGAGAAAGGCTTGAACAAAAATATAGAATTGAAGAGGTCCTTGGCATGCTGCCATCCATGATGCATGAGGTCGCAAGGAGTTGGACAGGACTGAGCGACTGAAATGAACTGAACTTGGCATTTTAAGGACATTGTGAGTAGACTTTTTGACTGGTAAAGAGATCGCTTGAGAAAAGAGCAACAAAAGGACCAGTCAGGCCATTTAGGACCAGAAAATGTACGACTGCCAAGTTAAGGAATTTGATCTTTATTATATAGATTACCAGGGCTTCTCTGATAGCTCTGTTGGTAAAGAATCCGCCTGCAATGTAGGGGACCGAGGTCCAATTCTGGTTCAATTCCTGGGTCTGGAAGATCTGCTGGAGGAGGGATAACCCACTCCAGTATTCTTGGGCTTTTCTTGTGGCTCAGCTGATAAAGAATTCGCCTGCAATGCCAGAGACCTGGATTCGATCCCTGGGTTGGGAAGATCCCTTGGAGAAGGGAAAGGCTACCCACTCCAGTATTCTGGCCTGGAGAATAGTCCATGGGATGACAAAGAGTCCGACAGGACTGAGCGACTTTCACTTTCATTCAGATGACTAAAAGGTATTTAAGGTTTACAATTCCAGAAGTGACAAAGGGGGAAAAAATTAAACCCCCATCTCACATTTTGTGTAATAGTGAACGGCAAATGGATTGAAGACTATGGGGGAAAATAAACAAACTCCTAAAAGAAAATGTAGGGTAATGTGTTAATAATTTAAAGTCAGGATAGATTTTTAAAAAATGACCACCCCAAATCTAATTTTTTTTAAATTTTTTCCTTTTCTTTATTTGTAAAATAGGTATAATATTGGCACTAGAATCAAAGGTTGTTAGAAAGAATGAAAATGTTTCAGTCTGGAAGGTGAGAACGGTTAAAAAAAATAAAAAGGAAAGGAAAGCATGGCCTTTTAGGTACCCTGGTGTTTATATTTCAAGTTGTTTTAATATCTGTCAGGCAGACTTGTTCCAAACACTTTCTTAAACGTTTAATAAAGTCTGCTACATAAAAAAAAAAAAAAAAAGAATGAGTTAATATGTACAAAGTGGTTAGAAAGGAGAAGACAATGGCAACCCACTCCAGTACTCTTGCCTGGAAAATCCCATGGACAAAGGAGCCTGGCAGGCTTCAGTCCATGGGGTCGCTAAGAATCAGACACAAATGAGCGACTTCACTTTCACTTTTCACTTTCATGCATTGGAGAAGGAAATGCAACCCACTCCAGTGTTCTTGCCTGGAGAATCCCAAGGACGGGGGAGCCTGGTGGGCTGCCGTCTACAGGGTCGCACAGAGTCGGACACGACTGAAGTGACTTAGCAGCAGCAGTGGTTAGAACTGTTACTGGCACATAGTAAACTCTCTATAAATCTCAATTATTTTTTGTATAATTATTTTGTCAAAATTCATATTTTCTGTCCAGGATTTCACATTCCAAGTTAAAAACAACTGATTGGAATAAGAAATTTCCAAGATATATGGAAGACATTTAATATCCAGTGTATGTAAAAACTCCTACAAAACAATAAGAATCACTCAATTTTTTAAATGGGCAGCATATAAAATGTTAACTCAGAGTATGCTATGCTATGCTAAGTCGCTTCAGTCGTGTCCGACTCTGTGTGACCCCACAGACAGCAGCCCACCAGGCTCCCCTGTCCCTGAGATTCTCCAGGCAAGAACACTAGAGTGGGTTGCCATTTCCTTCTCCAATGCATGAAAGTGAAAAGTGAAAGTGAAGTTGCTCAGTCGTGTCTGACTCTTAGAGACCCCATGGACTGCAGCCTTCCAGGCTCCTCCATCCATGGGATTTTCCAGGCAAGAGTACTGGAGTGGGGTGCCATTGCCTTCTCTGATTAACTCAGAGTAGAGGAAACTAAATTATCGAATAAACTTCAAAAGCTACATTCATTCTCATGAATAATGAGGAAATGTGCAATTAAAATTTTGCAAGATATCAGTTCCTATTGATCAAGTTTACCAAAATTAAAATATTAGTTAATATCAAGCGTTAGCAGAGTTGTAGAGAACTAGGAATTCTTATGCAGGGATCATGGGAATATGAATTAGCATGACCTCTTTGGAGAGCAATTCAATAAAACTGAAAATTCAGATATCATGTAAGCCAGTGATACCATGAGATCCTCTTGCACATATGTACTAAGGCAGATATATAAGGTGGCAATATGAGTTTTTTTTAATGTTTCTTTCAGACAGAGATGATAACTCAGTTCAGGTTCACTTAAAACATTCACATTACAAAATTTAAAAAAAATTTAGTCTTAGTTCACCTTAAAGTCTTAGATTATATATTTTATTATTCTAAGTCTAGGAAAGCTTAATAAATACTTTTAAGTGAGTTTTTGTAAAAATTAAGTTTCTTTGAATCTTTTAAATTACATTTATAAATTTAATATATTGGATTTTAAATACTTCAATTGTCTTAGGGCAAACAAATCTCAGATACTTAAGAAATTCCTATTAATATAATAAGTTTAAAATATTGAATATGCTTAATCTTAAATTTTCCTAAATGTTCCAATGCTTTTTACAAATTAATAATATTTCAATCTATGATTACAAGTCTAAATCAATTACCTAATTACATTATAGGTAATTTTCATTAGAATCACTAACTTATTTGTTAGATAATCAAATATGACAAATCCTTTTATATATAATGAATATTTAAAATACCAAGCATGTACAAATGCTTTAATCCAAAAATATTATAATTACCTGTTTAATTTGCTGCATTGTGTCTATACTCAGTTTTTATTCTTCTCAGGGCAAACATGTTTTCCCAATAAAGAAATGAGTGAAACATCCCAAGTGGTTTGAAGATTATTTTCTCAACTGGCCTAGATGCATATTGATAGTAGATGTTCAAGGGCATTTTCCCGACTACCTTGGCTACATGCTGAGCCCTGTTTTAGTGTTTTGTCAACACCCTCCACATGGAGGTGTCTCAAAGCCCATTCTCTTCAAGTCTGGTTATATATTACCTGCATATCACATGTTTTCTTGGAAGTCTGCAACTCTGTGTTGCTGCATCTTGATTCATTTCAATTCATTTACTGACTGTGTCATTAATTCTAAATTACAACAGTTTTCCTATCTTGTAGAACTATAATTGTTCTAGATGTTTAAATGACATTTGTTTGGATTCTGTATATCTCCTAGGGCTTTGTTCAATTTCTTGGTAGTGGTCTGAAAGATGTGCTAATGAGAAAAGAACACTCATAACAGCCTTGTTTCTATATTGATAAATTGGAATCAATCTAAATGAACATCAGTGGGATATTGGATAAATAAAATATGGCATAATCACATAAATGACTATAATACAGAAGTTTGATATATATTTCAATATGTCAATTTGACAAATTTTGAACAAATCTTAAAAAACATAGTGTTGCATGACAAAAGCAAATTGTCAGAAGGTAAATACAATATGTTATGATTTATGTAATATTACTTAGACACACAACTCAAAATTATGTCCTTTACTTGTTATATTTATAGTTAGTAAAAGAAAAGAATATAGACTAGAAAGTGAAAGAAAATTTTCATTTTTGTGTTTTGATTTGAATCAGTTAGAGACATCTTTTATTTTGAGCAGCATACTCTGTAAGCAGAAGGCTAAGATCAGAGAGTCTGAATGTTTTCAAAAAACGAGTGTGTGTGTGTGTGTGTTTGTGTGTGTGTGTGGTGGGGAAGGGGTGTGTATGTGAATGATTTCAATGCTGGTAAGCAAAAGTTTTCTTTTAACAAATATATTTCATACCTTAGTAAATAAATACAGTTTCCTAATACAAATAAGTTTTTCATTCTTTTTGGCCATTGAATTTTAAAGGTTCAAGAGGTTATATTTCTGAGAAATTAAACAAAGAATCACTAATCAGATTTTATGTTAATTATAACTGACCACAAGCTTAACTGGTACACTTCCTCCTTAGCTTTTCAGTGAAGAATTGCAATCATAATAGTAATTTAAAGTCTCAAAGTAATTAATGTCAAACCATTATTTCCCATAAAGATATCTTACCATGTAACATTATGACCTACAATTTCTCTGTTAATTTTAACCAAGAGTTAATCAAAATTTTGCAAGTCATATGATTTCATCATACAGGAAATATGGACGCCAAATTTATGATAAAGGCTGCCTCTGGGAAATGAAAGGTGAAGGAAGAATAGAATTGGAGAGGAGTACAAAGAGAACTTCATCAGTAAAGTTTTATTTATTTTACTAAAAAATATTCAAGGCAAAGATGACATTTGTTGATTTAGGGGAAATATGTAGTTCACAAAGGCTAAGTACCAGACAGCCCATGCATCGAGTGTACTGGAACAGGGTTCATTGAGGGAAACCCATGGAGAAAGGATCAATAGCAACTTTAGGACCACAACACCTGCTCATCTTCTCATTGCCCATCACTTTCTCTGGCCTTGCACAGAAGGAGAAAGGGCTGTGGAGGTTTTAAGTGACATAATTTTCTGAAACTCTGGACCCTCCCAATGTGACCAAGGGTCAGAATATCATTGTGATAGGACATGGCGGGACACTGGCTCTAGCCCTATCCTACTGACTCAGAGCTCATGTTCATGGTGGTGCATCAGCCTGGTGCCTGACATGAACAGGAGCTTGGGGTCCAAATCTTTCAGTTACAAGTTTAAGATGTAGCTGGATGTTAACAGGACTTACCACCACATTAGCATTTACTGTTGTTTGAAGCACCAGCTCCTCTCTTGGTGCACTGGGGCTTGGTTGCTGGGGGCCTAAGTCTTGCATTGAACAGAATTATGGCTTAAGCACTTGGCAGAAGCCAATTTCAGTGGCATGAACCAACTCCTTTTCTGGAAGCAGCCTGTAGAGAATCACTCCTAAATACTGTTTCTGTTCTTATGTTTCAGTATGCTAATGCTTGCATCTTTTCCTCAATATTTTTGAATGTACATTTTTTCCCCCAAATTAAGAGAAAAACAAAAAGAGAAGTGAAATCTTCAAAAATACAAACACATTCACATACATACACACACGGGTGTGTATGTATGTATATATATGTGTGTGTGTGTATATATATATATATATATATATATATATAAATTAATGTTGAGAGACATTGAAGGCAGAAAAGATAGACCATTCATGCAATAAATATTTACTGAGCATGTGTTATGTGACAGGGTCTGTTTTAGGCACTAAAATAAAACTGTGAACAAGCTATAGTAATGATCTACTAATCTGCCCAAGTGAGAGACTGAACTAGATCTAGGTAGGTTTGAGCCTCCCTCCCACCCCCCATCTTACCCCTCACAGAGCCCCAAGCTGAGCTCCCTGTGTAATACAGCAGCTTTCCACTAGCTATCTATTTTATACATGATATTGTATATATAGTGTGATAGTCAAGTGTATGAAAGTCGCTCAGTCACGTCGACTTTTTGTATAGAGTCGGCCAAAATACTGGAGTGGGTAGCCTTTCCCTTCTCCATGGGATCTTCCCAACCAGGCCAAATACTGGAGTGAGTAGCCTTTCCCTTATCCTTGGGATCTTCCCAACCCAGGGATCGAACCCAGGTCTCCCTCATTGCAGACAGATTCTTTACCAGCTGAGCCACAATGGTATGTATATATTGTGGACTTCCCTTGTGGGTCAATGGTAAAGAACTTGCCTGCCAATGCAAGAGGTATAAGAGACGTGGGTTCTATCCCTGGGTTGGGAAGATCCCCAGGAGGAGGGCATGGCAAACCACTCCAGTATTCTTGCCTGGAGAATCCCATGGACAGAGGAACCTGGAAGGCTACAGTCCATGGGATCATAAGGATTCAGACACTACTGAAATGGCTTAGTATGAAGGCGTGCACAGCATGCATGCATTGTATATATATCAGTGCTACTCTCTCAGTTTGTCCCACCCTCTCCAGTTTAGCAATTGATTTGGTGTGTCAGAGCTTAAAAGGATAGGGAGGTGCTGAAGAGAGGATAGTATAAGATAAAAGATAGGAATTGACTTACATGACATTATCCATGGTGCTTATAACTCTTTGCAGTTTATAAAACACCTTCAACGACATTAGCTCAATCATCTCTTACAACAATCTTTGGAACTGGATGTTAATATTTTCATTATGCATTTAAAGAAACTAAGATTCCCAGATATCAGTGATTTCTTCAGGATCAACTTTTCTATGTGATAGAGAAAATCCTAGCCTTCTGCTTCAAGTTCCCATCTTTTTACTGTGTCTTTCTTGAAAACTCACCTCCCGTCTTTGGTTTCATTTACCCCTTTGATACAAAGATCATTATTATTAAATGAAATACCAATCCACACAGAAATTCAGATGTTTTACTCTCTTTAATGAAACACTACAGATCAACAAAGAGCTTAAGATACCATTAAGACTAAAAGTGATTTTACGGATGAAAAAACAGAGGATTAAGCATTAAAGCTAAACAAGAGCTGCCAAAATTGTCCCTTTACTGAATCCTTATAAAATTGTTTATCAAACTTCATTAAGAGAGCCTCTCAAAGGAAAGAGCAAATTCATACTAGGAAGTAAATGTTATTATTTAAATTTAACTTGGTTTGTTTCCTTTTATAGTCCTACCGGATGCTTTTTATATGTATATCACTAGCTTATAAATTTTAAATGGCATTTTAAACACTACTTTACCTCTTAATTTGTATTTTATTGCATTTTAATTGTGTAACTTTTTTTCTTTTCAGGGAGATGTAATAGTGTCTTTGCTTGGGCCCAAGTCAAGTCAAAGCATAATTCATCATCAGTAGTAGAACAATGTTTAATAACCAATATCTGGTTTGTATGAAGTAAGCTGGGATTTTGATTCTAGAAAACACTACTTGATGTATAACCTCCATCTAAATTTAATATAAATTTATGAACTTTTACTTCAGATAAATGTGATTAGTTTTATTATTTGAGCTAACTGTAAGAGTTTCACTGTATTTTTCTTAATTTTTGAAATTTATTTCTATTCTTTTTCTTCATCATATTCCAAGGACATTATAAGTACAAATATGTACTTATAAAATATACAAATAGGTTAGAAATTGTTATTCCTTTAGAAGCAAAGCTTGTAAAGTATTAGGATTACTTAAAACAGAATCTTTATTAAGACAAAAGGTCCACACACTTTTAAATTTCTGCTTTCCAAACTCTGTTTTCCAGTGTTTATAAATTATGCGGCTGTTAGCATTATGAGAATATTGGATATTCATACCCAATTTTAAATAAGAACTTTATACTCTTAGATCTGAGAGGTACAGCTATAGAACTGAGTTAGACTATTTGACTAGCAAAAGACATGACAGCCAATGTCAGAATTGCATTGTTTGGCCAGCAAGCATCACACTCCCAATTCAGAGATAAGAATTAGTCTGGGATACATCAGGGCATTCTTCTCTGCATCCTTCAGAATCTGCTCTGGGTTTTAAGCCCAGACTTAAGTAGGCCCAGATAAAATATAGAGAGTCCCTGATCTATAGTTTCCATTGGGATGTTATTTTGTGAACAGTTCTATAGCAACCTTATAGAAATAGGAGTGGGAGGCAGCAACTCCTTCAAATATAGATCGCAACAGTGTGTTCCTTGCTGTTTGTTTTATTTTTTTTCTCAAAATTTTAAAAATCATTTATTTATTTTAATTTGGCTGCACTGGGTCTTAGTTGCTGCATGTGGGATCTAGCTCCTTGTCCAGGGATCGAACCCAGGCCCCCTGCATTGGGAGCGCAGAGTCTTAGCCACTGGACCACCATGAAAGTCCCAAGCTGTTTGTTTTAAAAAGTCCTGGTGTTTGTAAACTGAGACCATAGGGCAGTACAGCCCGTTCTATAAAGCATTCTAAGTGGAGAGGAGAGCATAAGGCACTTGAAAGTCACTAAACTGTCTGAAAAGTAATATATATTAAAAACAGGATGGAATCAGTGCAACAGTGGGAATTACCTTTTACGAGTATCCATTCACAATCTTCATTTCTTTGGAGCCATCCTTTAGACAAAGAAAGGCAATTTTTAGGTGGACTGAAAGCTTAGATAAGGTTATAAGGATTATAAATGTTCAGGTTATTAGGATTTATAAATTATAAATTTTCTACTGGTTTAAGTCATTAATTCTTGTCTTTTTTTTTAAGGTTTGGACTTTCCATAAAACTTTGTATAACAAAATAAAAATGTAATTGAAAAAATGTGTCTCTTTTTATTTTATATTTTAGAAAACTTTCACATATTCTATTCTCATTGCTCATCAGGCCTAAATGAAAAGCAAAGCCATTTTATTCTTCTTGGATCCTAGGCAACTGATCCTGAACTGAATCTATTCCATTGTATTAAATCATACAATACATAGCCTTTTCAGATTGACTTCTTTCATGTAATAATATGAATTTAAGGTTTTTCTATGTCTGCTGATGGCTTTATAGTTCATTCCTTTTTAGGGCTGAATAATATCCAATGTCTGAATGTACCACAGTTTGTCATTCACCAACTGAAAGACGTTTTGGTTGCTTTAAAAATTTGGCAGTTATGATTAAAGTTGCCATAAACATCCATGCACAAGTTTTTATGTAGAATAAGTTTTCAGCTCCTTTGAGAAAATACCAAGGAGTACAATTTCTGGATCATATGGTAAGAGTGTATTTAGTTTTGTAAAAAAACAAAGCCCTGAACTGTCTTCCAAAGTGGTTATACCATTTTTCATTCCCACCAGCAATTTATGAGAGTTCCTATTGCTCCATATTCTTGCCAGTTTTGCTATCATCATGGTCCAAATATTGGCCATTCTAGTAGATGTGTAGTGATACCTCATTATTGTTTTAATTTGCACTTCCTGATATATTGTAGAGTTTACCATAAAATTTTAAGAATTGTTAGCCAACTCATTTTATCCTAGTTTAAGGGCCTAAGGAAGGAGTGGTGACTGGGCTAACTTTAGGCTTTTGTGCTAGGTATTCATCATTTCATTTGGTCATTCTCTATAGGCATGTGCCATGAAGAACTTACTGAGAGTTCTGAGAGTAAATTGTTAGCTGCTCTTCCAACTTGAGTAGGGAAGAAAGGAAGATTGTATTTGCTAGTATATAGTTGTACATCATACTTAGTATGTTCATTAGGTTCATCTCTGTGGTGGTGGTGTTGGTAGTGATGTTCAGTCGTTCAGTCACAGCCAACTCTTTGTGATCCCATGGGCTGCAGCATGCCAGGCTTTCTTGTCCTTCACCATCTCCTGGAGCTTGCTCAAATTCATGTCCATTGAGTTGGTGATGCCATCCAACCATTTCATTCTCTGTCATCCCCTTCTCCTCCTGCCTTCAATCTTTCCAGCATCAAAGTTGTTTCCAATGAGTCGGCTCTTCACATTAGGTGGCCAAAGTATTGGAGTTTCAGCTTCAGCATCAGTTCTTCCAATGAATATTCAGGGTTGATTTCCTTTAAGATTGACTAGTGTAATCTCCCTGCTGTCCAAGGGATTCTCAAGAGTCTTCTCTAGCACCCTGCTGCTGCTAAGTCGCTTCAGTCGTGTCTGACTCTGTGCAACCCCAGAGACAGCAGCCCACCAGGCTTCCCCGTTCCTGGGATTCTCCAGGCAAGAACACTGGAGTGGGTTGCCATTTCCTTCTCTAGCACCCTACCTCTATGTAGTTACTTACAATTATAAATGAGAGATAAAACACTAGTATTTGCTATTTTGTCCCAGTAGGAGTCTCTCAAAATGTTGCACCCTACTGTGAATAGATTGCTATCAACAGGCTAGTAACAATGTGCATGTTAAAGTTCTTTGCATTTTGCAAAACAACTTCAAGTCCATTGTCACATTATACCCTTACAGTGATCCTATGAGACAGGTGGAACAAGAAGTTGTATTATTTTCATAATCTTTATTTTCCAGATGATATGTGCATGCATGCTCAGTCACGCAGTCATGTCTGACTCTGAGACCCTGTGGACTGTAGCCTGCGAGGCTCCTCTGTCCATGGGATTTTCAGGCAAGAATACTGGAGTGGGTTGCCATTTCCTCCTCCAGGGGATCTTCCTTACCCAAGGATCAAACCCTGTCTACTGTGTCTCCTGCATTGGCAGGTGGATTCTTCTCTGCTGAGCCACCTAGAAAGCCCTCCAGATGATATAATTAAGGCTTAAAGAGATGATATCATTTGCCAAAGACCATATATCTGGCAACTTGAGCTTCACTTAGAGACTTGAACTTAAACCTAAAGCTTTGAACAGCTCTTGTACATTTTCCACTATTGTGTAGTCAGTGGTTCATGCCTATATGGTTTTTCTGAGGTCTTATACACCAAAACATAAAACAGTATGTATTCTTCTATAATTAAGGTTTTATCTCCAAATAATAAAGCAGTTTTTCTCAGTTTTTATCCCCTGTCATTAGATCTTGCCATATGGACCCCTTTTGCTGGAAGCACTCTCCTCGCTCCTCACTCCTCTTCAATGTGTTAGCTCTTCACTCACACTTCAGATCTCAGTTCATACCTCATATTCTCAGGAGGGCACTTTGGGGTGCCCTCCTATAGGACCTGCCACCCAGCCAGGCTAAATTTGCTCCAAATATCTTTAATGTGAAGGGGAATGTTCAGGGCTGGAGAGGGAGGGGAATGAAGAAAAGAGAGAGACCTGTGGATTCATAAAGCAGCAGGGGCCAATGTTCTACTTCTGAAAAGTACTGTTCAGGAAGTAGTAAGATCTAGGAGGGACCGTAGGCAACCTTGAAAAACCATTCTCCATGGGATGAATGATGTGCAGAAACAGCAAAGAAGCACTGGAACTGAAAAACCAGCAACAGAGGATGATTAATGACCCAGCAAGAAGCAGCACTTTGATGATAGACGGGCCTTGGCATAGAGTAAGATGCTAGAATTATGCCCTGGAAATGGAATAAAACCAACTCTGAGAGATACTAACATTAACTTTTTTCGGTGTGTTGTTTATTTCTGCCAGGTGAGTGAAATGAAGACTTGAAGTTAGAAACTGAATTATAGAAAATATTTTCCTTGGATTCCTGAATTTCTGAATTGAGATTCATACCTGCTGTGCTAAATATTTCTGTGGTCATTTGCATAGTGTCTGCCTCCTCTCTAGACTGTAAGCTCCTTGAGAGCAGGAACTATGTTTTGCTCACTTCCGTATGTTCAACACCTAGAACAGCACCTCCACAGGGAAATTATTACCACAAATATTTGCTGAGTAAATGAATTATCACATGAATGTAAGAAGTGTTGGCCATGCTTTCCCTATATTATAACATGATCTAATATCTTAAATATGACTTCTTCAACATCCTAACAAAATGTCTCAATATCACAGAGGGTAAAAACATTTTAATGGTGGAAAACTTATAAAATGAGCCTTGAAAGCTGCTAAACATAGATCAAAGGTCTTTTTTGTCTACAACAAGATAAAATGCATCTTCTCCCTTAAGACAAAAGGTATAAACAAATCTATGATCACTTTCTTTGGGTGAGCATTGCTGCTGCTTCTTGTGAGATTGTATTCTGCTGACAATTTGGAGCAGTTTTCCTTCAGCATAAAGCACTTAGCAAGATACCTGGTGTGAAGTTGGTCCTCAGAAATAGTCGTTCTCACTTCGATGATCCCAGACCACATCCCCACTTCTTGTCTGAGAACCTCTTTGCTCTTAGCAGCTGGCTAGGTCCTTGCCAAGGCCCAACTCTTCCTGCGGGAAATACAGATTGTGCTTATGACCTCATTTGTTCCTTAATACAACATCTGGGCTTCATGTCTTGTTTGTTCAGGATATAGTACAATGTTCAAATCCACCCTCAGATCCATAGAACATTTACTAGGCTATTTGTCTTGATTTGCTTAGGTTGGCTTACCCAGTTGGTGATAAAACTAAAAGGCTAACAATTTACATGAAACTAGTTCTGGGTTAAATAGAAAGCAGAACATGCTCACTAAATTGGAACCTTTAAAAACATGGTTATGAATCTTATAAAATGAGCACTGCTTTTTTATTTTAAATTGATGAGACATTCAGGTAGCATCGGTAATGTCTCATGAAAAATGTACTCTCTCCTTGTCTGTATGTTCTTTGGATAAACCAGCTGTTAAAAGATATGATGTCATTATACCAGGAAGAACAAATGATCCCAGGACACTTTAGAGACCTTTTGTCATAACTCAATAATAGTTTTAGTGAAGTTTCTAAATTATTACACATATTCTGATGATTGCTTTAACAATTTCTAAAAGCCCAAAATAACAATGCAAACGTAAAAAGAATAAAAATTCTCTGTCAATACAAATTAAGCATTATATATTACTGTTTCTGAGATTACTAATAAAAATATTTTTAGCTGCTCACTTAATTCTCACTGATAGGGCATTTTAAAAATCACTAAAATGAATGGTAAAATTTTATCCTTAAGATTATGCACAGTTATCTAGATAAATGGTATTTCAATATTGGTTCTACAGATACTTGTAGAGTAGCAGTTAACGAGTTTTAAAGAGGGGAGTAGAAGGAGTTTTAAATGAAGAAAATAGTATGTGAAAGGCCTAGAAAGGCAGAGAACACAAACTTTTCCAAAAACTCAGATATTTGCTATAGATGGACCATTTACAGTTTCAGGGTATCAAAGACCTATATGAGTACTGCCAGATCATAAAAAAGTCTTGCAGGCCATGTGAAAGAAATTTTTACTTTTTACTGAGGAAAACAGGAAATCATAGAAGAATCTTCAATGTTGGTAATCATCATGTGTTCTGGCAGCAGTATAGAGAAGGGATTGATGAAGGATGTGAGGCCAAGTGAGAAGCCATTGCTGTAATCTAAATGGAAGTATAGATTAGAAGTGTGACAAAATGTGGTCCACTGAGAAGGAAATGGCAAACCAGTATTCTTACCTTAAGAACACCATGAAAAATATGAAAATGCAAAAAGATAGGACACTGAAAGATGAACTCCCCAGGTCGGTAAGTGCCCAATATGCTACTGGATATCAGTGGAGAAATTACTCCAGAAAGAATAAAGAGACGGAACCAAAGCAAAAACAACACCCAGTTGTGGATATGTCTGAGGATGGTAGCAAAGTCCAATGCTGTAAAGAACAATATTGCATAGAAACCTGGAATGTTAGGTCCATGAATCAAGGGAAATTGGAAGTGGTCAAACAGGAGATGGCAAGAGTGAATGTCAACATTTTAGGAATCAGCAAACTAAAATGGACTGGAATGGGTGAATTTAACTCAGATGACCATTATATCTACTACTGTGGGCAAGAATCCCTTAGAAGAAATGGAGTAGCCATCACAGTCAACAAAAGAGTCCGAAGTGCAATACTCGGATGCAGTCTCAAAAACAACAGAATGATCTCTCTTCATTTCCAAGGCAAACCATTCAATGTCACAGTAATCCAAGTCTATGCCGCAACCAGTAATGCTGAAGAAGCTGAAGTTGAATGGTTCTATGGAGACCTATAAGACCTTCTGGAACTAACACCTAAAAAAGATGTCCTTTTCATTATAGGGGACTGGAATGCAAAAGTAGGAAGTCAAGAAACACCTGGAGTAACAGGCAAATTTGGCCTTGGAGTACAGAATGAAGCAGGGCAAATGATAATAGAGTTTTGCCAAGAGAATGAACTGGTCATAGCAAACACCCTCTTCCAACAACACAAGGGAAGACTTTACACATGGACATCATCAGATGATCAATACTGAAAACAGATTGATTATATTCTTTGCAGCCAAAGATGGAGAAGCTCTATACAGTCAGCAAAAACAAGACTGGGAGCTGACTGTGGCTCAGACCATGAACTCCCTATTGCCAAATTCAGACTTAAATTGAAGAAAGTGGGGGAAACCACTAGACCATTCAGGTAGGAACTAAATCAAATCCCTTACGATTATACAGTAGAAGTGAGAAATAGATTTAAGGGCCCAAATCTGATAGATAGAGTGCCTAATGAACTATGGAATGAGGTTTGTGACATTGTACAGGAGGCAATGATGAAGACCATCCCCAAGAAAAAGAAATGCAAAAAGGCAAAATGGTTGTCTGAGGAAGGCTACAAATAGCTGTGAAAATAAAAGAAGTGAAAGGCAAAGGAGAAAAGGAAAGATATAAGCATCTGAATGCAGAGTTCCAAAGAATAGCAAGGAGAGATAAGAAAGCCTTCCTCAGTGATCAGTGCAAAGAAATAGAAGAAAACAAAGAATGGGAAAGACTAGAGATCTCATCAAGAAAATTAGAGATACCAAGGGAATATTTTGTGCAAAGACGAGCACAGTAAAGGACAGAAATGGTATGGACCTAACAGAAGCAGAAGATATTAAGAAGAGGTGGCAAGAATACACAGAAGAACTGTACAAAAAAGATCTTCATGACCCAGATAATCACAATGGTGTGATCACTCACCTAGAGCCAGACATCATGGAATATGAAGTCAAGTGGGCCTTAGGAAGCATCACTACAAACAAAACTAGTGGAGGTGATGGAATTCCAATTGACCTATTTCAAATCCTAAAAGATGATGCTATGAAAGTGCTGCACCCAATATGCCAGCAAATTTGGAAAACTCAGCAGTGGCCACAAGACTGGAAAAGGTCAGTTTTCATTCCAATCCCCAGGAAAGACAATGCCAAAGAATGCTCAAACTACCTCTCAATTGCACTCATCTCACACATTAGCAAAGTAATGCTCAAAATTCTCCAAGCCAGGCTTCAGTAGTATGTGAACCGTGAACTTGCAGATGTTCAAGCTGGTTTTAGAAAAGGCAGAGGAACCAGAGATCAAATTGCTAACATCTGTTGGATCATCAAGAAAGCAACGGAGTTCCAGAAAAACATCTACTTCTTCTTTATTTACTTATGCCAAAGCCTTTGACTGTGTGGATCACCACAAACTGTGGAAAATTCTTAAAGGGATGGGAATACCAGACCACCTGATCTGCCTCTTTAAAAATCTGTGTGTAGGTCAGGAAACAATAGTTAGAATTGGACATGGAACAACAGACTGGTTCCAAATAGGAAAAGGAGTACGTCAAGGCTGTATATTGTTACCCTGCTTATTTAATTTATATGAAGAGTACATCATGAGAAATGCTGGGCTGGATGAAGCACAAGCTGGAATCAAGATTTCTGGGAGAAATATCAGTAACCTCAGATATGCAGATGATACCACTTAGGGCGGAAAGTGAAGAAGAACTAAAGAGCCTCTTGATGAAAGTGAGAGGAGAGTGAAAAGTTGGTTTAAAGCTCAACATTCAGAAAACTAAGATCATAACATCTGGTCCATCACTTCATGGCAAATAGATGGGGAAACAATGGAAACCGTGACAGACTTTTTATTTTGGGGGGCTCCAAAATCACTACAGATGGTGACTACAGTCATGAAATTAAAACATGCTTGCTCCTTGGAAGAAAATCCATGACCAACCTAGACAGCTTATTAAAAAGCAGAGACATTTCTTTGCCAACAAAGATCCATCTAGTCAAAGCTTTGGTTTTTCCATTAGTCAGGTATGGATGTGAGAGTTAGACTAAGAAGAAAGCTGAGTGCCGAAGAATTGATGCTTTTGAACTGTGGTGTTGGAGAAGACTCTTGAGAGCCCCTTGGACTGCAAGATTAAACCAGTCCATTCTGAAGGAGATCAGTCCTGGGTGTTCATTGGAAGGACTGATGTTGAAGCTGAAACTCCAATACTTTGGCCACCTGATGTAAAGAGCTGACTCATTTGAAAAGACCCTGATGCTGGGAAAGATTGAAGGTGGGAGGAGAAGGGGATGACAGAGGATAAGATTCTTGCCACAGTTCCTCTATAAGCAGTATATAAGTGAAAAGTTTACTGAATTCACTGTCTAGTTGTTAATTTGAAATTTTGGGTCATGTTAATTCTGGACCTTCATGTAATTGATCATTTTGAGCATGTGATAATTAAAGCCAATTATTAAGGCCAAATAATTCATCTTACTTTACTGATGTTGCTGCAATCAATAATTGCCATATATCAGTGGCTTTAAATAATAAGGATTTCTCGTTCATATTACCTGTTCATTACAGGTTAGCAGGTGGTCCTGATCCATATTGTTCTGACTCAGAGACCAGATTCCTTCATCAGGATTGTTGTTGGTCACCAAGGCAGGAGGAGAGTGGTAGAACTGGGGAACCATGCAGTGATCCTTAAATGCCAGGGAGAGGTGACATGTGTCCCTTCCACTCACATTTTATTTGCTAAACTATGTCTCATGGCCACAAATAAGTTTAAAGTTCAGAGAAATATAATCCTACCATTTGCTTGGAACTAGAAACATGTCTTGGGGAAGGAAACGGCAAGCCCTCCGATATTCTTGCCTGGAGAATCCCATGGATGGAGGAGCCTGGCGGGCTGCAGTCCATGGGATCACCCAGAGTTGGACACGACTGAAGCAACTTAGCACAGAGACATATCTACTCTAGTAATTCATGACTATCCCAGGTATTAATCAATTTCACAGTGAAAGTTTCTAGAGCCAAATAAATTTGTGAAACATTGAGTTAAACAAAGTTAAAGAAGTTTCGTAACTACAAGTCTTGTTTGAGCCCTGACTATATTAGTAAGCTTTACTGATCTTCAGGAAAGGGAATATTGTGATGGGGTATTTTTTTCTCCAAAAATCATCTGAAAAGACTCATGTCCTGAAGACAACACTTTAGGAAAGAGTACTCTAAGGTTCTGCCTTTTTAGAATTTATTTCTAAAGAGGAAATAAGTGGGAAAGAGGAGAGGAAAGAAGGAAAGGGAAGAATAAAAGAAGGGGAAAAAACACTGCAAATTTATGGATAAACTTTGAGATTGAGAGTTATGCATAAAAGACCCCAAATTATATTTTTTAGCTAGTTGTGACCCAAAATTACATGTTCTGATCTCTTGTATATGAATTGTTAATTTACCTGAGTATATATTAAACATCATATATCATGCTAGGTGCTTCACTTATATCAGTTTGTACCATCTTAAGACAACATAAAGTGCAGATTATTATCTCCTCCCAGATGAGGAAACTAAAGCTCAGAGAAGCCACTACACAATCAAAGCCATGCAGATAGTAACTTGAGACTGCTGCTGCTGAGGAGAAAGAGTTGTGTTAACTTCCCAACAAAATGCAGTAAGGGCTCTAGTTAGAGGCATAAGCAACAAACTGTTGTTGGTCAAGAGATTAGAAAGATTAGTTTTCATTTGGGTTGTCTCGTCTCTGATTGGACCTTGAAGGGTGTGAAAGGAGTCATATTGGGGCACCTGAGTGGAGAGCCTTAAATGCCAGACTGCATTTTATTCTCCAGGTAATGCTGAGCCACTGAACGTTTTGGGGGTGGGAGTAACAGAATCAGCCAATTATAGCAAGACTTAGAATTTCAAGTTCAAAAGAGTTCTTTAAGTAATTCAATCTTACTCTGTCAACTCACAAATGGGGAAAACAAAGTAAGCCCCTGAATTTGAGGCTCTGCAGCTAGGGCTTTCATTCTTGACAGTAGCTTTTTCACCTGGATAATGGACATGGCTGGTTAGCTTGCCTGCATCTGGTCACAGGCTGAGCTCAGGTCTTGCAGGCCTCTCATCTTCATCCCAGATTAGCAAGAGCCCTGATGAGGTCTTTAGAGCTGGCAAAAGAGGAGACTATTTTGAGCCTTAGGAGATCAAGTAAGGGTGATGGCAGAGTTCAGAGAAAACAGAGTATATCCAATATCTAGGGTAGGGGTCATTCCTTGGCTGAATAATTTTCTTTTGGGTTTTGCAGAAGCATAGCCCATAGCCGCTGGTTTACTGATTTACAGCTTTACTGCAGTGCTTTGTGAAAACTAGCTTTATCAAGTTGAGCTGTATAAGTCTCCAGAGAAAGGAAAAAGTTGAGAATACATGGCTGGATAATTGCTGATGTAAGTGTACTAGACTTGGTCATGCAGACGCCCCTCTGGAGTTGACAAATGACACAGAGTAACCTGCAGTTTTGGCTCATCAAAGATAAGATAGCTCTGCTTGATGTCAAAACCATCCCTGAAACTTTGGTGATTTTCTTAGCAAATAAGCACTCTACCTCTCAGCTGTGCACACCAGAAACCCAAGTACAACTTATGGCTGCTCTCTCCCTTGCCTCTGTTGCCCAGTTGGTACCAAATCCTTTAGTTATCTAATTATCCTTTTGCCCCATCCTCTCTACCAGGACCTTAGTTTAAGACACCATTATATCTCATTTAAAGTATTGCAAAAGCCTTTTTCTGTTTCCCCTGCCTCAAATATTGTTCCCTTAACCCATTACCTATACTGCAGCCAGAGAGACAAAGAAAGCCTCACTTCTTTGAAACAGTATTCTATTTTTCAGAATCAGAGATGCGTCCAGTGGCAGCATGGATTATTTTGTTATGTTCTCTAGCTTCCCTACAGAAGAACGGCAATGTCACAAATATTATGGGTGAATTGATCTTAATCCACAGGCTCAAGTGATTTTTTCAACTATCACAAAGACTGGAGAAGGAAATGGCAACCCAATCCAGTATTCTTGCCTGGAGAATCCAATGGACAGAGGAGCCTGGTGGGCTACAGTCTGTGGGTTTGCAAGAGTCAGGCATGACTTAGTAACTATACTACCACCATCACAAAGACTCAGCAAAATCAACTAAATAATTATTTGTCCAATTTCCTAAAAAAGGAGACAATAATTCTTTAATATCTCAAATTCTAGGAATTTCAGTGTAGGTAAAAGCTTTGCAAGAGCTAGTGCTTTCAGAGGATTCCTGGAAGGGAAATTTCATTATTTAGCTGTTTGAGATTACGAATTCAGTTTTCTATTATAAAAACATGTGGTGATAAAGGCATACCTAAAAATGGCACCCCACTCCAGTACTCTTGCTTGGAAAATCCCATGGACGGAGGAGCCTGTTAGGCTGCAATCCATGGGGTCACTAAGAGTCAGACACGACTGAGCGACATCACTTTCACTTTTCACTTTCATGCATTGGAGAAGGAAATTGCAGCCCACTCCAGTGTTCTTGCCTGGAGAATCCCAGCGACGGGGGAGCCTGGTAGGCTGCCGTCTCTGGGGTCCCACAGAGTCGGACATGACTGAAGTGACTTAGCATAAGTCATAGGGTGAAGGATAGCAAGGAAGATTCTAGTCAGAGAAACACTCCTGAATTCTAAAGGAACATTATCTTTCTACTTTGTCTGGGTGATAAGAGAAGCAGACAATCAATAATTATTGACTGTTTATTTTGTCAAGCAGGAGACACATTATCTCATTAGCTCTAGGAAGTAGTCACGGTCATCAATGCAATATTACAGTGAAGGATGCTTGGAGATGTTAAATATTAAGATTAAGATTCTAGATCTGGCAAGTGGGAAAGCAGGATTCAAGCCCAAAACATGAGAACCTGAATTCTTAAGTGTGCGTTCTCATTGCTTTGAAATAGATGGTGCTTTCAATACTTAAAAAAACCCTTATGAGATAAGTTTTCCCATTCTATAGACATGATTGTGCTTGATTGCTCAGTCATGTCTGACTCTTTGCGACCCCTAGGACTGTAGCCCACTAGGCTCCTCTGTCCATGGGGATTCTCCAGGCAAGAATACTGGAGTGAGTTGCCATGCCCTCCTCCAGGGGATCATCCCAACCCAGGGATCACCCAGGTCTCCCGTATTGCAGGCGGATTCTTTACTGTCTGAGCCACCAGGGAAGCCCAAAATTATTGGAGAGAGTAGCCTATCCCTTCTCCAGGGGATCTCCCCTACCCAGGAATTGAACCAGGGTCTCTTGCATGGCAGGCAGGTTCTTTACCAAATGAGCTACCAGGGAAGCCCCTATAGACATGATTATTGAGGCTTAAAATGTTTAAAACTTGCCCTATATCACTCAGTAAGGGGTAAGGCTGACATTGAAACTCAGACTTGCCTACTTTTAAAATCCATGTTTTCCATGATGTCTTCCAAGTGTCCTGTTGTCTCATGAACGCAGCTAAATAGTAAGTGATGCTGTTTGGAAATGACTGAATAACTAGCAATAATCATAAAAACTCATTTTCAGAACTTCATGGTATCACCTATGTGCTTAGCAAATATCATTAAAGTGAGGTATTGACCAATAAAATGGCAGGAAAGTTCATATAAATTGGCCGAGAGTGGGAAGGCAACTTCAAAACTTGGTTTGACAATATTCACCATTATCAGACTCTCATTCAGTCCTCAGCAAAATGAGGGGTTTCATCTTTATGTTATTTATCTTCTCTGTTATGCTTGCCATTTCAGAAGCAAGGCGTGAAGGATCCAGGAAGCTCTGCGGGTCTGAGTACGTACGCACAGTCATCTACATCTGTGCCAGCTCCAGGTGGAGGCGGCACTCGGGGGCACTCCTGCAGGGTCAGCAAGGTAACGTGGATGCGCATGACTTCTTTATTTATTATTACTTTTTTGAAGATCTGTCTTAATAACTGTTTCTCTAGCTACTACTAAGCCACATCCATTTCAATCTAGGGAATTAATTATCAAAATAAGCTTAATTTGGCTTGGGAAAGAGATGAACCGCTGGTTTAAAAAAAATATGACATTGTATTCTTTAGGCCCCAGCTTGAAATGAGTTGACTGCGTGACTACTTTGGTGAGCTTAGCATCTATGGTCCTGGTGGTTGAGCAGGGAGGAGCAGGTGACTTCAAGGGCCATGTTGTAGAAGCAAGATTTTCACATTGGATAATTATAGAATATAATAAGTTGGCATTCAGGCAGCTGCTAAATGAGAATGGGAGGAAAGAATCTAACTTTTATTGAGCACTTATTATGTGCCAGGCAGTTTCATGTGCAACATTTCACCTTCTGATAAGGATCTTTGGAAGTAAGTAATGTTACCACCATTTAGTTTTACTGAGGGCAAAATTGTTCACCCAGCCGGTCCACAGTGTGGTTGGGAAGAAAACCAGGGCTTTCTGACTACAAGAATCGAGGTCTTTTCCTTATTTTACAGTGCGTTTCAGGTGGTGAGAAGATGGTGGGTGGGTGTGTCGTAATACATAATGGCACTGTGGAGGTGGTGATGTTTGATAGAGGCTCTAAGGAGTTATGAGGAGTGGGGTGGGAATTCTAGCAGTAATAATTAGGTGTAGATATTGTCTCAAGATGAGAGTGAACCTAGTGTGCTTCAGAAACAGTGAGGCGACTGACTTCACTCTATCTGTTTTTCAACTCAGGTAATTTCAAAGTTGACCATTTCCTACTAATCCTATATTAAAGTGTGAGGTAAATGTTATTTAAGATTCTATTTTAATAATTGTATTTGTTACGTCTTAAAAGTAAAAGACGAAAGCATGCTTATATAATAAATGTTGTAACCACATACCTGATATAAAGACTTTACAGGTTTCAATTTGATTTAAAATGATTTTACATACCTGATATAAAGACTTTACAGGTTTCAATTTGATTTAAAATGATTTTGGTAAGCAAAAAGATTTTGGAAAATGATCTACAGTTTTTGTATTTTGGTGGGCCAATGTCTTGAAAAATTGTGAATCAACCAATCCTACTTTAATAATGAGAGGTTCATAGTTACTGCTGCTGTTGCTGCTACTAAGTCGCTTCAGTCGTGTCCGACTCTGTGCAACCCCATAGACGGCAGCCCACCAGGCTCCCCCGTCCCTGGGATTCTCCAGGCAAGAACACTGGAGTGGGTTGCCATTTCCTTCTCCAATGCATGAAAGTAAGAAGTGAAAGTGAAGTCGCTCAGTCGTGTCTGACTCCTAGCGATCCCCCCATGGACTACAGCCTACCAGGCTCCACCATCCATGGGATTTTCCAGGCAAGAGTACTGGAGTGGGGTGCCATTGCCTTCTCCGTCATAGTTACTAGATGTTAATAAACAATAATGGTTTTTAATCTCAAGAGAATAAACATAATTTACCTCCTTGACTATATTTTATCAATCTCTGGATTAGCAAGTCAAAATACAGTGAAAAAATATATATATATACATTTCAGTATCTGTAAGACATGGGACGATGGAATGCATGTCTGTGTAAGGCTATTCCCTTTTAACACCACTGACTTCATAATACTGTTATTTAACCTTTCACAGGCTTTCAGAGTACTTTCCCATACGTTAGATGTTTAATCCACTACTGGCTTCCCAATCAGTATTCATTCATCTAAATTTTTTCTGGTGCCTGCCAGTGTGCTAAGGTGCTGATAAGTAAGTCTGAATGAAGTTAAAGTAAGAGAGGCTTATCCATGGACTCTGGGAACAACACTGATAAAACAGTGGAACCCACTTTTAATTTTCAAATATAGAGATTTAAATCTCCACTTCCTTCCTTACTGATCAGCTTTGCAGAATGTACACAGGGTTATTTTTTGGTTGATTGTTTTTTGTTGATAACGAATAACTAATATCTTTGGAAGCCGCTGGTCACCATGCGGAAGGAGCCAGTGCAACTGAAGTCAGGCCCTGACTTGGCTGCGAACTAGCTGAGTGACACTGGCTCTGTCACTCCTCCTCTCTGCACCCACGTTTCCTCCTCTGTAAAATGAGGAGAGTTCTCCCTAAAATATCTAATTTCTCTGAAGCCCCAGACCAACGTTAAAAGTAAAAGTCATCTTCAGGATTCAATTTCTTTCATGCATTTCCCCCAAAGTAGAAGTTGGTTGCTGCCTTTGTCAGATCACTCTAAGAAAGTTATTTTTTCCCTTCTCTATAGCTGAGAGAGGAAACCACTTCCAGCTGCCAAATGAACAGGAGATTTCTGAGGGAAGAGCAGCTCACAACCTTCCAAAGATGGATTTCGCAGGGGAGGAAAGTCTTCAGGGTGAGCAGCTGCCCACGGAAGGGCTTTGGAGGTCAAAGAAGCATTTGGTGATGTCAAGACAAGACTTGCAAACCTTGTGCTGCACTGAAGGCTGTTCCATGTCTGACTTGAGCACTCTTTGTTAGGACGGGAGCAAATCCCCTAGGGTGGCAGAGATTTAGCACATGTTTAATCACAGCGCTTTACTTCCCAGAATAACACTTACATTGTGTCATTAAACTAATGGCTTTTGGGTAGGCAGTTCTTTCCGAAAAGTTGTTGATGAAAGGCATTTTAGCCACACAAAGTCTATTTTCTCCCTTTGCCAAGGTAAATGCACTGTTCTTTTCAAATTTTAACTAATCCTTTGAAAATTTAAATGTTATGCAAAATTGCAATAAAATTGCCATAAACCAAGCTCACTGTGATTTTTCTGTTTTTAAAACAATTTTAAATAACTTTAAAACAGTAAACAAAAATGCTAATGGTAGAAAAACAAAGTAAGCATAAAAAGAAAATAAAAACCAATGATTACTTCATCATTTAGAAATAACTAACCACTCTACTTTTGTGTTACTATGTATTATTACTGAAAATTTAAACTGATTCACAGTCAAGTATAAGAATCTAAACAAAGTACATTTTTTCAAAAGTTCTTAAGAGTGCTCTATGCATGTTTTCTATCATGCGGCTCTTCAACATTCTACTTGAGAATAGCTGGGTGCATATATGGGTCAAATAGGGTCCATAAACAGCCAAAATCCAGAAAATGTTTGGGTATTTTACCTCCTTCTTATAGTCTGGACAGCCTAGATTTTGCCTTCAGCTACTACTGAGATGAAAAGACATGCTGTTCTCATTCTGGGGACCGAACTACTAAAACTCAGATAGCCAAATCATTGTGTCATAATTGGATATCTTCACAGATAAAAAGACAATGTAAATATCACAAAATATGGTTTTATTCCTAACTCTGTCAGCCAGCCAACTCCCCAGTAGATTTTACAACTGTTCGAGTCTTTGTTCATCGGAGGTGCTGCATATTAATACTCCAGTCTGTTTTTGAAATTTGTGAACTACGTATTGGGCACTTAAATTGTGTGATTGCTTTGCTTTTTGCAGATAAAAACAACAACAACAACAACAACAAAACAAAAAACCGAGTCTCTCTAGAATTAAGTAAATGTCTCCTAAGTCACACAGCTAAAGAGTTGATATCACTGATCCAAACTTGGACTGTGCTAAGTCCCTTCAGTCATGTCCGACTCTGCAACCCCATGAACTGTAGCCCTCCAGGCTCCTCTGTCCATGAGTTTCTCCAGGCAAGAATACTAGAGTGGGTAGCCATTTCCTACTCCAGGGTATCTTACCAATATAGGGACCGAACCCGAATCTTTATGTTTCCTGCATTGGCAGGTGGGTTCTTTACCACTAGTGACACTTAGCATGAATCAAGGCAGTCACATTAAACTGCACTGGCAGTTAATTACTCTTTACCACCGGACTCTCTCTGTTTGAAGTCAGTTTCACTGAAGAATGTCTTTTGATGAGATAGTAAAAATTAATAATATTGAATCTCAACCCTTGAGTATATGCCCCTTTAATATTCTGGCTGGTGAATCATGAGAAGACTGCATGAAGCATGTTTCTGGCAGACTGAAGTATGATGGCTGCCTCAAGGAAAAGCTCATCTGTAATCGAGTTGTGAGCTTAAAGGCAGCTGCGCTTTCCAGGAAGCACCGTTTTTAAGAAAAACTAAAGACTGAAAAACTGGTTATTTAGATCTGGGTATTGGAAATTAAATGAAATAAGATTTAAAAATGAACAAAGTGAGCCTGTCACTTCAAGGAAAACAACTGATGATTTTTTTGGTTGATGATCAAGTTCAAGCTTATAAGCGATTTTAGAATACTTTTATCTACCACCCTGAACATCACTGGTATATTAATAGAGTTGATTCTTTGATATTATATAATGATGTGTCAACATTTGGGAGATCTGCTATAACTTAATGAACCAATATTTCCCAAATGATCAATGCATGATACTTCAAAATCATAAAAGGGTAAAAGAGCTGTTTAAAGTGCAAAATAAAGATTTTAATCTAACTGCACAAAAAACTCACTGATACAGATTTCAGATTTTACATTGCAGTTAACCCTTAATAAATAGTTACTTGTTACGTTTTGGTATAATATCAAAGAAGAACATAAAAATGATCTGAAAATGCTATTAAACTAATCTCCCCTTTCGAAATTAAATATCTATGTGTGGCTGAGTTTTCTTCATGTACATCAGCCAACATAACACACAGCAGCAGATTAAAAATGTAAAAGCTGATTGAAGCTGTATTTTATAAAGACAGTCATTAGAGACTTGCAAAAATATAAATGTTCCACTCTTTTCAATAAATGTTTTTGTTTTGTGAAAATATCCATTTTAAAATAAAATATGTTATGTGTTAATATGTGGTAAGTTTATTTTTATTTTCAAATGTTATTAAACATTTAAATTTCTTAGTGAAATTCTAATATGAAAAACAGTGATAAATTCAACCCACATAAACAGAAACTCTTGGAAGTCCTTAATAAGTTTTAAAAGTGTGAAAAGATTATGAAACCAAAAAAGTCTGAGAATTGCTCTTCCATAATATGTTTTGCCACTAATTTTTCAGGTTCCATCAAGAGACGTTCAGGTTGTTACATCTGCCATGACAAATAAAGATGCAATAAACAGCCTAGTTTATATATCTTTATATACTGACTTTTTCATTTTAATAGGATAGCTTGTCAAGTTGCTTGTGGAAAAATATGTGTATTTTTTTCAGCATACTTTTAGTAATTATTTTTTGTTATGTGCTTATTAGTTATTGTAAATGCATCTATTCAGTTTAAATGCATAGAGAAACAAAGAAGAAAGATGGGATCTTATCTTTTTACTTACATCCTGTAGTCCCTTTTTTGGGGGGAAAAAGGGTAAAAAATATATGTGTTTAGGGAGTATACTTCCAGAGAGGTATAAAATACAATAAAACTCTTACTCTCTTCTATTTGATCCTGAAATAATAGCACAATCCTTATTCAGAATTTCTTAAAATTTCTGCCAAAAATAAAAATTATGGTTATACTGAATTTATGTGGTATAGTTACAGATAGAGTCAGATAGCTTGCCCTATGTCTATTATCTATTAATATCATCATCTATATATTTCTATCTATAACAGAGACTTTTAACAGTCCATTAAAACCTTCTTCTCTTTCTCTTGGGCACAGAGAGATTACATTTTCTCAGTCTCTTTTGCAATTTCATGTGGTCACATGACTGAGTTCTAGCTAATTAAATGTGAATAGTAGTGATATGCGGAGAAGGCAATGGCACCCCACTCCAGTACTCTTACCTGGGAAATCCCATGGATGGAGGAGCCTGGTGGGCTACAGTCCATGGGGAGGCGAAGAGTCCGACACGACTGAGCGACTTCACTTTCACTTTTCACTTTCATGCACTGAAGAAGGAAATGGCAACCCACTCCAGTATTCTTGCCTGGAGAATCCCAGGGACGGGAGCCTGGTGGGCTGCTGTCTATGGGATCACACAGAGTCGGACACGACTGAAGTGACTTAGCAGCAGCAGCAGTAGCGATACATGCTGTTTCCAAGACTAGTCCATCAAGTCTTTCTCCCTCCCTCTCAGTTCAGCAAGCAATATGACTTGTTTTATGATTCTACTTTTTATAGCTGTAAACTATTCTAATACAATATGTACTAAATCTATCATCCTATTTTACACAGAAAGCAATCACACTCATTGTTATGTTTAGTACATCTTGGAACTATTTCAATAACATCCTAGTAGGTATGGCATATGTTAAACACATACCAAAAGATCACCACTTAAAAGGTTTGTATTAGTTCATGTTTTTACTAGAAATTTATGAGAGTGACTGTTTCTCTATATTCTCCCCAGTCCATGATGTTATTACACTTGCAAAACTTTGCATTTTTATAGATAAGATATTGAGTATAATTTTTTTGTATATGCATTATCATGACTACGATTGCCTTTTAGTATTTATTGGACATTTGTATTTCCTCTTCTGTAAATTAGTCTGTTCATATTCTTAGCCCATTTTGCTATTTCTATTTATTTATAATAGATTTATTGTCAAAATTTAAAGCTTTTAATATTAAAGATATTGATTTTTTGACTGCCACCTTAGTAAAATATCCTCCAGCCTAAGCCTTTGGTATGCATTGATTTCACTTAGCCTCAGTCTTTTGCATATAATGTCATTGCATACAATGTCTGTCTTTTCTTTTATGTTTTCTGGATTTCCTGTTTGACTTTAGAAGGCCTCCCTTACTGTGAGTGTGGTTGTGAAAAAGTCTACTAAGTTATATTCTAATAATTTAATTTTTATCCTTTGCATTTAAATTTAATCCATCTTATATTTGTTTTTGTATTGTATGAGGTGCTTGATTTTTTATTTTCTTTAAAATGAACAGAACATTTTTTTCCTGCATAATTTATTAAGTAGACCAGCCTCTTCCCATATAAATTTCATTCCATTTTAGTCATATGTTATTTCACATTATGTTTGGAGGTAGTGTAGACCCTTTATTTTGTTCTTTGCTCTATTCCTCAAATTAGCCCCATATTATTTTGGTTGCAATAACTTTATAGTAAATTTTACTATCTCTTAAGAAAAGTTTTCCAACATTGAGACTAAAATTTTTTTCATGGATATTATGAGACATACATTTTTCTATAATTTTATAATCCAATTTCCAAAAAACTGGAATTATAGTATGAACTGTTTTAAAGTTATACTAATATAGAAAACATTTATATTGTAATATATTAAGAATTCATATCTAAAATATATTACTAAAATAATATAGTGTTTTATTTCTTTTTAGAATTTTTATTATATAGGTTCTGTCTTTTTACATTACTTTTTAATTTTATGTTACCTTTGTATTTGCAATTTTTATTTGTCCCCATGAATGAGAAATTTGCCCCATCTTCATTTCTAAATGCATGTTACAATACAAAGAAAAAAATCTTGATTTTATATACTCATCTCCAGCCACCTTGTCCAATTATTTTATTAAATTTAATGGTTACATTATAAGTCTATGTTGGGTTTTCTAGGTATTCAATATTATCATCTACTAATAAAAAAAGTTAATTTTGTCTCTTCCAATATTTAAGCTTACTGCTCCATAATCTTGTCTTGTTACATAACTCATTATGCAGAAATTATTTATTGAGAGGGTAATGCACAGGCATTGTGTGGGTGCTAAGGATATACCTGTGAATAAAACAGACAAAATGTATATTCTTAAAGAAGACAGACATAAGCAAAAAAAATATTAGATAATATTGGATAATGATAGAGGCTGAAGAGAAAGTATACAAAGGGGACAGAAAGGCTTGGAAAGAGGGTGGGACTGAATTTTAGACAGAGTAGCTAGGAAAGGCCTTAATGGAGAGATGATCATTATAAGAATTTTTAATGATGATGATAATGGTAGACATCTCTTTCATGTTCCTGATTTTACTAGAAATGGTTTCAGCATTCTTTATTCAATATGACAATTGCTATTCAAAATATAAATAAAATAATAAACAAATAATAGTCTTTATATGTGCATATGTGCATACGTATGTATAGAAATAATATTGTTGATCATTTAAAGAGTTTTATTCTGTTACATAATGCTTAAGGACTTATAAGTGGCTTCTAAATTTTATCAAATATCTATTTAACTTTATCATATAATATTTTCTGTCTTTTGTTAAGGTGAAGAATTATAGTGATAGCCTTCCTTATGTTGAAATTTCTCAGACTAAATCTATATAATCATACTGTTGCTGCTGCTGCTGCTAAGTTGCTTCAGTCATGTCCGACTCTGTGCGACCCCAGAAACGGCAGCCCACCAGTCCCCCGTCCCTGGGATTCTCCAGGCAAGAACACTGGAGTGGGTTGCCATTTCCTTCTCCAATGCATGAAAGTGGAAAGTGAAAGTGAAGTTGCTCAGTCGTGTCCGACTCTTAGCGACCCAATGGACTGCAGCCCACCGGGCTCCTCCGTCCATGGGATTTTCCAGGCAAGAGTACTGGAGTGGGGTGCCATTGCCTTCTCCGATATAATCATAGTGTAATAGTTTTTCAGTACTCAGAAGGACTAAATATGCTAATCTTTTATTTTTAAGAATAGAATTTTTAAGTTTGTGTTCACAAATAAAATTGATCTCTAAGTTTGTCAATGAAGATTAACAGAACTTCATAGAATGAAAGCATCACCTGTTGCTTAGACATTTGGAAGAAAAACAAAAAAACAGCTATAATATGTTTTGCCTGGTGACATTTTGCTGAAGTGAAGTATAATACATATACAATTAAGTGTATAACTTTAAAGTACATTTTTGCTTATTTGTACACCTATGAATTCTTGGAACAAATTCAGTTAATAATATATTATTGATTTTTACATATCATTGAATTTTATTTGCTAAAATTTTGCTTAGTATTTTTGCATGTATTTTCATTTAAAAACTTGTATTTTGCTATAATTTTCTTTTTTGTAATCATAAGTGATTGTGCTTTCAGGGTTAAGTTAGCCCTATAAAATGAGCTGGAAAAATTTCTTCCTTCCTCTGTCCCTTTCTTCCTTCTTTTTCTAATTTCTGAACGTTTTAAGACATATTTCTCTTCAAATGTTTGGAGGTTTCACTAGCAAAGTCATCAGGGCTTGGCATTTTCTTTGTAGAAAGATTTAATATTCCAGACTCAATTTATTGTACAGATACAGAAATATTAAGATTTTTATGTATTTTTTTCTTGAACAAATTTAGCGATTGTGTTTTTTAAATTAATTTATCCATTTCATCTAAGTTGAATTGATTGGCATAAATTCTTCAAAACATTGTATCTTTTTGCTGCAGGACATTTTTTACATGATAAACCTTTACTATTCTAGTTTCCTTTGTAGATATTGACCTTTTCAGATAGTCTATCATTTTGAGGGTTAATCTAGGTAGCTAGTTATTACTCAGAATTTCTTCTGGAGTTTGCATGACAGCAATCACTAGGCTTTCCTTCATAGTATATGTCCTTGGTTTCAAGAATTTATATTTAACACACAAATTCTGATCATATTATGAGCATTTATTTGTATTTCAGTGTACATAATCTTTAGTACAAGAATTACTGCTCATCACTATTTTCTCTTTCTTCCTGATACACAGTTTCTAATCAATAAGTATATTTCAATTGAATGAATAAAATAATAAATGAATGAATATAATATTTTAATATTATATATTTATGTTCTATTTCCCCCTTAATCAAGCTTGCTGATAGTTGGGAGAGAACAATGCTTCTATTTTGTTAGTCTTTTGAAAGAAAATATTTTATTAGCTTTTAATTTTTTAATTTCATGTTTCACATTTTTGTCTGTAGAAATCTCCCTCACCTGTTTGTCTGTATAAATCTCCCCTTTGTTTTGTTTGTTGTGAAATGCTTTCTTAATTACTAATATTCTTTCTTTCCTTTTTTATTCACTAGTGTATAAGTCTAAAAATGTATTTCTGAGTATTTCTTCAGCTATGGGTTTGATTATGAAGCATTCACCTTCTTACTATGTTCTAAATTATTTTCAGTTTTAGTTTTGTCTTCATCTTTGACTTAAGAATTATTTGGAGTGTTTCATAATTTCAAAATCATACAATTCTGTTTTCTTAGGCACCGATTAATTATTGATTTGTAAACTTAGAAGTTTATGATCAAAGATTAAGGTCTGTAAATTCTCTAATTTCTGGAATTTATTTAAGTTTTTCTAGGAGCCAAAACAGTAAAAAAAAACAATTTCCAGGTACAGAATATATAGTTGACAGTGTGAGTATTGGCTGTTAACAGCTCACAGCTATTCCTTTTTCAGAGAATCGCCCTAGCCAAATGGGCTGTCTCACGAAGGAGTTTATGTGCCCCTCTCTCTGACCTCCCTCCCCTACTCAGTCATCAGCAACATATAATGACTGACTTACACAGAGGACAAAGGGCTAGCCCCCTTTTGTCAAAGCAGAACCAGCAATGTGGTGCACCTCCTGCTCAGGGGCTCAGGCTGAACCTAGACTCCAGCTGAGAACATATGTTTGTTTGTTGCGGTTTTTCAGTCACTCAGTCATATCCGACTCTTTGCAACCCCATGTAACTGCAGCATGCCAGCCTTCCCTGTCCTCCACTATCTTTCCGAGATTGCTCAAATTCATGTCCGTTGAGTCAGTGATGTCATCCAACCATCTCATCCTCTGCCGCACCCTTCTCCTTTTGCTTTCAATCTTTCCCAGTATTAAGGTGTGTTTCCTTAGCTCCTTCCTTTGCTGTTTTCCTTTCTCTCTTTCTCCTCAAAACATTTCCTCAATGTTTCAGTTCAACTGTTCTGAGGGCTGCTGTAATAAATTGCCATAAGTTGAGAGGCTTATAAAAGCAGGCATTTATTCTCTTGTAGTTCTGGAAGCTAAAGTCTGGATCAAGGTACCATGAGGGCCATGCACATTGAGGTCTCTGAGGGAGCTTCCAGTGCTGTCTGCAGTTCTTGACATTTTTGGCTTGTAAAAACATGACTCTAATTCTGCCTCTGTTGCCACATGGTGTTCTCCTCTCTGTATGGGGTAGAATTGTGTCTTTTCTCCTCTTCTTACAAGGACATAATTCAAAAAAGCTAAGGGACCACCTTATTCCAATATAATCTCATGTTAACTTACATTTTAATGATATCTGTGAAGACTGTATTTCCCAATAAGGTCAGAATCACAGGTACCAGAGGCTAGGAACTTAACATATCTTTTGGGGACACAGTTCAATCCCAAACACTGACCTAACATAATAAATGAAAATATCTATTTTCTATTTTAGGATATGTCATTGCCTCTACATGTAACTGCTAAATCAAGTTTGAAAAAAATTAGTAAAATTCTCCATGTCTTATTTTTCCCTTTTTAAAGATTCTATACAATAAATACTAAAATCTCCTAATTTAATCATTATTTACCAGGTTTTTTATTTTTAGGAATTTTTACTTTACATATATGACTGTGATTATTGGGTACATAAAGATTTGCTGTTGTTATACCCCCCCCTTTCAATTTCCATCTCTACTAATAAATATTATTTTTCTTTGTTCCATCTGATACTTTTAAACTTTGAAATCTGCTTTTCCTTATATCAATACTGCTTTTCTTGTTGTTATTTGATATACAAAATTTGATGATTGTTAGTGGAGAAGGCAATGGCACCCCACTCCAGCACTCTTGCCTGAAAAATCCCATGGACAGAGGAGCCTGGTGGGCTGCAGTCCACGGGGTCGCGAAGAGTTGGACACAATTGAGCGACTTCACTTTCCTGCATTGGAGAAGGAAATGGCAACCTACTCCAGTGTTCTTGCCTGGAGAATCCCAGGGACGGTGGAGCCTGGTGGGCTGCCGTCTATGGGGTCACACAGAGTTGGATACGACTGAAGTGATTTAGCAGCAGCAGCAGTGGTAAAGAACCCATCTGCCAAGGCAGGAGACCTAAGAGATGCAGGTTCCATCCCTGTGTTGAGAAGATCCCCTGGAGGAGGGCACAGCAACCCACTCCAGTATTCTTGCCTGGAGAATCCCATTGACAGAGGAGTCTGGTGGGCTATGGTCCACAGGGTCGCACAGAGTCAGATGTGAATGAAGCAACTTAGCATGATGATTACCTTCTTTATGAACTATATCCTTTATTATTATATGAAATTGTATTAGTTAGCTCAGCTTATCACAACAACATTCCATAGACTGATGGCTTACAAACAAAGATTCATTTTCTCATAGTTCTGGTAGCTAGAAGTCCCAGATGAAGGTCTGACAGGGTCAGTTTCTAGTGAGAGCTCTCTTCTCAACTTGCAGGCTGCCATCTTCTCCCTATATCCTCCTATGGCCTTTCCTTAATGTGTGGTCATGAAAAAGGAGAGAGTAAAAGAGAGAGAGAAAGAATCACCTCTCTTCCTCTACTTATAAGGCCACTAATACTAACAAATTAGGTCTCACCCTTTTGATCCCATTTAATCCAATGGTCCCCAGCCTTTTTGGCACCAGGGACTGGTTTCATCAGTTCAGTTCAGTTTAGTCACTCAGTCATGTCCGACTCTTTGCAACACCATGGACTGCAGCACGCCAGGCTTCCCTGTTCATCACCAACTCCTGGAACCTACTCAAACTCATGTCTGTTGCGTCGGTGATGCTATCCAACCATCTCATCATCTGTTGTCCCCTTCTCCTCCTGCCTTCAATCTTTGCCAGCATCAGGGTCTTTTCCAATGAGTTGGTTCTTTGCATCAGGTCACCAAAGTATTGGAATTTCAGCTTCAGCCTCAGTCCTTCCAATGAATATTCAGGACTGATTTCCTTTAGGACGGACTGGTTGGATCTCCTTTCAATCCAAGGGACTCTCAAAAGTCTTCTCCAATACCACAGTTCAAAAAAACATCAATTATTTGGTGCTCAGCTTTCTTTATAGTCCAATTCTCACATCCATACATGACTACTGGAAAAACCATAGCTTTGACTAGATGGACCTTTGTTGGCAAAGTAATGTCTCTGCTTTTTAATATGATGTCTCGATTGGTCAGGGCTTTTCCCCCAAGGAGCAAATGTCTTTTAATTTCATGGCTGCTGTCACCATATGCAGTGATTTTGGAGCCCTCCAAAATAAAGTCTGTCACTGTTTCCACTGTTTCCCCATCTGTTTGCCATGAAGTGATGGGACCAGATGCCATGACCTTAGTTTTCTGAATGTTGAGTTTTAAGCCAACTTCACTCTCCTCTTTCACTTTCATCAACTGGTTTCATGGAAAACAATTTTTCCATAGATTGGTTGGGGGAGATGACTCAGGCAGTAATGCGAGTGTAGGGGAGTGGCAGATGAAGCTTCAGTTGCCTGCCACTCACCTCCTACTGTGTGGCCCAGTTCCTAGGCTGTGGATCAGTATTGGTCTGTGGCCCATGGATTGGGAACTCCTGATTTCTTTAAAAAAATGTTTTTTTTTTAATTTAAGTATAATTGAATTAAAATGTGTTAATTACTGCCATACAGCAAAGTGACTCAGTTATACATATAAACACAAACACACACATGCACATGCACACACACACACACACACATACATATACATATATATATACATTCTTTCTCATATTCTTTTCCATTTTGGTTTATCACAGGATGTTGAATATAATTCCCTGTGTTATACATCAGTCGCTCAGTCATGTCCAACTCTTTGTGACTTATGGACTGTAGCCCACCATGCTCCTCTGTCCTTGGGATTTTCCAGGCAAGAATACTGGAGTGCATTGCCATTTCCTCCTCCAGGGGATCTTCCAGACCCAGGGATAGAACCTATGTCTCCTATATCTCCTGCACTGGCAAGTGGATACTTTACCACTGTTCCAAATGGGAAGCTTGTGCTATACAGTAGGACCTTGGTATTTATCCATTCTATATATACCATTCTATATATCCATTCTATATATACTCATCCCAAACTCCCAATGCAACCCTCTCATGCCTCCCTTCCCCTGGGCAACCTCTTTATTTCCCTGAGTTTTGTTTCTGTTCATACATAAGTTCACTGGTGTCATATTTTAGATTCCATGTTTAAGTGATAGCATATGGTATCTGTCTTTCTCTTTCTGATTTTCATCAGTTAGTATGATAATCTCTAGTTGCATCCATGTCACTGCAAATGGTGTTATTTTATTCTTTTTATGGCTGAATAGTATTCCATTGTATGCTGCTGCTGCTGCTAAGTCGCTTCAGTCGTATCGGACTCTGTGTGACCCCATAGATGGTAGCCCACCAGGCTCCCCCGTCCCTGGGATTCTCCAGGCAAGAACACTGGAGTGGGTTGCCGTTTCCTTCTCCAATGCATGAAAGTGAGAAGTGAAAGTGAAGTTGCTCAGTCGTGTCTGACTCTTAGTGACCCAATGGACTGCAGCCCACCAGGCTCCTCTGTCCATGGGATTTTCCAGGCAAGAGTACTGGAGTGGGGTGCCATTGCCTTCTCCATTCCATTGTATATATATATACTATATCTTCTCAAAACTACAATGAGGTACTACCTCACGCCCGTCAGAATGGCCATCATTAAAAAGTCTGCCAATAACAAATGCTTAAGAGGGTATGGAGAAAAGAGAACTCTCCTACACTGTTGGTAGGAACGTAGTTGGTGCAACCACTGTGAAAAACAATATGGAGTTTACTCAGGAAGTTAAAAATAGCATTACCATATGATCTAGCAATCTCACTCCTGAGCATATATCCAGAAAAAACTACAATTCAAAAAGATACATGCACTCCTGTGTTCATGTATTATCATGAATATCATGAATAGCAGCACTGTTCACAATAGCCAAGACTTGGGAACAATCTAAATGTGCATCAACAGGTGAACGGATAAAGAGTGAGTGTTAGTTGCTGAGTCGTGCCCAACTTTTTGTGACCCCAAGGACTGTAGCCCACCAGGCTTCTCTGTCCGTGGAATTTCCCAGGCAATAATACTGGAGTGGGTAGCTGTTCCCTTCTCCAGGAGCTCTTCCCAACCCTGGGATCAAATTCAGGTCTCCTGGATGGCAGGCAGATTCTTTACCATCTGAGCCAACAGGGAAGCCTTCTGGATAAAGAAGATAACACTATTTTAATGTTAATTTCCTCCTAATATCCGTATCTTCAAACATAAGTCACATTGGGGATTAGAACTTCCACGTATGAATTTGGGAGAGGACACAACTAAGTCCACAGCAGATATCATTCTTTTTCTATTTAATGCTTTTGGTCTTGAAATTTACTTTGTCTAATATTAGTACTAACATTGACTATTTGCTTGTGTCTCTGTGATATATCTTTGGCCAAAATTTCAAACTTAACTGAATTTCAACTCCTATTTTTCTTGTCTTTTGGTTTTCATTATGGATTCTTAAAGTCACAGGTAGCTTAAGCCAATTCATGTTTAATGAGTGACACAATATACTTGATAATATTCTATATAATCTTGATTATTATCCATACAAAGTATTTATTTTAATTTTAATTCTTTTGTTTGCATAACCAATTCCCCTTCCTCACTTGTTAATTCAGAAATGTTACTGTGCTTTTCCATTTGCTGGTTACTTTCCACTTTCTTCTTGGATGTACAAAATCTTGACTTCTCTCTATTATAATTTCAATTCCCCTCCTCCACTAAGATGAATCCTTTAGAGGTAGGGTAGTTAAACTATGGCCTGGGAATCAAATCTGTCCTACTGTGTGATTTTTATGGATCACTTGCTAAGAAGGGTTTTTACTTTTTAGATGGCTGGTAAAGAGTCAAACATGACCAAGCATCCACATGTGCACACACAAATTTTCAGTTTTATAGATAAAGTTTTGTTAGAATGCTGCCACACTTATAGTCCCTGAATGTTTTTGTACTTTGACAGAAGAGCTGAGTAGTTGTGACAGAGACTGCATGGTTTACAAGGCTGAAAATATTTACTGTCTGGTCCTTTATGCTTTGCTGACCTGTGATTAAGGACATTCTAATATCCTCTGGTTGACGCAACTCCCTAGAGTGGGTCCTTAGAAGGCTTTTGCTTGTGCTTGTAAACTGGGATATAAATAAAAGTTCAGCTATATGTTTAATTTTTTAGCTGTCCTAGCAAAGTAAAGTTCTTACTATAGAATATTTTTCTTTAAGGGAAAATATAATGTATTTCTATAATTAACATGTAGTGTTATTTCCTAAATGGAATGATTCTAAGGTTAATATTTCTCATATGAATTTTAAAAATTATTTCTAAGCACCCTCTGCACAAATCAGGCTGGATATCCTGTGTTTTGATGGTTATGAGATCCACCCGTATCGCTGTGGGAAGCGATAGATTATCCTTTTTTATTACCAATAGAATATGCAGCTTAGAGCTTTCCATACTGGTTATGCTGGTTCCCTGCCTCCCTAAGTAGAGAAATGGCCTAGTGGGTGGGTGGAGAACCTCAAGTTTCTAGTTATGTCCTGCATTAAAATAAAATTGTAAAAAATTGTGCACAGTAGTTAAATTGGCAAGGAAAGAAACTGAGAAGAGATTGCAGGAAACTTTAGTCAGACACAGCATAGTTGTTGTTCAGTCACTAAGTCATGTTTGACTCTTTGTGACCCCATGGACTTCAGGGTGCCAGGCTACCCTGTCCTTCACTATCTCCTGGAGTTTACTCGAATTCATGTCCATTGAGTCGGTAATGGTATATAACCATCTCATCTTCTGTTGCCCCCTTCTCCTCCTGCCCTCAATCTTTCCCAGCATCAGGGTATTTTTTCAGTGAGTTGGCCCTTCACATCAGGTGGCCAAAGTATTGGTGCTTCAACCTCAGCATCAGTCCTTCCAATGGATATTCAAGGTTGATTTCCTTTAGAATTGACTGGTTAGATCTCCTTGCAGTCCTAGGGACTCTCAAGCATCTTCTCCAGCACCACAGTTCAAAAGCATTAATTTCTCGGTGCTCAGCCTTCTTTATGGTCTGACTCTTGTTACACGACTTCTGGAAAAACTATAGTTTTTACTATATGGACCTTTGTCAGCAAAGTGATGTCTCTTCTTTTTAATATACTGTCTAGGTTTATCATAGCTTTCCTTCCAAGGAGCAAGCGTCTTTTAATTTCATAGCATAGTTAAGCCTCAATAAAACTTTTAGCATAGTTAAAGCCTCAGTAAGCCTTCTAGTATTCTGTGTTCATGTAAGAGAAGAAGGGAAGAGACCATGTAAACTCAAATGGACACTAATACAGGAAAAAGTAAGTAGATAAGTAGCAGTAAGCAAAAACCTTAAAAGTAACTAAAAAAGTCTTGAAGTGGGAGACAAGAAATTCAATCAGAAGTAAAATAAAAAATAAGCAGAAGTTAGCAAAAAGAAGATAAATTCAGGGATGAGGATTATTTAATAATAAATGTGAACTTGAGGAGAAATGATTCAATATTTCTGACCCAAAAGAAAGCCAAAATGGGTGATTAAAACTTTGAAAAGAATATATAAGTAATCTAGAATATTACATTATGGGGGAGAGAAGAAATTGTTAAAACGTATGATCCTTTCTTTATTTCTGCACAAAGAAGTTGGGGGTGGAGAGTGAGCCTTCTGCGATGGGTCAGACGTTTTATATACACTTTCCCTTTTGGTCTTCACAACAAGAACAGAAATAGTGATCACTGATTGTTGATCTGTGATAAGTAGCAATCATTATTACAATCATTTTTACCTTTGAGAAAGCTGAGGCTCCAGGCAGTAGCCACTTTGCCCAAAGCCACACAGCTAATAAAGTCTAGAAGCTAAAATGAGATTCACGTCTGTGAAATCTGTGATTTAAAATAAACAAACCTATTCACATTGTGGCTCAAAAGAAATGAATTCATAGGGGAGCTGAGGTGGAATGCAGCTGGAGGAATGGTTGGTGCATTTGACCCGGGGGACCACTTCTGGTGTTTGGGAAAGCAACATAGTGGTGGGGCTGAGATCCTGATTGCAGGAGGTGAAAGGGAAAGCAGCCGAGGAAGCCGGATGTAGTGGTGCAGGCCACTTCTTTAAGAATTTCAGGAGCACAAAAGTGTAGTAGATTATCAATGCTATTTAATATTGAGTTTTCTTGATGCATTTTTTGATAATATCTAGAAAGATGGTCAAGTCACAATGCCAAGAAGGAAGACGTTCATTCTTTAATATGGCTAGATTTAAAATTCTGATTTCTCAACTTTTTTTTTTTTTTGGCCGGGGTGGGTGGCGGGGGCGCGGGGGTTGGGGGGAAGGAGGGTAAGCTAAACCTATCCATGGGATAATTCCCAAGAGTGTATTTTAGAAAATCAATGAGCTGAGATAGCTCAATTACCTGACATGTAATCTGTTGGACTCTGTTGTAAGGGCCTTTTATTGTGTTTTCTTTAAGGTTTTTTTTTTTTTTTTTTTTAACTAACGTTGACAGCAGATGACAGTATTATTGACCCTTCGATTTAAGGTGCCAATATATTTAGGACTGAACCATTGTATTTCTTGTGATATCTGACAACAGCATCGGATCATATAGAATTTTTTTTGTTGTTTTAATGAAGAAAAAAAGGAAGGTATCAGTTAATTTTTGTTTGGGGAAAATTTTTCTCTATAGATTTTTGGAAAGGTTTCCTGCTGACATTCCTAGAGTTAACTGAATATTCAGTAACTTGCAACTAGTACTGACTATACTTGCTGCAGCTGCTAATAAATATTTTATAAAGCAGGAGGAAGATATTAGGTCTCGATTTGGATGTCTGCCAAGTCTAAATTTCTCACCTTGTTGTAGCTCAGCTTCAACCCCACTTTTTCAGCTGCCCCAGGCAATGTACAACTGAACATTACGTTATTAACTTAAATTCAACAAGTGCAAAATCAAATTTAGTATTTTAGTCTTAATTCTTCCTGCTGTATTTATTTTTGCTATAAGGACCATTAATTGAGTTGAGTTGAGTTCAGTTCAGTTCAGTTGCTCAGTCATGTCCGACTCTTTGTGACCCCATGGACTATATATGGTATGCCAGGCTTCCCTGTCCATCACCAACTCCTGGAGCTTGCTCAAACTCATGTCCATCAAGTTGGCGATACCATCCAACCATCTCATACTCTGTCATCCCCTTCTCCTCCTGCCTTCAAGAGTCTTCTCCAACACCAATGTTCAAAAGCATCAGGTTCAACTTTCTTTATAGTCCAACTTTCAAATCCATACATGACTACTGGAAAAACCATAGCTTTGACCAAATGGACCTTTGTCAACAAAGTAATATCTCTGCTTTTTAATATGCTGTCTAGGCTGGTCATGGCTTTACCTCCAAGAAGGAAGTGTCTTTTAATTTCATGGCTGCAGTCACCATCTGCAGTCATTTTGGAGCCCCCAAAATAAAGTCTGTCTCAGTTTCCATTGTTTCCCCATCTATTTGGCATGAAGTGATGGGACTGGATGCCATGATCTTTAGTTTTTTGAATGTTGAGTTTTAAGCCAGCTTTTTCACTGTCCTCTTTCACTTTCATCAAGAGGCTCTTTAGTTCTTCACTTTCTGCCATAAGGTTGTTGTCATCTGCGTATCTGAGGTTATTGGTATTTCTCCCAGCAATCTTGATTCTAACTTGTGCTTCATCCAGCCCGGCATTTCACATAATGTACTCTGCATGTAAGTTAAATAAGCAGGCTGACAATAAGCCTTGACAAACTCCTTTTCCTATTTGGAACCAGTCCATTGTTCCATGTCCAGTTCTAACTGTTGCTTCTTGACCTGCATACAGATTTCTCAGGAGGCAGGTCAGGTGGTCTGGTATTCCATCTCTTTCAGAATTTTCCACCTTTTGTTGTGATCCACACAGTCAAAGGCTTTGGCATAGTCAATAAAGGAGACATAGATGTTTTTCTGGAACTCTCTTGATTTTTCTATGATCCAACGGATGTTGGCAATTTGATCTCTGGTTCCTCTGCCTTTTCTAAATCCAGCTTGAACATGTGGAAGTTCACAGTTCACATACTGTTGAAACCTGTCTTGGAGAATTTTGAGTATTACTTTGCTATCGTTTGAGAACATTACTCTGTGAGTGCAATTGTGCGATAGTTTTAACATTCGTTAACATTGCCTTTCTTTGGAACTGGAAAGAAAACAGACCTTTTCCAGTCCTGTGGCCACTGTTGAGTTTTCCAAATTTGCTGGCATATTTAGTGCAGCACTTTCACAGCATCATCTTTCAGGATTTGAAATAGCTCAACTGGAATTCCATCATCTCCACTAGCTTTGTTCATAGTAATGCTTCCCAAGGCCCACTTGATTTCTCATTCCAGGATGTCTGGCTCTAGGTCTAGATAACCACACCATTGTGGTTATCTGGGTCATGAAGATCTTTTTTATATAGTTCTTCTGTGTATTCTTGCCACGTCTTCTTAATAACTTCTGCTTCTGTTAGGTCCATACCATTTCTGTCCTTTACTGTGCTCATCTTTGCATGAAATTTTCCCTTGGCATCTCTAATTTTCTTGAAGAGATCTCTAGTCTTTCCCATTCTATTGTTTTCCTCTATTGCTTTGTATTGATCACTGAGAAAGGCTTTCTTATCTCTCCTTGCTATTCTTTAGAACTCTGCATTCAAATGGGTATATCTTTCCTTTTCTCCTTTGCCCTTAGCTTCTCTCTTTTCTCAGCTATTTGTAAGGCCTCCTGAGACAACCATTTTGCCTTTTTGCATTTCTTTTTCTTGGGGATGGTTTTGATTACCACGTCCTATACAATGTCACTGTGAGGTAGACGGCTCTTTAGGAATGTCTACTGATATGAAAAACACCCAGAAAGTTCAGTAGCCTTCAAAGTAAAACAGTTCCCTCAAATTTAGTGTCATTTCTTTATTTTTTAAATGTTCATTTTACAATTGAGATACAATGACACAACATTGTATAAATTTGAGGTGAACAACATATTAATTTGATACATTTATAGATTGGAATAGGTGTTAGCTGACACATCTATCAAAAGTTCCCATCACAAAACTGTTTTTTACTAACCAGCATTCCTCCAAGATAGTCACAATTAGTGAACTTTTACTATATGTTCTTATGTTGTTATAATAATTGCTAAAATTCATCATTGACTATCTGAGTTACAGTATATGGCAATATGCTGGAAAACTGCTTCCTTTTTTGCTTTTTAACTGCCATCATGTTGTAAGGTTTTGAATCCCAGTACAGCCTAGGACAGATGGTAAGAAATTACTTCATGGTTGAGATTTTATAACTTTAAAAAATAAGGCAATTTTTATAGTGGACTTCCTACATACTAAAAAAAATTTCTTCACATGATTTATTCATGCAAAATTGCTGTATGATTTCCCCTGCTATTGTTCTAAGAGGGGATATGTTCATAAATAGGCAAAGAAAATAGAAAATTCATTTATGTACTATACTTAATGATCTAATCTAGATCATAGCCAGTTTGCAAACTGGCTATGGAGACTGACAAATTTTGGTTGTGATAGATTATTATACAGACGTATTCCCACTAACAGAAAAAAAGGCACTAACAGAAAAAAACAATGAAAATTGACGAGTTCATTTTGAAATGCTACCTTAAATGCCGGAACAAAGAGAAGAAAAGGGATTTTAAAAGTATACTTAAAAAATATGCACTGTCTTGAGGGAAAAATAAGACATCAGTACATAACTATAAAGCATTGACTGCTTGTCCATTTGTTAAATTCGTTTTGATATGAATTACACATCATTTTTTCCTTAGGAATATAGAGTTGCTAATTTTCTCCATATGTGTACAATTCGTCTTTAACCTTTAACAAATGTCCTCTAGGTAGTCCACTTACCATCCAAGAACAACGCCACTCACAATTTTACATGCATACAAAGGGCTGAAAGCCCCATAAAAATAAATGATCCGTGGTACAAGCTACATTAACCCACAGAATAATAAGCTAGTGCAGCCCTATAAATTTTAGTGCCATCCATTCAAAACCACACTGGATCACTTTAGTATTAAATTCATAGGAACAAAATAGTAAATACACATGTTTTATTTGTTAAGCTGCCAGCTATACATTTTGTGTAAAAGTTTGTTAGCCCAGGAAAAGCTATTGAAAGGTGTATCAGGCAGTGTATATTTAAAAGCAGTGTCTCTTTCCAATACGTGAATTTATGTGTTACAGACACATTTACCATTAAGCATCATGTATATTTAATATCACAATATCCACTTCAGTGTGCTAAAAAGCCTTTGTTCATTTGTTGTTTCCATTATTGAAGAGCTAATATTCAGTTCTCCCACAATTTTGTAAAGTGCAGGCAACCCACAAGAGCGTCTAGTTTTAGCCTGCAGTCCTGTGGGACTGCAATAATTGTTATGAAATCATTACTTCTACCTCAGCAGTTTCAACTGTCAGGTACATATAACAAAAATTGCAGTTAATGAATGCTGCTCAGTTTATTAAATGCAAAATGAAAACCAGTATTTTTTTATATGCAGCACTGAGACGTAGTAACATTTATCATTTGTGTATACCATATTGAATAGTCTACCGTCATTTATTGGTCAGGGTGTATAGCCATATTTTTTTAAAAAAGATTTTCATTAAAAAACAATGGAGGGAATTCTAACTCTCTAATGAAAGCATAATTAAAATAATTAGTACCCAAAGTAATGTGTAATAAGAATCTATGTCTATGAAAAAACAATCCAGGAGAACCAAGACTTCATTTCTCCTTTGGATAAACAAGATTCTTTCTTGTGCCATATTCTGTCCCCTAATTCTTACAAGAGTATGAAAAAGTTCCCAAACTTCCAATTGTTTGAAATATTAGTGTTGTGTCTTTCTCTAATGTTTGGGCAATGAAACTTGTGTACATAGATACCCTATATCTTGATTTAAAGAGTATGAACTAGATTTCTTGTTTTCAATCATTCAAAGTAAACTATGTAGACATTTGCAAGAGCAAAGAGAGAAGAATTTCTGAAAATGAAAGATGCAAAGGCATCATTTTTAGGATCCCAAAGGCATCTGCTTCCAATCAGTATGCTCTGGCCAGTCAGTTGTCCAATGTGAACGATCACAATTAGCTTATATCGTGGGATCATCAAGTCCTTGACCTGGGCCTTAATTACCTAGAAATTAAAAGGTAAAACAAAAGGTCCTCACTTAGTCACATTGAAATTTAAAAGTCTTAATTTTTCTCATAAATATAGTGGGTTTAATTGAGGGAAATAGCGTGATACCTTGTGGATCCTTTCAGTAATTGCTATAGAAAGGTAGCTATAATTTCCTTCAGGCATAAGACAGGACATTTAGGGACAAAATGATAGCCCCAGCAAGAAATGTACCTTTTCTAAGGCACATGGAAAAATGATAATCCAGAGAGCAGAGTTTTCAATGCATTTATTGTGTTCTTGGAAAATCTATGTTGAAATGGCTTCCCTTCAAAGAATGCTGGCATTACAATTATACCATCTTGTTCATGTCTAATTAGGGGACTATACATCTGAAGTCTCCTGTAATACGACTAATTGTGAATGCTTATTAGATAGATTATGATGAAAAAGAAAGAGAAAATTTGATGGAGTGCCAGCACTTTAGTTGATAAAAATAGAAATGTTTTTAAAGGCCCCAGTGTTTTTATTTGATGGCATGCAAAGAAGGTGCTTTGGAGAAGGGATAGGCTACCCACTCCAGTGTTCTTGGGCTTCCCTTGTGGCTCAGCTGGGAAAGAATCCACCTGTAATGTGGGAGACCTGGGTTCTATCCCTGGATTGGGAAGATCTCCTGGAGAAGGGAAAGGCTACCCACTCCAGTATTCTGGCCTGGAGAATTCCACGGACAAGTCCATGGGGTCGCAGAGTCAGACACGACTGAGCGACTTTCACTTCACTTCAAAGAAGGTTCTTTGGGGAAGAGAAAATGATCATTAAAATATTGTATCTTTTATAATAACATTTTTTAAATAAATGGGGCAGTTTTATACATTTTAAAAATAGAATACATGCAAGTGATGCACATAATAATTGTTTTAGACAAAGGCTTTTTACACACACAGACACACATGGAATATGACCTAATAAATATTTTCATAAGATAAAAATAAACAGTTTTACTGCTACTACAAATTAACTGCTTTCATTAAAATAGGCGGGTTGTGCTTTCAGCAAATATTCTAGTCATAGTTAACACTTTAGGAAATCACACGTATACCTCAGAAATTGTTTTAGTCATCTGTCTACAGAGTTCTGGTTCATACTGTTCTTCTTGTAGGTAGGTAGTTAACACATCTTTCAGAATATGATTGACAATGACCACAGGAAAATGTTTGGTAGGACCTGAAAATACAGATGAAATTTCTTTCAAAGAAGTAATTTCAAATCATATCTGCCCACATAGCTTAATCAAAAGAGTATCAAAACATGGAGACATTTAATCTTCTGGGTGGCCTCTATTGAAGGAAAAAAAGTGGTCCCAATTAGATTTCCAGTGTCACTGAATAACGTGTTCATGTGCCCAGTGCTTGGTATACAGAGGCTTGATCATTATTTGCTGATTTGATATGGATGAAGAATTCTACCCAGTTCTATTTTCAGTAGTCATCAGTATCTTTTAAGTGTTTATTTTCAATGACTGTATCAGTCAGGGACTAGGGAAATATATCGTGCATTAAAGTTAGGACAATTCCTAGAGGATTTAATAAACAGACTCCTTAGGGAGGTCTGAGCAGGATTCAGGGAATCATGAAGGAATGTTCTATCCCCCTCAGCTGGTGAAAAAGAAGGTGTTATTTTCATCCCAACCTGAGGAGGGAATTCTTACGAGAGATCCCAGAAGAGCCATGTGGAGAGGGCTCCCTCCACAGCAGCCTTTGTCCTTCTGCTGATGGATGCAAAGAGCACAAGGTGAGCCCTTAGGCGGGGTTCACACTCCTTCCTCCCTTCTGACTTCCCACTGAAGTTTCCCAGTGGCTAAACTTAACCACAAGGTGATAGCCCGCGCCTAGAATTCAGTTAGGTCAACCTCCTGGGGCTCAATTTATAGTATTTTTATTGTGATGCTTATACAGGAATTGTTCAATTAAATTTAAATCAGCCTGGGAAATGAATCCAGACAAGTAAAATAGAGACATCAGAGACAATGAGTATGAGAATTAACCCAAATATTTAGTTGGCAGGAATCTCTCCCCTTCTATAGGAGAGAGACAAGCAGTTATAAATCTGTGAAGGGTTGGTCCTGATTGCTCTTGCTTTGTGGGATCAGAGATGGAGCACCAGCCCCCCTAGGCCAAACGCCTACTGTGTCATTGTCCTGTGGATCTTTTAGAAGATTTCCATTTGCTTATGATAGTGAGATGAGGCTAAATGTGAGGGTGGTTTCTCCCTTTCTGTTTAAAAAATTTTAAAGATGTTCCTACCAGGTTGGACCTAATTAAACAGATTATATCTTTTAGATAGGTACTTCTCCTTTTCATTCCCTCCTGCCAAGCGCTCATATCACATTTACCTAAGTTTGACCTGGGGAGCATTGGTCCTTTCAGAAAACAGTAAGTTCCTTCAGTGCCTGTGTCCACCTGGTACACCTCCCTGTCCTTTGGGAACAGCATCTCCCACATGGAAGGGACTGGTCCTCTTCCCACTCTAACCATGTGGTTCTTTAGGATCCAAGTCCAGGTCATGGTTGATTGGCGCTGGGTGGACTTGCCCCAAGCTAGGCCAATTAGAATCCTTTCTTGGAACTTTAATACTAAACTAGAACTAGGTAAAAAAAAGTCAGTCAGTCTCTTTTTGGAGTCAAAAGTTATGACATGTGACTCCCAGGAACTGTTCTTCATAGTGAGAAGGAAGCCAAGCCACAGCGAGAGAGGGAGCCCACACACAGTTAGGGCTGGAAAGATGGAGTCCTGGCTGCACCTGGTCCCAGTCTCCAATAGCTTCTGCTGTCCAGCTGTACCAATGCCCTTTCTGCACTTACCTTAGATTTTTTAAAAATCTCATTAACCAGATTCAATTCCGAAAAAAGTTTCAACTTTTCTTCTCTCACTTCTTTGTGACCTTGGACCTATATAGCAGAATCATCCATTGTCTTACTTAGGCTTGGATGCTGAGATGCAAACAGAGTCAATAATCAGCACTTGACTTCCAAAATGGGCTTCTCTGGTGGCTCAGACAGTAAAGAATCTGCCTGCAATGTGGAAGACTTGTGTTCTATCCCTGGGTTGGGAAGATCCCCTGGAGAAGGGCATGGCAATCCATCCCAGTATTCTTGCCTGGAGAATTCCATGGACAGAGGAGCCTGGCGGACTACAGTCCATGGGGTCGCAAAGAGTAGGACATGACTGAGTGACTTTCATTCACTCACTGACTTCCAAAACAAGCTCCCAAAACTTTCAGAGTCAACTAATGCAAAGATCTAAACCTTTTTTCACATGGACATCATGTGAAAAAACATGGACATCACCATGTAAACACATGTAAAACACGGAAAACACATGGACATCACCAGATGGTCGACACCGAAATCAGATTGATTATATTCTTTGCAGCCAAAGATGGAGAAGCTCTATACAGTCAGCAACAATAAGACTAGAAGCTGACTGTGGCTCGGATCATGAACTCCTTATTGCCAAATTCAGACTGAAATTGAAGTGGAGAAAACCACGAGATCATTCAGGTATGACCTAAACAAATCCTTTATGACTATACAGTGGAAGTGAGAAATAGATTTAAGGCACTAGATCTGATAGACAGAGTGCCTGATGAACTATGGATGGAAGTTTGTGACATTGTACAGGAGACAGGAATCAAGACCATCCCCAAGAAAAAGAATGCAAAAAAGCAAAATGGCTGTCTGGGGAGGCCTTACAAATAGCTGTGAAAAGACGGGAAGCGAAAAGCAAAGGAGAAAAGGAAAGATATACCCATTTGAATGCAGAGTTCCAAAGAATAGCAAGGAGAGATAAGAAAGCCTTCCTCAGTGATCAATGCAAAGAAATAGAGGGAAAAAATAGAATGGGAAAGACCAGAGATCTCTTCAAGAAAATTAGAGATACCAAGGGAACATTTCATGCAAAGATGGGCTCAATAAAAGATAGAAATGGTAGGGACCTAACAGAAGCAGAAGTTATTAAGAAGAGGTGGCAAGAATACACAGAAGAACTATATAAAAAAGATCTTCATGACCCAGATAATCACAATGGTGTGATCACTCACCTGGAGCCAGACATCCTGGAATGTGAAGTCAAGTGGGCCTTAGAAAGCATCACTACGAACAAAGCTAGGGGAGGTGATGGAATTCCAATTGAGCTATTTCAAATTCTGAAAGATGATTCTGTGAAAGTGCTGCTCTCAATATGCCAGCAAATTTGGAAAACTCAGCAGTGGCCACAGGACTGGAAAAGGTCAGTTTTCATTCCAATCCCAAAGAAAGGCAATGCCAAAGAATGCTCAAACTACCACACAGTTGCACACATCTCACATGCTAGTAAAGTAATGCTTAAAATTCTCCAAGCCAGGCTTCAGCAATATGTGTACCGTGAACTTTCGGATGTTCAAGCTTGTTTTAGAAAAGGCAGAGGAACCAGAGATCAAATTGCCAACATCTGCTGGATCATGGAAAAAGCAAGAGAGTTCCAGAAAAACATCTATTTATGCTTTATTGACTATGCCAAAGCCTTTGACTGTGTGGATCACAATAAACCGTGGGAAATTCTTAAAGAGATGGGAATACCAGACCACCTGACCTGCCTCTTGAGAAACCTGTATGCAGGCCAGGAAGCAACAGTTAGAACTGGACATGGAACAACAGACTGGTTCCAAATAGGAAAAGGAGTACATTAAGGCTGTATATTGTAACCCTGCTTATTTAACTTATATGCAGAGTACATCATGAGAAACGCTGGGCTGGAAGAAGCACAAGCTAGAATCAAGATTGCTGGGAGAGATGTCAAGAACCTCAGATATGCAGATGACACCACCCTTATGGCAGAAAGTGAAGAAGAACTAAAGAGCCTCTTGATGAAAGTGAAAGAGAAGAGTGAAAAAGTTGGCTTAAAGCTCAACATTCAGAAAACGAAGATCATGGCATCCGGTCCCATCACTTCATGGCAGATAGATGGGGGAAACAGTGGAAACAGTTGCAGACTTTATTTTTCTGGGCTCCAAAATCACTGCATATGGTGATTGCAGCCATGAAATTAAAAGACGCTTACTCCTTCGAAGGAAAGTTATGACCAACCTAGACAGCATATTAAAAAGCAGAGATATTACTTTGCCAGCAAAGGTCCATCTAGTCGAGGCTATGGTTTTTCCAGTGGTCATGTATGGATGTGAGAGTTGGGCTATAAAGAAAGCTGAGCGCCAAAGAATTGATGCTTTTGAACTATGGTGTTGGAGAAGACTCTTGAGAGTCCCTTGAACTGCAAGGAGATCCAACCAGTCCACCTAAACGAGATCAGTCCTGGGTGTTCATTGGAAGGACTGATGTTGAAGGTGAGGCTCCGGTACTTTGGCCACCTGATGCGAAGTGCTGACTCATTGGAAAAGACCCTGCTGCTGGGAAAGATTGCGGGCAGGAGGAGAAGGGGACAGCAGAGGATGAGATAGTTGGATGGCATCATCGACTCAATGGACATGGGTTTGGGTGGACTCTGGAAGTTGTTTATGGACAGGGAGGCCTGGCATGCTGCGGCTCATGGGGTTGTAAACAGTCGGACACGACTGGGTGACTGAACTGAACTGAAACCTTTTTTCTTTTCTAGAACAATTTTTTTCTAATTTAGGAGGAAAAAATGCTTTTATAAATCAAATTGCAAAGATCTGAAGAAGGATCAGGATGGAGAAAAGAAAGAAAAACTTATCTGTAAAAACAGATTTAAGCGAGAATAGATAAAAATTTGATTAGTTAACATATCTGTGTCTTAGCGTCCCAGCTTGGGATAGTGATGAGAATTGCCACCTACTGTTTTTTGTTGGGATGAAATCGATGAAGTATTTAAAGTGCTCAGAATAGTGAGTCTGCCACACAAAAAGCTACTCGTTATCTTTATTATAGTGTTGCTGCTGTTACTGTTGTCTCCTCATTGCGAGCAGAAGAAGGCAGCAGGATGGACAATGGTGTAAGGCGGGAGACGGTTTAGGTCTCCACAGGAAGGAAGGACCCCTATAGGGTGGAGCAAAGAGGGAGCGGTGAGAGACTGGCAGGCTGTGTCCAATAAATGATCTGGTGACAGGGCCTGATCATCTCATGGGAGCTGAGCTCAAATGATGCCTTTCTCTTGCCATCTTTTGATTCTGTTTTTCACTATATTGGCTGCATCTCAGGTGTGCTGTCTTGATGTGTCAGCAAGGATGGCCATCTGCAGCCCTGTGTGATGTGGGGATTACAGTCAATGTTTAAATAATCGGGTACCTCTATAGTCATTGCTCCAGAAAAAGTCCTGTGGAGAACTCATTCAATACTTAAGAGGAAGTTACATTGGATGTCATGGAAGGCTTTTATTCTTAGTGATCTAAGGTGATGTTCTATAGTCAGAAGCAATAACATACTGAATGAGAAGCAGTTTAAATATAATACTTTATTTAATTCTCATTGTATCCCTACCATGTGTGACCTATGATCCCTACTTACAGAGGAAGAAACTGAGGTTCAAGGATGCTGAATACCTTGCTCAAACATTATTTATTTAGGAATGGGCAAAACAAGTATTCAGACTCATGTACGTTGGCCCCTACAGCCAGTATTTTCTGCTGTACTCATGTTTCAGTAATCAATTAATGGGAGGAGATAAGGGGCTTTTAATTATAAGAAATATCTTTTCATTCTTCCTTTTTCTTTTTTTCTTTAATTATACTCATGTTTAATCTCATTCTTGGTGGCTATAATTACTCATATAAAGGGAGGACAACCATACTAAACATTTAAGATATGTTTCAATGATGCACATATTATTGGGTAGAATGTGAAAACTTAAACACGGTAATACTGGTGACTGATGTTGCTTTAACTCCTCAAGTCAGTATTTACTGTGTGCTGCTGCTGCTGCTAAGTCGCTTCAGTCCTGTCCGACTCTGTGCGACCCCAGAGACGGCAGCTCACCAGGCTCCCCCGTCCCTGGGATTCTCCAGGCAAGAACACTGGAGTGGGTTGTCATTTCCTTCTCCAAGGCATGAAAGTGAAAAGTGAAAGTGAAGTCGCTCAGTCGTGTCCGACTCTTCATGACCCCATGGACTGCCGCCTACCAGGCTCCTCTGCCCATGGGATTTTCCAGGCAAGAGTACGGGAGTAGGGTGCCATTGCCTTCTCCATTTACTGTGTAGATATGAGAAAATCTTTGCCAAAGGCCTACAGAGTACCTTTCAGATGCAAAATAAACCCAGAAAGAGGTAGAAGTAGAAACACATATTTGATTATTAACAAAATAGCTACCTGACTCCTTATAAAACTGATTGTCAAGTATAAAAGACTAATCATAGAAAACTAATTTGCTTGACTTTTTGAAAGAAAATATGGAAACTTTTTTTCTATACTAAGGTATTTTTAAAATTATTTTTCTAATTTGGTTCAGCACTCAGTACTTTTAAAACTGATGAGACAATTTAGCTTATTTGAGGAAATAAGTTATGAAAGCATGTATTTTTGAAGAAACGTGGGGCTTCATATTTTAAATGCTGTCTTATTGAAATCATCTCATGGGAGTTTAGCTCAAATGATGTCTTTCCCTCGATATCTTTCGATTCAAACCCTTCTGGCATGCAGAGCCCAGAGTCAAGGCACTGAATAGTGAAGATCTTTTAGTTACAAGAAAACTTGACCCATGCTTAGCTTGCCTAAATAAAAAGCCTAAGAGTACAGAGGGTATTTAGGACTTGGTCTCAGGCTTTGTGTGGGGGCAAGATGGCAAAAGCTGCCATAGAGCTTACATCCTTGCAGGTTTCAGAGGCTGACCCACTTCTTCAATAGCCCAAACAATATTCTCTGAATTGACTCTCAAAGGCTTTCATGACCTTGGCCGAATCCCTAGGTCAGTCACTGTTACATCTCCGAAGCCAGTGTCGGCTTCAGCAGGATGCTATGGACCAAAAGTGATAATAATGGTGGTGGTGGTGCTCCCCCAAAGGAAACTGGTAAGGTTAGCAGGTGGAGTATAAGGGCATATTGAATGGCAGGATGTTATCCGTATACCATAGGCACTGTGAAAATACCCGTGGACAGGCTAATTATGGAGCTTTACAATCCATGTCATCTTGGGGATTACCATAGAAAACTGCCCAGAAGGTCTAATGGGATGTGTTGATGGTCTATAATTTTCTTAAGGTTAACTGGCCGCAGATTAAGTCACACTGGCCCATTGCGTCTTCCTTGGGTTACTGGTAAGTCTCTGTGGAATTTCTACCCAGCAATAATTATATGTAGATCCAGATAATAGTGGGCAGGTACACATTTGGAGCAAAGAAGTAGTTCTGTGAGAAAATGTGAGGAGGAATGATAGTCACTGTGGATTCCACCTGGAGTACAGGGACAGGTGCAAGGAGTTTTGTTTTCAAAGACCCAAAACCTCTGTGGGAAAAGATAAACATCTCTGTCAACAGGGGACCAGGAATCATTTGCTTTTGCCTTGAAGGCTTTTTTCTCCATCCATTAGCAATCTTGGTTGGTTTTGTTCAATAAAATCTTAATGCCTATCTGTTTCATTTAACTCAAGTAGATACAAAAAACTCCACCAGATAACCTTGAAATACCCAATGAACTTCTTAATTCAGTAACACACACTACACCTCAGTTGCAGCCAATGAATTGCTTGGTATTTGGAAAATACTGATTAAAAAAAGTAAACAATGGGTACTGGCCCAATTTTGCAGAGGAAGAAATTAAAACAATATCAAATCACCCAATTAATTAAGATCCCTTATATAGTGCTAGTATTGAAGATGATGCCAGGTTATCAGATATTATTTTGAGTAAATATCACTCATGAAATTAGAAGTTTTAAATTGGAAGGAATAATAAAATAACACACCCAGTTGGTAAGTGTTTTCCATGTGAACTGTGAGGCGAGAGGCATCTTCAGGCTGGCAAGGTTCATCCATATAAGACACTGTACTCACAGAGCTAAAAGCAAGGAGAAAGCAAATTTTAACAGTTATGATAACAATGGTAACAACACACAATGTTGCTTTTAGCAAAAAAGTTATAAGTTTTTCCTCTAAAAAAATTTCCGGCAAGTCTCATGTAGATATACCCCGGTAAAATATTTAAAGTCTAAAACATTTTAGAGATGGAAATATTACTGGAGTAGAGAGTTACTTGGAACAAGTCTCAATATAGTGGTAGAAACCCAGTTCAGTGCCTGGGGCCTTTGATTATCATGAAAGTATTCATGGATTGTTCCATTCGCAGGGTAACAGAGTTTGTACAGTGGGCCCTCCACATCTGTGGATTCTAGAGTTATGGATTTTGTTTGGTTAAATCCATGGATATGGAACCCGTGGGTACGGAGGGCCACCTGTATTTTGCCATTTTATATAAGGGACTTGGGCTTCCCTGGTGACTCAGTGGTTAAGAACCTGCCTACTAATGCAGAAGATGCAGGTTTGATCCCTGGGTCGGGAAGATCTTCTGGAGCAGGAAATGGCAATCCACTCTAGTATACTTGCCTGGAAAATCCCATGGACAGAGTGGCCTGGTGGGTTACGGTCCATGGGGTTGCAAAAGAGTTGGATATGACTTAGTAACTAAACAACAAAAATAAGAAACTTGAGCATCCACAGATTTTGATACCCACAGGGGCTTCTGGAACCAGTGTTCAGTAGATACCGAGGGATGCCTGTATGTGTTTTGAAAGCTACTGGCAGTATATATGCTTCACGTTACTCTCTCCATATACACTTTGTTGTCGTTCAGTCACCCAGTTGTGTCTGACTTTTTGCGACCCCATGGACTGCAGCATGCCAGGCCTCTCTGTCCCTCACCATCTCCCGAAGTTCACCCAAATTCATGTTCATTGCATTGGTGATGCCATCCAGTCATCTCATCCTCTGACATCCTCTTATCCTTCTGTTCTCAATCTTCTTCATATATACTACTGTATGTAAAATAGATAGACAATGGAAATTTGCTGTATAACTCAGGGAACTCAAATTGGGGCTCTGTAACAACCTAGAGGGGTGGGAAAGGGTGGGAGGTGGGAGAGAGGTTAAAGGAGGGGATATATGTACATCTATGGTTAATTTATGTTGATATATGGCAGAAATCAAGCCAATATTATAAAGCAAATTATCCTTCAATTAAAAATAAATAATTTTTTAAAAAGGAGACTGTCTCAAAAACAAACAACTATTGGCAATTCTATGACAGGTGCAAAGGCTTTCCTCAAAGTGGACAAAACTCACAAAGGGACTGGGGATTATACAGGGAAGCTTAAAATGTTGGGAAACAAGTTCTCTACATACATGGGGGATTATAAAGAGTTTATTATTAAATGTACCTCACAAAATCCCTTTAGCAGAAGAAAGAAAACTGAGAAACCCCTCTACATGATGACAGAAACCGCAATTCACCCAAACTATCATAATCAATAAGCATCAATCACCCTTTCAACAGTAAGAAAGGGTTTTGGCTTGGTTACCAAGGCAATATAAGCTTATCCAGGTGCTGAACAGGAGACCCAAGTGAAGAGGAACTCCTAAAGGCCCTACAGCACTGCTTAATCAGAGGAAATTCAGCTGTCACTAAAGGCAGTCTCAGGTCTCTACCCCAATAATCTCCACCTGTGAAAATGGAGGTTAAACAGATGTCATTTCAAAGGAGATGAGATAATAGTGTGTGTGTGTGTGTGTGTGTGCGTGTGTGCTTTCAGAGTGACTACTTTTCTAAGAGGCTACATTTTTGCTTTAATTAAATGAGAATAGGATATTTGTTCTTAATCTTTGGGGCTTTTTTTTCCTCTCTGCAAGGAGTTTTAAATACTTAATTCTGAGGTGTTGGGAATTAGTGAGCTTCTTGCAAATTGCTATTTTAAGAAAATCATGGACATTAAATTTAAAAAATCCTTTAATACAATACAATTTACACAATAAATTAAGGTTTACCCATCTAGCCCAAGAAAGTGATGCAAGACATTATTATGGCTGCTTTTCCATGAGGGATTTCTGGATTAGAGTTAGTCTTCTTTCTTGTAACACCTGCTTTCCTCAATTTTCTGCTGCCCTTTGAAGTAGCAACCAACCTGTTTAGCCACCTGCAGGTGTTGCGGGCAGCACCAAAGTGATAGCTTCTGCTTGGAAAACCCAATGTTGCATAAGCCCCTTGATTCTAAGATAAGCCAGGCTGCCCCAATATTGTATATGCTACTTTTTATTTTCCAAAACATTTTCCATCAATTATCTCATTTTATCTTTAAAATATTCCCTTTACGTAATTAAGAAAGACATTTTTCTGCCCACTTCAGTGATAAAGAGAACTAGACAAAAGGCTTAATGTCATACATAAAGGAAAAGCAGACTTGAATTTCACATATCCTATTTACCTCTCAGTGACAAAGTTTCACATATGATCATATCTGATAGAATGGAAATAGGGGCAATGACTTCCTGAAATAATTAATTGCTGCAATTAAAATTTACCTTGCACAAACATATAAAGACCCTATTTTCTCTCTACAAAACACCATATTAAAAACTCACAGAAGAAGTTATAGGTAAAAATTCTGAGAGAATTAATGCAACTAATTCAAACAGCAGGGGCCTGTTTATAACTGGTGTATAGATATGATGGCAAGAGCTCAGGAGCTATCTTGGCTCTTGGGATGACCTTATGGATAATGGAACAAAAGCTAGAAAACTAGGTTCCTGAACTATTTTTTCCAGACTTTTTTTTTTAATGCAAGAGAAAATATATTTCTATTTTGTTTAAGCCAATGTTTTTTATAAAAATATTATAAGAAGCATTAGATATAACTGATACAGAGTTTGGAAGTAGGATGTCATAATTAACAGAGCACAAAACTTGGAGTTAATTTTGTGAAAGAGATGGGGCTTTCAGGAATGAGATTTCAGATATTTTGCTGAAAACCTGGCTTCCTTTATCATGCAGAAGGAAGATATTAGTCTATTGATTTCTGTACACTGGAAAGACAAAAACTTCAAGGAAAGTTATAGGAAAATTTTACTTAAAAAAAATCCTATTCATGATATCTTTTGAAACTGATACCTGAGAGTTCTCACATTAGAAGGAGATCGTTTGGAAAAAGGGAGAGAGAAAAGAGAATAATATGCTGAACAGAAAAAATACGATATCTACTGCTTGAAAAAGACAAAAGAAGACATAAAATATTAAAAATACTTGCTGTTATCAATGTCAGTTCAGAACATTGACTCAGAAGGACTTGTACATATTTCCTGTTGGTAAACAGCTTTATTCAAGCCCTCTGAAAATTTTTAAGATAAAAATGTGAGATGCTTCAAAGAGCAAATTTGTCACTTTAATTACCGGTACTGTATCACAGCACAACAAATTTACTGTGTATATTTCACAGTGTTACAAGAGGATGAATTTCAGTCATCTATGACCAGGCCTTCCCTAGTTTATAATAATAATCTTTTTAGATACCTGATCTCACCGCAAATGGAATGCTATAGTTGATTTTTTTAATTTGAAAAATGTTTTTGCTGTCTATGTGTTTCATGAGTGTGTTGCATTTATGGAGGAAAAGGATTTCAACTGGCAAAATGTATCCACGAGAGTTGTAAAGTTTTAGGAAAGAAGGTAGGTTTTAGTAAAATCAGGAAAACTGAAAGTCTGGAATAAGCTGCTGGTAAAAACACTGAAGAAATCAACTAATATTATTCTAGAGAAAAGAGTAACAATTTGTATTCAGTGTAAATGTCAGTTAATACTTTGAATCACATATACTATTGCTCAGAATAGACTTGGAATTAGCCTGAATGTGGAAACAGCTGCATGAAATTTGTCCACAGTAACAAAAGTAATCCTCCTACATTGTATATGTGTGTGTGTGCTCAGCAGCTGAGTCATGTCTGACTCTTTATGATTCTATGGATTGTAGGCTCCCCTGTCCATGGGATTTTCCTGGCAAGAATACTGGAGCCAGTTGCCATTTCCTCCTCCACAGGATCTGCCCTACCCAGGGGTTGAACCCGCGTCACTTAAGTCTCCTGCATTGTAGGCAGATTTTTTACTGCTGAGCCACCAGGGAAATCCATATTGTATATAACCCTCCTGTATTGTAACTGACTGACGTTGGAAACGTCCCACGCCAACCCAAGAGCCTGCGTTTTGATTATGCAGAAAAGAGCCCCACACAAAATAGCTAAGGAGTTAGAATGTTTATATTTTTCATGAAATTCAGTTTTCCTGAAGACATCTTACAAATTTGCATGCTGACCATTTCTTGAATTAAACAGAATACAAGGCATGTCTTATTTTTATGATGGTTGGAGATAGAAAAATAATGTCAATTAAATCTCACCAGCTATAATACCATCTAATTATTATTAAGAATTCATTTCCAGCTGTTGCTACTGACATTATTAAGTGTTTTGAAGCTGTAGTAAGATATAATATTTGAATAGATAGCTCAGCCTTGTAGTTATTAGTTTAGTAGTTTAAGAAGGTCAGACTATCATCTCATTCTTCAATTTGTAACTATGAAAGGCTTCAAAGTACCATATTTTGAATGGTATCATAGCATTAGCCTTTTTAAAAAATCTGTTATTAAAGTCATGTGCTGCCTCCCAGTGGAGATATTTCAGAGTGCACAGAGAAAAAGAAGGCTTCAGGGTATAAACGTGTACATTTTTATTTTCTTCATTCTTTCAACAGATATTTATTGCCCATAACATGGCAGGCAAAGTGAGAAGTACTGGTAAAATTTTTTAAAAAATGAGAGTCCCTGTGCTAGAGAAACAAGATGTAGAAAATAAAATATGCATTGAAACTCACTTGGGAACTTTCTACCTCAAACGTCTATTGATATTTTTATGAATGTTATGCTTAAGATCAAAAGCATAACAAGTCTTCCCCCATCAGTGGAAGGTACAAGTTGTCTGTTAAGGCGATTTAGTTGTGTGGCTATTTAGTTTGTAGCAAGGTTGCCAGTACTTTGGCCATCTGATGCAAAGAGCCAGTTCACTAGAGAAGACCCTGATGCTGAGAAAGATTGAAGGCAGGAGGAGAAGGGATGACAGAGGATGAGATGGTTGGATGGCATCACTGACTCAATTGAAATGAGTTTGAACAAACTCAGGGAGATAATGAAGGACAGGGAAGCCTGGCATGCTATAGTCCATGGGGTCACAGAGTTGGACATGACTTAACATCAGACTGAACAAAAACAAAGGTTGCCAGACTTTTACATAGTTTTGAGATATTTTATTCACATTATTGGTCCTATCTTACAAGAGAAAGGTTATAATGGAGACAAAAGTCAAGAAATATTTCCAAAAATCAAAGAGGAGATAAAATGCCATGGTATGTGTTCCCGAGGGATACATATTTTAGGAGGAGAGATGATTTTGAAGGACAAAGAATGAACCATGCAACCTGTGAAAATTCTAGCTCTGGAGTGATTGATCCAGGAAAGGTGACTGACAAAGTAGAACAATTTTGAGTGGGTGAATACAAAGTCAGAGTTTGTGTCTGAAGCCCATTGATGAATCCCTTCATCCAAGAGAAGGTGAGGTTAAGATCAAGAGCAGCTGATGAAACTTGTGATGCAGCTCCTGGATGAATGCACAGTTCACAGTTCAAAGTCACATTACCCTTGGCAATCATCAGAGAGGTGAGGCTGAGAGCATGGGTGCCATGGTTACCTCTGCAACCCCATGGAGATCATCTAACCCAACAAAGGTTCAATACAAATGATGATGTTCTTCTTTTTCTTTTTTAAATAGGTGAACAATTGAAGGTTTCAGCAAGAAAGTAACATATAACTTGTTTTTAAAATTTGAACAAAAATTTTTTTTTTCTCTAAATGTATCTTATGTCTGCAAGATGAAAGCTCTCTGTCACTCTGGACTTAACACATACACGGACCTGTGGACCTAACCCGTTTGTGTTCAGGAACTGGTGGTGGTGGTGGCGGCAGTTTAGTCGCTAAGTTGTGTCCGACTCTTGCGACCCCATGGAGTGTAGCCTCCTAGGCTCCTCTGTCCATGGGATTCTCTAGGTAAGAATATTGGAGTGGGTTGCCATTTCCTTCTCCAGGGGATCTTCCCGACCCAGGATTTAACCTGGGTCTCCTGCATTGCAGGCAGATTCTTTACCAACTGAGCTACGAGGGAATAATATAATAATTATGCATTCTACCATCAAAAAATATTTATTAAGTGATGGCTATGTGCCAGGTACCATTCTAGGTCCTTGGGATGCAGAAAAAAAACCCCATAAACAATACAAATTAACAATCAAACTAAGATCTCTACCCTTATGGAACCTAGTGAGAAGAGACGGAAAGAATATAATAAAATACTAAACAAGTTGTTTAGTTGCTAAGTCATATCCTACTCTTTTGCAACCCCATGGACTCTAGCCTTCCAGGCTCCTCTGTCTATGGGGTTTCCCAGGCAAGAATAGTGGAGGGGGTTGCCATTTCCTTCTCCAGGGGATCTTCCTGACCCAGGGATCAAACCCATGTCTCCTGCAATGGCAGGCACATTCTTTACCACTGAGCCACCAGGGAAGCCCATAAGCACTCGCTCAGTAGTGTCCGACTCTTTGTGACCCGTGGACTGTAGCCTACCAGGCTCCTCTGTCTGTGGGATTCTCCAGGCAAGAGTACTGGAGTGGGTTGCCATTTCCTTCTCCAGGAGATCTTCCCAACCCAGGGATTGAACCCAGGTCTCCCGCATTGCAGGCAGATGCTTTACCATCTGAGCCACCAGGGAAGCTCATATACTGTGTTAGATGATAAATGCTACACGGAAAAGGAGATATTTGTTAAGGGAGGCTGGAAGCGGATGGGAGAGAGGTGGTTGTGTTTTATTTTAAACAGAATGATCAAGATATATCTCCCTGAGCCAAGAGTTGGAGGAGGTGAGGAAATGAGCCATGTGGATGTTGGAGGGAAGGGTGTGTCAGAGGGAGGGAAAAGCACATGCACAGACTTTGAGGCAGAAGGCTGCCTGGTATTTCTGAAGAAGTGCCTACAGGCCAGAATAGCTGGCGAGGAGGGAGCAAGCAGGAAGGTGGAAGGATGGGGTTTCCAATGAGTCAGGTAGCTGAACCATGTAGTTTTGTGGGCCATCTTAAAACCTTGGCTTTTACTTTGATAAAGTGGGAGCCTTTATAGAGTTTTGAGCAGAGTAATAGCAAAATCTACTTTATATTTTACAATAACTCCAAACGCTCTGTCGAGAACAGGCTGGTATCCCTGTGAACACAGGGATTCCAGTTAGAAAGCTTTTATGGTAATCTAGGCTAGAGACGCAGAGAAGGCAATGGCACACCACTCCAGTACTTTTGCCTGGAAAATCCCATGGACGGAGGAGCTTGGTGGGCTGCAGTCCATGGGGTCGCGAAGAGTCAGACATGACTGAGCGACTTCACTTTCACTTTTCACTTTCATGCATTGGAGAAGGAAATGGCAACCCACTCCAGTGTTCTTGCCTGGAGAATCCCAGGGATGGGGGAGCCTGGTGGGCTGCCGTCTATGGGGTTGCACAGAGTCGGACATGACTGAAGCGACTTTGCAGCAGCAGCAGCAGCAGGCTAGAGATGGCAGTGCCTGCTATGAATGAAACTGTCTCTTTGAAATTCATAGGTTGAAGCCTTAACACCCCCATGTGAGTGTATTGGAAATAGGGCCTTTAAGGAGGTGATGAAGGTTAAATGAAGCCTTAAAGGTGAAGCCCTACACTGATAGAACCTGGGACCTTATATAAGAGGAAGATATAGCAGGGTTCTCTCTTCCATGCAAAGACACAGTGAAAAGATGGCCATCTGCAAGTCAGGAAGCTGGCCGTCACCAGAACCTAACCCAGCTGGCATGTTGATTTCAGATTTCCAGCCTCCAAGACTGTGTGGCTTACACAACAGAAGTCTGCTGTTTCACAGTTCTGGGGGCTAGAAGTTTGAGAATTGGTGTTGGCTGGATTGTTGGCTGACTTCTGAGAGTCATGAGAGAAGGATCTGTTCTAGGCCTCTCTCCTTAGATGGTGGATGGCTGTCCCCTCCCTGTAACTCATTTCCTTCCAACTCTGTTTGTGTCCAAGTTGCCTTTTCTTACAAGGACACCAGATACATTGGATTAGAACCCACCCTAATGAACACATTTAAACTTAATTACCTCTTTAAAGACCCTGTTTCCAACTAAGATCACATTCCGAGGTTTGCGGACTAGGACTTCAACATATGAATTTGGCAGGAGTAGTGGGGTATACAATTTAGCCCACAACAAATACAAATACTTTCATGAGATCTCCAAGTTCTAGAGTCAGAGGATCACAGATTATTTGCTCTGATATCTGGGAACTGTGATACTCTGGCCAGTTACTCTACCACACAAAAACTTTAATTTCCTCAATATATAAGGAAAATAGGGAACTTATATCCCTATTTTTTTCTAAGTAATGTTAGATTTCTTCTCTGAACGCCTATATAAGCTTTTATTCCCACTAGCCATGCCAACATTTGATATTAGTCTACCTTCTCATATTTTGCCATTTGGATGGGTGAAATATGGTATCTTGTTTCAATTTTTTGAAGCATTTTTCTCATTCCAAGTGAATTTAAGCAACTCTTCACATTCTGCTTTGCCATTTTGGCTTTGCTTCTGTAAATTGCTATTTATCTCTTTTGATGATTTAAAAATTGTTTTCCTGTTTTTTTTTTAAATTGTTAATGTGCATAAATTTACAAATATACATCTTTTACTGGCCTATAAACTGTGTCTATTGTATTATTTTTTGAAGAGAAATGCTAAATTTTAATATAATTGTATTTATCATTTTTCTCTTTTTGCTTTATGGTTTTAGTTTTTCACTTTGGAACTTAAGAAATCTTTCCTTCCCAAAGAACACAAAGATATTTTATACTTTTTTTCTATTAGCTTCATATCTTTCCACATTTCAGGCTTCCACCTAGAGTCTACAATTTAATTGGTGTAAGAATTCAGCTTCATTTTTTCCCCTTCATAGAGTAAGCTAGCTTTCTCCCAAAACAATCTATTAAAAACCCAGCATTTCTCCTTGTTCACATACTATGTTCTATATATTCATAGGTCTAGTTCTAAAGTTTCTATGTGTTCCATTGATCTATTTGTCTGTTCTTACACCTGTTTGTTTATTCCTACATTTATTATTTTTACTTACTACAGCTTTGTGGTATATCATATCTGATAGAGTAAATTCCTCTTCTATGTTCATTCTTCAAAGTTAGCTTAGTTACTCAGAATTCTTATTTATAAAATTTAGAAATGCTTTATTGAGCTTCTCAAAAAGTACAAATGGGTTTTGATTGAGATATATTGCATTTGTAAATTAATTTGAGAACTACTGATGTGTTTTGGTGTTAAGCAGCTTCACCTATGAATTATTTCTGCAGTAATTCGTATCTTCCTTAATGGGAATGCCTTTACCTGGAATCACATTCCCAGGACAGTTTTCACAAAGATATCAATGCAGGGTTTTGCACAAAGATGTCCCACATGGGACTGTATATCTTGGCAGGGAGTGAAAGCCAATTTGGGTGTTCATCCCTAGGGAAATGTGTAAGAACATATGTGATGCAAATATCAAGGACTACTATGCAGCATTAAGAAGCAAAGAGCTAGATATCCATAGTGACATGGGTAAATACGAAAAATAAAAATGTTGAATGAGGTATGAGATTGAGAAAACAAAATGAGGTTTATAGCACAATACCATTCATGTCTTTGTTAAGTACTTGTTCTGTAATGTTTTATGAGAGTCAGTCCCAGGTGGTGCTAGTGGTAAAGAACCCGCCTGGCAATGCAGGAGACAAAAAAGATGCAGGCTTGCTTGCTGGGTCGGGAAGATCCCCTGGAGAAGCAAATGGCAACCCACTCCAGTGTTCTTGCCTGGAAAATCCATGGACATAGGAGCCTAGTGGGGTTCAATACATAGGGTCATAAGAGTGGGACACAACTGAAGTGAATTAGCACACAGCACTGGTGAAGTCACAAAGGGAGTCAGAGAAGGGGTTCATGAAAATACAGTTTATTATATTCACAGGTCCTAGACAGGAGAGACATGACCTGCCACATAAGACCATGTGGAAAAACACTACAGGATCAGTGAGCAGAAGACAGGATTGGGGTTCCCCAGGGAAAGGCAAAGTTGTGCAGGAGAAACAGTGCAGGACTGGAGAGTCTGAATAATTCCAGCGAGCTCTAAGCTAAAGGTCTGTCTAGTCAAGGCTATGGTTTTTCCTGTGGTCATGTATGGATGTGAGAGTTGGACTGTGAAGAAGGCTGAGCACCGAAGAATTGATGCTTTTGAACTGTGGTGTTGGAGAAGACTCTTGAGAGTCCCTTGGACTGCAAGGAGGTCCAACCAGTCCATTCTGAAGGAGATCAGCCCTGGGATTTCTTTGGAAGGAATGATGCTAAAGCTGAAACTCCAGTACTTTGGCCACCTCATGCGAAGAGTTGACTCATTGTAAAAGACTCTGATGCTGGGAGGGATTGGGGGCAGGAGGAGAAGGGGACGACAGAGGATGAGATGGCTGGATGGCATCACTGACTCGATGGATGTCAGTCTCAGTGAACTCCGGGAGTTGGTGATGGACAGGGAGGCCTGGCGTGCTGTGATTTATGGGGTTGCAAAGAGTTGGACACGACTGAGCGACTGATCTGATCTGATCTGATCTGAAGCTATAGGAGAGGCCCCTCCTTGCCTGGTACTTGGCAATGGGATTAGTGCATGGATGTACATGCTCAGTTGTGTCAACTCTTTGTGACCCCATGAATCGTAGCCTGTGAGGCTCCTCTGTCCATGGGATTTTCCAGACAAGAATACTGGAGTGGGCTGCCATTCCCTTCTTCAGGAGATCTTCCTGGCCCAGGGATCAAATCTGTGTCTTCTGAATTGCGGACAGATTCTTTATCCTCTGAACCATTGGGAAAGCCCCTACTGATTAGGAAAACTGCCTCCTGGGATGTGTTGGGGAACAGAGAGAAGAGGTCAGGTTCTAGACTGGTTAATCTGCATATCAAAGGCACATTCTTTGTTGATAACTTGACTATTTTTAATTATTGACTAGACTGGTAAGGGGTAGGGGAGTTGGGGTATGGATGTCTCATCTGTTGAACCGTGAACTTCCAGATGTTCAAGCTTGTTTTAGAAAAGGCAGAGGAACCAGAGATCAAATTGCTACCATCCGCTGGATCATCGAAAAAGCAAGAGAGTTCCAGAAAAACATCTATTTATGCTTTATTGACTATGCCAAAGCCTTTGACTGTGTGGATCACAATAAACTGTGGGAAATTCTGAAAGAGATGGGAATACCAGACCACCTGACCTGCCTCTTGAGAAACCTATATGCAGGTCAGGAAGCAACAGTTAGAACTGGACATAGAACAGACTGGTTCCAAATAGGAAAAGGAGTACGTCAAGGCTGTATATTGTCACCCTGCTTATTTAACTTATATGCAGAGTACATCATGAGAAACGCTGGGCTGGAAGAAGCACAAGCTGGAATCAAGATTGCCAGGAGAAATATCAAGAACCTCAGATATGCAGATGACACCACCCTTATAGTAGAAAGTGAAGAGGAACTAAAAAGCCTCTTGATGAGAGTGAAAGAGGAGATTGAAAAAGTTGGCTTAAAGCTCAACATTCAGAAAACGAAGATCATGGCATCCGGTCTCATCACTTCATGGCAAATAGATGGGGAAAGAGTGCAAACAGTGTCAAACTTTATTTTTGGGGGCCCCAAAATCACTGCAGATGGTGATGGCAGCCATGAAATTAAAAGACACTTACTCCTTGGAAGGAAAGTTATGACCAACCTAGATAGCATATTCAAAAGCAGAGACATTACTTTGCCAACAAACGTTCATCTAGTCAAGGCTATGGTTTTTCCTGTGGTCATGTATGGATGTGAGAGCTGGACTGTGAAGAAGGCTGAGCGCCGAAGAATTGATGCTTTTGAATTGCGGTGTTGGAGAAGACTCTTGAGAGTCCCTTGGACTGCAAGGAGACCCAACCAGTCCATCCTAAAGGAAACCAGTCCTGGGTGTTCACTGGAAGGACTGATGCTAAAGCTGAAACTCCAGTACTTTGGCCACCTCATGTGAAGAGTTGACTCATTGGAAAAGACTCTGATGCTGGGAGGGATTGGGGGCAGGAGGAAAAGGGGATGACAGAGGATGAGATGGCTGGATGGCATCACAGACTCGATGGACATGAGTTTGAGTGAACTCCGGAAGTTGGTGATGGACAGGGAGGCCTGGCGTGCTGTGATTCATGGGGTCGCAAAGAGTTGGATACGACTGAGCAACTGAACTGTCTCATCTCTCCCTAGCCAGAAAAGTTTTCTAAGACATCAAATGTCATAATACACATAAAAATTTAAAAACATACAGTATAATATTTAAACATCTGTAGTCTGTGGTATGGGGCTTCCCAGGTGGAGCTAGTGGTAAAGAATCTGCCTGCTAATGCAGGAGACATGAGAGATGAGGGTTTGATCCCTGGGTCAAGAGGATCCCCTGGAGGAGGGCATAGCAATACACTGCAGTGTTCTTGCTTGGAGAATCCTATGAACAGAGGAGCCTGGTGGGTTACAGTCCACAGGGTCACACAAAGTCGAACACAACTGAAGTGACTTAACACTTACCACTAGTCTTGTAGCATACTGAGTATTTTGCACATCAGAATGGGTGCCTCTTGGGAGATGAGAGTGGGACTGAAGATGAGGAAGAAGAGGGAAAATCAGGCAAACAAGAAACAAGGGATCCCACTCATGCTGGTGATGACAATGTGCTATGCAATGCCATATATTTTCAACTCAACTCTGCTCCTGAGATAAATAAGATAATAAATGACATAAATGGGGATAATAAAAATATCTTCTTTACTTAACCAATAGGATTTTTTTGAGATTCATATGGATATTGTATGTGATGTATCTATTGAGCATAACATAATATTAGCTATTGTTGTTGATGTTGTTTAGTTGCTAAGTCATGTCCAACTCTTTTGTGACCCCATGGACTGTAGCCCACCGGGCTCCTTTGTTCATGGAATTCCCAGGCAAGAGTACTAGAGTGGGTTGCCATTCGCTTCTTCAGGGGATCTTCCGGACCCAGGGATCGAAGCCAGGTCTCCTGCATTGGCAGGTAGATTCTTTACTGTCTGAGCCATCAAACTGAAGCCACCAGGGAAGTCCAGTATTAGCTATTATTATAGTTTAATTTAGGAACATGGCCAACGCAGTTTCTCAAACTTCTCTCTCTTTGGCGGGAAGCTGGGTCTCATCCATATCTTCTTGGGAGCTTTAGTTTGATTAAGATGGCAACTGAACTTATCAGAATGAAGAAACAGGCCAGGCAACATAATTTTTAACTGCATATAGCGACTCAAGTAGTATAGGTTGGAATCACAGAATAAATTCATCACATCTAAAATGGTTTGTTCATTGCCTTTCCCACCAGATTATTTATGTGTGATTTACTAACTACTCATTGCTCAAAAAACATTTATTTGAAATAAAGAAATGAATGAAATATTTTCCATTTTTTTGCAGAAAAATGACTACCAGGTGATTTTCAGTTTAAGTGAAAAGTGAGCTTCTCCAGAGAAGAATAACCCTACAATTAGTCACCTTTATATACCTAACATTTGGCACAGAGTTGAAGCTTTATAAACCTTGAATAAATGAATAAGTGCAAGAATTTAGTGTGACAACTAGTGTGTTAGATGCCACCAGTGGGTTCAAGCAGAAGGATGTGGGATCTATCAAAACTCTGGTTCATGACATCATGTAATTTTGGTTTGAGGCAAGAGACATACTCTTCAGCCTTCAGCCTTAGGCCTGATCTACCAGTTGAACTATTGGCCTCAGAGAAAAGAAGCTGGGATATCAAGTCATATGATCCTGGGAAAGTAACTTAACCTCAGGCCTCTATTTCCATTTTACGGACATGAGAGCAGTACATCTGTTCAAGGACTCTTTGAAGGCTGCCAAAGCTTGCTTCCAAAAAGAAAGATGTCATTGTAAATACCTACTCTTACCCATGGATGGGAAATAGAAGGTTCTGGTGAATGAGTAGAAGAGTTTCATTAATGCAAGTTACACATAGATAGCCAATTTTGAGAGAATGAGAATTTTTGACTATAAACAAAAGCCCATTTTATCACTTGTTAATTCTGTAGTTTGGGAACCTCACACTCTCTAACCATTTGTTTCTTCATTTGTAAGAGGAAGATGATAATAGCATCTCTTTCATAGAAAGAGCATCATGCATACTTAGTACTTATATGCATACTTAGTATTTAGTGGTACTTATATACATACTTAGTACTTAGCAGCAGCATACTTCAGCACATGCTTTATACTATTGAAATTAATCTATCCAAAAAACTGTTTTGCTATAACTTTCAAAGGAAAGACATCTGCATTTCCAAAAACAACTTTAAAACAATATTGCATTTGATAGTCACTGAGCATTCAGAGTTTTTCTATTAGTTGAAGACCTATTTCATGAAGAAGAATCACCCCTACATCTGGCCCCTTGCAAGGATGAAGACCATGGAAAGTAAGTGGGAGTTAAGGTTGGCAGGCAGCCTCCTGAATGGCCTCTGCATTGTAGGAGTGCTTGGAAGCTGTTCATTTGCTATTTAAGAAATAAAAAGCTCCATTAGAGGATCCAATCTGAATAATTTGTTTGAGAGTCCCAATTTCTAACTTTGAAATATATCCAAATAACGATCACTGAAATGTTTTTGTTAGTAAAAATTTTTTCCTACTGTGTTGCTAAAACTCTTTTCATGTTCTTGTTACCTTTTAATTTATATTTATACTTTATCAATAAAATAATGAAAGTGAAAAGTGGAAGTATTCGCTGCTTAGTCGTGTCCAACTCTGCGACCCCACGGACTGTAGCCTGCCAGGCTCCTCTGTCCATGGGATTCTCCAGACAAGAATACTGGAGGTTTTCTTCAACCCAGGGCTTGAACCTGCATCTCCTGCATTGCTGGAAGATTCTTTACCATGATTTTTAATTCTCCAAATTGGGCCATGTTCGGATTCTACATGACTTTCTAATTTGCTCTGAAGGAGAAGAAGTGAATGAAATTATGCAAGTAGGGATGGTAGTTTACTTTTTGGATGAGAATAGTGTATTTTAAATCATAGCACCAGGATATATGTCAGATTATTATTACAATATTTTATTCTAAAAAATTGAATTTGATCTAACAAGTATTTAAAAATAATTTTTAAAACTCTTACACAAATGTTAGAAATAGCAACCAAATTGACTTAGGATCAGAAGATCCTATAGAGGTTAATTATTCACCCATCTTTACGTCTAACGTACACTGAGGTTGCTATTCCTTTATATTTCCTATCTGTAAGAGAGAGAAATTGTATAATACTTGTAATTCACAAAATCCAGGGTTGAAAAGTGGAATTTTGAGTAAGTGCATTAGAACATTCTGAGAGCAGAATAATTTGGTTTCAGAATTTGAATGGAAGTCTCTTCCAGTTCTTCTGGCTTTGTTCCACCAGACACACCAGCTCCTGCTTCACAATCATGGAAATGAATATGCTACATCTTTCAATCCCTTGGAAACTCTTAAGAAGGAAAGTCTATTACATAAATTATTTGATAATTTATCAAATTATCAAATTGCATTGGATAATTTGTTTGATTTTCTTCCCAATAGCAGTTAAAAAAAATTCCATGAAAGTATTAAAAATTAATTCATCTTTTTTAGGAGAACAAATGCAATTTGTAAGCAAAAGACAAAAAATGTATTTTTTTGACCCACTAATTATACTTTTGGGAAGAAAACAAGCAGAGACTTCTTACATAGTAACAAATTTTAAAAGTGGAAACAAACAAATGTTCAATAATTGGAAAATGGTTAGCTAACCCAGAATTATAGGCTGACAAAAATATTATGCAACTGTTTAAAAGGATATGGGCAAAGACTATGACAATACATTACAAAATTTGTTTAAAATAATGCTAAATGCATTGTATGTATATATAGAGAGATTATAAAAATGCAAAAATGATGTATTTATATAATATTGAAGAGTAAAATTCAGGAGACAGTGGAAGAAGTAGCTTGTCTAAACTGCATATGACATTCTTTTCAGTAGATGACTTTTTGGGATGGTCTCTGAAATTATAAAAATGCTGCTGTGTCAACTTATCACTTAAATTTTCTTGGTCTTTTTCTCTTTCTTCTTTTTCTTGATGCATAATACAGTGATTCAATATTGCTGTACATTTCAAATGACTGCCATGATATATCTAGTTACTATTCTTTTAAAAAAATATGGCCCCCAAAGATGACATAAACCATGTACTTGCACGTTTTTCTCCCTTTTTCTCACTTTTTTTTTCCTCCTGATAAATATCATGAGCCTTTTTATTCAATAATTGAGTTTGTTAATGGATACTCAGTTACTCACTCTTTGGTACGCCCATGAGGTTCCTTCCGCCGGAATTCATGATTACTTAGAGAAGACACACTGCCCCTCTTCTTCAGCAAATGAGCGGTTCTGTCTTTAGCAATGTCTGACATCATCATAATCTATGGAGGAAAACTTTTGTAAAATATTGAACAAAACACCTGAAAATACTTTAGTATAACATGAGACTTATTCTAAATAAAGTACACAGATGCTTTTTTTTAAACCATTTTTGAATAGGGAAGTGGGGTTTCCTTAAGAGTGATATTTAGTATATATTGTTGTTCTGGTCAGTATAGCTGGAAAAATGATAATTGATAACTTTTACTTATACAATAGCATATTTAATTCACATAAGCAGATATTATTGCTGCTACTGCTAAGTTGCTTCAGTCGTGTCCGACTCTGTGCGACCCCAGAGACGGCAGCCCACCAGGCTCCCCCGTCCCTGGGATTCTCCAGGCAAGAACACTGGAATGGGTTGCAGATATTATGCTGCAGCAAAAATACTTAACTGCAAAAGATGTTAAAGTTACTGAGAAGAGAGCCATATGTACAAGAAAGATACCATCACACCAGAAAACAATATTTTTATTGCCTCCCTTCAAATTTAATCTCAATGAAACTTGCTAATTAATATTTGTTGTTTAAAAATTAAGATGAACTGCTTCTCCAAATGGTATTCCCCACAGCCAAGCAGCAGTGGTTTACTTTGTAAAGAGCAAACAGAACTTTTCACAGAGTAATTTATTGGAAAACCTACCTCTTTTCACTAATGCTTGTGAAAAAGCTGGAAGAAGAAATGGACTTCCCAGAACTTGAACTAGAATTCCACTGCCCTATTGTCTACATGTACATACTCATAGACTGTGCTAGGCATTAAATTAGGACAGAAACAATCCCTACCTTCAAAAAGGTGGCGGTTGAAGTGGGTAGAGCCGACAAGAACACAACCTGGAATCCCAGTGTAATCAACGTCAGGGTAGACAGAGGAAAACGGAGGGCCTGTGCGTCAGGAAGAGAGGCAGTGTGGGATGTGTGTGTGACTGTGGACCCGTGAGACTGTGTACACGCGTGTGAGCATCTCTGTGTGAGCATGTGTCTTTGTGGGCATGTGCTTATGTGTATGAACATGAGTGTCCCCCCATGATGTGAGCCAGTGTGAGCATCTGTGTGTGTGTGCACTTGTGCGTATGATTATCTGTGTACCTGAGCGTGTGTTGCTGTGTCTGTGTGTGCACCTTTGTGTGTGACATGTCTGTGTACTGCATGTGTGTGCGTTTGTGTGCAGGAGTGTGTCTGTGTACATGAGAGTGTCTAAGCATGTGTATGCGTGGACAAGACATACTGAGCCTATTTAAGAGGGTCATTCAGGTTTCATTCTTAAAGTGACACACACATACCTGAGTCTGTTCACCTTTTTCCAAAGCTGTGGGGCAGGCCAGAATCCAGACCTAGAGGTCCTGAGAGGCAGAGGCTGCTAGTGTCTCCAAGCAGACCTCAGGTAGACTGCTCAGAACTCAAGTTGCTCCACAGCCCGACCCGGCTGGCCAGTTCTGCACTGGGCATCATGCTAAAGCCCAGACACACAGGCGGGCAGGGAACCAAAAGCCAGGCACGCTTCTAGTTCTGAAAATTGGGGTCACTTTTTTCTAATTTCTTGGAGGGAGGAGGAATAAGGCACGGGAGAGAGAGGTCGTGGACAAGGCAGGCAGGCCATTTCTCAACATTGGGCTCTCCTTCCTTAGCCCCCCGGAACCCTCGAATTTGCTTTTTGCCTTGGTCTCTCTGCTCCTGCCCAGGCGCTCTGCGGAGAGGGCGCACTTACCTAAGGCGGGTCTGGAGCTGGAGTTGCAGGCGCGGCTCAGCCCAGGGGCCTCCCAGACCGCAGGCTCCTCCACTGCAGGGCGCCTGGCAAGGCTCCCGCCTCCCAGGCTTCCTTTCTGCCCGCGCACTCCCGCACTCCCACTGGACTCCGCGACTTGTCTCCAAGGTGACCTTCGAAAACAGAGTCCTTGGCCCGCCCCAGGCAGGCATAGTAGTGGCGTGGTCCTCTAAGGATGTGAAGGAGCTCCTCGGCAGTGCCCGAGCAGGCTGCCCTGGGCCTGGCTGTGCCGTGGGTGTGGCCACGAGCTGCGGAGGAGCCGGGTCATTCTATAGCGAGGGGGACATCGGGGACTCAAGAGGCCGCCCTGAGAGCCCTCGTCGGTTTCCTTTCGCAGGTGTCGGGGACAGGGATGGGAAATGCCGCCGGTTCCTGGGACTGGAAATGCGAGGCATAGCGAGAAAGTAAAGCACCCCCATCCCCTCACCTGACCCCTGACTCCTGACCCCGCATTCCACCGTGTGATTGATAATAAGAATAATTACATTTACCAGGTACTGGCAAACAGCTTTAGTTTTACCCAGTCGTCCCAACAACTCTTTCAAGAAAGGGTTGTTATTCCTTTACAGATTTAGAGAATTGAGATTCTGAGATAATAAATAATATGCTCAAGACCCCTTGGAATTCACAGGCTTATCTTTCATGCATTACAAACTTTTATACTTTTTTATTCTTTCCTTAACATCACCCTCCCCAGCCCTTAAAGTTTAAAAAGATTTGAAACGGAGACTGTTTGGGGTTGAGGACTTACCTGACTCAACAACTGGACCCTTCTCCTTAATAACTATCCCCCTTATAACCGCAGAACCTCTCCCCCATCACAAGGGGAAAAAACCAGACCTTGAAGGGACCCTCACAAAGTGGGCAATCATTGGAGCCAGAAATAAGATGGTGCCTCTGAGCACCTAGCCTGGTGCAGGTCCTTTGATGAGTGCCCAGTGCAGCTAGAACTGCCTGTCAATCACAATACATCTGGATAAGGATAGAGCACATAAGGGTTAGGATAGTATTGGAGAACGAGCAGTCACATTTTCTGGCCCATCTCAATTGCTATTCACAGAGAACTAAGCCCAGGAGAGGACTGTGGCTATTCACTATGTAACCGTTGTTGTGGTTGTTCGGTCAGCTCTGTGACCTTGTTGACTGCAACACGCCAGGCTTCCCTGTCCTTCACTGTCTCCTAGAGTTTGCTCAAATACATGTCCATTGAGTTGGTGATGCTATCTAACCATCTCATCCTCTGCCACCCAATTCTCCATTTGCCTTTGATCTTTGTAATAGGAATTAAGTGGCTGGTAAGTATTATCTCATTTAGTCTGTTCAATGACCCCAGGATAAGAGGTTATTAACTTTATTTAAGGAAATGAAGAATCATTGAGTAACATACTCAAGACTATAGTTATAGAGCTAAGATTTGTCCAACTCTAAAGCCCTTGCACTGTGCCCCCACTTCTGCCCACCATGCCCACCCTAAATATGCAATAACTTTTCCAGAAATGTGGTAAAATTTTAAGAGGCTGGTAATAAAAGAGATTCACAACTCAATTTATTTTTGTTTTTCATTTATTTTCCAGAAAAAATTACATTGAAATAACAATTTACTGAGATATTTGATTTTGTTCTCACATATAATTAAACTTTGTCCTGAAATGGGAACCCTAGTTGCAGTAATGTGCCATGATAATTGCATATTCAGAATTTTGTGAAATGGGTGTTGGGAAAATTATGAAGGAAAAAACGTTTGTAAAAATCATTATTTACAAAAAATGATACCCACATTTTTTTCTAATGTATAAGGCAAGTAACATTAAAATGTTCTCATGATTATCTTCAAGAAGTCAGTATTACACATTCATATCACCATTGCTCATCAGAGAGCTTTGGGCAGTTCTGTAAAGGAACAAACCCATGATTCTTTTGCTGGTTTTTTCTTGAGCACAGCACAGAAGCAATAGAGATTTTATCACAGACAAAGCAGTTACGGCTATGAGAATAAAGTATTCTCTGTTGAATTACACATGTAGGAAAAAGAGCCAGTCATCAACATTTTAACTGATTTTCAAAGTATATTTGAGTCTTTTAGCCCACAATTCTTTTTATAAATATTTTATGCTCAAGGTATTTTGTGAAAATATGTACTCCATCCAAGGTCAAAAAGACATTGCTTACTTTTGCTATAGATATTGTGGAGATCTTTAAATAAATGCTACCACCAACTCAAAGTATACACTAATAGCATTTTCCTTAAGAAAGACAGCTGACTGAATTTTATTACTTTTAGAAATACAGCTAAATTTCTCTGAGATTCTTTCCCTAGTTTCTCTTACTGTTAAAAGTACAAAAAATGCCTTACATTGCCACTTAGCAGGCACAAAAATTAAAATTTGACCATTTTAGATCTTCTCCCATCCAAAGTGAAAAAAAAAATCCTCTGTATATTGAAATCCAGTACTCTTCAAACAGTTTTAAAATCCAGCTCTTCAAATGACTGCTTGACCTGTAGTGAAGCCCTGCTTTTGGATGAGAGTTACATATCATACCAACACTTGGCTTTTTCAAGAAAAATTATTCAGCAGCAATGTTCCAACTCTCTTAGACTGAGAGAGAGACAAACACAGAGAGGGAGATGAAACAGAGGTCAGTCTCTCTCATGCATATATTAAGAAAGTAAAACTGAAATACTGACCTGCAAAATCACAGCTTAAAAATTATCATCCTATCATCTCATAAGGACAAGAAAAAACCTGACATTGGACCTTGGGACAGTGATCCCAGTGCTAGTCATTTTTTGTATTATTGAAAATATTTTAAAGTGGAGACGTATGAAAAATACTAAAATTTGTTTTTCCAAAAGAAAAGGTCAGTGAAGTAATAAACAACTGAACAAATAAGATGGAATTAACCTGTGCATGATATACTCATTCAATGGAATGTTTAAAAATGATAAATGGCTTATAATCCATCATGCTGATTCACACACTTTGAATTAAAAATTGAACTGTATTTAGAGAAAGGTAAAGTGATTCAGCTTTATGCTTTTCTCTCTGATCACAGACAGTTTACCCAGGAATTTTTAAAGAAACTTTGTTCATGAAAACAACTGATTTGCAAAATAAAGCAAAGCAAAAAGTACTATGTAATGCTCTGCTTGTAACAGAATGTAGGAGTATTGCAAAATCTATACTAAATAGCACATTTTTCTTGGGTTTAACTGAAATGTTTTTCATATAATTTCTAACAAGCTTATGTAAAAATGCTGTGAGTATCAATTCATCATGATTCAATTTCTTGAAGCGTTTAGATAAAGTATTACCAAGGATTGTTCACGAGTATTAATTATACTCAATAAAGAATCTGGACCATCTTCAACAGATTGCAGCATGATGTGATACCCATAGGTGCAGATCTTAAAAATTATACTTAAAAAAATTAAATGTTGAAACAATTTTACTGTTTCGAATATATTAGGTGATAAAATTCACTAAGATATACTAATTAACTTTAAAGTAGATTCATTTAAAGTGGCATAAGTTTTCCTTAGGGTTAAAACAAAAAACCAGAAGCATCTTTTTCAAAGAATTCCTGGTTATATTATTTGAAGTTGCTGAAAGATATGTAAAACAAAACTTTTCTAAAGTTTCTTCAAGATGTGTTTAGAAAACTGTTTTTTCTTGATTCAAAACTTTAAGCTTCATTAAAGCACTAACATTAATTAACAATGTCCAAGGAGTGAGGTCTATGGTCTAGGATCATTTATTCTCAGACCACAATGAACACTTGCCAGAAGCAGCAGTGTTGAACATGATTTGGGAAATACCAGAATATGATGAATGAAGTAAAATTACCCTTTCCTTATTATTATTATTATTTTTACCAGTTAAGGGACACATAAAGTTTGCTTTTCTCTGAAACATCTTTTGTCATAAGGTTAAAGATGTACGTAGAATGGGCAATGTGCTACCTTAGAGTCAGAAGGAGATAATTAGAAATACTGTAAAACAAAGGAAAAATAACTTTAGAAGTTGAAGTTAGAGAATAAGTTGTTATCCCTGTGGTGAATGTCAACAAATAGGGAGGTGACATTCTCTCCTAGGAATACTCATTTTGGATAAAAATCAGATATTAAACATGAGCAACTGTAAGAGGTCTGACCAATGTTAGTCAATAGACCCTAAAATTTGACATTCTTTCAAAAAGGATGTTTAGTATTCAATTACGTATTTAAAATGCAGTTCTCGCTTATAGCAGATGACAGAATATCAAACAAATAGAAATGCTAGTGGGTTTTGTTGTTTGTTTTTATAGTTGGGAACTTAAACATTGCATTCGTATCTCGTTTTTCCTCCATGTATTCAATGGACAAAAAGTAATATAATGGTAGTCATGCTTGATTCACCAATGAGCAAATGGCATTTATCTACTGTTTGCCAAAGAGGGGGAAAAAAAAAGAAAAAAAAGAAAGCCTCAAGAGAGAAGCACACACATTAAAGGAGGTGGGGTGGTTCACCAGAACAGTCTCTTTAATCAGTGTAACAAAGACTGATTTTTTTTATTCACATCAACAATTTAATTTGACTCATTTTAAGGAAGAATCATGTTGACTTTACATTAACTTTGAAAGCAGTATTTAGAGATAATCCTAGTTTTCATATCATAAAAAATTATGCTTCCATTTAAAAAAAATCCTGATCAGAAAACTATGTAGCAAAAAGAATACATTTAGATTGAATGAGATTTTGCTCAAATGCATCATCTTTTGAAAAAAAGAAAGAAAAAAACCCCCAACAAACCATAAACTCATCTCCTTAGTACATTTTCCCATATCATTCAACTTTAATTGACAGACTGTGATAATTTTGAGGAAAAAAATGCAAAAACAAAATTGGTGCAGCTCTCTTGGAATTACACTAGTCCATGCTGATGGTGTTCATTGGAAGGACTGATGCTGAGGCTGAAACTCCAATACTTTGGCCACCTCATGCGAAGAGTTGACTCATTGGAAAAGACCCTGATGCTGGGAGGGACTGGGGACAGGAGGAGAAGGGGACGATAGAGGATGAGATAGCTGGATGGCATCACTGATTCGATGGACATGAGTTTGGGTGAACTCTGGGAGTTGGTGATGGACAGGGAGGCCTGGCGTGCTGCGATTCATGGGGTCGCAAAGAGTCAGACACGACTGAGCGACTGAACTGAACTGAACTGATGCTGATAAAGCATTGTTCAAAGGCCTACAGAATAAATAGTGTTAACTCACAAGTTAAATGTCTGTGTCCCTGGCAGGAAGGGAGACATTTTATCTGGATTTCATGACAGCTTGCACCCTCCCTATTTCTTCTTTTAATCTTTGACAACATAGACAAAAGGACAGAAAAACGAAAATGAGAGATTACATGTTAGGCCACTTTGAGACAGCATAAAAGAACTCTAAAAAAAAAAAAGGAGGTGTTTTCCTAAACAAATCTCTCTACCTTTTTGTTTTCTTTCAAGATTTGAGGAAGCTAAATGGACTGAATGGGAAAAAAAAACACAAAAACATGCTCACTAGAAAAATGGTATTCAAGTAATAATTGAATGTCTAAAATCTGATGCAATGTCAGAACTAAGAAGTATTTGAGAGATCTACTAGGGCAGTGATTCTCAAATTTTGGGTGCTTGTCAAAGTATGTATTCTTAAACTCCACCCTGACAGATTTATTTATTCAGTATAAATTTATTGATGCCCACTGTCTTCTAGGCTCTGGGGTTATAGTGATACCTAAGCCAAAACCATTGCCCTTGTTAAATAAATGATAAAACAAGAGGTTCACATATCATGCTTTGAGAAACATATTCTTTCCCAACAATTTTGCCTTGGGAATTATCCTTATTTTGGTATTAGTTTTTCATAGCACCCTTTACTTGGGTATTCAAATGGAATATATATGATAAAATAAAACAGAAGAGTTCATTTCCTAGAATGAGTAAGTAAAACAGGCCAATTGCTCCCATTGTTGTCAAGATGACCTGGATTACTTCCAGCTGCTATGTCACTTTTTAAAAAATTAATAATAATTTTATTAATCTAAGACTCAATGTCACCATTTGTAAAATACTAATTAAAAAGAGTATGTACCATTTAGGGGTTGATATAAAGATTAGGTAAGCTAACATCCATAGTGAATGGTATATGGCACTCAAGAGAATATCACTTTTTATTGTATATCAAGTACTGTGATTGTAAAGCCCCCACAGGTGGATCTCTCTTAGTCAAGTAGAACCATGGAACGTCTGAGGTGGGAGATGTATAGATCACAGTTGTGTTATTATGGTATTTAAACAGTGCTCTGGAGAGCCAAATTTAAACTGCTGGAAGACCTCCTTCATTGCTTTTAGTTATTTTGCTAATAGGAATTCATGTGCAATTTTAGTAGAAAAAAGTGACTGTTAAGAAAAGCTTGGAAACCACTGGCAACCCCAATGCCTCATTCTAAAGCTGAGAAATTAAAAAGGGCTGTGATTTTCTAAGGTCATATAGCAGAGTTAGTGGTAGAGCTGATATTGAAAGGCTTCTTTGAAATGAATGTTTGGAAATGGGAATATGAGTAATTGTGGCCTCAAACACTTTGCAGATTGAGACTGAGTAAAAATTCATAAAAACAAAAGTAAAACAATTGTAGTCTGACTTTCTGGAGGGGATGGTTCCTCTGTATTCACTTGAAACCATTTGAAATGTAGACATTCTTTCTTTACAGGTGAAATACATTTCCAAATACTATACAATGAATTTTCATTTTGACTGTAAGTGTAGAGAAGAATAGAGCTTTAAAAGCAATTTAAAATTAAATTGTTTGGAACTATGTGTTTCAATTACGATAAAATTCAGACTAATGCTTAACAGAAAATTTTTAAAAATAACGTGAAAAATATGAAATTTATTAAAAAAACACATTTTCCATGTTGCAAAATAAAGCATTAGTATTTTCTATCTAATTATAGCACTCAGGAAATGGTGTCCTGGCTAATGAGAAATCTTTTTCTTTTCATGCTTGGTATTAAAAATCTGAACATGTACCAGCACATTTTGTTTTAGGAATTGATAATGAACCTGACCTAATGTTTCTTTTATAATTTCACTGTCTAGGATCATTTTTCCTAACACTATTTCTTATTGTATAGTACTATGGATACAAGAATAACAGGAGATTATAAACTACAAGGTTAAAAAAAACCCATCAAAATCTAAATCCCTGATATTAATTTATTGTGTTGTTATTTGACCTATTTTCCAAAAGAAGAAGGGATATATTCTCTACTGAGGTTCTTGTTATTCAATAATAATAATATTTCAAAATTAGTTAATAATTTTGAAATCATTGACTTTTATTCTGTTTCATAAAGACCAATTATGGAATCATAGGATATCTTCATAGTTTTAAATTTGGTATCTAGAGACATTTGAATAATGTTAGAGATTAATGAAATCTGTTTTAAATTACATTTTATAACATAAACAAAAGTATTCTATGAAAAGGAAAACCTTGTGTTTAATTACTAATTCCCTCTAGAATGGTATAAAATAAAATATAATGAGCAAGACATGAGAACCAATAATATTTACATATTTTTAATATGCTTTGTGTTAATATTTAATATGTTTTCTCATGGATTAATATCTTAAAAACACATTTTTATATTCATATGCTGGATAATTCTTAATTTTCTGCTACTTACTCTGCATTGGTTCCAGTGTTTGAAATTTCCCCATGTTTTATGGGATTTAAAAGTTTTCATTTTCTATTTTTATTTCAAAATAAAATTGAATATCTTTAAAGTGACTATATTAGTCACTTGTTCAAAAAACTTCAATGTCAGACTGCTTGGGGAGCCAATCGAGAATTTGTTTGCACAGCAAGAATTCTTCTTAGGTAAAACAGATCATTTTGAACAGTCTCTTGGTAGCAAGCACTGATTGAGGAGTACAAATATTAATTAAAAAAATTCCACTATAAACAATTGCCAGTTACAATTTCATTTTAAAAGTAAGCTTACAAAATTTAATTTGATTCTAAAATTTTAAGGGGCTAAAGTTCTTTGTCAAATATGAATGATGTAAATAAAATTTAGCAACTAACGATAAATTTAACAACTTAATAATTATAGTTATTTAATAGTATAACCTAGAACAGGAATGAGTTTATGTTTAAAATAGGTTCTATGACTTAAAGGAAGATTCATGTTTTCAGATTGTAATGGAGGAAGGTTTTACAGCTGGGACTCCTGAAGAAGAACTTCTCCATCCTGAATTCCCATATCGAGGCCAGACTGAATAATTACAGTTTTTATTATATCTTGCAACAATGAAATCATAACATACATTTTTGATAACTCTTTTTGATTCTCTAAAAACAGCAACGATTTATAGTTACATATAATGAATCTTATCCAAAAGGAAATTTATTGCACAATAATGTGGTTAGGATTTCATTTATAAAGCTTATTTTTTCCTTCCCATATGATATAAATGATGATTAAAATTCTACTTCTGGATTTCAATAGGGGACTGAAATCTTTTTTTCTGGGTTTTTTAGAGTCAATATTTTGATTCCTGTGGGTAATGAGGAAGATGCTTGGTACAATTCTCCATGCTAGGTTGGGAGGGTCTCTGTCTAGAGACATTGTGCAAAAGTTGTTAACCACTTCAACCATGGAAATTCTTGAAATTTTAAAACCACAATTTTGGTTTTAGTCTGATTATTCAGTAGTCCCCATATCTGCTAATCTGTGGAAGGGAGGGGAGTAGTTAAGATTTCAACATCTTCTTTACTCTTGTTTATAATTTCATATACTTAAACTTTAAATATGAATTGCTTTCCCTTTTTACACAAGTTATAAAAATAAGAGGCCCTGTTTACACAGTTTGCATTTTTATGAAATTTGCAGTTTGAAAAAAAAAGCTTTTTAAAAAGTGGCAATTAATGCTTTTCTTTGAATATGCTGTAACTTTAGATTTTTTTTTGTTTGTTTTCTGAAACAGTTTCTGAATTTAATCCACTAAACATCTGAAGATAGAATTTTTATTTAGCACTAGAGTAAAACATACCAAGGACTGAAGAAAAGGAAGTTTTTTTTTCTGGTCCTGCTTAATTTTCTTTGTGCGTTGCACCCCCTTTATGACAGCTAACAATATTATATTTAAATTTTATATATTGACAAAATGCAATCTACCTCTGTAAGCATTGTGCCATTCAACAGTACTACTATTAAATTTACATACCACAGTTTAAATTACATCCATTTCAGGAATGGTAAAATGCTAAAACTCAAGTATCTAACTGCCTTACTGGAATGAGTACAATTTACAAATACAATAATTACATTTTAAAACCATTAACAATATTACACCTAGAAGTAAATACTGTAGGACTGGTCATGGTATTGTGTCAGGGAAATCATTGCTGAAAGTCATTGACATTTCCAGCAGGTATATCCCAAGTGCAGATTTTTGGTTTGTTTTTATCAAACCAAAATTAAAATCTGTTTCTCATACAACAGTTCTCCTTTATATGAATCTCCAAATCCTTGCATAAGATTTTATTAGTTATCTGCCAAGTATTTTCCTGCAAAATAAAACAACATATCAACAGGTTATCTGCTAGTTCCATAATGTGGTTATTATGTGGGTAACATTTTATTCTTCCTGCCTTATTTCTAGAAGCTAAATATTACATACTCAAGGGGTACAATACTAACATAAAACACATAAAGTGTTTAAAGTTTTCAGTTTTATAGACCAGCACGTTGCCTTTTCACGTTTCCATATGTGAACACTTTGCAGAGGTTTGGGTTTTGCCCAGAATAGGTTGGAAGATTTGTTCCTGGATGTGAGAATCCAGCTTCTTATAGTAGGAGTAATCATATAATTACTTTTCAATGTGGGCCATTTTTGAGAGTGAAAGGGGGCTAATTAATAATTATATCAATATTGCAACCATAAAACCCTGGATGTATCCCAGCAAATCCTTGACAAACAAATCACCTTAATATTGGGGAATCCCTACCAATAAACTCTCATGTGTGCCCCCAAAGGGGTCTCATGACCACATTTCAGCTCAAGGTAACCGGTTCTGATCTTTGGCCTAGACTTTTTAAAGTTGTTATTGAAATGAAAGATGGATACTCTTAGATCTCAGCTAAGCATGAGTCTAAAATCTATGAAGATCTGCTTCAGAAAAAGCATTTTCAGGTAAGAGACAAAACAGCATTTATCTTGCTTGTCAGTGTAACAAAATGGCATTTATCTTGTTTGTCAATATAACAAAGTAGAATTTATAGCATTAACCTCAGTGTACACACATATATAATGGGAATGACAGGTCAGTCCCATGTAAGAACTAGCCAGAGCCATGATAAGTAGGCAGGGCCATCCTAATTTCTGATTTCCCTAGTTTATTGTCCTATTTTTACTTCATTCAACAATTGGTTTGCTTTCTGATTGCGATGGGAAATGGGGGTTGGGAGTGGAGAAGAAGAGGAAGAAGATGATCAGAAAATCATAACATATTCCTTCTTAAGGAAGAATAGCTAAGGCAATATTGTTGTCTGCAAATGAGCACACAAGATACCCACTTACCTGCAGCAAACCTTTTCTTGATGAGTGAAAATCTGTACCCTGCTCCAACAAGTTCAATGTCACAGCCAGAAAGAGTGCTTCCTTCACTTGTAAACTGCACAACCAATGGGGAAGGTTTGCTTGGGCCTTCAGATAACTGAAATCTTGCCAATAAAGAACCTACCCCTACAAAAAGAGTATTATTGATAACAATTTAAAAGATAACAGTCAACACAACATTCTGGATATAATTTTGGAAATTGTATTCAAGGTTAAAGTGCAAAATCAATCTTCCTAGAACATAATATATGTATATTTCAGGGACAAAACAGTGATGAATAATATTTATCATGAAATATTATTCATTACTTTTTAAATACACCAATAAAAAGGTAATTCAGCCAAATGGTACTTCAAAATTTGGAAGCATGATACTTGGAAGGCAATGTATTTTCAGCTTATGACTAATATACAAGGAAAGTGAAAAATAGCTAAACTATCAGAGTGTGAGATCTGATACAGAATGAAAACATCTTCCATTAGAAGGTGTCTCCTTCATGTATGGTCTGTTTGATGTGGGGTGTTCGGTGGAAAAGAGGTAACAGAGGATTCATTGAAGAACTATTTTCTCTTATTGGTAAAAATAATAATACATAACAAACTTAACCAAAATACTTTTATTACTTTTAGTGTTAAGGGTATTTCGATTAATAGTTTTTTAATACCTGACAGTTATTTCAGCTTTATATATTAAATAAAATAAGCTTGTGATTGCATTACCTCCATTTTCTGACTTCTGAGAAATATCAGGAATCTTCCACAATATTCTTTGTTGGTCAGCATTCCTAAAAATAAAATAGGTAAAAGACTTCTGCATATGTAAGGGTTTTTGTTTAATGGATGTCATATTTTTCCAAAGTGTTAATTAATAAAAATGATCTTAAAAATTTTAGCTACAATTTAAGCATTATCTATCTATCCATCCATCATCCCTCCTCTTCCCCTCCCTCCTTTCATCTATGGACCCTTCCATCTATCCATCCTTTCATTCATCCATCCATCTATCCACAAATCCTCTGCTTTTTCTTTCTTTACTGTCACAACACCGTCAAAGAGTTAAACATTTAGAAGGCAGTGCAGTTAAAAAAATTTAACACATCTACTGAAAAAATAGAAGGGAAGTGTTAGTTGATCAATTAACTCAGGTAATTTAAATTGAAGCTGTTATATGGTTGACATTCTTTTTTTTAATGTTCTACTTTTTGCTTCTAACAATCATATGGAATCACTGTAATATTTTTCCTTAGGAGAATAGCTCTATTTATAGCCATTATTGATACTTGGTGTCTATTCCATTTCTGTTCCCATACCTTCTCTAGTGTACCTTTTAATAATACAGAGACTGCAAAATGAAACTCAGACTCCCTTGTAATTAGGGTCCTAGATGCAGACTAAGGTCCACCAATCACATGCACTAATTAAGATTTGGAGGACAGAAGCGGGGCAGAGGCCATTTTCTTGATGCTTTTTGGGCTGTTCTCTGCTAGTCAGCAGCCTGAGATGATGTGGGGCATCTTCTTAAACCGTGCTCCAGTCCAGTCTCGGTTTTGTAGTTGTTGAGAAGCAGTTTAGGCAGTGCTTTCTTATCCTTGGATTCTCATGAGGGTGGTGGATTCTTGAATTCAATGGCTCCACTGACAGCCTTCTAATTTCTCTCCTTCCTGGTTGCAGCAGAGGTACCAACCCCCCTGGTGGGTCAGTTCTGCAGTGTTCTAGGAATTATTCTTGGAGATCCAGCCTAAACCTTGTTCTTCTTTTTGTGTATGAACGAAATCCCTGTGTTAAATCATTTTCTGCTTGAAATAGCTACAGCAGTTTCTGTTTTCTGCCCCGAACCCTGACACCCAGGCCTACTGTGATCTCTTCCTATAGGAAACACAAATATTAAAATGTCTGTTAAGCCTTGTCAGAAGGAGCCCTTTGGTGAAGAGGAAGGGGGCTAGTGGCTCCTTACCAGACTGCTGGTGGAAGCACCGCCTGGAGCTTGGTTACCCCTCCATCCACGGGGACCAAGAACTGCACGTTGTTGAGGGCCACGGCTGTTGTCATTGCATCTGTATTGTATTTGTAATCTATGCGCAGGTCGGTGCTTGCTGGTTCACACCGCCAGTTCACTGCCAAGTTCAGAGGCGTGGACTGAATGCCCTGGGCTGACACCTTGCCAAAGACAGAAAAGAGAACATTTAAGGCTTGACCATTAATCTGAAACAAAACCAGAAGCTATGATTATGTCTTATGGGAATATTCATAGTTATTAAAAGATCCTTGTGCTGCTCACAAATGAGCAGTCAGAAAAAATAAATGTCACCATGATGGGTAAATGAGATTTGGATGCTTCAGGTAAACAGTTACAGATTAAAAACATAAAATAAATGATTAAAATCTCCACAGCACTTTAGAGTTTACAATTCATTTTATGTCAGTTAGGCAGATGCTATCACAGTGCTTAAGAGCTGAGGCCAAGAAGGCAGATAGTCCTGGGTGTGAGTCCTTTATTTTTAAAGTTGAAGTGCAGTTGCTGTACAATATTATGTAAGTTACAGGTGCACAACATAGTGATTCACAGTTTTAAAAGGTTATACTCCATTTATAGTTACTATAAAGTATTGGCTATATTCTCCATGTTGTACAATATGTCCTTGTACCTTATTTTATACCTGACAATTTGCACCTCTTAATCTCCTACCAGTGCCCTTCCACTAGTGACCACTGGCTTTTTCTCTATATCTGTGAGTCTACTTCTTTTTTCGTTATATTCACTAGTTGGTTGTATTTTTAAGATTCCACATGTAAGTGATACAGTATTTGTCCTTCTCTGTCTGACTTATTTCACTTAGAATAGTGTTCTCCAAACCCATCCATGTTGCTGCAAATAGTAAAATTTCATTCTTTTTATGGCTGAATAGTATTCTATTGTATACATATAGATATACATATATCCCACATCTTCTTTTATCCATTCATCTGTTGATAGAAACAGGCTGCTTCTGTACCATGGCAAATTGTAGATAATGCTGCTATGAACACTGGGCTGCATGTATCTTTTCAAATTAGTGTTTTTGGTTTTTCAGATATATCTCAGTGTGAGTTCTGCTTGTCACTTCCAAGCTGAGTGATCTTGGACCAGTCATTAAAAACCTCTCTGTGCCTCTGTTATTTCCTCATCTGCCAAATAAGAATGATAATAATTTTAAAAAATATTTACTTTTTAATTTTTTTGGCCACACCACGTGGTATGTAGGATCTTAGTACCCTCATGTGTGTATGCTAAGTTGCTTCAGTCGTGTCTGACTCTGTGCAACCCTATGGACTCTAGCCCACTAGTCTCCTCTGTCCATGGGATTCTCCAGGCAAGAATACTGGAGTGGGTTGCCATGCCCTTCTCCAGGGGATCTTCCCAACCCAGGGACAGAACCCACATCTCTTAGGTCTCCTGCAATGGCAGGCTGGTTCTTCACCACTAGGGCTACCTGGGAAGCCCCTGAGTACCTTTACCAGGGATCAAACCCACGCTCCCTGCACTGGAAGGCTGGAGTCTTAATCACTGGACCGCTAGAGAAGTCCTGGGAATGAGAATAATACTTATACCTAGAGATGTTAGGATGACTGAAGAAGGTGTTTCATATGAAACACTCAGCATGGTGCTTAATATATAATAAGGAATTAACATTTTAATACATGTAACCTATTAACATTCTTATCATTTTTGCTCTTCACAAATAGCAAGTTAGACAAAGCAAGTTACGATTACTCTTTTGGAATTTGCCATTTTAAGGACTTAAACCCGGGTCTTCTAACTGGCAGTACTGCGTTCTACGGTCTACTATCAATTCTAGTTAGAAACAACTGTGAATTTGACTAAGGAAGAGTCAGATTTGAAGAATCAGCAAAAAGTTATAAAACAATAATAGCAACTTGAATCTTGGATCCACAGTGAAAATTTTGCAAGGCTATTATTACCTTTTACAAGTATATGAGCACCGCAGGGGTTGTGTGGGTGATGTCTGTGCTCTTGAAGTTTAATTCATGGAGTATGAGTTCTGCTGATTTTGAAAACTATAGGCAGCTTTTTATTGGCCTAGCAATGCCTGCACATATGACACCATGGGGAAGGGTTCTGAAGACAGGCTGCACTTACAGAGCGGGTGTGGTTGATTTGGAAACAAAACCAGACATGGATCCTTTTATAAAATGAAAGACATGGCTTTTGATGACATAATTTTAGTTGGATGATCATTATAATAAAAGTTTTAAAACTTTACAATAATCTCTATAATAAACCTTATAATAAAGTTTCTACACTTTATTTTTAGCAGCCCAGTCCTCTGCAAATGAATTCTTATTTAGAAGTCTGTTATTTAAGAGCTCAAAAGCGAGCAGACTCGCTCTCCCTTGGCATTTCTACACGCTTGTTCTCGGCAGGAGTTCTCAACTTCATAGTGGTTCCTCTGCCCAATGAGGGGCTTTATGGACAAGTGATTGTCTTAGTTACTGGGGAGGGTGCTACTGGTAGCCAGAAAGTCAACTTGCTTTGATTTGAGAATGATTCCACAAAGTGCTAATAATGCCTCCCACCCAATCCCTTGCAATGTTGAAAAACAATAACAACAATACAACTAAACCACAACAAAAGGGATTTCTCATTTAAAGCAAAATGGCAGACTTAGGGCTACTTCTGAAGTATGTTAAGCTGTTAGTTCTCCAAGCTTAAAAAATACCTAGGTGAGAATCATTTTTATCCTTATTTCAGATGAGGAAACTGAGGCTCAGGGAGATTAAGTGTCCAAGGTCAGTAGACAGTAGGGAAGCTGACTTAATTCCAGAATTCGGTCTCCTGACTACATATTAATATTTATATCAAGTTCATATTGCAATAGGCGAATTCTGTCTACCTTCTAGGCTTTGTCATAATGATGTTTAAAGCTTAGATGATACTATTCTTACTATAAAAATGTTACACCCATTTGTATTTTTGAGAAATGTACCAGCACATAGACACTTCATGTTGAATGGTTTCCTTACAACATGTGAGCCCATGGGGTGCATTTTCAGCCCATGGGGTGCATTATAATCACTTGGAGGTCTTGTAAAAATATGTAAACCTTGGTCACATCCTTGCCTAACTCAATGAAACTAAGCCATGCCATGTGGGGCCACCCAAGACAGACAGGTCATGGTGGAGAAGTCTGACAGAATGTGGTCCACTGCAGAAGGAAATGGCAAACCACTGCAGTATTCTTGCCTTGAGAACCCCATGAACAGTGTGAAAAAGCAAAAAGATAGGATACTGAAAGAGGAACTCCCCAGGTCGGTAAGTGCCCTATATGCTACTGGAGATCAGTGGAGAAATAACTCCAGAAAGAATGACGGGATGGAGCCAAAGCAAAAACAACACCCACTTGTGGAAGTGACTGGTGATAGAAGTAAGGTCTGATGCTGTAAAGGGCAATATTGCATAGAAACCTGGAATGTTAGGTCCATGAATCAAGGCAAATTGGAAGTGGTCAAACAGGAGATGGCAAGAGTGAACATCGATATTCTAGGAATCAGCAAACTAAAATGGACTGGAATGGGTGAATTTAATTCAGATGACCATTATATCTACTACTATGGGCAAAAATCCCTTAGAAGAAATGGAGTAGCCATCACAGTCAATAAAAGAGTCAGAAATGCAGTACTTGGATGCAATCGCAAAAACAACAGAATGATCTCTGTTTGTTTCCAAGGAAAACCATTCAATATCACCATAATCCAACTCTATGCCCCGACCAGTAACACTGAAGAAGCTGAAGTTGAATGGTTCTATGAAAACCTACAAGACCTTTTAGAACTAACACCCCAAAAAGATGGTTTTTTTTTTTCATGAAAGGGGACGGGAATGCAAAAAGGAACTCAAGAAATACCTGGAGTAACAGGCAAATTTGACCTTGGAGTACAGAATGAAGCAGGGCAAAGGCTAATAGAGTTTTGCCAAGAGAATGCACTGGTCATACCAAACACCCTCTTCCAACAACACAGGAGAAGACTCTACACATGGACATCATCAGATGGTCAACATCGAAATCAGATTGATTATATTCTTTGCAGCAAAAGATGAAGAAACTTCATACAGTCAGCAAAAACAAGACCGGGAGCTGACTGTGCCTCAGATCAGGAACTCCTTATTGCGAAATTCAGATTTAAATTGAAGAAAGTGGGGAAAACCACTAGATCATTCAGGTATGTCCTAAATCAAATCCCTTATGACTATACAGTGGAAGTGAGAAATAGATTTAAGGGACTAGATCTGATAGACAGAGTGCCTGATGAACTATGGATGGAGGTTCATGACACTATATAGGAGACAGGGATCAAGACCATCCTCATGGAAAAGAAATGCAAAAAAGCAAAATGGCTGTCTGAGGAGGCCTTACAAATAGCTGTGAAAAGAAGAGAAGTGAAAAGCAAAGGAGAAAAGGAAAGATATACCCATCTGAATGCAGAGTTCCAAAGAATAGCAAGGAGAGATAAGAAAGCCTTCCTCAGCCATCAGTGCAAAGAAATAGAGGAAAACAATAGAATGGGAAAGATTGGAGATCTCTTCAAGAAAATTAGAAACACCAAGGGAACATTTCATGCAAGTTGGGCTCAATAAAGGACAGAAATGGTATGGATCTGACAGAAGAAAATATTAAGAAGAGGTGGCAAGAATACACAGAAGAACTGTACAGAAAAGATCTTCACGACCCAGATAATCATGATAGTGTGATCACTCACCTAGAGCCAGACATCCTGGAATGTGAAGTCAAGTGGGCCTTAGGAAGCATCACTATGAACAAAGCTAGTGGAGGTGATGGAATTCCAGTTGAGCTATTCCAAATCCTGAAAGATAATGCTGTGAAAGTGCTGCACTCAATATGTCAGCAAATTTGGAAAACTCAACAGTGGCCACAGGACTGGAAAAGGTCAGTTTTCATTCCAATCCCAAAGAAAGGTGGTGCCAAAGAATGCTCAAACTACCACACAATTGTACTCATCTCACACACTAGTCAAGTAATGCTCAAAATACTCCAAGCCAGGCTTCAGCAATAAGTGAACCATGAACTTCCAGATGTTCAGGCTGGTTTTAAAGAAAGCAGAGGAACCAGAGATCAAATTGCCAACATCCACTGGATCATTGAAAAAGCATGAGAGTTCCAGGAAAACATCTGTTTCTACTTTATTGACTATGCCAAAGCCTTTGACTGTGTGGATCACAATAAACTGTGGAAAATTCTGAAAGAGATGGGCATAACAGAACCTGACCTGCCTCTTGAGAAACCTGTATGCAGGACAGGAAGGAATAGTTAGAACTGGACATGGAACAACAGATTGGTTCCAAATTGGGAAAGGAGTACTTCAAGGCTGCGTGTTGTCACCCTGCTTATTTAACGTATATGCAGAGTACATGAGCAATGCTGAAGCACAAGCTGGAATCAAGATTGCTGGGAGAAATATCAATAACCTCAGATATGCAGATGACACCACCCTTATGGCAGAAAGTGAAGAACTAAAGAGCCTCTTGATGAAAGTGAAAGAGGAGAGTGAAAAGGTTGGCTTAAAGCTCAACATTCAGAAAACGAAAATCATGGCATCTGGTCCCATCACTTCATGGCAAATGGATGGGGAAACAGTGGCTAACTTTACTTTTTGGTGCTCCAAGATCACTGCAGGTGTGACTGCAGCCATGAAATTAAAAGACGCTTACTCCTTGGAAGAAAAGTTATGACCAACCTAGACAGTATATTAAAAAGCAGAGACATTACTTTGTCAACAAAGGTCCGTCTAGTCAGCTATGGTTTTTCCAGTGGTCATGTATGGATGTGAGAGTTGGACTATAAAGAAAGCTGAGAGCCAAAGAATTGGTGCTTTTGAACTGTTGTGTTGGAGAAAACTCTTGAGAGTCCCTTGGACTGCAAGGAGACCCAACCAGTCCATCCTAAAGGAGATCAGTCCTGGGTGTTCATTGGAAGGACTGATGTTGAAGCTGAATCTCCAATACTTTGGCCATCTGATGTGAAGAGCTGACTCATTTGAAAAGACCCTGCTGCTGGGAAAGATTGAGGGCAGGAGGAGAAGGGGATAATAGAGGATAAGATGGTTGATGGCATTACCGACTCAATGCACATGAGTTTGAGTAAACTCCAGGAGTTGGGCAGGGAGGCCTGGCATGCTGTAGTTCATGGAGTTGCAAAGAGTTGGAAACAACTAAGTGACTGAACTGAACTGAACTGGTCACATTCTGAATAATTAAATAAAAATCTCTGAGAGTGTCAGGGCCCAGAAGAAATATCTGGGAGAAATATCAATAACCTCAGATATGCAGATGACACCACCCTTATGGCAGAAAGTGAAGAACTAAAGAGCCTCTTGATGAAAGTGAAAGAGGAGAGTGAAAAGGTTGGCAGAAGATGTCTCTGTCCCTGTCATCTCTATCTCTAACCCTCTCTTCTTCCCTAGCTCCATCTCTATTTATCTACAGTAGATTTTTATATAGATATCTATCTATATCTATATCTCTGTCTATCTATAATTAAGACCAGCTAAGAACCAGCATTTGTTTATAACTCCCCTGGTGGTTTTAAAGTGCACTCATGTTTGAGATGTACTGATTTCTATTAAAAAGTACAACTCTCAAAAGTAATAATTTAGCTTCCTCATCTTAAGAAAAATAATTTGAGCATATTTAGTCACAAAAATTGCAATGCTCAAAAAATAACCTAGGAGATCAAGTGCCTGGGAATCAGTGGGATACTCAGGCTCTGTAGAATCTTGTTTTGAAACAGGGTTATTAGATCAGTAATAATCTTGGGTAAAGGGCAATCCTAAACACAGAAAGAAAGTTCTCATATCCTGTAATGTGTTGTACCAAATATTCTTTTAACCTTAAACTATTTCTTTTTAATAAATTAATTAATTTATTTTAATTGGAGGCTAATTACTTTACAGTATAGTAGTGGTTTTTGCCTTACACTGACATGAATCAGCCATGGGTGTACAAATGTCCCCCATCCTGAACCCCCCCTCCCACCTCCCTCCCATCCCATCTCTCAGGGTTGTCCCAGTGCACCAGCTTTGATTGCCCTGTTTCATGCATTGAACTTGGACTGGTGATCTTTTTCACATATGGTAATATACATGTTTCAATGCTATTCTCTCAAATCATCCCACCCTGGCCTTCTCCCACAGAGTCCAAAAGTCTGTTCTTTATATCTGTGTCTCTTTTGCTGTCTCCCATATAGGATCATTGTTACTATCTTTCTAAATTCCATATATATGCATTAGTATAGTGTATTGGTGTTTTTCTTTCTGACTTACTTCACTCTGTATAACAGGCTCCAGTTTTATCCACCTCATTAGAACTGATTCAAATGTGTTCTTTTTAACAGCTGAGTAACATTACATGGTGTATATGTACCACAGCTTTCTTATCCATTCATCTGCTGATGGACATCTAGGTTGCCTCTAGGTCCTAGCTATTATAAACAGTGCTGCGATGAACATTGGGGTACACATGTCTCTTTCAATTCTGGTTTCCTCAGTGTGTATGCCCAGCAGTGGGATTGCTGGGTTGTATGGGAGTTCTATTTCCAGTTTTTTAAGAAATCTCCACACTGTTCTCCATAGTGGCTGTACTAATTTGCATTCCCACCAACACTGTAAGAGGGTTCCCTTTTCTCCTCACCCTCTCCAGCATTTATTGTTTGTAGACTTTTTGATAGCAGCCATTCTGACCAGCATGAGATGGTACCTCATTGTGGTTTTGATTTGCATTTCTCTGATAATGAGTGATGTTGAGCATCTTTTCATGTATTTGTTAGCCATCTGTATGTCTTTGGAGAAATGTCGGTTTAGTTTTTTGGCCCATTTTTTGATTGGGTCATTTATTTTTCTGGTATTAAGCTGCATGAACTGCTTGTACATTTTTGAGATTAATTCTTTGTCAGTTGCTTCATTTCTTATTATTTTCTCCCATTCTGAATGCTGTCTTTTCACCTTGCTTATAGTTTCCTTTGTTGTGCAAAAGCTTTTAAGTTTAATTAGGTCCCATTTGTTTATTTTTGCTTTTATTTCCATTGCTCTGGGAGGTGGGTCATAGAGGATCCTGCTGTGATTTATGTCAGAGAGTGTTTTGCCTATGTTTTCCTCTAAGAGTTTTATAGTTCCTGGTCTTACGTTTAGATCTTTAATCCATTTTGAATTTATTTTTGTGTATGGTGTTAGAAAGTATTCTAGTTTCATTCTTTTACAGGTGACTGACCAGTTTTCCCAGCACCACTTGTTAAAGAGATTGTGTTTTCTCCATTGTATATTCTTGCCTCCCTTGTCAAAGATAAGGTGTCCATAGGCGCGTGGATTTATCTCTGGGCTTTCTATTTTGTTCCATTGATCTATATTTTTGTCTTTATGCCAGTACCATACTGTTTTGATGACTGTAGCTTTGTAGTATAGTCTGAAGTCAGGCAGGTTGACTCCTCCAGTTCCATTTTTCTTTCTCAAGATTGCTTTGGCTATTTGAGGTTTTTTGTATTTCCTTACAAATTAATGAAATTATTTGTTCTAGTTCTGTGAAAAAAATGCGTTTGGTAGCTTGATAGGGATTGCATTGAATCTACAGATTGCTTTGGGTAGTATTCTCATTTTCACTATATTGATTCTATGATCCATGAGCATGGTATATTTCTCCATCTATTTGTGTCATCTTTGATTTCTTTCATCAGTGTTTTATAGTTTTCTATAGATAGGTCTTTTGTTTCTTCAGGTAGATTTATTCCTAAGTATTTTATTTTTTTTTTTGCAATGGTTAATGGAATTGTTTTCTTAATTTCTCTTTTTGTTTTCTCACCATTAGTGTATAGGAATGCAAGGAATTTTTGTGCGTTAATTTTATATCCTGCAACTTTCCTATATTCACTGATTAGCTCTAGTAATTTTCTGGTGGTGTCTTTAGGGTTTTCTGTGTAGAGGATCATGTCATCTGCAAACAGTGAGAGTTTTACTTCTTTTCCAATCTGGATTTATTTTATTTATTTTTCTTCTCTGATTGCTGTGGCTAAAACTTCCAAAACTATGCTGAATAGTAGTGGTGAGAACAGGCACCCTTGTCTTGTTCCTGACTTTAGGGGAAATGCTTTCAATTTTTCACCATTGAGGGTAATGTTTGCTGTGGGTTTATCATATATGTCTTTTATTATGTTGAGGCACGTTCCTTCTATGCCTGCTTTTCAGAGAGTTTTTATCATAAATGGATGTTGAATTTTGTCAAAGGCTCTCTCTGCATCTATTGACATAATCATGTGGTTTTTATCTTTAAATTTGTTAACGTTAACCTTAAATTATTTCTTAACATAAGTTTCATTAGAATTTATTTTGTAGGACTATCACATTATAAAAAAAATCCAACTTACTTACATTTAATTGTTTAAAATAACAGATTTTAGCACAGTAATGTTCTTAGCAAAATTTTGTTTAGCAACTGTTGTGTCTGATTCTTTGTAACCCCATGGATGGTAGCCTACCAGGCTCCTCTGCCCATGGTATTTTCCAGGCAAGAATACTTGAGTGGGTAGACATTTCCTTCTCCAGGGGAGCTTTCTGAATCAAGGATTGAACCCATGTCTCATGCACTGCAGGCAGACACTTTACCACTCTGCCACCTAGGAAGCCCCCTTAACAAAATTACAGTAAACTGTTTTGTCAATATTTGGAATCTTAATTGACGTAGTTTTCTGCAAATTCATTTTTGTGGCGTGTTTCCCTAAATTTGAATAAAATTTTTTTTACTTGTAAGTTTCAAATAATGTATGAATATTCTAAATAGCCTCTACACAGCCTTTTAAGATCTGTATATTCATATAGATTATAGCTTTAAGTAATATTTAAAGAAATGTTACTTTACTTTTATTTAATGTTAAGTATGCTACAATTGTCAACTACAGATTGGCACTTGCTTTCTACCTCTACAATGATTAAATCATGTGCTGCTGTAACTGCTGATTTTCAACAGCCCCTAAAAGAAGTTTAGGGTGGAGAGCAGAAATGAGGTACTTAGTTGTCTGGGGAAAACCAGCAGAACAGGTCTTCAGAAAGTTAGATATTTTCCGGAGCTGATTTTATGAGCCCAGTTCTCCTCATATCTAGAAAAGCACTAAAATCCTTCATGGTGATATCTGCTCCTCATGACTCAGTAACCTTCATGAGACTAGCAGAAACCTGCAAAAAAATATGTGCTTAATTGCATGTACTTTCCCTTCACCAAAATCAAATATATACTGACTTCCCTCCTATTTTTTTGTTACAATTTCTCAGAGCTATCTGAAATGCTGCCTCCAAGGCTATAGTTCTAATTCTGCCTCAAATAAAACTTGACTCACAACTCTCACATTGTACATTTTTTTAAAGTTGACAGAATATATATTTGTAATATGAAAGAGGCAACCTGACCATATAAACAGTCTTACCTGATATTTGAGCATGTCCACATTATAATACGTAGCCTGGGGTTTTTGTTCCGAGACTTTCTTTAGGTGAGTCATCAGATTTGGCATGTTTACCCAGAATTCCTTGGCATTGGCATCATTTTGGGTATTATCGCTATTTAATTGGGAAGAAAAACTGATTGAGTAGCATCTTGTGAAAAACACAAAACACAAAATAAGCATCTTAGCAAATTATCATCTGGTTTCTATCTCAGTCTTTGAGAATTTATACAGACTATATTAACAATAGTAGAGTTGCAGTCCTGAATGGTATTATGTTAATAAATACACATGAAAGTGAAAGTGTTAGTCACTCAGTTGTGTGTGACTCTTTGCAACCCATGGACTGTAGCTCACCAGGCTCCTCAAGGCATTCTCCAGGCAAGAATACTGGAGTGGATTGCCATTTCCTTCTCCAGGGATTCCAGGGGTCAAACCCAGGTCTCCTGCATGCAGGCAGATTCTTTACCATCTGAGCTAGCAGGGAAGCCCATAAATACCCATAGTGAGGCATTATTGTATTGCTGTAAATCCCAATGAGTACCCAGTGATATTAACCAATCATAATGATAACTGGTTGCTTCAAAGAGTGAATTATTTATTAACCCAAATTTAAAAGCTCTAATACATCACCACTGCTTCCTCTAAATTAGTCAGTTAATGCACTCAAGGAGTCATATACATTGATTTTCTTTTGAATTTACTTCAACAGTCGGTTCTCAGAAATTACTGATTTAAATATTTGGCTCTAAGTAAACACGTTCTTTGTCTCCAACTGAGGAGAAAAGTGTGTTACTAAAATTATCATGCTCCCTTTTTAATATTCACAGTAGTTCATCTAAGAGCATCTAAATCATACAAAGTCACCTCACTTACAAGATGATTCTGGAATTTAAATGATAATAACCATGGCAGTTACACTAGAAAGTGCAGTCTTGGTGAATTAAATGAGTTTTGTATCCCTAGGGGAGTTGATAGCTTCCCCTGATGTTTCTTGAAAATGCTTGCCTCAATGGTAAAAGAATCAGGCAAAACTGTGAAAAGCATTTGCTCATTTCCCGCATAATGAGGAAACTGAGGGCCCAAGTGTCTTAAGTAACTTACTGACATTTCATTTTCAGAATATCCTGTAGAATAAAATAACAGTAGCTAGAATTTTTTGAGCATCTATTATGTACTAGGCACTCTGTTATGTATGCTATAAACTATTTCACTAATATCTACTGTGCAAAGAAAGAAGGATCTTCTTTTTTAAAGACAAGTGAATGCTATAAAAAGAGAAAACTAGAGAGTAAGAAAACAGAAGGGTGTGATAAAGACAAATTGTCAATTTCTATGATTCAGCCTCCAGAAGCCAAATATAATCAGAGCCTTAAAAATGATCCTGGTCCAGAGTGGTTGTAGGGCCCAAGTATCAGCAAGAACCCTATGGTTCTGTTGTGCCTGATAACAGGCTGTTGAGGACAAAGCAAAGTCCTATTACCCTGTACAGGTAGGAAGTGGATGGAAAAGACTCTTGGCCCCTTGTCTTTGCCCCTGGCCAAGTCAAGCTAAGGATGCTGATAAGGGCTATCTAAACTGTTATTACCTAAAACATCCAAGTTATCCAGAGCTGCTTGAGGGGTAGCTATACAAGGAGGCAGGAGACAAAAATAATAGAGGTTCAGCAAAATTAAGTAATTTACTTAAGGTTGAACAGCTAAATAAGTAACAGGGTCAGGATTACAGCCCAGGTCAGTCTTACTCTACTATACCAAAACAGATATGGAATTAATATCCAGCAACATTTTATTTTATTAATGTTAATAAGCTATGGTTTTTCCAGTAGTCATGTACAGATTTGAGAGTTGAACCTAACAGAAGGCTGAGCACAGAAGAATTGATGCTTTTGATCTGTGGTGCTGGAGAAGACTCTTGAGAGCCTGGTGGGCAGCAAAGAGATCTAACAGTCAATCTTAAAGGAAATCAACCCTGAATATTCATTGGAAGGACTGGTGCTGAAGCTGAAGCTCCAACACTTTGGCCACCTGATGTGAAGAGCCAAGTCATTGGAAAAGACCCTAATGCTGAGAAAGATTGAGGGCAAGAGAAGAAGGGGGTTTCAGAGGATGAAATGGTTGGATGGCATCACCAACTCAATGGACACGAGTTTGAGCAAACCCTGGGAGATAGTGAAGGACAGGGAAGCCTGGCATGCCGCAGGCCACTGGATTGCAGAGTTGGACACAACTTAGTAACTGAACAAAAACAACAACATGTTATTAAGTTGTGCTAAGTAAATCTGAATAACCGAAAAATCTCAATTATATATTTAACAACACAATAAGCTGAGTCATATGTCTATGATAATTCCTCAGGAAAACTTGCTTTAATAAATAGTCAAGAAAGCTTTGGCAATCCAAAGCTTATACAAAGATGCAATTCTTGAATGCTCAAGAAGTCTTGAGAATTCTTTAGACTTGTAATTGGTTTAATAATTGTTCCTAAACATCCTTGGTAAACCAAACCCTTTCATAATGGAGAAGTAGAAGTAAATTTCAGTTTGGTCCCTGTCATAGGGATTGCAAACCCAAATGTCTCCAGGGACCAAGCTGGTAACCTAAATGTCTTTCAGTAAAGATAATAGAGAGGACTAAGATGACAGATGAAAGGAGTCTTGAGCTGAATTTGAGAATAATGTTGGTTTCCATTGCCTTTTAAAAACTAGGTGTGGTAGTAAGGGTGGTAAGCTTCATTGTATAACAAACACCAAACAGGTTGTAGGACTAATGGGTCACCAGTCATAGCCCTGGGCTTCCCCAGTGATTCAGCTGTTAAGAGTCTGCCTGCAATGCAGGAGATGCAGGAAATACAGGTCCAATTCCTGGGTGTGGAAGATTCCCTGGAGGAGGAAATGGCAACCCAATCCCGTATTCTTGCCTGGAGAATCCCATGGACAGAGGAGTCTGATGGACTATAATCCGTGGGGTCTCAAAGAGCAGAACACGACTGAGCACACATGGAGGTAATCACAGCCCTAACACAATCATCAAATACATTTAATAAAGTCCAAATTAATGAGAGTTTTTGTTTTGTTTAAAAAACAATTTAAGGGTCTATATAATGTTTTGTCAAACAGGAATATTCTCAGACTGATATTTAATTCAATTCATAAGACTGAAGTATTAATATAAATATAAAACTTTGATATATGTGTGTGTGTGTATATATATATACCTAAGAACTTGGTAACATATCTGCCTAAAAATGCAACAAAAACTATGACTATCCCACCGGTGATATTTACAAACTGGTGAAATAGTGGCACACAATTCCTAATTGCAGATGGAGGAACCTAGAAAAATAAAATTCAGTGGCTCAATGTGCACATCAAAAGCACAGAGGGAAACTGAAATAAAAAGCTGTTCATTTCCAATCTTGGCCATTTCATGTTTATCTTTCACTTCATAGGTGAGCATTTCATTTATATTTTTAAGCCTGGAATCAGGTTTACCAGTTAAACCATCGTAAAGACCAACGAGAAGGAGGTGATCTTAGTCACCATCTGAAAGACCTGTGACTGTGTTTTCATCGCTGGAGTGAAAAAGTCTCATGCAGTCAAAGAGAGTGACTGTATTGGCCCTCAAACTCCAAATGACCTTTAGCTATTTCTTCATAAATATCCAGCTTGATAAATTTCTTTAACTTATAGTTGAATTGTTCATTCATTCAATAAGTACTATTTAAATCCTTTTTGGGCACAGTGGAAGGTACTGAGGATGTGGTGGCAATCCAATAGATGTGTTCTATTCCCTCATGTCTTTTATAGTCCAGTGTGGAAGGTGGATGAATGAAGAAAGCAAACAGATATATAATTACTGGTTTTAGTAAGTGTGACAATGGAAAGAATAGGAATCTTGAAAGAGAATAACAGGGTTACATGACTTAGTTTGGGAGTGGGGAGGAGAGTGGAATGGTCAGGCAAGGCTGAGTGGAGCTGAGATCTGAAGGATGAGTAGGAGTCTGGTAGAGAAGAGTGGAAATCCTATTGAAGGCAGAGTAACTGCTACTGCTAAGTCACTTCAGTCGTGTCCGACTCTGTGCGACCCCATAGACGGCAGCCCACCAGGCTCCCCCGTCCCTGGGATTCTCCAGGCAAGAACACTGGAGTGGGTTGCCATTTCCTTCTCCAATGCAGGAAAGTGAAAAGTGAAAGTGAAGTCGCTGAGTCGTGTCTGACTCTTAGTGACCCCATGGACTACAGCCTACCAGGCTCCTCCGTCCATGGGATTTTCCAGGCAAGAGTACTGGAGTGGGGTGCCATTGCCTTCTCCGAAGGCAGAGTAAACAAGTGTACAAAAAAGTCTGGTGGAGAAGAGTGGAAATGCTATTGAAGGCAGAGTAATCAAGTGTACAAAACTTGGATGTGGGAAAGGACTCAGCCATTCCCAAGACAGGCAGGTATGGCTGCAGCTACAAGGATTCCGAAGAGGATGGTGGGAGATGAGGATAGACAGACAGGCAAGAGTGGATGAATCAGGACCTTGAAGGCAATGTAATGTGAAGCCTCCAGAAGGTTATAAGGGAGGACAACCTGATCTGCATCCAAAAAGCTGGCTATTGTGTATAGGAGTGGGGCAAGATTGGAGGCAGAGAGGGGAAGAGGAAAGCGCTGGCTGTGGTCCAGGGAAATGATGGTTATCATTTGGATAGAAGTCGTGATAAAGGGAAAAAGTGGCCATTTTAGAGAAAGAATTTTAGATGGAATATCAGGACTTGTTGATGGAAAAACTACCAAGAATGTTTCTTTTTGTCTCATCCATTGCCAATAATATTGGAGAAGGAAATGCAACCCACTCCAGTGTTCTTGCCTGGAGAATCTCAGGGATGGGGAAGCCTGGTGGGCTGCTGTCTATGGGGTCACACAGAGTCGGACATGACTGAAGTGACTTAGCAATAGCAATGTGTGTATGTGTTGTGTGAATGTGGATATGCATATATATGACAAAACATCACATTCGGATTTAATAGGAAGTGTGAAATGTATTTATATAAAGAAATTTAGAAAAGCTTCTTTGATGGTACACAGGTACCATTCCATCAAAACAATTACCATTACAGTGTAATGAAATTACATGTCTCACAAAGAGATTTTTAAGCTTATATGAAGAGTAGCTTACAGTTCAGATATCATTTGATTTTTAAAAGATGCCAATACAATAAATGGATTTTATTCCTTTTATTATGCTTGTTTCCCATCATCCTCATCCACTGTCTACCAGTGATAAGCAAAATAGACAATGAATAAGTTTTATTATTCTAAATGTCTCTTTAGCCACTTGAGAGAGTTGGCCGTTAAAAAATATATATGCATACATATGCATATATGTATACATATATATACACACATAGATATATACAGAGCTCTGGGATTCAATCTATAAACATATCTGAATAACAATAATTTCTCTACAGTGCTTCCCTTTTGCTAAGGTACATCTCTCATCTAAGAATAACATGGTAAGACACCTACATCTTTAAAAAATTTGTGGAAAATATATTTACCAGCAGAGAAGTTGGGGATTTGGCAGGACGTGTTCTAACCTGCTGAAATTTATCACCCGAAAAGTCAGAGCAGCTGGCGATGGATTGTTGGCAAAGTGTCTGGTGATCCCGGCAGGAAAAGACAACACCATTTCTCCAGTAATCTTCACGATACATCTGGCATGTCACAACACGTGAGAGGAAAGAGAGGAAACCCAGGTCAACATGCTGTGAATCAAAGCAGTTGTGAAAAGCAAAGATTTCTGTAATACTATGACATAGCAGAAGAGAGAAAAAGTAAGCTCTTACTTACAATTCACTCTGAATTACTAACTCATTTCTAAGACTTGAGGACTCAAAGTTTTGTATTAACAGTTACTCCAAAAAGTGGCTATTTTGTTGAAGATGTTTTTGCATTGTTAGAATAAAACAGCTTTTCTTTTCCTGTAGAAAAGTCTTTGTGTTCACCTCACAAATAGAATAATTTATCCTGGTGGTTCTCTCTCTGTTTGATATCTGAATTGTTGGAAGTATATTTGAAGATATTAAACTACACAGTGTTGTCACACTATTCACTGAGATTTATTTTAGCTCTCTAAGTAACACGATTAATGCCTTTAGTATGTTCTTTTATGGACTCATGGGGTAAACTTTTTGCTTCTCACTTAATTAGATCTTCATTCCATTAACTTGTCTATTTGGTTGAAACTATAAAATCAGTCACATACATAAGTTAATACAGCTGGATGATAATTTGGAAGGAAGAATAATCCTTTTATTTTTTTTAAAGCTTTATTTAGCATCACTAATTATTAGAGAAATGCAAACCAAAACTACAATGAGATATCACATCACACTTATCTGAATGGACATCATCAAAAAATCTACAAACGATAAAGCTTGGAGAGGGTGTGCAGAAAAGGGAACTCTTCTACACTGTTGGGAATCTAAATTGGTACAACCATTATGGAGAATAGTATGGAGGTTCCTTAAAAAACTAAATATAGAACTGCCGTCTGATCCAGCAATCCCACTTCTGGGCTTATATTGGGATAAAACCATAATTCAAAAAATACATGCACCCCAATGTTCACTGTAGCACTGTTTACAATAGCCACGACAGGGAAGCAGCCTGAACGTCCATCAACACAGAAGTGAATAAAGAAGATGTGGTACATACATAATAGAATAGGATATTACTCAGCCATAAAAAAGAATAAAATAATGCCATTTGCAGCAACATTGGATGGACCTAGAGATTTTCATACTGAGTGAAGTAAGTCAGACAGAGAAAGGTAAATACCACATATGGCTTATAGATGGAATCTAAAAAAATATGACAAATGAACTTACTTATAGAACAGAAATAAAGTCACAGATGTAGAAAACAAACTTATGTTACCATGGGGTATGCAGGGGAGGGATAAATTGGGAGGTTGGGATTGACACATACACACAGATCTATGTAAGATAGATAACTAAGGACCTACTGAACAGCACAGGGAACTCTACTCAATACTCTGTAATGATCATATGGGAACAGAATCTAAAAAAGAGTAGACATGTATATAGGCATAACTGATTCACTTTGCTGTATACCTGAAACTAACACAACATTGTAAATTAGTTGTCGTCTAATAAAAATTAAAAAAATAAAAAGGGCCTTATTGAAATATAATTGATGTACAACTGGCACTTATTTATAGTGTAAAGTTCCATAATTTTGACATAATGTACATCTGAGAAATGATCACAAAATCAAGATAGTCAGGATCCCCACGTCCCTACAAGTTTCATCTTGTGTTTTTGTTTTTCTCTCTGTACTTTTCCATCCTTTCCTCCTTATCTCTTGGCACTTGCTAATATATTTTCTGGCTGTACACATTAGTTTGGACTGTCTAAAATTTTTATATAAACAGAATCAAAAGGTGTGTGATTTTTTTGATCTGGCTTTTTCCACTAGGCATAATTATTTTGAGATTCACTCACATAGTGTGGCAACCAATAGTTCACGTCTTTTTATTGCTGGGTAGAATATGGATATACCACAGGCAATTAAAAAAAATTCCTTTATTGAATAACATTTGAATTCTTTCCATTTTTTTGCCTATTACAAATAAATCTGTGATGAATATGTGTGTACAAGTCTGTCTATGGGCACATGTTCTTATTTCTCTTGGATAAATACCAGTGAGATGATTGGATCACATGGTAGGTGTAACTTTAACTTTTTAAGAAACTGCCAAACTGTTTTCTGAAGTGGAAAACATAGCTGAATATGAGAGTTTTAATTCCTTTACATCCTCACCAACACTTGGTAGGTCTGTCTTTTTAATTTTAGTCATTCTAATAGGTGAGTAATGGTATCTCATTGTTGTTTTAATCTGCATTTCCCTAATGGCTAAGGATGTTAGCATCTTTTCATGTGTTTCTTTGTGATTTATCTACTTGGATGAACTGTCTGCTCAAACTTTCTGCCAAGTTTATAAACTGAGTTTTCTGTTCTCTTACTGAATTGTGAGAGTTTTTTGTACATTCTAGATACAAATATTTTTAACAGATATATGCTTTGCAAAGATTTTTTTCCTAGTTTGGCTTGTTTTTCTTTCTCTTTAGAGTATTAATAACTTTGAAGAAGTTTTTTTTTTCAAAGAGCAGACGTTTTTAATTCATCAATTTATTCTTTTATGGGTTTTAGTTAATCAATTTATTCTTTTGGAGTCTTATCTAAGAAATCATAGATAAACCTGAAAGTCACAAAAATTTCACCTATTTTATTCCAGAAATTTTTTATTTTTAGTTTTACATTCAGTGTTGTGATCCATTTTTAGCTAATTTTTGCATATTTTCTATGAGGTATAGGTCCGAGTTTATTTTTAGTTGTGTGGATGAATATATCTAATCATCCTACTACCATCTGTAGAATTAATCCACTTGGCAATTTTGTTAAAATTCAGTTGTCCACATATGTGTGGATCTATTTCTAAATTCTCTGTTCTGTTCCATTGATCTATTTTGTCCATCTTTATACTAATACCACAACCAATATGTCTTGATACTGTAGCTTTTAAATTGCTCTGAAATCAAGTAACATTATTCTACCAACTTTTTTTTCAAAAATGTTTTGCCTATTTTAGGTCCTTTGTATTTCCACATGAAATTTAGGATCTCTGTCAATTTCTAAATAAAACTCATGGAGTTCCAATTCACCCTCTACTGCCTGCTTTTAGAGTATTAGTTTCGGGCCCTTGCTATGCTAAGTCACTTCAGTCGTGTCCGACTCTGTGCGACCCCAGAGACGGCAGCCCAACAGGCTCCCCTGTCCCTGGGATTCTCCAGGCAAGAACACTGGAGTGGGTTGCCATTTCCTTCTCCAATGCATGAAAGTGAAAAGTGAAAGTGAAGTCGTTCAGTTGTGTCCGACCCTCAGCGACCCCATGAACTGCAGCCCTCCAGGCTCCTCCATCCATGGGATTTTCCAGGCAAGAGTCCTGGAGTGGGGTGCCATTGCCTTCTCCGTTCGGGCCTTTAAGGGTTGTACTTTTTCTTGGCCAACAGGCACTATGTTATATTTTGTCAGTAGAGGGCACTAGAGAGACATTGCAAAACGAAGCCATTTTCTTCCCCCCTCTTCCTCCTTGCAGTGTGCTTGCTAGACAGGCTCCTTGCAGTGCGCATGGCTTGTCTAGAACCAGGCTCCTGCAGTGCAGGAGGGATGTGGTGCCCGAGGGTGTGGGTACTGCAATCCCAGTGACACTGGCAGATCCTATAGCGTCTGGCTCCTGAGGTGCTTGTGGCTGGGCTGCCCCAGTGCCCAGATCGGTCCGCGGCGCCAGACTCCTTCATATGCATACTGTCTCCACTGCCGGCTTCTCCCGCGCCCGAAGCCGTTAGCTTCCTCGGGCACCCTCCTCAGCCAGTTTTGCAGTGGAGCGTGCCTCAGTGAGACTTCTCCCACGAACATCTGTGAGGCTGGTGGGCTCTCTCTATATCCATGGGCTGGATACTTCCCAGGAAGTCAGTCGGGGCAATCATAGGGCACACTTCACCTCTCAGGGGTGACTGTCCTTTCCCTGAGGTCCCATGTCTTGCAAATTATTGTTTCGTATATTTTGTCCGTTTTGAAGTGTTTTCAGGTAGAAGGGTCAATTGGTTACTCCATCTTGACCAGAAGCAGAAACCTCGAAATGATTCTTCTTCTTTGGGAAATAATAAATATTTATAATGAGTGAACTTCTTTACGACTTCTGGATACGTCTGGATGACTGACCCTTGCACTGTTCCCTAGTGTACTTTCTAGGGAAACTGAGCTTGGTCAATGAAAACTTGGCTCACACTTGAATATAGGAAACTCTATTTGTCCTATACAAACCTCGTATGCTGTGTAACTGTGACTGATGAGACACAAATGGCTCAGGTGAGATGGTCCTTGGTACACATTCAAAATAGCTTATGTGAAGAACTGCTATAGCCTTGTATGTGCACAAAGTTGGGTTTGGGTTAGAGGTGGAGGGGCAGGTAGGTTTCCTAAAGTTACCCTTTTCCCTCTCAGGTATTATCATCTCTAACTCTGAACTGCTCTGAATGAGAGATTTGGTGTCTGGAAGTTTGCCCCTCCATCTCTCCCTGAGAATATTGCTGATCTCCCAGTTTGGTGTCAACTCAGCTGTCTTCCTTCTCTGTGTCTTAGATTCACGAGCCTTGCTTGATTTACTGGTGATGAATTGGTACTAAGCCTGGAATTCCCCTTAAGCTGAGTCTACCCAACATTTTCCAACATATGAGACATGAAAAATTTTAATTGACAACTCTAGAAGAAGACAAGAGCTTCAGCCAGAGCACTTTCAAAATTAGACTGTAGCATCTACCATCACTCAGTATATTGTTAGCAGCAGTGGCTCGAATGTTTTTTGTTTGGTAAGGACTCTGCTCAGTTTCTTTTCCAGGTTCTGCAAAATGAGCTCTACATGGTGTCATGGTAGAGGATAAAGTTTGTTTTTTGAAAGCAAGTCATCAAGAGGAGGGAGTGGTATTTATTAATTCAATAAACATTTATTGACTCATATGTAAGTTGTTTGTTTGAGTGGGAAGGCAATTAAAAAATGAGCAAAACAGCCTCTGTCTTCAAAGGGCTTACAATGTTGGGTGGATGATGAGAGAAGTAGTCAGTATAAGCCAATATAATAAGCACCCAGGCTCCTGACCTACATTTTATTTCTGCACTTTATCTCAATTGTCAGAGTCAGATCTTTGATGATTTATTAATCCATTCAATGTCTAAATCATCTGAAGTTTTCTATATATAATTAATATTTTCAACCTATACTCACTTGTTAAAGGAAAGTCTTTGTTCAACAGTAATGACTGTCCTCATCAGTGAGTGATGTGGGTATATTTCATGTTAGTTTAAATCATGGAAATCTGAAATACTGCAATATGGAAATATTAACACATTACTTTATGAAGTAAATGTGAAATCATATGAATCCCCCAAAATTTGTCTAGAATGACAAAATTTCAAGGTCAGCTGGTCAAGTGGCTAATGAATTGGGCTGTCCCTTTTGCCACAGGCAGCATTATGATAACTGGTCAACAGAAACGCTGGCCAATTTTGGTCAGGAAACGTGTGGACTTCATTTATGTGAGGTCGTCAGAAATGTATCCGTTACATAAAATGTCTCTTCTACTGTGCTGATAACTAAACACATGGGTTTCTTTTCAAGCATAGACTTCTGTTCATAGGCTACTTCCCTTCCTTTATTTATCATCCCTTTTCACTGACTTTGACACTAGGCAAAAACTCCTTTTCATATTTCAAGACTCAGTGCAAAGGCAGATCTTTCCAAAGCCTTCCTTAATATCCTTTCCATTCAGCCCTCTTTAGATTTTCCTTGCTTTAGGTTCCTTGGACAAATGGACAGATTAAAAAAAAGAAAAACTTATTTTGTAGCACATTATTTTATCTACTACTGTGAAGGCAAGTTCCGTGTCTTAGGTTCTAGGAAGGCAAAGGTGCAAAACATAGAACCCAGTGCAGAGTAGGAACTCAATAAAATGTTTAAAAAATAAATTCATACATTTCCCAATTATATATCAGCTGCCTAATCAATGAACCACACATTATATAATGCATATATAGAATGGGCAGTGAGAAACAGGACAAAGATGACCTTGAGCACACTTCCTATATAAGCAAGGAGACAGACACTTGAATATGTAATAGAAATATGGTGGTAAGAGAAGGATAGAATACAACTGAGAAACCAAAGGTTTTCCTGGGATTAGAGAATCAGTTCCTACCACCGCTAAAAGTCAGACACAACTGAGCGACTTCACTTTCACTTTTCACTTTCATGCATTGGAGAAGGAAACGGCAACCCACTCCAGTGTTGCCTGGAGAATCCCACAGACGGGGGAGCCTGGTGGGCTGCCGTCTATGGGGTCGCACAGAGTTGGACACGACTGAAGCGACTTTGCAGCAGCAGCAGCAGCAGCAGCAACAACCAGGGTTGTTCAAATAGGAGCTAATAACAGGAGATGTGTTTCCCCCAGGTGGCAGCAAAGTCAAGGAATTCTCTGCTTATTAGCTACTGAGAAAGTTTCAGATATCATACCTGTTACAAGGTGTTCTGAATACTCAGAAAGAGTGTAAACCATATTTAAATGGATTATATGTCACAATATAAAATAAAGTAGTATATGTCTCATTTCAATGTGTGGTCTGAAAACAAATGGGAACACGTTTGATACAGGATGAGAGAGAACCACAGGCAAAGCAAACCCACATGCTTTTTCTGTATCATTTCTCCATGTGGTGCTGTGTTTGGTTTCAACCTCTACCCCACCTCACTCCATGATCAAACTTATAACTTGAGTTGTTTCCTTGAAAGCGAATGCCAGAGTGACAGCAATTAGAATGATTCACTTCTAATTTCATCACAGAAGGTGAAATTAAATTTAGAAGCATGTCACTTCATAATGTTCATAAGTTTCAGATCTCATAATTTCAGTGAAATATACTAAACCTCCTGTGTACCCACATATAGTATATGCTGCAACTACTTTATAACAATATAATTGAAAAAAGACTCAATATATGCAGTTATCCTTAAAAGACTCAGTTAATTTGGGAGGGGATAGGAAAAGCACTAAAATTGCTTTGCTTCAAGTGCCACATCATTGAAACGCCAAGGTCATGGATACCAGGCTCACAGGTACAGACCTCAGTTGTCATAGCGTGCCAGGGAGACTGAAACAAGATGAAGAACCCAGCTTGTATAGGGACAGTTCCACAAGTGACTGGTAGGCTGCTACACCACTTTTTGGGGTTTAAAAAAGATTATTATTAAGGACTTCTTAACCCCATTGTCCCATATCTATTCTCCTCCTATAATGGATTTTGCATTATATTTATGTGCAAGTCTTATTTTCCATATCAACTGTCTTCACCACCAATACTAGACTGTAGTATTGGTGGAAACTGAAGACAATGTACCACTGTCTAGTACACTGGTGGCCACATAGCAGACATTCTGTAAATGTTAAGTGAGTAATTTGACTCAGTTTGTTCAGCAACTATGCGTTGGGTACTCCTTGCCAGGTCCTGTTTTAAGTACTGAGGATACAACAGTGAACAAAATACTCAAGGTTCCAGTTCTCATGAAGCTTACACTCTAGTGGAAGAAGGGACCGACAGTGAAACTGAAAACATTGAACACATTGATTAAAGTGTTTATTAATGAGAAAACAAGTGAAATGTTAACTATGGAGAAAGAGACAGTGAGGTAGGGAGAAAGGAAGTGTTGACTACAGAGAGGGCTGGAGAGTTTCTGTTTCACACAGATGGACAAGAATGGCCTCTGATACCCCTGCTGCAGAATCCTGAAGGAAGGGAGGGTGCAAGTCACTCAGATACCTGGGAGAAGATCTCGCTAATGTGGAAGGAGCAGCAGATGCAAAGACCTTGAGATGCAGATGGGATTGGGCTGATGAAAGACAAACAGCCAGGAAGGTAGAGTAGCTAGAGGGGCATGAACAAGCAGGAGAGTGGCAGAGACAAGATCAGAGAGGTGGCAACTGGAATGGGTCACGAAGGACAAAACTTATACATCATTATGAAGCATTTGGTTTTTACTCTGAACAAATTAGGAAGATTTTGAGCCAAGAGGTGATATGATATATTGAGAATAGATTTTAGGGGCAGAAGTATCCTTACTACAAATTAGATCTCTCTGAATAAATGAATGAATTAAAGCCAATAGTACATGTACAAAAAAGAATTCATTCTTGTCTGATTCCCAATGTTTTTCACTCCATTATAGATATCTCTCCACAATTTTGACTAGTCATTTTTTGGGGGGTGTGTTTCTACCTGTAATTTAAGGCACCCTGAGTTTTCTAAGGTATAGGTTAGTCAGTAATAAGCAGTCCTTAGAACTGGTGATACAGAAAATAATCTAAATTCTTTATTCAAAGAAGAAGTCCACAGAACAAGCACATATTTATGTATATAAAGTATGTATACTAAGCTCATAATGCTTACTTTTCTCTAACAGTTCAAATGCATACTCTACAATGAACTTTTAATTTCTATTGATGTGTGGTTGTGGCAAATGATCTCTCTGCTTTGAAGATGAAAAAGAAAAGGCATGGAAGAAACCAGAAAGCGATAGACTGAATGTTTGTGATGTCCAAAATTTATATATTTAGACCTAAACCCCAGTGTGATGATATTTGGGTGGGGCTGTTGGGAGGTGATTAGGTCATAAGGGTAGGGCCCTCATGAATGAGACTGGTGCCTTTATAAGAGACTCACAAAGCTCCTTAGCCCTTTCCAATCTATAAGATTCCTATGAGCCAGGAAGCAGGCTCTCATCAGATACTGAACCTGCCAGGGCCTTGATTTTGGACTTTTCAGCCTCCAGAACTTTGAGAAATAAATTTCTGTTATTTATAAGCCACCTACTCTGTTATAGCAACCCAAATGAACTCAGACACCAGATTCCACAGTGTTTACTTCTCTGCAAAACTCTGGGCCCAGAATAAAACCCAAGTGTTCTTTCAAAGGATATTTAGGGAAGTTGATAGATCCCAGTGGCTAGATAGGAGTAGAGTTACTAACTATATTGGTTTTCCAGCATAATACTGTTAGATTTAGACTAAAAAATACTACTGTTTCAGAAGTGTAAAGAGGATCAACAATTAGTCATATAGATTCTCACTTAAAAAATATATAGAGATCCAAGTCCTAACTATCCTTAATATCACTGTTTATAAAATTTTTATAAAACATGTAGTACTCTATAGTATATGCCCATTTAATTTTTTTTCTGATCTTTTATTCCATGGATACCAAGGTCTTCTAAGCCCTAGTCCTTTCAAGTAAAAAACAAAAAGCAATTCTTTCCTCTCCCAGGTTTGTCCTTTGTTTATCCTTCAAATTCAGACCTGGAAGTGCATTAGTCACATACTTCAAAACCAGTTTGACTTAAGTGTTTAGTTTTCAATGTAGACTAACAATCACTTGATCTTTTTTTTTTAATCTGACCTCTTTGTAAAATTAATGAATGCCGTAGACCCTCTATGGACAAACGTGCATGCAGACATACACATTAGATATGAAATATAATTTCAAGGGATCCATAGACTTCCTGAACCCCATCCAGGGGACTCCTTACAGAGAGGCAAAGTATCTAATTACATCACATGTGCATTCAGGTGAAGTCCATTGTCAAGATGTACTGATATAAGTGAAATGAGGCTCACGTAAATAGGGAATGGTACGTTTTTATCTAAAATTTTTACTTTTCTATGATTACAATTTTTTGGCTAGTTTTTTCTTACTTAACAAGGGTTACATATTAATATATTTTTTCTCTTACTTGGAGAAGGCAATGGCACCCCACTCCTGAACTCTTGCCTGGAAAATCCCATGGATGGAGGATCCTGGTGGGCCACAGTCCATGGGGTCGCTAAGAGTCGGACGTGACTGAGCGACTTCACTTTCACTTTTCACTTTCATGCATTAGAGAAGGACAGGGCAACCCACTCCAGTGTTCTTGCCTGGAGAATCCCAGGGACGGGGGAGCCTGTTGGGCTGCCGTCTATGGGGTCGCACAGAGTCGGACACGACTGAAGCGACTTAGAAGCATTCTCTTACTAATCTATGTGTTATGGAAAGGTAGTTTTGTTCCAGGTTCTCATTCAAATGCACCATTGTTTCAGTTTATAGGTGAGTGACTCTCAGCCAGGAAAGACTAAAACAATAAAGACATGATCTAGACATTTCCTTTTGTGAGATAATACATTTTCTCATTGTTGACAGAGTTGAGTTAGGGTTTCCTGTAACTTACAAAAAAGACTGAATCAGAGATTTCTGGGTAGTAAGATTAGAGTTTGGACCTTTTGGAATATATATATATATATATATATATCCTCTTGCCTGTAGCTGTGAGCCTTGGGGGAGCCCAGTGGGGCACTGGCTTCCCCAAGGGTCCCAGCATGAGAAGGGTATATATTTTAAAGAAAGCAGTGAGTTAATATTTATAATTAATTTAATTCTAAGTATGTCACCTGTTATTGCTGACTAGATTTTTTTTGGTCTTAGGATGTGGAATGAAATAATTATATGTGGAGCGTTCCCCGCTGAATAGCATAGAGTTTGGAGAATGTAGTGGACTAAGCCCCAGGCTTACTTGCTTGGATCTGCTCCTTTGAAGTAGGCATTGACCGTTTCTGTAAATGCTGCTGCAACAGGGAGGGTGTCCTGGGCTCCCATGGTTAGGGGGCTGGGTCCCCTGGAAGAACCTGTATAAGATGAAAAATCTTCGCTTAATATGGATTGGAGACAGCCTAGTATATGTGGAACTAAATCCTCATTAAGGGATTATAGGATGAAATCTAATTACTGAAACAAAGTAATATGCTAAGAACCATAACTGTATATTCAACATAGAGCTCAAGTATTTAAAAGGAAATATTTGGCTGGTTTACAGACAAACACACTTGAAATTAACTGAATTAGGTATTCTACCATAGAAAAAAATCCAAGCATAAGAATAAAGTCATGGGATTTTTCAATGTTTACATAAATCATAAGGCAGTATTTGCATGACAGTTTGTACAGCAGGTAGTTAGTAGAGAAAATTATTGGCTTTCTATTTGAGCATTCACATCATACAATTGCCAATAGACTCAAAGGTGTTGGCATTACTTCATTTTAAAGAGGCAAACAGCTACAGGGCACCATGTTATACATTATCTTTTTCTGAGTTGTTTCCATTTCCAGTTACCCTCAGATCAAGTAGACTCAAGTGTGCTTATCCCCAGACATACGCAACCCAAATGTCCACCTTGACTTATCACACACACATCAATGCATCAATTCACATTATTAAAAATAACAGTAGTGCTCATGTGTACTAAACATCTACTATATACCAAGCACAGCACTGAATATCTGATAAGAATTACTGCATTCAAGCCCCACATCAGCCCAGTGGGAGATAGGCAATATATTCCCATTTTACAGAAAGAAAACTGAAGCTCAAAGAGATAAGTGATTTGCCCTAATAACATCGTTAAGTGGGAAAAACTAAAATTCAAATGTAGATTTGCCCTCCTATAAAGCTCATGTTTTCCCCTATACGGTTTATAATCTTTGTTGTTTAGTCGTTCAGTCATGTCCCACTCTTCTGTGACCTCATGGACTATAGCCTGCCAGGCTCCTCTGTCCATGGGATTTCCCAGGCAAGCATACTGGAGTGGGTTGCCATCTCCTTCTCCAGGGGATTTCCCGGACCCCAGGATAGAACCCTTGTCTCCTGCTTGGCAGGTGAATTCTTTACTACTAGTCATCAGGGAAACTGTTTATAATATATAATTTGTCTAAATGAAACATTTTTATATGGTTTTGATGCACCTTGAGGTTTCCAAAAGGACTAAGTTTTAGGATCATTGCCTTCATTAACAATCTCTGGACATAGTACCAAAGAGACGAGTTTTAATAAGAACAAAGTATTTAATTATGTCACACATTCACTGCTTCTCCTTCCTATCAAACAAAACACATTTAATTTTCCCCACCTCATCACACACTACACGTTATGCTTTTTATCTTTAACCTTCAGTAACTGTCATCCTCTTCTCTGATTATGAGAAAATCTACCCTTTGTATATTTCCCTCCTCAATAAAGTTTTCTTTGATAATTCTAGTTCATGCTAGTGTGGGCTTTATATTTTCCCTTGACTTTCAATGTCTGGGATGTGGGCATTGATTCTCAACAAATATTTGCTTATTATCTACTATATGAAATGGCAACCCACTCCAGTATCCTTGCCTGGAAAATCTCATGGACAGAGGAGCCGGGTGAGCTGCAGTCATGGGGTCACAAAGAGTCAGACACGACTGAGCGTCTAACACACACACACATCAGGCATTGTTCCAGGTGCTGGGGATTCAAAGATAATTAAACACAATCCTTGTTCTCAAGAATTTTTGTTGTTTGTGAGCCATGCGGTGTGTGCCATTTTGTCATAGAATTCAGAATGGACTGAGACACGCAGCCTGGCCCCGATCTGTTCTTGACACACCTCCTCTCTATCCTTCCAACAACCCTATACTCTAGCTACGTTCACTTCTGGGCACCATAGTTCTTACTATGGGTTTAATCAACAATGCCAGAGAAGGAGAAATAGCAAGATTTGACAAAGAACCCTTTTACCTTAAAGGATCCACAATTTACAATTCTAATTTCTTCACATCCCTATACATTGCAATTAATATGCCCTCTTCTTTTTTACTTTTTTCATTTATTACATAATTTTCCTTATTGCTATCTGGTCTACATATCATTTCCATGAGTATATATTATTCTACAAAAAAAAATTCTCCAAATGTTTGGCCACTTCTAGGTAGAAATTATTTTAAATCCATCTTTGTATAATTGGTCTTTTTCTTTCAATTATTTTCTTAAGATGTAATTTTATTATTACAAAGTGGGACAACTAAATCATAAGGCAGATAAATTTTTGATTACTAAGAATGACAGATTATTTTACATAAAGATAATACTCAATGAAAATGCTATCAATTATAAATGAATGCTTCTATTTCCCTGCAGTACCTTAGAAAGTCTTTGTTAATTTGACTATTGGAAAACTAGGCTAAAACTAGGAGAATGTCTAAGATGCTGAAAAATTCAAACCTCATGGTCTAAGATGACCAAAATGGGCCTCGAAACTATTTTCGAATATCTGAAATAATATTACCAGACAGTGACTCTGGGGCCAGAGTTCATGGCCATGTATCTGCAAGTTAATAGCTTTGTGACCTTGGGCAAGTCAATTACCTTTAGGTTTCTCAACCATAAAATGAAGGCAATAGATTACATAATCTTTGTGTAGTAGGATTCTATAATTTTGTTTTAGGAAAATAAGGAGTTTTAAACAGAAAGAACAATTTTCTCACACAGAAATTAACTGATTTGAAAAGAGTATCCCTTCATGGTGTTTTGAATGAATATGCCAAATATTTACAGAGCCTTTACTATGTGTAAGGTATTTTTACATATTTTTTTTACACGTTTGGAGACACAAATATGTAAACTTCCAGAAAATAAGGTATAAGCATTTCTAAAAACTAGTAACAGTAACATATGCAAGTAAAAGCTTAAGACAATAGTTCAAGTGACAGAACTGTGAAGTTTTTTCACTGCAAAATTAATTGCCCAATGAGCAGAACAGGAAATGTTGCTCCTTGATTTAAACGCTGCTAGGGCTCTGGAATCTTATAGACTTGGGTGTGAATCCCAGTTCCTCCACTTACAATCTATATGACAAGGAATAAGATATTTAATCTGACTGCAACTTGGTTTCCTCATTTTTTAAATAAAATAGATAATAATATCTATTTTGAAGGCTTGTCAGCCAGTTCAGTTGCTCAGTTGTGTCTGACTCTTTGAGAGCCCATGGATTACAGCACACCAGGCTTCCCTGTCCATCACCAACTCCCAGAGCTTGCTCAAACTCCTGTCCATTGAATTGGTGATGCCATCCAACCATCTCATCCTCTGTCATCCCCTTCTCCTCCTGCCTTCAATCTTTTCCAGGATCAGGGTCTTTTCCAATGAGTTGGCTCTTCACATCAGGTGGCCAAAGTATTGGAGTTTCAGCTTCAGCATCAGTCCTTCCAATGAATATTCAGGGTTGATTTTCTTTAGAATTGACTGGTTTGATCTCCTTGGAGTCCAAGGGAGTCTCAAGAGTCTTCTCCAACACCACAGTTCAAAAGCATCTTGTGGTGGACATCAAATGGGATAAAATTTGTGAAATCTTTAGAATGGTATTGCTGACTTAAAAAATGCACACACACAAAAAATTGAGAGTTATAAGTTTTATTTAGGGGCAAAATGAAGACATTTCTCTGAACTATCAGAGCATTTCAGATAGCTCTGAGGAACTGCTCCAAAGAGGTAAGGGAATGGTCAGAATATATGTGGTTTTGGTGAAAGGGGAATACATGCAAGCAAACTCATATTTTTTTTGCAGAAGGTTTCTGCTAGTCTGGAGGAGCAGATATCACCATGAAGGATTTTAATGCTTTTCTAGATATGAGGAGATACAAGAATTGGTTCACAAAATAAAATAATTGGTTCATAAAATATCTATTTGAAGACCTGTTTTGGCAGTTTTTCCCGGAGCACAGCGTGCCTCAGCTCTCCACCCTGAACTCCTTTCAGGGGGTGTTGAAAGTCAGCAGTTGCAGCAGCACATAATTTACTCCTTGTAGAAGTAGATGGCAAGTGCCAATTTGTAGTTGACAGTATGTACTGGAAAAACATCTTGTTTTTGTTGCTGTTATTTTGTCAGGGTGAGCTTTACTAACTTTGTTGAATTACAGTTGACTCTGAATTTGAGTAGCTTTTGAGGCAGAGAATGAAGGGAGATGATATCACAAATGGTATTCTTCACTGAGCAAGGAGATAGACCAAAATTTTCAAATTCCTTCCAACTCTAAATTTCTCGTATGATAAGAACAGTGAATTCTATCATGCATGTTTAATTTTTTGTGTATTACATGGTGGCTATCATCTGTTCAAGTTACTTGATATAATGCTTGGACTAACAGGAGATGAAAGTTGGTTGAATGCATATTTATCTTTTGATTCATTTGAATGTGAGTTCCTGCACAAGTAGGCATTGTGCTAGATGCTGAGAAATTCACAGAAATGTCTGAGATGTACCTCTACCCTTCCCTTCATGGAGCTTACAGTATAGAAGAGGGCTGTAATATTAGACGTGAATGAAAAATGAAGACTCTATGAAGTTAGATAGTAGTTCAGTATTATAACAATTATATTACTATTAATGATTATTTTTAAGAATTCAAGATCAAAATAGCAATTATTATGTTTGTTCTACAACAAAATAAACTATCAAATATTAACATGTTTTTGTTCTTTATACATTGAAGGGAGAAACAGAGTCAGGATAATTATCTCTACTTCACTGGCCCAAGTTCACTCTGCTAGTAAGTGGTAAAGCCAAAATTCAATCCAAGGTGTCCCAACTCTAATGAAAACAATAGTAGCAACAATGAAAACCTTATACCTCTTACTTCCTCCTAAGAACTATTCAAGGGGTTTTACTGATATTAACTCTTAATTTTGATAATATCTCTCTTAGGAAACTGCCATTATTATCCCTCTTTTCCAGATGAGAGAACTGAGGTTTCAAGTCACTTAGTAGCCTTGCCTACAGTCATCCAGTTAGTAAATAGTAAGAACAGAACAGAGATGCAAACTTAGTACTTCTTGACTTTGGGTCCCGAATTCTTACTTACTCTGCTCTTGGAACAAAGAAGTCAGAACAAAATTACATTAGTCATCTGTGGGCACATATGTAGTCCCCCTCGAAGAATAACTTGTTGCCATTAGCTTGTCAACTTCTGACAAAATAGCAATTCTGTGGTCCTGGAAAGTAATTGTCATGCATACTTAGGGAGTTCTGAGAAATGGAAAAAGGCACACAGAATCACCATAGTGTGATAACGTTTTCTGAAAGGCAGTTTTCTATGACTCTCATTACCAAGCAAAGTTATATACACACACACACAGGTACCCACATGCACACAATACCCAAGGTTAAAAAAAAATTAGTATGACATCTTTAAAAGAAGAGGTCATTCGACCATATAGCACAGGGAATTACACTCAATATTTTGTAATAACCTATAAGGAACATGAACTGAAAAAGAAAAAATATATATGTATATATATATATGTAAGTATTATAACTGAATCACTGTGTTGTACGCCTGAAACTAACACAGCATGGTAAATCAACTATGTTGTTATTCAGTTGCTAAGTTGTGTCTGACTCTGAAAACCCAAGCACTCTGGCCCTCCAGGCTCCACTGTCCTCCACTATCTCCCAGAGTTTGCTCAAATTCATGTCCATTGAGTCAGTGATGCTATCCAGCCATCTCATCTTCTGTTGTCCCCTTCTCCTCTTGCCTCAATCTTTCCCAGTATCAGAGTCTTTTCCAGTGAGCTGACTCTTCCCATCAGGTGGCCAAAGTATTAGAGCTTCGGCTTCTGCATCAGTCCTTCCAATGAATACTCAGGGTTGATTTCCTTTAGGATTGACTGGTTTGGTCTCCTTGCTGTCCAAGGGACTCTTAAGAGTTTTATCCAGCATCACAGTTTGAAAGCATCCTTTCATGGATCACAGTCTTGTCATGGTGAAAGGGGTTTGTGTAACTCAGTGAAGCTATGAGCTATGCCATGCAGGGCCACCCAAGCCAGAAAGGTCATAGTGAAGAGTTCTGACAAAACATGGTCCACTGGAGGAGGAAATGGCAACCCACTCCAGTATTCTTGCCTGGAGAACCCTTGGACTGTGATGAAAAGGATGGCACTGGAAGATGAGCCCCCCGCCCTAAGTCAGAAGGTGTCCAACATGCTACTGGGGAGGAGCAGAGGGCAATTACTAACAGCTCCAGGAAGAATGAAGTGGCTGGGCCAAAGCACAAGTCAACCATATGTCAATAAAAAGTGAAAAAGATAAGTGAGTAAGGAGTAGGGATTGTAATATGTAAAAATATTAAAGGAGAAAGGGAAAGGGAGAGAGATTTTAGAAGAGAAAGGGAAAAATACAAACAAACAAACAAAAAAAGAGGGCAAAAAGGAAGCAAAATACCGAGGTACAGAAATTGAGTAACAGCACAAGGTTTACCTGGCAAATGAATGTTTGTGCACCAAGCTGCACAGAGAGGCCTATTGCCAGTCTTTTGTGTGGAGGAAAAGTGTATCCTCATGGTTTGTCCAGAGCAAGCCTGAGGAGTGGCCAAGGTTTCATTTCCTCCTCACCTTCTGCACACATTTCTCCATTTTCTGTATGTTTTCTGCTTTGCAAAGTTGAAATTTAGAACATTTTTTCACATCAAGGCCAGTTCAGTTCATGAAGATTTATTTTCAGTTGTTTTAAATTTAATAAGAATTTATGTCAGAGTAGTGCTTCCTTCAGGGGTGTTTGTAGCATTTGTCACTATAGGCTCAATCAATGGTAATAGATGTTATCTATTGTGTCCTAACTCTGTGTGATGCTTCATTATGTATTATTTCCTTTAATTCATATAACCACCTCACCAAGATGAGGAAGCTTAAGTAACTAGCTGAAATCCAGAGAGCCAAGACATCTATGCTTTTAATTATTGTGCTTTGATGTTACAATAAAGAATCTAGAACTTCATTGCACACTGTGAGTCATGATTGTGTTTCTTTGTTAATATCTGTCCTTGGGCAGGTCAGTGATTCTAACTGCATCCCTATCAAATTGGGATGTCAGGGCCACCAACCCTACCTGATTGTAAAGAGGATTTGCACTTACAAATGCCAGGTGTCAAAAGAGCGGCAAATTTTACTCTCTGTTCATCTGGGACTAGAAAAAGTCATTCTGAAAGTACTACCTGAAGTATGGACAGCAGGAGAAGGCAGTCTTGTTTGTTTAGAAGACTGTTCCCACCCTTGCAGTCTATCAACCCAAACAACTGCCACTCTACCAGGCCTGCTGTACACGCAGGGCAAGTGACCCACTTTTGTGTAGGAGTGAGAATGCAGGAGACAGAACTCACAGATGGAAGCAACACAGAGTGTCAGAATTCATGAAAGGAGAGAAAAAAATTCCAGGAGTTGTACTAAGCAGCATGAGTGAGCAGGAGACATGGGTTTGATCCCTGGGTTGGGAAGATACCCACTCCAGTATTCTTGCCTGGAGAATCCCATGGACGGAGGAGTCTGGTGGGCTACACTCCACGGGGTCGCAAAGAGTCGGACACGACTGAGCGAGTGATTTAACTTTATTTAAAAAAAAAAAAAAAGCAGATCGTATCAGTAGGATTAGTAAATAAAGTATAATCAATTCAGTTATAATTTATAGAGTATATTCCATACAAATACTGTTGGAATCAGATTGAATAAAATTTGAATCCTGACTTTATTCACTTACTGTGTGACCTTGGAAAAATTACATAACCTCTCTGATTCCACTTTCATCATTTTGGAAAATGGAGATTGTATTCTTTGAAGATACTGTGACAACTATTATGATATAGAATGCCTTATCTGATAGTATCAGAAAAAAGTCACTTAGAATGAATGCATTTAAATGGCTGCTAAAATTTCATAGGGTATAATGATAAAAAAGCTTGACTGACAGTCAAAATTGTCAAAAACTAAATTTGTGAAAATATCTTTTCTTAACACACTGCAATCAAATAATCAATGAATTCTTAGAATGAAGAAAAGCGATTATGCAGATATTTTGAGGAAAGGCATATTTTTCTGATAAAAATTGTATTATAGATTTATATACCAATCTAGTTTCAGATTTGGTTTTCATTCATGATTATGAAGTGATTCTATATTGCAGGGTTAATTGAGAGTTTTAGCAATTTTTCTAAGGGCCTCTTAATTTCTCGTTTTTCTTTCAAAGTGGCTATAATATGAGCTTCCTTTATTTCTTCTTCTTCAATTATTAAGTTTAATTTTTGCTAAGCCCTCATTTGAGAATGACTTTGAATATGACCTGCTGCTGCTAAGTCACTTCAGTCGTGTCCGACTCTGTATGACGCCATAGACGGCAGCCCACCAGGCTCCCCCGTCCCTGGGATTCTCCAGGCTAGAACACTGGAGTGGGTTGCCATTTCCTTCTCCATTGAATATGACCTAAAGAGCTTTATACCATCACTTTCCTTGACTTCATGGAACCCAATATCCTTTCTAAGATTGGCAATTTCACTTTGCAATAAATGTGCACTGTGTCTGTATTATATGTCTATTGTTTATTTCAGATGTTCATGAAGAAACTGACCATATCTGCATATTATGTAATGGATGAGGATAGATGCTAGTGTTAATCTGGTAAATTGATATTAGTACAGGTACTAGTGTTACAGATTAATACTTTCATGTTGCATTGATCTTTACTTTCCTACCCAATCTGATAACTGCAAAGACACTGATAAGGACAGTAACGTAGGGACCTTTGCCAGGATATGAAAATCTGAGTGCTTGCACATAGAAAATACTCAATAAGTGATAGCCATTATCATTAATGGGGCTTCCATGATGGCTCAGTGGGTAAAGAATCCCCCTGCAATGCAGGAGATATGGGTTCAATCCCTGCATCAGGAAGATCCCCTGGAGGAGGAAATGGTGACCTACTCTAGCATTCTTGCCTGGAAAATTCCATGGACAGAGAGGCCTGGAGGGCTACAGTCCATGGGGTCACAAAGAGTTGGACACAACTGAGCACATGGCACACATATACAGAGAGCACACACATTATCATTAACAGAGAAGGGGAGTTTGTGGGGCAGGCACAATATCCAATACATTGTTTCAGGCTCCCCTTAACTCCATACACATTTAGTATATGAGAGGAGATAATGAACTGTGGTGTTAGAGAAGACTCTTGAGAGCCCCTTGGACTGCAAGGAGATCCAACCAGTTCATCCTAAAGGAGATCAGTCCTGGGTGTTCATTGGAAGGACTGATGTTGGAGCTGAAACTCCAATACTTTGGCCACCTGATGTGAAGAGCTGACTCATTTGAAAAGACCCTGATGCTGGGAAAGATTGAAGGCAGGAGGAGAAGGGGACAACAGAGGATGAGATGGTTGTATGGCATCACTGACTCAATGGACATGGGTTTGGGTGGACTCCGAGAGTTGGTGATGGGCAGGGAGGCCTGACATGCTGCAGTTCATGGGGTCACAAAGAGTTGGACACGACTGAGCGACTGAACTGAACTGAAAGAGAAGATTAGAAGTTTTTCTTAGGTCAGTAGAAAGAATTTTATCATGAGAGCTTAACTTGAGAAGGTGAGTTGTACTTTTGTGATCTTGTGAATCTTAGCTGAAATGATGGCTAATAAAATATTGTGTGTGTTACTTAAAAAAAAAGTCACAGCAACTTTGTTTGAAAAATTTTAGGATAGGTTTGTAAGGAAATGAGTCACAGCAAAGTTATTACATATAAAATTTTCTATTTTTTTCTTTTTCTCTACATCTTTGAATGTTACAATTTTACATTAACTAGTTGAACAATTATTTGAAATTTATCTTATATATGTGTATGTTGTATATGTCTGCATACACTGCATATAAAAATGTATACATAAAGTACTTTGCATATTTTGGTATATTTGTATATCTTTGTCTATTTTAGAACTCTAAGCCTAAGAAAATATCTTAAGATCAAAGAATTATGTACAAAGATGCTCAAGGCATATGGGAGTATTTGAAGCAAATTAAATGCCTAGTTACTGAAGTGAAACAAATCATTTGTGACAGAATGAAATATTATGCACATATTAAAAGCTTTAGTAATTAAAATAGCATTAAAAACAATCACGTATCACATTTTACCAGATTGGAAAAGGCAAGAGATACTGGCATAACTCAGTATTGCTAAGTGTGTAGAAAAAATGTCAATCATAATGCTGGTATGAATTTTTGGATGGACATTTTGTAATATGTTGTATTATTTGAAGTGTGCATACCGCTTAACACAGTGATTCCATTTTTAGCAATTTATCTTTTGGACAAATATACACAAGTCCACGAGGATATAAGTTTAAGGTTGCTCATTGCATTATTTTACATACTAGCAAAAAAAAAAAAAGGATAAACTCAACCTAAAAATCCATTAATAAAAGATAGGCATATTCATATAATTGAATAGTATGGAACCATTAATATGATTTTATAGATGTATATGTATATAAATGCACACACATATACATTCCAAAACACTCCATATCATACATTTAAATGGCTACTATTGACTACAGGTTATAGAGCAGAGTCTATCTTCTATTTGCCTACAATTGTACATATTTCCTTAATTGTGAGAAACATACTTTTGAAAACATGAAAATATTAAGATTTCTGAAATTGAGGTGCATCTTATAATCAATGTGAAAAGAAAACTGGTGGCTGCTAACAGAATATGTTCCAGAGTTGCTTTGATTGTACTTGTGAATGTAACTTTGAGCTTTGTAACCTGATCAGCTTTGTCACCTGATCAGCTCATCTCAGGGATGCCTCAGTTGAGCTGAGTGTTTGAATTGATAGCCTCTCATGTGACTGAATTCGAACCCTTACTGACCCTTAAACATTTTTTTAAAAAGATTCCATCTGATGCAGTAATAAAGTGAAAAGTTATTTGTACACTGACGATAAACTGTCATATACCAGGCTATGCAATGGGAGGTAGAAGAAACTGCCAGGTTCTTTGAAATCTAAATCATAGTATTTTGAAAGATGGGACAAGCCAGTTATGACTGAATTATGCATATGAAAGAATATATAACTTTGGTGTTAAAAATGTATCTGTCAACAACTTTTGGCTGACTTTTTAAAAAGTTGTTTGCCTTTTAGCAATTTATAAATAAACTTGGGAATATGAATGCAGATAAAAGCCTGGAATTTTTGATGTGCCCCCAAATTAAACTATCAACATCAAAGAGAATAAAGAGGTCAAGATAATGAACATGTGGTATAAAAAGCATCAAGTCACTATGGTATTAAACATAACTGCTGATGGACGGAAGTGATTTAGATTCATTTTTAATTCTGAAATTTAAATAAGTTTAGATTAAATTTCTAATGGTTATATTGAAGATAGCGGCTTGCTATTTGTTATAATTGGTTAAAAAATTTTTTTATTCATTTAATGAAGCTTACTTTGCACCAGAAGATTGTTATTAAACCAATGAAGCATATCCCAATGGAGGAATTTTTGGAATCAAGTAAATGCAACACACACACACACGCACTTGTGATTTCAGAGTCTTTTTCTCTAACTTTATTGAGGTATAATTGCAAAATTAAATTGTAAGATGTTTAATGTGTACGTGTGATGATCTGACCTACATATACATTGTGGGAGGATTTCTCCCATCTAGTTAATTCACACATCCATTACCTCACGTATTTTTCTTTCTTTCATCCCTTCCTCCCTCCCTCCTTCCTTTCTTTCCTTGTTTTATGAGAACATTTAAGTTCTACTCTCTCAGCAAATTTCAGTTGTACAATACAGTGCCATCAACTATAGTCACTATGTTTTATGTTAGCTTCTCATGCTTCCATGGTGGCTCAGTGGTAAAGAATTCACCTGCAATGCAGAAGACGCGGGTTCAATCTGCAGGTTTGACCCCTGGGTCAGGGAAGAGCCCCTGGAGAAGGAAATGGCAGCCCACTCCAGTATTCTTGCCGGGGAAATCCCATGGACAGAAGAGCCTGGTGGGCTACAGTCCAGGGGTTGCAAAGAGTTGGACACAACCAAGCGACTAAACAACAACGACAAATACATTAGATCCTCAAACCATATTCATTTGTAGTTGAAAGTTTGTACACTTTTACCAAGTTCTCCCTATTTCCCCACACCCAGTCCCTGGCAACCACTTTTCTACTCTCTGTTTCTACGAGTCTGACTTTCTTTTCTAGATTCCACATACATATGGCACCACATGGCACTTGTCTCTCTCTGTCTGGCTTATTTCACGGCATAATGTACTCAAGATCCATCCATGTTGTTGCAAATAGCAGGATATCCTTCTTTCTCTGTATTTATTCTATTATCTATACTTCTTCATATTGTTTGAATTTTAAAAAGTAACTGAAAGAAATAAAGAAAGAAAGAAAGTGAAGTCACTCAGTTGTGTCCGACTCTTTGGGATGCCATGGACTGTACCCCATCAGGCTCCTCTGACCATGGAATTTTCCAGGCAAGAATACTGGAGTGGGTTGCCATTTCCTCCTGCAGGAGATATTCCTGACCCAGGGATTGAACTGGGGTCTCCCGCATTGCAGGCAGACAGCTTTACGGTAGGAGCCACCAGGGAAGCCCTAAAATGGGCTCATCTGGGATTACATCAATTTCATGCTTATGTCAATTTCGTGCTTGCATCAGTTTCATGATCAGAATAAAACCAACTGTGAGCTGTTTTCAAAGGCAATTTAACGGCACGGGGGACATTATCCTATGTTAAAGTAAGAAAAAGTATCATATATTAAATTATCATATGTATGAAAATATAAATTACATAACCTACACATGAAAAATCTTATAAATAAAATATACCAAAATAGTGGTTATCTAAGGTTATTAGATTATAGATTATTTTATTTTTTTATATCTTTCTGTTTTTCTATAAGGAGTATGCATAATGATAGTGTGGCAAAACATTTTATAGATAGAAGCAGTGGTGCATATATATATAAATAACTCAGCCATAAAAACAATGAAATGATGCCATTTGCAGCCACATGGATGGACCTAGAGATTGTCATACTGAGGGAAGTAAACCAGATAGAGAAAGACAAACATGAAATATTGCTTATAAGTGAATCTAAAAAAAAATGATACAAATGAACTTATTTACAAAATGGAAACAGACTCACAGATTTCGAGAATGAATTTACAGTTACCAGGGGGGAAGGGTGGGGGAAGGATTAGATTGGGAGTTTGGGACTGACATGTACGCACTGCTATAACCAACTGCTTTAACTAACAAGCACCTACTGTATAGCAGAGGGAACTCTGCTCAATACTCTACAATAACCTAAATGGGAAAAGAATTTGAAAAAGATACATGTATATGTATAACTGAATCCCTTTGCTGTACATCTGAAACTAACACAGCATTGTTAATCAATTATAGTCCAATGTAATGCAAAAACTAAGAAAAATAAATTGAGAGTTACACTAGTGTCTTAAATAATGCTGAAGTTTCTACATTTCTCCTTTATTAGTTGAGTAGTTTCTGTTCTTACAGTTAAAAAGTGGATGCTGGTAATTTTGAATTACAAAGTTATTTCCCTGCTGCTGCTGCTGCTGCTAAGTTGCTTCAGTTGTGTCCGACTCTGTGCGACCCCGTAGACGGCAGCCCACCAGGCTCCCCCGTCCCTGGGATTTTCCAGGCAAGAACACTGGAGTGGGTTGCCATTTCCTTCTCCAATGCATGGAAGTGAGAAGTGAAAGTGAAGTCGCTCGGTAGTGCCTGACTCTTAGCAACCCCATGGACTGCAGCCTACCAGGCTTCTCCGTCCATGGGATTTTCCAGGCAAGAGTACTGGAGTGGGGTGCCATTGTGAATGGAGAGGCATAAAGAATGTTGTTGGTCTTAGTCTGACTGCCTGAAAGCCTACTATTTGAGATGCCAGTTTCCTGGCGAATGGGCTATGAGCAGCGTCCATAAAAGGTGAAATCTAGGAAAGGATAACAACATTAAATAACTCATTCTTCCTCTTCCTGGACTCACCCTCTACGATGACGACTGCAACTCTTGAAAGTCACCAAAACATCCTTGAAAAATTAACCTCACCCAAACCTTTTGTGTTTTCTCAGAGGTATAGTTCAAACCTCTAAATCAAATCGTAGGGGAAGCAACACTGCAGTTACTCAGAATATAAGACCGGAAACACAATTGTGAATCACACACTCTGTGTGAATGTGTGCCAGCAGGAGAAGAAACCCCAAGGTCATATTTCTACATATCCTGGTGACTTAGAGCAGTAGAGCCAGCAGCAGAAGATGTCCATGAAGGTTCCTGTCTGTTGGAAGTCTATGCTATACCAGAAATTATTACCACATACATGTTGCAAAATAGTCAAAGACACAAAAAGGTTAAAATACCTTAAGCACAATGACTTATCTTAATGTCCTCAAATCTATCTTTGATTTAATAAATAAAGCAATGAATGCAAAATTCTTAGCACATATTAAGTATTTATTTAATTGTAATTATTATTTTAAGAAATGATTGCATGTATATAGTACTGTATAGTTTATAAAGGCCTTTCACAAGTAATTGACTAAATCTGTTAGGGGTATATATGGTATTGATGAAATATATTTATTCCACATATATATATAAGTTCTTAGAAGTGAGAGATTCTTCTGAGTTTTGAAATCACTTCTTTGAATGCCTTTTTCATTCATGTGTCAGCTCTCACTGAAGTGGATAATCAGAGGTCCTCCTCTCTGTCTGGGGGAGTCAGAGTCAGGAGTACAATGCATGGGCTGCCTCCATCTGTGGACAGCTGTTCTTAGAAGACACACAATAAAAAGCTATCGCACAAGCTATTATGTGTAAAATAAGCTACAAGGATATATTGTACAACATGAGCGATATAGATAATGTTTAATAATAACTATAAATTGTGAATTATTATATTTCATACCTGTAACTTAAATAATATTGTGTATCAACTATGCTTCAATTTTAAAAAAGCTATCGCACAATGAAGGCTCTACCATGCAAAGGAAAAACAGATCCCTCTGATGATTCTTAGCTTCTCCATTCTTTTCTTAGGAAGTTTGAAATCACTTGTCAAATCTGCTGAAATGCCTGGATTTACAAATTCTTTATAAAATAGATGGTAGCAGATTTTCTTCCAACATCTCTCATCAGCAGTGAACACAGCACCCCAAGGAGTGTATCAGCAAGTTAGCTTTAATGATGGGCTCTGGTGGAGGCTGGTGGAAGTGGGGGGTGAGTGTACAGCAGGGAGGAGGCTTTCTGCTTCCCAATCATTCTCCTGCAGCACACACAGTGCAGGAAAGACTGCTTATTGCCCCTGCTGACAAAGGGGTGGGAGGGCCATGCAGCAACTCACAGTAGATGGAGTTGCCAGATGTTTTATGTGGAAGAAAACTAGAATGCAACAACCCGATCTTCTCCAAAGCAGGCAATAACCAAACAAAACAGACCAGGGATGTGGGAAGTTGGACAAGGGTGTTAAGAGTTAATCACTATTGAGCACTTTGTGTGCACTGACCTCGTACTTGACTATTGAATCCTGACTATAAGCACTACAACTCTATGAAACATGTTACTATTTTCTAGTAATACCATTACCATTCCAAATAGCCAGAGAAGAAAACTAAGACTTAGGCTAAGTAGCTTCCCTAAAGTCACATTTGTTGTTGTTCAGTTGCTAAGTCGTGTCTGATTCTTTGCAATCCCATGGACTGCAGTGTGCCAGGCTTCCCAGACCTTCGCTATCTCCTGGAATTTGCAGGAGTCGTGCATTGCATTGAGTCAGTGCTGCTATCCAACAATCTCATCCTCTGTCGCCCTCTGCTACTCCTGCCTTCAATCTTTCTCAGCATCAGGGTATTTTGTCTTTTTCTTTTTTTAAAAATTTTATTTTACTTTTAAACTTTACATAATTGTATTAGTTTTGCCAAATATCAAAATGAATCCATGAGTTGGCTCTTCACACCAGGTGGCCAAAATATTGGTGCTTCAGCTTCAGCATCAGTCCTTCCAATGAATATTCAGGGTTGATTTCCTTCAGGGTTGACTGGTTTGATCTCCTTGCTGTCCAAGAGACTCTCAAGAATCTTCTCCAGCACCACAATTAGAAAGCATCATTTCTTCAGCACTCAGCTTTCTTTATGGTCTGAATCTCACATCCATATGTGACTACTGGAAAAACCAGAGTTTTGATTATATGGATCTTTGTGTGCAAAGTGATATCTCTGCTTTTTAATATGCTGTCTAGGTTGGTCATAGCTTGTCTTCCAAGAAGCAAGTGTCTTTTAATTTCATGGCTGCAGTCACCATCTGCAGTGATCTTGGTGTCCAAGAAAATAAAATCTGTCACCGTTTCCACTTTTTCCCCTTCTGTTTGACATGAAGTGATGGGGCCGGATGACATAATCTTAGTTTTTTGAACGCTGAGTTTTAAGCCAGCTTTTTCACATTATGCTGAAACTAGACCCAGAAGGCTAATTCTAAAGCCAGTGCATGTGCACACAGAGACACACACATATTCTCTCTAAGTATATATGTATTCCACATATTTTCTCTAGCTATACAAATATGTGTGTGTATGCATGTGTGTGTCCTGAGAGTAAACTCATATAAATTAACTAGGAACTCTTATCCTAGCTTTAATATCTAGGATAATACCCAATACACTTTTAGGTTAACATTTACATGTTACATAAGATTTTTTATTAGAACTCTAACTTGGCAACATTTTATCTTTCTTCAAAGCAGACTCCTTGTAGCCTAAAAAGTCATGCCGTCTTCTTCCTCTGGAAACTCTCCCTAGCTTCTAGGCCAGGTTGTCTTTCTTCTGGGTGCCTCCAAGGCCCTGTGTCTCCTGAGTTATAACCATCTCCACGCATGTTATTGTAACAACTTGTTTAACATCTGGCTTCTACATTCTATGAAGGTGGAGATGTGTCTTGTTCTCGACTGAAACCACAGTATCTTTCATAGTACTGAGGGCACAGTGAGGACTCAGTAATTACTTGCTGACTGAATGAATATAGCCAAAACAATATTTGTTCCTATAGCAATTGTCCGTTCATTGTTCTTCCTATCAGGTATCTACCTGTTGTAGAATTAGTAAGCATGGTAAACCTTAGCATTTTGCTATGTATCCATCATAAGCAATTTTGTGCACATCCATATAAACATATGAAGATAGTCCTAATTCCTGCTAAAGAATATTAACTATGAGTGTGTCTAGACACACTGCAGCTACTATGAGGAGTATTTAAGAAACTCTATCATATCATAACAAGCAACTAATTCCTCCTTTTGAACATGATTTATATGTCTATAAGTTTACTGTGGGGATAGGCAGGGAATGTCATATTTTTTTTTGCAAGAGCTCCTACTTCGTGGAAAAAGAAAACTGGTGTCCTATTAAAAAACCTAATTTTATTACTATTTATAAACCAAGAAATGCAAAATCTGTTACTCAGTTATTTGTAAAGTTTATACAAGTTATTACTTTTTTGTTTAATGGACATGACAAATATTAATAATTTCTTCAGTCTTATATGATGCTCAGTTTTCAGTGTTCATGTGTGTGTGTTGGGAGGAAAAGATAGAAGATTTATAAGACAGATGAAAAGATTGGACAAAAGGCATGGACAGGCAACAGCCAGTGAAAAGAGGCAGTATGTCACATCTATGTTAACTTGTATTTGCTATAATGACCTTCAAGAAGATGATATGTTCCTTCCAGGCTTGGTATCTGCGATTTTCCTATCCGTTACTTAGGTTAATGGTCAGGTCATACTCAGGGTGCAGCCAGGTGAGCTAGTTAGGTGTGCCCTCTTCCACGCTCCTTGCTTCCCGAACAACAGAGAAAACAGACCAGGAAAAGATCTAGGTACTTAATATATAGCACAAAAATATATCCATTAAATATTATGCATTCAAAATTAATCATTAATATTTGTGTGGCTATTTATATAAATATTAATGATTAATTTTGAATGCACAATATTTAACAGATATATTTTTGTGCTATATATTAATATTTGTGTGGCTATTTATAGAAAGACTTCTCTGGTGGCTCAGACGGTAAAGTGTCTGCCTACAATGCAGGAGACCTGGGTTCAGTCCCTGGGTGGGAAGATCTCCTGGAGAAGGAAATGGCAACCCACTCCAGTATTCTTGCCCAGAAAATTCTATGGATGGAGGAACCTGGTAGGCTATAGTCCATGGGGTTGCAAAGAGTCAGACAGGATTGAGCAATTTAACTTTATAGAAAAGATACAGTGGAGCAAATTCCAAGGCATTCTTTTTCCCGTATGGCTCCTATGATACAGGCTTAGTCCCAAGGCTGGGCCCTCCCCTCCCTAGATTCAGCCTTCATCTCCAAACAAAAATAATTCCCACATTTCCAGTCTGTCTACTCCTGGACTCGTATATAAGGGATGGTGTGCAGGACTTCAAAGCTGAGATGTCTCGAGAGCAGTTCCTTCTTTCTGACCAAACCCAGGGCTCTTAGAGTCTCCTTTCTCCTGGCTCACAGCAGCACCCTTCTCCCTGTGTCTCAGGATGGAAGTATTCACTTATTTCCCAAAACCTGTGCGTGTGTGCTCAGTTACTTCAGTCGTGTCTGACTCTTTGCGACCCTGTGGACTGTAGCCCACCAGGCTCCTCTATCCATGGGATTCTCCAGGCAAGAGTACTAAAGTGGGTTGCCATGCCCTTTTCTGGGGGATCTTCCTGACCCAGGGATCAAACCTGCATCTCTTATATCTCCTGCATAGGCAGGTGGGTTATTAACCACTAGCACCACCTGGGAAGTAAGTCCCTTTGTACAACCAATTAGATGTCAAATGTTTCAACCCCTATGGCTTTTTCAAATATCTCAATGAAAACAGTACTGTCAGTTCTTTACTACTTATCCTGAATTATTCAGTAAAACCCCAAATTTCTCTAATCCTTAAAATCAAAGATGATCCTACCGTCCTCGAAAATTTCTTAGGTTCCACCTTGCATAAAGATTGTAATCAAATCCCTTCTTTCAGTATTTAAAATTCTTTTGGAATATGAGCTCTAGTTAGTCTTTTTCAAGATCATGTCTTAAAACATGCCTGGCCTCTCCCAGTGTTTATTGAATGTAACATAGATGTCATTCCTGGGTGAAACATGGATATCATCTCTGAGAATAACATGGATTTCACTCACCCTAACACCTTTGCTCAAATCAGTCTTTAAATTGGGACAGTCTTCGGGATCTGAAGTTCTCCTTGCCCCTTACTGTCAGTCAGGTCAAAGCCCCTGTGTCTCTAAGAAGCTTTCCCAAATTCTTCCCAGTTAAAAGTTAATCCATTATTTATACATTTCCAGCATATCTTTATAATTCTATTATGGCATTTACTACAGTGAGTCTGATGCAGATATGAAAAGAAACCCCTGGCCTTAGTCACTCCCTGAGCCCCAAGCAGTCACTTGAGATCAGGAAAATGCCAGAAATAAGAAACAAATGCATGTTAGGCACAGAACTTTCTTGGCCCTTTGCCTTAATTCTCCTCATTCAGTTTGAATGCAAACTCAAAGTATGAAAAATAAAAACATTTCAGAGCAGTGAAGTCATAAAAAGACATGAGGGAATATTAAAATTATATTATTCAGTGAAAGAAGCCAATCTGAAAAAGGCTACACATGATATGATTCCAACACTATGACATTCTGGAAAAAGGATAACTATGGAACTAGTAAAAAGATCAGTGGTTGCCAGGGGTTGGGGGACTGGGAAAGAATGAATGGACAGAGCACAGAGGATTTTTAGGGCAGTGAAAAAAACTCTGGATATCATAATTAAAGATACATTTGTCCAAACCAGTGAAACACACAATACCAAGAGTAAACCCTAATGTACACTATGGACTTTAGGTGATTACATAAAGGTGATTACTTTAGGTAACAGATGTCCCACTTGGGTGAGGAAGGTTGTGCATGTGTGGGAGCAGGGGGTGAACTGGAAATCCCGGTACCTTCCCCTCAATTTTACTGCTAACTTAGAACTGCTATAAAACATAAAGTCTAAATAAACAAAACCAAACCAAAAAGCCTTTCATAGTGTGCAGTATGTTAAAAAGCAAACAAACAAAAATCTCTTACTTGATTTTCCTAATTATCCAGCTAGGTGGGTATTAGAGCTTCCCCTTTAAAAATTACAAAACTGAAACTCAGAGACATTAAATTCCCAAGATCACATTATTTTTGAGTGGCACAGTGAAGATTTGAACTTTACAGTGGTTAGCAGTATTGGTTTTATAACATAACACTAACTCCCCTTGAACGGATTTACCCACTGACTAGCTGTGTTATTTGGGGGAAGTCACCTAAATTTTCAGTGCCTCTCATTACTCATCAGTAAAATGTGAATAATACTTTAAATTGTGAATCCACACAGTTGCTGTATGGATTATATGAGTTTATAGCCAGGGAGTAATTAGCAGTAATTAGCTCTCCTTGGCGGAGAAGGCGATGGCACCCCGCTCCAGTACTCTTGCCTGGAAAATCCCATGGACGAAGGAGCCTGGTAGGCTGCAGTCTATGGGGTCGCAAAGAGTCGGACACGACCGAGCGACTTCACTTTCACTTTTCACTTTCATGCATTGGAGAAGGAAATGGCAACCCACTCCAGTGTTCTTGCCTGGAGAATCCCAGGGACGGGGGAGCCTGATGGGCTGCCGTCTACTGGGTCGCACAGAGTCGGACACGACTGAAGCAATTTAGCAGCAGCAGCAGCAGCAGCAGCTCTCCTTGCTAAGGACTCATCATGATATTTCATTAGCAGTGTTGGTATCAGCTGCAGTACTCTGCACATATTGAACCCAAATAAAATCATCTCTTCACCAACTAGGGACCCTGTGCTTGGTGACTTGAGATAGAAGCTGCTAACTACTCTTAAGCTTTCCTGCAGGTATTTAATTGTATATAATTCTGATATGAATTTTGTACATTCATGTCATCTCTAGCAACCCATTCACATCATTTGGCTTGAACACAAAGGCTAATACAGAGAGCACTTTGCTGACTATGATGCTAAGAAACACATATTTGGTCTTTGTTCCAGTTCCTGGCACAGAGCTCCTCAAACTCATGTGATTTCTTGAGTGAAAGGGTTGAATGGGGGTTGTTATTCATAAAAAAGCCTCTTTCAAGCATACTTGAGTTTCTACTAATGAGGTGACTCTTGGAGGATGGAGACTGGCTGGTTAGAGGAATGGAACTTTCTGTCCTGTCCCCCAATCTCAGGGAGAGGAGAGAGCCTGGACATTGACTTAATCACCAACAGTCAATGATTCACACAACTGTGCCTACATAATAAACCTCTGAAACAATGAGGCTTGGAGAGCATCTGGGTTGATGAACAAATCAATGTACTGGAAGGGCACACACCCATGAGAGCTCCATGCCCCCTTCTCTCAGACTTTGTCCTCATCATTTCTTTCAATGCGCCTGCATTGTATCCTCTAGAATAAACAGGTAATAGAAAGTAAACCACTTTCCTAGTTTTGTGAGTTGTCCTAGCAAATTATTGAACCCCAGGAGATGGTTATGGGGAACACTCAATTTGTAGGTGGTCCATAAGAGTACAGACCTGAGACTTGTGACTGGTATGTGAAGTGAGGGGACAGGCTGGTGGGGCTGAGCCTTAACCTGTGGGGTCTGCCTGACTTCAGGTAGTTAGTGCCCAAACTATTTAATGTGAAGGGAAACACCCTACATGCTTGGTATCAGGAGTTAGAAGAATAAAGAAAACGCTTCTCTTTTACTGACTTTCTAGTCTGTCTCCAGCGTGACAGTCATATATTAACTTAAATGATATAAGGCACCTGCCTCAAAGAACAGGAAGTCAAGGGAAATATCAGCATGTTGGTCAATCCCAGAGAATTTCAGAACTACTAATTCCTTGTGAAGAGGTCAAGTGAATCGTTTTGTTTTTTTTTTTTAATATTTTACTAGTTTTGTTTTTGAGCCTCAGAACCAGCATTGTGAAAGTCACTTAGTCGTGTCCAACTCTTGGCGACCCCATGGACTGTAGCCCACCAGGTTCCTCTGTCCATGGTATTCTCCAACAAGAATACTGAAGTGGGTTGCCATCCCCTTCTCCAAGGAATCTTCCTGACCCAGCGATTGAACTTAGGTCTCTCACATTGCAGGCAGATTCTTTACCATCTGAACCACCAGGGAACCAGCATTAGGTACTTATTTATTTTTTGGCCGTGCAGCATGCCGGATCTTAGTTCCTCAACCAGGGATTGAATCCACATCCCCTGCATTGGAAGTAATGGGCCTTAACCACTGGACCATCAGGGAAGTCCCAAGGTCGAGAGAATTCTGAAACCATCAGCAGACCTGCCTGGTAGAACATTTTATAGGTTCTGCTCCACTTAAATCTTCCTCACAGGTTTAGGCTTTTTTTTTTTTAAACTCTCTGTGACCTTCAATTGTGAATAGAAAAGATTTTGCATTTCATAATCACATTGTAGTTTACATTAAAAAATTTGAAATAGCTAGGGAGGGCAGTTTTAATATTTTCAATGAAGACAGTCTTGTATCACTGCTTCTTATGTTTCTGTAATTTTCCCCAACTTGGTTGTACTTAACCCTGTGTTTGTAGAGTTGAGTGCTCCGTAACTTTATTGACTGAGAAGGGCCTACAGTCGGGGGGTGGGAGCGGGGTGGTGCTTCCCTGGTAGCTCAGATGGTAAAGAACCCGCCTGCAATACTGGAGACCTGGGTTCGATCCGTGGGTTGGGAAGATCCCCTGGAGAAGGGCATGGCAACCCACTCCAGTATTTTTGCCTGGAGAATCCTGCCTGACAGGCTACAGTCCATGGGGTCACAAAGAGTCGGACACGACTAAGTCCAGCACAGCAACAGTGGGGTGGGGGCAATTAGTGGACAATTTCCACTAGAAGAATATTGTGAATTTAGCAAAATGGCTCCTTCTCATAAAATTGCTTATGCCTTTCAAGTTTCCTTTTTCTAGTGACTCTTGGATGAATGAATTTATATCTGTTTGGTCATCTGTGAAAAATTTGACCTGTTTCTTACAGGATTACTATGTCGGGGGAAGAAACTTGAGTGGCCCATGACTAAGATTATGTATTATGAACTATTAAGTAGGGATATTTAATAATTCACTGAAGGAGGTCAGAAGTTAAAATGTCCAAGAGTTGAGTGTTTCATATAGACAACACAATTTCAAAGAGAAAAGTGTATCTTCCATTGTATAGAAACATACTTTTCCTTCATGGGGTCTAATCTGGATAAATTTGAATGTAGGTTTGGCTGGTGGATTGAATGCGAGTGGGGTGGCCATAAGACTAGAGGGTTCAACAAAGTCAAAGATAATGTATAGTCAGGGGACTGGGAAACTGGAAGGTTAGGAGAGTTAGAGAAACCCAACAGCATCACCTATTTCAAGGGACTGTCACAAAAGCTAAATGAGATATCACGGACATGGAACAGAGCATCAGGCCAGGTCTCCAGCTAGGCAGCCTAGATTTCAATCTCTACTCTTCCTCTTCCTGGCTGAGTGATTCTCAAAAGTCACATATGTTACCTGAATCAGAATTTCTTCATCCATGAGTTGTGCAGATGAAATGAGATATTAGATGAAATGTATTTTTCATGTAGTAAAGACTCAGGTATTAATTATTATTATTCATTATTTTTCTTACCTCAGTTCCTCCTCTTTATTTTCAACCCCTATGTGCTCCATTCTTTTCCCCTGTTTTATTTCTTTTCTGTAGAACTTATTACCATGTCCATGCTACATATTTTACTTTTCTTCCTGTTTTTGATTTTCCACATTACAACATAAGCTCTGCAGTGACTCGGAATTTTTTCTGTTTTGTTCCCTGTAGGGGAGTGCCTAGAACAGCGCTGGCACACAATAGTACTCAGCTAACTGAATGAAAGAATCATGCCTAGTACAGTTTTTGTACTTCAACAAGGGGGACGAATTGTTAGTTTTGAAATAGCTGAAATGATACTTTCTGATAGGGGCCATTTCTTAGACGTGGCCAGACGTGTGGGTTACTGAGTGGAGGGAAAGTTTATTGGAACTGAAGTTGAAGAAGCCCTTGAGAGAGAATGTTGATGGATCATCCACATAGAATCTATGTGACAAAAGTAAGCTAGGGAGTGAGGTAGAGAAGAGGGTGAAAAGGGAGCTGCCAGTGTCCCTAAGCCTATAGATGAATGCAGGGGAAATGCTCTGTAGGTCGGTGTGAACAGCGATAAATAAAAGGTGAAATGATGGCTACTTTTCATTATGGGGAGACGGGGTTGGAAGTTTTAATGGAGAGTTGGAAGAACTCATACAGCCTATAGCAGACTGATGAACTTTCTGTGGAGAGTGTTATAGGGGAAGCAACGGCCCCTGGAGAGAGCGGGGATGCAGTGAAGGCAACAGGTGGGCCAGTTTGGCAAAGAGCCTGGGAGTACAGACAAGGGTGTTGCTAAGTGACATTCCCGGGAGTGTGTTGGGAGTGAGACCAGTGAAGAGAAGGAGTGGACTAGAGAGGAGAGTGGCTGTATGCACAGAGGAGAGAGGCAATCTTCAGAACAAGGATACAAGAATCTATGGTTGTAGATTGTTTTTTGTTTTTTTCATGATCAGATACAAGATGATTTTGTAGTTAAATAAGCTAAACAAAGAGAGGGACAGCACATTTCTGGAAACATTTTGATGTTTGAATGCTCTAGGGAATTATTCAAATAGCTAATAGTCTTATCTTCTACTTTTTATGGAATATCTTTCTCTTCCTTTCATCTCAGAAGAAGACTTAACAGCTTCAGTAGGATATACTCCTGAATGAATGAATTTTAACAGGTTCTACCTTATGTAACCTTTACCTTTTTTTAAAGCTCAACTTAAGTAGGTTAAAATTTCAGTGACAATTTTTTTTTTAAGTGAAATTGTTTAAAACTAAACCATTAAGATAAGCTTTGGAGCTCTTGTGAGTTAGAACCATTGTCTAACACTTTTCTCTCTCTCTTGTTAAGTTAAATTTAGAAGTGTGAAGCATCTCATATTATTTCCAAATAAGTTCATGAAGTTCATTAGTTAGTTGGTTGATTGGTAAGTGGCTCACTCACTCACTGGGTGACCCACTGACCAGAGGCCTGTAAGAAAAAGCAATGGATATGACAGGCTAAGGTTTTGAACATGATAAAACACTATTTAAATGCCAACAAATAATAACGTAAAAGTAATTTAGAACAAATGAATTTTTGACTTGGGAATCTTTGGTCCTCTTATATATTCCCCAAATAAAGAATTGAAGATAATGATAATTAACATTCATAACAAATATGGGTAAAGTCAGAGTGCCCTAGAAGAATATACTAGAAGTGCTATTCAATAAAATATGTTGAATGACCATGTCTTTTTGTAGTTTAAAGTTTGATTAGGGGCACTATTCTCAAAGCAATTTAACAAGTCATTGTTTCTATGCCATTTTATCATCACAGCAGAAAATTAAAAAAAAAATTCCAGGTTGCATTAGCTAAAACTACCTGAGGCTAATTTACATAAACCACTAAAACAAGCCTTTTCCCATTCTTAAAAGATAGCCACCCTTGTGTTATTTTTAGTTTCAGGGGGTAAGATGTCCTCCTAAGTCTTCCTTTAAAGTTCACTGAAATGTACTTTAATTTGCATGAGCATTTCTTGATAGATAAGTAGGACATATTCATGACATGACCTCTCCTATAGTCCCTTGGAAAACCTTGTTTGTACTTCCAAACCTTCAGCAAAGTCCAAGATAAAGCTAACACAAAGCTAGAGGTTTCAATTAATTTCTATTCAACCTCTTTCCTTGTGTGACTTCTCTTGTCTCAAATTGAGATGTTTAAGGAATTTGGATTTTACTAATTAGAATGGCAATGTTACCTACCAACATTAGATACCCCAAATCTACTAACAAATATTTTCTTTTCTTAAAATTTTTAAAAAAATGTGGTTCATGTTGCTATTCCACATGCTTATTAATATTTATGTTTGATTGATGATATATTTTAAAAAACAAACAAGCCAACAATCAAAAGCTGTCTTTAGACTGGAATCTTACAAAAAGTCTATCTCTTGGATTTCTTTGGTTTAAAGAAATCCTAACCAAAATAAAAGCAAACCAGACAATAGATACTCTAAAGCCAAAACAAACTGTACCAACAAAAAACTATGAAAGTTTTTTTGGAGCCCCAGACATTACTTGAAGTTTGCCAGTAGCACATGGCTTAATTTCCTGTTTAAAACAGGGTAAACTACAACCTTTAATGCAGTCAAGCTGAACCAGAGAAAGAGCCTTTATATATGCAGGTATTGGCAGTATGTCAAGATCATAAACCTATTCAGTCATAGTGTCTCCTATGAGATGTGCTGATCAGTAAAAAGACACCTGGGCACTTTTATTCATCTAATTTGAAGAGAAAGTTTAGAAGGTCATAAGTTTGTGGATTTTGCATCTTGGTTATTACAAAATTAATGACCTGAGGCAATGAAGGCTTCCAACATCATGTGGAAAATATTCATCCTTCTCTAAGATTGTCTATCCACCTGTTCTCTGCCTGAGCCAGGAGAGACATCAGTATTTGGGAAGCTTTGAATCAGACAATGTTTCCTGCTACTAGCCAAGCCACTCCAAGCTAAAGGGACCATCTTGCAAAGAAAAGTCACTGTTAAGAGAAAAATGTCACACCACACAAACTACTTGAGAATTTGTGCCAGTCATTCTAATATTTTAAATTGTGCTAAAACACACACTTAGAGAAGTTCTTTTTGTTATCATGAAATACAAAGACCATATTTAGAATCAATTCTTGAGTAGAAGTTTTGTTTGCCAACTTTTTATCCCAAGATAAACTTAGCTATTTAAAATTATAGAAAGTAGAGATAAATATGTATAAGATAGTCCATTTGTTAAGTTTACTTACTTAATTTTTCCTATACCATTAGTTTAAATGGGTCATTTTATCAAATGCTTGGCCTGTTAAAATGATTTAGAATTTAAATATAAGACAGAAGAATGCTAATCCTTAATGCAGAAATAACAAATTATTCAGCATTGAGGTTAGATAACGGACATTACACTTATGTATATTTTCTTTCATCTTCTAAAATGGCAAGTCCAGTGGTAGTTGTCCATTTTACTAGTCATTCCAGTTACAATTTCCATATCAGAAGCTGTAAATAGAACTTATGAAAATACTTTTTCTTTTCTTCATTTTTCTGATCTCTCATGCAGCATTCCTTGTCATAAGAATATATTTACATTTTACAATAATGGATGTTGTATCTGAAATATTAATTATCCAAAACAAAATTAAATGCCAGTTCTAACCAAAAATGTCCTTATATTTGTTGCATTGCACTTGCAAAAGAGTTAGGAAAGAGCCCTGGTTGACAGAGTTAAGTTCCTTGCCCAAAAAAGGTGGTTTTTTTTTTTCAATTTATTTCAGTTAATTAAGTAACCAATATTAACTGCAAATTAGCTTTAATTTTTTAATACGAAAAATTGGAGATCTCATACAAACCAAATTCATGGAGTATTTTCTTTAGTATTTAATATTTTCTAAGTAGCCATAGCATTTTTATATAGAAAGTGAGACCAGGTCTTTTGAAGAAAACTGGGATTTTTAAAAAATGCAAATGGGGAAAAGCATGAGGGGAGGAAAAATTAGAATCTGGTATGCTATGTACTACTTACCTTCAAAAGTCAAATAAAACTTTCCTCTGTCAAACCAAACGAGGGAAGGCTGTTCATTCTCTGTATGGCCAGGAGTTGAAGCGGGATGGGAAAGGTTAAGGAGAGGGAGAGAGAAGGACACAGTATGAGTTACAGAGCAGGTCATTAATCTCACTAAGGGGAGGGTGGAGGCACTGCATGCCATTAGCGTGCAGGGAAAAGGGAAGGCTGGCAATCTATGTTTTAGTTTTTTTTTTTTTTAGTTTGGGAAATAGAAAGCAAAAGCAAAGCTATGTAGGCCTAAAGGGATGGGCACGTGTTGCTGGCAGCTTGGTACTTGGTGCTGGTGCGCATGGAGCAGAAGTCTTCCTGGCCATGCAGGGGCGTCAGCATATTTTAACTGCACTAGTTTGGGCAAACTGTCACTCAGCAATTGCTGTGTTTATTTCATCTTCACTGTCATCCCCTTCTATGTTTTAAAAAAGAAACTAGGAGTTATGGGTTACATAAAACTTAGCTGAGGTTTTCAATGACAACAGCATTGCACATCAATTGAAAGTTCATGGCAGATGCCATATATCTTCCATTCCTTTCCCTGGAATCACCTTAGGCAACCAGACACAAAACACCCTTTACCTATATACCATAGAAAAAACAAGATTACTAATGGTGTTCTACTATGTTTTAAATAAAAAAGCCGTCACTGGATATGTAATTCTGAGCAGTTAAATTATCCCTCCCTTTGTTAGTTCACAAAGCAATAGCCTCTTCCCTTTTTTGAACCTTTTCACTGAGAAACTGTCATGCAACCTACTGCTTTATAATATATGATCACTTGAAAAAAAAACATTTCAGTGGCATGAATTTCACGATGAACAGTAAGTAGACGGTGCATCTGAGAGGCACTGGACACTCATGAGGTGAGTAGCATGTCCATGAAGTTTAGCATTCAGATGGCATAATGGCTTGGATTTTTAAAGTCTAGATATCTAAAGATCACTCAGCTAGCACCATACCTGCAGGCGTTTCACAGCGCCTTTCAAACGAGGGCAGTTTGTCATAAAAAACATCATCTTCTGACACTTTGAACCAAAGAAATATAAAGGAATGAAAATAAAAACACAAACACAAATCTCAAATGAAATCAAGCAATGCACTTTACTGATCAAAACACAGGAATGATTTTAATGAAAAAAAGAAACAAAACCTAAGACACTGGGATTATGGACAGAGTATAAAAAAGTGATGTGCTTATTTCATGATGAGTCTAACAGCAGAAATGGAAATTTTTTAAATGCCAGATTTTAGCATTTGTGAATTTGCTGAAGTCAACTCCATGGAAGAAATCACACCCCCACCTTTTCAGGGAGTTGTTAAAGGCACTGTCATTAATAATTGACTTGTGCAAGTGTATTTCACTCAGACACAATTCTCAAGTGACTGGACATATATCCATCAACAGAACCTCCTGACAGAGTGCTGGCAGCTCAATGGGATCACCCAGCATGCACCTGCCTCCCCATGGGGAAAGAATAGGCTTTTAATGAGATCATGAAAAAGCAACAGTATGAATCTGAGGTCCCTGAATGAAGTCTCTCATTTCAACTTCATCAATATCCAACCTGTCCTTGGTACTTATGGATTGTTAGTTTTGAACAGCATTATTGTAATTTCATCTTTGGCTATGGTATTGATCATGGCCAAATGTCTCTGTAGTAAATTGATCACAATAGTTGCTATGAACTCCAAGCATTCTGGATGTATGTACATGGTCTCCCTCTTTACCAACAAACAAATGCAGGTAACTGAAGTTTTACTCTATGTGATTTAGATCAATCAGTGCCACAGATCTGAAGGATATTATTATAACTTTAACAGAAAATTGGATAAATTCTGTACCCAGACAAGTAAGGGAGAATCTTTCCTACAATGTAGAGAAGTATAAGATGAGGAAATAGATGAGGGTAGTAAAATTACTCCATAAACTATGCTTCTTAGAAAATATTCTACTAGCTTGGCTCTTAGACTTAGTGAATAAGGCAGGAAAACTGCTTCTTTGTCAATTTTTAAGGCTCTAAAATAGCACCTGTTAATCAGTTGTTTTAAAATACTAAGATGATGCTATTTCTCCATTTTATTTATTTATTTTTGACCACACTGAATGCCATGCAGTGTCTTAGTTCCCTGACCAGAGATCGAACCTGTGCCCCCTGCAGTGTAAACACAGATTCGTAACCACTGGACTGCCAGGGAAGCCCCTGTCAATCAGTTTTTAGTATACATGTGACTTCCTCAGTGGCTAGAATAAGTGAATGCAATTTCTGTAATATCTACAGTAGAGCAACAGGAACTGGCACTAAGAAGGACACCCCATAATACCCCCAGAAAATAGGACACAAAAGATTACACTGACTGTAACAGTGCTCTTTCCTACCTACTAGGAATGGTGGAGAATATTCCTTTCTTTTGAAAAACTGATGTTTTATTTACAATCTCCTTAAAATGAGGAGACTCCAAGACTGCCATCTTTTTCTTTGAGCTGAAGTTACAAAAGAATAGTTTATAAAAGTTGAACAGCATGCTTATCATTTTTTTTATTATGGTTATGGACAATGAGGACTTAGAAAAAAAATTCTAAATTTAAAAAATGGGTGGTTGGATAGCTCTGTACTTGATTTAAATAAGGGCAACAATCAGTTGTAAAGTAAGTAAAGTAAGTAAGTAAAGAAGAAAAATTTTGTTAAGAGCTAACCAGGGGAACTGTCTCCAATTGATCTGAGATGGGGAAGCCAGTATTGGAGACAGGCTTTTCCAAAAAAAAAGGGGAAAAATACTAAAATTAAGTGTGGAAATTTAAAATCGGGATCAGGAATACCTGTCTATAAGGGTCTTTCCTTTTGTGCAGAATAATTGATGTTAACACAGATAAGTTTTTTAAAAAGCTTATTTAAGTCAGAATTTCCACCCAGCCTGGAGAGACAAAAGCTTAGAGGAAATGTTTTAAGTTTTAGATTCTATGGTTAATACTTGTGTATTGAATACAAATCACTTTTGCTCCAAGTTCTATACCAAAGGAAGCATCAAAGTCCATCTGATGCCCTTAAAGGATTACTTTTCATTCATTACTGATTCCTGGGATGTTAAAGATGTAATTAAAAATGCATAATGAACAGCTGAAGAAACATAATTAATAATGAATTTAACAATGAAGACAAATTGTCTTTATCATTGTATTTTGCATTGGGGTAGATTGCAAAGGAAGGTTTTGCAAACATCTAAAAAACGACTATCACACATAGAAATAAGAAGCAAATAATAAATTGGATATTTACAATTAGAGATAATTCCTTGTTTATCTCTATCTCTAAATGTCTAAAAGTCTGGTTCTTATAATAGAACACCTTTAAATATTTTCTTTGAATATTTTAACCAGACTTTCCCTCCCTACCATATCAAAGAGTGAAGATCCTGTGAGCTTTTTTTTTTTCAGTACAAAAGGGGTTTATTGTATTTCATTCATGCTAATATGTGCACTTTTTAACCTCTCTGAAATTAGGATGGATCTTAAAATCAGTATGATAAGGAAGTATTGCACCTTAACTCACGTGGCAGCTTCCCCTCCCTTTCTCAGTCATATATAAAATAACAGCGCAGCTTCTAATTGAAGGTATCCTAAATTCAGTGAAGTACAATTACAAAGGAACATTTCATTATTTGAATGTGACTTATTCACATTCAAAATAGAAAGGGAATAGAAAATAGAAAATCCTATTTTCAGGTGTGGCATCAGTTTTACTAATTTATAATCATAGATCTCATGAAAGAGATTTTATGTCCAATGTCTTGCTAGGGGCGTATTCTTAGATGAATTGTAGGAAGATCAGACATGCCTTTAAAAATTTAGTCCTCGAATTATATTAAACTTTGTACTAAGCAAGTACAAATAATAAGTATCCAGTTTTTGCCACACTTGTCCCTGTTTTGGCACAAGTGTCATAAAAATGTCAAGAAAATATCATGGTGGAGGGAGGGAAATGTTGAGCCACTGAAGTCAAGAATTTGCTGCTGAAATTCTTCATCTCCCCCAAGCCATCTGACTTTCTTAAGTTGACATACCAAGTCAAGTCATGGACAGGCAGCCCCTTGGTGCTGAACAGCCAAAGAACAACCTCTTCAAAAAGAGATAAACAACACTACACAGGGTGCTGCTGGGTGGTCACTGACAACACATTTACTTTAAAGAGAAATGGCTGTCAGGTGACTCACAGCCACAGGAAATAAAGAACAAGAGAGCGAGGGAGATGAAAACCAAATACAAATAACAGAGCTGAAGAGATTAAATCAGAATGCTTCTCAGCAATGAAGCGATGTGACTAGCCTCTTGGGTGGTCTTTTATTTTTCTTTCTTTCTTTCTTTCTGTTTTTAGCCCCTGTATGGCTCATCTTGAAAGAATATGTACTAGCTGTGTTGAGGATCACAGTCACTAGCCAGGTTCTAAGGTTTCTGCAGCAGAGTGCATAAAAACACATGATACAAAACACGGCCACAGGTCAAACGCTCTGTGCGCCATTTTCTCTGTGAATCTCAGTGAGTTGAAGGAATAGGTTAGACAGTCAACTGGGGTCGCTTAAGGTCTACTCTCTGAATGACAGTTTATCATCGTTACTTTTCTCTCTGAACAACCAGGAAAATCACAGGGAGTGAGTGGAACAAATGACCTTGAGGCAAAAACCACAGAAAACCAACGGAGCAGGAGTGAGGGAAATGGCTGTAGTGATCAAGAGCATTAAAGAGAGCTCAAAAGTAAGGTTGGAAGTTACAGAAAAAAACAAAACAGTAAACAACAAAACCCAGAAGGAAACTAGCTAATAGGCATCTAAATAAGAAGCCCTGAATTACCCCAACTGACGATGCAGATAAAGAATAGACTTGACTATATAAATCATGTTAAATATCTGTCTGTTAATGAATCCTACAAAATTGGATAGCAGGCTGTATTTTCACCAAATTTGAAGAATTCTTTGGGGATGGTCTGATTAAAAATATGAAGCAGGTGATAAGGTTGAAATTCTCCCTGAGGGCCTAAGAGGCACATCTTAACTTATTTCCCTGGGAAAAGAGGGATTTCTTCTCTAGAAGAGCTTCAGGCTTTGATCAAAGTACTTCTCACATGGACAACTCTGTAGCATGCTGTTCTTTGGCAAGTAGCAGGAGGAATTTATTCAGCGTTGGTTAATGATTCTCCCAAGCAATGCAGCATGGGCCAGCTGGTTTATAATATGGGAGACTTGGAGGGCATTCAGACAATAAAGGAAGACAAGGGGCAAAAATGGAATGGAAAAGTCCAGGTCAGAGACACCATGCAAACATGAGAGAGGCAGCAGGAGCTGAGGAAGGTGGGTAAAATGTGGGTAGACAGAGACCAGCCTTGGGAAGAGGGAAGATGCTCCAGGCAAAATGAGGCATTTAAACCTGGGAAAACCATCCAGCTGAGCAGTCATTCTCAACTCTTCACTTTCATCACACCATAAGGAAAGAGGCACAAAGGCATTTACTGAAAATGCCAGCAATGACTTATTTCTTGGGGAAAATTGACCACACATCACTGAAAAGCACTAGAAAAAATGTCAAAACATTTTCTCAAGTCCCACAATGCCCGTGTTTATACCATCTGTCAACGTAAGCAGAACCAAGGTGATGAAGAAATGAAAGCTTCAAGAAAAGAAAAGTTCTACATTTTGTTATTTCTGATGGGTTACATGGTTGGAATTTAAATAAACATTCCCCTCTCAAAGATATCTAAATAATATCTAAATTACAAGATCTAATTTGATGATTTCTTCTTTACTTTCATGAATACATCTGTATGGAGACAGAATAAGAGAATTCCACATTCTTTTACTTGCTTATCTGCTTAGCTAAAGCATTTGCCTTCTTTGCTGAGAAGGTGCTTTTAAAAGAAGAGTCAGATGATAGTAGCAAAACACACAGCAAAACAATTTTGACCAGAAACATAGGGTGTTAGGGTTTTCAGATCATAAAAAAATAGCCAGTCAAAACCACAAATGGATTAAAAGAGAGGAGATAATTTTTACCAACTGTGGGAGTGGTGGCCGCACTCAAGGAATTGGTAGATGATATTGAAGAAGTGCTTTCAGCCCGGGCTAGGGGTGCTATCGGAGGAGGGCTGGAAGAATGGATGGGAGGGCTGAAAGGTCGGGGCTGCAGGGAGAAGAAAAGAAATGGAAAGTTAGATTCACAGGTCTTCCTTTCATATTTTTAACATCTCCCAGCTCCAGATATGACAACTCAGGTTCTTAAAAGAGGACAGGTGGTACCATTTTTTCATTGAAATTGATTTTATCTGTACAAGAGCTTGTGGATGGAGCCAGAGGAAACAAACTATAATGGGCTACACTCAACAGATATATCACATTAAGAGAAGCCGAGATCTGGGATATGGTCAGTGATGTTTCAGGATGGTGGACTCACATGCCCTTAGGGACTAAATAAGTGACATAAAGTGAGAGCTTATACCTACTGAAAGATATCTGAATACAAAATACTGTAGTGTGCTGGCTAAACCAGATGTCAGGGACATCATTATTACCCTGTGACTCCTGTATGTGAATTCCAAAGAAATTTACCTCTGCCAGAGTCTCTTAATTGTTTGCACAGAATGTTTTCTACCCCTCGTCTTAAAACATGATGCAAAACTTCCAAAAAACTTCCAAAAAAATTCCCTGAGCCGCCACTCTCCTTTATATTCACCCAGTGTGTATACCACCAATAACTTCTCTGTAGTCTGGGGTCAGAAATCTGGACTTCTCCTCTCTAGGAGTCTTCCAAAATCAGAAAAATATGGTGAAAGGAAACACCTCCCATTCCAAAGGATTTAGGACGATTGAGTATTATTATCTTAATTTTCATCAAACCCACTGGGGTAGAACTGAAGACCCCACGATCCTGTTCCTACTACTTTAGGCCGTGGCTTGAATGATGGTGGAGATTTGAGGGCAATTGAAATACACACTCTGACTGCAGTGACTTTCAGATTTTGGCCGTCAGGGCCATTGGTGCAGGCGCTGTAAGGCTTAGACCTGGAGTTGAGATGACCCATGTTCAGGCATTTGGACTCTGTCATTCCCACTGTATGCTTCTGAGCGGGACAGGGCAGAAGGGAACATACCACATCTCCGATGCCAGGCTTCCCTGGAGGTAGCTTTGGCCGAGACGGAGGCCGGGGAGGAGGTGGGGGTGGGGTCGTGCTGCTGCAAGGAACCAAGGGGGTGGCTGGCCGAGCAGGGGATGATGCACCTGAAAAACAAGCTGGTATTAAAAAAGGCTAGAGACATAGGTGGTCAAAGAGCTGTTATCATTTGATCCCACCTTTCCATTCCCACAGTAGAGTGTAATCACCAATACGTTCTTCACCTCAGCAGTTAATACAGTCAAGACTGTAGCACATGGGGTTTGGGTTTCTTTTTTTTCAATAAAGAAAAAAAATCACTCAGTTGAACTATGGTTGATGGCTGAAGCTGAAGCTCATTGCCTTTTGTTGTCATGTGACACCCAGTGAAAGGTAAATCCTTTTATAACTCCCTGTGACAGAAAATATATACTTAATACTCTTTTGGCTGGGTGAGTGGGTAGCTTTCATTCTGATCATGATACACATGAAACTTATGATAAATTTTCTTGATCTTTACATATTCAGAATTTATGTCCAAGATGAAAACGGAGGTTAGAACTTGAAGAAAAAAGATTTTTCACAGTATATGTATATATGTGTGCAAAAGTCATGTTCGAATTTTTGTGACCCTATGGACTGTAGCCCACCAGGCTCCTCTGTCCATGGGATTCTCCAGGCAAGAATACTTGAGTGGGTGGCCATGCCCTCCTCCAGGCGATCTTCCTGCCCCAGGGATTGAACCCACGTCTCTTTTGTCTCCTGCACTGGCAGGCGGGTTCTTTACCACTAAGTGCCACCTGGAAAGTCCATATATGTGTGTGTGTGTGTGTGTGTGTATAAATATGTGTTATGTATATAAATACTTTTATATATCTATAAAACATGTAGAAGAGAATTATCCTTCTTACTGTGCTTTACGATATGAGTAGTAACTTCATATAGCAAAGTAGTAGTAACTTCATCAAGCAAACCCTTGATGGTAAGCAAAGAACAAAATATAAGAAAGTACATTAGCTATTGTGAGCGTACTTTGTTTGTGGAATCTTAACAGAAATACATTGGATTTAGAGGATTTTAGTTTTTAAAGGAGGCTGCTTAGGAACCTGTCTGTGTAGAGGTTGCCTGCGACGATTTTTGTGATGATTTTTAAGAGTCTCTTGGATTTACTTTTCTGGCTGTCAATGACAAACAAGAGAAACACAGAGCACACACAGAGGTCGGCATGCACGCTAATGAGCACACCAGAGGGCTTAGACTTAGGGGTTGGCCTATCTTCAGGCGTATGTCCGGGATATACGGGAAAACTACTTGGCTAACAATCTTAAGGAAGTCAAATCAATATTCCAAATGGTTCTTGTTCAGTCAGAGAACTTCCAGCTACTCCTGAGGCTTTTTCACATTGGTTAGAAGCACAGGTATCAAATTACTCCAAGAAAATTCCAAGAAATTCTGCCCAAAGAAAATGTCTCCCCCTCCCCCTACCTCCCCTCCAACACACCACAAAACTCTGCTCTCTGGAGAATCCTAGACCAGATTTTCAAGGAACTTTGAAATTTGAATCTTTGAATTTTCAGATTTTCAGGCAACTTTAACCATCAAAGCTCATCATCTCAGGATCTGCTTCCAACTTAGGAGAGTCCTTGGGGGTGAAAGCCTTGTTCCTCTGTTTAAAGCAGTTTGAAATCTTGAGTTTGTTGTGTTTATCTGTGTGGTTTATTGTAAGTGTAATTACATTAGTGTGAAACCATACTAATTACCACCCATCCTACCAATATTTCCTAGTTACCACTACGAACTTTTGACTGTAGTCTCACTTTTTATTTTGTTGGCCCAGTATCTCTGCTACACATTTTACTTGCATTATCTTATTTTATCCCCACAATAAGCTTTGAAGGAAAGTACTTCTACTATCTCAGTGGAAAGTAAGGCTCAGAGATATTCAATAACTTGATCAATGTCATATAGTTCAAATGGCCTATTTAACTACAAAGTCTGAGTTTTTAAATGTAGTATCTTGTAGCTATAGGTGGTGGCCTATATAATGTAGCCCCACATTTTGCACAAAGCCTGGTCTTCTTTTTGCATGGGCCGACTGCACTTTTCTCTCAATATAAATATCCTTAGTCTTTTGCTGATCTTCTCTTGAATAAACGAATAGGGGATATTTCAACAGGTCCCTCGACAAAGTTTTCTTTACACCTAGGATGTTTTCAGAAGTGACAGCAAAAAGATGGGAAATAAACGTTAACACAGCAAAGTTTTTTTCTGGAAGTTTTATAGAACTGTTTTGGGGGTTCTGTTTTGCTGGAAAACCATGTCATGGGGGTTGGGTCAAAATGTCTATCCAGGGGTCTATTTCCAAGAAACGGTCTTCTGAGTCAATCCCAGGAAAAGGTCAGCTGCTTATCCTTTTCCTACAAGTTCCAGAAGGGAAATTTTAAAATCCAGTTTCAGTAATTCTTGGAAAAGTGGTAACAAGTTATCATGGAGGCAGTATGAAATACTAAAGAAACTGACGAAAAGTCAGATGACCTGAGCTCTGGCTCTGTCCACCTCCTATCAACTATAAGAAGTTGACTTCTCTGAACCTCAGCTTCATGTTTTAAAATACAGGACATGTTTCTACCTTACAAGGCAGTTGCAACAATTGAAATGGAAAATGCTCATTTAAGGATTACCAAGTCATAAGATACGAAACAAATGGAAGGCAGTTGTTTTTTTTTTTTGTCACAGTTTTTGCTTCACTGGCTTATAGGCAGTTGTTGATGATGGTAAAATTTGTGCTTTTGATACAGATACAACTGAAAGCGAAGAAAAAAGTGGCTAGTTAACTGGCTGTGTTTTCCTTTTGGAGTACCCTGTTTAACTTACTTTTTCTTTACTGAACTGATCTCATTGATTTGTTATGCAGTTAGACAACACCAAGGGAGTTTCAAAAAGCAAAACCCTGTTTCACAGCAGAGGGTAGTTTGGGCCTACGGAGTATTTCATAATTGAACTAAGGCCTCACACGATGTTGTGAGATTACACAATTATTTTGTACTGAAAGAGTAAAGAGGGTTATTTGCACATCTCTACCCTTATTCTTCGATCTTCAGTTCTACTCATTTCCCCTTCAAGCAGTGTTTATTCCCAAGACAATGCTAGAAACTAATTGGACAACATTGTTTACCTTTAAAAATCATATGTACATTTGAATTTGTGAATTCAAAAAGTTGGCAACCACTGACATGCTCTTGATCCATCTGCTGCTTTCAACCTGAAATCCCATCATAGTTTCTTTGGTAACTCCTGAGGACCATAAACAATGGCTCCAACTTTCACTTCTTTTTGTTTGTGTGTGGGGGTGTGGGGGTGTGGGGGTGGGGGTGTGTGTGTGTTGTGGAGTCGGCAGGGGGGCAGCTGGGGAGAAGTGATCACTGGAATTCAACAAATCTCAGGTCAGACAGATCTTGACTTTGCTATTTATTGCTTTGTGGCTGTGGCCAAGTCCTGCCTTTGAGCTTCCATTTCCTTACCTGTAAAATGAGGCTAGTATATCACAGTGTTATAGGGGAGAATCAAATGAATGAAAATATATGTACTTTGAAATACGTAAAGAATTATTCTTTCCCAACTTGTGTTTCTTAGAACACAATTATACTATTTCTTTGACAAAAGTATTAAACACATGTGGAAAAGTTTTCATACTATGTTTCTTTTTAGGTAACTGGCACATTAAAAGCCCTAAAACAGTATGGCTCAGTGGAGTTTTCTGCAATGATGAAAATGTTCTGGAATAAGTGCTGTCCAATAAGATAGTCATTAGTCACTTGTGCCCACTGAGTACTGAACTGTGGCTCCTGCATCTGAATAATTGATTTTTAATTTTAATTAATTGCCATTAAGATTAAAATAGCCACATATGCTTAAAGGCTTCCATTTTGGACATTGCTGCTCTAAAAAAACTTGTAGTTAGGAAATATATTTGTTTGATTCAACCCCAGGTAGTTCAAATTCATTTGTTTATGGATGTGTGGGGTGTGTCTGTTTGTGTTTAGCATCTTTTAATATGGGTTTACTTTCCCCAGTTGGGAAATGTTGAACATTCTATCTTTACTAACACTTCTCTTTCCCTGGTCTCCAAAATTGCTACAGGCCAAGGAAACACTTTTTCCATTCCATCCCCTGGGCACACAGCCCACACAGGAGAAGAGATAGTCTTTGCCAAGAATCAGTGTCTGCATTCCAGTAAAGCAATATTCTGGCCAAACTATGTATTTTAAATCTTTGCCATAAGGAAATTAAAGTTCTTGAAGCAAATTCTTAACTTGCAACTTTTTCAACAGCAGGTAACTATTCCGATCCACAAGTACTGTCTAAACTTGGTCAGTGACAGTCATCTTGCTGTGACTGAAATTTTTAATGTAGGTATACAGTTTGAGATACACAGGAAAAGTTATTCCCATCAGGCTGTTATAAAAAGCAGATAATGATAAGCATTACTAATCTTTAAAACATGAGACCATATCCTATTGTTTCAATCCTAAGTTTATATTTCTGCCAATCTGTTTAATGAGCAAATAAACTGGGACTTAATTAAGGAAATAATGGTGCACAGTTTTATTTATTCATGAGTTTCACTGGCCCAGTTTGGTTTTCCACTTAGAAATTCAATTCTTTAATATTAGCAAAGTATAGTATTTTCCAGCTCAATTATTAAGAACCAATAGTCTTTACTGGTAACACTTTCAAGTAATTTTAAGTAAGAATATGGAAGTTAAACATGAAAATGACAACAAAATTGCCAAGGATTCCAGAAAGAAAGCTAGAGCTACTCTATTTATTCATTAAATCAATGATCAATTCAATTAATCAAGTATATCCCAGAACCTTGTAGAAGGTGCTTGAGGAGCCTGGGGAGTGTCCTGTCCTCCCCTCCCCCAACTAAAGGTGTTTACTTTGGGTAGAGTATAGTGACCAGGCCACTGGAGAGAAGGTATTATTCCTTGAAAAGCACTTTCAGAAGACTCAGAGCCTGGCCCAGGAAAGAGTCCCATTCAAGACAGTGGAAACATGTCTCTCTTTGACAAAGGACAACCAGCTTCTTTTGGGCTGAGGTCTGGACTGGAGTCTTTACTTAGAGGCCCTTTATTATCTTTACAGTTAGGTAAGGACCCTTACATCACCCCCAAAAGATCTAAAAAAGAAATAGAGGATGGAGGTGGGGCTCTAAGCCCCAGAAATACAGAAAGGAGCACAAAGCAGTAGGTTTGGAGAAAAGACTTTTGGCGATCTTGATGACAGTGTGTAATACAGGTGCATGTCAGGGTCAGATAAGTTTGTGATATTTTGTCACTAAACCTTGCAAGGGCTCCTGGAGGGCATAGTGGTTAAGAACACAGGCCTGGGATCAGATAGATCTGAGAATGAATACCAAGTCTATCACCTCTAGCAGTGTAAACTTAGGCAAATTACTAAACATCCATGAGCCTCAGTTTTCATATCTGTAAAATGGGGGAAATAAGAGTATTCACCTCATGAGGCTGTTGTAAAAATGAAATGATGTGCATAAAGTTCTTAGCATGAAGCCAGGAAAAGAAACTATAGCTGTTGTTCTTATTGGCAAAATAAAGGCTCTCTAGGACCCTATAAAGAAACCTGCTGATTTTGTTTTAGCACAGTTTTTCAAACTTAAATTTGATTATTGAACTGTTTTCCGTTTCTGGTGAAGGAGGAGAACACCTGTGATACAAAACACTGATTTTGTGTACAGTACAGAAGATTCTCCAGTCTTTTCCTTGATTAGCTTGGATGCTTTCACTTTAAAGCTCAGAGCAATTTGCAAATGCAGAGCAAACACTGAAAGATGTGCCCTTGAAAGCAGAAGCAATGATGACTATTAAAACAGAGACAAACATACTTCCTTGGTGTCTCTTAGTAGATTCGAATAATTTAAACTTGGTCACCTCTTTCAAAGCAAATAAAAAACAAATAGCCCTTGACATCCCTGAGAAGGTACCTAACAAAAAGGACAGGAACAAGAGAGAAGGCACCAGAGGATCTTGGTAGACAAACAAGAGCATGAATGGAATGAGTGATACAGAAGAAGAATGCATTAGGAATATCGTGATCTTTCCTGGGTATGCATGGCAGTTCCCATCCTTTCATCATTAGAGAATACAAAATGAAGCTTCAAACAGGAAAATCAAAAAAATCAGATTCCATGTCAATGTTTGCATGTAGAGTCCCAAAAGGTACATTTGTGACAAACTGCTCCATCACCTGTCACCACACTTAGAACTGACCTTATAGGCTGACTAGCCTGTCAAATGATGACATCAGAGAGCAGTTTGTTTCAGTGGCAGCCTGATTAGGCTGGAGATGCAATAAGGCAGCCTCTTTTTTGCTGTCCTCTAAAATCTCCTTTTCAAATCCTACTTCTTTTTCTCTGAAATAGAGAAGTTAACATAGTTTTCCCCAATTAAAAAAAAAAAGAAATAGAAAACACATATACCTACAAAAACCAGGGCTTTTGGAAAAAATATAGATTTATAAGCTTATAAATCAAATAATGTCTGAGGATCGAATGTATAACACGGTGATTATAGTTGATAACACTATATTGTATGATTGAAATTTGCCAAGAGAGTAGAGTTTAAATGTTCTCGTCAAAAAAAAAAAGGTAAGTATGTGAGGTGATGGATGTATTAACTTGGTGGGAAGAATATTTCACAACGTATGTGTGTATCAAATCATCACATTGTACACTGTAAATATCTCATAATTTTGTCAGTTATATTTCAATAAAGTGGAAGAATTAAAAAAACAAAAAAACAACTAGGGCCCCTGTGGAGACATCTGATGAGGAAATCAGACATTTAACTTGAAGCACATTTTCTGTGAAACCTGTCTTTCTAGAACTTTCCTGAATTCTAAAAATGACATCACAGCTTTCTTTAAAAAATAGAGATCTTATCCGCAGGGTGGAAGGGCACTCCTAAGGGTCAGGAGTGCAGGGCAGGACACATCCACAGACTTGCACTATGACCGCGAGCATTCGATGGACTAGGACATGCCACAGAGCACAGGACACCCACACCAAAGGAGGGATGGCTGAAGCTCTAAAGCCAACTGCCAGGCAGGAGGAGGGTGTTGCTCACACTGCAGCAGCCACGGCCATTCCCGGTCACACGAAGCACACGCAAACAGTGAGACGTACCACTGGTGATCCCCGTACCACTGCCCGAGCCGGGTCCGGGGGATGAGACCACAGTCCTGTAGGTGGGTGGTGGTGGGGGAGGCGGAGTTGCTCTCTGTCCCAACCCAAAATCTTTAGGAGATGAGATTGTTTCTAAGTAATCATCTTTAATGAAGTTCTGCTCAGCGACTTTCTTCTGGACTTCTTCTAAATTGAGCGGCGATGGTACACTGCGAGGAGGACCCGGAGGTCCTGAGGGGCCAGGAGGACCCGGGGGGCCCGGAGGTGGGGAGTCAGCTGGGTTGTCTGAGGCAGCTGGTGGGGACACCACCTTTTCCCTTGGAGTCAACTCTGGAGTAACACGTTCCGGGGATGTGTCAGAAAAATGGACCCACTTGTCTTCAGCATTAACAGCAACAGACTTGGGGGATAACACGGGGCCAAAAATGCTGTCCAAATCATTGATGGATGGTAGCTTTTCAATTTTGACCTCTGTGGCTGATTGGTCATTTCCTGTGGTTAAAGTAGTTGATTTTAAAATTTAATTGACTTTGTTAAAATTATTTGTATAGGAAGTGGGAGGGGTGAGGCAAAGCCTGATAAATAGGTTATCTTGTGAGGTGCCAAATTGGACATATTTCATGATGGAAAAATATCTTGATTGTAGTTGAAGGGGAGGAGAGAGTTCCCTGCCTCTATATTGTGAACATTACCTTTTCGGCTATTATTTACCCTTGTGTGAGGTGATCTGACTTGGCTACATCTACCATCACCAGAAGCTCCAGCATGCAACTGGTCATTCTGAGAAGGCATTCTCAGAAGTGTACAGGCTCTGGAACTGCAAATTTCAAAAGGGAGGTCCCTTTGGAAAGTCTGGCCTAATGAAATACATAGGACACAACAGAAAAAGAACTGATGGCTGAAAATCACCCTCATATTTGATGAAGATTGTCTACTCTAGCATATTAAATGAAAGTGTTTGGTGAAACCAATGATAATATATGTTAGTTTAAAAAATTATCACATCATAAGTAGTTGCATATCTTCCACCTTGAACACACCAGAAACACAGCACAAAGATTAAAGAGATATCCCCACATGAATATTTACAAATATACACAAACACACCCCACGTACCACACACATAGGATATTGAGAAGAATTGTTACATATAAACCCATTTAATAAGGAACAAAATTATAAGAAACCTTTATAATTTCTTTTCTCATCAAGTCTAACCTGTTAATACCATAGGCATAACTGATATATATATATATGAATTCATGAAATAAAAAGTCTGTTTTGCTTAAATTTTAGCATTAGCTATTCTTTTTAATTCTTACCAATAACAAGAGGAAAATTAAAACTATCTTCTATAGCTTGGCAGGAAGTAGTTGATAACTGAAATGTGAGGAATTGTACCATTTTTTAAACCAAGATTATTCAAATTAGAAATTGTTACCTAAATAATTTCAGGGCATGAGCCATTTTACATTTAAATAACCTTTTAGCTGTAAGAGTAGGCTTAGTATTCTTATATTTTCACATTTGAAAAAAGTTAACCTTCAAGGTTTCAAGGCCAAAAATAAATGGGATAGCAGTTTGCCTGGGCCACAGTATTTATAATTTCACTGCTGGTAGATTTACTTATCTCTAACATATTCATGAGAATACAAGGGGCCAAAATGATTTGAACTTGTAAACACCTTTACCTGTGCACTCTCTGTTGGGTCTGAGTCAATATAAATTTCATCAGTGACTATGTCTTGCATTTGCTCTTGTTGATAAATACCCCCTCTGTAGTTATCAAACTCACCAGACTGCATAAATAGCTATGGATGAAGCTGCAATAGAATTCCAAAGGTGACGAAGAACTACATTCTAAGGATCCAGACACATAAAATAACTATTACTGCTTTTGAATTGCTAGTCCAGTAAGACTAGGTACATTATAAATTGTATTGATCCATAGTATTGATTTTAATAGATGGTAAAAATATGCCTTAGAAGTCATCTGTCTAAAGGCATGCTGCAGTTCCTTGCCATATTTCATCATCCTTATACATCGCTTTGCCATGGGATAATAAATAATGACTACTGGGAAAAAGCCTGCACCACCCTAGCTTACCTGTATGCTGCATAATTCCAGGACCCATTTTATTATTATTGTGGACTACACAATATTAATTCTAGATAAAAACTTATCAGCTCTTAGAAAAATACGAATTATGCCTTGAGACTTTTAATTCTTCAGTCATTTAAAATGAGGTCCAATGAAGTGAAATGTCAATTAAACAATGGCTTTTGATATTGAGTTTTTATTTCTCTTATCTCACAAATAAACATGGCCTTTGTTCAACAAAATTATACAGAGGAAAAAATGAGAAAGTGAACCTTTTTGTGAAACCTGGGAGTGATACTTAAAGAAGTGTACATAGTAAACTGCAGTGGAGGTAAAACTAAATGCATGTTCACGTTTAGTCTAGCCTATAGATTTCAACACATCAAAGGCATGTTGAGGTCCAGGGCCACTGCTGATTGCCACACCATCCTAGGACAGAAAAAATAAAGCTTACCTGGTCCAACTGTTAAGGGGGAGCCTGTTCGGGGTGGGGTGGCTGGTACATTTTTTGGAGGCAGTGGGGGAGGTGCTGCCAAGAGATGAGAAGCCATGCATTACTGATCACTTTCTCCCTAAGTTATGGAATATTCCCCAGATAAGCAGGATTTGGGCTATCATTCATATTCTGCTATTGGAAAAGGAGTAACTATTAGCAGTCCATGTATTTTTTTTTAAGTTCAAAGTTTAGTGATTGAAGCAGGACTCATTCAGATTCTTCCACTTTATGATAGGAATTTGTCAAAAGAAAGTCAGATAATAGCAACAACAATATCATCATTTCATTCATTCATTCCTTTGTTTTATAAGTGTCAAAAGCCACCAAAGTCCTGGGACCTGTACTAGGAATGAAGGACATGGGGTTGAAAACAATGAGCCTTTGCTCTCAAGGAATTTACAACTGAATGAAGGAAGACTGTGGTCCCAGGCAACTGCAATCCAGAGAGTGGTCAAGGAAAGGAGAGCAGCCTGGGTGAGGGGCTTTTAATAGAGTCAGGATATTATAGCTTGGATTGAGTCAGGAAAGATTTGTCAAAGTAATGTCTTGAATTTGGGCATATTTTTGACATCTAAAGCAAAATTATTTGGGTCAAGGAAGAATGAACAGATTCCTTTGGTGGAAATTATAGCTGAAAAAAATCCTTGGGCTAGAAAAAGTATTGTCTTACAAGCCCAACCCAGACTCATCCTTTTGAACTGGGCTGTCACTTTGCGGGCAAAGTTAAGAATTTCAACAGGTAAGTATTTTTTTCTTTTCATTCTTTAAATGTATGTTTTCCTTTCACTGCTATATCTGGTAAATCTGACGAGTTTCCTTTTTCTTCAGGACTTCTTTCCCCAGTTACCTGGAGTAGGGGTTAGGGGCATTCTGGAATAAACAGGGCTGATGGCTCTGCTTTGAGATAAATGTGCCCTGATCTTCTGTCTCAGCTTCTCTCTCCCATATGGCATCATTCCTCTTGTTCTCCAGTTAAACTCTTTCCCCTCAAGGTGTCCTCTCTATCCTTTGAAGCCTCAGTTGTTCTGTAGGACAAGCAGAGACCTTATCTGACCTGGTTAGCTCTGTGTTGTGTGTTAGCCCATGCCTAGAACGTGGCAGGGTCTTTAGTCCACTTGCTTATCATGCCTACATAAACCTATTGAATAAATGAATGAATAAGCCTGTGAGATGTCACACAGAAGCAGCTGTGGTTCAAAGTTACTTATTTTACTTTATTTATTGTATTATTCTTGTCTCAACCGACTGTCCTAGGCCCCTTAACTCTAATGCTTATTAGAATAATACCTCTTCTCAATATTAAACAGTCCAAATGTTGCTTACGTAGACTTCCTAAGGCTTGCCTAATTTCACTATGCAGACAGACAGTAAAATGAGTCACTTATTTTTCCAGACAGAGCAGACACATAACTTACTTCCAGTGGGAAAAGGCCTTGTTAACTTTGGCGACTCCACGCTTGGATTAATTGGTTGGCCTGGACCCCATATCTCAGGCTGATCTAAAAGAACTGGAAACATAAAAAGAAAATTTCCCCGGGTGAGTTGAAAAAAGAAACATCCTGATTTTAGAATTTATAATTTCAAGTTAAAGTGGAGCTTGACAAAATTATTTCTGCCTTGCCTCAGTCCTAGTAAATTAACTTAGAGATGTGCTGTTCCTGATTCTCTTCAATCAGAGAATGGAAAAAACAGCAGGGTGTGCATGTTTGTGTGTGTGTGTGAGCCCGTGCGCAGATGGGGTATCTGTGTGTGGACATACAGCTAAACAAAAACTTGCAAAACAGAGTGTCTGCATTCTTTTCCTGGTGGGTCACTTAAGGGCATTCTAAATATCAGTACATTTCTGGTACCCACTTGAAAATACAGGCATTATTCCCATGGACATTTGTTTTAAGTTGGTTTATTAAAGTTTGCCAAGAATATGCTTCAAGAATGAAAATGTCTGAATTCTGTACAGTTCTTCTCACCTTTAAAGGATCTTATGGGATCTTTAAAGAAGTCTTTTACAACATTATAAAGAGAAATGAAATTATTTAGAAAGGGTGAACATGTTAAAAGAACCAGAAAAATAAACAAGTGCTTAGCCATCTAAGGGCTTCCTGTTGGCTCAGTGGTAAAGAACCTGCCTGCCAATGCAGGAGATACAAGAGATGTGGGTTCGATTCTGGGCTTGGGAAGATCAGGGGAGGAGGAACTGTCAACTCACTCCAGTGTTCTTGCCCAGAGAATCCCTTGGACAGAGGAGCCTGGCAGGCTACAGTCCGTAGAGTTGCAAAGAGTTGGATGGGACAGAGTATGCATGCATGCAGACATCTAACGTCAATCAGGGCAATTGGTATTAGGCCTAAGGACAATGAATCTAATATTTCATCTATTTTTTGTATCTTCCTTCTGACTTTTTTTGTTGCTATGGTAGCAATATGATACACTAGTTCTCATCATCTCTCATGTGCCAGGGTCTCTGTAAGTACTGCCTGTGATTCATTATGTTGTAAAACACAGGTTGGGAATTAGTTGGATGTGGATTTGATCCAGCCTCCATGGGGTCGCAAAGAGTTGGACACGACTGAGCGACTGAACTGAACCGAACTACTAGGACCTTGGGCAATTCATTTAACCTCTGAGCTTCCCTTCTTTCAGTGCAGAGATAGTAAGAACCATCTCTAAGAGTTAGTATAAGTATTAAAGGAGGTAATGTATATAAATATAATGTACACAAAATACCTATCACAAGGCCAATAGCTATTATGATTTTTCAGTCCTCACCATACCACCACGTGGTTGATGTTGAGGAAACCAAAGATGACAGTGATTAAACAACGCGCTCAGCAACACTTGGTGAACATAGAAGAGCTAAGGTCTGGTCCCAGGCACGCATACCTAACTCCAAAAAACACACTTTCCTCTCAGGCCTTGTAAACTAGTGATAGAAGAATCAATCAAAAATGTAAGAGTGGGTAGATAAGAAAAGTAGGTGGAAGAGCTAGTATGCTTGGTGCCAAGGTTGGAACTTACAGAACTTCAGGGGCTGAAAGCACCTAGAGCATAATCAGGCCAGGCTTATTGTGTGTCTCCTCTTCATCACAGACCTCAGTGATGGTCTTAGCTTTGTTTCTTGTCTTAACACGAAAGCATACATTGTCCAATGATCTGACACAGCATTTTGTTTTTTCCATGGATTCAGTGTGGGATACCACTTTGATTTCTAAGAACTGTTTTCTATTTTGTATATCAGGTTTCCATATATGATGGAATTTTTTAACAGGTAGATTCAAACATAGCAAATCAAACCACCTTCAGTTACTACACATATCAGTAAAAGTGAGACTGATCCCAGATGAGTTAATAAGACAACTGAGCAACCTTAATGCTGGGTCCCCTTTCCTTATGGATTCTAAGTTGCAGACATTTAAATCACTGAAGGAGTATTTAGGGATGTTCCTTATTCACTTTCCTAACTACATGATTGAAAAATACTCAGTTGTGGCTGCCTGCTAGTTGTCTCCCAGGATCCATTCTCCATTTCTGCTACAGTTAAGGCTTAGCTGGCCAGATGGCACTAAATTCTTTCTGATGGGCTCTGGCTGGAAGTGGTGTGCGTCTCTTCCAGGTTTTGCTCTTACAGAATTGGCAGTGAGTTCCATGGGTCCTCCCTGACACTTCTTTCTTCTGACTGGAACATAATGAGAATTTGAGCAGCCCCCTTGCACCCAGAAGTGAAGGCCACATGCTGGGGATGGCAGAGCTCCCCTTCCAGTCCTATATTTTGTACTTTAAGACTGTTTACATGAAACAGAAATAAAATCTATCTTGTTTAATTTACTATACTTTGGAGTCTCTTTGTCACTATCTGAGCCTACTCATTATGCTTTTAATTCTTATCGTCCTCAGCGTTTTAATCTCCTTCACCAATGGGTCTTAGAAAAATCATTTTATTATATGCAATCACAGTGTTCTTAAATGATTTTTTATAAAAAAACATTCCATGTTATCAAACAGCTGCTGGAGATCCATGCATTAGACCTACATACATCTTAGGAACAGGTTAGATCCCTTTCATAAGGAGTTTATGTCAGTAAGGTATACATTATTCACAGCCATCCAAAAATGGTTAATATTTAAAAGTTAAAATATTTAATTCTAGGAATTAAATTTAGTAGGTAAATCCAACAATAACAGCCAAAATGATATTTCTCTCATAACATCTTTTTTCTAAGTTGTTAAATGATTTAAGGTCATTCCTGGGTCTTGAGTTTGCAAACAGTGTCTGTTCTGTGAGCAGTCCAATTGACACCTCCACTGATGAGGTGGACAAGAGAGAAAATGTGGTCATAGAGGCTAGATCACAATGACAGTGATTATGATCAGGAATTTGAAGGTCTGGCTCCATAGTGATAGCAGTTTGGTTCATAAACCACCTGCTCCCTGACCAGTGGGTTGTACAGATTTTCAGTAATTCTTATTGAAAGAAGAGTGAACTTGTTGAAGAGTGAACTTGTTAGCTCTTAGCTACCTCTGGAGGTAAAATTTCAAATCCTGAAATACTAAGAGGTCTGCAAACTAAACTCCCGTGCTGATAACACACCTAGATCAGAACTATTCTTTCACATGAAGATCTAGTGATACATCAAAAACATGCCTCAAAACACATTTACTCTAGACGAGTTATACTTTATTGAAAAGAAAAACAAATCCATAGATACACAGTTTTTCCTACCTTCTGTCTTCTGTTCATCAAAAGCTGATTCTAATGGTGGACCAAAGAGGGGAGCAAGCGCCGTGGTGTCCTCTGAAGGTTTTTTGCTAAACCACACACATTACAGCAAAACATAGAGAAAGGAAATATTAATGTCAAAAGAGATATAAAGCCCTCAAATATCTTCCACAGTAAGGCTGATGTACGTGTGCACTTAGGTACATATATAAATATGCACTCACGCTCTGGAGAGGCTAAAAAGCATATATATGAAGATGTCAAATGTATGTGGACAAAAGAATTAGTAAGAGGTAAGATCCCTGGTTCTCAATGGGGTGCCAGGGGGCTGGTCCAACAGAAATAAGACAGAGAGAAACTCTTTAAAAGCATCAGATTCTCTAAACCTAGAAGAGATAATACTAAAGATAACTGTTTACTGCAAAGCACCTTCTTCTCATAAGATCTCAAAAACCATTTATATCTGTCTTCATTGCATCTCTGTGTTGTAGGTAATGCAGAGCATGGTCAGCGAATGTCAGGCACAGGGAAATTAAGGAACAAGCCACCAGGAAGTTCATCTTTGAATAAGAAACTTAGTCTACCAACTTTTAACTTCATCCTCCCCCCTCCACCCTACACAGTAGACTAATTATAATCTCCTAACACCTTAATATTGCACGTCTCAGAAAGAGAAGAATATTGAAAAATCAGGGAGAAAAGAAGGGTAAAAAGTTCAGTGCTCATCCTTTTAACTAATTATTGCTTAAATTGACTATTAACAAAAGGCGCATAAATTGTCTCCGTTTCTTCCCCAGACCTGATTTCTCTCATTGGTTCTAATTAGTTTTGTGTGTTTGCTGGGGGATAAGAGGTGAAGAGGAGAGGAGAGGGGTTAAAGGAGGAGGGAAAGGTAAAAGGATCTAGCGTTTAGATAGAAATAGGAGTCTTTGCAGGGAAACACCACTTATGTTCACAAGACTTACTTATCCCAGGGATTACACAGTATGAAAATATAATGCCTTGCCAAAATCAGAAAACAAAATAGAACATTCTTCTGGTGTCTGATGTAGAATGTATCACAAAACTGTATCCAACTAAACAGGCTGCTCTTTTTTAAAACACTTTTAATTGCAAAATAATTGGTTTACAATGTTGTGTTGGTTTCTGCCATACAAAAATGTACATCAGCCATAAGTGTACAAATGTCACCTCCCTCTTGAACCTCCTTCCTACCCATCCCCCATCTCACCCCTCTGTGTCGTCACAGAGCACCAGGTTGAGCTTCCTGTGTTATACAGGGACTGCCATTACCATATTTTCATATGGTAATATACATACATCAATGCTATTCTCCATTTGTCCCACCCGCTCCTTCCCTCGTTGGGGCCACAGTTCTGTTCTCTACATCTGTGTCTCTATTCCTGACCGGCAAATAGGTTCATCAGTACCATTTTTCTAGATCCCATATATATCCATTAATATATGATATTTGTTTTGTTCTTTCTGACTTACTTCACTCTGTATAACAGGCTCTAGGTTTATCCACCTCACTAAAACGGACTCAAATTCATTTCTCTTTGTGGATGAGTAATATTCCATTGTATGTATGAACCACAACTTCTTTTATCCATTTGTTTGTTGATGGACATCTAGGTTGTTTCCATGTCCTGGCTGAGTAAATAGTGCTGCAGTGAATACTGGGGTACACGTGTCTTTTTGAATCATGGTTTTCTCAGGTTATATGCTCAGTAGTGGGATTGTTGCATCATACAGTAATTTTATTCCTAGTTTTTAAAGGAATCTTCCTACTGTCTTCCATAGTGGCTGTAACAATTTACATTTCCACCAACAGGATAAGAGGGTTCCCTTTCACCACACCCTCTCCAGGGTTTATTGTTTGTAGGCTTTTTGATGACGGCATTCTGTCCCATGTGAGGTGATACCTCATTGTAGTTTTGATTCACATTTCTCTAATAATAACAGGCTACTACTTGTAGGGCAATATAATCATAGTTCAGATCAGCATTCCATATACCAAATGATGTCTTCCCGTAGACCTTTACCTCTGTCATTAGTGCAGGGTTGCATATTCTGATAGATGTTACTTTAGATGACTACAGCTGCTACTGCTGCTGCTAAGTTGCTTCAGTTGTTTCCGACTCTGTGCGACCCCAGAGATGGAAGCCCACCAGGCTCCACTGTCCTTGGGATTCTCCGGGCAAGAACACTGGAGTGGGTTGCCATTTCCTTCTCCAATGCATGAAAGTGCAAAGTGAAAGGGAAGTCGCTCAGTCGTGTCCGACTCTTAGCGACCCCATGGACTACAGCCTACCAGGCTCCTCCATCCATGGGATTTTCCAGGCAAGAGTGCTGGAGTGGGGTGCCATTGCCTTCTCTGAGATGACTACAGAGTACTTTCTTAATGGTCTCCCTCAGGCTTCACTTAGGCGAAATGATAACATATTTAAATCTGCGATGACCTACACACAGAGCAGACCCTTTGTTATTAGATGCTGAGAGTTTAGCTCAAAGGAGATTTGTTCCATTGTTACTAGTGCATGATACCTTGCATAAAACACAACTAACATCTTTCATGCTCACCTTATGAGCTCTGGAGTTGGTGTGGAACGCCTGGGTCTCGCTACTTCTTCACCTGATGCATAGGACAAAGAAAGTTTTTAGGCATATTTTTAGCATTTTTTTCTTTTATGTCTTATGAGCTATGTTTGAAAACAGAGATTTAAATCCCACAAATAGGCAACTCCATGTGAAAACTTTGCAAGACAAACCCAGGAACAAACTCCCCTGGCAATGCAACAGTCATATATTAGGCATAAGTAGTAGCATTTTCTTTGGCATTTATAAAACCTTATCAAGGAATTACCATGATGAGCCATCAAATGGAATATCTGTACACTGCAGAGCTTAGTGGAATAGCACACTGTTCTTTGAATGCCTGTTGCCTTGATCAGTTCTGCATTTCAATTACCATGAGAATACCAAGCCAGGCCATATGTACACAGTGCATGAATCCAGCATTCTCTGCCTGTTCTTTTCTTGAAATGCCAAGAAAATGTTATACTTTTAACTAGGAACCATTTATTTAAAATTTCCTAGAATGTGCTGTATGCAGCAGAAGAAAATCATGCCACATGTATATTATAACCTATCTCACATCACTTTGGTGTACTAAAATTTTCATATCAAATACACAAGAATGGGTATTGCAGCTACCTTCAGTTCCTTCTGCCCTCCTCCTCTCCCTACTCCAATTAGCAAACACACATTTGATTAAATTCATTTCTGAAGTCAAATGATACAGCATGTGTGCTCAGTCGCTTCAGTTGTGTCCAACTCTTTGTGACCCCATGGACTGTAGCCTGCCAGGATCCTCTGTCCATGGAGATTCTCCAGGCAAGAATATTGGAGTGAATTGCCATTTCCTTCTCCAAGGAAGGTAATAGCAATGTTTATTCAAAAACATATTCACTTTTAGGATTTAAATATTAATCATTCAGAACCCACTGAGCCCTTTTACCATTACAGGATTTCTTTGCTGTAGACATTCATCAGCCTTAAAAATCAAGCTAAGAATTTATATGTCAAATGTGTATATACTCCAAGATCCAGGGAAATGTTTCGTCTTTTAAATTGTACTCTATTTCTGGTAGCTAAGATATACTTACTGGATAAGTTCCTTTTAATTGCACCCTAGAATTAGAAATAGACACTATAAGGTTTAAGACCACATATACGTACAATATGTATATTTCTGTCATTGCAATTAAACTGAACTTAAAGAAATGCAGATGGAGAAAAATGAATTTTTTTTCAGCGTTGCATTCAAGTTAAAAATTATAGACACCCACATATAAATAAATTTTTCACTTTACTTAACGGTTACCGAGAGGAGGGAAAAGTAATAAATATTCCAAACCAGGGGAAAAAACAAAAAACAAAAAACCCTTACCTGGGTAGATTTAGTAAATTAAAGTAAAAAAAAAAATCTTGAGATCTAGCATACAAGAAAGTATATCCAAGTTTAACTTATGTTTAATTTTTAAAATTATATGTATGAGGTGTATTCTCTTCTCTTATTGAATGGGGTCCATAAGCTGCTTGTAGAAACAGTCATTAGTTGACTAATGCAATTTTTAAAGATGCATGTGGAAAATGTTAAAAACAAGGAAAATTTGAAGGCATTACCTCTGAATGGACTGATCTATTCAGGTAACCAGAGAATTCCATTCTTCCCCACTAACGCTCTCTACCTCAGTTTCTTTTACATGCCTGCCATGGGGGCACCGATCTATCAAGTGGGAATCATTCCTTTAGCTCAAGGCATTGTGATCCTATTGGAATGCAAATTTCCCTGGCAAGGATAATCTGGCAAGAATAATCTGAGAAGGTCATTTTCAGATTTTTTTCAGGCCCTAGCAGAAACTTTTTTTGGTAATAAAGGATTAGTTCAAAATCACCATGAAAGGTTCTTAGAATGTGATGCTTCCAGAAAAGTAGACCACTAGAAGCATGGTCTCATAAGATGGGCATGGGTTGGCAGGGCCTCCTTAGGAGAATGACAGGGGCAGAGTTTAGGATGGGGAACTGCAAGAACAAGAAACTTTTCAAAACTCATACAATTAAAAGTTTGGTGGGTGATAGCCAAACACACATTTATTTCTACTCCTACTTTAGTAAAGGCTCAATCTGGTGGTCACAGATTTTTCTTCTCTCAAATGATAGCATAACAACTTAGGACAAATATAGCATCTCTGTAACAGACCTGTAAGAATCTTCTTTCCCTCTTTCCTAAGGTTTTATCAAAATTTTGTCTCATTTTGAAGTCATTTGTAATAGCGGAACAGTTTCAGCATGAATAAAGATCCACTAGATGTTTTCTGATGACTGGCCTAATCTCTCAAACTATATTTTCTGGCTTGTTTTGCCTAATAATATAATTTGCATACATGTGCCACATAGAGATTATTATGTTATTAGGAAAAATCTTTTTAAATTAATAAATACTTTATTTAACAAACATTTTAAATCAGTATTTTAAATTAACACACTTGTTTTAATTAATGCCTATATTAAATAAATATGATCATTTAAATTAGCTATGGTCATTATGAGAGTTTTGATACAGGTTGGCTTTTGGAAAATAAGACTCCATAGACAAAATAATAAGACAACAATTGTTTAAATGTAATTCAAATGGTTTTTCAGGTTGGAGAGCCTCAAATAGTCAGATTTTTATTAAAAAGGTCTGAAGGAAAAGATTGGGGCTTTAGGTCCAAGTAGTCAATCATGAGGTTGACATTGAGGGAATAGGACCTATTTAGTATAAAGAGACCTGAAATTAAGGAGCTGGGGGACCCCAGAAGCTGTATTGAAGACCTTTTGATCTCTGTCTTACCCCTTTATTTAAAATGTAATACTCATGAAACCAAGAAAGATATACAGTTTATTTGTTTGGTATTTGTTGGTATTCATCATTTCCCAGTGTATCAATTCATTTGAAAGACATTTATTGCTGAGAGGTACTAGACAAGAAGCCCCTGTAATATTTTACTAAATATTCCTCATGAATGAACAATCACTATTCAAGAGGAAGCAAGACATGGCAGAAATATGCAAGCAAACTGTTATTTAGAAATTAGAAAGAATAAAATCACATCAATTTAGAAAGGAACAGATGTTCGAACCATCAGCAGTAAGCATTCATCAACAGAAAAGAAAGTCTCATTGTCCCTGGATCTGGCATACAGATCTCTGATGGCCTTGATGTCAATGCAGGACAAATCCAAAGCAAGGTTAAGGTGATACTGACCACACAAACCACATTCAGGAAAAACGCCTATTGATTCTAAAACCTTCTCCTCCCTAAGTGACCACATCTTCCTTCTCTAAAGGACTGTCATTATAGGTAGACTGTGAACAGACTTACCGCATTTTGAATTAGTTAATTCACTCTTTTCCTTTTACTAAAAAAAGGAGTAACTTGTCATAATCTGAGACGTTACCCAACTGCTGGACTGGAATCAGCCATATAGTCCCTGCAGGTGGTATTTTTGATCATCAACTCTGTGGCTTAATCAGAGAACCACAGCTTGTCAGCTGGCACAGAATATTTGCCTCCAGGAGTAACTGATTGATCAAATTGGCATAGGCCTAATTTCCAAGCGCATTATTTCAGTTCCATTACCTCTCTCAAGGGACTGACCAGGCAGGTGGAGGTTATTTCAAACATAGCAAAGACTCTTCTTGTTGCTTCAAATTTATCACACTTTCAACCTGAGGAAACTGACTAAGATTTACTCTGGACAGTGCAAACTGATACTGGTTTGTCTCCAGTGATGAAATATATACATGTGATAACCTAGAAAGATTGACTTTAAAGCATGTCTATTTCTCCCAAGATAAAAATTATGATTATGCATGATTGTATATCAGTATACTGACAAATATGAGTTATGATCCAAGGACTTATATTAAATTTAGGTTTGAAAACAATGTGGCTTACACATTCCTGGTTTTCTTTATAGTTTTCTTATTCTATTATCACCTTGCTATAAATGTCTATGCTGATTTCTGGATAATCTCCAGAGCTTGCATACATGCACACCACACACACACACACACACACACACACACACATTCACACACACCACATTTTTCACATTTAGCACTGGGAGTTGGGATACCTATTGTATTAGTTTAGTTTGTTATGGAAACATGCTCTGATGATCCTAAAACATGCTCTTGACACATATAAGACCAGAGATTTACAGCCACTAAACCTAATTTGTCTGCCTCATTTACACTGGGTTATCATAAATTTAATAAGACAAACTGGCCACCTTGCCTAGGCAACAGTTATCTCTATAAAGGTTTAAGGTAAAAATGTTGAGGGTTCTTACCGGGCTGCGCCTCTGTGATCAGCAAAAAGGAAGAGAGAACAGATACCTAGTCAGAGAATGATGGATCAGTCAACAGGCTTGGGTAATAGAAGACTTCATAAACAACTAACTAAACACTCACTCCAAGTAATCAGGCCAAAGGAAAGCAGACAGTCATTGTGTTTGTGGCTTAGTTAAATCAAGGAGGTTTTGGAGAACTTTAAAGGGAATATATCCACTGTATGATATAGCTTTGCTAATGGGTACCAGTTTCAGTTATGTGTACGTACAGACAAAGCAGAAACATACAAGAAAACTTTTACTGATAGCTCTAAATGTCTTGTCATAAGGAGTTTTCTTCATAATGTTTGAGGAGGGGAATTTTAGAGACGGTAGTACAGAGAAAACTGTTTTCCCACACAATAGAGTGTTAGCACACATCATAGATGTGATGGATTTCCCACATAATTCAGGCTTTAATCAGAGTCTCCAAAAATCAGAGAGCAGGGTAAGAGATACCTCTTCTTTGCCTGGTTTTTCTCTTTAGTGTTCGGTGAAATGAGTGCTGATAAGAACTTTTTAAAAAGTCTGTATTCTTGGCCTAGTGCCTTAAGCAGCCTCTACAAATGGATAGACTGTGACGGGGAAGATGAGGAGCTCCTGAGAAGTGCAGGGGGGAATGATAAAAACTGTCCAGCAGCAATAAAACACTGTGGGCCAGATGCCTGGAAAAATACAAGATGCTGACATTCAACTTCTTTCTTTCTCTCTTCAAACCTTGATCATGGCTGCTATCAATTTACCCCAACAACCTCTGGTTGCTCTCCCTCTTTAGGCTTTGTCTTTAGTAACAAGAGTGACTGTGATGCGAATGGAGAAGCAGCTGTTTCTCAGTTTCATTTTCAGGAATATGGCTTAGCCCATGAGTTCACCAGAGGTTGCCTGGAACCCAGTACTGGCCAAATTTCAAAATCTGGGCAGGAAGCACAAACTCAGAAGTATCTAGAAGGTTGCTTAATGAAAAAGATGATTCTACCCTCTAGAACACAGACAAGAAATAAAAACTTATAGTCATGTATACCTGGGGGCTTCCACGGATCTCTAGGCCAACTGCCTCTGTGATATAGAGAGCAAAGTGAGGCTTTGAGGTCCAGAGCTAGGAAATGGATACAACCAGAAACCGACTTTAGAGCTCAGGTCTGCTAAACTCATGTTTTTTCTAGGACACCAAGCCTGATGTTGTTGGAGGACTCCAAAGACAGGGAGCCAGGAACTGGTAAGTAAGCTAGGATTTTAGAAATACTTACTCTAGTTGATTTTACTTGAAATATTTTAGACGTTATTATGTGCCATAGTTTTCTGATTCTGTTCCATATTGATCCCACCTTTCTTATAAATATATGCATGATGCAATTTAAATAAAATTAGAAAAAAGGACACATGAATATGTATTTCTTGGCTTAAATTCTTTTACTGACAAATTGTTACTGTCTTTTGAGAGAAATTCAAGCACTCTTTTATATAAAGATTTAGAGTTTATAATTCTTCACTGACCAGGCTAAAGTTCTTCTCTAAAGAACTTTGTGGGCATTTATGATTTTAGCTTTAATTTCATGACAAACAATTCATTCTTAAAAGCAGCATAAAATACAGCAAAGAGGGGATTAAAATTGATGCAATTTCCCCCAAGATGATTATGAGAAATAATGCAAAATAAAATGTATATTTCAACTATGCAGAGGCAGAAACTTAAATTCAATAATCTTTACTAAGATTATAGAGGACATTTGTCAAAATAACTTCAATTATATTAATTCACCCAAATTAAGTTCAATCAGTTAAAAACCTATGTAGTTTAATCAATAGTTCCTGTTTGTATGTTTTCTAGTAAGGTAACATGAAAAAAGGAACCTCAAGTAACAGCTGTTGAAATTCATGTAGTCACAAGCTTATTCACAAGAATCCAGAAGATCCAGCTAAAAGCTGTGAAAAGCTCAGACCCAAAAGCTTCAAGGTCCATAATTAAAAGCTATCTGAAACCTTCAAAAGGAAAGGGATTCCATAAGCCAAATTGAAAGCCGTTTTCTACACTAATTATCACCTTTAAGGAGCATAAAGTGGTTGTAGGTTTTGCTGAACAGCAAAATCATTCTCAACCAGGAGGGGAGGGTCTTTCCTGTCAATAGTTTATTTTACTCTTTTTCCTGTCATTTCCCCAGAATTCTGAGGCCTTTAGCCTCAGAATTGTTCTACCAATTGTTCTACCAATATACAGAATTTGCTTCTATATATTGTTCTACCAATATATAGAATTTGCTTCAAGGGTGGAAGGAAACATTCAGCATCTGATCTTAATATATTCTGGAAGCTGAACACTCTCTGTGTTGAACTGCAAACTCAAAAGCATGCAGGGCAAGGAGCAGGAAAGCTATGGATCAGGGCATGAGAGTTTCATGGAGCTTCGGTGAAGTGGCCACAACTCAGGGCCACTTGAACACAAATTATGGGCCTAATCCTGCTGAATCTTCAGAGTTGTCAGAGAACAGGCCTATTGATTCTGATTTTTAAATGGCAATCAGATTGTTTGCATGACCAAACAAAACATCTTTTCAGTTGTTCAGAATCTGCAGGTGGCCAATTTGTCTCTGATTGCAGACATTTGTATCACACATAATAAGCTCTCAGAGAATTTTTTATATACTGTTATTATTATTTCACCTGATTACTCAAACAGGGACGTTGCAGTTGGTCTATTTGTTTTCTGAACAAATTTCCTGTGTTCCTAGTTAGACATTAATTGTTCAGTTCCTCAACTTTTCTCCATCTTCTGATGCATTCTGGAGAAGGTACTGAAAAGCATTTTATTTCCCCCTCTACTTTTATTTTGATGTTCAAGTTAGAGATCAGGTTTACTTTGTATTTTGAGGCTATTTTCAAAATGGGTATACTCTGCTAATTTATGATTTGGTCACTAGAATGAAGATCTTTGCTTAGAATATTTTGCATTTTAAAAATTTATATACTCTGCCATTTGAATATGCCTTCTAAAAGAAAATATTTCAATACATGTCCTCACAGTATCCCTATCCTACACCAGCCTTGTTTTGTTTATTTTTTGCACAAAAGGATTAATTTAAATTCAGCCGACTAGGATAACTTAAGTCTTTGCCAATACGCATAAGTGTTTTGAGACATTTATAAAAAGAAGTCACCAAACACAATCTGTCCAGCTTGTCAAAAATCATTAAATAACCAGCATCAGGTTTTGAAACTTTACAACATCCTCATTTGCTAAAATTCAGCGCTATAGGGAAACACCAGAAAATGCGTGAAAAGCCACAAAGCACTAAACAAATATTATTTTTATGCAGTCTAGTCATAGCAAATTCAGTGATTCATGGTAGTGAATTTTCTAGGAAAGAATTAGCATATATGATCATTTTGTTTATTATTATGACACTAATCAATATTTTTATTTGCTTTTAAATGCTTTAGGGTAATCTATCTGGCAAGCATCTATTGGAAGCCCCCACCCCTGCCAATTGCTGTGTTTGTCTATATTTAAATTTGTTTCTATACCTCTTACAAGTCAGATGACAGTGAATGCCTATCAGATCCAATAAGACTTCGTAGAAATAATCTTCTGAAACTCCATATGGGAAGAGAAGCAAAGAGCCTGTTACTAGCCGAGATATCACTAAAAGTTCCCTGGGTTGGATATCAACAACATGGGCATTACCCAAGAAAAATGCAGCAGGGGAGCAAGAGGAAAACTCATCCTTAAAGGCACAGCTAGCAATGAAATGGAGTACTTACAGTTAAAATTGCTGTAAGAACAACAAGAGGAAAGCAAATGAAGAATAGGAAATGTTTAAAGCACCATGGGTAAACTTCAGGCTATTTAATCTTGTTAATATTTGAAGTGGCCAAGTTTGGATAATTCAGAGAAAGATTCAGAGTCAAAGAGAATAAATGAAATGGGCAAAATATCAAAAAGGTTACAGAAGCACACCAACAATACATGTGTCACATAGCATGTGACACAGAGTTGACTCTCAGTTACTCAGAAGTGGGCCATTCCATTTATTAATAATTAATTGTGATACGTACTAATTTTATGCTTGGGAACCAAGTCATGGAGTCCATATTTTGATAAACTGTAATATTTTGATTCCATCTTTTGTTCTTCCTTTGTCTTCTGCTCTTCCTTCCTCCAATCCCATGAAATTGCTATCAGTGCATTTCCTGTACGTGGTATAGAGACTGCCAGGCTTGGGTGAGTGGGCAGGATGGGAGGTCTAGCAATTATTGCAGCATCCACTTAGGTGAGGTCAATAGACAACCAACCACTTCTCAGTGGGTGTTAACATGGAAATACAATATTTTCATATTTTCCACTGGAGAGGTCACCTGTATCAGCATCCTGGGATCATGTTCCCAATAAACTAGGCAGAGCAGCCCAGAACAATGAAATATTTTTTTTAGTAGGTCAGTTTCATTGTTGCTCTAAAAAAAAAAAAAAACATGTAGATACATTTTATCAGATTTGTGCTGCCACGGAAAATCACCCCAGTGATAAAAAGGACCATGTAAGAGGTGATTGGCACCCCACTCCAGTACTCTTGCTTGGAAAATCCCATGGACAGAGGAGCCTGGTAGGCTGCGGTCCATGGGGCTGCTAAGAGTCAGACACGACTGAGCGACTTCACTTTCACCTTTCACTTTCATGCACTGGAGAAGGAAATGGCAACCCACTCCGGTGTTCTTGCCTGGAGAATCCCAGGGATGGCTGAGCCTGGCGGGCTGCCATCTATGGGGTCGCACAGAGTCGGACACGACTGAAGCAACTTAGCAGCAGCAGCAGCAGCAGCAGCAGCAAGAGGTGATTTACGATTTATAAAGATCTTCTTTATTATCTCTGACAACTCCAGAAGGGGATAATTTTTCTGATTAATTTAAAAAAAAAAAAAGAAGAGAAAAAGACAACTTGCTTCTCCTAGGATGGATTCACAAGCATTCACTCAGGATGCTATCATGTTGTACATTACCAAAAAAGTAACAAAAAAATATATGTAGCTTGATGAACCCAAATAGAAGCTGCAATAAATGGAACTTAACACTAAAATATTTTATTATATGCCTGTGTGATTGGGGTAGAGGTGAATCTTTACAAAATCACCCCATGGCCCTTAATAACAGGCTTGGAAAATCACTTAGCAACCAGCTTCCTCTTTTCCTCATGGGGCATAATTAGGCCACGTCCTATTTGTTTTTAAAATTCAGAATCTTGTTTAGGTTGTAAATACAGTCAGTCATTAGATATACAGACAGTGAAAATGAACAGAATAAACAATGTTTGGCAAAGATATAGAAAGAATTTGTTGTTTCTTACCGGACTTTTCCTCTAAAAGCGTAAGCATGGAAAGAAAAAATAAACAGAAAATGAAAGAGGTGAAATGTATATTCAAGAAGATGCAGCTCAAGGCTCAGAATAACCTTACTTTAAAGCAGCTCTCCAAGGCATGGCTTTTATAAAGGCTTCCTGTAGGCATCAATATGATCATTCCCAGGCTGCTGGCTTTAGACCACCCCCAATACATGCCACTTGGCAATATTGTTTTGAGCTATAGGCACTTGAAGCCAGCAAATTCGGGGAGAAGCTTTCTCTGAACAACCCTAATCTGCCTAAAGATAAATCTTCCAGAAAGAACCTAATTGTCATAAGAGTATAATAACAAGGGAGAGGAGATGAGACGTCAACACCATGTCCAGACAAACTTTGCCACAAACTATCACACTTCCCATCTGTGCTTCCAAAGGCCCATTCATGGTCCCTAAAAATCATTTACTCTCCCCTTAGATGCCTCCTTCCTTCTCCCTATTAAGATGGCATTTAGCCCTGAATTCTGAAACCACTCATTTTTCCGGAGGGTCTGCCAGGTATACATGAATAGACACGTTAATAAACTTATGTTTGTTTTTCCTTTGTTGATCTGTCTTTGCTAAAAAGTCACAGCTGAAAACCTAAGGTGGGTTGATGTAGTTTTGCCTCCTTTCCAAGATCAAGTGATAGAGGACATGGGTGTGGTTTCCATTTAAGCGCATTCTAAGCTCTTTTTGAATGGCTTCAGTTCAGTTCAGAAACTCAGTCATGTCTGACTCTTTGCGACCCCAGGGACTGCAGCACACCAGCATTCCCTGTCCATCACTAACTCCTGGAGCTTACTCAAACTCACGTCCACTGAGTCAGTGATGCCATCCAACCATCTCATCCTCTGTTGTCCCCTTCTCCTCCACCTTCCATCTTTCCCAGCATCAGGGTCTTTTCAAATGAGTCAGTTCTTCGCATCAGGTGGCCAAAGTATTGACATTTCAGCTTCAACATCAGTCCTTCCAAAGAACATTCAGGACTGATTTCCTTTAGGATGGACTGGTTGGATTTCCTTGAAGTCCAAGGGACTTTCAGGAGTCTTCACCAACACCACAGTTCAAAAACATCAATTCTTCGGCGCTCAGCTTTCTTTATAGAACAACTCTCACATCCATACATGACTACTGGAAAAACCATAACATTAACTAGATGGACCTTTGTCAACAAAGTAATGTCTTTGCTTTTTAATATGCTGTCTAGGTTGGTTATAACTTTTCTTCCAAGGATTAAGCGTCTTTTAATTTCATGGCTGCAATCACCACCTGCAGTGATTTTGGAACCCCCAAAAATAAAATCTGCCACTATTTCCACTGTTTCCCCATTTATTTGCCATGAAGTGATGGGACCAGATGCCATGACCTTAGTTTTCTGAATGTTGAGCTTTAAGCCAACCTTTTCACTCTCTTCTTTCACTTTCATCAAGAGGCTCTTTAGTTCTTCACTTTCTGCCATAAGGGTGGTGTCACCAGCATATCTGAGGATATTGATATTTCTCCCGGCAATCTTGATTCCAGCTTGTGCTTCATCCAGCCCAGCATTTCTCATGATGTACTCTGCATATAAGTTAAATAAGCAGGGTGACAATATATAGCCTTGATGTACTCCTTTCCGTCCTTGGAACCAGTCTGTTGTTCCATGTCCAGTTCTAACTGTTGCTTCCTGACCTGCATACCACTTTCTCAGAGGCTTACTTTTATCAAATAGACTTTGAAAATAGAAAATTATCCTTGGTATTATTGAAAGAAGCTGGCAAATTCTATGAATGCATTGCAGCCTGTCATGACTCTAGAACATGAGATTTTCCTCAAATTCCAATCTTGTCAGGGAATCTGGTACCTATTAACTTCTATCAAGATACTCTGTCTAAAACCATCAGTTCTTTCTTCCCATCCTTCATTTGTTACCACTCCCCATGGGAAATGACAAATTATTTCCCTGGTGAGTGGTCCCTGGCCCCCAGGAATGCTCTTCTCTTTTCTCCACAATTTATTTATTTCTTTGGCCACACCATGCAGCATGTGGGACCTTAGTTCCCTGACCAGGATTGAATCCACGTTCCCTGCATTGGAAGTCTTAACCACTGGACAGCCAGGGAAATCCACTTCCACAGTTTCTTAATAAAGGCTTCATGTCTTTTTCCATGTTTCATTTCCTAAATCCATCCTTTGCATCATTCCTAGAATTATTTTCTAAAAATAGTGAAGTGAATGTGTTACTCTGCCCTGCAAAAACCTCCCTACTATGTAGAAAATAGAGTTCAAATTCCATTCTGTCATTTAATGCCTTCACGATGGGCTCCAGCTCACCTTCACTCCCTCATCTTCCACTGCTGTCTGTATAAAATCTACATTTAGCTGCAGTCATTCCTTGACATCTCCTGAACATGTAGAACATTCATAGTTCCCTGACTTCTGCTCAGGCTGCTTCTTCAGCTTTGATGCTGTCTTCCTCTCCTTCAGATTGTAGTTGTTGTTTAGTCACTACGTCATTTCTGACTCTTTGTGACCCCATGGACAGTAGCCTGCTAGGCTCCTCTGTCCATGGGATTTCCCAAGCAGAGATACTGGAGTGGGTTTCCATTTTCTACTCCAGGGGAATCTTCCTGACCCAGGGATTGAATCCTCATCTCCTGTGTTGGCAAGTGGATTCTTTACCTCTGAGCCACCAGGGAGGCCCTCTCCTTCACAGACCATCTTACATATTCTTGAAGGCCAATAGCACTTCCTCCATGAGGCCTTCCCTAAGGTTCCCAATCAGAGTAAATAGTTCCCCAGCATCTATTAGACTCAGAGAAGAACAGGTACACACGGCTAGTATATTTTTTGCAATTCTTATTTTATTCTGTATTACTTTGACATCTCCATTCAATTATTCAGTTCAGTTCAGTTCAGTCACTCAGTTGTGTCTGACTCCTTGCGACCCCATGGACTGAAGCACGCCAGGGCTCTCTCCCTGTCCATCACCAGCTTCTGGAGTTTACTCCAACTCATATCCATTGAGTTGGTGATGCCATCCAACCATCTCATCTTCTGTCACCCACTTCTCCCCCTGCTTTCAATCTTTCCCAGCATCAGGGCCTTTTCAAATGAGTCAGTTCTTTGCATCAGGTGGCCAAAGTATCAGAGTTTCAGCTTCAGCATCAGTCCTTCCAATGAATATTCAGGACTGATTTCCTTTAATGGACTGGTTGGAACTCCTCACTGTCCAAGGGACTCTCAAGAGTCTTCTCCAACATTCAATTATTAGCTCCAAGTAATGATTATGAATGGGCTCTATCTAGCCCCAAACATAGTACAAGGCACACAGTCGGTGCTCAAATCATGTTTATGAATTTTCTTTTTGTGGTCATTAAAACATAATACAAATGTTTTAAGCACAGTGTCTTTTAAAATCCAAAAAGATGAATTGTTATCTGAAATAAGGCTGAATTGTATATAATATATAGCCCAAGGGATATGGCCCCAGATGTAATAGTTCCTTCACCAGCTCTTATAAATATAAAATTCACTTTGCTTCTATTTAACTGTTGATCTCTCTGCCCATTAGTGACCTCAGGGGCTAATATACATTATCAAGACTCCAAGGAAGTGGCACAGCTTTGCACACACATTGATGCAGAGCTATGTGATTGGTTCTCCAGAGTGGAAAGTTCTCCCATAGCAAAAAAATCCCTTGTGTTTCAGCATAACTGAGGATCAGCATAGGGCCCATGTCCTAGGTACTGTTTTCAGACCCGGACCATTGCTAACTAGTACAGAGAAATGAGAATTATTAAGGTCCAGAATTTACAAACAAAAAGAATTTTGGGGTTAAAATCAAATAGCTTCAAAGGAGTTGTCATGGAGGGAGATGCAAACGTTATTATATAGTCAGATGAATTTAATCCCTTATTTTCTGGATGCTTTTGAATAAGTCATACTGTTTCTCAATTCCATTTTATAAAGTAGGGACTGTGAAGAAAGCTGAGTGCTGAAGAATTGATGCTTTTGAACTGTGGTGTTGGAGAAGACTCCTGAGAGTCCCTTGGACTGCAAGGAGATCCAACCAGTCCATTCTGAAGGAGATCAGCCCTGGATGTTCTTTGGAGGGAATGATGCTAAAGCTGAAACTCCAGAACTTTGGCCACCTCATGCGAAGAGTTGACTCATTGGAAAAGACTCTGATGCTGGGAGGGATTGGAGGCAGGAGGAAAAGGGGACAACAGAGGATGAGATGGCTGGATGGCATCACCGACTCGATGGACGTGAGTTTGAGTGAACTCCAGGAGTTGGTGATGGACAGGGAGGCCTGGCGTGCCGTGATTCACGGGGTCGCAAAGAGTCAGACATGACTGAGCGACTGAACTGAACTGAACTGAAAGTAGGGATGATGCTGTCTTATACAACTGTCATGAGGATTAAAAGATGTGAATGATAGTGACAGGTAATGTTCACTGAGACTTTACTATTATTGTTTAACTTTATGAGATTGGTGTCATTGTTACCTCTTATTTACCAGTGAGGAAAAGGAGGCTCAGATGAGCTCGAAGATCATGTGGCCACAAAAGCTGAGAGTGGGACTGGATCCCTGCTTCTCTAATTCCAGAGAACCTTGGCAGAGGTGGGTCGTTCATTGTTTAATCCATCAGTCATGTCCGACTGTTTTGTGACCCTATAGACTGTAGCCCACCAGACTCCTCTGTCCATGGGATTTCCCAAGCAGGAATACTGGAGGGGGTTGCCATTTCCTTCTCCTGGGGGTGTTCCCAACCCAGAGATTGAACTCACATCTCCTGAAGTGGCAGGTGGATTCTTTACCATTGAGCCACCAGGGAAACCCAGTTCCCACAGTCCTTATCAGCACTGGGATTTAGAAACAACAGAGCTGAAAGCTTACAGATTGCAGAGTCTGGAAAATAATCTTGGATTTTTCCAATGGAAGGAGTTAAATAGATCATGCTGGTCTATCATACCAGGTCACAGGGAATTGAAAACAGAGGTTTTCAGAAAGTGAGCTTGAATTTCTAGGCATGGTTTTGAATCTGAGAATTAAACTCTGATTATAAGGTAAATGTCTCAGCTTTTTTCTAGAATTAAGTGTATTTTATGAAATTAGAATCATAAGAATAAATATAAACACAAGAATGCTAAGGACCCTCCTCTCCTTCCCATTCTAGGCTGTATGTTGATTAAAGCATTTTTATTCCATATGTTGTTTTAATTGTTAGCAGCTATCAACACCTAGGCTATGCTGCCTGGGTTAAGGGTTTCTTCAGAGTAATAAACAAACAAACAAAGATAAAACATGACAAGACAATTCTCCTTTGGGGAAAGCAAAGATATTTCTTGATTTAAAATGAACTATCATCAGAGTGGTTTCTAATTATGGAAAAGATAAAAAAAGAAACGAAAAAGAGATGCATACCTCCAGGTACTCATGTTCACAGAAACAGAGTAAGCAAATTTTTGGATTGAACAATACATACACCTAAAATATAACCATTGTCTCTAAGTGCAGAGATATTCCTGTGACCATCCTTGTGATCAAGGCAGCTTTCCAAGGAACACACAGACCTCTGCCCTCTGTGGATGGAGAGCCTCTCTCTGGGTGCATTATTCTAAATCACTTTGTTATGCAAATAGTCTTTCAAGATAGGGCTTGTTGAAGCCTTCATTTCTACACGAAGAGCTAGACATGGGCAGGATTTAAAAACTGAATTCTGTTTAAGACCCAGACCAAATGTAATAGCGGTGAATGTAGAAAATATACACCATAGTTTTAATGATCCTTTTATGGAGATTTTGTGTTCCAAATACACCCCTGTCCTCTTAACAAGGAACTAAGCTGCTGTGGGAATTTTTGGTATCAAGTTTCATATAGTGGGATCAAAACACAAAAAAAACTAGATTTAGAAGTTTTTTAAGAGTCTACAATTGTTTAACCTTAAAAATAGGATGGCTGTCTTTTGAATGTTTATATTTTAGCTAATAAGACTTCTTTTTATAGATATAACCATTTCCTAGCAGTTATGTACGAATAGCCAGATATTGACAAGGAGCAAAAGGATTATTTATTTATTAATAAACCATTAACAGTTATCTATTGGTTACCTAATAAAGACCAGACACTATTCTTGGTGAACAAAACAATAGGAACAAGAGACAAAAAGCTTCCACTAACTTTTTGGGGAGAGGAAAGATAATAACAAATATAACAAGTAAGCAAAGTATTTAGGGTTTTAGAAGATGATAAATGTAATTTCAAAAAGTAGAGTGAATAGAAGGGTTTGGGACTGGCAGGGTATAGAGTTTTGTGATTTTTATTATTTAAAAAATTTTTAACAACTGGAGTATAATTGCCTTACAATGTTGTGTTTCTGGTGTACAATAAAGTGTATCAGTTACATGTATACGTATGTCCCTCCCTCTTAAACCCCAGCCTTTAGGTCATCACAGAGCACCGAGCTGAGCTCCCTGTGCTGTACAGCAGATTCCCACTAGCTAGCTATCTATTTTACATATGGTAGTGTATGTATGTTGATCCTAATCTCCCTATTCATCCCATCCTCCCTTCCCTCTCTGTGTCTACATGTCTGTTTTCTACATCTGAGTCTCTATTCCTGCCCCGGAAATAGATTTGTGATTTTTAAATAATGTGGTCAGGAGAGGTCTCATTGAGAAGGTGTCTTGGACAAGTTGAGAGAGGGTGGCAGTGCCAGTATTTGGGGGAAGAGGACAGCTCCAGGGAGCCATGGAGGAGTGGGGTGAGAAGGAAGAGTGGCAGGTGTTAGTCTGGGGTCATGGGTGTCGCCACCATGAAGGTCTTGGAGGCCACTGAGAAGACTGGCTTCACTCTGCTCCAATGTAGGAGTTCTCAGCAGGGACATTTAGTCACTTTTGATTGCTCAGAAGAGGCACTGATGAAAAAAGACCAGAAAAATGCCAGGATGTGACATATGTTGTTGTTTTTCATTACTCTTTGGAAGCTTGTTTTGATTCCTCATGTACCATGCTAAAAATAAAAGATGGGCTTCACATGGGCTAGGAGGTGGAAAGAGAGTTTCAACTAGGCAAAGCAGAAATCGGTCCACCCATCTTGCTTTCCCTCTGTGTTGGCCACTTCAGGATGAGTAGCTCAGATTGGCATCCGTGGCTTTGCACCACTGCTGTGCTGGTGGCTGATTTGAAACGATAGTTCCTAAGGTCCATGGGCAGTTAGTGGCTGTCCTTTAGACAATATAAGAGACAGAAGAAAATCTCACCTTCATTCTTTTAAGAAATGAAATTTCCCCCAGTCTCTGAGGAAACATTTTCTGATATAATTAATATGGGTGATTCATACTCCAAGGTTTTTTTCTAAAACAATTAAAAAGTATATCCATTGCTGTAGATTATTTCTGGCACTAAAAAAAATTCTCCTTAGGAAAAAAGGAATAGATACTTTTTTCTTATACTGCTATACTTAATTTTATACTATTATTCATACATGTGTAGAAACTACTTAGGATAAAAATAAATATAATAGTATAAGAGAGATAATAAAGTATCTATCTTTCCTTCTCAAGGTCAAGGACCATAAGTGACTGAATTCTGAGACTTCAGGTAAGAAAACAGATATCTCATTAGGATGTATAGGATTAGGGGAAGAGAATTACAACAAAAAACTGGCCTCCACAGAACACAACACATTAATAAACTTTAGAAAAGAGCCTACAAATGACTCCTGTAAGAGAAGAAACAGCCGTTTGTATTGTTTATCCATCCAATAATTGAGAAAAACTTGGCTTTAATTGAAGGGGAAAGATGAAAAACTTGCTCTCTGTACAAAATAATGCAAGGGATATAAGTTGCACTATACCACAATGAAACACCAAGTTCCATATATTTCCCACAGTGAATAGCTTCCTTTTGTCTAACCAACCAGCAAGTATTGTCTAAGTACCTGTATTGACATGCCATTCAATGTCATAGACTCCAGAGGAAAGGCTCCTTCAAGGCAAGAGTAAGCAAACTTCTGGGTGCAGGGTTAGTCATCAGAAGTCCAACACTTACTTAACTATTCACAACTTATGTTTCTTTTATAAACTTATTTTCCAAAACGATTGCTTCTTGAGTCCATTCTATCCCAAATACACCATAGCTAATAAAAATGATTATAAATTAAAATCTATATCAGTAGGACTAACACAACTGAGACCTTAAAGATAGAAAAATAGCCTTTTAGATTATAATTAGCGTTGTAATTGGGTGCATGTTCAGTCATGTCCGACTCTTCTGTGACCCCATGGACTGTAGCCTGCCAGAATTCCTCTGTGGAATTCTCCAGGCAAAGAATAGTGGAGTGGGTTGCCATGCCCTCCTCCAGAGAATCTTCCCGACCCAGGGATCAGACCTGCATCTCTTGTGTCTCCTGCGTTGGCAGGCAGATTCTTTACTGCTAGTGCCACTTGGGAAACCTTAGCACTGTAACTAAAAGTATATAATTGAAGAATTTGCTGCCTTTGGTTGAGGACACCCTAATGTTTTTATGTGAATCAATGCCGAGTCTATTGTTTCATTCAATTAGATTTTAAGTTGATAGCAGAAGGTCTGAGAAGTTGATAACTGAGGCTTAAGGTCTCCAACCCTAGCGTTCATGTTTCTGGAACCCCTAATTAGATAAAGTTGTCTGACACAGTAGAAAATAATGAAAGAATCTACAGTTATGCAAGGAAATTCTACTTCTTATACCTCACAAATGGAAGCAAAATACCAGGTACTCAAAGGGTACAGCCAGCATTACTTGGAGAGATAATGACAAAGGCGATCCAGATTGAATTAATATTCTGCTCATTTTCAAGGAGATCAAAACATACAAGAGCTTAGGGATTTCTTCTGACCATTGTGGGGTAAGTAAAAGGGTTTGGAAAAATGATATTCTAATTTTAAATGTCAGGAAATGGAAACAACAGAGAATTCTCTAAGAAAAAATAATTAGTAATGAAACAAAGATCAAACACACTTCAGATATGAAAAGAATTCTTCTGCAGATAGCCAACGACTTATAATTCAGGAAAGAAAAGAATATATCGATAAAAGAAGATCCCACCCAATTCCCCATCTATCCTCTATAAGGCTTGGGAAAAAAGAGACACATCTCGTACGTCAACTCCAGATGATTTTGATCAAGCTGTTTGCAATTCTGTCTAGAGGGGGCTTCTCAGACTACCTCTGGGATGTGGGACCCAGTCACAAGATCTGCTGAGGGTTTGGAAGGGGAGTGGCAGCTTATACATTCCATGCTTGACATCCCTGGTCTAAACCCCAACCCAAATCATGCTTGCCCTGTGAAGCTCTTCTTGAAGGGTTGAACCCAAGCTGAGCTTCTCCCTTCCAACTTGCTGCCCTGGAACTCTGCACTGAGCACTTATATCAGAATACTTGCTATCTGTACCCTGCCCTGGCACCGTGCAGAGTTTCTACCAGGAGCGAATGCCAGTGTGTAGGAGACTGGAGCTCTCCTCCCCCAACTGATGACTCTCTGTTTTTACTGAACTCAATAGGGTGCTGAACCTTCTGCCAAAGTGAGGACAGGGAAGGGGGTGGTGTTACCAAGCAGCAGCGAATTCAGGGATTTTGCTCTCTGGCAGGCTAATTTGAGGGTGGGAGGGTGGGTGGAACACCTGGAATAGGCAAACAGCACCAGAGTGTCTTCAATTGCAAGCTAGCTGTCTCCCCCTCCCCAGAGTTTGTGATGAAATAACTCCGTTTTGCATGGCAAATCTCTTGGAACAAGATGAAATGGACTGCCCCTTCACAACTCCATGTCAAAGTCTTTATTCCTTATTTCGCTGAATTTTGCAGGGTAAAGGGAGGAGCTGCTAGCACACATGCCAGGCTAGGTCAACTCCCACTCTCAGCATTTCTATCAGCCCTCTTTTCCTTGCCTTTGCTCAAGTCCTCCCTCGCTATTTTTATTTTCTTCCTGCCTCCCACAAGTCTCTGAACTTAAGGAAAAGAGAAATGGAGCTGAAAAGGGAACTGCTACTTACAGGGTCCCTTCCCAAGTGACAGGCATCAAAGGGGGAATTTTGCAACATTAGCTCATGTCATCTTTACATCAGTCCTGAGAAAGTATGTATTATTTTTCCTATTTTACAGATTTAGGATCTGAGATGCTGAGTTAAGGAGCTTGCCCATGGACACACAGATAATAAGATACTAACTCAGAAGCCCATGTTCTTCCTCTTTAACCAATGTGCTTCAAGGAAGTGCTTTCTTTCTCGGACCCCTTGCTATATCCTTAACCTGCTTCTAAAACAGCAATTTCCATAGAAATTATTGGGCTAGAGTACACAGCAGAATATCAAAGCTGAGAAGGATTTAAAGAGGACTGAATCACACCCTAATTCAATGTAGATGAGAATATATACTGTGTGTTTAACTTGGCAGAAAGGAGGAAGTTGTTGGAGTTCAAGTCCTGGCCCTTTCAGCTGTCTCTTGATATCTCGGAGCTGATTTCTTCTATAAAACAGGGGGACCACCACTTCCTTGCCTGCTTAACAGCATAGTTTGCCCAAGACATCTTTCTGATCATGACAGCTTTTGTAAAGCATAAACCATTATTATAGTGAATCGTTGACTTAAAAAATTCCTTGCTGATTGATTGATTAGGGGAACTGAAATATATGTCATATAAAAACAAGGTGTCATTCCTTAATATTTAAAATAAAGGTGACACAGCAGCCATTAAGCCTGACTGACCCATAAGCTCGGCTTTGCTCTCTTGTCACATGGAACTTAGGAGGGAGTGTATGTATGTAGACTGACATGGGCTCTTTAGACTCCATTAAAGTGATAGCCTTCAAAGAGTTTGTGAGTACTCACAAATTATTTGTAAAATGTTTTGGATGATTTAATGTATTTTTCATTTTTCCTCTGTAAAGAGGACCAATAGCTTTCATCAAAAGTAGTATAATATAGTGGGTAAGAGTTCTTTTTTTGTAATATGTTGTATGTCCAAAATAAAAAACTAATAATTGTTTCTTGTAATGCATTTATCTCTTAAAGAAGGTAAAAATATAAAAATGTTGAGTTGCAAACCAAAGGCAAATAATACTAGCTTTTAGGTTAATTGGGCTAAAGAGTCGGACACGACTGAGCGACTGAACTGAACTGAACTGAACTGATAGCTCAGTTGGTGAAGAATCTGCCTGCAATGCAGGAGACCCCAGTTCAATTCCTGGATTGGGAAGATCCGCTGGTGAAGGGATAGGCTACCTACTCCAGTATTCTTGGGCTTCCCTTGTGGCTCAGGTGGTAAAGAATCAGCCAGCAATGTGGGAGACCTGAGTTCAATCCCTGGGTTGGAAAAATCCACTGGAGTAGAGAAAGCTACCCACTCCAATATTCTGGCCTGGAGAATTCCATGGACTATATAGACCATAGCATTGCAAAGAGTTAGACACGACTGAGTGACTCTCACTTTAGGTTACTTACTTTAAAAAGTGTATCAATCTCTTAAATGATGTAGAAAACAAAAAAATGGAATTTTAAACTGCTTTATAACTGCCATCTATTACTGAAATCTCATTTAAAAAATACTGTAGCAAGTAAACATTCTGAATTAGAAAACAGATTTCTCAGTTTAAATCTCAGCAACTTCACTTAGTAGCTGTGACATTTTGGGTGAGTTAATTAATTCTTCTATGCCTCAGTTTTCTCATCTGTAGAATGGAGGTAAAAATAGTACCCATCTCATAGGTTGCTGTGAGGATCGGTTCATTTCAGTTCGGGCGCTCAGTCATGTCCAACTCTTTGTGACCCCATGGACTGCAGCACGCCGTTTGATCCCCTGGAGGAGGGCATGGCTACCCACTCTAGTATTCTTGCCTGGAGAATCCCCATGGGTAGAGGAGCCTGGTGGGCTATACCATGGGGTTGCAAAGAGTCGGACATGACTAAGTGACTAAGCATAAGGCTTAATCAATAGTAAAATCAATTAAATAATACTGTCTACCTTTATAGGAGCCTTTTAAGAATTAAGGAAGTAGTGCCTATAAAGTACTTAGTATTTTGTAAGTAAATTTATGTAAGGCCCAAAGGAGTTACTCAGTAAATGATAATTATTATTAATCAGAATAACTCAGTTTGTTTCATGGTGACTATTCATAAATCTCATGGTCTCAAGGTCAGAGACCATGTAGAGAACTTACAATGCAATTACGTTGCTGGTTGGCAGATCTGAAATGTGATCTGGCTGTATATCAAATGCTTCACATATATTAATTCATTTATCCTCACAACCAGTCCATCTTGGGAGGCACAACACAGCATGGCTCATAGTTTCATTGAGTTAGACAAGGCTGTGATTCATGTGATTAAGCCTTGACTGGGGTTTAAATGTTTAAGTAACTTACTTGGGATCATATGGATAATGAGTACAGAGCCAGAATGAAAACTTTGTTGTTGTTCAGTTGTGTGCAACTCTTTGCAACCACCATGCCTCCCTGTCCTTCATCTCCCTGAATTTGCTCAAACATGTCCATTGAGTCGATGATGCCATCCAAACATCTCATCCCCTGTCGCCCCTTTCTCAGTCTTTCCCAGCGTCAAGGTCTTTTCCAATGACTCAGCTCTTTGTATCAAGTAGCCAGAGTATTGGAGCTTCAGCTTCAGCATCAGTCCTTCCAATGAATATTCAGGGTTGATTTCCTTTAGGATTGACAGGTTTGATCTCCTTGCCACCCAAGAAACTCTCAAGAGTCTCTAGCACTACAATTTGAAAGCATCAATTTTTTGGCACTCAGCCTTCTTTATGGTCCAACTCTCACATCCATACATGACTACTGGGAAATCTACAGCTTTGATCACACAAACCTTTGTCGGCAGAGTGATATATCTGCTTTTTAACATGCTGTCTAGTGGAAATGGCAACCCACTCCAGTGTTCTTGCCTGGAGAATCCCAGGGACGGGGGAGCCTGATGGGCTGCTGTCTATGGGGTCGCACAGAGTTGGACACGACTGAAGTGACTTAAACTTAACCTAGGTTTGTCATAGCTTTTTTCCCAAGGAGCAACTGTATTTTAATTTCATGGCTGCAGTCACTGTCTGCAGTGATTTTGGAGCCCAAGAAAACAAAATTTGTTACTGTTTCCAGTTTCCCCCATCTATTTGCCATGAGGTGATGGGACTAGATGCTGTGATCTTAGTTATTTGAATATTGAGTCTTAAGTCAGCTTTTTCACTCTCCTCAATGACCTTCATCAAGAGGCTCTTTAGCTTCTCTTCACTTTCTGCCATTAGAGTGGTATCATCTGCCTATCTGAGGTTGTTGATACTGCTCCCAGCAATCTTGATTCCAGCTTGGGATTCATCCAGCCTGGCATTTCACATGATACACTCTGCATATAGCATATGTACTCAGCCAAATAAGCAGAGTGACAATATACAGCCTTGACATACTCCTTTCCCAATTTTGAACCAGCCCATTGTTTCATGTCTGGTTAACTGTTGCTTCTTGACTTGCAGACAGGTTTCTCAGGAGACAGGTAAAGTGATTTGGTATTCCCAACTCTTTAAGTATTTTCCATAGTTTGTTGTGATTCACACAGTCAAAGGATTTCACTTAGTCAATGAAGCAGTAGTAGATGTTTTTCTGGAATTCCCTTGTTTTCTCTGTGATCCAACCGATGTTGGCAATTTGATCCCTGGTTCTTCTGCCTTTACTAAATCCAGATACATCTGAAAGTTCTTGATTCATGTACTGCTGAAGCCTAGTTTGAAGGATTTTGAGCATTACCTTGCTAGCATGTGAAATGAGTAAAATTGTGTGGTAGTTTGAACATTCTTTGGCATTGTCTTTCTTTGGAATTGGAATGAAAATTGACCTTTTTCAGCCCAGTGGCTACTGCTGAGTTTCCCAAATTTGCTGACATATTGAGTGCAGGACTTTAACACCTTCATCTTTCAGGAATTTAAATAACTAAGCTGCAATTCCATCACCTCCACTAGCTTTGTTTGTAGTAATGCTTCCTAAGACCCACTTGACTTCACACTTCAGGATGTCTGGCTCTCTGTGAGTGACCACACTGTTGTGGATATCTGGGTCATTAGGACCTTTCCCATATAGTTCTTCTGTGTATTCTTGCCACCTCGTCTTAATCTCTTCTGCTTCTGTTAGGTCCTTGCTGTTTCTGTCTTTAATTGTACCCATCTTTGCATGAAATGTTCCCTTGTTATCTCCAATTTTCTTGAAGAGATCTCTAGTCTCTTCCATTCTATTGTTTTCTTCTATTTCTTTGCATTGATCACTGAAGAAGGCTTTCTTATCTCTCCTTGCTGTCCTTTGGAACTCTGCATTCAGTTGGGTATATCTTTCCCTTTTTCCTTTGGCTTTTGCTTCTCTTCTTTTCTCAGCCATTTATAAGGCCTCCTCAAACAACCACTTTGCCTTCTTGCATTTCTTTTTCTGGGGGATGGTTCTGGTTACCACATCCTGTACAATGTTATGAACCTCCGTCCACAGTTCCTCAGGCACTCTATCTATCAGATAATCCCTTGAACCTATTTGTCACTTTCACTATATAAATGTAAGGGATTTGATTTAGGTCATACCTTACTGGCCTAGTGGTTTTCCCTATTCTATTCATTTTAAGTCTGAATTTTGCAATAAAGAGTTCATGATCTGAGCCAGTCAGCTCCCAGTCTTGTTTTTTCTGACTGTATAGAGCTTCTCCATCTTTTGCTGCAAAGAATATAATCAGTCTGATTTTGGTATTGACTATCTGGAGATGCCCACATGTAGAATCAACTCTTGTGTTGCTGGAAGAGGATGTTTGTTATGACCCATGCGTTCTCTTGGCAAAACTCTGTTAGCCTTTGCTTTGATTCATTTTGTGTTCCAAGGCCAAACTTGCCTGTTTCTCCAGGTATGTTTTGACTTTCTACTTTCGCATTCCAATCCCCTATGATGAAAAGGACATCTTTTTTTGGTGTTAGTCTAGAAGGTCTTGAAGGTCTTCATAGAACCATGCAATTTTAGCTTTTTGGGCATTAGTGGTTGGGGTATTGACTTTGAATTATTGTGAAACTGAATGGTTTGCCTTGGAAAGAAGCCGAGATCATTCTGCTGTTTTTGAGATTGCACTCAAGTACTGCATTTTGGACTCTTTTGTTGACTATGAGGTCTACTCCATTTCATCTTAGACCCTCTTACCCACAGTAGTAGATATAATGGTCATCTGAATTAAATTGAATGCAAACTTAGTTCTGACTTATTTCGGAGGAAAAATTTGTATTCAGTACAGAACTGAGAGTTTATAGTTAAAGACAACTCTCAAGGTAAGTCAGCTGTGATCCTTGACTCACCAAAGAACAAAAATAATGGAATTAACAGCAGCTCATAACAAAAGGAAAAGATGATATTTTACCAAGAAGTAAAATGTAGTGTCTGTTTTCTCAATTCCATGAATGCTATAGGAGCTACAGGATCAAGGTACTTTGTGAGCAGAACACATCACTGAAGCACGTGATGAAAATTCTATGGGTTTTGGAAGAAATGGATATGTCTACCTCTGAGATCCTGTGAGGGGTAAGGAAGCCAAGAGACTGTGAAATGGAGGCCAGAGGAGAAGTTGGCTACACAAGACCGTATATTTAATCAGGACTGAGTGAAGAGAGGCAGGCATTTGGACCACAAGGGGGAAGTTCAGCCTCTGTGGGCCACCTGCCATATCAACTATACATTATTTAAAATGTTATTGGAGTATAATTGCTTTACAATGTTGGGTTAGTTTCTGCTGTGCAACAAAGTGAATCAGCAATATGTATACATATATTCCCTCTCTTTTAAGATAAGCTTGTAGTTAACATGAATGTTGAACAAAAATCTGTCCAATATTTCTGATGTTAGCTCTCAGTGCTGGCCTCAAATATTTAGTGAACTGATTTGAAGAGGGATGGAAAATGATGTCATTTCTGGGTGAAATAAATTTGGTGGGGGTGCACAATATAGATCCCATTGGGAATGCTAGCTTTCAATAGGGTTTCCTGAAGAAGCACCATACTTACTCAAGGGATTTTGTTAAAACAAAATTAGGAATGATAAAACAATTTAGGAATGCTTCTGGAATGGCTTCAAAATCAATCTACAGGCAGCACAAAAGTTATTTTATTAACGCATTTTCCTAGTTTGATACTCAGAGTAATTGCTGATCTTGGCTTTACATGACTTTTGGCTCTTTGGGTTTCCTGATTCATCACCATTTAATGATATTCTTAAAAATGTGCCCCAGACACTGCAAACAATTCTAACAACAATAGAATGATCCCTCAATGTACTATCTGATCCTACAATATGGTGTTTACTGTATTAACTCATTCCACCCTTACAACAGCCCTGTGAAGTTGGTACAGGAGTTATCTTCACTCACTAATGAAGAAACCATGGCTCAGGTTTTGTAATTTGTGCAAAGCAACCCCAGCGAAGCGGTAGAGCCCAGTTGTCTGAGTAATTGTGACATCATTGAAATAACTGTCTATTTGCATTTCCCTCAAGTTATCTTAAAGGGAATTAATGGTATTCCATTGCATGTTAAGATTTATTTTTGTTGTTTTTGTTTTCCCGTTTGAGAAATCTTTTACTTTTAAGAACAAAATCCTTTGTGAAAGATATAATAGAGGTCGGTTTCTACCCTAAATGTAAAGAGTGTGGTACCAAGGGAAGCAGAGAGCAGAGTGATTTATCCTACACCGGTTTCCATATTCTCCTTTAAAAGAAAAATCTTTACATTTTATTAACATAAAGAGAGGGACATCCCAACAACCACTGTGTGACGTAGGTGTTCATTATTCTCATTTTAGTTATGAGGAAACTGATACTCAAATAGGTTTAAGAGACTTGCTTAAGTTTGCAAGAGGTTGAGTTCAGTCTATCAGATTCCAGTATCTTTCTGCAAGATAAACTAGCACTGTATGCTAGGTCCTTCAGGGGTAAGTACAAAGTCTCTATTTGTGCTTAAAGAAATATCAATCACACATGTCCAGTATGGAAAAAATGGATTTACAATTCCTCTAAAAGGTCAATCAGATTTGGTTCAAAATTAAAGTTTAAGACAGGCAAGAGATTGTCCAAACCTCTTCAAATGAATTCAAGCCTTGAGATACAGATACATCATAATCCCATGACTCTCAATAAAGGAGCTAAAGTTATCTTAAAATATGTATATAAAATATATATAAATAAATAAATGCATACATACATATATACATAATAGTGTGATGGTTAATATTATGTCAACTTGGCTGGCTATCAGGTATCCAGGTTAGACATTATTTCTGGGTGTGCAATGAGGGTGTTTCCAGATAAGATTAGCTTTTGGGTAGCATTTGAACTGGTGGACTCAGAAAAGTACATAACCCTCACTTATGTGGGTCAGCATCATCTAATCTGTTGAGGGTCTAAAGAGAAAAAAGGGGAAAGGAATTCACCCTGTTTTTCTGTCTCATCATTTGTGCTGGGACATCTCTTCTCATCTTGCACCCTCAGACTGGAATTTACACCGTTAGCTCTCTGGTTCTCAGGCCTTAGACTGAAATGAATTATACCACCAGCTTTCCTGGGCCTCCAGCTTGTGGACAGTATATTGTGGGACTTCCCTCCATAATCATGTGAAGCCAATTTGTTACAACAGGTCTACCATCTATTATCTCTCTCTATATCACATATATACATCTATCTATCACATACACTGGAGAAGGAAATGGCAACTCATTTCAGTATTCTTGCCTGGAGAATCCCATGGACAGAGGAGCCTGGCAGGATACAGCCCATGGGTCACAAGAGTCAGACATGACTTAGCGACTAAGCCACCATCACATATACACATATATGCTGTTAGTTCTATTTCTCTGGAGAACCCTGAATAATACCCTAGTAATAAAGAGACAAACAACTGCAAAGTACTGCTTTTGCATCAGGAACTGTTACTAGGATATTCTATGTGCTTTCTCCATTCACTCATTTATCAAGTCTGTGTGCCCAGTATGTGCCATGTACTGTGCTAAGCACAGGGGACAAAAAATCAAAGACGATTTGATCCTGCGGAGACAAACAATAATCTGCAGAAAAACTCCATAAGGACTATTATTATCCTTCAGTTCAGTTCAGTTGCTCAGTTGTGTCTGAATCTTTACGATCCCATGGACTGCAGCGTGCCAGGCTTCCCTGTCCATCACCAACTCCTAGAGCTTGCTCAAACTCACGTCCATCGAATCAGTGATGCCATCCAACCATCTCATCCTCTGTCGTCCCCTTCTCCTCCTGCCTTCAATGAGTCAGTTCTTTGCATCAGGTGGCCAAAGTATTGGAGTCTCAGCTTCAGCATCAGTCCTTCCAATGAACACCCAGGACTGATTTCCTTTAGGATGGACTGGTTGCATCTCCTTGCAGTCCAAGAGACTCTCAAGAGTCTTCTCCAACACCACAGTTCGAAAGAATCAATTCTTTGGCACTCAGTTTTCTTTATAGTTTAACTCTCACATCCATACATGACCACTGGAAAATCCATAGCTTTGACTAAATGGATCTTTTTGGCAAAGTAGTGTCTCTGCTTTTTTTTTTTTTTTTATCCTTCCTTTACAGAAAAGGAAATATAATCTCAGAACAATTATGGAGCTCATCTAAGTTTACACAGGTAGAACATGGCAGACCTGGGCCTGCTGTCTGGACACTGGCTTTTTCAATTATTATATGCCTACCTCTTAAGATTCTATAAGAAATTATTTAAACAAATGACCACAAAACACTTGGAAGAGAAGGTGGTAACCCTAGGTGCCAAAATGTGCCATGTAGATTTGTCTTCAGAAGGGTGTTTTACACAGCTGTTAAGAGTGCCATTGGCAGACAGCCTTCATCTGTCAACACTTCAGGGTCTGACCCAGTTGCAGAGAGCCACCTTGGCCAAGGTCATGCCCCTTCTTAGCCAGCCCATATTGGAGCACTGATTGATGTAGCAGTAAAATGATTATTCATCTCAGCCCAATTTAGAACAACTGTGAAGGGTCATTCTAGCTCAAGACTTCCTCAGATGATTAGCTGAGGCTGTTGTTGGACACGCAAAACAGTTTACCTCCACCCTATGCCCACCCTACCCCTCAATACTGAGCCCAGTATCTTTCACACTAAACTTGGAATTAGAGATAATATGCTTCATGGAAAACCTGTTGAGAAAAGGAGGGACTCTGTCCTTTTGGACAGTCCAATCCCTTTGGATTGAACTCTGTCCAGTCCTCCAAAAAGCACAACTATAACATGAACCAAAGTTATACAGAGACAGCATTTGGGTTTAATTTGGGTTTAGCACATTTCTCTCAATGATGAGGCAGTCTCTCAAAAAGCAGTGAATTCTGTAAGATAGAGGGAGCACTATTACTGTTGGAGGAATCTGTATCAATCACATAAATTGATATTTAACTGAAATTGGTATTTTTTAGTTCTGCTGCTGGCTAGTATGTAGGATAACATCAGTGGTATTTAGAAATCAGTGATTAGAAATCTTTAAAAGGAAATTTCCTCATTTCAATAAGTTTGGGGAATAACTTAAAATAGATGGAAAAATCCCACTTCCCATTACTCTGAGATTATTTAAGATATAGCGACACAGAAACTGTCCATGTCTACCAGTATCCATTCACTCCTTTGTCTTCTAATAACAGAGCCTGGGATTTTAGCTGGGTGTATGTGTATCTGGGCTTCCCAGGTGTCAGTGGTAAAGAATTCACCTGCCAGGGCAGGACATGGCAAGAGATACGGATTTAATCCTTGGGTTGGGAAGATTCCCTGGAGGAGCAAATGGCAACCCACTCCAGTATTCTTGCCCGGAGAATTCCATGGTCAAAGGAGCCTGGTGGGCTACAGTCCATCCTGCTTTGACTTCAATGTGGAATAGAAATAAAGCATCTATTCTGTTTAAGCCATGACTATTAATATTTTGGTTTCTGGTGAAGCGGATCTACCAATATTCCAACTCATACATATCCCTAATTCAACAACTAATTCAAAACTAATTGAATCCCTAATTCACCTGGGTGATTTTCCTTCTTTAACCTATTAGTATAATATCTTAGGGCTTCCCTGGTAGCTCAGATGGCAAAGAATCTGCCTGCAAGGCAGGAGGTCCGGGTTTGATCTCTTGAGAAGGGAATGGCAACCTACTCCAGTATTCTTGTCTGGAGAATTCCATGGACAGAGAAGCCTGGTGGGCTACAGTTCATGAGGTCACAACAAGTTGGGCACGACTGAGTGACTAACGCTTTCATGGTATCTTATTAGGAGATCACAACATAAGAAGAATAGAAATTAGCATCTTTTGATTGTGAGTTGCATCTTTTTGTGCTCTGCCTTGTCCTGGTCCATATTAAAACTTGAGTTCTATATAAAAATCAAGGGCCAAGGTAAGATCTGGACTGGAACTATGTTTATTTGTCAATATAGTAGGATTTTTGCTAGCAGCTAAAACTCTGATTTTTTATGTTGCTGAAGCTTTCTTTTTTAGGGAGGAGTAATTTTCATATAGGTTTGTTTATATTGTATATACAAATAGATATATATGATTCATTCATACATCATTCATTTTATTCATTTATCAAGTCATTTGACAATGAAGTATATATAGTAAACCTATCCAAATAAAGTGAAAATAAATTCATGATAAGAGATATCAAATGGGTTACAATTCATTACTACATATTTACAGGTAGATGAAAAGAAGAAGTGAAACACAACCTTGTCTTAAAATTCTTCAAAAGAAATAGAAATCAGAAATTCAACATCAGCCATTGTTGTGAATCCTACCATTTTCTTTAACTCTATTAGTGTAACAACTGATGCTTTTGTGGCATTAGAACCAACACCTAAAAGAAATATTCTGATATATTCTTAATTGGTATAGGTCCTATTTCTCTTTTTGTACCTGAATTAAGTGTAGATGTATGAACATTTGATTGCGTGGCTGGAAACATCTAAAGTTGTACAAAACATTGCTTATTTTTATCCTGGCACTAACTGGATTTCAGAAGGTTATTTCCATTTATCCGGTTCTGGAGATAAAGTTCTATTTATGTCCTTTGTGAAATATCCCTATGTTATGGGTAATCTAGACGAGGACAAGGATTCTAAAGGCACGAATATCTTTTCAGTTCTACTCTCTCTTTATAGTTATGTTTATCTAGAAACATGCGGATCTTTCCCTAAAGTAACAATCACAGCTCATTTTCTTACACTAACTGTCAAAAATCACGGATATTTGGGAACCATAGTGATGACAGAGGTAGGTTCTCACATTAGAGGGAGCTGGCTGGGAATGCCAGGGCAGTAGTGGTGGGGGGGGTCCCAGGCTTTCTTGGTTTGTGGGGCTACTGGTCTGCCTAACCCTGGGATGACTTTCTCTGGGTGTCTCAATTTAGTTTTTGCACTGTTTCTCTATTTTTGTCAGTCTTAACCACATCATATCAATGTCTCACTTTAAAAACAGGTGTTGGGAAGAGCTCAGAGTGACAGCCACTCTCCTTGCTATGCCCTTAGCAACATATGGAGTGGGAGGGATAGCTACCAGATGACTTGAGTACACATATTCTTTTTTATTTTTTTAATTGGAGTATAGTTGCTTTACAATGTTGTATTAGTTTCTGCTGTACAACAAAGTGAATCATATATGAAGAGATATTCTCTTTGATGGAAAGGATTTCTTCTAACTAGCATTCAGAAAATATATACCACATGCCTGGAATCTTTCTAATAAGTTTTATTTCATGTAAATTTGTTCACTGAATTCCATGAACTTGCCTTCTTACACTTATCCAGGTAGCTCCCCAATGCCCCACTGTCTATTACACCCTAAACAGAAGTAAATATAAATTGGTTTCAATCATTTAAATAAAATTTTACAAAGAATAAAAATATTTTAGTAAGTAAAAAGTGATTTGAAAGATGTCAACTGAAAAGTGAAAGTGTGCACATTTAAAGTGTGCACATGTCCTTGTTACTACAAACTGCTTATATTACAGGCCAATATGTCAGTTTAAAATTTGTACCTTCCATTGCAGAAGGGAAAGGAAACTAATACATGTCATGACTCCCTTTTCAAGAAGACATCTTAAGATGGCAAGTGAGTACATGATTAAAAATTATCTGAAATATTATTTGCTGTGGTTGATTACTATCAGCAATCATGTTAGTTGACTCTAACAGTAGTGGTAAAAGCCATTATAAGCACTAAAGAAAGCATCATTAGAGATTTTATCCATCCCAGGCAGGCACCCAAAGGATGGGTGATTACAACTCTTATAGAAATGTTAGTTGACATATTCCAGAAGCATAGAAAAAATGGTCCAGCATTTATTAACTATCTCATTCATGGGAAATGCTGCTGGGAGATCACATCTCTCTAAAGAAGATGCCAAGAAGCTAAGAATATATTAGCTCCTAATACAAGAGCCTTCGTCTGCTCTTCACAGTTATTTTTAGAAAACAATTGCAGCATTTATCAAGCACTATAGAGAAAACTCTGTAATTGTTGGAACTCAGAATGCAGCTAGAGAAATTTAGTAGATGAGAATTGGAAAAGAAGTACAAATTGCAGAAAAATACCAATTTGATTAATATAAATAAGGCATATCTGTATTTGGGGTTCCTAAATAGAGTCTTTATGACAATTTGATAATAAAATATAATGAAGCTTGTGAGTTTTAATATCTTTTTTAGACTATGGTTTATTATATTAGATTAATATTTCTTTTTGAAGCATTGGCAATGAAAAGGATTTTTCCCTAAAGAAAGCAATCTCCTTGGTTTTCTTTCCATGAGTTTTTATGTGTTGCATCATAAAATAAGACATTAAAATGTGTTTTTAAAAATCGTTGTTAGTAAATATGTAAACTTCATATTGTTTTTAATTGTTTCAGAAGTAAGTCTGGATAATGTTTGTTATTTTTTCCTCCTTTGAAAAATGCTTGCAGGAAAACGTCAAAAACAAACGTGATCCCACTTTGAAAAGCACAAAAACTGCAATATAAAATAAGCATAATTTTCCATAGCTAGAATGAGCTGTTTCAGGTTTACAGGGTTCATAAAATCATGACCATTGCAGCTATCAGCTTAGAGAGTTTCTGATCTACTTAACATGTATGGGCAGAGCACAGCTGTCAGTCCAACCTCACCAAAGCTTGAAATAAAAAGCCACTCACCACCGGCGATGGGGAAAGTGCAATGTTGCCTATTGATGCCTTCAGTTCATCTACAGTTGCAGCATTCTTAAGAATGTCTTTAGCTTGCAATGGCTTAATCTTGATATTAAACTTCTTGTGTGATTCTTCTTCCTCTTCTGATTCGCTCGAAGAATAAAAGTGCTTTCCTTTGGTAGGTAGAACACAGTTAAAGATGCATAACTCTGTCTTTTCTACTCAGAGGCAATGATGAGTATAAGACAAGAACGATAGCACAGAGGCAGCTGAAGCACACTTGGGTGGCAGAAAATCAAAGCAAAACAAAACTCAAAGTGTAAAGCAGGAAAGAGTCAGAATGTATCCACCTTTCCTTGGAACATGATTAAGGATGGCAAATTTCAAGGAGCAATGGTTACAAAGTCCATTATGTGTGTACACTCAGCACTCACAGGCCCATGGGAACTTCCTCTCACCATAGCAGACAGGAAGGCTACTCAGCGAAGGTTGTGATGACTTTTTGTGCTTCAGAGTGTGACCTGCTCGGACCAGAGATGGTTTGTGGGGAAAGCACAAGCCAGAGCTAACTCCCAGCCACCATAAGTAGTGTTATCATATCAGATTTTAGAAGACAACCCAGCACCCATAATTTGCACAGTTGTTTTTCAGCGCAATTTTTCTCTTTCTCCTCTCTCTCTTTCCTATGAATAGATTAAGGCAAAGTGCCTGCTTGTTAGTGATCAGGCTGTTCTCTGTGCTGTTTATTCATCTCTAATACTAGTGACAACAGGACTTGAGAAGCTTGGGTTTCGGCACTTCTGCAAATCCTAAATTTATCATCCTGCTTTCTGAAAGCAAATGGAAATTAAAATTAAAATATAAAGAAAGGATATAGCCGGGTTCCTCAGGTCTGATGCTGTAGCCTTCTTCATCCAGCTCAGGGGAATTCTATAAAATACAAATGCACATTAAACAATCATTGTCCTGACAATGGTAAAGAAATTACTCACATTCCTTCAAGAGTCATCTAGTTAAGGATATAGACGTGCCTCTTGTTTTGAATGCTATATGTTTATAAATTTACTCAAGGATATTTGGAGAGTCTTCCTATTGGGAAAATAAATTAGAAGCCAATTGTCAATGAAAGAAAATGCTCGAAGAGAATGTATCATGCATTTCCTATATAAGCCAAGGATTATGCTAAGCAACATGGTGGGGATACAATATGCAAATTATCTTTTGTCTGTATTCTGGCAGTCAAAAATTCAAAAAAAAAAAGGCAAAACACAAAATATTACTGATAGGGGTCTGAAAGGAAAGGAAGTTTATGAGATCTGGAAGAATCAGGGAGTCTTTGTGTGCCTTTTGGGTCAGATGGAGAGGAGAGGGGAGTCCGTGGTGAGGAAGAGATTGTACCAAGACACCAAGGCAGGATTGGACAGTATGATTCTCACGGTGAAAGGGAGAGGGAGATGAAGATGACAGGACTCGAGAGGAAGCTGTATGGGGGAGGAAGACCATGGAAAAGAAGACTGGGGTGGGGGCCAGGCAACATTCTAGGGGAAAAGTCTGGACTTGACATGGCTACTGCAGCTTCTCAATTAGTGTGGGACACGCTGAAAGCTTCCCTGGTGGCTCAGATGGTAAAGAATCTGTCGGCAATGTGGGAGACCTGGGTTCGATTCCTGGGATTAGAAGATCCCCTGGAGGAGGGCATGGCAACCCACTCCAGTATTCTTGCCTGGAGAATCCCCATGGACAAGGAGTCTGGCAGGCTACAGTCCATGGGGTTGCAAAGAGTCAGACACGACTGAGTGACAGCACAGCACTTGCTGAAAGCAGAATCATGAGGTGTTGAAAATATGCTAAGGATAGACTGGGGACAGAAGAAACTGGAGAAAGGAAAACTAACTCATGATACTTGCAACAGTTCAGGTGAGATATGCTAAGAAGGACCAAGTTGTTGGTTTTGGGAAGGGATGAATCGAGGACATTTGGAAGGACAGATTGTGAGTTCTCAGTTACAGATTGGTCATGGGAGAAAAAGGAGAGGAAATGTTCAAGAAGATTCCAAGATTTCTTCCATCAAATCCTGGAAGTATTCCTGGCTGAACTCATTCTAACAGGAGGCAACTAACATTTTTAGGAAAAAGGTAAGAAAGATAAAAGTCTGCATGATTGGGTTTAGTGTTGTCATATTTTAGTTCCTATTATATGGCTAGTACCATGACCTACGTTTTATTTCACTGACTCTTCATAGCAGTTGTGTGTGTGTGTGTGTGTGTGTGTGTTAGTTGCTCAGTTGTGTCCAACTCTTTGTGACTCCATGGGCTGTAGCCCACCAGGCTCCTCTGTCCATGGAATTCTCCAGGCAAGAATATTGGAGTGAGTAGCCATTTCCTCCTCCTGGAGATCTTTCCTACCCAGAGATTGAACCTGGGTCTCCTGCACTGCAGGTGGGTTCTCTACCATCTGAGCCACTGGGGAAGCCTCATAGCAATCATACATGGAAAGAATCATCCCATCCACCAGGGGGGAAACTAAGACAAATCAGATGCCATCTCTCTAGGAAATACATCTAGCAAATGACAGACCTGGGTCTTGACCCCAGGTGTTTTGAGACTAAACTCTGTGCTTGAGAGGGGAAGAGGGGGCAGAGTTCAAAGGTGGCCTCCTGAAGTTGAGGTTATAGGACTGAAAGAAAGAGGACAGAGCTGGAGAAAGAGATCTTGGAGTCACTGAAGCAACATATATGCCATGACCACAGAGAGAAAAGGGCCTGAGTGCCATGGGAAAGCTGCCATTTATTGAGCATTTATTATCTCCCTTTTGTCCTTTCAGTACTCAAAGTTAGTTTTTTTCTTTTTTTTTAAGTGCAAGATTATTAAGTTTACTTTCCTGCTAAAAACCTGTACCTGCCTTTTTACTGCACTTAGAATAATAACCTAGCCCATTATATAGCCCACAAGGCCCTGTCTGATTCTCATAGGGCCTTCTTCCCACTGTTGACATATGAGATTTGATCACTGCAAGTTTCTTCCCACTTCTGGGTCTTCATAAAAGTCCTCCTTTTTGTCTGAAAGTCTCTTCCCTCAAATATGAAGTCAGTTAAACCTTACTTAAACTTTAGAGCTTTGCTTAAAGCCCACATCCATCCCTAGGTCTTCCCTGCCAAAAACACAGTGATATAGTCTATTAAGAATAAAACATTTCTTATTACTTAAAGAAAGTGGAGTCTAGTGTATTAATATAATTATAGCCACAATTCCTATGACCTGAATGACTTTCAGGACTAAGCAAATTTGAGGGAAATTCTGCTTCCTTTAAACACTCACAAGTTGTTAAGGATAGCACTAGGTTTAGGGTTTAGGGTTGGATGGAGCATTAGGATTAGCATTTAGGGTTGGATTCTTGATTATTCATCAATAATCAAATATTGATGAATAATCAATAATAATTTTGTATTTTAATTATCATGCTTCTTGTTTGCTTAGAGTATCCCATTCCTGCACATTAAAGATGTCTATAAAATATAACAAAAATTTTGTTATAATAAAAATTCTACAAAATCTTACAAAATACAATAAAATTCTTTTTAGGTGAAAATGTTAATTTTGAGAAAAAAATTACCCTTGTTTAATATATTTAGTAACTTCCCTTATAATATTATTTATGAACAATTTGGATGTGGGGTAAAATGCTGTGCTGTGCTTAGTGGCTCAGTCATGTTCAACTCTTTGCAACTCCATGGACTGTAGCCTACCAGGCTTCTCTGTCGATGGGGATTCTCCAGGCAAGAATACTGGAGTGGGTTGCCATGCCCCCCTCCAGGGGATCTTCCCAACCCAGGGATCAAACTCAAGTTTCCCACCTTGTAGGTGGATTCTTTACCATCTGAGCCAACAGGGAAGCCCAAGAGTACTGGAGTGTGTAGCCTATACCTTTTCCAGGGGTTCTTCTCAACCCAGGAATTGAACTGGGGTCTCCTGCATTGCAGGTGGATTCTTTACCAGCTGAGCTACCAGGGAAGCCCATGGGGTAACATAGGGGCTATCATAGATCTATGGAATTGAACTGCAGATAATATAAAAAAGATCTCAACACTGGGAAACAGGTATAAGGGAAGACCAGGTAACGAGGTTGACAGAATGACATGTTCTGGAGTGTATGGCTGGCATGAATAATTGAATTTTCTTAATATTCAGTTTTCCTTTCTATAAAATGCAGGTAATGTAGTATTCACCTTCTAAGGTGGTAAAAAACAGTGGCAGATTTTATTTTCTTGGGCTCCAAAATCACAGCAGATGGTTACTGCAGCTATGAAATTAAAAGATGGTCACTCCTTGGAAGAAAAGCTATGAGAAACCTAGACAGTGTATTAAAAAGCAGAGACATCACTTTGCAGACAAAGGTCTGTGTAGTCAAAGGTATGTTTTTTCCAGTAGTCATGTGTGGAAGGGAGAGCTAGACCATAAAAAAAGCTGAACACGGAAGAAATGATTCTTTCAAACTGTGGTGCTGGAGAACACTCTTGAGAGTCCTTTGGACAGCAAGAATAAACCAGTCAATACTAAAGGAAATCAACCCTGAATTGGAAGGACTGTTGTTGAAGCTTCTAATACTTTGACCACCTGATTTGAAGAGCTGACTCATTGGAAAAGACCCTGATGCTGGGAAAGACTGAGGGCAGGAGGAGAAGGGGTCAACAGAGGATGAGATGGTTGGATGGTATCACTGACTCAATGGACATGAGTTTGAGCAAACTCCAGGAGATAGTGAAGCAAAGGGAAGTCTGGCATTCTGCAGTCCATGGGGTCACAAAGAATTGGACATGACTTAGCAACTGAACAACAAAAAGGTGGCAAGAATTTAGTAGCATGTCATATTACGAATGGTGGTATTTAAAAAAATGAAATTCTTATTATTAACAAATGTGCAAATGCATTAACATCAAGTTTAATTTTTATGAAAGAGGAAGTTAGGTCAGATAGTCACCTAAGTTGTAAATATAAAGCCATTTTGTAGGAATTATGAATTTAGGCACTTGGTATGCAATAAAAGTGATTTTTGATGTGAATATGGCCTGGATGTTTTCTATGACTAGAAATATAAGAGCAATTTTGTCCATCCTGTTGTGGCTGGTGAAGTGTGTCGTGATGAGGTTAACTGGCTATTGGGGGAATCACAAGGAGAGTTTAGGTCTCCACTGGGATTCACCCTCACTCCTTGGGAAAAAACAACTGATTTCCATTTGACTTGGGAAAAATCTGTACTATGAGACTAGAATAATTATCATATGCTATGGTAGGAATATTTGTATTGCTCTCAAATTTATATGTTGAAATCCAAACCCCAAGGTAATGGTATTAGGAAGTGAGGCCTTTGGGGGTGATTAGGTCACAAGGGAGGAGACTGCATGATTGGGATTAGTGCCCTTACAAAAGAGACCACAGTGAGGTTACAGTTATGAACCAGGAATTGGGCACTCAATCAGACACTGAATCTGCTGGAATCATGATCTTGGACTTCCCAGGCTCCAAAGCTGTTAGATATAAATGTTTGTGCTTATAAGCCATTCAGTTTTTGGCATATTTGTTATAGCCACCTGAACAGACTAGGACATTGCAAAATCAAAGCCTAGACATGAACTGACTTGACTCAATACTCAAACCTGCTTATCAATATAATTAGGATTGAATATCTGGAGTTAATATTTTAAAAAGTGTTTTTTGAACATGTATGCCAGGCTAGGCAGACTACTGAAATATTCTGCAAATAGTTAGCTCATTGAATCCTCTCAATAATGCTATAAAGTAACTACTGACTTCATTTATGGTGGCCAGCAAATAACCAAAGCCACACATAGCTGTTCCATGGAGGGGCCAGATCTCAAACTCAGGTCTAATAGACTCTAGTGCTCTTAGCCTCTATAGCAGGCTACCTGTGCCAGCACTTCCTAATGAGATGTTTCCCTTATTTCTATGTTCTATTTTAAATATAAGCATGCCTCGACTCTTTTTCACACTGAAATATTTATAAAAACAATCTGATACTCACATATCTTTCCCAATCAATTTCTGCATAAAATCCATTTGGTGCTCCATTGCTTTTCTTCTGTAATAAATTTGAAAATACATTTAGAAAAGAAACATTTGCATTAATAAAAAATAAACAAAGAAAACTTGTCTTATCTGCATTTAGCAAGAGCTATCAAAATCCAGCACTGGAAAGACACATTAGAGCAGCCTATTAAGCAACCACACTGGTGTAACTGAATGGTAACTTGAGTTGCCATGACACTGCATAAAAGAACTTACACACTTACTTCACAAAAGACTGTAGGACATGCATAGGGATATTAACAAGTAGCTACTCAAATGTTATATAATTACTAAAGAATCAGCAGCCCCTATGTATTATTTAATCCTCTATACCTCAGGGGATATAACCAGATGTATTCAATATGTACATATTTAAATGGAAATATTTTGACCCACGTTATTCTCATACACAGTTATTTCCAACATATCCAGAGAATATTCATCCAAGTCATTAATTCATCTTCTTCCAGCTTTTCTAACACTGACTCAAGTTTTCCTAAACATCCTTGATAAAATATAAAGGGAATCAGATTCAAATTAGTTAACTCAGCCTCTAAGTATTAAAAAATAGTGTTGATGTTCTTTTCAAGTAACTTTTCTTATGAAATTACTAAAAGAAAATTTGAGGATTAATTGTGGATTTCTATCATCCATGCATCCTAGGCCTCCATGAGCACACATCATTATGAGAGGACTGGGCATCAGCATTATTCTCTCAGAATTATCTTAAAGTTCTATTTTTGGCCCTGGTACTGCCATGACACGTATGGCCACGAGAACTTGAGCAAGGATGTGGTATCATTCAAACCAAAATGTCTAGGATTCTCTATTTCTCGTGAGCAAAGGATAAAAACACAGATGAGGTTGGTAATGGAGAGTCCATTTAATAACATTCCTGTTGTTAGCACATAGAGCGATGATATGTCACTGAGCACTTGTGGATCTCACAACAACACACATCGGATGCTGATGAATGAGGCTTGATGACAGGACACCTAATTTTGCAATCACAAATGAAGGCTGGTTGAGCTACAATGTTAACAGCTGACACCATTTGACAAGTAGGTAGGAAAAGAAACCTTTTCATCTATGCATGCAGGATCACTAAAAAACCAAATCAGAGGTAACCTAGTAACATCATCATTGATTGATACTGCATGTTGATTGGGCGCTCTAAGGATTAGCAGTAGTTGAGTGAGGGGAAATAGTGTGTGAGGAATAGATAATGTGTCCATTATTTTCCTGTCTCTTCCCATATACCAACACCGCACTAGAACTTACAAATGCACAAATTCTGTCCTGCCTCCACCAACCAACACACTGGGACAAAGGGCCCATGCCCCATATCCCTCTTCTTTGTCTTGCTCCTGACAAAGATTATATGATTAATCAGACTACATCATTTTAAGCTTCTCATAGAATTGCCTTCATTGCATTAGTGCGTCAGTGATATTCTTTGCTATTTGAACGAAGGTTGTTTTAAAAACTTGCCATATCAACTTTGCACCTATATAAGCTATGAAGCTACTTTTGAGGACATGCCATCTCATAATAAAAAAATCTCTCTCGTGGTGAATGGCATGGTTCTTACTTCCTTTTTGTCATACTTGTTTTCTTTTAAAATTTCTACTTTAACAATGTTTGCACATGTCTTCCTTGCAAAACTCTCCAAATCCTCCTTATAACGCTGCTGCTGCTGCTAAGTTGCTTCAGTCTTGTCCGACTCTTAGCGACCCCATGGACTGCAGCCTACCAGGCTCCTCTGTCCATGGGATTTTCCAGGCAAGAGTACTGGAGTGGGGTGCCATTGCCTTCTCTGCCTTATAAGGCATATATAATGTATTCAAAATACAAATGTAATTTAGGGTAATGGGAAATCAAATGAACTAAGCTGATCTCAAAAAACTAAACTTATGAATTCTGTGATCAGTATAGTACTAGTAATAGATCTTTTAGTCCTTAATTCTTTATTACAAAGAATTGCTATCTAAAAACCAGAGATTAGATAAATTATTGAGTTCAAAATTTTTGAAGTTCTACACGTTTGCTTCCATGATAATCTCATCTCTGTAACCAAAGCCTTTCAAGACCAGGATAGTTGATAGGTTCAGCTAAATAAAGACAAAATGAGTGTGTGTATTTCTTTACTGACAATATTAGAAATACAAAGTTCCTCAATTTTTTGAATTTTCTAGATCTGGGCTGAGGGAAAGTTTCTCAGTTTCCATGGAAACCAATGGAAGATTGTGATAAAGAGAAAGCAAAGCCTATAAAAAGAAATTTCTTTTAAAATAATAACACTTTAAACATAAATACTACACACAAACAACAAATCATAAGAGTACATTCTTTTGGGTCGATATTAAACACACACACACACACATATACACACAGTTCTCTTAGAGAAATTAATAATTTAGCATCATTCACCCTAGTGAATTCTTACAAATATATTTGGTTTTGCAAGTGGAAATTATCAAGTTAGAGCTAATGTAGAACCTGGTTGAAATTCTTCTGGTAAAACTCTAAAGAAGCAATTCTCCCAGTTTAACAATTTAAGCAGCTCATAGTGGTGATATGGAGGTAATGGCTCTATTGATTTTCAATTGGGAAACAGAGTAAAACCATGGAAGAATGTAATTTAAGTGGGGAAATATGTAAAAATTAGGCTTAATATTTAGAGCAATATTGGCTATTCACCAACATATTCAATATAAAGAATGATTTTTCTCTTGAAGTAAAAGGTATGTATTTTTAAAATTCTTTTCTATATTTTCTAAAATCCACAATTTACATGAATCACTTCTAAAACTTGAATATATGACTGTTATTTAAAGATAATCAAGGCTGATAGCAATATCGATCATGTTTTAATAGGTATTTTACTTTGGTCAAGCTTATTATCTCCTCTCAGATAATATGATTGGTTAGATCAATAAGTGTAGTAAAATTGCATTCAATTATACATTCATCAAAGTTCTTAATTTTAACTGTGGATGCTCCTCTTTTCCAAGGTCAGATCATGGCCACATTGTGCTCTTTGGTGAGAAGTATTAAAGACATGTGAAATACTGCCTAAATATTATCTTTTTGCCATTGAGATAGACTTGTCTCACTTTGTAAATAACCCTATGCTGCTAAGTCGCTTCAGTTGTGTCTGAGTCTGTGCGACCCCATAGACGGCAGCCCAGCAGGCTCCCCTGTCCCTGGGATTCTCCAGGCAAGAACACTGGAGTGGGTTGCCATTTCCTTCTCCAATGCATGAAAGTGAAAAGTGAAAGTGAAGTCGCTCAGTCGTGTCCGACTCTTAGCGACCCCATGGACTGCAGCCTACCAGGCTCCTCTGTCCATGAGATTTTCCAGGCAAGAGTACTGGAGTGGGGTGCCATTGCCTTCTCTGAACCCTATTGAATAGCACTATCCAATAGAACTATCTGTGAAGAAGTAAATGTTCTGTATGTGTGTTGTCCGGTATGGTGGCAACTAGCCACAAGTAGCTATGGAGTGCTTAAAATGTGGCAAATGTCACTGAAGAATTGAATTTTATTTTATTTTTAAAAATTAAAAAAAATAGGTATTTATTTAACTGAAGTATAGTTGCTTTATAATGTTTCTGGTATACAGCAAAGTGGTTCAATTATATATATATACACACACACACGTGTATATATATACACTCATTCTTTCCCATTATAGGTTATTACAAGATATTGAATATAGTTCCCTGTACTATCAAGTCGGAGAAGGCAATGCACCCCACTCCAGTACTTTTGCCTAGAAAATCCCATGGACGGAGGAGCCTGGTGGGCTGCAGTCCATGGGGTCGCTAGAGTCGGACATAACTAAACGACTTCACTTTCACTTTTCACTTTCATGCATTGGAGAAGGAAATGGCAATCCACTCCAGTGTTCTTGGCTGGAGAATCCCAGGGACCGGGGAGCCTGGTGGGCTGCCGTCTATGGGGTCGCACAGAGTCGGACACGACTGAAGCGACTTAGCAGCAGTGCTATAAAGCAGGTCCTTGTTGTTTATCTATTTTCCATATAGTAGTGTATATCTATTAATCTCAAATTCCCAATTTATACCTTCCTCCCTTGGGTTTTTCCTTGATAAACATGCTTGTTTTCTATGTCTATTTTTGTTTTATAAATGGGTTCATTTGTATCTTTTTTTGTTGTTTTCGATTTCACATATAAATGATATCATATAATATGATGTTCATCTCTGTCTGCCTTACTTCCCTCAGCATGATATTCTCTAGACCTATCTATGTTGATGCAAATGGCACTATTTTATCATCTTTTATGATTAATATTTCATTGTATATATGCACTATGTATTTATCCATTCATCTGTTGATGGCCATTAAGTGAGGAACTGAATCTTAAATAGCCACATGTGGCCACCGTTTTGAACAACCCAGCTAGCATAGTTGTATAGTCTGGGCCACCAGGATCAGCACCCCAAGTCCACTGTGAAGTACCTGAGGTCCCACAGGCCCAGGTCCTGCCAAATTCCTAATGTTACTTAGACAGTGCTTACCCTAACAAATGACTACTCAATATGTATAATGTTGTTTATATTATAGCCAAAGTTTTCTTAAAGATAGCAGATTCTTTTAAAAATCTGAATTGCTGTCCTTTTTCTAAGACATAGGCATGTCTCTTATGCCTGATCACTTTTTCAAAGTATATTCAGACATCAACATATACAATCTATAGAGTTGATTTAAAAATTGGCCCCAGTATTGCGGAATACTATCTAAGAAAGAGTCTTAAATGCTTTTGTGTTTTCAAACTTCAAACTGGGATTTTACTCACTGTTTCTACAACCCCTTGGAAATTTTAAACTAAAATCTGTTTCCTTACCGAAACTTTTTTTCCTCCTTCACGCGCGCACTCTGCTTTGTTATTGTAGGGTGGTTCATGTGGGCTGGGTTGCTGGAATTGATTGTTTTCATGTAGAAAAAAGTTGTTAAAGGATCTGTTTGTTCTTCAAGACACATATAAAGAATCACACGGAGTCAGCAAACATACCATAGAGGAAACAACATCTAGGCCAAATTGGAGGGCCTACCAATCTTGGCAGGGTTCTCGAAGCAAAGAGTGGACTTTGGGGCCCATAATGAGGCTCTATTCAGCAGGCCAGTGTGGCTAGGCCAGGAGAAGAAGGGAGAAGGGGAAAGAGGCATCCCAGGCACCAGGGGTGATGTGAATCCAGTCCTTATTCAGCCAGCACTTAATTTATAGGTAGAGACCAAACACTGGGCCACACCAGAGACTGAATAAAGATAGTTGTATTTCTAATGGCAGTCTGAAAAGGCTAGCTCCACTGTATATTTCCCTGGATCATAGCCTTCTGGGGAGACATCAAGACAGAGCACACACAGCTGCCAGCTCCAAATCTGGACCCTTTCCTGCACACGTGTTCAGGATAAGCTGAGATCTCCTCATAGCAATGAACGTGACATCCAGTCCCCCGGTCTAGGTGTGGATGGAAATCTGAACTGCTTAGGAAAAACTCAGAGTGTGTCCTGCACAAGTCAGAGTTTGTCTCTGGGTTAGACTGCATTGCCACACAGATGCCTAAAGTCTCAGACTTCGAGACAGACAGCTTGGCCAGGACTGGGTATATTCGACCAGTGGAGAGCAGGGCAAGCCCATCTTGCTACATGCAGCCCAGCCACAGAGCCTCTGTAGATAAAACCTCAAAAGCCTTGTCACCAAAGATGGGCTTCACTGGATTTGCAGAAACTGAATTTAAACAGTTAAACCTGTTGTGTAACTCCGGTGTTGACAAAGTCATTTATAAGCATGAAGTGGGTACACCAACACCTATAGTTTGTAGAACCACGTTAGTGAAACCATAAATTTCAACTTCAGATATTCAGAAAGAAATCACTTTAAAGCTTACTTAGCCATGTAAAAGTGGACTGGCTCCACTGACATAAGGTCTTAAAGAAATCAGTCTGAGTTTGAAAGAAAATAAGGTTGAGATTTCCAGGGTCTAAATGCAAATAGAAATTTTGGACTTCTATAGCAACTAGTCTGAGAAGGCGTTCTCAAAATCTGGTGCCCATAGTACGTGGGGAAAACTGGAGGCACATTTCCAAGTGGTAAAATATGCAGCTGGCTTCTGCTGCTGCTGCTGCTGCTAAGTCGCTTCAGTTGTGTCCGACTCTGTGCGACCCCATAGACTGCAGCCCACTAGGCTCCTCTGTCCCTGGGATTCTCCAGGCAAGAATAGTGGAGTGGGTTGCCATTTCCTTCTCCAATGCATGAAAGTGAAAAGTGAAAGTGAAGTCGCTCAGTTGTGTCTGACTCCTAGCGACCTCATGGACTGCAGCCTACCAGGCTCCTCCATCCATGGGATTTTCCAGGCAAGAGTACTGGAGTGGGGTGCCATTGCCTTCTCTGATGCAACTGGCTAACAATGTCCAATTACCTAGGAAGCTGTACACCCTGTTTCTGAGAGCATGAATTTATTTTGAAGGCAGCCTATTTTCCAAACAGGTTTGTATTATTTCCTGAGAAATCAAAATTAAATAACTCCTCTTTTCTAAAATCATGACCAGTGATACATTCGTGGCAATTCCAATTAAGGAACAGAGGGCACGTCTGCTGGTAAATAACTCGATGTGACTGGGCATGGTGGCAATGACAGAGGGATTGGGGAACTCAGGGCTGAAGCCCTGCCTTAGGATGGGTGAGTCTGCAGAATCGCAGCGGGGCTCATGGGCACAGCACATACTGAGTCACCGGTTGCACACCAGTGCTGTGCCAGGTAACAGGTGCCTGTTCCCCTCAAGATGCAAACAGGGGGTCCCTAGAAGAGCAGAGACCTGAGACAGCAGGGGGGCTTCAGAGACGATGACCGGAGGCATGGGAGGAGCTTTAGAGAAAGAAAAAAAAGGACAAGACTGAGGGTGCCAGAGGGAGAGAAGCAAGAGACAGCAAACCAGCCTGGGAGCAGCAGGGAGGGAAAGCAGAGACTAGCTAACAGAGCCTTGCAAGGGTGAGAATGAAGGGGACAAGAGAACTCAGGGAGGGGACTGAGACAGAAGCAAAGAGAAGACACAGAAGCAGAGTACCTGAGACAGAGTTAACGAGAAGGCTCTGAGCCAGAAGCAAGAGGTGAGGAGAAGCTGAGTCTTCTGGGTCTTTTTTTTCCCCTGCTGAATAGAGCCTTGATTATAGTGTTACCCAATGTCTGATAAATTTCAGTCTACTTCCTTAACATTTCATGGAGAGAACTACATGAATGCAAAAGGCACCCCAAAGCTAAGAACCTTGAGTTAAATGTGGGAGAAAAACTCCTACCATAGCTGCAATTAACACCCCAATTTAGGTCTAATATTATAAAGGGTGATTTAAAAAAAAATTATCTATCAGGTTTATTTTAGTTCCCACTCCAGCCCAATGAGCCTAATGTGAGTCCCCCTTTTTTTTCCTCCTTCAATAACAGCTGTTCTTTTGAACCTTCTGAATAGGCATCTGATTCAGCTTTGAAGGAAGTCATTTTAGAAGCTGGTGCAGCCTGTCATCAGGACAACTTGGATAAACCCAAGCTCATGCACCACCGACTTCTCTAAAAAGGCAAGAAATCTGGTGACCAGTGAGGAATCAGAGTTCCTGTTAACTCTTAAACCGGTGAACACATTTTCTTCCTCCAGGCTGTAAATTCAGGCATAAGTGGTTTCAAGACCATTCCCTACTTATGAATTTAATACAGAAAATGTATCTGCAGCTCAACTGCAAAAAGGGAAAGGCTTCTTTCAATTTTATTGGATCTCAGCTCCATTATGACTTTGTGGCCTCTGTTGGAGAAAAGCATTCTCATATAATGAGCTCTTATATCATTAAATTGGAAATGAAATAACAGTTGATGGTAGCAGCCCCTGCAGGAACTGTCTGACTTTTGACCCATCATATTGATGACTGGTTGCCTTGCCTGCTCTGGGGCAAGGTTTTAGGTGAATGCAATAAGTAAGTTTAACTTGACCAAGACTGTATTTATGTCCCGTGCAATTACTACAAAAAATTACAACAGTGAGAGGTCTGAAAAGTCATTTAAGCTCATTTTTCACCCCGGCAGGAAAAAAAAAAGAAACGGGGCTTTAAGAAATTTAAACTAGCATAGGTTGAAATGCAAACCTACTAAAAATGGTCATTTAAATACTTACAATTCCATCTCTATCTGGTGAACCTCTGTAACAAAAAGAAATTAGTAGCTATTAGGAAAATGAATCATTCTTGCTACACAGACTCAAGTACAACAATAAGAGTCATTAACCACCTCTCGCCAGTTTCCACCCCAATAAACCTGGATAATGAAAGCTACTCAAAACAAATTGGTTGAATGATATTTCAGTGTGGGGTGTGTGTACATGTATGTGGGAGGGAGAGATTCATTGAAAATTGAAATCCAAAAGGCACAAGTTGTTGGCGCAGTGTCTTGCCCACTTTTGAGAGAATTCAGTAAGAGCTGTCCCATTTAATCAGCTGCCATTTAAAACTACCACCAGGAATGCCAACTGATTTGTTCTCTCATCTTCTCCCCATAAGTGGTCTTGAATTTCCCCTTATAAGAAGGAATTTCTATGGTATTTTTCAAGTCACTTTGAGAATCTGTATTTTCCTCCATCTTTCTATATTTACTGCTCCTTTGATTACATGAGAACGGGAAATGAAGGGCAATTTTACTAAATGGTTCACTTTGATGACTAAAGTCCAGGGTATTTAATCCACAGTGATGCTAGGCTACAGTGTTTAAGAATAAGGTCTTTAGAGAAGGATGAATCTAGGTGTTCCGACTCTATTATTTACTAATTCTCTGATCTTGGACAAATTACTTAACCTCTCTAAGTCAGTTTAAATATGATAAGTATATAAAGAACTTATAATGATTCCCAACACATACTAAGTCTTCAAAAATGTTTGTTACAGGTTTTTTTCCTCTTCCATGATGGCCCTGCCCTAGGAACAAACACAAAACTGCCCACTTGCAGCCATATTAGACTTTATAGCAATAGAGGAAGGGTATTACTGTTACTCTGGAAAATTGAGGAGGAACAGAAGAAAGGGAGAAGTAAAAGGGTAGTCATTGTAACTTTATAACCTCATATTAATTCTAATATTAATATTTTAATTAATGTTAATTCTAATATTAGTGTTTTAATATTAATTCTAAATATTATTTTATTAACATGGAGACCAGAATCATGCTCAGGTGAGGACCTGCACTGTTTGAAAGGAAACCTTAGTAAGTGCTTGGGTGGAGTGAAAATAAAAGTCCCTTAGTCATGTCCAATCTTTGCGACCCCATGGACTATAAAGTTCATGGAATTCCCCAGGCCAGAATACTAGAGTGGGTAGCTGCTCCCTTCTCCAGGGGATCTTCCCAACTGAGGGATCGAACATCGAACCCAGGTCTTCCGTATTGCAGGCAGATTCTTTACCAGCTGAGCCACCAGGTGTGGCTGGAACTGTTCCTTAGGAGGTGGGATCAAGTAAAATGTTCTTTATTTGCTGGGACATCTTCTTAGCTCCAAGGTTTGATTCCTTTCCCTGCCAACACCCCCTTCAAAATTAGCAGAGCATTCTACTTGGATTACAAAACATTTGATGGGAGTGCATCGTTTTTCATAGTCATTTCCCTGTGGATGCAAGAATGAATCAGTGATACAGGGGCTAGAAGTAGAGAGGACCCTGATTTTGAAAGACCATGAGAGCTGACAGAAGTCTGAGGGTGTTTGGACATTTGCTGGCTATGAGAATTCCGAACAGTTGCTTCAAAGAAAGTTCATCTAAGAAAGAAGGATAGGAAGAGTTATATATAATTCATTGAACAAATATTGAGTGACTTATAATGGGTCAGGCACTAGGCTAAACTCAGGAGATAAAATGATGAAGAAGATATGCTTTTAAGACAAGCAAGTAAATCCAGTGGGTTATTATGACCACAATAAACCCAGGTGGCAAGAAAGCACAGAGAAAAGTACCGACTCACACTCATCAAAGCCAATTTTCCTTATCAGATTTATATACTGAAAAAACAAACAGACATTTCTTACTAGGATTTCAGCCTCTGCTAAAGGGATCAGGAGAGAGGAGAGTTTGTTAACTTTTGCGTAGGACAGATACAGCGGCACTCATCCTCGTGGGGCTGTCTTTAGGGGCAGGTGATAGATGCAAGGGGATCTAAAATGGGAGGCCACTTGGTTTCATGCATATTACCACTATAGGGATGGCATTTCAAACATTTTCATCAGAATAAATGTAATTGTACACAGCAGTGTTGATGTCTGTTTGAATCCTTTGTCTTATCCATTGATGGAAATGAGGCTGGTTCTTCCCAGTATGGTGGTAGTAAGCACGGTGATGGAGGGCACCAGCTGTAGCACCAGACTGCAGGGTTCAGTCAGCTCAGATCTCCCAGCTGCATAACTTTGAACAAGAGCTTCACCCCCTTGTGTTTCAGTTTCCTCAGTTACGTAATAGCTGTGATAATGGTATATACCTCACAGGGCTATTAAAGGATTCAGTGAGTTAACATAAATGAAGAGCCTGGAATGGTGCCTAGAACATTGTAAATACTCATAAAATGTTATCTAGATTAAAGTTATTATATCAATATAAGCTGACCCAGGATGAGGAGTAGAGATTTTAGTAGCCTCAGACAATTGGACATGTCCTCAATTTATTTCCTAACCCCCTTTTATTAAGTTTTATGTGTTTAAATAAATACAGCAGACCCACTATATTTACTGACTTGCATTTTAAAACTGATCATCTACCAGGCACCTTTTGCCTCTGTTTTTAAAAATGACAGTTACCTCTTGCCACTACTCCCTTTTCTTTTACCCCCCTATTGGTCTTGATTATAATTTTATCCATCTATTCTGTTTTTTTTTTTTTCCCCTCCTGGGTGATAAAAGAACAGGCACTTGATTCTGGACTAGAAAACTGGCTCCATGTCTTATTTTCTGGGAAGCCTTCAGCAATTAATTCATTTTGGCATTGATTTCTCATCTCTAAAATTGAGATATTACTTCTAACCTTATTGAATTACTGTGAGGATTAAAAAGGATATCAGTGCATTACAAAATACCTTGCACAGAGCCTGCCATTTAGCACAGGCTCTCTCTTTTCCTCTTTCTATCAGCCACTGTGATGATGATCAAATCAGGAAGCTCTGGTTCTAACCCCACTCTATCTAAGGGCACCCAATCAGCTGAATTTGGAGCTGGCAGCTACCATAGCAGGTTGCTTGGCAACCCTCATGGAGTTGCAACAGCCCTGAAAACAGTTTGAATCAGCAAGGTTCAGTGATGGCAGACTATCATAAGCATTACCTAAATTTGAAGGGATAGCACATTGCCAGAATATTTCCCCAGCTTTCTGCAAGAATGATATGTGACCCAATCAGAGATCAGGGGGTTCCTGAAAGGCAGAGGCTTACATTAAATGGCTTGTCTTTTGACCATCACCGCTGATGGAACCAGTTTATAGCTAATTTGCTACACCTAAGTAAACTGGGGCACTCAGATTATAAGAAGTGAAAGAGATACTTGGGATTTTACAAGCAAATGTCTCATTAGAGTACTTCAGAGAGATGTCGGCCATCTACCCAAAGCCGTGAGGAGTAACTTTCTCATTTTCATGATTTTAGAAGTGATGATGGAAGAGCGGTGCTTTCGCCAAAGGCAAATAGCTCAGCCTGCCCCGGGGAGGTTGTCTGACCTCTTTTCCCTTTTCAGGGACTTTTTATCCTTTTTAGTTTTCTTCACACACCAGAGATTACGTGTAGTCAGCTACAGACACTATCTTCAAAGAAAACTGGATTTGGTTTCTGCTAACAACATTCTCCCGAGATACGTCTAATAGTATCCCACATAGCATGTGGCACATTGTAGGTGACACGGTGTTGCTGACAGACGGACTGCGACAGAGTCTGGCCTTTCAGGGAAATTAGACTCTAACGTCAACGCAGGCCCATTAGAGGAAAGTGTATTCTAAGGCCGTGGAGCTATTGGCAAAGCTGAAGCCAGGGCCCAGGTCTCCTGACTCTGCTGAATGAACCATCTCCTATTCTGATTAACTTTTCAAAAATGTCAATTTCTTAAGAAATAACGGAAGTTGTATAATGCTCAGAAATTTTTCTAATTTAATCATTTAAAAACATTGGCAAGACTAGATAGAGCAAATGTAGTTTCCATGAAATAACTATTTACCAAAAGAGAAAGCACAAAGAAAAGGTAAGATCAGGAGACTTAACATCTGATATTTGGACAAAACATAGCTTTTTACCCCTCAATCGGTTACAGTCTCTGGTTTAAAAGCCTCAAGACTTCAAGGTTGCGCACTGTCTAAGGAAGAAAGCCCAGACACCTCAGCCTGGCACTTAAAGCCCTTCCTATCCAGCCCTGATCTTTTCAGCCTCACCTCCCAGCATCACATTTACCAGCAGTCGACAGACAGACAGACTGCCCTGTTTGGCTTGTCCTGAAGACCTCCTTGGATTTTCTACATCTCTGCTTTGGCTGTTGCTCCCTTTGCATGAAATGCATGTCCTCATCTTCTTGAAGATCAAACTCAAGGGTCCTCCCACTTTGAAACTTCATTGAACATCTCTTTAAATATGAGCTTTTCCACCCTTGAATTTCCCAGGAAATTCCATTTTTAGTTGCTCAAAAGGAACTTACCACATATTAATTTGTACTAGTAATAGGAGTAGTGGCTGCTGCCATTCACTGAGCATTTACTAAGTACTAGTTACCACTGTAGTCATGTTAAATGTTAGCTGTTTTATTATATGAAAGATACTTCAATTTGCATGAATTAAAAATTATCAGAGGACAAGGCCACAAGGTAATGCTCCACATCTTGTGATAACATTTATGCAGGACAAACATGTATAGAAGGAAAAGCTAAAGGTGTGAGATCAAGATAACCCTTTTCCTTTTTAATTGTTTCTAAACAACTATTGATTTTCCCATTTTCTAACTTTCTTGCAGGGATTCTAGCCAAATAAGAGGTTTAACGGGCTCATTATTCTTCTATACAGCAGCCCAAACCAGATACACATTCCCACATGGGCACTATCAGCTGATGCTGAGCAGTGGTGTTCTCCTCAAGTACATACGTAGAATCAGTGTCCTTTTCTTTCTTCCGTATTCCAAAGGCCTTCCTTGTACGTTTTTTCAATCCTGTGGGAAAACAACAAAAGGTCAGAAAGTCTATTTTCGAATGTTCCTAGCAACATTCAAGGGAACTATTTTTAAAGTTGCAGCACATTAGTTAAATCTGAATGTTCAAAAAGACATGAAAGTTTCTTCATGTGTATGCATGTGTGTGCATATGTGTACGATTCATTATCATATTTTTCAACAGAGTTTATCAAGGACATGGCACTGTAAGCTCTTAGCACTATAAGCAATGTAAGAATATAAAAGTGAGGCTTCCCTGGTAGCTCAAGCAGTAAAGACTCCACCTGCTAATGTAGGAGATGTGGGTTCAATCGCTGATTCGGGAAGATCCTTCATGCTGCGGTGCCACTAAGCCCATTTGCCACAACTATTGAGCCTGTGCTCTAGAGCCCTGGAATCTCAACTACTAAAGCCCTCACCTAGAGCCCATAGTCCCCAGCAAGAGAAGCCACTGCAATGAGAAGCCTGTAAATTGCATTTGGAGAGTAGGCCTGGCTTGCTGCAACTAGAGAAAAGCCCACACAGCAATGAAGCAAAACTAAGTAAATAACAAAATTATTTTTTTTAAAGAATATAAATAAATAGAAAGGAGATCAGAACCAGGTACAGAAAAGTTGGCAAGCTTTTCTTAGACTATTGTTATTCATTCTTCAAATAGGCACTATGCCAAGAAACCCAATCACAGATTTCGAACAGTAATTTCCAGATTAGATGTATTCTTGAGAACAGGATAGTTCCAAGACAGAAATCATGTAAACCACATGAGAGAGCCACATTGGTCTGACATCTTTGTATTCATATACCCAATTCATCCTTTTCTACTTTCTCAATTTGGTGGCTTTATTGGATTCTCTGAACATACCACAACATCTATACTCCAACATCTCTTTTTCCTTACCACTGGCTGAAATGTTTTTCCTATCTTGTTGATATTTAGAACTTCCATACATGCTTCCAAGGCCCCATCAACTTCCACCTCCTCTGTTGAGGGCCTCCTAATCTTAGTGTAGCCAGAAAACGACTGTCCTGTGCTCCCCTCAAATTTTGCTCTTATATGTATTGACTTAGCAACTAACCAACAATGATACAGTATAATACAACAAATTACTCCACCTATTAATTCCTATGTCAGTTTCCCACATAGACTGTAAGACTTTCTAGGACAGAGGCCAAGGATATGCTCTCTATATCCTCTGCACCAAACACAGGAACCAGATAATATTTGTTGATTTAAGATGTCTTCTAAGAAGCATCATTCAGGTGCTATTGGAATAAGAAGGCTCCTTTCTTCCATCCTAGGTAAACCAAGCCCAATCTTGTATGTTCCATTCTTGTCCTATCAAGGTTCTGTCTGGGATTCCCATCTCCTACATGTCCTGTGGTTACACGTGTGGCTTGCGTTTCTCATGTCGTGTGAGTTCTCAGTTGTGTCCAACTCTTTGATCCCATGGACTGTAGCCGGTCAGACACCTCTCTCCATAAGACTTCCCTGGCAAGAATACAGGAGTCGGCTGCCATTTCCTCCTCCAGGGAATCTTCCAGACCCAGGGTTCAAACCTGCATCTCCTGCATTGCAGGTGGATTCTTTACCACTGAGCCATTGGGGAAACCAGTTCCTCATGTTAGTGAGTCTTATTCAGATATACCATTGCCTATATATTCAAAGCCTTAGACTTGTTACTGGTGGTTTGGAAATTTTTCTTCACAAATTATATCTGGAAAAGTCACTGATGTTCAGAATTTGTTTGGTACTACCGGGTGGATCTGGAGAAGAAAATGGCTACCCACTCCAGTATTCTTCCCTGGAGGATCCCATGGACAGAAGAACCTGGCAGGCTACCGTCCGTGGGGTTGCAAAGAGTCGGAGACGACTGAGCGACTACCACTACCAGATGGATTGGGCGTCCCAGGGGGCTCAGTGGGTAAAGAATCCACATGCAGTGCAGGAGACGATCCCTGGGCTGGGAAAATCCCCTGGAGGAGGGCACGGCAACCCACTCCAGTATTTTTGCCTGGAGAATCCCCGTGGACAGAGTATCCTGGCAGGCTACAGTCCTTGGGGTTGCAAAGAGTTGAACGTGACTGAAGTGACTGAGCATGCACGCATGCTCCAGGTGGATCAAAGGGAAAAACACTGACAAAATCAGAGATTTGATGTCATCTTCTAAAACATATGAATCAGCCCAGACCACTTGGATGATCTGAGTCATTCATTATCTGACTCTCAAGATACTACTCAAATATAATCTCCAAATGCCTCTGTTTGTCTAATTTTGCATTTGAACAGTCATTCCATTTAAGAGGTTTAGGTCTTTAAAATGTCAATGTTTGTTTAAAAAAAATCTCCTCCCACATTAAGCTATTCTCCATTACTCTCCACATGAGGTGTTCATAGAAAACTTACTGACATTTAAAGTATCCACCCATTACATTTAGGAATACCTTCCCTCTGTCATTTTAAATTTTGAGTGTGAGAAACTTCTCACCTCTAATTGCCTTATGTCCTTATAGGGACAAAATTGTCATTTTCTTCCTATAATTTTTCTTGAGCTTTAAGTCTCTTCACTGGCTTCTCCATGCTCTTAATTCAGCTTTGGGGGTCCCAGTGAGTGCTATATTCACTGGTCAATATTGGTTTTTATAGGATTATAAAACAAATGCTATTATTGTCTTATGTTTTCAAATTACTTTAGTTCCTGTAACTTGATCATGAGATAAGAGATAGCATGTCCTACCAAACAGATGAGAAAATACAGACAAATTCCAGTAATTCTTGTATTAAATTAGTAACAGAACAGGCAATAGAAGATTTCCATAGACTCTGTCCTGTTTTTGACCACCAAATTTGGATAATAGCCAATTTGAACTAGGTCATGAACGTCATGAGTTGTCCATTTTCCAGTGAAAACTGCTCTGGCTCAGGCTTCAGGAGACAGAGTCCATCGCCAGCATCATTTCTAATTGTATAGATGAATATGAGTTACATTTTTTTTTTGTATTTCCATCTCTCAGTTTACAACAAATCAGCCAGTAACAAGGAATGAAAGAATTTGCACATATTCACAAAATGCAATGCCATTCTGTAGTTTTAGTTTCAATGAAAGTCATATTTCCCATATGTAGAATACATTCTCATATATGGAATATACACAGAAATACACCAGAGGTGTGACAATCCAGAAAAACAAAACTAATCAAACTGTTGAATAAGAGAAAACACTGAAAACCTTTACCCCTTGAAAGATGGAAGATGTGAAAGTTTAGAAAACTATAAAGAAAATTCTGAAAGGCAAAAAAATATGAAATACAAAAGTTATTCATATCTTAATAGCTCTTTGAGAAGATGCAGGAAGAAACAATCATACCAAATGAACTAAAAGTGAATGGATAAGTGTGGTCAAGTATTTTGAGAGTTTATTTAAAAATATTTAAAGAACATACACATGTCCACACTGCTATATTTAAAATGGATAACCAACAAGGACCTACTATACAGCACATGGAACTCTGCTGAATGTTATGTGGCAGCCTGGATAGGAGGGGAGTTTGAGGGAGAATGAACACATGTATATGTATGGCTGAATCCCTACCCTGTTCACTTGAAACTATCACAACATTGTTAATTGGATATACCCCAATACAAAAAAAAAGTTTTAAAAAATATCCAAAGAAATTCTTCAAAAGAGAACAAGGATAGTCAAAGATCTTATAGTAGTAACAAGCTTAAGATACCACATATGGTAACATAATAAGCTTAAAAAATACTATATCCAATGATTTTTTTCACTTCTGACTCTCAAACCACATGAAAGTTTTAAAGTGAATTTCTACAGTATAATTATCCTTTAGGCTGGGTCATGAATTTTTGTCAATTATTCTTTACCAAAAATGGAAGGGAAAAAATCAAGTGTCTTTGAGAAATGAAGTAACTAACTTTTCCCTTGCCAACATCTAAACAAAGATTTCTAAAGAGGAAGAGTTTTAATGTTCTGATGATCTGAGGCTAGGACAGTCCTCGTCCAAGCTATGGAGCTAAGAACACACTCCCATGTTCATGCAGAACTGGGTCAGGCACACGGAAGTCTGGCCTGTGCCTGCAGCATCTCTCCACCTCATTTAGATTCCTTTAGCCTCCTCTGGTATTATGGGAGAAGCTAGTAAAGTCTTGGAACTACAACAGCAAAATTTAAAAATAGATGGATTTTTAAGATGGTAGGAAAGCTTATTTCAAGATAGGTAGTCCTGGGTATGATGTTACAAGGTAATGAAATAGCAAAGATGCAGAAATGGACAATAGCAACAGCACAAATATATAGAGTAATGTTTGTAGCTACCAAAACTGAGGTCCAGCCTACGGGTTAGGTACCAGCTGCTTTGCATATATTGACTCATTTAAATTTCTAACAAGCCTTGTGAAAAAGTAGAAGGTATTTTCTTTGCAAATGAGGAGCCTGAGGGTTTACCTGAGTTAGGTTTTATTTATCATCATCTCTAGGGGTGGGTAATGGAGGTTCTTTACCCACGGATCCCAAGAGTTCTGCTGGACTGTGTCCTAATTTTCTTTACATCCCCTCCTTGTGGGGGGGGAGACAGTTTCATTCATTGATCATTCATAGTTTCCTTTTCCATCTATATGTAGACGAATCCTAAATCCATAGGTCAGATCAGATCAGATCAGATCAGTCGCTCAGTCGTGTCCGACTCTTTGCAACCCCATGAATTGCAGCACACCAGGCCTCCCTGTCCATCACCAACTCCCGGAGTTCACTCAGACTCACATCCATCGAGTCAGTGATGCCATCCAGCCATCTCATCCTGTCCTCCCCTTCTCCTCCTGCCCCCAATCCCTCCCAGCATCAGAGTCTTTTCCAATGAGTCAAATCTTCGCATGAGGTGGCCGAAGTACTGGAGTTTCAGCTTTAGCATCATTCCCTCCAAAGAAATCCCAGGGCTGATCTCCTTCAGAATGGACTGGTTGGATCTCCTTGCAGTCCAAGGGACTCTCAAGAGTCTTCTCCAACACCACAGTTCAAAAGCATCAATTCTTCGGCGCTCAGCCTTCTTCACAGTCCAACTCTCACATCCATACATGACCACAGGAAAAACCATAGCCTTGACTAGATGAACCTTTGTTGGCAAAGTAATGTCTCTGCTTTTGAATATGCTATCTAGTGCTATTTCCTGAGCTTCTGGATATACAGTACTTTTTATCATACTCAAGCTTCTATAAATAGGCATCATATTTCTTTGAAAGCCTTTAGGTGCCACCTTATACACATGTAACCAAACCTTTAAAGGCATGTCCAATCACTTACAAGTGTTTTCTGAATAAATCCCCCTTAAAATGAAACAGTTCTCCATGAACAAATGAATTAAAAAGAAATGTGGTGTACCCTTACAATGTAATATTATTTAAAGGAATGCAGTACTGACACATGCTACAACATGCATGAACCTTGAAAACATTATGCTAAATGAAAGAAGCCAGATACGAAGAACCACCCAGTGTATGAATCCATTTATGTGAAATATCAAGGGCAAGCAAATTCATTGTTATAGAAAACCGAGTAGAAGTTGCCAGGGGTGAGGAAGAGGGGAAAAGAGGAGTGTCTGCCTAGTTGGTATGGAGTTTCCTTCTAGGATGGTATGAAAGTTCAGGAAATATATAGTGCTGACAGCTACTCAACACTGAGAATGTACTGAATACACTTTAACATGGCCAACATGGTAAATTCTGTCATGTTTATTTCATCACAATAAAAAAGAAACAGAATAATTCAAGCCAGATTGTCCTGTGACCAAGGGGAGAAAGATAGGAGGGAGCAAAGAAGAAAAGAAAGAGACAAGGTGGATTGGCTTAAAAGTTTGGGATTTTTTTTTTCCTTTTAATTTATTTTTGTGCTAAAGTTGTCAATATTTAGTAAAGACACTGGGAGCTAGATAGTCACAAATCTTTCTTCATGATGACCTTCACTATCAAGAAACTGGTATGTCCATGACAATTGATAACTACAACTAAACCTCCAGCACTTCTTTCTCATGTAACAGATGTTTACAAAAAGCATCATGAACACATTTTTAATGTTCCTTTCAGCTTTTCTCATCAGATCACAATGTTATGTTAACCCCTACTAGATGGTAAGCTCCATGAAGGTAGCCCCTCCACTGTGTAATAGATGTCTGTCTTTATTTTCATTGTCCCATAGTGGTTCCCAAATAGAATATTCCTTAAAGTAATTCATTCAATTGTAATAACATAGAGGCACTATTTCTCATCCCCTTTTCAAACTGTAAGTCAGACCACTGGAAGCTTATGAAATCAATTTGTTAGGGTGAAACCTTCATTCAAAAATGAAATAGAAGATGAAAACTAAGTGTACATTACCTGTAGAAAGGATGAAGACTATATCATGAAATTCTTGGTCTCAGTTATGTGAGTGGTCAATGTTTGCAAACAGGGTGACCATGTAAAATACTTTTCTTATGACAGCTCCAAAATGTACAAAAGTGTTTAAAAATAACTTTAAAAAGTCTTTTAAATTTACAACACAAATGACTGTGTTCACTAATGTTCTTCTCTGAAATGTCTTTGAACTAATTATATTTTTAAATTAGATACCTTAGAATCTAAAGATACCTTAGAACTTCCTTACTTTGAGTGTACAGCTCTGCAGGTGAAGAAGAAATAGTACAGCAAAAAAATTCCCTTTATCAATTTTTCTTTTCTCTCAAGTATAACTGTTCTGTAGGGATTCATTAAGTAAACACTAAATTCTAAATTTAGCCTTTAAATGTTACACAGAAAATAGAATTTTTAAGAAGGACCTTCCAAAAAAGAATTTGGCCTCAGTACTCTGTTTTATCTTAGATAAAACATCAAAATCTGATACTCAAAAGAAACCACAGAGTTTTTGCTTGGTTAGTCTCATGTCTCCTAGTTTTAAAAATTACTCTTGATATATTAATACTTTTCCCTAAAAATAAAGATTAGTTCTTTAGATGGACAGATTGAGATAACAGTCCTGGAGCTGAGATCAAATAGGAGAAATCAAGGTGTAAGCATCCTGTAGGCAGTAGCCAAGGACTAACTACACAGAACACAGAAGATGCTGCTCTTCAGCAGAGATGCTGCCACACAGGAGTGTAAGCGCAGAGTTCTGCCAGCACCTCCTCCTTTCTCTCCTGTACTGAATTCTTACCATTCCACTGCTAGCTGGTAGGACAACAAGAGGTCAAAGGCAGAACGGTCACCACCATCAGCATGTTGGTAGCAAGTTGGTTTATCTTCCAGCTATCTTAAAGGGGCTGGGGGAAGGGAAAAGATGTGGCACTACTTTTTAACACCTTTCTCACTCATGTACTGGTGGCTCAGATGGTAAAGAATCTGCCTGCAATGCAGGAGACTCAGGTTCTATCCCTAGATCAGGAAGATCCCTTGGAGAAGGGAAAATGGCAACCCACTCCAGTATTCTTGCCTGGAGAATCTGGACGGAGGAGCCTGGTAAGTTACAGTCCACTGGGTCACAGTCCAGACAGGACTGAGTGACTAACACTTTCTTTTTTCACTCATGTCACAGTCTTGCTTACATACTGCTTTCACTAACAGCTCTGAATTATGGTGTTAAACACCCCATATAAGCATACTGCTTTTAAAATTGTTGAAAAGGTGGCACTTCTGGAGAACACGTTCCTGGGGTATATCTGGTCCTTCTGCTTCCCACCTGCTACAAACAGTGCTTTTGAGCAGAGCTTGGACAAAGGAAAAGGCTTGGGCACAAGGCTAGCTCTAAGAGTGAACTGGAGCTTTGGAAGAAAGAGGAACACTGGAAGGAGGAGAGGGTGGCAGTGACAATTGTTTAAGGTTGGTATGTAAAACACAGTTCATAGAGGAATACAAGCCATCTCATTATCTGCCTCAGAAGCATGAAGACACACCTCCCAGAAGCCCTGCAGGGGACATGGTAGAAGGGAACAGAATACATGGCCTACTTTGGAATCTGGAGATCTGGGATCATATCTCAATTTGACTTCTTACTGGCTGTCATTTGCAGCAAAACTTACAGACACTATGAGAGGAATTGTGTTAATTTCAGTATAAGATTCATGTCTTCACAGGACATGAGGTTTGGAGGAACAACCTTCATTTTTCTCTCTGTAATCCCTAGAAGTGAGGGGAAGGCAGCACTGGTTCACTAGGTCCTTCAATGTGCCGGGCACTAGGCTAAGCTTTTTTCAAATTTAGCCAGCTGAGCTATTTAAAATATTAAAAGATGATGCAGTTAAATGTTGTTCTCAATATGCCAGCAAATTTGGAAAACTCAGAAGTTGCCACAGGACTGGAAAATGTCAGTTTTCATTCCAATTCCAAAGAAGGGCAATGCCAAAGAATGTTCAAACTACCATACAACTGTGCTCATTTCACATGTTAGCAAAGTCATGGTCAAAATCCTTCAAGTTAGTCTTCAACAATATGTGAACCAAGAAATTCCAGACGTACATGCTAGATTAGAAAAGGCAGAGGAACCACAGATCAAATTGTCAACATCAGTTGGATCATAGAAAAAGTAAGAGAATTCCAGAAAAATATCTTCTTCTGCTTCATTGGCTATGCTAAAACTTTTGACTATGTGGATCACAACAAACTGTGGAAAATTCTTAAAGAGATGGGGAAAAAAAAAAAAGAGATGGGAATACCAGAGCGCCTGACCTGCCTCCTGAGAAACCTGGATGTAAGTCAAGAAACAATAGTTAGAGTGGGACATGGAATAACAGACTAGTTCAGGATTGGGAAAGGTGTCTGACAGGGCTGTATATTGTCACCCTGCTTATTTTACTTATATGCAGAGTACATCATGGAGAATGACAGGCTGGATGAATCCCAAGCTGGAATCAAGATTGCTGGGAGAAATATCAATAACCTCAGATATGCAGATGACACCACCCTTATGGCAGAAAGTGAAGAACAACTAAAGAGCCTTTAGATGAAGGTGAAAGAGGAGAGTGAAAAAGTTGGCTTAAAACCCAACATTCAGAAAACTAAGATCATGGCATCTAGTCCCATCACTTCATGATAAAAGATGGGGAAAAAACGGAAACAGTGAGAGACTTTATTATCTTGGGCTTCAAAATCATTGAGGATGGTGACTGTGGCCATGAAATTAAAAGATGCTTGCTCCTTGGAAGAAAAGCTATGACAAACCTAGACAGTGTATTAAAAAGCAGAGATGTCACTTTGCTGACTACGGTCCATCTAGTCAAAGCTTTGGTTTTTTCAGTAGTCATGTATGGATGTGAAAGTTGGACCATAAAGAAGGCTGAGCACTGAAGAACTGATGCTTTCAAACTGGGTGCTGGAGAAGAGTCTTGAGAGTCCCTTGAACAGCAAGGAGGTTAAACCAGTCAATCCTAAAGGAAATCAACCCTGAATATTCATTGGAGGAACTGATGCTGAAGCTGAAGTGCCAGTACTCTAGCCACCTGATGCAAAGCGTCAACTCATTAGGACCCTGAGCTGGGAAAGATTGAAGGCAGAAGGAGAAGGGAGCGATGGAGTATGAGATGGCTGGATGGCATCACTGACTCAATGGAAATAAGTTTGAGCAAGCTCCGTGAGATGGTGAAGGACAGGGAAGACTGTCAGGGAGGAAGACTGACAGGGAAGACAGAGGTATCAGGGGAGAGGAGGAGGAGCCCTAAACTGCATGGGGTGGACCTATCTGAAGGCATGTGCATTAAGGCAAGGAACAGAGATCAGGGAAGCAGTGTGGTGTGACCTCACCACATTTTTAGGTGAACAGCACATATACAACAGCACATTGAAAAGCTCAATTTAGCCCAAAACACACTGAATAAATAAAAACCAAATAGATGTAATGTTTTAAGTACTTAAGATGTTTCAGGAAATCTGTCAGGAACTTCCCTATATTAACACAACCTTACAAAGTAGGAGCTATTATGTTATTGATTACATATCATGGTTCATGAGGAGTGACTGGAGCCAGGTCACACAGGTGGTAATTGACAGACCACATTCAGAGTCCCCTCTGCCTGACTTCAGAGCCCATGCCCTTCACGTCTTTGGAATATCTTTCTGTTAGTTCACAATTTGTTTTGCCCTCTTATCAAAAACAAGAGCAAAAGCAAACACAAAAACCTTAATTTTTTTAAAATTGAAAGACATTTTTAGGGAAATTAGGCAGGACATTTGTTAAGCACAAAGACTGTATTTTGCATATTTACATCTTTGTGTGCTGCCCAGTGAACATAAGGAGACCCAATAAATGTTTGCTAAATGAATTATTTCTGTGATAAACATGAATTCTCAGCTTAAGTCTTCATCAGCTTGAGGGGTTACTCAAAGGTGAATTGCATGTAATGGAATTACTTATTTTCTCCAGGAACTCAGGCCAAACATTTGGTCTCAGTAATAAAAAACAGGCAAATTTAATTGCCCTGGGCATAATGCCGCATATTGACAGCAACTCTCACTGGTAATATCTATTCATTATGATGGCCACTGTATTTCTGTCAGGAAAGATTAAAATACTTTGCGTATTAGCTTTTCCTCTAAGTTTTAAATATAGGTACTATAATCCAATTCAGATTCTTTGTTTTAAGAAGTTCTGACAGAAAAATTTAAGACCAGTTAAGAAGAAAGCCAGTTCCTCCCATGATTTTTTATGATATTTATGATTTTCAGCATCAAGACTACTGCCTAAGGTATGGGAGATGCTTAATAAAGGCAAGTACCAGGGAATATGAAGTTCAATGTCAAGCAGTACTTGGCACAGTCAGTTAACAAATGTTTCTTGATTGATCTACGCATTTACCGTTTTAATCCAAATTATTCAAAACTGGTGGGCATGTGCTCTTCAGTCTGAATGCTTTACCTTCATTTTTATGTGACTCAAAGGAAATCCAGGTGATCTTTGTACTTAGTGAGTACAGAGCCTCTTTATAAAATAGCACCCTTTCATTCTGAGCTGAGTCTATTCTCAGAAATATGCACGTTAATGACACACTCCATTAGAATTGGATTGCAAAAGAGGCTGATGTGGATGGCACCTTGAAGATCAGGTTTGATATATGGGAGTTCAGGTTAGTGCACTAAAATGGAGATGGCCATAAGACATTTAAGACTTCAAGGGCTAAAAATAATAATGATTTTTAAGGAACATGGACATGGTAACATGGAAGAAAATGTTGAAACAAAAATGGTCATGAAACAGGCTTTCCACAAAAGGACCTAGATTTGCTATGTCAATATCACTGCAATGAAGGAGTTGAGTGAAAATGGGAAGAGTTTTGAGCAGGTGAACAATTTCTATTAAGCATTAAATATAGCAACAAGGTGAGCTTTCCTGGTGGCTCAGTGGTAAAGAATTTATCTGCAATGCAGCAGAGGCAAGTTCGATTCCTGTCAGGAAGATCCCCTGGAGAAGGAAATGGCAATCCACTCCAGTATTCTTGCTTGGGAAATCCCATGGACAGAGAAACCTAGCAGACTACAGTCCATGGGGTCACAAAAGAGTCAGAGAGGACTTAAGGATTAAACAACAACAGTAACAAGATCCATAGGAAACATACATAGTTGTAAAAAAATGTAGGAGCTTTGAATTCTGAAAAACTTTTGTTCAAATCCCATCTTTACTACCTCCAGGGGCAAATTACACAAACTCTCTGAGTCTGTTTTCTCATCTATTACAAAAGGTGTTTGTAAAGTTTCAGTGGGTGTAAAGACTTTATATCTTACCTAAAATATATATTGTATATTACTTTATGCAGATTTATCTTGCTTTTATTTTGCAGTTTTGATTATTTACAAAGCAATGAGAAATCAGCTATTCTAACAGATTACTAAAAGTAACTAAATGACTGACTTCAGCAGTTACAGCATCTCCATTGCTCTATTCCTTTAGAAATAAAAACATAACATGAAATCTTAAAATAATCAAAATTTCAAAATCTCAAGGTTTTCCTGGTTACAGCTATAAAAACCAAACCAAGATTAAGAAATGGAATTTACTGACATCTATCATAAAATTTCCCCTGGAGAAGGAAATGGCAACCCACTCCAGTATTCTCGCCTGTAAAATCCCATGGACAGAGAAGCCTGGCAGGTTACAGTCCATGGGGTCACAAAGAGTTGGGCACAACTGAGCAACTGAACACACACACATCATAAAAGGTAAGTGGGGGATGGTTTAATACTCACAGTAAGAAACACAACTATCTCCTAAAGCAGGAAAATATTACATCATTGGTGAAGACTTTACTGTGTGCAAATCTATTACAAACTCTAATCAGCTGGTCATCCCAGCGTGATTGAAAGTAGGCCAGTGTTACTCTTACTTGGGTTAGCAGTGTATGGAATTTGTTTTCTGCTTCTTGCCAGCTAGGGAGAATAATACTTCAAGCACTAGTGAAATTAATTTGACCTGTTCCATGAGAACCTTGTTCTGTAAATGATTTTCCTCTTATCCTCTTTCTCTCTCTCACTCTTTCTCCCTATATCCACTGACATTCTTCTCTCCCTTCCATCTCCATTCCCTCCCCAGCCTGACAGTGACATGTAGACAGAACTGAAGTTAATGATCCTGCACAGAAGGACTCTGGTTTTCAGGCATAAACAGAAAAATTCAATTGAATTGTAATTCACCAAATCTCATTTGCAAAAAACTCCATTTTCAACAAGAAAATGAACCCAAAAGCAAGTAAACTGCACAATAACGGAAATGCTTTTCATATTCTCTCTCTCTCTTTTTAATATTTCACCCAGAGAGAAAGGGGCAAGTCCTTTGGTAAAATCTCTATAAATTTTTAGTATATGTGGCATTTAGCACTGTGAATTAAATTCTTCAAAGGATGAATTTTAAAGAAAGATGGAACATGTCCTACACAGAATTATTTTGGTTTTCATTCTAACTTACTATTTGGAGGCAGAGAGGTGAACAAAGGGAAAGAGATTTACATGGCATGGCAAACTCAATACATCATAGCTATTAGCTAGCTTTATTTAGTGAGAAACCATGGAGCCTGCTTCTAAAAAGGAATGCAAATGGTTTAAAAAGTTAAAAACACATAAGTATGGAGTTATTTCTTTTTAAAAGAAGGTCAGTTATTGGAGGAACATATACAAAATAAAGGTTAAGAGGGAACTAAGTTCAGAATTTAGGTCTAATTTCTTTTGAGAGGTCTCTGGAATACATGTGGATTAATTCTGTTTCTAAGGTTTATACTAACAATAGTCATTATCATCATCATTCACCTATCTATTCACCGATCCTCTGTACTTCTGTCCACTCACCCACCCATCCATCCTTTGACTATAATTTCCAATAGGTAATAAAGTTCATTGTCATGAAATTATGCCTGTTGGATGATATAAATCTATCAAGTTGCGATGAAAAGCTGCTCGCTTTTAGTCTGTTCTCACTGGAGGTAGAAAATATCAAGTCAGTCCTCTTGGAGAGTTAACCCTTGGTAGGTATGATGATTTATTAAGCCATTGCCTCAGCAGCTTGGTAAGCTAAGCAGTCATATTATTGTTCCCGTGTTTTATTTACAGATCTTATAATCTAATCACTTAAATTCATGTCTATTGGTCTACCAATGAATGATTCCCTGATTCTAGGCCCTCATATTTACCTAGGAAGCTCAGATGGTAACTTTTCCCATCACTGGTCAGTATTCTCTTCACCAATTTCTCAATGTTGGGCAGGCAGATAACTCTAGCCTTTTATTAAATGTCCAGAGTCCTGCTAGCTTTCGAGTATTTGGAATCACCATCAGAAGATCTCATCTTCTCATTTGGTGGTTGATAGAATAGGGGTGTGCTGGACATCTGTCATGTGCCATGGATGCTTCTGGACTAGAGATGCAGTATCTAATATGATGCTTGAATTATGTGAGGTCAAAGATCAGTTACTAAAACCTTAAAACACTCTCCTTCAATTAAGTACGTGTCATCCACTTTGGCATCTCCTTGCCAATTCATGGATAGGACATGCGTGCATAACTGTGTGGTGTTTAAGATGAAGAGTGACATGAGATGAGGATGTCAGGGGCCAGATTATACAGGGTCTTAAAGGTCAAGTTAAGGACTTTAGATTTTAAAGTACAATGGGCAGACATCGAAAGCATTGGAGCAAGAAAGTGACATCATCTAAATATCTTTTTTTTTTTTTTCCTACCAGCAATGTGAATTGGTTAGTACCAGAGAGCTCCAATAGTAATTTGTATAATGGTCACTGCGATGTGCTAAATAAATAAGTTGTCTCTTCTAGATCATTAAAAGACACAATCACATTGATGTACCAATTATTTGAAAACCAGCATTAGAAGTAGGTTCTGTTTAGAAACTCTAACTAAAATATTTATTAGAATAGCTGAATATCTGAGCATTTCTCACCACTAAAGAGTTTGCCATTTATGACAGTATGTAATTATACCAAATTTGATAATCCTAATTGAGATTCAAACTAATTCAGAGCCTTCAAACTAATGAAACTCCCACAACTCCTGAACTCAAACTCCCTGAATATACTTTACCATATTGCTTCATTATATGTGAGTGGGCAACATAGGTGTGTATAAATAAATATATAATTAAAAAAATATATATATATATATACGTAAGAGAGAAAGAGAGATCAAGAGAGACAGAGAGAGAGAGAGCACACACAAACTATTTCTCATGATGTTCTAGAATACAGAATTTTTTTTGAGTATGGTTTTTGTTTCTATTTCTATGCTAAATATATCTCATTACTTTCTAAATGTCTAGAACAGTGTCATGAACCCCTATTTGGCTGAATAGCATTCCCCCAACAATCTGGGTCACATTCCCAGTGACACTAATACCATTTCAAGCTGAAATATGGCTTTCAGCATTTTGATTAAATATTCTGCTAAGTACTCTAAGAAGACTTTTCGATTTATGAGACTATAACCTCAAAGGTAGAAGAAGGTAAAAGGTGACTTTAATAATGATAAAGAAACCAAAACAAAACAGAAAAAAAGGCATTAGAAATGGGGTTTATAGAAGGAACACCAAGATCCAAATGCCGAGTCTGAATTAAGTTAATTATGTGGTACTTTACACAAATGTATGTTGTTCTTCCTGGAACAGACACATTTACAAGGGTAATTCTATGCGAAATTCAAAAGTTTGCTAGCATCCTAGTTAGGCTGCCCCAGATATTCCTCCTCTAAAATGCCTTTGAAAAGGGTGTGTGGCTCCACACTCTTTTCTGCAGTCACCTAAACACAGGCACACACCCTGTCCAGCACCACCATTCGCTTATGTAGAGCCCATTCAATTCCCCCTCCCCAGGATTTAAGCAGAATTAAATCTGCTCTGAAGTTACCAGAAGACAGATCTTGCTTAGGCTGGCATTTCAGACCTGGTCTATCATATTTCTCTAGTTTTAGCTGTCACTATTACTCTGTAAATAGTCTGCTCTGCAACCGAATGAAAATTCTCCTCATTCCCTAGACAAACGTGCACCTCTGCGCCCTACATCTTAGCTTCTGTTTTCAAGACTCTCTCTTTGGCCCACCTTCTTTTTAACCAGTAACCACAGAGACCCAGCCATCCTCCAGCTGCTTCAGAAATACCCCAACACACCTGCAGGAGGGTCTCCTCCAGAATTGATTATTTCTTCTCTTGAGTTCTTCTAAAACTTAAGACTTCATGACAAAAATCATCCAGCTTTGCCACATAGGACAGTTTGCATGCATGTGTGCTCAGTTTGCATTGTCTTTATTCTTTTGGAGTTTAAGCTGCATGAGGACAGGATCCATTTCTCACTCATCTTGTGCCCCATCACTGAAGCTAATTCAGTGCCCCGCACACAGCAGGTAGTTCATTAACTTTCATGAATTGAGAAAAGGGTTCCAAGCCAGGCCAAGGCCAAGTGTCAGAAAAAGACCTTCTCCATATCTGCTGGATATAAGCAACCAAATCAGGAACTTTTAAGTTAAATTCCTTCCATCACTGAGAAAAGAAACTCCACTAAACTTGCTAATCTTCATGTGTTCAAGTACATGTCAAAAATATACCCAACACCCTAAAAAGCCAGCAAAGTAAATGAAGAAGTAGAAGCAAAGGTGAAAGAAGATACATGAGTGTATGTACACAAATACGATGCGCTAATACTTGCATGGACCTCCCTGGTGGCTCAGTGGCAAAGAATCTGCTTGCCAACATGGGAGATGTGCGTTCAATCCCTGGGTTGGGAAGATATCCTGGAGAAGGAAATGGCAACCCACTCCAGTATTCTCGCCTGGGAAATCCCATGGACAGAGGAGACTGGAGGGCTACAGTCCATAGCGTTGCAAAAGAGTCGGACATGACTTAGTAACTAAACAAGAACAACAACCGCACTTGTGTCTTCAACACAGAAGAGATCCTTAGGCTCCCTCAGTGCCTGTTCTCTCTTATTTTAAGGGCAGAGATAACATTAATCTACTCTTCCAGACTTGAATGGCAGCAGCCAATTAGCGCAGGTCAAACAGGCAAAGCTAAGCATCAGTAGCAATAGCAGCTGCTTGAGAGGAAATGGCACATAACACTCTTAAGAAAATGAGAGGGCTTTTATCATCAGGCTACCAGCCCAGCTTGTTACAACAGAGTCTCTTAGTTTTGTTAAATTCTAGAATGGGGCATTAAGTGGTACTCTAAACAATGATAAATTAAAAAAGCACTTTTTAAGTTTTAGAAAAGGCAGAGGAACCAGAGATCAAATTGCCAACATCTGCTGGATCATGGAAAAAGCAAGAGAGTTCCAGAAAAACATCTATTTCTGCTTTATTGACTATGCCAAAGCCTTTGACTGTGTGGATCACAATAAACTGTGGAAAATTCTGAAAGAGACGGGAATACCAGACCACCTGATCTGCCTTTTGAGAAATCTGTATGCAGGTCAGGAAGCAACAGTTAGAACTGGACATGGAACAACAGACTGGTTCCAAATAGGAAAAGGAGTACATCAAGGCTGTATATTGTCACCCTGCTTATTTAACTTATATGCAGAGTACATCATGAGAAACGCTGGACTGGAAGAAGCACAAGCTGGAATCAAGATTGCCTGGAGAAATATCAATAACCTCAGATATGCAGATGACACCACCCTTATGGCAGAAAGTGAAGAGGAACTAAAAAGCGTCTTGATAAAAGTGAAAGTGGAGAGTGAAAAAGTTGGCTTAAAGCTCAACATTCAGAAAACGAAGACCATGGCATCCGGTCCCACCACTTCATGGGAAATAGATGGGGAAACAGTGGAAACAATGTCAGACTTTATTTTTTTGGGCTCCAAAATCGCTGCAGATGGTGACTGCAGCCATGAAATTAAAAGATGCTTACTCCTTGGAAGGAAAGTTATAACCAACCTAGATAGCATATTCAAAAGCAGAGACATTACTTTGTCAACAAAGGTTCGTCTAGTCAAGGCTATGGTTTTTCCTGTGGTCATGTATGGATGTGAGAGTTGGACTGTGAAGAAGGCTGAGCGCCGAAGAATTGATGCTTTTGAACTGTGGTGTTGGAGAAGACTCTTGAGAGTCCCTTGGACTGCAAGGAGGTCCAACCAGTCCATTCTGAAGGAGATCAGCCCTGGGATTTCTTTGGAGGGAATGATGCTAAAGCTGAAACTCCAGTACTTTGGCCACCTCATGTGAAGAGCTGACTCATTGGAAAAGACTGTGATGCTGGGAGGGACTGGGGGCAAGAGGAGAAGGGGACGACAGAGAATGAGATGGCTGGATGGTATCACTGACTCAATGGACGTGAGTCTGGGTGAACTCTGGAAGTTGGTGATGGACAGGGAGGCCTGGTGTGCTGCGATTCATGGGGTTGCAAAGAGTTGGACACGACTGAGCGACTGAACTGAACTGAACACAAGTTACAAAACTGCTACTTCCCACCATCAAAAAAGGATTAAATGATGTTTGGTCATCTTTGCTTAAGAAATATAAGCAACATAAGAACACTGATTTGTCAGAATATTTGTTGCTTATATTAAAGATATAAGGTATATATTAAAACTTCTAAGATATTTCTAAGTGAAGTGAAAGTCACTCAGTCATGTCCGAGTCTTTGTGACCCCATGGAATAGTCCATGGAATTCTCCCGGACAGAATACTGGAGTGGGTAGCCGTTCCCTTCTCCAGCAGATCTTCCAAATCCAGGGATTAAATCCAGGTCTCCCGCATTGCAGGCAGATTCTTTATCAACTGAGCCACCAGGGATGTAATATACATTACATTTCTACATATATTGCACATTAAAAAATATTTTTCTCTCCGAAAATTAATTTTTGGGGATAAAACTGGTTAGCCATAAGGTAGCATTCCCTGGTGGCTCAGACAATAAAGAATCTGTCTGCAATGCAGCAGACCTGAGTTTGATCCCTGGGTTGTAGGAAGATCCCCTGGAGGAGAAAATGCCAACCCATTCCAGTAATCTTGCCTGGAGAATCCCATGGACAGAGGAGCCTGGTGGGCTACAGTCCATGTGGTCACAAAGACCTGGACACGACTGAGTGACTAACACTAACAGGTACTATTCATACATCATCTCATCAGAACACACAGCACCACACTGTGCTGTGGGTATAATCATCTGTTTGGCAGATAAAGAACACTTCTCTGAGAAGTTCCACAGCTTGGCAGTACGGCATGGATAGGAAGTGATGGTCTGAGGTCCCATGTGGGCTTGTTGAAACCCAAGACGTGTGCTCTTGACCCACTGCACGTGTCTGCTAGGTGGGATGTATGCAGTGCCTTGACTGGGCACTTGCTGAGGGCGCTCGGGAGATCTGGTGATTCTCTTCTCACTTCCCCAGTCTCCTCTGCCAGCACTCCTGGGACCGCCTGTTGTAGCAGTAGCAAGGACAAAGTCAATGGTTGGCATGTAGGAATGGAATATTTCCTTTGCTACCAAGTCCTAATGTTTTGAGTAGGGTTCCCCTCTGCAGAAATGGAAGAGGTTGATCAGACATCTCTGTATGGGGTGTCCCTTGGTCAGGGAAACTCACTCTGGGCCTTTCAGGATGCCCCCATACTAGATCAGATGCAGCCGCAATCAGAAGGCAAGGTGAAGGGAACGTATCTTTTCTCTCTCTGAATTATCAGTTTTCATTTTAGAGATAGAGACAGTGACATCAGCCTCTTCACTTACTCTCAGCCATCAAAACGTACCCTGACACTATTGTGCACCCTCTCTTGCTCAGCTGTACCCACCGGTAGGCCATACTTGAAACAATCAGTTGGCTGTTTTTCACTTCGGCCTAAGGCACTCTCCAGGACTTAGCAGGTTTTATTTGTAAGTATTGCATAGTCAGGGATGCTTGGCTACCTGGTCACTGTCCATAATAAAACTACAAGCCTTAGTCCCTCATCCTAAAGAAAATTTTCATTTGAGATAACTAAACAGAATTTTGTTTTTGAAATAAGAGAGTAACAGGGAAAGTTCATAGTTAAAGGAAGAAGATTATAAACTCAGGCATGTTTCTTAAGCAATTAAATGACCTTAAAATATCTGTTTGAATTCTGTATTAGAAACCACATTATAAGATACTACAGTTTACAGAAATAATGCACGGCTCCAATCCTGTTTTTCTCAGGAAGTATACTTTAGAATTCCAGGAAGAACATACTCATGTAAACAGCCTCTCTAGCTATAAAAAATTTGGTCTTTTACTACGTAGCAGTGGTCTTCATCTTTTATTTTTTTTTGGTCACAGACTCCATTGAGAATCTCATAAAAATATGGGTCCTCTCCCCATAAGATACTGGCACACACATATATCTACCAACCTGTGCATATCATTTCTGCATTATAGACTGGCTAAATGTATCACAGATCTCAAGTTAAGTCCCTTCCTCTGTAGGAACTCAAATTGTTTTGCATTGATATATAACAATAGGATAAAATAAATGATCACGGCCAAGACAACCCAGCAATGCCAGGCATTATGATGAATCTTTGACAGGGACTAAATGTTACTTAGCACTTCAGAAAGAATCAGGGCTTGAATCAGGCTTAGAATTCACAGTGTCTGTCTCTGGACCCATGATGATGGATGCTGTACATTACAATAAGTCAGCTGAGTCCTTTCTCATGTCTCGCTCATGGAGTCTCCCTATTTTTTCTTCTGGCTGGTCTAGTCATCCATTTGTTTCTATTACAAAAAGCCACAGTGCTTTTGCCGGACCTGCAGCTTTCAAAACCACGTGAAGCAGGGAAGAAAATCCCAGTTATTTTGGAAGCAGAACTAGAAGCTAAAGAGCTTGGTTATCAGCAATGATAATGGAAGAAAAAATAAACCTAGTTCCTTTACTGGGTTGATTACAATGCTGGGCTGTCTCACATATTCTATCTCATTTAATCTGTAAATCAATCCTGTTATTAGGTACTATCAGTCCACTTTTTACATGGGGTAAAAATCTAAGAGATTATGTGACTTGTGTAATACACCATGATTAACAAATTTCACTAATATTTAAAAATATTTGTGTCTAGTATTTTTTCAACTTTTATGAATGCTTTTAAAAGTACTATTTAAAAACACCTGAGATCTAACTCTATGCTTCCAATATCTTGAAACTATCTGTGTCTGAGAGACCTCAAAGCTTCTTCAGATGAAAAGCTATGCAAGGGGGGAAAAAGGTGACATACACCACCCAGAACACTCAGGTGAAACACTGAGGTCACATGGATTTTGCTGAGACAAAGCAATTGAAACCGTATGTGGAGGACTGGGCTTCCATCCAGGAGCGCTCACTCATCCTGCTTCTTCTCTCAAGACATGATTAAACCAACCACAGAGATGATCAGAGCTATCAGGCGGTCAGGATGAAACTTCGTCTCCTCTTTCCATTCACCCTCAGACAACAAATTAGCCTTTATCTACATTTCCTCCTAGATCAAAAGGCAAAGCCTTTATGGACTGTCATGGCAGGAACATCAGCTTGTTTTGGACTATAAAGGAGTCATGAGTCATTGTTTTGCTCTATTTGTTAAGAACTCTGGGACATACCAGATAACACAGTAATTCTGTAATATCTTGACTGACTGCCTTCCCCCAACATCCCATTAACAGACAGTCGAATATAATGACTGTCGTTCTACTCTCTTAAAATTCACTTCAAGTATCCAGGTTGAAAACAGCCACACTACAATTTTTTATATCTTACAGAGGTGTCCCCTCTCTTCACTTTCTTTGGAAGCTTCCCATTTCTACCTCTCCTTTCATTTCTCTACCTCTTGGGGAAGTTAGCTGAGATGAGGTAGGCAGACAGTCTAGGGGCCAATGTGTCCAGAAAACCCAACACAGGGACTTCTACCTGGGGAACTATCACTGTAGAACAAAAGAACAGTCAGATAAGAAAGTTTCCAGACTACATCTTCCAAAGTCATGCTTGGAACTGACCCTGGCTCCCCCATCGGAAACAGCCTCCTGTAACTGAAAGTGAAAATATTTGGCAAATGCTTACTGAGCACCTAATATATTCTGGACATTACCCTAGATATTGTTCTACGGAAATAAATAAGGTATAACTTTTGTCTTTGAAGAGCACTGCTGAGTTAGAAAGAGAGATTTATAAACATAAAATTTTGATAGAGCATATCTGGATATGCTTACATGTAGTAGTTAGAGTCTATGGCAGCAAATAAAAAGGGTACCCACCCCAACCTGGGGACTTAGAGAAGAGTCCCACCTGACATACATAACCTGAGTATCACAGGATAAGTAAGAATTAGTGTGGTGGAAACAAACAAAAAAAAAGGGATGAGCAAGAAAAGTGGTATGGACTGAGTAAACCATATAAACATAGGCACAGGATGATGAAACGGATAACATGTATGGAAAATAAACACAATTTGCTATTTGTTACTAAAGCTAAGTAAAAAGGAGACAGTGATAGGAGACGGGACTGTTCTCTATAGAAGATTAAATAAGCTCAGATAATTCTTAACATTCTCTGAAATATGATCAGTTATTAAAGACCTTTTATAGATGAGAAAGCCAAAGCTTAGGGGAGTTAACAAGCTCACTGAAAAAAAAAACGACATAGATATGTGGCATTCTAGCTCATAACTGTCTGACTCCAATGGCCATGCACTTTCCAGTTTCCACCATACCTTGCAGCCTTCCTGATGAAGCATTAGCAAGAGCACTAGACCAGTCATGCAGAGACTGGTCACTGGCTTTAAACAAGACAAAACCTTGAACAAGTTCAAGTTGGGGAAGTTGGTTCATAATATTCTTTTGTGTGTGTGCGTGAGTTAAAGTTTTACTCAGGGTCTTCTTGTTGGTTAGTCTAAGTCATGTTCAACTCTCGTGACCCCATGGCTCCTCTGTCCATGGGATTTCCCAGGCAAGAATACTGGAGTGACTAGCTTCTTCTTTGTCCACATAATATTCTTTTAAAAATTATTTTTTATAACATTTAAATTCTTCTCACTGGTTTACTCTTAAATGTAATTTCCAGTTAGGTCCTAATATAAATGCAGCCCAGTTATTACTGTCCTATTCAGTGACAATTGGCATATATAGTTATCCCCCTGAAAGGTAGCAAGATCCTGGAGTAGGTCTTCCTGTTTGGGGGCTTCTTATCTATTCTGAGCTATTCTCTACAATATAGGCAGAGTGGTTTTCCAAATCTGCAAATCTGATTATGTCTTCCTCCAGCCTAAAATCAGTCAGTTCTAGACCCCATCAATAGCCCTGCACAGTGTTTAAGATCATTCAACATGACAATCTCATTTATTCACTGGCTTTCTTTCCTGTTGCTCTCCCTGGGTCACGCCACCACCCAGTAATACTTCACTTCTTGCACCCTCCATAAGAGTGTGCTATTGGTTCCTGAGCACACTTTCCTTTCTGCTTTGAATTCCTTTTCTCAATACGTTCAGGCAGCAAAACTCCTACTTGAGCTTCAGGTTAAAACCTAATCATACCTTTTCCGTAAAGGTTGCCTTAGTAACATCATCTAGATAGAATCAATTACTTTCCTTGCTGCAGCCATCAGAACTTGTGAATGCCTACTGTTATTATTATTGCCTTATGATTAATGCCTTATTATTGCAACTACTTCATGAATACAACTTTTCATTTTTATGACTTCCATTTAGAGGAGGGAGGTCTCATGCTTGCTTCATCTTTGCATCTCCAGCTTCCGGCAGAATGATTGGCAAATAATATATATTGATAAATATCTGAACAAATGAAAGTTATTCAAATCAATGAAAGATGCAATCTTAGACATTTTTGTCTTAGATGTGAGTCATAATCACTGTGTTTTTTTTTTTAATCTATTTTGGAAAATTAAATTTCTATAAGTTTGTTGAAATAAACCCAAAGGCACAAAGACTGACTGTTTAACATGCTGTTCATAAGGCTGCATGTTAAATGACATTGAACAAAAGCACAGCAAAAGCTCACCAAAGCTCGGAAAAGCTGTGCTTTAAAATATCCATTATAATAAAAGGCAATGAGTCAAATCTTGTCAAAGTTCTTGCATTCATTGGACCTTGGGTTTTAATACTGCCTGCCTCTCTGATCTGAAAAGATGGTAGCAAGGATAGTTTCTGTGAGGGCTGATGGGAAAATCCAGACTCTCTTCAGTGTTAAATTGGAGCTCAGCAGGTTGAAAATAGATCCCAAGTGTCCAGTTCCCTGAAAGACAGAATCAGCCATTTAGCTCCAAGAAACCCAAGGAGAGGAGATCGTCCTCTGAAAGACCTCAGGGTCTCCTTGGTTACAGGAGCTGAAAGTTGTTTTAATGTTTTTTAGTGTGTATTCAGACCATACTCAAATCCTAATGCCATAATATCTTGCGTATTTTCCTCACATACTCAAAATCAAGAGGGGCAGCAATTAAGTCAGACAAATATTCTTGTTCGTTAAATAAATAGAATGGAAGTCCATCTCTTTACACTACAAATCGAAACTTGGAAGGAAGGAGACAAATGAGGATTGAGGGAAAAGCATGACTTGTGAGGGGCATCTTGGGATGGGAATCAGGACACCAGTATTCTATTTCAGTTTTGTCTCTGAATTGCTATGAATTTTCAGGCAAATCACTGCTCTGCAGCTTCAGTCACTTACTGGCCATTTAGATGGACAAATTCCCCAAATTCCATTAAGTATAAATTACTTTGGATGTAAAATTAGGCTAACCCATACCTACCTTAGAAGATTTCATGAGGAATAGACAAAAGAACATGGATGAAGTATGTGTCCCAATGCCCTACGGCAGAAGTTCCCAACCCATTTGATGTCTAAGTAATATTTTCACAAAATAAAAATACCTAAGAGCTCTGTCCATTAGTGGTGGTGGTTTAGTTGCTAAGTTGTGTCCGACTTTTGCGACCCCGTGGACTGCAGCTTGCCAGGCTCCTCTGTTCATGGGATTTTCCAGGCAAGAATACTGGAGTGGGTTGCCATTTCCTTCTCCAGGGGATCTTCCTGGCCCAAGAACTGAACCTGGGTCTCCTGCATTGCAGGCAGATTCTTCACCAACTGAGGTATGAGGGAAGCCCACATTAGTAGTTAGGTACAAATAACTTGATAAGTATTTTTTTGTCCTTAACAGCTTAAGAATTGTATGAACAAAGATACACATATATTGGAATAAAAAAATGAACAATTTTATTATATTTGTAAATAACCACGATTACTTCCTAAGGAAATGTGTGTTCTTGCTGGAACATTGCCTCCTTAATTTCCTGCCCCACATGGACTTTCATTCTTTACTTGCTTTCGTCACCGTAACTCTCGAAAACCCAACTTTGCAAAAATATGAAATCATTTGAAAGAGTAGCATGGTCTAAGGTTGAAATGTGAAGCACCTTAAGTTTGTTCACCATCTGACAAATACATTGTGTTCCCCTGAAAAATTTTAAATTCTGAAGGCACCATGGTACCCTGGGGCAACTTGCCTCATATTTTGGGAACTGCGGCTCTAGCACATAGCAGTTACTCAGGAGAAATCCAAAGTAGATGAATTATCTCTTTCAGGTGAATACTTCTATGATTTGTTAGTTTTTTATTGCTTTTTCTATACTAGTCTGGATAGAGTTCATAAGAAAATAAATCTAAATCAACTACTTTCCCTTTTCTCCTGGATTAAAAGACATCTTTATCATTAAAATAAGTCACTGGTGTCAGTATCTAGAAACTGATCATCTTTGACACTGAAGGTTGCCCATATATATTAATCACTGCAATCATATCTAAAAATACCCACATGCCCGAGAGAACTTACTTTCTCCTACACAGGCTAGTTGTGATCTTTTTCCTACTTGAACTATAAAGGAATTAAATAAAATCTGTTCACAATTTACCAGCTGCATATGGTATTACTTTTTAAGGAATGTTGTATTTAAATGCAAAATCACTCAATTTGGGGAATATTTATTTATGAATTATAAAGGCATTTCAGCCAGCATGTGAATCATGCTTAAATGAGGTGAAACTGAAGGAGGAAACAAAAAGTTAATGCATAAAGTCCTTTTTATTTGGCATGACAGAGGATAGAGTACAGTAGAAAAAATCTCTCAGGGCAGGAGAAACAGCATGTAAATGCTGACTCTGGGGCTCCATCTTGTGTCGATGGCAATTTATTGTTAATGCTTCTCTGGAGTGTTACGTTAAGAAGGACTCTGAGGGAAAATTCAGGCTTTCAAAAAATTAAGGGCAATGATCCCCTAGTGATGTCAGGAGCAGAGACTGAAAGCGTACATGCTGCATATTTGCCACTTCCGACTGAAATATATAGAAATCCAAAACACCCATTTTTGCTTACTTCTTTTACTGTTTTACATTAAAAATAGAAAATAAAACAAATAATTACAAGCCAATACTCTCTCAAATTTTAAATAAATTTCTCAAGTTGACATACGGTAAAGATAAATAGCTTTCTGCTATAATGTAGACTCAGGTCAGCTGAGAGAGCAAATGTATCTTTAAGAACAGTCCCCAAAGTAGCAACATTATAATAATACTAGGAAGTATTAAGCACACAACCATGTTAGGGTTGAAAACACCTGACCATCATCCTCTGCTACTATTCTGAAGGAATAATTCTCTTTATTTGATATCTAATTGCTGTAAAATGCAGTTGCAATTTCCAAGGGGCTCATCACAGATCTTTTAAAATCCACTTGAGGTAACCGTAGATTCACATGCAGTTGTGAGAAATAAGAAAGTGAGAACCGTGTGCCCTTCAACCAGTTCCCTTTTCCAGTGCTGTCTTGTATGACTATAATATAATGTCACATCCAATGACATACAATAATGTCATTGTATCAATGTATCAATTGTATCAGATTTGATCAGACTTTCATGCACTCATATGTGTTGTGAATGTGTATTTGCATTTTTCAAATTCAGTTTTATAACATATGTAGATTCTTGTGACTGCCACTACAGTCAAGCTACAGAACAGTTCTATTACAAGAAACCCCTGAACTACTCTTTTTTTTTTTTTTTGGCTTAAGCAACAGAAATGTATTTTATCACAGTTCTGAAGGCTAGAAATCCAAGACTAAGACTTACGTAGGTTTATTTTCTCTTTAAACCTCGCTCCTTGTCCTACTCCTTAACAGCCATAGCCACCTTTCTCCTCTCTTCTTAATCCCTGGGAACTTTTTTTTCCCCTCTGTCTATAATTCTGTCATTTCAAGAATATTATATCAATGGACTCATACAATATGTAACCTTTTGAGATTAGCTTTTTCAACACAGCTTAATTCTCCTGAGACCCATCCAGTGTGTTTACATGTCACTAATTCATCCTTTTCGTCACCAAATAGTATTCTATAACATGGATTCCATAGACTGGTTTAACCATTCACCCTTATTGTAAAATGAATGGCTAGGTTAAGAAATTCAGTGAATGGAAGTACCAAAAGTACAAACTTTACATGCATAATATCTGATAGAGGAACACAGGAGTTCACCAAAATAACTTTTACCTTTATCCTCTCATATTTTGTGAGGCTGTGGAAGATATTTGGAGGGTATCCCAAGGCCCCTTGGCAAGGTGAAAATCTGATTAAAGGAAACAGGACTCAGTGATGAGAAACAGCCTGTTTTTAAACTAAAAACAGGGACTGATGACATAACTATGGCCTGTTCCCAGGATGACAAATACATTTCCCTTCCAGTAAAAATTATGAGCTATTGGTAGTGGCTGCCTGAGGGCAGTGATGAGAATTCAGAGGCTGAGTCCAGGCTCAGCAGGAACAGAACCTGATGTCTACCCCAAGCATTGGTGGAAATATTGCCACATCTGTGCCAGCTGTTTGTCACCAGTTAGAACTAAAGAAAGCCTGCATCAACTGAAGGTCGATGACCAGCATGAAGCCTATAAGAACAATGTTTAGAAAATCAAACCCAACCCCTGTGTCTCTAGCACTTTGGGTGCAGGGAGCTCCCAGCAAGCAGGTGTCATTGGAAAGTTTATCTTTGTGGTGGGAAAGGATGGCTCAAGCAGGAACTACTTCATAATAATCTCCTGAGTCCTTTTAATTCCATTCTACACACATCAGTGAAATAGCTCTTACTGAGAGAGAAAGCATTGACCTAGTTAGCAGGTGGAAGTTTCTTCTTCCCCTAATTTTTGAGTGTTTGGTACATGACAAGGAGGGTGCTAATGCATTTTATATACATTATCTTCCCTGGTGGCTCGAGTGGTAAGATTCTGCTTGCCAATGCAGAAGACACAGTTTCAACCCCTGTGTCAGGAAGATCCCCTGGAGAGGGAAATGGCAACCCACTCCAGTACTCTTGCCTGGGAAATCCCATGGACAGAGGAGTCTGGCCGGCTATAGTCCTTGAGGTCGCAAACAGTTGGACGTGACTTAGCAACTAAACAACATACGTTATCTCATTAATTCTTATACAATATTGTGAAATTCGGTCCTATTATTACCCTCATTCACAGATGAGGACTGAGGCTTACAGAGATTTGGTAACCACTGAAGCCAGGAAAAGGAAGCCCTTGGTGTCCATCTCCGCTGCCTTTTCTGCCCCATAGTCATTTCTTTCTCTTTATTAGGTTAAAAGAAATTAAAGGTATGCTTAATATACAAACTTATGGTGGTTCTGGACAACATGATTATTTTCACAATCCCTGCTTACCTCTGGGCAATGGCAAAATCCAGTGCCTGGATCCCCACGGTTAAGGACCAGATCTTGGAAATGGAAACTCAAGTGAGCATTTTGAAGCCACTTTGCTTAGTTCTGAGCCAGTCTTCCTAAGTTACATCCTTCATCACCCTAACATACCACAACACAGGTCTTGTCACAAACGACAGAACTACTGGATAAAAAATTGCTGTTTTTTTTTTAACACCTACAGTGTGAGAAATTATGTTTATGTTAATAATAACAAGTCTATTAGATTGAGAGTTTCCCAATGAGATTTACAAGGGGGTAGAAAAATAATTTTAAGAACTAAATAAGTGTTAAAGTTTAATGGGTATAAACCTTTTATATTTAAGCAAAAAAAATTGGTTCTATTTTTCTTTTACATATGTTGTTTATTCCCATTTAATCATTCCATGAATACTCTTCATTCTCACTTCTAGATATGATAAATATAGAAGTATTTTTATATTTATACTCATATTGCTCTTTATTACTTTAAGTTGTGAAGAGAAAAAACACATTCTTGTTATTAGGTAGTCAAGAATAAGATTCTTTTATTTCACCTCTCATGACGTTATTCATAAAGAAACTTGCAAAGCTTATCTGAATATTTGTTCTATTCTTTAATTTAAGAATATGATTAGGTAAATAGTCTTTAAAATATATTGGTATCTATTAATCTTATTTAGAAGAATAGTAAATCAAAGTATATAAGAGATTAAAAAAAATACCTGGCAAGTTGCATCACAAATGAAGAATGATACCAGGTCTCACATCTGTGATCTCAAGTCAAATTCATTGTGCCTTAGAGCTTACACAAATATTCCATTTTCCTAATTGGCTAGAAGACAGTCATAAAAGGGAACTGTGTACTTAATCAGCTACTTACACTAGTAAGTGCTATGAGCCAAGTGACTCTACCAACAATGAACAGAACTGTGGGGCAACAGAAACTCTCATTCACTGTTGATGGGAATGCAAAATGGTACAGTCACTTGGAAGACAGTTTAACGGTTTCTTATAAAACCAAATATACCCTTATCATGCAGTCTAGCAACTGAGCTCCATGGTATTTAGTTAGAGGAGTTGAAAACGTATGTCCACACCAAAACCTGTACACAAATGTTTATAGCATATTTATTCATAGTTGCCATAAACTGGAAATGATCAAGATGTCCTTCAGTAGGTGAATGGATAAATGAACTGTGGTACCTTCAGATGAAGGAATATTATTCAGTGCACAAATGAAATGAGCTATCAAGCTGTGAAGACATGAAGCAAACTTAAATGCATATTAATTAAGTGAAAGAAGCCAATTTGCATGTGACATTCTGGAAAAGGTAAAATTAAGGAGAGGTAAAAAGAGGGTTCATGTGTGTTAGGGGGGTGAATAGGCTGAACCTAGAGGATTTTTAGGGCAGTGGAACTATTCTGTATCATACAACGGTCAGTCCATGTCATTATATGTTTGTGCACATATAATATATACAACACTAAGAAAATGACCCAAAATGTAAACTGTGGACTTTGGGTGATGACGTATCAATGTAGGCTCATCAGTTATAACAAATGTATCATTCTGTTGGGGGATGTTGATAGTTGGGGAGGTTATATATGTATGTGTGTGTGTGTGTGTGTGTGTGTTGGGGGGTGGTGCTGGGAAGATATGTAAATTATCTGTGCTTTTCACTCAACTGTTCTGTGAACTTAAAACTTCTCTTTAAAAAAGTCTATTAGAAGGGGGAAAAAATGAATACAACTGGGAAAGGAAAGGACTTTACCAAAATGGAGGTCAAGGAGAATATGTCCATCCCTAGACATAATCATTCTCACAGGCTTATTTAGAGCTGAATAATAATATTCTTGGCTTAAATGAGGTAAAATTATCTGAGAAATTTTATTGTTTAGCAGTCTGGGTCAAGATTCCTTGTGAGAAGGAATCTAGCATCGTCTGGGAAATGGCTCTATAAGACCTTGGTCCTAAATTCAAAATGTAGAGTGAGGTTGTAAGATAGAGAGGGGTCAAAGATCTCTTCTCCTTTCCTGAAGTACTGTAGCCAATGCTCAACCTTAGTGACAAACCAATGAACACAGAAGATTTCAAGTTTACTGTAGTTACACAATATTAACATGTTTTTTTATCACCCCTAAACAACATTTCTGGGAAAGACTGAAGGCAGGAGGAGAAGGGGAAGACAGAGGATGAGATAGTTGGATGGCATCAGCGACTTGAGGGACATGAATTTAAGCAAGCTTTGGGAGTTGCTGATAGACAGGGAAGCCTGGCGCACTGCAGTCCATGGGGTTGCAAAGAGTCGGACACAACTGAGCAATCTGACACAATATTTAGCAAATTTTACATTGTTCACTAATATCAGAAGCAATGATAAGCATTGATGTTGGTACAATTTGAGAAGGAGGACATCTGAGTTACAGAAGTAGACTGTAGACGGTTTTCCTTATTTAAAAAGTTCAGATATACAGAGCTACATTTAAAACCAATAATTCTGAAAAAAATTATTTTCTAATGTGTCTTCCAATTTTATAGAGATTTACTATAGGACTCTATTAATCACACTAACAGATGTTGACAGAATCCAATTATTCTTAGTAACACACAAAGAGGATAATATTTGTTTTTATCTTCAGACAGATTAGGATTACTCAATAGGCCATCTATGCATTTACTTAAGGCATCAAAAACAGGAAAAAAATACTAAAGAATGATGTTTCCTAAAACAAATATGGAAGATTCTGGAACTTGCTAGACTTTCTTATCTTTATTTGACTGAATAACATCATTTTTATTTTGAATTAGATGTGGTATTGGATAGGATGCCAAAATGTTCTTCAGTACCTAAAAATTGAAATGAAATCTTAATCTAATCTCTGTCCCCAAGCAGTTTAAAAACTTGATGGGTAAGTAAAACACACAGCAAACAAAAAGAGAATACGTGGCATTATATCATCGTGCAGAAAACTGTGTTTCTGTTAATAAACATAATAGAAATTTTATGAGTCATTGGACAATAGTTTTATAGATGAGAAGAGAGTTAGGCAAGGCTAGAAAGACTGGGCAGGTCAGTCCTTGATATTCAGAAGTAAATATTCAGAAGAAGATATGGAATTTTTACATTCAGAGGAAGTTTAAATAACCCATTGATCCCATGACTTCTGAAGATGGTTCCTTTAAAATGTCTTTACTTACAGATAATGTTTTAGGAATATGCTCTCAAAAAACCTCACTTACTGAATCTTCAGAGCTCAGAGTCATCAGATATAAGAAGTGAAGCATCAGGAGAGTGATTTTCCTGAGTGTTTGAATTTTCACCACAGGTATCGCTTGGAAGCTAAGTGATGGGGAGGTATAAACTCCCATCACAATCTCAAGACCTGCTGGGAATACTGTAAAATTCATAGGCTAAAAAGGCCAACAGTTGGAATTTGTTTTAAAGACTCCTGACCTTCTAGCCCAATGTTTAGGAAATTTGTTATGTTTTGATTTAAAAAAAAGAGAAACTGGGGTTAATGACAGAGGACTTTTTTTTTATGCCCAAATGATTTAAGAAAACAAAGTCTAAAATAGGCGCATCTTAGCCTCTTCAGCAAACACTAAATAAATTCATTCTGTTTCCTTCTAGTCATGAGAAATCCCTGAACCCTTCACCTTCTCTTTATCCTAAAGTTACCATGTAGGTATTAGGGATCTAAGTAAAGAAAAACAATGATGACATATGTAGATGCTAAGTAGAACATAAGGTATGATTTCCTATTGATTAAAGCAGGACTGTGTTTGATTGATGGGGAAAAAAAGAATAAAGACTTCTGCTTCTTATGTTAGACAGAAGCATTTTTTCTTTTTTTTTTTTTAACACACTTCTAGCAATTTTATTCTTTTAAGTGTCAGAATCTAGGAGGCAGTAAAATTATTTTACAAACTGAAAGAACATATTAATAGTGTTTTGGTTACATCTGAGAAAAAGTTCAACAAGAATTTATTGCTAATGGTGTGCAAAGAGTAAAACACAAATTAAATATGAAATCAAAAGGGAGGTAAGAATAAAGAATGAGAAAGGAACATCGTGAAGGTTATCTCCACTTCTAATTGCACTTAGAGCTTTCTAGCTCACAGATTTAGCATGAAATGGAAAATACAGGAAGGAAGATCCACTAAAAAGTGAAAAATTAACTCTCTTCAGTTCAGTTCACTCGTTCAGTCGTGTCTGACTCTTTGCGACCCCATGGACTACAGCACTCCAGGCCTCCCTGTCCATCACCAACTCCCAGAATTTACTCAAATTCATGTTCATTGAGTTGGTGATGCCATCCAACTCTCTCATCCTCTGTTGTCCCCTTCTCCTCCTGCCTTGAATCTTTCCCAGAATCAGGGTCTTTTCAAATGAGTTAGTTCTTCATATTAGGTGGCCAAAGTATTGGAGTTTCAGCTTCAACACCAGTCCTTCCAATGAACACTCAGGACTGATTTCCTTTAGAATGGACTAGTTGGATCTCCTTGCTGTCCAAGGGACTCTCAAGTGTCTTCTCCAACACCACAGTTCAAAACCATCAATTCTTCTGTGCTCAGCTTTCTTTATAGTCCAACTCTCACATCTATACATGACTACTGGAAAAACCATAACTTTAACTAGATGGATCTTTGTCAGCAAAGTAATGTCTCTGCTTTTTTTTTTCCATGTTTATTTTTATTTTATTTTATTTTACTTTACAATATTGTATTGGTTTTGCCATATATCAACATGAATCTGCCACGGGTGTACACGTGTTCCCAATCCTGAATCCCCCTCCCACCTTCCTCCCCACACCATTTCTCTGGGTCATCCCAGTGCACCAGCCCCAAGCGTCCTGTATCCTGCATCAAACCTGGACTGGCGATTCTTCTTATATGATATTATACATGTTTCAATGCCATTCTCTGCTTTTTAATATGCTATCTAGGTTGGTCATAACTTTTCTTCCAAGGAGCAAACGTCTTTTAAGTTCATGGCTGCAGTCACCATCTACAGTGATTTTGGAGCCCTCCAAAATAAAGTCTCTCACTGTTTCCATTGTTTCCCCATCTATTTGCCATGAAGTGCTGGGACCAGATACCATGATCTTTGTTTTCTGAATGTTGAGCTATTAGCCAACTTTTTCACTCTCCTCTTTCACTTTCATCAAGAGGCTCTTTAGTTCTCTTCACTTTCTGCCATAAGGGTGGTGTCATCTGCATATCTGAGGTTATTGATATATCTCCTGCAATCTTGATTCCAGCTTGTGCTTCTTCCAGCCCAGCATTTCTCATGATGTACTCTGCATAGAAGTTAAATAAGCAGCGTGACAATACACAGCCTTAATGCACTCCTTTTCTTATTTGGAATCAGTCTGTTGTTCCATGTCCAGTTCTAACTGTTGCTTCCTGACCTGCATACAGGTTTCTCAAGAGGCAAGTCAGGTGGTCTGGTATTCCCATCTCTTTCAGAATTTTCACAGTTTATTGTGATCCACACAGTCAAAGGCTTTGGCACAGTCAATAAAGCAGAAATAGATGTTTTCTGGAACTCTTGCTTTTTTGGTGATCCAGCAGATGTTGGCAATTTGATCTCTGGTTCCTCTGCCTTTTCTAAAACCAGCTTGAACATCTGGAAGTTCACGGTCCACGTATTGCTGAAGCCTGGCTTTGAGAATTTTGAGCATTACTTTACTAGCATGTGAAATGAGTGCAATTGTCTGGTAGTTTGAGCATTCTTTGGCATTTCCTTTCTCTGAAATTGGAATGAAAACTGACCTTTTCCAGTCCTGTGGCCATTGCTGAGTTTCCCAAATTTGTTGACATATTGAGTGCAGCACTTTCACAGCATCATATTTTAGGATTTGAAATAGCTTAACTGGGATTTCATCACCTCCACTAGCTTTGTTCATAGTGATGCTTTCTAAGGCCCACTTGACTTCACATTCCAGGATGTCTGGCTCTAGGTGAGCGATGACACCTTCGTGATTAACTGGGTCATGAAGATCTTTTTTCTACAGTTCTTCTGTGTATTCTTGCCACCTCTTCTTAATATCTTCTGCTTCTGTCAGATTCATAGCATTTCTGTCCTTTATTGGGCCCATCTTTGCATGAAATGTTCCCTTGGTATCCCTAATTTTATTGAAGATATCTCTAGTCTTTCCCATTCTATTGTTTTCCTCTATTTCTTTGCATTGATAGCTGAGGAAGGCTTTCTTATCTCTCCTTGCTATTCTTTGGAACTCTGCACTCAAATGGGTATATCTTTCCTTTTCTCCTTTGCTTGGCCTTGAAGGTTAACAAATCCAGCATATTAATAAATCTATCCATAGAACATTGAAACACCATTGCTCCACTTTCTCTTCAATGGTTCAGTGAAATAGGAGAGAGTCTAACACTTTCACATTTTTGCAGGTGAAGGCACCAAAGGAGAGACAGGAGGCAAGTGCCTTCTAAGAGACTGTTCAGTGAATCAGGGGCTACATGGGGTATGAGTGATAATGAATTGTATATTATTTTACTTTCACACGTGTATGTTTTCAAGTGATGCATACATATCCAGTGATTCCATTTGCCTTTAGCTAGTGAACTATCTCCTAGCTATAATTTCTGTTCTTTCATGAGGATCATAGAGGGGAGATAGGAACTAGCTATGTAAATAAATGTAACAGCATATGACAAAGGAATATGCAGAAGAAAGATACCACTAATCTGCTTGGTGGGAAACAGGAGGTCTGAAGCAAAGGGGTGAAACAGACTCAGCTGCAAAAGCACAGGGTTTCCTCTTTAGTTCACCTAATGAAAGAGTATTTGGGTTCAAAAAATTATGCTTATAAGTATTTAATCACAAACTGAGGAGCTTGGATTTTTATTTGTTAAAATTAGGATCATCAGTTTTTGCAAGGGTGAAACTCAACCACTAAATGAAGTCAATCCCAATGGTTGACAACCTTTGGGGTGCATCAGATCAAACTAAGGAACTCATTCAATGCAATTATTGGGGCCCACTCCCTGAGATTCAGTGTAATGGGGTTACTGAATTTATAATAACATTTTAAGGGGTTCTAGTACAAGTAGTTCATAAACCACACTTTGAGAATACTCCTAATTTTTCTACTACTTTTCAGAACTGATGACTCATCCCTTGCACAAATTCATCTTCAGGTCTTGTCCAAGCCACTTAGACTTTTCAGGCATTCAATTACAGTGGGGTGTTTTATTTGAAAAACCATGTATAATTCAAAATACTTATATGCATACCTATCTCACCCTCTTCTTGATAACCATTTTTTTAGGCGGGGTATAAAAAGCCAAGTGTAATTCAGATATTTATGAATCAATTGATGTCATACACATCAGAGACTTTATATATTAAAGAATCTTATAAAGATGGATAAAGTAAAATCACTTTCTAATCTATATTTTTCATAAATCTGAATTTAAGTTGGGCTTACTTTAAAGTAAGATGTACCTATAGGTTAATACTCATTTTTTCTAGCATAGTACAAGTGGTTGTCACTCTATTAAGATAAACTAAGACCTGAGGGTTTAAGAATGAGATTTGGAAGGTAAATTATTTTAACATAATCTTAGATTACTCAAGGTGGCTCATCTTTTTAGGTTATTTTATGCAAGAATAGCTCTAATTGCTTCCTATGTCTCTTACTGGAAAGAGTTAACTGTTTTCCACTGAAATAAATTGGCAAAGCCTTGCATTAAAAAAAAAAAAAACAACTTGTGCTCAGTCTGTGAAATGTGTTTTCCCCTCATTTAATTAAAAACTCAGGGGTAAATGCATTTCCCCAGATATCCCAGAGAACAATGATACTCCATTCACGTTTGTAGGCCAGAGACCTGACCCGTCTTCACACAACTTATTCCTACAAGGGCTGCTGAACAGGATAGTCCTTCTATCTTCCCTTGCCAGCTCATCTGGTCACGTCCCCTGAGAAAAAATACCTCAGAGCAAATCCATTCATTTTCAAAGGCAACGTTTCACAAATGTGGTGTCTTATAATATCCCTCCTGTTACTTTGAGTCCACTTACTCTCATTCAGAATTTACAAGTCCTTTTATTTTATTTTTTTTTAATTTAATTTTATTTTTAAACTTTACAATATTGTATTAGTTTTGCCAAATATTGAAATGAATCCACCACAGGTATGGCATTGAAACATGTATAATATCATGTATTAAACAAGTCGCCAGTCCAGGTTTGATGCACGATACTGGATGCTTGGGGCTGGTGCACTGGGACGACCCAGAGGGTTCAGGATGGGGAATACAAGTCCTTTTAAAATCAAGATGACCTTTTCCCAGATTTCTAGATAACTCACAACCTCTTTTACCTGCCCTACAAGCACGGTAGGTGTGGAGAGAGCACTGAATGGACTTGAGGAGGCAGGGATTCCAATGCTGTTCTCAGCACTAGGTGGTCCCTTCTCCTTTCTGTGAGGTGAGATTCAGAATCCATCATCCTCCTCTCTGAGCTATACTTCAATGTTTCTCATTTTCTCTTTGTATAACTCTCCTGATGGCAAAGTAGTTGGTGACTTGACCTTGTTTCTAGTAAGACATCAACTAGTGGGAATGCTGCATTCCATCAAGATACACACTGGTCACCAGGTTCCATGCTATCTGCTATAAGCACCCCATACACAGAATGAAGAGTTATCTCTTGAGAACTCATGGGGACTCTCAGGTGCTATTTGGGCAATGGTTGCTTGTGAGGCAAATTCAACTAAATACAAAAGAATTAGCCAAATTACAATCTACTTGCTTGTCTCTAAAGAACATTCTGTGTCTTCCTTTATTTGGTGAAGTAAAATTGAGTACCAGACTCCAGCCTTATTTTTTTAATGTTAAAATGTTAACTATATCAGGACCAAACTTACGTCTGGTGCTCTGTTGTTACTAAAACAATCGTTCTTCAGTCTTTGGCAGGGTAAACAAAATGAAACTCCACTAACATCGAGTTTTTCTAATGAAGAATGTAGGATAGCTTGGCTTGGGGTGAATTGAGGATGTTCCAGGCAAAGCATTTAAACTTAAGAAAATGTATGGACCCTAATAAATGAACTACTTTTATAGAAATAGATACTCATCATAAATAGCTTTTACTTATTCTTTGAGTCAAAACCAGCAGGACCTACTAGGAAATACCCTGTTGACAGTTATTATGTGCAATTAAAAGTAATAAAAGTATATTCCAGAATAATAATAATAGCTAAGATTAAGATTTTCCTATTTACAAGGCACTATTTTAAAAGTTTTATGAATACATGCCATTAAATCCTCTCATAACATGATGAAGTGATATATTATTATCCCCATTTATATACAAAGACCAGAAATGATAAGTGGTCATTTTTCAAGGTCACACAACTAGTAAATGTTCAAGCTAGAATTTAAAAATATAAAGCTTGACTCCAGAGCCTTGACCCTTAAACCACTACAGTATACTGCCCTAAGGGCTTCCCAGGTGGCACAATAGTAAAGAATCTGCCTACCAACGCAGAAGATGCAAGAGACATGGGTTTGATCCCTGGGTTGGGAAGATCCCTTGTTGCAGGAAATGCCAATCCACTCCAGTATTCTTGCCTGGACAATTCCACGGACAGAGAAGCCTGGCAGGCTACAGTCCATGGGGTCACAAACAGTCTGACATGACTGAGCACACACGCACATACTGCTTTAAATTAACAAATTGGCAGCTTAAACAGATTGGGCTTTATTAGCCTAAGCAGTGAGATTTACTCTCACATCTTCGATGGAAGGTCTTGAGTTTTTGCCCACTAATAAAAAAAGTAATCATGTCAAGAAAAAAGTTACAAAATAAATTTCTCCAATTATTTCCATACATTTTTTAAGCTTTGGCATCTATCTATGATGGCTCTTCTCCAGGTCACAGTTGACAGATCAAAAGACTCGTATCAAGCACTATACTAACTGCTGAAGACATAGTAAGAAAAAAAAAAATTCTTGCTGTATATGGAAAGATAGATGATGAACAAATAAATAATTTATCTTGTGTCAGGTAGAGAGAAATGCTATGCATAAGAAAAAACAGAATCAGGTGGTGTGCAGTTTTGAGTTTGCCATTGATATTTTATGTGGTGTGCTCAAGACAGGCCTCTCTGACTAGGTGCTGTGTGAGCAAAGACTTACAGGAAATAAGAGAATATACATGTACCACGTGGTTATCAAGGGATGAGGATTCCAGTTAAAAGCAGAGCAAGTGCAAAGATGCTGACACTGGAAGGTACAGGAGCCAACAAGGACCCTAATGTGGTGGTAAAAGGTAGAAGAGGAAGCTGGAGAGGTGGCAGGCTCTAGGCTACACAGGGTATTGTAGGCACTGTTAAGAGTTGATTCTTTCTCTGTGGGAGATGGAAAGCCATTCGAGTGTGTTAAAGAATGGTCCACATCACATTTTTTAAAGGATTGCTTTTACTGTCATGTAGAGAATACAGAGAAATGGGACCACGATGAAAACAGAGCTGGTAATTAGGAGGCTATTAAAATAAGCCTTCTGAAGGTAGACTGTGGCTTAGACCAAGGTGAAAGCTTTGGAGATAGGGAGAAGTGATTGTACTGGGGACATATTCTGACAGGAGAGAGAACAACATAGTTGGTTGATTGGACGTGGTATGCAAAAAACAGATTATTCAAGAGTGACTCAAAATTCTTGGTGACAGCAACTGTAAGAACAAGGTTGGCATTTACTCAGGCAGGGAAGAAGGGAAGGCTTTGGTTAAGAAATAACACTTGAACCCAGTTTTGAATAGGTATTATAACCTTAGGGAAGGATGCCCCGGAGCAGGGATGGATGATTTTTATTTTCATCAGGTTGGGTGCCATGAGCCAAAGCCAAGGCAGATGAAATAGCAAGAATGTTGTGAGAACCACAGGTAGTCTGGTAGGACTGGAACAGAAGGTGTGAGACTGGGGAGGCCAGCAGGGCCCAATGAATGAAGAACCTCTCAGATGCACACTTTATTCCACAGGCCCCTTGTCAAGTGCACAGGATTTGAGAACCATGATCTGGTTGCAGAGCTTTAAAGCTCTTCTCACAGGACGTCTGCCTTCTTCCTAAATTCCATTTGGATATCACTTTTTATTCCCATATGCCTGTTCTTATCCCATAGAGCTCTCTTCTTCTATTCTGTGAAATGACTATGTCTATCATTTTTACAAAACTTTCTAAAAACTCTTGACAATGGGCACCCATATGTCCATCAGCTTATGCTTATTATCATATAGCTCAATGGATGTCCCCAGGGAACTGACATAAAGCTGGGTTAGTTAGAAAAAAATGCATGAAGCTAAAGACAAGCAGCCTTGAGAAAGGGTGTATCGAGTACAGACATGGCGGGAAAAAAGGGCAGTGACAGCTTCTCTCTCTCCTCTTTTTTAAAAAATAAATTCCAGTTTATTGATTTTTTCTTTTATAGACTGTTCTTTTAAACATTTTAAGTTGAGGTATAGCTGATTTACAGTATAGTCTTCACTTTCACTATTTTTTAAATTTAATTTTATTTTTAAACTTTACAAAATTGTATTAGTTTTGCCAAATATCAAAATGAATCCACCACAGGTATACATGTGTTCCCCATCCTGAACCCTCCTCCCTCCTCCCTCCCCATACCATCCCTCTGGGTCGTCCCAGTGCTCTAGCCCCAAGCATCCAGTATCATGCATCGAACCTGGACTGGCATCTCGTTTCATACATGAAATTTTACATGTTTCAATGCCATTCTCCCAAATCTTCCCACCCTCTCCCTCTCCCACAGAGTCTATAAGACTGTTCTATACATCAGTGTCTCTTTTGCTGTCTCGTATACAGGGTTATTGTTACCATCTTTCTAAATTCCATATATATGCGTTAGTATATTGTATTGGTGTTTTCCCTTCTGGCTTACTTCACTCTGTATAATAGGCTCCAGTTTCATCCACCTCATTAGAACTGATTCAAATGTATTCTTTTTAATGGCTGAGTAATACTCCATTGTGTATATGTACCACAGCTTTCTTATCCATTCATCTGCTGATGGATATCTAGGTTGCTTCCATGTCCTGGCTATTATAAACAGTGCTGCGATGACCATTGGGGTACACGTGTCTCTTTCCCTTCTGGTTTCCTCAGTGTGTATGCCCAGCAGTGGGATTGCTGGATCATAAGGCAGTTTTATTTCCAGTTTTTGAAAGAGCATGAAAATAAACAATGGAAACAACGAAAGTTGGCTAATCCTACAAGTAAACATGTGTATGACTTTAGGAACCCCTAAACAGACAAACGTAAGACCATAAATACTAGAATACTTAAAGAGAAGGAGAAAAAAATTATACTTTTTCTCTCATTAGATTTTTATCCAGAAAACACATGCTTACTGATGTCTCTGGATCAGCAGTGTCCCTTGTAGATGCCCCACAGATTCTTTCTGTTTATTGTGCTAGACATTTGTTTGCCATGAACACATTCCTTGGACCACTGAATTTGTTGAGTAAAGAGCATGGGATGTGCAGTGTTTGGATCTGGGCTTGGTAAGGACTTTGGATTTCTAGGCAAGTCAGCTTATGTCTTCGCCTCAATAGCCAATAAAAAAGATAAAATAAAAACAACTGCTTTACAAACCTTTCAGAAAGAATGAAGTATAGGAGAGCACTTTATAAAATGCTTCACAAATGGCAATGTGCTTTAAATATGTAAATTATATATTTCATAACATAATCAAAGCTTGTGATTGGGTTTTCCTTATATCTAGTGGGCAGGATCCAATCTTTTTACCCCAGTGGTTCCCACATCAGTTTTTGGGAACTGTATTTGGGAAGCTTTTTAAAGATACACTTCCAGCACCTGACACATTGAAGATATCCTGACTCAGAACTCCAGGGATGGGCCAGGAGCAGGAGCTCCCATGTGACTTGGATGATCAGCCAGAATGGAGAACTATTGTTATTTGACATTGGATATTTTCCAATCCCCAACTAATGCCCAATGTCAGTACACAGCAGGAACTTAACTCTGGTAATGGAGAAAGATTAAAATGTAAATGTCTCTGAAAGACATAAGATCTTGAAAAAGTCACAGTAATTTACAAAGAGAAATGTGATATTTTAGTTAGAGTAGATCTTAATAGGAGAATAATTCCTAGAAATGAGTCTTGAAGCTAAAATTGATCGTCGGTTCTTGAATCCTGATTTCTTATAGAAAGGGAAAATGCGAAAGAAATGAAGGAAACATTTCAAAGTGTAACCTGAGATTGAGCCTGGTGGCGCTGTGTCTTCCCTATTCCCCCTTTTAGTTTTTTTCTCTCTCAGTACGCAGCACACACACACACACATAGGACTGGACTCATAACATTTTTCTAGACAGCTCAGTAAATTAGCTCATCAGATTCAAATTATTAATCATTTGAGTACCTGCTATGTTCAAAGTCTGCTTTTATGTAGAAAAACAAATGTCTGGGATCTTGCTTAAGGGAGAGAAACAAGTACAACTGTCACTGTAGTAGAGATGAGGGAAGATAACCTCCACCAGTTAAAACAGTCCCGTCACCTCTCTCCTCTGTGCACTTCCCTTGTGACCAGCCTGCCACATGGTCAGAATCAGAAGCCAGGGGCCACCAAGTTAATTAGTTATTTTAAGCATCAAGGATAGAGTGAATTCAAAATAGAGAATGGTTATCAAACCAAGATATACGTAGATTAACCATTCAGGCTCAGTCTAAGAAAGAAAAGCATTCTCTAAGGGGTTCCTTTCCATGAGGAGGCCCTGGAATATATCACCAGATTAGGCAAGGGTACAAGGGCAAGCCTCTGTGACAAACATGAGGTCTGAGATAAGAGTGAAAGGGAGTCCAGAGGAGAGGCCAACAAAGGCTTTTATAGAGGAACTGATACTTGAAATGGACTTTGAAGAATGAAAAAAACATTTAATTAGCAGAGATGAGAGGAAGACAGTCCCAGTCGCAGCTTGAGCTTTATTTGGGAAAACATCTTCCCTGCTAGTGAACAGCAGTTCAGTAGTTATTTGGGACATTCAAATGTGTCCCAACACCCTAGCAGCTGCCCTTCCCCCAAAATAAGACAGAGTTTTTTCAGCTCTAACTGCTGCAGCTGCATGCCAATCACCAGGCAGGACCCGCTGACGCTGCAGCCCTGAGCAGGCACCTGGTCTGCCTTGGGGGAATGTGGGAGGGGAGATGAGACAGTCATTCCCCTTGTCTATTTTGTAATCACTGAAGGAGAATTCCTAGAGCCCAGGCTTCAGGTGATACATGGCTACTCTTTCAAGAAGTTTGGCATATGGTCACTGCCCACTGCTACCAACTGAGAAAAGGGACAAGAAAAAAGAAGGATAGGAAGGGAAGACAAAAAACAAGACCACAGATAGTTGCACAAAACTTAGAGAGAGGGATTTTTGGAGCTAACTTATTGATGATAAAGAGTTTGGTTCAGGAGATCTCAGGATGTGGATTAATGTTTGGTGTAGTGATAAAATCAGCTATCAACTCCTTGAGTGTTCACCATATGTGTTGGGTTCACTATCTCTTTACATCCTTGCTTGTTCTTAGTCGTGTCCAACTCTTTGCAACCCCACGGACTGTAGCTCAACAGGTTCCGCTGTAATGGGATTTCCCAGGCAAGAATACTGGAATGGATTGTCATTTGCTCCTCCAAGGGACCTTCTCCACCCAGGGATCGAACTTGCATGTCCTGCATCTCCTACACTGGCAGGCATATTCTTTAACACTGTGCTACTTAGGAAGCCTCCTTTACATCCTTACCCTACAGTCTCATCTCCATTTGACAGATGAGGACACTGTGGTTTGCAAAAGTAAATACTTGCATAGATTCATAAAGCTTTTTAAAAATAGCTGAATTAAAAAAAGATTGAACCCCGTTTACTGACTCTAGAAATCCAGGCTCCTAACCCCATCACAATGGGATTAACCAGTTAGGTTCAGCCATGGGAAGCAGCTTGGGTACAGTTATTCCAGTTTACTTAACAGAAAGATATTCTCCTTCCTCCTCAACTTCACTGATTGCAAGTTGAAACATTCTCCATTAGAGCCTCCTTTTCGAGAAGAAAAATGCTAATGCTAATACAGTACCTCCTTCCTTGTCAACAGCTTTCAAACTAATTATCTTCATGACTCCAGAGGGACCCAATCACACGTCCCATCTCCATCTTGCTACCTTCTGTTCTCATTGTCACCTGCTGCTGCAACACACTAGTCACACCTGGCCCCCTTTGCATCTTGGCACCTTCACACTCAGCTCGTGTCTGCATGCCCCCAGCAACAAAAGTTCTGAAGTGAAGTAAGTTTCACACTGCCCCTGGTGTAAGGATAAAGCCGCCACCATCGGAGGGAAGCCTAGATCCATGTAGAACCCAGGTCACTGATAACAAAGACAAACTCTATCTCTAGTTTTCTTTCCAAGATACCCAGATGATGGGTAGTTTCCATTTAAGCTTTAAACACACAACACATATTTTGTTTTCTTTGAGGTTTGTCAGAATCTAACCATAGACAGAAAATTAAAGGCTTTGATAGGATTTCACCACAGAATACATATGCACCAGGCATGAATCATTCAGTTTCTACAGTGTTAGAAATGAAGGGACACTAGGAATCAGACTGACTGTTTTCCATTTCCATGGGTGAACGCTGAGGCCCAACAGCCTGGCATAACTTACATGAGGACACACTGAGCCACATGCTAGATGTTGACACATATGGGTTTGAGAGAATAGAAAATTACTAAATCTGAAATAGGGCTACTTGGGTCCAGTTTTGAGGTTTTGGACTACAATTTTTAAGTGGTTCATTTATAAAACAACAGTAAGTAGAGGTATGTTTGGGATATGTCTCCAAGTATATATAAGGCCAACTTTAACAATGAGAAAGTTGGTCAGTGAAATTGGGTGTTTTCAATGCACTTTATGGACTTGGAGGGTTCAGAATGTGCCACCCAAAATATACTGCTTTGGCATTATGATTATTTTGAGCTAAAGGCACTTGAGAAAGAGGAGATGCAGGAAGAGATCTCTGACTGCTCCCTTTCTACCCAAAAGGAGGTCATAAAATTTCCCATGAGAAAGGTGTACTCCCTGTACTAGGAAGAGAAGCACATTCTTATCACCAGACACTGGGCACTGACACCAAAAGGGACCTGTACAAATCAACCTGCTAAAACCACCCTTATCTTACATTGGTTCCCCCATATATTTCCTAGTCACTGTCCCACAGTTTATTGCCCCCAGCCCAAGCCCCTTTTGTCTTGTCACATCCTCACAATTTATTGTTCTCTGGGTTAAAAAGTTTATAAGTTTGGGAGCCTAATGTCTTCTTCAGGTTTTCATTTTCCTTCTGAAGATTCCTGTCTACATGTAAAAATATTAAATAAATGTATATGCTTTTCTCCTGTTAATCTGCCTCATGTCAGTTTAATTCTTAGGCTAGTCACAGAACCTAAAGGGGGAGAAGGAAGTTTTTCCTCCTCTACAAACTGTAGCTAAGACTTTAGGCTCTTCTTTCATCACTATCAATCTTATGGGAAATTCACACATGATCTAGTACAAGACCTCTCACCCTCTTTACAACACTCCCTAAATTCCCAGAAGATCTTCACTTTTATCCCCATAAACTGTATATGAACCAAGACACACGTTTTTAACCCCATGAACCATATATGAACTAAGACACCTGTTCTTATCCCCATGAACCATATATAGACACACACCTTCTAAGCAGAAGGTCAAAATGACAGAGAGGATGTACAGTTCAAGTGTTCTGTGAATTGCAGCTCTATACATTTTTCTTTCAAAAGACATTGTTTTGCTCCATGGCTCTCAAAGTATCTGTTTGCATACATTTTGACAGGATATAAAGTTAAATCCATTTAGAATGGAAAGACATTTATAATAAATAGCTAACACCATGGCTTCATGAAAGAAAAAAAAAATCATATCCCAAAGATTGGAAGGACACAATCTTTAAATAAAATTTTTGAACAAGGGTGGTTGGCAACCTTAAACACAAACATACACACACATAACATTGTTTTAATTTTGATCACTTCACTGTGGATTCACAGCAGTCTGCAGCCTGGTATTTGAAAACTATATCTGTAAGCAATGGGAGCCATTAAATGTGCTAAGTGGAGAGTACCAAGAATAGACTTGTTAAAGAAAGACTTGATGACAAAGACTATAAATTAAGGAGTGAAAGGACAAGGTGACAAATCCCCATGTGCTGCAGAGGAAGCAAACTGTACTCTCCTCCTACTTAAAGAATTAAAAACAGTCTAATCGTTCTAATAGATGTATAGTCTGTTGTGCTGTGCTGTCACTAAGTCATATCTGACTCTCTGCAACCCATGAACTGTAGCCTGCCAGGATCCTCTGTCTAAGGAACTTTGCAAGCAAGAATATTGGAGTGGGTTGCCATTTCCTCTTCCAGGGGACCTTCCCCACTCAGGGATGAAACCCACGTCTCCTGCTTTGGCAGGTGGATACTTTACCACTGTGCCACCTAGGAAGCCCTAGATGTATTCTATATGGGCCTAATTAAAGACCTAGAATGTATATAATACAGAGCTATATTAGGTGATGAGTAAACTATGAGAGACTTGGAGATAAGCACACATAAGTTGGGAAGGTGTGAAAAGGGAGAGAGGATGGAGAGAATGGGAAGGGTGGGGTCTTCCCAGAGACTAGATAGTCATTTGCTAAACCAGTTTCCTCCTCTTTGTGGACCACAACCAAGTTATATTTCCAAGAGTCTCTTGCAATTAGATGTGCTTTGTGATGCAACAAAACTTTAGTGGAAGTGATACTAGGTACTCCCAAGTGAGAGGGCAGAGGAATGGCTGTGCCTCTCCCAGCTACATAAAGAAGACTCTGAAGACCTAGAGACATAAGACGGCAAGAACTTAGGTCTCTGACTGAATGCATCAGATACTCCTTACCTACCAGGAATACCCATTATGGGAATGAGAAGACACATTAGATAGTGTGAAGCCACCATAATGTCTGAGTTTGTTTGTTATACCAGCCAGCATCACTATAAAAATAATGTATCTGATGATCATGCCTAAGTTCTAAAGAAAAGAACAGCTTTATTGAGATACAGTTTATATACAGTAAGTTTCCAAGCCAATGATCTTTAGTATGTTCTCAGACTTGTGCAGTCATCACAGCTACCTAATTCTAGAGCATTTTAATCACTTCACAAAGAAATCCTATACCCATTAGCAATCTCCTCCCATTTTCATCCAACCCTTCCAGTCCTAGACAGGTGCTTATCTTCCTCTCTCTACAGATTTTCCTATTCTGGACACTTTGTATAAATGGGATAAAACAATATTTGGTCTTTTGTGATTATTCCCTCTTACTTAGAACAGTGTTTTCAAGGTTCATCCACGTAGCATGTATCAGTTCTTCATTCTTTTTATTGCTGAGTAACACCCCACTGTATGGATATACCATATTGTACACTTTCATTCGTTAACCAAGCTTTTCTTGTATTTGCTGTAGGAGCTTTAAAATATCCTATCATCATATTGAAGAGGTGATTCATTTATCTAGAGGATGCACACACACATTCAAAGCCCTGTGGGTTACAACTATCAATACTTTGCAAAAAAATGGCTTGCTGCTGCTACTGCTGCTAAGTTACTTCAGTCGTGTCTGACTCTGTGCAACCCCGTAGACGGCAGCCCACCAGGCTCCCCTGTCCCTGGGATTTTCCAGGCAAGAACACTGGAGTGGGTTGCCATTTCCTTCTCCAATGCATGAAAGTGAAAAGTGAAAGTGAAGTCGCTCAGTCGTGTCCGACTCTTAGCGACCCCATGGACTGCAGCCTACCAGGCTCCTCCATCCATGGGATTTTCCAGGCAAGAGTGCTAGAGTGGGGTGCCATTGCTTTCTCCGAAAAAAATGGCTTATTTGACTTAAAATCATTCAAAAAATCAGTCATTCAGAAAAATCGAAATTCCTGTTAAAGTGATAACATACAAATCACCTTAAAGTGGAAAAAAAACCCAAGAGGAAAGCACATGGCTTTATACCTTTTAATTCAAGAATTCTAAGAAAAAAATAATACACTGCAGGCAAACAGTTTGGCAGTAGCCTCCATAAGGATGCATTTTGGGGAGGAACCCACAGAACTAAAGCTAATGTCAACACAAAGCAATTAAGTAGAAATTAGGTTTTGCTGGGTCAGGAAAAAAGTTCATTAAAGGAATCAAGTCTCAATGTTTTTCTAAAGATAAATCCCAGCTTAGTCTAAAAAATCATTAAATCTTAATTACAGAGTTAATTTGTTGCTGGTGTCTACAAATGAAATATTAACATATTTCTGTAGCCTGGAAGTTTAGAATTGTGATTTTTCTTTTCATGGTAGAGAAGTTGACTATCTGGGAAGATTTATAAGACTGGAGAAAAATTGCAAGACAGAAAAATGCTGCTTATGTATTCGCTCTCTTTAGGTCATCAGGAGGACATTCACAAAGAAAGAATTGACTCTGCAGGCATTACATTCATATGATAGACACTTATCAAGCACTCCTTGTTTCCTGGGCCCTATTGAGGTGCTGGGAATACAGAGACATAGAGACACTGGCTTGGTTATTACAACAGAATGTAGTAAAATCTGTAGAGAGTCATGGATAAAGACGAAAACTTGGAGAGAATGACTAATTCTGACTGAATGCCTTGTCTCAATGGCAAATATATTGTGTACGGTCTTGGGATGAGTAATTTGCTATGTGAGGAAAACAAGGAAATTCTGGATAGTGGGAATGAAATCCACAAAGATTTGGAGTCATGATAAGTCATGGAAAGTTTAGGAAAAAGTGAAACGAGAGTTATGCGAAGCAGAATTACTGGGAATACAGAAGTAGGTTAAAAACTGGTTTGGGTTCAATCTATAGAGCTCATGAGTTTAGATTTTGTTCTTTAGCCAGCTGAGAACTAGCAGATTTTTCTAAAATATCTTATTTTCTAAAATAAGTTAACGTGGTTGGGTTATTTTTGAAGTTTTACTATAAAAACATACACACACAAAAGAATAAGATACGAATTGTGGTTGATTACCACATGCATATCAACCACCTGGCAATTGTCAACATTTTTCCACTTTTGCTTTATTTAAACGGAGGATTTTAAAGCAAGTCACACACCTGATTTCATCTCACTCCTACATCTTTACATGAAAATATGTTCTTATCAATCCACTTTCACATCTAAATAAAATAATATTGTACTGGCATAATTTAATCATTTATGGACTTAAATGCTCTTATCTTATAAATATCTTTTTATAGTAGGTTTGCTCAAATGAGAGCCCCCAATTAATTTCCTATGTTGCGCAAGTTGCAAGGATTCTTAAAAATTTTAGTTTAGAACACTACTTCTTCATCCCACTCTCTTTTATCCCCATGCCACTGACTTCCTAAGAAACCTGGTATAATGTTCTGAAGTCTGTCCCACATACTGCATTTATCTGTTTGCTTCCTTATTGGTGTAATTTAATTTTCCACTATTTCTTATAACTGGAAATTTACTCTGAAAGGCCTAATTAGATTCAGCCTCAATTTTTTTGTCAGACAAGAGTACTTCATAGGAGGTACTGCATAATTTATATTGTACCCCACTGGGAAGCACTTAATATCAAGTTGTTCCACTCATAGTGATGTTAATACTGAAGATCAGATTTGCTTCCAAGATGACTTCACCTAGGTCTGTGTGGAAGATGGGACTATGATGAAGTCATTCTGGTGGCAGGGAGATCAGGTATTACAGCATTATAGGAGCAATGAAGTAGACATGAGGCAGGAAACAGATAAACAGAGAGAATGCCATAATGGACAAGTAATTTTGGAGTAGGATCATTGGAAGACTGGAAATACATTAATATTATAAATTTGGATGGGGGATGGGAATAGGGTCAAGTGAGCCAGTGGTGAGGACAAAAGAATGTAAGCTCCATGATAGCAAAAGACTATGTATATGTTGCCCAATGCTAAACTCTTAATGCTTAGCACTGTGCCTGGCACACAGTAGGTATCTGATAAATATGTGTTAAGTCCATATATGACTGTATTGTTGGATGGACAGGTAGGTGGATAGAGGTGTGGAAGCTACTAAAATAAAAAATTAGTTGGATGTTCACACTACAGCTAGTAGCTGGGGAGATCCTGCATATTTAACTTGCCTTCAGGATATTTGTCTATTGATTATTACTACCTCAGGAAAATGCTTAACACTGTAAGGTATATCTCAAATTGTATAACCCAGGAATGTAAAAAAAAAGATGCAAATGAATCTAAATTTAGTCCATGGGATTCATATCTGGATTTTAGGAATGTAGGAATGAACTTTGTGATTATTTGGGGGCCTCAAATCATAAAAAAGTTTTAGGAAGTTTCTAGGATGATGACAATCTGAGAATTTATGCATCTATATCAATGGCATTTAACATATAAAGTTAAGAATATTAAAAATCATAATTATTAGCAAAATAATGATCTGGTTCCTTGAAAATCAGTAAGTCTCTAGCCAGACTAAGAAAAAAAGGAGAGGTGACACAAATTGCTAATATCAAAAATAAAAATGGAGACATCACTTTTAATGTAATTAAAAATGGCAACCCGCTCCAGTGTTCTTGCCTGGAGAATCCCAGGGACTGGGGAGCCTGGTGGGCTTCCGTCTATGGGGTCGCACAGAGTCGGACACGACTGAAGCGACTTAGCAAAAGCAGCAGTAGCAGCAGCAGCAAAGACTTCAAAAGTATGACAAAAAATATTAAGCCAACAGATTTGATAATCTATATGGAATGTACCAATTCTTTGAAAGGCATAATTTGCAAAAACCCATAAAAGAATAAATAAAAAATGTGACAGGTTTATATCTATAAAGGAATTTTAGTCAAAAAACTAATACTCTTCCAAAGCATCAGGTTCAGATGGGTTCACTGGTGAATTCTACCAAACATTTAAGGAAAAAATTATACCAATTATCTATAATTTTTTCCAGAATGGAGAAATATAGGGAATATTTTCTAACTCATTCTAAGAGATCAGGATTACCCTACTACTAAATTCAGACAAAAACATTCCATAAAAAGAAAACTGCAGATCAATATCTCTCATGTACATAGATTAAAAAATTGTTAACAAAGTATTAGCAAATTGAATTCAACAATGTATATAAGGAATTATATATCGTGATCAAGTGGGATTTATCCTAGGTATATAGTCTGGTTTAACATTCAAAAATTAATTAATGCAATCACATGAACAGGCTAAAGAAGGAAAAATAGCACAGTCATATCAATAGATACAGGAAAAACATAAGGCAAGAAAGGAAATAAAAGGTATACAGACTGTGAAGGAAGAAATGAAACTTCGTTCACAGATGACACGATCATTTTTGTAGAAAGTCTGAAAAAAATGAGCAAAAATCTCCTCGAACTAGTAAGTGATTACAGAGAGTTTGCAGAATATAAAGTTGATATGCAAATATAAATCACTTTCCTTTATGCTAGTACTGAAAATGTGGAAATAAAGCACAGCATCATTTCCAACAAATATGCTAAGTCACTTCAGTTGTGTCCGACTCTGTGCAACCCCATAGATGGCAGCCCACCAGGCTCCCCCGTTCCTGGGATTCTCCAAGCAAGAACACTGGAGTGGGTTGCCATTTCCTTCTCCAATGCAGGAAAGTGAAAAGAGAAAGTGAAGTCGCTCAGTTGTGTCCGACTCTTAGCGACCCCATGGACTGCAGCCTACCAGGCTCCTCCATCCATCGGATTTTCCAGGCAAGAGTACTGGAGTGGGGTGCCATTGCCTTCTCCGTCCAACAAATAAAATAGGTATAAATCTAACAAACTGGTATAAGAACTATGTGAGTGGAATTATGAACTCTAATAAAGATATCAGAGAATAATTAGAGAGATATTCCATGTACATGAATAGGAAAAATCCAGTTCTTCCCAACTTGATCTTTAGATTCAATGCAATCTCAATAAAAATTCTAGCAAGTTACTTTGTAGATATCTAGAAACTGATTCTAAGGTTTATGGAGAGGCAAAAAATCTGGAATAGCACAGTATTTAAGGGTAAGAACAAAATTAGACGACTGATACTACCATTCAAGAAGATAGAGAGCCCAGAAACAGAATCACTTAAATACAGTCACTTATCTTTGACAATGCAGCAAAGGAAACACAGTGAAGCAAAGATTGTCATTAGGTGACCTTGGGTATGGCAATGACTTTTTACACATAACCATACAGGCATGATCCATGAAAGAAATAGCTGACAAGCTGGAATTCATTAAAATTAAAAATCTCTGTCCTGCAAAAGATAATATCAAGAAAATGAGAAGACAAGCCATAGACTGGTAAAAAATGTGTGCAAAAGATAATATGATAAAGAATTGTTATTCAAAATATACCCCCCAAAAGCCTTTTAAAGCTCAATGTGGATCAACCTAGAACCTATTATACAGAGAGAAGTTAAGTCAGAAAGAGAAAAACAAATACTGTATAATAAAGCATATATATGGAATCTAGAGAGATGGTATTGATGAAGCAATTTTGCAGGGCAGGAAAGAAGGCACAAACATGAACAGAATTTTGGACACAGTAGGGGACGGAGAGGGTGGGATGATTTGAGAAACATGTGTATTACCATATGTAAAATACATAGCCAGTGGGAATTTGCCGAATGATGCAGGGAAACCAAATCTGGCGCTCTGTGACAACCTAGAGGGGTGAGCTGCAGGGGGGCGGGGAAATGGGAGGGAGGTTCAAGAGAGGGGGACGTATGTATACCTATGGCTGATTCATGTTGATGTGTGGCAGATAATTGCAATATTATAATTATCCTCCAATTAAAAATAAAATAAAAATTCTCATTGATAAAAAATAAAATGCAAAACACAATTGAAAGACCAAAGACATGAACAAACACTTCACCAAAGAAGATATATAGGTGACAAGTGAAAATGAAAATCGGTCACACAGTCATGTCTACTCTTTGCAATCCCATGGACTATAGCCTGCCTGGCTCCTCTGTCCATGGAATTCTCCAGGCAAGAATACTGGAGTGGGTTGCCATTTCCTTCTCCGGGGATCTTACCGACCCAGGGATCGAACCTGAGTCTCCTGCATTGCAGGAAGATTTTTTACCAACTGAGCCACTAGGGAAGCCCATAAGTGTATAAAAATATTTTCAATATCATCAGTTCAGTTCAGTTCAGTCTCTGAGTCGTGTCCGACTCTTTGCAACCCCATGAATTGCAGCATGTCAGGCCTCCCTGTCAGAGAAGGCAATTGCACCCCACTCCAGTACTCTTGCCTGGAAAATCCCATGGATGGAGGAGCCGGTAGGCTGCAGTCCATGGGGTCGCTAAGAGTCGGATACGACGGAGTGACTTTACTTTCACTTTTCACTTTCATGCACTGGAGAAGGAAATGGCAACCCACTTCAGTGTTCTTGCCTGGAGGAAGAATCCCAGGGATGGGGGAGCCTGGTGGGCTGCTGTCTATGGGGTGGCACAGAGTCGGACACGACTGAAGTGACTTAGCAGCAGCAGCAGCAGCAGGCCTCCCTGTCCATCACCAACTCCCGGAGTTCACCCAAACTCATGTCCATCGAGTTGGTGATGCCATCCAGCCATCTTATCCTCTGTCGTCCACTTCTCCTCCTGCCCCCAATCTCTCCCAGGATCAGTCTTTTCCAATGAGTCAACCCTTCACATGAGGTGGCCAAAGTACTGGAGTTTCAGCATTAGCATTAGTTCTTCCAAAGAACACCCAGGACTGATCTCCTTTAGAATGGACTGGTTGGATTTCCTTGCAGTCCAAGGGACTCTCAAGAGTCTTCTCCAACACCACAGTTCAAAAGCATCAATTCTTCGGCGCTCAGCTTTCTTCACATTCCAACTTTCACATCCATACATGACCACTGGAAAAACCATAGCTTTGCCTAGATGGACCTTTGTTGGCAAAGTAATGTCTCTGCTTCAATATCGTATGTCATTAGGAAATCACAAATTAAGACAATTATGAGGTACCACTATTCATGCATTAGAATAGCCCAAATCCAGAACACTCACAATACCAAATGCTGACAAGGATGAGGAGAAACAGGGACCCTCATTCATTGCTGGTGGGAATGCAAAATGATATAGCCACTTTGAAAGACAGTTTGGCAGTTTCCTACGAAAATATATATATTCTTATCACACAACCCAGCAATCACACATCTTGGAATTTACCCAAACCAAATGAAAACTTATGCCCATACAAAAACCTGCACATGCATGTTGACAGCAGCTTTATCATAATTACCAAAACCTGGAAGCAATTGAGGTGTTGCTCAGTAGATGAATGGAAAAATAAACTGTGGTGCACCCAGACAATGTAATATCATTCATCACTAAAAAGAAATAAGCTACCGAGATACAAAAAGGCATGGAAGAAATTTAAATGTGTATCACTAAGTGAAAGAACACAATCTGAAAATAAAACTTATTGAACTTCCGGTTATAAGATGAATAAGTTCTGACAACCTAATGTAAAACATGGTGATTATAGTTAACAAAACTATATTTTATACTTGAAAGTTGCTAAGAGATTAGATCTTAACTGTTATCACCACAAAAAAGAAACTGTTAATTATGTGATATGGCTGAAGTGTTAACTAACCCTGCTGTTGCAATCATTTCAAAACAAACAAGTATACCAAATCATCATCTTAAAAATACCAAGGTGTAAGTCAACTATATCTTAACAATGCTGGAAAAACTAAAATTATAATAAAAAACCTAATACTATATAATGAAAATGATACTTACAAAAATAAAACTTAAAAGACCTAAAATAGGCCACCAAGGCAAAGACTCTGGTCTTTAATGATGGTAGTGTTTTCCCCTTTTCTTTTTTTCAAATGACATCTTTTTTAATCTCATAGAATGCTGTCAGCCCTCCTTATCTTTAGGTTGCACATGTGTGGATTCAACAAACTGCAGGATCATTTAGTACTATATTTACAACCCGTAGTTGGTTGAATTCACAGATGCAGAACACCTGGATATGGAAGGCCAGCTATGGGACTTGAGCATCCGCAGAGTTTGGTATCTGCAGCAGGGCCTGAAACCAATCCCCCATGAATACCAATGGACAATTGTATTACCTCCTCTGTTCTGAATGTTTGAAAATATCTATATTCTTCCTAGTAAGATAAGAAAGTTTGTATTATCATATTCCTTCCTTACTACCAGATTAGTAGCATTTATTACCATTAATCATTACTTTTCAATGGTTTAATAACTGAAAGGATCATATGTTTAACCAGTGCTTATTTTTTAAATCTCTTCTTTTTTATTAATGATAAAATCTGATTCATACCACTTTAGTGAAAATTTGGGGCTTATCAGTTCACATTAGTGAAAAATCAGGAATGGCACTGCCTTCAGACATACTGGAACCACACCATCAGGGCACCATGACCCTGAGCACTCAATTCCCCATTTTCTGAGGGGACGTTCTTCTCACGCTCCACTGTTTGGAGACTGTAGCTACAGGTGCACATCCTCTCAGGTTTAACTTCAAGAGAACAGAGAGTACTGTCAGGAGCTCCCACGTAATTCCCAGAATTCATTTCTGACTCAACCCATCACTGATCTAAATGTTTTATTGATTTTATTTTTATAAGGATTGTCATTTTGTTCTGCTTGGTTAAGTCTGTGCCACATGTCATATAGAGGAATGGCTAGCTCCCAGAGGAGATTTTGGATACTAGAGGAAGAGCAGATGCATTCTAGCAAGACAACAACTCTAAAAAAATTGCCTATTTTGTACTGTGCTTTCATATTATCTTGTGACTACCATCCCCAGCGCACAAATGAGAACCTGATGCTCGCTGAGTGGTGTGGCTGGGACTATAAATGAGGTCTCCCTTCTCTTAGCTGGGTGTCATTCTGCTGAATGAGATTGTGCTGCATAGTAGAATAAATACTCATTACTCCAAAAATGAATGAAAGAACTCTTCTCCCAGAAAAAGTCTTTTTTATCTTGTTGGATAAAATAAAATATTTTGGAGGCAAATATAAAAATTCCTCTTTCCAAGTTTTCAATTGTTATTTCAATGTCTCTGAAATCAATATGATGAATAGAGTATGAATTAGCCCCTAAGAAAGTTGATAGCCCCAAGAGACAACAATTGTTCACTAATTCACATTGATCTTAACAACATCTCATGATTCAAATAGCAAAGTTGCTGGCAGAGAGTGCTGAGATCAGTTGCTTACCACTAGAGAAATCAGCCTAGCACCCTTCTAATGATAAGATTTACATGAAAGTGAAAGTCACTTCAGTCAGGTCTGACTCTTTGTGACTATACAGTCCATGGAATTCTCCAGGCCAGAATACTGGAGTGGGTAGCCTTTCCCTTCTCCAGGAGATCTTCCCAACGCAGGGATCGAACCCAGGTCTCCCACATTGCAGGCAGATTCTTTACCAGCTGAGCCACCAGGGAAGCCTAGGAATACTGGAGTGGGTAATCTGTCCCTTCTTCAGTGGATCTTCCCAACCCAGGAATCGAACCGGGGTCTCCTATATTGCAGGCAGATTCTTTGCCAGCTGAGGCAAGAAATCCTAAGATTTACATAGTTGCTTGTGAAGTTCCAACATACTACAGATGAATGATTCATTTTCCCTAATTAAAGGAAGACATCAAAATGATTACTTCTTTTACTCTTTCACTCAGTGTAATGACTGATCTGGGTTGATCCTGACTGAAGCCATAACAACTTAGAATGATATACCTAAAATTTGCTCTTTTAATAAAATGGGCTGGAAAATGGATGAACACTTAAAGTTCAGACTGCATGTGTTAAGCCATTTCAGTCATGTCTAACTCTTTGCGACCCTATAGACCATAACCCCGTACACTCCTTCGTCCATGGGATTCTCCAGGCAAGAATACCGGAGTGGGTTGCCGTGCACTCCTCCAGAGGATCTTCCCAGACCAGGGATTGAACCTGCATCTTGTAAGTCATCTGGATTGGCAGGCAAGTGCTTTTTGCTTTCTCCTAGAATTTACAACATGGTAGAAACCGAAAAGTTTTTCATGACAAACCAGACTTGAAATTCTACAAAGGCAAAGACCACATGTATTGAACTCACTGCCTGGCAATTACCCAGAGACTTGCACAGGAGAGATAAATAAAGTGTGTCGAATAACTGAGTGAGTAAACGATTCACTTAACTTTCCCAGAGGAGCACGAGTCTTCCAGCTTTGGGATTCCACTCTGACACTTTGTTCTAGAACTCTGAGCCTGAATTTCAGAAAGTCCTTCTGATTTGTTAACCCCCACCCCCCATCAATTTAGAAATATCTCCCCTTCTTCAGATTTCTTTTGTATTTTCTGTCCATAACTCTCTCATTTAGAGTTTACTTACCTCACTTTATATATGTGTGTGTGTTATTGTCCTCAATTTTAACTGGAAGTTTCTAGATTCTGGACACTTAGGTTTATCTTTTTTATATACCCTGAAACCTAGTACAGCCCTGAAATATTTAAATTTGCATTTCACCTTTTTCTAATAACCTGGGCAGTTCCCATAAAGACACACCCAAGAGAAACACAGTATGTTTAAAACTAAAAACCAATAAAATAGAAAGCAAGAGTCCATGTAAATAGAAGGGGATACATTCTTTCAGAGTTAATTAGACAGATTGTACTTGGGCAATAAATTTGGTTTCAAGTTTTCCAGCACAAAAAGAAAAAGAGGGTATCCAAATTATATGTCAGATAACTATGCACTGGCCAGAACATTTCTCCCTATGACATTACACCCGAATAAAAATTTATCAGGAGTCTCTGTAGCAGAAAGCAAATGGACACTGGAGTCAGGTTGTCCTGGTTTTATATCTCATTTTCTGTCCCTTTCCTAACTATGTGACTTCAGGCAAGGCATTTAAACTCACCAGACCTCAGTTCCTTCATTTGGAAAATGAGGACTTGGGTAACTATAAACCCCAAGGGGCTATTCTAAGAAGTGCTATTACTAAGCTAGTTAAATAGTAATAATAATAATTAATAGTAGTGCATCTTACTGTACCAGGCACTGTGCCAAGGGCTCAATGTATAGTATCTCACTTCTCTCTTGTTCCTCTCTTGTGAGGGAGGTGACTGAAACAGTGTGGTGAAGTGTGGGCCTAAGGTCCTGCAGCTAGCTAGCCCACTGTGTGACTTTTAGCATTTGATCCCTTGCATGCCTGGTAAATATCTCCTGCCATCCCATTTTTACAAAAAGAATAACTGCTGCAGTATGCTTTTCTATATGCATAATTTCAAACTATTCTGGGACCATATTTGCACCCTTGTAAAGAGAAAATGGCAGATGACATAGAAATCTCAAGTCTCTTGAGAATACTAAATAAATTTCTGTGTGCTTTCTTTGCATGTTTGTATGCACTAAGTTTAGATCAGTCAGGTTCAACCATAGCTTCCTCACACTGAATTTTCCCTGTGCATAGCACACAGAGGCATAGCGCCTATCCAGCCCCATCGCATCACTCTCTGCTTCCCAGGAGATCTTATTTCCAGGTTCCAGGTGAGAAAGAAGTCAAAAGGGCATTTATCAACTTAAGTGAGTTACAGGACAGTCAATAGACTGAGTTCAATTCCAGGCATGCTATTCATTAACCACTGGACTTTGGGAAGGTCACTCTGAAACATGAGTGTCACTGTGGGTAAAGTGAATAAGTTGGACAAGTTTAGTAATAGCTATTGAATTGCTTTTTTAGGGACCTGTTTCAGGGACTGCTACTCCAGTGCAAAGAGGAGATTAAAATGTTCTCAACCCCTAACTTCAACTGGGGAAACTCTAGTTTTATTGTTTTTTTTAATTTACTGCATGTTGACTTTAGTTTGAGTTAAAAAGCGCCTCTGACACATTGAACTAGATGATTGTTAACAGTCCTGGTTTAACAGCGTGGCTGAACAATCTGAATGCACATCCATTCCTGGCTGAACTGACTGCCCTAGGTGGGACTTCGGTGTTACAATTTGCCACTAGTAGTAGGCATGGCAGGTTTACTAAGAGAAGAGTTAGGTAGAGAACTTTTTGCTTTTCTTTGCTAAGTTCTGAAAAGAAGCAAAATATTCCAGATGATAATCCTTCTCGGAAACTGGCAAGTAGATGGCCACAGGAAGACACTGGTTGCAAAGGAGACCAGATGAACTGGGAAATTATTTACTGCTTCCAGCAAATTAGCTGAAGAAGAAAAAAAAGAACGCTTTCTCCCTTTTAGTACTGTGGGGAGGAAGTAAACAAAACATTCCATCTGATGTGATTCAGAATTTCCCAGATGCTAAGCCAATCGGCCTGCTGGAGAGTTCTAAGCCATTAGGACTTTCCCAAAGCATCCTAAAAGCACAGAACCCTCTCTTATGAAAGATGCAGCAGCAGAAAGGACTGCCCGCAGGCTCCCACTCAGGAGATCTGGTCCTCCTGGTCTTTCCTCTGTTTCTCTTTGTTTGGAATTGGGCAAGTCACTTTTTTTTCTCTGATGTTGGTTTTCAAATCTGTCAAAGGAAGATTCTGGACTAGGTATGTTTAACTAAGGTCTCTTCTTGCTACAACATAGAATGTTCCTCCAAATAACCCAGGACTCAGCCAAATGGACAGCCCCAAGTCGCCTGGCCTCTGGAACACTTCTCAGTATTGAAGTAGAAACCTCTTAAGCCCCAACCCTGCAGATGACGATACTCTTACTGACTGGCTCCTCAGTACCTTCAAGGTTTACTGGGTGGGGCATAATCGTTTTAGGCACATCTTGTTCAGATGGTCTAGTGTAAAATCAAATTCTTGATGTGCTTTTCCTTTTCTAACTCATTTTTATTTCCTCTGTACTTCATGCTGATATTTCAGGACAATGTCTGCTTCCCCCTCAATGTCCCCTAAATATTACATATTAAAGAGTAGTGGATAATAGATTCTAACAACAACAAATAGAGAGTAATAATGGAAAGGTTATATTATTACTAAGTGGGTTACTTAAAGGGGTTTCCCAGGTGCTACTAGTGGTTAAAACACACACACACACACGCTAATGCAGGAGATTTAAAAAGAGAGGCAGGTTTGATCCCTGGGTTGGGAAGATCCTCTGGAGAAGGACACAGCAATCCAGTCTAATATTCTTGCCTGGAGAACCTGATGGACAGAGTCCATGGTCCATGGCCTATAGCCCATAAGGTTGCACAGAGTCGGACATGACTGAAGTGACTTAGCATACATGCAGCTTACTTAAAATTGAATTTTAAATATTTCTACTCTTAAAAATCACAAGTCATTATTATCACAGAGAATCTTCCTTCTGTCAGATTTCTTCATTGTTCCTCAGCTCCTCAGTCTATTGCAGATCATAGCTCACTACAGTCCTTTCAAAGTCCTTTCCTGGGCAATTCCTGGATATTTGAATTTTTTCCAACTTCCTTTTATAGAGCAATTCAGTTCTCTCTCTTTTCTAATGATGCTCCTTGGCTATTCCCTGGGGCCAGCTTTCCACATCTAAAAAGCACAAAGTGTTTTTTTTTTCCTAATTGATTTCTCTGAGCAGTTTCACATCTGTTTCCTCATCTATAATATGGGGGAAATTGTTCCTGTGAGTTATTGTGAGGCTTCAGTGAGATGATACCTGCTTGGTACCCCAAACAATGCCTGGTGCATAATCATAGTAGGTGCTGAACTAATGTTAGCCACTGGTATTTGCAGTACTCCAAAATCTTTCAGGATTGTTTTGAGGATTAGAGATAAAGGGCCTGCCCCATGGGAGGCATATATAAACATGCAAATATGTTAATAGTTACAAACTGTTTACTCAAAACCAAGCTCTGTTCTATATATGTCCATTTAATATTCACAACAGACAAGAACTATAGATACTCTTCTTATCCTCAATTCACAGATGAGGAAACTGAAGCATAAAGAGGTTAAGTAACTTGCCTAAGGTCACACAGCTAGCTAGCGGCTTAACTAAGATTTAAACTCAGGCAATTAGACTTAAGAGTCTGTGTTTTTACCTTCCATGTTGTCCTGCCTGTTAACTTTTTTAGTAGCATTGTTAAATAAATGGGGGCAGTAGGTTCATTGAATGCATAATCTAACTATAGGACTCTGTATCAAGGAATAAATTCTCTCAAAATACTTCTGAAACACTTTAAAAGTAGCTTTTGGCAGCTCACTGGAATGCCAAAATGGCAGTTCACTAGGTCTTCCAGGAATGTTGTCAGGAAGTCTGGTTGTTTTTCCATTGTTTACTATAAAATGCATCTACTGTCTAAACAGAACTATACCAAAGAATACTAGCAAAAATTGTTAACGTTTCAACAACTGGATCAGCAAAGTGTTAGATGCCAGAGTTTCCTCTATCTGTGTAGATGTATGAGCTACAAAGATGACCTTATTCATGAGACTTATGAGTCTGAAAAACATTTAACGTTTCAATCAAATGAAGCCAACCACATAATCAATCTGGTACTTATTTTGTAGTCACACATTTATTCCTATCCCACACTGTAATTAAGCATCAACCATCAGCTGCCCAATCAAAGACTGAAGTTCAAATGATTTTCCTAAAATCAAACCAAACATTTTCAAGGTCAGCTTCAGCAATGGCTAATCCAGCGAAGGAAAAGATCATTTGGCCCTCCAGACTTCCAAGCTGCACACCCGTGATGAGATGGGATACTGCCCTTCTTGAAATGAAGGCCTTTTGTTGGGAAGTGTGTGTGAGTAGACACTTGGTTGGTTCCTAGCCCAGTACCTAGCCCCCCGCCTCCCTGGTCATAGCACACTTTCTCTTCCTGACACTACCTGGACTTATTTCAGATATCCCCTCCTCCACATATCCATGTGATTCAGGGGACTCTAACCCCCGCCTCTCTGGCTCCAGCAAGTGGACCCTGATTACCCTCATTAAGCTAATCTGATCACAGTTGTCTCATTCCCCTGGCTAAACCACTGTGTTAGGGATAGACCCAAGACATGAAACATGAGACATTTGCTTGGGGCTTCTGGGAAATGTATCTGAGTTCTAAACAGAGACACCCTAGAGATGGCTCCCTCTGCCTCTGGACATTGTCTTATCCAAAGCTAATGCTTGTTACAGTCATAGTCATTTTCCAGTTCTGAGGATAGCAATATGGAGGAAAGAAAGCCTAGATCCTGATGACAGTATGCTGCTAGTACCTGTTTTTTTTTTCCTGTTAAACAATGATTTTATTACTTTAGTACAATACACAAATTTATGCAACCAGGGCAGAGGCTGTGGATGACTCGTATTTCCAATTGGGGGGTAGGACTCATTTGTTCTTGTAGTATCGAGCCACCTGGTGAATATGGCTCTCAATCAGAATCAGACGTAATTTAGCATCTTTATCCTTTCTGTTCCTCTCAAGATGCTTTCGGACAGCAATAGCTTTCTTAATTAAATGATAGAGATCCTCAGGGAGATCAGGAGCAAGTCTTTTGGACTTAAGAATTCTCAGGATTCTGTTGCCTGTCACAAAATGTACTTGCACAACACCATGAGAGTCTCTCAGGATCACACGGATCTGTGAAGGAGTCAGGCCCTTCTTGGCCAGTTTGTAGATCTGCTCCTTCACGTTGTCAGAAGTGAGCTTCAGCCAGGTGGGGACGCTGCGGCGATAGGGCAGAGCCGACTGGGACAGGCCCTTCCCGGGAGCGCGCATGCGCCCCATGATGGTGGCGGTGTGGTAGCAAAAGGCTAGAGCTTGGTTTTTTACTCTCTCTGCTCCATCCATTGTGTAAAATAATAAACCTCATGATTGAAGGCGTTTGAGTTAAACTTCCCCCATATTTGAATCCCTAAGGATTCTAAGCCCCACCATGCATGCTTACACTTGTGCAGGCTTGTTTCAGCGTTAACCAGACTGCTTTCAGGGAAGGGTGCTAGCTCCACTGTAAGTCAGGATGAAACAGAAATTCAATATCTGCCCAAAACCTAAAACATGACAAACCTGTCAGCTTGCTGCCCCAAAGTGTGGTCCCTGGACTAGCAGCGTCAGCCTAACCTATGAGCTTATTAGAAATGCAGAATGTCCACTCATCTGTGTTGGACATTCAGGTTGTTTGCATGCCCATGCTACTGTAAACAGTACTGCAATGAACATTGGGACACATGTGCCATTTTGAATTATGATTTCCTCCAGGAATATGCCCAGGAGTGTGATTGCTAGGTCATACGGTAGTTCTATTTTCAGTTTTTTAAAGAACCTCCATACTGCTCTCTACAGTGGCTGTATCAATTTACATTCCCACCAACAGGGCAAAAGGGTTCCCTTTTCTCCACACCCTCTCCAGCATTTATTGCTTGTAGATTTTGGGGGGATGGCCATTCTGACTGGTGTGAGGTGATACCTCATTGTAGTTTTGATTGGAATTTCTCTAATAATTAGTGATGTTGAGAAGAGAACCTGCCGTATAATACGAGGAGCTCAGCTTGGTGTTCTGTGATGACCTAGAGGGGTGAGATGTGGGCGGGAGGTCCAAGAGGGAGGGGATAAATGCACATATAGCTGATTCACTTCATTGTAGAGCAGAAACAAACATAACATTGTAAAACAATTATAATCCAATTAAAAAATAGTGAAATGAAATATAAAAAAAAAATATGTAGAATGTCAAACCCCACTGCTTTTCCACTACCTGACCTGCTCCATCACATCACACATTTGAACAAGATTGGTTGGTGTTTCCAGCGCATGGTAAATTTGAAGCATTATCCTAGAATCTTTGAATCCTGGAATAAAAGGGGAAGAAAAGGGCCCAGCAATATGGTTCCTCGGGGGATCTCTTGGGAAACTTTTAAGACTCAGTCTTCTCCCCCTTTTCCTCGTCTTTAGTGGGAGGGAAGGGCCTGGAAATTGTGTACTTTGTTATCCTTCTCCAAGTCCCTTTCTCTAATGATTTTTCTCTTTTACTCTTTGAAATCAAATTACAATGCCTGCATGGCAGGATTCTAGTGCCATTCCTCTGCAGCCAGGTAGCAAGGAATGCCTTTCCCGGGTATGATGGCTGCTAGAGAAGGCTCTCATTCAACAAAGGGCACCACACTTCACAAACTCAGCCATTACTTGTGCATTCAGCTCGGGGCAAGAAAAGCCAAATTGGAAAGACTGGTTATTCTACAGCTGCTAATCTAGCCCACTAGTAACTGTAATGACCTGGTACACTGCAATGACCTGCAATCTGGTCATTGCACATGATCTGGTACCTCATTTGTGGGGCCTGGTACAACATGAAAATTAAGAATTCTAAGCAAGTAAGAGCAAGGCACTGAGCCAAGTGCAGAGCCCTTCTAAGCCTTATGCAACAGGATAGGTTACACAGACACAAAGCCAGGCCTACACTCAGGAAAAAATGGGCAGAAGAGAATATGAATCCAGTTGTCTGGATTTACTTTCAGAAAAGCTTTTGCAAAAAAGAGAAACTGTCATTGGAAGAGGTCTAAGATTGGCTTATGGTGAATAAGACTCCATGATAAAAGCATTCATTCCAAATATCATCTATTTATTTCTTCATTCAAACTCACCAAAAACAAGGCACGTTGCTAGTTTCTTGGATACAAATTTTAAAAAAGACATTCTCCACCTTCATGGTGCTCACACTCCAGTTGGCAAACTAACATGAAAATAGACCTATAATCTGAGGCCATGGAAGAATCCCAAAATGTTAAGTACTTGAAACTGAATCACCAACCCATAAAATCTAAGTGTGTTCTGTAAATTAGTAACGAAATTAGTGAAGTTACCCTTCTAAAAAAAGTTACTTTTCCTTGTTGCAAACTTCTCAAAGGAAGCCAATAAGTAGGCTGATTTAGTGGTCTACAAGTTGACTTTCTGAGGAACAAGGTACATCATTTTGCCTATGTAGAAATTTTGTCCAGTGTGCACCTACTTATTCTTCACCTTCATGAGATATGGCCCCCACTATTCCTTTCTTCATTATATCCTCTCAAAACATTTATCCCAATCTCATTGCCAGAGATGGGCAGACCAAATAAACTGATCCATTTTCCTGATGTTTTTGGAGACTGCTTGGCAAGGAGAGAATGGAAGAAATTCCATTTAATGTCAGGCTTTATGTTAAAAAGAGAAAAAAGAGGCAGTTTGTTTTCAGTTCAGTTCAGTCGCTCACTTTGCGCTCACTTTGTGCTCACTTTTGTCTGACTCTTTGCGACCCCATGAATCGCAGCACGCCAGGCCTCCCTGTCCATCACCAACTCCCGGAGTTCACCCAAACTCATGTCCATCGAGTCGGTGATGCCATCCAGCCATCTCATCCTCTGTCATCCCCTTCTCCTCCTGCCCCCAATCCCTCCCAGCATCAGAGTCTTTTCCAGTGAGTCAACTCTTCTCATGAGGTGGCCAAAGTATTGGAGTTTCAGCTTTGGCATCATTCCTTCCAAAGAAATCCCAGGGCTGATCACCTTCAGAATGGACTGGTTGGATCTCCTTGCAGTCTAAGGGACTCTCAAGACTCTTCTCCAACACCACAGTTCAAAAGCATCAATTCTTCAGCGCTCAGCTTTCTTCACAGTCCAACTTTCACATCCATACATGACCACTGGAAAAACCATAGCCTTGACTAGACAGACCTTTGTTGGCAAAGTAATGTCTCTGCTTTTGAATATGCTATCTAGGTTGGTCATAACTTTCCTTCCAAGGAGTAAGCATCTTTTAATTTCATGGCTGTAGTCACCATCTGCAGTGATTTTGGAGCCCCCCCAAATAAAGTCTGTCACTGTTTCCACTGTTTCCTCATCTATTTGCCATGAAGTGATGGGACCAGATGCCATGATCTTCGTTTTCTGAATGTTGAGCTTTAAGCCAACTTTTTCACTCTCTTCTTTCACTTTCATCAAGAGGCTTTTTAGTTCCTCTTCACTTTCTGCCATAAGGGTAGTGTCATCTGCATATCTGAGGTTATTGATATTTTTCCTGGCAATCTTGATTCCAGCTTGTGCTTCTTCCAGCCCAGCGTTTCTCATGATGTACTCTGCATATACGTTAAAGAAGCAGGGTGACAATATACAGCCTTGACGTACTCCTTTTCCTATTTGGAACCAGTCTGTTGTTCCATGTCCAGTTCTAACTGTTGCTTCCTGACCTGCATATAGGTTTCTCAAGAGGCAGGTCAGGTGGTCTGGTATTCCCATCTCTTTCAGAATTTTCACAGTTTATTGTGATCCACACAGTCAAAGGCTTTGGCATAGTCAATAAAGCAGAAACATGTTTTTCTGAAACTCTCTTGCTTTTTCAATGATCCAGCGGATGTTGGCAATTTGATCTCTGGTTCCTCTGCCTTTTCTAAAGCCAGCTTGAACATCTGGAAGTTCACAGTTCACGTACTGCTGAAGCCTGGCTTGGAGAATTTTGAGTATTACTTTACTAGCATGTGAGATGAGTGCAATTGTGTGGTAGTTTGAGCATTCTTTGGCATTGCCTTTCTTTGGGATTGGAATGAAAACTGATCTTTTCCAGTCCTGTGGCCACTGCTGAGTTCTCCAAATTTGCTGGCATATTGAGTGCAGCACTTTCACAGCATCATCTTTTAGGATTTGAAATAGCTCAACTGGAATTCCATCACCTCCACTAGCTTTGTTCATAGTAATGCTTTCTAAGGCCCACTTGACTTCACATTCCAGGATGTCTGGCTCTAGGTGAGTGATCATACCATTGTGATTATCTTGGTCGTGAAGATCTTTTCTGTACAGTTCTTCTGTGTATTCTTGCCACCTCTTCTTAGTATCTTCTGCTTCTGTTAGGTCCATACCATTTCTGTCCTTTATCGAGCCCATCTTTGCATGAAATGTTCCCTTGGTATCTCTAATTTTCTTGACGAGATCTCTAGTCTTTCCCATTCTGTTGTTTTCCTCTATTTCTTTGCATTGATAGCTGAGGAAGGCTTTCTTATCTCTCCTTGCTATTCGTTGTAACTCTGCATTCACATGCTTATATCTTTCCTTTTCTCCTTTGCTTTTGTTTTAGACCTTCCAAATCCCAATGCTGGGCAATTTTCTCATCTTCAAACACCAAAGCCAGTTAACCTTTTGTGGAGGATTCTGATGCAAGCTGCGTCTGGCCAGGGCAGTTGATGAATGAGCAATGTTGGCTATGAGTGTGAAGTGGGAAAGCTCTAAAAGCCTTATGCGACAACCATTTTTACAAAAGCCTGAAGTTATTTCACTTCAGGTGTAGTGTTCAGATGTAGAGTTTATCCTTAACATTTGGATGAGAATCCCCAAATTATAATTACTACTCCAGAGACTAACAGAGCATGTGAGATGTGGATGTTGGATTCACAGCTAGGTATACAGTAAGTCCCCTACATGCAAACCTTCAAGTTCTGAACTTTCCAAGATCTGAACATGCCCCAGTATGCCAGCTGTTGTACTGTACTACTGTACTTTTCAAGGTACTATACTGTAAGATTAAAATGTTTTATTTTTTGCATTTGTTTTTTATGTATTATTTGTATGAAAAGTATTATAAATCTATTACAGTACAGTCCTATGTAGCCAATTGTTAGTTGGGTACCTAGGCTAATTTGCTAGACTTATGAACAATTGCACTTATGAATGCACTCTTGGAATGAAACTTGTTCATATGTAGGGAACTTACTGTATACTATAATTGACCCTCACTTAAACTTCTGAATTCATACCTGGGTGTTTCATAGTCAGACCATAGGACCTTCAAATCACTCCTTACTGTGAATCTAAAATGCATGGTATGAATACTGGAAATCTGAATGCTAAACTTGTAAATATCAAAATACTACTACTATTGTTTGTCAAGCATGGACTCCAAAAACGTGATTTAACCAGGTTGACATTCTTTAAATAACTGAAATTCACATAATTAAGCTTCTCTGAGGGAAAAACTTTCAAGTAGAGCATAAATATTAAGCTTGAAAATCCAATAGGGGGAAAATTTGAGACATCTTATTTCAGATCATTTTATCCATGATGGATGCATTCACCATTTAGAAAACAATTTCTGATCTGCATACTCATTTGAATAGGGTCCAGTTGGCATCAGAAGTAGGGCATCTTGGATAAACTATCCTGTGACTTGTGGTGGGGGAGGGAAAGCTCTGGAGCCTTGATTTTAAAGGGTACCAGTGACACATATCCAATACCATGCTTTACAAGGAAGCTGGGCACACAGCCTGCCTTCCTCCATCTCCATTGCAAGCCTGGAAACAAGCCTGTCTGTGCTTTTGTGAATGTGAACCTACATCAGGTTGAGCCAACTCAACCAGTGGGAAATACAAATGCCCTCTTCATTTTTATTCAGAGGATCAGAAGCTTGCATTGCAGAGCTTCCTAGAACAGCATGCCAGAGAAACTCTAGGAAGTAGAGCTTCCTTAAAGAAGGCACATCCTGCCGTTAGCCATGGCACATTTTCAGAGGGCCAGAGAAAATCCTTAAAAGGAAAAAGAGGAGCTTGAGCTAGGGCAAGGTTGCTATCATTTAATGCCCAAACACAAGGATGTATCTATTTATAAATAGCTAGGAGAACATCTCACTGGGGATGATGAATAAACAAGAGCTGAACTTAAAGGGCCTTCCATACCTAATAAGATCATATTGTGCTTCATTGATTGTAGAATCTGCCTTAGGAGATTGTATGTTTTTATTCTTGGAGTTAGTCTGATGATATATTCAATATTTTCCTATGTTTTGCAATGGTGTGAGGATTAGCAGAGTAAAATGCTGACAACTGCACACTCTGTCACCCCTGGGTTTGAATCCAGGTTGAACCATGTTCTAGCTTTCTTATCTTAGGCAAATTAACTTAACCTCTCTGAGGACTTCAATTTTCACCATCGATAAGTTGAGAGTAATAAAGCACTGACTTAGCGACTAAACAACCACAATACAGCACCTGATTCACAACATTAACGTAATGATTCAGTGAGCAAAACATTGCTCAGAATAGGGCCTGACACACAGGAAGAGATTCTGTCTTTTCCCACCTGGAAGAAAGGTGACTAGGGACAAATTTTGCCAATCTAAAACCCTTCTTTGATTTCATTTTTCCTTAAGTATTTGGAAACAAAGCAACTCTCTGACCCTAAGATCACAAACCTATAAATTAGTACCATTGGGGTTTAAAGAATCCTGACAAGAATGTAAGATATAGTAGTCAAGGATCCTTTGTGGAAGGGAGTCATATATTGATACTAATTCAATTAACACTTACCAAGTTCTCCTTATGTGCCTGGCCTATGCTTGTGCTCAGGATACATTCTTCCTGATGAACAAGAGGTACAGGGCTTGCTTTCTATACTTCGGCTGGACTTTGAAGGACTTGGAAGAATTCAAAGAAGGAAGTTACAAAAAATAGTCTTAACAAAGGTTTTGAGATAAGATAAAGATGGTGGACATGGAGGAACAGAAAGCTTATTTGGAGCGGTTTCTGCTTATAGAAGCCCAGAGAACTTGATACCATAGTGATAACAAAAAGAACAATTGAGGTTTCAAACAAGGGCAAGAAGTAAGCAAGTATGTATGTGGCACACAAGAAGAACGGGGAGGAAAACTGGATAGAGCCTGGGAATATGGACAGCTTACAATCTATTTCAGGATTCCAGAGGTGAAATAAGGTCCAGTTTATACTAGTGGGTGACAGAAATAGTAAGGAAGACTACAGAGAGGCATTTTAAGGAAAGAATTGATGGTACTTGGTAATTGAACCTTGAGATAAGGGAGAGAGAAGAATTAAAGGCAATTCCATGTCTGACTCCTAACCAGTTGAGATGAATAAAGCATTAACATGGCTCAAAGTACAGAATCTCTTTAGATTACTTAGTTTCAAAATAGTCAGTTTTATAGATTGATTTTATCAATGAAGAGTTTCTGAATCAAAGCAGCACATGAAAAATTAGTAGCAGAGATGGAATGAAATTTCCAATCCAGCGCCTCTTTCTACTATTACACCAAAAGAAAGGTCACATAAAGCAGACTCCAATTCAAACTCTCTCACAAGTTGTGAGGCCTCATTCTGCCTGAGCCTTGGAGCAATTACCTAACTCACAAGATTGTGAAAAACAAAGCAAATGATGTATAACTAAATAGAGCTCAACAGCTGTTGGGCTTTCACTCTACTATACTTTACTTCAACCTTGATTAGACTCTGCAGAGCATCTTTTCTTCTGAAATTGTATGAACTCATGGACCAAGGCAACACATATTCAGGAACTACCAGAAGAGAATTCCTGAAGCCCTCTTGCATTCCTTAAAGGATTTACTTGATGGTAATAGACCAAAGGGTGTTTGGTTGGTATGGGAAACACGGTAAAGGACTCTCTCATCTGATTAAGAGACCAAATCACAAGACAGGTGCAGCATAAACCAGCCAGCAATGAGCAAACAAAGCCAGTCCATACACATCCAGATGGACACTCAAGAGGGGGACCACCAGCAATAGTATGTCAAAACCCAGATGCCAACCTAGACTGCCAGAATGTCAGAGCTGGAGGAAACGCCCAGTCATTTATGGATGAGGAAACCGAAGACAGGGAGGGTAGTGTGTCAAGGAGGGTGTGCAGCAAAGTGAAAGGAGAAAGACAGTGAGGTGGTTAAGAGTACAGACACTGGAATCACATCATGTAGATCTGAACCAAATTATTTAACTTCTCTTGGCCTCACTTGATGATCTTATTTTTAAAATGGAAAAAATAATACCATCTGTTAGAGGAGGCTTCACACAAAATGCTTAATGAAAAGTGCTAGGCAGAGCTGGTTCTGAGCATCTTTTGAATTTTGACACTTACCCCTCCTGACCTGCACACGAAGTTATCATATGTGCTCTAACGCATGACTGTTGTGAGCAAGTGAACAGAAAGCCATTGTTCCCTCAGTTTTCTTCCCAACCTCCTAAGACCACAAGACCCAGACCATGGAGCTATTGCCAACACCCCCCATCCCTGCACTGGAAATATGGAAGGCATATGGTAAGACAGGAATAGCAAGAGTTAAGAGAAAAACAAAACTTGGCTGCTGTATTAGTCCCTGTGGCAGTCAGCCAAGGCTCTTTGTGGCCAAGGAGAACTTGAAGGAATGGGAAGCACCTTAAAGGGATAACTTGTTTCCTCTCTGGGGGGAAGGGTTTTCCTTACAATGGCTAAAGTCATTTATCTCTCAACCAAAGGATGAGATTTCTTGATATAAATTACTCACCATTGTAAAAATGTATAAAAAATTTTATTAGGCAAGTGATTGCTATGTGCCAGGTACTAAACTAAGCACTTTCTATATATATATTAGCTCATTTATTCCTCATAATAACTCTATGAGATAGGTATCAGTATTGCAATGTTGATTTTGAAGTCTGAGAAAACAGAAAACAGAGGCATAGAGAATTAATTAGCTGAGATTTCAGAACTTGTAAGTAAAGGGGGCAGGATTTGAAGCCCAGAAGCCAACCCTGAAAGGCTTCTGTCTTATCGAACTTGACTGCAGGAGGGGAGCAGGAAGGGCAGAGACCACAGAACAGGAACATGGGAAGCAGCAAAAGATGCCAACCAGGTAAGAGAGCACAGGAAGGAAGGAGGAGGGAAGAGGGAGCAGTGGAATAGTGTGAAACAGCACCCAGAGCAGCAAAGATGGGCCACGTGGAGCAGCCAGGCAGAGCGCAGCTCTGGAAATTATGTTGCTAAGCTTGATGGAGTCAATGAAGACTCATTAAAACATGTAGCCAGCAAAACAGGCACATTCAAGATCTCAGGTAGGGTGATGAGTGGTGATAAAGAGGGCCCAGGTGAAGTCTTTGACTGCTTTTGACAATGGACAAAAGCTTCACCGACCCAACTTCCTCCGATAAGCCCACAATGGCACTCATTAAACAGAGATGATAGGATCTGGGCTCAGCCGTCCCAGTCTGCTCTGCCATTTCCTAGTAATGCGTGTGACTTTTGACCTCATTTCCCTTGTTTATCAAGTGTGATTAAGAATAACCCTCACTGAGTGGAAACTGGTGCGGCCACTATGTAAAAGAGTATGGAGGTTCCTTAAAAAACTAAAAAATAAAGCTGCCATATGATCCAGCAATCTCACTCCTGGGCGTATATCTGAAAAAGATGAAAACTCTAATTCTAAAAGATACATATACCCCAATGTTCATAGCAGCACTATCTAAAACGGCCAAGACATGAAACAACCCTCGTGCCCATCAACAGAGCATTGGCTTAAGGAGATGTGTGTGTGTGTGTGTGTGTGTGTATAATATACATAATATGCATATTATATAATATGCATATTATATATAATGCATATATTATAAATATATATATATTTATAATATATAGTGGATATATAAATATATAATGTATTTTGTAGCAACGTGGATGGACCAAAAGGTTATACTAAGTGAAGTCAGACAGAGAAAGACAAACTGTTATATAATATCACTTATATGTGGAATCATAAAAAAAACAATACAAATGACTACTTGTAGATGACATGATACTATTACTGTTTGCAGATGACATGTTACTATACAAAGAAAACCCAAAAGAAACTATCAGAAAATTACCAGAACTAATCAGTGAATTCAGCAAAGTCTCAGCATACAAGGTTAATACACAGAAATCACTTGCATTCCTATATACTAACAATGAAAAAACAGAAAGAGAAATTAAGGAATCAGTCCCATTCAGCATTGCAATAAAAATAAAATATATAGGGGAAAAAACCTACCTGAGGAGACAAAAAAACTATATATGGAAAATTATAAGACACTGATGAAAGAAATCAAAGATGACATAAACAGATGGAGAAATATTCCATGTTCCTGGGGAGGAAGAATCAATATTGGTATCAATTTTGGTAGTACAGAATGCAATCTACAGATTCAACACAATCCCTATCAAATTACCAATGGCATTTTTCACAGAACTAGAACAAAAAATTTCACAATTCATATAGAAACATAAAAGACGTCAAATAGCCAAAGCAGTCTTGAGAAAGAGAAATGGAGCTGGAGGAATCAACCTTCAGTCATCAAGACAGTATGGTACTGGCACAAAAACAGAAATATAGACCAACAGAACAAATTAGAGAGCCCAGAGATAAACCCACACACCTATGGGTATGCTGTTTTTGACAAAGGAGGCCAAAATATACAATGGGGCAAAGACAGCCTCTTCAATAAGTTGTGCTGGGAAACTGAACAGCTACATACAAAAGGATGAAATTAGAACACTTTCTAGTGCCATATACAAAGATAAGCTCAAAATGGATTAAAGACCTAAATGTAAGACCAGAAACTATAAAACTGTTAGAGGAAAACGTAGGCAAAACACTAGACATAAATCAAAGCAAGATCTTCTGTGACCCACCTCCTAGAGTAATGGAAATAAAAGTAAAAAATAAAAAGGCTTTTAATTACACTTCAAAGCTTTTTCAAAGCAAAGGAAACTACAAACAAAGTGAAAAGACGACCCTCAGAACTGGAGAAAATAATAGCATAGGAAACAACTGACAAGGAATTAATTTCCAAAATATACAAGCAGCTCATACAACTCAATACCAGAAAAACAAACAACTCAATCAAAAAGTGGGAAAAAGACCAAACATACATTTCTCCAAAGAAGACATATAGATGGCTAACAAACACATGAAAAGATGCTCAACATTGCTCATTATTAGAGAAATGCAAATCAAAACTATGAGATACTACCTAATACCAGTCAAAATAGCCATCATCAAAAAGTCTACAAACAATAAATGCTGGAGAGGGTGTGATGAAAAAGGAACCCTCTTTCATTGCTGGTGGGAATGTAAATTGATACAGCCACTATGGAAGACAGTACAGAGATTCCTTAAAAAACTAGGAATAAAACCACCATGTCACCCAGCAATTCCCCTCCTAGCATATACCCTGGGGAAACCAAAATTGAAAAGGACACATGTACCCCAGTGTTCATTGCAGCACTGTTTCCAACAGCTAGAACATGTAAGCAACCTAGATGTCAATCAGCAGATGAATGGATAAAGAAGCTGTGGTACATATATATGGTGGAATATTACTCAACCATAAAAAGGAACACATTTGAGTCAGTTCTAATGAGATGGATGAACCTAGAGCCTATTATATAGAGTGAAGTAAGTCAGAAATATAAATATAAAAACTGATGCACATATATGGAATTTAGAAAGATGGTACTGACAAATTTATTTGCAGGACAGCAATGAAGAAACATAGAGAACAGACCTATGGACACGGAGGAGGGGGTAGGGGAGGAGGGAGAGGGTAAGATGTATCACGAGAGGTAACATGGAAACTTACAATACCATACATAAAATAGATAGCCAATGGGAATTTGCTGTATTACTCAGGGAATTCAAACAGGGGTTCTATAATAATCTAGAAGGGTGAGATGGGGAGGGAGATAGGAGGGAAGTTCAGGAAGAAGTACCTATGGATGATTCTTGTTGATATTTCATGGGAAACAACAAAATTCTATAAAGCAATTACCTTCAATTTAAAAATAAATAAAGTTGCAAAAAACAATACAAATTGATTTATTTACAAAACAGAAACAGAATCACAACAAAAACAAGCTTATGGTTACCAAAGGAGAAGTGGGGGAAGAGGGGTAAATTAGATTTATTACACAGATACACACTACTGTGTATAAAAGAGATAAGCAACAGGTATTTACTGTATAGCACAGGGACCTATATTCAATAACCTCTAACTGAATTATCTGGAAAATACATATACATATATAACTGAATCATTTTGCTGTACACCTGAAAGGAAAGGAGTATGTCAAGGCTGTATATTGTTACCCTGTTTATTTAACTTATATGCAGAGTATGTCATGCAAAATGCCGGACTGGATGAAGTACAAGCTGGAATCAAGATTGCTGAGAGAAATATCAATAACCTCAGATATGCAGATGACACCACCCTTATGGCAGAAAGTGAAGAAGAACTAAAGAACCTCTTGATGAAAGTGAAAGAGGAGAGTGAAAAAGTTGGCTTAAAACTCAACATTCAAAAAACTAGGATCATGGCATCTGGTCCCATCACTTCATGGTAAATAGTTGGGGAAACAATAGAAACAGTGTCAGACTTTATTTTTTGGGGCTCCAAAATCACTGCAGATGGTGCCTGCAGCCATGAAATTAAAAGATGCTTACTCCTTGGAAGAAAAGCTATGATAAACCTAGACATCATATTAAAAAGCAGAGACACTACTTTGCCAACAAAGGTCTGTCTAGTCAAAGCAATGGTTTTTCCAGTAGTCATGTATGGATAAAGAAAGCTGAGTGCCAAAGAACTGATGCTTTTGAACTGTGGTGTTGGAGAAGACTCTTGAGAGTCCCTTGGACTGCAAGGAGATCAAACTAGTCAACCCAAAAGGAAGTCAGTCTTAATATTCATTGGAAGGAGTGATGTTGAAGCTCCAATACTTTGGCCAGCTGATGCGAAGAACTGACTCATTGGAAAAGACCCTGATGCTAGGAAAGACTGAAGGCAGGAGGAGAAGGGGACAACAGATGAAATGGTTGGATGGCATCACTGACTCAATGGACATGAGTTTGAGCAAGCTCCGGGAGTTGGTGATGGACAGAGAAGCCTAGTACGCTGCAGTTCATGGAGTTACAAAGAGTCAGACATGACTGACCAACTGAACTGAACTGATTTGAAACTAACACAATATTATAAACCAACTACGCTGCTGCTGCTGCTACGTCGCTTCAGTCGTGTCTGACTCTGTGCGACCCCATAGACGGCAGCCCACCAGGCTCCCCCGTCCCTGGGATTCTCCAGGCAAGAACACTGGAGTGGGTTGCCATTTCCTTCTCCAATGCGTGAAAGTGAAAGTGAAGTCGCTCAGTCGTGTCCGACTCTTCGTGGCCCCATGGACTGCAGCCCACCAGGCTCCTCCATCCATGGGATTTTCCAGGCAAGAGTACTGGAGTGGGGTGCCACTGCCTTCTCCGATACATCAATTAAAAAGAAAAGAATAACCCTCATAGAGTTATAGCGAGAAACAGGTGATCTACCATTTATTCAGCCAGTCACTCAGAGCCCTGCACACTGATGAATTATACATAGCAATAATAATGAATATCATCACTACCAGTCTCCAGTGATTGTGGCCAATTTTACCCCCAGAGAACCTATACCTTCAGACCATTGCATGCTTCAGGAGCATTTGCCTTATATAGTGAGTTCAACTACACTGTTGTTTTTCCTGCTGACTAAAGAACTTGTAAAGAGGACAAGAAACACAGCACATAGGTTAAAAAGCAATACCTAGGGCTGTATTTGTATTTACTGCAGAATAAATAGCATAAATGCCCTATTTTGGGTTTATAAATAAGCTTGGAGAAGATCTGCAAATTTTTACACATTTCTAAAATATGCATTTTATTATAGTTATTGAGGACTGAGAAATCTGTTAGGAATATTAAAATCAAAAGCAGTGTTAAGTATTAACAACAGTAAAGTTATTAATGTGGAATTGGGAACTACAACCTTTTCAAACCACACAGTCAGAATGACTTTATATCTTATATCAAACAAAAGTGAACTGGTGATTGAATTGCCTCTAAAAATGCTATAAAATAAAAATTCTATGATGTGCCCAACGGATTGTTAAGCAGAGGGGGAAATAGATTTCTGATTCTAGCATAGGAAAAGTGCTTTAAGTACTGAAAAGGTATTGCAAATTTCTCTGAAATGTCCAGTGCAGTTTATTAGTTTGCTTTATCATACAATGCCATAGAAAACTATAATGTAAAATGTGAGAAACTGGAAACCAATTTGATTAAAAAGAATCAGAACAAATACCTCCTGGACATAGTTTTTTTTTTTTCTTACCTCTACAATCATCTACTTATTTTTATTACCCAGAAAATTTTATGTGAGGTATTATGGATGTTTTATAGCATATAGAGAAATTGGACAGTAATCTCAAATTTACCATCTACCTGGTGAGAAGAAATAGGTAAGCATGCTGTAATTGTAACAGTTACCCATCAGTTGTGGTGATGATATCACTGTTTTTCTTGATGTGGCAATATGTTGGATATAATTTCTCAAAGGTTAAAAATTTGAAAGACAGTATTACTAAGTTTGAGAGTCAGATTGGTGTTCAAGTCCTAAATATTTAGGCAAGTCATAAACTCTCTTAATGGGCTTCCCTGGTGGCTCAGGGGTAAAGAATCCACCTGCCAATGCAGAAGACGTAGGCTTGATTCCTGGGTTGGGAAGATCCTCTGGAGAAGGAAATAGCAACTCACTCTAGTATTCTTGCCTGGGAAATTCGATGGACATAGGAGCCTGGTGGGCTATAGTCCATGGGGTGGTAAAACAGTCAGCCATGACTTAGCAATAACAACAAACTCTCTTACTCTCGGTTTTCTTTTCTTATAATGGGAATAATTATCATAGTATCAAACTCAGAGAATGATTGTGAAGATTAAATGAGAAAAATGCTTATAAAGAATTTAAGAAAAGTTTGTGGAATATAGCAGGGGCTCAAGAAATGGTAGCTAGCTTTAAATACATTGGTAAATCTGAACTCTACCCGAACATTGCCTCCTCCTGGGGAGGGCAGTAGTTACAGCAGTACTTACTTGTTAAGAGCAATTGTGAAATATTTCAGGGATAATGTCATTCTCAATCTTTCTTAGTATACAACATCTGGAGATCTAGGATTGTTCTAGGGCAGCTATCTTTCTATAAGCTCTAATTAGGGAATAGGAAGAAAGGAAGGGAGAAAGAAAGTCAGTTATGGACAACTTCAGAAGAAGAGGTGATTCAGAGCTGATGGCTATAAAAAACTGTTCATCTCACTCATCAGCTGGGAAAATCAACAACTTACCATGCATAGATGTATGTATAACACAGGCACTGACAATTTAAAAAGTTAAACCAGTTTCACAGCCTTTAAAAATGAAGAAATGAAAAACTCTGAGGATTTGATTTATGGTGTTAGCTCTAAGACAGTGATGAATAAGAAAGACTTACTGGATATCAACGGGAAGAAATATTCCCTCAGGCTTTTAATTCGGCCAGAACAGGTGCTTACGGTGTCAAGTGAATGTAGCCACGGGCTCTTCAAAAGGGCTTAAACAGAGAGGCGGGCATTCTCCTTTTCTTTTGGAAAATCTAAAATGTTCATCTTCCCTTCTGGAACTGCCTAGCAACAAGGCACTTGTCATGTTGGGATTTGGTTGGCATTCATTCAGGAGATAAAGCAATAAGATCAGGAGATCAGGAGCCTTCTAAGGAATCTGGGAGTGTCAAGGCATGGCTGGAACTCAAAGTGGCTAGTCTGAGAAACTATTCAGAAAGGTCATTAGGTAAAAAGTAGGTAAACTGGCAGGGATCAGGGAGCACAGACACAGAGCAGTTTCAGGCAAATCCCTGAGAACACAATCGATAGACATTTTCGGAGCACCCTGTAGCAACTTCTGGGAAAGCTCACTGAATGAAGGATATATACATGTGGTCATGGAATGCATGTGGTATTAACAATGACAATAACAATGATAATATAACAATAGCAACTATGACCGATTGAATGCAAAGGTCATAGGAAATATTTTTCATGCAGTGTCATTTAATGCTTGCAACGACTTTGACTCACCCCCAGCTTTGACTCACCCCACCTTACCAGGTTAGGACCCATATCTGAAAAGTTCTGTGACGTGGAAAACAAACTTACTTATGGTTACCAAATTGGAAAGGGGATCAGGGAAGGATAGATAAAGAGTTTGAGATTAGCAGATACAAACCACTACATATAAAGTAGGTAAATAGCAAGGTCTTACTATATTGCACAAAGTATTTAATGTGGATTTCTTTTCTAGAGCTTTCTGGTATCTTCTGTCTTAATGGCAACCCACTTCAAGTTAGCGCATTGAAGGATAGAGCTCGTTACTTTACTTGACAAACTTTGACTAAGATATTTAATATACTGAAATAAACCATAATGTAAAAGTATATATATATATAAGCATTTATATATATATATATATGAATCACTTTGCTATATAACAGAAACTAACGTAACATTGTAAATCAACTATATTTCAATAAAAATATATGAATAAATGGCTCTGTCAGAACCCCATTCAGTGCTTCCTTCATAGCATTTTGCTCACCTGGAATCATTTCATCATCTGTATTAATTTTATGTCTTTGTTACTATACTGTAAACTCCAGAAGGTCTGATGTTTGCTCACCATAGACACTTAGTACCGAGCACAATATTTTGAACCTGAATAAATACTTGTTGACAATCTTATGAATTTTTGGTAGAGTAAAACCTGAAAAAATAAAGACATCCAAAACCCCCTGAAGCTCAAGCTTGCCCGAAGGCACACATAAGTTGCAGAAGCAGGATCTGAATCCAGGTCTGATGTGACTGCCAAGCCTGTGCAATTGTCTGCTATGAATACTGAGAAAAGCATACCAGAGTCCTAAGAATCAAGAAGACTAGAACAGGAACACGTGCCACCATCAGAAATGAGAAAAATCCAGAGAACACTGACAGTTTTGGCACCTGCAGGTAGGCAGAGAGAGCTATGTAGCTGGAGGCGTGCACGGGTGTCTAGTTAACGAATGTCAGGTAATAAAATTCAGAGAGGGCAGAAGAGGTTTTTATGGAAACATTTGTAGGAAAGAATGGAACACTGAGAGGTCAAACTCTGTCAACAGCGAGGTCTCTTAATACTTCTCTCTTTCTGATCTGGCTTGGAGAGAAAGCCTCAATGATGAAAGTCAGCTTAATAAACTAACTCAGTATCAAAATGACTATCAAAGAATTGAAGTGCTTCAAAGCCATTTAAAAACAAGTACATAAACCACCCACACACACATGTTGGTATATTTGGATCTTTAATATCTTCAATTTTTCACCTGTCAACATGCTTCTGAAAAAAAGAATTGAATGCCAGAGCCGTTTGTGTTAGAAAAAGAGTTGCATGAATATAGTCAAATTAATTCTCATTTTGAGCCCTCAGATCTCAGCACAGATAGCACCAAGCTCTTGGGGGAAGGGCACCAAAATTCCTTCCAATCTCTCTTAGCTTTCCCAAAATGAACATAAAATTTGAGTTATATCAGAGTATTTATTACTCATACACAGATGCAAGACAATCTCCTCTCAAAAATAAAAAAAAAAAAAAATAAGGAAAGAAAGAAGAAAAAAAAACCCAAACCAAAAAACAGCCCTTCTCCCCTCCCAAACCAGAGTGCCATCTGTAGCCACTCAAATTCATCCAACATCCACTGTAATTGTTTAAAGACATAAACGGAAGCATGACCTTCTCCTAAAACTCCTCCAGTGGATTTCCACTGCCTCAGAATAAATTTTAGATCCACCTCTGTTGCTCATTAATACATCCCTGACCCGAATCTTGTCTTCCTTCTTTCTCGCCTCCTTCCTGCTCCTTCCCTGATCCCCAGCCAACCTGGCTTTCCTTTTGCTCCTTAAGCGTACCAAGTCCTAGGTCTCTGACCCTTGCAAGCCTCACTCCTGAAGGATCTTCACGTGTCACAGTGTGAAGTAGTCTCAGATCAAATGCCTTCTGGGACCCCCTAAAGAAGCATTTACCACCATTCCCCATTCTCTTTCATAGGATTCTTTTTTTAAAATTGATTTTGCCACCATCTGAAATTGTCTTGTTTATTCATTTGCTTTGTTAGTCTTCTCATAGTAGGATGCAAGCTCCATGAGAGCAAGGACTCTCTGCATCTTGCTCACCTGTACCCCATACCTGGAACTATACCTGGATGCGGGCTCACAGCATCCCAATGCCACCACTCTGTATCTTAGTCAAAGTCTGTCAAGAAAGCAACGGGCTCTATTCTTCAATGTGCTAACTTGAAGTGAGTTGCCATGAAGATAGAAGATACCAGAAAACTCTAGAAAAGAAATCCACATTAAATAATTTGATCTGACACTTAGATTGAGCACAGTAGACTTTGCTGAAATTATATATTAGGCTTTGTAACTAAGGCAACATAGATTTTAGTTGGACACACTTTTAAATATATTTTAAATTGTCCCAACTAAAAATTCACCATTAGAAATAATATTTTTACCATTTAATGGAATGATATACTATAGCATTCCCTGTTCAAATAAATAACTCACCAAATTAAGAAAGATGTTTCTCTTCTGGTATCCAAAAATGAAGAAAATCATTAGTATGCTTGAAAGGTAGAGGGTACAGAGGAAGGGTTTAACTCTAGCAGGGACACATTCTGAAACCCTAGTACTAGATCACAGATTCTTAAAACTAGTTAGCACCTTCAAAATTACCTAATCTAACCTTTCACTTGAAAACAGAGCTTCCTAGATATCAAATGTAATAACAGTTCTAATACTACATTATATGAAAATTTGTAGCTTTCAAAATACTTTCATATGTATTTTATGCTTGATATTTATAATCTAGTGAGAAAGGCAGGAAAGTTCATATCATTTACCATCCTACATTTGGGACAATAAAGAGATAGTGACTTGCTCAAGTACATAGCCAGAACCTTGAAACAAGCTGTAAAAAATCAATGCCTACCCACCTGGCAAATTCTTGGCCTCATCCCCACAGCTAAGAATGGTGCCAAAAGATGTTAGAATTTTTTGAATTAAAATCAATTTTTCTTTCTACTCTTTGCTTTCTCTTCCCAATGTTATATGGCTATCCAAGGTCCCTTGGACAGCAAGGAGATCAATCCGGTCAATTCTAAAGGAAATCAACCCTGAATATTCACTGGAAGAACTGATGCTAAAGCTGAAGCTCCACTACTTTGGCCACCTGATGAGAAGAGCTGCCCCACTGCAAAAAATCCTGATGCTGGGAAAGATTGAGGGCAAGAGGAGAAGGGGTGATAGAGGATGAAATGGTTGGATGGCATCATCAAATCAATGGACATGAGTTTGAACAAGCTGCAGATGATGAAGGAGAGGGAAGCCTGGCGTGCTGCAGTCCATAGGTTCCCAAAAAGTCATCCACGACTCAGTGACTAAACAAAAACAAAGTCACCTCTACTGGTTGGGGTACTGCCAGGACTAGAACCCAATACAAAACTTGTACTGCCTCACCAAGCTAACTTATTAAATGAAAACCAAGAATCCATACCATTTCATGAGACTTGATATGAGCCATTCTAGCTCAAAACACTCATCAATGTCCAGTTAACAGTCTAAATGTCTAACACCAAAGAAATAGTAAAATAATGTATGATGTTATGGAATATTATACAACCAGCAAAATAATGTCTCTGGAGATAATATCATAAGGATCATAATGACAGCTAACATTTGTTGATCAAACATTTACTCTGTACCAAATACTATTCTTTAACTACATAATATATCACATGTATTATAAAAATAATAATAACTATAGAGCTCAGACAGTAAAGCATCTGCCTACAATGCGAGAGACCCAGGTTCATCCCTGGGTCAGGAAGATCCCCTGGAGAAGAAAATGGCAACCCACTCCAGTACTCTTGCCTGGAAAATCCCATGGACTGAGGAGCCTGGTAGTATAGGCCATGGGGTCGCAAAGAGTCGGACACGACTGAGTGACTTCACTTCATAGATAACACATCAAGTTCATTTAATCCTTATAATAACCTTTTCACTAGGCATTATCTCATATAGAAGAAGAAACTGAGGAACAGAGGGGTTAAAATATTTTCCTAAGCTAGCATAGTGGGCAAGGGCAGAGCGATCAGGATTTGAATCTGGGAACTTCAACTCTAGTTCCCATGCTCTTAACAAACATCCACGCCTAGGATAGTGATTACAATCTAATGGAAACTAATAAAGTTATGTGTATAAACATAACACATTGGTTTCTTTGATATAAATCTGTATTTTTATCATAAAACTACTAAGAGCTAGCATTTATTGAGTGCTTACTTAATACCCCAGGTAAGTTCCAAGTGGATCTGTATATAAATCTTATTTAATTCTCCACCATCTTGAAGTAGGTATTATGTCCTTCACTTTACTGGTGAGATTGCTGAGGCTTAAAGAGCTTCAGACTATCTCTTCCCAAAATCCATATTCTACACTCACCAAATGGAAGCAGCAGTTATTGTTATTTTCTAATAATGAGATTACTGTTGATTTCAATTTCTTCTTTGTATCTTTCAAAGTTTTCTACAATGAAACCTTGTCTTTGTCTTCCTTAAAATGAGAGGAACACAAATAAAAGAGGCAGAATGTGTGAGATTCTAGATTTAAGTGCATGCTCCTGGAACCAGAGTGTGGCTCTCTGCCAGAGGGAGCCTACGCAGCAGATGGATGCTTTGGGGAGAGCAGAGTGAACAGAGTTCTGGGTACTTCCTGGCATCCAGGAACCAGGCTGAAGTCTTCTATGTGCCCGACAGAGAATGCTGAGTAAGTCTTTACTATGGACCAATACTCTTCTAAATGTCTTACATGTATTAACTCATTTAATTTTCATGGTAACCGCATGCTGGGTTGCTTGAATATCCTCCATAGGGTCTGTGACCCCTTGACAGGATTCATTCCTTCATTCACTGGATATTTATTGAGCACTTACACATGCCACACATTGGTGATACAAAAATGATTAAGACATGGTCCCAGCTCTGACAGAGTCCTTGGTCCTTGGGGAAGGAACAAATAAAGTAGGTACATGAACAGAAAATAGCAGCTAAGATTTATTGAGAGATTAACACTTTGCCTCAACGCAACATCATACGTAAGTTTCTACCTAAGTTTCTAGCCCACCAGTCTGTTCTGTGGAGTTTGGCCTTACTATGCTGGTCTCCATGATCAAGTGAAAAATTTCCTTAAAAACCTCTCTCCCTTTCTTTCTCAGCTTATTGGTTCTATATCTCTGGAGAACTCTGATTGCAAGACATGAACTTTCTGTTTAATCCTTAACACTTTTCTGTGATTAAATTACCATGAAAAAGATACAGTTAATATCACTCTTGGGCTTCCCAGGTGGTGCTAGTGGTAAAGAACCCACTTGTCAATGCAGGATACAAAAGAGATGCAAGTTCGATCCTTGGGTTGGGAATATCCGCTGGAGGAGGGCATGGCAACCCACTCCAGTGCTCTTGCCTGGAGAATCTCATGGACAAACTAGCCTGGCGGACTACAGTCCATGGGGTTGTAAAGAGTTGGACATGACTGAGTGACTAAGCACATCACTCTCACTTTCCAAATGAGAAAACATGTTCACTGACTTCCTAAGGTCACACACATGAGATTTAACCTAGGTCTGACTGACTCCAAAGTCAGGGCTCTTAAACCTTCTGCTACTTGGCCTTGAAGAGTTAGAATTAAGAACTAAGTCAGCACAGGGCAGGGAGCACCTCATCCTCAACCTAGGAGAATGTGGGAAGACTTCCTTCCTTGAAGGGGTTGCTTTTGTTTGACCTTGAATGATCAGAACAGACTGTCACCACACAGAGAAGGAAATGGACAGTGTATGCAAGGGAAAGAGAAGGCAAGGAGCTCCTGTCTGGCCCAGGCGATGAGACACGAGGGTGTACAGTAGCCCACGAGTGAAAATGTTGCCCAGCACACAAAGACATTTGGAGCTTGCCTTTAAAGCATGAGGAACAATCAAAGGCAGGTGAGGAAAGTGACCTCTCTGATGGCTGTGAAGAGGATGGATTGGAAGGTAGAAACAGCAAGATCTTGTCAGACGTGGTAGCAGGGGAAGAAAAAGACAGATCGGAGTCAGGAAGGATAATCAACAGCTCCTGAGGACCTCCTGACATGAGGGAGTCAGAAAGGAAGAATTGGAATGAATCCCAACACTGACTCTGCCTTGGCTACTTTGTAGACACAGTTCTTTGAATTAGGGGCACAATGAGGCTAAGAGAAACTTAATGATTAAGGTCAATAGCACAGGAGTAGGGTTCTACCTGCTGCAGGGCTTACAGAATACTTTCTATCATCGCTACCATATACCAGTGCTGTGGGCAATTTTTCATACGTCATTTTTCAGTGACACACTAAGGGCATTTATAAAGGCTGGGTGTACTGGCTGCACAGCTAGACCACCAGTACTCTAGTTTTAGGCCCTGTATTTCAACTTAGGGAAACTGCTCATTGTAGGAAAAGCAAAGTAACATCATCTCAATTGGCAGAGGTGCCCTGGAATGTGATGTTGAGATAAGTGCTGAGGCCAGAGAGAAAGATGACCATGATTGTTAGTGATGTCTGCTACAGCCAATGAAGGGATAGTACAGGACATAGACACTGAGAATAGAGGATTATAGAATATGCTAGTAATTAACAGTACAGTGAACAGAAGAGGGAACTCTGTAAGGCTTCTCCGCAATGAGATGCAGCAATAATCTACCTGAAAAGCAAAATAGCAAGCAGTAATGACTAGCCACCAAAAGCTATCAGACCCACATTGTAACAACCAATCTGAGAGAGCCATCTGAAAAAGAAGCTGGCATTTGCATCACACCCTTTTGATGTTTTCATATTTATGATCTCATTTGATTTTCCTGACAACTGAGGGCGGGAGCCAGCATTACTGCTACCTGACAAATGGGGAGGGCGAGGCCAAAGAAGGTCCAGAACTCACTCAAGGTTGCACAACTGTTCAGGAGATTGAGTCTTTTCAGGTCCTCATCCTTCCCTTTGCACACCCCTGACTCACAGACAGCATCTGCTGTGGCAGCCCAGGACAAAGCTATAAATGGGCCCATTGTATGTGTACTCAGCAGAGAGATGGCCCTGGGGACACATTCATTTGTGTGCCTTTGGGCAGTTACCCAACCAGCCCCAGCACCTTTGAACGTGAAAGGCACCACAGGCTCCAAGTCTTTGTCTATTCACGCTTTTGGAATCACTACTAAAGTAAAATTTGACCTGTCCTCTTATACAGGGAATAAAAATCCTCAGGAAGCCTGTTTCACTTGGCTTTGGTTTCCTCAACTGCAAAATGAGGCTGGACTTGATTGGTTCATCTTCCAGGGTAGCACACATCATCACACTTTCATGATAATGGCCAAGGCTTTCACGGAATCTCGATGAACACCCAGCTGTCCTTCTCAGGGAGAAAGGGCTATTGTTTGTAGTAGGAGCCAGGCTTTTTGATAAAGTGTTTTGTAGAATGCAAGCTGTGAAAGTTTAGAGTCCAGAGGACTAGTGATATCATATGTCCCTTCCCATGATAAAATTAGAGGAATCAGTCAGTGTCATTGAAAGGAGCTCACTGGACTAAAATACTCCTGCTTAGCTGGACTTCTTCAGGATAGTGACTGGTCTGGAGGCTCACGATCTGATAATAAAATTAACTTGTTTATTTCTGAAGAAGGCTCTTTAAATATCAGTCAAATTTAGATGATCTGTTGTTGGCTTGTCAGCTAGAGACCTGGGCTAAATTTCAAACACCAGCCAGATTTTCCAATTACAGCATTATACAAATAAAGAGCACTTGACTAGGAATCAAGATTGGCTCATAAATTCTGGTTCTGCCTTTTGGTAAGGTTGTCACTTTGAACAAGTCACTTAACATCATTGAGCCTTGGATGCCTTCTGTTTGAAATGAGGATAGTAATACCTATTTATACCACATAGAGACAGTGTAGAATAAAATAAGTACTGAAGATGTGGTACTTCTATATACTAGATCTAAGCTTCTGAAGATGGAGTCTACAGCTGTCTTTTTTTTCAGTCATATTCACTGGGCCTAGCATCATAACTGAGACTAAAGAAAAAGCTTCAGATATACCTGGTAAATGAATGAACATCTTGGAAACTTTGAGGTCTGTATATCACATAATCTTACACCTGTGTCCTAAGTGAGCATAATCTCCTTCTACTGTTTGTTAAAGATATGTGACATGGATCACTCTGAGTCTTTAAAAAAAAAAAAGCCTAAAATACTAGTTCATAATAGAAGTCTATATGAACTCAGGAGAAACAAAAGTCTCTGATACATAGTCAAAATATTTGTGAATTGGTGTGTAGCTATGATTCTGACATCATTTGTCATGGAGCTCTATCTTTTGCATGGAAATGTTCAAGCCTAGAATTGTAGTTGAACTTTGAGCTCTAACTTTGAGCTTGGTGCCATTAGCCAAGGTAAGAGCATGATATGCCTCCACTTACTGAAATGTGGGGGAAGAATGAGTCTGATAGGCACCATCGTAAGACAGTCATAGAACCAGTGTCAGAATAACAGGCTTCTAAATACCCACCTGTTTCCTGACACATGGATAACACAGGCCCATGCAGACTGACTTCTGCAAAAGGAAACTGACTTTCCTACCATTGAAGGGGATCCAGCAATTCCACTTATGGTTGTTTGTCTAAAGAAAACAAAAACACTAGTTCTAAAAGATACATGCATCCCAGTGTTCATCACAGCCTTATTTACAATAGTCAAGATATGGAAGCAATCTAAGTGTCCCTCAACAGATGAATGAATAAAGAAGATATGATAAATAGGTGAAAAAAGTGGAAGTGTTAGTTGCTCAATCATGTTCAACTCTTTGCAACCCCATGGACTGTAGCCTGGCAGGCTCCTCTGTCCACGGAATTCTCCAGGAAAGAATACGAGAGTGGGTAGCCATTCCCTTCTCCAGGGGATCGTCCTTACCCAGGGATCAAACCCTGGTCCCCTACACTGCAGGCAGATTCCTTATCATCTGAGCCACCAGGGAAAGAATCTAGAAACTGCTTGCAATGCAGGAGATCCAGGTTTGATCACTGTGTCAGGAAGATGCCCCAGAGAAGGGAATGGCTACCCACACTAGTATTGTTGCCTGGAGAATTCCTTAAGTGGTATTATTTACTTACTCAGCCATAAAAGAGAATGAAATCTTGCCATGTGCAACAACATGGGTAGACCTGGAGGGTATTGTGTTAAGTGAAGTAAATCAGAGAAAGACAAATACTGTTTGTTTTCACTTATACGTGGAATCTAAAAGACAAAACTGATAAACAGATACAATAGAACAGAAATGAACTCACAGATACAGAGAAAAAATTAGTGGTTGCCAGAGGGGAGGGGGGTGAGGGAACAGGTGAAATAGGTGAAGGTACAAACTACCAACTATAAAATAAATAATAGGGATGTAATGTACAGCACAGAGAAAATTGTCAACAATATTATAATAACTTTATATGGTGAGTAATCTATAAAAATATTGAATCACTATATTATATATCAGACACTAATATAATATTGTAGGTCAACTATACTTCAACCAAAAAAAAAAAGAGAAAGGGACTCAAGGGTATGTGTCTATTTGTTCTTACTTCTCTGAGTCTCTCTCTTAAACATTCCCCTGACCTTTGCTCCAGACACACTGGCCTCCTTGCTGTTCTACCCACATTCTGAGCCTTTCACTAGCTCTCCCTGCTGCTACTTTGGATTATTCCTCTAGATAATTACTTGACTGCTCACTCCCTTCCCTCCCTCAAGCCTTTGCTTAAATGTCTTCTCAGAGAAGCTCTGTGCAGGCAGGAATCTGTTTTATTCACTACTCAGCCTCTAACACCTAGAACCATGTCTAACACCTAGTATGCATTCAATATACAATTTTTAATGCATAAATAGTTCTATGTTCAGAGCTACATAGGAGAGTTGCATAAGCGCATTTTTGTTTTTCAGCACAGCAAAAGCAAAGATGCAAAGCAAACTTGCAGCATATGTGCAATAGGACAGTAGAGGAAGAATACAGCAGTAAGAGCGGATAGTAATATATCTGAATCATTTTTTGTGTGTCAGGAAAAGTATGCTTTGAGGTGGGAGGAAGAGGAGTCAATTATGAGAATTCAAACCTTAGAGGGAGTGAATATGTGGAATCCAAATCATTCAGCAGATTCCAGAGACTCTTAGAGCTGGAATTTCTAGAGGGATGACGGATCAATGCTCGTACTTTGTTTGCAAGGAAACAGAACTCCAGGAAGGTAAAGTAATCCTCTCCACACACATAGCTGAGAGGTGACAACACTTAAGACTCAAACCTAAGTCTGATGCCTGGGTCCATGGTCTTTGAAACAAAAAACCCAATATGCACAAATTCAGTGAACATATTGAGTTTCTAAGATTCATAAATTCTCCAGTCAAGACTAATTTGGCATCTGAAAAACCTCACATCCATCACATGCCACTGCATGCACAAATATGTCATACAACGTTACATTTGTTTACACACATTAATTTACTTACAATACTTTCCCAAATTCCAAATGCCTGGCTCTATAGGCATTATTTTCAGATCTGGTCATAAGCCAGGAAAAAGGAAATAGAACCCAGAATGAAAAGGAGGAATTGAAGAATGAGAAAAGTGGAGAAAGGAAGGCAAAGATACAAGGAAAGCAGAAGGGAGAGAAAAAAGAAAAAAATGTACGGGGTATTGACAACAATGCCTGTGGGAATATCTTTGAATAGCTCTGCTATAACTTGTCTCTTTCCATTATGAAATCATTTCCTTGGCGCTAATCCCCAAAATAATTCAAGCTCAAGTACATATTTTCAAATGGACTATTTCTTTTCTTTGGCTTCTCAAAAGGTATTATCTATATCTTACAATTAGCACTCCACAATACGTATATTTCCCTAGTTATCTCATGTTTATAGATCTTGTTTCTCCAGGAAAAATATAGATTTGAGAATTTATTTTTGTTATATTCACCATAAGTGAAAGTGAAAGGAAGTGAAGTCGCTCAGTCGTGTCTGACTCTTTGCGACCCCATGGACTGTAGCCTACCAGGCTCCTCCCTCCATGGGATTCTCCAGGCAAGAGTACTGGAGTGGGTTCCTTCTCCAGGGGATCTTCCCGACCCAGGTATCGAACCCGGGTCTACCACATTCCAGGCAGACGTTTTAACCTCTGAGCCACCAGGGAAGCCCATATTCACCATAATACCCCAAATAATACTTTAAAATGTACACTGTTAAGTGATCAGTCACTTACATCTGGTTTTATTCACTTAGTCAATAAACATCTAAGCATCCACTCTGCATATCGAGATAAGAATAGAGAGGGAAATGATGGATCTAATTCTTGCCCTCATGGAGCTTACCTCTGAGTCAGAGATTCAGTTGATACACTGTTAAACAACCACAGATCATAAAAATAGCTTTTAGGAAAGACAGAAGACCAAGATGGACTCAGTGCGCAGGGTGTGTGTCTGGGAGCTTGGGATGACAAGGATGGGAGGGAAGGCCTCCAGACAAGGTGGCAGTATTGCTGGGACCACAAGAGAATCAGTTACACCGTGAGCTGGAAAAACAGTGTTCTTGGCAGGGCAAAAGCCCTGAGGCAGGGAAGTATTTGCTCTAGACAATCTGAGACAGGTAACAAAGCCGTTGGTGTATGTGACATACTAGATGAGCTTGATCAAGCCCAGGAGGCCAGAGCTCTTGGCTCCTGTAACTCCTTTACAATCATCTTTCTCCCTTTCTTAATTCCATTCATGAGTTTCCATAATGCAAGCGGGGCTTCCCTGGTGGCTCAGTGGTAAAGATTCTGCCTGCCAGTGCAGGATACATGGCTTTGACCTCTGGGCCGGGAAGATCCATCCCCTGGAGAAGGAAATGGCAGCCCACTCCAGTATTCTTGACTAAAAAATCCCTTGAACAGAGGAGCCTGACAGGCTACAGTCCATGGGATTGCAAAGAGTCGGACACAACTGAGCGACTGCAAGGAGATCCAACCAGTCCATTCTGAAGGAGATCAGCCCTGGGGTTTCTTTGGAAGGAATGATGCTAAAGCTGAAACTCCAGTACTTTGGCCACCTCATGAGAAGAGTTGACTCATTGGAAAAGACTGATGCTGGGAGGGATTGGGGGCAGGAGGAGAAGGGGACGACAGAGGATGAGATGGCTGGATGGAATCACTGACTCGATGGACATGAGTCTGAGTGAACTCCAGGAGTTGGTGATGGACAGGGAGGCCTGGCGTGCTGCGATTCAAGGGGTCGCAAAGAGTTGGACACAACTGAGCGACTGAACTGAACTGAACTGAGTGACTAAGCACAGCACAACACAGCACAAACCACAATTATGAAAGTAAAATTAAACATAATTTTAAAATCCAGCATTTAGAGTCTCTAAAAGTTCTAAAAATACCCAAAAAAATTGTTTTGAAATTTCTCTCCATCTCTTCATTGTCCTCTAGTAAACCTTCTTGCCCTCAAATAGCAATATGAGAAACCGAAAACACATTTAATGGCATTGTTTTCTTTTGGCTAACTTCTGTATAAAATGTCGTGTTCTTTATACATTTCATGGCAAATATTTAGTTTCAGGTAAATAATCTTTGATGGACTTAGTTAGAGAATCCAACCACTATTTATATCGCTACAGAAAAATTTGTTCCAAGTGACTGCTTCACAGACAAACTCAGGAACATAAAAACTGTGAGTTGCTGACTTCCTGCAACTTGTTTATTTGAAACATGGATAGCATATGTGCCAAATTATTCACAGTCTTCTAGCATGGTTTATCTAAGTTAATCTTTTTTAAAGACTACATGTTCTTTTAGAGATTTAAAGTTGACCTTGGGAATTAGATGGGAATTTATACATAAAAGGAGGCTTTTTCCAACCCTGAGCCCTTTAAGAAGGAGAGAAATTGCATAAGGAATGGAATATATATTAAAATCTCATATGCCTCCTTATGATTTTCCAAAATAACATCACTATTTCTGGGAAGGGAATTGATAGAAAAGTAAGAAGCAGTCCCTTTAAAACTTCTTGCTACTGCTGCTGCTGCTAAGTCGCTTTAGTCGTGTCCAACTCTGTGCGACCCCATAGACAGCAGCCCACCAGGTTCCGCCATCCCTGGGATTCTCCAGGCAAGAACACTGGAGTGGGTTGCCATTTCCTTCTTAGCTAACTACAAAATGAACAGTTACAGCTTCAAAATGCTTTGTTCCTTTTTGATAATAGCAAAGAATCTTCCAAACAAATAAACTTCATTCCTAGATAGGGGAAAGAAAAGCTCTTACCATTACAAGGTTCATTGTAACAACAGAAGATCAGTTAACCTAGAACTGCTTAAATTTTTCTAAACATTGATTTTGGAGATAATAGGTATTAAGAAGGAATTGAGAAGTGTGATTCTGTGAAAACTCATATTTAAAAGAAAGACAGATGCAACCAGTAAAACTTAAGTCCTAGTCTTCAATCAGGTTAACATGTCCACTTTGATACAAAGCAAAAAGAAAAAGTTCATATTTAAAATGTTATGTGGGATCAAAACTAGGAGATTTGTGATGAACATGGGTCCAAAATCTGTTCTCCTATTTTTTTACCTCAATGTATTAGTTTTTATTCTTGCAATTTAGAAAAAGTACTGCAGAAGCACTCAGTACAGAATACACTTACTGATGGACTATTATGACTAATAAAGACAATAAAATTTATTAAATTAATCTGCACATTGCAATTAAACCCAGTGAATCCTTAAAATATGCTTGTTAACTTTAAAAATTATTTTAGGATGAAACCATTAGCACCCCCAAACTTTTCTTTTCAGTAAAACACCTAAGAGCCTGAATAGAGAACTGAAAACATCAGCGCGTTTAGTCCAGTTCTGCCAGACAAGGGAAAACTTCCCATACCGCCTTACAAATTAACAAATGTCCCTGGAAACCCTGACTCAGTTTCCCTTACCTTAAAAAAAAAGTAGCTAAAAGGTCATTTTCAAACTTTAATAATAACATATGTAACACAACAAAGTCCTTGAATAGTTGCTCTAATCACACAGACTGCACTGTAAGCTTGGCCAGTACACACACCCTTTATGAGTATTAATAATTCCCTTTGCTCATCCTCTTTCCCTTCATAGTCATACTACTTAAGGCTCCACATCACATGATATTCTTTAGGAAAGACCCAATACTAATCATTGCCAAAAAAATTTTTTTCAATGTAGAAATCAACAAATCAAGTCCCTTAAAATACACTTTTGAAAGAAAAATATTTGAAAAGAGTCATGGAGGCACAAAGTATAATACCAGTAACATGCTTGAGGTCCCTGTAGAATTATTTCACTGCCTTCTGTGATACTGGACCCAGTGGAGAGGTAGTAACAATGCTTCTCTATGGTCAGAATTTCTAATAGACACTGAATGAATGGAGCATATATCCTAGTCCATCAAAATGAGAACACAAAAGTAAACCATGAGCCATTCTGATGAATATCTGTTCACTCTTGCTTTACACAGAGTAGAGAAGCAGCTTTGAAAAGTTGCCATGGTCATGTTTTTCCTGAGCAATAGACATTAATAAATACCAAAACACATACACACAAATGCAAATGTGAGTTCTCTCCCTTTCTAGAATAATGTATATGGGCAGATGACATATGTGTGTATAACTGTGCATGAGTGTGTGTGTGTGTGTGATTGTCTGTGTCACATGTACTAATTGAGAAGAGACAGCATTTAACTATCTGGATGTTCGGTGACACATTCTCTGAGCCCACTGATGTTTGGTAGATGGCTGCCATGACTGGATTTTCAGTTCCTTTTAGGGGGTTTCTTATCTTTCCAAGGCTATCTTGATAGATAGAAGCCTAGGGAAGAGTTAAGTTGGAATGATAACTGCTATGACACACTTTCAGAGTAAGAGCATTAAAGAGGTGAAATTGTGAGATGCAGTATCAGAAACTTGCATATATTGGCAGAAAGGCTGGCATCTAAGTTGGAAGGCCATTGATAGGCAAACTGGACTTCTGGTTAAGGTTCCCACCAGCCTTTCTAAAGTCATTGAACCAAGAAGATAATAAGTCTTGAATAGCACTGAAGCAGGAACTATAGGTAGATTAAAAAATATTAGTCTCATTTACATTTTTAAGCCACTGGAAACACCTGTCCAATTTCTTTTGCAAGGATCTGATGGATGGGAACCACACCCCTAGTGTCATCTTTAACTCCTAACAGTGCTAAGATAACATCCTTCATTAGATAAATTTGGCAAATGCAGAGCAATAGTGTTAATTCAGCTCCAACACAAGTCTTTGTTACAGTTCTCCTTTCAGTGTAGTCAGCCCAGATAAGCTTATCACAGGGCTTTGAACTGACATTCTGGGATAGCACAATAGACAATATTACCAGAAGAATCCTTAACAAGCATCAAAAAATATCACTTCCTTCAGAGATGATTTCAGTCCATAGTTTATAAGGCAAGAAGTAAATCTTCCAAGTCCCTGTGTAAGATTAAAATCTAATCAGAATGTGTGTGGATTTATTAAGAAATGCTGCATGAAATTTAGCTGGAGAAATCTAGTACCTCTGTAGACACATTTTTTTTCTGAAGAGGGCAATGCACATGAGCTTCTAACTGAAAACTCCCTCAGTAATGCTCTTTCTGTTTGTCTTGCCTTGTTATGCAAAGGTTAAATTCAGTTTGAATTAATGAAAATGATTTAATCTTGATCATTAGTAAACTTAGTTTATTTAGGCCGGTGTTTAAAGAACTAGCTTAAGAACTCTTCGCAAACAAGACCAGGCTCCATAACAAAATGATATCCAATCTCTCTTTTAAGGCTATTTTCTAAAATCTGTGGGCCATGACTGTAGAATTCTTCACTCCCCCAAATCACATTAACAATGTTTGACATGATGACGGACAGAGCAAAAAGAATTCATTTCTGCCAAATAAGTATAGGCAACACTGCTGTTTTTCTTTTTTTTCCACAACCATTCTCTTCTTATTCCATTTTGGTAAATTTCTAAGGAATGTTTCAAATCTGTAAGACAGACCTTGACTTAAGAGGTGGCCTCTCTGCCATTTTCATGGCAGATTTGAGACCCATTATGCACTCGATTCTGCATTGTGAAATCCAGGCTGGGGACAAATTTCTGCCTGTCATCTTAGGAAAGGCCAGGAGTTTTGCACCATCCTGTAGTGTGAAAGCAGAAAATCAAAGCCAGGGTAGGGCTGCCTGCTTCTTTCCTAATCAGCTTGCTGCTTTTCTGAGGCAATCTTGGTTGTCACCATGTCAAGCTTAGAAGGGTAGTTTAGTAGAATAAAATGTAGTTTAAACAACATGTCTCCCAGGAAAGTTCCTCTTTACACTTAATATTGAATGCAAAAAGCTAATCAGTTAATTTGATGCTTGGCTAAGAACCATGACACAGGGAACGCATTTAAGAAGCACAAAATTCTTCTTAAAAAAACCTGATAAGAGCCCGAATAAGAAGACAAGAGTCCCAAATATTTTCCTCACATCATTCATTCTGTTGCAGTGACAGCCCCCTACAACTAGAGCCTGTGGACAAAATGAAACCCCTCACCCCAAGGGTATGTTGTAAATTGCAGAGATAAAAACATCTTAGAAGAATTTTTAAAATTTTTAAACAGTTCACTGAAAATGACAGCATGGATAACTGTGTCAATGACCTCTCCTGTCTACTGTCAATTTCAGAAGACAAGTTTCCACTGTAAATGTTTAATCAGTGTAGTCCCAGGAACCCAGAGCAGAAAACCTTATCTTCTCTCCCAACTTCTCTGCTTTGCAAGCTCTTTCCTAGCTCTGTCTCAGTTCTTTGCAAGCACTTTAGGTTTTTCTCTCTCATAAGAGCTGGGAGCTCTGTAGGTTCTGAGCTAAACAGAAGCCCTGTGGTTTGATTCCATTAGTCTGAGCCCTGGTCCGCTGCAAGCAAACTGCAGCATTTCTGTTTGTACATCCTGGCAACCGGGTTCTAGACCAGCCACAAACACAGGCTGCACACATATTTCAACGCTGTTCTCCCCAAACCTTGCCTGTAGCCAGTCAACCACAACAGAAAGCATCCTACCTTCCATCATGGTGGCAGAATTGCATTCCTTAATTTCCAAAGAGTCTGAAAAAACACAGGAGGATACGATTCCAGGTCTCAGCTTAAGTCCTCGCAAAGCTGCTGCCGCCGCTGAGAGATCAGCTGTGTCCGCTACTGAAGCCAAAGGAGACAAGTGTTAACCCCATAGATAGGCCATGGATGCTGCTGGTGCTGCTTCACCTACAAGCTCCCAGGAAGATGCTGCGAGAGAAAGGGAGAGGAACAGGCAGCCGGCCGAGCTGCACCGCCTGCGTTGCCTCGGCCAATCCCTTCAGCTCTGGACCGCGTCACATGGTAGCCAGCCCGCATCTCCTGACACAATACCCCGGGAGAGCACACAGAACCTATTTCCCGTCCCCATTCCCCTCCACCCCCATCCCCTCCGGCTTGTCACCAAATGCACAGCCCCTTCCCCACCTGGTGACGCACTTCCCCCGCCCCTCCTCTTCTTCTTAAGCTTATTGCAGCGGCTGGGTACCCGAGATTAATTATCAGACGCCGCCACCTTCACCGCGGACTCGGGCATGAAAGGCGCACCTAAGTGACTCGCTGCGGAGAGGAATTATTATTATTATTTTAAAGAAACACTTCTTAATAATTCCGTGCAGCCTGGAGTCTTGGCTGCGCACACTCAAGCTCCCATTCCCATCTCCCTTTGCCCTGAAGGAATTCCAAATGTCAGTATCTGTGGCCTCCGCACACATCTGTGACTCGCTCTCTCTCATTCAGGAGAGAAAACTCAATCCGGCTGACGTCACATCATAAACAATTATCCCCAAAAGGATGGTGCAGAAGAAATTTCACCCCAGCTGCCTTCAAGAGAGCCAGGGGATTAATCGCGCATGACATGCCGAAGGGCTGGGAACTGTCATTAAAACAAAGAAACAAAAGAACCCACACGAGTGGGGCTCTGGAATCGCACTGGCAACGCATGAGATAATTTCTGGGGCGGGAGGCGGGAGAGAGGGGAGCAGGCAGAGAGGGAGGCCTCAGATGGACTTCCCTTCCTCCCTACTGGACCCGGGCAGCAGGACGCCACGGGGACCGCGGGGCGCAGCTCTGCTCCGCAGCGTTCGAGTCCAGCCGCCAGCGCATCCTTCCGGCCCAGCGCGCACGTGAGCCGCCGCGCAGCCCCAGGTGGAGAGTGGCCGGTACTACCCACTGCAGTCCCTGTAGGAAACCCAACTTTCTTCTAAATGACACTTCGCCCCCTCCCCCTCAAGCACCTCTAGGATCTATCTGCAGGCCTGAAAGCTCATTCGTTCACTCCAGTGGGGATCCGGAGGGGGACCCAAGTGTGGAGCCCTGGCCCGAAGGACGGGTGGAGTCCCGGTTATACAGCTTCCAGGGATGGGCTCTGGGCGCCGTGCTGCTGCTTATGTGGGAAAGGTTATGACACCTCGGCTGCTGGGTTGAGACTGTCACCTGACTGGTCCCTAGGGATCCGGGAGCCTTTCAGAGGGCTCCCAAGTACGAGAGGGTCTGGAGTTCCTCAGTTCCATTCTAGCAGGTTTAGTCCTCAGAGCGCTGAGGAAGCAGAAGGCAGGCGGAGTTTGGGAGGGAGGAGGAGACAGAAGGAAGATAGGAAAGAAAGGAAAGGCCTCTTCAGAACCCTAGGAGACAACAGCACAAGCGGGCATGTTTCCCTCTACAATCTGGCGACGTGACTAGGAGAAAGGCCATGACATCACAGAGCAATTGTGAACATCAAAGGAAATAACGTCAAGAAGTAAGGTGCTTTGCACATCAGGGTTGAATCTCCAATACTATTGTTAATTATTTATATTATACATCTACCCATGAACTTTTGATATTGCCCAACCGTGGACATAGTCTAGTTCTTTCTATGAGAGCAAATATTCTATGAGAGAGGTATTGGCGGCTGAGAACTACTAGAGAAAATATAACTAGAAGAGCTAACTGAAACCATATTAACAGATGAAAAAAATTCAGTTCCTTAGCAACTTAGAAGTTTTGAAAAACTCCTTGGTCTCCCTAAGGACACATATTTCAATGGCCTTGAAATTTCAAAATGAAACTCTGCAGGAGATACAGACACTTATGCCTTTTCCCTTATATCTGTGAAGCAGTTGAATTTTAAAAGAGGGAAGAATTCTGAAGCAAAACATGGTCTTGAGTACAACTTACAGTTCTCTGAAAACTGCAAGGGTATTATTGCAAAAAGCAGATTGATTAGTGTAGGAGTCTTTAGCCAAACATTTTTTAATGGTTAAGAATATGGATAGATATTAGTGTCAAACAGACTGAGATCAAGTTCTGTCTCTGTCACTTCATGAGCTCTGTGACCCTGGACAAGTTATGTAATTCTCTGTGACTCACAGCTTCCTTATTTGTGAAATGGAGATAATAGTACCAAGTTCATAGGACTATAAATAGTACTAATAACAAATCTTTATTAATGACTTACTGTGTGCTAAGCAGTGTCCTAAATACTTTGCCAGTTAATTACTTAGTATTGTGTCTGGAGCATAATAAACCCTTCATATTGTCTTTTTAAGATTATTTCTACCAAAGGGCTACCAGAGGCATCAAAGAAGCTTGTAGCCAACTGAGAGTTATACCACATACACAGAAAACAACTTAGTGAAAGATTAGGTGATTCATCCAGAGGTGTAATGTTATTAGAGAGTTCTCAGAGACTGCTGTGTAGAAGAGTGATTACTGAATAATATAGGGAACTCTAAATTAGAAAATTGTCTTAATATGGAGTCTGGAGGTAAGTGGAGGCCCTGAGGTGCAGGGCTAGGCAACATTGTCAAAGATATAAGGGGAAAGGAGAGCCAGGGAAACCCAGACTGCCTGCCTTTTCTCACCTAATGTGAGTTTTACAGTGTGTTAGAGCAAACCTCTCCGATTCAGTGTGGGCACACATCAGTTTTGTTTACGACTAGACAGAAACAGGAAGTGGAGAAGGAAATGGCAACTCACTCCAGTATTCTTGCATGGAGAATCCTAGAGACAGCAAGCCTAGTTGGTGGGCTGCCGTCTATGGGGTTGCACAGAGTCGGACACGACTGAAGAGACTTGGCAGCAGCAGCAGAGACAGGAAGACAACTCAGAGATTCTTTTGGTTAGTGGAGTGTTCATAGAAAAAAGAAGTGTCTAGTTTCGATTGCTAGAGAAGGAACAAGAAAGGGATGTATGGTAAAGGTTGTTAGGTCAGTATCAAGACTGGTTAAACTTTATGTAAGCTTATCAAAAAAAATATTACCATCAGTTATAAAAGCATCTGATGAGCAAAGTTCTACTTCAAATAAAAAACTGTTCAATTATATTATCAGAAAAAGATTACACATTCTAATTTTTTTCATAGGTTTTTTTTGGGGGAAAAGTTATTTTCTCAAGAAGAAAGTACTTTCAATTGTAGCCCCGATTTCATCCCTTCCTAGGATAGCTTTTTCTTACCAAAGAGTACAAAGGAGAATTTCTAGCTGCTATAATAGTGAAATACTTTTTTTCTTTTTTCTGGTTTTAAATGGAAGACAAAAGATCTGTGGAAAAGATCTGGCAAATTACTGACTTGCCCCAAAGTACAAGGGCTATGCAGGAGTCTAACCCAGGATGGCAAATGTGTGCCCAGATCACACCAGGCTCTCAGAGAGTGCCTGAGACTAGTCCAAGACCCCAAAACTTAATTGCCGAAACTACTAGACATTTAAAATTTTTTTCTGAAATAATATTTGTATGCTAGTGATGCTTTGCTAGCTAATGTGAAGAGCCAACCTGTTGGAAAAGACCCTGATGCTGGGAAAGATTGAGAGCAGGAGGAGAAAGGGACAACAGAGGATGAGATGGTTGGATGGCATCACTGACTCATTGGTGCTGAGTTTGAGCAAGCTCTGGGAGATAGTGAAGGACAGGGAAGCCAGGTGTGCTGCAGTCCATGAGATGGCAAAGAGTCAGACACGACTTAACAACTAAACTGAACTGAACTGAAGCCCTATTACACATTTTTTTAAAAAAACAAATCCTATTATATAATTTACCATACACATTGAATTTCTTCACTATTTCTCAATTGTAGTGTGTATGTGGTGGGGGTCAGGAATCAGCTTATATTTCAGAAAGAGAAAGAAAATAATCAGAACTGAGTCACAAAGGAAGAAACAAAATTAACACAAAAGGAAAGCTTTTAAAAATGGACCCAGATACATAGCTCCAAGATAGTGACCTAAGGACAACATTGACTCTGTGCCTCTTGCTCTCCCTGCTGAAGCAGTTCAGTGAATGTCAGAAGGGAAATATTTTCTAAGCTCTGGAAATCAGCAAGGGTCCCACTTGAAGAATTAGATTTCCATGGGATGAAACAGATAAGGAGCAGAAAATATATATACCCATGCTCAGTATATTTATATTCTTTGTTAACAGGAAAAACCCCAACTGGAACTGACATGGGCAGAGAAGGAATCTTATGGGTATCTCACAGTATGGGAAGCACTGCACAGCTGAGGGAGAGCAGGAATTCAGTCCTCCAGGAAACAATGTGACCAGAACCAAGTACTCACAACTCTGTTTCTCCCAGCCCATCAACTTCTTTTTGCTTCCTCGTTTTTCTGCCTGTGATCAGAGAGCTGGCCATTTAAGTCTTTCAGGCTCATATCTTCATAGCTTGACTATCCGAGATCTACTTCAAAAACACTTCCAGGAAGGACTCTGGCTGACTCTGGTTTGGAGCACCGTTCAAACTTTGGACCCATTAACTAGGCCAGGTTGATGACGTCTCATGATGGACTTCTTCAAATCTAAAGTTACTTTGGGCTTAGTCATATGTCCATTACTAAGACTAAACCCAGGAGGAAAACAGGCACGTTTCTATGACAAGCAATAATATGAACCCCTTACGATTGGAGGGATAGAAGAGACATTGTCAAAGGAAGAGAGGGCACTATTACCAGAACAAATGTTGGGAGAGAAACTATAAAACAAAAACTGTCCATCATGTAGACATTAGTCAGTGAACCCAAGATAAAATTTGCAGAAGGATTCATGATGGCAGAGGGACTCAGATGCCATACTCACAGCATTCAGCATATGTGAAAGGTTATTCGTATATTCTCACTCACTACATTCAGAGGGAATTGCAGACCCTATAGTCATCCTCTTCCTCTCTGTGGGAAAGGAGGGCAGAAAAGGGGAGAACTCTCCCTATTTATGGAGAAGGCAATGGCACCCCACTCCAATACTCTTGCCTGGAAAATCCCATGGGTGGAGGAACCTGGTAGGCTGCAGTCCATGGGGTTGCTAAGAGTCAGACTGAGTGACTTCACTTTCACTTTTCGCTTTTCACTTTCATGCATTGGAAAAGGAAATGGCAACCCACTCCAGTGTTCTTACCTGGAGAATCCGAGGGACAGGGGAGCCTGGTGGGCTGCTGTCTCTGGGGTTGCACAGAGTCGGACACAACTGAAGCGACTTAGCAAGCAGCAGCAGCTCCCTATTTGTTGATCCACAGACACAAAAGACATACCCTGAAATGTTTGCCACCCTTGGGTTCTTCACTTCCCAGAGAACCGTGTATCTAGATCTATACCAGTACTGCAGGAACTTCTGTCAGCTGGGAGTACTGTTATATCTAGACTTACACTGACAAAGATAAGCAGTAAAGACTGAACACACCAGCTGAGTCAGCAATTTCACAAGAAGGAGAGGATAAACAATCATAGCTCCACTGAAGTAGAGGAAATGTAGAAAACCAGAGAGGCATTCTTTAAAAAAATCAATTTTTTACTTTTGATAGAATTTCAGGGATATAGCAGCAGTAAGCAAGAGCAGACTGCTATGATAAGAGTATACCGAGGGCCAGAAAGAGAGTATGAAATTAGTAAAAGCATTCTTATTAAAATTTTTAAATGTTATAGCTGTAGTAAAGATATGATACTGATAAGAGGGAATATTAATGGGCCCAGTGGCAATATGCTTGATATATAGACTGTCCCAAACACAGTGGAATTTTTTTCTCTTTGAAGAATCAGTTAACTCAGATAAAGCTTTAACAGTTTGAGAAAGTAAAAAGATAAAGCTCTGAAATTCATTCGTGAATTATAAAATCTAACAAAAAATACTTTAAAAAGCTCAATCTTGCTTCTGAATATTGATGCAAAACTTTTACATAAAATAACAGTAAATGAAATCTAGCTTTTCAAAAGCATTATATGTATTTATATATATTTAATATACATATATTACAGATATGCTAATAAGTTAGACTTTATCTTAGGGGTAAGAAGAAGTAATTCAACATTAAGAAATCTAAAGTATTATTCACAATGTTAAGCTATTGAAAACAAAATTATGTTATTATCTCCATAATTGCTAAGGAGATATCTGATAAATTTCAACTTTTATCACTCATTAAATAAATAAAAATCTATTATAGAAAGATATTTTTAAAAGTTCCTTGGTATGATGAGATAAGCAAATCTCTTCCCTAAATCTGTCATCTTGTTAAATGGAGACATGTTGAAAACAATCTTTATTAAAATCAGAAATAAGACTTAAATTATGCCTGTTATTTAATACTTAATACTGTTTTATGGATGCTGGCCAAAAAATTAAGGATAAAAATTATAAAATTGTGTCAAAGATAGTGACATGTATTAATCACAGCATTTTCTCTATCAAATACACAGGAAGACTGCATTTGTTGGTTTTCCTTGCATCTGGATGGAGTTATATGACTGAAATAAGGCAGTGGAACTTCCCAGGCCGGGCCTTTACAGACACCCTACATGCTCTCCATACCTCTTTTTTCCCTTCCAAATGGCAAAGAGCTGCTTGATATTCATTAGACTTCAAATGCGCAAAAACTAAACTTGTATTGTGTTCATCTCTATACCATTTTTTAACATTATATATGTGAATATGTACAGTTAGCATATTATAAGTGAGTATAATCTTTTGTGAATGATATATCCCATAGTACATATCTTTAAAAGAGCTAGAGGAAGAGTAATCCAAACAGGGGACACTTCAGGTGTAGAGGCCATCAAAGGGAAAGGATGCTGAGCAGCAACATGGTGGTTGGCAAGAACACGCGCCTTACAGAAGGTAGCAAAAAGGAAACCAAGAAGGATGTAGTTGACTCATGTTCTAAAACTGGTATGATGTGAAAACGCCAGCTATGTTCAACATAAGAAATACTGGGAAAACACTAGTCACGAGAACTCAAGGAAACAAAATCTCATCTGATGACCTCACAGATCATCAAATTCAAGCTAGTTACTGAAGATGTTCAGTAATTAAATCAGTAATTCAGTAACTCGAAAAACTGCCTAAGTTCCATGGCTGACTTCTTACCTGTGACAGACTGTGCTCCCTGGTCTAAAAATAGCAGATCATGATTGAAGCTCATATTGATGTCAAGCCTACCCATAGTGTTTGCTTCATCTATTCTGTGTGAGTTTTACTAAAAATGCAACAATTAGATTTGGAAGATCTCCTATGCCCAGCACCAACAGGTCTGCCAAGTCTAGAAGATGATGATGGAAATCGTGACCCAAGAGGAGTAGACAAATGACTTGAAAGAGGTAGTCAATAAATTGATTTCAGATAGCATCAGAAAAGAAGTAGAAAAAGCTTGACAGTCTATTTATCTGCTCCATGATGTCTTTGTTAGAAAAGTAAAAATTCTGAAGAAGCTCAAATTTGAACTGGGAAAACTCCAGAGCACCATGGTGAAGACAATTTTTGGAGAAGCTACTGGAGATGAGACAGGTGCTAAAGTCAAATGAGCTAATGGATATGAGCCACCAAGAATCTGTTTAAAATTCAGACAATTAATGATGATAAATAAAAGATCTTATTTGTGATGTTTAAAAAACAAAGAAAATAACTAGGTATGTTCTGGAATCTAAAACTGCACTGTCTGATACAGTAATCACTACTACATGTGATTATTTAGCAGCTGAAATGTGCCTGGTCTGATAGAAAAAAACTTAGGGTTATCAAAGGGGAAAGGCATGGAAGAGGGATAAATTAGGACCTTGGGATTAACATATATACACTACTGTGTATAAAATACATAACCAGCAAGGACCCACTATATTTTATATACTATATCATACAGGGAATTATATTCAATATCTTATAATAACCTATAATGGAAAAAAATCTAAAAAGAATATATATATTATATGCAACTGAATCACTTTGCTGTACATCTGAAACTAATGCAACATTGTACATCAACTATATTTCAATAATTTTTTAAAAAAAGACATGTGACTAGTCTGAATTGAGATGTGATATAAGGGTAAAATGCACACTTGATTTTGAAGAGAGGACAAAACAAAGAGAGCCTAAAATATCACATTTATAAATTTGATATTGATTACTTGTTGAAATGATAATGTTTTATATATTTGATTAAATAAAATATATTAGTAAATTAATCTTGTTTCTTTTTTATGTGTGTACTTGAAAATTTTAAATTATATATGTGGTTCACTTTTGTGGTCCATGTTATATTTCTGTTTTTCTTCTGGAGACTGACAGAAAACCAGTAACAAAACATTGTGAGTAAGTACGGGATGAGTTAATTTAAGAGGTTATGTGTTAAGGGTGTATATCATGATCACATTCACATTTATTCATTTCTTCACCAGGACTTCCCTGGTGGCTCAGACAGTAAAGAATCTATCTACAATGAGGGAGACCTGGGTTCCATCCCTGGGTCGGGAAGATCCGCTGGAGAAGGAAATGGCAATCCACTCCAGTACTATTGCTTGGAAAATCCCATGGACAGAGGAGCCTGGTAGGCTATAGTCCATGGGGTCGCAAAGAGTCGGACATGACTGAACGACTTCACTTTCCTTTCACTTTCACCCAACAAAGAACTGTTAAGAATTATCTATGCCCAGACACTGTGTCAGGTTTGGGGGACACAAAAATAGAAAAGACATAAACTTTTCAAGAAGCCTATAGCACAGGGGAGGAGGCAGATAAGCAAACCAAAAATTACGATCCTGGTTTATAAATGTTCAGATTTAAGGCAACACAAAACAGGGGCACCTGGGGTAAAGGGGAGGCAAATAAGACTTTCAAGAAGAACTGCTTGACCTGTCTTTTAAGGGCAAATAGGATACTCTTACAGACCCATTCTTATCCAGCCCTACCTCATTCTTATTTCTCTTCAACTTGGATTTTTCTGATAGTCTTTTCATTGTTCTGGCTAGATCTCCTGTTCAGTGGTCGACAAAAATGCCCATTGTCAAACTTTAGCATCAACTTACTTAAACTCAATCCTGGTTTTCCTTTAATGATATATTTTCTCTTTCCTCTGTATCCACTCTACTGGAGACCATCTCTCTCTGCCATATCCTACTCTTCATGCCCAACACACTAGGTGAGGAGAGGGTGACATTGTCTTACTTCCCCATTTCAGCTTCTGTGTTGATCATTTGTTGCCATTGCCAAAGACATCTTCTAGGTCCATCCTGCCTACTTGCCCCCACTTTTGTTGTTTTTCTTTTTATTATATCAACCCCAGACCAACTCCAGGTCAAGTTTTCCTCTATGACTTCAGCAACTGTATCACAGTCCTCTTTATCTCACCACCTGGCCTCATTTTTCATGGCTTCAGCATCTCTTCCATCATCCAGCATACCTACCTCACAGTTCCTTGAGTTTCTTAAGTCTGATGACCTTAATTCTCTTACTATTTTTATCTTAGTCACTAAAAGCATAGCCATATTTTGGACCTCATCTTTATTTTTATTTCTTTGACTGAACCTCTAAAGAAATAGAGGTTTTTACCTAACCTCTAAACTCTTTATCCACCCTTCTCCACCCTTCACATACCATATGTATGCCTTAACACCTCCTGAATCTACTTTTGCTTCTTATTGTGATCTCTAGGACTGTGGCTCTTTCTTATTCACTTCTCATAGCCTTGGGAGTAAAATCTGTGGTGAGCTAAGAAAGCAGTCCCTCCCTCAAAACTCAATAATATCTGTTCTAGTTCTATAACAGTAGTATCTGTTCTAGTCTTTTCTCTTGATAAATGTCATTCTTCAAGGTCAAACTCAAATTCTCATCAGGAAACCAAACACAGGGATCTTTCCTTCTTTAACTCCTACTACAGGAACCAAATCAACTTTTGATTATATAGCTTAGCTTAAGTCATCTCCAGATTCTTTCTTATCTACTAGTCATTGCCCAATAGAAATCTGTAAGAAAAGAAACATACTTTCTATTTATTTGATGTTTTCTAAACAAATAACACAATAATAGATATATATTTGGTGATTAGAAAATTATTTGATAAACACATATATAATTTTTATTTTGGTATGTAAATCTAGTAATAAAACATTAATCTGCTTATTCTCATAATTACTTCTCATAATTATTTCTCATAATTACTTCAAAAAATATTGAGGAGAAAGTAAAAATTTCTTGTTTAATCTCCTCAGAGAGGTCTGTGAAAATCCCAGTGGGAATATAAGCCTGGCAATTATTTATCTGATTGGATCCAGAAGCTGGACCTGGTTGTGAGAAGTTTTTATTAGAGAAATCAGAAAAAGAAACTACAGAGCACCATGATAACAGCTAGAGTTTAGAAGCATCTCATAGCATTCTATATTTTATTAAGCACTCTACAGGCAGTCTGTTAAATGCTTGGTGATTATTATTTCAATTCCTCCAAACCTCTGAGTTAGGTATTCTATTCCCATTTTACAGATAAGGAAATAGACTCAGAACTAGTAAATGACTTCTCTAAGAGAATAGCAAATATCAGAGCCAGGGTTTGAACTCACATCTGACTCTAAAGCCCATGACTTACCCTTAAAATTTGATGAGTTTAAATTTGTTCTGTGACTAGTAATTGATTTGGGAGGGGGGGTCTAATATTTCTCAATTCTTTTGGTATTACAACTCGCTTCTTTAGGGAGAAATTCCCTTCTTCTTCCCGCCACACTCCTTCATGAAGAAGTAATGTTTGCTATCATCTCTCAACATGACAATGCCTCTTTATCCATAGTATTTGGTTGAGGAATAGATGGCTACTCAAGCTGAGCCAGCACCGCCTGATTTCCAGATCATGACCCACGCTGGCCCAGTGAAGATTCTTCTTCAAGAGTCAAGAGACTAAACCTGTGAGTGAGGAGTCTTTTCCTGTTAGGTATTCCAATTAGAAGAATGTAAACCTGAAGCTATGGCATGTCCCTCACCTCCTGAAAGAAGACTGTGTGCAAGAGAGAATAAAACTGACATGGTGAGAGAGAGAAGGAGAGATAGCCCTATTGCTTGCAATCCCCCTTTTTTCCTTTACTGCTTCTGACCTTCCCATGGTTACAGGAACCAATAACTTCCTATTTTGCCCAAGCAAGTGCTTTTTCTCATTCGCAAAAGAGTCATAAATGATTCAGCCCAACCCAGGAAGTGCTGAAGGTCAAAAGTCAGTAAAATTAAGACCTGTTAGCACAATGAAGGAGCAAATGAAGTGTTGGAAGCAAAAGACAAAGCCAAGAGGTTGCAAATCAGACAGTGCTGAGAGTGGATCTGGAGATGAGAGACAGTGAAATTAAAGCTACTGAGACCATTTATTCTTCAAGAGCTCTATGAGACCTGAAACTTTTTTTTTTTAAAGGTCATTAGCCAAAAAAGTCAGCTTATTCAAAAGCATAGATTGAGTAAGAGCAATAATCAGAATTTTATAAGATAAAATCATTCCTTGAAAGAATTAAGCCAGCCCTATCTTAAAAGGGTAGCTTTTTTTTTTTTTTTACCGGTATTCACTACCTTCTTTTTAATGACCATTACAAACCAAATAAATCATATACTAGATGCAAAGAAGAATCTAAAAGAAATCAAAGATATTCAATATAATACCTCATACTGGCCAAGAATTAGAGTTATATAAAATTTACTCAGAGATGAAAAACAGCCTTGGCTCTGAGTAGACTTAATTTCATCAGGATGATGTGTTGCAGTTTAGATTAAGTGAGAATTAGTCTTTGACAATGGACTGCAGAGGCACACTAATATGGTTGTAAAAAAGAAGCTTCCTCAGTCTGCATTTTCATTGCAAAAATATAATTGCAAGAGTTTAATTTCCTAACTGGGTTTACCTAGAGATCCATGTCAAGGAGCAGGCTCTAAAATGTAAATAATTCATTGGTTCATCTAGTGATTTTCAAAGCTACCAAGGACTTTAGCGCCCTGACCTCTAGGAGAAAGGGGTGAAGTCTTGGACTGAAGCTTTATTTAGCAAATCCTTTCCATTCAAAACCCATAAGCTTCTTGTCCCAGTCAGCAAGTGTCCAGAAGGTGCCTTGTCAACAGATCCCATTCGAGGGGAGCACTGCTGGGAGCTGACAGAAGTGGGAGGAGCCTTGGGAGCTTCCGTTGCAATCTGGCCCCTCCTGTGAATTGAAAACAACTTTGGTTTTTCAGCTGGAAGTCAATTACATTCCTTGAACTCACTTTCTGTTTTGTGATGTGCCTGTATGCATATGTGGTATGTGTGGTTTGTACATGTGTGTGCACATATACAAGTGTGCTTATCAACTGTAATTGGGTGGTGTTTTCACATATGGCATAGTCCAATAAAAATTGTGGAATTTCCAATTACTTCCTGTAATTTCTGTGATCATTGTCCAGAAGAAGAGCAATATCAATCCAACTCATTGAAGAATCTGCCACTAATACAGTCAAGTAGTATGGTTAAAATTGTGGAGGGTTGCTAATTTAAATGGATCAATATGTGCCCATGGTTTAATGATAATCATTCAACTTTTTTTTGTTGTTGGAGGCTTTAAAATTAGGGCGTGGCCTAAGATTTACACACAAAGAAGACATGCTTATAGGACTGCTTTCCCCTACCTCTCTTTAAGAAAATCATTGTGCCTCTATTGAGTCACTTCACTGGAAATAGGCCATGGTAAAATGTTTCTACCATAAAAAGGACAAATTACTAAGTTCTCTAAATCTTATCACTCTTACAGTTGACAATTAAACCAAATTATTACACCCATAAAATAGTATAAGGAAGGTCCTTGCTAAATAAATTGTTTCAGTTTCAGGGTTGCTTGATAAATAGTGGACCTTTGTCAGCAAAGTAATGTCTCTGCTTCTTAATATGCTGTCTATGTTGGTCATAGCTATTCTTCCAAAGAGCAAGCATCTTTTAATTTCATGGCTGCAGTCACCATCTGCAGTGATTTTGGAGCCCAAGAAAATAAAGTCTGTTGCTGTTTCCATTGTTTCCCCATCTATTTGCCATGAAATGATGGGACCAGATGTCATGATCTTAGTTTTTTGAATGCTGAGTTTTAAGCCAGCTTTTCATTTTCCTCTTTCACTTTCATCAAGAGGCTCTTTAGTTCCTCTTCACTTTCTTCAATAAGAGTGGTATCATCTGCATTTCTGAGGTCATTGATAATTCTCCCGGCAATCTTAATTTCAACTTGTGCTTCATCCAGTCTGACATTTCGCTTGATATACTCTACATATAAATTAAATAAGCAAGGTGACAACCTACAGACTTGACATACTCTTTTCCCAGTTTGGAACCAGTCCATTTTTCCATGTCTGGTTCTAACTGTTGCTTCTTGACCTGCACCAGGTTCCTCAGGAGGCAGGTAAGGTGATCTGATATTACCATCTCTAAGAATTTTCCACAGTTTGTTGTGATCCACACAGCAAAGTCTTTGGCATAGTCGATGAAGCAGAAGTAGATGCTTTTCTGGAATTTTCTTGCTTTTTCAATGACCCAAAGGATGTTGGCAATTTGATCTCTGGTTTCTCTATCTTTTCTAAATCCAGCTTGAACATCTGGAAGTTCCCAGTTTGCATACTGTTGAAGCTTCACTTGGAGAATTTTGAGTACTGGTTTGCTAGCATGTGAGATGAGTACAATTGTGTGGTAGCTTGAACCTTCTTTGGCATTGCCTTTCTTTGGGATTGGAATGAAAACTGACCTTTTTTAGTCCTGTGACTACTGCTGAGCTTTCCAAATTTGTTGGCATATTAAGTGCAACACTTTAACAGCATCATCTTTTAGGACTTTAAATAGCTCAGCTGGAATTCCATCACCTTCACTAGCTTTCTTTGTAGTGATGCTTCCTAAGGTCCACTTGACTTCCCACTCCAGGATGTCTGGCTCTAGGTGAGTGATCACACCATCATGGTTATCTGGGTCATTAAGATATTTTTTGTATAGTTCTTCTGTGTTTTGTATAGTCCTTTATCTATAGGACTTGCCAAAGACTCCATATAGCATTCATATCTGTCATAGACACTTCACCATCATTGGGTGTGCAGGTTTATATGGCTCAAGTGGCAAAACAGCTTGACTAGCAAGCAACCTGGGCCTGTTGCACAGCTTTTTCTTGCCCTTTTTCTCTGTTCAAAACTGGCAGTTTTATCAGATTATTCAGTAAATGGATCAAATCAGTGTTCTTAAATGAAGTATGAGTGAGTGAGTGTTAGTCATTCAATCGTGGCTGACTCTTTGCAATCCCGTGGACTGTAGCCCACCAGGCTCCTATGTCCATGGGATTCTCCAAGCAAGAATACTGGAGTGGGTTGCCATTCCCTTCTCCAAAATGAAGTATAGATTATTTCATAATCCAAAGAGGCAACTAGGTCTACACCTTTTTCTTACTTGTTGGAGTCACTTGTCCTTCACTTTGTAGAAATCATCTCAATGTATCCCAGAAATTCCTTGAGTTCCTAGAAATTTCACTGAGTTTGTGAACCCTGAAATTTGTGGCCTTACCCCCTGGTATGCTTGGGTTTGTTAAGGTATACAAGGATATTAGCAGCTTCCTGCTCACTAGTTTCAATCAGCCTGATGGCATCAATGCAAAAATATTTTCCCATAGAATCACTAGATAAACAAAGTCCTTGAGCACAGAAGTATTAGAGAGGTTTGAGGTAAGGCAACCTAGTGAAGGTGCATTGTTACTCCCTCTATATGAAAGAACACTTGTTCTGGTTGTGTTTACTAACAAGGGAAGGGAAAAAAAAAAAAAAAAAGCACTCGTTAGATCAATAGCTACATATCAGATATCAGGAGCTGTGTTGATTTGCTACAGTAAAAATTTAATTCTGGTCAACAGTTTCAATTGAAGTCACCATCTGACTAGGTTTATGATAATTCACTGTCATTTCCAGGATTTATATTTTCTCTGTCCTGGCCTAGTAGATAGATTGAATGGGTAAAGTTGTAGAGACCTGTATCTCCCCATATTTCAAGACTTTGATGCAGTATTACTTTTGGTTTACCATTTCAGCAGGAAGAGGCCTTTCCCACCATAATACTTGCCATTCCACAGATCAAAGTGCTAATATGAGAAGGCTGCATATGCCTGTTCTAACTATGCATTCAGAACCAGGAAAATAGCCAGAACTTGGACTTACAGACAGGCATGGGTCAAAACTCCATCAACCACCTGTTCTCCATAAGTCTCTAATTTTGACTAGTGGACCCCATTTGTTTTTAGGAATGAACAGCCATTCAGAGTCAGTTTCTATTAATCCCTGGAAGATGTGTCTAGTTTCCTTTCCTCAGTGTGCAGTCACCCCAGTGAATGTGTTAGGGGAAGCACACTGATTGAAACCACCCACCCTGGCCAGGCACCATAGTAACCATTTGCATGAGTTGTTTTATGACAGGAGATCCTGATAACGAATACGGAACTAATAAGTCACCACCAAAGGGAAGAGTTCGAGAAAGGTCGAAAGGAGACACTGCGTGTCCGTCCACTTCCCAGAATCACTCTCGCTAGCATCCATCTTGGCTGAGCGATGCGTGCACCACCAGGAAAGACTCTGAATTAGAATGATTGGCCAAAGACCACCCGGAAACTAATCCCATCACTATAAAACCCAAGACTGCCTTCTCCTGGGTTCCCTTACCCTACTGCTCTCCACCTCGGTGCCCTTTCCCAATAAAATCTCCTGCTTTGTCAGCACACGTGTCTCCTTGGACAATTCATTTCTGAGTGTTAGACAAGAGCCCAGTTTCAGGCCCTGGAAGGGGTCCCCCTTCCTGCAACAAATGGTGACTCTAGCGGGACTCTTCTTCGCTGAGACTGACATCCTGACTATTTGGGGTACTCAGGGGCCAGCTTGCCTGCCAATGGACCAGACCCAGTGGCTGCAACTGGGACCCTTTTGTCCCTGGTCTCCTCCTGACGTGGACAACTGGCCAGAGTGCCCCGACCAGGTAAGGAACAAGAGACTTTATTGACCTCTTTCCCCTTCCCTCTCTCTTTCCTCTCCTCAACCCTTCCTATCCTTTCCCGTTTTTCTAGATCTCCAGTCCTGGATGCAGGAATCTGGTTGAAGGGCCTCAGCCTGAGCTGAGGATTGGAGACTGATCACCTCCTCTTGGCAGAGAACTCGAATTCTGGTTCTGCTCTGGTCTGGTCTGATTTCTGGTAGGGCCAAGTTCCAGTCCTCCCTTCTCTGGAGGCCCAAGGTAAAGTCCCATAACGCCTGGGTATCTGTAGGTGGCAGACGACGTCTGTAAAGCCACCCCTTTCACCCCCCTCTCCCGCCTCCTCCCCCTTCTTCTTTCAACCTGGCTTCCTTTCCTCCCTTTGAAATCTTTGAAGATGTTAGTACTTGGATCTGAAGTTCTATGTCTCTATAGGAGGTTTTCTGAGGGACTTTATTCTTGTATTTAAGGGAGTGTCTGATGAGGACTGCCAGGTTTATATGTGTGTTTTAACTCTGTGTTCTATGTTGTGATTTTTGATGGCCATTTTGCTTTGTCTGGCCACCATTTGGTTTAGACCTGCTGCCATTTTGTTAGAACTTGATTTTCTTTCCCTGTGCCTTGAGACCAGGGCTCTCAGGAGCACTTATCTAGACCATCTCTAACTCCTGAGACGAGGGAAAAGGGGAAAAAGACTTTAAAAATTTTATTTCAACTGTTTTTTAATAAACTAGTACATTTTATATTGTACTATCTAATTCATGACTAAACTTAGAAAATTAAGCTAGATCTTGCACTGTGTCTGTCTAAATATGTCTTGGTATGTCTTTGTCTCTGGGTAATATTTTTGAGGTTAATTTGTAAATGAGCTCTATTTAATCAACTTAAAGAAAGGTAAGCGCTTACAAATCAAATACTTCTAAATTAAATAGTAAATTCCAGGTTCATGTGAACTGGTAAATATTCAGTATTAAATACCTGATATTAATGTTTGTTTGTTGACCTATCTAATATAGACAAGGCTTAGGGTAATTAACATTATATTTTCATTATACCTAGGTTTAATATAAGTTAAATATTATATCTGTTACAAGTTTGTTGACAAGGAAATTACCTCAAGTGAAGAAACTTCTAAAAAATGTAAATGAGATATGAGCTTTTATATAAACTCTATTAAGAATAATTATTCTTTAGAAATATCTGTCTAAAATAGTCTCTCCAGATTGGCATAACTTAAATTTCTAAGGGTTGTGCCAAGTGTGCAAAGTGTTGGAAATCTATTGAATAGTTAGGTCATTTCCTAATAAAATAAGATTTTGAAACATTTACTACTAAACACTAATTTCCTTTTACAGAGAAACTAAAGAGATTTCGGACTATAAATGAATAATGTTTGGTGCCTTCCTAAAATGTTCTAAGAAAGCAAGGGTTTTAGAAACTATCGCTGGTATTTATGCTCACCAATCTATAAAATGCTAGTATAAAAGTTAGTTCTTGATTGCTAAAGGAAAGTAAGAAGTGTGTTTTCAGTAAAAAAAAGAAAAGAAAAAGAAAAAGGTATGAAAAAATACTAAAAAGAGTTATGCATGATCAGGATTTTCTAAAATTGAATTACAATTAGTTAGATAAATGGATTTTATTAGAAATGACACAGCCATAAGAAAACTGGTTAGAGTCAACTAGGTCCAAGGTGGCAGAGCTGACTTTCACTAGACCTTGAGCCTTGGTATTTAGGCCTATTGTGACATATCAACAAGCTAAATGATACGCCCATCAACATTGACTAAATCTGACCAAATGTTCTAAACCCTTTTAATTGATCTTTTCGATAAATCTTCCTAAATAGAATTCTTTTGAAGTTCTTTCGACCTCTGGCTAACTTTGGTGTGCTTCAGAGGGCCCCTGAAACATCCCAAAGAGAGATATTAAACTGTGTTTATTTGGTTGGTTAAATTACAGGAAAAAGATTATCAGATAAGTAATAAATCTGCTCATGTTATAATGTATGGTAAAATTACTAACACAGATGTCCTAGAAATTATATGGAGTTCTTAACATTTTGATATGTCCTGGTATTCTAATGGAAAACCTGATGACTTCACAAAAGTTAACAAAAGGACTGAATGAACCAGTGAATATGCTTATAACTTTTATGGTTTCTATCTGAAAAATTATGGGTTTGAATCTTAGGTTTTCAGGGAGTAGGGAAAACCTTCCTCTCAAACTAATTATGAGACTACTTTGGTAAAATTAAATGTTATAAACAAAACAATTCTATTTTCTCTCTATCTGACTCCTCCAGAAATTCGAAAATCTTAGGTTTCCAGTGAAGTGAAGTGAAGTCGCTCAGTCGTGTCCGACTCTTTGCGACCCCATGGACTGTAGCCTACAAGGCTCCTCTGTCCATGGAATTTTCCAGGCAAGAGTACAGGAGTGGGTTGCCATTTCCTTCTCCAGTAAGTTTATCAAATGAGTTAGAAAGGTTATCTCACGGGTACAAAAATCTCAAGAAATTTTTGAGACCTTAAAAAGGGAAGAATTCACCTAGATTTGTAGGCAAAATCTGTGATAAGCCTTTGATGTGAGTTTCCCAGCCCTGTTTTATTTTAAAAGTTCAGTCTGAGATTCTATCAATGTTTCAACAAAATAAAAAGTCTATGATCAATTATGGTTATATAAATCACCATACCAATATTAGTCAGACCAGACCTATTTTGCAAACAAGCTAGCCTTAATTTGGTTATATTTGATAAAAATGAGGGTAACTTTAAGGAGAAAAAGATATTTCAAAAAATGTTAAATCCCAGTTTGTTAATGGAGGTCTGCATGTTATGTGATATTAATGTAAAATTTAATTGAATTCTTAAAGAGCACCCTAAATTTGTTTCTGAAGCTTATCTCAGTAATCTATCTTTGGATGAAGATCAGATACCACCTCATGACCTGCAACCAGGACTGGAAAAAGACATAATTTAAGGGACTGTCTCCAACCTGGATGGAAGGACTTTTTTATCAGGTACTCTTAACTAGCTCATGCACAATGAAACTGAAGGGAAATTAACTCTTAGATTAATTCCTACTTCCAAAGGCCCCTACACTGGGTTGGTCTATAGAGAAGACAGCTGACTTGATCTCACCTTAAAATGATGCTCAAGCAGGAGAAACTACACTACACCAGGATGAGAAGATGACAACATCAGAGGTAGACAGCTTGCCCAAGATGCTGGAGCTGATTCATATGATCATTTATGTTTTCTTGACTTCTTAGACCTGTGCATATAAATCAAATGCTTTTCTATCATAGGCATGATTCTATGCTAGTTTTAGAAATCAATTCAATTGTTGGGTTTGTGACCGATTACCTGAGTCTAGTTCTGGATTACCTTGGTAAATTTCTCTACTACAAGACTCTAACTGGTTGGCCCTGAGAAAATGTACTTAAAATTATAGTCATATTCAGGTCACTGTGGTATTACTAGATGGGATCCCCTCACTGGGCCAATTAATAATGCCTGCTCTGACTCTGGCCATAAATTTGAGCTTTTTTCTATTACTCAAGCTCAATCAGAGCAACAAGAAAAGTTTCAGCAAAGGAGGAAAAAAATCTCCCACCATTATGGTATGGATATATAGATAACACTAGGCTATGGTAATTTTGGAGAAGGCAATGGCACCCCATTCCAGTACTCTTGCCTGGAAAATCCCATGGACGGAGGAGCCTGGTAGGCTACAATCCATGGGGTCGCTAAGAGTTGGACACGACTGAGAGACTTCACTTTCACTTTTCACTTTCATGCACTGGGGAAGGAAATGGCAACCCACTCCAGTGTTCTTGCCTGGAGAATCCCAGGGACGGGGGAGCCTGGTCGGACACGACTTAAGTGACTTAGCAGTAGCAGCAGTAGCACGGTAATTTAGGTTTAAAGTCTCCTCTGTGTTGGAAACAATTAAATCACACTAAGGACAATCAGTCCAGTAACACTAGAAAACTGGGCTATGTGCCTTATAGATGGTGCCAATATATAATTTCCCTGGAAGATAAAGATTCTATAGAGCAGACTAAGTCAGATGACCTGAGATATACTGGGCTACATCTAATGGAAGCTCTTAACTTAAGTCTTACTTGTGACTTTACTAATACTGCTGGCTATGTTATTTGTATTTCACCTGTTTTACAAAATTGCTGTTTCTTACACTGTCAAATAGGAGAAGGCAATGGCACCCCACTCCAGTACTCTTGCCTGGAGAGTCCCATGGACGGAGGAGCCTGGTAGGCTGCAGTCCATGGGGTCGTTGAGGGTCGGACACGACTAAGCGACTTCTCTTTCACTTTTCGATTTCATGCATTGGAGAAGGAGGTGGCAACCCACTCCGGTGTTCTTGCGTGGAGAATCCCAGGGACGGGGGAACCTGGTGGGCTGCCGTCTATGGGGTCACACAGAGTCGGACACGACTGAAGTGACTTAGCAGCAGCAGCACACTGTCAAATGTGTGTTTGAGGCCTCTAATAGAATAATATATAGTTCCATATGAGATCGATGATGGTAACAGTGTAACTCTAGATATGGGAAGAAGCAACAAGAGGGAATATTTTCCTGGACCAAGAGGCTAGCAAGACAGGTAGTCCAGAGAATTCTGGATACTGTTTTATGGCCTAGTCCAGTAACAGCACATTGAGTAGCCTGTAAACAAAATCTTTGTCAGACCTGAGAATGGACATTCTCAGCACCATGGGACAAAATGGTCATCAAATGCCCCCCTCAAAATCATGGTCAAGTTTATGAGCAAAAAGGGGCTCTGCCAACTGAAGACTGACACTTGCCATCTACATCTACAAAGATTAAATCATGGCCACCGCAACTGCTGACTTTCAACGCCCCTGAAAGGAGTTCAGGGTGAAAATCAGGAATGAGGCACTCTGTGCTCTGGGAAAAACTGGCAGAACAGGCCTTCAGATAGTTAGATCTTTTCAGGAGAAGATTTTACGAGTTCCAATTCTTGCATCTTCTCATACCTAGAAAAACATTGACGTCATTAATGGTGACATCTGCTTTGGCTATTAGGAAAGTTTTACAATTAAAAATCAAAATAGAGTAGCTGATTCAGACATCCTGGGAAATCACTAGGTGATGCTATGGGAGTACTTTCAGACTAGACCTAGTATTACTAAACACTTGAGTTTTCTGAGTTGTATCAGGCTTGGATGCCACCATTCTCAACACAATGTCTGCTGGAAGGTAGTAACTGCAAGCTTACTTTTTATAAAACTAGGTAACTGGCTACCTGGCTACAAGTCTCCCCAAAGTGCCAGGTCCAGACTGGATTTCAGGCCTATTCTTCTAAAAAGAAATGAGATTTATTTTGTCTACTAAATTCCAGTTATCACTTCTCCAACTACTTCTAACTGGGTCTGTTACACCAAAATGGCAGACCAAGGGATTGAGATTTTAATCATACAAGACTCAGATCTAGAACTTGGAGCTCAGGAATATTTCCCATTCAGTGTCAATTCTCCAAGCTGAGGCAATCCTATGCCCCATTTTGACAGGAAGTTATCACAGTCATAGTTGCCTAGTTCCCTAAATTAAAACTGAGCAGGACTCTGTGGGGCTCTGGAGTACAGATCTGTTCTGTGTTCTCCATTGCTTGTCTGTAGGATATAGGCTTCATTCAGCCTCCTTGACCTTCCCTGAGTTCCAAAGGGTGGATTCAAACAATTGCTAGTCAGGGAAGGGAGGGGATACAGAAACAGGAGAAACAATCAAAGGTTGGTACAGCCTCCAGACAGAGTCCTGGTTCCTACTCAAAAAAATATGCATAACAATGTCTTTGAGCCCCCTCCCAGGTGGAGGATGGTAACTTCAGACTGAACAGAAGATTCCTGGAGCACAGCTCTGTTGCCTCACCACCAACCAATCAAAAAGAGTCACAAACCCAGCAACCCTCACCCCAAATGTTGCCTTCTGTTTCCAGGGACTAGAGATGACCATTCTGTTAGGTCTCCTGTTTGGCCCCTGTCTATTTCATCTCTGAGAGGGGCCAACAGTTTCAAACTAAATTGCTGTTATTATAAGGATGAATGCTGGTTTCAGGCAAAAAATACCTTGACTTAGATCTGGTAGAGAGAGACTTCTGCTCTGCAAGGCAGGCCTACACCCATGCACAGCAGAAAGAAGTTGCAGAAGAAAGAGACCTCCGCCCCAATTCCCAAGAAGTATCTCGAGTATGAAGTCTCTCAGGGGGGAGTTGTTAGGGGAAGCACACTGATTGAAACCGCCCACCCTGGCCAGGCACCATAGTAACCATTTGCATGAGCTGTTTTATGACAAGAGATCCTGATAAGGAATACAGAACTAATAAGTCACCACCAACATGAAGAGTTCGGGAAAGGTCAAAAGGAGACACTGCGTGTCCGTCCACTTCCCAGAATCACTCTCACTAGCATCCATCTTGGCTGAGCAATGCATGCGCCACCAGGAAAGACTCTGAATTAGAGTGATTGGACAAAGACCATCTGAAAACTAATCCCATCACCATAAAACCTGCCATTGCGAGCCATGTGGCAGAGCAGTTCTCCTGGGTTCCCTTACCATACTGCTCTCCACCTGGGTGCCGTTTCCCAATAAAATCTCTTGCTTTGTCAGCACACGTGTCTCCTTGGACAATTCATTTCTGAGTGTTAGACAAGAGCCCAGTTTCAGGCCCTGGAAGGGGTCCCCCTTCCTGCAACAAATGGACAGAAATCCCTATGGGAAGGTTGGGAGGTAGACTTGTAGAGCAATTTTTATAAGTACAGCAAATCTTTTACTTAAAATGACCTTGGATATAGTGTATTAATTTCCTGCTGTGATAAATTACCATAAATGTAGTGTCTTCAGTTCAATTCAGTCGCTCAGTCGTGTCCGACTCTTTGTGACCCCATGAATCACAGCACACCAGGCCTCGCTATCCATCACCAACTCCCGGAGTTTACTCAAACTCATGTCCATCAAGTCAGTGATGCCATCCAGCCATCTCATTCTCTGTTGTCCCCTTCTCCTCCTGCCCCCAACCCCTCCCAGCATCAGGGTCTCTTCCAGTGAGTCAACTCTTTGCATGAGGTGGCCAAAGTACTGGAGCTTCAGCTTTAGCATTAGTCCTTCCAAAGAATACCCAGCACTGATCTCCTTTAAGATGGACTGGTTGGATTTCCTTGCAGTCCAAGGGACTCTCAAGAGTCTTCTCCAACACCACAGTTCAAAAGCATCAGTTCTTTGGCGCTCAGCTTTCTTCACAGTCCAACTCTCACATCCATACATGACCACTGGAAAAACCATAGCCTTGACTAGATGGACCTTTGTTGGCAAAGTAATGTCTCTGCTTTTTAATATGCCATCTAGGTTGGTCATAACTTTCCTTCCAAGGAGTAATCGTCTTTTAATTTCATGGCTGCAGTCACCATCTGCAGTGATTTTGGAGCCCAGAAAAATAAAGTCTGACACTGTTTCCACTGTTTCCCCATCTATTTCCCATGAAGTGATTGGACTGGATTCCGTGATCTTTGTTTTCTTAATGTTGAGCTTTAAGCCAACTTTTTCACTCTCCTCTTTCACTTTCATCAAGTAGCTTTTTAGTTCCTCTTCACTTTCTGTCATAAGGGTGGTGTCATCTGCATATCTGAGGTTATTGATATTTCTCCCTGCAATCTTGATTCCAGCTTGTGCTTCTTCCAGCCCAGCGTTTCTCATGATGTACTCTGCATATAAGTTATATAAGCAGGGTGACAATATACAGCCTTGATGTACTCCTTTTCCTATTTGGAACCAGTCTGTTGTTCCACGTCCAGTTCTAACTGTTGCTTCCTGACCTGTATATAAGGTTTCTCAAGAGGCAGGTCAGGTGGTCTGGTATTCCCATCTCTTTCAGAATTTTCCACAGTTTATTGTGATCCACACAGTCAAAGGCTTTGGCATAGTCAATAATGCAGAAATAAATGTTTTTCTGGAACTCTCTTGCTTTTTCGATGATCCAGCAGATGTTGGCAATTTGATCTCTGGTTCCTCTGCCTTTTCTAAAACCAGCTTGAACATCTGGAAGTTCACGGTTCACGCCTTAACACAATGCAAATACAAGTTTATTACCTTACAGTTTTGAAGGTCAAAAGTCCAAAATGGGTCTCACTGGCCTAAAATCAAGGTGTTTGTAGGGTTATGTTCCTTTCTAGAGGCCATAGGGTACAGTTTGTTTTCTTGTCTTTTCCAGATTCTGGAGACTATTTGCACTGGCTTCATCACCCCGTTATGTCTTCAAAACCAGCAGGGACCAGGTGTTTAAAGATGGCTCCTTTCCCCTCTCCTTGCTTCCCTGGGTGCCTAAGGGGATTCATCTGTTCTATTTACTGAGAGTTCCTGTAGGTAACTCTCACAAAATTGTGGGGTCCCTGATGCTTGGATGCCCTTGGAGTTTTTAAATTTCAGGATTGTCCAGATTGAGTCTCCAGCAAGTGATTGACGACAGCTCACATTTTTCTACTCGGTACAGGTGGTTTCCACTGTTGATGACTCTTCAAGGACAAATACTGAACCCTGTGGGGGCAAGAACAAAATAACAGATTGCAGATAGACTAGAAAACAATTCAATACTCATCAAGAAAAGAAGTGAGAACTCCAGTTAAAACAGCCTATGTAGACAATGTCACCATTACACTTCTGGACACTAAGAACCATGGGAGCTTGGAGAGACTGGAAGCCACCGATACATGGAAAAAGGAAAGATTTTACCAGAAACAAGAAATAGAGTCAGGAGAACCAGAAAAAATACCTCTGATGACTTTTTGAGCAGTAGGACTTAGTTGTGTCTGAAACCGTTTACCTGAGTTGAAATTTTTTCTTTTATTTTTCAAAGGAAGCTTAGGGTTTTTATAATTTACAATTGTAAGACTGAAGAAATACTGTTATCAAACATTGATTAAGGTGATTTGGTTAAAGGTATTATAAGTCATTCAAGAGTCTTTCGAAGTAGCTTTAAGCAATATGACTTTATTTTAAACAATGTTTGATTTATTGTTTATAAAGTAACAATCCTCAAAACAGCAAAATATTTCTGCTGTTATATAAATAGCAGAAATATTCATATAAAAATGTTTTATTTTTTGTTAATTTTTGTAATACTTTGTACTTTAATTTTTCATTAATTTATACTTCATTTTATATTATTGTATTTATCTTAAATTAACAGTATCTTTAATCATATGCCTAAGTTATTTTTATAGATATAGATGATATACAATCAGTATTTCCCTCCAAACCCTGCCCAGTTCTGCCCTATCAATAAGTGGCAGGCTATTGAGTAGATTTATATATATAGATTTGTGTGCATATGTCTTATGCATAATTCCAAAGATTTTTAATCCATATACAAGTAAATATAATTATATCCCCCTTTTTTTTACACAACAGGCAGCATAATATACACAGCAATCTTTCCTTTACTCATTACATTTAATATCTAGACTGATAATTCCCAAGTTTAAAGACCAGACTTCTCCCCTTAATTCTAAACCCACATATCTAACCACCTAATTGGCATCTGCATTTGGGTATACAATCAGATCAGATCAGTCGCTCAGTTGTGTCTGACTCTTTGCGACCTCATGAATCGCAGCACGCCAGGCCTCCCTGTCCATCACCAACTCCCGGAGTTCACTGAGACTCACGTCCATCGAGTCAGTGATGCCATCCAGCCATCTCATCCTCTGGTATACAATAGGCATCTCAAAATGAATTTGTCTATAATGGAACTCAAGAACTCTTTCCACACCAGTTCTATTTCTAGTTTTCTTTTTAAAATTTATTTGTTTTTAATTGAAAGGTAATTGCTTTGCAAGAATGTGTTGGTTTCTGCCATCAACATAAATCAGCCTTAGGTCTACATATGTCCCCTCCCTCTGGAACCTCCCTCCCACCTCCCACACCATCCCACCCATCTAGGTTGTCACAGATGTCACAGGGTTTAGTTTCCTTGAGTCATACAGCAAATTCCTACTGGCTGTCTATTTTACATATGGTAATGTGTATTTCTACTTTTCTTCATCTCAGTCCCTGAAATCTGCATTCTACCTGTTTAGGCGAGAGACGTCATCCATTCTTTTCTCTTTATTTCTCTCAAAATTGTTTCAACACTAAATCCTATTGGCCCTACTTCAAAATACATCCACAAGTTACCTGTGGCTTATCATCTCTGTTTACCACCATTATCTGTCCCCTGAATTACTGTATTAACATTTGAGCTGGTCCTCCTCTCTAATTTCCAGAAGCCCACTCTCAATGCAACAGTCAAAATCTGCTCTGTCACTTGCAAGACCCTTCATCATGGGCACTTCTATTCTCTGAACTCATCTTTTCTGATCTCCTTCTTATTCTCATTGCTCCAGTCTCATGAATTTTCTTACTGCCATGCAAGGCAACTTACTGCTTCAACACCTCAAATTATCTGCTTTAGTTTTTCTGTTGTCATAGTCGTTAAATTCTCTTTTAATAATTAAAAAAAATTGTGTTCTTTATTCAAAAATTTTAAAATATCTGAGTCAGTATTAGTTTGTCATTTTCTGTTTGCATATTGCTCTAGGTATTGAAAACAATTTATTTTCCTCCAAGTGCTGCTTTAGAGAAATATCATAAATTCTTTAATATACTGTTTTAACATTATCTTTATTTTCTAGATAGTCTATGATATTGTTTGGCTTCCCTGGTGGCTCAACTAGTAAAGAATCTGCCTGCAATGCAGGAGACCTGGGTTACATCCCTGTGTTGGGAAGATCCCCTGGAGAAGGGAAAGGCTACCCACTCCAGTATCCTGTCCTAGAGAATTCCATGGACTATATAGTCCATGGGTTACAAAGAATAGGACACAACTGAGCAACTTTAACTTTCATGATGTTGTTTGTACATTCGCTCCATGAACTGGGACTTATTTTAAAATGTAGTATTAAAATGTATCGCTAGAATTAAAAAAAAAAAAAACTGCAGGGACCAGTATAATCTTGCTTGCAATGACATATCTATGGTTCTAATTCTTTGGTCTCTCTCTTTCATTTTTTAAGAACCGTTTGATTACATTGGTCTCACTCAGATAACCCAGGATCATCTTATTTTAAGGTCAATTAATTAGAAACGTTTGCTCTGCAGCTTGGTTTCCCTTTGCCATGAAACATGACACATTCACCAGTTTTGGGAGTTAAGATGTGGGCATCTTTGAGAAGCCATTATTCTCCTTCCACACCTATTCTCTCCCTTTTAAAAAGGGTTCTGGGTCTGTGATGTGGCTCAAGTCTGGGAATTTGTTAAGGAAACATGACCATCTATTACATCAATTCATGTCAGACCTCTGTTATAAGATTGAGTTTTGTTTTCTGTATGTCTTGCTTATACAAATGAAGTAGGTGGTTCACCATTCTCCTAGGGATCCCATCATAATTTAGCCACCAGTGGCTCAGACTGAAATGGTAAAGCGCCTGTCTACAATGCAGGAGACCTGGGTTCGATCCCTGGGTCGGAAAGATCCCCTGGAGAAGGAAATGACAATCCACTCCAGTACTATTGCCTGGAAAATCCCATGGACAGAGGAGCCTGGTAGGTTACAGTCCATGGGGTCGCAAAGAGTTGGACACGACTGAGCGACTTGGTCTAGTCTAAGATCCCTACAAGCAAAATCACTCTGTTTACTTCTTGCATCTTGTCACTCAGGTTTCAACACTCATAGAATTCAGAGTTCCTATTTCCATGGCAGCATCTCTTGCTTTTCTTGCAGACAATTGCCACTACAGATCCTTTCCAGGATGCTGACACTGCCTTCACCAATTAATATCTCAAAGCCTTGATGAAGGATATGTACTCTGGGCCTGCTTAGGTGATATAACAGTAAGTGAAAGTGAAAGTTGCTAGTCATGTCCGACTCTTTGCGACCCCTTGGACTGTAGTCTGCCAGGCTCCTCTGTCCATGGAATTCTCTAGGCCAGAATATTGGAGTGGGTAGCTATTCCTTTCTCCAAGGGATCTTCCCAACCCAGGAATCAAACTCAGGTCTCCCACACTGCAGGCGGATTCTTTACCAGCTGAGCCATCAGGGAAGCCCCAATATAAAAGTAGTCCACTCATAATAAATCTACTTCAGCTTTCAAATTTCCATAAGCCTTCAGATGTAGCACTGATTCTCAAATGAAACCAATTTTACTGCCCTTTAGGGACATTTGACAATGTCTAGAGACATTTTTGGTTGTCACAAATTGGAGGAGGTTCTCCTGGTATCTACTAGGTAGTGGCTAGGGATACTTTTAAACATTCTACAATGCACAATCTCCTGGTCTCTAACAAAAAATTATCTGGCTCCAAAATCTCAATAGTGCTAAAACTGAAAAACATTGCCCTATACCATTCCACAGGCTTCCCAGGTGGCTCAGTAGTAAAGAATCTGCCTGCCAATGAAGGAGATGCAGGAGATGCTGGTTCACTCTCTGGGTTGGGAAGATTCCCTGGAAGAAGGCATGGCAACCCACTCCAGTATTGTTGCCTGGAGAATCCCATGGACAAAGGAACCTGGCAGGCTAAGCCCACGGGCTCACAAAGAGTTGGAAATGACTGAGCAACTAAGCACAGCACAGCACAACATAAGTGATATCATATGGTATTTTTCTTTCTCTTTCTGACTTAATTCACTTAGCATGATAATTTCTAGTTGCATCCATGTTTCTGCAAATGGCATTATTTTGTTCATTTTTATGGCTGGGTAGTATTCCTTTGTATATGTGCTGTGTTAAGTCGTTTCAGTCGTGTCTGACTCTTTGCGACCCTATGAACTGTAATCCTCCAGGCTCCTCTGTCCATGGGATTCTTCAGGCAAGAACACTGGTGCGGGTAGTCATGCCCTCCTCCAGCGGATCTTCCCAACCCAGGGATCGAACCTGCACCTCTTACATTTCTTGCGTTGGCAGGCAGGTTCTTTACCACTAGCACCACCTGGGAAGCCCATTCACATTGTATATGTATGTACCACGTTTTCTTTATCCACTCATCTGTCAGCGGACATTTAGGTTGTTTCCATGTTTTGGGTATTGTGAATAGTGCTGCTGTGAACACAGAAGTGCATGCTATCTTTCTGAATTAGTTTTGCTCCAGTATACGCCCAGGAGTGGCATTGTTAGATCATATGGTAATTCTATTTTTAATTCTCTGAGGGACCTCCATACTCTTTGTTGGGGCTGGTCTTAAGGATCAGCATTCACCTCCTAGGAAGCTCTCTCTGAAGCGGTCATTAGGGGTTCTGTAGGCAAGAGGAACCTAATTCTCTTACCTAGAGAAGGAAAGGCTGCTTCCACCGGCAAGGGAAGCTCAGGGGAATTTAGAAATTTCAGGTCCTCAGTTTGATTAAAATACAGCCAGATATGCTCATTAATTAATGCCCTAAATTTAACATGAGAGAATACAACTTTGGATTTGGTTGTTAGAAATTTAAACTCTGAGGCCATAGGAAATGGGGCTTCCTGTTGGATAGTCATAGAAGTTTTCTGATTATTTATCTAGCTTTGAGCTGGAATTTTAGAGCCCTAAGTGCAACTCCCCACCCTACCTACATTCTCTATTATATTTAGAAGCAACCAATCCATCTGAAAGTTCTTATGCATGTTATTTCATTACAGTGTTCTATTGTAGCAGCTTATAGCTTTGACTCCTACAAGAACTTGCCTCCCAGTGACTACGGTGCTTATTGAAGTGACCGTTTTGCTACCACCTGCCATAAACTATACTAATGACTCATTTCCACTGAAAATGTAGGTTATGAAGCCCTTTAAATCTAATCAAGTCAAAGAATCAATACAAGACTCACAGACACAAGTTTCTGTGCCCTTAAGACTACTTTGAATATAGAGAGTTGCATTAGTTTGGGTTTGGTTGGGATAACAGAGTTATAAGAAGAACTATGAAAATAAGTGCTTTAATACATGAATTAGAGCTTACAGAACAGAATGATCTTGGAATCTGGGATATCTCGTATACTAAAGCTGAAGACCTGGAGAAACTTTCAGCGTGACATAAATGAAAGTCCTGGAACAGAAAAAGAAAGCTGCCACTTGAGAAGTCTGCAAACCACTGCGACTTAAAAGTAAAACCTTCAAAAGAAATTTGAAAGCCTGACATGTATGAATGCTAGGCTGCTCTAAATAAGAGCTTCTGCTTCACTCCTCTTTTTCAGATCTCATGCAAATACTTTTGTTGGCAAATTCTGACTCAGAAATTTACAGATAAGGGAATTCTGGGTAACGTAGTTCTTAACTTTAAAATGGACTGGTGGTGACAGTGTCAAGGTAACAAAAACAAATGCAGCACATTCATCCATTTTACAAATACTCATAAATCTTTGTAATTAAACTTTGCCACCTTTGACAGCCCTGCTGTTTCGATTCTTGCTTGTTTGACCACAGTCTGCTTCTGAATATCCTTCCGGGCCTTCATGAATCGTATTCCAAACATAACTGCCCAGTTCCGTTTGATTCCAAGTTAAATTTGATTCCAATATTTCTCTTAACTTTGTTTTTCAGAACATTACACTCACTGTTTGGAAGACCATATTTCTGGACTGAGCCGGGTGGTTTATGTGTTTAAACTTGATTTTGCTTTGCTAATCCTCTGGGCTTTCGAAAACGAAATCTTCGTGGTAGCTGCAGATAGAAGCCTTTTTGTATTTCCTTTACTCTGTGACCCCACCACTCTGATTTTAGTTGAAGCATCACATCCTTGGAGAATTTTCACCTGACTTCCCATAGATCTGATCTACCCCATCAGATCAGACGGACTACATTCTTATAGCAGCTCTTTGTACTCCCTTATTACACTCATCATAGTATGTACCTTATACTTGTGCCATTGTTTATAAATAACTCTAACTCCCACTGAACTATAAGTCCCAGGAGGACAGAGACTATAACTGTTTTGCTTACCATTACATCACAGCGCCTGATACATAATAGGTGCTCAGTAAATATTTGATGAGGTGTCATCTGATAGGCCCACGGCACCATCCCTTGCAAAAGTGACAGCATGATATAAAGAAAGGAGTGCGAATAGACCATCAGAAGAGCTTGGTTCTACTCCCACCTCACTTGCTATCTTGTTAGACAGCCCTGGGCAGGTGACTTAAGCTTCCTGTGTTTCAGTTTATACATTTGGGAAATGAAGCAGTTGAACTGAAGGGAGTTTTTCAGTTCTGAGTGTATAACTTCTTTATATACCTAAATCTTGTACATAGACTTTTCTTAAAATAGTATATATTATCACATACTTTTGATATGGGGGTCTGGGAGATGAGGTATACTGAGATGACCCGCAATTTTTAGCTTGGATGACTGTTTTTTAAAGATGTAAACAAAAGCAGTCCGAGTTTGTTTTCAGAGGCCCCAGGTTTCTCTTCTTTAAAATGAGACTAAGAATGACTACCCTATAGAATTCTTACGAAGATGAATTAAGATCATCTTTGTGAATCTCCAAGCGCAGTTCCTGGAATATAGAAGGCACTGAAAAATTCAACTGAGTTTACAAATAAGGAAATTGAGGCAACAGAGAAATTTCATGGGCAAGTATGTTGCCTAAGCTCATGTGACAGGAACACCTATTCCTCAAATCTGCCTGGATCACAGGTCTGTCTGGCAATCCTGTGAAAAAGGAAGATAATAAAGGATAAAACAGGATAGTTCAGAAATGAAGACATGTGAGTAAAGGAGTAGGCACTTTTTTATACATGGTATAAACAGTTTTCAGTATCTAAAAAGACATCAAGCACCGTGCTTCTTCTTCCTTTAATCTCCTTTAACGTTTATGGTGGAACTGCACTGAGTACAATGAACAGCATTTGTACACTATCAAACTTTCAAAAAGTTAATTCAAAATGCAATACAATTTTTAATTAACCAAAATGCTCAGAGAAGAGCAGGAGTTTGTTTAACTGAGAAAGAAGTCCAACACCTATTCTTTTTCTACCCATGAACTTGAAAACCTTCCGAGATTAACATTTTAAAACTTTATACCTATAACATGGGTACATTCTTGGAATTTTTTGTTGTTGATATCTAAGGATTTATTGATAGGTATGTTATTAGTGATTATCAATGATTCATTTAATGTATGTATATTTTTTGAATGTCTAGCAGATTGCTAGATGCTAGGAATACAAAGACAGTAAGTATAATTTCTTTACTCAAGATTCTTACAGTCTAGTGCTATGAATAATAAACATAATATATTACTAAACAGGACTCCCTTAGTGGTTCAGTGGTTAAGACTCCATGCTCCCAATGCAGGGGGCACCCTGGCTGGGGAACTAAGATCCTGCATGCCACATGGTGACCCCTCCCCCAAAAAGAAAGAAACCACTAAAATAACTAAAAAGTGATCGTTTTAGATGTTGTCTCAGAGAACTTTTTCTGAAATGGATCAGTTTTTATCTGCATTAAAAATTAGCAAAGGCTGTTGACCACTGGTTTCCCCCTCAACACACAGACACACACACACGCCACAAAATGATGGTCTCAAGGCAAACACAGAATGTCCTACTGTCTGTTTGCCTCCTCATCACTCCTTTGATCTTTAGAGTCCAGGAAGTATTGAACCATTGCACTGTCAAGAGCTGCACTAGAGCTTCTTTCTATCAAGAGCCTTTTCACCTTGTTGAGTCTTTTTTTTTTTCCCTATCTTTTATTTATTTATTTTTAAAATTTTATTTTATTTTTAAACTTTACATAATTGTATTAGTTTTGCCAAATATCAAAATGAATCCACCACAGGTATACATGTGTTCCCCATCCTGAACCCTCCTCCCTCCTCCCTCACCATAGCATCCCTCTGGGTCGTCCCAGTGCACTAGCCCCAAGCATCCAGTATCCTGCATCGAACCCGGACTGGCATCTCATTTCATACATGATATTTTACATGTTTCAATGCCATTCTCCCAAATCTTCCTACCCTCTCCCTGTCCCACAGAGTCCATAAGACTGTTCTATACATCAGTGTCTCTTTTGCTGTCTCGTACACAGGGTTATTGTTACCATCTTTCTAAATTCCATATATATGCGTTAGTATACTGTATTGGTGTTTTTCCTTCTGACTTACTTCACTCTGTATAATAGGCTCCAGTTTCATCCACCTCATTAGAACTGATTCAAATGTATTCTTTTTAATGGCTGAGTAATACTCCATTGTGTATATGTACCACTGCTTTCTTATCCATTCATCTGCTGATGGACATCTAGGTTGCTTCCATGTCCTGGCTATTATAAACAGTGCTGCGATGCACATTGGGGTACACGTGTCTCTTTCCCTTCTGGTTTCCTCAGTGTGTATGCCCAGCAGTGGGATTGCTGGATCATAAGGCAGTTCTATTTCCAGTTTTTTAAGGAATCTCCACACTGTTCTCCATAGTGGCTGTACTAGTTTGCATTCCCACCAACAGTGTAAGAGGGTTCCCTTTTCTCCACACCCTCTCCAGCATTTATTATTTGTAGACTTTTGGATCGCAGCCATTCTGACTGGTGTGAAATGGTACCTCATAGTGGTTTTGATTTGCATTTCTCTGATAGTGAGTGGTGTTGAGCATCTTTTCATGTGTTTGTTAGCCATCTGTATGTCTTCTTTGGAGAAATGTCTATTTAGTTCTTTGGCCCATTTTTTGATTGGGTCATTTATTTTTCTGGAATTGAGCTGTAGGAGTTGCTTGTATATTTTTGAGATTAGTTGTTTGTCAGTTGCTTCATTTGCTATTATTTTCTCCCATTCTGAAGGCTGTCTTTTCACCTTGCTAATAGTTTCCTTTGATGTGCAGAAGCTTTTAAGGTTAATTAGGTCTTTAGTCTCATAGCAAACTTTGAACCTTCTCCTGAATGAATATAGACTAGGGGGCTTACAGCATGGGTGCTGATTCTTTAGTCATGCATGTAGAAGTTTATTCCTTTTGCTCATAACCTTCTTCCTATCTTGCAGAAGCACTGTATTTATTATCAGTGGCATGATCTAAACTCTGTCTTTCAAAATCTCTCCATCTTATTTTACTGCAAATTTATCCATTTGCAATATTCATAAGCTTTCCACTACTAATTTTAAACATTCATTTCCTTTTTTTATACACTGTACACATACATGCTTACTAGCAGCATTTCCCACACATTGCTCATAATAACTGGGGAAATAGGACAACTGACTAGAACTAAAAAGGACCCACTTGAGGTTCTTGGTCAACAATTTGAGGTGATTTCTATCAGCTCAATTGACTGTTTTCCCCTTGGCACCTCCAGCTGACATGTGGATATGGAATAGAGGAAAGCTGGATTTAACCAGGGTTGTAGCTTTGCCTGCAGGTAAGATGATAAGAAAGATGGGCAAGGGACTGGATCTGTGCAAGTGAATACAAATATTGACCTTGGAGTCTTAAGCTGGATAGGAGGCAGGAGAAGGAAGTGAACCATGAGAAACAGTGAAAAGGTAGAAGGATCAGTTGATTAAAGATGACTTGAAGAGTCAAAGATCATTGGAACTAACAGTTAGAGGAGAGAAAATAAGTTGAAAAGATGAAAAATGGTGATCAGAGTGGGATTCCATTCCACCCAGATGACTGGGTGGCAGGTAACAATCTTGACAAAGTCTACAGTTTGACTGGGAGCCCGAGGAGGCTGAGATAGGGTGGATAGCAAGATCATCAGGAGAGAGACATTAAGGTTGTGAGCAGCCATACTGTGAAAGCACTGCAGAGGCACATATTGAAATTACCAAGAGTTAAGATATAAGTAGTATGGAGAGTGTGAGCATGAGCCAGGGGCTGGAATCGCCAAAAAATGTGGAAATGCTGTGATAACTTGGGTGTCAGTAGGTAACAGCTGTAATTCCATTAGACACAATAGTAATATTACTGAAAACCTCAGAACTGAGCATAAAGACCAATAAAAACATTTTAGCCCAGAGGTTTAGGCCAGTAAAGCACTAGAACTGTTAATAAATCAACTCTATTGATCAATTTTTATCTGATGAGAAATACACTTTAAAAAAGTTTGCATTCATTGTCAACAAATAAAAATGGAAGAAATTTCATAAAAGTCTAGGCTTCCACCTTCTCTTTAAAAATGGGAAATTTTGGGACTTCCCTGTCAGTGAAGACTCCATGCTTCCAATGCAAGGCACATGGGTAACTAAGCCCCGCATGCTGCATGGCCGAAGTTAAGAAATGAACGATTGTTGGGTAATCAAGAAACAAAGTCTGACACCGTTTCCACTGTTTCCCCATCTATTTCCCATGAAGTGACCGATGGGACCGGAGCCACGATCTTCATTTTCTGAATGTTGCAGCCATGAAATTAAAAGACATTTACTCCTTGGAAGGAAAGTTATGACCAACCTAGATAGCATATTCAAAAGCAGAGACATTACTTTGCCAACAAAGGTTCGTCTAGTCAAGGCTATGGTTTTTTCTGTGGTCATGTACGGATGTGAGAGTTGGATTGTGAAGAAGGCTGAGCGCCGAAGAATTGATGCTTTTGAACTGTGGTGTTGGAGAAGACTCTTGAGAGTGCCTTGGACTGCAAGGAGGTCCAACCAGTCCATTCTGAAGGAGATCAGTCCTGGGATTTCTTTGGAAGGAATGATGCTAAAGCTGAAACTCCAGTACTTTGGCCACCTCATGCGAAGAGTTGACTCATTGGAAAAGACTCTGATGCTGGGAGGGATTGGGGGCAGGAGGAGAAGGGGACGACACAGGATGAGATGGCTGGATGGCATCACTGACTTGATGGACGTGAGTCTGAGTGAACTCCGGGAGTTGGTGATGGACAGGGAGGCCTGGTGTGCTGCGATTCAAGGGGTCACAAAGAGTCGGACACAACTAAGCGACTGAACTGAACTGAATCAAGAAATGGAAGGATAAGTCAAAAATAATTTTCAAAAAAGGAAAGTTTTGTCAACATTGGGCTCAAACTGACAGGCAGGAAATATCCAGTGAAGTTGAGTCCTGACTGCCCCATCAAACAGGATACACTAATTTGTTGCAATCCCCATCACTCCCTTGTGTCACACCTGGCCTCTTTAACCAAATTACTTATTAGTTCATCTATAGGCATTTGAGTTTTTAATACCATGTCAAATAAATAGATGATATTTTAGCCAAATGACTGTACAAGATTGCTAAAGCTATTCTTAAAAGTGAATCTCAGAAAAGGAAAAATATTTACATGTTGGAGGGTTCTTTTGAGCTGGCATTTAAATTTATTGCAGTTTTACCACATTTCCCCCACCACTTCACAAGCAATCATCCTCATTGAATCAACATCCTTAAATTACAATTCATTTCAAATTATATTCTAAGTATATACTTTGCTTCATAGAAATAACGATTAAGAGTCTAAAAGGTATCTTATGTTCAACCTTCTTAATTTAGAAGAAGAGAATAGAAGGAAGAATAGGGAGCTAAGGTAATATGTTCCAGGTTAGGAACCACGCTGCATGGCATAATTGGAATTTAAACTCTTGTCTTAACTCTTCCAAATTAAATTTTAAAATGATAATTTCTTTGGTTTAGGATCTTTAGAAATATGTTTGTTGTAAAATATTGCGAACATTATTACAAAAGCTTTCAGATTTTAATAGGTTAACAAATGTGTACTTACCACCCAGCTTATTAAACTTGAAAATGTCTTTGGGTTTGGGAAAGAAAGTTTAGATAAAGTTGAAGCCCTTCCCACAAGTTCTGCCCAAAGTCTCTTCACTTCCCTCCTTCCTCAGATGTAGCTATTATGCCAAATTTGGTATTTTTCATTTAGGAAGGCCTTTAAAAAGAAATAAATTCTAAAAGTAATTATATTTATGGAGAGATTTTATTCTTATTAACATGTGTGGACCTAACAATGCTAAAAGGAGAATGCATGTAGAGTTTATTTACAGACACTAATATCCCATTGTAGATAATCACGATGGTGTGATCACTCACCTAGAGCCAGACATCCTGGAATGTGAAGTTAAGTGGGTCTTAGGAAGCATCACTACGAACAAAGCTAGTGGAGGTGATGGATTCCAATTGAGCTCTTTCAAATCCTGAAAGATGATGCTGTGAAAGTGCCACACTCAATACGCCAGCAAATTTGGAAAACTCAGCAGTGGCCACAGGACTGGAAAAGGTCAGTTTTCATTCCAATCCCAAAGAAAGGCAATGCCAAAGAATGCTCAAACTACTGCACAATTGCACTCATCTCACATGCTAGTAAAGTAATGCTCAAAATTCTCCAAGCCAGGCTTCAGCAGTACGTGAACTGTGAAATTCCAGATGTTCAAGCTGGTTTTAGAAAAGGCAGAGGAACCAGAGATCAAATTGCCAACATCCACTGGATCATAGAAAAAGCAAGAGAGTTCCAGAAAAACATCTATTTCTGCTTTATTGACTATGCAAAGCCTTTGACTGTGTGGATCACAATAAACTGTGGAAATTCTGAAAGAGATGGGCATACCAGACCACCTGACCTCCCTCTTGAGAAACCTATATGCAGGTCACGAAGCAACAGTTAGAACTGGACATGGAATAACAGACTGGTTCCAAATAGGAAAAGGAGTACATCAAGGCTGTATATTGTCGCCCTGCTTCTTTAACTTATATGCAGAATACATCATGAGAAACGCTGGGCTGGAGGAAGCATAAGCTGGAATCAAGATTGCTGGGAGACATATCAATAACCTCAGACATGCAGATGACACCACCCTTATGGCAGAAAGTGAAGAGGAACTAAAAAGCCTCTTGATGAAAGTGAAAGAGGAGAGTGAAAAAGTTGGCTTAAAGCTCAATGTTTAGAAAAGTAAGATCATGGCATCCGGTCCCATCACTTCATGGGAAATAGATGGGGAAACAGTGGAAACAGTGTCAGACTTTATTTTTTTGGGCTCCAAAATCACTGCAGATGATGATTGCAGTCATGAAATTAAAAGACGCTTACTCCTTGGAAGGAAAGTTATGACCAACCTAGATAGCATATTCAAAAGCAGAGACATTACTTTGCCAATAAAGGTCCATCTAGTCAAGGCTATGGTTTTTCCAGTGGTCATGTATGGATGTGAGAGTTGGACTGTGAAGAAAGCTGAGCACTGAAGAATTGATGCTTTTGAACTGTGGTGCTGGAGAAGACTCTTGAGAATCCCCTGGACTGCAAGGAGGTCCAACCAGTCCATTCTAAAGGAGATCAGTGCTGGGTGTTCTTTGGAAGGACTGATGCTAAAGGTGAAACTCCAGTACTTTGGCCACCTCATGCAAAGAGTTGACTCATTGGAAAAAAGACCCTGATGCTGGGAGGGATTGGGGGCAGGAGGAGAAGGGGACAACAGAGGATGAGATGGCTGGATGGCATCACCGACTTGATGGACATGAGTTTGAGTAAACTCTGGGAGTTGGTGATTGACAGGGAGGCCTGGCGTGCTACGATTCATGGGGTCGCAAAGAGTCGGACACGACTGAGGGACTGAACTGAACTGAATATCCCCCAAAAAGAAACAGCCATTCCAAATATGCCTCCCAGAAAAGTCCCAAATTGAAACTTAGTGTTACTGACTCAGGATGATACATGAGACTCATTGATTTCAATAAGAACTAAATCCTGTTTCTCCAAGAATTAAAATGAAGAGAGGCACTTCTAGACAAGGCCAAGTTCATGGACATGTAACCTGTGGGCTCACACAAAGCTCAAAGGGTCCCATACTTGGCTTAATGCTCTGCTATTGCTTTCTTGAAATCGGGATAATTGTTAAACAAGGGGCCCCACATTCTGCACTATATCCTGTCAATTTTGTAGCTGGTTCTGGTCTCAGCGAATGTGAGAGCTGAACTGAATCTTCCATCCTCAACTCTCTCTTCCTGGGGTGCAGCCCATCTTCTAGTGACTCCTGAGCTGGAAGGAGCTGCCAAACTTGCTTTGTCCTCAGGAGGGTGCTGTTCCACCTCTAATACTCAGTTCTAATCTTAGATGCAGACTTCTTGCCTAGTTTCCCATGCACAGCTGTATATAAACCCAGGGAAAGTTTAAGTGGGGTTTTTAAGGCCATGTTACTTCAAAAGGGAAATGGACATGGAAATAGAGCCAGATAAGAGTTACAGGCATTTGTTGAGCTCTTACTCTGTGCCAGGTGTTTTGCTAAGGACCACAAATGTAGTATTTCTTTAATCTGCTTAATGCCTTATGAGATAGATGTTATTATCTCCATTTTATAGTAAGGAAACTGAGTACCAAGAGTTTAAATACCTTCCCAATGGCAGATAGCTAGTAGGAGGAAGAATTAGAATTTGAGCCTTGTCCTGCCTGCCTCCAGAGATTATGAATGGAAGGCTTTTGTTTGTTTGTTTTAAACTTTCTAATAGACAGACCTAACTTAATCTAATTATATATCCTTTGAATAAATCATTTCATTTTTGTATTTCAAAAATATCTCTAGAGTAAAACAACATCAAAGTAAGAGGGATCTGTTAATCTCACTGGATCAATGGCTTTCTAAGCTTAGTAAATCATTCCTAGGTTATCATTCAAACGAAAGGTCCAGGAGAATTTCTTGCTAGTCCATGTTAGAGGCCTTTAAGGCTGATCACAAATAATTTAATTTGTGAATAAACTGTGAGTGCTAAGGTTCTATTTTTGACAACAGCGTTATTATTTATGCATTATAGATGTTATTTTAAGTATTTGGCACATACTGTCTCTTTTAATTCCTTTTATCAGCCCCATGAAGGATTCCCAGATGGCTCAGTGGTAAAGAATCTGCCTACATTGCAGGAGATGCAGGAGAACCTGGGTTCAGTTCTGAGAAGATTTTCTGGAGGAGAGCATGGCAACCCACTCCAGTATTCTTGCCTGGATAATCCACAGTCCATAGGGTCGTAAAGAATCTTGACATGACTGAAACGACTGAGCACACGTGCACACATCAGCCTCTTGAAAATGGTATGATTGTTATGATCTCCATTTTGCAGAAGAAGAGACTAAATCCCACAAATATATATATATATGTATTTATTTATATATATATACATATAAATAAATGTGTGTGTGTAAAAAGGGTGAAGCTTGCATTAATAAGTTAACTTGTACCCAAATGCCTGATAATATTTCCTCCAGTCACATATTAACCTGTATGATATGTGTGGTTTTTTATCAGAGGGTACTGAAATTTGTATGATTGTGTTGAGCTGTGAATAGGGTGTTCCATAAAACCTGATTGTGCTATATAGCCCTGATGGTTCACTGGGTAAAGAATCTGCCTGCAATGCAGGAGACACAGGAGATGTGGGTTCAAGTCCTGGGTTGGCAGGATCCCCTGGAGGTGGAAATGGCAACCCACTCCAGTATTCTTGCCTGGAAAATCCCATGGACAGAGGAGCCTGGTGGCAACACTCCAAATGGTCACAAAGAGACACAACTGAGCAATTGAACTGAACTGAACTGAACAGCAATGAATAATATATATTCCCTATTCCATCATATCAACAGTCTCTTGGGAAAGGCTGGGATGACGAAACACAGTGGAATTAAAAGTCTCTGCTCTAAGCAATCCTGTCTTCAAGTCTCTTTCTAATTCTCAGAAACTTTCCAACATTTGACGTACTCATGTAAACCAGATCATGGACACTCATCTAAGCTTTTATTCAATATGTGAAGTTTTTGCAGGAACCTCAGGGGTCAGATCAAGGGAGTGAACAGCTTACTCCACCTTCCAGTAGATCATTCAGACTACCAAATTATTTTCATAACAGAGAGAAGGAAACTTAGCAAGAACAGGAGATTAAAAACACTTTAGCTAAAATTTTAGGTATAGTTGAGATCCCAGGCCTGCATTAAAGAACAAGACTATAGTAGCTTCACAGTCCCTGGGGCCAGGGACAGTGGTTCCCAATGTAGATAGACTTCAGTAATGGTTTTTAAGTTAAGTGTGGACCTGTATCTAGAGAAAGGTTGTATAAGGCTGAGGGAACTTGGCTTTGGGAACCAATGATCTGTATGTGGCAACTTGAACCTTGACTTCTTGGAAACTAGCTGAGAGTAGTCTTAGACCAAGATCTATGCTGCTGGAGAAGCATAGAAAAGAACAAAGAAAGAATACTATTAGAAAATACTGCTAGAAGTGGAAAAGATACTATTAGACCTTTTTGGAAAAGTTGGATATGAATTTTGATTCTGTGACTTTTTGATTCTGTTAGGCACTTAAGTTGTCCGATTTCCGCCCCACCTTGGTATAACATTGTGAAGAGCAAGATGATACCTACTTTTAGATGGCTGTGTTTTCAAAACTATATTAACACACTTTTTTTTAAACTAGGACCCCTTCTTAACTAATAGCACCAAGTTCAGATTCTTTGGGGCTTCCCTGGTGGCTCAGTGGTTAAGAATCCTCCTGCAAATGCAGGATATGTGGGTTCAATCCCTAGGTTGGGAAGATCCCCTGAAGAAGGAAATGACAACCCACTCCAGTATTCTTGCCTAGAGAATCCCCTGGAGAGAAGCCTGGTGGGCTACAGTCCACAGGGTCACAAAGAGTCGGACACGACTTAGCAACTAAACAACTAAGCTCTCTGGACATAAATATCCTTTTCTTAAAAAAATAAAAAGAGAAAGTGAGAATAATGATACCTTGCCTAGAACCATCATAAGCATCAAATTTATTTCATCAATCTTTTAAGCAAATATTTACCACATACTTTCTATGTGTCAGGCACTTTGCCACATGTGGGCACAGATATGCTTCTTGATGTGATGAAGCTTTAGTCTAACACAAGGTTTCGCAACCTCAGCCCAGTTGATATTTTGTAATGAGTAATATTTTGCTGTGGGATACTATCCTGTAATAGCATGCCTACCCATTGCTGCTGCTGCTGCTAAGTTGCGTCAGTCATGTCCAACTCTGTGCGACCCCATAGACAGCAGTCCAGCAGGCTCCCCCATCCCTGGGATTCTCTAGGCAAGAGCACTGGAGTGGGTTGCCATTTCCTTCTCCAATGCATGAAAGTGAAAAGTGAAAGTGAAGTCGCTCAGTCGGTCCGACTCCTAGCTACCCCATGGACTGCAATGCACCAGGCTCCTCCGTCCATGGGATTTTCCAGGCAAGAGTACTGGAGTGGGGTGCCATTGCCTTCTCCCTCTCTACCCATTAGAAGCTAGCAATGCCTCTGTTTCCTGTCGTAACAAATAAGAATGTCTCCAGACATTTCCAAATTTCCTTTGGGAGAAATAATCATTCCCAGTAGAGAACCACTAGTCTAATGAGAAACAGGTGGCTTCTGAGAAGGGGAAAGCAAGTTTCTTTCTCCTTCTGGATGTTAATCAGGAAGCATCTCCTGACGGCAGCTATCTTATGATCAAAAGGGGAATTGACTAATGCTGTAGATGGCAAAACGAAAAGACGGAAACTTGGGGTTCTAGTAACACAATAAAGACTTAATTCCTGGAGGTTGCCCTACCTCTGCACCTCTGGATTTGATGCTAAGTGAGATATTGCATTTCCATATTGTTTAAGCAAAAGAGTTTCTGTTGCTTGCAGCTGTAAGAATCCTAATTCAAATGGTCTTTATTTACCTCATCTTTCTTCATCTATAAAATTGGGGTAATAATACACCCTTTGGTTTGCAGTAAGAATAAAGTGTTTATAAAACATTTTGCCCACTGTTGGCCATATTGAGTATATTTAATCAAGTAACCAGTCTTATTATAATGACTATATTATTTCTGATCTTTCAAGACACTCATCATTATTTTCATATGTCTCTGTTTAATGGTAACTCTTAATATGCACATCAAAATTTTCATCACAGATTTCCTTGGAGAATGTTCCTTCAAACATACTTTGAAACTTACCAGTCATTAATATTTGTTAACCCAGTAATAGTGCATGTCTATATTACTTAAACCTGCAGCATTCTTGGTAACCTGACTATTCTCATCTCTCTATATGAGGGTTCACTCTTCAGGTTGTATATCTTCTCTACAGTGTGTATTTTTGCATTTCTCTCTCTTTGGTGAGAAGAGTCACTTCTTAAGAGGGACATGAGCTGAAAATTGGATCTCCAGCTTGGAAGGATCATGGACATTATGCCCCTTCCAGTGATGTAGCATTAAATGTCCTTCTTGTCTACACTGCAGTAGTCAGTCATTCAGGAGGCTTGTGCTGGAGACAACTAGTGTCCATTGTATCCAGCTTTCCTTTCTTTCCTAAGCACAAAGAAACATGTTCCAGGCACTTACAGTTAAGTGGACCCATATGACTAATTCTGGACAGTAGTCTGTGACACAGCAACATTTGAGAGTGGGTGTCAACTCTGTAAGTTCTCTCTTTTGCATCTTTGAAAGCTATTTTTTTCCAGATGGTGTAGCCACAAATTGGAAGAAGAGTGGATCCAGCCTTGGAAGGGAACAGCCTTGAAAATCTGTCTGATTTAAACATTACGAGTGATAAATAAACTTTTATGTGTAAGACCACTAAGGTTTCTGGGGTTACTTGTTACCCAACCATTAGCCAATCCTGTTTTAACATAAGGGTGTTTCTACTTATCCATTTTGAGTCACACATCCTGGGGCTACACAAAATCCCTTTTATCTAGAATCATCTGGGAAGCAGGTGCTCCATGTTAGTGAATTTTCCGAATGCCTGAATGGAACCAGCATGGAAAGGAAGTGAGATGAGAACACTGGATGGTTTTTATTTGGCTGTGTAGCTTTGTGTCCTGTGGCGCTTTAGTTAGTGTGAGTTGCTTCAGTTGTGTCTGACTCTTTGCGACCCCATGGACTGTGGCCTGCTGAGGTCCTCTGTCCATGGGATTTCCCAGGCAAGAATACTGGAGTGAGTTGCCATTTCCTTCTCCAGGGGATTTTCCTGACCCAGGGATCAAATCCTGGTCTCCTGTATTGCAGGCAGACTCTTTACTGTCTGAGCCCCCAGGGAAGACTTATGGCCCTGAAACATGGTTAAATTGGTCCTGACTGATAATTAAGGTTGACTTTCTCTTGGAGTGCTTTTGTGGGCTCTATGAAGGGTTCTATGAAGAGGCTTCCCCAATGGCTCAGCAGATAAAGAATCTGCCTACAATGCAGGAGATGCAGAAGACATGGGTTCGATTCCTGGGTCGGGAAGATCCCTCTGAGGAGTGCATGGCAACCCATTCCAGTATTCTTGCCTAGAGAATCCCATGGACTAAGGAGACAATCCAAAGTTTCTCAAAGAGTCGGACATGACTGAGCAACTAAGCACATACATGAAGGTGCTGTGCTGATGGTGTTCTCTTCCATTTCTTTTGACCTAGGAAGATGCATCCTTCCTCAGCTCCCAGGGATCTTCTTACCCCTCCAGCTCACTCTATTGAATTGGACCCAAGAAAATGACATCCTGATACTGTCCTGTGTGGCTCCCGCCATCCTCAGAACACATTTCTGCATCATTCGCTCTGACAAACTCTGACATAAAAACTGGTCCCAACGTAACAGTGCTCTTCTAATTCTCGGTCCCTAAACTAAGGAGTTAACCTCTTTCCCACCTTTTACTGAGCCCTCCATCCTCTTGCTTTCTTAGACACTAGTTTTCTCCTTGACACCTTCTGACTGCAGAGGACACATAAAATGTCTCCAAGTGGTGCCCTGGAAGATCTCCTCACTAGGACTGAGGTAAGAAAATTGTTACTGAACTTCTATTCCATAGAGGTCAGGTAGAGATTCACAGCAAGGCAAATTCACTTCTCAAAAGACACTTCCTTTCCCATTTTTTTCTGTCTGACCTCATGTTTGTCTTTGATTTGAATGAGGATTTAAAGAGACCTGGAGTAGTTTCTAAATTTTCACATGGAAGCATATGGAGGTAAAATTCTATCTCAGGCTCATTTTGCCATTCTGATATGTGTAGTACAAGTGCCTTAACTGATACTACGATAGAGCCAACAAGCCCAATGGCAACATCTTGTTATATGAAGCTTACCTTTTTAAAACTGTGGATTCTTTCTATTTTAATAATTTTTCAGTGACACATATTTTAAGTCTGTGCTTAAATTATTTATGGATAACTTAAAAGTTTTATTGTGCATATTAGTTATTATGCTTAAAAATTTCATGCCTTTGTGGGGTACTAACATATGTACTGTGTACCCCAAATGACTATGTTAACAGTAATGTCACAAGAAGAAATTGAAGAAATTTGGGGTATATGGATTGAAGAAAGAGAAGATATATGAGAGATATAAAATCATTATTTAAACATTTGAAGGATTTTCTTGTTGAAGAGAGATTACAATTGTTTTATGTTGTCTTGGGGACAGAATCAGAACCAATCCATATGGGATTTTGGCTCAACGTAATAATGAACTTTCTGATAAATAACACTGACATCAACTGACTAGCCATTTACCAAATCTGTTTCTTCTCATCCTGGACACATGGTTAGACAACATTTCCTAGTTTCCTTTGCAGTTAGGTGAGTTCATGTGATCAAGTTCTGACCAATGGAAAGTGATAGCCGCTGTTTCAGGCCTGGTCCATAAATACCTTCCTTGTACGATCTTCCACGCTCTTTCTCCCCCCACTGGCTTGATATGGATGGTTCTAAAGGCCTTGAAAGCTAGATGTCAATGGTGAAGGAAGCTTGTGCTCTCAATCAGTGCTCAGAGGCAGGTTCTGCTACTAGTCAGGTAATCTACTTTGAGCTTTACTTGACTAACTTTATTTGACTAGATTACTTGTGTCAGACACTAGTACTGCCTTAACTAACATAAGGACTGTGAAAATGGAATGAGCTCCATTGGGAAGCAGTTTTTGTGACTAAGGTATCCTTCAGCAAGGGTGACTCAGAAGGAATTAAACATTTGAACAAGGGTTGAATTACATGTTCTCTGAGTTCCCTTCTAATCCTGAAATTTTTATTATTTTATTCACTCAAATATTTTTCAAACTTTCTGTACTCCCAGAACTTCATTTAACAGTTGAGAACCTAGTTCTTTTTAATGGTCCTCAAATCTCTCTTCCAATGTACTGTTTCCAAATTGCTCTGAATACTATGGACAACCAAATTTGTTAACTCTGGCCTTGAAATAACAATCTGTATGAAAAAGGCAGGAGATGAACTGTTATAGAGAGAGAGTGATGCTCATTTTGCAATTTATTTATATGTAAAGAAAAAATATTAGAATGAAATATACAAGACAGCAATAGTGGTAATTTCTGTGTCCTGAGATTATTATTAATGGTTAATGTTTTCTTTAAACTTTCCTGTATTCTATTTTATTTAAACTACAAAAGAAAAACATCTCTTTAATAATTTTAAAAACTCAAATAACTATTAAGAACTAATAATAAATAGAGTTTAAGCTAAACCTCTGAGGTTCATGCATGAAATAAGAATACAGCTTCTATTGTGGATTTTGTCATAAGCATTACCTCTAGTCAGTGACACCATTGTGAACAGTTCAGGTGACCTAACACTTGGCCTCTAGTTAAGAGATGTGGCTTTGCTGTACACACACTTCAATTTTCTTTTTATCCATCACTTGGCCTTCATTTCTCACTGCTCTATAAGAAGAAAAATCAAGGGAGTTCATTTATAGTTGATATTAGAACTGCTTATCTCATTCTTTATGGCTCATTTCATTAATTGATTGCTTACATCCCACTTTTTGTGACTTCATGCAAATCTTTAATTGGAAAAATTATTCACAATTGCAGGCCTTAAATGAATGCCTTTTGTGATAGAGAACTTGATGGGGTATTATTTTTTATTCCCCATAGAATTCTAATTGGATAACTCTCATTATAACTCACCTTTGCTTTATTACTCCCCAAGTCCCAACTTACCTTTTAATTACCTTTTGGTTTATTTGTTTTCCCCCTATAATCTGCAGTTATCGTTTTACATAGATGTAAGAGAAGCGTATTTCTCTGCTCTGTTTTCTTTCCCTAAAATGACTCAGAAACTAGCGGTGGCAGAAAAGTCAATTTTTACAATGTAATTAGACAACTGAAAATCTGATTAATGATCTCCTCCTGCCTCTAAATCACAGGTAACATCGATACATTAACATGCTTTGTGTGGAGATGTCAAGCTAGTTACCAGGAGAGCCAGACTGAAGTTTGACCAGACTGTACACTCAGTGCCATATCTCTGCCCTGGGTAATGAACCACTGTCCTTTCCCAGCTTCTATGTTTCCATAGACTGGGTTTTAATGTTTTTGGCCAAGTATGCTAAAGGACCTTGCTGTATCTATGATGAACAGAGAGTTTTTAGCAATGAAATAATTCAAGAAGCTCTGAATTATTCTGAAGACAGAGAACAAATGTTAGAGAAGCCTTGAAGCCAATGGGTCCGTGCTGTTCCTGCAAATGGTTAAACAAACAAACAAACAAAAAAACACAACTATATTATGCCTACACCTAGAAATATTTTCCAAATCAAAAATCAGCCACTGAGTCTCACGGCATATGAAAGATAAAGGTATTCAACATAGATGATGGTGATAACTAATAGTTCTTCAGGGGCATTGTTCTTTACATGCATCACTTATTTAATTCTCACAGCAATCCTAGATGGTAAATATGTAAACAGTCAGTTAATTAAATGAGTCATGAGAAATAAAATAAGTATTTTTTGCATCTAGAATAAACACAACTTCTCACTTGCATTACTTTTTAATAAAGAAAGGAGAATTGGAGGCAAGGGAGAAATGCCAGTATTTCTATATCACAGATGAGAAAGCTGAAGCAAGAGAAATCAAGTTGCTAGTCCAAAGTTATACTGAATATTTAAAATTGGAGTTTAAATTAGGGGACATATTTGATATTGGATACATGATGTGGATATAAAAATAATAGTTTTCATTTGGATACATTACCTCTAATCTTCATAATAACTCAGCCACGTAGGTATACTATCCCCACTTAACAGTGAGGAAACTGAGACTCAGTTGTAATGACCTATTTGTGGTTACATAGCAAGAAATTGGGCTTCCCAGGTGGTGCTAGTGTTAAAGAACTTGCCTGCCAAGGCAGGAGACAGGAGAGACTCGGCTTCAATGCCTGGGTTGGGAAGATCCCCTGGAAGAGAGCATGACAACTCACTCCAATATTCTTGCCTAGAGAGTCCCCAAGGACAGAGGAGCCTGGCGGGCTACAGTCCATAGGGTCACAAAGAGTTGGACACAACTGAAATGACTTAGCATGCAGCAAGAAACCGCCGGAGTCAGAGGAGATGCTCAGCTTTCTTTGACGAAAAAACCGCTGCGTTGTTTTACTAGATCACACAGCTAAGTACATACTTCCTGAAGTTGGTCCTAGATTTTCTTTCTATTCCCTCCCTCCTTTGCACAACCTCCCCTAATGATAGAAAGCAAAGAGGAACTAAAGAGTCTCTTGATAAAGGTGAAAAAAGAGAGTGAAAAAGCTGGCTTAAAACTCAGCATTCCAAAACTAGGAGCATGGCTTCCGGTCCCATCACTTCATGGCAAATAGATGGAGAAAAAAGGGGATTAGTGACAGACTATTTTCTTGGGCTCCAAAATCACTGCAGACTGTCAATGCAGCCACAAAATTAAAAGATGCTTGCTCCTTGGAAGAAAAGCTATGACAAACCTAGACAGTATATTAAGAAGAAGAGACATAACTTGGACTACAAAGCTATGGTTTTTCCAGTAGTCATGTATGGATGTGAGAGTTGGACCATAAGGAAAGCTGAGCACTCAAGAATTGATGCTTTTGAACTGTGGTGTTGGATAAGACTCTTGAGAGTCCCTTGGACTGAAAGGAGATCAAACCAATCAATCCTAAAGGAAATCAGTCCTGAATATTCATTGGAAGGACTGATGCTGAAGCTGACCCTCCAATACTTTGGGCACCTGATGCAAAGAACTGACTCATTGGAAAAGACCCAATTCTGGGAAAGATTGAAGGCAGGAAGAGAAGGGGGCGACAGAGGATGAAGTGGTTGGATGGCATCGTCAACTCAATGGACGTGAGTTTGGGCAGATTCTGGGAGATAGTGAAGGACAGGGAGGCCTGGCTGCTGCAGCCCATGGGATCACAAAGAGTGGGATGCAAATGAGTGACAACAACAACAATCCAAATGTTATTCAAAGATATAATCCAAGAAAATGAGAAAATTCAATTTCAAGTAGATAAGAAAACAGGAAAATTGTCTAGCTTTTCTCTCTTCTAGATTTGAATATGGGGTTTGGAGTAGAGTCCTCTAGCTGTTTAAGAGTGAATAAATACTGCTAGTCAAATGGCATCACCAGATAGATAAGAAAAAAATGAAGAGAGTAATATGATTGAAGATAGGCTTGCAATAGGAGGAAATGAGGTACTGATAGAATTGAAGCCTGGGAAGATTTAACAGAACAATTAATTGAAAATTAGACTCAAAGAGCATTGTGTAATATACATATATGATCAGTTACATGATGCATGCAGTTTACTCCAAGTTTCAGAGCCATTCCTTTATAAACACACACACACACAAACGCATGCACACATGTTCTTGTCTAATGAGCTAGAGGTCTCAGAGAGTCTTTTTCTGCATGTGTAATCTCTCTAGGAGAGACGAATGATAATAGCATAAATTGATAGTAATCATTCGTTCAAAGCACTACCCATTGTGTTAATTTCAGACTTCCAGTATTTCAGAATCACTATTACAAATGCAGGATACTATTTCAGTACAATTTAGGAGAATTTTCAAAAAATAATCAAAAAACCTTTTGGTTTGTTTTCCAATTGCATCTCGCATGTAAAAATTTTTGCATATAAGAAATATGTGAAACAAAAAATAGTTTTTATCAATAATCCTTTCCAGGGAAATGTATTGTTAAATCTCTGGTATAAATATATGTATTTATTTAGCAGGTAGAAGAAATGCTATTAAAAATTTAAAACTGCAGTTATTCCTGGCTTCTAGATTAATGGCAAAATTCTTATCTAGTTTGTAGGTGATTATTCCGGTTTATTTGCAGAAAAGGAGGAAAAGCAGTTGATGGGTCTTTTTGGTGACAACAGATAATGTTATCCTATGGTGCCAACACAATTACACAGTAAAAAATTGAGATGAGTGAGTGTAGGGCAGAGAATGAGTTACATATTCTTTCTGAAAAAGTAGAAGGAAATTCAGTCACTTAGATATCAGGGAGGTCTAGCAGCATGGTAGGAGGCTGTGGGTACACTGAGCAGCAGAGCCAGTGGGAAACTGAAAGGAAATGCAAGATTGATGGTTGCCAGATTTCTAGATCTAACAAGATCTGCTTTTGAACTGGAAATTGCTTCCTGTCCTACACTCGACCTATTGACTCTTCACCAACCCACTTTTTACTAAAATTTCAGTAAAATTCCATTATACATAAAAGCTTTGTATCTGTGACACTTTGCATGCATTGTCTATACAATGCATTTAACAATAAAAATAATATTGTACATATCGAAAATTTTCTGATTGAAGTGCTAACTTTTAAATAATGAATCCATTAGTTTTGGTATTTATTTTGATATGAGCATGAATATTTTTAGGCAAATATCTTTGTATGTGTGCATACTAAGTTGCTTCAGTCGTGTCCGATTCTTTGTGACCCTATGGACTGTAGCTTGACAGGCTCCTCTGTCCATGGGATTCTCCAGGTAAGAATATTGGAGTGGGTTTCTAGGCCCTCATCCAGGGGATTTTCCTGACCCAGGGACTGAGCCTGTGTCTTATGTGGCTCCTGTATTGTAGGCAGATTCTTTACTGCTGAGCCACCAGGGAAGCCCGAATCTTTGTTATACAATTCTGCTCTCTTAATGACAAAGGCCCAAAGTCAAGGCACAGCTTGACTGCAATGGATCCATTTTGTTAAGAAACAGTTAAGATTTCTATATCTTTATTCATACATTGTTAGGCCTATTCTCTTCCAGTTAATCAATTTGTACTTGCCAGTTATCAATCCTAGCAGTTTCACTCAAGTTGATTCATCCATAAGACAGGTGAAGTTGCCCCCAAAGTACCCCTAACCTTTTTAAGTTCTGAGTCCTTCTCAGACTTGGACCACTTAGAAATTTGAACATCCTTGTTTTTGAACTTGAGCTCTTCTGAGCCTCTATGTGTATATGTGTGTGTGTGTGTGTGTTAGTCGCTCAATTGTGTACGACTCTATTTGACCCCATGGACAGTAGCCCGCCAGGCTCCTCTGTCCATAAAATTCTCTAGGCAAGAATACTGGAGTGGGTTGCCATTTGCTTCTCCAGGGGATCTTCCCAACCCAGGGATCAAACCTGGGTCTCCTGCATTGCAGGCAGACTCTTTACCATCTGAGCCACCAGGAAGCCCTTCTGAGCCTGATAACCTCTAAATCTGGCAATGGGACAGGTGAGAGAGTCTGAGCAGAGAGGTCAGCAAAGGTCAGCAGAACCAAAGTAGTTTAAATGTGGGGGATCTTGCCCTCAGCTCCTTTCATGCTGGTCAGAAGATCCTTGGAAATGATTTTTTTTTAATTGTAAATATTGCCTTTTTTTGTCCTTATATTATCTGTGAGATATAATTGTTAATATTCTCACTATAAAGATGAAAAAGCAGACTCAGATGAGGTTCCTGGTCATGAGCTAATATGTGGCAACCTAAGGCTCTATTAGCTTGTTTTGTTGCTGTTCCTGTTCCCAAATTCTTGAAAATGTTGAAGAACAAACATAATTTAGTTTGAACTACATCTCACTGGTTTTACTCTCTCTTCCTCTTCTCACTCTGGCACACTTGTTGGTGTGGGAGGAAGGGAAGGAGTCACAATGGGACGTCCTACCTGAGTCAACTACACAGTCCTGGGAGCAGAGCAGAGGCATATCTGAAATCGCGGACTGTGAGTCTGATTCTTGTGGGAATGCTTAATCTCCTAAAATATTAGTTAGTGACCCATCTCTGAAATATAACAAAATAGAAGTACTCCGTGTGACTTCTAAGTTTAAGGTAGACTCATCACTAGTTCCCCGGAGTCAAATATTTCATAAACATTATCTTAGTCATCCAGTACAGTTTTATTCATTCTACCTTTGAAGAGGAAAAAAATCTGAAATTCAAAAAGGCTACAAATTTGGCTCAAGGTCATACTAAAGCAAGACTATAATGAAAGCAAGCATAATTTAGTTATAGTTTCAATTCATCTGGGCAAATGCCTAAGACATAGAATGATGTGCAGCAATAGCTTCTATGTGCTATACTTCCTCCTCCTATATCTCTACTTTCCCTTCCTCTTCCTTACTTTCATCCTTCTTATATCTCTCTAGCATAGAACTCCTTGCCCCTAAGTCTCTATATCTTAAGAGTAAATAACATAGAGTTTAGCCTGGTATTTCATGTTTGTCTCTAATCTAGATTTTCAACTTTTACTAAACACTTTCTGAGCTCTATACATCTTGTGAATTTTTTGGTCTCCTAAGCTTTTCATTCAATGTTCCTTTCTCCTTGAAGCCCCTTCCATCCTCTTCCAGTTTCCATGGGCCCTTTGCTTCAAGACTCACCTCTATGGTCAGCCATTTAAGAAGCTTTCTCCAATCTCTGCTGCTCCCACTCCATAGCATTTTTTCCTCTTTTACAGCCCTTCATACCACTGTAGGGAATATCTTTTGTTTTGTCTGTTCAGGATCCCTATCCTGACACCTGATTGTACCAACTTGGATCCTTTAATATCTGCTATGATTTCTTCAATGCAGTTCCTTTGTTCTTAAGCTTTCTTCTGGTCACATTTGACTGGTCTAGGTGGGGCTCCTACCTCTAATTGGAAGTTTATTAATCAGAGTTTTAGATTTTTTAAAACTAGAATTAAGAGAAAAAATATGTTTTTTCTGGAGGCCAAAATTGTTGGGAGTCAGATTTGGGAGATGTAGGTAGGCTGCCATGTGTTTCCACAGAGAACAGTACTGCCCAAGCTGATGAGCAGTGAAAAGGAGATGCTGGAGAAGCATCGTAAAATGTGGGCAACATCCAAGTCCTGGTGCCAGCAGTTTCTGGATTGAACCTTCCTTGCATTCCATTAGAAAATTTGCCAATTAGTTATGTGTTGTCTCTTAGCTCCAACCTACCGTTCTGTAGTCTACACCTTGCATTTCTTAAACCCCTATGCTAGATGACTCATTGATAGCTTACAGGAGACAGAGGGCAATAAGAAGGCCCCAAAAGAGCATGGTCTTCTTTTTCATTCTCTGGCTGTAATTACCACCAGCTTCCCAGCAGTGACAGTTTGCTATAGCTTCCACCTTCTTTGGCACTCCAGAAGGAATTAACCCTTCCTCAAAGTCTAAGCATCATCTCCACAGTCACCGCTCTGAGATCCAGGGTTCTAGAAACACACTCCTTCTGTTTTGGTCCCCTGACCTGAAGGAGGTAGTTTCTTCCTGCACTTACCATCTCTGTTCACTTTTCCCCCTTTCAGCCTTCTAAATCTATGAAACTGTTTCCTATATATTATTCCCTCAGAAAATATATAGTGATTCCTGTCTTTCTGACACATCAAACACTTGGCTTTTGGTTAAGGTGGTTTAAACTGAGGTTCTATCATTTGCTATCAGATCTTTCCTGACCTGCATAAGTATGCTTCAAGGTTACTGTTTAGACCAGCAGTCACTTTGTCTGGAATGTTTACTATATGCAACGTAGTATGTAACTACTTTATATGCATTCTTTTTTTTTATTGGGGTATAGTTGCTTTACAGTGTTGTTTTGGTTTTTCCTGTACAACAAAGTGAATCTGCTATATGTATACATAGATCTTTTCCCTCTTGGACCTTCCTCTCACTCCCCTCAGTCCCACCCATCTAGGTCACCACAGAGACTGTCCTATACTGCAGGTTCCCACTAGCTATCTGTTTTACACATGGTTATGTATTTATATCAATCTCCTTCTCCCAATTCATCTGAAGGCCCCTCCCCCACCCTGTGTCCACATATCTGTTCTCTATATTTGTGTCTTTCTTCCTGGCCTGCAGAAAGATTCATCTGTGCATTTTTCTAGATTCCACATATACACATTAATATATATTTGCTTTTCTCCTTCTGACTTATTTCATTCTGTATGACAGATTCTAGGTCCATCCACATCTCTTCAAATGACCCAATCTTGTTCCATTTAATGACCAAGTAATATTCCATTATATATATGTACGCATCTTCTTTATCCATTCATCTATGACATATGCACCCAAATGTCCACTGTAGCACTATTTACAATAGCCAGGAGGTGGAAGCAAGCTAAATGTCCATCGTCAGATGAATGCATACTTTTATTTAATTCTCTCATCATTATAAGATAAACATACTGATCAAAGAGGATTCTTTTAGCTTTCATCTGGCATCTTTACCTGCTCTGTACATACTCTTGGGTTCACACACTATGTTCCCACAGATACCTTTTGGTATGTGAACCCTTCCCCTTTCTTTATCTGCCAGATGGGCAGACTTCATATCTGTTATCAAGGAATTGGTCTATTTCTAATACCAAAGCAAAAGGGTTTCTTCCTGCCTGAACAAAGTGCCTCTGCTATGTAAGTGATGTCAAAAATGCAGGATCAACCACATGAGTGCTCTCCACCAGGCCCTTCGCCAGCCTGCTAACAGAGACAGATCTGGGAAAGGGTATTGGTCTTTGAATAGACTGCCTTTGCCTTCCAGAAAGTTATTTTAAAAAACCAAGCCTTGCAAAGGAACTTTTGAATTTCTAAGGCCAGGGACAGAGGGACTTGATCTCATCTAACATGCTAAAGGCCCAAGACTTTTATCTGGATACCTTCCAAGAGATAAGAAGTAACAAGGATCCAGGAATAACTGCAAAACAGGTCCAATATAGAACAATCCACTGGGTGCCAGAATATCCTGTATTGATTCCTGAGTCTAAAATAGCATCCTCATTGTGTTATATCCTTATTGTTCAATCTAGTAAAGCTGTTTTTGAGAAAGGGTATGATTTATCCATGTCTGGAGATTAATTGCATAACAGGGACAAGTAATAATGTGATGAAGGACCAAGTCCTTGAAGACTACACTGCTAAAAAGTGACAGATCTAAGCTCTGAAACATTATGGCTCAAATCTCATGTTTTTAACCATTGTATCTCACTGCTTATTTCTTCAAAATTGTGGTCAATACATGATTTCATTTCATCCCTTCTCCATTCTTTACTTTTGTCCTCAATTTATCGGGCAGTGCCTTTCACTGACCAGAAACTCAAAAATTAAATGTTGAACATCTTAAAAAACACACAGACAGACCAACCACCCTCTGTGAACTTAATCCTTTTTTTTGTTCCAAGGAGACCTTGTTTCAAGGGCTTTGAGAGGGGCCCAAGTATTTGCCAGGCAATCACATCTCTGAGACCTCTGCCTCATGTCAGGCAGAGCAGTTCTTTTTTCTGTGTTTTAGAGTGTATCATCTATTTTACATAATATAGGTTCAAGAAAGGAGCTTCTGCTACCAAAACAACTTTGAAAATTCTCTAATGTAGAAAGACCCTTCAAACTACCTAAACTTGTTCCTGCATATATATGTATAGAAAGTGAAAGTGAAAGTGAAGTCGCTCAGTCGTGTCCGACTCTTTGAGACCCCATGGACTGTAGCCTATCAGGATCCTCTGTCCATGGGATTTTCCAGGCAAGAGTGCTGGAGTGGATTGCCATTTCCTTCTCCAGGGGATCTTCCCAGCCCAGGAATCGAACCTGGGTCTCCCTCATTGCAGGCAGATGCTTTACCATCTGAGCCACCAGGGAAGTCACAATGTATATAAAGTGACATATACATAAAGGAAGTCCTTTATGTGTATAAAAGGAATAAGTAAACAGGTAGTATCCATATATATGGGCTTCCCTGGGGGCTCAGATGATAAAGAATCTGCCTGCAATGTGGGAGACCTGGTTTTGATCTATGCGTCAGGAAGATCCCATGGAGAAGGGAATGGCAATCCACCCCAGTATTCTTGCCTGGGAAATCTCATGGACAGAGAAACCTGGTGGGCTACAGTCCATAGGGTTGTATCAGTTCATTTGCTTCGTCATGTCCAACACTTTGCAACCCCATGAACTGCAGCACACCAGGCCTCCCTGTCCATCACCAGCTCCTGGAGTTTACCCAAACTCATGTCCAATGAGTCGGTGATGCCATCTAACCATCTCATCCTCTGTCATCCCCTTCTCCTCCTGCCTTCAATCTTTCCCAACATTAGGGTCTTTTCAAATGAGTCAGCTCTTGCATCAGGTGGCCAAAATATTGGAGCTTCAGCTTCAACATCAGTCCTTCCAATGAACACCTAGGACTGATTTCCTTTAGGATGGACTGGTTGTATCTCCTTGCAGTCCAAGGGACTCTCAAGAGTCTTCTCCAACACCACAGTTCAAAAGCATCAATTCTTCTGTGCTCAGCCTTTTTTATAGTCCAACTCTCACATCCATACATGACTACAGGAAAAAACCATAGCCTTGACTAGATGGACCTTTGTTGACAAAGTAATGTCTCTGCTTTTGAATATGCTGTCTAGGTTGGTCATAACTTTCCTTCCAAGGAGTAAGCGTCTTTTAATTTCATGACTGCAATCATCATCTGCAGTGATTTTGGAGTGCCCAAAAATAAAGTCAGCCACTGTTTCCACTGTTTCCCCATCTATTTGCCATGAAGTGATGGGATCTGATGCCGTGATCTTAATTTTCTGAATGTTGAGCTTTAAGCTGACTTTTTCACTCTCCTCTTTCACTTTCATCAAAAGGCTTTTTAGTTCCTCTTCACTTTCTGCCATAAGGGTGGTGTCATCTGCATATCTGAGGTTATTGATATTTCTCCCAGCAATCTTGATTCCAGCTTATGCTTCCTCCAGCCCAGCGTTTCTCATGATGTACTCTGCATATAAGTTAAAGAAGTAGGGCGACAATATACAGCCTTGATGTACTCTTTTTCCTATTTGGAACCAGTCTGTTGTTCCATGTCCAGTTCTAACTGTTGCTTCCTGACCTGCATACAGATTTCTTAAGAGGCAGGTCAGGTGGTCTGGTATTCCCATCTCTTTCAGAATTTTCCACAGTTTATTGTGATCCACATAGTCAAAGGCTTTGGCATAGTCAATAAAGCAGAAATAGATGTTTTTCTGGAACCTCTTGCTTTTTCCATGATCCAGCAGACGTTGGCAATTTGATCTCTGGTTCCTCTGCCTTTTCTAAAACCAGCTTGAACATCTGGAAGTTCACAGTTCACATATTGCTGAAGCCCGGCTTGGAGAATTTTGAGCATTACTTTACTAGCATGTGAGATGAGTGCAATTGTGCAGTAGTTTGAGCATTCTTTGGCATTGCCTTTCTTTGGGATTGGAATGAAAACTGACCTTTTCCAGTCTTGTGGCCACTGCTGAGTTTTCCAAATTTGCTGGCATATTGAGTGCAGCACTTTCACAGCATCATCTTTTAGGATTTGAAATAGCTCAACTGGAATTCCATCACCTCCACTAGCTTTGTTCATAGTAATACTTCCTAAGGCCCACTTGACTTCACATTCCAAGATGTCATGGACACATGGACATCACCAGATGGCCAACACCAAAATCAGATTGATTATATTCTTTGCAGCCAAAGATGGAGAAGCTCTATACAGTCAGCAAAAACAAGACCGGGAGCTGACTGTGGCTCAGATCATGAACTCCTTATTACCTAATTCAGACTTAAATTGAAGAAAGTGGAGAAAACCTAGACCATTCAGCTATGACCTAAATCAAATCCCTTATGATTTTACAGTGGAAGTGAGAAATAGATTTAAGGGACTAGATCTGATAGACAGAATGCCTGATGAACTATGGATGGAGGCTTGTGACATTGTGCAGAACAGGGATCAAGACCATCCCCAAGAAAAAGAAATGCAAAAAAGCAAAATGGCTGTCTGAGGAGACCTTACAAATAGCTGTGAAAAGTAGAGAAGGGAAAAGCAAAGGAGAAAAGATAAGATATACTCATTGAATGCAGATTTCCAAAGAAGAGCAAGGAGAGATAAGAAAGCCTTCCTCAGCAATCAGTGCGAAGAAATAGAGGAAAACAACAGAATGGGAAAGACTAGAGATCTCTTCAAGAAAATTAGAGATACCAAGGGAACATTTCATGCAAAGATGGGCTCAATAAAGGACAGAAATGGTATGGACCTAACAGAAGCAGAAGATATTAAGAAGAGGTGGCAAGAATACACAGAAGAACTGCACAAGAAAGATCTTTACAACCCAGATAATCACGATGGTGTGATCACTCACCTAGAGCCAGACATCCTGGAATGGAGTTGCATATATATATATATATATAAAAATTTATTTTCTCAGACTCATAAGAAATGGACACTCACCTATCTATGGTACTTAAAGAGGTGAGCTGCTAAATCCTTAGGGACGCCACTGTATTCAAATACTGATGGCAGTAGAAAGGTGACAACTGGGTGGTGACAAGGGTGGCAGAGCACATAGCAGAGTAGGCGCGTGTCTCTGGTTGCATCTTTGGAGAAAACGAGCGTCATGGGCCTGCCCCACCAAGTGGCATTGCTGGCAGGAAAGAAGCTTCTGTTATTGGCAGGACAGAGATCAGTGGAATTGCTTACAGGATCCTTCCTAGGCTGGCTTCTGCTAGATTCACTTTCTCACTTTATTCTGGTTACTTCACCTGCCACCTCCATAGAGAAGAGCCTGCGCCTGACATGCTATCTATAAAAACCATTCTCCCAGTAGTCTTCTAATCCTACTCTTCTGCATTTGTCTTAACTTTTTAAAAAATCTCTACTTGAATTATATTATATATTTGGGCTTTCTGTTGTTTATTGTCTGTCTCTGTGCCATAGAATATAAGCTCCATGAGGGCAGGCACTTTGTCTCTTGTATTCACTTGCTTCCCCAGTCGCCATAGACACTCAATGTTTTGTTGATGGATGGATAAATGAATTCCAAAACTTGGGCTTGTCTTTGGCAGAGCTAGAGCTCTACAGTTCTATGCATTTCAGAAAGGGTTTGGAACAGACCCCTGGTCTATGGTTTTGTTTTTTTTTTCTTCCTTCTTTGCCAAATTAAGCTAAAAATGATTTTCCTGCCACTATTATTGTTAACACTGTGCATCCATATTCACAACTTTTGGGGAGATAGAAATCCTAAGTAACTGTGAAGTTATCTTTGACTTACATTTGTAAATCTCTTTTAAAATCTCTCATATTCTCAAGCACATTAATGTCTTATTTATTTAGCTCCCATAAATTTGTAATGATAAAGACATTACAAATTAGTCTGAAGTATATTTTCTCCATTGTTTGAAGTAAGGTTTTGCTATGTCAACTGATAATCTGCACAAAATTGCAGGGGAACTGGTTAATGACTTAACAACTAAATTCTCATCCAAGTTTTTTTTAGAGTATTCAGCAATACCGGTGTATTCACATTCCAGTGGTTTAAATGGCTCATCTCTACTGAGTAAAGCAGATCCAATAGAACCTTGAACCTTGTTTGAACCTTAAAACAAAACTTTGCAGAGACTGGGACATGAAGTTTCCATATTCCATTTTTGTCAATAAATTTTAAGAAGGCATTAACAAAACAGATGCACTCAAAGATGATCCCCTTGGTGGTTGAGCCACAGATTGCGTCTCTAAATTCCTCAATTTTTCTGTCTGGATCATCTATAACTTATGATACGACTGTCAGCCAAACTCATCTAGTTAAGTCAGTCCTAACTAGGGCCTATTTGCTCCTGCCTGTAAAAAAAAAAAAATTAAAATAATAATATTGACCATTTCCTGAATACTTACTATATGCTACACACTGAACTATGAACTAAAATAGCATTTCCATTAATCATCTTGATAAAGTCTATGAGTTAGACATGACCTCATTTTACAAATAGGGAAACTGAGGCTCAAAGAAATTTATTTTTCTTTCCTAAAGTCCCAGAGGTGGTAAACAGCAAAGCCAGGATTTAGAACAAATACTTTTAACCCTCAATTCACTACTCTTATCCAGTGCACCAAAGCTGGTGGCCTTTGGTGCCATAGACTCAGCTTCAGTGTTCTGAGTCAACCCTGAGTGCCCTAGTATCTTCACAGATTTTTCCTTCCAACACTTTTGTGACTATCCCAGTCCAAGACCTGTATCTATGCCTTGGTTTTTCTGCCTAGCCCACTGCTTATTTCTAGTAACAACAAACTGACTAGACCCAGTATGTAATTCAGAGTTGGCACGTTCCTCTTTATTAAGGCAACTCCCAGGGACATACTCCACCCCATGGATGAGAACCCTTTGATTCTCATGCCAGTCAGAATCACATCTGAGCTTGCTCAGTCCTTTAAAAATGCCAATTAAAGCTTTCTCCAGCCTCTGTTGACAAATTGATTTTCCTTTATCCCATCCTAATGACCATGCCTGCCATCTTCTCTATGAAGATTTTGTCATGTCTCATGGTCCGGTCCACTTTCCGTAGTTTAGTCCAAAAACTACTTTGGCAGAGGCTTTCTGCCCACATCATTATTTTCATTTTTCTCTTCCCGTGTAATGATTGAACTTGCTCATTAGCAATTGTTTATCCAAGAATTTAGCTAACAGCTATTGCTGATTGCAGTGCTCCTAGAGATGCAGCCTTGTCAGATGGTGCGTTCTTATTCCGGGCAGATAAACTAATAGGGATGGTTGGCTACTTAGAAGAATTTACAATCTTCTAGGCTGACATTTAAGTAAATTAGCCTCCTCACATTCCTTATCTCCTTTTTTCTGCCCAATCCACTTGCTTCTCCCAGGCAAACTTACATAACATTCTTTCTGTGCCATCATCTTCATCCTGCCCTGAAGACTTCTTCATCAAACCCCTGGCCCAGAGAAATTCAGTTCATCCGTTTATTATGTGATCATCTGATGTATGATTATCCATAAAACTTCAGATGACAAATTGGGAGCTGTCATTATCTCCCAACATTACCTTTTTCTAAACAAGGAACTATCCTTTCTCCTCTTATCTTCCTACATTAAAAAAAAAATTATTCATTGATTTATTTATTTTTGGCTGTGATTAAGTCTTCGTTGTTGCCCGGGCCTTTTCTCTAGTTGTGGTGAGTGGGGTCTACCCTTAGTCGCAATGTGCCAGCTTCTCTTGTTGAAAAGCACAGGCTCTAGGGTGCACGGGCTTCAGTAGTTGTGATGTCTGGGCTCAATTGTTGTGGCTCCAGGCTCTAGAGCACAAGCTTATAGTTGTGGCACATGGTGAGTGGGATCTTTCTGAACCAGGGGTCAAACCCTTGTCTCCTGCATTGGCAGGTGGATTCTTTACCACTGAGCCACCAGGGAAGATCCTGTCTTTCTGCTTTACAAATACATTATGTATCAGTTAATAGCAACTATCAAGAATTCTCTAATACATTAGTTACATCTCCAGTTGCAAAATAATATAAAGTTAAAATGATAAGGTGTATTTTAATAGAATACCACATAAGTAACATTAAGTTGATTCATAAACTGTTTTAGATTTCTGTATTTAAAGCCTATGGGAACCTTAAAAGACAGGCAACTGGTAATAAACATTATACTAAGCAACAAAGGCCTAGACTGGTGTCAAGAGGACTGAATTTCAGTTCTATTTGTTCTACTGTACTGTGCTTAGTTGCTTAGTCATGTCCAACTCTTTGTGACCCATGGACTGTAGCCCACCAGGCTCCTCTGTCCATGGGGATTCTCCAGGCAAGAATACTGGAGTGGGTTGCCATGCAGAACCCGCCCCTTCTCCAGGGGATCTTCCCAACTAGGGATTGACCCCAGGTCTCCTGCACTGCAGGCAGATTCTTTACTTTCTAAGGCACCAGGGAAGCCCATCTCTTCAACTAGTCCTCTGTTATGTTGAACAATTCTTTCCATATTTTTGGATTCTCTGAAAATATAAGAAATTAGACCACATGATGTTCTAGGATTTGGAACATCCCAAGGTTATATTATAAACCTGTTTTAATTTTTTATAAGAACAGATGTTAACTCACTTAAGTTTTCAAAAATATCTCCTTATAATCTACCGAATAATTTATTTCTTAACTATCCAAAATTTTGAAAAAAAATTCTTTAAACTAGACTACTGAGGCTTCTGGTGCTCTGCTTCCCCTTTTTTATCCCCAAGTTTATAATAAAATTTTGCTTGAGTGTTCTAGTCCTGTGTCACCTGGAATAAGAGAATTTGAAGTGAGAGGTCCAGTGTCCTTGCTTGGACAGAAGTGTGAAAGCATTGTAGTTCAACATGGAGATGTCAGGGACAATCTGTGACTGACCCCAGAGGGAAAGATGGATCTCTGGGACAGACTTGTGCTTATTCTCCAGTCACCCATCACTGCTGAAAGAGTCTTCTTTTGGTTCCAACCTAGAAAGCTATGGGTTTTGTATTTACTAAGAAAGGAAGCTTTTCATTTGTATTTAACTTTCATTCATTTAAACAGAGGAATTACTATATGCCAGATAACAGCTTAGGGATGCAGAGAGAGAGGAGAGCGAGGAACCCAGTGAGAAGAGAAAAGCATTGGTCCAATAATTGACTAATAAGCACAATTACATCATGGGGTAAGTGCTGTCGCACTATCACAGTTATGGTGTAACAGGTTCCCCCACCCACCCTGTTTGCTTCCCTGTGATGCTCTTTACTACCTGGTAGCAAGTGTGTGTGTGTGTGTGTGTGTGTGCGTGCGTGCGTGTGTGCATGGTGTGCATGTGAGGATCTGCATGCGAGAACACAATCTCAGTCCTTTATCTTAGCTAATAGTTTTGCCTAGATGCAAAAGAATTTCCTTAGCCCAAGATTTGATATCTCACAAATGGAAAGGTACACATTTCTCATTCTGTGAGCAAGAAAGACTGGATTCTCTGCTTTCAGATTACTCTCTGTATCAACAAGATCTGATTGCATCACAAATTACCTAAGAGCAAGCCCTCTACCTAAGTAAAGATCATTTTCTTCTGAGATAACATACACTTCTTGTGAGTTACGAGGTTAACATCTTTGTCCTGTTGACATAATTTTTGACCTTGCTTCTTACAGAATAGTAATCCTGGCAGGATACTGTTCAGAAACATCTGACCTCCACATAAACTAGGTTATCTGACTTTGTCTAGGGCATTAGTTATAGGCATTGCTGATCATCGAAAAAGCAAGAGAGCTCTAGAAAAACATCTATTTCTGCTTTATTGACTATGCCAAAGCCTTTGACTGTGTGGATCACAATAAACTGTGGAAAATTCTGAAAGAGATGGGAATACCAGACCACCGACCTGCCTCTTGAGAAACCTGTATGCAGGCCAGGAAGCAACAGTTAGAACTGGACATGGAACAACAGACTGGTTCCAAATAGGAAAAGGAGTACATCAAGGCTGTATATTGTCAGCCTGCTTATTTAACTTCTATGCAGAGTACATCATGAGAAATGATGGGATGGAGGAAGCACAAGCTGGAATCAAGATTGCCTGAAGAAATATCAATAAGCTCAGATATGCAGATGACACCAAGCCCCTTATGGCAGAAAGTGAAGACGAGCTAAAGAGCCTCTTGACGAAAGTGAAAGAGGAGAGTGAAAAAGTTAGCTTAAAGCTCAACATTCAGAAAACGAAGATCATGGCATCCGGTCTCATCACTTCATGGGAAATAGATGGGGAAACAGTGGAAACAGTGGCTGATTTTATTTTTCTAGGCTCCAAAATCACTGCAGATGGTGATTGCAGTCATGAAATTAAAAGACGCTTACTCCTTGGAAGGAAAGTTATGACCAACCTAGACAGCATATTCAAAAGCAGAGACATTACTTTGCCAACAAAGGTCTGGCTAGTCAAGGCTATGGTTTTTCCAGTAGTCATGTATGGATGTGAGAGTTGGACTATAAAGAAAGCTGAGCGTTGAAGAATTGATGCTTTTGAGCTGTGGTGTTGGAGAAGACTCTTGAGAGTCCCTTGGACTGCAAGGAGGTCCAATCAGTTCTTCCTAAAGGAAATCAGTCCTGGGTGTTCATTGGAAGGAATGATGTTGAAGCTGAAACTTCAATACTTTGGTTACCTGATGCGAAGTGCTGACTCATTTGAAAAGATCCTGATATTGGGAAAGATTGAGGGCAAGAGGAGAAGGGGACGACAGAGGATAGGATGGTTGGATGGCATCACCGACTCAATAGACATGGGTTTGGGTGAACTCCGGGAGTTGGTGACAGACAGGGAGGCCTGGTGTGCTGCAGTTCACAGGGTTGCGAAGAGTTGGACACGACTGAGCGACTGAACTGAACTGAACTGAATAAACAATGGCTGCAAATCTAAAGACTATATCATTGAAAGAGGATCTAGAGACTCCACCTGGAAACACCCAAACTTCATGATTCAACTATTTGTCAGTTTGATTCTGTTGGTTCAGTTATTTATTCATGAAAATGTATACAGCATCATCTACCATGCATGTAATATGATGGTAAAGACAGAAATGTTCTGGTATTGTTCACAATCTCGCTGACTCTTTATCGTAAACATATAAACAGTCAGTGTTTACTAGCTGTGACATCCAAGATGTACATTTTTCTTCTTGTACACATTACTTCTGTACTAACAACTTTAGAGGTCTGTTATTTTGCAGCTGATTGCAAGTTTCCCAGCTATTCTTGATGATGGAGAACAACACAGAGAAACATGATTCTTTACATTGTTACTGACTCTCCCTTGTGTGGGAAAAGAGGGTCCACAGGTCCTCTGGGAACCCATTAAAAAAAAGCACATTTCTGAAAAGTACAGTCGAAAGAACTAAATTTCTTAGCATATGACCCCGTCTTCAACTTGTGGTTCTATTCATCTTGAACTGATTTCACTAACTGGAGAGTTCATGGAAATGGTGTCAGAAATGCTCCTCTCAGCACAGATGCTGACAAAAGTCTCCCCATACAGGACTCAACTTTAATCGAACAAAATTAACCCAGAGCTGAGAAACTTGCGATTTCCTGAAAAGTCTTTAAAGTTGGCACTTGAGATCCAATTCCACTGCATTTGACTGCACGTTAATAGTGTTTTGTTTCAATGGGATGAATCTTAAGTGTTGTTGGCTTAGTTTTTGAGAGTTTCTTGAGTGTCCTTAAGCCTTGGAATGGTGCTCAGAAAAATCTGTTTGTAGTGTGCTGGATGGAATCTTGATAAAAAAGCCAACACACTTAAACTGCTTGTATTGAAATTTAATATCAAGTTGAAAATAGACCAGAGATGGAGTGTCATGCCCTGTTCTGGGTACTGTTACTTCAACAGTGATGCTGACAGTTCTAAAATGTAAGGTACAGGAAGTGCCACTCAGAAAGGAATCTAGAAAGAAAGTTTCACAAATGATAGTTGAGACAATACTGGCTGTTTTCCCCCGAAGAAATGAAGATTTCAGGTTGATGAAGATGACAGGAGCTAAGGAAAAACAGACTTACAAAGAATTGGTTTTCTCCAAAAGGCTACATAAAGACTCATGGGAGGGAGTTTCTAGTAGGCAAATTTGGGGATCTAAAATTAGAGGGAAAAAACCAGGGGTATTCAAATATAGCAAAGACTGACTCTCAAAGCAAATTTGGGGGTCTAAAATTAGAGGGAAAAAACCAGGGGTATTCAATACAGCAAGGACAGAATCCATCCCAGGCTCTGATATTCCAGTTGAAGCTAGGAACTCCGTTCCCTGTAATCTGTGAAACCAGAGGAAGTAAATCTGATTTAGGAACAGAAGGTTAAGGTACTAGAGTTGGGTACACCTGAGTGTATCTATCACCCTACAACTTCTTGGCTATAAATATGGATAAGAAATTGACTTTATCTGAACCTGAGTTCTCTAATTTTAAAAATAGAGGTAACTTTCTATTAAAAAAATAGAGGTAAACTTTCTTCTGCATGTTTGCCTTGTAATGAATGAATAAGGTTTTGTATGTCAATGATCTGTTGAAATGCTTGACACATAGAAAGCACTCCTGAGTAACTTGGAGGGTCACTTCCAGTTTTGAGAATCCCAAATTCTGAGAATGGTGCATGGGGTACACCATAATTTGTACTAGATACCTTTTACTGTTCTTTTCTATCTTATATACATTGTGGTCCTATCTAAGCATGTCACTTATTGGCTTGGAGTACACTGTGTTCAAATCTGTGACCAGAGTTTCTTAAATCAATGTGAGATTGCTTAGGAGATGTTTAGTGTTCATGATGTTTAGATGTTTGGGATTCATGAGTGAGCTCCAACTAAGATGGCTTGTTTGGCTTTGACTTCAGTACTAGGGTACGGGGGTTGGGGGCAGAATCTCACAACACTTTACTGCTTCTTGGGATGTCAGGGTTTGTGCTTTAGATTTCTTATAAAATAGCTCAATTGGAGAAGTCATTTCACCTCTGACAAACTCGAATTCCTTATCACTGAAACAAGGATGTTGATTAGGTAATCATTAAAAACATCTCTATTTATACAAATAATAGGATTTTACTATATGACCAGCTCTGTCAATACTTTTCTAGAAAGGAGAGAGTGGAGAATGCCATTTGAATTCCAAAAAACTTTATGATGGCAGAGAATTAGGGAGAAAAAGTGAAAAAGTGTTCATTGGAAACTAATACAAAGAAAAGCAAATGGTACAAATTCAAGTTTAGAAAAATATCAAATTTGGATTACCTGAGAGCCTTCCCTGGTGGCTCAGACAATAATGAATCTGCCTGCCAATGTAGGAGACCTGGGTTTGGTCCCTGGGTTTGGAAGATCTCCTGGAGAAGGGAATGGTTACTCACTCCAGTATTCTTGCCTGGAAAATCCCATGGACAGAGGAGTCTGGCAGGTTACAGTCCATGAGGTTGCAAAGAGTCGGACATGTGACTGAGTTACTAAGTGCGTGTGTGCACGCGCACGCACACACCCACACCCACACACACACACGAGAAATTTCAAATACCCTTGATCCAGGAAGTAAATAAAGAAGAATAAAAAGAGATGCACAGGATGTTCTGGAAGATCCAAATCATGTATAGGTTGGTCAGAAAAACTTTCAAGGTCCCTTCTTGATAGAGGAAGATGGGTTTGCCAAATAGACCAGGAGAGAAGGCATTTGGGACTCAGGTCCAAGTGTGTGAGCAAGGACGTGTGTACTTCACGAGTAGCAGGTGGGCCCAGTATGCCAAGAGTTCCATATGAGTATAAAAAAATTAGAAAGGTGTGAAGTGGGAGAAGGAATAGGATCAGAGCCAGGAAATTAGTTTATTATTCTCCTCTCAAAAAAATTTAGAAATGTGTAATTATGCAAGAGCATTGGTAAGTATAGTACAAAAAAAAAAAATTTCTTTCTTTCCTACCTTCCTTCCAAAAGTGATGACCATCCTGCTATACTAGGGAGGACTGACCTTGTGTGAGGTACATCAGATGTTGAAATCCTCACTCAAGGCTGCAGGCCATCCCTTATCTGCACAATTTCATAGCTTTTGGAGCCCCAGTCTATGTCCAATTTACTCATATTCCCAGTCCCCTGAAAATGTGATCCATCCTACTTGGGCACCCTGATTCAGCAGGTGACCCAGGCTAATACTATTTTTGGTGCCATCCTCAAGAATCTCAGCCAAACTCAGGACACACTGCTTCACTATGTTCCTTTCTCAGCTTTGCTGTTTTCTAGTTCTCTCTTTCCTTGTTCAGAGCGATAAAGGGTACGATTAATAAGCAACTGTGTGCTTAGTTGCTCAGTCATGTCCAACTCTTTGAGACCCCATGGACTGTAGCCCTCCAGGCTTCTCTGTCCATGAGATTGCTCCAGCAGAATACCGGAGTGGGTAGCCATTTCCTTCTCCAGGGGATCTTCCTGACCCAGTGCTGGAACCGGTGTCTCCTGCATTGACAGGCAGATTCTTTACCACTGGCACCACCTGGGAAGCCTATGAAGCCACTAGCCAAGCCGATAAGGTCTCCTCTGTTGCACGCACTCCCAATCTGCATGAGCTATTCTCCCAGAGTCCCTAAGGAGGAAGTGAAGCAACCCCATCCCTCCTCTACAGGTAACGTGAGGAAGGAAACAGTCACTCTGTAAACTCTGCGCTTTCCAAAAAGTTCACTACTTTCCCCTTCTTGAGTCTTCTTGTAACAGCTAGAGTTTGAGCATTTTGGGACCTCCCACAAAGCCCTTCAGGCACACTTCCACATGCCCATTGTTATTAAAATGTGACAAATTTTGCAATCTTTTGCCTTTAAACTTTGGACCCTAATTGCCCACTTGACTTCTTACGCTGTTTTAAAAACTTCATGATGTCTGTAACAAAACACATGTTCATGTATTTTGCCTTTTAGACGTGGATTGCTGTCCACTCCCTTAATTGTTCAATGGAAGTCCTGAGGTCCAAAGACATGAAGGGGGTCTGTTTAGGATCACATACTTGTTACTGGAAACTAGAATCATATCAGTCAGGATGCTCTTGGTTACCGGAAACCCTACGCTAACCTGGGTTAAGCAGTAACGGAATGCGTTGCATTGTGTAACTCGAGGTCCTGGGGTGGGATGGTCTACAAAAAAGCACCATGAAGAGCTCTGACTGTATGACTCAGCTCTTCTCTCTGCCTGCCCTTCTACTAGGTGTCAGCTTTGGGTCAGACTCACATCCCCCAAACTCAACATGCCTGCTCACTGTAACTGTGGCAAAAATAACTTTCTTGTTCTTGTCTAACCAGTGAAAGAAATTCTTTCCTCCAACCATAGAATGAAAGTTTTTTGAACCTGATTGAACCAAACTAATCGTGTACTCAATCCTGCATCAATACAGCCCAAAGGGTGTAGGTGCACTGATTAGCTTAAACCTGGGTCCCTGAATAAATCACTAGCAAGGGGATAGAATTACTCTAATTGGCTTAAATGTTAAAATCCATTTTCTGGAGTGCAGATAAGTTCAGCTTCCTGAGACATATATGACTGTTAAAGATTGGTGACAGGCAATTATCCAAACAAAATTAGAAAGCAGGGAATGGATACTAGGTAAGCAACAAACAGTATCAACCATAGGAACCCAGGGACTCAGTATATTCCAATCCCATGCTGACTGACTGATATGAAGGAAGAAAGATGAAGAACTCAGGAGTTTGTGCTTCAAAGAGTACCACACTTAAAACAGACAGCATGTGATCTTTCCTATGAGTAATGATGCTGAGACAGTCCAGACAGAAACTAGCTAATGAGAAAGCATCCATTTTATTCTGCTGCCAAGACCATGCCATCTGTTATGACATCACAGGTGGATACAGCTGCACATTTTATCTTGTGAAGTTGCCAAGGCAACAGAGTCTGACCATGACAGTAGTGTAAGGTGGCAGCGTAGAAACAGACTATCCTTTTTTCAATATATTTTTTCACTGTGAAAACCAAAAGTTGGCTTAAAGCTCAACATTCAGAAAATGAAGATCATGTCATCTGGTCCCACCACTTCATGGGAAATAGATGGGGAAACAGTGGAAACAGTGTCAGACTTTATTTTTCTGGGCTCCCAAATCACTGCAGATGGTGACTGCGGCCATGAAATTAAAAGACGCTTACTCCTTGGAAGGAAAGTTATGACCAACCTAGATAGCATATTCAAAAGCAGAGACATTACTTTGCCAACAAAGGTCCGTCTAGTCAAGGCTATGGTTTTTCCTCTGGTCATGTATGGTTGTGAGAGTTGGACTGTGAAGAAGGCTGAGCACCGAAGAATTGATGCTTTTGAACTGTGGTGTTGGAGTAGACTCTTGAGAGTCCCTTGGACTGCAAAGAGATCCAACCAGTCCATTCTGAAGGAGATCAGCCCTGGGATTTCTTTGGAAGGAATGATGCTAAAGCTGAAACTCCAGTACTTTGGCCACCTCATGCGAAGAGTTGACTCATTGGAAAAGACTCTGATGCTGGGAGGGATTGGGGGCAGGAGGAGAAGGGGACGACAGAGGATGAGGGCTGGATGGCATCACTGACTCAATGGACATGAGTCTGAGTGAACTCCGGGAGTTGGTGATGGACAGGGAGGCCTGGCGTGTTGTGATTCATGGGGTCACAAAGAGTCAGACACGACTGAGCAACTGATCTGATCTGATTGTTGGAGGATCCTTTAGATATCCAGAGATAGGTCAGCCAGAGAAAAGGTAACTAATTTTTTAATTCATATTTTTAGACATTCTTCAGTGGGTTAAAATGATCAGTTAATATGAGAATGGAACCTTCTATGATGGATCTCAGTTGCTTTGTTTAACTTCTTCATCTAATTTTTTTTTTTTTTTTACTTTTTGAATTTCTTATCAATAAGACACAGGTCTGTGCAGATCTGGCTTTTTTTTCTCTTGATTTTTTTTCCCTCTATCAAATTCTACCCAGCCCTCTTTTATATCTGATGAAACTTATTCAACACATTTTTCGAACTTACACTGCACAGTGCATATCACAGAACTAGATAAATAGAAGGTATTCAACTATACTTTTTTGTGAATTGCTCTTTCCTTATGTTTCCTTGTTTTATTTTCTATTCCACCACCAGTTTTCTGGTTTATTTTTCTTATTTGCTTCTTTTTAGTAGAGATTTGTCCAAAACTAATAATGGATTGAAAATGCAGTTTATAAAACACCATCAATCTCATTAAAGAAACCTAACTTACACTGTTTACCAGCCTATAATGTAATTTGGTATACCTCTTTCATCTTTCCGATTAGTGATGGAACTTTTCATATACCCTTATAAGCAGCAGAAAGCCCAGTGTCTCCTTCTTGAGGCTACATCACTAACTGTGCAAGAAATATGGGGCTTTCTCATTCATTCATTTATTCATAGAAAAAATATTATGAAGTAACCATTGTGTGCTAGACACTGTTCCAGGTGCTGGAGATACAACTGTGGAAGAGTTTTGTCCTCAGATACTTTCAGAGAGAACTAGGAAATCCATGCCTCCTAGCACTGACACTTTGATCATTTCTGTATGGTTCACTGCTGAGCACTCACTCTATACCATTAGGTTAGAACCTGTTCACCATCAAGTGATACCTTTCCATGTCCAGATTCTTAACCAGTGTTAAAACTGAAGTGTTAGCACCTCACCCTGAGGTCCAGAGTTGTTATGAAAGTGAAAGTGAAGTCTCTCAGTCGTGTCCGACTCTTTGCCAACCCCATGGACCGTAGCCTACCATGCTCCTCCGTCCATGGGATTTTCCAGGTAAGAGTATTGGAGTGGGTTGCCATTTCCTTCTCCAGAGGATCTTCCTGACCCAGGTATCAAGCCCAGGTCTCCTACATTGTAGACAGATGCTTTACCATCTGAGCCACCAGGGAAGTCCAGGGTTTCCCTAATAGCTCAGTTGGTAAAGAGTAGTTATACTTTAGTTCAAATTCGTAGCCATTTTCTCCAAAGCTTATAATTGAACCAGAAAAATAAATCTTGAAGGAGTTGTATTTGTGTGAAATGATTCAGTTAACTTAATTTTTTTTAAGTAAGTCTTGCCATGACTTCAACTCTTTATAGTGATCATGAATCAAATTTGTAAACAAACAAAAGGGCAACTGAAAATAATATGTCTAGAGACTTCTAGTCTCCATTAGGATATAGAAAGCTGAGAGAATGTTGCTCCTAATTTACAATAGAAGATTCCAGAAAATCCAACAAAATTCTGAGATCTTTTAGGACAACATGGACAGGGGAGAAAAGCACAAATCCTGCTCAGACCCTTCTCCCCTAAGGAACAAATACTTAAGTTGTCAGTGGAAAGACAGCAAACCCTCTTGCTTCCAGAGCACAGGTAAGACTCATTTTAGCTGTAGCAAAGAAAACAGACCAAAAAACTCTATGATTAGAGGATGGGCAGCAAATTGGACCTGGTCCAGACCACTTGAGGTCTCCTATTTTGGGGGAAGGGTAAGATCACTAAATCCAGACTCTGAGACCCTTGGATATAGAGCCTGTCTAGGAATGAGGCAGAAGCAGGGCAACAGAGAACACCTCCCAAACCCCACTATCACTGCTGTGCTAGCAACCACCAAGCACCAAGCAATAACAGTCTACTGCTGGGAGAAAGACAGTATTGGAGAGACAATTTCTGTGACATGCAGATACATAGGAAAGGGGTAAAGCTGAGGGCAGAGCGGGGACATGACAAAACCATCTGGTAACCAGCCCCCCACCTTAAGCACAAGATAATACTAGAGGATGAGATGGTTAGGTGGCATCACTGACTCCATGGGCAAGAATCTGAATAAACTAAGGGAGACAGTGGAGGCCAGAGGAGCCTGGAGTGCTGCAGCCCATGAGGCTGCAAAGAGCTGGGCACTACTTAGGGGCTAAACAACAACAGCAACAATGCCAGGGAAGTGAAGCTGGTGGGGCACTAAAGCAACAACAAAAGTGAAGCAAGTTGAGTCTCTGCTCACACTGACTCAAACCCCAGATATTATTCCTATTTGCAAGCATTTGTTGTTGTTCAGTCTCTGAGTCGTGTTTGACTCTTTGCAATCCCATAGACTGCAGCACGCCAGGCTTCCCTGTCTTTCACCATTTTATGGAGCTTGCTCAAACTCATGTCCACTGGGTCAGTAATTATTTGCAAGCATAAATACTGTTTATTCTACACTCTCTACTGTTCTATTTGCTATATCTAGCTTGCAATATAAAGATAAAAATAACCACTGTCAGGAGACAAAATGATCAACAGGACCATACTCAGTGATTACGCAGGTATTGGGGCTATCAACTAGGAATATAAATCAATAATGATTAATATATTAAATATTCTAGTAGAAAAGATGCACAACGTGCATGAACATATGGGAAATATCAACCAAGAGGACTCAATACTGAAATAGGATGCCAAATAGAAATGTTTGAAATAAAGGACATGGGTAGCAAAGGTAAAGGGCAATTTAATGGACCCATCATGAGAATCAATATATTTTTTAAGTGGAAACAAGCTTCCCTGAGTATTTTTCAATGTGTTAATACATCCATGGCAGAAAGAGTGGGCTGGGGTCTCCTATCCCTCAAAGAAAACAACAACAAAAAAGGTGCATCACTTAATTGAAAGAACTTAATATCAAATCATCAAAGATGCTTACTCCTTGGAAGGAAAGTTATGACCAACCTAGATAGCATATTCAAAAGCAGAAACATGACTTTGCCAACAAAGGTCCGTCTAGTCAAGGCTATGGTTTTTCCAGTGGTCATGTATGGATGTGAGAGTTGGACTGTGAAGAAGGCTGAGCACCGAAGAATTGATGCTTTTGAACTGTGGTGTTGGAGAAGACTCTTGAGAGTCCCTTGGGCTGCAAGGAGATCCAACCAGTCCATTCTAAAGGAGATCAGTCCTGGGTGTTCTTTGGAAGGACTGATGCTAAAGCTGAAACTCCAGTACTTTGGCCACCTCATGCGAAGAGTTGACTCATTGGAAAAGACTCTAATGCTGGGAGGGATTGGGGGCAGGAGGAGAAGGGGATGACACAGGATGAGATGGCTGGATGGTATCACCGACTCAATGGACATGAGTTTGGGTGAACTCTGGAAGTTGGTGATGGACAGGGAGGCCTGGCATGCTGCAATTCATGGGGTTGCAAAGAGTCGGACACAACAGAGCGACTGAACTGAACTGAACTAATGTCAAATCACTTTGGAACATCCAAAGAGACCATCCAAAAGGAAACTAATATTGCTCTTTTGTGATAAATCTTTTGTCTATATTCCTCTAAGAAAATGACTGCAAGATCAGGGAAATGCCTTGATAGTTGAAGAAATTTTCCTTTAAGTTACAGGTTTAGACTACACTGCTCACCCAGGTGGTGCTAGTGGTAAAGAACCAGCCTGCCAATGAAGGAGACAAGAGGAAAACAATAGAATGGGAAAGACTAGATCTCTTCAAGAAAATTAGAGATACCAAAGGAACATTTCATGCAAAGATGGGCACAAAAAGGACAGAAATGGTATGGACCTAACAGAAGCAGAAGATATATTAAGACGAGATGGCAAGAATACACAAAAGAACCATGCAAGAAAGATCTTCATGACCCAGATAACCATAACAGTGTGATCACTCACCTAGAGTCAGACACCCTGGAATGTGAAGTCAAGATGGCCTTAAGAAGTATCACTATGAACAAAGGTAGTGGAGGTGATGGAATTCCAGTTCAACTATTTCAAACCCTAAAAGATGATGCTGTAAAAGTGCTGTACTCAATATGCCAGCAAATTTGGAAAACTCAGCAATGGCCAATAGGACTAGAAAAGGTCAGTTTTATTCCAATTCCAAAGAAAGGCAATTCCAAAGAATGTTCAAACTACCACACAATTACACTCATCTAACATGCTAGCAAAGTAATGCTCAAAATTCTCCAAGCCAGGCTTTAATAGTATGCAAACTGTGAACTTCCAGATATACAAGCTAGATTTAGAAAAGGCAGATGAATCAGAGTTCAAATTGCCAACATCTATTGGATCATAGAAAAAGCAAGAGAGTTCAAGAAAAGCATCTATTTCTGTTTTATTGACTATGCCAAAGCCTTTGACTGTGTGGATCACAATAAACTGTGGAAAATTCTTCAAGAGATGGAAATACCAGTCCACCTTATCTGCCTCCTGAGAAATGTGTATGCAGTTCAAGAAGCAACAATTAGAACCAGACATGGAACAACAGACTGGTTCCAAATCGGGAAAGGAGTACATCAAGGCTGTATACACCCTGCTTATTTAACTTATATGTAGAGTACATCATGTGAAATGCCTGGCTGGATGAAGCGCAAGCTGGAATCAAGATTTCTGGGAGAAACATTAGTAACCTCATATATGTAGATAACACCACCCTTATGGCAGGAAGCGAAGAACTAAATAGCCTTTTGATGAAAGTGAAAGAGTGAAAAAGTTGGATTAAAACTCAACATTCAAAAAACTAAGATCATGGCATCTGGTCCCGTGACTTCATGGGAAATAGATGTGGAAACAATGGAAACAGTGACAGACTTTATTTTGGGAGGGGCTCCAAAATCATTGCAGATGGTGACTGCAGCCATGAAATTAGAAGATGCTTGCTCTTTGGAAAAATAGCTATGACCAACCTAGACAGCATATTAAGAAGCAGAAACATTACTTTGTTGACAGAGGTTTGTCTAGTCAAAGCTATGGTTTTTCCAGTAGTCATGTATGGACGTGAGAGTTGGACTATATAGAAAGCTGAGAACCGAAGAATTGATGCTTTTGAACTGTGGTGTTGGAGAAGACTCTTGAGAGTCCCTTGGACAGCAACGAGATCAAACCAGTCAATCTTAAAGAAACCAGTCCTGAATATTCATTGGAATAACTGATGCTGAAGCTGAAGCTCCAGTACTTCAGCCACCTGATGTGAAGAATTGTCTCACTGAAAAAGATCCTGATGCTGGGAAAGATTGAAGGCAGAAGGAGAAGGGGATGACAGAGGATGAGATGGTTCAATGGTATCACCAATTTGATGGACATGAGTTTGAGCAAGCTTTGGGAGTTGGTGATGGACAGGGAAGCCTGGAGTGCTACAGTCCATGGGATTGCAAAAAGTTGAAAACGACTAAGCAACTGAACTGAACTGAAGAGACACGGGTTTGATCCCTGAGTAGAGAAGATCCCCTGGAGAAGGAAATGGCAACCCACTTCCGTATTCTTGCCTGGGAAATCCCATGGACAGAGAAACCTTGCAGGCTGCAGTCCATGGAGTTGCAACGCATTGGACACGACTGAAGCAACCTAGCACACTGCTCCTCATCCATAATTCCTCCAAACTGAGGATATTTCTAAGGATTTATGCACAGAGTAGGTAAGAATTTTCAAGCCATGTACTTAGATATGTATAGAAAGTAAGAAAAATTTCCCTTAGAACTAAACTTAGTTTCTTCCTCATGCCCCTGCTCCATCAGTAACAGGACACATGTTATCAACTCAGAGTAAATTTTGACATCTTAGGGATTTCCTTGGTGGCTCAGATAGTAAAGCGTCTGTCTACAATGCGGGAGACCAGGTTCAATCCCTAGGTCAGGAAGATCCTCTGGAGCAGGAAATGGCAACCCACTCCAGTACTCTTGCCTGGAAAATCTTATGGATGGAGGAGCCTTGTAGGCTACAGTCCATGCGGTCAAAAAGAGTCGGACACGACTGAACGGCTTCACTTCCTTTTAGGCTTTCTTAGATGATTAGAGAAAGCATTGCCCTGCACTTTTTCCTCAGTCTTGTCCCCTCTGATATGGCACCCAGGTCTCTGCGGTTCCTCAGAGCCTCCTGACAATAATGAGATGCAGGAATTGTCTGGGCCCCTAGGCACCCCTAGTGCCTCTGTCTTTCAGTGTCACATGCACAGTCTTCTTGGCTACACCAGAAACATTTTGTTCCTCTCACTGAGTGAAGGAGCTCTGAGAACCCCTCTGGACCATTGGCCTGGGATCCTCACACTGCACCTCTTCTCTACGCCCATAACCATGATGAAATGGAAAACTCCACAGCTGGTCCCTGACTCCCAGTAGAGGTGGGAAGCGAAGCATAGGCCTTCCCTAGTCTTACACCCTCACATTTCTCTGTGCACTATCATCCCCTACAGTCACCTCTTTGACACTGAAGGCACGATGACAGGGGTCAGTGCCACTTTTCAAAATCCAGCACCAGCTTCTTTTCTGAATTTCTTAGAGCTCTCTCTTCTCACCCTGGAGGTATTTTAATATCTCCTACTGTTTGTATCGGAGAAGGCGATGGCACCCCACTCCAGTACTCTTGCCTGGAAAATCCCATGGATGGAGGAGCCTGGTAGGCTGCAGTCCATGGGGTCGCTAAGAGTTGGACACGACTGAGAGACTTCACTTTCACTTTTCACTTTCATGCATTGGAGAAGGAAATGGCAACCCACTCCAGTGTTCTTGCCTGGAGAATCCCAGGGACAGGGGAGCCTGCTGGGCTGCCGTCTATGGGGTCGCACAGAGTCGGACACGACTGAAGCGACTTAGCAGCAGCAGCAGCAGCAGTGTTTGTATTTACTTTTTTGCATGTTTGATGGGGGATGAATAACACAATGGAGTGGGAAAAACTGATCAGGAAAATTTTCTTAAAAATCTATAGTTTATTCCAGGACTTCAGCTTTTTTTTTTTTTTTAAGTAGATATTATTTTTTCAGAACAGTTTTAGGCTCACAGCAAAATAAAACAAAAGGTACAGAGATTTCCCACGTACAATGTGTGTATGCCTTCCGCAATGTCGACACCCCCCCTGGAGGGTACATTTATTATAATTGGTGAACATGAGTGTTAAGTATTCAACTAAATTGAACCAAGGTTCGTATTTTACGTTGGGGTTCACTCTTGGTGGTGTACTTCGGATTGGGTCAAATGTATGATGATATACACCCAATGTTACAGTACCATGCAGAGCAGTTTCACTGCTCTAAAAATCCTCTGTGCTTCACCTAATCGATCCTGCTCTCTCCACCTAATCGATCCTGCTCTCTCCACCTAAACCCTGGCTTCCACTGATCTTTTTACTGTCTCCATAGTTTTACCTCTTTCAGAATTTCATACAGATGGAATTGTACAGTATATAGCTTTTCAGACTGACTTCTTTTTCTTAGAAGTGGTCACTATTCTAAAAGATTCACCTGTATTTCATTGATGCTGACGCATCATTTGTAAGATTATTACTATTTTATGAGCCACTAAGAAAAATATGCTGTTAATTAAATTCGAATACTAGTTTCCTGCATTCTGACTTTTATTTTATACTAATCAAAATGGCACTTAATGTATTTTTTTATATTAGAGATCACCATTGTTCATACATAAAAAAGAAAATACAGGTGATCATTTAACATTTTTCTAAAACTCATTTATCTTTGGAGACCATCTATTAAGAGTTTCTACTTCAAAATTCCAGTTCCATTAATTTCTTCCAGCCCACTGACAGCCATTCTCCAATTTTATACACTGGAGCTTTCTGGACCTTACAAGAAGAACATTTTCCAACAATCAGGATGCATGTTGCTTCTAATATAGTCCTGAGACAACTTGTGGCCTGACACCTGGAGTGATGCCAGATGTCCTGACTCGCACCTGGAGCAGCAGAAGTCTTAGCTCATCAGCAATAGATATTAATAGCAACTTCATCAGGACCACTGTGTGGCCATCCCCAAGTAGAAGCGCCATTCATTGACAAATCATCTTGATTTAAAGTTGTTAAAACATGAAAAAAACAAAGTGTTCTTAGAATTGATGATATACAGGTAAACCATTTAATCTCCACAATGCCCTGAAGTAACTGTGATTGTATCTCCATTTACAGATAAGGAACTGGTCTTTGTCTTCTTGAGCTGCTATAATAAACTACCATAGACCGGCTGGCTTATAAACAACAAAAATGTATTTCTTATGGTTCTGGAGACTGGAAGTCCAAGATCAGAGGACTAGTACTCTCAGGTTCTGGTGAGGGCTCTCTTCCAAGTTGTTCAAGAGTTTTTATGGAGTTTTAATGTCCACCCCCCCTTTACCAGTGGGCAGGGGAAGAAGCGGAAAGTTCCACACCTATAATCACTTTTTCTTTTTGTTGAACAGCCACAGGCATGTGTGCTGAGTCATGTCTGACTCTTCTCAACCCCATGGACTGTAGCCCACCAGGCTCCTCTGTCCATGGGATTTTCCCAGCAAGAATATTAGAATGGGTTGCCATTTCCTTCTCCAGGGGATCTTCCTGACCTAGGGACTGAACCCTCATCTTCTGTGCCTCCTGCATTGCAGGTGGGTTGTTTACCCTTGAGCCACCAGGGAAGCCCCATTCTGACCAAGGGGCTTCTTATGGATAACAAAAGACACTTCTATCACTTAGGAAATTCCTAAGGCGTCAGGAAATCTGTGTCAAGAACCAGGGACAAAGACTAAATATATTTTTTATTAGACCACAGGCCCAAATGTCTGTTGATGAATGAGTGAGTAAATAAAATGTGGTATACACATTCAATGCAATGTTGTTGTTTAGTCACTAAGTCATGTCCAGCTCTGTCGCCCTCCAGGCTCCTCTGTCCATGGGATTATCCAGGCAAGAATACTGGAGTGGGTTGTCATTTCCATCTCCAGGGGATCTTCCCCACCCAGGGATCAAACCCACATCACCTGCATCGGAAGGTGGATTCTTTACCACTGTGCTACCTGGGAAGTCCCCCTGTGAAGTAATATTCAGCCTTATAAAGGAGTGAAATTTGAATACATGCTACAATATGCATGAAACGTACAAACTTTAAATTAAATAAGCCAAGCACAAAAGAGCACATGTGATGTAATTCTACCTGTAAAGAAGTGCTTAGAATTTGACCTAATTCATAGAGTCAGAAAATAGAATAGTGGCTATCAAGGACTGGACACAGGGAGGGAAGAATGGAGAACTATTGTTTAATGAAAATCAAGTTTCACTTGGGGATGATGATGCATAAATGTACTTAATATAACTAAGTTGTACATGTAAAATGGTCAAAATTAAATTTTATATTATGTATATTTTGCCCCAGTATGGGCTCCAAAATCACTGTGGATGGTGTGACTGCAGACATGAAATTAAAAGACACTTGCTTCTTGAAAGAAAAGCGATGACAAACCTAGATCATGTATTAAAAAGTAGAGACATCACTTTGCTGACAAACGTTGTCCAGTCAAAGATATGGCTTTTCCAGTAGTCATATATGAATGTGATAGTTGGACCATGAAGAAGGCTGAGTGCCAAATAATGATGCTTTCAAATTGTGGTGTTGGAGAAGACTCTTGAGAGTCCCTTGGATTGCAAGGAGATCAAACCAGTCAATCCTAAAGGAAATCAACTCTGAATATTCATTGGAAAGACTAATGCTGAAGCTAAAGCTCCAATATTTTGGCCACCTGATGTGAAGAGCAACTCATTGGAAAAGACCCTGATGCTGGGAAAGATTGAGGGCAGGAGGAGAAAGGGGCGACAGAGGATAACGTGGTTGGATAACATCACTGGCTCAATGAACATGAATTTGAGCGAACTCCAGGAGACAGTGAAGGACAGGGAAACCTGGCGTGATGCAGTCCATGGAGTGGCAAAGAGTCGGACATGACTGAGCAACTGACAACAAAAAGAAGAAAAAGGAAGAACATACACATACACAGTTCAGTTCAGTTTAGATCAGTCGCTCAGTCGTGTCTGACTCTTTGCGACCCCATGAATCGCAGCACGCCAGGCCTCCCTGTCCATCACCAACTTCCGGGGTTTACCCAAACTCATATCCATCGAGTCAGTGATGCCATCCAACCATCTTATCCTCTGTTGTCCCATTCTCTTCCTGCCCCCAATCCCTCCCAGCATCAGTGTCTTTTCCAATGAGTCAACTCTTTGCATGAGGTGGCCAGAGTATTGGAGGTTCAGCTTCAGCATCAGTCCTTCCAGTGAAGATCCAGGACTGATCTCCTTTAGGATGGACTGGTTGGATCTTCTTGCAATCCAAGGGACTCTCAAGAGTCTTCTCCAACATCACAGTTCAAAAGCATCAATTCTTTGGCGCTCAGCTTTCTTCACAGTCCAACTCTCACATCCATACATGACCACTGGAAAAACCATAGCCTTGACTAGATGGACCTTTGTTGGCAAAGTAATATCTCTTCTTTTTAATATGCTGTCTAGCTTGTTCATAACCTTCCTTCCAAGGAGTAAGCGTCTTTTAATTTCATGGCTTCAATCACCATCTGCAGTGATTTTGGAGCCCAAAACAATAAAGTCAGCCACTGTTTCCACTGTTTCCCCATCTATTTGCCATGAAGTGATGGGACCAGATGCCATGATCTTACTTTTTCTGAATGTTGAGCTTTAAGCCAACTTTTTCACTCTCCTCTTTCACTTTTATCAAGAGGCTCTTTAATTCTTCTTCACTTTCTGCCATAAGGGTAGTGTCATCTGCATATCTGAGGTTATTGATATTTCTCTGGGCAATCTTGATTCCAGCTTATGCTTCTTCCAGCCCAGCGTTTTTCATGATGTACTCTGCATATAAGTTGAATAAGCAGGGTGACAATATACAGCCTTGACGTACTCCTTTTCCTATTTGGAACCAGTCTGTTGTTCCATGTCCAGTTCTAACTGTTGCTTCCTGACCTGCATATAGGTTTCTCAAGAGGCAGATCAGGTGGTCTGGTATTCCCATCTCTTTCAGAATTTTCCACAGTTTATTGTGATCCACACAGTCAAAGGCTTGGGCATAGTCAATAAAGCAGAAATAGATGTTTTTCTGGAACTCTCTTCCTTTTTCCATGATCCAGTGGATGTTGGCAATTTGATCTCTGGTTCCTCTGCCTTTTCTAAAACCAGCTTGAACATCTGGAAGTTCACGGTTCATCTTTTGCTGAAGCGTGGCTTGGAGAATTTTGAGCATTACTTTACTAGCATGTGAGATGAGTGCAATTGTGCAGTAGTTTGAGCATTCTTTGGCATTGCCTTTCTTTGGGATTGGAATGAAAACTGACCTTTTCCAGTCCTGTGGCCATTGCTGAGTTTTCCAAATTTGCTGGCATACTGAGTGTGGCACTTTCACAGCATCATCTTTCAGGATTTGAAATAGCTCGACTGGAATTCCATCACCTCCACTAACTTTGTTCGTAGTGATGCTTTCCAAGGCCCACTTGACTTCACATTCCAGGATGTCTGGCTCTAGGTCAGTGATCACACCATTGTGATTATCTGGGTCATGAAGATCTTTTTTGTACCGTTCTGTGTATTCTTGCCAATAGGGCCATACCATTCCTGTCCCTTATAGAGCCCATCTTTGCATGAAATGTTCCCTTGGTATCTCTAATATTTCTTGAGGAGATCTCTAGTCTTTCCCATTCTGTTGTTTTCCTTTATTTCTTTGCATTGATCAGTGAGTAAGGCTTTCTTATCTCTTCTTGCTATTCTTTGGAACTCTGCACTGAGATGCTTATGTCTTTCCTTTTTTCCTTTGCTTTTCGCTTCTCTTGTTTTCACAGCTATTTGTAAGGCCTCCCCAGACAGCCATTTTGCTTTTTTGCATTTCTTTTCTATGGGGATGGTCTTGATCCCTGTCTCCTGTACAATGTCACGAACCTCAGTCCATAGCTCATCAGGCACTCTGTCTATCAGGTCTAGTCCCTTAAATCTAGTTCTCACTTCCACTGTATAATCATAAGGGATTTGATTTAGGTCATACCTGAATGGCCTAGTGGTTTTCCCCACTTTCTTCATTTTACGTCTGAATTTGGCAATAAGGAGTTCATGATCTGAGCCACAGTCAGCTCCCAGTCTTGTTTTGCTGACTGTATAGAGCTTCTCCATCTTTGGCTGCAAAGAATATAATCAATCTGATTTCAGTGTTGACCATCTGGTGATGTCCATGTGTAGAGTCTTCTCTTGTGTTGTTGGAAGAGTGTGTTTGCTATGACCAGTGCATTCTCTTGGCAAAACTCTATTAGCCTTTGCCCTGCTTCATTCTGTACTCCAAAGCCAAATTTACCTGTTACTCCAGGTATTTCTTGAGTTCCTACTTTTGCATTCCAGTCCCCTATAATGAAAAGGACATCTTTTGGGGATGTTAGTTCTGAAAGGTCTTGTAGGTCTCCATAGAATAGAACCATTCAACTGCAGCTTCTTCAGTGTTACTGGTTGGGGCATAGGCTTGGATTACCGTGATATTGAATGGTTTGCCTTGGAAACAAACAGAGATCATTCTGTCATTTTTGAGATTGCGTCCAAGTACTGCATTTCGGACTCTTTTGTTGACCATAATGGCTACTCCATTTCTTCTAAGGGATTCCTGCCTACAGTAATATATATAATGATCATCTGAGTTACATTCACCCATTCCAGTCCATTTTAGTTCACTGATTCCTAGAATGTTGACATTCACTCTTGCCATCTCCTGTTTGACCACTCCCAATTTGCCTTGATTCATGGACCTAACACCCCAGGTTCCCATGCAATATTGCTCTTTATAGAATCAGACCTTGCTTCTATCACCAGTCACATCCACACACACACATACACACACATACACACACACAGACAAATGCACTGTATGAGGCTTTGTTAAAGAATTGGATGCGAAGATATCAAGTGAAGCACTTTAATCTGTTGACTTTCTAGCCACCCTCATTTGGTAAGAAACTGTAGCTCAGCCTTTCTTCATGGGGCTTCCAGGGCCCTCTGTATCCACTTAAACCATAAGACCTGTTTTTGAATCAAGGAATCTGGGAGATTCTGACTCAGGGTAAAGAATCTGTGAGAAAATTTTCCCTTGTGGCTGATAATCTCCTTAAATCTAAGGATGTGTCATTCTTTTTTGAGTAGTCCACTGTACCCAGCCTCCTGATGAGAACAATGTAGAAGTTCAAATAAGTTTCATCTTTCAGTCAGACCCAACCAATTTAGCCCAGCCAAGTTATTTATTTTGGATGTATGGCACCAACAGTTATGGGCAACCAAAATTGTATTGTTGTGTCCAACCAAAATTCATATGCTCAAGTTCTAACTTCCAGTATTTCAAAGTGATTGCATTGAGTCTTTGAAGGGCTAATTAAGTTAAAATAAGCTCATTAAGGTAGGTCCTAATCCAACACTACTGGTGTCCTTCTAAGAGGAGATTTGGACAGACAATACACAGAGGGATGACCGTGGAAAGACATGGAGAAGACAGCCATCTGAGGCCATAGAAGGAGGTCTCAGGAGACACCAGCTCTGCTGACAACTTGTTCTTACAACTCAAGTTTCCAAGATGTGAGCAAATTAATTACTATTTTTTAAGCCACTCAGCCTGTGGTTTCTGTCACAATAGCCCTAGAAACTTAATACACGGTCTTTGAGGAAAGCATCTATTTGTTAAAAAATTGAAGGAAAGGAAGGAACTTCTTGGATAAAAACTGTGCCATTTGACTAAACATTTCTCCCCAAAGGTTAAGCTTGTTCCTACCTATATCATTTGACTTCCAGATAAAAACACAAGATAGTGGATGCTTTATAGTTTTTCTTTTTTGATACTAGTAAAAGACTATGAATTCCTACTCGTGGGGATATACTTTGGTCCTTAAGTTGTTCTTATGGTCTGTATAACGGACATGGCCACTTTTTTTCCCAGATGGCTCAGTGGTAAAGAATTCGCTTGCCAGTGCAGGAGACATAGGAGACTAGGGTTTGATCCCTGGGTTGGGAAGATCCTTGGAGGAATAAATGGCAACCCACTCGAGTATTCTTGCCTGGGAAATCCCATGGACACAGGAGCCTGGTGGGCTACAGTCCATGGGGTCACAAAGAGTCAGACATGACTGAAGCAATTGAACACACACCCAGTGAGATTCAGAGGAACAAATAGTTACAACACTTGCACATCTTTGGCTGAAAAAAATAATGAATTACCCTGCTTATTTAACTTCTATGCAGAGTACATCATGAAAAACGCTGGGCTGGAAGAAGCACAAGCTGGAATCAAGACTGCTGGGAGAAATATCAAGAACCTCAGATATGCAGATGACACCACCCTTATGGCAGAAAGTGAAGAAGAACTAAAGAGCCTCTTGATGAAAATGAAAGAGGAGAGTGAAAAAGTTGGCTTAAAGCTCAAAATTCAGAAAACTAAGATCACGGCATCTGGTCCCATCACTTCATGGCATATAGATGGGGAAACAGTGGCTGACTTTATTTTTCTGGGTTCCAAATCACTGCAGATGGTGATTGCAGCCATGAAAATGAAAGATGCTTACTCCTTGGAAGGAAAGTTATGACCAACCTAGATAGCATATTAAAAAGCATAGACATTACTTTGTGAACAAAGATCTGTCTAGTCAAGGCTATGGTTTTTCCAGTGGTCATGTATGGTTGTGCGAGTTGGACTGTGAAGAAAGCTGAGTGCCGAAGAATTGATGCTTTTGAACTGTGGTGTTGGAGAAGACTCTTGAGAGTCCCTTGACTGCAAAGAGATCCAACCAGTCCATCCTAAAGGAGATCAGTCCTGGATGTTCATTGGAAGGACTGATGTTGAAGCCGCAACTCCAATACTGTGGCCACCTGATGCAAAGAGCTGACTCATTTGAAAAGACTCTGATACTGGGAGGGATTGGGAGCAGGAGGAGAAGGGGATGACAGAGAATGAGATGGTTGGATGGCATCACTGACTCAATGGACATGGGTTTTGGTGGACTCCGGGAATTGGTGATGGACAGGGAGGCCTGGCATGCTGTGGTTCACGGGGTCGCAAAAAGTCAGACACGACTGAGCGACTGAACTGAACTGAACTGGGCAAGATTTTTAAAAAACTTTTTTATATAAAGCAATATTCAAAGTGTTTAACGTGTAATAACTGATTTAATGCTTACAACACCATAGAGGCTCTTATCGTCCGTATTTAATAGTTGTAATGAGCTTACGATACTTGTCTTTAGTCACAAAGCTGAGAAATGGGAGAACCCCTTGTGAGTTCTGGCCATGTGACTCCAGGGTCCACCCTCTCAATGGCTGTTTTTAAAGGTTCCCTCCCACTTGCATACCAATTTTTACTTCCATGACTCCAATTAGTTATGTTAAAATTTACTTTTCATGATCTGTATCTCTTGGTCTTCTATTTATATATACAATCTCTTTTTCTCTCTACACTACATTACAGGTAATTCCTTCAAGTTATATTTTCCAACTCATTGCCTCTTTACATCTGTTTAATTTTCTGTTCCATTCAGCCACTGAGATATGTTTGTGTATTTGAAATCTACTACTCTTACTTAGTTCTAAAACCTGTCTGATCTTTTTTTAATGCTCAATTTTTTGTTTCTCATTTTTTATTTTCTCTCTTATTTCTTCGAACATTTTGCTCATGGTTATTTCACACTTTCATCAGATAATTCCATCTGAAGTTTTTGGAATGTATGAGTCTTCTATTTATTATTTCTAGTGCTACTCGATCATGTCCAACTCTTTGCAACCCCGTGGATTGGGCCCACCAGACTCCTGTTCATGTGATTCTCCAGGCAAGAACACTGGAGTGGGTTGCCATTTCCTTCTCTGGGGGATCTTCCCCACCCAGCAATTGAACCCCCATCTCCTGTGTCTCCTGCATTGGCAGGTGGATTCTTTACCAACTAGTGCCACCTGGGAAGCCCTTTATTGCTGCTGCTGCCTCTCAATTGTTTCTTGTGTGTGTGTGTGTGTGTGTGTGTGTGTGTTTTAATTGTGGTTTATAGTCTGTTGAATGAAATCTACAAGAATCTCAAGAGTCTATGCTGGGCATGTTGGTTACAAAGATGTGAACATTTCCTCCCAGGCCATCTCATCTTATGAGATGAACTCCCTCCTCTCCTCGCTTAATTCCTGTTAACTGTTACTATTACTGTTCACTTAGTTCTTTGACCCTCAGAAATTTCCTTCACTCTAATAAGTGCAGCAATACATGGACATTAGCTTACTGTGTTTGTGTGATTCATCTTCTAATTATATTTTATCTGGAAGGCCCTTTAAAGTAACTAGTTGGTCATATTGCCAGAAACTGAAAACCAAACATTTCTTTGATAAAGTAGCTTTCCAGGAAGGCTGAGTGTGGATTGTCTGAAACTCTAAATATTTCTGCATACATTCTCTAGAAATATGACATGTCTTCTGATTATCTATGTCCAATTATTTCATACTATTTTTCTAAAGAGAGAAATGAAGGTCAGAGGGATGAAATGACTTTTCCAAGTTATTTATGCAACTGAAAAACAATTTTCAAAAAAGGATTATAACTGATCACTGGGAATGAAGAAACTTTTCAGATTTATCCAATGGTCTGTGAATCAGACTCAGAAAAAAATCCAAAGAAAATGGCAGAGTAAGAGCTCCCCTAGCAGTAGACTCTTTGGCCTGTCCAAGCAATCCATGGTGTCCATCAAGGACATCTTCTCTGCTTATTTTGGGTTCAAGCCATAGTTCCTTCCAACCTGCATCTGATCAGCACTGACAAAGTGGAATGATAAGCTGGAAAGAAGGAAAATTGACCAGTTGATCAAATACTTTTTGTGCCCTGGACACATAATAGGTTACCTGTTTTCAGGATTTCATGGGGATGACCCAAATCTAGACGCTTTATTCCCCAAGACTCAAGAAAGCATTCTTAAGCTGGTATCAGATGGTTGGTAATATTCCAAGGGACATTTTGTGAAAGTCTTGCTTCCCCACAAATGTCCACACCACAAGCTTGGGGTTTAAAAGTTGTCAATTTTGTAGATTCTGAGAAAGCCTGAGGTCACTTAAGATCATAGATTAAGGAGTTAGGAGGGAGATCTGTTTTAGCGACCATAGAGGCCTGGCTGACCTTTTTGTAGTGCAGACAGCTGATTAGGGATTCCTCTTAAAATAACATGGACAGATATTTCTGAAATCAGTGTGTAGGTTTTTGTAAATAACACTTGCTATACTCCTAGTGGCTAGAGTAAAGCCAGACATATTTAGATGTTTTCAAATAAATGTTTGTTGATTGAAAATTTTTTATAAAGTAAGCATTCTTGAATCTTGTTTTTGAGCGTTGATGACAATACTGCTTTCCGCCACTGGGTGGTGCCATAAAACCACTCACAAATACACAGAGTGCAGATTCTGATGCTTTTTGGCCTTCTAATCATGAGATTTTTCTGTCTGTGCTTTTCAAACCACCACAACCTGGACATCATGTAGACTTTTCTCTCTGAGAAAAGCTGAAAACATTTCTGACTGAACTGTTTTTTTGAACAACTTTATCTTTCTAGAGCAATTTAGGTTGACAGCAAAATTAAGACATAATTTCTTATGTATCTCTTACTCCACATATGCGTATGTGCATGCTAAGAAGCTTCAGTTACGTCTAACTCTCTGTGACCCTATAGACTATATCCCCCCAGGATCCTCTCTCAGTGGAATTTCCCAGGTAAGAATACTGGAGTGAGTTGCCATGCCCTTTTCCAGGGGATCTTCAGAACCCAGGGATTGAATCTGCATCTCTTGTGTTTCCTTCATTGGCAGGCGGGTTCTTTACCACTAGTGCCACCTGGGCAGCCCCCACACATGCATTGCCTCCAACTATCAACATATTCCCTACCAGAGTGGTACATTTGCTACAGTTGGTGAACTTACCTGGACACATCAAAATCACCTAAAGTCTCAAGTCTACATTAGGATTCATTCTCAGTCTTAAGTTTATATTAGGATTCATTTTCAGTGTTGCTCATTCTGCTGTTCATTTCATCAAATGTATAATGATATGTGTCCATCCTGATAGTATCGTGCAGGATACTTTTCACCATCCTAAAAATCCTCTTGTTCTGCCTGTTCTTCCTTTCCTCTGATTAATTCCTCAAGGCAGTGATATTTTCCAGCAGCACTTCTGCTAAAGTTGGATCCACACTGGGAAGATTTCTACAGCTCTGACACTCAGAAGATGGACACATCTATTGAGAATTTTGTTGTTTTTGTTAAGAGTGGCAGTGTAATTAATCGAAAGAGAGGAAACCAGGAATTCTAGGCTTTGGCTCCCAGAAGCAACATCCCCTTATAACTTTCTTCAAAGTGAAAGTGTTCGACTTGAGCAATGATTTTCAAATTGTGCTCTTGTTTCTCAGTGACCTAAGAATTCTTCAGAGATGCCTTCAACTGACAAAGTGTGTGTGTGTGTGTGTGTGTGTGTGTGTGTGTGTGTGTGTATTTAGAGGATAGGCAAAAAGGGAATGAGAGAAAGACCGTTCCTCCCATGGGAGAGGAGTTTAGGGGAAAATGGATATATGTGTACATATGGCTGACTCCCTTGGCTGTTCACCTGAAACTACCACAGTGATGTTAATTGGCTATGTGCTAAGTCACTTCAGTCGTGTCCAACTCTTTGTGATCCTGTGGACGGTAGCCCACCAGGCTCCTCTCCCATGGCATTCTCCAGGGTTCTTTACCACTACAGCCACCTGGGAAGCCCCCCTAACTCACTATTGTGCTGTGAGTGCTAAGTCGCTTCAGTCATGTCTGACTTTGCAACCTCATGGACAGTAGCTGGCCAGGCTCCTCTGTTCACGGGATTCTCCAGGCAAGAATACAGGAAGGGGTAGTCACGCCCTCCTCCAGGGGATCTTCCTGACCCAGGGATCAAATCTGAGTCTCTTGAGTCTCCTGCATTGGCAGGTAGGTTCTCTACCACCAGCGCCACCTGGGTATATCCTAGTACAAAATAAAAAGTTTTAAGTTTGAAAAAAAAAAAAGAAAAGGACTGTTCCTTCCAGCCCTTTCAACCAGAATAGTTCCATGTCAGTTATGGGGATAGGAAACAAAACCTTTTTTTTTTTTTTTGGTTGGTTTTTAAGAATGTTACACTCTTTCAGAAGAAAATTTGAACAAACTGCAGAGTTCAATGATGGTTCTAAGTTCCTTCATTTCTTGACTGAATGTTTCACCTTGGTCAGACTGCATGTGGGCTAAGAGGACGCAGGGCTCTGACTGGTCTGAGGGCAGCAACAGGCAGGTCTGCGCTCACCCTCGGTGCCCTTGTCTTGGCGTCATCTCCTTCCTGTGACCCTGAGCTCTGGCTGCCTGGCTCAAAGAAGCCACCACTCAGGAGGAGGTCTTCGGAGAAGGACTGGAGAGATGCAGAGCTTCGTGGTAGTAAAATTCGTTGAAAAAAATGTGTGTTCAGTTGCTCAGTCATGTCCCACTCTTTATGACTCCATGGACTGTAGTCTGCCAGGCTCTTCTGTTCATAGACTTTTTCAGACAAGAATACTGGAGTAGGTTGTCATTTCCTTCTCCACAGGATATTCCCAACCCAGAAATCGAACCTGTGTCTCCTGCATATCCTGCAATGACAGGCAGATTCTTTACCACTGTGCCACCTGGGAAACCCAACTAAAAATATACCCATTTCTTATAGTGAGCTTGGGGTTTCCCAGGTGGTGTTAGTGGTAAAGAACCTGCTTGCCAATGCAGGAGACATAAGAGACATGGGTTCAATCCCTGGGTCAGGGAAATCCCCTGGGATAGAAAATGGCAACCCACTCCCGTATTCTTGCCTGCAGAATCCCATGGACAGAGGAGCCTGGCAGGCTACAGTCCATAGTATTGCAGAGAGTTGGACATGATGGAAGTGACTGAGCATGCAGGCATAGTGAGCTCAAGGAAGTACGTAGGCAGAAAATGAATGCCAAGGCTCTGTAACAGGAAAGCACCCACCCAGGGCAGACTATACACAGAGGCAGGAACAAAGTGTACACAAAGAAGTTGGTCTCAGAGATGGGCAGGTGAGAAAATCATGTAGACCAGTTCAGCAAGCATGTTTTGAGTATCCGCTGTATGCCGGTCTCTAAGGATACAGAGATGAATGTAAGGAGATATCAGGAGATGTGAGGCAGACACATAAACGGAGTGCCATCAGACTATGCGTAAGTGCTTTGGGAGTGCATGGAAAATGATGCTATAGCAATTCAGAGAGAAGACACTGAACTTAGCTGGTGGCTTTAGGAGACTTCCTGTAGGGGGGACACCCAAACTGAATCTCCTTCACCCCAGAGACCACTGCTGCAATCATACTTAAGGAAAAGGCTTTTATCAGTTGTTTATGAAAGTCAAGGCTATGGTTTTTCCTGTGGTCATGTACGGATGTGAGAGTTGGATTGTGAAGAAGGCTGAACGCCGAAGAATTGATGCTTTGGATCTGTGGTGTTGGAGAAGACTCTTGAGAGTCCCTTGGACTGCAAGGAGATCCAACCAGTCCATTCTGAAGGAGATCAGCCCTGAGATTTCTTTGGAAGGAATGATGCTAAAGCTGAAACTCCAGTACTTTGGCCACCTCATGCAAAGAGTTGACTCATTTGCAAAGACTCTGATGCTGGGAGGGATTGGGGGCAGGAGGAGAAGGGGACGACAGAGGATGAGATGGCTGGATGGCATCACTGACTCAATGGACATGAGTCTGAGTGAACTCTGGGAGTTGGTGATGGACAGGGAGGCCTGGCGTGCTGCGATTCATGGGGTCGCAAAGAGTCGGACACCACTGAGCGACTGATCTGATCTGATGAAAGTATTTTTTTCTTTTTTGGCCTTGCCTCATGTTTTGCAGGGTCTTAGTTCTTGGCCAGGGATCGAACCCAGGCCCTAGCATGAAAGCCCCAAACTCTAACCACTGGGCAACCAAGTAATTCCTTTTATGAAAGATTTCAAACTCATACTTTTGTATATCTTTGCTGGCTGCTTTCATACTATTATGTAGTATTAATAGCTACTCTTCATTAAGTTCTAAGCATAGTGCTAAGCACTTTACACATAATTCCACATTTAATCCTCCCAACAATCTCATGAGACAGGCAGATATTAATACCTTCACGTTGGAAATTTTTATAGAAAGTGTCAAGTCCATACAAAAACCTTTTTCTTTTTTGAAGTATAATTAGTTTCATTATACTCATCACCAGTATGAACAGTTATCAATTCAGAGCCAGTGGTGTTTCATCTATGTCTCACACATTTTCTGATGTCAAGAGTATGCTGAAGTAATTTCCGACATGATGTCTTTTCTGTACAGAGCTCAGTGTGTTAATCTAAAAGATAACAATTGCAACCACAAGTCAGCTGATGGCTAAGATGGGGCTACAGGAACTAGATTTACCCTCCTGCCTGAAACAACCAAAAAGAAAAAAGGGAAAATATGTGAAATGATGTTTCCAAGGCACTGGACATCAAACAATGAAGGACAGTGCTACCCGAGATATGAGAAATAGATGAGGTGTGTCCTCCTTCAGCCGGGTTATTGCCCAGAGTCCAGGTGTGGCACAGGGAGGGGGAACACAGAGAAGCAGGGTGGGCTCCCTGAGCAGTTTCTGTAGAAGTGATCATTTGACTGTGAAGTTCAAACGGAAATGCAAACGACTCAAAATAGCCCAGGCAACTTTGAAACAGAAGAGTCAAGTTGGAGGAGTAGCGCTACCTGATTTTGAACTTATTATAAAGTTATAGTAATGAAAACAGTACCATATTGGCACCAATATAGGCAAATTGATCATTGGATCAAAAGAGAGTGTCCAGAAGTAGACCACATGTATATGATAACTGATTTTTGATGAGGCACAGAAGAAATGAGTGGAGAAAGGATAATCTTCAACAAATAGTAATGGAACAAGAAAATATCCATACGCAGAAAATTAAGTTTGATGCATCGCATACAATATACAAAAAAATAACTCCAAATGAATCACAGATGTAAATTTAAAACTGACAACAACACAACCTCTGAACCTCTAGAACACAGGAGATTTTTATGACCTCGGGTTAGGCAAAGTCTTCTTAGGTGTGACATCAAAAGTATGATATGCAAAAATTAAAAATTGATAACTTGGATTTCATCAAATTTTAAGACAGGTGATCTTTGAAAAATTCTGTTAAGAGAATGAAAAGACAGCCTACAGCCTAATAGAAGATTTTTGCAAATCATGTATCTGATAAAAGACTTGGTCATACATATATTCAAGTCACTTCACCAAAGGAGATATAGATATATAGAGTTAACCAAAAAAATTTGCTCTGATTTTTCCATAAGATGTTACAGAAAAACCCAAATGAACCTTTTGGTCAACCCAATAGATACAGATATAGGCATTAAAAATTAGAGCTTGAAAATATACTTAACATCATTAACCATTGCATGTATGCTCAGTCACTGAGTTATGTCCAGCTGTTTGTGACCCAGTGGACTGTAGCCAACCAGACTCCTCTGTCCATGGGGTTTCCCAGGCAAGAATAGGGAGATGTAAATTAAAACTAGAATGTGATACTACTAAAAAACTATTTTAGTGGCTAAAAATTAAAAAGATGGACAATAAAACCTGCTGGTGAAGACAGAGATCTTTAACTAGTATGCAAGATGGAAGCAGCTCCCTGAACATATTTCTGATTGCTTTGCTTTGCCAACACTATCAGGGTATTGAGGGCAGGAGAAGGGGGCAACGGAGGATGAGATGGTTGGATGGCATCATCAACTCAATGGACATGCGTTTGAGCAAGCTCAGGGAGATGGTGAAGGACAGGGAAGCCTGGCATGCTGTAGTCCATGAGGTGGCAAAGAGCTGGACATAACTGAGTGACTCAACAACAACAACAACAACACAGACTCAGATTTAGTGGGTGAGTAACAGAACCCCACCTGAGGGAGCCTGATGAAAGAAGGCAGAAAGGGAGGCCTATAAACTGTGATACACGTCAGCAGGACACATGTTCTTACGGGACTGTCAGTGTCCATAGTCCAAATCCCCATCATGAACTGCAGTTTGATATTGCAACTCATCTGCTAAAAATGGGAGGGAAATGAAAGGGGGAGAAATATTGGAGACATTGTGGGGTAATATTGGATGTTGTCCTTCTGGCGAGGATGACCTAGAAGTGTGAGGAAAAGGTCAGAAGTGTTTTTAAACAAGTAAAACAATAAATCAAGTATTTTAAAAAATGACAATAAGTTCTTATTTCTGATGAATAACAACACTATGAATAATAAGGCATTTAATAATGAGTATTCAACTTCAACAGCTGCATTCATAGCCAGAGAAGCACACATGCAGGATTCAAGCCATGAAACTGAGAACTGCAAAATTTTTAACTGCTCTGGACACATTTCGTTGTACCCTGCTGCCCTTCCCCTTCCTCCTTGGTCAGAGCTGTGAGGTTGCTTGTAGTCCCTTTAACCATCTGGTGCCTTCATGTTCTCCTCTGCAAAATAGAGACAAATCTTTTTGTTCTCAAAGAGCATACTAGAGGTCTAACATATATTCCTTAAGTGAATTAATGGATTGATTTCTTCAATGCTTAAGTGCTATCACAGGTCACATCAATGACCATTATCTTCCAGGGATTCTAAACCCTACAGAGGATGTAAACTGTTTCCTGACTCCAACTGTAAAAACCAACTTCCTCATTTCAGTGGAAATGACACCATTAGCAACAAGTCAATACCATAAAACATGCATTTCCTAATACTGACATATTTTTTAAAAATTTCTCAGTGCTTTTTCCATTTTTCCCTACGTTGGAATGAATTTCAACAGCCTCCTACCTGTTACTGCTCTTTTACAAAGGAGCAAAGTGAAGCCCTGAACGACTTGGTTATATATGTCACATAGACATAGACCCTGGGACTATTGATATTTCATCTCTCCAAGAGGAGGGATTAGCAGAATTGCCCATCCTCAGTTAAATCCTAGGATAAAGTTAAGTATCTAATACTCCATTAAGGGAGCTTCTCAGGTGGCGCACTGGTAAAGAATCCACCTGCCAATGCAGAAGACTCAAGGGACACGGGTTCAATCCCTGGGTTGGGAAGATCCCCTGGAGTAGGAAATGGCAACCCACTCGAGTATTTTTGCTTGGAAAATTCCACAGACAGAGGAGCCTGATAGGCTACAGTCTATGGGGTTGAAAAGAGTGAGATACGATTGAATGACTGAGAACACAATAACTCCATTAAACCTACTCTTGGTAGCAGGTGGCAGATGTGTGAATCTGTTGAAAAAAATTGACTGAGGGGATGGTAGGAGTCATAGTGATAAAGGAGTTTGGCCACTCAGATTGCTTGAATCTTCCATCACTTGAATTATCCTGAAGTGCTACAAATTCAACAGGGAGGATATAGTAAAGAGGAAGTGTGCAGAAGCTTTGTCTAGCCCTGAAAGTAAGGTGTTAATGGCAACATGCAAGATGACTTCAATTTCTAAAAGACATTGTAGCTGGGAACAGTGGGGATGAAGATTTATGGGTGGGGGAATGAGCTGAAAAACTTTCATGCAAATTTCTGCCTTTTGGGAGATACATCCCACTAAGCCAAACCTGGTGATACTTGGATTGAGGAGGGGGCAGTTGTTGAAAAGTAAGATGGGTGCCAGTTCAATGGAACAAAAAAGCTATTTTCAGAATATGGAATTTTAAAACAAAAGGAGAGAGATGTTTACCTGGGGTTTCTAGTTTATATTCACAGAAGTTACACATCTGCTGCTTGAAATGTATACCATCTCAAACAGATATCCGTGGTGGATTTCCAGTTAATAGACAGGAAACTCTGTCCTCATGTTTTATTTGCCTTCTGGGTCAGTGATTATAAATGCAGTTAGGAGATTAGAGCTGGTCATCCTTAGCCATATCCACTATCACTAATCGTAATCTCTGAACAGTTATAGTCAGAATCATAGAACTGTAGGGACACCCTGAACAGAGTTTCTATCCTTGTCACTACTGATATTTAAGGTGCAATAATTCTCTTTGTGAAGGACTGTTCTGTGCAATGTAGGGTGGTTAGCAGCATCTTTGGTCTAGATGCCAGTAAACAGCTTCCTAGTGGTGACAACCAATAACGCTTCAAGATGTTATCAAGTACTCTTGGGAGTGGGGTTAAAATCACCCCTGGTTGAAAACCACTGCTCTGGGACACTGTATATAACCCCTCTCACACCCTGTGCACATAAAAGAATGAAAATAATTACATAGGACAAAAAGTAAACTGGAAGGAATCTGAGAATAATTATGTAAGGCTCAATGAAAAAAGTCTTGACACTTTATACATTTATAGGAAAAATAGGATACAAAATATTAAATATTTAAATTTATTTTAAAATTCTAAATGAAATCATTTCAAAACTCTAAATGAGAAATTTGAACTTATTTTCAGTGACATATCTTTTTACAGAAAATACTACACTTTAAATGGTTTTATGCAATGCTGATCAAGATATTTTAATGATGATCACTTCAAATTTTTAGTAGTCTCTACCAGCAAGAAACTTCAGTCATATAAGCAGATGATGCAAAACATTTAAATCATTGTTTACATTCAATAGAAGATTTATAACTTTTGAAATTAAAGAACCTAATAGCTTATCCTTTTATTATACAGATAATTTCTTATAATAAAGCAAAAGTATTTCAGATTTGAACTTTTATCTATCTTGTGTTTCAAAATAACAATGAGGGTTGAGTTTCTATATTGCATATGTACTCTAAGAACACATTTTCACCAGGAGCCAGCATGAAAACCACTAAATGGACTTCTTGTCCATCAGCTGCAGGTGGACAAGATAATTTGATATATGTGAAGACAGAAATCCTGGGTTACCATTTGTCTCTGAAGAGACCAGTAAGCCCCACCAATTTCTGCACCTATCTATCCCAAACTAGCTGCATCTTGGCCTAAGCTCCAAGCTCTAGGAATCTGGCAAATAAACTCCCTGCTGGTCTTCAGACTTTACCTAGGATGGCTAGCGATGTATTCTGAATTCGGGTGTTGAAATTTCCAGGCTGAGGAGCACCTTCTTGGCTGCAGTCAGGGCATCACGTGAAGCAGCACATGGCAAATACGGCACAGTGCGCTAGTCGTCATCTCTGGAGACTATGAGGGTGGTCCTTAAACCACCCTGCCAAGACTACTCCCTGAAGAGTGGTGAGAAGACCCCTCTTAGTTAGAGGCACCTGGCTCCAGAGCTCGTTACTCCAAGCCCCACCAGGCACTTGAGTGTTGAGAGACTAATTCACAGCATACTTGGAATCCATTTGTGGCACACCACTGTAGCGCACCTTGTAATGTGGCACACAGCTTGGGGAAAGTTCTGCCTTGGAGATTTCTTCCTGGTTCCAGGTGAGTACCCCATGGCTCAGAGAAGGGTGCGTGTCACCCCAGGTCACATGTTAATGACGGAGCTGGGGCCGGAAGCTAACTCTCTGGTTCCTGGTACCACAGCCATGTAGATCCTTCATTTCTTGTCATTTTTCCCCCTCTCTGTCTTCCTTCTTCCCAGTGACTCATTCACCACAAATTCCTCATGGAACTAGCCTACTAGCTAAAGATGTTGGCTTGTTCAGCACCTACCACAGAGAGGGCAGCGTTTCTCAAGCTTTGATATACACGAGAAAGGAAATTTAAAAGATGGATGTGTTTTACTGCTGTCTGTTTATGAAGAAAGTTGCAGCAGGAAGAGAGGAGGGTGAAGATTTATAGCAGAGAACATGAGGCAATATTTCCACTTTACTCCCTCTAATATCTTTGGCTGAGTCTTACGGTGAACACCAGATCTTGGTGACCTGTAAGGAGACACTGTGACCCAAAGGTTACAAAAATCCAAGAGGTCAAAATAACAGGTCATTTTATCTGAGAAAAAAAATGGAAATAATTTTAAGTGCTTGAAGGGACATGCAGTGGTTTCCAAACTCCAGGGTGCAGGAGAAGCTCATTAGAAGTTTGTTTAACTTATTTTGGCAAGTAATTCTAAATCAGTTGGTTTGGACTGAAGCCTACAGATCTACACTTTAACAAGCACTCTGAGATTATCTGATTGAGAAATGCTGAGACAGAAGTAAGACCTTAGAGCTTGATTGCATTATATAATGTGGACGTTGCAAATGGTGAGTGGAAACGTTTTATTTTTTAAATTTAAACAGTTCTCGTTTCTCCTAGATAACTCATATTTAGGATATTCATGTTGTAAATTATTACTTAAAGTTAAACAAAAAAATCCCTCTCCTCTCCCTTTCTGCTTTTATCTATTTCGAAGCTGGGAAAATGTTTTTTGCTATTTTCCCTTGAATGAATGCAAGTTATTTATATAAAAACCCCATTACAAGTAGAATGGCCAAGCCACAAGCTTCCCTGGTCTTTTGAGTCTTTGACCCTTCTCTGTGCACCCCAAGTGCAAATACCTGTTAAGACTCCCCTTGTTTTAGGCAACCTGACTCGACTCACTTGTGCTAGATTCCCCACTCTGTCCCCAGAAAAGGGGAGGTGGACAGTGAAAGAACAGGATAGAGGAGGTGTTGCTAGTGAAGGCCTATCAGAATGCAGGATGTGGGAAACCTCAGAACACTGCTTACCAGTTATGGAAGAGGTGTTACCCCAGGAAACCGCACACTAGAGCCCATAATGGAAGCCCAGAAATGGGCTTATAAACACATTTTCACCCTGTGTTAATAACTTTCTTCTCAAAGTCCTTTTTTATTAAAAAAAAAAAAAAATATATATATATATATATATATATTTATTTGACTGTGCTGTGTTTTGGTTGTGGCATGTGGGATCTTGAGTTGCAGCATCCCTAGTTCCCCGAGGGATTGAGCCCGTGCTCCCTGCATTGGGAGCTTGGAGGCTTAACCGCTGGACCACCAGGGAAGTCCTCAAAGTCCTTTCACATGAACCTTATGCGAGTGTGTGTACATCATGTCGTGTTGTTGTGCACGTGTGTGTGTGTGAGAGAGAGAGAATGACTACTACCAACTTACTCATGTGAAAGAAGAAGCTTAAGAGCCCCTGATACACACATTAAATACTGTGCTGTATTTTCATATAAATATTTTCTCGTATGTTCTTAGAGAAGACTCCCAGAAGCTTTGTGAAGAAGGTAGACTTGTATTCTTTTTCTCATTTTGAGGAAATGGAGATTTAGAGAGTTAACAAGTTGTATAACTTTGAACAAGGGATTCTACTTTTCCATCATTGTTTTTTAACCTATAAAGTAGGGGGATTAGCTTAGCTTATTCTCACAATAACAATATCAGTAACAATGTATCATAATTGCGTGTGTGAGTGCTCAGTTGCTTTAGTTGTGTCCAACTCTTTGCAAACCTATGGAATGTAGCTTGCCAGGCTTCTCTGTCCATGGGAGTCTCCAGGCAAGAGTACTGGAGTGGGTTGCCATTTATTCCTCCAGGGGATCTTCTTGACCCAGGGATCGAACCCGCCTCTCTTGTGTCTCCTGCATTGGCAGGTGGGTTCTCTACCACTGGTTGCACCTGGGAAGCTCACATCATAATGAAGTTAGCCCAAATCACTGATAGAAAAGAACTTTAACTCATATATTCTCCCTCCAAACTCAGTAAGTGTTCTTCTCAATAACATGACTTTTTAAAGAGGACAGTTAACTGGAGTCCAAATCTTGCTATATCTCAGGTAACAATGTCAAGAAAAGTCCCTGTGCTGCTTTCCATCTCAGAGCCGGAAGAGTCTGTGTGGACCAGCCTCCTGTGTGTGGATCAACCTTCTCTGTGTGGTCATGTGTCAGGGATACCCTGAGGAAGGTCATCTGACCATGCTCATGGATATTCCCATGAACCCACATGCTCAGAATCCAAGAGTCAGGCCATGGCAGGAAGACCAGGACAGCAGCAGTAGCCTCCTAGAGGGATGGTTCCCTCGGCCAGGACAGGTAGGCATCAGCTTGCTGGAATTCGAAGGCAGCCACACCTGCATCCATTATGTCTTAGCCTCTCCACCACTCCACTTTGCAAGTGAGGAAATAGTACCTTCCATGCAACACCCAGCCATCAGATATCAATCTTGAACAGCAGGGCAGAACAAGTCAGACCTGTGAGTTAGAAGATATCATCCTAGTTACAGGCAGTTGTGTGACCTTGGGAAAGTCACTTGACCTCTTTAAACTTATTTCCATGTCTTCAAAACAAAATCAGTTGGTAAAATAATCTCTAAGACAGATGACTCTAAATCTTTTCAACAGGCATTAAGAATGACTGGGAAGATTTGAGTATAAAAATGGGTTTAGTATAATACAGATTTATCATATTAAACACAAATAAGAATGAACACATCTTAACATATTTATATAAGAAATAGAGGAACTAATTGGTTTATACATTCACTTTCTTTCTATTTTTTAAATAGTTTTAGTAAAATATTCTACCTTGGTGAACAAGTGTGATTAAAATGTTTGAATTTCATAAAAGAAAAATCACTTGGGGTTAAAATGAATACTCATGGGGATCTTGGTCCCTATGATTCTGATACAGTAGGTTGAAATAAGGCACAGGAATCTGATTTTTTAACAAGCACCCAAGTAATTCTGCTAGAAGTGGTCTGCAGACAACACTTTCAGAAATACTGCAAGAGTGAGGGCCCCTTCTGCTCGTGTTGTGTGGATTGTTCATCTCTCCCTGTAGTTAACCAATCACCAAGCGCTGGTGATTACTCAGGCAAATTATCTGCCTCATCCATCCCTTCCCTTGAATGCCACAGCAAAACCAATTTTATGCCAGGATGATAGCAATGACTTCTGATTTGAATTCCTGATCCCATTATTTTGTCGTCCATGTCCTATTACTAGAGTCTGCATATATTCCTAACATCTCATCAGAACCGTACAAAGGGGATTGGTTGTCTGTAGGATGAAACCCAAACTTCTTAATCAAGCAAGTGTCTCCACATCCTTGTCTTCCGTGGGTCTTCCCTAGGAATGCTCTGTGCTAAGAGAATCTGACTACTGAGTCTCCTGAATGAGCCTGTGTGTCATCATCAACAAAGCTTTGCTCACATCATGTTTTCGTCCTTAAACTCTCCCCTTAACTGCTTTGTACCCACTGTCTAAATTCTATTCATTTTTGGAAGAACAACTTTAAAGCTCACCTCCTTTAGGATGTCTTTTCTGCCCACCCCTCTTGACAGTGAGCTCTTGATTTCTTTAGCTAGCCCGACACAATGAAATGATCATGGTAACATTTCTCCCTACATTGTGTATCTCGGTCTCCTCACCTGCCTTGAGCACAGTGGCATCTAGTAGTTATGCGTTTCTGTATCCTCCCCAGGCTGTGCACAGAGATGGCATTTGATACAGACTTACTGTACATCCTTTTCCCACAGAATGCATTCTCTGTTTAAACAACAAAGCTAGTATGCACTTGACTGAGTTAATTAACTTCTGACATTTTTCTCTGTTTGCAAAATACAAGAACCAAAACAGGATACTCCTCATCCCAGGATGTTACAAGAAACCATTTATTCAAAATGATTAATTGTTGACCAAGAAACAAAATGAACAGGTGTATCTGCCTGCTTGAATTAAGAATGCTTCCTCTAAGTAATAACACAAGCCCTTTCCTCTCTGTGGAGGATTTCCTGGCATCATCAGATGTATTTGTTGTTGTTAATGTAATAACATTTATAGAACATTATAAAGAATCATATACATTATGTTACGCAATTTTCACAGCCAGCTTATGTATTGTGTGTATGAGCTGTCGCTCAGTCGTGTCTGACTCTTTGTGACTCCATGGACTGTAGCCCACCAGGCTCCTCTGTCCATGGGGATTTTCCAGGCAGGAATACTGGCATGGGTTGTCATTTCCTACTCTAAGGGATTTTCCCGACACAGGGATCGAATCTGCATCTCTTGCGTCTTCTGAATTGGCAGGCACATTTTTTTACCACTGAGCCACCTTGGAAACTCACCTTATGTATTAATCATTATTATCTTTATTTTATAGATGAGGAAATTGATGCTTAAGATATTAAACAGTTTAACAAAAATCACCACCTAGTGTCAGAGCCAGAATTTGTATCTTGGTCAGTCTGATCTCAAAGCATTTGGACATTACATTATTTTGTTAACCTAACACCTTATGGACCTGGCATTACAGCACCTTTTAGTTGTTGCTTGCAGGTTAGTTATCTGGAGAAACTCTAAAATTTTTAGGAGTGAGATGTGCCTTTAATGCTTGGCACATAATAGGTACTCAGTGAAACCTGAATAAACGCAGACTGAAAAGGAGGCTAAGAATGTGACAGATTATAATGTTTCAGGCCAGGTGGTTGTGACAAGTGCTAATAAGTGGCCTCAACCATGTGAGAGGCAGAAGACTCTTCTTCAGCTGCCATCAGGAAAAGGCTGCATGGAGGAGGTTACCTTTGAGATAACAATGCCCCTTTACCTGAGGGTCCCTTCCTCAATACTTTTGGCCTGTACAAGCCCCTGATCAGTAACCAACATGGTGTGCACAGCACAGGGTCCTCAGTCACTTAATTATTCAGATGATCTATGTGGCACTTGGGTCCTACGCTGCAACCACATGAACCCACCCTAACTAGCTTAAGTACAAAAGAAATTTACTGAGAATCTTAGGGAGCTCACAAAATCTCCAGAGGGAGCAGAGAATCAGGGTGAGGTGCTATTCAGCCAGAAAGAACACCCAGACACCCTGCAGATTAGATGTTTATACCCTTTCATGACTGGGGACAACTACCTCAGCCTACAGTGATGATGTTAGATCAAGAATGCCAGAACTCAGCCAAAGCTGTACTCCAAGCCTGGACACTCCAGCCACCTTTTTGTTAAAAGACGGAGTCCATGGGAGGTCTGCATCATCACATTGTTCTCTTCCTAATCAAAGAGCATGAGGTTGCTAGGGGAAACCCAGATTTATGTATGGACATTTGAGCTTCAGTTCAGTTCAGTTCAGTTGCTCAATCGTGTCCAGCTCTTTGCAACCCCATGAACCGCAGCACACCAGGCCTCCCTGTCTATCACCAACTCCTGGAGTTTACCCAAACTCATGTTCATCGAGTTGGTGATGCCATCCAGCCATCTCATCCTCTGTCATCCCCTTCTCCTCCTGCCCCCAATCTTTCCCAGCATCAGGGTCTTTTCCAATGAGTCAACTCTTCACATAAGGTGGCCAAAGTACTGGAGTTTCAGCTTTAGCATCATTCCCTCCAAAGAAATCCCAGGGCTGATCTCCTTCAGAATGGACTGGTTGGACCTCCTTGCAGTCCAAGGGACTCTCAAGAGTCTTCTCCAACACCACAGTTCAAAAGCATCAATTCTTCAGCTCTCAGCTTTCTTCACAGTCCAACTTTCACATCCACTCAAGACTACTGGAAAAACCATAGCCTTGACTAGACGAACCTTTGTTGGCAAAGTAATGTCTCTGCTTTTGAATATGCTATCTAGGTTGGTCATAACTTTGCTTCCAAGGAGTAAGCGTCTTTTACTTTCATGGCTGCAATCACCATCTGCAGTGATTTGAGCTTCAAGGAAGGCTAAAAAGAGACTCTGGCTTCTAACTTGGCAGAGCAGAATTCAGAATGTAAACTACTCTCCCAAATGTAGGAAGGTGGTTCACTAGATAGGTGGCATGGGGGTGGGTGGGAGGGATGTCCAAGAGAGAAGGGATGTATGTATACATACAGCTGATTCACTGTGTTGTACAGCAGAAACTGACACAACATTGTAAAGCAACAGTATTCCATTAAAAAAAAAAAAAAAGATGCTGAGGGGTTCTATGAGGTATATCAGATAGTAATATCTTATAGCAACAATAATAGCTGTAACTTACTGAGCATATATTAAGTGTTAGGCATTTTACAAACATTTTTATTTTCTTCCTTGCCACACAACTGATACTCTTAGTATCCCCATTTCACATAGGTAGACACTAGGGCTGGGACAGGTTAGTTTCTTAAGACCATAACGTTAATGTGTTAAGTTCTATACCAGATTAAATTACAGATCTTGCTACCTCCTTGAACTTCCTCTATCATAGAACTCTCCGTATTTTTATTGTTTGTTGCTATTGTTTAGTCACTAAGTCTGACTCTTTTGGGACTCCATGGACTGTGGCCCCCCCAGGCTCCTCTGTCCATGGAATTTCCCAAGTAAGAATACTGGAGTGGGTTGCCATTTCCTATTCCAGGAGATCTTCCCAATCCAGGGATCAAACCTGTGTCTCCTGCATTGGCACATGGATTCTTTTACCACTGAGCCACCAGGGGCTATTTTATTGTTGTGTTGGTCGCTCCGTCATGTCCAACTCTTTGTGACCCCATGGACTGTAGCCCACCAGGCTCCTCTGTCCATGAGATTCTTGAGGCAAGAATACTGGAGTGGGTTGCCATTTCCTTTTCCAGGGGATCTTCCCAACCCAGAGATCAAACCTGTGTCTCCTGCATTGGCATGTGGATTCTTTTACCACTGAGCCACCAGTGGCTATTTTATTGTTATTATGTACTTAATGGCTGCCTTTTCTGCTAAGTGCCATGAGCATACAGGAGGCCTGTTTCCTGTTATATCCCCAGCACATGTGATATTTATTCACTCATTTAACAGACACCCAACTTCCATTGTGGGTCTGGTACCTTCACATGGTTACTCAACAATGATGCATTAAATTCGTCTAATGTGCCAGTCACTGTCACCTGGTGCTGAGAGTGCTGTTGGAACAAGACAGGCAAGGTCCCTGCCTCATGGGATTTACATTCTGCCTGAGAGAGACAGGCAATTAACAAATAAAGAAGTGTATAAAATAACAGAAAGCAATATGCGCTATGAGGAAAAACAAAGCAAAGGAGGGGATAGAAAGTAGTGGGGCGGGGTGATGAGGAGGGAAGGCCTCTTTACAAAGACTGAGTTTGATACACCAGAATGAAGGAGAGAATGACTCCTAAGAAAACCTGGTGAACCGTGCTCTAGGCGGTAGGACAAGTGCGAAGGCCCTGAGGTGGGAGTGAACTTGGCCTGTTCTGGGAATAACAAAACCAGTATGGCTAGCTTGTAACAAATAAAGGGGAAAGTGGTTAGAGATGAGTTCAGAGAGATAGGGAAGGTCATATACAGACAGCCTTGAAACCACTCCCTGATATGGAATTTAAGTTTTACCCAGGTGGTGCTAGTGATAAAGAACCTACCTGCCAATGCAGGAGACACAAGAGACTCAGGTTCGATCCCTGGGTGGGGAAGATCCCCTGGGGAAGGGCATGACAACCCACTCCAGTATTCTTGCCTGGAGAATCCCATGAATAGAGGAGCCTGGTGGGCTACAGCCGATAGGGTGGCAAAGTTGTTGGACACAACTACTGAGGTGACTTAGCATGCTTGCTAGCACTGAGGGGTTTTGAAAGGAATGCCATGATATGCTTTAGCTTCAACTAGATTATGGTAGAGGCCGTGTGGAAGTTAGCTGGGGGTTGGAGGAAGATTTGACATAGGGAGGTTATGTAGGTATTTTAGCACTTAAACAGGAGAGAGAGAACTTGGACTGGGGTATTGGGAATGAAAAGAAATGGCTGAATTTTGGGGTCTATTTTGAAGGTGAAGCAGATTGGTTTCCAAATGTATTCAAATGGGAGTGGGAAAAGAAATGACTTGGGTAACTGGGTGGTAACTTCACTGGTGGCTCAGACAGTAAAGCATCTGCTTACAATGCGGGAGACCTGGGTTCGATCCTTGGGTTGGGAAGAGCCCCTGGAGAAGGAAATGGCAACTTACTCCAGTATTCTTGCCTGGAAAGTCCCATGGATGGAGGAGCCTGGTAGGCTACAGTCCATGGGGTTGCAAGGAGTTGGACATGACTGAGCAACTTCACTTGCATAACTGGGTAAATGGAGATACCATTTCATGAGGTATAGAAGACTTGGGCAGGAGACCACCAGAAGAAAGACTTAGACTTCATGGTACTTGCATATGGACATTTAAAAGACTCTGATGCTGGGAGGGATTGGGGGCAAGAGGAGAAGGGGACGACAGAGGATGAGATGGCTGGATGGCATCGCTGACTCGATGGACATGAGTCTGAGTGAACTCCGGGAGTTGGTGATGGACAGGGAGGCCTGGCGTGCTGCGATTCATGGGGTCGCAAAGAGTCGGACACGACTGAGCGACTGATCTGATCTGATCTGACCTGGATCTGAGTGGTGATGTTGAGAGGCATTGGATAGATGGGTGTAAGAGCTGGGATTTCAGGGTGAGGTTAGGACTAGATGTACAAACATGGGAGATGAGTATACAGCTGAAGTTTCAAGTCTGAAGACTAGATGAAATAGCCTTAGCTGTTGCTGCTACTGCTGCTAAGTCGCTTCAGTCGTGTCCGAGTCTGTGCAACCCCATAGATGGCAGCCCACCAGGCTCCCCCGTCCTTGGGATTCTCCAGGCAAGAATACTGGAGTGGGTTGCCATTTCCTTCTCCAAAGCATGAAAGTGAAAAGTGAAAGTGAAGTTGCTCAGTCGTGTCCGACTCTTAGCGACCCCATGGACTGCAGCCTACCAGGCTCCTCCATCCATGGGATTATCCAGGCAAGAGTACTGGAGTGGGAGGTGCCATTGCCTTCTCCTGGCTAGAACTCAGTAAACTTGCTAAATATTTAGGGATAGAGATTGAGTTGAAACATAGGTCTGACTCAAAGCCTTAAGGCACATAACTTGCAACATCCTTCCTGAACTTTAGGACAAGAAGAGGAAGCAATTTTACTGAAGGCGAGGGATATTAGTAGAGGGATAGAGCCACTGATCAAAAATAGGTGGGGGGAGGGGGGTAGAAAGAGGAGTGCCAGATGGGAAGGGAAAAACATGAAAGGTAGTGGCCAGCAGCGGGTGGGGAGAAGAGAGCGGAGCCTGCCGTCTCTGGCTGGGGCTCCTTTCATCTTCCATTGTCAGGCGCTGTAATTTGTGTGCTTACAATCGCCCTTTGCCCATTGAGTGGTTTTCTTGGTTTCCTTATCTGCATTTTCTAGAATCACTCATGCAGCTCACTTGACAAGAGCTCTTGAGAGCAATTTATTTCTATCAGGTGTCAGAATAGCCATCTTTTCTTAAGAAATTTAAAACAAATCCTGAGAAATCTAGGGATCCCATAACATTAGGTTTTCTTTTTGTGTATCAATGCTGGGAAGCTTAAACCCTCTTGAGTGACATTTTTGCTTCAGCCTCATTTCAACTCCATTTTATGCTCCAATTATGTTTGTCTTTTTTACTTTTGGCCACACCATATGGCTTATGGGATCTTAGTTCTTGACCAGGGACTGAGCCTGGGCCTTGGCAATAAACGCAGAGAGTCCTAACTCTTGGACCATGAGGAAATTCCAAAGTTATTCTGCAGTTTGGCTGGATCTTGAGGCTTGTGGGATTTTGATCCCTGACCAGGGATCGAACCCTTGGCCCATGCAGTGGAAGTGCAAAATCTTAACCACTGGATGGCCAGGGAAGTCCCTGTCTTTTTTTTTTTATGTGCTTCTTGTTTAAATTTCCTTTACTCTTTTTAAATATCCCTAACAGCTGCATCAACTGCTATATGGACCAAGGCAGGGAATAACAAACACATGTGGCATCTGAAAGAACCTTCCTTTCAAATAATCTGTTCCATTGCCCTTATAAACTCACTTGTCAGATGTGTTGTCTCAACGTCTGGTAGAGAAACTATGTTCCTCAAGTCCACCAAGGGACTGTCTCCCACTTCGGAAACAGGCTCCCAATTTGGAAAAAGGCTCCGAATTCCTTTTACAAGGAGAAGGAGTAAATACGCTCAGTTCTCCTTCTTCCAATCACTCTACAAATGAGAAGTAGCATTAGCTTAAGTACTTATACCAGGAATGAAAGAGACCCAAATGTGGCCTGCACACTTAGCATCACCTCTTTGGTCAAATCCAGACTAGTGTAACAACCACATGCTGCCACAGCGAATGCAATAGCAAGGGCTGCAGCCTGACAGTCTAAGTTGTAGTTGTCCTAGGACACAGTCCCAAGCATATAGGACCAGGGGTGTGGGCCTCCCGTGTCCCTGTGAAGGACTATTGTCCAAGCCAATGTCAGCTCACTTCTGGAAGGGAGAGATCACCATGCTCCAGAAACAAAATCGTAGTATGGAGTCCTTGGCATTGGTCATGGCAGAAGACAGCAGTGCTACAAGCCTCAACAGGAAAACAGGAAAGTGAGCACTGCGTGAGATGGGCAACATCCTGGGGACTCCCAGAATAAACAGAGAAGAGCCTGAGGAAACTGGAACTACTGCAGTAGCAGGTGGAGTTGGGGAGGAAGAGCCAAAGTATGCTGTTTTTTGATATGGAATTATTGGTTGGGCTAAAGAAATTCTAGTGAAAGACTATTTTAAGAAAGAGTTGAATAATAACAACACAGGCAAAGTTTATTTAGATCTGCTTCTGTTAGTGTCCATGGACACTAGGGTAAATTTCCCTCTAATGTAGAAGAAGTGCTTATGAACTCATTGTTGGGAGTGAGTAAGCTGTACACTGGAGATGACAGATATATTTCCAGTCATCAATCAGCCATTTGTGAACATTTATTAAGAACTGATTACCAGCTTCTACTGTGCTTGGGGCAGATCTACTTATAGAAACTGGTTGTCATGGAAACTGCAGATAGCTACAGTCCTCTCTGGACCTGAATGAGGAACTAAAAGTCCTCTAAGTTATTGTCCCTAGCTAAGAGGCCCAGGAGCTTCAAGACTGTTCTAATACTAGACTTCTGGTTTTATTTATGACTCCCCCATTTTAGTTCTAAAAGGTACTGTGAAATTAGGACTCTTTTGATAAAGAGGAAGATAATGATTCAAGCAGGTAACACCCCCCTCAAGGTCTGTACTGAGTATTTTGAACATGCAAAGCCACACTTTGCATTTGCGTCAGCCTAGCTTACAGTGCAGAGAGAGCAAGGGGCTAACAGAGAGAGAGAACAGAGGGCCTCTGATATATGAGATGGACTAGGGTGAGTTGATCATATAATATGTACTTTTGTTTGGTTCACACTGGTTTGATCCAGTGTGATTTACATGATTTACACAGGCCCAGAATCCCAAAGATGAATGGCGGAGACTAAGGAGGAGTGACTCGCTTATTATACCTGCCCTCTCAAATTCCAGCTCTGCTGTTGAATGATTTTTTTGACATTAGACAAATTCCTCAAGTCCTCCAAGCCTCAGATGCCTCCTATGTTGAATGGAAAGATCATTTATTTGATTATGGAGTTATTTGAAGAACAAATAAGAAACTGCATGTAAAAAGTTATTGTTCCTTTTTTTCTTTCAAATATTAGAAATTAGTGGTCCTTTCCTTTAGTTTCACGTCAAAAGGTTGGCATCCTGGTTAAGGTTATGTTTGCATTTATTCAGCTTTGCATGCTCGGACTCTGGCAATGTGCCTGGTTTACTGTAGGAGTTAGTGAATGTTTGTTGTTGAAGAAATGAGAAAGACTTGTAGTTACTTTGCTTGTGATCTCTTTGATATTAAATTCCAAGAATTGGAAGGGAAGTCTCAAGGTCATCTGGCCATGCCTCTGCTTCTGTCCATAAAGAAGAGGTAGGTTGGTATAAAATGAAAGCTGTTCCAAGGATATGAGTGTCTGTGGATCTCACAGCTGGTCAACAGAGCCTTTGGATGGAAGTTCCAGTAGGACGCAAAACAGAGTGAAATTGACTTACCTCTCTGGATGGCATCACTGACTCGATGGATGTGAGTCTGAGTAACTCCGGGAGTTGGTGATGGACAGGGAGGCCTGGCGTGCTGAGATTCTTGGGGTCGCAGAGTCAGACACGACTGAGTGACTGAACTGAAATGAACTGAGATGAAGTAGACTGTTTTTTTTTCAGTATTGACCCAGTAGATCCATCTTCTCTAAAATAATTCCACCATCTTTAACCTCCTGTTGGCTTATGAGATCATATCTCTAGAAGACTCCTATTGAAAATGCAAATATGTTCTTAGAGAATGGTAGCTTGCAAAGTCATTAATAAGTTATTGAACCAGCAAAGAGTGGGGACCACTGAACAGTAAGCTTTTCAAGGGAGTCAGGGAGGAGGGATTGAGGGAAGATTTGGGGGTTATTTCTCAAAGACCATGAATTAGCTGGCATGCCTTGGTGGGTCCCACACACGCATCAGGGAAAAAAGAATTCAGAAACTCTGGAGCAGACGTCTAAGGCACATGGGACAAACTCTGTCATTTGGACCAATTTTTAAGGTAATTAAAGTTTTCGGGAAACAGTTACCTGAATTTCCTCCTGTCACTCTCATGACAACTGTCCAAAGTAGTCAAGGAGGATCCTGATCACCCCGCTACAGTTTCAAAGAAGACACTGTGGCCCAGATCAGCCACGTGATCTGTTTAACACCACTCAGGTTATAAGTAGCAAATGTGGTACTAGAGTTTCTTTCTTTTTACTCTTAACTGAGTTTTCATTAAATTCTACTCCCTCCTTGACTTGGATAACCCAACCAAACAAAACAGTAGTGACAGTGAAATACGAATAATACCAGCAGCCCTCTTTTATGATGCTATGACTACGTAGCAGCATTGTGCTAAACACCTGAGAAACCTCTTGTCATTTATCAATTATCACCAATATTTTCCAGTTGTGGGGAATGAGTAGTGGAGGGGATTTAATGCTGTACCCACCTTCCTGCAGATGGTGAGAGATGAGCATGGACTCAAATCCTTGTTGTCAGAGTTTGGAAGTGCTCAGAGCTTTTCCAGTAAAGGATCTCTGGGTTGGAAGGATCTTAAAGGTAACTTGGCATAATCGTCCATCTAAATCTTTCTTCAGTGTCTCCCTAAATGGTTCTCATGGATTTGGCTTGGAGAAATCAATCTCCCTATTTCCTGGGGGCAATTTGCTCCATTTTAGGACCATTCTCATGGTTAAATCACCAAAGAGAGAAAGTTTTATTTTTTCAACAGCAGATACAAGAACATTTTCACAGGAAAACACTTTGATAGCCTCTTTTGAGGGCAGTCTAGCCTCTTGAGGTCTAAGAGTTGGCTAGTGCCGTTTTAGAGAGAAGGACCAAGGATTGTGTAAGAGAGAGAATGACTTGTAGCTCTCAGAGGGCTTGGAGAATGAGCATATAAAAAAGGGGAAAGGAGGGAGGGTGAGTGAAATGGTGGCCTGCTGTGCGCTTCCTCATGTATCTCTTCTTTACTATCCCCTGCCCCTCCCCCCCAAAAAATTCTGTGAAGTCTACAAAACCCTAAAACATTTAGATTTTTACAGAAACCTTTGAAAGGGTTGGCCAGGGGATATTCCCAAAGTAATAAAGGTAGAACTTGTCTTCAGGGAAGCTGATCATATGAGCCTAAGGCACAGAGGGCTGGCAGATAACTCTGGGAGGAAGCTCTTGTGGATGGCAGAATGGAAGGTTGTAGCAGATCGAATGAGATTTTATAGTCTACAGAAGCCTCAGTTGATGCTTGAGTTATAAGACATTCTCCAAATGATTGCACTTATGTCTTTTCTTTTGGCTGGATTATTTCAAGTAGAGAAGAAGAAAATTAGCCCAGCAGATTCTTGACATGCAAATGAGATACTTTCTGAAATTTTCTCAAATCCTCATCTTCACAAGTATTACCACAGCCCACAATCTCCTATACATTCATCTATGAAAGAAGGGTAATAATATCTGCCCAACAGGAGTTTTGGGAAAATGTAGTGAAATCATGTGGTAAGTGGAGATAAAACACCATAGAGAATCTGATGCTAGGCCATCAAGCTAAGCTCATTCATTTGCTAGATGACTTGCTTTTCATAGTGTAATCCGAATTTGTGCCTTGGCAAAAATTTTAAACAGTGGTATAATATGGCCTTTGGAGGGTAGCGTGAAAATCACTGAAACCTCAAATATGAAAGCTACAAGTGCCCAAATTCGCCTATGTCAAGCCATGCATTCAAAGGATCTTCCATAGTTTCTGGGTTTGAAACCCTCAGGCCTTTGCATGTCAGCCATCAGTTTCACACTTCAAAAGATGAATGATATAGGCTAATAGTGCCATCTATTTCTGCCAGCTTTTTCTTCCAGCTAACAATGATCTCATCTCTGAGGTCTCATTCTCCCTCTTACTAATTAATATCCAGGAACAGTAACTATTGATTCAATAATCTCCACTCCTTGCTTCTTCTGTCATCAGCAGAGCTAGAAAGAGATGTTGTCTAACTGTGGCTAGAATCATGCTGTGGACCAAGGGAAGGGCTGGGATCAGAGATCAAAGCTTGGCTGGAAGCCAGGTTTATGAGCTAACATCATCTTGTTTTTAGTCTCCCAGGGGAATTGTGAGAGGCAAGAACTCCACTTGTTTGATTTGTTTGACTAAAGAACATGAATCTCAAGATAGAAGGAGTAAGATTGGTATCATAAATAATTTTGAGAATGATAGCGTAGTCACACACACATTGTAAGGCCCCATGGGCAAGCCGGAACTCCCAGACTGCACGTTTATATCAGCTACGTGAGCCCCCTGAGCGCCTGACATGAGATGATTGATTCTCCTTGGAAAGAGACCAGCTCAGGTCCCCCAGCCCTCTGAAGATAAGACAGGGGAAACGATGACAAGAGGGGAGAGGCTGAGGAATTGCATTCCCAAGACGATCAGTGGGGATTGGCAGAATGGTTCAGGAATGTTGTTTCTTGCAGGAAAGACGTGGCATTATCTCAGGACCATCTGGTGGCAGCAGGAACGAGAAGGGGGATGGAGGCTCTGAGCAATGGTCACGTAGCCTCATCTCACTGTTTGCAGACGCCCACGATCAAGCAATTTCCTGACAGAAGTGGGTCAGCTATTAGCCTGGGCTCAAGAAAAACAGAACTTCAAGGAATTAGAGAAATGATCTGCAGAGGCTGTATGATTCCTCTACCAAGAAAACCTGAGACACTATCCAAAGCTTGCTATAACATAGGCAAAGTCACCAGACTCGAGGAGAGAATAGAATGCTCTTGATCTTTCAGTAAAATTGATCTTGACTCAGGCAGGCCAACTCTCTTGGACCCTCAGTGTAAGATGGCATTTATGGACTCCAGGGCTCCATCTGGCCTCTGTATGCATTTGAGCCCACTTTAGTGATTACAGAACTGTTGGATTAGTTCCCAACTTTAAAAGATCAAAGTTATCTTCCTCTGAAATCCTTAATACAGACTCTAGGGATTCTCCATGGAAATTTTAAAATAACATGGGATCAAGACACATATTTTCTGGAAGGCCGTGAAGATTCAGAGGAGTGGCAGACCTCCTCTTATATACATGATGCAGCATTGGGGAGTTTGAGACACGAACAGGGAAACTCAATTAGACAAAGTTTTTCAAAGGCCTACATAGAAAACTGGAGGGGAAATCTCACCTCACACCTGGGGGACTGATCAAGGTTTCTTCTTCAAAGTGCATGTGCAGGTTCTGCTGAGTTTCTTGCCAGTAGGAGGAGCTGATTTTGGTGGATGCTGCCTCCATCCTGGAGAAAGGAAATTAGGAAAATCAGCTGAGATGGGAGAACAAGTACCATCCGGCTGCACCACCTCTTGCTGATAGTTTTCCCCCCAGCATTAGGCCTATCTGTGCTAGGAACAGGGCTTCCCAGATGGCACTAGTGGTAAAGAACCTGCCTGCCAATGCAGGAGCTGTAAGAGACTCGGTTGGGTTTGATCCCTGGGTAGGGAAGATCCCCTGGAGTAGGGCACAGCAACATATTCCAGTATTCTTGCCTGTAGAATCCCATGTACAGAGGAGCCTGGTGGGCAACAGTCCATGGAGTTGCAAAGAGTTAGACATGACTGAAGCAACAAGGCAAGCATGCATGTGCTAGGAATGCTGAGAGGGACTCTGCCTTTTCATGCCGAGAAGTAGGCACCTTGATCAAGGCAGGATGACCCCCAGATGTCGCTTCTGCACCCAAAAGGGACCAGGGTGCTCAGCTCCTCAGAGCATGCATCTGGGCCCCTCCAACACTGGGTGTGCAGAAGGAGCTGCAGTGGCAGCTGGTGTTTGCACACCCTCTCCCTGGGGACCCGAGGCTCAGAGTCATATGAGTCCTGCATCTGGTTCAGAAGCAAAGATGTAGGGGCAGAAAGCTAAACTGGTCCTTCATAACGACTCGCATAAGAGCGAAAACACCCTGGCTGGAACTGGAGGGGGCCAAGATGTAGGGATGGTCTTGGGTTTGAGCCAGTGAGGGGAGGAGGAAGAGGTCTGGGTACACTGTATCTGCCAGAGATTTCCAAGGTGTCAAAGGAGTTAAGGGCATATCTTGGGATCAGAAAACTGATTCTTCCTTGGGCAGTTTCTTTAATTCCATAGACTGTTTATCCCCTCTGTCTAATAGGGGTGATAATAAGAGTTCTGGCTTCACAGGCTGCTGTGAGACCTAAGTGAGGTCACAAAATGTCTAGAGCACTTAGCTCAGGCCCTGACCCTCAGCACACACCCTCTAAAGCATCGCTATCTTTAACCTCATTCTCCAAGGTGGTTGGAGCTGAGATGGGCAGGCTGGAGGAATCTGATTTCCTGATCAAGTGTCCACCAGGAGTCTGTTTAAGAGACCTTGTTACTATAGTGACTCATGTCTGGAATCATTATTGCATCCTGACTGGGTTGTCCTCCTGCATTTGCGGACTGAATCACCATCATCAATAGGAAAGAATTATCTTTCCTTCCAGTATTCCAAACTAGCTTCTACAGGTCTCTCCTAATTTCTGTGGCCTTGTAGTTTAAAGCAGTAGAAAGATACAGAAAAGTTGTTTTCTCCATTATTGATGCTGTTATTATAACTAACTTTAATTAGTTGAGTGCCTGCTACGTGTCATCTCATTTAATCTACATACTCACTAGAGAATGAAGCAACTCCATCACATGGAATGGAAGCCTCATGGAGAGAGACTGAAAGAGAAGAAGAAAAATGGAGTAGAAGCAACATGGTAATCCTCTCCCCCAAAGTACCCTCATTCTTGAGTAGATGTGGGATCCCCTCAAGGGACTCCTAACCCCTGGGGTGTACTCTCTGGGGCCTAAAGTCCTTAACAAGTGGAGGCAAGCACTAGACACCTTCATATTACATAGTTCTTCTGAACTAGCTCCTTGTCAAAGGTTTGGTGTTTTGCTATAAAATATTTGCAATATCCATCTCTGTAACTCTGGGCTGGAATTTTCCTCTGCTAATGAACATAAACTTCAACTCCTACCCCTTACCACTCTCCTTGAAATGAGCGCTCACCTGTTTAATTGAACTTTTCAGTTCAGAAAAATTCCAGTATTGTCTGTGAGCACATCAAAGGACCTCTTTGTGAGCATTTCCTAGAAGCTTCGGGCTTCCCTGATAGCTCAGTTGGTAAAGAATCTGCTTGGGATGCATACGACCCCAGTTTGATTCCTGAGTCTGGAAGATCTGCTGGAGAAGGGATAGGCTACCCACTCCAGTATTCTTGGACTTCCCTTGTGGCTCAGCTGGTAAAGAATCTGTCTGCAATACTGGAGACCTACGTTCGATCCCAGGGTTGGAAAGATCCCCTGGAGAAGGGAAAGGCTATCCACTCTAGTAGTCTGGCTGGAGAATTCCATGGACTACAGTCCATGCGGTCGCAAAGAATCAGACTCGACTGAATGACTTTCACTTCCCAGAAGCTTCCTTGGGCTTTCCCTAATCAGAACCAGAACTCTCTACTAATGCATTCCATTTCTGTGGGATAAGCCAGAACCTTCCCAGATTTCTTTTGCTCTGGCAAGGCCCCTCAACACAGGAATTGCCTTCCTGCCTGCCTTCCTTTCCTTTTTCCCTTTCTCCCTTCATTTTTTTTTCTCCCATCATTTGTGTGTGTGTTTAAATTAAACTTATTTCCAAGTCCTCACTTTCCTACTCTCTATGTGCCCTTGGGCAAAATTAACCTCTGTGGGTATCTAAAATATATAAAGTGATATAAAGTGAAAACACCTCTTTCAGCCCTAAAATCAAATTGAACCCTAATGCCTAGGATAGTAAACAAGAGCTTGGGCACTGGAGTCAGTCAGGATTGAGTTTCACTCTCACTCACTTTGCCACTTACCTCATGACCTTGGTGAAGGATGGCATGTTCTTTGGGCCTCAGTTTTTCTAACAAGGAGATAGCACTGACCTCATAGGATAAGAGGGTTGGATGTTGCAGCGGTACTAAGCGGTGCACTTATTATGTGCCTGATTCTGCTCTAAGCTCTTTACATGTGTTGACTCATTTTATTTGCATGCTATTTCTATAACATTTCATTTTGTTAGGGTCTCTTCTCTTTCTTAATTTTCTAGCTTGTTGAGAGTCTTTATTTGCTTATTTTAAACTTAATTCCATCACTTTAAACATAGGAAGTGATAGAAGTAAGTTTAAAATAAGCAAATAAAAACTCTGAACTATAATACAGTTGGCTTCTCTGTCTTCATTCACTCTATTTTTAAAAAATATATTGTGAATCCTATGACCGAGAAGACAACACTAAGGAAGCAGAGCTAAACCTTTGTACATGCTAGAGAATTGTTGATACATGCAAATAACTCATGGCAATGACAGACAAGCAAACTCCGAGTCTCTGGGCGTAGAGCCAGGTATTGACGTGTTTTAAAACTTCCCCAGTTTATTCTAACCATCAGCCAGGACTGAGAACCACAGCCCTATGTTGTGAGTCCAAGGTTACTCCTCTAGACCAATAAGCCATGAAGGTATGTGAGTAAAGTGGTTATCAGCTATGACCCTGGTTTATCACTGCACTGACATCTCTAATGAAGCTAATTGTCAAATCTCCCTCTAAAATCAGAATACATTTTTTTAGCATGCTCCTGGCCAGGCTACTCCAGTAATCCTCTCAGACAAGTGCTGGCGTCTAGTGATGATCATTTTCACGCCTAAATGTTTAGAAATATACTCTAGGCTTTTGCCCAAATCAGAGGCATAGTCTTACCATTTCTGAAATTCAACTTTGGAAAATTAGAAACTTTGCTTATTTCTAGTCTTCTGGAACCTTACTTTATACTTGTCAAAGGTCATAGAAACATGGCTCCCTCATCAGAATTGCAACTTTTCTCAACTCTGTGGGATATGACACTTATGTATTTGAAAGGCAAGAAGTTAAACTATATGCTCTTTTTCTAGTCCTTGCTTATTTCCAAGGGGGTGGCAGGCATTGACAGCTTACTAACAGCTTTCTCTGAAGAAATCGTCTTCACTAATCCCCTTTTAATTCTTCAGCATCGCAAACCTCTTACTTTCTCAGTGTATTTAAGTTATCCAACAGTCTCCTGTCTACTTCATGCTTGCTGGCCTTCTGGGTGCACACACACAACATTTGCTTCAGTGTCTAAGATTTTGGTGCCTTGGATACATCCCATTTATCAAACCCAGTAAATGAACACAAATGAACCAAACTGCCTACTTGGTTTTTTCTATGAAGATCTGTTGCACAGCATTATACTTGAAGCCAACGTATATTCTCCAAAACTTTCTTCTGTATCCTAGAAGCCTGATTCAGCACAGCCTACGTGTTGGTTGTCAGTTCCCTGTGCTAAGAGTTTTCACAGTACGCAGAAAACAGGTCAAAAATCTGTTGTGAAAGGATGAAATAAATTGGCCTTTCTATTTTTTTCCTTCTTTCTCACTCTAAGGTAATTTCAACTTTTATTATTCCATGATTATACTCTGCAATTTCCTTTATATACTAAGGAAGCTTATTATTATGGAGTCCATCTTGAGCCGGATTGTTTAACATTTTAATTCCTATAATCCTCACAAAATCTCTTGCAGGTGAGTGCTGCTTTGTTTATTTTACAACTTGGGAAGCAGAGCTTCTGAGTTATTAAGTAAGCTGCCAACATTCTGACAGACAGCAAGTGGCAGAGGTGTGATTCAAACCTGTGTCAGTCTGAGCCACTGTGCTTTATGCTGCTGCTGCTAAGTCACTTCAGTCGTGGCTGACCCTGTGCAACCCCATAGACAGCAGCTCACCAGACTCCCCTGTCCCTGGGATTCTCCAGGCAAGAACACTGGAGTGGGTACTGTGCTTTATATAGCCTCAGTCAGAGCAGCCAGCTCTAGGCTACCCCAGGCCTCCATCATTAGTGACCAGCAATACTTATTCCCCCTGGATTCAGATACACCCACAGTATCTCCAGCACAGTATTCCCATGGCCGCTCATTACCTTTCAAAGCTGGCAGGTAAGCAGAAGGCTTTGTCATCTCTTCACAACTTGATGGGTACTCTTATATAAACCGTATCCTCAACAGATACGTTTTTACAATCTATCAAAAATTTTAATTCTTAAAAAAAAAAACTATTTATTTATTTTTTGGCTGTGCTGGGTCTTATTTGCAGCACATGGGATCTTTAGTTGTGGCATGAAAACTCTTTTTAGTTCCCTGACCAGGGATTGAACTTGGGCCCCCTGCTTTGGGAACATGGAATAGAGTTTTAGCTACTGGACCGCCAGGGAAGTTCCCCCCAAAATCTTAATTCCTTTTAACTGAATTCCTTCCCATTCTCTTAGAGCAAACTAATTCTACGTGCTCACTGAGATTTTGTAACTCTGGCCCCTTCCTAGCTTTACAACGTCATCCTGAGTCTCTTTTTCCCTATATTTCTGTCCTCTGGACGCATGGGAATCTTTCATTTCCTCAAAGAGTCCCTGTTCCTTTGCTACTCAGGGCCTTTGCATATGCTGCTCTTACTCTCTGTAACATTTATCCTCTCCTTCTTTACCTGGTGAACTTCTCTTCCTAGATCTCCATATGCTATCTCTTGAGTCCCAGCTAGATCAGGTCAGACCCCCATGTCATCTACTGCTTTTAACACTCTGGAACTTTATTTCATGCAACTTACCATGGTTTATGACTATGCATTCATTGCATTTTTAAATCAATTCTATCACTTCTCCATTGAATTTCATAGCCTCCGTGTCTGACACATAGTAGGCAGACAATAGGCAAACGCAGACCAGGGTCTTCAAACTTCAAATCATTACAGGAGTCTCCTGAATGGCCAGTTTCCTTTGTGCTTTGAACGTTTCAAGTATTAACGGCAATAAACATGCAGAGGCCCTGTCAGGAAATAATACTTTTGTGAAGTGGGGCCACACCAGGCAAATGACCACCCCTCTTTTCCCAGTAGGCCCCTGGTCACATGGACACACGCATGCTCTCTTGCTGGACTATACCACTTCCATCCAGAGGCATGGATAGAGTGATAAAGGAGAAAGCGGAGTGCTGGGGCCAGGGGTTGAGTTCCAGCTCTAATGCTCTGTAGCCGTGCAGCATTTGTCACGTGGCTTAACTTCTCTAGTCCTCAATTTCCTCATCTGTAAAATCCCTCACTCATAGGATTCCTGGGGAGGCACAATGGGTTAATGAATCCAAAGTACCCTCCCAGCACAGAGACTCGCTTACTGTATGAGAGTTCTTCCTTCCCCTAGGGTACACTACATACCTGGGAAAACAGCAGTGCATTTCTTCAGTCAAGTTAAAAAATTAAAATGGTTGACATTATCCTACAGACCATAGTCTAAATATTCCTCCTATATTAATCTATTTTAAACTTAGAAGAGCCATATGAAGAAAGCACTAGTATTATCAGCTTCATTTTACACATGAGGAAACTGCGCTTCAGAGAGATGAAGTAACTTAAAGTCACATAGCTAACTGTCATCATAAACCCAGTTTGTTTATATTCTTAGACCACTACGTGCTATTGTCTGTTAGCTGATAAAGTAGAAAGGAATCATAGGCAGTGAAAAGATCATTAGCTTTGGAAAGAGAACCATCTCCCAGTTTTGCTATTCCCTGGGTGACCTGGCCAGCTCAGTTCTCCCTTGTCCAAAATGGATATCGTGCCCCCACCCCCAGCCTCCAGGATGAGAGCCAAGCAAGAGGACGAATGTAAAACGCCAGCACACACCTGGCATCAGACAAACGTTGGCCTTCTCCTCTCCTGACAATCAAATCTCTTTCTTTCATAAAAACGTAAGCTTTGAGTTTTCTTGCCAATAACCTGGGCTGGGTAAAGAGAACTTTGGCCCTTGACCAGCTCTAGAGTTTCTCGGATAAAAATTGTTGACATTGAGCCCACACAAAGCTGGAAACTCCCAGAGGGATAAATACACAGGCTCTGACCCAGCCCAGACTTCCCCTGAATTCTACAGAGTTTCAACACTTCTGAGGCTCTGAGAGAGCTGAGACCAAGGTTCCGGAAATGCAGAGCCCAGCCTGGGGGAAGAGAGCACTACTCTTATGAACGGGAGGGAGTCTTGGTGACCAGATTTAGCAGTCTGGGTTCCAGCCACACTGTCCCTGCCTTTCAAAACCTTTGTGAATGTTCCTCTAGGAACCAGTGGTTTTAATAGAAAAAAAAAATTTTTTTTTCTGACCTTGGCCTTTTGATTGTCAGAGTCTTCCTGCACGATAAAGGTCAAGAGTTCACCCAAGGTGCCTCAGGATATATGCTGAGCACTCTGAGCCCCAGGAAGAGGCAGGGGTCTGCACAGTGCCTCAGTCTCAGCCGCAAAAGGGAGAACGTAATGGAGCCTATCCCTGGGGTTATTCTAAGGATTTGGGTCGGGGGGTAGCAAATATTCAGAGCTTAGGACAGGGCTTCACTCCTCAGTTAGCACTCCATGAATGTGAGTTGTAGTAGTGTTGGTACACATCTAGGACCTAGTGCCCAGTCACTCAGTTGTGTCCCACTCTTTGGCTCCTCTGTCCATGGGACTTCCCAGGCAAGAATACTGGAGTGGGTTGCCATTTTCTTCTCCAATCTAGGACCTAGTTCACACACCAAAGTAAGTAAAGAAACTAGAATTGGAACAAAGATCTCAGAGAATGACAAGCCCAGCTCTTCCACCATGCAATGCAGCCTTTCTCTGGCATGTCTGAACCTCAGTATCTTACTTAGAGTGAAAGGGATAAGCCATGCTGAGGAGTCTTTTTTTTTTTTTTTTTTAATTTTTTGGCCATGTTGTATGGCATGTGGGAACTTAGTTTGCTGAAGAGGAGGTCTCCCCCAGCTCTCCACCCCACCACAGACTTCACACACACACACACACAAATTGCCATCCTGACTCACAAACATCCTTCCTAGCCTCTCTTTCCTCTGGATTCTCTCTATCCTGACAGGCTTCCTTCAGCTCCTGTGGGCTAGAAGCACACACACAGTTTTTTGATCAGTGCTTTCCTCTGAACTTCTGTATTTTCCTAGGCTGTGGACTCTGGGTGTGGTGTCTCTCTGTCAACAGGGTGCTTGTGACTTGCAAGCCATTCTGAGCCCAGGGATGGCATGTCTGGCTCTGTCCTGGCCTGGGTCAGCCGGCCAGTAAAACCAGGGCCGTCTTCCAGGTCTGTGTGTCTGATGGGTGAGGAGCCCTGTTCCCATGGCAGCGGGTGTATAGGGGCCGTGGCATGGAGTTTGTGGGGATTAGGGCATGGTAAGGCAGCATGGGCTGGGGGAAGGCTGACTGCTGGATCGTGCAGTAATTTTGTAAGAAAGTAGAATTCTCTGCCTCAAGTTAGATCTTACACAAGCATCCTAGCTTCTCTGAGTTATAACTTCTCTGCAAATGAGAAATCTTAATGCCTTTCTAGTGGGCCCTGGGGAAGATTAAGAGGGCAATCAGTGTAAAGCGCAGGGCAGAGACTCAGTAAGCAGCTGTTTACTTATTCCTTTACTCTCCTCTTCTAGTTCGGTTCAGTCACTGTCATGCCTGACTCTTTGGACTGCAGCACGCCAGGCCTCCCTGTCCATCACCAACTTCCAGAATTGACTCAAACTCATGTCCATTGAGTCGGTGATGCCATCCAACCATCTCATTCTCTGTCATCCCCTTCTCCTCCCACCTTCAATCTTTCCCAGCATCAGGGTCTGGACAGTGAGTCAGTTCTTAGCATCAGGTGGCCAAAGTATTGGAGTTTCAGCTTCAGCATCAGTCCTTCCAATCAATATTCAGGACTGATTTCCTTTAGGATTGACTGGTTTAATCTCCTTGCAGTCCAAGGGATTGTCAAGAGTCTTCTCCAACACCACAGTTCAAAAGCATAAATTCTTCAGTGCTCAGTTTTCTTTATGGTCCAACTCTCATATCCATACATGACTACTGGAAAAACCATAGCTTTGACTAGAAGGAAATCATGAATCTGGCCTCCAGGAAGATGAAAAGAGAAAGAAAAGATAATGATAATTCAGTGTTTCTCACGCTTTATGTAGTATCTCATTTTTATCTTCTCCATAACCCCACAAGATAGGGATTATTTTTATTCTCATTTTATGTATGAGAAAGTGGAGGCTTGGCAAGGATAAGTAACTTGCCCACCATCACTAGGAAGTGGTGGAGTGGGAACATGAACACAGTCCTCCATTTCTAAGCTCATCTACCATCGAAGCACATCTGACACCCATGAGCTGAGGTGGTAGCTCTCAGCCAAGCACTGTGGAGCAGAATTCCTTTTAGCCTTTCTGGAAGATTTTCCTCATAGTTGAGAATTCTTCTCAGCAATGTTCTGTCACTTCCTTTCCTGGTTTAGTCTCAGCTTCACTTTTTTCTTTTGAAACTATAGATTGGTTAGCTGTCCATCCTCAGACATGCAAGGAGGAAATGCACAGCTAGGGCAGGGATGTGGTTTTGGCAATCCAGATCCTCCTACTGAGACTGTCCGAGCTGGCCTGGGCCTCAGGTTGGAGATATTTGATGACTCTGGCTATGGTCCCCCAGGAACTGCGGCTAATTCATGGGCTGGTTCACCCTCTCCTGGTCAATAGTTGCTCATCCTCTGTCAGGGATTGGGCCTTGCATTGTTCATTTCCTCCTCCCTCCACTGTCCACCCCTGGTTTTGACTTCTCACAGTCCATGGGTTGTAGTTATACCCTCCACTTTCTGGTCTTAATCCATCACTCAGGAATGGCCAGAGATGAATGGGAAATTTGCCAGTGGTCTTGCAAGTCCCCAAGAAAAACATGATTGCAAAGGGACCCTCTGAAATTGTCTGGGCTTCGGACAGACACACCTACCATGCATGCTTGCCTTTCTAATTATCAGTTTTCTGGGTGTTTGATTTCTTTATCTGAAAAATGAGGGAATTGGGTCTGGTTCTTGCTAATGCCCTTTTAAGTGCTAACATTCGATTAGCTGATGATAAAGAATCTTTAAATATTTTTTATCCTTTTCTTCTTTTTTCTGATTATAGAATAGTGCACTCTAATTGTAGAAAATCTGAATAACATAGAAAATTGTACAACAAGCCAGTAGAACTCTTATCCCTCAGAAAAACTTCATGTATCAGTGTCAATTATTCTTTTTCTTATTGTATACTTTTGTGTGTTTAATATTTTTTCTGTTGTTTTATTTATTCATTATATAGTTTTTTAATAAATTTAAACCTAAATATATAATTATTTTTCAAAATATTTAATTTTGATAATTTAATATTTGATGGCATCATAGAATCCCATGATTTCATTGTTTTCATGGTGTTGGATGTTGAGACTGTTTTAAGCTTTTCTCCAATTTAATATTACAATGAATAGGTTATATGTGATATTATAGAATGAATATCTCTAAATCTATGTGTATGCTTAAATCATTTCCTTAGTCAATTCCATTTAAAAATAGAATTGATAAGTTAAAGGATTAGAATTATTTTTAGGCTTTTGATATATAGTACCCAAATTCCTGAGGAGGATATGGCAACCCACTCCAGTATTCTTGCCTGGAGAATCCCATGGACAGAGGAGCCATGTAGTGGGCTACATGGTCGCCTAGTCAGACACAACTGAAGTGACTTAGCATGCACGCAAATTCTTTTCAGAAGACTCATATTGATTGCTACTTCTGCCAGAACTGAGTATATGGCAATATGAGTACTAATTTTATTGCAATATCAATAGTGGTTTTGATTTTTTTAAATTGTCAATTTGAGAAACGGTATCTCATTGTAACTGTAACTTGTGTTTGTTTTGTTACTTGTAAAGCTAATATTTTTCACACAATAACTGGCCATTTATTTTCTTTTTAAAATGAATTCTATTATTGTGAATTTAACTCACTTTTTTGGTACTTCTCATTTCTTTTTATTGATTTTTGAGAACTGCTTATTGATTTTGTGTATAAATACCATCCCTTATTGATCTTTGGGAAGACTATTATATAAGGAATTATATTCTTTGCCTTTTGTATATGTGACATATATTGTCTATATTTATTCCTTTATTTTTGTATTTTTGTTTCCTTTATTTTTGTATATAGTAATTTTGGGGGAGAGGGCTGGCTGTATGCTTGCAGGATCTGAGTTCCCTGATTAGAGATTGAACCCCAGCACTTACCAGTGAAAACCTGGAGTCCTGACCACTGGACTGCCAGGGAATTCCCTACCTATAGAAAATTTTAAAACACATATTTTAAATTTAATGGAGAAGAACTGATCAATCTTTTCCTTTATAGTTTCTTTCCTTATTTTTATGCATAGAACATCTAGCTCCACCTTGAGATCAGAGAGCTTCCTGTAGTTTCTTATAATTCATTTCTACCTTTAGTTCTATAACAAATTTAAATTTATAAAATATATAAGTAATACATAATATGGAATTTGAATCTATTTTTATCCAAAATAAATAGCTCCAGGTTTGAACAATATTACTCAAGACTTCCTTTCAAAACTGATTTGATATGAAGTCTCTATCACATATTGAAGTTTTATTCATAAACAGTTCTGTTTTTAGGCTTTCTCTTCTGTTATACATGTTCATTTCCTTATCCTGTAACACAGTCCCTTGTCTCGATAATTACAGTTTTACTGGAGTGGGTTGCCATTTCCTTCTCCAGGGAACTTCCTGACCCAGGGATCGAACCCAGGTCTCCCAAATTGTAGACAGATGCTTTATCGTCTGAGCCACCAGGGAAGTCATATATTACATATACTGTATGTATTATATATTAATATTATATACTGTGATATTATTATATTACAGTATACAGTTTTATACTTTAATTACCTGGGAGTTCATGTTGTCTATACTTTTTCTTTCAAAAGTTCTTCAACTATTCTCATGGCTTTGATCTTCCAGATGAATTTTCTTTTTTTTTTTTAATTTTATTTTTAAACTTTACATAATTTTATTAGTTTTGCCAAATATCAAAATGAATCCACCACAGGTATACATGTGTTAGATGAATTTTCAAATCAGTTTTCTAACTTCCTCCAAAAAACTACCACTGATTCTTTTTTGAAATTACATTAAGTTCCTATGTGAATTTGAGGTAAATTTAGATTTTTATGATACTGAATTTATCAGTCGGGAGTATAATATAATGTCACTTAGAAAAGTATTCCTTGATGCCCTTAAGTTCCAGGTTTTTTCCTTATAGTTCCTGTCTATTTTCTCTTAAGTATGTTCCCACATATTTTAAACTATTTTTTCTATATTCTTGTAAATGTGACCATGTTTTTAAAGACTTTATTTTGTATTGAAGTTTAGCCAACTAACAGTGTTGTGACAGCTTCAGGTGAAGTATCCAAAGTTCACCTTTGAAGCAAAGGGACTTAGCCATACATATACAGGTATCCATTTTCCCCTTGCTCCATATGACATGTTTTCTGTGGTTATCATTTCACTCTGATTATTTAGCATTAAACATGACTGTTTCCATTTAGGTTACATAATCAATAGTAATTACTTAGCTTGAGGTGATAGCATACAAATCACATGGAAATAGCATTTTTCCTTCTAACTGGCGCTAGGAAGCATGGGATTCGGTTTTATTCCTGTTCCTGAATTCCATCCACCCACCAGCAGTCAAAGACTCATTTCCACTCAAGTCGAGTGCCGTCCCTCTGCCTCGTGCTGTGCTTGACATTGGGGCTCAGCACCTTCCACCTTAAAGTCACCTTTCTGAATTTGTCCTTCTGAGTCCTCTGCCCCCTTAAGCCACAGTGAGAGGTTGGGTGTGTGTATTAATAACACTTTCTGGCAGCTTCACCATGCTTATTTGGAGGCTTCCCGGATTTGGCATCATGGGCTTCCATTTTAATTAGCTTCTCAGGAGGTGTTTGCACAATTCATAAGACAAATAAGCCTGCTTTAAAAGTGAGAAGCCCAGTGCCTAGTGGCCTGGTCTCCAGAGTAAAGCTCCCGGGAGCAGTATTTCTGGGAAGCGTGATCTAAATTGTGATGAGGGAAATGGTGGATCTGGCTCAGCTAGTCCTCGCTATGGATCAGAGACTTGTCTGTTTCTGGAAGTGAGGGCAAGCTAAGCCATGTTAGAAACCTGAAAGGAAAATAAAAAGCATTGATTTTGTCTTTATTTAAAATATTAATATTTTTAAATTATTGACTTTTGGCTCTCATTTTGATTTGGGGGAAGATGTTATATTGAAATATTTATTTATATCATTAATTTATCTTTCTGAGTTTTGTTTGGTGCCTCCTTCAATTTTGCAGCTGAGTTGAGTGCCTCACTCTCTTCACTCTAGTCCTGACCCTGCTGCACATGCCTCTAAAGTGAGGTGAATTGTGGGTCCTCCCAAAACTATGACCACCTTGAGCCCCCAGAAGCTGTGAATGTGACCTTATTAGGGAAAAGGGTCTTTGTAGATATAATTAAGATCTCAAGATGAGACCATCCTGGATTATCAGGGTCCTAAATCCAGTGACAGTTGTCGAGATAACAGAGAAGAGAAGGCAATACAGAAGAGGAAGCCATGTGAAGACAGAAGCAGAGGCTGGAGTTATGAACCCACAATCAAGGAGAAGGCAGGAACTGAAAGACGCAAGAAAGAGTCTTCCCGAGAGCACAGCCCTGCCAATGACTTCATCTTAGAATCCTGGCATCCAGGCTGTTAGAGAATAAATTTCCATAAATTTCCACTGTTGCAAGTGGCCAAGTTTGTGGCCATTTGTTGTTGTTACAGCAGCCCTTGACAATGATTATAGCAGGTATGTTGGGAAGAATTTTGTAAGCCAGACTGAGTTAAGAAGTATCAACTGTCAGATGCAGGCCATGGAAGCTGCCGGTGTTGCAAGGTGTGTAGAGAGAAAGAGAGGCATGAAATAAAAAGTTAAAGACAGTTTCTGGTGCTTAAATGGACATGTGTGTGTGCAAATTTTGTTGACTTAGCAAATATTTCAGTACTTTTTCTTTCTTTGCCAATCCCTTGTGTCAGGCAGCCACACACACGTGTACATGCTCGCCAAGCACAGACATGCATGATTTAAATCAAATCTTAAAAGACAGACTAATTTGTGAAGCAACTGCAGAATTCTAATCAGCTCTTCCAAGAATACTTGCCACAGCTCTTCCAGCTTCCTAAGAAGACCTAGAAAAAGCTTCTTTCTCTGATTTCAAAATATCCTCTGTTTTCTGCTAACCATATACTTTCTCCACTGCAAAAAGGTTCTCTTACCTGCCTCCCACCCCCACTTTGCCCCCACTAACTGTGAGCTCAGTGAACTCAAAGATTGTTTTTTAAATCTCTATGTTCCTAGCACTACATGTATGTGTATGTGTGTGTGTGCAAAGAATAAGTTAAGCCCAAACCCCAAATAATATTTTGAGAGAAACAATCAAGACCCCTTAGATGTGCCAAGTGAGGTCAAAAGATTTTTAACTTAGAAGATCTTAAAAAGAGTAAATCCTTAATTAATGAAAATGAACAAACAAAAAGAGAGGGCTGTATGTACAGTGGTTAAGCATGAAGACTCCAGGTCTGAACTCCTGGGTTTAGGTCCTATCTCTAATCTTCATTAGTTCGTGTCTTAGTTTTCTCATCAATAAAATTGGGCTCATATAGATATTTGTCACATTGGGTTATGGTAGGGTATAGATGAGTTATTATATGTAAAACTTCAATACATTTTAGTTAATATTACCCATTGAATCTAAAGTTTTTAGCAATGTAGCATCCTTATATGGATTATCTTGTAAACTCCATGCTATACTGTTTTCACTTTTGCTTAAAGAGTCAATTATCTTTTGAGGAGATTTTTAAAAATAAAAAAGTATGTATTTAGTGGTATAGTTGTCATTTCTGGTGCTCTTAATTTCTTGGTATAGCTTCAAGTTTCCATATGGTTTCCTTTTCCATTTGCTTGAGAATTTCCTTTAAAATTTCTTATAGAATGAGTCTGTTGGCCATATGCTCTTTTTTTTTTTTTAGGTGTTTGCAAAGTTTTATTTTAAAGGATCAAAAATAAATATTGCACATACACGAGAAAAAAAATCTATTGATATTTACGTCCTTCAACGCACACTTTCAGTACATGGCACCTTCATCTTCTTTATTTAGAAAATAAACTGTTATTGGTCCATAACTGGTGTGCACAGTCTCTGTGACTCTAGCAAATAACCAGGAGCCAAGTCCATATAATAAAGTTGGAATACCGAGGTTGACGACCTTGAGCGCCGTGAAGAATCGGTCCTGCCCGGCCAAGTCCTGCCAGGGAGCCTTGGAGCAGTGGTACTTGATGAAGGGGAAGCAGCCGGTGCGCAGGACGTGGTAGTTGGCGCCTTGCACCGGCCAGTTGAAGTGCGAGAGGCCGAACTGGTCGTTCCGGACGGCGCTGTAGGGCACGCAGAAGGAGGTCCAGTGAGGCAGGCGCCGCTGCAGCAGGTGCCGCGTCAGCACCTCCGAGGCTCGGGGCTTCGGGCGGGAGGCGGCGCCCGCGGCCCAGGGCCGGCACAGCAGCAGACGAAGCACAGCCTCGTGGGCCCTCCGTAGGGCCTCCATGACCGGCCTCGCCCGCGTCCCCCACCCCTCGGCCGCCTTACGGGCGCGCGCCCCTGGGGGCGGGGCCGAAGGGGCGCGCGCGCGCCCGCTCCCCGGGGCTGGTAGTGGGACGCCCAACGGGCGCCGCGCAAGTGCCGGCCATATGCTCTTTTACCTTTGGTATATATGAAAAAAATCTTTTGTTTCTCCATCATTTTGAGAGGTATTTTCACTTGGTATAGAATTCTTGGATAACAGTTCTTTCAGTACTTTAAAAATGTTGTTCCATTATCTCTTTGCTTCCATTATTCTGACAAGAAATCTGTTAACATGTTTATCTTTGCTCCTCTGTGCATTACCTAATTCCCTGCTCCACCCTCGTTGCCTGCTTTTCAGTTCAGGTCAGTTCAGTCGCTCAGTCATGTCCGACTCTTTGACACTCTTTGAACACCAGGCCCCCCTGTCCATCACCAACTCCCAGAGTTTACCCATACCCTTGTCCATTGTGTCGGTGATGCCATCCAACCATCTCATCCTGCATTGTCCCCTTCTCCTCCTGCCCCCAATCTTTCCCAGCATCAGGGTCTTTTCAAATGAGTCAGCTCTTCATATCCAGTGGCCAAAGTATTGGAGTTTCAGCTTCAACATCAGTCCTTCCAATGAACACCCAGGACTGATCTCCTTTAGCATGGACTGGTTGGATCTCCTTGCAGTCCAAGGGACTCTCAAGAGAAGTCCCTTCTCCAACATCACAGCTCAAAAGCATCAATTCTTCTGCAGTCAAATTTCTTTATAGTCCAACTATCACATCCATACATGACCACTGGAAAAATCATAGCCTTGACTAGACGGACATTTGTTGACAAAGTAACGTCTATGCTTTTTAATATGCTGTCTATGTTGGTCATAACTTTCCTTCCAAGGAGCAGACATCTTTTAATTTCATGACTGCAGTCACCATCTGCTGTGATTTTGGAGCCCAGAAAAAAAAAGTCTGACACTATTTCCACTGTTTCCCCATCTATTTCCCATGAAGTGATGGGACCAGATGCCATGATCTTAGTTTTCTGAATGTTGAGCTTTAAGCCAACTTTTTCACTCTCCTCTTTCACTTTCATCAAGAGGCTTTTTAGTTCTTCTTCACTTTCTGCCATAAAGGGGGTGTCATCTGCATATCTGAGGTTATTAATATTTCTCCTGGCAATCTTGATTCCAGCTTGTGCTTCCTCCAGCCCAGCGTTTCTCATGATGTACTCTGCATATACGTTAAAGAAGCAGGGTGACAATATACAGCCTTGACAAACTCCTTTTCCTATTTGGAACCAGTCTGTTGTTCCATGTCCAGTTCTAACTGTTGCTTCCTGAACTGCGTACATGTTTCTCAAGAGGCAGGTCAGGTAGTCAGGTATTCCTATCTCTTTCTTTTAAGAATTTTTTTATCACTGGCTTTAAAAAATTTGGTTATGATGTGCTTTGATATTGCTTTCTTCAAGTTTCTTATTCTTGGGTTTCATTGACCTTATATTTGTGGGCTTATCAGTTCAGTTCAGTTCAGTCTCTCAGTCGTGTCCAACTCCTTCGACGCCATGAATCGCAGCACACCAGGCCTCCCTGTCCATCACCAACTCCCGGAGTTCACTCAGACTCATGTCCATTGAGTCAGTGATGCCAGCCATCTCATCCTCTGGTGTCCCCTTCTCCTCCTGCCCCCAATCCCTCCCAGCATCAGAGTCTTTTCCAATGAGTCAACTCTTCGCATGAGGTGGCCAAAGTACTGGAGTTTCAGCTTTAGCATCATTCCTTCCAAGGAAATCCCAGGGTTGATCTCCTTCAGAATGGACTGGTTGGATCTCCTTGCAGTCCAAGGGACTCTCAAGAGTCTTCTCCAACACCACAGTTCAAAAGCATCAATTCTTCAGTGCTCAGCCTTCTTCACAGTCCAACTTTCACATCCATACATGACCACAGGAAAAACCATAGCCTTGACTAGACGGACGTTTGATGGCAAAGTAATGTCTCTGCTTTTTAATATGCTATCTAGGTTGGTCATAACTTTCCTTCCAAGGAGTAAGCGTCTTTTAATTTCATGGCTGCAGTCACCATCTGCAGTGATTTTGGAGTCCAAAAAGAAATAAAGTCTAACACTGTTTCCACTGTTTCCCCATCTATTTCCCATAGTTTTCATCAAGCATGGAAATTTTTCAGGATTTATTTTTCGAAAGATTTCAATTAGCTCTTCTCACTTCCTCAGGGATTCCGTCTATTATTATTAGCTTCCTTGATGCTATCCCAAAACCTGGTGATGATTGGTTAATTTCGTTTCTTTTTTTAAAAGTTCTCTTCTTTTGTGTTTCAGTTTGAATATTTTCCATCACTATATCTTGAAGTTCATTAATCTTTTCTTTTCAAATGTTTAATCTGCTATTACTCATAATTAATGTATGTTTATATCTTTCTTGCTCCTTGGAAGAAAAGCTGTGACCTACCTAGACAGCATATTAAAAAACAAAGACATTACTTTGCCAACAAAGTTCTGTCTAGTCAAAGCTATGTTTTTTACAGTAGTCATGTATGGGTGTGAGAGTTGGACCATAAAGAAGGCTGAGCGTCAAAGAATTGATGCTTTGTAACTGTGGTGTTGGAGAAGACTCTTGGAGAGTCCCTCGGACTGCAAGGAGATTAAACTAGTCAATCCTAAAGGAAATCAATGCTGAATATTCATTGGAAGACCTGATGCTTAAGCTGAAACTCCAATACTTTGGCCATCTGATGAGAAGAGCTAACTCATTAGAAAAGACCCTGATGCTGAGAAAGATTGAAGACAGGAGGCGAAAGGGACGACAGAAGATAAGAAGGTTGGATGGCATCACTGACTCAATGGACATGAGTTTGGGCAAACTCTGGGAGATGGTGAAGGACAGAGAAGCGTGGCATTGATACAGTCCATGAGGTCACAAAGAGTTGGACACGACTGAGCAACTGAGCAACAACATCTTTCTTACCTCTTCTTAATATTTTGAGCATAAGAAATACAGTTTCAACTATATTTCTATCTCCTAACTGTAACATTTCTGCTACTTTTGTTTGATTGATTTTTATCCTCATTATGTATTATATTCTCTTTTTTCCGTGTCTGGTAAATTTTTATTAGATGCCACACATTTTGAATTTTACCTTGTTTGGTGCTGGATAATTTGTATTCCTGTTAACATTCTTGAGCTTTATTTTGTGATGCAGTTAATTTACTTGATAATACTGTGATCCTATGGTTTTTTAAGATTTATTAATTGAAACTATAATAGTGCTTTATTTGAGGGTAATTATTCCTTACCAGAGACAGTTCTTCCTGAGTACTCTAACTAATGCCCCATGAATCATGAACTTTTTCAGTCTAGTGGGTTCAGTTCAGTTCATTCTATCACTCGTGTCTGACTCTTTGTGACACCATGAACCTCAGCACGCCAGGCCCCCCTGTCCATCACCAACTCCTGGAGTTTACCCAAACCCATGTTCATCGAGTCAGTGATGCCATCCAGCCATCTCATCCTCTGTTGTCCCCTTATCCTCCTATCCTCAATCTTCCCCAGCATCAGGGTCTTTTCCAGTGAGTCAACTCTTCGCATGAGGTGGCCAAAGTACTGGAGTTTCAGCTTCAACATCAGTCCTTCCAATGAACACCCAGGACTGATCTCCTTTAGGATGGACTGGTTGGATTTCTTTGCAGTCCAAGGGACTCTCAAGAGTCTTCTCCAACACCACAGTTCAAAAGCGTCAATTCTTTGGTGCTCAGCTTTCTTTATAGTCCAACTCTCACATCCATACATGACCACTGGAAAAACCATAGCCTTGACTAGACGGACCTTTGATGACAAAGTAATGTCTCTGCTTTTTAATATGCTGTCTAAGTTGGTCATAACTTTCCTTCCAAGGAGTAAGTGTCTTTTAATTTCATGGCTGCAATCACTATCTCCAGTGGGTAGGTACAGGCATTCTTTCTAACTCTGTGTGACCACAGGGGACTGTCATCTCTTATCCATTCCAATAAATCTTACCTTTGACTTGGGTTGTTTTGTCACAGGTATGTGGTGATCAATACTCTGCCATATGCTTGAGAAGGGCATTCTGTAGACCTCTGGATTTTTCTCTCTATGAAATTTCCTCTTTTCTGGTGCTCCATTCTAAGAACTCTAGCCACCTTGTTCTCCTCTGACACTCAGTTCTATCTCTTCAACTCGGGGAGTCAGCTGGGCTTTGCTTGGATTACATAATTTGGAAATTCTTTCAAGAGAAACTATTGGGCTAACCTCATTTGTTTCTTGTTTTTCAGAGATCACTCCCCTTCATTGACTAATGTCCAGAGTTTTGAAAATCATTGTATCATAATTTGTCAGTTGTGTTTTCTTTTGGTTGTTTCAGACAAGATGGTAAGCCCAGTTAATTTATATTAACTGGAAGTGGAAGACTGCTTTTTCAAATTTCATACGTATCAATTCCTGTAAAAGTCTGACTCAGAATCTGTGTTTTGCAAAAGCAAGATATTCTGATGGATACTCCTCATTATATCCCAGAAGACTAGATATTTGATATTCAAAGTGCTATCCAGCAGCATCAGCATCATCTGAGAGCTTGCAACAAAATACAGAATCTCATGCCTCCCCCAAGATCTACTGAATCAGAATCTGTGTTTTAATAAGATTACCAACTGATTAGTATGCACATTCAGAAATACCAGCCTAGCTAACTTAAAAGTTGCCTTCTAACTAAAGTTCTTTGTGCTGGTAGAATAGGTAAGAAGGTTTCTAAGAGAGCAAGGTATGTTGTAGAAAAGTTGTATGTTAAAAAGTACGTTAAAGACAGAAGTTTCTAGGGTAGGCTTGTCATATTGACTGCAAAAGACCTAACAAAGCAAACAATTAAAAACCTAAGAAAGGACAAAAAGACAAACAAATACTCACATAACTTACACTTATTTTTGCAATTATTTGGTTAATGTTTCTCTACATGGGTTATGTATATCTTTGGTTTTTAACCAATGTACCCTAAGAGCCTGGATAGTACTTGGCATGTGTTAGGCACTCAGTAAATTGACTGACTGACTGACCAACAGACTAAAAGGTTAGATGCACTATCAAGGTGGGTATTTATATGCCTCTAAGATGGATAATTTAGAAACAGAGAGCTCAAAGGGGCAGAATAATTTGACTCAGAAGGGATGGCTCAGACTACCTAAGAAATACTAAAATTCAAGAGAATTTCATACAGGAGACTGTCCCAGAAAGTTTATTCAATAATTCAAAAAACATTATGATTAAGGAAGTGAGGAAGAGAGCTGAAATTCCATGTAATTACAAGCGAAGAGGAAGAACATGCTAAGGAGGAAATAGTAGGCAGTTTTGGAGAAAGTGACCATGCCAACTCCAGATTTACCCTAGCTAAGGACACAGTCCTAGGGCAGCAGCTTTATGTATAGAAAAAGTGTAGACTTTTCAGAGCATGTACATCTCTGAATGTCTGCTTTTCACTGGTTCAGTGAAATGACTTGAGGCACATTCCTAATTTTCTCCAGGCCTCTATCTTTAAAACTGAGTTGGTGGAGATTATTATAATGGTGACCACAGTAGTGGTGATGTTGTTGGAGCTGGATGGCACATAACTTGTATCTCAAGGAGTCTTTGTAATAATCAACTGCAGTGATGGCTATGGATGGATACTATAATGTTATCAAGTGCTATACAAATGGCCATTATTCTTGGATATTAGAAAGGAAATGAGAAAAACTAATGTGCCTTCACAAAGATGCTCTCTAAAGAGCTCAGTTTGTATATAGGCGTAAAGAATGTTAGAAAGAGGAACAGCTTTCCCAGAGTGAACACAAAAGTTTGAGACCACAAGACAAGAATCAAGAAAGCCACTTGATGAATGTGAATATATGCTTAGCAAGAAAACAATGAAAATGAGCTTGGTAGAAAATAAAGGGAGTATTCAAAGCTCTGATGAAAATCAAGCCAAATAACACACACACACACACACACACACACACACACACACAGGTGTGCACACAGTCGAGGAAGGGCAGAGAGTCTTAGAGCTTTGCAGATAGTTTGGAAATATTATAAATTACAGGAAAATTCCAACCTAGTAATTCTCACTTTCTTTCTTTGCTATCTTCTTGCTTTCTATCTTTGTTATCTTCTCTTTCTTTGCTATTTTCCTATTTTTCTGTCTTCTCGAGGAGAATAAACATAATGCTGAAGGAGATAGCAAATGGTCTTCATGTTGTAAAGGAGAGAAAAATAGTCAAAGAAAGAGAAACTCTCAACATCCAGTCTCCCATCTCAGGCTTGAATTTTCCTTTTTACATCAGTCCCTTTGCATCAGTCCCAACAAATAAAAGTCTCCTTGAGCAACCACTTCTAGTATCTTGAACTCACCACCTTTGATTATATTATTACATCTTTGGACAAGAACAATTAGAAAATCCAGCTTATCATAATTCTGAGCCCACACAAGAAACTTTCTATATCTTCAATTGACCCAGGTCCCACTCTTACTGTAATTAAGAACAAACTCATTTTTTTAAACATAAAAATTACTTACATATTTAAGCACTGCTTCTATTTCCCTTTTCCAAGTGGAGTTACCATGTCTTCAGGCTCAGTACTCTGGTTTTCCTCCAACAAATGGATGGTTGAGTTCCTTTAGTATCCTCTGGAAGTGTATATACTTGATTTTGACTAAATGTTTCTTTTGGTTAAAAGAACTGGCTGGTGTGAAAGGGCAATGTTCTTTTGCTGAAAGAAAATCAAAGTTACCAGAAGAAAGAAAGTCTTTTCACTTTCCTTCGCTGAACTCACAAATCCACTTGTACCTGTCCCCTCCTTTTCTGGTGTAGTAGACAAGGTGGCTTTTCTTCTGAGACTGATCTCTCCACTAGTGCTGTGGACCACACCACTCTGCCTTCCTGAGAAGACACTCTCAACGATCCCTCCTCCTTCACTCAGTCCCTCCCAGTCTTCTTCATTTCTGAGAGTTCTTGTCTGGTCTCACTGTTTCTTTTCTTTTCTCTTTTTTTTTTTTTTTTTACTTTCCTCCTTATTCTTTATTCACTGAAAACTGGCTACGAGGCTATCACTTCACTGAAAATAACCTAAGTTCACCAGTAATACCCCCAATTCTAAATAAAATAAATATTTTTCTTTGCTTATTTGCTTATTCTGCTTATTGTCTCAGCAGAATTCAATATTGTGGACCACTTCCTTATTAAAACTTTCTTTTTCTTTAGGCTTCTTAGACACCAGATTCCCCTGGTACACTCCCCAGTTCTTTGATTTCTCTTTCTTATTCTTCTTTACAGGCCTATCTTTTTTATATTCTCTCATTGAATAACAGAGTTCCTCAAAGATTAGTACTACCCTCAGCCCTCTTTTCTCACTATACACTCTTTTCCTAGGACAGCCTGTGGCTTCAGTTACCATATGGATGATTTATGGGTACCTCTTAGCCTAGGCTTTTTGAGTTCCAAACTGTCATACTCAACTATCTACTTCACATACACTTGGATATCACTAAGACAACCAAACTAAAAATCAACACACCCCAAACTAGAGTCATGCCTCCTCAAAACTGTTCTTCCCTGCCTGCATGTTCAGTCACTCAGTTGTGTCTGAATCTTTGTGACCCCTTGGACTGTAGCCCCCCAGGCTCCTCTGTCCATGGGATTTCTCAGGCAAGAATACTAGAGTGGATTGCCATTTTCTTCTCCAGGGGATCTTCCCTAGAGTTCCTTTTTCTTTTTTGAGAAAACAACTCCACTACCTTTCTAATAGTAGAAGCCAAAGACTTAGGATTTTTCCTTTAATCTTTTCTCCCTCTTTCTTCCTCATATCATCCGTCACCAGCATCTATAAATGCAAGGCCTAAATTGCTCCACATTGGAGCGTTTCTATCCATCTCTGCAGTCTCATCCTAAACCAAGACATCATCTCATTTTTGTGGGACAGCTGCAGTCACCTGCTAACTTGTCTCCCACATTTTTATTGTCCTCTCAGGATCTGTCATCAGATGGTCTGTCGTCAGTGATCTTTCTGTCATCAGTGATCTGTCCAAAATTCAAGTTTGAATGTACTGCCTCTCTACTTAAAATTTTTGATGGTTCTCATTGTGTTTAAGGAAGAGCAAAATCCTTAAAATACCTCGTGAGATCTGGCCTGTGCCTGCCTCACCAGCCACCATCTCAAGTCAAACTGGCCTTCTTTCAGGTCCTCATGGACACTCTGCTCTCTCCTGCTCCAGAGCTTTAGCACAAATTGTTCTTACAATCATGCAAAGCTTCCCATACAAGAAGGCCTAGGTGATTTCTTTTGTATTTACTGTGAGTAGGGCTTTTATTTGATTAAATTTCTCTGTATCTCCATTGTCTATTACAGCATCTGGCCCAACAGTAGGCACTTAATAAATACTTGTGGGGTGAATGAGTATATGGGTGAGCTTCAGCGATACCTTTTTGTATCTCTGCTCTTTTCCTGTGCTCTTCCTTCCTCCTGGCAGAAAACCCCTCCTGCCCTTCTTCCCCATGCTCTTCTGCTAGATCTGCCAAATGAAGCACAGAGGTATTAGAAGAACACTCTTGCTAAGTGGTTTCATGTCTCTAGATACATGGTTTCCCAGGATGTTAAAAGGCCTTACCAATATGCTTTGACTCATGATTGGTAATCTCTGAGAAATCAGAGAGGACACAAAATATGTCATGCATCTGGGCATCTGGGGGTGTGTGATGGACAGATATTATCTCAATCATTACAAGGAAGGATAGAACCCATCAGTACAAATTGCTGAGTGTGACATCAATTGTATGAAAAGTTCTAGAATAAATTAAGAATTATATGTAGGACATATAATAAATTAAGAATTAAATGTGTAGGACATTGACAGGAAAGTGACTAGCATGAGTCCCCTAAGAATGTCATTCTGTAATAGTCACTTCTCCCAGTTAGTTAGGATTTAGTAGATTGCACCCAGGAGGGAAATGCTTTAGAAAAAATATGTCTGAATTTCAGATAAGTGTTTGGTCACATTTTTATGATATTTTTTAAACATAGATAAATGGTATACAGAGCTGAATTTATAATTGACTGACACCCTATGAAACACTGACAAATGGATCAGTGCTGATCTGGAAGACTGTTTGTGTCTTAACACACCTCCATTGTGGAGCTTCCCAGGTGATGGAGAGGTAAAGAATCTGTCTGCCAATGCAGAAGACACGGAAGGCATGGGTTCAAATCCCAAGTCAAGAAGATTCCCTGGAGGAGGAAATGGCAAGCCACTCCAGTATCCTTGCCTGGAAAAGTCCATGGACAGAAGAGCCTGGCAAGCTACAGTCTATGGGATCACAAAGAGGTGGACACGACTGAGCACGTATGCATTTCTGGTTAACATTTTTACTAACAATGTAAATGAAAATATAGAATACATGATTATTGACGATGTAGATTACAATTGCGAGGACTGGGGTAGGCCCATAGCTAATAGATGATCAGAATCAAAATTCAAAATTGTTTTTAGGTTAAAAGTAATTTGGTTTTAGAATTAAAACCTACAACATGCAGATTTTTTTCCCCACATATATGTTGTCTCATTTAACCATCATAATAGGGTATTAATATTATGAATAATTCCCATTTATCGCATGCCTGAATGTGCCAGACTGCATTAGTTATGTCTTTCTAAATCATCCTTTGGTATGGCTATCACTCCTCCATTTTATAGAAAAGGAAACTGAAGATCAAACAAGTTAAATGTCTTCTCTAAGTTCTCAAACATAGTACTAGAGCTGGGGTTGACACACAGGTCAGTCTGACACCCAAACAGAAAACCCTCTTTCCTTTAACTCACTGATTTTTCAGATAAAACGTTATCATTTAAGTGTAAATGATGCACCGAGTCACAGAAACTCAATTTGACAAGCACAGAAAGTAGGAGCTATGGTTTTACTGTGGTTCCTGTGAAAAGGTGTGAAGGGCTTGTTTGCCTGTAAGCACCTGTGAATCACCAGGGTGAGTCACTGACTTTTCCCCAAATGAATACGATCTGGGCTCTGGACCTGTGCCCAGAACAAAGAAGGGCAAGTGTCACAATGTGCTCCATTGAGGCTGGAATACAGTGTTTCTGGACACTCATCCTCAGGAAACACGGTGGATGTGTGCAAACCCAGGATGATCAGACCCGAATGATGAATTTAAGTCATAAGGAATGTGTTTGAAGACTACAATATAGAAACCATGCTACCTCCAGCTACATACAGTTAATATGTGTTAATGTATACTACAGAACGGACACTGTCCTGAATATTTTACAGTCCTATTCATTTAAGCTTCACAGTTATCTTCAACACAAGTTCTGGTGTTATTGTTTCTATTTTACAGATAAGGAAACTGAGGCACAGAGAGGTTATATAACCTTTCCCAAGATCTCATAGTCACAGCCGCTGAAAGTTTGCTTCCTATTTTCAATTGGAACAAGAAATTAGAAGAGAAATTAAATACATTATTTGGCTACAGAAGGAAAAAGTAAGCTAGAGTGAGTGCTCTAGAAGTGTACAATTTGATTCCATCTCAAAAATCTAACAGCTCATGTCATCTCAGAAGAATCTTGCTAAGTTCTCTGCAAGCTTGCAGTCAGCTTTGGAAGAATGCGGGCTAGTGTGATTTCTACATTTCTTTCCATTTCAATGAGTCTATCAGTGTCTGCATAATCCCCTATTGGTGAGTTGGAGTGAGAGCATTTATCTTTCTAGAATCGTAATTTATATTTGGATGGAATCATAAATTATGTTTGGAAAAATCTAGATTAACCCAGTCTTGATTTGTTGAACCTTAATCAAAATATACTGCTGTATTATGTTTTCAAAGAGAGATGATTTTTAATCCTTCCATCCATGAGAACACACATCCAGACAATAAAGATTTGTTGAGCACCCACTATGTGTAATGCTATATCGATTCCATTTTTGACTGCCTATTGTGCGTTCCTTTTAATTAGGAGAAAATTTAGGCTTGGAAAATTTAAATGATTTGCCCAAATTCTCACAGCTAAGAAAGGGCATAACAAGGCCTGGAACACAGGTTTGTCAAACTTTGCTTTCCCCAGGATACTTTACTTCTTCCCCAAGACCCACAGATGTATTTCCGAAATAATTTCAATAACAAAGTTTTCTACCTTATCACAGGACACTCCTTTCACTGGGAATGAAAGGAGTGATTGTTGGGGAGGAAGACAAGATGAAACAAACAAACAAAAAGACATTTTCCTATCTTGAGGGACTCAGTGCTGAGTAGGGAGACAGATCTGAAAATAGAGCATCACACACTAGTGGGCGAGACTCAGAGTCAACTTGCCTTCTGGACACATTCGTCTCATCTTCCTGTTAAGTGCGGTTTTACTGTCCTCAGCATCAAATTTATTCAAAAACTGTTTGAACATCAACTCTGTGCCTGACACAGTGCAATGCACTCTGGAAAGGGAGGGCGAGACACCAAACACTCTCTGCCCTCACAGAGGCTCCAGCTGCCTGGCTCTTGGGATTTTCATGTGGGAAACTAGAGAAACTGTGGAGTCATGTCTTAGTTGGATGTTTGATTAAAAGTCAATGAGAAAGACAAAATAAATACATACATGGTTACTGTTGATAATAACTATATCTGACATGACATGCTGTAATTCAAAGGATCCAGAATGGCCAAGGTTTTTTTTCTTTTTTTAATCCCCTGGTGTTATAACAAATTATTAAAAAATTTTTTATTTCTTTCTAAGCACTAGACAATAGACTTGATTTGAGGGCCCACATTGCACAATAAAATCCTATCTTGGGATATTAAATACAGCACCCAACAAACACAAGGCAGGATCTGAGATCGAGTGAAGGGGGCAGCATTTATATGTGTCTCCGCTTACTCTCTCCGCCTGCTCTCAGGGCTCTGAACTACAGAGCTGGCAGAGCTGCTTGGGGCAAAGCAAGAGACCCAAAGAACATTCACACAAACAATGAATTTTTCTATCAAAGACACGAAGAATCTGATGACCTTGTAGAGATAAGGTGGGCTTCCCAGGTGACTCGGTGGTAAAGAATCTGCCTTCAAATGCAGGCAATCTGGGTTTGATCTCTACATTAGGAAGATCCCCTGGAGGAGGAAATGGCAACCACTCCAGGATTCTTGCCTGGAGAATCCCATGGACAGAGGAGCCTGGTGGGCTACAGTCCATGGGGTTGCAAAGAGTTGGACACAACTGAGTGACTGAGCACTCACACGCAGGGATCAGGTAAAATTTTAAGGAGAAAAAGAAAGAGATCTGGTAAAAATCACTACCCAGAACTCTGAAGTCCCAACTACTGAGCAATGCCAGAGGGCAAAGCTCAGCATCCATGCAAATCTGGTCAAGCGTGTGGACAGGGTTGGGTTATGAGGTGGGGAGCCTCTGGTGGTACAAGAAGAACTTTGTTTTCTCCTCATGCACCTCTCAGAAAGGCTATGACTGAGCCCTCCCATTTTTACTTGAGGAAATAACATAAGGAAGAAAGGTTCTTATATCTGAATTTCTTTTGGGAGACCAATGTATGTATTTTTACAAAACACCTTTTTTAATAAAATATCAATCGGAAGCTCTTTGGTTTAGGTGGTGAGATTCCCCCAAATCAAGCTCCACCCATAAAATATGAATGCTGACCATGGGGCAGAAGCCAGGGAAAAGAACTGGTTTTGCTCTTGAGAGGGAGGTTCAATGAGTTGGAAGAGAGAGTGAAAAGGAGAGAGGAAATGAGGCAGCTCTGTGTCAGGAGAAAGCAGTGTGCTATTGCAACTGACCTTCCGGACACCCAGTAGTTTCTAGAAAATTCTATGAAATCACACAATACTGTGTGTAGGCAGCTTCCTTGGAGAAGCTATGCAAGAAGTCACATTGTGGGTGAAGGATAATTTGGGGTAAAACAGTTATCCCAGAAGGACACGACACCAAGTGGAGTGGGAGCCTCCTCACTGACAGGGCACTCAGCGTTGAGGATTCTCAGGAACCCTACCCTGAACTTCAAGAGCATACACCTGACAGCCTCTTCAACATCTCCACTTGGGTGAGAAAAAAAGCACCTCAAATGTCAAGAGTCCTTCACCTAAATCTCTTCCTCCCCAGAGGCTCCCTATCACAGGAAATATTCCCACCATTCAGTGGATTGCTCAGGCTATGGGATCTTTTTCACTTCTCTGGTTTCATTTTCAAATCCGGAAGCAAGTACTGATGGCTCTGCTTTGAAAATCTACCCCCAGGAAATCTCCTGGTGGTCAAGGGGTTAGGACTCTGTGCTTCCACTGCAGGGAGCGTGGGTTTGATCCCTGGTCAGTCAGGGAACTAAGATCCCACATGCCATGAAGCATGGCAAAAAAATAAAATAATAACACTAATACCAGGCTGTGGATCATTTTTTTAAAAAATAAAAACCTACCCCAAATCTTCCAACTCAATACTTCTACCACTACTAATCTTGTTAAGTTTCCTGTCACTTCAGAAGACACTTTCAGGAGCCTCCTAGCTGGTCTGCCTGATTCTGCACGTGTCTCAATATTGTTTATTCTCCACACAGAATTAATTTTTAGAAATGTAGGTACAATCATCTGACTTCCCTGCTTAAGACTGCCCAGTGACTCACCCAAATCTTTACAATAGCACAAGGGCTCCCTGTGACCTGGCTACCAACTGTGTTTTCTATTCCTCTGCCTTCCCTGGCCTTCTTGCTGCTCTGTGCGGTTGACTTGCACACTATATTTTCAGGGCCTTTGTATTTGCTGTACCCCAATCCATACCATTAATAATGGGAGAAGCTGGGATTCCAAACCAGGTAGTTGAACTCCAAAGACACTGCTCTTAACCACTGTCACTCACCAAAGATGCAAAGCTACCTGATACTGTATTATTTATCTTTTCATTTATTGTTTTTTTCTCTCCCTCTAAAATATAAACTTTACAAGGACAGGGCATTTGTCTGTCTGGTTCATTACACATTGCCTGGCATGCAACTGGCCACTCTATAAATATTTGTAGAAAAAAATGAACCTTAGCTGATACCTGTGATACAGTGGCTGACACGTGCAGTTTAGACGCATTATTCACTAGTCTTTACAAAATCCTCACTTTAATGTGGATAAAACTTAGGTTTGAAGCAGCTAAGTATTAGCCCATAGTATATACCTAAGAAGTGGAAGAGCAGGGATTTGAACTGGAATCGTTTACTATTGGAGCCTAAGCTCTTAACTCCAGGCCTGTGTTTGTCCTTCTACCCCAAGACCCTGCTTCTCCTTCTCCCTGGCCTCTCCATGTGGCATCAAGCTACATCAAGGAAATAATTAATTTGTTTGAAGAACTCAGAAAAACCTTAAGAAAACAAAAACACCTTCATATAAAGAAATTATACTTTTTAGAACTGAACAGTACTGACTCAAACTTACAGTTCATTCTTTAACAAACTGTGGAAAATTCTTAGAAAGATGGGAATACCAGACCGCCTTACCTGCCTCCTGATAAACCTGACATGGAATAATGGACTGGTTCAAAATTGGGAAAGAATTACTTTAAGGCTGTTTATTGTTACACTGCTTATTTAACTTATATACAGAGTACATCATATGAAATGCCGGGCTGGATGAAACTCAATCCAGAATCAAGATCATCAGGAGAAATGTCAATAACCTCAAATATGCAGATGACACCACCTTAATGACAGAAATTGAAGGGGAACTAAAGAGCCTCTTGATGAAGGTGAAAGAGGAGAGTGAAAAAGCTGGCTTAAAACTCAACATTAAAAAAATGAAGATCATGGCATCTGGTCCCATCACTTCATGGCAAATAGATGGGGAAAAACTGGAAATAGTGACAGACTTTATTTTCTTGGGCTCCAAAATCACTGCAGATGGTGACTGCAGCCATGAAATGAAAAGATGCTTGCTCCTTGGAAGAAAAGCTATGACAAACCTAGGCAGTGAATTAAAAAGCAGAGACATCACTTTGCTGACAAAGGTCTGTCTAGTCAAAGCTATGGTTTTTCCAGTAATCATGTATGGATGTGAGAGTTGGACCACAAAGAAGGCTGAGTGCCAAAGAATTAATGCTTTTGAACTGTGGTGTTGGAGAAAACTCTTGAGAGTCCCTTGGACTGCCAGGAGATCAAACCAGTTAATCCTAAAGGAAATCAACCCTGAATATTCATTAGAAGGACTGATGTTGAAGCTGACACTCCAATACTTTGGCCAACTGATGTGAAGAGCTGACTCATTGGAAAAGACCCTGATGCTGGGAAAGATTGAGGGCAGGAGGAGTAGGGGACGACAGAGGATGAGATGGTTGGTTGGCATCACCAACTGAATAGACATTAGTTTGAGCAAGCTCCGGGAGATGGAGAAGGACAGGGAAGCCTGACATGCTTCAGTCCATGGGATTGCAAAGAGCTGGACATGCCTGAGAAGCTGAACAACAACAACAAAGGTGCAGAGAAGTTGATAAGACCCTCAGATTCCATGATGTTGCAGAAATATCCCTTTGGAAGGAATCAGGAAATCTTCTAGTGAGCAACTGTGTGTTATGGTTTGCATTACATCCCCCTCAAATTTATATGTTGAAGTTCTAACCCCTAGTATTACTGTTCTGTGCTCAGTCGCTTCAGTCCTATCCCACCCTTTTTGACTTTATGGATTGTACCTGCCAGGATCCTCTGTCCATGGGATTCTCCAGACAAGAATAATGGAGTGGTTGCCTTTCCTCTTCTCCAGGCAATCTTCCCCACACAGGGATCAAATCAGGGTCTCCTGCATCTCCTGCATTGCAGTCAGGTTCTTTACCACTGAGCCACTGGGGAAGGCCAACTTCTAGTATTGCATTGGCCAAAAAGTTCATTTGGATTCTTCCCTAAGACATTATAGAAAAAACAGAATGAACTTTTTGACCAACTCCAATACTTCAGAATGTAACTTTGTTTGAAAATAGTGTTCTTGCAGATATAGCTACTTAAAGTGATACTGCAGTAGGGTGGACCCTTAATGTGACATGACTGGTGACTTGTCAAAAGGGGAAATTTGGACATGGATGTGCACACTAAGACAACATCATGTGAACATGAAGGCAGAGATTTGGGTGCTGCATCTACAAGCTAAGAATGCCAAAGCCTGCCCACAAATCACCCAAAGCTAGAGGAGAGGCAAAAACAGATTCTCCCTCAAAGTCCTCAGCAGAAATTGACCCTGACATCATGACCTTGGACCTCTAGCCTCTGGGACTATGAGACAAAACATTTGAATTGTTTAAACTACCCAGCTTGTGGTATTTAGTTACGGCAAACCTGTGACATTAACATATCTTGTCATCTCAAGCAGGTCACTGGCCACCTTTGGGCCTCAGTTCCTTTGATTATAAAAGAAAAGGCACAGACCAGAACATCTCTGAAGAACCTTTGGTTCTGAAATTATATAGCTTATAATTTCAGTGCTCTGAGATCAACACCGTTTTTGGTTTGGAAAGCCCAAGGCATGGGTCTTTCACTCTTTCACAAAATTACTTGATTCACTTTATTTTGCCAAATGTATGTTTATTCCAGAAATTGGATTGGGTACTTGAAGTTCAATAGGGAATAAGATCCACCTTCTGATCTCAATGAGTTATAGTCTTTAGGGAAAGAGAAAAACCTAACTTAAATATATAGTAGTAGGTATTAATAGTTATAACATTTCTTAGAACTTTATGTATATCAGATCATGTAATTCTCACATAATCCATTATGAGCTAGCTATCATTATAATTATCTCCATTTTACAGATAAAGTTGAGGCATAGGGGAGTTAAGGAACTTGCCCAGGGTTATACTGTTAATTAATGTCAAAGCATGAGATGTTCTGGAATCTCAGATAAAGTGACCTTATCCCAACCTTAGGGATCAGGGAAGTATCTATTAGAGGTCACCTGGTATGAATCTTGAAGGATGTAAGAGAAAACTAGGGTGGAGAATCCTTGGTAAGGGGTATAGGCTGCACAAACAATGGGTTAATAAATAGGATTTGCCAGACATCTTTGTCCATCCTGGCTCATAGGTTTTAAAGCTCATACAATCAGTGATTTCATCATTCTTGAACAACATGAGGCTCAGAGAAGTAGCAATGAAACTGTAGAAAGAGCCCTGGGTTTATTAGCCCCATCTGACAGATTTATAATCCCCATTATACTGTAGCCCAGTGAGTAAGTGATTTATTTAAGGCAGGACAGGTAATAAATGAAGGAGTTAGAATTTGAATCCAGGTCATTTGGCTCCAGAATCAATACAGTAAACCACCTCCCTTCACAGGGACTCCATTAGGCTTCCTTTAGTGGACTGAGAATTACAATGACCTCCAGTTTATTTATATCAAAATAAGCTTGTGGGAATAAGTCAGGGAAACACCATCCAGCGTGTATGTGTGTGTGTTTCCAACTCGGACAGTTCCTAAGTCTGTAAATCAGTCTTTAGCTCATGTGCATCTTGTTAAGCAAAAGTTATCACTCTCAGCCTTGGCAAAGATGCCTCAGTAACTTTTGCTTCTATAATAGCTCCCGGCCATCGAGTGGGAGGACAATTACACTTATGGCCTATGTTTTGGAATCAGAAGATGAACTTTCTTTTAGATTGACCTGCACTGTGGTTTTCCTGAGAACATGATTATGATTTTACAATCTGGAAGGCAAGTGATGAGCTCAACAACAGCACATTGTAAGCTCTGGGAGTGCAGAGCTTCATCTTACTCATCTCTTATCCCTTTCCTTGTTTCTATACTTGAACCAGAGCATGGCCATGGTGAGTGCAGAGTGTCTGAAGACAGCTGGGATGAAAGAAGGCTGTTATTTTCTGAATGTTTGTCTCCCCAAAATTTATATGTCAAAATCCAAAATCCCAAAGATGATAGTATTAGGAGGTAGCACTTTTGGGAGATGCCTAAGTCATGAGAGTGGAGCCCTCATGGATGGGATCAGTGTCTTTGTGAAAGAGGATCCAGAGAGATCTCCAGCCCCTTCACCAGGTGAGGACACAAGTGAGCAGGCACCAGATATGAAGCAGATATGAAGTGATCTTGCTATTATATTAATCTTTGTCTTCCCAGCCTCTAGAACTATGAGAAATAAATTTCTCTTGCTTCTAAGATACAGAGTCTGGAATTTTGTTATAGCAGCCTGAACAGACTGAAACAAAAGCCTTATCTACAAGTGTGCTTCTCTCTTCTGAAGCAGTTGATTCTCCATTCAGGTTATATGTTAGAATTACCTGGGGAGACCGAAAAATCCAGTGACCAGGGCTCCACCCAAGACCAATTCAAACAGAAATCTGGGAGTGAGAATGGAACTCAAACATCAGTATTTTTCAAAATATTTATTCTCCAGATGATTCTAATTTTGAACCAAAGGTTAGGAACTACTCTGTAGGAACAGACCTGCAAATATTTATAAATATTTATAGCTCTAGATATTTTGAAGTCACACTTGTGGCTATTCTAACCAATTCACTTGTCACTCAATCAGTAAAAGCTTAGAGACAGACAGGTGAAATCAGAGATCAGGATGGTGGCAAAGAGCTATAAACCCTACTTTGGAACCAGCAGGCAAGTTGGTTCTGCAACAGTGGCTCACCTTCAGTCATCTTCAAAAAGAAATACAGTAATTTCAGTTTATTGAGTGGAGTTCTTCTAGAGCAGACCCCCTTCCTAGTTCACAACCACTTCCCTTTGTGGTTTAAATATCATGGGTTACCACTGATTCTTATTTGCAGCCTTTGTCAACACACACACACAACTTTCTCAGGATAAAATTTTTCTAAGTTGACTTTTTCTACAAAGAGTTATTTTGCTTATGATATTTACATAGTTCTTTCCAGAAAGAAAAGCATAACCATATGGTCAACAGGAGACTCCATGGATCACTGAGGTGACCATGAGTGTCAGCCAGCACTCCTTGCATTGTGCTTTAACGTGACTCTTTGGACCTCCGATTCTTCATGTGTCAAATGAATCAATAGGACCATCTGACTACATCAAGCTAATGTTCTTTGAGTCTGGGATTCATTTTTCTAGAGGATCCAACCACGTGGGAGATTACTTTTATTCATCTAGCAGATTAAACTCTTCAGATTCTTAAAGGGGCTTTGTTTCTTCTAATTCACCATCTCCCTTCTTGCACCACCGACCTTGTCGAACAGTTGCTAAAAAAGTAAATGTTCCAAGCTAGGGGACTTTTTGGACACAGATTATGAAACTTTAGGTGTGATGTTGGCCAAGCAAAGTGGGTGGTTTTCTTTGTGGAGTATGGTAGGAGAGAAGAGAAAAAAATATCTGCTTTTAATGCATCAGAACTAACCACAAAATAATTGGGCCTGCAGTCTAATCATGCTTTTGTTTATTCACCTCATATAAAAGTCTCTTAAGAATGCATTTGAGCACAATATATAATAATAATACTATAACATACATTGTGAGAAACTTTGGAAAACAATAAAATGTCCACCTGAAATAAGCAGTGTTCATAGACATAGAAACCCATTGGTCATGCACATTTGTGCCATTTCTTGAACTACTGAGTCACAATGCTGAACTGAAAGCATGAAATAGATTTTACAGAGACTGAAGCCAGTCAGAGGTCTAACAAGTGTTATCAGAAGCTTCACATTTGCATAATTTACTATGTCAGTTCACATTTCATTGTAAAATTCACATTGTTTTTATTGTTTTCTTTAGTAATTAATTGGAACATTGACATTCCTGCTTAATGGCAGGCTGGGAAATTTCTCTTCAAAGTCAGTAGTTTGGGGACTCTCAGAAGAATGATTGGTGAGTTGCTTGTTAAACCAAACGTAGTGTTTCTTGTTAAACTGAAGCCTCAATTATAGTAGAACTCAGTTAAAACTCAACTCATGTGTACAGATTTGAATAGAACAGGGGTAAAAACCATAGCCCACTGCCCCCACACCCCAGCAAACTATACAAAAGTAAAATCTCAGTAGAAACCATTAGTATCTAATGTGAGAGTCCTGTTTTCAAAGCCAGTTCATGAAGGAGTTGAGCAGTATTAGCAACTCAGACCAGGAAAAGGGCAGACCCAACTGGCGAGGGGGACATCTCTTCAGCAATGTTCAGGTTATATAATAATACACAATACAAAACGTTACAAGAAAAGTTGCAACTCTTAGGCAGAGTCTTCTACACAAATTGAACACCACCGTTGGCAGGCAATGTTAGATATATAAATTAATAACTTACAAAACATTACATTATATACATTAAGTAATAAATACACGGTTATAAACAGAAATGGAGGTGTTAGTACAGAAGGCAGTGCAAGAGAAAGACGGCAGCATTAAATTGGAAACAGTGTAACTGGTGTGAGCATGAAGAGGGGAGCAAGAGAACAGGATGGGGATCGTGCAACCCCAGCGGCACAGGGGTTCAGGACCCGACAGGGCAATTGCCTTGTGAAGCTGAATTCTACACAGACTGTTACTGTGAACAAGACAACTACCCATTCCTACCCCTTAGTTTGTTCAACTTTATTCTGTTTACAGCAAAGAGGTGCAATTCTAGAGGGAAAAAAGTACTTTCAAAGCAGGCAGACAGAGATCTGTTTTAAGGGCAACTGAGGAGTTGTTTGGGACCATAGGGGAAGGAAGTCGAATGTGGTTAGAAGTGTAGCCTTTCTATTTGCAAAAGTAACTGTAATTGAGTGAAAGATATTGCCCAAGAAAGAAGGAAGACAATTTCCTTTCCTTTTTTTTCCCCCTCAGAAAGAGTCAAAAAAGTTTTTGTCAGCTTGTAATGCTTATCTGTGTAGAAGCTGATACTAAATTCTAGGTATTCAACAGGATTTTAAACACGTGAAAATGTTTTACAAAAAAGGCACACGGGGTGGCAGACAAGGGGACAGGTAAGCAGATTTAGAAATGACCTTATTAGTCAGTTCAGTCACCAGAGGGGACAGATGCCCAAAACATAGTGCAGAAAAATCTCTCAGTTTGGTGTCTTCCACTTTCAAGCCATTCGGTCGTGATGCACAGTTGGCCTCCAGAACCACAGAAAGCTTCAGCTCTCCACTCAGCTTGCAAGCAAGGCAAGTCAACCGTGGAATTTCCTGAGCCGCTGCTATTTGCTTCACGGTCTTGCATTCTGGCTCCGAACTCAAGTAACTGGAAAGGCCACATGGCCCTTGTCCCGTGCAGGCCTCGGCCCCCATGGCAGGCTGGCCCTACCATACAGCTGGCATGCTCGTCAAGGGTGGAATGTTCATCTCCGCATGAAGAGGGAGATTATGTGTTGATCAGGGACTTGTCTTCTGTGGTGATATCTACCTCAGTCTCTCCCAGAGGATCCCTATTTTCCGGATCGATCACACAGAGCGTCTTTGTGCTGCCAAAATAGCTGTGGCCCTCGCCATCTTTTTCGGGGCCTTCAGAATCCTCCTCTTCGAGGGTTAGTTCAAACTGAAACTTCTCCATCAGACCTTGGCAGTCTCTGTTCTGCTCGTCCAGTGGTGGGGAGGGGCTCTGGGGTATCATGCTCTGATACCAGTTCCTGTTATCTTCTAAAGTATCCAGAATGTCCTGGGCATCAGGCTGCACCAGGTCCGCCCAGGTCTCCCACAAGGGATGGACAATGTAGTCGATGAAGCCCACCTGAAGAAAAATAAAGTTACATCTCTGTTATTGTGATGGGCCCTGGAAAAGCAAGCAAGCTGCCCTGGTTTGCAAGAGGAAAAAGAAAAAAGACACAACAACCCAACAAAGATTAAATAATACCAGATTCTGTTATTTGGGCATTTACTATATGGTACATCCTGCACTGAATGCAATATATGCATTATTGCTCTTAATCCCACAGATTGAGAATGGATATTCACCATTCACAAAGGAAAACTGAGGAGACCCACTGAGGTTCAGTGAGACTCATCGAGGTTCAGAAATATCTTGTCAGAGGTCACAGAGCCAGTAAACGGTGGAGCTGGGACTCTGTCCCAACTTTGTCTGACTCCAAAGCCTGTGTTGGTCTCACTAAAACTAGATTACTTTTCCTCTGACGTGTGCCAAATAAGAAGTCTGGATATAACCCTGGCTGGGAATGGCTTTGTCACTCCTTGGATTCTGTGAGTCATTCTCTGAAGAAGGAAGCCCCTGGTCCACTGAGCTCTGACTCAACATTCTTTCCCTGATAACTTTAAAATATGCCATGGTTTTAAAACGAAAGGGAGCCAGCCCAGGATGACTCTGGCATGTCTCAAGTCCTGTGGAATGCTTTTGGTTTGTAGACGACGTAGGTAAAACACTTGAAAATACTTCAAGCTCCTAAACAAATAAATATCCCCTCTGTGGACATGTCTGCAATTGTTTTAGATCCAGAGGGCACACCATCATTTCCATTGGGAGAAAGAAGGAAAAAATAAAGACAATTAAGCGGTTCCTTTGCTAGTGTTCCTGTGAAGAAACATGAAGCTTATGGCTCTGTTCTGGTTTACGCAGGGGCTATGCATCCTGCATGTGCTGGCTCTGTGGCCTTATGCTGACCCGTCCACTGTGGGACAAACAGGAAACATTGGGGGTGGGAGCAGGTTGAGAGAAAGAACAGGCACTAGGTGAATGAGGGAATGGAATTCCCCTGTTGTGGTCTGAGGAGCTGGAGAGATGCTGGGTCAGGATCCAGGGGTAGACAAGCAAGGGCAACTTCTGTGCACCCATGGGGCATTACACAGCTAACTCTCCACACTGCTGGAAACCTCTTTGTTAATATTCTGGTTTGGGGCCAGTTATTTCATACATCCCAAGTTGTACCATATCAAAGAACCTTAGCCATACATGACTCTTATCTTCCTATTTTCTTTCCTTCCTTCCTCTCTTTCATTCTTTTCTCTGGTGTTTCCCTAGCATTAACAGAATTCACACCAAAGTCAGGGTATCTCTGATCTGTACTGGTTATAAGACCGACTATAGATGATTCAAATATTTCTCTTCCACCCACTCTTCTTTCCTCTCTTTTAATTCTTTACATGTGTTTAAAGGTTTTTAAATACTATTTTCAATGTGTTTTCCAGGGATTTGGAAAAAAAAAAAAAAGCTCATGGCAATGGAGAAAATTCAATCAGCTGAACTACAGTGCAGCCATTTTCTTTCTTCATTTGTTTTGCTCTTGCTAAATGTTCAGCATTTATAAGAAAGGCAGCCTCTAGTTGCTTATTTCCTAGGCCCTGGGGTGAGAGAACACTACAGATCTGAAGAGCACCTAGTCAAAGGTTTCACCACCAGTCTACTCAGACAGTGCTCACCAAAGCCCATCTGTGGGAAATGCCACAGTGGACCACAATGTCATGGAAACAGGGAGACCTGTTCACAGTGATGGAGAGTGCTCTGGGTGGAGGACAGTGATGAGCTGGTGAACTGAACCAAGAGGGCAGGTTATTCACCTGACACCCTGCTGTAAGGATATCGATACTTTCTAGTGCTACGTATTTTTCAGCTAGGGGCATCTCCCTGCCTACAGTCTAATGTACCTCCAGCACAGAGGGAGTTTGTAACTAACTTTGGATACAACCAAAAGATCTCAGTCTAGTCTCAGAAGTGTAGAGGCAAACTTGGATCTACAGATCAAAACCACGTCTTTTAAGTTCTGCCCTGACAGGTGGATTCTTTACCACTAGTGCCACCTGGGAAGCCCATGTGTATGTGTGTGTGTACACACACACACACACACACACACACACACATATATATAATATGCATATTTGGGACACAGGACAGGGCTTTGACCATGAGGCAGAAGAGATATGTGGAAAAGAGATTCGCCACCTCTGGTGATGGTGGCAGTGTGTATGATTCTGGACACTGAAAACAAGGTTCAAGAAACAAGGGTGAAGAGTAGAGGTTCTAGATAAAGACAGAGCTGGGGGAAACCTGGAGGGATGAGATGGCAGCATTCGGTTAACTCAGTTGGATTTGCTATGGTCATAGGTACTGATCTACACTGAGGATACACCATCCAAACTTTGATGGGTTTTCTGAAGACCGCTTTATCTCCTCACTGCGAAATTGAGTGTAATGGAGAAGGCAAATGAGTCACGAGTATAATGAAACTAAATAAGTAGTTGCTTCCTTATAATTTCGCACCCACATATATATGTATATATATGCATATGTGTATATATATGTATATATGCTACTTAGTTGCTCTGTTGTGTTTGACTCTCTGTGGCCCCATGAAATACAGCCCGCCAGGCTCCTCTAACCATGGAACTGTCCAGATAAGCATACTGGAGCAGGTTGCCATTTCCTACTCCAGGGGATCTTCCTGACCTAGGGATTGAACCCATGTCTTTTGTGTCTCCTGCACTGGCAGGTGGATTCTTTACCACTAGTGCTGCTACCTGGGAAGCCCGTGTATATCTGTGTGTGTGTGTGTATATACACACACATATACATATATATAATACATATTTTATATAGGTATATTATATATAATATACATATATATATATTTAAGAGAAAATAGCTAGAAAGAGTCCTCCAGTTCAACCATCAGCAGAGCCTACAGAAACTTTAAAAACCTTATATTAGATACCTGGGATTTTTCCACAGAAGCTGTGTGCTTATCACACATGGGGCTGATCTCCATTCCCCTCTCCCGCTCTTTGTCTCCCTGCTGGAAAAATTCCTCCATGATTCGGTCTGTCCACTGTCGATACAATTCCAGGGACTTGGTGGGGTTACTCAGGTCTGCACAGTGTACCATGTTGCGAAGGACCTGAAATCATCAAGTTTTGAAAATCCCATAAAATTAGGTATAAATACTACCAGAACATCTCATCCCTCTTGTACTAGTACTCTTGGTACCAGACCCAAGAACATTTTAGTTGCATTATAATTATGGTGTTTGCACCAAAAAAGCAAGATTACAACGGTGCTGGCCAGAGTTGGTTATTTGCCATTATTAGTGTCCCGAAAGGGAAAATGTGTCTTCTTCTATTGACACTCACTGAATTTAAAAATTGAAAGGGACATGAGAGGTCAGATGCTGCTGCCATAGTTTCTTTTCCTCAGTTTGGAAAAAATGCAAAGAATTACTCAAAGTAGATGTCTTCATATTTTCCACTTGTGGAAAGAGGAGACCAGCTGAGGGCAGTTTGTAACCAAAACAGACCTGACAAAGCTCAAGTCAGTGGGATTTATATCCAAACACGAGCTTTCGGGATCAGCAGGCACGTACACCCTATTACAATGAGATTTTGCTGTTTATTTTTAGAATTAAGCAACTCAATAAGTAGAGTTCTGTTTTTCTTTGTAAATTAGAGGATCAACTTGAATATCCATTTCCTTTGCTTGTTCTTAAAATAAGCCTGAAGTTGTAATCGTAACCTAGGACATGCAACTAAGTACATTTATTTGTTTCCTTTTTTTAATTGTTGTTTCATTTAGTGCGGTGCGGCTTTGTGTTAAATCAAAGGCTTCCATCCAATACCTGTATACGATCAGTATAGTTGTCCAGGAGAAGAACACCCGAACTTGTAACTTTCTTTGTTTCTACCATTGTCTTCAGGTCTGCCAGCAGGCTCATGTGTTTGGACATGTCAGTTGCTAAGACCTGGGGTTAAAAAAAAGAAAAGAAAACTCTCAACAAACTCAGTTTATCAAGGAGAATGAATGGATTTTCTCTTCCCGCAGAAGTAAAAGTAAGTAAGGATCACAGAGAGGCCAAAGTCTCACCATGTCAATAACCATCTTCCTGAGTGTTTGACGTTGTTTCTTGGTGAGATTCTGGAAGATGTCACAGTGTTCTTCTTGGAGCAGTTTGAAACCCACGGCAAGGTGATGGTTTTCCAACACAGACTCATCATTATACATCAAAGCAAGTTCTGAATCTAGTAAACAAGATTATGATTTAATGAAAAGGGATACAATTCAAACAGTGACATTACCTCAGTATGAAATCAGAGCAAGTTCTCTCCAAATGATTTCAAGAACCAAGACCCTATATGTCATTTTCCCTTAGAGAAACAGTCTCCCTCTAAAAAGAGTCACTTTCTAAAAAAAAAAGCTTCTAGTATATATTAGCATATAAATGTTCTTTTTGGTTAAAAGTTATAGTATTTTTAAAATCCTTTTTCTCTTTTTCACTTCAGTTGAAGAATTTGACATTTTAGGTAAGGGCATTCCCAAGCAATTAAATCCTATTTTTATCTCAGTTTGCAACTTCATGTCTTCACATATTTTGTACTTCGGAAAAGAAAAGACTGAAAATGTCACTAAATTTTATCTGAGGTATTACAATTTTTCACATTATTTCACTTTTTGATATATTTCCCAGCTCTGTCAATTGTGAGTTTTGGATTTTCGAAGAATATAATGGTGTGAGTTTAAATTTTTACTTTATCCAAATAATATAGCTTTTTGAAGTTTTTTATAAATATGGTAACAAAACAATAATTTTTTACAGCAATCTTGATGTCCCATTTTCTGCCCTGCTGCTGCTGCTGCTGCTAAGTCGCTTCAGTCATGTCTGACTCTGTGTGACCCTATAGATGGCAGCCCACCAGGCTCCCCCATCCCTGGGATTCTCAAGGCAAGAACACTGGAGTGGGTTGCCATTTCCTTCTCCAATGCATGAAAGTGAAGAGTGAAAGTGAAGTCACTCAGTTGTGTCCAACTCTTAGCAACCCCATGGACTGTAGCCCACCAGGGTCCTCCATCCATGGGATATTCCAGGCAAAAGTACTGGAGTGGGGTGCCATTGCCTTCTCCGATTTTCTGCCCTAGGGCCCTATAATGCCAGAAACTGCATTATGTGGATACCTAAACTATAGTTTCTAGCCTGCCTTTCACACAGAAAAATCACAGGCATCCTTTGAACAGCGCCATGATCTGTTGTTGAGAACACGGTCATCAAACTCTTGAAGCCACATTTTCTCCTAGTCAAGAATAATAGTCAAGTGATGATAATATGTTACTAGCAGTAGGTGCTATTAGTCATAAACCATTGTTTTAACTGTGCTTTGAGTTACATCTTCAGAAAAGGTGGTGGGAAATGTGAAGTCATTTCAGCACTCTTGCCTCGTTCATCCTGTGATCAACAGCATAGATCTGCAAGCTGGCTTTTATGTATTGTAATGCTGTACATGGCTCTGGCAGAAAGGCCATTTTTCTGTGTGAACTGGCCTACATATGGGATGACTCATGATGCCACAATACACCAGCTGATATAACTCACACAGACAAGCAGCTGCCCAGAGATTATGTTCTTTCAATGGAAAAATGAGGTAAAATAAACAAGGTACCTCATACCTAGTCATTCAAATATTCTGATGATAAAAGATGATAAGGGCTCTTTGACAACAAGTAGCTCCAACATTTCTTAAAACTGTCAGCACTTGATGTTAATCTTGACCACAACAAGATAACAATATTCTCAGAAGAGAAAAGTATTTAGGTTTTCAGCATTTAGAAATGGTGGGGAAAATCATGGGTTTTCATTAGCATGGATACTTAATGTTTTGAGCATGATAAATGCTTCAAGTAGGGCTTGGGATCCTAAGGTTGGACCAACCCTGAAGGTCACTGAAGTCAGACCAGTCCATATTACTGACCAGTCCATAATCAAACCTATGCAGTTGGAAGAGAGGGTGGGAGACTTTTAATGACCCAGCCGTCCACCCTGAATTGTAGAAGCCTATTCCAGTGCTTTTTCTGGAGTCTTATTTCTATTTGGAGGCTTGCATGCTCAGAGCCAACATTTGGACCTGCTTCCTCTGTAGAAAGGGACACTAGTGGGTCACCATGCTCTCTGTGAGAGCACTGCATAATCCTGAAAATCATTACCACGTTATTCCCAAGCCTTTCCTTGTCCTTACTAGATAATTCCACATCAGGTACTCTTTCCTCACATATTGTATTTTCCAAACGTTGAGTGCTTTTTATGGGTCCCCTCTGACCTTTCCCAAGTTCTCCATGCAGCTCAAAATGATGTTGCTAGACTGGACACAGTATCCAGGAAAGGTCTAACTAGTCTAGTGGAATGGAAGGATGACCTCATTATTACTCTTATTATTATCCATAATGAAAACATTAGGAGGAAAAAAATGAAGCAGTGAATCATACAATTATCTCGAATGACTATTCTAGTGGTGAACTCACTTGTGTTGATGAGAAACTGATTGGAGACTCCAGGATGATCAACGTCATGGATAGCAGCTGCAAAAATGGCAGCCAGAATTTCCAAATCTGTGAAGACGGCCTGTAGAGCAAAATGAGCTCATTGAATTCCGTGTTCCATTAGCCTAGCCTGCTGATTCAGCTTCACACTGAGGTACCCCATTTCATTCATGTGGTTTGTTGATTTACATAATCTCTCAATACACATTCAATTCAATGTAGATTCTGTCCATCATCACAAGGTCTCTTAATGTGCACATCAAGCCTGCAGGCTGTGGCTCGGGGAATGCTTATAGTAAAAGATCAGGTGGTACCCAATGTTTGTTTCTCGGATAAGTGGTAGGGCAGGATAGTGCTTATGTAACGCAAGCACATACAGGTCAAAGAAGCAAGTCAGACTGGCTCCGCCCAGAGACATAAAAACCTTCGTATGTTTTCAGGCTGAGTAAGGCCAAATTCCAGATTTATAAGACTGCCAATAAGTTGTTTTTTAAAAACTAACCGTGTAGTGTGGTCAGAAGCCTTTGCACTTTCCATTCATACATTCAATAAATACCTATCCACTCAGTGATTACTCTCGACAGAATATGAGAACATTTCTAATAAGTGAGACCTGATGCCCAGTACTCAACTCCCGTGAAGCCTCCTTTGCCCCACCTGTACACAATGATTTAAACCTAGTATTTATTTAGGTATAACTTGCTTCTGGCTAAAATGTCTTCCTCTGGCTGAAATGTCTTTCATCATCCTTTGGGGTTACTTACATCTCTGATGCTTCAAATCAAATTATGCACACACACATTTAACTCTTCCTTCTCTAAACATCTGTGGCACTCACAATCAATTTCTAGCCACACAGTGGTGGTGGTTTAGTTGCTAAGTTGTGTCCAATACTTTGACCCCACGGACTGTAGCCTGCCAGGCTCCTCTGTCCATGGGATTTCCCAGGCAAGAATATTGGGGATCTTCCTAACCTAGGGATTGAACCCAGATCTCCTGTATTGCAGGCAGATTCTTTGCTGACTGAGCCACCAGGGAAGCCCCTGCCACATAGTAGTAACAGCGATAGATAGTTGATAAACAGTGTTGTCCCACCGTGTGATACTTACACGGATATAAAAATAATATTGTTTTTTCCTTCAGGGAAATAAAACAGTCTTAACTTCTTGGATTTCATTTCTCAGAATATATGGAATCCAAGCAATAGAGCAGGGGTCAATTTAATCTTTCTTCACCCTCCAAGCTGAACGTGCAAAAGTGGTCTGGGCTAGGGCATAGACAGTCTCTTCCTGGGTGAGCCTGCACATTTTGGAAATACCTAACCACCACTGCCATCTGTCAAGGGAGAGTATGGCCTGCTGGACCCCCTGGGCTGCATATATTGATATATACAAATGTACTGTCAGTGAGGGAAGCAGCCACAGCCACCTTCTAGAAAGATATCAGACAAGATGGAATGCTATCTCTATTTGCTTCAGCATTATTAAATCCTCAGTTCTAGATTTTCAGTTACTTTTCCTTCAATACATAGAATCAGTTTTATGAACTCTTAGGAGAATAAGCCTATGGATGCTTATTATTAATAGGAACTGTATGCTTAGTCACTCAGTTGTGTCTGATTCTCTGTGACCCCATGGACTGTAATTGACTAGGCTCCTCTGTCTATGGGGATTCTCCAGAAGAATACTGGAGTGGGTTGCCATGCCCTCCTCCAGGGAATCTTCCCAACCCAGGGATCGAACCCAGACTCCCATATTGCAGGCAGATTCTTCACTGTCTGAGCCACTAGGGAAGCCCGATAGGAACTATTGGTAACATTTTATATTATATTTCTGTGCTCTCTCTCACAGTGCCTGGGATAGTGTGGCAGCAATTCAGATCAGCACATACAGACTATACACTAGATGTCAAACTAGATACTTATTAGGTACTGGAGACACAATGAAAAATAAAGCTCCCTGTTACCAGCTTGATAATTAAATATTTTTTCAAATGTAAAAGAGGCAAAGGAAAGGCTACTCTAATACCAGAAAGCAAGTAGAAATGTCATCCACTTATATTAATAACCTGATTGATACATGTTATACATAATATAAAGAGCCAGTTCAAGTATGTACAATCACCTAATTACATTATTTCTCTAAATATATCATATCTTCTATGGTACTTTTTAAAGAGGATGGGCAAGGTATGCAAACCAGATCATAACTACTCACATCTAAAGCTGGCGTAGAAAGAAGAACATGGGTTGACTGGGCCACATCAGCAGCATGTAGGCTGTTATGGTACGCCACATCTGCATGGTAATGGTCTTCCAAAGTCATCATGTAGGTAACAAAGGTGTCAGATGAGATTTTGAATGTCTTCAGGAGGTCTCTTTCCTGTATAACAAAATGGGATAAAAAATAAATAAGTGGATGTCCAAAGATGAAGAAAAGCCAAATCAGAAAGGTAAACTGGGATGGAAAAAAAACCATAAAGAAGATCCAATTGGATAACCAACATTCACTCCTATTTACTCACCTGGAATATGGCATACATGATGCATGTTAGGGGCCTATTATGTGAATATCCAGCTACATTGAAGATGTTAAGGCCCCATTTGTTCAGGTCTTCCAGCTCCTGTCATCAAAATGAGAGAAATTTAGAAATAAAAACACTTTTGTTAGCAGGCCTCAGCGTTTTCATTTATTCTGGGGGCACGAGTTGACTCAGTCTATAGAGTATCTATTTGGTGTTCCAGTTACATGAACATTTGAAAATGGAATGGTCTGGGAGGTTGGGTGTCCTCTTCATGTTAGTTACACGCTTTTGTATATATTTTTCAAAGAGGGAGAGTGTGTGTATATTTGTAAATCTGGCTGCTGGCCTATAATTTTTCTGCCATGTCAGTCCTCAACCAATGTTGCTTTCAGAAGTAGGTATAAGTGATTAGAGGTCATCCTAGCCCTATTTCCCTGTAGCTCCCCTTCTCTGCTCACTGGTCCATCAGTAACAACTAGAAAACAATCTCAGCTAGAAAACTCCTCCGCCCTTTGCTAATTATCACTGAGAACCACGTCAAGGAGACTTAGCTGCTAGAATGTACATGAATCAACCCTAATTTAGTGTAAAAGGTCATGAAGATGCTAGTCACCCATTATCTCCTAGAGCTTCTGGGCTACAGAAAGACCTGGAAGAAACATCATTCCATCCTGTGTTGTGGGATTATTCCAAGATTATCTGATTAAAGGAGCAATTTATTCTATTATTAATTATTGCCCAGAGTAAGTGATACAGGGGGGAGGAAGGTTTGGCAGCCCACTCCAGTATTCTTGCCTGGAGAATCCCATCAACAGAGGAGCTCTGGTGGGCTAAAGTCCAAAGGGCTACAGAGTCAGACATGACTGAAGTGACTTAGCATGCACACACTAGGAATACAGGCTCTCTGTAGAGTCTTGGCCTGATATGTTATCAGCCTTCCGCTAATGACATCTTTCAGCTACCGCCTCACTGAATGTTCATTTGATATCATTTCATAGTCTCACAAGGCTGAAAAGTCACCTTGCACAGCCTCCGAGAAGAGGTATGAATTCTTTCTGAGCCTTCCTCTACTACTAGGGTTAAGGCTCAAGAGTCAATGCTGTCAATTTCTCTCATTTCTTCTCCAGTTCTGCCAATCAGTACATATTTTCTTACTGATCCTTTGCATACAGTCTCTGAAATATCCTTTGGATAATTCAGTCCTGCCTACTGCCCTTACCTTGGATTCTCCTAATACGTGTTCAACAGGATTCTCCATTCGTGAGTTAATGAACCCAACTCAGGTCAAAATCTGGTCTTTTGGTATAAAAAAAGGGTCTTTAACTAGGTGTACCGCAATGGAAAAACAGGGCACATCAGCCTCATCATACTATTTAATAATAAAGCAAAAGCGACCACTATCATTTTCTAATAGGTTTTGGGCATCTGTCTGCTGTAAAGCAGCGCCACATGTGCACACACCCAGCTTATACACACCTTGGCTAGATGATCTTCATTTTCCGTGTTGACTCCAAAGCGTGAGATGCTTGTATTATTTAAGCTTGAACTATGCATCAGTTTTTTCACTCCGCTTATCTGTGTCATGAGCTGTTGCTTTTTCTTTTTCTCCCTGTCTTTCTGGGTGGGAGATGGAATCTCCACGTCATTCTGTTTGTCTGCAATAACAACAACAAAAAAAAGGTTTTTCAGTCCCTGCATGCCAATGAGAACCCCTGTGTGCCAGTGAAAACCCATTACAATATTCAAAACAACTTCTAATGGTCTGTCATGGATAGCACACCTTAGGAAGGGCTATCCTAGCATTATCTCAGTTGACCTCCAGGACAATCCTGTGATAGGTGATTTAATCTCTAAAGCAGCCAACTGAGGTCCACAGGAGCTAAATCACTTGTTCAAGAATGGCAGTTGGAACTCAATCCCAGGTCTTCTGTTTGCAGGGTGATTTGGGGGAATTACACTCATACATTTTCAAGGTGTGACATCAACATTTATATGTAAATTTCTCATTAAAATGAATAACTTGTCTGTGTATATAATCAAAAATGTTCATGTAGCCAAGCCCAGGTTAATAAAAACATGCTTTATGTTTTGCTCACTTTATTATATTTGTATTTATTTTTTTAATTTAAAAGATCCATATAACTGTAGCTAGGTTCAGTTTAGATGAGTGGCATATATATTAGAAAAATGAATGGTTTATAATCTTTGAATGATTACTTTAAAGCTTTGGTTTATTACCATTTGAGGTTTAGACAAAGACTATACTTTCAGTATTATTTCATACCTTGCGTCTATGAATCCCATGAATAATAACAATGCCTCTCATTTGTAACAGGCATTACATTTATTAAAATATGCATATTAAATATTTATAATCATCTCATTTAATCTTTTAAAAAATTCTGCTACAACAAGATAATAGGAGAGCTAGGGTTAGTGAGCGGAAAAGGCAATGGCACCCCATTCCAGTACTCTTGCCTGGAAAATCCTATGGATGGAGGGGCCTGGTAGGCTGCAGTCCATGGGGTCACTGAGAGTCAGACACGACTGAGCGACTTCCTTTTCACTTTTCACTTTCATGCATTGGAGAAGGAAATGGCAACCCACTCCAGTGTTCTTGCCTGGAGAATCCCAGGGACGGGGGAGCCTGGTGGGCTGCCGTCTATGGGGTCGCACAGAGTCTGACACGACTGAAGCGACTTAGCAGCAGCAGCAGCAGCAGCGGGGTTAGTGAGAGAAACATATCTACATGCTCAAAAGCTCTTTCTTCTATATCATGAGATTAAAACATCAGCAATCAAATATTCTATTTCACTTCACAGGGGGATGGATGGATCCTGAGAGTTCTTCTTCAAAACGCATCAACTCTCAGGCCACAGATATGCCTGTGGGTGCACCGAGGCTATCATTTATTAAAGTGCTCGACAGCTACATCACTGAACTAAATGAGACCCTGTGGCTGAAAGAGTTAATGCAGCTTCCAAAAGTTCCTACATTTATCTCTACTTGTTTCAGCGAAAATGAATCCAAAGACAACTTCCCCATTTGAAAATGACACGTTTCCAGATGGCCTGCCGGGATCTAGATGATTTGCTCTCAACTCTGGCAGCTGATGGCATAGTCACATGTTCTCCCTAGAGACCTCCGCCTGCTCACAGGACCCTGTGGACAACTCATCAAAGCAAAGCGAGCCCAGAGACAGACACGGAAGCAGCTGTTCTGGACCCTGGGCACCTGGCTGCAGGGCTGGAGCAAGGGTTTTCTCTATCCCTGGAATCTCAGTGCTGTCTCTGGGTGTCCCCCACCTCCTCGATTCATCAGCCTATGACTCTACTTTAGGGAAGAATTTTAGTGGTCATCTTGATTAGTTTAGGGGTTTCCAGCATGGTTCAGCATAACCCAGGGAACTTTTGAAAAATACAGACTTATGAGCCCCACCCAGTCCTACTGAACCAATTTTTTAAAAAAAAGCTGTCCAAGTGACTCTGATGGTCAGAGCCAGGTTTGGGAACCAATAATAATCCCACACACTCATTTTTCAGATGAAGTCAGCAACTTTCCCAAGCTCAAAGGGCAATTTATTCAACAGATATTTATTTTGCAATTACCTTGTTCCAGACAGTGATTTAATAGCATAGAACCCAGGCCCCTTAAGGTTCCCGTTAAAATCTCTTTCTGGTCTCTCAGTCTTTGGCACAAAACTATATTGGCATTATTTTTGAATTTACTTTTCTCCCTGTCACCTCACTCCTAATAATGACTACTTTTGCTAAAAGGCCACTATAACCCCTGCCTCTCCTAATGTCATTCTTTACCATTCTGGTTAAAGAAGCTGTTGGATTCTTCTGTGCCAATGCAGACACAAAAATCTGTAGTGAAACTAGCAGCTTTTTCTCTGCGTTTAATTAAAGATTCCCTGCAACAGGGAGTCATTGAGCCAAACCACTACTCTGTCTGGGATGTTACAATAAAGAAGAAACCCATTACCTGCAGAGAATGCCATTTTGACATTAATGGGTGTTTCCCTATGCAGGCATTGGAACAACTGATGGGTTTCCCTACTCTGAATTTCCTGTTAAATGCTTAGCCAGCGCCATACGGAAATAACCTGAAACATACACTCAAAGAATCATAATAAACAGTTTGTGAATTTACGTTTATAGAATGATCAGACTACAATGGGGAAACAGTGGAACTGTACAAAATAAATAAGGAAATAAACAGAAGCAAGAAATGGTCACATCAAAACTCTGATAATGACATCATTGGAGGTGCTTTCTTGGCTAGGTTGCAGCATTTAATCCTGCAAAATTCCTAAATTCTTTTTCAAGATTTTCAAGATGTAGGAAAGATTTTCAATCCCCTGACAGTAAGTCGGGGATCTAAAGGGGTGACTTTGCTCTGTTTGTAGCAATACTAACTAAATTGTAATATCACATCTAAAGATCTTGCTTTAATCTATGCTCCTACCCCCTGAGTCCTTACTTCCTCCTGTACCAGCAACTTGAGCCCATTATCCTATATCACCATCACAGAGTGTCTGCACTGATTGTCTCTCACCTGCCTTTCAGGCTGTCTATCTGAATACCATCCTCTTAAATGAAACACACAAGTTTCACAGAGCCCTGCAATGGGGGATTTCCCTCTGTCCTGGATGACATATTGTAACTTTCAGTGACTCTTACTGTGATATTGCTCTTCAAGTTTAACTGTAATCAATAAGATCTTATCATTTTATACTCTTGGAGCTGTGCTCTAAGAGCCTTTTATATTACTGGAAGTTGTTAATAAAATGTTTTATTGTTAGGTACAGCAATCCTGATTCCCAAAGACTTTTCCCCAAAGAATACATCTATTACTTAAAGGCGATTTTCTTCTATATGTTCTGACAGCCTAATAGCCTTCTTTCCCAAAGAAGTATTTAGATTTAGATTCATCAGCTACCTCAGTTGTAAAATGGGAATACTGGAGTAGATGACATCCTCAGTCATCTCAGTAAATAGACAGGTATTTAGATTTAGGAGTCAAGAGAGCAAAGTCCTAATTCTGACCCTAGAACATTTTAGCCAACAAATTAATTTGGTCAAGCTAAGTTGCCTTCTGTTCCTCAGTTCTCTGTCTTGGAAAATAAGGAAACTAGATGAAGCCATTAAAGTCCCTTTCAGATCTGACATTTTATGAAGAAGATTTCATAGTCCTCCAGGAATACCCAGCATGCTCACAGGACAGAAAGTAGAGTTCCATGTCTTGCACTTGCTATTTGGAAACAAGGTTTGTTTGTTTGCTTTTGAATATTATCAAACTATAAGCTTACAATCCATTCCAGAGAGTCTGGGTTGCCAGGTTTGTCTTAGTAAAATGATAAACTCTGTCCATACCAGAGTCACAGAAAGTTAGAGCTGGAATGGACTGAGGATGCCATCTACTCCAGTATTCCCATTTTACAACTGAGGTAGCTGATGAATCTTTTGCTTATATGATGGACTTTTTTCTCCCTAAATTTTCTGAAGAATATTTAAAATTTTTATCCGTCTGTCTAGTTTGATCAGGTCTACCTTGTACATGCACACATTCATGTATACAAATGCACACAAACACATGCTCACACTCAAAACCCTCCAAATGCTAGGTGTGTACGGACTGAGATTCTAACAGCCTTCCTCAAACAACCTGCTCTTGGTAATTTAATTTTGGAATAAAGAGAAGCCAGATGATAGGCTTTCCTCAAGATATACACTTCAATAGCAAATGAAATATTCCACAGAATTGACAGTTCTTAATTCTTGAGATGCAGTGTTGAGACTGAGAACTCATTTTTATTATCTTCTCAGCTTTCTCACTTGATAGCCTTCGATGCTAAAATAAGAATAATTGGTATACTAAAATATTCTCATGGTCCTTGGTAAGCCATTAGTGAAAGAGGGGACAAGTAAAGAGGACTGCTTAGGTGCAACCTTGGGTGATGACAGGCTCAGAGACTTCCTGCAGCTTTACTCCAGTGCTCAGATTCTTTTTTGAGAAGACAGACAAGCCTTGGTATCTTAACATGCAATGTTTACAAAAACAAAAATGAGTTCTTGCATCTATTAATTTTAGTCTCCTTTACCATAGTCATTAACCTGTAAAATGTCCCTAAAACGGCCCCTAGGTTATGAAAAATGATTGGGTGTTTCACAGAGCAGAGCATATTTAAAATGGACAGGAGAAGATGCCTGTCTTCAAAGGAATAAAGTGGGAATAATGGAGAAGATAAGGATAAGTATATAATGCTTTCTGTTCGATTAGATTCTAGCTCCTCTTGGAACTAGGCTACATGAAAAAATCTTTTCTTTGTTCTCTGACAAAGGTTGTTGCAACTGCCGCTGAGGAAAACCAGGTGCTGCAGATACCCACATACTGGAAATAGTTGGAAAGGCACTTGTCAATCACGTCAGTGCCCACTGGCCACAGAGAAGTGCTGTGAGCTTTGTATTAGGCTGATCGAAGATTGATCTGCTGATAGCAGGAACTGCTTTGGTGTTAGGGAAATAGAAATGTTTTTTAAAAATAAAACCAGAAGAGGTATGTGTTTCCATAAGATGTCCAGGCAAATGTTCATTGATGTAAGGATATGTAGCAATGCCAAAAAGAGAGGTGTAATGTTCAGCTGTAAGGATAGGTCATTTCCCTGGAAAATGGAATTCTGCTAAACAAGCATAGTGCAGTGATAATTGAAAGTCAACAGGATCAGAGTCTAAATGCTACCCATTCACTTTGAAGTACAGATTGGCAGATCCTGCAGGCCTGATATAAGAAAAATATGCAATGGAATGGCTTTAAACACAAGATTAGAAATTCCTAGTAATCAAACAGGATGCATGACAGTAGTCACTAGGCATGGCTGCAAACCCTTCCTGTCAGTGCCATGTTTTAAATACTAGCAATGTGAAGGCAGAGGATAAAAGGTAAGTATGAAATCAGGGAGATAAGCATGCTGCTTGCAGAAGGCCACCTCTTTCAGAGAGGTGATGATTCTTTCTGCCCTCTTCCAATTTATCTTTAAGAAATACCTTAGCAAAGCAATAGTCAGTTTCCAAAGCCTGTTATCATGGGTCAAATCACCTTTTGCTCAAAGCCCAGTTATTGGAAGAATTGAAAGAATAGCACATCAGAGGAGCTAATTGGAATTGTCCCTAAGGTTTGGATGATCACAGCCCCCCACTCCCACCCTTTCAGAGGTCTTGACAGAGACCAAGGTGGGTGGGTAGATAAAGAGTGGCCTGAGGTCTATATAAATTCAACTAGCCCATAATAACCTTCTCTCTTTGACGGATATTTTAATTCGTTTTTTTAAAACAAAACCTTCTTTCTTTTCTTTCTTTTTTTTACCTTAAAGGTTGTCTTCAGTTCTTATTTTAAATGGATTTGCTTTTCTGTGACTTAACCCAACTCCAAACTCACATAGTAATATTCCCAGATAGATTGCAGAAATTAATACTAAAAAGTATTCAGTTGTGGAACAGTTTTCTTGGTGAATATCTTACCTAAGAAAGTATTTGAAATGTATTCAGACACCTGGTTCCCTGATCGGCTCATTTCTGAAAGGTGTGTCAGCTCCCGGTTCAGCATTCTTTTGAACTGTTTATAAAGAACAAAAATGTATTAACCACCCAAAAAATGGCAAATTATTATTTTAGATGCTTCCAACTTTATTAAGAACCAAGAGACTGGGTAAGTAGATGTCATTAGATAAATAACTCTGTTTCTACAAAATACAATATCCCCTTAATGTGAAATTGTTCCAACGTCACCTTAGAAAAAAGAGGTTTTCTCAGGATGTCTTAGAATTAACATCTGATTTCTTTTGAAGATGTAAACACAGGAAAAGGAATTTTAATAGAAGTTAAGATAATTTCACTTAAAAATGTAATCACATTTTAAAATATATTTATTGAAAATTAACTTTAAAATATAACTTAATAACCTATACAGTAAGAGGCAATTAAATATGAAAAATTTAAGGGAGAAGAAAAGCATCCTTAAAAACAGAGATGAGTAAAAAGAACAGGGTTAAAATACAGCACAGTCTATTTAAATACAATGTAATATAACATGTCCTTGCTTCACAATAAGCCGCCTCAGCAGGCTAAGTGATAACACAGATAAATCATTACAGAGGCTTTTCTACTTCACAGAAAACATACAGCTGTAAAGGTTTCACATGCTACCAAAGATAATGGAATCAAATTAACCCACCTTGATGTAACCCCAAGATACAGATAACAAATAGTTTGCCTCAGGCATTTTGGAAAGCACTCCTTGCCACAATCCACAAATCCCTTTGAAAGAATTCACAGTTCTGAGAGCAGTCCCAACAGGATCGGGAAAGCCTTGCAGATTCAGTGGTGAAATAATCAAAACTTATGAAAGACAAAGCCTCCAAAATTTAGGGCATTTCCTAATCCAAACAAAGCCCATCTTCGCCTGTGCTCCCTGCTTCTTTCCTGGCAGAGAGAGTAATGAAATCAGGAATTGCACGAAGGAGCAAGAGCCTGTCCAAATGCATTCAGCTGGCTGGTTTGCAACACTTATGAATTATGAATAGTCCTGGTGGCCGAAGGGGTTTCCACTCTAGATTAGTCCTGCTCAGCTGAACTCTGCAAGGAAGGAACAATTCTTCTTTCCTGAGGGGATACCAGGCTGGGAAACACAGCCATCTTTTTAAAAGGAGAAGATTAAAATGGAGGAAGCCCCATGAATATTTAAGGAATCCGAAGTCTGTACCCTCCCCCATTTCATCTAGGTGTTTTTAACCCTCTCCACTGCGGAGATCCGGATATCGCAGACACAGCCTTTGCACAGAGCTAAGCTGATTTAAGGGTTTCCAAGTGATGGTGTGTTTTATTATTTTCTGAACACTGAAAAAGTTAAAACTGTGGCTGTTTTTCAAATTAGACTTTCAGAATACAAGAATATTTTTTTAAGCTAGCTTTTCGGGGGATTTTTTGCACACCAATGGCAGGCCAGTGCATTTAGACTTCTTTCACAATGAAATGATTGGGAATTAATCTATTTAATTTTAAAAGTACTTCGTACACAGAATGCAATTCTCTGTCCTCCACCAGCTCATTAATATGCACATGAGACTGCATTCGACAAATGAATTAAACACATTTAACCTTTCCATTTAGGATCTGGAGTGTGTTAGGAAATACAAGCTATCGTTTGCTGCATGAATGGAGAATTATTCAGGGTTATGAATGACTGTGCTGTTTCGGTATTTCAGTGTCACATCTTCTAATTCATGAAAAAAATATTTGAGTTAAATTAATCTTTGTTTTGTTTTTGCAATATAGAGCATGTTGAGGAATTCTTTCCTATAGTGTCTCTTTCTTTCTCTCTCTCTCTTACCTTGTCAGCTTTAGAAAGATCACAGGCATGAAGAAAGTCAGAGACTAGAGCTCTGCAGTGGGATTCCCCACCCAGGCCATCCTACTCCCCTCCTCCCTCCTCCATTACCCTACCCCTGGACTTCAGTTCAAGTACAGCATGCTAAAGGAACAGCGAAGCACCATGGCAACAGCCCCTGCACGCAACTGCAATTGGCTCTCTTTCCTGTGAGGCATTCCCCTTTCAAATGAGCATCCTGCACTGGCAATGGCTTCACGTCACGCATCCAGGCCCACTTCACACCACTCCCTGTGCCCAGGATACCAAGCTTTTCAAGGTGAAGCCAATGCAAGTCAGTATTGTGGTCCTCTGGCTCACCGCTCTAGGAACTGTCCTCAAAGAGGCATGTACCATCCATCACCCTCTTTTTGGGGAACCCTGCTGGTGGATGTTTGGGTCTTCCCTCCCATGATACAAATGTTAGTGACAGTCACCAGAAATCTCTGAATTAATCATCTGAGCTAGTGTGTTTTACTTATTGAACCACTCTGCAATTTGAACTCCAGGTGAATCAGAACTTCCAGGTGTAAGTTCCAAGTTCTTTATTTTTTAAGACATAACCACTCAGTCATAATAGCCTCTCATTTTCAGTTCTCAAAAGATAGGCACTTACACTAAAGAATTAGAAACTGAAAAAGACAGGTTTCTGTGCTCTGATGGATCAGCTGAATTTTGGCAAAGAAACAAACTTTACTAGGAGCATTGCAAAAAATATCTTGTAGAAAACATAGAGACAGATGATATCTTTAATTATGTCTATGCGCTAGACTTAGCCAAACGCAACATTCACACAGTCATCTTCATTTTGGTTCCTTTAATCTCTTGGAAAAAAACTTAGGAAGATCTTGGCATCAGTCAGGTTCATACTAGTTGAATAATGTTGTTTCATCCCATGTATTTTATAAATATTTGATGGACACCCGAGACATGCCAAGCAACACATTGAGGATATAGCAGTAAAAACACAAAAACAAAAACTCCTCCAAACAAACAAACAAAAAACACTTTTCATGCTTTTAATCAGTTTCACCCTAGTAGAAATTATCAGATATATTAGGGCCTCTTCCTTAACCACCGCAGTTAACTGTCAGGTGAGGGTGGGGCCAACTCTTTATTGGCCAAATTGGCCCCTCAGTTCAGAATATAAGAGCAGGTAGAAATTAAATCATAATAGACTAGGAGAGACTTTGCTTCTTATGTTTTTCCTATTTCCTCTCATTGCCAGAAGATCCTGTTGCTATACAGTGTCAATCAGTCCCAGCGTGGGAACAGGGAGGTGGCTCTAAGATATAGGGCTGAGAATAAACCAGACTCCTCACCTTTCTTGCAGAGCTCACAGAAGGGTCAGGGAACTCATGTAAGTAACAGGTGAAAACTGCCTTTCTCCTTCTCATGCCTAAATTAGTTCTTCAATGAGCCTTTAGGGCTTCCCTGGTGGTTCAGTGCAGGGAAAGAATCCACCTGCAGTGCAGGAGATGCAGGTTGGATCCCTTGTCTGGAAGATCCCCTGGAGAAGGAAATGGCCATCCACTCCAATATTCTTGCCTGGGAAATCCCATATATAGAGGAGCCTGGCAGGATACAGTCCATGAGGTCACAAAAGAATTGGACAAGACTTAGTGACTAAACAACAAGCAACATAAGCATTTTGCTAAGGGCATGACGGTGCCACTGAAACCCAACGTCATCTTAAGGCAAACATAAAACATGCAACATGATGAAGTATGCGGATGGAGGTCACTCAGAAACTGACCGTGTCCTTTAAATATTGCTTAGCAATAGTCTTTGGTTTTTCTCCTTCCTAAGGAAGGGTTCGACTAAAGGCAATCACTGCTCCCATCAAAAAGCATTTATGAATGGCCCATTTATATTGAGCTGGGTACAAATTAAGGCAGACATTGCCATGGAGGAGCAGACAGGGGGTATCTTTTACATTCTAGTAATGCAGAGTATGATAAGAGCTGGACTGCGTGATGAGACACACCAAGGAACGGAATAGCTTATGTTTGGGGTTTAGGCTGGGAAGAGAGTTAGGGAGCTTAGCTTAGTGGGATTTTCAGCATCTGATTCCCAGATGGGAGTTGTTTCTGTTGAGCCAGAGGCAGCTATGATATAGTAGATGAATCTAGATTTTCATTCTTAGCTCTTGATAACAGATAGCAGTCTGGTGAAGTCACCTTAGCTCTTTATACAAAATGAGAGTGATGCATGATTTTAGGATCTCAGCCCAAACCTGTCAAGAGTCTATGATGCATTTTGTGGCTGCCTCCTACAGTCTGGACAGAAGCTTGGTTTACCAGCAACCAAAATTTCCCAGAAAACAAAACTCTCTTAACATTACTGAGAAAAACAACCCAAATCGGAAATGCTTCAGTCCTTAAGAATAAGTCACCAACAAAGGAAGAGAAGTGGTTATTCTCCCTCCAGAGTTTTATATCCCAAGACCCTTGTAGTCTCCCTGTCTCCTTATCAAGTTGGTTGTTCAGTCCAGATAAGATTAAATAGTTCCTTAGGGACACTGTGGCCCCAGGAGTTACAAGATTAAAAGGGAATTAGACATTATTTACTTTAACAAATGGAATAGAGAAATCCACAAACAGAAGCACACTATTTCAAAGACAAATGTGTCTCTACAACTTAAGGTACACAGATCCTATTCTGTTAAGAATCTGCCTTCACAAGAAAACCCTGTTAGAGCTCACCTAGAAATAAGGTCCCAGAGGAAATGGCAAAGCCTCTTTTCAACACAGACAAGCAAAGTTTGTGAATGAACCCTTAGTAATCCAAATTCCTCCAATGCTTCCTTAAGCTTACACCCAACACTCGATTCATGAACACTGCCAGAGATTACAGTGATATTTTTGGGAAAAGAAAAAGATAGCATTCTCAGTTTAAATTATTCGATATTCTTTGCCTAGTATATATCTCCTCTGTAAAATCATACGTGAATTTTTTTTTTTTTTGGTAGGATGGCTTTATAATGGGAAGTTACTTAAAATATATAGACAAGCAAAAGTTGAAATTCAGTTAACACTTGATGTAAACATTTGGTTTTATGGCTTCAATTTTTCTTTAGCTTCAATGCTACATACAAAGAATATTTGTTTCCAAGCCAATTTCTCCTTAAGGGATGGAACACTTCATCACTTTATTATATTTCTCATCAGAGGACTAGTTTGGACTTTGTGCAAAGATCTACAGGCAGGTTAGAAACTCTCTTGAATAGTTCTTAAATTGATCACATAGGAAGGCAGGATTAGAATGATCTCAGAAATTCATCCCTGTTCTAAAACTTGGTAATTCTATATTTCTGAGTATAAAACCATCTAGAAGAGTAATAATACAAGAGGCTAGTATCAAGCATATAAGACGGTTACTTTTAAAACTAATCTGAGCTTGTTAGGGGGACCTAGAAATCACTTAAGAGTGAGTTTTTAGTGATCAAAAATACTCTTCAGCCTATCAAAGACTAGATAAACCAGGTACTTTGCTCTCATTGACAACCTTAAGATAAAGTAAGTAGATGAAATTGTACAGATGAAAAAAAGGTTCTCCGGAGAGGAAGACAGCCCCCGAAGTCACCCTTGTGGGTGGCCGTCTGCGCAGGAGCCCATCTGTGAGACAGGCGCCTTATTGTGTGAGATCTTCCTGTTTTTGCAGTATGAAACAACTGCCAAAGTCATTAAAGTCACAATGACTTTATTAGGGACGAAATTTTGACTCATATTTTACACTTTGTTAGTCATAACTTAATAAGAATTCCCGGGCATCAGGAAAAGTGAAGAGGCTTAACATTCTGCCTGAAATCATAGAATGCTAGTAGCAGTAGAAGGAAGTTGAAACTGTGGTGGCCCAGTTTAGCAAGAAATGGAAGTAAGATGAGCTCGTCTTTTAGTTCTGGCACTGGCCAGATGTATGATCTTGGGTAAAGATGAATGAAATTCTTGGTGCTCAATTCCTGTAGTTGTAAAATGGTGAATTTCTCAGGTTCTTTTTGATTAAAACAAACTGCATCTTCCATAATCCTAATTTTACATGAGAAAAAATGAAGAAGACCCAAAGAAATGAAGGACCTGATTCCTAAACACTTACACTTTTCTTTGCAAAATCTGATTTAAAAAACAACAATAAAAATGGGAATACAGTGTACTTTTTCTAAAACCCTTTATAAACTCACAGTTTTCATAGTTCTTAGCGTTTCAGATTATCTGACAATGTGCATCTCATCTCTTGGGTCCTTTAGTCTTTCCCTATGAACTCTATTAGCTGTTTGAAACTTGCTGTCCAATTTCTTTGATGACATGTTTGTCCTATTTAAGAGGCAAATGGAATTGAACTGAGTGAGTTGGTAATGGGGTTAAGAAAGGAATAATCTGCCATTGTCCATTAATATCTACTTAACTAGAGACTATATAGTTCTGTCAACTACAAATTGGCACTTGCCATCTACCTCTACAGGATTAAATCACATGCTGCCACAGCTGGTGACCTTCAATACCCCCTAAAGGGAGTTCAGGGTGACAGCAGAAATGAGGCACTCTGTGCTTAGGGGAAACTTGGCAGGACAGGTCTTCAGATGGTTAAAGATTTTCAGGAGCTGATTTTATGAGCCCAATTCTTGTATCTCCTTATATCTATAAAAGCACCAAAATCCTTCATAGTGAGGACTGCTTCTTGTGACTAGCAGAAAACTTCATGGAAGAAGCAGAAACTTTCTGGAAGAATATGTGCTCAATTGCATGTATTCCCCCTTCACCAAAATCATATATATATACTGACCTTTCCGGCTGCTGCTTTGAAGCACTTTCCCAGAGCTATCTAAAGTACTGTGTCCCTGGGTGCGGTCCGCATTTAGCGTCAAATAAAACTTAACTCACATCTTTCATGTTGTGCTTTTTTTTTTTTAAGCTGACAATTCCATGATTGGGCATTCTAGCATACACATACTGCTGTATTAATACCTGGAGTAAATCCCTGGTGCTCCAAGGAACATAGCTAAGTCATTCTTACTGTCCATGTGCCAGATCAGAAAGAAGAACATTTAAACATAGTAGAATTGAGTGATTCTCTTAACTGTACAGTAACATCATAATCCACACTAAATAAGTATGCAATGAAAAACAATCATGGAAACCTCTACCATAATTCTGTAACAAAACACTGGCATTTAGGATGAAGCTAAAATGGAGTAAATTCCATTTGCTGGTTAGAGGACTAGTATCTGTTCAAGTGACATTTTAAAAGTCAAGGTAGAGACAAACCATCGGCACTTTCATATGTAGAACTGAAAAACATCAAAAGAATTTAAATATAATTTTGAATATAATCGCTTTACAACTTGATACTAGGTCTTGAACAGTTCTCAAAATCATTAGTTGTTTCTTCTTACCCATCTGTTTATCTATACTCTTTGCTGCTTTTTTTTTTTTTAGATTTTCTAAAAACTTTTCAAGAGGAGAATTGACACATATTATCGGCATGCTAAAAAACTGACTTTTCCTAGGCCTAAAGGATTCCTCATAAAAATATTTAGAGAAATGTTTCATAAACTAACTTTCCCCTAACTCTGAGAGTAGCTCAATGACACAATTAAATAGACAAAAGACACTATTTTTATATCTAAAGACATATTTTCACTATGCATTTAACTATAACTTATATGCATTTAACTATAAATTATATAACTATAGTTTATAGCTTATAAATATAGTATAAGAGCATATGTATGTTTTCATATATGTAGGGTTTCTAGATTTAGTAAATAAATATTCAAGATACTGAGTTAAATTTAAATTTCAGATAAACAACATGTTTCTTTTTAGTATAAATATGTACCAGATATTACATGTCCCAAATATCTCTTAAAGAGATTGGATTTTAAACTCATAACACTGATAACGTGTCAGGTTTGGAAGTATAGTATATTCTTAGATAATTTAAAATATTCAAGCTTGTTCTTTTTTTTTTTTTGCTTTGCTTTTTTTTTTTTAATTTTTATTTTATTTTTAAACTTTACATAATTGTATTAGTTTTGCCAAATATCGAAATGAATCCACCACAGGCATACAAGCTTGTTCTTTTTGATAGAAGTCTTTCCTTCTGATAAGAAACACCTGCAACGGTTACTGATAAGAAACACCTGTTTCATAATTTCAATTTATGTACTTGAATTTTCCCTTTTAATCTGGTTATTAATAGTGACAGACCCCCAACCCCACAGCCCCCTCCCCCACCAAAAAAAAGGGGCTATGGCAGATTTGGGATACTGGCCCGATAACTAAATACAGCATAGGCTTTATTTATTTATTTATTTTTACAGATCATAAAAATCATTGTAGCAATTGAAAAAAAATCGAGGAATCAAGGTACACTATTACTCGTTTGCTTTTACATTTAAGCCTTCTATCACTTTTTCTGTGCAAGATGGTTAATATTTAACCTCAAGCTTCTAAAGCTAGTTCTAAGGCCATGGGATGTTAATATGATTCCAAAGTAGATAACCAAGGTTTCTTTTGAACCATTTCACAGCCAGAGGTTCTACAACTTGTTACATTTTTAAAATTAGAAATCTTACCATGGATCAGACCCATGGACAGTTCAGTCTAATGCCCTCTCTTGACTAGTGGAAAACATGATCTATGCTTGAAGGCCTTCATATTTAACTTGAAAGCAATACCCCAGAACAAGAAAATCATCCCCATAAGGACTGGTCATGACTCTCTTTAAGAACTGATTTCCAGTTTTATCTTATTACATCCTCTGTGTTGTTTAAAATCCTGTATTAAATATTACCTTATTAAAATATTCAGTATTTTTGCAGCCATAAAAAGCTACCATAGCTGATTTTTGAGATTACTACTATAACTATTTTAAACACATTATGTGGCATATATTGTGTTTAATGTTAATGATATTGATTTCTGCTACCAATTGTCATATGCCCTTTGAGATAAAAGACAACAGGATACTTCAAAACTTGCCCTGGAAATCACTACTTTCCAGGTTTGGGACAACCCCCTAGTTTGGAAATTTTCAAGATTAAGTCTGCTGCTGTTGCTAAGTCGCTTCAGTCATATCCAACTCTGTGCAACCCCATAGATGGCAGCCCACCAGGCTCTGCCGTCCCTGGGATTCTCCAGGCAAGAACAGTGGAGTGGGTTGCCATTTCCTCCTAGGGACCATCAAATAAAGAAAGAAAATCCTCAGATGACACTGAAATATCCTTTTCTTCCTTGAATAAATATATGCTATCTGTTTTAGTATTTTGACAATCCCTATACTAGAATATGTATTTTCAAATTGAGAAGAATCTGCCATAGATTAGAGATTTGAGTATATTTTTAAACCTTAAAGGATGAATTGTCTTAAGTAATTTATCTTCAAAAAAGATAGTCAACTTGTTTTACATTTTGTCTTTCCTGTTATTAGCTACTAAAATTTGTAAGAGATGGATGGATACTTTGAACAAGTATCCATACAGTGCACTCCCAGATGTTTAAGTTTGTTGGAGCATGAAAGGCTTATAAAAATAGTTTCAGAGTTGGATGCATGGATTATACATGAAGTAGAAAGGGTTCTGATTATAGGATGGCTTTACCAGTGGGGTCTAACAGCATAAATAAGACTCTAACAATAGACTCAACATCATAATACCATGAATAGGATCAGCTGAGTATCCAACTAGGTCTGAAAATAAAATCCTATATCGTAACTTAGACTGAGAAACTTGGCAAGTTGTTGAGCTTCTTGGAGACTGTTCTTCTACCTTTAAAATGAGAAGGTTGGAAAATTATATATACAGTGGTTGCCAAAGTGTATGAGACCTTTGTAGAATTTGCACTTCAAACTGAATTTTGTCTCTGAATTTTAAAATAATCTGAGCTCCTGGCATCTTTTTCACTTGATTTGCATCTGGGTGGAGGTTTCAGTTGGCTCTTCAGCACCTAAACTCCTTTCATTGTTGACAAGAAATTAACTAGAGAATTCCCCTGATATGCTGCTGCAGGTGTGATGCAGTGCTATGTCATATAGATTATGTGACCCATGAGTTACTCATAGAAGTTCTGGCTTGCTGGTTGACATTTAGATTATTCACTAGTCTAAGGAGTGCAAACCAGAATTGCCAGAAAGATAGACGAAGCCCGTCAGATGAAGCTGTAACTCAACATGGCCTTGTGTTAAAGCCATACCTTTAGAAAGTTTATTTTGGAGATGTCCAGCTGTTTCAAATCAAGCCTTTCATGATTTCATGACTTAGCCAATTTAGTGAAATTAAGAGACTTCGGAAGTTATCTTGTATTAAACAGAAGCCAGGAATGGCCACAGACTGACTGCCTGATATAAGGTGATAACTGCACTAAATATGGATTTTATTCAGATTTCCACAGTTGAGGTCAATCCAGTGGCACATCTGAATTGAATATATGGCCAGGGTAGGGATGAGAGGAATATCAGCAATATGTCAGGAAAAAGTACAACCAATAATGGCGTAAGGACTAAGCTGCTATGCTTCAGACACAGCAGATATGCTGTATTTTAGACACTACATGTATTCACCTCCATGCTCCCAACTGAGTGTGCAATGACTATTGTCAGTCTCTGTAGACTTTATATTCTCGTCCACAGAATGCAGATTTTCCAAGAGAAAAATAAGCTGAATACTCCAGTGTCAAACCAAACAACAATAAAAACGTGCTTCATATTTCTGCTTACAAAGAAAGAGCATATATTTCTAAGACTTTGTTCTCTATTATCTGATTGATTTGGGATAAGGCTCCTGTACAAACTTTTCCTGCTTCTGAGGGTACTTTGAAGAGTCACTGTGAACCAGATGGGGACCTCTTAACAAAGCTAACAATTAGGAAAACTAGTTTTGCTTATAGGAAGCACCTATGTGTAGCATGGTATAGTGCAACAGGAAACAGAATTCTTGGATTCTAATAGATTTGCTACAAATAATATAGCTGGTTCTCAACAAATTAAGTTTCCAAGTGTGTGAAAGTTTTAGTCGCTCAGCCATGCCCAACTCTTTGGGACCCCATGTACTGTAGCTCACCAGGCTCTTCTCTCCATGGAATTTTCCCGATAAGAATACTGGAGTGGGTAGCCATTCCCTTCTCTAAGGGATCTTCTCAACCCAGGAATCAAACCTGGGTCTCCCACATTGTGGGCAGATTCTTTACCGCCTGAGCCATCAAGCAAGCCCAGCCTTCATGCAATTGATCCAATAAATATTTACTTGAATGCCTACCACATGCCTAGAGCTATTCCAAATGCCAGATATATAGTAATGAACTGCTGCTGCTGCTGCTAAGTCACTTCAGTCGTGTCCAACTCTGTGCGACCCCATAGACGGCAGCCCACCAGGCTCCCCCGTCCCTGGGATTCTCCAGGCAAGAACACTGAAGTGGGTTGCCATGTTCTTCTCCAAGTAATGAATTAGGTAGAAACAATTCATGTCACCAATAACATTAGAGTCAAAGAGAGGGGATTAGTAAAAAAAAAAAAAAAAGAAGAAGTTCTATAACAACAACAAAAGTAAAAAACCATATATTCTGAGAGCAAATTGTAAAACAAATAAGCTACTGAGTTAGGATAATCACAATAAAAATGGCCTCTCTAAAGAGATACCATCTAAGCTGAGGTCTGAATAATAATAAGGAGGATTGGTTGAATGCTAACTTTAAAATTCTTTGATTATATGTTTTGTTAGCAAGTCATAGAAAAATAAAATAAATTACATTGTGAATTTCCCTTTAATTATTATTTTCAAGTCATCTGACTTTGAAGCAAAGAGAATAGATTTGATTCAAAGCATCATGATTTAGTGTCTGAGGATCTTAGACACATCAGCTTGCATCTTGGTTTCACATTGAATATGGAGATATAATAATACTTTCTTCTTGGTGATCATCAGATGAGACAACATAGATGAGAGTGCTGTGTAAGAAGCAAAGTGCTCTTCAGATAGCTTTCCTTACCGTGCTATCTTGGATCTGATAACACAAAAATAACAAACAGCTATACACTTAAACAGAATGGATCCTTATGTAATGCTCTATCCTGGTACCTCAGGAAGATTTAAGAGCAAATAAGCTGTAAGTGAAGACATGGTCCTTAAAAATCTCTACATGGCCCCATAATTAATGTTCACTCAGGCAGAACCAGAGTTCTTGGGAAAGTGCCGTCCTGGCTCACACTGTTAGATTTGAAAAGAAGTGGTCAAAGAAGAAAAATCTCTCTTGAATTATTACTTACTAATATCTCCTCCTTATTCATTACCTTTATGAAAAAGCTCATTTTTTTTTTACTCAATATATTTATCTTACTCTAAAAATAAAGAGAATCCATTCTGGCCCCGGAGTCATGTTTTGTTTGTTTATTTTTGGCAAAGTTCTCCTATTTTACGATTATAGCATTCAACGATGACCTTACTTTAATGCCTCAAACACATAAAAGATTACTAGTAAAGGAGCATTTTTAAGTATTGCAAGCAAAACAAAATGAATGCCCTGAAATTAGATTATACTGATTATAAAGTGCTTGAAAAACAACACTGATTAATCTTGAGATATGGTCAGGGAAGCTCCCATGCAATTGGTAAGGAAGATGCAAATGAATGTTGTGTAACTGGATCCTAAGTGTGTTACAATGCAGCAGGAAAAAATTCTGTGGCAGTTCATCTTGTCAAGAACACAAGTAATGTACTGGTCCTCATCAAAAAAACATATCCATTGCATCAATAAATGCAGATCTAGCTAAATCATTCTGACCAATTACAGAACGGAGCCAGTATCAGCGATCACAATGGACAGGAGCTGAGAGAGGGAAGGCACTGTGCCCTTTCATCTTGGTAGATGGGTAGCATCTGACCAGTGAAACTGATCCTTCTGGGCTATTACAGCAGGAGTTGGAGTCCGTCTCATTAGTGACCCATCAGAAAGTTCCTAGCTTCTCACAATCAAATTGGTGTGCAAAAGGATACCAGAAATACACATTACCCCTGGATAATCTAAGCATGTTCCATGAATTTATGAAAATGCAACAAAAAATGTCCCATCTTTAAAGCGCTGTGCCCACTGGTGAAGTCATTACCTGTCCTAGTGTTGGTCAAAACCACGGTAAGTTATCAAAATTCTTCAAGCCAACAAATTTCCTAAGTGACCAAATCAAGCAGAACTGCAGAGAGCTTTTCCAAAGAAAACCACCCCCAAACCAATTACCGTCAACTGGCCAAAGCCTTCATTTGCTTTTCACTTCTGTTTTGACCGTAAGACAGAAGTAGAGCTATGCCTCCTTAATAATTCTTAGCCCCACTACCCGAAGCAAACGTGAAGCCTCAAAAATTTGAAGCACAATTTCAGGAGTCAAGAGCCTACAGTTTGGAACAGACATAAATAAAACCCCAGATAATGAAAATGTTAGATATGATATTAACTGATAAGATAGCTAAGAGAATAGTCTATGAAAATTTGATTCAAGTCAAAGTAGCTAAGGCAGGATTTCAAAAAAAGAAAGTCAAGAAGACCTATGATGCATTTGAGCCAAGAGAGGTTTTCTAGGCAACAAAATACCAAAAGAGGGGTAAAGCCTACATTTCCTCATTCTCAAGTTATCATAAAACTTCCTTACTTTCAATAGGTCTGCTGATATTGAGCAGATAGAGGGTAGAGAGGAAGTTAGAAGTTCACTGCTGTGAACAAGTGCTACTCAAATTTTAGACTATATTTTTCAACTCTGTCAGTTCTTTTCTTATACTTAAATGATTATCCTGGCTATTAAATAATCTCTTCTCCCTACTTTCACCTACAGAAATGAAACCTTTTACATTTTTTTAGTTTTCAAATTCAAGTCCTGTATATCTTATAACAATGGTGAAAAAATTAAGCTTTCTTATTCATCCAAGAGTTAGAAATTTTCACTTCCTACATTACATGCTCACTTTGTTCTACATAATAAGTAATGGTTGCTGCTGCTGCTAAGTCGCTTTGGTCGTGTCCGACTCTGTGAGATCCCATAGACGGCAGCCCATCAGTCTCCTCCGTCCCTGGGATTCTCCAGGCAAGAACACTGGAGTGGGTTGCCATTTCCTTCTCCAATGCATGAAAGTGAAAAGTGAAAGTGAAGTCGCTCAGTGGTGTCAGACTCTTAGCGACCCCATGGGCTGCAGCCTACCAGGCTCCTCCGACCATGGGAGTTTCCAGGCAAGAGTACTGGAGTAGGGTGCCACTGCCTGGTTAGCAATGAGTAAATATCAAAAGAGCTAAGGTTAGACTATTAAGCATATTTTAGGCATGGAATAATTTCCCCTAGTAAATACTATCCAGTAGTCCCCTTGTATTAGTGGAGGGTATGTTCCAAGACTCCTGGTAGATGCATGAAACCGAAGACTGCACTGAACTCTGTACATACAATGCTTTTTCTTTTACCAACGATAAAGTTTAATTTACAATTAGGCACAGTTAGAGATTAACAATAGTAAATAACACTAAAATAGAACAATTATAACAATATATGTAATAAAAGTTATGTGAATGCAGTCTCTCAAAATATTGTACAAATTTAGTGCTTTCTCCATCTCAATTAAGCACTTATCACACACTATGGCCATAGCTTTTGCACCTTGAGGAGTAAAACTTGCACAATTTTTTCTTCTCTTTTTCACAATTTCACCAATAGAAGATTTGTTCTTACCATAGATCTTAGCAATCTCAGATACAATTTTTGTTTTCTTTTCCTTATTAAGTCAAGAATTTTTACCTTTTCACTTAAAGGATGCACATTTTATGACTTGTCTCAGGCATATTGAATGGCCAGCAGCACTACTCTTGTGCTTTGGGGGCTATTAATATGTGAAACGTAAAATAAAGGCCATTTGAAAACAAGCACTGGGATACCAGAACAGTTGATGGGATGACTCTCCTGGCTACTAAGTGACTACGGGCAGGATATGTTGGAATCACGTGCCTCTGGGTGAGTGGAGTGGGACAGTGCGTGATTTTACCACATTAATCAGAACAGTGCACAATTTAAAACTTATAAATTGTTTACCTCTGGAATTTTCCATTTAATATTTTTGGACTGCTGTTGACCACAGGTTACTGAAACAGTGGAAAGCAAAACCACGTGGGGCTACTACAAACCAGAGGATCAGTTCTTCCCAAGTCATTTTCCCTTCATTTTTTCCTGTATCTTTTCATTTTAAGGATTTAGGTTAATAGCTTAAAATTCATCAATGTTTTACTGCAAGATATTTGCAACATTTGCTTAACTCAGATATCTACAAACATCAAAATTCATCTTGAGCTACCTAGACACATCAAAATGTACCTCTATCTATTATAAATGAGGTTTATTTGATTTAAAATGTTGACAAGGCATTAATTACATCAATATTGTTTGTAAATATGTAGCTGCCAACACTGTTAAACACAGCTTCACCAAGATGTTGGTAACACAACTCAAGAATCCAGAAAGCATATTTGAGTTGAGAGAGCTTTGCATAATTTGGGCCACTGGGCAGAAACATTCTGGGTTGCAGGGATAGAGTTAATCTGAGATAACTGTCTTCATTTCTACTTCCTAAACTAATAGCTCTATTAAGCAGCAGAGAAAATCGAAACATTGACTATTTTTTCACCAGTTGGTAAAACTCTCCAATTTATCACCTTCAATTTCAGAGAGAGGAAAGGAAGAAATAGAAGGAAGTTGAGGGCAGTTATGCAAATCACAGGGTTTTTACTACTTAAACTTTGGCATTGGGATCAGTGGAAAAGCAAATGAGTATCTGAAGTTTTAAAAATATTGTCCTTTAATCCATTAATTTCATATATGGGAATCTAATCTAAGAAAAGAGTGAAAAAATACATGATTATGTTAACTGAAAAAGTTGAAAATAAATTATCTGTAGGGTACCATTTCAGTTACATGAAAATAAAAATGTTAATCCTGGTTGCCTTAATGAGATTTTTTTATCTGATGATATATTAATTCAGATATATTATTATTCATATTTATTCAGAAGTTGAAATAGCAAAAAACAAAGAGAAGCAAAACAAAACAACCAAAGTCAGGGGCATTTAAAGTAACTCGCCCCAACTATTTCCTGCTAGATTTTGATCACAAAAGTTTCAAGAATACTAAATTAGTTCTCTTTATTTGAAATGATTAAGACATGGACAGCTTTTATGCAGGAAAGGTAATGAGAAGGTTAAAAATCAATGCAAATTAAAACGAAGAAAGGAATGTCCCATGTCTTTATTAAGCTTAATCAGCTTTTTGCTGAAGCTGAAGAGCAAGTTGGATTTTGTACCTCAATCTTCCACTAATTAACCTGATGACCTTGGAGAGGTCATGCCATAATAAAATTATTCTTCATTTAGATTGTATTTTACATTTTATAAAGATCTTTGGAGCATACTGGATATTTAATCCTCAGTTTTTAATAATCCTCATCTATAAAATGAAGTCTTCAGACAGATATTTATGGGTCCCTTTTGGGCTCAAAGTTCTACAATTTTGTCAAATGTAACCACAAAGACTATAACAAAAAAGAATATATTCAGATCTTTTTTGGTTAGGTTTATTAACTTTTACCATCCATTCTGACCAAAAACAGTAGATAGTTGCCAAATTAACACTCCACTTCACCCTGTCTGATTAGTTTTATCACACAGTCTATGTGGTAGGGTTAGACAGACATCTTTATTTAACTATCATACCTCTTCTTACTGTGCCCCAAACAACTGTTTACAATTTTCAGATATAAAATGCCAAAACCTCTTGTCTTAAAGGTAAATTCTTAAAACTGGATACATCATTTTACCTCCTAGCATCTGCACTCAAATTTCAATTTTATAATTTGCTGAGGGTTATAACATTATGCACTATGCTGTTAGTAAAGAGTGAAGGGAATTAGACCACAGAGAGTTTTAAATGACCATTTTTAAGATGACCGTATTTTGAATAGCTAAAAACAAAAAGGTGAAATTGAGTCATGGAGATGAATTTTCTTTTCAATAAGTTCACTGAACTTCAATCTCTGAAGCATTTGAAATAGCAAGTAATTAGCTGAAGGAAATATATGATTCATGAGTAGAACTGCCTGATTTATAGCTTTTAAACTCTACTTTCACAGAGAGAAAAAATTATCAGCACTTTATAAAGAGAAAAAGATTATCAGTCACTTCCCACAACAGAAACAAAAGAAACAGGAGTTTTACTGTCTTCTTCGTTTCTAAATAACGCAACAGCCCTTTCTTTGTGGAAATACTTGGCTACTTTAAAGTAAATCAAACAAAGGAAGTTACAGTAAAATATCCAAGAGACTAAACAGCTTGGCACCAGTTGAGGGAAACATCACGTACAAGTGGGCAAGACAGAGAGGGGCTGGCAGGTCCCTGAAAAATGCTAACGTGGAGGGATGTGCAGAGATGCACAGAAACAACTGGCATGGAGCCTTCTGGAGTGTGAAATCCACTGGCCACGGCACAAGTTTTCTCTGGCATCTTCTGGTTTGGTAAGTCCTAGCTTCCAGGGCTGAGCTATCTTGACTTGCTGAGCATACTTTTACTTAGAAGGAAGATGTTTTGGGAGAATAGCACAAAAGCAAGTTCCACCCTTGGCCTTTTATTTCATAGACAACAACGGTATGGATTTGGGGAACCTTCTAGACTGGCGTACACTCTAAAAGAAAAAAAAAAGATGAGAAAAAAGTATAAAAAGATGTAAAACAGAGCTTTATTCCATTGACATAGTGTACTTCTATTTTTCAAAACTAGTGTTCTACACTTAAATTGCACTCTAAATATAATTATTATTATTTTTTAATATGGAGAGAAAGGTTCCCCTTAAAATGGCTTATTTATTCTATTTTGAGAATATCTCAACTGCTAGCCAGAGGTACACCACTCAAAGTTAATGTTCCTTCACTTCATTTCTGCTTGTTTTTTTTTAATTGGAGGATAACTGCTTTACAATGTTGTATTGGTTTCTGCCAGATATCGACAAGAATCAGCCATACATACACATTTATCCCCTACCTCTTGAGACTCCTTCCTAACTCCCACTTTATCACACCCTTCTAGGGTGTCACGGAGCACCGGGCTGAGCTCCCTGCGTCATACAGCAAATTCCCACTAGCCGTCTATTTTACACACGGTAGTGTGTACATGTCCATGCTACTTTCTCAGTTCATCCCACCATCTCCTTCCCCCGCTGTGCTCTTAAGTCTGTTCTCTATTGCTGCCCTGCAAATAGGTGCATCACATTTCTGCTTGTTTTTTAGAGATGTGTTCACTTGGGGACTTCCAAGTGAGTTAAGCAGAAAGATTAAAGTTAATGGATTAGAATTCAGTGAAGGAAACGATTCTGTAAATATCAATGCAGAAATATTTAAATTAAGTGAAATAGATTACAGATTGAATTTGTTACAAAGCACTAAACAACTTTCCAAATCTTTAAGTTTTAATAAGAGTAGAATGTGGAATACCAAATTACACAGAATAATACAACTCTATTTTGTCAAAGAAAGAATGACTGAAATAATGTTGGATAAAGAAAAAACAAGTTAAATTTCTATTTCATCTTTGTATGAAAACAAATCCAAAGAAGACAGTCTCCATGTTACTTGTAGGAAATCTCCCTGTATTAATTATTGCTACAGAAGCAATGCTCTTCTGTTTTATGGTCATACTGCATGCACTGAAAGGACATTGTATAGGATGAAATTGCCCCAATTACTGGAGTGGGTAGCCATTCCCTTTTCCAGGGTAGCCCAAGAATACTGGAATGGGTAGCCTATCCCTTCTCCAGGGGATCTTCCCAACCCAGGAATCGAACCCAGGTCTCCCACATTGCAGGTGGATTCTTTACCAGCTGAGCTACCAGGGAAGCTCTATTTTAATCATAATAAAATTTGAAGATACCAATAATAGCCTCTCTCCATTTTCTTTTTATTTGGGGGAGGATAGGTAAAAAGGGAATTAGAGGGTAGGCTAAAGTCCTTTAAACAAAACTTTACTATCTTTCTTAGGCCATGTTAGAGATCTTGAATTTGGCATGCTGATGCAGTAGATTAGTTTAATATCATTGTTTACAGTTTTCTGGGTGCTTTACAACCATTTTATATAACTATGTTATTCTTCCCCCTTTTTTATGTTAACAGACACTGCTTCCCAGCCAAGAGCTGGAGGTTATTAATGGCCGGTCTACAAGCCCAGTGGGTTTCCCTGGTGGTTCAGATGGTAAAGAATCCACCTGCAATAAAGGAGACCTAGGTTTGATCCCTGGGTTGGAAAGATCCCCTGGAGAAGGGAATGGCTACTCATTCCAGTATCCTTGCCTGGAGAATTCCATGGACAGAGGAGCATGGTGGGCTACAATCCATGGGTCACAAAGAGTCAGACATGACTGAGTGACTAACACTTTTACAAGCCCAGAATATGGTATCTGCAGATTAGAATTTTGAATCAGAATTACCACCAGTGATGGCTAGAGTTGGAAGAGTAAGACCTCCCAGAAACCACAATAAAATTTCCTTGTAAGAGTAATTCAGTATCTCTATATTTATCTGTCCTATTGGGATCATTAGTAGTGAGTCAGATGGCCCTGGGTATGAATCCTGGTTCTAATCTTTACCTTAGATAATTTATTTCAACTCTCTAAGCCTCACTCTACTCATCTGTATAATGGGGATAAGAACAGTACCTATTTAAAAAGTTTCTATGAGTATTAATGATAGAATGTATGGACAGATTAGCCATGTCTGCACACAAATATTCACTTGTAAAAGTAGACTGGTTGTTTACTATTATTGTTCCATCAATAAACACTAGAGCTGAAGTAGACTATGGAGATAGTCTTCTCCAGCAATTTTTTTGTTGTTGTTAAGAAAAGGCAAAGATTCAAAATGATTCAATTGTTTAAGATAATACACCTCAATAAAGACAGAGCTAGAACTCAAACTCATGGCTTATTCCCAGGCTCTTTCCACTTTGTTGCCCCCAGTACTTACATACATCTGAGCAAGCAAGAAAGAAAAGTTGGATCAAAACAATATATAAGTCCCACACTTGGCCATAAGAACTGATTTTTATTGTGTTCTTCCCTCTAATCCAACGTCATCTCTAACATTTGTGGGGTCACATATCATAAGTCTAAATACGGAAGAATATAAACTAAGCTACCTCCAATACTCCTACCTTAAGAGACATCGCTTCCTATGGAAGATCAGATTGAATTTAGAAATCTTGAATGCCTTGGATATGGTAGTGCAGGGGGATCTAGCTTGTGGACCATGCCATACCCCATTCTTTCTCCATGTCCCAGTACTGTCAGGGGTCTTGTATGTGGGCCCTCCCCCCGATATGTACACTCTCTGCTTGGACAGCCAGCATGTCTAAACTTCCACACAACTCTCTCAAGCCAAACTGCTGCCTCTTGGCCACTCTCTGGACCTAAAGTTATGCTTTCCTGCAGCACACCCAGGAAAGAGGTCTGCATAGACCCTGGAAGTGAGTTCAAAGCCATTTGAGCAGAAATGTGGGAGTCTAGTGGATGCAGTATAGACTGGAAGGGGTAGCACAGGTGCTCCCTCGACCCAGCAGCCTCTTCACCCCCTGGAGCAGAACACAGGTGGACAAAGACTAGGCTAGGCTCTCTATAAGCACAGGGTCCAGGAAGAAGACTCCTCCTGCCCCAAGATGAGCACTCTTCTAATCATGTCATTTGATATGGGGCAAAGTGGAATTAATCCCTTTTAATAAATGGTCATTGGCCTATCATCTTCCTAACAGAGGTGTGAGATAAATTTGTTGACCAATAAGGTCTATTCTTTTTCAGTTCTGCTAGATCCAAGATTTCCCATCCTTATTGACTATACAAGTAGATAGAGAATGACTCACCAACTGTAAGGAAATCAACCTATCATGGTCATATTTCAGTGCCATGCATCTGGGGTCCCAGGAGGCTCCAAGCTGGCAGAATTCTATGACTTTATTCCCTCCCACCCAAGGGCACAGGCAATTAGTTGGCTTCACATTTGGTGCTATAGTACGGCCACATCTGAAGAAGCAGAAAAATAAACCTGCATAGCCGAGAGGACGCATTCCCCCTGTGATGCTGTCTGTAGAAGACTTTCTGGTGCCCTTAGAGAAAAAGGTCCCTCTATTTCCCTTTGCCATCTTACAGACTTCCTTAGCAAATATTTACTGAAAGGCTGGGTCCTGATGCTCCATTGTAAAGAAGTACTGATACTATTCAGGTCTTCTCTTTATAACAGCAGAACCTCCATTTTCACCAAGAAGGCTCCAATCTTGTCCTACACATAAAACAGCCCCAGAGCAAAGCTAGTTGAGGAAGAGAAAGGTAATGGGGGACTTTGGGGGAAAGTTAGATCAGTGACCAACTGCTTGAATACAGCTCCTTGTGCATATCACAGTCTGTTCATCTTTTGAAAAGCATTCAACATGCTGGGTACAAATGACCCCTTCGATGTTTTTCACCTGAAAATTTTAGAGAAGAAATGCTGCTTCTCAGTCAAATCTCCCCCTTCTCTGCCGGTCACAATGCCGCCTCACTGGGACTGTTCTGTGTCGGTGCCTCCTCAGCCACTGTTGTTGTAACTCTGTACTTTTCTGCCTGCGTATGTCAGTCAGGAAGGAGACAGGAAATTCTAGTCACCCTCACAGCAGCTGCGCCATTCCTCCTCTCCTCCTCCAATGACGTCGGTTGGCTTTGGTGACACGAGGTCAGGAACTGAGCCACAGTGAAGGTCAGGAAGATAGGTCAGTGTTTATGCCGTTGTTGGGCTGGGGATCCTGCTGAGGTTATTTGCTTTCTTCCTTTCTATACTGTTTCTCTTTCCGTTCCTCTTTTTCTAATGTGGAGCCCAAGCATCCTGTTTTCAAAACATCTGACTGTTTTGCCACTGAGGAACTCAGGCTCTGATGCATTTCACTGAAGTGCAAGACAATTCTAATTCAGGAGGCGATAAAAGTTAAAACAAAAATTAATGAATAAGTGTATGCAGGCGAGCTGTGGTTACAGAAAACAGCTCTCACACATCTAGCTGAACTTGGGCTGCTGGCAGAAGTTCACTAGACATTCTTCTCATCTTGAAAGACAATGTCTTTGCTTCGTAAACCTCCTGCTTAATCTATTCCATCTTGCTGTAATTCTTGGGAGGAAAATAATCTACAATACTGAGCCACCTGACTGCATCTTTCTCTGTAATTCTGGAATTCCATTTGGCCTAAAGGATGAGGGAAATTTGGGCTAAGGAGAAGTCATAGAAACAGTTTCTTATCTAACTCTCTGAGCTCTGAAGTTCACTTGGGACAGTTGTAATATTTGAGTCACAGCTTTCTTCAAAATGGTTAAGAAAAAACAATAAACAAATACATCCCAAACAAGGTGAACCAAATATAGACTACTTGCTTTTCCTCTACTAAATGCAGTCGATATTCTACCATTTGCATGTAGACTGGCACACATCTAATCCCCAAACACTAAAGCAAAACACTGGCTCTCCCATCACCATTCTTATGTAAGTTCAGAGGCTGCAAACAAAACTCAGCAGTCACTTAGCTGATCACAACTAGAGACACATTTTTTTTGCAAATATGGAGTGGATGCTTCCTAGGTGGCTCTCGTGGTAAAGAGCCTGCCTGCCAATGCAGGAGACGAAAGAGATGCGGGTTCGATCCTTGGGTTGGGAAGATCCCCTGGAGAAGGGCATGGCAACCCACTCCAGTATTCTTGCCTCAAGAATCCCATGGACAGAGGAGCCTGTTACACAGAGTTGGATATGACTGAAGCCACTTACACACTTAGCAACAATGGATGCTATGAATAAATGATCACTTCTTGAACTTTTCCTACATATCAGGGGCCTTGCTAAGTGCTTCAGATGCATAATCTCAGTCTTCACAGCAACCTCAGCAACATAGGTACCACTTTTATCCCTGTTTTACAGAGAAGAAAACTAAGTCTTAGAGCAGTTAAGTAAGTTGGCCAAGGCCAAGTAGCTAATAAACGACAGAAACAGGATTTCAACCGTAATCTTTTGACTCCAAAGCCCATGCTTTTCACATACTTCCAGTATAGAATATCTTCACACTTACTTCCAAGTCTGTAACTCAGAGATTTGCCACAGCATCTTTATTCACTGAGAGTAAGCCAAAGATGACCAAAAAAGACTACATGATGATGATGATAATTTTAAACAGCAGTTCAGATGAAATACTCAAATAATTTTGACAATAGTTAAAATTGAATATGGAATTTTAATTTTACCACAGATAATTTGGTTCCTCCTAAACTGGTATAAATCAAGATCTTTTCGGTGGCCATAAAAATATTCTCATTATATTACATTATATGTGCTATGACTTAAGCTTCACCTGAGATGATTATCTGGATAATTAAGACTTTGGGGTTGGGGGTAAATGGCTAAGTAAAAAGAGAGATCTTTGTAAAAACTGAAATTGACTTCTGCTGTCAGCTGGGCATTATTCATCACAGGGTAATTGCTTTGCCCTATAACCTCTCCAATGTAGCTCTAGAAACAGGTAAAGCTGCATGCCTTCTACTTAAGCTAACTGTGTCAACATTAAGGTTTAGCCTTTTCTTTAGGGTTAGCTCTATTCAACTTTCATTGCTTCCTGCACATGACACCATAAAGAGAAGCGGAAGCCCGAAGCATTTAGAATTCTCACTAGGACCTACATGGTCCCTGGTGTCAGTGTCTCGTGAACTATACATTGAATATGAAATTATTTATAATAAATTTGCAAGACACACAATGTCTAATTTCAGCACTCCATACACTAAACTAGTTAGAATACATAAGGCACCAACATTCAAAATTAAAACTAATGGCAATTTGCAGTTTTTCAATGAGTAACCTTTTTCTGCCTCTAAAGCTAGGTGCCTACTTTATCTTAGTGACTCCAGAAGAAAGTTCAAGGTATCCTTTATGGTGAAACTTGCTGGGAAAAAAAACAAAAAACAAAAAACTACCCCTAAACACTGAATCTACATCTTGCATACGTATCAATGATCACAAAATGCAAAGAACAAAGACTCTATGAATTCTTCAAAGGGGGCTAGAGCTTGTGTGAGAGTCCTTCTGTGTACATGGACGCCAGTGTGGTTTGGAGAAGTTACACAGTTAAGCCCTTCTCATGGGGAAGCAGTTGGTTGAGATTTACAACAGCCTGGAAAAACCCAGAATTTAGCTTCAATTGAGAAATTCAGAGAAAAGTCAATAAATAGTTAAACCTCAACCTTTTTTTCCAACTTGAATCTGAACTAGATTTTGAGAGAGACTTTTTTTTTTTTTTTTCCCTTTCATTAACCAATAAACAAGAGTAAGAAAAGTCCACTCTCTGTGCAACCCCACTAAACTTTGGGATGTGATGCTTCCTCTGCTCAGATCCTTTGAGCAGGAGCCAGCAAGTCTTGATAGGAAGGCAATCCTTTTAACCCCAGGAAAAAGGGAGGAGGGACACACATTCAGGGCTGGAAAGGGCATTTGGCAGGTGTGAAGCAAAGTCTCTTCCCATTCCCAGAACTCTTAAGACAAAAGATAATACCTCAGGCTAGGATGATTGGAGATTTTGAAATGTGTATTTATGAGGGTGCAGTGTTAAGATTTCAATTAAAATAATAGATAAATACACATATGTTCATATGTATATGTATGTAATTAACATTCTATGAGAGAAAAATACAAACAAAAAGCAACAACTCTCATTTCATAAATTAGCACTCTAAATCCAGGTGTTACTTAAACAAATGATATAATGGTAGATAATTAAAGCGCCCCAACACTAAGTTTTGTCTGGGCATTGTACATAAAACCATTTCTTTGCAATATGAGTGGGACTTCATTTCAAACGATTCCATTATGCAAAGCAGCAAACTTTAAAAAAGTAATTTTTTGTTTTGGAGACAAAGTATATTGCTTCTTTTTTTAATCTTAGGTCATACCAGCATCCGAAAAGAAAGGTTTGAGAATCCTAGAATGTCCTGAGAATTTCAGAATTTAGGAAACTTCAGGGCAAATCATTCTCGCCATTGGTATACAGAAGTCGCATTATTTTCTTGTTCAAAAAACATATATAACACTTGATTGCAACACAACAATTTCACCTATGGATTCATTCAGATATAAAACAAAAATTTTTTTCACTTGTATAGTGATTTGTATACTTCATAAACACTTCTCACCTTAAACACATTCCAAAAGACATCAATAAGAAAAAGGTTTGGTTTCTGGGGATTGTACTGAGGATAATAGCTTGGGCTGAAGCATCAAGACACAAGCAAAGTGTGGCATTTTAAAACAGAATCATCGGAGGCAAATTAACAAAGCTGATAGTCGAGTCCCCGTGCACCTCTGCAGCTGGCAGAGGCCAGGAGAGCCCACAGCTCGCGGCGCGGTCACACTTTCATGAATAAAACGGTCATCTCTTACCTTGTTAGATGCCATCTCACTGACAGAGCGGTAGGTCTGTATGGTCTCTAGCTGGTCTAAGCACCAGTCCAGTTCCTCTAGCGTTTCCATTGCTAATTTTTGATAAGATTCTTCTGCAAACAAACACACAGACATGTAGTTAGGCTGGAGCGGCTGCAGACTGTCCATAGCCGAGTCACCGCTGCCGCCGCTGATCCCGGCGCTACTGAAGGTGGCCCCGTGCTCCTTCATTATTTGCGCGCCGACTCCTTCCTTCCAGCTCTCTCCACCAGGAGAACAAATCACCGTGGTGCTCTGCCCGGGATGGCTGATGCCAAGTTTTCACCCCCCCGCCCCCGGGCTAGATGAGGTGTCTGCGATCTACCAAGAAACTTCCTCTGAGGAAGAAGGCGGGGAACCGGCTCTTAAAAGCTCATCTGCATACATGAGTCCTAAAACTAAAGGCAGAAGCCGTCAGTTTTCTCAGGCTTTCTGTGCCTTAGTCATCTCGGGATTCTTTAGGGTGCGTGATGTCATTTCTGAGTGTTTGCAATCTAGAGGAGAAATGAGGAAAGCGTTTTCTCATTTGGCTTTTCTTCTAAATGAAACGTACAACCGAAAAGTGGAGGGGGAAACTGACAGTTACGTTGGAAGGCCTGTGCATTCATTCATTCCGGGGGAATGTGCAAATGTTGGAATAACTTTCAGTTCAGCAGACACTGACCCACACAAGTGAGGGGAGAAGGCTAGCCATCCTCCGTTCTGAGTCTCCCTTTAAGTCGAGGCAAAATGAGGTCTCCCCGATAAGGCTTCAGTCTCAGAGACACTGTCTGGAGTTTTACGTGAACACATTTATTGGCCCTGGAGTCTAGGCAGTTCTTGTTATACTAAACAAAGCTAAAACTTCTCTTCTTCAACTCCCAGGATCACAGGGAAATTCTGAACCGGACTTTTAGGTGGAGCCAGATATAACCGTGGCAGATTTTTTGATGAAGGCTGGGGGCTCAGATTTGTTACCATAGGAATGTAGGCTTTCTGTAAATATTTCTCAGTGGTCTGTTAAAAAAAAAAAATAGAGCATTGCTTTTAAGTTCATATTTTTGCTGGGTAATGAAACTGTTTTTAAGTGTTTGCAGTACATCATTCCATACCCAAAAGTTTGTGAGTCTAAGCTAACACTTAAGGCTACTGAGTTAAGAACCCTATCTTAGTAAACACTGAAATTAATTTTATAAATGCTACATGAACTAATGATGCTACAGACAGCTATAAAAACTATTTGGGCTCTCCTGCATATGTGACTGATATTGAGGGGAACAACATCCTTTAAGTCTACAGAGCTTTCTGGAATGGAAGCACACAATAGACACTATTAAAATTAAAAATCTCACATGAAATTCTATTATAAAGAAAAGACTCACATGTTCCTGTCATATTTAGAATACATTTTTTTATATGTTCATACAGAACTCCTAGGGAGACCACATAGTTCATTGTTATTATTTGAGTAATTTTATGTGTGTGACACTCACACTTGAAGCAGAAAGGGGAATAAACACAAGAGAGATTCCAAGTGGCTGGAACCACTTAGCACAGACGCACATTTCAAAGAAGAGGTGTTTTGTTTATCCCCCACATATGCTTACCCTTCAGGGAAACCAGGGGTTAAAATTCAATATCCTGTATGTCACACTTAAAAAGCCACAAAACCACTGGAGGTGACTTCCTCCTTTTTTTTCACACTCCTCAAAAATGTGCAGACCAGAATTCAGGTGTTTTTAGTAAAACTCATTTCAAGCTAGACTCACACATGCCTTCCTTCCTTTCTTCCTCAATTTTGCCATGCTGCTTCAACGCAAAGCATCTCCTCATTGACTCTCTGTTGTGTATCTGAAACACCCCCTCTTCTCTATTTCCTTCCAGAAGAGTACTTCAGCTAAGGAAGCTTTTTCTGAAGTGACAGAACTCTCCCATTCTCCCTCCAGACCTCTCATAAAAAAGTCTAACCACTTCCTAACTCCTCAGGCTTCACCACCCTGGTATCTTCCACATCACAACCCATGGTTCTCAGCAATTAAGATTAGGCATTCACTAGGATGGTGGGGAGTGAGCAGCTTGTGTGGAGCATTTTGAATAGACTGATGTACAAAATGACTGTGGGATGATATGTTACATTTCTCTTTCAGGAAGAGGAAAAAAGGGATCAGATCTCCACTCACAAAGAAAAACAGTAAGGATAGCAGTGAAGCCCTGAAGAAAGAGGAAAACTCTTCAGTGATCTATCAATTAAGTGCCATCACCACAACTCATTCCTTGTCTATTATACAGAAAGAGCACACACATGCTCCTAGAGTTGGGACAAGAGTGAGATGCCAGGGACTTCCCTGGCAGTCCAGTGGCTAAGACTCCATGCTTCCAATACAAGGGGCCCTGGTTCAATCCCTGGTCAGGGAACTAGATCTCACATGCTGCAACTAAAGATCCTGGGTGCCACAACTAAGACGCAGCACAGCCAAATAAATAAAAATAAATATTAAAAAAAATTAGTGAGGTGCCAGTGACTGGCCAACAGATATGGCAGGATCTTACTCCACTGCTTTCTCTTATTCTGGTCATTCACGATATTTTCTGGGTAAAAAGTTAAATTTTGAAGTAAATGAAAATTTGCTCCTTCCCAGATTCTTCATCCATTGTCAAGGCTTTCTTTATGCCCCCTTTGAGAGCCTTCTTATCACAGTAACTAAGGCAGGAGGCACAGATGTCAGAGTGGCTTAAGGATGGGGGCATCACAGCCCAGCTACTTATCAGTACAGTCAAAGGAAAGGATCAGTGCAGCTCAGGCTGGCCTCCACACTAGAACTCTGTGGCTCTAGCACCAAATCTCATGCTTGGTATCTAGTAGACTCTCAGTAGATACTCAGAGGAATGGAAACGAAAGTGCTTGTCCAAGCAGCATGCAAATACTTGGGTATCTGGAGGCTGAGGATACATCTGGAGCACTGAGGAAAGAGCACCAGCTTTGAAGTGAACCTCAGGCATTTTGACTTTCTCTCCTACCACTTACTGCATGATCCTGGAACTCTATTTCCCACATCTTCAAATAAGGAGAATATCTATCTCATAAAGTTATAAAGGGGCTAAATGAGATAAAGTATATAAAATATCTCCATGATGTGTGTGTGTGTATGTTAGTCCCTCAGTCGTGTCCAATTCTCTGTGGTCCTATGGACTGTAGCCTGCCAGGTTCCTCTGTTCATGGGATTCTCCAGGCAAGAATACTGGAGTGGGTAGACATTCCCTTCTCCAGGGGATCTTCTTGGACCAGGGATCGAACACCGGTCTCTTGAATTGCAGGCAGATTCTTTACCATCTGAGCCACCAGGGAAGCCCCATCTCATAGGATAATCAGTTCTTAGTAGGTAATCAGTCAGAAGTATAATTATTAGCGACAATCAAAGGAACCCCCCAAACCTGGTTTGTGAGGGTGGGGAGGAAAGAGAAGAGAGATAGAAGAATTGCATATTCAAAAGAGGTTTTATAGTCGGAATCAGTTCCATAATTGGCTGGGCCCAGTGAAAAATGGAATGTACGATCCCTTGTTCAAAAAGCAGGAAAAAGTGCTGTGAAAGGTCTTAAAATGTGAAGCTTTTTTCTTTTTTCTGAAGTTGCTCTCTCTCAACCTTTCGTGGAGGTATTGTTATTTTTTCTAAGTAAACTGCTTATTATAAAATAGTTCTAGATTTACAGAAATGTTGCAGAGATAATAGAGAGTTTGCATCTACCCCATATCCAGGGTTCCCTATAGTTAATATCTTAAAATGGCACATTTGTCACAATGAATGAATAGCACGGTGTGTTTCATTTACCCTTTAATATCATGTTACTTCAGGCAGAGGGATACCAGGAGGAGAGTGCAGACCCTTGTAGGACCCCAGAGACCGTGCAGCCTCTGACTTAGGGCCCATGCACAACTTACCAGTTGCTGGAGGGCACCTACCTGCCAACTTCCAAACTGTGTTTCATGCCCCAGGCCTGGGCAGGCTCTGGGGAAGTCAGACATTCCCCTTTGCCATGGTGCCAATGCCTCAAGCCCCAGAAAACAGGCTACAACCTCTGCACAAGGATGCACTAGATACCTTGGTTGGGGTGGACAAGAGGATCAAGACATGGCCCCTGTCTACTGTGGCACTGCCATGCTGGCCCAGGGCAGGGATGGCTGCTCCCATGCCCCACCTGAGACTTTGCAAAGGCATCCATGTCCAACTCAAACCCTCTCTGCACTTGGACCCAGGCCCTCACTGGGAGTGGACAGCAGCAGTGGTCCTGGGATGGGGGAGGGGGAGGGGTGCTGGAGGAGCCCCAGGACGACAAGGATCAGGGAAACTGGTGCTGAGAATACTTCCAGGGGAGACAGGCAGGTGGCAGGAGATGGGGCACAGATGAGCTGATGCTCCAAGTCACCAGGGTCTATGCTCCATTTCCCCATCAGACTTTACTTAAAAATCAGATCAAAGATAAAATCATCACAAGTTTCAGCACTGAGACTATAAGGTCCTTGTGAGTGAGGAGCCCTGCTGTGCAGGTCACGTGCCCACAAAGCTGGTTATGTTCCTTTTCTTACAAAAATGACTCTGGGAAGGAAGGATGCTTAGCACCTCAGAAGCAAGTCTTAAGAGGATAAGAGCAGATAATGGGACTACGTATGGTCATGGGGTGACCCTACTTGTCAAGAATTTTCAGAGGGAAGAAGGAGCTGGGAGAACCTCCCTTCTATGTTTCCCTTCTTTTCCTCTTTCACTTCAACAAGAATGACAAAAGATTTACTTCCTTCTGTGGGTCTGATAAGTATTGCATTTCATGCTGAGAAACAGGAAGAAAGGATGAATGAATAATTATAATATTAATCTGATAATTATACATGGCATTCATAAAGCTCTTTCCTCAAAGGAGCGCCAGGACACTACCCATTAATCCTTGCAACATCTCTGTGCGATAAACACCGAAGAGGTATGACTTATTTCTAATGCACCTTAAGGCACAACCTAAATCACAGGCTAAATTAATCGAGCAAGATTTCCAGGGCAAGACCATATCTTGGTCAATAAAATAGAGGATTCACTACAGGGCTGGAAATCCATGCATTCCTGAAATTGCTGTGTTTAAAGTGGCATCTTACCCTTGGGTCTTTTCTGTTTCAAATTGTGTAATTGCTTTCCTGAATGTTGTCATTTCTCGAGTCTCCTCTTCCCTTTTCTGATCCACCTAACACAGCTATTAGCAAAATATTTACTGTGCAATATTTACTCAGAAGACTGGCTTGGTTCTGGTCCCGCCTCTTGTTTCTGTGGGTAACCTCAGGCAAGTTACCTAAGTTTGCTGAGAATACATTTCTCTATCTGGAAAGTGAATATAAGAAGAATACTTACACTGTTCTGACAGGGAAGCTAAAATAGGAGAATTCACACAAAACAAGACTTTACCTTTAAGTTTAATGCACTTTTATAAATATCACATTTATTATTATAGAGAAGATATCGGTGCATTGGAGACAACTAGAATATTATAGAGAAGCAAAATATTTGAAATGATAAAATGTCACATTTGACCAAGCAGAGATCACTACTGTTATCCCCCTGTGTATGTCCTTTCATGTAGCATGCATATAGTCAAAATAGACAACACTTGGAATTCCCCAGTGGTCCAGTGGCTAGGCCTCCATGCTTTCAATGCCAAGGGCCCGGGGTTTGATCCCTGGTTGGGAAACTAAGATCCCACAAGCCATGCAGCATGGCCAAAAAAAAAAAAAAAAAAGGAAAGGAAAATAGGCAACATTGTACAAACTGTTGCGTAACATTCTTCTTTTTCAGTCAATGATCTCCCCTCTTCTGCTTTAATAATTTTCCAGCTCAGCTAATATTTAGCTCATATTTCAGTATTCCCAGTTTTTTTCATGCAAATTCAGTAGAACATGTGTGCGTATGTCTATGTGTTCTAGAAGAGAGGTATTGGATGGGAGAGATGCAGAGAAGGGCAAAAGGAAAGGGCAATGAGAAACCTCAGCCTGGCCATAAATAGCAAGCTGCTCAGAGCTGGAAAGCAGGGAACCGGATTTTGAGCAATGATGAAGTCAATGGTCCAGCTGGTAACAGACCTTAGATGCCCTAAAAGTTGGCCCCACACACTCTGTGCAGGAAAGCAGGATCTTATTACTGATCTCTGGGAAAAAATCAAGATGGAGGACCTTTACATAACTATATCATTTGGCTTAGAAGCCATCAGAATGAGGATTTCTCAATACAGATGAGAAAACTGGGTCTTAGAGAGGTCCCAAATTCATATAATTAGCAGATGAAAGCATCACAATACACCCCCAATATAAATTTTCTATAAACTCTATCTAAATGCAGTTTGTTTTTTATTGAGATATGATTGGCATACAAAAAAGCTGGGCATGTTTCATGTATACAGCTTGATGAGTTTGAAGATAAGTAAATACCTGTGAAATTATCACCATAAATAATCTCATAAACTCAACCATCACCTCTAAAAGTTTCCTCCCTCCTTCTTTGTGTATGTGTGTGTGTGTATACGTGTGTGATAAGAACATTTAAAGAAGATCTATCTTAACTAATATTTACAAATATTATACAGTATGGTGAGCCATAGGTATCATGCTATATAGCAGGTCTCTAGGATTTTATTCACTTTGAGGATCTGAAACTATGTACCTTTTGATCAACACTTCTCCAATCCTCCATCACCCCTGGTAACTAGTACTCTCAGCTTTTATGGGTTTGAGTAATTCAGATTCCTGATATAAGGGATCATTCTAAATGCAATTTTAACACAGCTTTGTGGATATCACAAACCAATCTGTCAAGATTCCCAGACTTTCTACCCCAACCCAGGGCATAGAAAAAAAAAATAAGTAACCTTTTGTTTCTCTTCCCTGACAGCTCAGTTGGTAAAGAATCCACCTGCAATGCAGGAGACCCCAGTTCGATTCCTGGGTTCATTAAGATCCCCTGGGGAAGGGATAGACTACCCACTCCAGTATTCTTGGGCTTCCCTTGTGGTTCAGCTGGTAAAGAATCCGCCTGCAATGTGGGAGACCTGGGTTTGATCCCTGGGTTGGGAAGATCCCCTGGAGAAGGGATAGGCTACCCACTCCAGTATTCTGGCCTAGAAAATTCCATGGACTGTATAGTCCATGGGGTCACAAAGAGTCAGACATGACTGAGCGACTTTCACAGTTCTGTGTCTCTCTCTCACATAGTCAGAACTCTTCATTAGAGAAGGTGGTACTATTTTCAAAATTGTGTGGTGGTTAGATCAATCAGAACAATTGCAATAGGCAAAGACAGAGAGGAATCTCATGAATGTAAACACTGAGTAAAAGAAACTAGAGGTTAAAAATCACATAAAATGTGATGCAATTTATATAAAATTTCAAAGAAGCCAAAATGAATCTATGATGTTAGTTAGATCTATGATGTCAAGATAGTGGTTCCCTTGGAGGGTTAGCAACCAGGCAAGAACTGGAGGGGGACTTCCATGGGGCTGACAATGATGTACTTCTTAGTCTAGATACTAATTACAAGAGTCTGTTCACTTTATGAAAATTCCCTGATTTCTACATGTGTGATTTGTGTACTTTTCCCTGTCTTCCTGATGTTTTGTGTATGTATTCAACAGAGAGACTCACCTAGGGAAACTCCAGTTTAAAAAAAAGGAACAGGGTTTCTAAAAAAAATGTTTCCCTTCCTTTCGTTGAACCATAGCAATGTGTAGAAACAGAATGAGTTAAATCACACACAGCTGAAAAGGATATTGGTTTTGACATTGCATAGACCAGGATGCTCTTACCAACTCAAAACTGAGTGGAACATGCTGATGTTTGGCCCGGCTGTCTGCAGAGCCTGACTCTACAATTCATTTACTAGTGCTGTGACCTAGCTATGAGAATTAAGTGAAGCAAGGCATGCCAAGGCTTTGATATGGAGCTTAGTACCTGTCTGTCAGGAACATTTTCCTCTACCCCAACTTCCCACAAGCCTCTGCCTTGTCCTGGCCACTTTCCTGAGGGTGTGTGAGTACTCAGTCACTTAGTTGTGTCTGACTCTTTGTGACCCCCTGGACTGTAGCCCGCCAGGTTCCTCTGTCCATGGAATTCTCCAGGCAAGAATACTGGAGTGGGTTGCCATTTCCTCCTCCAGATGATCTTCCTGACCCAAGGATTGAACCTGGATCTCCTGCATTGGCAGGTGGTTTCTTTACCACTAAGCCACCTGGAAAGCCCATTCCTGAGAGTAGATGGCCATATATTTGATAGCTGAGTTGGTAGAGTTTTGCTCTGGCCCTGGGATTTAGTGGTAGGGGAAGACATATAAAGTGGCCATGAAATCCTAAAGTCTGCCTCTAGATGCATGACCTTAGATAGGAAACTGGTTCTTGATAGGTTAGAGCTTATTGGGTTTCACTTCTAAAATATAGAACTTGCCGAATTTGTCATTCTGCATTCACCCAATCGCAATTGACACACCCAATTAAAGGACATTTAGATGACGAGAATTGTATAAGAAAGTCACTTGTTCATGCATGTATTCCACAAAATATGCACTGAGTGTCTAGCACACCCCAAGCCTCCTGCTGGGGCCACAGCAATGAAGAAGAGGTGTTCATTGATTGCACACTTCTCCATCTTCAAAACTGTCATTCTGTAACACTGGGTGCCTTCTCATCTTCCTTCTCTCCCTTGCTCCCACCCCAGCTTGCACTGCACCTTTGTGAAAGTCAGAAAAACTTGCTGTCCCTTAGCAGACATAGCCCTTGAGCAGAAAGCTTGAAAAGTGAGGGAAGGGCTGAATTTCAGCTCCCTTCACCACCTTTTGAGTACTTTTGATCAGTACCCAAACTACACAGTGACCTTTTGCAATGATCCAGTGGCACATGGATGTAAGGGCAAGCTAGCATGAAGCTTGCCCTGGTCACAGCAAAGCCTTCACTTTGAACCTCAAAACAAAGTAAACCCTTGATGTTGAAAGGAAAGCATCCCAAGACCTCCACATTGCGAATATCATTAAATAACTGAAATAATATTAAGCCTCTGTAAAATAACAATAAAATTAATTCGGTAGACTCACTGTTATCTTTAAATGCAGTTTTTGTAGATAAAATTTCGAAAGCAAGGGCTCTCTTGGGAAAAAATGTTAAAAGAGTCCTTGATGGACAAAATTCTTCTTCTGATTCTTGGAAGTGAGAAGTGTATATGAATTGGATTCTCTACATCCAGCTAATAACTAGCTTTTTCCATAAGATTCTAGCCCTGTAGATGTTTTCCTAGATTCAAAGGGCTTTGAAGTTAGCAGACTTGTTTCACTCCTTGGTTCCTCCACAAAATGCAATAAGTATCTGTTAAAATGTAAAAGTATTTCACACATATGGAAATATGCCTCTTTTTTATTTAAAACGATTTGGCTATAAGCCTATTTGTTTAGTGATCTTGGTTATGATGTTTGGTTTTTCCCCTAACAATTAACAATAGCTGTTCTTTTCATTAAGTCCAAAGGTAGATATTTTCTTTTATAACTCTTAGGTAAATGACATGCACTTGTGTCAGAGTGCAACTTTTCCAGAAGGCTGTTGATTTAAACTTGAGTCAAACATTCTTAGAACAAACCCCAGGAACTGGAGAACACTCACACAGTGTTCTCACACAGTTCTTCCAAAGGCTATCTGTGAGCCCCAAATGGTCTCTCTTTAGGCAGGACTTTGTTAATGTGTCTTTATAAATATGAGGGACTTTGCAATTGCACATGACAGGGATTTCACTCTGGGTGGATTCACGGAAGAAGAGGTTCACTGCCCTCAAGGGAAATCACAGTGAAAAGTAGGTCATTTTGATGCTGATCTCCTTAGCAAACTCCTCTAAGACTATGAGTTAAAAAAAAAACACCAGTCACAACTAGCTTTTGTATATACAACTTGACAGTTTACCAAGTGCTTTCACTTGCAGATCTCATTTTCCTCTTGAAAAATAAATCCCATGAGATAGAAAGCATTATTATTATGACATAGATTTTCCATTATGCATGTGAGAAATCTGAGGCCTGGAGATGTTTAATAATTTGCTCAAAGTCATCTGATGAAAGACAGAGAGAGAGAGAGATGAGAGATGAAGAGGGAGGGAGAGAGAACAGAGAAAGGAAGGCAGCAGAAGGAGAACCTAAGTTCTCTGATTCTGAATTCCAGGATCTTTTTGGCTAAGCCATGAGGTCTGTCACAAACAAATGGCCCAACTTTCTCTTCATTCACCCCAGGTAAGATTGCACAAGGAGAAACTGTCTCTGACGTGCCCGCCTCATAACTTTGTTTCCTTTCAGTGTCTTTACCCTTGCCAAAGCCTGCTCTCCAGAAGGACTCTGACTTTGGCTTTACTTACCAACAAGAATTTGTACTCATTTAGGTAACAACATGTACCACCAATGTGAAAGGGTGCCCAAGGAACTTAATTATCTACCCATGCTAGTGTTAAAGGCAATGATACAAGAAAGCCTTCAGTCATGGAGATCAGTTGGTGTCCAATTATTTTTCTAATACAAGAAATATTTATGAAGAATATGTGCTCGTTCACTTTAGTTGTGTCCTACTCTTTGCAATCCTATGGACCATAACCCACCAGGCTCCTCTGTCCATGGGATTTCCCAGGCAAGAATCCTGGAGTGGGTTGCCATGTGCTCCTCCAGGGGATCTTCCCAACCTAGGGATCAAGCCCTTATCTCCTGCATCTCCTGAACTGCAGGCAGATTCTTTTTTTACTGCTGAGCCACCAGGGAAGCCCGTTATGAAGATTTTAGAGTAGAAGTTAAAAGCTGGTCTCTGGAACTAGACAGTCTGGGTTCATATTCCTTTGTTTAACCTTAGAGAAGTTACTTCTCTGTGCCTCAGTTTCCTCACCAATGTAATGAGAATAAAACATGTGTAATATCATGTATGAGACGAGTTGCCAGTCCAGGTTCGATGCACGATGCTGGATGCTTGAGGCTGGTGCACTGGGACGGCCCAGAGGGAGGGTATGGGGAGGGAGGAGGGAGGAGGGTTCAGGATGGGGAGCACGGGAATACTTGTGGCGGATTCATTTTGATGTTGGGCAAAACTAATACAATATTATAAAGTTTAAAAATAAAATAAAATAAAAAAAATGATGTTTATATAATGGATTGTAGTCTTTAATTAATTAATAAATAAATAAATGTAAAGTGCTTAAGACAGTCCATGATATAAGGATCAGATAAATGCTGGCTATTGTTTGTTGAATACGAGACAACAAATGTTTATGTAATGAGTGGATTTTTATGTAGTAGAAGGAAATGGCAACCTACTCCAGTATTCTTGCCTGGAGAATTCCATGGACGGAGGAGCCTGGCGGGTTACAGTCCATGGGATTGTAAAGAATCAGACACAACTGAGCGACTAACACTTTCTTTCTTTCATCATGTTATAGGCACAGCATGGAACTCTAAGGGTATAATGGTGAATTCTATAAACATAGTTTTTGCTTACTCGAAGCCTAGATTCTAGCAGGAAGAGACAATTAGACAAAAACTTATTGAATTGCAATTGGCAAGGGAGCTACTAAAATTTTTAGAGTGTTCTAAGAATTTATAACAAGGATAACAGGACTCAAAAGTTTGAGAAGTGGGATGTGATAGAAAGTTTAGGGAAGGTCTAACATACAAGATCTGATGGAATAAGAATTAGGTGCAAAGAGGAAGGAAGGCATTCCAGGCAGGAAAAACATCAGAGCATACTCCATGGACTGAGATCTGTCCATGTGGTAGGAACACACCAGGAGAAAAAGACTGATGTGAGTTTAGATCAGGTTCTGCACAGCTATGGGATGGCCACGGAGAGAAACCTGGGATGGCCTAGCCAAATGTGCATGTAAAACATATCACTCTCCATGCAACCTAGAGAATGAACTTGAAGATGAGAATAGCTGCAAGGAGGCTAGCTAAATAGTATTTAAAAGCTCAGGATATGGAGGAAGACAGCCAAGTTTACTTTCTGGCTCTGTCATTTCTTTTGTTAGCAGTGCGAACTTGGGTGAGTTACTTAATTTTTCTGAGTTTTAATTTCCTCATTTCTAAAATTGGGGGACATATATCTTTCTGGTGGGGTGGTTATGAGGATTAAATGAAGTAATTCACATTATAGCACTTAGAACAGTAACCAGCCTCGAAAGTATTCTTGCCAGTTGCTAGTAGTAACTTATTTTATTGCCTTAGCCTATGCAGGAGATAGAGATGGCTAGAATTATAATGTAGCATTGCAGATGGAGAGAGACAAATGTATTTGAGATATTTATGAGCTGAAACTATATGATCCCTAGGATGATGGTAATTGGTTGATGATCAAAACCCTCTGTTATCTGAGCTTTTCAGATCAGAATGTGATTTCCGTCAGTGTATTTTAACTTTATTTTTCTTATACTAGGTCAGTTTTCATTCCAATCCCAAAGAAAGGCAATGCCAAAGAATGCTCAAACTCCCGCACAATTGCACTCATCTCACATGCTAGTAAAGTAATGCTCAAAATTCTCCAAGCCAGGCTTCAGCAATACGTGAACCGTGAACTTCCTGATGTTCAAGCTGGTTTTAGAAAAGGCAGAGGAACCAGAGATCAAATTGCCAACATCTGCTGGATCATGGAAAAAGCAAGAGAGTTCCAGAAAAACATCTATTTCTGCTTTATTGACTATGCCAAAGCCTTTGACTGTGTGGATCACAATAAACTGTGGACAATTCTGAAAGAGATGGGAATACCAGACCACTTGATCTGCCTCTTGAGAAATGTGTATATAGGTCAGGAAGCAACAGTTAGAACTGGACATGGAACAACAGACTGGTTCCAAATAGGAAAAGGAGTACGTCAAGGCTGTATATTGTCACCCTGCTTATTTAACTTCTATGCAGAGTACATCATGAGAAACTCTGGACTGGAAGAAGCACAAGCTGGAATCAAGATTTCCGGGAGAAATATCAATAACCTCAGATATGCAGATGACACCACCCTTATGGCAGAAAGTGAAGAGGAACTCAAAAGCCTCTTGATGAAAGTGAAAGTGGAGAGTGAAAAAGTTGGCTTAAAGCTCACCATTCAGAAAACGAAGATCATGGCATCCGGTCCCATCACTTCATGGGAAATAGATGGGGAAACAGTGGAAATAGTGTCAGACTTTATTATTTTGGGCTCCAAAATCACTGCAGATGGTGACTGCAGCCATGAAATTAAAAGACGCTTACTCCTAGGAAGGAAAGTTATGACCAACCTAGATAGCATATTCAGAAGCAGAGACATTACTTTGCCAACAAAGGTTCGTCTAGTCAAGGCTATGGTTTTTCCTGTGGTCATGTATGGATGTGAGAGTTGGACTGTGAAGAAGGCTGAGCACTGAAGAATTGATGCTTTTGAACTGTGGTGTTGGAGAAGACTCTTGAGAGTCCCTTGGACTGCAAGGAGATCCAACCAGTCCATTCTGAAGGAGATCAGCCCTGGGCTTTCTTTGGAAGGAATGATGCTAAGGCTGAAACTCCAGTACTTTGGCCACCTCATGCGAAGAGTTGACTCATTGGAAAAGACTCTGATGCTGGGAGGGATTGAGGGCAGGAGGAGAAGGGGACGACAGAGGATGAGATGGCTAGATGGCATCGCTGACTCGATGGACGTGAGTCTGGGTGAACTCCGGGAGTTGGTGATGGACAGGGAGGCCTGGCGTGCTGTGATTCATGGGGTCGCAAAGAGTCGGACACGACTGAGCGACTGAACTGAACTGAACTGAGTCCAACTCACAAGAGTACAATGAGAAATCAGAGACCAGTAAATTCATTTAGAGAGCAATAATTTAAAGGAAGCTTTTCATTACCCTCTGGTCGTTACACATTCCTTGACATAGGAGACCAAGTTCTAATCATAAGATTGCTTGGCAAACATGAAATCAGAGCAGGGGAGTTGGCTGGATAGTCAACTTAAATGTCTGCTTTACTCAAGCCTCATACGCTTAGCTCAAGTGTTTCCATTGGCCTGACGTGCCCTTTCCAACTGTCCACCTGGCTAACTCTTATCATTTAGGATTCAGCCTACAGTTATCTCTTCTACAAAGCTTTCCATATTTTCTGAGGTTGGATTAAGCTCCCTTCCTCTCAGCTCTCACAACTACCATGTTCAAGACTCTTATTTCCAACTGACCATGTTATTAGAATTCTTTCTCTTGGCTTATTTCACTCATGACTTCTTGAGAGCAAGGAACATATGTTTTTGGCTGCTCTTTAATGCAGCACAGTATATCTTTACCTAGCAGAAGCTCAAAAGAATACTGCTTGAACTGCTGACTTGCCCCAAATACCAATAGATGGGATATCCACTGCCCAAAGGAATGGGGTCTTGCCTACTGAATAGTATTGGAGAAGTAATATCAGGAATTCTTGTTCTTGTTTCTTTTTTTACTAGTCTCCAAACAAACCACCTTCCTTTTGCTGATTTAGCCAATGTAACCACAGTGCATAAGCTCCATTTCTTTTGCATGCATATTTTGATTAGATTTCTAGCTGGCTCATTTTAATATAGGGGATATTCTGTCTGTCAAAGGGATCGCTGCAAAATCACATGCAGAATTTGTTATTTAATCCCAAAATAACAGCTGCAGGTGTTGGCACACTAAGCAAAACTAGAATTCCAAATTGATGTTGACAATTGTATGGAAGGTACAAATAAAGTTGAGAGGCAGCACAGAGAGATCTTAAAGACATAGGGGAAAGGAAGATCAGGAGAGACTTGGAGGCCAGGTAAAGATGAATGGATGAAACTGAGGTTAAGACAATCAACAGCATGAACAAAGGTATGAAATTAGAAACATGCCACACTGTTCTGTCCTGTTTGGGAGAACAAATATAATAGTCCTATTTGGTTAGAACCCTGGGCTTCAGCAAGGATGCAGTGTGGAATAGATTTGCAAAAGTATAATGGTCAGGGCCAGATCTTGGAGAGTTCTTTATGCTAAACTAAGGAATCTGACTTTATTTGTCAGACAGTGGGGTGCCATTGAAAACTGTTCAACAGAAGGATGGCACACAGTGGCTTACAAATATCTCAATACTGATGTCCAGTTGTATGTTTTGCAGTTATAGATCTTTTTCATCTGAACAGTCTTTTTAAATCCTCGTCATGCTTTTTGAGAGATGTATGGTCTTTGTTTTAACAGGAAGAGACTGAAGTTTAGGAGTTTAAATGTCTCACTCCAAGTCCTATAAGTAATAAACACAGAACCCAGGGACTTGAGCCTAGGCTGCAATGCAGCCTTTAAGATGAATTATTGATCTGAAAGATGTAAGGATACTAGGATGGAGAAGAGAATAAGTACTTGATAAATTATTATTATCAGGGATTATTATTTGCAGAAAAAGCTAGTCAGTAAGAAGAAAAGAGATCCCAAGCCTACTACATACAGTCTTTTCTAGTTGACAAAGAATTTTCAAGTGTGTTCATTTTCTTTTAGAAACAAAGTCATGGAAATTCTCTCCATTTTTACAAATAGGATTATTGAGGCTCATCAAGGTGAGGGGACTTGCTTCAGAATCTGGAATGTCCGCACTGTCTAGTATGGTAGTTACAAATTATGTATTGCTGTTGAGCTTTTAAAATGTGGCTAGGTCTGCTGGGAGGTGTGCTGTGGGTGTAACAGACATTGGATTTCAAAGAATTTGTATAGAAAAGTCATGTAAAATTTATCCATGAAGTTTTGTATTTGACATGTCAAGTTATCATATTTTGGATATATTGAATTGAGTAAAATATACTATTAAAATTAGTTGCACCTGTTTCTTTTTATGTGTTTACTAAAAAATTTTAAATTGTTAATGAGCTTTGCGTTATATATAATACCAATTGGATAGCGCTGTTCTAGACCATAAAGCTATTGCCGCTACTTGAATACTCCATGGCCAATATTCATTCCCATCCAAATGCTCACTTTAGAAGAGGCGGTAATAAGGATAATGATTGTAGTTATTATTTATCCACTTTCAAAGTTTCTAAGCACTTTACATGCATGAACTGATTTAACCTTATGATAATTTCATGACCTATTATTTTATATGTAATAGATCATTTTATTTTGCAGATGAGAAACAGAGAAATGCAGTAAACCACAGATTTAGTGGAGTCAGAATTCAGACTTAGCCTGCGTCTAAGGCTTCCCAGGTGCTATAGTGGTCAAGAGTCTGCCTGGAGTGCAGGAGACACAAGAGAAACGGGTTTGATCCCTGAGAAAGAGCCCCTGGAGGAGGAAACGGCAACCCGCTTCAGTATTCTTGCCTGGAAAATTCTGTGGTCAGAGGAGCCTGGAGGGCTACAGTTGGAAAGAGTCGGACACGCACACACACACATGGTCTTTCGGAAAGCTTTAGTGGCTGCCTCAGTTGGGTAAGTCCCAAGGAGACATTTGGATTGACTCACTTTATTTGTGACCTACTATAAATCAAGCTTGGAGAAGGCAATGGCAACCCACTCCAGTACTCTTGCCTGGCAAATCCCATGGACGGAGGAGCCTGGTAGGCTGCAGTCCATGGGATCGCTAGGAGTTGGACACGACTGAGCGACTTCACTTTCACTTTTCACTTTCACGCATTGGAGAAGGAAATGGCAACCCACTCCAGTGTTCTTGCCTGGAGAATCCCAGGGACGGGGGAGCCTGGTGGGCTGCCGTCTATGGGGTCGCAGAGAGTCGGACACGACTGAAGCGACTTAGCAGCAGCAGCGTAAGTCAAGCTGCATGTAAGAGACTTTAAATATTATCTCATTTAATCTTTGCAACAGCCCCATTAAATAGTTACTAGTCCTTTTTATAGGTAAGTAAACTGAGGCTTAATGAGACTGTGCAACCTGCCCAAAGTCACACTAGGGACATGGTGGGACTCAGTTCATAATCTAGCCTGAACCTCAAGCTGCTACTCCATCACTAGGCCAGTTTGTGAAAGAGCTCCACCTGAATCTCCTTGGGGGTGCTCCCTAGGTGAAACCCCCTGAGGTATTGAAGCAGTCTTTCTGGGGTAGGCTTTGGGAATTTGTTCTTAGAATTGCTTCAGGTGACCCCCACCGTTGGCCACCTTTGGCGATAACCACCCTATCTGAGTTTTTCATTTTCCTGGGAGTCTCACCTCTTCAGTCTCTCCTGTGAGCTGATGAAAACTTAGGGGGAAAAAAGGAAAAGGAAACAAACAAACAAAAACAGTATTTCCCTTAGGCTACCTCAGTGGGGCAGACTACTCATTTCCCCAGGTCCCTGCTTCCTTCAAATCTTATCATCATCTGCCCTAAAAGGCAGGACGTAATGACTTAAGTAAGCAGACATAAACATAGGCTTCAGAGATAAAACAACAAATCCTCCTGAAGACATCCTTAGAAACATCTAGGCAGTTCAGGGTTGTGTCTGAGATGAGAGAGGTGGGGATTTAGGAAGTATAGAGGTGGGGCGGATGGGAGGAAGGAATGTAGTGGGAGACTCATAGGCTCCCTAGGTGATTTATGGATTCTTGGATGATTCCATAAGAACCACTGGATGTGAATGAAGGCACAAAGTGAATAGAACTAAGTGACTTTTGGGGGCTGGGGTTGTGTGTATGTGTGTGGAGGGGGGAGGTTGGGGTTGTATGTATGTCTATAGTGTGCATGCAGGCATGCTTTTTTTGCAGCCTTGTTTGCAGGTAGACAAGCAGTTGCTTTACGTGACAGATTCAGAACTTCTGACTAGCACACAAATATAAAATTAGGCACAAGGTTTCATGGCAACCCAACTCGACATGGTAGCAAACAAGAATTGTTTGAGAATCTGAGAAAGAAGCCAACATTGTGTGTGTCACAGCTAGCCTGCCTTCCTTTGACCAATTTCTCCTAATTTAGCAGTATTTCCGTTCCTACCCTAATTTCCCCTGGTTTGTAAACTACGTCACTTAACTGAACTCAGCTCCAGACTTTAGAAAAACAAAATGTTGTATTTCAGCAATGGTTTTTTTGGCGTTTCTACCTCTAAAGAATTTTACTTGATTCCAATTTTTTCCTTTCACTCTTGGAAGACTGTAGTATCAGTTATGTTTCCGTATTCCTCCTTTTCTAATGGAGTGTCTAACTCAGTATAATGCAGTGTTTGTTAAATGTGATTAAAGATTTCAGTGTCTGGTAAAAACCAATATTTACCAGGGAAATCCCGCCAACATAAATGCGCAGGCAAGGTAGAAAATATTGGCTCAATCTCCCCCTGGACACACACTTACAAACAAGGACTGTAGATGTTTTCCATGTCACTTCTGACATTTCTGGCCTCTTGCTTTGCAAGTTTCACACATGTATCCATTTAACACAGGTTCTGAACAGTCTTAAAACTGGGATAATCTAGGTAATTGACTCCAGTATTAATTTTTTGAAGTTGTTTTCCTATTAGCTGAGGTTTGCTGTTGTTTGTTTTGTTTCTGCTCTGGTGGTTCTTCTAGCATTTATCATACACTGTCATGTAATTTAGTTTAAAAGGCTTCCTTGAATTATGAGAACTAGTAGTATTCAAAATAGTAAACAAGGGAATACTGATCTTTTACAAAGTAGATTATACCACAAAATTTATTTGCAGAAACATACAACAGACATTTTGAGATTAAATCAGTCTTGTTGAGTGATTGCTTTCATTTAGTAAACATTTACTGAATTGAATTTATTCACTGATTGAATTTATTGAATGAATGAAATACTGGTATACTTTGAATGAATTTCAAATAGTTGTAGTTTGGATGTGAAATTATTTTTCTGAAATTGAATAGCCCGGGCAGCCAGCAGACAGAAGGCCCCAGCTGGCACCTGGCACTACAGCCTCAGGAGAAGGACTGGAGAGGTGGGGATTGAGTGAATTTCACATGGCCAAAGCTCAGGACCAAGCCTGTAGCAAAAATGTGAAGCTGTATGTTCCTATACCACACTTCTTCTTATGTACAGAGGGCTGGGTCTGAAATGAGGAAGACAGAATGACTCATCTACAAAAAGGGCCACTGAGACTGCCAATGGCAAACCTTGAACAGAGGCTGGTAAGCAGCAAGCACTTAATAAATGCTTGCCTTATAAACAAGTAAAATGAAATGTGATAGCCTACTATAATTTATAAGTTCAGTGTGGAATGTTCTGATTAAGACTTAGGCTCAAGAACAGTTTCTAAGTCTAGTCATTGTGATAAAATTCCTTTGGTTACTTTCTCTAACTGCAAATACTCAAGAGCTTATGCTTCAAAAACTGAGGACCATGGGAAGGATGGATAAGGATAATGTTAATCAGAGCCAACATCAATTGAGAGTCTGCCTGAACAAAATATCTCTGATCTTCAAAACAAGCTTGTGAGGTAGATTTCATTACCATCAATGTATAGATGACAGAACAGGGAAATGGTGAATGAGGCTGGGGAGGTGGCCTGAGTGTCTGAACTCAATAATAGGCCCCAGTTGGGGCACAAAGAAGCAAAAGACAGGTTGTTGTTGTCCTCAAGGAATGTGTGATCTTGAAGGGGAACAGGGATGTTCAGACACAGAAGGCAACCAGCAAGGGCACACTGTGGGCTGTGGGCTGGATTACCCAACAGGGAGTGGGGGAAGCTAAAGCACGCTTGTGCTTGGAACAGAGCAGGTGCTTATATGTCTGCGGAAGTGTGCTGAACTTAACTGAGTTAAAAGCCAAATAAAGGTAATTGTAGATGAAAAGATGTGGAGTTCAAAATGAAATGCAGGGGGTGTTGAAGAAAAATGGTTAGAGAATAATGGGGAGCAGACTGTGAAGTGGAGGACTCTGGACTTGATGTAGGAGCAGCAAGGAACTCCTGGAAGCTCTTGGGGAGGGGAGAAACACAAGGAAAGAGGGAATTTAGGACAATTTGACCAACAGGAATATGTAAGATGACTCTCAGTGGGAAGTAGCTAGAGTTAGGGATCCCAGGAAGACCCAACTGTAGGGATATAAATTAAAAACAACACAGGCTAGAAAAGGTAGTGACAACAGAATGGAAGAGATGAGTTCTAAGTAACGTCTGGAAAGCAAAAAAAAAAAAAAATATATATATATATATATATATATATATGCCATTCATAATAAGGCAAAAATGTATGTCATTCTCAGTAAGAGATGACCAGGAAGAGGAAGGTGTCCAAAAGGTTCCAGGGAGAGGAAGGTGTAGCTATAGTTTCTAGTCTTGGAGTGGACATAAGAACAGAACTGATATGAGGGAGACTGATATGAGGGAGTTGGGGTAGGTGGGGAAATGTTAATTTGGACTGCTTGGAGTTTCATGTGATACCCATATAATTGTAAGGACTTGGGGTGTGGACTGAGCTCCAAGCATGGATTGCTGCCAAGCATTATGAGCTGGGGATTATGAGCACACACTCCCTGTCCATGACTCTCCAGGGCTTGTGTCTATCTTCTAATTGATTCCTAGAGAAAGACCAGTAACAAATATAAGATTCAACTAGTTTATCTCACCAACTCCTTGCTCTCCTCCACTGTCTCCTCCCCCATCTCCTCAGGTCCCAGTTGCAACACAGTCAAAGCAAAGCTAAGAGTCATACAAGTCTTGGGTGATTTCTAGTTCTGAAAGGCATAAGCCTAAAGCAGGAGATTTCTCTCTTCTCAACATCTGCAAGGAAGAAGGCCAAGTTCTCCACAGAGAGGACCACTAAAACTGGAAGAGGCCCAAGAGACCCATCATATTTAAACCAACTCCTTGGTTCATAGGTGATGAAACTGAAGCCAGGAGAATTGAACTGACATCTCCAAGATCATGCAGCCATTCCCTCTGTGAAACAGCAGGGACCAGTTTTGAATTTTTACGGAAACTCTTGTTACCACTTTACTGTGTCTCATCTCTGACTGGCAACAGTTAAAGTACTATTCAATTAAACTAGTATTTGTGGATACATAACAGATGTCAGTCCCCATGCTAGACACAGAGGATGCCACAAGAGTAAACAGAGCAATCACTGACATTGAGGCACTTACAGAAAAGAAAGAATGTTTTGAGAATAGGAGTAACTGCTTTTCCTTGTGTAGGAGTAGTAGAGAAGGCTTCCTGGAGGAAGCTATACCTTGGCAAGGTTTTAAAGGATGAATAGGAGTTTGCCTGGCAAGAAATAGAAAAAGAAAGAAATATACTTTATAAGCAAAAGGAATAGCATAAATCGAAGGAAAGAGATGGTACAATACAGTATTTGGCATTCCTTTAAGAGTTTAGTAGTTTTATCATAATTAAGGGAGAGAGGGAACAACAGGAGAGGCAAGCAGAGCACTGCTAGGAATTTTAAAAGTATGTGTATAGGGGGTGCTGCTGCTGCTGCTGCTAAGTCGCTTCAGTCGTGTCCAACTCTGTGTGACCCCATAGATGGCAGCCCACCAGGCTCCCCCGTCCCTGGGATTCTCCAGGCAAGAACACTGGAGTAGGTTGCCATTTCCTTCTCCAGTATAGGGGGTAGGGAAGTGAAAAACATGGAGAAAACATCCACAAGGGCCCTGTGTGATATTCTCTAGAGTTATAGTTAGCATAAGAGATATATGAAGTGTTAGAGAGCAAAAGTCAACAAACTTTGAAAAGGACCAGATAGTAATTATTCTGGGCTTGTGAGCCACATGGTCTGAGTTGCAAATATTAGACTCTGCTATTTATGCATGAAAACAGTCACAGATAATACAAAAACAGATGCATGTGACTGTGTTCCAATGAACCTTTATTTGCAAAAACAAGTATCCATCCCAAGGGCCATATTTGCCAATCATTACTGCAGAGACATCCTGAGATACTGACATCACCTATGGGAGAAAGAACAAAGGCATGCATCTTAATCCTTGCAACCTACAAATATACTATACTACCAGGCAAAAGAGGATTAAGGTTCTTGATGAAAATAAAGTTGCTAATGGGCTTCTCAGGTGGCACGGTTGTAAAGAATCCACCTGTCAATGCAGGAGATGCAAGAGACATGGGTCAATCCCTGGGTTGGGAAGATGCCCTGGATTAGGAAATGGCAACACACTCTAGTATTTTTGCCTGGAAAATTCCATGGGCAGAAGAGCCTGGCAGGCTACAGTCGATGGAGTCACAAAGAGTCGGACATGATGGAGCACACACACTGCTAACGAGTTAACCCTAAAATAAAAATATTATTTTAGGGTTATCTAGGTGGGCCTAACGTATAAGGGTTCTTAAATGTGGGAGAGGAAGACAGATGAGTCAGTGTCCGAATGATGGAATGTGAGAAATATTCAACTGACCACTTCTGGCTTTGAATATGGAAGAGGGCCAGGAGCCAAGGAATGCAGGCAGCCTCTAGAAGCTGGAAAAGGCAAGAAGATGGATTTTCCCCTAGAGATTCCAGAGAGGAACACATCCCTGCTAAAACCTTTTAAGCTATGAAGTTTGTGAAATTTCTTACAAAGGCCGTCGATAACTAATACAATATGCACGTGAGCTAAACCTTCTGAACACTGTGGAGAAACTCTCCAGCTTCCAGAGTTAAGAACTCAGGTATAACAATCATTTCAATGCCTCATTCAAAAGAAAAGGGAAGGTTAAAGAAATCTGGATTTGGATGTGGGGAAATTAGGCAATGCTTCTGGGAGTGTCTAGAATAAGGAGCCTCTTTTACACCAAACAGGCTTTATGGCTCTCTGTATAAGAGGCATTATAACAAAATATCCCTTGATTTGTGTTTCTCCGGGGGCTCCCAGACTTACACACTTGGGGATGTAGACCTCAGGAAAGAGAACTTGTGTATGTGAGGGTGTAGATGAAAGTCCCAGAGCAGGTCCTGTATGCAGGCTCAGAGCGGGGAAGTAGGTTGTCAGACATCAGCCCCTGACTTTCTATTCTGCCCGCAGCTGGCCACCCCCTTGCCCTCTGCTATGCCACTGTACCATTTACGTCACAGGGAATACAGTTTGCTGCTCTGAAATGTGTGTTATGAGGGAAATGAGAACATGATGCCGGTGGCATTTGACAAAGGAGGCAGCAAGCCAAAGACGAGCTCGGGCAGGCCTGGCAGTGCTGGGAGGGGTCATTTCAGAGACAGCCACCACTGCTGGGCACTCAAAGAGGTAGGTCAACTGAGGTCAAGGGCCTCTGCCCAAGAGCCCACTCAAACTGCCTTCCGTGGTATGGGGGAGGCCATGATTCTAACCTCCCTTCCACACTGCAAACATCCTGAAAGCAAAGAGTTCCTCAAGCAGCTGACACAGTGACTTCTCCTCCATAGCCAGGTCCTTGCCCAGTGGCTACCTGATTAATAGTAAAATCCAGGAGACAGTGAAGGCAGATCTCACAACAATACGAATTCTCACCATAAATTCAAGAAGCACATTTCAATGTACAAAACATCCTCACATACACGGTCTCAAATGATCCACTTAAGGATGCTACGCAGTGAGGATTAGCAAACCTCCATTTAGCTGGGGATTCCCTGGTAGCTCAGTGGTAAAGTATCTGTCTGCCAATGCAGGAGACATGGGTTCGATCCCTGGGTCAGGAAGATCCCCTGGAGGAGCCAATAGAAACCCTCTCAGTATTCTTGCCTGGGAAATGCCACGGACAGAGGAGCCTGGTGGGCTACAGCTCATGGGGTCGCAAAAGAGTTGGATAGGACTTAGCGACCAAACAACAAATACCATTTTGTGGAGGAGGATCTGAATTTCACAGGCACTAAGTGACTGGGCTCACACTCCACAGCTCGGAGCTGGAGGAGTTGGGCCTGAACCCAGGTCTTCAGTGTCTTAGACTGGGAGTTCATCTGCATCTCAGAATCTCTCCTCCCTCCCTGCCTTCTCTTCCTCTCTACTTTCTGGAAACACTGAGTATTTACTATGTACCAGACAACATTATCCAAGACCCCATGGATATAAAGTTAACTAGGAAGGTTCTGGACCTGAAGAAGATCATAGTTTGGCAAGGGAGGCAGACACGTCACTGTGCAAACTGATACAACCTAAAATTAAGACACTTATTGAGTACTCTCTGTGCTAGGTACTGTATGATTAACATTTAACATCGTATGATGTAGATATTATCTTCCTTACTTTACAGGGAAGGAAATATAACTTTAGACTCATTCAGTTCAGTCACTCAGTCGTGTCTGACTCTTTGCGACCCCATGAATCGCAGCATGCCAGGCCTCCCTGTCCATCACCAACTCCCAGAGTTCACTCAGACTCACATCCATTGAGTCTGTGATGCCATCCAGCCATCTCATCCTCTGTCGTCCCCTTTTCCTCCTGCTCCCAATCCCATCCCAGAGTCTTTTCCAATGAGTCAACTCTTTGCATGAGGTGGCCAAAGTACTGGTCTTTCAGCTTTGGCATCATTCCTTCCAAAGAACACCCAGGACTGATCTCCTTTAGAATGGACTGGGACTCATTAAGTACCTTGTAATTTGTAGCCAGATCCCTGTTCTGTCTTAATTCCCCATCTCACAGTCTTGGCCACTCTGCTGTGCTATGTCACTGTACTCACAAACATAGAGCTCTATGCCAGAACAGTGAAAGAGCGAAGAAAGATGGCTTGTAGGCCCAGAAGAATTAGAGAAGGACACTTTCCCTAGAAAGTGGATATGTGCATATATAGCAGCAGAGAGGAATGAACCAGGTCATTTAAAGATGATCTTTAAGTTTGATCCCTGATTCTAAAAACTGAACACTAGGAGAGAGTATCCCAGAAAATTGATACCATTTAAAAATATTTTTTTCTGAGCAACTATCACATGCAAAGCATTATCTGGGGATTTCATGAGGAATCAGATTCAGGTCCAGCTCTGAAGGAGGTAATCCTGTATTTGCACTGAGAGAGGGGAGGTGAAACCACTTCTTAAGAGTGGTGTAGGGTAGAAAAAAGACTTCTGAACTGGGAGCAGGGAGATCTGGATTCCAGTCCCAGTTTTATCACCAGTTCATCCAGTAAGCCCCTCAGCCTCTCAGTTCCATTTCTGTAGCAAATCCAGTGTTGAGACAGATGATATCCAGGGCCTCTTCTAGCTCTGATATTCTACTATTCTGACTCATGAGGAAGTAGAGGATAAGAGCTTACCTGGAGCAGTAGGCTGGAGAGGGAGAGAGCCGTTGATCTCATCAGAAGCCATCCCATAGGAGGTGCCTTTGAATCCTGAATCCTGCCAGTGCCCACCAGCCTCATTGGTCCCCTGCCCGTTCTCTACTCTCAACCTTGCAGAGGGTCCTCTAAATAATGAAACCACAAACCAGTGCCCCAAGAGATCAACATTTTTAAGATGCCCTGTATATATCCATAGCACCAAGTAGCTACTTGAAGGTATTATAGTATTATAATGCTGTTGTTATAAAATTACAGTAACTGACTATTTACTGGGTGTATTCTATGTGTAAGGTGCCACAAGGAGTGTTTTGCTGACAATTATCTACTCTTATTGCCAAAGGTAAGCAGTGTGACTATCTCTACTCTAGAAATGAATCTGTGGGTGGAGAAGGTTAAATAACTTGCCTGAGGCCACAGGGCAACCAGTCCATGGCAGAGCCTATACTCCCACCCAGGACTGTCTGACCCCAAAGGCATAGCTCTTCATCCCCCTGCTAGATAATCTGTGATGCTTCCAATCTGGGTATCCTTCCTTCTCTTTAGTGTGCAATGAGCAACTGAAAAGTCTGTAAAGTAGCCTGTACAAATCATACCAAATACTCACCTTACAGTTTGCAAAGTGCTTTCTCATAAATCCATCATCTGATTCTCATGGAAGCCATAGAGTGAGATGGAGCATTATTTCCATTTTATAGAAGAAGAAACTGAGTCTCAAGGGAAGTGAGTAACTTGAAGTTCTCTTAAACCTCCTTGCCATGCTAATCATGTACTCATCTAAATTTCTGAGGCATTATTTTTCAGAACATTGTGTCATGTATCTTAAAATGTATCCAGTTATTTATATTTGGATTGCAGCATGGCTAACGTAGGGCCTTCCCGGAGAGAAACGACCAAATGGCAACTGGTGTTTCCTTAAATCTTCTTCCAGGACTCAGTGTAAGTAATTTCCAAACAACTAAGAATAGTCCAGTGAATCCCAACTGTCACAATAATACATCTTTTTTTCTTTCAAAATGCCAGTACACTCATTGAACCCTATCCTCTTTACTGAGTTGACAATGTTTATATAAATTTCATAGAACATTTTGAGCCTGCTTTTCTGAGGATAAGACTGTATGCAGTGCTATGGAATAGATCATTAAGAACTTTCTTATATATTTTATACAAATCACATCTAAATGCAATTTAGCAAGACTTTGTCTATATCAGATACATATCTATCAAGTCTTCTCAACTGTATACCCCAAGAAAGTACATAGAAGAGAAAGGTAAAAAGAGGCGGCCCTAAGAATAGGAGAGGGAAACTACTTTCTCCCCCACAAATTCATCAAAAGATCATCTGAATGCTGAGCAACTTCCACAAAACAACTTCTGAACGCTAGCGGACACTGGGCACCCAGAAAGGCAGCCCATTCTCTTTGAAAGAAGTGGTGTGATTACTGACTTGATTGCTCTCTCGCCTTTTGACTCTCCCTTTTCTCCCCTAGGTCACCTCCATCTCCTCCCTTCCCCTTCTCTTCTCTACTAAAGATTCTGTGTGAATCTCTCTGGGTGTTCCAGGCAGTGGAGAACACTTAGGGAACTGATTATTGTCTAGATTGGTCTTTCCCCTTTTGACTGCCCCTCTCCTCCTCCTGGTCACCTCTATCTCCCTTCTCCCTCTTCTCTTCTTTATGTAACTCCGTGAACCTCTCTGGGTGTTTCAGACTGTGGAGAACACATAGAAAATTGATTACTGGCTAGACTGGTCTCTCTCCTTTTGATTTTCCCTGTTCTCCTCCTGGTCACCTCTATCTCCCTCCTCCCTCTTCTCTTCTCATGTAACTCTGTGAACCTCTCTGGGTGTCCCTCGCTGTAGAGAATCTTTTCACCGTTAACCTAGATGTTTTATCATCAGTGCTGTATGGATGGAGAAGTCTTGAGGCTACTGTAAGAATAAGACTGAAAGCCACAGGCAGGAGGCTTAAATCCAAAACTTGAGAACATCAGAGAACTCCTGACTCCAGGGAGCATTAATCAACAAGAGCTCATCCAAAAGCCTCCATGCCTACACTGAAACCAAGCTCCACTCAAGAGCCAACAAGTTTCAGAGCAAGACACACCAGAGAATTGACTCCTGCTGCTGCTGCTAAGTTGCTTCAGTCGTGTCTGACTCTGTGTGACCCCATAGACAGCAGCCCACCAGGCTTCCCCACCCCTGGGATTCTCCAGGCAAGAACACTGGAGTGGGTTGCCATTTCCTTCTCCAATGCATGAAAGTGAAAAGTGAAAGTGAAGTTGCTCAGTCGTGTCCAACTCTAGCGACCCCATGGACTGCAGCCTACCAGGCTCCGTCCATGGGATTTTCCAGGCAAAAGTACTGGAGTGGGGTGCCATTGCCTTCTCCAAACTGACTCTAGGGAGCATTAATTGACAAGAGCTCATCCAAAAGCCTCCATACCTACACTGAAACCAAGCTCCACCCAAGAGCCAACAAGTTTCAGAGTAAGACACACCATGCTAATTCTCCAGCAACTCAGGAACATAGCCCTGAGCATTAAAATACAGGCTGCCCAAAGTCACACCAAACCCATAGACACCTCAAAACTCACTACTGGACACTTCATTGCACTCCAGAGAGAAAGGATCCAATGCCACCCACCAGAACACCAACATAAGCTTCCCTAATCAGGAAACCTTGACAAGCCACTTGTCCAACCCCACCCACAGGGAGCAACCTCCACAATAAAGAGGAACCACAAACTTCCAGAGAACCGAAAGGCCACCACAAACAGAGCAATCTAAACAAAATGAAAAGGCAGAGAAATATTCAGCAGGTAAAGGAACATGATAAATGCCCACCAAATCAAACAAAAGAGGAGGAGATAGGGAGTCTACCTGAAAAAGAATTCAGAATAATGATAGTAAAGATGATCCAAAATCTTGAAAACAAAATGGAGTTACAGATGCATAGATTAGAGACAAAGATTAAGAAGATGCAAGAAATGTTTAACAAGGACCTAGAAGAAATAAAAAAGAGTCAATCAATAATGAATAATGCAATAACTGAGATCAAAAGCACTCTGGATGGAACCAATAGTAGAATAACTGAGACAGAAGATAGGATAAGTGAGGTGGAAGATAGAATAGTGGAAATAAATGAAGCAGAAAGGAAAAATGAAAAAAGAATTAAAAGAAATGAGGACAACCTCAGAGACCTCTGGGACAATGTTAAATGTCCCAACATTCGAATCATAGGAGTCCCAGAAAAAGAAGACAAAAAGAAAGGCCATGAGAAAATACTTGAGGAGATAATAGTTGAAAACTTCCCTAAAATGGGGAAGGAAATGGCCACCCAAGTCCAAGAAACCCAGAGGGTCCCAAACAGGATAAACCCAAGGCAAAACAGCCCAAGATGCATATTAATCAAATTAACAAAGATCAAACACAAAGAACAAATATTAAAAGCAGCAAGGGAAAAGCAACAAATAACACACAAGGGACTTCCCATAAGGATAAAAGCCAATCTTTCAATAGAAACTCTTAAGGCCAGAAGGGAATTGCAGGACATATTTAAAGTGATGAAAGAGAAAAATGTACAACCCAGATTACTATACCTAGCAAGGATCTCATTCACATATGAAGGAGAAATCAAAAGCTTTACAGAGAAGCAAAAACAGAGAATTCAGCACCACCAAACCAGCTCTTCAACAAATGCAAAAGGATCTTCTCTAGACAGGAAACACAGAAAGGGTTTATAAACTCGAACACAAAACAACAAAGTAAATGGCAATGGGATTATACTTACCAATAATTACCCTAAGTGTAAATGGGTTGAATGCCCTAACCAAAAGACAAAGACTGGCTGAATAGATACAAAAAGAAGACCCCTATATATGCTGTCTACAAGAGACCCACCTCAAAACAAGGGACACATACAGACTGAAGTGAAGGGCTGGAAAAAGGTATTTCATGCAAATGGAGACCAAAAAAAAGCAGGAGTAGCAACACTCATATCAGAGAAAATAGACTTTGAAATAAAGGCCATGAAAAGAGACAAAGAAGGACACTACATAATGATCAAAAGATCAATCCAAGAAGAAGATATAACAATTATAAATATATATGCACCCAACATAGCATCACAATATGTAAGGCAAATGCTAACAAGTATGAAAGGGGAAATTAACAGTAATGCAATAATAGTGGGAGACTTTAATACCCCACTCACACCTATGGATAGATCAACCAAACAGAAAATTATCAAGGAAACACAAACTTTAAATAATACAATAGACAAGTTAGACCTAATTGATATCTATAGGGTATTTCACCCCAAAACAATGAATTTCACCTTTTTCTCAAGTCCACACAGAACATTCTCCAGGATAGATCACATCCTGGGCCATAAATCTAGCCTTGGTAAATTCAAAAAAATTGAAATCATCTCAAGCATCTTTTCTGATCACAATGCAGTAATATTAGATGTCAACTACAGGAAAAAAAAAACTATTAAAAATACAAATGTATGAAGGCTAAACAACACACTTCTGAATAACTGACAAATCACAGAATAAATAAAAAAAGAAATCAAAAATATGCATAGAAACGAATGAAAACATGAAAACCCAAAACCTATGGGATTCAGTAAAAGCAATGCTAAGGGGAAGGTTCATAGCAATACAAGCTTACCTCAAGAAACAAGAGAAAAATTAAAAAAATAACCTAACTTTACACCTAAAGCAACTAGAAAAGGAAGAAATGAAGAACCCCAGGGTTAGTAGAAGGAAAAAAATCATAAAAATTATGGCAGAAATAAATGAAAAAGAAACAAAGGAGACTATAGCAAAAATCAACAAAACTAAAAGCTGGTTCTTTGAGAAGATAAAATAGACAAACCATTAGCCAGACTCATCAAGAAAAAAAGAGAGAAGAATCAAATCAACAAAATTAGAAATGAAAATGGAGAAATCACAACAGACAACACAGAAACACAAAGGATCATAAGAGACTACTATCAGCAACTATATGGCAATAAAATGGACAACTTGGAAGAAATGGACAAATTCTTAGAAAAGCATAACCTTCCAAAACTGAGCCAGGAAGAAATAGAAAATCTTAACAGACCCATCACAACCATGAAAATTGAAACTGTAATCAGAAATCTTCCAGCAAACAAAAGCCCAGGATCAGATGGCTTCACAGGTGAATTTTACCAAAGATTTAGAGAAGACCTAACACCTATCCTACTCAAACTCTTCCAGAAAATTGCAGAGGAAGGTAAACTGCCAAACTCATTCTATGAGGCCACCATCACCCTAATACCAAAACCAGACAAAGATGCCACAAAAAAAGAAAACTACAGGCCAATATCACTGATGAACATAGAGGCAAAAATCCTTAACAAAATTCTAGCAAACAGAATCCAACAGTATATTACAAAGATCATACATCATGACCAAGTGGGCTTTATCCCAGGGATGCAAGGATTCTTCAACATTTGCAAATCAATCTATGTGATACACCACATTAACAAATTGAAAGATAAAACCCATATGATTATATCAATAACTGCAGAGAAAGCCTTTGACAAAATTCAACATCCACTTATGATGAAAACCCTCCAGAAAGCAGGCATAGAAGGAACATACCTCAACATAATAAAAGCCATATATAATAAACATACCACAGCAAACATTATCCTCAATGGTGAAAAATTGAAAGCATTTCCTCTAAAGTCCTGAATAAGACAAGTATGCCCACTATCATAAAAGGAATCCAGACTGGAAAATAAGAAGTAAAACTTTCTCTGTTTGCAGATGACATGATCCACTACTTAGAAAATCCTAAAGACACCACCAGAAAATTACTAGAGCTAATCAATGAATACAGTAAAGTTGTAAGATACAAAATTAACACACAGAAATCCCTTGCATTCCTATACACTAACAATGAGAAAACAGAAAGAGAATTTGAGGAAACAAGTCCATTCACCATTGCGATGAAAAGAATAAAATACTTAGGATAAATCTACCTAAAGAAACAAAAGACCTATATATAGAAAACTATAAAACACTGATGAAAGAAATCAAAGATGACACAAATAGATGGAGAAATACACCATGTTCATAGATCAGAAAAATCAATAAAGTGAAAATGAGTATACTACCCAAAGCAATCTATAGATTCAATGCAATCCCTATCAAGCTACCAACAGTATTTTTCACAGAACTAGAACAAATATTTTCACAATTTGTATGGAAATACAAAAAACCTCGAAGAGCCAAAGCAATCTTGAGAAAGAAAAATGGAATGGGAGGAATCAGCCTGCCTGACTTCAGACTATACTACAAAGCCACAGTCATTAAGACAGTATGGTACTGGCACAAGACAGAAATATAGATCAATGGAACAAAATAGAAAGCCCAGAGATAAATCCACACACCTATGGAAACCTTATCTATGACAAAGGAGGCAGAGTACACAATGAAGAAAAGAAAATCTCTTTAACAAGTGGTGTTGGGAAAACTAGTCAACCACTTTTAAAAGAATGAAACTAGAACACTTTCTAACATCATACACAAAAATAAACTCAAAATGGATTAAAGATCTAAATGTAAGACCAGAAACTATAAAACTCCTAGAAGAAAACATAGGCAAAACACTCTGACATAAATCACAGCAGGATCCTCTTTGACCCACCTCCCAGAGTAATGGAAATAAAATAAAAAATGAACAAATGGGACCTAATTAAAATTAAAAGCTTTTGTACAACAAAGGAAACTATAAGCAAGGTAAAGAGACAGCCTTCAGAATGGGAGACAATAGCAAATGATGAAACTGACAAAGAATTAATCTCAAAAATATACAAACTGTTCATGCAGCTCAATTCCAGAAAAATAAACGACCCAATCAAAAAAAGGGCCAAAGAACTAAATAGACATTTCTCCAAAGAAGACATACAGATGGCTAACAAACACATGAAAAGATGCTCAACATCACTCATTATCAGAGAAATGCAAATCAAAACCACAATGAGGTACCATCTCATGCTGGTCAGAATGGCTGCTATCAAAAAGTCTACAAACAATAAATGCCAGGGAGGGTGCAGAGAAAAGGGAACCCTCTTACACTGTTGGTGGGAATGCAAACTAGTACAGCCACTATGGAGAACAGTGTGGAGATTCCTTAAAAAACTGGAAACAGAATTCCCATCAGCCAGTCAGTCAGTCAGTTCAGTCGCTCAGTCGTGTCCAACTCTTTGCGACCCCATGAATCGCAGCACGCCAGGCCTCCTTGTCCATCACCAACTCCTGAAGTTCACTCAGACTCATGTCCATCGAGTCAGTGATGCCATCTAGCCATCTCATCCTCTGTCGTCCCCTTCTCCTCCTGCCCCCAATCCCTCCCAGCATCAGAGTCTTTTCCAATGAGTCAACTCTTCGCATGAGGTGGCCAAAGTACTGGAGTTTCAGCTTTAGTATCATTCCTTCCAAAGAAATCCCAGGGCTGATCTCCTTTAGAATGACTGGTTGGATCTCCTTCCCATACGACCCAGCAATCCCACTGCTGGGCATACAGAAACCAGAATCGAAAGAGACACGTGTACCCCAATGTTCATCGCAGCACTGTTTATAATATCCAGGACATGGAAGCAACCTAGACGTCCATCAGCAGATGAATGGATAAGAAAGCTGTGGTACATATACACAATGGAATATTACTCAGCCATTAAAAAAATACACTTGAATCAGTTTTAATGAGGTGGATGAAACTGGAGCCTATTATATAGAGTGAAGTAAGCCAGAAAGAAAAACACCAATACAGTATACTAACGCATATATATGGAATTTAGAAAGAAGGTAACAATAACCCTGTATGCGAAACAGCAAAAGAGACACAGATGTATTGAACAGTCTTTTGGACTCTGTGGGAGAGGGCGAGGGCAGGATGATAGGGGAGAATGGCATTGAAACATGTAAAATATCATATGTGAAACAAATCGCCAGTCCAGGTTTGATGCATGATACAGGGTGCTTGGGGCTGGTGCACTGGGATGACCCAGAGGGATGGGATGGGGAGGGAGGTGGGAGGGAGGTTCAGGATGGGGAACACATGTGCACTCATGGCAGATTCAAGTCAATGTATGGCAAAACCAATACAATATTGTAAAGTAAAATAAATAATTTAAAAAATATTATTTGGGGTTTGGGCTTAACTTATTCTTTGCACACACACACACACATACACATATGTGGTGCTAGGAAAATAGAGATTTAAAAAACAATCTTTGAGTTCACTGAGCCTAATACAGTATACTAACACATATATATGGAATTTAGAAAGAAGGTAACGATAACCCTGTATGCGAGACAGCAAAAGAGACACAGATGTAAAGAACAGACTTTTGGACTCTGTGGGAGAAGGTGAGAGTGAGATGATTTGAGAGAATAGCATTGAAACATGTATATTACCATATGTGAAATGTATCACCAGTCCAGGTTTGATGCATGAGACAGGGTGCTCAGGGCTGGTGCACTGGGATGACCCTGAGGGATGGGATGCGGAGGGATGTGGGAGGGGGGAACACATGTACACCCATGGCTGATTCATGTCAATGTATGGCAAAAACACTACAGTGTTGTAATGTAATTAGCCTCCAATTAAAATAAGTAATTAAGAAAAAGAAAAGAAAGATTAATAATGTTTTGTTTCTCTGTCTTACATAATCAGACTCTCTGACTGCTAGAGAAGGTGGTACAAGGTTTGCAAGGTTGTATGGGAGAAATATCAATAACCTCAGATATGCAGATGACACCACCTTTATGGCAGAAAGTGAAGAGGAACTAAAAAGTTTCTTGATGAAAGTGGAGAGTGAAAAAGTTGGCTTAAAGCTCAACATTCAAAAAACGAAGATCATGGCATCTGGTCCCATCACTTCATGGGAAATAGATGGGGAAACAGTGGAAACAGTGTCAGACTTTATTTTTTTGGGCTCCAAAATCACTGCAGATGGTGACTGCAGACATGAAATTAAAAGACACTTACTCCTTGGAAGGAAAGTTATGACCAACCTAGATAGCATATTCAGAAGCAGAGACATTACTTTGCCAACAAAGGTCCATCTAGTCAAGGCTATGGTTTTTCCTGTGGTCATGTATGGATATGAGAGTTGGACTGTGATGAAAGCTGAGCGCCAAAGAATTGATGCTTTTGAGCTGTGGTGTTGGAGAAGACTCTTGAGAGTCCCTTGGACAGCAAGGAGATCCAACCAGTCCATTCTGAAGGAGATCAGCCCTGGCATTTCTTTGGAAGGAATGATGCTAAGGCTGAAACTCCAGTACTTTGGCCACCTCATGGAAAGAGTTGACTCCTTGGAAAAGACTCTGATGCTGGGAGGGATTGGAGGCAGGAGGAGAAGGGGACGACAGAGGATGAGATGGCTAGATGGCATCACTGACTCGATGGACGTGAGTCTGGGTGAACTCCAGGAGTTGGTGATGGACAGGGAGGCCTGGCGTGCTGCGATTCATGGGGTCGCAAAGAGTCGGACACGACTGAGCGACTGAACTGAACTGAACTGATGGTGTTTATCAGAGCAATTTCCAAGTGAAACAACAGGGATGAATCTCATAAATGTAAATGTCAAACAACAGAAATAAAATATTAAAAAGCACATAAAAATATGAGGTAATTTATATAAAGTTCACAAGAGGGAAAAATGAATCTGTGATGTTGGAAGTCAAGATAGTGCTTACCTTGAGGGGGGTTGTGACTAGGAGGGGATTTGAGAGAGCCCTTTTGTGGGGCTGACAATGATGCTTTTCTTGTTGTGGATACTGACTGCATGGGTATATTAATTTTATAAAAATTCACTGACTTCTACACCTGTGATGTGTGCACTTTTATTGCATTTCAATAAAATGTTTCTGGGGAAAAATAACTCTCAAACTTCTTGGGCCTTGACACCTATCACTATCATCTTGTTTTTTCCATCACGTCTGTTTCCCTTGTGGCTCAGAGCATAAATCATCTGTCTTCAATGCAGGAGACTCAGGTTAGATCCCTGGGTGGGGAAGACCACTTGAAGGGAATGGCAACTCACTCCAGTATTTTTGCCTGGGAAATCCCATGGACCGTGGAGCCTGGTGGGCTATAGTTCATAGGGTTGTAAAGAGTTGGACACGACTGAGCGACTAATACTCTATTTCCCTTTGGAACTTCTCAGTGGGCAGTGTTCTACATTTAATTCTGAAATTCCTCAACTAACCTCAACCTTATCTGCCCAGTTTTGTATTTTTTCATGGCTAAGAGAGCAAAGCCAACATGGCTTGAAGAAGAAAAGGTTCTGACATTTACAACTGTGAATCTTTGAGCAGTTGCTTGTTCAGTGTGACTTTAAGGATTTCTACCTGTAAAACTGGGGAAATAAAGGTTGCTTCATAAAGTTGCTTCAAAAGGTTATGATTACTCATAATGAGGATTAGATGAAATAATGTGTGCAAAAGCAATTAGAAATCCTAGTATAAAGGCAATCCTGGAAATCTGACCTTTGCCCTTCACTTATCCCCACCCTGCCCAGTCTGCTTGAATCTTCATCTAACATGAATCCCATCAACAGTAATAAATAAAACAACAGTATTCCCCACTACCTGGGAATTCCTGGGAAATTCCCATTGTTTATATTTTCTCTTCTGCTATAGCTGAAAAGCATCACCCTAGGTTAATTAAATCTACCACAAATGCCTTACTCTAATCTCAGCAGGGTTCTAAGTGCAGTTTTATCATCTCCCTACCGATTTCCCATAGTTTTATATGAAAACATTCCCACTGCTCACAAATTTCCACTCCCAGATCTATCTACCCTCTCACTTTTACCAAAGATCCAATTTCCTACTTCACTGGTAAGATAAAGGTCAATTTGAATTCCACAGCTTCACCCCTTTTATGCCTCAGGAGGCTTCTTTATCTTCATGTTTACCTATCCATTTTAGTGTCCCTCCTCATTTTGCTTTGTTTTTCTTTTCCATCTCAATTTCCACCCCCAGCCCACCCAGGACCTTGCTGATTTCAGTTATGTGTTGTTGTTTTGTTGTTGTTGTTTAGTCGCTAAATCATGTCCAACTTTTTTGTGACCCCATGAACTGTAGCCCGTCAGGCTCTTGTCCATGGGATTTCCTAGGCAAGAATACTGTAGTGGGTTGCCATTTCCTTCTCCAGTGGATCTTCTTCACCTAGGGATCGAAGCCACGTCTCCTGCATTTCAGGTGAATTTTTTACCACCGAGCCAGCCCAATTTCAGTCACACCCTCACTCATTTACCCCTTTAGCATTTGTTATTCATGACGTTCACTGTTTTTACCTACACGATCATATATGTTTCGCTCATCCTACAACAACATAAAAGTTTCTCTTTAGGTCCTGTTTCAACATTATCCCAACTTTCTTTTATTGCCACCTTCCAGAGAAATAACTTTAAGTTCTAGTTCCACTTCCTCACCAGTCCATCGAACTTCAATGTTCGTAGTCCTGCTTCTACTCTCTTTCAATGGCAACTGTGTTCCCTCTCTCTCAAGAACCAGTGGCCCCCTAAATGTGAAATTTAGTGGGTACTCCTTAGTATCCATGGACATGCCACACTTAACTTAGCAACTCTAATCTCTCCTTTGGTGATCCCAGTTACTTCCACGTCTTTAAATGTTATTTTCATTTTGATAGCTCCCAAATTTTTGGCCCTGATCTTTTATTGAAGTGCCACATCTACATCTCCAATTGACTAATGCAACTTACCACATTATTATTCTACTTCTACAAACTCAGACTTATCATAAAATAGGTCATTTTATGGAATAAACACTGTTCAGGGCATTTGATTTCCCAAACTGGTTATTTTGCTAACCTACAGAGCAATCATAGGCAAGTTATTTATTCTTACTGGATTTTCTTCTCAGTGAGACAAAGGCATTGGACATAATCATAATGACTTTCATAGGTGTGAAGTTCTATAATGCAATGTTTAAAAAGATAAAGCCATTGTCTTCTTCCTACCTACAATCCGCCCTTTTCCCTGACTTCTATTTTATTAATGGTACCACCTTAAAATCTCAGCTTTATCTCCCAGGCGTCCTTTTTTCTTAATTTCTATAACCCACCAGTTGGCAGTTCAGTGAGTTCTACCTCAAAAATATCTATTGCATCTAGTCCCATCTTTTCCTTTCTCTCATTATAAATTATAGTCAAGCCCTCATTTAACCAACCATTTTGCAGTCACTTTCTCACTGGTCTCCATGTTTTATACCATCAAAAGATAGATTTTCTTCATATATGGCTCTTATTACATCAAATGCCAGCTCAAACATCTCTAATGACTCCCATGATTTTTCTAATACATCCAAATACCTTTATTTGATGTTCAGTTCTTTATAACCCAAGTCTAACATCACCTACTCTTCTCCTTTACCTAATCTCAGTTGCAAACACAGAGATTGATTTGTTCCCCAAATAAGTACTGTTATTTTCACCACTCTGTCTTGGTTTGTGCTGTTTTCTCTGCCTAGACGATGTTCTCTGTAATCCCTAATTGAAATCCTTGCCATCAATCAAGCCCCAAGTCAGATGTTACCTTCTACTTTAAGTCTTCCTTGAATCACACATCTGGAAGCCCTCTCTGCCTGCTCAGATGGCACCGACATCACATTCTTGGTGACCCTTAATCATATTTATAGCTGATTAAAAGTAACTTATATAAACTTATTTTTCCTATTGTCTGTAGAGCAGAGGCCATGTCTCCTTTGCATTCAGATCAGTATTTCTATTGCAGGCTCACAACAGAAGGGGGATAAAAGAATGAATTAAGTATCTAATATTGCACTTAGTGTATGACAAAAAAATAAAAATCACAGGAAACATGCTTTTAAGGAGTAGTGGGGGAGACAAATTACTACCTAAGGAGACAATCATGAAACAATGTAAGATTTTCTAACATATCACCATCAAATTGAATTGCTTCTGCTTTAGATTCAGAGTTTGTTCCAACTCGGCTCCAACTGGATAATATCAAACATAAATTGCCCTGGATTACTTTTCTTATGAGTAAAATGTAGAAGTGTCTAATTTAAACAAAAAAAAAAAGAAAAGAAACCCCAAAACAAAGACAGCCAGTTAAATTTCAATTTCAGACAAGTAATCTTTTAGTTCTTATACTAAAGAATTATTTGTTATTTATATGAAATTCAGTTTTAGCTGGCATCCTGCATTTTATTTGGCAGCCCAAATGAGGGAACTGTTCTTAACTATCTCTGAGGCTGACTACTCTAAAATTATACATTCAATAGTATTTTCAGAGAAAGGAAAGATAAAATTGTGCTGTTCCCTTGGCTTATAATTCCCTTCCCTGAGGTCACTACACTCAGATTTGAGTTCAGTTATAGATGCTGTAAAACCCTTTGACTCTCCTGTCAAACACAGTACCTTCTTATCCTTCCAGTTGCCCTCTCTGATCACTGTTTATCCCATTAGCTTGTTTTCTTTCTGTTATCTGAAAGTATCTTCTCCACTCTTCTGGGCACATGATGATTGCCTCTCTCTGTCACTAGACTGTAATCTTCAGAGAGAAGGGTCTTTACTATCCCGTTCACTGCTATAATCCAGCACCTAGGACAATCATCGGAGAAGGCAATGGCACCCCACTCCAGTACTCTTGCCTGGAAAATCCCTTGGATGGAGGAGCCTGGTAGGCTGCAGTCCACGGGGTCACAAAGAGTTGGACACGACTGAGCGACTTCCCCTTTCACTTTTCACTTTCATGCATTGGAGAAGGAAATGGCAACCCCCTCTGGTGTTCTTGCCTGGAGAATCCCAGGGATGGGGGAACCTGTTGGGCTGCCATCTATGGGGTCGCACAGAGTCGGACACGACTGAAGTGACTTAGCAGCAGCACGACAATCATAGCAGGTGTATGAAATGCTTAAACAAAAAACAAAAATACAGTAAGTGCTAAAAATGAATTTTTTGGTCAAAGAGGACCGCTGCTGCTGCTGCCACTAAGTCGCTTCAGTGGTGTCCGACTCTGTGCGACCCCATAGACGGCAGCCCACCAGGCTCCCCCATCCCTGGGATTCTCCAGGCAAGAACACTGGAGTGGGTTGCCATTTCCTTCTCCAATGCAGGAAAGTGAAAAATGAAAGTGAAGTCGCTCAGTCGCGACCCCATGGACTGCAGCCCACCAGGCTCCTCCATCCATGGATTTTCCAGGCAAGAGTATTGGCGTGGGCTGCCAAAAGAGGACTAATGGGCTCCAAAAGAAGAAAGCTGGGTGGGCTAAAGTGGTTAAGGAAGGCTTCTTGGAGGAAGTGGGATTTTAGAAATGCCATTGAACAGTGGTTTTGGGGAGGGTGCATATCACTTGAATAAGCTTAGGAACATTCTTAAGCTATATATTCTTAAGCCCTCTCCCCCTCCTCGCTGGGCCAGTCAGAATTTATGGTGGTTGATAAGCACTATGTTTAATGTCAAAAGGCTCTCCAGATGGTTCTAATATAATCCCTCTACCCTATTTGAGAACTTCTTCCACAAAGGATGGATAGGATTTGGTTAAGCAGAAAGCATTAAGTATGGTATTATTAGCACAGAACAATGTGAATGGAACACAATGAGAAGAAAAAGAACATAAGCTATCAGGTAGCATAAAAGTACTGCTCAGATTGGAACAGAGTTAAGAAATTTGTCCACCAGCTTATAGGCAATGGAGAATAAAGGAAGGATTTTCAGAGGGAAATAAAATTGTAAAACTAGGAATTGCTAGCTGTAATTTATACCAGAATCAGGAAACTCTGGGGAACCAAACACAGTCCACTTCCTATTTTTGTAAATAAAGTTTAAGTGGAACACAGCCAAGCTCCTTGGTTTACACGTTGCCTGGAACTGCTTTCACTGGAAGTTTAGCACAGTGTCTGTAATACCAACTCTCGTCAAGCACTACGAGTCCTTTAAGATTCTGCCATTGCAGAAATGGCCTCATTGTCAAGACTCAACTAATTCATTTTCTGTGACGATTACACTTAGCCATTCATTAATTCCCAGATACTTGAAAGGATTTGGGATATACAGGTTCTATGTTAAAGTGCTGGGTTCTATATTTACATGACTTGTGAGTCCTAGACCTTGCTTATCATCTATCATATTTATCATACTCTCTATATATGCGGTTCCGATAACATAAATCAGTGGTATTGTAGGGTCTTCCAACCTGGCACAGAACAGGAAGATATAGTTACAAATAACCACACAGCAAGTTCAAGTCTCTTCTCAGAAACTGATATCTGACGGTTAGTGGATTGGTATGAAGCTTGGTTCCCAGCAATAGCACCAGACATATGAGCAGGCAGGGTGTCATGGCTAAGTTTTCCAGTAACTCCCAAAATAACCCCTTTCACCTCTTTCCCCATATAGTTACACAAACACTAATTTCCATCCTTATCACACTTCTAGTCCTCACCCAACTCTAAGTCTTACTTCTGGGAATAACCAAACATTTTAGGCAAATGGCTAGAGTTTGGTTTCCTGAGAGCTTCCTCCTGGAAATGGTACTGTTTTAAATGGCTTTAAAAGAGCTTTCTATCTCCTCCTACCCCGAGGGTAACGTGGAAGCAAAATTCCCTTTTGGCTACAGTAGATGATGCAGCATTTATTCAAGAAATATTTATCCAGACAGAGTCTATCGTGCTTTATGTTGAGGTTAAATGGTGAAAGAATAAACATTAGTGGATGACTTATAAATAACTAGTTTTAGTGCCTAGACAGTTATATTCTCATATGGGTAATTTAAGCATGAAGATGAAGTAGTGATAATCACTGGATACCATGCAAGACTACAGAATGGTCACCTAACAAAGTCTTGGGGACTTCTTGGAGGAAGTGGTACCTAAGTGGTAAACTGAAAGAGCTACACAGATCAAGAGGAAATAGTGGAGAGAAACCAAAAAATGAGAAGTTCTAAAACCCCACAAAGTATAAAATACCAGAGACCCATGTCAATAATACGCTATAAACAGTCGCATATATCTGAATACAGCTACAAATCTTTCTGGTAGGTTCCCATCACTCTCTGGTATGTTGTATAAGACAACAAGGGTTTTGGACTTTTTTTCGTTAATTTTTATTTGTTTTAATTCATTTATTTATCTTAATTGGAAGCTCATTACTTTACAATGTTATGGGAATCAACATGAACATTCTACTTTTTATATTGCCACCATTTGGTGTATGTGTGTGTATGTGTGTGAACTCTGGCCATCACTTAACCTTTCAGAATATAAATTTTTGCATTTGTCAAATTGGGCTAAGAATACATGCCCTTGAAAGACTTGCAGGAATCCAATGACATAATGTGCAGGAAAGCTGTAATCTGTAAAATGCAAAGGATTATTATTCTAATTCCTGCCATTGCCCAGGCCACTCCCTGTTTCCATCCACTGCTGCCCATCCAGATCGGCTCAGCAAATGCAAGCTAATTTTAATGTCATCTGCTGAAAATAAATCAAATATAGTGATCAAGAGCCAAAAGACCAGAGTTTTAGATTCTCCCAGGCTGCATGGCATCATAGCCCACGTAATATGTAGCAGTCCATTGGATTCTCTAGGAAAGAATACAGGAGTGGTTTGCCATTTCCTTCTCCAGGGGAATCTTCCTGACCCAGGGATCAAACCCAGGTTTTCTACATTGTAGGCAGATTCTTTACCATTTGAGCCACCAGGGAAGCCCCTAACACAACAAGGTGATCTTCGGGGAAACTTACAAAACTGGGCAATCTGTAATTCTTTGTCTTTCTTGCTCATTTGACAAATGTGGAAACCCATGGGGAAGAGTCCCATACGTGTCACCCAGTTAGGGGGTGATGATAAGGGCGTCTGGCTTGTGGATGAACTGTGCATTTCCATCAGCTCCTGCCTCCAAAGTCAGTGGGTCCCTTCTGTTTCAGGACCTTCTCAAGTCCTCCAGAAACAAGTGCAGGGACAGTGAAATGCAATCTGGAAGCAGTTTAGCCTTCCCCATTTTCTCCCTGTGAAGCTGTGTCCTAATCTCTCCCTGCTTCTGGGTGACACTTCCCAGACAAAGGTAATCAGTTGGATGAGTAGTAAGTGCCAAACTTTAGCAGGAGCTTTCTCTCAAGTTATAAACACCCAGTGAAGCTGTTACTTGTATTTCTCCCTTATAGGCACTCCTTAGGAGAAGTTGAGCAGGGATCCCTGTAAGAAAAAGGTCTTTGTAACTAATGGGTGTAAAAACCAAACCTGTCATTTGGGAAAGGAACTTATTTATGTCCTAGGCTGTGGAATACATTCCTGACCTAGTTTTAGGTAGCACTTAAAGTGAACTTTAACATTTTCATTTCATTGTTATTATTCTATCATGAGGTCACACTTACGTGTTTGCAGACATTTTTCTCTAATATCTCCCTTGTTTTTGAAATGGGCAGGTAATTTGGAGTAGTTAAAACAAAAGAACACTTTCCAGTGGCAAAAAGACTGGCAATGTAGCCTCAGCTCTATTGCTCACTAGTACTGAGGATCTTAGCATGTCAATAAGCTTCTCTGGGCCTCAGCTTCCTCCTCTGTGATGTGGAGATATCATGAGTCTGCTTTACTTCAGGATATGCTGGAGCAAGAATGACAGCTACAAGAAGCATAAATGTTACCTGCTGCTGCTGCTGCTAAGTCGCTTCAGTCGTGTCTGACTCTGTGCAACCCCATAGACGGCAGCCCACCAGGCTCCCTCGTCCCTGGGATTCTCCAGGCAAGAACACTGGAGTGGGTTGCCATTTCCTTCTCCAATCCGTGAAAGTGAAAAGTGTAAGCGAAGTTGCTCAGTCGTGTCAGACTCTTTGCGACCCCATGGACCACAGCCTACCAGGCTCCTCCATCCATGGGATTCTCCAGACAAGAGTACTGGAGCGGGTTGCCATTGCCTTCTCCTAAATGTTAGCTAAGGACCATGATCTCTGATTCAATCTCACAAAACGCAAACCTTTACAGACTGGGAATACAGCAGACTCTCAGGAAATACTTGCTGGTCAAATGAAGAAGCTCCAAAATGGGTCCTTAAATTAATGGGGGGAAAGTGTTCTTAAATTATTAAAAAATTATCAGTTGACTAAAATCGGCTAACCTAATATCGGTAGTCAGGTATATGTGGAAGTCACTGTGAGGTCTAGAAGATATCTGTAGGCTTGCACTGTGGCCCATTCATGAACAATTTTCTTCTGAGTGTTTCAGAGTATTATACCCTGTGCACACACAGACACACACATGCATACATATCCATGTTACTTTCTACTAGGGAAAAAATGGAGTCATTCTGAGGTATTAGTGGCTTGATCTTCAGAGCGCACCCATTTAACTGTTACTTATCAATAATGTCATGTTTGGGTGAGAAACCCCAATAAAAATTTTAGAAAACTAGAAAATAACCCATTTATGAATAATACATTTGGATACCAGAAATGGAGCAGTATGTGACCAGTTGTGATTGCCCAATCCATCCAGGGTAGAGAGAGTGCCCTGGCATAGAGTCCTCTTCTTAATGGAACTCAGACCCTCTGGAAACCAAAAACATAAAAAAAGGGTAAAGGCCTTGAGCTCAGAGTCTACATCTTAATTCACCTGTGGTCACAGCTACTTATACAGTGTAGGCATGTTTGATGAATGTCTTAATAAATGAGTGACTGGGGAATGGAAAGAGTTCTAGACTGGGAGTCAAATGTGGATGCTAGCCCACATTCTATCAACAGCTATGTGAGCAGAGGGAAGTCATTCCAAATCTCTGTCCCTCACATGTGAAATGAGAACACTGGATAAATCAGCAGCCCATAATTGATAAAGTGCAGTGAACTGGCTAATCTCTCCTTGGTAGGCAAAGAGGAGTGAATCCAGTCAGAAGTGATGTTCCAGGCTGCAGCCAGGAATGAGGTCTGAGTACTGACTGAGTGCCCAGAACTAAATGGGTAATATTCCCTTCCATAATCAGTTTCTCAGGAAATCTTGTGAAGAGGGGAACCAAAATCACCGGAAAATGAATTTATTCAAGGAAGCCGTTGGCTTTAGCTGGTCACTCTTGAAAGTCTTACATGGCTCAAGGTAAAGGCCAGAATACTAGAGAGAAGATATTCCTCTGGATGCCTGTGTTTGTGCAAAGGAGCAAATGTCTTCAATATGTATTTTGTTGGATTTTAATATTCATATGATTAGGAGTTTATACCAGAGCATGTTAGTTTTCCTTGTTATTTTCATTCTGCAATCAACTTTATTATTACTAAAAAGTACTATAGGGATGGCTGCCATGAACACAGTGCTTTCCACTTTACTAAATGTTTTTATATCCATGTAAAGGGCTCCAGTGATGCACTCAGAGGGACATTCAAGTTAGCAAGCAGAGATGAATATCTTAGTTCCATTGTGTGGAACTTCTCAGTTTGCTAAGAAATGTTTGTAAAGTGGAAGTCTAAAAGATGTCAGGTGCAACATTCACCTGTTTATCTGTAGTATTCTAAGGCTGTTGTTTGTGGAAAGATCCCAAGTTGTGAAAGCTTGAGTTCAAATTTGGACCCTGCCCGATAAGAGTCATATGACTTTGGACAGATGACTGAATTTTTTTATGGACAGCATATCTTTGATTTAATGCAATAATTTTCCCCAGAGTTTCTGTGTGAGGATGTAAAAGACTGTGAAACACCTAGCACATAGTAAGTGTTCCAAAGATGTTAATCTTCCTCTTTTCTTCAGACAGCTCTTCCTTTCTGTGGTCTATCTGTCCTCCACCACTGAACCAACTAACTCAGTTGGTTAACTAACTTCGTATTAGTTAGTTAACCAAAACCAACCTATCAGTCAAGAAAGTTTCTTCTCTTAATTCCACTTATCAAAATGTGTCTTCTTCCTGCCCTCCAAGATAGTCCTCCTCTTACTTTCAGAAATTCAATGAAAAGTCCCACCTAGCCTGACACGACCATAATGACTTAAAGTGAAAAGTGAAAGTGAAAGTTGCTCAGTCGTGTCCGACTCTTTGCGACCCGATGGACTACAGAGTCCATGGAATTCCCCAGGCCAGAATACTGGAGTGGGTAACCTTTCCCTTCTCCAGGGGATCTTCCCAACCCAGGGATCCCGCATTGCAGGTGGATTCTTTACCAGCTGAGCCACAATGACTTAGGGGTAGTTTTAACTTTGAGAACAGAAGGCAGTAAGAGAACAAAAGCATATTATTACATTGTTCTGTTGATGGGCTTAAGACATTACATTAATATAGTTTCATAGGATTTATCATTCTTTTTTGTATACACTCCTTTATTGGAGTTTATAATTGAATTTATAATAAGGAACACACTTTGGAATTCACACTTAAATTCACTAATAAACGAGTAAAATAGTGTTTGGCAGACTTTTAAATATAATGGAGTAAGACAATTCTGTTATCAACATGTGAAATATAAGGTAAACAATCATAATGGACTAATAATCTGGCTTATTACTTAACAGATTCTGCAGAAAATACTCCAATGAAGTGGCTTTGGGGCATGAGAAAGTGAAGGTTAGAACACTCTGATGTGGCTCTCTTCATTCTTATTGTTTGGATAGACTATAACAATGAAGCAATAACATCATTTTATTTGTCTTGTTTTGTGGAAGACTTTGAGAGTTGCTTTTTAAAATCTGTCTCTTTGCTTTATTTTTCTGGTAGAAATGTAGTATTGAGAGATGTCCGTGAGCTAATGAAATTCAAAGGAGCTTAAAACAAAACTTTCATTATGTGGCACAACAAGTTACTTATAAAGTTCTGAAAATGGGAAAGGCCCAAAATGAAACCTAGGAATACAAACATCCATTCATGGAAATGGGACACAGTAAGGACATTAGGTAATAATGGATTTTCCATCCTTATGGATCTTACACAAGATCTTTGTAGAGGAAGAGAATGAAACAAGTCTAGGAACACTGAAAAATTCAGTCATGTTTCCCAAGACCCTGAATCAGAATCTATGTGACGCTAACTAACATGCAGTGAATGATGATACGGTTCGTGGCTGTCTAACAAGAAAGAGGCAAGACAAGAAGAAAGAATCAAAGGCCCATACATGGTAATTCAAAAACAGAACTGAAGAATCCCTAGAAAATCAACCAACCTAGAACTGACTAAGCTTCATTCTAGACTAACAGCATGAAATACAACATTCTTCCAGAAGACAAATGTTTCTACCTGCATCTTGAGTCACTGAATGACAGGGTATGAAAGTGTCACCTCATAGGTATAAGCCTAACTTCTGATCAAAGAAGTTATAAGGACTTATCTACATATTCCAAGGAATCCTGTGCAAAACTTGGTAAGACACAGGATTAAGAGTGGTTTTGAATTACTGAGGGCCTGTTAAGAGCAGTAAAATATTCACCAGTGCAACAAATATGTGGCAGCCATTTTTCTAAGTCCATGAGAAGGTACTAAGGTGATAAAAACTCCTGCCCTCACGGAGCTTATATCCCTTTAGTTAACATCTACAGAACAGCCATAAACAGTCATTACTGCAGATGAGGAAACTAAGATTTTTTTTTAAAGTTATTATATTTTATGCTTTTCGGGGGTGGGGTGGGGAGAGGGGTCCATAAGACATGTGGGATCTTAGTTCTCCAACCAGGGATCAAACTCATGTCCCCTGAATTGGAAGCATAGAGTCTTAACCACTGGACCACCAGGGAAAAATGAGTAACTTGCTTAAGGTCACAGAGCATGTAACCAATGAGTCAAAATTCAAATCGAGTTCTGGGCACCTTCAAAGCCTGAGTTTTCACCCACTTTGCTACACCATATCTTAGGAGCAAAAGAAAAAAGATTCTACTGAGGGTTAGCACATCCACTCCAACTTAGGCACATATTCTCCACTGTGTGTGCATGATGAGTTGAGTCTAAGTCTTTGCGACCCTACGGACTGTAGCCCACCAGACTACTTCTGTCCATGGAATTCTCCAGGCAAGAATATAGGCAAATTGCCATACCCTTCTCCAGGGGATCTTCCCAATCCAGGGATGGAACCCGCATCTCTTAAGAGACTCTATTGCATTGGTAGGTGGGTTCTTTACCACTAACGTCACTTGTGAAGCCCATATTCTCCATTAAAGAACACTCATTTCATGCTTGTGGTAAGCACATTACAACTTACTAAGGAGGCAGCAATTCACTACTGTGTGCTAACCAATAGGCAGGCTCTCATCCATCCATAATTTATGAACCAGGTATGTGTCAAACCTTAGACCAGTTCCTGAAAATATAAGGCATGGCCTTTGCTTTCAAGGAGTCTAGTGGGAAAGAAGAGCATATAAATGGATCGTCATAATGAAGCACAATGAAGCTGAGATAAAGACAAGGATGTCTCCAGGATGCTCTGGAGAGAGCAGAAAACAGGTCAACACAGCCTGACAGTAAGGACTGTTGAGCCTTGGGCTGAGCCTTAAGCAGATGGAGCTAGCTTGGTGCAGAAAAGGGAGGTGGAGTGAGAAAACTCTAAAGTGCTTTGAGTAGAGACAGAGAATGACATGTGCAGGGAAGTGAAAGACAGCATGATGCTCAAGAAACTGCAAGTATTTCAACGTGCCGGGTCGGGTGTGAGTGGGATGCTTCTGAAAACGAGCTGTGCTGTATTTGAGCAATGTGTGCGTGTTTGGGGGGAGGTGTCACAGATAGAAAAGAAACTGGGGAACATACGTAGAAATCCAGTAATAAGTTATGAAACCTATGTAATGGGTCTTGGGCAGTATTTATTTAAACAACAAATGACTAGGCTAGAATAGAAAGTGGCAGGTAGTAAGATCGTGTTTTAGAAAACACACGCATATGTGGGAACTAAGTCTTGGTATAAAGTGTATGTCTTCTTTAAATTTATCTTTAATTAGAGGAAAAGTGCTTTACAATGTTGTGTTGGTTTCTGCCTTAAATCAACATGAATCAGCCATAGGTATACACATGTCCTCCCACCCCTTGTACCTTTCTCCCACCTCCCACCCCATCCTACCCCTCTAGGTGGTCACAGAGCACTGGGTTTGAGCTCCCTGAGTCATACAGCAGATTCCCACTGACTATCTGTTTTACATATGTTAATGTATATGTTTTGATGCCACTCTCTCAATTCATCCTACCCACTCCTTCCACCACTGTGGCCACAAGTCTGTTCTCCATATCTGCGGCATCTCCATCGCTGCCCAGCACATAGGTTCATCAGTATTATCTCTCTAGATCCATGTAAAATGTGTGTCTTACTGTGAGTCATGATCCAAAAAGTTGAACCACTATATCTTCCAAGGAGCAGACTACCCCTTTGGACCTATTCAATAGGGCTCCCTGGTGGAATCTACTATCTATTCCTGTGAGGAGACAAAGAGAGGTCACTTGAAACTAATCTGTCCCAGTTTCTTAAATATTTTTCCATACTCCAAAGTCCATGATCTAATTCTAAATCTCAAGTGCTCATAGAGATAAAACTCCAATGACCAGGGCTATTTCTGAAAAGCAATTAATATTTCCATTTTGAAGAAGTGAGAAAAAAAGACGTACACAAAATGAAGCTTCAAATGACTCTAAGTAAGTTTGGGGCCAGCAAAAATCCTCTGACCCAGCTATGTTTTCCACCAAATGAATCACCCAGGTACAGAGCCAACACATTTGAGTCATGAAGCATACCCTGTGTTGTATCTTTGTATTCTGTTCCTTTACACAGGGATTTTCCCTAAATTTTTGTTTGGATTTTATTCCTCACTTTCTCTTCTAATTCAATTTCTGGCCAGTTTCTCAGCTCTTCAATTTTTCTTTTACAATGCTTAATCTGTTTCTCTCTTCTTTTGTCTCATCATTCAGAATTAACAAGAATAAAAAAGTTCATATGCAAAGAAAATCTACATAAGTATAGCTCTAAAAAATAAAGAACTTAAGATGTTACTATTTCTTTCTTTTAAATTTATTACTCATTGGTCTGCAAAGCATCAGAGTTAAACAAAAAATTAACTGAAGTAGTTTAATAAATACTTCACTAAATTATCTGGCTAATTTAGGCTAGTAAGAGAGAGATTGATAAATCAAATCAAAAATTCAGTTTGGGCCTAAATTAATTAGATCACTGGCCAATATCAGTAGAATTAGTCAGAAATTGTGTTTTGTGAGTCGGTACATACATGAGTTTATGAATCAACAATCAGAAGTCAGTGCTGGAAATGACTGATAATCTCTCAAGCCCTAATGATTTATTGTCCTCTAAGAATACATTAGCTTTCCAACAAAGGTCCGTCTAGTCAAGGCTATGATTTTTCCTGTGGTCATGTATGGATGTGAGAGTTGGACTGTGAAGAAAGCTGAGCACTGAAGAATTGATGCTTTTGAACTGTGGTATTGGAGAAGACTCTTGAGAGTTCCTTGGACTGCAAGGAGATCCAGCCAGTCTATTCTGAAGGAGATCAGCCCTGGGATTTCCTTGGAAGGAATGATGCTAAAGCTGAAACTCCAGTACTTTGGCCACCTCGTGCGAAGAGTTGACTCATTGGAAAAGACTCTGATGCTGGGAGGGATTGGAGGCAGGAGGAGAAGGGGACGCCAGAGGATGAGACGGCTGGATGGCATCACTGACTCGATGGATGTGAGTTTGAGTGAACTCTGGGAGATGGTGATGGACAGGGAGGCCTGGCGTGCTGCGATTCATGGGGTCGCAAAGAGTTGGACGTGACTGAGCAACTGAACTGAACTGAATTGAACTGAAGAATACATTTCTCTTCTCTGAGCTATAAAAGCACAAGTTCTTATTGAGAGGTGATTTTGTAAAAGCATAGACTTCCTGAACTGGAAAACAACCTTAGAGATGATCTGGTCCAGAGTTTCTCAACCTTTTTTTTTTTTTTTTTTTAATTTTCAACCAGTTTTATAAGGTTAAAAGCATAAAAATATCACATAACTTGCCCTTATATAGATTCAGATGACTCTTTTGTTTGGATTTGATGCTTTTTATATCTCTACTGGCTAAGAAGAGTTCGTGAAGTCTTATTTTCTGTGGTTTCTGAAGATATTTTTCCTTTCTTTTCAAAATGAAAAATGTAATATTGAACAGGTTTTATTAAATACATATAAAACTTGGGGATCATTGATGTAGTATAATTCTTCATTTTATAGACCAGGAGGATGAGTCCCAAAGATGATATATGATTTTACTGCAGGCTCGATCCTCCATAGACCTGGTACAGGATATGTACAGCAGATGCTGAAGTATCCAATCCAACCACCTTGAAAATGCCCATTAAGGAAAAGAGTGACTAAGGACATGAATGACAAGAAATCATCTACTGAATTATGATTTGCATGGCTGACATTTGCCGGAAAGGGAGAGGGTGATTTTCCAGGGGACTTCAGAATGTGTCCTTAATTTCTGTCCCATTTTAGTCATTCTGCCAAGAGCCCGGCAGCAAATAGCTGCTGCACACGAGGGGACACTTGTCCAAACAAGTGGTGTAAAAACAAAGCTGCTTTGTTTAGAGCGCCTTGGTGCTCCTCCCGCCTCCCACCCTAACCTCAGGGACACAGAAAGGTCATTTTGTGAAGTTCTGGTGTGTACATGAGTAAACTTGAATCATCATATGTCACAATTGGAACCACTCAGCCAAATGCCACGGACCAGATTACCATGGCATCCCCAAATAGGTTATTATGGCAGGTCTGGGCTACTGGGTCACCAGGCTGTTCCAGCTGGGTTTGTTTTTCATCTTACCCCTGGGGAGCTCTGGCCCATTGCAAACATCTATACCTAAAGCTTTGGAAGAGTATCTTGAATTCATTAAAATTTATTTAGAAAGAACAGAAGGACGACAGAAATACGTATGTTATTTTTCAAATGATGTAGAATTAGTGTGTCTGAGGGAGTCTCAGGCACAGACCACATCCACAAAGCTAGAAGGAAGGGGAGGTAGAGTTGATTACCTGAGTAACTTGGACACTTAAAACAATAAGGAGAGAAGCGTGTATTTTATTCTGGGTGGGTATTTGGAATACATATGTCCACTGATTACAGTGATCAAAATGATGGGATCCTGATTCAACTCTCTAGCTCATTCTATTCAAAAACCGTAGCCACCATTCAGTGAGCATCTACATATCCTGACAGGTGTGTACTTGATACTTTATGTGGATTGCTCTGTCATCCTTGCAAAGTCAGTTTTGTAAACTTTATCTTTCAAACTGCTAAGGGCTGAAGCTTTGATCTGTTTCCATGGTTCTCTGTCTCAATGATGACTTGGCCTTCAAAAGCTTTCAATTCTCATTTTACCTTTTAGTAACTATGTGACCTTGGACTAGTTACTTCACCCGTCTCCATCTCATTTTATCTTCAAAATAGGGTTAATAATAGTCTCTGCTAAGTATTTGTTATACATGAAAAGGGCAAATAAAGCCCTGAGCTGGCACAGAGTAAGCATTTGACCTGTTGTTGGCTTTTATCATTATTGTAATGGTAGTATATTATTACTATATTCACAAGTAACCTGGACAGTTAAGATGCCCAGATAATGAGACTAAAATTTGCACATTGAATTCAGTTATCTGGGATTTTTTTGTAAAGAATAATTTTCAATTCATAATTACATGGTGGGAAAAGATCAGGTCATTGCCAGTCCTTAGGGCCCGTGGAGCTCAATTTATGCTGTGTCACATGTGTCAACACCTTTTGCTTCAGGGGAAATTGTCTTAGCACAGGTCACCAAGCTTGCAAAAGCCAACAGCCATAAACCCTTTTCTTTAACAGGCTGGCTGCCATGAAAAGAGGGAAATTTGAATAAAAGCCATCAATTCTACACTCAGTTCCATAGCATTAATTCCTTATTTTGAGAACATGGAAGAGTAGAAACAGGTCTTAATAGAGTTGAAAACAGAACTCATAAATTTTTTGAATAAAATTTATAGAATGGTGGTAGGGTATGATAACATGAATATGCACAGTAGATTGGTCTGGCAAGCCTGCTCACCGATTTTGCTGTTATAATGTACCTGTTTAAAGAGCCTGGATTCTGGAGTCAGGCTTCCTAGAATCAGCTCTTGGCTTCTCCACTTGTTAACTTCCTGATACTAGAAACATTATTTAATCTCCTTGAAGCTCATTTTTCTTATCTATAATATGGACATTATAACAATACATACCTCACTGTGTTGTTTTCAAGATTAAGGGACATAGTGCGTATAAAAAAAGTACTTTGCCCAGATCCTGATATAGATTAAATATTCAATAAATCTTAGCTACTATTATTTTTTGTCAGTCCAAAACTTTCTGTGTCAAGTAAAGATTTTGTACTCCTTCCCTCATGGCTCAGTTGGTAAAGAATCTGCCTGCAATGCAGGAGACCCAGGTTTGATCCCTGTGTGGGGAAGATCCCCTGGAGAAGCAAATGGCAACCCACTCCAGTATTCTTTCTTGGAGAACTCCATGCACAGAGGAGCCCAGCAGGCTACAATCTATGGAGTCACAACAGTCGGACATGACTTAGCGACTAAACCACCACCACCACCCCTTCTCCGTTCATGAGATCTTGACAATGGGAGAGCTAATGGTGATTTCCCAGGCAAAGGAGGTACCCTTGTTGTTGATGGAAATCTGGTAAACTGTGAGGTACAGCAACACAGAGCATCCAGCTTGGACTTCTTTTAGGTATAATAGTCAAACTCAGCCAGTTATTTCTATCATCATGCTGGTGGCTTACTGGAGTTCATTCTATATGTCATTCTCTCATAGAGGCTGTGTTTCTTCCCTCTGAGTGGGGGCATGGAGTTTGGTGGGGTAGAGGAAGTCTCCTTGTGGCCAAGTCTCCAAAGCAGTTTCATGAAAGTTTATTAAGGGCTAGTAGGGGATTCTAGTGTATTTTATTACTCCTGGCATTGGAAATTTACCCGTTTCTAAATTAAGCATCAATTAAGTCAGGCCACTGAAGTATGACTGCTGAATGCTGTAGAAGACTCATTGAACTTTATGTTAGATTTGCTTTTTATTCATGATTTAAAATCTCAAATGAACTCTCAAGGCTGCCCAGAAGTCCCATTGAGTCCCCTTACCTTCTGTGACACTATGTCCTACATTTTCCCTTCTCAAACCTCCCATCTGTCTTCCACTCCACAATTTAAACTATCAGATGAGAAAGAACTGCCTGTGTTTTGATTGACTATGTGTATGAACCTATCTCATAAGATTGTTTTGAGGATTAAATGTGTTGAATGAAAATTACTTAGAACATTACCTGGCAATGTAAACTCGATAAATATTAGCTGTAATGATGGTGATTATTTCCTGTGTCTAAACTCATTTCCTCCCCTTCCCTCTTTCACCCAAAAAGGTGTTCCCGCTCTGGCCAAAGGGCAAGCCCTCAACCTGCTTTCTGGCTCCCACTGCCCTTTACCTGTTCTGGGTTTCTTCTTTTGATTATTTCCTTTTTCTTTCCTTGTCTCTGAATTTTTCAGCAACGTAACGTATACTTTACCTTTCTCAAGTGTCCAACCTATTGTGAATCTGGCTTCTATCCTTATAAGTCCTGCGAACCCACTCTTGTCAAGATCATCAATGACTTCTGTGTTGGCAAAACCAGTGGCCACTTCTCTATCCTCAGTGTGACTTCAATAAGGCTGATGGCCATCTCCTTCTCAAAGTACTCTCCTCACTCAGGTTCTGTGACACTACACTCTCCAGAGTTTCCTCTTACCTCTCTGATCATGCCATCTCAGTCTTCTTCCTGATCCCCTCCTCCTTTACTCAGTGTCTCGATGCCGTCATTCTTCCTGGACTTGTACGCTCTCTCTAGACTCTCACTCAAGCCCATGGATTTATTCCCAACTTATAAACTGAAAACTCTAAATTTGGATCTCTAGCCTAACCTCTCTTATGGTGACCTGACATCTACTCAAGGAGGCATCTCCCTACTCAAAATTGGCAGCTAAAGCCAAATTTTTTACTTCTTCTCCCACCACCTTCCAAAATTTCCTCTTCTGATCTTATCCATTTTAGTCAAGGGCAACAACCCATACAGTGGCTCGAGCCAGAAGCCTGGATTTCATTCTTGACCCTTTTCATTCTCTTAAATTTCTACTTTTACCAACTTCTCCATCCAATCCATTAACAAGTCTTATCTATCCCAACTCAAAAATACATTGCAAATCTGTCCACATCTTTCTATCCCTGCTTCTCTACCATCCAGGACTAAGCAAACATCACCTCTTTACCTAGACTGCCTCATTGTTTCTCCCACTTCCTCTTTTTTCCCAATCCAATTTACTATTGACACTGATGTCTAAGAGAACTTTTAAAAGTTATATGTTTTCCCTTCTATTTTTTGGTGCCTTCCCAGTTCACTTTAATTTGTTTCTGTCTCCTTAATATCCCTTATAAGACCCTGCAAGTTCAAGCCCCTGCCCATTTCCAATCTCATTTTCTACCCTTTTCTCCCAAGTCACTCCACTCCAGGCCCACTGGTCTTCTTTCTGAAATACACCAAGCTCAACATCTTTGAACATTCCATTTCCATGCCTGAAATAGTCCCCCTTTCCTTCTTAGCTTTCTAGCTTCAGGTGAAATGTCATGTGTTTGGAGAGACATTTTCTTATTTTCCCATCTGATAATTCCCCTTCCCTCCCACTATTTTCTACTTCTATACCCTCTTAATGTCTTTCAAAGCACTTATAAAAATTTATTTACTTTTCTATTTATAGTCTGTATCTCCCTCCTGCTCCCAAAGCGGTAAGGTCCATTTCTATTTTATTCACCACTTCCTAATAAAACGCCTGATGCATAGTGGAATCTACAAAATGCTTACTCAAAAAATGAGTGAGTAAGTAAGCAGTCATCAAAGTCTTAATCTGAGCAGCTGAAGCCCTAGAATTGAAGCAGCATTTTGGCCAAACTCACTTCAAAAGATGGACCATGACAAGTTATTCTCCCAGAAATTAGTGCCAAGTCCTGTTGATGACAGAGCATCTCATGACTGTGATTGGATTTTCCCCCCTCCAGTGTATGCAGATTATCTGCCTCCTCTGTGAACTCCCTAATCCTGTTTAATTTCTAACCAAGAGCCAACTTTAATTCTCTGTTCTTGATGAAACCTCTCCCAGTATTGCTAACCCACAAGGTTCTTATGATCCTTATTAGAAAACTTATAGCACTCTCTTAATAATTATATTCCATCTTGTGCATTTTTTAATGATCCAGGCACTGGCTTAGGAAATGAGGTTCAAACATAAACTTCTTTGAACTAACATTTATTTAACACCTTTTGAACCAGGCTATGTTAAGCATTTTACAACACCAACACTCATTAATTCCCATGCAAACCCACTTTCTATTTATATTTTATTTTTACTTTACAAATATTTTTTTTATAGCACAAACTATGTGCCAGGCCCTAGACTCAGGGCTATACACATGTTCATTAATTTAATCCTCACAACAAACCTAAGAGGTTGGTAGTATTGATACTATTAGCCTTACTTGATAGTGTGGGAAATGGAGGCAAAGACAAGTTACTTGCTCAAAACCACAGAATTAATAAATGACAGGTCAGAACTTGGGCCTGGACAATGGGACTCCAGAGCCTCCATCCTCAAACATCATTCTAGACAACTTTCCAAAGCCCATCAGGCAGATGTGATTGTTCCTGCACCACCCAGGGGAACTCTGGACTCACAGGTTAACTTTGCTAGGGTTCCATAATTCATTCAGGTATTCAACAGTAAATATTTATAGAGTCTCTAGTAAACAGCAGGCACTGTGCTGAGTTTAAGATACATCACATTTAATCAGACCTGTCCTCTGGGAGCTTACCATCAGGTAATTCATGGGCAATGAGGAATTTATTTTATTTTTAAAAATACTTTTTATGTTATATAGGCATATAGCCAATTAACAATGTTGTGATAGTTTCAAGTGGACAGCAAAGGGACTCAGCCATACATATACATGTATCCATTCTCCCCCAAATTCCCCTGTCATCCAGGCTGCCACATAACATTGAGCAGAGTACCCTGTGCTATAGGTCCTTGTTGGTTATCCATTTAAAATATAGCAGTGTGTCCTATGGATCCCAAACTCCCTAACTCTCTCTTTCCCGCCATCCTTCCCCCTAGGCAACCATAAATTCCTTATCTAAGTCTGTGAGTCTGTTTCTGTGTTGTAAATAAGTTTATTTGTATAATTTCTTTTCAGATTCCATATATAAGGGATGTCATACGATATTTCTCACTCTCTGCCTGACTTACTTCACTCAGTATGACAGTCTCTAGGCCCTATCTGTGTTGTTGCAAATGGCATTATTTCATTCTTTTTAATGGCTAAGTAATATTCCAGGCAACAGGGGGGTTAGATTTAGGTACTTTTGACTCCAACATTTATGACCTTCCTATGATCCCATTCTAATAGAGTTACATCAAACTGAGTTCAGACAGGAACCTTCACACTCAGTTGGTGGAAGTGGGGCATCGCTGAAACACTTCACTGAGAAGGAAACCACCACTTACTACTTTTACTATTAACATTTAAATAGCTGAATGCTTCACGTTGAAATCTTCCCATCCTCACTCATAGCAATCTTCTAGAAGACTGGGACTCTAATATTATTCACAGTGTTTGGGACTGTGCTCCACACAGCATCAGTGTCCAATAAATCTTGAACGAGTTCTGATTGGGTGAGCTCTTGAAACAGTTAACAAAGCTGGCAGAAGTAGTTTTGCTACATTTAAGATTTCTTCAAGCATCTTCAAACATGAACACTTAATTACCATGGCAGACACACACTAGCTTTTCCTGGCTCTTTGTGGGACTGTGACTCAAAGACTGAATGTCATAAAACCAGGAGGTGCTCCAAATCATCTCCTTACCACACAGCCTAGGTCCTAGGCACGTCCAGATTCAATATTGTCCTCCCCAGGGAACCTCACAGCCCCATTCGCCTCTGCCAAGCCCTCCGGAATGAGGAGTCCTGCCTGGGTGACCACAAATTGTCTCATGTTTAAGTCGCCAAAATAGGCAAACTGAATTCTTACTTTTTAATTTTTTTTTCTTTTACCAGTGCAATGGGAAACACCCTGGGTCTTGGTCTTTGGAAATGATGAAAAACCAACTCAAATGTATACACAGCAAACACCACTGTTTGCCATGCGGTCTTGTTTATGGGGGGGGGGGGTGGAATGTGCATTTATTAATAATAAAGTTTCTCCATGTGGCAGACACATCTGGGTCACAAAGCACCAGCCACAGAAAGTAACTCAGGAAAAATCCCATTCAGTCACCAAGTCCTGCATCTGCCAAGGCTGTGGGCTATGTTTCTGCCTTTTGAGTTTTAACAGCATTGCAAAATAAAAGAAGAGATGTAGGTGTGATCTCTCACCTGTGATTCAGAATTATTATTAATGGTGGTGTTCTTGATGGGAAAATGTAAAACAAAACATCCCCATAGTTTCAACTCCTTCAAGTTTCAACTCACAACCCTGAGTAGGCTGTTTCCCCAAATTTATGCAGAAAGAAATGGGCTAGTAGACTTCAATGAACAGAAGCATGTGGCATCTTCTGTGGAGACACATGGGCAAAGGAACAACACCTACATTTATTTATTTAGCATTTATTTATTTAACCTTCTGGATGGCTTGGTTGTTGGATTTGGTTTTACATCCTGAATTACAAAATTTATGATGGGAACGTGTGTCAGCTATTTGCTGAAGGAAAGAAAGAGCTCTGTTCTTTGTCTTAACTCATAATAGAGCCAAGCTTCCTACATGTTTATTTAGAAAAGTTAAAATATGTGACGAGTAAGAGCATAACCCTAGCTGAGCTTCCTACATCTTCTGTTCTTTCCTCCTGATTACATCCTGGGCAGGCTCCTGCCTAGAACACTGTATATAGCCCTTTATCAGGTGTCCTCTCAAAACATATCCAATTCATCTGGTCAATGACTGTCAAAATCAGAATCAGCTAAGATTTTCTGAGAGCTGAGCATACATCCACTCTGCATATAATATGATCAAATGTGTTCTACATGTAATTTAATTCTCACAACCACTCTGTGACATAAGAAAGGGTACAGCATTAACAGCAGCCAAGGGCATGGGCTCAATCAGGCAGAAAGTTTTCAATCCTGTCTCCACTACTTCTTCGCCCAGTTTTATTGAGCCATAGTTGACATGCAACACTGTGTATGTTTAAGGTATACACCATGATGACTGATACACGTACACATTGTGAAATGATAACCAAAGTAAATTTAGGTAACACATCCATTACTTTTCTACACTTCAGGGGAGACTGAGAAAGTCAATAGCCTCATTTATAAAATAGGAATAAGAACAGTAATTACTTAATAGAGTTTTGGTTTCAAGAAAAATTTGAGGCTTATTTTGCATATCATATACTTCACATTTTTCAAGTGTACAATTTGATGATTTTTAATAGATTTACTAAGTTGTGTGAACATCATTATAAATCAGCTTAAAACCATTTTTAACAGCCCAGTATGAGCCCACATTGGAGAAGGCAATGGCACCCCACTCCAGTACTCTTGCCTGGAAAATCCCATGGACGGAGGAGCCTGGTAGGCTGCAGACCATGGGATTGTGAAGAGTAGGACATGACTGAGCGACTTCACTTTCACTTTTCCCTTTCATGCATTGGAGAAGGAAATGGCAACCCACTCCAGCGTTCTTGCCAGGGACGGGGGAGCCTGGTGGGCTGCCGTCTATGGGGTTACACAGAGTCGGACACGACTGAAGCGACTTAGCAGCAGTAGCAGCATGAGCCCACATGAACCATTACTGTTAATCCCTGTCTCCTGCCCCTGCCCCATGTTTTTATTTTTATATCTTTGCTTTTTCTGGATATTTCATGCAAATGAAATACAATTATGGCATCATACAATATGGAGTATTTCATGTCGCCTTCTTTCACTGAGTATAATACTTTTGAGGTTCATCCATGTTACATATAGTATGTAGCCTTAGTTTGCTCCTTTCTACTGGTAAATAACATTTCCATGGATATAGCATTTTTATCTATTTATTCACCAGCTGATGGGCAGTTGGGTTGTTTCCACTTTTTTCAGATCAGTTTAGTTCAGTCTCTCAGTCATGTCTGACTCTTTGCGACCCTATGGACTGTGGCATGCCAGGCTTCCCTGTCCATCACCAACTTTCGGAGCTTACTCAAACTCATGTCCATTGAGTCAGTGATGCCATCCAACCATCTCACTTTTTTAGCTATTGTACCATTTTTTTATTTATTGTAAATAATACCGCTAAGAACATTTGTATTCAAGACTTTGTGTGGATATGTGTCTTCAGTTCTCTGTAAAGATACCTAACTGTGGAATTGGTGGGATATATGGTAAACTTAGTTATAACTGGACATGGAACAACAGACTGGTTCCAAATAGGAAAAGGAGTATGTCAAGGCTGTATATTGTCACCCTGCTTATTTAACTTATATGCAGAGTACATCATGAGAAACGCTGGACTGGAAGAAACACAAGCTGGAATCAAGATTGCCGGGAGAAATATCAATAACCTCAGATATGCAGATGACACCACCCTTATGGTAGAAAGTGAAGAGGAAATAAGTAAAAAGCCTCTTGATGAAAGTGAAAGAGGAGAGTGAAAAAGTTGGCTTAAAGCTCAACATTCAGAAAACGAAGATCATGGCATCTGGTCCCATCACTTCATGGCAAATAGATGGGGAAACAGTGGAAACAGTGTCAGACTTTATTTTTTTGGGCTCCAAAATCACTGCAGATGGTGACTGCAGACATGAAATTAAAAGACGCTTACTCTTTGGAGGGGAAGTTATGTCCAACCTAGATAGCATATTGAAAAGCAGAGACATTACTTTGCCAACAAAGGTCCATCTAGTCAAGGCTATGGTTTTTCCTGTGGTCATGTATGGATGTGAGAGTTGGACTGTGAAGAAGGCTGAGCACTGAAGAATTGATGCTTTTGAACTGTGGTGTTGGAGAAGACTCTTGAGAGTCCCTTGGACAGCAAGGAGATCCAACCAGTCCATTCTGAAGGAGTCCAGCTCTGCGATTTCTTTGGAAGGAATGATGGTAAAGCTGAAACTCCAGTCCTTTGGCCACCTCATGCGAAGAGTTGACTCATTGGAAAAGACTCTGATGCTGGGAGGGATTGGGGGCAGGAGGAGAAGGGGACGACAGAGGATTAGATGGCTGGATGGCATCACTGACTCGATGGGTGTGAGTCTGAGTGAACTCCGGGGGTTGGTGATGGACAGGGAGGTCTGGCGTGCTGCGATTCATGGGGTCGCAAAGAGTCGGACACGACTGAGCAACTGAACTGAACTGAACTGATGGTAAATTTCTCTTTGACCTTTTAAGAACTCATAGAGAGCTGTTTTGAGGCTTAAGTATTACACAGAAATGGCCCAGCCCACTGCTACAAGGGAGTAATGATCAATGCAAATTGTGTGGTGGTTGTTGCTGCTCTTCTTTTAAGGAGGTTTCACTTTGTTTACCCTGGAGAAGGAAATGGCAATCCACTCCAGTACTCTTGCCTGGAAAACCCCATGGACAGAGGAGCATGGTAGGCTACAGTCCATGGGATTGCAAAGAGTTGGACACGACTGAGTGACTTCACTTTTCATTTTGTTTACCATGTAGGTGAGGAGGCTAAAATAAAGCTCAGAAAGAGTATCAACTTGCTCAAGATCACACAGCCAATCAATGGACAAACTAGAATTTTCTCGCATGATTTCTAACTCCAAGCCTGACACTTTTTCCCACCACCATAGCAAATACCACATTAACCATCCTGAGGAGTGCAGCTCTGACAACATGATCTCCTACCAAACAAATATCATCAGTGGCTCCGTGCTGCACATAAAATAAACTTTCAGCTTGTCTGCTAAGTATACAAAGCCCCCTATTATTTTCCCACCAATATTTCCTTCCTACTCTCCCACCACACAACCTCACCCTAACCTTCCTTCATGAGTCTTTCAAGGTGACTTGTGTGGCACTAATTCAGCCTAGATTCTTTGGGCCACTATACCTTTGTTGGAGCATGATCTGCCTTCTTGAATGGTAGTTTTCAACTTTTCCCTCTATGAAACCTTATCCATCCTGCAAGGCAGAGTTTAAATCAAATCTCCTCTCTTTTCCTATTTTAGTGGCTCAGGACAAAACTAACTAGGAGTTTCCTAATCCACTTAGTTATAATAAGTACTCAGTGAACCCACTGACTTGAGCTGGCATGACTGAAATAAGCCTAGCTGTGTAATGAATGATCCAGCTCTGGGAAGTACTAAGTTTAAAAACTTCAATAAAAATTTATTTATACAATTCCTAGGTATAGCACAATACACAGTGTTGTTTGTTTAGAGGATAGGAGTGTCCAGAACACTCATGCTTCAGGCAAACTCTTATCACAGGCTTTTATATATCCTTGTATGTTTACCTACCCCACAAGACTGAGCTCCTCCAGAGAGGAAACTATTTTATTAACTCCTGTGTACCCATCACCCGGAACAATGTCTGATTCACATGATGGTGAGTACTCACTGGGTGAGTGAAATGAGTGAATGAATGAGAGGGTGAGTGAATGAGAGCATGAGATGCTCTCCCTCCATCTGACAAAGGTAGCCCATTAAAAGTAGGGAGTGCTCCACAGAAACACTATTGATACTATGTACAAAACAGAGAACTAATGAGAACATACTCTCTAGCACAGGGAATTCTAGGTAATGCACTGTGGTGACCTGAATGGGAAGGAAGTCCCAAAGGGAGGGCATACATGTATGTGTATGACTGATTCATTTCATTATGCTGTAGAAACTAATATAACATTATAAAGCAACTATACTCCAGCAAAAATTAATTTAGAAAATAAATAAAATTAGATAGTGCTCTCTTGTCTGATTTCAGGGTTCTAAAAGAGGTTTCTCCTTCAAGAATGACTCTTCTTCCCATTGGCTTACTGTTAACACTTCTTTTTCCAGAGGGCTCGCCTGATTAAGTCAATAGGTATATATAAAGAGTATATAATAGTAACAAGAACAACATTTTGTATTCAGTCATTACCCTGGGACTGGCACTATTTTAAGTGTTTTATATGAAGTAACTCACTGAATCTTCCTAACAACCCTGAGAGGAAGGTATTAAGATGAAGAAAATTACAATGAAGACTCTGAAGTATAAAGAAGGTTTAAGAAGTCATTATCTTATTAAGTAGTAGAACTGGGATCTAAATCAGGCAGTCTGGCTCCAGACTTTCCCTATGAGAATGCTTTTAACCTGAGGTGAGGGGCCACAACCCCTTCATTTTTATTTCTCCAGCACTCATAAGGACTTGATGACCACTTGCTATTCTCTGTGCCAACTACGGCTGGCAGGGATTAGGAAAATAATAAAGATACACTGTGTTATGCAACAATAATATAGCCAAAGTCAGAGTGGGAAGCGGTGGAAGAAGCCCAGGTTTTGGAGCCAAACCCACGAGACCTTAGCTTGAACTTCAGATTCACCAGTAACTAGCTCAGGAGCTATTTCTTCTTGGACAAAAATTCATCTGTCCCAACACCCACACACCACCATTTCTGGGCCAGGAGCCATTTTGGAAGTTTGAAAGTTCTGTAAGATTGAATTCTAAACTCAAAGATTCAAAATAATTCAAAATAAAGATGACTAAGTCTGAGGTTAAAAGATTTACCTCAGGTCACACACCTGGTTGGTAGCAGTACTAAACTTCAGTTTCCTGAGTTTCAGCCCAGTGCTCTTTCATTTAAGTCACACAGTTTCATTTGAGGTAGGGAAGTTGAACAAAACACCATAAGAAGCAAATTATTCAAAACGGGACTTTCCAGAGCCAGCCTAGAACTGGACAGCTGCCTCCTGTGTTCAGCGAGGCACACCCCAGTTTCACTACAGATCTGAAATCAAACTCTCTCCTTGTGATGTAAGAGACTGGGGATATCTTTCCAGCAGTGAGTAATGCCTCTGGAGAGAAGTCCCTCACTGGTCTACTCTGTCCTAAAATTTCTCTTGCCTCCTCTCCCTCTTAGGACTCAAAACCCAAAAGGAATATATCTCAGTGAAGAAGACTTATCCCTAGAACAGAGGAAGACACGGTCACTTCTCCATTCACTCAATGATTTCCTTAGAGGGAGACGTGGGATTCAATCACATTTTCCTCTAGATTTTCTCACCAAGAATCCAGAGAAAGGCATACATTAAATGTAGCACAGAAACAAGCAGATATTTTCTGGAGACAGTTGAACATGAGTGAAGCAGCAGATGGAAACACCAAACCCAAGGAGTATGTACCTTTAAGGCAGGTACCAGTGTAGCCATCACCTGAGGCACTTTTACTTACCAGATAACACAGAGGGCTAGTGCTAAGTATACAGTCTTGGGAAACAAGCCAGGGTAAAATGTCCTTTGTTATTAATTTAGTATCATTATATTACTAGTTACCCCCTCACTGAGGCATGATTTCACTGATTTGAAAAAGGGATAATAATACGGATTCTATATGGAGTTGATGATGAACTCATCAACATGAGAAAAGAGCTCTCATGTGCAGAGTTCCTAATAGCAAATGTGGTACTTAGTAGGGGTCAAATAGTATGTTAATACTTCTACGCCATGCCCTATAATTGAAACACATGGTTTATTGAGAGTTTTCTGGAAACACACACTTTGGGGCAGTCATAGAGATAAAGCTAATTGATCAAACCACTGTTCTATCATTGATACTCCCAATGCAAAAACATCTCAGAATTTCCCATGTCCATCCTTCTGCTGAATGAGAGAATCCTAAATTAAACTGTCTACATATATCTGGACAAGTGCTCTTCCAACAGGGGAAGGCAGATTAAACCCCTTCCCTGGAAGCTCAGCTGGTAAAGAAACCCCTTCTACTTTCTGCCATATCTCTAATGGGGCAGATGGCTCCCAGACACAAAAATCTCTCTTGTAAACTCCACCCACTGTAATCTGCCTTTGCTTCCTGCCCTGGTAGCAGAGTGGTGAAAAAAGACTGTTTCCTGTCAGACTAGAGAGAATTCCCTCCACAGAAACTTGAGTCAGGCAGGGATGGGCATACGTGCATTCTCAGTCGTGTCCGACTTTTTGCAATCCCATGGACTGTAGCCTGCTAGGTTCCTCTGTCCATGGAATTTTCCAGGCAAGAATACTGGAGTGGGTTGCCATTTCCTATTCCAGGGGATCTTCCCGACCCAACCAAGGGACTGAAACTGTGTCTCTTGCATTGGCAGGCGGATTCTTTACCACTGCGCCACCTGGGAAGCCCTCGGGGATGCGAGGAAGGATTCCTCCAACAAATTCGGAAATAGAAAAAAAAGTAGCACATTCCAGTGCTGCAGAAAAAGAGGAGCTAGAGGTAAAGGTTTTTAGAACTTGAGTAAAACAAGTTACTCAAAACCTGAGGGAAAGGTAAGATTTGGTGGGAACAGGGGGAGCTTAGTGAAATGCTAATTCCTTAAACTGCAGAAAGTATCAACAGGTAAATAATTCGGTGAGAGCAATTCTTTATCACAAGATAAAAGAGAATTAGGAGGAAATTGCACCATGAAGGCAGGCCTGTAGGTCTGAGGCATTCCAGACAGGGAGTGGATACAGCAGCCACGTGCCTTGGGATTAAATTACCAGGGATCTTACTGAGATGCAGAGGTGAGAGCAACCACTTGGAACCCTGGTGAACACAAGCCTGTGAACAGGGTGTGGAGAGCTGCCTGGTGCAAAAGTGCTCCGCCCAGGGGCTGGAGGCCTCAGTTGTGAGTATCTGCTTTCTCTGTAGGAGAAGGCCATGGCACCCCACTCCAGTACCCTTGCCTGGAAAATCCCATGGATGGAGGAGCCTGGTAGGCTATAGTCCATGGTGTCGCTAAGAGTCGGACACGACTGAGCGACTTCCCTTTCACTTTTCACTTTCATGCACTGGAGAAGGAAATAGCAACCCATTCCAGTGTTCTTGCCTGGAGAATCCCAGGGACGGGGGAGCCTGTTGGGCTGCCGTCTATGGGGTCGCAAAGAATCTGACACGACTGAAGCGACTTAGCAGCAGCAGCAGCAGCTTTCTCTGTGACAAGAGCACAGGACTCAGAGGGAAATGGAGATAATGGAGATTTTATTTTATTTTTAACTTTCTACAGCGTTATTTTTTGTTTTCATTTTATTATTGGAGTATAATTGCCTTACAATGTTGCATTAGTTTCTGTTGTATAACAAAATGAATCAACTGTAAGTACACATATATCCCCTCCCTCTTGAGCCTCCTACCCTTCTCCCCTGCAGCTCTCCCCTCTAGGTCATAACAGAGCACCAAGCTGAGCTCCCTGTGTTATACAGCAGCTTCCCACTAGCTATTTTACACACGTGTGTGCTAAGTCGCTTCAGTCGTGTCTGACTCTTTGCTACCCATGGACTGTAGCCCACCTGCCAGGCTCCTCTGTCCGTGGAATTCTCCAGGCAAGAATACTGGAGTGGTTGCCACGCCCTCCTCCAGGGGAATTTCCCAACCCAGGAATCAAACCCCTGGCTCTTATGTTTCCTGCATTGGCAGGTGGGTTCCTTACCACTAGCACTCCCTGAGAAGCCCAGTAGCATATATATGTCAATGCACTTTCAACAAGGAAGGAGTCCCAAGAAAGACCTGGAGAATAGGGTTGATAGTCAAATTTATACATTGTGTAAGAGGATATGAATGTTTCAAACTGCATTTGGTAGAAATAAGTACTATGCACAAAGAAGATTCCCACTTCACTTCTCCACTCCCACCACCCTGAGATATTTCAGGCCAAAATTAACTTCTTTTGAGATATGTCTCTCTATTAAGTCTAAGATCACTGGTTGCAGTCTCCAGAAATGGGGCACAAACTGACTGGCTTTCTTATACGTCTTGTGAAACCCAAGCTTTGCTCTTTTCTTTCACAGCCACTCAGTGGAGAGAACTGTGAGAAGAATGATGAGGTAGTATCACCAATATGAGGCTCTGTGCTGCCACTGCCTGGATTCAAATTCCCACCACTTTGCACTTCTGTTCTTTCAAACTATCATATGGTTTTCAAAGCAATTTTGTGAGCTGGGTGGCACGGTTATTTTACTGCGCTTGTGCCCAGTGGCATGTGGAATTTTAGTTCCCCAACCAGGGATTGAACTGGCACCCCCTGCATTGGAAGCATAGAGTCTTAACCACTGGACCACGAGGGAAGTCCCTATTTTACTGTGCTTTGAAAAAAGTCTCAGTAGGTCAGAAGAAATGTAAAGAGTTTTAGTTTTCTGAATCTTATATAATTGATTTGAAGTAGAGTTGGGCACAATTTTAGTAAGATTTCCAAGACAGAATTTTTATTTGTTGGTAGTCCTAGTGATGATTAGTTTTATGTGTCAACTTGACTAGGAATTAGCTATGTAATCCACACCAAATGTAGATGTTGTTGTGAAAGAATTCTGTAGATGTGGTTAACATCCACAATTGGTGAACTTCAAGTAAAAGAGATTACTTCAGCTAATGTTGGTGGGCCTTGGCTAGTCAGTTGAAGGTCTTAAGAACAAAAACGGAGATTTTGCAGTAAAGTACAGATTCTCTCAAGACTGAAGCATTAACTTTTGTCTGAGTTTCTAGCATGCTCTGTGGATTTCAAACTTGCCGCAACTACAAGAGGCAAATTCTCAAAATAGGGCTTCCCAGGTGGCACTAGTGGTAAAGAACCCGCTTGCCAATGCAGGAAACATAAGAGACACGGGCTTGATCCCTGGGTTGGGAAATTCCCCTGGAGGAGGGCGTGGCAACCACTCCAGTATTCTTGCCTGGAGAATCCCGTGGACAGAGGAGCTTGGCGGGCCACAGTCTATGGGTGGCAAAGAGACACAACTGAGGCTACTTAGCAAGCACGTACGCATGCATGTACGCTGAATGGTGGCTCAGATGGTAAAGAACCCACCTGCAGTGCAGGAGACCCTGGGTCAGGAAGTTCCACTGGAGAAGGGACTGGCTACCCACTTCCATGGACAGAGAAGCCTGGTGGGCTACAGTCTCCATGAAGTTTCAAAGAGTCTCAAAATAAATCATAGGGTTGGCCAAAAAGTTTGGATTTTTCTGTAACAATCTATGGAAAAACCAAAAAAAGCGTAAGAAATACATAAAAACCTACACAAATGGATAAAATGTAGAAAAAACTTAGGCCCATGGCCTAGAGAGGCAAAAAGGCAAAATGGTTGTCTGAGGAGGCCTTAAAAATAACTGTGAAAAGAAGAGAAGTGAAAGGCAAAGGAGAAAAGGAAAGATATACCCATCTAAATGCAGAGTTCCAAAGAATAGCAAGGAGAAATAAGAAAGCCTTCCTTGGTGATCAATGCAAAGAAATAGAGGAAAACAGTAGAATGGGAAAGACTAGAGAGCTCTTCAGGAAAATCAGAGATACCAAGGGAATATTTCATGCAAAGATGGGCACAATAAAGGACAGAAATGGTATGGACCTAACAGAAGGGGAAGCTAGTAAGAAGAGGTGGCAAGAATACACAGAACTATACAAAAAAGATAATCACAATGGTGTGACACTCACCTAGAGCCAGACATCCTGGAATGTGAAGTCAAGTGGGCCTTAGGAAGCATCACTATGAACAAAACTAGTGGAGGTGATGGAATTCCAGGTGAGCTATTTCAAATCCTAAGAGATAATGCTGTGAAAGTGCTGCACTCAATATGCCAGCAAATTTGGAAACTCAGCAGTGGTCACAGGATGGAAAAGATCAGTTTTCATTCCAATCCCAAAGAAAGACAATGCCAAGAATGCTCAAACTACCGCACAATTTCACTCATCTCACACGCTAGTAAAGTAATGCTCAAAGTTTTCCAAGCCAGGCTTCAACAGCACACAAACTGTGAACTTCCAAATGTTCAAGCTGGATTTAGAAAAGGCAGAGGAACCAGAGATCAAATTGCCAACATCTGTTTGATCTGAAAAAGCAAGAGTTCCAGAAAAACATCCACTTCTGCTTTATTAACTATGCCAAAGCCTTTGACTGTGTGGATCACAACAAACTGTGGAAAATTCTGAAAGAGATGGGAATACCAGACCACCTGACCTGCCTCCTGAGAAATCTGTATGTGGGTCAAGAAGCAGCAGTTAGAAGTAGACGAAGAACAACATTCTGGCTCCAAATTGGGAAAGGAGTACGTCAAAGCTGTATACTGTCACCCTGCTTATTTAACTTATATGCAGAGTACATCATGAGAAATGCTGGACTGGATGAAGCACAAGATGGACTCAAGATGGCCTGGTGAAATATCAATAACCTCAGATATGCAGATGACACCACCCTTATGGCAGAAAGTGAAGAAGAACTAACGAGACTCTTGATGAAAGTGAAAGAGCAGAGTGAAAAAGTTGGCTTAAAACTCAACGTTCAGAAAACTAAGATCATGGCATCCAGTCCAACACTTCACAGCAAATAGATGGAAAACAATGGAAAACAGTGACAGATGTTTTTGGGCTCCAAAATCACTGCAGATGGTGACTGCAGCCATGAAATTAAAAGACACTTGCTCCTTGGAAGAAAAGTTATGACCAACCTAGACAGCATATTAAAAAGCAGAAACATTACTTTGCCAACAAAGATGCATCTAGTCAAAGCTTTGGTTTTTCCAGTAGTCGTGTATGGATGTGAGAGTTGGACTATAAAGAAAGCTGAGTGCCAAAGAACTGATGCTTTTGAACTGTGGTGTTGGAGAAGACTCTTGAGAGTCCCTTGGACTGCAAGGAGATCCAACCAGTCCATCCTAAAGGAGATTAGTCTTGAATATTCATTGGAAGGACTGATGGTGAAGCTGAAACTCCTGTACTTTGGCCACCTGATGTGAAGAACTGACTCATTTGAAAAGACCCTGATGCTGGGAAAGATTGAAGGTGGGAGGAGAAGGGGACGCCAGAGGATGAGATGGTTGGATGGCATCACCAACTCAATGGACATGAGTTTGGGTCAACTCTGGGAGTTGGTGATGGACTGGTAAGACTGCATGCAGCAGTCCTTTGAACTGCAAACAGTCAGACATGACTGAGCGACTGAACTGAACTGAAAGTCTAAAGAACTATGATGCTTTTAAAAAGCAACATGGAACATGCATAGTTCAATATAATGTAATCCGAGTAGTCAATTAGGACATTCAGTTCAGTTCAGTTCAGTCACTCAGTCATGTCTGATTCTTTGCAACCCCACGGGCTGCAGCATGCCAGGCCTCCCTGTCCATCACCAACTCCTGGAGTTTACTCAAACTCATGTCCATTGAGTAGGTGATGCCATCCAGCCATCTCATCCTTTGTCATCCCCTTCTCCTCCTGCCGTCAATCTTTCCCAGCATCAGGGTCTTTTCAAATGAGTCAGCTCTTCACATCAGGTGGTCAAAGTATTGGAGTCTCAGCTTCAACATCAGTCCTTCCAATGAACACCCAGGACTGATCTCCTTTAGGATGGACTGGTTGGATCTCCTTGCAGTCCAAGGGACTCTCAAGAGTCTTCTCCAACACCACAGTTCAAAAGCATCAATTCTTCTGTGCTCAGCTTTCTTTATAGTTCAACTCTCACATCCATACATGAGCACTGGAAAAACCATAGCCTTGACTAGACAGACCTTTGTTGGCAAAGTAATGTTTCTGCTTTTTAATATGCTATCTAGGCTGGTCATAACTTTCCTGCCAAGGAGTAAGCGTCGTTAGGCAGGACTAACTGCATGAGGCTTTCTATAGGCCAATTTTGAGTCAGATTATGGGGACTGGGAATTCTCTGGTGGTCCAGTGGTTAGGACTTGGAGCTTCCACTGCAGGGGGCTGGAATTGGTCCCTGGTTGGTGCAGCCAAAAAAGAAAAGACTGCAAGGAAGATGGTTTAGAAGTTTGAGGGGCATGGAGTGAGGGGTAAATCAGAGGGAGGCCTAGAAATGATCTGAAGGTGAAGAGAGACAGGCCAGTCAAACCTGTGATGAAAGAGAAAGAAAGAATGGAAAACCAGGTCAGTGAGGACAGAGGCCCATTGTGTTGACAAATGCATGAGAAGAACCCTTTATTTTCCCCTGGGATAAAAACGTAACAAACCAGCATGCACACGCATGCAAGCATGCACTTGGCATTGAGCTGGAGGATTGGGAGAGCTGAAGATTTCATTGTTTATTTGGGCAGGTACTCTGCACGGAGACGTAAAGGACCTGAGTGCCTAAGACTGCCCAGCTGAACAAATACGTGAAGAGCCTCACCCCATGCTTATGTACCACACTTAAGGCGTGTGCTGACTTCCTAGAACCCAGTCTCTGTTAGCCTGAGGCCCTATTAGCAATGCAGGGATGAAAAGGAAATGATGGTGACCTGTTCTCCATAGGATTATGGCTCCTCGGAGGGACTGTCCTTCCAAAGCCAGCACACAGGGAACTCTGGAGGGTCACACTTGCCTTTGCCTTCAGAGACATCACATAGCTCAGGAAAATGAAGCAGCTCTTTAATGAGCCCAATTTTCTTTCCGTACAGATGGCAATCCAGATTGGCATCTCAGATTGTGAAACAGATTTTTGTCCCGCAGATATTGTTTCAAGTTCCCCAAAGCTGGAGCAGCCAGGGAGCTGAAAGCCATTCAGTTTCTCTGTCACCCATAAGCGTGTGTGCGTGCATGCTCAGTAGCTCAGTCTCAGTCGTGTCTGACTCTTTGCAATCCCTGTAGCTTGACAGGCTCCTCTGTCCATGGAATATTTCAGACAAGAATACTGGAGTGGGTTACGATTTCCTTCTCTAGGGGGTTTTCCTGACCCAGGCATAAAACCCCTGTGTCTTGCATTGGCAGGTGGATTCTTTACTACTGAGCCACCTGGGAAGCCCCTCCCATAAGCAAGCTCCTCCTTATCAGAATCTACCCCTGACTCAAGGAAGCCCATTTTTCCATGCATAGATAAGCCATCTTTTTCTCCTTTTACTTACCATTTGTTGTACTACCTCTCTTTCATTGCTCATTTGTTTTTTTCAATAAATATTATTTGAGCATCTGCCTTGTGCCAGGCACTGAGCATACAGCTAATGGTATAAGCAACCAAGAAAATAGATAGTTATGATATATTAAGAATATTAAGTTTTATTTAGTGCTTTCTGAGTGCCCTGGTGGCTCCAAAGGTAAAGAATCCGCCTGCAATCAAGAGACCCAGGTTCAATCCCTTAGTCAGGAAGATTCCCTGGAGAAAGGAATGGCTACCCATTCCAGTATTCTTGCCTGGGGAATTCCATGAACAGAGGAGCCTGGCGGGCTACAGTCCATGGGGTCACAAAGAGTCAGACACAACTGAGCGACTGACACTTTGTGAGTACCAGTCACTATTCTAGACACTTTACATAAAATAATTTAGCTCTCCTAACAGTAGAATACTATGCCAAAGTTCCTGTTACTATCCCCATTGTACAGATGAGGAAACTAAGACCCAGAGACATTGAATTACCTATCTATAATCGTACAGAAAAAAAAGGAATAGAACCAGAACTATTATAAACTCAGACAGTGTGGCTCCTGAGCTTGCCTTCTTAACCATGCAGGTGGACAGAAGGGTGAGGTGCTGAATATCTTGACACAGAAAGTATAGGGGTCAGGGAGCACATAGGAGTGCAGGGAATGTAGACTTGTGTCTCAGGAAGTGCTGTATTTAGAGCTCAAATTAGATCATGTTAACCTTTCTCAAAATCCTTTAATGGCTCCCCAACTGGATTTAGAATAAAAGCTACACATTCAACCATGGCTTACAAATGCTCTGTGCTGTCTGACCTCTCTGGCCTTAGTCTATTAACTGTCACTCTTATTAATCCAGGCCTCTGTTCGCAACATCTTTTAGGTGTTAATTACTGTCTCCACCCACCCGGCTCCTACTCAATGGTTAGGTCTCAAATTCAAGTCATTCATTTACAGAAGGCTTCCCTGTCCCCTCATCTACATTAATCCCAAAGATAACCAAGGGTAATGATAATCAGAGCAAACAGGAAATAATGCTAAGTGGTAAGCAACATTCTAAATGCTTTACTTATAATACCATTTCAGTTTTATAACAATCTTTATGGGAAGTATGAGTACTATTCCCATTTTCACAGGCGAAAAACTTAGGCAATATTAGATAGCATTCTGTACTTTTCTCCAATGATAATCAAATGTATAATAATACTTTTCTCCAAAGTGATAATCAAATGTATAATCACATGTGTATTCATTGCATATTTCCTGGGCTGTAAGCTCCACAAGGTCAGCGTCTGAATTCATTAACATTATTGTATTCCCAGTGTCTAGCACAGGGTCCCGTAAATAGTAGGTAAATAATAAATGCTTATTGAATACATGAATAATAGACATTATGAGATATTTTTCTTAACACACTTTACAATAAAACAGGCAGATGACAAAAGAATTAAGGAAAATTCTCTATTATATAGTCTTACTGAGGCTGCAGATAACTCAGCTTTTATGATTGCTCTCCTGTTGTGAAATCTCATCACCCACTTTCCGTTCGTTATAACATCTGAGGTTTAGAGGGTGGTGGAGGCCGGGAAGCATGGTCTAGACTAGAGGGAAGGCCATGCATGGGTTTTTAAGAAACACAGATCTAGGTTTCAGTTCTCACTTAATCACTTACTAACTGTGTGGTCTTGAGGAAGCGCCATACATCCGCTGAGCCTCCTTTTCTAAATCTGTGAAACAGGGACCACAGCCAAACAGTTCGGTTGGGAGAATTAGATAAGAAAATGATGTCTACTGAGGGTGAGCACAGTGCCCGGCATGTACCAGGAGATCCTCTCCTGAGATCAGAGGCAGGCCTGTGGGGGGTTGGAAACGACCTAGAGTACTGGACAAGCAGCACTAGCCACACTAGACCCTAGGACATGAAGCCCAAAGAGCAACTGAGAGGCAGGGCCAAAGGCTGAATTAGCTGACCTAGCTGTCTCCACGGATCAAATGAGCTGGACAGTCGCCATGGACCCAGCTCACTCTGAGAACACAGTCAAGAAGGGGGTGGGAAAAGCACACAAACCTCCCTCAGAAGGGTCTCTTTTGGTCCCTGTCAACAGCTCTGACTTGGAGTAAGTCAAGACAATAAACCAAGACAAAGATCCAGTGAGTTCTGTTGCCTGTTCTCTATTGCAAGGGCACAGTCCCTGCTTTGTTTCTCTTCTCTCTGGTGAAAGCGCTGTTCCCTGAAATGCTCCTGGCTTCCGAGAACAGCTCTGGAGGCAACTCCGTAAACTGCTGGCCAGGGTTTGATGAGAAGCAAGTAAGTCGAATTTACTCTGCCCCATCCCCCAGGGTTACTTGGTCTTAAGGATGCAGGAGGGAGAAAAGGGAACACAGATGGCCCTCTTCCTTCCTCCTTCATCTCCCAATGTCCATATTCATCCCTCTCTAGGCCAACCTGACCTTTTCATCTCCCTCCCTCCCAATAAAGAGGAGAGAAGTGGGTAGGTGACACGGGGGTATTGAGAGGGGCATAAAAGTCTTTCCAAATGGAGTCAAAGCCCCTGTGATGCTGACTCTGCTAGTGGGTTCTGTCTTCTCCCCATACAGAAACTTTGCACCAGCTCATGCTGCTGTTCTCTGCTGAGCTCTGTGGGCTGAACAACCTGCACCCCTGAAGGTTTGTGCCCAGACTTGAACATGCATTTATGTACAACTGTGATGCTTGTGTAGCTGTAATTATTCTATCCTACAAAGTGAAGTGAAGTCCTTTCAGATTTATGCAAAAGAAAACTTTCACTTAACTAAGATCCAGTTTCCGCCTGCGTGCTGAGTCGCTTCAGTCATGTCCTACTCTGCGACCCAATGGAGAGTAGCCCGCCATGCTCGTCTGCCCATGGGATTTTCCTGGGAATAACACTGGAGTGGGTTGCCATGACCTTCTCCAGGGGATCTTCCTAACTCAGGAATCAAACCTATGTCTCTTGTGTCTCCTGCATTAGCAGGTGGATTCTTTACCACTAGCACCACCTGGGAAAGCCCCAAGATGCAGTTTGTGCATGCATGCTAAGTCGCTTCAGTCATACCCGACTCTCTGTGACCCTATGGACGGTAGCCTGCCAGGCTCCTCTGTCCATGTTTATCAGCATGCTAGCTGGACATTCTTCTTTGCAGTCTGTTTTTAAGAGAAAGAGCCACACTTGTGCCCAGTTACATTTGGGAACAGGTCCATTCTGCCACTAGCCCTCTTAGCTTTCCACAGTATGTTCTGGAGAATCCTACCTTCAGCTCTAAATCTATTTCCATATAAGCAAGTTTCATGGTTTCAGGGGGTAAGAATCTTTCAAAAAAAGAGATTGTTTTCTAGATTGTATTACTATGAAAGAGAAATTGGTCAGAAAATTTTTAAAAGATCTCAACAAAGCTTTCTGTTTTGGTTCCCTATTAATGCCAGCAGGCCTCTCTCCTGTCACATAGTGACCAGCTGCTCTGTCCTGGGCGCTATGGGAAGTGTGTTACATAATACTTATAATACCGACACTAATATTGACACTTTTGAAGTGCCAGGAGCTATTCTAAGTGTTTCCCATTGGTTTGTGTATTCAATTCTTACAACCAATATATGAGCTCTGTACAATATCCATCCCAATTCTGGAGAGGAGACAATTGGGACATTACCCTAAGGTCACACAGTGGTGCAGCTGAGATGTGGAAGAGGCAGTCTGGCTCCAGAATCTTTACTGTTAATCCCTATGCATAGTTTTTCTCATTTAGTCCATACAGAATTCTTATGAGATAGAATATTAAGATAGCCATCTTCCAGATGAGAAAAGTGAGTCTCAGTTTTCTGAAAGGTTGACCCATGATCTCGAGCTAACTCAACTCAATATGGCAAGTACCTACCTTGTGCCAGGCTCTGTGCTAGACAGGAAGAGCATAGTATAGCATGAGAAACTGGTCATGTTTAGTTGTTTTCATTTTTTTCATTTCTTTTAACACTGTCACTTCTTGCTGAAGTGATAGGTAATAAAGAGTTCATTTTGAGGGAAGAAAAGTCATCTGTAGTCAAGATTAGCCAGGAGTGCTGGCACTGGGCACATGCCTGAGAGCCAGAAAATAAAGCTTGCCTGAATAAGGCCAACTATGAGCCTCAGCATCCTTCCAATCCTTTCTGATTCAGGAACGAGAATTTACTCATGTGTCTTTGTTCATTTCATAAACATTTATTAAGCATCTACTATGTTCCAGACTTTATTCTATACACTGGGGATATAAAAGAAGAGGACTCATACTTGATTTGGGACACTCTTAGTTTAGAAGAAGAGAAAATGAAAATAAAGATTACAGCATGCTATGATAAGTACAGTGGTAAAGAATCGACTGGCCAATGCAGGAGCCACAAGAGACACGGGTTTGGTTCCTGGGTTGGGAAGATCCTCTGGAGTAAGAAATGGCAACCCATTCCAGTATTCTTGCCTGGACAATTCCATGGACAGAAGAGCCTGGAGGGCTACAGTCCATGGGGTCACAAAGAGTCGGACACAATTGAGCACACACACACATGACAAGTACAGTAATTGATTATGAGGTAATAATTAAGATAATAATTGAGAGTGGTTTGGGTGAGTTGCAGAAGATGGCATATATGCTGATATCTGAGTGACAAAAAATGCACTTTCCAGATGGAAATGGATAAACGAACTCTTGAGTCTGCCCACAGTGCAGGAGACCCAAGTTCGATCCTTGGGTTGGGATGATCCCCTAGAGAAGGAAATGGCAACCCACTCCAGTATTCTTGCCTTGAAAATCCCATGGACAGAGGAGTCTGGCAGGCTACAGTCCATAGGGTCCCAAAAAGTCAGACATAATGACTAAACCACAAACCAAAGGAACTATTTACTAAGCACATACTAGATATCAGGCCCTGCATTGAGACTATATATTTAGTTTAATCCAATAACCAGAGAGAATAAAGAACTCATTCACCATGACCAGGTAAGAAAATCCCTGAGCTGAACATGTGATTATTTTGGGGAAAGGACAACTCGGGCAGAGGGAACAGTGTGTACAAAGGCAGGAAGGCAAGAAGACACTGGTGTAGTTGAAGGACAGTATGTTCAGTGCATCTCAGCCATTGGCTGTGCATGGGGGCAGGGGGCAGATGAGGACAAAGAAGGAATTAGAAGCAACATCCTGAAAGACTGCATAACTGGTAAGAAGTAAGGATCTTATCCTGAAGGTGAAGGTTAACCAACTCAGAAAACAGCATAACTGGGTTTTTAAAGAATAATTCTAGTACCAGAACGAAGAGTGGATTGAAGTGGGGAAAGATGAAAGATAATAAACCAAGTTGTAAGGTCCCTACAATGGCGTAGGAAGGGAAAATGAAGCATTAAACTGAAGGAGAGGAAATCGAGAAGGAAAGGAGGGGATATGATCAGAGGAAATGACTATAAGAATTGTCTGTGGGAGGCAAGGAGAGATATTAAAGACAGTGAAGAGCCACTAAAGCCTGGAATATGGGAAAAAGAGCAGTGATGGAAGCGGGGATGGGTCTGGGCCTCCGGATGAACCCAAAGGGGTTACTAAAGGTGACTGGACGTCTGGCATTTCTGTACATACTTGCTGAGAAGTATGTACACACTTACTGATAAGGAGTGCAGGGAGGAAAGGGACAGGGCGAGGCATCGAGATGAGTGCTAAGCCAACACGGTGGGTTGGGCAACCAGATATGAAGAAAGTTGTCTGCTCAAGATGGTTCCAACTCTGAGACTGGAAGGGGGAGGGAGAAAGTCCAGGTGTGAGGGGAAAATTTGGCTCTGAGTTCCGGGGCTCTCCAGGTTAATAGAGCTGTCAAGAATACCCAGAAAGAGACAGCTGTTTCCTGAAGGGCTCTCTCCAACACGCCTGGGAGCTGCAAGACCAGGCTTGAGGCAGGCAGCAGCTGGGGTTTGGGAGGACACAGGCATATGGGCAGCCTCCTGCCTCCTGAAGGACTCTGCAGATGAGGTGGCTGAGAGAAGTGATTCTTTCTTCCCAGCCTCCTCCTCCACCCTTTGCTTCAGAGCCCCAGTGCCACAGCAGCATGCGGGCTGCATAGAGATTGATTCACAGATGAGGGGCTGCAGCTAGAAGCCACACAGAAGTAGCAGAAAGGACAGAATTGTGTGTGTGTGGGTGTGTGTGTGTATGTGCGTGCAGGAAACTATCTTATTCAGGGAACTGCCAAGCAAAGTCTTACAGGCAGACAATAGTGAGTTGCCTAGATAATTTATGCCACCAAATAAACACCAGGACAGGCTGTGTACAGCTAAAGGTGACACATTTTTAAAAGTGGGGTGTCTCCCTTTGGAGTCTCAATGACAGGAGATGGTTTAGCACACAAAAGCTTCAGGCAACAATACCTATGAATCTCCCAGAGTCTACTGTAACCAAAGAGAAAGAAAGGCCGGAACTAAAATGCAAAAGAAAGAAAAAAACTGTGTTTGGAGATAGGTCTGCTACAGTATAAACTTTTCCCTTTCTCTGGCGCACTGCTGTAGCAAAACCTGATGGTTGTCTTTGTAAAAAACGTGTCTGTATCTAGGTCCCTGGCAGTGATTTGCCTCTGGGAGGGCCAGCAATCTATTTAATGACTCCATTGACGTCAATAGCATAACTGAAATACTTACTAACATGCATGATTCCAACTTTCAGAGGGGGGGTGGGGGGATGGTGTTTCTCAGCAGTACAAAAACATGAAGTGGAGTCAAGGTGGAATGGACTCCAGTCTTTTCAGCAGCAAGTGAGAGATGAAATGCTAGGGGTCTCATCAGTTCCATTTAATGGGAAGAAACATTCACACTAAATTTAGAAACTAATTTCCAACTAGTGGAATAGCCATTAATAAGCAGGGTATTATTTTTGGTAATGTTTGCTCAAGGGTAACATTTTAATTATTAGCACTTTAGCTCACTTGTCAGTGCTTTTTTGCAACTTACCCTTACCTAATTTTAGACACATATGGAATAATTGCAAATCTATATAAATAGCTCAGTGTTGATGTGCGGAGGTAAACTTACACAGGACAGCTAATTTAGACAAAAGCAATTCTTATAAAACAACCATTTGGGGAAGTATTCTCGGAATGACAAGGGCTTTTCTAGTGCATCTGTCCTAACGTTTTGTATGCAGACTGGCTAAACACTCAAGATGAATACTTAGGGCAATTATCCCAATAGTCCAGACCATACAACATTCAGAACAAAGAAAAAAAATAACCTGACATTATTAGATTTTAATTTTTCTCCTTTCCTCTCTTGTTTTCTCTCTCTCTCATTCTTTCTTTTTCTTTGTGCACGCATGCTAAGTTGCTGTAGTTGTGTCTAACTTTTTGTGACCCCATGGACTGTAGCCCGCCAGGCTCCTCTGTCCATGAGATTCTCCAGGCAAGAGTACTGAAGTGGGTTGCCATGCTCTCTTCCAAGGGATCTTCCTGACCCAGGGACTGAACCTATGTCTCTTCAGTATCCTTCATTGGCTGCTGTTGCTGTTAAGTCGCTTCAGTTGTGTCCAACTCTGTGCGACCCCATAGATGGCTGCCCACAAGGCTTCCCCGTCCCTGGGATTCTCCAGGCAAGAATACTGGAGTGGGTTGCCACTTCCTTCTCCAATGCATGAGAGTGAAAAGTGAAAGTGAAGCCACTCAGTCATGTCCGACTCTTCACGACCCCATGGACTGCAGCCTACCAGGCTCTTCCGCCATGGGATTTTTCCAGGCAAGAGCAGACAGGTTCTTTACCACTAGCGCCACCTGGGAAGCCCCCTTTCCTTTGTAATTCCCTCCAATTTCTCCTTTGTCATGGTGGCCACAGCCTGTGGTAACAAAATTGATTTTATTAGTATTTGTTCATAAGTGTTGTAACCCTGCTTGACATTTCTTGCTTAATGTGAAAACCAAGTTCTGCTTGTGTTGGGCTTCATTTCCAGTCATCTGACTCAGATCAGCTCTCAGGCCACTGCTGTGTTTCTCAGAGAGCCCTTCACTCATGCACACACAGTCCATCTCTCAGTCTAGGCTCTGGCTACTCTGGCAAAGAATGAGAAATGAATCAAGGTCATGACTTTCTGAATTTCTTACTTTTTGAGCTACTCCAAGGTAACTCATGGAGCTTCTTGTTTGCTCCTCAAATAGACCCTGTGTCTGACACACCCACATGAACCTCCAAGGGGATGTTCATAATCAAGCAAAGACATGGAAGAAATTCATACTGAGAAATAGGCTTCTTAGGAGAAAGTTTCTTCTGTTTTATTAACCAGTAAAAAGCCATTTCCTCCCTAGCGTGTCCTGGAGGACATGTTTTAGAAGAACTGGATTCCCATGAGCACTAAAAAAATATTAATTAAGTCTGTTTCTCACGTAGGCCAACCTATTTCAGACTTACTGGAAAGCCCTATATTATCTCATCCTATTTCTCCATTCACAGGCTTTCCTTGAAATACAACTAATTGACGGTGTTGAAAATCCCCATGAATCGAGATTGTGGATAGCCAAGCTGAGAGAGACTTCGGGCCTGCAGCAGTCTAGCCTGAAGTCCTCAATGCAATCCTCTAGTCATCTTTGTGACACAGTTTGCTGTCATTTCCCATGACCCATGGCCTTGGGGGCTGTTGTTTATAACGTTACATGGGTGATGTTCCTGCTCAAATACATTCATTAGTAAATTTTGGAAGAAGAAAATTAGCATCAAATATTTCACCTTACACATTGATTTGGCTGCTAAAGTGCTCTATATATGATTTTGTTGTTCAGTTGCTCAGTCGTGTCTGATTCTTTGCAACCCCATGGACTGCAGCATGCCAGGCTTCCCTGTCCTTCACTATCTCCTGGAGATTGCTCAAACTCATGCCCACCCATTGAGTTGGTGATGCCATCTCAATATAATATGTAATAATCATATAATATGTCATATATGACACATATTATTAAAAATCAAGTCACATTTATAATACTCAGAAGTGCTGGCCATTAAAAGGAATACTTCCCTAATCCTTTTGCAAAGCAAAGATCATTCTGTAAATGCAGTGAACACAATTTATCCTTTCAGTATCTTCTTACTTTCATGATATACCAGTGATCACTACTGAAATCCATGCAAAAGCAAGGGATGGTTTGGGCAGAAAAACTGGAACATTCATCACACACACACACAGATACACACACACATTGATTTTCCTCAATTATCTTTTTTTTCTTTTGAAAACAATTTGGGGGCCTGATATCCTAAGAATTACTTCAACTTTCCATTTTGACTGTATACAGATGACAGAACTTTAGCTCTGCCTTGTGTTGGAGTGTTCTTTTTTCAATTCTATTTTTTGCCCTTTCTGTTCCAATCCTTGCACATCATGTAGAAAAGGCCTGAAATTCAGGCCCGCAAAAAGGCAAAATGTGATAAAAATTGAGATGCTCATTAAATTTCACAGTGTTAACATTTTCAACACCCCCAGGAGGATTTACTACATTTTCTCCTTAATGCAGGAGCATATGATTTCCACATTGCTCTATATTCTGGGTTTTAAATCCTCTATTATTCTACTCTGGCTTTCCTATTTAAAGCACAAAATGCCAACTTTTTAGGTTTAACTTTTTTTGTTCGAAACCTATAAAAATGACCATAGAGATTTAGATCATGCAGCTATAGAGTATGTTTCAAACTTCTTTCAATTTTGATGTAATAACTGATTTAAAAAAAAAAATAGTAAAAACACACAGTTGAATACTCATCATAGCCATGGAGATAAAATACTGACTCATTATTAAAATTTAATTTATGAGCTTTTTCTTTAAGATAAAGTCCCCAAACTTTATGTAGTTCTCCTGCTCAGTTTAATTTTTACCTATCTTCCTGCTATGTGAAAATAACCATGCAGAAGCATCTTAAATGATAAGGCGATGAATACAGTATAGACAGCCCCTGACTTCAAGAAGCTCCAATGAAGGAGGCATATAAGCCACAAATTGTAGCATATTCTAGAATGGAATTCTTTCCATAGCACACAAAAAAGGGAACAATTACACTGATTTTTTTTTTAAAAAAAAACACTGAGGGAAAAGGTATTGTAGACTGAGAGGCTGGATTTGATTTCCCTCATGAATTTACTCAGTTACTGATCAATTTGTAAGAGCAAAGGTACCAGTTTAACCATGGTTTTTGACAAATAACTTTTAAAATAAATTCCATTTCCTCCATTTAGATTGTCTTTAAAAAAATGTTTTTAAAATAAAGGTTTCCTCTGGCTTTTCTCCGTCACTGTTTTAAACTTGCTTTTTGTACAAAAATATAGTTACCTAAGTCAGCCAGACTTTCACAACTGGTTGTTGTTAAATCTGTTTAAATTATTGTGGGTTTCATGTATCTTTTATCTTAGATTTCAACAGAAATGCATAAGGTCAGCATTAGTGCTAATAAATGGAAACCTAGTCTCATTATCGTGATAAATCATTTTTTAAAGCAGCAACCCAGTTTTCAATTTTTTTGTGTGCTGTAAGCCACTTGTTTTTCATTCCCCTTTAAAGTTTCTATTTAAACACACCTCTTTGTCATATGCTGATAAATATTAAAATAACAGGAAAAATCTGCTTGACTTATTTAAGCTGATAATAAGAACAAAACACAGGATGTGTGTGTCCTCCTTCCTTTTTTGACTGTGGTTAAGCGTTAAGAAGGTTTTGAAACCTATAATTACGTAATAATTGGTATCACTACATTCTCTTCCCAATGAAAAGTCAGGATTTTTGTAGTTTGCCACAAAGACAGACAAAAACAAATTGCCTAAGTATTATTGTCATTTCTTTGGTCCATTGTTTTAAAAGAATTTAGCAAAAGAACTCTCCAGTTGCCAAGCTGTAGTTATTGTGCCAATAATCACAATATGATCTTTCCAACAGCATCTTTAGCTAATGAGCTGATTTATAGAACTCGAAATATCACATATTTTCCTAATGTTTGTCAGTATTCATTATAAGAAAAAGAAAACATAGTTTAAAGATTCAAATTGCTGTCAAAAGCATCTTGGGAAATTTGGCTAATAGAAATGGGAGTGACAATGTCTTATGAGTCGGCCAAGATGATGAAATGATAGGAGTTTCAAAACTACCCACTTTGATCTCCAAGTATGTAATACCAGTTATATGTTAAGACACTCTAGTTATTTAGTTTCTTTTCATAAAACTTCTAAAGGAAATAGTACATCAGCACATCAAGGTTTTTATAGTTCATGGATAGATTACCATTTTCTTTAATTTTATGTCTTAGGACTTGACCTTACTTAATATCTTCCTTTTATTCTTGTTCTCAATCTGTTTCTCACAAAAATATTTTTAAGGCATGTACCATAAATACTTCAGAAGCCAATGAGCCAATGGGACCCCCAGCTTTTGTTCTCTACTTTCAAAAGTTGGACTTGTGTATTATTTCTGTTATATGTATGACCATCATACCAGGAAGAAAACACAGCATCTGAGCAAGAAAGATCATAAGAATAAAGCAAAGGGTAACACAGAAATCTATGAGGCAACGTTAGGTGTTAAATGGAAATACAGACACCTATGAGGCAACATTAAGTGTTAGGTGATCTCATCATGAGTTCATCTTACTTGTTTCTCCTGTGGTTCTACTCAAGTCCACTGCTCTACTAGTGGGAGAGATTCAAGAGGAAAAACTCCATTTCACACTTAAAACAATGTCATCTAGCTGGTTGCATCTTATGCAAGAAGAATTTCATGCTCAACACATCTCCAGGATAGATGTTCCTTCAATGTGGCCCTTCCTCTCTGCAGCTCTCAACTCCACATGAGAAGCATATGCACAGTATTAACAAACAAGAGGTTAGGTTTCTTTTTTAAAAAAACACCTTTGAGGAACAAAGTTGGATGACCTCCAAGGGAAATGATTTGTGACCTGGAAAAAGCTTTTGGTTTCACACCTGGAAAGGATGTAGATTCAAGTGGGATGTATAGTTGACGCTAAGAGGAAAACCACTAACATTCACTGTGGGGCCCTCAGGCCAATGCAGAGGCACCTGGGGCCTTTGAGGTTAGCTCCCCCGGAGTTCACTGGGGCCGGCAAGCTGAGGTCAAGGTTGTACTCCGACTCTGGTTCCAGGAAGCAGCATGACCACACATCCATCACATTCTGAAATTGGAGGCATGCATACGATGGGAAAATTATTTAATGCTGCTTTTCATTTGGTTTCATGTGGACTACAGTAAAGTTCTAGTCTGCCTTTGAAAAGAGTCACCAAGACACAGACTGGGAGCAAACAAACGCTATTATTCTAGAAAAGGGTCTAGAAAAGAGGTACATTTATTATTTTGAAATATGGAGATAAGCCTGATGACATGGCTTACCTGGCAGGTTGACTCTGGAGACAGATGGCTGACCAGCAGCTGGAGACCTCCTATGGAGAGGGAGAGAAAAGAAGGCCTGAGTCTCTGTAAGAATACCCTTCCCTACACCCCCTGATCACTGAGGAGTTTTCCAGGTCAGAATGAGCTATCAAGTGACATCATGCCATCTCCGGAAGGCAGGCTCCTGTAACTCGGGTGATGACTGTGATTCTCACATCCAGATGGCCTGGAATTTCCCTCTGCCCAGCCTCCTGGATGCTCCAACACTCCAGGAAGGAAGTCATTTACTCCAGGTCCCTAACCAGTCCTTCTGTTTTAGATTTCCCTGCCCCGGGTGGCCCTTGAAGATGATACACTTGATCAGAAATGACATCAAATGTAAGAGCAAATCTCAATCCTTCGGGCAGTGCTTAAAGGAGAGGAATGCTTGGATGTGAATTGGTCTAGGTCTCCCACTTTTACACCTTAGAAACCTGAGAGTGGGAGAAGTGAAGTCACTTACCAAAGATCCCTGAGCCATTAGGAACAGTAATCCAGGTGGCTTAATTTATGGAAAGGCCTTTTCTTGGTAGAACTGGGCATTTTTCTATATCACAAAGCAAGCCTGCTCAAGTTGAGAGTCAGATGAAGCAAGCAGATAAACCCATGCCCCACAATTACAGGGGTTCTTTCTCCTTTTCTTTCTTGTTTTTATTTCTTCTTTATTTATCTTTTATATCCCCCACCCCAGAAACCCTAATTTTCTTGCCATCCTTCTCATGCTTTGCCAGGCTCTCCAGGATTCCCGGTGCATTGTTGGAAAGCCTCCCAGAAACAGGAATGAGCAGTGGCCCTCAAGCTTTAGGGTGCATAGAATCACCTGGAGAGCTGATTAAGACACACTGCTGAACCTTACGTCTAGGGTTTCTGGTTCAGTCTGCCAGCGTTGGGCTTAAGAGTCTGCATTTCTAACTCATTCCAAGTGATGCTGATGCTGCTGACCTTGTTGCTGTTGCTATTCCATTGCTCAGTCCTGTCTGACTCTTTGCGACCCCATGGACTGCAGCAAACCAGGCTTCCCTTTCCTTCACCAACTCCCAGAGTATGCTTAAACTCAGGTCCATTGAATTGGTGACACCATCCAACCAACTCATCCTCTGTTGTCCCCTTCTTCTCCTGCCCTCAATCTTTCCCAGCGTCAGGGTCTTTTCCGATGAGTTGGCTCTTCATATATGGTGGCCAAAATAATGGAGCTTCAACTTCAGTCCTTCCAATGAATATTCAGGATTTATTTCCTTTAGGATTGACTGGTTTGATCTCCTTGTTGTCCAAGGGACATGTGAGTCTTCTCCAACACCACAGTTCAAAAGCATTAATTCTTTGATGCTCAGCCTTCTTTATGGTCCAATTCTCACATCCGGACATGACTACTAGAAAAACAATAGCTTTGACTATATGGACTTTTGTTGGCAAAGTGATGTCTCTGTTTTTTAATATACTGTCTAGGTTTGTCATTGTTTTTCTTCCAAGGAGTAAGCACCTTTTAATTTCATGGCTGCAGTCACCATCCTCAGTGATTTTGGAGCCCAAGAAAATAAAGTCTACCACTGTTTCTATTGCTTCCCCATCTATTTGCCATGAAGTGATGGGACTGGATGCCATAGTCTTAGTTTTATGAATGCTGAGTTTTAAGCCAGCTTTTTCACTCTCCTCTTTCACCTTCATCTAAAGGCTCTTTAGTTCCTCTTCACTTTTGGCCATTAGGATGATATCATCTGCATATTTGAGGTTGTTGATATTTCTCCCAGCAATCTTGATTCCAGCTTGAGCTTTATCTAGCCTGCCATGTCACATGATGTACTCTGCATATAAGTTGAATAAGCAGGGTGACAGTATACAGCCTTGACATTCTTCTTTCTCAATTTTGAAGCAGTCTATTGTTCCAAGTCTGGTTCTAACTGTTGCTTCTTGGCCTGCATACAGGTTTCTCAGGAGGCAGGTAAGGTGGTCTGGTATTCTCATCTCTTTAAGAATTTCAAGTTTGTTGTGATCCACACAGTCAAAGGCTTTAGTGTAGTCAATGAAGCAGAAGTAGATGTTTTTCTGGAATTTTCTTGCATTTTTCTATGATCCAACAGATGTTGGCAATTCGTTCCTCTGCCTTTTCTAAATCAAGTTTTTACATCTGGAAGTTCTTGGTTCACATATTGCTGAAGCTTAGCTTGAAGGATTTTGAGCATTACTTTGCTAGTATGTGAAATGAGCGCACTTGTAAGGCAGTTTGAACATTCTTTGGCATTGCCTTTCTTTGGGACTGGAATGAAAACTGACCTTTTCTTTGCAAGTCCAAGGGACTCTCCAGAGACTTCTGCAGTACCACAATTTGAAAGCACCAATTCCTCAGTGCTCAGCCTTTTTTGTGTTCCAAGTCTCACACTCATACATGACTGCTGGAAAAACCATAGCTTGACTATGCATATGTATACACACACACACACACACACACATATATATTTGGTCTTTGGCTCAATTCTTGGCACAGAGCTCCTAAAATCCTAAGAGTTTCCTAAGTGAGGAGAGGAAACCAGTCAATCAAACCAGTCAATCCTAGATGAAATCAACCCTGAATATTCACTGGAAGGACTAAGAGCAGGAAGAGAAAGGGACAATAGAAGATGAGACAGTTGAATGGCATCACCAACTCAATAGACATGAGTTTGAGCAAACTCCTGGAGATAGTGAAAGACAGGGGAGGCTGTTGTGCTGCAGTCCATGGGAGTGCAAAGAGTTGGACACAACTTATCAAATGAACAACAACAAAGTGAGGAAGGCCATCTTTGATATGTGTTTTTTGACATATTAATGAAGTGACCTTTGGACCAGCAAATAGGTAACCTAAGGAGGAGGCTAGGTGCCAGACTACCCAATCACGCGATTAGAGAGTTTGAACTTTAGGCCCACCTGGAACCTCTGAGGAGGGGAGAGAGGCCGGAAATTGAATTCAACCATCAGTGGCCAATAATTTAATCAATCATACATCTGTAATGAAACTTTCATAAAAACTCAAAAAACCTGGGTTGGTGAACATCATTCAGAAAGAATGATGCACTCAGAGAGCTTGGGAGCTTTACCATCCTCTCCTCCCTACCCTCTACCCCTCAACCCCGGAACCTCCTCTATCTGGCTATTCCTGAGTCATATCCATTTATAACAAAGCTGTGATCTAGTAAGTAAAATGTTTCTCCAGGCTCTGTGGGCTCTTCTAGTAAGTTAATTGAACCCAAGGAAGGGGTCACGGGAACTTCCAACCTATAGCCAGTGGATCAGATACCTACAAGAACCTGGGCTTGCCAATGGGGTCTGAAGTGTGTGTGTGTGTGTGTGTGTGTGTGTGTGTTCGTGTGTATTGGGGGGACAGTCTCATAGGACTGGGCCCTTAACCTGTGGGGTCTGACATTGTCTCCAAGTAAATCATGTTAGAACTTCATTGACTTATAGGACACCTAGCTGGTGCTTGGATGTGTGGGGAAGAAAAAAAGACCTGGTATCCAGAATCACACCTTCAAATGCCACCTTCTCCAAGGAATGTGGTTATAGGGGAGGAAAACTTGCTACCCCAAATGTCTCTTAGCATGTGAATGGTTTCAAGCTGAAAAGGCCCCAAAGACTGAGCTTTCCCTTCACTAACTAAAGGAATGTCAATAGAGGAACAGAGCTATCACAATAGATAAGAGTAGTATGAATTAGGTATACTAGACAGGGAGGAACCCAGGAGAGTCTGTTTGTCAAAATTCCATTCTATGTTTCACTGTCTGTCTCCATATGGCCCAGCAAACATTTATTTACCAAACATTTGCTTTTCCATTTCCATGTCAATTGCCTTCCTTCCTTTTCAAGTCCCAACTCCCTACCCCACAATATTCTCTTTTGTCTTTAGCTGAAAATGCTGCTTAAGGGGAGGGTTTCAGCCATTTTGTCACCACTCAGTTTTCCTGGGTCTGTTCCATATACACATGTTATTAGACATTTGTTTGACTTTCTCTTATTAATCTGTCTCATGTCAACTTAATTCTTAGACCAGCCAAGAAAACCTAGAAGAAAAGAGGAAAATTTCTTCCTTCTTGAAAATATCATTCTCTTAGCTAAAAAATGACCCTTCCACTAATCTCCCCTGGTACTGTATTTGTACCTTTAGGGTTATTTTGTCATGTTACAACTCATATGGTCATGGACTATCCCCATGTCTAATCTATGACCCACTGATGGTGGGGTCCAGTTATTATCCCTTTCCATATGCCTTCTGCAGGACCTACCAACCTGCCTTGTGAAGAGTAGGAACTCCATAAATATTAGAAAACTATATGATGTGAAAATGATTCGAGAAGCCTAGCACCATATGAATGTTTTATCTGGTTTCCTTTTTCCATATAGCCTTAGTTCTACATACTCCTCACTGTTCCTCAGACACAGAAAATGCTTGTGTTGCTGTGTCCTTTGAATCTGTTTCGCTCAGTTGACCACTATTCTCTTCCTCTTTAAGTGGCAAACTCCTTTACATGTTCTAGGACTGCACTCAAGCATCACCTTTTCAGAGAAATCTTCCCTCCTCTGACTAGTCATTGCGTTACTTGTACTTTTCCATGCTTGTCTCACCCTAGTGCTGCTCTTACTGCATTACAATTCCCATTTTCCCATCTTCTCAACTTACCTGTGAGAACTTTAAGCAAAGACTGAATCTCATTCACCTTTGTAACCTTGGAATTGGCAAAATATTTGATACAACATAGGTAGCTGATAGGTGTTGATTAGATTAATAATATATTTTTAAATATTTTTATTTTACCTATCTTCCTGAGTTCCAAAGAAAATGTCTGCAAAAAGAGACATAGAAATAAGAGACCCTAAATATTGGAAATCTCTGCTTCCTTAATAGTACAGCAATGCATTGCACCTGATTCTTCCAATAACTTCTTTAAAACTACACAATTTAAATAATTTAAATTCCTTTGTCCTAGCAGTTATTTTGAAAATATAACTTTTATTTACAGCTATTAATTCAGGTAAGCATCTGTGTGTGTAAGCTTCAGAAAAGCAAGGACTACCTGGGTCAGGAAGATCCCTTGGAGAAGGAAATGGCACCCCACTCCAGTATTCTTGCCTGGGAAATCCCATGGACAGAGGAACTTGGAGGGCTATACAGTCTATGGGGTCTTAGTGACTAAACAACAACAACATTTATAAAGGTCTGTCACTTTTCTCAAGATCCAGTAGAAAGAAGAAGCTCACTATATTTTAAATGAACGAATGATGTCTGGTGGGTGCAGTATTGCTTGTGGGGCATGGGAGTGCCAGAAGAAAATGGCCACTGTGAGTCCAAAGGTCCCTAACTTATGGAATAATCATAAGTTCTACCCCTGGGTTGTAAAGGTGGTGATATTAATAGGGAGGATAATATGGCCACAGCAGTTAATACTTTCCAGCCCTGAATAGCACAGTGGAAAAAGAGCTGGACTATGAATAAGAAGACAGGAATTCTAATCCTGGTTCTGGCACCTTCTAACTATATAGCCCTGGGCAACTCACTGAAATTCCCAGTTTCTTCCTCACTTGGGGAGAACAGGCAGCAAGTAACATTTACTGCTAATTTACAATGTGCCAGCTCCTGTGTGAGAGGTTTTACATATATTTCCTCCCTCACTCTGAGGAAATTTGGCTAGGTTTTTTCCAGCTCTGAATGCTCAAGATTTTATTATTCTCAGCTAATTTAAGTCCCATGCCAAAGGACACAAAGCAATGAAAGACACTTCAGATATATACTGAAAAAAAAAAAAAATCAGTGGCTATTAATTTTCAAAGATTTCATATAATGTTGATTTAATTACACTGTGGAAGAATGTTAATGCAGTGATGTAACATGATCTCCTGGAAGCCACCAGTGATACTAGTGATGTTACTGACAGAGCTGGATGATGAGGGACACGTCTTTGCTCCAGCTCTATTCCCTGGCTATCAGACTGCTGAATGGCAGGCATTCTCATTCACATGCGATTCCTCCAGCAGTCTGTTGAAAGCCAGTAAATGCTTTAGGGATGCTTATCTGAATTAACTCTAAATGAAAGCCTTAGTTTCAAAATTCCTGGGACAAAGGAAATATAGGTTTCAATTTGAAGCCAAGAAATACAAGCCCAATCAAGCAGCCCTCAATAAAACATTTCATGGAAGTGCAAGGAAATCGCCTCAACAGGAACTCTGAGATTTTTCACCCTTTGGGTGGTAAAGCTCAGACAATGGACTGATTTTATACTAAGCAAAGAGCCAAGAGATAAAGGAAATCTTGACTTGTGAACAGTATAGTTCTATGTGGGAGTTCCTTTTCATATTAAAAAGAAAACACACACTACCCACATGTCTTATGAAAACCATTCTAAGGATATAATTTTTACTTAAATTATTACATTCAAGTCAAGGAATGGCTCTCAGGAACCCAAGTCAAGCATCCCAGAAAGCAACGTCTGAGTTCCATGAACCTTGCTGTTTCAGTTGTTGAGATCAGTGAATATCAGGGTTGGGGTGGGAAGGACAATCCTCTTAGTCTGGTGGATACATTCCTAATAGATATTTTTGTGTTGAGTTGTCTTTATTTGTTTGATGGTATCGACTGGGAATAGAATGGAGTGCATTAAATGGACCCTCAGTTTTCCAACCTGCCCCTGCCAGGCTGCCCCAATGTTCACTTCTGAGCCTGAGCTAGACTGAAGCAATCTCAGCCCCTTTGGTGAAGCTCTACTGATGGACATGTTGGTTGGTGTTGATTTTAAGGAAGTACTTGAACTTAATAGGAGGATCAACTCTGTACAAATATGGATATGAATTTGGGAATGACCATTGGAGAAGGAAATGGCAACCCACTCCAGTGTTCTTGCCTGGAGAATCCCAGGGACTGGGGAGCCTGGTGGGCTGCTGTCTATGGGGTCGCACAGAGTCGGACACAACTGAAGTGACTTAGCAGCAGCAGCAGCAGCAGCAGCAGCAGCAGCAGCAGCAGCATTAGTCATATTCACTGGAAGGACTGATGCTGAAGCTAAAGCTCCAATTCTTTGGCCACCTGATGCAAAGAGCCAAATCACTGGAAAAGACCCTGATGCTGGGAAAGATTGAGGGTAGGAAGAGAAAGGGATGACAGAAGATGGCTGATTGGATGACATCACCAACTCAATGGACATGAGTTTGAGCAAACTCCAGGAGATGGTGAAAGACAGGGAAGCCTAGTGTGCTGCAGGAGTTGGACACAACTGAACAACTGAACAACGACACCAAATTAGATGCAACTTTCTTACTGCTGGGGATCTACTACATTTGCTGAGTGTGCTTTGGACCAGAAGTGACACAAAGGGCCATGATTTGGAGGGCAGTCCTCAGCCTGAGTCCTCAATCCTCAGTTCTGGATGAGCTCTCTGTATGGCAGCTATGGTCCTAGGACACTCTGTGTACAGCAACTCTGCATCTGTATGTGGTTCAAAACCCCAAGGCTATGGAAAAATCTGATTCCCCAGAAAATGCTTCAGCTAACAGACTGTAATCATCAGTGTGTGTGTGCATGCTTAGTTGCTCAGTCATGTCTGACTCTTTGGGACCCCATGGACTGTAACCCACCAGGCTCCTCTGTTCGTGGGATTCTCCAAGCAAGAATACTGGAGTGGATTGCCATGCCCTCCTTCAGGGGATCTTCCTGACCCAAAGACTGAACCCTTGTCTCCTGAGTCTCTTGCATTAGCTGGCTGATTCTTTACCATTAATGCCACCTAATCAGCAGGATTAGAAGGAATTCCCTGATACTTTCACAGAGGAAAGACCTCCAAGCCCATGCTAAGAAAACAGTAACTGAAAACATTCCATCACATCACCCCCGATACCAATTCTCCTTGGAGCTGTGCAGTGTAGTGGTTTGGGGTCCTGCTATGCTAAAGAAGCCTTTGGAATGTACCTTATTCACCCCTTCTTCCTCAATTCCCACCTCCATCATCTTGGTTCAGAGTTTCACTCCTCACAGTTTAATTCTTGAAACCATTTCCTAGCTCATGTCTCTGCCTCAGGTTCTCTGACCTTCAGCTATTCTGTAAGTTCTTAAATGACTCTCTTACAAAACCTTCAGAGATTTCATCCCATAATGCAGAAGACTGAATAGTAGTAAATGTGAAAGTGTAGTAAATGGAAAGATGTGAGATAATAAAATATATATTTTTTATTTTATATATATATATGCAGATGACACCAACCTTATGGCAGAAAGTGAAGAGCAACTAAAAAGCCTCTTGATAAAAGTGAAAGTGGAGAGTGAAAAAGTTGGCTTAAAGCTCAACATTCAGAAAACGAAGATCATGGCATCTGGTCCCATCACTTCATGGCAAATAGATGGGGAAACAGTGGAAACAGTGTCAGACTTTTTTTTTCTGGGCTCCAAAATCACTACAGATGGTGACTGCAGCCATGAAATTAAAAGACGCTTACTCCTTGGAAGGAAAGTTATGACCAACCTAGATAGCATATTCAAAAGCAGAGACATTATTTTGCCAACAAAGGTCCATCTAGTCAAGGCTATGGTTTTTCCTGTGGTCATGTATGGATGTGAGAGTTGGACTGTGAAGAAGACTGATCGCCGAAGAATTGATGCTTTTGAACTGTGGTGTTGGAGAAGACTCTTGAGAGTCCCTTGGACTACAAGGAGATCCAGCCAGTCCATTCTGAAGGAGATCAGCCCTGGGATTTCTTTGGAAGCAATGATGCTAAAGCTGAAACTCCACAGTACTTTGGCCACCTCATGCGAAGAGTTGACTCATTGGAAAAGACTCTGATGCTGGGGGGGATTGGGGGCAAGAGGAGAAGGGGACACGGAGGATGAGATGGCTGGATGGCATCACTGACTCATTGGACGTGAGTCTGGGTGAACTCCGGGAGTTGGTGACGGACAGGGAGGCCTGGCGTGCTGCGATTCATGGGGTCACAGAGTTGGACAGGACTGAGCGACTGATCTGATCTGATAGGTCTCTGCCCTGCTTCCTGATACAGAGCTCCCCAAACTCCTGTAATTTCCTAAGAAAGAAGAGCACTGGGAGCATATTTTGTTCTAAAGGGGTGACTCTGCATCTGGGTGACTCCTGGATGGGAGCTGGTCACCTGAAATACCGAGCCATGAATAGAAGCTTAGAATTTTCAGCCATATCCCTCATCCTCCAGAAAGGAGAGAAGGACTGGGAACGGAGATAATCATTGATCATGACTATGTGAAGAAACCTCTGTCAAATCCTAATAATACAGGTATCAGAGAGCTTCAAGCTGGCAAACACATCCACACTAGGAGGGTGATACACCCCAGCTCCATGAGGATGGACCCTCCCAGGCTCGACCCTGTGTGTCTTTTCATCAGGCTGTTCACCTGTATCCTCTATCACATTCTTTACTAAACTGGTAAACATATGTAAGTGTTTCCTTAGATTCTGTGAGCAGCTCAGGCAAATTAATGAGACCTGGGGGAGGGGTGGGTTAGAATAAATTAGATACAGGTTGAAATAGGATAGACATAGATTCATTAGAATCTACAGCTGGTGTGATCAGAAGCACAGATGATAATCTGAGCTTGTGACTGGTGTCTGAAAAGTGGGGAGGAAGGCAGTGTGCAATCTTGTGGGACTGAGCACTTATGGGATCTGACGCTATCTCCAAGTAGAGAGTGTTGGGATTGAATTAAACTATCAGACATTCAGTTGGTGTCCAACATTTGCTTGTAATTGTGGGGAAAAATCTGCATGGATTGGTGACCAGACATGTCAGAAATGAAGTGTTTTGTGTGGATAGTAAAGAAGACTCACAGGAAGACAGAACCCACGTGGGAAGAACTAAGTTTCTCACCACACAGGAAGGAAAAAACTGAGTTTTTCTTACAAAAGAGCACTGCAAGAATTAGGATGCCAGGTTTCAGGACTGGTTTGGCATGTCTCCAGAAGTGAGCTATTTTTGCACTAATCATTTGATTTCCCTGAGCTCTGGTTCCTTGTCCATTGAGCAGAGGCAACATGCCTGTCACATCACAAATCTTATTTATGGTGATGATAACTGAGATAATGGACATGAAAACTCCAAAGTCACACTATTTCTGGCTTCAGCAAGAGAAATGTAACCATCACTTACAATAATTCACATTTATTGAGCACTTACCATGTGCTGTAAGTTGTTATAAGTGCTTTACAAATATCAACAAATTTCATTCTCAGAACAACCCTATTTATAGACTGGGAAACTGAGCTCCAGAGAGGTGAAATAATTTCCCCAAGTCACATAATTTTCAATAGGTAGAATTGAGTTAGGAAGTGATAAATAAGGCCCCAGAAGCCATATTCTGTAAAGAAAAAAAAGTGGGGAAACAGAAAGGATCACTTTTGAAAAAGTAATTTTCAAAACATTTCCCTAACAATTATTAATTCAGAGAATTAATGATGAATACTTATGGAGCAAACACTATTTGTCAGGTGTTCTGCTAATTCTTAGAGAGTCAAGGAAAAGAAAATGTAATTTTCAAGGGTCCTTACAAGACACACAGTCTAGTAGTAGGAGTGGCAAAGACCCATCCATGATTTGCAGAGTGTTCTGGGGTCACTGAAGGATGCTCAGCCAGGCTTGACAGGGTCGGGGGAAGCATCCTGGTGAAGGTGACACAGAGGTGTGTATAAAGGACCAGCAAGATTCAGTGGCACAATCAATGGAAGGTGGAGAGAGACACTTTAGGAGGTGAGAACAGTAAGTCCATGATTAGGATATAGAATAGAACACGCAGGGAACAAACATGACGCAGATGATAGAACGTGATGTCATGTGGCCAGACTCCTGGTCTGATTGTACACCTCTGTACCTCTGGGAATGTCCCATTAGAATGGAAATCCTGAAAAGGGCAGAGAACTTGTATGTTATGGTCACTAATTATATCACCAATGCCTGGTACAAGGTGGTGCTCAATACATATTTGTTAAGTACAAACAAAAATACGTGGATGAATAGTATCTGAATAAATACTTGTTGAGTATTTATTTAATTATTTAATTAAATATTATTGAGAATTATTTAATAATAAACACAGAGCACCTCTGCAAATGAGGGCTTTCCTTGTGGTTCAGCTGGTAAAGAATCCGCCTGCAATGCTGGAGATCAGGGTTCTATCCCTGGGTTGGGAAGATCCCCTGAAGAAGGGAAAGGCTACCCACTGCAGTATTCTGGCCTGGAGAATTCCATGGACTGTATAGCCCATGGGGTCACAAAGAGTCGGAGATGACCGAGCGACTTTTACTCACTTCACCACTGCAAATGAGGTTGGGAAAGCTTCTAGCTTTCCTGTATACTGCATCCAGTGTAAACTCGATCAACTATCAATCCAACTAGCTTGAGTTAGATCACAAGACACCCTTGGGGCCAAGCACCTGCATTCATCTTAATGATTAGACAGTGAACCACTGAAGCTGGAAAGTGACACAGCCACATAGTAGTGAAAAAGATGACTACAGTGGCACTTTGGAGAATAATTCAGAGGAGGAGAAACTGATGATGGGAAAAACTCCATAGAAATATGCAGGACCATCTCACAGGAAGCCCCCGTGAAAAATGATAGAACAGTGAAAGGAAAAGTTAGCTTTCAAGGTAGGGTCTACTCTTACTTTTAATAACGCCATTCAATAAAAATTTGGATAAAAGCAAAACAGAGGGTTGAAGAATAATTTCAGAAAGACTAGAGAGACAGGATTTCCTACAGGGTGAACACTAGCTTAGAAAAATCAGGAGACTTAAGGTTTTGTCCTGGTGTGTCTTTAGCCTATGGTATGGTTGTTAGCAACTTGCTGGATTTCTGAGGGCCTAATTTCTCCTTCTGTAAAACAAAGCTGCGGAATCAATGGTCTCAAAGTTCTCCTCTGGCCCTACCATTCCAGGATCACGAGTTCTATGATCTCCTTTTCTTAAAAAAAAAAAAAAAAAAAAATTATTTTTGGTTGTGCTAGGTCTTCCTTGCTGCACACGACTTTCTCTAGTTGCAGTGAGCAGGGGCCACTCTTCATTGCTATTCTTTCTTGAGGCATGCAGGCTTCTCATTGGGATGGCTTCTTTTGTTGCAGAGCACAGATTCTAGGCCCACAGGCTTCAGTGGTTGCGGCACATGGGCTCAGCTGTTGTTATGAATGGACTTCAGTTGCTCCACAGCACATAAAATCTTCCTGGATCAGGGATCGAACTTGTGTCCCCTGCATTGGTAGGCAGACTCTATCCACTGAAACACCAGGGAAGTTTTGTTCTATAACCTTCTGATTTCTGCGATGATTGTTAAATTGCTGGATAGTGAGCGACATAGCACTTAGACCCACAGATTGAAATGATTTTGGAGGAGAAAGCTACTGCAGTATGATCAGCTCAAACCTTTCATTTAACAGATAAGGTGACCACAGTTCAGCCATGTTAGTTGAAATGGCCAAGCTTATGTAGCTTGTTAAAGACAGAAGAGAGGTTTAAAAATGAAATAAAATTAAAAAAAAAAAAAAAAAAGAAGAGAGGATAGTGCTACTCTTAATCATCAAATTACATGCATCTGTTTATATATTACCAAAACATAGGCAACTTGGACCTGACCTTTTGCTACTTTTAATCTTAAATTTGAACTTCTGAACTCATTAATAGCTTAATCCAAAATAATTTTAATAGAATTTATGGTCTTTACTGATGAGTACTCATATATCTTAGATGACACCACCCTAATGGCAGAAAGTGAAGAGGGACTAAAAAGCCTCTTGATGAAAGTGAAAGAGGAGAGTGAAAAAGTTGGCTTAAAGCTCAACATTCAGAAAACTAAGATCATGGCATCCAGTCCCATCACTTCATGGGAAATAGATGGGGAAACAGTGGAAACAGTGGCTGACTTTATCTTTGGGGGCTCCAAAATCACTGCAGATGGTGATTGCAGGCATGAAATTAAAAGATGCTTACTCCTTGGAAGGAAAGTTATGACCAATCTAGATAGCATATTAAAAAGCAGAGATATTACTTTGTCAACAAAGGTCCGTCTAGTCAAGGCTATGGTTTTTCCAGTGGTCATGTATGGATGTGAGAGTTGGACTGTGAAGAAAGCTGAGCGCTGAAGAATTGATGCTTTTGAACTGTGGTGTTGGAGAAGACTCTTGAGAGTCCCTTGGACTGCAAGAAGATCCAACCAGTCCATTCTAAAGGAGATCATTCCTGGGTGTTCCCTGGAAGGACTGATGCTCAAGCTGAAACTCCAATACTTTGGCCACCTCATGCAAAGAGTTGACTCATTGGAAAAGACCCTGATGCTGGGAGGGACTGGGGGCAGGAGGAGAAGGGGACGACAGAGGATGAGATGGCTGGATGGCATCACTGACTTAATGGACATGAGTTTGTGTAAACTCTGGGAGTTGGTGATGGACAGGGTTGCTGGTGTGCTATGATTCATGAGGTCACAAAGAGTTGGACACGACTGAGCAACTGAACTGAACTGAACTGATTCATATTTTCAAGCAGTAAATACAAAAGGAGAAAGGAAAAAAAAAATCTCATCCTTTCATTTGTTAAACTCTTGTTTACTAAGTGTTAAAGATAAAAAGATTAATAAGATCTGGACTAATTTCTAACGTCTTCGGTTCAGTTCAGTCACTCAGTCGTGTCCGACTCTTTGCGACCCCATGAACCACAGCACACCAGGCCTCCCTGTCCATTACCAACTCCCAGAGTTCACCCAAACCCATATCCATTGAGTCGGTGATGCCATGTAACTATCTCATCCTCTGTCGTCCCCTTCTTCCTCCTCCCCTCAATCTTTCCCAGAATCAGGATCTTTTCAAGCGAGTCAGTTCTTCGCATCAGGTGGCCAAAGTATTGGAGTTTCAGCTTCACTATCAGTCCTTCCAATAAATATTCAGGAATGATTTTCTTTAGGATGGACTGGTTAGATCTCCTTGCTGTCCAAGGGACTCTCAAGAGTCTTCTCCAACACCATAATTCAAAAGCATCAATTCTTCGGCACTCAGCTTTCTTTATAGTTCAACTCTCACATCCATACATGACTATTGGAAAAACCATAGCCTCTGGAAAAACCATAGCCTTGACTAGACAGACCATTGTTGACAAAGTAATGTCTCTGCTTTTCAATATGCTGTCTAGGTTGGTCATAACTTTCCTTCCAAAGAGTAAGCATATTTTAACTCCATGGCCACAGTCACCATCTGCAGTGATTTTGGAGCCCAGTAAAATAAAGTCAGCCACTGTTTTTACTGTTTCCCCATCTATTTGCCATGAAGTGATACCAGTTCTAAAATACTATGGTGATCCATCCTACTTCCAAATGTTATCATGTACCCTAACCTAGAGAGGAGGACAAATTTCCATTCATTAGTGTTAAGTTGTGTGTTTGTGTGTGTTAGTGCTATTCAGTGTTTCACCTTTTGGAAGGGATTCATAACTTCACAAATATGTGTGCTTACTTATTGGATGTTCCGTGAAGGTTTGTCAGCAGAGTAAAGTTGTTTCTCACACTTCGCAAGCTGGCAAGGACCTAAAAGGAAAATATTTTCCACAGTTAGGAGTGGTTAGGAACAAAAGGAGAGGGCTAGGTAGGTTCACAGACCACTCTTAGAAACTATACCCAGGGACAGAGTGAGAATGAGCCAGGCAGCATGATACGTACCTGGGCAAAAGGTGTTACAATCAAGTCATCGCCATGTCTGGTGAAAAGAGAGAGAGAGAGAAAAAAAAAAAACTTTAAAATGTATTTGCATTATAACTATGACATATAAACTGTCATTAAACTTCATCGGTGTTAGCAACACAAATGTTAGACAAGTCATTCTACCTGGATATAAGGCAGGACTGATTTAGGCAGAGATGGGAATTTCAGGACCTTGAAAGAAAAAAGAAAAACCCACCAGGTTCATAGCTCCTAGATTTACAGTGGCTACACATAAAAACACTTGCAAGTAAGTTTATATCTTCAGGGTATATTCTCATTAAATAGCAGACCCAGAGAACTGTAATTCAAAGCGATTTGTGGATTTTGGTTGCCAGAGCCAGGAAATTCAAAGGGAGGGCTGCTCACAGGCACACACAGGGCTGGAAAAAATGGCCTAACAGTCTGGATAAAGGTTAACTTTGGATTTCCTGGCTTTTGTTGATTTGAACCACAGCCTTAATGCCATTTAAACACAGATTTCTGTCTGGGAATCCCATTACTTTTGTTTTTAATATAACTTTTTTCTTAAAGTACCCAAGGAAAAGCTTTTACGGGAGTGTAGGGATTGAACCTACTATTATCATATCACCATCTCTCACTTTGTCCCAAAGATTTGATTGAGCTGAGCCACATAAATTCTGTACTTGGGAATACTCAGAAGTGTGTTTTCAGGAGACTTCTCTCTCTGGTACAGGCTTTGATAAATCTCCTTAAATCCACATAGCAAGATCTCCATTAAAACCATTAGAGGACACACTGGGCTGAGCTGTAGACACATAATCGGGCCAATTTGCTATCACAGTGTGAATCATAAGTTGCGCAGAAAGTAGTGGACAGTGACTTTCCTTCACTGTCTGATCATCTGCTTTGTATCATCGATCACTGTACAAATATGGCACTTATTTGCTAGCTATCAGAGTGCAACCAATGGTTATTAAGCACCTGCCCAGCACCAGGCATCAGGTGAGGCCTTGGGATCCAGGCTTGGATAACACCTGTATCCTTGGGGACCTCTTCTTTAGTGTGGGTTTTTATTTTAGGGTTTCATTTAGTACAATATTTTCTGTTCTACTGTGGTTTTTAGCTAGAAGTCCCCCTTCAATTTCATCTAGTAAACTTTCTGTGCATCTGCTTTGTACAGTGACTATAAAAAGAACACTGACAAGACTAAGCATTCTTTGAATGATTGCCATCTGTCAGGTCCTCCGGGAAGCCTCGTTTAACTCTTGTAAGAAGACTTGAAGCAGCTAATCTTAGGCCTATTTTATAGATAATATCAAAGCTCAGAGTAGGTAAGCCATTGCTTAACCAGCACATAGCTAATAAATGGAAGAACTAAGACTATCAGATTCCAAAAATCTGTGCTATTAACCATTATGTTTTCCTATTTTTTGATGGCCCTGCATGGTTGACTAAATTCATGGTTGACAGAGTTCACGATCCCCTCAAATTAAAACAGGAGACAAAAAAAAAAAAAAAAATCCAAAACACTGCAGTAGATAGTATAAATCATATAAATATAGAATGAGAATATGAACAATAGATACTTAATGGGGGTACAAAGGAGAAGTGTTAATTACAGATCAGACAAGACAGGAAAGGTTTGATTGAACAGGTGGTATTTGAAATGAATTTGCAAGTATAGGCTTTAAAAGGTAGGGATGGTAGATGCTTCTAATGAGAGCAATACAAGAATAGAGGTCCTGAAATGGGAAAATACTGGACCTGGAGATGCCTGGTGGTTGTTTGGACAGAGCTGAGTACATAACAGACATTTGCAGAGGACAATACTCGAAGGTCCCCCACACTCATATTATGGACATTGTGAACAACGGTTGTGGAATTGGTGCTTAATTCTGCAGAAGAAATGAGGTTTGCGGTGAGATAGGCGAATGTGAAGTCAAGTGGGCCTTAGAAAGCATCACTACGAACAAAGCTAGTGGAGGTGATGGAATTCCAGTTGAGCTATTTCAAATCCTGGAAGATGATGCTGTGAAAGTGCTGCACTCAATATGCCAGCAAATTTGGAAAACTCAGCAGTGGCCACAGGACTGTAAAACGTCAGTTTTCATTCCAATCCCAAAGAAAGGCAACGCCAAAGAATGCTCAAACTACCGCACAATTGCACTCATCACACATGCTAGTAAAGGAATGCTCAAAATTCTCCAAGCCAGGCTTCAACAATACGTGAACCGTGAACTTCCAGATGTTCAAGCTGGTTTTAGAAAAGGCAAAGGAACCAGAGATCAAATTGCTAACATCCACTAGATCATGGAAAAAGCAAAAGAATTCCAGAAAAACATCTATTTCTGCTTTATTGACTATGCCAAAGCCTTTGACTGTGTGGATCACAATAAACTGTGGACAATTCTGAAAGAGATGGGAATACCAGACCACCTGACCTGCCTCTTGAGAAATCTGTATGCAGGTCAGGAAGCAACAGTTAGAACTGGGCATGGAACAACAGACTGGTTCCAAATAGGAAAAGGAGTACGTCAAGGCTGTATACTGTCACCCTGTTTATTTAACTTATATGCAGAGTACATCATGAGAAATGCTGGGCTGGAAGAAGCACAACCTGGAAATCAAGATTGCTGGGAGAAATATCAAGAACCTCAGACATGCAGGTGATACCACCCTTATGGCAGAAAGTGAAGAGGAACTAAAAAGCCTCTTGATGAAAGTGAAAGAGGAGAGTGAAAAAGTTGGCTGAAAGCTCAACATTCAGAAAACGAAGATCATGGCATCTGGTCCCATCACTTCATGGCAAATAGATGGGGAAACAGTGGAAGCAGTGTCAGACTTTATTTTGGGGGGCTCCCAAATCACTCAGATGGTGACTGCAGCCATGAAATTAAAGGATGCTTACTCCTTGGAAGGAAAGTTATGACCAAGCTTGATAGCATATTCAAAAGTAGAGACATTACTTTGCCAACAAAGGTCTGTCTAGTCAAGGCTATGGTTTTTCCAGTGGTCATGTATGGATGTGAGAGTTGGACTGTGAAGAAAGCTGCTGCTTCTGCTGCTAAGCTGCTTCAGTCGTGTCCGACTCTGTGCGACCCCATCCAAAGAATTGATGCTTTTGAACTGTGGTGTTGGAGAAGACTCCTGAGAGTCCCCTGGACTGCAAGGAGATCCAATTAGTCCGTTCTAAAGGAGATCAGTCCTGGGTATTCACTGGAAGGACTGGTGCTCAAGCTGAAACTCCAATACTTTGGCCACCTTATAGAAGAGTTGACTCATTGGAAAAGACTCTGATGTTGGGAGGGATTGGTGGCAGGAGCAGAAGGGGATGACAGAGGATGAGATGGCTGGATGGCATCACCAACTCGATGGACATGGGTTTGGGTGAGCTCCAGGCGTTGGACAGGGAGGCTGGCATGCTGCAATTCATGGGGTCGCAAAGAGTCAGACACGACTGAGTGACTGAACTGGCTAACTGAGGCGAACAGAAAAGTGCTTTGGAAAGCAAAATGCTATGGGCATGAAAGATAGACAGAAGCGAGGACAGCGCCAAGAAGAATGGTTGGAAGGATGTTGCTGTCAGTCAGATGAGAAGACTTTGGTGAGGGAGAGGAAGAAACAAGCAAAGACAACTGGAAGAGACCCTGAACATGTTGCCAAGGACTTGGCATTAGTTGGATACGGTTCATAAAGAAACACTATTTTCATTTTTAGAACAGGTATCTGGGAAAATAGTGAAGTCATGAGTAGAAATAAAAAAGTGAGGAGGAGTTGGAGGAGATGTGTCACTTTCTCACACATTGAGTTTTAAGATACTCATTGATATCCTGGTGGAAATAGCAAGTGGGAAGACTAAAATATGGGGATTAGAGCTAGAGATTTAGGACTTACTTACAACAATGGGCAACCATTGAAGTAATGGCAGAGAGTGGCTTCATGGATGGGAGTATATAGAGAGATTCAAAGGAAGAACCTCAGGGTTCTTGGAGAGGAGTGAAAACTAGAGACAGAGTAAGAGTGAAGAGACATGCAGTTGTAATAAATGCAGGGTGGTGAGATGTTACAAGAACTGCCCCTTCCCAAGCTTTTTTGGGGGGATGAACTTCAGATGGGTGAAATAGCCTACTATTTGTTCAGATTTCTCCTGTGAAGTTCATATTGTTCAGAAGACATCCTGGGTGAGTTGGGAATACAGTGACAGTGTTAGACTTAAGTAGATCAGCTATGGCTCCTGGATTTCTGGAATCTAAATTCCCAACAAAAGTTAAATAATATGAGCAAATTTCACACATAAATAGTGCCAAAAGCTGATATACTTTTGCATGAATAGGGAGCTACTAAAACTGTACAAACTAATGATTCAAGGCGGGTTAAAAAAATTCAGACAGTGAGCGAGTATGAAGCCTGGCCAGCAGCACACGGGCACCTGGGCCAACTTGGGTTCAGCTGGTGTGGAGCTCAGGCATGGACCCACAGCAGGTAGCCCAAGCTCAACATTCAGAAAACTAAGATCATGGCATCTGGTCCCATCACTTCATGGCAAACAGATGTGGAAAGAATGGAAACAGTAACAGACTTCATTTTTTTGAGCTCCAAAATCACTGCAGATGGTAACTGCAGTCATGAAATTAAAAGACGCTTGCTCCTTGGAGGAAAAGTTATGACCAACCTAGATAGCATATTAAAAAGCAGAGACATTACTTTGCTAACAAAGGTAAGTCTAGTCAAAGCTATGATTTTTCCGGTAGTCATGTATGAATGTGAGAGTTGGACTGTGAAGAAAACTGAGTGCCTAAGAATTGATGCTTTTGAACTGTGGTATTGGAGAAGACTCTTGAGAGTCCCTTGGACAGCAAGGAGACCCAACCAGTCCATCCTAAAGGAAATCAGTCCTGAATATTCATTGGAAGGACTGATGGTGAAGCTGAAACTCCAATACTTTGGCCATCTGATGTAAAGAACCGACTCATTTGAAAACATCCTGATGCTGGGAAAGATTGAGGGCAGGAGGAGAAGGGGACAACAAAGGATGAGATGGTTGAATGGCATCACCAACTCAATGGACATGAGTTTGAGTCAACTCCAGGAGTTGGTGATGAACAGGGAGGCCTGGTGTGCTGCAGTCCATGGGGTCGCAAAGAGTTGGACAAGACTGAGCGGCTGAACTGAAATGAACTGAAATAAAAAAATTCAGAGGGCCCTGTGTCAAAATCACTTTTTTATGAAACTTCTGAAATTTATGAGAGTAGAACATTCAGAGGCAAGCGATGAATTTTCAGATCCTGAGCACTGGGTCCCTTGAAGAATTTGAACTGTAAAAGCTAAGGCTGTATGTCAGACAGTAACTGCTATAGAAACGATCAGATAATCTGTAGATAAGAAAACAAAAAAACTTCTGTTTGAGTACAGCCATATAATTTATAAAACTAGTTCAAATTTTTTAAATCATAATTTGATATATGAATAAGAAAAGGGAATGAATATAACAAAATACTTGATTGATTATAGAAACTGATGTAGTTGTTAGTTGCCCAAACCACTAGAGAGGGCACTATCCCACAGGAACAAAACCAGATATTCAGAACCATGGCACGAGCACCATCTAGCGACAAACCCAGCACATTACAATTTTGTAGGCTAATTGGAGTACTGCCTAGAGAATCCCAGGGACTGCGGGGCCTGGTGGGCTGCCCTCTATGGGGTCGCACAGAGTCGGACACGACTGAAGCGACTTAGCAGCAGCAGCAGCAACTCTGAGGGTCTTAATGGGCTTCCCAGGTGGCTCAGTGATAAAGAATCTGCCTGCCAATGCTGGAGGCTTGGGTTTGATTCCTGGGTCAGGGAGATGCCCATTTCCTGGAAGGAAATGGCAACCCACTCCAGTATTCTTGCCTGGAAGATCCCATGGACAGAGGAGCCTGGCAGGCTATAGTCCATGGGGTCTCGGACACAGCTTAGCAACCAAACAACAACTCTGTGGGTCTTAATTGAGTGTGGGTCTGCTCTCAACAATGAAATACTTTTCTAGAAAGCAAAAATGCTTCTTCCTACTGCTACACTCTGGACTTTATCAATTTCACCTTTCTCTGTTTCCTATCTACATGCAGAATTTTACTTGTACTTTTTTTTGTAACATTGATTTTAGGCTGTCTTAGAGAAATAGACTATACTGTAGTTAAGAGTACAGCTTTTGCCGCCAGACGGCTTTTGGTTTGCTTCTCAGCTGCACTATTACAAACTATGGGACTCTCACAACGTGAGATTTAAATGCGTTATTATGTATGTACCACTCTTACAACAGTGCTTGGCACATAAAAGCACTTTTGCTCTTCTGTAATAGTTACTTGCATTAGTAGTAGGTATCATCATTATTATAATTAAAGAACTGCATGTCTATCTTTCCAACTGGTGAGAACTTCTTTAAGACAGTCATTTCTGCCCCCATTAAAATCCAGAGCACTAATATTTATATTGTACTTTACAGTTACAAAGCATTTTCCTGTATTTTATTTCATGTGGTAAGGGAATGTCCTTGACCCTAGGGAATGGTGTAAGCACTGATCTTGTTGGTCAAGGCTGAAACCTGCGTCTCTCTCATCCCACAGTCAACCACTACCACCTGTGGATCCTAACTTGCAAATATTTATTAATTGCCCACTAGATCTGTTCTAACATAGAATCCAATCCTTTATTACGTAAATTACCAAAGCCCCTCCCATTTGGCTCTTGGAAATAGCTTTAGGCTTTGTCCACCCTCCAAACTGTTCTTTAGATTGTAATCAGTTATCTTTCAAAAACTTTTGTCTGATTATGTATCTTCCTGCTTAAAAGCCTTTAGTAGCTCCAGGCTGCTTGCCGGCAGCATAAATGCTAAGTCCTCACAGGCCCTTCCTGGTGAGGGTCCTGCTTATTTCTCTAGCAAGTCTCTCACCACTTCCTCATCTTTTTGCATTCTTTGCCTGAGCCACACGGAGCTGTGGTTCCCCAAAACATTCTTGAGAACTAGAGTTGGTGAGCACATGGCCCTTCTTCCTGCACACCCTTCTGCTAATTCCTTTAGTTTAGCTGTAATTCCTCAAAGTAGGCCTCTCACTTTGCCAGGCCAGATCTCTCAAAGTCCTGGGCATCCCTTTCTACCATTGCCGTTTTCTGAAGATATTACAACTATCTATTGACTTGGCTTAGTCAGTAAAGAATCTGCCTGCAATGTGGCAGACCCAGGTTTGATCCCTGGGTGGGGAATATCCCCTGGAGGAGGGCATGGCAATCCACTCCAGTATTCTTGCCTGGAGAATCCAATGGACAGAGGAGCCGGGTGGGCTACAGTCCATGGCATCGCAAAGGGTAGGACATGACTGAGTGACTAAGTACAGCACATTGATTTACTAATATTTTAGCTCCCTTGAAGACACAGAAGATGTCTCATTTGCTTGCAAGGTGTTTAAATGTAAGCAAGTTTTTGTTCAAAGAAAGGATGGGTATAATTTTTGTAAGCTGGAAAGGTAGGCAGAGCAGAGATTTGTATCATTATTTTTATTTTTCATCATTATTTAGCCTGTTTATATACTGAATATCCATATGGTTTAGTCATCTAGATTACCTGAATTTGAGTTGTGTTTCCCTGTTTACTGGGCAAATTACTTAACCTCTCTGTGCTCCACTGTTCTCCTCTTTAAGAGAAGACAATTATAGTACCAAGACAGTCACAGTACCACCAAGACAATTACAGTACCAAAGCAATGATAGTACTACAATACTGAATTATAGTATTCATGCATTAAGGGGAATAAATGAGTTACAATATGTAAACACTTCAAATAGTATATAGGAAATGCTTAGTAAATGTGTGCTTTTATTCATAGATAATTTAGACACTATGAAAAACATTCAGTGTCTTAAAGTTATGGTACTAGTAGGTATAATGGCTGTAACTCAAGTCTTAGATACCACATTGTATTTTTTTGGTAGCCCATCAATAAACAGGTCTTAAATTTAAGTGGGCTGTTATTTCTACTTTTCCTCTTGGTTTTCAGATCTCATTTCCCGTGACTGCTCTCTCTAGAAATCACTTCTCACATCAACAGTAGCTTTAAAAACTTGTCTGTATAAGACTGCAAATAGGATGACTAAATAAAGGAAACAGGGATCTTCCTTCCCTGTGGCTTTACTGGTGGATAATCAAAGGTTGGTTCTGCCAGGTTGGTTCCTCCAAAGTTTTGGACAATATAACTGGCCTTTGGTATATAGATGCACTCCATTAAAGATGACCAGAACACAGGAACTGAACAGAGATCAATAAATTATTGCCACATCTAAGAAAGCAAGGGGAACTTCCTTTTGGGATCCAATGGTCATCTAGTTTTCTTTACTAGAAACCCTTCTTTCAATCTCTTTTGTTGCTGTATGTTAAAGCCCCTTTTAGTTTTCCATTCACATTTTTACTTAGTCATCTGTTCATTCATTCTCCCTGCCTATATTTTTCCTCCTGAAAGAGTTCAGATGAAAACCTGTAAAAAGACAGCATGGTCTCTACTGTTAAGATTTAATGCCAAGGAATTATGCAGGATGTTCTACCTCTTATGTACATTCATGACTCTTCTGTGCTGGATATGAGGACTCCTGAGTGGGGAACACGCTGCAGCCCTCATCCCATAGCCTTCACGTGAAGATTCCAGCTCTATTATTGTCCTTCTTTCTCTTGACTTTGTGAATAGAAGGCAGGAGAAGCAGCAAGAGGTTCAGGGACTGTGGTTCCTCTATTTATGTCAAGTCATCCTGAAGAGTAATAGTTGGGTCAAATAGCTTTGAGAGAATGACTTCAATTTAGCTCAAGATACCTGTGTAAATCTGCCTACAATACAGGAGACCTGGGTTTGATTCCTGGATTGGGAAGACTCCTTGAAGGAGGAAATGGGAATCCACTCCAGTATTCTTGCCTGGAGAATTCCATGGACAGAGAAGCCTGGTGGGCTGTGGTCCATGGGGTCACAAACAGTTGGACATAACTGAAAAGACTGAGCACACACCCATGTAAAATGGGATTTTCCAACGTAGTCCTGATAAAATGAAATTCCAGAAGAATCTGGATATTCAAGTCCTACTTCTTGCTGTGTTTAGAAATATAAATTCCTAGACTGACAAATATATGAAAGTTTTACTGTCATGTTGAAATATTTGCAAAACAACATTGTGTGCTATTTTTATTCACTCAAAAATGTTAATATATTTTGTTATCAGTATCTTTGACAGGATGAGATCATGTTGTCAAATGTTTTTTCTTGGGAAGGACTATTCTTTATTTTGAAAGTGTGCCCCATGTTTTAAAGTTTGTTTGTTTTTTTTTTTTTAAGTGAGAATGATACTAGTTATTTTGCATATATAATTCTTATCTGTCTAAATCTAAAGTTGGCAACACTCTATAGGTTCTAAAGCTAGGGGAAATTTTTGCTGGTTGATAAAACTGAAAAGAGGCTAACCATTAATTTAGGGACCCTGGATGCAGAGTCATTCAGAACTAGATGTCTGTTTCTACAGCTATAGACTGAGTTGAACTGTGATCTTTAAGATCTCTTCAAGTTCAAAATTTCTATAACCTTTTGATTGTAAGTAAGGAATTGGTGGAGTTTAATTTTAAATTTGGTTAGAATCTGCTGGGAAGCCTCTGAGTGACCCGGAGACACATCAAGCTGTTTGTCATGAGTCTGGGGGAGCCACCAGCTGCTGTCCAAAGTTAGTCTTTCTCCCATGAAACACTCTGAATGAGGCTCTAATTACCTCCATCTTGCCACAGCTTCCGCCCAGGGAGGAGAAAGGTGAAAGGTGTTTGTTTTGGTGGAAGAGAGAATTCCAGGTATGTTCACTGTCAAAGTCTCCATTTGAGCCTTGGTCAGAAACTTCCTTAGCACTACGTGATCTACAGCAAAGAGGTATCTACCCTGCATTCACGTTTTCTACCTCTTAGTAGAGATTCTACTTTGCAGTTTGAAGAGCATGCTAAGTCACTTCAGTCGTGTCCGACTCTGTGCGGCCCCATAGATGGCAGCCCACCAGGCTCCCCCATCCCTGGGATTCTCCAGGCAAGAACACTGGAGTGGGGTGCCATTTCCTTCTCCAATGCATGAAAGTGAAAAGTGAAAGTGAAGTCACTCAGTCGTGTCCGGCCCTCAGCGACCCCATGGACTACAGCCCACCAGGCTCCTCTGTCCATGGGATTTTCCAGGCAAGAGTACTGGAGTGGGGTGCCATTGCCTCGGCAGAGTCCAAAAGTTTTGCCTGTACAAAACTGCCTGTCTTATCTACATCAAGGGATAATAGCGTAGCACAGAGTCATATAGGAGGGGTAGGTTTCTCAACTTCTCAGAATCTCTTGTTTCATCCTCTATAGAGAAGAGATAATAATGCCGCCCACCTGACAGGACTGTGGCAAAGATTAAAAAGCATAACATATGTAAACAAACAGGGCTCCCTGGTATGCACTAACTGAATGCTTCCTTCCACATAACACCAGAGTTCCTCTTTCTTATGTAACTGTAACCTTCCTGAGAACATGCAACTTTTTTGAGAATAGCATTTATTTTTTAACTTCTCTGTGATTTTTCCACTATTCTGTTCATCTTTTACTCCCAGAGCCTGGCACACTGCCTGGAACATAGGTGAGCTTCAGTAGAGAAAGTGAAAGTAAAAGTTGCTCAGTTGTGTCTGACTCTTTGCGACCACATAGACCGTACAGTCCATGCAATTCTCCAGTCCAGAACACTGGAGTGGGTATCCTTTCCCTTCTCCAGGGGATCTTCCCAACCCAGGGATCGAACCCAGGTCTCCCTCATTGCAGGCAGATTGTTTAGCAGCTTAGCCACAAGGGAAGCCCTGATTGTCAGTAAATATTAGCCAAATGAGTTTTGGTCCACCAATGATTGAGATGTTTTAGGGCAGGAGTGCTTCTATTAAGGGCTTTCTAGATGGCTCAATGGCAAAGAATCCACCTGCCAGTGCAGAAGATGCAGGAGACTTGGGTTCTATTCCTGGGACAGGAAAATCCCCTGGAGGAGGAAATGGCAACCCACACCAGTATTCTTGCTTGGAGAATTCTATGGATAGAGGAGACTGGTAGACTATAGTCTATATGATTGCAGAGTCAGACACGACTGAGCGACTGAGTACATGCTTCTATTAAAATTAGCTGGTAGAAGTGCCCTGGGGCATATTATCTTATTGGTTGGTTTAAAATACCCTGTGCCCCTTTCACAAAAGGGTGACCCTTTTTAGCTTCCTTTCCAACAACTGAGGAGAGCCCAGTGGAACTTTCCAGTCTGGAGACTTTAGGGAGCTACTGATATTTTTATAACATATGATATTAAAAACAATTGTACATGTGCCCAGAAAACTTTTAAGGCTCGCATTCCATCATCCAATTTTATTTGGTTTCAGAAACTCAATAAATAAGTAACACAACCCTGTCACTGTTCTTTAAATACAAATTAGAGATCTCCAGTTAATAGCAGCAAAACAGAAATATCAGCCATGCTTAATAGGGTGGTGGAAGTGTGTCCTGTCTCACCTAGGAGCCAGGCAATAAGTGGGCATTGTGTCAAGGTTCCAGAGAAGGGACACAGACATGTGACTAGATGACAATTCACTAAATGTTACCCAGCAAAGGCCACTCGGAGAAGTTGCATGTCACCAACCACCTTTCCTTCTCTGCTATAGCCTGATGTAAACTGCACATGCCTTGCAAAGTCAGATTGTGGTTTGCAAAAAACTGTTAAGGTTCTCGTGCCATAAACGATTCAGCAGTTCAGGAAATGAAGCTGATTTTTTTTTTTAAGTATTAGAGAATGAACTTCAGCAGGGTGGGGAGACTAGGGGAAAGAGATACTTAGGGAGTTTGGGTACAAGGTGCTATATTTAAAATGGATAACTAACAAGGTCCTACTGTTTAGCACAGGAAACTCTGCTCAATGTTATGTGGCAGCCTGGATGGGAGGGAGGTTTGGGGGAGAATGGATACATGTATGTATATGACTGAGTCCCTTTGTTGTCCACCTGAAACTATCACATTGTTGATTGGCTATACTCCAGTATAAAATCAAAAGCTTAAAAAGTATCAATAACAGAAGTAAAGCAAACACTGTGCCTAAGGTTTTTAAACACTCTTGTGGATCCTCTATACATTTCGCACTCAAGAGAGCATGTATGCCCTTAAGGTGGTTATCATTGTCATCTCTGCTCCTGTTCACTTTTTTTCTCCCTCTTCCCTTGTGTTAAAGGGGAACAGTGTTGCTCCTCTGATGTGTTAAAGGTGAGGTAAGTGTGAGACAGGGAGCCAGACAGCTCGTACTTACTGCTCACTTGGAAGTGAAGAATTTCTTGACATCGCCTTCGGTGACAAGTCATAGTCGCTGTCTGATCTGTACAGAAAGGACTCTCTGCGCTGGCTGTGCCCAGGGAAGGTGGCATGAAGAACCAGCCCAGAAGAAGAGCTGGCCTGGGGGTCCAGTGGGCTCCGACCTGGGGAAGGGCCATTTTCCACATCAAAGCTTAAAGAGAAAGAAAAAAACCCAGTCACATGAGAACTGACATACACGGAGAACCACGTGTGCTGGGCACGTTACATAGCATTTCACACGCCACGGAGTTTTATGTCTCCAAACAGCTCTGAGTTGCAGTCATCCTCAATATCTTTTATATAAAAAGTCATCTAATCCTCTATTTTATATAAAGGGAACAGTCCACAGAAGTTTAGTCATTAGCAAAGAGTGGAACCAGGATTGGATCCCCAGCGCAAAGTCCTATGGCCTTTCAGCAGCATGATAACTTTAACAAATTCATAAAATGAACTGGTGATAATAAGCGACTCCAGATACAGCATCTAACACAGCTCTAAGTGCCAGACACTCAACTATCACTTGAATGAGTCTTCTTAGCTGGGAGACTTCTTTCTGCCATAAATAAATACCACAGTCTCATTAAAGATACAATGTGCATATTTCTGAATGTTTTTAGGAACAAAGTGCTATCCTGAAAACATCCACTGGCTGATTAAACGGGAGGCCCAGTCTGCAACTTACCATTCATACTCAAGTTTAAGCACAGAAAATAACTTAATTAATCTAATAATGCCAAATAGGCCTTCAGGGCAGCAGAGCTTTCTTTCCGGAGGAGAGAGGATGCAGCTATTGACTCAAAATAAAGAGTACTGTTGAGATTTCTGGTCAGTCTCCCTCACTCTGGAATGGTACCCTCAAGTCCAGATTCATTTGAACAATTTCTGAGCAATGACCACACAGGCGGAAGCAGTAGACTCTGTCTATTTTCTCTCTCCCAGTCCTGGTATTACCTTAGGTACTCTGTCTTTCCCGTGCTTTCCACCATCCTCTCTATATTTTTCCTGCATGCACAACCTCAGACTGGCAGTAACCCTCTTGCCTAGCATTTCTCTAGACCACTCACTGCCCTCCAGCTAAAGCTCTGCAGAAAGCTGTTGGAGAAGTTACAGGATGCTCTCTTTTCCAGGCTGGACCACAGTAGTGGGCTTACTTCATACTCATCCAGCTGCCACGATTTATTTCTACATTTGTGATTCTTTTTGTTCACTAGTTCTTCCAGCCTATGTTCTTGCGGTGGATGTTTTTAGTTTACAGATGGCTTTCTCATTTATTATTTCATTTACAATCCTTATCATGACCCTGTGAACTCCACAGTATGATTCCACTCTACATTTGAGGAAGATGAGGCTTCGAGAGATTTTAAATGCCTGCATGAAGGCACAGGCTAGTAAATGTGCAAGGAGAATTGGAAAATCCAAGTTTTCCAACTCAGTCTTCTACAATGTCACACTTCTGTAATCACAGAGCTTCTCAATGGCTTTCTGGGTAGAGTGAAACTTCCTTTCAGTCTCTACATTCAGACAAAAGTTGCGCTTGGTATGTAGAGAGTTAGTCGGATTATGAGCAACCCTGGCCGTTATCTGGAGTGAAGGCAGGGGAGGCAGCAAATTATGCTGAAGCTGTAGGTTTTACTGAAACAGGGAAATAAGAAATGAGAGAATCTGGGGTTATAATGCTTCCCCAGAGACCATTCCGAGAAGCTGCTTTTAGCCAACCCGCAGACTCTAGGTGTCTGATAAGAAGCAGCAAGTGAGAATCTCCCATGAAGAGGACAAGGAAGAGCCATAACAATCCAATATACGTATTTGGGCTTTCATGGTACTGCAGATGGATTTTCACAGCAGGCTCATGGTCTGGGATGGGACGGTCTTTCAGACTCTGCAGGCAAGCAGGCAGGTGGGCAATCACTCACACATTTCAGCCTGTTTGCCAGCCTGCCCGGAGGTAAAGCTATGTTGTAAGGCAAATATATTGCAGCAAGTGAAAATATAATGTAAGCTGACTTACAAATTTCCCTTGGGTAAGATCTATACTAGTCGTTGAGGAAAATAAAGAGCTCCTTTGTGGATAAGGACTTCTTTGTGCCACCTGGAGCCTGTAGTACGACTAGGTCTTGATGTCAGCTCTGAACTCTTCTTTAAGACAAAGATGGCAGGCTCTTAATAGGTAAAGATGGGACTACATAAAGCTTAAGAGTGGGCATAAGCTTTGAACTTTTATGAGTAACCATGCAGTACTTCATTTGGTCTCTGTCTATACATCCTTAATGGGTATTAAAACACTGAAATACTTTGGTAACAGCTGGCAGCCAGCCCCTGCCCCCAGACCCTCCAGGAGCCGCTGGACCTCCTGGTTATCCAGTAACTGAAGGGTTGATGTCTGGAACAGCAGGGGGCCTCCACCTTCAGCACGGTGGCCTGTGTCCATTTAATTGGTCAGTGTCCATGCAGTACCAGTCATTAAATATTATGAATGTCACTTCTGTGTATATCTGTGCTAAACTCTTAGAAGAGTTGCCAAGTGGGTATGCCTACCAAACTGTCAGAACTTTTTCCATTAAGGGTTTCCATCAGGGCTCAATCTGCCCTCCTTCCTGCTGCAGGCAGGAATTCCTAGTGGGAAGACAACAAGTCCGCAAGTATTACCTTTTAAGTAGATGTCACAAAGCATGTGCCCCCCAGTTTTTGTATCCAGGAGGTTTGGTCCTGCCAGGTAAGCAGGGACTAGACCCAGACCCTCAAACTCTCTCCCTGTTGCTTCCCTTTGTTTTCTTTTTTCTTTCTTTTTTACCCTGCCTAAATTCATAGAAGAGCTTGCCAGAATTCAGAAGCCAAAGAAGAATTCCCTGGGGGCAAAGAAGCAGATTCAAGGAGACAAAGGGCCTTTCATATTCCCTGGGGCATGTTTCAAAGCAACCAACACAGATGTACAACTTAGGAACAAACATGAATCACCAACCAGACACCAGCCCCAGTCACAGCAAAATTAGCAGACAGACATCACAATGCATCCCACAGATCCAGGGTGGGAAGAGGGGTGTGGGCAAGGACAAGACGCAGGACAGACTTAACAAGCAAAACAAATACACCACACAAACTGAAATACAATTAGGGGGAAAGTGGAATCTGAAATATCGGAAACTAACATACAAAAGGGTAATTATTTATTTAGGGCTTTTTTGCTTCTGCCTTTGGAGAAGGAAGTGGCTTAATCAGCACCCATATTTCACCTTAGCGTGCATGCTAAGTCACTTCAGTCATGTCCAACTCTTTGTGACCCTATGGACTGTAGCCCGCCAGGCTCCTCTGTCCATGGGATTCTCCAGGCAAGAATACTGGAGTGGGTTGCCAGGCCCTCCTCGAGGGGATCTACCTGACCCAGGGATAGAACCTGCATCTCTTACATCTCTTGCATTGGCAGGCAGGTTCTTTACCACTGGCGCCACCAGGGAAGCCATATTTCACCTTTAGGCTTCATTATATTAAAAATATTATCATAAAACTAACTAAGGATGTGATATAAAATGTAAACAACAGAGAAAAAACATTAGCAGTTTAATATTTTTTCTGACTATTAATATTTTTCCTGCAGGCTTAAATCATGATTTTTTTCACAAGTTTTTTTTTTCCCCCCACATACTGTACCGTTTCCAGAATCATCATTTTCCACGCCTATGGAACTTAACAGTTCACCCAGAAGTTGTTCCAAACCTCTTGAGGCATTTTCCATTTGAGCTTACAAGTACTTCAATATTTGGATGAGTTCATTGAGAAGTTTCGGATAGATTGAGAGGATGTCATGGACAGGCTTCTGAATATTTGATGGTACCTGCCCATATCCAGCATATGGACTGAAACAGTATGAAAAGCAGCCTTTTCCCAAGGATTGGAAACAAGCTCCCCACCACCAGTCCTGCCCTCTGATGTCCAGGATTCTGTATGCTGCCGTCCTATGTGATTCAGCATGCTTTGGCAGATCACCCTGGACTGAATCAATCACTTGTTATCTAAGACCTAATATTTTAACAACTTCTTCCTGCTTTGATTCTAGAGGTCTCAGCTTCCCAAAGCAGTGTTTGTAGTGGGTGATGCTGCGTGTGGGAGGTAGTGCTCCCCATAACTGGAATGCCCTTCTTCCCACTGTTTCCAATAAGTCACCCTTTCAAATTCAGCTCATATCACCTCCTCCAGTAAATATTTTCTAACACTGAAGCTACCAGTTCGATCTAGATACATGCTCTTTCTTTGTGATCCACTAGATGTCTTTATAGCAATACATGATCACAGTACTTGTGATCTCTATTTAATTCTCCCTTTATTTAACCATCTTCTTATCTAGCTGCTCTCCAATAGATTCTTAACCCCAAAAAAGAAGGAACCAATATTACTCACTTTTGTATCTCGGGCATCTGGATTTGTTGTTTTTGTTTACTCGCTAAGACGTGTCCAACACTTAGTGACCCCATGAACATATTTCACCAGGCTTCTCTGTCCATGGGATTTTCTAGGCAAGAGTACTGGAGTGGGTTGCCATTTCCTCCTCCAGGGAATCTTCCTGACCCAGGAATTGAACCATGTCTCCTGCACTGACAGGCAGATTCTTTTGCACTCATCTCACATGCTAGCAAAGTAATGCTCAAAATTCTCCAAGCAAGGCTTCAACAGTACAGGAACCAAGAACTTGCAGATGTTCAAGTTGGATTTAGAAAAGGCAGAGGAACCAGAGATCAAATTGCCAACATCCGTTGGGTCATAGAAAAAGCAAGAGAGTTCCAGAAAAATGTCTACTTCTGCTTTATTGACTATGCCAAAGCATTTGACTGTATGGATCACAACAAACTGTGGAAAATTCTTAAAGAGATGGGAATACTAGACCACCTTACCTGCCTCCTGAAAAATCTGTATGCAGGTCAAGAAGCAACAGCTAGAACTGGACATGGAACAACAGACTGATTCCAAATAGAGAAAGGAATATGTCAAGGCTGCATGTTGTCACACTGTTTATTTAACTTACATGCAGAGTACATCATGTGAAATGCTGGGCTGGATGAAGCACAAACTGGAATCAAGACTGCTGGGAGAAACATCAGTAACCTCATATATGCAGATGACACCACCCTTATGGCAGAAATCAAAGAAGAACTAAAGAGCCTCTTGATAAAAGTGAAAGAGGAGAGTGAAAAAGCTGGCTGAAAACGCAACATTCAGAAAACTAAGATCATGGCATCCGGTTCCATCACTTCATGGGAAATAGATGGGGAAACAGTGGAAATAGTGTCAGACTTTATTTTTGGGGGCTCCAAAACCACTGCAGATGGTGACTGCAGCCATGAAATTAAAAGACGCTTACTCCTTGGAAGAAAAGCTATGACTAACCTAGATAGCATATTAAAAAGCAGAGACATTACTTTGCTGACAAAGGTCTGTCTAGTCAAAGCTATGGTTTTTGCAGTAGTCATGTATGGATGTGAGAGTTGGACCATAAAGAAAGCTGAGTGCTGAAGAATTGATGCTTTTGAACCGTGGTGTTAGTGAAGACTCTTGAGAGTCCCTTGGATTGCAAGGAGATCAAACCACTCAATCTTAAAGGAAATTAGTCCTGAATATTCATTGCAAGGACTGATGCTGAAGCTGAAGCTCCAATATTTTGGTCACCTGATGAGAAGAACTGACTCACTGGAAAAGACCCTGATAATGGGAAAGACTGAAGGCAGGAGGAGAAGGGGAAGACAGAGGATGAGATGGTGGGATGGCATCACTGACTGGATGGACATGAGTTTGAGCAAGCTCCGGGAGCTGGTGATGGACAGGGAAACCTGATGTGCTGCAGTCCAGGGAGTTGCAAATAGCCGGACACGACTGAGTGGCTGAACTGGGCCAAGGGATCTGGATTAGAGCCTTATAAATAGCAGGTCTTTAAAAATGCTGGCTGAACCAATGAAAGAATACTGCAACTCACTGTGAAATGTTCCTCGTGTACCTTCCCTCTTCCTGCCTCCCTACCCTCAATCTCAATTCCCACTAGCAGGTGTTTCTGCTGTTTCCTTCAAATGAGTCTATGCAGGTGCAGCATTAACTTATTTGATAAGTTTTGTGAGACAATGACCTAAAAGTAAAAATAAAAAAATAAATAAAAAGCACTGTTCTCCCTGAACAAAAATCACTTGGTTAGATGTTCGAGATGGTGATAGCTTTATGACAAACCCCCATGATGAGAAAAGCGTTCCTGTACCAGCTTCTGTCTGCCATCTTCTCATCTCTTGCTTTTTAATAAAAGCAGGAACCTTCTCTGCCCTTCTTTCTCCCCTAATGGATTCCATTCCCTGGGAGTCCACGCAAAGCCAGCCCCGCACTGGTGCTAAGAGGGAGCCAGCAGGTGGCAGAAGACAGCTACAGCTTCCCCAGCCTCCACCCGGAGAAGGTGGGGCTGCTTGCCAGTCTCCAAGGGAGAAATAGGACTGAAGCCTTATTCATAAGCCTGGGAGGAAAAATCGGGGATAAAGAACAGAAGCACAAGGTGTACATGAAACCTTTTATTACACCAAGAGAAGCTGTACTTTCAAGAATTCAAGTTAAGCCAGGTGGTTGCAGAATTGCCTGCAATTGTCCCCAGGGTGGTTGTTTCTAGATCCCTAATTACCTGTGCATACCCCAATTTCTGTAACAAAGAGTCTTGAAGCAACATCCTAGGAATCATTCGTTTCTGAATCAGAGGAGACTTTTCTTTGAAAACTCATTCCTTCTCTAGGTAATATATCATCGAATTTTCACAACTCTGGGCTGACTTTCCTCCCCTCATTTCCAAAAGGAGAAAACAGAAGGCTCCAAAATCTGAAACATCATTTGAAAAATCCCCAAATGTGGCCTCTTTTAATTACATCCTGTCAACTGCACTCAGGGCCCTCTGTTCTGTGTCCCCACAGACCCTTTCTGAGCCCAGAACCTACCACGCTGGATTGGATTTCTTTGTTTACTTATCTCTCTCACTCCACTGGACTGTGGCCTTGAAGCCGGGACTAAGCCTTATTCGTTTTGTATTCCTAAGGCTTTGAACTGAGTTTCATGCCAGAAGGCATCCTACAAACATTTATTGAATGAATACATCTCACCAGTTTTTATCTCTTATCTGACAAAAAGCCATTTCTATTTGGATTAAAACCTCTGGCAGGTAAAACCTCAGAGGAGTCCCCAGATGTAATCGAGAGAATCCACTTTCCCCAATCTCCCTGCAGTGTGTCAGGAACTCCACGCCAGGAGTTGCAGCTTTGGAGAACTTTTTTGTGTATCATAAGGTATATGTTTGGCTATTGTGTATGTTTGTATGTGTGTGTTTGGGGGTAGTGGTATATTCTTGAAAAATGCAGTGTTTCTTTAAAGTTCTGTTGGAAAACATTTTCATCAGTTATACTCAGAAACTAACACCTCCTAAAGCTTGCTTTTCACTTTGATAAAATATACCATTCCCTTATATACTTAGATTAGCTATCACCTCCATGTGCTACCTGGTCCCTGTGGATGGGGAAGCTGCACAGTGGCATGCATTTTGCCCATAGTTACAGTGACCTACCTTTATAGAATTAATTTGCAAGCTGCAGTGAGTCCTAATTTCGAATGAAGGACTTAACTATGCAAAATCACAGCCAGCATGAGGCAGAGCCCATGTCTCTGCTGAAAACAGGCAGCTCTCTGGCTATAGTTACAGCAGAATATCCCAGTCTTGCCCTAAAAATCCAGTTCCGGAGTCTTGACTTCCCTCCCATAGAGTAGGAAAGAAAACTATTATGTTCAACTCATCTGAATTGCAAAAGCAGCTTAGCATGGCTTTCCTTTTCTCTTAGCACCTTTGAAAATTACATCTACTTTCCCCACAGAGACGTTTAGACCAAGGGAGCAGAGTAGCGCCCAAGAGCCCTGGGATTCTGGAGCCCTGGCTTCCAGTTTCTGCTCTGGGGAAAAATAACTTGATATGAAACAGGGACTCTCTGTATGCACCCCTACACCCAAGCCTTAGTCTTTCCCCACTGAAATGAATGAAGACATGAATCCATAGAAGATCTCTAAGGTGTGTCTGAGATCAAATATCTTACATGTATGCTTGTGTGCTAAGTCGCTTCAGTTGTGTCTGACTCTTTGCAACCCTATGTACTGTAGCCTGCCAGGCTCCTCTGTCCATGGGATTCTCCGGGCAAGAATACTGGAACGGGTTGCCACGCCCTCCCCAGGGGATTTTCCCAACCCAGGGACTGAACCTGTGTCTCTCGTGTCTCCTACAGTGGCAGGTGGGCTCTTCACCACTAGTGCTACCTAAACATATCTTGCAGAGATTTTCAAAACAAAAGAAATATTGGTTCTCAAGAGTGATTTAGTGTGGTTTTATACTGTTGTGATAATTCATTCACTCAACAAATATTTATGAAACAAGGAGTTATTCGAGACCTGAGAATTCAACAATGTGTAAGACAAGGTCCTTGTGGGGAGGGATGGACAATAAATAAATCAAATGTGATAATTTCAGACAGTGATAAAAGCTATGGAGAAGATAAAGCATAATAGTATGGCAGACATACGTATAGAGAAGAATGTTTCTGGTTTGGGTGTCAGCAGGCCCACTCTACACAGCTGCATAGACTATCTATACTGGGCACACCACCCACCTTCCTCAGATGGTGTCCTTTGAGTTGAAACCAGAAAGAGGTAGTAACAAACTGTGTTATGGTTTTTTTTTCCAATCTGCATTTACACACACTTTTAAACTTAAAAAACTGGATCAAATGATATTTGGGGTTAAATATGGTGCCATTTAGTAAGCTAGTGATATAATTTTCCTTTTCCCTGAGTTCAGTTAGTTGTTCCATTGTCTCATACAGCTCTCTCTGCATTGATATCTATCTATTGACGTATCTCTCCACTAGCACTTGTCCAGCAGAATTTTTAGCAATCTCATCTGCCCACAAAGGGCTGTGAAACTCAGAGACACAGAACTTCTTTTTCATATTATTTATCCCATTGCTAAGGGTCATGTCTATCAGAAGTACTTAGCAAATGTCTAATGAATAAACAAAATGAAGGAATGAATGGTTTGAAACCAAGTATCTTATTCTGACTCCTCTTTGATGCCCTCCATAGACTGCACAGATGTACTTCTCCAACAAAAGCAAATGTAAGTGGTGTGGGGATGCGGAGTCATCTCCTGCCCTCTGCTGTGATTGCCCTGAAAAGAAGGAGGAGTTTGTTACCAAATACCACTTGTAAAGAAGGCTGTAACACTTTCCATAAGGCACCGAGCCCAGTGTGTTAGTCATTCAGTCATGTCTGATTCTTTGTGACCCCGTGGACTGTAGCCCTCCAGGCTCCTCTGTCCATGGAATTCTCCAGGCAAGAATACTGGAGTAGGTTGTCATTTCCTTCTCCAGGGGATCTTCCTAACCCAGGGATCAAACCTGGGTCTCCTGCATTCCAGGTGGACTCTTTACCATCTGAACCACCAGGGAAGCCTAAGAAAAAGGCAAATGATCCTGCTTGTCAATGATCATCCTCATTCCTTGATGTTGATGGTGTTAGGGATGGAAATGACATGAATATTCCTCTTGATGTTCCTTTGGCTGAGGATTCTATGTTGCAAGTTCATTTATTTGTTTCTTGAGATCCTTTCTCAGGTTGTTAACATTTCACTAAGGAAATGCATCAATTAAAAAAGTAATACCAATGCCTACTTTTTCTAATGGGATTATAAAATGTGGGTCATTTAAAAATATTTGTTTCAAATGTTTAGGAGTATATTTTAATGATCCTTTAGTAACTTCACACTGTGCTATTCCTATATAATTTGATGCACAAGAAAACTAGTACCAAATATAAACAGACCTACCTCATAATTACAAGAACATTATTTCTAATATGCTTACAAAGTGATCTGCCTATTTCTAGGTAAAAAATAATTTTCAGAAATAAAAATGTTATAAAGTATATGTTTCTCTATGTTTCCTAATTAGGGCTAAAATTTGGCAAACTCACTCTCAAACTTTTATCCACTAATACTTTCCAAGACAGAATAACAGTAAAGGCAGTGATTCTCAGGAAAGGTAGGGGTCTTCCAGATGAGAAGAATTCTCATTCTCCTGTGTGGGAATGTGTTTTGTATGTTGACTTTATAAAGCAGTGGTGTGGGAGGGTGGAGACTTACCATAAGGTTGAGAACTTACTTCTTTGTGTTGCTACTGACCTAGTTGCCCTTGGGATATACAATTTATCTTACCAGCTCTATATTTCTCAGTCTACATTCACTCTTCTTCCTAAGAGGTTATCGCAAAAGATATTCAAATGGTGTCTTAACAAGATATAAATACTCTCATTTATGTTTGGTAGCCCTGCCAATTATAAACCTAATTATTAATGAAATAAAGTATTTATTAAGAAATACAGTGCCAGCTTCCAGTAGCTCAAAGGCAAATGAAATCACCTTTGAGAGAAATGAGATTGATTTAGGAAAACCATTTTTTACTCAACCAGTGATGGCTTCAAGAAACTGTTGCTTTCTTTTATAAATTCTCACATACCATCTGGAAACCAGTTACAGAATTCTGCTTGAAATCTATAGCTAAAATATTGTAGGTAAACGGTCATTTGGTATGCTTGTATATACTCCAATAATGGGGGACATGTTAACCCCATGAGATACTGAATTTCACTTTTTCAAATTGTATTGATTTCATTATTTAAAACTTGGGCCAGAAAACTTGAATTTATTTTAATCTTTAGTCTGAACCTCCTCCATCCACTTACCTAGTCTTCCTCATTGTGGTAAATGAAGCCACTATCTCTTCAGCTGAATCATCCATGATTTTACATCTTTCCTCAACTCCCCTTCCTCTTTTTCTATTGATCAACAAGTCCTATCCTTCCTACCTCAAAACTGTACACTCTATCTCTGCTACTACCACTGTTTCAGGGCATTAAAATCTCACTTGAACTAGCATAGCCACCCTATGAATCTTGCTTATACCCTCTCTTCACCCTCCAAACCTTTCTCCACACAACAGCAAGAGCAATTCCTTAACACATACAGCAAATCATGTCATTGCATTTGGCATAAAATCCTAACTCCTTACCTGGATTACAAATCCCTACATAGTATTACCCCTGCCACTGCCACCTCAGCTTGTACCACACTCCCCTCTTCTGCTCAGTATGATTCAGCTTCAAGGGCTTCTTTTCTGTTCCAGAAAGATGTCAAATCCTTTCCCACATCAGCAGTTTTGCATGTGTGTTTGTTCACTGGTATATTTTCTTTGCTTTGAATAGTTCCTGGCTTACAGAAAGTGCTGAACAAATATTTGTTGAGTGAATGAATAAATGCTGCTCTTTGCTTATTATCTCCTCCACTCTTTGTATGGCTACCTTCTTCTCATTCTTTAAGCCTTGGATTAAGCACCTACTAAAAATTCCTTCCCCAACCCATTGTTTAAATAGGGCCCCTTTGCATCACAGTACTACTATAATTTTTTTTGCTACATCTATTTGCGCATTATTTTGAAATTGTCTTCCTCTTGCATAAAACTCCAAGCTTCAAGAGGATCATTTGTTGTATTTACCAATGTATTACCTAGTGCCTGGCAATGTGCCTGGGACATATTGCTAGTTGTGGATCAATGTCTATTCAGTGGATTAATGAATAAATAAATGAGTGTGTAAGTATATTAAACACCAACAATCAACTTATTGATTCAAAGCAGATCCAACTAACTGCTATTTTAAAAACAATACTTCTTCATTAGGAGAAGGACTCATTTATTGATTTCCTGTCATTGGCATTCACCCACACGAATCTTTAGGAAGTTCAAATTGAATATATCAGTTGGCATAAAAACTTGTTACAGGTTTGAAGCATCTTTTGTGATTATTACTCTGGACTTATTTCAGAAAATGAAACTAGTTCTAACATCAAATTTCACAAGTCCTTGACCTTTTAGAGAGAACTTCAAGTAGGTGTTGAGGTCTGCACTGAGGCTGCCTTTCCAGTCCTAAGCTTGTGAAATGCCACTACTTAATATTTCAAGAACTTTGTATTTCAAAAAACTACATTCTTTTGGGAACAAATAGGCTATATATCTCCTTTTTGGTGGAGGCAGGAGGGTGGAGGGAGTGGCAGTATGGTTTGCTATTAACTCAAATAATCATAAAATTGGAAATCATTGCCTCAGCCTCCGGTCTACAGAGCACTTAATAGTGTTTACGTCTGTTAACATCTGGCCTCCAAATGTTATCAGTCTTGAACACTGCACCTGCAGACAGCCTGGTATTTGAGTTTTAAATATGTTCTTTTGGAAAGGAGGGAGGGGTGAGAGAAGGAAGATAAGAGAAATGGAGGTAGAAAAATGAGGTCACAGGATCTTTTCTCCTTGACTTTGGTGGTAAAATTATAAAGGTGACACTTTTTTGTTTTTTTCCTACAGACACAGTGTGTGTGCCTGGCTATGTGTTATGTGTTTGGTAGACATTAACTCATTTCATTGCTATAATCACTCTGTGGGGAAGATATTAACATGATTCCGTGGATGTGAAACCTGAAGTTCAAAGCGTTTAAATACTTTGCTGAAGACCACTCAGCTATTGAATGGTGGATCTTGGATTTAAACTCAGTTTGATTGGAACCATTAACAGATTCAATTAACTCACTCCTATCAATAAATATCTGCTCAGTCTCTCCTCTTGTTACCATCAGTAAAACTCCATGATGACATGTGAAGTCGAGTCTTCTGTTCTGAACCCCACCCTTCCTCCCTATTCAAAGACTGTGCTGCTTTATTTGCTCCTGCATCATTTTCCATTTTGCATATCAGCAAATAATCAAACTTTAAAGATTTATATCTAAGCACAATAAAAAGTCCACAATAAAAAATAACAAAAAGACTTCTGCCAGATAAAATTTGAAAGAATTCATCATCAGCAGACTTGAAGTATAAGAAATGGTAAAGAAAATCCTTTAGGCAGAAGGAAAATATCAGATGAAACTTTGAATATACACACAAAAAATGAAGGGTTTTTTGCTTCTTATTAAAATATCTGAAAAATATAATTGACTGAAAAGCCAAAAAAAAAATATATTTGATATTTATGACACATGTAGAAGTAAGCCGTATAACAGTAAGTACACAGAGGCAAAGGGAGAAATCGAAATTATTGTGGAAAAGTTATTATACTATAGGTACTGCTTAAAGGAAGACTGTCGTAAGCTAAAACTTATATTAGAATCTCCAAGTGAAAGTGTGAAAGTGTTAGTCGCTCAGTCAGGTCCAATTCTTTGCAACTCCATGGACTATAAAATATCTGAAAAATATAATTGACTAAAAAGGCTCCTGAACCCCACACTTCCTCCCTATTCAAAGACTGTGTGGAATTCTCCAGGCAAGAATACTGGAATGGGTAGCCATTACCTTCTCTGGGGGATCTTCCTGACCCAGGGATCAAACCTGGGTCTGCTGCATTGAATACAGATTCTTTACCATCTGAGTCACCAGGGAAGCCCTCAAGTAACCATTAATTTTCCTTTTTTTTTTTTTTAATGAAGAGCTACACCTAAGGAAATAAGGTGGAAGCACAAAGTACTTAATTATCCAAAACAGAGCACCTGCTGTTGTTTAGTGCTCAGTCATGTCCAGCTCTTTGAGACCCCATGGACTGCAGCACACCAGCCTTCCCTGTCCTCTATCTTCCAGAGAAGGAGCAGAGAACAAAGCTGAGCAGGGAAGGAGAAAAAAAAAGTATATAATGTACAGATAAGACAAACAGAAAATAAATATCAACATGGCAACTTTAAACCTGACCATATTAACAGTCTCTTTAAATGTAAGTGGTCTTAACACCATAATTGAAAAGCAGACATTTTCAAAATGGATAAAAGAGCATGACTCAACCGTATGCTGCCTATAAGAAGTCACTTTAAATACATAGACACAAATAAATTAAAGGGAAAAGAATGAAAAAAGATGTATCATGATAACACTAATCAAAAGAAATCTAGAATGGCCATATTAAAAGAACAAATAGATTTCAGAGCAAAGACTACTAACAGGATAAAGAGGGGCATTTCACAATGATAAAGAGGATATAACAATTCTAACAACTGTTGTGCCTAACAACATTATTTCAAAATGCGTGAAACAAAAAAGGACAAGTAGAGCAATTTACAAGCATAACCTCAATAACTGATAGATCAAATAGAAGCCCCCCAAATACATAGAAGGCTCAAAAATCACTATCAATGTGACCTAATTGACTGATAGAGAGCTACACTCAGCAACAACTGAATACACATTCTTTTCAAGTGCAGATGGACATTTACCAAGATAGGTAATATTCTAGGCCATAAAACAAGTTCAACAGGCTTTTAAGAATTTAAGTATACAAAATATGTCCTTTGATCAGAGTGAAATTAAATTAGAAATCACACCAGAATGCTAATAATGTTCCATGTATTTGGAATTACACATTCTAAATAACTCATGAGTTAAGGATAAAATCCAAAGAGAAACAGTATTTTTAACTGAATTAAATGTAACAATGTGACATATCAAAATCTGTGGGATGCAGCTAAAGTAGGGAAATCTATAGTGCTAAATTTTTATTAGAAAAGAATAAAATAAATGACCTCACTTTCTAGGTTAAGAGCAAATGAAACCCAAGGAAGTAGAAGAAGGAGGATGGGGAGGAGAAGGAGGGAAGGAGGGAGGAGAGGTTACAGTGGAAATAGAACAGAGGAAGAGAGAGCGAGAATCAGCAAAGCCAAAATAAGTTCTTTGTGTAACCACCATAACTGACAGACATTCAGCCAGATTTATCAGGGGAAAGAAAGAGACCATATGGATTAACAATATTAGGAATGAGAGAGGAGACATCAGTACAGATTCTAAAGTTATTATAAAAATAATAGCGAAATATGACAACTAATTTGACAAAAGCTGAAATGGATAAATTTCTTGAAAACAACAAGTTACCAAAGGTTACTCAAGAAGAAAGAGACACTGTGATAGGCCTATATCTATTACAGAAATTGTATTTTAATATGTAAAACATTCCCACAAAGAAAACTGCAAGCCCAGATGGCTTCCCTGGTGAATTCTGCCAAAAATCTAAAGAAGTGATAATACTAATTCTACATACTCGTTCAGAAAATTGAAAAAGAAGGAATGCTTCCCAACTCACTATACAAGGTCAGCGTTTCTCTGATGCTTTCTCTAAAATTAGACAAAGACAACCCAAGAAAAGAAAACTGTAATTTCCACCATGAACACACATGCAAAAGTACTTAACAAAATTATAGCAAATTGAATCAAATAATATATAAAAAGGAGGACAACTATGATCAAGGGGGCTTTATCCAAGGAATATAAGGTTGTTATAAACACTCAAAGGTTAATCAAAGTAATTCATATTAATAGACAGAAGATAAAAAATATGATCATCCTAGTAGATGTAGGAAAAAATATGATAAAATTAAACATCTATTCCTGATTAAAAAAAACTTCCAGAAACCTAATAATAGAATGGAAATTTCTCAACCAGGTAAATAGAATCTGTGAATTCTAAAAAGAATCTAAAAAGAAAAATGCTACATCATACTTAAGAGTGAAAGACTGAATTATTTACCATTAAAATTAGGGAAAAAGAATGTCTGTTCTCATCACTTCTATTTAGAATTTTACTAGAGGTTCTAGTCAGTTTAATAGGCAAGACAAAGATACAAAGGCATCTCTACTAGAAAAAGAGGAAGTAAAATTGTTTCTGTTCATAGATAATATGATTGTCTCTGTCAAAAACTCATTGCAACTTTGTTGTAGTTAAAAATGGAAGCAACCTAAATGTAACAAGTGAATGGATAAACAAATTATAAAATATTCATACAATGCAATACCACTTAGCAATAAAAAGGAATAAACTTAAAAAAACACACAAAACTTGTGATTACTATACATATCTCTCCATCTATTGCCCTACTTTCTTAGACTCTTTTTTTTTTTTTTAAGCAAAACACTTCAAAATGTTGCCTCTATTTGCTGTCTCCATTTCCTCAACATTTATGTTCTTGGTGGGGTAAAGTGTCTGCCTGCAATGCAGGAGACCTGGGTTCGATCCCTGGGTCAGGAAGATCCCCTGGAGAAGGAAATGGCAACCCACTCCAGTACTCTTGCCTGGAAAATCCCATGGACAGAGAAGCCTGGTAGACTACAGTCCATGGGATGGCAAAGAGTCGGACACGACTGAGCGACTTTACTTTCTTTCACTTTAACATACCATAATAAAGATTTGGTTCACAGTACTTCATAGGAAATTCCTTCTGTCAAGATCATCAGTGTCTTACATCTTGCCCAAACCAATGATTAATTCTTAGGTACCATCTTTCTCAAAATGTCAGGAGTATTTGACATAAATCTCTCTTATTTTGACTTTCAAGATATCATCTTCTCCTGCTCTTCTTCCTGTTTCATTGCCTTTCCTAAGTCTACATGTTGGACAGTCCCTGGTCTCAGCTCACAGATTTGTTTTTTCTTTATCTACACTCATTTCCTATGTGATTTTATCATTGCTCTTATCATGGTATAAAATGTTACCTGTTCACTAATGACGCACTAATGTGTTTAAAACAATGTAATAACAGTACAATGAATGGCCGAGAGGCTGGAAACTTCAAGAGGAACAAAGACTATTTAAAGGACAAATGTTTAAAAATGTGGTGCAGATGCCAGAGGCTGCCAGAGAGGGGCCCAGACTGTGCTTTTCAGTGTATTCGAAACACTGTCTGCACTGCTTTTATGCATCACTGTCCTCAGCTCTGGTGGTAATTTTATGTAAAATGCATCCAATTTCTATAAAACTACTTAGCATTGATTTTACATCTGAAGAGTTTCAGAGATGTCAACGTTCCAAAAATAAATGGTATCATGATTCTATTAGAGCTTAAGCAAAGTCTCCAGGCTTTGCTGTTCCTTGCCATTATTTTTGGAAATTAAATCTTCCTGTAATTTAAACCAAATGCCTCTGAGCAGGTCACAGTTGGCCCTCATCAGGGCAGGCAATGACTCTTTTCCTTCCCCAAAACCAAGGTTAAGGTGGGGCCAGTCAGGCTTGTGGGTGGGGGTGGCCTTACCAGCACAGTCTCCTTGGGGAACCCTGAGGATCGTTTTTACCTCACACCTGACCCTCACAAGGAGAATGAGAGCCCTAATTCACTAGGACAGGTTTCAGCTTTTTTTTCCCAGAGCAATCCTTTCGAAAGAGAATTACAGGATCCATGTTTTGAAGTAGATAGAGAAGATTTAATTTTTTAGCCAATGTGAATTCACTTTCCTCTTCAGATATCAATTCCTATTCATGACTCCTTATTTTGGAAAGGGCATTGTTACTTTACAAATCCATCTTTTAAATAACATCAATAAGCACTGCCTCCAAATTTAAGTTCTGAAAAAACAAACTGGCAAGGCATTCTCTTCTTTTCAGTTGCTTCTCCTACTTCTCCATGCTTTGACTGACTCAGAACAGTTAAACAAGTCATTGGACGGGCTGATTTATTTGATAAAGACATCCCCTGAATATGTTTTCTCAGTTCTGTCAATAATCCTATTTCCTTGTTTTATCTTTTCACAAACAATTCTCTCAACATGGATTTCCTCTTTAATACTCAATTATCTTAACTTACTGGTAAATTACCCAGTCAAACCAAAACATCAGGTTCAGTAATCAAAAGGACAGAGGGCTCTTCACGTAGTGTTTATGACTCACATATCTCTGACTCACAGATGGATGTACTGTGTTCTGTGCGACCTCAGTAATGTGGCATTACTTGGACAAATAAAAGCTGTCACCTTACGCAGTCTAGCTGAGTTTCTTACATGTTTCCTTCTCAATTTTATAAATGAGTCATTTAACTTCTTGAATATTCTTTAACATATTTTTTTTAAGTTCTATTCTGAATTATGACCATCCTACTCTAGACAAGGAAGCCATAATACACTTTCTATTTCTCCACACAGGTTTTACAACTTAGGAACTATTTTAATACAGAATTGGGAGATGGTTAAGGTCATATATTGATTGTTTAATATAAGTAGAAGCAACTTTTATTCTTATTAGGAAAATTGAGCTTGGGAATAGTTGATTTTTTTTTTTCTGTTTTTAGGCTAACAGTTCTCCTGATGCACAAACTATAAATTTCATTGTTATCTTAGAAAAAATATGACAGAAAAGGGCAGGATACTCTCAAACATCCCTTAATAATTCCTTCAGTGGGATTATCATATCTGTGGGTACTCAAGGCACTTTTCAAATAATTTTTTTAAAAATTTCAGCACAAAATACAAAGTGCAATTTGTATTCTTACACCAAATACTCTGCTGCTGCTGCTGGTGCTGCTAAGTCGCTTCAGTCGTATCCGACTCTGTGCGACCCCATAGACGGCAGCCCAGCAGGCTCCACCGACCCTGGGATTCTCCAGGCAAGAACACTGAAGTGGGTTGCCATTTCCCTCTCCAATGCATGAAAGTGAAAAGGGAAAGTGAAGTCGCTCAGTCGTGCCCGACTCTTAGTGACCCCATGGACTGCAGCCTTCCAGGCTCCTCTGTCCATGGGATTTTCCAGGCAAGAGTACTGGAGTGGGGTGCCATTACCTTCTCCCGCCAAATACTCTAATACATCACTAATGCAGACTCAGAAGAAAGTTCAGACTCTTCTGTCAGATAGTCAAGGTCCTAATGGTGTGACTTGAACCTGATCATCTATGCTTGGATCTCCTATCTGTGCTTCAGTCAGGCTGAATTACACACTCTCCCAGAGCCATATGATTTGCTTCTGCTTATGTTCTTCCTATTTCCTAGACTATCCTTCCATCTGGAATATGCTTTCTGACATTTTCACAAATTTAGAGCCACGCGTGAGCAAGGGACTACATAGGGGATGGAAAGCCCAAGAATTAGGGAGAATTCAGCAGCTCTAACTGTGGGAGTGACTGCCTAGAGACTGTTAAGCTTCTCTGTGTTGTCAGCCCCATTAAGAAATACTCAGAGTGACTCAAGGGGTCCTATATATAGTGGGAAGTGATTGCCCTGGAAAAGCTCTCCTTAGAAGCAGTTTAATGTAATGGATCATGCAGAGGCTCAGACTGAGACAGACAGATGTGGGTCTGAACAGAAGCCTTGCCATTTGCTAAGTAAAAGAGAGGCCTCGGATTTAACTCTTCTGAACCTTAGTTTCCTTATGTGTAGAATCATGATAGAAGAAAAAACTAAAGGGTCAAATTGAAAAATATGTGTAAAAATGTAGAAGTTCAGTTCTACAGTTTGCTAGCAATGCCAACACAGGACAAATGCAGAACAGAGATGAAAGTATGGTTTTAGACAGCAGACCCCTGAGATTTTATCACTACCTGCCCGTACTCCTAAAACGTAGTTTTCCAAGATTTGTAGATATCACATAGCAGACCCAAATTTTTTTCATGTGATCTTAGAACCTGTCGAAGTGTGGAGCAGGAATTCAGCAAAGAGCTGAGAATCCTTAGATCTGTGAAAGTGTGGTGTCCCACCCAGTAACAGAGGCTCTGAGGACAACGACACAAAGCAGACGACTGAACAGAATCTTGGAAGATAAATAACCCAGAAAGAGCCAGACTGTAAGGCAGGCATGGGACTGGCTGCCCAGAGGCTCATGCAGTCTTAGTTTCTTACTCTGCTTTGAGGCTAAGAGTGTCCACGTGACATAGTTTTGGCCAGTGAGATGTAGGTGCAAGTCTCTGGGAAAGGGATTCCTTCCTAAATCTTAGGTCAGACATAAAAAAAAAAAAAAAAAAAACTGCTATTTTTTAAGGTCGAAAACCAGCAATTTCAAATGTTCAACCTAGAGAAGACAAACCTTTCTACCTAGGACAGCTCTTTATCCTTTGCTTTTTACTCTTTCCTCCTCTTTTTGTCCCCTGAAACAGGGAATTCAATGCACAGACAATAACAATCTTACGGCTTTGAGGATAAGGACCAGGGTGGCAGGAAAAGAAGATAAAAGGACTCCAATGAGTAATGTAAGGTCCTGGATTATCTACTTCTGATGTTCCTGTTCCATGAGACAAAGACAGCCCTCACTGTTCAGCCACTTCTGTAGGGAGTCTTGCTTATATCTGGAAATACCCCTGGTAGATGTCATGGTGCTGAGTCAGAAGGCAGAGAACCAATAGACCTTACCTGGGCTGAAAATCTAACCCCAGAGAACTGGTTTCAGGGAGTAAAGTACCTCTCAAGATGATCAAAAACACCTAGAGTAGAAGCAAACCTTATGCTGTCCCTGGAGGCAACACAGTATGATTCCTTTTCTGGAAAAGAAAGTGAGGGAAGGTGAGGGAAAGGCCAAGAGGAGAAGGAACACAGTTCCAGGAGAGCTGCAGTTTTAAACAGAGTGATCTGGTTAGCAAAGCAGATTCTGAGGGAATATTTGGCTGAGGAAACTGGAAGTCAAATGGTCCGAAGGCAAGAACATCCCTGATTTATTTTTTTAATTGAAGGATGGTTGCTGCTGCTAAGTCACTTCAGTCGTGTCCGACTCTGCGCGACCCCGTAGACAGCAGCCCACCAGGCTCCCCCGTCCCTGGGATTCTCCAGGCAAGAACACTGGAGTGGGTTGCCATTTCCTCCTCCAATGCGTGAAAGTGAAGTTGCTCAGTCGTGTCTGACTCTTAGCGACCCCATGGTCTGCAGCCCACCAGGCTCCTCTGTCCATGAGATTTTCCAGGCAAGAGTACTGGAGTGGGGTGCCATTGCCTTCTCCGGATGGTTGCTATAGACTATTATATGTTACAGAAGAACAATATAGTGACTCACAATTTTTAAAGGGCATACTCCATTGATAGTTATTACAAAATATTGGCTATATCCCCCTTGTACAATTTATCCTTGTAGATTATTTTATATCTAGTAGTTTGTATCTTTACTCCCCTACCTCTTTGTTAACTCTCTCCCTTTCCTTCTCCCCACTAGTTTGTTCTCTATATCTGTGAGTCTGCTTCATTTTTGTTCTATTATACTAGTTTATTGTATTTTTTAGATTCCATATATAAGTGATATCATACAGTATTTGTCTGTCTCTTATTTCACTTAGCATAGTTGAATAACAGCAAATAGGCCAGTGGTAGCTGGAGCGACTTCACTTTCACTTTTCACTTGCATGCATTGGAGAAGGAAATGGCAACCCACTCCAGTGTTCTTGCCTGGAGAATCCCAGGGACGGCAGAGCCTGGTGGGCTGCCGTCTATGGGGTCGCACAGAGTCGGACACGACTGAAGTGACTTAGCAGCAGCAGCAGCTGGAGCAAAGTAAGCAAGGGAGAGAGCAGGAGATGAAGGTAGGGGGCTGTTTTATACAGAGTTTTCATAAAGCATGTGTGAGAAAGACAGGGCCAATGATGCCTGCAAGGCTTTATACCTGAGCAATTAGAAAGACTGAGATGTCATCCATCTTCTGAAATGAGGAAGACAGTGGAAGAAGCCAGTTTTGGGCCTGGGGGTGAAGACCAGATCACATTAAGTTTGAGATGACAGACATCAAAGAAGAGATGTCAACTGGGCAGCTGGATGTAAGTGGAGAGATATACATTTCAGGTTCATATGAATGTTTCCCAGATTGCTAAATCAAGAGTAGTCTGTAAAAGGATGCTCATAGTTTTTTGAAAAATGAATGATACATTTGTATTTGCATCTATATTTTCTCAGTCTCCTGTACACTGATATTTATCTGATCCAGTCAATATGAGAAGTTTGGGGAGATTTAGGTGAAATAATGTATTCAATATATAAAAGGCATCACAGAAAAAAAGCAAGACAAAGGTAACAGATCCTTAAAGCTCTAAAAATAAAAGGTACAACAGAATAAATGTTCAAAGAACTAATACCCAATAGATACATTATGTACTTATATTTTTCCAGAAATTTTGTTAAGCACTATGCATAAATTAACATATTTAATCTTTTCAGTCAATTGATGAGGTGCTATGGTAAAGAACCCACCTACCAATACAGCAGACTTAAGAAATGAGGGTTTGATCCCTGGGTTGGGATGATCCCCTGGAGGAGGAAATGGCAACCCACTCTAAGATCCTTGCTTGGAGAATTCCAAGAATTGACAGAGAAGCCTGGCGGGCTATAGTCAGTAGAGCTGCAAAGAGTCTGACATGACTTAGCATGCATGTTTAAATTAACAAATTTAATCTTTCTAATCAATTGATCAGGTATATAATATTTTAAACTTTTTATTTTTCTTATAAAAGAGGATACTGATGTTCGGACAACTTAACAATCTTGCTCAAGGTCAGAGAGCTGGGAAGCAGCAGGATCTGGATTGATACAAAGATTTTTTTTTACTCCTGAATGAATGTTCTTAACCAGAGTAACAAACTAAGAAGCCCTTAGGGCCAATGTAAATTCATGCAGTGATTCCTATAGCCAGTGCTGACCCATGTACACAGGGGTGTCAAATGGGCATCTTAGACTCCACGTGGCCAAAACAGAATCCTTTATTTTCCCAACTAAACCTGTTTCTCCTTTACTCATTTAGCTTCCCGTATCAATTAATGGCACTGTCATCTGCCAGTTGCTTACGCCAAAAACCCAGGAATTGTCCTTGATCTCTCCCTTTTCCTCATCTGATACATCCAAATCATCAGTAAGGCTCAATGGTTCTATTTTCAGTATTTATCCCATGTTTGTAAATTTTATTCAGATTCACAGTTCCAGCCATGATTTTAAGCTGACATTATCTGTATTATTTTTTTTTCAATACTCACTGGTCTTCCTGTTTCCATTCTTGGCTCCTATAATCAGTTTTGCCCATAGCAACCAGAATTAACTTTAAATATATATATATATTTAAAGTGTATATATATATATATATATATATATATATATATACACATATACACACACCAGATAGCTGTTCATCATGTTTGGAATAACACCCCACATCCTCAATATAACTTACATGACTCTCTGTGATCTACTCTCTGCGTCTGACCTTATTTTAAACTAGTGTCCCTCTTGCTCATTATATTTTTAGTTGTATTGACCTTCCTCAAACAAACCAAACTCTTCCTGCCACAGGGTCTTGCTCTTGCTGTTGGCTTTGTTTACCATCCTCTGTCCCTGGTTCTTCATATCATTGAGCCCTCAGAGCAAATGTCATTTCAGGAAGGTCTTCCTGATCTGTTCCATCTATATTATCACTTCCTCTTACAAACACCAACACAGCATCATCTTATTTTATTTACTTCATTATGTTCTTATCATTACTGGAATTTTTCCTGTTGCTTGATTTGTTGACTCATTTTCATCAGTCTTTCTCCAGGAGAATGTAAGCCTCCTGAGATCTGAGACCCTATCCTTTCTTATTCCCTGCAGGGCCTAGCACATTGCCTGACACATAGAAGAGCTTCAACAAAGATCTGTTACATTGATTGATTGATTAGTTGAATATCAGATAATAGGTAGAAACTATTGGTATCTTAGAGAACTGAATACATACTCAATGTATAAAAATTAAATTAAAAAAAATACTTTATTGGCCAAATCCAAAGGTCTTATGGAATTTACAATCCCTACAGTCCACCATTTCACCTTATGGCCCATCCTCACCAATTCCACAAGGTTGAAGACATGAAAACCTAGAGATAGAATGAATGACACTGGATTTTAGAGTTGTTGTTCAGTTGCTAAGTCATGTCCCAGTCTTGGCAAGCCCACAGACTGCAGCACACCAGGCTGCAGGACCTGCAGGACACTTCACTATCTCCCAGAGTGTGGTCAAACTCATGTGCATTGAGTGAGAGATGCCATCCAATCATCTCATCCTCTGTTGCCCTCTTCTCCTCCAGACCTCAATCTTTCCCGGCATCAGGGTCTTTTCCAGTGAATCAGTTCTTCACATCAGGTGGCCAAAGTATTGGAGCTTCAGCTTCAGCATCAGCCCTTACAATGAATAGTCAAGGCTGATTTCCTTTAGGATTGACTGGTTTGATCTTCTTGCTGTCCAAAGGACTCTCAAGAGTCTTCTCTAGAACCACAATTTGAAAGCCTCAATTCTTTGCTCAGCTTTCTTTATGGATTTTAGTTTGCAAATGAGCAAGTGCTTTCCAGAGAAATATTTTTGTCCTAGATCTGTAGTGATTGCATCAACAGAAGAAATCATCCAGCTACCTAGTCTTTCTTTAAACATGACACATAAAATGAATGTGTTATTCCTCCCTGGTGGGAAATTTATTGATGGGAAAATTTACAAAATCCAGGAAAACAAACCATCTTCAAAGGAAAATAAGGGATTGAAACATTTGCTCACAAATAAAATAAAACCGGAGACAAAAAAAAAATAGTATGAATTTACATTAGTTAAACAAGGTGCTTTCATTTAATTTATTAATTAATTTATTTTTGATGTTAAGATTTTAACTTTTTCCCCATGTACACAGGGGTCTCACAGATAAGGAAGTGAAAGTCCAAAAAAGTATTTAAGCTTTAAACAGGGTGCTTGTAAAAAGATTTCATAGCTAGGTTAAGTATTAGCTATCCCTTCTCTGGTTGCTGGGCCCAAATACTCGGTTTATAATTTCTAGAACCCAAGTCTTGATGCATCCTGGTTGGGTCTGTATATATCTTGCTTCAAAGCTATCAGGAGAATGCCATGAGAGTTGGTACATCCACACCCAAGGAGAAACAGTCATTCTTCACTTAATTCAGGTCAAATCCACTTGATGAGTATAAAAGAATTCCTATTACTCATGATCTCCTATTATAAAATGTGAGGGTGAAAAATATTTGAGCTTACATTAAGACTGCAGTAGTTTTTAGAAATATTATGTACTAAGTAGAGTAAAATGAAGATTGATCATGCACTATAGGTTTGGGAAAAATACTAATTTTTCCATTTGAGAATTTCCATTTCCATTCCATTTCTATTTTCCATTTGGTTTAAATTTGAGAGTAGTAAACAAAAACCTGATTGAAGTGGACTGAAGTGAGAATGAGAGGGGAGGAAATAAGGACAGTTTTTGAAAGAGTTTTGCTGTGAAGGGAAGGGCAGAAATACAACAGTCACTGGAGGAGGCTGTGGAGTCCATTTGCTTTCTTTAATGCCATGCTTGAGTGCTCGAAAGAAGGAGAATGATGATCAAGGTACAGGAAGAGAGAGATGTAGGTGTGAAGTTCTGGAGAAGGCAAGAGGGGATGGGGTCTAGTCTACAGTGGGGAGGCTGGACTGGGTTAATGGACTGTCTCCCAAGAAAGGGCAGAGGGCATTGCTAGATTTGGGGACAGTTAGGGGATTTAGCTCTCCTATGATTTCTTCTATTTTCTCAGTAAGTGTGAAATAGATGGACATGGTTCTACAGGTTTCAGGAGTGATGAAATGGTGTGAATTGATTGTTTTAGAGACTGGGAGAGTGAACTGACCTGAAACATGAAGTAAGCTTGCTGAGTATTGCTGACAGCTCATCTGAGATCCATGGTCATTAATCCAGAATGAATTAAAGGAACATGGTTGAGTGTTACTCTCCAGCCAGGTTCAGCTGCTCTTTCTTGTGTGGATGTTGGGTGGGTGAAGAGCTGGTCTAACCAGTTCTGAAACATTGACCGTGAGTATGGTGGGCAGCTTAAGATGTTTATAACGGAGTGATTTTGGTGATAAACCCTGAAGTCTAAGCTGGGTACAGAAAGAAATGAGGGATGTGTGTGTGAGCTGTTGAGGGAAGGTGGTAGGCCAGTGAATTGGAAGTCATCATGGGGTACAGCCTAAGCAGTAGGGAACAGACTAATGAGCTGGGAGATAGAAAAGTGGGAGTCCGACAGTGGGTGCTCAACATCAAGATTCTGGGGACAGTTTAGTTATTGGTAAATAAAGGATAAACATGGGAGAGAAGATGGCTTAGTTGGTGTGGATGAAAAGATTATTCAAAGTGATAACAAGTGACTGTGAGACCAGAATATTGAATGGATTGTATACATGAATGTGGAAGTGACTGAAAATCATGACAAAATTTATAATGGAGAGAAAGAGTGAGTCAACTGCTTCAATATTCAAAAAATTAGAAGTGACCCAGAGGTCAGTGGATGACTACACTCAGGAAGAGTAGTGGGTGATACAGTCTGATGGCATGCACTTCAAAGGAGCCAGGTTTTTCAACAGAGAAGGGTAATAAAGTGGTCCCTAAACAGCAATGAAAAGTAAGGAGGATGTCTCTCTCTCTAAGCTCTCTAGTGCATAGAATATGGGAGGAAAAAGGGTACTATCTCTTGAGGGCACTGCAAGGATAGCTCAGTGGCCAAGGGAGATCCAGTGTCAGAACAAGAAAAGGGAATAGTAGGCTACAGAACAAAGAATACAAGACTCCTTGATGGTTCTCTGACCAAGAGTCCCAGAGGCATGGTGGGAAGATTGGTTCATACTGGGGATGGGTCTGGCCATATGTGGCTAAATGTTAGGGTGATTAAGGAAAGCTCGGACTTTTAATGGTAACAGAGGAAGAAATATGCAAGGGATGGTGATGGAGGGTGAGACAATCAAAGAGAGGAAAGAAGAAAAGATTTCAGAACTGAAGTTCTTCAAAGATCTTACTGTTTGAATATCGAGGAACTGCAGAATAGGAGAGCTAGAGAGGAAAGAATATAAGATATTATACATAAATAGGAGATTTTTTTCTTAAATATGCTTCTGTCATTTAATCGCTACATTCTTGGGAGAATTTTGAATTATATGATTTATTTTTTAAATTCTAAATTACATAATCTATAAAACAGTTTTAATATAGCACTTCTCATAGTGTTGTTACAAAGATTAATTGTTGATTAATGCATTTCAGTTTTTTTATGAAAAGTAAAATACATTGGATTTATTTTTTGGTTACCAAGCCTGCATTTCATTCTTAACAATATCTTAACTTACCCTTAAACAATTTCATCTCCCCTATTAAAGAAAGTCAGTTGACATAACAATTATTAATATATAATCTGGCTAAACAAGATGTCCCATCCTTGAAATTTAAATCCCAGATGGACAAAAAAGCTAAAAATGGATAGAGTTCTTTTTCATCCTTGTGGGGTGGTCTTTATCAGAAGGTTCTATTTGGTAGGCTCTCCTGGAGGTTTCTGCTTCTTTCCTCCAGGGCTTCCTTCTTTCTTGCCTATTTTCAGGGCTGGCTTTCCAAGCTTCCAACAATTGTAGTGTCTCTTTGCAGCCCCATGGACTGTAGCATGCCAGGCTCCTCTGTCCTTGGAATTTTCCAAGCAAGAATAAGGGAGCCAGTTGTCATTTCCTTTTCCAGGGCATCTTCCCAACCCAGGAATCCGATGTGTGTCTCTTACATCTCTCACATTGGCAGGCAGTTTCTTTACCTGCCTGGAAAAGCCCCAACAGTTGTAGGAGCTCTCAGTAACTTTTCAATAAATCCCATTTGCTTGAGTTAGTTAAAATCACTATCTGTTCTAAAAACCAAAAGCCCTAACTATGTATTAAGACATACTATATAAATATTGTTACTGCTACTGCTGCTACTAATAGCAATAAAAACAATGTGTCTGTCTACCACTTTGGACAGAAATAGACAAGGCTTAATTGGAAAAATAAATGAAGAGATCAAGTTCATATTATTCCCTGGAGCCCTGGAAACATTTTCAACTCATTCTCCTTCAAAGGACTATCAATCCCAATCAATGTCATTACCCATCTCCAACAAGGCTCTCAGCAACAATTATAAGACACCTTTCTAAAGCTATAAATTTGCCAAACCAGTCACAGTAAATCCAACTCTATGCCATTACAAAATAATAGCAAAGGGAAAGGCAGTTTAAGAATGTGAGTGAGGAAGGATAAATCACGGATAAAAAGATAAATTAACAATCTGAAAAAGCAATGACTCAAAAAACGGAGCATCCATTCTAATTTATAATGCAAAAGACTCCGCTGTCATCAGCCATCTTAGCCTGCAAGCAGCATACAAAGCTTCTTTACAATTTCAATAATCAGTTTGGATAACTAATATCCATATTAAAAGCCCCTCAATTTCATGCTACATTAAGAGGACACTGATGTGCCAGGCTCCTGAATGTCTCCAAATTTATCCCTAGGAATTTAAGGAGAGACAATTTGGAAACTGTAACATGTTTTTTTTTTCCCCCCTCTCTGTCTCTAATGGATAGGAGCGGAGGGGAGGCTAAGAAAAAAGTACCTGAACAAAGAAGTACTGAATATTAATCTAACCTGCAATGCTTTGAAATAGAAGGGGATCAAACAGCATTCTGCTTGTAAGTTCCTCTTCTCTTGTCTTTCTGTACTAAGGACAACACTAGATCTTGTGAGTTTTTTGGCTGCTTTGTCTCACCTCAGACCACCTCCAAGACTCCAGACATTCCTGCACTCCCTGCTTCCTTCTGTATTTGTTTATTTACTTATTTGGCTACATCGGGTCTTAGTTGCAGCACGCAGAATCTTTGTTGCACCATGGGGGATCTTTCCTTGCAATGCATGGACTCTAGTTGCATGGACTTAGTTGCTCCGAGGCATGTGGGATCTTAGTTCCCCAACCAGGGATTAAATCCGAGAGAGACCCCTGCATTGCAAGGTGGCTTCTTAACCACTGGACCACCAGGGAAGTCCCCTTCTGCTTCCTTTCTTTTACTTCATTTTTGTCCTGTCATTAGGTAGCTTCTGTGATCCTTCATGAATCTCTCCCCAAACTGACTTGGAGTATGTGGCTTCCTCAGCCCCAAATTCCATGATGTTGTAAAATGAAATATTTTCTATTCTAAGCACTACCAGTAAACAAGCCTTTTCGAAATGCAAATTTCTGAGCCCAGGTGAAACAAGGCCATCTATTTGGAAGTCACCAGCTATTTCCTTCCCATAAGCACTGAGGAGATAGCAGGATGTGAGAGGTGGTTGTCAGCCACATTTGTGACCTCTTATGGTAAACAAGGAATTATTACATGAACAATAAAGAAAGGATTGGCCCCAGATAGCTAAATGCATATGAAAGAAATGATTTCAGCAAGCCTGAATGCTTGCATCTTCCCATACATAGAAAATAGTTACTCTCTTCATGTGAGAGACTTAGTTTTCTCTTAATTAACAGTAATCTTTTAATATTCTGATTATCTGCCCCTTGCTGCAAACTTGTATATAGTCTGGTCCCTCCCCTGCCTCCTCAGAATCAGCTCTTTGGGGTTATCTGAGATACTGTCTCCCAGACTCGAGTCCTAACCTTCCCACCAAAAAAAAACTAACTCTCAACTTTTAGTTTTCGCATATTTTTTTAGTTAACCATGTCTTGGAAGATAAATAAGTCTTTCCAGTTTTAAGGATTTTGATGCCAGTCACAACTGAAAAACTATCAAGGAATCATAAAAATAATAATAAGCTAGAGAAATGACAAAGTGAAAGTAAGTGAAAGTGTTATTCGCTCAGTCATGTCTGACTGTTTGTGACCCCATGGATTGTAGCCCTCCAGGCTCCTCTGTCCATGGAATTCTCTAGGCAAGATTACTGCAGTGGGTAGCCATTCCCTTATCCAGGGGACCTTCCTGACCCAGGGATTAAACCCCTGTCTCCTGCGCTGCAGGTGGATTCTTTACTATATGAGCCATCAGGGAAGCGCCTGAGAAATGACAAAGATTAACAGCATTGTGCAGAGGATGCAGTCTTTGGTCCTACTAAGTCCTGGTGTCTAGAAGTTCTATTGCACTCTCACACTCTGATTTTCTATTGAGGATGAGGCCCATCTCCATCTCTAGTTTTTGTCTGATCCTGTCCCTCTGTAGGGTCATGCAGATCCCTTCCTCAACACCAGTCTTCCTGCCAGTGCTTAACCTGAAGATTCCAACCACCATTTTTGAGAGCATAATTTTTGGCAAATGGAAATGAGCCCATTAAAGAGAATTTTATTTGGATAACTTAATCTTTGTATTGCAGTGCCAGATGAAGTAACACCTCCTCAAATGTCATTGCCCAACCCAGATCATTAAAATAGCTTTCAGCCTGAAAATGGGGTGTAGAATCCAAAGGTAAACCAGGGACAAAGGAAGGGCTAATGTTGTGCTTTGTGACTTTGGATTTCAGTTTTCCCCATGACGTGGTCTTCATAGGCAGAATAGGGACAGCACACTTTGAAACGGAAACAATAGAGACAGAGCGTCATAATGAAACCACAACTTAGGAAAATGCTTTACATATGAAATGATTTGAGTCAACTATAAAATCTCTCTCTGTGATGGTTTACTCATCAGTTTCAACCTGAGAAACTTCCATGGCAGCAAGAAAAAAGCAATTCATCCTTAGTAGCAGCTAACAGAATTAGCCGAGAATCATGCAACTTACATCAGGACATAATACACGCCCACTGGTACCTGCACCCTTGCCACCGGATCATATTCTGGGGCAAACCATATTAGAAAAAGAATCTTCCAGTGATTTATCTTCCCTGAGCCTGTACGTAATTAAGTTCTCCATTTGTGAGAAAGGGACGCCTACATGTTAGCAGCCCCTAAGTGAGAGGTAATTTGACTTTATTTACTCAATCTGAAGAGAAAGAATGCTGATGCTATCAAATGCTGTTGGCAGAAATGGTGCACATTCGTAAATGCAATGAAAGCATGATTCTTCTATAAAAAACATGATTGAATCTCACAGTTCAAACTTGCAACAGGTTTTTTTAAAAGATGGCTATTGCTATTGTTATTACTTTATGTAAGCAATCAAGCACAATTTCTTTGATTCTATCAAATATTAGGTCTTATACTAGATGTTAAGAGTGCCAAGATGAGGAAATAGTATTTTTGCTTGCAAAAACATCATGGTCCAGTGGTAGAATAATACATGCCTAAGGATCTGAAAGCTTATTTCCTTCAAGATCACAGCATTTCTGAAGGATAGCAAAGAGGTGCCACGAGGGTCATAAAGAGATTAAAATTTGTTGGATTAGAAGTACGGTAGGGCAGTAAATACTGATATTAAAAAGGATTGATTGTCTAAGAGCAACATAACTTTTTAGCAAATGGAACGCTGCCAAGTGTGGCTAGTGAGTCATCTCTCTATCTTCCTCCAGTGCACTTTCCAGACAGTTGAGACAGAGAGAGGTCAGTAATTCCTGGCCTAATGACTCTGTCCTTGAACTTATAGGATATTCTGTCTCTCTTTGCATGTGAAAACTCAGCGGGCCCTGACTGGGAGTATTCTAGCTTCTGTCTAGTCCTCCATCTAATAGGAGCTAATGTTTTAGATGGGGACTGAATTTTCCTGAATTTCCCATGCACTGGATACAAACGTCCTATCAACGTGCACCCAACAGCCTCACAGAGGTGTTCAGTGGGTTATTACCAGGCTATGCTGCTTCCCCAGTAGCAGTATCTACTTCCTATCTTTCATTTCTCCCTTATCAATCCATCTGATATAATGCTGTCAGCTTAATCCTTCTGTAATCTATTTCTAACTAAACCACCACCATCCTCAACATTCTTCATTGCCTTCCCATGGCTTATCATAATCCTTACTAGTTAATGAAAGGTCTCAGTGATCTGGCCTCAACATACTTCTCCAGCTGTACTTTGTTTTTTGTTTGCTTTTTGGTCTTTTTTCCTTAAATCTTAACCAGCAACTATGCATAATTTCTCCAATCCCATGTCTACAATTAAGTTTCCTGCCTCAGGATCTTGCTTATTATTCTACTGCTTGGAAAGCACTTTTTCTTTCCCATCCGTGAAATCCCAGCCATCATCCAAGGCTGTTTTCTAATGGTGCCTCCAGAAAGTTATCTCATGATATCTCAAATTATATGCTGCTGCTGCTGCTGCTAAGTCATGTCAATCATGTCCGACTCTGTACGACCCCATAGATGGCAGCCCACGAGGCTCCCCCGTCCCTGGGATTCTCCAGGCAAGAAGACCAGAGTGGGTTGCCATTTCCTTCTCCAATGCATGAAAGTGAAAAGTGAAAGTGAAGTCGCTCAGTCTTGTCCGACTCTTAGCCACCCCATGAACTGCAGCCCACCAGGCTCCTCCATCCATGGGATTTTCCAGGCAAGAGTACTGTAGTGGGTCGCCAGTGCCTTCTCCACAAATTATCTGCATAATATCCCAAATTAATTTGAGTCATTTAATAAACAGACAGCATGTGCATCGTCCATCTGTCCATCCTAAATTGCTTGAGTCATGTCCAACTCTTTGTGACCCTCAGAACGATAGCCCACCAGGCTCCTCTGTCCACAGGATTCTCCAGGCAAGAATATTGGAGTGGGTTGCCATTCCCTTTTCTAGGAGATCTTCCCAACCCAAAGATGGCACCCAGGCCTTCCGCATTGCAGGCAAATTCTTTACTATATGAGCCACTAGGGAAGTTCTTTCACATTTTTTTTCCCCACAAAAAATCTACTGTTTAATACAAGAGGGTAATATAAAGAGCTAAAAATTTATTCAGCAAACATGACTGCTTTTCCTAGTAGATTCTAGACACATACAAAATTATATTCTTGGAAGTTTAAAAGCAATTTTCCTCTTTTACTTTTTTTTTTTTTTACCTGAATTACAGTAGAAGAAATATACATCATTTTCTGTCTAGAGTTGGAAACATTTACTCTCTTCAATTTTATAACCTATTCATCGGTTACATTTTGAAGAAAAAAAAATGCAGCACTACAATTTGAGAATGAGAATGTAATTTAGAAATGGAAGAGAAGGAAAGTAGAATCACAGAGGATAGTCTCTCATAAGTTTAGGTCTGGAAAAATCCAGTGATTTCACAAATTAGCTGAAAAGCTTGGTATCTGGAGGAGTTATAAACATCCTCTTTGTCTTTATCTTCTAGACATTATACCTAGTGTGCTGCCATTAATTACTAGCGGAAACGTGGCCAGAACCCCTCTCCCTGCTTTTGTGTTTACACAGCGTCAGGAGATCAGTTAAAGATCCACACAGTGTTGAGAGTTGGGTTGGGTTTTAGAAATCAGGGGTGCCCCAGTGCTGTCTACCTGCACTCTATGGAGATCTTTGAGGGTGAACCCAGGTGGCGCTGTGTGTGCTCAGGTACTAAGTCCTGTCTGACTCTTTGAGACTCCATGGACTGCAGCCTGCCACGCTCCTCTGTCCATGGGATTTCCCAGGCAAGAATACTGAGCAGGTTGCCATTTGCTCCTCCATGGGATCCCCCGACCCAGGGTTCAAACCCGTGTCTCCTGCATCTCCTGCACTGCAGGCAGATTATTTTACTGTTGAGCCACCAGGGTGTGGTCAGGATTCAGGGAAATACTTAGCAGGATTCCAGGCATCTATTCTCTAGGTTTCACACACAGAGAACTGCAATTTCATTAGCTTTATTTAAGTTTCTAAGAAGGATCTTACTTTTAAAAAAGTTTGCTGTGGTTAATAAGTTTAAAACCAGTAATCTTGGCCATTTCTTGTATTTTCCAGTGAAAAATCGGAGGCTCAGATAATTAATGAGACTTGCTCAAGGTCACATAAAGGGGTGACAGAGCAGTAGTCAGGAACTTAATGTGCATTTCCTCATTTCAGAATATTCCCCAAAGGAGTCTGGAAAAGGAGTGAAGGGATGAATGAATGGATGGATTGGTGGGTAGATGGTGGGTGGGGGCATGGATGGGTGGATAAGCGTTTGAGTGGATGCATAAATGCATGTCTGTTGGACTTGATCCAGTTTCACCCATCATTTCATGGGGCATGAAAAGGAAAATGGATTGGGCATCAGAAGCCTTGGATGCAAATTTCAGTTCTGTCATTTATTGTTATGAGAATTTGAGAAGGTTCGTCTTCTCTCAGCTGCTGTTCTTCATCTACAAAATGGAGTCAGTAATATATTCACCTTGCAGTCACAACAAAGAGTAAATGACATATTGTTTAGAAGAACCCAGGTGCAGTTCCTGTGCCAGGAATGTTAGGATAATAAATAACAATTGCATGACAAAACCCAGCCCTTGACACAGAGATAAAAATTTTGATTATGAAGTATTCTAATAAGAAATGGAAAACTAATAAAAATAATAAACTAAACCATATAAATAACCCAAATAGATTGATTATTCTCCATTTGCTTCTCTCTTCCCCTACCTACACTCCATTCATTCTCCATCCTTCTTGTGATCTATGGGGCTGAACCCTAGATTCTCTTGCCTTCTCCCTTTTGCTTGAGTTCGGCCAACTGAAGGCAATAAATGGAGATAGGCAGGCAGAAGAAAGATGTTGGAGCATTTCTTTCTTCGCTCTTCCCGGTGTGGCCCTGCAGTTCTGATGGTGGTTTCATACCATACTGTCCTAACCCTGTTTGCTCCTGCTGTTCCTTTCAGACCAGCCCTAGTAACTGCTTCCCGCTCTGGCCAGACCTTAAGCACCTTAACATCTCTTATCGCTTCCTTTGTGCTGTGCTTAGTCACTCAATCGTACTCCCATGGACTGTAGCTTGCCAGGCTCCTCTGTCCATGGGATTTTTCAGGCAAGAAAACTGGAGTGGGTTGCCATTTCCAAGGGATCTTCCCAACTCAGGGATCAAACGTGCATCTCCTGTGTCTCCTGCATACAAGCAGATTCTTTACTGCTGAGCCACCAGGGAAGCCCTAGATACAATGTGATCCAGTAGATTAAATGTGGACACCAATGACATCCACATGGACAAGGCCTTGTAGGATAAGACCCCTACAAATTATTGCTTTCCTCCTCTTAGACTTAATGACCTGCCTTATTTTTCAGGTTGAAAGAATAAACTTGGAGCAAATGAAGCTGATAGGATGGCATAAGAAGAGAGTAATCTAAATTCAAAGATTTATTCAATTTCAAAAGGAAGGGAATTTGTAGTTGGCACTGGATCTGGGGCCATGACTTGTCCTCAACTCATTTTGCTGTGCATAAGGACTGAGAATGAGTTGGGGACATGCAGTCCAGATAGTCACAGTGAAATACAAAAAGAATTGGGCAAATTAATGACTGTACTACCTCCAAGATAGACTTCTCCAAATAGCCTCCTCTTTGCTGTGGCTAAAATGAGTTGTTTCAGATCCCTTTTCCTTTCTTCTATTGCATACCATGGACTGACTGTTGAGAAACGAACATACCAGATTGTGTCCCTAGCCAACAGTTGACTGTGCTTTAAGACATTTTCAGGGATGTCTTAGGAAAACAGACTCACAGCCAAATTTCATTGCCTTCTCTAATAATAAAGTATACTTTTGTTAAAAGTAACATACTGTATTTAAAGACTAACTTGTTAGATGTATTGGAATTGAATTCATGAAAGTAATGCAGGAAATTCAGACATTTAGCTGAATGTTCACAGTTAAATACTGTGGTACCACTATAGAACATTAGTGTAGTCAGTTGACAGCAAAATATCAGCTCTGTAGGGACAAACAATAATGTCTTTTTTTTCTAATTCCTTTCTTCAAATGTACTTTTGAAAGCTTCATTTGCTATGACAATTGAATAACAGCCAGGGAAGACCCCACAGCTTTGCAAGCAGCTTTAATAGTATAGTTCATGCTACTTTACAAATCCAATTTCATGTCCAATGTTTTCCTCTCCTCACTGCTGGTGAGACATCTAACCTTTACTCCTTCACTCCTCCCAGTCCAGCACCTTATGAGATGATGCAGAATCAACTTCTTTGTCAATTCTACTTTTTAAAAATTGAACTACAGTTGATTTACAATGCTGTGTTAGTTTGAGGTGTACAGCAAAGTGATTCAGTTATACATACATATATATCTTTTTTTTCAGATTCTTTTCTCTTATAGGTTATTACAAAACATCGAGTCTATTTCCCTATGCTGTGGAGTAGGTCCTTGCTGGTTATCTGTTTTAGAAACCCAGCCAAGGATGCTTTGCATTATCATACCCACTGGCTCTCTCATCTCCTTCCTGGCATCTTCCTGCCCCAGGATTTAGTCTCATGTACTACGCTAGAAAAATCATGTTCTTCACTGACTGTCAAAACTCTTAGCTTCTAGAGTGAAAATATTTGCAAACTATAACCTTCCCACGGATGTGTTTCCTATGACCTGCTGAAGATCTCTGAGACCTTTTGTCTGCATCTTTATACACTGCCTGTGCTGAGCTTTCCACCTCCTGGGCTCTGTCAACTTGTCAAAACACCCCATTACCTCTTACTAAACTTCCCTCACCTGTCACAGCAGGTTTCTTGTCTGTTACTAAAAAGTTGAGACTTCCTGCTTTCCTCCTTATCTACAGTTGTAACCTCTAGCCCACTGCAGTAACTGTTCTATTCTAGGAGGTGTGCCTTATTCTTGCTCCTACCCTCCCACTGTTATTCATTCCCTTCAATCCTGGCCATATTTTGCACTGAACTGCCCTAGCCAGTTGTGATTATTTTGTATCCTGAATTTGTCATAAGGAATTGTTGGCATTTACCTCCAATTAAAGTAATGATTTGCCATTGGTTTTTGAAATTACTCAGACCTGAGCTTGAACCTTAGTTCTGCTAATTATGACTTGGAAGGAATAATCTCTCTGATTACAAAGTCTTCATCTATAAAATTTAATGGACATAATGCTTGGATTAAGCAAAGCATATTTTGTTGGCTATAAGGCATTATTGATTTTAAGACAGTTTATGAGATATTAATATTTAAGAAAAATGTGTATCTTAGAATTGATGTGAAAATGTACAAACAACACTTTTAGCCCAATATCTGACCAAGAGTAAGTGCTCAGTAGATCAGACTCATTTCCCTTCCTCATCTCTTTGATTTCCCTTTACCCCACTGTCTCCTTCCTCTTTACAAATCAATGGAAAAAAACAAAACGAAAACATCAGAAGGGAAAGTAGGGGATGAATAAAAGATCTGGGAATTATTTTTCAGTTAATTATTAGTAAAGTAGTTAAGTATTACTAAAGTAGGGGCTTACCTGATATCTCAGTTGGTAAAGAATCTGCAATGCAGGAGACCCCGGTTTGATTCCTGGGTCGGGAACATCCACTTGAGAAGGGATTAGGCTACCCACTCCGATATTCTTGGGCTTCCCTGGTGGCTCAGCTGATAAAGCATCTGCCCGCAGTGTGGGTTAGATCTCGGGGTTGGGAAGATCCCTTGGAGAAGGGAAAGGCTACCCACTCCAGTATTCTGGCCTGGAGAATTCCATGGACTGTATAGTCCAGGGGTTGCAAAGATTCGAACACTACTGAGTGACTTTCACTTTCACTACTAAAGTACAGCTGCTTTACAATGTTGCGTTAGTTTCTACTGTACGGCAAAGTGAGTCAGTCATATGTATACACATATCCCCTCGTTTTTAGCTTTCATTCCCATTTAGCTCACCACTCATTTAGGGCAGCACTGAGTAGAGTTCCCTGTGCTACACAGTAGGTTCTCGTTAATCATCTATTTCATATATGAAAGTATCTATATGTCAATCCAATCTCCCAGTTCATCCCACCCCCCCTTTCCCTCCTTGGTAGCCATAAGTTTGCTCTCTACACCTGTGTCTCTATTTCCGCTTTGTAAATAAGCCCATTTGTACCATTTTTCTGGATTCCACATATAAGTGTTATTTCACAATATATGTTCTTCTCTTTCTGATTTCACTCTGTACGACAGTCTCTAGGTGGAAATTATTTTGATTTTGTCTTTTTGTCTAAACAGAAGCTTTTTTCTCTCTTAAAGTCTAAACATAGTGCTAACCCCAGAAATATAGTTTCCTGAAGAAAATGGTTGGTCCACCTTTGGAGTTAGGGAAAATTCATGGACCAGGCATAAAACAGAGGAAAAGAGATGTTGCTCAGTTTTCACTGTATTATCACCAAGATCATAATATATCGCTTGCCACAGGTATATTTAGGGGGACATTTCAATTTTTTAACACAGAAATGCTATTTTTGTATAGTAGGCATCTGTATGGCCACCAAAAAAGGCTATATAATTAGGCAGGGTGATATTATGGAGAAACTCTTGGTCATGATAATTAGTTCAAACTGTTCTCCTGAATGTGATGCTGCTGCTGCTAAGTCGCTTCAGTTGTGTCCGACTCTGTGCGATCCCACAGACGGCAGCCCACTAGGCTCCCCTGTCCCTGGGATCCTCCAGGCAAGAACACTGGAGTGGGTTGCCATTTCCTTCTCCAATGCATGGAAGTGAAAAGTGAAAGTGAAGTCACTCAGTCGTGCCCGACTCTTAGGGACCCCATGGACTGCAGCCTACCAGGCTCCTCCATCCATGGTTTTCCATTGCCTTCTCTGCCTGAATGTGATGGGAGAGCATGAAAAGATTTAAATAGATAAGAATGAGATAATCAGATCATTATTTGCATTTTCAAGGAAGTCATTCAGGGCAATGTGATGAAGAAATGAATGAATGAAAGCAGAGATGCTCTCTCTCTACACTGGAGCCCAAAGCCACCAAGGTCCTTAAATCCCAAGCCAGTAGATGCCTGGTGAAGGTGCAATGGACCAAAAGTCAATTAAGTCCAGCCACACAGAGTCACCAGCAAGCAGGAAGAAGAAGAAAAACAACTTTACTATATATAGTTGCTTATTGTTTTCAAATTCGGTTTTCAGAATGGAGAGCACAAATTATGTTAGGTCACATTGAAACCTATTATTCTGCAGTAATAATGCTTATATTGCTTAGGTGAAGTTGATATATAACAAATGCTGGGGGAAGGTCATCAAAAGGTACAAAGTTCCATTATAAAATAAACAAGTTCTTGAGATCTAATGAACAACACGATGATTGTAGTTAACACTCTTGTACGATATATTTGAAAATTGTCGAGAGGGTAGATCCTAAAAGTTCTCATCACAAAGGAAAAAAAATTTATTTTCTCCCTTTTTTTAAACTATTTGATGTGATGGATGTTAACTAAACTGAGGTGGTAATCATTTTGCAATGTATCTAAGTCAAGTCATTTTGTTACGGACCTTGAAAACACTGTATATAAATTATATCTCCCTTATTATATACATATATAACACTGAAAGAAAAACTAAAGTCAGAAATGTCACAAGAATGTAGCAAGGATCTAGGGATTAAGACTGCCTATGGAACACCTGGATACTGTACCTGGGCATGAAGAGTCCTATTTGCAGACTTAATGGGCATCTTAGGGTACACATTGAAAGAAACTTTAGGACTAATTATTCTTAGCCAGAAGACAATACCTGGACAGGAGCTCCCAGGGAGGACAACAAAATCTCTCTCAATAAGGTACCTCAGTCCTTTCTTAAGAAAGAGAATTTTTGTTTGATGGACAAGTTTGTGCCACTGAAGTACATCTAGTTCAGTCTCCAGAAGCTTTTTACAGCTTTTTCAAAAAGGAGATTTCCTTTAGAGAATTCAATGATGCACAATGAAATAGTGTCCACAGAAATACAGACTAATTAATTACAGGGTCTCTGAGGCTGAAATAAATGGGTAGAGCCAATTATGGCCCTTATTGATTTAACTGGAAACAAGAACAGCAATAAAAACCCATGTCTGGGAAACAAGGCTTGACTGAGCCACCACCAAGAGACAGGAACAAAACTCTGGGGCCTCCGTAGACTTTGGAGGCAATGCATACCATACTATGATGCTCAGTCTAAACTCACTTGACCAGTGACTCGAAGGCATCTTGTTCTGAGTAAGTTTCAGAGTGAGAGAAGGCAAGGCTTTCAGGCCACACCTCTATTGTGCTTACTCCTGCTGTTCTCCTCTTCCTCAGCCCATATCAGTGACCCCATTGGAAGTTTCTTAGGAGCAGCCTTCTAAAGGCAAAGGGACCTTGGCTGTGGTCCTGGCAGCTGCCTAGCTTTCCTTTTCCCTGCCTATTTGATAAATCTTGTCATGTAGGTTCTTGGTGATTGCACAAACTGCCATATATCTTTTCCATAAACTCATCTACTTTATAAGGGAGCCCAGATTGATTTCAGAATCTTGGAACTAAAAAGCCTGGCTGATAGATACAGTGATAAATATCACTCACATGGAAGTAAAAAGGTCACTGACCCTAAAAGCAATGCAATCAATCAGAAGAACACATTGTAGTGCAAATGGAAGTCAGTGTAAATGCATAACCAAATATCTGTGAGAAAAAAGGCCAACCAATAATCATGAGTTTCAGAAATTGGCTGGAATCCATGTTGTGTTCCATGAGGTTGGGCTTGTATGAAGGGCAATCAGAGCATCCCTCAAGATGCATGCAGAGTTCAAGAAATATTTTTGGATTAATGAAGCTCACGAGGCCATAAAAGTGGGATGTGAACATTCATAGCAGCTTGATTTACAATAGCCCCTAACTAGACACAACCATATTATCCATCATCAGGCAAATGGAAGAAAAAATATCATGTAACAATAAAATGGACCATTATTTAGTAATAAACAATGAACTACTGATATATGCAACCATATGTGGCGAATCTCACACAATATTATGTTGCATGAGAGCATATATTATACATTTTCTTTTACATAAAGTTCTAGAACTGGCAAAAACTAATCTGTACTAACAGCCATCACATCAATGGTAGTCTGAGGTAAGGGGGAGGGAAAGACTTTAAAGGGGCACAAAGCAATATACTGGATGATGGAAACGCTGTACAGCTTGAAAGGAGTGGTGGTTCCAATTATATAGACAATTTTCAAGTCTCATCAAACACATCACTCTTAGAGGTACTCATTTAATTGTACATAAATTATATCTCAACAAAGTTGATTAGAAAACTCATGAACTGGTCAAACATAAATGTATGGTAAACATTTTGTTGTTGTTTAGTCTCTAAGTCATGTCCAACTCTTTTGTGACCCCATGGACTATAGCCCACCAGGCTCCCCTGTCCATGGGATTTCTCAGGCAAGACTACCGGAGTGGGTTGCCATTTCTTTCTCCAGGGCATCTTCTTGACCCAGGGACTGAACCTAAATCTCTTGCATTGTAGGAAGATTCTTTACTACTGCGCCACCAGAGAAGCCCATAGTAAACATAAGCTCTGATTTAACACCTTAGTTTGTATAGATTTTGAAATCAAACAGCTGAATATGAATCTAAGACATTCCCTTCATTTTGTAGCTATATAATCTTGACTAATTTACCCCAGGTTTTAGAATATTGAAATCCTCACATATTTCACAATGAGGATTAAAGGAGATAACCTGAAACTATTTAGCACACAGTAGAAACTCAAGATTCTAGTTTCCATATACTACTAAATTGAATTCATGGTGCTCTGAGTAAAGCTATACACTAGCTTACTTCTGAGGAAAGCAAAATTAGCAACTGCTTGCATGTAGATTGCTGTGGGGCAAGAAACCATAATTAGACTGAATTATCACTGTCTGTGGAACACACATGAAAAAAGGTTCTAAACTTATGACATGAGACTGAAGATTCATATCTGGCATACTGTTGAGCATAACAGAACTCTGGTGAGTCTGAAGCTATGCAGGGTTGGAGCATGTTCTTTGGAGTCAAGACAATCCTAACCCACTGCTATTTACCAAGTAAGAACTTTGAGCATGCAAGTTCCCTTCCCAAGCTTCAGATTTTCATCCGTAAATGGGAGGACATACAACACGTACTTCAAATGGTTGCTGCGAGAATTTTTAAGTGAGGTAATACAGTCAAAACATTGAGCACAATATTATTTTGTCATTACTAAACTGATGTCTTCTCTGTATTTATTTAATGGACCCATCCATTGCAGTCTACTTGTTATTTTTGATAGCTCTATTTTAAACAACATACAGAATAAGTCCAGTTTTGTAAAATTAGAAGGACTTTAGAGAAGTGAGAAAGCACTGTATATGGCTCTGGTTATACCTATAAACTTACTATGACAAAGCATATTTTAGGCTCTCCATATCTATGGGTATCGATACAAAGAAATGAGAATCTGCTGAAGAGAAAGAATATCAGAGCTACCCTTGACAATTACCTTCAGAATCATTTCAGGAGAATCTTCAGGGAGTTAAGCCCTTATTATCAGTAATAATTTGCATGGGCATCTCTAGCTGAAACTGGCAGGTGCTAGTTAGAACAGCTCACTGGGAGTAGGTGACACATAGACCATGAATTTTTTGAGGATTCATTCATTTTTTTACACTTATCTTCTGGGACATAATACACCCTTAAGAGTTGTTAGCTGGGGTTGGGGAAAGGGAGATTGAGAGTAAGCAGTACCGATAATAGCTTGTATACAGGAACCTGAGCTTCTTTTCAAGCCTCCTTTCACAGAAAATGATAGGAATGATCAGCAACCATTCATGAGCAACGATCAAAACTGACAGGAAATACTGAAGGAGGCACACCTAGAGAGCATGGAACATTAACAACATAGGCTATTTAATTTATACAGGAAAGAGTTATAATTAGTGGAAAAAATATACCATATGACTGTGAAAATAAGAGGTTTCCTTTAGGTTTTATTCAAAATTAGTCTAAATAATTGAGCCACACAAAAGATAAAGAAGTCACATTTTAACACCTCGAAAGCTACCCTATTAATTGGTAAAATCAAATACAAAGAGGATAAACAAGCTGAGATCAAACCTCATGGTTTCTTCATACAATGCTGAAGACTTAATTTCAGGATACAAAAGTACTCAAAGAGTATTTTGTAATTACAAACCAATAAGAAAATCCATCCAGGAGGAATAATTATATAATTTCTGCATGGCTTCATTGTGCAAAGCTCAGAGAACAGGAAAAAATAGACTCCTCTATTATTATGAGTGCTGCAGAGAATGACTCACTGTTACAACTGGGACGACATCCTAGATTAGTTTTTTTTTTTTTTTTCCCCCCATTGTGTATCATATAAGAAATTAAGCAGACTATATTTCCTAGTAATTTTTTTTTAAATTTAGAAACTCCAAACCCTAATTCAGTTTCTGAGACTCTTGCCAGTAACAAGATCAGCAACAGGGTTAAGCTATTATTAAAAATATAAGAAGTTTCTCTTTTGAAATGTTTTTCATATGCCTTAAATTGTTGGTCTTCACTGGCAGGAAATTAATGTATATCTTCAGTGACCTGTAGTTTCATAAATATTTATGATAGCAAAATGCCATCTGTGTAAATAATTGGAGTTTAGTTTTTAAATTCTTAAGACTAACATCATATATTACAGTAAGAAACATTTCATTTGCTCTAATCTTGCTGCTGAATTTTAATCAGTAAATATTATAACAACCTCATTGAAAATCTACATATTATTAAGAATACATTACAGCACTCAAGACTAAAAATTTATTGGTAATAAAGTAATAACATGACTATAAACAAATTATTCTAAAAATAAAAATGATATTTTTAGAAGCTAGCTGAACCTAGTGGAGTAATTTTTTCACAGTATATGTAAATCAAACAGTACACTCTCAACTTCTAGTGATATATATCAATTATTTCCCAATAAAATTGGCAAAAAAATCTTTTAACCTTCCATTTATCTCAAAAAGAAATTGAAAATTTATAAATTTTTGCCCCATAAATTATGCTTATTTACTAATTTCCATTATTATTTTTCAGCAAAGCTTATAGCTAAAAAAAATGTAAGACCTCCTTTTACTATAAACCTTGGTAATCCTTCACCAAAAAGTGAACTCAGCCTTGGATGTTTTGTCTGAGAAACACAAACAAGAAAATGCTAAAGAGCAGCAAGGGTAAGCTGTGGTCTAATTAGTCCATCCTAAAATATGCTATAATATAGAACCTTGCTCATATTTAGCCCTATAACCCATCTTTCGTTTAATTTACATGTTTTAGACTCATATACTAGAAATTCAAAGATATAATGAAAACCAGGCCCTGAGATGGAGGATCACACAGCCTCTGAAATTCCTCACTCTCTGCCCTATAGATTCCCCATGTAAACTCTAGCTATGCTTGGACTACCTAGGTCAGATCTCACCTATGGAACTAATCAACCTCTTTACCTGTGAACAGATGCCTAGCAAGCATATTGCTGAACCAAGCCAGCTGCTGGCAAAATGAAAGAAGGTCTTTACAATAAATTATCCACATTTCATAGTATTGGTTATTATTATCCCACTCAAAAAAATTTTTTTTAAGCTAGGAAATGATTATACATCCAGTATGACCAAGACTTCTACATTCTTCCTGCTTTCTTTACTTTCTTCTCAGGGTAACTAGACCCATCTATTCTCTGGTCATTGGGCTATGTATGGGAGATACTGTCATGCGAGCTGGCTGCATGACTCCCAGAAGTTCTATCTGTGTTCCAGGCCAAGCAACTCCTGTTTCTGAACATCAGGGATCCTGAAACACAAGCCTTCTGGGAGATCCTTTGAACCTAACCCAGAAGCAGATTTCACTTCTATGGGCTATATTACAAGTTTCCCTGAAGGAAACTAGATTGGAAGAAGAAATTAAAAGAGGCCCCAGAGAGAAGATACACAGGTGTGAGCGTGGCAAGCAGTACAGGCCATGGGGAGGAATGGCAGAGGGTCTGGGAACAAAGTGACTGTGCTCAACCATTCGGCAGCCATACTACTGCCACTGATTCCTAATAGGTTGCTTCAGCTCCCTTTCTCACCTTCCCCCTTCACCCCTGCAGTCACTGTATGTGTCTAAAAAGATCCCAGCAGGAGGATAAATATTAATTATTATTGTGTCTTGAAGAACAGAGTCACTCAGTCTCTCTATTTCTCTTTTTGACAATGCCATGAAGAATGTGGGGTCTTAGTTCTTTGATTAGGGATCGAACCCACCCCCCAGATGCATTGAAAGTGCAGAGTCTTTAACCACTGAACTGCCTGGGAAGTCCCGAGTCAGCCTATCTGAATATAGAAAAATAACAGGGAAAGCAATAGGGCATAAATGCAAGAAAATAGGATTTGAAACTGTGAACTGGAAAGGGCCATTTACTAGTTGTATGACTTTATGCTTCTTTCATATGTAAAATAGAGAAGTTAATAATAATACCATGATAAGTGAGTGTGAAGTTAAGATACAGAACTCTAACAGCAACTATTTTGCAATTACTCAGAAGAGTGGATTTTTGGATAAGGTTTAATTAATGACCTCTACATCCAAGACTCACTAGGAAAGGGGCCTGAGGCTCCTTGCAGGATATTAGACATTTGGTTTGCTACTAGGTCTCTAGATTCGAATTAAGGATAGTAACATTAATAGTGTATTAATACAAAGCCTCAGCCGACTTGGTCTCCACTCTTTTTCTTCTTGTAACTGCGTGCTTACTGTAGCAGTGTGGACTTGGTCCAAAAAAGCTCTCTGCAAAGAAAAGTACCAAAAGCAGTGTGATTTCCTTGGCCCACATCTCTTGATTCCATTCAAGCACACTAACTTGCCAACCTAACAGAAGCCTGTTCCTTCCTCTTCCAGTGTAACAGCAGTAAATTTTGAACAGAAATACACAGCAGCAGGGTCTTCCTTTTCCTTCTCAAATTGAATGCTAGTGCATTTTGAATACTTCCAGGATGAGTAGTTAGGGATTCCAAATGTTGTCTATGTATTTCTTGTTTACCTTAATCTTAAGTTTTAGTTTTTTCTTTATTTGGATCTTTTGAGTGAAAAAAATAAATTTGTACAAAATATGAACTCCAAGTCATAAACAACAGATTCTGAAGAAACCAAAGCTCTTCAGGTTTTGTATCCTTCCTCATCAGCAACAGGAAAAGAGCAAAGACAGTTTCCTCACTGTAGTTTAGGTGGCACATCTGTGGGATACTTAAATTCAATTTTTACTGTGAGAAACACCATTCCTGAATATTCTGCTTATAAAGCAATAAACATGATGTGTGTCTGGCTGATTTTCTTGCCCTCTTTACCAGGAGGAAAGAAAGCTGCTAGCTATGAGATAGTAACATCTATAAATTATCTTGCTTCTTTGGATGGGTGAAATGAGTTGATTTATCATCTGTTATGGTCAAAAATACGGTTCTAGGCCAAGCATACAATTAGACACGATCCATTTTCAAGTGCAAAGAATATGAAGAAAGAATAAAAATACAATTTTCAAATTTATTTTTTATTCCAAATAAAGAGATCTAACTTAGGCCATAAGTGGGAGAGTCACAACTATCTATATCCTTCCAGCTCCATGAACATTAAATTGAGAGTGTAATTTGTATTTGCTAAATTCAACAGAGACTGCAGCAACAAACACGTGGGTTCAGACTTCAATCTCTGAAATTTGCTTTAGCAGAGTAATTATTTTTCTGATTTCAGATTTATATGGTTCTCAACCTCTTTCTGTCATTTTCTTTACCCTGAACTCCTGCTTAGTGTTCTTTTTGTTGTTATTGTTCTTTCTACATTTCTGACTAGTGATAAACTTTCTTACCAATCAAGATAGTACAATCTTCATGTAAAAAACAAATGTGAGGGGACAGACTGACTATAGAATCTTCTCGTGCTCAGACTGGGGCACCTGATATTTCCCTACAGAGATGTGCTGGCCTAAGGGACATGCCACTTTGCAGAAGTCCTTCATGTCTGAAGTTGTGATGGCAAAACAACCCTCAACTCTTTAGTGCTCTAGGCAGTATCTCTTTGAAAGAGTAACAATGTCTTAATCTCAGTACCTAGGCTGTTGATACAGGAAGGCCTTGGATATAATCCTCTCATTTCAAAGATGAAGTAATTAAGATCCAGTAAAAAAAAAAAGGGACTTGTCCAAGGTTATCTAATTTGTGGCAGAGCTGGCTCCAAATGCAGGCCTCCTGATTCCTAGTCCAGAATTTTTTTCCCCATACTGTTTGGCCTTGGCAGGCTGTAATCAATTTTCACTTTTAAAGTTATACTTTTTTTTTAACTTAGTTCCTCAAAAAAGAACATATTCCTGGAGCTTCATGGCTTTGTGTCATTATCAAGTGATCACTATCCCTCTTGGGAAGAAATTCAATAAAATGCTTTATAAAAGTTTCAGCCCCTTCTTGCAGGGGTCTCTTAAAATCCATTGAATGTACTAGTTTTATAAGTCCTATTAACTAACCAATTCTTACTAACAAGACAGGCAAAAGAGAAGGATAACAGAAGTGAAGAAGGTAATGAAATTCCCCAAGATCCAATAGTTCCAGGAGACTTAAGAACTTGGTAACATATTTCTCATTTTACAGAAAAGAAAAAAAGAAAACAGATTAGAGATCTGGGTAATTTTGCCAAGGGTCTACTTACACAGCAGAACTAGGATCTCAACCTGAACCACTTTGATTTACAAGCACAAGCTTGTTGAGTCAAATGTTTTTAAGTGAAGTATAAAGATAGAGGAAGTTGTTCTTTAGAAAAATCAAACTATGTCTCTGACATTAAAAATTTCCCTATATGACTCCTCTGGTCCTCTGTCAATGTTCCCCATAGAAGAAGGTGAAGTACCTAAAAGACTCCTTTAATGCTGTTAATAAACAAAGCAATGTTATTTAAACCTTTAGGTGATTTTGTCAGTCAATGATATCACTAATATTCTTCCCTACATAGGGAATGTACAGAAGGTCATGGAAAACTTTTGCGACCCCCTATACTATAGTCCACCAGGCTCCTCTGTTCATGGGATTTCCCAGGCAAAAATATTGGAGTGGCTTGCCATTTCCTTCTCCAGGGAATCTTCGCGACCCAGAGATGGAACCCGCATCTCCTGCGGCTCCTGGGTTGGCAGGTGGATTCTCTACCACTGAGCCACCTGGGAACTGATCATGGGATGCCTAGAAAACTATAAATTTTTCAGAGTAGCTCTGTTCTGGTGCCAGGGTGACTAGATTGGCTACAGGAGGCCACCTTAGTCACATTTTGAGTTCATTTGTCATTTTCAGATTTCTCATTAGAAGAGACAGAGGGTTAAACTCCAACCAATAAGCTGTGCACTATTGATTGTTCATTTCAGGAAACACATCTTTATCATATTTTTATAAGATACACAACAGATAGCAGAAAGGTTCTGAAAAGATGAGTACAAATCAGTTTAGTTGAAATTTTTAAAAAATTCATTACTAGTAATGACTCTTTTAAAAATTAATACTAATGAATCACTGTTATATAGAGTTCAACAGTTGACAAAATAGTTTCATATATATAAATCTCATTTAATTCTCATAAGCAACTCTTTTGTAAATAAAATTCAAACATTAAGTGACCATTAGTCAGTAATATGAATTGGGCTAGGCCTGAGAGATACAGAAAAAAAATAAGAAACAGTCCGGGCCTTCAAGGAATTCACTATTTTTATTATTATCATCATATGTAACATACTAGGTAAGTAAATCTTGAAAGCTAGAATATACTTGCCCATTGAATCCAGTTACATCCAGGACTGAGACTGAAGTTGATACCACAGTTTATTCTTCTCATACTACATCAAACTTCTGTTTAGCTTGGGAATACAGATGTGGGGGAAATGGCCAAAATTTTTTTTTTAAAACAGTCTCTCTTAATTTATTAGTTTTTAGTTTATGGTTTTTGTAAATCTGAGATTTTTAAGGCAATGTGCACCCTTGTAATTTCTGTAGCCTTTAATATAATGCTTTGCCTTTCGAATGTTAAAAGGAAAAGTTTTCAGTATATGTTAGTTTAACTAGAAACAGAATCCAAATGATCAAGTTCATGTATGGCTTTCAGCTAAGCAATTCCCAAGGTATAAATGCTAAATATGCGATTATATATTACCCTGGGACTCACAACTAAGAAGATTAAGACTTGGGGAGAGCTTACATGTACAAAAGGAAGGTGATTAAGGGTTAGGCAAAAGAACTTATGAAAAAAGGTTGAAGGACTTTGGCTTTCAGATGAGAGCAGAATAACATCTTGATAACAATCTTCATGTACATGAGGAGTTATTACACCAGCTGTGTTTTACCTCTAAGAATGGAAGAAAATGAATTCAAACTGAAGCCCTGGGGATTTAGGTTAGTTCTAAAAAACTATTTGCTGACAGGTAAGATTGTCAGTTACTGGAGAAGGATACCAGGGGAAGTTATGGAATTTCCCTTAAAAACAAAAACGATTTCTAATCTCTTTTTATAGCTCAAATGTGACATGGCCCCAGGCAGAAAGGTGAACCAGATAGATGGCTCCTCAAAGTTCTTTTCAGCATAATAACTCTATCACTATGATGATTTCAGCACCTGAAAACATCTTTTTGTGGCAAAAGACCATTTGATGCTAAAGTTACAGTACCTAAAGTCTCCCTTTCATTTTGCTAATATTTCCATATAAACAGTAATCCTTCAAATGTCAGCTAGAAACAATTTAAAGTTGTTTTGATCATTTTTTATGAGGGTTAAAATGCCTAATGTAGGAAAGTGCTAATATTTAATAAAATGTTGTCATACTACTTCATTTCCACCCCAAACCATGGAGAACCCCAGTGGAAACTGTCATTATAAAGCTCTGAGATAATAATATCCTCCTTACAAATATCCCCACAAGTTTTTTCTCACCAAATTAAGTTGCTATTGAGTTTCAGAGGTTGCTAAGAAGCAGACCAAGCATAGCAGAGGAAGATATGGGATATGATGAATCCAAGGTATGACTCCACCCAGTTCATTTATTCAACAGCAAAGAAACAGGATCAGACTCTTTAATTCATTAGTGCAGGATCACACAGGTTAGCAGAATACAAAGCTGAGATCAGGATTCAAGTCTTTTGACTCCCTATAAGTGTCTGTTTTTAAAAGCATATTTTTCATCTTGAAAGAACCAAAGGAGAGTTTAAAAACAATCATACTTCCATATATATCCAGATGCTAAAAGATAAGACAACTTGAAATTCCTTTGTTGTGGAAACATCTGACTTTCTCTTTGTGGGGGGATAGATGGGGAGTTTGAGATTGAATGTATACATACTATATTTAAAATAGATAGCCTACAAGGACCTACTGTACAGTAAAGGGAACTCTGCTCAATATTCTGTAATAACCTAAGTGGGAAAAGAATTTGAAAAAGAATATATACACGTATTGAATCACTTTGCTATACTCCTGAAACTAATACAACATAACCAACTACACTCCAATATAAATAAATGAAAAAAAATCATGTATCTTCTTGCACTGACAGATATTTGTAAGTCATTCCATTTATATGTAATTACCATATTCTGTAAAATCCATATCAAATCCATATCTTTTTTAATGGATTTGATTGATGCTCACTTGCCAATTTCCCCCTTTAAGAGCAGGCTTTAGAGGCAGAAGAACAGGTTAATCTTAACTTTTTCAACAGCTAATATTTCTGTGGCCTTGGACAAGTAATTTAACCTGTCTGTTTCCCCTTCTGTAAAATGAAGATATACCTAGGTTGACCAAGATATTATTATAATGTGTTAAATGCTTAGTACAGGCCTTGCGAACACTAAGAGCTCAGTAAACTACAGGTTCTATTGTTATTGTTGTTGTTACTATTATTATTATTCCCATACACTTCAACACTCAGAAAGTTACCCTGAGAGATGATGAGAGACACAACCTTTCCATTAGGCATAACAGATATAAAAGAGCTCTCTCTTAGGAAAACCACCTCTCCCCTGTCCTAAAGCCATGAAATCCATGTCTTCAGGGTCAAAAGTTCAGTTTAACTGACAATTTCTGCATTTCTCATGGAGCTAATCTATGTCAGAGGCTCTACTAAGTGCCGTGGATATAAGAATGAAGGAAACAGCTATGTGCTCCGCCAGGGTTTCATGGTCTAGAGTTAAAAGAAACAAATAGATAAATACAATGTGACGTGGCAAAGAGAGCAGAAAGGACAGTACAAGTTGAGAGGATGGGGGAGAATTAGGAAGAGCGGTGGGAGGAATTTGGAAAGGCTTGTCAGAAAATTCCATCATATCAGTTGAGTCTAAAGTTTAAGCAACAAGACAATGGAGGTTCACGATCCCTAAATAGCTTTTTTTTAAACTAAAATTATAAAGCCAAAAAGAAGTCACTGTTCAAATTTTTCTCTTATTTGTTTCATCTTAATTCAGTTGGACAGAAAGGATTACAAAATATAAGAGTCTGAGAGAGAGAGAGAGAAACATAATTATTCCAGGCACCATGCCTGGCACATCAGTAACTACTTGCTGGGTAAACCTTTTTCAGTAAATCTGTAATTTGTTGGGGGTAATTATCAACATAAGAAGGTCATTTTATTATCCTCTTATTTTTACTAACATAGTTCCTCAAAGATAATTATCCAGGTAATGTTCTCAACTCCTCACTTAGGTTTCCACCTGGATTCCGATTTGACAAAAGGCAGACATTAAAGGTGGTCATTATTAAAATCTTCAGGGTTTCTACTGAACGGAGAATAACCTAGTTATATTGTTCACATTTGCTTGGATATGAGGTAAGAGTCTTAATGTCTGCTAATTTTTAAGTACACATGGTAAAAACATCTTACTTGTAATGTTACTATAACCCACAGATCAGCAGTATAAATAAGCTCTGAGACTTTTAGATATGTAGGACAATCACCTATGCTCTCTCACTCATCTAAATAACCTCAAAGAAGATGCATGTGTGCATACTCAGTGGCTAAGTCGTGCCAGACTCTTTGCAACCCCATGGACTGTAGCCCACCAGGCTCCTCTGTCCATAGCGTTTTCCAGGTCAGAATACTGGAGTGGATTGCTATTTCCTCCTCCAGGGATCTTCCTGACCTAGGAATCAAACCCTCATCTCCTATGTCTCCTGCATTAGCAGATGGATTCTTTACCACTGAGCCACCAGGGAAATCCTTTATCAAAATAAAAATACACTAAAAAACCTAATTCACAACTTGATAATATTGATAACATTTATGTAGTAATTGATTCTTAGAAGAAATGAAGTAGTCATCATAGTCAACAAAAGAGTCCGAAATACAGTACTTGGATGCAATCTCAAAAACGACAGAATGATTTCTGTTCGTTAACAAGGCAAACCATTCAATATCACAGTAATCCAAGTCTATCCCCTGACCAGTAACGCTGAAGAAGCTGAAGTTGAACGGTTCTATGAAGACCTACAGGACCTTTTAGAACTAACACCCAAAAGAGATGTCCTTTTCATTATAGGGGACTGGAATGCAAAAGTAGGAAGTCAAGAAACACCTAGAGTAACAGGCAAATTTGGCCTTAGAGTACAGAATGAAGCAGGACAAAGGCTAATAGGGTTTTGCCAAGAGAACGCACTGGTCATAGCAAACACCCTCTTCCAACAACACAAGAGAAGACTCTACACATGGACATCACCAGATGGCCAACACCAAAATAAGACTGATTATATTCTTTGCAGCCAAAGATGGAGAAGCTCTATACAGTCAGCAAAAGCAAGACTGGGAGCTGACTGTGGCTCAGATCATGAACTCCTTATTGCCAAATTCAGACTTAAACTGAAGAAAGTGGGGAAAACCACTAGACCATTCAGATATCAGTATCACTATCAGTTCAGTCATCAGGCATGTCCGACTCTTTGCGACCCCATGGACCACAGTACGCCAGGCCTCCCTGCCCATTGCCAACTCCCTGAGTATACTCACACTCATGTTCATTGAGTCGGTGATGTCATCCAACCATCTCGTCCTCTGTCGTCCCCTTCTCCTCCTGCCCTCAATCTTTCCCATCATCAGGGTCTTTTCAAATGAGTCAGCTCTTCGCATGAGGTGGCCAGAGTATTGGAGTTTCAGTTTCAGTCCTTCCAATGAATATTCAGGACTGATTTCCTTTAGGATGGACTGGTTGGATCTCTTTGCAGTCCAAGGAACTCTCAGGAGTCTTCTCCAACACCACAGTTCAAAAGCATCAGTTCTTCGGCACTCAGCTAACTCTCACATCCATACATGACTACTGGAAAAACCATAGCCTTGACTAGATGGACCTTTGCTGACAAAGTAATGTCTCTGCTTTTTAATATGCTGTCTAGGCTGGTCATAACTTTCCTTCCAAGGAGTAAGCGTCTTTTAATTTCATGGCTGTAATCACCATCTGCAGTGATTTTGGAGCCCAGGAAAATAAAGTCAGCCACTGTTTCCCCATCTATTTATTATAAAGTGATGGGACCAGATGCCATGAGCTTAGTTTTCTGAATGTTGAGCTTTAAGTGAACCTTTTCACTCTCCTCTTTCACTTTCATCAAGAGGCTCATAAGGGTGGTATCATCTGCATATTTGAGATTATTGTTATTTGTCACAGCAATCTTGATTCCAGCTTGTGCTTCCTCCAGCCCATTCAGGTATGACCTAAATCAAATCCCTTATGATTATACAGTGGAAGTGAGAAATAGATTTAAGGGACTAGATCTGATAGAGTGCATGAAGAACTATGGACAGAGGTTCGTGACATTGTACAGGAGACGGGGATTAAGACCATCCCCAAGAAAAAGAAATGCAAAAAAGCAATATGGCTGTCTGAGGAGGCCTTACAAATAGCTGTTAAAAGAAGAGAAGTGAAAAGCAAAGGAGAAAAGGAAAGATATAGCAAAGTTTCAAAGAATAGCAAGGAGAGATAAGAAAGCCTTCTTCAGCAATCAATGCAAAGAAATAGATGAAAACAATAGAAGGGGAAAGACTAGAGATCTCTTCAGGAAAATTAGAGATATCAAGGGAATATTTCACCCAAAGATGGGCTCAATAAAGCACAGAAATCGTATGGACCTAACAGAAGCACAAGATATTAAGAAGAGGTGGCAAGAAGACACAGAAGAACTGTACAAAAAAGATCTTCATGACCAAGATACTCACAATGGTGTGATCACTCACTTTGAGAAAGACATCCTGGAATGTGAAGTCAAGCGGGCCTTAGGAAGCATCACTATGAACAAAGCTAAAGGAGGTGATGGAATTCCAGTTGAGCAATTTCAAATCCTAAAAGATGATGCTGTTAAAGTGCTGCACTCAATATCTCCAAACTTGGAAAACTCAGCAGTGGCCACAGGACTGGAAAAGGTCAGTTTTCTTTTCAATCCCAAAGAAAGGCAATGCCAGAGAATGCTCAAACTACCGCACAATTGCACTCATCTCACATGCTAGTAAAGTAATGCGCAAAATTCTCCTAGCCAGGCTTCAGCAATACGTGAACCGTGCACTTCCAGATATTCAAGCTGATTTTAGAAAAGGCAGAGGACCAGAGATCAAATTGCCAACATCTGCTGAATCATGGAAAAAGCAAGGAAGTTCCAGAAAAACATCTATTTCTGATTTATTGACCATGTCAAAGCCTTTGACTGCATGGATCACAAGAAACTGTGGAAAATTCTGAAAGAGATGGGAATACCAGACCACCTGACCTGCCTCTTGAGAAACCTGTATGCAGGCCAGGAAGCAACAGTTAGAACTGTACATGGAACAACAGACTGGTTCCAAATAGGAAAAGGAGTACGTCAAGGCTGTATATTGTCACCCTGCTTATTTAACTTATATGCAGGGTACATCATGAGAAAACTGGGCTGGAAGAAGCATAAGCTGGAGTCAAGATTGCCCGGAGAAATATCAATAACCTCAGATATGCAGATGATACCACCCTTATGGCAGAAAGTGAAGAGGAACTAGAAAAAGCCTCTTGATGAAAGTGAAAGAGGAGAGTGAAAAAGTTGGCTTAAAGCTCAACATTCAGAAAACAAAGATCATGGCATCCACTCCCATCACTTCATGGCTAAAAGATGGGGAAACAGTGGACACAGTAGCTGACTATTTTTCTGGGCTCCAAAATCACTGCAGATGGTGATTGCATCCATGAAATTAAAAGACGCTTACCTTTGGAAGAAAAGTTATGACCAACCTAGATAGCATATTAAAAAGCAGAGACATTACTTTGTCAACAAAGGTCCATCTAGTCAAGGCTATGGTTTTTCCAGTGGTCGTGTATGAATGTGAGAGTTGGACTCTAAAAAAAGCTGAGCACTGAAGAATTGATGCTTTGGAACTATTGTGTTGGAGAAGACTCTTCAGAGTCCCTTGGACTTCAAGGAGATCCAACCAGTCCATCCTAGAGGAGATCAGTCCTGGGTGTTCATTGGAAGGACTGATGTTGAGGCTGAAACTCCAATACTTTGCCCATCTGACGTGAAGAACTGACTCATTTGAAAAGACCCTGATAGTGGGAAAATTGAGGGCAGGAGGAGAAGGGGAAAACATAGGATTAGATGGCTAGATGGCATCACCGACTCAACGGACATGAGTTTGGGTATGCTCTGGGAGTTGGTGATGGACAGTGAGGCCTGGCATTCTGCAGTTCATGGGTCGCAAAGAGTCAGACAGAACTGAGTGACTGAACTGAACTGTACTGATTCTTTGAGCTATAGAATTTCCATGTGAAGTATTACTATAGTGCCTGAAGAGGGCTAACTTCATAGAGAAAGTGCATTTGTAGTAAACAGGTAATGGGGCATGTTCTCTTGGCAGAGTAATCTCCAAGTCAGTACTGACTCTTCTTCCATTCATAACCACTTGTTACAAAGTGCTGTTAGTTTTGCCTCTTTGTTCTAAGTGAATTTATCTCCACTCCATTTTTTCTCTTATAAAATGAAAGACTGATTAGGGAGGCAGTTTATCTGTCTGTGATTGTATATTCTCACACCTAGAGTGAGATATGCCTGACATATAGTAGGTGCTCAATAAATACTTTAAAACAAATGAATAAATTCTTATATCACCACATTGTCCTGTTTCCTCAAATTCTTCTCCCCTTGTCTACAAAAACTCCTAATTGGCATTATGAGTCAGATTTTCTATTCTTTCATGCACCTTATCCAGGGTTGCTTAACCAATTACACTGAGTACAGTTCAGCTCAGTTCAGTTCAGTCACTCAGTCATGTCTGACTCTTTGCGACCCCATGGACTGCAGCACACCAGGCCTCCTTGTCCATCGCCAACTCCTGGAGTTTACTCATATCCATTGAGTCAGTGATGCCATCCAACCATCTCATCCTCTGTCGTCCCATTCTCCTCCTGCCTTTAATCTTTCCCAGAATCAGGGTCTTTTCAAATGAGTCAGTTCTTCACATCAGGTTGCCAAAGTATTGGACTTTCAGCTTCAACATCAGTCCTTCCGATGAATATTTAGGACTCATTTCCTTTAGGATGGACTGGTTGTATCTCCTTGCTGTCCAAGAGACTCTCAAGAATCTTCTCCATCACCATAGTTCAAAAGCATCAATTCTTCGGCACTCAGCTTTCTTTACAGTCCAACTCTCACATCCATACATGACTACTGGAAAAACCATAGTTTTGACTAGACAGACTTGTCAGCAAAGTAATGTCTCTGCTTTTTAATAAGCTGTCTAGGTTGGTCATAAGTTTTCTTCCAAGGAGCAAGTGTCTTTTAATTTCATGGCTGCAGTCACCATCTGCAGTGATTTTTGAGTCCAAAAAATTAAAGTCTGTCACTGTTTCCATTGTTTCCCCATCTATTTGCCACGAACTGATGGGACCAGATGCCATAAACTTTGTTTTCTGAATGTTGAGTTTTAAGCCAACTTTTTCACTCTCTTCTCTCACTTTCATCAAGAGGCTCTTTAGTTCTTCTTCGCTTTCTGCCATAAGCGTGGTATCATCTGCATATCTGAGGTTATTAATATTTCTCACAGCAATCTTGATTCCAGCTTGTGCTTCCTCCAGGGCAGCAAGCATTCAAGTTTCTCCTTATTATTACAAACTCCTCACCCTGGTATTTAAAGTATATCACTAATGACTCCAACTGAACTTTGATGAGACCCCAGCCTTCAGTTGCAAAATAAGACCCTTTGTATCATTCCTGTCAATCCTCAGACCATCTTGACTGTTTGACTCTGTTCATGCAGGTCCCTTGGGTCACATGGCCACACCCACCAACTTTATCTATGGAAATATCATGTTTTTTGGTATTTATGTGAAAGGCTACTTCATTCCAGATACACTGATCAGATAACAGCACTTCGTCTTATACATCTATCTTATTTTGCCTAGTAATATGTGGATCCATGTCTTATGCTCAATATTCTAAGTTCCATAAGGCCAACAACTCTGTCTCACATAAATTCTACCTTAAACAAAAGGTAAATCGTCAGTGCATTCATGCTAAGTCACTTAAATTGTGTCTGACTCTTTGCAACCCAGTTGACCGTAGCCTGCCAGACTTTTCTGTTCATGGGATTCTCCAAGCAAGAAAACTGGAGTGGGTTGCAGTGTTCTCCAGGGAATCTTCCTGACCCAGGAACCAAACCCATGTGTCTAAAGTATCCTACATAGGCAGGCAAGTTCTTTACCACTAGTGCTACCTGGGAAGCCCTAAACGGTCAATATATACCTGCCAAGTTGAAGAGATTTCAAAAGTGACACCATAGGATCAAAACTGCTACATCAATGCACATATAACAAAGGAAAGCAGAAGATGAAGGTAGAATTTCAAAAATTGGGATTTCAATCTCAGCCTTGCCTTTTACAAGATGAGTAGCTCAGGAAAGATTCTTTTATTTTTCCTTTTAACCTGGTTGAAGCTATCTCCTCATCTATAAAATGATGCCAACTATATTATTATGCTGGATTTAGAAAAGGCAGAGTAACCAGAGATCAAATTGCCAACATCCGCTGGACCATCAAAAAAGCAAGAGAGTTCCAGAAAAAACATCTATTCCTGCTTTACTGACTATGCCAAACCCTTTGACTGTGTGGATCACAATAAACTGTGGAAAATTTGGAAAGAGATGGGAATACCAGACAACTTGACCTGACTCCTGAGAAATCTGTATGCAGGTCAGGAAGCAACAGTTAGAGCTGGACATGGAACAACAGACTGGTTCCAAATAGGAAAAGGAGTACGTCAAGGCTGTATATTGTCACCCTGCTTATTTTACTTATATGCAGAGTACATCATGAGAAACGCTGGGCTGGATGAAGCACAAGCTGGAATCAAGATTGCTGTGAGAAATATCAATAACCTCAGATATGCAGATGACAGCACCTTTATGGCAGAAGGTAAAGAAGAACTGAAGAGCCTCTTGATGAAAGTGAAGAAAAGAGTGAAAGAGTTGGCTTAAAGCTCAACATTAAGAAAACAAAGTTAATGGCATGCGGTCCCATCACTTCATGGCAAATATGGAGAAACTGTGGAAACAGTGGCAGACTTTCTTTTTTTGGGCTCCCAAATCACTGCAGATGGTGATTGCATCCATGAAATTAAAATACACTTGCTACTTGGAAGGAAAGTTATGACCAATCTAGACAGCATATTAAAAAGCATATTACTTTGCCAAGAAAAGTCTGTCTAGTGAAGGCTATGGTTTTTCCAATAGTCATGTATGAATGTAAGAGTTGGACTATCAAGAAAGCTGACAGCCGAAGAATTGATGCTTTTGAACTGTGGTGTTGGAGAAGACTCTTGAAAGTCCCTTGGACAGCAAGGAGATCCAACCAGTCAATCTTAAAGGAAATCAGTCCTAAATATTCACTGGAAGGACTGATGTTGAAGTTGAGAGTCCAATACTTTGGCTACCTGATGTCAAGAGGTGACTCATTGGAAAAGACCCTGATGCTGGGAAAGATCGAAGGCAGGACAAGAAAGAGACGACAGAGGATGAGATGGTTGAATGGCATCACTGACTCAATGGATATGAGTTTGAGTAAACTCTGGGAGTTGATGATGGACAGGGAGGCCTGGTGTACTGCAGTCCATGGGGTCACAAAGAGTCAGACACGACTGAGCGACTGAACTGAACTGAATATTATTAACCTCACAGTGTTGTCTGTCAGACTTAAAATGAAAAATGGAAGGACAAGCTGCATGGCATGCAGTTGGAAAAACAACTGAATCTCTATATAACATTTGAAGTTTACAAAACTTTCCTTCCGTTTTTCATGTGTCTGACTCTTTGCGAAATGGAAACTTCTGGTACTTGTGAGTCCTGCTTTGCCATTCCTGGTGAAGAAGGAGGACAGGTGTGCCTAATAACGGAAATGGAGAGCATCGCCTTCTGCCAGCTGTCCAATTGTCCAACAGAAGAAACAAATCAGCATTTGGACACATATTTTTAACATTAATGCTCAGCCAGGTCACTAAGTTGCTATGTTACAGCATATAGAAAAGATACCCTATAATAAATTATTTTGAGGCTTAGAGTTATCATATATTTAACGTTTTAAGCTGACAAACCAGCTTTAAAATAGCCAAAGGGTTATTTTTTGTCCTCTACTTCCTCTTGTATATTTTCTCCTTGCTATATTCATTTTAAAAAATATAACAATGAGAGTCTGTTATTTTCCTTAGAAAATACAGTAGCTCTACTCTGTGCTCATATCATGATCTTTGGGCACCCCTCATTTAGAATTCAACACAAAAGTGAGACTAGAGGACAGGGTGCTGGAACTAGGCTGGGCAATTAGATCAGTCCTGCCCCCAAGGAAAGCCATTTCCTAGGTCACTTTCTGCTTTAGATATCCGCGACGGTAGAGACAAACTGGATGCAGGTTATATCTGAGAACCCTGGACAAATGTGGCTTATTGAGACATAATCTGATTTTAGAAGGGCTTATCCAACTCGCATTCCTTATCTGAGGCTTTCCCACATTTCTGGATAGCTGATGACATTTTAATAAATTTTTTTTTTTTTTTAATGCAGGGAAGGAGAAAAAAGTCTGCCCATCATCTGAGAAAATACAACAGCTATGTCTTTGGAGTGAGGGCTGGGTTCTGAATCAGTGTTTTTCTGTTCCTTCATTTCATTTTTCTGCAGGTATATGAGACACCATGGACTAGTTTGAAACCTCGCAATGACGTCAATGGGGCAGAGAAATTGGAGCAGCGGAGACAGCTGCAATGCACCAAGTCTACTGAGGTTTTATTCTTTTCTCCCAGGGTGACATCTGAGACAGATATTATCAATCAAGCCCTCTTGGCTCAGCACCAAATCAAAGGCATTTTATCATTCAAAGCAGTAAAAGCTGCAATTAGATGAGCTGCTCAGCTTTTTCCCTAGGAATATCTTGTTCACGACAATTAATAATGCAATTAAAACTGAATTAAACAAGAGAATGCTTACTAAAATATTTAATTTAAATATGGGAGTTCTTTCCTTTAATGGTTCAATTATCAGCTTATAAAGATCATTCTCTATATATTTTTTGTATAAGAAATTCAAAACAAATTATGACCTCTTTTGAAAATACTAACAAAAGCAAATGATAAACTTTAGCCAGTTTCTAAGAAATGTCCAAATGTCCAGGAGAAAATATGTGTATCTATCTATTTCTCTATAGCAAAGCTTTACTATTATTTAGAAAACAACAAAAACAAAACTCAGAAATCATCCACAGAAAGGAAACCAGCATTCTGTGAATTCACATTTCTTCCAGAAACATTCAAAATAAAACCAAAAAGAAGAAAACAAGAGTCCACTGCTCTTGTGTTTGTTAAGCACAATATACTATTTACTGAATTTTAAGAGTGTCTTCTTAGGAATAGTCTTCCTTGCCTGAATATAAAATAGCATATTGAAATCTGAAAAAAATACAGCACTTAACCTAATTACATAGTTCTAAAGTAAAGGTCTTCATTCTCTCTCTCTGTCTCACTCTCTCTTTTTAAAGAAGAAAACTTTAAACTACTAACAACACCCGAGACTAATCTTAGCAAATCTGACCAATAAATACCCTTAGAACAGATTTTTGTTTTCAAAGTTACCTAGAAGAGCCAGGCATAGAACACTCTCCCCAGAAGGAAGAAAACAAAACTGACTGCTGCCCTGCCTCTCCTTGATTTCTGGAAAGCTTGTTGACAAACACAATAGTGGTGATAAAAATAAGTGCAAAGTGGATGAGAGTGAAAACCAGGGGTAAAGTCAGGGAGAAAATACCAAAGTCAGTCTTGAGGTGATGTGATCAAACTGAATGAGATTCACAGCCATTTAGTCTAGAAAGTCAAAATGGCCCAAACCAAGAAATATGAAAAATATTCTTCAGCAACTGCCATTATCTGGGAAGCATCACACGAGGTAATATTTTATATGACATATATTTCTCTATCCTAATAACAGATTCCAAAACTAGGAAAGGCCATGATGCAGGATACTGACTATTTCAATAAGGACTATAAAAGAGAACATGTGTTTAGCCCAGCACTAAGAATTTAGGTTAGCTAGAATAACAAATGCCTTGGCAATTAGTCACGTTTACCCAAGTATCATGTACCAAAAATGTTCTTTATTGTTTAGATTTCAACAATAAGTTTCTTTTTGCCACCCCCTTTCCTTCATTTAGCTGTGAAACTGACAATAAATCATAGCCAAAGCTACCAAATATCTGGTATACTATTTACAAGGTTGAGCTTCCTAACTGATCCAGCCCTAAATTTTCTCCGACCATGAGACTCATCATCCCTTTATCCATTCTTTTCAGTCAGCATAATGGTAATGACGTGGGCACCAAGGCCCGGTGGATGTGGGTTTATATCCCAGTTCCATGTAGATACGTGTCCTTGAATGACTCAGTCTGCGAAATGATAATGAAATGAAATGACACATGAATAAACATCTTGTAGGGATTCTAAATGTGATAGATATTATTTTTAGATGTTTCTTTAAAATGTGTATTATTGTGCTTCACTGCCAAGTACTATGCTAGGCAATCAAAACACACACAAACACAGAAAATAACACAAAATGCACTGGGTAAACCAAGCTGGCAACTTGAGAATCATTCTTACCTTCCCATCTAATCATCTCTACCATTACCAATAAAAGCAGAGAGGGGCTCTTTCACAGCTGGGGGAAATCAGACCTAGTCAGCAAGAGGTCGCTGAACCTTGCCAAGGTCATGGACAAGCAAGTACCAGCCCACGTGGTCTCCCAGTCTGGAGGAGTCTACCTCTTTTACCTTTCTTGAATTGGTTTTCTCTTTATCTGGCCACAGAGGACCTAGTTTATGTAATAATCATCTCTTGCCTGGATTACCACGTAGCCTCCTAACCAGTTCCCTTGCTTTACTTACAAGACCATCCTTTTAAAGCAGGGGTCCCAACCTCTAGCATCTAATACCTGATGATCTGAGGTGGAGCTGATGTAATAATAATAGAAAGAAAGTGCACAATAAATGTAATCCACTTGAATCATCTGAAAGCCTCCCTTTGTCCCCATCCCATGGAAACACTGTCTTCCACAAAACAGGTCCCAGATGCCAAAAAGGTTGGGAATCACTGTTTAAAAGAATAATCTAGCCATACCACTCTCTGCTTAAAAACTTCCATGACTTCTCCAAGCTTTTATGGAAAAAAATTCTGCAAGTCACAGAAGATCCTATATGCTATGCAACTTGACTAATTTTCCAGCTTTATCCTCTTGATGTGGCCTTTAATACTTACTTGTGTCATTCAGTTCTCACAATTATCTGTGCTATTTCATATTTCCATGTTTTCTGCCCTTTACCTTCTAATTTCTATTATTTCACATTTTTATTATGACAAACACTTAATCAGATCGCAATCCATGCATTTGCTCACATGTCTTCTTATTCCCTAACCAAGTATGAGTCCTGAACAGTAATGACTGCTGCTGCTGCTGCTGCTAAGCCGCTTCAGTCATGTCTGACTCTGTGCGACCCCATAGACGGCAGCCCACTAGGCTCCTCTGTCCCTGGGACTCTCCAGGCAAGAATACTGGAGTGGGTTGCCATTTCCTTCTCCAATGCATGAAAGTGAAAAGTGAAAGTGAAGTCGCTCAGTCGTGCCCGACTCTTAGTAGACCCCATGGACTGCAGCATACCAGGCTCCTCCACCCATGGGATTTTCCAGACAAGAGTTCTGGAGTGGGTTGCCATTGCCTTCTCTGACAGTAATGACTACCTATTGTTTATTTCTATATATCTCCTAGCTAGGCACAGAATGGCATGCTGGCTTTTTTTTTTTAATTCTGAATGAATCAATAAACATTAGTATCTATAACTTCAGTTGACTCCGTGATTGCAGCCATGAAATTAAAAGATGCTTACTCTTTGGAAGGAAAGTTATGACCAACCTAGATAGCATATTAAAAAGCAGAGACATTACTTTGTCAACAAAGGTCCATTTGGTCAAAGCTATGGTTTTTCCAGTAGTCATGTATGGATGTTAGAGTTGGACTGTGAAGAAAGCTGAGTGCCGAAGAATTGATGCTTTTGAACTGTGGTGTTGGAGAAGACTCTCGAGAGTCCCTTGGACTGCAAGGAGATCCAACCAGTCCATTCTAAAGGAGATCAATCCTGAGTGTTCATTAGAAGGACTGATGCTCAAGCTGAAACTCCAATACTTTGGCCACCTCATGCAAAGAGTTGACTCATTGGAAAAGGCTCTGATGCTGGGAGGGATTGGGAGCAGAAGGAGAAGGGGACGACAGAGGATGAGATGGCTGGATGGCCTCACCGACTTGATGGACATGAGTCTGAGTAAACTACGAGTTGGTGATGGACAGGGAGGCCTGGTGTGCTGCAGTCCATGGGGTCGCAAGGAGTCAGACACGACTGAGCGACTGAACTGAATTGAACTGAACTAAACAAGAAGAGATTTTAGAATTCCTCCTGTAGAACAGGACGGATCTTTAGGGAGACTCTTGGGCAATTAGGTCCAATTTCTTTCCCCTAGATGTTGTTTTGATTGAGGAAATAGGTACTGGATTCTGCAGCTATGAGAAAGGATACTAGAAGTTCTAGAATCAGATTCAGATTCAAAACCCACACACCCTGAGTGTCCCCAGTTCTTCTAAAGCACAGCATAGCTTACCATTTCAATCCAGGAATTGCAGTGATGCCAGAGATCAAAGCCTACAACAGTCTATGCAGGAAGTTAATTAATCATTTATTGACAACTACTGGTATCCAAATGATCTGAGCATCCTTGATCATTTACTCATTCATTTCAGCAAATATTGATTGACAACCGTGTCATCCTAGACATTGCAAATTTAATGGTGAACAAACAGATTTGCATTTTTATTGAGCATCTGCCATAGTATGCTTCTTTCCTTCTAACACACTTTGATGTGTTAGATGATGATGGATAGCCCTTTTTGTCACTGGCGAGCTCTCACTCTCATGCCATACTACTGGGTCATCTTCTCCATGCAACTTGTTTCGGTGTGCAGTTCCTACACCCCACTGTATTCTGTTCTAATACAAAGTCCAGTCTCACTGTCTTTGTCTCACTAATACAAAGTGCAGATAAAAAAGAAAAGAAAAAGTAGGCAAAGCAGATACCTAAATAGTCTGGCATTGACCAATTCACCATCTGATGCTATTTTGACATTAAAAAAAATACACAGGGTGAGTTTCCCTGGTAAGGTTGGCAAACACTAATGAATCAGTGACTTTGAATTAATCAAAGCAGTAAAAAATGAAAATGGATTTTTTCTGACAGGTTATTGATAGGCAGAAACTAGGTTATTAAGCTTCATCTTCCAAACAAATATAAGGTCTTTGAGGGATCTTTCCTTTATTTACATCAGTTTCAGCACACAGTATACCTTATATAGCACCTTCTTGCCCACAGTATGAGTACCATAAAAATTTGTGGACTGTTGTTCTTGTAAGTAATTAAAATATTTCCAGTCAAAAGTATCAAATATGTTAAGTAAACTGGGAAACAGATATAATTTTTCTGTTAATAAAAGCCACAAAAGAATTTAAATATATTCATTAAATAAAATGCAAATATTTATAAATTTATAAATGATAAATTAAAAGCACTGTCATTAGCCATCAAGAAATCAATACTTATATAAATTGTCTTTAATATGTGATATAAAGAGTAAGAGTTTTAAAGTTATACAGACTAGAATTTGTATTCAAATTCTGCTTACAAGATGTTCCATGTAAAGGGGCAAATTAATACTTTCCAAGCCTCAGTGAGCTTCCCTGGTGGCTCAGATGGTAAAGAATCTGCTGGCAAAGCAGGAGACCTGGGTTCATCCCTGGGTCGGGAAGATCCTTTGGAGAAGGAAATGGCTACCCACTCCAGAGTTCTTACCTGGAGAACCCCATGAACAAAGGAGCCTGGTGGGCTATAGTCCATAGGATCGAAAAGAGATGGACACAACTGAGTGACTAAGCACACACACAAAAGCCTCAGCATTTAATCTGTAAGCAGGGATGACAGCTTATCTCATAGTTTATTATGAAGAATAAATAAGTACGCATAAAGTATCCTAACTGGCACAGAGTAAATATGTAATCCCTGGAGAAGGAAATGGCATCCCACTCCAGTATTTTTGCATGGAAAATCTCATGGACAGAGGAGCCTGGTGGGCTATAGTTCATGGGGTTGCAAAGAGGTGGACACAACAGAACAACTGAGCACACAAATATTTAATATTTTTAAGTGATATACTATAGTTTTTTTATTTCAAGTTTTTGAGGGAGGACAGGGAAAACTGTTACATGGTAATTTCAGAATATGTCACTATGCTGCTAAGTCACTTCAGTCGTGTCCGACTCTGTGCAGCCCCATAGACGGCAGCCCACCAGGCTACTCCGTCCCTGGGATTCTCAAGGCAAGAACACTGGAGTGGGTTGTCATTTCCTTCTCCAATGCATGAAAGTGAAAAGTGAAAGTGAAGTCGCTCAGTCGTCTCTGACTCTTAGCGACCCCATGGACTGCAGCTCACCAGGCTCCTCCGTCCATGGGATTTTCCAGGCAAGAGTACTGGAGTGGGGTGCCATTGCATAATGAATAATAAATAAGAGAATAAGAGATGCATAGATCATCTCTTTCTTTTACTGTCTTAAAAAATAATTGTAGGCATTGTGATGAGACTTTATAGTATTTTAAAGTCTGAATTGTAATTCCAAGACTGGTTCTTTGTAGCATGCTGCTGCTACTGCTAAGTCGCTTCAGTCGTGTCCGACTCTGTGAGACCCCATAGACGGCAGCCCACCAGGCTACCCCGTCCCTGGGATTCTCCAGGCAAGAACACTGGAGTGGGTTGCCATTTCCTTCTCCAATGCATGAAAGTGAAAAGTGAAAATGAAGTCGTTCAGTCGTACCCTACTCTTAGCGACCCCATGGACTGCAGCCTACCAGGCTCCTCTGTCCATAGGATTTTCCAGGCAAGAGTACTGGAGTGGGGTGCCATTGCCTTCTCCATAGAAAGTTATTTTTAACATGACTAAATATTTTGGATTTTTCACAGAAAGAATGCCTACTGAAGCCTGTGACAACTCTTTCAAAGCTTTGGTTACTGAACCATCAGCATACCCCATCATTAAGAAAGGCCACAGGGCATTCCTCTTGCTTACTTAGAAATCAACACCATAGGCCTACACTAAGTATTTTTGAACAAGGTTTCCTAAAATGTCACAGAGCCTGAATATTTATTATCTGGCTTCAACATGCTATGGACACAAGCCTGAACTTGACTTATTCCTGTCTGAAGCTTTTGATACTTCTCAATGACAAAAAAAGCTTTCAGGGCTTTAAAACTCTGTTGCTATAAGAATAAAGGTTACAGAGTGACTTTTAGTTTCAAAATAAAATCCTCCTTGAGGTCAAGCATTCACCAGGGGGTAAGAAAATCAAAGACCAAAGCTGGTCTTCTTCAAAGTCACTTGAAATCATGGAGATGCCTAAGTCCCAAGTCACACAATTATAACTCATACACACACACACATTCATGCAGTTTTTAAAGCATTTATCAACCATTTACTATGTGCTAGACACTGTTCTGCACATGTAGGATATATTCATTAACCGAACACAAAATTCCCTGCCCTCATGAAGGTCACACTGCCCCGCCCCACCACGGGGTGTGGGTGATGTGGGAGAAATGGAGAAAAAAATATAACAATACACATAAGCCATAGTGTAGACTTCAGCTTTCCCTGGGCCAGTTGTGCCCATATCTGTCTTCATGTCTTTGGATTTGCTTTTCTCTGTATCTGGAATGCCTTTTTGTCATCCTAATAGACCAAAGTCAATCACCTTCTCTATGAAGACTGTGCTAGCTCTCCTAAGGCCACATGGAGATTTATTGTAGCTCTTTTATGGTATTTATGATTGTCTTCTAATTGAAGACACATGTCTGTCTCAGTGGAAGACAAATTCCTCCAAGTTAGGAACTAGCAAAGAAAAATTCTTGGTAAGTATTGAATCACCAGGCCACCCAGTACAGAGCATAATCAAGTCACATCTTCAATGAATATACAGTTTAAGACTGAATGCAGTTTTATTCTGTAATAAGGAAAAGAAAGATTACTTGTGAGGTTAACTAGACTGGATGTTTCTTTTCACACAATCCACACCAAAGTTTGGACATAAACTTAAGAAAGACTATGCTTGAAATAAAACTATTTTATGTGAAATATAATGGCATTGTTTAACTAATAGCCAATTTGGCAAGCATGGCAATTCAAAAGCAAACTTTTAATTAGTTGATACAAATAGCCTGGATAGAAATACTAATTCTGTAGCTTGATTATCTTTGAAAATTTTATCTGTGCTATAATCATTTGGATGTTGAGTTTAGTTACGATGTTTATTTTCTTCAAGCTTCTAATTATCACAAGAAAATTAAATTACTGTGTTACTCTGAGAAGGAAGTCAGCCCTCTGAGTAAGTTACTGTGACTGGCACAGTGGACAGAGATTCCTTTGGGGACCTGCGATTTAAGGCAGGGGGTAGTCTAAGAGTGGAAGTCCTCATAAGCTATGCCCCACTGCAGTATCAGATCTGTGGTTCTGCAGAGTGGACCCTCTCAAGACATTATCTATCAGATTACAGACTGCTTCTTTGCCAGTGGTCTCCAGTCTTAGACTTTTCTTCAGTCTATCTTCACCTCAGAGAACCTTGTGTTCATTTATTCAATCATGCAATCAAAGAGGAAGTTGCATTTCTGATATAGAGGAACGTTTAGGAGCAGGCTAATATCTATGTCTGCAATCAACTGTCAGGGTAATATTAGATCTTCTACAAAACTGATAACTAGAACCATCTGCCTTTAACCGGTGTATAACACAAAGTACTATGTAGCTGTTGATACTAAATAAGAAGGCATTCCTTCTTGAACTTTACTGACTTTTCAAGGACATGATTTCATGGAAAAAAATTTCTCTACCCCAAATCTAAGGCAAATGCATTCACACTTGCATAGCCCCACCACTTAGCTTCATGTTGAGCACAGCAAGTATGTGATGATCAATGTATTAGTCTTACTTAGAAATGTGTGGTTTTGCTTGAGCATGCTGTATGCAGTTCCTTTAAATAGCATAGGGAGGAAGAAGTAAGGTAATTCTTCAAACATTATATATAGTTTTCCTTATCAAAATTCACTCATACTGCTACTGCTATGGTGAAAGTCTCAAGAGTAGTATAATGTCTACAACACAGAAAAAAAAAATCATGAATATATACTTTTAGAAGGCGTGGGTGTTTATATTCCAGCTAAATAAACTAGTTGTTGATTGAAATGAGTTTTTCTGTTCTCTATACCTATCAGTGACTACTAGTAAAAGATAATGTATTTGAATTTTTGTGAATTTGAATTCAAATTTTACTGATTTTTGTTATAACTTCATCACAGGGACCTTGTTTTGGGCACACTTTTTTCTTTGGGGTAATTAAAGCAAAGAGCCTTCTCTGAGCTTAAAAAAAAAAAAAAAAAAGAGTATCTTTCACAACATAATTGCATGCAGAATTGTAGCCTAATGGCTGTCAAAAATCAGCTCTTGAACATTAGTTTCTGTCTGGTGTTTAGCAGTGACAAATACACTCTGTCAGGCTCTATAGATTTTCTATCGTTTCAAAGAAGAAACAAATACTGATTTCTGGAAACATTTACAAATCTGTAACTTAACTTCTAATATGATTGCTTTGGGAGCCAACATAAGTTAAAGTTAAGTGCATAATCCCACCTACTAAACATATTAAATATGTGTGCCCTGTTTTAAGGAACCATCTAGTACAAATATGTGTACATAAAACAAATAAATTGGAAAGTAATTTTACTATAAAAATAATTTTTTATATCTAAAGGTTTTCCCCTAGGGTTCCTTTAAGTTTAGTTCCTCTAGTGCATTTAAGTGATGTGTACATATAATTAAACATTGAAAATGTAACTGAAAATGCAGAGCTCAATTTTATTTTCTCATTGAATTCACCATTAACTACAGCTCAATAGGGCAAAAAATGTCAGTAAAATAACTAAAAAATTATGTAAGTCAAATAAGCTCAACTAGAAAAAATAACTTTACATTTAACTCTTAAGGAGTTGATAAAAAGAGATAAATCTTACCAGGTAGAGGGGCTTCCCTGGTGTCAGAGGTTAAAGCGTCTGCCTCTAATGCGGGAGACCTGGGTTCAATCCTTAGGTCAGGAAGATCCCCTGGAGAAGGAAGTGGCAACTCACGCCAGTATTCTTATCTGGAGAATCCCATGGATGGAGGAGCCTAATGGGCTACAGTCCATGGGGTAGCAAAGAGTCGGACACGACTGAGCGACTTCACTTTCACTTTTCAGAGGGCCTATAAGGGTACGCAATGCAACTTTCCAAGCCTTTAGTGTTGAACTTGGAAACATTACAATATACAATTGAACAGTTTAATTGTGAGTTCCATTTTTATCTTTGCAAATTGACTGAGCCATTGGGTCATCTCAAAGATTATTATAAACAAAAATAGACTTTTGTGTGTTTAGCAGCACTTGACTGAATTTTTTCCTACAAAATAGAGTACTATTCTACTTCTATAGAAGTGCCCTTTGCTTTCAGAGAACATACTGGAACCAGTATCTGCCTGCAGACTGGCCCCACACACTGACCTATGTTCTTCCCTACTTTAAGCCCCTTAATGGCCCCTCACAGCTTTCAGGATAAACTTGAAGTCATCATGAATGCTTATCTACTCCTATCTGTCTTTTCTACACTGTCTCAGGCAACCACTCCCCTTATGATTTGGAACAACAACAGCTTTGCCCCAGATGAATCATGCTCAGCTGCGTTATGCCTGGAAGGTCTTTCTTCTGACTCTGTCTAGTTATGGCCTACTTAACCATCAGAATTCCAGTTATGAGTCACCTTCTTCATGTCTCCATCTGATCTAGGTGAAGCCAAAGCAGGCTATAGCATACTCTATTGTTTTAACATATTTATTTATAAACAGTGATTTATTTGGGGGTTTTCTCTGATGGCCACACAACTTTATATCCCAGAAGCCTAGTGCAGTACTTAGGTGCATAGTAAGTGCTCAGTAAATGTATGCTGGAAAGATCAATGAATCAACCCTAACAATAGGTAAGTGGAATTTTTTAAAAGTTAATTTGAACAGTATATCATAACTGAAAGGAATCCCCTGGATTTTTAACAAAACACCAACCAATTTATAAATACGTAAGGTGATGCGATAAGGAGATAAGAGGCCTATATTTGTTGAATTAATTATTTGGACAAGATCCTGCGCTAAGTACGTTTCATCTCATTTAAATACAACAATCCTACACATAATACTGATAATATTTTTCATGTATTATTCTTAATGTAACTTAGCATTTATTGAGTACTACATATGTGCCAGTAAAGGTGTCAGGTGATTCACATCACACCACTTAACTGTCACAACATTTCAAAGGAAGCACTATAACTTAATTTATAAAAAAGAAAATTAGTGCTCAGACAGGCCCCAAGCTCATAAAGTTGGTAAACAATGAAGTTCAGATTTTTCACCCACACTGATTGGTTCTCTAGGCAGTGTTTATTTCATTGAAACAATATCACATCATGCAAACTGTTTTCTAGAGATCTATTAAGATATTAATAGCTTGCTCCACTCCTGGCAATCCACTCCAGTATTCTCGCCTGGGAAATCCCATGGACAGCAGAGCCTTGCAGACTACAGTCCATGGGATCACAGAGTTGGACACGACTGACCGACTAACACACACCACTCCCAAAAAAGGTTTTGTGGTTAGATAAGTTTAAAATACTTTTTCCTTTTACAAATAGATTCTCTTTTAGAAATTCACAATGACATTAGTTGTATATCACAGCTTCCAGTTTTAAGAAAGTACCTCATTTTAATTTCTTTACAGACCATTAAAGTTATGCCCATAAAGTTCATGAATGCCTTCAACTGAAGTTATATTAAAATAGGGTAAAAGAGGTTCTTTTTTGACCCAAACCTCTTTCGAATTCCATTTTGATGGGAAGATTAAAAACTCTTAAGTTCCTTTTCCTTTTATGACCCCTTAATTTTCAATTGACCGTAGGATAAAAATATGATCAGGAAAAATTGTGGTCTGATTTATGAGAACTAATTAGGCTCAGAGTTGAAAGTATTTTTCTTCTCTGATTTACTTATCAAATGTATTTGTTGAATGAACTTTCTGGAGCCTATGCTAGGCACTGGGCAAAAAATTATGCCAGCTATAATTCCTGTCCTCTGGAAAGCCTGGCATTCAGAAAGCTGGAAAATAAAAGCCCCAAATAAGCAATGACTATGTTTAAAATGTATGCTCACATTTCTTTATTTTGATGTAGATGTAGATGTGGGGCTGTGAGATGACTGACCAGGGTAAATCAGTGTAAATATCACATGAAGCACTGTTTGGTTCTAGTTTGTGATACACATTGATTCCCATGTACCCAGAATTCCATGTTTCTTACTGTCTTAACTCTCAAAATGAAGACACAGTTCATAGATAATGAAATACATTAACAATGCAAAGTAGTTTACCTCCTCCCATAGCTCTAAACAACAAGATTAAAAAAAAAAAAACTGAACTATTCATTAGCCACATAAAAGTACATATATTTGAGAATGGTTAAAAAACCTTTACAATTTCTAGTACCTGCTCATTTTCTTATATTTCTTTTTCTAAGAGTCTAATAAAGGAAAGCTTTTCAGAAAGTCTACTTTCAACTTCAAGTAGAGAAAAATGATTCTCTAAATGATATCATTCACAAATTTTACCATGGCCTGGGAAAACAGATAATTTATTCTTACAGAAAAATTTCACTCAATTCACTATCCACTCCTATAGCCTAAAAAAAAAAGATAATATAGAGAACTTTTAATATATGAAGGTACTCAGATTATTTTTCTAAAAAAAAAATCACATGATTTTACAAAGCACAACATTTTCCTTAGTCTTTTGGCTTATATTTGATTTCTTATTATTCAGTGATTTTAAATATGAAACCACGTCCCAGCTCCATTTCTAACTGTCAGATAAAGTTTGTTGCTCACAACATTACCAACACCTACCATATCCATGAATGTCTCCGGGGAGGAGGTACATCTCCAACATGCAACATCCTGAAGGGCTGGGGTTCTCTCAGGATCCCAGCACTCAGGAACTTAGTTCTTTTTCATTAATTTCCCTGTGTTCTTGCTGCCATTTAGCTATTGCTTAGCTCTTTGTCCTTTTAATTTTCTTTCCGATGGCATGCCACTTCCCAGTGCAGAGTAGATATCATTTTCAATATGAATACAAATGCCTTAGCAATCAACATGTGAGCATTCAACTGGAACATCATCAGTAGTTTCCTTTAGATATCAAATGAGGAAATCGATCTGCAGTCATATCTGAATGATAGCTTCCCATGGTGGTGCGTGGAGCATTTCTTGCAATTTACCTCAGAAAAGGAAAGCATCTGAGTTGCTAAGATTGCTGAAAAATCTCCCTTTAAACAGTATCCTCTGTTTTCTTTCTCATTTTGCATTTTCTCCTCCATGCTTGGTGATGTGTCAGCATGTTTTCGGGTTTTCTTTTAACTGAGGTAGTGAGTGATCAGATTAATCAAATACAAGCCTCTCTCCTTCTACCTTTTGCATTGCATTTGGAGCTATCAAACCTCCTGTCTGCCTCGTTCTGTGTTGTTCAGCCCATTCGGAGCACGATGAAAGAACACCTAACACACAGGGTCAGATTTCCTGAATGACATATGTTAGACCACAACAAAGGAGAAAACCCCGGAGAGATTACAAGTCCTTTTCATCACAGGAGATTACAGAGCAAAGAAAATGTCTATGTTACATAAAGAAATAACTGTGTGACTGGAATAACAAATTCTATTTTGCCCAGGTTTGGGATCAACATCCCTGACTGCTCTAAGCACACTGGTGGCTATTTAAACTTCCACCTCTGGCCCAGGAAGACTGGCTTTTAAGCAGATACAATAGACCTTAACTGCCACTAGGATCATTATTAACACTTCAAGGCAGTAACAGGTTCAAAACTCCTCAGACACTGAAGAACTAAAGGCATCTCCCAGAGTGACAAATTATACCCCAAAGACATTCAACAGGAAAGACAAGGATCTCAGCATTCTGGATCTCCAAGTGGAATGTGATCATGGCTAAGGCTCATTCTGACAAACACTGGTTTGCAATCAAATGAGGAGATGAGACATGTCTTCATGGCTTCCCCTTTGTCTCTTGTTATAGGACTTAGTTTTATTTAACATCCTTTAATAATCCTGTATTGTAACTAAATCTGTGCTTCTAAAGGGATATTTGGTTTCATTACTTCAGGTTTGCCTTCACATTTCAACTACCCAAGCCTCACTGTGTCTCAGAGAAGCTGACCTTAAGATAGAATTCATTTTATGCAAGGCAGCTACAGGTGTAAGTTTTTATATATAAGGTATAAATATACATATATAAGCATATATAAATATATTCACAGGTGATCGAAGCTTAACATGAAAACCAGTTTTCTAACTAGACTTCCTCTTGTGTCCCGGCCCCACTACAGTCTGTTGTCAAAACAGTAGTCAGGGTAATTCTTTGAAAACCTAACTCAGGTCACATTATTCATCAGCCCAGCACCTTCCACTTGGTTCCCTTTTATTCCAATTGGGAATCAAAGCCCTGCCAATGGTGTACAAGGGCTTAGATACAATTCCCATGGTCTTCCTAATCCTGCTGCTCACTAGGCACCCTCTTACTCATTCTGAACTTGTGCTGGCCCTTTGCTGTTCCTGAAACTTGTCAGGTATGCCTCTGTCTCAAGAAGTTTTCAGTGGGTATCCTCTCTGCCTTAAATGCTCTTCCCCAGTTCCCTCTCTGGTCCACTCCCAAACTTCCTTAAGTCATTGCTCAAATGTCACCTTGTGACCGAGACCTACCCTGACCACCCTTGTCCTGGCACTCTCTTTACCTTGCTCTATTGTTTTTGTGCACAGCACTCATCAGCTTCTCACATACCTACTTTGTTTAATGTTTGTATCCTCTGTATCCTCCCACTACAATGTGACTCCAAGAGAAACAAGATTCCTGATGTTTCATTGCCAGCACCTACTTTAGTACCTAGCACAAAGCAGGTGCTCAATTAATGTTTATTGAAAAGTGAATTCATTAATAAATGAATAAAAACAAGTGCTAATTCACAAGCTTATAGCTAACAACAAAGAAGGTAGTTGGCCCAGCTCATAATTAAACAGAAGAAATTTTTATGAAAATAATATGTTGGGTCAGGGATGAATGCTCCAGTAGATCTCCTATAGGAAAGCCTATAGGAAAAGCCTTTATTTTCTCTTGTGGTTTAGAGAGGAATATGATTGTTGAGAAGGACTAAACAGAATACTGCAGCATGGAGGAATGTAGTTCATTCAATACAAACAGGCAGCATGATGGCTTTTGAAAATGCTAAAAAGGATTGTTTTTAGATTATGAAGGAAATATAAAGTTATCAAAGGCTAGACTGGATGAAGCACAAGCTGGAATCAAGAATTCAGGGAGAAATATCAATAACCTCAGAAATGCATATGACACTATCCTTCCAAAAGAAAGCAAAGAGGAACTAAACAGCCTCTTGATGAAAATGAAAGAGGAGGGTGAAAAAGCTGGCTTAAAACTCAACATTCAAAAAACTCAGATCATGACATCCAGTTCCATCATTTCATGGCAAATAGATGGGGAAATCATGGAAACAGTGACAGACTATTTTCTTGGGCTTCAAAATCACTGCAGATGGTTTCTGCAGCCATGAAATTAAAAGATGCTTGCTCCTTTGAAGAAAAGCTATGACAAACCTAGACAGCATATTAAAAAGCAGAGACATTACTTTGCTGACAAAGGTCTATCTATTCAAAGCTATGGTTTTTCCAGTAGTCATGTATGGATGTGAGAGTTGAAAGTTAAAGAAAGCTGAGCACTGAAGATTTGATGCTTTTGAACTGTGGTGTTGGAGAAGACAGTCCCTTAGATAGCCAGGAGATCAAACCAGTCAATCATAAAGGAAATCAGTCCTGAATATTCATTGGAAGGACTGATGCTGATGCTGAAGCTCCAATACTTTGGCCACCTAATGCAAATAACTGACTCATTGGAAAAGACCCTGATGCTGGGAAAGACTGAAGGCAGGAGGAGAAGGGGACGACAAAGGATGAGATGGTTGGATGGCATCACCGACTTGATGGACATCAATTTGAGCAAGCTCTTGGAGTTGGTAATGGACAGGGAAGCCTGGCGTGCCACAGTCCATGGGGTCACAAAGAGTCATACATGACTGAGTGACTGAACTGAACTGATCTAGTAAAACTGATAAGGGGAATTTGAAAGATATATGCCTAATTCACCACCACAACTACTGCCACAAGAGACTATGCTCTTACTTTTAGAAACAGAAAAGAAAGGTACCTTATATTCTGTTTCAATTCCATAGGATTACCAAAAACTTATGTTCCTTAATTTTTATTTTTTTACAGTTCTGCATCCTTTTTATTTTTTATTTTCTTTGCTTTATTGAGATATAATTCACATGCCATAAAATTTAACTTTATCAAGTGTCCAATTCAAAATCTTTTAGTTTATTCACTGTTGTGCAACCATCACCATTATCCAATTTTAGAACATTTTCATCATACTGAAAAGAAATCTCATCTTCACTTACCTCTCCTCTAGCCCTTGGCAATCACTAATCAACCTTCTGTTTCTGTGGATTTGCTTCTTCTGAAAATTTCATGTAAATGTAATCATATAATATGTAACTTTTTTCACTTATACCATAAAGTTTTTAAGGTTCATTCATGTTGTGCATGTATCAGTACTTTGTTCCTCTTTTTTGCTAAAAATATTCCATTTATGCATATATGCATATATTACAGAAATGAATATATGTTGATTGCCATTTCTGTTGTTTCCACTTTTTGGCTATTTTGTATCAATAATGTTCCTATGAACACTCACATAAAAGTTTTTGTGCAAAAGTATGCTTGCATTTTTCCTGGATATATCTAGGAGTGGAATTGCTGAGTCATATCATACCTCTATGCTTTACATTTTGAGGAATACTCAAATCATTTCCAAAATGGCTGTACCATTTTTCAGTGTCATCAGAAATGTCTGAAGCTTCCCCACCTATATTGTTGGTGGGAATATAAATTGGTGCAACAATTAGGCAGAATAGTATGGAAATTCCTTAAAAACTAAAACTAGAGCTATTGTACGATCCAGAGATCCCACTTCTGAGCAAAAATCTGGAGAAAACTATACTTTGAAAAACTATATGCACCCCAATGTTCATAGCAGCACTTTTTACAATAGCCAAGACAAGGAAGCAACCTAAATGTCCATCAGTAGAGGGATGGATAAAGAAGGTATGGTACATATATACAATGGAATATTACTCAGCCATAAAGGGGTGAAATAATGCCATTTGTAGCAAAATGGATGGACTTAGAAATTGTCATAATTATTGCAGTTTAAGTCATACAGAGAACAGCAAATATATGATGCGCACTTACATGTGGAATTGAACTTATTTACAAAACAGAAATAGAATCAAAAAACAAACTTACAGGAAGAATAAATTAAGAGTATGGGATTATACACACTACTATATGTGGAGTGGATAACCAATAAGGACCTACTGTATGGCACAGACAACGGTATTCAATATCTTGTATCAATGTATAATGGAAAAGAATCTAAAAAAGAATATAAATATAGATATCTATCTGTATATGTATAACTGCATCACTTTGCTATACCCCTGGAACAAATACAGCATTGTAAAACAACTATATTTCAATAAAAATTAAAAACAAAATAATGTCTGAGGAGTCTAAATTCTCTACATCCTCTGCAACATTTGTTATTGTTTGTCTTTTTTATAGCCATTTTAGTGGGTGTGAACAGGTTTCTCACTGTGGTTTTGATTTGCATTTTTCTAATAAATAATGATCAGTATATTTTCATGTGGTTTTTGGCCATTTGTGCATTTTCTTTAGAAAAATGTATATTCAAATACTTTGCCTGTTTTCAAGTTGGATTCCTTAACTTTTTATTGTACTTTTAAGTTCAGTTCAGTCACTCAGTCATGTCTGACTCTGCGATCCCTTGGACTGCAGCACATCAGGCCTCCCTGTCCATCACCAACTCCCGGAGCTTACTCAAACTCATGTTCATCGCATCGGTGATGCCATCCAACCATCTCATCCTCTGTCATCCCCTTCTCCTCCCACCTTCAATCTTTCCCAGCATCAGGGTATTTTCCAATGAGTCAGTTCTTCACATCAGGTGGCCAAAGTATTGGAGTTTCAGTTTTAGCTTCAGCATCAGTCCTTCCAATGAATATTCAGGATTGATTTCCTTTACGATTGACGGGTTGGATCTCCTTGCTGTCCAAGGGACTCTCAAGAGTCTTCTTTAAAATATTTCAAAAGCATCAATTCTTTGGTGCTCAGCTTTCTTTATTGTCCAACTCTCACATCCATACATGACTACTGGAAAAACCATAGCTTGACTAGATGGACCTTTGTTGGTAAAGTAATGTCTCTGCTTTTTAATGTGTTGTCTAGGTTTGTCATAACTTTTCTTCCAAGGAGCAAGCATCTTTTAATTTCAGTCACCATCTGCAGTGATTTTGAGGCCCCCCAAAATAAAGTCTACCACTGTTTCCATCGTTTCCCCATCTATTTGCCATGAAGTGATGGGACCAGATGCCATGATCTTAGTTTTCTACTTGTTGAGTTTTAAACCAACTTTTTCACTCCCTTCTTTCACTTTCATCAAGAGGCTCTTTAGTTCTTCTTCACTTTCTCCCATAAGGGTGGTGTCATCTGCATATCTGAGGTTATTGCTGTTTTTTCCAGCAATCTTGATTCCAGCTTGTGCTACATCCAGCTTGGCATTTCTCATGATGTACTCTGCATATAAGTTAAATAAGCAGGGTGTATACAGCCTTGATGTACTCCTTTCCCGATTTGGAACCAGTCTGTTGTTCCATGTCCATCTAACTGTTGCTTTTTGACCTGCATACACATTTCTTAGGAGGCACATCAGGTGGTCTGTTTTTCCCATCTCTTGAAGAATTTTCCACAGTTTGCTGTGATCCACACAGTCAAAGGCTTTGGCATAGTCAATTAAGCAAAAGTAGATGTTTTTTTCTGGAACTTTCTTGCTTTTTCGATTATCTAGCAGATATTGGCAATTTGAGCTCTGGTTCCTCTGTCTGTTTTAAATCCAGCTTGAACATTTGGAAGTTCACAGTTCATGTACTGTTGAAGCCTGGCTTGGAGAATTTTGAGCATTACTTTGCTAGTGTGTGAGAATTCTTCATATATTCTGCAAATAAATCTTTTATCTGATATATAATTTACAAATGTCTTCTCCCATTCTAATAATTGTCTTTACACTTCTTAATGATGTCCTGGGAAGCACAAAAGTTTATGATCTCAGTGAAGCCCAAGGGCATAACTGATGAGAGTGGCAACACAAGAATTCACAAGCAAGTTGAAGAAACTAAGCTCACTGTCGTTCTTCTAGAACATCCCAGAGTCAAGAGTCAAAACCTAAATCCTCTGACTCTGTATTTCATGTGCAGGATGCCCTGCTACCTATAACAGAGATTGTTCATCTTTTCATAAAAGCTGAACTACTGGTAATAGAAATTCCTCATAATGGGTGGGAAAAAAGAATGTACATACAAAATGTATTACTCTAGGATTATGCTTGCAAAGTGGCTTTCTTTTGGATTTCTACTGAAACATATCTTAGTGATGGAGTGTACCCCAGTTTCTAGCTGAGGGGGCTGGGCTACATCAGGAAATAAACAGGAGAAAATAATGGCAGAGACTTGCATACTTACAGACCAACACATCTTAAAATTTGTGCTTAAAGCTCACAAGGAGGAAAAGCAACAGGGGAAAAAGAATGTTAACTGATAGCACCGAGACACGTAGGCCATCCATCAACAGCTTATAGCACGAAAGACACCAAACAACTTTCCCTGGGCAGGCTGTTTTTCATTCAGTAATAAGTCATGCACCAGTGCCTGGTACAGATCTTCCCAGGCTGGTGCTGAAAATCTGAAGTGTGAAAGGCAGCTAGGCAGTTTTAAGTACTTAAATAGGGCACACTTATTTTATTTCACTAATTTTAAACCTTACTAGTTTTTTCAATGACTTTAAAAAATCATTTCAAAACGAGTGAGGTTGCTCAGTCATTTCCAACTCTGCGATCCCATGGATTGTAGCCTTCCAGGCTCCTCCGTCCATGGAATTTCCCAGACAAGAGTACTAGAATGAGTTGCCATTTCCTTCTCCAGAGGATCCTCCCGACCCAGGGATCAAACCCAGTTCTCCCAGATTGTAGGCAGATGCTTTATCATCTGAGCCACCAGGAAAGCCCCAAAAATCATTTCACTCAGAAATAATTTTACATACTGAAATGTGATTTTTTTGGTTCAAGTATCTTTCAATAAATGTGGCTCTGAATGAAATCTTAGGGGCTAAAGAATTTGAAAAATTATTTTCAAGCCATCTCCTTACATGGGTAGGATTTATTTGATATGAAAAAACAGATGCTATACTAGTTGACCTAGAAATAGTAAAGGCAATAATAATGATTAACAGTAGTAATAAGCAATAATTATTACTTGTTATCATTCATTATTTAGTACTATTATTATTTTTACATTAGTAATACTAGTATTATTATTTTAAATGATAGTAATGAGATTAATAATAATGATGAAATAATACCTTTTCATTGTACTTTGGAGTTTTACAAAGAGCTTTCACATATTTTGTTGCATTTAATCCTCATTACAGTCTTCTGGGGGTAAATATCTAATTTTCATTTTATAGATAAGGAAACTGAGATCCAGATTTAGTCTCAACAAATATCAGTGTATTAGGCATATGCTAGGTATTGCCACCCAAGCAGTCTTATCTCCCACTCACAATACCATTTGAGGAAGCTATTGTTAATTCCACTATGCAGATTAATCTCATGGAGAATTAAATTGCCCAATCCTTTAGCTAGTAGGAAGCAGTAAAGAAATTTGAGCACAGTTTTTATTTTACTTCAAAGTTGTACTCTTCTAGTAAGAAATTATAGTTCTTGAGAATGTTTATAAATAAAACTGTTTGACTAAAGTTTTCATGATGGTTATAAATATGGGAAGTTGTATTTTGCTTCTGAGCCTCAACAAGAAAATCAGTGGCAATAACAATGGTTCATATTCATTGACTATTTACTGTATGACAAACATTGGGTTAAGTAAGCACTTTTAACTTATTATCATTTAATCCATATTATCCATATCTCCATATTATTACCTCTACTTAAAATACTGAAAACTGAAACCACGGGAAGTTTGATAAATTACCCATAACTACAGTATGGCTGCTGCTGCTGCTGCTACGTCGCTTCAGTCGTGTCCGACTCTGTGCGACCCCATAGACGGCAGCCCACCAGGCTCCCCTGTCCCTGGGATTCTCCAGGCAAGAACACTGGAGTGAGTTGCCATTTCCTTCTACAATGCATGAAAGTGAAAAGTGAAAGTGAAGTCTCTCAGTCATGCCCGACTCTTTGCGACCCCATGGACTGCAGCCTACCAGGCTCCTCCGCCCCTGGGATTTTCTGGGCAAGAGTACTGGAGTGGGTTGCCATTGCCTTCTCCGATCCATTATCCTAGTTACTAGTAAACCTTAACTCATTTCTCAGTTTACCTTGGGTCCAGCACCACATCATCCATGCACTGTGACTAGAAACCAGGATAGATTGGGAAGCAAGCTGAGATCTATAGTCACAGAACAGAGGGAAACTAGTTGGTTTATCTGAGGTCTGATTTATGTTCTAACAAAATGTACCTGCTCTGTTAGATACTAATCCCAGACGGCAGCATCAACAGACGATGGAACAGCTGCTTACCCTTTCCCAGAAGCCATAGATGGTTAGATTCTATATGTGTGTGAGAGTAAAGTGTCACCAGAATGATAGAATGCAAAGTAGATAAGTCCATGAACCTTACTGCTAAAGAACTTAGTGAGAGTACAGCTTGTCCAGTGCATTAGTTTTCAATTAAGTGTAAACTGAGGCTGTGGAAAATCCTTAGAGTCTCAAAGCACCTCAGCCCTGACCATTCAGTGCAATAAAGTGTGGTGATTACAAAGACCCCCATGATACCAATGCTGACTAGAGCACTGTTTTTTTTTCCAGCAGTAAAAGCTCTTGGATTAAAACTAGAGTCATTTGATGAATATCTACTTGGCATTGATAAGTACCCACATGGGCAGTGATGAGTGTTAAGGGCTTTATATGAGTTCTTATTTAATTCTCCAAAGAAGCTTATGTATTTTGATATCATTAATTCCATTTTTAAGATAATGGAACCAAGGATGCAAGAGATGAAGTTACCTACTGGAGGTTACGTAACTACTGTGAGAACTTAGGAATCCAGTCTGGATATTTTTGGCTTTAAAGCCCTTGCTCTGTGCTATCAGAAGCTCCACCACTTATTAGTTATATGTCCCAGGATGAGTCATGGATACCATCAGAGTCTTCATCTTTAATAGTGGGGCTTCCCTGATGGCTCAGATGGTACAGAAACCTGCAATGTGGGACATCTGGGTTCATCCCTGAGTTTGGAAGATCCCCTGGAGGAGGGTATGGCAACTCACTCCAGTATTCTTTCCAGGAGAATCCTTTCAAAGAGTCAGACACAACTGAGTGACTAAGCACAGCACACACAGCATATAAATAATAGTTACCAACAACCTCATAGGTTTCATAGACAACTTAGTTTGCAATGCAAACCCTTGGTAAACAATAAAATACCTTATAAATATGAACTGAAAAATAATTTGAACTTCTGTAGCAAATCTCTTTAGCAAAGAGATTCTAAAAACACAAACTGATTTCTTATTCAAAGAATAGAGTGCTAAACCAGAAACACACTTAGAGTAAGATGATCCCAATACTTTAGACTTGCTGCTAAGTCACTACAGTCATGTCTGACTCTGTGCGACCCCACAGACGGCAGCCCACCAGGCTCTCCCGTCCCTGGGATTCTCCAGGCAAGAACACTGGAGTGGGTTGCCATTTCCTTCTCCAATGCATGAAAGTGAAAGTGAAGTCGTTCAGTCGTGTCCGACCCTCAGTGACCCCATGGACTGCAGCCTTCCAGGCTCCTCCATCCGTGGGATTTTCCGGGCAGGTGTACTGGAGTGGGGTGCCATTGCCTTCTCCGACTTTAGACTTGGCTGATATCAAAAAGCATCCATGGGAGACAATTTCCCAGCCTAAGAACAGATTCCAAAGAAAACAAAGGCCACTCTGTGTGCATGTGTGTGTGTGTGTTTCTGCTCAAGTTTGCACACCTGTGTCTGTTTGTGCATGTCTGTGCTGAAATGAGCTTCACCACACTGATTTCACCTCTCAGTGTGGTCATCTAGAGAGCTCCAGATGTTCTGTGGGGGTTGTCAAGCACCCAATTTGAATGCTAAGAAAGGTACTCATAGGAACCATTCCAAAATAATGTGTTTTTATGATTTGGGAATATGTGGTATAATTTTCAAGAAAAGAAAAGAACTGGGTTTTTCATCTTTCAAAAGATCAGATGTACCTGGATATTTTTAAATTCCTTCCTGACAATGCACACGTGTACTTTAGGATAGGACTCTGATCTGGAGATAATAACATATTGATGTTCTGACAGCACCACTCTGGAATTATTGCTAGAGGGCTGGAAGCCAACTTGGCTTCTGATCATGAAGGCTAATGGAGAACCTCCTCTTGATGGCTCTTGTTTTCATATTTAAAGAAATCTCAGAGGCACAGTCAGTATAATTAGATCTTCAGAGGCACTAAGATCTTTAGAAATTTTCCATGAGAAAAAAATTATCTCAGAGGTCACCGAATCCAACTTGGTCATTTTGCAAATAAAGAGACTTAAGCAGAGACTTCTGTGGGGCCACTTGGATAGCTAGAAATTTTTCTCTATAACTATACTCTATACTTGTCTCCATCAAAAAGCAAACAAACAACAGCAATAACAAATCCCTAAGCAGACTGTGCCAGTGTTAAAGTATTGGCTCAGTGCTAGCTCCTTTAGAGGAGTAGAAAGCTGTGGCAATGCGCTGTGGTGGACAACAGAGGTGGTCAGATACCCACAGACCTAAATTCAAATCACATTTTCCCAGTTAACAGGTAACAATTTAATTTCTCTGTAACTTACAGAAAGGTTTACATCTGTAACATGGAAATAATACACTGTACTTATGTCAAAATTTTAAATCTAAGAATTCCTACTTTTTAGGGTGCTTTTTTTCTGCCCCTTTTGGCATTATGCAAAAATCTACTCAGTGGAGCACTAGTGTGAGGTGACTCTGAGCCAATGGAATGCTGCCGATGTTCCTATCACAAGCCTGCACCACACCAACCCCAACTGCAATTACATCACTGCACTAATACAACAAATCCTCATTTATCTACAAGAATCTGAAGTCAAGCTTCTCAAAATGTTTCCTCAGAATATTCTGGAGATATCGTAAAATGCAAAGATGATCACTTTTCTTTAGGGTTAGGGAAAAAAATACTCAATCTCTAGTCAAAGGATTTATGTTCGAGTTGCATCTGGTCCCATCACTTCATAGCAAATAGATGGGAAAAAGTGGAAACAGTGGCTGACTTTATTTTTCTGGGCTCCAAAATCACCGCAGATGGTTATTGCAGCCATGAAATTAAAAGACGCTTACTCCTTGGAAGGAAAGTTATGATCAACCTAGACAGCATATTAAAAAGCAGAGACATTACTTTGTCAAGAAAGGTCCGTCTAGTCAAGGCTAGGGTTTTTCCAGTGGTCATGTATGGATGTGAGAGTTCGACTATAAAGAAAGCTGAGCACTGAAGAATTGATGCTTTTGAACTGTGGTGTTGGAGAAGACTCTTGAGAGTCCCTTGGACTGCAAGGAGATCCAACCAGCCCATTCTAAAGGAGATCAGTCCTGGGTCTTCATTGGAAGGACTGATGTTGAAGCTGAAACTCCAATACTTTGGCTACCTGATTGGAAGAGCTGACTCATTTGAAAAGACCCTGATGCTGGGAAAGATTCAGGGCAGGAGGAGAAGGGGATGACAGAGGGTGAGATGGTTGGATGGCATTTCCAACTCAATGGACATGGGTTTGGGTGGACTCCGGGAGTTGGTAATGGACAGGGAGGCCTGGCGTGCTGTAGTTCATGGGGTCACAAAGAGTCGGACATGACTGAGCAACTGAACTGAACTGAACTCATTCTCTCATTCAACAAATATTTGTTGGGCCTCTTGAAATAATACAACGCCTGGACTGATGTTCTACTGAGAAAAATAGGGGTGATAATGAATTAAGCAAATATATTATATATTGACAAGTAAGTGAATAAGAAAAAATAAAGTGAGTTAAGGGACATGGAATTGTGGGGGAGGATAACTTTGAGTAAAATCAGAAGGAATTCAGGTAGTGAATCATGGGAAAATGTGGTAAAAGAATATTCCAGACAGGACTAGTAAGTGCCAATACATTAAGGTAGAAATAAACCTGGAAAGGAAGAAGTAGACGTTATAGGTTCTGAAAGAGACTGTGAGTTTTAAATAGAATGAGAAAGGAATCCCATGAGTGGTTTTACATTTAAAATGACTACCTTGGCTGTTCAGTGGAGAACAGAATAACTAGGGGAAAGAAAGGAAGCAGAGAGCCCAGTTAGAAGGGTATTTCAGAAGTCCACGCTGGTGATAATGCTGGCTTTGCCCAGATTGGTAGAGGCAGGGATGGTAATAAGTAGTCAGACTGCAGGTAACATCATAAGGTAGAGTTAAAGAAGACTTACTGATTGATGAAATATTCGGCCTGAAGAAAGAGGCGTTAACAATGACATCTAGATGTTTGGCTAGGGCACCTGGATGAATTTAGTACCACTTCTCAAGAAGGGGAGCACTAGTACTAGAACAGGATTTTCCAGAATTTTGTTTTAGAAATATAAGCTTGAGATGCTTATCTAGAGAGAGAATTGAGAAGACTCTCGGATACACAAATTTGGAGCCTTAAGGAGCAAACTGGGTTGAAGATATTAATGTGGGAGTCACCAGGTTGCAGACAATATTAAAAACCAGGATTTGGTTGAGGTTACCTTAGGAACCTCATAGTGTAGACTCATAAGTCTAGACTATGACAAGATGGAGGAGGATGAGCCAGTGAGTAGTTAGAAAAGCAGGGCAATATACTGTGTCTGAAGACAGGTGAAGAAGAATGTTTTGATGAGAAGGGAGTAAATAGATAAGGTATAGGTTCCTAATTATCTGAATAAAAGCAATTTCAGTGGAGTTGTGGGAATGAAAATCAGATCTGAGTTGACTAAGGAGAGAATGTCAGATGATAAAGTAGAGGGAGACAGTCACAGCTCATGGGCTTTGCTGTAAAAAAGAAGACCACTAGCAGTTGTTTCTGATGGGGAATATGAGGTCCAGAGAGGCAATCTTAAGGATGGAAATATTATAGAATGTTTACATTCTGAAGATAATGGTCCAATGGAGGTTGAGAAATTGAAATTTAAATAAGATAATCAATGTGAGTGTGCTCTGTAAATCAGAAAACACAAGTTTCAGGTGTTTAGTGATTTAATTTAAATGAACATTCACAGTCTAACTTTTCATAACCCACATTTCACAAAACACTGCATCATGTCCCTTTTATAAATATTTATGATGACATCATAAACACTCTTCTTATTACTTTTTGTTAGTGTTCAACTCACAAGAGTTGCTTTGTTAGTCTCAATAACAGCTATTGAGTTTGAGAAAAGATGAAACTGTTCATATTCATGAACTCATCCTACTCATTCCTACTGGATCTGAGGCAAGATAAAAACATGAATGCCACTTTTTAATCCACTCTAGTAAGAACATACCAAATTCTTATTATGTAGAAGGCAGTGGTAAGTTTTGTGAGATTTATACATTAGTTAAAGCATTTAGGGGCTTCCCTGGTAGCTCAGCTGGTAATGAATTCAGCTACAATGCAGGAGACCTTGGTTCGACTCCTGGGTTGGGATGATCCCTGGAGAAGGGATATGCTACCCACTCCAGTATTTCTGGTCTTCCCTAGTGGCTCAGCTGTAAAGAATCTGCCTGTAATGATGCATACCTGGGCTTAATCCATGGCGGTAAAGAAGCCGCCTGCAATGAGAGAGACCAGCATTCAATCCCTTGGTTAGGAAGATCTACTGGAGAAGGGAACAGCTACCCACTCCAGTATTCTGGCCTGGAGAATTCCATGGACTGTATGGTCCATGGGGTCACAAAGAGTCGGACACAACTGAGCAACTTTCACTTTCCTTTCCTTTCCTAAAGCATTAAGACATCTTATCAACCTATCTCCAAGACCCTCTTCACTCTGTCCTATACTTTGCATTTCTATTGATTCTTCCATGTACAAAGGCAAGACATGGAACAGCATAATATATTTCATGAGTGACTTTGGCTTTGTAAAAATATAAGGACAAGAAATTGAGTGGGGAGGGGTGGATAAAGCTGGAGAAGTAGGCAATAAATATCCTCATACTGATTTGGATGATAAAAGTCATTAGTAATTTTAAACAGGGACTATCATAGTTTGATTGGTGTTCTGGAATGATTACTTTTTTGAAGGTGCACTAGAAAAGGGTGAGTGAGAAGCAAGGGTGTCAGGAGCCTCATTTATCCATGCATTCAATATCTGGAGTACCTACAGGGTGCCAGGAATTGTGCTAGGTCCTGGGGAAAATAACAAGAGAAAATTTAACTCTGCCCTAGCAGTAATAACTATATTACATATATACTTTAAAATAAATATATGAATAGAATGAAGTATAATATATATTATAACATAAACATATAATAAATAACCTAATGGTAATAACTGATGGGCTGCCCAGGTGGCAGTGGTAAAGAATCTGCTTGCCAATTTAGGAGAAGCAAAAGATGCAGGTTCAATCCCTGGGTTGTGAAGATCTCCTGGAATAGGAAATGGTAAATCACACCAGTATTCTTGCCTGGAAAATTCCATGGACAGAGGAGCCTGGCAGGTTACAGTCCCTGCAGTCCCAAAAAGCCGGACACACACACACACACAATAACTGACACGTAGCTACAATACAGGACTGACTCATGATTGTGTTATGGGAAATTAACCAATCCATGGATCAAATCTGCTAAAAATTAATTTGAAAAATACATTTGTGGAAAAATTAAAATTTTTATGAACCAGAGGCTATTTGGAGGTATATATTTTTGAAGCTTAAACGTCATAAGGTAGTCAGTGTCTGGGGTAGCCATGATTGGTCACTTGAAGTTGTGAAAGAGAAGTTATAGGTAAGCAGCAGATATGAGAAAAGAGAAGAGACATGTAGGGGAGGAAGAGCAAGAGGCGAATGGAGCATATCTACAGAGGAGACATCATGAGAAATATAGAGCTCAGTCAGCTAATGAGAGAGCAACAGATAAGAACACAGGACTCCAAGGGCATCTTGGCTTCAGCTCTGATCTATATGCACCTTAAAAATGCGAGCCCTATTACTTGAGAAAACTTGCATATGTTTGTCTTTCTTGCAGCACAGAGGACTTGGAAAAAAATACTTTGTTGGTCATCTTTACTAGCTTATACTTTGAGCAAAGGCAAAGGGTGGAGGATGGGAGAGACAAGCATGAGAAAGGGTTTATGGTCTCAGTTCAAGCAGAAATAAAAGATATTTTGAAAGTATTTTGCTTTTATAAGTGAAGCATGTGTAGCCACTTTTACACTCAACAAATGCTTTGAGAAAAACACCCTGCCAGCTGACAGTGCTTTAGATTGTGTTTCATAGAACAAAAGAAAAGAGCATGTTTAATTCACAAAGTGCTTTATCCATGAATGAAAGCAAAAAGTGGACAACAGCAAAAAGCAGGATCAAGGATGCCCCCAGGCACTAAAGTTGTTTCCTTAAGGACTCTTTTCTTAAATGCCCTCTATCTTTGCCCTTTGATTCCCTTTCATCCAGCCTATCCTCTAGATATGCACAGGGCTCTTCCTACCAAAGAACCACTTAGTCATACCAAGAATCCTTCAAGAGCATCCCACTGTGTGTCTGCTACTATGCTAAATGTTGGGATAACAGAGGTGAAGACTCCCTTTTTCCCTTTAAGAGCTCAGTCTAGTGGGCAGCTTGGGCAAATAAACAGCTAAACAACAAAGGATGGAAAATGTATGTTGTAATCTGCAGAGTGCTGTGGGGACGCAGAGTAGAAGTCCCTAACTCCTCAAGGTGGTGAGAGTCTTCAGGGAGGGCCAGTTAGGGCCCTTAAAGGAGATGATACAGAGCTAAAGAAGGAAGAGAAAGGAATTTTAAAGGAGATATCAGGAGATATCATGTATTAAGTAGTATCTCCCAGATACATTTGGAGATTGGATAACTCCAAACCCAAATGAGAGGATTCCCAGTGGTGGTATATCAAGCATTACACATCTTAGCAACAGAGCTATTTTTGGATCAGTTGACTGCTTTGATGCTCCTCAGATCATACCACACACAATATTCCTTTACAGGTTTTATGAGGACAGAATTTCCAGCCCACTACCGGCCGGCTGTCTGCTCTGGCTAATGTCTGTATGTAGGAGGATTTAGGTGAGGAGACACTGAGGGGAAAGTGATCACACCTCTACAGCAGGAAGTGATTCAGTTCAGCAAATACTTATGGACACCTACAGGTTACTTATTCACTCTCCTTACTGAGCTATAAACTCTCAAAGTGCTGAAAACTTGTCTAATTGATCTTTACATACCCTGGGCGGTTAGCACAGGGCCTGACACAGAGGAAGTATAAAGATCGGTACATGAATGAAAACTCTATACACCACAGAGATGATAAAAAATTTGAAACAAAACAAAAAAGAATGGGGTTTTTGATTCCTTCAGGCCACCTGGAGGAGGGTGGTTGCTCTGAATACATTTTAGAATAATATGAAGCCAAGGGTGACTGTACTGCCAGGAAATCTGTTGGGGGTTTTAGAGAAGGAGAGATGATATCTAAACAGGAAAGTGGCCAAGATTTGTGAAGGCAAAGGGTATTTGCATTGAGTCCAAAGGGAGAAAAGGAGGAATCTGATAGCTGATGTAGAGAAGGAGAAAGACTTGAGAGGGGGTATGGGGTGGGCAGCAAAGGCACCAGAAGGCAGGGAAGTGTGGGGTGTGAGGATAGTCCGATATGGGGCATAAAAAGGCATGCAAAGTTGTGAAATGGGAGAGAGGCAGGCCCAAGTGACAAAGAACTTTGTGATGATTTGCTTTATGTATCAACTTGGCTAGGCTACAGAATCAATATTTAATCAAACACTGATCTATGCATCTCTGAGGTGTTTTGTAGATGTAGTTAACATCTACAGTCAGTTGACTTTAAGTAAAGGACATTACCCCCAGTAGAGTGAGTTGGACCTCATCTAAGCAGTCAAAGGCTTTAAGAGCAAGAACAAGTTTCCCAGAAGATCCTGCCTCAAAGCTGCTGCATTAACGCCTACCTGAGTTTCCAGCCTTCTATTTCAGTCTTATGACTGTATTATCAATCTAGCCTGGGTATCTAGCCTGCCGGCCACCCTACAAACTTTGGATTTGCTAGTACCCATAATCATGTGAGCCAATTCCTTAATTAAAAAAAAAACTCCATATATATATAAATATATATTGTTGTTCAGTCTCTAAGACATGTCTGACTCTTTGTGACCCCATGGACTGCAGCATGCCAGGCTTCCCTGTTCTTCACTATGGATTCACATATATATATCCTATTATTTCTCTTTCTCTGGAAAACTCTGACTAATACAAACCCCAAATATTAATGCTAAAAAGCACAGACCTTACTTCGGTAGCAGTGATGTATTGTCACTGGTACTACAGGTAATGCTGCCACTCCAACTGCTCCCTATGTCTCGTGACAGAGGGAGAGTGTAAGCTATACTCAATGTGTTCCTCCCACTGGGGCCCCTACAATGACACTGAGTTTTCCATATTCCAAGACATTTAAGTAAACAGCACGGGGGATAGCTTCCAGATACAGAAAACAAAACTTGTCAGTGAAAAGCTTCTAAAATGAGTTTCTCCTCCCCTAGCATCAAGTAGTGTTGTGATGATAACCAGAATCCCCAAACACACTCTGTTACACTGAAAATATTCAAGTATAATTATGTTTGAAAACACAACAGATTTGTTTCTGTATTTTCAATAAAAGATGTCATCCAAATAGATTTTTATCATCTCTATTTTCTACAGCTACTTTGAAGTTTTATGGTGCCTTTTTTCCTGAAGGGTTCAAAACGTGCTACTGACATTATAATATTAAATTGTCATTCAGCTGAGTTAACTTCAATGAGCATTTATCAGTACCATATCAGGTGCTGTGAGAAGCACAGAGAAGCATAATAACATCTCAGCTATATACAATGCTGGAGAAAAACCCATTGTAGATAGCTAGGTTCGTCTATTAGTCTAAATTTGTCTATTTGTCTATTAGTTTGTCTAAATAGTTTAACAAATATTTGTTGAATGTTTACTATGTGACAGGCACTCTACTAGATTTAAGATAAAGAGATGAATCAAATTTGGTTATTGCCATCAATTATTTATAGTACACGAGAATAGCAGGTTAACAAAAAGTATTCAAATTTGTTAGATGCTCTTCACTGATATTTTATTTGGGAACGTAAAAAGTCTTTATAGTGAAAGTGACACTTGAGTCTTAAACCATGAGTAGGTGTTTGTTAACTGCACAAGACTGAAGCAGGGATACAGCAGGGATGAACAAAAGGCAGAGTCATTGCGGAGTGGGAACTTTGTGAATAAAGTCATGAAATAAGAAGGGCTTTAATTTCTGGGAAACTGAATTGCTAACTGAGATTGTGTTACAGACCTAACATAGTGCCTGGAAGAGAATAACTTATTATCATTAGTTCATCATAGATGATGCTTACAGTATGAGAGAAGTAGTAACAAGAGATGAATGAGGCTGGAGAGGTAAAGCAAGCTCCCCATTAGGAAGAGTCATGAACCAAGCTAAAGAGATTAAATTTCAACATGCAGGCAATGAATCACTTCAGTTCCAGCTACTTTGGCTTTCTGTTTCTGAAAAAACCATCAAAATCCAGTATATCTTCCTGTCCTCTTTGCCTATAAATCCTCCGACCCCAAAACACCAACAAAGAAAAGTCCAGATGACTTCACTGTTACATTCTCCTAAACATTTAAGTGTTTACACAAATTCTTATTAAGTCCTTCCAAAAAAATAAAATAAAAGAAGAGGAACACTTTACAACTCATTCTGTGAACCCAGTAACCCTACTTTCAAAACCACTCAAAGGTATCACCAGAAAAGAAAATTATATTCCCTTATAAATATAGGTGCAAAAATTCTTAACAACATACTAGAAAACTGAATTCAGCAACATATAAGAAGTGTTAGCATAAAAGTGGAATTTAACCCAGGAATCCAAGGTTGGTTTAACATATAAAAATCAATTAATATACAATATTCATAAAGTGAGGAACAAAAATCAAGCAATAATCTCAAAAAAGACAGTAAAAGCATATGACAAATTCCAATATAATTTCACAGCACACTCACTCAGCAAACTAGGAAGAGGAGGAAACTGACTTAATTTATGAAAACCCCACAGCTATTCATATTTAACAGTGAGAAACTAAAGGACTTCCCCTTATAATCAAAAACAATAAAAGGATGTCTGCTCTTATCATTTCTGTTCAACATTGTATTGGGGGTTTTAGGCAAGAAAAAGAAATAAAAGCCACCATGATTGGAAAGAAAGAAGTAGAAACATCTCTATTTGGTTATAAAAATAGAAAATCTTAAGGAACTTGCTAGAAAACTATTAAAGCTAATAAATGAGTTCAGTCAGGTTTCAGAATATAAGAAGAATATACAAAAATCAATTTCTATATACTAGCAATAAACAATCAGAAAATCAAATTGAGAGAACAATTTCATTTACAATGACATCACAAAGAATAAAATATTTAGGAATAAATTTGATCAAGTGATATGGTCTGAATGTTTGCATCCTCCCAAAACTCATACATTGACATCCTAAGCCTCACATTTGATGGTATTACTAAATGGGCCCTTTAGAAGATGCTTACACCATGAGAGTGATGCTTTTACGAATAGGATCAGTGCCACATGAAAAAGGTTCCAGTGAGACCTCTAGCCTCTTCTACCATTGAGAAGACAGTGAGAAGATGCTGGCTATGAACAAGGACATGGGCCCTCACAAGAAAGCAACCATGCTGGGACCCTAATCTTGACTTCCCAGCCTCCAGAATGGTCAGCAGCACATTTCTGTTGTTTATAAGGCATCGTGTTGGTGGTGGGTTTTCTAGGTAGCTCAGTGGTAAAGAATCTGCCTGCCAAATAGGAGACATGGATTCAACTCCTGGGTCAGGAAGATCCCCCAGAGAAGGAAATGACAACCCACTCCAGTATTCTTGCCTGGGAAATCCCATGGACTGAGGAGTCTGGAAGATTATAGTCCATGGGGTCGCCAAAGAGTTGGACATGACATAGAGATTGATCAGCAGCAGCAGAGAAACATCAGAAGTTGATGATATTTTGTTATAGTATCCTTAACAGACTAGCACATCAAGGAAATGTAAGACCTGCATACTGAAAACTATGAAATGTTGCTTAAAAAAATTAAAGAATTAAATAAATAGAAAGACATGCCAAGTTTATTGATTGGAAAACTGAACATTGTTAACATGACAATATTCCCTAAAGTGATCTACAAATTCACTGAAATCTCCATCAAAATCCCAAAGGCTTTTTTCTTTACATAAACAGAAAAACTGATTCTAAAATTCATATAAAATTACAAGGGATTTCACATTGCCAAAAACAACTTTGAAAAACAAAGGTGAAGGATTCACACTTCCAATTTCAAAACTTAACTTGTATGATACCACTTATATGTGGAATATAAAAAATGATACAGATAAACTTACAAAACAGAAATCGACTCACAGACATATAAAACAAACATGGCTATCAAAAAGGAAGGGGGGATAAATTGGGAGTTTGGGTTCAAAATACACATACTACTATATATAAAATAGATAATCAACAAGGACTTACTGTATAGCACAAGGAACCCTACTCAATATCTTGTAATAACCTACAAAGGAAACTGTATAGATATATATATGATGGAATTATTTTGCTGTATACCTGAAACAAATACAACATTGTAAATCAACTGTATTTCAATAAAAATTAAAAACAAGCAATCCCACTGCTGGGCATACACACTGAGGAAACCAGAAGGGAAAGAGACACGTGTACCCCAATGTTCATCGCAGCACTGTTTATAATAGACAGGACATGGAAGCAACCTAGATGCCCATCAGCAGATGAATGGATAAGAAAGCTGTGGTACATATACACAATGGAATATTACCCAGCCATTAAAAAGAATACATTTGAATCAGTTCTAATGAGATGGATGAAACTGGAACCTATTATACAGAGTGAAGTAAGCCAGAAAGAAAAACACCAATACAGTATACTAATGCATATATATGGAATTTAGAAAGATGGTAACAATAACCCTGTGTATGAGACAGAAATAGAGACACTGATGTATAGATCAGTCTTATGGACTCTGTGGGAGAGGGAGAGGGTGGGAAGATTTGGGAGAATGGCATTGAAACATGTGTAATGTCATGTATGAGACGGGTCGCCAGTCCAGGTTCGATGCATGATGCTGGATGCTTGGGGCTGGTGCACTGGGATGACCCAGAGGGAGGGTATGGGGACGGGGGAGGGAGGAGGGTTCAGGATGGGGAACACAGTTATACCTGTGGCAGATTCATTTCGATGTTTGGCAAAACTAATACATTATTGTAAAGTTTAAAAATAAAATAAAATTAAAAAAAAATTAAAAACAAAACAAAAATTTTAAGTCTAATAGAATTAGGGATGAAGCTAACTTCTTATATGCTGTATACTGACAAAACAAATGTATAGAATAAATTGTGTTAAATGTCATGAAAGGAAAACTTAACTTGTAATCAAAACAGTATGGTATTACCATAAGGACAGACATATAGATAAGTGGAATATAATTGAGAATACAGAAATAAATTCATCCATCTGTGGCCCCTTGGACTGCAAGGGGATCCAACCAGTCCATTCTGAAGGAGATCAGCCCTGGGATTTCTTTGGAAGGAATGATGCTAAAGCTGAAACTCCAGTACTTTGGCCACCTCATGCGAAGAGTTGACTCATTGGAAAAGACTCTGATGCTGGGAGGGATTAGGGGCAGGAGGAAAAGGGGACGACAGAGGATGAGATGGCTGGATGGCATCACTGACTCGATGGACATGAGTCTGAGTGAACTCTGGGAGTTGGTGATGGACAGGGAGGCCTGGCGTGCTGCGATTCATGGGGTCACAAAGAGTCGGACATGACTGAGTGACTGAACTGAACTGATGGTTAACTGATTTTCTACAAGGATGTCAACATAGTTCAATGGGGGAAAGAATAGTCTTTTCAATAAAGGGTGCTGAGAAAACCAGTTACCCCCATTTAAATTAGTAAGGTTGGACCCCTACCTACCACCTATTCAATAGTTAACTCAAAATGTGTTATAGACCTAAATATAATATGAAAAACTTAAAATTTTCCAAACAAAACACTGTTTTATTGTTTTCATGATGTCAGTTTCAACAATTGTTTCTTAGATATGATACCAAAAGCATAAGTGATAAAAGATAAAAATAGAAATTTGACCACACCAAAATTAATGTGTACAAATGATACCATCAAGAAAGTGAAAAGACAAATAGAATGGGATAAAATATTTTCAAATCTTATAACTTATAACTGCATATATCTGTGTCAAATAAAGAACTCATTAATTAATAAAAACTCATTTTAAAAGACAGTTTGCAAAAAATTATATAGAAATGTTCATGAGCACATAAAAGATATAGTCATTATTAAAGAGAGACACATATCAAAACAGAATCAGATACTACTTACTCCCACTAGGATAGCTAAATAATAACGAATGGCAATAACAAGTGTTGGTGAGGATGTAAAAATATTAGAATGCTCATTCATTTCTGGTGGGATTATAAAATGGCTCAGCCACTTTAGAAATGTTTGGCAATTTCTCAAAAAATTATTATAAGACCTAGAAATCACCTTCCTAGTTACATACAAAATCTTTTATATGAATGTTTATAACAGCATTATTCATGACAGCCAAAAGTTATAAACAACCCATCTATTGCTAAATGGGTAAACAAAATGTGGTATATCCACACAATGGAATATTATTCAGTGATAAAAAGAAATGAAGTGTCAGTGCATGCTACAACATGACTATATCTGAAAATACATTAAGTGAACCATTAGTCACAAAAGACCACATGTATTGTGCCATTTATTAATACATGAAATGTCTAGAGTAGGCAAATCCATAGGGGTAGAGAGTTAATTAGTGACTGCCTAGAGCTGAAGAGAGTGAGATTGGAGAGTGAATGCTAATGGAAAATAAATGCTAACACAGGGTGCATTTTTGGGGATGGAATATTTTAAACTTAGATTTTGGTGATAATTGCATAGTTATGTGAATATACTAAAAATGATTCAATTGCATGCTTTATAAGGATTCATTTATGGCATGTGAATTATACATCAACAAAGATGTTAAAACAAAAATGTGCTGATGTCAGATATGGAAGCTACTATTGGGAGATAGAATTGCCATAGAAAGCTTAAGGAAGAAGGGGATTTCAGCAACCTTGAAAAATAAATAGGATTTAGACACCAGGAAGTAGATCATAGGAAATTCCATGAAAACTGGTACAAATTTTCACATTTGCGTGAATGCGTTCCTTTAATGATACAGATAAGATAGCCATCCCCAAAAGAGAAGAAAACATATTCTCATTTTCTATTGTCTTTCCGCAAAATTTAGTATAATTACATTGGTAGAGTGCAAATAATTATAGCCTCAAATGACAGAGTAAAAAAAGTCATTAGATACCCATCAGGACAGAGCTCCTACTGCAAGTCAGACTTTTTTATTCTAGTTTTTCTTCCTGGGTGATTTAAAACTGTTCTGAGTGGAATGTCGAGAAGCAGAATAAAGTAGGTAAGAAGTAACTAAGAAATATCCGCCTGGAAGCACCCTATTATTGCCATCTATAATTTGTTCATTCTATCCTGAAGTTTGACTGAATCCAAGATGACAAGAAGATTTACAAGATTTAGAAAAAAGCTTTTACTCTAAGCCAGATATTTGAACCAGAAAAGACAATGTAATGTGTGTGGACCTTGAAATGGTGTGGTTATTGAGAGGAGAGCCTGAATGCGGGCGAGTGGAAGGTAACCAGGGTCATGGATGGCGCATTGCTCATGCACCAGTGGGCATGGGTTCACATTCCCTCTCCCAGTTCTGCCATGAACCAACGTTATCTTGAGCAAGTTGACTCTCAATCTCCAACCCATTATCTGAAGAACAGCAGCATTTCCTAACTTATAATGTTGTAAAGAGGGTCAGAAACAAATGTTAATTAGCTCAATAAATCCTAATTGAGAATTTACTTTGAACTATGACATAATGAATTTACAATGGTCTTTGACTTAAAGAAGCTCAGTCTAGTGTCAGAGAACTTTGCAAAGGATAATATACTGATCAAACTTAGATGTCATTCTTGTTTTTTCTTCCACATGAATTATTCCTTCCCACACAAATTGCTCACTTGGGCTTCAGAGCTGTCCACCTATATCAGGGCTATTGGCTGGTTGATTAATGTAGCCTGGAAAGCGTGGACTCACAAATCAAAAATAGGTTGAGTTTCCAGACCCTGGAGTTGCCCACAGCAACTCAACAGAGAAGTCATCCTTCGTGTTTACCCATCATTTTTACTGTGCAATGGGTATAAGAAAGTACAGGATTTTAAACACAGTGAGTTTTTCTGGGGCATTCATTTGCCTCTACGGTAAAAAATTTTAAACACTTAAGACATAGAATAGGGTCAAAATTTAGATGAAATTGTAATATATAACCTTGAGTCTTTTGGGAAAGCAAGCAGACTACCAAAATGTATGATGCTAAGGTGGGCAGATTTCAAGTATCTTAGCTCAAAGTTGTGAGGTTTGACTGTGTGGATTATTTATTGCACAGTGTCAAGGTCCCCATCCAAGGAGACTCTGATTCAAACACTGCCCCCTGGAGTTATGCAACAGTGGTAATTATTCAGCTCTTCATCTAGAGGACAGTCTTAGTAGACAAGTCCCTAAAACTCATGCTATCTAGAATATGGTCTTCTCCTACGTCTTGTTCAGGATGAGTGGTTTTTAATATATTCTTATTATTATGTTGTCAACACAATAAAAAAGGATAAGAATATCTAACAGCAGTTTTCAGGAAGTCACTTCTGGAAACGAGTACGGGGATGGACTGGTTGGCCTGTCAAACTTTTGTGAAATGAAACAAAATTGCAGTCATATATCAGTGACACCATTTTCAAAACACACACTCAAAAAATCTTAATAATAGCAGGGATCATCATTCAACGTCAGAGAGCTGCTACTATCCCTCTGCGGAAATAATTAGGAGGAAAACAATATTTAGTATCTGTCCCAAAAAGCACAATAATTCACTGTGGGAAGCAAAGGAGCAATGAAACAGCTGGAAAGGCACCTTCTTCATTTTATCTTATTCCACATTTCTTAAAGGGCAAGCAATTAAAAGGCATAAAAGCATTTGCAGAAATCATTTACCATCAAATGAAGACCACAAGATTGTTACTTAAATAAAAAGCTTGAAAATGACTTTCAGAAATCCCTGAGACTCAGGATCTCAAAACACACTGCATGCATCATACAAAGATGGATAATGAGGTGCCCTTCCTTCCATCAAAGACCCACATTTTTACTTTTTCAGTATATGAGAGCTAACAGAACCTCAAGTTACATACCTGAGTGCACTTCTCCATCTATTTGTAGTAAGGTCCACAAATATCTGGGCAGAGAAATAACAGTCTTACTCATTGTTGCAGTAGCCTCACTAAAACTGCTTGAGTTACCCTATTTACAAGATTTTCTTGGGCTCTGATACCATCAAAGCTGTTAGGCTTCCTACTAACATTCATGCATCTTCTGCAGCTCTGCTAGGTGCTTGCTCTGGAAACTGCTACCTGCTTGTTTCCTTTTGCATGTACAGGCTCCCAGGAGCTTGAGGGCAAGCAACATGCCACTCTGTCTTCTCATCACCTAACACAGGTTCAGGTACATAACAGGTGGCCAGTAATGTTTTCTGAATGTCTTGAAAGTTATCTATCAATACTAAAATTTAACGTTTATTTTAAGAGCTAGCAGTGGATTTCTTTTTGTGATCCCTAGCGTATTATCAGGGGCTTTCCAGGTGGCTCAGCGGTAAAGAATCAGTGTGCCAGTGCAGGAGACATGGGTTCAATCCCTGAGTCAGGAAGATCCCTAGAGAAAGAAATGGAAACCTACTCCACTATTCTTGCCTGGGAAATCCCATGGACAGTACAGCCTGGCAGGCTATAATCCATGGTGTTGCAAAAGAGTTGGACAAGACTTGGCAACTAAACAACAGAGCATTATCAGGGCATAAAGAGGTTCTATGACACACACTAGACCATTTACTGCCTTAAGAAGTTAGATGTTTGATGGGGTGCAGTGGTTTGAAAAAGTGGAGATTAGTGTGTCTAGAATTTTATCAAAGCAGTGTTACCAACCATAACTGTCCAGAGGTGGCATTTACATGTCTTCTAAGACGTTCTGTCTTCAGCTACTTAATTCATTTTCCTTTAGAAAGATGCTAACTGTGTTTCCTTAACTCAAGATCACTAGTAATAAAACGTGAAGGCCCCTTTTCTTCTGTGGTACTAATGTATCAGTAACCAATTTAAACTTCAAATTGTTAGTACAGCTGAAAGAGAATAATTTATTCTATGTTAGAATTTCAGAAATTTTTCAGATCCCATTTTCAAATCCAGACCTATGATTAAATTTTTAATATTGATTTACATTATTTATTTGGCTTATTTGTCTTAGTTGTGGCATGTGGGATCTTCATTGCCTCATGCAGGATCTTTCTTTGAGGCGCACAGAATCTCTAGCTCTGGCGTGTGGGATTCAGGAGTTGTGGAGCATGAGGTTAGTTACTCCAAGGCATGTGGGATCTTAGTTCCCTGACCAGGGATCCAACTCATGTACCATGCATTTCAAGGTGAGTTCTTAACCACTGGACCACCACGGAAGTCCCTGTGATTAAATCTAATACTCATTTTCACTGGATCATGTGCTTCCTGCAGAGCCACATCATAACTGTTTTTGTATCCTGGAACCTAGCACAGTGCCTGACATGTAGCAAGTGCACCATACATATTTATTTAAATGATGAATGGATGGATGTTCTAAGAATGCATAATAGTTCAATAGGAAAGAAAAGAGGAACTGGAACTTTTGCTAAGTACTGATTTAAGATTTGGAAAGTTTACTTTTCTCCATTCTCACAAAATTTTTTTCGTTGAAATACTATGGACATACAATATTATGTTAGTTTCAAGTGTACTCCATACAGACTTGACATTTGCATATATTATGAAATGACCGATATGGTGAGCCTAGTAACAATCCATCCCATACAAAATTATTATGATATTCCTTATGCTGTATGTTACATCCCCTGGGCTTTATTTATTTTATAACTGAAAGCTTGTATCCCTTAATCCTCTTCAACTATTTTGTCCAACCCCCCACAACTCTCCCCTCTGGGAAGCACCAGTTTCTTCTCTGAATCTAGGAGTCTATTTTTGTTTTGTTTTGTTTTATCTGTTTGCTTTGTTCCTTAGATTCCACATATAAATGAGATTATACACTTTTTATCTTTGACCTATTTCACTTAGCATAATCCCTTCTAGATCCATCTATGTTGTCACAAATGGCACCATTTCATTTTTAAGGCTAAGTAATATAACACTGTGTGTGTGTATATATATATTGTGTGTGTAGATATATTCCATATTTTCTTTATCTGCTCAGATATCAATGGACACTTAGTTTACTTCCAATGGACACTTAGGTTGCTTCCAAATACTATGCAATGAACATAGGGGTGGATATCTTTTCAAATGAATGCTTTTGTTCTCCTCAGGTAAAAACTCGTAAGTTGTCTGGTCATGCATGTGATCTACCCAGGAAAATGTTACACTACACGTGCACTTGAAAAGAATGTTTATTCTGCCATTTTGCATGAAACAGTCTGTGTGTCTATTAATTTAATCTGGTCTGATGTAATCTTTAAGGCCAGTGTTTTCTTATTGATCTTCTGCCTAAATGATCTGTCCATTGACGTGAGTGGAATGTTAAAGTTTCATACTGTTATTGTGTCAGTTTCTTCCTTTATATCTCCTAATACTGGCTTCATTTATTTAGGAGCTCCTATAATGGGTGTATAAGTCTTTGCCCTGCTTCATTCCGTATTCCAAGGCCAAATTTGCCTGTTACTCCAGGTGTTTCTTGACTTCCTACTTTTGCATTCCAGTCCCCTATAATGAAAAGGACATCTTTTTTGGGTGTTGGTTCTAAAAGGTCTTGTAGGTCTTCATAGAACCGTTCAACTTCAGCTTCTTCAGTGATACTGGTTGGGGCATAGACTTGGATTATCGTGATATTGAATGGTTTGCCTTGGAAACGAACAGATTCTGTCGTTTTTCAGATTGCATCCAAGTACTGCATTTCAGACTCTTTTGTTGACCATGATGGCTACTCCATTTCTTCTGAGGGATTCCTCAGAATTGAATAGAGTTTTGCCAAGAAAATGCACTGGTCATAACAAACACCCTCTTCAAACAACACAAGAGAAGACTCTATACATGGACATCACCAGATGGCCAACACCAAAATCAGATTGATTATATTCTTTGCAGCCAAAGATGGAGAAGCTCTATACAGTCAGCAAAAACAAGACCAGGAGCTGACTGTGGCTCAGACCATGAACTCCTTATTGCCAAATTCAGACTCAAATTGAAGAAAGTAGGGAACACCACTAGACCATTCAGGTATGACCTAAATCAAATCCCTTATGATTATACAGTGGAAGTGAGAAATAGATTTAAGGGCCTAGATCTGATAGAGTGCCTGATGAACTATGGAATGAAGTTCACAACATTGTACAGGAGACAGGGGTCAAGACAATCCCCATGGAAAAGAAATGCAAAAAAGCAAAATGGCTGTCTGTGGAGGCCTTACAAATAGCTGTGAAAAGAAGAGAAGCGAAAAGCAAAGGAGAAAAGGAAAGATATAAACATCTGAATGCAGAGTTCCAACAAATAGCAAGAAGAGATAAGAAAGCCTTCTTCAGCGATCAATGCAAAGAAATAGAAGAAAACAACAGAATGGGAAAGACTAGAGATCTCTTCAAGAAAATCAGAGATACCAAAGGAACATTTCATGCAAAGATGGGCTCGATAAAGGACAGAAATGGTATGGACCTAACAGAAGCAGAAGATATTAAGAAGAGATGGCAAGAATACACAGAAGAACTGTACAAAAAAGATCTTCATGACCCAGATAATCACTGTGGTGTGATCACTGACCTAGAGCCAGACATCCTGGAATGTGAAGTCAAGTGGGCCTTAGAAAGCATCACTATGAACAAAGCTAGTGGAGGTGATAGAATTCCAGTTGGGCTATTCCAAATCCTGAAAGATGATGCTGTGAAAGTGCTGCACTCAATATGCCAGCAAATTTGGAAAACTCAGCAGTGGCCACAGGACTGGAAAAGTCAGTTTTCATTCCAATCCCAAAGAAAGGCAATGTCAAAGAATGCTCAAACTACCACACAATTGCACTCATCTCACACGCTAGTAAAGTAATGCTCAAAATTCTCCAAGCCAGGCTTCAGCAATATGTGAACCGTGAACTTCCTGATGTTCAAGCTGGATTTAGAAAAGGCAGAGGAACCAGAGATCAAATTGCCAACATCCACTGGATCATGGAAAAAGCAAGAGAGTTCCAGAAAAGCATCTATTTCTGCTTTATTGACTATGCCAAAGCCTTTGACAGTGTGGATCACAATAAACTGTGGAAAATTCTGAAAGAGAAGGGAATACCAGACCACCTGATCTTCCTCTTGAGAAATCTGTATGCAGGTCAGGAAGCAACAGTTAGAACTGGACATGGAACAACAGACTGGTTCCAAATAGGAAAAGGAGTTCGTCAAGGCTGTATATTGTCACCCTGTTTATTTAACTTCTATGCAGAGTACATCATGAGAAACACTGGACTGGAAGAAACACAAGCTGGAATCAAGATTGCCCAGAGAAATATCAATAACCTCAGATATGCAGATGATACCACCCTTATGGCAGAAAGTGAAGAGGAACTAAAAAGTCTCTTGATGAAAATGAAAGTGGAGAGTCAAAAAGTTGGCTTAAAGCTCAACATTCAGAAAACGAAGATCATGGCATCTGGTCCCATCACTTCATGGGAAATAGATGGGGAAACAGTGGAAACAGTGTCAGACTTTATTTTTCTGGGCTCCAAAATCACTACAGATGGTGACTGCAGCCATGAAATTAAAAGACGCTTACTCCTTAGAAGGAAAGTTATGACCAACCTAGATAACATATTCAAAAGCAGAGACATTATTTTGCCAACAAAGGTCCGTCTAGTCAAGGCTATGGTTTTTCCTGTGGTCATGTATGGATGTGAGAGTTGGACTGTGAAGAAGGCTGAGTGCCGAAGAATTGATGCTTTTGAACTGTGGTGTTGGAGAAGACTCTTGAGAGTCCCTTGGACTGCAAGGAGATCCAACCAGTCCATTCTGAAGGAGATCAGCCCTGGGATTTCTTTGGAAGGAATGATGGTAAAGCTGAAACTCCAATACTTTGGCCACCTCATGCGAAGAGCTGACTCATTGGAAAAGACTCTGATGGTGGTAGGGATTGGGGGCAAGAGGAGAAGGGGACGACAGAGGATGAGATGGCTGGATGGCATCACTGACTCGATGGACGTGAGTCTGGGTGAACTCCGGGAGTTGGTGATGGATAGGGAGGCCTGGAGTGTTGCGATTCATGGGGTCGCAAAGAGTAGGACACGACTGAGTGAATGAGCGACTGATCTGATCTCATCTGATCTGATAATGGGTGTATATATATTTTAATTGCTATATCCTGTTGTTGGAGTGATCTTTTTTTATCATGCTATGTCCTTCTTTGTCTCTTATTACAATATTTGCTTTAAAGTCAATTTTGTCTGATATATGTATTGCTACTCAAGATTTCTTTTTGCTTCCATTTGTATGGAATACTTTTCCAAATTCTCTCACTTTCAGCCTGTGTGCATCTTCACATCTGAAATAAGTTTCCTACAGGCAGCATATATATGGTTCTTGTGTTTTTGTTTTATCCAACCACTCTAGGTCTTCTGATTGGATCATTAGTCTATGTATATTTAAAGATATTATTGATAGGTATGTGCTTATTGCCATTTTGTACATTGTTTTCTGGTTGTTTTCATACTTTTTCATTTCTTTCTTCTTTTGCTCTCTTCTCTTATGATTTGATGGCTATTTTTAGTGTTATATTTAGATTCCTTTTCCTTTTCTTTTTTTTTTTTTGGCAGGTGTATCTATCATAGGTTTCTGGTTTGTGGTTACCACAAGGTTCATGTATCAATACATGTAATTATTTTACGTTGGTGATTGCTTAAGTTCATTCTAACAACTCTACATTTTCAACTTAGTTATGCTGCTTTCTCCCTCTCTTCTTCTGGGACTCCTAATGTGAAAGTTAGTACACTTGACTTTTTTCCAGAAGTCTCTTAAACTATCCTCGTGTTTTTAATTCTTTTTTTCTGGTTAGCTTAAATGATTACACCACTCTGTATTCCAGATTCCTGATCCATTCCTTCGTATCATCGAATTAGCTGTTGATTCTTTCTAGTTTTCTTTTTTCCAGTTATTGTTTTCTTCAGCTCCATTTAATTCTTCTTTACATTTGCTAACTGCTGAAATTCTCATTTTCACTGTGTTCATCCATCCTTCTCTTGAGCTCAGTGAGCATCTTTACAATCATCACCTTGAACTCTTTACCCAGTAGATTTCTTACCTCTAAATTTTAGTCCTTTTTCTGAGCTTTTGTCTTATTTCTTCATTTGGAAAGTATTCCTCTATCATTTTGTCTATTCCCTTGTGTTTATTTCTTTGTGTCAGGTAGGTTGATTACATTTCCTGATCTAGGAGAAGAGAACTTTTATAGAAGATATCCAGTTGGATTCAAGAGCACAATCCCCTATGGTCATCAGAGCTATATGCTCTAGGAGTACTTTCTGTGTGGGCTCCATTCATCCTTCTGTTGTGGCAGGGCTGACTGCTATGGGCATACTGGTTGCTGGGATTGGCCCGCAGCCCCACTAGCTGGAAAGCCCTGCTTCATGTGGTGGCTGAAGACCCACTGGATGGCATAGTAGGCTTTCCATGTCACTGGCTACATGGCCTTGGGGTGGAGAGTGCAGAGTTGCTGTCGACCACTGATGGGTGGGCTGTCTGCATGGACATGGGGTTGGGGTGCTCAAGGCTAGTGCTGGCCTGCTCCCACCCTCACAATTCTTGGGGTTTCAACTTCCAGTTAGAATTGCTCTTACTTTTTTTTCAATTATTTTTGCTTTCCCCTACAAGCCATCTCTATCAATCAGGACTGAACTTAGCTGCATTAATAGGAACCTAGCCACAAGGGATTAAACAAATTAGTTTATTTTTCCCCCATAACAAGGGATCCAGGGGTGGTAGACCAGAGCTATCGCTTGAGAACCAGGCTCCTTCCTGTTCTATGATCCTCACTGTAAGACTTTTGCCACCCTAGTTATGAAATAGCTATTCATCTTTGTGAGATGGGTGGAAAGAAATGCAAAGTCAGTATGAAAAATACAGACGTCAGCTGTGTCTCCTCTTAAAAATATCCTGAGAAACTTCTGCTTATATCTTAATAGTCCAAACTAAGTTACATATCCATCCCTGGATACAAGGGAGTTTTGAGAAGGTAAGGTATTTTATGCAGAACTTTGCCTCCTAAATTAGAATTAGGTCCCTATTAACAAGGAGAAAAAAGGGGATGGATACAAGTTAGATAGATACAAGATAGATACCTAGCAGTATCTATACTACCATCTATCTTAGAAGCACCCTGGCTGGCAGAGTGTCAAGGGTCTTCTGACTACATTGTCCTATTCCAATTCACCATTCTTGTTAGTCTCATTATCCTATGTCACTTCTTAATGTTTTGACCATGCTCAGAATGTTATCTTGGATTCCAGATCTAATGTTGGATCTGGACCTATTATTGCCACTATTTTCTTCTCTGCCTGTTGATATCCTCCATATTTGTCAAGGCTCTGCTCAAATGTTTCTACTCAGTGATGCCTTCTTACTTCTCCTGATGAGAATTAATCAACATTTTAGTGTACTAATGGGTTAGACCGTATTAGCATATAATTAGTCGTAGATGGACCACTTTCCCTCATTGGAAGGCAAAATCTTGAAGATAAAGGCTGTGCCTTATATTTTATTGCGGCTCAATGTCTGGCAAAATAGTAACTCCTCAATAAGTATATTTTATATTAATGTGAAAAAAAGATGTCCTTTTCATCAGAGGGGGCTGGAATGTAAAAGTAGGGAGTCAAGAGATACCTGGAGTAGGGGGGAGGAGCCAAGATGGCGGAGGAGTAGGACGGGGAGAACACTTTCTCCCCCACAAATTCATCAAAAGAGCATTTAAACGTCGAGTAAATTCCACAAAACAACTTCTGAATGCCGGCAGAGGACATCAGGCACCCAGAAAAGCAACCCAACTCTTCGAAAGGAGGTAGGAAAAAATATTAAAAACAAAAAAAAAAGAGACAAAAGAGGGAGGGACGGAGTTCCGTCCCGGGAAGGGAATCTTAAAAAGAGAGAAGTTTCCAAACACCAGGAAACCTTCTCACTGCCGAATCTGTGCCGAGCTTTGGAAGCACAGAGGGAAACATAACAGGGAGAAAAAATAAATAAACAATTAAAACTCGCAGATTGCGAGCCCTACAGTAACTCCCCCAGCGGAGAAGCAGCGCAGACGCCTGCATCCGTCATTAGCAAGCCGGGGCTGGGCAGGGAGGCGCGGCGTGGGCTGCATCGCTGAGAGTAAGAATCTGGCCTGAATACCCTGAGCGCTATCTGAGCGAAATAATTTGGGCTAGCAAACCAGACTGTGGGATATCTACCACGCGAAAAGCCAGCCCTAACCTAAGACCGCCAGGCCCGCGCACAGAACAAAGGACTGAACAGAGATAGCTGGCTGCAGATCTTCCCCCTCCGGTGACAGGCAGCCAGAGCAGGAAGGGGGCAATCGCAGCCCCAGAGAGACATTATCTATAAAACTGTAAGCAGGCTTCTTTGCTAACTAAAACTTCTTGGGGGTCTGGACGGTCAACATCTGCCTGAGAAGGTGCGCAGGTTTTACACCCAGATAACCGAGTGGCAGGGAGGCGATACGTCGCAGCACTGGCGCTCGCCAAACACCTCATCACCTGAGCTGCTCGGACCTGGGAAGAGCACAAAACGCAGGCCCAACTGAGTCTGCGCCTCTGAGGACTACCCGAGTGCCTGAACCTGAGCGGCTTGGACCTGGGAGGTGCATGCAGCCCAGGGCCGGCCTCGGATTGTTCCCGGCGGAACAACCTAGAGTCTGAGCAGTGTGGACAGGGAGGCTACACGCGCCGTGAGCGGGAGCAGACCCAGGGTGGCTGAGGCACTGCGAGCCCACGCCAGTGTTATTTGTTTGCAGCATCCCTCCCTCCCTCCCCACAGCGTGACTGAACAAGTAAGCCTAAAAAAAAAAAAAAAAAAAAAAAGTGTCCTCCACCGTGCCCTTTGTGTCAGGGTGGAAACCAGATACTGAAGAGACTAGCAAACAGAAGAAGATATAACAGAGGGAAATGCCTTGGAAGCTACAGGCAATAGATCAAAACCCTGTGGTTACTACGGACTACATAGGAAGGGGCCTATAGATCTTGAGAAATATAAATCTGACCAAGGAACTAGCCAAAAATGAACTGAACCCACAACACCCACAAAAAAGTCCTAGATATATTTTTATTATTTTTACGATCATTCTTTCTTTCTTTTTTTTTTTAATTAAAAAAAATTTTTTTAAGTCCTCTATTGTTCCTTTAATTTTCACTTTTATAACCTATTACTTTGCAAAAAAAAAAAAAAAGACCCTATTTTTTTCTTCTTCAGCAAACTTCATATATATATATTTTATAATTTTTTGACCTTTTTTTTTTTTTGGTTTGTTTTTTTTTTTGGTTTTGTTTTTTTCTTTTCTTTAACATTGTATTTTTGAAATTCCAAACTCTACTCTAGATTTTTAATTTTCGCTTTTTGGTATATGTTATCAATTTTGTACCTATAGTTTTTTTTTATATAATTTCTGTGACTTTTTTTTTTCTTCTTCTCTGTTTCTTTCTCTTCTTCTTTTATATAACATTGTATATCTGAAATTCCAAACTTTACTCTAGATTTTTAATTTATGCTTTTTGGTATTTGATATCAATTTTGTACCTGTATTTTCTTTATAATTTTTGTGACATTGTTCGTATTTGTTTGTTTGTTTTCTCTCTTTATTTTTCTTCTTCTTCTTCTTTTTTTTTTAACATTGTATTTTTGAAATTCCAAAGTCTACTCTAGATTTTTAATTTTTGCTTTCTGGTATTAGTTATCAATTTTGTACCTGTACTTTCTTTATAATTTTCGCGACCTTGTTTGTTTTTCTTTGTTCGTTTTTTCTCTCTTTCTTTTCCTTCTTCATTTCTTTGACATCGTATTTTTGAAATTCCAAACTCTACTCTAGATTTTTAATTTTTGCTTTCTGGTATTAGTTATCAATTTTGTACCTGTACTTTATAATTTTCACGACCTTGTTTGTTTTTGTTTGTTCATTTTTTCTCTCTTTCTTTTCCTTCTTCTTTTCTTTAACATCGTATTTTTGAAATTCCAAACTCTACTCTAGATTTAAAATTTTTGCTTTTATGTATTTGTTGCCAATTTTGTACCTTTAAGGACCCAATCTTCAGGACCCATTTTTCACTAGGGAGTGAGATTACTGGCTTGACTGCTCTCTCTCCCTTTGGACTCTCCTTTTTCTCCACCAGGTCGCCTGTGTCTCCTCCCTAACCCCTCTCTACTCTACCCAACTCTGTGAATTTCTGTGTGTTCCAGACGGTGGAGAACACTTAGGGAACTGATTACTGGCTGGATCTGTCTCCCTCCTTTTCATTCCCCACTTTTATCCTTCTGGCCACCTCTGTTACCTTCCTCCTTCTTCTCTTCTCTGTATAACCCCGTGAACATCTCTGAGTGGTCCAGTTGTGGAGTGCACATAAGGAAGTGACTACTGGCTAGCTCACTTTCTCCACTATTGATTCACCTCATCTCATTTGGGTCACCTCTAACTCCCTCCTCCCTCTTCTCTTCTCCATGTAACCCTGTGAACCTCTCTGAGTGACCCTCACTGTAGAGAAACTTTTCATCTTTAATGTAGATGTTTTATCAATGGTGCTGTATAGAAGGAGAAGTTTTGAAACTACTGTAAAAATAAGACCGATAACCGGAAGCAGGAGACTTAAGTCCAAACCCTGACTCCAGGGAACTCCTGACTCCAAGGAACATTAATTGACAGGAGCTCATCAAATGCCTCCATACCGACACTGAAACCAAGCACCACACAAGGGCCAATAAGTTCCAGGGCAAGACATACCAAGCAAATTCTCCAGCAACAAAGGAACACAGCCCTGAGCTTCAAGATACAGGCTGCCCAAAGTCACCCCAAAACTATAGACATCTCATAACTCATTACTGGACATTTCATTGCACTCCAGAGAGAAGAAATACAGCTCCACCCACCAGAACACCGACACAAGCTTCCCTAACCAGGAAACCTTGACAAGCCACCTGTACAAACCCACACACAGTGAGGAAACGCCACAATAAAGAGAACTCCACAAACTGCCAGAATACAGAAAGGACACCCCCAACCCAGCAATTTAAACAAGATGAAGAGACAGAGGAATACTCAGCAGATAAAGGAACAGGATAAATGCCCACCAAACCAAACAAAAGAGGAAGAGATAGGGAATCTACCTGATAAAGAATTCTGAATAATGATAGTGAAATTGATCCAAAATCTTGAAACTAAAATGGAATCACAGATAAATAGCCTGGAGACAAGGATTGAGAAGATGCAAGAAAGGTTTAACAAGGACCTAGAAGAAATAAAAAAGAGTCAATATATAATGAATAATGCAATAAGTGAAATTAAAAACACTCTGAAGGCAACAAATAGTAGAATAACAGAGGCAGAAGACAGGATTAGTGAATTAGAAGATAGAATGGTAGAAATAAATGAATCAGAGAGGATAAAAGAAAAACGAATTAAAAGAAATGAGGACAATCTCAGAGACCTCCAGGACAATATTAAACGCTACAACATTCAAATCATAGGGGTTCCAGAAGATGAAGACAAATAGAAAGACCATGAGAAAATACTTGAGGAGATAATAGTGGAAAACTTCCCTAAAATGGGGAAGGAAATAATCACCCAAGTCCAAGAAACCCAGAGAGTCCCAAACAGGATAAACCCAAGGAGAAACACCCCAAGACACATATTAATCAAATTAACAAAGATCAAACACAAAGAACAAATATTAAAAGCAGCAAGGGAAAAACAACAAATAACACACAAGGGAATTCCCATAAGGATAACAGCTGATCTTTCAATAGAAACTCTTCAAGCCAGGAGGGAATGGCAAGACATACTTAAAATGATGAAAGAAAATAAGCTACAGCCCAGATTATTGTACTCAGCAAGGATCTCATTCAAGTATGAAGGAGAAATCAAAAGCTTTTCAGACAAGCAAAAGCTGAGAGAATTCTGCACCACCAAACCAGCTCTCCAACAAATACTAAAGGATATTCTCTAGACAGGAAACACAAAAATGGTGTATAAACTCGAACCCAAAACAATAAAGTAAATGGCAACGGGATCATACTTATCAGTAATTACCTTAAACGTAAATGGGTTGAATGCCCCAACCAAAAGACAAAGACTGGCTGAATGGATACAAAAACAAGACCCCTACATATGTTGTCTACAAGAGACCCACCTCAAAACAGGGGACACATACAGACTGAAAGTGAAGGGCTGGAAAAAGATTTTTCATGCAAATAGGGACCAAAAGAAAGCAGGAGTAGCAATACTCATATCAGATAAAATAGACTTTAAAACAAAGGCTGTGAAAAGAGACAAAGAAGGTCACTACATAATGATCAAAGGATCAATCCAAGAAGATATAACAATTATAAATATATATGCACCCAACACGGGAGCACCACAGTACATAAGACAAATGCTAACAAGTATGAAAGGAGAAATTAACAATAACACAATAATAGTGGGAGACTTTAATACCCCACTTACACCTATGGATAGATCAACTAAACAGAAAATTAACAAGCAAACACAAACTTTAAATGATACAATAGAGCAGTTAGACCTAATTGATATCTATAGGACATTTCATCCCAAAACAATGAATTTCACCTTTTTCTCAAGCGCACATGGAACCTTCTCCAGGATAGATCACATCCTGGGCCATAAATCTAGCCTTGGTAAATTCAAAAAAATAGAAATCATTCCAAGCATTTTTTTCTGACCACAATGCAGTAAGATTAGATCTCAATTACAGGAGAAAAACTATTAAAAATTCCAACATACGGAGGCTGAACAACACACTGCTGAATAACCAACAAATCACAGAAGAAATCAAAAAAGAAATCAAAATTTGCATAGAAACGAATGAAAATGAAAACACAACAACCCAAAACCTGCGGGACACGGTAAAAGCAGTCCTAAGGGGAAAGTTCATAGCAATACAGGCACACCTCAAGAAACAAGAAAAAAGTCAAATAAATAACCTAACTCTACACCTAAAGCAACTAGAAAAGGAAGAAATGAAGAACCCCAGGGTTAGTAGAAGGAAAGAAATCTTAAAAATTAGAGCAGAAATAAATGCAAAAGAAACAAAAGAGACCATAGCAAAAATCAACAAAACCAAAAGCTGGTTCTTTGAAAGGATAAATAAAATTGACAAACCATTAGCCAGACTCATCAAGAAACAAAGGGAGAAAAATCAAATCAACAAAATTAGAAACGAAAATGGAGAGATCACAACAGACAACACAGAAATACAAAGGATCATAAGAGACTACTATCAACAATTATATGCCAATAAAATGGACAACGTGGAAGAAATGGACAAATTCTTAGAAAAGTACAACTTTCCAAAACTGGACCAGGAAGAAATAGAAAATCTTAACAGACCCATCACAAGCATGGAAATTGAAACTGTAATCAAAAATCTTCCAGCAAACAAAAGCCCCGGTCCAGACGGCTTCACAGCTGAATTCTACCAAAAATTTAGAGAAGAGCTAACACCTATCCTGCTCAAACTCTTCCAGAAAATTGCAGAGGAAGATAAACTTCCAAACTCATTCTATGAGGCCACCATCACCCTAATACCAAAACCTGACAAAGATGCCACAAAAAAAGAAAACTACAGGCCAATATCGCTGATGAACATAGATGCAAAAATCCTTAACAAAATTCTAGCAATCAGAATCCAACAACACATTAAAAAGATCATACACCATGATCAAGTGGGCTTTATCCCAGGGATGCAAGGATTCTTCAATATCTGCAAATCAATCAATGTAATACACCATATTAACAAATTGAAAAATAAAAACCATATGATTATCTCAATAGATGCAGAGAAAGCCTTTGACAAAATTCAACATCCATTTATGATAAAAACTCTCCAGAAAGCAGGAATAGAAGGAACATACCTCAACATAATAAAAGCTATATATGACAAACCCACAGCAAACATTATCCTCAATGGTGAAAAATTGAAAGCATTTCCTCTAAAGTCAGGAACAAGACAAGGGTGCCCACTTTCACCATTACTATTCAACATAGTTTTGGAAGTTTTGGCCACAGCAATCAGAGCAGAAAAAGAAAAGGAATCCAAATTGGAAAAGAAGAAGTAAAACTCTCACTATTTGCAGATGACATGATCCTCTACATAGAAAACCCTAAAGATTCCACCAGAAAATTACTAGAAATAATCAATGACTATAGTAAAGTTGCAGGATATAAAATCAACACACAGAAATCCCTTGCATTTCTATACACTAATAATGAGAAAACAGAAAGAGAAATTAAGGAAACAATTCCATTCACCATTGCAACGGAAAGAATAAAATACTTAGGAATATATCTACCTAAAGAAACTAAAGACCTATATATAGAAAACTATAAAACACTGGTGAAAGAAATCAAAGAGGACACTAATAGATGGAGAAATATACCATGTTCGTGGATTGGAAGAATCAATATAGTGAAAATGAGTATACTACCCAAAGAAATTTATAGATTCAACGCAATCCCTATCAAGCTACCAACAGTATTCTTCACAGAGCTAGAACAAATAATTTCACAATTTGTATGGAAATACAAAAAACCTCGAATAGCCAAAGCGATCTTGAGAAAGAAGAATGGAACTGGAGGAATCAACCTACCTGACTTCAGGCTCTACTACAAAGCCACAGTTATCAAGACAGTATGGTACTGGCACAAAGACAGAAATATTGATCAATGGAATAAAATAGAAAGCCCAGAGATAAATCCACGCACATATGGACACCTTATCTTTGACAAAGGAGGCAAGAATATACAATGGATTAAAGACAATCTCTTTAACAAGTGGTGCTGGGAAATCTGGTCAACCACTTGTAAAAGAATGAAACTGGACCACTTTCTAACACCATACACAAAAATAAACTCAAAATGGATTAAAGATCTAAACGTAAGACCAGAAAGTATAAAACTCCTAGAGGAGAACATAGGCAAAACACTCTCTGACATACATCACAGCAGGATCCTCTATGACCCACCTCCCAGAATATTGGAAATAAAAGCAAAAATAAACAAATAGGACCTAATTAACCTTAAAAGCTTCTGCACATCAAAGGAAACTATTAGCAAGGTGAAAAGACAGCCTTCAGAATGGGAGAAAATAATAGCAAATGAAGCAACCGACAAACAACTAATCTCAAAAATATACAAGCAACTCCTACAGCTCAACTCCAGAAAAATAAACGACCCAATCAAAAAATGGGCCAAAGAACTAAATAGACATTTCTCCAAAGAAGACATACAGATGGCTAACAAACACATGAAAAGATGCTCAACATCACTCTTTATCAGAGAAATGCAAATCAAAACCACTATGCGGTACCATTTCACACCAGTCAGAATGGCTGCGATCCAAAAGTCTACAAATAATAAATGCTGGAGAGGGTGTGGAGAAAAGGGAACCCTCTTACACTGTTGGTGGGAACGCAAACTAGTACAGCCACTATGGAGAACAGTGTGGAGATTCCTTAAAAAACTGGAAATAGAACTGCCTTATGATCCAGCAATCCCACTGCTGGGCATACACACTGAGGAAACCAGAAGGGAAAGAGACACGTGTACCCCAATGTTCATCTCAGCACTGTTTATAATAGCCAAGACATGGAAGCAACCTAGATGTCCATCAGCAGATGAATGGATAAGAAAGCTGTGGTACATATACACAATGGAGTATTACTCAGCCATTAAAAAGAATACATTTGAATCAGTTCTAATGAGGTGGATGAAACTGGAGCCTATTATACAGAGTAAAGTAAGCCAGAAGGAAAAACATAAATACAGTATACTAACGCATATATATGGTATTTAGAAAGATGGTAACAATAACCCGGTGTACGAGACAGCAAAAGAGACACTGATGTATAGAACAGTCTTATGGACTCTGTGGGAGAGGGAGAGGGTGGGAAGATTTGGGAGAATGGCAATGAAACATGTAAAATATCATGTAGGAAACGAGTTGCCAGTCCAGGTTCGATGCACGATGCTGGATGCTTGGGGCTGGTGCACTGGGACGGCCCAGAGGGATGGTATGGGGAGGGAGGAGGGAGGAGGGTTCGGGATGGGGAACACATGTATACCTGTGGCGGATTCATTTTGATATTTGGCAAAATTAATACAATTATGTAAAGTTTAAAAAAAAAAAAAGAGAGATACCTGGAGTAATGGGTAAGTTTGGCCTTGGAGTACAAAAGGAAGCATGGCAAAGGCTAACAGAGTTTTGCCAAGAGAAAGCACTGGTCAGAGAAAACACCCTCCAAGTGACAACTCTACACATGGACATCACCAGATGGTCAATGCTGAAATCAGACTGATTATATTCTTTGCAGCCGATGATGGAGAAGCTCTATGCAGTCTGCAAAAACAAGATAGGGAGCTGACTGTGGCTCAGATAATGAACTCATTAATGCAAAATTCAGACTTATATTGAAGAAAGTATGGAAAACCACTAGGCCATTCAGGTACGCCCTAAATCAAATCCTTTATGATTATACAGTGAAAGTGACAAATAGATTCAAGGGATTAGATCTGATAGAAAGATTGCCTGAAGAACTATGGACAGAGGTACATAACATTATACAGGAGGAAGTGGTCAAAACCATTGCCAAGAAAAAAAAAAGCAAAATGGCAGAATGGTTGCTGATGAGACCTCACAAATAGCTGAGAACAGAAGAAAAGCAAAAGGCAAAGGAAAAAAAGAAAGATATACCCATCTTAATGCACAGTTCCAAAGACTAGCAAGGAGAGATAAGAAAGCCTTCTTCAGTGATCAATGCAAAGAAATAGAGGAAAAGAATAGAATGGGAAAGACTAGAGATCTCTTCAAGAAAATGAGAGATACCAAGGGGACATTTCACGCAAAGATAGGCACAATAAAGGACAGAAACAGTATGGATCTAATAGAAACAGAAGGTATTAAGAAGAGGCAAGTATACACAAAAGAACTATACAAAAATAATCTTAATGACCTGGATAACATGGTGTGATCAGTCACCTAGAGCTAGACATCCTGGAGTGTGAAGTCAAATGGGCCTTAGGAAGCAGCACTATGAACAAAGCTAGTGGAGGTGATGGAATTCCAGTTGAGCTATTTCAAATCCTGAAAGATGATGCTGTGAAAGTACTGCACTCAATATGCCAGCAAATTTGGAAAACTCAGCAGTGGCCACAGGACTGGAAAAGGTCAGTTTTCATTCCAATCCCAAAGAAAGGCAATGCCAAAGAATGCTCAAACTACCACACAATTGCACTCATTTCATATGTTAGCAAAGTCATGCCCCAAATCCTTCAAGCTAGGCTTCAACAGTACATGAACTGTGAAATTCCAAATGTTCAAGCTGGATTTAGAAAAGGCAGAGGAACCAGAGATCAAATTGCCAACATCCATTTGATCATCGAAAAAATGAAAGAGTTCCAGAAAAACATCTACTTTTGTGTTATTGACTATGCCAGAGCCTTTGACAGTGTGGATCACAATAAACTGTGGAAAATTCTTCAAGAGATGGGAATACCAGACCACCTGACCTGCCTCCTGTGAAATGTGTATGCAGGTCAAGAAGCAACAATTAGAACTGAACATGAAACAATGGACTGGTTCAAAATTGGGAAAGGAGTATGTCAAGGCTATGTATTGTCACCCTGCTTATTTAACTTACATGCAGAGTACATTACGCAAAATGCCAGGCTGGATGAAGCACAAGCTGGAATCAAGATGGCCAGGAGAAATAGCAATAACCTCAGATATGCAGATGATACCATCCATATAGCAGAAAGTGAAGAGTAACTAAAGAGCCTCTTTGTGAAGGTAAAAGAGGAGAGTGAAAAAGCTGGCTTAAAACTCAGCATTCAAAAAAACCCAGGGCATCCAGTGCCATTACTTTGTGGCAAATAGATGAGGAAACAATGGAAACAGTGACAGACTTTATTTTCTTGGGCTGCAAAATCACTGCAGAAGGTGACTGTGGCCATGAAATTTAAAGATTCTGGCTCCTTGGGAAAAAAGCTATGACAAACCTCAAAGGTGTATTAAAAAGCATTATTTTGCCAAAAAAAGGTCTGTATAAAGTTATGGTTTTTTCCAGTAGTCATGCATGGATGTGAGAGTTGGACCATAAAGCAGGCTGAACATTGAAGAATTGATGCTTTCAAATTGTGGTGCTGAAGAAGATTCTTGAGAGTCTCTTGGATTGCAAAGAGATCAAAGCAGTTAATCCTAAAGGAAATCAACCCTTAATATTCATTGGAAGGACTGATGCTGAAGCTGAAGCTCCAATATTTTGGCCACCTGATACAAAGGGCTGGCTCATTAGAAAAGACCCTGATGCTTGGAAAGATTGAAGGCAGGAGAAGGGGACAACAGATGATGAGATGGTTGGATGGCATCACCGACTCAATGCACATAATTTTGAGCAAGCTCTGGGAGATGGGGAGGGACAGGGAAGTCTGGCATGCTGCAGTCCATATTGCAAAGACTCAGACATGACTGATCGACTGAACAACAACTACAACATACTAATGTGATTTTTTTCTTGATTTTTCAAGCATTTTCTGTGCTTCTTTTTCTAAATTACTATCTGGCTTCTGTGTTGAGATTCTCACTCTGCATCTACATTATAAATACTTGCTATAACACAGATGCAAAGCATGAAATTTGAAGTGAACTCTCTCTCTGTCTCAGCTATTTTGCATCTTATTCATCCACTCCCTGATGCTGGGAGGTTTTCTTTAGAGATCTTTCCTGGTGGTTGATGTGAATGTTGAAGACAACTCTCAAATGTTTCTTCCTTCTAGCCCTTCTATTTTGAAGGATAGATATATTGGGCTGGCCAAAAACTCATTTCAGGTTTTTTAGTAACATTATATATATATATGTGTGTGTGTGTGTGTGTGTGTGTGTGTCTTACAATATTATAATATCATTACATTGGATTATGACCCTGACACTGCAAATGAAATATACAGCTGGCCCCACAAGGCCAATTTTGTGCATACAACTAACAGCAACTTGGTAATTTTCAATTCATTTGTGGATTTTTCCTTGCAGAAAAACAAAACAGTTCAGAAACTGTTCCTTCTGAACAGTAGGGTTATTTTTAAAGCAGGTGTTCTTATAAATAAAGTCTATTGCGCTTGCTTTCTATTATTGTTTTCTGTTTTAAAAAAACACACTGTGAGTATGTTGGCATACTGCAATAAAATTCAAGTTCTTCCTAAGGTTTTCTTTATCAGAAATATTTCCATACTAAATTCTTGGCAAAGGACTGTATAAGACCTGGACTAATTTGGGGGAGAGCCTTGTGAAGCAACTTGTGAACTGGCAGAGGTGACTCTGAATCTTTTATAGCACCATCTTTTACTGACTTTTTTAGAGGTTACACAGAATTGTTTCATTTTCACGATACCTCAGGTGCATAACACCTTGCGTTGCTTTCCTAGTTGGAGCAATGACTGACCTGGAAGGGAAGTTCATGTGGTCACTTATCATCAGTCAAGACTGGCTGAGGAAATGCTGCTCTGAGGCAATGTTTAAGATGTCCTTCATGCCTTTCCTCTCATAGACCCAGAGAAAATTATATATTATGTTGTGATTTCTCCTATAAGCATGGGAATGACTCCTTGCTTCTAAGAAACCCAGAGTCAAAAACAGTCACCTGTAATGGAAGTTATATCCCAGGGCAAATCACAGATTTCTGAGATAGCTCTTCACTCTCTCTTTTTCTTCCTAACTCAATCTCCTTTCCCTTATATCTCATCCTCCAATAAACTGGGGAATAAGATATTGAAAATATCAGAGACCTAAAAAAAGAAATTACTTCTAAAGACTGGTTCACTAAAATAAAGTTATCTCCAGGAACCCTGGCTCAAATCTTTCTGCCCTGGTTCAGGGTAGGTTTCTCTCCTGTGTATTCCCAAAGCTCTCTGCATGCAGTACTGGCTGCTAGGACAGCACTGGAGAAGGCAATGGCACCCTACACCAGTACTCTTGCCTGGAAAGTCCCATGGACAGAGGAGCCTGGTGGGCTGCAGTCCATGGGGTCACATAGAGTCAGACACAACTGAGTGACTTCACTTTCACTTTTCACTTGCATGCACTGGAGAAGGAAATGGCAACCCATGCCAGTGTTCTTGCCTGGAGAATCCCAGGGACAGTGAAGCCTGGTGGGCTGCCGTCCATGGGGTCACACAGAGTTGGACACGACTGAAGCGACTCAGCAGCAGCAGCAGCAGGACAGCATTTACCACAATACACTATTCCAAGTTTCTCTCAACCTGAGTTCTGAGTGCTCAAGACCAGGATCTTGTGTCTTAATAAACCTTAGCATTCTCAGTGCTCAGGTCACTAAAAAGAACACAGTAGGAGCTTAATAAATGTTTACTAAATGAATGAAGATGCTTTTGAACTGTGGTGTTGGAGAAGAGTCTTGAGAGTCCCTTGGACTGCAAGGAGATCCAACCAGTCCATCCTAAAAGAAATCAGTCCTGAATATTCATTGTAAGGATTGATGCTGAAACTCCAATACTTTGGCCACCTGATGGGAAGAACTGACTCTCTGGAAAAGACCCTGATGTTGGAAAAGATTGAAGGCAGGAGGAGAAAGGGTCAACGGAGGATGAAGTGGTTGGATGGCATCACCGACTCAATGGAGACGAGTTTGAGTAAACTCCGGGAGTTGGTGAAAGACAGGGAGGCCTGGTATGCTGCAGTCCATGGGGTCGCAAAGAGTCGGACATGACTGAACGACAGAGCTGAAATGAATGAAGAGTAAAATTCCTAAATTATAGCATATATATATATATATATATATATATATATATATATATACACACACACACACACTCGCACACACAAACACATACACATATGTGGTACATATTTAACTTTGATTGGATTGACATCTTTGACAACCAAAAGCTAGTAAAATTCTGCATCTGTTGAAGAACAGCATATGTGAAACCACTGTATCCAGACAGAGACCTAAAACGTTAATATGATGTTTTTAAATATATCTCACAAGCTTCAAAACAGAGATCTAAAATGTAAGTGGGTGGCAGAAGTAGGGAAACCAACTGCCACAAAGCTAATTTTCAAGAGAGCAAAATGTATGTGAAATCATATTCCAAGTAGTAGAGCAAGAGCAATCTGTAATACGCCTACTCCTTCCAATGAAAATGTACCCTTCACATATCTAAGACTTAACTCTAGCTTTAATAAGCACACATATCACATTCAAGCACTGTCATAAGCTGAATGATACCTCCCTGTATTCAAATATATCCACAGTTCCTGAAAGTCAAAAGAACTTTTAAAAGATAGATATCTTTAAAGTTGGACAAAATAAACATAAAGATTCCTATAAACAGTAAAAAAACACAACTGATTTTTTAATTTTTGCATTATAAAACAACGCCATTTTTACTTTTCACTTTTTTTGTAGAGTACAAATGGAGACATTTAACACATTTTGCCATTTTTTTTCCCTCACATGATTAAAGAAGCTTCAGCTCTTTTGACATTTAAATTATATTTTATGCTGCTTATGTAATGATGTGTCATTCTTTGCATTTAATTTGTAGTTGTAAAAGTTGCATTGAATCTTTTGTTTCCTGGCTCTCTATTTTTAAATCTGAGAAGCTTTGCTGACCTTTTCCCAGTTTCTGGCCCTCTCCGAGGGAATTTCGTCAATTAGCTGGCCTTTCTGGGCTTACCAGATTGGCTCTGCAGAGTGTGAGCACCAGCCAGAACAAATTGCATGTTAACCAATTGCTCTCCACCCTTCATATCACTTTTTATCTGGGTAAGAAGAGTTTCCATAAGGTCGCAAAGACTGAGACATGACTTAGTGACTCAACAACAACAACAACAAACAAGAACAGTTTAAAAGGAGCATCAGGAACATCATCAAGAGGAAAAGAAGCACCTCTTCTCAAAGCATTTTCCATTTCATTTGTTCCATATATGTATCTGTATAACTGTTATTTTTCCTAGGCAGAGGCTATGTTTTATTTGCTTTGAATCTGCTTCAGTCACTAGCATTGAGTCTTATGTCAAATGGAGGCAGATCATTGCTGTCAACAGTATCACGCCAACTACCATTTATTAATACACTAAGTGTCTCACACAGGTCAAGAGTAGTCCTATACCTAGTATACACACAATGGGATGCCTGATGAAAACTTATTTTTCCCAATAATGTGTCCACCGCTTTTCTAGCGAGAGCTGGAAGGCAGTAAGTATCTGGCCCTGGAGCAGATATGTATTCTTACAGAAAGAATCACTTCAGTGGCTGTTCTGAGTAAGAAGCCCTATTGTTTCATGAGGGAGGGTGTAGAAGGAAGAAGGACCTTCAAAGATGCCTATATCCAAATGCTCCAGAATTTGTGAATATGTTATGTCAAAAGGCAAATGATACAAAATAATTAGATATGTTAGATAAAATATAATTAAGATATAATAGATATAATTAAAGTTATGGACTTTAAAGTAGGAAGATGATCTTGTATTATCATGGTGAGCCTAATCTAATCAAGGTGAGTCCTTAAAAACAGAGAATGCTCTTCTACTGGAGGCAGGAGAGAGATAAAGCAGAAGGCAAAGTCTGGGGGATTTAAAGTGTGAGAAGGATGAGGTTTTGCTGGTTTGAGAATGGAGGGGAGAGTGCAACATGTCCACTAAGGGATTAATAGAAGCTCCTGGCTGACTTTCAGGCTTCCCTGGTGGCTCAGACGGTAAAGCGTCTGCCTGCAATGCAGGAGACCCAGGTTCAATCCCTGGGTTGGGAAGATCCCCTGGAGAAGGAAATGGCAGCACACTCCAGTATTCTTGCCTGGAAAATCCCATGGATGGCAGAGCCTGGTAGGCTACTGTCCATGGGGTCGCAAAGAGTCGGACATGACTGAGCGATTTCGGCACAAATAAACAAGGACCATAGCTACAAGAAACTGATTCTGCCAAGAATCTGCATGAACTTCAGCCCCAGACCCACCCTCCCCAAAAGGAAAGCAGTCATGCTGATACACTGATTCTAACTTGGGAGTCTAAGCAGTAGAGCCAGTTCAACCAAACTGCACTTGGGATTCTGATATCAAAACTCTGAAATAATAAGTGCTGCTCTAACTCACTCAATTTGTGATAATTCATTACATCAGCAATAAAAACATAATGCAGAGGTTGTGCCCAGACCCACTGGATCCTGATACAAACTGTCCCTCCCAACACACCTTTGGATAATTTATCTTCATCCACACCTATGTGGATAAATTAATGAGAAATCCAGTAAATTTTTAGCAGTGGTTAAAGAGCTTCCTTGGAAGAAAAAAGGATAAAGACTCTCACCTGCTTGCTTTTTGAAGATTTTTATTTTATATAGGAGTGCAGCTGATTACTGCAGAAAAAATGAAGAAATAACTTCAGAAAGAATGAAGAGACGGAGCCAAAGCCAAAAGAACACCCAGTGTGGATGTGACTGGTGATGGAAGTAAAGTCTGATGCTGTAAGGGCAATACTGCAGAGGAACCTGGAATTTCAGATGCATGAATCAAGGCAAATTGGAAGTGGTCAAACAGGAGATGGCAAGAGTGAACGTGGACATTTTAGGAATGACAAGGACATTTTAGGACATTTAGGAACTCAAATGTACCAGAATGGGTGAATTTAACTCAGATGACCATTATATCCACTACTGTGGGCAAGAATCCCTTAGAAGAAATGGAGTAGCCATTATAGTCAACATAAGAGTCCAAAATGCAGTACTTGGGATGCAATCTCAAAAATGACAGAATGATCTCTGTTCATTAACAAGGCAAACCATTCAATATCACAGTAATCCAAGTCTATGCCCCAACCAGTAATGCTGAAGTGGCTGAATTTGAATGGTTCTATGAAGACCTATAAGACCTTCTAGAACTAACACCCCCAAAATATTTCCTTTTCATTATAGGGGAGTAGAATGCAAAAGTAGGAAGTCAAGAAATAGCTGGAGTAATAGGCAAATTTGGCCTTGGAGTACAGAATGAAGCAGGGCAAAGGCTAATAGAGTTTTGCCAAGAGAATGCACTGGTCATAGTAAACAACCTCTTCCAACAACACATGAGAAGACTCTACACATGGACATCATGAGATGGTCAATACATAAATCAGATTGATTATATTCTTTGTAGTCAAAGATGGAGAAGCTCTATCTATACAGTCAGCAAAAACAAGACTAGGAGCTGACTGTGGCTCAGATCATGAGCTCCTTATTGCTAAATTAGACTTAAATAGAAGAAAGTAGGGAAAACCACTAGACCATTCAGGTTTGACCTAAATCAAATCCCTTATAATTAAGGAAGTAGAAGTGACAAATAGATTAAAGGGAATAGATCTGATAGAGTACTTGCAGAACTATGGACGGAGGTTTATGACACTGTACAGGAGGCAGTGGTCAAGAACATCTCCAAGAAAAATAAATGCAAAAAGGCAAAATGGCTGTCTAAAGAGGCCACAAATAGCTGTGAAAAGAAAAGAAGCAAAAGGCAAAGGAGAAAAGGAAAGATATACCCATTTGAATGCAGAGTTCCAAAGAATAGCAAGGAGAGATAAGAAAGCCTTCCTCAGTAATCAATGCAAAGAAATAGAGGAAAATAATAGAATGGGAAAGACTAGAGATCTCTTCAAGAAAATGAGAGATACCAAGGGAATATTTCATGCAAAGATGGGCACAATAAAGGACAGAAACAGTATGGGCCTAACGGAAGCAGAAGATATTAAGAAGAGGTGGCAAGAATACACAGAAGAACTATCCAAAAAAGATCTTCATGACCCAGATAATCACAATAGTGTGATCACTCACCAGCAGAAGCTGGAATCAAGAGGCTAGGAGAAATGTCAATAACCTCAGCTATGCAGATGACACCACGCTAATGGCAGAAACTGAAGAAGAACTAAAGAGCCTCTTGATGAAAGTGAAAGAGGAGAGTGAAGAAGTTGGCGTAAAGCTCAACATTCAGAAAACTAAGATCATCGCATCTGGTCCCATCACTTCATGGCAAATAGATGGGGAAATAATGGAAACAGTGAGAGACTTTATTTTGGGGGGCTGCAAAATCACTACAGATGGTGACTGCAGCCATGAAATTAAAAGATGCTTGCTCCTTGGAAGAAAACCTATGACCAACCTAGACAGTATATTAAAATGCAGAGACATTATTTTAACAAAAAAGGTCCATCTAGTCAAAGCTATAGTTTGTAGTCATGTATGGATGTGATAGTTGAACTATAAAGAAAGTTGAGCACTGAAGAATTGATGCTTTTGAGCTGTGGTGTTGGAGAAGACTCTTGAGAGTCCTTTGGACTGCAAGGAGACCCAACCAGTCCATCTTAAAGGAAATCAGTCCTGGATATTCATTGGAAGGACTGATGCTGAAGCTGAAACTCCAATACTTTGGCCACCTGATACTAGGAATCGATTCAATGGAAAAAACCCTGATTCTGAGAAAAATTGAAGGCAGGAGCAGAAGGGGACGATAGAGGATGAGATGCTTGGACGGCATCACCAACACAACGGACATGAGTTTGAGTAAGCTCCAGGAGTTGGTGATGGACAGGGAAGCCTGGCTTGCTGCAGTCCATGGGGTTGCAGAGAGGTTGACATGACTGAGAGCCTGAACTGAACGGATGATAGTTGATTAACAATTCTGTGTTCATTTCAGGTGTACAGCAGAGTGATTCAGTTATACATAAGCATGTATGTATTCTTTTTCAAATTCTTTTCCCATTTAGGTTCTTATAGAATATTAAGCAGAGCTCCCTGTGCTATACAGTAGGTCCTTGTTATTTATCCATTTTAAATTTAGTAGTGTATATATGTCAATCCCAAACTCCCAATTTATCCCTCCCCTCCAAACTTTCCCCTGTGGAATCATGTTTGTTTTGTAAGTCTGTGATTCTGTTTCTGTTTATAAACAACTTGCTTTTTTTTTTTCAAGTTATTATAACATATTACTATGCACTGAGAAGATTCTAACTTAGATTTGTTAGCAGTAAAATAAAGTAAAGGTCCTAAGAGGGAATTTACTTAAGAAAATTAAGCCTGGTCTGGGAATTTGGATTTAGTATCAGAGTCTAAGGGTTTATATACATGCAAATAAAGACAAGTTCCCTTGAAGTACCTGATGATTTCTCTTTAATCAATTAAATTCAACAGATACTTGCTAGTGCTGAGTATTAGTAAAAGTGCCAATATTGTTAGTGCTATAGCTGTCCTTGGCTATAGGACAGCTTTCTGTCCTTTCTTTCCTACACCCCATGAGGTGATGAAAATGCACACAAAGAAGTAATCAGGTTTAACCGTTTACCAGCAGTTATCTTCTTTCTTCCCTGTATCTTCTAATCACCCCTCACTAATGCCTGTTTTCCCTCAGCCCATGAGCCTGCTTAAATCTCTCATTCCAAAATCATTAATCTCACATTCCCGCTAACATCTAAGATCTCTCCTCTTTCATCTAAACTTCTCAAAAGGCTTTACCCCTCCCCCTTCTTTTACTGTATTTGCTTGATTTGGTAATGACTGATCTCCTAATTGCTACATCTAACGTTTTCTTATTCTGCTGCTACTCCTAAGTCGCTTCAGTCGTGTCCGACTCTGTGTGACCTCATAGACGGCAGCCCACCAGGCTCCCCCATCCCTGGGATTCTCAAGGCAAGAACACTGGAGTGGGTTGCCATTTCCTTCTCCAATGCATGAAAGTGAAAAGTGAAAGTGAAGTCACTCAGTCATGTCCGACTCTTAGCGACCCCATGGACTGCAGCCCACCAGGCTCCTCCATCCATGGGGTTTTTCCAGGCACGAGTACTGGAGTGGGGTGCCATTGCCTTCTTCGTTTCTTATTCTAGTTCTTATCTATTCACACGTATCTGATATGCTGAGTACGCCCTCCTTCTTGAAACCCAGTCTACAATTTCTGTGACTCCTTCCTCTCCTGGTTTTCTTACCTTGATGACTATTGTTTCTGTCTCTCTCCTTCTCTGCTTCAGCTCTCTTTCTGAATGATGGTTTCCACTAGCAATCTGTCCCTATTCACTTGTCTTTTCACATGAGCATTTTCCTAGGGGAGGTGGGGGTCTAAACATTTCAGTCATAACTTCTAATGAAGCAATTCACACACCTCTGAAACAGGATCTGAAAGTGGGATTCGATTGACTTGGGTTTTGATTGAGGCCCCAAGACAACAGATGTCAACTAGTACCATGTTCTAAAGTGAAGTTCTATAGTACCTGAGCAAAACTGAAAGTGGAAAGCACATCTCAGGTTAGAGTTGTACTAATGTATCTTCACAAACTGAAAGTGCAGGGGTAAGGATGTGGAGGAGAGATAAGTAATCAGTCAAAGGAGACAAACTGCTGGTGTGTGTAGTCAGCACAGTTCAGTACACACCTCTCCAATGAATCCATGGAAGTGCTCAAAAGGGAAAGAATCACCTTGAAACATCTGGAACAACCATAGCAACCCGATACCAGATTACGCCAAATAGATGGGGAAACAGTGGAAACAGTAAGAGACTTTATTTTGGGGGGCTCCAAAATCACTGCAGATGGTGATTGCAACCATGAAATTAAAAGACGCTTACTCCTTGGAAGGAAAGTTATGACCAACCTAGACAGCATATTCAAAAGCAGAGACATTACTTTGCCAACAAAGGTCTGTCTAGCTAAGGCTATGGTTTTTCCAGTGGTCACGTATGGATGTGAGAATTGGACTATAAAGAAAGCTGAGCGCAGTAGAATTGATGCTTTTGAACTGTGGTATGGAGTAGACTCTTAAGAGTCCCTTGGACTACAAGGAGATCCAACCAGTCCATCCTAAAGGAGATCAGTCCTGGGTGTTCATTGGAAGGTCTGATGTTGAAGCTGAAATTCCAATACTTTGGCCACCTGATGCAAAGAGCTGACTCATTTGAAAAGACCCTGATGCTGGGAAGGATTGAGGGCAGGAGGAGAAGGGGACGACAGAGGATGAGATGGTTGGATGGCATCACCAACTCACTGGACATGAGTTTGTGTGGGCTCTGGGAGTTGGTGTTGGACAGGGAGGCCTGGTGTGCTGCAGTTCATGGGGTTGCAAAGAGTCGGACACAACTGAGTGACTGAACTGAACTGAACTGAACCAGATTATACTGGTGCTATTCAAGAAAGACTTTCTGATCCTTAGTTTTCTCCTTCCTTCCATCTATTGTCTGCTCACAATACAGTAAGGCAGGAGCTTTGACTTAAAATGCAGATTTGAAATTTCAACTATGACATGAGATCAGATATGTTCATTACTAAATGAGACTACTTGGGTAACTATGCTATGCTAAGTCACTTCAGTGGTGACCCCATAGACAGCAGCCCACCAGGCTCCCTCATCCCTGGGATTCTCCAGGCAAGAACACTGGAGTGGGTTGCCATTTCTTTCTCCAATGCATGAAAGTGAAAGTGAAAGTGAAGTCGCTCAGTCGTGTCCAACTCTTAGCAACCCCATGGACTGCAGCCTTCCAGGCTCCTCCGTCCATGGGATTTTCCAAGCAAGAGTACTGGAGTGGGGTGCCATTGCCTTCTCCGACTTGGGTAACTAAAAGTGACCAAAAGAGCTCAATGACTACTGTCTCTCAAGTTGCATTTATTAAATATAATGAATACATCTATATTACTGGCCCAGACTCTTCTCTGGGCTTCATGTTCATAATTCTAACATTCAACCACACATCTTCACCTAGATGCCTTAAGTAATACACGTTCAAACTAAACTCTTCCTTGACTAAACTTATTTTTACCTCTATTTTTCTCAGATGGGATCAACCTTGATTTCCATCTTTGATTTCCTTATTTATGTCAATATCCCCAACAGCCAAATCAATTTCTAAGCATTGCTTTATTCTTAAAACTCTATTCTCAATGCCATTGTGCTAGCTCAAGTCTTCTTCATCCCTGTTTTCATTGGACTACTGGACTAACTTCTTTGACTATGGTCTTGATATGTTCATCTCCAGCTGACTCAATGAAGCTCTGCATTGTGGTTACCTATTTAAAATCAAAATCTGATGGTATTGATGACTCTTTGGTGATTTCTCATCACCTGAAAAATTCTCTTATCAGAGTATTCTGGCCCTTAACTATTTCTCCATTTTCATCTCTAGTTACATTTTGCTTTAAATTGTATGCTTAGCCATACTGATATGTCTGAATCCTCTGCTTCTACCAACACACATCAATGCCTGGGCATTTGCTGCTTTACTGTCCTGTTCTGTTACTGATACAGTGGAATATTTTTCTCACCAATCCTCCTCATACCATCAAACTCTTCATCCTCTAAGACCCAATTTCGGTATCAATTCCTTCAGAAAGCCCATTCTAGCATTATTTTTCCTTATACAGACTATGTAGTTACCTCTCTTATACATGATGTAACATGGTTCTGTATCTGCAGATACTGCCTTACGCTGTATCTTTCTATTTATCATTCTACTTTATCATATTATATTTCTGGAGGGAACTTATTGTATTTTATCTGTATAGCTACAAGCAAAGTTTTTGGCATGTGGCACACATGTAACAAACACTTTTGAAAAAAAGGAAGAAATTGTATAAAATTTTTTACCTCCTTTCACCATACTATTTCATTTGACTCTCAGAACAAAATTTGTTGTTGTTGCTCAGTCACTAAGTCATGTTCAACTCTTTGTGACCCCATGGACCATAGCACACTAGGCTCCTCTGTCCTTCATTATCTCCTGGAGTTTGTTTAAATTCATGCCCACTGAGTCAGTGATACTATCTAACTATCTCATCCTCTGCTGCTCCCATCTCCTTTTGCCTTCACTCTTTCCCAGGATCAGGGTCTTTTCCAATAAGTTGGCTCTTTACATCAGGTAGCCAAAGTATTGGAGCTTCAGCTTACAGAATATAATTATGAAGTAAATATTTAAATTCCTATTTTACGAGCCTTAGATAGCACAGGGAACCTGCTAATGACAACCAAGGGCGTTAAGTGTAGCAAGAGACATGTATCTGTGTATTTTAGGGCTAGGATCCATGTTTAGCCCACTCTACCACAATGGCATCTTTGAGTGCTGAACCTAAATACATATGTGAAATAAGGCATGAAGTCTCTGATACTGTTAACAGGCTTTTTCTCCAGCTCTGAAATACCAAAAAGAAAAGAATCAAATCATAATAAAAATAAAAGAAACTAGGGTTGAGTGTGAAGAGATGAGGTAAAGGACCATTGGACCATTTCTATACCACTTGTATCTTAGCGCATCCTATTATTAAATAAAGAAGTCTTTAAACTACCACATAATGACTTCAGTTCAGTTCAGTTTGGTCGCTCAGTCATCTCCGACTCTTTGCGACCCCATGGACCGCAGCACGCCAGGCCTCCCTGTCCATCACCAACTCCCGGAGCCCACCCAAACCCATGTCCATTGAGTCGGTGATGCCATCCAACCATCTCATCCTCTGTCGTCCCCTTCTCCTCCTGCCCTCAGTCTTTCCCAGCATCAGGACATTGAATTATCCAAAGTGACTCCACAGTGCCAACTCTGTAACTCTCCACTGGAGATACAATTGTTTCTCAGGCTGAATCAGAGTATGTTTTCTGTAGGAAGCCAGCATGATTCTGGCACAATAAAAAAGCTGTTCTTTTGGTTTTAACATATTCATCAGGATCTCTATCTCATCTTAGAAGAGATTTCTATTCTTTCATGGCAGTCTTTTTTTTCCAGTTTTGTCTATATGATATTTGAGACAACAACCTACGCTTTTCCCTCCCTGCCTTTTCCCTGTTCTCTAAATTCATTGAATTAAGAGGTAGGCTCTGAGCTCACTGTCTCAAGGGAGAAATAAGGAAAGGCAGAATGCTTTTAGGACAGTAGATAATGGGAACACAGAGAGGGGCTCAACCCTAGCTACCACCTCTCCTCACCACCTGAGGCCAGATTCCTGAGAGGACAGAAGTCCTGAGCTCTGTTCTTCAGTAGTATCACCAGGAAGGTGGCAAGACCCCAGGAGGTAGATGGCTTCCTGGGGTTTCTATGTACACAGGATCAGAGGAAAACTTGCTTAAGATTCCTGGGCCACATGCATGGCAAGGAAGCAACAAAAGAATGCCAGACCTAAACAAACCATGAGGACAGGGACAATAGGCTTCTTTACATGGTCAAGCCAATCTGCCGGGTCCAGTGGCCAAAGACAAGGTTGCCCTATAGTCAACTGGAGAAGGAAATGGCAACCCACTCCAGAATTCTTGCCTGGAAAATTCCACAGAGGAGCCTGGCAGGCTACAGTCCATGGGGTCGCAAAGAGTCAGACACGACTAAAGCAACTTAGCACACACGCACATGAATAATTTAATCGCTTTGCTCCACAGAAGAAATTAATACAACATTGTAAATCAACTATACTTCAATAAAATAAAATTTTTAAAAATCACCAAACTGCAATATTAGAAGGCTCACTGGCACACCTTGCCTTTGATGCATACCCTCTAAGCAAAGAACCCTGATTGTATTAACTCTTGCATCCAATTGCCACTCAGAGGAGTAGATTTTCCAAACATAATATTTTCATGCTGCTGCTGCTGCTTCTGAGTTGTATCTGAATTACCCTAATCCTGAAAAGCCTGTTAAAAAAGTTGGACAACTTAGGTCTTCCCTGGTGCTTTGTTCTTGAATCATTTCTAAAGCAAAGAAGAGGAATATTAAATGCAAATGCACACACAGCCTACATCACTCGTGTCAGCCCAGGCTGCTATCTAGGGTTGCGTGACCTGGAGACAACAAAAACATTCAGCTGGAGGTATAGGATTTCAAGGCAATGAGAAAAACAGAAACATTCCAGTCTCATAGACTCAGCAGCCTTTCACTTCCAACTCTCTTTGAAGCCAAAAGGCCAATAAAACAATTGTTTTTCTCTTTAATAAAGGTCAGAGTTTATGTCTAGGCCTTTTTAGAACAACAAAAAGATCAGAGAAAAGCCAGCATAGTTACATCAGTATTCATTCAGTGCTATGCTCTGCATTCGTCTCTGTTACAAATATGAAACATCTACCCTATGTCAGGCACCACACATGAGTCATTTCATTCTTTCACATATGGGGAAACCGGGACTCAGAGGATAACTTCTGGTATGGAAGAATTGGAGCTGGAATTTGAAATAGGTTGGGTCTCATCTCCCCACTCACTGTACTGCCTGCTTCCTCACCATCTCTTCTTTCACCTGTGGCACTAATTAATGCTTTAGGGGCTATTCAAAGAGCCCACATTTTTCAGGGCCACTCCAAGGTGGAACAATCTCATAAAGATACAAGTAAGGTCATACTCCATTGTTTAAAATACGCTAATGAATTATCACACTTAGATTAAAATTGAAACTCTCTTTCATGATCCACTTGTAACCTGGCCCTCACCTAATCCTGGAGCTTCTTCTACATTCTCCACATCTGTTGCTCTGCTCCAGCCATCCTGCCCTTCTTTCAAAGTTCCCTTCATTCCCTCATAGTGTTCTGCATGGGTCTTTTGCCTGAACGTCCTTTTCACAGATACTGAAGTGGCTGACCCTTAACCATTGAGATGTCAGCTCACAGATTAACATAGGTTACATGTTTGTTTATTTACTTATTGGCTGTCTGTGTGTCCCTGGTATAAGGCAAGGTGTTGGCTGTCTACTCCTAGTATAAAGCAAGTTACTGGCTGTCTATGTACCCCTAGTATAATGTAAGGTGTTGGCTGTCTGTGTACCCTTGGTGTAAGGTAAAGTGTTGGCTGTCTATGTACCCCTGGAATAAGGTAACATGATATGACAAGGACCATGCCCCCCATTCACTATTCAGAACAGTGTGTGGCACACAGCAGGCACTCAATAAATATTTCTTAACTGAATTAATTTGTTATTATTATCAGAAAAATTCAAAATGTTAAATCATCATCCTTTCCTTGGGTATTAATAAATATTTGGGATTCGCAAAATACTAGAGGTTAATAGTGGCATAAAGTTTGATTTTGCATTTTCATAGGCATTTTTTTATTGTTATATTAAACCGTCTGAGCCACCAGGGAAGTCCATTAAACAATATAATTATTGTTTAATATAAATGCTGATTTTTTTTTCTCATATCCATACCTATTCTAAATTCAGAATCTGTTTTCTAAAAAAACATGATTTCCCATAAATATTTTATGTTGTTTACAGCTCCTCATTTTGACTATTCAATTTTTGGTGTTATATTGAAAACAATAAAGTTAAATGCATATCTACGAAGTGGAATTGACTTATTAAAAAGGTCCCCGTAGAACAAAGGAAGTAAATGCTTGCCTCCAGTTGGCAATATTTTCACCAAGTTTTATCTGTCCACTAGCTCCTGTCCTCGGAGAAGGCAATGGCAACCCACTCCAGTACTTTTGCCTGGAAAATCCCACGGACGGAGGAGCCTGGTAGGCTGCAGTCCACGGGGTCGCTAGAGTCGGACACGACTGAGCGACTCCACTTTCACTTTTCACTTTCATGCATTGGAGAAGGAAATGGCAACCCACTCCAGTGTTCTTGCCTGGAGAATCCCAGGGATGGGGGAGCCTGGTGGGCTTCCGTCAATGGGGTCGCACAGAGTTGGACACGACTGAAGCAACTTAGCAGCAGCAGCAGCAGCAGCTCCTGTCCTCTTCCTGCTAATGGTGACATTTCAACATATCCCTCTGCCCTCAGAATTAGTACCGCACAACCCTTTAGACCAATTCAGAAAGCATCATACTGCCAGTCTGGGACTGAGAAATTAAACAAACCTCAGTTCAGTTCCGTCACTCAGTCGTGTCCGACTCTTTGTGACCCCATGGACTGCAGCTTGCCAGACTTCCCTTTCCATCACCAACACCTAGAGCTTACTCAGACTCATGTCCATCGAGTTGGTGATGCCATCAACCATCTCATCCTGTGTTTCCCCTTTCTCCTCCTGCCTTCAATCTTTCTCAGCATTAGGATCTTCTCTAATGATCAGTTCTTTGCATCAGGTGGCCAAAGTATTGGAGCTTCAGCATCAGCATTAGTCCTTCCCATGAATATTCAGCAATGATTTCCTTTAGGATTGACTGGTTTAATCAATCTCCTTGTAGTTCAAAGGATTCTCAAGAGTCTTCTCCAACACCACAGTTCAAAAGTATCAATTCTTCAACACTCAGCTTTCTTTATGGTCCAACTCTCATATCCATACATGACTACTGGAAAAACCATAGCTTTGACTATATGGACCTTTGACCAAATAGACCCAAAAGGGGATTATTTCTAATAGATTTTGAGTTTTTATGATTTGTATACACAAGATTTGTGGGCCGATGCTTTTGAGAACATCACACAATAAGGGGTGGAGAAAAAGGACTGGGCAGAGTAGATGAACTGTGATGCTACAAACAGAGGCCTCAGCTGAGCCTATTGATGCCTTGGAGCTGAGATGCCCTTTCAGTGATGTTGAGACTAGGTATTGGATCTTGATAATCCGTATCAGTCACTGGATACAGGCTGCCCATAGGAGGAAGTGTAACCTGGACAAGGGCCTGTCTTTGGTTGATAGCAACTCCTGACAGAGAGTCAGGCAAGAAGCTTCAACTGCTAATGCTTGGGGTCAGCTGGGGGAATGAGTGCTTTGGCCCTTAAAGATGTCTGGATGGTGCCCCACAGCATTAACTATGTGGGGTTAGTCATATTTCTTTGCCAGAATTCATGTGATACCAAATGAAATCTCGTGTGTTGAAAGCATCTTTAGCCTAGTCCCAGACACTTAAATGACAATAAAAATTTGCCATATGAATGAACAAAGAAAAATGAATAAATATTTTACTGATGCCACATTTTGTTATATTTGCTATTTCCCATGTGCTATTCGGAGAAGGCAATGGCACCCCACTCCAGTACTCTTGCGTGGAAAATTCCATGGACGGAGGAGCCTGGTAGGCTGCAGTCCATGGGGTTGCGAAGAGTCGGACACGACTGAGTGACTTTGCTTTCACTTTTCACTTTCATGCATTGGAGAAGGAAATGGCAACCCACTCCAGTGTTTTTTCCTGGAGAATCCCAGGGACGGGGGAGCCTGGTGGGCTTCCGTCTATGGGGTTGCACAGAGTCGGACACAACTGAAGCAACTTAGCAGCAGCAGCAGCATGTGCTATTGTCTATGACCTATGTCTCTCCTCCATAAAATATGTGACTACAAAGACAACTTTTCAGAGAGGTTTTGTTGCATCTACCATGAAGGATCTGTCCCCATTTTACAAACTGATTCATTTTCCCATTTTATTTGATTGACCAGCTGCATTTCTAAGTTATAGAAAGGACTGGACTAAGTAGATTAAGTTAGACAGCATGTTGAACCTTTGAAAACAGAATTTGGGGGATTTTTAGCATCATGGTGAGGCTGACTGAAGTCTAATCATTTATAGAATTTTTCAAAAATCAATTCTATTTTTTAGGTTCTCAGGCTAGCCTCACAGGGCAATATTTTCTAATTATTTAATTTCAGCAGGCCCATATACGAAATTTGCCATAGAAGCAAATGTTACACATCTGAATCAAGAGAAAGTCATGTTATGCAGTTATTTCTTTTACAAAGTAAGAATTTACACTCCTCTTCATGGAATAGATCCCATATTTTAAAGACATTCCAATAATGAATATATTTTTAAAACATATTAATTAATAATTGTGTGAGATAAATACTTATTCCCACATTTACAGAGAGGTTTAAGTGACTTGCTGAGGGTTTGTAAGGAACAGGACTATGGCTTCTAATTTTGACCATTATGCCAGGTCCACCCTGAATAATATCTCAGTGATTTTATTGTCTCCCTCAAAAACTTGCCTTCTCACTGTATAATTAGTTACTTCTTTCATTCCATCATGAAACATTTTTGTGCTACTTATTCTACACCAAGTCCACACTGCAAGATGAGTAATAGTGTCACTGAATGCAGGTACTCACATGGGCAAGACAAACGACCGCCGCCAGAAATGCGTCAGAACAAAGCCTTGGACCTTTGTGAGCTGAATCTGCTTCCTTCAGAGTTTTACTTGTTGTTCAACCATTAGAGTACACGAAGTCAAGCTACTTACATGGTTTTCAAATTTCTTAAGAAAAAGCAGTCACTTTTAACCTCAACTAATAATTGATAAAGGGTGAAGTTCTTCCTTAGCCCTCAGTGTGAGAAATATCCTTTGAAGAGGCTGTTTCTTCTCAAGCGAACATCTCAAATACATGCTTTTTAGACTCCAATATAAATGAAACTTAATGGCCAGAGGAAAATCACATTCTCCTGGAACTGTACATTTTATGACTCTAATAAGGTGATAACAATGGTTCTGTTGTTAATTTTTTTTTGAAATCCAATACATTCTCAATTACACTAATACAGGCTGATTTTCAAGGGAACAAAAATAAAATGTTTCTTTGGAGAAATCTCCAGTGAGAGCTATCTTATGACATGGTATCTCCCTGGAGACTGATTATGGAATTTTCTTGCAGAAAACATTTTACATGACGAAAATGGAGTGCATTTGTTTCCTTGGAAACAAACCCTTTCACCTTCATTGCACAGAAATTCAAGCAATGAAAATTTAGTAATTAGGCCCAGAATCTACCTGTTTTAAACTAGGGGAATTTTCAAACACATGATATTATTAGAAGTAATGTACAATAAAACCCAGTTAGCTCAGTTAAGGTCAAACAAATAAACCTTTACATGTTTGAAAAGTATAGATAGACATCTGGAATTCTAAACACTGAAATAGAATTACCTAAGGACTCATACTTCAATAGCTTAGAAAACCCCTCAGTTCAAATCATCAGATGATGGTCAAAAAGAAAAACCTAAGAAAGACACAATTTGAGTAACACAATATTATTAGAAAGTTTCATCATGAGGAAGTCAATACTGTGACGATCAGCCAATAATCTCAAATCAAAATGTTTTCTATAGGGAAACAAAATCTGTTTTCTTTGGTAAAGGGTGCAGGGAAGGGGGGGGTCTTAGATCCTTTGCTTTTATTCCCCCATGCATATAGTTTTTATTTATTTAAAACTTTTATATTGAATTATAGTTGATTTAGAGTGTTTTAGGTACACAGCAAAGTGATTCAGCTTTACATATATATGTACATATAGGTATACACATTACATATACACATACATGAATTATATACACATTTATATTTGTATATATACATTTATATGTATGTATTCTTTTTTCAGATTCTTTTCCATTATAGGTTATTGCAAGATATTAAAAATGTTTCCCTGTGCTATACACTAGGTCCTTGTTTATTTTATATACAGCGGTATATATCTATTAATTACAAATTTCAAATTGATCCCTCTATCACTTTCCCCTTTGGTAACCATAAGTTTGTTTCCTATGTCTATTTCTATTTTGTAAATAAACTATTTGAATCATTACTTTATAGTCCACATATAAGTGATATCATATACTATTTGTCTTTCTGCAGTCTTTTTCTTTTTTTACAGAATCAACCTTCTGGATATACTTGAGAACTCACAGACTTTCTTTTTTTGTATTATATACTATTTGCAGTGTAAAAATCAAAATATGGGGAAGTTATGACTAATTCTGATATTTCTCAGGCTCAAACGATTAATAAAAGTGATCGTATACTTTAGTTAAATTCTATAATTAATTTAAACTCTAGAAACAAATGCTACAGAAATGCCTCCTTTCTTAGTGTTTTGACATTTTCTTTAATGAAATGACTTTCAACATTTTACCCTGTCTTCAAAGTTCAAATCACTTAGAAGTGTCCACAATGTATAGACAGAATTATCTTTAAAGCTTTAACTTTGAAATAAATTTAAACTTATAGGAAAGTGGCAAAGTAGTAGAGAGTTGCTGAGTACCCGTCATCCTTTGGGTTTCCCGGGTGGTGCAGTAAAGAATTCGCCTGTTAGTGCAGAAGAAGCAGGTTCGATCCCTGGGTCATGAAGATTCTCTGGAGGAAGAAAAGGCAACCGACTCCAGTATTCTTGCCTGAGAAATACCATGGACAGAGGCGTGTGGTGGGCTACAGTCCATGGGGTCACAAGAGAATTGGACAGGACTTAGCAACTAAAAAACAGTTTTAGTGTCTATTGGTGGATCTTGCCTACAGCTGTTACTGCGATGTTTTAATGGTGCCTTTCTGTTTCTCTCATTCTTTCTATGTGCATTCATTGGAATTCTTCTGTAAAAGGGAGTTATAAGGACAGTCCTTTGTTTTTATTTTGGGTTGTTTTGCAAATAAACGAACATTTTATTGCTTTGTCCTAGGTCTTCTGAAACAACTTAAGTTTTAGAAGACTAAAGTTGTTATCTTAATAAGGTGGGGTTGGTATGAAGAAATGTTATCATGGGCCAAGAAAACTAAAAAAAAATAAAGGGTCCATAAAGCAAATACTATATAGAAAGCTTCAATCTCGGAAACTCTTTATTTGTATTTGATGTTAGTAACAGCAGAGGCATATTAGAGAATTATCAAGTCTCGATTATTCAATTATGTATTCAAGAAATTGAAGATATTTTGCTGAGTAAGGAACTGATCATATTTCACAACCCAACTCAAATATCTCTTCTCGAAATCTTTTTTTGATTTGTTCTGCAGAGCAGTTATTCACCTTTTTCTTCATTCTCAGTTAGTGGCTCTGATATTTGCTAGACTTTTTACATTGTATTTCAATTGTGGACATTCTTCCCCACCCTCAACCTCTCTCCCTTTCTCTTTCCTCTAAGACTACAAACTCCTTGGGATCAGTCCCCTCATCTGATTTACCATTGTATCTCCAATACTTCAGTTCAGTTCAGTTCAGTTCAGTTCAGTCGCTCAGTCGTGTCCGACTCTTTGTGACCCCATGAATCACAGCACGCCAGGCCTCCCTGTCCATCACCAACTCCCGGAGCTCACTCAAACTCATGTCCATCGAGTTGGTGATGCCATCCAGCCATCTCATTCTTTGTCGTCCCCTTCTCCTCCTGCCCCCAGTCCCTCCCAGCATTACGGTCTTTTCCAATAAGTCAACTCTTCGCATCAGGTGGCCAAAGTATTGGAGTTTCAGCTTCAGCATCAGTCCTTCCAATGAACACCCAGGACTGATCTCCTCTAGGATGGACTGGTTGGATCTCCTTGCAGTCCAAGGGACTCTCAAGAGTCTTCTCCCACACCACAGTTCAAAAGTATCAATTCTTCGGCGCTCAGCTTTCTTCACAGTCCAACTCTCACATCCATACATGACCACTGTAAAAACCATAGTCTTGACTAGACAGACCTTTGTTGGCAAAGTAATATCTCTGCTTTTCAATATACTATTTAGGTTATAACGCAGTGTTAATGCATATGGGTTTTCATTTTACTGTGTATAAATTCTTGACAGACAGATAGATGGATGGATGGATGGATGGGCCAAAATACCTGCCCTCAGGAAGCTTAAATTAGTCATAATTGTAATTATTACAGGCAAAGTAAAGGGGTAATATATAAAAAGAGTCTGGCTCAGCCATTGAAAAGCTATGTGGACATAGCAAATTAATTTCCTTTCCAGCTTTCAGTTTCCCCATAAATAAACTGATTAGGTGATTCCTAAAGTTATTTACAACAATAATACTTTCCATCACTCTAACATCTACTTGAATATCATTGAAATAGGATTACTGTACTCATAGGTACACAAAATGTCTAACTGAATAAAACTTAAAGCAAGTACACATGTTCTAACACCAGAACACTTATATATTTTATCTAAACTGCATCAGTATAAAATTAGATCTTTTTCATATGACTGTCAATCTGTTAGCTCTTCAGAACTAACCAAGAAGCATGATCATTTTTCTATTTCAAGTTATGGTAAAAGTAGGCATTTTTGATGCCTTCCCAACTCTCCTGGAACAACATTTATGCATTATGCTAATCCTACTTCACACATGCTGCTTCACACATCACCTCTCATGGGATGAATCCATAATTTGATAAATAAAATTAAATGCTTAATGGCATCACACAGACTTCTTTCTGTATAGAACAGTTTGCCTTAAACTTATTAATGAAAACAATACCTTGCATTTGATTTGCATCTTATATTTCAAAGGGCTTTCACATTCATCACTTTGTACAAGGAAACATTTTAAAAATGTTTAGGAGCTGAGCATAAGTCATGTTGTTGTTACTGTTGTAACGATATGATGACCTGGTGAGGTAGACAGAGGGTAAGAATCATTATCCAAGTGTACAAGTAACAAAGCCACAGCCAGGCCAAGGGATCACTCATGATCACATGTCCCTGTGACTTCCAGGTACTGTGAAAGGTGATGGCAAACCACTCCAGTATTCTTGCCTGGAGAATCCCATGGACAGAGGAGCCTAGAAGGCTACAATCCATGGGGTTGCAAAGAGTCAGACACAACAGAGCAACTAGCACACAAAGGCACTCACAATTTAATAGACTGTGCTTCCCTGAGCACTCAGATGGTAAAGAATCTGCCTGCCAAGCAGGAGGCATGGGTTCAATCTCTAGGTTCAGGAAGATTCCCTGGAGGAGGGCATGGCAACACACTCCAGTACTCTTGCCTGGAGAATTCCATGGACAGAGGAGCCTGGTGGGCTACAGTCCATAAGGTCTGTAAGATTTGGACACAACTTAATGACTAACACTTTCACTTTTCACTTTCACATATAAATACAACTAATATGTTTTATTTGATGAAGTGACAGTGAGCGGAGGGCAAAGTCTCTGTGATAATTATTTAATGGCAACATTTAAAAGTTCTGGACTTCCCTGATAGCTCAGTTGTTAAAGAATCCACCTGCAATGCAGGAGACCCTGGTTCAATTCCTGGGCTGGGAAGATCTGCTAGAGAAGGGATAGGCTATCCACTCCAGTATTCTTGGGCTTCCCTTGTGGCTCACCTGGTAAAGAATCTGCCTGCAATGCAGGAGACCAGGGTTCGATCCCTGGGTTGGGAAGATTCCCTGGAGAAGGAAAAGGTTACCCACTCCAGTATTCTAGCCTGGGGAATTCTATGAACTGTAGTCCATGGGGTCGCAAAGAGTCGGACACAGCTTAGCGACTTTCACTTCACTTTACAAATTTAAAAGAAATAGAATGATATTAGAGCTTTTGAAAAAGAAAAATCAATACAAGATGGAAAGAAGAAATGGGAGGGAGAGAAGAAGAGAGGAAGGAAGGAAGGCAGGCTGCACCCCCACTCATATTCTACACTTCACTTGAAAAATCAGAATCTGAAAAGGTCGATGAACATAAATATTTCAGGAAGCAAGGTACACAGATATACAAAGGTACTCTAGAGGGAAAGCCTTCAAAATGGCGTCAAGAATGTTACATTCGTACACTTTCTTGTCAAATCTATTAGGATTTCAATGATCATACCTGTTGAATCCACACTTACTAGAACAAGCTTAAGTTGTGATATTTTTCTTTTGCTAAAAATCACTGTCCTAACAAAGATGTCTCAGAACTTCATTATTCCAAATATTTTAAGTAGAACATGCTTACTAGCATGTGGAAAAATACTGACCTTTTCAAACGTCAAGGTATGATAGGCTGGCTATTCCCATAAGGAAAAAAGAAAAGAGAAATTGGATTGGTCAAATCATATGGCTCTTGGAAAATCCCAAAGAAACCCAAAAGCCCTCAGGCCTTATGCATAAAATATGTCATATGACAGAAAAGTTTCTCTTTCTCAAGAGACTAGAAGAAGGTATCTACAATACAGCTGTATTCTCCTAAAAGTTATCTAATGTTGATTATACTTGTAAAATTAACCTATTTATCAGTCAGCCTCCAATAATCCATGGTTTTCATTACCTGAACCTTGGTTATAGACTCTACATGTCATTTCATAATTTTTTTTCAATATCAAAATAAATCTTTTAGGTCTAAAATTAAATGATAAGTAGCATAATTTCTTTGCATATTTTAGAAAGAGCCCACCCATCTTCAATGAGAACAACAACAAGCTAACACTGAGTTAATACTAACACTGTGTACTTAACATGTGCCATGCTCTGTTCTAAGTGCTTTGCGTATATTAATGTATAAATATTGTCAAGATCCCTATGAGGTGAGTATTATTATTATCCCATCTTGCGGATGAGAAAACTGAGGTTTGAAGAAGCTAAACAGTTACCTCAGAGTTTCACAACCAGTCCGTAGGTGCTCTAGGATTATAATACAGACCATGTGACTCCAAAGTTATTCTTAACCTCTGCATTATGTTACAAAGGCACAAAGGAATCAGGAAGGGAGAAAGGAAGAAGAGAGGATGGGAAGAGGAAGGGGAGAAAGAATGGGAACAAAGAAAAGAAGGCAAGGAGGGAACACAGAGCTAGGAGGGAGAGTGGAAGAACACTGGGTGGGTGGAATAGAGACAGAAAAAGATCAGAGGAAAGAATTTAACTCGTTTCAAAATGACAGATGAGACCTCTCAATGAACAGCTGTGAAACTCAGTAAGTCACGGAGAATGCTTCTGGGAAAGTGAGGCACACTAACACACTCATGTGAGAAAGCTGGGGAGGCGAACTCGCAGCAGAAATAATGCCGCATTCCTTCTTTAGGACTGCCTACCAGGAGTTGTGTTGGATCCATTCCCTGAAAACCACTCCTAACAAAAGAACAAATAAATGAAGGCAAATTTTCCACCATGCATCCACTAGATGCAAATGTTAAGGGGCTAGTTTTCTTCTGGAGCACCAGAGGTTAAGGCACAGGCTTCTTGTTTAAATCTTAGTTATTCTTGCCTATTCTTAGCCAAAGAATAAACAGAGTTCCTTTAAGAGACTCATAAGTCACCACTGCCTAACCTTAGGCCTGACATTCCATTATGATTAGATGGCTCCAAGTAATCTTGTCTATCTTATTCTCCATAACTTCCCTTAGCTCAGGCAAATTGAACTATTAATTATTTCTCAAATTATCCCATACTTGCCCACACAAATACTCAGTTTTCTTCATGCTTGGCCAAATTCTACACTCTCCAAGGCCCAGTTAAAACACCCCCAACTCCCACTACAAAACTTTCCTGATGGTTCCTTTTGGTGGCTCCACCAGAATGGTGCTTTCCTTCCTCTGAATTTGTTTAACTTTGTCTGCATTTGTTTAACTTCCTCTGCATTTTTCTTTACACGTTTCATTTTTTTCTTGACTCTCTTACATGGATGATTCAACATCTTACTTCTTCAGGGCAGACTGTAACCTCTGAGGCAGCCCCACTATTGGATCTACCTTTAGAGACCTCATGGTACTTAAAGGATTGATTTTGAGAGAGTGGACAAACTAGACTTTAAATATTTGCTTAATTTCCACCATATATATTCCACTATTGGGGCATATACATACTCATTACAGGGTATATATCTACATAGACATATAATGTTGCTACTGTTGCTTAGTTGCCAAGTTCTGTCCAACTCTTTGTGACCCAGTGGACTGTATTACTCCAGGCTTCCCAGTCTTTCACCATCTCCTGGAGTTTGCTCAAATTCATACCCACTGAGTCAGTGATGCTATCTAACCATCTCATCCTCTGCTGCCCTCTTCTCCTTTTGTTTTCAATCTTTCCCAGCATCTAAAATGACTTAAATTTAGTTCTAGACTCCCAGAGGAATTAGTGAGCAAACAAATAGTTCTCATAATGATGTCTACTGAGGCCACAAACTCAAATGCCTGTAGGATCCATGGAGATAGTATCCGTGAGAGAAGCCAGCACTGGGCCTGATGCAGGAAGAAGATGGAGGGATGGAGGCAGTGGAAGTGGAAAGTGAACCCTTCAAAAGTGATCATCAGTCATTGGAAACAAGCTGGAAATAGTTCATCATTACTGCATGCGAATGCCGGCCTACTGTGCCAGAAATTCAAATATTGATGTGAAATCTTGCAATTTTTATATTTTTGCAACTGTTATGATTATTATTTTTTTTTACTTTAATCAAACACTGTGCAGGCAAATAAAACCCATTTGTTTGCTGAATCCAAACTATGATCACCAGCTTAGACTATCAGACCTGAAATTTTCAGGCAGGTGTGATGAAAAGACAGAAGGTCAGAGATCTATGATGTTTACATAAAACACAGGGAGTCTTTACTATAACTCTTTCCATCACTTTCAGGGCACGGGAAGGAAGTACAGTAAATTTCTCCAGGAGACTGGAGAAGGGTACAATGGCTCTTAGCCATGGTATCTGTGGGGTTTAAACATGGAAATTTATTGTCTCAACGTTCTGGGGACTAGAAGTCCAAACTCATGGTGTCAGCAGGGTGAATTCTTCTGAGTGCTTTGTGGGAGAATCAATTCCATGCCTTTCCCCAGCTTCTGGTAGCCTCAGGTGCTCTTTGGCCTATAGATGGCATTCACACTGTGTCTTCATGGAGTCATCTGTCTCTGCCTAAATTCTCCCTTTTCATAAGGACACAGTTATATTGGATTAGGATCTACTCTAATGATCATTATCTTAACTTATCATCTGCAAAGATCCCATTTCCAGGTAAGGTGCATTCACTGGTCCTGGGTGCTAGAACTTTGACTTTTTGTTATTGTTGTTCATTCAGTCATGTATGACTCTGCAGCCCCATGGACTGCAGCACGCCAGGCTTCCCTGTCCTTAACGATCTGCCAGAGCTTGCTCAAACTCATGTCCATTGAGTCAGTGATGCCATCCAACCATCTCATCCTCTATCATCCCCTTCTCCTCCTGCCTTCAATCTTCCACAGCATGAGGGTCTTTTCTAATAAGGTGGCCAAAGTTTTGGAGTTTCAGCTTTAGCATCAGTCCTTCCAACAAATATTCAGGACTTATTTCCTTTAGGATGGACTAGTTGGATCTCCTTGCAGTCCAAAGGACTCTCAAGAGTCTTCTCCAACACCACAATTAAAAAGAATCAATTCTTCTGCACTCAGCTTTCTTTATAGTCCAACTCTCACATCCATACATGACTACTGGAAAACCCATAGCTTTGACTACACAGACCTTTGCTAGTAAAGTAACATCTCTGCTTTTTAATATGCTGTCTAGGTTGGTCATAGCTTTTCTTCCAAGGAGCAAAGTCTCCTTAATTTCAAGGCTGCAGTCACCATCTGCAGCGACTTTGGAGCCTCCCAAAATAAAGTCTGTGCACTGTTTCCACTTTTCCTCCATCTATTTGCCATGAAGTGATGGAGCTGGATGCCATGATTAGTTTTTGAATTTTGAGTTTTAAACCAGACTTTTCCCTGTCCTCTTTCACCTTCATCAAGAGGCTCTTTAGTTCCTCTTTGCTTTCTGTCATAAGGGTGATATCATCTGCATATCTGAGGTTATTGATATTTCTCTCAGCTTGTGCTTCATCCAGCCCAGCATTTCACATGATACACTCTGCATATAAGTTAAATAAGCAGGGTGACAATATATATATAGCCTTGATATACTCCTTTCCTGACTTGGAACCAGTCCATTGTTCCATGTCCAGTTCTAACTGTTGCTTCTTAACCTGCATACAGATTTCTCAGGAGGCAGGTCAGGTGGTCTGGTATTCCCATCTCTTGAAGAATTTTCCAGTTTGTCGTGATCCACTCAGTCAAAGGCTTTAGCATAGTCAATGAAGCAGCAATAGATGTTTTTCTGGAATTCCCTTGCTTTTTCTATGATCCAGTGGATGTTGGCAATTTGATCTCTGACTCCTCTGCTTTTCTAAATCCAGCTTGAACATCTGGAAGTTCTCGGTTCACATACTATTGAAGCCTGGCTTGGAGAATTTCGAGCATTACTTTTCTAGCATGTGAAATGCGTGCAACTGTGCGGTATTTTGAACATTCTTTGGCATTTCCCTTCTTTGGGATTGGAATGAAAACTGATCTTTTCCAGTCCTGTTGCCACTGCTGAGTTTTCCATATTTTCTCGCATATTGACATCTTTTGGGGAACACAATTTAACCCATTAACAGTGATTACTGTCCACATTCCAGAGCCTCCTGCAGAGCTCCCTCTGCAACTTGAAAATCCCAGCACAAGTCTGTGCCAGGAATAGAGAATTGGGAACTATGGCAGTAACATCTTTTAAAAAGCACAGTCCTGGGACATGGAAATCATTTCCTACTGCTGATGGAGAATGCTGGAGACAACATTACTTCTCCTGAGAAACAAGTAAATATCTTTCTGTCCTCCCTATAATATGAGGATACGCTCAACTATTTGTGTGTATGTGCGCTAAGAAGCTCAGCCATGTCCAATTCTTTGTGACCCCAAGGACTGTAGCTCCCATGCTCTTCTGTCCATGGGATTCTCCAGGCAAGAATACCGGAGTGGGTAGCCATTCCCCTCGGCAGGGGATCTTCCCAACCCAGGGATTGAACCCATGTCTCTTATGTCTTCAGCACTGGCAGACAGGTTCTTCATCACTGAGAAACAAATAAATATCTTTCTGTCCTTGTAATATGAGGATATGCTCAGCTATCTGTACTTGTGACCAAATGCACTAGCAGTTTTTCTGTGTGTTCTGCCTCAGACTAAATGACTTAAAGGGTCAGGTCCTACCTGATTCTGCAGGACTAAATGTACCAACTGCCTCTGTATAGAGCAGCTCACTGGCCAAAATCACAGTGAAAAACACATTGCTGCATTTCTGCACATACAGGAACTGTGTGGTGAAGAAGTCTTCTGAAAACCCCCCTTACAATGAACTCCTGAACTTTCCAACTCCCCTATTTCCTCCTCAAATACCATTAGAATTCAACCCAAACAGAAACTATCCAGAACCCAGGTGGGCTAGATTCACCCAGCTAGATTCATGGAGATTACATGGGTCTTAAATGAGACTCCTCTTGCTTCTCTGAGGCCTTGATGATGTGAAGTCTTGAAAACCCAAGTCATTTCTCTGGATGAATTTTGCTACTTAAAATGAAAAAATTGAAGACTATTATAAATAAAGATGAAGATAGCATTAGTTGTTTCTGTGAGGATCCCAGAAGGTTTCACCAAAGAGATAATATCTGAACTGGTTTTGAAAAAATTAGTGAGGAATTCACCAAGACAGGAAGAAGAAATAGGCATTCCGGCAATGATAAAAGCATGTGCAAAAGAAGAGAGGGAAGGAAAAAATATGGCACATTAGAAACAAGCAAGGATGTATCTACTTAGTTCTTAAATGGATCCAACTCTGAGACAATTCATCAATGTAAAAGATATAACAACATTTTTGGTGTGTTTTTTTAGAAAGAGACTCACTATTGCATACCTGTGCATCCCAGTTTTCATACACATTCTCTTTTCAGCAAGGACGATATATAAAAAGAAAAATATCTTACAATCAAGAAAAAACTAGATAATCTGATAAATCCCATCCAGCCCTAATATTTTGTATTAGTGGCTATCAGGGTCCTGGAAACTAATTCAACTGATCAATGGAAAACTGAGTACTCACTGTGGATAAAGCTATGAGCTAAATGCTATGGGAGGGTCTAGTCTGTGCAAGAGAGCTCAGTAGCTTAGTCATGCCCCACTCTTTGCAACTCCATGAACAGTAGCCTGCCAGGCTTCTTTGTCTGTGGAACTCTCCAGGCAAGAATACTGAAGTGGGTTGCTACTTCCTACTCCAGGGCATCTTCCAATTCAGGGATCGAATACACGTTTCCTGAGTTTCCTGCATTACCAGGCAGATTCTTTACCACTGAGCTATCTGGAGAGGGTAGGGGATGTAAAATAATTTAGAAATAGCTGTATCCTTGGAAGCTCAATGTTGAAGTGAATTCTCTGTGTTACCACTGCATCTCGTCCAACCTGTACACTTCATCTGCTAATTTTTCTGCACTCAAGTACAATCTTCCATCTACCAGTATTAATTATTACCTTGCCAGATAATTCCCATAATTATAGGTTGTGAAGATCTTCCGGGCTCTCAAGTTTTCTAATGAAATTATTTTTAAATTAGTGTTACAACTGGGTGGCTATTCATAAACAGTTGTGAAGAGGGTCAGAAGCAATTTCTCATTAACACTCAAATACCTGCATCCATGAATTTGATTCGAGAAGTTAAAAAAAAAAAACCTCTATATTATCAACAATCTTTCTTTTTATTTTTTTGCAATTAGTAAGAGCTTCTTGAGAAGAACAAGGAGACAGAATACAGCTAGAGCAGCTGGAGTTGTGCATTATCTACATCTACTTATCCATGCTTCAGCCTACATTCACAATTTTCCTGAAGGTCTGTTTTACTTTACACACAAGTGTTTGTCTTCTTCCCCTCCTGAGATATTTTAAAAATAAAAGTGGAACTTTCAAAAATATGATGAATACACAATGATACAGTGAAGCAGATACAGGAATCTGCCATCAGTATTTGGAAGATGAAAACTGGACTGAAGAGTGATAAATGATGAAGCAGGGCAAGAAGTAATGCAGACTAGTGACATTCTAGGGACTGCAGCTGAAAAAGGAGTCAGAATGAGTCCTAGGCTGGAAAACTGGAAAAGCAGTTAAAAGTCTTTTTTATAGATAGAGTTCAAGATAATTATACCTCCATCCCAAATCCTGAGACAAAATTCAAAGAGCTCCTTAAAAGAATTAGACTAACCTGTATGGTGAGGGTTCCAGGATGTGTGTGTGGTGCCAAGGATGGAAGGGGAGCTCTTGAGCAATAAGTACCCAGTTCAATGTTCTGTCCACTTGCTCTGTCTGATTTTCCTAAAGCTATACCTGCTTCTCCACATTGAATTCCTTTATTGATTTGTTCCTAAATATAAAAGGACAATCAAGAATCATTACACATTTGAGAAAAGCTTAAACATGTGAGAGCCCCAGATAAAGAAACAGGAAACAGAGACAATTGAACAAAATTTTCAAAATTAGGTTATGCCCATGTTAGTGAACATCCCTCTTGGTGACTGTCTCAGCAGAAAAATAGGTTAAGAATTAACTTCTCTTCTAATGTTTGTTCTATCCCCCCAGATTTCCTATCCTCTGCACATTGGATGAGTGTTCTATAGTCTATGCTCTAAGAGTTCTAGAACCTTTACTAATAGAATCAGGGAAATACAATAGAAATAGACTGCTGCCAATGCTAAATGGTTCTTTGGAGTCAAAGAAGTAGATTTGGCATTGTTAATTTAGAATATCCAGGGGACAGTTTCAAGAATACAGTTCTGAACCTATAGAACATGAGAATTTGAACAAAAGAGCATTGGCATTAGTTTTTAGGGAAGGAATATTTTATCAGGATTCTGGAAGGTTATGACCAACATGGATAGCATATTCAAAAGCAGAGATATTACTTTGCCAACAAAGGTCCATCTAGTCAAGGTTATGGTTTTTCCAGTGGTCATGTATGGAGGTGAGACTTGCACTGTGAAGAAAGCTGAGCGCCGAAGAATTGATGCTTTTGAACTGTGGTGTTGGAGAAGACTCTTGAGAGTCCCTTGGACTGCAAGGAGATCCAACCAGCCAATCCTAAAGGAGATCAGTCCTGGGTGTTCAATTGGAAGGACTGATGTTGAAGCTGAAACTCCAATACTTTGGCCACCTCATGCGAAGAGTTGACTCATTGGAAAAGACTCATGTTGGGAGGGATTGGGGGCAGGAGGAGAAGGGGACGACAGAGGATGAGATGGCTGGATGGCATCACCGACTCAATGGACATGAGTTTGAGTGAACTCCGGGAGTTGGTGATGGACAGGGAGGCCTGGCATGCTGCGATTTGTGGTGTTGCAAAGAGTCGGACACGACTGAGCAACTGAACTGAACTGAACTGAACACCTTAAGCAAAATATGCCAGCACCTGATCCTTTTTGCTCAGCTTCCAGTCATTCAGAGCAATAATTTAATAAGTACATTAACCAACTAGTTAACACAGAGAAAGGGGTTTTCAGACAATGGATGTGCCCAATATACAGTCCCCACAATCTCAGCATTCTGTATTCTAGAGCAGACAATTTTGTATTTGATTAACATACTATCAATTTCATAGGGTTTGATTAACTCCTATGCAGTGTTAGAACCAATTTTGGACTTCAAGTTCTGATGAATTCACAAAAATTACGCCATTCTAGATTGTCTTGACTGGGCAGCTAGATTGCTCCTCACCTGACAATAATTCTTCATATGTAGTGTTATTTTCAAAAGAGTGACTTTCAATTCTGGCTAATTAGAATTAACTGAGGAGACGTTTAAAATAATTCTGATATATGGACCATCTCCAGATATTCAGTTTATCTGACCTTGGCTGGCATCTGGGCATTGATAATTTTTAAGTGCTTTCCCAGGTGACCCAAAAGTAAGCAAGAGAAGAGAACCATTTCTTTGAGGTAAGTCACTGTAGGTCAGGAGTTTAAACTAACATTGGACTGCTGATAGCTCAGTATGAATCTTATCCATTTTTTATACCAATATTATCAATATTTATCATATTCCTTTTTGCTCCACAATCAGACAATTTCAACAGGGGGAAATTATGGTGAGAATGATTGCTACCTAACAGATAAAATAATTTTTAATGCCTAGAACTTCTCAAGTACAGATTGGATCACAAACTCCCTAATCTTGGAAGGCTTTGAGTTGGACACAATTCAATTCAATATTTTCTGTGGGATATTGTATGGAAGGAGATCCAAAAATGAATTAGACACAAACTCTGTTTTCAGAGAGGTTTCAATCTAAGTTTCTTTCTTATGCTAAGCTTGTATAATTTGCACATCAATTATTTTACTTTTATCAGATTAGTAATAAAATTCAGAAATAGGCATTAGTACTTTTTGCATTTTCTTCAATTTCACTTTCATTTTAAAATCTACTGTATTATTTGATGCTTTATCTACCTCTTATTGGCAAGAAGAAGTAAAACCTTAGGCAACTTAAACAACCTAACTTTAATTTCCTCATTTTTAAGAAAGGGTTCATAAGAGTAGAAGTGCTTACCCTCAAAAGATTTTTGTAAGCATTAAATGAATTATGCATATAATGTTCTTAGCACAGTGCCTAACACAAAGTACTTAATGTTTATCATTGTCTATCAACTCTCAAAACAATATATTCAATGCATAATTTATATTTCTTTTTCGTCTGCTATTATTAGAGTTTAAGGAAACATATTTATTGGAATTTCTCAATCTCACTGACAATAACTCTATTGATATTATTTGTAGTGAGTACATTTTTGCATTTTTAAAAAGATATAAGTAAGAAACACCTAAAATGAAATTAGGCTCACAGTTGATCTAGTTACAAGTGTTGCTTAGACAGACATTTGATGCACATTTTATAATCAGATGTTTCACTTTCTTCTTCACATTTGGGCTCTTCATTCTCTTAGAGCAGCTGTATAATTCAATGATTAAAATTATCTTATTACGGACTAGCACAGTGAATGTAAAACACATGTATGAAAATAACAGGATCTTGTATTAGGAAATGATTACAACACAGAGCAGCAACAGCAATTTTGTACTCACTCGTCTTGATGAAACCCAATTTTGTTTTACAAATCATCAGATATTTTCCAACTCTGTAAAATAATGTAAATTGATGTTTTCCTTCACAAAATGCTAGTTCAAGAAAAATTTTGATGGCAATTATAATTGTAAATTGATCACAAGCTTTGAAATACCAAATGCAAATAAAGCAGCTCAAAGCATAAGACATCTGGAGCAACCCAGCAATGCAACTCCCGGATTTTTTTCTGCTGTGCAAAATGTTCTAGTTCGGTAAACAGTTTAACCTTTTTGCACGCTACTGGTACATCTAATTCAAAACCACAGGGGAAAGCACCTTTCAGTACTTGAGAATTCTAAATGTGAACCCCAATTTTGTCTCAAAAACTTAACATCAAGGGAGAGGAGGAACAAAAAGAAAACTTGGCCACTTCAGACGCTTTCACAATCACTAGAAACAAGCAAGAGCACCAACTTATTGCTTGCAGCAACACTAGATTTGGAATTGGAAGACCCCGTTTAAGTTCTGTTCTGCTATTTACTTGCTGCATCATCTTAGGAGGGTCATCGCATTTCTGTCTCTGTCCTCCTTTTTAAAGTGGGGAGGATACCACATTCTCCCTAGAGGTGCTATGGAGATTTGTCGGTTCCTCCATAAATTGAAAAGCACTTCAAAGTGTTTCAAAATGAAAAGGTGTGGCTGCATCAATGCCAGAGGCATGTGAGGAAATGCGCATAACAGCACAGAGAAAGGGAGAGTGAATCTATAATAATCACGCAGTAGGAGTGGCAGCGCCACATCATGCAGTTGGGTGCATTCTCACTTCCTTGTTTATGATTGTCATCCTGACTAGGTCAATTAAACAAGATCTATGCAGTCTCTGGCTCCCAGTAGACAGACAGTAAATCTTTTCTTTTCCACTTTCAACTATTAACCTTATGACTTATTTTTGCTGTGTTTATACGGTTATTTGATTAACTGATTCAACAGACATTACCAACAGACATTTGTCAATGCTTACACTTACCAGTTTACCAACAGACATTACCACTGGCATGTGCGTGTATGCTTAGTCACTCAATTGTATCCAACTCTTTGCAACCCCATGGACTGTAGTCCACCAGGCTCCTCTGTCCATGGGATTCTCCAGGCAAGAATACTGGAATGAGTATCTATTCCTTTCTCCAAGGAATCTCCCAGACCCAGGAATTGAACCTATCTCTCGCATTGCAGGCAGATTCTTTACCATCAGAGCCACCAGGGAAGCCCCAGTGCTCCACTGGAGGGATAAATTATTATATTAACTCTATTCTTGTTTGGTCTGAGGTGAGACAGACATTCAATACATAATTTCTCCAAATATGTAATTATAACTTGTAATGAATTCTGTAAAAGGAAGCAACACAAGAACATCCATCCAACTTAGAAGAGTTAGGGAGGATTTCAATCTCTTTATGACTACTTTGACTTTTTCAAACATGTCTTCTTTTTCTCTACAAATAAACTTAAGGTCATAAATATGACTCAAAGTAGTTAGAGGCATAACTACTTACTTTATAAAGTAAATATAAAAAGTAGTTATAGTTCTTTATATTTCTCCCAGCATCTCAGTCAATTATTAGCCTATAATACTTAATGAATATAGTAATCAGCTTAACTCATATTCTCTTTGGTCATTTTACTTGTCTTGAATCCATTCTTAGATAAACACATAAATTGTGGGTTTCCAATATAAAAGATTAGTCCTACCAAAGATGCTGGGGATGCTCAGTTGCTTCATTAAAGTAGGAAATGGAGATTGTTGTGAATTCTCAATTTCTCTCTTTTGACAGAGAACCATAATCAGATGATACAAAAATACCTGATCAAAGAAAGTAGGAACCCTTTTAATCAACTACAAATCAGACCAAGCCATATGGATCTTATGAACATATCACTTATTGATCTACTGTCAGTGAGAAAGCTGAAATCAAGCGGAGGCAGTGTCCTTCTCCTCCAAGCTTCATTCTACATGTAATCACACCTGCAAATGTTTCTGTGACATAAACAAAGCCCTAGACTATAATGAATACGACTAATCAACATCTGTTAGACATCGCAATTATGCTCACTTGGGGCTGAAAAGGCAAAGAAACATAATTTAAGATCATGTTTTGAGACATCATAGTGGCAACAGAAAAAAAAGTAACTGATTTTTTTAAAAGCAACTTATTATGATAGATTTCTAGCAGTTGCTTCTTCTATTTGGACTTCCCAGGTGGCTCAATGATAAAGAATCTGCCTGCCAATGCAGGAGTCACAAGAGATGCGGGTTCAATCCCTGCATTGAAAAGATCCCCTGGAGAAGGAAATGGCAACGCATTCCAGTATTCTTGCCTGGGAAATCCTATGGACAGAGGAGCTTGGGGGGCTATAGTTCGTGGGGTTGCAAAGAGTCAGACACAACTGAGCACACACTCTCACTTCTTCTATTTACAGTTCTGTTGTGCTGGGTACTCTGCTTGCTCTCACCACATATCCACTCCACCCTTCCCCACTCTGCTTTATGCTACCAAAGGATGCCCACCATGACTGACTGCCTGTCTTGCCTCAACTTCTCTTTGTGTTCAGCTGGTGGGGAGTGGAGGTAGAACCGGAGAGGCATTTATTCTCCAGGCTTATATCCAAGAGGTCAATGAGGACTGCTAAAATGCTCATCTCCTTAGATGACTATCTCTACTCAACCTTCCTTCTCAAACTGCTCCTTCTTCTCTCCTCTTGAATCTTAGGGACAGTAAGGGCATATACTAACCCGAGCTACTGAAGTATCCTTGGTGGCTTCCTGGATGCACCTTTGAACATAAATCTTTTTATAAACCTTCTCCAGTCATCCTAATTTGGGACCACTATCTGTTTCCCATTAAGATCTTGAGTAATGCATATATATGTAAAATTTTAAATTAGAGGAAAGTTCACACATATTAGTATACCGCTTCAGTTTTTAGATGAAGAGAGAGAAAGTAGCTTGCTCAAAGTGACAAAGTTAGTGATGAAACCAACACCAGAGAGTATTTTTTATCAACTAAGACAATGCTATAAGGCAATGGCTCTTAAAGTGTGGTCCCCAGACCAACAGTAACAGCATCACTAGGTGATGTTTTAGGAGGACACATTTTCAGGCCCTACTCTAGACCTACTGGATCAGAAATTCTGGGGTCAGGACCAGCAGTCTGTATCTCTCAAGCTCTCTAGATAGGTGATTCTGATGCATACTAAAGTTTAGTAACTACTGTTTTAAGGTACCATTCTAATATTAAACATATGAGATAAGAAAAAGCTCACTAACTGAAACTATTATGGGAGAAAGTTCATTTCAATAGGAAGCCTCAGTTAAATAATAGTCTTAAAAGAGAAACTGGTATATCAGTATTCATAGCAGTATTATCTATAAAGGCCAAAATATGGAAAGAAGAAAGTAAGTCAAGTGTCCCGCAGATGAATGGGTAAACAATGTAATATCACTCATCATGCTCAGTCATGTTCGACTCTTTGTGACCCCACGAATTGTAGCCCACCAGACTCTTCTGTCCATGGAATTCTCCAGGCAAAACTATTAGAGCGTGTTGCCATTTCCTCCTCCAAGGGATTTTGCTGACCCAGGTATTGAACCCATGTCTCTTGCATCTCCTACACTGCAGGCGAATTCTTTACTGCTGAGCCATGGGGAAAGCCTACAATGTAATATTATTAAGCCTTTGGAAAAAATGAAATCCTGGCAAGTACTACAATGTGAGTGAATGATGAAAACATTATGCTAAGTGAGATAAGCCAGATACAAGAGGACAAATATTGTATGATTCCATTTACTTGAATGCCTAATCAAGTTCATAGAGATAGAATGGTGGTTGTGAGGGGTTAAGGGGAAGAAAGATGGGGAGATGCTATTTAATGGGTAGAGTTTCAGTTTGGGAGTATGGAAATGCTCTGGAGGTGAGTGGCAGTGATGGTCATGCAACAATGTGAAAGTACTTAGTATCACTGAACTGCACACTTGAGGATGGTTAAAATGGTAACTTTTATGTTATGCATATTTTACCACAGTAAAAAAGAAACAAATCAATTCTTTTAAAACACCCCAAATCACTGCTAGAAAACTTTCAAAGTTCATATCATATAAGGCTTTTCTTCATGAATCCTGGTATTCAGGTCTTTTCCTCTTGGTAAGAATTTGGCACACCTTAAATCTTTGATCTAAAGAGCATCATTTCATCATTTACTTATAAATTCTTTGCTAATGTTTATAAAAGTGCTTGTTTTCTCATATAGGTTAATATTCATTTTAACCTTTTTTTTTTCATACTTGATTCATAGGTGTTACAAAGTAAGATTCTGCCCTGTCAAAATTGGTCATATTAATCAGCTTGTGACCTATGTAATGCTGCTATCCAAAATCTCAATCCAGCCAATTCCTAACAAGTTGGAAAGATAATAGTAGTTGTAGTATCAGTGGTAGTATTGGGAACAGTTGTAGTCATCATCATAGTTGTAGTTGTGGTAGAAACACCTGATATTTAACTTGAGTGGTTACTACATACTACACATTGTTTTATTTGCTTTCTATGTATTCATTCATTTATTTTTCTGATAATTATGTGAGGTAGAAACTATTATTATCTTGTAAGCGTCACAGAAGTTAAACAGTATTTCCAAGTTTACCCAGCTGGTTATGGTAGAAGATGAAAATGCATATGGTTTGACTTCAGAATCCATGCTTCTTTAGCCATTAAATGGCTCAGAGGATAAAGCGTCTGTCTGCAATGCAGGAGACCCGGGTTCGATCCCTGGGTTGGGAAGATCCCCTGGAGAAGGAAACGGCAACCCACTCCAGTATTCTTGTCTGGAGAATCCCATGGACAGAGGAGCCTGGCGGGCTACAGTCCACGGGGTCGCAAAGAATCAGACACGACTGAGCGACTCCACTTTCACTTTCACTACCATTAGTGATATCTACCACGTATTTGGCATTTACTGTGTGCCAGGTATCAGGCTATGTGCTTTTTCATACCTTATCTCAGAAAATCATACTGAAGAGCTGGAGACATGATTTGTGGAGTCAGTTCATCCATTGCCCTCTTCTAGTTACTGGCAATACCTACACACTGGAATTTTCCCAATCCAGTTAAAGCTGGTTAAGTTGGAGGCAGTGAGGAGCTCAAAGCGTCTCCAAACATCTCCATTCACACTCCCATACTTAGAAAGGCGACAGAAGTTACTATTTTGACTATGTCCATTGGCGCTATTGTCTCAAATTCTCATCAATTTCTGCCCTTTACTGAAAATCTAGGTTTAAGTAATGATTTAAAAATTTAACAATCAAGACCTTCTTCACCAATATTGATCTGCATTTATGAACACTTCCGAACTTTATGCTAGAACAAATGGGTTTATATGGTATCTAGTGCTGGAAATTTATATTAAGGTAGCTTTTCAATTAAAAAATGTTGACAATAAATGGCTTGATCATTCTGCAACCAGACAAATCAAAATGTCTCTTTTCTAGGAGTACTCCACAGAAATTAACTGAGTCATCCATGTATCTTTTTAGAAAGAGTCCCACAGATTTGACCCCTGATATCCTAAAAAAATACCTAATGTGAAAATTCTATCAATATTAACATGGCCCTTTAATTTCACATACACAACTACTATTATGCTCACTCAAAGAATTATCCCATTATCATCAGTCATATGTGTTTTCTCCAACATAATTGGCAAAGAAACTCTAAGAAACCAATATAATTTTAAGAAGTTTCCTGAGATATCTGTTGGTATATTTTAGATATATCTTCACCAAGATTGTCTAAAGTAGTTTCACTAACTCAATTACCTTCCCCTTTAATTATCAGGTGCAATGATTAGCAAGAGATATTTTAAAAACCTTGGTTATTTGGGTCGATTTCATTTCTCCATATACCGTAAGAACAACAATCAAGACATTGGGCAGAAAAAAATGGTTGATGAGGAAACTCATGGGACAAAGGACTTCCCTGGTAGCCAGCTGGTAACGAATCCACCTGCAATACAGGAGACCCCAGTTCAATTCCTGGGTCAGGAAGATCTGCTGGCGAAGGGATAGGCTACCCACTCCAGTATTCTGGCCTGAAGAATTCCAGGGACTGTATAGTATATGGGGTCACAAAGTGTCGGACACAACTGAGTGACTTTCACTTTCACAATGGGACAAAGGTAATACTGTGAGAACAGACTTTTTATATGACCAATGGTTTGACTTAAAATCACTAAAAAACTAGAAATTAGGTAAGATAATTTCATTAAAAATTATATCAAATCATCTGACTTGATTTTTTAGTTGCATCATAATAATTTAAAATTGCTCTGTAAGTTGAAATCGAATGTTTTGATACTATGCTCATTAAATGCTTATATATTAACACTATAATATCATTAACAGATATTAAACTGAATGTGTATCTTATTAAAAAGGTACAAATGAAACCTCTGAACATTTTACCATAAGTTTCAACATTTGCACTTGCTGTTTTATTTTATATTGACATTTACTTCATAGCAACAAGAACTGCAAAATACCCTTTATTGTCTTAGGTTGATGCTTATACGACTGAGATTGACCATTTTCACCTGGTAGCTTAGAACAGTTTTGCATTCAACAGTATCCCATTTGTTTTCAGAAAGACTTGTTTTACCCAATTCACAAAAGGTTTAAAATCAGGAAAGCTCCTACAGAGATAAATACCATCAAATAATGTGGTGTTCTGCCTTGAAATGAATGCATCTGCATGACAGCATACCATATCCTGAGGCAAGGACTCAACAAATAAAGTCTTTTTGGTTGCCATGCTAGACTTGTCATGAATTCTCATGGGAAGGCAGGCATTTTTTGCTGTTTTCTAAATGACTGGAACAGCTTAAAACATTTTTTAAAGTACAAAGGCAAAAATAGTTTTAGAGGTCACTGTACACCACGATCTTGAATAAACAGTGGGAAATGTGATGGTATTAACCACCTAAGTTCATTACTACGCTTTTATCATTTCAAGTGCACATTGAAAATAATGAATGACACCTATCCATCTTAATTTAATGTGTATGTATTGTGTTGGTATGTTTTTATGCATTCACAGTAGGCTATGATTTCCCGTTTTCTGGAAAGAAATGGAGCATATGCTTTAATATAAACAGATTTTGTAATGAAAAGTGAATTTCACTCAGAGACCACTTGGAAGCCTAAAATGTTTGTTAGTTTGCACAGGGGGAAATATATCTATATAGCTGATTCATTTGGGTTTAATGGCTATCATTCCAACTCAGTGCTATGGAATTACATTGTTTATTTATGTGTACTTATTGGCTTGTTTTTCTCTGTGGCTTTAATACCTTTTTGGAAACTGTAAGTATAAAGGAAAAAAGGTTACCATGATTTTCACTAGAAAAGCCAAATCTTCTTCTAGAGCTTTATCACACTAAATCAATGTCTAAACTCTGACTGTGGACATGGACAGGCAAATATACAACTTCACTAAAAGAGGAACTCTAAGGCCATTTTTCAGCAGCAGACATGCTGGCCTCATTTCAGAAGTTTAAGATAAAGAATAAGGTAAGACCAGGAACTTTGATGAAAACTAAAGTTCAAATTCTTTTTTAAAAAGTTCCAGCTTTTTGGAGAAATCTGTTCAACATCAGCTTTGTCTCTGGTACTTGAGTTTCCTCAAGATCTAGAGAAGAAAGAAGCAATATGAAGAAACATGCGTAAGGCAGAGATTTCTCTTACTCAACAATATCAACAAGTCATTTTAATCTTTCCATGAAGAGGCACGGTGATTCTCTAGAAAAATCAACAATTTACAAATATGTTAACAATGCATTCTTACAACTAAACTAAATAATCTGGGGGAGGGGGGGCAATGTGATTTTACTCAATTGCTAATAACAAACCTTCATTTATCTATTTTAGAAAATATTTTCATGGAGAATCATAAAGAACTTTCCTCTGATGTAATGTTCTAAAAAGTGGACTGTAGATTTATTCTCTGGAGTATCTACCCCAAGAGGAAAATGTTACCGTTGAAACAATACTTAAGGCATAATATCCAAAGAATTTGGAGTCAAAGAAGCTTGGCATGTTAGTAAATTGGGCAGGAGGTTTCTGATTTCTAGTCCTGACCATCATTAACTTTATGTCTTGGAGAAAGTCATGTTCTGACACATGAAAAGTCGGGCTCAGTTGTTTTGTTTGTTTGTTTGTTTGTTTTTGTAAATTGAAAAAGTAGACCTAAATGATCTTGCAGATCCTTTCTATATCTAATAATAAAAGATATTGGTTTGCTTCATTTTGTTGAACCATATTAAAAAATGTGTAAGTCAAGTCAAAATATACAAAAAGAGATCTATTTTGTGGGCATTTCAGAAAAAAAGATGTTAGAATAACCTCAGATACTTTCTCATAAGTTGAAAATGTATGATTAAAAGACCTTAAAGGTAACCTTCTAAAACATCAAAGATTCTAAGTATAACAGTCCTGTTCACTTTACTGACTATACTCACAGCAAAATTAATCCTATCACTCCCCATGAGCTGCTAGAATGATAATTTCTGAATTGCAGGATTCAGTGTGTCTGAGACTAGCTACATTTTTTTCATAACATTTGAAATAACACTTAGGCAGACACAACTCTTCTCTCTGAAAGTATACAATGAATTCAAAGCAGAGTAATGGTACAATACATTTTTTCCTTAAAAACAAACCAAAACCCCTAATAGATCTTCTTAATATGTAAAATGACCAGGGTCTTTTTGAATTAGCTACTAGAATCAAAGTATAAAAACTAAAAACTTGGAATTTAACTTAACCATAGATAGTTAACAGTGAAGGAATTAGGCATCTTGATTCAGCACTAATGCTTTTTGGGAAATGTGCAATTAAAATCTACACTTAGAACACCCTCCACACAAACAACAGTGAGTTTGGAAACTATTCTTAGTAATATCTAGTACAGCCAGCCATCAGTGGGAAATTCTAGCAAGCTACAAATTGTTTAAACTTAAAAGACCTATAATCATCTGAATAAAGAATTCATTTTTTTTATTCATCACTGATTGACAAAGCAAATATTTATTAAGCATTTACTTTACAAGGCACTATTTTAGGACCAAAACCTATGAAGAAACATAAACCAGAGCAAGAGAATAAAGGGGCACTTTACTTTTAGGAAAAATGGTCAATGAAGACATCTTCAACCCAGGGACATTTAAGCAAGGACGGATTTAAATGAAGCAGGGAGTAAGACAGGATATTATCTAGGTGAGGTGTGTCACAGAGATAAGAAACATTCCAAGCAAAGAAAGAATTAAGTTCTGATAACATCAATAAAGAAAAGAATTCTGGAGCGATTGTTCCATGAGGACAGAGACCACATCCCTCAATTTATCACCCAGCACCCACCACAATATTTTGCACAGTGTAGGAGCTGATATGTGCTTGGCACTGAGATGAATTGACTAATAAACTCAATACCTGCTACTTTAGAATTCAAGAAAGGAAGAAAGGATATGTTCACTAGCTTTCATCTATCAGCAATGGATTTCAATTTTATTAGGGTTTACTGAATGCCAACTATGTGTTCAGCCTTGTAAAGATTTTTTAAAACCATTTTATTATTTTAAAATGTATATTCTACTATTATATGCTGTGTACGTGCTTAGTCATGTCTGACTCTTTGTGACCCCAGAGACTGTAGTCTAACCAGGCTTCTCTATCCATGAAATTTTCCAGGCAAGAATATTGGAGTGGGTTGCCATGATAACATAAAAATATAAAAAGTGAATAGAAACAACAAAGTTGAAGTAAGAGTCAAAACTATAAAAATATATTAAATGGCATCTATTTATTCTTTCAAATTGTTCAAGATTTTCACCAAGTCAGAAAGAAAAGGTCTGAGAATTAAATTTAGTTCAGAGCTTCTTAGCAACCAAGGAAGCAAAAAAATGATGTGAGGTATATTAGAGTAATTAAAGTTCAGTGTGTGTGTGTGTGTGTGTGTGTTTAAAACAGAAGATGCAATATCTTTTTATAAGGCCTTCATGAAAGCTATAAGTCTTATTACAGCTGAATGAAGTCATTTATGGAAGAGTTAAATGAAAGCATTCCAACTAAAATGCTTTTTAGTGGACTAACTTGCTATAGAAATGGAATGCAAAAATTTTAAAGCAAGTATATTCATTATAATCTGTAGACTACCTTTCTTAAAATATTCATCTATTAATATTCTTAAGTATATTTTTCTTGGATTCTAGCAAGCAACAATTCAACTAACCCCTAGAAGACTCACCAGCAGGGTTGACATTCTGAGCTGGTGAGGGAAACGAAACACTCCAGGTGCATATGCAATATGTATAGGTTTAAAAGATGATGTTTGATTTCAAAGTTAAAGTATTTGGACTTCTGCTTCTGATCATATTGGAATAACAAATAATGCCCCCACCTCAAACAACCAGAAAAATGGACAAAATATATAAAGCAATGGACCAACTGTGATTCCTTAGAGAAGGTAAAATAAGTCTGGTGAATCCAATGAAAGCCCCAGCTGTATCCAAAGATAGCTGCCTGGCTGCAGTTCAAGAAGAATCCAGACAGACCCAGCATTCTCACCGAGTTGAGATCAGAGTTGAGGGAAGGCAAGGGGGTTGGAAATTGCAAGAAAAAGTATCGCATAGAGATAAAGAAGCTGTACAGAGATGGTGCTTCAGGGATCCACTGAGGGTTGCCCACTGAGTCCGACTGAATACTGATAAGCAATTATGTGAGAAAAAACTACCCAAGACTGAAGGACGAACCCCAGTCTGGACAATTCTTTGCATTTATGCAGAGTTAATCACAATCCATGTTCCATCATCCAGTGTGATGACATGGAGTACCGATATGAAACATCATTTAGTTATCACCATAATATTAAAAGACGTTTACTCCTTGGAAGGAAAGTTATGACCAACCTAGATAGCATATTCAAAAGCAGAGACATTACTTTGCCAACAAAGGTCCATCTAGTCAAGGCTATGGTTTTTCCTGTGGTCATGTGTGGATGTGAGAGTTGGACTGTGAAGAAGGCTGAGCACTGAAGAATTGATGCTTTTGAACTGTGGTGTTGGAGAAGACTCTTGAGAGTCCCTTGGACTGCAAGGAGATCTGACCAGTCCATTCTGAAGGAGATCAGCCCTGGGATTTCTTTGGAAGGAATGATGCTAAAGCTGAAACTTCAGTACTTTGGCCACCTCATGCGAACGGCTGACTCATTGGAAAAGACTGATGCTGGGAGGGATTGGGGGCAAGAGGAGAAGGGGACGCCAGAGGATGAGATGGCTGGATGGCATCACTGACTCGATGGACGTGAGTCTGGGTGAACTCCGGGAGTTTGTGATGGAAAGGGAGGCCTGGTGTGCTGCAATTCATGGGGTCGCAAAGAGTTGGACACGACTGAGCGACTGAACTGAACTGAACTGAACTGATAATAGTGAAGGTCAATTATTTTTTGACTAAAGGCTACGATGAACCTGTTTTAACTAGTTCAAAAGCAAACTTCAAAAGAATAAAACTGATTCCAAGTAGCTTAACTATGCCAGAAAAAAATCTATCACTATTTAAATAAGCACAACAAATGCCAGCAGCAAATCATATAAAACCCCAAATGTCCAGCATCAATAAAAAGGGAGGAAAATAAAATCAATAAACAGGGGAGCAATCAATCAATTAAAAAATCCAGAAATAACAAAGACAATGGCATTTGCAGCGAAAGATCTTTTTAAAAAACTATTAAAAATATGCTCAATTTGTTTCAGGATGTAGAGGAAAACACAAATATAATGAAGAAAAAATGTAAGATATAACAAAGAGCCAGGTGGAAATTTAAAGATGAAAATTTCAATATCTGAAATGAAGAGATACAATACATTCTATTGTCAGCAGAGTAAACACAGCAGAAGAAAAATATAAATGAACTTAATTACATAAAAATAGAAAATATCAAATCCAGTATGTATAAAGAACCCTTTATTTTTTCAGGGGCTTCCCTGGTAGCTAAGAGGGTAAAGCATCTGCCTGCAATGCGGTAGACCTAGGTTCGATCCCTGGGTCGGGAAGATCCCCTGAAGAAGGAAATGGCAACCCACCCCAGTATTCTTGCCTGGAGAACCCCACGAATGGAGGAGCCTGGTAAGCTACAGTCCACGGGGTCCCAAAGAGTCGGACATGACTGAGCGACTTCACTCACTTTACTTTTTCAACTCAATTAGAAAACAAATAACATTTTTTAAAAAGGCAAAATGTTTGAATGATACATTTCACTGAAGAAGAAATGTAAATGGCCAATAAGAACATGAAAATATCCTCAACATCATTAGTCATAGGAAAATATAAACTAAAACATCAATGAGATACCATAGATATTCACTAGAATGAGTACAATTTAGAGAATGATAATATATATCAAGCTGATGAAAATGTGGAATCCTTGGAACATTCATACACTGCTAGTGGAATTGCAAATTGGTTCAAGTTCTTTGGAAAATAGCTTAGCAGGTTCTTCTAAAACTGAATCTATACTCACCATACACCATCCAGTAAACCCATCCCGTTATATTTACCTAATAGTAATGAAAACGTGTGCATACAGAGTTGTGCTCACATTTCCATAGCAGCTTTATTCAGTTCAGTCACTCAGTCGTGTCCGATTCTTTGCAACCCCATGGACTGCAGCATGCCAGGCCTCCCTGTCCATCACCAACTCCTGGAGCTTACTTAAACTCATGTCCATTGAGTCAGTGATGCCATCCAACCATCTCATCCCCTGTCATCCCCTTCCCCTCCTGCCTTCAGTCTTTCCCAGCATCAGGGTCTTTTCAAATGAGTCAGTTCTTCCTATAAGGTGGCCAAAGTATTTGAGTTTCAGCTTCAGCATCAGTCCTTCCAATGAATATTCAGGACTGATATCCTTTAGAATGGACTAGTTGGATCTTCTTGCTGTCCAAGGGACTCTCAAAAGTCTTCTCCAATGCCACAGTTCAAAAGCATCAATTCTTAGGTGCTCAGTTTTCTTTATAGTCCAACTCTCACAACCATACATGACTACTGGAAAAACCATAGCTTTGACTAGAGGGAAATCATGGATCTGGCCCCCAAGAAGATGAAAGGTCTTGTTCTGATGGGCAGGGTCAATATATCTTTAATCCAATTTTCTGTTGATGGGTGAGGCTAATTTCCCTCCCTGTTATTTGACCCGAGGCCAAACTATGGTGGAGGTGATGAAGATAATGGCAACCTCCTTCAAAAGGTCACATGCAGGCACTGCTGCACTCAGTGCCCCCAACCATGCAGCAGGCTACCACTAACCCATGCCTCCACCAGAGACTCCTGGATACTCATGGGCAAGACCCAGTTTCCCCTTCAGTCAGTCTCTCCCATCAAGAAGCTTCCATAAGCCTCTTATCCTTCTTCATCAGAGGGCAGACAGAATGAAAACCACAATCAACATAAAACTAACTGATCTGATCACATGGACCACAGCCTTGTATAACTCAATGAAACTATGAGCCATGCCATGTAGGGCCACCCAAGACGGACGGGTCATGGTGGAGAGTTCTGACAAAACGTGGTCCACTGGAGAAGGGAATGGCAAACTACTTTAGTATTCTTGCCTTGAGAACCCCATGAACAGTATGAAAAGGGAAAAAGATAGGACACTGAAAGATGAACTCCCCAGGTCAGTAGGTTCCCAAAATGCTACTGGAGATCAGTGGAGAAATAACTCCAGAAAGCATGAAGAGACAGAGCCAAAGCAAAAACAACAGCTGTTTGGATGCAATGGGTGATGGAATTAAAGTCCAATGCTGTAAAGAGCAATATTGCATAGACCTGGAAAGTGAGGTCCATGAATCAAGGCCAATTGGAAGTGGTCAGACAGGAGATGGCAAGAGTGAACATTAGACATTTTAGGAATCAGCAAACTGAAATGGACTGGAATAGGTGAATTTAACTCAGATGACCATTATATCTACTACTGTGGGCAAGAATCCCTTAGAAGAAATGCAGTAGCCATCATAGTCAACAGAAGAGTCCAAAATGCAGTACCTGGATGCAATCTCAAAAATGACAGAATGATCTCTGTTCATTTCCAAGGCAAACCATTCAATATCACAGTAATCCAAGTCTATGTCCAAACCAAGAATGCTAAAGAAGATGAAGTTGAATGGTTCTATGAAGACCTATAAGACCTTCTAGAACTAAAACCCAAAGAAGATGTCCTTTTCATTATCAGATCAGATCAGATCAGTCGCTCAGTCGTGTCCAACTCTTTGCGACCCCATGAATCGCAGCACGCCAGGCCTCCCTGTCCATCACCAACTCCCGGAGTCCATTGAGACTCATGTCCATCGAGTCAGTGATACCATCCAGCCATCTCATCCTCTGTCGTCCCCTTCTCCTCTTGCCCCCAATCCCTCCCAGCATCAGAGTCTTTTCCAATGAGTCAACTCTTCGCATGAGGTGGCTGGACTAGAATGCAAAAGTAGGAAGTCAAGAAATACCTGGAGTAACAGGCAAATTTAGCCTTGGAGTACAGAATGAAGCAGGGCAAAGGCTAACAGAGTTTTGCCAAGAGAACGCCCTGGTCATAGCAAACAGCCTCTTCCAACAACACAAGAGAAGAATCTACATATGGCCATCACCAGATGGTCAATACCAAAATCAGACTAATTATATTCTTTGCAGCCAAAGATGGAGAAACTCTATCTATACAGCCAGCAAAAACAAGACCAAGCGCTGACTGTGGCTCAGATTATGAACTCCTTATAACCAAATTCAGACTTAAATTGAAGAAAGTAGGGAAAACCACTAAACCATTAAGGTATGACATAAATCAAAATCCCTTACGATTAAGGAAGTGGAAGTGATAAATAGATTCAAGGGATTAGATCTGATAGGAGTGCCTAGAGAACTATGGACAGAGGTTCGTGACATTGTATAGGAGGCAGTGATCAAGCCCATCCTCAAGAAAAAGAAATGCAAAAAGGTAAAATGGTTGTCTGAAGAGGCCTTACAAATAGCTGTGAAAAGAAGAGAAGGGAAAGGCAAAGGAGAAAAGGAAATATATACCCATTTGAATGCAGAGTTCCAAAGAAGACCAAGGAGAGATAAGAAAGCCTTCCTCAGTGATCACTGCAAAGAAATGGAGAAAAACAATAGAATGGGCTTTATTACAATAGCCCAAACCTGGAAATAACCCAAATATTCATCAGCTAAGTAGATTAAAATATTGTAGAATATCCCTTCATAAACACCATTCAACGATAAAGGAGCAAATTTCTGATTCATAACAACACAAGATGAACTTGAAAAGCATTATGTTCGATGAAAGAAACCAGATACAAAAGACAGTACACTATGACTTCATTTGTTTGTTGTTCTAGAAAAGGCAAAACTACAGTGATAGAAAGAATCCCAGTGATTGCAGAGGGCTGAGGAGACTGACGGCAAAGTGGCAGGAGGGGAGTTTTTAGGGGTGATGGCAAGTTTGTATATCTACTACAACCTTGTCCAGTAGAAATTTTCTATTGTCCAATAGAAATATAGGGCCAGCTATACATGTAATTTCCCTGGAATAGGAAATGGCAACCTACTTCAGTTCTTGCTTGAAAAATTCCATGGACAGAGGAATATGGCAGACTTAAGTCCATGGAGTTGCAAAGAGTCAGACCTGACTGAGCATGCATAGATGCATAGATCATACATATAATTTAAATATTCTACTAGCCACATTATGTGTGCGTGTGTGTGTGCCCAGTCATGTCCAATTCTTTGTGACCCTGTGGACTGCAGACCACCAGGATCCTCTGTTCAGGTAATTTCCTAGGTAAGAATACTGGAATGAATTGCCATGCTCTCCTGCAGAGGGTCTTCCTGAACCCAGAGATCAAACCCACATCCCTTGTGACCCCTGCATTGGCAGGTGGATTCTTTACCACTAGTAACACGTGGGAAAGATGGGAGAGGATGAGATAGTTAGATAGCATCACCGACTCAATGAACATGAATTTAAGCAAGCTCCAGGAGATTGCAGAGGACAGAGAAGCCTAGTATGCTGCACTTCATGGGGTTGCAGAGTCAGACACTGCTTAGCAACTGAACAGCAACAGTACTAACCACATTAAAAAAGTGAATGGGAAGAGGTCAAATTAATTTTAGTATTATATTTTTATTTAATTTGAGATATCTAAATATTTTCAATGAACAATCCACATAAATTATTAATGAGATATTTCAATTTCTTTCATACTAAGCCTTTGAAGCCTTTGTATATTTCCCACTTAAATGAGGGTGAAAAAGTAGAGTGAAAAAGCTGATTTAAAACTCAACATTCATAAAACTAAGATCATGGCATCCGGTCCCACCACTTCATGGCAAATAGATGGAGAAAAAGTAGAAACAGTGACAAATTTCATTTTCTTGGGCTGCAAAATCACTACAGATGGTGACTGCAGCCACAGAATTAGTAGATGCTTTACCTCCTTGGAAGAAGAGCTATGTCAAACCTAGACGGTGTATTAAAAAGCAGAGCCATCACTCTGCCAACAAAGGTCTGTATACTCAAAGCTACTTTTCCAGTAGTCATGTATGTATATAAGAGTTGGATCATAAAGAAGGCTGAGTGCTGAAGAATTGATGATTTTGAATTGTGGTGCTGGAGAGGACTTTTGAGAATCCCTTAGACAGCAAGGATATCAAACCAGTCAATTCTAAAGGAAATCAACCTTGGATGTTTGGAAAGACTGATGCTGAAGCTGAAGCTCCAATAATGTGGCCACCTGATGTGAAGAACTGACTCACTGGAAAAGACCCTGATGCTGGGAAAGACTGAGGGCAGAAGGAGAAGGGGGTGACAGAGGATGAGATGGTTGGATGGATGGCATCACCAATTCAATGGACAGGAGTGTGAGCAACCTCTGGGAGACAGTAAAGGACAGGGAAGCATGGCATGCTTCAGTCCATGGAGTTGCAAAGAGTTGGATATGACTTAGCTACTGAACAACAACGAACAACTACAAAGCACAAGTTAATTAGGACTAGCCACATTTTAAGTGATCAATACCACAAGTGGCTGGTGGCTACCATTTTGGACAAGGTAGTTCCACATTATGATTGTGGTTGTGGTTACACAACTGTATACTTTTATTAAAACTCATTGAATCATACATTCAAAGTTGGCATAGTTTATTGTATATAAGATATGTAAAGCTAATTTTTTTAAAAAAAGCAAAGTAGTTGATTTGTGAGTCTGCTCACATAAAAGACCTTTTCTCCCACCCTGGAAAGCAAGGCTCAAGAATACAGAGGAAATAGAAAAACAAACAAACAAGAAACACTCCTGTATAAGAATTTTAAAATCTAAAGGGAAAGCAAAACTAATATAAATTATATTGCAAAGAAATCCATGACATACATAATATCGAAGTGGTTTTGGTTCCAAATTCAAGTTCAGTAAATTGGTTCTAGGAACTAATGCCACCGATTCTGAACTGGAATAGCAAGACATATATAAAAGCTGGCAGGTTATTTTTCTATGAACCTTATCACAACGAAGTCCTTTAGTTCAATGCAAGAAATACAGAAATCAGGAATCCTGATCTGTATCCTGAATATTCCTCCACTAGTTAGTTATGTGATATACTTATCTGACTAGTTTCCTCTCTGTAATAATAACTGTACCACTTTAAGTTGCTTCACCATTCTTTTAAATTACCTCGTATATACTCAGTGCTGCATCGGGCATTTTGCATCATTCCTTTCTCTCTACAACAAAATTTAGCAAGGACTATTATCCAAATTTTATAGATAAGCAAACTAAGACTTAGAGAAGTAACTTACTCAAGATTGCAAGCTATTAAGTACTGAATTAGATTTAAATGAAGGTTCTTCTAGTTCAAAAAGCCCATATACATTCTACTAGACAGCATTTGCTCCCAAGATAGACTTAAGGCTGGATGTTCTCCAAGGACTGATGATACACTATAGCACAAAGTGGTGACCAAGAACACAAATTCTAGGGTCATTGCTGCTGCTGCTAAGTCGCTTCAGTCATGTATGACTCTGTGTGACCCCATAGACGGCATTAGGATAAGGCTAAAATTCCACCCCTGCCTCTGAAAGATTTTATTGAACCACCAGTCTCCATTTCTTCATACTGTCTAGTATGCAAAGATTCTGCAGTCAGACTCCCCAGGTGCATTGCTTATCTGTTGTGTGATTTGGGGGACATTACTTAACCCCTGTTCTTCTTAACTTCCCCAAAGATACTGAGGACAAAATAAGTTAATATGATTTAGACATTTAGAATTGTCGTTGGCTCTATAACTGTTGTTAGCTATTATCATTGTTTTTCTAGATGACTGTGGCAATCACTTTAAATTTTACAGTTCTAACGATTCTATAATTTATAAATTATTGTGCACCAATAGTGAACCATTTTCCCTTTGAATTTGTGTTTTGCCTTAAAAATTCCAAAGTGGTTTGCAAAGTTTATAAACTAAGAGTGATTTTTAGTTTTCAGTTGATTAAATCCTAATGCTAAAAAGAAAAAGTGAAAATTAATAGCTCCGTCGTGTCTGACTCTTTGTGACCCCATAAGAGTAGCCCACCAGGCTCTTATGTTCATGGAATTCTCCAGGCAAGAGTACTGGGATGGGTTGCCATTTCCTTCTCCAGGGGATCTTCCCGACTCTGGGATTGAACCCGAGTCTCCTGCACTGCAGGCAGGTTCTCTACTGTTTGAGCTACCAGGGAAGCCCAATGCTAAAATGCTAAAAAGAAACTGCTTTTAATACAACTGTCCAAACTAAAAGAAGCCTAGTTTGGATGGATATGCCTTCTGTTGCAGGGACTCATTAATTCATTAGGTATGTGAGAGATCTTTGCAAGGCTCTTCTGTTAGGCAACAACTATAAACTCAGTCTATTATTTTGAAAAGTCATTAACCATTAAGTTTTTATAAAATCTAAAGGGCAGCCCTTCTTCTAACATATCAAGCTGCCACCTCTTTCAGAGTCAGTGTATTTTCCATTCTTTCTGTCTGGAATTCTCTTGACTCATACAGAATCTCTTACCTTCCCTAAGGTCTCTGATCAGATGTCACTTCCTCAGAAAGTTCTTCCCTAACCACCTTTTACTGCTCTCATCCATTGGTTTTACTTCATATATTTCTCATGCCTTGACTATGAGTTATACTGATTTTCTTAATGTGTGTTGTATATGTGTGTACGTGTGTTTTCCTATAATTTCAATGACTTTGTTCAATGGAGTATCCACAATACCTAGAACTGTACCTAGCATAGAAGAGAAGTACAATTTTAGAAATCATTGAATGTATGAATGAACCTCAGAGGTCCAAATGATCCCTTGGTCTGTTCTGGTTCTAAATGTTTGACTCTAAAATTTAAGGGGCATAGAGGTAAACTGATTTGTCACTCTTCTTCTTGGCACAGAACTAAAACATCAAATTACAAATAGGTCCATTTAAAAATGCTTGCTAAACAAGCAATTTTAAGGACAATTCAACACAGTTGCTTAAAAAATAAATACATAAATAAATGCTTGTATGAAAAAAGTTAAAGAAGAAATTCACTTCAGCTAGATTAGGATTAGTGTTGTCCATTTTCTAGAAGTTTCAAGTAAGTAAGAGTAGGATAAATCTTTGCCTCTCTCATCGTTGTTGGCCAATATAGAAAGGGCATATTGACAAAAAAGACACTTTGACCTAAACTACAGTACAGAAGATTAGAAATATATATTATACTGAAAAAAGAAAGCACAGCTTTTAAAACCCAAGAACATCCTAGATCCTAAACTCAGCTTCACTGCTATTATGCCATCCAGGGTATGTTATTTACTGTCCCTATTCCTCAATCACATGCTAGTAAAGTAATGCTCAAAATTCTCCAAGCCAGGCTTCAGCAATATGTGAACCGTGAACCTCCTGATGTTCAAGCTGGTTTTAGAAAAGGCAGAGGAACCAGAGATCAAATTGCCAACATCCGCTGGATCATGGAAAAAGCAAGAGAGTTCCAGAAAAATATCTATTTCTGCTTTATTGACTATGCCAAAGCCTTTGACTGTGTGGATCACAATAAACTGTGGGAAATTCTGAAAGAGATGGGAATACCAGACCACCTCATCTGCCTCTTGAGAAATTTGTATGCAGGTCAGGAAGTAACAGTTAGAACTGGACATAGAACAACAGACTCATTCCAAATAGGAAAAGGAGTACGTCAAGGCTGTATATTGTCACCCTGCTTATTTAACTTATATGCAGAGTACATCATGAGAAACGCTGGACTGGAAGAAGCACAAGCTGGAATCAAGATTGCCGGAAGAAGTATCAATAACCTCAGATGTGCAGATGACACCACCCTTATGGCAGAAAGTAAAGAGGAACGCAAAAGCCTCTTGATGAAAGTGAAAGTGGAGAATGAAAAAGTTGCCTTAAAGCTCAACATTCAGAAAATGAAGATCATGGCATCTGGTCCCATCACTTCATGGGAAATAGATGGGGAAACAGTGGAAACAGTGTCAGACTTTATTTTTCTGGGCTCCAAAATCACTGCAGATAGTGATTGCAGCCATGAAATTAAAAGATGCTTACTCCTTGGAAGGAAAGTTATGACCAACCTAGATAGCATATTGAAAAGCAGACATTACTTTGCCAACAAAGGTCCGTCTAGTCAAGGCTACGGTTTTTCCTGTGGCATGTATGGATGTAAGAGTTGGACTGTGAAGAAGGCTGAGCACCGAAGAATTGATGCTTTTGAACTGTGGTGTTGGAGAAGACTCTTGAGAGTCCCTTGGACTGCAAGGAGATCCAACCAGTCCATTCTGCAGGAGATCAGCCCTGGGATTTCTTTGGAAGGAATGCTGCTAAAGCTGAAATTCCAGTACTTTGGCCACCTCATGCGAAGAGTTGACTCATTGGAAAAGACTGTGATGCTGGGAGGGATTGGGGGCAGGAGGAGAAGGGGACGACAGAGGATGAGATGGCTGGATGGCATCACTGACTCGATGGACGTGAGTCTGAGCGAACTCCAGGAGTTGGTGATGGACAGGGAGGCCTGGCGTGCTGCGATTCATGGGGTCGCAAAGAGTCGGACACAACTGAGTGACTGATCTGATCTCATCTGATGTGCAAAGTTCCCAAACTTTTTCTAAATTGTTTCTCCTAAGTGATGAATGTGGCCAAGAAGACTAGTTAAGGGATCTTTGGATCTTTCTTGACTGAAATCTCCTCCTGTTCTAGGCTCACTTCTACTTTCTCAATTCCAATCTCCCTGGACTTTTTTGGGCTACTCTCAATTCTCACAGGTCCTTCACACATGTTCTTTTCTCTGTCTATACTATTTCCATCCATCTTTTCTTTCCTCATGCCTATCCAACCCTTCAACCCTTCATTTCTTAGCTCAAATGTTACTTCTGAGAGATTTTCCCTGACCCCTGAATCAGAACAGATGTCCTTGTTAAACTCATCACATTGTGTATCCTCTCTTTATAGTTCTGATCAAAGTTACATTTTTATTTTTGTTTGTACATACGTGCATGCATGCTCAGTCGTGTCGGACTCTTTGTAACCCATGGGCTGTGGTCTGCCAGGCTCCTCTGCCCATGGAATTTTCCAGGCAATAATATTGAAATAGGTTGCCATTTCCTCCTCCAGGGGAACTTCCTGATTCAGGGATTGAACCCGCATCTCTTGCACTCCTGCATTGGCAGGCAGATTCTTTACCACTGCGCCACCTGGAAACCCCTTTGTTTGTACTTTCATTTAATTCATTTATAATTCCCAGTAACTTCATCTTTTCAAGCTCTTTGAGTTAGGAATCATGTTTACATTATTTACCATTGTACTATGAGCACTTAACACACAGACAAATACATAGTAGGTCCATGATAAATATCTGAAAGAATAAACAGATAATATGCAAAGAAATCTGTATACAGGTCAGGAAGCAACAGTTAGAACTGGACATGGAACAAAAGACTGGTTCCAGAAGAGTAAGTCAAGGCTGTATATTGTCACCCTGCTTATTTAACTTATATGTAAAGCGCATCATAAGAAACCCTGGGCTGGATGAAGCACAAACTGGAATCAAGATTGCTGGGAGAAAATATCAATAACCTTAGATATGCAGATGACACCACTCTTATGGCAGAAAGTGAAGAAGAACTATAAGAGCCTCTTGATGAAAGTGAAAGAAGAGAGTTAAAAAGCTGGCTTAAAACTCAACATTCAGAAAACTAAGATCATGGCATCCGGTCCCATCACTTCATGGCAAATAAATGGGGAAACAATGGAAACAGTGACAGACTTTATTTTTTAAGGCTCCAAAATCACTGCAGATGGTAAAGACGCTTGCTCCTTGGAAGAAAAGTTATGACCAAACTAGACAGCATATTAAAAAGCAGAAACATTACTTTGCCAACAAAGGTCCACGTAGTCAAAGCTATGGCTTTTCCAGTAGTCGTATATGGATATGAGAGTTGGACTATAAAGAAAGCTGAGCACCAAAGAATTGATGCTTTTGAACTGTGGTGTGGGAGAAGACTCTTGAAAGTCCCTTGGACTGCAAGGAGATCCAGCCAGTCAATCCTAAATCGGTCCTGAATATTCATTGGAAGGACTGATGCTGAAGCTGAAACTCCCATACTTTGGCCACCTGATTGGAAGAGCTGACTCATTTGAAAAGACCCCGATGCTGGGAAAGATTGAGGGCAGGAGGAGAAGGGGATGACAGAGGATGAGATAGTTGGATGGCATCACCAACTCGATGGACATGGGTTTGGGTAGACTCCGGTAGTTGGTGACGGACAGGGAGGCCTGGCGTGCTGCAGTTCATGGGCTCGCAAAGAGTCAGACACGACTGAGAAACTGAACTGAACTGAAGTTTCATCTGCTGGGTATGTCTATGGATAGTAGTCAATTAGAAGTGATAGGAAAAGTATCCTAATTTAGAAAAAATTTAGGAGGCATACCATGAAAACAATGTACAATCTAACATGTGATTTTACTTTGTAATTTCCATATAATCATTTATTAGAGTTATTAATGTCCATGGGGAAAGAGCTCTTCCTTATAAACACAGTGACACAGTGAGCAGTAACCTGAATTTTTTGGAACCTCATTCTTTAGAAGGAGAGTTTTCTTCTGAGCTTTTGAAGTTGCCCACAAGAGTTATGTCGTTGCTTATAACCAAGGAAACCACAGGAAACTTGGTTGCTAGGAAACCACTGAATTGTCTCCATGAAGATCACCACAGTAGGCTTGGCTTGAATAGAACAGATGCTAGGAAAATAAAATTATGAAGTTATAGTCACTTTTTTTTCAACCTAGGATGTCTCTTTAATTGCCAGTTAAATCTTTTCTCCTAAGAGGAACCATTTGTCCTTTCTGAAAGGCCATCACACAGGTAGAACAGGGGCCACCGCAGGGTGCTGCCAGGGCTGCAGGAAATGGGCACTGTATCTTGTGTGAATCTCGGCTTCAGTACACAAATTCTTCCCTTCCCCAATTAATTTAGCCACCTAGGGAAGGGATGTACTGACAGCTACTGTCACCCCAACTGAAGGACAGATTATTTTAAAAAACATGCACATTTGTAATTGAATATTTTCAGACCCATGACTTCCAACAATCTCTGGTATGCTTTAAGGAGAATAGAAGTCCATGCCTCCTTCTTAAATTTTTAAATTAAATTGTGATGATACAATATTAGGACAAAGAAATGGCTAACCTTAGCCAAGCTTCTGAACCATCTAAGTTCCCTTTTAGAAAATAGAGTGACCCAAAGTTTCCTTCAAATACTGTATTTGTTTTCCTGTCATCTGTCCTTCCCTACATAGAATTATTAGTGATGCATTTGTAAATCTATCTAAACCTGTTTAGTCTCTGAATATATTTCTAGCCCCTACCATACCTGGAAAAAATAGGATTTATAGCCTGAGCACATAATCACAGGAAATGATACTTCCTTTTATATGCTTCAAACCTAACTTTCAAGGTAATTCTTTCTACTATTCTAGAACTACATTTACCTTATTCACACTCTTTTTTTCTCCAGTTCTATTATCTCTATGTTTGCCAAGACTATTTTGTCCCAAAGTTGCCATCTCCCTTATATTACCAATTTATGTTTTTCAAAATAAATTTATGGGATGCAATTCTGATAATCTCTTTTTCTGCTTTCTAAGAGTTTTGCCAACCACATAAATCAAGGGTCTATTATATGCCTCTCTGAAGGTAGATTTAGATTTCCTGTTGATATTCAAATGAATAAAAAGCTTCCATAAATTGTATCCTGTAGGCAGTGATCCTATGGGACCACTGAGTGCATGCTAAGTCCTTTCTGTTGCGTCTGACCATTTGTGACCCTATGGACTGTAGATCTCCAGGTGCCTCTGTCAATGGGATTCTCCAGGCAAAAGTACTAGAGTGGGTTTCTGCCCTAATGCAGGGGATCTCCTGATCCCAGGGATAAGGAGAAATCACTCATCTCTGGAGAGTTTTAAATAAGGGAGATGATATAAGCTGATAATCAGATCCTGGTAGATAATTTTGATGGCAATCAAATAACAAGTTTTGGTGTAAGATAACACTGGAAGTAAACAGAATAGTTAAGAAACTATTTGTGTATTTCAGAACACACACAAAAATAAGCTTGTTTTTGTTTAGCTTGAAAAGAGCTGGGATATCACTAAACAGTTTATAAATCTTCAAGAAGTCTATGGGATTATCTCAGATGCAATCTCAGCAAGAGACTGACTTGGTACTTTATATGTACTTTTTATGGTACTTTTGAAAAAAATCTCTTCATCTTCATAGACAAGATGAAAAATTTGGGGAGACCGCAGGTGAACTGTCTGCACAACACTAATGATAAACCATTAATCAACGGCATACCCATGAGATGATCTATGCTGGCATGGCCAAACTGGTCCTGTCCTCGTCCCCTTCTTGTTCCCCTACTGTAGCAACAACTCAGATAAACAAAAAACATATTTAAGATGCCGGAGTCCAACAAATCTGAGAGGGAAATGACCATAAGGTATTACAAAATCAGTATGCTAAAAATGAGGAACTATCTATAAAGATAATAAAAGCTGCAATGTAATGAATGGCTACAATTTATAAGGTACTTTATGGAGCTCTCACAACCTCAATATTATTATTCTTATTTCAGAAATGAAGAACTTGCTCTTCAGACAAGTTGTGTAAGAGTTAAGTTAATTAGTAACAGAGCCAGGGCTTATGCTCATGTCTAGTTAGTTAGACTGGTTAGTTTATACTTTGAGAAAAACAAGCTCAGTGGCTTAAGGCAGGAAATTTTATTATTCAGTCATACTACCTGTCTAAAGTGGGTCATGTAGGGGAACTCTGCTTATTATAGTCACTCAGGGACCCTAGTAGACAAGGAATCCTGTCTCTAAGACTGCAGATGTGCTAATTCGTAAAGTAAATCTTATAGCTTCTGCCTAGAAATGACATGGTCTGCCTACTCACATTCCAGGAGCTAAGAGTTGGTCACTGAGCTAAATCTAACTTATGGGGGAGAAGGATTTTAATCCTACTGCTCCAGGCAGAAGAACTGAAACTTTTATGAAAAGCCCTGGTGATTACCAGACCCCTAAGTCCAAATTTTCTCCACTTTACCTTGTTGAATACTCAATAGTATGATATTGGAAACAAAGATAAATAGACAAGTCTCCATTTCATTTAGGGTGAAAAAAATACAGAAATACAAGTATAGCCTAGAGTAGATTTGACTCAGCAGCACAAGTTATAAAAATAGTTAAGATTTATGAGAGTAGAACCTCGCAAGGAGCCATCTATGTAATGAAGCTGCATGAATAGGCTTATTAATAGCATTATAAAGTCATGATTCAGGCAGGCCAATAAGAAGTCCCCACATTTTCAATCCAGGTCTCCTGTCAAAACTTTCTTTCTAAGCTCCAGGCCCCTTCATCTAACTAAATACTAGACATCTCCACTTGGATATCCAGGGTACTTGGAACTCATTATTCCAAAACTGAACTTAATAATTTCTTGTCCTTAAAATATAACTCAGGAACATAGTCACATGTTCCTTATCTAAACTGACACAGCCCCAACCAATATCCCAAGTTAGAAAGCTCAGATTCCTGTGTTTTCTTCCCTTTCCTCTTCTCTGCTTCAGACTGCTGACTACCAAGTTCTCTTGAGCAAAGATCAAACTTGGCCTAATTTGTATTTAGGCCTCAGCTAAAAAAACTTGGCCTCAGCTATTTTCAGAACTATTGCCATAGCCTCTTAGCTGATCTCCTTGACTCTAGTTTGGTTCACTTCAAATAATTTTGCATATTTCTGCCACTGTCATCTTTCTAAGATGCTCCTCAAAATATGGTCTCCCTAACTGAAAGCCCAATGGCTGTTAATATTCACAGAAAAAAAGTTCAAGCCCAACTGTGTGAAACCTAGTGTTAATTGCTCAGTCATGTCTGATTCTTTTGTGATCCCATGGACTGTAACCCCTCGGGCTCTTCTGTCCATGGAATTCTCCAGGCAAGAATACTGGAGTGGATTGTCATTCCCTTCTCTAGGGGCTTTTCCCAACTGAGGGATTGAATTCCAAGTCTCCTGCATTGCAGACAGATTGTTTTACTGTCTGAGTTATGGCTTCATCTTTTGTCTGTCAATCCACACCTCACTGGCTTGAAGCTACCAGTCATTCTCTGAGCATCCCAAACACTCTGCTATTCCATAACTGTTCCCTTGTAACTTGCAGGTCTCTCCCTGGCATGAGTACCTGTCTCTACACAGTCTGGTGAATTTCCATTCAATTTTTTTATGATCCAACTCAAATATCACTTTTCTCAATTACACTTCGCTCTTCAAACAACTCTATTATCATCCTTACCATACTGTATTAGAATTACTTCTTTACAAATCTATCTCCTCTGCTAGACTACATGGTGTGATAGGAGTTAATTGCCCTAGAACTTAACATAAGCCCTAAAGTTTTGGAAGACTTAGGATGGAGATGAGCTGGAGAGCGAAATGCTAATTGGATGGAACTAATGGTGAGATGTACAAACAGTACTGTTGGGTTAAAAGTTTAAACTAAGTAAATTGTGAACATGTCACAGGCAAAATAAAAGCTTAAGATAGAAAAAATGATGATTATTAGCAACATCAGTAAGCACAATGCTCCTGGTCTGTTCATTAATTAGAATTCACCAATGATTAACCATATAAGAAAATAAGCTTGAGGGTCTGGGATATCAGGAAGTGCAGAATGCTAAAAATGTCGCTAAAATGACCTTCCTGAAGGAAGGTCATGGTGAAGAGCCACCTTGGTCAGGTGGCTCCCAAACTCTGCTGATCCTTTGCAATACTGCACTGACGAACCCCTTTATAAAAATCTCAGGTAGCAAAGATCCCAAATATTAACATCACACCTGACTGCATGGTCTTTGAGGAATTTTAAATTAGCAAAAAGGAAAGCATTTCCCTTGAGAACTGTTCTGGCATTTTATACTCACTTGTTGCAACTGGTATGTGAGACCAAAGCAACATGCTTTTAATAAAACACTCCATAAACGTGGGAGGGGTGTGTTTCATTACCCTGGTGATAATTCTCTTTTTTTCTCTTCAGAGAAGAAAGGCTCTGAACCCTGCTGAGCTGATAAAATTGGCTCGATGAATCCCTATAGCGAGAGTAGCATTAGCGGTGGGATTGCATAGATTTCCTATGGCAAATGCTTGGGTAGCTTTTCATTATTGAAGCTGCCTGATTGCTTTGGTTCAAACCTTTTCCCCATTTCCTTTCTTTCTCTATTTAAAATCACTACAACAAACAAATGAAACAATAACACAACAAGCAGCAGCGTGGGCGAGCCCCTCATCACGAATGACAGCTGCATAAACCTGCAGTCAAAACACCTATTTTTGAGGCTAATGCAAACAAAGCCTGTCATACTTTCCCCTCACCTGTCAAGACCAAGGATAATGTGCACTGTATGCCCCAGATCTTTGTGCTCATGCTGGCAAAGTGTATCCAGAACCCAGGAGAAGTTGCTGGGGTAAGAGTGCCCAGACATTCTGCTTATGATGGCAGCCTATTGTTCTGTTTTCATCTTCTGCCAAGTTATCATTTCCCTAGCTGCTTGTAGAACCACTCTAGATTCCCCTTCTCCCAAAATAAAACTTCTAAGATGCTCTTAGAGCTGCTTCCTTTGAAGGTACATGGCAGGAAGTGCTGCTAGCTCATATTAAAACTTCCCCATTCATTAAATTTGTACCTTCTCCCATTATTAAGAGAACGTCTCAATTTCCCTGTCTGTACTTTTCTCATAAAAATCCTTTTTTTAAACTCAATGACTTGTTCCAAACCACTTCATCATCCTATGTTTCATAAAAAATTTAATGGGATCCAATCCTCTAAGTCTTACTAAAATTACTCTGTGTCTAATGTCAGCTCAAAGTCAGTCTAAGGACTTTCTAAGGACAGATACTTATACCTGCAACCTGTAGATTCTACCCAACTTGGTCCCTAAATCATTGGTTCTTAAATCTTAGCCTATTTGACAATCACTTGGGAGTTTTTAAAGCATGCAGCTCCCCAAGACCTATGCCAAAGCTACTGACTCAGTAGGTCCTAGATGGACCTGGTTGGGGCACAGGAGCATGCATGCTGATAAGCACCTCTAAGTGATTCTGTTATACATGCTGAGAACCATCCACAAGTCAATAAGAACAAAGTCCCAGCATTCATGTTTTTAGCCCCATCTCACTAATCCTACATTTCATATATCCTGATTTGAGTGAATCAGCACATAAACAAATCCATCCAGCTAATCCCACATCCTTCACCATTTCTGCCCTATCTCTGTGCGCATGGCAGTGCTAACCCACAATTCTTGATTAGTCTTATGTTTCTAGCCAAAATGAAAATGGTGTGGCTCTGACACTCTGCCTAGTTTTCATCAGAGAGAATCTACCCCAATTACAGTCTGAATTTCTACCAAAACTCCAGACACAGTTCCCAGGAGAATGAAGAGAACAACACCTATCTGGAAAAACAGGTGAGATCTAACATACCTGATCCCACTGGATGCATGCTATCCCCCAACTTCTACATATAAGCCTCAAGACCTCTAGAGTATTCACCTGGACAGCATCTTCTCTAACAGTTAGATCCTTAGCCCTTCTACTGGATAAGAGTTTTGGGGGGTAAAGCCACAGCAATTTCCCTGCTTGCCATGTGAAAATTATTTCTTACTATTTTTAAAAATTATTTTATTTATTTAATTGGAGGCTAATTACTTTACAATATTGTAGTGGTTTTTGCCATACACTGACATGAATCAGCCATGGGTGTACATGTGTCCCCCATCCTGAACCCCCCTCCCACCTGCCTCCCCATCCCATCCCTCAGGGTTGACCCAGTGCACTGGCTTTCAGTGCTCTGTTTCATGCATCGAACTTGGACTGGTGATCTATTTCACATATGGTAATATACATGTTTCAATGCTATTCTCTCAAATCATCTCACCCTCGCCTTCTCTCACAGAGTCCAAAAGTCTGTTCTTTGTATCTGTGCCTCTTTTGCTGTCTCATATATAGGGTCATTGTTACCATCTTTGTAAATTCCATATATATGCATTAATATACTCTACTGCTCTTTTTCTTTCTGACTTACTTCATTCTGTATAATAGGCTCCAGTTTCATCTACCTCATTAGAACTGATTCAAATGTGTTCTTTTTAATAGCTGAGTAATATTCCATTGAGTATATGTACCACAGCTTTCTTATCCATTCGTCTTATCCATCCAGCCGATGGACCTCTAGGTTGCTTCCATGTCCTAGCTGTTGTAAAACTCTCACTGTTTGCAGATGACATGATCCTCTACATAGAAAATCCTAAAGACACCAGCAAAAAATTACTAGAGCTAATCAATGAATATAGTAAAGTTGCAGGATGTAAAATTATCCCACAGAAATCCCTTGCATTCCTATACACTAACAATGAGAAAACAAAGAGAAATTAAGGAAACAAGTCCATTCACCAATGCAATGAAAAGAATAAAATACTTAGGAATAAATCTACCTACAGAAACAAAAGACCTATATATAGAAAACTATAAAACACTGATGAGGGAAATCAAAGATGACACAAATCAATGGAGAAATATACCATGCTCATGGATCAGAAAACTCAATACAGTGAAAATGAGTATACTACTCAAAGCAATCTATAGATTCAATGCAATCCCTATCAAGCTACCAATGGTATTTTTCACAGAACTAGAACAAATAATTTCACAATTTGTATGGAAATACATAAAACCTCAAATAGCCAAAGCAATCTTGAGAAAGAAGAATGGAACTGGAAGAATCAACCTGCCTAACTTTAGACTATACTATAAAGTTACAGTCATAAAGACAGTATGGTACTGGCACAAAGACAGACATATAGATCAATGCAACAAAATAGAAAGCCAAGAGAGAAAATCCATGCACCTATGGACACCTTATTGTTGACAAAGGAAGCAAGAATATACAGTGGAGAAAAGACAATCTCTTTAACGAGTGGTGCTGGGATAACTGGTCAACCACCTATAAAAGAATGAAACGAAAACTTTCTAACACCATACACAAAAATAAACTCAAAATGGATTAAAGATCTAAATGTAAGACCAGAAACTATAAAATTCCTAGAGGAATGCACAGGCCAAACATTCTCTGACATAAATCACAGCAGGATCCTCTGTGACCCACCTCCCAGAGTAATGGAAATAAAAGCAAAAATAAACAAATGAGACCTAATTAAATGTAAAAGCTTTTGCACAACGAAGGAAATTATAAGCAAGGTGAAAAGACAGCCTTAAGAATGGGAGAAAATAATAGCAAATGAAGCAACTGACAAACAACTAATATCAAAAATATACAAGCAACTCATCATGTAGCTCAATACCAGAAAAATAAATGACCCAATCAAAAAATGGGCCAAAGAACTAAACAGACATTTCTCCAAAGAAGAAATATAGATAGCTAACAAACACATGAAAAGATGCTCAACATCACTCATTATCAGAGAAATGCAAATCAAAACCACTATGAGGTACCATTTCACGCCAGTCAGAATGGCTGCGATCCAAAAGTCTACAAGCAATAAATGCTGGAGAGGGTGTGGAGAAAAGGGAACCCTCTTACACTGTTGGTGGGAATGCAAACTAATACAGCCACCATGGAGAACAGTGTGGAGATTCCTTAACAATCTGGAAATAGAACTGCCATACAACCCAGCAATCCCACTTCTGGACATACACACCGAGGAAACCAGAATTGAAAGAGACACATGTACCCCAATGTTCTTACTGTTTTTTACTTCATTGCTATGATGTCACTAGCTGGACTCAGGGTCATTATTAGAAAAATTCCTATGAAATTCTTTACTGTAACTACTGTTACAATGTTGGCCAGAATGTTATTCACTAATCTACCAATTTCCTCTTATCTTTTCCTTGGGGAGAAATTTCTGTCTGGTCTTGATACCAAAAACAGATTTACTGTTTATGAGCAATTGATTTGTTTTTCATCACATTGACACTGGATTTTGTAAGAGAGGTTTCCATTTTTGCCTTTGACTGCCAGGAAGCAGACCCTCCCTCTAGTATTATGTTGTATGTTTTAAGTCATATTCCCAGCAATTGTGATCAGTTTATTTTTCTATTTTATTTCATACAAATACTCTCTTACTGTATTTCTCATATCTCTTATATGCTCTTAAGTGTGTACTCAGTCACTCAGACCCCATGGACGGTAGCCCACCAGGCTCCTCTGTTCATGGAATTTTTCAGGCAAGAATACTGGTGCAGGTTGACATTTCCTTCTCCAGGGGATGTTCCTGACCCAGGGATCAAACCCCCGTCTCCTGCACTGGCAGGCAGATTCTTTACCATTGTGCCACCTGGGAAGCCTCTACATTTCTTATAGAGTGTCTTAATATTTTTTTTAACTGAATGAAAGTTTACTCTTGACTTCTTTCTGTCTTGCCCATCTGGGTCTAAGATAACAAGATAACTCAAAGGCTAAGCATGACAAATGGTCCTATCAAACAAGCATGTATTTCATACCGACTGATGCTCAGAAAAATTGCAACTCATCTGAGGGATTTTAAAGTAAGACAAAGTGCTTGCTCTTAAGGCACTTACAATGCAGCTAGGGGAATAAGACTGGCATATATAGAACCACGGAACACAGTGCAATGGGAAATGCTAGCAACACAGTGGTATTGATGGTGAACCGTGCAGGACTTCAAAGATGAAGGAAATCAATGAAGGTGTAATGGAGCAGGATCTTACGAGGCCTTCCTAGGACAAGTTTTGCCTCATATCCTCAGCTGTAGTTTCTTTCTGAAGATCCTAGATAATAGTATTTGATGCAAATTTCCCAAGTTGTTTTGCCAATGTGAAAACACCCCACCAACTACTTGATGACCTTGAGAACAGAGCCCCAGTCCTCCTGGAGCCTAAAGACTATAGTTAACACCTGTGACACCACCCAGTTTCCTCATTACCAGCCAGTCAAAGAACTGTGCATGATCTTATTCTGTACTTTGCAACCCTCACCTCCCTCACTTGGCTTTCACAAATGCTTTGAAGAAACTTTTCAGGGAATTAGTGGTTTTTTTAGGGTGTCAACTACAAACTGGCACTTACCAAGAACACTGTCAATGACTGAACAACAAAGGCATTTGCCATCTGCTTCTATGGAGAGCTCCATGCTGCTATAGCTGTTGACCTTCAACAACCCCTAAGGGAGTTCCGGGTGGAGTGAGGCTCTGTGCTCCAGTGGGACAGGTCTTTAGATAGTTGGATGTTCTTAGGAACAAATTTTATGATCTCAGTCCTTGCATCTTCTCATATCTAGAGAAGCACTAAATCCAGGGTGACATCAGCTCCTCATGACTAACAAAAAAGCTTTTATAAAATGAGTGCTTAATGGTATTGAACTTCCCCTTCACCAAAACCTTATATATTGACCTTCTCTCACTGCTGCTTTGGAGCAGTCTCTCAGAGCTATCTGATGTGCTACCTCCCAGGCTACAGTCCTCGTTTTGCCCCAAATAAAACTTAACTCGCAACTCTCAAGATGTGCATCTTTTTTAGTCAACAGTAACAAAGTAAAAGTGAAAGTCACTCAGTTGTGTCCGATTCTTTGTGACTCAATGGACTATACAGTTCATGGAATTCTCCAGGCCAGGATACTGGAGTGGGTAGCCTATCCCTTCTCTAGCGGGTCTTCCCAACACAGGAATCAAACCAGGGTTTCCTGCATTGCAGGTGGATTCTTTACCAACTGAGCTATCAGGGAAGCCTTGCATTAACAAAGGCAGGAAGAATTAGAGATTTTCTGAAAGAGATAGGACTTGAACTTGCACTTACATCATGGAGAGAATTTAAGGTTTTAGATTAACAGAATGAGAATGAGGACATTCTGGACCAAATGAAGTATAGAGTGTAATATAGAGTATAGCATGGGGTAGAGGTACAAGGAACAGAGAAGAAATTTGAGGTGAAACAGAGGTGAGTTTGGATCCTGGCTTGACATGGGTAAGTTCCTTCTCCTGATGTGTAAATCAGGATAATGATATCTACTAAGAGTCTCACTTTTTCAAGAATTAGAGATAAATTGTAAAACAGCTATACAATATCTCTCACTCAAAAGAAGCCATTTCTATGAGAATGGTAAGAAGTCTGGAGGTGAGATTTAGTGTCTCTGGCACACAGATTCCTTCCTCCTACAGCAGCTGCTCTACTGTGAGAAGTGGAAAACATAATTACATAGAGCTGGGGACAAATGGTGGGTGGTCTGGTAAGTTAGCAGATAACTTTGGACTTGACAGAAGAGTAACAAATGAGTTATTTGAGTTACTGAACAGGGCAGTGACATGATGAAAGCAGTGTTTAAAGAGGATTAATGTGGTCAAAGAGGAAGAGAGTGAAGGAAAAAATACTATGGGCATGGACACTAATGCAAAGGCTGTTGTGACGATAGGCAGAAAGTGACAAAGTACAGGATAAGGGAGGTGTCAGAGGACTACAAAGGGGAGGCTTAGAAACACTATAAAGAAAATATTTCTTTACTTTCTTTAGAAAGGATTTTGTGACTGACTCTATAGGGGAGATGATGAGTCAAAGGTCAAGCCTAATCATAGTGATTGTCCTACAAATTGCCAGTTGTTTCTCTTTATCTCCCACTGGATCCGGAATTCTGCAAGGGAAAACATTTCTATCTGCCTCACCAGTGCAGTGCCTTGAATGGTATTTCAAGCATAGAAGATAATCATGATATTTTAAAATGCATTTCATTAATGAATAATAAATTCATGAATTAATTTTATTCATGGAAAATAAACTGAATGAATAAATAAATAACATCAATGACTGCCACAAATAAAAATAGTGACCATGCACTGAGCACTTTTTTTAATGTGATGTAGGTTATTTATAAAAATGGAATAAATTCACTAGGATAACACCAGTTAATTTGGCAAACATCACAAACAAGACATACCGAAGGAAACATCTACCTTTTACTATATACTGTACATCATATTAGCTAAACTTCCATTTGGCTACTGGTGAAAAGGTTTCATGGTTTCTTTATCTTTTTAAAATTAATTTTTATTAGAGTATAGTTGCTTTACAATTTGTGTTAGTTTCTACTGCACAGCAAAGTGAATAAGCCATATGTATACATATATCTCCTCTTTTGGGGGTTTCCTTCCCACTTAGATCACCACAGAGTACAAAGTAGGGTTCCATGAGCTATACACTATGTTATTATTATCTATTTTATACAAAGTATCAATAGTGTACATAAATCAATCCCAATCTCCAAATTCATTCCACCCTACTCCCTTTCCCCATTTAAGTGACCATAGGTTTGTTCTCACGTCTGTGTCTCTATTCTATTTTGTAAATAAGGTCATCTATACTATGTTTTCTATTCAACATATATGCATTAATACATGATATTTGCTTTTGTCTTTCTGACTTACTTCAATCTGTATAATGGTCTCTAGGTCCATCCATATCTCTATAGTTGACCAAATCTGAGCACTTTCTATTGAGCATTTTGTAAATCTTTATTTACATTAAATATCTTATTCCAGTCCTAACAAAATTCCTATAGACTAGACACTGTTTTATCTGCATTTAAAATGAAGCACATCAAATTCAGGCAATTTACCCAAGGTTGCTTAACTAGAAAATGACAGAGCCAGGATTCAAACCTATGCCTTTCACTGCCAAAGCCTGTGCACTTACTCAGAAAAGTGGGAGTCGGCCTTGGAAAAATAAAGCCATGTCAAAAGAAAGGCAGAAGAAATGGAAGCCAGTTAACTGTGGTACAATTTGCACTTTATAAATATTTATTCTTCATATCAGTTCCACAGGTAGATATTCACATATGTTGGTCTCCTACTGTGGGTAAGTAAGGTCCCTAGAAAGAAAAAGATGCTTCCATGTTCTCAAGGATAGGAAAAATAAGTAGAAGAAAGTACATGTGACAAGAAAAATAAGCCAAAAGACAACAGTAAAAGATAAATCACAAAACTGCTGTTGATCCAGCATGCAAGGAAGATATAGATTAATAACAGTTACAATTTGGAAAGTGAGAATGAATGCTACCATATTTCTTTGTCCAAAGCACCTCTGATTTTATTTTCTTACTTCTTTCTGAGAATACACTTCCAATTGTGTTTCTCTGTTATGCTGCTGCTGCTAAGTCACTTCAGTCATGTCCGACTCTGTGCGACCCCATAGACGGCAGCCCACCAGGCCACACCATCCCTGGGATTCTCCAGGCAAGAACACTGGAGTGGGTTGCCATTTCCTCCTCCAATGCCTGAAAGTGAAAAGTGAAAGTGAAGTTGCTCAGTCGAGTCCAACTCCTAGCGACCCCGTGGACTGCAGCCTACCAGACTCCTCCATCCATGCGATTTTCCAGGCAAGAGTACTGGAGTCGGGTGCCATTGCCCTCTCCCAGTTCTCTGTTATAAGATTATATAAATTGCAATATCCTATTTCAAGAGTATTTTAGAAAATACTTTGGAAAAATCCCCCTTTCCAGGCATATGATAATACTTTAAAATAGATGACTTGTGAAGTGAACACATGCCATTTTAGCACACACATCTAGAGTACTTGTAGCTAAACACACATTGCCCTTTCATCCTCATATAGAATTTTTCCGTAGTAAAGAATTTCAATTGCATTCAGAATTATTGAGTTGCAGCAAAGGAAACCACAGACAAAATTTAAGGACAGCATGCTGAAATGCAGAAAATTATTTGCAAATGATATTACCAACAAGGGGTTAATATCAAAAATATATAAACATCTCATACAATAAGAATACTGGAGTGGGTTGCTCAGTATCAAAAAAACAACCAACCTGGTTAGACAAAGGGCAGAAAATCTGAATAGGCCTTTTCCCAAAGAAGACACACAGATGGCCAACAGGAACATGAAAAGATGCTCAACATCACTCATTACCACAGAAATGCAAATCAAAACCATGATGAAATATCATCTCACACCTGTCACAAAGGCTATTATCAAAAAGACTACAAGTAATGATGGTAAATATGTGGAGAAAAGGGAACCTTTGTACATTATTGGTGGAAATATGAATTGGTTCAGTCACTGTGGAAAACAGTATGGAGCTTCCTCAACAAACTAAAAATATAACTACCATATGAACCAGCAGTTCCACTCCTGGGTATATATCCTAAGAAAATGAAAACAGTAATTCAAAAAGACATATGCATACCAATGTTCAAAGCAGTATTATTTATTATAGCCCAGATATAGAACATAAATGTCCATCAGCAGAAGAATGGAAAAAGAGGAGGTGGTATATTTATATACAATGGAATACTATTGAGTCAGAAAAAACAAGGACATTTTGCCATTTGCAACAACATGGATGGATTTGGAGGTATTATGCCTAGTGAAACAGGTCATATTGAAAAATAAAAATACTGTATGTTATCACTTCTATGTGGAATCTAAGAAATAAAACAAACTAGTGAATATAACAAAACAGAAGCAGACTCACGGATACAGAGAACAAACTAGTGGTAAACAGTGGGGAGAGAGAAGGGGGAGGGCCAAAAGATGGGTAGGGGATTAAGAAGTACAAATTACTAGGTATAAAATAAACTTCAAGAATATACTCTACAGCAAGGGAATATAGACAATATTTTATAATTTTAAATGAGCAACATCTATAAAAATTTGAATCACTATGTTGTATACCTAAAACTGCTGCTGCTGCTGCTAAGTCGATTCAGTCGTGTCCGACTCTGTGTGACCCCACAGACAGCAGCCCACCAGGCTCCCCCGTCCCTGGGATTCTCCAGGCAAGAACACTGGAGTGGGTATACCTAAAACTAGTAGTGTTGTAAATCAACTATACCTCAATCAAAAAAAAAATGTTTAAAGAATTATTGAATTACTAAACTAGAACTAGTTCTATGAAATATTCTAGATATCTCTATGTTGCAAAAAGAGCAGCAACAGACCAAAGGTACACAGAGGAAACAGTTATGGAGGAGAATCTAAGACAATGAACATTACTCGGTTTCCCAGAAAGCTAAGAAAAGCCCCTCCATTCCTCAAATAAAGAAATTTTACAATGGAAATATTTTAAAATACAAACTATATGGTTTTCTGGGTTTCCCAGGTGGCTCAGTGGGTAAAGAATCCACCAGCAATGCAGAAGGCACAAGAGACATGGGTTCAGTTCCTGGGTTGGGAAGATCCCCTGGAAGAGGGCATGGCAACCCACTCCAGTATTCTTGCCTGAAGAGTATCATGGACAGAGAAGCCTGGTGGGCTACAGTTTACATGGCTGCAAAGAGTCGGACATGACTGAAGTGACTTAGCATGCATGCACATATGGTCTTTTACCATGTTAATAATGGTATGTGAAATATATAATTCATCTTTAAATCACAGATTTGGCTGCATCTTAGAATCAACTGGAGAACTTTTAAAAACATATCCATTTTCTGCCCTCCCCCACACAAATTAAATTAGAATCTCTGAAGCTTAGGCCAAGAACGTCAGGCTTTCTTTTTTATTTTAAGTGCCTCTGATGATTATAATGTAAAACCAGGATTGTGAACCATTACTCTAGACCAGGACTCAGGGACATATTTATGAATATCAGTTATTTATGTATTCACTATGCAAGCTATAGAAACTGATGGGGAAGAATCAATGAGGCCCCCCCAAAAATAGAATTGATGAGGCCCTAGGTTGATGATTTAGATTTCTCCAAATCTTGTTCTCTAACAGAGAATAGATCCTCACTACATGTCAGTAAATCCTAAAGGAAATCAGTCCTGAATATTCATTGGAAGGACTGATGTTGAAGCTGAAACTCCAATACTTTGGCCACCTGATGCGAAGAATTGACTCATTTGAAAAGACCCTGATGCTGGGAAAGATGGAAGGCGGGAGGAAAGGGGGACAACAGAGGATGAGATGGTTGGATGGCATCATCGACTCAATAGACATGAGTTTGAGTAAACTCCTGGAGTTGGTGATGGACAGGGAGGCCTGGCGTGCTGCAGTCCATGGGGTCACAAAGAGTCAGACTCAACTGAGCAATTGAACTGAACTGAATGTGTCAGGTACATGTCTTCTCTGTTGGCTCAGATGGTAAAGAATCCGCCTGCAATGCAGGAGACACGGGTTCAGTCTCTGGGTTGGGAAGATACCCTGGTGTAGGGAATGGCTACCCACTCCGGTATTCATGTCTGAAGAATTCCATGGACAGAGGAGCCTGGTGGGCTATGGTCTATGAGGACGCAAGGCATCGGATATGACTGAGCAACTAACACTTTCAACACTAGGCTGATGACCTGCTGCTGCTAAGTCGCTTCAGTTGTGTCCGACTCTTTGAGACCCCATAGATGGCAGCCTACCACGCTCCCCCGTCCCTGGGATTCTCCAGGCAGGAACACTGGAGTGGGTTGCCATTTCCTTCTCCAATGCATGAAAGTGAAAAGTGAAAGTGAAGTCGCTCAGTCATATCTGACTCTTAGCAACCCCATGGACTGCAGCCTACCAGGCTCCTCCATCCATGGGATTTTCCAGGCAAGAGTACTGGAGTGGGTTGCCATTGCCTTCTCCGATTGTTCCAAATCTGTTTCTCTGACAGTGAACAGGTCCTCAATATACGTCAGGTAGTAATGAAGTCCATGGGGGTCGCAAAGAGTTGGACATGACTGAGCAACTAAACAACAGCAAATATGTCAGGTACATTTCTAAAGTGTACACTTCTCCATATACATTATTGGGTTTCTACTAAAAAGGACAGGCTTAACATATATCATCAGTCCCTCAGGGCAAACCTTTGCAACACCAACTGGCCAAGAGCAATACACTCAACTCTCAGGTCTCCCATCCACAACCTTGGTGTTCATTCTGGTTACTCAGGATCTGGCTCCTCATCATTAAAGTATGGAACAGTATGGCTTACACTGCTTACAGGGCCTGAACCAATCTAGAAATAGACAAATTCTGCCAATTCTATCTCCAGATAATGCTAGAGATTATCACTTCTTGAATGTTTGCTTTATGCCAGGCTCTAAAGTAAGTAATTTTTGCAAGATTATTTTAGTTGATTTTCACAGGAACCCTAGGAATGTGTATTTTGTATGGGCCCTGTCATTAAAATGAAGACCAGGTAGATATTCCAAAATGGGAATTTAGCACAGGTATTAGGTGACTGAAAGAGAAGTAAGTATGTAGAGGTAAAGCAGGTATTAGTAAGTGCAGGAAGTCCTCAGGCTGGAGAAAAAGGGAAGATGTGGGGTTAACAGAACTTACAGATTCAGAGGAAAAGTCTCTACACAGTTGGTGCTCAGAATGCTAATCAGTGAGGTTGAGAAATGCAGTCCACTGAGTTCCACCTTCAGTATTGCAGAGTGGTAAAATAAAAGGGTAGGGGGCAGGAGGGATGCTGGAGATGAGAGACAATAGGTGAATAATTGGCATCTGTAGGTGTTTCTCCCCTGTCTAATAGAGGGATGAGAAAAAAAAAAAAAACTAAGTAAGTTGACCAAGGTTACAGTTAGCAAGAAGAGACTGAGACTCAAATCTGTTAACACAGTTATGTCTCTGACTACTGATAAACATTGCTTCCATGTGGCACAGCCTTAAGACTTACAAACCGTATTATTTGGTTGATCAAAAGGTTTGTTTGGGTTTTTCTGTAAGATGTTATAGAAAAGCCAGAACAAACTTTTTGGCTAACCCAATATAATGATCATGTTCCTTAATGAGATCTATCATTTACTGAGCATTTTTCATGTGTCAGGATTTAGACTAAACCCTTTACATGGATTCATTTATTTAATCCTCACAATAATACTAAGAGGTATTATAGTATCATCATCTTTGGGGACAGTATAATAACATGGTGATCAACCTGTGGGTCAAGGATTCCAGACTTTCAAGTACTTGGATTCAAATCCCATCATTATCATTTATTAGCTACTCTATGGAGCTATTTAACTATTTTATACTTCAATCTTCTCATGTGTAAAATGGGTTAATTAATAATATTGCTTAGAGTCAGACATGATTAAAGTGACTTAGCAGGAGCAGCAGCAAGCAATTGTAGGGATAATTAAGTGAGATAATAACACAAACTCTTAAAATACTGCAGATGCATCTGGTAGATACTGGCTGTAACTGTTATTCCCATTTTGCAAGTGATAAAAGTTGGGCTTCATGAGGTTAAGTAACTCTCCTAAGACAGAGTTTAAAAGTAAGATACTAAATTTATGTGACACAATCTTAGTTTCTATACTCTAAATCCAATTCCTCAGTCACTATAATATAATTTCTCCCATAAATTTTATAAAAACAATTTGTAATCCTCATATGCTGTAATAATAATAAATACTTCTCTAATATTTAGTTTGTGCCAGACATTATTCTAAGTACTTACATATCAGTTCATTAAATCCTCAGAGCTCTATGAAGTAAGCATAATGTTATCTCTAGTTTACAGGTTAGAAGATTAAGATTTGCACTGATGTTAAGTAATTCACTGGCAAATGCTTACATGATTAAGTGGCAGAAATAAACATCTAATAACTTTTAGAGAGTGAAAGTGAAGTCGCTCAGTCGTGTCCGACTCTTTGCGACCCCATGGACTGTAGCCTACCAGGCTCCTCTGTCCATGGGATTTCCCAGGCAACAGTACTGGAGTGGATTGCCATTTCCTTCTCCTGGGGATCTTCCCAACCCAGGGATTGAACCCGGGCCTCCAACATTGTAGACAGATGCTTTACCGTCTGAGCCACCAGGGAAGTCCCAACTTTTAGAAAGAAAGGTTTTATTAACCCTCTTTTATCAAAATTCTATCTATGGAATTAGCAGTTCTATGATATTGATGATTCAAAAGGAAACTACATTTTTTGGTAGAGAACTTGGAGTAGTGGGAAGTGTTCTGCATATGACAGTAGCATTGAAAGGATCTGTGTTTTTACTCTCCTGTTGTTTAACCTTGAATTAGTCACTTCTCTGAGCCTCGATTTCCACATTGATAAAAGAGGAATTTCCTTTTGAATCATCAACATCATAGAACTGCCAATTCCATAGATAGAATTTTCTTTATTCCTGACATATGTATCATATACTATTTACTCTACCTTAGAAATTAGTACACATAGATGATGATTAGTATATATATTTCGATGAGTTCTATTTTTAATATGACTTTAACATTTTCTAAACTTAACTTTGTTGAAATTTTATGAAGAAAAATGTAGGCCACAAAATAGCTAGGATAAGGAGCTTCTGGACTGCAAGGAGATCAAACCAGGCAATCCTAAAGGAAATCAACCCTGAATATTCATTAGAAGGAGTGATGCTGAAGCTGAAGCTCCAATACTTTGATGAGACCTGATGCGAAGAGCCAACTCTGGGAAGACCCTGATGCTGGGAAAGATTGATGGCAGAACAAGAAAGGGGTGACAGAGGATGAGATGGGTGGATGACATCACCAACTCAATGGACATGAGTTTGAGCAAACTCCAGGAGATAGTGAAAGACAGGGAAGCTTGGTGTGCTGCAATCCATGGGGTTGCAAAGACTTGGACACAATTGCGTGACTGAACAACAACAATGCCAATGTTAGAAGCTCTACCACTTGAAGATTGCACAAAAATTGTTATGAAGAAAAATAATAGATTGAAATAGAATTTCCTCACATGGGGGAAAGACCAAATAGAAAACCCTGTGATAGTCAATAACAATGAATCAGGAAGACCATGAGGAAAAAGCAGAGGAAGGTTCAGAAGATCTGCACTAAGAACCAAATGGAATGTGAGAGACCTCTTTCTACTAAACATCAACAACATTCTCATAAGGGGTAAGAAAACGGGAGAGAATCTGCCAGTAATGCACACAGGGGCCGCCTCCATGTTGCCTCGAAAGGAAGCCTCTTTGTTAGCACTTGGGGGCACTTTGGTGAAGACATTCCCTCACTTTCTTTTCTGCGTTTCTCATCATAGGCTAGACTTCCTATTATTTTTCCTCTGAGTTCAGGCTACCTCAGCAATAAAAACCAAACACCAAAATCTTTGCCAATATTTTCAATGATTACTTTTTGAATTTTACTCAGGTAATCAAGAATCAGGTCTCCTCCCACCCCTCCTTTTTTTCTCAATACCATAATCTTATTTATGTAACATTTACGTAAGCCACTATCTTCTCATCTTCTCAAAGACTAAAAAGACAACAAAATTCTTTAACTGGTTGATTTTTTCATCAGCTTCATTTCAGTCACCCAGTCATGTCCAACTCTTTATGACCCCATGGACTGCAGCATGCCAGGCTTCCCTGTCTGTCACAAATTCCCAGAGTTTGGTCAAACTCATGTCCATTGAGTCAGTGATACAATCAAACCATCTCATTCTCTGTCGTACCCTTCTCCTGCCTTCAATCTTTCCCAGCATCACAGTCTTTTACAATGAATCAGCTCTTTGCATCAGGTGGCCAAAATATTGGAGCTTCAGCTTCAGCATCAGTCCTTCCAAAGAATATTCAGGACTGATTTCCTTTAGGATTGACTGGTTTGATCTCCTTGGAGTCCAAGGGACTTTCAAGAGTCTTCCCCAACACTACAGTTCAAAAGCATCAGTTCTTCAGTGCTCAGCTTTCTTTATGGTCCAACTCTCACATCCATACATGACTAGTGGAAAAACCAAAACTTTGACTATACAGACCTTTGTCAGCAAAGTAATGTCTCTGCTTTTTAATATGACATCTAGGTTGGTCATAGCATCTCTTCTAAGGAGCAACTATCTTTTAATTTCATGGCTACATTCACCATTTGCAGTGATTTTGGAGCCAAAAGAAAATAAGGTCTGTCACGGTTTTCATTGTTTTTCCATTTACTTGCCATAAAGTGATGGGACTGGATGCCACGGTCTTAGTTTTTTAAATGTTGAGTTTTAAGCCAGCTTTTTCACTCTCCTCTTTCACTTTCATCAAGAGGCTCTTTAGTACTTCTTCATTTTCTGCCATAAGTGTGGTGTCATCTGTATATCTGAAGTTATTGATATTTCTCCCAGCAATCTTGATTCCAGCTTGCACTTCATCCAGCCCAGCATTTTGCATGATGTGCTCTGCAGAACAGTTAAATAAGCAGGGTGACAATATACAGCCTTGATGTACTCCTTTCCTGATTTGGAACCAGTCTGTTGTTCCATGTCCAGTTCTAACTGTTGCTTCCTGACCTGCATACAGATTTCTCAAGAGGCAGGTAAGGTGGTCTGGTATTCTCATCTCGTGAAGAATTTTCCACAATTTGTTGTGATCTACCCAGTAAATGTTCCCTTGGTATCTCTAATTTTCTTGAAGAAATTTCTAGTCTTTCCCATTCTGTTGTTTTCCTCTTTTTCCTTGCATTGATGGCTGAGGAAGACTTTCTTAAAGTTCAACATTCAGAAAACTAAGATCATGGCATCCGGTCCCATCACGTCATGGGAAGTGGATGGGGAAACAGTGGAAACAGTGTCAGACTTTATTTTGGGGGGCTTCAAAATCACTGTGGATGGTGATTGCTGCCATGAAATTAAAAGACACTTACTCCTTGGAAGGAAAGTTAGGTCCAACCTAGATAGCATATTCAAAAGCAGAGACATTGCTTTGCCAACAAAGGTCCGTCTAGTCAAGGCTATGGTTTTTCCAGTGATCATGTACGGATGTGAGAGTTGGACTGTGAAGAAAGCTGAGCACTGAAGAATTGATGCTTTTGAACTGTGGTGTTGGAGAAGACTCTTGAGAGTCCCTTGGACTGAAAGGAGATCCACAAGTCCTTCCTAAAGGAGATCAGTTCTGGGTGTTCATTGGAAGGACTGATGCTGAAGCTGAAGCTCCAATACTTTGGCCACCTCATGCGAAGAGTTGACTCGTTGGAAAAGACCCTGATGCTGGGAGGGATTGGGGGCAGGAGGAAAAGGGGACGACAGAGGATGAGATGGCTGGATGGCATCACCAACTCGATGGACATGAGTTTGGGTAAACTCCAGGAGTTGGTGATGGACAGGGAGGCCTTGCGTGCTGCAATTCATGGGGTCGCAAAGAGTCGGACACGATTGAGCAACTGAACTGAACTGAACACACTAAAAGGCTTTGGCATATCGATAAAGCAGAAGTAGATGTTTTTCTGGTATTCTCTTGCTTTTTTGATGATCCAACAGATGTTGGCAGTTTAATCTCTGGTTCCCCTGCCTTTTCTAAATGCAGCTTGAACATAGTACAAACTAAACCTTGTGTGCACCAGGACTCAGGAGAAAGGAGCTGTGACCCCACAAGACACTGACCCAGACTTACCTATGAGCGTCTAGGAGTCTAGAGCAGAGGCGTAGGTCAGCGGTGACCTGCTGCAGGTCAGAGGCACTGATGCGGCAGTGTGGAACCTTTTGAAGAAGGTTTTGTCATAGTATTTACTTAAGTTCATTTTGTTTATTCAGTTTTTAACAACTTACAATACAGATATGTTCCATTTGTCCTTTCATGATGGTTTAGGGGGCTTGTTAGTAACAATTTACAATTTTCCTGTGTGATCTGGAATAACTTTCTCACTTGGAAAAGGAAAACACAATGGCATAGATATATCTAAATGTCATACCCTTGTCAACAGGTCTTAGGACCATTACTCTTAGGACCATACCAATGGAATAATTTTTTTTTTTTTTTGTATTTAGTATTCATTGACCAGTGTATTTTGTTTCATACCGTGACTGATTTGTTGTTTAGTCGCTAAGTCCTATCCAACCACGACCCTGTGGACTACAGTCCACTAGGCTCCCCTGTCTACGGGATTTCCCAAGCAAGAATATTTGAGTGGGTTGCCATTCCTTCTCTAGGGAATCTTCCTGACCTGGGGGTGAAACCCAGGTTTTCTGCATTGCAAGCAGATTCTTTACTGCGGCACCACTGCTAGCCAGGTGGCGCTAGTGGTAAAGAACCTGCCTGCCAATACAGGAGACTTAAGAGACAAGGGTTTGATCCTGGGTCAGGAAGATCCGGTGGAGGAGAGGATGGCACCCCACTCCAGTATTCTTGCCTGGAGAATACCAAGGATGTAGAAAAGCTTGGAGGGCTACAATCCACGAGGTCTCAAAGAGTCAGACACAACTGAAGCAACTTAGCATACACAATGAAACAAAATCCTAAAAAGCAGCTGTTTTAATATTGTGACACTGGTTAATGACCTAGGAATTTACAGGACACACATCGTAGAAATACGTGGGACAGAATGGGTCTTTGTTGGAACAAAAAGATTTCTCAAACTGAAGACTAATAAATATGAAAAAATAGCATGTCATTTAAACTGCTTGACAAATATTAAAATTATTTTTAAGAAAACTTTTTAGCCCACTTTAAATGCTTATTTTTATTTCTTCAAGGAGAGGCTTCTGTCTTATAATTGGAAAGACTACCTCATAATTTAATAAATTTTATCTTTAATAGAGTTCACATGTACTTCATTTAAATATTCTCATTCTCAATTCTGCCTCATCGCTCTTAATAACATTTCATTGTATTACATAAAATATTTTTTCCTCCTCAATATTCAGCATCTTCAAACAACATGAAAGAGTCATTAACTCCCCCTTTAGTTCCTGTTCAGTCAAGCTGTGTGTAATTAGCTCCTCTAATCTTTTCTCTAAATAATCCTCTCCATTCTCTTAATCAGTTTGTGCAGTCTGCAGTTTTCTTTTTTAATTCACTGTCATTTGTTGAGCTGCATCACATGTGGCTTTATAGGTTCAGTACAAAAACTATGTACAATACATTTGATTAACTACCCTGCAGAATGCCCATAGGGAATTTAGAACTCCAGCAGGTTTACATGACATATTTCACATGCAACCTACAGGCTACCTGGTACATAGAACAACTAAGATCAAAGGTCAGAATTGTCAAGCTCCTTTAAGTCATCAACAGGGTCACCTATCCAACTATGACCCAATCAGCAGGAGTTTTTAACCAAAAAAGAAAAGTGATGTTTTAACCAGAAATAATGGCTGTCCACACCCAAGTCCACTGAGAAAGTTTTAAATGGAAATGAGAATGACCAAGACCAAAAGAAGATAGAGGCTGAGAAATACAGACAACTCAGAGACAATGAAAGAATGCTCCAAGCACACATTTTAATTTTTCATTCTGTTTGAGGTGAAGCAATATGCAGTATATGAGAAAGATGTGTAGGCTACCTGGTTACAAAATTCATCACACTTTTGATCATCATTCTGATCTGAATATACCTGTGGCCAAGCTCCTCGGAGAAAGGGAATGAGTCTATTATAGCACCTAGGAGAGGCTCTAAAACCAAAAAACTTCTTGCAAGAGTAAGCAAGAGTAAGTGCATTCATGGATGATGCCACTTTCCTTCTGCTACTGTCCACTCTCTCCAAAGCTGTAAGTGACCCACACCTCAAGAGTATAGGAATTCTCTTCTTGACGTTACCAAGTGGTTCAACCCCTCATGCACTGTGTACTTTGCTAGGCTGTGTCATAGAAAAGAAAGACAAGAGCTAAACTCTGTAAGATTTAAAATACAGATTAATATGATGATAGAGGGAAATGTCACAGTTTTGTACAAAATGAACTGCCCAATAAATAACAAAGAAGGTCAGAGAAGGGAGAGAGAGCTAATTTTGGCCACACTTCTAGGGTCTAAATATAGATACTACAGAGAAATGGGGAATGGCAAAGAATATTCTGGGAGTTGGGCAGTACAGTATGGTGGTTAAGGAAAGAATCTTTAATCCAGGTAGGCAGTGATCTGAATCCAAATCCTGCAGTTTGCTAGTCATGTAACCTTAGATAATTTACTCAATTTACTACTAAATTTCCTCTTTGGTAAAATGGACATAAAAATAATAGCCAACTCTGCTGAATGCTCACTGTATTCTAAGCAAAGTAGAAATCCTTACATGAATTAACTCATTTAATCCTCACAAAGTCCAGGAGCTAGATATCATTAAGAGATATCATTCCTACAAATTTCTTAGATTAAGACAGAGCATATGGTAACCATGAAGACATGACTATCATCACATCATTATCACTATTCTGATGATAATTAAAATGAGGTACATAGAGGCATGTGATTTGATCAAGAGCACAAAAATTATAACTAACAGAGGTAGGATTAGAAGCAGAAAGTTTTTCTAGAGATCCAGAAACTTCATAGTATGGGCTTTATTAAAAACCTAAAAGCTCTGGTATGTGGCTGACAATTCCCTAAGCACACAGAAACCCTTAAATGTTAGTGACCGATTCTACTATTTCAGAGCAGACAAGAATTATACGATTCTTGGAGACAGATACAATTCATTCATTCACTTAACTGATATTTAGAGAATATCTACATATACTTGGCACTGGACTCAGTTCTGGGGTCATAAGTATAAATAAAGAATGGTCCCTGCCCACAAGATGCCTATAGTATATAAAGGAAACTAAATTCATAAAAAGCTAACTGAAGTATTCTGAGAAGTGTTCTTCAGAAATAATGATAAACTACACCTACCTTGTTGAATTGTCATGAGGATTAAGTTGACATGTGTAAAATGCTTGGACTTGTACCTGGAATGTGATATTTGGAATGAATGCACTAGCTATTATTGGCTTTATTGTTATTATAATGCTCTAAGTAATGGTATAGCCATAAAGAAAAACAGAGCAAAAGTAGTAAATTGATGGCCTGTTAGCCAGGTCAAATCCAATTCCCAGGTGGCGTAGAGGTAAAGAATCTGCCTACCAATGCAGGAGATGCAGGCTTGATCCCTGGATTGGGAAGATCCCCTGGAGAAGGAAATGGCACTCCATTATAGTATTCTGGCCTGGAAAACCTCATGGACAGAGGAGTCTGGCTAGCTACAGTCCATCAGGTTGCAAAGAGTCAGACATGACTGAGCACACACATGACACTACTAGCCAAATCGAACTCCCAGTCTCGTTGTGTTTGGTTCACACTGGTTTGTTGGTTGGTTCGTTAGTTGGTTCATTGGTTGGGTTATTTACTTATTTATATGAATAAGTTGCCAAATTTAAAAATTAGAATATTATGTAAGATCTAGATTTCTAGTATCTTCTGAAAAAAATAAAAATATGAGAGCACATTTCCGCCTGGCCAACACTAGCAAGAGCCAGGGTTTAACCAGCTCAAGGCCTGGATGTCCTTAACCCAGTGTATGGTATAGAGACCAACTTGGAAACAGAGATCCAGGACCCCATTTGCACAACACCTTGCAAACAAGGAACGATATAAAATGCTAGCTTGAGGACTGCAGAAATCCCTCTACATATTTATACATTTCCTAAAAATTTATTTATAAGATTTTGGTCACTGCTATTGCTAAAGCTCTAAAGAAGTGGGAATGATGTACTGACAACCTTTCATAATCCAATGAACGATAGGCAAACCGGAGAACAGGAAGCCTAAAGTCTCACTTTAAAAAATAAAAGTTTTTTGCTTTTTTTTTTTTTTTTAATTTTTTTTTCCACCACAGGTATACATGTGTTCCCCATCCTGAACCCTCCTCCCTCCTCCCTCCCCATACCATCCCTAAATTTAAAAAGCAAAACAAACAAACAAACAAAAAAGAAAATGTGACTATGTTGCCTATGGGGGGAAAAAAAAAAAAGAGTGTAAAGGAACTGCTAATATAAGGCAAATGGAGAATGTGAATAATCTATAAATGCACAGTTAAAAATCATAACTAAAACTGAATAAAAAAAATAAAAAATAAAATAAAATAAAAAATAGATACACTTAAAAAAAATAAAAAAATAAAAAATAAAATTTCTTCAGTTAGTTAAAAAGTTATCATCTAATTCCATACCTAAGTAGACACATAAACAACATAAAACAGCCAACTAAACAAGAACTTGCCCAGCAATGTTCATAGCAGGACTATTCACAGTAATCAAAATGTGGATACAACCCAACTGTCCATCAACTGATGGACAGATAAAATGCAGTACATCTATACAATGGACTATATGATTCAGCCATACAAAGAAATGAAATATGGATACACGCTACATCACAAATGAACTTGGAATACTTCCTGCATGAAAGAAGCCAAACACAAACAGCCCCATATTACATGATTCCATTTATATGAAATATCCAGAATAGGCAAATTCATAGGGACAGAAATAGAAAGCAAGTTCGTAGTAGCTAGAGACTGGAGGAAGGAGAAATGAAGAGTGACTCTGTTAATGGATGCATGTTTCCTTTCCTTTTGAATGATGAAAATGTTCTGGAACTAGAGTGATGGTAGTTACAAACACTGTGAATGTACTAAAATCCACCGGATTTTATACTTTAAAGAGGTTAAAATGGTAAATATTAAGTGTATTCCAATATAATTTTTTAAAGGCATTATTTACAGGACTTAGATTCTCTAAATGCACAGTATTTGTTCTCTTTCATCAAAGTTATCTTTGCTCTGTAAGCTCCTCTTACATAAATGGATGGCTTAATCGGGGCTATGTGAATGAATATCAAACAATTATTGAGTGAAAGAAAGCATGACCTGATTGAAATGAGCTGTTGTCATATTAACTAATAATATTTTCTGACCAAGAAAACATTTGGATATGTTTGCCATTATAAGTGCACAAACGAATTCATTAAACCAGAGGACTTCTAACCCTTCTCCTAAGGATGTATAAATGAGCAATCACATCTCCAGAACCTTTTCTAACACAGGCAGTGAGTCTCAAATGGGCAGAGATGCCTGCCTAAAAAGCAGGTGGTATTTGTTTATGCTTTACTTATAGCACCACAAAACAAAAGCAATGTCTGAAGGGTTCCGGGCTTGATTTTCCTAAGGATCATTCCACTTTGCATTAACAGCCTCTTTCCGTTTAAAAATGACTTTCCTATAATCCTGTGTCTACTCTTTTTTCTATGAAATATCCCTATATCTGTCAACTCTTTCTTTCTGTGCTATGGTTTCCATAGCATTAAATAATCTTCACACTCTTCCTGGGATGCTTTCTCATTTGTTGATGTCCTCAGGAACAGCATCAAAAACTAGGCTCAGAGTTCCAAATTCAGTCCACAAAAGTGCCAAAGAAGGATTTCCAGAGTTCTGAAATCCACACTTCTATGGATGCAGTTTAAATTAATATTTGATTTCGGGAACAGCATGTTATTTGGTCTCCTATTGGGCTTGTTGCAAATGAAAACTTGGAGATGGCTGCAAATGATTTTCTTCAAAAAGATTAAGGGGGAGACATAGTCATACCATTAAACAGTAGAGAAGGGACAGGAAGTAGGAACAGAGAAATTAAGTCTGAAGAGGCTGGTAAAGAAATATGATATAAGTGATATAAGTATTTTTCTCTGTCTGACTCACTTCACTAAGCATAATACCCTTCAGGTCTTTCCATGTTTCAAATGTCATATTTTCCTTCTTTTTATGACTAAATAGCATTCCATTGAATATATGTAGATATACACATCGTTATCCATTCACTTAGATTGCTTCTGTATTTTGGCTACCATAAATAACACTGTTATGAACACTGAGGTGCTCAGTGTATCATTTTGAATTAGTGTTCAAAATGCATCATTTTGAATTAGTGTTTTTGCTTTATTTGGATATATACCCATGAGTGGAATTGCTGGCTCATATGGTAATCCATGTTTAGTTTTTAAGGAAACGCTGTACCATTTTCCACAGTGAATAAATCAATTAACATTTCTATCAGTGTTGCCCAAGGGCTCTGTTTTCTCCACATCTTCACCAACATTTCTGACTTGTAGTCTTTTTAATAACAGTCATTCTGAAAGGTATGAGGTGATATTGCACCAAAGTTGTGATTTGCATTTTTCTGATGATTAAGAAATGGTGAGCATCTTTCCATGTGCCCACTGGCTGTCTGTATGTCTTTACTGGAAAAATGTCTATTCAGGTCTTCTGCTTTTTTCTTAATTGTGATGTTTCTTTTTTGGATATTGAGCTGCATAAACTGTTGATTTATTTTTTACATTAGGCTCTTATTGGTTTTGATTATAGGGGACTGGAATGCAAAAGTAGGAAGTCAAGAAATACCTGGAGTAATAGGCAAATTTGGCCTTGGAGTACAGAATGAAGCAGGGCAAAGGCTAATAGAGTTCTGCCAAGAGAAAGCACTGGTCACAGCAAACACCCTCTTCCAACAACACAAGAAAAGACTCTACACATGGACATCACCAGATGGTTGACACCAAAATCAGATTGATTATATTCTTTGCAGGCAAAGATGGAGAAGCTCTATACAGTCATCAAAAACAAGACCAGGAGCTGACTGTGGCTCAGATCATGAACTCCTTATTGCCAAATTCAGACTTAAATTGAAGAAAGTGCAGAAAACCACTAGACCATTCAGGTATGACCTAAATCAAATCCCTTATGATTATACAGTGGAAGTGAGAAGTAGATTTCAGGGACTAGATCTGATAGACAGAGTGCCTGAAGAACTATGGATGTAGGTTCGTAACATTGTACAGGAGACAGGAATCAAGACCATCCCCAAGAAAAAGAAATGCAAAAAAAGCAAAATGGCTGTCTGAGGAGGCCTTACAAATAGCTGTGAAAAGAAGGGAGGCAAAAAGCAAAAGAGAAAAGGAAAGATACACCCATTTGAATGCAGAGTTCCAAAGAATAGCAAGGACAGATATGAAAAGCTTCCTAAGCAATCAATGCAAAGAAATAGAGGAAAACAATAGAATGGGAAAGACTAGAGATCTCTTCAAGAAAATTAGAGACACCAAGGGAACTTTTCATGCAAAGATGGGCTCAATAAAGGACAGAAATGGTATGGACCTAACAGAAGCAGAAAATATTAAGAGGTGGCAAGAATACACTGAAGAACAGTACAAAAAAGATTATCACGACCCAGATAATCATGATGGTGTGATCACTCACCTAGAGCCAGACATCCTGGAATGTGAAGTCAAGTGGGCCTTAGGAAGCATCACTACGAACAAAGCTAGTGGAGGTGATGGAATTCCAGTTGAGCTATTTCAAATCCTGAAAGATGATGCTGTGAAAGTGCTGCACTCAATATGCCAGCAAATTTGGAAAACTCAGCAGTGGCCACAAGACTGGAAAAGGTCAGTTTTCATTCCAATCCCAAAGAAAGGCAATGCTAAAGAATGCTCAAACTACTGCACAATTGCAGTCATCTCACACCCTAGTAAAGTAATGCTTAAAATTCTCCAAGCCAGGTTTCAGCAATACATGAATCGCGAATTTCCAGATATTCAAGCTGGTTTTAGAATAGGCAGAGGAACCAGAGATCAAATTGCCAACATCCACTGGATCATGGAAAAAGCAAAAGAGTTCCAGAAAAACATCTATTTCTGCTTTATTGACTATGCCAAAGCCTTTGACTGTGTGGATCACAAGAAACTGTGGAAAATTCTGAAAAAGAAGGGAATACCAGACCACCTGACCTGCCTCTTGAGAAATTTGTATGCACCTCAGGAAGCAAAAGTTAGAACTGGACATGGAACAACAGACTGGTTCCAAATAGGAAAACAAGCACGTCAAGGCTGTATATTGTCACCCTGCTTATTTAACTTCTATGCAGAGTATATCATGATAAACGCTGGGCTGGAAGAAGCACAAGCTGGAATCAAGAATGCTGGGAGAAATATCAATAACCTCAGATATGCAGATGACACCACCTTTACGGCAGAAAGTGAAGAAGAACTAAAGAGCCTCTAATGAAAGTGAAAGAGGAGAGTGAAAAAGTTGGCTTAAAGCTCAACATTCAGAAAACGAAGATCATGGCATCCGGTCCCATCACTTCATGGGAAATAGATGGGGAAACAGTGGAAACAGTGTCAGACTTTATTTTTCTGGGCTCCAAAATCATTGCAGATGGTGAATGCAGCCATGAAATTAAAAGATGCTTACTCCTTGGAAGGAAAGTTATGACCAACCTAGATAGCATATTCAAAAGCAGAGACATTACTTTGCCAACAAAGGTCCATCTAGTCAAGGCTATGGTTTTTCCACTGGTCATGTATGGATGTGAGAGTTGGATGGTAAGGAAAGCTGAGCACCAAAGAATTGATGCTTTTGAACTGTGGTGTTGGAGAAGACTCTTGAGAGCCCCTTGGACTGCAAGGATTTCCAGCCAGTCTATCCTAAAGGAGATCAGTTCTGAATGTTCATTGGAAGGACTGATATTGAAGCTGAAAGTCCAATACTTTGGCCACCTCATGCAAAGAGCTGACTCATTTGAAAAGACCCTCATGCTGGAGAAGATTGAGGGCAGGAGGAGAAGGGGATGACAGAGGATGAGATGGTTGGATGGCATCACCAACTCGATGGACATGAGTTTGGGTGGACTCCGGGAGTTGGTGATGGACAGGGAATTCTGGCGTGCTAGGGTTCCTGGGGTTGCAAAGCGTCGGACACAACTGATCGACTGAACTGAACTGAACTTATTGGTTATATTACTTGCAATTTTTTTCTCTCATTCAGCAGGCTTTCTTTTTATTTTTTTAATGATTTAAACTAAAAAAAATTTATGTTTAATTTGGTCCCATTTATTTTTGCTTTGTTTCCTTTGCCTTAGAAGACAGATCCAAAAAACTAGCTACAATTTACATCAATGTTCTGTGTACATTTTCTCCTAGAATTTTTCTAGTCTTAGGTTTAGGCCTTTAATATATTTTGAGTTTACTTTTGTATATGGTGGTATGAGAAACATTCTTTCATTCTTTTGCATGTAGCTGTAAAATTTTCCAGCATCACTTATTGAGGAAGCTGTTTTTTCTGTATTGCAGATTCTTCTTCTGCCAGCAATGAACTGATCACAAATGTGTGGGTTTATTTTGGGGCACTCTATTCTGTTCCATTGACCTATGTGCCTTTTTTTGTGCCAGTACCATTCTGTTTTTATTACTGTAGCTTTGTACTATAGTCTGAATTCAGGGTGTATGATACTTCCTGATCTGTCCTTCTTTCTCAGGACTGTTTTTGGCTAATCAAATTCTTTTGTGTTTCCATACAAATTTTTAAATTATTTGTTCTATGTCTATGGAAATTTTCGTTGATATTTTGATAAAATTGCATTGAATCTGTAGATTGTCTTGGGTAGTATGGTCATTTTAACAATATTAATTCTTCCAATCCATGAACATGGCATATCTTTACATTTGTTTGTGTCATCTTCAATTTATTTCACCAGTGTCGTATCATTCCAAATATAGATCTTTTATCTCCTTCAGTTCAGTTTAGTTCAGTCGCTCAGTCGTGTCTGACTCTTTGCAACCCCATGAATCGCAGCACGCCAGGCCTCCCTGTCCATCACCAACTCCCAGAGTTCACCCAGACTCACGTCCATTGAGTCAGTGATGCCATCCAGCCATCTCATCCTCTGTCGTCCTCTTCTCCTCCTGCCCCCAATCCCTCCCAGCATCAGAGTCTTTTCCAATGAGTCAACTCTTCACATGAGGTGGCCAAAGTACTGGAGTTTCAGCTTTAGCATCATTCCTTCCAAAGAAATCCCAGGGCTGATCTACTTCAGAATGGACTGGTTGGATCTCCTTGCAGTCCAAGGGACTCTCAAGAGTCTTCTCCAACACCACAGTTCAAAAGCATCAATTCTTCAGTGCTCAGCCTTCTTCACAGTCCAACTCTCACATCCATACATGACCACTGGAAAAACCATAACCTTGACTAGATGGACCTTTGTTGGCAAAGTAATGTCTCTGCTTTTCAATATGCTATCTAGGTTGGACATAACTTTCCTTCCTTAGGTAGGTTTATTCCCAAATATTTTATTCTCTTTGATGCAACCATAAATGAGATTGTTTCATCAATTTCTCTTTTAGATAGTTTGTTGCTAGTGTATAGAAACGCAACAGATTTCTATATATTAATTTTGTATCCTGCAACTTTACCAAAATTCATTGATGAGCACCAATAGTTATTTGGTGGCATCTTTAAGATATTCTATGTATAGTTTCACATCATCTGCCAACAGTGAGTTTTAGTGCTTCCTTTTCAATCTGGATTCCTTTCATGTCTTTTTTCTTCTATGATTGCTGTGGCTAGGACTTGCAATATTACAATGAATGAAAGTGGTGAGAGTAGGCATCTTTATCTTGTTCCTGATTTTAGAGGGAACGTTTTCAGTTTTTCACCACTGAGTATGATGTTATCTGTAGCTTGTCACATATAACTTTTATTACATTGAATTATTACTTCCCCTATGCAAACATTTTGTAGAGTTCTTTTTATCATGAGTGAACAGTGAATTTTATATCATATGTCAGAGATGGTTGTATAATTTCTGTAATTCAATTTGTAAGTGTGGTGTTATACATTGGTTGATATGCAGATATTGAATAATGCTTGCATCTGTGGTATAAATCCCACTTGATCATGGTGTATGATCCTTTTAATGTATCGTTGTATTCAGATTGCCGATATTTTGTTGAGCATTTTATGTGGGAATGTAAATTGGTACAAGCACTATGGAAAACAGTATGGAGGCTCCTTAGAAAACAAAAAATAGAACTATCATATAAACCAGCAATCCCACTACTGGGCCTATATCTGGAGAAAACCATAATTCAAATGATGTATGTGACCCAATGCTCAATGTGGCCCCTTTACAATTGCCAGGACACAGAAGCAACCTAAATGTCCATAAACAGAGGAATGGAGAAAGAAGATGTGGTACATATAAACAATGTAATATGACTCAGCCATAAAAAAAGAACAAAATAATGCCATTTGCAGCAATATGGATGAATCTAGAGATTGTCATAGAGTGAAGTAAGTCAGACACAGAAAGACAAATATCTTATGATATTGTTCATATGTGGAATCTAAAAAAACAATACAAATGAACTTATTTACAAAACATAAATAGAATTACAGATATAGAAAAGAAATTTATGACTACCAGAAGGTGAGGGGGATAAATTGGAATACTGGGACTGACATATACACACATATAGATAAATAATAAGGACCTATGGTGTAGCACGATGGTAGGTGCTGGAGCAGCAGCTGCGTGGTGCTGGAGTGGGGGCTGTACAGTGCTCGGGTAACATTGAGGAGATACCCCACATCTAAGGGCAAAGAAGAAGCCCCAGCAAGATGGTAGGAAGGGCTAAATTGCATTTAGAATCAAACAGCATACTCACCAGAGATGTTCAGAGGGCTCAAACATACCTTGTGCACACCAGGACCCAGAGACCTCAGACTGAGACAGAACTGTGTTTCAGTGTCTTCTGGGGAGGTACAGGTAAGCAGTAGACTGCTGCAGGGGCAGCAGCTCTAGGTGCAGTAGACCTGGGTATGGCATAAGCCCTCTCGGAGGAGGTAGCCATTAACGCCACACAGAGCCACCAGGACTTACACAGGACTGGGGAAACAGACTCTTGGAGGGCACAAACAGAATACTGTGTGCACCAGGACCCAGGAGAAAGGAGCGGTGACCCCACAAGAGACTGACCCAGACTTGCCTGTGAGTGTCTAGGAATATCTGGCAGAGGTGTGGGTCCACAGTGGCCTGCTGCAGGGTTGGGGACGCTGAGTGTAGAAGTGTGTGCATGGGACCTTTTGAAGGAGGTCTCCATTATCTTCATTACCTCCACCATAGTTTGGCCTCAGGTCAAATAACAGAAAGGGAACACAGCCCCACCCATCCACAAAAAGTTGGATTAAAGATCTACTGAGCATGGCTCCACCCATCAGAACAAGACCCTTTCCCCCCACAGTTAGTCACTCCCATCAGGAAGCTTCCATATGCCTCTTGTCCTTCTCCATCAGAGGGCAGATAGAATGAAAACCACAATAACATAAAACTAATCAAACTGATCACATGGACCACAGCCTTGCCTAACTCAATGAAAGTATGAGCCATGTCGTGTAGGGCCACCCAAGATGGATGAGTCATACTGGAGAGTTCTGACAAAATGTGGTTCACTGGAGAAGGGAATGGCAAACTACTTCAGTATTCTTGCCTTGAGAACCCCAGGAGCAGTATGAAAAGGTAAAAAGATATGACACTGAAAGATGAACTCCTCAGGACGGTAGGTGCCCAATATGCTACGGGAAAAGAGTGGAGAAGTAACTCTAGAAAGAATAAAGAGACAGAGCCAAAGCAAAAACAACACTCAGTTGTGGATGTGCCTGGTGGTGACACAAAGTATGATGCCGTAAAGAGCAATACTGCGTAGTAACCTGGAATGTTAGGTCCATGATTCAAGGCAAATTGGAAATGGTCAAACAGGAGATGGCAAGAGTGAACATCGACATTTTAGGAATCAGCAAACTAAAATGGTCTCGAATGGGTGACTTTTTCAGTTTAGTTCAGTCGCTCTATCATATCCGACGCTTTGTGACCCCATGAACCACAGCATGCCAGGCCTTCTTGTCCATCACTAACTCCTGGAGTCCACCCAAACCCATGTCCATCGAGTTGGTGATGCCATCCAACCATCTCATCCTCTGTCATCCCCTTCTCCTCCAGCATTCAATATTTCCCAGTATCAGGGTCTTTTCAAATGAGTCAGCTCTTTGCATCAAGTGGCCGAAGTATTGGAGTTTCAGCTTCAACATCAGTCCTTCCAATGAACATTCAGGACTGATCTCCTTTAGGATGGAATGGTTGGATCTCCTTGCAGTCCAAGGGACTCTCAAGAGTCTTCTCCAATACCACAGTTTAAAAGCATCCATTCTTCTGTGCTCAGCTTTCTTTATAGTCAAACTCTCACATCCATAATGACCACTGGAAAACCATACCCTTGACTAGACAGACCTTTGTTGACAAAGTAATGTCTCTGCTTTTTAATATGCTGTCTAGGTTGGTCATAACTTTCCTTCCAAGGAGTAAGCATTTTTTAATTTCATGGCTGTAATCACCATCTGCAGTTATTTTGGAGCCCAGAAAAATAAAGTCAGTCACTGTTTCCACTGTTTCCCTATCTATTTGCCATGAAGTGATGGAACCATTATATCTCCTACTATGGGAAAGAATACTTTAGAAGAAATAGAGTAGCATTAGTCAACAAAAGAGTCTGAAATGGAGTACTTGGATGCAGTCTAAAAAATGACACAATGATCTTTGTTGCTTTCCAAGGCAAACCATTCAATATTATAGTAATCCAAGTCTGAGCCCCAAGCAGTAATGCTGAAAGAGCTGAAGTTGAACAATTCCAATGAATACATATAAGAACTTCTAGAACTAATACCCAAGAAAGATATCTTTTTCATTTCAGCAAAAGTAGGAAGTCAAGAGATACCTGGAGTAACAGGCAAATTTGGCCTTGTAATACAGAATGAAGCAGGGCTAAGGCTAATACAGTTTTTCCAAGAGAATGCACTGGTCATAGCAAACAACCTCTTCCAATAACACATGAGAAGACTCTACATATGGACATCACCAGACTGTCAATTCAGAAATCAGATTGATTATATCCTTTGAAACCAAAGATCGAGAAGCTTTATCTATACAATCTGCAAATACAAGATCAGGAGCTGACTGTGGCTCAGATCATGACTCCTTATTGCCAAATTCAGACTTAAATTGAAAAAAGTAGGGAAAACAACTAAACCATTCAGGTATGACCTAAATGAAGTCCCTTACGATTATAGAGTGGAAGTGACAAATAGATTCAAGGGATTATATCTGATAGAGTGCCTGAAGAACTATGGACTGAGATTCGTGACATTGTACAAGAGGCAGTGATCAAGACCATTCCCAAGAAGAAATGCAAAAAGGTAAAATGGTTGTCTGAGGAGGCCTTACAAATAGCTGTGAAAAGAAGAGAAGGGAAAGGCAAAGGAGAAAAGGAAAGATATACCCATTTGAATGCAGAGTTCTAAAGAATAGCAAGGAGAGATAAGAAAGCCTTCCTCAGTGATCAAGGCAAAGAAATAGAGGAAAATAATAGAATGGGAAAGACTAGAGATCTCTTCAAGAAAATTAAGAGGTACAAAGGGAAGTTTTAATGCAAAGATGGGAACAATAAAAGACAGAAATGGAATGGCCTAACAGTAGCAGAAGGTATTTAGAAGAGGTGGCAAGAATACACAGAAGAACTGTACAAAAAAGATCTTCATGACCCAGATAATTATGATGGTATGATCACTCACCTAGAGCCAGACATCCTAGAATGTGAAGTCAAGTGGGCCTTAGGAAACATCACTACAAACAAATCTAGTGGAGGTGACAGAATTCCAGTTGAGGCATTTCAAATCCTAAAAGATGATGCTGTGAAAGTGCTGCACTCAATATGTCAACAAATGTGGAAAACTCAGCAGTGGCCACAGGACTGGAAAATGTTAGTGTTCATTCCAATCCCAAAGAAAAGCAATACTAAAGAATGCTCAAACTACAGCACAATTGCACTCATCTCATATGCTAGCAAAGTGATGCTCAAAGTTCTCCAAGTCAGGCTTCAATAATACATGAACCATGAACTTCCAGGTGTTCACCTGGATTTACAGAAGGCAGAGGAACCAGAGATCAAATTGCCAACATCCGCTAGATCATCGAAAAAGCAAGAGAGTTCCAGAAAAATATCTTCTTCTGCTTTATTGACCATGCCAAAGCCTTTGACTGTGTGGATCACAGCAAACTGTGGAAAATTCTTCAAGAGATAGGAATACTAGAAAACCTTACCTGCCTCCTGAGAAATCTGGGTGCAGGTTGAGAAACAATAGTTAGAACTGCACAAGAAACAGACTGGTTCCAATTTGGGAAAGGAGTATGTCAAGGCTGTATATTGTCACCCTGCTTATTTAACTTATATGCAGAGTATATCATGAGAAATGCTGGGCTGGATGAAGCACAAGCTGGAATCAAGATGGCTAGGAGAAATATCAATAACCTCAGATATGCAAATGACACCACCCTTCTGGCAGAAAGTGAAGAACTAAAGAGCCTCTGGATGGAAGTAAAAGAGGAGAATGAAGAAATTAGCTTAAAGCTCAACATTCAGAAAACTAAGATCATGGCATCTTGTCCCATCACTTATGGCAAATAGATGGGGAAACATGGAAACAGTTACAGAATTTATTTTGGGAGGCTTCAAAATCACTGCAGATAGTGACTGTAGCCATGAAATGAAAAGATGCTTACTCCTTGGAAGAAAAGTTATGACCAACCTAGACAGCATATTAAAAAGCAGAGACTACTTTGCCAATGAAGGTCCGTCTCATCAAGGCTATGGTTTTTCCAGGATTCATTTATGGATGTGTCAGTTGGACTATAATGAAAGCTGAGTGCCGAAGAATTGATGCTTTTGAACTGTGGTGTTTGCGAAGACTCTTGAGAGTCCCTTGGACTGCAAGGAGATCCAACCAGTCCATCCTAAAGGAAATCAGTCCTGAATATTCACTAGAAGGACTGATGTTGAAGCTGAAACTCCAGTAATTTGGCACTTGATGCCAAGAAATGACTCCTTTGAAAAGACCCTGATGCTGGGAAATACTGAAGGCAGGAGGAAGGGGATGACAGAGGATGAGATGGTTGGATGGCATCACTGACTCAATGGAGTTGAGTTTGAGTAAACTCCGGGAGTTGGTGATGGACAGGGAGACCTGGGGTGCTGCAGTCCATGCGGTTGCAAAGAGTCAGACATCTTGAGTGACTGAACTGAACTGATTTTATAGCACAGAGTACTCTACTCAATACTGTGTGTAATAGTCTATACAGGAAGAGATCTAAAAAAACAGTGGATATATGTAAATGTATAATTGATTCACTTTGCTTTACCCCTAAAATAGCACAACATTGTAAATCAACTATACTCCAATAAAAATTGTCTTTAATTTTTCTCATGTTAAGTGTTGGTACCCTGGCTTTCTTTGATTTCTATTTCCATGGAATACCTCTTTCCATCCCATCACTTTCAGTCTGTGTGAGTCTTTAGATCTGAAGTGAGTCTCTTGTAGGCAGCATATATGGGTCTTGCATTTGTATCCATTCAGCCACTCTATGTCTTTTGATTGGAACTCTTGGTCCCTTTACATTTCAAGTACTTACTGATATGTAATGGACCTAATGAAGCAGAATATATTAAGAAGAGGTAGTAAGAATATACAAAAGAACTATACAAAAATGATCTTAATGATCCAAATAACCACAGTGGTGTGCTCACAAACCTAGAGACAGACATTGTGGAGTGTGAAGTCAAGTGGGCTTTAGGAAGCATCACTATGAACAAAGCTAGTGGAGGTGATGGAATTTTAACTAAGTTATTTCAAATACTAAAAGATGATGCTATTAAAGTGCTGCACTAAATATGTCAGCAAATTTGGAAAACTCAGTAGTGGTCACAGGACTGGAAAAGGTCAGTTTTCATTCCAATCCCAAAGAAACGCAATATGAAAAAATGTTCAAACTACCACACAATTGCACTCATCTCACACACTAGCAAAGTAATGCTCAAAATTCTCCAAGTTATGCTTCAACAGTACATGAACTGAGAATTTCCAAATAGTAAAGCTGGATTAAGAAAAGGCAGAGGAAGCAGAGATTAAAGCACCAACATCTGCTGGATCATCAAAAAAGCAAGAAAATACCAGTAAAACATCTCCTTCTGCTTTATTGACTATGCCAAAGCATTTGACTGTGTGTATCACAGCAAAGTATGGAAAATTCTTTGAGATGGGAATACCAGACCACCTTACCTGCCTCCTGAGAAATCTGTATGCAGGTCAAAAAGCAACAGTTAAAACGGTCATTGAACAACAGACTGGTTACTAATTGGGAAAGGAGTACATCAAGGCTGTATACTGTCACCCTGCCTATTTAATTTATATGCAGAATACATCATGCAAAATCCTGGGCTGGATGAAGCACAAGCTAGAATCAGATTGCCAGGAGAAATATCAATAACCTCAGATATGCAGATGACACCACCCCTTACGGTAGAAAGTGAAGAGGAACTAAAGAGCCTCTTGATTGAAGTGAAAGAGGAGAAGTGAAAAAGCTGGCTTAAAACTCAACATTCAAAATACTAAGCAATGGCTTCCAGTCCCATCACTTCATCACAAATAGATGGGGAAACAATGAAAACAGTAAGAGACTTTATTTTGGTGGGGGCCCCAAAATCACTGCAGATGGTGATTGCAGCCATGAAATTAAGACTCTTGCTCCTTGGAAGAAAAGCTGTGACCACCCTAGACAGAGTATGAAAAAGCAGAGATATTACTTTACCAACAAAAGTCCATCTAGTCAAAGTTATAGTTTTAACCGTAGTCATGTATGGATGTGAGAGTTGGACTGTAAAAAAAACTGAGCATTGAAGAATTGATGCTTTTGAACTGTGGTGTTGGAGAAGACTCCTGACAATCCCTTGGACTGCAAGGAGATCAAACTAGCCAATCTTAATCAGTCCTGAACATTCACTGGAAAGACTGATGCTGAAGCTGAAACTCCACTTTGGCCACCTGATGAGAAGAATGACTCCTTAGAAAAGACTCTGATGCTGGGAAAGATTGAAAGCAGGAGGATAAGGTGACAACAGAGAATGAGATGGTTGGATGGCATCACTGTCTCAATGGACATGAGTTTGAGCAAGCTCCAGGTGTTGTTGATGGACAGGGAAGCCTGGCATGCTGAAGTCCATGGGGTTCAAAGAGTCGGACACAACTGAATGACTGAACTGAACTGAGCAGTAGGTTAATGGGCTACTCTGGTGCTCAGTAGTAAAGAGCCCACCTGCCAGTGCAGGAGACTCTGATTTGATCCCTGGATCAGGAAGATCCCCTGCAGAAGGAAATGGCAACCCACTTCAGTATTCTTACCTAGAAAAATCCCACGGACTGATGAGCCTTGTGGGCTACAGTCCATTTGAGTCGCAAAAGAGTCAGAGAAAAAACAACAATAGAGATGAGACTATAGGCTCAAGTATACCCGAGCCATGGCTTGGAAATCTACTGGGGCTATGGAGTGAACACTACATGGACAAATAGGAGACACGACTTTAAATTCATCACCTAATCTCTTTGTATCTCAGTGTTTTCCCATTTGAAATGTAAGATTTGGACAAGTTCACCTCCAAGTCCCTTCTACCTATACAGTTGTAAGACCTTAAGAAAACAAGAGAGTTTTTCAGTTGCCTGTAGTGTGTGAGAAATCAACATGCTGTATTTTCCTAAGGTTGTGGATAATATCTAGCCTTACAGTATCTAATGAAGCTTTTCTTGTAACATATTTTTTTGAGGTACAAAAATCAGTTATAACATGGGAGGCATCCGCAAAGGGTCTACATGCTCTCCCGTTCAAACACTAAATTTTGAATGCCCAAGAAAATGACAAGAGGTGACAGCTTGGAGGGGAAAGCAGTTCTCAAAAAGGCAATTCAATCTAAGTGTGACACTTAAGGTATAGTAATATCTGGCAGGAAATCATGTATTCCCTGTAAGATCTTTACATTTCAGTTTTATAGGACTAAAAAGTAAGGAATAACTTTTAGGATATATTATCTAAAGTACTCAGCAAAGGGAACTTTAAAGCTTGAATCCTAAAAATGTACAGGTAACAAACACTAAATTTTAATATCTTGCTTTATCAATTCAAATTTCTTCATTTTGCATTTTTATATGCAAGGGTTTTTTCAATCATCTAATTTCTACATATTCCTCCACTACAAATGTATTATCCATAATAGAAACTTCCTCATGTTTCAACAGTATATTGACAGTCAAAATAACCAAAATAAAATTCTCAACCCCAAAAGGATCTCAAAATCTCAGTTATGAAAACTTAAAATATATACAGTACTATATATAAAACAGATAACCAACAAGGACCTACTGTATTGCATGTGGAACTATACTCAATATCTTGTTATAACCTATAATGGAAAAGAATGTAAAAATAATAGATATATTAAGAATTTATACATATGTGTATATAACTGAATCACTTTGCTGTACAACTGAAACTAACATAATATTGTAAATCAACTGTTTTTCAATAAAATTCAAATGAAAACTTGTTTAGAGAAAAAGTGAGCCTGTTTCTATTGTCCCATAATACTAGAAGTGCTCTTCTCTTAATATTTATATTTCATGCTGCTATTCAGTGCAAATTAAAAGCAAGAATTGAAATTTCATTAAGTAAACTGTCATTCTTAACATGACTTTACACTCTAAAGAAAAGAGAATGCTTTAAAGAAATTAATAGATTCATGTTTATAAAATAGTGCTTTTATACCTTCTCAAGTAAATATATCATTTTTAAAAAGATCTTATAATCATGAAAGTGATGTCTTATAAAATTGAAATAAAAATATTCCTTAAATTTCTGTGACTAAAACTTACTAAGATATAAAAATACTCTTAAATAAATCTTAAGAAATATTAAAAATAAATTACTAAGATGTAGCAATTTTAGGTTAATCAGATATTTAGCTAAAAAAATAAGATGGAATGTCTTCAAGTGCATTTCTCTGAATGTCCATGTTTCCATGGCAACTATCTCTTTCCTTACCTGCTTCCTAATGTCTTCATCAATCAATATTTTATGATAATTGCTTCCATGGAAATTTGAACTTATCTACTTTTTCTCTAAGCTTAAATTACCACTTTTCCAAAAAAATGAACCAAAAAGAAAAAATTTTCTGCAAATATTAATTTAGATTAGCCAGCATGTCAGGACAAATTATTTTTAAGTTTCTTATTGTCATTTTGTGTTTCATTTTACCACCTTCACTACCCCCAACTTCCCACTCTATCTACCTCTCCCTCTGCCATCCTCCCATATATTGACACATTCTTTTTTCTCTACCTTGCAAATCTCTCTTCCACCCTCAAAGCCTTTCCTCCATGAAGTTACAGACTATATATAGTAACAAGAACACTCATATATTTCAACAAAAAATTGCAACAGATCTTTTCCTCCTGAAAAAAAAATGTACATAGACATGTTAATCAATCTAGCTTAACATATATGTTGAGCACTTGCCCTGTATGTTACAGGCACTGAGCTGAGTACCTGTGAATATGACTCAGAGTAAATGGTGACATTTGTTTCAAAAGAGTTCACAGTCTTGTAAAGGTGTGCATTGGTGCTCAGTCACTTCAGTTGTGTCCAACTCTTTGTGACACAATGGACCATAGCCTGCCAGGCTTCTCTGTCCATGGAATTTCATAGTTAAGAATAATGGAATGGGTTGCCATTTCCTTCTCCAGGGAATCTTCCGGATCCCAGGGATTGAACCCGCATCTCCTGCAATGCTGAAGGTCTTCTGCATTTCAGGCAGATTCTTATGATAGCTGCTACACAAATCTCCGACCTGGTGAAAACGCTTACTGACTCCTACCCTGATTTCCTAGAAATAGCTTCACTGGTTTTGAGCTGTATTTCTGCTCTGTGTCATTCTTCCAGTGAGAGTTCTCTAAGTTGTTTTACTCCTGGCTTTTTAGTGAGACAAGAACCATCATACATACAGCCCCCTAAAGACACTGTCTTTTGGTTGCCATATCTTATGTGTTCACCAGCACTAGGAATTTCATTTTTTGTGTGTAAACAGTACAGAATAAAAACAGCAGCTCAAATGTATCATATGCTATACACTGAGCAACAACAAATTACATTCATTTTCCTGTCAAATTGTCCCAGCAATTTTGTGAAGTTCTATTATATTTTACATATAAGACAACTGAGTCTCAGATGAAGCAGCATACCTAAAGTCATATATCTACTTAGGAGTCTGAGCCAAGATTCATATTTAAGTCTTTGTAACTCCAAAACCAACATTCTTAGTTACTGGGTTTCATGTGCTGTGTCGTCAGATAATTAGTTGAGGAGAGTGAACAAGAGATGTAAGCTATAAGGGATTGAAAAGCAGAAATGGACATGAAGCTTTAGCTTTGTGCTCAGAATGAAGAGTCAACTGGTATTTACGTGCATATTTATATTCTGCCACTTTTAAGAAATCTATGCCTCCACCGGAACTTTACAGTTTGATTTCCATTTTTCTGAATGTTGACACATCACATCTACATTAACATTTCAACAAAGCTTAGTGCTAAGTATGGGAGTTAAATTCAAAGGCAAAATCAGTTTTGTTTATTCAACAGAAATACTACCAATCATTTCCTACTTATGCTGGAAATAATTTGTCTTTGAACATTTAAGAATCTGTATAAAAAATACTATTCAACAATCTGTGAGACTTCAGGGCAAGCTTTTTCTTTTCATGTAATCAATGATACAAAAGTAAATGTAGAAGATTATATACTTGAAAGTAGTAGATTAAAAGCACATTAGAGCAGAGCAGTTCTTGTGACAAAACATGTTGATTCAATGTGTCCAATACATATTTCTTTTTAATTCCCACTATATCTATGTGACTTCAAAGTGAATAGCTAACTTAGGAAGTGGAGGAGTAGAAATCTCATTAGTAAGTACAACAAAATTAATTAAGGAAATGAGAATACTCATCAGTGAAAATGAAAATTAAATGCTTGGTAAGGATTGGATTAATAAATAAATGATCAAATTGCTTATACATATTACATATTTTAAACATACAAATTACTTATCATGTTTATTACTTTCATTCTAATTCTTATTCCTGGAAGGAAGAACAAAGGCACCCAAAAGAAGACTAGATAAACCATTCAGTATAACAAAAACTCAATGAAGTTTTCCTAAAATAAAAACCATTAACACACAAGTGCACCTAAAAGTGAAGTAAAGCCACCACTAAACCTTTTTGTACTAAGATTAATGACATTAAAACTCTATGTGTTTAATCCTGAAAACTAATTATGAAACAGAGAGCACATGTGTTGTTATTCACTGATTATTTACTGCTTAAAAACTGCACTGGATAATGAATAAAATACTGGAACATGAATTTGAGAAATGCATTTTAGTCTCCACTCCACTTAGACTAGCTAAATGACCAGGACAAGTCTAATCCATCACTCTGATTCCCTCTTCTGATCTGCCTCTTGAGAAATTTGTATGCAGGTCAGGAAGCAACAGTTAGAACTGGACATGGAACAACAGACTGGTTCCAATTAGGAAAAGGAGTACGTCAAGGCTGTATATTGTCACTCTGCTTCTTTAACTTATATGCAGAGTACATCATGAGAAACGCTGGACTGGAAAAAGCACAAGCTGGAATCAAGATTGCCCAGAGAAATATCAATAACCTCAGATATGCAGATGACACCACCCTTATGGCAGAAAATGAAGAGGAACTAAAAAGTCTCTTGATGAAAGTGAAAGTGGAGAGTGAAAAAGTTGGCTTAAAGCTCAACATTCAGAAAACGAAGATCATGGCATCTGGTCCCATCACTTCATGGGAAATAGATGCGGAAACAGTGGAAACAGTGTCAGACTTTATTTTTCTGGGCTCCAAAATCACTGCAGATGGTGATTGCAGCCATGAAATTAAAAGACACTTACTCCTTGGAAGGAAAGTTATGACCAACCTAGATAGCATATTCAAAAGCAGAGACATTACTTTGCCAATAAACGTCCGTCTAGTCAAGGCTATGGTTTTTCCTGTGGTCATGTATGGATGTAATAGTTAGACTGTGAAGAAGGCTGAGTGCCGAAGAATTGATGCTTTTGAACTGTGGTGTTGGAGAAGACTCTTGAGAGTCCCTTGGACTGCAAGGAGATCCAACCAGTCCATTCGGAAGGAGATCAGCCCTGGGATTTCTTTGGAAGGAATGATGCTAAAGCTGAAACTCCAGTACTTCGGCCACCTCATGCGAGGAGTTGACTCATTGGAAAAGACTGTGATGCTGGAATGGATTGGGGGCAGGAGGAGAAGGGGACGACAGAGGATGAGATGGCTGGATGGCATCACTGACTCGATGGACATGAGTCTGGGTGAACTCTGGGAGTTGGTGATGGACAGGGAGGCCTGGTGTGCTGCAATTCATGGGGTCGCAAAGAGTCGGACACAACTGAGAGACTGAACTGAACTGAACTGAAAGAAGGAGTTTGGACTAGATTCACTCAATGATTTCTAAAGCCTCTTCTATCATTAACATCTATGATAATATTGTATAATCACACTGAAGAGAATGTCAAAGAAATATAGCACAGCTCCTACATAAAATATATAAAATATACTTACTTAAAATATAAAATATACTTACTTTAAAAAGAAGATCAAGATACAAAAAATGACACCCTGGACCCAGATAATAATTTTTTCTTTTATTTTGTTTCCCTTTGGTTAGAAATTCTAGATCATAAGCTATTTCCCAACTGAAGCTACTTTAAATATAAATACACCCACCACAAAGATTATTTCAACAATTCTAACATGTACTTTTTTCACATTTTAATACTTCTGAAATCAAGATATTCCTTAAAACTAATAATGATTTATATTCAATGACATATGGTAATAGTTACTCAATAAATAATCTGTTCCATGTATGAATGAATCAATGGGTGAAATAATAAAAGATTGATGTGAACTAAGAACAAGTTGATTTTAGTCTCTTGTTTTTATTAATGAAACCATAAGGAGTTTCTTTTATGCTTAAAAAATAAATTTAACATATTACCCTTGAAATCTATCTGTATGTAAATACTGGAAGATATATCAGCAAATTATATGTATATTTTAAAGCAACCAAAATGCTTACTTTATTTCCAAATTCATGTTTCAGAGTTATAATATGGGAAAAGCAAAAATAATCTAGGGAAAAAAACTGCAGATTTTTCTGGAAAGTTTGTGTGTGTGTGTGTTTAAATATATAACCAATATTTTATAATAACTTTAAATGAAGTATTATCTATAAAAATACCAAATCACTATTTTTTTCTTTCTTTTTTATTTTTTAAATCATGAAAGTATGATAACATATTTATAGGAGACTTGGAAAGTACAGAACAAAGTTGCATATAGTTCCACTACACATTATAATTATTTTATTAAGTAGATAAATTAAGATTTTTTAGTTGGAGTTCCAATATAAAACTCTCAAAAATTAATAGGATGAATAGACAGAAAAGTAGAAGTATATAGTAGACCTGAAAAGCACCTTGAACCAATTCAATATAATTAAGAATTATATAATTTTCACCCAATAGCTGGATACAAATTCTATTCAAGTTCCCATAAACTATAAACCAGGAGACACTGGAACATAGCCATTTAACAAGGTACAAAAATTTCATGATCTAAAGGTACTGAAATCATATAGAGTCTGTTCTCTTAGCACTGTGGAATTACGTTGAAGATATTTGAGAATAATCCTGATATTTTCAAACGCACTATGACCTTTACCAGGAAAGATCTTTGCCTTAGCCATTGAAAGCCGCAATAAAGTTAAAAAACCAAAAAGACACAGAGAGTGTGAATCATTATTTTGTACATCTGAAACCAACAAGGGAAAGTGTTTTTTTTTAACTTTCTAATTCTGTAAGAAATACCAAACACATAAATTTTATTCAGATTAATTTTTAAACAAATGCTAATAATAGGAGTTGGCACTCAAGTTGACATATATCGTGTAACATTCTAATAAAGATAGGGGATGAGAATGCAAAATGCAAGAAAGCAGTAAGACATACTGCAACTATAGAGTTCCATACAGAAAGTAGGAAAAAATAGACCAGTCCCAGAAAATAACAGATGACAAAGACAAGAATCAGTGAGACAACTTCTGATCAGCGGTCTGAGGAGAAAGCGTCACTTGGCTTCCATGTGGATGTGACCAACGGTAAACGCCAGTAGGAACCGAGAGTGCAAAAAGAGGCCATCTATTTCCTTCTGCATGTCCTTCCAGCCATGAGATGCTTATTTTTTGTTTGTTTGTTTTCTTTCTTGTCCTTTGTTTCCTTTTTAATTCATCATGACCCTCCATTTCCATAGGCAGGTTTTCCTCCTAAGGGCAGGGTTTTTCAGCTTCAGCTCACAGCCCATTAACAGTCTCACTTCCTGCTCCTTGAGGCCTAGGTTTCCCACTCCTGTCTCATAGACCGTCACTTGTCTCCTTCCTATTCCTCATCTCTGTAAGAAGTTCCTTCACTAAGATCTCCCCACTACAACCATCTGATTGGAGTTCTATTTTTGCTGTGTCTCTGACTAACAAAGGCTAGGAGAAACCCAGGTGAAACCTCCAAATGAATAATCTTGAGGAGTATGAAAATCTAATTCTGCTTAATTGTACCTTGACATTTTTTTTCACAAGTCATCTCATTACTCTCAGGAGAAAAGCACTGACTCAGCTTTGGGTGGCTCTATTGTTAAGCCTGACCTTTCTGAAACCTCATTAGGATGTTCGGCATTGGCAGTTCTAATTCGTTTCAGTAGTAAACAGGCTGGATGTTCTTTATGGATTACATTCTGCAAAAGCATCATCTATAAAACTGTCAGCTTCTGATCTGAGCTTTGAGAGTTCATTTATTTTAAAACATTTAGAAGTTGTCTACTTTGAAATTTATAAAATTAACATACCAAAAGGAAAAAATAAACACTCCTTTATTCAATGTACTTAAAAAAAAATAGTTTCTCTATTTGGTGTATAAGCTAAGTTTTTCTAGGTCTTGAAAAAATACTAACCAAACCATTTATCCATAGTAGTATGTCAGACAGGTACAACAGTGCCTGGAGGGCTCTAAGACCTCAGGGACAACATACGTGGTAGATTGGTGGTACCCTGGGAAAGGGTGCTGGAGCAGGAAAGCAAAGAAATGAGAGATGTTGCAGAACTGTCTACTGGACAGCCTAAAGAGCACCTAGATAATAACCCTTTATCCTCTTATGTTGTAGGCTTAGTAGCTAGTCAGCTCACTAGCCAAGGACTTAAGTAATTTTTCTCAGGACTCAAGGTTTTCAAAATTATAAAGGCAACCAGAATAATAAATAGCGTCAAGACAGCTTGGTATTAGGAAGTTCAAGGTAATATAGTCTGTGTATAGGAAACAGGCTCCAGATACTCCTAGGTGCACATATTTGAGAAAGCAGCCAGAAGGTTGTAAGTCACATGCTCCTGGCTCCCAGACTGTCATAACTCAATGCATATCACTGAAACAATAAAAAAATAAAGCCTTGTTCTTACAGTCCTCAAAATGCCATCCTTCACAAAACTGTTAAAACTGAGGCTGACATCACCAGTGTCTGAGGGTCCTCCACCTTGATTTTTTATGGTCTCTTGTTACCAAGACCTAAGATGTTAGATATTTTTATTGCTCATTAAAGCAAGACTCTAGCGATATTCTTTGTATACTGAGCATTTGCACGGTTCAAGGCAGAAACCCATGTCCTTAACACTTGTTTAATCTGCTGCAGCTTCCCAGTGAGAACAAAAGGCCTTTCATCCTCACTCACACTCACTCATTCATGTACCTACCCAATTGTTTACTTCAGTAAACCTCTCTCTGGTGTGTAATCCACGCCAAATCTATGCTATAACGTACCTGAATAGATCACACCTTTGCCAGTGCCTAGCTTTGAGGAGTTCAAGTTTCATGTGAAGGTAAGTAAATTGTAAAACAGAGAACATAACATGCAGGAGCACTATGGACTGAGTACACAGTTGATGGGAGTAGCTAATACTTCCTTGAAGACGTGAAGGAAGCCTTAAGGAAGAGTAACACTGGAGTTGTATTTAAGGAATGAATAGGTTGGTAACATGTAAGCTGGTTCAGCCACTATGGAGAACAGTATGCAGGTTCCTTTTTAACAAACTAAAAACAGAGCTACCACATGATCCTGCAATCCCATCCCTGGGCATATATCCAGAGAAAACTATGAATTGAAAAGATACAAGCACCCCAATGTTCATAGCCACGTTATTTACAATAGCCAAGACATGGAAGCAAACTAAATGTCCATTGACAGATAGATGAATAAAGATGTGATGTGTGTGGGGGAGTGGAGTGTGAGCATGTGTGTGTGTGTGTGTGTATCTTCAGTCTCTGTTAGTTTAACGCAACACCTATCACCTCTGAGAGAGTCATGTTAGTTCAGAGAGAAGGTGGTAATACTTTCTAGGGAAGACTGTCTCACTGAAGCTACCAAAAAGACCCAGCTGGAGATTTCTCTATAGAAATGAACACCAGCTCAATGGCCTACTTGTTAGAATAAAGATTCTCTTCCCATTATTTATAAGATATCTGAACTTAATGTTAAACGAGAAAACAATCCCTTAACTTTTAAGACAGAGCTGAAATGGATAAATGTTGAACTATGTTTAAGAATGAGATGGATCAAATATTATTTAAGAAGATATAGAAGTTTGAAACACAGGTATCTATTTTAATTCAAGTATCAAAAATAGCTCTATAAGACTCTTCTCACTTACATGCAATCTTATATGGGTTCATGACCAGAAGAACCAGAAGCGGACATTTAACTATTGGATCTATAATGTGTACTCAAGAACTGTATCGTCCATCATGTGGTCTCAATAGAAAGGCCCAATAAGTGCTGATTCATCTATTATTTTCTGCCCTTCCTTAAATTTATGGAAGACTTGGGCATTTTGTTCAGAGACACTTTAGCAGTCTACTTTCTTATAAATAATTATAAGCACATTGGAGAAACTAACTTATTCTACTCATAAAATTAGGACAAATAGAACATGCAAGGGGTTTGATCTGAATTAAAAAAAAAACACAATATACTTTAAAAAACCATCATAAGCACCATATTTCATAAGAGTGTCAGGGTAGGTTGATTATTTTTTTGAAAACTCCTTATCAAAAATGCTGAAATCTATTGAGACAAATGCAACTATGTATGCAAATTTTTATATCATCCCTGATTCCATGGCCATTTATAAAACATTATCCCTTAGTATGTGTGTAATTTCAATAGTTAACAATATCAATAAACAGTTTTTCATTAACCTAATCATTTCCAAACAAGTTTCACTTCAACACATTATATTTGTTACATTCCTAATTGAAATCCTTTGACATTCAAACCATTCTGAGGTATTCAGCTAAGTTTGATCAACATATAAAATTACACTTTGTTACAACTGAGTAGCAATTCTTAGAGTAAAACATTTAATATCTTAAATCAGGAATGATCTTCCCTTTCACTTTTTGCTTAGTTAAATCCTGCTCATCTTTCTCTTCATCAAGGAAACCTTGTCTAGACTTCTCTAATTTGGTCAAATCCTTGCTTTACATCTTCTCACAGAGATGTGCACCTTCTTTGTACTTGTTATAGACACAATTTTACATTTGTATAAGTGATTATTTGGTTAAGGTCTACAAGTTCTAGAAAGACAAGAACTGTGTTTGCTTCTTTTTCACTACCACATCTCCAGTGATGAATGGAAGAATGAAATTCCATTAGACAAACTGTTGAACAAGGCAGGTCATGGAATTGGGTTTCAAGGATAGTAAAGCTTGCTGCAATTATGAGTGAATAAGAAGCCGGCAACAAAGAAAGGTCGTATATTTGGAGAAGCTGCAAGAATTTGACTGTGAATATGTAAGAGCGCACAGTCAGGACAGTAAAGAGTTGTTGACAAAGTTGACCAGGACACCAGAACAATGATCAGGGATGCTTCTGTGGACACCGTGAGTCATCATCATACCGCAATAAGAGAGTGTGCTGCGTTGTGACTATCACTTTGTGGTTTCGAGTGGTTTTCAGTCTTCTGATTCCCTCAAGGGTATTCCCCAAACCTACAACTTTTAAGAGTGTGTTACAAGCATCAAAGCTTTTGAGAACTATTCCTGTAAGTCCTAATATCCCTATTAAGAAAATGTAAAAGTTAGAAAAGATTATTGCTTCCCACCTTGATTACATATTAGAATTACCTGGGGAGCTGTCAAAAAACAAAAAACAAAAAACCCTAAACCAGAGCCCAATAACCACTTTAGTCCAAGCAAAAAAATCCCTGAGTATGTGGTCCAGATTTGAATTTAATTCTTAGTCTCCAGCAATTCCAAGGGATAACCAGGATTGAAAACCAATGAGAAAGGAAATTTTCACCTTCTCCTTTGCTCTAATATCTTGTCATGCCAACTTAGTAAGAAACTAGACAAGAGACACATTCCCATCTTCACAGTTTCGTGAGGGTTTTAAGTTTGGTCTCTTTCAAATCCTCACTGTGTAAAATCGCAAGGGCACAAAACGAATGCTATCTCCTATGAAGCAGCTGTGTGCAAATAAGTCTCACAAGGCCTTAGCTGATTGATATTTTAATCAGGTCAGTGTGCAGAATAGCTGTGCCAACAGAACTATCAGCTTCCAGGTTCCGCTATGTGTGGGAGGGCTGCATAAACACCTACACTTCTTAGTCACCTGTCACCAAAAGCGATTTTCCTAGAATATAGAGACCCATGCTAATAAACATGTTCTTCATTGCACTCAAGTGGGGATGTAAATTTTAATACTAATAGTCAACAGTTTAAAACATAAAAATGTATTTCATAGAATTTGCAATGGATAATGCAATCCAGATACCAGAAGTTTTCTTTTTAGAAACCTCTTAACACACAGTAGTTACTGTTTTTCATATAATCTTAACATTGAAAGGTTTTTGAAAGTTAGTCTGTCTAATATCCTATTAAATTCAACCCAAAGGTTGAAATTCCACTACAGGATACTTTATAAACCACTGTCCATCCTCTGCTTAAACACATCCTTTTGTGGGTAAACCTGACGTCCAAGTGTCACCAATTTCACTGTTATTTCTATTTGTCAGGTTTCTCTGGTGCTTAGTTGCTCAATTGTGTCTGACTCTTTGCAACTCCGTGGACTGCAGCCCACTAGGCTTGTCTGTCCATGAGGATTCTCCAGGCAAGAATACTGGAGTGGGTTGCCATGCACTCCTCCAGGGGATATTCCCAACCCAGGGAATGAACCCAGATCTCCCACATTGCAGGCAGATTCTCTACTGTCTGAGCCACCAGGGAAGCCCAAGAATACTGGGATGGGTAGCCCATTCCTTCTTCAGGGGATCTTCCTGACCCAGGAATTGAACCAGGGGTATCCTGCATTGCAGGCAGACTTTTTACCAACTGAGTTACCAGGATTCTCTTGGGTGAACTTAAAAGAAACTTCCCTCATCTTTTATGATCATCTCTTTTTCCTAATTCACTTGAAGTCACATGCTGTTGTTTAGTGGCTAAGTCATGTCTGATTATTTTGTGAACCCATGGACTGTAGCCCACCAGGCTCCTCTGTCCATGGGATTTCCCAGGCAAGAATACTGGAGTGGGTTGCTATTTCCTTCTCCAGGGTATTTTCCCAATTCACGGATTGAAGCCATGTCCCCTGCATTGGCAGGAGGATTCTTTACCACTGAGCCACCATATAGGACAAGTCAAATTTCCTATACCATCTGAAAGCATTCTAAAGTCCTGGAAGACAGCATCTCTAAGTTGACTCCCCCAGTAGACACTTCAAAGCCTCTTCTGTTAACACTCCATGGTGCTGATGGATGGAATGCTATCTTTAGGTGCTATAACTACTACAGTTCCCTTGATTAGCATCCAACAGTTTATCTGTCGAATAGAAAGAATGCATTTTAAAAAGAAACTCGGGGGCTTCCCTGGTGGCTCAGTGGTAAAGAATCTGCTTGCTAAATGCAGGAGGTGCAGGTTCAACCCCTGGGTCGGAAAGATCCCCTGGAGAAGGAAATGGCAACCCATTCCAGTATTCTTTCCTAGAGAATGGCATAAACAAAGAAGCCTGGAAGGCTACAGTCCATGAGGTCACAAAAGAGTTGGACATGACTTGGACTAAACAACAACAACAAAGAAACCCATAGCAATGCCTGTCTTTATATCTTAACCAAGACATTACAGCATTTCACTTAATTGGTTAGGCAAAATTATCCATTTCCATGGCTCAGGGAATGGAATATTAGCAATTTTCAAACGCTAAAATGGGTGATGTATTCAACATTTTGCAAACTAGATGAATAAGCACCCCCCTCCCATTTCCGCTCCTAAAACAAGCAAAGATCCATTTGGGGAACCAAGTGCAGCCACTTAAATTGCTTCCTTGTGAACATCACTATTATGTCCTTCTCTCCCTGGAGACAATTAAGAACGTCTAAAACATATGTTCAGAAGCAGTAAGAGGTTATTGAAAATGTCTCCCTTTTTGCTAACACAAAACTCATGGTTTCCTTTTATTTAAATAAAATAATAAGATTCCAACAGATTACATGGTGACAATATTATCTTTCATTAATTCTAAACAGTGTAGTTTACAGGACTGCCACAAAGCCTTGAAAAAAGAAAAGGAAAAAAATCTTAATGTTGAACAAAAGCTTAGAGATTTTATAACTCAGCCTCCTCTCCATCCTCTTCTTCATGAAACTAAGAAGTCTTTACTCTCAGTGGGAGGATAGTTTGAACTCATGTCCAGGAGATGTCAGATGTTTGGCTCCTTCTTTAGAAGGCTATTTCTTTAGAAAGTATGGCTACTTAAACACTTCCCCATTCTCAAAGCACAGATTGCAATAAAATAATAAATGCTATCTTATAAATCAATTTCAGTCACTATCAAATCAGAAGACAGTATAAAATCACAATATTTAATCCATCTCACCCAGTTCTTTCCTCTCAAATAATGTTAAAATTTGTCATTCTCATATTCTATGAGGTCCACAGTTTTGGCTGTAGGTATAATCTAATCTTTACCAGGGGATTAGACTCTCATTTTCAAGGGATGAATTCTAGAGTTTTCTTGAAAAAGGGAAAACAACCTACTTGCAGCTGACAGAATATGCTGCCCACTTCTATCTCTACTCTGTTGACGGCCTATCAGTTCAGTTCAGTCACTCAGTCGTGTCCGATTCTTTGCGACCCCATGGACCGCAGCATGCCAGGCTTCCCTGTCCATCACTCTCCCAGAGCCTACTCAAACTCATGTCCATTGAGTCGGTGATGGCATCCAACCATCTCATCCTCTGTCGTCCCCTTTTATTCCTGCTTTCAATCTTTCCCAGCATCAGGGTTTTTTCCCAATGAGTCAGTTCTTTGCATCAGGTGACCAAAGTACTGGAGCTTCAGCTTCAGCATCATTTCTTCCAGTGAATATTCATATGGCACATGGCATATCACTGATGCTCTAATATTTCTCTTATGTCTATTTTACCTATTAATCTGTCTCTCAACAGATTAATAAGAAGGATACCCTTATTCCAGTCTCAGGAAGAGGAAAAAGGGCCTCACAAGCAAGAGACACTTAATATTTAAGAATTTGAACATGGTTGCCTATATATTCCTATAGCTGAAATGAAAGATTATTCAGTGATCTAAAGCAGCATTGTCCAAACAAGAACCTAGTGTATAGCACAGGGAACTCTGCTCATGATTATGTGACAACCTAAATGGGAAAAGAATTCAAAAAGAAGTGAATACATGTGTGTGTGTATGCATATATATATATATAAACTGAATCACTTTGCTGTACACCTGAAACTATCACAACATTGTTACTCAACTATATTCCAATATAAAATTAAAAAGTGAAAAACACATGAATATTTCCAAAGTAAGAAACAGGAATAAAATTATAATGAATGATCCAAATAAATTTCAAAATAAATAAATAAAGCAGCATTGTCCAATAGAATATGTGAGACACAAAAGGAAAACACACTGTAAATGTTCTAGTAGCCACATTAAAAGAAGCAAATAAACAAGGAAAGTTAATTTTAATATATACAGAGTACATCTTGAGAAACGCTGGGCTGGAAGAAGCACAAGCTGGAATCAAGACTGCTGGGAGAAATATCAATAATGTCAAATATGCAGATGACACCACCCTTATGGCAGAAAGTGAAGAGGAACTAAAGAGCCTCTTGATGAAGGTGAAAGAGGAGAGTGAAAAAGTTGGCTTAAAGCTCAACATTCAGAAAACGAAGATCATGGCATCTGTCCCATCAGTGTCAGACTTTATTTTTTAGGGCTCCAAAATCACTGCAGATGGTAATTGAAGCCATGAAATTAAAAGACACTTACTCTTTGGAAGGAAAGTTATGACCAACCTAGATAGCATATTGAAAAGCAGAGACATTACTTTGTCAACAAAGGTCCGTCTAGTCAAGGCTATGGTTTTTCCAGTGGTCATGTATGGATGTGAGAGTTGGACTGTGAAGAAAGCTGAGCACCAAAGAATTGATGCTTTTGAACTGTGGTGTTGGAGAAGACTCTTGAGAGTCCCTTGGACTGCAAGGAGATCGAACCAGTCCATTCTAAAGGAGATCAGTCCTGGGTGTTCTTTGGAAGGAATGATGCTAAAGCTGAAACTCCAGTACTTTGGCCACCTCATGGGAAGAGTTGACTCATTGGAAAAGACTCTGATGCTAGGAGGGATTGGGGGCAGGAGGAGAAGGGGACGACAGAGGATGAGATGGCTGGATGGCATCCCTGACTCAATGGACGTGAATTTGAGTGAACTCTGGGAGTTGGTGATGGACAGGGAGGCCTGGTGTGCTGTGATTCATGGGGTCACAAAGAGTCGGACACGACTGAGCAACTGAACTGAACTGAACTACTTAGCCAAACATATCCAAAATATTATCATTTCACATATAACCTATACAAACTTACTTTGACATAGTTTACATTATATTTTCTTTAATATGAAGTCTTCAAAATGTGGTGCACAGTTTATATTTATATCACATCTCGGTTTGGACCAACCATATTGAAGTGCTCACAGTCACATATGTGGATAGTTGGTACCATGTTAGACAGCACAGAGGATCCTACATCTCACTGAATGTTCTTTCAGGGAGAAAAAAGTTATTGTATTATATATTTTAAATAAAAGAACAAGTTTCATAACATGTTAAAACTCTTAAAAATTTATTAGGTCCTATGTACTTTTTTCTCTCCCATTTTTGCACAATTCCTAAAGATTTAGAAGTAGTATCAAGAACATTAAAGAAATGTTTTATATCCAGTAGTCTTACAAATCTTATTCCTGAAGCTTCAGAATACAATGATAAATAAAGCCAGATGGAGAACCACAAGACATCATTTACTGGTTGTAGTCCCTTCTGAACCAAATAAGAGCCGTTGGTATTCATGAAACGTATTATATCATAGTAGTTTAAGAATTAATCTTGGAAGAACTGTCATTTATGATTTAGTTTTCACAGAACAACTTACTTTAAAAGTGTTTCTGAAGTCAGGGCTAGATTACTAATGTGTATCTAGACTTGGGATTCTATTTGGACTTTTTCCTTGCTCACCCCTGCTTTAGCCAAAAATTGTTTTAAGTTCCCTAAGATTCCACTGTAAGAGGTACCTTAAAAACAATGCAATAAACCAAAAAAAAAAAAAAAGCTCTCTCTTGATTCCACATTATATAGGGAAATTTTAAAATACATATATATATATAAATGCTAGCTTCTGAAAAATTCCCACCTTTTAAAAATGACTTATGCTGTCATAAGGCTAGAACAATGCTAAGTAGAAACAAAGGAAGAATGAATCATTGTACTTAAGAAATATGCAATCTAAAAGGCTGTATATCTGAAATGAATATAATACTATATATCAAATATACTTCAATAAGTAAATGAATAAGTATTTAACAAAAAAAAAAAAGGGGAGGGGGAAGTCTGGCATGACTAATGTTGTGATAATTTAGTAGACCATCAGGAAGTTTCCATAGCTTCTTATCCTTATTCATTAGAGGGCAGACAGAATGAATACCAGAATCACAGAAAACCAACCAAACTGATCACATGGACCACAGGCTTTCTAACTCAATGAACCATGCGCCATGCCATGTAGGGCCACCCAAGACAGATGGGTCATGGAGAAGAGTTCTGACAAAACATGGTCCACTGGAGAAGGCAATGGAAAAACACTTCAGTATTCTTGCCTTGAGAACCCCATGAACAGTATGAAAAGGGAAAAAGGTAGGAAACTGAAAGATGAATTCCCCAGGTCGGTGGTGTCCAATATGCTACTGGAGAAGAGTGGAGAAATAACTCCAGAAAAAATGAAGAGATGGAGCCAAAGTGAAAACGCCAAGTTGTGGACATGACTCATGGATGTGACCCATGATGGAAATAAAGTCCAATGCTGTAAAGAACAATACTGCACAGGAACCTGGAATGTTCGGCCCATGAATCAAGGCAAATTGGAAGCAATCAGACAGGAGATAGCAAGAGTGAACATCGACATTTTAGGAATCAGCGAAAATGAAAATGGACTGGAATAGGTGAATTTAATTCAGATGACCATTATATCTACTACTATGGGCAAGAATACCTTAGAAGAAATGGAGTAGCCCTCATAGTCAACAAAAGAGTCTGAAATGCAGTTACTTGGGTGCAAGCTCAAAAACAACAGAATGATCTCTGTTCATTTCCAAGGCAAACCAATCAATATCACAGTAATACAAGTCTATGCTGAAGTTGAACGGTTCTGTGAGTACCTACAAGACCTAGAACTAAAACCCAAAAAAGAAGTCCTTTTCTTCATAGAGGACTGGACTGCAAAAGTAGGAATTCAAGAGATACCTGAAGTAACAGACAAATTTGGCCTCAGAGTACAAAATGAAGCAGGGAAAGGGCTAACAGAGTTTTGCCAAAAAAATGAACTGGTCATAGCAAACACCCTCTTCCAACAACACAAGAAAAGACTCTACACATGGACATCACTAGATGGTCAATACCAAAATCAGATTGATTATATTCTTTGTAGCCAAAAAGGGAGAAGCTCTATACAGACAGCAAAAACAAGACCAGGAGTTGACTGTGGTTCAGATCATGAACTCCTCATTGAAAAATTAAGACTTAAAGAAAATAGGGAAAACCACTAGACCATTCAGGTATAACCCAGGTCAAATCCCTTATGATTAAGGAAGTGGAAGTGACAAATAGATTCAAAGGATTAGATGTGATAGACAGAGTACCTGAAGAACTATGGACAGAGGTTCATGACATTGTACAGGAGGCAGTGATCAAGGCCATCCCCAAGAAAAGGAAATGCAAAAAGGCAAAATGGTTGTCTAAGGAAGACTTACAAATAGTTGAGAAAAGAAGAGAAGCTAAAGGCAAAGGAAAAAAGGAAAGATATACCCATCTAAATGCAGAGTTCTGAAGAATAGCAAGGAGAGATAAGAAAGCCTTCCTCAGTGATCAATGCAAAGAAATAGAGGAAAACAATAGAATGGGAAAGATTAGAGATCTCTTCAGGAAAATTAGAGATACCAAGGGAAGTTTTCATGCAAAGATGGGAACAATAAAGGACAGAAATGGTATGTACCTAACAGAAACAGAAGATATTAAGAAGAGGTGGCAAGAATACACAAAAGAACTATACAAAAAAGATCTTCATGACCCAGATAACCACCATGGTGCGATCACAAACCTAGAGCCAGACGTCCTGGAATGTGAAGTCAAGTTGGGCTTAGGAAGCATTACTATGAACAAAGCTAGTAGAGGTGATGGAATTTCAGCTGAGCTATTTCAAGTTCTAAAAGATGATGCTGTGAAAGTGCTGCACTCCATATACCAGCAAATGTGGAAAACTGAGCAGTGGCCAGAAGACTGGAAAGGTCTGCTTTCATACCAATCCCAAAGAAAGACAATGCCAAAGAATGCTCAAATTAGCACACAACTGCACCCATCTCACACGCTAGCAAAGCAATGCTCAAAATTCTCCAATCCAGGCTTCAACAGTACGTGAACCATGAAATCCCAGATGTTCAAGCTGGATTTAGAAAAGGCAGAGGAAGACAGAGATCAAACTTCCAACATCTGTTGGATCATAGAAAAAGCAAGAGAATACCAGAAAAACATCTATTTCTGCTTCGTTGACTACATCAAAGTCTTTGACTGTGTGGATCACAACAAACTGTGGAAAATTTTTAAAGAGATGGGAATACCAGACCACCTGACCTGCCTCCTGAGAAATCTGTATGCAGGTCAAGAAGCAACAATTAGAACTGCACATGGAACAAGACTGGTTCCAAATTGGGAAAAGAGTACAATAAGGCTGTATATTGTCACCTTGCTTATTTACCTCATATACAGAGTACATCATGAGAAATGCCAGGCTGGATGAAGCACAAGCTGGAATAAAGATTGCCAGGAGAAATATCAGTAACCTCAGATATACAGATGACACCACCCTTATGGAAGAAAGTGAAGAGGAACTGAAGAACCTCTTGAGGAAAGTGAAACAGGAAAGTTTCTATTTCAGAAAAAACTGGCTTAAAATTCAACACTCAAAATACAAAGATCATGGCAACCAGTCCCATCACTTCATGGCAAATAGATGGGGAAACAATGGAAACAGTGAGAGTTTTTAATATCTTGGGCTCCAAAATTACTGCAGATGGTGACTGCAGCCATGAAATTAAAAGACGCTTACTCTTTGGAAGAAAAGCCATAACAAACCTAAACAGCATATTAAAAAAACAGACATTACTTTGCCAACAAAGGTCCATCTAGTCAAGGCTATGATTTTTCCAGTAGTCATGTATGGTGTGAGAGTTGGACTATAAAGAAAGCTGAGCACTGAAGAACTGATGCTTTTGAACTATGATGTTGAAGAAGACTCTAGAGTCCCTTCTACTGCAAGTAGATCAAACCAGTCAATCCTAACGGAAATTAGTCCTGAATATTCATTGGAAGGACTGATACTGAAGCTGAAGCTCCAATACTTTGGCCACCTGATGCAAAGAACTGAACTCATTGGAAAAGACTGGGAAAGACTGAGGGCAGGAGGAGAAAGGGGTGACAGAGGATGAGATGGCTGGATGGCATCACTGACTCGATGGACTTTAGTTTGAGCAATCTCCAGGAGTTGGTGATGGACAGGGAAGCCTGGTATGCTGCAGTCTATGTGGTTCCAAAGACTTGGACACGACTGAGCAAATGAATTGAACTGAACTGAATATAGTAAGAAAATGGCTTTTCTTTTTAAATTTACATAGGAGCTTCTCTGGTGGCCCAGTGGTAAAGAATCTGCCTGACAATGCAGTATTTCCAAGTGATGGGGTTTGATCCCTGAGTCGGTAAGAGGAAATGGCAACCCATTTCAATATTATTGCCTGGAAAATTCCATGGACAGAAGAGCCTAGTACTACAGTCTATGGGGTCACAAAGAATCAGACATGACTGAACACACACACTGGCACATTGATATATAATATTAGATTAATTTCAGGTGCACAATACAGTGACTCAATAATTTAATAGATTATACTCCACTGTGTTGTGTTTGTATGCTTATGTTAATTCGCTCCATCATATCTGACTCTTTCAGACCCCACGGATGGTAGTCCACCAGGCTCCTCTATCCACGGAGATTCTCCAGCCAAGGATACTGGAGTGGGTTGCCATGCCCTTCTCCAGGGGATCTTTCCAATCCAGGGATCAAACCCAGGTCTCCTGCATTGCAGGTAGATTCTTTACTATCTGAGCCACCACAGAAGCCCAATTAAGTAGCTCCATTAATTGTTATCAAACAAAACTGTCTATATTCATTGTGGTGCACATTGCAATCTTGTATCTTACTTACTTTATACCTAGTAGTTTTTACCTCTTAATCTTCTTCCTCTATCTTGCCCCTCTGTCAACCCCTCTCCCCAAGGGTAATCACTAGTTTGCTCTCCATATCTGTGAGTCTGTTTCTGTTTTGCTATATTTATTCATTTGTTCTATTTTCAGATTCCACATATAAGTGAAAACATAGCATTTGTCTTTGTCTGACTTATTTCACTAGTCACAATACCCTCCAAGTCTATCATATTGTTGCAAATGGCAAGTTTATCCTTTTATAGGCTGAGATGACTCAATAGTATTTCAGTGTGTGTGTTTTATATATACATATATAAAGAATATACCACATCTTCTTTATTCATTCCAACCAGTCCATCCTAAAGGAGATCAGTCCTGGGTGTTCATTGGAAGGACTGATGTTGAAGTTGAAACTCCAGTACTTTGGCCACCTGATGTGAAGAGCTGATTCATTTGAAAAGACCCTGATGCTGGGGAAGATTGAGGACAGGAGGAGAAGGGGACAAGAGAGGATGAGATGGTTGAATGGCATCACCGACTCAATGGACATGGGTTTGGGTGGACTCCGGGAGTTGGTGATGGACAGGGAGGCCTGGCGTGCTGCGGTTCATGGGGTCGCAAAGAGTCAGACACAACTTAGCGACTGAATTGAACTGTTGATGATCACTCGGGTTGCTTCCATACCTTGGCTATTATAAATAGTGCTGCTATGAATATTGGGTGTGTATATCTTTTCAAGTAAGCATTTTCATTTTTTGATATATACCTAGAAGTGGAATTGCTTGATCATATTAATTTTTGAGGAGCCTCCATACTATTTCCCAAGGTGGCTGTACCAATTTACATTCCCACCAACAGTGTACTAGGGTGGCTTTTTCTCCACACTGTTGCCAACATTTATTATTTGTTGTCTTTTTGATAAGAGCCGTTCTGACAGGTGTGAGGTAATATTTCATTGTAGTGTCAATTTGCATTTCCCTGATGATTGGTATTGAACATTTTTTCATGTGCTTGTTGGCCAACTGTATGACTTCTTTGGACAGTTTTTCACAATATGTGCAAAAATAAATTTTAAATGGATTAAAAGCATAAATGAAGTCATAGAACTTCTTGAAGAAAACTAGCGGTGTACTCTTTGACATGTCTTAGCAATTTTTTTTTTTTTGGCGAAAAAAGGAATAGCAAAAGCTAAACAAATGGAATCTAATCAAACTTAAAAGGTTTTGCACAGCAAAGGAAACCAGTAACAAAATGAAAAAGCATCCTATTGAACAGGAGAAGTATCTGCAAACGATATGTTTTATAAAGAGTTAATATCCAAACCATATAAAGAGCTCATACAAATCAGTTTCAAAAACCAAACAACTCAATTAAAAAATAGGCAGACAATCTGAACGGCTATTACTCTTTTCAGTATCTCTGCCACTTAGCAGAGTTTCTGGCGTATAAAGTACTCTATAAATATTCACTGAATGAAGGGTATAATTCCCTCAGTGAATTCTCATGATACAGCAAACTGAGAGTTTCCATAACAAATCTGTTTTACATTGTTGTTGTTGTTCAGTCGCCTAGTCACATCCAACACTTTGAGACACCATGGAATGCAGCACGCCAGGCCTCCTTGTCTCTCACCATCTCCCGTAGTTTGCTCAAGTTCATGTCCATTGTATTGGTGATGCCATCCAGCCATCTCATCCTCTGACGCTCTCCTCAACTCTGCCTTCAATCTTTCCCAGCATCAGGGACTTTTCCAATGAGTCGTCTTTTTCATCAGATAACCTAAATACTGGAGCTTTAGCTTTAGCATCAGTCCTTCCAGTGAATATTCAGGGTTGATCTCCCTTAAGATTGACTGCTTTGATCTCCCTGCTGTCCAGGGGACTTTCAGGAGTCTTTTCCAGCACCACAGTTCGAAGGCATCAATTTTTTGCATTCTGCATTCTTTACGGTTCAGCTGTCACAACCACACATGACCAGTGAGAAGACCATCGCCTTGAATAAGACTATGCATAGACTATGCAAAGACATAGCATAGACTAATCGGACCTCTGTCAGCAGAGTAATGTCTCTGCTTTTCAACACACTGTCTAGGTTTGTCATCGTTTTCCTGCCAAGAAGCAATTGTCTTCCGATTTCATGGCTACAGTCAACGTCCACTGTGATTTTGGAGCCCAAGTAGATGAAATCATCAGTACTTTCACCTATTCCCCTTCTATTGGCCATGCAGTAGTGGGACTGAATGCCATGATCTTGGTTTTTTTTTTTTAAATATTTAATCTTAAACCAGCTCTTTCACTCTCCTTCACCCTCATCAAGAGGCCCTTTAGTTCCTCTTCGCTTTCTGCCATTAGAGTGATCATCCGCATATCTAAGATTGTTGATGTTTCTCCTCCCTATCTTGATTCCAGCTTTTAACTCATCCAGCCTGGCATTTCTTATGATGTGCTCAGCATATAGCTGAGGGGACAGCAGACAGACCTGTCATACTCCTTTCTCAATCTTGAACCAAACAGTTATTCCATACAGTGTTCTAACTATTGCTTCTTGACCTGCATACAGGTTTCTCAGGAGACAGGTAAGATGGTCTGGTATTCCCATCTCTCTAAGAGCTTTCCACGGTTTGTCATGATCCACACAGTCAAAGGCTTTAGTATAGTTGATGAAATGGAAATAGACGTTTTTCTGAAATTCCCTTGCTTTCTCTATAATCTAGCAAATGTTGGCAATTTGATCTCTAGTTCTCTTCCTTTTCTACACCCAGCTTGAAATCTGGAAGTTCTTGGTTCGCATAATGCTGAAGTGTAGCAAGCATGATTTTAATTTTGATCTTATGAGCATGGGAGATAAATGCAACTGTCCAATGGTTAGCACATTCTTTGGTGAGCTACTCCTCTTGGGAATTGGGATGAGGATTGACCTTTCTAATCCTGTGGCCAAAGCTGGGTCTTCCAGATTTGCTGACATAATGAATGCAAAACCTTGATGGCATCATTCTTTCGGGATCTGAATAGTTCTGCTGGAATTTCATCACATCTACTAGCTTTATTAACAGCAGTGCTTCTTAAGGCCCACTTGACTTCTTGACTTCACACTCCAGAATGTCTGGCTCTGGGTGACTAACCACACCATCAGAGTAATCCAGTTCATTAAGATCTTTTTTATACAGTTCTTCTGTGTATTCCTTCCACCTCTTCTTGATCTCTTCAGTGTCTACTAGGTCTTGCCCATTTTTATCCTTTATTATGTCCATCTTTAGGAGACACGTTCCCTTGATGTTTCCAGTTTTCCTGAAGAGATCTCTAATCTTTCCCCTTTTGTTGTTTTCTTCAATTATTAAGCATTGTTCATTGAAGAGGGCCTGCTTGTCTCTTCTAGCTATTTTTTGGAACTCTGTGTTTAATTGGATGTACCTTTCCCTCTCTTCCTTGCTTTTTGCTTCATAGGGGATGGTGATTTGAACATATATTTTATATGTAGCATAAGAACATGGTAGAAGTAAATCAAATAAATTAAAAACAATAAAAAAACTGTACTTCCTTCAATATGATATGAAATGTGTACATGCTTATATTAATTTTTTATTACTGCCCTAAAAATTATGACAAATTTAGTGGTTAAACAATGCAAATTTGTTATCTTAGAGTTCTGGAAGTCAGACAGCTGACATAAGTCTCATTTTGGTAGGTGACAGCAAGGCTACGTTCCTTTCTGGAAGCTCTAGGGGCAATCCATCTCCTTATCTTTTCCAGCTTCTAAATGTTACCTGTATCCTTGACACACAGCGACCTTCCTCCATTTCCAAAGCCATCAACATTACATCTCTGGTCATTCGGCTATAGTCTCATACCTCTCTGATCACAAGAGAAAGCGAAAAAATGCTATATTTACCTCTAAACGGCTATATATCTCTTTCTCCCTCTCTTCTCCTCTCTCTCTCTCTCTTTTTTTCCCTCTCTTTCATTCTCTCTTTGTCTCTCTTTCCATTTTTCTGTACTAGGCCAAGGGTCTGAAAAAATAGAGATCACATAAAGATAGTAATTTAAGTTGAAATTGAAAGTTTTATTTAATTCCCCCTGGCTATCTGTTTCTTATTGCCTTCAGTAGTTCCCTCAGCCCAATATTTCCTACATTGTAGAAGAATGATAAAAAACAATTAGATATCAGAGATAAAATATCATCTATACACCAGATTATAAAATGCATCTGAATAATAAAATTAAGACAATCATAGGTAAAATATAGTTAAAACCACTTTGGCCTTTATTTTTTCATCCTAAGAGAAGTGTAGCCAGAAAAATCCACATATTTGTATTAAACAAGTAGCAGCTCTACTGAAATATGAATTCAAACTGTTGAGCACTGAACCATTTCTGATATTTACCTTTTTGAGGACAAAATATTCGATCTGAAACTCCCTGTCAACCTCACTATTAAAATCTAATATATTAACATACTTAAATGCAAAATTTTTCAGGGTTTTTGCTTCAACGGTCTATTTTATATCACAACATTTCATCTCCTATCCATGTTCAGGTTTCACACACATCATTTTAGGTGCAAAAGTAAGCTTTAAAAAGTAAAAACTATATCTGGCCTGTTAAAATCTAGAATTGAGGCACAGGGAAAAAGCACCTACATAAATCCAAGCCCACACAAAAAAGGCACAGTTATAGAGGGAAAGAGTGGGATATGTTTAAAAATAGTGTCCTATTATTGACCTAGAGTACTAACCACAGTCACCAATTCCCATCTATTTATCAGGCTATTGAAAGAAGCATAAAAATCAGTTGTTTTTAATGTGCTTTTATCCATGAATAGAATGATAAAGATTTTTGCTAAGATTAATATTAGCTATTTTGTGCCAGGCATCAAATTAGCTATATTATTAATAAATGCTTTCTCTATTTTTGTCCTCATAATAACTCTATGCAACAGATATTGCTAGCCAGATGATAACTGAGATTCAGAGAAGGTAAACATGTGCTAATCAAAAGTTATTCACTGAGTAAGTGTTTCACATACCCTCTACAATGTTAAGGCAACCCCCAATACAATCATGTACTATCAGTCACCAGGCATTTACAAAATACTACCTTCAAACACAGAAACTATAAAAACTTGTTAATTAAGATAGTCAGTGGTTAAGTTACTTATGGTTAAAGATCATGCAATTAAAAAACTAATATTCCTTAGTTCCTAGACTGTAATTCTTCCTCAGTATCAAAATCAAGATCAGTAAAATCAAGCTTTTGATTTTAGTGATGGTCATCTACAGTGTTTGCACTCCTCAAAACTTGGCTTGATCTTCTCTATGAAGATGGCCATGAAAACATAATACAAATTTCTCTCTACTAAAACCTAAGATAGTTTTATTGGTCCTCTCTTATAGGGAGATGCCATGACACTGACTAAGGAGGCGGTGACAGTGGGGGGAATAAGGAAAACAATATCACTTAGAGAAAGAGGAGCCGAAGAGGAGCTGACAGGACATAGAGGATGCTGAGAGTCACCTGTGGATACTGAATGCACGCATCATGGGTTCCAGAGCCATGGGGGGAAGTGAAACAAGAGTAGGGTATATGTGAGAAGGGTGTCATTCAGAAGTGACCCATGGGACGGGGAAAATAAGGCATCAATCCATACTGAGTTCCAGTGACTTACGGAAAATGAATAATAAGCCTGGGAGAAACCAAAGCATAAGAAAAATAAACGGCCTGACCCAAAATGAGATGAAGTTAATTAAGAATTAATTAATTTACATGAGCACTACACTCTTAACATTTTTTAAGTCACACAATACAATATTGTTAACTATAGCCCCTATGTTGTATGAGAGATCTCTAGAACTTATTTTTTTTAAGGGCACAAGGAATTTCTGGAAGTATTAGATATATTTATTATCTTAATTGTAGTGATAAAGTTTTCACAGGTGTATACATATGCCCAAGCTCATAAAATATATACATTAAATATATGCAGTTTTATATATCAATTATACCTCAGTAGAGCTTGTAAAACAAAAGAATAATAACAAATATGAGGCCTATGACTACCTATCCAGACACATTACAAGTTGGTGCAAATTAGTACAAGTTAATACAAAAAACACATTACAAAACATGGCCATAGGATGGAAAGAGAAAAGGCAAGCTTCAGAATCACATAGAGAAAGGTTCAAACTCTGAATGCACCAACTTCTACCTGAGAGACAGAAGAGTTAAGTACTTCAAAGTGTGAGCAACTGCACAGACAACCTTGATCTAGCCTGACAAACTGTTCCAGTTTTCCAGGGACTACTGCAGTTTTAACAATGGAAGTCCTTATATCCTGGGAAACCCCTCAGTCCTGGGCAAATGAGGAAGGCCAGTCAGCCAATCTGTGCTGAATCCCATTCATCATTAACCCATGGGAAGACCTTGGTCAGGTTACCTCATCTCTGTGTATGTTTTCTCATCTGCAAAATGCCAGTGACGATAATTGGGCCCATTTTAATGGAGCCATTCAGAGCAATAAATAATGAATATATATAAAGCTCTTAGAGCATGTCTGAGACATAATAAACAGCAAGTGCAAGTAGTAACCATCACAAACTTGATGAATCTTAGATTTCTTATCTGAAAATGAAGATGATCATATCTACCTCACATGGTTACTGTCAGTAAACATTAGGTAAAATTATACATAACTCCCTTCTCTGGTATCTGAATTTACATGTATTGTATTATTTATTTGATAAATATTTAATGTTTATAAGTGAAAGCATTTTATACAATTCTAAATGGTTATGAAAATATTATTAAGGTATTATAGGAAGGATAAATGGATCTCAACTACTTAGAGATCAATAGAAATGAAATAAATACAGAAAATAGCCAGACCATCCCACCAGAACACAATCAGCAATAAATGTACTGTCTTTTCCACACTGCAAAGGCTAACATGGTCTCTGAAATAATATACTTATCTAGACTGAAATATCTCTACTTTGTTGACTCTAAATCCCAAGAAATACTGAATATAATTCTTGTGCTCATGGGAAGAAGGTCCTAAATGTGAAATGAATAAGCTGTCCTTCAGTCTCTCCTGCATGCTCAGAGGAAGAAGGGCTAATATTCATTTCCTCATGGAGACCTGCTTCATGTCATGGAGTTCAGAAAGCACCCTCCAATTTGATCAGTTATGAGCACAGTTACAAGCTGACAATTACAAGAGCTATGTGCTCCCTTTGTATACTTCTACACACACCACACTCCCAATCATTTCTCTAAAAGGATTTTACATTTGTGGTAAACAGCTGTGGCTTAGGATGATGAGGAAAGAAACTGGGCTTGAGAAACAGAAAAAGAAAGAAAGAGAGAAAAAAGATGAAAAAAAACATCTCTGATCACAGGAAGCTAAGGAAGGAGTAGTAAACTGCCTTGTGTTCTAACCTCTAGTATGACAGTAATACCTAGAGTGTGTCCTTTCACCCCTCTAGGCTCCAGCTTTCTTATCTATATGCGTGCATTTAGTGGGCCCCCTGCGTGCATGCATGCATGCTAAGTCGCTTCAGTCGTGTCCAACTCTTTGCAACCCTTTGGACTGTAGCCCTCCAGGCTCCTCTGTCCATGGGATTCTCCAGGCAGAAACACTAGAGCAGGCTGCCATGCCCTCCTCCAGGACATCTTCCCAACCCAGGGATCGAACCTGCATCTCTTAGGTCTCCTGCATTGGCAGGTGGGTTCTTTATCACTAGCACCATATGGAAAGACCAGGGTCTCCTTAAATCCTCTAAATGTAATCAGGTATTTCCTTAGAACCCTTTAGTAGCTAAGACTCTGCATGTAAAACATAAGCAAACTGAAATTTTACCAGCACTACTTCTTTGCTTTGTGAATTCTTAAAAGAATATGAGACAGATAATTTGATGGCATCTGGACATTTGAAAACTGACTTTATTTTACGCACAAAATATGTCCATATGAGAATTTGCATGCAATAGAAAGAAGTTCATGAAGCCAATTAGGTTCTCCAGAAATCAGATTCTGAGATGGAGTTTAGCATGTGGGATGTTTATTAAGGAGTGCTTTTGGACTGAACATCTGTGGAAAGGAGGGGAGGGAAGCAGGATTGCCAGAAGGAGAAACTGAGCTTCAGTTAAGACCCTCCTATTGCCTTGGCCAACTCCACTGGACATCAGAGTTGTTTCACATTGAATAAAAAGGCCTGGACTCATACTCCTAATCTTCATCAACCATGAAAGTGGGCTGCTCTGAGAATGGCATGATCTTGGAATGAGGAGGCCAGAGCTGAGACAAAATTTTCTTTGGAGGAGTATCTGGATGGCATATCACCATGTTCACCATAGTACATAAATAATATTAATCTACAGATAAACATTTTCCAGGATATATATCAAATTTTATCAAAATATCACCCTTGCATTCTATTCAGGGCATGAATAAACACTTTAAATTTTATTTTGACAATCTACCCAAATTAGCAAATAAATGAAAGTATTAAGCCCATTAAGATCTTTCTGAAGGCCAAAAGTAACATTTTAATAGCATTTTATTAATCCCTTTTGTAAATTACCACCCACTTATATATTCACATGTGTATGTTTTCTATCTCTATCCATGGTTATCAAACATGAACAGGTTTTTCTCTTTTTTCGAGAGAGAGATGAAGGGGGGAAAAAAAACTTTTTATCCTACGTTTTCTCTTCATTTTCAAACATGCAAAATGATTTATATTGATTTTAATGATTTATATCTCAGATTCCATTCCCTAAACTTTTCTTCCAATTAAAAATGTTCACTCCATGGCCTGAGATTTGACTTTGGTTCTCTCATATATTAACCCATTAATTGTGAAGCTGGTATTATTTAACACCCTGATTTAAGCTGTGGTCAAGTGACTTGCCCCAAATTCCAAGACAAGGAAGAAAAGAACTCAGGATTAAAATACAATGCTGTTTAGTCACCAAGAAATATTCAACTCTTTTGTGATCCCATGGATGGTAGTCTGCCAGGCTCCTCTGTCTGTGGTATTTCCCAGGCAAGAAATACTGAAGTGAGTTGCATTTCCTTCTCCAAGGGATCTTCCTGACCCAGGGATTGAGCTCACATCTCCAGCCTTGGCAGGTGGATTTTTTTTACCACTGAGACACCTGGGAAGCCCTTAAAATACACAGTCTAGCACAAATGCTAATATTTTCCTCACTTTGTTTTCTTCCAAACTTAATTTTTAAGAAAACCTCAGGATTCAAGAAGTAGCTTTAAAGGCAAAAATACACAAAATATCTAATTTAGAGGAAAATTAAAAGCTTTTTTTTTTTTTTTTTTCTGGAGGCAGCAGCACCACACAGCTTGTAAGATCTTAGTTCTCAGACCAGGGAGTGAGCCCAAGAATCCTAACAACCAGGCCCCACTGGGGAAGTCCCCAAAATTTAATTTTTAAAAGTAGAAATCACCTTTTCTTTGCAGTTTCCACCCAAACTGTGATACTGTTTATCACATTTTCTTTGGGGGTTTTTCAGGACCTAGGTCCCCCACCCTGATTCATGCTGTTCTTTTCCCAATAAATTAATTCAGTATAGTTTCTCCCATTCTCACTGGATGGCACCCTTTCTTCCCATTGCTTTTCCACTCCTCAATGTTCAGTCTGTCCTTTGTATGCCCCTGACAGGAGCAGCATTCATTTCTATGGTAACAATGATGCTTCCCTCACGGATCTCCCTACACTACTGACTGACACAGCCTCGTAGAATACCCTCCCTTTCTTTCATTATTATTAGTGAGGTCAAGAAAGGAAAAGCTGAAGGGATTCTTTTTTTTGTTGTTAAACAAAGGCATACCTCAGAGTAGAACCAATCTTGTGTGTTTTCTAGGCCCTGTTGAATCAATACTCTGTATAATCCAAAGGTATTGCTTTCAAAGTAGAGCATGGCTTTGCAATACAAGGACAACATTATTTAGAGTCTATGGAACACTGTGAATCTCAGGATCAGTATGAAAATTTAAGTAAAAAATTTTATTATGTACATATGTATGTGTACATATAACACTGCTAAATATTTGCAGAGAAATCAACATTGCCTATTATACTCTCTTAGTATTCATTGAGTTTTCACAGAATCAAGCAAAGAAGCCATTGCTTTGTTTCCCAAATGTTCCAAATTCTGTTTCTACTAAATGATGTCACTAATGTCATGGTTACAACGATACTGCACAAAGCCTCCTTCCTGCCACCGGACACTGATACAATAGATCATTTGAGTAGCTGAGTCATTAGTAACAAACAATAGATTTTCTACTGATCTTGAATTAAATATCTATTCTCAATTGAACTTATGATTTATGGGGGGGGGCGTGGGGAGAATTTAATTTTCTCAATGTTTCTTAAAATGACAATGAACATCCTGTCTTTTTTAATTCACTGGGTCGATGTCTATCTCCATAAGTCTAGAATGACAAAGCACTGAATGAGAAAAACCTAGTCAAAAGAGATTTTTGTTGTTGTTGTTGCCTAATCCTCAAAAAATACCTCCATTTCGTTATACTTCTAGAAGTATTTTCAAATATATTTTTATTTCTTTATGTGGGCTTTTCACTCTACTTTTCTTTACTATTCAGCATTAGTATGGGCAATCTTAAATATATTTTTCCACCCTCAAGGCAGAGAGTAACTAAGGGCTCAATTTGTATTTTTGAAAGAGAAAAGTGAAAGACACTTTGATGAGGTACAAAACAGTGGAATACCAAGGGCTAAGGAAAACTAAAAGAAAGTTCTTGGCATCACTAGTATCCAGAGCCACTCACCCCAATGCCTTCCCTGTTATTCTTTCAGGAAGACCCAGACCACATTGCAAGTAAGTATGAGTTAGGCTCAATAACTCTAATTTCCTGCTCTAGTCCCTTGAAAGATTTAGAAAACCCATGCTTGCATTCTAGTTTTACAACATATGCTAACATACTATTTTTAACACAAATCAGCCACATTTTAATTACATGAGTTTTAGTTTTTAAGATGAAATAGAGGCCTAATTGAAAAACCTCCAAAAATATCTCAGTGCTCTTACTCAGAAATTCTCTTCAGCATTCTCTTATTATTGAGTGAGAAACCCTGCGATGGTCTTTTTGTTACTCAAAACATAGGACTCCTATTTTAAAGCCCATCAGTTGATAACACAATTGCAGATGCCAAACTCCTGCTCTAGTCTTTCTTCCAACAATCAAGTATTGGAAATGTATGAAATGCATGAGGCTAACTGACATGACAGTTGTAACATTCAAGGACATGTAGCTTTTCCTGTTTATAACTGAAAGAAAAAAATTAGGCCAAAACTGGTAAAATGACTCGCTCATGATCAGGCTTCAGGTTCAAAGTGGAACTTGGAGTAGAACTTAAATTATTTATCCTAGGTTTATACTCTTTCCTCTCCCCAAATCACAAGTAAATAATTTTCTAAAAAAATAATTCAAATATAAGAGAGAGAGAATCTAATAAAAGCTCCACAGTTCAGTGGGTCAATCAATTACTGCAGCAATTGTAGCAGAAAGACTCAAGACGGATCTAGAATTAATTAGAGAATTTTCTACCCTCCTCAACAATATAACTTAAATATGAAAAAGTCTATACTTATTCCCTCACTCCATCACTGACTAACTCACATGTAAAAAGCGTACTACTTATACATCCTCTGACATAACAAGTAAAAAGGAAACTACCTCAAGTAGCCTCCCAGCCAAAAACATTTAGGCATTTTCAAACATATTATCAGATATAAAGTGTTTGAGAATGAAGAACACTGGGCGGTGAATCAGAAAGCCATTCCAGAATTATTGCAGCTCCTTGACTAAATGCATGCTCTTGAGCAAGTAAGGAGCAACAAGGTTGCTTTCATCACTAAACACCCATGAATGGTTTATTTCTTCTTGACTATTTTCTTTGATAGCTACATGTTCCACATAGTTATTAAAAAGCATGCTGCTGCTGCTGCTGCTAAGTCACTTCAGTCGTGACCAACTCTGTGCGACCCCATCCCTGGGATTCTCCAGGCAAGAACACTGGAGTGGGTTGCCATTTCTTTCTCCAATGCATGAAAGTGAAAAGTGAAAGTGAAGTCACTTAGTCGTGTCTGACTCTTCACGACCCCATGGACTGTAGCCTACCAGGCTTCTCCATCCATGGGATTTTCCAGGCAAGAGTACTGGAGTGGGTTGCTATTTTCTTCTCCAATTAAAAAGCATATTGAATACCATACTCATTTTGTTCTACTGTTCCAAATCTGATAATATCTGGTCAAGTTTCTTTTCTATCATCCCCAAGTCATAAGAGGGTACACTCGTGGGAGCCTGTAATACTGACTGCAGAAAAGATTACTCATTGTTATGTAGGAGGATAGTGGAGTTGATTGCTCCTTAGCTGTCAGGAAACGGCTCTTCTAGAAGCCTTTGAGAATGGGGGTGGCTCAAAGGGAAAAGTTTACTCATGAATACAAGTGATGCCTAGATAATGGAATTTTAGTGATCAAAAGGCAAGAGAAGTGATGCTGGCAGTCGCCTAAACCTTGTGCTCCGAGAATGGTGCTAAAGGAGCAGCAATGAGGAAACTGCGCTTTCTACCTAAGTTAGGGAACAAGTTGCTGGGATGTGATGAGCAAAATAGGATACTGGAAGAAAATCTGAAAGTGACAATGGTCTGCCAAGGACAGCTCCAGCCACAATCCAAAGAACAGAACAGATATGCACACCCATAGAAATGACTCATTTGTCACTTAGCTCGTTAGCCCTATTTACACCAAGTGGCCATCACCATCGCCAGTATTAAGGTTCCTTTTTTTTTTTTTTTTTTTAACAAGGTCACAAATGTTAAATAAACAAATGACACTTTCCTGTGCAGGGCAGGGTAGTGGATGCTGGGGTGTAATTTGTTTGATTGGCACTTACAATCTGCCTCTTCAAAGGGCCTGAATGTGCACCATCCAAAGTAGGCAAGTCTTAGCATAGTACATTATAGTCAGTGAAAATCCGGTAACAGTATTCCTGCAGTCCCCTCAAACAAAAAAGTTATTGTTCAATCATCTTCAGAGTCCATGGGTGTACCATGTGGAGTTATAATCTGGGGCATGAAAAACTACTTAGAAATTTCTATTACCTCTAAAACATTTAATTTGATTCAGCTCAATCTTTATTGGGCACCATAATTTATCTCAGAACACCCATATGGAACAGTTTAAGAAACACTGGGCTGGAGGTCAGCATACTTGGCACAACGGCCAGCAATAAAGTTGGAAAATCTAACTACTCAGTTATACAGGGACTTCTGGAGCATTCTAAGGAAAACTATGGTGCCTTCTCTTTGGAAAACAAAAATAGTAAACACTTATATAATACATATTATTATGTGTCAGGTATTGCTTCTAAGATCTTTATATCCATTGATACCTATCATTCACTCAACAACCCAGAAAGGTAGGTATTATTAATACCCACTTAACAGATAATGAAACTGAAGCCCAAAGAGGTTAAATACAACCAGTCAGCAGTGAAGCTGAGAGCCCAACTCAAATCAGTAAGGTTCTAGGGTCCTTACCCTTAATCCCAAAGATGTACTGTCTCTCAAAGTAGAGATAGAAAGTTTCGTGAATTTTGTATTTCACCAAATCTTGCCCCATTTCTCATTGAATGACTAGTTGACTCACAAATTACAAACAAAATCCGGGAATTAATAACTGCAATGCTGCTAAGTCGCTTCAGTCGTGTCCGACTCTGTGCGACCCCAGAGACAGCAGCCCACCAGGCTCCCCCGTCCCTGGGATTCTCCAGGCAAGAACACTGGAGTGGGTTGCCATTGCCTTCTCCAATGCATGAAAGTGAAAAGTGAAAGGGAAGTCGCTCAGTCATGTCCAACTCCTAGCGACCCCATGGACTACAGCCCACCAGGCTCCTCCGTCCATGGGATTTGCCAGGCAAGAGTACTGGAGTGGGTAGCCAATGCTAACTCTTTGCTATTCTCTAAATAAAGCAATTTACAAAATCGTCTCACTTTTAGTTTTGCTGTCTCGTTTTCACATATAGATCTCAAATTGGATAAAATTATCTAAAGTTTAGAGAAGTTTATTTGCATTGATACATTATGGTATCAAGTTTATTGTTCTTAAAGAGTACATTCTTTAAGCTGTGGTACATATACACAATGGAGTATTACTCAGCCATTAAAAAGAATACATTTGAATCAGTTCTAATGAGGTGGATGAAACTGGAGCCTATTATACAGAGTGAAGTAAGCCAGAAGGAAAAACACCAATACAGTATACTAACGCATATATATGGAATTTAGAAAGATGATAACAATAACCCTGTGTACGAGACAGCAAAAGAGACACTGATGTATGGAACAGTCTTACGGACTCTGTGGGAGAGGGAGAGGGTGGGAAGATTTGGGAGAATGGCATTGAAACATGTAAAATATCATGTATGAAACGAGATGCCAGTCCAGGTTCAATGCACGATACTGGATGCTTGGGGCTAGTGCACTGGGACGACCCAGAGGGATGGTATGGGGAGGGAGGAAGGAGGAGGGTTCAGGATGGGGAGCACATGTATACCTGTGATGGATTCATTTTGATATTTGGCAAAACTAATACAATCATGTAAAGTTTAAAAATAAAATAAAATTAAAAAAAAAAAGAGTGATTCATATCAGAGTCCAATATATGTGAATACTGCAGGTTTCTTAATTCAGTAAGATACCAAAAGAATAAATACTGGAGAGAGATAGCACGTCTTTGTGAGGCAGTGGTACAATTCTTTTCTTCATTGGATAGTCTTTCTCACTCCTCACTGTTAACAATTATAGTCATTATTATTTTCTTAAGGCCAAAAACATGCAATTCCTGATAATTCAGAATCTTCCAGATAAAAAAGTTGAAAATACTTTGTGCAGCTAAGAAAGTCTAAGAATAATATATATATCTATGTTGATTGCTCACCAACCATGAGTACTCAATTTATCACCAGGGACAAAATGTTTTGGGTGTTCTACTTTCTCCTGACTCTTTCCACTCTGCTCCGGTTTTTATCTCTGTCATATTTTTTTGTGTTGGGAAATATTTAAAATGGGTACAGCCAGGTTTTGGATATGGCTAAAGGAAAGTTGAGGCGGTAAAAACATTTAGTTTGTGCTTAATGAGATATATCTCTCTTAATTTTGTGAGGTTTATGGTTCCTGGCATGCTCTCAAAATGCACAACTTTGTGGTTTCTTTTCTAATTTTAAGTAAATGTTTACTTTTGTACTTCATTTTGAATCCATAATTTTGCATTCTTTTTCATAAACTGTGTAAGTTTCAGGCCCCACAAAACCTGGATTTGTCTGTTCTTGGTAAACATTTAGAACTCTCTATGTCATTTAAGATTTTATTGAATATTTCTCTAAATTGTCTCCTCCCCTCTCCTCTATCACCACAGACTTGGTCCAAGTCTTCACTATATCCAGCTTAAGTCATTTGTTCTCACTTCTTAACTGGTCTCCCTGCCTCTAGTTTTGCCCTTTTCAAGTGTATATTCATACTGCCATTAGAAAATAATCTAACTAAATTGAAAACACTCCAGTAGCACCCCCATCATGTACAGAAATCAAGTCCAGTTCCCCAACATGGCTTCCAGCCAGTCTTGATCTGGTTCCCACTCCACAGACTGCTCTCCCTACACCCGCCATCTTTCCCACTTCTCTGCTCAGCACTGGACAACTTCACACGTTGTGTGAAGTACAACATAAGTTTCCATGTCCCTTGTCCCACTGCCTGTCATATTCACTCCCCTTTACTCTTCAAGACTCATTTTGCAAGAACACCTCTTCTTTGATTAAATTTTATATCTTTTTACAATAATCCATACACATACATCTTTATGTCTTTGTCCCCTTCCTTAATGTATCTTGGGAACTGACTGTACCTCTTAGATATATTTGTACAGCATCTGAGAGAGTGCCCCCCATTTCGTAGGTACTTCATCAATGCTTAATGAACTTCCAACTACATATACGAACAAAATTATGAGGCACATGTTAGGAAAATATTTTGGTAAAAGAAATTTGTGATATGAATCAGTTTATTGAAAACATGGTGGGAGGAGTTATTTGATGGATCATAGGAATTTGAATTAAGGATGCCTCCTCTTTGGGAATCAACATTGTCTTTGGGAAGCAAGAGGAGTTAGATTAGGCTTCAAAACAGAAGCAATGGAAATTTGACACTAATCACTATTTTGAGCTTCTAAAATGAAGGAAAAGAGTTAAAGAAGATAAAAGATCATCCTGGAAAGAGTCAAACGTCCTGAGTTAAATCTCTATCTTCAGACATACATCATACACCTTGCAGGAGCTTCACCTATACTATGTGGTTGGAATTAGAATACAAGTGGGTCAAATACACATATTGATAGGTTATTCCAGGTAAAGGGACTTTAAAATATATCATTATTACAAGGAAATGGATAATGTAGTTTTCTGTGTTTTTTTAAAGCTAGAACCAGTAGTTACTCAAGGTTATATTTCATAAAAGTTGCATCAGTGACAATTAATAGAATAATTCAATAGCTGATGTATCTAATGATGACGAAGATCAAGGAAAGGTAAAACTTCACTCAGGATATAAAAACATAAGGTCAGTAACAAGATGGAATTTTTTTAATATAAATATTTATTCAAAATTCTAAAAATAGTATCTTTGGCTCTTAGAGTTAAAATTCTGTTTTAGCTATATAGAATATCTCATTTTTATCTCTCAAAGCGTAAAAGAAATGTAATGCAACTTTGCTGAACATGTGAGTTTGACTTTGATATAATATCATATCATATATAGTCAAATATAATTAGCATAAAATAAAATATCAATTTTCTCAAATTTCTTTGCCTTCTGTTGTTCTAGAAAGTTTTATCTAATAAAAGATATAGCCAATCTTTTAAATGTTTACTTTAAAAATGCTGAGTTTATATTATATTGCTGCTAAAGGCAATTGAAACAAGCAGATGGAAACACTGCTGAGTCATCAAATAGCACATTATTTTTTTTCTTTTAAAACATAAGTTTTCTCGTTTCACAACAGATATCTGCCTATGTAAAACTTTATTCAAAACAGTAGTCAAAACTTTTAGGCATGCAAAGGCTTTTGAAATAATTTTTAATCTAACTGTCAATATTTTGAGGATTAAACTACTCTAATAATTTTTAAATTCATGCAGTTAAGAGAGAAATTATGAACTCCTCAAAATAGAGTTTGGTGTGATTGAAAGAGCTTGAGACACACCTGAGATTCAATCCTGAATACACCCCTTCAGCTGTATGACCCTCAGAAGACGCTGCATCTCTCAATTATTTTCTTCAGAAGCTAAAATGAGGCTAAAATAATTCCTACCCTATAGAATTGGGAAGAAAATTACAGGAGAAAATCATTTAAGAAGTTTAGCATAATGCTTGGTCAACCCTCAAGGTGAGGGTGCCCTCTTACCTAGTGAAAAGTGTTAGTTGTTCAGTAGTAACTAACTTTTTGCAACCCCATAGACTGTAGCCCACCAGGCTCTTCTGTCCATGGAATTCTCCAGGCAAGAACACTGGAGTGGGTAGCCATTCCCTTTCCCAGGGGAACTTCCCAACCCAGGGATTGTACTCAGATCTCCCACCTTGTGGGCAGATTCTTTACTATCTGAGCCACCAGGAAAGCCTGCCGTCCTATAGTGAAAGTGTAGTTGATCAGTCAGGTCCAACTCTTTGTGACACCATAGACTGTAGCCCACCAGACTCCTCTGTCCGTGGAATTCTCTAGGCAAGAATATTGGAGCAGATTACCATTTCCTTCGCCACGGGATCTTCCCCACCCAGGTACAGACTGGGTCTCCTGCATTGCAGGCAGATTTTTTACAATCTGAGCCACAAGGAAGCCTTCCTGTAATCAACTGAGAAATAGATTTTGTTTTAATTTAAAGACTATATCCTTAGTGCTTGCCAATCATTGTCCCTAGCTGACTTTAATTTACAATGTTCAGCCTAATTTTGTCATTAGTCTCTGTGCATGCATTCCAAGTTGCTTCAGTCGTGTCCAACTCTGAGACCCCGTGGACTGTGGCCGTCCAGGCTCCTCTGTCCACGAGCTTCTCCAAGCATGACTACTAGAGTGAGTTGCCACGCCCTCCTCCAGGGGATCTTTCCAACCCAGGGATCAAGTCAGCATCTCTTAGGTCTCCTGCATTAGCAGGGGGGTTCTTTACCACTAGTGCCACCAAGGAAACCCATCATTTGTCTCTGGACTACTGCAAAAGAAAAACAAAATTACTGCACCATCCAAATTGCATTGCAGAGCACAATGTTGATGTCTGTCTGGTTCTGTTTAGACCCTTTACTGATTTTTAGGTGAACTAGTTATAACTGCTCCTGAACTTTGAAAAGGAGACTAAACTGGATTTCTTTTCACTGCTATTAGAAATCAGTTTACATAAGTGTGACTGGTTCTGTTGATCTTTGGGGAAGAAATCCAATTTTACCAGAAAGAAAGTTTTCAGAGTACTTGAGTAGAGACCCCCGAAATTGTAGCTGTTCTCAGGTAATACAATAGGAGGATTAAGTTTCTGTGCTCGCTTTAAGTTTCCATATGGAAGTTATATAAGTTGAAACCACTAAACCAGTTCAATGAAACCCAAACTGCTGAGTTTTGCACTGCTTTCAAAGAGGGCTTCTGTTTCTTAACCAGCATGAGCTCAGGAAATTTTCCATTTACTTGAGGGCTGTCATGTAAAGCCGCTCGACCAGTTGAGCTCAGATTCAACACAGATTAACTGAAATAGTGGAATGAATCCAATTAGTTGACTTCTCCATTTCACTTTATTTTATAACTGCACTCTATGGTCACAATTCAAAGGAATTATCTTTAGTTTCCTTTCCTTCTTCTAAAAGCTCTAAAGAGCTATTGTTAAAGTCAGGGCTTCAGACATTTTTATTCCAAAAGCACTAACACATGCGGATATTCAGCAGAACACACAGTAGGCACTCTGATCCATCTGCCCCCTTTTTCTTTTAAGAGGCCTCTTAAAGCTCAACCCAAAGCTCCAAACTCAAAAGACATCAGTCTTTTATAACTGCACATTTTTTGAAAGAACACATGAATTTCACACGGTAAGAAAATAGTTAATGTTGAAGACCACATTGTGACAAATTATAGCATTGCTAGAGTATAGTTCCAATCGGATTCACTAGTTGCTGGGCTCATGCTATTGATGCTATTTAGAAATTTCAGAGGTATTACATAGTCAAATATTTTTAAGTAATACATCCAATTAATTTTTCCAGGTTTATTGAGACATAATTGTTGAATAGGATATGTACAGTTAAGGTGTTGTTTGTTATTTTAGTTGCTCAGTCATGTCCGATTCTTTTGCGTCCCCACAGACTAGAGCCCGCTAGGCTCCTCTGCATGGGATTTCCCAGGTAGGATACTGGAGTGGGTTGCCATGCCCTTCTCCAGGGACTCTTCCCAACCTGGGGACTGAACCCATGTTTCTTGGATTGGCAGGAAGATTCTTTACCACTGAGTCACTAGGGAAGCCCACATTTAAGGTGTACAATTGACATACCGATATGCTGCAAAATGACTACCACCATAGCATTAGATAACACTTCCATCATGTCACATAGTTACCAATTCTTTTTACGGTGACAGAATTTAAGATTTACTCTTCCAGCAACTTTCAAGTACATAAGAAACCATTAACTATAAGCACTATCCAATCTATTTTTATATTAGTAATTATATCTAATTTTGGTAATACAAAATAATCAGTCTTTTCAATAAAAATTTCCTTTCTTTAAAAGATCAAAAATTTTTCAATGCCCATGAAACTGCTTCTTAAATACAGACTGCCAGACTAAGAAAAAACACTGCAATACACTTCCTCAAGAAGAGTGACTATATGAAGAAAAGAGAATTGGTGCTTTATTGAGTACCCGCTGTGTGCTACGAACAGGGCTGACTGCTTTCCATGCATTATCTCTTTCAAGCTTCTTAACAACACTGTGAACTAGGTAACATTATCAACCTGTTTCACTTGAGGAAATGGGGGCACAGGAATGTTAAGCAACTAAGTTCTCAGGGCTATTAAGTGAGGGACTCTGAATTCAAACTGTGTTGTTCCCAGTTTTGTTCTCCCAGCTCTAGCCATGCTTTCTGCTTTATTCTAATTTATTCAATTCCTCAACTTCAGTAAATAAATTTCTCATTCAAAAAATTATTTCAGACACATGAGAAGAATCACTGCCATATGTAGTAATAAACCAGTATATTAAAATATAATAAGCCTCAACATATACTTTCTTCAGATAAGCAAATACGTTATTATTTTTTATCTTTTAATATTATTAGATGAATTACGGATTCAGTTCATTTCAGTTCAGTCACTCAGTCATATCTGACTCTTTGCGACCCCATGAATTGCAGCACGCCAGGCCTCCCTGTCCATTATCAACTCCCAGAGTTCACCCAAACTCATGTCCATCGAGTCGGTGATGCCATCCAGCCATCTAGTCCTCTGTCGTCCCCTCCTCCTCAGCCATCTCATCCTCTGTCATCCCGTTCTCCTCCTGCCCCCAATCCCTCCCAGCCTCAGGGTCTTTTCCAATGAGTCAACTCTTCGCATGAGGTGGCCAAAGTATTGGAGTTTCAGCTTTAGCATCAGTCCTTCCAAAGAACACCCAGGACCAATCCCCTTTAGGATGGACTGGTTGGATCTCCTTGCAGTCCAAGGGACTCTCAAGAGTCTTCTCCAACACCACAGTTCAAAAGCATCAATTCTTCAGCGCTCAGCTTTCTTCACAGTCCAACTCTCACATCCATACATGACCACTGGAAAAACCATAGCCTTGACTAGATGGACCTTTGTTGGCAAAGTAATGTCTCTGCTTTTCAATATGCTATCTAGGTTGGTCATAACTTTCCTTCCAAGGAGTAAGTGTCTTTTAATTTCATGGCTGCAGTCACCATCTGAAGTGATTTTGGAGCCCAAAAAAATAAAGTTTGACATGGATTAATCATAGTTAATTATGAATTACACTATGATTAAGTAGCAGTAATATAAGTTCCTTTCTTTGGAAAAAACATGAATAAAGTACACTTTATGCTGTTTTGGCTTGAAAATAAAAATATTAAAACATTTTAAAAGCTATTTAAATGTAATAGCTCTATGAATCGCTCTAACATCTACATAAATAATTTTAATGCTTATTTGAAGCTATGTGTGATTAAAAATAAACAGAAGTTGATTTAAAAGGAACTAACTGCATGATTAGTAACCTCCACGTATGACAGTTCCTTGGAAAATGGGAAATCAAATCCTATACATCTTTCTAAACTTTTATATTAAAATTAAAATTGAGAGTGGGTTGCCCTTTCCTACTCAAGGGGATCTTCGCAACCCAGGGATCAAACCCATGTCACCTGCGGCTCCTGCACTGGCAGGCATATTCTTTAGAACTGTGTCACCTGAGAAGCCCCCACCCTGAGCTCAAGACTGACTCCCAAATGGCTCTTACATGACACCTGAGGTCTTCCCTAGAAATGGGCCCAAACTGCAAATTTCACCTTCATCTTTTCTCTGTCTGATCAAAATATTCATTTCCTGAATAAAGTTACTTATTTAAACCTACATCCAGAAAAGTCTCAGATACTTTATGATGACATTTTCTGTGTGTCTGACGTACAAGAAATGCACCTGCTTTTATTCCCAGTCATTTTGTCAAACCCCTTATCTATTCTTTGTTTCCTAACACCCTGTGCCTGAGTATATTCTTCTTATTAAAAGGCAACTCAAAGCAAACAACCTTTTTCCCTAGGTTGTTGTCTAGCTTCTCAAGAGTCACCTGTCATTTTAATTTCCTAACGCAGCAAAGAATGTTAACATCCTCCTCCCGCTCCATAGACTTTCTCTTTGGGAATGGGAATAAACGTGCATTTGTGCCTCCAGTCCCCTTCTTCCTGCTGACAAAGGAAGGGGAGAGAATTAAGCTCCACTTTAAGAGACTGTAAGGTTCCTTTGAAGAGATCAGGGTACTAGTTTCTCCATTTAATGACAACGAGAGCCTCAGTGTCCTGGATGGCCTGTGCTACGTTTACTTGCTAGGAGTTGGGCATAGACTACACTAAATACCAAGAATCAATTTTCCTGCCAATACAAGAGTCTTCCTAATTGAACGGGCTGAAAGATGAACATAGAGTCCTAGGAAGAGCGAATGTACAGATGGTCAACCACCTTCCATGACAGGAGGCTCCATCACCCTCCATCCTGAAGGCTCCAGTGTGGATCTGATGGAGAGAGGGGAGTGCAGAATCCCAGCCACATACTCCCAGTGTTCCATTCTTAAAGAAGAAGCATCTGAATTCAGACTTTCCTCTCAAATACTCACCAAAGGTGATTAGAAAACATTGAGTAAGTCAGTTATGAAAATCTGGAAAACAATAACACCACAAAATGTAACAAAATAATATCTACTTTGTATTGCATACCAATTATGAAATTCTTGACAGATATTTCTAATCCTGCCATAAACTTCATAAGACAGGAGAAACTAGTCACCTTTCTTGAAATTCAGAAACTGACTTTGTGACTACATGGCTTTTCTGAATTACAGTTTAATGAAGTCAAGATTAAAACCCATGTTTATTTGCCTTCAGAGTGCATATACATGTGGAGATAGGTAGGTGGAGAGAGGATAGAGATATATGATAGATAGATAGATCAGACAGAGAGAGCGAACACTGTCTTTGGTGACCTCTGAATCAGCTACTCAGAACGGAAAAACAGAAAATGTTTTGGTATGTAGCATACTAAAACCTAAATAAATAAACTTTTAGAGAAATCATTTACCACTCTCTCTTTGTGTCTTAAAGTGTAATGCTTTTTCTTTGGGCATGCAACTGATTTCAACAAGAAAAGTACTTTTTCCAAATTATAAAGTCTTTTGCTTAAAGACACACTAAGAAGCTAGGCAACAAGACATGTTGCATGTGGAAAATGTAGACAGTATAAATATTGACCCTATTCTTTTAGTTACTCCGTCAATCATTAACTGTAGCCACAGTGTGCCCATGACTTTCCAAATTCAACTTTAGGTGCCCTACATAAAATAAACAACAAATCCCAGCCCATGGGAAGTTAACAGTTTTATTCAGAGAACAAGAACATAAATAATTAATTGCTTCATGAAGTATGTGCTAATAGAGGTAGAAATAGAAAGCTGTGGAATTCTGGGAAGCAGCTATAACTCTTCCTGAGGGAATAAGAAGAGATTTTACTAAATATACGACTTCTGCAATACACACAGTCAACTCTCTTAAAAGAAAAAAAAAGGAGTGAAAAAGTGTCACAAAAACTGAGAACGCGTAGAGAATATTTTTCACACGGACTTTAAGCTCTCTTAATTCATGACCTTATTACTCCATGCCTGCTTCCATGCAGCAATCTTCCACCTGAGCTTTTCCTGCTGCCATCACTCAACGATCCATTGCCACCAGATTCTTAAAGCAATGCCTTCATCAGTTAACTCCCAGCTCAAGAGTCTACTTGCTAAACAATCTCAACTATTTCCCCCATCTTAGAAATGCCACCAAAATGTGAAACCCCATCTGAAATCCTACGACTTCATGTTCAACTTCTACCATTTTGGATATGTTACAGACATCTTCCTTTCCTCCATATTTTCAACTACTCCCTATAGTGGGCTTCCAATCTTAAAGCAAAACAAAAAGAATTTTCTCTTCATCCCATTTTAGATATTAGGTCAATGTCCCTTCATCATGAAATTCTCTGATCCCACACTCTACATACCAAGACCTGCAGGTGTATACTTTTATAAATTCAAATTCTTTCCTTGCAAAACATATATTACATGGTTTACCATTAAATTCTTATGCAATTATTCAACTAATGCCTACATAGGAATATATTTTATGTTATTTGTTTTTAATTACCACTGAAACTCCAAAACCTAATATACTGATGGGGACAAGGTAAGTGCAGCTAGATAATATTTTAAATATGTGACTGATTGACTCAATGAATCCTACCCACCGCACACATCTTGTTCTAGCAATGAAACATACCAACATGTACCAATTTTATCCCACAACCTAAAGCCCTGCTACTCTTGCTGTCTGGGCTCCTGGAAGATCCTTCCCAATTTTTCTCTATCCAAATAGTATAAATCCTTCAAAATTCTTTTTAAAAAAGCCTTTGATTTCATTGGTCACTTCTGTTTCTGATTTACCATGCAATTTAGACACATATTAAGTAAAGATAAAAGGGAAGTTTTTTTTAATAACATTTTTCTGATTCACAATCTTCCACCAATAATAAAAAATACCCTTCAAAAGTTATTTTTGCTGCAACTCAAAATTTTTTAAAATATTTTTATTGTTGAAAATGATGACAGCCTTTAATTAAAATAAAATTTCAATTTTAATTTAATTCATGTTTGCAATGGACACCAAGAAATGATCCAAACTACACAGACTCAAAGCATAATGCAAGGAAGTATTAGAAGATGAATACGTGAAGAGGTTCCTAAAGGATTCAGATAGATTAAGACGCTCCTCTCCAGCAGAGAGAAGATACCAGAGAAGGAGATAGAATGGTGACCTGAAAGTGAAAAAGTTTAAGCAATTCTTCACCTCGGTTCTATCAAAGAGAGGGAATGGATGCTTTACCAAACAGAAATAACAACGCCAGTCCGGTTGAGAGGCTTCCTGGGAGAAAAGAGACAGTAAACAGTAGACAGTATGAAACAGAAGTGACCATATTTCCTTTTTATTTCTACCTTTATTCAGTTCCATCTGCTCTAGTGCTCCCTCTACCCTGCCCCATCCCCCATCCCTGCTCCGGTTCTAAACTTTTGATCATACCTTCTACTGTCTCTTTTCTCCCAGGAAGCATCTCAACTGGACTGGCATTGTTATTTCTGTTTGCTAAAGCATCCACTTCTTCTCCTTGATAGAACTGAGATGAAGAATTACTGACAGAGAGCAAAGAGGAACTAAAGAGCCTCTTGATGAAGGTGAAAGAGAAGAGTGAAAAAGCTGGTTCAAAACTCAACATTAAAAAAATGAAGATCATGATATCTTTTCCCATCACTTTATGGCAAATAGATGGGGAAACAATGGAAACAGTCACAGACTTTATTTTCTTGGGCTCCAAAATCACTGCTGGAGAAGGAAATGGCAACCCACTCCAATATTCTTGTGTGGAGAATCCCATGGACAGAGGAGCCTGGAGGGCTACAGTCCATGGGGTCGCAGAGTTGAATACGACTGAGCAACTTCACTTTCTTTCACTTTCTTTCTAAAATCACTGAAGATGGTGACTGCAGCCATGAAATTAAAAGATGCTTACCCCTTGGAAGAAAAGCTATGACCAACCTAGACAGCATATTAAAAAGCAGAGACATTACTTTGCTGACAAAGATCAGTCTAATCAAACCTATGGTTTTTCCAGTAGTCATGCATGGATGTGAGAGTCGGACCATAAAGAAAGCTGAGCATCGAAGAAGTGATGTTTTTAGACTGTGGTGTTAAAGAAGACTCTTGCAAGTCCCTTGGACTGCAAGGAGATCAAACCAGTCAATCCTAAAAGAAATCAGTCCTGAATATTCATTGGAAGGACTGATGCTGAAGCTTAAGCTTCAATACTTTGGCCACTTGATGTGAGGAGCTGACTCATTAGAAAAGACCCTGAGGCTGGGAAAGATTGAAGGCAGGAGGAAAAGGGGATGACAGAGGATGAGATGGTTGGATGGCATCATCGACTCGATGGCCATGAGTTTGAACAAGATCTAAGAGCTGGTGATGGAACAGGGAAGCTTGGCATGCTACAGTTCATGCTGTTGCAAAGAGTCGGACACGACCGAGCAACTGAATTGACTGATGGTCACTTCTAAGATTCAGCACATGCAGCATGAGTTTTAAGAAATGCTAAGGGTTACTTTACAGGAAAGTAAACGTCTCTTAAAACATAGAAGGAAAAAGAACAAAGGTGCTGAGTGAGTTTAATGAATTTACAGGCAGACAGAGGTTTGTATAGAATTGTTTGGTGTCTGAATGCTTTCTCCCTTTAAATGTTTGGTATATATTTCAGAGAATATTTTCTGTAGTCAGGCCAATTTTAAAAATGTGTGCACAAAATTAGAAGGCCAGGTAACCAGGCCATAGCCCATGATACTATGAATAAATTAAGTTCACTGTTTAGTAACATTAATGCACGCTATGCATGCTAAGTCGCTTCAGTCGTGTCCGACTCTGTGCGACCCTATGGACAGCAGCCCCCAGGCTCCTCTGTCCACGGGATTCTCTAGGCAAGAATACTGGAGTAGGTTGCCATAACATTAAAATAACAGCATATTAAGGCTGATGATTGTTTTCCCACTGAAATATCCCAACCTAAAATCCAAAGGAGGAGTTGATTACATAGCAAAAAAGTCATTTCTCTCTTTAAAATATGAAATGTAAAGCTTTCAATCCCCTTTTTTTTGGGGGGGAGCAGAATTAGGGGTTGTAAGTCTTTATGAAGTAACTACAAGTAATATGTTTAACATTCAATCCAACAGTCACATACAGATAAGAGTTAAGGGTAGGGAAACCACTTAGAGGGGGGAAAAAAAAGAGAGAGGAGAGAAAAAGCTAATTCACAAAGATGGTGATGGAGAACTATAAAAACAGAAAGATTAGAAAAACAGAGGATTCAGTAGAAGAGGCAAGAAGAGTCTGATAAAACAGAATGACAGGCACAGGAAGTTTGAGATTGGGGAGAAAATTCCAAGAAGTACAGCACAGAGACGGGGCTGGGACCTGTGTCACTGGGTTAGTCAAGCTGCCATTCATTAGAGCCAGTGATTCACAAAATCATCACCCATTGTCTCTATCTCTTTGAAATGCTAATTAACCAAAGTCTAATATTAATAACTAGTCCAAGAAGCACAAGATGACTTTAATGGAAAGCTTAAGGCCAAAATTACAAAAAAAAAAAAAAAAAAAAACAGAAAGAAATTTACTTTCAGCCTCCTCTTCTGCTCCTCCCATTTTTCCAGCTCTGGTGCTTTTGTCTTGTTTGGCGTATCTACTGCTTTCTGGCATCTTTCCTGGGTTTGTCTTGCTTTCAGCTGGCTGCTAACATATTCCAGCTAACGTTCTAACTAAATATCAAAGTATACCCTCAAGTACACGTATATACAGTTTTATTACACTTCTTTTTATTGAGCTTCACAGATATTGTGCTTTTTAAAAATAGAAGTTTTGTGGCAACTCTGCACTGAGCAAGTCTATCAGCACCATTTTGCCAACAGCATTTGATCTCTTCATGTCTCTGTGTCACACTTTGGTTATTCTGCAGTATTTCAAACTTGCTCGTTATTATTATATTTGTTATGGTGACCTGTGATCAGTGATCTTTACTATCATAACTGGTTTTTGGAGTCATGAACCAGGCCCATATAAGACAATAAACATAACAAACATAAGTGTTCTGTCTGACTGCTTCAAAGATCAGCTGTTCTTTGATAACTCTCCCTCTTCACCCTATTCCCAGAGATAGAATAATATTGAAATTAGGCCAACTAATAACCCTACAATAACTTCTAAGTGTTAAAATGAAAGGAAGAGTTAAACATCTCCTACTTTATATCAAAAATTAGAAATGTAAAGTTGAGTGAGGAAGGCATGTTCAAAGTTGACACAGGTAGAAATCTAGGCCTCCTTTACCAGTTACCCAAGTTGCGAATGCAAAGGAAAAGTTTTTGAAGGATATTAAAAGTGCTGCTCCAGTGAACACACAAATGACAAAAAAGTTAAACAGTCTTATTGCTGATATGGATGAAGTTTCAGTGGTCTGGATAGAGGATCTAACCAACTACAACATTCCCTTTAAGTCAAAGTTTAATCCAGAGCAAGGCCCTAACTCTCTTCAATGCTATGCAGGCTAAGAGCAGTGAGGAAGCTGCAGAAGAATAGTTTGAAGTTAGCAGAGTCAGGCTCATGAAGTTTAAGAAAAAAAGCTGTCTGCGTAACATAAAAGTTCAGGGTAAACAGCAAGTGCTGTTGTAGAAGCTGCAACAAATTATCCAGAAGATCTAGCTAAGATAATCAATGAAGGTGGTTATACTAAACAGACTTTCAGTGTAGACAAAACAGCCTTGTAGTGGAAGAAGATGCCATCAGGACTTCTCGTAGTTAGAGAGGAGAAGTCAATACCGGGCAGCAAAGCTTCGAAGAACAGTCTGACTCTCTTGTTAGGGGCTAATGCAGCTGGTGACATTAGGTTGAAGCCAATGATCATTTAACATTTCAAAAATCTTAAAGCCCTTAAGAGTTATGCTAAATCTACTATGCTTGTGATCTGTAAGTGGAACAACAAAGCCTAGATGACAGCACATCTGTGTACATGATTTATAGACTATTTTAAGCCTACTGTTGAGACTTACTGATCAGAAAAAAAAAAGATTCCTTTCAAAATATTACTGCTCATTGACAATGTACCTGGTCTCCCAAAAGATCTGATGGAGATGTGCAAAAAGATTAATGTTGTTTTCATGCCTACAAACATAACACCCATTCTGTAGTCCATGTATCAAAGAATAATTTTGACTTCCAAGTCTTATTATTTAAGAAAGATTTTGTAAAGCTATAGCTACACAAAATAGTGATTCCTCTGATGGATAAGGACAGTCAATTGAAAAGCTTCTGGAAAGGACTCATCATTCTAGATGCCACTAAAATGTCATGATTCATGGATGACTTTGAAAGGTTCAAGACTTCAGTAGAAGTAACTGAGAACATGGAGGAAATAGCAAGAGAACTAGAAGTGGAGCGTGAAGATGTACTAAACTGCTACTATCTCATGATTAAAACTTGAACAGATGAGGAGTTGAGTCTTACGGATGCACAAAGAAAGTGGTTTCTTGAGATTGAATCTACTCCTGGTAAAAATGCAGTGAAGACTGTTGAAATGACAACAAATGATTTAGAATATTACATAAATTTAATTAATCAAGCAACCACAGGGCCTTGAGGATTGAATACAATTTTGAAAAAATTCGACTGTGGATAAAATGCTACCAAAAAATTGCATGATACCCAGCAATCACTTCTTGGAAGGAAGAGTCAATTGATGTGGCAAACTTCAAATTCTTACCTTGAGAAATTGCTACAGCCACCCCAACATTCAGTCATCATCCTGATCAGTCAGCAGCCACAACATTGAGGCAGGACTCTCTACCAGTAAAAAGATTATGACTTGCTGAAGGCTCAGATGATGGTTAGCATTTGCAGCAATAAAGTATTTCTAATAAGGTATATATATTGTTTTCAGACAAAATACTATTGAATACTTAAATAGATTACAGGATAGTGTAAACATAACTTTTATATGCACTGAAAAACCAAAAAAAATGTTTTTGACGACCTTTATTGCCATATTTGCTTTGTTATGGTGGTCTGGAACCCAGCCAGCAATATCTCCAAGGTATGACTATACACTACTTTTCAGAGGCATGTATATTTTAAAAGAAGAAATCTTTTTAATTCATTCAATAAACAGGAGAATTGTATGCATTAGTCCTGGGAGTCAGTGGTGAATAGGCATTATCCTGTTAGAGCTAAGTGCAGCTCTCCAAGAAACCAGTGAGCCATAAGAAAGGATGAGCAAGAAGAGCCCGGGTCAGGGACTGGGTGGCAGACCCAATGGAAAGCAAGATGGTCTGGTGGGCACAGAGAGAGTGGGAGCAAAGCGTTCACTGCTTCACTCTGTCCACACTGCCTTGGAGGATAACTTCTCCCAGAGAGCCCTCACTTCATGCTTTTGCTAAAATTTTTAGTTGCATAGTACTGAGATTAAAGTGACATTTGATAATAGAAGGTTCAATTATTTTTGGACAGCCACCACCATCTTAGGTTGAAACACCCATTTTATTTTTTGCTTTGTAATTAAAACACAGTGTGTGCAGAAAACAGAAATAAGGAAAGGGGAGAAGAAAGGGAGGAGCGAAGGCATAAAGGGAAATGGATTGCTTATTAAGAACTGAATAATGATACCATGACATAGCAACTCTGTTTTAGAAGCCTACCCTGAGTGGAATTGAGAGCCTATTTGCACATGGCAAGATTAAGGTATGCCATCTTGCCCTTATGAAATTATTTTAACTGTACACACCATCAAAGAAAATTAGATCATATCTAAAGATTTTCACCAGTTCAGTATCTTAAAGAATATTTTACAGTTTATTATTCAAAGAGGGTACATTTTACATATGTCTTCACACAAACCTGAGATGAAAAAAAAAAAAAAAACATAAACTGTAGTGTCTCAGGATTATAATTTGAAATATTCATGTCTCTCAAGAAAGTCATAATTACTGTGAGCAGCGTTATCTTTACCACTTCATTATGCTGCCAACACTGCAACACTGTAGAGAATGTCTTAGAAGAGATGATTAAATATTGACATTAGTAATAATATGTGCAAAGCACTTTATAATGTATGACTTCAATTCTTAGAACAGTTTTATGAAGTGGGCACCATTTTATCTTCGTTTTTGCTGAGGATGAAACAACATGTAATAAAATTGCTCAAGGTAATAAAGCCTGTTGGTAGTATGGTGATGGTTTACATTCAGATCTGGTTGTCTCAGCCCTGGGCCAGGGCTAATTCTATCTAATCATTTTATCATCCACATCAATATATTTCTAACTCTGTTCAATGGATGCCCAGGCTTTAAAGGAGCCATTTCTGGGGCCATCACAGAGGGATGGAAAGTTGAGGGAACGAGAGGGTCATAGTCTTCTCATATGCAAACCAAGCAGCTCTGCTTAAATGTGCTTTTAAAAGTTTGAGTCTAGATTATAATTTAACTTGAAGAACTATTTCTACTGCTAATAGGAAAAAATACTTTGAGAACCATCGATGTAGATTTTTTTAACTTGACTTTTTTCCATGATAAGCTTGAATTATTAAAGAGCACTGAGCACCAGAACCATATGGGGTTCATCAAGAACTAAAGAGAAAGGAAAAACACAATCCCACCTCCGCATTAATAGAAAATGAATCTTACAGGCAGCTGATCAATAATTAAAAATGAAAACAAGTCTTCTCTAATTTACTTGCAGGCTGAGCCCAATTCTGGAATAACAGGCAAACAGCCAAATGCACACACATAAAAGTAAATATGTGGGTCACTGAGATATTTTATATTTCTTCTACATTATCAATTCCAAAATTTTTTCAATTTAAAAAATGTGAATTGGTTTTTTGTTTTCGGCATACTGCACCAAATTTTTACCAATGGGATATAGCGTTTCTCATGGCTAAACCATACATATTGATTATGAATCACTTTCCTTCGACTATGTTTCCTGTCCCATTCCCCTTTCCATTGTCCTTCTTTGCAAAGGAATACCAAAAAAAAAGAAGTGGTAATAATTCCTATCTCATTAATCTGTGCCAAAAGAGTGTTATGTCCTCATCCATGATTCTCTAATCAACTATTTCAATCTACTTATTTTAAATATCTGAAAATACAGTATTTGCCATCAGAAGCCCAGATTTAAATACTAATTTTATCACTGCACTTGACTGTGTCACTTAATATCTCTGAATTTAATTCTTAAATTAGGGTTAATAATTTCTGATGAAAAATAAAAATGGGATACCAGTTGAAAATACTTTTGCATATCTAGCAAACATAACTTATCATTATTATCACTAGGTGAGAAATTTAAAACTGGTCATTTTAAAGTTAAGATTATAAAATAAAATATAAATTTAATAGTCAAAATAGTTCATGATTTTATGTCTAGATGTAAGGAAATGATTTCATTATGTTATGATGATAGTTAACAAGAAATTTTGTCCACAGAGCTATTATAGTTGCAAGTCTTATAATTATCTGGAAAAGTAAAATTACCATTCATAAATATTGTATATAAATAGATATTGAGATTGTTATAGTTTAAGAAAGAAGAATCAACAGACTCTTCATCTTCCATCTTCTAATCTAAAACATTAAACAATGGTAACATGGAAAAATATTTGCTCTAAAATATGTGTAATGTAAATCATATTTATCTAAAAATGTTTCCAGGCACTCTCTTGTTTAAAATTACATTCTACCAGCTTACAGCAATCTTCCTATATAATTATACAGCTTCAAATTTCACTGGCTTATAATACTAATAGAGTGTGTGTGTGTTAGTCACTCAGTCGTGTCTGACTCTACGACCCCATGAACTATACTCCTCCAGGCTCCTCTATCCATGGGATTCTCTAGGAAAGAATACTGGAGTGGGTTGTCATGCCCTTCTCCAGGGGATCTTCCTGACAAAGTGATCAAACCTGGGTGGCCTGCATTGCAGCAGATTGTTTTACCAAGAGTCTGAACCACCAGGGAAGCCCACTAAAGAAGTACACAAAGATAACAGGTAAAATAATGGTCACAAATTTAAATATGCATTTTCACAGTAACACTTGGCCACAAACTGATAGCATTACTCAAAGCAAATCTTGGTTTGCAGTTGGGGAAAAGAAAAAGCAAGCTGATTCAGCCATGTCTTGTATAGTAGTCCTTTATAGGCATATGTTATAGCATTACCAGATGAAATGCACACTTCCCTCACGAGGCCATTTGCCCAGCTCATTTTCTTGGTTACTTTGCTGAAGTAAAAAAGCACAGATTTGTGTTAAGAGCATATACTCTCGTCTATTTTTCTTTGTGGGCAAAGTTTGAGATGCTGCTTGTAGAAACTGGAAAGCAATATCTGGCAATAAGAATAATAGCAAATACTTTTCAGAGTATACACTACATGCCAGAACCATGTTGAATGCTTCATAAGAGTATCAATAATAGCAAAGAAATAGTAGTTTTATATGCTAGCCTGGATCCTCAGAGCCTTTTATATATTAACAGGTGGAATTCTCACAATTATTAACCCTATTTTAAAGACCGGGAAACAAAGACATAGAAAAGTAAGTACCCTTTCCTTGGTGTCAGAGCTGACAGGTCCGGGATATATATCCAAATTTCCAGACTCCAAAGCCTGAGGGCTTAATCTAAGCCATCCTATAGACCTCACCTAATCAGGGTGGGAAGATAGAGGACATGAGACACAGTGTTATCTAGATCTAGAAAGGAGTCATTGACATGATCAAGTCCAAGCTCTATTTCTGACTGAGACTGATTATTTACCCAAGGCCCAAAGTCAGGTATGTCAAAGCAGGAAGTATAACCCTGAATTCTTATCACCTTCATGATCCTTTCCAACATACAAGTTAAACTCTTGAGAAAAAAACAAAACAAAACCTGTCATTGATACTTCAAGGGCATCTCCTAAGTTTGTATAAGTAAAAAACTAAACTTGCATTCACACCTTTATTTTATAAAACAATACCAACCAAATGCTTTTGATACTTAAAATTCTTTCTCAAGAGTTGTAAGCCTGACTAAGAAGAATGAAAACAATAAAACATCAATCAGAAAAAAAGGACATCAGTGTTTATATTCTAAAACATATATATTTGACAAGATTCTTCAAAACTAACACTAAGAGTGAAATTGCTAATCTAAATCTATTTTCCATCCTAAGCTTGACATTTAATTTCCCAGCACTGACAATGAAATAAAAGCATAAAACCTCTATTGTTGGTAAAGATCTAAGTGTTTACTGTACCTAAGAAGATAGGCTAAATTACTACCTAGATTTGCAAACACAGAATAACAGTTTGGTAACTAATTAGTTGTGAAATGGGGGAGAGAATGACGAGTTTAAAACATGCAGCTTGGGAGATTTAGAGGGTGGTGATGCCATAAACAAAATTAGGAAACTCATGAAAGCATCAGTCTGGAAAGAAATTAGTTTCAGCTACAAGCCTGTTAAATTTATAGTGTGATAAATTTAATTGACATATAAGATAGTAGGAATGAAGGATAGAAAGGTATTCAGTTCAGTTCAGTAACTCAGTCGTGTCTGACTCTTTGCCACCCCATGAACGACAACACACCAGGCCTCCCTGTCTATCACCAACTCCCAGAGTTTACTCAAACTCATGTCCATTGAGTCGGTAATGCCATCTCATCCTGTGTCGTCCCCTTCTCCTCCTGCCTTCAATCTCTCCCAGCATCAGAGTCTTTTCAAATGAGTCAGCTCTTCACATCAGGTAGCCAAAGTATTGGAGTTTCACCTTCAGCATCAGTCCTTCCAATGAACATTCAGGACTGATTTCCTTTGGGATGGACTGGTTGGATCTCCTTGCAGTCCAATGGACTCTCAAGAGTCTTCTTCAACACCACATTTAGAAAGAATCAATTCTTTGGCACTCAGCTTTTGTTATAGTACAACTCTCATATCCATACATGACTACTGGAAAAACCATAGCTTTGACTAGACAAACCATTGTCTCTGCTTTTTAACATGCTGTCTAGGTTGGTCATAGCTTTTCTTCCAAGGAGTATGAGTCTTTTAATTTCATGGCTATAGTCACTCACTATCTGCAGTGATTTTGGAATCAAAGAAAATAAAGTCTCTCACTATTTCCATTGTTTCCCCATCTATTTGCCGCAAAATGATGGGACCGGATGCCATGTCTTAGTTTTCTAAATGTTGAGCTTTAAGCCAACTTTTTCCCTCTACTCTTTCACTTTCATCAAGAGGTTTTGTAGTTCTTCACTTTTTGCCATAAGGGTGGTGTCATCGGCATATCTGAGGTTACTGATATATCTCCCAGCAATCTTGATTCCAGCTTGTGCTTCATCCAGCCTGGCATTTCATATGATGTACTCTGCATATAAGTTAAATAAGCAGGGTGACAATATACAGCCTTGACATACTCCTTTCCTGATTTGGAACCAGTCTGTTGTTCCATGTCAGGTTCTAACTGTTGCTTCTTGACCTGCATACAGATTTCTCAGGAGACAGGTCAGGTGGTTGGGTATTCCCATCTCTTGAAGAATTTTCCACAGTTTGTTGTGATACACAGTCAAAGGCTTTGGCGTAGTCAATTAAGCAAAAGTAGATGTTTTTCTGGAACTCTCTTGCCTTTTCTATAATCCAGCGGATGTTGGCAATTTAATCTCTGGTTCGTCTGCCTTTTCTAAATCCATCTTGAACATCTGGAAATTCATGGTTCACATACTATTGAAGCCTGACTTGGAGAATTTTAAGCATTACTTTCCTAGCATGTAAGATGAGTGCAACTGTGCAGTAGTTTAAACAATCTTTGGCATTGCTTTTCTTTGGGATTGGAATGAAAATTGACCTTTTCCAGTCCTGTGGCCACTGCTGAGTTTTCCAGATTTGCTGGCATATTGAGTGCAGCACTTTCACAGCATCATCTTTTAAGATTTGAAATACCTCAACTGGAATTCCATCACCTTCACTAGCTTTGTTCATAGCGATGCTTCCTAAGTCCCACTTGATTTCACATTTGAGGATGTCTGGCTCTAAGTGAGTGATCACACCATCATGGTTATCTGGATCATGAAGATCTTTTTTGTATAGTTCTTCATGTATTCTTGCCACCTCTTCTTAAAATCTACTGCTTCTGTTAGGTCCATACCATTTCTGTCTTTTATTGCTCCCATCTTTGCATGAAATGTTCCCTTGGTATCTCTAATTTTCTTGAAGAGATCTATAGTCTTTCCCATTCTATTGTTTTCCTCTATTTCTTTGCACTGATCACTGAGGAAGGGTTTCTTATCTCTCCTTGCTATTCTTTGGAACTCTGCATTCAAATGGCTATATCTTTCCTTTTCTCCTTTATCTTTAGCTTCTCTTCTTTCTCAGCTATCTGTAAGGTCTCCTCAGACAACCATTTTGCCTTCTTGAATTTCTTTTTCTTGGGGATGATCTCAATCACTGCCTCCTGTACAATGTCATGAACCTCCATCCATAGTTCTTCAGGCACTTTGTCTATCAGATCTAATCCCTTGAATCCATTTGTCACTTCCACTGTATAATCATAAGGGATTTTATTTAGGTCATACCTGAATGGTCTAGTGGTTTTCCCTACTTTCTTCAATTTAAGTCTGAATTTGGCAATAAGGAGTTAATGATCTGAACCACAGTCAGCTCCCAGACTTTTTTTTTTTTTGCTGACTGTATAGAGCTTCTCCATCTTTGTCTGCAAAGAATATAATCAATCTGATTTCTGTATTGACCATCTGGTGATTTCCATGTGTGGAGTCTTCTCTTGTGTTGTTGGAAGGACATCTTTTTTTGGTTTACTTCTAGAAGGTCTTGTAGGTCTTCATAGAATCATTCAACTTCAGCTTCTTCAGCATTACTGTCAGGGCATAGACTTGGATTACTTCCTTTTTTTTTTTTTTTTCTTTCCCTGAATTTCATTACTTACATTTCAGCTCTGTACAGTTGTTTTCTTTGAAAATATCTACCTCTAAAAAAAATCCTAGATTTCTACTATATGTGGTACTCCAAATTGATTATAATGCCCCTGAAGAAATCAAAATATTAGCTTTTTGGCATTGTTTCAAACTTTTACTTCTTTTTATTCATTGCTACAGAGGGTTTTTTTCTGTAGTACTTTTATATTAACACAGCTTTCTTATAATTTTTTTTTTGTTTTTCAGGCATTACTTCTAGCCTTCCTTAAAGTTCTCTCTTAATATTCTCTCAAAGCCTATGTTTTTAAACTTGGTGAGTCTCAATATGTCCTTGAACCAAATCTGAAATGTTACCACATTACATTCACTGGACTTGTAACAGAAAGAACAAAGGTTAGTATTGGACACCTGAAATGCTAGTTGAGAGGCTATATAAATATTTGAAAGTTAATAAAGCCATAAATCTTAACTATGTCATACACATGGTCTTCAAAGTGGGAAATGAAAGGCATTTTATTGAGAGATATATATATACATATGTGTGCATTTGCATTAAATATTTTAAAATATGCCTCCTTAGGATACACACATAATACTTTAATCCAGTATTTCATATTTATAATTATAATATGTATCTTACATAAATACATATATACTAACGACTGAATTTTTTATACTACAGCATGCAGTAAAATAAGTAAATAATAATATCCCTGTAGAAGATATTAATATGCTCAATCTCACATTCTTCATTTATCAAGAAATACATCAAATTTACTTATATAGCAATAGTTTATTATTTCATAATATAAAACAGAAAACATTACAATTTATTCATCTATCCATCCATTTACTGATACAAAAAGCATTTACTAAAAATCTGTCTTCTTACCAGGAAAATTATATACTTATACACAATTTTAGCATTTGGAGGTCTAGAAAATTCCTTGTACACATTAAATGCCCAGTAAATTTTGCTGAATAAATATATGAATTGACCTACTTTGGCATAGCTTCCCTAGAAAGAAACTGGCACAACTGATTTAAAGTCTTGGATACAGATGCTAGCTTAATGCAAGACCTTTCCAAGTGTTAAAATTAGTCAGTAGCAGAACAGCTTCCTTGGATAGTGAGCCTCCCATCTTTGAAAATGTTCACACAGAGCCTGGTGACCAGCTGCCAGAGAAGTGATGCAGGTTGAAAGGCTACCTGATTGGGTAAGGAGTAAGTGAGGCAGTCTCTGAAACATTTTCAACTCCAAGATGTATTGAGGTTGGACTGAATAATTTTTAGAGACATTCTGAAAATGGCTTGGTAAAAGATCAAACTGAATACTGTTCAAAGTAGAGTTTTTCTATCATTTGTACCTATCAATGATTATTTTTCTATCCTGTAGCATGCTTGCAAGAGGGCATCAGAGGGCAGACACACTGAAACCATACTCAGAGAAAACTAGTCAATCGAATCACACTAGACCACAGCCTTGTCTAACTCAATGAAACTAAGCCATGCCCATGGAGCAACCCAACATGGGCAGGTCATGGTGGAGAGATCTGACAGAATGTGGTCCACTGGAGAAGGGATTGGCAAACCACTTCAGTATTCTTGCCTTGAGAACCCCATGAACAGTATGAAAAGGCAAAATGATAGGATACTGAAAGAGGAACTCCCCAGGTCAGTAGGTGCCCAATATGCTACTGGAGATCAATGGAGAAATAACTCTAGAAAGAATGAAGGGATGGAGCCAAAGCAAAAATAATACCCAGCTGTGGATGTGACTGGTGATAGAAGCAAGGTCCGATGCTGTAAAGAGCAATATTGCATAGGAAACTGGAATGTCAGGTCCATGAATCAAGGCAAATTGGAAGTGGTCAAACAAGACATGGCAAGAGTGAATGTCGACATTCTAGGAATCAGCGAACTAAAATGGACTGGAATGGGTGAATTTAATTCAGATGACTATTATATCTACTACTGCAGGCAGGAATCCCTCAGAAGAAATGGAGTAGCCATCATGGTCAACAAAAGAGTCCGAAATGCAGTACTTGGATGCAATCTCAAAAATGACAGAATGATCTCTGTTCGTTTCCAAGGCAAACCATTCAATATCACAGTAATTCAAGTCTTTGCCTCAAGCAGTAATGCTGAAGAAGCTGAAGTTGAACGGTTCTATGAAGACCTACAAGACCTTTTAGAATTAACACCCAAAAAAGACGTCTTTTTCATTATAGGGGACTGGAATGCAAAAGCAGGAAGTCAAGAAACACCTGGAGTAACAGGCAAATTTGGCCATGGAATACGGAATGAAGCAGGGCAAAGACTAATAGAGTTTTGCCAAGAAAATGCACTGGTCATAACAAACACCCTCTTCCAACAACACAAGAAAAGACTCTATACATGGACATCACCAGATGGTCAACACTGAAATCAGACTGATTATATTCTTTGCAGCCAGAGATGGAGAAGCTCTATACAGTCAGCAAAAACAAGACCAGGAGCTGACTGTGGCTCAGACCATGAACTCCTTATTGCCAAATTCAGACTTAAATTGAAGAAAGTAGGGAAAACCACCAGACCATTCAGGTATGACCTAAATAAAATCCCTTATGATTACACAGTAGAAATGAGAAATAGATTTCAGGGCCTAGATCTGATAGATGGAGTGCCTGATGAACTATGGAATGAGGTTTGTGACATTGTACAGGAGACAAGGATCAAGACCATCCCCATGGAAAAGAAATGCAAAAAAAGCAAAATGGCTGTCTGCGGAGGCCTTACAAATAGCTGTGAAAAGAAGAGAAGCGAAAAGCAAAGGAGAAAAGGAAAGATATAAGCATCTGAATGCAGAGTTCCAAAGAATAGCAAGGAGAGATAAGAAAGCCTTCTTCAGTGATCAATGCAAAGAAATAGAGGAAAACAACAGAATGGGAAAGACTAGAGATCTCTTCAAGAAAATTAGAGATACCAAGGGAACATTTCATGCAAAGATGGGCTCGATAAAGGACAGAAATGGGATGGACCTAACAGAAGCAGAAAATATCAAGAAGAGATGGCAATAATACACAGAAGAACTTTACAAAAAAGATCTTCACGACCCAGATAATCACAATGGTGTGATCACTGACCTAGAGCCAGACATCCTGGAATGTGAAGTCAAGTGGGCCTTAGAAAGCATCACTACGAACAAAGCTAGTGGAGGTGATGGAATTCCAGTTGAGCTCTTTCAAATCCTGAAAGATGATGCTGTGGAAGTGCTGCACTCAATATGCCAGCAAATTTGGAAAACTCAGCAGTGGCCACAGGACTGGAAAATGTCAGTTTTCATTCCAATCCCAAAGAAAGGCAATGCCAAAGAATGCTCGAACTACTGCACAATTGCACTCATCTCACACGCTAGTAAAGTAATGCTCAAAATTCTCCAAGCCAGGCTTCAGCAATATGTGAACTGTGAACTTCCTGATGTTCAAGCTGGTTTTAGAAAAGGCAGAGGAACCAGAGATCAAATTGCCAACATCCGCTGGATCATGGAAAAAGCAAGAGAGTTCCAGAAAAACATCTATTTCTGCTTTATTGACTATGCCAAAGCCTTTGACTATGTGGATCACAATAAACTGTGGAAAATTCTGAAAGAGATGGGAATACCAGACCACCTGACCAGACCACAAATTTCTTGAGAAATTTGTATGCAGGCCAGGAAGCAAAAGTTAGAACTGGACATGGAACAACAGACTGGTTCCAAATAGGAAAAGGAGTACGTCAAGGCTGTATATTGTCACCCTGCTTATTTAACTTATATGCAGAGTACATCATGAGAAATGCTGGACTGGAAGAAATACAAGCTGGAATCAAGATTGCCGGGAGAAATATCAAGAACCTCAGATATGCAGATGACACCACCCTTATGGCAGAAAGTGAAGAGGAACTCAAAAGCCTCTTGATGAAAGTGAAAGTGGAGAGTGAAAAAGTTGGCTTAAAGCTCAACATTCAGAAAACGAAGATCATGGCATCTGGTCCCATCACTTCATGGGAAATAGATGGGGAAACAGTGGAAACAGTGTCAGACTTTATTTTTTGGGGCTCCAAAATCACTGCAGATGGTGACTGCAGCCATGAAATTAAAAGACACTTACTCCTTGGAAGGAAAGTTATGACCAACCTAGATAGCATGTTCAAAAGCAGAGACATTATTTTGCCAAAAAAGGTTTGTCTAGTCAAGGCTATGGTTTTTCCTGTGGTCATGTATGGATATGAGAGTTGGACTGTGAAGAAGGCTGAGTGCTGAAGAATTGATGCTTTTGAACTGTGGTGTTGGAGAAGACTCTTGGAGTCCCTTGGACTGCAAGGAGATCCAACCCATCCATTCTGAAGGAGATCAGCCCTGGGATTTCTTTGGAAGGAATGATGCTAAAGCTGAAACTCCAGTACTTTGGCCACCTCATGCACAGAGTTGACTCATTGGAAAAGACTCTGATGCTGAGAGGGGTTGGAGACAGGAGGAGAAGGGGATGACAGAGGATGAGATAGCTGGATGGCATCACCGACTCGATGGACGTGAGTCTGGGTGAACTGTGGGAGTTGATGATGGACAGGGAGGCCCGGCGTGCTGCGATTCATGGGGTTGCAAAGAGCTGGACACGACTGAGCGACTGAATTGAACTGAACTGAGTGTGCTTTGTAAGGACAAGCGACTCTATTCCCCCATGCATGGGGAATCTCCTAGAATGGAGAACCAAAGAGCCAAGAGGCTGACAGACAGAAGCACAAGCACGAGTGAGGAAGCAGCCCAAGAGCTAAAAAACTAAACTCAGGCTGAAATAACTCACAGAAGTAATGATCTAAATACATATAACTGAAATCTTCCTCAATACAAGAGTTTTTGCCTTTATTTTACCAGATTTCTTCCAGAGGTCAACTGTCCAGGTAAACAAACATAACATCTATTTTTGAAGTACTAAGATAAGAGACAGGCTTTCTAGGTGGCTCAGCAGTAAAGAATCAGTATGCCAAGGCATGAGATGCAGGTTCAATTCCTGGGTCAGAAAGATCCCCTGGAGAAGGAAAAGGCTACCCACTCCAGTATTCTTGCCTGGGAAATCCCATGGACAGAGAAACCTCGCAGGCTTCCATGGGGTTGCAGAAGAGTCAGACACAATTTAGTGACTAAACAACAACAACATTATAAGAAACAAAACAGTAACTCAGTTCAGAAGACTAATCTGAACACTGCCCTAATTAGCCCTCTTCACATCCATCTTTTATTCCTAAGACTTTATCTCTTAAGCATCATTATTGCATTTATACTCTACCTCTTTATTCTTTTACCACATAACGAGTAATTCTTTTAATGTTCGTTCAGGCTTCTGTGTTTCTTTTCTCTCGCAGGTGGTTTACATGTAATTTAAAGATAAAGACTTTGTCTTGCAATTGTCTTTCCCAGAAATTAATGGAATGTTAATGTTAACCATTTTCTCCACGTGGAATTCCCACTCCCTTTCCTCAGGTGTCTGAACTTTCATTACTACAGGGCCAGTTATTGCGCAGAGTCTTTCATGGGTTCTATTGCCCTTAGTAACAATTTCCTTCTCTGAGTTTTTATCGTGTTTACTGTCTTCACACTAATTGGAACTGAGCATATGTCACCTTGTCCTTGGCAACACTTCTGCTGTCTGAGTAAGAAACAGGATCCTTCCCCTGGAAAGAAAGCATGCCCACAATGTGAGCCCATGATAAGCTTATTTGTCCTTCTCAGTACATTGGAACCTTTGAGAAACCCCCAAACACTGCTCATGATCCAGTGAGAAGGCCAAAAGGTTTAATAGGATGAAGGTGCTATCCTGGCACCATGCAGCCTAATCACAGCTAATTGAAGTATAGCTGTAGTGCCGCAATGGCACCCCACTCCAGTACTTTTGCCTGGAGAATCCCATGGATGGAGGAGCCTGGTGGGCTGCAGTCCATGGGGTCGATAAGAGTCGGACACGACTGAGTGACTTCACTTTCACTTTTCACTTTCATGCATTGGGGAAGGAAATGGCAACCCACTCCAGTGTTCTTGCCTGGAGAATCCCAGGGACGGGGAAGCCTGGTAGGCTGTCGTCTATGGGATCGCACAGAGTCGGACATGACTGAAGCGACTTAGCAGCAGCAACAGTAGTGACTAAATTTTAGTTCCACCACGATGATAAACCTAATCATGTAGGCCTAGGCCTAGAAGGACAAAAAGAGTCAGTAGGACCTTTAACAAAATCAGTTAGAGATTATTGAGAGCTCTCCAAGGTACCAAAGGACTAGAGCCACTCAGGCTACCCACCCAATGCTAAGAGTCCCGTTTCTCTGTGTTCTTTAGGTGATAGTGTTTACTTACTTATTTACTTGCTTACTTACACACTCATTTTTTATGTGACTTACACTATAATCCCTGGGTGGGGAAAATCCCCTGGAGAACAGAATGGCTACTTACTCCAGTATACTTGCTTGGACATTTCCACAGACAGAGGAGTCTGGCAGGTTCCAGTCCATGGGGTCACAAAGAGTCAGACACAACTGAGCAACTAACACTTTCACTTTCCATGATTACAATGTCAGACACCTGCCCTAATCTGAATCCTACTATATCTAGCAAAATGTTACATTGCATCTATTATCCTGACTTTATTATATGTTCTTGCAACTAGCCCAGCTAGCTGTACTACTGAACAGCAGTGAAATTTCCAGACCAAATTTCCAACAGGCATTTAAAATATACATATGTCTAGTCTCCCCAATACTAATGAAAATTCTTGAAAGAGAAATTGTGCCTCAGTGTATCAATGAATATTTTGAAAATGGCTTAAATTTCACTTAAATATCCATCAGTCTTTTCAACAAACAGAGCTGAGAAAACTAGATATTCACATGTAAAAGAATGAAGCTGGACATTTACCTTACACTATACAAAAAAAAAAACATCAACTTAAAGTGAATCAAAACCTAAACATAAGAGCTATGATTGCAAAACTCCTAGAAGAAAACACAGGTGAATGTTTTATGACTTCAGATTTGGTAACATTTTCTTAGCTATGACACCAAAGGCACAGGCAAAAAAAGTAAAATTAAACTATATCAGAAAGTGAAACGTTTGTGCATCAAAGTGCACACTCAACAGAGTGGAAAGGCAGCCTCCAAAATGGGAGAAAATATTTGCAAATCCTATCAGATTTGGAATTAACATACACAATATATTAACATAAAGCGTTCAACAACAACAAAAACAATTCAACTTAAAAAATGGGTAAAGGACTTGAAAGACATTTCTCCAAAAAAGACATACAAATGGCCAAAAAAAAAAAAAACAAATGAAATGATGTTCAGTGTCACTATTAAGAAAATGCAAATCAAATTTGCATTGCAGTATCTACAGTGAGATATTAGATACATCCTATACTCAGTAGGACACTCACTGTCAAAAAAAGACTGAGAAAATAACAAAGGTTGGCAAGGATGTAGGAAAAAATGGAACACTTGTACACTGTTGGTGGGAATGTAAAATGGTGCAGCCTTTAGAGAAAACAGTATGAGGGCCATTCAAAGGATGTAAAATAGAATTATTATAAAATACAATAATTCTACTTCTGAGCATAAACCCCCAAAATTGAAATCAGGGTCTCAAAGAGATATATGCACACCCATGTTCACAGCAGTGCTCTTCACATCAGCTAGTCAGTGAAAGCATGAGACCAAAAGATCCATAGGTAATGAACAGATAAAATGTAATGGTTTCCAAAGGTTAGAAGGAAGGGAGAGCAGGGAGTTGTTGTTTAATGGGTATAAAGTTTTAGTTTTGCAAAATGAGAGTCCTGGAAATTGGTTACAAAACAAAATGAATGTACTTAACACTGTGCTGCAATTCATGGGATCGCAAAGAGTCGGACATGACTGAGCGACTGATCTGATCTGATCTGAAGATGGTAAATTCTGGTATGTGTATTTCACCACAGCTAATTTTTAAAAATTGTATCAGTAAAGAGCAATTAGTAAAATGAAGACAATTCTCTCAAAGATTTGGAAATCCAAGATGCAAAGCATCATCCTACTAGTATTAGGGCCTTAAGTATGGGTTATTATTAGATACTAGAGCCCAGTGGCACCTCTGAACAAAGAGCAGCCTCTGCACTGGGTAACACTGTGATTTGCCTTTGGTTCTGCCTATTTCAAAGAATGTCAAACTGAATCATCATTTCAAAGTATGTCAAACTGAATCATCTTAATTAAACACTTGTGTAAACAAACATCCATCCAGTGCCAGTGCCAACTCTAGGTCAAGCATAGCGCTGAGGGAGTTAGAGTGTGTAGTTCAATTCTGGGAAAGTAATATTTGATGTTTGGAATTCTGCAGCTGACTTCCAAATCAATCATCACATAGTTAAGTAGTTTAGAACACAGACCTGGACCTGCCTATGTAGGTTTGAATTCTGGCTCTGCCGCTTGCTAACAGTGGTCATTTTGCTTTTTTGCCTCAGTTTCCTCATCCTTAAAATGGGGATACTAATAATACCTTTTTCATAAAGTTACTATAAAGATTAAATGATTTAATATTCTTGAAGCTGTGACAGCACTGCTGGGCATGTATTAAGAGCTATGTAAGTATTCACCAAACAAATTCACAAACATGTGCTGAGCACCTAACTAAATACAAAAGTTTTGTTCAAGTTTGTTAGAAACTTGAACATTGCTTGAACTGTGCCCTAGAACCTACTACTTAACAGTGAAAAGGGAATTCCTGCTGCTGCTGCTAAGTCACTTCAGTCGTGTGCGACTCTGTGTGACCCCATAGACGTCAGCCCACCAGGCTCTCCTGCCCCTGGGATTCTCCAGGCAAGAACACTGGAGTGGGTTGCCATTTCCTTCTCCAATGCATGAAAGTGAAAAAGTGAAAGTAAAGTCGCTCAGTCGTGTCCGACTCTTAGCGACCCCATGGACTGCAGCCCACCAGGCTCCTCCATCCATGGGATTTTCCAGGCAAGAGTGCTGGAGTGGGGTGCCATTGCCTTCTCTAGGGGAATTCCTAGTTGTGGGCTATTTAAAGAAAATGTTTGAGTCTTTGAAAATATCCCCTCCATCTGTGATGACTGAGAACAGCGTGTTTAACACGAAGGAAGTGTGACGACTGCTAAGTTTTCTTGTACTGGCCTCACAGTGTAGCTCCTTCTCCTGCCCTCACAGCTTTGAAATACACAGAAGGCAGTGGGGTGCAAGCACATTGGCCCAGTGTGCGCACTGTGATTGTTTCCAAAGAGAAATACATCACTAAAATCAAGTGTTGTTTAAGAAAGAAGAAAAAAAAGTAAAAACAAAAAAACGCAGAGTTAAAAACGTATTTACTCTATCAAACCGGAGTCATGGATAGAATTACAATGATGCTTTCTGGGCAGGAGCCTGAGCTGCATCACAAATGTGAAATATTTTATGAGGACCAGATGGAAACAATAAATGCCTAGAGAATTGAGAAGATGTTAAAAATGAAAATCCCAATCCAAACACAATAGCGATGTCTGATGTATGCTACTGCAAAACCAGAAAATATTTAGGACATAAACTCCATCAAAGATTCTTTCATTGAAAACTAAACAACCCTTAAGAGTTTCCAACTGGTGAAAACTTGGATAAAAAAGTCTTGCATAGAAGTTTAACAAACAGGCTTTGGACCCCGCCAAAAAGTGGTAAGACATAACTCTTGATCAGTTCAGTTCAGTCACTCAGTCATGTTCAACTCTTTGCGACCCCATGGATAACTCTTGATATTTGCCATAATTATAATAGAAAAAGAAAACACTTATTAATTCTAGTCTTTAATTAATCAGTTTCTCAGCTGAGTACCTAGAACAAATAAGTTTTAACTACCATAACCTTGAAAACCATATATAAATTCTCTGTTTATATAAAAAACAAAAAAATGGGTTGTCTTTCATTTTGTTAATTTCTATTATACATCCACTCATGTTTTTAGAAATATTCTAATTGTTTGACAAACAGTATGTGTGTAAATTTCCTCATATCTTATAATTTTGGATGTTATATTATTATATCACCCTCTGCCTTGCCAATACCCCAAGGGTAAAACAGGGACAAAAATAAGTCTGTCTCATGTACAACAAAAATATAGATACCTTAGAGAGAAAAAAAATAAGAAAATCAGTTAAATAGTCACTTACCAGATAGCATGCAAGTAAATAAGACTAAATAATTGTGGTAGTTGTTTTGAAACATATACATATATAAAATCAACATGCTGTATACTTTAACATATGCACATATGTTCTGCCATTGTATAAATGGTATATGTCAATTATACATTGATAAAACTGGAAACAAAAACAAAATAATATAAAATCCTTTCCAATTAAAAAAAAAAAAAAAACAGACAGAGCACCCGGTCTCAAAGAAATGAATCTAATACAATTATTTCCAATATTTTTTTCTTTTTTCTTCTACATAATGTTCTACAAAAAACATTTACAATTGTGATACTCTGTCCTAAAAATACTCATGCTGCTGTTGTTTTAATAGTCTGGTTGTAGCCCGGGGTTGCGGGGTGTAGGGGTGGGGGGATGGCATGGTAATCTATACTTAGGTGCAATTCACACTGCATTTACTCTATGAATACCCTTTTCACTCTCGCTGATTCATGACATATTAGTGGCATGATAAGAACCACTGTTCTAGTGTGAGTCAAATAAACATACTTCTCATTAAAGAATGTTGTTGTTCAGTCACTCAGTCGTGTCTGACTCTTTGCGACCCCATGGACTGCAGCACACCAGGTTTCCCTGTCCTTAATCATCCCCCAGAGCTTGCTCAAATTCATGTCCATTGAGTTGGTGATGCCATCCAACATCTCATCCTCTGTCATCCCCTTCTTCTCCTGCCTGCTATCTTTCCCAGCATCAGGGTCTTTTCTAATGAGTCAGCTCTTCACATCAAGTGGACAAAGTATTAAAGCTTCAGCTTCAGCATCAGTCCTTTCAATGAATATTCAGGACTGATTTCCTTTAGGACTGACTGGTTTGATCAATTAAAGAATAATATACATATATTACTGTCCTATAATTCTGAGAATTGATTCAACTTTCTGCCCTTAGAAATATAGCTAAAGGACTCGCCAGTTTATATGTACATAGGTAAAGCAAGGAGGCCTGGCGTGCTGCGGTTCATGGGGTCGAAAAGAGTCAAACACGACTGAGCGACTGGACTGAACTGAACTGAAAGCAAGGAGAGAAGGTTGATTAATCTTTGACAGGCTGGTGAGGTTGATTATATTATCACATGATGCTAAAAATTCTTGTAGGAAGAAAACAGAAGAGAGTCAATGAGGCAGAAATTTAGAAAGTAATTGAGAAATGATAGAGGAGTAAAACAGATTATAGAGGGCTAACCTGTGACTGTAAAGAGAATTATTGCATATGGGAACAAAGAAAAATAATATCAACTCAATGCCTATTATACATCATATTATTTAACTTAACCTTCACAAAAATAAAGTTGATGGCCTAGTGGGTATAATGGGAGGAAAAGACTAGGTTATTTATTTGCCTAAGATCACACAACTAGTAAATAATGTAATCAGAATAGGAATAAAAGTCTTATTATAAGTTCAATATACTTTCTATATTTCCTGTAGATCTCTCACCTCTCTCATTTTAATCTATTATCAAATTTTAAGGTTTTTTAATTTTTTAAAATGTATATTTGCATATAAAATTGCTTCTTTGAGGGGAAGTTATTTTACTATTATAACATCACTACAATTATTTAATATTTATCATTGTATTTTAAGGAATCTGTTCACATTTCTCTCTTCTATTCAACTTGGGGACTCAATGCTTCAACTTGGGGACTTCTTCTATTCAACTTGGGGACTGTGTGGATCACAACAAACTGTCAAAAATCCTTAAAAGGATGGGAATATCAGACCACCTTACTTGTCTCCTGAAAAACCTGTATGTGGATCAAGAAATAACAGTTAGAACCAGACATGGAACGACAGACTGGTTCCAAATTGGGAAAGGAGTACATCAAGGCTTATTTCGTTACCCTGCTTATTTCACTTCGATGAAGAGTGAAAGTGAAAATGAAGTCGCTCAGTCAGGTCTGACTCTTTGTGATCCCATAGACTGTAGCCTACCATAGACTGTAGCCTACCATAGACTGTAGCCTACCATAGACTGTAGCCTACAGGCTTCTCCATCGATGGGATTTTCCAGGCAAGAGTACCAGAGTGGGTTGCCATTTCCTTCTCCAGGGGATCTTCCTGACCCAGGGATTGAACCCAGGTCTCCCGCATTGCTGGCAGACGCTTTACCCTCTGAGCCACCAGGGAAGATGCAGAGTACATCATGCAAAATGTCAGGCTGGATGAATCACAAAGTGGAATCAAGATTGCTGGGAGAAATATCAACAACCTCAGATACGCAGATGACACCACCTTATGGCAGAAAGTGAAGAGGAACGAAAGAGCCTCTTGATGAGGGTAAAAGAGGAGACTGAAAAAGCTGGCTGAAAACTCAACATTCAAAAAACTAAGGCCATGGCTTCTTGTCCCATCATTTCATGGCAAATGAAAGGGGGAAAAGTAAAAGAAGTGACAAATTTTATTTTCTTTGGCTCCAGAATCAATGTGGACAGTGACTGTAGCCATGAAATTAAAAGACACTTGCTTCTTGGAAGAAAAGCTATGACAAACCTAAACAGCATATTAAAAAACAGAGCTATCACTTTGCTGACAAATATCTGTCTAGTCAAAACTATGATTTTTATATAGCATAACCAGCTAACTGACATGAATTTGAGCAATCTCTGAAGATAGTGGAGGACAGAGGAACCCGTGCTACAGCCCATGGGGTCACAAAATTAGACATGACTTAGTGACTGAACAACAACAATGTGCTAGTTTGTATTATGGATTTACGATGAGCAAAATACACAAAGTCTCTGTCATTAGGGCGTTTATATTCTAGTGGGAAAAGGCAGACAATAAGGTAGATGATGGATTGATAGAGACGATGTAAATACAGACATGAATATAGCTGTGGGTGTAGATATCTACGTACAGAAAATGATGTAGAGCTGTACATCAGGTACAGATATGTGGTACAAAGAAATCAAAGCATACCTAAGGATAAGCTGCTGCTGCTGCTGCTAAGTCGCTTCAGTCGTGTCCGACTCTGTGAGACCCCATAGACGGCAGCCCACCAGGCTCCCCCGTCCCTGGGATTCTCCAGGCAAGAACACTGGAGTGGGTTGTCATTTCCTTCTCCAATGCATGAAAGTGAAAAGTGAAAGTGAAGTTGCTCAGTCGTGTCCAACTCTTCGGGACCCGTGGACTGCGGCCTACCAGGCTCCTCTGTCCATGGGATTTTCCAGGCAAGAGTAGTGGAGTGGAAGGCTATTTTATATTGGTTTTATATTCATGGTCAGGAAGATTCTCTCCAATGAGATGAATTCAAGCAATGATCTGAAAAAAGAATGAAGGCCATATAGATATCTAGGAGATATTCTTTTTTGATAACAAAAAAGGCAGAGACCCTGATAAGGGATGCTGCTGAGACTGTTTGAGGGCCAGCAAGTATATCAGTGTGTCTGGAATGGTGTCGGTGGAGAAGGGAGTCTAAGAAGTAGACGAGATCTCTGGGCAAGACCAACAGGGCCTTGCACCTATGGCACATACATTCTGAGTGACATGGGCTACCCTTGAAGGATTCTGAATAAAGTAGTGGCACAATCGCTCATATGTTATAAAGAATCACTGTGGCAGCTATGTGGGGAATACCTTATAAGGAGGAAAGGGTGGAAAGCAGGAGAATCAGGCAAGAGGTTAATTAAATCATCCAGGTATGAGCTAATGGTAACCTGGATCAGAATGGCAGCAGTGGTGGTGATGAGAAGTAGCCAGATTCTGAAGACACTGCAGAAGCAAAGCTGATAGAATTTGTTGATACATTTGGAATGTGAAATATCAGAGAAAATCAAGAGCCATGGAAGACTCCAAGATTTCTGGCCTGAACAATTAGGAAAAAAAAATGGATTTGCATTTTACCAAGATGGAGAAGACTGGGAACAGATTGCAACAAGGGTGGGATGTCAGGGGTCAAAATTAAGATGTCAGTTTCGGACGTGCTCAGTTTTGCTGTCAAGAAGGCTGTTGGACAGGTACATAGGCCTGGAGTTCAGAAAGTCTATCTAAAGACACAAACTGTAATCATCAGTGCACAGATATTATTTAACGTCATGAGTCTAAGGGAGATACTTGGCCTAGGGAGTGGCGCAGACAAAACAGAGAGAGACCACATTCCTCTGGGGACCTTCCAATGTTTAGAGTTTGGGAAGAGGAACCAGCTGAGGAAATTGAGAAAGAAAAGCCTCTGAGAAAGGAAAGAGATTACAGTGTCCAGGAAGCCAAATGAAGGCAATGTTTCAAGAAAGAAGATGTAACCAACTGTATGATATGCTGTTGATGAGCTGAGCAAGATGAGGGTTGCTAGTTGATCATTTGATTTGTCACATGGATTTCATAACCTCAGTAAGAACACTTTTAGTGGAGTTGTGAGGGCAAAACTCAAAGTTTTCAAAAAAGGACTTGTTGTTGTTCAGTCCCCAAGTTGTGTCTGACTCTTTGCAACCTCGTGGACTGCAGCAGGCCAGGCCTCCATCTCCTGGAGTTTGCCCAATTTCATGTCCTTGAATCTGTGATACCATCCAACCATCTCATCCTCTGTCACCCTCTTCTCCTTCTGCCTTCAGTCTTTCTCAGAATTAGGGTCTTTTCCAATGAGTCAGCTGTTCACATCAAGTAGCCAAAGTATACTAAGACATATAAATTATTATATAGTCTATATGTCTATAGACATATAGTTTATAGTCTATATCTCTGTCTATAGCCTAGAGACTATTATTTTGGAGAGTTCTGCTGTAAAGGGAAACAGATATAAGGTAGTAGATAGAGGGGTGCATGGGGTCAAAGAGGACCTTTGAAAGGACAGAGTTTTAAAGTGTTTATAGCCAGATAGACATAATCTAATAGGATGGAAAACCAATGACGCAGAGACAGCAAGGACAAGTGCAAGAGCAAAGCCCTTTAAGGGTGAGAAGGGAGGGATTGGCCTTAACCAGGTACACAGAGCTGATCCACAGAGATAGGAAGGAAGACAGGTAACATGGGTATGGAACAGGTAGGTGGTATGAATAATTCGGTGAATGAATAAAAGGTTTGCAAACACAATTACATGCCTGGGACATTCTGCCCATCCTCTGTGTCCCAGGCCCTGAGGGGACTGGAAAACAACCTTTTATCCTTCCAAATACTTCCTTTGCCTCTGCTATCTAATGTGTCAAACTCTACAAGCAGAGATTAATTCTCCTGATTTACTATTTATTTCGAAAAATGGAATAACACATTAAAACCCATGAGTCAATTACGCTTAAGTGCAAATGAATTTGTCAGCCCTCACTGTGAGAAGGCTTTTAATAAGGGGACATGAGAGTATGATAACTCTAGATGTTTTCCCATAGGAGCTGGGAGTTGGGGGTTGAGGTGGAAGTGGAGTGGGTTGTGTGAAGTTCATTGAATCTGCGAACCTTGTCAACATATAAGATGTGTAACTCTAAACCAGAACATATGGGCTAATTCTTGGTTTACTACTCTGTAGCTTGGTTACCTAGCATCGGTCAGTTGACCTCATGAATCTCAGTTTCCCCATTTTAAATAGAGGTGACCATTAAATAATATAAGGTATATGTGGTATCATTTTCATATTATTGCTTCATTTTTTATTTATAATATTAAAATATTTCTATCTTGCTCCTTTCTCTCTTAGATCATATTTTCTGCTTGCTCACACCAGCAGTCTGCTTATATCTGACCTCACGCCGGTATATTAGATTGCCAAGTACAGGTCACTATACTTATACTGATTGACTCTCAAAAATAAGTCATCATAACAGATGCTGATCCAAAGTTCACAGGCATTTGGAAAAGGGAGCACCACCACTGCTCTGTAGATTTTTAGTTTCAAAATTAGGTTGACCCCTCTCAGTAGTCATGAGAGAGCATTATTATTTTATACCTGTATACTTTTAATACTTGTATCTATCAAATAAAATGATTTCACATACTTAATTACTATATACATTTTTGGGTTAGAAGGCAATGGCACCCCACTCCAGTACTTTTGCCTAGAAATCATCCCATGCACGGAGGAGCCTGGTAGGCTGCAGTCCATGGGGTCACTAGAGTCGGACACGACTGAGCTACTTCACTTTCACTTTTCACTTTCCTGCATTGGAGAAGGAAATGGCAACCCACTCCAGTGTTCTTGCCTAGAGAATCCCAGGGACGGGAAGCCTGGTGGGCTGCCGTCTATGGGGTTGCGCAGAGTCAGACACGACTGAAGCGACTTAGCAGGGCAGCAGAGATTTTTAATGGCAAGGCATATTATATTTGCATCATTAAACCATATACATTTGTTTATTGGAATAAAAAAAAGAAAAACTGCATGCTACAAAGAATTAATTCACTAAGCAATGTTGGCGGGGGGGTGCATTAAAAAAGGACTAACATACACAATTATAGTAATGCTTGAGAAACTCTAAATATAAACTTAAAATCCAAACTTCCCAAGTACTAAATACTTGGCAAAGCCATTTTTAAGGTTCACATAAAATATAAAATCTATTAATGCATTTTAAAGTTGAATCACATTTTCAAAAATCTGATATGTATAAGACTACTTAGAAGCCTTTTTTTTCTCCTGAATGTCTTTGCCAAGTGACTCTGCAGAACACCAAAGCACTCTATAACCACTGGCATTCAATATTCATACCATAATGCATAAAGTAAGGATGGTAGGCCCAGGTGATTATTAATCCCTCTTGACAAAAAAGCTACCAGTGGCAAATGTATGTATATGTGCTTACTGGGCATTTGGGATGCTGCTGGCATTAAAACCCAAATCCACTGAATCCCAAGCAAGTACTGTGTTTATAAAAGATAGCTCTTTCATAATATTAGACTCTGCAAAGCTTTATTCAGATGAAGCAGCTGCTTAATTTAATCTACAATTGCCAGATAGGTTCCTAAAAATCTTATTTTTATTAATTTAGACAGAATCAGAAATTTGGCATAATCCTTTGGAAGCCTGAAAGTGTTTTATTTTGCACTGTCACAAAACTTTGAGTTTATGTGGACAGTCATTTTTCGGTGATGTATAAATTTGCTTGAACAGAGAACCCCTTGTCTTAAAGGTATAATCTTTTACTGTCTTTCAGTTGCTCAGAGACAGAATCAACCTGATCAGTGATAATGTGAGAAGGAAGTCTTTGTCAAAAGAGAAGCCATAACCTTTATTTCTGCTTTCATCCCTTAAATATTCCTGGAAACAACCAAGATAAACAGAGCAATTTGACTTAAATGCTGTAAAGGCATCTGGATAAAGGTTAAATACAACTTTCCCTGGACTGAATATTATTTTCTGAGCTTTCTGTTATCTTTCTGCAGGAAGCATGAAAGTGATGTAAAGACCAATGAGGGTAGTAAGACCCAAAGGTACCACTTAGTCTAGTCCCCGTCTCCACACTGTCTCTCCCTTAAATGGTCCCATACAGCAGAAACTCCTCTTCTTTCTGTAAAATAAAATGTTTATAAGGCAATGTTCATGGTATTTAATCGTGTTTATTAACACCATGTTCTTTACATACAACCCAAATACACCTGCAGCATTTCATACTCATTAGCAATAGTTTCGGAGAAGGCAATGGTACCCCACTCCAATACTCTTGCCTGGAAAATCCCATGGACAGAGAAGCCTGGTAGGCTACAGTCCATGGGGTCGCTAAGAGTCAGACATGACTGAGCGACTTCACTTTCACTTTTCACTTTCATGCACTGGAGAAGGAAATGGCAACCCACTCTAGTGTTCTTGCCTGGAGAATCCCAGGGACGGGGGAGCCTGGTGGGCTGCCGTCTATGGGGTCACACAGAGTCGGACACGACTGAAGCGACTTAGCAGCAGCAGCAGCAGCAGCAATAGTTTATCATTACTTTTGGCTCTATTAATGTATATTTCCTCTTCTTTCAGAAAACAAGTTCCAATTCTTTGTGTTTTTCAAATGTTCTAATTAATTTTATAAATATCATATATGAATAAGGAAATAATTGCTTTATCTATACTGATGAGTAAGTTTCACGTCCAAAAGGTTAAATGACTATCCCTTTGCCATTCAAAAAACAAAACAAGACAAAGCAAAACAGTTTGTAAGTGGTGGCGCCAGGATGCATGTCTAGAGTCTAGGACTCTAGGTCTTAAGCTCTTTTCTCATCGCCTCTTGTGAATAAACTTTCTTATGTAAACAAATCACTAGGAGGTTAGATTCTACTGACTAGGGAAAACAACTGCAGGCACATTCTGGTACTTTGAAAATAACACTATATTTTTAATAGTAATTGATTCAAATTCACTTAGAGAAAAAGTGTTTCATTGGCATCTAGTTTCATTAATGGAGACAAGCACCAAATTCAGGAAGATAACAGGCATTTTAAAGAATAAACAGCATTTTATGGCCAAAGTCATCTGCAGTCGTCTCTGTGAAAAATGAGAGTGATTAAACCCCATAATGCATAGTGATTTATTTTTCTTTTTAAATTTTATTTTACTGTTGTAAGAACATTTAATTTGGACTTTAAGATAACATACTATCCTGTGAAATTAAGTAATATCTAAGTAGTCTAAAAAGAATGTATTTAATATGTACAGCATTGCTCAATAAAAACTTATTTAATTAAACCATGCTATACAAATATTTTGGAGAAGGCAATCGCAACCCACTCCAATACTCTTGCCTGGCAAATCCCATGGACGGAGGAGCCTGGTAGGCTACAGTCCATGGGGTTGTGAAGAGTCGGACACGACTGAGCGACTTCACTTTCACTTTTCACTTTCATGCACTAGAGAAGGACATGGCAACCCACTCCAGTGTTTTTGCCTGGAGAATCCCAGGGACGGGAGCCTGGTGGGCTGCTGTCTATGGGATCGCACAGAGTCGGACATGACTGACGTGACTTAGCAGCAGCAGCAGCATACAAATATTTAGTTTATATTACTATACATATATTATAATTTTTATATGAAATCATAAGCTCTGGATACATTAGTGAATGAAGTCTGCTGATTACCTTTCATTGGCCAAGGACTATGCTAAGCACTGTACACACATTACTTCTTTCAGTCTTCATAGAGACTAGTGAGACACAAGTAGTCTTCTAATTTTGCAGAAGCAGAGAGTGGAACTAAGGTTAAATGGTTTGCTTAAAACCTAGTATCTGGTCAAAGGTGGAGTTGGGATTCAAATGCTGTGCTCTTTGCACCACCCAGCCTCCTAAAGATTCATGTTGTTTTGGTAAATATGAGCATGTTAGAGACACAACCATATTTTCTGGGTGAGCTCAGTCCTGGCTGAGCAGGATGACAGGTAAGGACAAAGGCCATGATTATCCCCAGCAAGTTAAAATCCATGTGTGAATTTCAATGGTAACATCTCAGAAGGAAGTCTTGGGCAGTTAAGACATCATCAGCAAGAGAGACTTGGATCCCTGAGTTTCTTTGTCCTACCTTCCTAGACCTCCCTTCAGGAGGCCTAAATAGTTCTGATGGTGAAAAAGAGGCTTCCTGTATAAATTGACTGCTGAGGTAACTGTGGCCCAAATAAGCCACAAAAGCACTCTCAGATTCTCTGTGCTGTGACAAACAGTCTGTACTTATTAATTTGTGCATAAATATGAAGAGTAGCAAGGAGAGTTTTTGAGAAAAATGAGTTTTTGATGACACTGGAATTTTTCCAAGGCATTTGTTCACTGAATCCTATATTGGCTTTTTATATGTAGGATCCTGAAATAGACAAGGCAACTTCTCATGCTTTTTTTTTTTTCTTTTTGCTCTCAAGCTTATTGGTGCAAGTGGATGGAATTACATCAAAGTGCTTCTGTTCCTATCTCTTTTGCATATGGCTTTTAAAAATATGTTGCCGATAGCAGCCAAACAAGGCTATAAAGTTTCTTATTAGGGATGTAAGCTATTCACACTAGATCTGATATGCGTTTCAATACAATTTAGCTTGGTTCATTAGAATGTGATTATCACATGAAAATAAATGAATGATACTTTGTTTCCTCAGTAATGGTCACACTGTGAATATTACAGAATTATTTTTTTACAAATGCAAGTGCACTTTGACTCTTTCAAACTAGCATATTTAATACCCAGCTATCGGAGAAGGCAATGGCACCCCACTCCAGTACTCCTGCTTGGAAAATCCCATGGACAGAGGAGCCTGGTAGGCTGCGGTCCATGGGCTCTCTAAGAGTCGGACACGACTGAGCAACTTCACTTTCACTTTTCACTTTCATGCATTGAAGAAGGAAATGGCAACCCACTCCAGTGTTCTTGCCTGGAGAATCCCAGGGACAGGGGAGCCTGGTGGGCTGCCGTCCATGGGGTCGCACAGAGTCGGACACGACTGAAGTGACTTAGCATATGCTTTTCAGATGATGAAAAATAATTTCTGCTTTACCAACCGAGGCTGACAATAATGTGAATGTTTGTGTATGTTTAGAGATTTAGTAAGATAGTTAAACAGTAGTATCTATTATGTGACTTATAATGCATAAAGTATTTCACTAAGTAGTAGATAGATAGTGGGATGCATAGATAGATAGATAGCAGGACAGTTAACAAATACATGCTTAAATTAAATTAACATTTGAAAATATTTAAATATGAGGCTATTTTCTCCACTTTACAAATGAAGGAACTGAGGTCCAAGACAGAATTAACCGGTCTAAAATTTCAATAGCAATTCAAGACAAAATATTAAAACCAAACCTCAGTTCAGTTCAGTTCAGTCACTCAGTCGTGTCCAACTCTTTGTGACCCCATGAACTGCAGAACGCCAGGCTTCCCTGTCCATCACCAACTCCCGGAGTCTACCCAAACCCATTTCCATCGAGTCGGTGATGCCATCCAACAGACTCATCCTCTGTCGTCCCCTTCTCCTCCTGCCCTCAATCTTTCCCAGCATCAGGGTCTTTTCAAATGAGTTAGCTAACTTACTTGACTCCAAATAATATAACATAAAAAAAAGATCAACTGTAAAAATAAAATTGAAGATAACATCAAAAGTATATAATGATAGAAGTTCATCTGTACTATATTAAGAAATACAGTTTTCCATATTCATGTTATGTCTTATAGTTTTATAGAAGGAAGTAACATCTCTTTCAGAGGGAAGAAAAAAAAAATGCTACTGACACCCATCCTCTTAGAAGTAGTTTCAAGTACCTAAAACCAACAATTTGTCACCAAGATTACTTATAAACTATTAATATTATAGATATCTCTAAGCCTCCACGCCCCTTCATGTATCCCAGCCTTGTCATTGCAAAGGGGCTTGAAAGTATGAGCCACACCATGCAGGTCCACCCATGACAGACAAGTCATATTGGAGAGTTACGAAAAAAATGTTGTCCACTGAAGGAGTGAATGGCAAACCACTCCAGTATTCTTGCCACGAGAAGCCCATGAACAGTATGCAAAGGCAAAAATATATGATACCAGAATAAGCCCCCCCAGGTCAGTAGGTGTCCAGTATACTACTGGTGAAAAGCTGATGGCAATTACTAATAGCTCTAGAAAGAATGAAGCAGCTGGGCCAAAGCAGAAACAACTCTCAGTTTTGGATGTGTCTGGTGGTGAAAGTAAAGTCCAATGATATAAAGAACAATATTGCATAGGAACCTGGGACGCTAGGTCCATAAGGACATGGAACAACGGATTGGTTCCAAGTTGGGAAAGAAGTGTGTCAAGACTATATACTGTCAGCCTGCTTATTTAACTTATATTCAGAGTACCTCACATGAAATGCCAGGCTGGATGAATCACAAGCTAGAATCAAGACTGCAGGGAGAAATATCAACAACCTCAGATATGCAGATGATACCACTCTAATGGCAGAAAGTGACAAGAAACTAAAGAGCCTTTTGATGAAGGTGAAAGAGGAGAGTGAAAAAAGAGCTGGCTTAAAATTCAACATTCAAAAATCTAAGATCACTGCATCTGGTCCCATTACTTCACGGCAAATAGATGGGGAAAAGTGGAAGCAATGACAGATTTCCTTTTCTTGGTCTCCAAAATCACTGAAGACTGTGACTGCAGCCATGAAATTAGAAGATGCTTGCTCCTTGGAATAAATGCTAAGACAAATCTAGATAGCATATTAAAAAGCAGAGGCATTGCTTTGCCAACAAAGGTCCATATAATCAAAGCTATGGTTTTTTCCAGTAGTCATGTATGGATGTGAGAGTTGGACAATAAAGAAGTCTGGAGGCCAACAAATTGATGCTTTCAAATTGTGCTGGAAAAGGCTCTTGAGAGTCCTTTGGACTTCAGGGAGATCAAACTAGTCAATCTTAGAGTAAATCAATCCTAAATATTTATTGGAAGGAATGAGATCAGATCCTGGGTGTTCACTGGAGGGACTGATGTTGAAGCTGAAACTCCAATACTTTGGCCACCTCATGTGTAGAGCTGACTCATTTGAAAAGACCCTGATGCTGGGAAAGATTGAGGGTAGGAGGAGAAGGGGACGACAGAGGATGAGTCCGTTGGATGGCATCACCGACTCGATGGAAATGGGTTTGGGTAGACTCCGGGAGTTGGTGATGGACAGGGAGGCATGGCGTGCTGTGGTTCATGGGGTCACAAAGAGTCAGACACGACTGAGTGACTGAACTGAACTGAAGCTGAAGCTCCAATACTTTGGCCACCTGATGCAAAGAGCCGGCTCACTGAAAAAGTCCTGATGCTGGGGAAGATTGAAGGCAAAAGGAAAAGGGGGCAGGAGATGATGAGATGGCTAAACAGCATCACCAACTCAATGGACATAAACCTGAACAAATTCCAGGAGACAGTGAAGGATATGGAAGTCTGGCATGCTGCAGTCCATGGGGTTACAAAGAGTCGGACACGACTGAGCGACTGAACAACAACAACCCTTCACTATCACTGTGGGATGATTTGGGAGAATGGCATTGAAATACGTATAATATCATATATGAAACGAGTCCCAAGTCCAGGTTCGATGCACGATACTGGATGCTTGGGGCTGGTGCACTGGGACGACCCAGAGGGATGGTATGGGGAGGGAGGAGGGAGGAGGGTTCAGGATGGGGAACACATGTATACCTGTGGCGGATTCATTTCGATATTTGGCGAAACCAATACAATATTGTAAAGTTTAAAAATAAAATAAAATTTTTAATAAAATAAAATAAAAATGGGCCACAAACTTTTTATAACTTGTCAAGACATTAGTCAATTATTAAGAATTAAACTCAAATTATGATATGAGAACATGCTAATTAAATGGAAATAATTACACTTTAAAATGAGGTGCTTTTTTTAATCCAAAACTAATGCTTTCCATCCAGGTGCACTCCCTTGAAAGTAAAGAAAGCATATATAAGCATTTAAATATGGAGAGAGGTACAGAGATAGAGTAAATGTGGAAAACCACTAGCAATCAGTAAATCGAAGTAGAAGGTTTCATTATACTACTACTATTCTTTCAACTTCTTGAAATTTTAAATCCTCACTACCAGTAACCTCTCCTTGACCCAAATTATGTCCACCTTCCTCATTTATTCTGCTGCCATTCCTGGACGTCTTAGATGCATATAATTTTAATATCTGAAAATGTCTATGACTCTACCAAGCATTAGCTACCCAAGAATTTTTATCTACTCCTTTATCTCTTACATTGGTGGTTTTTCAGACACTTGGAGATTATGGAATCTGTACTCCCCCAAATTTCCCGAAATTCCCCCAGATTCATCCGTGTTTCTTTGTTTGGGCCCAGGATCAGCAAAAAGATCATCACTATTTTATTTTTCAAGGAATTCCCAAAATGGGTCCTAGAACACTAATGCTTCACAAAACACAGTTTGAAAGCAGTTTTTCTGAAAGCCGTATTACCTCCTCCTCCTTTATTTACAATCTGCGTTATTTGCTGAAGTTGACATTGTGAGGCTATAGGGTGAAGGAGGGGATACGCTGTCTGTCAGGAGAGCGTGCCTAGTGACGAGTGTTCTTTTCCACAAAAGGTTGAGAGAAGCAGTCATTCATATTCTCCCTGTAAGACAAAATGTCTAAGTTCTAGCAAGAAGAACTTCAAGCAATTTGAGAAGGTCAACAAATCACTTCTATTTTTTAAACTTAAAGTACACAGTGGGATTCAAACATATCTCTGTCAAACAAATTACTAGGAGTGACAGAGGTCCCAACCTCTCAGTCCAGAAAAAAATGAAACGGAACCAAGTGAAAATTTTTGCTCCTGAGGATGTCTTTTCTAGAATACAATGGTTATTAATTCACAATTTCCTTACTCTGCAAGGAATGGACTCTTTCTTCCAAGTTCCCCAGGAAAATTCTATCAAAAGCTCAGAAAGCTTAATATTTTTTAGATGCTGCATTAGTAGAAAATGATCAATAATGAAGCATTCTAACAAATAATATGCAGATATTTTAAAGGCCAAACAACAAATAGGTTTGTCTCTATGATGCTTCCACTCAGATAGTTAATAAGAGATATGGAGAGCTTTCCTAAGCTGAAACACCAACTATTTGATGTGCTGTTTGATGCATGAAGAATAAGCAAATAATAATTGTACAGTACTACAGACAAATATTTACTTTACAGCACTACAGGCTAGGTAGTGTGGTTTGTACACAGTGGCTTAATTAAATAGGCTACCATGTAAAACACCTAGCCTCTAGTGAGATATCATGATTAAACTTGTACCTACAGTATTACAGAACACAAAACAGAAAGCAAGTTAGAGTAGCCCTACCAGCAAAAAGGGAAACAACTATTAAGAGATGGATGAAGTAAGGGCGCTTATAGAGTATCAACTAACTTTCCTTTTCTCTTCCTTCATAATAAGCTAAAGGGAAAGTGCTAGAAGAATAAAAAAAAATAGGACATAGGGACTTATATTCATTTTTTCTTTTATTTTTTCATCAAATATATACTAAGCGCCAGCCTTTCTTCAGGTGCCCAGGATACAGTAAACAAGACAGAATCTCTGCTGTCATGCAATTTTGCTAGATTGGTAGACAATAGAAGAGAAAAACAACATACAAACAAGTGTGTCTTTTCTAGCAATATATTTCCAGGTAATAGCACCCAAGAAGACAAAAAAAGCAAAACAGGGGACAAGAAAGCAAACAGTGCTTTTTTTAGCTGAAGGGGTCAGCAGAAGTCTCTCTACCAAGTGAGGTTTGAGTAGAAACCTGGATGGAAGTGAGATAGTGAACCACGTCAACATCTAGGGAACTAGACTTCCAGGCAGAAGCAACATCAAACAAAGGCCCGGAAGTAGAAACATATAAGGTTTGTTGAAAAACAGAAAAGAGCCTAACATGGCTGGGGAATCAGAGATGAGGTCACAGGTATTCTGGAGCCAGAAAATGTAATGCCTTGTGAACCATGGCAAGCATTTTAGATACTTTTCTGGGAATCATTTAAATACTACAAGTATAATGTTGCAGGTGACTTGACAGTGATGCTCCAGAAGGAAGCACAATAAATATCCAAGGATTAAAAACTGGGAGTCACCGAAAGGAGGAAGAATGGGAAAAGAAAGCAAATGGAATTTCACAAAAGAACTTAAACTTTAGCAGTTGGGCAGTTGGCACGCCTGCTGGGTCACCTTCCAATGTGTCTCCCGGCAGGGGGTTTGTCATCACTACTTTCAAAGCCCTTTCTCCAGTAAGTATTTTTAAAATCCAATATATTGAAGACTTGTACACACTAAAAGGCCAGAAAAACACCATTTACAGACTTGCATTACTGAGAAAACAGTTGCCCTGATTAAGCAATAGAATAGGGCTATGAGGCATAGATTTCCACTGGCACTGAGATCAGATGGCAGACATAGATAATTTCTATAAAAAAAACTCACCAGGATTATACACAAACACAACAAAAAGCACCTCTAATAAATTCGGACTGAGCTAATCGGTTTTCCCTGGATGCAGTCATCCTCCCTAGCACGTTTGCTAAGATTCTTTGATGCATTTGGAAGTAGTGCATTAACTAGAACTATGCATAGCACCATGCTGGAGGTGATAAATGCAAGGCATACAGAATTTACATACTTTTCTTCCCAGTTTCCATAAACCATAATTTGTTAAGTCATAAAGAATGTTATAAGCATAGTTTTGATGCTATGGAACATACACAATAATTAGAAGTCATTATCTCTCAAATGAACATCCTCCCTTTACCCCAGGCTTCTAAATCCTCTCACCTTCCAATCCATTCTCCACAATGCCTGCAAAGACCTTTCCAAAGTAAAAGCTATTTAAGGCAACCCCCTTCTCATAGCCTTGCAGTGGCTCTCTGCTGATGATGGGATAAATCCCCAAGTCTGTTCACAATACTGGAAGCCCTAGAGCGTGACTCCAATCTCCAGGAAGAGTCTGACTTCCTCTCTCCCACCTTGCTGCTGCTGCTGCTAAGTCACTTCTCCCATCTTGCTGCTGCTGCTGCTGCTAACTCACTTGACTCATGTCCGACTCTGTGTGACCCCATAGACATAATCCTACCAGGCTCCCCAGCCCCCGGGATTCTCCAGGCCCACTCCAACCTTGCACCTAAGGCTATAACACCAATGAACTTTATTCACTTTCCACCATCCTCTGAGTTAAATCCCAACTCAGCCCCTTACTTGCCATGTACTCTTAGGCAAATAACTAGTCCTCCCTATGCTTCATTCCCTTTCCAATAAAATGGAAATATCAGTACATAACCTGGATGTTTTTGCTTGTTTTGTTTATTTATTTATTTATTTTAATTGGTGGATCATTACTTTGTAATATTGCAAAGGTTTTTACCATATATCATGGCACAAAAATAAGTAAATAATTTAAAATAACGTCAGATGCATTCTAAGTACAAAATAAATGTGAGTTATTATTATTGTTACTGGTTGATAGAATTTTATTATTGTCACTTTGGCCAAAAAAATTGCCCTTTCTGCCCACTCTTCTGAAAAACTCCTAATCATTCTTCAAGACCCCACACAAATGTCATCTCCTCTCCAAACCTTCCCTAACACACTGACTCACTCTCTAGCAGTATTTATCTCTTCTTGTGCTCTTACAAGTTGAGTGTCATTCTTCATTAGCATTATACACATACCATTGATTAATTCTTAATGCCTACATTTGTCTTCCATGGGGCACGAGCATTCTCTGAAGGTGAGGACTCTTTCTCCCAGAGTGGCACCCAGAGCATGGTAGGCTCTCAACAAATGTTCTGTTCAATCAAATGTTCAATCAGTAAGTACTTAAAGGCACAGATATTTTTCAAAAATTTTCCATACTGCTAGGAAATAATTCAGGAAATATAAGAAGCAACACAAGGCACAGATTTAGATTTAGCTCACAAACTAGGACTAAATTGTATAAGGCAGTAAATGTGCCCAAAGCTTTAGAGAAAAGTTAAACGTGTACTATTAAACATTTTCTTTTCACTCTTCTACAGTTATTCTAGCTTTGTCTTTTCAGGTGTAAGCAAGTTCCTTCAGAGTATGAACTATCTCTTTTCATACTTTTGTGGTCAAATATTAGGCACAAAAGTTTATATTTCATGAACTTTCATAAAAATGAGGAAATATTTCCAAGGTCTAGGTAGAACTAAATGGGGAATTGGAAAAAAAAAAAACAAGTCTTCTTTCTAATACTAACTCTGAAAGTATACTGTCCTCTGTGAAGCATATCCCACACGCAAGCATGGACAGACAGACAGAGAGTGGTGGTGTTCACCAATGCACTTGCTCTTCAAGAGCAGTGTGTTAGGCCTGAAATGCATTCAGGACCATCACCAGTAGCTTCCATCAGAGAGCATCACGCTGCTGATGATGTAGGAGAACTGATAACTGAGGTTGGAACATGAGCCAAGGATAGAAGGCTGACAAAGCTACAGGTGGCAAGTGTAAGTCTAGAGCAAGCAGGCCACACAACATTGTTAATTGTTATATCCTGATACAAAATAAAAAGTTCAAATTTGAAAAAAAAAAAAATAAGAACAAGCAGACCACATAAGACAAGGAGGATAAGGTTATGTCTCAGGAGTTTCCACCCCTGATTTGGGGTTAGGGATGAATTTTCCCTTCTCCCTGTTCACCAATGCTTGACATTCCATTGATGCTTTGAAGTGTAGGACAAATTTTTAAAAAATCTATATTGTCTCATATCAACTAACATGGATTTGAGTGTCCACTTTTGGGTTTCAGAATTCAAAGGAGAATTTAGAAATTTGGGATAATGGTACACAGTCAAATAATAATTAAGGGAATAGAAATACTTGGAAGAAACTAAAGCAATTCAGAACATTTTTATAAATGCAGCATGTAATATTAGAGTATTCCTATTCTCCTAATAAAACTTAAATGAGATAATACGTGTGAATATCCTAGTAAAGAACCGAAAATATAGGCGATGTTGGAATCCACGTAGATCGAATCAGCATTTTTTTCTTTTCTTGCTCACAGCAGAGCTCAATTATATATGTTGAGAGAAAAAAAAAATCCTAGGACTGGTTAATAATGATCTTCATTTTCATGCAAGTAATTATAAGTTTTTTCTTAATATCCATTGAAGACCAATATAATTTTCAATACCAGGACTATTAAGTAGTAAGACTGTGTACTAAGTGAGGTTCTAGAACTTTTTTTCCAGTCTTAGAAATAGGCTAGATTCCCATGTGTCAAAGATGGAGTAACTGGTCCTGCCCAAGAGTAAAAGAAAGCAACTAGATAAATCACCCAGATTCCTTCCAGATTTAGGACTGCATCAATACTCTGATTAGTGAAAAGACACTGAATATTTATCTTTGTTCAGATATTTTAAAAAGAATCACAGAGTCAGTATTTCATAAGTGTTTCTTAAATCTTCTGCCATTAACCCACACTTCATAACTTGGGTTTTCAAAATCAGAACTATACATTCATCTGAAAAAAATATGAAATCTACAAATAACTGAAGATAAAAAAAAAACTGTTCAGTGGGTTTAGATATAAACTGCATCCTCTGCATTGTTTAGCTCATCATGAAAATTACTTTAATTTCAATGCTGGGATCAAAACAATCCAGTCTTTTTAAAAGATGTCTACTGTCTACTGTAAAGTAATAACATGTTTTTAGAGACTTCTAAGTGCATATCCTGGAATTACTAACTTAAATGCATGGTTTGGAAAATACTAATTGTTGATCATGAAAAGAATGGTTACATTTCATCATGACAAAGAGGCAAAAATAAAGTACTTATGCTCTTATTTCCTCATGTAAATTACATATGATGCTTTTAAAAAAGGAGTACATAATTTTTAAGGTTAGTGAAAAAGTCATTCAAATACATATGTTTGTATTTTATGAAAATTTCATTGAATGCTCCATGAAAAAAAAATTTGAAAAATATTAAATATGCACTGAGAAAAAAATAAACATAAATAGAGACTTAATAAGAAGTTAAAAGAAACTATGATATACCTTTATTAAGAAATACAAGAAGAGTGTGTGAGCTGGGAGGTAAAAATGGGTGAAAATGAATCATTGTCAAACTAAAGTTATTTTGTAAGTTTGATGATTAATGGATTCTTTAAACTTATGATACATCATATTAAAGTCATATAGGCTTTTTTTTAATTTTTGGCAATTTGTGGAAATTTTTGTTTTAACTCAGCTAGAAGAAGATCACTTTAATAGCATAAGTTATCTCAAATACCATTTAATTGTTCTTTTTGTAATTTGCTGCAAGAAAATTTGTATAATGCAAGAGTGAAACTGGCTCTTTAGTCATTTTAAACTTTGGGTTATTTTGAAAACAAAATCAGTATTTATAGCTCTACCTTCCTGCTACATCCAAAATCTATTCTAAGTAAAAGAAAGGTCATGTTATTATATTCAGGAACTCTATAATAAAGAAATATTACCAAGGTTTTATGAAGATTCACCATTATCTGAGAATCAGTTAGTTAAAATTAAATGTCTGTCTAGTCAAAATAATGGTTTAATATTAACCAATTAGTAAAACATGAGTCAATTAATTGTATGTTTTTCACCTTTATTCCTTTTATGAGAACTAATTAGCAATATAACTATATACCTTTCTCCTATTCAGTTATACTACTTAGCAAACTATATGAAAATACATACACTTTAGGGGTGGGGTAAATCATGAGAGAGGACTTCTTCAAAGCAGTACATCCTTACATATAAATCTTCTCTTTGTACAAATGCTACCATTGGTTGGTTTTGAGAAAATTACTCACATGTACTCTACAAGTATGAGATTATAATTGAATAATAAGATTTAACTCATCAGAAAGGTGATCAAAAAAAAAGTTTGCCAATAAAGCAATTAAGTCAACAACATTGCATTCTCAGAAAACAAAAATAACCATATCATTTTTAGCTAAGTAAAGCATGAATACTGGCCTTAACATGTGGTGTCTATCAAAGGCAAGCTACATATTTCTAGGGGTAACTTGAATTTCCCAATATACTGTGCAGTAGATCAGGCAGACAAACACTTCAGATGAGTAAAAAACAGAGTTCAAGTAAATAATAATTTTCAAAAACAGGATCTCCTCAGTTTATAATGTTGGTTGGCAATCTAAGATGCAGACAAAATCAGTGTGTTAGAATTATCCTTAAGAGGTAATAGCTCCCTTCACTGCTAAGGTCCCTATTAAATAAAAATTATAGGTACCCAATTTTGAAGGGTATTTTAATCTGAAAGAAAGTATAATATTCAAAGACATCTGAAAAAGCCTAGCTTTTGCAATTAAAGTTCAATTTCTTTTGTACTTTCCCTTGTATTTTGTTATTATACTGGTTTAAGGAAACTACTCTGTTGTATATAGCATATTATATATATTAAAGGCTCAGTACAGTTTTTATAGAGGGCTCTTGGATTTATTTACTTGGCATTCCCAAGTAAATTGGGAGTTTATTTATTATTATCTACAAATTTTAAGTCACTTTTTTTACAATAAGAATCTCAAAGATAATAGCAATTTGAATCATACATTAAATTAATTAATCACATAATTTCAGAAGTGGGAATTTAGTTTTCCCTTTATTTAACAAGTGTAAAGACAGAGGCAATAAATCAAAATCACTAGTTGACATACTACAATATGGCAATGCCATAAATTAAGTTTGACTTTATACATTGTTTTAAGAAACAAATCCAAGATTGAATCATTTATTTTTGTACCAAAAATATACTATCAGAAAAACTCATCAACATCAACACAAAAACACACACAAAAAAAGTCACCAATCACCTCCACAGAGATTAAAAACTGAATTTTAAAAACTCCTTCAATACTCAGTTGCCCTAGAATTAGCTAGGTGTTTTTTATAAGCAGTAATTTTAAAGACTCTCTCCAGTGAGAGCCTTTTTTATCTGGAAACAGCTAGGCACAGTGACATGAACACACAGAGCACTATGTATTCTTCAGCGGACCTGCTCTCCACTCACCTCACACTTGAGGACTGTATTATGAACAAAATTCAAATATTCCATTTGCTACATTTCTAAATCACTGTTGCTAGTCAAAAGCACTCCAAACACCACCAAATCCCTCCTTACCATGTATGAGCCACAGTGAAGCGACGACGCTGCCGAATGCTTTTATTCACCAGCAACTTTCTGAAAAAGCACGGTGAGTTCCTTGGCGAACTGCGTGGAGAAATTTTAGGAGATGTAGGTCTGTTTGCCGGTAGTCTCGGAAGCTCAAGCTCTAAGTGCATTTGCTCCTTGAATGTCTTTATGCAAACCTCAGATTCAGAGGCAGTAAGTTCTCTTGAAGAATCTTTTGCTGTCATGTCTTATATGGAGTGCTGGCTTTCACCATCCAAAACAAAAATGTCAAACATAGCAGAGACACAGCTGCAGGTTAGGAGGCTGGTAAGTCTGCAAACTGTTCCCAGTTTAATTTAGGAAGCTGTGGCTCCAAAGTAGGAGCTGCTTAGAGCAGGAGCAGCATAATCGAAGAATGGCAAGTCAGCCTGTCACAAGGAGCTTTATCAGCCTGGCTTTGCTTCTGAAAATGCGCCAAAGTGCTTCCTATGTCAGTAGCCTCCTTGTGGATGAGGTTTGTCTGCAAGCTACACACTGACACTCGCTGAATTCATTCAGCTGAATATATCAACTCATGAAATATTCATGAGGGCTTCTGATAAATCCTTTACATGCATTTTTTTTTAAAGAAATCTTTTCAAACACGCTGCCTCCACTAATGGATAGTAAGCAAAACCTAGTCACTGAGTCACTCATTTTTGTTTGCACAAAGCACAGAACCAGAGCCCAGCCAGCATGTGTGATGTTAAAGTCTTCATTCAGAATTATCTTTCTCTGTAATGCATACAACAGTAACTCCACCCACCAAACACTTATTGGCCCAGGACTATTTAAACAACCGCACTCTGTTTCCCCCTCAACAACACCCTCCATCACCCAGATTTTCACATTTGCGAAGCCACTTGCATCATCAGCAAAAACATTAAATCAGACACTGTCAAAGAGCCTAGCTAAAACAGACCCCTCCAAATTCCATTTCTGAATGAAAGAACTGATTTGCTAAAGCTTTTTTCCCCCTCTTTCCTCTCCAGAAGATATAAAACTACAATATAAAAAGAGTCAGGAAAACATTAGGTTTGGAAACATAACAGAAAAACATTAGATTTGGTTCATTCCCCTAAGGAATTTAAAGACTAATCTTTAATCCAATAAAAATTACCTTCATTCTTCTGCTTAAGTTCATTGTCCCTGAGGTACCCACAACAGCCACTCTCTGTTAGATGTAAAGTCACTTCCAAAAGGCAAAGTTGTCTAGAATGGAAATGGAGGTAACAACCAGGAGAAATGAATGCTCCCCATTATAAGTGCAGGGTCCAAAGTCAAGCATCATGCACACATGTGTGTGCACACACACATATGGGTAGATGTAAACAATAGTGTCTGTGTGTGGGTATCTTAACTTGCTAGTGTGTGTGTACTTGGTTCACAAGGCATAATGAGATATATGGGTAGGGGAGCCCCCAAAAATGTCTCAAATTCCAAAGCAGATCATTGCAACCTGAAATTTCATTTAGAAATATACTGGCATGCAGCTTCTACACTTTAAAAGAAGTGAAAAGACTAGTATGGTACTTAAGTATACATATGCTATGAAACTCTGTACCTGCAACACTTACTACCAGGCCAGCCTGATCTCACACAAATTTGACAAGGCAGAATTAGGGCTAGCCAGCGAGAGTGACAGTTCAGGAATCATTCACAGCAAGACTTCAGTGAGAAAGCAAGAAATTTATTTTTTCTCTAATGTGTGAGAACTTTCACCTTTATAATAAAATCATTTATATGTGTCAAATACTCTGGTTAAATATCTAAAAGCTGAATAAGAACAGACTATGACCTGTGCACAGGAAAAAAATAAGTCCCACTCCAGCCCTTGGGGAAATGGTTTAAACTTAACAGGAAGGATTTAAACTCCTAGCTTATAGGTACTGCCTTGGAAAGATATCAGTATTGTAATAATATAGTAAAAGTATATTATTGAACAAAAGCAAAGTCATGAAATTTCAAAATTTGAGTGAATCCCAGTAATCACCTTGTTTGGCTCCTCATTTTAAAGACCAGGACACAGACTTAGAAACTGTCAACGACTTGTCCAAAGTCCTTTTTTGTAGTTGATATTAGAGGAAAAGCTAAAACCCAGGCCTTCGGATTCCCATTTGAGGGTTCTTCCATTATAAGAGAGCCTAACACAGTCATTTTGTCCTGCTAAGCCCTAGCACATGCACTTTATAGATTTGAAGATATTGTAACTGCTCTATTTGAGAATGAATTGTTAGTAATGTCTAGTAATGTCATGGGAGAAAAATGTAGTTAAAACTATCTATTATTTACTTCATTATGAAAACAAAGTCAAACTTTTCCCAACAATAATGGGATATAAAACTGGAATATGTGATACTGCCAATATTCAGAGTGACTTATTTGCAAAAAAATGAATTAGCGATTTGAAGTCTTTCTCTTATTCACTTTTAAGGGCTGCCAAAACACAATAAGCATTTCAGGGATTTTTACCTCTCCCCAAATTATAGCAAATTTCACAACCCAGATTTAGCTGTATGTGAACTGGGATTCAGATGAGGAAATGTTGACATAAACATACCAAAAGAAGAATAGTGGTAGAATTACAATTACTTTCTAATTCTTATTGTCAACTTATGTAACATTATGTGACATTTCACATTATTCTTTCACTTTTCATACCATGACAATCAATGTACTAGTTAAAGAAATTTTAAGAATCATCCTAAAAGAAAGAATTTCAAAACTATGTAAAGTCAAGACCAAAATTGCAACTAGCTGTTGATTAGCTATCAACAGGACTCTGGAATCCACCAAAAAAAAAGATGTCCAAAGACAAAGGAGAAGTCACAATGAGATGGTAGGTGGGGTGCAATCATGATAAAATCAAATCTTATACCACTGGGTGGGCAACCCACAAACTGGAGAACAGTAGTACCAAAGAAGTTCTCCCTCTGTTGTGCAGGTTCTGAGCCCCATGTCGGACTTCCCAGTCTGGGGATCCAGCAAAAGGACTGGGAACCTGCAGGGAATCTGACTTTGAAGGGAAGCAGGATTTGATTACAGGGCTTTCACAGAACTGGGGGAAACAGACTCCACTCTTAGAAAACACAAACAAAATCTTGCATGTACCAGGACACAGGGGAAAGGGGCAGTGACTTCACACAAGACTAAACCAAACCTAGCTGCTAGTGTTGGAGTCTCTGGTGGAGGCATGGGTTGGCCATGGCTTGCCACAGGGATAGGGGCTCTCTTGAAAAGACAAAGTGAAAGTGAAGTTGCTCAGTCGTGTCCAACTCTGTGACCCCATGGACACGTGTAGCCTACCAGGCTCCTCAGTCCATGGGATTTTCCAGGCAGGAATACTGGAGTGGGTTGCCATTTCCTTCTCTAGGGGATCTTCACAACCCAGGGATCAAACCCAGATCTCCGGCATTGCAGGCAGACGCTTTAACCTCTGAACCACCAGAGAAGCTCTAAGGTCACCATTAACCCTACCATAGAGCCGGTAGACTCCAGGGCTGGATTGGCTCAGGCCAAACAACTAATAGAGAGAGAACACAGCCCCACCCACCAGCAGACAATTTGATTAAAGTTTTACTGAACATAGCCCTGCCTACCTGAGCAAGGCCCAGTTTTTCCCACCACCAGTCCATCCCATTAGGAAGCTTACACAAGCCTCTTAGCCTCATCCACCAGAGGGCAGACAAAAGAATCAAGAAGAACTACAATCCTGCAACCTACAGAATGAAAACCACATCACATGAAGTTAATAAAAATGAAAAGGCAGAAGATAAATCCCAGATAAAAGGACAAGATAAAACTCCAGAAAAACAACTACATGAAGCGGAGATAGCAACTTTCCAGGAAAAGAATTCAGAATAATGATATTGAAGATGATCCAGAATCTCAGAAATGGAAAGGAGAAGATGTAAGAAATGTTTACCAAACACCTAGAAGAACTAAAGAACAAACAGAGATGAACAACACACTAGAAAGAATAAATAGCTGAATAACTGAGGCAGAGGAACAGCTAAGTGATCTGAAAAACAGAATGGTGGAAATCAATGCCACAAAACAGAATATAGAAAAAAGAGTGAAAAAAAAATGAAGATGGCCTCAGAGAACCTCTGGAACAACATTAATCACACCACATTCAGATTATAGGAGTACCAGAAGGAGAAGAGAGAGGGAAAGGACCCCAGAAAATATTGGAAGTGATAATGGCTGAAAAGTTCCTTAACGTGGGAAAGGAAATAGTCAACTGAGTCCAGGAAACACAGAGAGTCCCAAGCAGGATAAACCCAAGGTGAAACACATCAAGACACATAGTAATCAAAATGACAAAAAATAAAAGACAAATTATTAAAAGCACCAAGGGAAAAACAACAAATAACATACACAGGAACTCCCATAAGGTTATCAGCTGATTTCTCAACAGAAACTCTACAAGAAGCAGGGAATGGCATGATATATTTAAAGTAATTAAAGGGAAGAAGCTACAACCAAGAATACTCTACTCAGAAAGAATCTCATTCAGATTTGACAGAGAAACCAAAAGCTTTACAGACAAGCAAAAATTAAGAGAATTCAGCACCATCAAACCAGCTTTACAACAAATGCTAAAGGAACTTCTCCAGGCAGGAAACACAAGAGAAGAAGAGACCTAAAAAAAAAAAAAAAAAAGGCCCAGAACAATTCAGAATATGGTAATAGAATCATCAGTTCAGTTCAGTCACTTGGTCATGTCCTACTCTGCAACCCCATGGGCTACAGCACGTCAGGCTTCCCTGTCCATCACCAACTCCCGGAGCCTACTCAAATTCATATTCATTGCATTGGTGATGCCATCCAACCATCTCATCTCCTGTTGTCCCCTTCTCCTCCCACCTTTAATAGGATCATACATATCAACAATTACTATAAATGCAAATGGATTAAATGTACCAACCAAGACATATACTGACTGGGTGGATAAAAACATGTGCATGTAAACACTTCCACCTACCACCTCACTCTACTTAACCCCCAAATTGTATGTACTTATTTTATATTTTTAGGTTAATTATATTTCCATTATGGTTTAAAATTGCAATTTATCTTTTATTTTTTGTCTGGCTAGTGACTGTGAAAACTGATAAACATCTTTTACTATTGTGATTCCTGTGTGTGTCCTTAGTTGCTCAGTTGTGTCTGATTGTTTGCGATGCCACGGACTGCAGCCCACCAGGCTCGTCTGTCCACGGGGATTCTCCAGGCAAGAACACTGCAGTGCATTGCCATACCCTCCTCCAGGGAATCTTCCCAACCCAGGGATCAAACCCAGGTCCCTGGCATTGAAGGGGGATTCTTTATTGTCTGAGCCACCAGGGAAGCCCACTACTGTGATTCAGTTCAGTTCAGTTGCTCAGTCGTGTCCAAGTCTTTGTGACCCCGTGAATAACAGCACACCAGGCCTCCCTGTCCATCACCAACTCCCGGAGTTCACTCAAACCCATGTCCATCGAGTTAGTGATGCCATCCAGCCATCTCATCCCCTGTTGCCCCCTTCTCCTCCTGCCCCTAATCCCTCCCAGCATCAGGGTCTTTTCCAATGAGTCAACTCTTCACATCAGGTGGCCAAAGTATTGGAGTTTCAGCTTCAGCATCAATCCTTCCAATGAACACCCAGGACTGATCTCCTTTAGGATGGACTGATTGGATCTCCTTGCAGTCCAAGGGACTCTCAAGAGTCTTCTCCAACATCACAGTTCAAAAGCATTAATTCTTCAGCGCTCAGCTTTCTTCACAGTCCAACTCTCACATCCATAAGTGACCAGTGGAAAAACCATAGCCTTGACTAGAACGGACCTTTGTCGGCTAAGTAATATCTTTGCCCTTCAATATACTATCCAGGTTGGTCATAACTTTCCTTCCAAGGAGTAAGCGTCTTTTAATTTCATGGCTACTGTGATTATGTAAATATTATCCATTTATCATGAATAATTATTATTAATTGTATCATGATTAGTCAATAGAAAATAATAGGATTCTATATTACTAAAACAACCATTTAATAGAAAAGCCCATAATCACTTTTTAAAATCCAGATGCACATTAGAATAATCTTGGGATTTTCTGAAAAGTACAAATGCCCCAGTAGTGTTTTTTTCTCCCAAGCTCCAAATGTGATTCTAAGGAACAGTATGTTTAAAAACAACTAACAACTGGACTATATGATGATCTTTTACTTTTATCTAGCTTGTTTCACTTTTTTTATTTCATATTCAGTGCTCTCTCATAAACTAAATGAGTTTATAACTAAATGAGCTATGTTTTCCAATTACTCAGGGCTCTCTCACAAACTCACTTAGTTTATGTTCTCCGATACTCCATCTCTTTTTCCTTGTTATTTTTTCTCAAGCCTTTATCAAGATCATAGAAAATGTTTTTGTGTATATGTATATATATATATATATATATATATATATACACACACATAGGAAAACATAACTTTTTGTCTCGCTAAAAAATTTATGACATTTTGATTCTACTTGTATGACTCCACCAATATTATTGCTAAAAGTCTAGAAAGCTTAATAACTTGTTGATTTAAAGAAAATTTGAATGAGGCTTGAAACTTCTGATTCAATTTTGAGAATATAAAGAAATACTATATTGTAAAAAGGCTCCCTGGTGGCTCAGTGGTAGAGTCTGCCTGCAACGCAGGAGCTATGACAGATGAGTGTTTGATCCCTGGGTCAGGAGGACCCAGAGGAAATGACAACTCACTCCATATTCTTGCCTGGAGAATCACATGGACAGAAGAGCCTGATGGGCCACAGTCTACAGGGTCACAAGGAGTGGGACATGACTGAAGTAACTGAGCAATGTTGTAAAAAAAAGAAAAACAGGAAATTAACATGTGATACAGAATTATTATTAACTAAAGTACAGATTTTGTTCAAATTTCACAAAATTTTATGCTAGTCTCCACTATTTGTTTTCATACCTTATTCAAGATATACACTGAGCAGCTTCAGCTGTGTGCAACAAATTCTAATAAATTCTTTTTGTTTTTATGCAGTTACAAACTTTTTCCAATTTTCCTTGTTATAGCTTCTTAGATACACTCATAATTTTAAAATGGACATTTAATTTCCAAATACATGGATCTTTAAAGTATCTCTGATACTGGTTTCTCATTTTGATATTAATTTCTCATTTAAGTGCTGCTTCTCTACCATTCCCTTTTGCGTTTTTCAATCTTTTAACTCTATTGAGGCTTTCAGTGGCTAAGTCAAATATTTCTCTTTGTAAATGTCATATTGCACTTGAAAATATGAGAATTATTCTCAAATACCTTTTGATATTGATTTTAACATAATTCCACAGTAATAAGAGAACAGACTCTTTGATTTCAATACCTTTTTAGACCATGAAATTTTTACACCTTGTTTTATGTTCCCGGATATGCTCCAGTGTCTCCTGGTTTATACTTTGTGGGAACTTGAATAGAATTTGCAATCTTCTATTTTGTAAAAATTGTATAAATTTAGGGCTTCCCTGGTAGCTCAGCTGGTAAAGACTCTGCCTGCAATGCCGGAGACTCCAGTTCTATGTTGAGTTGGGTCAGAAGTGCTTTTCTGTCTACTTTTCTGTCGATTAATTCTATTAACTTTTGAGAGTTTCATACAGAAACTCCAACTAAAAATCTCAATTTACCTACTTAAAAAAATAATTGTAATATATCATGGAACTGTATGTAACTTTGTTCTGTATTTGCCAAATCTTCTGTAAATGTGTTATCATTCTTTCATAACTTAAAAAAGAAAGAAAAAAAAACGTAGTCAATTAATTCTACCTACTTTAAATAACATTTACAAATACCAAAGACAGCTAATTGAAATACAAAACCTAAAAGTTAACAGACTATTTTAAAGTCTGAATTTAGTTACCTCTGAGAAAAGGAAATGCATGTTTACAGACACATGCAGGAAAGTTTGTTTCTAGAGTCAATATGCTATAGAAAAACTTGATATTGTGTTAAATATTGAAATCAAGATGACTACTGAAGTCATCAGGAGAAGGTATCTAGGTCAGAAGTTATCTAAGAAAATGTAAAACAAAAAGCACAGTAAAAGCAAATAGCACCCTGCAATAGTTCAGCAGAGAAAATACTGTTTCAAGAGAAAGAGCCAAACAGCAGAAAAAGCCAAGGAAAAAGAAAATAGAATTGATGTGCCCTTCTGAGTGCCTAGAAAGGAGTTTAAAAACCACAGTGAAAACTCTTCTATTTACATGTAATGCTTAGCCCTTGGCACCTCAAAGGGAGAAATGAGTAAGCGAGTCTATTAATGTAGAGATAATTGCTCTTGAGAATTCCAATTACAGCTAGTCTCAATTTTAAATAATGAAATTCCTGATATTCACATCCTAACAAAGCAACAAGAGTCAAGAATTATCATAATAAAGTATCATTCATGGATCAGAATAGAGTTATATGGCCCATAACACTCAATCAGTATTATTTATAACTATTTTGGATCAATTGAACATGATTTTCATTAAATCGAAATGGGAAGCAAATTAATTTCAACCAAACAAAATAAACTTATAGTGCAAGTACTATAACATTATTAAAATGTCTTCTAAAGGTAACAGCTTTGTAACCAAATTATTATTTTTTTTATTGTTTTTTAATTTTATTTTATTTTTAAACTTTACAATATTGTATTGGTGCCAAATATCGAAATGAATCCACCACAGGTATACATGATAATTACACTCTTTTAATATTCAATGCCTTTCAGGATTTAAAAGTTAACTTTGAAATACATTTTCTCTGAACTGAATAACCAATTTTTAACTGTTTGATATTGTTATGTATACTATTATCACAAGAAATCTAGTTTTGTGTTCTTTAAAATACATTATAAAACACAAAACTAGATTCCGTGTGATAATAGTATACATAATATCAAACACAAAATAACATGATCCACATTTACTGTAAATACAAAGCTAGATATTTGAAAACACAGTTTATTCAGTTGTTTCTTTTTAAAAAGAAATAGATTTAAGGCTATCAATATTTACAATTAAATTATTTTGATTTTATCTTAATTTATATCACTATTCAGTTTTTCAAAAACAACACACCATCTGAGCACAGCCATTAGGTTCTATTCAATTGAAGATACACAAGCTCTTCCTTCAGTTGGACAAGCTAGTAAGTGAATTTTTGTTGTCGTTTAGCAGAATACCAAGAAACAACTGTAACCTCTTTCAACTGAAAACCCAGCTCACCACAAATGACAACTCCTCCCAACTGCTCTATCTCAGAAGAAATGGAACTATAGAATAATTCTAACTTGATTGAAGAAAAGACAACATTCAACTGAATGTAAATAGTTGTCTAGCTATCTTGGAAGAGAACAATTAGCTGACTACTGTTAAAAATTAAGAGATTACAAAGAAAGAGTTAACATTTATTACATACCTCCTGGGTGCCAGATAGTTTTCTAAGTATTTTTTAATAAAGTATTTCATCTCACCCTGATTACAGATACATCAGACAGGAGCAGTTGAAATCCTTGTTGGACTTCCTCATGATATTAAACTATATGTCCTTTAGGGCTAGGCTGAGTCTTGTCTATTTCTAGAACATAGAACAGACTTTGGCACAGAGTGGATACTCAATAAATTTTGTACATCAAATGCACATTATATTGCTCATTTTAGATGAGAACATCAAGGCACAAAACCGCACAACACTTGAGGAGCTGATCCTACATCAAGCTTTTTATAACAGAAGATACCTAATGAGACAGAAGAGGGGATGCAAGCTCCTGGGTGGTCTAGGCATGTTACCAAAAGTATAGGTTCACATGTTCTAATGTCCCTGAGTCTGAAATTATCTAGCATGCTATCTTTATATGATGATAGCAACGTTTCACTTTTATCCATATGATACAATTTAATTACACACCATTAGTAAACTGATGCTTCAGAAAGATGTTCTTCTTGTACTACTTGCAATATCACCTGAATCCTAGGGAGGAGGTGGGAAGCCTGTACTCTAGATGCTTGAGCATGGTATCATAAGGTTCTTAGAGAGTCCTATTCAAGAAAGAAAGACCTTCCAATGGATCCACATTACGCTCAAGAATAAAAGCAGAAGCCCACATAATGGCCTAGAAGGCACTAGGCTTTCTCCATTCTCCTCTCAGTATCTCTTGAACTTCATCTCCTTCCACTCTCTGCCTGGATCTCTCTGCTGCAGCCTCACTGGCCTCATTTCTGTTCACTGAACATATCACAAAAGTTTCCTCTTGCATGTTTATCTATACAGTATGTTCCTTCATCTTCTTCTACCGTTTGCCCAAAGATCACTTGCTTGAGGATGTCTTGTCTTATCGCTCTATTTAAAACTACAATCTCCCCCATTTGGCTCCATTTGTTTTCATAATATTCGCCTGTATTACTTATTTACCATCATTTACTCCCCTTAGAATTCAAAGTTTCATAAGATCAGCTGACTTATTGGAAAAGACCCTTATGCTGGGAAAGATTGAGGGCAGGAGGGGAAGCGGGGGACAGAGGATGAGATGGTTGGATGGCATCACTGACTCAATGGACATGAGTTTGAGTAAGCTCCCGGAGTTGGTGATGGACAGGGAAGCCTGGCATGCTGCAGTTCATGGAGTTGCAAAGAGTTAAATATGACTAAACGACTGAACAACAACAATAAGAATAATCCCAATACTCAGAAGTGTAGTGACCACATGGTAGGTATTTAAGTAAACATTTGTTGAATGAAGAAAACAGTGATCTCCTCAGTGCAGAATGAGACAAGTGGGGGTAAAAGGCAGTAGGCAAAAGAAAGATAAAATATCTCTCTCTCAAATGAGAGCCAGAATGATAGCAGCATTAAGCAGTAACTCTTTCATGATTTTGTGCATTATACTATGAAGTTTTCACTGCCTGAATGTCTTATCCACTAAGGCTAAATTCAAATGAAAACTCTTCAGTGGAATCTTTTCCAACTTTCATAGGCAGAGCCAGCTGTTCCACCCCAATTGTACTCCACCAGCACTGGATTCGTCTCTCAGTTTCATAGTATATTACAGTACATATTTTCATTTGTCTCCTGAACTAACCTATGAGCTCTCTAAGGATCTGTACTATTCTATTTATGTTTATATCGCCAGAGCCTGTGATTTCATCCTGATCGATTTGTATTTATTGGCTGAAAATATAAATAGAAAACTAATATAGTGTCCCAAATCATGTTCTCCTGTTAGTCTCATATTTTTCTTATTGTCTTGAAAGCTAGTCCAGTCAATATTATAACTTCTTGTTCTTGATCAACACAGGATTCCAAATTGAACTTCCTAAATCATAGAAGTTTGACTATGTTTTGCCATTCTAACTAGCATTTTTTGCTTTTTAAAACATTATTATTATTATTACTACTGCTATCATTATTAACATCTTCACAGCAATGCAAAAGCAGAATACCTATGCATTGCAATTTCTTTCCATTAGGTGGTATACAGGTAGGAGAGATTTGCTATGCCCTCTCCTCACACTGCTTTTGATTTTGACAGAGTAATATGGAGCTTCTTTCACAAGGCACATTCTGTGAAGGAAGACTGTACAGACAAAAACACTAAGGAAGCGCCTCTCTTTGTTTCCTAGGTCATTGTTAACATCAAGATATATTAACAAGGATGAATCAGATACATAAATGCGAGGAGAGAAACTATTCCCATGGTAGGTGTTTTAAAATCTGCATCAAAACAGGGTACCCCAATTCCCAAAGAAAATACTAACCTGTCAGCAAATTATCTAAAAGGGTGATTACAGATGAATAGGCTATTAGGGACATATATGTTAAAAAACAAAGGCATAATTGGGAAAACCTCTTTCTCTAAAATAAGCTTTCATCTTTTCATTACTTTCTAACCTGTCAGCAGTCTTCTATGAAATCTGTAAGAAAAAAAATAGTATAGTATGAATATATGGTTTAATTTTTTTTTAATCTTTTTCTTTTTATTTTTTTATTGAAGCATAATTGCTTTATAAAATTTTGCTGTTTTCTGTCAAACCTCAACATGAATCACCCATAAGTATACAAATATCACCTCCCTTTTAAACTGTCTGCCATCTTCCTCCCCATCCCACCCCTCTGGGTTGATACAGAGCCCCTGTTTGAGTTTCCTGAGCCATACAGCAAATTCCTGTTGGCTATCTATTTTACTTATGGTAATGTAAGTTTCCATGCTACCCTTTCCATACATCTCACCCTCTCCTCCCACCTCCCCATGTCCATAAGTCTATTCTCTATGTCTGTTTCTCCATTGCTACCCCGTAAATAAATTCTTCAGTACCATTTTTCTAGATTCTGTATATGTGTGTTAGAATAAAATATTTATCTTTCTGTTTCTGATTCACTTCACTCTGTATAACAGGTTCTAGGTTCTTCCATCTCATCAGAACTGATTCAAATACATTCCTTTTTATGGCTGAGTAATATTTCATTATGTATATGTACCACAACTTCTTTATCCATTCATCTGTCGATGGACATCTAGGTTACTTCCATTTTCTAGCTATTGTAAACAGTGCTGCAATGAAAAATGGGATACATGTGTCGTTTTCAATTTTGGTTTCCTCAGGGTATATGACTTGGGAGTGGGATTGCTGGGTCATATGGTGGTTTTATTCCTAGTTTTTTAAGGAATCTCCATACTGTCTTCCATAGTGGCTGTATCAATTTACATTCCCACCCAAAGTGCAAGAGCACTCCCTTTTCTCCACACCCTCTCCAGAATTTATAGTTTGTAAACTTTTTGATGATGGCCATTCTGACTGGTATGAGATGATATCTCATTATAGTTTTGATTTGCATTTCTCTAATAATGAGCAAAGTTGAGCATCTTTTCATGTGTTTGTTACCCATCTGCATAGCTTCTTTGGAGAAATGTCTGTTTAAGTCTTTTTTGCACCTTTTGATTGGGTCATTTGTTTTTCTGGCATTGAGTTGTATATTTTTGAAATTAACCCTTTGTCAGTTGTTTCATTTGCTATTATTTTCTCCCATTCTGAGGGTTGTCTTTTCACCTTGCTTATAGTTTCCTTTGCTGTGCAAAAGCTTTTAAGTTTAATCAGGTCACACTTGTTTACTTTTATTTCCATTACTCTACGAGGTGGGTCACAGAGGATCTTGCTTTGATATATGTCATTGAGTGTTCTACCTGTGTTTTCCTCTAATAGTTTTATAGTTTCTGGTTTTACATTTAGGTCTTTAATCCTTTTTGAGTTTATCTTTGTGGTGTTAGGAACTGTTCTAATTTCATTCTTTTACATGTAGCTGTCCAGTTTTCCCAGCACCATTTATTGAAGAAGCTGTCTTTGCCCCATTCTATATTCTTGCCTCCTTTGTCAAAAATAAGGTACCCATAGGTGCATGGATTTATTTCTGGGCTTTCTATCTTGTTCAATTGGTCTATATTTCTGTTTTTGTGCCAGTACCATACTGGCACAGTCTTGATGACTGTAGCTTTGTAATATAATCTGAAGTCAGGAAGATTGATTCCTCCAGCTCCATTCTTCTTAAGACCGCTTTGGCTATTTGGGGTCTTTTGTGTTTCCATATGAATTGTGAAATTTTTTGTCCTAGTTCTGTGAAAAATGCCATTGATAATTTGATAGGGATCGCATTGAATCTGTAGATTGTGTTTGGTGGTAGTATAGTCATTTTCACAATATTGATTCTTCCTACCCAGGAACATGGAATATCTCTTCATCTATTTATGTCATTTTTTATTTCTTTCATCAGTGTCTTATAATCTTCTGTGTACAGTTCTTTTGTCTCAAGTAAGTTTATTCCTATTTAATTCTTTTTGTTGCAATGGTGAATGGGATTGATTCCTTAAATTCTCTTTCTGATTTTTCAGCATTAGTATATAGAAATTCAAGTGATTTCTGTGTATTGATTTTGTATCCTGCAACTTTGCTAAATTCACTGATGGGCTCTAGTAATTTTCTGACACTATTTTTAGGGTTTTCTATGTAGAGTATCATGACATCTGCAAACAGTGAGAATTTTACTTCTTCTTTTCTGATCTGGATTCCTTTTATCTCTTTTTCTTCTCTAATTGCTGTAGCTAGGACTTCCAGAACTATGATGAATAATAACAGTGAAAGTGGACACCCTTGTCTTGTTCCTGATCATAGGGGGAATGCTTTCAGTTTTCCACCATTGAGAATAATGTTTGCCATAGGCTTATCATATATGGCCTTTACTATGTTGAGGTAGGTTCTTTCCATGTCCAATTTTGGAAGAGTTTTAATCATAAACGGGTGCTGGATTTTGTCAAAGGCTTTTTCTGCATCTATTGAGATGAGATATGATTTTTATCTTTAAATGTGTTAATATGGTATATCACTTTGATTGATTTGCATATATTGAAGAATCCTTGCATTCCTGGAATAAACCCAACTTGATCATGGTATATGAACTTTTTAATGTGTTGCTGAATTCTGTTTGCTAAAATTTTGTTGAGGATTTTTGCATCTATGTTCATCAGTGATACTGGCTTGTGATTTTCTTTCTTTGTGTTGTCTTTGTCTGATCTTGGTATCAGGGTGCGTTTGGAAGTGTTCCTTCCTCTGCAATTCTTTGAAAGAGTTTTAGAAGGATAGGCATTAGCTCTTCTCTAAATGTTTGATAGAATTCTCCTGTGAAGCCATCTGGTCCTGGGCTTTTGTTTTTGGGGAGATTTTTGATCACAGTTTCAATTTCAGTGCTTTTAATTGGGTTGTTCATAATTTCTATTTCTTCCTCTTTCAGACTCGGAAGATTGAACTTTTCTAAGAATCTCCATTTCTTCCAGGTTATTCATTTTATTGCCATATAGTTGTTCATCTTGTAATCCTTTGTATTTCTGTATTGTCTGTTGTAATCTCTCCTTTTTCATTTCTCAATTTATTGATTTGATTTTTCTCTCTTTTTTTCTTGATGAGTTGGAAAGGTTTGTCAATTTAGTTTATCTTCTCAAAGAACTAGCTTTTAATTTTATTAATCTTTGCTATTGTTTCTTTCATTTTTTTTAATTTGTTTCTACTCAGATCTTTATGATTAAATTTTTAAATGTAAATAATTATCTTTGTAAGACCAAATAGCTATGACACTACAGAGATCACAGAAAGAGTACCGCAAACATGAAAATTAAGTGAAATTCATTCCACTGCTCTTAAAAAGAGAATAATTTCCAGGGATTCATTTCATGTTTAAGCATATATTAGGAAGCTAAACAAAATTTTCCTAAATTGTTATTTTAATTGTATGAGTTTTAAAATGATCCAGAATACACAGAAACATGGAAAATGTTTCCCAAATAGTGGGTTGGATCAACATTGGGTCATTTAATTTCAAGTTTTATTTATTTGTTACACATTCTTTTAATTTTCAATCTGTTCATATTAGTTTTTTTAACTTAGTGATATTATTAATGACGACTTTTGGACTTATCATCTAAAAATAGAATTTCATCTATCAAGACCAACTTTGAAGTTCTGGTATTAAGAAATAACTCAAACTTAGTTTCATAAAAATATTTCGTATGATCAATACTGTAATATTAGCATATGTAAAATTCAAGACTGGAGACACATTTACATAAGCATGCTGAGCCTTGTAGCAAAGACTTTTAAATAAAATAAATATTTTTGTAAAGTTCCTTTGGCTACTCTTTTATTTCCTTTATTTTTAAATGTATCCTACAATATGATTAACATTTTTGGTGCATTGTTCTGTAAATTTTAGCATATGTATAGATTCATGTAACTATGACTACAATCAAGATACCGAGCAGTTCTATCATCCCCAAAATCCCTCCAATTCTGTACCTTTATAGTCATATTCTCTTCCCACTCCTAAATGATGGCAAGCCCTCATCTACTCTCCACCACTATAATTTCATCCTTTCAATAATGTCATATACATGAAATCACACAGAACTGAGCCTTCGAGACAACCTTCTTTCACTCAGAAAATGTCTCTGGAGTTTAGCCAAGATGATACATTTATTAATAGTTCCTTTTCGTTGTCAAATAGTGTTCAGCTATATGGATGTACCATAGTTTGTTTATCCCTTTAAGAACACTAAGTTGTTTCCAACTTGGGACAATTATGAATAGAGCTGTTAATAAACATTCGTGTACAGGTCTTATACAAATACATGCTGTCATTCCTCTACTGTAATTACCCAGGTTTGGGATTGTTGGCTTATACAGTAACTGTACGATCATCTTTACAACAAAATGTCAATCTTTTTCCATAATGGTTGCATCATTTTGCATGTCCATCAGCACTCTATGAAGGTTTGCAGTTGCTCCACAGACTTGTCAGCACTTCTTCTTTTATCTATTATTAATTTTAGTCATTCTAATAGATCTGCAGTGGTATCTCATGGTGCTTTTAGTTTATGGTTACTACGATTTTCTTTTTGAGTGCTTATTTGCCATCAATATATCTTTTCTGGTATTTGTTTCAACTTTCCTTGAATTCCAACTGGCTCATAGGCAATTTCTGTCCCATTCTAATTATAAATGGCAAGTAGTGTTCCTTTCTATTGAACCAAAGTCTGATTCTCAATATCCTCCTATAAATTTTAGTTTGGTCACCTCAAATTACAAAGAATAAGTCATCTGAATGCCCTTCAAAGATGTATCTTCCAACACATTTATTCTCCATTCTAAATAAATACATCTCTTTCAACTTTCCTTATCAAACACATATTATATCTTCTTAAAATAATACTTAGACTGAAACCCTGGCATATACAATAGCAACGAGAGAGGTTGTATTAGTTTACTCGGGCTGTTGTAAAAAAGTACCACAGACTGGGTGGTTTAAACAACAGAAATTTATTGCCTCGCAGTTCTAAGAGCCTGAGATCCAAAGTCAAGATGTTGACAGAGTTGGTGCCTTCTGAGGGTTGTGAAAGAAGGACCTGTTCTCTCACAAGTCACTCTCCTTGGCTTGTGGATGACCATCTTCACCCTGTATCTCTTCACATCATCACTTTATGTATGTCTTGGTGTCCAAATTTTCCCTTTTTATTAAAAACACCATTACTGTTAGATTAGAATCCATCTTAGTGACCTTAGTTTAACTTGATTACCTCTGTAAAGATCCTGTTTCCAAATAAGATCATGTTCTAAGGCTGTGGGACTTAGGACTTCAACATATGAACTTGAGGTGGGATACATTTCAGTGCATAACATCCCACCCTTGTACTGTTGTTTAGTCATTAAGTCATGTCCAACTCTTTTGAGACCCCATGGACTAGAGCCTACCAGGCTCCTCTGGCCATAGGATTTCCCAGGCAAGAATACTAGAGTGGGTTGTCATTTGCTTCTCCAGGGATCTTTTTGACCCAGGTAAAAAACCCACATTTCCTGCTTGGCTGGCAGATTCTTTACCACTGAGCAACCAGGAAAGTCCCCATTCCATTCTCTGACTCTTCAAAATTCATGTCCTCACATACAAAATATACTCACTCCATTTTAAAGTCTCTAAACTATGCGAGACAGCAAAAGAGACACAGATGTATAGAAAAGTCTTTTGGACTCTGTGGGCGGGGGGGATGATTTGGGAGAATGGCATTGAAACATGTATAATATCATATAAGAAATGAATCGCCAATCCAGATTTGATGCAGGATACAAGATGCTTGGGGCTGGTGCACTGGGATGACCCAGAGGGATGGTATGGAGAGGGAGGTGGGAGGGGGTTTCAGGATTGGGAACACGTATACACCCGTGGCGGATTCATGTTGATGTATGGCAAAACCAATACAATATTGTAAAGTAATTAGCCTCCAATTAAAATAAATAAAGTCTCCAAAAGTCTTAACTATCCTGGCATCAACTGTACCTCTAAAATCATTTAAATCAGCCAAATCAGTTATGTGTAAAACTCAAGGCAAGATTCATCCCGGGGCAAAGCTCCTTTCTGTCAGACAACAATGATGGGACAGACATAGGATAGACATTCCCACCACAAAAGGGATAAATTTTAAGGAAGAAAAGTTTCCCAATCAAGTTTGAAACTTGCTAGGACAAATTAATGAGAATGTGACGCTTGAGAATAATCCTCTTGGCCCAATGCTCTATCCTCTGGGCTCACTAGGGTGGCCGCCCCATCCCCTTAGCCCTGAGCAGTGGGGATTCTGCCCTCTGAAACCAATAAGGTTACTCCACTCTCGGGAACTAAGAAAGTAGCCCCACCTTCAGAAACTGAGGAGGAGACTGCCCAAACTTCATGGGCTTGTTTCCTCTTGGCCTGTGGTGTCAGGAGCATCTGCTGGCTTCTGAGTTGCTTTCAAGGTCAATATTCACTTTTCTTGCAAGATGACACATTTGCACCTGGATAGATCTCTCAGACTCTGTTAGGCTCTATTGCTTGTGGTACCCCAGAAGTCTGAGAGCCTTCCTTCATTTCATCCTGACTCTGTCTCCCTTCACTCCAAGCTGTCAATGTTTCCTTTGATATAAATTTCTCATAAACATTGTTGATCTCCTGAGCAATCCATGGGGGTCTAAACTATCAGACAGGAGTCTCCCATGGATCCTTCCTGAATAACCACGTCTCTATTCTTAACTTCTTCTAAGACAGTTGATTAGATCCATGGGTCACATGCCTAATTTTCTTAACAAACATCTGTCCAGTCACATTTTGATGTTCTCTCTAGAATATATTTTCTTTTATTTTGCAATAGGAATAGGCTGAGAATTTTCCAAGTTTTCAAGTCCTGCTTACTTTTTGTTTAACAATTCATTTTTTAATTTCTCTCTCTACTCTTGAATTTTACTATTAGCAGAAAAAGAAAACCAAATCATACCTTCAACACCTGCTTAGAAATCTCCTCAATTACAAATCCGTTTGTCACCCACAATTTCTACTTCGTATCTACCAAAAATGAGAACACGGTTCAGCCAAGTTTTTTGCCACTTTGCCATGCATCCAGGAACATGTTCCTCATTTCCATCTGTGATCTCAACAGAAGTACTTCTAACATTCTCCTCAAGGCAATCTAGGCTTTCTCCATCAGGTGTCTCTTTCCATTTCTATCCACAATTCAATTTCAATGCCACTCCCATATTTTAAGTACTTGTTACAGCAGCATCCAACTTTCGGGTACTATAATCTATATTACTTTGCCAGAGCTGTTGTAAGAAAGTATTGCTGACTGAGTGGTTAAACAACATAAATTTATTGTCTCACAGTTTTGGAGGCTATAAGTACAAAATCAAGCAGAGTTGGTTCCTTCTAAGGGCTGTGGAAAACAGATCTTTTCCAGGCCTCTCTCAAGTGGTAGGCAGAAGGAGAAAGAGAAAGTCAAGGATTAAGATATCACTAGTATTCACTGAGAGTGGACTATATATTAGGTACTTCAGCATGCATGATTCCCACATTTAAACCTCACAAAACCCCTTTGAAATATATAATATACCCTCTCAGTTCAGCTGCTCAGTCATGTCTGACTCTTTGTGACCCCATGGACTGCAGCACGCCAGGCTTCCCTGTCCATTACCAACTCCCAGAGCTTGCTCAAACTCATGTCCATTGAGTCGGCAATGCCATCCAACCATCTCATCCTCTGTCATTCCCTTCTCCTCCCACCTTCAATCTTTCCCAGCATCAGGGTCTTTTCAAATGAGTCAACTCTTTGCATCAGGTGCCCAAGTATTGGGAGTTTCAGCTTCAGCATCAGTCCTTCCAATGAATATTCAGGACTGATTTCCTTTAGGATAGACTGTTGGATCTCCTTGCAGTCCAAGGGACCCTCAAGAGTCTTCTCCAACACCACAGTTCAAAAGTATCAATTCTTCAGCGCTGAGCTTTCTTTATAGTCCAACTCTCAAAGACTATATCTGTATATATATCCTTTATAAGGTATTTTTGTAAATATACCCTTTACAGATAAAGAAACTGAATTAAAGAATGAAGGATGAACTATCCAAGATGATCCAGTCAGTTAGGATTTGAACCCAAAGTCACTGAAATTCAAAACTCATGCTTTAATCCACTGTATAACATCACAAAGGAAACATAAGAATATGCCCTAAATATAAAAATTGATTGTAGAAAAACCTGTTGGCTCCAATTATGTTATACCTGAAACTAGATCTATTTCTCTATAAATGCCATATTTCAGTACAATACAAAATAATTTGAATATGCAACAAAAATGATTAATTTCACCCAACCAACAATACATTTCACTAGTTATTTTTTAAATAATTTTGTCTGAATGCACCTATATCAGTTTCGAGTCAATTTTGAAAGAGGGGATATTGGTTTAATGTGCCTTAGGGTATTCATTCATTGCAACTCAAAATGAGATTTGTTTTTACCTTCATGTGCAGTTAAAAACTAAAAAAATTGTCTTATATACCTCCTTTTCTTTATGATCTTAAATATTAAAGATAGAACTGTCTTCCTATGATTCTCTCCCTAGCCTATTTCAGCTTCTAATAAACATTCTTGAGAGTTACTTTTTGGGGACTCCCAGGCAAGAAACTTCATTCGGTTGGCAGTTATTACTAGGAACTGTTTTGGTATGAAATCTGCACTGATTTTGCAAATTCTACACTCAGATTTTAAACTGCTTTATTTGTGCTACATTAGCCATAACCAATATTTTCATTTTATGTTTGGTAATTTAGAAATTTTAGAAGTGGAAGACCAAATTCCTAATGATACTGCTGTTGTTTAACCTCTCCTAATTTTTCTCTTTTTTGGAAAGCAGGTCCACTCTCAGACAGTCCTCAAAGGTGTTGCTTCATACCAGCTGCCAAAATAAAATCTAGGGATTCTTTAATCATCCTTCCAAACTGTGCTGAGCACCATTTCTTGTTTCAGTTTTCTAGATTTTTAGACACATTTTGGGACTCAATTGGTACAGTATCCACTAAAATTAATGGGTACCACTTGCCAAATACAGAAGCCAAAGAAAATTTCATTTCATGAAAATACAAACAAACTCAAAGTAAGCCATATTGAGAATATAAATGAAAATCAAATAAAAAACACAAGAAATGCCCTATCCCCTTTATAGCAGGTGATTTGTGTTTTAAAATCACAGGCTATGATTACAGCTGTAGATTCCATCAGATTATTTTTTACAGCTAAGGAAATGTGCCTTTTAAGGCAGGGATCCAAATTTCTGAATCGTGACAGCAACAGCTGAGGACTAAAGATAGAGAGTCAAAACAGCATTTTCTGTACATTTTCAGTTGTTAAAAAAGCAGTTACAGTACATTATGTGTGAAATATATCATTTTAACCCTGTGATGGTTTCCCTGGGAAAAAGATTTATAACAGAAAATGTTATTTTATGCCTTCCTGATACCACATCTATAAAATGGCAATGGCTCCTTTTCTTTCTTGATGTAATATTTTCAAATGTATTTTATGTAGATATATATGCTTTTTATTAACAAAACATCTCTATTTCAAATAAACGCTGAGTTGACACACAGCTCATCACCTGCTGAGGCACACTCACCTGAGAGGCTATTTGCTTTTCCCTCTGCTTGGAAAACTTTCTCTAGATCCTTCTATAGTTCCCTCCCTGCTTCCTTCAGAGACCTAGTCATACATCTTCTCCTGCGAGAGCACCCCACCCTCCCACAGTTTCTTCTTCTAACAGCATCCATGGCTCTCAGACTTTGTTGTTGTCCGTCACTCGCACTATAATCAGTGAGCACAGATTCCTTTAGTTTTATTTTCCATACTGACACCAGCACGCAAAACACTGCCTGGCATATAACAGGAGTTTAATACATGTCTTGTTAATAAATAAAGGTCACTTAGTTAACTAGCAGGAGCATTTACTCTGTGCTCCAATTAAGGACCATCTGTCTCCTTCTCAGTCACCTCAGTGAGGTCTGTAAGCAAATCTATTCTTACAGTCACTGCAAAGAGATGCTGAAAGACACGCTCACAATGACAGAGCAAATGCAAGAATAAGACTTATCTTGAATTAACCACTCCTAATGACCTTTTTTTTCATACTGTTCATGGGTTCTCAAGGCAAGAACACTGAGTGGTTTGCCTTTCCCTTCTCCAGTGGACCACATTCTGCCAGACCTCTCCACCATGACCCGCCCATCTTGGGTGGCCCCACAAGGCATGGCTTAGTTTCATTGAGTTAGACAAGGCTGTGGTCCGCGTGATTAGATTGACTAGTTTTCTGTGATTATGGTTTGTGTGTCTGCCCTCTGATGCCTCTCGCTATCATTCATCTAGAGCCAGACATCCTGGAATGTGAAGTCAAGTGGGCCTTAGAAAGCATCACTACAGACAAAGCTAGTGAAAGTGATGGAATTCCAGTTGAGCTATTTCAAATCCTGGAAGATGATGCTGTGAAAGTGCTGCACTCAATATGCCAGCAAATTTGGAAAACTCAGCAGTGGCCACAGGACTGGAAAAGGTCAGTTTTCATTCCAATACCAAAGAAAGGCAATGCCAAAGAATGCTCAAACTACTGCACAATTGCACTCATCTCACACGCTACTAAAGTAATGCTCAAAATTCTCCAAGCCAGGCTTCAGCAATACGTGAACCATGAACTTCCAGATGTTCAAGCTGGTTTTAGAAAAGGCAGAGGAACCAGAGATCAAATTGCCAACATCTGCTGGATCATGGAAAAAGCAAGAGAGTTCCAGAAAAACATCTATTTCTGCTTTATTGACTATGCCAAAGCCTTTGACTGTGTGGATCATAATAAACTGTGCAAAGTTCTGAAAGAGATGGGAATACCAGACCACCTGACCTGCCTCTTGAGAAACCTATATACAGGTCAGGAAGCAACAGTTAGAACTGGACATGGAACAACAGACTGGTTCCAATTAGGAAAAGGAGTACATCAAGGCTATATATTGTCACCCTGCTTATTTAACTTCTATGCAGAGTACATCATGAGAAACGCTGGGCTGGAGGAAGCACAAGCTGGAATCAAGACTGCCAGGAGAAATATCAAGAACCTCAGATATGCAGATGATACCACCCTTATGGCAGAAAGTGAAGAGGAACTAAAAAGCCTCTTGATGAAAGTGAAAGTGGAGAGTGAAAAAGTTGGCTTAAAGCTCAACATTCAGAAAATGAAGATCATGGCATCTGGTCCCATCACTTCATGGCTAAAAGATGGGGGAACAGTGGAAACAGTGTCAGATGTTATTATTTTGGGCTCCAAAATCACTGCAGATGGTGACTGCAGCCATGAAATTAAAGGACGCTTACTCCTTGGAAGGAAAGTTATGACCAACCTAGATAGCATATTGAAAAGCAGAAACATTACTTTGCCAACAAAGGTCCATCTAGTCAAGACTATGGTTTTTCCAGTGGTCATGTATGGATGTGAGAGTTGGACTATGAAGAAAGCTGAGCGCTGAAGAACTGATGCTTTTCAACTGTGGTGTTGGAGAAGACTCTTGAGAGTCCCTTGAACTGCAAGGATATCCAACCAGTCCATTCTAAAGGAAATCAGTCCTGGGTGTTCTTTAGAAGGAATGATGCTAAAGCTAAAACTCCAATACTTCGGCCACCTCATAGGAAGAGTTGACTCATTGGAGAAGACTCTGATGCTGGGAGGGATTGGGGGCAGGAGAAGAAGGGGACAACAGAGGATGAGATGGCTGGATGGCATCACCGACTCGACGACATGAGTTTGAGTGAAGTCCGGGAATTGGTGATGGACAGGGAGGCCTGGCGTGCTGCGATTCATCGGGTCGCAAAGAGTCGGACACGCCTGAGCAACTGAACTGAACTGAACTGAACTGAACAAGGGTATCACTGAAAGTCAAACCTTCAATATGCAGAGGAATACTGCAAACATCTATGGCTTAGCCGGAGCACTTCTTGCTAGACACAAGGCAAAGCAGACATGAACTTGTGACCTTCCCATCAGAGTAGCTGTGCCACCGCCACCCAGCAGGATTCAGTTCGCACAATGGTAACACTGTATGCAAAAGCATGATTCACGGAACAGGAGCTCTGCCAAAGGCAAGAAGGCAATCTGTACAGAATACTATACACTGAGAGGGTTTCTTTTCATTTCAAAATGAGAAGCAAGCATGAGCGGGGGGTGGCGGGGTAGGGGGAGGTGGGAGGGGTTGGATATGAACTATCCAAGCAGGAATATATGTCCCTTAGGTGGGAAAACCCAGGATGTGTGAATAACTTCCCTTGTTCTGGACCCGAGTTCCAATAATGAGCTTAACTTTGGTAATCAAAATATTTCTTGACCTTGATTTTTAGTTTCTCATAGCTCAATAAATGCTATGAGAAATGTCGTGATGATGTTGAAAATTAGAGAAACATTTCAAATATAACTGAATTAGGTGACAAAATAAATACAGAGAATATTTTAAGGGATTCTGAAAATCACCTACTAAAAACCCAGAGATGCTAAGGTGAAAGACCCTTAAATCTGCATAAAATTCTAAATGATTCAGTATTCAAAACATTGAGCTTGTTGTCAAGGAGATTTATAGTAAGCAGAGTAATCCTCCTTTCCATTCTATGCTATCATTTATACCATCCAGAAGCACTGCATTATAATTAAGAACTATTTTGCCATAGATAACATTATATTTCCTAAAGAGTAATCTTGATGTTTTTTATTAAGATTACTAAGCACAAAACATATAGCAATCTATGTTTACAAAATCTGTGTGTGAAAACGCTTGTTGGAAACAAATTAAACCCCTGGTAAACTGAACAGCAATCAAGTAAGAGAATGACCTAAGTGAGTGAATTAGCAGGAGTCTTGCTTAGAGATCTAACATATACCAACTTCTTCATCATCATCAGGCAATTCCTTCAGCTTTCTGTTTCTCAGTTTCTTGCCTGTAAGATGTAAGTGTTCATACCAAGTATGTTACAGGGTAATTCATGTAAATTAACAAATTATAATTTAAATTGTAAATGGCACTGCATTTGCGATGCAATCTGGTACGTATATTTAGATAGTACACTCCCTTGAAGGATTGAAAAACTGTTACAGACATGATCAAATTCACTTTTTTTGGCTGCACTGGGTCTTTGGTGCTGCACCTAGGCATCTCTTTGTGGTGCACAGGCTTCTCTTAATGAGTAGCAGGGGCTCTAGAGTGTGCAGGCTCAGTAATTGTGGCTCTTGGGCTTAGATACCCAAGGCATGTGTGATTTTAGTTCCCCTCCAGGGATCAAATCTGTGTCCCCTGCATTGGAAGGTGGATTCTTAATCACTCGACCACCAGGGAACTCCCTCATTTTAAAGTATTCCCTGTAAAGAGGGAAATTCCAGCCTCCATGTGGCTCCTTGGCTTTTATACATAGTTCCCTGCTAAGTTACCATTTGTCCACCTTCCTAAATAAAACTTTGTCCTCAGAGCCTAAGGCAAGATTTGCAAAGCAAAGCAAAACTATCTTTAAAATAACATTGAATGAGACTGTGAAGATTAGACTTCATAACATTTCATGGAAGAAAGAGCAAGAACAATGCATGACTGTCTCTATTTTCCTAAAGTATCCAAAAACATGCTCAATCTGATTTTTTTTTTTTAATTACAAAGTACAAAAAAAAAAAAAAAGCACATAAAGAAAATAAACGTGTTAAGGGGTTATTTTCACTAAGTGCTTAAAATATTATTTCATGTAGCACTTTAACATAATTCCATGATATAGGCTTTATAACATAGAAAAGTTTATAGGTAAATAATTTGAGGCCCAAATATCTTAGGAAACTTATTCAAAGTCAGAGCACTAGTAATGATGCCCTAAGGTCTTTCTGTATGTTATTCTGTGTTCTTTTCACTACACTAGTGTTTTTCCAAGTGTGGTTCCATAACCTCAATAACCAGCATCATTTGTGGTTTTATTTCCTAAAGAGTATCCTGGACCTGTTGTTAAAGATTGCTACCTTGAATCAGAAACCCTGGTGGTGAGACCCGCAGTGCACTGTATGATGCACACTGATGTTTGTGAACCATGGTATTTCCTGATATTTTCAGAGTTGATCTCATGGAATTCAAGCATATGAGTTGAAAAGAAGGGAAATACAGAAATAAATAATAGGTCAATTTCCTAAATGTAGATTTACTAGGCTAGAGAAATCTGCCTTCAGTTAAGATAGTAAGCAGGGACATTCTCAAGCCCCAAGACACGTGTAAGTCAGGATAACACACAGATGTTATTGCAGGTGTCAAATCAAATCAATTGCTGTGACTACCTTAAATGTGGAGACCCAGATGGGGAGGCTGCACTCAATGGGAAAGAATGCTGTGATCAATTAGTAAGGTCTGCCATGGGTCAGGATGAAGTACCTAAGCGGTACAGTGGCCAACAGTGAGCACCTCTAATTATGCCTACATCTGAGTACAACAAGCCGATTTAAAGATTTTAAAGATTGGGGCCTACTGGAGATAATACAGAATTGAAGCAATACATGATAATTACAGGCACAGTCCTGTTGTTACAATTGGACCACTTATTGGTAACACAATTAATAATGGTTCTCAAGAACATATTTGACTTTACTCAAAGCATTTTATTGGAACTTTGAATATTACTAAGTGAAAGAAGCCAACCTGAAAAGGCTATGTGCTGTGTGAATCCAAAATTCTGGAAAAAGGTAAAACTATGGAGATAATAAAAAGATTAGTGGCTACCAGAGGTAGAGTGGGTGGTAGAGATTAATAGGCAGAATACAGGTTTTTTAGAGGAGTGAAAATACTCTGCCTGATACTGTAATGAGGGTTATACATCATTTTACAGATGTGCAAATGCACAGAATGCACAACACCAAGAGTAAACCTTAAGGGGGGTGATTATGATATGCCAATGTATGTTCATCCTTGGTAAAAAGCAGTGTACCAGTTTCCAAATGAGACTGATACTGAGGGAGGCTGTGTATGTGTAAGGGCAGGGGATGTAGAAGAAATCTTTGTACCTCTCTTTCAGTTTTGTTGTAAACCTGAAACTACTTTGAAAAATAGTCTTTTTCCAAAAAAAAGTATTTTATTACATCTACATCCAGGGAAGAGATTTCTTATAGAGATTTGGAGAGAGGACAGTGATAATATAGAATTTCCATTCTATGACATAAAAATTATTCCAGAACTACTTTTCTTCCCTATAAAGATTTTGCATTATTTTTTATGTCTTGGATTATTTCCAAATTCTTTGATGGATGAATGCATCTGTCTCCCCACCCAAATTGTGGGAAACTCCTTCAAAGACACATATTGTGTTTTTTCTCTCTGCATCCCTCCCATAATATCTCCTTGCAATCTTTTGTTCATAATAGCACTTAGATATTCATTCAAAATGAGTTAACAACAAAAGGTAAAAAGCTACCAATTCTGAAGTGTCTACTGTGTTCTAGTTGCTTTGCAGATATTAAAATAACTTTTCACAAACATATTTTTATCTCCCATTGTACACTTAAAGAAACTCATGTTCTGAGAAGTAAGGTTCAAAGCTGAAAACTAGTAATTCCTGAAAGTTCAATTCAAACCTAGCTGTCTCATTCCAAAGTTCTTCCTCCAAATAGAAAATCTTCTCTAATAATCAATTACTCTATAAAATATAGTATATATTTATTATTTTATACATATCTACTACAGATAAATATAAAATGGCCACTGAGTTTGAATACTTATATAAGTACACCTACATCCATTCATAATGATCTATGAATTAAAGCATTTCTCTGACATCTATTCACCTTCAGTTTAGTTCTGTGGAAGGGGAACTATATTAAGGAATAATTCTGTGTGGTTTCCAAGTAATGAGAAAAGGTCTTGGTTCTGGAGCTGATATTTTTTCCAATATTGTCAATTAGCTAATGCTCAAAGCCAGCTAGCTCTGGGGTTTCCTGATAAAAACAGAAGGAATAGATTTCCAGCCAAAAGAACACTCTGCTCCTAGAACTTTAATACAATCAAAAGAACATACAAGACAAAATAATCACCAGACTAGAAATTCTCTAGGGCAACAATTTGTCACAATCACCTTTATGCCACAAAATGGGCATTCAGTAAGTGTTTGGTCCTAGAGAAGCTAAAGATCGATGTACGATACTGGATGCTTGGGGCTGGTGCACTGGGATGACCCGAGGGGATGGTATGCGGAGGGAGGAGGGAGGAGGGTTTAGGGTGGGGAACACATGTATACCTGTGGTGGATTCATTTCGATATATGGCAAAACCATTACAATATTGTAAAGTTAAAAAAAAAAAAAAAAAGAGTAGGTTATCACCTCCCCTCTTCACTGAAAAGGTAAGAAGACTAATTAGTTATAGTATAATTGCAACTAAACAAGGGGAAATAATTGAAAATATTGTCCAGAAACAGAAACAGTAAGTTGGGGTATATCAAATATTTACCTATTTTTTGGTAAATATTACAGACCTTCAGGTTGCTTCTGTCTTACCCAATTTCACGCTCACCAATTGAAAAATATCACGATTTTTTTGCCAAACCTTCTTTGATCCCAGAAAGACTGACTTAGAAGATTACAAACTGTCCCTTCTTCAGGAAAATATCACACTTTACTACATCTCTTCCTAAATAATCAATACCTATAAAATATTGTAGGAAAAAAAAACTAAAACTTAAAAGGTAAAGATACATGGATTTCCTGGGATCTCAAGATCTATAATAAACACATAATCCAAATGACAAAAAAAATCTTCCGTGTAATATGGTACGATATGATCCTCTAGGGAACTGTACAAACACACGCAGAAGACAATTTGAAGGAATAATCTCTTAAGTTTTGGGGAGTCCGATCATCTAAGTGGCAATGAAGGTGCGTGCTCAGTCACTCAGTCGTCGTGATTCTCTGTGACCCACCAGGTTCTACTGTCCAAGGAATTTTCCAGGCAAGAATATTAGAGTGGGTTGTCATTTCCTTCTCCAGGGGATCTTTCTGACCTGGGGATCGAACTGCATCTCCAGCATCAATTCCTTACCAATGAGCCACCAGAGAAGCCTTCCAACTGATTTGTAAAACAATTGGCAATCTGACCACAAAATGTAAGCATCAAAACATTTTATGTGAAAGTACAAGGGACCTAAATGCTCAGAAACTTAAAAATCAAATACATCAGTTTAAAAGAAACAAAAAGTCCAACAAATACACAGTAATAATACTTTAACAAAGTTTTTGTACCGTAGTCTCTACCCAGTCTGGCTGGAAAAAAATAGTATGATTTCATAACAGAGAGAAGCAACAATGGTGGATGTTTCTTGGTAACACAGATAAAGGCTTTTATATTCATAAGATTCAAAACATTGCATTGAAAAGTCCAAAAGAAGAAGAGATCATGACCTACTTTGCTTCATTAATAATGATGTTAATTTCTGAAATCTCTCAAATTATACATCGTTATATAAGAATATAGCAAAACACCTACTTAGGCCTTCTAGAGATAATTATTTAGAGTTAGTCAATGTTGGTGCTAATCATTCTCCCTCATTGTTATTCTTGATTTGTCAAAAATAGCTAATACTGCTGACAACAGCATCCTCTCTGAACACCTTCAGGGACTATTATATTCTACTTTTGAAATAGTTGAAATAAATATCATTCTCAGCACTTTTATTTCACTTCATCTATGTATCACTCTTCAAACTATCGATGGTTACATATGTGACATCTATTCACTGACGGGTTCCTGTATTTGAGTCACATGAGGCTCTTCATGAAATAATTCCCTGAGAAATTGCCCCAGTATACCTATTATGCTCTATTAATAGAAGCTGTTAAATAAGTACTTAGCAACACACAGATGTACATAGCTGAGGAAGCCAATGATTGCTGTTAAAATGTATGCAGCTTTCTAACAAATGTATTGGTACTTGAAAGAAAATTTAATAGAAATGTCTTACATAGGAAAAGCAATCAAGTTATTAAAGCACTAGCTGCCGTTTTCCAAGCACACAGTCATAATATTATAAATTAAAGGACAAGAATTAGTCACCTATCTCAACAGCCTAGAATCTAGTCACTGGAAAATTAACTGCTGAAGAAACCAAGATTTAAGTTTTCTGTGGCTCTAGATCTCGCTATTTCTCTCTCTCTATTCCCACTACAATTACTTATATCCCTGAATATATCAACCTGACTGCATCACTCTCTTGCCTTGTAAGTTTCAAAGATCCCAGATAAATTCCAATCCCTTTAGGTAATGCCTCTCTTTTCTTATCCTGAAAAAGTAATATATTATTCAGAGACAAACCCAAGCCAAGCCCCTGTTCTGCCTGGATCAGGGCATTCTTTTAGCTTCATCTCCTGCCAACACCCCCAAACACTCCCCATAGTCTGTACACGGCCTTTGGGCTTTGCATGTTTACACATGCATTCAATCACTCATGTCACTGGTTATGTTTGTAGTGTTCTCTCCCCTTCCTTGCTCCTTGAATTCCACTCAAGACTTTGGTATATGTCACTTGATAACCTCAGTCTTGGAAGATCTTACCAATACTTCCAAGTTGGTTTTCCACAAGTTCTTGGTATTTGTATGATACTCAGTTGGTACCTTTATCCTAAATCTTATTACCCTATACACTTGTTAATCATACATTAATATATCTATTTCCCCCAGTTTACTGTGAACTCCATGAGAATATGGCTGATATTTTAATGATCTTTATATTCTAAGTTTCTACCAAAAAGTAAGGCATAGTGTAGACATATAGTTACTTTTGTCTGACTAAGTGAATAAAGTATGGGTTCCAGAACATTTAATGGCAACATATCATCATATTGGTGCCTGTGTGAGGGCATAGTCAGTTCAGTCATGTCTGACTCTTTGCAACCCCATGGATCCACCAGGATCCTCTTGTCCATGGGATTCTCCAGGCAAGAATACGGGAGCGGGTTGCCATGCTCTCCTCCAGGGGGATCTTTGCAACCCAGGGATCAAACCTGCATCTCTTACATCTCCTGCATTGGCAGGTGAGTTCTTGCCAATAGTGTCACCTGGGAAGACCCCTGATCTTTCAAATGTATATAGCACTCTTCTGCAAAGGATGACAGGAAGGAACCCCTTCCTGTAGAGCCCCTGCCACTGGACATGTCTTTCAGAGTGCAGGTTTAATTGTTATGCATGTATTGCCAGCTTCATACAAAAGAATAGAACCTTTATGACTCAAATTATAACTAACTTATTTAGAAAATTATCTGTGACTCCCCATAAATTCTTAATAATATTCATATAATTAAATCAGTTTGAGTGCCTACTACACTAGGAGTACAATGAAAATTTTTTGAGTAAGTAAATAAAAATGAATAAAATTGTTAATGAATATAAAACTGCTTTAGCTTGAAGATGCAAAGTAAAAGCCATTCATACATTGTTTACTATTTTACCTAAGGAAGCTGAACAACAAAGTGGACTTTCATGATTGATATTCAGAAGTATTGTGAGTCTAAAACGGTTTTCTGACAAACTCCTATCTACTCTGGATCAGAACTGCATTAGAATGGAAAATGAGCAAGCCCTAGTAGAGTACTGTCAAAGGATAATACTGAAATAGCAATTCAAAGCAAAACCCTGAAAGCATCTAATAAAAACACAAAAGGGAAAAGTAGCATTAAAGAAACAAAACCTCTACTATAACCTAAAGTTATTTCTTTTTTAATGCTTTGGAGAATCATAGTAATAAAGTGATTAATGTCCATGGGCAAGATGTAGAAATATACACCACTGCAAATGTTGCTATAAATCTAACATTTAAAAATATTGATAAATTTTAGCAATATATATAACACAGTAGATCTTTTTTTAAAAAGATAGTGCTTTGATATTTTTGAAAAAATGGTTTCTCAACTGAACAAGTGACTAGGATAACCAAGAGTTAATTGATTCCCAAGACAATTAAGAAAGCTAATGGCTGAAAACAAATCTTTCACACCATGTATGGTAGTAATTGGTGTTATTCACCAAGGATTCCAGCTGTCTTCCTTTGAGGCAGATGGTAGGATAACACTTTCTGGCCCCCTGTGAGATGATGGAGCATGTGACTAATTCTGACCAATGATTTGCAACTGGATGTAGACAAATAATTCATTGCCATGGTGAGACTTTCCAGAGCTCTCTTTATTCTCTTGCACTTGCCATTAAAATATTTGAGGTGGCGGTGATTGTCACCCTGCATCCCAGAAGGATTATGATCAGTCCAGCTCATCCATTTCCAAGATAAATATGTAGGATGAGCAAGAAGAAAATCTACAGGATTTAAGCCTCTGGGAGTTTAGGGGTTTTGTCACAGCAACATGACCAGCTTATTCTGACTTACCCTGAGAAAGTTTTATATAGTAAAACCAGATAGACTATTTCAGTACATTCTCTATGAGATTGATGTAATAAAAAGATCTATGCTATGCCAAAATGTGCCTATGATTATTTTAGTATAATCCATTTTATAAAAGTAGAGAGATATTTTGCACTAAGAAAAATCTTAAAGTAAAAGAAAAATGTATGTAGCTTGAATCATAATTACATAACAATATGGAGGGCTTCTCTGGTGGTTCAGATGGTAAAGAATCTGCCTGCAATATGGGAGACCCGGGTTTGATTCCTGAGTTGGGAAGATTCCCTGGAGGAGGGAATGGCAACCCACTCCAATATTCTTCCCTGGAGAATCCCATGGATAGAGGAGCCAGGCAGGCTACAGTCCATGGGTCACAAACATGACTGAGCAATGAACACTTTCACTTTTCCCATGCCTTCATTATGTCATTGAATATTCCTTTTAAGTATCAGTTTACTCTGGTACAATGAAAATATGACCATTTATAAAATATAATTCATAAACTGCATATTTTAAACACACATCAAAACTGTAATGTGAAGTATATTCACTGTGTCACTAAAAACTGGAAAACATTAAATTTGTCACTGTTTTGGTCCAAATAATAAACAAGCAAATATAACCTATGAGTTTAATCTTTCCGAATTCATTTATCTTATCAGAGAGCTCTATGATCACAAACAATCCCCCCAATAACAATAACTTCCGATTACTATAAGATCATTTTACTCAAAGATGGGCACAATAAAGGACAGAAATGGTAGAGACCTAGTAGACAATGAAGAGATTAAGAATAGATGGAAAGAATACACAAAAAAAACTACAAAAAAGATCTTAATGAACTGGATTACTATGATGGTGTGGTCAGCTACCCAGACCTAGACATTCTGGAGAGCAAAGACAAGTGGGCCTTAGGAAGCACTGCGCTAATAAAGCTAGTGGGTGCGACAGAATTCTAGTAGAACCATTCAAAACCCTGAAGGATGATGCCATCAAGGTGTTGCATTCAATATGTTAGCAAATCTGGAAGACCCAGCAGTGGCCACGGGACTGGAAAAGGTCAATCTTCATCCAAATTCCCAAAAAGGGTAGTACCAAAGAATGTGCTAAGCATCAGACAATTGCACTCCTCTCCCATGCTAGTAAGCTTACCTCAGTTCAGTCACTCAGTCATGTCCAACTCTTTGCAACCCCATGACTGCAGCACACCAGGCTTCCCTGTCCTTCACCAACTCCCAGAGCTTGCAAAAACTCATGTCCATCGAGTCGCTGATGCCATCTAACCATCTCATCCTCTGTCATCCCCTTCTCCTCCCGCCTTCAATATTTTCCACCATCAGGGTCTTTTCATATGAGTCAGTTCTTCACATCACATTGGAGTTTCAGCTTCAGCATCCAATGAGTACTCAGGATTGATCTCCTTTAGGATGGACTGGTTGGATCTCCTTGCAGTCCAAGGGACTCTCAAGAGTCTTCTCCAACACCACAGTTCAAAAGCATCAATTCTTCAGCACTCAACTTTCTTTATCATCCAACTCTCACATCTATACATGACTACTGGAAAAACCATAGCTTTGACTAGACAGACCTTTCCTGGAAAAGTAAATGTCTTTGCTTTTTAATATGGTGTCTAGGTTGGCCATAACTTTTCTTTCAAGAAGCAAGCGTCTTTTAATTTCATGGCTGCAGTCACCATCTGTAGTGATTTGGGAGCCCAAAAAATAAAGTCTGTCATGGTTTACATTGTTTCCCCATCTACTTGCCATGAAGTGATGGGACTGGATGCCATGATCTTAGTTTTCTGAATTTTGTGTTTTAAGCCAGCTTTTTCACTTTCCTCTTTCACTTTCATCAAGAGGCTTGTTAGTTCTTCTTTGCTTTCTGCCCTAAGGGTGGTGTCATCTGCATATCTGAGGTTATTGATATTTTTCCCGGCAATCTTGATTCCAGCTTGTGCTTCATCCAGCCCAGCATTTCACATGATGTACTCTGCATATAAGTTAAATAAGCAGGGTAACAAAATACAGCCTTGACATACTCCTTTCCTGATTTGGAACCAGTCTGTTGTTCCATGTCCAGTTCTAACTGTTGCTTCTTGACCTGCATACAGATTTCTCAGGAGGCAAGTCAGGTAGTCTGGTATTCCCATCTCTTTTTAAGCATACTAGTAAGGTCATGCTTAAAAATCTTGCATGCTAGGCTTCAGCATTATGTGAACTAAGAATGTACAGATGTCCAAACTGGGTTTAGAAAAGGAAGAGGAACCAGAGATCAAATTGCCAACAATCACTGGGATCATAGAGAAAGTTAGGGAACTCCAGAAGAACATGTACCTCTGTTTCATTGACTATGCTATTGACTCCTCTGTTTCATTGCCTATATGGATCATAACAAACAGTGGAAAGCTCTTAAAGAGATGGGAATACCAGACTAGATTACCTGTCTCCTGAGACATCCATATACAGGTCAAGAAGCAACAGTTAGAAACCTGTATGGAACAACAGCTTGGTTCAAGACTGAGAAAGCAGTACGACAGGGCTATCTGCTGTCACCCTGTTTGTTTAGCTTATAGGCTGAGCACATCATGAGAAATGCCAGGCTGGATGAGTTACAAGCTAGAATCAAGATAGGTGAGAGAAATATCAACAATCTCAAATATGCAGATGATTCCATTCTAATGGCAGAAATTGAAGAGGAATTAAAGAGCCCCTTGATGAGGGTGAAGGAGGAGAGTAAAAAAGCTGGTTACAAACTAAATATTAAAAAAACTAAGACCATGGCATCCAGTACCATCCAGCACCATTATTTCATGGCAAATAGAAGGGGGAAAGGTGGAAGTAGTGACAGATTTTCTCTTCTTGGGCTCTAAAAATCACTGCGGATGGTGACTACAGCCATGAAATCAGAAGATGATTGCTTCTTGGCAGGAAATCTATGACAAACCTAGTGTGTTGAAAAGCAGAGACATTACTTTGCTCATAAAGGTCTGGTTAGTCAAGGCTATGGTCTTCCCAGTGGTCATGTACGGTTGTGAGAGCTGGACCATAAAGAAAGCAGAACATCAAAGAACTGATGCCTTCAAACTGTGGTTCTGGAGAAGACTCCTGAGAGTCCCATGGACAGCAAGGAGATCAAACCAGTAAATCTTAAGGGAAATCAACCTTATTCAAATGAGTGAATACTCATTTGAATGACTGATGCTGAAGCTGAAGCTCCAGTATTTTGGTCATCTGATACGAACAAACGGCTCATTGGAAAAGTCCCTGATGCTGGGAAAGGTTGAGGGCAGGAGTAGAGGGCATCAAAGGATGAGATGGCTGGATGGCATCACCAGTGCAATGGACATGAATTTGGGCAAACTACAGGAGATGGTAAGGGACAGGGAGGCCTGGCATGCTGCAGTCCATGGGATTGCAAAGAGTTGGACACAACTGGGTGACTGTACGACAACAACTATAAGATCATACATTAAACGATGAGTAAAATTTTTCAAAATATAATCAGTTGAGTAGGAGGGCACACAACTCTCTCACTGGAGGAAGAGACCCAAATGCCAAGGACTGTGTGTGTCTTATTTACAGGCCTATTCTGTATGATGTAGCACAATGCCTAACACACAGAAAACATTCAGTAAGCACATAGACTACATTAACAAATATAAGAGCTTGGGTGACAGGGAGAGAAAGGAAAAAACCCTTGTGGGATCCCTTAGAACCTTAGGTACTTTTTAATAATTATAGAGAAAACTCCCATTGGAGTTCATCTATGCAGTCTCCTTTATAGCAAACAGGTAAATAAAGCCACAAAGAGAAGTCATGTCCTGAGTCAACAGAAGAGCTGGGATTAAAACTGAAATCACTGGTCTCTCAATCCATTATTCTTTCCACTATTCTATTCAACAGTGAGCAGACTAGAGACATTCAAGTAAGTACATTTTCCAGCTCTATCAAATATGCACACTTTCGGTGAATGCCTATCATGAGTCAGTCACTGTGCCAAGCACAATGGGGAGAAGTTGAATAGGATAGGATGCTTGCTTTATAGAAATTTATTCTTGGTTACCTTGATCCATTAATTGGGAACCATCATGGTGTTTATTTCAGTTCAAATGTTATATTTCAGTGTTATATTTTAGTGTTATATTTCAGTTCAAATGTTTTCCATCAGATAAACTGTTAAAAATATGTTGTTTTGCATTTATGGAAAATAGAGTCATTTGTTTTTAAGTTAAAAAGTTGACAAGATTCCTAGAAATGTTCATTACTGTTTAACATTTAAAACTATGAAATTGTCTAATGTGGTTTGCTCCATATAAAATGTATTTTATCTTTTTTCCAAGGATACCATCTTTCTGTACTAGAATTACTCTGACAACAATATGTGCTTTGTAACCCTTTGAGAATAGGATCCTGCACCAATTTCACTGAAGTCTGTAACCACAGACTATGCAAAGCTGAATTCTAATTAATAGTACAGTAAAAGCTTTGTTCTCCTTGCTCCATAGGGGCATAAGTTAGATTCTTTAACTCTTTAAGCAGGGATCAGTTCATGTCACCTAAGGTGTACCCTTTCCTCTAGGTTACCCTAATCACCTTTCTAAAATATACCCCTGAACAGAAGGACAGGAATTTAATGACTTACTCACATGCCCCTACTCCATAAGTTTGGTGGTGGTGTGGTGGTTTAGTGGCTAAGTCAGGTCCAACTCTTGTGACCCCATGGACTATAGCCAGCCAGGCTCCTCTGTCCTTTGGATTTCCCAGGCAAGAGTACCTGAGTGGGTTGCAATTTCCTTCTCCAGGGGATCTTCCCAACCCAGGGATCAAACCCACATCTCTTGCATCTCCTGCATTGCAGGCCAATTCTGAGTCACCAGGGAAGACCTCCACAAGTTTAATACATGTACTAAATAGTACATATACTATTTAAGTACATATACTAGTCCATATTTAGTACATATACATGCCTCACTTTATAGCTAACTGTGTGTAACTCTACCTCCTTCAAAATTCAATGAGTTCATTAAGAGTAACTTTTCCTTTAACTTCAGTAGTGAAGCATGCTCAAGAAGTAAAGACAGAGCACAGTGAGAAATGGAAATAGGACATAAACCAGTTTAATCATTCCATCCAGCTATAATCAATGTTCACAGATCATGTTGGTATACATTTTTCTAGTCTTGTGAAACACACACACACATGAAACACCATAACCATATGGGTAAAAATGTTACCATAAAGTTTTGTAGATTATTTTCACCACTTGGCAATATGTTCTGAATATCTTTCCACAGCAGCAAATATTCTTCTACAACACAGTTTTAAATGGTCTGATAGCAATTCATTAAGTGACTGAAAATTAAATCACCCTTATTTATTAGACTGCAGAATTTTTACTCTTTTACACAATTGTAAAAATTGCTTTAGCAAATAGTTTTATATACATACATGTACATATATATACACACACACACATATACCACTTTATGAACATCTGTTATTTAGATTTATGTCATTATTTCACATTATCAAAGACATTAATGGACACATTGTAGGTCCATAGCATTTTGTGGTGAATTGATTTCATAACACTTCAGGTTATAAGGGGCTTCCCAGGTGGCACTAGTCATAAGGAAATCAGCTGCCAAGGCAGGAGACAGAAGAGACATGGGTTCAATCCCTGGGTCGGAAAGATGGCACAGTAACCCAGTTCAGTATTCTTGCCTGGAGAATCCCATGGACAGAGGAACCAGGCAGGCTACTGTCCACAGGGTCACAAAGAGTCAGCCGTCACTGAAGTGACTTAGCACACATGCATGCACAAGTTAGGAAAGTTAACAACTCTTGCCACAACCAAAAGTACCAACAACAGTCAATGCTAACCTCTTGACTCGATGCATGTGTACGGAAAGCTGATACTTAAGAGTCTTTGGACACAGGTATGATTTTGTACCTTAATTTATATATATATAATTCACCTTGGAAAAGAATTATTTTATTGGCTGGCACATAAACTGGGAAGACTTTCTTAAATAAACATCTATTTAATCAATTCACTTAAAAAGGATGGTGGTAGGAAAAGTGCAGAACTGTCATTTCACCTGATTTCATTTCAGCTGAGAACAGTTGGAACAGAAATTGTGTGTCTGTGTATTAGCATGTGTATATATGAGCACATGTGTGTCTGACCTGGACTAAATTCTTCCCCAGCAACATCAACCATTGAACTAATGAATACATTTAGGATGTCCAGAGGCAATGTCTCCCAGTCTTATCATTTCTCAGAAACAAGGAAAATTGCTTGTACAAAGTCTGTTAGAAACTGAATTCTTCTGATATTTCACTATTATTCAAAAAGGTATAAAAAATATTTATATACAAGCAGAAATAAGAACAAAAAGGTGGGGTGAGAAAGAAAAATATAAAGTCCAAGTAAGAATGTGTTTGCACAAGCAAGGCTCATCTAATAAGCTTGGGTAACCAGTTTATTTCCAGAGCAGCTTGGAGACTCTGCTTTTTGGAAGGCAAGGATTGTGTTATTTGAAGAAAGAAGACTGAGGAATAAGTGTGACAGCGGTTGCCTCAGGCCAATATGAGCAAGTTAAAGAGGAACCCTGATCAGACACTTAGTACTCACGTGGCTATAAGGATCCCCTAGTGGCTCAGATGGTAGAGTCTTCCTGCAATGTGGGAGACCCAGATTCGATCCCTGGGTTAGGAAGATCCTCTGGAGAGAAAATGGCAACCCACTCCAATATCCTTGCCTGGAAAATCCCAGGGACAGAGGTGCCTGACAGCCTACAGGTCATGGGGTCATAAAGAGTCGGATACAACTGATCAACTTATAACCATAACCATTCCCCCCACTGAATAAATAAACTTCATCTGTATATGGAAGGCTACAATTTGACAGAAGATGTTGGGCTTATAGCAATCAGCCTTGGGGGAGAATGTCAGAGCCCAGGTCTTAGAATCCTCTGAGAAGCTGCTGTTGGCGGCTGCTGCTGCTGCTGCTGCTGCTGCTGCTAAGTCGCTTCAGTCATGTCCGACTCTGTGTGACCCCATAGAGGGCAGCCCACCAGGCTCCCCCATCCCTGGGATTCTCCAGGCAAGAACAGTGGAGTGGGTTGCCATTTCCTTCTCCAATGCATGAAAGTGAAAAGTGAAAGTGAAGTCGCTCAGTCGTGTCTGACTCTTAGTGACCCCATGGACTGCAGCCCTACCAGGCTCCTCCGTAGCTAACCTGTCACAAAGGTGCTATCCCACTGCTGACAGGCAAATTGCAAACCACGGCTGGGCAACCTTTCTCTGGTGGCTCAGATGGTAAAGAATCTGCCTGCAATTCAGGAGGCCCAGGTTGGATCCCTGAGTCAGGAAGATCCCCTGGAGAAGGGAATGGCTACCCACGCCAGTATTCATGGAGAATTCCAAGGACAGAGGGGCCTGGTGGGCTATGTCCATGGGGTCACAAAGAATTAGACATGACGGAAAGACTAATACCACCTAATACCACCAACCTTCCTCTAGGGGAGGCAAGGCGTGACCCCGGAAGCATTATCATCAGTATTTACTGACAGCTTCTGCATATTCCTCACAGTGCTAGGTACCTGGGAGTGAGAGGAGGCTGCAGGCAGTCTGTCCCTTGGAGGAGGTACAAGGGAGGCTGGGAAGCAGACTTCCCACTAGTTTCACACCCAAATGTTCTAATCAGAACTTTTGGAGTTGTGAGAATCACATGCTCTCAACAAAACCTAAGTGAAAATGAAGGAGAGTGGACCTGGTGGAGAGAGTACTATAGGTGGGGCAGTGTGCATCCAGCAGGCGGCTGGAGCTGACTTGTCACAGCTTGAGGAAGCTGATTATTAAATCTTCAGGAATTTGCAACCAGCTGATTTTGCCTTGGGAGTTTAGAATCAACTGTGGTGGTAGTATTTATACCATGGAAATCTGCAAACACTACAAATTAAATTTTGTTCTGCTGCTCCCATCATCATCACTGTTATTTTCTGGAGAGAAGTGGTTCTTCCATCCACCATTGCCTACATCCCAGTTCATATCTATCATCATCCAGTTAATGCTTGCAATTATTAATAGTACCCACTTTCACTTTCAAAAATATGCCAGTTTGAATAACAGATCATATGATCCCCCTAATTTTAGGATACACAGATCTCTGGGATCAAGACAGAAACTAGACTGCCCCATGAGCCCTAATGAGTTAAGAACTGTAAATGCAGCAGAAACTAGAGAGCTGATGTTCCCACTTCTTTTTCTCAGACACCTCATGGTGTTCCATCTTTGTTAATCTCTGCACTTGCTGCACTTTTTCTACAGCCAGCTACCTTATCAGGTTTCAGTTCAGTTCAGTTGCTCAATCGTATCTGACTCTGACCCCATAGACTGCAGCATACCAGCCTTCCCCGTCCTTCACCAACTCCCAGAGCTTGTTCATTGAGTCGGTGATGCCATTCAACCATTTCAACCTCTGTCATCCCCTTCTCCCCCTGCCTTCAATCTTTCCCAGCATCAGGGTCTTTTCAAATGAGTCAGTTCTTCACATCAGGTGGCCAAAGTATTGGAGCATCACCATCAGTTCTTCCAATGAATATTCAGGACTAATTTCCTCCAGGATTGACTGGTTAGATCTCCTTGCTATCCAAGGGACTCTCAAGAGTCTTCTCCAACACCACAGTTCAAAAGCATCAATTCTTCAGTGCTTAGTTTTCTTTATCATCCAACTCTCACATCTATACATGACTACTGGAAAAACCATAGTATAACTAGATGGCCCTTTGTCAGCAAAGTAATGTCTCTGCTTTTTAATAAGTTGTCTAAGTTGGTCTTAAACAAGGAGCAAGCGTCTTTTAATTTCATGGCTGCAGTCACCATCTGCAGTGATTTTGGAGCCCAAGAAAATAATGTCTGTCACTGTTTCCACTTTCCCCCCAACTATTTGCCATGAAGTGATGGAACCAGATGCCATGATCTTAGTTTTTTGAATGTTGAGTTTCAAGCCAGCTTTTTCACTCTTCCACCTTCATCAAGAGGATCTTTAGTTCCTCTTTGCTTTCTGCCATAAAAATGGTGTCATCTGCATATCTGAGGTTATTGATATTTCTCCCAGCAATCTTGATTCTAGCTTGTGATTCATCCAGCCTGGCATTTCACATGTTGTACTCTGCATATAAGTTAAATAAGCAGGGTGACAGCATATAGCCTTGACGTACTCCTTTCCCAATTTGGAACAGTTTCACATGACCTCAGATAACTTCCTGAGTCCCCAAATTCAGATAACTTCCCTATTCTAGGGTCCTCCATAGACTAGCAATAGTCTTGGTATCTTTGTTTCAAAATTTTGAAAGAGAGAATCTGATTCAGCCATCTGACATGTTCAAGCCAAGTCACACAGGTTTATGTCCCTGGTAATACCAGAGACTCTGCTGCCTTTGGGTCAGGGTTCCATCTCCTCCTAATAGTGGTAGAAGGCTTTCCCTCCTGGCACTTGCAGGCACCACAGCGTATCTATTACACTTAGTGCTACAGATTCTTCAGCTACACTCAACTGTGTGTTATTTCCTCCATAAACCATGCTCTTTGAAGCCCCCATTGCTTTGTTTTCTACCAGGAGATTCTCTCTCCACTCTCATCCCCATCTTCTCCTCCTTTAAGAATCCAACCTCATCCTCCAAGTCACATGTCACAAGTCACATGTCACCTGCTCTTGGTAACTTTCCATTGCTCCTATCACTTCATTATTTTTTACTCATCTGTCTTCCCACTGAGTTACTGCACTTTCAAACAAGGCCAAGTGTTGCCTCACCAACTTCCTGGATATGTTACCTTAAGAAGCTCTTTAGAGTCTCTGAATAATAGGGGGTAATTATATTTACATGGTAGGCTTGTAAGGACTAACTCAGAATACAATGAGTACTCAATAAGTACTAATTATTGTAATATAATATTTAGGTGAATACACTTACAGAAAGGAGCTATAAAGGTATAATATTATAATAGATATTGTCTCCCCAAAAGACAATGAATTATATAGAAAACCCTATCAATGTGCATGGTTTGCCCATGGTTCTTTGCTGTTTCTCAAACATAATAACCACACATCTTGCTTTTAAGGCCTTTTACTTTTTGTTCTCTCTGATAAGCGCTCACTTTTTCTGGGTATATATGTGGCTCATTCCTTTATTTAATTCAGGTTTTTTTGCTCAGTTTTAATCCTCTCAAAGATGACTTTTAAGGTCTATTACCTAAAATGGCATCCACTATGATTCTCTATTTTACCAAGCTTCATTTTTTCCTTCATATTATTACCAAACATTCTACCATTCTACATATGTGTATGTGCCTGCTCACTGTCACCCTTACAAATATAAGCTCCAGAGGCAAAATATTAGTCTACTTTGTACACTGCTGAATATACAGTCCCTAGAGCAGTGCACATTATAAAGTGAAGGAACGTTTCCCTAGTATATATTAGGTGCTCTGTAAATGTTTAGATTTGAACTAACTAGATAAATGCAAAAGCATAGGTATATATCAAGTATTAATAGAAGTTGAATTCAGTGAAGGAACCATTACAATCTTATTTTTTACAAAGCTTTACAGTTTCTAAAACATGTTCACAAGCATCTTTTTTCTTACTCTTAAAAATCAAGCTTTCTAGAGACACCCAGTGGTCTCAATGGGCACTGCTCAGAATTGCAGATAACTCTGAGTTACAGACTGGTGCCCTTGTCACAGAGCAGAGTACACTGAATGGGTATGTGTACCAAAAAAAAAAGTATACACATGCCTACATACATATATACACATACACACATTACTTTATCTATGTAATAATTCCAAGAAGTTTATATTATTCTTATTTTTCTTTCACAGATGAAGAATCTGAGGCTCAGGCTGCTGCTGCTGCTGCTGCTGCTGCTGCTAAGTCATTTCAGTCGTGTCCAACTCTGTGCGACCCCATAGAAGGCAGCCCACCAGGCTCCCCGGCCCTTGGGATTCTCCAGGCAAGAACACTGGAGTGGGTTGCCATTTCCTTTTCCGATGCATGAAAGTGAAAAGTGAAAGTGAAGTTCCTCAGTCGTGTCCAACCCTCAGCGACCCCATGGACTGCAGCCTACCAGGCTCCTCCCTCCATCCATGGGATTTTCCAGGCAAGAGTACTGGAGTGGGTTGCCACTGCCTTCTCTGGAGGCTCAGGGAGTTTTCTCAAAGCCAAGAGCCTGGGACAAAAATTGTCCCATGGCAAACCTGGGACAAAAATTCAAGCCTGACTCCTAAAGTGCTGTTAACCTCAAAAGATACAGTCCAGGTTCAGGAATAAACAATGCCGGTTCAAAGAGTTCAACCATTAGCAATCACGGACAATCTACTTCAGCAATTTGTTCTTGCAACAAAAAAGATTCTTGTGGACATGTTTTCTCTTCTTCAAAGGTTAAGATGCCATCTTTCATATCTGCCACTGGCAGGTAATGCAGATAGTAACCCGCCGTCTTTGCCTTGAGCTCCTCAGAGGAAAATGTGTTATGTGAATGCACTGTGCTACCACACTAAAGCAAATGCTCCCTCCTCAGTCTTCTAAAAGGGACTCGAATCTTCTGGGATCTACTCCACAGTTCTGTTGAGATGAAGATTCTCAGACATAAGGCATTAAATTATTGCTCAGATGCAAAGAGCAAAAAATAATAAACGCAAAAATAAAATTTAGACCTTATATAGCATTTTGTATTTTACTTAAGGTAGCTGTATAGTCAAAATTTTTAGAGAAACAGAACATACATAGACATACATATATGGATGTATTATATATGTGTATATTTTATACATATATAAAATATGGACATTTATTATAAAAATTGGCTCACACCATTATGAGGGTTAGAAAATAGCACACCTGCCATCTGCAAGTTGGAGAAGCAGTAATACCAGTAGTGTAATCCAGCCAAGTCCTGGTCTTGGTCCATAAGCCCAAGAGCCAGGAGTGCTGATGTTTCAGCTTAAACAAAGAAATTCTTTCTTCTGCCTTTTTTGTTTTATTCAGACCCTCAAGGGATTGGATGATACCCATCTACATTGGTGAGGGTCATCTTCTTTCCTGATGCAAATGTTAATCTCTTCCAGAAACGACCTCATAGGCACATCCAGAAATAACGTTTTACCGGCTATCTGGGAATCACTTAGACCAGTAAAGCTGACACATAAAATTAACCATCACAGTAGTCTAGAGTAAATCAAATATATGAAGTGGATAGGGTAGGGATGAAGAAGTTTGAATATCAAATCAATAACTTTTTAGAGTGAATCACTGAATTCAATCTCTTTCACTGTCAACATGAAGTAGTGGGAGAAACCTGAGCTTGGCAGTCAGTGCTGCCACCTATGAGCTTCATGAGTTGAGGGGTGAATCACTTACCTAAGCCAAGCTTCTGCTTTCTCACCTATAAAAATGAGAGGAACTATGCAGGAGTATTAAGAACAATATAGCTATGCAATAACGGATCTAAGATAAAATTGATAGCATCACCAACTCAATGGACACGAGTTTTAGCAAATTCTGGGGGATAGGGTAGGACAGGGAAGCCGGGCACGCTACAATTCATGGGGCTGCAGAGTTGGATACAACTTAGTGACTAAACCACGACAAAGATAAAACAAGCAGTCAAAAATGGTACTTCTTCGTATCATTATTCTTACTATTTTTACTGCACTCCCATCATCCCCTATCTCCCAGCCCATTTATTTGCACAGACCTGATGGAATCCGTGGCACCGGGTTTACTCTCTCACAGACTTGTGTCAAGCAAGCAGGAAACCCCCCTGCCCAGTGGGTTACTTATCCTTTATGTCAAACTGTCTATGTCCTGGTACCCTATGTACTTCTGAGTAATGTGATTGAAAATGCCATTTAAATGAATTCAGATTTTTAGACAATTACCCTACACAAACACTACAAAACACAAAAGTACCTCTTCTTCTTGAAACTGGGTGATTAGTATAGAATCTGAAACAATGAAGCAAATATAAAATGTATGAATGCTCACCAGAGGGTACTGTTTTCAAAACTAACATTAAAATAAATGTCAGGTGATGGATAAATAGCCTGGGTCCTCCTTTGTGCAATTCTCAACTGATTATCCATTTGAAAAAGGTACCCTGCGTATTTAAACGCGAAGTACAGCAGTGTGAGGCCTACAGGACATGAACAATGCTGCAATGCTGCCCTCTTGTGTTGGAAAATAAAACAAATGGAAATAACGCTATTTCTGTTTTTCTGGGACAGACTGAATGACACATAGTTATAAAGGCAAACATTTCAAGAATTTTTAAAAGAATATGTCCATAATTGGAAGTAAGATTCCATAAACAAAAGGCACCTGTAGTAAAACCATCTCATATCTTTACTGTCCTTTCCAGTTTTTATAGCTCCCTCTACATCTGAGACAAACATACTGTGATCTTTCATCCATCACGAACTGAAATCATCTCCCATTCACCATCAAATATGCATGTACACTTTGTTCATTAGGACTTCCCTGGTGGCTCAGAGGTAAAGAATCTGCTTGCAATGCAGGAGACCTGGGTTTGATCCCTACATCATGAAGATCCATCTCTTGGAGAAGGAAATGGCAAATCCAGTATTCTTACCCAGGAAAGCCTGTGGACAGAGCAGGCTAGCGGGCTACTGTCTACTGGGTCTCAAACAGTCGAATACGACTTAGTGACTAAATCAGCACCACCACATTGTTCATTAGTGGTTGGTTGGGTTTACTTAACAGGTTAAAGAATGGGTTGGCCCTGGGAGATTGGGTGGTATTGTGGGATGGATTCCATACCCACAGCAACTTTTCTTTTAAAGTAAAAAATTTTTCTAATTTTTATTTCATACTGGACTATAGTTATTAAGAATGTTGTGTTAGTTTCAGGTGTACAGCAAAGAGATTCAGTTATATGTATCAGTTCAGCTCAGTTCAGTCGCTCAATCATGTCCGACTCTTTGCAAACCCATGGATTGCAGCATGCCAGGCTTCCCTGTCCATCACCAACTCCCGGAGCTTACTCAGACTCGTTTCCATTGAGTTGGTGATGCCATCCAACCATCTCATGCTCTGTTGCCCCCTTCTCCTCCTGCCTTCAATCTTTCCCAGCATCAGGGTCTTTGCACCCTTCACATCAGGTGGCCAAAATATTGGAGTTTTAGCTTCAGCATCAGTCCTTCCAATGAATATTCAGGACTGATTTCCTTTAGGATGGACTAGTTGGATCTCTTTGCTGTCCAAGGGACTCTCAAGAATCTTCTCCAACACCACCTCAAAAGCATCAATTCTTCAGCACTCAGCTTTCTTTAGAGTCCAACTCTCAACATCCATACATGACTACTGGAAAAACCCTAGCTTTGACTAGATGGACCTTTGTTGGCAAAGTAATGTCTCTGCTTTTTAATATGCTGTCTAGGTTGGTCATAACTTTTCTTCCAAGGAGCAAGCACCTTTTAATTTCATGGCTGCAGTCACCATCTGCAGTTTTTTTGGAGTCCCTCCCCCCCCCAAAATAAAGTCTGTCACTGTTTCCATTGTTTCCCCCATCTATTTGCCATGAAGTAATGGGACCAGATGCCATGATCTTAGTTTTCTGAATGTTGAGTTATACATATACATGTTTCTATTCTTTTTCAGATTATCTTTTATTCTACAAAACAACTATAATTTAAAAGGTCCTCATGCCTTTGTATCTTGTTCCTCTGCTTTGAAGGCAATCATACTGATGACAATCACTAGGAAATGAGATTCAAAGCAAGAATAAAATACTGCTTATGTGAAGGGAGGCACGTGAATTTGTTTCTTAGGGCAGCCTTAGCAAAGTACCGCAGACTTGGGTGACGATACAGAAATACACTCTCCAGCAGTTATGGAGGGTAGAAATCTGAAGCCAAGGTGTTAGCACAGCCAGGCTCTGAGACATTGGGTAGAGTACTTCCTTGCCTCTTCCTGACTTCTGATGGTGGCCATAGATCCTTGGCATTCCTTAGCTTTTAGCTGCATCACTCCAATATCTGCCTCTATCATCTCCAGGCCTTCTTTCTATGTGTGTGTCTTCACATGGCATTTTTCCTCTTCTTATGAAGAACCCAGTTACACTGGACTAGGGGTCTCATGGTACTTCAATAGGACCTCACCTTGATCACATCTACAAAGACCTTATTTTCAAATAAAATCACATTCGTGGATATTGGGGATTCAACATATCTTTGCGGGGCACAATTCAACCCACAACAGCAGGCTGAATACTCTCTTGATACTCTTATGGGGAAGGATTTATTAATTTTTAGCTAAATATTTCTGGGTAAAGAATCTGCCTGCAATGCAGGAGATACAGGAGATGCGGGTTCGATCCCTCGGTTGGGAAGATTCCCTGGGGAAGTAAATGACAATCCACTTCAGTATTCTTGCATGGAAAATCTCATGGACAGAGGAGACTAGTGGGCTACAGTCCATGGGGTCACAAAGAGTCAGACATGACTGAGCACATGATGGATTATAATTATAAATATTTCTGGTAATTATTCAACTAGTGATCATAGAGCATCAATGCAAAGGAGAACAGGAGGAAAAACATGACAGAAGACAGTTGTCGAAAGGGATCATCTTAGCTCAGGCTGCCATAACGAAATACCAGAGGCTGTGTGGGTTTAACAATACAAGTTTATTTTCTCACAGTTCTGGAGGCTGGAAGTTTGAGATCAGAGATCATGCTCATGTTCTGGGAAGCACTCTCTTTCTGGCCTGCAGAAAGCTACCTTCTCTGTGTGTGCTCCCCTGACCTTGGTGTGGGCTTGTGGAGAGAAATATCTCTCTTCCTCATTCTGCTGCTGCTGCTGCTGCTAAGTCGCTTCAGTCGTGTCCGACTCTGTGCGACCCCATAGACGGCAGCCCACTACGCTCCTCTGTCCCTGGGATTCTCCTAGAAAGCCACTGATCCCACATGAAGACTCTATCCTCATGACTGAGTCTGACTCTAATTATCTCCCAAAGGCCTTTTCCAAATGCCACCACAGTAGGTGTTAGGAGATTCAACATAGGAATTTTGGGGGTACACAATTTCAGTGCACATCAGGGAAAGACTAATTCAGAGAAAAGACATGCTTGCTTTCCTGGGGGGCCTGCTTGCTTAGTCCTTAGTCCTGTTCAACTCTTTGCCATCCTTTGGACGACAGCCTGCCAGGTTCCTCTATCCATAGAATTTTTCAGGCAAGAATACTGGAGTGAGTTGCCATTTCCTTCTCCAGGGGATCTTCCTGACCCAGGGATTGAACCCACGTCTCGAGTGTCTTCTGCACTGCAGGTGGATTCTTTTCCCACTGAGCCATCAGGGAAGACTTTTTTTGGTGGAAGAGGCTTATTTGCTTCAGTTTAGTTGCTCACTACACTATACCTTGGGAACATTCTGAGATGTCTTCCAAGAATTTGGACTTCCCTCTCAAACCTCATCCTGGGCTTTCCTCATTTGGGGATGACTAATGAGGTTAATGATGATAGAAGGAGTCTGTATTCCAACTAGCTGCCAAGTATAAAATTGAGAACAATGAGTATACAACCATCACAGGGAATCTATGCCTCCAGGTTTCCTGTTAGGTAAAACTGTGTAAAATTGTTACTGCCTTCCCTAAAGGACACACTGACCCATCCATAAGTGAGTGCTAAGTAGAGGTGCTGCACTGACCAACACAAACAGTTAATTCTGTGGTTTGTAGTTGTCACGTCCTTCTCCACAGTGTTGTTCATATATGTTCCCAAACTTTTCTCTTTCTCTACCAAGGACCCTTTTGATTATTTTCTCTCATAGCATGCATGTTTTAGAAGAGTTTGGTTATCTTTCCTAAAACCAGTATCATACCTAAAACCAAGTACCATGCCAAGAAGTTGCAATTAATTCATTTAACATTCACATACATCCTATGATGAGACACAAAGAATGTTTAGGGAATTTACTCAACGTATCACCATTGGTAAATCACAAAGCTCAGACATGAACCCAGGAAATCTGACCCCAGAACCCACTGGCTTAACTTCACTAATTCTAAGTTTTTCATATTATAGCTCCCCATGGACTATACAGTCCATGAAATTCTCCAGGCCAGAATAATGGAGTGGGTAGCCTTTCCCTTCTCCAGAGGACCTTCCCAACCCAGGGATTGAGCCCAGGTCTCCTGCAATGCAGCCGGATTCTTTACCAGCTGAGTCACAAGGGAAGCCCAAGAATACTGGAGTGGGTAGCCTATCCCTCCTCCAGCAGATCTTCCCGATCCAGGAATCGAACCAGGTCTCTTGCATTGCAGGCGGATTCTTTACCAACTAAGCCACAAGGGAAGTCCAAGAATACTGGAGTAGGTAGCCTATCCCTTCTCCAGGGAATCTTGGATCCAGAGTCTCCTGCATTGCAGGCAAATTCTTTACCAAATGAGCTATGAGGGAAGCTCAAAATGATAGCTACTGTAATAGTATTTGTTAATTAGTCTTTTCAATAGCAAATTTCAAATATTTGTAGGCCCTGCCAGCAATATTTTCTCAATGAGGAAAGAGATCCAGAGGGTTTAAGAATTTTGGCCAAGACCATAAAATGTAAGAGACAAAGGCATGATTCGACCCCACACATCTTTCTGACATCTTCTATACCAAACTGTCTACCCAGAGACAGCTATATTATTTGTGAGACCTATTGAAAAATTAAAATGTGGGCCCCCTGGTTAAAAAAATGATTATCAATTTCAAGGCATCCGATAGTGAGGATGAAATCAACAGCTAGAAAACTCTGAATCTGGGACCAGTCATAGGCCCACGAAGCTGGCCCTGCACCTACATCCATGCCCAATGTAATGAGGGTGCTGCAGGAAACAAGCAAGCAAAATGCATCAAATTTTTTTGTTATCTTTGGCTACATTTCCTATACTCTATTTTATGGCCACAGTCAAAATTATTTGAACAAACTTGCTAGAAGAACATGGAAGAACAAAAAATTATGCAAAGAGGCAAAGAAGGAAAACAACACCAGAGACTGGCAAGTGCCTTGGTCTCAAAGCTCAGAACCACAGATCAATTGAATAATAGAACTTAAAGAACAAAGGTCAGAGGTCAGTCCCCTTCGTTTGGAGACAACAGAGACCACAAAGTAAGCTGATGATCTTTTATGAAATAGTCAACTCTAGGTCTCAATTTTTTTTAAATTTTAGAATGATGTAAAACTAGATTCTTTCTAAATGGCTCCCAGGACTAAAATTCATGACATAGTATAGATATTTTAATTACATATTCTATGGGGCCATGAAAGTTCCAAAAATTTTTAAAAACAAGACTGTTTTAGTTCAATTTCCTCCAGGAAAGTTGATTCTGAGACAGATTTGCCTGTAGAGATTTTACTGGGGGGGATTGCCCACAAGATCAATGCCTGTGGGGAAGTGACAAAAGCAGGATTTGCAGAGAACATACAATCACAATAAAGTTCTCGAGTAACTTCACAGGGGACTCTGAGCTAGGATGGCCCTTGAGAGGTGTCCTGAATTACACACACATAGATACATCAATAGTCATTGGATACAGACTGACCCTTGGGTATGAAAGTCCTCTTCAGCCATGGGCAAGTCAGAGAGGGGAGTGGTATCCAGCAGCTGGGGAAATGAGTGCTTCAGTCCTGTAAGGGGGTCAAAAGGGTTTGTCTTGTATTGTGGTAACAGTACAACTCAAACAATACAAAGACAATACTCATTCCAAAGATCAATAACCACTGTCACCTTTTCCCCAGTACTTCTGCTTCCAGCAATATGGTGGGCTGAAAGCTCTACTGACCTGCTACAAAGCAGCCGGATCTTCAATAGAACCCAATTTGTGATATATTTCTGTGCTCACAAACACCACTAAAAACAAATAAGCCTTAAGCAGGGCAGCCACTGAAAGCAGTGAGCAGTGAGAACTGAGCAGAGGCAGAGGTGCCTTGAGGACAAAAGACCACAACGGGACTGCTGAAGGATGCAGAATAAGAGGAAATAAGCCTGTGAGTCCTTCACCAAGACAGGCTTCTAAGGGTCTCAAAATGGTCCTGGGTCTGTGGCATCCCTCAATCCAAGCAAAACATGACACAAATCATCGCTTGAAGGAAGCCACCCCAGCTTAGGCTGGCAAGATCCTCACATAACATGAGTAAGTATTGAGCACGTATTAACGTGTCACAAAGCACATTAGGGTCAGCTGCAATAAGTGAAAGTCAGAGATCTCCAGAGTCTATAGATGTTGGAATTGTCCAGTGCAGAATGTAGCATTACTAGGTTTAAAATGTTTAAATAAGTGCAGAATAAAATTACAAAGAAGAGTGATATTACACTGCAATTTTTTAAGAAGTTAAGAGGAACTAGGGAAATAATGTACTAGGTAAAGGGTACTCAACTATAAGTGAATCTACAATTATCTCAAAATTAAAAGATGAATTAGAAAAGAAAGCAGTTACAGCAAAAAGACAGAACATCTACAAAGGACAGCTGGCCAGGCAGGGGAGCAGTTTTCTGAACAACATGAAAAAAGAAATGAGTAGGTGGAGCCGTTGAAAGAAAATGACTGTCAGAGTGGTATTTTCAATCAATTAAAACAATCTTTTAAGAAAGAGAGAAAGTAAAGGCAAATGCAGACCATTACCAAACCTTCACTAAAGGAACTTCTAAAGGATGTACTTCAAGAAGTAAAGATCCCAGGGCAATGTATCCAAGAAGAAAGAGGATATGGTGAGCAAACAAAATGGAAATGTGTTGCTTAATCAAAAAAAAAAAAAAATGGGTCACAGAGGATCCTGCTGTGCTGTATGTCGGAGAGTGTTTTGCCTATGTTCTCCTCTAGGAGTTTTATAGTTTCTGGTCTTACATTTAGATCTTTAATCCATTTTGAGTTTATTTTTGTGTATGGTGTTAGAAAGTGTTCTAGTTTCATTCTTTTACAAGTGGTTGACCAGTTTTCCCAGCACCATTTGTTAAAGAGATTGTCTTTAATCCATTGTATATTCTTGCCTCCTTTGTCAAAGATAAGGTGTCCATAGGTGTGTGGATTTATCTCTGGGCTTTCTATTTTGTTCCACTGATCTCTATTTCTGTCTTTGTGCCAGTACCATACTGTCTTGATGACTGTGGCTTTGTAGTAGAGCCTAAAGTCAGGTAGGTTGATTCCTCCAGTTCCATTCTTCTTTCTCAAGATAGCTTTGGCTATTCGAGGTTTTTTGTATTTCCATACAAATTGTGAAATTATTTGTTCTAGCTCTGTGAAGAATACCGTTGGTAGCTTGATAGGGATTGCATTGAATCTATAAATTGCTTTGGGTAGTATACTCATTTTCACTATATTGATTCTTCCAATCCATGAACAAGGTATATTTCTCCATCTATTAGTGTCCTCTTTGATTTCTTTCACCAGTGTTTTATAGTTTTCTATATATAGGTCTTTAGTTTCTTTAGGTAGATATATTCCTAAGTATTTTATTCTTTCCGTTGCAATGGTGAATCGAATTGTTTCCTTAATTTCTCTTTCTGTTTTCTCATTATTAGTGTATAGGAATGCAAGGGATTTCTGTGTGTTGAAACTCCTAGAGGAGAACATAGGCAAAACACTCTCTGACATACACCACAGCAGGATCCTCTATGACCCACCTCCCAGAATATTGGAAATAAAAGCAAAAATAAACAAATGGGACCTAATTAAACTTAAAAGCTTCTGCACATCAAAGGAAAATATTAGCAAGGTGAAAAAACAGCCTTCAGAATGGGAGAAAATAATAGCAAATGAAGCAACTGACAAACAACTAATATCAAAAATATACAAGCAACTCCTACAGCTCAACTCCAGAAAAATAAATGACCCAATCAAAAAATGGGCCAAAGAACTAAATAGACATTTCTCCAAAGAAGACATACAGATGGCTAACAAACACATGAAAAGATGCTCAACATCACTCATTATCAGAGAAATGCAAATCAAAACCACTATGAGGTACCATTTCACGCCAGTCAGAATGGCTGCGATCCAAAAGTCTACAAGCAATAAATGCTGGAGAGGGTGTGGAGAAAAGGGAACCCTCTTACACTGTTGGTGGGAATGCAAACTAGTACAGCCACTATGGAGAACAGTGTGGAAATTCCTTAAGAAACTGGAAATAGAACTGCCTTATGATCCAGCAATCCCACTGCTGGGCATACACACTGAGGAAACCAGAAGGGAAAGAGACATGTGTACCCCAATGTTCATCGCAGCACTGTTTATAATAGCCAGGACATGGAAGCAACCTAGATGCCCATCAGCAGATGAATGGATAAGAAAGCTATGGTACATGTACACAATGGAGTACTACTCAGCCATTAAAAAGAATACATTTGAATCAGTTCTAATGAGGTGGATGAAACTGGAGCCTATTATACAGAGTGAAGTAAGCCAGAAAGAAAACCAATACAGTATACTAACGCATATATATGGAATTTAGAAAGATGGTAACAATAACCCTGTGTACAAGACAGCAAAAGAGACACTGATGTATAGAACAGTCTTATGGACTCTGTGGGAGAGGGAGAGGGTGGGAAGATTTGGGAGAATGGCATTGAAACATGTATAATATCATGTATGAAACGAGTCGCCAGTCCAGGTTCGATGCATGATACTGGATGCTTGGGGCTGGTGCTCTGGGACGACCCAGAGGGATGGCATGGGGAGGGAGGAGGGAGGAGGGTTCAGGATGGGGAACACACGTATACCTGTGGCGGATTCATTTCGATACTTGGCAAAACTAATACAATATTGTAAAGTTTAAAAATAAAATAAAATTTTTTAAAAAATGAAAAAAATAAGAATATTCGATATGTGGCAGTTGCTAAAAAAATAAGTTTGGATCACTCGGTCACATCCAACTCTTTGTGATCCTCTGGACAGTAACCCACCAGGCTCCTCTGTCCATAGGATTCTCCAGGCAAGAATATTGGAGTGGGTAGCCATTCCCTTCTCCAGGGGATCTTCTCAAACCAGGGATCGAATCCAATCTCCTGCATTACAGGTGGATTCTTTACCGTCTGAGCTACCAGGGAAGTTAAAAAAAATAGGGCAGAACTAAAATAGCATGATAAATAAGGGAAGTGTTTAAAGGCTGTGAGGCTTTTCGGAGGGCTGTGGCTTAAGAGTAACCACTAAGAATAGTATAAAATAAAGAATAAAATTGAGGGAAAATTGCCTCAATAAATCAAAAGAAGAAAAATGCATAGAAAAAAGGACAGAGAACAAAAACAATACAATAGAAACAAGTCCAATGATACCAATAATCATAATGATTATAAAGGGCTTAAATTTGCCCTTTAAAAACAAAGATTATGGGACCACAATGAAAAACAGAAACAAAACCATTCCAGCTATACACTACGAGACATATCCCTAACTCATAAAGACGTGGAAATTTTGAACACAAATACATAGAAAAAAAGGCACCATAGACAAATAGATGATGGACAAAAAAAACAAAACAAAATATCAGACAAAAAGAGTTAAAGACCATCATTATTAGCACTAAAGAAAATTTATTACATCAGGAATACATACAATTATATTAAAGACATTTGCAGCACATTTATTGATAAAGCCCAAGTATTTAGATATATGTAAAGAATGCCTGAAAATCACTAATAGAGAAAAAAAATACAGAAAAATGGACAAAACACACAAGCATGTCACAGAAATAAAAAACAAATGGCAATAATTCTATGCCCACAAAGCTGGTGTTGTATATAAAATGGATCCATTCCTTCAAAGACACTATCTACCAAAATTCACAGAAGCTAGAAATAACCTGAATAGCCTTATATCTATTAAATAAATTAAATCAATAATTAATAACCTTTCAAACAGAAAGCACCAGCCTAAAAGGGTCCCCTGACGAATTCTACCAAACATGTAGGAAGAAAGTATACCAATTTTCTACAATTTATTTCAGAGGATAGAAGCAGGAGAAATGCTTCTTAACTTTATTCTATGTGGCCAGTATTACCCTCACACCAAAAACAGACAAATAATTACCAAGAAAAGAAAATTACAAAGTTTATATCTCTCATAAACACATATGCAAAAATAACTCAACAAAATACACCTATTCATAATAAAAACTCCCAGTAAACTAGGAATAGAGGATACTTTCTTAACTTGATAAACTATCTACAAAAACCTACAGCTAACATTATATTTAATCATAAGAAATTTGAAACTTTCTCACTAACAATCAGGTATAAAGTAATGATGTCCCCTTTCATCCCTCTTTTTCAACACTGAACTGGAAATCCTTGCTAATTCAAAAAGACAAATAAAGAAAACAAAAGGTATACAGATTGGGAAAGAAGACAGAAAACTGTCTCTATTCATAGATGACATGATCATTGAAAGTTTCTGTTCTGCAGAGGACAATGTCAAGAAAATTCGAAGACAAGCCACAGACTGGGAGGAAATATTTGCAACAGACACCTGATTAAAAGACTGTTATCCAAGATATACAAAGAACTCTTAATACTCAACAGAGAAAATAAACAGCCTAATTTTAAAATGGACCAAATATTTTAACAGACATCTCAACAAAGATATACAAATGGCAAATAAGCATATTAAAAGATCAAGTGTCATCAGGAAAAAATGCAAATTAAACCAAGATACCATTATACATCTATTAAAATGGAGAAAATCCAGAACACTTACAAAATAAAGTGTTAATGAGGCTATAGAAACTCTCATGCTGGTGGGAATGCAAAATGGTACACCTTGAAAGAAGGTTTGGCGGTTTCTTACAAAACAAAACATATTTTTATCACATGATTCAGCAATTATATTCCCCGTTGTAGTTAAATCACTAAGTCATGTCCAACTCTTAGTGACCCATGGACTGCAGCACGCCAGGTTTCCCTGTCCTTCACTGTTTCCTAAAGTTTGCTGAAATTCATGTCCATTGAGTCAGTGATGCCATCCAACCATCTCATCCTTTGTCTCCCCTTTCTTCTCCTGCCCTCAGTCTTTTCCAATGAATTGGCTCTTCACATCAGGCGGCCAAAGTATTGGAGCTTCAGCACCAGTCCTTCCAATGAGTATTCAAGGTTGATTTCCCCTTTAGAATTTAGTTTGATCTTGCTGTCCAAGGACTCTCAAGAGTCTTCTCCAGAACCACTATTTGAAAGCATCAGTTCTTCAGCACTCAGCCTTCTTTATGGTCCAACTCTCACATCCATGCATGACTACTGGAAACACCATACCTTTGACAATACGGACCTTTGTCAGCAAAATGATATCTACCCAAAAGATTTGCAAAGTTATGTCCACTCAAAACCTGCACAAAGATGTTTATCACCAAAACTTGGAGGCAACCAAGACTCCTACCAGTAGAAAGATAAATAAATATGGACAACAGACAATGGAATATTTTTCAACACAAAAATAAACAAGCTTTCAAGTCATAAAAAGACATGAAGAAACTTTAAATGCAATAACTAAGTGAAAGAAGCCAAGCTTAAAGGCTACATACTTATGACTCCAGCTATATGACTTCTAGAAAATGCAGAACTATAGAGACAATAAAAATATCAATGGTTTTGAAGTGGGCTGGGGGTGAATAGGGAGAACACAGAGAATTTTTAGGACTAAACCTCTGTAGTGTATTATAGTGATGGATTTATATCCATAGAATGTACAACACCAAAGATGAACCTTAAGGGGACTTTTGGATGTTGGGTGATTATGATGTGTCAATGTAGGTCCATCCGTGGTAAAAATAAATAAATAAATAAATGTACCCTTCGGAAGAGTTATGCTGGTAATGAGGGAGACTATGCATGTGAGGAGCAGGGGAGCAGATGTGTGGGAAATCCGTACTGGCCTCTCGATTCTGTGGTAATGCTAAAACTGTTCTAAAAAAATAAAGTCAAAAATGGCACATAAACATTTGAAAATTTGCTCAAATTCATTAGTAATTTTGTAACACAAATTAGTCATAATGAGATATTACAAACCAACCAGGTTGGTAAAATCCAAGATGTCTGAAAATATCAAGGATCATAGAGTGAATAGATAAATAGGAATTTTTACACACTGCTGGTAGGACTGCACATTTTCAACCTCTTTGAAAAACAATTTGTGTTTCCTAGAAAAGTTCAGGGTGTACACCCTCTATGCCAGCATTGTCATCAGTACATATCTCTCCAACAAAATCTCGCAGGGAGACATGTATACATAATACAGCAACAGAAACAAAGGTAGCAAGATTACTTCAATCCTTACTTCATTTTATCTCGCTTATTAATTCCAGTATTTCACATTTACTGAAATTCTGCTCTCACTGTAGAACTGCACAAGGAAGAAACTCTCAGAAAATCAAGGAACCACAATCTATTTATTGCTTTATATATCTATTAACACATGTAAAATAGCATATATACATAATGTAATACTCTGCATATGTTTGTGTCAGCAGGAATGTATGCATGTTTTAAATGAAATGGCTTTGAGAACACGGAGAAAGAGCGAACAGTTGGGTCTGGAAAGGAAAACAGTTGATGGAAATACCTCAGAGAGAAAAACAGTGAGATGCTATCATTGTTACTTAAACCAACACCTTTTGTTTCCTGAATTAAAACAGGACCATCCAGCCAAGAAACTAAAAATACCGCTCTTTAAAATCTGCTGAGTTAAGATGTTCTCATACCTTAAATATGCCCCAGTGGTAAGATTGAAACTTTGGCAATTACAGCAGCTCTCTCTGAGTTGCAGCACATCATTTAGAAAGTACTGCTTCAGGTTAAATATCAGGAAGAATTTGCTGACAGCATGGAAGGGCCTTGAAAAAAACTGGGGAATCTTCTCAGGATCTCTCTTAAAATATCCCTGGGGCTAATCAGTCTGGAACCTAAAGACATTTCAGTAACTTCGGCATGTCATGCTCATACTTATGTTTCTCTATTTGCTGAATTTATAGGAGAAGCAGATTTCTTTTTTTAGATCAATAATTTGATCATCAATAATAATGATCTATTTTTTGATCAATAATAACCTTATTATTCCATTTAATCAAAACTTCTTTGTTCAGTTCCTAACATATTCCAGGCATGCTGTGATGTCTCCAAAATACAGAAATGAATAAGACACAATTCCTGTCCTCAAGGAACTCAGAGATCAGTAGACTAGCATGTAATCCAGTAGGTGATTAATAGATCTGCTACTTGTAACATCAGTGTCTTAAACCTGAAGATATATGTTCTGTGGTATAACTGACATTGAGACAGATAAGGCTTCAGAGTCTGGGGAATGATTTAGGGGAAAGACCACACAAATTGCTTAAATATGTCCTCGCCTATAAAATGAATGCAATAGATTTTCTTATAACATTCATTTTCTAGTAGTGCCAAGCATCCGCTGTCTTACATCTCTCTGTGTCCCTGCTCATGGTCTTGAGGTACTCACAACTTGTGCAGTATTTCCAACAAAAACACAAATAGATATGAGTCTGGTTACTTCATTTAGAAAATTATAAAAAGCATTTTTTACTTTTTAGAAAAAAAATGTTTCTAAATCGAAATACATTGCCTGCAAAATATGCAACAAGTGACATTCCAATAAAATACAAAGAAACTATAAAAAGAAAATGAAAACACTTGCATGATGATGAAGGATAAGATTTGCATACAAAATAAACTTGAGACTCATTCTAACCATTTTAAGTCTTGCTATTGTTTCAACTGAAGTGGGAGGCTTGAAAAAAATTAAGTATCAGCATTAAAAAAAATAAGAGAAAAAGAATTTAGACAAAGTTCTATACAACTAGATACTGCTTTATAGATGTTAATAACAACAGTTATAATTGACAGTGAATTATTTTCTTAAGTTAAATATTTAGGCTTTTTCCCAAGATCATGATAATTTATTATATGTAGTTCCCTTAAAATGTGTAAACATTATATGTAAATTAATGGTTTATTTCTAAATCTAACTATTCTTTAAGAGTTTTAATGACAATTCAGTAGCCGATGCCTTCATAAAGCCAAATTTCTCCATATTGTAAGTAATCAAAAATATCATCTAATAACTACAATAATTTTTAAAAGGTGATCTAATGTGGCAATACTTTCTATTAAAAGCAAACTACCTGAATAATGTAATTCATAAGTACGCTGAAATAAAGGCAAGGAAAATAGATAAAAATAAAAATAAAAACTAATTGTATTATTCATTTAAATGTCACTGGATAATTTACTATGCAAAATAATCATTAGGCTTAATCACCATTGATATTTTGCTAATCTTCAGTATTGTAAAAGCATTTGTACACATTTTAAAAAATTTCTTTGTTATGAAGGGCTATTCGTTTCAGAATGCTGCTATAAAAATTACACCTATGTGTTACTGAACAATTTTGAAGTTCAGAAATCCAGAATAGGTCAGCAAGGCTCTGGTCTCCCTGAAGATTCTAGGGGAGAATTTATTTCCTCTCTTTTTCTATCTTCTAAAGCAGCAGTCCCCAACCTTTTAGGAAACAGGGACCAGTTTTGTGGAAGACAATTTTTCCACGGACAGTGAGGTGGGAGGGTGTGGGTAGGGGGTGGGAGTGATGGTTCAGGTGGTAATTCGAGTGATGGGGACCGATAGGAAGCAGCAGATAAAGCTTCACTCACTCACCTGCCACTCACCTTCTGCTGTGCAGCCGGGTACCCAACAGCCCGAGGACCAGTAGCGGTCCATGGCCCGGGTTGGAAACCCCTGTTCTAGTCTGCCTGCATTCCTTACTGCTCTGACTTTTGCGCGTTGTCACATTTCCTTCTCTGACTTGCCTGCCTTCCTCTTAAAAGGATCCTGATGATTACATGACTGATTATTCAGGATAATCTCCCCATCTCAAGGTCTTTACTTAATCACACTCGCAAAGTCTCTTTATCATATAAGGTAATGTACCCACAGGTTACAGGGATTGTAGGGGCTGCTATTCTGCCCACATAGATACGATGACTTCTTCTTTTTTTTTTTTAAGCTTGCTCTGTTAAATTATAAATATAAGTGTATGTTCTGTGGGACTCCAAGTTATACTCTTGTCTTAAACTCTGCAAATGTTGGAGTGGGCCTGATGTTCCCCCAAAATGACAGCCAAGATGATAGGACGGCACCGAGATGATAAATTAGGAATTGGGCTAGAATTGGGCTAGGAAGAGTGAATTCCTATATCTCTTTCGGCCTAGACGTCAAGGCTGAGAGTGCCTTGGAATTCCAAGGGTGAAAAATGTCCCAAGCCCTGTAGAGGTGGCCAGAGAGTTGATTGCTGATATCCACTGCAAAGAGGGGGCTATGCATTGATGATGACTAAGCAAAATCCAGCTTATTACTCTTTGCTGAACACTTTCTATGAGTCAGGTGCTTTGCTAATTGCTTTACTTTCATCACCTCACTTAATCTTCACAACATTATTATTATGGCTACAGAGCTTTCATGTCAACATGATTAAGTGACAAGCTGGATTCAAGGTCTAGTTCATCTGACTATAAACCTTCTGCTTTTAGCCACTATAATACATTTCCATATTTGATGAATCACTGTATCTAATTACACATAACTGGCAAAATTAATTTTCCTTTTATTATGATGAGCCATTAGGAAAGGTAGTTTAAATGTTACAACTGTGCCATGGCAGTTAAGGGTTTATTTAGCTTGCATGGTACATGGAGGAGTACTGCCTGAGGTCAGCAGGATGCACCAAAGGTGATCAGTAAGAGACTCCCTCAGACAGTGATTATCAAGCTTTAGCAGACTTCAGAATCACCTGGAAGTTTTATTAAAAACACAGGTTGTGGGTCATACCCCTAGATGTCTAATTTCACAGGTCTGAGGTGGAGCCAGTAATTTTCATTTTAACCAATTCTCCATTGACATTGATACTCTAGCTTGAAGACCACACTTTGAGAACACCATCCAAAGGAAAAGAGTTCCCTCGAGGAAGAAGAATCTCAGTACACAAGAGTGAAACGAACAGGTCTCTGCTGTGGTTTTCCCAGGGAGATTCACTCTCTGTTGCCAAAATTTGGAGTATCATGGTTTGTTTCCTGAGACTGGGGGTTTAAACCAAGCTTAGAATTATGAATGGAATTTTGATAGCGAGGAAGGAGAAAATGAAAAGGGGTGTGGCAAGTGGGAGGAAGAATCTCAGGCTAAAACAAAGGATTTACATATGGGGGTAAGTGGTGTAATAGGTTGAAAGACAACTTTAGTGCAGACCTTGGAGAAGGTCACTTAAAGCAACACCATAACACCTTATTTTAACATGAATTTTGACAGCTTTCAAAGTACTTTAGCATGCTCCACCATTTTTTAAGTGTTTGTGGAGCACAGACTACTCAGTACACTGTATACTGTAAGTTCTGGAGAGTAGAGAACAGGAGAATTTTAACCATAAACCACTTTGTGTCACCTTGGAAGACAATGACATTTCTAAACTCTTCAAGAAGACTGAAGTTCTGAGTGAGGTTATATATCATTTTTCTGGCAAAAAAGTAAAAATTCCCAAACTCAAACTGCAAAAAAAGAAAATAAAAATCTCACTCTCATCTGTTTGTACATTACCTTTGGATCTTTCATTTTCTCTTTCCTTTTTCACTTTCTGTCCACTTCTCATACATACTTTATACCAGTACAGAGACATTTTCAATTGCACATAAAAAAGGAACAGGGAAAGCCGTGTTCACACCACATCATCCCATTCCAAGTGGGATAATGTCCTCATAAGCTCTCACTCTAGCTACCACAGAGTAAAAGTAAGGGTCAGAAGGAGGGGGCAAATTATTAAATCAACCAAGGGTCACAGGGAGGAATAACAGTCTCAATTTGAAGATGGTGAACTGATAGCAGATCAGGAGAGGATATCTCATTTTCATGAGCGTCCTTAGTCAAAGTCGGTGAATTAGTCATTTGGGATTTATGGCCAAAGAGATTGAGTGTAATTTCACAAAAAGGAAGGAAAAGACAAATACAACCTTCTTACCCAAACATAGAGCATATTTCCAAATAAAGAAATATATTTCTTACCCTGTGTACAGAATAACTCAAAGAGTTTACTGATCATTACAGTTCAGAATAGCTCTATGCTGTTATAGGGGATGATCCCCTCCTCAGGCTGGTGCACCTCTCTCCCACTTGCTCTAAGTGGAGAGAACAACACGGAGAATTCTCCTGAACCAAATGGAAGCACCTTGTCTGGGAGGTTATACCTCCCTCCACACTCCAACACGGTTGACTTCGTCAGTGACCTGTGGGCATCAAACATAGAAGGCCAGTCCCCTTGCCTGAACACGAGCTCTGTCGTGTCACTTATGTTCTAGAGTATCTTGTGGGATCAGACTGAAGCCAGTCTCTACTGAGACCACATTCTTTATTTTAATTGAAGTAAGGTTAATTTACAATATTGTGTTCATTTCAGGTGTACAGCAAAGTGATATATACATATAATTTTGTATTTTTTTCCATTACAGTTTATCATAGGATATAGAATATAGTTCCCTGTGCTATACAGCATGACCTTTTTGTTTATCCATTCTACATATAATATTTTACATCTGCTAATCCCAAACTCCCAATCCCTACCTCCCCCACTCCCCTCGATGGCAACCATAAGTCTATTCTCTATGTCTGTTTCTGTTTCATAGATACGTTCATTGTGTAAGACCACATTCTCGCTTGGCAATTTTCCCCTGCCCTGTTATGTTTTCCTCACTTACTGAGGGCTCATTCCAAATAAATTTCTTAAGCATGGGTTCCTACTTCGGGTTTTGCCCTGAGGAACTCAATCTAAGACAGTTGATACCAGAAATGTTCCTGGAAAGCAGACTCTAAAGATAGGAATTTGGAATTAGACCATTTTCCTGCTGGAAATCAGTAAGAACCCATCACAGCCGACAGATAAAAGTGGGGATAGTCCTTGGAATGCTAGGGCATGTTTCTGGTTTCCACCAGTGGTCATCCATTATGACAGGTGGAAGGGGATGCAATGGCTGGAGCAACACTTTTAGCATTTTAGTGGTCTGTGTGCGTGTGTGATGCTAAGTTGCTTCAGTTGTGTTCAACTGTTTGCGACACTATGAACTGTAGCCCACCCAGCTCCTCTGTACATGAGATTCTCCAGGCAAGAATACTGGAGTGGGTTGCCATGCCCTTCTCTAAGGGATCTTCCTAACCCAGGGATCAACCAACCTCTCTTATGTCTCTAGCACTGGCAGGCAGGTTCTTTACCACTAGCACTACTTGGGAAGCCCAGTGATCTGAGGAAACACTATCAATTCAGTTCATTTCACTTGCTCAGTTGTGTCCAGGTATTTGCGACCCCATGCACTGCAGCACGCCAGGCTTCCCTGTCCACCACGAACTTCCAGAGTTTAATCAAACTCATGTTCATTGAGGCAGTGATGCCATCCAACCATTTCATCCTCTGTCGTCTCCTTCTTCTCCTGCCTTCAGTCTTTCTCAGCAGCAAGGTCTTTTCCAATTACTCAGTTCTTTGCATCAGGTGGCCAAAGTATTGGAGTTTTAGCTTCAGAATCAGCCCTTCCAATGAATATTCAGGACTGATTTCCTTTAGGATGGACTGGTTTAATCTCCTTGCAGTCCAAGGGACTCTCAAGAGTCTTCTCCAACACCACAGTTCAAGAGCATCAATTCTTCAGTGCTCAGCTTTATCGTCCAACTCTCACACCCATACATAACTACTGGAAAAACCATAGCTTTGACTAGACACCTCTGTCAGCAAAGTAATGGCTCTGCTTTTTAATATGCTTTCTAGGTTTGTCATAGCTTTTCTTCCAAGGAGCAAGCATCTTTTCATTGCACGGCTGCAGTCACCATCTGCAGTGATTTTGGAGCCCAAGAAAACAGTCTGTCACTGTTTCCATTGTTTCCCCACCTATTAGTCATGATGTAATGGGCCCATATGCCATGACCTTAGTTTTTTGAATGTTGAGTATTAAGTTTTTTCACTCTCCTCTTTCACCTTCAGCAAGAAGCTCTTTAGTTCCTCTTTGCTTTCTGCCACAAGAGTGGTGTCATCTGCATATCTAAAGTCATTGATATTTCTCCTGGCCATCTTGATTTCAGCTTATGATTCATCTAGCCGGGCACCTCACATGGTGTACTCTGTACACAATTTAAATATCAGGGTGACAATATAACAGCCTTGACGTACTCCTTTCCCTATTTGGAACCAGTCTACTGTTCCATGTCCAGTTCTAACTGTTGCTTCTTGACCTGCATATAGGTTTCTCAGGAGTGAGGTAAGGTAGTCTGGTATTCCCATCTTTTTAAGAATTTTCCACAGTTTGTTGTGATACACACAGTCAAAGGCTTTGGCATAGTCAATGAAGCAGAAGTAGATGTTTTTCTGGAATTCTCTTGCTTTTTCTATAATCTAAAGGATATTGTCAATTTGATCTCTGGTTCCTCTGCTTTTCTAAATCCAGCTTGAACATCAGGAAGTTCTCATTTCATGTTCTGTTGAAGTCTAGCTTGGAGAATTTTGAGCATTACTTTGCTAGAGTGTGAAATGAGTGCAACTGTGGGGAGGTCTGAACATTCTTTGGCATTGTCTTTCTTTGGAATTGGAATGAAAACTGACCTTTTCCAGTCCTGTGGCCACTGCTGAGTTTTCCAATTTACTGGCATATTGAGTGCAGCACTTTCACAGCATCATCTTTTAGGGCTTGAAATAGCTCAACTGGAATTCCATCACCTCCACTCACTTTGCTCATAGTGATGCTTCCTAAGGCCCACTTGACTTACTATTACACTAACTATAAAACTGGGGAATTGGTTGGCTGTTGCTGAGCATCATTGATTTAAGAGAGAAAAATGATAGGCTTGGATTTGTTAATTTTAATCAAAGTGTGAGAGCAGGAGGGATTCTTGGGTAGCATTCAAAGAGACCTTCTGCTCCTGCAGCAGTCATATCAATAGTAAAATAGGGACAGAACTTAATTATTTGCAGAGCTTCAGAGAAGGCTGAATCTCAGCCTAGGCAAGTCTCTTACACAAACTCAGAGCCTTGCAGGGAAGGAGAGTCATCCTGACACTGGAAAAGAGATATCTGTGAAGACATGGTTAAGAATCTCAAATCCTGAAGTTATCCTGAATCCTATGGGCCTGAAGAAATCACCACGTGTGTGTGTGTTCAGTCATTCAGTCATGTCTGATTCTTTGGGACCCCATGAACTATAGCCCTCCAGGCTCCTCTGTCCATGGGATTCTCCAGTCAAGAATATTAGAGTGGGTTGCCATGCCCTCCTCCAGGGAATCTTTCTGACCCAGGGATTGAACTCACATCTCCTGCATTGGCAGATGATTCTTTACCACTGAGCCACCTGGGAAGCCTGAAGAAATCACCAATCCTCCCCTCCCCCATTGGAAGACAGACAGACAGACACACACACACACACACAGACACACACACACAGACACACACACACACTTGGAAGTTATATAAAGGCCTTAAATGTGGCAAGTGCCTTGGAAGATATTTATTGCACTTCTCAAGATTGGCTCTACCTCCTCTTGGCTCATAACTAGAACCAAATCTTAGCATAACCTAACTCAGGAAATGCGGAGCCAGCTAAGGCAGAGGAGAAAGTATATGCCCAAAAAGCTTTAGGACTTGGATAACATATTACCATCGGGAACGAGGAACAGTCCTTGATAGGGCTAGATCAAGAGGGGACAGATCAATCAAGCTGGATTAGGGAGGGTTTTGCAATGTGGTAGTATTTTCCAGTGATACAAGATTCAACGCCCTAGCATGGGCTCTGGTGGGAGTTGTAACAGGATGTTGCAAAGGCCCTTGAAATCTGGAGAAAAAACCCTATATTAATCAGAGTAGTGAAGTGAAAGTCACTCAGTCATGTTCGACTCTTTGCAACCCCATGGACTGTAGCCTGCCAGGCTCTCTGTCCCTGGAATATTCCAGACAAGAATGCTGAAGTGGGTAGCCATTCCCTTCTCCAGGGAATCTTCCTCACCCAGAGATCAAACCCAGGTCTCCTGCACTGCAGGTAGATTCTTAACCATCAGAACCACTAGAGAAGCCCAAACAAAGTAGAGATGCTAGAATTGCTGTAACAAAACATGGGGGAAGGGTTTAAAAAGCAGAGAGAAGCACACATAAGGTCCTCTATAAGACAGAAAACCCTGTAGCTCTTCTTAGGAAGGCAGAGAAGACACTCCTTTTATAGGGACAATAATTTTAAGAGACAGCTGGGAATATCTGTGATAGTACTGTGTTCCCTAATAGCAATAGGATCTGGAAATGGCAGAGGCCAGGTGGCAGCACATAACCAGTAGAAGGGAGGTAAAAAATGTAGCAGATTCAGAATATCAGCAAGGCCTAACCCACATGAATATATGGAAATAGCTCATAAAACCCAGGGACAAGATAGATGGGCAGTGCAAAAGGGTATAGACACACACATACACAATAGAGATTAAGAACTGAAGAGATGTTTGATGTCAGCCACCCCCAACGAAAACTTGTGTTCACATGTCCAGTTCTCTGACCCAGAACATATCATCTAAAGGAAAGCCCCTGCAACACTACAGCTAGCCCTCTGGATTGTTCAGATCTCTCAAAGCTATTGAACTCTGCTTTAAGAGCAGAGGTGTGTGGACGTCAGTTGATAAATAGCATCCTAACCCTGTTTGTCTCACAGTGGTCATTCTCCTGGTTTCCAAATGCACGTTTGGGATGAGCATACTTAGCAACTGGTAGAACAATATCTTTATTCCTTGGATTGTAAAGTTTTGTAGGAAAGACAAGAGAAGATCCTGGAAGTGCTTCACAAGGATAATAATTATATAAAACTGATACCACATCTCTGTTAGTTTCATGGGACTACTGTAACAAATAATTATAAACTGGATGACTTTAAACAACAGAAATTTATTCTCTGACCATTCTGAGGGCTGGAAGTCTGAAAGCAAGGGGTCAGCAGGGTCATGCTCCCTCCAAAGCCTCTACAGGAGACCTCTCCTTGCCTCTTCCAGCTTCTGGGAGCCCCAAGACATCCCTTGACTTGTGACACTACTTCCATCTGCCTCCTTCTGTTTTCTCTCGAGCTATATTCCCTCTGTGTCTGTATCTGTGTCTGAGTCTCCTTCTTCTTATAAGGACACCAGTCTAGATGAAGGGCCCATCCTACTCTAGTATGAGTATATCTCAACTCATTATGTGAGATTTAGACCATAAAGAAAGCTGAGAACCGAAGAATTGATGCTTTTGAACTGTGGTGTTGAAGAAGATTCTTGAGAGTCCCTTGGACTGCAAGGAGATTAAACCAGTCAATGCTAAATGAAATCGATCCTGAATAATCATTGGAAGGACTCATGCTGAAGCTAAAACTCCAATGCTTTGGCCACCTGGTGTGAAGAACTGATTCATTGGAAAAGACCTTGATGCTGGGAAAGATTGAAGGCAGGAGCAGAAGGGGATGACAGATGATGATATGGTTGGATGGCATCACCAACTCAATGGACATGAGTTTGAGCAAGCTCTGGGAGTTGGTGATGGACACAGAAGCCTGGCATGCTGCAGTCCATGGGGTCACAAAGAGTTGGACACGAATGAGTGACTAAACTGAACTGAACTAACTCATTATATCTACAATGACTCTATTTACAAATAAGGTATGTTCACAGGTAGGACCTCAAATCAGCGGCACCCTCAAAATCTTAAAGAACTTAGGAGTGGTAGCCCCCAATATAACCTTATTTAATACACTAGGTCTGGCCTCTGCAAAAGTTAGCTAGATCTCAGAAGATTACAATGGACTACAACAAGTTGGAGAAGGAAATGGTAACCCACTCCAGTATTCTTGCCTGGAGAATCTCCATGGACAAAGGTCTGGTGGGCTACAGTCTATGGGGTCGTAAACAGTTGGACACAACTGAGCAACTAAGCACTAAGCACAAGTTAATCAAGCAGTCACTTCAATGGCAGCTGTTGTGTCCTGCTGTATATTTACCAGAGCAGATGAACACAGTCCTGACAAATGTTTTCTTCTTCATTCTTATCAGGAAGGAGAGTCAGAAGCTCCAATTCACATGGACAGATAACAGTGTACATCCACCGTCTTGCCGCCTTGGGTCTGTTTTAATCCCCCTGCCCTCTGTAATAATATTACCAGAAGAGCCTTCTACGAATGTTCTGCCAATTATCACTCCGTTCCACTCTACTGATGATGCCATGTTAATTGCACCCAATGAGCAAGAAGCAGGAAGTTTCCTGGATGCCTCAGAAAAACATATGTGCTTCAGAAGAAGATAAAATTCAGAAAGATTTAGGAGTCTGGCACACAGGTGAAGTTTCTAGGAGTCAAGTGTTATGGGAACCCTGCAATATTCACTTGAAAGTAAAAGATAAGTTATTAGTTTACATCTCTTAGCAGGAAAAATAATTATAATGCTTAACAGGCATCTTTAATTTTGAGAGGCAGCATATAATACACTTGCTGCTGCTGCTGCTGCTAAGTTGCATCAGTCGTGTCTGACTCTGTGCGACCCCATAGACGGCAGCCCACCAGGCTTCCCCATCCCTGGGATTCTCCAGGCAAGAACACTGGAATGGGCTGCCATTTCCTTCTCCAATGCATGAAAGTGAAAAGTGAAAGCGAAGTCCGCTCAGTCGTGTCCGACTCCTAGCGACCCCATGGACTGCAGCGCACCAGGCTCCTCTGTCCATGGGATTTTCCAGGCAAGAGTACTGGAGTGGGATGCCATTGCCTTCTCCCATAGTACACTTGAGGATACTGCTTTGATCCATTCTTCAGAAAGCTGTTGAGCAGAGCCCAGGATAAAAAAATGTTCTGCATAAGGTCCTGGATGGTTGCTTGGGCTACATCAACCATCATACTGGAATTACTTGTGGTAGCAAAATACATTATGTAAGTACACATTCAGACAATAAAGAATTCACCTGCAATGCAGGAGACCCGGATTCAGTCCCTAGGTAAGGAAGATCTGGAGAAGGGAATGGCTACCCACTCCAGTATCCTTGCCTAGAAAATCCCATGGACAGAGGAGCCTGGTGGGTAAAGTCTGTGAGGTCACAAAGAATCAGACAGGACTAAGTGACTGAGCACAAGCACGCATAATCAAACCAACTTCTTTACTATGATGTGACTATAAGATATCTAGTATGTCCTTTACCATTAGGGAAGATAGTGAGGTTCTCTTCCCTCACTTCCCCCAGATATGATTGGTCTTTTACAATATTTTCCTGTCCTTCCAACTATTTGGAAGCAAATTTTGCAGGGCTTTCACTGAAGCCCCTAGTTCCCAGGCTATGATAAAATGGTTATTACATTTATTTCCTGATTATTAGTTTTCCCTTCATCATGTCATTTTCATTCCATAATTTTTTTTTTTTGGCCTTTGTGATAATCCTGGGTTGGCTCTTTGGTTGGTTGGATTATTTTTACTTAGGTATAGTAGATTTACAATAGTATATTAGTTTCAGCATACAATATAGTGATTCATATTTTTATAATTTTACTCTATTAATAGTTATTATAAATATAAAAGCTCTAATTCCCAAATTATATGTACTATACCCTTGATGCTTATTTATTCTATACAGAGTAGTTTATATCACTTAATTACATAAATTTTCTTCACTCTCCCCACTGGTAACTACTAGCTTATTTTCTGTATGTGTGAGTTTGTTTCATTTCTGCTATGTATATCCATGTGTACTATTTTTTTTTTAGATTCCACATATAAGTGATATCACACAGCATTTGTCTTTGTCTGACTTATTTCACTTGGCAAAATACCCTCCAGGCCCATTCATGGTTTTACATATGGCAGTTTCATTCCTTTTATGACTGAGTAGAAAACTCAGCAGTGGCCACAGGACTGGAAAAGGGTCAGTTTTCATTCCAATCCCAAAGAAAGGCAATGCCAAAAAATGTTCAAACTACTGCACAGTTGCACTCATCTCACACACTAGCAAAGTAATGCTCAAAATTCTCCAAGCTAGACTTCAACAGTACATGAACCGAGAACTTCCAGATGTTCAAGCTGGATTTAGAAAAGCAGAGGAACCAGAGATCAAATTGACAATATCCTTAAGATTGTAGAAAAAGCAAGAGAACTTCAGAAAAACATCTACTTATGCTTCATTGACTACACCAAAGCCTTTGTCTGTGTGGTTCACAACAAACTGTGGAAAATTCTTAAAAAGATGGGAATACCAGACCACCTTACCTGACTCCTAGGAAGATTATATGCAGATCAAGTAGCAACAGTTAGAAATGGACATGGGACAATGGATTGGTTCCAAATAGGAAAAGGAGTATGTCAAAGCTGTATATTGTCACCCTGCTATTTAAATTGTGTACAGAGTACACCATGTGAAATGCTGGGCTAGATGAATTACAAGCTGGAATCAAAATGGCCGGGAGAAATAGCAATGACTTCAAATATGCAGATGACACCACTCTTATGGCAGAAAGCAAAGAGGAACTAAAGGGCCTCTTGATGAAGGTGAAAGAGAAGAGTGAAAAAACTTAAAACTCAACATTCAAAAAACTAAGATCGTGACATACAGGCCCATTACTTCATGGCTAATAGATGGGGAAACAATGGAAACAGTGACAGACTTTGTTTTCCTGGGCTCCAAAATCACTGCAGATGGTGACTGAAGCCATGAAATGAAAAGATGCTTGCTCCTTGGAAGAAAAGCTATGACAAACCTAGAAAGCATATTAAAAAGCAGAGCACTATCTTGCTGACAAAAGTCTGTACAGTCAAAGCTATGGTTTTTCCAATAGTATGGATGTGAGAGTTGAACCATGAAGAAGGCTGAGTACCGAAGAATTGATCCTTTTGAACTGTGGTGTTAGAAAAGACTCTTGAGAGTCCCATGGACTGCAAGGAGGTCAAACCAGTAAATCCTTAGGAAATCAGTTCTGAATATTCACTGGAAGGACTGATGCTGAAGCTGAAGTGCCAATACTTTTGTCACCTGATGCAAAAAACCAACTCATTAGAAAAGACCCTGATGCTGGGAAAGATAGAAGACAGGAGGCAAAGGTGACGACAGAGGATGAGATGTTTGTATGGCATCACCAACTCAAGGGACATGAGTTTGGGAAAACTCAGGGAGATGGTGATGTACAAGAAAGCTTGGCATGCTGCAGTCCGTGGGTCACAAAGAGTTGGACACAACTGAGCAACAGAACAATAACATGTTTATGTGTGTGTGTGTGTATGCCACAACTTTCTCTATTTGTCTGTTGATGGAGGCTTTGGTTACTTGCATAACTTTACTGTTGTAAATAGTGCTGCTATGATCATATATTGGGGTATATGCATATTTTCCAATTAGTACTTTCATTTTTCTGAATAAGTACCTAAGAGTGAAATTGTTGAACCTTATGGTAGTTCTATTTTTAGTTTTAAGAAACTCCCATACTATTTCCATAGTGGATGCCCATCCATAATTCTTATTTATTATATGTATTACACATTCCCTTATAGTCCACAACTGTTCACTTAGTTTTAACTTAACATGGCACTAGAGGTAATGAATCCCTCTGCCAATGCAGGAGAAATAATAAACATGGGTTCAGACCCCATCAGGAACATCCTGTGGAGTAGGAAATGGCACTTCACTGTAATATTCTTGCCTGGGAAATTCCATGCACCAAGAAGCGTGGCAGGCTACAGTCCATGGAGCCACAAAGAGTAGGACACAACTGAGCAACTGAACAACAACAACAAATATTTCAGGATAATCTTTCCATCTCAAGGTCATTCATATTAATCAAACCGACTGTTTTCCCTAACACAGTTGTGAATTACATCTTGGTTGGATACAAAATTCTAGGTTGTAGTCTTTTTTCTTAGTAGTCTGTACATTATCCCTTTCTACTATTTAGTTTTTCATGTTGAAGATCAATAATCAAATTTCATTTTACATTTTTTCTTGTAACTGAATTGTTCTTTCCCGCTGAAAGCTTAAAGACATTTTTCTTATATGTACTTAAAAAGGCAGGTACTTTACTACAGTGTATCAAGATGTGAGTCTGTTTTCATCAATCTTGCCTTAAATTGTAAGGCAATGCAAGATTGAAAGCCTGCTCAGCTTTCAGACTCAAGTCTTTCTTAAACTCTGGGAAATACTTGTCTGATAATTATTAAACTATTGCCTACCTTCCATCTATTCCTTTTTCTTCTTTCAGAACTCCTTATAGAACTGAGGCTTTTGAACTGTGGTGTTGGAGAAGACTCTTGAGAGTCCCTTGGACTGCAAGGAGATCCAACCAGTCCATTCTAGAGGAGATCAGCCCTGGGTTTTCTTTGGAAGGAATGATGCTAAAGCTGAAACTCCAGTACTTTGGCCACCTCATGCAAAGAGTTGACTCATTGGAAAAGACTCTGATCCTGGGAGGGATTGGGGGCAGGAGGAGAAGGGGACGACAGAGATGTCTGGATGGCATCACCAACTCGATGGACGTGAGTTTGAGTGAACTCCGGGAGATGGTGATGGACAGGGAGGCCTGGCGTGCTGTGATTCATGGGGTCGCAAACAGTCGGACACGACTGAGTGACTGAACTGAACTGAACTCATCACTTACATATTAGGGCTTACTGAGCTAAATTTCCATTATTTTTTCTTTTCTTAAAAGATTTTTATGTCCTTGTATTTTTCTCTGACATTTGAGATAGTTCTACCATTTCATTTTTCAGAACCATTAGTTTCTGTATGTGTGAGTTGTGTGTTTGTATATGTCTCTCTGTGTTGCTATTTTTAATATCAAAGATTGTACTCTTTTTTAATTTATATGCTGAATATATGAAATGATTTTGGTTTCAAAAAGTCTTCCTATATGCTGTACTTGAATGTCAAGTACTTTGTTATTGCCTTAAGTCTTTGTCTGTCTTCCCTAATAACTCCACTTCACAGGAGCCTGCTACGTGTTTTCTCCTTGTTCCTCTCCTTCTATCTTTGGCATGACTGTGACATAATTCAAAGCTTCTTTCTCATCCTCCAGGATCTGTCTACTGGCAGAAGAAGAAGAGCTCAGAGAGGATGAGAAATGAAATGTATTTAAGCCATTGTCTTCCCAGCATCTTTAGAAATGTTCTCTCATTCTTTTTCTGCAACATCGTATTTTTAAGAGGGCTGAAGCAAATAGGCAAAGTGTCAACACTTGTTAAGTCTAGGTAGCAGGTATATCAATAGATGGTGAATGTTTGTTGAATTATTTTCTATACATTTAGTTTGTTTGAAGCATGTATAAACAAAATGAACTGTTAAAACATTAATGTTACATTTATTCTGATAAGTTATTAAATTTCTCTTTCCTGTGAAGCCCAGACCCATATACCTCTAACTGCTAATGGCTATCACAAATCATCAGCACCTTCATAGTTAACTTGTCCAAAATGAGTCTTTTGGATTAAACCCCCTAAAATCTTCCCCCGGTAGTTCTAATTTCAACAAATGACACCAATATCAACCCAAGCAAAAAGCACAGAACTGGTTGTTGATGCCTTCCTTTCCCAGACCTCTGCATGCATCCCCTAGCAAGCCCTATCAACACACTTGTAAACATCAATTAAATCCTTTCACTTTTCTCCATCTCTCTGGCCTCATCCTGATTCAAATGACTTCTCTGCATTCATCTCTGCTTCCACTTTGACCCTACAATTCATTAAACCTGTACCCAAAACATTATTCTTTCAAAGTCAGATCCTGTCATATTTTTTGTTTAAAACATTATTAAGACTTCTCACTGCTCTTTGTTGTTAAGTCATATCCAATTCTTTGTGACCCCACTGCAGCATGCCAGGTTTCCCTGTCTTTCACTATCTCCCTGAGTTTACTCAAACTCATGTCCATTAAGTTAGTGCTGCTATCCAGCCATCCCATCCTCTGTTGTCCCCTTCTCCTCATGCCCTCAATCTTTCCCAGCATCAGGGTCTTTTCCAATGATCTAGTTATTCGCATAAGGTGGCCAAAGTATTGGAGCTTCAGCTTCAGTCTTTCCAATGAATATTCAGGGTTGATTTCCTTCAGGGTTGACTGGTTTGATCTCCTTGAAGTCCAAAGAACTCTCAACAATTTTCTCCAGAACCACAATTCAAAAGCATCAGTTCTTCCATACTCAGGCTTCTTTATAGTCCAACTTTCACATCTGAACATGAGTACTGGAAAAAACACAGCTTTGACTAGATGGACTTTTGTCAGCAAAGTGATGTCACTGCTTTTTAATATGCTTTCTAGGTTTGTCATAGCTTTTCTTCCAAGAGCAAGTGTCTTTTCATTTCACGGCTGCAGTCACCATTCACAGTGATTTTGGAGCCCAAGAAAATAAAATTTGCCAGTTTCCATTTCCCCCCATCTATTTGTCATAAAGTAATAGGCTCAGATGCCATAATCCTAGTTTTATGAATGTTGAGCTTTAAGCCAGTTTTTTCACTCTCCCCTTTTACCCTCATCAAGAGGCTCTTTAGTTCCTCTTCACTTTCTGTCATTAGAGTGGTATCATCTGCCTATCTGAGGTTGTTAGTCATTGCTCTTAGAATAAAACAAAACTCCTTGTAATAGACTACAAGTGAGTATCTAATCTAACCGCTCCTTTCAAATCCCAACTTCTATCTTCTTCTCCCTTGTTTTCTGTGCTCCAGCCACACTGGTCTCCTTTCTCCTATTCAAATATACTAGGCTCTTTCCCAACCCAGGGCTTTTATAGTTCTATTCCCTCTGCCTATTAAGAGCCTGTATCCACTTTTTGAACAGATTAACTGCTTTTTATCATTTAGATATCAATCAAATATCATCTCCTCTTGGAAGTATTTCATAGTTACTTTATCTAAGTACCATTCTTTGGCTCAGCTCACATTACTCTGTCAGATCACCCTGCTTATTTCCTGTTATCACATTATTTCATTCTATAGTGTTCTGCTACTTATTTAAATCACTATTGTAATTAGATGGCACCTCCATGAACAGACTCATGCCTTTATCAATTAATTACCCACTTTACTTAGTATTGGATTAGTAAGTATACCACATAATAAGAAGACATAATGAAGGGATATTCAGCAGTCATCACACTGGCTGGCACACTCAGATGTAAGTACCTTGTACAAGTGAATCTTTCTTGACTGAGTAATAACCAACTGACTGGCTTGGGCATTCTGTAAAACTCTTCCTTGCATGCAAAGTATAGCTAATAGTCATTTTGAATAATATGTTAAGTTTAACGGATACAGCTGTAAACAACATATTTATATAACTTATTTATACTTTTAAATGACTGCCTTTGTGAGACTCATGATCTGGGCGTCCCCTTTATGTAAACCTCCACTACAATTATATACTTCCCCCAGTATTACTTATGATACAGGTTCAGCTACTGTATCAGAGACAAGCCCAAAACAACAAAAGAATTGTATTTACTTCCCATGAAAACCCAGCGTGGGTGGTAGCTCTCCATGCAGCTATCACATGCTCAGGGCCCTTCAGTTTTGCTGTTCCATCAGGCCCACGGTGTTACCTTGGCCACACAGTACAATAAATCTCAGCACTGCACACCCACTCCAGTCCACAGAGATGGGGGAAATGGAAGTGAATGGACACCCTCTGATTTTTGGTATGATCTCCCAGAACCTAGTGTATATAGGTTCTAGCTAGACTAAAAGGAAGCTGCAAGAATGGCTTTGAAAGAACTGTTTGTTTTCTGGGGAACCATGTGCTCAGTTACAATGCTAGCTTTCTTGTTGTTGGAAAGAAGGAAAGTATGGATATTAGTTCTATTCTATGAAAAAGTGAAAGTGTTAGTTGCTCAGTCATGTCCAATTCTTTGTGACCCCATAGACTGTAGCCCGCCATGCTTCTCTGTCAATGGAATTCTCCAGACAAGAATACTGGGGTGGGTAGCCACTCCCTTCTCCAGGGGATCTTTCTGACTCAGGGATTGAACCTGCATCTCCTGCACTCTGGTATATTCTTTACCATCTGAGCCACCAGGGAAGCTCCATATACCTCCTTAGAATGGAAACTGCATAAAAACAGAGAATTTCTCCATCACATTCCATTGTATCTCAGCTCCTAGAACAGTGTCCTATAACACATGTGTCCTCTGACCATTTTCCTAGACTTTGTCCTGACTCAGCCATCATCATTGCTCACTTGGACTAAAGCAAGTCTACATTACCTTTCTGTCTCAATATCAATACCATACTGTCATCAAAGCGAGCTATTTAAAATAAGAACATTTGTCTTATTTCATTTTTTAAAGTCCTTCAGTAACTTACCAATGTCCTCAGTATCACCTAGGAACTTCTTAGAACTACAGATCACCATCTCTATCCCAAACTCCCAGCTCTATGGTTGGGGTTCAGCAATGTGTTTTTCAGTAAGTTATCCAAGTGATCCTGAATCACTCTAACATTTGGAAACCACTGATCTACACCATACATTGTCACCCTGCTTATTTAACTTGTATGCAGAGTACATCATGAGAAATGCTGGGCTGGAAGAAGCACAAGCTGGAATCAAGATTTCCGGGAGAAATATCAACAACCTCAGATATGCAGATGACACCACCCTTATGGCAGAAACTGAAGAAGAACTAAAGAGCCTCTTGATGAAAGTGAAAGAGGAGAGTGGAAAAGTTGGCTTAAAACAACATTCAGAAAACTAAGCTCATGGCATCTGGTCCCATCACTTCATGGCAAATAGATGGGGAAACAGTGGAAGCAGTGTCAGACTTTATTTTGGGGGGCTCCAAAATCACTGCAGATGGTGATTGCAGCCATGAAGTTAAAAGATGCTTACTCCTTGGAAGGAAAGTTATGACCAACCTAGATAGCATATTGAAAAGCAGAGACATTACTTTGCCAACAAAGGTCGGTCTAGTCAAGGCTATGGTTTTTCCAGTAGTCATGTATGGATGTGAGAGTTGGACTATGAAGAAAGCTGAGTGCCGAAGAATTGATGCTTTTGAACTGTGGTGTTGGAGAAGACTCTTGAGAGTCCCTTGGACTACAAGGAGATCCAAACAGTCCATCCTAAAGGAGATCAGTCCTGGGTGTTCATTGGAAGGACTGATGTTGAAGCTGAAACTCCAATACTTTGGCCACCTCGTGCAAAGAGTTGACTCATTGGAAAAGACCCTGATGCTAGGAGGGATTAAGGCCAGGAGGAGAAGGGGACGACAGAGGATGAGATGGCTGGAGGCATCACCAACTCGATGAACATGAGTTTGAGTAAACTCTGGGAGTTGGTGATGGACAGGGAGGCCTGGCATGCTGTGATTCATGGGGTCTCAAAGAGTCGGACACAACCCAGCGACTGAACTGAACTTATCTCCACCTTTGGAAATGAGTTTTTCCTATTTCTCTCCTTGTCATTTCCAATACATTCCTTCTTTTCTGCACTGAATTTACATGTCTCAAAAGAAGAAATTTCTAATATTGTCTAAAATTCATCTTTCTCTGTGCACCTCCTACTATATTTTATATCAATTACTGCATTGTACTGTGTGTATGTATCACAACTCACCAGTTCACCTACAAGGTGGCGCTAGTGGTAAAGAAACTGCTTGCCAATGCATAATACATAAGAGACTCAGGTTCAACCCCTGGGTCAGGAAGATTCCCTGGAGGAGGAAATGGCAACCCACTCCAGTATTCTTACCTCAAGAATCCCATGAACAGAGAAGCCTGGTGTGTTTCAGTCCCTGGGGTTGCAAAGAGTCAGACATGACTGAAGCAACTTCCCACGCACAGTACAGGGATTAGTCCATTTCAACTAAATTTTCTAATATGTGGGAGAGTGGCTCACAGTATTCCTTTATTATTTTTTTCATCTCCAGGGAATCAATAGTAATGTTCTCTCTTTCATTTCTAAAAGTGGTAATTTATGTCTTTTCTTCTTTTTCTTGGCTAACCTGATCAAAAGTTTATCAGTGTATTGACTTTTACAAAGCACCATCTTTTGATTGCACTAATTTTCTCTATTATTTTCCTGTCTTCAATTGCATTGATTTCTGCTCTAATTATTATTTTTCTTCTGCTTACTTAAATCTTAAATTGTTCCTTTTCTTTATAGTTTTCTTATACAGAAGGCTTATTGATTTAGTTCTTTGTTCTTGTCAAATATATACACAGGAAGAGATAGAAACAGATATATAGATAGATATAGATATAGAAATAAATTTCCCTTTAAGCAATGCTTTTTGCATTCTATAAATTATAGTAAATATTACTTTTATTTTTACTTAGTTCGAAATACTTTTAATTTTTTCTTGCGATTTCTCTTTGGCTATTTTGGTCTATTATTTATAGTTGGATTTCTAATCTCTGAATATTTGGAACTTCCCACTTATGTTTCTGTTGTTGATTTCTTATTTAATTCCACTATGTCTGAGAGCACAGACCATTTAATTATTTTAAATTTGTTAAGCTATGGGTAATAGCCCAGAATAGATGCATCTTGGTGAGCATTCAATGCAATCTTGAGAAGAATACATATTGTGTTGTTATTGGATGAAGTATTCTAAAAACTTCAATTACATAAAGTTGATTGATAATGCTGTTCAGGTCAAATATATTTCTAATGATTTTCTCCTTGTTTGCTCTATCAGTTTTCTGCAGTGTTGAAGTCTACAACTTAATAGTGGATTTGTCTATTCTCCTTTCTCTTGCTATATTTAGAGAACTTTTTAAAAGCTGTAGACATCTGCAGTACGATGTGTGTGTGCTAAGTCACGTCAGTCCTGTCCCACTCTTTGTGACCCTATGGACTGTAGCCTGCCACGCTCCTCTGTCCATGGGATTTTCCAGGCAAGAATGGAGTGGGTGGCTATGCCATCCTTCAGGGGATCTTCCTGACTCAGGGATCGAAACTGCATATCTTAAGTCTCCTGCGTTGGCAGGCAGGTTCTTTACCACTAGCACCACCTGGGAAGCAATATGATAGGCAACCTCCAACTTAGTCCTCAGTGATGCCCACCTCCTCATATTCAGGAGTTGCACAATTCCTCTCCTTTGTATGGGCTAGATCTAATGAATATAATGTGCAAAAGTGATGTGATATCACTAAAAATTTTTTTTATTTCTATCGATCTTTCTCTATCAAAAGCCTTTGTTCCATACAAAGCAAACCGCCATGTCGTGAGTAGCCCAAGAGAGAGGTCCATATAGCAAAAACTGATGTTTTCAGTCAACAGGCAACAAGGACATGAACCTGTCAAAAACCATGTGAGTGAGCTTGGAAGCTGTCCCTCCCACCCAGTCAACCATTGAAATGATGGTATCACTGGTTAGTAACTTGACTCTGGCCTTGTGACAGACCCAGCCAGAGGGACCCAGCTAGATCACAACTAGATTCCTGGCCCACAGAAAGTAGATAAAACATGCTTGTTATTTTAAGCCATTACATTTGGGGGTTATTTGTTATGCAATAATAGTTAACTAATACATGTAGGGAAAAGAAAACTACATAAAATTACCTCACACTTAAAAGCTAAATAAATACAAATTTTAAAAATAAAAAATATAATAATCAAAATTGACATATGCAATATAATAGGTTTAACAGCAAATTAAACATAGTTGAAAAGAGAATTAGCAAACCAGAAGCAGGCCAAAAGCAATTACAAGAATACAACCCCAAAGACAAATACCGTTTAACCATATATGTGTGAAAGACATTAAAAGAAATGGAAGATAAAGAAGTAGATCCAAAATACATTCCAATAGATCCAAAATACAAAGTCCAATAGCAGAGGAGCAAAAGGCTGACAGAGAAAATATTTGAAGAAATAATGACAAAGAATATTCCAGATCCAATGATAAAAGATACCAAAAAACATATTCAAGAAGTCCAGTAAATCTCATGGAGGATAAATAAAAGGAAATCCACCCATAGACACATCAAAGATGGAGTTCAGAAATCAAGGGTCCCCCACCCCAAATGCAGTTTATTTACACAGTAAAACAATTAGAGCCATTTTCCCAACAACAGTAATGGAAGCCAAAAGGCAAGGGGAAAGTGTTGAATTAAACAGACTGCTACATAATGAAAAAGAAAACACTTTCAAGCATGAGACAAAATAAGGAAATTTTCAGAGAAACAGAAAAAAAATGACAGTAAATTCTAAAGGACTTACTTCAAGCAAAAAGGTAAATGATCCCAAACAGAGAGCTAGTATATTTTCAGGTTAAAAAACAGATAATTAACAATTGCAAACAAGGAAGTGTTAGAAGGAGTCAAAGAGTTCTAAGAGCCTCATGGAGGAAAGTTTAAATTAAAGATTTAACTATAGACAGTCAAGGCTGAGTATTGACTTATTTTCCTAATTTGGTTGTGGTGACTGTAGTGACATTAATAAATTTGGTAGGTCAGTAAACTCCTTGAACTATTAAAAAAAAATAAAGACCACCAGATATGTGGCATCAGCCATGTCCCTAGTGTAACCCCAGACTAAAGGTGAAAAGAAGGGGAAAGGTTGGGGAATGTCAGGAAGAACATATTTTTTCCACTTTGGACATGTCTTCCAAGTGTCAAATGCCACTGTCTTAACATTTCTAACCACCTTCTGCCTTTTCACTCAGCCTTCCATAGGGAGAAGGAATAATTTAATCCACATTGGTCTTTTCAGAGGAGAAAGCAGACATGCAGAAATCAGTCCTTCCTTCCTACTGTCTCACCTGGGCAGGATTCTACAACTCTTTCATGTTCAAGTTTTTTAGAGTTAGATTCTCTCTCTGAGGACAAGATCTGCCTGGCCAGCACCAGCACTTCCTATTACTGCGTGGTAAGTCTGTATAATTATGGTGCACAGTGTTAGACATCTACTTGCCCACAGACATAGAGTACAAATTCCAGTATCAACTTTATCAGTAATAAAAATAGCATCCTGCTTTCATATATGAATTCTTCTTTCATCATATTTCCAAGATGGTTCTAATAACGCAGGTGGTGAAATTCCCCCGGAATCCCCAGCAATAAAAAAAATGCATAATACTGGCTGTTTAGTCAATATTTAACAATAAAATAACAATTATATCAAAATAACCACTCAAGTGCTAGTTACTATGCTACATACACCAAAAACATTTTCTCTCTCACCACAACTCTGAAAAGTTATATCATCTCTGTTTATCTCTGTTTATTCATTTGAGTTTTTGTGGAATGATGAAATTCACCCAAAAGGTAGCAAGATGGATGTTCACCCAACTGGGCTCAGGTCCTCACTCTTCCTTTCTCCACAGTAAATCAAGTCACTTTCCTTCTATTCCAGGCCTTTTGCCTGTGATGATGCCCAACTCCCTTCATCCAATGTATTCTCCCCAAACAAGAGCTAAATTTACAGCAATCTTTTCTATTGGGTTAGCCAAAAAGTTTGTACAAGTTTTTCCATAACATCTTATAGAAAAAACCCAAACGAACTTTTTGGCCAACCCAATATTTAACTTTATATACACTGGGTAGTAATTATTATTTGTTCTCATTCAAATTCCTTCACTAGCTTTAAAGACTTGATATATAGCACATATTCCCATATCTTTGACACGTTTAGAACACCAACCAGGAACTCAAGGTCAGTTTCACCCAGTTACAGCTGTCAAAGCAATTATCAGAGAGGGCATCATATCTTGGGGATATTTGCTAGTCTAGAACAGAAGTCATCAAACTGACTGGCAGGCAAAATCTAGCCTCCTGCCTGTTTATGTAAATAAAGTTTTACTGGAGACCAGCTACATTCATTTATGCACTGTCTATGGCCACATTCATACTACACTGGTGATGCTGAATAGTCACAACAGTGACTATAAAGCCCACAAAGCCAAAAATATTTACTAACTGGCAAGAAAAGTTTACTGACCCATCATCTAGGCTTGTAGATTGATTCCACATTCTCCACACTCTAAGTGGTGAGTATAATTCTTTCCCACACAGGGTTGTAGGCTGCATTCCTTATCTCTAGGACCTTTCATCAAGTGATGGCCCTGATGATATCTGAACCCTACTTTCTCACTTCTAATCAAATGGTCTTTCAATGAAAATTCCTCTGCCAGAATTCCTCCAGTCTCTATCAATATTACAAAAGAAATATTTCTAAGGGATGCATTGAAATGCTTTTAGTTGCTTATACTTAAATATAAATTTGCAGTCAATGACTGAATACTCTCACACTTTAAAAAGTATCCAGGTGATTGGGAAAAAAAAGAAAATTATAAGTTAATTACTCATATGTGGTGCTGGCTGACTGCAAGACCAACTGGATAATGGGTAAATCCTCCATTTCATTCTAAACTACTGATGCTCAGCCTGAGGCTACTGATACTTGAAACATGGTTTCTCATGTTCAAAAGGCTTTAATGGATAATGATCAAGAGAAGAGAAACTAATGCTTGTTGACTGCCTAATATGTGCTTTATACTAAACTAGGCATTTTATAGAGATCACCATATCTAATCCTTACAATAGCCCATGAGATTGAGTACAATTATTCTCTTTGTATGTACAGATGAACACATTCAACTTAGAGAGGTAAAGAAGCGTGCCCAACATGTCAGAGTCTGGATTCAATACTTTAAGGAAAGAACAATTCCATAACTCCCAAAGGGTCTTTGGGTAAAATGAACTACAACACTGCAAGGTACATTTTATCCAGACTGTTATTCTAACAGAGAAAGCACCAATGCCCAAAGAAACTGGGCTCCTCCTGTACTAGTCGTCAACTGATCACCTCTTTACTGTTGGTTTGTGAAGAATTTCCTTCTGGGGAAGAGCCTGGGATAGTAATAAGGATAATCATAAAGCCCAGGAAAGCATGTATTTACCAACATCAGGAAGCATTTCAATCTTGTAACAACTGGTACTACCGCACTGGTGCCAACTTACTGAAATATAAATCTGTATAGATTTATATTTCAGATTCCAAATCTGTCATATTATAGAAGCAAACCAAGACTGATCACATAGGCTATGTGACTGAGTAAGCGATGTGGGAGCCACATGCCCATTTGAGTTCTCAGTGATTGGTTATGACTATTGTAATGTTAATTCAGCTAAGGAGAAGATGCCAGTTACTACTTTTCAAAACTTTAACCCATTCCCCTTATAATGTTTTACATGCTTGTCTATCATATACAGACTGCTTGGTGAAGCATTTCGTGCTAGTAACTGTGATACCTGAAGTCTCAGGGATCTAATTCTTAGTGTATTTGATAACCACCAGCTAAAAGCTTTCCTGCATCACCCAGTGAGCACACACGGGACTACTCATCAGCACTGCACAGCTCAGTATATGGTCATGGAATGTGGCACTCAACGAAGCTCACAGATTTTAAGGATTTACAGCAATGATATTGCGCAGTGATTTAATGTTTAGTTATTTTCCTTAAAAAATGACTTTAAAAGTCATTTTAAAAGCACCACATTATTATAATTTAAAATTATATAAAATATAGAGAAAGTATTTTTCATTTGAACAGGACTCCATGTTATATACGCAGGCTATTCTTGGAAAAATATTTGGATTATGTAAAGGAAAAAGAAAAATCAGAGAAAGTGCTAAATACTAAATATGTGATAAAAACACATATTTGAAGAAATATCATGGCACAATTTTAACCACAGTCATAAATTATATGTACTTGATTAATGTTTCAACACTATAGTCTCTTTCACATAGCTTCTGCAAAAAGTCCAAGCATCTCCCATAGTACAATTTTCATTCCTCTTTTGATTTACAAAAGTGTTTTATTTACTATCTAATCATAAACTGAAATTATTAAAGTGGGATTATAGTGAAAAGAAATTAAGAATAATTATATTTTGAGTATAGCAATAAGAATATCTCTTGTCATTCATATATATAATATAGATGATTTATATATATCATATATATGTATTTCCTTTAGGTACTCCTATATGATTGTTCTTTTCTAAATTAAACATGTCAACATTCACTGAAGTTAAAAAAAAAAAAAAGATCATAGGCAGTAATTTTGCTTTCCCAGCCATTAATAAAAATGCATCTCATTCCTTCTTCAACAGGCTCCTCCCAATCTTAAGAAGTTAGACAGTATCTCCAGTGTTTAAAAGATCTCATTTTGCTACCCAAAGGAAAACAAATTCTCAAAATGTCAAAAGCCTTAGTTATTCCACAGATAACTAACATTTTAGTAACAAGAAAATTGTATCTGGAGTAACTGGAAAATAAAACTCCCAGCTGACATTTACACTGGGGGCTACTCACCACTCCTGGGTTACAGTTGTAATAGCAATGCTTGGCAGTGTCATCAGAGGAAGCGTGGTTGGTCTGGAAATGCCATCTCCCTCAGGTGTCCTTGACCTTCCGCTCTGTCTTTGAGACAGTGGTGGCAACTGCAAGTTTCCTGAGCAGCACCTTCTCCCCCTCCAGAGGTCGATCCCAAGTGTGTTACTTGAAGAACTGTAGGATTTACTCAAGCTACATTCAAAATAATCTTTAACATTCTAGAGGAACCACAGGGGAAGAAAAAAGAGGAAAAAGAAAGTGAGATTCAAATGTTTAAAATGATGCACAATGTAGTAAAATAAGAAACTAAATGATCAAGCTGTCACTCATAAAGTCCTTATTCAGTATCTCACAATCAGAATCTAACACTGACATCAAAAGCTTAAGAGAAGACATATAGGCATGGGGGCTAATGCTCAAATTTTAAACATATCAGTTGCATAGTCATGGTGATCTTTACGACTGTGGATATCTTGTCTTTTTTAAATTATTTTTTTTTTTTTTCTTTCTCTTTTAACTTGCTAAAATAAAAGCTATTCACTGAAAATATATTTTGGATACTGATGTTATCATTCTGCAACATGGGAATAAGCTATACTAGTTAAAGTATAACATTTCTTGCCCAATGTTTTGAAGGAAAAATATTTTCTATCTCAGACCAGGGAGATACTCATAATTGTGGGTGACTGGGTACCTGACTTTTCCTTTTCTCATAAAAGTTCTCCTCAGAGTTGAGGGGGTTTAGGGGTCAATAGAGGGAGGGAGTTAAATATATAAGAGTTCAGAAAAAAAAGAATATACTTTATCTGGTCCTGAATTGAACTGCCATATGTTCAATATGTGCCCTAAGGCTGACACGAAATGAAATACTTGTGAGAAGATAATGGCGTTGAATTATAACCAACAATAAGAGTTATTCATTCTTCCTGTATCTCTTGGTGACTCTGGTTCCTGGTACTGTGGAGAGTAGAAGACCCCAAAGAGCCTCTGCCTGGTTCACCACTCATACTGGCTTGAAAGTGAAAGTGAAAGTGAAGACGCTCAGTCGTATTCGACTCTTTAAGACCCTGTGGACTGTAGCCCGCCAGGCTCCTCCGTCCATGGGACTCTCCAGGCAAGAATACTGGAGTAGGTTGCCATTTCTTTCTCCAGGAGATCTTCCCAACTCAGGGTTCGAACCCAGGTCTCCTGAGTTGCAGGCAGACGCTTTAACCTCTGAGCTAGACAGCAAATGTTGCGGCAATGCAAATAGCCACTGATAGCCACTTGGAGTTTAAAAGTTCTATCTGTCACTCTCCACTCGTATCTTAAGCAATAATTGAAGTCCTAACATCAGACCAAGATCTCTCACCTGGAAGTCATTCAGTAGCTCTTAAAAGACAGGTACTTCCTATTGCCCTTCAAAATAGACTTAGGAGAGCCTGGTACTAGACTGCCTTTAAACAAACAGAATTTCTCCACCCACCACTCCTCTACCCATCCCTATACTAGCTCACATAAGAATAATTAATTCAAGTTTAAGGGCCTAGCTGGGATCATTCAACAAATATTTGTAGCACACATATTAGAATCTTGTACAGTCCTAATTTGAGAGGGTACAACAGCAAAAAGCAGCAGGACTTATGTTCTAGTTATTTATGCTTATCTCATCTATACAAAGCCACATTTTCATGATGAAAATCTTGGCATGCATAGGCCTGACAATTTTCAGGGGCCCCGTTCTCTCCACCTGGAAATTGGATGTCATCATATTTTTTTCTGTTTGACTTAAGGTTTTCAAATACCACTTATTTAAAATTCAGTAGAACCACAATTCAGTAGCAGGAAGAAGCTCAAACAATCTAGAATTCTCCAGAGTTTGAAATATTCTGGAATGTGCTCAGGATTTAACTGTTTAGTAATTGGGACTAGGCCACCTTTGGTTTAAACAAACAAACTGGTTTAAAAACTGATTATATTAAATCTACCATGGCTTGGCACTTACTCATATGTGTGTGTGTGTGTGTGTGTGTGTGTGTGTGTGTGTATGTATGTATGTATGTATGTGTATTTGTATGTGTTAGAAATAAGAGCTGAGAAGAAAACATAGCATATGTAAGTTTCTTTCTCAAAAAGACTAGAGGAGAAAGAAAGTCTTAGAAGAGACAAAGTCTTCCTAAAGAGATTCAGGAACAAACTAAAAGTCAGAACTTCTATATATCAGTTTGTTCCAAATATACATGTAAAGACAGTACCAATTATCTGGAAACCAAAGTCTTCAGCAAATATTTTACCACCTATACAAGAAATACTGTACAAAAGAACCAAAATGAGAATGTTACTTAGTTAAACCACAAATCACAATGGTCTTATAATAAAGTTATTGGATATTTTTTCCTCTTTTAGGAAAGTAAATATTACCAACCAGGTATAAGTGCAGTGAATAAACTAAGTGGGTACTTACATGATACTTATTTGAAAGGTAACAAAGTCACCACCTACCACAAAATATCTCCCATACTGACTTGTGAACATACTTGAAATAGAGATGTGGAGTCATTCTTTGAGTCTTAAGAATTTCTTCTAAAGACTCCAATTAATGTGAACATGCATTGCCACAAAAGAACATAATGGAATAGCCTTTTAGAAATTACGTTAAATGTTGAAAACATTAACACTGTTTTACAAACACTTCATTAACCCGTGTTGCATTATCAATATAATTACCTCAAACTCTAATTCATACTCATAATTACTGTCCCCAATTTGCTAACACCCTCAAAGGCAAAATCTAATTCTGTCAATTCTAAACTACTGAATTTGTGATCCTGGATTTCTTTTCCTATTTTAACCAGCATGATATTGGTTGACTGTATCATTTATCAGATCAAAGATTTGCAGAGGGAAAAAACATTAATTTGAATGTTACTTCTGGAAATCACATGTTCCCTTTGCCAGAAATGCTCCTCCCCCAGATCTTCTCAGAGTTCATTCCTTCAACGTTCATATGTCTTCACTGTCCATATGTCATCTCTTCATGTCATCCTTCTATAAACACTTATAGTCATCATCCAGTTATTCTTCCCCCCCACCCGACCAACTTCATTTTTCTGTACAGCTCTTATTATAGCTGGACTTATTTTATAATTTATTGATTTATTTATGCCCTCCCCTCTGTAATATAAACTTCAAAGGGACAAGAACACTAATCCCTAGAACTAACCAGTGGTTGGTGCATAAGAGGTGCTAAATAATATCAAGTGAACATTTAAATCACTGAGTAACTGTTTGCTGAGCTGAAATAATGAAGAATATAATAAAATATCCTTGACTTAAGGGTGAATCTTTCTTCAGAGTGTGGCATATAAAACATAGTATCTGCCAAGTTGCTTTCATTGTTAGGGAAGAGATACTGTGTGTAACATTTGATATGATCTTCTGTACTATATTTGAAAAGTTGAGGTACATGGTGAAAAGTTTTAGATTATTACTGTTCACTAGAAATAAAGAACAAACCACAAATGGGAGCTAAATGTATAATTTTAAATATTCTAGTAATCGCATTAAAAAAAAGAAATATGAAATTACTTTTAATAATATATTTTACTTAGCCTAGATTGTCCAAAATATTGACATTTCAACATGTAATCTATATCAAAAATTACTAATGACATATTTTATATTCTTTTCTATCTGCACTGTTATGAATTCAAGATCCAAAATGTATTTCACATTTACAGCACCTCTCCATTCACACTAGTGCTTCAGAGTCACATGTGACTAGTGGCTACCATGCTGGACAGTGCAAATCTAGGTAAAAACAATCCTCTCCAGGTGGGGTTTGTATTCTTCAAACATGCATTTCTTTCCTGCACATTCTTCTGAGAAAACTTCCCTATCTTTTGATTGTGTCAACCATTACCTCAGAGAGGATTAGGATAATCACTGCGATGATAGAATGAAAAGAAAAAATAATTGATCATCCTTTATAGACAGATTGTATTGCTTAGTTTTACTCTTCCAAAGAAATAGAATCTGGAGCATACCTTATACAAATAGTACTATGCGAAAATCCCAGGGTTTTTTTCTTTAAGAGACATGAATGGGGGATTGATCAATTGAAAGCAAAAAAGATAATCTCAGCTGACCAAGATGCAAAGCTATTGAAAATAATGTCTATAGACTTCTTCACTTCTTCAAAGGACCCAGAGCAGGGCTTCTCAAATATACTGTACATAACTGGTCTCCCTGGGAACTTGTTAATACAAAGTTTGATCAATAGGTCTAAGGTATGGTTCTGAGATTCTGCATTTCTAATGAATCCACAGATGATGCTAGCACTGCTGGTCTGAGGCCCACACTGAGCAGTTAAGTCCTAGAAGATGTGTACCTCACAAATTTCTTCTAAATACAAACAGCTGTCAAAGACCCCACCTCAAGCGGTGACTCAAGGACTAGCTATACATGGATAAAAATGTACAAGAAAGTCACCAAGAAATGGTGAAAAGAAAAATTTCCAGACTGGTATTTTGCAAATAAAAACCACAAAGCTCAAACTGAGCCTATTTCCAAGCTGTAAAGAGGGTGGTATGCCTGCTGTCTACCTTGCAGAGTTCTGGGTCCAAGGGCTGGCAATGCCCCGTGTCATAGAAATACCTAGTGATGGAGTGGTACTTCTAAACAACCTTACCTGCCCTTAGAACAGAATCATGGAATGCCTTCTTTATTAGGCAGACAAAGAGTGGGTAGAATCGGCAATTCTATGGCTTTTGGAACTTACATCATCAGCCGTCACCGTCATCACACTCCTGCTTTTCTTCATTATACAGGTGAAAAACAGCCCCTCTCAGGATGTCTGTTATTCAGGGCAGCTTTGCTGTCAATTTTTAAGACCTACAGGGAAAAAAGACACACAAAAAAAGAACAGCTCAGTATCCTTAGTTAAATACAAATACACAGAGTTCTCTGCACTAACATCTGATGGTATACAATGCATGTGGATAAGCAAATATCACAATTTACCAAGCTAACTAAAGCTGAGCTGTGAGAAAAGAGGTTCACAACATGCAAAAGTCCAAGAAAAGCTATCTAAAGGGAGAGAAAAGGAATAGTGGGTAATAATTAGGCTCCCAAATTATCAACGATCTTTAAGACTATACAAATACTAGGTTTTAGTGAAAGGCTTTATACTTATGAATTATCTTCCCAACCAGTATTTCATTTGATCTCCATAACAATCTGTGAAATTGCTTTCATCTTTTTTTAAATAATGAGATAACAGAGGATCAGAAAATTGATTTGGCCAAAGTAACACATCTAAAACTAGAAAAGAAATAGCAACCCAGTTCAGTATTCTTACCTGGAAAATCCTATGGACAGAGGAGCCTGGTGGGCTACAGTCCATGGGGTTGCAAGAGTTGGACATGACTTAGTGCCTAAACCACCAACACAGTTAAAATATAGCAGATTTAGAATTTAAGGTATATGATCCATTGATGCATGCATGCCTGCTAAGTCACTTCAGTTGTGTCCGACTCTGTGACCCTATGGACTGTGGCCCGCCAAGCTTCTCAGTCCATAGGATTCTCCAGACAGGAATACTGGAGTGGGTTGCCATTTCCTTCTCCATGATCCATTGATGCTACTGTCAATAAAAAGGAAAACTAAACCAATACAAAAAATATGCGTGACCCAAAAAATCTTAATTTCAATTTTACCATTAGTTTAAACTTCTTATATGTACGTATGCAAATACTCATCGCAGAGAATTTAGCAACCAAGAGGTAGAAAGAGCTAGAATTTCCTGGTTTAAATCACACAAACTTGGCCATTCTGAAGCAAGACACTTCAGTTCATGACATTTGTTTTGTGTAGAGCACTAGAATTCACTTCAGAAACAAAGAACCTCAATAACATTTCCAAAATTTAAGGGTGCACCATACTTGTGCAAACTCCAGAGGAAAAAGAGTCACTGGTTTATGAATAGGAAAACTCAGGCTATTAAAACAGGCCAAAATTTAAAGTTCAGACATACAATAGTCTAAAAAAGAATATGAAGAGTTTTGACTTTGCAAAATTGAACTGGAAAAGATATACTGCAGAAATCATTGAATCCAAAAATATTGGTCCAGACAGTGGATTCTCAAATCTTAATATCAAAAACCTCCCACTTTTGTGTGTTTAAGATTTTCCATAAGAAAAAAGTTTAAAAAATAAATATAATTTTTAGTAATAAAAAAATGGCTTCATCAATACTGAGATCCAGAAGCTCCTATGTTTTCTTACTTGGTACATTGAAAACCCTTAATACATGCTGGATTTGAAATGTCTGCTTCTCGAACATGAAGATATATATAGATTAACAGAGTGATGGAACTGTAGCTATGTGACTAGGAATACTAAGTAGTGGCATTGTACCATCACCCAGGAAACCAGGGTTGAATTTCTCGCACATAATTTGACTATATTATGCAGAGGTTGGCAGCAAAATTGACAGAGTAGATAGGAGAGTGGGGGAGGGAGAAACTGCACCTCTGTAAGTCTTCTAAGGAGAGAACCCCACAGGCTTTCCAGGTGTTCAGTTCAATATGACAAGGAAAAGAATTTCCTCATCATACACCGAGGCATAATTACAATTATTGAGCTTTTCTAACACTGACCAAAGAGGAATAAGCAGAAATTTAGAGCTCTTACTCAAAACCTGCTTGAAACCTAGTTGCTGCTGCTGCTAAGTCGCTTCAGTCATGTCTGACTCTGTGCGACCCCTAGACAGCAGCCCACTAGGCTCCCCTGTCCCTGGGATTCTCCAGGCAAGAACGCTGGAGTGGGTTGCCATTTCCTTCTCCAATGCATGAAAGTGAAAAGTGAAAATGAAGTCGCTCAGTCGTGTCCGACCCTTAGTGAACCCCTGGACTGCAGCCTACCAGGCTCCTCCATCCATGGGATTTTCCAGGCAAGAGTACTGGAGTGGGGTGCCATTGCCTTCTCCGGAAACCTAGCAAAGATTCAACAAATAACAGATATATTTTATCTCTGTTATATTCAATCTTGAGTGCCTCTCTGAGGCAGAACCTGAAAAAAAAAAATGTTTATACCCCTATGTTAAAAGAAAAAGCAAGATTCAAGATGTAAGTTTTATATGTAGGATATAAAATTGGACATAGCCAATGATTATAATTCTCAAAAATATAAGCACAGAAAAATATTAAAGAAGCTGTGTAACGTTGTAACAGCGAACATTATGTAAAAGGCATAGAAATTTTTCTTTCTTTTCCAAACTTTTGTGATATTCTTTTCCAAGCCAAAAAAAGTGATCCATTTTGCTTGGCAGGAAATGCACTTAAAAATAGGATAAAACAGCACAACTGGAATAGAAATTCTGAGGCTGTCTTCAGCAGGAAGGAACTGTGATCAAGCTTCCCCAGCAGAAATGAAGGTAAGACCTTAGCTATATTTTCTTAGAAGTGAGCAAAGCTGTGATAGGATCCAAATGAAGCTCAACGCAAATATGACTCTCAAGAATTTTAGGTCTAGTCAGGCAGGAAAGACTTACATATGTTAAATATGCACTTCATAGGTTCTCAAAAATATTTGTAAAATGAGTGAATCAAAGAATATAATTAAATATTAAAATCTTTGGGTTTCTGGGAAATAAATGAGGTTTTATTTTAGCCTTAAATAATGAGTAGAATTTGTTTAGCAGAGATAGTGGAAAAAAATATGGTGTGCAAAAATATGGAAAGGAATCTAATGTACTAAGACTGTGACTATGCAAGAAGATGCCATGCTAAGGAAGTTTATGACAGGCAGAAAGACAACATGTTCCAGGGTAACATCAGTAGATCTGGGGCATGCAACAGTATTTTTGTGAGGTCTTAGCCATGAAAATAAACTTAGGTTTTATAACACTCTGAGTGTGAAAGCTGACTGGACAGATTCATGTGCCTTCAACTGGGAGCATGTCCTGGCTAGGAAAAAGCAAGATCTCAAGTTACAAAAGTTACAAGGCAGTTTTTCAAATGTTCTACATATAAAATATATTACTTTTACACTCAGAAATAAAAACCAGCACTTGTTACAAAAAACAAGATAAAGGAGGGAAGAGGAGATTATTTTCTAGGTAGTTTACATTTGTCTCCTCGAGATCCACTCCAATACCTTCTCCATCTTGGTTGTGTCACAGGAGGCTGGTCCTCACAGACTGAGTCCATGGGCTCTCTAGCCGTCTGACTCCTGAGAAGTACAGCGGGAAGGCAGGAGGAAAGAAAGGGTCCTCTCTACTGGCCAGAGTGCAACAGTAATGAAAGCCCTTTCTCTAGATCACAGCTCCTATAATCACCCATCTCTAAGAAGACAGGTTTCCCTAACTTCCATTAACTACTGCTTCCACTTCACCTTTCAAACATAAAGCTGATGGCAGCTTTCCACTGTTGCCATTCTTATAGTGCTTGGTTATCCCTTTGGGTCATCCTCAACCCTGTCCACACTTTTTGTAAATATAGTGTGTGCATGCAAAGTTGCTTCAGTAGTGTCCGACTCTTGGGAACCCTATGGACCATAGACCGCCAGGCTCCTCTGTCCATGGGATTCTCAAGCAAGAATACTGGAGTGAGTTGCCATCTCCTATTCCATTGTAAATAGGACCTCCATTAAATTTTCTTTCATTCCCTGTGGGAATGCAATCTATTTCCTATGGAAACCCTGACTGAAAACAGATTTGTCCAAAAAATTTACAAAGCCAGAGGGCTAGTTTCAAATTTACCCCCTCAGCGTGTAGTACAGTGGCTGATACAAAGCAGGGTCTCAATAAACAACTGTTAGAGAAAGAGTAAGTAAAATCTAGTTGGAGTTTTAGAATGGTTTTATGGCTTTTAGAAAAGAAGGTCAGCAGGCAAGATTTAAAGTTGCTTTTGTAAGGCAGAAATAGTTATATGTCATCACTCGTGGGTGGCAATAGTAGTTCTGTTTGGGAAATCAGAGAAATGTTATGTTTAATACTATACTGTTATATTACTGTATTATACTATTGCTATATAATATTAATGTACTGTGCTTAGTTGCTCAGTCATGTCTGACTCTTTGCAACCCCATGGACTGTAGCCCGCCAGGCTCCTCTATCCATGGGGATTCTCCAGGCAAGAATACTGGAGCAAGTTGCATGCCTTCGTCGAGGGGATCTTCCCAACCCAGGGATCAAACCCAGGTCTCCCACATTACGGGCAGATTCTTTACTGTCTGAGCCATCAAGGAAGCCCATATAATATTGATAACATACAATATAACTTAGCATTACATTATATATTATTGATACATTATAAAATAGAAAAAGAGAGATTATAAGTGCCATGTTATTGCTGATTGCAACAAACTGTGGAAAATTCTTCAAGAGATGGGAATACCAGACCACCTGACCTTCCTCTTGAGAAATCTGTATGCAGGTCAAGAAGCAACAGTTAGAACCTGACATGGAACAACAGACTGGTTCCAAATAGGGAAAGGAGTACGTCAAGGCTGTATATTGTCACCCTGTTTATTTAACTTAAACGCAGAGTATATCATGAGAAATGCTGGGCTGGATGAAGCACAAGCTGGAATCAAGATTGCTGGGAGAAATATCAATAACCTCAGATATGCAGATGACATCACACTTACTGCAGAAAGCGAAGAACTAAAGAGCCTGTTGATGAAAGTGAAAGAGGAGAGTGAAAAAGTTGGTTTAAAACTTAACATTCAGAAAACTAAAATCATGGCATCTGGCTCCATCACTTCATGGCAAATAGATGGGGAAACAGTGGAAGCAGTGTCAGACTTTATTTTGGGGGGCTCCAAAAACACTTCAGATGGTGACTGTAGCCATGAAATTAAAAGACGCTTACTCCTTGGAAGAAAAGCTATGACCAACCTAGACAGTATATTCAAAAGCAGAGATATTACTTTGCCAACAAAGGTCCGTCTAGTCAAAGCTATGGTTTTTCCCGGAGTCATGTATGGATGTGAGAGTTGAGACTATAAAGAAAGCTGAGAACTGAAGAATTGATGCTTTTGAACTGTGGTGTTGGAGAAGATTCCTGAGAGTCCTTTGGACAAGAAGGAGATCCAACAAGTCCATCCCTAAAGGAAATCAGTCCTGAATATTCATTGGAAGGACTGATGCTGAAGCTGAAACTCCAATACTTTGGCCACCTGATGCAAAGAAATGACTCACTGAAAAAGACCCTGATGCTGGGAAAGATTGAAGGCGGGAGGAGAAGGGGATGACAGAGGATGAGATGGTTGGATGGCCTCACCATCTCAATGGATATGAGTTTGAGTAAGCTCCAGAAGTTGGTGATGGACAGGGGAGCCTGGAGTGCTGTGGTCCATGGGGTTGCAAAGAGTCGGACACAACTGAGCAACTGAACTGAACTGAACTGAGTGTCAGTTGCCTATCCTTTGGACTAACATGGATAGAGAATTCATCTTGTGCCAGTATATGCACTACACATATATGAGTCCAATTATGTCTCATTAGAGCCGCTAGCCAAATGAGGTGGGCACAACTGTCATGATAGGTGAGGGAATAAAGGCTCAGAGCAGTAATGAAATACTCACAGAGTCACATGCTCTGTTGTTTCAGACTAAGACATTATTTCTAAGCCAAGACTCTTCACCAATCACTATGCAACTCATTGGGGGCTTATTCACATCTTTTCAAGATAGAAAAGTGATTTTTATTTCTTTTTCTGATGTTGGACTACAAGTTAAATTGATCAGTTTTCTGGAATCATGCTCCCTAATCATGTTAGGACAAAAAAGAGTAATTTTAAAAAGATACTGATGTTTTATAAGGCCTCAAATTTAAGGCAAATGTAAACAGAGAGAAGAAGTCAAGTTCTCCTAATCTGAAACTATTCTTCTGTCAGCAAAATTTGCTTCTCAATACATAGAATGCCATATGCTTCATTAAAACGAAGTATTTCTAAGAATTCCTAAAGTTATGAGCAAGTATGATGACAATAAATTCCATATTGGCATGTATGAATAGTTTTCCTGTAGTTTTATCTTTCATCACTTAAATGGTACTTTTAAACATATTAATCTTTCACAACATTCTGTTATTTTTCTAAGACTATAGTATTCATCATATGTTATTTCCTTCTTTTATACAATCTAAAACAAGGGAGAAGACACTGACTGATACAGCTATCATGTAAATTTCTCTTTCAGCAGGTTTCAGTTACCAGTAGTAATTCTTGATTGATAGAAATTTCAATAAATAATGGCAGTCATTCTAAAATCCTACTTTATGGATAGAAACCATATATGAAACAACCAAACCTTGAAGAAATGAAAAAAAAAATAACGTAATACTTTGAGTTTTGAATAAAGTTATCTTTTTCAATTTAAAGATTTCTCTTTATTCTGAGACGATATTCAAAGGAGTTTAATTTTGTTTTTTGTATAATTGATCTATTGAACATTTTGTATATGTTTTCATTTTTCTCCAATAACTGCTTTCCATTTGCAATGTTAAATCTATATCCTCTTCCTTAACAACAGTTCAAATTGAGTACATAACATAACTAACAGCTTTACACCACATCTCCTTCCCTTTTCTCAGTTCAGTGTTCACAACCTGTGGAGCTACTCAATGGCCAGTGTGTAGGACTTAGACTGGGAAGAGGGAATAGTCTATTCATTCATTCCTTCTCTCCCCTCTCTTCTTTAGGTTCTACCTGCTTCCACACTACAGCAGAGTGGAGGAGTTAATAAAAAGAAAGCCCTGTTATATAACTGGGCCTTTAATTGCAGTCCTCTGTTGAGTGTCACTGCTTCTCTAACAAAAGGAGACTATATATTGACACCTTCTCTAAGGCAGGTGTCCAAATAGTGGCTCTCTTCTTAAGGATAAGTAGGAAAAAAATAAATTTTCTCATCTCCTCAGCTGCCATTCCCATTGATACACATTGAAACTCTTGTTGGTAGGGTCCCCTTGAACAAGTCTATTCTTGTGGTTGAAGTAAAAATGAGATGGCTCAAGCCACAGTGCATTTATCCAGAATAAGTTCAAGCATTCTTGTTAACCCAAGTAATGAAGGTTAAGATGCTTTGCTGCTATCTCTTCTCTCTCTCCTGATATCTTTCTCCATTTCTTCTTCTTAGCTCAAGGGACATAAAGAACAGATCAGAAAGGGGCCACCTTCCAATGCAGGGAATGCTGGTTTGATCCCTGGTCAGGGAACCAAGATTCCACAACTAAGTACAACTTGAGAGTCAGTGTACCACAATGAAAGATCCCCCATGCCACAACTAAGACCCAATACAGCCAAATAAATTAATTCATTAATTAAAAAAAAAAAATGGTTCAGGATGTCTTCTGCATAGATGATTAATGGAGAAATGAGATACTGTCTCAGTTGTTTATCAATGTCTTCCAGACCCAAGCCAACCATTCTAAACTCTGCTGTGTGATGTGCAGGCTGAGACGTTGCAAATTGCATTTCACAAATTCTCTCCCTGGCTGGCTTCCTTTAGATGTTGACAACAGGAATCATGAAGAAGAAAGTGGAAGAAGAAAATTAGAGAGAAGGAACTCTCTCCCTATTTCAGTAGCATAGGCAACACTGGCCCTCCATCCTGGCATACCCCAAAGCAGCTACACAATACCCTATCAGATGTCTGCTCACTAGCTTCAGAGTGACCCCTTGGTGATACCAGCTCCTATGGTGGTGACCCCTCCTTTGCACCACTAAACCCTCATAATACCACCATCCCTTTCTCCCTCTGCACTTGGAATGGTAGTTGCTTCACTAATCTTTGGATTATCTCACTTGTCTGCTTTCATTTGCATCATTCATATTTATATAATCAGTTTCTTGTATTAAATCACTTTTGTTTTCCTAAGGGCTACAGAAGCTGACCTTCTTTTCACTGAAAATATCCCACATCTCTAGAAGTGGTTCTTCAGTAGGTCAGTAATTCACTTCTCCAGCACCCCTTCACATTCCATCCTCCCCTCACCCAGAGGCAGTTTATATGAGGATTGGGAGGCTGCTGGAGTGACAACTGATGTCAGGACCCACCTGGTTCCCTCTCAGAGGGAGTTGCCTGAGCACTTTTATACACAGCTCTCCTTGGAGAATGTGGGATACCTGGATGCTTCTTGGTCCTCTGTTTGGGATTACAGTCCCCATTTCTTTTTCAACAGAAGACCTACTCATCATTCTTTCAGATATAAAAATGTCCATTTTTGAGATGACAAAATGGAACATGAGCATTTCTTTTTTTATATAATTTTATTTTGGCTACATCAGGTCTTAGGTGCTGCTTAAGGAATCTTCATTGTGAGGAGCAGGCTTCTCTCTAGGTGTGGTGTGTGGGATTGATCAGTAGTTTCCCTGTGTAGGGTTGGTTAGTTGCCCCTTGGCCTATGGGATCTTAGTTCCCCCACCAGGGATCCAACCCATGTACCCTGCTTTGGAATGCAAATTCTTAACCAATGGACCACCCACCGGGAAGTCCTGAGCATTTCTTTTGTTTCTTAATGGTCTCAATTGGGAGAGTTAGAAGTTGGCAATTTCTATGTCAATCCTCTAATTCTTTGGAAATTTTACTAATTCATAAAGTACAATCCTGAATATTCATTGGAAGGACTGATGCTGAAGCTCCAATACTTTGGCCACCTGATAGAAAGAGCTGACTCCCTGGAGAAGACTGATGCTGGGAAAGATTGAAGGCAAAAGGAGATGAAGTTTGTATCTACTGAGCCTCATCAAACTTTCAGAAATTCAGGGCTACTGTGCCCAATTAGGTATGATTTGGGATTTGACTGTTGGGAAGAGACAAATGCGCTTCCTCCCCAAAACCGTTGTAATGGGATACAAATAATGGAGAGCAAAAAGATATATGTAATCCAAAAAGATATTCTGTGTAAAACTTCTTAAAACTATAAGCACCCAACATTTAGATGTAGCCATTTCTGGGGGAGAAAAATCCATTTGTTTAGTGAGGCAATAAGCATCAAAGATTTTGAGATAAAAACTGAAAAGTATTAAAAATTAATATGAACTTAAATCACTAGCTAAACCTGAGAGAATTATAAGTAACAGAGAGATAATGGCATCCTTTAATAGTCATCAGATTGCAAAGTAGCTAGGCTAAATTCTACTCTGAGTAAAGCATCTTTCCCAAACAGCCACTTAAAACCAGTTTCTACTATAAAATGTGTTTTTATAATTTGCTAATAGAACACAAACTTGAAATCAATACAGATGCTGACAAGAAAAAAAGAAACAATTCTTATTATATAATTTGTTTGGATGGATGTTAATTCCTGACAATAATAGAACAAGAAAGTAACAAACAGTTGCCATGTTTCCACTCATATATGTCTTAATGGGATTATTAGTGAGTTTCTCTCCAATAAAAAGTATCTAAGTAGAAAATTTTTTAAGGGTTGAATTATTTTTCCTATTCTAAAAAAAGTAACTAGTACACTGATTAAATTTTTATAGTTTAAAATGCCATAAGACAGAATATAAATTGCTTTGTTTTTCATCCATTTGGGGTTCCATTTTCAACAAGAGGGAAAGAACAAAGAAGTCCGTTATTAAATTCAACCCATATATTTAAATAATGAACAATTTGATATTGTAAGCTCTCTCAGCATCTGAGGGTTTACATCTCTGAGTTATCATTGTACCAAAGTGATGATGTGATCAGGGAAGATTTAGAAAGGGTGAAGGAATTTTTCAGTTCATTTCGGTTCAGTTCAGTCACTCAGTCGTGTCCAACTCTTTGTGACCCCATGAATCGAGGCATGCCAGGCCTCCCTGTCCATCACCAGCTCCCAGAGTTCACCCAAACTCATGTCCATCAAGTCAGTGATACCATCCAGCCATCTCATCCTCTGTCGTCCCCTTTTCCTCCTGCCCCCAATCCCTCCCAGCATCAGGGTCTTTTCCAATGAGTCAACTCTTTGCATGAGGTGGCCAAAGTACTGGAGTTTCAGCTTCAACATCAGTCCTTCCAATGAACACCCAGGACTGACCTCCTTTAGGATGGACTGGTTGGACCTCCTTGCAGTCCAAGGGACTCTAAAGAGTCTTCTCCAACACCACAGTTCAAAAGCATCAATTCTTCGGCGCTCAGCTTTTTTCACAGTCCAACTCTCACATCCATACATGACCAATGGAAAAACCGTAGCCTTGACCAGATGGACCTTTGTTGGCAAAGTAATGTCTCTGCTTACTCTCTAAAATGAACCATAGAAAGCCTACAGACAGTTGTAAAGGGCCAGTATGGATGAAAAATGTTTAACTCAATTAAGTGTTTTCGGGGTACCTATTCAGGCTCAAACTGAAATATTTTAATTCCACCTTCAGTGCTATTTAGTAACTTCCATAAACCTATCACAGCTGTTCTAGGACCCCAATTAATGTTACCAAATTTCAATGATGGTATAAAAAATTAAATTGCATCTATGATCCAAAATTCCCATTTCCATCCATCATGAATATTGACACTTCTTTTCCTTCGGTTTCCCAAGAGCAGCAACAAAAACCATTGAGAACCTGCTGTGTGACAAGAGACTTGCTAGATGCTGTGGGTAATACAAGATGAATGACATAATCCTTGACCTTAAAATGCTCACAGTCTAGTCTTCAGAGGAATGAATCAGTTATTATTCACTCTACAATACATAGTCATCCTTGGCATGGGTCAGGCTCACAGTGCAGTGTGATGACTGCTATGACAGGAATAGAATGGTTTCATTAGGTGAACAAATGAGTAAAGATAACCTCTATGGGCAAAAATCATCAAGGAAAGCTTCAAAGAGGAGGTTCCAGTCCTTTTACAGGCACTGCAACTAAGGAACAAAGAAAGAAGTTCTTCTACTCCCTCTCTCTGCATTTTCCAGAATGATCTTTTAAAAATGCAAAATTCCAGACTTCCCTGGTAGTCCAGTGGTTGGGAGTCCACCTCCCAATGCAGGGGACACAGGTTCCATCCGTGCTCTGGGAGGATCCCACATGCCACATGGCAACTAAGACCCTACGTCAGAACTAACCCTGTGCTCTAGAGCCTGAGAGCTGCACAAAACAGAGCCCACATGCTGCAGCTACTGAAGTCTGCTCACCACAGAGCCCGTGCCCCACAACAAGAGAAGCCACGGCACACATTGCAACTCGAGAGCAGCCCCTGCTCACTGCAAGGAGAGAAAGCCCACTCGCAGCAAGGAAGACCCAGATGAAGCCAAAAATAAAAATAAATTTATTTTAGATGCAAAATTCCTTATATTACTTCCCTGCTTTTCACTCCTCATGGCTTCCTGTAACATTTGGGATAATATGACACATCAGTGCTTTCAGATCTGGTCCCAGGTTGCCCTTTCAGCCTCAGCTTCCTATGTTGGCTGCTACTGGCTCCTCCACCTTATCCCACACCACTGTCCCCTGTAACTCATTTAGCTTCAGCCAAAGTGCATTTAGGGTTTACCAACATGCCTTTCCTGCCTGGGAAGGATTGTAACCATCCATTTTGCCTGACTAACTCATTCCTCAGCCTTTAATTTACATATTATTTCTTCTGAAAAGCCTTTCCTGACTTCCCCTACATGTCACAAGGTCTTATCACATCATTACTTTTTTCCTTATTTACACTATTCATTAAAGTTATGTATTTATTTGTAAGAATGCATAGTTCACAGAAGCTCATTGTGAATATTGCTAGTCACTTTACTCCCTGTGCAGAGCAATCAGTATTTACTGGAAAGCGTTTGAGTGGATAAAATAGGCATGCTCTCTGCCTCTCCCTGGATCCACTAAAACTGTGATAATCCAAAGGCAGCAGATAGGAGCAGGGGAAGAGACAGAAACAGAATGCCTGGTAAACTACAAATACCAGCTAACAAATAACCAATATTGACAGGAAATATATTCTTACTCTTGTGATTGGGACCCCATTAGCTTTGTGTTAGGCACATTCTATGGGCTTCCCGGGTGGTGCTAGTGGTAAAGAATCTGCCTGCCAATGCAGGAGGCTAGAGAGGTAAGTTTGATCCCTGGGTCAGGAAGATCCCCTGGACAAGGAAATGGCAACTCATTGCAGTAGTCTTGCCTGGAGAATCCCATGGACAGAGGAGCCTGGTAGGCTACAGTCCGTAGGGTCACAAAGAGTTGGACACGACTGAAGTGACTTAGCCCACACAAAGGCACATTCTATGATATCTAAATACAGCATACCATGTAATTCTCACAGTTATTTTTGCCTCCATTTTACAGGTGAGAATTCTGAAGCACAGAAAGAGTAAATGACTCATCCAAGCTCACTCATCTAGGAAAGGATAGAGACAGATTTCACAGCCAGGCAATATGCCTGCAGAGTTCACACAATTAACCATTATCCTCTGTTGCCTCTTGGAAGCAGCAAACAATTATTTATTATAGAACAAGCAGCAAATGAAGATGGTCTAGGACCAAAATACAGAGGATAATGGGGCATTAAAGTGGGATCTCAGGACAAGAAAAAAACCATATTTTTTAAAATAATGAAACAAAAAAGAGATAAGAGTTTGCTGTTTGCAGAACATATGGAGCCTATGAAAAGCTACTCTTTTATGTAATCTCATACAAATTTACATCAAATTAAAAAACTTAGGCTATACAACAACTGTAGATCTAAAACAGCTAAAATGGCATAATAATTTGCCTCTACTTTCTCTTGTGCTTGAGCAAGGATTCACAAGTATTTTCTTCTTCTAAATTAGGTATTTGCTTTAATATCTAAAAATAATTTTAAGTTAATACAGAAGACTCTTGATGTTGGTTCACAAGACCTAGTCTCTTGGCTTTTTAGAATTGTCCATCAGTATAATGCTTTTCATATATGTTTTGTGTGACACGTGGGAGATTCTGGTTTTGATCAAAGTCTTCTTTTTTAATCAAAGACCCCAAATACTTACATGAAAAGAAAAAGTGTGAATGTGCTAGTCACTCAGGTCATGTCGGAGTCTTAGCAATCCCATGGACTGTAGCCCACTAGGCTTGTCTGTCCATGGGATTCTCCAGGCAAGAACACTGGAGCAGATTGCCGTTTCCTTCTCCAGGGGATTTTCTTCATTGAACCTGGGCCTCCCATATTATAGGCAGATTCCTTACCATCTGAGCCACCAGGGAAGCCCCCAAATACTCACACACTCATCATCAATGTAAAATTCTTCTTTTCTTGGGAAGAAGATTGAAGTAACAAAGCTCATTATTATTTTAAGCAAGCAGGCACACACACAATTTCTGTGTGCTCCTTTCTCAGAAATACTAATACCACATCATTACAGACTTCTTATGAGGAAGATGACAAAAATGTGAGGAATCTTCCCAGGACCTCAAATGAACCAATGGCATGATATTTTCTGACTTGACTGAATAAATGGGATATGAACTCTGCCCATGATTACCACCTGTTTAGAAGCAGACACTTAATTTGGGGCCAAACAGTCTATTCCAGCTGCACTGAAAGACTGGGGGTTCAGATTGAGGTGGACATATGAAAAAAGAGGAAATCTTTCAAGAGCAGAAGGCTGAATATACCAGAATGTTTGTAACATTGTTGTGATAGAGCATAAAGGAACATACAGAAATATATTTACTGGTCTTTAACTATCATCATATTCAGGAACTATAATTTCTTTGCTTATTTTTAAAGATGCAAGATTAGACCTCATCATAAGAATGGACTCATTCATGAATTTGAAAAGTATTTAACATATCTGATATATATATGGAATGAATGAACAGACTGAGCAGGTAGAAGACAAAGATGCTGGCAGTCATAAAATCTCAATTTTTACCTATTTTATATTTGGGGGCCGCATGGAAGATTTTATTTGACAAGATATTCTGTCAGTTAGAGAAAAGCTTGAAAACCAGTACTGCCTATAATACCCCTCCTCGATCAGTTCCTTAGAGCAGAGGTTTTCGAAGTTTATTCAAGTGTCATTTTGTAACACTTGCCATATGGGGTTCCCTCATTTCACAGAAGAAATATAAAGTCCTAAACAAAGTGACTTGCCACCCACTTAACAATGGCATAACAAGGACTAAAATTCTGGTAACCTGGATTTAGTCCAAATGTTGTTCCAATTACAGTGCTTACATTTGCTACCTCTAAATTAAAGGATTTTTTTTTTTCTTTCTTTCTGAGCTATCAAGGAAGCCTCCTCTAATCTGGGAGAATTTTCAGCCATTTTTTTTTTTTTAAGGGCTTGCATTGAATGCACTGTCAGAAAGGATGTTGTTTGTTTTTGTTTTAGCAAAATTGTACTTACACTTTAAAGATCATGCTAAAACTCATGCAAAAAAGAGTTTAGGACAAAGCAATTCATTTATGAATTCATATATCAATGTACTCAAATACTCTTATTCATTTACCAATTACCTGACAATCATTCACTGAGCATTATTGAGGGCTATGTACTGAATAAGCCCTGAGAATACATCGATGAAAAGGCATGATCTCTGTCTTCAAGGATTATACAGTCTAAGCAGAGTAGCAGAATGGGATTGAACAATTGATGTAAATAGTTACTGATATATTATTGAAATAGTAACAGCAAACCGGAAGGTTATATAAGACTGCAAAGGAGAACCAGGAAAGGATTCATAGAGAAGATAAATCAGAAATGTGCTCTTGTAGGATAACTAAAATTTTATCAGGAATGTAAAGGACAGTAGTCAATTCCCAAATAAAAAAAGACTTTATCTCACTGATCTTCAGCTACTAGTAAGAGCCCAATGAATGATTACAGAATGTTTAACAAGTCATTTGATCCTTCTAATCTTGTATGTCTATCGATGGAAAACCGGGGATTTGTTGTATGTATTTTTGATGTGGTTGCAACCATATATGATCAATATTAAACATGGCTAAAATGTTGTATGCTTTAAAATGAAGACAGCAGTTAATATTTCTGATTTTAGCAATAAGCATTTATAGATTCTCCAATATAAACTACATTCAGTGCAAGCCAGTAGTTTTATAAGGAAAGCACTCTGAAACTGGATTCAATTCTAGGTTGAGAAACCAACTTTATCGTGTACAATACTGGGGGATTTTAGCAATTTTCATGACCTCTCAGAGATTCGTTCTTCCTTATAAAAACAGGCACAATGCCTCCTATCTCACAGTGTTATCGTGAGGATTAAATGAAATAGGCAGATATGCCTTGCAGGGTCTTGAATGTAATAGATCCTCATTAAGTGGCTTGCTGAATCACAATCCCATCAAAACATTTCAGTTAAGTCTTATCTCTTGACACCTCACCACAAAGATGCCCTCTTTCAACTTCTTTCCTTTAAAAAAACACACAACTGAAATAACACAACCTTATATAACTGTGCTCTAGAGCTATTTATGCCTGAATTTTATTACTAAGAGAATATAACAACTGCTTCACAGGGCAAAGTCTCCAAGGATTCAACCAGGGGGTCAAGATGAATCTGACAAGGTAAATATTACAAACATTACAAAAGGGCAAACCATAAGATGAGAGAATATAGTATCTGAAATGGCATTAATCCCAAGTCCTTTAAACTACAATCCATTCATGAATGACAAGTGGAAATAACAATACTGAAAAATTATTATACAATCATCAATGTAAGATGGGTTTCCCTGGTGGCTCAGACAGTAAAGAATCTGCTTGCAATGCAGGAGACCTGGGTTTGATCCCTGGGTCAGGAAGATCCCCTGGAGGAAGGCATGGCAACCCACTCCAGCATTCTTGCCTAGAGAATCCCTTGGACAGAGGGGCCTGGAGGGCTACAGTCACAAAGAGTCAGACACGACTGAAACAGCTTAATACAGACACACATGTGTGTGTAAAAATAGAGAGTATACGGATGAAAGAGAGCAAGAAAGAGAGATATTTGGGGCCCCTGGATCAGATATCCTCAATATGAAGATTAGGAGAATATGTTGCCTCACCAATTTAGGGACAACGCCCCTTGTCAGCTCGAAAGTAGTTATGGAATGAGACCGACGCCCCTTTTCCCTAGGCAACATAATTCTCCTAAAAGAAAAGGGGGGAATGAGAGAGTCAGTTCCTAGGCAGGTTGATAGGGAGTCTAGGGGTCCCCAAGGAGAGAGGGGTCTGGAATTCTCAAGGAGGAAGAAAGGACAAACTTTTTTTCTTTCTCCACATTCCTTAGGATTATATAACAATAATGTATCCTGCCTGAGGACAGTCTTTGGATTAAACCTTCTGTTATCTTAAAATGTTAATTATGGGAGTAGACCTGGTCTTTACAAGGATGTATCTTGTCTGAGGACAGTGTTATCTTAAAATGTAAATTATGAGAGTAGGTCTGATGAGGTCTTTACAACCTCCAGATAGTCTTTGGATTATATAACTTCATTGTTAACACTAGCAAGCAGGTACTCTTTCTGCCCCCTTCTGATGCCTATGTCAGAAGCTTTCTCTATCTCCTTTATACTTTAATAAAACTTTATTACACACACACACACACAAAAAGATTACATAAAAGAGACACAGCAATTGAGAGAAATGTCTAATATGTGGTAGAAGACATTCCATAATGAACTGTCAAGTGAATGACCTATAAAACAACAAAAGAAGATAAACATGAATACATGGATTCACAGAATTTAATGAAGAAGTGAAGCACACAGTAAAATCAACATAGAAAAAAAAGGCCAAATTGGAAGCAACAGAAAGCCAAATAGGTCATGCTGAAATATATTTAGGGAACATACAAACATAAATAACACTAAGTAAATTGGAAATTAACAAAGAGTTTAAAGGGGCTGGAGAAATAATGACAAAAAAGAAGCAAGCAACATATAATTAATATTTCTGAAAAAGGAACCAAAAAATAAAAAGGCATTAATATGAAGCAAATATCTAAAGATATGATTTAAGACAGCTTGGTTAGAAATAAAAGAACACTGAAGAACGTTACAGTGTGGTCCAGGAAAAAGTGACCGATAACATTCATCTCTTGGTAAAGTTAACGGACTCAAAAGTGAAAAAAGAATCTAGAAAAAAGTAGATTCTAATAAAAAATATAAGCCAGTAATAAAACTTCTAAAAATAAAAATTTCTATCAGTGTATCATATGCAATTGTACAGTCTATTTTCTTATCTCTAGTTTCTTCTGTTCAGCTTAACGTCACTGAGTTCCGTTTTGTCACATCCACCAGTACTTCATTCTTTTTTTAATGTATAGTGCTGATTAGTATTCCACTTTGTAAATATATAAAAATTTGTTTATCCTTTCTCCTACTGAAAAACAATTGAGTTCCTACCATTCGAGGGTATTTATGAATAACTGCTAAAAATGTTTTGTACAGGTTTTAAGTGTTCACATATATTCATTTTTCTTAGTAACTACCTAGGTGTGAAATTTCTGAATATAGTCACAGAGTATGTTTAAATTTAAAAGAAACTACTAAGCAGTTTTCCACAGTGGTTTTAATATTTTATATAACCCACAGCAAAATATGAAAATTCCAGTAGTTGCAAATTCTCACCAGCATTTGGTAATGTCAGCTTTATTTTTTTAACTTTAGACCTTTGACAAGGTTTGAAATGGTGTCAAATTGTGGTTTTAACTTTCATTTGCCAGATACGATTAGTAATGTTGAGAACTTTGTCAAGTGTCATTGGCCTTTGGCATATCATATTTTATGAAGTGTCTAATCAAATGCATTGACTATTTTAATTTAGTTATCTGTGTTTTCATTATTAATTTTTGTAGGCATTCATTATACATTGATATTTATCCTTCAGTAGATATATCTCCTCCAATTTGTGGCATGCCTATTCAGTTTAATAAAAGTGTTATGTAGTGAGAAATTTTTAGTGAATTACTGAACTCACACTATAAATTTTTTTCTTTTACATTTGGTATCATTTATACTCTAAGATCGGAGAAGGCACTGGCACCCCACTCCAGTACTCTTGCCTGGGAAATCCCATGGACGGAGGAGCCTGGTAGGCTGCAGTCCATGGGGTCACTAAGAGTCGGACACGACTGAGCAACTTCACTTTCACTTTTTACTTTCATGCATTGGAGAAGGAAAATGGCAACCCACTCCAGTGTTCTTGCCTGGAGAATCCCAGGGACAGGGGAGCCTGGTGGGCTGCTGTCTATGGGGTCACACAGAGTCGGACATGACTGAAGTGACTTAGCAGCAGCATACTCTAAGATATTTGCCCACCCAAAGTCACAAAGAGCTTTTCACATTTGTTCTTCTAAAAGTTTTACGATCTTATCCTTTATGTTAAATACTATAATCTTTCCAGGTGACACCAATGGTAATGAATCTGCCTGCAATGCAGGAGACACAAGAAACGCAGGGTCGGGAAGTTCCCCTGGAGGAGGAAATAGCAACCCACTCCAGTATTATTGCCTAAAAATCTCATGGACAGAGGAGACTGGTGGATACAGTCCAGGGGGTCACAAAGAGTTAGATGTGACTTTATAATTTTATTCTTTATGTTAAATATTATGGTCCATATGAAATTAATGTTTACAACCCACTCCAGTATTATTGCCTAAAAATCTCATGGACAGAGGAGACTGGTGAGTACAGTCCAGGGGGTCACAAAGAGTTAGATGTGACTTTATAATCTTATTCTTTATGTTAAATATTATGGTCCGTATGAAATTAATGTTTATATGTGATGGGAGACAGGACCAATGGTCATGTTGTTCCAATGTTTATCCAGTTGTTAAAGTGTGATTTTAAAAATTAACATATCTGAAGTAAAAATAACCTATTGAAATTTGCTAACTTTAAGCTAAATAATGTACCAATTTCTATAACATAAACACAATCAATATATATAATATTTCCATCATTCCAAAGAGTACTCTCTTGCCCATTTGCAATAAATCCCTTCTCCTACAACTAGCTCTTGCAACCTCCAATATGCTTCTTGTCCGTAAGCTTGCCTTTTCTACAACTGAATATTTTCCTCCCTCATCTTCACATCAATTTAATATGAATAAAATAATATACCATGTAATCTTTCATGTGTAGCTTCTTTCATTCAAGATAATGCTTTTGAGATCAATTCATGTTGTCATGTGTATCAGGAGTTTTACTGTTACTGCTGAATAGTATTTCATGATATGGATGTACCAATTTGCTTATCCATTAACTGATTAATAGATATTTGAATTGTTCTGAGGTTTGGGTTACCATGAAAAAAGTTACAGTAAACATTCAAATATAATAAAACATTTGTTAAAAACATATGTTTTAATTTATCATGGGTATATACCTATTGTCACCCTGCTTATTTAACTTGTATGCAGAGTACATCATGAGAAACGCTGGGCTGGAAGAAGCACAAGCTGGAATCAAGACTGCCGGGAGAAATATCAATCACCTCAGATATGCAGATGACACCACCCTTATGGCAGAAAGTGAAGAAGAACTAAAGAGCCTCTTGATGAAGGTGAAAGAGGAGAGTGAAAAACTTGGCTTAAAGGTCAACATTCAGAAAACTAAGATCATGGTATCTGGTCCCATCACTTCATGGCAAATAGATGGGGAAACAGTGGCTGACTTTATTTTGGGGGGTTCCAAAATCACTGCAGATGGTGACTTCAGCCATGAAATTAAAAGACGCTTACTCCTTGGAAGGAAAGCTATGACCAACCTAGACAGCATATTCAAAAGCAGAGACATTACTTTGTCAACAAAGGTCCGTCTAGTCAAGGCTATGGTTTTTCCAGTAGTCATGTATGGATGTGAGAGTTGGACTATAAAGAAAGCTGAGCGCCAAAGAATTGATGCTTTTGAACTGTGGTGTTGGAGAAGACTCTTAAGAGTCCCTTGGACTGCAAGGAGATCCAACCAGTCCATCCTAAAGGAGATCAGTCCTGGGTGTTCATTGGGAGGACTGATGTTGAAGCTGAAACTCCAATATTTTGGCCACCTGATGCGAAGAACTGACTCATTATATGAGACCCTGATGTTGGGAAGGACTGAAGGCAGGAGGAGAAGGGGATGACAGAGGATGAGATGGTTGGATGGCATCACTGACTCAACGGACATGAGCTTGGGTAAACTCTGGGAGTTGGTGATGGACAGGGAGGCTTGGCATGCTGCGGTTCATGGGGTTGCAAAAAGTCAGACACGACTGAGCGACTGAACTGAACTGAAATACCTAGGACTAGGATATTTGAGTCATTGGGTAAATGTATGTTCAACTTCATTAAAAAAAGACTACCAAGCTGTTTAAATCTAAACTATTTGGCATTCTCCTTAGCAGTGAATGAGTTCCAAATGCTCTGCATGCTTGTCAAAACTTGCTATCAGGATTTTTTCATTTGTTTATTTTCTTACTTTACCATTCAATGGGAGTGTAATGATATCTTATCGTGGTTTGGATTTACATTTCCCTAATTACCAATAATATGGAGCATCTTTTTATTGAAGCATAATTGATTTACAATATGTGTTAGTTTCAGGTGTACAGCAGCATGATTCTGCATTTTGTTGGGTTTTTTTACCTTTTATTTTGTATTGAGGTATGGCCAATTAACAACGTTGTGATAATTTCAGGTGTACAGTGAAGGGACTCAGCCATATGTATACACATAGCCATTTCCCCCAAATTGAGCATATTTTCATGTATTTTTCATTTATATATCTTCCTTCATGAATTATGTGTTCAAATATTTTGTTTATAATTTTATCTGGTTATTTTTCTCTTTCCTGATGTGTAGAAGTTATTTACGTATTCTAAAAACTAATTTTATACCAGACATGTATTTTGCAAATATTTCCTCTAAAGCTAAGGTATGTAGCTCTATTTTCTGATAGTGTCTTTCATAAAGCAATTCTTTTAAGTTTTTATATTTTACAATTTATTTATTTATTTAGTGTGCTTTTAGTGTTATAAGAAATCTTTAACCCATGGTCACATAGATTATCATACATTTTCTACCAGAAATTATATATATATATATATTTCAGTTCCTGTATAAATCTAAATTCCAAATTGAATTTTTTAAATATATGGCATGAATTATGATCCAGATTATGTTTCTCCATATGCAAGTTAAAATATCCAGCACTTAAGAGTTGAAAACAGTATTGTTTTCCTCACTGAATTACTTAGGTGCTGTACTCTAAAAATTATTTTATCATATATGCATGAACTCCCAGTGGTCTTTAGTATCTATCCCTACATCACACTGTCCTAAAATCAGTTACTATAACTCCTCTAATTCTATTTTCCTTTTTCGAAATTGTTTAGCAATTTTGAAAGAGAAAAGAAGCAACAGATCCAGGAGCTCAGTTTTCCTATGAAGGAGGACTATCAGCTAATCACCATAGCCACAGCCAGTGGGGCAACCGAAACGTGAGGGCTGATTGTAAACATTTCCAGAGACCTCAGAAGGTGGGCACTACCTTTGCAGTCTCCCTCTGCTGCATTCTAAAATGCCAACACCTATTGAAAGGGGGCTCCTCCATGTCTTATGCCTCAGTATTTATATCTGGTGCCCCAGTTTTTGTAGCTGAGATTGTCTTTGAATGCCTGGCTCTTGTGTCCAGGGATTTCTGGGTCCCATGGGACTGCAACAACAGAAAAGACACTTCTTGGCAGCCTACCACCCTCAGGGCACAAAATCAACCACAGACTGAAACACATCTCCAGTTTTTTTGTGTGAAAGTGTCCTATTTGCTTAATCTGGAGCTTTGGCCCGAGGGGCAAGCTTCAGGTATAGTGCACATCTACAGGTCTACACAGGGGCTCTCAGTAAACATAGGCCAGGGACGCCATCCTGGTGCTCTCTCTCTGCCCCACTACAGCACTGATTCTCCCCAAAAGAAGCTTACATTCTTGGAACCTCAATTTTTATCACCACTGCACAGGAGACAGCTCCAGGTGATCTGGTCTGTTGGCCATCAGGGCTAATTCTTATGGTTTCACAGGACAGTATACATCTGCATACTTTAAAAGCTGCTGACTGAGTGTCTGGCTGTCAATCAGTCTAAATCTAGATGCTGACCAAGATACTCTTCTGTGGGACATTGAAAAGTCTAGGCAGAACCTGAAAAACTGGGGGCTATTAAAAATTAAACAAGTTTTTCAGATAATCACAAAGGTTCTGGAGATAACCAAAAACTAGGGCACTACATTTATACAATGAAAAATAAAATTCAACATCCATTTATGATTTTTAAAACTTTCAATGAAGTCATTATAGAGAAAACATAATATAATAATGGTTATATATGACAAACCCACAGCTAACATCATACTCAGCAGTGAAAAGCTGAAAGTTTTTCTTCTAAGATCAAGAAAAAGACAAGAGCACCAATTCTCACTGTTTATTCAACATATTATTGAAGTTCAAACCAGAGTCATTAGGCAATAAAAATACAGTCATCCAAATTGGAAAGGAAGAAGGAAAATTGTCACTATTTGCAGATGACATGACACTGTATATAGAAAATCCTAAAGACTATCGAAAAATGTTAGAACCAATTAAATAATGCAGAAGAGTTGCAGGATACAAAATAAATATGCAAAATCTGTTGGATTTCTATACATTAATAACAAGCTATCAGAAGCAAAGGTCTTCCCCAGTGGCTCAGTAGTAAAGAATCTGCCTGCAATGCAGAAGGCCTGGGTTTAATTCCTGGGTTAGGAAGATCCCCTGGAGAAGGAAATGACTACCCACTCCAATATTCTTGCCGGGGAAATCCCATGAACAGAGAAGCCTGGCAGGTTACAGTCCATGGGGTCACAAAAGAGTTAGATATGACTCAGCAACTAAACAGCAACACCATGAGAAGCAAAATTAATAAAACACTCACATTTACAATTGCATAAAAAAGAATAAAATGCATAGGAATACATTTAGCCAAGGAGGTAGATGACCTGTATACTGAAAAGTATAAGACATTGATGAAAGAAACTGAAAAGACACAAACAAATGTGAAGATATTCTGTGTTCATGGATTTTAAAAATTAACATTATTAAAATGTCCATACTATTGAAAGCAATCTACATATTCAGTACAATCCCTACCAACATTCTATTGGCATTCTTTATAAAAACAGAACAAACAATCCTAAAATTTACATGAAACCATAAAAGACCCTGAATAGTTGGAACAATATTGAGAAAGAAGAACAAAGCTGGAAGAAATCATGCTCCTTGATTTCAAACTATACTACAAAGGTATAGTAATCAAAATCATGTGGTTTGGGCACAATAATAGACACATAGATCAGTGGAACAGAGTACAGACCCCAGAAATAAACACACTCATCTATGGTACTTTAATATTTAAAAAAAAAAAAAAACAAGAATATACAGTGAACAACACATTCAATAAATGGTGTTAGGAAAACCAAATATCACATGAAAAAAAAAGGGAAAAAAAAGAAACTAAAGAAACTAGACTTCTATTTCACACTGTACACAAAAATTAACTCAAAGTGGATTAAAGTCTTGAGTATATAAGACCAGAAACCATAAAACTAGAAGAAAATATAGGCAGTAACCTCTTTCATATCAGTTTTGGATATGACCCTAAAACAAAGGCAACCAAAGCAAAAATAAACAATGTGGACTACATCAAACTAAAAAACTTCTTTACAGCAAAGGAGATCATCAACAAAATGAAAAGACAACCTTCTGAATGAAGGAAAATGTTTGTAAATCATATATCTGATAAGGAGGTAATACCCAAAATATATAAGAAACTCAAACAACTCAACAGCAAAAAAGAACAATTTAAAAACTGGCAGAGGATCTGAATAGATATTTTCCAAAAAGACATAGAGTACCAACAGGTACATAAAAAGATGTTCAATATCACTAATCATTAGGGAAACGCAAATCAAAACCACAATGAGATATCACCTCACACCTATTTGAATGGCTATTACCAAAAAGATAAGAAATAATAAGTGCTGGCAAGGATATGGAGAAAAAGGAACCCTTGTACACTGTTAGTGGAGATGTAAATTTGTGCAGCCACTGTAGAAAAACAGTATCTCAAAAAATCAAAAATAGAACTACTATTCAGTTCAGTTCAGTCCAGTTCAGCCGCTCAGTCATCTACAACTCTTTGCAACACCATGGACTGCAGCACACCATACCATATGATCCAGCAATTTTAACTTTGGGTATTTATCTGAAGAAAATGAACACACTAATTCAAGAAGATATATGCATCCCCATGTTCACTATAGCATTATTTACAATAAGCTATAAAAATAATCTAAGTGGTGTCCATTAGTAGATGGAAATCCCCTCAAGATAATTGCATACACTTCTTTCTTTTGCATGTCCATCCTCCTCCATATATCCAAATTCTTTAAAATCAAGTTAAATATCATCTCTCTCAGGGGACTCTATGCCTCTCTCAACGCTGACTACAGTGTACGTGCATGCTAAGTCGGTTCAATCGAGTCTGATTTTTGCGACCCTGTGGACTGTGGTCTGCCAGGCTCCTCTGTTCATGGGATTCTCCAGGCAAGAATATTGGACTGGGTTGCCATTCCCTTCTCCAGAGGATCTTCGGGACCCAAGGATTGAACCCGGGTCTCCCAGGTGGCAGGCAGATTCTTTACCATCCTGAGCCACAAGACTTTCATTCTTCTTTAATTGATCAATATTACCCTGTCTCCAACTAAGTGTGTGAAAACATGCATTTTTCAATCTTTTACAATGTCTAGTTTTTTTAAGTTAAGTTGGTTTGGATACTTGAGTTACCAGAGTGGGGGCAGAAATAATACTGAGATATGAATATTTGCATTTGCTATGGTATCTAATGTATCCATTGATTTAAATTTCAGAACTCTCTAGCTTCCAAAGTAAAAAATGTTTAGATTTTAACTGTATTAAAATAAACATATAACTCAATGTACTTAAACACACATATTCACATATACAATTACATATGATTGGACATAGAAATGGCCTTTCCATGAACATGCAAACCAACATAAAGCAAATACTTTTTTTGGTTTTATTTAAGTAAAAGAACTGAAACTGAATTTGAAAAATAAGCAAAGATGATATTGGATTTTGCCATGGGGGTGGAAATAAATTCATAAGCTTTAAATTACAGAAATTCCCTTACAGTTCCAGCAATTCAAAATTGCTCATACAGATCTTCCTCCATTTATAATGGAGTTATGTGCCAATAAACCAATTGTAAGTTGAAAATATCTTAAGTCAAAAATGCATTTAATACACCTAGCCTACTGAACCTCGTAATTTAGCCCAGTCTACCTTAAACTTCCTTGAAACACTTACATTAGCCTACAGTCTGGCAAATCACCTAACACAAAGCGTATTTTAAAAATAAAATGTAATTCATTGCTCATGTAATCTATTGAATATTGTACTGAAAGTGAAAGAGAGAATAGTTGTCTAGGTATAGAATAGTTGCAAGTGTATCAGTTGTTTATCTTCACGATCACGTGGCTGAGTGAGATCTGTACCTCACTGGCACCACCCAACAACATGAGAGTACCCTACTGCATACAGCTAGCTTGGGAAAAGATCAAAAGTAAATATCAGAAGTAAGCTTTCGGCTGAATATATTTCGCTTTCACACCATTGAAAAGTTGAAAAATAGTTAAGTCAAATCACTGTAAGTTGAAAACCATTTTGTATTTTCAACAGTACAAATTAAGGCTTTAAAACATTTTTAATTGAGGTATACTTGGTGTACAGACTATGTAAATGTGAAGTTTACAACACAGTGATTCACAATTTTAAGGTTATATTCCATTTATAGTTATTATAAAATATTGGCTATATTCCTTGTGTTGTACTGTATCTCCTTGTAGTTTATTTATCTTATGCTCAGATATTGTCATGTCCCACTCTTTGCGATGCCAAGGACTGTAGCCCACCAGGCTCTTCTGTCCATGGGATTCTCCTGGCAAGAATACTGGAGTAGATTGCCATTTCCTCCTCCAGGAGATCCTCCTCACCCAGGGACTGAACCCACATCTCTTACATCTCCTGCATTGGCAGGCAGATTCTTTACCATGAGTGACAGTAATTTTTACCTCTTAATCCCTTGCCCTTATACTGCCCCTCCCCCTTCCCTTCTCTCCACTGGTAACCACTAGTTTGTTCTCTATGAATCTGTTTCTTTTTTTTTTTGCTTTGCTATATTCATTATTTTGTTTTATTCTTTATATTCCACATATAAACTATATCACACAGTATTTGTCTTTCTCTGTCTTGCTTATTTCACTTAGTACAAGGGTCCCTAAGCCTTGAGTCACAGACCATACAGGGCCACACAGCAGGAGGTGAGAAGCAGGTGAGCGAGTGAAGCTTCATGTATATTTACAGGGAATTCCCATCACTTCATCCCACCCCCGTCTGTGAAAAAACTGTCTTCCAGGAAACCTGTCCCTGGTGCCATAAAAGTTGCCAACTGCTGACTTAGTATAATACCCTCCGAGTCCATCCATATTTTTGCAAGTGGCAAAATTTCATTCTTTTTATGGTTGTACACTATTCCATTGTATTGTATAAGTATTTGTGTGTGTCTGTGTGTGTATTTGTGTATGCTGGGACTTCCCAAGTGGCACAGTGTTAAAGAATATACCTACCAATGCAGGAGATGCAGACTACATCTTCTTTATCCAGTCATCTGCTGTTGGATACTGAAATTGCTTCCATATCTTGGCTGTTGTAAATAATGCTTCAAAGAACATTGGGGTACACATATCTTTTCAAATTATAGTTTTCATTTTTTTTTAAGATAAATACCCAGGAGTAAAATTGTTGGGTCATATGATAGTTTTATTTTTAGTTTTTTGTGGTTTTTTTTTTTGGGGGGGGGGGGAAATCTCCATACTCTTTTCCATAGTGGCCACACCAATTTAAATTCCCACAAATAGTGTATGAGCAAGTATCTCCATGACATTGTCTACATTTATTATTTGTGGCCTTTTCTACGATAGCCATAAGGTTTTTCTAAATCTATGGATTAGCTATTTAATCTGAAGATGGCTGAACTTTAAAACTATTGGGTTAACCAAACTAATAGCTATTCAAACTTAGCATGATTCAGTTGGAGAACATTTAACCTTTGGCAGCATTACGAATCCAGTGAAGGCTCTAAAATAGGAAGGAATATGCACTACGTTTATCATTCATAGCAATAGTTATTGTATACTCTGTAATATATAATAACATAGAATTCTAGCTTTTCCATGAGGATGTCTACTGAACACAATGGCCCAAACCGAAGGAAACTTCTGAGCAAAGGAACACTATAGCCCATAATGTTGATGCACCATGTCTGTTCTAGGGCCCCCACCAGCACAGCAGTCACATAATGCGAGGCCTGCTAGAGTGCATTAGGAAGACGTCCCTGTCCCTCCCCTGGCCAACTCTCAGTCAGATGCCAAGTTATCTGGATAAATATTTTCAGCAACAGCATGTGCCTTCCTTGGTTTCAATTCTAAACATACTTGATATTATGGAGCATTTTTATTTTTCAAAAAACTTTATATTTAGTTTTATATTTTTTAGCAATTAGCTATAAATTCCCGACAGTATAAATATTAAGATGTGAAAGGCAAGATATTAATAATAGAGTTTGCATAACATTTCACAGTTTTACAAAGCCCTTTCACACAGGAATCTCATCTAATTCTTTTCACCCCATTAGGTAAGAGTGTTCATGGTACCAGTCTATGGCCTGTTAGTGAGAAACTCTATTTCTAGGCAGGTTGATTAGAAGTCCAGGATCCCCAAGAAAGAGAGAGGGGTCTGGAGCTCTCAAAGAAGAAGGATATAGGGGTCTGGAATTCTCAAGGAGGAGGAAAGGACAAACATCTTTTTTTCTCTACATTCCTTAGTCACATAAAACGTCTTTTTCTTTAAAACTGATGATTATACAACTTAGTTTAAACTCTGTACTAAGGATTATATAAAAACAATGTATCCTGCTTGAGGACAGTTTCTCCTTCTTGAAAGTGAAAGTCGCTCAGTTGCGTCCAACTCTTTGCAACCCCATGGACTATACAGTCCATGGCATGCTCCAGGCCAGAATACTGGAGTGGGTAGCCTTTCCCTTCTCCAGGGGATCTTCCCAACTCAGGGATCAAATCCAGGTCTCCCGATTCATGTGCAGATTCTTTATCAGCTGAACCACAAGGGAAGCCCTTCTCAAAAACCTTCTGACTAATCTTGATATCTTAGAATGTATATTATGGGAGTGGGTCTGGTAAAATCTTTCTGTTGTTAAGTTCTAATTCTGTTATCTTAAAATGTAAATTGTGAGAGTGGGTCTAGTAAGATCTTTACAACATTGAGACATTCTTTTGATTTATTGTAATAACCAATTTAAAAAGTATATAACTCCCTTGCTAACACTAGAAGGGGGCACTCTCTGTCCTCCTTCTGATATCTATGTCAGAAGCTTTCTCTGCCCCTCTTCGTACTTTAATAAAACTCTGCTACACAAAAGCTCCTGAGTGATCCAGACTGGTCCCTGGTACCAAAGATAAATCTTCTTCAGAGATCACGAATCCAACACCATTCACCGTAAGCTATCATTAGGAGCCAAGCCACACAGCAGGATCATAAAAGCCAGTGATCACACTTCTGAAAGCCAGTCAACGACAGACATACACTAGTAACTATGCTTCTACAACAAATTGTCAATCAATCACTAAGCAGTTCTGTGTTATTTTAGGTCTGAAAATACCTAAACTCCAAGCTTCTCAAAAATTTCATGAAATCAAATGCATGATTTTCTCAGAAAGGGCTGAGCCTTAAATGCAAGGCTCTCACAACCTTGTAATAGAAATTCAGTATTTTGTTTCAGATATTTAAAGGTAGTCTCTTCTCTCAACAAAGATGATAATTTATGGATACAGATTTGTTTTTCCTTTTTATTGTTTAAGAATAAATTCTCAGGAAAGTGACTATTAGGCAAATAGCACAATGACGTGTAATGGCATGCATTTTTCTTGAGTTATTTTGATTAACAGTGCTGTCAGCAGTATATAAATATATCTGTGCCTTAACAATTTCAACAATACTGGATGCTATTATATTTTTAAATATCTTCTGACTTACAAGGCATACATTTGGAGTTTAAGATAGTTTCAATGCTTAGTTTTAGATAAATTTTAAGGGCACAGATTGACATGAGTATGAGAAGACCATAAAGGATCCTATGGAAATGAATGGGGAAGGTATAGGAAAAAATTAGGCCCAGTGTGGGTCCTATTGATCACTACAGGCAAAAAAAAAAAGACAATTATAATTTACAGGAATCTTAATTTTTAAGAATGAGTGTTGTAAACTGGGGTCTCTGTGAAAGCAGATATCAAGTCTGAGATCAGAGTTCCAGGTCAATTTTAGGGAGCACTCTCAGGATCCATGCTTCTAAAACTCAGGAAGAGAAAGCAGATCTGGAAGGGGCAGAAGCTGAGTCTCAGTGTAGTTCCAACAAAGGTCTCGAACAAGCCTGTGGCTGTCCTGTGCCCCACGGTGATCAGTCCTTGATGCAGACTGCTCCAGGAAGGGAACAGAACTGTGGAGAAGGCACATGACTGAGGGCAATTCCTGAGAGAACTGAGAGCCATTCATCAGTTCTGATGGAAGGTTTACAATGGTACAGCACAGTATCCATTAATTTAAGGGACCTTTTACAGAGGTATAGGCAGGATTAAGGAAACTGACAAAGAATGGTTAAGCAGCTGAAGACTAGCAACAGTGGGGAATTGTTATCACCCCTCCACCAGAAAGGATAAGGAAGGGTACAGCGCCACTGAAATCTCATAAAAGAGAGAGTCAAGAATGAGGGACCATCTGACAGTAGCTAAAGGAACACAGCCTCTGCAAAACTATGGTCTGGGAGAGAAGACGAGGGGCAATAAACACCTCTATTCTCTTCACCTTCCCTCTCCTCTTCCACTAATGCTTCCCAAAGAGCAAAATCAACAGGATTCCAAAGGATAGGAGCACCTAAGAGGCAAACCTAGAGGTCAGCTTCCTAGAACACAGAGAAGAACAGAGAATGCATTTGGAGGAGCAAACAGAAAGCATAGTCAGGGAAACATTTTGCTACTCAGATTTACATTGTCTGGATGGCCACATACTCAGTCCTGACCTGATTCACTTTTCTTTAAATTCTGAGTCCTCGCTAGTCAAAAGTCATCAGAGGTGTCCTCAGTGGTTGTTATCATAGGTGACTCCTTCTGTCCAGGTATCAGAGTGAAATTGAAGCAGCATAGCTGGAGTTATTGTTCAGATTCTCTTTTCTGGTCAGATCTCACATATAGCCATTGCATCACCGTCTCCTGTCTTATAGTTGAATACTTGGGGAAGCAGTATATACTAAGCTTGGGGAAGGCAAGCCGTCTGCATTTTTCCCTTTTGTTCTTCTATTTAAGAGTCCTTATACAACGCAAGGAAGATACTCAGACCAAGAATAGGATTAGACCTACGCTGGTCTATGCAAGCAGTGAGAAGAGAAAGATGGATGCAACTAATCTGCAAGGGTAAATAGTCCTGAAGTCTGGTTAAGAATCAGTACTCTTCAAATACAGAGTGACCTTGAGTTAAAGTGGAATTGACCATTCCTTCTCCAGTTTCTTTCATATCCTTTGTACTCCAGCTATAAACACTGTACTTGATAAACAACTCCCTTTAAATCTTTCAATGTCTTTATTCATGCTTTTTCTGGGCCTGAAAGCCCACCTAACTGGCTTTCAGCCAATCTTCCCATTTCTTTTAAAATCCAGCTCAAACCATTCTTTTTCTGTAGCTTTCACACTTCTGCTTCCTCTGGTCTGAATTAAATCTTTTTTCATCTGTTCTTCTGGAACACTCTCCATACACATTTACTTTTCATTATTTATGCTCTGTCTGTATTTAGGAACCTAACTCTTCCCTTACTAAGCAGTTTATTTTATATATATCTTAATTACACTCACTAGCAGGTAGTTAACATTTGCTAAAGAAATGAATGACCAAGTAGTATTTCATATGAAACCTTGGCAAACAACAGCACACACCTGTGCTTGCTACACAGTAGGCATGTGTTAGTTCTGGACCTCTTTGTCCTGGGAGCCACTCTTCGCCCCTCCCTAGTTTGGGGTATCTTTAACTTTGACTACTCTATTTCCCAAGAAGCCCTGACAGATGGCTTATGGCTGGTTTCAGCCAATAGAAACACTGATAGAAGATTGGAAGGCAAGAGGAAGAGAAAAACCAGTGTATCAGTTTTCTGCATTTCAACTTCTTTATTTCTAAAATAATAATAGTTATCTCATAGAATATACATGAAGATAAGTACTAAAAGAGTTCAGGTAATACCTGGCATATAGTAAATCCTCAACAAATTAGTTTTTCTCATTATTTAAGTACTTTCTAAAATTTTTCATAATGACTTTATACTCTTTGAAAAGTTCTCTGTTAATTGTGTTAATTTGAAACTGTTACACAGAAACATACTTTTAGACTATGATTCCCAGCCACGAAAATATTTCAGATTTTATGAATAGAAACAATGCTGCTGCTGCTAAGTCGCTTCAGTCGTGTCCGACTCTGTGCGACCCCATAGACAGCAGCCCACCAGGCTCCTCTGTCCATGGGATTCTCCAGGCAAGAACAATGGAGTGGGTTGCCATTTCCTCCTCCAATGCATGAAAGTGAAAAGTCAAAGTGAAGTCGCTCAGTCGTGTCCGACTCCTAGCGACCCCATGGACTGCAGCTCACCAGGCTCCTCCGTCCATGGGATTTTCCAGGCAAGAGTACTGGAGTGGGGTACCACTGCCTTCTCCAATAGAGACAATAATGATTAATAATTCTATATATCTACAATGTATGATTGGAGAAGACAATGGCACCCCACTCCGGTACTCTTGCCTGGCAAATGCCATGGAGAGGAGCCTGGTAGGCTGCAGTCCATGGGGTGGCTAGGAGTCGGACACGACTGAGCAACTTCACCTTCACTTTTCACTTTTATGCATTGGAGAAGGAAATGGCGACCCACTCCAGTGTTCTTGCCGGGAGAATCCCAGGGACAGGGGAGCCTGGTGGGCTGCCGTCTATGGGGTCGCACAGAGTCGGACACGACTGAAGCGACTTAGCAGCAGCAGTAGCACAATGTGTGATAAATTATAAATATGTATTAATCAACACTTTTAAGAACATATATTTTGGGAACTCTGACCACCGATAATTTATATAAGTTACTGAAGAGGACTCTAAAGGATTAGGCTTATGAACTGACACTAATAAAAAAGATTTAATAGTAAAGAAAATATACATCCACCTTACTTTTCTAATTTAATCAATGTCAACTTAATAAAATTTTACACACATATTATATAAATGTACATATCTGTGAATATTTGCTTTGGTCATTTGACAAAATGATAAGTATTTTTCATTGCGTTCTATGATATTCATAAGAAAATTGATGATCCTAAACAACATGCACTTTTTAAAAGAGACTATGTTTTAGTTAATTGAATTTTTGTAAAGATGGACAGCATTAAATTATATAAAGAAATGCTTGTGATTAAAAAAAAAACATACTGTATTACTAACTAGTACTGAGGAAATCACAATAAACTGTGGAAAATTCTGAAAGAGATGGGAATACCAGACCACCTGATCTGCCTCTTGAGAAATTTGTATGCAGGTCAGGAAGCAACAGTTAGAACTGGACATGGAACACAGACTGGTTCCAAATAGGAAAAGGAGTACGTCAAGGCTGTATATTGTCACCCTGTGTATTTAACTTCTATGCAGAGTACATCATGAGAAACGCTGGACTGGAAGAAACACAAGCTGGAATCAAGATTGCCGGGAGAAATATCAATCACCTCAGATATGCAGATGACACCACCCTTATGGCAGAAAGTGAAGAGGAACTCAAAAGCCTCTTGATGAAAGTGAAAGTGGAGAGTGAAAAAGTTGGCTTAAAGCTCAACATTCAGAAAACGAAGATCATGGCATCCGGTCCCATCACTTCATGGCAAATAGATGGGGAAACAGTGGAAACAGTGTCAGACTTTATTTTGGGGGGCTCCAAAATCACTGCAGATGGTGATTGCAGCCATGAAATCAAAAGACGCTTGCTCCTTGGAAGGAAAGTTATGACCAACCTAGATAGCATATTCAAAAGCAGAGACATTACTTTGCCAACAAAGGTCCATCTAGTCAAGGCTATGGTTTTTCCTGTGGTCATGTATGGATGTGAGAGTTGGACTGTGAAGAAGGCTGAGCGCCAAAGAACTGATGCTTTTGAACTGTGGTGTTGGAGAAGACTCTTGAGAGTCCCTTGGACTGCAAGGAGATCCAACCAGTCCATTCTGAAGGAGATCAGCCCTGGGATTTCTTTGGAAGGAATGATGCTAAAGCTGAAACTCCAGTACTTTGGCCACCTCATGCGAAGAGTTGACTCATTGGAAAAGACTCTGATGCTGGGAGGGATTGGGGGCAGGAGGAGAAGGAGATGACAGAGGATGAGATGCTGGATGGCATCGATGACTCAATGGACGTGAGTCTGAGTGAACTGCGGGAGTTGGTGATGGACAGGGAGGCCTGGTGTGCTGCAATTCATGGGGTCGCAAAGAGTCGGACATGACTGACTGACTGAACTAACTGAACTAACTAAAGAGGAAATCCAGAAAAGAAACTACAATAAAACAATTAGTAACCAATTCAGTTTAAAGATGGAGGTTTAGAATATATAATAAAACTTTTTTATCTATATTGTCCTTTAAATCTGAAAAAATTCATCCTGTTACTCCACCTTGCGTCAATTTCCAATCTACTTGTCCAGGAAAATGAATTAACTGCAATAGGATGAAGATCAGAATATAATATAAAGAAAAATGTAAAAAAATTACAGAGAATCTCCTTGAATAAAGTGTGGAGAAGAAAATTATCAGAAACTGGCAATAATCTCTAGCTCCATTTGTGAAGTATCAAATCAAGTCAAGCCCCAGCACACATGTGCAGAACTCAGTGCTTCTATGAAAATAAGTCTTAGTCACTGACTCATGAAAAAAAAATCTTGATAACAAAAGATAATTGTTCATTTTCATATATTCAATTGAGTTCTTTTATATCAAATTCCTAATTAATTCCCCAAATATTTTTAAATGTCTTCTAAAAGAACAAATGGGGAAAGTTTTATGATAACTATTATGCTAATTGCTTCATACAAAATAGTTAATTTAGAAGATAAATGCTTTAAACTGATCATCAAAAAAAAAAAACTAGTTTGTTGCCTCTTATCTCACACTTTATAACCCACACATCACACTTTACCATATTTATCTTCATTATTTTTTTGTAGCTCATTCTAATGCTTAAAAACGCCTTATCTTACACTTCCTGGGGTCTATTTTGTCGCTCCTGACCCCCTCACCATACACACACACACAACTTCAAAGCCTTGTGTGTCTTTTTTTTGGAGTATAGTTGCTCTACAATGTTGTTAGTTTCTTGCTGTACAGCACAGTAAATCAGCCACACATATACCTGCATCCCCCTCTTCCTTGGATCTCCTTGCCATTTAGGTCACCACAGAGCATCAAGCAGAGTTCCCTATGCTATACAGTATGTTCTCCTTGTTGTTGTTCAGTCGCTCAGTCGTATCTGACTCTTTGCGACCCCATGGACTACAGCATGCCAGGCTCCCCTGTCCTTCACTATCTCCTGGAGTTTGCTCAAACTCATGTCCATTGAGTTGGTGATGCCATCCAACCATCTCATCCTCTGTCACTCCCTTCTCCTTCTGCCTTCAATCTTTCCCAGCATCAGGGTTTTTTCAAATGAGTCAGCTCTTCGCATTAGGTGGACAAAGTATTGGAAGTATTGAAGTATTTAACTTCAACATCAGTCATTCCAATGAATATTCAGGACTGATTTCCTTAAGGATGGACTGTTGCATCTCCCTGTAGTCCAAGGGACTCTCAAGAGTCTTCTCCAACACCACAGTTCAAAAGTATCAATTCTTCAGCATTCAGCCTTCTTTATGGTGCAACTCTCACATCCATAAATGACTATTAGAAAAACCATAGCTTTGACTAGACAGACCTTTGTTGGCAAAGCAACGTCTCTGATTTTTAATAAGCTGTCTAGGTTGGTCACAGCTTTTCTTCCAAGGAGCAAGCATCTTTTAACTTCATGGACTTCCAGTCCATGAAGGATCCGCCTGCCAGTTCAGGAGATGTAGGAGACGTGGGTTAAATCCCTGGGTCTGAAGGATCCCCTGGAGAAGAAAATGACAACCCACTCCAGTATTCTTGCCTGAAAAATCCCATGGATAGAGAAGCCTGGCGGGCTACAGTCCATGGGGTTTCAAAATGTTGATCATGTTCTCATTCAGTTCAGTTCAGTAGCTCAGTTGTGTCCGACTCTTTGCAACCCCATGAACCGCAGGATGCCAGGCCTTCCTGTCCATCATCAACTCCCAGAGTCCACTCAAACTCATGTCCGTTGAATCAGTGATGCCATCCAACCATCTCATCCTCTGTTGTCCTCTTCTCCTCCTGCCCTCAATCTTTCCAGCATCAGGGTCTTTTCCAATAAGTTAGCTCTTTGCATCAGGTGGCCAAAGTATCGAAGTTTCAGCTTCAACATCAGTCCCATCAATGAACACCCAGGACTGATCTCCTTTAGAATGGACTGGTTGGATCTCCTTGCAGTCCAAGGGACTCTCAAGAGGCTTTTCCAACACCACAGTTCAAAGCATCAATTCTTCGGCGCTCAGCTTTTTTTATAGACCACCTCACATCCTCTGTTTCATCACAGTGCTGTATATATGTCAATACTGATCTCCCAATCGATCCCATTCCCTCTCACCCCTTGGTACCCACATGTTTGTTCTCTATGCCTATGTTTCTATTGATGTCAAGGCCCTGCATTTTTTGCTGGAGTGAAAGGGACTTCCCTCTCTAAACTGTCAGTGTATTTCACTTGACATCTGTACCACCCACACAGAGCCCAGCATTTTGTACTTGGAATTATTATTTTCCCATCTCCCCATCTGGACTGTGAGCTCTGGAAGAGCAAGGGCTTTCTATCATTGCACCAATACTCGGCACCATGCTTGGCACATAGTAGGACCACAGTAAATATTTTCAAATGAATGAATATTCGTAGATGAAGATGTGGATCCAGATGCCAATGCTACAGGTGACTGGACAAATCATTTAATTTCATAAGACCTTAAACTATCATATCTCTAAGTGGGAAAAACAATCACATCTGTATTTCTTCTTCACAGGGATGTTGTCAAGGTTACATGAGATGATGTATGTGAAAAAATTTTCTTTACTTGAAATGTGCTGCATAAATGCTTTTATTATACGTTTTTCATATCCCTCCACAAAGCTTAACATACAGTACTTTGCACAAAGTGCTTTGCATGCAATAAGTATTCAATGAATCATGCTGAATGGTTGAAAATTGGAAAAAAATTCCACATCCATTATCACCTCCATTCTTTTCTACTTTGAAAACTGTGAGGGCTAAATAGCTGCCTTTTTCCCTTTTTCTCTAGACATTAAGCAAACTGACCTTTACTTCAGCAATCTATTTATTGAGTGCTGAGGATTACAGAGCTGCTATGGTTCTGAATTGTTAGTAACTCTTTGATCTAAGTACTAAGTAAGGTACAGTTAAACCTCCACTGTTCTTTCTTTACTTCCCATTGTCACAGGAACCCAGTGTCAGCTGAAACACCAACCTTACTGAGAGAAATCTCTCATGATCACATTTTAAGCACTGTCCATTTTTCAAGGCTAGAATCTATTTCTTGACTGTATTTCATTATTTGTTATTAATTATTAACAATTATTCAATAAATTGTACATGTTATTTCATTACTCATAAATATAAGCATTCATTATTTCATTACTCATAAACATAACTATTTTTCTAAAATGATTTCAGACAAAGCCTTAAATAATTTGTGCGTAGGCAGCAACTTTTTAAAAAAATTTACATTTTCTAAAATATGGCTAAATCTGGCCCGGATAAATCTTTAAAAACCACGTTTGATAAGCAAAAAGAAATTGGACAATAACTTAATAGTATATATTTAGGGTTTCCCCATAAAATTAATCATGAAGCCAAAACAATTAACCACTTAGAAAACAATTTTTAACCTCGCCTATCCCTTTTTTAAAAGCATATTTGCATCTTATTCTTAATACAATGCTCAACATTTTCACAAAAGAATCATACCCAGAGGGGGGGAAAAAACTCTCCATATTGTATTCAGAAGAAAAAAATCATATTCAAAGCTTAGGCAAAATTGATTAATCTATTAAACAGACCTCTAGAGGTAGGATTCAGATGTTATGTTTCTCAGCAAGCATGGTCACAGGTTTTTTTTTTTATTGAAACTTACTATGGAAGTGTCACACAATTCAGCCAGGCTGACAGGCACAAGAAAAGAGGTAGAAGGAGGAACCCACTGAGTGGTCAGATGATGGAAGGCTGTGTATCAACAGATGCCTGTGTATCAACCCTTTAGCCAAACTAGTTAGAATTAAAAATAGAGTGCAAATTCTAATGACCCTGTGCCTGGCATTAAACCAACTGTTTTACATCAATGCTAACTATCAGATTGTGAAGTAATTCTTATTCTCTTACTATAGATAAAGAAACAGAAGCTTTGAAAAGCTAAACAACCTGACCTGGGTCCCAAATCTAGTGAAGGGATATGTCCTAAACCAAAAGGGCTGTTTAACCACCATCCTATATATTAGTTAGCAGTCAAATGAACAGACCAGTTAGGAACAGAAAGAAACTGTGATTCACTAAGGGATAAATCATGAATAGGAATATTTTAGGTCTTAATTCTCATCTGCAAGTCCTTGCTCAGCATCACAGGTCCAGGACCAACTCTGTCTTTAATTTGTGAAGATGTAAAGCATACTCAAAGTACATCAAATTACTCTGCCATCTGAAGGGCTCTGACTGTAGGTCTCACCCTAATAGCTAAGCTTTTATCATGTGCTTGGCAGCAAATCTGTACCTCCAACCTTAGCCCCCTGGTCTAAACAGTTCCTGGTCTAAATAGTCTGCCCAGAACCTCAATGTTGATCACATTTCAGGGCTGCAGTGCTGCCCTTGGTCATTAGGATTAAGGCATGGTTCTTCCTCTAACAGAGCCATCTCTAAAGTACAACTGTCTTGACCCAGATGAGTTTCTTTCTTACCAGTTTGACTTTTAGACCATTAAAATTATTTATACTTTGACCTATCTAGGTCACAACATGTTGCTATCTATTAATGTACTCTCTGATCATCTTTCATGGCTCTCAATTAAACAAGGACAGGCTTAGCCACACCCATTAGTGACAATAAGATACTTGTCTTGTTGTTAATTTACTTAAACCGTCTGATCTACATGGGAAAAATGAAAATGCAGTCCCTCTCCTCTCACTAAAAACTTTAGTTATTGGTAGTTTAAAAGATAAGTTACTGCACTAAAACAATTTTGCTAATTTTCTTGTTAGTCTCAAAGATATTTTACCATGGAGTGCCATCAAGGACCCCAGATGGGAATTTATTTTTTTTTAATTAAACCTCAAATATGATCTGGATGATTTTAACGTGTTCTAAGTAGAAAGTGATTTTTAAAACCCTCTACTGTTTACATTTTTAGTTTAGTTTTGGCTTGGCCTGTTTTTGTTGCTGCTACAGTTTTTGGCCAGTGGCAAGGGAGATAAGGGATTGGTAGAAAACTATTGAGAAATTATATACTTTGATAAAATAACTTTGTGCTCAATAAGCAACAGAATGTGCTATTGTGGGCATTCCAGGACACGACTTGAAAACAAAGTAGCATCAAAGAGCATGAATATGTTGGTTCTAGAGACATGGTTAGACTATGCAAACCTTTTACACATTTCTTGGCCTAGCTCTGAAATTTATTCAGCTTGGAGAAGAATATAAATGCACAATGAATCAATCCTCTTGGGAAGTAATTCTGTCTCTCTGGTCAAAAATGTCTTGGATATTTTAAATCTTAGCATGATACTATAAAAATTGAGAAAGTAAGTGAGCACTGAATAGAAAAAAATACCTAGTCTAAAATTAATCTTATGACATACTTGAGCTGTCTCAGTTCTCAAATTCTTCCCACCACCATACTCACATTTTCACATCTCTAATGAAAGCAGTCAAAGTTCTGGTGATAAAGACGAAAGGCTCTAATTGCCTTTATGGGAGCATTTCTGTGAGATCATGAAAAAAAATCACAAGTTATAACTTAAACTGGGATATTGTCTTTCATATGAAATACACAAAAGTGAAAGTGAAAGTGAAGTCGCTCAGTCGTGTCCGACTCTTTGCGACCCCGTGGACTGTAGCCTACCAGGCTCCTCCCATCATGGGATTCTCCAGGCAAGAATACTGGAGTGGATTGCCATCTCCTTCTCCAGGGGAATCTTCAACCTAAGGATCGAACCCAGGCCTCCCACATTGGAGGCAGACGCTTTAACCTCTGAGCCACCAAAGAAGACTGAAATACACAAAACTCCACATTAAAAAAAAAAAATGTGATAAAGGCAAGTAATAGGTGCAGCTCTATCCAAGCACTCTGGTTACTAAAACTTAAATAAACTCATACAAATATCACCTGAAAAACTATAAAGAGTGGATTTTAATAGATTTCAGCTATCGAAAAATGTACCAGAACCATGTCACCTCACTCTCAGAAAAATAAGATGGAGTTCCAACACTCCTTGATGTAAATTCATACCACTGCAAAGTGACAGCTGAAACTTAATTCCACGATGATTGGTGACTATCACTGGCTCACAAATTCTTTCTGTAGCATGTACGCTCTTACACTGTGTGTGGGAGCTACCTACCAAACACACACACACACTCAGATCCCTGCTGTTTCATCCTTTTGGAAATGCTGTAACTACCATTGGTTCAAGATCCCCAAATTTTAAATGATTATATTTATTGAGCACCTTCCAAGTGACAAACATTCTTGAGTTACATAAGTTATGTTTGATATTCCCAAGAATCTGTATGGTGGTAACACTTATTTTCATTTTAAAAATATGGAAACAAGGGCACAAAATGAATATCTTTGCCAAGATAACACATTTTCAATTTGAACCCACATAAATGATACTGATTATACCTGAAGTGGAAAATGAGTCACCTGCATTATACGCTTGCACTTCCAAAGCTGTCTGATTATGAGCCTACCCCAAATTTCTGAGGACAAAAGCATCTTCCAAGAATCAGACTGAGAGTCCCAGTACTCTTGACTTGGACTTGATCTGTGAATGTCTGATCCTATCCCACTCCGCATCCTTGACCCAGATTATCAGTATTCCCCATACTGTCTCTTTGTTGGATTGGCACCCTGTTCACCTGCTGAATCAGGGTCTAGTAGAGTCCCTGTCATATAGTAGGTACTTGATAAATATTTATTCAATGACTCAAATAAATGAGTGCTATATGGCTAAACCCAACTATGTTGAAGAGGGAGGGGCTGTAGAAGGAAAATGTTATCCCAATTCTGTATGTTATTCTTTGAAACTCAAACTAATTTCCATACTCTGTGAAGTCCTTCCTTAGCTACCAAGCAGTGTCACTCAGAATTCCCTCTGTTCCTTGTACACTCTTATACCATTATGATGCTAAGTTGTTTCAGTTGTGTCCAACTGTGTGTGACCCCATGGACTGTAGTCCACCAGGCTCCTCTGTCCATGGGATTTCCCAGGCAAGCATACTGGAATGGGTTGCCATTTCCTTCTCCAGGGGATCTTCCCAACCCAGGGATCAAACCCAGGTCTCTTACATCTACCTGCATTGGCACGTGGGTTCTAGGGGCCAGGCACTAGCCCCTCCTGGGAAACCTGTCATACTATTATAGTGTTCACCATTCTCTGTCTCTCACTATACAGCAGGGTAGGATGCTCAACTACTGAATATTCATTGGAAAGACTAATGCTGAAGCTGAAGCTCCAACACTTTGGCCACCTGATGTGAAGAGCCAACTCATTGGGAAAGAACCTGATGCTGGAAAAGATAAAAGGCAAGAAGAGAAGGGGAAGACAGAGGACAAGATGGTTGGATGGCATCACTGACTCAATGAACATAAGTTTGAGCAAGCTCCAGGAGATGGTGAGGAACAGGGAAGCCTACCGTGCTGCAGTCCATGGGATCACAAGAGTAGGACACAACTAGGGTTTTTTGGAAAAAAGTTTTTTGTAGTCAAATATTTTTCGTAGTCAAAATATTTTGTAGTCTTACTAAGTAGGACACAACTGAACAACAATAGCTACTGTTAAATGAATGGAAAATGATGATAGAAAGGGCTGTATTTCATCAGAGGCAGCAGGAATTGGTGAATTATCCAAGAGATGGAATAAGCTTAGACCAGAGGGAGTCTAGGGAGCCATCTGGAACCTTAAGAATTAGGAAGTTTTTATAAAGCAGAGGACATTGATGTCAAATTTAGCACTGAAGACTAAGAGACTGAGCATTAAGAAAAGAAAGAACAGGGGAGCAAGAACCATGCCTCACATATTCAGCTTTTAATTTCCAGGACTCAGCTCTGAGTCAAATACTTGTTAGCCACTCATGAAATGTTTACTAAATAACTACCAAGTGAGTGCAGGGGACGACAGAGGCTGAGATGGTTGGATGGCATCACCGACTCGATGGACATGAGTTTGAGTAAACTCCAGGAGTTAGTGATGGACAGGGAGGCATGGCACGCTGCAGTCCGTGAGGTCTCAAAGAGTCGGACATGACTGAGGGACTAGAATGAATTGAACTGAACTGAACTGAGTGCCTGGTGACTGCTGTAGTATCAGTGTCAGTGGAATTTGCAATATCAGAATCAGTGGATAAATAAAGGGATTTTGATCGAGAACAGATGGTAAAGCAAAGTATGTAGTCTCCCTCCTCCACTATGCCTAGAAAATCAATAAATATGTGTTGACTGACAGATTGGCATCTGCTTCTTTCTGAAGTGTGTATCGCTTAAAAATGACATTGACCAATTCTGAGCAATGATGTAGGCCATAGAGTTCCTAAGTAAAGGGGATAAGAAGTCAGATTTATGATTTAGTCTAGTGTTTCCCAAGCATGTGGAGAGTATGACATAAATAAGAAATTATATCTCTATATAATATATTAAAGCCAAAAGACAATGTTACTTACAGCTGGACACAGATAAAGTCCTAGTTCAGGAGATTAGACATCTCAGTCACTCCAATGGCTGAAGCAAATCTGTAAACTATTCTCATCATGCAAACTTGGATTTAGTAAAAAGTTGTGGGAACTGCCAATCTGTCAAACAGGGCTTTTTAAGTGTAAGATGTGGGAGACCTGGGTTCGATCCCTGGGTTGGGAAGATCCCCTGGAGAAGGGAAAGGCTACCCACTCCCGTATTCTGGCCTAGAGAATTCCATGGACTATACAGTCCTTGGGGTTGCAAAGAGTCGGACACGACTGAGCAACTTTCACATTCACATTCACATAAATATATTACAAAGTAAAAAAGAAAGTATTTTGCACTTATCTGCTATTATAGATTGCTAGGGAGCTATAATATTTGAACAGAACTGGATTGATTTTACTAGCTATCCAAGATTTTAAATTTTTCTTTATCCTTCTTTCATTTTATACTATGAAAACCATGTTCTCTAAAGTCTTATTGGCCCATCCTCTAGTTCCTATAGTCTCATTTAAACATCTTTGTTCTTTTGGTGGATGTTTTAAAAATTTTCCTTATAAAAAACTTCAAACAGATGCCAAAGCAGAGACAAAATACTATAATGAACCTCAATTGCCCACCTTCAGAAATTACTAATTCACAACCAATCTTCCTCTACCATTTTATTTCCTCCTGTTCAGACATTATGGCTTCTCAAGTAGCTCAGTAAAGAATCTGCCCGCAAAGCAGGAAATGAGGGTTCAATCCCTGGGTCAGGAAGATGCCCTAGAGAAGGAAATGGCAACCCACTCCAATATTCTTGCCTGGGAAATCTCACAGAGGAGCCTGATGGGCTACAGTCTACGGGGTTGCAAAGAGTTGGACAGAATTTAGCTACAAAACAACAAAAACAAAAGACATATTAACTATAAATATTTCATTATACATCTCTAAAAGTTAGGAATTCTTTTTTAAATGACCATAATACCATTATCACATCTTTTAAAATATAATTAATGATAATTCATTAATATAATCAAATATATTCATATTTTATAATTTTTATAATTTGCTTGAATCAAGATCCTAACATAATCTAGACTTTGCAGTGTCACTGAAGTCTCTTAAGTCTATTCTTTTTTTATTTTTTCAGTTCTTTTTTAAAGGCAACTTTCTCCAAGACAATTTCTCCCCATAACCCAGAACATGCTGATTGCGTTCCTGTAGTGGGGTTTAACATATTCCTATGCTGTATTTCCAGGAAATGAGTAGTCACATGGAGAACTTGTTATGATGTAGTTGTTACTACTGTTGGTGTTTTACCTACCTGATCATATTTTGGAATTCATACCTCATCAGCTAATTTTGCTACAAATACTTTCTACAGATTTGTGGCATTGCTATCCTATCTGCTTTTGGGCTTTTTTATTGTGAATTCAGGAAAATTTTTAAACTAGCTATTATCACTACTATATTCTAAAAATATTCCTTAAAACTGACTTTATTTTTTAAGTTTCAAGAGATATTGCCTTAGTATTCTTTGAGTTTGAGAATGTTAATGACAATTCTCTTATCTCAGATTTCTTCTAACTTAAGTGACATACAGATGCACATGAAAGAAAAACCATCATCAGGGATTCTTGGGGTTGACTTAAATCATTTTCATTATAATTTTACTTATATTTATATAACATAAAAAGGAATGAAATCCTTTGCATTTTGCTCCCATATAACTTTAAAAATAAAACAAATTTACAAAATAAATGAAAAGAAAAACTGTCAGGGTTTAAGATACTCAATAATGATTAATTACTCTCTCTCCCAAGGCAGGAACCAGTCCAGAGAAAGAGATAGATGGATGGAAATTGACACATCATTTTTCATACTGATAAAGCACTAAAAACCTGGCTCAGTATTAGGACAAGCATTCCCTGCTCAGTTTTTCCAAGTCTAAATCTCAGGATAACATACATGAAGAAAGTTAGGGTCTACTGAGCAGCCACAACCTATGATAAATCAATGCTTATTATCTTCCAACAAGGCAATTCACTCTACCTCTGTGGATAGAATGACGGATGGAATAAGATGGCAGGAATGTTTCTTTAATGGGTACATGTCCACACAGAAATAAGGAAAGTGGAGAAATTTCCTCTCACTGAAATTACAAAACAACTGCCAATCAACTTAACCACATTAAGCTAACATGATATATAATGTTTTTCTAAAACTGAGTAAACTAGTAGAAAGTTCTATTTATCTACAGTATTCATATATTTCATTTCAAACCAATTACTACTGGTTTGATTACCATTGATTTAAGCATATTTTGATCATTGATTAATTTTCATAATTTCCCTTTTTTACTAGCAAACTCCTTTGGACAACCAATTGGTCATTTTATGTGACGAAGAACATAAACGCAATACCCATGTTTCTTAAATACAGCTTATGAAAATATCTTCACTGAATTGAAAACCATAAAGAAAGAATGTTGCAATAGTACAAAGATAGAATCTACCCATCACCCAACACATTCATATGCAAGATAAACATGGTATGGTACATATTCTTTTGTATTTGACATTATATAGTGTTATCCTGTGAAGATTCAATTCTCTCAATTCAAACAAAGGAAAAACTTTCACAGTAATTATTGTGATGTCAGTTGACTTTTACTTTGCTCCAACATAAATGAAAAGTCAACAGAAAATGAGTATCCAGATAATTTAAATATTTTATATAAATTATTTTACATCATTGAATATAAAATCTAAACATTCTCCTTATATTGTGGATAACCAACGTTAGGTTGTCAAGGTTCCAGGTATCTGTAAATGTTATTTTCAGAAATACTGAGCAGAGAAGAGAGCACACAAATATCTGAGGTTAAATACATGGATGATAAAGTGCGGCAGTATAGTAAGTGGTAAAACTCAAACAGTTCCAGAGAAAACTAAGTATTCACATACCACCAGAGGCGAACATGTCTAAAATGAGAGTAAACGTCTCCCTCTTCTCATCTCTTTCAATAATGGTCTACTACGGAATGGGGATTGTTAGGTACTAGAAGGAAGGCTAAAGAGAATAAAGATAGGGACATGTACACAATCCACTGCAGAGTTATTGAATCAGCCCGGTGACATTGCACAGTTCAGTCTGATCATGAGACGAGAAGTTTGCTCATTCTTTCAGAGGACAAATGGTTCTCTTTTTGTCTGTAGATCACTGTGTGATTCTAAGGGACCACTGCTAAGTATCATGATGGCAGGAACATAGATTGTCTTCACAAATGTTCCAGATCAGAATTCAGAATTTAACTGCATCTCCTGTCTCTCATTTCCTCCATTAAGAGATTGCTTGACAAAGTAAGTTAGGACTGCAAGAGTGGTCCTTTGCCATTTTGTGGTAAATTCTCTGTCCTTCTGTTAACAAAATTGCCAGTCTTTCAAATATTAAAATGGTCAATCCAAATGTCTGATTTGCTAACCAGGTGATACAGGCACAAAAGAAAGAGAATTTTGTATACAAGCTGGTAAGAAGGGCCACATGTTTGTATGAGAGGATGAAAAAGCTACAGAATTAATCCTAAATGTTACAACTTCATGCTTTTGAACTTCTTATTCCTGTATTCTACATTTAATCAACACTGTCACATTTTATCCAAGATAATGAAATATCCCAAGTAAATGTAATCCCCAACATGCCATTAAGCTAATTCCAAAAATATCTGTGAAATCAAGTACTTGGAACTAGTAGCCAGATAGACCTCACAGCCACTTAGAAACTGGATAGATGTCCTCATTTTAAAAAAACTTAAAAATCATGTAGGTACAATGATATTATTAGAACTACTGTTCAGCTTCATGTGGATAAAATAGGTTTCTGTGGATTGGCCTGTGCACCTAACCACCATTTATAACAAGGAGGTGGCAAAGGATAAACACTGATTATATAAATTCAAATGTTCACAGCTGGACTGAACTCAATTTCAACACATTCAAAGAGGTTATCGGTGACTACGAGTTCTGAAGCTTAAATTAAAGTTGCCATCTGAGAATTAAACCTACAGAAAGAAACTACAAATAATGAATTAATGCTCAGTAGAAATAACACACTCCAAGAGGTATATACCTGATTCTATTTGGGCACTTTCAAGTGTATGCAAAATAACTATTGTACAAAGCCAGGAAAACATGTCTGAAAACAAAAGAATGCTCTACACTGGATATGGGTATTGTGTAACTGCCCTCAAAAACAGAAAGTAAAGTCTTAAAAGGTGGGGTGGAGAATCATGTCAGGTCCTGGCAAGTTTTTTGTAAAACTCAGCCAATGGAAAAGAAATACTGAGTGTGCAAGGCATGAATATCTGGGCACTAAAAAAACTGACTTCAAACATTCATTTACTCCACAAATACCTCTTGAGTGTGTATGATGTGCTCAATGAAGTTTTAGGCAACAGAGACATTCTAGTGATGAAATCAGACCAAAATTACATTCTAGGCAAGTCAGAAAGAAAACAAACAAAAAAGCAATAAGATATTCGGCTATGTTGGATGATGATCCATTCTACTGGAAAAAAAAAAAAAAAGAGAAAAGAAGGAGACTAACAAAGAAGTTCAGTTCAGTTCAGTCGCTCAGTCATGTCCGACTCTTTGCGACCCCATGAATTGCAGCACACCAGGCCTCCCTGTCCATCACCAACTCCCGGAGGTGACTCAGACTCACGTCCATCGAGTCAGTGATACCATCCAGCCATCTCATCCTCTGTCGTCCCCTTCTCCTCCTGCCCCCAATCCCTCCCAGCATCAGAGTCTTTTCCAATGAGTCAACACTTCACATGAGGTGGCCAAAGTACTGGAGTTTCAGCTTTAGCAACATTCCTTCCAAAGAAATCCCAGGGCTGATCTCCTTCAGAATGGACTGGATGGATCTCCTTGCAGTCCAAGGGACTCTCAAGAGTCTTCTCCAACACCACAGTTCAAAAGCATCAATTCTTCGGTGCCCAGCTTTCTTCACAGTCCAACTCTCACATCCATACATGACCACTGGAAAAACCAAGCCTTGACTAGATGGACCTTTGTTGGCAAAGTAATGTCTCTGCTTTTGAATATGCTATCTAGGTTGGTCATAACTTTCCTTTTCCTAGGTTGGTCATTACTTCCAAGGAGTAAGCGTCTTTTAATTTCATGGCTGTAGTCACCATCTGCAGTGAGTTTGGAGCCCAAAAAAATAAAGTCTGACACTGTTTGCACTGTTTCCCCATCTATTCCCCATGAAGTGATGGCACCGGATGCCATGATCTTCGTTTTCTGAATGTTGAGCTTTAAGTCAACTTTTTCACTCTCCACTTTCACTTTCATCAAGAGGCTTTTTAGTTCCTCTTCAGTTTCTGCCATAAGGGTGGTGTCATCTGCGTATCTGAGGTTCTTGATATTTCTCCCGGCAATCTTGATTCCAGCTTGCGTTTCACATGATGTAGAAGGGTATAATTCTAAATAGATTGATGTGCTTGTGAAGTTGATTCAGTCATGCCCAACTCTTTTGCAACCCTATGGAATATAGCTTGCCAGTCTCTTCTGTCCATGGAATTCTCCAGGCAAGAATACTGGAGTGAGTCACCATGCTCTCCTCCAGAGGATCTTCCCAACCTAGGCACCAAACCTGAGTCTCTTATTTCTCCTGCATTGGCAGGCGAGTTCTTTACCACTAGTGCCACCTTCCCTGGTGGCTCAGATGGTAAAGAATCAGCCTGCAATGCAGGAGAACCAGGTTCGATGACTGGGTCAGGAAGATTCCCTCAAGAAGGAACTGGTACCCACTCCAGTATTCTTGCCTAGAGAATTCCATAAACAGAGGAGCCTGACAGGCTATAGTTCATGAGGTGGAGTCAGACACGACTGAGTGACTAACAAATAGATTGATGAGGGAAACCCAGCAGAGAAGGTGACTTCTTTAAATTGAAATATAGTTGCTTTAAAATGTTGTGTTGGTTTCTGCCATACAGTGAAGTGAATCAGCTATATGTATATGTATCCTCTCGCTCTTGAACCTCCCTTCCACTGCCTCCTCCCAGCCCTCCCATCTAGGTCATCACAGGGCACCAAGCTGAGCTCCCTGTGCTACAGAGCTTGCCATTTTACACATGTTAGTGTATATATATATCAATCCTAATATCCCAGTTCATCCCTCCCTCCCCTTCTGCACTTGTGTCCACATGTCTACTCTTTACTTCTGCATCTCTATTTCTGTTCTGCAAACAGGCTCACCTGTACCACTTTTCCAGATTCCTAGATTCCATACATGTGCCTTAATATACAATATCTGTTTTTCTTTTTCTGACTTAATTCACTCTATAAAACAGATTTTAGGTCCATCCAAGAAAGTGGCTTTGAATAAACACCTGCTGCTGGCAAAAGGAGAAATGTGTACACCAGATGCAAAAAGCAAAGAACAAGGAAAACAGATATGCTAAAGCCTTGGAGTGAAAGCATGCCTGGTGTGTCTGAGAAATGGAAAGGACCTGCTGTTTCTGGAATGCTTATATGATGGGAAAAAAGAAGCAACTGAGGTTAGTCTATATAGGCCTCATAGACTATTCTCAGGAGTTTGGCTCTTACTCAGGATCAAACGGAAAATCATTGCAGAGGGTTAATATGATCTGACTTGAATTTTAACAGCATTACTTTGGTACTACATCAACATTAAATTGGGGAGAGGAGTATGTACAGGTTATAAGAGAGAAAGTAGAGAAAACAGGGAGCTGCAATAGTCTAGGCACAAAATAATAATAACAAGCACCGTTAATGGTGACAAACACCGTGGTGATGGAAATAATAAGAGAGTGGATGATTCTGATGGTCGAATTGACAGAATTTCCTGAGAGATTAGGTGATAACACAAAAGAAAGTGAGATATCAAGGATGCCTCCAAGATATTTAGCATGGCCTACTGGCAAGGCAAGGCTGTAATTATCTGAGATGGGGGCAACTTGGGAAGAGCATACCTGTAAAACTGATTGTGTTCACAAGACTTTCTTGGCTGAAGCAAACAAACCCTTGAAAATATCCATCTCCCTATATGTTGATATTGATTCCATGCTCACCAGGAAAGCTTTCAATTGTTAATGCAATCTACCCAGTGGTATTAGGAAGTCAGTACTCAGGATAACAAATGTGTGCATTTTAGGTTCTAATAAAGCTTATCTTCTTCACTTTAAAGAGGTTGTTCCATTTACTGCTGGCTTGAGAAGTTTGTAATCATTCTCATATTTGTTTCTCTACATATGTCTTATTTTTCTCTGGTTGCTTTTAGGTATGTATGATTATCATAGCCTTTGGAAAATTTAATTTAGATGTGTGTCCTTTGCTTGTGTTTATCCTATATAAATTAAACAAAATGAATTTATTATTAAAATCTTAACAACAACAAAAATTAGAAACCCAGATGGCTTCATTGAAGATTTCTGTCAAATATTTAAGCAGAACATAATACTAATGCAATAAAAACTCTTTAGATATTTGAATACAAGGAAATATTTCCAACACATTTTATGAAGCCAGCATAACTCAGACACCCTAGCTAGCCAGAGAAAATAAACAAGAAAACTACAGATCAATATCCTTCATGAATGTAGACACAAAAAACTCAAAACATTTTTGGAAACACAATCCAGCCGTATACAAAAAGGGATATACACCATAACCAGGAAGGTTTTATCCTAGGAATGTAAGGCTAGTTTCACATTCAAAAATCAATCAATGTAATTCACCACATTGATAATATAAAATACATGGTATTATTTCAATAGATGCTGGAAAAAGGATTCCTGATTTAAAATGTTTTAAACCTGTCAGAAAACTAGCAACAGAAAACGAATCTATCAAAAACTCCTTCTAACATCACACTTAATGATGAAAGAATGAATGCTTACATTCACAAAAAGGCTTGCACATAAACATTCAGAGTAGCTTCATTTATAATAGCTAAAAGTTGGCAACAACTCAAATCCTCATCATCAGGGAAGTGGCTAAATAATTTTAGTGTATTGATATAATACTGTCAGCAATAAAAGTGAAGGAACTAACGATATGTCAAACAACATGAATGAAACTCAGAAATATTTTGTTGAACAAGAGAGGCCACCCACAAAAGAGTATATAGTACATGATTCCATTTATACCAAACTTTAGAAAGAAGATTTAATCTTTGGTGAGAGAAAGCCTGTCGGTGGTTGCCTGAGGCTGAACGTAGGGCGTGGGAAGTGACTGGAACTTGGCAAGAGGGACTCTGAGGGATAATGGAAAGTTCTACACATTAACCCTGGTTGATTTTTCACAGTTCTACACACTTTTAAAATTCATCACATTGTACATTAAAAGTGCGTCCATTTTGCTGTTTAAAAATTATACCTAACAGTTGATTTGAAAATTAATGAGTTCCCAAAATTTGTTAATAATTTAGTCTCTGTTCATTCAATTTCATTGAGGTTGTCCCCCTGAGCTTATTGAACTCTTATTATATGAAAAAACTCTTATTAAATGAGTTTTCAGATGTTTAAAGCTAAGGACTCGGTACTGAATGATGATATTATATTGCTTCCCAGGTGGTACAGTGGCAAAGAATTTGACTTCCAATGTAGGAGACTCAGGTTCAATACCTGGGTCAGGAAAATCCCCTGGAGGAGGAAATGGCAACCCACTCTGGTATTCTTGCCTGGAGAATCCCACGGACAGAGGAGCCTGGCAGGCTACAGTCCGAAGAGTCGGACCATGACTAAGCAGAGCACAGCATCATACGAAAGAAGGTCCATTTTCTGGATTTCTGTTAATACTCTTTCTTTCTGAGTGTCCTATGTGCTATAATTACATGAAAGGGAATGACAATAAAGCAGGGACAGGAATGCAGCTGTGTCCCTCACATACAGGCTACTGAGAACTGTGGAAAACCACGACACCTCAACAAGTCCCACACTTCAGAGATGTCCCATCTGCTACAGTCAGACAGTCAATGAAGGACATCCAGTAAGAAGAAGGCTAAGGAAGGGACCCATCGTTGACAAAATAACAGTTTTTAAACAAAATCATAATTCTAATCCTCTCCTGCTTAAAAACAATGTCTTCATTTGTTTTTGTTTAGTTGCTAAGCCGTGTCTAAAACTTTTATGATAGCAAGAACTGTAGCCCGCCAGGCTCCTCTGTCCATGAGATTTCCCAGGCAAAAATACTGGAGTGGGTTGCCATTTCCTTCTCCAGGGGATCTTCCTGACCCAGGGATCAAACCTGCATCTCCTGCACTGCAGGCAGATTCTTTACGGCTGAGCCACCAGGGAAGCCTAAAGTCTTCATTACTCTCCCTAAATTAAATTAAATTGAAGCTCTTCAACCAGCATTCGAGACTGTCGACAATGTAACCCAAATATTTCTCCTTTCTACAACTTACCTCCCTATGCCAGAACCAAACTGGATGATTAATATTTCTTTGTATCCAAGCATGTCCTATACTTTCTCAACTGAAGGTCCATTCTCTATTTACAATCTCACAATCTTCCCCTATATCCATTTGTTAAAATATGATTTATCAACTATTTAAATATTCAACCAAGTCTCTTGATGCTTGCTATCTGTCCCTAGAAGCTTTGAAGAGTGCAGAGTTCATAGAGATAGGCCAGCCTCTCCTTGTCCTGTGGGTTTAAGTAAGAGAGGCTCCCAGAGACTTGTTCAGGAAGAACAAGAGATCAGGAAGTCCTGACATCCATCCTGGCTGAATGGAGCAAGGAATGGGCAGGCTAGCTTGAGGGTTGCCACAGAGTTGAGCAAGATGATAGGGAACACAGTCCCCAAAGTTACATGGATAGGTGACCATACAGCCTGACACCTTTTCCTGGAAAAGAGATTTCTGAAGCCAGAAAACCCACTGAAGTGGCCAGGGTAGCAAAGCTTAAAGACATGATGGTACACTGCATTTTGAAGAACTAGAAGGGAACCCTCTATTCTCTAAGCTCATCAGAAGCACTGGAGAGGACCTTGAGGGTTCTTGTGGATTTTTCTGACGGGATACACATCCACAGAAGCGAGATGTAGAACTCAAGAAAGATAAGACTTTCTCAGTTTGAAAGGGTCCTTGAGGATAAAAGGAACAAACATAAAGTACCAAAGAAAGACCACATGCACAGCACTGGTACAGACATCCCTGCAAAGTAATGGGCTACCAGGATCAGCCAGGTCCAAGATGGACTACAGTGAGTGCAAAGACACTTCATGGCATCACCAAAACAAAACCAGCTACACCACAAGATCTCAGCCTTCCTGCATTCTGCCCACCTTTCCCCAAACCAAAAGAGCTCAACCTTGGAATAAAAACTGGAGAAGGCTTCTGTGAAACAGCTGTGCCTCACCCCTACAATAAAGTAAGGGTTACAGCTCCAGTCCTCAGTGTAGAAGGTGGGAACTTTGATTCAGATATGAGAGTGGAATTTTAAACCAGACTGAACTAAGTCGAATAACTGAAAATGAATAGAAAGCTACAGAATTTATTCAAGATACTGTTAAGTGATGCTAACAGGGATTTCACATAGCACGGTTAAATATTTAGACTTGGAAAAATAAAAGTACTTCATATTTATACTGCAATAAACGTATATTCTTTAACAAATCATTTACAAGTGTTGACAACTGTGGAAAAATGTATGTCATATAAACTCACTTCTGAAAACTGCCAAAGATGCTATGTTGGAGGTTCTGTTGGATGCCAAGATATTTATTATCCAGATCAGGAGAAATTGTTTCAGTACAAATAGAAAACAATTTGTCATGCCAGAGAAACACAGAACACAGAAATGATAGGTGGTGAGGCCCCTTAGTTAGATGGGGGCTTGAGCAGAACTCTCCATTGCAGTTGCAAATTCAACAACTGGGATTGTCCAGGCGTATGGTTATCACTGTGTATGTCAAACTACAACCCACTGAAATGATACAAACTTAAGAACAACTATCCAAAACAGAGCTGCTTTACATATCACTTTCACCTCAGAATTCTTTAACAATTCTATAATGAGAACAACAACTGGTCCATTCTTCTGCTTATGAATCTGGAAAGCTGTCCGACTGGTCACACCATTGTTTTTGAAATATTGTTTAGGGACCTCCCTGGCAGTTCGGTGGTTAGGGCTCTGTGCTGTCACTGCAGGGGCATGGGTTCCATGCTTGGCCGGGGAACTTGGACCCCATGCATGCCACACGATGCAGCCAAAAAACAAATTCTTATTGAAGTATAGTTGATTTACAATGTTTCCAGGGTATAGCAAAGTGATTCAGTTTTATATATGTATACACACACACATTTTTTCAGATTCTTTTCCATTATAAGTTGTTACAAGATACTGCATATAGTTCCCTGTGCTACAGAGTAGGTCCTTGTTGTTTATCTATTTTATACATGGCAGTGTGTATCAGTTAATCCTAAATTCCCAGTTTATCCTTCCTTCCCCCCTTTACCCTTTGGTAACCATAAGTTTGTCTTCTACATCTGTGAGTATGTATCATATTTTAAATTTCACATATAAGTGATATATGATATCTGTCTCTCTGGATGACTTACTTTACTTAGTATGATAATCTTTAGGTCCATCCATGTTGTTGCAAATGGAATTATTTATTTTTATGGCTAAGTAATATTCCATTATATATATATTAAAAAAACACAGTATATATAATGTGAATATATAAAATTAAATATATGTAAATATGTATAAATAAATATTAAAAATGAGATATATATAAATATATATAAAGTGAGAAGGAAATACCAATCGAGCATTCTTGCCTGGGAAATCCCATGGACAAAGGAGCCTGACAGGCTACATAGAGTCCATGTAGTCACAAGAGTTGGAAACAACTTAGCAACTAAACCACCACCACTATACACATCTTCTTTCTGACTTTTGAGCCACGAAGCAGCAAGATAGAATGTCCTGGGTCTTCCCTCTGCTTCTTTTTTATTTTCCTTTTTCAGTTGCTGTTCTTTCAAGGAATACGGTCAAATGGAAAATAACTATACGTTTTCAACTACATATTTAAAAAAAAGCAGGCTTTTCGGTTTGGTTACTAAGCAGTCTTGAAACAAAACTCCTGTGATAAAAGAGCTTATAAGAAACCCAAATTCGTTTTTGTTTTGTTTCAGTTTTTTTGAATTTCAAATTCAAAACAAAATGAGTTTGCAAACCATCTTCAGCTGCCAGTTAATGGTAATGAGTGAACCAGTTTAGCTGGAAAGCTTCCATTTATCTAAGAGAACACAACAATCTCCAAGCTTCCAGCTCTGAGAACACATTTCTTCAGTAACGTATCACCAAAGCAATTCTGAATACATTCCCATGGGCACTACTTTTATGCCTCTTCAAAAAAGTATTTGTGCTTGGATTGCCGGGGCTAAATTGTAGGCTACTTGAAAGCATAGAAAAAAATTTCTTTCCCAATTTTGTTAGTTCCTGCAGCACCCCTCCAGCACCAGTACATTCATTAGTATCCAATAAATGTTCTTATGCTATCGACTGCTTTCGCCTTCTTGTCCACAAGGCCTAAATCCACATTTATAAAGCAATTTATGAATGTCAGATGTCAGGTATTTCAGATGTACCAAGCATTATGATTATATATTGAAGACATAGATAAGAAATGTTTGAGGTACATGCAGTTTGATGTACTTTGTTTCCCTCAAGATGAAACTGAAAGTAAAAACCAGGAAAAAATAAACTCAACTACCTGAAACAAATAAACAAATCTAACTAAGTCATCCGCAAACCTTATATGGCAACTTTGTTACCAGAATTATCTATAATTGTCTTATTCCCACTATGTCACACTCTAGAAACAATGTGACTAATATTCAATTTTACCATGCAAGCATATGCAGAGATATGACATTTTTAGAATAAATATATTTAACTGAAAGAAAATTTTAGATGACTGCTTTCAAAAATATATATCTTTATCCTTTAAAAATGTGGAAGAATGATGTTTGAGTACAAAACTTCTTATTTGCAAATGTAAGGGGGAAAAAAGCAGCTTGGAAAAAATCTATTCTATCTTTAAACATCTAGTGACTTAAAAATAATCTAACAGAGTGATTAAATGCATTTTCTTATGAAATTTTAGCCTTATTTTTTTAAGATGATAAAGTCAAATTTAGATATACTAACAGACAATGCCCCAAGTCAGACAGTCAGATAGCTAAGAAGTAAAAAAGCTGAAAGTCCAAAATACAGCTTATGTTTTTAACTGTTAACATGGGGTGCCTCTCATGGCCACCTATGACTTTAGCGGTGGGAAATTTTCAAGGGCACTCTAAATAACTGTACCTTGGAAAGCAAAGTTCAAAGTTTCCCATTTAGCTTCCCAGGTGGCACTAGTGGTAAAGAAGTCATGCAGGACATGTGGGTCTCCTGCGTCTTCCGCATCTCAGGCAGATTCTTTACCACTGAGATCCTAGGAATCTAATAATCTGCTCAACAATCATGTACTTTCACACAGCCACGCCTAGAACATTCAATGCCTTCTGTCTGGAACACCTTCCTCCACCTTCCTCAGCCCCCTTGCATGGCTCCCATGCATCCTACTGGGTGCTACCCATTTTCTGAGGATGCCCATGTGAAGGCTTCTTCAATGCACCTAGGTACTTGGCATACGACTCTAATTCCTATACGGGTGTGGGATTCCCATGTAGGAATTGAGGTATCTAGCTCCAAAATTGGGGTATCTACCTTCCTTGGAGAAAGAAATGGCAACCCACTCCAGTGTTCTTGCCTGGAGAATCCCAGGGATGCGGGAGCCCGGTGGGCTGCCGTCTATGGGGTCGCACAGAGTTGGACACGACTGAAGCGACTTAGCAGCAGCAGCAGCAGCTCCAAAAAGTGAAGCCAAATAATGGAGAAGAAGCCAGCAAATTAATCTTTTTAAATATCTTCCTTAAGGATTCTACTGGGACTGTCTTAAGGGAATGAGTATGTTTCTGAGTACAAAAACACACATAACCTTTTGATTGTGAGCTATGTGAGGGCACAGGTTATTCTTATCTGCCTCTGTTCTCATTATTTTGCATAATGTTTAGCATGGAGTGAGTTGTTGAAAGACTGTATATTATTTTTTAGTGCATATTTTTGTGCCTGATATGTGCCTGCATATTTTTGAGCCTGTCAGTGCTCAATAACTTTGCCTTGCATGAATGGATTAATACAAGGGATTAAACTCTGGAAATATCTCTTTAATACCTCAGTTAGAATAAATAATGTTTCACTTATAGCCAGTATAGTCTTAAATATAGCTTCCCTGCAATTTAATCCTTGGGGTTTAGTCTGAGTTCTTCGATAATGGTATGTGCTGTGTGCTCAGTTGTGTCTGACTCTCTGAAAGACCATGAAGCCCACCAGGCTCCTCTGTCCATGGGATTTCCCAGGCAAGAATACTGGAGAACACTTTACTATTTCCTTTTGCTACAACAATTCAAAATACATGCTAGTAAAGTGATGCTTAAAATTCTCCAAGCCAGGCTTCAGCAATATGTGAACCACGAACTTCCAGATGTTCAAGCTGGTTTTAGAAAAGGCAGAGGAACCAGAGATCAAATTGCCAACATATGCTGGATCACTGAAAAAGCAAGAGAGTTCCAGAAAAACATCTATTTCTGCTTTATTGACTATGCCAAAGCCTTTGACTGTGTGGATCACAATAAACTGTGGAAAATTCTGAAAGAGATGGGAATACCAGTCGCCCTGACCTGCCTCTTGAGAAACCTGTATGCAGGTCAGGAAGCAACAGTTAGAACTAGAATGGAACAACAGACTGCTTCCAAATAGGAAAAGGAGTACGTCAAGGCTATATATTGTCACCCTGCTCATTTAACTTATATGCAGAGTACATCATGAGAAACGCTGGGCTGGAGGAAGCACAAGCCGGAATCAAGATTGCCAGGAGAAATATCAATAACTTCAGATATGCAGATGACACCACCCTTATGGCAGAAAGTGAAGAACTAAAGAGCCTCTTGATGAAAGTGCAAGAGGAGAGTGAAAAAGCTGGCTTACAGTTCAACATTCAGAAAACTAAAACCATGGCATCTGGTCCCATCATTTTATGGGAAATAGATGGGGAAACAGTGGCTGCCTTTATTTTTCTGGGCTTCAAAATCACTGCAGATGGTGACTGCAGCCATGAAATTAAAAGACGCTTACTCCTTGGAAGGAAAGTTATGACCAAACTAGACAGTATATTAAAAAGCAGAGACATTACTTTGCCAACAAAGGTCTGTCTATTCAAGGCTATGGTTTTTCTAGTGGTCATGTATGGATGTGAGAGTTGGACTATAAAGAAAGCTGACAGCAGAAGAATTGATGCTTTTGAACTGTGGTGTTGGAGAAGACGCTTGAGAGTCCCTTGGACTGCAAAGAGATCCAACCAGTCCATCCTAAAGGAGATCAGTCCTGGGTGTTCATTGGAAGGACTGATGTTGAAGCTGAAACTCCAATTGTTTGGCCACCTGATGCGAAGAGCTGACTCATTTGAAAAGACCCTGATGCTGGGAAAGATTGAGGGCAGGAGGAAAAGGGGATGACAGAGGATGAGATGGTTGAATGGCATCACCAACTCAATGGACATGGGTTTGGGTAGACTCCAGGAGTTGGTGATGGACAGGGAGGCCTGGCGTGCTGCAGTTCATGGGGTTCCAAAGAGTCAGACATGACAGGGTAACTGAACTGAACTGAACTGATATGCTAAGTTGCTTCAGTTGTGCCCGACTCTTTGCGACCCCATGGACTGTGGCCAGCAGGCTCCTCTGTCCATGGGATTCTCCAGGCAAGAATACTGCAGTGGGTTGTCATTTCCTTCTCCAGGGCATCTTGCCAACCCAGGGATCGAACCCATGTCTCTTATGTCTCCTGCATTGTCAGGTGGGTTCTTTATCACTAGTTCTACCTGGGAAGCAAAAATATATAATGGTTATCAATAAATATTCATTTGTACTTGATGGGCTAATTATTCAATTAGGGTAGGAAATAGAAAACAACCCAAAATAGGATTTCTCTTGTACAATATCCAGCTAAATTTTTTCTTTCCTAATTTTAATCTACTGAACAAAATTTTTGCATGTTACATTAAAGACTATTTTTTAAAGTAAAATAAACGTTAGCAACAATTTAGATCAGAAATTAAACATGGATGGTAGAAAGATAAATTAGGTGTAGACTCCTGAGAGTTTGTTGAAGTTATTCTCCAGGTAAAACCATATAGTCTTAAATATCAACATATCTTTTATACCATATAAAGTCATTCAAGGTCTCCCTTAAGGTCATTTGTGACTTCAGATTAAAAAACTTTCTTTGACCCTCATGTTAGAGATGAAAATTCTCAGGTTCAAAGATTGTAGGCACTTGCCCAAGATCACAAAGGTATCTTACCCTCAGACTCCTGCTCTTTCCACTATACTAAGTGTTAAAAACAAACAGAAATGTTTAATACCATCAATGCTTAAATGCAATGCTATTATTTGAATAATAATTTGCATCCTAGCAAGTTCCAGAGATCCTACACCTGTGTTTTTTTCCATTTACAAAATTTCTGAGAACAAACATGACTCAGCTTAGTGAGTCCAAAATCTTGGTTTCTCACTCTGGCAACAAAAATTTGATTCAATGCAACTAGCAGATATTGACTGCTTCTTTATGTGCTGAACTTTGTGCTAGGTGCTAAAAGCACAGAGATAAATAATATACATACAAGAGACAAAGCTAGTCAGTTCATCTGTCCTTGGAGACAGGAAGTGTATCTAATTCATCTGATGCCCAGCACAGGATGTGGTAACTAATGAGTACTCCTAAGGTTTATGTTGAAAATAATAGAAGATGTGGCACATGCCCTTAAACGGCTCATATTTTCTTGAAAAATTTTTTCCTTGTTATTTCTGTTCTCCTAGACTGAATCATCAATCTGTTGCTTTAAAAAATAATTTTAGTATCGTTAATGCTAATCATAATATTCAAAAATTCTAAAGACAATCCAACTTAACTTTTAAGAGGTTATAATAAAAATAGTTATTCATTTAAAAAATCAAGATAATGTTTTTAATATCCTAAGAAAATTATTCTTTTAAAATCCAATTAGTTATTTTTTACATCAAGTTTAAAAAGCATAACTACATGTTTTTTTTAACTTTTATTCTTTTAAATTAATTATTTTGAAGTATGCTACACTGAATATAGGACTTCCCTGGTGGCTCAGACGGTAAAGTGTCTGCCTACAATGTGGGAGACCCGGATTCAATCCCTGGGTTGGGAAGATCTCCTGGAGAAGGAAATGGCAACCCACTCCAGTATTCTTGCCTGGCAAATCCCATGGACAGAGGAGCCTGGTGGGCTACAGTCCATGGAGTTGCAGAGTCGGACATGACTGAGCGACTTCACTTTCACACTGAATATAGCTTCTTTGCTTACATTACAACTTTTTCATTCTTTCCATAGTTTTATATATATATATATATATATATATATATATATATATATAAGCCACAATCCTTACCATATTTACTGATGAATAATTAACTAATGGAACTGTTTTTTTTTTTTTTTTTTTTCCCTTGTGAATAGAATCATTTGCTTCTTTTTCCAGGCAATTTTGCTGTTAGTATACACACACTACTGATTTTTGTATGTTAATTTTGTACCCTGCAACTTTAGTGAATTCATTGGTTATATCTAACAGTTTTTTGATAGACTTGTTAAGAGTATCTAAATATACAATGTCATCAGCAAATAGAAACAATTTTACTTCTTTATTTCCAATTCTGATGCCTTGAATTTCTTTCTATTTCCTTTCCTGAGTGTTAGACTATTTACTAACTGAATTTTAAGGACATGATTATATTTCACAGTTTAACTTTCTTTTTTTTTTTTTTTCTTGGTAGCATGGCTTGAGGGTGTTAGTTCCCTGACCAGGAATTGAACTCAGGCAATTGGACAGCCAGGGAACACCCCAGTTTAGTTTTTATTAACTCTGATGGTTACCTTTTTTTGTTTAATGTTTTATAACATATACATACATTACCTTCATTTTGTTTGCTTCTTTTTTTACTATATTTAAGAGCACAAAAAGATACGCATGTAACAAACAAACTTAGACCTAATCTGGGAAAGCTGAAGGTAAAAAGTATGAGATTTTTTTTTTAATTATTGATTTATTTTAACTGGAGGCTAATCACTTTACAATATTGTAATGGCTTTTGCCTCCCTGCAACCCCCTCCCACCTGCCTCCCCATCCCACCTCTCAGGGTTGACCCAGTGCAACGGCTTTCAGTGCCCTGTTTCATGCATCAAACTTGGACTGGTGATCTATTTCACATATGGTAATATACATGTTTCAATGCTATTCTCGCAAATCATCCCACCCTCGCCTTCTCCCACAGAGTCCAAAAGTCTATTCTTTATATTTGTGTCTCTTTTGCTGTCTCACATATAGGGTCATCGTTACCATCTTTCTAAATTCCATATATATTCATTAATACAGTGTATTTGTGTTTTTCTTTCTGACCTACTTCAAAAGTATGAGATTTTAACTTCAGCTGTTTTAGTTATGTACAAATCCCAAGTAAAAGGGTTAGTTGCTTAGTTGTGCCCAACTCTTTGTGACCCCATGGACTGAAGCCTGCCAGGCTCCTCTGTCCATTGGATTCTCCAGGCAAGAATACTGGAGTGAATAGCCATTCACTTCTCCAGGGGATCTTTCCAACCCAGGGATCAAACTCAGGTCTTCTGCACTGCAGGCAGATTCTCTTCTGTTTGAGACACCAAGGAAGCCCTCCAAATCCCAAAGGATAGAACAATATTTCATATCTTACATATGCCTACTACACAAGCTACTAGGTACAACTAGTCTTCAGAAATAAACTATTTTCCCTAGTACTATTATTTTAAGCTCATCACTCAACACAATGAAATCATTAAAATCATTTATTAGCTATAAGGTCTTTTTTGGTTGCACAAAACTTTTGCTTGCACTCGTCATTTTCAAGTAACAGAAACCCAAGAGGTTATAAATCAGTAGGAATGATTAACATTAGAAGAGTTTTTCCAAAAAAAAAAAAAAGGAAAAACGGATTTTTTTTTTCTGCCCTTCTTATTAAAAGAAAAAGAAAATAAAGGAATGAATACAGTTAGAGAATTCTGGTATTTTCCAGCCATCTCCCAGGGCTAGATCAATCACTAGCACGTTATGCTCCAGCAATAAAGAAATGGAAAAGAAAAAAATGCAGTGATCTAGAGGAAGAAGAAAGAATCAGTGGGTTCGAACTGTAAATTATGCAAACAAAATTATTTCTAAATTAGAAACCTTATTAAATCTTAAAAGTATGTGTTTCTGCTATAGCTTTTATTTCCAGATAATCTCTAATGTTATCCTCTGCTATCAGAAGGGAATTACATTTCTTGTCATTATGAACATTTATTTAATAATCTAGAAAATCATAGTAGCAATCTGCAAAATAGCAGAAGTATTGGTTAAATATCTTTTCTGTCAAGAAAGAAAGTGTCAATTCCTAGGCATTTTAAATACAAATTACATACAGAGTCTTCACTGGCTAAAGATACACTTCTAATTTATGCATATATCATTTAGCTATGAAACTAAAAAAAAAAAAGAAAGTATTTCATTTCTATAATGATGTTTTACATCCAAATGAGTTCCCAGGTGCCTCAATGGTAAAGGAGACATAAGAGATGCAGGTTCGGTCCCCAGGTCAGGAAGACCTCCTGAAGGAGGGCACAACAACCTACTCCAGTATTCTTTCCTGGAGAATCTCATGGACAGAGGGGCCTGATGGCCGGACATGACTGAAGCAACTTAGCAAGCACGCATGCAGGGTATCTATCACCATACAGCTTATGACAAAAACTTGGCTAACTATTATATTCAACTTAGAAAAGTATATAATGCACCTTTTTAGCAACTGAACTCTTTAATAATTGAGCAAATTATACTTAGAAAATACAGCGGAAATCTTTTTTAAAAAGAAGTATTTTCACTGAGTTCTGGGATCTTCTTTTTGAATAAGCACTTTTGTCTGCTTCAAGCCCTATACAGACTCTGAACAAAGCCAGCGTTCTCTCTTATAAGAAGAGAGAACACAGACTGGAGAATCAGGCACATTTCTTTACTTCCCTCAAGCTCCACACTCTTCCTCTTTACCACAGATAACCTTTAGGCATCGTGGTCTAAAACACACAGCAAGAGAAAAATAACCTTTTGGATGATGATAATGATAGAGACGGAGATGGAGAAAGAGCATAGAGATAGAAATATGAGTTGGAAACAAAAACTGTAAGAAAACAGGATAACTGTCTAGGTTATTCAGTGTGAGCACAGAACATCAGAGCAGTAAGAAGCCTTAGTGATCACGCTGGCTAATCATTTCACTTATACCTAAGAACAGTGAGACTCGGGGAGGTGAACTGTCTAGCAGGATTACTGGCTCCTGAACAACAGAATGCAGCCTCTGTTGGCCACCCAACCATCAAACGTTACCAGTATCACAGGAAAATGGCTATTCAACAATATCAAAGGAATACAAGGCCCAAGCAAATAACCTGATGGAACAGGGCAGATCAGATAAGGACTTCAGAACACTGAGACATGGTAGGGAAGGAGATGAGCTGGAGAGTGCATGACCCATCTAAAGAGAGCAAAACCACTGTGTTGGTCAGAGCTCATTCAGGTTTTTCCATAACATCTTCAGAAAAATCTGAACGAACTTTTTGGTCAACCCAATTCTTAAGTGGATTCTTGTGGGAATACAGGCCTGGTGTTATTCGATATAATGAATTTTCAAGAGAAGTCAGAAATCCAGATATTTAGTGGAAATCCCTTGATATTTAATTGTGAGAAACTAATTTGAGTTTTTTAACTCCCACACAGATCCAATATATCTGCAGCCCAGACACTGTCAACAGATTGCTAGCTCACGAATCCTGGTCAACAGCAGTCCAAATGTCCTCAGAAAACATTTTTCATGTGGTCAACTGGCCCAAAAGTGATGTCTTTACTGACTTCATTAAGATAGCCAACAGAATTCAGGCCAGGGAACTTTTCAGTGAAACCTGTTTAAGTGGTTGGTGTGATTTGCCTTTATTTTCCCTTGCTCAGCTACCCTTGATGGCCACCTAATTGACTGGCTTCTCTGCACTGACAGGCAATCCACTTCACAGCCTTGTCTTTGGTTTTGCTCTGAGTGAGTTGGGAATTAAGGTCTTTCTGAGAGAAGATTTTTATCTCTTGCCCTCAAAATCAGCACTCTTGCCTATAAATGCAACTGCATTCGGCACCACAAGCAAAGAAAAGATGACAAAGTTTCCTTAGGAACTTATGAATGGTGCAGAGCTAGTTTGGGGAAGATCTCTTCAGAGGGCTGGGTGGGATAATTCCTGTTGCAAAAGGAATGATGTTAGGTGCCATTTCCTATGTACTGGCTGTATAATACAGACCAGGCAGGCACAGCAAAGAACACAAAGCAATTTTAACATCATCAAAACCTTCCCACTCGTGTTCCCTCCCTCATCTTGCTTGTTCTAAACTTCCCACTGGCCCTGTCATTAATCCATTCAATAAATAAACATTCATTGAGGACCAACAAGAGCAAACAGAGACTGCATCCTCATAGAGCTTAAACTCTAGAAGCAGAAAGAGATATAGATAGGTACAGTGGGTGTGGTAAATGTTGAACTAGCAGTTCTCCAGAGAGAAGCCTCTGACTTGTAATGTTTGATGAGTTCTGTTATAAATACTCCCACCATGCTGATTTCAAGCTACCAATGTACATCACTGAAGGCAAAATTGAGAAAGATATTTAGTAACACACCTTTGTATGTTTCCACCCTACAGATGTGATTTATAAAAATAACCTCAAGCATAAATACTGATAATAGTAAAACACAGCAAAGTAATTAGGAAGTGATGAGTTTTTAGTGTCATCCCCTGTTCTTTAATATAAATCATTTCATTGTATGTTTACATGATTTAGCTCTTAATAATGTATGTGTTTAACAACTAGCTCCAAAAATTCCCAAATTTAAAATTTGGTTCTCTTGACTTAGTACAAGCTGGTTCCAACACAGTACTGGATAGATTGATAACTAGATGGATTTCTAATAGAATAAAAACAGAAGTGATAGATTAGACTAAGACAAATAAGGATGAGATAAAGAATAATAGAGGAAGTTATCCATTGGAAGAGACCTAAGAATCAGAAACCATGAGGCGAGAAATGGCCAGCTGATGACAGAATGTCTTCTACCACATACTCTGTACAATCAGTCAATGCTTTAACACTTTCCATGACGGCATCTCACTCTTTAGTGCTGCCTCCATCTTTGGATATTTCTGACTGGGAGAAAGTATTTCCTTCTACTGAGCTGGTTTACAAACTTTGCTTTCTTAAGACTTAGGAGTTCAAAATAGGCCCCAAAGATCTCAGAGACCTCAAAGTCTGGTGAGGGAAAGGATGGGAAGGCTGGCTAGAGGGAGCCAATCTGCTCTAAGTAAATGCACAATTTATACCTTTTTATACTATGGGAAATCTCCTTAAATTTGTAGTTGAGAAAATATTTTTATTGTTAAAACCTAGTTGAGATCCACTTCTATAACTATATATGAAAGTGAAAGTGTTAGTTGCTCAGTCATATCCAACTCTGCCACCCCATGGACTCTCGCCTATCAGACTCCTCTGTCCATGGAATTCTCCAGGCAAGAATACTGGAGTGGGTTGCCATTCCTTTCTCCAGAGGATCTTCCCAACTCAGCGACTAAACTGGGCCTCCTGCATTGCAGGTGGACTCTCTACTGTCTGAGCCACCAGGGAATCCCATAACTATATATATTTGTTATTTATATATTACTTATATATATTTGCATATTATACTTCCACCAATTTTCCTCTATTGCAAAGAAATAAAGTAAAACAATAGCATGGGAAAAACTAGAGATCTCTTCAAGAAAATTAGAGATACAAAGGGAACATTTCAAGCAAAGATGGGCACAATAAAGGACACAGATGGCATGGACCTAACAGAAGCAAAAGATATTAAGATGAGGTGGCAAGAATACATAGAAGAACAATGCAAAAAAGAGCTTCACAACCCAGATAATCACGATGGTATGATCACTCACCTAGAGCCAGACATCCTCAAATGCAAAGTCAAGTGGGCCTTAGGAAGCATCAATACAAACAAAGCTTGTAAACATGAGGGAATTACAGTTGAGCTATTTCAAATCCTAAAAAAGGATGCTATAGTAAAGGAGTGGACATGGGAGGGCCGTTCAGGCTTTAAAACCAGAGTGATGGGCTTTATGTATTTGGAAAGATAACCCTGGGAGCGACAGAAGGAATACGTTTTTAAGGACTGTGAAAACAAATTTTTTTTTCCCCTGGAGACCAAGAGGGATTGTGAAGTAAGGATACATGGGACACCTGCTCGAGCATTCAGTTTCTTCCTGCAGTGTCTGAAGGAAGCAGGCTGTGAGCCAAGGGGAAGGCAGAGGACAGATATGACTGTGTTTCCAAGCTTCTGTGGTGGTTTATGGCATCCTCCAAACTCCTCTGCAAGGGCTGATCCTGACCAAGACGACCCAAGGAGACCGTCTCTGAAATCAAGTCCAAATGAAGGACATTGCACCAAGATCCCATCCCACTGGACTACAGGACTCCTCCCTAGAGAACCATGGGATCTTCAGAGTCAGAATGGATTGAGCCAGATTGCCGTTTCCATACTGTGGTGATTAGGACCTGAGTACAAGAGATTGTCTCGGAGCATCTTTAAAGGTTGCTTGGGATTTGAATTTAAGTTATCAGGTTAATAACTAGGCTTAAAATAGTTACCCCTCCTGATAGCATAAACAAATATAACCCGTTCTATTCTTTTTCCCGGCTTTGCTAGTGGCTCAGTGGCAAAGAATCTGCCTTCCAATGCAGAAGCCGCAAGTTCAATCCCTGGGTTGGGGAGACCCCTGAAGAAGGAACTGCAACCCAAGCCAGTATTCTTGCCTGGGAAATCCCATGGACAGAGGAGCCTGGCAGGCTACAGTCCATGGGGTCGCAAAAGAGTCAGACATGACTTAGGACTAAACTACAATTCTTTTTCCATCTGATTAAGGATCGTTAAGAACATGAAGAGTGGGGTTTGTGGATAAGGTGTGTGTCCTTTAATCTTAGATCTTTAGCACCACATGAAATTCTGACATTTACCACTACTTTCACCTATTATTCTCTACTGAAAACCACTGACTGAAGAAAACATACCTTTCCACCACTTCTGATTTTGACTTCTAACACTTCCAAAGAGGTTGTCTATGACTACCATGAGTGGAATCGATGTTGCCATCTGAGAATTAAACCTTCAGAAAGAAACCACAAATGGCAAAAATAATTCTCAGTAGAAATAACCCCTCCAAAAGATATATACCAGAGTCTACTCAGGGACCTCAAAATAACTAATGGGCAAAGCCAGGAAAACATGTCTAAATACAAAAGAAAGGAAAAGGCATGAACGTGCAGCTTGTCAAGCTTTATTCTTGTTGTAAGGAGGAGAGTGATAATCTTTCCAGGTCTCTATATTCCTAGATGGAACCCAAAGTTAACCTCATGCTTATTACATTCAATAAATGCTAAATACTAGAATATTCTCTCTTCTTTTCTCCTCCCTCTCTTGACTTTTATATTAAGTACTGTCAGCTATTTTACTTCTATTTGGGAGTGGGGGCTGCAGAAATTTCTTACCCTTAAATACCAGGATAACCCTTCAGAAAAAGACAATCCATGGACAGAATCCAACCTATGCCTTGCTTTTGTATGAACCATGAGCTAAGAATCACTTTCACATTTCTAAGGGGCCATTAAAAAAAACAAAAATATGCAAAACTGACCATATGCACTGCCTGCAAAACCTAAGTCACTTACTTTCTGAAACTTTTCAGGAAAAATCTGCCTACTCCTGCTCTAGAACAAAAAGCCCCATGTTCTCTGGAAATCTATGGCTTAAGTTCGATAATTCCATTCAACTCCAACAGAAAGTAAGAAAGCATGGACAAAAAAATAACCACTTACACTACTAAAATTATCTTGCAAGGGCGTATTACACAGATCTCTGAGTAAACCTAGCCCCAACAAGGCAACTTTTCCAAAGTAAGAAGTCTCACGAATTCCTCAGAAATGTGAACTTCAGGAAGGATAGCTGTTCTGTAGGTGAAGAGTTTGTTAAAACTCAGTAAAGGGGTAAAATTAGCAATTCTTTTGTAAACCAGGCGTTCCTACATGTAGATGAGCACAGAACATTTTATGGCAGTCCAGATGTAAAACATGATGAAACTGTAATGAGTCAGATTTCCATAATGATGATAATATCATCATCATAAAAGTATTCACAACCAGTGCCAGAAAGATGTAGTATATAAAAAGAATGAGTAAGAAGTTGCTATAAAATCTCAGGAAAAGAAATTAAGGGAGAATCTTATGAAGCTCATTTCAGGACAGATAGCAAAAACCTCAGCAAGAGGTTGTTAAAATTAAAGACAGATGTTTTCAAGAAGGTATGAGAATTACAGATGGATGATTCTATCACCTAGGATGTATTCAGCTTCGAATAACAGAAAACCCAATGAACAGTAAACAGTAAGACAATTATTTTTTTACTTCTACCAAGTGTGGAGGTGGCATGTCCCAGGTTCATTCTGTTTCTTAATAGAATCATCATGAGCCAGACTCTTTCCATTTCTTGTGCTCCATACCTGAGCTTCATGCACAGGCTTTTGCCCTTGGAGTCACAGGATGACTGCTACAATTTCATATATAGCATCATCTCAACAATATCGCAATAAAGAAGTAAAGGAATGCCAAAGACCTCTCTTCATATGCCTATCTTTTTCATTGGGAAGAATATTATCATTCTTAGAAGGTTCTCAATAGTCTTTTCACCAAGTCTCTTTGGATCACATCTGGATTTTAACTTCGCTAGAAGTTCCCTTCGCTAAAGGGACAAGACATAAAAGAAGAAAGGTGCAGAAATACTTTGGAGTCACCATCAAGTCTGGTACTGATCTAAATGATATTGGGAGATTTCATTAAAGAAAATATTCACATTCTTCAACTTTTGTTCTGAGAGATAGGCTAGGTCTACTGGACCTTTGGTATCAGTCAAAATAACCCTTCTAATGATACAGGGTATCACTAAGGAGTCTGATTCATCTGAGCTTCTGAACCTGGTCCTCCTATGGCTTACACATGAACCCAACTCAGAGACCTAAGGAAGCAGCAACAAAGTTGCATTCAGGATCAAGACCACAAAAAATCTATGAAGAAAAGTCTACTGTAAGATGAGATTGTAAAACAACAAGAAAGGTTTTAAACAAGAGAACCTATTCACGTATAAATTAGATATATATGGATTGTTTTGTTGGAGAATATATATATTTCAATGATGATGTCATCTCTAAAAATATTTTTGGAACATGCATGTAGAAATGACTTTAGGGACAGTTTATAATCACATAAGAAACTGACGCTTATTCCTTTATATTTCTTCACAATTAATCCTTCAATATTTTTATATAATATATTTGTCAACAATGAAGCCCATAACCTTCTTTTATCTTCACACTAAACATGTGAAAGATACTCTAGTTAGGAAAAAATCAAACACACAACTCGTAAGACACAGTCCTTGGCCTTGAGAAGTTGACCGGCTTAACAGAAAAAGAAAAATAGGAGACAAAATTCTGAAAGTTTGGTTTTATTTCCACTCCACAATTCCATTCATCCACAAAAAATTACTATCACCTAGTATGTTTAAAGCACTGAGATGAGGGTGGGAAAAATGGAGGATTGTACCTTCATGGAGTCATGAAATGGCAAAGACAATGATAACACAAGGTAAAATGTGATAAGTAGAATAAAGAAAATATACACAATTAATAGAATGTTACAACAGTGGAGCAGGCATGGGAAGAAGAAATCATGGTGCTCCTGTTGATATTAACAAGATATTAGGATCGACAGCAGTAATAGGTATGTGATAAAACTAGAGGTACCCAGTGTGTAGGGAGGTATTCATCAAAAAGGCACAAAAATTTCAGACTTTATTTGCAGGTCAGCAACATTTTCTACAAGGAAGCTGGATAATCAATCAGAACCAAGTTCCTGGAAAAAGAACTTGGTCAGATGAATTAATGGTGGGGAGATTGGATGCTCAGAGATCAGTGAAAGGAGTACTGCAAATAGATGAGATGTGCTGAGGTGGTGAGGGCCTAACACGTGCAAAAGCACGTGTTTGAACGATAAGGAACAAGAAGGAAGAACAATAAGGAAGGGACAGACACAGAGGCAGTTACTCTCACTCCTGTCTACTTTCCAAATTACCTGTGGAACTTTAAACATTTAGATGCACAACAAAAGAGAACACAAATTCTGCAGGAGAAGAAGCAAGAATGGTAAATATACATAAGAAAAGATGCTCAGCCTCATTAGTTATCAAGAAAAGGCAAATTAAAATCACTGTGAGATTCAACTTCACATCCTCCGGCATGAAAATGAAAAACAAAACCCAGAACTTGGGTATTAACAAGTGAAGACAAAAATATGGAACAACACAAATTCTCAGGTATGGCTGGAACTAAATGGATACAACCACTATGGAGGGGGAATAATGTGCCATTACTTGGGAAAGTTGAAAATGTAAATGTGAAGATACAGTCCAATAATTCTGCTCCTAGGTATATGCCCTTAAAACTTGTATAATATGTGCCTCCAGGAAAAAAGAAAAAAACAACCTAAACATCTATCCATGGGACAGTGGATGAATAAACTGGGCTGTACTGGTAAGATGCATACTGTATTAAACAAATGAGCCATAGCTGTACGTAACAGCATAGATGAATCTCAAAATGATAATGGAGAATAATAAAGGCAAGTCACAGAGTATAGATATAAGGTCAACAAACAAAATTTGACACATGTTGGTTAGGAAGATATGTATCTGTAAGAAAACTACAATGAAATCTAAAGGGAAAACACTTAAATATTCAGAATAGAAATTTCCCTGAAAGTAGGGAGAAAGAAATGGGAGGCCAGTAGTACTTAAGAGACTTTAGCTCTATTGGCAATGTTCCATCTTCTTGAAGTACATGGTAGCTTTAAAAAGCCAGTATATTATATCCATATCCTATTTTTGTATTTTATAGTGTATTTATTCTTCAGTATCTGTGAAACCTTCCCAACACAAAATATAGATACTCATACCGCAACATATCTGGGGATGGATTTTAGAAGTAGTATTTTTAAAAGGCTCCACAAGTGACTCTCGACACATTCTAGGAATCACTGTATTAGGACAACAAAATTGGTTTTTAGGCTGTAGGATAGGAGTATCAAATGACACTGAATTGTGAACTTCTATTTCTAGGGAGAGAAACAGGTACCATTAACCGAAACAGGGAATTCAGAAGGAGAACTGAATTAGGGAGAACCATGAACAAGATAAATTTAAGGTACAGATAGGACCAAGACCACTTGTTGAAAGTAACTGGATAAAGCAGTTAATTTTCATTAAATAGAGAACCTTTATCTGACTGAAGACCAGGACTAGAGAAAGTAGATTTCTTTAGGACGTAACCTCCAGCCCCAAAAACTATCCTATGGGATCTATGATACTTTCCAGGAACACATGACAAAAGGACTTATTAAACTCCTTTAAAATTAAAAGGCTTTTAAATAAATAATAACAGGATTAGCATCTCCAAATTTCTAGTCTTCTCTACTAAGGGATATTCTTGTACTTATCTGCATTGGAGGGGATAGCTGTTGCTATGGTAATTACTTTGCCACAATCTTAAGAATAAAAAGGCTGCTGTTTATAAATGACACACCACTTGATTCTTTTCAAGGGCAGCATGAGCTATGTTCCCTGTGTCTGACCAAGCTGTGGTCAAGTTGGAGTCATCACTGGAGACAGAGTGCCCTGTCTACTGCTCTGCACATGTCTTTCCTCAGTGGATTCACACAAGCTGTAAGGTTTGCAAATTATGGTCAGGGTATCGGACATTTCTTATTAAGTTTTCAAATAGCTAAATGGATTTTGAGGCTCTGGGAAAAGAAATTTCCTTTGCCGGGGACCTCCATGCACTGCTGTTAACCCTGGTTTATCTTACAAGGATACAGGAAGTATCCAAAAATAAATCAGTGCTGATCAAATTCTGTCTTTCTAACCTCTCTAATACTGCAAGTTCCTAAGAACTAAAAGTGGATGAGTAATTATCACTGCAATTATTTCAATTAGTACATCATCAGAGCTACCACTGATTGTCAATATTTCACATATATTATTTATTAAAATAAAATACCAAGGTAAATATCCCAATAATTTGTAGATTAAGAAAGTAGGAATCAAAGAGATTAATTTCCCCAAAGTCTCTGCTATCAAGGAGTACAGGCTGAATTAAAATCTAAATCCAAGAAGTTAAGAAAAATTTTATACAACCTAAATTCATCTTACTTAAATCAGGTTCTATTCCCCTGCCCTAGATCTCCTCTTCAGGTAATTTTCATAGCCCTCACTAAATCTTCTGTATTAATACACACTTCTGACCATACACAATCTAATCTCATAAGTGAGAAAGCAATTTGATGAATCTTCATGATTTCATACTTTGCCCTACCCATAAAATAAATTCCTAGAATTTCAAAAAGTGCCTATCTAACTTACAACATACAAAGGTCCACTTTTTTTCTGTAGAGAATTACTGAGATTTGTTTCAGTCATTCAAGGAGATAAATGTGGTTATTCATGGATATGAAAGCTTATTCATTCTTCACTTTAAATATATTTCCTTCTGTGTATCTGAGAAAATGAAAAATTAGACCACTCGAATTTACTGCAGAGAGAAAAACCTATATCTCTCTGATACAGGATCTTGACAGCACTCCCTCCCCGATCTCTGTCTCCAAATGCTCTGAAAGATAAATACTGTCACTATCAATTCTGCCTTTTACAGTCCGATCAAATCTGAAAATACTCACTTATTTGCCCCCCTTGGCCTCTCTGACGTATCTGACAGCAAAGACCTTTTCTAACCAAATCTTACAGTCTCTTTCTAATCAATCTTTCTATTAATATGTTTGATCCTGCTCTTGTTCTTTCCTTTATGAATTTTTTTTCTTAATGTAATTTCTCTGAAACCATGCATCTCTGGCCTCATTCTACCTCTGAGGTCATTCTTCCTCGTCTTTAATCATCATTGCAAATATTTTTCTACTTCTGACAGAATAAAAGCAAACAAAAGAGAATGAGCAGAGAGATATTAGAGAAAAAGATAATAGTAAGTACCTGAGACTAAGTAATACAAATAGCAGAGTCATTCAGAATGGGCTCTGACGTGAGACTAACCAAATCACAGCACTGGAACACTACTAGCTTTGTGACATTCAGTCATTCACTCACCAAATACTGAGATCTTCAACATACCAGGCAGAGTAGTATGTGCTGAATAAGCAGTGGCAAACAAAGCAGTTAAGTTCCCTGTGGTAGATTTTATTAATGTCTGCCAAATAGCTCAGTTTTCTCTCTTGGGTGCCAACCTCATAGAAGGATTATATATACCCATCTTGTTGTGATGAGGAGTGGTCATGTGACTTGTTTTGGCCAATGAAATGGGCAGATATTCAAAAACCACCATGTGACTCCATGTCCCTTTATTTCTGCTGTGACAACTGGCAATGCTCCAGACAAAGGCTGTTTTGTGAGCAAATGACAACACAATAAATGTGTCTCTAAGCTTCCACTTCCTAGGAATTAAAAAAGACAATATTCATAAAGTTTCTAACTTTTATACATGTAAGTATAAAACATCCATTACATAACAAGGCCTCAGCTAGCTGAGGAAAACATGGTTCTAGCCTTTGAGTACTTCCCCATATTTATAAGGAAGGCACACATAGAAACAAAAAACTTCAGTTTTGCACATATGGTGCTGGGAATACCAGAAAGGAATAGATTATTCTGCCAGGTAAACCTAAGCTCATTAAAGGAAAAATTGAAATCTTCACCACAAAAAAAGACAGTAGTAGCAAGAATGAAGGGGGGAAGAGAAAAAGAGCATGAGAAACCAAGAGAAAGTATGAAAAAACATCGTAGCACTCCAGGAAAATTACAAATAGTTAAATAAAGCTAAAGAATAGGATTCTAATAAGGAAAGAAGCAAGACACCCAGGATGGTGTTTAGGTGGAGTCAAGGGGGGGAGGGTTCCATGTGCCAGACCCAGATTTGGTCTTTAATAGGAAAATAACCACAGCCAAACCTGTATTCCAGAAACATCCCTCAGAAGGCAGTGTTGAGGGTGGAAAAGACCAGAGCAGACACTAGTTAGAAGGCAGCCAAGGCATTCTAGATGAGATGTGATGAGAGAAAAAGCAGCGTCAGTGACAGCTGAGCGATGAATTTAGCTTGGAGCTCTGGTAAATAAACTAGAAGAGGCCCTATATTTTTATCTGACAGAAGAAATCTTACAAGTTTATCTGAATCTTACAAGCTTATTTTCCTGAGGTATTAATCTTTTAAGAGTGACAGTGGTATATGGATCCTTCTAAAATGCAAATAAAGTAATGCAATGAGCATTGTCTTAATTACAATTTTACAAACGACATATCCTTATATATAATGGTAAAATCATAAATTATACTTCTTTGTTAGTGAAAATACACTGAAGACTAAATATATGAATAAAATGCATAATTCCACTTCCAACAGATGTGCTATCATTACTTTTAGTGTGTATTCTTCTAGCCCTTTTTGCTCATTCATACGTGTACAAAGCAGAAGCACAATTTTATATTTTTAAAGTAAATTTTTATATAGAATCCAGCCAACATAATATGTTGCAATAAAAAAAGGAAGACTAGAGTTTTCCAATTGGTATTGCAAAAAAATAAAATCAATTCCTGTTACACTGCAAAGCACTAATAATCCTCAAAAAATTACACATCTACTGATACACACATATAAATGTTCAATTATTAGAACAGCCTTGCTTTGATGCTTCAGGCTCAGTCCTTGAAACTCAACATTAAAAAAAAAAAAAAAGAAAAACTAAGGACTAAGGATGACCTGCAGGCTGTTGGGGCTGGGAGGCAGAAGGTCATCAGGTCAGTGGAGTCCTACCAGTCCCCCAGCATGGCTTTTGGGAAGGGACAAGGTCTGTCCATGATCCCCTAAGTTTGTAAACACCCTAACCTGTAAAAAGGTGCAGCTCATAACCCATGAGATACTTACTACATAGTCCTTTATTTAAATAATAGACTTGCGGGGTGGAAGATGGTGGAGGAGTAGGTGAACGTGGAGTAAATCTCTCTCCATGGATACATCAGGAATACACCTTCAGACACAGAAGTGCATGCAGAACACCAGCTGAGAGTGGACAGGAGTACCTGACCAGAGGAAAAGAATACATAGAACCACACAAAACTCGTCCAGCATCGGCAACTGAACAATAGACAGGCTTGCCCATCAAACGCCTGAGGTACTGAACTACAGAGTAGGACCCCACCCAGGGTGCTCCTTTAAGTGACTGATGCACCGAACTACAGAGTAGGACCACTGATGCACCCCTCTATGTGCCTGAATGGGCGGAGCTACAGAGAAAGACTGGCCAAAGAGGCCTTCTGATCACCAGCTACAAGAGGCTCAAAAAAAGGCTCTGATAGGTCCATAGCTCCTGCAGCAGAGGCAGTCTGTGCCCCTGCACACTAGGCGCCACCAGGGTCTCTGCAAGCCAAGCAGCTATTCCACCTTCATGCTCAACTCTCACTGGGACAGAGCTGCCACAGGCAAAAAAAGTCTTGCATCTATGCTCACAGGATTGCTTCGGTAGTGTCCGACTCTTTGTGACCCTATAGACTGTGGCCTGCCAGGTTTCTCTGTCAGGAGGGGGGGTTCTCCAGGCAAGAATACTGAAGTGTGTTGGCCAATACTGGTTGCCATGACCTTCTAGAGCACTGTATATCCTGCTGCCCTAGCCACCAATTCCCCTGAGTACCTGGTGCTGCTAGAACCCCTGCGACCCAAGCAGCTGCACCACCTCCATACACAGGGGCAAACCCAAGTCCTCCAGGGCAGCCTCAAGAGCAAACCCCAGTGGACGACCCACATGTAGAAGTGGAAATAAAGCCACAATTGAAACCCATGGGCAGTGTGGCTAAGAAAGAAGACACAAAACCGTCCCACCAGCTGTACAAGCATTTTCCCACACACAAAAAAAATGCACTAGCTCTGATAGCTGTGGACATTGGCGGCAAGAACACACAAGAGTAGGACCAGATTAGAATCTGAGCTGCCCCCACAGCAGGTCCAGAGATCAGTAGTGTTGACGGGCATCCTAGGGAGGTGAGGTGGACTGTGACTCCCCGTGAGGGAAAAGGACTCTGACAGCAGTGACTCAAGAAAAACATTTATTATTCTTATGTTTTGACTTTTTCTGCAGATTCTTTTGGATATTTTTCCTTTTTTTTTTCTTTTATTTCCCCTCTGTTGTACTTGTTGATTTCATGGGCACTATGAAAGCTAATTAAGCTTTTGAGCCGTTTTTTTTTTCCTCAGTTACATTTTTTATTGTTGTTATAAACCTCTACATTGGGCTTTTGCAATTCTGTGGAATTTTCCTTTTTTTTTTATTTTCTCTTTTTTATAATGTTAATTTTTTAAAACCTGTTATTATTTTTTCCTACATTTATTCCCTTGTTTACCTTTCCTACTGTTCTTTTCCCCTTGCAGTTAATCTCTAATGTGTATAAATCTTCTTTATCTACCTCTATTTAACTTTGCATATATATTCTTTCTTTTCTTTCTTTCCTTTCCTTTCAACATATTTGTTAGTTTTGTTTTCATTGATTTATTCCCCGCTTGGTATATGGTTGTATTTATTCCATTATTTTAATATTATTTGCCTGATTTTGTAATTGCCATGTGTCTGGGATTCATCTTTTGTTTCTCATTTTTGGATATTTGTTTTAATCTCACGTAAGGCCATAACACACACTTGTGGAATCTTCGTTCCTGACCAGAGATCAAGTCCTGAGCCTTGGAGTGGGAGCACTGACTCCAAGACCCTAGACTACCAGAGAAATAACCTGAGGGAGTATCAAATAGTGAGAACTCACACAAACGAAACCACTTGAATACAAGACTGAGCATCACCCAACAACCAAGAGGACCCTGTGCAGGACACCTCATCTAAACAACAAGCAAAACAAAAAAACAAACTCAATCATCAGCAGACATGATTACCACTTCACTCAGCCTTGCCCATCAGAGGAAAAACAAACAAACAAACAAAAACTCAGCACAGATCTCACCCTATTCCAAGCTTACACAAAGCACTGGACCAACCTTCAGAGGGCAGAAACCAAAAGGAAGAAAGAATTCAACCTTCTTCAAGGAAAGAATTCAACTTTCCTTGAAGCCTGGGAAAAGGAGACCTCAAACACAATAAGTTAAAAAAATAATAATAATAAAAAGGCAGAGAAATATTACACAAATGAAGGAACAAACTAGAAACACAGAAGTCCAAATAGATGAAGAGGAAATAGGCAAGCTACCTAAAAAAGAATTCATAATAATGATAGTAAAGATGATCAAAACCTTGAAAACAGAATGGAGAAAATGCAAGAATCAATTAACAAAGACCTAGAAGAATTAAAGAATAAACATACAAAGACAAGCAACATGATTACTGAAATTAAAAATACTCTAGAAGGAATCAATAGCAGAATATCTGAAGCAGAAGAATGAATCCAGTGAGCTGGAAGATAAAATGATGGAAATAACTTCTGAAGAGCAGAATAAAATAAAAAGAATGAAAAGAACTGAGGACAGTCTTAGAGACCTCTGTGACAATATCAAATGCACCAGCATTTGAATCTTAGGGGTCCCAGAAGAAGAAGAGAAAAAGGAAAGGTATGAGAAAATTTTTGAAGAGATTATAGTTGAAAATTTCTTCAACATGGAAAAAGAAATAGTCAATCAAGTCCAAGAGGCATAAAGAGTCCCATACAGGATAAATCCAAGGAGAAACACACCAAGACACACACTGATCAAACTAAAAAAGACTAAACAGAAAGAAAGAATATTAAAAGCAGCAAGGGAGAAGCAACAAGTAACATACAAGGGAAACTCCATTTGCATAACAGATGATCTTTCAGTAGAAACCCTACAGGCCAGAAGGAAATGGCAGGATATATTTAAAGTATTGAAAGGGGAAAATCTACAACCAAGATTACTGTGCCCGGCAGGGATCTCATTCAAAATTGATGGAGAAATAAAAAGCTTTCAGACAAGTCAAAGTTAAAGAATTCAGTGCCACCAAACCAGCTTTACAACAAATGTTAAAGGGACTTATATAGTCAAAAAATACAAAAGAAGAAAAAAGATCTACAAAATTAACTCAAAACAATTAAGAAAATGGCAATTGGAACATATATATCAATAATTACTTTAAATGTAAATGGATTAAATGCTCCAACCAAAAGGTATAGACTGGCTAAATAGATACAAAAAAACAAGACCCATACATATGCTGTCTACAAGATACCCACTTCTGACCTCAAGACACATATAGACTGAAAGTGAGAGGATGGAAAAATATATTCCATGCAAATGGAAAGCAAAGAAAGCTGGAGTACCAATCCTCATATCAGACAAAATAGACCTTAAAATAAAGAATATTACAAGAGATAAGGAAGGACACTCCATAATGATCAAGGGATCAATCCAAGAGGAAGACATAACAGTTGTAAATATCTATGCACCAACACAGGAGCACCTCAATACATAAGACAAACACAAACAGACATAAAAGGAGAAATTGACAGTAACACAATAATAGTAGGAGACATTAACACCCCACTCACCCCATGGACAGATCATCAAAACAGAAAATTAATAAGGAAACACAACTCTTAAATGATACATTAGATGAGATGGATCTCATTGATACCTTCAAGACATTCCATCCAAATGCAGAAGAATACACCTTCTTCTCAAGTGTACATGGAACATTCTCCAGGACAGACCACATCTTGGGTCACAAATCAAACCTCAGTAAATTTAAGAAAATTGAAATCATATCAAGCATCTTCTCCAACCACAATGCTATGAGACTAGATATCAAATACAAGAAAAAAACTGTAAGAAATACAAATCATGGAAATTAAACATGTTTCTAAATAACCAACAGGTTACTGAAAAAATCAAAAGGAAAATCGAAAAATTTCTAGAAACAAATGACAATGAAAACATGACAACTCAAAACCTATGGGATGCAGCCAAAGCAGTTCTAAGAGGGAAGTTGATAGCAATACAATCCTACCTCAAGAAACAATAAAAATATCGAATAAACAACCTAACTTTACACTTGAAACAACTGGGGAAAAAAAGAACTACAACAAAAAATTAGTAGAAGGAAAGAAATCATAAAGATCCAAGCAGAAATAAAAAGAAATGAAAGAAACAATAGTAAAGATTAATAAAACTAAAAGGTGGTTCTTTGATAAGATAAACAAAATTGACAAGCCTTTAGCCAGACTCATCAAGAAAAAAAGAGAGCGGAATCAAATCAACAAAATTAGAAATAAAAAAGGAGAGGTTACAACATACAATGCAGAAACAAAAAGGATTATAAGAGACTATAATAAACAACTATATGGCAATAAAATGGATAACCTGGAAGAAACGGACAGATTCTTAGAAATTCATTTTCACTGAACCAGGAAGAAATAGAAATTATGAACAACCCAATCACAAGCACTGAAATTGAAGCTATGATAAAATATCCCAGAAAACAAAAGCCCAGGACCAGATGGCTTCACAGGAGAATTCTATCAAGCATTTAGAGAAGAGCTAATCCCTTTCCTTCTAAAATTCTTTCAAAAAATTGCAGAGGAAGGAACACTTCCAAACTCAATCTATAAGGCTACTGTCACCTTGATACCAAAACCAAACACAACACAAAAAAAGAAAACTATAGGCCAATATCACTGATCAATATAGATGCAAAAATGCTCAATAAAATTTTAGCAAATAGAATTCAGCAACACATCAAAAAGCTTATACACCATGATCAAGTTGGGTTTATTCCAGGAATGAAATGATTCTTCAATATATACAAATTATTTTGATACACCATATTAACAAATTAAAAGATAAAAATCATATCATCTCAATAGATGCAGAAAAAGCCTTTGAGAAAATCCAGTACCCATTTATGATTAAAACTCTTCAAAAAAATGGGCATAGAAGGAACCTACCTCAACATAGTAAAGGCCATATATGATAAGCCTATGGCAAACATTATTCTCAATGGTGAAAAACTGAAAGCATTCCCCCTACGATCAGGAACAAGACAAGGGTGTCCACTTTCACTGTTATTATTCATCATAGTTCTGGAAGTCCTAGGAATCCAGATTGGAAAAGAAGAAGTCAAGCTCTCACTGTTTGCAGATGACATGGTTAAAACATCTGCCTCCAATGCGGGAGACCCAGGTTCAATCCCTGGGCTGGGAAGATCCCCTGGAGAAGGAAATGGTAACCCACTCCAGTATTCTTGCCTGGAGAATCCCATGGATGGAGAAGCCTGGCAGGCTACAGTCCACGGGGTCACAAAGAGTTGGACACGACTAAGCAACTTCACTTACTTATACATAGAAAACCCTAAAAATAGTGTCAGAAAATTACTAGAGCTAATCAGTGAATTTAGCAAAGTTTCAGGATATAAAATCAGTACACAGAAATCACTTGCATTTTTATATATCTATGATGAAAAATCAGAAAGAGTATTTAAGGAATCAATCCCATTCACCATTGCAACAAAAAGAATTAAATATCTAGGAATACACTTACCTAAGGAGACAAAAGTATTATACACAGAAAATTATAAGACTGATGAAAAAGCAAAGAAGACATAAATAGATGAGATATTCCATGTTCCTGGGTATGAAGAATCAATATTATGAAAATGACTATACTACCACCAAACACAATCTACAGATTCAGTGCAATCCCTATCAAATTATCAATGGCATTTTTCACAGAACTAGAACAAAAGATTTCACAATTCATATGGAAACACAAAAGACCCTGAATAGCCAAAGTAGTCTTGAGAAAGAAGAATGGAGCTGGAGGAATCAACCTTCCTGACTTCAGATTATACTACAAACTCATAGTCATCAAAACAGTATGGTACTGGCACAAAAACATAAATATACACTAATTGAACAAGATAGAAAGCCCAGAAATAAACCCATGCTCCTATGGGTACCTTATTTTTGACAAAGGAGGCAAGAACATACAATGGGGCAAAGACAGCCTTTTCAATAAATGGTGCTGGGAAAACTGGACAGCTACCTGTAAAAGAAAGAAATTAGAACACTTCCTAACACCATACATACACAAAGATAAACTCAAAATGGATTAAAGACCTACATGTAAGACCAGAAACTATAAAACTCTTAGAGGAAAACATAGGCAGAACACTCAATGACATAAATCAAAGCAAGATCCTAGATTAATGGAAATAAAAACAAAAGTAAACAAGTGGGACATGATTAAACTTAAAAGCTTTTGCACAGCAAAGGAAACTATAAGCAAGACAACACTCATAATGGGAGAAAATAATCACAAATGAAACAACTGACAAAGGATTAATTTCAAAAATATACAACTCAATGCCAGAAAAAAAAAAAAAAACAACCCAGTCAAAAAGTGCAAAAAAGACAGACATTTCTGCAAAGAAGACATTCAGATAGCTAACAATCACTTGAAAAGATGCTCAACTTTCCTCATTATTAGAGAAATGCAAGTCAAAACTACAATGAGATATCATCTCACACCGGTCAGAATGGCCATCATCAAAAAGTCTACAAACAATAAATGCTGGAGAGGGTGTGGAGAAAAGGGAATGCTCTTGCACTTTTGGTGGGAATGTAAATTGATACAGCCACTATGGAAGACGGTATGGAGATTCCTTAAAAAACTAGGAATAAAACCACCATGTGACCCAGAAATCCCACTCCCAGGCATATACCCTGAGGAAACCAAAATTGAAAAATACACATGTATCCCATTGTTCATTGCAGCGTTATTTACAACAGCTAAAATGTGGAAGCAACCTACATGTCTATCAACGGATGAATGTATAAAGAAGTTTGGTACATATACACAATGGGATATTACTCAGTTATAAAAAGGAACACACTTGAGTCAGTTCTGATGAGGTGGATGAATCTAGAACCTATTATAGAGTGAAGTAAGACAGAAACAGACATAGAGAACAGACTTTTGTACACGGGGAGAGGGGAAGAGAGGGTGAGATGTATGGAAGGAGTGACATGGAAACTTACATTACCATATGTAAAATATATAGCCAACAGGAATTTGCTGTATGCCTCATGAAACTCAAACAGGGGCTCTGTATCAACCTAGAGGGGTGGGATGGGGAGGGAGATGGGAGGGAGGTTCCAAAGGGTGTGGATATATATACCTATGGTTATTTATGTTGAGGTTTGACAGAAAACAACAAAATTCTGTAAAGCAATTATCCTTCAATAAAAAAAAAAAAAAAAACTAAGATCATGGCATCTGGTCCCATCATTTCAAGGCAAATAAAAAGAGAAAAAGTGGAAGCAATGACAGATTTTATTTCCTTGGGCTCCAAAATCACTGTGGATGGTGACTGCAGCCATGAATTTAAAAAACGCTTGCTCCTTGGAAGGAAAGCTATGACAAACTTAGGCAATGTATTGAAAAGCAGAGACCATCGCTTTGCTGACAAAGGTCTATATAATCAGACATAGTTTTTCCAGTAGTTGTGTATGGATATGAGAGCTGGACCATAAAGAAGGCTGAGCATCAAAGGACTGATGCCCCTGAATTGTAGTGCTGGAAAAGACTCTTGACAGTCCCTTGGACAGCAATGAGATCAAACCAGTCAATCCTAAAGGAAATCAACCCAAAATATTCATTGGAAGAAGTGATGCTGAAGCTGATGCTCCAATACTCTGGCCGCCTGATGTGAAAAGCTGACTCATTGGAAAAGACCATGATGCTGGAAAAGACTGAAGGCAGGAGGAGAAGGGGACAACAGAGGATGAGATGGGTGGATGGCATCACCAACTCCATGGACATGAATCTGAGCAAACTCTGGAAGATAGTGCAAGACAGGGAAGCCTGACATGCTGCAGTCTGTGGGGTCACAAAGAATTGGACAGGACTTAGCAATTGAACAACAACAACAGCAACCTTTCATTTTAAAATTTCAGCCTTAAACTGCATCCAGAGTTCTATTCCCAGGCCACAAGTGAAAGCTTTGAGTTGACTCTTAAAAGCTATAAAGTGAAATGAAGCATCGTGACACTCTGCCTCCTTCCTCTTCAAGGTTAACTCCTCCAAAGGAGGGTGAAAGGGGCAAATCTCTCATAGTTTAACTGGGAGGGTATCCTTCCCTCAATATTTTCCTGGTTTTTGTTTCACTGATTAATAATGACACCCTGGCTTTAGATGCTTTCCATGTAGCAGGTGTCTTTATAACGTCCCTTTTATTGGGCTCTCTTCCCAAACACTGAACTCTCCTCAAAGAAAACCATTTTTCCAGGGTACCTTGTAATTCACCTTTGTTCTCAGTTTTGGAGCCCAACTGGAAATCCAGAAAACAAGAATAATCTCACCTGATATTCTTTTTTTTTTCCAACGTTTACTCTCCTTTATTATTATAAATATCTCTCCACTATTTGTGACACAATCAACATCCTGACACCTTATACTAAGAAGCAGAACATAAAACATAATTGAAAAAAGCATATATATAATATACACATTTACCTACAAAAAGAAAAGAAGATATTGATACGTATTGTTCACCTGATATTCTATGACTATGTTTCTGAATGTTTGTTTTTGTTTAGTCCCAAAATTCTTTTTCAAATTATAATTTTAGAAAAATGTTTTTTATAGAACTTATTTCCCAAAGGCTACTTACAAAAATAGGATCACATACATGGTATTATATCTTATTTAATTTATACTTGATCATATGCATTTTCTCAATCTTCAAATATGCCTCAAAGAATGCCTTTTTATGACTTTAATCATAAGTAGTACAATACTTTCTTATTATAGACAAGTTGCCTTCCATTTTTGCCCACTATAAATAATGTTGTGATTGACATTCCTGCATATAAATCTTAGATTACTACCTTAGATTATCCTAAAAATGATGAGTATGAACCTTTTATGATTATTGATACAAATCAATGACATATTTGCTTTTGAAAAAAAAATATCAATTTTTATTCCTATCTACAGTTTAAAAGACGCTTTCATAACAATTTCCTCAATATGAACTCTCTCTATGAAACCTTTCATAAATTATCAATTTAGTAGGAGAAAAAATGGTACCCTCTTGTTTTAAATTGCACTGCTTTAATGACTATGCAGAATTGATATATTTTCAGGTGTTTATCAGCTATAAGAGTTTTTGATAACTAATAACACTTTCCACACACACACATTAATAATCACTAACAAAGAAGCAGGAGTCAAACTAACCTAAAATAACTTTTTTAATATTTAGTCTGATCAAAAAAGGATTAACTTTAGATGACAATCGGGTATCCCAAGATTCTTCTAACATTCAAAGCAGCAGAGGTACATCCAAAGAAAAGAGAAAAACAGCCAAGCCATTCATGTGTGATATTTCCCCCCAAGTCCTTAAAACCAGATAGGTAAATTCTTCCCACATAAGACAGACTGAGACATGGGGAAATGGTCTAAGACTGATGCATTCCTGTGGAAACATGAGTCAGGGAAGTATGATCTACTCACTACATAAGCCATATGAACAAGTTATTTTATTGACTGCCTTTATGTCCTTTGCCCATTTTTCTTACAGGAGATTAATATTTTACTACTAACTTGTAAGTGCTTTTTACTCAGTAAGGATATATCTTTGTCATATACACATCAAATATTTTTCACACTATTTCTCAGCTTATAATTTTATTTAGCAGAAACTTAATTATGCATTTGATTTCTCAATAAAACTTTAAAACATCTTTTTAAATTTTCTTATAAGTTTAAACTTACAGAAAATTTGCAAAGATTGCACAGAGTTCCTACATACAGTCTACCCATTTTCCCACTAACATCTTTTACTGCTCCAGGATCCAATCCAGGATACCATATTGCATTTAATCTCAGTTTGATTTTTAATTTTGGTTATACTTCCTTTTTATTTAATTTACAGAGCCAAGAATGTTTAATTTCTTCTCCCAAAATGACCAATCATTTGACAAGTAATAACTGCATTCTCCAGTGACTAGAAACACCAACTTAAATCTTATAAGTGACTTCCAAATCGGTATTTCTTAAATTAAATTCCTAAAAAGAGGAGATGCAATATTTAATTTTGACTCTCAAAGCACAAAATGTGTTTGCTCAAAAATGTGTGTCAAATGCAGAATGAATGAACATTTTTTTTTCTGTGAAATGTGATCATTTTAGTATAGCCATACACTTTTTGATAACCTAGAACAACTAAGCTATTCCATAACTAGGTATTTCCCCATGACAAATGAAAACATATGTCCACACACAGACTTATTTTTTCAGTTTGTAGCTGGCATATTTGTAATAGCCCATTGTTGAGAGCAACCTAAATTCCAATCAATAGGTAAATGGATAAAAAAGTATGTTATATCCATGTAGTAATTAAAAGGAAAGGCATTGAGGGGAGGGAAAAAAGAAACAAAAAGAATACATCGTGTGTGATTCTATTTATACCAAATTCTAAAACTACACGCTAAGCTACAGTGTAAGAAAGGAGATCAGTGGTTGCCAAGAACTGGGGCAGGGGGACAACTCACTGCAGGAGGGAACTTTTGAAGATAACATAAATATTGTGATTGCTGTGGTAGTTTCACAATGAATCCATTTGTCAAAAATTACCAAATTATAGATTAAAAATGAGTGCAATTTATCATATATAAGAAATACCTCAATAGAGTTGCTTTAAAAACATTTCAGAAGGTGAGCAAAATTGATTATAAGCATATATATTAAACTCATTCTTTATCAATTATTTCATCTTTATAAAGTTTTGTTTTCATGTATTCTCTACATTACACACACACATATTTATATACAGACACATATGATAGCATGCTTTTTTTAGTGAACTTTTTAAATTTTTAAATAACTTTCTTTTATATTGAGTAATAGTTGATTTACAGTGCTGTGTTAGTTTCAGGTGTACATCAAAATGAATACATTTTTACTTATTTTGACATTATTCTTGAAGTTAACCATTGATAAATTCATTTAGGGGAACAATTTGCTTTCAGTGATCAGGAGCCCACAGATATACACCAGATGTTAGCTAAAAGGACAAGAAAAACGCACAGAACGGTGGTCCTGGCTACAGCACTACAAGGTGTCAAGGATGAGCCTTCATCTCTGCAGCAGAGGTTACAGTGGTCCACAGACTGACCTAGTGATGCCTGCTGTCAGGATCCTTCAGAGATGCCAACTCCAGGAGGTGACCAGGAGGAGGCTACACACCCAGGCGACATCTCCCAAAGCCAGCCTCTGTTTATAGTACCATCTCAGCCATTAAGAAATAAGATGTGACTACGCACTGCCTTCAGGGTGAGACCCCAGCTCCAGAAGTCAATGAGAGAGGAAACCAAATTGCCCTTAGGATGTGAAGCAGGGCTGGCTTTTCCCTTAGGGAGGGGCAAAAGCTAGGTCTGCGTCACCTTTACCAGTCGTGGACGTGGAGTTGGAAAGAATGTCAGAAAGGCTGTGGGGTGCCTGCTGCCCCCATGGCTGACCTGCTGCAAATGCTGTACTGGCAAGTGGGCCAGTCAGGCCACACCAGCTCCCAAAGCATTTGTTCTGGGAGATTTGAACATCTGCTTTTCAGAAAAGCAGGGCACCCAACTGCTGTGAGGCAGTAAGCAGTCTAGGGTAGCTTGGGCAGGAAACTGGGGCAGAAAGTGTAGGATAATCTGAGATGCCCAAGTGAATAGTGCCCTAGGGCAGAGGTTGTTCTGACACTTCAACTGACTGACAGGCTTTTCTAGCTCCAACAGTGATGTGGTGGTTCTACTTTTCCCTCGGGGAGCAAAGGCAGGTTTTCATCTGGTCTTTCCCTGTGGTCAACGATTTTGCTCTAGCGTTCCAGATTTAGCCATGTGTCTATTCCTCCACCTGATCGGGATCACTCCAAGAACTCCAAAGCAGTTCTCGAGGTGACCGCTGAAGAAATGAATGTTCGCCTTGATTTCCCAGCAAGCCTTTGTGGATGGTGGGGCCGTGCAGGACTTGGGACCCACACTGAGAAATCTCATTCTGGAAGTATTCCCTTTGGGCAAAATTTTTCAGCCAGATGACTCCTGGAATAAAAGAGCCTCTTCAAGATTTAGGCTTTTCTCTGGCTTTTCTGGGAGAGCTTCGTGTTGCCCTGTGTTATGATCCCTCCTCACACAAGGGAGGGAAATTCAGTGATGCTGTTATCTATTCCAGTATCCTCCCTACACAGGTTTTCTGTAATTAACGCCTTCATCTCTTTCACTTTCCTCTAGGTGTTAAGATTTGATTGTCCTACTACTAAAAAGCAGGCAATGATTAAACTTTCCCCTGACCTTAATCTAATCCTCTCAAATTTGTGCCTGCTAATTTTTAAGACCACTGGCAGGGCAACTGATGAACCAGAACTGAAGCTAAACTGGGAACAACATTACTTCACTCAGGTCTTGGTAAGTTCTGCTCCTGGCACAGAGAGAGGCACGGTGGTCCTCAAGCAACACCAGCCAGGAATCCCTGGAAATGAGTCAAAATGTATATATGTATATATGACTCATATATATACATCTTCAGTTTTATATATATATATATATATATATATACTTCATCAGTTTTATATATATATGTAAATTTTTCAGATTATTTTCCATGATAGATTATTACTGTTATACAGTAAGTCCTTATTGTTTATCCATTTTATACATAGTACTGTTTATCTGTTAATCCCAAATTCCTAACTAACAAGTTAGGACAGTGTGCTTTAAATGAACTTAATTATAAGGACTAAGGAGCAAGGAGATTTAAAGACTAGCAATCTAGAAAACTGGAGGAAAGGAATGATGATATGTCTCTCGAGCTGCTTCTACCAAACAGCAGCTGTGTCAAGCAAGGATTTGGCAAGCCAGGTGCTTTAGTCAATTCATGACTGAATTTCCATCAAGTGCCCGGAATGCCCTCGTCCTTCTGTTCACCTGGCTCTCTACTCTTGGTATTACCCAGAGCTCAAAACTTGGCTTTATGCATGATTCTTTCTTTATTAGAAACCTTTGCTGAGAACTCAAACACACTCACAGCTTCCAACATCACTGTGATGTTGAACACTAACAGATCTAAATTCCAGATCTCTCACTCGTTTTCCTTTGCCACAATCACTCCTGCCTGTTGGATATACTAGTTTCCAAAGTTCTGTTCCAACTCATATTCAATATTCTAATCATATATTTTCCCCAAACCAATTCCTTTTCACACTCTAGCATTATTGCCAAGGGGAAAAAAAAAAACCTTAAAGTCATCTTTGATTCTCACCTCTTTTACTTTAAAAATAATTTCTGCCAATTCACTCTTCAGGTCTTAATTTACTGTCTGAGGTAGTGACTCCTTTAAACCACAGCAGACCCTTGCCTCCAAAAAACCACACTGGCACGCAGCGTTTTCATACAGTCTTTTACTTTCATGGACCACCCCCGACCCCCAGCCCCTAACCAAAAATGTATGGATCTCTACATTGTTCATTTCTAAAATATGGATTCTCTGATGTGACTCTGTCTTAAGAGTTCCATAACCACTTTTCCAGTACCTTCCAGACAGCATTTATTTTATGTTGCACAAACATCAAACTCAGAATGTTCAAAACTCAACACACCATCTCCCTACTCAAAACTGCATCTTTTTCTTGCTCTGTTTTTTAGTGACTCGCAACACCATCTCCCCAATTATTTAACATAGTAACTTGAATAGTATTGTTAACTCCTTTTTCCCCACACCCCTCACATCTAAATGGTAATAATGATAGCCTGACAAAATTCAACAAGGGTATAAATAGAGCTTTATTTGCCAAGGTGGTAAATGTATGTCTCAGGCTTCCCGGTGGCGTTAGTGGTAAAGAACCTACCTGCCAATATAAGAGATATAATAGATACTATAGATCACACTCAGGGTTTGATCCCTGAGTCAGAAAGATCACCTAGAGGAGGGCATGACAACCCACTCCAGTATTCTTGTCTGGAGAATTTCATGGACAGAAGAGCCAGGAGCTATAGTCCATGGGGTTGCAAAGACTGAAGCCACTTAGCACACAGGCCCACAAATGTATTTCTAATGCTGGCCCATCATATACACCCAAGTTTTTTCTGTATGAATAAAACAAGTGACTCATTCCTCTCCAGTTTGGTAGATAATACCCCAAGTCCTCAAGACCTCACTCTGGGACTCCATCAGTAGCTGTCTCACTCTCCCTGTTCCCAGTCTCCTTCCAGTTCTAACATCTCCCACCATGACCTCAAAGGGATTTAGCTTTCCCCTCACTGCCCCGTACAAGAACTTGTATCCTTACTCTCATTCTTACGTCTTTTTATTCATGGGGCAGCTTTTCCAGAGCTGACTAGGCCTTTCAGAAAGCAGGTGACAGTTAAATAGAAAGTGAAGAGGCTATAGAATAATTGTTTACATTCTCCCACCCCATCCCCAGTGCTCTCAACTTCCCAGTATAAAATATCACTTTGTATAGCAGGCTGAGATAGTCATCCCCCCATAAACATGCAGGCCCTGGAACAAAGAACAGCTTCATCTATGTATGTCAGCATTCCCAACAAACAATATTTCCCAAATGTGCCAAAAGGTGAAAAAATGAGAAGCACTGCAAGCACAAAAATACCCTCAAGAGTCTAAAAACAATGAATTTGCATCATTGCATTTTACCCTCTGGGGAGTCCAACGCCACCAACCTATAGTTAAAACCAAAATGACTACAGCCAATTATGCTCAGAAGGGATTCATTAAAGTTGGCTTAGGGCCAACAGGAGTGGCGGAAGGTGAGGAAGCCTGGCCCTGAGCAGTTGGTGCAGCTCAGGCATGGTGGGGTTTGGAGTGTCTTCCACGGAAGAAGGAGTCCGGTATGGAAACTAAACCCAGTTGGGAGTTAACTGGAGGACCTGGGAACCTAGGAAAGGAACCCTCAGAGCAGAAGCTGAAAGCCAGGAGATGAACCCAAAAATGAGTCAGAGGAAATGCAGCTAAAGGTCAAACCTTGGGGAAGGAAACAAGAGATGCCAAACCAGCAGACGGCTAAGGGTTGAGATCAGGGATGAGTTAAGTCAGCCGTTCTTGACACCAAAAGAGGGTTCTTCTTTGAGCCACCAAGAGGGTTAATCTTTCTTTACCGAAATAAAATGAATTAAACTTAATTATTTTTTGAAACCTAAATAATTCAGTATGTCATATTATGTAACAGCTCTGTTTTTTTGTTTCTTCTACTTTATGTTTCTTCCCTACTTTCCTCATTTCTCTTCTGAATGCTTGTTTATGTAATTTTTATTTAATGCTAAGGCAACAGCAACTTTCAAGTTGTTCCACAGACACCAAAGAAAATGTTTTTTTAACCTGATTGAAATTAAGTATATGTAACAATCTCATAAAGGAAAAATCCAAAATGTTTCTATCATTAATGTTATGATTATTTGTATTACTAATGGCTACCATTCACTAAATTTTTTTAAACCTCGTGCCGTATACTGTGCTAGGTGATATTTATTTCTCACAATATCTACAGGAGGAATTATTAGTCCCAAAGCAGACAAGGAAACCAAAGTTAAAAGAGGTCAGAAACTTTTCCCTGGATCCTAGAACTAACAGATGGCAGGGATGAGATTTAAATTTGTGATGTGTCTGATTCCAAACCTGTTCTTAATTACTGCACAAAGCTAAATTTTGTTTAAAAGACTCTTGTTTAAATATGCCCCACATAAAATGGGCCATTTGGTTAATGAACAGCTGTCAAAGCACTGTGATATTAAGTACTTTTCATGCACCCTTGGGGCAAAAGAAAAATCCTATACATCCAAAGCCTTCTAGAACTCTGAAGCTAAGTTTGAAGATATAATCCATGAAACAAAGCAAAAATTAGCCCAATGTTATATGTAAGCCTTAAGTTTGAATCCTGGAGGTGCCATTGCCCAGCAAAACGACCCTGAGCAATTATTCAGCTTGTGTGAAAATGAGATCATAGGGGTGTGAGCTTCCCAGGGGACTCAGAGGATAAGATGAGATAATGCAGACCAGTGGTTCTCAATCGCAGGTGCTTTCTCCCCACCAAAGGATATTTGGCAATGCCTGAAAGGACTTTTGATTGTCACAACTGTCCAAAAGGGGTGGGGTACTATTGGAAAAGGCCAGGGATGCTGTTAAACATTCTGTAATGCATAGGACAGTCCCTCTCTCCCCGGCAACAGGGAATCATCTGGCCCTAAATGTCAATAGTGGTGAGGCTGAGAAACCCTATTGTAGAAAAGGCATGGAACAGAGTGCTAATAGTCTGTAGCACCTCCATATTAGCTCTGATTGCACCTACATAAAAAGTTAGCAGTGTACATATTTGAGCATCAAAATAACAATAATTTCAAAATAATAGTGAAAAGGAATAATTTTAAAACATAACCTTTAAAGACAAGATTTAACAAAGCAATGTAGTAGGTAAGAGTAAAGGCTTTGGAATCCGATGAACCTAGGTTTGAATACCAGATCTGTGTGATGCTGAACAAATTACTCAGACTTTGAACCTCTAGGTTTCCTCATTTTTCAAGTGAAAATAAAATTCTCTTTTATTTAGGTGAAGATTAAATGAGATAATTTATGTACCTGGATCATAATAAAACTCTCCATAAGTATTTTTAATATAGTGAGTCTTAAGCAGGGCCTTGACAAAAGTACAGACTTTGGATTAGAGAAAAGAAAAATAAACCATTTATTTCTATATAAACTTAAGCAAGGTATTTAATCTGGCAGACATTCTTTGCATCTTCAAATGTTTATAAAAAACCTATACTGTAAAATTATACTAAGAATTAAATGAATCAACATTGTAAAGAACTGAGTAAGGTGCCTGGCTTATGGGGGAGAGGGGGCCAGGGTTATTCAATACATTTTACCCATCTTCTCCCCAAAGAGTTTTTTAAAAGGTTTTAATGAAGGTACTAAGGTCAAAACAAATAATAAAAATTGCCTTTGCTAGAGCAGAAAGTCTAGATAGAGAAGGACTAGAATACTCCATAATTTACGAACAGTCCACCTTGGAGAAGTCCTCTGCATTTGAAAGGAAAGTTATACATACAGTGCATTTCTTTCACACCAGCCTCCAGCTTTCAACATGTATCTTCCTTTTGACCTAAGAATGCCACTATGACTTAGCTAGGCTGAAAGAGAATAAAACTGAATTCTTCAACTACAAATGTAACTGCATTTTATGAGCACAAAATAGATCCACAGCAATAATTATTAATAACTATTCATAAATGAGCTAAGGCATGATTTATTAGAAGATATTTGCCATTCTACCTCTAAAAAATAATCAGTAATGAGGTTTTATGATCATCTCTGAAAATCACTGTTTGTCAGGCAGGAATGTGAGAGGTGAAATTATTTATTCAGGTACTGACTGCTAAGGCAGATTATATCTAAGAGTATAGTAAATGTTATTTCAGAAAACATCGTTTAAATTTTAATGAAAATAATCATAAACCATCTAATTCCAAGCTATTAATATCAAGGCCTTTTTAAATACCCTGTACCATGTGCTTAAGATGATCTCCCAATCAAATGAAGGCAATGTTTGGATATCATTTAGTCTAATATTTCAAGTACAAAAGATGTGCCCATACAAATGAAATAAATGAAACGCATGTAAACTTTCCTTGTCTAAATGGCTTAATGAGTGCATGTTCCACTTGAATTATACTTTAGCTGCCATTTGGCAAAGTAAATTATCTTATGGTAAGTCTATAAGGTTCTCTAATGGAGTTTCTGAATTCATTTTGCCTTTTTATATGTCCAGAATCTACCCACCTACCATACGATGTGTTCAAAAACTATTTTACTTTCTGTTACAGCCTCTTCCAAAGGCCTGACCTGTCTGTCAAAATATGAACTACTTCCTACTTTCATTTTTGGGAAATAGAGAATAACAACAATCCTGAACTGGAAGCATTCCTCTGATTCTGTGTCTCATTAAACATAAGTCAGTCACAATGGAAAAAGTTCTAGGCTTTATCAACTGCATGATCCACGTAAAGCCAGCAATACAACCTTTTGTATTGCCTGCATCCATCTCCAATGCCATCTAATGCTATTAACTTTCCTAAATCATGGCATTTGTCCATTCTCACCATACTAGGACTAGCCATACTTGGCACCGTCACACCCTCACTGCCTTCAATATAAAGAACATATTCCACAAACTCACTTTTAAGGTGCCTCAAAGTCTACAATGTGACCTCAGTTCACCTTTCAAATGCACCTGCCCTTCCTCTCCTGTATGGACAATTGTCTAGAGTTAAACTTCCCTCATTGTGCTTTATATCATCTGCACTCTTCCCCTGCTTGGTAGACCCTCTCTCGACTCTCCATTGACTCAAATGCCTGCTTACACCTCCCCTACTTACTGCCCCAAGATCACTCGCTCTTCAGGACTAGTGGGGACCATACAGTCTGGAGGTTGCAGCTATATATTCTCACAAACATCATAGTCAAAGCAACAAAACCTATGCTACCTGGAATGCATCTAGCCATTTAGAGAAGGTGATGACAAGGGTCTCTGGTAAGGTAACAGGATTTAAACCACACAGTGCCCCAGACCCTGCAAGCCTCCTGCAAGTAGGAACTACCCATTCCCTTCCATATACCTTCTACTGACATCAACCCCAAAGCCCCTCCAGCTGCCGTGTTCCAGCCACCTGAGCGAGCAGCCTCTTTCTCTTTCACAGGACACCATGGCACATAAGAAAGTTCTTCAGGCTCCAAGTAATTTTTAAAAAATGAAACCAATAAGGAGATCATTTCTTTCTCCTCATGTTAACAAAGACTGACAAAACTCAGAATTAAAGAACTGTGTGGAAATGATCATTCTGCTGGATAGTTGGTGAAAATATAAATTGATATAACCTTTCTGAAAGGCAATTTGGCAGCAAAAAAGACTAAAATGTGTATAGCCCTTAACTCAACAAATTACAAACACTGATATTTGGATGTTTATCACAGCATTGATTAATGCAAAAATTAAAATGGAAGCAGTTTCATGATCAACATTAAAGAAAGGATTAAATAAAGCACAGTGCATTTATTCAATAGACTACCATAAAATTAAAAGACGCTTACTCCTTGGTAGCAAAGTTATGACCAACCTGGATAGCATATTGAAAAGCAGAGACATTACTTTGCCAACAAAGGTCCGTCTAGTCAAGGCTATGGTTTTTCCTGTGGTCATGTATGGATGTGAGAGTTGGACTGTGAAGAAGGCTAAGCGCCCAAGAATTGATGCTTTTGAACTGTGGTGTTGGAGAAGACTCTTGAGAGTCCCTTGGACTGCAAGGAGATCCAACCAGTCCATTCTGAAGGAGATCAGCCCTGGGATTTCTTTGGAGGGAATGATGCTAAAGCTGAAACTCCAGTACTTTGGCCACCTCATGCGAAGAGTTGACTCATTGGAAAAGACTCTGATGCTGGGAGGGATTGGGGGCAGGAGGAGAAGGGGACAATGGAGGATGAGATGGCTGGATGGCATCACTGACTTGATGGATGTGAGTCTGGGTGAACTCCAGGAATTGGTGATCGACAGGGAGGCCTGGTGTGCTGTGATTCATGGGGTCGTGAAGAGTCGGACACGACTGAGCGACTGAACTGAACTGAACTGAACTATACCATGCAGTCATTCATAAAGTTGCAGGAAATCTACATTTGAGTGAATAGATCCAGTTACACTACAGCATGTACACTATGATTGTGAATCTCTACAGAAGGACAGCTGGAAAAATGCTTCCTGCTGCTTTTAGGCATGGTTCCCCAGGGCACCTGTAAAAGGATGCCTGATCCGTAAACATGGTATTTCGTATTTTTCAATCCCTCTAAGTTCAGGTAGATCTTCTGGCACATGTGCTGCTTTTAGAGATCAAAGATTTCCAGGAATCCTTACCATTTCATCTTGACAAAATTCAAGTTCTTCTTCCTTACAATTAAGGACATTTATAACAATATAAATATATAAGATGTGAAAACTGGATTTTAAAAAATAAGACATTTTTAGAGGATTCATCCATATGGTTCAACATCTAAATACAAAGCACATTTTCCAAATTATTATAGCCACGAAATCAGATACATCTCAGAATCGATAGTATCTCACAATTATTCTCAGAGTGGCTGCAGTAATAAACTAGTTGTCATGACTTGCACATTTATGAAAACCTGAAAAATTTGTATTATTTTGGTTTCAAGAAAATTCAAGAGACAATAATGGAATGCTCTTTTAACATCTAGAAACCATATACTTTGTGAGGAAGCAAAAGGAACAATAGAGAACAAAGCATTTTTAACAACGTTCTCATAGAAGGAATCACAAAGCAAGCTCACTCGACATGATTATTAAGCATCTTTTCAGGACCAGCACTATTCATGGCACACAAAGGGATACTTCATGAATGAGCAAGATATTAATGACTTGGAATTCAAAAGGGATTCAGAGAGATGAATTCTGAATATGGATAAGTTTTCAGGGTGACATCCAATTTATTTTAGTGAGTGTTCTGTTTTATGTACCCACTGGAGAAATATATGATACATTTTATATTTAATTAAGTTTAAACATATTCTTTGAATCAGAATAAAATTAACATTGCAAATGAAAACACAATAAAATATTCTTATAGTTTAATTGAAAGTATATTTTTCTTCATGATACATAAAATAATGGTGTATCTTACAACAGAAAGCAGATTAAATTAGATAAAATATAGTAGCAGATGTTCTAGAAAAAGCGAATCAAGAAAACCAAATGAAAGAATTTGCAATGTTTCATGGAACACAAGATTCTTTGATGCTGGTCAAATAAGAAAGTGTCAACAGAATGTTTTTTTTACACAGCCATGTCATTACTGCCACCTGACTGATAGTTATTATAAGAAACCACCGATTAAATATGCATCCTCATTACCAAATTTGAGATGTTAAATTGTAGGGGGAAGTTGACTTTATTATTGATAAAATAAATACTACAAGAAAAAATCTCAAAACTGAAAGGCAAATATCCAGATAGAAAAAATCCATTGCATTTCCCCACACAATCAATTAAAAATCATGTCAGGTACATCATCTTGAAATTTCAAAATTCCAAGGATAATAAGATGACAATAAAAGCTTCAAATTAGAGAAGAAGAAAAAAAAAAAAAGCTCACATTTAAAGGCTCAAGAGACAGAATAGCATCAGACTTCTCTTTGGCTAAAATGGCACCAAGAAGACTATGAAATACTCCAGCAAAATGCTGAGGGAGTTTTTACAGTTTTGTTTTGTATTTTTCTGTAATTGATTTCTAATCTCATAGCATCATGGTCCAAAAAGATGCTTGACATAATTTCAGTTTTCTTAAATTTACCGAGGCTTGATTTGTGACCTAAGATGTGATCTACCCCGGAGAATGTTCTGAGTGCACTTGAGAAGAAAATGTATTCTGCTGCTTTCAGATGTAATGTCCTTTAAAGGTCAATTAAGCCTACCTGGTCTATGTGTCATTTAAGATTGGTGTTTCCTTATTAATTTTCTGTCTCATGATCTGTCCACTGATATAAGCAGAGTGTTAAAGACCTCCACCATTATTGTGTTACTGTAAATTTCCCCTTTTACGGCTGTTTAGCATCCCAGGGACAGTGGAGCCTGGTGGGCTGCCGTCTATGGGGTCACACAGAGTCGGACACGACCGAAGCAACTCAGCAGCAGCAGCAGCAGCATTTGCCTTATGTATTGAAGTGCTCTTATGTTGAGTGCATAAACATTTACAATTGTTATATCTTCTTAGATAGATCCCTTGATCATTATGTAGTATCCTTCCTTGTCTCTCTTATAATAGTCTTTACTTTAAAGTCTATTTGTTCTGATATAAGTATTGCTACTCCAGATTTCTTTTGATTTCCATTTGCATGGAATATCTTTTTCCAACCTCTCACTTTCAGTCTGTATATGTCCCTAAGTCTGAAGTGGGTCTCTGTAGACAGCAAATATATATGGGTCTTGCTTGTGTATACATTCAGCCAGTCTAGGTCTTTTGGTTGGAGTATTTAGTCCATTTGCACTTTAAGTAATTATTGATATGTATGTTCCTATTGCCATTTTCTTAATTGTTTGGGCTTTGTTTTTGTAGGTTTTTTTTTTTCTTCCCTTCCTCTGTTGTTCACTTCTCTTGTGTTTCTTGCCTAAAGATGTTCCTTTAGTATTTGTTGTAAAGCTGGTTTGGTGGTACTGAATTCTCTGAGCTTTTGCTTGTCTGTAAATCTTTTGATTTCTCTGGCAACTCTAAATGAGCGCCTTGTTGGATAGAGTATTCTTAGTCGTAAGTTTTTCTTTTCATTAATTTAAATATAGCCTGTCTCTCCCTTCTGGCCTGCAGAGTTTCTTTGCTAAAAAACCAGCTGATAACCTTATGGGGAATCCCTTGTATTGAATACATCATTTGTTCATTTTCCCTTGTTGCTTTTAATATTTTTTCTTGTATTTAACTTTTGCTAGTTTGATTAATATGTGTCTCAGCATGTTTATCCTGTGTGGGATTCTCTGCACTTTCTGGACTTTGGTAACTATTTCCTTTCCAACGTTAGGAAAGTTTTCAACTATGATCTCTTCAAATATTTTCTCAGGGCTTTTATCTTTCTCCTCTGGGACCCCTATGATTCAAATGTTGACAAGTTTAATGTTTTCCTGGAGAGCTACAGACATGGAAACAGTATAATACTGGCAAAAAAAAAAAAAATAGAAATACAGATTAACAGAACAGGATATAAAGCCTAGAGAGAAACCCACACATCTGTGGTCACCTAATCTATGACAAAGGAGGTAAGAATATATAATGGAGAAAAGACAATTTCTTCAATAAGTGGTGCTGAGAAAGGTGGACAGAAACATGTACAAAGATTAAATTAGAACACTCCCTAATACATACACAAAAATAAACTCAAAATGGATTAAAGACCTAAATGTAAGGCCATATACTATAAAACTCTTAGAGGAAAACATAAGCAGAGCATTCTTTGACATAAATCACAGCAAGAACTTTTTTGATTAACCTAATGAATATAAAAACAAAAATAAACAAATGGGATCTAATTAAACTTAAAAGCTTCTGCACATCAAAGGAAATCATAAACAACAAAAAAAACTGATAACTCTCAGACTGGGAGAAAACATTTGCAAATGAAGCAACTGACAAAGGATTAATATCCAAAATGTACAAACAGCTCAAGCTCAATATCAAAAAAACAAATAACTCATTCAAAAATGGGCAGAGGATCTAAACAGACATTTCTCCAAAGGAGAAATACAGATAGCCAAAAAGCATATGAAAAGATGCCCAAAATCACTAATTATTCAGATCAGATCAGATCAGTCACTCAGTCGTGTCCAACTCTTTGCGACCCCATGAATCACAGCACGCCAGGCCTCCCTGTCCATCACCAATTCCTGGAGTTCACCCAGACTCACGTCCATCAAGTCAGTGATGCCATCCAGCCATCTCATCCTCCATTGTCCCCTTCTCCTCCTGTCCCCAATCCCTCCCAGCATCAGAGTCTTTTCCAATGAGTCAACTCTTCGCATGAGGTGGCCAAAGTACTGGAGTTTCAGCTTTAGCATCATTCCCTCCAAAGAAATCCCAGGGCTGATCTCCTTCAGAATGGACTGGTTGGATCTCCTTGCAGTCCAAGGGACTCTCAAGAGTCTTCTCCAACACCACAGTTCAAAAGCATCAATTCTTCAGTGCTCAGCCTTCTTCACAGTCCAACTCTCACATCCATACATGACCACAGGAAAAACCATAGCCTTGACGAGATGAACCTTTGTTGGCAAAGTAATGTCTCTGCTTTTGAATATGCTATCTAGGTTGGTCATAACTTTCCTTCCAAGGAGTAAGCGTCTTTTAATTTCATGGCTGCAGTCGCCATCTGCAGTGATTTTGGAGCCCAGAAAAATAAAGTCTGACACTGTTTCCACTGTTTCCCCATCTATTTCCCATGAAGTGATGGGACCAGATGCCATGATCTTTGTTTTCTGAATGTTGAGCTTTAAGCCAACTTTTTCACTCTCCACTTTCACTTTCATCAAGAGGCTTTTGAGTTCCTCTTCACTTTCTGCCATAAGGGTGGTGTCATCTGCATATCTGAGGTGATTGATATTTCTCCCGGCAATCTTGATTCCAGCTTGTGTTTCTTCCAGTCCAGCATTTCTCATGATGTACTCTGCATAGAAGTTAAATAAACAGGGTGACAATATACAGCCTTGACGTACTCCTTTTCCTAATTGGAACCAATCTGTTGTTCCATGTCCAGTTCTAACTGTTGCTTCCTGACCTGCATACAAATTTCTCAAGAGGCAGATCAGGTGGTCTGGTATTCCCATCTCTTTCAGAATTTTCCACAGTTTCTTGTGATCCACACAGTCAAAGGCTTTGGCATAGTCAATAAAGCAGAAATAGATGTTTTTCTGGAACTCCCCTGCTTTTTCCATGATGCAGCGGATGTTGGCAACTTGATCTCTGGTTCCTCTGCCTTTTCTAAAACCAGCTTGAACATCAGGAAGTTCACGGTTCACGTATTGCTGAAGCCTGGCTTGGAGAATTTTGAGCATTACTTTACTAGCGTGTGACATGAGTGCAATTGTGTGGCAGTTTGAACATTCTTTGGCATTGCCTTTCTCTGGGATTGGAATGAAAACTGACCTTTTCCAGTCTTGTGGCCACTGCCGAGTTTTCCAAATTTGCTGGCATATTGAGTGCAGCACTTTCACAGCATCATCTTTCAGGATTTGGAATAGCCCAACTGGAATTCTTTCACCTCCACTAGCTTTGTTCATAGTGATGCTTTCTAAGGCCCACTTGACTTCACATTCTAGGATGTCTGGTTCTAGGTCAGTGATCACACCTTCGTGATTATCTGGGTCATGAAGATCTTTTTTGTACAGTTCTTCTGTGTATTCTTGCCATCTCTTCTTAATATCTTCTGCTTTTGTTAGGTCCATACCATTTCTGTCCTTTATCGAGCCCATCTTTGCATGAAACGTTCTTTTAGTATCTCTGATTTTCTTGAAGAGATCTCTAGTCTTTCCCATTCTGTTGTTTTCCTCTATTTCTTTGCATTGATTGCTGAAAAAGGCTTTCTTATCTCTTCTTGCTATTCTTTGGAACTCTGCATTCAGATGTTTATATCTTTCCTTTTCTCCTTTGCTTTTCGCTTCTCTTCTCTTCACAGCTATTTGTAAGGCCTCCCTAGACAGCCATTTTGCTTTTTTGCATTTCTTTTCCATGGGGATGGTCTTGATCCCTGTCTCCTGTACAATGTCACGAACCTCATTCCATAGTTCATCAGGCACTCTATCTATCAGATCTAGGCCCTTAAATCTATTTCTCACTTTCACTATATAATCATAAGGGATTTGATTTAGGTCATACCTGAATGGTCTAGTGGTTTTCCCTACTTTCTTCATTTTCAGTCTGAATTTGGCAATAAGGAGTTCATGGTCTGAGCCACAGTCAGCTCCTGGTCTTGTTTTTGCTGACTGTATAGAGCTTCTCCATCTTTGGCTGCAAAGAATATAATCAATCTGATTTCAGTGTTGACCATCTGGTGATGTCCATGTATAGAGTCTTCTCTTGCGTTGTTAGAAGAGAGTGTTTGCTATGACCAATGCATTTTCTTGGCAAAACTCTATTAGTCTTTGCCCTCTTCATTCCTTATTCCAAGGCCAAGTTTGCCTGTTACTCCAGGTGTTCTTGACTTCCTACTTTTGCATTCCAGTCCCCTATAATGAAAAGGACATCTTTTTTGGGTGTTAGTTCTAAAAGGTCTTGTAGGTCTTCATAGAACCATTCAGCTTCAGCTTCTTCAGCATTACTGGTTGGGGCATAGACTTGGATTACTGTGATACTGAATGGTTTGCCATGGAAATGAATAGAGATCATTCTGTCATTTTTGAGATTGCATCCAAGTACTGCATTTCAGACTCTTTTGTTGACCATGATGGCTACTCCATTTCTTCTGAGGGATTCCTGCCCACAGTAGTAGATATAATGGTCATCTGAGTTAAATTCACCCATTCCAGTCCATTTCAGTTCGCTGATTTCTAGAATGTCAACATTCACCCTTGCCATCTCTTGTTTGACCAGTTCCAGTTTGCCTTGATTCATGGACCTGACATTCCAGGTTCCTATGCAATATTGCTCTTTACAGCATCGGACCTTGCTTCTATCACCAGTCACATCCACAGCTGGGTATTCTTTTTGCTTTGGTTCCATCCCTTCATTCTTTCTGGAGTTATTTCTCCACTGATCTCCAGTAGCATATTGGGCACCTACCGACCTGGGGAATTCAACTTTCATTGTCATATCTTTTTGCCTTCTCATGGTGTTCATAGGGTTCTCAAGTGACAAATGGATTCAAGGGATTAGATTTGATAGACTGAGTGCCTGAAGAACCATGGATGGAGGTTTGTGACATTGAACAAGAGGCAGAGATTAAGACCATCCCCAAGAAAAAGAAATGCAAAAAGGTAAAATGGTTGACTGAGGAGGCCTTACATATAGCTGAGAAAATAAGAGAAGCTAAAAGCAAAGGAGAAAAGGAAATATATACCCATCTGAATGCAGAGTTCCAAAGAATAGTAAGGAGAGGTAAGAAAGCCTTCCTCAATGATCAATGCAAAGAAATAAAGGAAAATAAGAGAATGGGAAAGACTAGGGATATCTTCAAGAAAATTAGAGATATCAAGGGAATATTTCATGCAAAGATGGGCAGAATAAAGGACACAAATAGTATAGACTAACAGAAGCAGAAGATATTAAAAAGAGGCAGCAAGAATACACAGAACTATACAAAAAAGATCTTAATAACCCAGATAACCACACTGGTGTGATAACTCACCTAGAGCCAGAAATCCTGGAGTGCAAAGTCAAGTCAGCCTTAGGAAACATCAATATGAACAAAGCTAGCGGAGGTGATGGAATTCCCGTTGAGCTAATACAAATTCTAAAAGATGATGCTATTAAAGTGCTGCACTCAATTTTCCAGCAAATTTGGAAAACTCAGCATTGGCCATAGGACTGGAAAAGATCAGTCTCCATTCCAATCTCAAAGAAAGGCAATGTCAAACAATGTTCAAACTACCGCACAATTGCACTCATCTCACACGCTAGCAAAGTAATGCTCAAAATTCTCAAACACAGACTTCAGTAGTACTTGAACTGTGAACTTCCAGATGTTCAAGCTGCATTTAGAAAAGGCAGAGGAACCAGAGATCAAATTGCAACATCCATTGGATTACTGAAAAAGAGAGAGAGTTCCAGAAAAACATCTACTTTTGCTTTATTGACTATACCAAAGCCTTTGACTGTGGATCACAACAAACTGGAAAATTATTCAAGAGATGGGAATACCAGACCGCCTTACCTGCTTCCTGAGAAATCTGTATGCAGGTCAAGAAGCAACAGTTAGAACTGGACATGGAACAACAGACTGGTTCCAAATTGGGAAAGGAGTACATCAAGGCTGTATATTGTCACCCTGCTTATTTAACTTATATACAGAGTATATCATGCGAAATGCCAGGCTGGATGAAGCACAAGCTGGAATCAAGATTGCTGGGAAAAATATCAGTAACCTCAGGCGCTGATGCAGGTGACACCACCCTTACAGCTGAAAGCGAAGAACTAAAGAGCCTCTTGATGAAAGTGAAAGAGGAGAGTGAAAAAGCTGGCTTAAAACTTAACATTCAAAACACTAAGATCATGGCATCTGGTCCCATCATTTCATGGCAAATAAATGGGGAAATAATGGAAACATTAAGAGAATTTATTTTCTTGGGCTCCAAAATCACTGCAGATGGTGACTGAAGCCAAGAAATGAAAAGATGCTTGCTCCTTGGAAGAAAATCTATGACAAACCTAGACAGCATATTAAAAAGGAGAGACATTACTTTGCCAATGAAGGTCTGTCTAGCAAAAGCTGTGGTTTTTCCAGTAGTCATGTATGGATGTGAGAGTTGGACAATAAAGCTGAGTGCCAAAGAATTGATGCTTTTGAACTGTGGTATTGGAGGAGAATCTTGAGAGTCCCTTGGACTGCATGGAGATCAAACCAGTCCATCCTAAAGGAAATCAGTCCTGGGTGTTCATTGGAAGGACTGATGCTGAAGCTGAAACTCCAATATTTTAGGCATCTGATGCAAAGAACTGACTCATTGGAAAAGACCCTGATGCTGGGAAAGTTTGAAGGCAGGAGGAGAAAGGGACAACAGAGGATGAGATGGTTGGATGGCATCACTGACTCGATGGACATGAGTTTGAGCAAGCTCCAGGAGTTGGTGATGCACAGGGATGCCTGGTGTGCTCCAGTCCATGGCGTTGCAAAGAGTCCAACATGACTGAGCGACTGCACTGAACTGAACTGAACAGCAATCAGTCATAGGCACATGTGTGTCCCCTTCCACCTTAACCTCCCCCTCACCTCCCTCACCAGCCCATCCCTCTAGGTTGTCAGAGAACACCGACTTCAGATGCCCTGCAAGATACATCAAACTCCCAGTGGTTATCTATTTTACATATAGTAATGCATACATTTCAATGTTATTCTTTCAAATCATCCCACCTTCTCCTTCTCACACTGAGCCCAAAATCTTGTTCTTTATGCCTGTGTCTCCTTTGCTGGCCTGCACACAGGATCATCAGTACCACCTTTCTAGGTTTCATATATATATGTGTGTGTGTGTGTGTGTGTGTGAATATATAATGTTTTTCTTTCACTTTCTGACTGACTGCACTCTGTATAATAGGCTCTACGTTCATCCAACTCATTAGAACTGACTCAAATGTGTTCCTTTTTATAGCTGAGTCACATTGTTCTGTGTATACGTACTACAACTTCCTTATCCATTCATCTGCCAATGGACATCTAGATTGCTTCCATGTCCTAGTCTTGACTAAATGGAGTTGACTGTGACTACTGTGGAACCCCCATACTGAGAACAGTAGTGCCTCTCATCAGGTCCCTGAGTGATTGCATGAAACAGAGCAGCACCCCACCCTCCTCACCTGGAAGAGCTCAGTAGTGTTACTTGAGTGAGAAATGTATTTACGCTGCGTTTGAATCATTATTCATTTGTGGACTACTGGTTACTTCTGCCTAAGATTACCCTAACTAATTTATATGGAAAAGAAAGATTCCAAAATGACAACAGTGACCCAATGTTGGAACATCTTGAGGATGCATGTGCCCAAGAAAAATATGAACGTATATGCCGTCAGATTCAACTAAATATATTAAGAAGAGATTTACAATTTAGATGGAGACTTGGAGGGTAAAATAGTGAGAAAGACTTTGAAAACTGAGCAAAATAAAATAATTAAAACAGTCATAAAATATGAGAAAATAAAAACATTTATAAGAAAGGAAATGTAATCATATCACAATATGCCAAAGGATTCAGTTGTGAATGAAAGTTACAGTCAGAGCAATTTAAAAATTAAATTGAGGAAGCAAAGTAGGAGAATGTACATGTATCATCAGTCATATCAGGAAATAACTATATAAAGAAGAAAACTAACAAAATCAAGAAAGAGCATCATGAGCATCTTGTTCTCACAAAATGGAGTCAAACATGATGAAACAGTGAACTATCTGAAGGTGATGTCTCTAGAAACAAAATCAGAGATGGGGAAGGACAATGGGAACCACTGCTTTGAGATAACATGTCAAATTGCTAATAAGCAATTTGATAATTGTTTCAACATTTATTGCATTTTTGAATAAACAAAAAATATAAAATCTGTTTGCTTTAGGGTGAATTATAACTTCTCCAAAAAGGTAACACTATTTATCTCATGTTAATTGGAAGCTCTAATGGGCTGCTTTATATGATACCGATTACTTTAAAAAGATACAACTATTGACACAGTTTGATAGACAAAATATTTTCAAAAGAAGGGAGTCAGGGACGGGGGTCAGGAGTTAAAATGGCTGTGAAACTAACCAGGCCTAATCTTCTCATTTTCTAGATGAGAAAACTGCAACCTTTCCGTGAATCTGCTACCATCGTCAAGAAAAGTAAACGTCAAGCTTTTACAGTGCAGTGGAAGAGGAGCTTTCATTTGGAAAATGAAGCTAGATCTCCAGTGTTGTTTAACAACCACAGTTGCTCATTTTCTACTATAATGTCCTCCACACTTTCTCTTGGGAATTTCATACTAGTTAATTATTGTTGCTGCTATTGCTATTACCACACTGGTTTGAGATGGGGGTACTCTTACTACAGCTGTTGCCAAACTTGGACATTCCCCTGAATTTTCATAAAACAGGTAAGACAATTAAACAAGACTTTCTACAGATGTAGAATAAAGATAGATAAATAGATACATAGAGGTGTGTGTGTGTGTGTGTGTGTGTGCATTCAGTCATGTCCAATTCTTTGCAATCCCATAGACTGTAGCCCACCATGGAATTTTCCAGGCAAAAATACTGGAGTGAGTTGCCAGTTACTACTCCAGTAAGTAAATAGATAAACAGATACACAGATCAAATAATCTGAATAATCTTTACAAAGTAGGACATGCTTTCCTTAACTGGCAAACTTTCAGTTCAGTTCAGTCACTCAGTCAGGTCCGACTCTTTGCAACTCCAGGCTTTCCTGTCCATCACCAACTCTGGGAGCTTGCCGGGGCAGGGGCTCTGGATGCAGCAGACCTGGGTCACATAGCATGTGTCCAAAGCCCTCTTGGAGAAGGTCACCATTAGCTGCACCATAGAGCCGCCAAGCAGACGAACCACAACTGCAGAACAATTATACCAAAGAAATTCCTGCACTGTTAAGAAAGTTCTAGGACCCACAACAGATTTCCCAAGCTGGAGATCTGGCAAAGGGACTGAGAACCCCCTTGGAATTTGATTTTGGAGGGCAGTGGGATTTTATTATAGAATTTACACAAGACTGGGAAAACAGATTCTTGGAGGGCACAATCAAAACCTGTGCACACCAGGACCCAGGAGAAAGGAACAGTGTCCCCACAAGGAACTCAGTCAGACTTGCCTGTGAGTGTCTAGGAGTTTCCAGCACAGGCGTAGGTCGACAGTGGCCTGCTGCAGGGTCAGGGGCACTGAATACAATGGTGTGTCCACAAGTCCTTTTGAAGGAGGTCGCCATTATCTGCATTACCCCTACCACAGTTTGGCCTCAGGTCAAACAACGGGGAGGGAACACAGCCCCACTCATCAACAGAAAATTGGATTAAAGATTTACTGAGCTTGGCCCCACCCATCAGAAGAAAGCCCAGTTCCCCCCACAGTCAGTCTCTCCCATCAGGAAGCTTCCATAAGCCTCTAATCCTTCTCCATCAGAGGGCAGACAGAATGAAAACCACAATCACAGAAAACTAACCAAACTGATCACATGGACCACTGCCTTGTATAACTCAATGAAACTATGAGCCATGCCGCGTGGGGCCACCTAAGACAGACGGGTCATGGTGGAGAATTCTGACAAAATGTGGTCCACTGGAGAAGAGTATGGCAAACAACTTTAGTATTCTTGCCGTAAGAACCCCATGAACAGAATGAAAAGGCAAACTCTGTTCCACTTTAAATCACTGTCTCTTTAGCATATACTACCAATGAGCCCAAACCTAAACATTACCTTCCACAAATCATCCAAGTAAATAGGACAGAAAAAGCAAACTTCCTTCCTCGTACTCATTTCCAGACCAGCTTTCACGCCAGTTTCATGACTGAACACACTTCGCATAAGACTGACATGAAAGGCCCCTTCTTCCCAGTGAAATATGTCTTTTTCCCATGACCTCAATTGGTCAGCCAAGGGGAGATGGATACAACCTAAAGGTGTTTATTCACACAAAGCAATTCAAAAACTTTCCCAGTTACAAAAATAAATTAGGCACAAACCTAAGACAGGAACCCTAGTCCTGGCTCAAAGTTAAGGGTTCTTATCATCACACAATGCAATTCATCCTTAATGGGGATCAGCACATAAAAAGCATTGTGGTTAAGTCAGAAATAAGGAAAAACTTCCTTTCTCAAATCATCTTTCAAAAAAAAAAAATTGTGGGCAAGAGGATGACAAAAACCTTTACAGAGATATTATAAAAATCTTTTTTGAAGATTTTTATGAACCAAGCAGAGCCTCATTATTTTCCAGATAGAACCACTGAAAGTTCCGCTCTAGGTTATAACCAGCATTCACATTTTAATCAGAGTATTCCCATTTATTTAACCATTTAAAAGACCCAAAGGCCTTTTGCTGCTGCTAAGTTGCTTCAGTCGTGTCCGACTCTGTGCGACCCCATAGACGGCAGCCCACCAGGCTCCCCTATCCCTGGGATTCTCCAGGCAAGAACACTGGAGTGGGTTGCCATTTCCTTCTCCAATGCATGAAAGTGAAAAGTGAAAGTGAAGTCATTCAGTCGTGTCCGACTCTTAGCGACCCCATGGACTACAGCCTACCAGGCTCCTCCACCCATGGGATTTTCCAGGCAAGAGTACTGGAGTGGGGTGCACCTAGACAAAACCTATTACTATATTGCATTATTTAATAAATCCCTCTTTTTAAACTCTTTCTATACATTCTCTTCCCCTCACAATGAAGCTTACCTTTGATATTTCAATGCAAGAATGTAAGAGTGTGTTGCTATGTTGCTCTTCTTTGAAAAAAACAGACACTGAGGACCACATTCAGAATTTTTGGTTATGATATTCACTTTTGGAAATGCTCACCCATTATCTTATTTACACGTTACTGATACTATTAACAGAATTTATGTAACATCTTTGTGCAAAGGAAAAAATGCACTTCACATCCATTATTCCATTTATCTTTGTACCATTCCTCTGAAGTGTGGTGAGTATAGTTGCCTCACCCTATTTTAATGGAAAAAAACTTAACCAGAAAAGATCCATTATACTTGATGTGGATAAACAGCTTCTATGAAGAGTATCTACATCAATTGAAGAATAAACCCTCAATTACAGGATATCTCTGTCAATATCCTGAATGAGAACAGCAAGGTATAAATACTGCAATTCTGCCAATTTTATTCATTTTAAAATAAATGCCCGTTCTTGGATATTTTTCATATATGTCATTAAACCTTTTGGGACAACAAAATAGCCCTAAATATATAAATGCAAATCTAAACAAAAAATAAAGAACAGTATTTCATTAATGAATAGAATTATATACATTCTCTATATAATATTGTAAGTATATATTACAGTATATAATAGTATAACTATACTATTATATATTGTCACTGATATCTCAGAATTGCATACTTACAGATGTCATTACAGAAGGAAATTATAACCTTTTCTGCCCACAATTAGCTTAATCCTAATGACTATTAATATACACTTTGAGTTTTACATGTCAGTCGGCCATTCTTGACACAAAGTGACAACTGATAACAAACTTCAAAAGACTGAATCTTCTAGGACTTTAAGGTAAGTAATAATTAATAACTATTTTTAAGCTATAATATTTTAAGAAATCACCAGGCTATACATTATTGATATAACACAATGAATATTATTTTTAAAGCTGAAAAATATTCTTCATGTGCAATGACAGTGATGGTTGCCTACCCAATATCCATTCTCCCCCTCTTTTTTAATAATAAAGGGATCCTAGCATTTGGGGAGGTACTGATCTTCCCAGATTAAAAATTTTTTTTTAATTTTAAGCCTTCTAGTTCTCAGACTTCCCTGCCATTAGAGATGGCCACTGACATAGTTCTGGTCAATAAGACATTAGTGGAAGTCTATCAAATGCATCTTCCTGGGTGCTATCATTTTCCTTATTAAAAAGACTATGGATTTTCCTGGTGGTCCAAGGGTTAAGACTCCATGCCCCCAGTGCAGAGGCACAGTATCATTTCTGGCCAGAGAACTAAGATCTCACATGTTACAGGGTGGAATAAATAATTTAATAAAAGGACTATCACCTGATGCACGCCTTGTCTTTTTGTCCAGCCCTTCTTCCTGTCTTTAGTACAGCAGCTACTCTGTAGGCTCACTAACTGTCTTTTCACCAAAAGAAGGAAAACCATATGTTAATGATGGTAGAGTTAAAAGCAAGGAGCCTGAATTCTTGGTAACTTCAAGGATGGTGCAGTTGCTCCAGCTTTATACTATCTCCCTCCAGATATCTCATGGCATACAAAAAATAAACTCCTTATGTGCGGTTGACAAGGGGGAAAGATGGAGGGGAGGGATGAATTGGGAGGTTGGGATTGGCATATGCACACTACTATATGCAAAATAGATAATCAACAAGGATCTACTGTATAGCACAGGGAACTATACTTAATACTTTGTAATAACCTATGTGGCAAAAGAATCTGAAAAAGAATACACATATGAATATCATAACTAAATCACTTTCAGTTCAGTTCAGTCGCTCAGTCGTGTCCGACTCTTTGCTACCCCATGAATCACAGCACGCCAGGCCTCCCTGTCCATCACCAACTCCAGGAGTTCACTCAAACTTATGTCCATCGAGTTGGTGATGCCATCCAGCCATCTCACCCTCTGTTGTCCCCTTCTCCTCCTGCCCCCAATCCCTCCCAGCATCAGAGTCTTTTCCAATGAGTCAACTCTTCGCATGAGGTGGCCAAAGTACTGGAGTTTCAGCTTTAGCATCATTCCTTCCAAAGAACACCCAGGGCTGATCTCCTTTAGAATGGACTGGTTGGATCTCCTTGCAGTCCAAGGGACTCTCAAGAGCCTTCTCCAACACCACAGTTCAAAAGCATCAATTCTTCAGTGCTCAGCCTTCTTCACAGTCCAACTCTCACATCCATACATGACCACTGGAAAAACCATAGCCTTGACTAGACGGACCTTTGCTGTACACTAACAACTATCACAACATTGTGAATCGACTATACCCCAATATAAAATAAAACATTTTTTAATTTAAAACACAAATAAACTCCTTATTTGTAGTACTACATTTCACTTTTTACTCTTGAATGAATACAACCTTGATAAAATAACACATGTATTTCAATTGAATTCTTCTTTTCTTTCATCATATGACATAATGAAAAATTAATCCCCTACACTTAAGAAAGGCAAATTCAAATGAAGGGTGGACAGATGCTATGTCACACAAAAATTATCTTGCATCTTTTATATACACTTACTGTGAATGGCTATCCTTCTCTAACCTCTAAAGTCCAGCTTGAAAATATTTCTCAGTCATGTGAAAGTGTGAAGTCAGAAGAAAATAAACCTAGACTAAAGAGGGTAACCAACTCTGCTATACATTTTTGCCTATAAATCCAAATGAGGAAAAAAATTTTTAAGACTCATTGGTATTCTCCAGCTGTATCCTCATCTTAGTGAAGATTATAGATAAGTAGGAGGTGTGACTCACAGAAATAGTTTTCCTCACATAAATTTTACCCATTGAATAAAATCTGAAATATTCTCTGAGCAAGACAAAATAGAGACTCTTTGAGTCTTATGCTATTCCTCATGCTCTCAACAGTAAAATAAAAATTTTACAGATTATCCAAATTTTCACACCCAAACTTCCTCAGAATAAGGATATTTATACCATATACTAGTCTAAATGTTGCAGGCCGAGATCAGTAATTACAAAGATCTACAAACACTCATTTTATCCTTCAAAAATGTAAGACCAAATTCATGACGATCAGTTTACATATTCAGTTGGGAATCTATTTGGCTGGGAGTGACAGGAAACCTAATAAATAGTGGAAGAAATAGGAGGTTTTTTTTTTCTTCTTCTTCTCATGGAATAATAAGAGTGAAGGTAGGCAGTGCAAAGATGATAAATCTACTTTAAGATGTCATCAAAACTCCAAGCTACTTCCTCCTTTTTGCTTCATCATCCTAAGTGAGTGGTTTTATTCCTCATGCTAGCAAGATAGCCGCTCACCTCAAAGCAAAAAGGTCGTAAGGGTCAAGGGCAAGAGCCTTCTCCTTGAGAAACTTTGCCTTTTCAAAGCTGTACCTGATCCCCAGACATCTCCATCTAATCGTTGTAATGTGGGCCAATCCTAGCTTCATGGGAGACTGGAAAGTTGAATGATTTCCTTTCCAACGTGTACAACAGATAAAAGAGAAAGATGATGAATGGATGCTTCATGAGCAATCTACAATATCACATCTCCAGGCCAATCAGATTTAGAGCCATGCACATTAATATCATCACTATTGTCATTTTCAACATCAGCATTAAAGTATTTGTTCTGCAAATTGTGGTGTATTATTTCCATATAATTGAGTAGTCCTCATTCAACCATGACCTCTCTAATCATTGCAAATTTCGGACCAAGTCTAGGTATTACAATAAGTTCAAACTAAAAAAAATTTGTTCCCTGGAGTGAATAACACGGCAGTCCCTCAGTTTGGGGAAGAGGGGTGAATTGGTTTCAGGACTCCCACAGACACGAAAATCATCTGTGAATGATCAAGTCCTTCATATATAATGGCATGCTGCTGCTGCTAAGTCGCTTCAGTCGTGTCCAATTCTGTGCGACCCCATAGACGGCAGCCCACCAGGCTCCCCTATCCCTGAGATTCTCTAGGCAAGAATACTGGAGTGGGTTGCCATTTCCTTCTCCAATGCATGAAAGTGAAAAATCAAAGTGAAGTCACTCAGTCGTGTCCAACTCTTCGCAACCCCATGGACTGCAGCCTACCAGGCTCCTCCGTTCATGGGATTTTCCAGGCAAGAGTACTGGAGTGGGGTGCCATTGCCTTCTCCAATATAATGGCATAGTACAGTGACATTTCATTATCCATAGACTCCACATCCATGTAGTGGGTCAGCTCTCATTCAACCACAGTTGGTTAAATCCATGGATGCAGAACCCACAGATACTGACTATACTTAATTGCACAGACTTATCCAAAAATTCCCCTAATGCTGTATCAAATAATACTCCCTAAAGTTTCACTAAATTATAATGCTGAAAAGAATCTTAGAAATTATTATCATAATTCAAAGTCTTAATTATGCCCTGAGGCTTACACAGGGATGTCATATACCCACTTAGTGACACAGCAGAACAGGAACTCAGGGCTTCTGATTCCCAGTTCTCACTTATTTAGTTATTTAAAAAGCAACCCTTATAACAAAACTCCTTTAAAAGATGTACACAGATGTAGAGAACAAACGTATGGATACCAAGAGGAAAGGGGGATGGTGATAGGATGAATTAAGAGATTGGGACTGACATATATACGCTATTAAACTAATGACAACCTACTGTGTAGCACAGGGAACTCTATACTCACTGCTCGGTGGTAACCTAAATAGGAAGGAAATCCAAAAGAGGGGATATATGTATATGTATAGCCAATTTACTTTGCTGTAAAATAAAAACTAACGCAACAATGTAAAGCAACTATACGCAAACAAAATTTTTTTAATAAATAAATAAAAGAGATAAAAGCACTAGGGGAAAAATCTGTTATTCTGTTTTTTGTTTTTCTACAACTCTCCATTTTTCTGTATTGAGTTTTTCACCTAGTATATATCATGGCACTTCAAGTCATTTCAGGGTTTTATTTCTCATCCATGGAGTTGCACCAGTTACAGAGAAGTATAGAGTAGCTTCCTTTAAACATATATAGGTAGCTTCCTAGAAGTAATTATAACTATTCTAATAAATACTGTTCTCACTTCCTTATCTCTGAATTTAGAGACATTTGTCATTCTATGCTCTTAAATTATTATGATGCATAATATAAGAAAACCATGGATGTCGTTTTCTTCTTACTCTCAAAAAGTCCCCAGTCAATACCTCAAATGCCACTCTATGCTGTCTTCTTTGAGCCCATAACATGTGATATGGGTAAAAGTAGGTTTAAATGACCACCAGAGCAGCCTTACTAGAGGAAAGGAAAATATCTCCAAGGGCAATGTTTCTCCATACAGTGAGAGAGTGAAAGAAGACAGAAGCAGAGAAAGAGTCTTTCCAAGGAATCATAAGATCTCTGCATGTGTGTGGTGGGGGGAGGTGGGAGTGGTGTTGCAGGCTGAGTTGCCTGTTTTTATCTCCAACAGTCTGTTTTAACATCTGCTGGTCCTGCTATATCCTTCTCACCTACTGACTCTCTAGAACCTTCAGGAAGAAAAATTCCTCAGCACAAGAATGCACTGTGCCACAACCCACAAGCCTTTAAAGGGGAGCCTGTCTACAATATGAAGCATTCAAGTCACCTGTCCCAGGAAAGACCATCCGCAGATATCACTCAGTACAAACAACACAAAAACAGAATCTAGGCATCTTTCTTAGGACTTCATAAACCTCCAAGATTATACACAAATTTTGGGTTTATGTTAATTTTGCTAGATAATTGGTCCATATGTTCATCAGATTTTCAAACATACTTATTTTTTAAAGATATCATCATGCCATCCCAACTTATGAAAGTATTATTTTCTCTTTAGAAAAAAGTGCTGAAAAACCATGCCTCAATATAAAATGTTGTCTTCTCAAAATAAAGCGATTCTGGTTTCTTAAAGAAAATATAAAATTAAGAAATACTAAGAACTTATAATAAACAAGCCTTGCCATTATTGAATTAAAGGAATTTAAGCTCCCTATGGCCTTTCAAGGTATCAGTTTTCTTAACTATAGAACAATAAGATTGAAATAGGTGATCTCTAAGCTCGCTTTCAGTGTAGAAAGGTTGTAATTCTATGAGTCAGCACTGTGGTATAAACCAGGACAGTCAAAAACAGAATCCTGTTATCTTTTCCTTAATCTGAACAAAATGTCAGCAAGTTGCTCATGCAAATAACATCATTTATTTTCTCTACTGCTTAAAGTCCATCTAATATAGGATCTTTTTAGCATTTCCTAGAGATGGCAACAGATAATAAGTATTGATATTTTTCAAATGCTTTCAGACAACTTAGAGAAAAAGATTCAGTACAGAAAATACATACATAGATTTTTGCTTAGTTCACTGGCAGGATGTGACATAACATTTAACTATCCAATTATAGCAATATTAAGTAAATTAAACAACATATAAAATATGTACTGATTTTTTAAACTGGTTAAACTGAAACAAATGTGAATTCCTGGAAAACACAATTGAAACCAGTATTTTCAACTACATTAACAGAAAACATGGCTGAGGAGTTAGAGTGCTTTTAAAAAGCATATGCTTCTGGTGCAGGCAAGATGGCGCACACATCCCTCCTCTTCACTCAATGTAACTATGAATATTGAAAATAAGGAAACAGGCAAACAGAGGAGTGCTCAGAACAGTGAAAAGGAGATGGATTAGTTAGTGGCCCTGGACTAGAGGAACAACAGAGCAGAAGGCGCCTTAGGACTCCCTACCCAATAGCAGGTTATGTGGGCCCTGAGTCTCCAACCCACCCCCGCAGCCCCACTATCTAGCCGTAGGTGATATAGGTAGGCTTACATTCCTCCCTCTCATCTAACTGGGGTCCAGCCAGCAACACCAGATGGCCTCACCACACTGGCAGGGGGAATCCTGCCACAACCAGCTCCAGGCCCAGCAGTGCTTCTTATCCCTGAAGGCTAAAAAGTCCGTTCTCTCACCTACAAGCATCAGCAGGACTGGCCTGGGCAGATCCCTTCTGGCCCCTTGCAGGGACATCAGCAGGGCTCACTGGGAGCTCCAGAAACACCAGACAAGTCAGGCAATCTGAAATAGCACTACAAAGCCTCTGGAAATTAAACTGTCATTGGAACTACAGCCCACAAAAGTAATTCAGGACTTGTGTCCTAAATCTAAACAGGGTGACTGTCTGTTAAAGTATAAGATTTCAGTAGGACCCAGAACCTCTTGATATTGTAGCCAAAATACCAAGGATACAATCACAACTTAAATGAGAAAAAAAAAAAATAGACTAAAACCAACACCAAAATGAATCATATGTTAGAATTATTTAGTAAGAATTTTAGAGCATCCATTATAAAAGTGCTTCAACAAGCAAATTCTCTGGGGAAAAAAAGGAAAATTTCAACAAAGACACATAAGTGCTAGAAAGAACCAAATGGCAATCACAGAGCTAAAAAATACAAGAAATGAAATAAAACAATCATTGGATGGGCTCAGTAGTGGAGATGATAGAGGGTAGAATCAGTGCACTTGAGACTAGATCAATATAATGTATCCAAACTGAATAACAGAGAGAAACTAGGAACCCCTCCAAAAAAAAAAGAGAAGAAGATGACAAACAGAGCCTCAGGGTTCTGTGGGACAGTGACAAATGATCCAATGTTCATATCATCACATCCCAGAAGGACACGAGAAAGATAGGAGAGTTGCAGTGTACTTGAAGAAATAATGCTAGGAAAAACTTGGTACAAGACACAAACCTATGGATATAAGAGCAAATCTTAAATGGAATAAACCCAAAGAAATCCACACCAAGACACATCACCACTAAGCTTCTAAAAAACTGAAGACAAGGAAAGTATCTTAAACCAGCCTGAGAGAAATGGCACATTGCCTTTAGCAGACCATCAATTCAAATGACAACAATTTTCTCATCACAAACCATAGAGGCCTGAAGGTAGTGGCGTATTTTTCAAGTGCTTAAAGAAAAGAACTGTCAACCACAGATTCTTTCCCAACATGAACTGCTTAATTCATATTCAGTAAGTGAAATAAAAAACTGTAACACTGTCCTACGTTCAAAACAACAGCACTTATAAAAGAAGGAAAAGGAAAGAGATCCAAACAAAAACAGTAATAGCCAGAGCAACCACTGAGAAAACCAAACAAAGAGATACACTCACAAACACTACAAACAAATCAAAATGGAATCTTATAAAATGTTCAAGTAACTCACAGAAAGGTGAGAAAAGGGAAATAAAGGAATAAGAAAAAGAGAAAACAAACAGAAAACATATTAAATAAAATCTCAGACAAACATAACACAGAGAAATTGGATTATTCATACATTGCTGGTGGGCATGGAAAGATAACAGCTTCTCTGGAAAACAATTTCTTATAAAACTAAATGTGTAACTACATAGGACCCAACAATCACACCCTGGGCATTTTTGATCCCAGAGAAGTGAACATTTACACCCACACAAACACCTGTCCATACACGTGCATACCAGATTTAATCATAATGCTGAAAACTGGAAACAACTCAAATGTCCTTCAGTGCCTAAACAAGCTGTGGTATGCCCATACCACAAAATACCACTCAGCAATAAAAAAGGAATAAACCACTGACATGTACAAAATCTTGAAATACTCTGGGGATTATGGTGGTGACTGGAGAACAAAAGCAACCTCAAAGTTTATATAATCTATGATCCCATTTATGTAACAGTTTGGAAATACACAAATCTGTAGAGATAAAGAGCAGATTAGTGATTGTCAGAGGTTAGGAATGGGGCAGTGAGTGTGAGGGAGGAGGGTGCAGTTATAAAAAGGGCAGCAAAAGGACTCCTTGTGGTGTTGGAACTATTCTATATCGTGACTGTGGTGAATATACAAACCTACCCATGTGCTAAAATTGCATAGAACTAAATGAATGAGGGGGCTTTCCTGGTAGCTCAGCTGATAAAGAATCCGCCTGCAATGCAGGAGACCCTGGTTTGATTCCTGGGTCAGGAAGATTCCCTGGAGTAGGGATAGGTTGCCCATTCCAGTATTCTTGGGCTTCCCTGGTAGCTCATACGGTAAAGAATCTGCCTGCAATGCAGGAAACTTGGGTTCTATTCCTGGGTTGGGAAAATCCCCTGGAGGAGGGCATGGCAACCCACTCCAGTATTCTTGCCTAGAAAATGCCCATGACCAGAGGAGCCTGGTGGGTTACAGTCCATTGGGTCACAAACAGTTGGACATGACTGAGTGACTAAACCCAGCACAGCAAATGCATGAGATGGCTGGATGGCATCACTGATGCAATGGATATGAACTTGGGAAACTCTGGGAGACGATGAGCAACAGGGAAGCCTGGCATGCTGCAGTCCATAGGGCACAAAGAGTCAGACATAACTAGGTCACTGAACAAAAACACACACATACAAACAAGCATAAAACTGCTAAATTTGAATAAAAGCTGTGGATTCTGTCAATGTCAGGTTCCTGGTTATAATACTGTATTATAGTTATGCAAGATATTACTCTTGGGGAACACTGAAGGGTACACAGGATCTCTCTGTACTATTTCTCAAACTGCATGTACATCTATAATTATCTCAAAATAAAATTCTAATAAAAAATATTGGGTGAAAGTTGTGGGGAAGCTAGTTTTCACATAGTCTGATACTTTGAGACTATAATATATACAGAGTATATATTATTTTCAAAGGAAAAAAAAAGGAATAATTTTATAGGTACCATCTTTCAAGTGATCTGACTTAGTCACATGTAACAGGACAAACAGACTCTCCTGCTGTGATGCAACAGGAAGTACACATCACAGATGTAGGAGTATTCTTGCTAAAAGTGTTTACCCTGAACCTAATTGAGTGAGTAAGCCATTAGACAAATCCATACTCAGAGACACTCTTATAAGACAGTTTCCCTGGACTCAACACAAACGTTGATGTCACCAAAATAAGTAGACTAGCATAATTAAACTTTTTAAAATAATTTGAGGATATTGTGGGGGAGGGGGAGAAAGTAACTGAAAAGGATTGATTCTCACAGTGTATATAGTCACAGAAAGACACCTTATGCCACTAGCATGGCAGACTGACTTCATATGAACCAAACTCCTTTCTGCTATAAACACATACATACTTAGATTTTTAAAAGACCAGGAAAATTAAATAGGTTAAATAGTTAAGTTTGAAGAGAAAAAGGTAATCTGTAGCTGTTAGTAAGAAAGGAAACAGATACAGGACTAGCAGGCACATAAACTGGTAATACAGCAACCCAAAGTGACACAGAACTTAGACGCAGGCATGAATGCCTACAGGCTGAAGATGTCACCTGTGTTCAGGGACAATAAATTTTATTTGGGGCCCATGGAAAGAAGGAACTGAGACCTCTGCCTAAAGAACCCCAAGACAGTTAACCTTTCAGTTTAATAAGAAATAGAAGTTTGTCCTGGAAGCAGCAAGAAAGTTTATCTCTTCCTGGAGCTCTGCGTGTGCTCAGTTGTTCAGTTCTATCCGACTTTTTGCAATCCCATGCACTATAGTACACTATGCTCCTCTGTCCATGGGATTTTCCAGGCAAGAATACTGGAATGGGTTGCTATTTCCTACTCCAGGGGATCTTCCTGACCCATGGATCGAACCCACCTCTTGCATCTCCTGCATTGCCAGGTGGATTCTTTACCACTAGTGTCACCTGGGAAGCCCTTGGGGCTCTGCACAGAAGGGGGAAAAAAGGATTCTTTGAATTAACCACCTCCCCCACACACAGTTTGAATTTACATCATCTGCATGATATAGGAATCTCAAGCCAGGAAATTAATGTAAAAGCTGATTATACAAATGTTAACTAGACATAACATGGTGATCATTTCACAATATATACAAATATCAAATCATTATGTTGTACACCTGAAACTAATAAAATGTCAATTATAACTTAATTTTTTTTTTAATCTGATTGATCCCAGACCAGCAAATTTCCCAGGCTAATCTACAGAAGCAAACACAGAACCACTCTACAGGGAAACTTCCAAAAACTAGAAAAAATATGACTACCAGAGGGAAAAACCAAAAGCAGAAACCCAGCTGAAGATAATCCAAATAACAAACCTCATGAGGAAAGGATCCCCCTTTAAGTGGATGTATAGTTCTGGAAGAACCAGCAGACCCAATTGGGAAAACTAACTCCCAGAAGAATTTCAAGTAAGAAAACAACCTGAGACTTATTATAAAATAAGTACACTATAATTAATATGGGTAGAGTTCATAATAAAAAGAAAACTTCAGAAAAAAACAGAAAAATGTGAAAAAGGCATCAAAGAGTACTCCTAGAAATAAAAAAATTAGTCATAGCTCAACGGAAATTAAAACAATAAATATCAAGGAATAATAGTTATGAATAATTACCCAAATGCTTTTTTTTAAAAAAAAAACTTTCCTAATTGAAAATAATACAGAGGTAATAGACATGAGAGATAAAACAAGAAGGTCCAAAATATATATAAGAATCCTAGTGGAAAGAATAGAGGAAAAAAAAAGATAATTTATGATGAAATACACTGTGGATTTTTAATAATTCAAGAAACACAAGAGTCATCTGACTAAAGACAAGAAATTCCAAGAAGAAACAGTAAATTTTACCCATACTTGGGCATACCACAGTAAAACTGCAGAACGCCAAAGGCAGAGTAATCTCTTTTTTTTTTATTAAAGTCAGTTGATTTACAATGTTGTGTCAGTTTCAGATGCACAGCAAAGTGATTTGGTTATATTTATATATACTTGTTCATATTCCTTCCCATTATAGGTTATCACAAGATATTAAATATAATTCCCTGTGATATACAGTATGTCCTTGTCGCTTATCTATTTTACATACAGTAGTGTGTATCTGTTAATCTCAAAATTCTAATTTATAGAGTGATCTTAAAGCAATGAAGAAACTTCTAATGATCAACAAGAGAGACAGTATCTCCAAAATTATGAAAAAAGTAATTGTCAACATAGAATTCTGCTCTAGTATTCAAGTGTTAAGTTCAAATACAGTTTCAAACAAACAACAATAAAAAGATGAAGAGAGTTTTATCATCTACATATGCTTACCAAATAGATACACACTTCTATAAGGAGGAATTTGAATCCAGAAGGAAGAAGGATGCAAGAAGCAACAGTGAACACAGAAAATATGGGTAAATAAAATAAGCATTGATCTTAAAATTTTTTTAAAGAAAAATTATATAAAAATGACAAAATGGCTGCAAAAAATATGGCACAACTATATCACTAAATGATATTATGAAATATGGCATATGATCAAAATTATAACATTATAAGACTCTCTTATTATCCAAGAGAAGAGTAGATATTTTGATTAATATCATTTACTAAGACAAAACATGAATGTTAGAAACATAAAAAAAGTATAGAAATGTATATAGTACTCAAATCAGTAGACTGAAAAGAGACTAAAGAAACTGTAAATCCACTAACAGGAAAGAATGGTAAAACAAGGAGGGACAGAAGAGGAACAGGCCCATAGAAATGTCCTCCAATGAGAAGTGACGCTCTATTTTCAAAGATAAAAGATTAAAACTGGCAAAATGAACATGCAGGGAGGAAGTGTTGCTACAGGATGGCTTCCCAGGGAAGCCGGCTTCAAGATGAAGTTGAACATGCAATTTTATTAAGGACTGCCTTGCTATGAACATCTGAGAATGGAGAAGGAAGCAGAATCAGCCAAGAGAGATTTGGTACTGCAATGCGAGTCCCACGGGTGGTTCCAGAGCCAGAATGATCCTTCAGAGTGATTGGGAGTTGGGTTGATATGGTCAGGCCTTTATACTCCCACATGGATCAGTCACTGGATGTGAGCTGCCCTGGGAAGTGGTGCCACCCTGGACCCAAATGGGCAATCCTCAAAGAGACTGACACTTGAAAACCATCTGCTGATAGCACTCCCAGGGCTGGGGCAACATGCTCTTCCTTGAAGGGGGACTTGGCACATCATAGTGTCTGCCATACTACCACAAGGTGACTGCAAAAAAACAGTGCTCAAGGAAACACATGTGTCCTGTGATCAACATCCCCACACCTTCTCCAAATCTGCTACTATAATTTTCTTAGAGCAATGAAGTGTTATGCCATAATAATAAAAGATCATTCAAATTACTAACCCCCCAAATCTTTCTAACTCGAGACTACATCATATACTTCTTGCTTCCAAATTAAAGTAAATCAAATAAGATATCAAAAGCAACCTGGGACTTTTTATTCCTTCACAATGTTAAAGCTTCAGTTTGTAACCCAAAATGAAAATATCTTTTCTGTGTCTAATATTTTGATCAAACACAAGCCCTTACTTGGGTTATAGTATTATTAGTAGTAGTACTATATTATTAGTACTATAATATTAGTACTAATATTATTATTACAGTATTATTACCAAATATCTTATACCTCATTTCAAAACCAGGTCTAGTCATAAGAAACAAGCATGCACAAGTGGCTACCCTCTAGAGAAATTCAATATAACTTATCTTTGTAAAATATATCAAGTCAGAAATATAAAAGGAAAATGGGCTAAGAAGAAAAACGTGAGTAGACATATTGCAAACTTGATTACCTCACAATTGTAATGAGAAATATAGAGAGATGATAGATATACAGATAGATAGCCTCAAATGCATCAATCATACCATCTCAACAGTGTTAGTAAAGTCTAACAACTTTACTTATTTTGTGTAATTGGGATTCTGTTGTTGAAAAAGAACAGAAACAGCCAAATATGCCAAGTCCAACTAATGGTTTGAAGAGGTGAACACACTATTGTGATGCTAAAGACACATGTTGACATTAAGAGGATTCCTCTCTTGGGAGATCATAAGATAAATGATGTACCCTTAGAGGGAAGTACAGCTGAATTTCCTTTCACCCGAAGTGAAATCATTTACCTTACGAATTTCACGTCAAAGTCACGCATAGATAACTTCCAGACCCCTCCCTACATCTCAGGTCTAGGTAAAAACACTTTGAAGTTCTCAGATTCTTTTTATTTTTATGAACATTATTTGCATAACAATCAGCTTTTAGTAAAAGGAAGATGGGGAGGGTGGATGGTCCACTAAAAAAAAAAAAAAACAGTATCTGTACTTCTTCAAAAATAATGCAACATATCTTTTATTCTTACACTGTAGCTCAGAGCTTTCAAGTAACCAGAAACCCCTGAATTTAAAAAGATGAATTTGATTCAAAGAACAGTTGTATCTCAGATTAAAGACATAAAATGCACAGACTTATCATTTCTGTTTAGTAACATGATATACATGTGATATAAACTTAATGTAAATGTAATATAACTTTAGGCAAGAGTCCCAAAGTATTTCTTTACATTTAACCCAGGCAAGTGTGTATATTACATATTATACTATATGTAATTTAGTATATGTTATTTATATACACATATTCGCCTTTAAAATGAGCCACACTGTAGTTAAGAGCTATTCCTCTGTGCTCTCTTCTTTATACTTGCTTTAAAGCTATTGACTGTAACAGGTTCAGATTATTTTGAAAGACAGCATTTGGAAGGGGTGGGGGTGGTCTGTGAAAAAGAGAAAGAAGGAAGCAAAACAGGAAGATGTAAAGGAGGGAAGGCAGGAAGGAAGGGGGGCAAAAACCCTACAGACACATAAACACGCACACACTCCTAGGTTAGAAACGGCCAGGCCCTAAACACAATCCAGCACCCCTCCCCAAAGAGGAGCCTCCTAAAAGTTCCGAGCGGAGCTTTCGTGAAGCCGTGGCCTGACTGCATCCACTTGGTGCCCCAACCACCGGGCCGGCAGAACCATCCTGAGGCCGCAGCCCTGGAAACTCTCGGGTACTTCAAGCTCCCCTCCCGTGCCCGCTGTCAATCACAGGGCACCGCGCGCCAATTCATCGCCCACTTCTGAGGGAATCCTTCTGCCTCTCTCCATCCTCCCTTGGCTCTCTCCTTCCCGGGGGCTTGCCAAGGAGTCTAGGGCCGCAGGCAGAGGCAGAGAAGGAGCGAGCGAAGAGTAAGGGCCGGTTGGCGGATTTCCTACCAGCGATAGGAACGTAACGGTCAAGTCGACCATCCTCGCGCCGCCGCGTTTCCCCCGCGCTCCCTATCAACCCCACGGGACCCACACTCTCCATTTCAGCTTCGCTGTGTGACGAAGTAAGAGAAGGAGGGGAATAAACCCGCAGCCTCCGCGCGTTCCTTACCTCAGGCTACCCTGGCGGAAGCTGCCCTCGTCCTGTCCGGGGCGCCGCGGGTGCACCACCGCAGCCGCAGCGCTCTGGACGCCTGCGCTCCGGCCGCAGCTTCGCCGGGCGCAGCTCTTCCGTGCGAGGCAAGCGTGCCTCCCGCGCTGCCCTGCACGGGGCACGAGAGGCGGTGAGGAGACGCTGGCGCGCCGCTCGCGTGCAGCCCTGCCGGCCACCGGGCGACCGCATTCGCCGAAGCGGGGCTGGCGGCCGGGGAGAGGGGCGCACGAGCCGGGGGCGGTTGCGGAGCGCGCGCGGACCAGCTGGCGTGGAGGACCCCGCCGGGGTGGCACGGGCGGCCGCGATGAGCCCAGGAGCTCCTCTCTTCTCCTCTGGCCCCCTGAATCCCTCCTCTGTCCCCCCACTACCCCCCTCCTCCAAAGAGACAGCTCGCCGGCGGCACTTGGTCTGCCGCGCTGCGCTCTTCAGCCCGGCGCGGGGAATAACAATTGGATCGTATTGCACGGACTGTATTCTAGTGTAGTAGCTTGTAACTGCTGAGGCCACCACCTGTCACACGGTCCCCAGCGGGCTGGCCTCTCCCGGATTCCCCACCCCGCTTGTTTTGCTTCCCTACCTACCTCGCCGACCGGCCGCAGTACTCCGCCGGCACGAGACCAAGGGAGTTTTGCAAAATAACCCTCACTCTTTGCCAGGAGCTCACGGCATCTCCCTTCCCATCCGGGCTGAAGGATCACGCACAGTCCCTGCGTGCCTAGCCAAAGCCGGATGCCGAAAATCCTGGTTTGAACCCCACACTCACCGCCCCCCCCCCCGCCCCCATTCATAATCCCAGCGGCCGTCTGCCACTACGCGCCCTCCCCCAACCGCCCGCGCTCGCCGCGATTCGCAGTCCCTGGAACGTGTCAGTCACCGGCTCTTCATCTGCCATGAATACAGTACTAGAAGCTCCACAGCCTAGGGTTGCATAAAGGGGGATGGGGAGGGAGAGCCCTCAGAGCTTGGGGTAGGGGGAGGCGAGGGAGTGAGTGGGGCAATTGCGTGGACTGAGCCCGTGTGACCCTGAGAGCCCTGCTGTTGCACAAAGGAGCTCTAGGAGTGGATCAGCGCAGTGCTATTGAGGCAACCGGTCAGATCACTACCGCGGAGGTGGCCCATCAAGATGCCCTGGGAAGGGGGTCGCAGAATTTGGGATTTGGTATGAATGAGCAACAGGCACCTGGGAACCTGATTGTCCCACCTTAAAAGAACGTAGCTGGGTGAAGGCCTGCCACCTATGGGGGTCTTAGGAGAGAAAGAGAGAGAGAGGTGGGGGAGGGGGCGAGGGTGGACAGGCTTCCTTTTCCCCGTTGTCCTACCTTTGCAGTCATAGAAGGGGAGAAGAAAGCTGGCAAGGAAAAGAAGAGGAAGATTAAGGATGGAGTAACTTTACCTGTTGGACCACTACAATCAGCTAGAGACCAGAAAGACTAATGGATAAAATTGGCCTATTTATCAGTTGATTCAAATAAACATTAGGGTACGCCCATTTTGCACTAAGCAAAATATACTGCACCAGATGCTGGGGTACAGAGATGATTAGGATAGAGTTCCTGCACCCAAGGAGCCCACAGCCTAGTGGGAGAAGCAACTATGAAAGCCCAGAATGGACCACTATTACACAACAGAAGCACACACAAATTACATTAGTGGAAAGAGGTTTTTTTCTAGTTGGAAGGGAAATGGGTTTAGGGAATTAGATCCCTCTGTGCACTAAGGGGCAAATAGGGGCATCCCAAAGAAGTAGCAATATAACCTTTTATTATTCATCCATTAATCCAAACCAGCTTTACATACCCATTCATTCAAAGTCATACTTGAGAAACTTTTCAGTGTAGGTAGGTAATGAATTCCTGCTCTGTACTGTTTCCCCTTTACAGTTTTGGAGCAAACATTTTCAAACACTAGCCCTTGCAGTGTAAAACACCCAGCTGTCCCCAGCTGAGATGCTATCTTCTTGGACCTATTGCTTTTAATCCTATATCATCTACCTTATCTACTAGCTTGAAATTGAGCCCAAAGCCAAAATTAATACTATGGAAGCAATGAGCATTTGGAGGGAAGCCAATAAATCCTACAATGCAGTCATAGTTCTGACACAGTCTCTGTAAAATGATGACAGTATAATCTTTTTCCTGAACTCAGTGACGATTAATTAGTCAGACTCATTAAATATAAAGAGACTGTTGCCCGAATAGTGTGGGATGGGAAACTAAATTGTGACTAAATCTAGGAAGAAAAGAACCAGTTTGAGTGACAAGCTCCCCCTCTCTGAATGTTAGAACCTTGAAAAATCTTAAGGATTACTAAAGCACACAAGGTTATTATATCATCTTCAGAAACATATGTCCAAAGGGTTATTGTTGCAAAAAAAGAACTAAATGGACTCTAGTATGAAGATGATGTCATCCATTTAAACATCTTTCCCACTTCTCCTTAGAAATTATATAAACTAACAGAAAGAATGGGAAAAAATGTTAAATGCCATTTTCAGCAAACATACAGATTTTACTCACAAACTCCAAAGTACTTGTAAAGATTGCTAAAAGCCAGCTGAGTTTGAGCAGAAGTCACATGGAAAAGGCCCAAGGAGAGTGAGAGGAAACCAGCAGTAGGAATATCAGAAAACATCAGAAAAGGTGTATTTCCTGGAAGTTTGGGGAGGGGGGCGGGTAGTTAGTATAACACACAAAAGCAGTTGTCACTCAAGAACCAGAGCAAAAGCAGAATATGTAAGGCAGAAAAGGCATACATGGAGCGGATAAGAGGCACAGAGGATTTCCAGGGAACCCTGTAGTAGGTCTCAGGGTCAGCAAAACTATAATCCTTAAAGATGAGGTAATTACTGTGAGATGTAGAAGCCTTGTTCCTTGTTTGCAAGAACTGGGGAGCACAGAACCGTTAGCAAAAGGTCTCCTGAGCCAGATTTACTTCAGATATTCAAAGACGGTATGTTTACAGAAGACCTATAATTACTAGAAGCAGTCTGTTGGGTTTTTTTTAAACTTATTTTTAATTGAAGGAAAATTGCTTCACAATATTGCATTGGCCTCTGCCATCCTTCAACATGAGTTAGCCATAGGTATACATACATGTGTCCCCTCCCTCTTTAACCTTCCTCCTACCTCCCACCCCTTCCCACTCCTCTAATTGTTACAGAGCCCGGGTTTGAGTTCCCTAAGTTATACACCAAGTTCCCATTGGTTATCGTTTTACGCATGGTAGTGCATATGCTCCCATGTTACTCTCTGCCTTTGTCCCACCCTCTCTTTCCTCACCCCCCGCCCCGCCTGTGTCCATAAGTGTTCTCTATGTCTGCATCTCCCATCTCCACTGTTGCCCTGTAAATAGGTTCATCAATACCATCTTTCTAGATTCCATATATATGTATTAACATACAATATTTGTTTTTCTTTTTCTGACTCACTTCACTCTATATAATAGGCTCTTGGTTCATTCACCTGATTAGCACTGACTCAAATGTGTTCCTTTTTATGGCTGAGTAATAATCCATCACACACACACACACACACAGGAAAGGTTTGGATACCTGGAGCCTCTTTCCAGAAAGCTAGCTCAGGATTTTCCACATGGAGGTGAAGGAGTTCCCAGCAGCAAGAGATAAGGCAGGCCCCAGTGTTCACACCTTTTCAGAATTCTGCATGTCATGTTTGCTAATGTCTCATTGGCTAAAGCAAGTTATATAGCTAAGACTAGAGTCAACATGGGAGGGTATCGATATGGAATGGTGTTATTATTGGAAGTCTTTAATATAATAGTCTACCACAGAAAGCAAGAACTTTTTGATTGAGAGAATAGGAAAGCTACCTTGAATCCTCCATGTCAGGAACTTTCTACAAGGACTGACCAGAAAAATACATAATTCATTTAGTAGTGAGAAATGATAAAGAAGAAACTGGCACAAAAAGGATACAAAGATAATAATTTTAAAAAAACATCAAAAGAGGTGGGGGAAGGAGTTGCCAAAAGGCCAATGAAAATGAACAAAAACACAACACAATAGATTTCATAGTTTGAATAGTGTTTACTGTTGCCAGGCAATATTCTAACCACTTTACAGATATGAACTCAGCAGAATCTCAAAGAAACACCCTGTGAATTAGACATCATTGTCATTCCTATTATTAATATATATATATGAAAGGAACTAAAGTACACAAAATTAAATAATTTGCTTAATCACAGAAGATAAGCCAGTGTTGAAATCTGCTCATTCTTTCTCCAGTGTGTGTACTCTTATTTAAGTTATAGCTTATAACTCTTAAGTTATATTGCCTCCCTTAATGAAATATTTTTACTATTATGTTAAAAAAGCAATATGATCTATTGTGAATGATAACAAAACACAAATGAAGAAACACAGAAGAGAGATGAGACTTGAAATGAGTTGATATAAATTAGGTATGAAGAAGAAAAGAGAAACAAACTGTCGCAAAAATGAATACAGCACAAATTGGAGGAAACACAGAAAGAAATTAGCACTGTAGATAAGTAAGAAACAGGGAAGACAGATATAAGAGAGTGGCCAAAATTAAATGAAAATAATTAGATATATATTTCTAAAGTATTTCATAAAAATGATAGTGATTGAAGAAATATAATACAGAGCCAACACACCTGTAAACTGTGTCTCTAGAGAAGAAAACCTTGGCAATGGGACAGAGCAAATACTTTCAAACAAAATTATGAAAGAATTTTCAAGAAATTTAAAAAATGAATTGAATCTACATGTTGAAAGTAAACAACATGCAATAAAGGAATTTGGTTTATGATAGTTAAGCCAAGACATATTATTCCTTAGAATTTAATTTCTCTCACTAGGAAGAACTTAAATTAAAATTTTCTCTTAAAGAGTGCAAACATAAAAAAAATTATGGGGACCCATTATAGTAGATTAGAATAATCATTAGGATTATATTAACATTCTCTTTTTCTATGTCTTACCCCTTTATCATTTCTAATTTTTAGTTTTTATATCTTTTTTCTTCTTTTTAAAATGAAGTGTAATTGATTTACAACATTATATTAATTTCAAGTTTACAACACAGTGATTCAGTACACTTACAGATTGTGCTCTAAAATTATTGCAAAATCAGATCAGATCAGATTAGATCAGTCGCTCAGTCGTGTCCGACTCTTTGCGACCCCATGAATCGCAGCACGCCAGGCCTCCCTGTCCATCACCAACTCCCGGAGTTCACTCAGACTCACGTCCATCGAGTCAGTGATGCCACCCAGCCATCTCATCCTCTGTCGTCCCCTTCTCCTCCTGCCCCCAATCCCTCCCAGCATCAGAGTCTTTTCCAATGGCTGCATATTCCTGTACTGTACAATATATCCTTGTTGCTTATCTATTTTATACACTGTAGTTTACATCTCTTTTTCTTGATTAACAATATTTTAAGATATCTTATTTTTACAATAAAAAACCCAACAATTGGAATTATGTATTAATTCAGATCATTTTCCTTTCCTAGCACCTTTATTTCTTTTTCTAAATAACTTAGTTCTTTTATTATGTTTGGCTTCCTTTTATGTAATATTCTTATTATATTTTTGAGTTGGTGCTTACTTAGCTAATTAAGTTAATGCTGCATCACAGAATTCTGATAAGTAGTGTTTTAGCATTATTTCATAAAAATCCTTCAATTTTTGTTCAGAAGTATATGAGAATTTTTTGCTTATAATTTCCAGTTGGAGAGGCTTTTTTCTGATTTTTCTATTGATTTCTAGTTTCATTGCAATCATAGAATGGTGTCCATAATTCTATATTTTCAGATTTTATTGAAATTTTCTTTATGGCTTCATCCATGGCCATTTTTCATAAATTAAGGCTATAAAACCATCATAATGTAGGAAATATAAAAGTGTATCTGGAAAACCCAATCAAATGAGTTGAAAACTATTACAAATAATAAACAGTATATCAATATAAATAAAAGTAATTTTTACATATACAAATAACAACCAGTGTTCAAGATGGTTTTAGAAAAGGCAGAGGAACCAGAGATCAAATAGCCAACATATGCTGGATCATAGAAAAAGCAAGAGTGTTTCAGAAAAACATCTATTTCTGCTTTATTGACTGTGCCAAAGCCTTTGACCATGTGGATCACAATAAACTATGGAAAATTCTTCAAGAGATGGGAATACCAGACCACCTGACCTGCCTCCTGAGAAATCTGTATGCAGGTCAGGAAGCAACAGTTAGAACTGGACATGGAACAACAGACTGGTTCCAAATAGGAAAACAAGCACGTCAAGGCTGTATATTGTCACCCTGCTTATTTAACTTATATGCCGAGTACATCATGAAAAACGCTGGGCTGGAGGAAGCACAAGCTGGAATCAAGATTGCCAGGAGAATTATCAATAACCTCAGATATGCAGATGACACCACCCTTATGGCAGAAAGTGAAGAAGAACTAAAGAGCCTTTTTTATGAAAGTGAAAGAGGAGAGTGAAAAAGTTGGCTTAAAGCTCAACATTCAGAAAACTAAGATCATGGCATCTGGTCCCATCACTTCATGGCAAATAGGTGGGGAAACAGTGGCTGACTTTATTTTGGGGGGCTCCAAAATCACTGAAGATGATGACTGCAGCCATGAAATTAAAAGATGCTTACTTCTTGGAAGGAAAGTTATGACCAGCCTTGACAGCATATTAAAAAGCAGAGACATTACTTTGCCAACAAAGGTCCGTCTCGTCAAGGCTATGATTTTTCCAGTAGTCATGTATGGATGTGAGAGTTAGACTCTAAAGAAAGCTGAGCACAGAACTGATGCTTTTGAACTGAAGAGGACTCTTGAGAGTCCCCTGGACTGCAAGGAGATCCAACCAGTCCATCCTAAAGGAGATTAGTCCTGAGTGTTCGTTGGAAGGACTGATGCTGAAGCTGAAACTCCAGTACTTTGGCCACCTGATGCAAAGAGCTGACTCATTTGAAAAGACCCTGATTCTGGGAAAGATTGAAGGCAAGAGGAGAAGAGGATGACAGAGGATGAGATGGTTGGATGGCATCACCGACTCAATGGAGACGAGTTTGAGCAGACTTCAGGAGCTGGTGATGGACAGGGAGGCCTGGCGTGCTGCATTCCATGGGGTCATGAAGAGTCGGTCACGACTGAGGGACTGAACTGAACTGAGATAAAATAATGAATAAAATATCTCATTTATATTAGAAACAAAAACACTGAAAAATCAAAAAATAGGCAGAAAATATATAAGATCTATAGATAGAAAATTTTGGTAGATTGCTGAAGGGCACAGAAGAAAGTATGAACACATGTAAAGACATTTCATGGTTTTAAATAGGTAGATTCAACATCCTGAATTACAATAATAATTAAATAAATCATTAATTAATTTAAAATTTTAAAGTAATTTCTCTCAAGCTGGTTTTTTGGGTTTTTGGTGTTTTTTTTTTTTTTTTGAACCATAAAACTGATTCTAAAATCACTAAATATTTATTTATCTAAATATTTATTTATCTAAAAATAAACTAAGAAGAAAAGTTTTAGAGGAAAATTTGGGCAAAACTCAAATTCAAAAGTCATTCAAAGTATATTAAAGTTTGACTCAGAAAAAGTTCTGTATGGCAAAAAGAAAGAGAAAAGGGAAAAATAACATTAAACAAACACCATCAGTAAAGGTAAAGGACAAACTAGTATAAACTATTTGAATTTGGTAGCCTTTCAATCATTAGTGGTGGAAGCATAAATAGATTAAACTCTGGCAGGCAATTAATTTAGCCACAGAAATTAACATCAAAAATGCATGTACAGTCTGACTCACAAATCTCATTTTTTTAATATATGTCAGTTACTAAGTATACTGAACATATTGAATAAATATACTGACAGTTGTTAAAACTGATAAAATAGTATATATGGAAATTTATTTGTGGTGACATTATTTGAAATAATATGCTGGAAACAACTCAAAAGTGGTTTTTTGTTGTTGTTTGGTTTTCTTATTTATTTTAAACAGAGACACAGTCATACAATGGTATATTACTATGCAGATATAAAGCATAAGAGGAAGTGTAATGATACGGAAATTTTTCCAAGGTATGATATGGAAATTTTTCCAAGGTATATCATTAAGTTAAAAAAGCACTAGGTTACCTTTAGATAACAAAGGGCTAAAATTAAGAATATATATTTGTCTGAATTGAATATGCATTTTAAAAATCTCTGAAAGGACACTCAACAAGCTGAGGTAGTTAAATCTGGGAGATGATAACAAGCTTTTCAGTGAATTTTTAATACTGTTTGATTTGAAAATCATGATAATTTTTGTCTATATTAAGTAAAGTAAATTTTAAAATCATTAGATATAATGTGAATTATGTTTATCTGCCATCTTCTCTTTAAAGTTGGGAAAAAATGTGATGTGCCACATAAAAATAATAATACCACAAGTACTTTCTTTCTATAAAAAGTTCAAGCTAATTTCCACATGCAGGGTATAATCATGTTAGCAGACATGATTCACATGGTTATTTCAGGTGCATAATCTTCCTTTGTTATTAATTAATCATATATTCAAGTATCAAAAGGGATGACAATGTCTAAAGAAATGATATATCTACTCATGTCCTGTTTAAAAATTCTTTTATATTAGACTTCAGGCCAAGATTGCCAGAAGCATGAACTTCAAAAGCATGAAGGTGTAAACCTAGCTACTTAATGAACTTGAAGAATGTACAAATTCAAGCCTTCTGTTCTCAAACCTTGGCTCTTAAGCAGAAAATAAGAATCATCCTCTGATCAGGTCAACCAGAGGAGGATCTCTGGCTTATCTCATAGAGAATCACACAGCAAAAACTGAAGTCACTGTGAGTATTGGAAGAACAGAATCAAACATTCTGTGTTCTGGAAAACTGCAGACTTGCTCTGTTTTCACCTCTACGACCCGTTCTTTGGGAGAGTGAGCATAAACAGACAATGACCTATTTTACAATGAAAACATGATTCAAGGCAATTCAATCTTCAAGTCTCCTTCTACTACCTATCTCATAAATATACTTCAGTTCCTCCTGGTTTCTAAGGCACTAATTAGAATATGATACTTGATATTTGTAAGTCCACTCATTTCATCTACAAGAACCAAAACAATAGCAATGTCACTAAAGTTGTCAGTCTTCTCTATATGGAGATTTACAGTAGCCTTCTGGTAGTAGAATTTGCCAGGATTTTGTGGAGAGTTTGGATATCTATAGTATGTGATCATTTGTAATATGTATGATAATAATATATACTCCAGAGGACTATTGGAAAATTAAGTGAGAAAAAAATTGAAAAGCGTTTGGCGTGAATTGAGTCGTTCACTTATTTCCAGACGAGTGAACAGAATCAATTTACTTAGCCATAATTAAATGAACCCAATCCTCCCATTTTCTATATAGGAATAAGTCATTATTTAAGAATATGGAGAATTCTGAACAGGATGTATTAACCAATGATCTGACATTTATGAAAACTTGCATATTCTTTGCATTTTCATGAGAATTTATAGTAATGCCTGTTTGCCAAATGATTTTGGATAGTTATTTTTAGTCTGGACAAAAGCACTATTAATCCTACAAATGAGAAGCAGTAGTATGAAAAAATCAATTTGAATGTAGCATATTTAGCCCCAGAGAGCTCAATTACATATCATCATGTTAACTATGTAGGCAGGAAAGGGCAGAAAACATCCTCATTTCTAATGGTAGCACTGAAAAGTAAACCTTCAAAAAATAAAAAATGAAAATATATATTATCAGCCTATTTAATGGCTGATATTAGAAAAGGAGACTTCGCTCTGTGTTCATTCAGTCAACATTCATCAAACAAATAACACATATTGAATGCTCCCATGTGCCATGAACAATGCAGAGTAAGTGTCAAACAGAATGAGCGCTGAGAACTGCCAATGACTATCAAGTGTCACACTTGGCTTCTGCCTAATCCAAAATAGAATCTGCCAGGGGACTTTGGGTCAAGCATCTGGCTTCTGCTAACTTTCCTAGAGGAAGCATAGCTATAATTTGTCTGTGTAGCAGCTTATAGTTAAGGTCCAAGTTCTTCCAAGTTAAGACATAGCAAAAGCTAACCCGTTTTTCTGGGCATTGGGCCCTAGTTGTCTGTATCTGTATGGTGACTATCAGCTTGGGGTGTCAACAAAATACCATGGACTGAGTGACTTAAACGTTTATTCCTCATAGTTCTGGAGACTGGAAGTTTGAGATCAAGTTGCAGTGGTGTTGGTGTCTGGTGAGAACTCTCCTTACTGATACAAATGTCCTCACGTGGCTTTTCCACCATGTGTGAGGGAAATGGAGGGAGAGCGAGAGGGAAAGGAGCAAGCTCTCTGATGTTCCCTCTGATAAGATCACTAGTCACATAATGCAGTCCTCATTCTCATGACTTCATCTAAACCTAAGTTCTCCCAAAGGTTCACCTCAAATGCCATCATCTTTGGGGTTACAGCTTTGACATATGAATTTGGGGAGACAAAATTCAGTCTACAGCAGTGACCTAGAACAAGAAGTAGTAAGGTAGCTTCCACAGCCAGAAGGTTAAACCTATGATACTGAAAAAATACTAACCCACATGCTCAATTTTTTTTTTTTTGATCAGTGAAAGAGGGAAAATACTTTCTATGTAGGCTGTGGTGAGAATAATATGTAATATATGCAAAGACTATCAACTATCCCACAATACTCTTTGAAAAAGATTCTTACTATTATTGATATTCTTGACAAGTTGTATCCTTAAACAGTTAGCCAAGTGCCTCTTAAGATCATAGTAGAGTCTCATTCCATTTAGCAATATAATATATTGCAATACCAAAGACCTGTCCTAGAACTTTTATCACTATCAGTGTTAAACTATAGTTTTCAAGAGGTTAGAAAAATTTGTATTCTCATACAAACATTAAATGAGCATGTGTCAAATATATCATTTAATTCAGTTAGTAAAGTATAGGGGGAAAAAGTCTATAAATTAATCTCTGTTCCTACCAAACTATAAGACAGCTTGCTCAAGATATGGTCAAGCCCAGCACCACGCTCATTATTTTTATACATAAAATAATCATTATTTCCAATTTTTAGATGATTTTTTCTGACAGTCTCCCCTTGAGGATTATAAGTAATCTCAAAATAACATTCATGATCACAAAGTAGATAGTCTCATGAAATTCAGACTGATTAGTTACATAGATCCAACAGGAATGTTAATAAGCATTGACCTCCATGGTTTATTCTGCCAATCTAGAGCTGCACACAACTGAACAGCTGCCAATGCAAAATCATTGACTTCTGTCTGGGGATTTTCATAAGGAAGCTTGTATTGAATTTTTAGAAGTTTCTATTATTTGCCCTCTATCCTGAGACTTAAAAAGAATACCAGGATACTCTCTCTATTCACCAGATTTTATCTACAGTGCCTATAAATTTGGGTGGCATCTCTTTTTGAGGCCTTCAAAATTTGCTAAAGAGTAGTCTACCAAGAAGTGCCCTTTTGTCACCCATGAGACCAGAATTCTCAAATCCATGTAGCAAACCAGTTTTCTTAGGGCTATATATACACATTGGCCTCTCATATAAGATTGATCCTTGTTCTTTATCAGCCAGCCTGTAATACTTGATTAAATGGGATTTACACCACGCTTATGGCAGAAAGTGAAGAAGAACTAAAGAGCCTCTTGATGAAAGTGAAAGAGGAGAGTGAAAAAGTTGGCTTAAAGCTCAACATTCAGAAAACGAAGATCATAGCATCCGGTCCTATCACTCCATGGCAAATAGATGGGGAAACAGTGGCTCCAAAATCACTGCAGATGGTGATTGCAGCTATGAAATTGAAAGATGCTTGCTCCTTGGAAAGAAAGTTATGACCAAACTTGACAGCATATTAAAAAGCAGAGACATTACTTTGCCAACAAAAGTCCATCTAGTCAAGGCTATGGTTTTTCCATTAGTCATGTATGAATGTGAGAGTTGGACTCTAAAGAAAGCTGAGCACAGAAGAATTGATGCTTTTGAACTGGTTGGAGAAGACTCTTGAGAGTTGCTTGGACTGCAAGGATACCCAACCAGTCCATCCTAAAGGAGATCAGTCCTGGGTGTTCATTGGAAGGACTGATGTTGAGGCTGAAACTCCAATACTTTGGCCACCTGATGTGAAGAGCTGACTCATTTGAAAAGACCCTGATGCTGGGAAAGATTGAGGGCAGGAGGAGAAGGGGAAGACAGAGGATGAGATGGTTTGATAGCATCATCGACTCAATGGACATGAGTTTGGGTAAACTCCAGGAGTTGGTGATGGACAGGGAGGCCTGGCATTCTGTGGTCCATGGAGTCGTAAAGAGTCAGACACGACTGAGTGACTGAACTGAACTGTCAAATATGGTTCTCCAGGTGCAGTCTTGGTTGCATAATTGATTTGTTCAATCATATACTGGTGGAAAAGAGGATAAGATCTTATCGATTATATAAACTTTATTGCTATGAAAAATAAGACTCAAAAAAGATTTGTTGCTAAAGTATAAGGGATTAGTGAGAATTAAATACTATTTTTTAATGTTTCATTTCAGTCTGTAAAATTGTAGTCTACTAAATGGGTTGTGTACGCTCAGTCACTTCAGTTATGTCTGACTCTGTAACCCCAGGTACCATAGCCTACCAGGTTCCTCTGTCCACCAGATTTTCCCAGGCAAGAATACTGGAGTGGGTTGCCATGCCCTCCTCCAGGGGATCTTCCCAACCCAGAAACTGAACTCTCATCTCCTGTGTCTCCTGCATTTGCAGGCAGATTCTTTACCACTGAGCCACCAGGGAAACCCAGTAAATGGGTTAGCAATTGCTTAAATTGAGAGAAAAAGAACTTCCTCATATAGTCATTAAAAAATAGTATATTAAAAGTAATGTCAACAGTAATCCAAACAGACTACAATTAAATTTCCTTCTTCAGTCCTGTTATGGATCTCGATCTTGTGTCAGTAGTCAGCTTTTGGAACTGGAAAAAAAGTCCTGAAGATGCTGACTCAGTACACTGGTGCAGTCTGAAAACTGTTTAACTGAAGTCGACTAGGAGTCCTTTATCCCACATTTTATTTTTCAAAGCATCAGTTGTTCCATGTACCTGAAACAATCCCTTCTACAAGACTCTGAGACTGTCTATATATGTTGAAGATAAAAATTTTATACTGATGCTTGTGCAGCAGGATCTTTAAGCCAGTATCAGAGGGATGCAAAAACCTATTTGAGAATGAGACTGAGTGGTTGCGATTATTTTAATCCCAAGGCCAATAATATCAGAATGGAGGAAAGTACAACTTTCTATTGTGAGTACAATACTATCTCCCAGGAAGTTAGTTGATATTTTCCTTTAGGATAAGAGCATATTATAGATTATGAAACCATTGAAAAATCTCCAGAGCCTTCCCACAAACTGTAAATTTTGTGAACTATCCCTGTGAATAGCATTCTTTCTGTACATACTTAACCCGGGAAAGATTAGTCATCTTTTCTAATTCTTCCCAGTCAACAATTGCAATAGTATTAATCTAAACAAGAAACATGAGACAAATCAAACAAACCTATTTTTAGCTTTCCTATTTTTATAAGGCACAGTAACAAACTTCTGCAAATTTCCAGGGACTTTTGAGAAAATTCAAACATAATTTCAGGTGTGAAAAATATCCTAAGATTCTTTTCTGTTTTTTTTTTTTAATTAGAATCTAGTTTTGAGAAGGAAAAATCTATGGAGATGTTGTTGTTTGATTAAGACAAATTAGAGGTGGTTAAAATGGGTGAAAGTGGTCAAAAAGTACAAACTCCTAGTTATAAAATAAATAAGTCAAGGGGATATCATGGACTGTACAGTGACTATAATTAATAATACTCTATCATATTTGAAAGCTGCTAAGAGTAAAAAAATTCTCATCACAAGGAAAAACATTTGTAACTGTATTCAGTGACAGATGTTAATTCAATTTATTATGGTGAGTATTTCACAATATATATGGGGTTCAGTCCCTGAGTCAGGAAGATCCCCTGGAGAAGGAAATGGCTACCCACTCCAATGTTCTTGTCTGGAGAATTCCATGGACAAAGGAGACTGTAACCCCATAGGCTATAGTCCATGGGGTCATAAAGAGTTGAACATGACTGAGTGGCTAACACTTTACTGACCATATAAACAGTAAGTCATTATATTGTGCTCCTGAAACAAATATAAGGTTTTACATCAATTATAAAATTTAAATCTTGGATCCCTGAAAAATAACACTTGGTTACTTATGTAGTCAAATAAGCACATTATGAAAACTTAGCTCTTTTACAAGTGAGGAAATTTTGTTCTTTAAAAACAGCAGCAATAGAGACTCCCCTGGTGATCCAGTGGTTAAGGATCTGCCTGCCAATGCAGGGGACATGGGTCTGATCCTTGGTCCAGGAACTAAGATCTCACACACCACAAGGCAACTAAGCCCACACACCACAACTACTGAAGCCCCCATGCCCTAGAGTCTGTACTAAGCCCACATACCACAACTACAGAGTACTCCCCACTCCCTGCCACTAGAGAAAGCCTGCACACAGCAACACTCAGTACTGCCAAAAAATAATGAATAAAATAAAATCGATAAGGCTTTTTAAAAAAGAGAAAAAAAACCCAGCAAAACAAGGATATGATAATGTTGACTAAAGGCACAGTTTATTCTGTTGAGATACGAAGTTTCTGCTATTTGGGGAGAGTATCTGAATAGTAAAGCTCTAACATCAAGTATTATATTACAGAGATAGTGAAATTCTAGTTTTGTGTTTAGTAGTATTTTCTCCTAAAGGAGTAAAATAGACTTTATTTACAAGTAATAACATTTAGGAAGTTCAATTCAGTTCAGTTCATTTGCTTAGTTGTGTCCGACTCTTCACGACCCCATAGACCACAGCACACCAGGCCTCCCTGTCCATCACCAACTCCCAGAGTTCACTCAAACTCATGTCCATTGAGTCAGTGATGCCATCCAACCATCTCATCCTCTGTCATCCCTTTCTCCTCCTGCCCTCAATCTTTGCCAGCATGAAAGAAAGTGAAAGTGAAGTCACTCAGTTGCGTCCGACTCTTTGCGACCCCGTGGACTGTAGCCCACCAGGCTCCTCCGTCCATGGGATTCTCCAGGCAAGAATACTGGAGTGGGTTGCCAATGAGTCAGCTATTCGCATCAGGTAAACAAAGTTTTGGAGTTTCAGCCTCCAAAACATCAGTCCTTCCAGTGAACACCCAGGACAGATCTCCTTTAGGATGGACTGGTTGGATATCCTTGCAGTCCAAGGGACTCTCAAGGGACTACAATACCACAGTTCAAAAGCATCAATTCTTCTGTGCTCAGCTTTCTTTACAGTCCAACTCTCACATCCATACGTGACTACTGGAAAAACCATAGCTTTGACTAGACGGACCTTTGTTGGCAAAGTAATGTCTCTGCTTTTTAATGTGCTGTCTAGGTTAGTCACAACTTTCTTTCCAAGAAGTAAGTATCGTCAGCCACTGTTTCCACTGTTTCCCCATCTATTTGCCATGAAGTGATGGGACCAGATCCCATGATCTTAGTTTTCTGAATGTTGAGTTTTAGGCCAACTTTTTCACTCTCCTCTTTCACTTTCATCAAGAGGCTCTTTAGTTCTTCTTCACTGTCTGCCATAAGGGTTGTGTCATCTGCATATCTGAGGTTATTGATATTTCTCCCGGCAATCTTGATTCCAGCTTGTGCTTCCTCCAGCCCAGCGTTTCTCATGATGTACTCTGCATATAAGTTAAATAAGCAGGGTGACGATATATAGCCTTGATGTGCTTGTTTTCCTATTTGGAACCAGTCTGTTGTTCCATGTCCAGTTCTAACTGTTGCTTCCTGACCTCCATACAGATTTCTCAGAAGGCAGGTCAGGTGGTCTGGTATTCCCGTCTCTCTCAGAATTTTCCACAGTTTATTGTGGTCCACACAGTTAAAGGCTTTGGCATAGTCAATAAAGCAGAAATAGATGTTTTTCTGAAACCCTCTTGCTTTTTCAATCATCCAGTGGATGTTGGCAATTTGATCTCTGGTTCCTCTGCCTTTTCTAAAACCAGCTTGAACATCTGGAAGTTCATGGTTCATATATTGCTGAAGCCTGGCTTGGAGAATTTTGAGCATTACTTTACTAGCGTGTGAGATGAGTGCAGTTGTGTGGTAGTTTGACAATTAGGAAAGATCCATCCTAATCCTTAAAAACTTTCCCACCCCTCTAAATCTTATCTCAGTGCATAACTGGGTGAGCTAAAGGATGATTTGCCTCTAAAGGCTGCCCTTACTGTCCCCTCATCTCACAGGGGCCATCTGTCCTAGCAAAGAACATCTCTTGGGCAGCTGTGCTATTAAGGAACGGGAAGTGAGCACTGACTCAGGTCAATGGTCAGTTCTGAATTTCAAGCGCAGGTCTCCCCACTAGGCCCCACTATCTGGAGCAGGAGGGACCAGGGCCTGTTCTTCTGCAGTGTAGCCCCTTCTACAATCAGAGGCTGAGAGGATGGACTAGCTGAGCCCAAAGACCTAGTCACTTCAGTGCTGGCCTCAAATATGGTTGTGATGGAGGAGTGACTTTGCTCTGAGGAAACGTCAGGAGGCAAAGTGGGAGAGGACTGACTGTCCAGGCTCCAGGCCTTCAGGGACATCTCTAATAACCTATTTGTTCACCTGGTGAAGGTCCAGGTACCGGGCTGGGTTGTGGGCCCATATCAGTGTCTCTAGAAGTTTGCCCACTGTTGGCCTAGTTCTAAAACAAGGCCCTGAAAGAGAGAGTAGAATATATGTGTATATGCATATATTTAGTAATAAAGGTTTCATAAGCACTTTTTTCCTTATTAGCTTATTGAATGTGCCCATGAAAATTGTATAAAATTTTCCAGATTTAACTCATTTAATTGGTCCTTTATAGACTGTTATAAACCAAAACAAGTAAATTCAACCCTTTCAAAACTACATTTGTCTAATCCTTCAAGTTTTGTCTTTTGCTATGTTTTTTCATGTTCTAGATCAGGATGGGCTTTTACTTTAGAAAAAAAGTACTCTACTTTTTTCTTGATAAACAAAATAATATACCCAGTTGTATTTTTTCAAAGACAGTCTGAACCACCCATATTGATTTTAACATTTAATTAAACAGTAACTCCTGTTTTACAGAGAAAACTAAAAGGTAGGTAATTCATAACAATCTATCATTCACAAGCCTTCTAGTCAACAAGCAAATCTCATGAATACATGTAATTCAATAAATTACAGGGAGAAATTTCTCTTTTTTCATCTATTTCAGTTTTATTACAGAAGCAAAAATCAATATGTTCACTAATTTAATTACAAAATATATATCCTCCCCATAGAGTAAAACAAGCAAAAGTTTATAAACTTATGTTTATGCTCAGTAATCAATGTTTCATAATCCACTTTAAATATAAATTGCCAACTACTCAAGGATCATTCAAAAATATCTCAAACTGAAATTAATACAAATATTTATTACCTGAAAATCTTGGAAATTAATTTTAAGTTTATATGCTATAAAATATGGTTACTGTTATAAAAATGTTTGTTGGAATTATCATTTAATTCAGTTGAAAGCAAATTTTCCTGTCATATTCTTAAGCAGTATATAGGAGTAATGTTAACTTACTTGATGAAGAAACCAATATATGAAGTTTAAAGTATTTATCTTAACTAGTGTTTTCATGAGAAAACAAATCTTTAAGTTTTTTAAAGTATGCTTTCTTCATATTATGTAATGATTCATTTAAGGAAAAGACCAAAAACTGTTATTACTTTTTAAAACCAAAATCACTCAACTAATCTAATTTGTTCAAATATCCATCATAATCAGTCCAAGGGACTCTCAAGAGTCTTCTCCAACACCACAGTTCAAAAGCATCAATTCTTCAGTGCTCAGCTTTCTTTAGAGTCCAACTTTCACATCCATACATGACCACTGGAAAAACCATAGTCTTGACTAGACGGACCTTTGTTGGCAAAGTAATGTCTCTGCTTTTGAATATGCTACCTAGGTTGGTCATAACTTTCCTTCCAAGGAGTAAGCGTCTTTTACTTTCATGGCTGCAGTCACCATCTGCAGTGATTTTGGAGCCCCCAAAATAAAGTCAGCCACTGTTTCCACTGTTTCCCCAACTATTTCCCATGAAGTGATGGGACCAGATGCCATGATCTTAGTTTTCTGAATGAAAACTTTAAAGAGCTTTAAGCCAACTTTTTCACTCTCCTCTTTCACTTTCATCAAGAGTCTCTTTAGTTCTTCTTCACTTTCTAACACACTTATAATCATTAGAAATTCAGTTTCTCATTTGTGAATCTGATATTTTAGTCCATAAAGCACTTTTCTATCTCAGCAAATGAATCCAAACAAAGGTCCTATATTTTGAGAGACAATTATCTAGTTTATTAACACATTCTACAGTTAAGAAAGTTACTTTTCTGATCACAGGCATGCAGAAACAGAGAATTTTAAGCTTGTTTAACAATTCAGTCACAGGTCAAATGTCAACATAAAAATACAAAACCTCACTGGTTTATGTCTCAAGCAACTGTTTTTCTTTCCTGTTAGCATGAAATTTTTAATTAATTTGAGATCACTAATAAATGACAAAGTGGATTCTGTCATCCTTCAGGCAGTGGAGAAAAGATCATTTCAAAGTGGAGCTGTGAGGGGAGGATATTAAGGGGACAAAACTAGATAGGAAAAAATGACAGAGTCATGACAGGGGACAGAGTCAACAAAGTCACTGGGAATTCACCCTGGGAGCCAAGAAGAGATATATGTGGGCTTAGTAGCCCATAAAGTGTACACCTCTATCAACACAATTCACTTGTTTTTGCCAGTTGAGTTTTATTGGACACCTTGGTGGTTGAACTCCAAAATTGTTAAAGTCTAATTCTCAAAAGATAAAAAAATCATGATTTCATAAAAATACAAAGCAAAAGTATGTTAGGTTTTGTTATTTAATTCATTAATTAATGAGAAGAATATTAAAGATATTAAAACTGGCCCAAAGAACATTTGAAGAGCAATATGTACATGGGGAATTGAATCGAAAATTCTAGGGTGAAGATGGCGGAGGAGTAGGACAGGGAGAACACTTTCTCCCCCACAAATTCATCAAAAGAGCATTTAAACGTCGAGTAAATTCCACAAAACAACTTCTGAATGCCGGCAGAGGACATCAGGCACCCAGAAAAGCAATCCAACTCTTCGAAAGGAGGTAGGAAAAAATATAAAAGACAAAAAAAGAGACAAAAGAGGGAGGGACGGAGCTCCGTCCCGGGAAGGGAGTCTTAAAAAGAGAGAAGTTTCCAAACACCAGGAAACCTTCTCACTGCCGAATCTGTGCCGAGCTTTGGAAGCACAGAGGGCAACGTAACAGGAAGAAAAAATAAATAAACAATTAAAACTCGAAGATTGCGAGTCCTACGGTAACTCCCCCAGTGGAGAAGCAGCGCAGACGCCTGCAGGCGCCATTAACAAGCGGGGGCTGGGCAGGGAGGCGCAGCGCGGGCTGCATCGCTTAGAGTAAGAATCTGGCCTGAATACCCTGAGCACTATCTGAGCGAAATAATTTGGGCTAACAAACCAGACTGTGGGATATCTACTACGCGAAAAGCCAGCCCCAACCTAAGACCGCCAGGCCCGTGCACGGAACAAAGAATTGAACAGAGATAGCCGGCTGCAGACCTTCCCCCTCCGGTGATAGGCAGCCAGAGCCGGAAGGGGGCAATCGCAGCCCCAGAGAGACATTATCTATAAAACTGTAAGCAGGCTTCTTTGCTAACTAAAACTTCTTGGGGGTCTGGACGGTTAACATCTGCCTAAGAAGGTGCGCCGGTTTTGCGCCCAGATAACCGAGTGGCGGGGAGGCGATAAGTCGCAGCATTGGCGCTCGCCAAACACCTCATCACTTGAGCTGCTCGGACCTGGGAAGAGCACAATACTCAGGCCCAACTGAGTCTGCGCCTCTGAGGACTATCCGAGTGCCTGAACCTGAGCGGCTTGGACCTGGGAGGTACATGCAACCCAGGGCCAGCCTTGGATTGTTCCCGGCGGAACAACCTAGAGCCCGAGCAGTGTGGGCAGGGAGGCTACACGCGCAGTGAGCGGGGGCAGACCCAGTGTGGCTGAGGCACTGCGAGCGCACGCCAGTGTTATTTGCTTGCAGCATCCCTCCCTCCCTCCCCACAGCGCGACTGAACAAAGAGAAGAAATACAGTTCCACCCATCAGAACACTGACACAAGCTTCCCTAACCAGGAAACCTTGACAAGCTACCTGTACAAACCCACACACAGTGAGGAATAGCCACAATAAAGAGAACTCCACAAACTGCCAGAATACAGAAAGGACACCCCATACTCAGCAATTTAAACAAGATGAAGAGACAGAGGAATAGCCAGCAGATAAAGGAACAGGATAAATGCCCACCAAACCAAACAAAAGAGGAAGAGATAGGGAATCTACCTGATAAAGAATTCCGAATAATGATAGTGAAATTGATCCAAAATCTAGAAATTAAAATGGAATCACAGATAAATAGCTTGGAGACAAGGATTGAGAAGATGCAAGAAAGGTTTAACAAGGACTTAGAAGAAATAAAAAAGAGTCAATATACAATGAATAATGCAATAAATGAAATTAAAAACACTCTGGAGGCAACAAATAGTAGAATAACAGAGGCAGAAGATAGGATTAGTGAATTAGAAGATAGAATGGTAGAAATAAATGAATCAGAGAGAATAAAAGAAAAACGAATTAAAAGAAATGAGGACAATCTCAGAGACCTCCAGGACAATATTAAACGCTACAACATTCGAATCATAGGGGTTCCAGAAGAAGAAGACAAAAAGAAAGACCATGAGAAAATACTTGAGGAGATAATAGTTGAAAACTTCCCTAAACTGGGGAAGGAAATAATCACCCAAGTCCAAGAAACCCAGAGAATCCCAAACAGGATAAACCCAAGGCGAAACACCCCAAGACACATATTACTCAAATTAACAAAGATCAAACACAAAGAACAAATATTAAAAGCAGCAAGGGAAAAACAACAAATAACACACAAGGGAATTCCCATAAGGATAACAGCTGATCTTTCAATAGAAACTCTTCAAGCCAGGAGGGAATGGCAAGACATACTTAAAATGATGAAAGAAAATAACCTACAGCCCAGATTATTGTACCCAGCAAGGATTTCATTCAAGTATGAAGGAGAAATCAAAAGCTTCTCAGATAAGCAAAAGCTGAGAGAATTCTGCACCACCAAACCAGCTCTACAACAAATACTAAAGGATATTCTCTAGACAGGAAACACAAAAATGGTGTATAAATTCGAACCCCAAACAATAAAGTAAATGGCAACGGGATCATACTTATCAGTAATTACCTTAAACGTAAATGGGTTGAATGCCCCAACCAAAAGACAAAGACTGGCTGAATGGATACAAAAACAAGACCCCTACATATGTTGTCTACAGGAGACCCACCTCAAAACAGGGGACACATACAGACTGAAAGTGAAGGGCTGGAAAAAGATTTTCCATGCAAATAGGGACCAAAAGAAAGCAGGAGTAGCAATACTCATATCAGATAAAATAGACTTTAAAACAAAGGCTGTGAAAAGAGACAAAGAAGGTCACTACATAATGATCAAAGGATCAATCCAAGAAGAAGATATAACAATTATAAATATATATGCACCCAACACGGGAGCACCGCAGTATGTAAGACAAATGCTAACAAGTATGAAAGGAGAAATTAACAATAACACAATAATAGTGGGAGACTTTAATACCCCACTCACACCTATGGATAGATCAACTAAACAGAAAATTAATAAGGAAACACAAACTTTAAACGATACAATAGACCAGTTAGACCTAATTGATATCTATAGGACATTTCATCCCAAAACAATGAATTTCACCTTTTTCTCAAGCGCACATGGAACCTTCTCCAGGATAGATCACATCCTGGGCCATAAAGCTAGCCTTGGTAAATTCAAAAAAATAGAAATCATTCCAAGCATCTTTTCTGACCACAATGCAGTAAGATTAGATCTCAATTACAGGAGAAAAACTATTAAAAATTCCAACATATGGAGGCTGAACAACACGCTGCTGAATAACAAACAAATCACAGAAGAAATCAAAAAAGAAGTCAAAATTTGCATAGAAACGAATGAAAATGAAAACACAACAACCCAAAACCTGTGGGACACAGTAAAAGCAGTCCTAAGGGGAAAGTTCATAGCAATACAGGCACACCTCAAGAAACAAGAAAAAAGTCAAATAAATAACCTAACTCTACACCTCAAACAACTAGAAAAGGAAGAAATGAAGAACCCCAGGGTTAGTAGAAGGAAAGAAATCTTAAAAATTAGAGCAGAAATAAATGCAAAAGAAACAAAAGAGACCATAGCAAAAATCAACAAAGCCAAAAGCTGGTTCTTTGAAAGGATAAATAAAATTGACAAACCATTAGCCAGACTCATCAAGAAACAAAGGGAGAAAAATCAAATCAATAAAATTAGAAATGACAGTGGAGAGATCACAACAGACAACATAGAAATACAAAGGATCATAAGAGACTATTATCAACAATTATATGCCAATAAAATGGACAACGAGGAAGAAATGGACAAATTCTTAGAAAAGTACAACTTTCCAAAACTCGACCAGGAAGAAATAGAAAACCTTAACAGACCCATCACAAGCATGGAAATTGAAACTGTAATCAAAAATCTTCCAGCAAACAAAAGCCCAGGTCCAGACGGCTTCACAGCTGAATTCTACCAAAAATTTAGAGAAGAGCTAACACCTATCCTGCTCAAACTCTTCCAGAAAATTGCAGAGGAAGGTAAACTTCCAAACTCATTCTATGAGGCCACCATCACCCTAATACCAAAACCTGACAAAGATGCCGCAAAAAAAGAAAACTATAGGCCAATATCACTGATGAACATAGATGCAAAAATCCTAAACAAAATTCTAGCAATCAGAATCCAACAACACATTAAAAAGATCATACACCATGACCAAGTGGGCTTTATCCCAGGGATGCAAGGATTCTTCAATATCCGCAAATCAATCAATGTAATACACCACATTAACAAATTGAAAAACAAAAACCATATGATTATCTCAATAGATGCAGAGAAAGCCTTTGACAAAATTCAACACCCATTTATGATAAAAACTCTCCAGAAAGCAGGAATAGAAGGAACATACCTCAACATAATAAAAGCTATATATGACAAACCCACAGCAAACATTATCCTCAATGGTGAAAAATTGAAAGCATTTCCTCTAAAGTCAGGAACAAAACAAGGGTGCCCACTTTCACCATTACTATTCAACATAGTTTTGGAAGTTTTGGCTACAGCAATCAGAGCAGAAAAAGAAATAAAAGGAATCCAAATTGGAAAAGAAGAAGTAAAACTCTCACTATTTGCAGATGACATGATCCTCTACATAGAAAACCCTAAAGACTCCACCAGAAAATTACTAGAACTAATCAATGATTATAGTAAAGTTGCAGGATATAAAATCAACACACAGAAATCCCTTGCATTCCTATACACTAATAATGAGAAAACAGAAAGAGAAATTAAGGAAACAATTCCATTCACCATTGCAATGAAGAGAATAAAATACTTAGGAATATATCTACCTAAAGAAACTAAAGACCTATATATAGAAAACTATAAAACACTGGTGAAAGAAATCAAAGAGGACACTAATAGATGGAGAAATATACCATGTTCATGGATTGGAAGAATCAATATAGTGAAAATGAGTATACTACCCAAAGCAATTTATAGATTCAATGCAATCCCTATCAAGCTACCAACAGTATTCTTCACAGAGCTAGAACAAATAATTTCACAATTTGTATGGAAATACAAAAAACCTCGAATAGCCAAAGCGATCTTGAGAAAGAAAAATGGAACTGGAGGAATCAACCTACCTGACTTCAGGCTCTACTACAAAGCCACAGTTATCAAGACAGTATGGTACTGGCACAAAGACAGAAATATAGATCAATGGAACAAAATAGAAAGCCCAGAGATAAATCCACACACATATGGACACCTTATCTTTGACAAAGGAGGCAAGAATATACAGTGGATTAAAGACAATCTCTTTAACAAGTGGTGCTGGGAAATCTGGTCAACCACTTGTAAAAGAATGAAACTAGAACACTTTCTAACACCATATACAAAAATAAACTCAAAATGGATTAAAGATCTCAACATAAGACCAAAAACTATAAAACTCCTAGAGGAGAACATAGGCAAAACACTCTCTGACATACATCACAGCAGGATCCTCTATGACCCACCTCCCAGAATATTGGAAATAAAAGCAAAAATAAACAAATGGGACCTAATTAAACTTAAAAGCTTCTGCACATCAAAGGAAACTATTAGCAAGGTGAAAAGACAGCCTTCAGAATGGGAGAAAATAATAGCAAATGAAGCAACCGACAAACAACTAATCTCAAAAATATACAAGCAACTCCTACAGCTCAACTCCAGAAAAATAAATGACCCAATCAAAAAATGGGCCAAAGATCTAAATAGACATTTCTCCAAAGAAGACATACAGATGGCTAACAAACACTTGAAAAGATGTTCAACATCACTCTTTATCAGAGAAATGCAAATCAAAACCACTATGAGGTACCATTTCACACCAGTCAGAATGGCTGCAATCCAAAAGTCTACAAATAATAAATGCTGGAGAGGGTGTGGAGAAAAGGGAACCCTCTTACACTGTTGGTGGGAATGCAAATTAGTACAGCCACTATGGAGAACAGTGTGGAGATTCCTTAAAAAACTGGAAATAGAACTGCCTTATGATCCAGCAATCCCACTGCTGGGCATACACACTGAGGAAACCAGAAGGGAAAGAGACACGTGTACCCCAATGTTCATCGCAGCACTGTTTATAATAGCCAGGACATGGAAGCAACCTAGATGTCCATCAGCAGATGAATGGATAAGAAAGCTGTGGTACATATACACAATGGAGTATTACTCAGCCATTAAAAAGAATACATTTGAATCAGTTCTAATGAGGTGGATGAAACTGGAGACTATTATACAGAGTGAAGTAAGCCAGAAGGAAAAACATAAATACAGTATACTAACGCATGTATATGGAATTTAGAAAGATGGTAACGATAACCCTGTGTACGAGACAGCAAAAGAGACACTGATGTATAGAACAGTCTTATGGACTCTGTGGGAGAGGGTGGGAAGATTTGGGAGAATGTCATTGAAACATGTGAAATGTCATGTATGAAACGAGATGCCAGTCCAGGTTCAGTGCACGATGCTGGATGCTTGGGGCTGGTGCGCTGGGAAGGCCCAGGGGGATGGTATGGGGAGGTTGGGAGGGAGGAGGGTTCAGGATGGGGAGCATGTGATTTTTTTTTTTTAAATAAAAATAAAATAAAATAAAATAAAATAAAAAAAATAATAAAGAAAAAAAAAAAAAAAGAAAATTCTAGGGTAAGATAGCTGGCTTAGATACAAGAGTGGTTAATGTCTTCCAGGGTAACAGATTGTAAACTTTGCTGTATCGTTCCCCTGGTGGAAATTATTTGCCTCTATACCATACAAAAACCTACAACCTAACTTCTGTTCCTGCTGAGTAATAAAATACCCTAGTCAATAAAAAGCCATAGCAGCAGCACCCTGAAGGAATGCCCAGTAATCTCTTTGCCTGTTTCTGTATTTTAGATAGTTTTTCTGATTGCCCATTTTCTGTTGTAAATCCCCTTCTTTTACTTTGTATGGAATTAACAAGTATTCAAGTCTTTTCTTGATCTAGACTCAACCTTTGAGTTTTAATAATTTTCCATCTTTGCTCTCTCTCTCCCAAAACTAGATTTCTATCCCAAATCCCTTGCCCATACTTTCACTAGACATCAGAGAGTTTGGCTAGGCTGTGGATGGATTCTTTTAGATCCCTCTTCTTCTCTTGGTCTCATTAGCTATAGCCAGGGGACAGCAATGGCAGTGAGTGGAGAGTGTTTCTTAGACAAGGAGCTATGAGTGGGGCAGTTGCAGTGTTTAACACATGCAGTAATAATACAGCAAAATGAGAATCAATCACCTGTGAGAGGAAGACCACAGAGAGGGCAGGGCTTTTCAGATATTTAAAACTTAGGAACATGAAATTTCATAAGCAGACTCAGGGATATTCAACATCAGACACTAGTTCTTTCTGTTTCCTCTTCACCCTTTTCACATATTCTGAACCTGCCTCCTTAACTTTTCCTGACCCACACCTAATTCAAGGCCTTTCTACTAGAAAACGCCTAAGCTGTCTCTAAGGCACTTACACTTACTTTTCCTTTCACCCAGTTAATTTTTAAGTACAGGGGGCTCAGTTCTCCAGGTGCAGGTCTTCAGAGCTTAATGATGAACATCTAGAGTATGTTGGGTAAGCACTTACCTATTTCTTAGTTGTTCTGCAAAGTAATAGTATCTTGGAGGAATGAATTGGAAAAATTCTATAAAATTAAGCTCATATTATACTAAACCATTGGGAGCATAAATGTGCAGAGGTAATACATTATAAATTCCTTGTAACTATTGTCAGTAATAGTTTAGAGACTATTAACATAAAAAGAATTTTAAAATGTAATTTACTTCTCATACTTTATTGCCCTAGTTTATAGTCTGTGTTTTGCTGTGCTTGGGCGACTTGTGACTCTTGTTCCTAGTCAGTGAAAACTTTTGCTCTCTTGGTGATTATGCAATCAAAAAGGCTTAGGAGGGAAAGATCTAGCAGTGTTTCCACTAATTTATTCCAAAGATATTTATAAGAAGTGACTTCAGAAATGGTCTTCAGGAGTAGGGAGAGAGCATAGTAGAGAAGAAAATGAAAGAAAGGTGTGTTTTGCAAGGCTTCTTTGAGTGATTCTGATGTTCTTATGTAGTTTCCTGTTGCAAACAGCCACTTGTAAATGATTGAAACAATGACTACACAGTAAATTATGTATTATATTTAAGTATTAGATCCTTAAAAATTAATCTCAAAAAATCTCTGGAAGCTTAGAAAGCCAATAGGCCAACAAAAGAAAGTTAAAATGATGACTGGTGAGTTTAGAAAACAAGACTTGTAGTTTTAACCTCTGCTCCTAAGAAAAGACATTGATAAGTTTGGGGTTAATTCTTTGTGTTGTATCAGGTTTGTCAGTGGAAAAAGCAAGAAGATTATGATTCCTTTCAGGATCTATTTGTAAGAATTGTTATTTTCAATAAATAAATGTTTAATGTCTCTTATTCCCTTGGAGTCAGATCTTATAAGGAAGTAAACTGCTCACTATGCTTTCATAACAGACCAATCACACAGTAAGATCCCCACTTTTCTGATAATTCATCTCTGCTAAGATACTCTTTAATTTTTCATTAGCTGTTTATTGAACATTCTTGGTATATGAGAGCAATTAGTTCCTAATAAATGCCTATATGATTTATATGTATACTATCAAATCTTCTTCAGAGTTTTTAACAGTAATATATTAATGTCTCTAGACATGGACAATGGATTGGTTCAAAATTGGGAAAGGAGTACATTTAAGGGTGTACTTTGTCACCCTGCTTATTTAACTTGTATGTAGAGTGTGTGTATGCCTGCTAAGTTGCTTCAGTCATGTCTGACTCTTTGCAACCCTAAGGACTATAGCCCGCCAGGCTTCTCTGTCCATAGGATTCTCTAAGCAAGTGTACTAGAGTGGGTTGCCATTTCCTCCTCCAGGGGATATTCCCAACCGAGGGATCAAACCCGCATCTCTTATGTCTCCTGCATTGGCATATGTGTTCTTTACCACTAGCCGCACCTGGGAAGCCCCCCACATGCAGAGTACATCATGCAAAATGCCAGGCTCGTTGAAGCACAAGCTGGAATTAAGATTGCTGGGAGAAATGTCAACAGTCTCATATATGCAGATGATACCACCCTAATGGCAGAAAGCAAAGAGAGACTAAAGAGCCTCTTGATGAAGGTGAAAGAGGAGAGTGAAAAAGCTGGCTTAAAATTCAGCATTCAAAAAATGAAGATCATGCATCTGGTCCCATCATTTCATGGCAAATGCAGGAGAGGGGAGGAGTGGAAACAGTGATAATTTTTATTTTCTTGGGCTCCAAAATCACTGTGGACAGTGACTGCAGCCACAAAATTTTAAGACACTTGCTTATTAGAAGAAAATCCATGACAAACCTAGACAGCTATGAAAAAGCAAATCACTTTGCCAACAGCAAAGTTGCCAACACTTTGCCAAACAGCTATCACTTTGCCAACAAAGGTCCATATAGTCAAAGCTATGGTTTTTCCAATAGTCATGTATGGATGTGAGAGCTGGATCATCAAGAAGGGTGTGTGCCAAAGAATTGATGCTTTTGAATTGTGGTGCTGGAGAAGTCTCTTGAGAGTCCTTTGGACTGCAAAGAGATCAAAGCAGTCATTCTTAAAGGAAAACTGAATTTCCTGAATATTCATTGAAAAGACTGATGCTGAAGCTCCAATAGTTTGGCCTCCTGATGCGAAGAGTCAACTCATTGGGAAAGACCCTGATTTTGGGAAAGATAGAAGGCAGAAGGAGAAGGGGGCAGCAGAGAATGAGATGGTTGGATGGCATCACCAACTAAATGGACATGAGTTTGAGAAAAGAGTTGGACACAACTTAACAACTGAAAAGGGCTTCCCTTGTGGCTCAGCTGGTAAAGACTCCTCCTGCAATGCAGAAGATCTGGGTTCAATCCCTGGGTTGGGAAGATCCCCTGGAGAAGGAAAAGGGTACCCACTGGGAAAGAATACCCAGTATTCTGACCTGGAGAATTCAATGGACTGTATAGCCCATGCAGTCGCAAAGAGTCAGACACAACTGAGCGACTTTCACTTCAGTTGGTGACTGAAAAACAACCATGTTTTCAAAGGGGTGAGATTTCACAGCACAATGACAAAATAATTTTGGGTGTGCAGCAGTGAACATTATTGTATGCAGTGAAAAAGGTAAAGGTGACTGAGTATAAAATTAATAAGACAGAAAACCTCACAGAATGTGATTCATACCGTGTATAGATCATAGTCTCTGAGTATGAATAATAAACTGATAAAAAGGTGAAACACTTCTTTAAGTCACAGGGCTTTCTTCATATTTTCTGAGGTTTATAATGTAGGTTGGAGAAGGCAATGGCACCCCACTCTAGTATTCTTGCCTGGAAAATCCCATGGATGGAGGAGCCTGGAAGGCTGCAGTCCATGGGATCACTGAGGGTCAGACATGACTGAGCAACTTCACTTTCACTTTTTACTTTCATGCATTGGAGAAGGAAATGGCAACCCACTCCAGTGTTCTTGCCTGGAGAATCCCAGGGACGGGGCATCCTGGTGGGCTGCCGTCTATAGGGTCGCACAGAGTCGGACATGACTGAAGTGACTCAGCAGCAGCATAATGTAGGTTTTCCTCTACAATAATAAGTCTTTTACTGTGGGATGATTCTGGCAATCAGAGTTGGTTTGCCACATAAGGAAGAAAGCCAGGCTGATTCTCAGGTTGTGGTATTTGAGAGGCAGTGTGGTACAGAGGAGAGAATTCAGGGATAGAAATTTACAGACATGAGTACAGTTTCTATTTGGTCTCTTTAGACGAGATATGTAACTTCTCTTTAATTTCATTTCCTCTTCTATGGAGGAATACCCTCCAGCCTTCTTCACATTATTTTTCACAGCTAAAGAGAGAAAATCCACATAATAAAACCAGTAAACTGCAAAGAACCAAGTTTTAATTTGCTACATAAATATAAGGACTCTCAAGTATGAGACACCAAAAGATTCCTTGATCAAAGTACATCTCTCAAAGAGCTGAATTACAACTTTTCAGTGTGATTTTATCTTTCCAGAATGGCCTCAAAACCTTTGAAAAAGTAGCCCATTTGCTCTGTACATTATCGATATTTCTTCTCGTACATTATTAAGTGTAATGGTTGCCTATTCCGGAACTATGCTCAACTAAAGATTTGTGTTACTTTCTTCATGGCAGTCTCTGCTTTAAGGGATTTAATTACATCAGAATCAAGTGTTCCTCTGGCCAGCCTTTGTAGATGGATCCAGAAGCTGAAAAGCAGCAAGGTCATGCTCCGAGTATAAACAGTGTAAATGCAGTGTAAACTCACTGCAGTGTTCCCAATTTGACAATGAAATAACAGACATTTTCTTGCCAAAACTTAACTGCTGCTTTTAAAATGTTCACAGTGATTCACTCAAGGATCATCAGCCATACCCAGGCTGTGCAGTCTGGCCTATGTTCAAGTCCCACTTTCATCAACTGGGTAACCATCTATCTCTGTGCGTGCATGCTCAGTCGTGTCTGGCTCTTTGAGACCCCCTGGACTGTAATCCGCCAGACTCTCCTGTCCACCAAGCAAGAATACTGGGTTGGGTTGCCATTTCCTAGTCCAGGGGATCTTCTCAACCCAGGGATCAAATCTTTGTCTCTTGTTTCTCAAACCCAATCCGTCATTGCAGGCAGATTCTTTACCACTGAGCCACCTAGCTTTGAAGACATTGAACCTGGGTCTCCTGCACTGCAGGCAGATTTTTTACCATCTGAGCCACCAGAGCAGCTTTTATATACCTTTGTCTATAAAATGAGGGTAGTCGTAGTCAAGTGTACCTTCAAAAGATCTGACTGAGGGGGAATAGCAAGTAGAATTAATGTAAGGGTTTTATAGGTCAGATTCAGGAATAAAACACATCACTTCTACCAGTACTTTAGCCACTACCTCCTGGACTAAGTCACCATCATTTTTTACTTTAACAATTGCAATATCCTTCTGCTTGGTCTTCCTGCTTTCAAGCTTACCTCTCTAATTCCATAGAAGTCTCAGATGAACATTATAAAATATGTCAGATAACATTGCATCAGATAATGCCTTGTTACCAATTATTTATTTAAGAATCCAGTCATTGAAGCCTTTGTAGTCTTTAATGGTTGTTCTGGACTACAACATCTAGTCAGTCACTTGGGAAAGAGAAAGCAGTTGGAGGATATATGGAAGGTTTTTTATGGCTTAGGCCTGGAAGAAGCACACAATATTTATACCCACATTCTGTTGGCAAAACTCAGTCACATGAACCCTCCTGGTTGAAGTGGGAGGGAGAACTGTAAGACATTCTCTGTCTGAGTAACCACTCCTCAACATTCCTCTGCCTTCTAGAATAGGAGTTGAGTCTTTGGTAGACAGCTAGTTGACTTTGCCACACTTCACCAAGAAGCGTCCAGTATAGCATCAAGAACTATTTTGTTCACTGCTATATCTTCTGAACCTAGAATAGTAGTGGCTTGTACAAAATGGAAATTCAGAAATATTTGTACAATAAATGAGATTTTCAGGATTCTGTGAGATATGAGCTTTTCCTATAAGAGCTAACACAGTGCTTGACACGTGGCACATGCCCCATGTTAGACTGTTCTGTGCTTTCAGTCATCTTCATTGCATGGACTTTTCAATAAATGGAGCTTACATATTGCCTTGCTTGTTTGCATCTCTTTCTCAGTGTCTGGGGGCTTTTTTTTTTTTTTTTGATGGATTACAGCATAGGTCAACAAAACAGTTGACATAAAAGGGAGTCACAGAGTATAACTATAGTAAATAAAACATTCTACTTTAAACATCCTAAAGGTGATCTTTAAAAACCCAACAAGCTGTTTAGCTCTTTTGTACTTTTGTTGTTGTTCAATAGCTAAGTCATGTCCAACTCTTTGTGACCTCATGTTGTACTTTATGCTACATTAAAGTGAAGTGAAGTCACTCAGTCGTGTCCAACTCTTTGCAACCCCGTGAACTGTAACCCACCAGGCTCCTCTGTCCATGGGATTCTCCAGGCAAGAATACTAGAGTGGGTTGCCATTTCCTTCTAATCGAAGTCAAATCAGGTTAAACTGTTTGGGATTCCTTAAACATGACTGCAGTTCAGCAACCTTGGCTAATCAGAAATGTCATTAATTCTGTCAAAACAGAAATAAAACAAACTTATCAAGTGGGATGCCATTTTCAAGCTCTTGTCTTGTTATTCACTTACTATTAAGATATTAAGAAACATATCTAATTATTATGCCTGTCTTAAATATAAATACAAAATAACCCTGAAGTGTGTTAAAGAAATATAATCATAATTTGTATATAATAAGATTAAAAGGCCTTATTTATTTGTTGCTCATTTTTATGTATATTATCTTGCAAAAAGTAAGTAAATTGTAGTAATCATTTTGATATTTGGCAAAACTAATACAATTATGTAAAGTTTAAAAATAAAATTAGAAAAAAAAATTGTAGTAATCAATATGTTTCTACCTTAGTTGTTTGGAAGACAAAGGAATATTTAAAGCCAATAACCCATGAGTCAGGTTTGAATGTTTGAGTTTTAAAATAATGGTGGGGGAGAGTTCTCAATTCCTTTCTTTAGGCTTTTACTGTCCTTTGAAGACCTCTGTATGGGTACATTTCAGTGAGAAACCAAAAACTACACAGTAATTTAAACAGGCACATTTTAACATAAAGAACTATTCAGCTATTGTGTATGAGTAAGTATGTTGGAAAGAGAACTAAGAAGGATATTTTAGGATTGAGGGAGAATAATGAAGGAAGGAAAAACTTGGAAGGGTGATTCATACCTTATTGAAGAAAGTAATGAAGAAGCTCCCTGAGTTTCACTGCTCTTAGTCTCTGATAAAGTACAAACAACCTAAAGGGTTGCAGACAAGCTGAGGTTGGAAGCACATACACAGAGGAAGTGAGTTCAGAGGGAAACAAGCACCACTGTGATACATGACCTGTAGCACATGATGTTTGCCTCAGAAGACCATGGAAAGTAACTTTCCAGTGGTGCAGTCAATCCAAGCCTGATGAACAAGCATGCAGATGAACAAGCATGTAAGTAAGGGGCCCTGTGGGTGCGTCTGGAACTGGGAACTAGAAAGACCTCCCTCTTCACAAGCCTAGTGAACTGTGCATGGCTTGGGCTGCAGCATCTCTAGTCTGCTGCAGAAGACAAAAGTCAGGTGGCTGGCTTGCTGGATAGCCTGCTCCACGGGCTCCCAGTGTATGTGCATACGAGGTTGAGGAGATATCACAAACAGTGATCTGGGCTGCCTTGAGCTCTTGGCTATGCCACTGCTGCCCATCTATGCTGGGCGAACATAAACAACTCACTTAAAAGATGCTTGCTCCTTGGAAGAAAAGTTATGACCAACCTAGATAGCATATTGAAAAGCAGAGACATAACTTTGCCAACAAAGGTCCATCTAGTCCAGGCTATGGTTTTTCCAGTGGTTATGCATGGATGTGAGAGTTGGACTGTGAAGAAATCTGAGCACCGAAGAATTGATGCTTTTGAACTGTGGTGTTGGAGAAGACTCTTGAGAGTCCCTTGGACTGCAAGGAGATCCAACCAGTCCATTCTGAAGGAGATCAGCCCTGGGTGTTCTTTGGAAGGAATGATGCTGAAGCTGAAACTCCAGTACTTTGGCCACCTCATGCGAAGAGTTGACTCATTGGAAAAGACTCTGATGCTGGGAGGGATTGGGGGCAGGAGGAAAAGGGGACAAGAGAGAATGAGATGGCTGGATGGTATCACCAACTCGATGGACGTGAGTCTGAGTGAACTACGGGAATTGGTGATGGACAGGGAGGCCTGGAGTGCTGCGATTCTTGGGGTCGCAAAGAGTCAGACATGACTGAGCGGCTGAACTACTGAACTGAACTGAATCTCACTCAGATTCTATTTTCCTGTTTGTCAAATCAGGTGATAATGGTGTTCAGCTCATGAAATTTACTTGAGGGTTAAATGTGTTATCACAAGTAAAAAGCTTATTATGTTAATAACACATAATCAGTGATCATTATATATTCCTTATCTCTGACCTAGATTTACTTATCCTTCTGGCTTCCCAGGTGGCTCAGTGGGTAAAGAATCCACCTGCAGGGCAGGAGATGCAGGCAGACCCAAGTTTGATCCCTGGGTCAGGAAGAGTCTCTGAAAGAGAAAAGGGAAACCCACTCCAGTATTCTTGCCTGGAGAATCCTATGGACAGAGAGGACTGGTGAGCTACAGTCCATAGCATTGCAGTCAGACACGACTGAAGCAACTGAGCATGCACGCATGATAATAGCAAGTTATTCATTCACTATATGCTACTGAAAGCTGTGGTTTCCGTGTACTGTCCTTGGTGCTGAAACCTTCCCTTATTGACTTAACGTCCTTCAAGCCCCAGGGTGTCATCCAGAAAAACAATATGATAACAAAATAATCATCATAATGCCAATTTCAAAGGGTTGTTCTGGCAATCTAAATGAATTAAAGTGTGTGAAAGACCTTTATTTCCATATTATTGATGAAACCACAATAAATACCAGGTAAATACACTTTCTTTAGCTTTCAAACATGTTATCAGTGAAGGTTTTTATTTAGTGCCCATTTTTAATAAGAGAAGTTAAAAACTGGCAGTGGAAACATTCTAGCATGGAATTCTATATCTTTTAAATTCTTCTTAAGTGAACTTAATTCTATTTGGATAAGATGATTGCATATTCTTTTACTATAAAGAACAGTATGATTCACCTCACTTTCCCACAGAGAAAATGATTTTATACCATTATGTACCAGTGGCTTTTACATCAGCTACTCTTGTTATCTTATTATTAAAAGAAAGAACAGCTACAGATGAGCAATTTTCAAATTGAAGATTGATTTTTTTTGTATCTACTCCTAAAATTCTTTAGAACAGAATCCCCTACTCATTTACCATAGATAAGCATTTTCTAGAGTTACCTTGAAGGATATACAGGATGTAGAATTATCTATTCCCTAAACTACTAGGTCTGTAAACAAATCCCTTATCATTATACAGTGGAAATGAGAAATAGATTCAAGAGATTAGATCTGATAGACAGAGTGCTTGAAGAACTATGGACAGAGGTTCATAACATAGTACAGGAGGCAGTGATCAAAACCATCCCCAAGAAAAAGAAATGCAAAAAGGCAAAATGGTTGTCTGAGGAGGCCTTACAAATAGCTGAGAAAAGAAGAGAAGCAAAAGGCAAAGGAGAAAAGGAATTATATATCCATCTGAATGCAGAGTTCCAAAGAATAGCAAGGAGAGATAAGAAAGCCTTCTTAAGTGAACAATACAAAGAAACAGAGGAAAACAATAGACTGGAAAAAAAAAAAAAACACTAAAGATTTCTTCGAGAAAATCAAAGATACCAAGGGAACACTTCATGTAACGATAGGCACAATAAAGGACCCAGATGGTATTGACCCAATTGAAGCAGAATATATTAAGAAAAGGTGGCAAGAATATACAGAAGAACTATACAAAAAAGATCTTAATGACCCAGAAAACCATGATGGTGTGATCACTCATCTAGAGCCAGACATCTTGGAGTGTGAAGTCAAATGGGCCTTAGGAAGCATCACTATACGCAAATCTAGTGGAGGTGATGAAATTTCAGCAGAGCTATTTCAAACTCTAAAAGATGATGCTATTGAACTGCTGCACTCAATATGCCAGCAAATTTGAAAAACTCAGCAGTGGTCACAGGACTGGAAAAGGTCAATTTTCATTCCAATCCCAAAGAAAGACAATGTCAAAGAATGTTCAAACTACCACACAATTGCACTCATTTCACATGCTGGCTAGGTCATGCTCAAAATCCTCCAAGCTAGGCTTCAACAGTACGTGAATCAAGAACTTCCAGATGTTAAAGCTGGATTCAGAAAAGGCAGAGGAACCAGAGATAAACTGCCAACATCTGTTGGATCATCAAAAAAGCAAGAGAATTCCAGAAAAACATCTACTTCTGCATCATTAGCTACGCTAAAATCTTTGACTCTGGGGATCACAACAAACTGTGGAAAATTCTCAAAGAGAAGGGAATACCAGATCACCTTACCTGCCTCCTGAGAAACCTGTATGCAGGTCAAGAAGCAGCAGTCAGAACCGAACATGGAACAAAGACTGGTTTCAAATTGGGAAAGGAGTATATCAAGGCTGTATACTGTTGCCCTGTTTATTTAACTTATATGCAGAATTCATCATGCAAAATGCCTGGCTTGTTGGAGCACAAGCTGGAATCAAGATTGCCAGGAGAAATACCAAATACCTCAGACATGGTGCAGATGATACCACCTTTATGTCAGAGAGGGAAGAGGAACTAAAGAGCCTCTTGATAAAGTTGAAAGAGGGGAGTGAAAAAGATGGCTTAAAACAACATTCAAAGAACTATGATCACGGCATCCAGTCTCATCACTTCATGGCAAATAGATGGGAAAACAGAGACACACTTTATTTTCTTTTCAAAATCACTGCAGATGGTGACTGCAGCCATGAAATTAAAAGACACTTACTCCTTGGAAGTAAAGCTATGACAAACCTAGACAGCATATTAAAAGGCAGAGACATTACCTTGCCAAAAAAGAGTCCATATAGTCAAAACCTTGGTTTTTCCAATAGTCATGTATGGATGTGAGAGCTGAACCATAAAGAAGGCTGAGCAACAAAGAATTGATGCTTTTGAACTGTGGGGTTGGAGAAGACTCTTGAGAGTCCCTTGGACTGCAAGAACATCAACCCTGAATATTGATTGGAAGGACTGATGCTAAAGCTGAAGTTCCAATACTTGGCCACCTGATGCAAAGAGCCAATTCACTGCAAATTCACTCATGTTGGGAAAGATAGAAGGCAGGAGGAGAAGGAAACAACAGAGGATGAGATGGTTGGATGACATCACTAACTCAATGGACATGAGTTTGAACAAGCTCGGGGAGATGGTGTAGGACAGGGAAGCCTGGCATGCTGCAGTCCAGTGGTCCAGAGTCAGAAATGACTGAGTGACTAAAAAACTAAAACCAACTAAAACTACTGAGATTTAAAAGAAAAAAATCAGGAAGATTTATTATTTTACAATTCTTATATATATGAAAAAAACAAAAGTAAAATAAGACCATTATTCCATAATGTAGATAACATATTGTGACATTGTTAAGAAAACTAAAAAATAAAACATGAAAGTAGTTTTAACATTCAAACAATCCTGAGGATAGAGATTGAAAATTTCACGTTCTCTCATACATTTCCCACCAACTGCTCTTCCCAAGGAAAATCACTGGAATACTTCCTTGTTTACTTTCAGAAAAATTTATGCCAACACCAAGGTACATATTTCCATACATATTTTTTCATTATCTGTACAAAATAAAATTATATCTATATACAAATTTTTAAAACAATAACATTGCTCTAGATTTCTTTTTTGATTCATTTTTATTTGAATTTTGTATTTGGTATTAAAGTTTCAATTTCATTCTTATATGAATATCCTGTTTCCCCAAACCATTTATTGAAAAGATTGCCCTTACCCCATTGCACATTCTTGATGCCTTTGTTGAATCTTATTGACCATGTTGCATGGATTTATTTCTAGTTTCTCTATTCTGTCCCATTGATCTATGTATCTGTTTTTATGCCAATACCATGTTTTAATTACTATGACTTTGTGATATAGTTTGTTATGAGGAAATGCATCATACTTCCTGTAGGTTTCTCTTTTGCTGATCTTTCATGCTAATGTATGGAATGAACTGTCTTGTTCCTTTTCCTAACAACATTATATTCTACTTGAAATTTATTTAAAAATAAATATATATATTTATATAATAAATATTTATAAAATAAAATTTATTTTATTTACCTAATTTCCCACTGAGAAACATTTATGATTGTGTTTTATTTTGTTATTATTAATAATATTTTGACAAATATCATTATGTATATTATTGAATTTTGTAAATATATTCATTGAGTAAATTCTTGGCAGCTAGATTCACAAGGCATATTTATGTAAAATGTTGTTTGACTATAACATTTAAAGAGGCTACAATAAAGTCCTTTTTCACCAAAAGTATGATAGCACTCTTCATGCTATCACAAGCACTGGGTCTCATCAAAGTCTGTAACTTATCCTACTATGAAAGTTGAATAAAAATTCTTATATAACATATTTTTTGCTTGCTTATTATATACATCACTGGAAATGTAATCTTCATGAGACAGGAATTTTGACAAATGAATGAATGCAACAGCTTTAGAGAAATTGAAGAGTTAGAGATAGCTACGTATCCAATAATATGATAAAGACTAAGTAAATCATGGTGTAACTAAATGATTAAACAAACACATTCATCAAAAGTAAAATTAGAAGACTATTTGGTGAAAGGGAAATGTACTATCTACTAAATGAAGGAAAATAAAATAACAAAAGATTTCTGTAGAATAGAATAAAAATTCTATTAAAATTTGAAAACAAAAGTAGTTTGCAAACTAATTTATAATATATAAATTGTATTAACTTTGCAAATACATAAGAATAAAAATATTGAAAAGAAATACAGCAAAATAATAATGGTGACTACTAATTCTATTGTTGAATATTTCTGCAAAAAGATTAGTTAATGCAATTGGACAAGGTAATTATATTAGCAATATAAATGAAGCAAAAGAGAAAGGAAAACTATCTTTCCAGTATATAATAAGCAAGCAAAAAATATGTTATATAAGAATTATATAACATTTCTCTTTACCAAAAGGTAGAAGGTAGGGAATATGAACACAGTTTTCTAAAAATAATCAGTTATAACTTAAACAGCCTGGTAATGTAAGGCCTTGTCTGATGTGTTATTTGCATAGAAAACTTTTAAAAAGTGTTAAAGAGAACTATTTGTATAGCTGGTGGGAAGCATCTCAAGCAGGGCCAGTGCCAGTGCCATAAGATAGGATTTTACTCATGTGTTCAAAAAGCAAGGAGGTCAGAATGGCTGGAGTAAATGATAAATGGACCACATGGGTGAACAGTAGGAGGATTGGTCACAGAGTTAGTGGCCAGATATTAGTGAGCATTGGTGAAAACTAAGATTTTCAACCTGAGGGAGATGGGAAGACCTGGAGAGTTTTACACAGAGGACTGATACGACCAAACTTACATTTTTAAAAGATCACTCTGGATGCTGTATTGAGTGGACTAAAATGGGATAACAGTGGTAACAGGGAGACCAGTTAGGAGTCAGATGCTGGGTATTGAAGATGGTGTCAATTTTCTAAATAAATGATTTGATGAAAAGAGAGAAGTTAGTGATAAATTTTGGAGAAGGCAATGGCACCCTACTCCAGTACTCTTGCCTGGAAAATCCCATGGACGAAAGAGCCTGTAGGCTGCAGTCCTTGGGATCGCTGGGAGTCGGACACGACTGAGTGACTTCACTTTCACTTTTCACTTTTATGCATTGGAGAAGGAAATGGCAACCCACTCCAGTATTCTTGCTTGGAGAATCCCAGGGACGGGGGAGCCTGGTGGGCTGCTGTCTATAGGGTCACACAGAGTCAGACACGACTGAAGCAACCTTAGCAGCAGCAGCAGCAACAGTGATAAATTTGAGGGCTAGACCTTAACTGCTGAAAAAATAGTGCTGTCATTTAATGAGACTGGGAGTAGCAAGGTGGGAGGATCATATGGTCAGGTTTTATTCTGTTAAAATTGACATGCAAATTAAACTCCCAAGCTGAGTAGCCAGTTGGATATTTGAGCCTGGAATTCGTGAGACTAGTCTGGCATAAAGAAATACTTCAAAAGTCACCAGCATTAACATGGTGGTGTTAATTAACAATAACACCACATTAACATTAACATGATATTTAAAACCAGTAGGATGGAAAAAATAACCTTGGAAGAAAGCATAGATAGAAAAGAAAAAATGTGTTCAGACTGAGTCTCCAGGTAATGCAATATTTAGAAGTCAGGAGATGAGGAGAATTGAGTAAAAGAGACCTGCATGACCACTGAAGTAGGAAGAAAACCACAAAGGATTATTTCTGAAGCTAAGGTGGAATGCTGCTACTGTTGCTAAGTCACTTCAGTCGTGTCCGACTCTGTGCAACCCCAGAGATGGCAGCCCACCAGGCTCCTCAGTCCCTGGAATTCTCCAGGCAAGAACACTGGAGTGGGTTGCCATTTCCTTCTCCAATGCATGAAAGTGAAAAGTGAAAGTGAAGTCGCTCGGTTGTATCCGACTCCTAGCGACCCCATGGACTGTAGCCCACCAGGCTCCTCCATCCATGGGATTTGCCAGGCAAGAGTACTGGAGTGGGTTGCCATTGCCTTCTCCTAAGGTGGAATAAGTGGTTCAAAAAGGAGTGATTAACTGTATCAGATGCTTCCTGCCCAGCTTAAATAAGCTGAAGACTAAGAATTGCTCATCGCTCTAGAGACAGCGGTCACTGATGATTTTTATAAAAGCTGTTTCTGTGGAGTGGAAAGAAGTGCCCATTGGAGGGAAATCAAAAGCAAATATGGAAAACAAGAACAGCAGATGTGACAGAAGAGAAGGAGAGGATGATATATAGATTAAAGGCACTGATGGGAAGTAAAAAGCTGAGTGTAAAATGGTAGAATTACCAGGTAATAAGAGCCCCCTTGTGGCTGCAAGTCATAAAATTAAACTGAGAGTAGTCAGTCACCAAACTTTTTATGTTTCTCCAGTCAGTTCAGCAGCTCGAATACAAAGATGGAATACCTGGAGAAGTTGCTTTAACCAGAATTTTATTTGAGCCACTTGAGTGCAGCAGAGGAAGAAAAAGTCAGGAGAATACCTATATGCAACAACATTGAATAGAACAGAGTGAGGAAGGAATTAGGCCATGAAAAGGACCAGGTGGATTGTAGGTCCTGGAGGGGTTTATGAATTGTTAGAATAGAGTTATCTTAACTCTCACAGTCTTTCTAAGACTATCTTAGAGGAAATTAATGGTAAAGACAAAAGGGATGTTCAAAGAATTGGGATGCTCAGAACTGAGACTAAGCTCTTGGGCAGCATGATGGAGTCTAGAAGATAACCATGGAAATGGATATCTCAGCTGGGATGGAGATAGAAACCACTGGAGGAGAAAAGGTTTAGTAACTGAGAGGTCAGGGTTTTGAAAGAATTGTCAATACAGATATTGAAGTCACTAAGATTCAATGCAAGAGCAGTGCTTGAGATACTGGTAATGAGTCAGGAGATCAAATCTTTAAGAGGAAGAGAGAATAATTCACAATCTTTAAAAAACTGCACAAAAAGTGATAGCGGATAGTAAATTCTACTTAAATAGGTTTAAAACTGGGGATGGGAGTGGTTAAGAAGATATCAAGGAGAAAATTACTGTATTTGCAAGAATAGCCTTGTATATAAGATTATTTCCTTAAGATATATTTCTGAATTATAAAAGGCTATGAACATTTTGATCTCTAGTTCCAAATGCCAAACTATCCTCTAGAAATGTGGCATCAATTTACAATTTCACAACAGTATATATGAATGTCCTTTTCAGGCTTCCCTGGTGGTCCAGTGGTTAAGAATCTGCCTTGTAATGCAAGGTACACTGGTTCGATCCCTGGTCCAGGAAGAGCCCACGTGCAGCAGAGCAGTGAAGCCCTTGGACCACAACTACTGATCTCATGCTCTAGAGCCCACGAGCCTTATTTACCGAAGGCCACAAGAGAAGCCACCACAATGAGAAGCCCAAGCACTGCAAGGAAAAGTAGCACCTGCTTGCCACAGCTAGAGAAAGTCCGCATGCAGCAATAAAGACTGGTCGCAAACAAAAAATATAATAAATGAATAAATCTTAAAGAAAAGAATGTCCTTTTTCAGTATCTTAGCTAACACTGAAAATGATCAGTTTAAAACTCCTTACATGTATATGTATGGCCGAGTCCCTTTGTTGTTTACGTAAAACTATTACAACGTTGTTAACCTGCTGCTGCTGCTGCTGCTAAGTCCCTTCAGTCGTGTCCGACTCTGTGCAACCCCATAGACAGCAGCCCTCCAGGCTCCCCTGTCCCTGGGATTCTCCAGGCAAGAATACTGGAGTGGGTTGCCATTTCCTTCTCCAATGCATGAAGGTAAAAAGTGAAAGTGAAGTTGTGCCAGACTCTTAGTGACCCTATGGACTGCAACCTACCAGGCTCCTCCGTCCATGGGATATTCCAGGCAAGAGTACTGGAGTGGGGTGCCACTGCCTTCTCCGGTTAATCTGCTATACCCCACTACAAAATAAAAAGTTAAAAAAAAAAACTCTTTGCAAATTTTAGCAAGAATTACATCAAACTGTTGCTTTCTTCTCATTTCATTCTTTAAATTAACATCTAGTGAGTGCTCACTATCTGTCAGATATTGTATTAGACTCTGAATTTATCCCTGCTCTCATAGAGGTTTTAATCTCACCAGAAAGATTTTAAACAAGCAACTAATTAGTTATGATTGTGTCAACTGTAGGGAAAGAAGAGTACAGGTATTGCTTGGGAATACCAGTATAATAGGTGGCACCTACCCAGTCTTCCTACTTTTGCATTCTAGTCCCCTATGATGAAAAGGACATCTCTTTTGGGTGTTAGTTCTAAAAGGTCTTGTAGGTCTTCATAGAACCGTTCAACTTCAGCTTCTTCAGCGTTACTGGTTGGGGCATAGACTTGGATTACTGTGATATTGACTGGTTTGCCTTGGAAATGAACAGAGATCATTCTGTCGTTTTTGAGATTGCATCCAAGTACTGCATTTCAGACTCTTTTGTTGACCATGATGGCCACTCCATTTCTTCTGAGGGATTCTTGCCCGCAGTAGTAGATATAATGGTCATTTGAATTAAATTCACCCATTCCAGTCCATTTTAGTTCGCTGATTCCTAGAATGTCAACATTCACTCTTGCCATCTCTTGTTTGACCACTTCTAATTTGCCTTGATTCGTGGACCTGACATTCCAGGTTCCTATGCAATATTGCTCTTTACAGCATTGGACCTTGCTTCTATCACCAGTCACATCCACAGCTGGGTATTCTTTTTGCTTTGGCTCCATCCCTTCATTCTTTCTGGAGTTATTTCTCCACTGATTTCCAGTAGCATATTGGGCACCTACTGACCTGGGGAGTTTCTCTTTCAGTATCCTATCATTTTGCTTTTCATACTGTTCATGGGGTTCTCAAGGCAACAATACTGAAGTGGTTTGCCATTCCCTTCTCCAGTGGACCACGTTCTGTCAAATCTCTCCACCATGACCCGCCCGTCTTGGGTTGTCCCACGGGCATGGCTCCAAGAAACACCTGGAGTAACAGGCAAATTTGGCCTTGGAATACAGAATGAAGCAGGGCAAAGACTAATAGAGTTTTGCCAAGAAAATGCATTGGTCATAACAAACACCCTCTTCCAACAACACAAGAGAAGACTCTATACATGGACATCACCAGGTGGTCAACACCAATATCAGATTGATTATATTCTTTGCAGCCAGAGATGGAGAAGCTCTATACAGTCAGCAAAAACAAGACCAGGAGCTGACTGTGGCTCAGACCATGAACTCCTTATTGCCAAATTTAGACTTAAATTGAAGAAAGTAGGGAAAACCACCAGACCATTCAGGTATGACCTAAATCAAATCCCTTATGATTATACAGTGGAAGTGAGAAATAGATTTAAGGGCCTAGATCTGATAGATAGAGTGCCTGATGAACTATGGAATGAGGTTTGTGACATTGTACAGGAGACATGGATTAAGACGATCCCCATGGAAAAGAAATGCAAAAAAGCAAAATGGCTGTCTTGGGAGGCCTTACAAATAGCTGTGAAAAGAAGAGAAGCGAAAAGCAAAGGAGAAAAGGAAAGATATAAACATCTGAATGCAGAGTGCCAAAGAATAGCAAGAAGAGATAAGAAAGCCTTCTTCAGTGATCAATGCAAAGAAATAGAGGAAAACAACAGAATGGGAAAGACTAGGGATCTCTTCAAGAAAATCAGAGATACCAAAGGAACATTTCATGCAAAGATGAGCTCGATAAAGGACAGAAATGGTATGGACCTAACAGAAGCAGAAGATATTAAGAAGAGATGGCAAGAATACACAGAAGAACTGTACAAAAAAGATCTCCCAGATAATCATGAAGGTGTGATCACTGACCTAGAGCCAGACATCCTGGAATGTGAAGTCAAGTGGGCGTTAGAAAGCATCACTACGAACAAAGCTAGTGGAGGTGATGGAATTCCAGTTGATCTATTCCAAATCCTGAAAGATGATGCTGTGAAAGTGCTGCACTCAATATGCCAGCAAATTTGGAAAACTCAGCAGTGGCCACAGGACTGGAAAAGGTCAGTTTTCATTCCAATCCCAAAGAAAGGCAATGTCAAAGAATGCTCAAACTACCGCACAATTGCACTCATCTCACACACTAGTAAAGTAATGCTCAAAATTCTCCAAGCCAGGCTTCAGCAATACGTGAACCGTGAACTTCCTGATGTTCAAGCTGGTTTTAGAAAAGGCAGAGGAACCAAAGATCAAATTGCCAACATCCACTGGATCATGGAAAAAGCTAGAGAGTTCCAGAAAAACATCTATTTCTGCTTTATTGACTATGCCAAAGCCTTTGACTGTGTGGATCACAATAAACTGTGGAAAATTCTGAAAGAGATGGGAATACCAGACCACCTGATCTGCCTCTTGAGAAATTTGTATGCAGGTCAGGAAGCAACAGTTAGAACTGGACATGGAACAACAGACTGGTTCCAAATAGGAAAAGGAGTTCGTCAAGGCTGTATATTGTCACCCTGTTTATTTAACTTCTATGCAGATTACATCATGAGAAACGCTGGGCTGGAAGAAATACAAACTAGAATCAAGATTGCTGGGAGAAATATCAATAACCTCAGATATGCAGATGACACCACCCTTATGGCAGAAAGTGAAGAGGAACACAAAAGCCTCTTGATGAAAGTGAAAGAGGAGAGTGAAAAACTTGGCTTAAAGTTCAACATTCAGAAAAGGAAGATCATGGCATCTGGTCCCACCACTTAATGGGAAATAGATGGGGAAACAGTGGAAACAGTGTCAGACTTTATTTTTGGGGGCTCCAGAATCACTACAGATGGTGACTACAGCCATGAAATTAAAAGACGCTTACTCCTTGGAAGGAAAGTTATGACCAACCTAGATAGCATGTTCAAAAGCAGAGACATTACTTTGCCAACAAAGGTTCGTCTAGTCAAGGCTATGGTTTTTCCTGTGGTCATGTATGGATGTGAGAGTTGGACTGTGAAGAAGGCTGAGCACCGAAGAATTGATGCTTTTGAACTGTGGTGTTGGAGAAGACTCTTGAGAGTCCCTTGGACCGCAAGGAGATCCAACCAGTCCATTCTGAAGGAGATCAGCCCTGGGATTTCTTTGGAAGAAATGATGCTAAAGCTGCAACTCCAGTACTTTGGCCACCTCATGCGAAGAGTTGACTCATTGGAAAAGACTCTGATGCTGGGAGGGATTGGGGGCAGGAGGAGAAGGGGACGACAGAGGATGAGATGGCTGGATGGCATCACTGACTCGATGGACGTGAGTCTGAGTGAACTCTGGGAGTTGGTGATGGACAGGGAGGCCTGGCGTGCTGCGATTCATGGGGTCTCAAGGAGTCGGACACAACTGACTGATCTGATCTGATCTGACCCAGTCTTCAGGGCATTAAGCTGAGTCTTGGTGGTTAGTGTGAGTTAGTAAGACATTGCAAAAATTGTTTTCGACAGTTTTTTCCCGTCATTCATAGATTTTATGATTATTTGTTTTTCACACTTTTAATTGAAATTGCATCTGCTTTTACACAGGCAGTGTATGATTTCAGATGGCTTTTCTCCTGGCACGTCTTTGAACACAACACTAGTGAAACGCTGCCTTTGAGACAACTATTCTTTACAGAATACTGTACCCTTTTCTCCTCTCCTCTTCTCACATCCTGGTAACAGACCCTAGTTTCCTGGCCTGGGAGGTGGGTATACGGCCAGGAGTAGGAGAAAAAAGTTAATATCTAGAGAGAAATAGGAGATGTTTAGATGGAAAAGAAGAAAGGGAGTACAAGAGTGAGAGCAAGGAAGAGACAAGACAGGTAATCCAACAGTCAAGTCCCTGCATGCACCCCACACCGGGGTTCCTGCCAGCCTGGCCCTTCTTAGGTGACCCAAGACAGTCCTGATTGATCAGTCCTATGAGACTAATCAGTCTCATCCATTAGCAACAGGCAGAGTGCCTTGTTGAATATATTAGTATTTTATTATTATTTGTGCTTTTGTGTGTTTTAATCTTTGTTGGAGTATAGTTGATTTATAGTGTTGTGTTAGTTTCTGCTATGTATATACACATAAGCACTCTCTTTTAGATTCTTTTCCATATAGGTCGTTACAGAGTATTGAGTAGGGTTCCCTGTGCTCTACAGGAGTTCCTTGTTAGCTATCTATTTCACATATAGTAGTGTGTATATGTCAATCCCAATCTCCCAATTTATCCCTCCCCCCTCATACCCCTGGTAACCAAAAGACTGTTTTCTAAATCTGTGACTCTGTTTCTGCTTTGTAAATAAGTTCATTTGGACCATTTTTTTAGATTCCACATAATGGAAATACAGGATGTTTGAAATGATATTTGCCTTTGTCTGACTTACTTCACTCAGTATAACAATCTCTAAGTCCATCCATGTCGCTGCAAATGAACATTTCTTATTTAATTTAGTACCTGACACACAGTAGGAACTTAATGATGGATTCACGAATTGAATTGAACATGAATTAATGAATTGACTGAATGAATGATTCAACAACAACAGTTTTTAAATAGTATACAGAAAGCATAGGGGTTTTTTAGTGGTGATGTTTTGTTTTGTTTGCAACACTGCAAAGATCTTCAACTGGTATTGTCTGGATAGCTTCAGAAAAGTAAGACAAGAATTGGTTTGGAAATACTAAGTTCATCCAGGCTGGATGTTTTAATTGGATTTCCAAGGATGAGATATATTTCAGTTTACTTTTATTTAATAAATGTCCTATCGTAATGTTTCTTCCGGAAGCCTTCTTCCCGGTGGTTTCTTTTTCCATCCCACGTACTGATGTGCTAGTAAACTCTATTTCCCTTCTTATTGTTGGGTGAACCAGCTACAATTAGGGAGTGCAAAGAAGGAACAGGAAGAGCCATCATTTCCCCTGTGCCTGGGAATGTACTTTTGCTGCTGTCTGTGCTCAGATATAACTGTAAATGAAGATCACTCACACAAACAAAGGGGAAGGAGGGCAAATAACAGTGTGTCCTCTGTTACACAAGGCTAAAGCTGGGGTGTAAAGACTAAGTGGAGTCAGAAACGAGCCTGGCAGAAATGAAATGTTTCTTTATTCACCACTTTCAAACAAGGAGGAAATCATCTTTCACCTGTATTACTAGTGTTTGGTCCCCAAAATTTGTTTAGAACACTGTTTTTGTTGTTGTTTCATCCCTAAGTTATATCTGACTCTTTGCAACCCCATGGACTGCAGCCTGCCAGGGTCCTTTGTCCATGAGATTTTCCAGGCAAGAACTGGAGTGGGTTGCCCTTTCCTTCTCCAGGGGATCTTCCTGACCCAAGGGTCAAAGCAGAGTCTCCTGCCTTGGCAGGCAGATTCTTTACCACTGAGCCACCTGGGAAGCCCTGTTTAGAACATGAAACACCTTAAAATGATAGGAAAAGATACCCTTTTTCATTGCAATAGAACATGCACTTGACTTTAATGTTTAAAAAATAATAAAATAAAAGGTAAAATCCTTGAAGTTTCTCCTAAGTTCTACTTCTATGATGCCACCATAAAACTGATACTATAAACTTTGCATACACAGTTTTCCAAGTACTTTTCAAACCATTCATTTATTTTATCTCAACATGTAGTACAATGGGTAAGTCACAACGTCTTGAATCAGAAAGTTTGCTATGCATGGACAATTCATTAAATCTCTCCAAGCATGTTTGCTCTTCTATAAAGAGAGGATAGGAATACCTACCCATTTGACAGGTAAAGAAAATGAACAAGAAGAGTAAGTGACTTGTCCATGGTCATATCAGAAGGCTGGCAGATGTAGACACTGGAACTCAGTTCTTTTGTCTTGTTTAGGATTCCTTAAAGGATATTGCAAATAGATACTGTTTTATATATAAGTACATAAGAAAATTTGGAAATTTCTGTATTCTGTAGAAGTTTTTAAAAGAATAATGGCATTAAATTTGTAACATGATACAGACCAATTATAAAAAAAATAGAGGGAATTTTTTACAATATCTGAGCCACATTCCTCTACCCATTGGGATGAATGTCATACTCAGTAGCTCTTGTGCCTATGTACAGGGACAGATTAAAGAACAGAACTTTTGCTTTTGTATGTCAACATTTCAAAGACCCAAAGCTGAAAACAATACATGAGAGGTACTCCTATATCCTATAGAAGCATAGAACTCTAAGGGTTTCTGGTTTCAACGTCTTACTTCCCTTTTTTCTAAATTTTTGAGGGATCTTAAAACAGTTTGTGTCACTAATTCTAAATTGATTTTCCTATTAATCTTCAGATTTGATTCTTTCATTTCAAAAGTTTTTTTTTTTTTTCATTAATGCTTGAAGATCTTTTCTGCTTCTTTATTGGCATCTCTGCTTCAAAAAGACCAAGTGCAACAATGTTTTGTCATCTTTTTTCTTTACTTCTAAATATCTCTAAAACTGCCTTAAATTCTTCATGTTTTTTCTCTTCAATGTGATCATTTCCTCCCTTTTCTCTATATCAGTAATTTGAATATGAGTCATATACACTCTGTTCTTGGTGTTTCCCATTTATTTACTCATTATGTAATGGTTTTATTTTGGTAACACTTTTTTTTTCTCATTTCTGCAATTTCTTGTGCCATCTTATTCTGTTGATTTATCAGAACTCTCATTTTACCAAATGTGTGCTTTTATTAATCCTTTTGTAGCAAAAAATGGTCGCAGGTGACTGCCTCTGACCCTGGAGTAATATGCTTTCCAATCTCAGCTATCCGTTTTTCTTTTTCATGTTCCATTCCTCTAAACTTCCAATTTATAAATTGTTTGCATGGTTGCCACACAATTTTTTCACATATATCCAATGCTAATGTTGACTACTCTGAGCATGTATTTCATTTTTCTGATATTCTATTGACAAATTCTCTAAAATTATCTTCCCATCTTATCCAAACTGTGGTTTGAGAATAGGGAATGGGTTTCATGAAATACCAAGATGGTTTAGTGCAGTTTTTGTAATATGGTCTTAGTTTTGTTCTCTCTTTTGGCATTCTGTCAACTATCTCTTATCATTATTTACTTGACATGAGGGCATATAATCTATTCACCAGGGGTATCTTCAGGCCTTTTGGTATTACCACCATTTAATAGGAAGCTTTTACACTTCATCAGAGTTAGCATATGCTAGTTATTAACTTCGGAGAAGGCAATGGCACCCCACTCCAGTACTTTTGCCTGGAAAATCCCATGGACGGAGGAGCCTAGTAGGCTGCAGTTCATGGGGTCGCTAGAGTTGGACACGACTGAGCGAGTTCACTTTCACTTTTCACTTTCATGCATTGGAGAAGGAAATGGCAACCCACTCCAGTGTTCTTGCCTGGAGAATCCCAGGGACGGGAAGCCTGGTTGGCTGCCGTCTATGGGGTCGCACAGAGTCAGACACAACTGAAGTGACGCAGCAGCAGCAGTTATTAACTTTGCCTATTTTCTCCCTGTCCTTGAAGTTAATTCTATTCTATCCAAGACAAGAGAGGAAAAATAAAAGATCAGAATTTGACTGACCTCTTTTCTTTCAGTAGAATTGATTTTATGGAATTGGGGCCAGCCAGATCAGGAGCCAACAAAACAAGGCTCAGGTCTTCTTTCTTTCTATGGCTCCATATATTTTTAAATGTTATATTATTCCTATTTACCTGTTAGATTTTTTTTGCTAATTCCTATTTTCTATTTGTTTTACTGCTCTTTCCCCTCATTCGATTAATAATTAAGAAGGAAATTATGTGACACATCTTCATGCTCTCGTATTTACCCAGGTGTTATTAGTGAAAAATAAGACTCTCCTATGTTCATGGTGTTTTTATATTTCATTCATTCAACATGCAATATCTATCTATGAAACACTTACTTTGTGCCAAGTAATGCAGCTATACTCCCACAGGCCAGAAAAGAAAAAATTTCCATGATACAAAATTTGCATGATATTTTTCTCCAACCTCTCCAAGCTACAACAGCTAGTACTTTTGATTTTATCACTTTAGCAACTTACAAACTTTTCAAGCTCCATAGTTAATCATCCGTATCCCAAATCTACATCACCAGATTACTGCTATTCTCTTATCTCCTTCAAAAGCTTTGACAAAATAAGAATGATCTCTGTACCAGAAAGAAAGCTGTTAGTTCTCAAAACTGTAGAACTGAGACCACAAATAACAATAGTTGGTCTAGGCCTCAGAGATACAGATTGATATCCAAGTGCAGGTTACCCAAAAAGGACGAGAGAGAAATCCTACTTTATTAACTAAGTGTTTGCCATTTAGTTGCTAAGTCGTTTCCTACTCTTTTGCAACCCCATGGACTGTAGCCCGCCAGGCTGCTCTGTCCATGGAATTTTCCAGGCAAGAATACTTGAGTGGGTTGCCATTTCCTTCTCCAAGGGATCTTCCTGACCCAGGGATAAAACCCACATCTTCTGCATTCTTTACCACTGAGCTACCAGGGATAACTAAGTAGTTATCTGTAAACTATCTCCAAGATTTTCAGCTTTCAGAGGAGTCCCTTTCCTGTCTGCAAACAACCATGGGTAAGAACAAGGAGCAGCTGAGATTACAGACTTCCTTATCCACTAAAGCCTAATCTACCTTGAGTATTTAGCAAAGAAGGGATGTTACGACCATTAGTTCTCATTCTTGAATGTGCAAAGAGGACTGTCAAGACTGAATGTGACTGACAATCTCTTCCACTCCTATTGAGCAGATCGGGGGACTATCTAATATAATAGTACTTTCCAGATTGAGTACTGCCAAGCATGTAGCTGGGTATGTGCCCAGGGTGCACAAGTAGAATATTTTGGTGGAGCAGGTAAACACATGGCATTTGTTCTCTAATCAGAACTACAAATTTCTGTGTAATAACACCCCAATATTAGTTAAAGCATTCCTTTGCAGTAACTATAACCTGTTATACTCTGTTATACAGTGAAACTAAATCACAGGTTGGAATGAGCCCCACACCTCTCTTCAAAAGATTGCTTTATACATGAAAGTTAAACTTTAGATTGCTTTATATGTGCATGGTAAAATTTAAATACATATTAAACTACTTGCTTTGTCGCTTTGGATGGTATTCTACATTTTGTGGAATTATTCCAACTAAACAAGTATGGAAATTGATGTATTTGTGTAATTTATACTGAGGTGTAGTGAAGGCTCTCCTTGATACTGTAATCTAGGGAAAAATAGCTTTGGTCTCTCAAAGAATGTAACATGATTTTTTTTATTTTTAAAATGTAAGTCAGCCAAATATAATGCCCTTTTCAGATACATAATTTAAAAATCAAGAGGAAAGATGAGGTTTCCAAGACAGGTAGTGTAAAACAACTAGGGTTTCTCAGACTCTGTGCATGCAAGGTCACTTCAGTCATATCCAACACTTTGCAACCCTGTAGACTGTAGCCCACCAGGTCCATGGGATTTTCCAGGCAAGAATACTGGAGTAGTGTGCCATTTCCTACTCCAGGGGATCTTCCCAATCCAGGGATGGAACACCAAGTCTCTTACAGCCTCCTGCATTGGCAGGCATGTTCTTTACCACTAGTGCCACCTAGGAAAACCCTCAGGCTCCATGACCTGAAATTTATTTCAAGATTCAAAAATCTAATTGCAGGTTTGAAATGTAAACACTTTGAACTGATAACCCACTAAATTACTGAAACATCTATGTGGATAATTACAGTAATTACCTATTATTCTGGATGCCCAGCATCTGTGCTTTCTTCTTCTGGTAATGAATCCTGATTTTCCAAAGGAAAACTAGCCTCTCTCCTACTTTCTCCCCAAGCTCAAAGGTAGTACTTGTGCTTCAATCCTAATTTGAATACATCCTATAAACAAGCAACAACAACAACAGAAACAATCAGCATAACACTTTTTCTGGATACGCTCAGTGCTTAGCTCTTGAAAGGTGAAGAGATCTTCCCCACTGGAACATTTATACCAGCTATCTGGCTTTCTTCTACAATAGCTGCAACTAAGGCCAGCACAGTCGGAGCTGTTACAGGAAACTTTTTTATAGACATCCATGGGAGCTTGAGGAGAAGGCAGTGGCACCCCACTCCAGTACTCTTGCCTGGAAAATCCCATGGACGGAGGAGCCTGGTGGGCTGCAGTCCATGGGGTTCCTAAGAGTCAGACACGACTGAGTGACTTCACTCTCACTTTTCACTTTCCTGCATTGGAGAAGGAGATGGCAACCCACTCCAGTGTTCTTGCCTGGAGAATCCCAGGGACGGGGGAGCCTCATGGGCTGACGTCTATGGGGTCACACAGAGTCGGACACGACTGAAGTGACTTAGCAGCAGCAGCATGGGAGCTTGAAGTAGAGGAAAATTTTGAATGGAAAGTTGAAAATGGAAGTGAGATATAAAGATAAAGAATGTAAACAGGTTACAGAACATGGAACAACAGCCAAAGATAACAGTGGGAATACATGTGTGAGAATCAAAAAGTCAAAAAAATGATAGAATAAGTAAGTATCAGAAAAGGGCTGTTTTCTAAGGCTGACTTTTTCCATCTTTTTGCAACCTTATGCTTAGACAGGTCAGCTGCATTTAAATGCAAACACATGGCAACCCACTCCAGTGTTCTTACCTGGGAAATCCCATGGACAGAGGAGCCTGGCAGGCTACAGTCCATGGGGTTGCAAATTGTCAGATACAACTTAGCAATTGAACAACAACTATAAAACTAAAAATGCAACATAAAGAAATTACAGGAGATGAAGATCTGAGGATTGGAAGGCTCCTTGAAAGCATCTGCACAGTGATATTCCCAGAAAGTACTCCAGAGGAACACAGTGGTGGTTTATGATGTAGTAACATACATATCACAGCCTTGTCTAACTCAATGAAACAATGAGCCATGCTGCATAGGGCCACCCAAGCAGATGGATCATGGTGGGGACTTTGGACAAAACGTGGTCCACTGGAGAAGGGAATGGCAAACTACTTCAGTATTCTTGCCTTGAGAAACCAATGAACAGTATAAAAAGGCAAAAAGATATAACACTGAAAGATGAACTCCCCAGGTCAGAAGGTGCCCAAGATGCTACTGGAGATCAGTGGAGAAATAACTCCAGAAAGAATGAAGAGGCTGAGCCAAAGCAAAAACAATTCCCAGCTGTGGATGTGACTAGTGATGGAAGTAAATTCCAATGCTGTAAAGAACAATACTGCAGAGGAACCTGAAGTGTTAGGTCCATGAATCAAGGTAAATTGAAAGTAGTCAAAAAGGAAATGGCAAGAATGAATATTAACACTTTAGAAATCAATGAACTAAAATGGACTGGAATGGGCTAATTTAATTCAGATAACCATTATCTCTACAATTGTGGGCAAGAATCCCTTAGAAGAAATGGAGTAGCCCTCATAGTCAACAAAAGAGCCTGAAATGCAGTACTTGGGTGCAATCTCAAAAATGACAGAATGATCTCTGTTCGCTTCCAAGGCAAACCATTCAATATCACAGTAATCTGAGTCTATGTCCCAACCACTAATGTTGAAGAAGCTGAAGTTGAACGGTTCTATGAGGACCTACAAAACCTTCTAGAACTAACAAACAAAAAAAGATGTCCTTTTCATCATAGAGGCCTGGAATGCAAAAGTAGGAAGTCAAGAGATAACTGGCGTGACAGGCAGTGTTGGTCTTGGAGTACAAAATGAAGCTAAGCAAAGGCTAACAGACTTTTGCCAAGAGAACTCACTGATCATAGCAAACACCCTCTTCCAACAACACAAGAGATGACTCTCCACACACACATTACCAGATGGTCAATACTGAATTAAGATCGAATATATTCTTTGCAGCTGAAGATGGAGAAGCTTTATAAGTACAGTTCAGTTCAGTTGCTCAGTCCTGTCTGACTATATGCAACCCCATGGACTGCAGCACGACAGGCTTCTCTGTCCATCACCAACTCCTGGAACTTACTCACACTCATGTCCTTTGAGTTGGTGATGCCATCCAACCATCTCATCTTCTGTTGTTCCCTTCTCCTCCTGCCCTCAATCTTTCCCAGCATCAGGGTCTTTTCAAATGAGTCAGTTCTTCACATTAGGTGGCCAAAGTATTGGCATTTCAGTTTCAGCATTAGTCCTTTCACAGAATATTCAGGACTGATTTCCTTTGGGATGGACTGGTTGGATCTCCTTGCAGTCCAAGAGACTCACAAGGTTTTTCTCCAACACTACAGTTCAAAAGCATCAATTCTTCGGTGCTTAGATTTCTTTACAGTCCAACTCTAACATCCATACATGACTACTGGAAAAACCATAGTTTTGACTAGATGGACCTTTGTTGGCAAATAATGTCTCTGCTTTTGAATATGCTGAGGTTGGTCATAACTTTTCTTCCAAGGAGCAAGTGTCTTTTATTTTCATGGCTGCAGTCATCATCTGTAGCAATTTTGGAACCCCCCAAAATTAAGTCTATCACAGTTTCCATTGTTTCCCCATCTATTTGCCATGAAGTGATGGGAACAGATGCCATGATCTTAGTTTTCTGAACTTTGAGTTTTAAGCCAACTTTTTCACTCTCGTCTTTCACTTTCATCAAGAGGCTCTTTAGTTCCTCTTCACTTTCTGGCATAAGTGTGGTATCATCTGCATATCTGAAGTTATTGATATTTCTCCCAGTCATCTTGGTTCCAGCTTGAGCTTCATTCAGTCCAGCATTTCTCATGATGTACTCTGCATATAAGTTAAATAAGCAGGATGACAATATACAGCCTTGATGTACTCCTTTCCTGATTTGGAACCAGTCTGTTGTTCCATGTCCATTTGTAACTGCTGCTTCTTGACCTACATACAGATTTCTCAGGAGGCAGTTCGAGAGGTCTGGTATTCCCATCTCTTGATAAATTTTCCACAGTTTGTTGTGATCCACACAGTCAAAGGCTTTGGCATAGTCAATAAAGCAGAAGTAGATGTTTTACTGGAACTCTCTCCCTTTTTTGATGACCCAGCAGATGTTGGCAATTTGATCTGTGGTTCCTCTGCCTTTTCTAAAACCAGCTAGAACATCTGGAAGTTCACGATTCACATACTGTTGAAGCCTGGCTTGGAGAATTTTGAGCATTACTTTGCTAACATGGGAGATGAGTGCAATTATGTGGTAGTCTGAACATTCTTTGGCACTGCCTTTCTTTTGGATTGGAATGAAAACTGACCTTTTCCAGTTCTGTGGACACTGCTGAGTTTTCCAAATTTGCTGGCATACTGAGTGCAGCTCTTTCACAGCATCATCCTTTAGGATTTGAAATAGCTTAACCTGAATTCCTTTACCTCCACTGGCTTTGTTCGTAGTGATGTTTCCTAAGGCCCACTTGATTTTGCATTTCAGGATGTCTGGCTCTAGGTGAGTGATCACACCATCATGGTTATCTGGGTCATGAGGATCTTTTTTGGATAGTTCTTCTGTGTATTCTTGCCACCTCTTCTTAATATCTTCTGCTTCTCTTAAGTCCAAACCATTTCTGTCCTTTATTGTGCCCATCTTTGCATGAAATGTTCCCTTGGTATCTCTAATTTTCTTGAAGAGATCCCTAGGCTTTCCTATTTTATTGTTTTCCTCTATTTCTTTGCACTTGTCGCTGAGGAAAGCTTTCTTATCTCTCCTTGCTATACTTTGGAACTCTGCATTCAAATGGGCATATGTTTCCTCTTCTCCTTTGCTTTTTGCTTCTCTTCTTTTCATAGCTGTTTGTAAGGCCTCCTCAGACAACCATTTTGCCTTTTTGCATTTCTTTTTCTTGGGGATGGTCTTGATCACTGCCTCCTGTACAATATCATGAACCTCTGTCCACAGTTCTTCAGTCACTCTGTCTATCAGATCTAATCCCTTGAATCCATTTTTCACTTCCACTGTATAATCATAAGGGATTTGATTTAGATCATACCTGAATGGTCTAGTGGTTTTCCCTACTTTCTTCAATTAAAGTCTGAATTTAGCATAAGGAGTTCATGATCTGAGCCACAGTCAGCTGTTGGTCTTGTTTTTGCTGACTGCATAAAGCTTCTCCAGCTTTGGCTGCAAAGAATATAATCAATCTGATTTTGGTATTAGCTATCTGGTGATGTCCAAGTGTAGAGTCTTCTCTTGTGTTGTTGGAAGAGGGTGTTTGCTATGATCAGTGCGTTCTCTTGGCAAAGCTCTATTAGCCTTTGCCCTGCTTCATTCTGTACTCTAAGGCAAAATTTTCCTGTTACTTCAGCTATTTCTTGACTTCCTACTTTTGCATTTGAGTCCCCTAAAATTAAAGGGACATCTTTTTTGGGTGTTAGTTCTAGAAGGTCTTGTAGGTCTTCATAGAACTGTTAAGCTTCTTCAGCATTACTGATGAGGGCATAGACTTGAATTACTGTGATATTGAATTGTTTGCCTTGGAAATGAACAGAGATCATTCTCTCATTTTTGAGGTTGCACCCAAGTACTGCATTTCTTTTGTTGACTATGAGGGCTCCATACAGTAAGCAAAAATAAGACCAAGAGCTGACTGTGGCTCAGATCATGAACTCCTTATTGCAATGTTTACACTTAAATTGAAGAAAGTAGGGGAAATCCCTAGTCCATTCAGGTATGAACTAAATCAAATCCCTTATGATTATACAGTGGAAGTGACAAATAGATTCAACAGATTAGATCTGATAGAATGCCTGAAGAACTGTGGACAGAGGTTTGTGACATTTTACAGGAGGAAGTGATCAAGACCATCCCCAAGAAAAAGAAATGCAAAAAGGCAAAATGGTTGTCTGAGGAGGCCCTACAAACAGCTGAGGAAAGAAGAGAAACTAAAGGAAAAGGAGAAAAGAAAAGGTATACCCATCTGAATGCAGAGTTCCAAAGAATAGCAAGGAGAGATAAGAAAGCCTTTCTCAGTGATCAGTGCAAAGAAATAGAGGAAAACAATAGAATGGGAAAGGCTAGAGATCTCTCCAAGAAAATTAGAGATACCAAGGGAACATTTCATGCAAAGATGGGCACAATAAAGGACAGAAATGGTATGGACCTAACAGAAGCAGAAGATATTAAGAAGAGGTGGCAAGAATACACAGAAGAACTATCCAAAAAAGATCTTCATGACCTAGATAACCATGATGGCGTGATTACTCGCCTAGAGCCAGACATCCTAGAATGTGAAGTCAAGTGGGCTTCAGGAAGCATCACTGTTAACAAAGCTAGTGGAGGTGATGGAATTCCAGTTGAGCTATTTCAAATCCTAAAGGATGATGCTGTGAAAGAGCTGCACTCAACATGCTAGCAAATTTGGAAAACTCGGCAGTGGCCACAGGACTGGAAAAGGTCAGTTTTCATTCCAATCCCACAGAAAGGCAATGCCAATGAATGTTCAAACTACCACACAGTTACACTCAACTCACAGGCTAGCAAAGTAATGCTCAAAATTCTCCAAGCCAGGCTTCAACAGTACATGAATCAAGAACCTTCAGATGTTCAAGCTGGATTTAGAAAAGGCAGAGGAATCAGAGGTCAAATTGCAACATCTGTTGGGTCATAGAAAGAGTAAGCGAGTTCCAGAAAAATATCTGAAAGAAAGAAAGTGAAGTCACTCAGTCATGTCCAACTCTTTGCGACCCCATGGACTGCAGCCTGCCAGGCTCCTCTGTCCATGGGATTTTCCAGGCAACAATACTGGAGTGGGCTGCCATTTCCTTCTCCAGGGGATATTCTCAACCCAGGGATCAAACCCAGGTCTCCCGCATTGTAGGCAGATGCTTTTACCATCTGAGCCACCAGGGAAGAAAAATATCTACTTCTGCTTTAATACTACACCAAAGCCTTTCACTTTGTGGATCACAACAAACTGTGGGAAATTCTTCAAGAGATGGGAGTATCAGACCACCTTACCTGCCTCCTGAGAAATCTGTATGAAGGTCAAGAAGCAACAGTTAGAACCAAATATGGAACAACTTCCTGCCTCCATTTGGGAAAGGAGTACATCAAGGCTGTATATTGTCACCCTGCTTATTTAACTTATATGCAGAGTACATCATGAGAAATGCTGGGCTGAGAGAAGAACGAGCTGGAATCAAGAATGCTGGGAGAAATATCAGTAACCTCAGATACACAGATTACACCACCCTTATAGCAGAGAGTGAAGAGGAACTAAAAAGCCTCTTGACGAAAGTGAAAGGGGAGAGTGAAAAGGCTGGCTTAAAACTCAACATTAAAAAAACTATGATCATAGCATCTGGCCCAACATTTCATGGCAAATAAATGGGGAAACAATGGAAACCATGAGAGACTTTATTACCTTGGGCTCCAAAATCACTGCAGATGGTGACTGTTGCCATAAAATTAAGACATTTTCTCCTTGGAAGAAAAGCTATACAAGCCTGGACAGCATATAAAAAAAAAACAGAAACATTATTTTGCCAAAAAAGGTCCATATAATCAAAGCTATGATTTTTCCAATAGTCATATATGGATGTAAGAGTTGAACCGTAAAGAAGGCTGAGCAATGAAGAATTGATGCTTTTGAACTGTGGTATTGGAGAAAACACTTGAGAGTCCCTTGGACTGCAAGGAGATCCAACCAATCAATCCTAAAGGAAATGAGTCCTGAATATAGAGTGGAAGGACTGATGCTGAAGCTGAAGCTCTAATACTTTGGCCACCTGATGCAAAGAACTGATTCATTGGACAACATCCTGACGCTGGGCAAGATTGAAGATAGGAGGAAAAGGGGACAACAGATGATGAGATGGTTGGATGACATCACCAACTCAAAGGACATGAGTTTGAGCAAGCTCCATGAGTTAGTGATGAAAACTAACTTTTTCTGTTAGTTTTAACAGTTAGGGAAAACTAACAGTTAGGGAAACCTGGTATACTGCAGTCCATAGGGTTGCAAAGAGTCAGACACAACTGAGTGACTGATTGGAACTGAACTGAACACAGACGTTCTGGGAAAATTTGAAGAGGAAGTAAGGTACTATTCATTGCAATGTTGAGACCTCCCACACTTAAGTACTCCAGCTTTAAGTTCAGCCAGGAGCAAAACAGAGTGGGAAACTTTTCTTACCAGACAGTAAGCACAAGAATCGGAATCACAATGCATAGCCTCAGAATCACAGCTCTGCTCCTCATCATTAAATTGCATTTGTAATGACCAGAGGCTCAAAGGATGTCAGCCACTTAAGAGCCACTCTTTCTCTTCAGAGCCCAGCTGTCAGAGACATGATTCCCAGCAGCCCTTGCACAGGTATCCCAGCAACAGCACCTTCCTCTGATCATTACAGACCAGCAGGGCTTCTCACCCTTTATTTCTTATTTCTTACCTGTCACTTTATTCCTCGTCTCTCTTTAGATACTCCTCCAAATGCACCCCATATCTCTGAAAATCTTGAGTTTTTTATGCCCTGCTTCCTCTCCAGAGGGCTTTCCAGAACTGCTTTTATCAGGGCTCACACCTTCTGTGCAAACACTTCTGTTGAGCCATTCTTGTGTCATGAGTTTCCCTTCTATATTCTCTCATTCCTTTCTAATTTCTCCTCTTTCCCCCTTGCATCTGGATATTTCCTCATTCCTCAGTATATGTCCTAATCTTAACAGGAATAATTTTTCTCATAATTTTCCATCCAACAAAAGAGCTAAGTGTTTAGCTCTGTAAAAGTTTCAGGAGACACTGTTCTTTGCTTACCCAATCCCCACCACTCTCACTTTTTTAAAATTTCTAGAACAACTCTGCTTTGGTACAAGTAACCACCATGACTTCACCAAGCTATGTGCTTCAGAAGAAACTCCACTTGGGAGTCAACTCCAGTTGTTATTCTTGTTCAGTCGCTAAGTCATGTCCAATTCTTTGTGACCCCAAGGACTGCAGCATGCCAGGCTTCCCTTTCCTTTACTATCTCCCAGAGTTTGCTCAGATTTATGTTCACTGAGTTGGTGATGCTATCTAACCATCTAATTCTCTGCTCCTATCTTCTCCTCCTGCCCTCAATCTTTCCCAGCATCAGGGTCTTTTCCAATGAGTCAGCTCTTTGCATCAGGTGGACAAAGTATTGGAGCTTCAGCTTCAGCCTCAGTCCTTCCAATGAAGATTCAGGGTTGATTTCCTGTAGGACTGACAGGTTTGACCTCCTTGAAGTCCAAGGGACTCTCAAGAGTCTTCAGTAAACTCTAATTAGTGTAATCCAACTGAAATCACCTCATTCTTTTTTCCAAACATAGGCTTAGAAAAGGTACTATCTTCTGGCAAATAAAATATAAGAGGAAGTCTGCTAGAATTATGGGAAAAGGGTTTACATCTTCTTAAGACCCCAGGTGAAAGCCACCCCATTCCTCTAAATGCCATCATCATGCTTTAATAACAGTATATTAACCATCTGTTGAGATCATATTTCATCTCAGGCTCACCGATTTATAAATCTTTCATCCTCCACAATTTTGCAAGGTATGTATTATAATCCCCTGAGATTTAGAAGATATGCTGCTGCTGCTGCTGCAAAGTTGCTTCAGTCGTGTCCGACTCTGTGCGACCCCATAGACGGCAGCCCACCAGGCTCCCCTGTCCATGGGATTCTCCAGGCAAGAACACTGGAGTGAGTTGTCATTTCCTTCTCCAATGCATCAAAGTGAAAAGTGAAAGTGAAGTCATTCAGTCATGTCCTACTCTTTGAGACCCCATGGACTGCAGCCTACCAGGCTCCTCCGTCCATGGGATTTTCCAGGCAAGAGAACTGGAGTGGGGTGCCATTGCCTTCTCCTTAGAAGATATAAATTCATATAAATAACAAAGCCAGGACATTAACCCACTTCTTTTTGACCCATGGTAAATTCATTCCTTTCAATTAGAAATTTTCTTCTTTATATTTAAAAATTCTTTTAAACATGATCATAGTTATTAACTAACTGGCATTCAATGGGAAGAGAGTTTTTTATAAACAATAATAATGAATTAAAGTTATTGATTTGCTGCAGCTACTGTTCAGTTATACGTGAATAATATTTTTCTAGTTACTTTATTAGTACATTACAAAACTTGGAAAATCAAAAGCAAAAAAAGAAACTATCTCGTGTAATCTAAAAGTAATTACTATCAATATTTTCATATGTTCTACCAGTATTTTTTTGTAAATTAATTTTTTAATTTTAATTGGAGGCTAATTACTTTACAATATTGTAGTGGTTTTTGCCATACATTGACATGAATCAGCCATGGATGTACATGTGTTCCCCACACTGAACCCCCCACCCACCTCCCTCCCCACCCCATCCCTCAGGGTCGTCCCAGTGCACCCCCTGAGCACCCTGTCTCATGCATCAAACCTGGATTGGCAATCTATTTTACATATGGTAATATACATGTTTCAATGCTATCTCTCAAATCATCCCACCCTCACCTTCTCCCACAGAGTTCAAAGGTCTGTTCTTCACATATGTGTCCCTTTTGCTGTCTCACATATAGGGTCATCATTATCATTTTTCTAAATTCCATATATATGTGTTAATATAGAGGAGTTACCCCACGTCCAAGGTCAGGGGCAGCGGCCAACAGTACCAGACTGCAACCGCACAGGAACGGCCTAGAGGAGCTACCCAGAGTCCAAGGTCGGGGCGGGGGGTGGGGGGTGGGGGTCGGCCCAGAGGAGATAACCAGCGTCCGAGGTCAGGGGCTGCGACGAGAAGAGTTACCCCCCATCCGAGGTCAGGAGCAGCGGCTGGGAGGAGATACCCCATGCCCCAAGCCGGAGGCCAGGGACGGCGGGCGGGAGGAGCTACCCCACACCCGAGGCCAGGGGCGGTGGCCGGGAGGACCAACCCCATGTCCATGGAGCCCTGGCTGTGCACATGCAGGAGGGCCTAGAGGAGCTATCCCACGTTGAAGGTCAGGAAGGGTGGTGGTGAGGAGATACCCCTCGTCCAAGCTAAGGAGCAATGGCTGCACTTTGCTGGAGCAGCCGTGAAGAGATACCCCACGCCCAAGGTAAGAGAAACCCAAGTAAGATGGTAGGTGTTGCAAGAGGGCATCAGAGGGCAAGCACATTGAAACCATACTCACGGAAAACTAGTTAGTCTAAACACATTAGGACCACAGCCTTGTCTAACTCAATGAAACAAAGCCATGCCCATGGGGCAACCCAAAATGGGCAGGTCATGGTGGAGAGATCTGACAGAATGTGGTCCACTGGAGAAGGGAATGGCAAGACACTTCAGTATTCTTGCCTTGAGGACCCCATGAACAGTATGAAAAGGCAAAATGATAGGATACTGAAAGAGAAACTCCCCAGGTCAGGAGGTGCCCAATATGCTACTGGAGATCAGTGGAGAAATAACTCCAGAAAGAATGAAGGGATGGAGCCAAAGCAAAAAGAATACCTAGCTGTGGATGTGACTGGTGATAGAAGCAAGGTCCGATGCTGTAAAGAGCAATATTGCATAGGAACCTGGAATGTCAGGTCCATGAATAAAGGCAAACTGGAACTGGTCAAACAAGAGATGGCAAGAGTGAATGTCGACATTCTAGGAATCAGCGAACTGAAATGGACTTGGAATGGGTGAGTTTAACTCAGATGACCATTATATCTACTACTGCAGGCAAGAATCCCTCAGAAGAAATGGAGTGGCCATCGTGGTCAACAAAAGAGTCCGAAATGCAGTACTTGGATGCAATCTCAAAACGACAGAATGATTTCTGTTCATTTCCAAGGCAAACCATTCAATATCACAGTAATCCAAGTCTATTCCCCAACCAGTAACGCTGAAGAAGCTGAAGTTGAACAGTTCTATGAAGACCTACAAGACCTTTTAGAACTAACACCCAAAAAAGATGTCCTTTTCATTATAGGGGACTGGAATGCAAAAGTAGGAAGTCAAGAAATACCTGGAGTAACAGGCAAATTTGGCCTTGGAATACAGAATGAAGCAGGGCAAAGACTAATAGAGTTTTGCCAAGAAAATGCACTGATCATAACAAACACCCTCTTCCAACAATGCAAGAGAAGACACTATACATGGACATCACCAGATGGTCAACACCGAAATCAGATTGATTATATTCTTTGCAGCCAAAGATGGAGAAGCTCTATACAGTCAGCAAAAACAAGACCAGGAGCTGACTGTGGCTCACAACATGAACTCCTTATTGCCAAATTCAGACTTAAATTGAAGAAAGTAGGGAAAACCACCAGACCATTCAGGTATGACCTAAATCAAATCCCTTATGATTATACAGTGGAAATGAGAAATAGATTTAAGGGCCTAGATCTGATAGATAGAGTGCCTGATGAACTATGGAATGAGGTTCGTGACATTGTACAGGAGACAGGGATCAAGACCATCCCCATGGAAAGGAAATGCAAAAAAGCAAAATGGCTGTCTGGGGAGGCCTTACAAATAGCTGTGAAAAAAGAGAAGCAAAAAGCAAAGGAGAAAAGGAAAGATATAAACATCTGAATGCAGAGTTCCAAAGAATAGCCAGAAGAGATAAGAAAGACTACTTCAGCGATCAATGCAAAGAAATAGAGGAAAACAACAGAATAGGAAAGCTAGGGATCTCTTCAAGAAAATCAGGGATACCAAAGCAACATTTCATGCAAAGATGGGCACAATAAAGGACAGAAATGGTATGGACCTAACAGAAGCAGAAGATATTAAGAAGAGATGGCAAGAATACACAGAAGAACTGTACAAAAAAGATCTTCACGACCCAGATAATCACTGTGGTGTGATCACTGACCTAGAGCCAGACATCCTGGAATGTGAAGTCAAGTGGGCCTTAGAAAGAATCACTATGAACAAAGCTAGTGGAGGTGATGGAATTCCAGTTGGGCTTTTCCAAATCCTGAAAGCTGATGCTGTGAAAGTGCTGCACTCAATATGCCAGCAAATTTGGAAAACTCAGCAGTGGCCACAGGACTGGAAAAGGTCAGTTTTCATTCCAATCCCAAAGAAAGGCAATGCCAAGGAATGCTCAAGCTACCACACAATTGCACTCATCTCACACGCTAGTAAAGTGATGCTCAAGATTCTCCAAGCCAGGCTTCAGCAATACGTGAACCGTGAACTTCCTGATGTTCAAGCTGGTTTTAGAAAAGGCAGAGGAACCAGAGATCAAATTGCCAACATCCGCTGGATCATGGAAAAAGCAAGAGAGTTCCAGAAAAGCATCTATTTCTGCTTTATTGACTATGCCAAAGCCTTTGACTGTGTGGATCACAATAAATGGTGGAAAATTCTGAAAGAGATGGGAATACCAGACCACCTGATCTGCCTCTTGAGAAATTTGTATGCAGGTCAGGAAGCAACAGTTAGAACTGGACATGGAACAACAGACTGGTTCCAAATAGGAAAAGGAGTTCGTCAAGGCTGTATATTGTCATCCTACTTATTTAACTTCTATGCAGAGTACATCATGAGAAACGCTCTCCTGGAAGAAACACAAGCTGGAATCAAGATTGCCGGGAGAAATATCAATAACCTCAGATATGCAGATGACACCACCCTTATGGCAGAAAGTGAAGAGGAACTCAAAAGCCTCTTGATGAAGGTGAAAGAGGAGAGTGAAAAACTTGGCTTAAAGCTCAACATTCAGAAAACGAAGATCATGGCATCTGGTCCCATCACTTCATGGCAAATAGATGGGGAAACAGTGGAAACAGTGTCAGACTTTATTTTTTTGGGCTCCCAAATCACTGCAGATGGTAACTGCAGCCATGAAATTAAAAGACGCTTACTCCTTGGAAGGAAAGTTATGACCAACCTAGATAGCATATTCAAAAGCAGAGACATTACTTTGCCAACAAAGGTCCGTCTAGTCAAGGCTATGGTTTTTCCTGTGGTCATGTATGGATGTAGTAGTTGGACTGTGAAGAAGGCTGAGCGCCGAAGAATTGATGCTTTTGAACTGTGGTGTTGGAGAAGACTCTTGAGAGTCCCTTGGACTGCAAGGAGATCAACCAGTCCATTCTGAAGGAGATCAGCCCTGGGATTTCTTTGGAGGGAATGATGCTAAAGCTGAAACTCCAGTACTTTGGCCACCTCATGCGAAGAGTTGACTCATTGGAAAAGATTCTGATGCTAGGAGGGATTGGGGGCAAGAGGAGAAGGGGACGACAGAGGATGAGATGGCTGGATGGCATCACCGATTCTACGGACATGAGTCTGAGTGAACTCCGGGGGTTGGTGATGGACAGGGAGGCCTGGCGTGCTGCGATTCTTGGGGTCGCAAAGAGTCGGACAAGTCTGAGCGACTGATCTGATCTGATCTGATACTGTGTTGGTGTTTTTCTTTCTGGTTTACTTCACTCTGTATAATAGGCTCCAGTTTCATCCACCTCATTAGAACCTATTGAAATGTATTATTTTTAATAGCTGAGTAACATTCCACTCTGTATGTACCACAGCTTCCTTATCCATTCATCGGCTGATGGACATCTTGGTTGCTTCCATGTCCTAGCTATTGCAAACAGTGCTGCGATGAACACTGGGGTACTCGTGTCTCTTTCAATTCTGGTTTCCTCGGTGTGTATGCCCAGCAGTGGGATTGCTGGGTCGTATGGCAATTCTATTTCCAGTTTTTTAAGCAATCTCCACACTGTTCTCCATAGTGGCTGTACTAGTTTGTGTTCCCACCAGCAGTGTAAGAGGGTTCCCTTTTCTCCACACCCTCTCCAGCATTTATTGTTTGTAGATTTTTGATAGCAGCCATTCTGACCGGTGTGAGATGGTGCCTCATTGTGGTTTTGATTTGCATTTCTCTGATAATGAGTGATGTTGAGCATCTTTTCATATGTTTGTTAGCCATCTGTATGTCTTCTTTGGAGAAATGTTTGTTTAGCTCTTTGGCCTATTTTTTTGGGTCATTTATTTTTCTGGAATTGAGCTGCAGGAGTTGCTTGTATATTTTTGATATTAGTTGTTTGTCAGTTGCTTCATTTGCTATTACTTTCTCCCATTTTGAAGGCTGTCTTTTTACCTTGCTTATAGTTTCCTTCATTGTGCAAAAGCTTTTAAGTTTAATTAGGTCCCATTTGTTACTTTTGCTTTTATTTCCATGACTCTGGGAGGTGGGTCATAGAGGATCCTGCTGTGATTTATGTCAGAGAGTGTTTTGCCTATGTTTTCCTGTAGGAGTTTTGTAGTTTCTGGTGTTACATTTAGATCTTTAATCCATTTTGAGTTTATTTTTGTGTCTGGTGTTAGAAAGTGTTCTAGTTTCATTCTTTCACAGGTGATTGACTAGTTTTCCCAGCACCACTTGCTGAAGAGTTGTCTTTTCTCCATTGTGTATTTTTGTCTCCCTTGTCAAAGATAAGGTGTCCATAGGTGCGTGGATTTATCTCTGATCTTTCTATTTTGTTCCACTGATATATATTTCTGTCTTTGTGCCAGTGCCAGACTGTCTTGATGACTGTAGCTTTATAGTATAGTCTGAAGTCAGGCAGGTTGATCCCTCCAGTTCCATTCTTCTTTCTCAAGATTGCTTTGGCTATTTGAGGTTTTTTGTATTTCCATACAAATTGTGAAATTATTAGTTCAAGTTCTCTGAAAAATACCATAGTCTACCAGTATTTTTAAATTCAAACTTATAAGACTTAAAAATACTTTACAAATTTGATATCACATTGCATACAACATTCTGTAGCTCATTTTTTAAATTAAGCAATATATAGTGAACAGCTTCCCCCACCAAAAATACTCTTCCCTAATATGATTTATCATATCCTTGTATGACATACAAATATATTTTTCTTAATTATACTATGTAGTTGGACATTTGGGTTGGTTTGTTTTTTTCCAATTTCGTAACTGCAGAAGAAGCCCAAATTGGTCCTTCTTGTTTCTATAAGATACTGAGTTGTTTTTCAGAGAAAACAATAAAAAAAAAATGCAAGTCATACAGCAAAAGCATGCACAGAGAAATTTTGACTTTGAATAATGCCAAGAACCAAAGTCTTCTCCCCACCTCCCACCCCCACCACATAATCAAAGAACTAGGACACGGCAAGAACCTAAAGACAGGAATCTTTCAGAAGCGAAGAGTTCACTGGCCAGGAAGATCATGTGCTGAAGTCCCTTAATCATACCATAAATAACAAAGTTCCAAATCTTCCAATCAAAACACTGTCCACCAGCACTTCCATGTATCAGCCTTCCTCCTTTTATAAAAAATCTGACTAAATGCCAGATGGAGAGTCTGCCTCCTTTCTCTTTGTTGGTCAACCTTGCAATAAAACTCTTTCTTTTCTCAAAACCTAGTGCTGTACCACTGGCTTCTATGGGTGTTGACAAGTGGGCCCTTTGCTTGGTAACAACTTTAGCTATTATAAATAAAATGAAAACGATACTAAACATTTGTATTTGGGCTTTCCTGGTGGCTCAGCTGGTAAAGAATCTGCCTGCAACGTGGGAGACCTGGGTTCAATCCCTGGGTTGGGAAGATCCCCTGGAGAAGAGAAAGGCTAACCACTCCAGTATTCTGGCATGGAGAATTCCACGGACTGTATAGTCCATGCAGTCACAAAGAGGCAGACACAACTGAATGACTTTCACTCACAAACATTTGTAATACACATATTTCATCCATTACTCTAACTGCTTTCTTAGCATGTGTTCTTAAAAAGAGTGGCCCATAAATAGGTAAACCCTTTGTAACACAATGTGAAACTGCCCTCCAGAAAGATGGTTGTCTTAAGCTGCCCCTAGTGGTGTCTATGAGTTCTTCGCTCCATTCACCCTTCTCCTGAGATTTTTAAGAGATGCAAGATTCAGACAAATGAAGACAAAAAAAACCCATCAGTTTTATTACTGATAAAAACTGAACTGGAAGATGATGCTGAAGGTTTGCAGTCAAACTGGATTGTTATCTGATTTCTAAACCAGTCAGATTTACAGCCTCCCTCCCTGGACCAAGTGCACTTCCACAAGCTGCCCTCTGGGGTCCCGCCCAGCAAGCTGAACATATAGAAGATTAGAGGCTTCCAGAAGGTGAGCCTGCTCAGAACCAGAAAAGGGAAAGACTTTAGATGCACATTCTTGGTTCTCCAAAATACACCAAGTCACCCCCTTCTCCCTTGGGAATCAGAGGACAGTGAGAGAGCTGGGAAGAAAGAAGCCAGAAGTGTTAATCAAGTTGATGTCCTTCCATGTGTAAATATGAGTCAAAACAAATGGAGGTTCTGCCCAAATGTTTGCTAATATTCTACATGGAATTGTTTAGCTTTAAAAAGTAATTTTCTACCTTGATAGGGAAAAATAAGAGTCTCATTTGATTTTATTATTTTGTTTTTGTTTGGGTTTATAGGCTGAGAGTTGGACTGTGAATAAAGCTGAGCACCCAAGAATTGATGCTTTTGAACTGTGGTGCTGGAGAAAACTCTTGAGAGTCCCTTGAACTGTAAGGAGATCCAACCAGTCCATTCTAAAGGAGATCAGTTCTGGGTATTCATTGGGAGGACTGATGCTGAAACTGAAACTCCAATACTTTGGCCACCTCATGCAAAGAGTTGACTCATTGGAAAGGACTCTGATGCTGGGAGGGATTGGGGGCAGGAGGAGAAGAGGACGACAGAGGATGAGATGGCTGGATGGCATCACTGACTTGATGGACGTGAGTCTGAGTGAACTCCGGGAGTTGGTGATGGACAGGGAGGCCTGGTGTGCTGCGATTCATGGGGTCGCAAAGAGTCGGACATGACTGAGTGACTGAAATGAACGGAACTGAACTGAATTGAGATATAATTGACGTTGTTTAGTGCCATATCTTTTGCAACCCCATGGACTATAGCCCGCCAGTCTCCTCTGTCCATGGGATTTCTCAGACAATATTTGAGAAATATGCAGCACTGCATAAACTTAAGCTGTGTGACATAAAGATTTGACTTACATACATCATGAAATGATGATGACAACAACTTTAATGGATATCCATCTTCTCATATATGTACAACATTAATGAAATAAAAAATATATATATATTTTTCCATGTGATGAAAAACCTTAGGAAAAAGGGTTATTTTAATGCATTCCTTTGGTTATTAGAAGGTTAACTTTTTTATTCTTTCATGAATTTTTTCTTCAAGATTTTTAACTGTGTTTATTTGGAGAGTCAGTTTTTTAAATTTATTTTTATTTTTAATTGGAGGATAATTGTTTTACAATGTTGTCTTGTTTTCTGCCATACATCAATGTAATCAGTTATAGGTGTACATCTGTTTCCTCACTCTTGAACCTCCCTTCCACTTTCCACCCCATCCCACTCCTCTAGGTTGTCACAGAGCACCAGGTTGAGCTCCCTATGTCAGGCAGTAAATTCCACCAGGTTCCTCTTGTCCATGAAATTCTCCAGGCAAGAATATTGGAGTAGGTTGCCATTTCCTTCTCCAGAGGATCTTCTCGACCCAAGGATCAAACCCAGTCTCCCACATAGCAGGCAGATTCTTTACCTTTTGAGCCACCAGGGAAGCCTAGTAAATTCCCACTGGTGTCTGTTTTACATATGGTAATATACATGTTTGAGTGCTACTTGGAGAGACAGCTTTGATGTTGATCTGTAATACATGATATGGAAGGATGATAATAATTTGCTATATCCTTTACCAAAATTTTCTGTTTTTCATTTGCCTTTTATTTTTTAATGAAAATAGCTTTTATTCCTTTTTATTAAATTGAAAAATAACTGAAAGTATAAGAAAAAAAGTGAGAAATCTCAAGTAATTTCCCAACTTGGAGACACCTGATAAGATTTTATTGTATATTCTCCCAGATTGGATAGAAGAACATACAGACAGATGACTGGATAGAAATGTGTATGTATAAACAGGCACATATATATTTTATAAAAGTTGCATCACATTTGCTATTTTATAGCCTGCAACATTTGTGTTACTGTCCTTACAAATTCATCTTGATACATGTGTCAGTTTTTCCTTAGGACATATTCCTAGAATGTTTATATTTTTATGTAAAGAAGTGAATTCATTTTTTTACAACTGAACAGTGTATGCTGTTAACCATATGCATAACTTCAATAAGGTGGAGGAGACGAGAGAGATTTTTCTCAGTTCAGTTCAGGTTAGTCACTCAGTCGTGTCCTACCCTTTGCGACCCCATGGACTGCAGCATGCCAGGCCTCCCTGTCCATCACCAGCTCCCAAAGTCTACCCAAACTCATGTCCATTGAGTCAGTGATATCATCCAACCATCTCATCCTCTTTTGTCCCCTTCTCCTCCTGCCCTCAATCTTTCCCAGCATCAGCTCAGGCTGCTGCTGCTAAGTCACTTCAGTTGTGTCCAACTCTGTGCAACCTCATAGACAGCAGCCCACCAGACTCCTCTGTCCATGGGATTTTCCAGACAGGAGTACTGGAATGGGTTGCCATTGCCTTCTCCATACTCATGTAGAGCCACCTCCATTATCAACACCACTCAATAGTGGTACCTGTGTTACAGAGGTTGAACTTATATTATACATCACAATCACCCAAAGTCCACACTTTACCTTAGAGATAATTACTGCTATTGCACATTCTGTGAGTTTGGGCAAACATATAATGACATGAATCCATCACTATAATATCATAGAATATTTCACCATCCCAAAAATCCTCTGTGCTCTGCCTATTCATCTTTTCTTCCCTAGCAATCATTAATCTTTTTACTGTCTACATTTTTAACTTTTCCAGAGATCAAATGTGTGTGTGTTCAGTAGCTCAGCCATGTCCAGACTCTTTGTGACACCATGGACTGCAGCCTGCTAGACACCTCTGTCCACGAATTTTCCAGTCAAGAAGACTGGAGTGGGTTGCCATTTCTTAGTCCAGGGGATCTTCCTGACCCAGGGATCGAACCCAAGTCTCTTATAACTTCCGCATTGGCAGGCAGATTCTTTACCACTAGCATCACCTGAGAAGCCCATAGAGATCAAATAGTTGAAATCAAAACATCCATAGCCTTTTCAAACTGACTTCTTTCACTTAGCAATATGCATTTCAGATTCCTTCATATCTTTTCATGACTTCATAACTATTTCTTTTTATTACTAAATTCTATTCCATTGTCTGGATGTTCCACAATTTATTTGTCCATTTACCTATGAAAGGACATCTCAAGTGCTTCCAAGTTTTGGCAATTACGAGCAAAGTGTCTATAAACATCCTGATGCAGATTTTTATAGAGACTTAAGTTTTCAAACTCTTTGAGTAAATACCAAGGAGAGAAATTACTAGATCTTATGACAAGAGTATGTTTAGTTTGTAAGAAACTGCCAAACTGCCTTCCAAAGTAACTATATTATCTTGCATTTGGAGCCTGGCCGGCTATAGTCCATGGAGTCCCAAAGAGTCAGACATGACTGAGCATGCACTGTGCTGTATTGTATAAGAGTTACTGTTTTTCCACATCCTCACGGGCATTAACTGCCGTCAGTGTTCATACTGTAGCCATTCTAATAGATGCACAGCAGTATCTCATTATTTTCATTTTCCTGGTGACATATGATATGGGACATCTTTTCATATGCTTATTTGCCATTTATGTATCTTTCCTATGATGTGTCTGTTAAGGTCTATGACTCATTTTTTAATCAAGTTATTTTCTTTAGTTGCTCAGTCATGTCTGACTCTTTGTGATGCATCAGACTATAGCCCACCAGGCTTCCCTGTCCATGGAATTCTCCAGGCAAGAATACTGAAGTGAGTTGCCATTCCCTTCTCCAGGGGATCTTCCTGACTCAGGAATTGAACCCATGTCTCCTGCATTGACAGGAGGATTCTTTACCACTGAGCCCCCTGAGGAGCCCTTTTTAAGAGCTCTGTATATACTTTGGCTAACTGTCCTTTCCTGGAGAATCCCAGGGACGGAGGAGCCTGGTGGGCTGCCGTCTATGGGATCACACAGAGTCGGACACAACTGACGTGACTTAGCAGCAGCAACTGTCCTTTATCAGATATGGCATTTGAAAATATTTTTCTCCCAGTCTATGGCTCATCTTCTCATTCCCTTGGCATTGTCTTTTACAAAGGCAAAATTTTCAATTTTAATGAAATCCAGCTTATCAGTGGTTTCTTTTATGGATCATATCTTTGGTGGTGTACATAAAAAGACATCACCATATCCAAGGTCATCTAGGTTTTCTCCTCTATTATCATATAAGAGATTGGAGTTTTATATTTTTGTGCTTTACATTTAGGTCTATGGTTCACTTTGAGTTAATTTTTGTGAGAGTGTAAGGTCTGTGTCTAGATTCTTTTTTTTCTTGCATGTGGATATCATTATTTCAAGCACCGTTTATTGAAGAGACTGTCTTTGCTTCACTGTATTGCTTTTGCTCTTTTATCAGGCATCAACTGGCTATATCTGTGAGGGTCTATTTCTGAGCTCTCTACTCTGTTCCATTGATGTTTTCCTGTATTCCTTTTTTTTTTTTTTTTTTTTTGGTCTATTCATATACTGCACTGTGCTGATTACTGTGGCTTAATAGTAAGCCTTACTGATAGGTAATGTCAGTCATTCTCCTGTTATATTGTACTTCCTATTCTGGGTTGGTCAGCTATTTTACCCATAGAATTTAAGTATTAATAACTTCTTTCTCTTACAGACCAAGGCTCAGATGAACTGGAAACAGAAAGCAAAGAGGGGGAGAGGGTTGATGGAGGAAGGTAATAGATTTGATGAACATATTCTGAGAAGTCAGTTTGGCCTTAATTCATTAGCTTCCTTACCTTCTTAACAGAGACTTGCTAGTGACTTTCCATTTATTCCCACAAACACACCCTCCCTTTCATGGTTTACAGCTCACAATGTGAACACATTTCTCTTTTGGCATATAGAACAGAGCTGTTGCTGCTGCTGCTGCTGCTAAGTCGTTTCAGTCTTGTCCAACTCTGTGCGACCCCATAGACAGCAGCCCACCAGGCTTTCCCGTCCCTGGGATTCTCCAGGCAAGAACACTGGAGTGGGTTGCCATTTCCTTCTCCAATGTATGAAAGTGAAAAGTGAAAGTGAAGTCGCTCAGTCGTGTCTGACTCTAGCAACCCCATGGACTGCAGCCTACCAGGCTCCTCCATCCATGGGATTTTCTAGGCAAAAGTACTGGAGTGGGGTGCCACTGCCTTCTCCAAGAGAACAGAGCTAGGGAATCCCTTTTAGTTACTGGTCTCCATTGGGAACACAACATCCAAAACTTACTTCATTGAGCCTGAGACAATCACATTTGTTATTAATGGGTGTGTCATTTGCTCCTTTGGATATGAGATGATTTGTCTGGAGCTTTTTCATTTCCATGAAGTTTCCTTAGAAACATTTGCCTTGTAGAAGAATACACTTGCATGGCAAATGGGGGTTTGGAATAAAGGTCATTCAGGAGGTTTTAGCTGAATGAACCCAAATAGAATGCAACCATGATGTGCTCTACGTTAATTACATAGATAATATCTAGAAGGTAACTGATATCTTCTAGAAGGGAAACATGCAAAAACTAAAAGACCAATTTTACCTAATTCAGTTAAAAAATAAAATAGAATTCAAAATCTATTGACATTAATAGGTGAATTATTGGGGACAGATATTTATTCAGAATCTAGGAAATTTAATTGAACTCTTCATTCAAATATAAAACATGTCCTTATTTTTTTTTAAAGCTCCTTTTATCTTATCCTTTTGCCTTAGGTATCTCAGGGATTCTCTGCTGCACAGAACCACATGGTTAGCAGGAGATCAATAACATTTATTGAGAAGATTCCAGTTTTGTCTTTTCCATTAGCACTAAGCTTTGTTTTTCTCTTATACTCTTCATTAATGTTGGGTAGATGTATTTTTTCATCTTTGGATTTTTTCCTTACTTCTGAACCACATGAAACCTCTTCTAATTACTTTCTTCTTTTTAAGTGTTCATGATTCATATCTGTAATGGAAAAATTATAAAATACAGGTAAGAAGAAAAGGTGAATACATTCAAAATTCTACTACTAAAAGATAACCACTATTTCAGTATTGGTTATTCTTGACCTGTGTATCATATATTAATATATAAAATGTAAACAAAAATGATATTTGATTCTACATATTCCTCTGTACCTGCTTTCATTTCAACATTGTCTGTGTTGATAAATATGGACTCATATTCTAATTTTAAAAGATTCCATAAATTTTCATCATATATATGTGATAATATAGTAAATCTTTATTGTTGAATATTAAGATTGCTTCAACTTATAAAAATGTCTTTTAAAAAATACCTTTGCATGTTTTTTTCTTCCATAAGATATATTTCTAGAAGAGAATTACTGGATTTAAGAGTAGGAAATTTTTAAGGCTTTTGGTGCCTTTTTATCAAATTATTGTTTGAAAGGCTATGACAATTGCACTTCCACCTGGATTATGTAACAGCTCTTATATACTTACACTCCATCAATACCAAGTATTTATGTACTTATGCTAATTTACTCCTAAAGGGAATATTTTTATTACCAAAGTGGTTGCTATGGGTTAAAAGGACAAAGAAAGAGATCAATATCATTTTTGAGAATTATGAAAGAACTATTGGTTATTCTCCACTTACTGAACCATCATGGAGCCCCATCACAATCTCTAACTTGAATTAATATAAATGCATATTTGTAATTATTTCTGTAGCTTAAGTGAAATGTATTAAGAATTGTTTGTTTTCAGCAAAGTCACTGGTAAAGCTGAGACTACTATTCATTTCAAGATCCTGCAATTATCAATCTAAAAAGCTTTTAACCAAGTCCCTAAGGCTGCATACTGGCATCCTTTCCCAGTGGTTAATGAGATAAGCAACATAGAAAAGAAGCTTAAATTGAGCTGCCAGTTTAAGACATGAGATTTCTGCCATCTTCTGACTGAAACTCGACCCAGCTTTTTTGTTTCTATATAGGTGATTCTTCACCAATATTCTTCAAAATGGAAAGATTATCAGACATTTTCTTTAGCTGAATCTCTAGGTCCTTGATATGGCAAAAGGGAAAAATAAAATTTTGCAGATTTTCCCATGCCCAGTTATGATTAAAAAATAATAGTGAAAATTCCGGGGTGGTCCAGTGGCTAAGACTTCACATTCCCAATGCCCGGGTTTGATCCCTGGTCAGGGAACTAGATCCTTCATGCCACAACTAAAGATTCTGGTGCAGCCAAATAAATAAATACATGTTAAAAATAAATTAATTTTAAAAATAATAGTAACATAATGTTAAAATGAGATCTTTTTATCTCAATTTTGGTTACATAGCAGATATCAAACTGCAAGTTCAGCCTATAAAAAGGGTGAGAGAGTGGATATAAAGACAGAACTCATAGAGAAATTTCCTTGGAAAGAGTTTGGCTTTCCTGTGAAATCCCAACCTACACCACCAAATGAGAAAAGGGTTTATCTCTGTCCCCTTTAGCTACTGAAGGGGCATTCACTGGCTTCCACAAGAGGTTTCGATCAGGTATCTAAAGTTGAAGAACTGTAAGAAAGGTTGCCTTAAGCCTCATGTGAGAAAGATGGAAGTGACCTGCATGCAGAAGATAAAAGCCACTGCATTGCTCTGAGCCAGCACTCTCAGGCTGTCATGGTGAGACACAAGTGTCTGTTCTTTGTGGGCCTGATACGAACCAGACAAGGGAGAAGGCCAGGCTGGAGCTATGTTAAGCCCCTTCTGGAGGAATATCTAGAAGGGTGAAGAACTCCAATAAGGAGAATCTGCTGAAGAGACAGCTGGGAAACAAGGGACTAGGATGGCATGATGAGGAGGGGTGGAGAGAAAAAGCCAAAGCACTGCCTGCATCAAAGGAGCGGCACTGAGGCCACAGAAGCCCCCCAAAAGTGAGTCCCCTTGAAGATCATGAAGCCCTATGGCCAAGGACAGAAACAGCAGCGGCTCCTTGGTCAGGAAGTAAACAGACAGCAGAGACCCTGGAAGCTGATGGCTCATAAATTAGACAAAGTCCAACCTTTCAATTATCATATAAGTGAAAATCAATATTGGATTGGATATTTTAAACTTGTGATCCAGACTTAAAGTTAATGAGACAAAATTGTCTCTTGGGACCTGACAGAGATGAACTTTTATCAAGGAAAAGGACATTATTTCCTCTCCAAAAGAAAAAAAAATTAAGAGAACAATGGCAGACTTAATGATAGTGTTGAGCCTAGGATAGCTCACCACAAAATATGTCTCAAGCACATATGGATCACATTGAATTAAAGTTACTTAAGAAACGGCTGATGCCAAAGGTGGCCAGTCTCTCTTCATACTACTGGCCCAAATTTTCCCTCAACACTCAGCTCAAGTCCCACCTCCCTTAGGAGAAGTCTCCGTGATATTTCCCTTTCTGGGCTTCTGTGTGGCTTTGTCTATGCCCCTGAGCTGGTGTTTTGTAACTTTTAGATGCCTCTAACTAGGCACTGTCTGTTATATGACCCTCATGGCCTCTCTTAACAAGGTTGAGATCGAGGACCTTGCCTTGTTCCTCTCCATATCGTCTATAGTTACGCACCCTTACTGTGTAGAACACATTGAGAAAGAATGAAATCAACAGCCAGATGGAGAAGCACCACGGAACTTAGCTATATAGCAGGTTCCAAAAGACGGCCAAGAATTTCCCTCACAAGGGGAAGAGCTGATACTCAAAATACTGAAGCAAAGTAGACTCCCAACCAGTCAGAATGGTCACTACCTGTAATGGTTGCAAGTATTGGCTGAATGTTCTCCCTGCCTAAGGGGATACTAGTTAGGACATTAATATAGGAACATGTGCTCTTCAATTAAATAAATTGCATTGAATCATGTGGCTGTTTAACCACAGAAAAATTTTCTTTGACTCTCTGGACCCAATCTCCTCATCTATAAAGAATATGTAAAAATAGTACTTTCTTCACAGTGTTAAGAAGATGAAATATTCTAGAATAGACACACAATTAGAATTATACCAAGTACACAAATGCTCAGTGAGCATTGGTTATATTTGTTAATTTCTCTGAGTTACAAGGTCAAGTCTGTGCACTCAGGATGGCAGGAGGCACCAGGCAGAGGTGAAACTTGCAGTTAGACTGTCTAAGTCTGTTTATCAGTTGACTGTTGTTGTAGCAAAACCCCTGCTAGACAGTAACAGAGGGACAGACTCCTAAACACAGGAATGAGGCTGGGAGGTCTAAGCATCTCCTGGCATTTCACACTGAGGTTTCATCCAGATACAGCAAATGCTGGGCTTAGAGCAACATGATTTACTCCAGAATTCAGCCACCAGTGAGGAAATAATATATGACAAAGTCTTCTAACCCAGACTGAGGGATGGAGTTGGGTGCTAATCTATGGGATGATGGTCATTGGTGTCTATAGCTAAGCAGAGTGGAAGAAAGGACCTTACAAAATCTGGGTGTTCAGGAGGATAGTGTTGATGGTGATAATGATGATGAAAGAATCATTTAATTACTCGTCTCATCAAAACATTTTCTTGAGGGCCTACTATGATCTAGGCTCTATGCTTTACAATGAGAATCCAATAGAGAACAAGATAGACATGATCTTGCAGGTCCAGATGAATTCTGTGTTGTATGCCAAATGTATCACCCTTAAAAACATATAATGACAACATGGAAAGGTAAATGTTCCTTACGTTGAAAGGAAGCTGCTGGCTTTCACAAACTTGTTTGGCTGGTTTCCTAAAAATCAGGGTAGGAAATATTTAGATTATAAATTTTACAATCTGACTCCAAACATCTCAACCCCATGCAGCACCTAATACTCTAATACTTGTAAATCCAAATCATAAAAAAGGATTTTTTTAAAAAGTAAAAATAAAATTCTTACTCCTTGGGAGTGCTAATCATGCAGGGCAGATATGATGTGCATATATGAATAGAAATATCCATCTTAGCACATTTCATTTTTCCCCTTAGATAACTGCATATTGAATTTTTTTCTTTCCTCTAGGGTAAGTTCTAAAAGGTTCTTGAAAATAAACATTCTGTGCCCGGTACAGAAAAACTTTGTTCTCTTCTCTTTGTCTTCTGTCTGTTCATTTTTCGTAAGAAATCTTGCTTTTTAATAATGTACTCAAGGAAGGAGTGTACATTCTGCCTCCCTAAATTCTACTTTTCCAAACGGAGCCAGAAGGGTCAGAGACAGAGCAGAGGAGAGACTCCAGAGCTTCAGGCCAGTGGCACCTTCAAGAGCCAGCATGACATCCACAATTTGAATTTTGTGAAATTAAATTTGTCTACAGTGATAGATGCTTGGGAAATAGAGAATTTCGCATCAACACTGTTCAACATACACCCCCGAACCACCCCTCTCCCACACACACTTCTGTTCTTAACCCTTTAACTGGGCAGAACATGAAAGATGCACACTTAATTTAAAAAAATCTTTTTCTTCCTCTGGCCTCCTAATGAGCCGATCATCTCTCACACCTGAAGGAGTAAATGCCATCCTTTTCAAGCATCAGGTAGCAAACAGTTTCCCAGCAGGTGTGTGGTAGCTCAGCTTGAAACCCAGCTGGTTATCAGGTTCAAGAAAATGAAACTGGGAAAAGGAGTTCCATCTCCTGCTTTAATCAGGGACTCTCTCGGCAGCCAGCAGGCTGTCTGCATTTGTACTTGCCCGTTTTCTCACTTGAAGGAAAATGGAGGGTGCTCATGAGAAGAGAATGAAAGCAACTCACAGGTGGACAGTGACCCAGCCGTGTTGGGACTGTGGCTTCCCTTTATGACCTTCCTGTTACACAAGGGCTTTGCTTTTTCTCATCCTAACTCTGTGAGCTTCCCTAGCCTTGGGCCCTGGTAACAGATGTGCAAATAGTTTTTAAATCCACTCTAAACATCACTGTGCCCTACGCAAAATATTTGCTTCAGAAATGTTAGATCATGATCATAAAAATAGAGGATGGGAACATGAGAAAATCCAATAGAAATATCCCAATTGTATTCATGAAAATGAAAGTCGCATCGCATCTGATTCTTTGCAACCCAGGGGCTGCAAAGAATCAAACATGACTCGAATTCTCCAGGCCAGAAACCCTGGAGTGGGTGGAATTCTCCAGGCCAGAAATACTGGAGTGGGTAGCCTTTCCCCTTCTCCAGAGGATCTTCCCAACCCAGGGATCAAACCCATCTCCTGTATTGCTGGTGGATTCTTTACCAGCTGAGCCACAGTTCAGTTCAGTTCAGTCGCTCAGTCGTGTCCGACTCTTTGCGACCCCATGAATCGCAGCACGCCAGGCCTCCCTGTCCATCACCAACTCCCGGAGTTCACTCAGACTCAGGTCCATCGAGTCAGTGATGCCATCCAGCCATCTCATCCTCTGTCGTCCCCTTTTCCTCCTGCCCCTGATCCCTGCCAGCATCAGAGTCTTTTCCAATGAGTCAACTCTTCGCATGAGGTGGCCAAAGTACTGGAGTTTCAGCTTCAGCATCATTCCTTCCAAAGAAATCCCAGGGCTGATCTCCTTCAGAATGGACTGGTTGTATCTCCTTGCAGTCCAAGGGACTCTCAAGAGTCTTCTCCAACACCACACTTCAAAAGCATCAATTCTTCTGTGCCCAGCCTTCTTCACAGTCCAACTCTCACGTCCATACACGACCACAGGAAAAACCATAGCCTTGACTAGATGAACCTTTGTTGGCAAAGTAATGTCTCTGCTTTTGAATATTCTATCTAGGTTGGTCATAACTTTCCTTCCAAGGAGTAAGCGTCTTTTAATTTCATGGCTGCAGTCACCAACTGTAGTGATTTTGGAGCCCAGAAAAATAAAATCTGACACTGTTTCCACTGTTTCCCCATCTATTTCCCATGAAGTGATGGGACCGGATGCCATGATCTTCATTTTCTGAATGTTGAGCTTTAAGCCAACTTTTTCACTCTCCACTTTCACTTTCATCAAGAGGCTTTTGAGTTCCTCTTCACTTTCTGCCATAAGGGTGGTGTCATCTGCATATCTGAGGTTATTGATGTTTCTCCCAGCAATCTTGATTCCAGTTTGTGTTTCTTCCAGTCCAGCGTTTCTCATGATGTACTCTGCATAGAAGTTAAATAAGCAGGGTGATAATATACAGCCTTGACGTACTCCTTTTCCTATTTGGAACCAGTCTGTTGTTCCATGTCCAGTTCTAACTGTTGCTTCCTGACCTGCATACACATTTCTCAAGAGGCAGGTCAGGTGGTCTGGTATTCCTATCTCTTTCAGAATTTTCCACAGTTTATTGTGATCCACACAGTCAAAGGCTTTGGCATAGTCAATAAAACAGAAATAGATGTTTTTCTGGAACTCTCCTGCTTTTTCCATGATCCAGCTGAGCCACAGGGGAAGCCCAAAAATATCGGAGTGGGTGGCCCACCCGTTCTCCAGGGGATCTTCCAGACCCAAGAATGGAATCAGGGTCACGAGCATTGGCATTGCAGGTGGATTCTTTACCACCTGAGCTATCAGGAAAGCCCTAATTGTATTCATACATTCAAACAAACCTTTGAATGTTAAATAGCTATTGAGTGATTACTGTGGGGCAGACACTGACAATCTTCACAAAAAAGAATAAAAACAATCAGAGACCTGCCCAATGGAAGTTACATTGAAATGGGAAAAATAAATCAAATGAATGTGAATTTGTAGTAGTGATCAATGCCAATAAGAAGCTCCAGGTGCCAAAGACAGGAATTTTAGGATTTCATCTAGACTTAGAGGTCTGGAGTGGGGGTGGGGCACTTCCCTGGTGCTCAGAAGGTAAAGAATCTGCCTGCAATGACGGAGACGCAAGTTCAGTCCCCAAGAAGGGAAGATCCCCTGGAGAAAGGAATGGACATAGACAAAGAATCTCAAGGACAGAGTAGCCTAGTGGGCTACTGTCCACGAGGTCGCTAAGAGTTGGATCCCACTGAGCGACTAACACACAGGGGTCTGGGAGGTCTTTTCTGGGCAAGAGCAATTGACCTGAGATCTAAAGGATAAAGAAAAATTACTAGAGGTGGAGGATGGAGGGAAGAGGAAAGTATATTTCCAACACATGAAAGAGCATGGGCAAATTTCTGAGGTCAGAAGCAACACTGTGAGAACTGAAGACCCAAGCAGGGGGACTGCTGAGGGCCAGGGGGACACAGTATGAGATAAGGCTGAAAGGCATTTGTATCCAGTGTTAAGGATTTGGGACTCAATTCTAGAAGCAAGGGAAACCACTGAAGATTTTTTTCTGAGGGTGTAGAGGGAACAGCTTTGCATTTCAGAGTGCTGCCTCTGGTTGCTACAGTGAGAATAGATTGGAGGCAATCAAGTTTTTAAAGCAGTCTAGGCCAAACAGTTGGGGGCTTGACCTACTACTGACAATACAATGGAAAAAAAGTAAGTAGAGCCTAGTTGTATTTAAGAAGTAATTGGTGTATTATTTTGATTATTCACAACTCAATTTTTATTCATTAATTCTCTAGACAAACATTTATTAAATGCATATGTGCTAGACATGGAAGAATTAGTACAATGAACAAAGATACAGATATAATTGGAAACATCCATTTAGCAGGGCAGTCGAGAGTGTGGGCTTCAGAGTCAAATGGGCTGGTTTGAATTCTGACCACGCTTCTAAAGGGGAGCAGAATATGCAATCCCAAAATATGCCACTTTGGCATGTGGATCATTTTGTGCTGAAGGCAGTCAAGATCAGCAGAGTCAAGAAAAATGTCTACTTCTCCCATAACTCCCTAAAAGAATTTTTACTGAGGGCCTGGCTGGGAAAAAGAGCTAATACCAGAGGTTAACTTTTTAATCTGAAATAGCAGGATGGACATCTAATTACCAAACATCTGCTCATTTTATTGCACTGTGATTTTCCCTCCTCCCTGCCTTAAACTCCAGGCCCCTGTTCCATTCCTTAGCTCAGGATGGCACAACTTGTGTCAACGTGCCCTTGGGTCTCACATCTTTGGGACTCTCATATACATAAAATTAAATTTACTTTTCATCTGTTAGTGTGTTGTATGTCAATATAATTATTAGACCAGCCAAAGAACCTAGAAGGGAAGAAGGGAAAATTTTTCCAACCCTATACTTCTTACCGGCTGTGTCACCTTGAGCAAGTCAAAGATTCTGAGCCAGTTTTATAAATGGACATTAATGGAACCTACTCATAGAGTTCTCTTGAGGATAAAAATCTGCTGATACATGTCAAATTAATAATGATGATTGCATTCAGAAAGTTTTTAATGAATATTTTCCTGATTCACCAAACAACTGAAATATCAAAGATATATCAAAGTTGTTTTATTTACAAATGCAACACTTTTTTAAAGGATATATGATTATAAGGTGGGTACTTGAAGAGTCCTTTCTCATTAATGGAATGAATTTACCACAAGCTAGCCTCCCTTCATTGTACTAGCTGTATTATACTTCACACATCCTATCCCAGATGTGTAAACTGTAGAGAAGACATTTGAAACATAACCTATGTCCCATAAATATCTCCTCCACATCATCTATAAATATTCTCAACACCTACCCATGCCTGTTGTGGCTGATAATAACATTATAACTTGTTCACTCAAGAGTAGCTATAGACTAAAATGCAGACTAGAGCCAGTATATTAATTTGACTGGAAAAATCTTGCTTTTGTAATATTCTTTATCATAAATAAAACCCCACTGTAGTGATCCACACTGTGAAGTATGATTCTAATGACTTTGGATAATTCTATAATAGAGCCTACTGAAACAATGAAAAACTAGCTGGTTGAAATCAGATACATTCTGTGTTTTGAGCAAGAAATAAATGAAGATAGTGACCTTGGAAAATTTTCCACACCTTTTCTTGTTTCATTCAAAACTTTTCAAAGGCATTCATGTATATCAAATGACCACAGAAAATTTCAGTATAAATAATACTAATTTTGAAAGCAGTTTGAAAATCCCAGGAACAATGAGACGGCCTATACTTAGTGTAGGAATGTTTATCAGGCTCAAGTGAAATAAATTCATCAGCCAATAAAACTCACATAGGAAAAAAGTCTTCCAAAGGGAACATATTTAATGCAAATACTATGTTACATAAATCTTTCATCTTCCTTACCCTTATTTTAATGACTGTTTTGGGGTTTAGTAGGGTTTGAAATGGGATCTCAAAAACAGATCACAAATTGTAACACTGATCCTATAGGAGATAAGGGTTCTACTCACAAAGGCACACTTGTGACCATCATCCAGAAATGAATGATGTCAGGGGCTTCAAATTGTTCTTAGATCCTAGCAGTTCTTTAGAACTGTCTCAGAGCTGGAGCAGGGCCAAATGAGATTAGGAATTATCCAGATGAGTACAGCAAGTCCCATCCCAATGTCATTTGTTTTATATGTTTGTCTTGAGTACAATATTTCACTTGATTTTTAAAAAAATGTCCGATGCTTTTAAAAAAAATTGTTTCTAAATCACTGAATTGGACTTCTACAAAATGGAGGTGAGTGGGCCATCTGTTGTATGGCCCTAAAGCCTCAGATACTTTTTTATTACTTCTGCAAACCCATTTTTCTGTTTTTCCTCTTTGTTTCTTTTCTTTCTCTTCCTTCTCCTCCCCTTCCTTCCACTTCTTTTCTATCATAATAAATATTTATTTGGTACTTAATAGCACTGGTAAGTCTGAACTCAGGAAGGCAGTAGTGAGCACTGGTACAAAGTGAGATCTTAATTCCCTGCCTAGGAATTAAACCTAGGTAGTCTGGATGAGAACCAGAAATCCTAACCACCAGACCAGCAAAGACCAGAGGCTAGAAGCTATTTTTCCCTGGATCTTTGCCCTCAGTGAAAAATGCATTTATCAAAGAGGCATAAACTGTAAATGCAAGTACAAAGTTTATTATTAGAGACATAGCACAACAACAGGTCAGAGAGCACATAGAAAAACAGTCTATTTAAGACAAAAGCAAGGATGAGATCCAAAAAGAAAGGGTGTGGCCATCCCCCCCGCCTCCCAGTGAGGAGGAGCACTGTAAAAAGGCATTTTAGTTCAGTTCAGTCGCTCAGGCATGTCTGACTTTTGCAACCTCATGGACTATGGCACGCCAGGCTTCCCTATCCATCACCAACTTCCGGAGCTTGCTCCAACTCATGTCCATCAAGTCAGTAATGTCATCCAACCATCTCATCCTCTGTCATCCCCTTCTCCTCCTGCCTTCAATCTTTCTCAGCATCATGGTCTTTTCCAATGAGTCGACTCTTCACATCAGGTGGCCAAAGTATTGGAGCTTCAGCTTCAACATCAGTAGATATTCAGTGTTGATTTCCTTTAGCATGGACTGGTTGGATCTCCTTGCAGTCCAAGGGACTCTCAAGAGTTTTATCCAACACCACAATTCAAAAGCATCAATTCTTTGGTGCTCAGCTTTCTTTGTGGTCCAACTCTCACATCCCTACATGACTATTGGAAAAACCATAGCTTTGATCAAATGGACCTTTGTTGGCAAAGTAATGCCTCTGCTTTTTAATATGTTGTCTAGGTTGGTCATAGTTTTTCTTCCAGGGAGTGAGCAGCTTTTAATTTCATGGCTGCAGTCACTTTCTGCAGTGATTTTGGAGCCCAAGAAAATAAAGTCTGTCAGTTTCCATTGTTTCCGCATCTACTTGCCATGAAATGATGAGACCGGCTGCCATGATGTTAGTTTTTTGAATGTTGAGTTTTAAGCCACTTTTTTCACTCTCCTCTTTCACCTTCATCAAGAGGCTTTTTAGTTCTTCACTTTCTGCCATAAGGGTGGTGTCATCTGCATATCTGAGGTTATTTATATTTCTCCTGGCAATCTTGATTCCAGCTTGTGCTTCATCCAGCTGGGGAATTTTGCATGATGTACTCCGTACTCTGCACATGGGCTTCCCTTGTGGCTCAGCTGGCAAAGAATCCACCTGCAATGCGGGAGACCTGGGTTTGATCCCTGGGTTGGGAAGATCACCTGGAGAAGGAAAAAACTACCCATTTCAGTATTCTGGCCTGGAAAATTCCATGGACTGTATAGTCCATGGGGTAGTAAAGAGTTGGACATGACTGAGTGACTTTCACTTTTACTCTGTATATAAGCTAAATAAACAGAGTGACAATACACCGCCTTGACATACTCCTTTCCCAATTTGGAAACAGTCTGTTGTTCCATGTCCAGTTCTAACTGTTGCTTCTTGACCTGCATACAGATTTTTCAGGAGGGAGGTAAGGTGGTCTGGTATTTTCAACTCTTTAAGAATTTTCTACAGTTTGCTGTGATCCACACAGTCAAAGGATTTAGCATAGTCACTGAAGCAGAAGTAGATGTTTTTCTGGAATTATCATCCAATAGATGTTGGCAGTTTGATCTCTGATCCTCTGCCTTTTCTAAATCCAGCTTGAACATCTGGAAATTCTCAGTGAATGTATGGTTGAAGCCTCGTTTGGAGAATTTGAACATTACTTTAGTCGCATGGGAGATGAGTGCAATTGTGCAGTAGTTTGAATATTTTTTGACATGCCTTTCTGTGGTATTGGAATGAAAACTGACCTTTTCCAGTCCTGTGGCCACTGCTGAGTTTTCCAGATTTGCTGGCATATTGAGTGCAGCACTTTCACAGCATCATCTTTTAGGATTTGAAATAGCTCAGCTAGAATTTCATCACCTCCACTAGCTTTGTTCATAGTGATGCTTCCTAAGGCCCACTTGACTTTGCTCTCCAGGATGTCTGGCTCTAGGTAAGAGAGAAACAGTTTAGTTAAGACAGAAGCAAGGCAGAGATACACACCCAAAAAGAAAGGACGTGGACATCCCCCCTTAGTGAGGAAAAGCATTTGTAAAGAGGCACTTAAGTCATTTATATAGGTCAGTTCTTCCGGGTCTGTGTATTGTTCCAGGCCAACTATCTGGGTTCTGGTCCCATACCCTGGGACCCTCCATTGGGTGTGCACGCACCCCTCAGCCAAGATGGATCTTTAAGTGAAGCCTTCTGGGATGAACAAGACATTATTCAGGTGTTATCCCTTGACTTTTGACACACAAGGAGCCTTTCTGTGCATGTGTAGTGTCTCCCATGTCCCAAAAGAGGGGGTAGTGGAGATCCATTAATCCTTTATTCAAACAGGGTTTTGTCCCTCTTTGTCCTTGCCATGACTATTACCTTAAGGTCTCCGCAAGAGACAAACACTGGCTGTTTACCCTGTTTCTATTGTTGCTTCCATTTCAGAGGGCTGGAGGCTGATTGTAAATGCCTTAACTGAAGCCCACCTATCTCTTGTCTAAAGAAATGCTAACTTTTGTAAGTATCCAGGCTGAAGCCCACTTCTTTGTGCCCCCATGAAATGCAAACAGGAGGCCAGTCGTAACTGTCTAACCTGGATGCCATCTATTTCCTGACTCAAGTCTTGACCGACTTTATATATTCTGTAAATATTTATCTCTGAGAATGGTTGGTGCTGAGGATTTAGTCCCTGCTGTCCTCAAAAACTCAAGGTGCAAGAGGGAGTAAAGAGCACAGAAGCAATTGTAACAGGTTGTGGTAGGCTTCCTAGGTGGCACTAGCGGTAAAGAACTGGCCTGCCCATGCAGGAGACACAAGAGACATGCATTTGATCCCTGGGTCAGGAAGATCCCCTGGGGAAGGAAATGGCAACCCACTCCAATATTCTTTATATATATATATATATTTATATATATATATATATATATATATATCTTGTATTTTATTTATGTATTTGGCTGAACTGGGTTTTAGTTGCAGCATGTGAACTGTTAGTTTTGGCATGTGGGGTCTAGCTCCCTGACCAGGGATTGAACCCAGGCCCCTTGGATTGGGAGACAGCGTCTTAGCCATGGGACTACCAGGTAAGTTCCCACTCCAGTATTTTTGCCTGGAGAATCCCATGAACAGAGTAACCTTATGGGCTTCAGTCCTCGGGGTCACAAAGAGTTGGACACAACTGAGTGACTAACACTTTCACTTTCATATGTGGAAGAGACTCAGGAAAACTAAGTAACTCTCCAAAATGGTGGAATCCTTCACAGTAAATACCATCTTTAGGTAAAGACAAGAGAGTGTTGAGGGTGGGGAGAGTCACCTATAGATTTCTAGGAAAAAGTGTGGTAGATGAGGGTGATTGCAATGCAGATTTAAGTTGTAGTCTTCTTCATAGTAAGGGTTTCTAGAGATTTGGTCATCCTCTTCCAAGTACAGAGAGGGAGACACCCTTACAAGTGATTTCCTTGACATATGTGTTACTTACAAAAAAGCAAATTCTAGTAGGTTTTCAGAGCCCTTCCCATGTCTGCTGTTTCTCAGAAAATTATCATATTAAAAAGATTAATATGCCAAAGAAACATATTTTACGACAAATTCTATAGTAAAGAATCTGCCTACCCATGCAGGAAACTCCAGAAACACGGGCTTGATCCTTGAGTTGGGAATGGCAACCCACTCCAATATTCTTGCCTGGAAAATCCCACGGGCAGAGGAGCATGGTGGGCTACAGTCCACGGGGTCGAAAAGAGTTGGACATGACCGAGCATGCACCACGATGACTACTACTCCTCTCCCATATATGCGTGTGCATGCTAAGTGGCGTCAGTCATGTCCAACTCTTTGAGACCCTATGGACTGTAGCTAGCCAGGCTCCTCTGTCCATGGGATTTTTCAGGCAAGAATACCAGTGAAGGAGGAAACAGACAGAACAGGTTCCATCTTGAAAACAGGACTCCATCTTGGGCCAGACTGTGGACAGTGAGCTATATACCCTGTATCTATGGAAATGACATACAAACTGGAAAACCAGACCCCTCAGATAAGGAGCCTCAGGACTTGTACCTAGACTTTCCATCGCCTAAATGAATATGCTAATTATCTCTGTAACAGAACAAAGTTGTAAATCCCATTATGCTTATCGGGGTATGACCACAGGCCTATTGATAAATGTCCACTGTTTAACTATCTAGGCTTATGACATGTGAATCATGGGTTAACTTTGATCGTATCTCTCTTTTACCTTGTCCAGACTAGTTTCAAGGAAATCAGGGAGGTGGGTTTTAGTACATACACTTAGGGTATATAAGGTTTGCACAAAAACTGGTCGGGGTCCTTGGCTAAGAGGAGACACTGCCTTGGGTCCACCGGTGTAATAAACTGCACTCCACTATCTGCATTGTCCTTCTAAGTGAGTTTGTTTCCTGGAACGCGTGGCTACAACACTGGAGTGGGTTGTCATGCCCTCCTCCAGGAGATCTTCCCCACCTAGAGCTTGAACTGGCATTTTTTGTATATCTCCTGCATTGGCAAATGGGTTCTTTACCACTAGAGCCACTTGGGAAGCCCCACTCTCCCATATATACATGTTATTCAGCTTTTGCTTTACTTTCTCCTGTTAATCTGTCTCATGTCAATTTAATTCTTACATCAGTCAGAAGAACCTAGGAAGACAAAGGAAAATTTTTCTCCCTATTTTATTATCCAGAAATAATCATGAAACAATTTGCCTATTTCTAGATGCCATGTAGCCCAGATTTTAAAGCAATGAGTTATAAAAATCAAAATGCCTCATGGCCTACTTGTTTTCCAGAATAGAAATTAATTATGACTATTTTCCCATGTCATGATTCTTCTCTAACACATTTTTAATAGCTACATAACATTCCATATTAATTTATAAATAGCATCCTTGTTCATACATTTTTTAGCACATTGTAATTATTTCCTTTGAATAATTTCCTAGAATTAGAATCGCCAAGTTAAGGAGCATGTCCATTTTAAGGCTTTTGATGTATATGTGTTAGGGGAAACACTGACTGAAACCGCCCACCCTGGCCAGATAACAAGCCACTGGTAAGGTAACAAGCCACCACCAACTGGAAGAATTTGGGAAAGGTCAAAAGTAGACAGGAGACGACGGTCCATATATCCTCCCAGAATCCTCCTTGTTGGAATCCATCTTGGCTAAGTGATGCACGCATTACCAGGAAGGACCCTGGGTCAGAGTGATTGGCTAGAGACAAACTGGAAACTAATTCCATCACCATAAAACCTGAGACTGTGAGCCATGTGGCACTGCAGTCCTCCTGATTTCCCTCACCCTCCTGCTCTCCACCCAGGGGCCCCTCCCCAATAAAGTCTCTTACTGTGTCAGCATGTGTGTCTCCTGGGACAATTCATTTCTGAGTGTTAGACAAGAGACCGTTCCTGAGCCTTGGAAGGGGTCCCCCTTCCGGCAACATATGTACAATCAAGATGTTACCAAATTGGAGTTTGGCTGCCAACTGAGAGACAAGTGTTGGTTGGAAAAGAAAGGTTGCTTTGTTCAGGGGGCCTGCAACCTCAGGAGAAGGTGGACTTGTGTCCAAGAACCAACTCTGAAGATTCTGCTCAACCATGACCGTTTCTAACAGGAGAAAGTGGAAGTTAATCATAGTTAATCATCTGGAGAGAGGTTTAGAGTCTTCACTATCTTTTACCCTGTGTGGACTGTCTTCTGGAAAAGGATATAGCAACCCGCTCCAGTACTCTTGCCTGGAAAATCCCATGGATGGAGGAGCCTGGTAAGCTACAGTCCATGGGGTCGCGAAGAGTCAGACATGACTGAGCGATTTCACTTTCACTTTCATGCATTGGAGAAAGAAATGGCAACCCACTCCAGTGTTCTTGCCTGGAGAATCCCAGGGACAGAGGAGCCTGGTGGGCTGCCATCTATGGGGTCGCACAGAGTTGGACATGACTAAAGTGACTTAGCAGCAGCAGCAGCAGCAGACTGTCTTCTGATTGACGGTTGGTGAGATAACAGGACAGTGTTCCAGGACTTTTGTGCTTGGCCCAAATTTACCATCCTCCACTTGGGTGGGGACCTTAGTTCCTGCTGAAGTGAAAGTTGTTCAGTCGTGTCCGACTGCGGGGAACCAGCCCCAGCTGATCCAGGGTATTCGAAGGAGAGACGGCCTAGGCGACTATTTATATGCTAATTAGAGATATAAAGAATAATAGAATGAGGATAGCTCAGTAGGAAAATTCAGTGGAGAAAAGAGGCTGAGTAGCTTGGTTTACGCGGGAGACCAATAAAACTTCAAGACAAGAAGTTTGCACCACTTACGTAGGCCGCAGGCGCCCTCTCGAATAGCGGAAGGTGCCTCACCCTAGACACCTTCTCGAGTGGGTCTTAGAAGCCCAGGCATAATTAGTAAGCGTGGTGGGTTCCGCGCTCCAGATGGAGACTTCAGCCAGAATGTGAAAAGAATGACATGGGGAGACCAAGCGCTGGTGAGCAAGGCCCCTAGCTTTATTTTCAACAGGGGCTTATACACCCTAAGTTACACATAGAGGATAATAGGGGATGCAAAGTCAGCAGTCTTTGATTCTTATCAAAAACCAGGGTTTCTTTCCTGCAAATTTATCGTATACAAATGGTTTAGGTGATTTACATCATCTTCTGGCCAGAAGGCCTATTAACATTTTATGACTCTTGACAAGGACTTATCAACAAAGACTTATTTTCTCTAAGAGTAATTATTTTAAGGTTTGGCGCCATCTTCCAAAGATAAAATTGCATTCCTATAGGGTGGATGTGTAATGGGTTTACAAAAAAAGGAAAGAATTTATTACCTTAAGGGTCTAAAGTTACTAACACCAAGGCCACTACTTATTTTTTCTATATACCAACTATATTAATTAATACACATTCAAGGATACAATTCAGGGGATGTGAAAACTTGGCAGCAAGTATTGGCTCATCAATGAAATCCTTTACTAGTCTTATTCTGACAGTTTCTAACTCTCTGAGAGGCTCTAAGCTATTTGAATATCTTAAGCTTCCCGTGCCTCTGGAGGCTGGGAGACTGTAAACAATAGTATGCATAGCTGCAGGAGTCCGGGTAAACTTGTTAGGCGAGTTAGAGAGCCATCTGAGGGGTTTGGATTTAAACACTCCTAATTGCCCAGGAACTTTATTAATTGGAGCTGTAAGTTAACTCTTTGACAGAGAGAGAGAGAGATGGTGGTAGGGGACAGCCCCCAGTAAAGTCAGAGGTGAGAGCACAAAGCAATAAAGCAGGCAGACTCTGGTTTTTTGGGGGGAAGATACTCGAGAATATCCGGGGAGACTCCCGAGGCTCGATCCCGCCTTTGCGTATGCCGAGCCTCCTTCCTCATGACCTTTGTCACGAGCAGAATGTCTCTCGCCGGCTCCCGGCATCCGACTCTGTGACCTGACCCTATGGGCTTCAGGCAACAAATACTGGAGTGAGTTGCCATTTCCTTCTCCAAGGGATCTTCCAGACCCAGGGATCAAACGGGCATCTCTTGTGTCTCCTGTATTGCAGGCAGTTTCTTTACCAGTTGAGCCATCTGGGATTATGTTGAAGAACTCAAAGATGTTGTTATGTATATCCCTTGAGGAGAAACTAGGATCATGTTTTACTGCTACACTATTGTTTTTCAATGGTTGCTCCTTTGTTTCTGCATTCCCTTCCCTTTCTTTTTCACAACTCTTTAAATGTGCCCTTTGATACTCTGGAAATATCCAGGAAGCAGAACTCTTTTTTCTGCAAGCAAGAAGTGGGAGATGCAAAAAGAATTTGTACCCAGGAGGGTCCTGCCTGGTTTCAAAGATACACCTCAGAAAAACTGTTAGAAATAGGGAACTTCCTGGGTGTCCCTTTTGGTAATAATAATGCAGACACTTGCTGGAAAGTGGAAATGTTGTGAGTGAAATCTGAATGCATACATAACTGGGGATACAGCAATTAATTCCACATCTAGTGAAAGCCAAGTTCAGTTCAGTTCAGTTCAGTTCAACCGCTCAGTCATGTCCAACTCTTTGCAACCCCATGAACCATAGCACACCAGGCCTCCCTGTCCATCAGCAACCCCCAGAGTTTACCCAAACTCATGTCCATTGAGTTGGTGATGCCATCTAACCATCTTATCCTCTGTTGTCCCCTTCTCCTCCTGCCTTCAATCTGTGAAAGCCAAGAGGTGAGATAAATGATACAAATGTTTGGTGGTATTTCTGGGTCTAGTCAAGGCTATAGTTTTTCCTGTGGTCATGTATGGATGTGAGAGTTGGACTATAAAGAAAGCTGAGCGCTGAAGAATTGATGCTTTGGAACTGTGGTGTTGGAGAAGACTCTTGAGAGTCCCTTGGACTGCAAGAAGATCCAACAAGTCCATTCTAAAGGAAATCAGTCCTGGGTGTTCATTGGAAGGACTGATGTTGAAACTGAAACTCCAGTACTTTGGCCACCTGATGTGAAGAGCTGACTCATTGCAAAAGACCCTGATGCTGGGAAAGATTGAGGGCAGGAGGAGAAGGGGAAGACAGAGGATGAGCTGGTTGGATGGCATCACCGACTCGATGGACATGGGTTTGGGTGGACTCCAGGAGTTGGTGATGGACCGGGAGGCCTGGCGTACTGTGGTTCATGGGGTCGCAAAGAGTCAGACACAACTGAGCAACTGAACTGAACTGAACTGAGCCGGTCCTATATACTTTTTCAGTTTTTATTGGAGAAGAGTTGATTTACAAAGTTGTGTTATTTTCTGCTATATAGCAAAATGAATCAGTTATACATATAAACATATCCACTCTTTTTTTAGATTCTTTTTCAATATAAGTCACTACAGAGTATTGAGTAGAGTTTGCTGTACTGTAGAGTATGTCCTTATTAACTATCTATTTTAGATATTGATCATGTATTTTTTTCATAAAGCAATTGTGAAATGAAAATATCTCCTGCCATATCAATAAACAAGAAATATCACAGTCATAAGCGATTTCTGGCCTCCAAAAGTGAATGACGGCTCCCAAAACTGAGATCCAACAGATGCTGCCACCGCCGCCCCAACCACAGTGATTGCTGAGGAGCTGGAGGAATGCAAGAAGCAGCCATCTGTCATTTCTTATGAATGAGGAAACAGGATTTGGCCCCTGATCGCTGAGCCACTTGTTGTGAAGAGCTGACTCACTGGAAAAAACCCTGATGCTGAGAAAGATTGAAGGCAGGAAGAGAAGGGGACGATAGAGGATGAGATGGTTGGATGGCATCACTTACTCAATGGACATGAGTTTGAGCAAACTCCAGGAGATGGTAAAGAACAGGGAAGTCTGGTGTGCTGCAATCCATGGGGTCACAAAGAAATGACTGAGCGACTGAACAACAACAAGCTGAGGTACACATGAAGGGAGTGATTTCAGTGAGCCCAAAGTCTTGCATTTGCTCATAAATAGAATGCTAAATTCTTTAACTTGATATCTAATCTTTGATGTTCAGACTTCCTGTTCCCTTTGTTGCAAACTTGTATATACCCTGGCTGCCCATCCCTCTTATTTGGAGTAGTTTTCTCAGAGCTACTGAGATGCTGTCTCCTGGGCGCTCAGAGTGCTAAACATTTCCACCAAATAAAATAACCCTCTACATTCAGGTTGTGACTATATTGTCGACACAGTATTCCTTCTATTTGGTCAATTCATTTTCATCTCCCCCAGTCCATTCCCACTTGTGATTACAATACTGTCTGCCTTATTTCTGTTCACTGGCCACTGGTAGTATGTGTACGAAAATGAACACGAGTCCACCTTTCCCCAGGTTGCTAGTCTCCTGAACAAAGCAAACTTTCCTTTCCAGCCAACACTTATCTCTCAAGTATTGGCTTGCAAGCAGTGAGCAGCTGAACCTGAGTTTAGTAACATCAGAATTAAGTCATTTTGGGTTTTTCAATAAAAAGCACTTTTGCAGCCCAAGGTAAATACGCAGTGAGACCATACTGGAGGTTGGAGGGATGGGAAGAATCTAATGTTTGTTAAGAATCTATAATGGGCCAGCAATTTGCCTACATACATTATTTAGTCCCTCAAATACTGTCTAGGTAGTTATTATTGTAATTATCACTGTTTTTAAAGAACAAAATTCAACTCAAGATTAAGTGACCTATTTGATCCTGCAGCAGATAACTTGGAAAGCAGGCATTTCCCCCATACCCTCTTGGATTCTAAGACCCATCCTATTCCCACTGCCTCCATGAAATGGAGACATACCCAAAGGTGAATTCCACACAAGCATACTCCAGCAGGTACTTCAGTCTTTTTCCGTTGTTCCTTCAGATACAGTCTGAACCGATGTGTTAAACACTTGGATTGAAAACAAAGGGCTGAGGAAGGACAGGTTTGGTGCCTTGGGAAAAGCGGGGACAGAAGCAAGAAGGAACCCGGCAGAGTGTAGGTGTTTGGTTACCATTGGTTTGTTAAGTGAGATATTTAAAAGTGCAGGCCGTTTTCAAATGTTGCTTTATTCTTTTTCTTTCACCAGGATACCACCTGGTAGCCACTCATTGAGATGACAACTGAAACCAGAATATCACTTTGGGATTATGATTCAAGTCTCCTGGCTAGAGTCCTTTGCAGAACTTTAAACCAATTTTAGCCAAGACAATTCATTTGCACGAGAAACCCAGAGCTTAATGGACTTCTGGGATTGTGTGGGGGCCAGTGTGTATGTTAAGATTCAGAGGTGTGAGAAGGAGATTTGCTCCTTGACACTCCTTGTGGGAGTGGGAGGAGCCTTCTGCTCTAGAGTACTTCTACTGGTTGTAGAACTGCTTTGAACTCTGACCTTAAAACAATTTGTCTTCCTGAACCCAGGGGGCTGACTTCCTTCTGAACCTTCTCTACTTCCTTGAGGAGGAAATGGAAACTCAGAAAGGGGAAGACAGGGTCACGCTGAGTGGGAGACAGCAAAACTCCCACATTTTACTCCGAGTGAAATCTCACTTTGAGTGTGCTCTGAGGCCTGTCACTGTTCTGATTCCTGAGGGGCTGTAATAGAATCTATGCTGTCTCCAGAGAAGTAGGACCCCCAGTGTTTTTGTGTCCTATAAGGCTGTTTTCTAGCCTTTCGAGGCCCTGAGAGCTTACTTTTGAAGAGCCCATCTTTCAAATACCAAGCACATTATAACGCCCCCACATCCCATATCACATTTAATATATATGTAAGATTTTTCAGTTCAGTGGTGAACTTTTCTTGAGAACACATTTAATTATTCATTTATTTATTTTAATTTTGCAGTTTTCTTTGTGTATTTTAAAGCCAGTATGTTTTATTCCTCAGGACTTGATTATTTTCATAAGCTCTGGGCAAGCTAGAGCTTTTGGCTGTAGGACGATCCTACAAAATTGAACAAAGGTGTCTCCCTCTAGGCAAATGAATTTTTTAAAATGTTCACCCTTCTTGGGTTAAATGAAGGCCTTTTTTCTTACAACCAGGATTGAGCAGGTGATAGAAGGTAGGCAGAGAGGCTTCAGAGCTAAGCCTCTTTGCTAAGCTTAGCAAGGCTCCTTGCTAAGCCAAGGAGAACTGATGTTGGGTCTGAGGTTCTGTGTGGGGTGAGTTTAAAGGTTCAAGATGGGGAGGCCTGTGCTTCTCCCCACCTGGACTCCCAATCTCCTTCAGCAGACAGCCCCTCCAAAGGATATTCAGGGAGGGCTAAACTCCTCAGTCCAGCCCCAACTTTCTAATTAATAGTGTTTTTTTCTCTGCCTTTGCTGGCTTTGAATAATGAATAAGGTTAAAACCTTTAAGGCTAGACTTTACACAGGATATGTCCTTGAAAAATCCATAGGCCTGGGGGTTTATTATCTTCATCATGGGTGTTAAAAGCTTATAAGTCAATACAATACGCTAAAAAAAAAAAAAAATGGGGAAGACGACAGGGAACTCTACACACTACTCTGTAGTGACCTATATGGGAAAGGAATCTAAAAAGGAGTGGATATAAGTATATGCATAACTGTCAGACACGACTGAAGTGACTTAGCAGCAGCAGCCTCACTATATATGCCACATATCAATATCATACCAGTAAATTTTTTTCAATTCTTCAGCATCATGTAATTCCCAACTTATGTTTGATTTTTCCTGATAATCTAAAAAAACATTTTTTTATAACTGAAGCTCCACATATTGAATTTTATTAACATGTTCTTAGATAGATTTTAATATAGAGAGGTTCTTCCTCTTTTGTTTTCATATCATATATCTGAAGAAAACATGACATTTGTGAAATTGCTCACATTCTGGATCTGGCTGATGCTGACTTCATGGTACCATTTGACATCTTCCTCTATGTTCTCTCATTCTTGGTTGTGTGTGTGTGTGTGTGTGTGTGTTAGTCACTCACTTACTTGAGGTTAAATCTAGAGCAGAAGTCAGCAAACTGTAGGCCCAAACACAGGCCAGCTCCTGTTTTTGTAAATAACTTTGTTTTTTGGAACACAGCCATGCTCATCTATTTATGCCTTGTCTATGACTGCATCATCAGTAGAGTTGAATAGTTGTAACAGAGACCATATTGTCTACAAAGCTGAAAATGTCTACTATCTGGCCCTGCGGGAAAACTTTTTGTTCGTTTCTGATCTAGAGGCTTGAATGAATTCAATGAATTCTCTGAATTCAAACATACTCCTATGTGCCCACAACCCACTGTGTAGCAGCAATACTAGCCCCTCATGGTGATCAGGATTCACTGTGACAACCAACACGGTAAATCTTTTATTTACTGGATGGGTTATGTGCACAAGGAGCCCAAAGTGGCAAGGTGGCAGCCACAGCCTCCAATTCAGAGATCTGTGCACAGGCATGTCATGGGAGAGGAATCTCCCACTCTTACGGAATCGGGACCTCTCACAGCAGAACTTAAGGTTGGGAGAACAAACATACCATAACCCACTTGAATCACTGGAAGGAACAAAGTCAAACCCAGTTTCATCTATTGCCATCTGGATCCATCTAGTCAAACTATTGAGGAACCATGAGAGCATAACAGGATAGAAGCCAAGATAATGTAATGTTTAAATGAAGGAAAAGTTATCAACAGAGCCGTAGGCCACCAGGCTCCTCTGTCCATGGGATTCTCCAGGCAAGAATACTGGAGTGGGCTGCCATGCCCTTCTCCAGGGGAATCTTCCCTGGAGGGACCCAGGGATTGAATCTATATCACTTACGTCTCCTGCATTGGCTGGCGGGTTCTTTACCACTAGCACAACCTGGGAAGCCCATCAACAGAGTAAAATGCTCCCAAAAGACAGAATAAAATAAGCTCTGCTTCAAAGAGTCAGTTTTCTGCCTAAGTGCCTTCAAAGATTCACTTTTCCCTACAGAGAAATAGTCATAAACATGATATAAAAATGGGACACATGAAGTTTCTTAAGGAGCAGGAACTTAGTACCAGGAGTGATCACTCAAGCACTGGCAGACTGAGAGTGTAGAGGGGAACAGGATGATAATCAGAAAGTAAGAAATGCAGGAAGCAAACCACAGTTCCTTCTTGAACTGGGGAACCTATGATGTTTCCCTTATGGCAGAAAGTGAAGAGGAACTAAAAAGCCTCTTGATGAAAGTGAAAGCGGAGAGTGAAAAAGTTGGCTTAAAGTTCAACATTCAGAAAACGAAGGTCATGACATCTAGTCCCATCACTTCATGGCAAATAGATGGGGAAACAGTGGAAACAGTGTCAGACTTTATTTTGGGGGGCTCCAAAATCACTGCAGATGGTGACTGCAGCCATGAAATTATAAGACGCTTACTCCTTGGAAGAAAAGTTAAGACCAACCTAGATAGCATATTCAAAAGCAGAGACATTACTTTGCCAACAAAGGTCCCGTCTAGTCAAGGCTATGGTTTTTCCTGTGGTCATGTATGGATGTGAGAGTTGGACTGTGAAGAAAGCTGAGTGCCGAAGAATTGATGCTTTTGAACTGTGGTGTTGGAGAAGACTCTTGAGAGTCCCTTGGACTGCAAGAAGATCCAACCAGTCCATTCTAAAGGAGATCAGCCCTGGGATTTCTTTGGAGGGAATGATGCTAAAGCTGAAACTCCAGTACTTTGGCCACCTCATGTGAAGAGTTGACTCATTGGAAAAGACTCTGATGCTGGGAGGGATTGGGGGCACGAGGAGAAGGGGATGACAGAGGATGAGATGGCTGGATGGCATCACTGATTCGATGGACGTGAATCTGAGTGAACTCTGGGAGTTGGTGATGGACAGGGAGGCCTGGCGTGCTGCAATTCATGGGGTCACAAAGAGTCGGACACAACTGAGCAACTGAACTGAACTGAACTGATGATGTTTCCAGGACCAGAGAGCTTGCAGGAGGAATTCTGAGAGCCTGGAATTTAGACTTCTTAGAGAAAGCTCTGCAAAGCTGGCACACAGACCACCAAGGAAGGAGAATCCAGCAGCGGCTTGAACTAACTATCAAGGAATTTTAAGGCTCATCTGATGAAGGACTACCGGGGCTGGTTCACTCACTGTTAAAAGCGTCACTACCCAGCAGCTGCTGGAACCCAAGGGGCATGGAAAGGCTGGAGCCAACTGCCCATGACTCCTGAGAAACAGGGACAACAGGAGACATCAACTTACCGCTTCTCTCACTCTCCAGCTCATTCTAGTGCCTCCTATTGGTAAAACCTAGTAGGAAAGCAGCTGGGATTCTAAACTGCTTTAGTCGTTCTAAACCTGCCATGTACTCTTGCAAGGCCATGCATCTGTGTAGCTGCTGCCTCCGCCTGAAATGTCCCCAGCCCCTTTACCCACTCCAGCTAACAAGCTAATTCCACTCCTTACTTGCCCCTAGCCTGACGCTGTCCATCCTAGCCTTGGGCATCCCTCTACAAAACTCATTACACTGCGCTGCTTCTCTAACGGGACTCGATGCTGCTGATGGGGGTGCACTGTGTCTCACTCATGTCTACAGACCCAGTGTCAAGTTGAGTGGCTGGAACATAATCATTAAATGTGTCTGCTAAGTTACGAGTCTCTTGGGCAGCAAGGAGATCAAACCAGTCCATCCTAAAGGAAATCAACCTTGAATATTCATTGGAAGGACTGAGGCTGAAGCTGAAGTTCCAATACTTTGTCCACCTGATGCAGAGCTGATTCTGGGAAAGATTGAAGGCAGGAAGAGAATGGGATGATAGTGGATGAGAAGGTTGGATGGCATCACCGACTCAATGGACACGAGTTTGAGCAAGCTCTGGGAGATAGTGAAAGACAGGGAAGCACAGCATGCTGCAGTTCATAGGGTTGCAAAGAGTCAGAGACTGAACAACAACAAAGTTACAAGGAGGGAAGTGGGGAAGATAAGCCTGAGATTGAGTTGTTGAGGGACTTCTACGCCCAGCTTTGAAATTCAGATTGTATTTGGTTAGTACTGGGTGTCCACTGGAGAAAAAAAAAAAAATACACAACCTAAAACTTGAGAATTATATTTTATTTGGCAGATTTCTGAGGACTTAAGTCCAGAAGGCATCCTCTCAGATAGCTCTGAGGGGCTGCTCTAAAGAGGTAAGGGAAGAGTGAGAATATAAAGGAGATTTTGCAAAAGTGAAAACACAGGAACATAAAAAGGTTACTGTTAATTAAATAAGGCCTCTCAAGTTAATGAATATAGTGCATTTCTATGTATGGGAGGATTCAAGAGACCGGCCTCAGGCTCGCTGAAAGTATTCCTTTGAGGTGCACCTTAACTACTAGGGCCAGTATCCTGCCTTCCTTCATCCTTCACCCCTCAGGGTGCAGCCTGGGGTGTCTGAAGTGGCCGATGGCCTGATGGCCACAGCATCCTTTGTTTACTGATGCGGCAGGCGACATTCTTCTTCAGTACTCCTACTTGAGAATGCTTTTGGCTGCGTGGTGAAAAATGGCCCTCGTCTTAATCAGATGAAGTGGATCAGGGCAGACTGGGAGCATGAAAGGTCTTCAGAGGCCAGTGCTACAGGGTGAGCAGAGGCTTTGGGATGGAGCAGGGAAACCACAGTGGGAAAGAGGGAAGATATGAACATCCCTGAGACAGAATCTTCAAGACTGAACACTTGTTTAGATGGGGAAAAGAGGTGAATATAGTCCTCAGATTTTATGTTTAAGTTTCTGGAAGGGTGATGGCCCTGTTTTCAGAAAGGAGAAGACGAGAACAAAAGATCTCATTGTGAGTGAGAAGTTGGGTTTGATTTCATTCATGTGGTGTTCCACTTACTAATAGGGAGAGCCTAGATTTTAGCCCCTCTCAGTTCATGTTAAACTGTATAGGTTATTAAGTCTTAACCTCTGATATTTACAACATCTCCAATGGCAAAAATAAAATCAAGTCCTTGTTGTCCCCCCCTTCTCCTCTCTCTCTTCACTTAATACTGAATGAACAATGCCTGTCTCTAGCCACTTGTTCGTGATCATTTTACCAGACAGTGGAAAGAGATGTCCTAGTGAGGACAGAACAATTCCCACAAGCAGGGAGGGCTAGGAACAGAGCAAGTGGTAGGAGATCATGGGTGAAGCAGGAATGAAAACAGGTGTTGACAAAGTGGTGCTAACTCTCTGGATTCCAGAACCAGCAACCTGACATCCAAGCCAAACTGGTGGTAACATAAGAAAGGCTGAATAACAGTCTGCTGTCTTCAAACTGCTGATGTGAGTGAGCTGCAATCAGAAAAAGGGATTGCTTTTTTTTTTTTTCCCTTTCCTTTTGGTCGCTGCACTGGTTTGCCGGATCTCAGTTCCCAGACCAGGAATTGAACCTGAGCCCTGGCAATCCAGAGAAAGCTCAGAATCCTAACCACTAGACCACCAAGGAACTCCCCAGAATTGCCTTTTCTTTTCTGCTTTCCCATCTCCTGCCTGGGAGACCCGTATCCGTCCTACCCACAGCAAAATGTCCAAGGTACCCGGGTCTCTGATTAAAAAGTTGTTTTTTTTTTTTTTGTAGGTTAAAAAATGTTACACCAGTAATAAATATTCACCTTAGGGGGAAAAAACCTATAAAATACAGTAAGGGAAAATAATAATCTCATCACCTTGTCTTGTCAAATAAGTACTGTTGATATTTGATCTTTTATTAGACATGTTACATTCTTTGTATATGTGTGAATATATGCATTCACACATTATTTCATAATGTGTCCCAGATTTTAGGTGGGAAAAAATAATAGGCAGTCTTCTAAAGTGACTAATGGATGTTTTTCAGTCCTACTGCACAATCTGGAGTCTGAGTCCCCTGCTGACCTCAACAACCCTCCCAGCTGAAGTCTTGGCATAACCAGGTCAGCTGCCTGCAGACTCTCCAGTAGTGAGTGCACCTCGAATGGGGTGAGTCTCTCTTCTATGGCAGATATTTTCAGCCAAGGGAGTCCTAAATGCCAACCAGAATGCTCCAAATTCTTGGGTCTATTTCAGGCTCTCAGTGTGCTCTAAATGGCGAGGGCTACAAGGGCTATCCATTTGTTTTGTTGGGGGGTGGGAGGGGCAGGGAGAAGAAGGAAGAACTCTTACTTGGAAAATGTCCACTATGCACCAGTCAGGCACTGCTGGGTGAAGCATCTTGTATATCGGAGGTTCAGGGGACCCAGGGGAGAGGCCTGCACCTTGTTTGAAGACCAGAATATCAGACTTTGGGGAGAGGTCCTTCACTAAGAGGACTTCCCTGGTGGCTCAGTGGTAAAGAATCCACCCGCCAATGCAGGAAACGCAGGTTCAGTCCCTGGGTCAGGAAAATCCCCGGAAAAGGAAATGGCAACCCATTACAGTATTCTTGCTGGGAAATCCCGTGGACAGAGTTGCCTGGCTGGCTACAGTTCGGGGGGTCGCAGAAGAGTCAGACACGACTTAGGGACTAAACAACAAACCCTTCACTCAGAGCTTTTCAGAAACACCTGATAGATAGAGACAAGCCAAGGATTTCAAAACCATCCCCTTGAGAACAGCTGCAGGGGACGGTGACGCTGCAGTCACTTTGTAATGCTGGGCTGGTAATGACAGCAGAGCGAGAACCACGTATGAAGTTTCCTTCTGCCTTCCCATAGATGAGCAGCAGGTGGCAGCAGAGCACAACTCAAATCAGGAGGGCTGTTGGCAGAATCCGGGAAAGCCAGGAGTTGGAACCATCATATATATATGTATTTATTGTTTGCTACTTTTTTTGCCTCATGGATAACTTGATGAAGCCCACTGCAGTTGTTTTTCCCATGATTGTCTCCTAACTCTTTGGAGATTTGCAGTATGGGGATCCTATGTCCTCATCCACCACTATTCTAGTTTTCGCATTCCAAGACAGATCTTTCCTATGAGAATCCCACTATTTGACAATCTGTTTTCTATCTTTATATATCTTTAGGTCTGGACTCCTTTTTGTTTTTTTTTAACTCAACCACTTACTAGTTTTTAATTGGAAAAGTTACATTTATTTTCTCACGGGATTTTATCATTACAAGGATTAAAATAAGAACAAATATAAATCACCAGCACACCACCAGCCCCATGGGAAGTTCTCAGTAAGTGCCTGCTATGATGCTCTAGCCAAGACCACAGAGAGGCAAGGTAAGTAAAGAGATCATCTATTACAGGGAGAGGTGCCATTTAAAATAGTTTAAAAGAGTTAGAGAAAATGATTCTAAACCAGTATTTTCCTTGTTAGTTTATTTTTAACCCCGCTGTGTAATGCAAGCATGTCAATACATCAAACTGTCTTGTTCAATGACATCCAATGAGAGTTGAATTCCCTGGTGGCTCACACAGTAAAGAATCTGCTTACAATGCAGGAGACCCAGGTTCTATCCCTGGCTTTGGAAGATCCCCTGGAGAAGGAAATGGAAACCCACTCCAGTATTCTTGCTTGGAGAATTCCATGGACGGAGGAACCTGACAGGCTACAGTCCATACAGTCCGTGGGGTCACAAAGAGTCAGACATGACTGAGCAACCAACACTAGCACCAGCAATGAGAGTTGGACCAGAAAGAAAGCTGAGCACTGAAGAACCGAAGCTTTGGAATTGTGCTGCTGGAGAAGACTCTTGAGAGTCCCTTGGACAGCAAGGAGATCAAACCAGTCAATCCTAAATGAGATCAACCTTGGATATTCATTGGGAAGACTGTTGCTATAGCTGAAGCTCCAATACTTTGGCCACCTGATGCTAAGAGCCAAGTAACTGGAAAAGACCCTGATGCTGGGAAGGACTGAAGGCAGGAGGAGAAGGGGACACAGAGGATGAGATGGTTGAATGGCATCATCAACTCAACGGACATGAGTTTGAGCAAACTCCAGGAGATAATGAGGGACAGGGAAGCGTGGCATGCTGCAGTCCATGGGGTAGCAAAGCGTTGGACATGACTGAGTGACTGAAAAAATGACATTCAATAAAAAAGTTACCAAAGACTTACTAGGTAACACACACTATCATAGACCCTGAAGGTACAAACACAAGACATTTGATTTGTTTCTATTTTCTTGAAGATTTTATGTTGATATTCAGGACTGTAGTTTGTTTGTTTTTATTGCAATGTCTTTTGTTTCAGTATTGGGGCATTTATAGCCTCAAAAATAAGTCAGCAAATATTGCTTCCTCTTTTTAATTTTGGAAGAGATTGTGCAGAATTGGTATTATATCTGTCTTTAAGTTAGCAGAATTCATCAGTGGAAACATCTGGGCCTAGAGTTTTCTTTTGGGGACATTTTTAATGAAAAATTCCATTTCTTTAATAGATACAGAACTGGTCAGGTTAACTATTTCTTTTTGACTAAGTAATTTGTGTCTTTCAAGGAACCGGTCAAATTTATGTAAGCTGTTCAGTTCAGTTCAGTCATTCAGTTGTGTCCGACTCTTTGCAACCCCAAGGACTGCAGCACGCCAGGCCTCCCTGTCCATCACCAACTCTCGGAGTTTAGTCAAACTCATGTCCACTGAGTCGGTGATGCCATCCAACCATCTTATCTTCTGTCGTCCCCTTCTCCTTTTGCCTTCAATCTTTCCCAGAATTAGGGTCTTTTCCAGTGAATCAGTTATTCCTATCAGGTGGCTAAAATATTAGAGTTTTAGCTTCAGCATCAGTCCTTCCAATGAATATTCAGGACTAATTTCCTTCAGGATGGACTGGTTGGGTCTCCTTGCTGTCAAAGGGACTCTCAAGAGTTTCCTCCAATACCACAGTTCAAAAGCATCAATTCTTTGGTGCTCAGCTTTCTTTATGGTCCAACTCTCACATCCATACATGACTACTGGAAAAATCATAGCTTTGACTAGATAGACCTTCACTGGCAAAGTAATGTCTCTGCTTTTTAATATGCTATCTAGGTTGGTCATAACTTTTCTTCCAAGGAGCAAGTGTCTTTTAATTTCATGGCTGCAGTCACCATCTGCAGTGATTTTGGAGCCCCCCAAAATAAAGTCTGTCACTGTTTCCACTGCTTCCCCATCTATTTGCCATGAAGTGATGGGACCAGATGCTATGATCCTAGTTTTCATAATGTTGAGTTTTAAGCCAGCTTTTTCACTCTCTTCTTTCACTTTCATCAAGAGGCTCTTCAGTTCTTCTTCGCTTTCTGCCATAAGTGTCGTCTCATCTGCATATCTTAGGTTATTGATATTTCTCCTGGCAAGCTTGATTCCAGCTTGTGCTTCATCCAGTCCAGCATTTCTCATGATATACTCTACATATAAGTTAAATAAGCAGGGTGACAATATACAGCCTTGACGTACTCCCTTCCCGATTTGGAAACAGTCTATTGTTCCATGTCTGGTTCTAACTGTTTCTTCTTGACCTGCATACAGATTTCTCAGGACACAGGTCAGGTGGTCTGGTATTCCCATCTCTTTCAGAATTTTCCATAGTTTGTTGTGATCCACACAGTCAAAGGCTTTGGCATAGTCAATAAAGCATAAGTAAATGTTTTTCTGGAACTCTCTGACTTTTTCGATGATCCAACAGATGTTGGCAATTTGATCTCTTGTTCCTCTGCCTTTTCTAAATTCAGCTTGAATATCTGAAAGTTCATGGTTCATGTATCACTGAGCCTGACTTGGAGAATTTTGAGCATTACTTTGCTAGAGTGCGAGATGAGTGCAATTGTGCGGTAATTTGAGCATTCTTTGGCATTGCCTTTCTTTAGGATTGGAACAAAAACTGACCTTTTCCAGTCCTGTGGCCACTGCTGAGTTTTCCAAATTTGCTGGTATATTGAGTGCAGCACTTTCACAGCATCATCTTTTAGGATTTGAAATAGCTCAACTGGAATTCCATAACCTCCACTAGCTTTATTTGTAGTTACTCTCTAAATTTTGTTTGAGTTGTGCCACTTTGATCTATTAAGCAGAGACCATGATGGGTAGAAAATAACACCAAGTAAAAGACTGACTTTGAAAAGTGCCTGTCTTGATATGTGATAAGGATTCCAATGATGCTAAAATAATGGTTAGGCTTCTAGCAGTTCAATATGTATGTACTGAGGGGAAAAAATGATGGGTGTACAATGTTTCATGCACTGTTTTAGGCATTAAGGATATAGAATTTTTTTTTTAATTCTATACTTGTATAAGCTTGTATTTTAATGAAATATCCAGGCTATAACAAGTAAGCAATGGCACCCCACTCCGGTACTCTTGCCTGGAAAATCCCATGGACGGAGGAGCCTGGTAGGCTGCAGTCCATGGGGTCGCTAGGAGTCAGGCACGACTGAGAAACTTCACTTTCACTTTTCACTTTCATACATTGGAGAAGGAACTGGCAACCCACTCCAGTGTTCTTGCCTGGAGAATCCCAGGGATGGGGGAGCCTGGTGGGCTGCCGTCTATGGGGTCGCACAGAGTCGGACACGACTGAAGCGACTTAGCAGCAGCAGCAGCAGCAACAAGTAAGCAAAACAAATATTACTAAAATTTAAAGGATGATTTTTAAAAAGAAAAATGACTTGAAAAGGCATAGCTTAGATGGTTTGGTTTTGGATGGTCTCTCTGAGGAGAGGAAATCAATCTGAGCAGAGACATTCCTGAAGTGAGGCAGTGACCCCTGAACAGGGTACAGCATTTCAGGTTGACAGGTCCTAAGTGAGAACCAGATTGTCGATGTTCTGACAGTGTGCCTCTAATGTGTTCTTATCCAGGTTAATTTATCTGACCTCTCAATCTTGATGTATCTTCCTGTGTTCTTCTTTAGCTTTCTTTAGGAAGACCAAAAAATACTAGTACAGCTTGCTTTAACATTTCTACATTATTGCTATGCTGGAAGAAATGTGACCTTTTTCTTCAACAAAGACACTAACTACAAAGATACTTCTTTTCTGAAGAGAGGATATAAACATCTCTCTGTCTTTCCTCATCCATGCTCCCCTCTTATCCACGCTTCTCTTCGCTCCAGAAGGCTGAGATCTATGACTGCATCAACAGGGCTCCAAGCTCTCTTTCTCAGGTTGGGTTTGGCTGGTTGAAACTCTTGGAGGAAAGTGGAGGGAGGTGAGGAGAGCAATATTGAGGTGGCTATTCCCCAGCTCCCTCCCTGATGGAGGCTGCAAGGCTTCAGCTTTCTGTGTCCCTCAGTGACCCCACTGTTCCTCTCAAAGCAGCTAATTCCCTCTCTGTCTGTCTGTCTCTCTCACACACATGGTCTCTGGGGAGAACTCCAACCCCGTCAGCTCTTGGGACTCAGGATGGTAACAGTTTGGCTGTTACTTTCTTGATATCCTTTTGAAAAAGAAGACCAACATCTCAGAGGAATGGATGGGTTGGAATGGATCTATTACGGGTGACCTGTTCAGCCATCTCTTGTCACACCCTCCTCAGAGGACGTGAGGGTCCTCGGGGCACTAACTGAGTCCTCATGAGGGGCACCTTCACCCTTGAAGCACTCGGTGGTGACTATACTCTGGGAAAGAAAATGACCATGCAGTACGATGCCATGGAATTGCTTTCCTGACTTCAAAATAGATATGGGCGTGGAAGAGACCAGGAGACAGCACTTAATAAAAGCCGTGTGCGAGCAGGTGTGCTAAGTGCTTTCAGTCATGTTTGACTCTTTGTGACCCTATGGACCATGGCCTGCCAGGCTCCTCTGTCCATGGGGATCCTCTAGGCAAGAATCCTGGAGTAGCTTGCCATTTCCTCCTCCAGGGGATCTTCATGACCCAGGGTTTCCTGGAGATTCTTGGGAATCTAAGAATGGTCCAATTTTGATGTTTGTCTTCTCTCTCCTATTCTTGGAAGGCTGTTTTCTCCCGTGTTTCATAACGTTGGACTGTGAATTCATGTTTGGCTGATTTAAATCTATGTAATCCCGTGGAATCTGTGTTGAAGATGGTATCTCTTAAGCGGTTTAGAATTTGATTTTGGTGAGAATATTACGTAGGACCACATGCATATTAGGGGCTTCCCAGGTGGTGCTAGTGGTAAAGAACTTGCCTGCAAATACAGGAGATATAAGAGACATAATTTGATCCATGGTTCACAAAGATCCCCTGGAGGAGGGCATGGTAACCCACTTCAGTGCTCTTGCCCGGAGAATCCCATAGACAGGGAAGCCTGACAGTTTACAGTCCATAGGGTCGCAAAGAGTCAGACACAATTGAAGCAGCTTACCATGCACACACATGTATATTAACATCTTGACTTGTTGGTTCCAGACCTTGCAAAGGGTGGAAATTTCCCAAATTTGTGCGATGACAGAACTCTGGTTATAAATTTTCAGGGAAGATATCTTTCCACTCAGATCTCAGGACAAATAGATAAGGTTACTGTTATTCTCCCATTGGTGATAGCAAGATTTTATCTAATAATTTGACTAGGGGTGGAGTCATGCAAGGAATCTGAACTTAATTCTAAATATATATCTCCCAAAGGCCTGATTGCTGGGAAAGATTGAAGGTGGGAGGAAAAGGGAACGACAGGATGAGATGGCTGGATGGCATCTCCGACTCAATGGACGTGAGTTTGGGCAAGCTCTGGGAGTTGGTGATGGACAGGGAGGCCTGGCATGCTGTAGTCCATGGGGTCGCTAAGAGTCAGACATGACTGACGACTGAACTGAACTGAATAGAAAGAAAGAAAGTGAAGTTGCTCAGTCTTGCCTGACTCTTTGCGACCCCATGGACTGTAGCCTACCAGGTTCCTCCATCCATGGGATTTTCCAGGCAAGAATACTGGAATGGGTTGCCATTTCCTTCTCCAGGAGATCTTCCCGATGCAGGGGTTGAACCCAGGTCTCCTGCATTATAGGCAGACACTTTACCGTCTGAACCACCAACTGAATGAAGGCCTGGTATCTCATTTGCCCCTAAGAAGGTACTGAGGCCCAAGGTCCTGTGTTACTTCGACCAGCAAATAGTACAGAGAATCAGCAACAGAAGTTTAGGGGCTTATAGCTCTGGTTTTCAGTTCCTATTTGTTTTAAGCCCATGAAAATATGCTTTCATTTTTGTGGGATTAGTCATACATTTTAAAAGATATTTATCATAGTTAATGAGCATTTCTAGTTTTTTTTTAATAAGAGAAACTTCCAACTTATTTCACCCACCCTAAAGATGAGGCAAGACCTCTTTCTGTATGATTTATAAAATAATCTCTAATATTAACCCTCTAAGCTATGACTCTTTGCATGTAGCACTTTATCCCCACCAACAAAGCATGATTCTTTTGGATGAAGTTCAGGCTTCCCAGACTCTGGTTTTGGCCACAGTGTTTAAAAATTTATTTTTTATTTAGAAAGTCAAAGCTGAAATGTAACTTCTTCATCTGAGCAATATATATCTTTCTGATTCCCTGAACTAATGAACTTTAGACATAACTTAGTTTTAATAAGTACATGGCTGTGGAATAAGGATTCAGGAAATTACTGGGAAGAAAAGGTATGTTAGGTTCACAATATGCTGGCTAATAAGGTTATTAGCCAGCATCTTCTGGCTGTAAAAAGCATCTTCTTTTTAAAATATGTTTCTCTTTCAACATTATAAAAATTTCAAATAGAAAGTTAAAAGAATGATAAAATGCACACAAATCCACCAGGGCTTCCCTGGTGTCTCAGCAGTAAAAATCTGCCTGCAGTGCAGTAAAAGCAGGTCTGTGGGTTCAATCCCTGGGTTGGGAAGATCCCCTGAAGAAGGAAATGGCAAGCCACTCCAGTATTCTTGCCTGGGAAATTCCATGGACAGAGAAGCCTGGCAGGCTACAATCCATGGGGTCACAAGAGTAGGACATGACTGAGCAACTAAACCACCACAAATCCACCATCTAGATTCAATAATTGTTTAAATTTTTCTACATTTTAAATGATGTGTATGCCTAAGGAGATTATATACATGCATGCATGGTTTTAGAAAAGTCAGAGGAACCAGAGCTCAAATTGCCAACATCCGCTGGATCATGGAAAAAGCAAGAGAGTTCCAGAAAAACATCTATTTCTGCTTTAAAGACTGTGTGGATCACAATAAATGGTGGAAAATTCTGAAAGAGATGGGAATATCAGACCACCTGACCTGCCTCTTGAGAAACCTATATGCAGGTCAGGAAGCAACAGTTAGAACTGGACATGGAACAACAAACTGGTTCTAAATAGGAAAGGAGTACGTCAAGGCTGTATATTGTCACCCTGCTTATTCAACTTATATGCAGAGTACATCATGAGAAATGCTGGGCTGGAAGAAGCACAAGCTGGACTCAAGATTGCTGGGAGAAATATCAATAACTTCAGATATGCACATGACACCACCCTTATGGCAGAAAGTGAAGAGGAATTAAAAAGCCTCTTGATGAAAGTGAAAAAGGAGAGTGAAAAAGTTGGCTTAAAGCTCAACATTCAGAAAACTAACATCATGGTATCCGGTCCCATCACTTCATGGGAAATTGATGCGGAAACAGTGGAAACAGTGTCAGACTATTTTTTTGGGCTCCAAAATCACTGCAGATGGTGACTGCAGCCATGAAATTAAAAGACGCTTACTCCTTGGAAGGAAAGTTATGAACAACCTAGATAGCATATTGAAAAGCAGAGACATTACTTTGCCAACAAAGGTCCGTCTAGTCAAGGCTATGGCTTTTCCAGTGGTCATGTATGGATGTGAGAGATGGACTGTGAAGAAAGCTGAGCGCCGAACAATTGATGCTTTTGAACTATGGTGTTGGAGAAGACTCTTGAGAGTCCCTTGGACTGCAAGGAGATCCAAACAATCCATTGTAAAGGAGATCAGTCCTGGGTGTTCATTGGAAGGACTGATGCCAAAGCTGAAACTCCAATACTTTGGCCACCTCATGCGAAGAGTTGAGTCATTGGAAAAGACCCTAATGCTGGGGGGGATTGGGTGCAGGAGCAGAAGGGGACAACAGAGGATGAGATGGCTGGATGGCATCACTGACTCAATGGACGTGAGTTTGAGTGAACTCCAGGAGTTGGTGATGGACAGGGAGGCCTGGAGTGCTGTGATTCATGGGGTTGCAAAGAGTCAAACACGACTGAGTGACTGAACTGAACTGAACTGATAGATATATATGCAATCATTTGAAAGTAAGTTGTAGTCATTTTGACATTTCATCCTTAAAATGTCAATATACCTCTTCTGAGAGTGAAGACATTTTCCTACATAACCTAAGAACACTGAACAATAATTCCCAGCTATCATCTAATTTCCAGTCCATTTGTAAATGTCCAGGTGTGTATTATAGCTTTATCTCCACCTTTAACAGTTCTAAGTAGAGAGAATACCCTTGGTTGATATTGGATGTTGTTAGTATAGCAAAGCTTTGGAAGAAAGGAATGACTACATCATTATTTGACTACAAAAAACCCTTGGGAAAAAAAACATAATCTAAATATTTTGCATTTTTCAATATTCTGGGAATATTAAAGCTGCAAGAGTCACTTTGTCAACCTCAGTTTTTCAAATCTAATACAAAGCTCCCAAGCTCAACAAATTTGTATATGCTATAATCTTTCCTACTTAGAATTTTAGTTCATCCCAACTGTATGTAGACTTTTTAATCTTTGCAGAATTGGTGTTATTATACAAAATGAATAGTTATACTTTCCATCTAGGATTTTAAAACTACCTGCACTAGTCACTTTAGACAGAGGGCATGAGCACTGCATCGGCCTCTCTGTTTCCCAGCCATGAGTCATAATACTCACCTAGGTAGCCAGCTCCTAAGGTAGACACCAGAGGTGCAAGTGAGTTGTCTAGAAAGCTGATGCAAACCCCAGCTGGAATAAAGCAGACAACATGAACCTACAAAAACACCATCTCAGCCTGATTCACATGAAGTCATTCAGAGCTACACTGTAGCTCCAGCTAACATTTTGCCATTACTATAAAGCTAAAGGCTTCATTTTTCAATTTGCAAGTTCCTTGGCATATGCCTCCTGGTGGTTAAAATGAAAGCCTTTTGCTGGGTAAGATTTCAAAAGTAATGATCATAATACATAATTCAGTGATATATAATACATTAGCTATTTGAAATAAGATTAACATTACATGTCTGTAAGGAATTTTTATTTTTAGAAAACTAACTTTCTCCTATGGAATTTTTCAGAATCATATATTTTTCCAGGTTTAAGTGTGCATATTTCCGATGAAGTTAAGGGTAAAATGGCTGACCTGTATTTCTATACTTTCAGGTACTACACAGTGTCAATGTCTTCCTTCCAGGCCTGATTATCCTCTCTAAATATTCTCTCTCTTCTGCTGTGCTATACTCCCCATAACACCTCTGCTAATGCCCTTATTCTCCAGCAGGCCTGGCCTACACACCTGATGGAGCTATTCAGTCCAGCTGTACATCTCAGCTGGGAGCAGTCTCTCTGCTCAGTTTTCATGACCAGAGCATGCAGGGCAGAAAGCCTTGTACCAGACAGTGCTGAGCACATGTTGTTGAAGTTACTGAAAGGAGACTATTTAGGGAATTTGAGTCAGTCAATTTGCTGCAAGTACTCTAATGGGCCAGTTGCCCTGGAGAAATTAATGGACAGTTGCCCTGGAGAAACTAACGAACATTTCTCACTTCAAGTGCCCTAGACTGCAGACCCACACCTCCCAGCTTAGAAAGAATAACTGCCTGCTGTGCACCTGTCTTCCACTTCACCAAGCTTTCATTTCCTTTCAGCATTTTCTTATTTAAATAACCTCATTTGTTAGATACAGTCATCCTTTCACTTGACGTTTCAATGATATTAGGAAGTGTAAAAGGTGTGATGATGTTATGCATAAGTGAGTAGAGAGCTTTAGTGTGCACAGCATTCAAAGTGACCTTCTACTTTTAAGCCTTGTCCCATCCCTGCCCCAGGGAAGAAGCAACAGGTAATTCTTTTCACACTGATACCCAATGATTGTATCAGTGGTGGGCACAAAACTAAATGCAACACGCATACAGGCACAAAGGACTACCTAATAGGACTGCTGGAAACTAGTAAACCAGTCAAACTGTCACTCTGTTATTCAGACAGTGGAATGCAGAGAAGAGTGTATTCATAAAAAGAGGTATCTGAAAGACAACCTGCTCCATTGTTGGGACAAAGATCATGAAATAAGCATCCCCTGGAGCTGCCTTGTCTCTGACAGGCTTCCAGTTCCAGTGCCAGCACCAATCTCAAGCAGAAGTAGTTGACTACATAGGTGGTTGCTCAGGGATCATCAGTGGGAAATAAAAAGAGGCAGGCTTAGAGGCCAGGGACTCAGTCCTCAGGTGACTAAGAGTGTAATTTTTCAAAATTAAATCTAAAGTATCTCCATTCATTCAAACAACACCAATTTTGCAAAGATGAAAGATTTTACACTCAGTTGGAGCAAACTAAAGAAGTAAGTAGGAAAGATTCTTTCTTTTTCAAATTGGAGGATAATTGCTCTATGATGTTGTGTTAGTTTCTGCTGGACAACAACGTGAATCTGCTATAAGTATGAATTTATCTCCTCCCTCATGAGCCTCCGTCCCACCGCCCCCATCCTGCCTTTCTAGGTCATCACAGAACTCCAAGCTGAGCTCCCTGTGCTATACAGCAACTTCCCACTACCTCTCTATTTTATATCTGCTAGTGTAAATATGTCAGTGGTACTCTCTGAATTCATCCCACCTTCTCCTTCCCCTCACCCCATGTCCACAACTCTTCTATGTCTGCATCTCTATTTCTGCCCTGAAAATAGGTTCATCGGTACCATTTTCCTAGATTCCATATCTATGCACTAACATAAAATATTTGTTTTTCTCTTTCTGACTTACTTCACTCTGTATGATGGACTCTAGGTTCATCCACCTCACTACAAATGACTCGGAAAGATTCTTACATATAAAAACTTCTTGAGTATGGGAGATTTACATTAGGTCTGAAATAGTAAGTTTTATAAAGTGATTCTTTTGCAGTTCCAGTATCCCAGAATAATTGGGAAACATGCCATAGAAGATCTATCTGGCTAAGGTTATTTCCTTTTAAAATGAATACTTGTCTCCTTAAATTCACATAACTATTCTTTGAAATCAAAAAGCTTTTCCCACTCAGATATAAAACACTTTAAAGTAATCAGATGGAGTCCAAAACCACATAAAGTATTATATAAAGTGGAAGTGGGGATTCTGTTTTGAACAGGAGGGTAGACTAGAGAGTCTCGAACAAATAGACACTCCCCCACACACAAGACATCTAATGCTGGACAAAAATTAATGAAATCTTCAAGGTATAAAAGGGTTTCCCAGGTGGCATGAGTGGTTAAAAAAACCTGCCTGCCACTGCAGGAGACATATATACATACATGGGCTTCCCTAGTGGCTCAACTAGTAATAAAAACACTTGCCAATGCAGGAGACACAAGAGACACAAGTTTGATCCCTGGATCAGGAAGATCCACTGGAGAAGGAAATGGCAATCCACTCCAGTATTCTTGCCTGGAAAATTCCATGGACATAGGAGCCTAGTGGAGTTCAGTCCATGAGGTCACAAAGAGTCAGATACAATTGAGCACACACGTGTGCATCCATGCACACACATACACACACACCCCAACCCTTGCATTGAAAAAGCTCAGTGAATACCAACCTGGACAAGTAAAAAAGAAAGCACATCTAAACCCATAATAGTCAAACTTCTAAAAACAAAAGACAAAGAGAACAATCTTAAAAGCAAGCAAACAAACAAAAAGACATATTACTTTAAGAGAAATAACAATTTAAATGACAGCTAACTTCTCAACAACACCCATGCATACCAGAAGACAGCAAAATGACAACTTACAAAGATGGAAAATACTGCCAACTTGGAATTCAATAGTCAGAAAAAATATCTATTAAAATTGAAGATAAAATATAGACCTTCCCAAACAACACCTTGTCACAATTGATCCACAGTACAATAAAGTTCTTTAGGATGAAGGAAAATTATGCCAGATGGAAACAGAAAGAAGAAAGAAGTAATAAACAAACACTGCTGCTGCTGCTGCTAAGTCGCTTCAGTCGTGCCCGACTCTGTGCGACCCCATAGATGGCAGCCCACCAGGCTCCCCCATCCCTGGGATTCTCCAGGCAAGAACACTGGAGTGGGTTGCCATTTCCTTCTCCAATGCATGAAAGTGAAAAGTGAAAGTGAAGTCGTTCAGTCGTGTACGACCCTCAGCGACTCCATGGACTGCAGCCTACCAGGCTCCTCCATCCATGGGAGTTTCCAGGCAAGAGTACTGGAGTGGGGTGCCATTGCCTTCTCTAAACAAACACTACAAAGGGGAAATTTAAAAGATAAGGTACTGCCTAAGGCATCAATATAACAATATTTTAGATATTTATGAAATACACAGAAATAAAATGTATGACAAAATAACAAAAAAAGTAGGAGAGGGATTTGTAAATCATTACACATTAAAGAAGTACAAACTAAAACCATTACACAACCATCAGAATGGCTAAAATTAAAACCTGATGATACCAATGTTGACTAAGGAATTGGTATATGAAGCACCAGAAGAGCAATGTTAATTTTTCCAACCATTATTCGGCAGCGTGTTATCTATTTTACTCAGGCATTTACTCAGGGGAAAATGTGTGAAAATTCATTCAGCTCACAGTGAAGATGTGTATTTTACAGTACATAAATCATATTTCAATTATGAACATTTAGATCCCATGTATGAAAAAATGATTAGAAAGCAATAAAATTACAATAGAAAATTAAGCAATGAATAGGAAGGTAGAGAAAAACAAATGGCTTATAAACATGAACATATGCTCAATTTTATTCATCAAGTTAAAATTAAAATAGCAAAAAGGTACTTCAGACATTTACAGCTGGTTTCTTACACTTGTAACCAAGAGTCTTAACAGTATATTTGAAAAAGTATGCCAAGATATAATTACGTATAAGAATGCTCACTTCAGGGGCTTTGCTGGTGGTCCAGTGATTGAGAGTCTGCCTTGTAACGCAGGGGTGCAGGTTCAATCCCTGGTTGGGGAACTAAGACCTCACATGCCATGGAGCAACTAAGACCCCACACAGACAAATAAATACATCTTTTTTTTTTTTTAAAGAATGCTCACTTCAATGTTGCCCCCAAAAGTAAAAGAAACAACCTAAATGTTCATCAGTTTTGAACTGTTTACTTAAATAACTGTATTTTGATATAATGGAATACTACACAAACATTAAAATAATGAAGTATGTTTGAGCTTATATGGAAATATCACCAAGAAATATTAAGGAAAAGGGTAATTTTATAACAGCAAGCAGAATATGATCCCAATTATATAAAATTTTAGAAGTATGTGGTATAATAATAACAGGTTATTTTGAGGAATAGAAAATAAAGATTGAGAGTGGAAGGAGACAACACTTTTTATTTTATATTTCTCGGTACTGTTTGAAATTTTTTGTATGTGTTTGTTTTATTTACATTTTAAAATTAAGCAAGAAAGAGAACATATATGAATAGTAGCCCAAATACCAGCCCCAAAACTCAAATTGCCAGAAAGCTAAGTGATGAAACTAATGTTACAGATCACTGTACATTAAGATTTCTTAAGGAAATAGAGAGTCAAAGTAAAGAGCTCTTGCTGCTTAAAATGAGTAATTTTTCATGTAAGTGGCTATAATGCCAGCAAGAATTTGGTGTGGGGGATATATCGAGAATACAGAGAGAATAACCATAAAGAGAGATGCTTGGATCTGAAATGTTTTCAAATCCCTAAAGGCAAAGCATGTTTGTAAGAATTTTAAAAACACAAATGCTAACAATGAATAAAAATAAATATATTACCTATTCACATAAACTACAAGGATTATTTCTTCATGTTTTCCAAATTTTGCTGAAAGTAGTAATCATGTAATAGATAAAATAACCCTAAAATAACTTAAGTCATAAGAATTCTATTTTCACTTTCCATTTTTCATATTTGATCTCACATCAATGTCAACACTATGATTCACAGTGATGAAAAATTCACAGTCATCATAATTTACACATTTTTTAATGAATTTAGGGACAAAAAGGTGAAATAGGACAATTAAATTGTATAGAACAACTGGTGATGCATATCTCAGCACTTATGTTTATAACATTAACATACCAACTGTGAATAAAGAGAAAGTGTTAACTGTGTGCCAAATACACAATGACAAATTTTACAAGTACAATATCTACAATATAAGTATTGCACTATAAAATTAAATATCTCCCAAATTATTTCTCAGTTCAGACATTTTGAATGGACATGTTATCTAAAATATCCTATCAAAGATCCCAACAAAATTGAATTTAATGCCATACATCTTAAGTATATTTAATTTTGAAAAACAGACATCAGCATCTTTCCACAATAAATATTGATTGATAAACTTTGTATAAAAATAATTCATTCAATATAAAAACCCATGGAAACCATTTCTTGATGTTCATACAAATGTATGCAACAATATTTCAGTTTTAATTCAATCTTTTGTGTTCTAAGCTGCTTGTCCAACATCATAATGAGGTGTAGGAACACTTTTTTGTTTTAAACAATTGTTCAAGAAGGAGTAAAACTACTGGCTTACCTAGTTTCCTTTTACAAACAGTTCTTCATATTTTTGGTGACTATGTTTAATTTTTTTCTCCAATGTGCTTCTTCTCATCATAATAGAGTGGACAATTTTAATCTTGTGTTTTAAAATTTGAGAATGTTTTTCCTCAATAGTAAATACTTTAAAAGAGTCTGTAACTATCAAGATGACCCTTCAAAGGTGACAAGTAAAGCACGTATCTTTTAAAAACTACAGGAGATAATCTGGAGAGGACTTTTTTTTCAGCCATGTCTACATGACATATGGTTGCAATATGTCTCAATTCATTTAGCATGTTGCCAAATCTCACATGAGCCCTGTGGTCACAACTCTTACTGCTTCATCACTATACTGTGCAACCAAAGTAACTTTGGATCTGGTATCAATTTGTGGAGGAAGTTTACCTTTCCACTAAACTTTTGAGAAGTTAAAATGGATATTCCTAAGAGAATATGACCATATGTTTGATATTTGGGAAGAGGGAGTTGATTTTATTGGAAATGAATAAGAGGAGGTAGAAGAATGTCATGCTTACTGTCATAAAACATTATTCTCGGTCCAGGATCACTCACTGGTTTGGGAATTTCATCCAAGTCTTTCTACTACTGGAGACTAGATTTAAAAATTAAAGACCTCTGTCCCTATTCCTCTTGCCACCGTGTAACCTCTAAATGGGAACAGAGGGCTCCAGTAGGAGGCCTGGATGTGAGAGTTGGACTGTGAAGAAAGCTGAGCGCCGAACAATTGATGCTTTTGAACTGTGGTATTGGAGAAGACTCTTGAGAGTCCCTTGGAAGGCAAGGAGATCCAACCAGTCCATTCTAAAGGAGATCAGCCCTAGGTGTTCTTTGGAAGGAATGATGCTAAAGCTGAAACTCCAGTACTTTGTCCACCTCATGCGAAGAGTTGACTCATTGGAAAGACTCTGATGCTGGGAGGGATTGGGGGCAGGAGGAGAAGGGGATGACAGAGGATGAGATGGCTGGATGGCATCACCGACTCGATGGACATAAGTTTGAGTGATGGACAGGGAGGCCTGGCGTGCTGCAATTCATGGGGTCGCAAGGAGTCAGACATGACTGAGCAGCTGAACTGAACTGAACTCATACCAATTGGGGCTTTAAAGGCAAAGACAACATCTGTGTAATTCTCACTTAATTTTTATCCAGTATTAACAGTTCAGTTCAGTTCAGTAGCTCAGCCATGTCTGACTCTGCAATCCCATGGACAGCACCACGCCAGGCTTCCCTATCCATCACCAACTCCTGGAGCTTGCTCAGACACATGTCCATCAAGTCAGTGAAGCCATCCAACCATCTCTGTCATCCCCTTCTCCTCCTGCCTTCAATCTTCCCCAGCATCAGGGTCTTTTCCAGTGAGTCAGTTCTTTGCATCAGGTGGCCAAATAATTGGAGTTTCAGCTTCAACATCAGTCCTTCCAATGAATATTCAGGACTCATTTCCTTTAGTTATATTAGTTAATGAGTTCCAACTCATTAACTGGTTGGATTTCCTTGCAGTCCAAGGGACTCAAGAGTCTTCTCCAACACCACAGTTCAAAAGCATCAATTCTTTGGCACTCAGCTTTCTTTACAGTCCAACTCTCACATCCATACATGACTACTGGAAAAACCATAGCTTTGACTAGATGGAACTTTAATGGCAAAGTAATGTCTCTGCTTTTTAATATATTGTCTAGGTTAGTCATAGTTTTTTTTTTCCAAGAAGCAAGCATCTTTTAATTTCATGGCTGCAGTCACCATCTGCAGTGATTTTAGAGCCCAAGAAAATAAAGTTTGTCACTGTTTCCATTGTTTCCCCATCTATTTGCCATGGAGTGATGGGACCAGATGCCATGATCTTAGTTTTTTGAATACTGAGTTTTAAGCCAGCTTTTTTACTCTCTTTTTTCACTTTCATCAAGAGGCTCTTTAGTTCCTCTTCACTTTCTGCCTTACCCTTTCTGATAAGGGTGGTATCATCTGCATATCTGAGGTTATAGATATTTCTTTGGGCAATCTTGATCCCAGATTGTGATTCATTCAGCCTGGCATTTCACATGATGTACTCTGCATATAAGTTAAATTAGCAGGGTGACAATATACAGCCTTAACATACTCCTTTCCCACTTTGGAACCAGTCTTTTGTCCCATGTCCAATTCTAACTGTTGCTTCTTGACCTGCATACAGATTTATCAGGAGGCAGGTCAGGTAGTCTGGTATTCTCGTCTTTTGAAGAATTTTCCACAGTTTGTTGTGATCTACACAGTTAAAGGCTTTGGTGTAATCAATAAAACAGAAGTAGATGTTTTTCTGGAACTCTCTTGCTTTTTCAATGATCCAGCGGATGGTGGCAATTTGATCTCTGGTTCCTCTGCCTTTTCTAAGTCCAGCTTGAACATCTGGAATTTCACAGTTCACATACTGGTGAAGCCTGGCTTGGAGAATTTTGAGCATTACTTTGCTAGCATGGGAGATAAGTGCAATTGTGGGATAGTTTAAACATTCTTTGGCATTGCCCTTCTTTGGGATTGGTTGAAAACTGACCTTTTCCAGTCCTGCAGCCACTGCTCAGTTTTTCAAATTTGCTGGCATATTGAGTGCAGCACTTTCACAGCATCATCTTTCAGGATTTAAAATAGTTCAACTGGAATTCCATCACCTCCACTAGCTTTGTCTGATGCTTCCCAAGGTCCACTTGATTTCGCATTCGAGGATGTCTGGCTCTAGGTGAGTGATCACACCATTGTGGTTATCTGGGTCATGATGATCTCTTTTGTATAGTTCTGTGTATTCTTGCCACCTCTTCTTAATATCTTCTGCTTCTGTTAGGTCCATACCATTTCTGTCCTTTATTGTGACCATCTTTGCAGGAAATGTTCCCTTGGTATTTCTAATTTTCTTGAAGAGATTGCTAGTCCATTCTATTGTTTCCCTCTACTTCTTTGCATTGATCACTGAGGAAGGCTTTCTTATCTCCCCTGTTCATTCAAATGGGTATATCTTTCCTTTTCTCCTTTGCCTTTTGCATCTCTTCTTTTCACAGCTATTTGTAAGGTCTTCTCAGAAACCATTTTGCCTTTTTGCATTTGTTTTTCTTTGGATGGTCTTAATCACTGCCTCCTGTACAATGTCGTGAACTTCCATCCATAGTTCTTCAGGCACTCTATCAGATCTAATCCCTTGAATCTATTTGTCACTTCCATTGTATAATCATAAAGGATTTGATTTAGGTAATACCTGAATGGTCTAGAGGCCTTCCCTACTTTCTTCAATTTAAGTCTGAATTCTACTTAAATTTTATTAGATTACAGGTCAGATCTTTTTTTTTAATGGATGACAATGTAAGGTATGGGTTAAAAGCATAATCACTAGCTTAAAAAGTTCTGGGTTTATAACTGAATTCCACTACCTATGATCTTGGGGAAAATTACTTAATCTTCTAATTTTTAAAAGGAATATAATAGTAGAACATGTTTCATACAATTATTTCAATAATTAATTTACCTAAAGTAAGGAAAGTATTGGGGCTTCCCTGTTAGCTCAGCTGGTAAAGAATCCGCCGGCAATGTGGGAGACCTGGGTTTGACCCCTGGGTTGCGAAGATCCCCTGGTGGAAGGTATGGCAACCCACTCCAGTATTCTTGCCTGGAGAATCCCCATGGACAGAAGAGCCTGGTAGGATGCATTCCATGGGACAGAAGAGCCTGGTAGGATGCATTCCATGGGATCGCAAAGAGTCAGACACGACTGAGTGACTAAGCACAGCACAGCAGCAAGGAAAGTATTAGCATAGTGGTTCGTTTATACATAGGGAGAATGCTCAGTAAATGAGAAAAAACTAGTGTATATGCAAGAGAGAATGAGGAAGACAAGGACTCCAGAGTCACATACAGTAATATCTAACTATCTAATTGTATCAGAAAATGAGCATGTCAACATCTTTATAAAGAAGAGTTAGTGAAGTTAAAGTCACTTAGCCGTGTCCAACTCTTTGCAACCCCATGGACTATACAGTCCATGAATTCTCCAGGCCAGAACACTGGAGTGGGTAGCCTTTCCCTTCTCCAGGGGATCTTCCCAACCCAGGGGTCGAACCCAGGTCTCCCACATTGCAGGCAGATTCTTTACCAGCTGAGCCACAAGGGAAGCCTAAAAATACTGGAGTGGGTAGCCTATCCCTTCTCAGAGGATCTTTCCAACCCAGGAATTGAACTGGGGTCTCCTGCATTGCAGGCAGATTCTTTACCAACCAACCTACCAGAGAAGCCAAAGAAAAGTTAAGGCAGACAGTATATTTTCACAAATACGTGTGGCTACCAAAATACCTGTGGGTATCATCATTCTAATAGGTAGTTTTATTCTATGGTACAGATCTTAGATTTAATATATAAAGACTGATTTCTTATGTATCTTCACAAGTATATCCCCTTGCTGTTGCTAAGTCACTTCAGTCGTGTCTGACTCTGTGTGACCCCATAGATGGCAGCCCACCAGGCTCCCCCATCCCTGGGATTCTCCAAGCAAGAACACTGGAGTAGGCTGCCATTTCCTTCTCCAATGCATGAAAGCGAAAAGTGAAAGGGAAGTGGCTCAGTCGTGTTTGACTCTTCACGACCCCATGGACTGCAGCCTACCAGGCTCTTCCGTCCGTGGGATTTTCCAGGCAAGAGTACTGGAGTGGGGTGTCATCGCCTTTTCCGAGTATATCCCCTAGCCCAGGGCAATATCCTCTATTTATCTACACATTTAGCTGAGTGTGGATCACAGAGTAAGCGCTCAAGGTAAGTCTGTTAAATAAAAACACTTTTAAATCACACAGTCTAACATCACAAAATACACATACATCACGTACATTTAAAATGCACAAGGATGCCTATTGGATATGATTGTATGTGTGTGTGTGTGTGTGTGTGTGTGTGTGTAAATGAATGCACAGTAAAGACAACTGAAGGCAAAATAACCACACCCTTGAAAATAGTTACATTTTCACAAGTGTTAATGTGAAGTCTTTCAGATGTGAATGTAATTCAGATGATTAGCTCCTTCTATATAGGTTCTATGTCCCCAAATATACTACTGTTGAGTTTATGGCTAGCTAGACAAAAGTCTCTGGAGACTGTCCCACTGTAGCTGATTAGCAAAATCATTAGAAGAGTCAGTCTACATTGTTAGGCTCTTGAAGGCTTTCTCACAACCTTTGTCTGTATTATTTGAGTGAGTATGGCTACCATTAGTTCTGGAACAATCATTTTCAAATTTGACTCTGTTTTCTTTTCTACTCTCCTAACCAATGATGAAATATATTAACCTTCATATGACTCATTTACATCATAAATCTTAGATATTTCCAGAATGAAATTAAACAGTTAGGTCACACATCTTGTTTTCCATTATTTTCTGAGTCTGAGTGGAACAAGTCTGAAATTGAGGCATGTAAGATACAAAAGTCTTCTGACCAGAAGTTCCTAAGTTGAAGTTATTTTCTACAAGGTGTGAGCAACTGTCCTGGAGGATTCTGATGTCAGTGAATAAACAGTGGGCTGGGAATGGGGACAACACTCTTGACTCATTGGTCAAAAACACATCACTCTCTCTCTTTTTGATTGAAGTGACTCCTAAATAATAGACAGGCCTTTCATTATTATTTTCCTCAGGGAAATTTCCCTCAAGTTTCAAAAGTTCATCCAGGCCTTCTGAGAACGGAAGGTGTGGTGAAATTATATTGGGATGCTGATCTGACAATATAAAAAATGCCTGGGTTTCTATTTCCCATGATCTCTTAGAGGAAGAATCCTTTGGTGGAGAATTGTTGCTCAAAAAGCATTTGCTGACTGAGCTATTTATAAGTCCTTGCTCCTCCTCAGTTTCACCTGATTTAGAGTTGCTGAGCAGGGTGGCATATTTAACAGAGGGCTGTCTCCTGCTCTCATCCTCACAGGTTATGTCTGTGCTCTCAGCCTCAGAGAATTGAGCACTGCTGCATTGGTCACTAATACAAACAGAACCCTTTTCAAGATCTGGAGTCGTCAAAAGTAGAGCATCTGTAGTTGCTGGCACCATCTCATCTTTATTTTTCCATGATGTATCAACACTGATATCTTCTGAAATGGTTTCAGGCTCCAAAAGAAGAGGACCAAAGGTCGTTGATTCTGTATGCTTGATAAAAAGATGCTCAAATGTTTCTGGCTAAAAGAAAAGACATATTTTAATCCTCAATTGTATTGATTTCTGTTTTGTTTTGTTTTGCTTCACTATGATATCATGGAAGAAATGGAAGTGTGAAAGTTAGTATGAAAGGACATAAATCAACCATAAACTAATTGATTTTGGACTGAAATAAATAGATCAAAAATCATAAGGGACAGGTAGTATAAGATACTGTTTAAAAGAGGAATGAGAAAGACTTAAATTTGAGCCCTTCCGTTTCTATGATCATGGACAAGTACATTAACCTCTCTGCCTTTCAGTTTCCTCATGTGTAAAATTGTGTTCAATATATACCTTGTAGCTTTGTACAAGGAATATATTAGATAGTACCTGAAAGTGCATAGCTCTCAATGGCTTCCCAGGTCGTGCTTGTGGTAAATATGCCTGCCAACGCAGGAGACACAATAGACGTGGGTTCGATTCCTGGGTCAGGAAGATCCCCTGGAGAAGGGGATCCAGTATTCTTGCCTGGAAAATCCCATGGACATAGGAGCCTGACGGGCTATAGTCCATGAGGTTTCAAAGAGTCAGATGTGACTGAGAACACTGAAATTAGAAAGTGTTATCTCTAGAAGAATTTCTAATATTGTATAGCAAATTACACTTCCACAAACTGAAATCTCTTACATCAAGTTTAAAAGGTAAATTGATACAAAATCGAATGAGCAGGCCTTCCTTGGTGGTGCAGTGGTAAAGAATCCACGTGACAATTCAGGAGACACAGGTTCCATCCCTGATGCTGACAGATCCCACGCGCCATGGAGCAGCTAAGCCTGTGGGCCGCAACTATTGAGCCTGCACTCTAGAGCCCGGGAGCCACAACTCCTGCAGCTACTGAAGCCCGCTCACCCTAGAGCCCGTGCTCTGCAATAAGAGAAGCCACCGCAACGAGAAACCCTGGCTCCACAACTAGAGAAAAGCCCGCATGACAGTGAAGACACAGCATAGACAGAAATGAATAAAAAAATGTTTTCAAAAATCAAAGGAGCAATACAACTTGGCTACAGATAGCTAAAATAACTACTCCATGACCTAATATATGATATGAAGGTAAACTATATGTGATCTTATCTACCTTACATCATACTAAAAATCTATTTATGACTATCAGAAAATAAGAACTAAGAATATCTATTTGTTGAAAACAATTAAGGTGAAAGAGATGATCACAGCCTTTTAAATAACCATTCCTTATAAATAACTTCACATAAAAATATAAACTATAGGACATGTGGAATGAAGACAAAGATGCAAAACAAATGTACATCATAGTTTTATAAGAACAGTGGTTACATTACAACAACAAACCCTGCTAAGCAGCTACAAGCAAGCATCTATGTGCAAAAAAGCTCAACTCATACAATGTAAACATATTGAAAAAATAAATGCAAAATAAACAAAACTGTAGACACAGCAGATTGAAAAATTAACACAACTAAATGAAGTACTATAGAAAATGTGTTCAATTTTATGCTATACATATAATTAAAATTTTGAACTTTATAATTCTTAAACTAACAGAATGAATTCAGATATATTGCTTGAAATAATGATATAATCAACATTCATAATGGCAAATATATTCCATATAAAAAGACAATTCATTTAACATAATGTTGAACTCAATGAAATATATGGGTGATAATAACCATAAAGGAATAAATACACCAAATATAATGGAATAGATTTATACAGAGATTAAAATACTATATAATAACAAATACTGTATTAACACAAAGTTTTCTATTATTCTATGAACATAATGTGTAAAGAGAAAACTATTCCTCTTCCTGTTTTCTTTCTGAGAGAAATATATAATTAAATTTATATAATTTCCTTCAAAAATTTTTTGCTCATTTTATTTTTTCTTAAGGTTACTACTATATATGTATTGATTTTCTTAAAATTTAAATGAACCAAGAAATTAAGATCTACAAATAAAGGAACTACATACTATTAACATTGAAAACAAAAATAAGAATAGCACATAACATGCAAACTCACAGATGTTCTTCAAATGACATGTTTGACATATTTCATGCCCTCTAAAACTTCATAATCGGTAATTAATCTGTTATACCAAATAATTTACTTCTTCAAATGCATTTGATGAAAGAGTTCACTAATAATGGAAGACAACAACAGCAAACACATATTCATATATTATTAAAGTATATTTTATCAATGGGTCACAAACATTTATTAAGAGTATGTTTAAAAAATCATTTCAATTACCATATGCATCTAATATTTCAAGATTTTAGAACAGTCTGAGAGCATATTAAATATGTACTCAGTTAGAAGGAATTAATATCCTTTCATATTTTCACACTTCAATTACATTCCAATGACATCTCTTAAAAGTCAATGAAGTGGGGAAAGGACTCTTTCTTCTTGATTTTTAGGGTTTTTTTTTTTTTAACATTCAAATCAAACTGTAAATGAAATCTAAAAGTAAGTGAAGCATATGTATCCTAAATTTAAATATTATTTGGGTTAATCAAGCAGAGGCTTTGGTTTATTTTGAATGTGAGCAGCATAGCACACAAGGTAATTCATAGCATTAATGGTGGTCTTTTTTTCAGGGAGGAAAGTCCTGGGTTTGCTTTGAGCTATTACTAAAAGCTCTAGAGTCTCCCTTTTTGCATCACCGCCCACTTCCCTGCCTGCTAGAAGCTTTTGGTGGTTCAGTGTAAATAAATTAAATTTATTCAAGAATTTCACAAAGATGCTGAATTGGAAGCTGATGTGTTTTCTTATCTGGTCAGTCTGACCTGGATATGTCAGGTCAACCCAAAATGAACTGTAACTTCTACTGGCCTTGACCAGAACAAACTGTCTTTGAACTGAAATGGAAGTTAGCATTTAGGCCATTTTCAAGGCTAAAATGAAAATTCCCATATGGATCAGAGTTAAATATATATAAGATCTCCAAGACATTATAAAGAATACCGAAATGGTTCAATTTATAGGCTGAAGTGTCTATAAAAGGATATAAAATGGAAATTTTTGGACATAAAATGTAAACTAAAAACTTTTGCTACATTTTATATTTAGTGTCATTGTATTTGCAGTTACAGCATTATCTACTATAAATTTGATGGTAACTAATAGATATGTGCTGAGAGCAACAGTCATATTTTTCAATGTTTTATGACCAGACAAAGGACAAATCAAAAGCCAGATATCATAAATACTACTTTTGAGATGACCTGAGAAGTAATCATACATCCAAACTGAACTGGACTGAGATCAATGTCTTGAATTCCAAATTTACCCATCTATTTTAAGTTCTAAATCAACATAATTCACCATATTTTAGTTCTCAATAGTTTCACCAATCTTTTTTTAGATTGTCTCCCCTTCTTCAAAATGTAAAAATCTTCTAATACTCTATAGAATGTTGGGAAGCTGGCAGATTGGGTTCATCGGTAGTGATCGTGATTAGACTTCAAAGAATGTCCGTTCTCTGTTCAGATAAAATAAAACAAAATAAGGAAGCAAAATAAAAAAACACTCAGAAAGCAAAAGATAAAAGAAATCAAAGAGATGTTCTGTCAGGGATGGGTTGTGGATCATAAATTCTTGTGTTAAACTACAGTAATGCATGTTTTTAAGAAAAGATAACATTTTGAACTAAGGTGGTCTCTATCATTTTCTTAATGCAGGCCTTAATATCACACTCTAAGGATAGCCTTAGCGATCCCAGAAAAGAAAATCTATAGAGGAATAATAGAATAAGTAAAAGCAAAGAAGAACAAAGAGCTTGAGAAAATTAAAAGCAAGTGGAGGAAAAACAGCAAATATTAGAGAATTTGGAACAAGAAAGAGTAAAGTAGTAGATCTCTGAAAATAATTTTTTTCAATTAAAATAGAGAAGACTTGAAATAGTAAAGAAGAATAAAATTATCATGTTTTTTTTAATCTAGAAAAAAGTTCAAAGAAATCATCTGGTCCACATTTCTCCCTTTATTATAGACAAAGCGATCAAGGCTTAAAGTTGTACAGCTAACCAAAGTAGAGTGAGGACTCTGAATGTTTTTCTAACCAAACAATGTCTATAATACAGTGGAAGATGAAAGATATTTTCAACACAAATAGGGAGGAGAACATGTTCTTTCTTTTGCTTTTTCTATTTGCTGTGATAGATTTGAGCTGATTAATTTACCGTCTCTTCTGGTTCATTATGACCCAAGGGCACATATATAGATATTAAGAAGGACAAGAAAATAGAGAAAATGGAAATCATATTTTGGGAGACTACATTAGCTCTTTCACACTTCTGCAAGGCTGTTCTAGTAATTTCAGGGACAATCTGCCTCAGGTCCATGAGAACGGTATTAGGAGTTTATGGGTTGCTGCTGCTGCTGCTGCTAAGTCGCTTCAGTCGTGTCTGACTCTGTGCGACCCCATAGACAGCAGCCCACCAGGCTCCCCCATCCTTGGGATTCTCCAGGCAAGAATACTGGAGAGGGTTGCGATTTCCTTCTCCAATGCATGAAAGTGAAAAGTGAAAGTTGAAGTCGCTCAGTCGTGTCCGACTCTTAGCGACCCCATGGACTGCAGCCTACCAGGCTCCTCCGTCCACGGGATTTTCCAGGCAAGAGTACTGGAGTAGGGTGCCATTGCCTTCTCCATTATGGGTTGCTAAGCTTTTTCTTTTGAGAACTAGAACAGGTGGTGTAATCTCGGATAGTCTTTGACTAAAAAGAAAAAAAATCCATTTGGTTTTAGTTTAAACACTCCAAAGTATTTAGGTTGTTAAGTGGGAGTACACTTCGTGGAAATAGACATAAATGTAGACAACAAAGGAGCAGGGTTAGATCACACGCAGACACCTCAAATGTAGATGGTTTGGATTTAGAGGAAGAAACTAACAGATTAGACAAAATGCTAAACAAAGAGGTTAAAAAAAGTTTTGAATTAGAAGCAAAACAAGGCTATTGACTTACTGCAATATGTTTTCCTACAACAAGAATTTCAACCTTTGTTTAAAATTTTTATTTTTAAACTATTTCAGAACTTTTAAAAAGATTTTGATTTGTTTCATTTATTTTATTGAAGTATAATTGATTGCAATGCTGTTAAAGATTCTGGTTTTTAAAGTATTGTGAGAAATGGTGTAGGAAAGTATTGTGGTTCAAGATGGCAGTTTGAGCATGCATGTTTCTTTCTTATCTCTATAGAGGCTCTGTTAGAATGAAAGTGCATGAATAAATCAAATGAGATAATCTGAGAAGGTTAAGAGGGAATGAGATCTCAAATTTCTAATAGATGGAAAACAAGTGGAGGAGTGTAGTAGACCAAAGGAGATGAGCTGCAGACTGAAATACCTCCAGGGTGGGCTATAGCTGAAGAGAAAGACAGTTTGCCCTGTTGCATATACTGGAGATGGGGGGGGAAGTGAAAAGTGAAAGTGAAAGTCACTCAGTCGTGTCTGACTCTTCGCGACCTGGGGGACTTTACAGTCCATGGAATTCTCCAGGCCAGAATACTGTAGTGGCTAGCCTTTCCCTTCTCCAGGGAATCTTCCCAACCCAGGGATTGAACCCAGGTCTCCCACATTGCAAGCAGATTCTTTACCAGCTGAGCCACCAGGGAAGCCCTAGATGAAGAGAAAGACAGTTTGCCCTGTTGCATATAGTGGAGATCATATATCAATAACCTCAGATATGCAGATGACACCACCATTACAGCAGAAAGCAAAGAAGAACTAACAAGCCTCTTGATGAAAGTGAAAGAGGAGAGTGAAAAAGTTGGCTTAAAACACAACATTCAAAAAACCAAAGATCATGGCATCCAGTCCCATCACTTCATGGCAAATAGATGGGGAAACCATGGAAACAGTGACAGACTTCATTTTCTTGGGTTCCAAAATCACTGCAGATGGTGACTGCAGCCATGAAATTAAAAGACACTTGCTCCTTGGAAGAAAAGCTATGCCCAACCTAGATAGCATATTAAAAAGCAAAGACGTTACTTTGCCAACAAAGGTCCATCTAGTCAAAGCTATGGTTTTTCCAGTAGTCATGTACGGATGTGAGAGTTGTACCATAAAGAAAGCTGAGCGCTGAAGAACTGATGGTTTTGAATTGTGGTGTTGGATAAGACTCTTGAGAGTCCCTTGGACTGCAAGGAGATCCAACCAGTCAATCCTAAAGGAAATGAGTCCTGAATATTCATTGGAAGAACTGATGTTGAAGCTGAAGCTCCAATACTTTGGCCACCTGATGCAAAGAACTGACTCATTGGAAAAGATCCTGATGTTGGGAAGGATTAAAGGCAGGAGGAGAAGGGGGTGACAGAGGATGAGATGGCTGGATGGCATCACTGTCTCGATGGACATGAGTTTGTGCAAGCTCCGGGAGTTGGTGACGGACAGGGAAGCCTGGAGTGCTGCAGTCCATGGGGTCACAAAGAGTTGGACACAACTGAGTGAACCAACTGAACTGATATAGTGGAGATGGGGGGAGGAGTGAAGAAAAGGCAGGTAAAAACACAGGAAGAAATGAGACCTTTGTCTGAAAATAGAAAATTCTTTATATGGAATGGGGCTCTTCTACTCCCTCTACTACACATGGAAAAGGCTTCATACTCCCCACACTCAAATTGAAGATTTGTTCTTAAAAGTAATTGGAAAATTATCTGGGGAGGAATCTAGCAGCTGAGGAGTATTGGTGTCTATGAACCTGTCTTTCCTCATCTAGCAGAGCTCTTTCTAACCCATTCAGGGAAGCAATCCCTTTCTTAAATATGAAAGAAAAACAAAGGATTACCACATATGTGTGGAAAGTGTGAGATTTTTTAAAAAGCCAAGATAAACAGGAGGCGAATATGATCCTAGCAGAAACAGAGTTCAAGGAATAAAAGAAAAGAGAATTTTTAAAACAAAGAATGATCCTCTGAATTGGTATTTTTAGTAAGAAAATATTGCATGCATAAAGTCAGAACAGGATACACTGAAAATTAATAGTTGGAAATTTACAACTATAAAGAGCAAATGTTCAATAGAAGCACTGAAGGAACAGGGTATGGCAAGGTCTCAAATATAAATTAAAAAAAAGACAAAGAAACAGAACATATTAGAGAAGAGATAAGAAGTATATATCTATGCAGAGGGTCCAACATCCATGTAATATATATTCTAGAATGAGATCCAAAGAAATAAGAGGAGAGGAAGTTATCAAAGAAATAATATAATTTCTTAGAATTGACAGGGGATTGGAATCAAAAGTGTTTTCAAACAAGAACAAAGTTAAATGAAAAAGAATCTTTCTAAATAGGTTTAGACCTATCACTAAAATTTTAGAACATCAATTACAGGGATAATATATTAAAAGCAAGAAAACTGTATGATACCAGTGAGGAGTAAAAATCAGAGTGGCACTAGACTTCTCAGAAGTGATACCAGATGCTACAGGATAAGGCAGGAATTGTCTCAAAGTTTTATTGGAAAGGCTTGTCAACCTAGAACTTGCTATTCCACCAAAATATCAATAAAGGAAGGCACAATAAAAAGAATTTCAGGCTTGGAGAGACTTCAACTTACACAATATTTCCTGGCAGGTTATGTAAGGAAGTAGTTAATCAAAAAAGAGGAGGAAAAGAGTCTAGAGAACAGTTTTCCACTAGAAACCAGCTTTCCCTTCTCCAAGGGATCTTCCTGACACCAGAATCAAACCAGGGTCTCCTGCATTGCATGCCCTGACTAGAAACCAATTAAGGGAAAATTCAGAGGGATAGCTTGTAGTAATGTTAGAAAAGGCCTAATCCAGATCACAGTAGGAGGATAGAGGATTTCCTGGACAGAGTGCCTGGGGAACAGGTCTCCAGTGAAGATGCACATACAATGACAGCACACAGAAGGTTAAAAAAAAATTAAGAAGCAATTAGAAGCTCTAGAAAAAGCAAAACAAACACAAAACAAAGCATAAAAATTAAAAATGAGGCCAACTAAAATTTCACAAAATTCAGATCAACAGGGTGGAGTGTTTCTAAAATATTTTTTTTAACTATTTTGTGTCATTGGAACCACAAAGTGTGGTAATATAATCTCATTATATTACTTGGTTCTGCAAGGAACAATATTTATAAACTCATAACAATGAAAATACAGTTTATTGGGTTTTCATTTTTTAAAATTAACTCCAGACAAATTATCGCACAGAACATGCTATCGACCTTTACTTAAGTGAAAATGTAAAGTTACAGTTGACAAAGATTGGAAAGTGGAGAGAGACATGGAGGGAAAGGTAAGAGTACTAATGTCTTTATTTTATTTTAATAAAGGGGGGAGGTTCTAAGAAACAGTCTCTATTTCACGGAACAACAAATGGAGTTTTAGAAGACTATCCTGAGATTATAGACTGATTACTGAAGGAACTGAAAAAAGAAGTGACTAACAATATGATATGGAAATAGCATGGGGAAAGAAGGGGCAAAAAAGTATGTGCAGAATTAAGTCCTCATTTCAGCCAGAAATCACTAAATATTTACATCTCATAATGACATAAGTATCTTATTTTTAGAAATACAAAGGTGACCGGCCAGAAAAATTAAGAGCAAATGGCTGCACCATTTTAACGTTCATGTTGGCAGTACAGGAAAGTTCCAGTTTCTCCACATTCTCACCAACACTTACTACCTGTTGTTTTTATTATACCATCCTTGCTAGCACAGAGTGCTAGCTTGTGCTTTTGGTTTACATTTCCCTAATCTCTTCCTAATCACATTGAACATATATTCATTTTTCCTTTTTGGCTATTTGTACATCTTCTTTGCAGAAATGTCTATTCGGATTCTTTGCCAATTTTTTTGTGTTAAGATATACATAAAATTTATTATTTCAACTATTTTTAAGTGCACAATTTAGTGGCATTAAGTATATTAAGCAATCCATTGTTAACATGGACTTGATGGGAAGGGTATCAATGTGAGCACAATGAACCTGAGTTTAAACAAGGTTTTCACACCTACAGGCTGTCTGATCAAGACAAGCTGCTGAACCAATCTGTGCCTCAGTTTTGTAATCAGAAAATATAAAGCTATTAGGTCTATGACCAAATCAAATAAAATAATATGAATATGAAAGTTTGGAGCAGATAGTAAATTGTCTTGTCCTCTTTAGAAATATAATGTGAATTATACTGTATTATTTGTCCCCAAAAAAGTACTTTTAGTTAGGAGATTAAAGTAGAAGGTGAGATTTTAAGAAGTTATTGAATTTTAGTTATTTAGTCATTGAATTTATCATCAGTAAAACCTTTGAAATTTTTTACATTCTTTACTCTTCAAATATTCCTGATACATTCCAAAAACTGCTTTATTCCTAACTGAGTACCTGTTAAGCCAAGTAATAAACTGAGTACCTTGAGGGCTCGTTATGCTTAAAGAATATCTTATAAGATTTTAAAGTCTAATATTTGCAAAAGTAAAAAAAAAAAATCAGTCTTACAAATAATGTCATTCACCCACCCTACTTAGAAATTCTTCACTCTTTCTCAGTTTACCAGAACCTGAGGACATGTGGTGATATTTCTGTCTATTGCACATGTCTGCCAGGTGATCTGCTCTGGCATGACGCTCCTCCTCAGGGAGCTACATGACACAGCGGGGTAGCCTGTAGGCTAGAGTCACTGACTCAGTCTACATTCTTTTGTGTCCAGCATTTTCTGGAAAATGGAAAAACTTGATGCAGGGTCAAACTACATTTTGCTGAGGTGGGCCTGACCATTTCCCTGCCCTGGCAAATACTTAGAAGCCATTATTCCTGGTGGTTCATAGAGATTTCAGAGCTTACCATTTTGAAGACTGAGTGTTTCAGCTTCTCTGAGACAGTAGGATTGTTATTTCCAGAATGTATATATACTGACACGGTGAAGTGTTTACATTTTTAGTTAGATAAGTACTTCGATTTTTTTTACAAAATTCCTCTCATATTCAAAAAAAAAAAACCTCAATATTTAAGCAAATAGTCTCCTTTTTACTCTTTGTCTTTTAACCCCCCTATTTTCAGTTTGTGAATGTGCTAAGGTCCTTCCTACCACAGGGCTTTGTTTTCACAGGTGGACTTGCCTGGGCTCTCACCCTCCACCACAAATCCTGCTTGATCACCGTTCATCTCCCAGATCTTAGCTCAACTGCCACGTTCTTACATTCACTCACTCACCACCCCTGATCCCACATAATACACTCAGCACACTGGGTCCCTTTATTTCACAACACGTTTATCATTATTAGTGTTTGTAATAGTATCATAATATATATTATATATAACACATATAGTTATTTCAGTTATAAACTGATTAATCTTATCTTTCCCATAGACTGTACACTCCAAGAGTTTTTATTTTCCCACCATTTTAACCCCAAGGCCTAGATGAGTTGACTGGCATTAGGATAACTATTCAATAAATATCCCTTGAATAAATGCATGGGATGAATTAATGATTGAACTATAAATGAATAAACAATTTTAGAGAGAGAAAAGAAGACAAGCTCATTCTATACTGCTTTTAGCCAGTCATTCCTCTGTGACCTCCCTGTCACTGCCTAGATGGTAAGAACGATATCTTAAAAATTGTTTTCCCAGAGCCTAGCAACATCCTAGACTTACACGTAAATACTCATTCTCATTATGTGCTTGTTGAACAAAGGAATGAATGAATGACAAATAAATATACATGGCTGAAATGTCACTATCACTTCAATAACTGTCACTGTACGAATTCATAATGGAAGAGAAAGGAGAGGAATAAATATTTTACTAATTGAAAAAATCATCAGGTCTGTTTTCATGAAAGGAGATTCTGTGGCTTATAGTAAGGGCATAGCTGAGAAGTGTATGGGTATGGGGCTGGTTAGATTCAGGCAAAGTGAAGTTTCTGTAAAGATAATGTATGCATGTAAGTATGTGAAACTACAGTGCTACCAAGTCTGAAGATAAAACACTCTCTTCTGCTGAAAGATTATAATTTAGTTGCTTGCATTGTTTTGCCCACAATATTACTGATTTTGTTCACTCACTTGTTCATTGGTAAATTGTAGAGCAGTGATTTTGTTATTGCAAATCATATTCATTAGTATGTGAATGAAGTTAGAGGGTTGTAACCAGTATTTTTTAAATGAAATAAAATTTTGAAGATAGAGGACACTGCAAATGCATATTATTTATATCTATACATTTACTAGGTTGCAAGGTAAAGCATATTTCTCACCAAGGGTCATGGTCAAAAACAGGAAAGCCAGAGAGAACAATTACTAATAGAATGGGCTTAAAAATTAGACAAATTAGTAAACTAAGTCAGACTCTAAAACAAGTTACCTAGCCAGTATAAGACGGGTTTTTCCTTCTATAAATGGAGATGCTAATACTTATTCCGTGGGGTAACTGACAGAATAATAATGTAAAACATGTAAATATGCAATATAATGATAATTTATTGAGACACTACTATTTGGAAGTACCATCTTCTTTACTCCCTGAAACAACTCAATGAGGTAAGTTCTATTAAACCTCATTTTACAGGAGAGGAAACTAAGCCACCAAGAACTGAAATAAAAATCTTAATGAATGTAAGGATATGTATCTCAATGATCTGCACATAAATAAATGGACATATTATATCAGCATTTTATTAATTCTTTTGTGAATCTTGACCTTAGTATTTTGCGTTTAGCAGGAGGAGCTCAATAATATATGTGGTCTTAAAATACAGCCCTAGAACTCAGAACACTCTTCACAACAAATAATGAAATGCTCTGGAAACTTGGAGGGGGCAGAATTTCTTCTGAACTACATTGTTCACAGAAGGTTTGGGGAAAGAAGAGCTTAGAGCAAACTCTTCACTGACATAGAGGGGTCTGTAGAGGTGAGAGAAATAGTGTCAGCATGACTAAGGCCCATGGACAGGAAAAATGGAATATATAAGTTGATAACAGACTGTAGACAGAAGTCATTGAGAACCAGCTTAAAAGGACTATACTTGATCTTGTAGCTAAACAGAAACCACTGAAGACGTGTAACCGTGACTACAATGACACAATTATTGAGACTGAATAACCCCATATGATTATTGTTCAAAACATCGCTTAGATATTTTGCCATGAAAACTGAATTCTATTTTCCCAGTGTTATAGGTAGAAAGCCAACCCTGCTTCAAGGAAAACTTGGGAAATTAATGATATATTTGTTAAATTCTAGAGTTTTCTGAGAAAATCTATTATAGACATAAGTGCAAATTATTAAAGTTGACTAATTGTTTCATAAGTAGCTTGAAAGGAGCTATCTTCATAAATGTAAGCTTTACTATGATAATTGCATTTTCAGATTGTGGCGTTTTAGGAAAGGATTATGTAGTTTTTAATTGATTTAAGTAATTATGAAGATAATTACAAGGGTTAAAAATATTGATTCCAGCCTTTTCCAAAGAACAATCAATTTATACCCAAAAAGTATATATAAATATTTGTTCTTCATCAGATTTGACCCTAACATTCTAATATTTGTTTTATGATATACTATGACACAGAAGAAAGGTATGTGTATTGTTAATTCAGATGATAAACTTTCTATTGAATTTTGTTTTGTCCTGGTTTCAAATCCCTGCATCTTCCTATCCATGAAAATAAATAACAAATTAGACAGATTCATATTAAGATGAATTGAATAAAATAAAATTTAAACCTTATCCTTAAAAAAAAAGTTTTGAACCTCAAAAATGTTTGAAGTTCTAAAAGGTATACAGCATCTAAAATGAAATATTATATACTTGGGGTTTAAAAAAATTGAAAAAAGGACCTTCTGAAAATTAAGTCCTTGTGCCCAGGAACAGTTCTTGGGGTTTGGAACATCTTCCCAAAACAACTTTTTCATTCTACAAAGGATAAACAAGGCATTAGAATTAGAGAACATTCACATTGAAAATGTTAACAGTTTATAAGCGACCAACTAGAAACTAAGTCTACCAGACTGGTTATGCCACAGTAGGATCAAATTTCCTTTCATATGCCATCACAGGAAGATTTCTACCAACTTTATGTCTAGACCAAAGTTAATGATCACTATAATAATAATAAAAAAAAATAGCTAACATTTATTGAAAACTGTATGCCTAGCCCTGTGCTAAATACTTTGCACAGGCCCCATCAGCTCACTTGATTGGAAGATGAATTCAGATTCTAAAATCACTTTTCCCTCTTCACTGCTAGAAGACAAAACTTTCTGTAGAGATTTGCCACATGTGAAATAACCTCAGTGGTCTGGACCTCTCAGCACAGAGTGATGGCGCACATAAAGAACCATTCAAGCAGTTCAAATGAGACAGAAGGGAGCCACACAGTGCTAAAATTTAAAAAGCAGAATGCCTACTAACCATAAGTGAATTGACTGTTCCAAATAAATTTTCGCAACTAAAAATCCTCAACCTAGATTTACAATTTCTCTATGAATATACTGCCTAGGCTTTTCTGTTATAAGCTTGTTATTTCATGAATGTATATACTTTTGTTAAAAATCTAATTTCTTCCCTGAGGCTTATGTGTGCTAGCAAAATGCAGTGTGGATTTCTGAAATAAGGAATCCTTTTTCTTCCTATGCCATCTTATTATATACTGAATACATATAAAATATTTAGCATATTTTAGTGTTTCTGATTTGGGTTTAAAATGGTTTAAATATGCTTGAGATTTTTAACACCACATACAATACCTTTGATGTGATACTGACAATATTCCAAGCAATAAGATTGAGGAGGAAATTATTATTGGCACGATTACATATAGATCTGCATCATGCTGGTGTTTTTCATCATCTGAAAAAGAAAAAAATCACACAACTCAAAATCTTGAGGAAGTAAGTAATTTCTGTATCAAAAATCATAACATACCCTTTTCTGATTTCATCGTAAATCTGAATGACCTTTAAAGATACCAAAATCAGAAAGACATAAGCATAGCTTTGATCATAAAATAATTACTATTTTGTTCAGAGTTATGCTTCTTGTAATGTAACAAAACATTTTCTCAAAAGTATTTATTTGCCAGCTCTCTCCATCTGATCACTTTTCAATTATATGAATCAAAGTGTCAGTTAAAGTTGTTATGATGGCTCTCTGCATCAGTCATCTGCTTCTGGAGAAGGCATTCTACAAGACCCATCAACTTCTATCTTGTTCACTTCAGACACATTGACTTCTTTGTTGCTTCTTGGACCACCAAGAATGCTCACTCTTCAGGGTCTTTGCACTTGCTGTCCCCTTGCTCAAATGTTCTTCCCCTTTGTCCTTGCAGGACTTACCACCTTCTTAGAGAAAAAGACCATCATTTTTGGCCACCATTACTGCTCAGACAGTAAAGAATATGCCTGCAGTGTGGGTAGACCTGGATTCAATTCCTGAATTGGGAAGATCCCTTGGAGAAGGAAACAAACGGCAACCCACTCCAGTATTCTTGCCTGGAAAATTCCATGGACAGAGGAGCCTGGTGGGCTAAAGTCCATTGGGTCACAAAGAGTAGGACATGATTGAGCGACTAACACACACACTAAGGCACCACATTTTAACTCTATCCCTTCATTTTACTTTTATTTTAATTTCATATACTTATTTCTATATGAGACTATATTATTTGTTTATTGTCTGTCATTTGAGTACTGGAGTTTAAGCTCCATTTAGGGCACAGACTGATGTTCAATATTCAATCCCCAATGCTTAGAACAGTGTTCAATATATATTTGTTGAACAGTACATGAATGAAGTTATATATAATTATTTTACTTCTAAAACCAAGTAAAATATTTCTCTCTTGAAACTTCATTATTGGGTTGCTTAGATTTTAAAACAACTTGAAAAATAATAGTAAAATAAAAATCTTCCCGCTCCAAGTACAGTAAGATGAGTTAGAAATATGACACCCAGTGAACTTTCTTCTATACCTGTCTCTCCAGTTTTATTTTCAGAAAAATCTTCCTTAGAAGATGATGAAAATTTAAAGACTCCATAAGTATGTCAAAGCTTATTGTTTGGGGTAGGTGTGTTTATATTAATTGTGCAGCAAATTAATATTTTTTCAATTAACCTTTATGATGATATACTTTGTGGCATAGCTGGGTATTTCCATTTTTGTTTCCATCAACTTTCTGATGTGAAGAGCAGACTCATTAGAAGAGACTCTGACGCTGGGAAAGACTGACAGCAAGAGGAGAAGTGGGTAACAGGATGATATGGTTGGATGGCATCACTGACTCAATGGACATGAGTTTGAGCAAACTTTGGGAGATAGTGAAGGACAGGGAAGCCTGGCGTGATGCAGTCCATGGGGTTACAAAGAGTTGGAGACAACTTAGCGACCAAATAGCAATCAACTTTCTAACCAATTTGAGACTGAAAGTTTTACTTACCAATACAGAAACACAATATCGTGCCTGATTATTCTTAATGACACCATGGAACCATATACCCTTAATACATGACACATCTACAGAAGACTCTGGGCTCTTCCATGATTCCATCAGAAAGAGAATAATCAGATGGCAGCATTATTGCTAACTAAGGAAGAAACCACATATCTGTGTAAAAGGAAACTAAAAATTTTTACCTTGAGCAAAACTATTAATTATCTTCGGTTTCCCTACTCCTTCCGTAAATATTGGATAAAGACTGAACTGATACTTCTCAATGGGGATAAAATGATCTGAGGAGAAAAAAATATTTTAAAGAGTCATCCTTACTGAATTAATATTAATGAGTGAAATCTATATAAAAGTTTTAAGTGACTCATATTTTCATGCATATAAAACTGATGATTTATTGATTGAAATTGGATTGGAAACTGATGACTGCTATCTATGGACTGAAATATAATTGGGGAGTTTCAAAGAGAATCTGAGCACTCTAAATTCTCCTAGTAACACCAATAATTTTCCAAATAATGTTTTAAAAATTTTACCCAGAGATAGAAAATTGCAATTTTTCAAAGGCATGTTCCAGCGACAGTCAGTTTGTTCAAGTTCGGGCTGTATGAGCTGTTCCATTTCCCTTTCCTGGACAATCTGCTCTACCTCTTTTCCCACCAGATCAAAGCCAGCAATATTCCCTTTCCATAGGAATTCAGTTTACTCAGCTTCTCTATTCAAGGGAGTTGGGAGATTAAAGTTTTAGGAAATCCTATGTAAAGAACTTGGGAATGGGGACCAGGAATCTTTGTACATATCCAGGTGTCTAGATCTACGGAAGATGACCATCTCCATAGCAAAGCTCAAAATGGATCTATCGGTGATCTATCATTTTCACAAATGCTAATGACACACAAATATTACTCCACGAGAGATAAATCCCTTTGAAGCATAGAGTAACCACCTGGACAACAGTAATAATGAATTGAATTTAGTTCTCCATCAGTCATTTGTTTCTCTTTACTCTGACGCTAAATTCTAGGGTCTTGGAATGAAAAGTATGAGCCTTTGGGATAACACTGTAAATAGTACTACAGCAATCCTTAGCGTCCCTGCTTAAAGCTTACTCAAACTTGGAGATTCTGTACTGTGCACTTACATTGTGTACTTTATTCACCTTACAGGGTAACTGGTCTACTTTTGGGAAATTATTCATCAGACCTTCAGCCTGGCCCTCCCACTCATTGTTAGTGGCATCATAAGTTGGTATACAATTTGGGAAAACAATCTGGCAGTAGATATCGAAAGCCGTTAAAACTCATTTTTTTTTAAAAAAGGTTAAACTGGAAGCAACATAAAAGTTCTCAAATAAATAAATGGTTTAAGTATATTTTGTAGTAAAATGCTATATAATCATTAATGATGGTTAAAGGATGAGGGATAAAATAGAAACATGTTTGTGATATATCAAAGGAACCAACCAGAAGAAAAGTTATAAATGATACAATATGATTACAACTATAAATATTTAAGTGAAAAACAAATGAAATAGAATTAAATGCTGGTGACAAGGTGACAGAATTAAAGGTAATAAGATGGATTATCTATATTTTTGAAGTTTCCATTAACTGTGTTATTTGAATTAATAATCTGTAGAGTCATATTAACCCATAGGAAAAACTTATCAAAATACAGTAAGCTTACCATGGACATAATACTTCTTAACAGAGGAAGGGATTCTAAGCCATTTAATTTCACTGTCTTCATTAAGAATTTTCCACTCAAGAATAAAATACATCAGATTGTAATTGCTGGGTGACAGCATCCAGGAAAGAATTACACAACTGCTGTTTAAAGGGTAAGCACTGAGTGACTGCACGATATTTACTGAGGGGAAAAGAAGGAAATTTATTTTTAACTTCAAAATGAATGAAAATCTCCAAATTGTCTTTAGAAACATAAAACTTAGTGAAAAAGGAAGAAGGAAGAGAAAGCAGATATTTACACAAATAAATATAAAACATGGCAATTATTTTTGTATCACAGAAGTCATATAAGCAGAGAGATGTGGAAATATATGCTATCGATAAATAAGATTCTACCTAAAATCCAAATTGGATATGTTCAAAAGATGTTCTCTTCTGTAGTAATGTACATGCCTATTAATCATCCTAATTCCCCCCAACTCTTCTGTCCCACTGATGGAATCATGCTTTCAAAGTACAAAACTATTCATTTTAACACCCTCTGCACAGAGTCCCACTTCAAAACCTCCAGACTTCCACAAGTGAGGACAAAATTCTCATCACACCTACAATGCCCCAAGGGCCGTGTCTCAGCACATCTGCCGGCTTTGCTGCACACACACACACACACACACACACATACACACACACACACGCATGCGCGCACGCGCACCCCTGGTGATCCTCCTTCATGTCCCCTCCTGGACCGCAGGATTTTTGGTCAGACTGTTCCTCTCTCAGGGGAGCTCTTCTTCCCACCTTTCATGGAAGTTTAATTCCTATACCGCATCCTCAAGAAAACTTCTCTGACCCTCAATACTGGTTTAGGCTCCTATATTTTTTCTTTTATAAAATTATATTCCTTTCCTAGGAACATGCATCTCAGTTTGTAAATAGGCATTAACTTATATGATTATTTGACTAAAGTCTGTCTCATCTCACATATTAAAGTCTGTGAGACCATTATAATTTTACCCACATTCGAATTTCTACCACCTAGCATAGTGCAGCATTAAACAAATATTTCTATTAATAGAACATATTGATTGAGAATATTTAAGTGTAAAATACAGTGCACATGCTGTGAAACTTACATAAAGTTTACACTATATGTACACAAGTAATTACTATACAAGGCAGGATATAAAATACCATAGAAAAGGTAGAAAGTATTCTGAGAACTAAAAAAAAGGATAGGACACATCTAAGTAAAGCAATAAGCAAATATTTCAGGAAGGTACATGATTAGTAGAGGGAAGTGAAATTTGAATTTTTCATTAAAAATTATACATTGAATATACTATACAAGCTCCTATATAAAGTGGTTCTTAATTCCTTGATTAATCAAATATATCAAAATTAATATGAGGGTTCATCACATATTAAATGAAATACAAGTTATTTTCAAATCTAAGCAATTACTTGTACCTATCTAACGTTATACTATCACATATATATATGTAGTATATATGACACACACATGTGTATTTTACCTATTAATATATGTGTGTGTATATATATGGACTCATTATATGCATATGTACATACATATATAAAGAGAGAGAGAGAGATTCATTCACCTACAACCCACACTGGCCCAGAAGTTTTAAGTTTTAGATTTATCAGAACATTCACATTTATTACAATACTATTTCAACAATGTTCTACCATGTGAAAACCCAAGGACCACATCACATAATCAGGATATACACTTACATTGTTTTTTAGACAAAACAGAGATAAAAGGTAAAAAAGAGACTGATTCAGGGAATTGTAAGCTTCTTGGAAGATCATTTAGAATGGGAGGGGTTTGCAAAGATTAAATATTAAAAGGAGCACAGGTTTAATACCCTATACCTTTTCTTACCTTTGCTGATAGCCCGTGAGAATGTTAAATTAAAATTTGCAGAAGAAGCACCAATTGAATTGATGGCCAGCACCATAACAGAATGTGCTTGCTCTGTCCAAAGGAAAGTGAGTTTAGTGTGGTTTCCCACATCTTCCAACCACGTTCCATTGTGGGAAGTATGATGTTTTACCACATATCTTCTTACACTGCACAATGAGTCATTTTTCATCAGGGGCTACAGTAAACACAAAAGTTGATTAGCTGAAGGGCTACAGTGCTTTTTATACAAGCCGAGCTCCTGGAACTCTGATTAAACATTTCCCATTGGTAGGCAGGGGCCAGACCAGAGCAACCTCTGATGAATTCAAGGCTGAAGTGTGGGCTGCTCTGACAGTCTCCCTGAAGCTGTCTGGGTGACTATGGAACATGGGAAACTTGTTTTCTCCTTATGGATTTTTTTTTTCTTTAAGACTCAGAGAATAAATCACTTGAAGATAATGAAGTATGGATTATAAATAGGATACTTTTCTACCAGGAAGTTTCACTCTAATTTTAGAGAAAAGAAAGACTAATGGGGAGTTGAGCATTTCTTCATCTAAAAAGCAAAAAAAAAGGAGTAACCCTTTGTTTCTGTAAAGCAGAAATGAGAAAGAGCTGAAAAGAAATTAATCACCACTTCTATCAATCTTAGTAAGACTGGTCATTTTTTTTTCTTCCCATGACATGCTGACACTACAAGTCACAGAGAGCATCAGGACAGTGTACAAGGCACCCCAGAACGTCTGTCTTGTAGTTAAAAAAATCATACCAGGTCACCGAGATGCCAGTGTAAAATACATTCTTAGTACAATTCTATCCTTCCATCCTACAGAGCATTAACAATACATCCCACTTTGCCATCACCTTCACCTGTTTCAGGTAAGATTTAAGTGCTACTAATACCTTGTCAGCCTTTAGCAAGCTTGACACTACACAACAGACTAGAGCAGTGCTTCTCATTTTTTGTCATTGAGATTCTTCTTCTAAAAGTCAGAAATTGAGAAACATAAATACAAACACATATAACTATATCCCTGCAGGTCTTGGAAGAACCTGGGTAGGTGGTGAGAAGATATTAGCAGCCACTGCAAGAAATAAGGGCTTCCCTGGTGGCTCAGACGGTAAAGTATCCGCCTGCAACATGGGAGACCTGGGTTCAATCCCTGGGTTGGCAAAGTCCCCTGGAGGAAGGCATGGCAACCCACTCCTTGCCTGGAGAATCCCCATGGATAGAGGAGCCTGGCAGGCTACAGTCCATGGGGTCACAAAGAGTTGGACACCACTGAGCGACTAAGCACAGCACAGCAAGAAATAAATGAAAAATCATACCTATGTTGCATTTTGTTTTTAAACAACCTGTCAGTTTTCACATACAAATGTTTACTTTTGTAACCCTCAAGTAAAATTGATGGTAAACTTCCTTACTTTCTAGTCCTGCAAGTTACTCTAGGCTCATCTTGTGTATTTCCTGCCCCAGACCTATTACCAAGCATTTTTTCACAGAGCCTTAGTTTCTTTATTGGAGAATAGTACTAGAAACAAATCTGAGAATGTTGCTTACTACCAGAATATGGCTTTCTCGGTTGACAGATTAAGGAAATGCATGTGTGTGTATTATATCTATATATACACATATCTATGAAAATTTCTCAATCAATAGCCAGACAAAAGAGAAAAGAGAACTATAATTACAAGCTGTAATGGAAACATAATTACCCTAACAATATAAAATAATTACATACAATTTAGGGGGTTAAGTAGAGTGATATGGTAAGTGGAAGTGCATGCATGCATATGTTTTCATCCGCCCAGGCAGTTTGTCTTTTGGTTGGTGCATTTAACCCATTTACATTAAGGTAATTATTGATATGTATGATCTATTACCATTTTCTTAATTGTTTAGGGTTTATTTTGTGTAGGTCTTTTCCTTCACTTGTGATTCCTGCCTAGAGAACCTCTTTTATCATTTGTTATAAAGCTGACTTGATATTGCTGAATTCTCTTAACTTTTGCTTGCCTGGAAAGCTTTTGATTTCTCCATCAAATCTGAACAAGAGTCTTGCTGGGTAGAGTATTCTTGGTTGGAGGTTCTTCCCACTGAAAATTTCTATGTGAATCTATCTGTATCCATATTAAGCTAAACATGAGTTCATACCCTAGCCCATTACCACATGGATCATTCTTTGCTTATCTATAATCAGTTAAACAGTAACAAACTTGAGTCCTTCTTACCACCCATCATCCAGTACTTAATTGTTCAATTCCAATTTATATATCTAAGGAATGATGCTAAAGCTGAAACTCCAGTACTTTGGCCACCTCATGCAAAGAGTTGACTCATTGGAAAAGACTCTGATGCTGGGAGGGGTTGGGGGCAGGAGGAGAAGGGGACAACAGAGGATGAGATGGCTGGATGGCATCACTGACTCAATGGACGTGAGTCTGAGTGAACTCTGGGAGTTGGTGATGGACAGGGAGGCCTGGCGTGCTGCGATTCATGGGGTCACAAAGAGTCAGACACAACTGAGCGACTGAACTGAACTGAACTGAATGATACCAAAACTGTTAACCCATACCTTGTGAGAAAAATGACTTTACCAACTAGAATACAGTGGTTATGTATAGTTCCTTTTGACTTCATTCTTAAAAATCTACTCATTAAAAAGGTTGCCCAGGCCTGGACCTTTTTTGCCCAACTCCTTCAGTGAGGTTGTTTCATACACTTGTAGTACAGTTAGATTCTCTTGTTGCAGCCTGAACTCCATTCTAGGATTCTCCAACCTCCTAATGATTTCTCTTTAATTTGCATACATTAAGGTTTTCTCTTTATGCTATAGGGTTTTATGAATTTTTAGAAATACATAAGGCTATGCAGCATGTAGTAGTGTTGGAATTATACTGTACATAGCCATTTCATATTGTCTTTTTAAATTTAGTCATACTAAATTTGAGGTTCCTTCATGCCTTTTTATGACTTTGATAGCTCATTTCTTTTTAGTGCTGAATAATCTTCCATTCGGAGAAGGCAATGGTACCCCACTCCAGTACTCTTGCCTGGAAAATCCCATGGACGGAGGAGTTTGGTAGGCTGCAGTCCATGGGGTCGCTAAGAGTCAGACACGACTGAGCAACTTCACTTTCACTTTTCACTTTCACACACTAGAGAAGGAAATGGCAACCCACTCCAATGTTCTTGCCTGGAGAATCCCAGGGACGGGGGAGCCTGGTAGGCTGCCATCTATGGGGTCGCACAGAGTCGGACACGACTGAAGTGACTTAGCAGCAGCAGCATGTACTCACTAGGACAATATTATACCAAATAGTTTCACCATCATAAAAAATCCCCTGTTCTTCACCCATTCAAACATTTCCCCATCAACCAAACACCTGGAAACCATTGATCTTTTTGCTGTCTCTATAGTTACATCACTTCATGGGAAATAGATGGGGAAACAGTGGAAACAGTGTCAGACTTTATTTTTCTGGGCTCCAAAATCACTGCAGATGGTGACTGCAGCCATGAAACTAAAAGACGCTTACTCCTTGGAAGGAAAGTTATGACCAACCTGGATAGCATATTCAAAAGCAGAGACTTACTTTGCCAACAAAGGTCCATCTAGTCAAGGCTATGGTTTTTCCTGTGGTCATGTATGGATGTGAGAGTTGGACTGTGAAGAAGGCTGAGCGCCAAAGAATTGATGCTTTTGAACTGTGGTGTTGGAGAAGACTCTTGAGAGTCCCTTGGACTGCAAGGAGATCCAACCAGTCCATTCTGAAGGAGATCAGCCCTGGGATTTCTTTGGAAGGAATGATGCTAAAGCTGAAACTCCAGTACTTTGGCCACCTCATGCAAAGAGTTGACTCATTGGAAAAGACTCTGATGCTGGGAGGGATTGGGGGCAAGAGGAGAAGGGGACGACAGAGGATGAGATGGCTGGATGGCATCACTGACTCGATGGACGTGAGTCTCAGTGAACTCCAGGAGTTGGTGATGGACAGGGAAGCCTGGCATGCTGCAGTTCATGGGGTCGCAAAGAGTCGGACACGACTGAGTGACTGATCTGATCTGATAGTTACATCTATCTTTTCTTGAATGTCATCTAAGTGGAATTATAATGTAGCCCTTTACACAGGCTTCTAGCACTTAGCAACATTCATTTAAGACTCATCCATATCTTTTGTGGCTTTATATTCTTTTTATCACTGAATATTATTCCCAGGCAGCACTAATGGTAAAGAACCCGCCTGCCAATGCTAAGAAATGCAGGTTTGATCCCTGGGTCAGGAAGATCCCCTGGAGGAGAACATGGCAACCCACTCAACTCATTGTTTTCCAGAGAATCCCATGAACAGAGGCGCCTGGTGGGCTACAGTCCATAGCGTTACAAAGAGTCAGACAGGACTGTAGAGACTTAGCACACACACATTATTCCATTATATGAAAGTACCAAAGTTTTTTTATAAGAATCTATCAAACTATATTCCAAAGTGGTTGTGCAATTTTGCATTATCGCCGGCAAAGAATAAAAGTTCCTGTTACTTCACATTCTAGTCAGCAATTTATTGTGAGTTTTCTGGATTTTAACCACCCTAAAAAGTATGTATCGTGTCTTATTGTTGTTCTAGTATGGATTTCCCTAATGACAAATGATGTTTGTAAGGACTGAATGTTTGTATCCCCTGAAGATTCTAACAAAAAAAAATACATTCACTTGGGACAGAAATCAATTCATTTGGGAGAAAGAATGCTTTCAAAATTGCTAAGTTCTATACTCATTGTTTTTAGAAATATCTGTTGTATACTTGCCATCATACAGAAAGAGCAATCTCAATGTCCTCGAGGCATGTAGGGAAGGCCATGTTTACTCTGGTTAGGATTAAACACTAATGGAATTTTTGGGACTTGAAGGAACACTAGATAGTATCCAGTCCAATCTTATGTTGATAGAGATGAGGGAACTGCGGGTGAAAGGTCTAAGTGACTGTCAACATAGCACTGATTAACTACACCATGTCAAGCCAAAAACAGAATTAAAGTCTCCAAACTCCAGACCAGTGCTTCCTCCACTCTACATCTCGACTCTCTGTAATCAACATCTTCAAACAGAAATAAATTTGGGATTGCAGAGTTTATAAAAGATGGTATTATTGAGTAAATCTTTTTACAATGAAGCAAATCTTTCAGGATACAGAAGTAAAATTTTAAATAACATAAAAATCAGGAATACCTTCCAAAGCAAAGTGACATTTCTCTCTTTTTTAGTGGTGTCTTCACTAATTAGTCTCCAAAATTCAGGTCCTCTGATAGGAACTGCAAAATGACAAGGAGCCCAAGTTGTACATATGATCTTAGAAGGATTATCTTTCAGTCATATTTGAAGCACATACTTAGGCATTTTTAAGACACATTCACAAAATCTCTACAGACCTTTCACATCCATGACAACTGTGTGGGCTGGAGTACTCCAATTACTCCAATATCCCAGTCCATCTAGCCTCTTACAGCGCACCTGGACAGTATAGACTGCACAGAGGTCTGGCACTGGGAGACTGGCAGATTTTAATTTTGCATCATATACCTCAAACATCTGTAAAATAAGTCAAATCATTAGACACATATGTAGCTAAATTATTACTAACACATATGTAGCTAAAAACCCTGAGGTGCATTTTATTTTACACTCTAACACTATTCCAAAACTAAGAGAGAACTGACTTTGTGTTTTCTGACTTTAGAAATTTACTAGGCTTGCAATGTGAGTTCCTTCAAGTTAAGGATTGCCTTAGCATCTTGTTGTTTCCATCTCATGACAAGACTAGGTAGGACAAGAGTTTTGCAACCTCACTTCCCAATCACCCTCTTACCCTAGTGCTAACCTCTGTCCACAGACTTTTAATAATTTTAACCTAGTGGTTAGATATGGCCTACTCTACAGGGCCTGTCTGATATTCAGTCTCTTCAATAAGTAGGTAAACTGTCACATTCAGCTGAAATCACTGTGATCTAGACATAATGGGAGCTCCTGCTATTTCTAGGTTTTGCAGGCTGCTGTCAGAAAGCCGAAACACAAGGGGTATCATATATTCACTTGCCACTGTGGGTGTCATTCCGGTTGTTTGATAAAAGCAGCTTCCAAACTGTGTCGCATTGAATATGTGTGTTAGAAGAAAAGAGATTCCTTGGTAAAATGAGTTTGAGAAACAGGATGAAATGAAGTCACAAGTGTTTCTTAAATTCAGGACTTCTCCAAACCTTTAACATGCAAAGTATCATGATGCTACACTAGTGATGCAAGGTTTCCTAGACTTTATTTAATGTGATCTTTGTTCAAGAAACATTTTATGGGATCAATGTTCTGTAAAACACACCTTGGGAAATGCTCAGTCACAGGACATTTCATTCCTTGAAAGGGTTAGCAGCTCAATGGATAGAACTTAGGCAAACTCCGGGAGATAGTGGAAGACAGGGAAGCCTGTTGTGCTGCAGTCAGTGGGATTGCAAAGAGTTGGACATGACTGAGCGACTCAACAACAACAAAAATTTAACAAAAAGAACTACAGAATACAGGAGGATGTATTTTTATGCCAGTAAAATAAATCTTATGCAATAAAATTCTTAAACAGTTATAAGAAATAATATTTAGTGAGGCAAGCTGAAGAAATTTCCAGGTAAAAAATACCTTCCATTGTACTTGTTTTCCACTTAAACCATAGCGAATCTGGAACTGAAGATTATTCTCTGGAAAGACCGGCTTTTCCCAAGATATTTTCAATAATCCAATTTTTACAGTAATTTCTGCTTTCACACTGGATGGAGGCAGTGGTTTCACTAGAAAAAAATTTAAAGTATTATGTAACAGTAATTTAAACAGTAACAATGTTTTTAAATGTTATTATGATTTTATAATCTTCCATTGTGCTTCCCAGGAGGCTCAGTGGTCAAGAATCCAGCTGCCAAGCCGGAGATGGAAGTTCAATCCCTGGGTCAGGAAGATACTCTGGAGAAGGAAATGGCAACCCACTTCAGTATCTTTCCTGGGAAATGCCATGGACAGAGAAGCCTGACAGGTTGTAGTCCATATGGTTATAAAGAGTCATATACAACTTAGCAACAATAATCTTCCATACCTTCTATTTATAAAGCAACATCTCTTTCTTAAAATTTTCTCATTCATTGTCTCATTTTATTCCTTACAACTGTATGTGATACATAAGAAAAAGATTATGTCTATTTTGCAAATAGAGCTATTGATTGAAAAAAGGTCAATTCATTGTCCATGTCACTCTCCAAATTAATAGTAAGACCTGATTAGAAATGGAGCTATTGTCTCCGCATGCAAAAGATACCATACTGAACACATAAGAAATTTAATAGCAAACTCTGTTCTATATAGAACTTTAATTAAAAGCAAAAAACTATACAGTGCATCCATTTCCACACATGTGGTTTCAAACTTTTCTGCTGTTTGTTAAAAGGTATTTTTAGGTTAAGGTCAGAGGTAGTCTTGCAGAGTAAAGCTTTGGTTCTCTACAGTCTGAGGAAAATAAGTTTTTTAAAGGTAGAAACAAAGGCAAAGAGAACCAGATGGCAAGAGATTTTTTAAAAAATAGTAAAAGACATTACTCAAACTCAATGTATTTGGGAACTAATATCTCAAAGCATAATCACTATAATGTGAATATTTGAAGCTCCAGATTTCATCCACAATACTTCTTCAGACTGTGGATAACCAAAACTCCTAAACTTTTCTTATTATTACTCAGTATCTCATGCTTATTCAGTTCTTCATATGTCAAGAAGACATTCTTCACCAACCAGTATGATGACATATTTTTCCCCTTTTGAAAAGGTATTAATAATTCCTCCTCAAGAAAAGAAGTATGAGCTTCCAAAAGACCCTTAGGCATTAAATCTGTGATTGCACTTGACTGAATCATGTGCACATCACATCTATATATTCCATGAATGCCTAGTTTGTACAAGGAATGATTTGAAGTACAATAGTTCACGTGATCCCCAGAATACCGACCTTAGGGAAGAAGGAATTTTCTACATTTTATACATGATTAAATAGTCCCGGAGCATTTAAGCAACTAGCCCAAGTTAACAAAGCTAGTAAAATGAGGAGCTGTCATTCCCAAAGTTGAATTTTCACAGTGTCTTCTAGTATATAGTAGGCAATATTAAGTCCAACTTAAATGCCTTATATTAGTACTGAAAAAAGTAACATCAAAAACTGTTCAGATATCAAACTGAATCCATGTTGCAATTGTCACATAATAGATGTGAGGGTGTATCTGTGCATGTTTGTGGGGAGGGGTGTAGAAGAGTTCTTTGCTACCCTAGGATATTTAGTATCAGATAAGTACTCCTTACGATAAAATCACTTAAAATGGAACCAAACTAGTGAGGGGCCTGAAGAGGGCAGATCAATTAATTGGGACTTCATATTGAAAGAAAACTTTTTTGATTATGACAATTTCATCCTGTATCTAATAAAATTTAGATTTGAAGTCAGATATGTATTAATTATCTGAAAATACAATGGACCAATATTAATTTTTGGTATAATTTCCCAACAAAATAGTATACAGCATCAAAAGATACTCTTCTGTCTTTGCCAGAAAATCATAAATGGGCCATTTTTCAAAGATTTCACAGTGATACTTGGAGCAATATACCAAAATTTCCAAGGGTTCTCTTTGTCCTTTGAAATAAAAATATCTTTTTAAAATACTATGGTGGATGTCATCGTCTTGATTATTTTCTCTTTATTTCACTTGAGTTATTTTGAATCCTTCTGCTTCCTACCCAGCCTTACAAATTTAAGCTTTGAGTTATGACTACTCAGATTTCAAAAACCATCAGAACATCCAATTAAACTTTTAAATTAAAAACATCAGATGTTGCCATATGTATATTGAGAAAAAACATAAAATAGTGTATTATTTAGAATAATATTAGACCAAATTTCAAACCCAGTAACCAACATAACTCAGCAAATTATGTGCTAAACATATTCCTATTGTTAAAAATTGTGCTATAAGTAAAATAAAAATTGTAAACTTGTCTAAGGCTGATTGCCTTTTCAATCCCACTGCAAATAGGAAAATAATTTTTTAATCTAGTGTGATCAGAAAATAGCAAAATTCAACTGTTACCCTGAATCAGTCTGAATCCAAATCTGCTAATAAAAATGAAGACATACATATAGTTTTTGACGTACCCACAGAATCAGGAATGACACAAGCTGGTGGAGAGTCCAGTGAGCCCAACGTGTGATTAATTCTAATCCACATTGTATAGCCAGATAATAGAAAGATTGGCTGAAATATGCATTCATAAAAACCATCTCTCTGCAAGTGGCAATCTTTGGGTTCAGATACAGGATGAATAGACGGAACATCAGAACAGTACAGGCTGCTCCTTAAAAGATAAAAAAATAATCAATAAGTATACAACAATGATGAAAGCAATAAGATATCTGAGAAGACTTCTTTGTTGTTTAAAATACACAGTTTTTGCTCCATCTAAAAGTAGTTGTTCTTATTGAAAAGGCATTTTTGAATTCCCAGCTATATTACAATCTTTCCATTAAAATAGAAAACATTTATTAAATATTTCGCTTGACAGTAAGTGGGTATGCAATTGAAGTAAATGACAATTTTCTAATAAGGAGAGAAGGATCCAATTAGAGACAGGACTTACACCACTTTGGAAGCTATGCTAATATAGCTCAGTGATTGAATTTTTAAAATAAAGATCATAAGTGGTAATGGGACATTCCTGAGATGGAAAGAAAGATAAATTCCTTGCACTTTAAATTCTACCACAAATTGAAAACATAATTGATAGTAAATTATATCTTAATTGACATTTCCCTAATATATTCTAGTTCAAAGCAATATAATTAAAATAATACCAATTCTTGACTTATATATGGATCGTATAGTCAGGTGAGCTTCCCAAGTGACCCAGTGGTAAAGAATTCACCTGCCAGTACAGAGGAGACATGGGTTCAACCTCTGAGTTGGGGAGATACTCTGGAGAAGGAAATGGCACCCACTCCAGTATTCTTGCCTGAAGAATCCCATGGGTAGAGGAGCCTGATGGGCTACAGTCCATGAGGTTGCAAAGAGTTGGACACAACTGAGCATGCAGGCATATAGTCAGATATATCACTTATTTTCTCAGAGAAGAAAATTAAGAAAATATTTTTATCACCACATCCCAATCAACACTATACCTTAGAGAATATAAAGCATTTCACCTCTTCTTTGAAATAACTCTTCTGCCATTATTTGCTTTAAATATAGTAGTTAAGTGCTAAAAGTAGCAGTTACTATTTCCTTAGGAATGGGGGTAAGGAGGTTATGTGAAAATGGAAAATCTATATTCTTCTGTCCCTTATTTTCCATTTTTTGTGACACCTTTTTCTTCCTATTTCCTCAAAATTACAACCATGTGTGAGTTTGTGTATGTGTGTGTGAAAGCCTGTGATGGTGAGGTTAGATGAGAGAGTGGGATGAGGAGTCATCATCTTGTACAAAAGCACATTAGCAGTCCGCTTGGAATTCAAAGATTAGCATGGTTATCATTATGATAGATACAAACATTTATTGAATATTTACCAGAAGAAATCATATCACTTAATTATAATTAAATAAGATATTATTAATTTTCACAGAAACCCTTCAAGTCCTATTATTTGTTCCATTGTACAGATAAGGAAAATGAAGCTTAGAGAGGTTAAAAATCTTGACCAGCTAGTTTCATGGTTCTTCTGAAAATACTAGGAAGATAAATGACTCAAATGCTTAGAGAACAGTCATCCAGAAACGCCACTGAAAATGTCATGGAAAGAAAGTAAAGAGATTACAAAAGTAATGTGGTATACAGTGAACATTCTATTGATTTTAAAGTACTCATATCAGGTAAGATGAAGACAGCTATTATTCCCACATGAGAGATGAAGAAATTGCCCTGTTTTTTCTAATACTACATAAGAATAGATTGGTAGCAATAGGAATAGATCAGAACACATTATTTGAGAAAATGGATTTTTCAAGTAGAAACTTTAGATTTTAAGAATAAATGAGCACAAGATATAAAACTAAAAGTCCTGATACAAATGGAGACAGGGTGTTTAAGAGTATACATGTCCTTGATAATTACTAAAGAGTATTATAAAAATTAAAATATGTCTATCTTGTCCTAATTGACACATTTTAGATAAAAGCACTTATAGAGAGAAGGAGAATACTATAGGAAGACAATAAACTTGAATTCTTTTTAAAACATAGAAGGGTAAAGAACAAATGAAATTACTCTTTACTAGAATAGTTTAATCATTGTGAAGTAAACAAAGTTATGGTTACCAAAGGGGAAAGGAGGGAAGAAATACATAATTTTGGAGTTTGGGATTAACAGATACATACTACTATTTATAAAATAGATAAACAACAAGGATTTACTATATAGCACAGAGAACTATATTCAGTATCTTATAATAACCTATAATGAAAAGAATCTGAAAAAGAATAAATACACACACACACACATATATATAGACATAACTGAATCACTTTGCAGCACACCTGAAACTAGCACAAGATTGTCAATCAACTATAGTTCAATTAAAAAAATAATCTTACCTATTTATAAAAACCATTCATATTGTCTCTCACAATCTCTGTGCCACTACCTCCAATTTTTTCTAAAACCTTAATCTTCAGCAAATGATATGAGGCTTCTATAATCCTTCATATTTTCCTCAGTCAATTCTCCAAGTCAAATTAAAAATGTATAGACATTAGTTTTGGGGATTTCATTCATTAACTACACATTAATTATTTCTCCACATTAAATGCAATTGTGGAGAATTAACTGATCATCAGGAAAAAACAATGACATAAAAACAAATTACAACTTTTTTTGTGTGTGAATTTTTTCAAGAATCACCAATTTATTTAACTCCTCAAAAATTTCCTAATTAAGTATATTCTACTTTCCTCTTTCAGGAGGAAAGAGGATACTACAAGAGTATCACTATCATGACATTTTTATAAGAAATGTTTATCTCACCATATCCACAGAAAAAAAAATAACAAAAATAATACATACCTATGATACCTCAGCTGCAAATTGCTTCCTGCAAGTGATTGGATTGCATTGGGTGACCATCTGCAAGTCATTTTAGTTAAGTACCCATCAGTTTCACATGATATATTGATATTGACATCTATTTAAAACACATTAAAATATTACTATAAAGCAAAAACACCAAAACATTTTTTAATGAAAATACAATTTCCTTAGCATCTTCAATGGAACTCTAAGATAGAGTCCATAATAAAAGTGTACCTCATGGGAAAAAAGAAGACAAGCCTGGGCTTCTTACCAATCACATATAACTCAGCATAGCGATGGTGGCACTCTTGCTCATTGCAGCAGTACACTGCATCATAGGTGAACTTTCCTCGGGGTTTGGTTGCATTCAAGTTGGGAAAAGTAACTTTGCTAATATGGTCATCCACAACATCATACTGGCTTTGAGGAATTTTCTCAGCTAAATTCAACCACCAAACAATCTTTTTTGAGGAAACGATCTTCTTTTCATTTTTATAGATACAGTGAAAAGAAATGTTAGACCCAACCGCTGTCAGAATTTTAGGTGGAAAATATATGACATCTGTAATGGGGGAAGAAAGATATGATATGAGATCAAGAAAGAAAACATCACGTAAGTAATTGATACCACGCAAAAAGGATTCACCAGGCATTCAGGATTATACTGCCCCAAATAAAATGAGTGTGCTGAGAGACTGCAGAACTGTAGCTGTCCATTCATGTATAGTTAGTAAGCATCCCAAGCATTCTCATTCTCAAATGACTTGAATGCCCATAAATGCCTTCAGAATTTTCTAAGAACAGAGATTTATTCATTATAAAATATATTTTAGTGAATAACTGTCACTTGCTGATAGGCAGAAAATTAGTGAAAATGAAATATAGTCTAATTCTACCATGGCATGTCTTCCATCAGACTCTGCTTTCAGAATCAGCAAACTTTAGGCAGGTTCTCAAATCAAATCCCTACAAAGCAAAATCCTGAAGAATAAATGGTGATAGCCCTTCTCGTATTTGAATACATGAAAATTTCAAGTAAGCGAGTAGAGAAATAAGCTTTAAATACGAGAACTTGTTAGGAAACGTAAAATCAATGATGCACCAAGGCAGACAAAACTGCAAATACTGTTCTGTAACATCATTTTAAGTATTCAGTGCCAGTGTCGTGTGGCGAGGACAAGGGGAATCAATATTTCTCTAAAATATTATTCTTAACACCTATGCACTATTCCATAGTACTGTTTCAGTCTCCTATTACTGGAAACATTTTCTTTTTCTTTGTGTGCTCAGTCGTCTCCGACTCTGTGACCCAATGGACTGTTGCAGGCTCCTTTGTCCATGGAATTCTCCAGGCAAGAGTACTGGAGTGGGTTGCCACTTATATTCCCGATCCAGGAATCAAACCCATGTCTCCTGCACTGGCAAGTGGATTCTTTACCATTGCGCCACCTGAAGCCATAGTTAAGTCTCTATTTTTTAATTAGAAACAGAATAAAAGTAAATGAATGTTTACACAGGAACAAATTATTTCTGCCATAGTGCATTACGAAAACAGGATATTTCAGTTGTAAAATTTAAGGTAAGCTATTTTCTGCTGAGGGAATATGAATATCTGTTTCCATATATATCCTTTGAATTACCCTCAAAACAAATCCAAAAACTTTGATTAGTTCTTATTATTTTTCTCTTTTCTGTAATAGCATGCTAACCTCCGAATCCATAGAAGATATTTGCATTTGCTATGTCTACAGTCAAGTATAAACAGGAAAAAACTTCATGGCATGAAATTACTGGACAGAAGTTAGGCCTTATATTTATGAATCTCACCTAGGGCGGCACTCAGGCTTCACTGGTAATTACTTACTTACCACACACCTCATTACCAACTGCCTCAAAAGTCTCAATTCAGTTTTTTAAAAAAGAGTACAAATAAGATTTCCAAAATTAAATTGACGCTTTAATTTGAAAGATAATAAAAAGCTCAAAGCATTTCACTTTGAAATTGAAGCCTAAGACTTAATTGAAAAACAGGATTAAAGTCACAGCATTTTCATGTAATTAAATGCTAAAATAGCTTTAAAAACAAGTTATTAAAAACCTGATGATCTATAAAATTTACATTGAACAAATGTGAAATCGATATGTGCTGACTGTTTAATTTTTAAAATAATATAAATATATCTATCTTTTATTCTCATGTGAGATACTACTATACAACAGTTTGTAAATTAAAACAACAATAATGATTTTCTTCCCATGACCAAATATCAATACCTTTACAGGATCTGCATTAATGAATTCTATTTAAAAAGGAAATTCTATTGACAAATATTAGTAAATTACTCAAAAGAACATAAATCATGAATCAAACATTTTAGATAAATTATTTTAAAATGCGTGTCTTTATCATAGCTCCATAAAATAGATTTTTTAATTCTTGGAGCAGATTACCTATTTTTCTTTAAGAAAAAAGTATTTTCTCTAACCTGGTATAAGAGCTGCACAAGAAATGTAGATATTATCTAACATGTGTTTCTCCTCTTCTTTCATAGCAACAAGAATGCAGTTAATAAAGTTACTACAGGAATTCAGCACTTCCAAAATTGTTTTTAGTATGTAAATTGCAATATTCATAAGTTCTGGGAAGGTCCTGGGTTTTCCTTGAAAAGCATCTCCCAGCAGCTATAGAGAAAGAACCTATTAAATTCACTCTAAAAGAATCCATAAGAATTCCTTGACTAGGAATAGTCAATGCTTCATTAACTATGCACTTGGTAGGTACAGCTTAAATGCATTAATGAATAAAATGTAGCAGTTACAAAGGTCCTGAGAATTAGTATTCTGTCTGCAGCAATATTTACATCAAGTAACCTTTAAGTGTTTGGAAATAATAAAACAGGTGTGATAACACATTCTAAGTAAATTAACGCCTCAATCTCATGGAATGTTTCTGTTTGCTGGACAGTGAACAATGGTAGTGAACCTAATCATATTAAGTAACTAGACTTAAGGGAGAAGGATTCGAATCTCTTTACACAGGAATAGGAAGTCCCCAAGTTTGGAGACATACTTTGCTGTTGCACAGCTTTCAGGAAATAAGTCTCAAGTGTGGTGCAGACATTGCAGCCAGCATAACTCAGCAAACCTAAACCAAAAAACCTAAGCAATGCTAAAACCTCATTTACCAGGAATCATGAAGGAAATGAGGTATTCCAATAAAATGCCCTATATAATTAAATTTACTGCTTACTAGCTTTGAGGGTCAATTTCTAGGGCTACCAGAAATCTTGTATAATTATACATTATGCACTTAATTGCCTTACTAGTGGTTATAAACATGAACTTTGGAGTTAGGCTATTTTGTAATTGTATCAACTGTTATAAGTACTTAACTCTATCTAATTCTCAACTTCATTTATAAAAGAGGGATAACAGTACTTATCCCACAGGTCATTGAAAGGATAAAATGTTAGTACGTGCAAAGCACATAGTGCCTGAAACACAGGAAGCACTCTTTAAGTGTCAATATTATTATTTAAGAAGGAGTTCTCAATCTACTTCTACCTTTTATTTGTGATTTAATACATATTACATCATTACAGCAGATAATACTGGAATAGGAAAATGTGCTTGGGAGATGCTAAAGTGTATAAGCTCTCCTCCCCTCTACCTGTGTCCTGCTGCTGCTGCTGCTAAGTCGCTTCAGTCGTATCCAACTCTGTGCGACCCCATAGACGGCAGCCCACCAGGTTACCCCGTCCCTGGGATTCTCCAGGCAAGAACGCTGGAGTGGGTTGCCATTTCCTTCTCCAATGCATGAAAAGTGAAAAGTGAAAGTGAAGTTGCTCAGTCATGTCCAACTCTTAGCGACCCCATGGACTGCAGCCTACCAGGCTCCTCCGTCCATGGGATTTTCCAGGCAAGAGTACTGGAGAGGGGTGCCATTGCCTTCTCCACCGGTGTCCTAATCTACTTTCTATTTGACAAGTTTCTGTCTTTCCCTTGATAATCAAATGGTATCACTCATGGCATCTGAACTATCCAAGTTGGTTACATTAGTAAGCTTAACCTCACACTCTCTGCTACGTCAACAAATTCTGGCCTTTGAGGTAGCTGTTTACTCACTGTCTGCATTCATTCCTCATTTTCAGGTTTTTCTGTTTGGAATGTCAACAGTCACTAAAGGGACACATCTGTGTTGAATAAGTAAAAGGCTAGCTATTAATGGTAATATTGTTTCTTGGTATCCAAAATCACTGCAGACGGTGACTGCAACCAAGAAATTAAAAGATGCTTGCTCCTCGGAAGGTAAACTATGACAAACCTAGACGGCATATTAAAAAGCAAAGACATCACTTTGCCAACAAAGGTCCATATAGTCAAAGCTATAATTTTTCCATAGTCATCTACGGATGTGAGACTTGGACCATCAAGAAGGCTGAGCGCCAAATAATTGATGTTTTTGAACTGTGGTGCTGGAGAAGACTCTTGAGAGTCCCTTGGACACGAAGAAGATAAAACCAGTAAATCCTAAAGGAAATCATTTAACTCTGAATATGCATTGGAAAGACTGATGTTGAAGTTGAAGCCCGAATACTTTGGCCACCTGATGAGAATAGCTGATTCACTGGAAAAGATGCTGGGAAAGAATGAAAGCAAAAGCAGAAGCAGGTGGCAGAGGATGAGAGGATGGGATAGCATCACTAACTCAATGAACACGAATTTGAGCAAACTCTGGGAGATAGTGAAGGACAGGGAAGCCTAGAGTGCTGCAGTCCCTGGAGTCACAAAGAGTTGGACATTACTTAGTGACTCAAAATGAGTTATGCAGCACCAAGTGATTTTGCTCAGTCGTGTCCAACTCTTTGTGACCCCATGGACTGTAGCCTACCAGGCTCCTCTGTCCATGGAATTTTCCAGGCAAGAGTACTGGAGTGGGTTGCCATTTCCTTCTCCAGAGGATCTTCCCGACCCAGGGATCAAACCCAGGTCTCCCACATTGCAGGCAGACGCTTTACCATCTGAGCCACCAAGGAATTTCTTCAGTGACTGAAGAACAACAATTATTGGATACTGCACAAGCAAATAAATTAGCAATGCTTCTTTTCAACAAAACATACCTTTATTACCTTCATGTAAACAAAACACATAATATTTGCCTATGAAAGGCCATATACATGCATACATATGTGTTTTATAGTATATATTAAAATATCTGGTTTATTATGAAAGCATAAAAATGATACAACATATTAGTAAACCAAGCAAATTTAATCCTACAGATACTGATATGAACTAGGAAAGAAATAGAAGTATAAAAGGGTTTAATAGAACTAGAAATAGTTCTATTAAAGCAAAATAGAACTAGAAATATGTCCATCGGAAGGTCTAAGAACCTAAGTTGAACAACCCAAAATAAAATTTTATATGAAATGTAATACAAGTAGTTATTATTCTGGATCAAAGATTTCATTTAATCCAACTGAATACATAACATTGCTAAGAATCATTATAGTAGGAAGGTATAAACGTATAACTTGAACATCAGAAAACTTTAAAACAATCATGATTCTTTTAGAATTTCCCTTTTCTTCAGCGAGGGTAGGTTCTCAGATCTTATTAAGAAGAATAACAGCAAAGAATGAAGCCATTTTCTTGTGGAAGAGAAACACTTCACCAGACAGCAAAATACAGGTACAACTTATAGGCCATTCAGAATGGGAGCAGGGGCTGCTGCCTCCACCTCCCTTATCAACTTCTCTACCCCACCACCCACTTCCCCCAATCCCACTGTATAAAAACCTCCATGGGACACTCATTGAAATTCGATGCTGTTAATTCACTCCACTCTATGTATTTCACAGCTGGTCATTAAGACCTATTAATCAATGATATATAATTCAAGATAGAACAAAAGTTGAATTTTCAGCATCCTATGACACACACTGTGATACTCAATAGTGATTTGAGGAATAGAGATGAGAAATCCCTGCCTTCTAAGTCTGTTCACTCAAGGTTCCTGACTTTTCAAGTGAGAATTAATCCCTTCTAATGCTTAGCACTTACTCTAGCTCTTCTCACAGTGTTATTTATGCTAAGCAATTAGATAAGTATCATGTCAGCCTCTAAATTTCATTAGACTTTGACATTCTAAATATTGTTTGTCAATTTACAAGCTAGATATTTATAAACTATGATCCATTATTTCACAAGTGCTTACTAAGAGTCAGGCACTGCAGTAAGCACTTTATGTGCATCATTTCATTCTATCCATATAAAAACTCCTTATTCTATAGATGAGGAAATTGAGGTATAGGGAGGTTAAGAAACTTTCCAAATAAGGGGGGTGGGCAGGACTCCTACAAAATTCTGTCAGACTCCAAAGTCAGTGCTTTTAAACTACTATTGATACTTACTTTTTAACAATCAATGCTTTTTAAATAATAAGCAATTAATAAATAAGCCTGTTTAGTGTTTTACATGTTTTACACGTTTACATGGTTTAGTGTTTACATGGTACTTGCTTTCTCCGTGTATCTACTATCAACCTGAACAAGTTTGAGTGGGAATAACTTTGCACATTTGATAGATTGAAAACTAGTCAAAGAACTATGAACTGCCTTCCTGCATTCACAGCCTGGCTTGTGCCAGGGTTACCACCGTTAGACTCCTGGGCCTCCTTGTAAAACAATGTACCTCAACTCCATGAGGAAGCTGTGAATAAACTGCAGTTTTTCTGACGTTAAAGATTATTTTAAAAACATGAAAACTGCAAGTAAAAGCTTTGCAAAGTGAGCATCTGGAGTGAAAAGAATTGCTTAATTATATAACATATATAATATTCAAATAAAATTTTAATATTTAAAACTTATACCCAATAAGTATATCTGATTTTCAAGTGTAAATTCAGGAAACATCAGTACAAGCAGTGTTCTGAATTTACAAATTTGGAACTTTTATATCAACTCTGTCTTTTGAGTAAGAAAGAGTAATTCAGCAAGATACTGCTATGAATCCATATAAATGAGGAAGCTCTCATACAACTTTTCACTAAAGGATGACCTTGTTCAAAGTTTAAATTAGAAGTTAACATGGTGTTCCTCCTGTTGATTTATCACCACAAACTTTAAGACAAGTATAATATGCCAAAGGCAATTCAGGAATCACACTCCCCTGTGAACAGAAGTGACTCTTAACAAACCTACCTTGTGTAGTAAAGGTAAGAAGGGCACTCCAATCACTCCAGATTCCTAGGCCATCCAATCTCTTGCACCTCACCTGTGCGCCATACGAAGACCCAGGAAGCACACTGTCTACTAGCAGAGACGTAGCTGAGACAATCTCATCAGTCTGTTAAATATCATTTGAAAACATCAGAGCATTAGGTTGATGTGAAACCTTTACCAAAATCGATTACAAGCAGGTCTCTACAAATTTCAAAGAATTAAAATCTTACAGAGTAGTTAGCTGGCCACAGTGGAATTTAACAGAGATCAATAACCCAGTAACACACGTTTGACTGACATTAGTCAATAGTATTTTTAAAAGCCTGTAAGTTCAAGGGAAAAAAATCACAGTGATAATCAGCATATATTTTTAACTGAATGATAATGAATATTGACTTTTCAAACTTTGAGAGGAACAGCTAAACTCAGTGGGAAGCTTCAAGCCTTTGCTGACATCGATAACATACAAGATATTAATAGACAACAATGCACAGAGGGACATCCTTGATCATCCAGTGGTTAAGAACCTGCCTGTAATGCAGGGGACACAGGTCTGATCCTTGGTTGGGGAAATAAGATCCCACATCCCATGGAGCAACTAAACCCACACAGCACAATGAAAGATCCCACGTGACACAGCAAAGATCCTGCGTGCAACAGTTAAGACCTGACGCAGCCAAATAAATAAGTAAATATTTTTTTAAAAGATGATGCATAGGGTAGGCATAGAGCTATAAACCTTCCTAGAGCAATGGGTCACAGAAGGAGGGCATGAATAATTTTAAGAACCCTGGTCTGATGATCAGCTGTGTGGGTTAATTGCTCAGTCGTGTCTGACTCTTTGCAACTCCATGGACTGGAGACTGCCAGGCTCCTCTGTCCATGGAATTCTCTAGGCAAGAATACTGGAGTGGGTTGCCATTTCATTCTCCGTGATGATCAGCTACAGTCAATCAAAATACAGTTTAAAAACCAGAGTGAAAACATCTAAGAGACATAACTTCATAAAACAACCAATGAGGTATTTCAAAATTATTGAACTTCCTGGCCCATTTGACTGTGGGGCAACACAGACTAAAAATGGCAAAAAGCCTCAGCAATACATTAAACAATATCAGATCGCCTATATTTAAAATCCTGAAGTCAAGTGGCATTACGAAGCATCACGATGAACAAACCTAGTAGAGGTGATGGAATTCTAGTTGAGCTGTTTCAAATTCTAAAAGATGCTGCTGTTAAAGTGCTACCTTCAATATGCCAGCAAATTTGGAAAACTCAGCAGTGGCCCCTGCTGGAAAAGGACTGGAAAAGGTCAATTTTCATTCCAATCCTAAAGAAGGGCAATGTCAAGAATGTTCAAACTATTGCACAATTGCACTCATCTCACATGCTAGCAAAGTAATGCTCAAAATTCTCCAAGCCAGGCTTCAACAGTATGTGAACCGTGAACTCCCAGATGTTCAAGCTGGATTCAGAAAGGGCAGAGGAACCAATGATCAAATTGCCAACATCTGTTGGATCATTGAAAAAGCAAGAGAGTTCCCCCCCCAAAAAAAATCTGCTTTATTGACTATGCCAAAGCCTTTGACTGTGTGGATCACAACAAACTGTGGAAAATTCTTCAAGAGATGGGTATACCAGACCACCTTACCTGCCTCCTGATAAATCTGTATGCAGGTCAAGAAGCAACAGTTAGAACTGGACATGGACAAAAGACTGGTTCCAAATAGGGGAAAGAGTATGTCAAGGCCGTATACTGTCACCCTGCTTATTTAACTTATGTGCAGAGTATATCATGCAAAATGCAGTGCTGGAAGAAACACAAGCTGGAATCAAGATTGCCAGGAGAAATATCAATAACCTCAGATAGGCAGAGGACACCACCCTTATGGCAGAAGGTGAAGAAGAAATAACAAGCCTCTTGGTGAAAGTGAAAGAGAAGAGTGAAAAAGTTGGCTTAAAGCTCAACATTCAGAAAACTAAGATCATGGCATCTGGTCCCATCACTTCATGGCAAATAGATGGGGGAACAGTGGAAACAGTAAGAGGCTTTATTTTGGGGTGCTCCAGATCACTGCAGATGCTGACTGCAGCCATGAAATTAAAAGACACTTGCTCCCTGGAAGAAAAGCTATGACCAACCTAGACAGCATATTGAAAAGGAGAGACATTACGTTGCAGACAAATGTCCATCTAGTCAAACCTGTGGTTTTTCCAGTAGTTATATATGGATGTGAGAGTTGGACTATAAAGAAAGCTAAGTGCCAAAGAATTGATGCTTTTGAACTGTGGTGTTGGAGGAGACTCTTGAGAGTCCCTTGGACTGCAAGGAAATCCAACCAGTCAATTCTGAAGAAAATCAGTCCTGAATATTCATTGGAAGGACTGATGCTGAAGCTGAAACTTCAATACTTTGGCCACCTGATGCAAAGAACTGACTCACTGGAAAAGACCCTGATGCTGGGAAAGATTGAAGGCAGGAAGAGACAAGGATGACAGAGGATGAGATGGTTGGATGGCACCACTGACTTGATGGACATGTATGTGATCAAGCCCCAGGAGTTGATGATGGACAGGGAAGCCTGGCATGCTGTAGTCCATGGGGTCGCAAAGAGTCGTACACAATTGAGCAACTAAATTGCAAGTCTTAGAAAATTAGCCCAGATATAAAAAGACAAGTTTTCACCTCTAAGTTATATAACAGTTTTACAAATTAAAATGCCAAAGTTATGACCCATGAGGCTCTTGACGACTCCTCCTTCTCTCCTACCCCTCCACTACTGCTCTTAACTTCACTCACTGCCCTGACCTCCAACTTCCCATCCCTAAGGTCCTCTAAATCGCTATTTCCTCTATTTAGACCCTAATTTCCCTGCATCACCACCTCCTTCAAATCCCTGCTCAAATATCACTTTCTTAAAGAGATCTTCCCCTCCCTCTAATTAATAATACAACCCATCCTCTACCACTTGCGACTGCAAGCTCCCCTATCCTGTTCTTCTAGTGTATCCTGAGTTCTTGGCACCTAGTGAGTGCACAACACTTTCTGAAAAAAAGATTTGACAGACTATACTATATAAATCCTGGAGAAGGCAATGGCAACCCACTCCAGTACTTTTGCCTGGAGAATCCCACGGATGGAGGAGCCCGGTAGGCTATAGTCCATGGGGTCGCTAAGAGTCGGACACGACTGAGCGACTTCACTTTCACTTTTCACTTTCATGCATTGGAGAAGGAAATGGCAACCCACTCCAGTGTTCTTGCCTGGAGAATCCCAGGGACGGGGGAGCCTGGTGGGCTGCCATCTCTGGGGTTGCACAGAGTCGGACACGACTGACGTGACTTAGCAGCAGCAGCAGCAGCAACTGTATAAATGCATGGAGTGCATGTAAACAAATATATTGAGTAATAAGAAAAAATAAGGATGGCATGTAAAATCAAAAGCCAGAGAAGGTCTTTAAGTGAAAATACTATGATTACGAATTCAGTAGTTCTGTATCTGGACTTCTTGTAGTCATTAGTCGTGTGTGTGTGTATGTGTGTCTGTGTTAACGAGACAGAGGAGAGTGAGGGGGAGAAAAAAGACAATCTAATATACTAAGCTTTTGGAAAAGGAACTTTTTCTGGCAGTAAATTCTAAGAGAAATTTGCCAAGCTTATCAAAATATAACACAGATCCACATGTAAGAGATATTTAGTAACACTGAACAACTTTTCTAAAGTCATTTTATAGAAGATGCAGAAATTTTGCGTACATGCTCATTTCTTTTGCTGATCTTGAATGAAAGCTTGAATGTACGATATTGAAGTATGACTGAATCTCCTCAAAAACAGTATACACATTTGATAGGCAGAGGCATTCTCTATGGGACTTGGAGGGCATCTCACCTTTTCTTTAATTGCTTCTCAACTTTTCATTTTATTAACTAAAATATACTTACTTTTCTTATATATTTTGTAGAATTCTCTGAATATTGCACTTGATATTGAAGTTGAAATGGTACCAGTGTTGGGCTGGACCACGAAATCTTTAAACTACCAGTGTCTGTGATTTCCATACGCAAACCTAATGGTGGATCAGGCTTCACTTAAGGAAAAAAGAGAACACTTTTAAGTCAAGTTATTTTCATGATAATCATAAAATGAAGTCAAAATGAATTTTAGCATATCCTATTCTTTAAACTAAGGAGTCCTTATCCAAAGGCTAATTACAGAACCAAAATATTCTACTACTGTAACTTACCATAGCAATCCATGTATTTTTGTTTCCTTCTCCCTACTTGGTAAAAACTATAAATCAGAAAATGATGTTATTTTGACAAATGTGATTCCTGCTATAAAAAAAAAACGCTGCTTAACTTTATTGAACCTAGATTTTCCCACACTTATTCGAAGCCTCCCTTGATGAAACCCACTGTTTTAGTGAATGACAAGAAGAAAAAGCATTTTGCAGAGCACTACTTGGAAAATACATATAAATTTTGTATGCAAAAATCAATGCATATAAGCATGCAGATTCATGTAAATCTGTATGTAAAACATTAAACATTAATTTTTGAATTCAACAAATCGAGACATACCCACTCGAATAACCCATAGCATACACAATTTACATGCAGTAAACACAACATTAGCAGGACTTGGCTTGTCACCAGAAATGGAGATAGAGTTCTTATCCTAATGGTGTATTTAACTCAGCATCTAATTTCTGAGTTTATTTGTCTATGTGTTTTATGTATGCATATCATTTGTGTATATACATATGTGGAGATGTATGTCTGTGGAGTTTAAAACATACAACAAACTTTAAATCATCTGTAGAAACAACGCAAACATCTTATAATAAACAGCTGATTGAACAAATAATAGTTCATACCCTAAAAAGTAATCTACAGTCATTAAAATCATATTAGAGAAGAATGTTGAAAAAGTTTAATATTGCTAGTTTTGAAAGTTTATTAAGCAATGTGAAAGTGAAAGTGTTAGTCGCTCAGTCGTGTCCAACTCTTTGTGACCCCATGGACTATACAGTCCATGGAATTCTCCAGGCCAGAATACTGGAGTGGGTAGTCATTCCCTTCTCCAGGGGATCTTCCCAACCCAGGGATCGAACCAGGTCTCCTACACTGCAGATTCTTTACCATCTGAGCCATCTTAATGGGCTTAAAGGGAAGCCCATTAGGCAATGTATTTACTTGAATTCATTAAAATTTGAACAAATAAAAGGATATGTGTAAATATGCATTAAAATAGAAAAAATGCCAAAATAGTAGAAAATAAATGATGCATTTTTCTTCTGTGTGCATCTCTATGCTTTCAAGATTTTTATGATTAACAAGAGTTACTCATAAACATAGAAATCATCATTACATTGAAATATATACTGACATGTATTTTATTTAAAAAAAATAATGGCACATTAATATTTTCTACATTCCTTAATTTCAAGAATTCAGTCATAGTTTTTTCCTTTTCCTCAAGTCAAAATTAATGAAGTTTTACTCTCTGTGACATAGTAGAAATTTTAGTTACTTTAAAGCAGGAATGGCTAAACTCTAAAGTCTAGAAGTAACAGGTGAAATTCAGGACCAAAAAGATAGAAAACAAAATAGACACCAAACAGAAATGAAATCATAAAATTATAAACTATTTTACATTTCTTATATGCATACACATATGGCTTTGTATTAAAAATCTAACAATAAATCTTTCCCTGGATCCCCTAGGTACTCAGTCAGAGACCACACATACTGGCTTCTTTCAGGGAAAAATTCCTCCAAAGAGTTGGCATTACTTACTCTCCATTTTGCATTCCATTTTCCTAACCAACCTATTCTGATCAGGTCTTCCTTCTTGCTAGTCCACTAAAACTACTCTTACCAAGGTTACTACTCTTTGCTGAATCCAATGTTAATTGTCTGATTCATTTTGCTCCATCTCTCAGCAGTGTCCCAACTGCTTATTCTGTGAGTAGCAGACAAGTAGAAATACTTTGTCCACCTGGTTTCCAGCTGTCACATTCCTTTACTCCTCTTCTCTCTGATTGCCTCAGTCTTTCTCTCACTGGACTCTAAATATGTGACCTCATACAATCCCATAAACATCTGATGCTAGAGACTCCCAAATATATATCTCCCTGAACTCTAGAATCATATATCTAACTACCTACTCAACGTCTCTTTGATTTCTAATAAGCATCTCAAATATAATTCGTCACATACCTAATTATCTCCAATATCCCCATTTGGTAACACTATTCTGCTACTAACCAGGTCCAAGCCTAAGTGTCATCCTTGACTCCTCTCTGTCCTTCACACTCCATACCCAATCCACTTCAGTCTGCACCATCTCCTGAAAAGTGAAAGTGAAAGTCACTCAGTCGTGTACGACTCTTTGCAACCTCATGGATTATACAGTCCATGGAATTCTCCAGGCCACAATACTGGAGTGGCTAGCCTTTCCCTTCTCCAGGGGATCTTCCCAACCCAGGGATTGAACCCAGGTCTCCCACATTGCAGGCGGATTCTTTACCAGCTTAGCCACAAGGGAAGACCAAGAATACTGGAGTGGGTAGCCTACCCCTTCTCCAGTGGATCCTCCCAACCCAGTAATTGAACTGGGGTCTCCTGCATTGCAGGTAGATTCTTTACCAACTGAGTATGAGGGAAACACCATCTCCTAATAGATCCCAAGCCTGAACATTTCTTTACTTCACTACAGCAACCCCAAGCCAACTGGACAACTCTAGCAGCTGCCTACCTGACTCGTCTTCCATTCTTGCAAGTGTCCTTTTTCCCTTCCCCATCAATCTATTTCTTCAATAGAGCATACATTTTAAACATGTGTATGAGCACGCATGTGTGCGTGTGTGTGCCCACACACACACACATACACACACGTCTGATCACATCACTCTCCTGGTACAAAAGCTTACACTGCAATTAGAATAAAATCCAAACTTTGTAACCATAGCCTGGGGTATGATCTGAATGCAGATGACTCTCTAACCACATCTCTGAATGTTCTCCTACCTTAATTACTCCAAGCAAAAGGCTCTTGTCTTTGGTTCTTCCAAATTCTGAGCTCATTCTATCCCAGGAATTTTGTGAGTGCTGTTCTTACTGTTTAGAGCACCTTTTGTTCTGGATTTTTGCATAGTTATCTCTTTTTTTTTTTAAGTTTAAAATGCTATTTCCTAAAAGAGGACTTCCATAGCTGAAATAATAGACTCCTACACCTGATAGTCTCTATCGTACAATTTGTCTTATTTTATTTCTTTCAATTTTGGGATCTTAATCACTTATACCCAAATACAAAAAAAGATTTTTTTCCCAAAAATTATCTGAAATAAGACAAATTTTTTTAAAGTTTCTTATAAAGTCTATCACAACACCTTGTCTTAACTACTTTATTTTTAAAAACAATTTAATTCAATGTTGGCTCTAAATACTTCTTAAAAATCACTTGATAGAACTGGTTTTAAAAAGAGAAGATAATGACATTTTATAGATTTTTTTTGTTTTTTCCCTATGGTATAACATCATGACTGAATTGCTTGGATATCATAGTAATCACATGGAAATCACAAATATATCCCTAAAAGACAAGTTATTTAAAAGTCCTAATGTTAAATATGACATCATAGGTAGATTCAAAAAATGCTATACCCTTAGTACTTAAAAAGAAGTGAGGATGAAGTTGTAAGGAATATGGTGTCAGATGTCTGAAAAAGTGGTTCCAATGATGGCAAAAACAATGATGCAGAGAAGCACAAAATAATTATTTCAGGAAATGTAAAACAGTAACACTATTAAATTATGTATCATATGTAACATAATTTAACACATACACACAAAACTGAGTTAATAAATTAATAATTTAGCATTCATCTATATTATTCACATTGAATAATGTAATTGAATACACTGAATATTTATAATTATATATTCAAGCTGATGAAAGAAATCTGGGGAATCTTTGCACTAATAATGTGGGCACTTGTCTATTATATAAGTTTTTCTTCTAATCAGATTTGTACAGCCAATTAGTTTGCTTATGTTTATATTGTTTTTCTCTGCCCAGTATTGTCTACCCCTGCTCTGTGAGGCAGGAACTTTGTCTCACTCACCATTGTTTCCCCCAGCTCCTAGATCAGTGACTGATACCCACGAGTCTCTAAAAAATATTTATTGAAGGCATAAAGTCAGGTAAAAAGGAGCTTTTAATTATTTTCAGAAATAGTTATCTGAGATGTGAAAAAGTCATAATCAAACAAAACATATCCATTAGACTGACCTAGGATTTAAAGAAATCAAACTGTTTTCAAAATGAATTTGTTACAATTGCAGAAATATCTATACTGTTGTTAAATCATTCTAGAAGCTGCTTTTAATACCCCTTAGGACTACATTTATCATCATTACAGTGTCAGTCAAAGTGAGATAAGCTAATGAAACATCTTGTAAACAATTTTCAGCCTGTTTGAATGACTGATGTTTAAAGATATTATCTTTCTTAGGCACAACTTACCAACATTAATGGGCTGAGCTGACATTGGAGGTGAGTGAAAAACTGCTCCACCAGATGTGATTTTCAAATACATAAGAAGGGAGTTATTGAGCTTGGCTGTCGGCACAGGCACATGACATTCACAACATTCATGAACACTGCAGTTGCACTGAACAACCTGAAAACTGTCTTTCTGGGGGAGCAGAGGTGACTCTTCTAACACGTCAAGCCTATATGAGAAAAGAAGAGCTACATATTAACATAGATGTGAAAGCACTAGATATGTTTAAAATGGAGGACACAAAATCCAAATTGAGGTAAACTGTTCTGCACACCCAGCTTATAGAGCTTCTCGGGGGGGAAAGCTACATTATAGCAGAGACAGAAAGATAAGGGTTAAAGCAAGTTAGCAATCAGTATAAGTTAGAATCAATAAAGCAAGTTAGAAATAATATAAGCAAGAAGACAATGAGGCAACAGTGAAGTACTGAAAGAAAAATCGTGATTTTTAAATCCTATATTCAATAAAAATATCTGTCAAAATAAACATGTAATAAAGGCTTTTTACAGACACACCAAAATGGAAAGAATTTATCATCAATCAAAGTTGCAAAAACTTCCTTTAGAAAAAAAAATGCTGAAGGAAGTCCTTCAGACAAAAAGAAAATGATAGCAAATAGAAGTCTGGTTCCACACAAGGAAATGAAATTTAACTTAAAGGATAAATATTTATTGACTAATTAAAGCAAAAATAATAACCATAAAGTGTGGGGTTTATAACATAGGTAGAAATAAAATGTATGACATTAATACCAAACTTGGGGAAAGGGGAGACGTGTATATATACAGCTATAAATTTCTTCCACTATACATGTAGTGGTGAAATGTCAGTTGGAGGTATAACATCAGTTCGGCTATATTAAGTTAAAGACCTATATTCTAAATCCTAAAGCCACCACTAAAATAATAAAACAAGAAGTCACAATAAGCTACAATAATCAAGCCAAAGGAGTACGAACATAAAGAGAAAAAAATAGATTAATGGACAGAAGAAACCAACACCTATATGGACAATCAATTTTCTACAAAGGTGCAAAAGCAATTCTGTGGAGAAAGAGTAATCTTTTCAATAAATTGTGCTCAAACAGTGGGATATCTATACGCCCCCCTCCACACAAAAATTCAACTTTAATCCACACCTCACATAAGATTCAAATATTAATTCAAAATAGATCATTAATCTAAATGCAGAATTTAAAGCTATGAATCAGAAGAAACTTTGGGAAAAAAATTTGTGACCTTGTTTTAAATAATAATTTCTTAGATGCAACACAAAAGCACGAGTCACAAAATTACAAATTGATAATTTGATTTTTATCAATATTAAAAACTTCTGTTCTTCAGAAGATACTATGAAAGATAAAAAGATAACAAAAGGGTCAATCAAAAAATGGGCAGAAGATCTAAACAGACATGTCTCCAATGAAGACATACACATGGCCAAAAAACATATGAAAAGGTGTTCAACATCATTAATTATTAAAGAAATGCAATGTATTTGATTAAGATATTGGTTACATAGGTGAACATACTTCCCAAAATTCATCAACCTTATATTTAAGGTGCATTTTATTATATGCAAAATTTACCTTAAAATAAAAATACTGTGCCAAAAAAGTGTTTTTGAAAATTTCAAAATGCTATACACTCATAAAATTCCATTTTGAATTGAAGGTAGAATGACTTAGTACTTTCAACTTCACCTAAACCTTTAAACAATTCCAATAAAATGTGATTTTTAAAAATATCGCACCATGACTTTTATGTGTTTTTCAAATATTAAAAGTTTTTATCAAAAGAGTATGGAACAAATTAAATAAATTGCAGTATTTTATGTCAGAAATATGCTTGCAGCTTGTATTGTGTTTTGACTGAAAAACTTCCAAATTTTAAGGCAAAAAAGAACTGAACAGAAAACATATTCCCCACCAATATTTTTAAGAGGAAATTCTGGTGATTTTTTTCTTTTGTAAAATAAAAAGTTAGAATTATACTCTTACTTTAGATGGTCTCACCAATGCCATTTTTTCTAAATACAGTGGATATTTATATAGGGCTGATTCCTAAAGAGATTAACTCTCTGGTTTCTCTACCACTTCACTGCTGTGTTCCATTTAATCAATCTCATTTTCATTTACTTTATAATTTCAGTATACACAAAAATATGCATAATATATATTTATAATGATGATATATAATGATTATGTATTATAGAATACATGTACTATACAATATATATCATAGTATTTCATAATTTATAGGGTTTTTAGTAAAAATCTCCACACAGGAATTTCCCAAATCATTCCAACAAATAATCCCATCATGAAACTCAGGGGTGAGGAAACTGTATCCCACAAGCCAAATACAATTGCTTTTGTACAGCCTATGAGCTAAGAAGCATTTCTTACATTATCTACTGGTTTAAAAAAAGAAGGAAGAATATCCCACAATCATGGAAATTATATAAAATTCACATTTAAGTGTCCATAAACACAGTCATGCTCATTCATTTACTAATTCATTCATTAGTAACTATGACCACAAGGTTGTGATACAGAGAGAACGGAGAGTAAAGCCTAAAATATTTATTATCTTCACCTTAAAAAAAAAAGATTTTCTATCCCAGCTATAGGCCAAAAACATTTCGTACTCCCTACTGCTAACTACCAGTATACCAGACCACCTGACCTGTCTCTTGAGAAATCTGTATGCAGGTCAGGAAGCAACAGTTAGAACTGGACATGGAACAACAGACTGGTTCCAAATAGGGAAAGGAGTACATCAAGGCTGTATATTGTCACCCTGTTTATTTAACTTATATGCAGAGTACATCATGAGACATGCGGGGCTGGATGAGGCACAAGCTGGAATCAAGATTGTCAGGAGAAATATCAGTAACCTCAGATATGCAGATGACACCACCCTTATGGCAGAAAGTGAAGAAGAACTAAAGAGCCTCTTGATGAAAGTGAAAGAGGAGAGTGAATAAGTTGGCTTAAAACTCAACATTCAGAAAACGAAGATCATGGCATCTGGTCCCATCACTTCATGGGAAATAGATGGGGAAACAGTAGAAACAGTGATAGACTTTATTTTGGGGAACTCCAAAATCACTGCAGATGGTGATTGCAGCCATGAAGTTAAAAGACGCTTACTCCTTGGAAAAAAATTTTGACCTACCTAGACATCATATTAAAAATCAGAGACATTACTTTGCCAACAAAGGTCTGTCTAGTCAAGGCTATGGTTCTTCCAGTGGTTATGTATGGATGTGAGAGTTGGACTATATAGAAAGCTGAGCACTGAAGAACTGATGCTTTTGAACTGTGGTGTTGGAGAAGACTCTTGAGAATCCCTTGGACTGTAAGGAGATCCAACAGTCCATCCTAAAGGAAATCAGTCCTGAATATTCATTGGAAGGACTGATGTTGAAGCTGAATTCCAATACTTTGACCACCTGATTCATTTGAAAAGACCCTGATGCTGGGAAAGATTGAAGGCGGGAGGAGAAGGGGATGGCAGAGAATGAGATGGTTGAATGGCATCACTGACTCAATGGACATTAGTTTGAGTAAACTTCAGGAGCTGGTGATGGACAGGAAAGCCTGGCGTGCTGCAGTCCATGGGGTCACAAAGAGTCAGACTCGACTTGGGCGACTGAACTGAACTGGTGACTACTTGATGAAAAAAGGACACAAAAATATACCATCAAATTTCACTATTTAGCATATCTATAATGCACACAAAACATCTTGAGGATCACTATCTACTTCAATTTTTCAAACCACTTTGCTGCTGCTGCTAAGTCACTTCAGTTGTGTCTAACCCCATAGACAGCAGCCCACCAGGCTCCCCCATCCCTGGGATTCTCCAGGCAAGAACACTGGAGCGGGTTGCCATTTCCTTCTCCAATGCATGAAAAGTGAAAAGTGAAAGTGAAGTCACTCAGTCGTGTCCGACTCTTAGCAACCCCATGGACTGCAGCCCACCAGGCTCCTCAGACTCCTCCATCCATGGGATTTTCCAAGCAAGAGTACTGGAGTGGGGTGCCATTGCCTTCTCCGTCAAACCACTTTATGAGGGAACTAATATTACCTATTTTACAAGTAAAAAACTGAGGCTCAAGGAGAACATGGACTGGAATTCATCTCAAGTCTCATGCTTCCATGTTCAGTACTCAATTCATTACATCCAAGATGCCTTATGATCACAAGGTAAGTTCACTGTTACCATTATCATTTTACTTAAGGGATTAGCAAAGATTTTAATGGCCACAACCAAAGAATAATTATAATCTGAATTGTTAATATTTCAAAAATTCAGAAAATTAGAAAATTATAGAATTATTTTCAATTATTTTTTCCTTGAGGAAAACACTAGATATTTCTCACATTTATTAGAGCAGTTTTTCCAAGTTTGTGCGAAACCTGGACTATACAGCCTTGTTACTTGTCAAAGTAAGCATAACAACTTCTTTTATCTTCCAAAAGATTTTCTAAAGTTTTAAGTATTTACATATACTTCAGGGACTTCCCTGGTGGTCCAGTGGTTAAGAATACACCTGCCAATGTACAGGTCATGGGTTCAATCCCTGATCTGGGAAGATTCTACATCCCATGGGGCAACTAAGCCTGTGTGCCACAGCTACTGAAGCCCTCATGCTCGGGAGCCCATGATCTACAACAAGAGAAGCCTCCAGTCACCACAACTAGAGAAAGCCCACACTTAGCAGCAAAGACCCAGTACAGCCAAAAATAAAATCAATCAATAAATAAAATTATTTCAAAGAAGAAAACAGAGTTTTAAAAGGTACTTCAAAATTTTGATAATATCAAAGTAGTGTAAATTATCAAAATTTCAAAGTAGTGTAAATCAAAATGGTGATCAAAATTTTAAAATAAGAAAGCAATACATTGGCTTAAAATAATCAAAACTTAAGAATTTCTGACATTCTTGAAAAATGTTTATTCAGCAAAATATTTTATGCATTTGCCAGTACTCACACACATAAATTTAGTGCCACTATTTATTTAATCCCTCTATATATGAGGACTGCAAGGAGATCCAACCAGTCCATTCTGAAGGAGATCAGCCCTGGGTGATCTTTGGAAGGACTGATGCTAAAGCTGAAACTCCAGTACTTTGGCCACCTCATGAGAAGAGTTGACTCATTGGAAACGACTCTGTTGCTGGGAGGGATTAGGGGCAGGAGGAGAAGGGGACGACAGAGGATGAGATGGCTGGATGGCATCACTGACTCGATGGACGTGAGTCTGAGTGAACTCCGGGAGTTGGTGATGGACAGGGAGGCCTGGTGTGCTTCGATTCATGGGGTTGCAAAGAGTTGGACACGACTGAGCAACTGAACTGAACTGATACTTGCAAGCGAAAATAATTAAAAAAAGTTGTCAAATAATTTTAAATTTGGTTTCTTTGCAAATTTCACAATTCAGGCAATATTTCTACTCAGAAGCTAGGTATATAATTAGTACTGAAACTTCATCTTTTAGTCACAGTGGTTTATAGAAAGCACATTCTATCCTCTGACCTTTGGTCATGTTACTTATTTCCCCCCAAAATTTTCTATCAATATTTTAAAACTTCTCTAAGAGAGATCTACACTAAATTATTATAGGAGTAACACCAAATGAGTGTTCTTTACTGTGACATAAACTGAGAGCAAAACATAGTTGGTGAACCATTAAATAACTGGAAAATTTAGCATTAGTTTTGTGAATAATTTAATCAAGTCACATTTTAAATCTCAGACTGGTAACCTATACAAATGTTACTCCCAAAAGTCTACTTTACCCATCAAAAGGAATTTCAAAAAATAGGTTAGCATCCCAGACTAGTTTCATCATAAAAATCACCTGGCACCTTTTAAAACTAGATTCCTGGATGCTCCATGGAATTCAGTATATCTGGGGCCAAGGAATCTGTTTTTAGTAAGTGTCATAGATCAGAGGTTCTCATAGTATGGTTCCCAAGCCAATAATATTAGCATCATCTGGAACTTGATAGAAATGCAAACCCAGCCCAGACCTCATGAATTAGGTCCAGGTGAGAAGCTGACAAATTTCATCAAGGAGACAATTTAAGAAGCATTCTGTATAACACAAAGTACTTGTCAGTTGTACGATATTACCAAACAAATGGAAAATCAACAAGGAGGACATGAAGGAAGAAAAAAAGAAAAATAAAAAAGGAATACAAACAAAAGCAAAGGGACCTAAATATATGTCAAGTTAACAACATAACCACGTGAAGTGGAAGGGGAGGGGATACCCTAGTTAACTGCACAGAATCTCGATCATGCAACCTTCAGCATTAGCAAAGGCAAGGTGAGTCAACACAGACACTGCGCTCTAGTCACTGTACGCCGGACTCTTTGTTTTCTACAGCAGTATGGCTTAGCTATTCCAAAATTACTTTGTGTGTATTTTAGGACTAAGCAACTAGATAACGTATTGTTGGAAAGGGAAGCAAGATTTCTCACTTCTAGAAAAAGGTGTTTGTTGTTGCTCAGTCACTAAGTCATGTCCAACTCTTTGTGACCCCATAGACTGCAGCACACCAGGCTCCTCTGTCCTTCACTATCTCCTGGAGTTTGTTCAAGCTCATGTCCATTAAGTCGGTGATGCCATCTAGCCATCTCATCTTCTATTGCCCGCCTTCTCGGCCTGCCCTCAATCTTTTCCAGCCTAAGAGTCTTTTCCAATGAGTTGGCTCTTCACATCAGATGGCCAAAGTACTGGAGCTTCAGTTTCAGCATCAGTCCTTCCAGTGAGTATTCAGGGTTGATTTCCTTTAGGATTGACTGGTTTGACCTCCTTGCTGTCCAAGGGACTCTCAAGAGCTTCTCCAGCAACACAATTCAAAGGCATCAATTCTTCAGCACTCAGCCTTGTTTATGGTCCAACTCTCACATCCATCCATGATTACTGGAAAAATCATAGCTTTGACTCTCTGGACCTTTGTTGGCAAAGTGATGTCTTTGTCTTTTAATATGCTGTTTAGGTTTGTCATGGCTTTCCTTCCAAGGAGCAAGTGTCTTTAATTTCATGACTGAAGTCACTATTGTTACAAGAAAAGAAAAGCACTGCTAGAATAGATCCTGCAGTTTTGAACTAGAACAAGAGATATCAGTATGAACACACGCTTTTTTGTTATGTATATACAGAGAGATACAAAAATATAGATTTCTGAGTATTATGTGTATTATGCACATTGTGTGTGTACTGTGTGTATGCATACATATAACAAACTCTGTAACTAAGGGGGCCTAGAAACAATGCCACTCAAGGAACAGTGAGCATTTAGCCCCCAGACACCACTTTGTGAACATCATTCTCCAACAAAATGGAATCAGGGCTCCTTGGAGAAATGGCCGATTCCAGTGTCAGAGCAGGAAAAGCATAAAATCAACCTGAAATTTCTCGTAGTGTTAGAAAGTAAGGAGTCCTATTTAAAAAAAAAAAAAAAAGATAGATGGAAAACATCAAAAGGACACAGAAGCCAGTTTAAATAAGCCCCAACTCGGCAAATGTTGGACAGTGTGATCAAAAAAATAAATAATAATAGTAACTAAATAGCTCATCAAATAAAATAATGATTTGTATAGCTCATCAAATAAAATAATAATCTGTGAGTCCATCTTGATGGGAAAGAAGGAAGGAAAAGGAGAAGGGGAAGGAAAGAAAAAAAGGTAAGAGCAAAAGAATGGAAAGTACTTCTCACAGAGCCTAGTATTGTGGCTTGCATACAGCTTCTTGATTAAATAACACTATGTCTAAAGAAACACTATGCCCAAAGAAAGGCAATGCCAAAGAATGCTCAAACTACCGCACAATTGCACTCATCTCACACGCTAGTACAGTAATGCTCAAAATTCTCCAAGCCAGGCTTCAGCAATACGTGAGCCGTGAACTTCCTGATGTTCAAGCTGGTTTTAGAAAAGGCAGAGGAACCAGAGATCAAATTGCCAACATCCACTGGATCATAGAAAAAGCAAGAGAGTTCCAGAAAAACATCTATTTCTGCTTTATTGACTATGCCAAAGCCTTTGACTGTGTGGATCACAATAAACTGTGGGAAATTCTGAAAGAGATGGGAATACCAGACCACCTGATCTGCCTCTTGAGAAATTTGTATGCAGGTCAGGAAGCAACAGTTAGAACTGGACATAGAACAACAGACTGGTTCCAAATAGGAAAAGGAGTTCGTCAAGGCTGTATATTGTCACTCTGTTTATTTAACTTCTATGCAGAGTACATCATGAGAAACGCTGGACTGGAAGAAACACAAGCTGGAATCAAGATTGCCACAAGAAATATCAATAACCTCAGATATGCAGATGACACCACCCTTATGGCAGAAAATGAAGAGGAACTAAAAAGCCTGTTGATGAAAGTGAAAGTGGAGAGTGGAAAAGTTGACTTAAAGCTCAACATTCAGAAAACAAAGATCATGGCATCCAGTCCCACCACTTCATGGGAAATAGATGGGGAAACAGTGGAAACAGTGTCAGACTTTATTTTCTGGGCTCCAAAATCACTACAGATGGTGACTGCAGCCATGAAATTAAAAGACGCTTACTCCTTGGAAGGAAAGTCATGACCAACCTAGATAGCATATTCAAAAGCAGAGACATTACTTTGCCAACAAAAATTCCTCTAGTCAAGGCTATGGTTTTTCCTGTGGTCATGTATGGATGTGAGAGTTGGACTGTGAAGAAGGCTGAGCGCCAAAGAATTGATGCTTTTGAACTGTGGTGTTGGAGAAGACGCTTGAGAGTCCCTTGGACTGCAAGGAGATCCAACCAGTCCATTCTGAAGGAGATCAGTCCTGGGTGTTCTTTGGAAGGACTGATGCTAAAGCTGAAACTCCAGTACTTTGGCCACCTCATGAGAAGAGTTGATTCATTGGAAAAGACCCTGATGCTGGGAGGGATTGGGGGCAGGAGGAGAAGGGGACGACAGAGGATGAGATGGCTGGATGGCATCACTGACTCGATGGACGTGGGTCTCAGTGAACTCCAGGGGTTGGTGATGGACAGGGAGGCCTGGCATGCTGCGATTCATGGGGTTGCAAAGAGTCGGACACGACTGAGTGACTGATCTGATCTGATGTCTAAAATTTCTCAATTAACACTGAGCACACTTGTTTACTTTACAAATAACGCATGTTTCTTCTCTCAAAATTTTAGTTGGTTCTTTTTTATACTGTCAATTTCTCTTATTACATTCATATTTTCTTTATATCCTTGAGTACATGGAGGATATTACTACTAATCATCTGCTGGTTCTATCATCTCGGCCATTTCTGAGTCCGCATCTATTGTCTATTTTTTTCTTTTTCTCTGGGTTATGGTTTACTTTTTCCTGTCCTTCATATATGCAGAATTTTTCACAGGATGCCAGACATGGTGAATATTACATTTTTGAGTGTTGGATCATGCTGTTTTTTCTTAGAGAATGTTGAATTTTGTTCTGGCAATTGGTTATTTGGGTGACTTAAGTGTGAACCTTTTAAGCTCTTTAGGGGGAAATGTAGATCAGCCTTGACGCTAGGGCTAATCTGGCCACACTTTTTTTAAACTTTTTATTTTGGGTATTGGGGGATAGACTATTAATAATGTTGTGATAGTTTCAGATGAATAGTGAAGGGACTCAGTCATACAAAGACATGTATCAATTCTCCCCCAAATTGGCTTCTCATCCAGGCTGGCTGGACCCATTTTAAAGTGTGGATATTATGGGGTTTCTGCTGGTATTCAACACTTCAGTAGCTCAGTCATGTCCAACTCTTTGCAAACCCCATGGACTGCATCACGCCAGGCTTCCCTGTCCATTACCAACTCCCTTGAACTTGCTCTAACTCATGTCCATTGAGTCAGTGATGCCATCCAACCATCTCAACCTCTGTCATCCCTTTCTCCTCCTGCCTTCAATCTTTCCCAGCGTCAGGGTCTTTTCCAGTGAGTCAGTTCTTCACATCAGGTAGCCAAAGTATTGGAGTTTCAGCTTCAACATCACTCCTTCCAATGAATATTCAGGATTCATTTCCTTTAGGATTGACTGGTTGGATTTCCTTGCAGTCCAAGGGACTCTCAAGAGTCTCCTCCAACATCACAGTTCAAGAGCATCAATTCTTCAGCACTCAGCTTTCTTTATGGTCCAGATCTCACATCCATAAATGACTACTGGAAAAACCATAGCTTTGACTAGACAGACCTTTGTCAGCAAAGTAATATCTCTTTTTAATATGCTGTCTAGGTTGGTCATAGTTTTTCTTCCATGGAAAAAGTACCTTTAATTTCATGGCCAGTTACCATCTGCAGTGATTTTGGAGCCTAAGAAAATAAAGTTTGTCACTGTTTCCATTGCTTCCCCGGAGAAGGCAATGGCACCCCACTCCAGTACCTGGAAAATCCCACGGACCGAGGAGCCTGGTAGGCTGCAGTCCTTGAGTTTGATAAGAGTTGGACACGACTGAGTGACTTCACTTTCCCTTTTCACTTTCAGGCATTGGAGAAGGAGATGGCAACCCACTCCAGTGTTCTTGCCTGGAGAATCCCAGGGACAGGAGAGCTTGCTGGGAGGCCATCTATGGGTTCGCACAGAGTCGGACATGACTGAAGTGACTTAGCAGCTTAGCAGCAGCCATTGCTTCCCCATCAATTTGCTGTGAAGTGATGCAACCAGATGCCATGACCTTGGCTTTTTGAATGTTGAGATTTAAACCAACTTTTTCACTCTCTTCTTTCACTTTCATCAAGAAGTTCTTTAGTTCTTCTTCACTTTCTGTCATAAGGGTGGTGTCATCTGTGTATCTGAGGTTATTGATATTTCTCCTAGCAATCTTGATTCCAGCTTGTGCTTCATCCAGCCTGGCATTTCTCATGATGTACTCTGCATATGAGGTAAATAAACAGGGTGACAATATACAGCCTTGACATACTCCTTTCCAAATTTGGAACCAGTCTGTTGTTCCATGTCCGGGTCTAACTGTTATTTCTTGACCTGCATACAGATTTCTCAGGAGGCAGGTCAGGTGGTCTGATATTCCCATCTTTTGAAGAATTTGCCAGTTTGCTGTGATCTACACAAAGACTTAAGTGTGATCAATGAAGCAGAAGTAGATATTTTTCTGGAACTCACTTGCTTTTTCAATGATCCAACAGATACTGGCAATTTGATCTCTGGTTCCTCTGCCTTTTCTAAGTCCAGCTTGAACATCTGGAAGTTCATGGTTCACATATTGTTGAAGCATGACTTGGAGAATTTTGAGCATTACTTTGCTAGTGTGTGAGATGAGTGCAATTGTGCGATAGTTTAAACACTCTTTGGCATTGCCCTTCTTTGGGATTGGAATGAAAACTGACCTTTTCCAGTCCTGTGGCCACTGCTGAGTTTTCCAAATTGGCTGACATATTAAGTGCATCACTTTCACAGCATCATCTTTTAGGATTTGAAATTGCTCAACTGGAATTTCATCACCTCCACTAGCTTTGTGCACAGTGATTCTTCCTAAGGCCCACTTGACTTCACATTCCAGGATGTCTGGCTCGAGGTGAGTGATCACACCATCATGGTTATCTGGGTCATGAAGATCTTTTTTGGATAGTTCTTCTGTGTATTCTTGCCACCTCTTCTTAATATCTTCTGCTTCTGTTAGGTCCATACCATTTCTGTCCTTTATTGTGCCCATCTTTGCATGAAATGTTCCCTTGGTATCTCTAATTTTCTTGAAGAGATCTCTAGTCTTTCCCATTCTGTTGTTTTCCTCTATTTCTTTGCATTGATCACAGAGGAAGGCATTCTTATTTCTTCTTGCTATTCTTTGAGACCCTGCATTCAAGTGGGTATATCTTTCCTTTTCTCCTTTGCCTTTCAACAAGGACTCTCCAAATCTCTTTATAAGAAACTAATTATTCCTGGCCCTGTGTGACTTCTGGGAATTCCTTAGCTTACAGTTCTACTGACTTCTTTTTCAAGAAGTTTTCTTTCCCAAGATCATGGATGGACTGGTATTTAGACAAAGAATCAAGGCAACCCCGATGCTAATTCCCAAAGAAAGGCAATCCCAAAGAATGCTCAAACTATTGCACAATTGCACTCATCTCACATGCTATTAAAGTAATGCTCAAAATTCTTCAAGCCAGGCTTCAACAATAAGTGAACCATGAACTTCCAGATGCTCAAGTTGGTTTTAGAAAAGGCAGAGGAACCAGAGATCAAATTGCCAACACCCATTGGGTTATCAAAAAAGCAAGAGAGTTCCAGAAAAACATCTATTTCTACTTTATTGACTATGCCTAAGCCATTGACTGTGTGGATCACCACAAACTGTGGAAAATTCTGAAAGAGATGAGCATACCAGATCACCTGACCTGCCTCTTGAGAAATCTGTATACAGGTCAGGAAGCAACAGTTAGAACTGGACATGGAACAACAGACTGGTTCCAAACAGGGAAAGGAGTACATCAAGGCTGTATATTGTCACCCTGTTTATTTAACTTATATGCAGAGTACATCATGAGAAACACTGGGCTGGATGAAGCACAAGCTGGAATCAAGATTGCCAGGAGAAATATCAATAACCTCAGATATGCAGATGACACCACCCTTATGGCAGAAAGCGAAGAAAAACTAAAGAGCCTCTTGATGTAAGTGAAAGAGGAGAGTGAAACAGTTGGATTAAAGCTCAACATTCAGAAAATTAAGATCATGGCATCTGGTCCCATCACTTCATGGCAAATAGATGGGGAAACAGTAAGAGACTTTATTTTTTTAGGTTACAAAATCACTGCAGATGGTGACTACAGCCATGAAGTTAAAAGATGCTTACTCCTTGGAAGAAAGGTTATGAGCAACCTAGACAGCATAGTAAAAAGCAGAGACATTACTTTGCCAACAGAGGCCTGTCTAGTCAAGGCTATGGTTTTTCCAGTGGTCATGTATGGATGTGAGAGTTGGACTATAAAGAAAGCTGAGTGATGAAGAATTGATGCTTTGGAGAAGACTCTTGAGAGTCCCTTGGACCGCAAGGAGACCCAACAGTCCATCCTAAAGGAAATCAGTCCTGAATGTTCATTGGAAGGACTGATATTGAACCTGAAACTCCAATACTTAGGCCACCTAATGAGAAGAACTGACTCATTTAAAAAGACTCTGATGCTAGGAAAGATTGAAGGCAGGAGGAGAAGGAGACGACAGAGGATGAGATGGTTGGATGGCATCACTGACTCAATGGACATGAGTTTGAGTAAACTCTGGGAGTTGGTGACGGACAGGGAGGCCTGGCGTGCTGCAGTCCATGGGTTGCAAAGTCAGACTTGACTGAGCGACTGAACTGAACTGTATGCTAATTTCTCTGTACCTCTCTACTTTGAGTATTCTGCTCCATTAATCAAGCCCGATTTTATTCTGAACTCTTCTCTCTTGTCTCCTCAGTTCAGCAATATTGTAGGGTTCTGTTTGAGTTCCCCCTCCTTGTATCATGTCCTGGAAGCTGCCTCCAGCCCAGAAAACGTTAATAATATAGAACTTGCTTTGTTTCCTTCTCTCAGGAATCACTGTTCTGTTTTGACTTTGTCCATTATCTGAAAATAGATGTTTCTTCTTTTATCAGGCTTTCTAATTGTTTATAATAGAGGAGTAATTCCAGAATATACTATTCCCTTATGGCCAGAAGACAGTTTTGTTGACCTTTTTATATTAACTTCTGAAGACTGTATTCACATAGTTCAAAACTTGGTTTTCTTTAAAGGCAGTAGTGAAACTGGGTAATTACTTGGTGGAAATTTGCGACCAAGGAAATCTATGTTTTAAATGGGAGTTATTGATTTGGTGTGTGTATGTGTGTATATATATATATATGTAATTAAATGTTGCTCAGCCATAAAAAGGAATGAAATTGAGTCATTTGTAATGATTTAGATGAAGCTAGAGTCTGTCATACAGAGTGAATTATGTCAGAAACAGAAAAATAAATATTGTATATTAATGCATGTATATGGAATCCAGAAAAATGGTACTGATGAACTTATGTGTAGGGCAGGAATAGAGACAGACATAGAGAATGGACTTGTCGACACAGGAGGGGAAGGAGAGGGTGGGATGAATTGAGAAGCAACACTGACATAAACACACTATCATTGGAAGCTAATGGAGAAAAGATAATCTCTTTAACAAGTGGTGCTGGGAAAACTGGTCAACGACTTGTAAAAGGATGAAATTAGAAAACTTTCTAACACCAAACACAAAAACAAACTCAAAATGGATTAAAGATCTAAATGTAAGACCAGAAACTATAAAACTCCTAGAGGAAAACATAGGCAAAACACTCTCTGACATAAATCACAGCAGGATCCTCTATGACCCACCTCCCAGAGTAATGGAAATAAAAGCAAACCATCTCTTGAAACTCTTGGCCTGAGTGTATACCAATGTTTAGACACAGATGTTAGCAGTTATTCAGCAACATGCAACATGCCCAGGAGGTCATATACTGGGTTAGTACAGACCATGCTTATACGAATCCAAACCAGGAGAGTAAGCATTGTGGTCTATACCTTACTGAGTTAAGGACTTGAGGAACAGGTACCATTAAGACTCATTTTACACAGGATGAAAATGAAGCACAAGGAATCCAAAAAATGGTTTAGGGCCATGCAGCCAAGAAGTTCCAGAATTAAGTCACGGGTCTTCTGCTAATTTCTGCCCCCACCCCTAGCTCAGGGTCCTGGTAGGCAACAAAATTCCACTCCAATGATTCATTGGAGCTTGGGCACCAAATGAATACTAAAATGGACATTTGCATTAAAGACATGTTAAAGTGCCAAAAAATAGATTTATAATATGCTTTTCACTTGATATTTGAAAATGTTATACTTCATACATTAAAAATCAATGGATTGGTTAAAAAATAAATAAATAAATACACTATCATGTGTAAAAGAGATAGCTAGTGTGAAGCTGCTATATAGCAGGGAGCTTAGCTTGGTGCTCTGTTATGACCTAAAGGGGTGAGATGGGGAGGTGGGAGGAAAGCTTAAGAGGGAGGAGGTATATTTATAATTAGAGCTTATTCACACTGCTGTACAGCAGAAACTAACAAAACATTGTAAAGTAATTATACTCCAATTAAAACATAAATTCAAAAGTAAATGAGAGTTATTGCAGCATATGTATTGGCTGAGAGGAAAACTTGATGATGCAGGAACGAGAGGAAATAACTGCAAGAACAAATTCCTTGAGTGACAACAGGGGATGGGACTCAAAACACAGAAGAAAGGGTTCATTTTATATTGGAGCACATTAGCAGTTAAAGATGACAAGGAAAACTGCACAGGCACAGACATCAGCAGGATGATAGATTTTGGTGAGAAAAGCGAAAATGAGAACTCGCACCCCCACTCCCGTTTTCCCAGTGGAAACCAAAAGCAAGATCATCAGTGAGTTTCTCAGGCTCCCTCCAAGGGAAGCCAGCTGCCATAGTGTGATGTGCTCCATGGAGAACCCATGAGACAAAGAACTGGGGGAGGCCTCCTGTCAAAGCCAGGGAGAGACAAAGGCTTTCTGACCAGTGGTCCCTGGGGACCTTGGAAGCCGAGGGAGTGAGCTCGCAAACAGATCCTCCTAAAATTGAACCTTAAAATAACTGCAGTCCTAGCTGACATCTGCATGGCAGCCTTGTGAAAGACACTGAGGCAGATGTCTCCAGATGTTGCAGCTGGGTTCTGGACCCATAGAAGCTATGAAATGATGAATGATTTTTGTTTTAGGCCACTAAATTTGGGGTAATTTATTATATGGCATAGATAGCCAAGGAAGATACCAGTACCTGGAAGTGGGGTGCTGCTATAATACCTAAAAAAGTGGCTGTGGCTTTCAAACTAGGTGATGGAGAGAGGCTGGAAGTATTTGGAGAAGCATGTGGAGAAAGCGTGAAATACCTTGAATAGACTGTTGGCAGAAACCTACATTTTAAGGACACTGCCAGTGAGGACATGAAAGGAAGTGGGAAATATGTGATTGGAGACTGGAGGAAATGGGGTCTTCTTTATGTTGTGGCCGAAAGCTATGTAACACATCTGCGGTTCTGTGGACAGAATAGAAGGTGCCTACTGAACTGGTGATCTCTCTCCAGGCAATTTCCAAACAAGTGTTGAAAGTGCCTCTTGTTTCTTCGTGCTGCAAGAGGAGAGATATTCCTTGAGAAAGGGCTGTTAGACAAAAGAATTTTTAATAGTACTTGAGAGTTGTGACATTCTCAGCCTCTCCAGTTGGCAAACAATGTTAGAACTATGAAATGGCTTCTGAGCAAAAATCAAAGGGAAGGCAGGGAAGAGCTTATTTCTAAGAGCTCTATGGGCTTTTATCTAATAGAGTGAATCCTAGTAAGATTCCCAGGCTGCTGTGTGATCTTGTGAGAGAAACACTTTGGCTTAGACTGCAGGAGGCTGAGGTAATAAAGGGAGTAGGCCTAATATGAGGGGCTGGGGGAGAGGTGGTCAAAGAGTAGGATCCTTGAAACCGAAATTATAAAAAAGATCCAGTTTATCAGCAGTGGCAAGATCCATGAGAACTGGTGAACTAGATGTGGTGAAAACAAGATGAGTCAAAATAAAGCTTTGAAGAAATTGAAGACCATTCAGGTGGGTGCTGAAATCACTGAGAATGCTGACAGAGTGATTCTGAAGAGACAAATAAACTGGGTGTTAGCAGTTACAAAAGTCCAAACTCCCTCGTCACCCTTGCCTATTCATCCACCTTGATTTCTCATCATTCCCCAGCTTCCCAACCACACATTTGGGAATTTCAAGTTCTCAAATGCCTTTATTTGACTGTGTTTTATTGAAAATGCTCTTCACTCTCTCTGGTTCATTCTTCTCTCCCCGCTTAGAATCTAAACAGATACTTCTAGCATATGTTTCTGCAAGTCCCCATAGGTATTATATCACAGCATTTTCAAACTTTATGTTCTTTATCTTTACTATTAGGTCCAAGAGGGCAAGGGTTGAGTCTGAATTGCTTAACGCTGTTCCCTATACTCAGTTCAGTGTCTGATGTACTCATAGGCACTTCACAAAGGAAGAAGAGGATTTCCTTCCTAGGTTTAAGAGAAAATTTCAAAATAGCAAATATCTGTCATGCTGTACTTTGGATTCTCTGACAAACATTAATATCTGAGTTCAAACAATGCAAGATTTTAGTTCCCTTTAAATATATACTTATTTACACACAGAAGAATTTGAAAGAGTTCTCTTGTGAATTTTCTAACGCATTAGGGAGGTGCTTTTGATGAAAAACTTTTCTATAGTAATCATCATTATAGATTTCCTATTCCATAGAGGTTTCATCTGTTATATTGGTCAGTTCTTCCTCCTGAGCTGAAGAGTCTTATTTAAATTATTTGGAGATGTATTGCCCAAAGATGTACACAAAAATACCATTCAAGACAGAAACAGCATGTGAGAGTTGGTAAAATGGACATAGTAACCAAATTATACAGTGAAGACTACAAATAAAGTGGCAAATGGGAATTCCCTGGCAATCCAGTGGTTGAGACTCCACACGTCCACTGCAGGGGACCAGGGTTCAATCCTCAGCTGGCGAATAAAGATCCCACACACCACATGGTATGGCCAAAAATAATAAAAATTATTTCTTTTAATAAGTGGAAAGAAAAGAAAAACAAGACATTTCTCAAATGGTAAGTAATAGGACAGGTTTTCCTATATTCATATTTTTAGAAACCTGAGTTCAAAATAAAAGAAGGTTAAAAGAATGTACTAAATTCATCATATGAGCAAGTTGAAAAATCTGTTTAATATTATAATTTTCTCATTTTTCTGGGTCCATTTAGAAGAACAGACCAATGACCACTTAGCTGACTAAAGTTCAAATTCTCAGCTATTCCTAATTTACTATGCAATTTTGAAATGCTCTGATATATTCATACATAGAATATATCATAGAATGCAGACCTCCAGACATAACTATGGCCCACACATTATAAAATATAAATCCTTACACATTGTCATAGAGCTATCAAACTGGGCACATTACCCTACCTCACTGATAAGATTTGAAATTCTCTCAAATGGCACCTAGTGAGACTTTGATCACCACCAAAGTACTCAGATCATCACAAAAATGTACTTCATTGTAAAGGAATTAGTTTCTCTGAGCTAAAATGTGTTTTGGTTAAATAAAGCAGGAAACTTTATGCCCCAGAGGTCAAATATATCTTCATCAACCACAATGCTTCCTTTCTTCGCTCAAGACCCAGAAGTTGTGGTGAGTCTCCTTTGCTCTAAGACCAACCCTTCATCTGTGCTCTTTTTCTGGAACTTGCCTATTCAACTATTCACTCTCTGTCACAAATATTCAGCGTGTCCCCTTCTACCATATCTTCAATTTTTCTCTCTCTGCTGGGTCATTTTCTATAAACTAGAAGCAAGCTCATTCTTTCCCATCCTTTAGATGTTCTCCTTTGGCTGAGCATTGCCTATTACTCCTCCACCTTCCCCATTTCACTACTCAGCTAAGCTTCTTGGGCCTCTTGAGATTTGCAGCCCAGTCATTTCTGTTGTGGACATTTATCTACTAGCTGCCCCCAGCATCTGCCTGGAAAAACTACTCTTCTGGTAGACTGAAACACTGGCAGATAGATATAGCACATTCTCACCAATCAGATACGCCCATTCAAGACACTGGCCCTAATGAGACCTGCACTTGTTAAAGCAGCAGGGGTTTGCAGGGACTTCTAGACTTATCTAGTGATCAGCATCAGAGGTGAAAATTATCACACTCAATCTCCAGATGAGACAGCAGGGGGTGTCTTATCTGTTCTACTCCTAGGGTGACTTTAAAAATTAGTTCAGGGAATCCCCTGGCCGTCCAGTGGTTAGAGACCAGCACTTCCACTGCAGAGGGCACTGGTCTGATCCCTGGGCAGGGAACTAAGATCCTGCAAGCCATGTGGCAGGGCCAAAAGACAAAATCAGTCCAGCCATTTAACGTAAGTTGTAAATATTAACTACAGTCTGATAGTCAGTAGAAAAATAAGGATGATAGTAGCTTTGCTTCTTCTAAAATTTGTCTTATTTACCTTTATACAAGAAATTTTTCATATTTTTGGTTATTAGCTCACTCATCCTTGAAATCTCAACTCAGCTGTCTCCTTCCTAGGGAAACCTTCACTCCTCTCTTTTCCCACCAGTACACTAGACTTCCCCACCTGAGGCTCTCACATCAGTCTTGTGCTCCCACATCAGTCATCACTAAAACTCAAATCCTATTTTGAGACATATTTGTACATATCTGTCCAAATCACTAATCTATGGATGGCTCAAGAGCAGAGACTATAACTATTCTTTTTTAAAATATAAGACAAAATACATTTTCAAAATTAAAAGCATGAGGCAAAACAAAGAATGATGTTGTGTAAGGTTAATGGGAAAGTATATCAAGAAGATGTAACAGTTATGAACATAGATCTATCCAACAATAGAGTCTAAAAATACATAGGACAACATATGACAAACTAGTGAGAAGAAATATATAAATCAACCATTCCAGTTATCTTAAAAAGTTGAAGTAAAACACACATTTAGCAAAGTGTCTGAATACATCCTTTTGTTGACATCTGTGTTCTTTAAATTTTTTTACTGTGGTAAAATGTACACAACATATACCATTTTAAGTGTACAAAATTCAGTGACAGTACATTCACACTGTTGGGTAACCATCCTTACCATTCAACTTCAGAATTTTTGTCATCTTCCCAAACTGAAACTCTATACCCATTTAAACAAGAATTCTTCATTACCCCTCCTCTAGTCCCCGGCAGCCATCATTCTTCTTTCTGTCTCTATTCATCTTTATATGGACAGTTTCTAGCACAGCACAGCCAAACAATTTTATTTTAATTCAAATAGGAATAGTAGGTATTATCACTGGAATTATTAGAAAAATTTGAATGACCTATTTACTGTAAGAATTGTAAGTATGGCTGTTCGAAACCACTGTTGTGGCTTTCTACCGAGCACAAACATATATTAAGCACACACATTTTCAAGACAATAAAAAGATCAAATATGAGAGAAAAATCTGCCAGAAAAATAAATATAAACTTTCCCCCTTTCTTCAGTCAAATACCTAAGACTCCTGAATTGAGTTTACACTTCTTTGCAAATATATGCCCATCCACATCTACAATGTCTTGCTACCTGAACCAATATGAGGAGAAAAGAGAAAACCTAATGGGAGGAGAAAGTCATACAAAAAACACAGAAATGTACACTGATATAAAAGGAAATATAGGGATAGGAGAGCTTTTGTAATCTACTTCTGTATATGGAAGCTCTTGTATTACAGAAAAAAAAATTGTGTCATGGGAATGTCAAATTTTATTTATTTGGTACTTACAGAACATATAAAAGATGGACCTTAAGGTCATAATTCTTGAAAGGATTCTTAAATAATGACTCAATATTACAGATGAATAATTTCAAGTCCTCTTTCATCCAGCACTGTATGTTCCAGTTTGCACCTGAATTAAAAATAAACTAAATTAAATCTGAAAAAACCATTCTGAACAGCCCAATGAAAGGGAAGGGCTAAATTAAATTTACCAGTGTTCTGATACAACTACCACTGTCCATTCTGAGAGAAAAAGAACAAGCTCTAATTGGTCATATGTCTGTGCCCATTTAGTTCCTTTGGCCTTCAGTTTCCTTCTTCATAAAGCAAGAGAATTAAATTCAATTATTGTTTCTCAAATTTTTTAAAATCTTGAACCACTTATGTAGGACAGAAGACCCCAAAACTCACCTAGTTCAGTTCATCCCCACTTTCCAAGAGACAAGAGACCATGAACGATCAAAGTACAGCAAATTTAGTGTAGCATTTCTGTGTCTGCTTTAGCGGTAAAGCATGGTGATTCACACTGGAATCACCAATAAGATGCATATCTTAAATTTTTGTTATTATAATATTATAGGCCCCACATACAAATAAGGAGAGTATATTTCACTGTATACTGAAAAATTCACCTGATAAACTATTGGTGATTTGTAATTTAGAAAGCAGGCACAGCAACAGCTAAAAATTATGACTAATTTAATACAACACCAAAAGTATCTTAAGCAATACTAACATATTTCCCCATTTGGAGAATTTCTAGCTAGTAGTGACTTCGCATCGGTTGAGCCTTATGAAGTAAATAGCCCATGTGGCAGAAAATTACATGGAAATCCTCAGTAACCACCACTTAACCTAGTAACTTTAGTTACACAAAGTTAAACTCAATAAACTAACTAGTTAATAGCCCTTGCTGCTAAGTCACTTCGTGTCCGACTCTGTGCAACCCCATAGACGGCAGCCCACCAGGCTCCCCCGTCCCTGGGATTCTCCAGGCAAGAACACCAGAGTGGGTTGCCATTTCCTTCTCTAGTGTGTGAAAGTGAAAGTGAAGTCGCTCAATCGTGTCCAGCTCTTCTCGACCCCATGGACTGCAGCCTACCAGGCTCCTCCATCCATGGGATTTTCCAGGCAAGAGTACTGGAGTGGGGTGCTACTGCCTTCTCTATACATAAATTAAAATCTGCAGCATCATAATCATTTCACTTGATAACTGAAAAAAGTGCTAACATTTTTTGATCATTTCAAGGCTAGTCACAAGGACCTTCACATTTTAAGTCCATTCTTAATATATCCAACAATCACTGGAATGGTGAAGTTAAGCTCCCTTACAAATTAAAAAAAGTGCTTCATTTAAAATTAAATGCCTAAAGACAGAGACACTAGGAAGTATTTGAAGAGAAGTTGCTCAGTCGTGTCCGACTTTTTGCGACCCCATGGACTGTAGCCTACCAGGTTCCACCATCCATGGGATTTTCCAGGCAAGAATACTGGAGTGGGTTGCCATTTCCTTCTCCAGGAGATCTTCCCGACCCAGGGATTGAACCCGGGTCTCCTACATGGTAGGCATTGTAGGCAGACGCTTTTACTGTTTGAGCCACCAGGGAAGATCAGTATTACCTCTAACTTGTTTTAAAACTCTGATCTTACTGAACAGTTATGCTTTATCCTTACTCCTAACCTGATCTCAACAAACTATTTCTTCCATCTAATCAGTGGTGCTTTGGCACTACAAGGGACATGTGGCAAAGTTTGGAGATCCATTTTGATTGTCACAACTGCTGAGTGAGTGTTACAGGCATCAGCTGGGTAGAAGCCAGGGATGCTTCTAAACATCCCGTGCTTGAGCTTAGCGGCTCAGTTATGTCCAACTCTTTGCGACTCTATGGACTGTAAACCGCCAGGCTCCTCTGTCCATGGGATTCTCCAGGCAAGAATACTGGAGTGGGTTGCCATTTCCTTCTCCAGGGAATCTTCCCAACCCAGGGATCAAGTCCATGGCTCCTGTGTCTCCTGCATTGCAGGTGGATTCTTTACCACTGAGTCACTGGTATAACGCACAAACCAGTCCCCCATAACCAAGAATCACCTGGCCCACAATGTCAAAAATTTTGAGGCTGAGAAATTCTGATGAACCCTACACAGGAGTACTATATTGATATATGCCTTTATTTTCATATTATAGATGTTTATGGTGCTAAGTCAATTGTCTCTGTTCTATTTAGCTCTTCCAGAAGGCTTGGAGATAATTTTGTTGTTTATATTTCCAGATGCAAAATTATTAATTACACTAGCTACATTCAGTATACATTACACTTAAATAACAAGAAAAAAGTGATTTAAAATATATGCATTGGCTACTCAGATTCCTTACTTGCTTCAGAATTTAATTCAACAGGATTATCTGCCATTTGATATTTTATCTATTTAAAAAGAATAAGATACACTTTTTATTTTAAAGCAAATTTAGAAGACTATAAAAATATATTTTAAGGTTAAAAAATTCCCTCATTTACATTTTTATTTCCATGGGACATAAAATAACTGGGGACTTATTAGTTTGGTCACATGATAATCCTAATTTTATCACTAATATAAAATGGTAATATTTACTCAGAATCACATCCAGAGACATCTATTTCACACAAGTTTCAGAGAATGAAAATATTTTATCCAATATAGTTAAGTAACAACTAATGCTTGGAACATTAAAATACTTACCTGATTGCTGAAAAACTAAAGAATTTACTGTTGTAACAAATGCCTTCCCTTCAATGTCATCTGTATATACAGAGCAGTTTTTATCTTCCTCGCTCCAAAAGCAACAGTGGAAAGTTGTTCTGGATGATAAGTTAGATAAGTAGGTACCACTTGAATTAAGCTTAGTTTCAACAACTGCCTCATAACGTCCATTCAAATTTGAAGTGTTCTTTGAGATTCCAGGAGGAAAGAAGAAGTCATATGTTGTATTTGATGGCATGCAAGACAACTTAAATTTCCAGGGAGTAATTGGATATGCCAAGTTAAATGCAGTTATTACATAAATAAATTCTGTTAGGACATTTAAAAGACACAGAGAAAAGCAATTAATCATTTTGATTAAGATATCAATAGGAAGTATCTAAGAGTAAATGATGTAGTTCTCAATAGTTATTATTAAACTTTCTAAGTGCTCAATCAATGCCTAATGCATAACTCGGTGCTTCCATTGAACACTGTGTTATACTTAAGAGGGTACATTTACTTATGGAGATAACTTGACTCTTTAGCAACCCTTTTTGGAAATTCACACTTCATTTACCCCATTAATCTAACAACTCATATTTATATTTTAATGAAAGTAAATTACAGCTAAACTCAATTTCCTTTACCAAAAAAATAAATAAATTACTCTAATGGACTTCCAGCCTAATGGCATCTGGATGTGCAATTATATAAGCAAATATTAAAGTGCTGTTTTAATATTTCTTAAGGAGAATAATGCCAAAATGTTAACACTACTTTCAATGAGTGATTTTAGAAAGGGTCTGTCTTCAACATCAGAACAGCTGGATGATTTCCTGAATATGCCCATGATTCTCCAGATACACAATATCACGTAAGATATGTCCTTAGTATCCTCCAATAATCGATGAACAATGACAGACTTCTTACAGGAAACATTCACTGCTGATTAAAGATAATGTATCACTCACCCATAAAATTAAGAACAATTTTATAAACCTGTACCCTTCCAGAAAACCTTAAAAGTGATACTTGTTTTTTAAATAATTGTTTGAAAATAAAATAATTAATTCTCCATAATTCTTTCTTTTACAAGTTATTCTAATCATCCAACAATTGTGTTGCCTCATATACAAAGCAATGCAGAATGAGAATTCTAAGATTTTGCATGGCGTCTATAGAGTGAGACCTTTGAAGGATTATGGTAAATGTTAAAATGTAAGAAAACAGAAATTTTTAAAATCAGTTCATAAAAGTGCTATTCTAAATTACAAAAGTAATACATGTAAAAATATTCAAATACACAAGTAATGACTCTTAACTTTGGTTTCTAGAGCATTCTATAAATATTAATAGAAATATGTATCAGATATAAAAATTAAGGCAAAAAGGACTATCATGAACTAATTTTATTTTTCCCACACTGAACAATTAGGTATCATAACATCATCAAAAGTGAATCATCACTGCAATTGTGATCCTTTGGACTCAATCCTACTAACACGTGTTTTTGAAATTAGAACTTCTCACTAAAAAGAAATTAGGGTGTTTCTTTCATTTTACAAAATAATAAATACTAATTAAAAACATTATATTCTCTAGCTGCACATGGAAGATTCAGTTGACTAAACTGAAATTAGCCTAAAATCCTCAAAGTATTTGAAAATTAAAATGTAATACTGAATGTCACATGGTAACTACTGAATCAGCTTAATTAAAAGATGATTCTATTTTGTTTACATGCTTCCTTTGCAAATGATATTTCTTTCCCCAAAAATGAACCCTAAATGGCAAGGAGTCCAGAATATTCATCTGAAAGCGTAAGTTTATGTTATCATATGATATGTATTGTCATATGTTATACATTAAGGCCCCAGACATCTTCTGATTCACAAAACTTGACCAAACCACAAACCTTTTGAAAAACCAATGTAAAACATTACCATGGAACCTAATAAAAATTAGAAAATATAAAAGAGAATGTTATCTTTCTTTGATAGTCCCTTGTGGTCCAGTTTTTCTGAATTCTGTAACAGTGGAATTATTCTGGATATTTTCTGTAGCTACATAGCTGGCTACAATGACAAACAATAGTATGTGTAAGATAGAAGAGCCATAGGAAAGCTTCTCAGGGCACCTTTAAAGACTAGTGTAACCAAAGAGATGCTCAGAACCAGTTGATACACATGTAATGGTTGCTAGGGGGAAAAAAAGGGGTTTTCCTAAAGACAGCCTGACTTTAGTTTCAAAGACTTGGAACACAATCTAAATTAGATGATTTGAGTTTAAAGAAAATAAAAATATTTCTAGAATGCTGTAAGAAACCATTGAGAACAGTACAATGCACGGGTTCAGGCCATTGACCCTCTAAGCAGTGGAAAATTTGCATATAACTTGTAGTTGGCCCTCCCTATACACAGTTCCTCTGTATGCACAACTTCTCTGCATCTGCAGATTCCACTAACCTTGGACCCTGCAGTACCGTGGTATTCACTATTTTTAAAAAATCCAAGTATAAGTGGACCTGAGAAAACCATAGCTATATACTCAAAAGTTACTGGCATTGTGTGACTACTTTCAAACAGAAGCCTGTCATGCTTCACAGAAAGTTAAAACACAAGATTTTAAAAGAATGCTTTCTCTCCAGGATATTCCTGCAATAAGTAGGAGGAAGACTAGTATACATTTAATTTTTGAACATAATCTTCTGGTGGTAGTCAACGTGGGAATTCCCAAGGCATACACAATCCATTGATAATATCCCCTTATAACATTATCTTGTTATTGTTTACCAGAATCATAATGGGGAATACCTTTTAAATGACATTTCTTTTCCATTTTAGAATAAATCTGTTATTCTATATGATAGCCATTTATTTTAAATATTATCGCCAAGTAAACCAGTCCTAGATAAAGAGAATTAAAGTTTTGATGATCATCTGATATATACATATTTGTAATTTAATAATGCTACATTTGCTAAATAAAATCAAAATATTTAAATGTCATTATACCTTATTTCCAAGTAAAGGAATGATAATGCATATCTTTGGCAGGAATGCAATCAAATGTGTGTTAATCAGTCATGTCTGACTCTTTGTGACCCCATGGACTGTAGCCCACCAGGCTCCTCTGTCCATGGAATTCTCCAGGCAAGAATATTGGAGTGGGTAGCCATTCCCTTCTCCAGGGATCTTCGTGACCCAGGGATTGAACCTGGGTCTTTACTGTCTTAGCTACCACTTACATACTCATGTTGGACTGCAAAAGGCAAAAAGCTTGGAGGAGATTTCACAGTACCTATCAAATTCAAACTTGTATTTACTACTCAACATAGAAATTCCTCTTCATAAATTAACCTATAGAAATACTCTCCAAAATACACAAAGATGTATGTAATATGAATTTCAATGTAGCATAATTTATTACAGAAAAAGAAATGTCTAACAATGGGAATTGTTCAAATAAGTTTATAATGTAAGGTATATTCCTAAAGTTCATTGTTATGCAATCATTAAATAAATATGTATATTAATGAACACTAACAAGAAAAGTTATGAGGATAAACTGGAAAACTGTTAAGCAGGAAAAAGAAAAATACAGAATAGACAGACCAATTCTATTTTTGTGACTGGAGATATGAATGTGTGTGTGTGTGTGGTGGGGGGAGGGTATGTTTCTGGAAGGATACCCATCATACTGTTTCCAGGAGGCTGGGAAGAGTATTCATTTTCACACTTCTATTTTTGTTTGGTTTGCATTTTTAATCAAGGGCAAGAGAATTCCTAACTGGAAATGGGAAATTTAGTCAGCCAATAAACGAAACAACATCTCTAAGGGTAAAATCTCTACCTCATATATGGACATTTTAAAAGCAAATAACTTACCCCAATGTAACAAAGCCACACAGAATTTTTGACAAATCATCTTCAGAGAAGTACACCTAAAAAACAGTAAATCTAAAACCAGTACACACACAAATTAAAAAAATAACATATACACAAGCCACCTATGGGAAAATATAAAAGGAAAAGGATTAAAATTAAGAATTATTTAAACTGTAATCCGATAATAATACTCTGGATCAGTATCAGCATTTAACAGTATTTACATTTACAGAATGTAAAACTGTAAGTTTTAGGTTCATTCCTATGCACATGCTATTTTACAGAGTTAAAACATAAGCAATACATTCATACATGGCTTAATCAAAAAAAATGGCAATGTTCCTTCATTACATGACAAATCAGGACAGGTATCATAGATGAGACTGAATTTTTAACTAAACAAAAAAAGCTTACAATGCCAAATAAATATGTACAGCTGACCTAACATCATAAATATCACACTCTTCATTTTTGTGTGTGTGTATGTGTGCTCAATTCTTAACTTCCTTTCATTTCCTAAAGTCTTTATCTTTATTATGATACCACAAAGTTGAATGATTATAGCATAGGTAATGAACTGCATATTTATTTCCAATGAAGAGAAATTTTTGCAACATGGTTTTGGAAACCCCTGTCGCAGAGTCAGGCATGACTGAAGTGACTTTGCTCACACACAATATTCACATTAGCAACTTATCGGTAATTCAAGGAGAGTTTGATGGCTTCATATATGCAGATGATAGGGATGACTTCAGAGACAAACTTTCCCATGAATTCTATCCAATTTGAAATATACCACGAATAAGATTATTTTTACTACTATGTCATGAAATCGAATGAGAGTATAATTTAAATATATTTACCTTAGATTTATAAGGAAACATTAAAGGCTTTTGGTGTTCTAGTCTTTTTTATTATCTCATATTTGGGATTCAGTTCACTATATGAAAATTAATCTGAGGTAAAAAGCCCTGAATTAGGTATCAGAAGTCTTGGATGCCAATCGAGGCCCTTTTGATTAATCAGGTGTAAGACCTGGGACATCACTATTCTTGATCTTGATCTCAGCTTCCTTATCAGACTGAAGGACCATCCCTACAATCCCTTTCAGAGCTGCTTATGATTCTGAGAGGCTTTAGTTTTTTTGTTTTTTTGTTTTTTTTCTTTTTTGGGCTTCCCTTGTGGCTCAGCTGGTAAAGAATCCACCTGCAATGTGGAGACACGGGTTCGATCCCTGCCTTGGGAAGAGCCCCTGGAGAAGGGAAAGGCTACCCACTCCAGTATTCTTGCCTGGAGAATTCCATGGACTGTACAGTCCATGGGCTGGCAAGGAGTCAGACACGACCGAGCGACCAGCACCTTCACAATCTGTAGAGTTAATTATCATTCATTCTCTACCCTTAGAATCTGTAATACTGTACTTGAATAGTGAAATAATCCCTGGGAGCTTTCTGAACATTTTTAGTACAAAATCTTTGCTTAAAAAGGGGGAAATAAGTCTCCTTTAAGAATACATTACTTTTATTTGGAAAATACAACAGCAGTAATTGTTTTATTCACTTGTAACAATTTCACGATCCTAAAACTTACATACCAATGCATCTTTCTGTCTGGAAATCCCACTGCCAGGGAGCTTGTTTACATGTTTTGCAAGGAAGAGAACAGAAGGAAGTAGATATTTATTATGTTAAGCCCTGTGCTGCTGCTGCTGCTAAGTCGCTTCAGTCGTGTCCGACTCTATGCGACCCCATAGACAGCGGCCCACCAGGCTCCCCCGTCCCTGGGATTCTCCAGGCAAGAACACTGGAGTGGGTTGCCATTTCCTTCTCCAATGCATGAAAGGGAAAAGTGAAAGTGAGGCTTTAGTTTAAAACAGAAATCACAGCTTGATCACAAAGAATATTATAAAGTATTAAGTGAGAAACACGTCTTATAAGTTGTATCTGAGAACTGGTAGCATGTGACAAGCAAACAGAAAAACACGCTTGTTTAGTTCACAACTTAAATGACTCTTAGGAAAAAGATGGGTGAGTATTACCATTTTGTAGTCTGGTAAATTTGTTTGTCAGACTCTGAGTTTTTCACCAGAATTTTGGTTCTTTACACACTTGATCCCACAATGTATCTTAAGGATTTCTAGAAACCAATTCAGTGTGGCATCTTCATTATCTAATGGTATTAAATGTGTGCAAAGTCCTCCCAGCTTTTTTTATGCTACCTCTTTCTGATACAACATTGTCTCATAGAATAAACCTAAAGGCAATTTCATAATCAGGGTATGTCACAAATACACATATCACTAGACTAAGTGTTTTGACTGAGCTGACTAGTGACTAAGTAATTCAGTCCAATAATTGATTTGACTCACTTTAATTCAACTGATTCACTGAGTTAAGTGACCAAATAGATCATATTGTTCCTTACATAAGACAACCGTTCTTTTATTTAAACACATTTGCATAATTAATTCCTCCCCAAGGTAGAGAGTGGGGAATAAGATCAAGTGATTCATAACCAACCAATAGCATTTCCAGAAAAACAGACTAAAGAGAAAATAATCAGTGAAATAATATAAGAAAATTTCCCAGAACTGATGAGACTCAAGTCTTTAAACTGGAAAAAAAAAAATCTAGCAACTTCCAAGGAAAAGGAATGGAAAACAAAAATCCATTCCTAAACATACCATTTAAAAATTGCAGAAGAGAAAAGAAGAGTTTCCAGAGAAGAAAAAAATAACCAAAGCAATGAGAACCTAATTAAAACAAATGTTTCATCTCAAAACACAGAATTACAGAAAGCTATCTAGAATGACGATGGAAAATTATTTGCAGTTTAAAATTCTATTAGCCAATCAAGAAAGTATCTGAACAAAACAAATAAATTTAAACAACACAATGACTTAGAAAATTTACATCCTGTGAATCTCTTTCTCCGAAGTAACTTTATGATGTATTCTAACAAAATGAGGAGTAAACCAGGAAAGGACTGGGGATTTGGGATCCTGAAAAGCTTGACTACAAGCCAATTGATGGCTCTGCAGTCTTGAGAATGACCTGTCCAGATAGCAGATGGAGTACAGGTGACCCCTGAAAGGAAAAGGCCAGGATAAAGGAAGGCAACTCAAAACATACTACGATTCTGAAGCTGCAAAAATTTGAAAATAAAACAAGAAATCAGAATTACACAAGGGAAAAAAGAAAGTCATAGTCTAAATTTGAAGCCACCAGTCCAAATAAGAATATGAGTTCAAAATAGACTTCAAAACAAAGAATGGAATGGATTCCAAAAAATAAAGAGAATGAGTAAAACACTGAAAATTAAGAATTAATAAATAAGACTCATAAATCTTCTAGAAGAAAAAAATAAGTTAGCTGGGAAAAAGCTTTATAAAAAGTCCTGATCTAAATATGAACTCTAATAAAATATGGCACAATTTTAAGCAAACACTGGAATTAATCCATTTGAAAGAAGGAAGATCCCTTTAACCTTGATTCTAGGAATATTCTCCATTGGGTGGCTTAGAAGTCATACTGAGCAAAATATGATTCTAGGACTCTTCTTGGTTCTGTGATGAGTAATACAAAGTTCTAAAAGCATTAATGCTGCTATTTATTGATTTTTCAATTTTTTGGCCTAATCAATAGACAAAAATGAAAGACTTAATTATAAATATTAAACATAAATATCATCAGTATTCTCACTGTACAGTTGTCAAAATTATAGTAGTATAAAAAAATAGGGGTGGTATAATTATAAAAGGAGAGATGGTGAGAAGGCAAAGGGTGGAAATAGCCCAACCTCTTGAAGTAATGAGTCAAGAGAAACTATCTATAGTGAATGAAACAAAAAAAGGTTGTGGAATTTAAATGTAACCAATAAAAGATGTCAGAAAATTAATATAATTATAATGGAGGAGAAAGAGAGAAAGGTGAAATTATTAAGATAAATTCCTTCCTACCATGGTATCTATTTAAAGGTTATAAATGAAAAGAAAAAAAGTCAGTATAAGCATATTATTTAGCCTTACAGAGTTAGCCAAAGGAAAACCTAAAACCAAAAATGGTTCAAGTCAGTTGTTCTCAAAACCAGGAATAACAAAGTGAAGGGAGTGGGGTAAGGGACTGCTGTGCTTTATTACAGTAAGTTTCTGTAACTGTGTGCATGGATTATTTTCATGCAAACTTATTATTTTGTCCTTTTAATTAAATTAAAAGGTGCTATTGGATTTCAAAGAAGACAGCTACTAACAAAGTCCTAGGAGCTAATTAGAGGTTCACAGAAGTGGAATATTAGTTGAATTCCAAGAAATACAAAGGGAGAGAGTAGTGTCATATTTCTTCTAAGATTCACAATATTTTAACACCTCTGACAGCAGGATCTTTGCTAAAATCAATGTCATCTTATAACCACTTATGGCTTGGTAGCAGCTGTGATCTAGTTGTCACTGACTGCATATATACAAACTAATGACCGACTAGACAATTTTTAGCCATCAATATTTCAGTCAACAGACTATTTAAAAACCTTTTGAGGAAGGAAGGAAGATGAGCCTTGAGTATTGTCTGAAAACCTTTTGTGGACATGTTTTACTAAGATCAATATAGAGTCAGCATAAAATTTGTAAATAGACAAACAGAAAATCTCAGAAACCATGGTGAATCACTCTTTTATGAAGTTCAACATCACAAATAGTCTTGATAATCCAGGGAATGGTACCATTTAAGAAAACAGTGACATCAACAACACTGAGTTGAAAAGTGACTCAGAAAAACCAGATTCTGAATATGAAAAAGAATTCCTTAATGGATTTCTTTGACTTTTATTTTCCTTATGAAAGTGGTATGATATAAACAAAAATCTTTATCTAAATCATTCTAAGAGTCCTTTCAGTAGGTATAAAACTAAAATTCTAAATGATAAGAAAGCATTGTAAAAATAAATAGGCAGAGTTTTTCCTTTCTTAGCTGTACAAAAATGGTGGTGTATCTTAAAAATCCACGATGTCTTAGATTTAAAGAATTACAACCAGAAAGAGTGCTAATTAGTAGAAACTGAAGATTACTCTTAATTTGGATAAATCATAACAGATTCCAGAGAGGAGTGAGGATTTAACTGCCCTTTGAAGAATGAGGAGGAATATGATGCATATCATAAGTATCATTTTTAAAAAAGGTTTTCCTATAGAACCTTTGAAATGTTAAAACAAAGGTCAGCCAAAGGTATGGGTAAAAGACAATAGGAACTCTTGTGTAAGAGCTGATTTGCAAGTTCAGAATAGTATTCGTCAAAAGACCAAGAAACCATTTTCCCAGATGACTACTTTTTATAGAAGGAACATTTTTACATAGTTTGTCCTGTGTGAAAAGCTGTTCTTCCCCAAAGCAGACTTCTAACCAACAGTGTTACTGTAAAATACCCAGGTCACTAGAGAAATACTCAACTACCTCCTGGGTAGTCACAATCCTAACAGATAACATCTTAACAATATAACCGGGCTTCCCCGGTGGTGCTAGTGGTAAAGAACCCGTCCGTCAACGCAGGAGACTTAAGAGATGTGGGTTTGCTCCCTGGGTCGAGAAGATACCCTGGAGGAGGACACAGCAGCCCACTCCTAACAGCAACTATAATTATCAGGTGCTTATTATGTATGTGCCAGTATGTTTTCTCTATGTGTTTATGCATAGACACATACACTCACATGTGTATGTGCTATTTTTTCTCTTTCATCTCCTTCATGCTGAAACCAGTCTGGTTCAAAAATATTGTTGGTGCATACAGAAATCCAATTGTTTGATTATCTTCTAGGTTGAGACACCCAAATAACAGCTGCTAGTTAAAGTGAAATGAGAAAATATAATTCTGAGAAAAACTAAGTTGTCCTATGCCTTCACTAAACAGCTATTTGGTAACAGCTGTTCTTACACATGAGTTCACATTTTTAAAGCCTATTATAATACTGTTATAGATGCTCCTGAGAATCTGTACTTGGCTCACATCTTTAGCTATTATCTAGCATAAACAGATAAAGCACTTATATATTTCCATAAACTTTATAGAAATTATTAGCCCAAGAGTAGAGTCAGTCAGTTACTCTCTCTCTCTCTTCTCTTCATTCCCTCCCCTCCTCCTTTTCTCTATATCTGTCTCACTCACTATTATACACACACACACACACACACACATATATATACACAGATTTTTAAGTCTGTGCTATTTCTGGATTTTCTAATTGGCAAAGACTAAAATTAATATCAATGCCACTTTAGAGTGTCTCCAGCTGGGTCATTTTTATTTACTAGTCCATATAACCTTAGTTTGAATTAAAGAGGTCCATAGGTACCAGATACCATACTTGATCTTAGCCAAAAGACCAAGAAGCAATCCAGTAGTCATGTATGGATGTTAAGAGTTGGACTATAAAGAAAGCTGAGCGCCCAAGAATGGATGCTTTTGAACTGTGGTATTGGAGGAGACTCTTGAGAGTCCCTTGGACTGCAAGGAGATCAAACCAGTCAATCCTAAAGGAAATCGGTCCTGAAAATTCATTGAAAGGACTGATGCTGAAGCTGAAAGTCCAATACTTTGGCCACCTGATGTGAAGAACTGACTCTTTGGAAAAGACCTTAATGCTGGGAAAGATTGAAGGCAGGAGGAGATGGGGATGACAGAGTATGAGATGGTTGGATGGCATCACCAACTCAATGGACATGAGTTTGGCAAGCTCTGGGAGTTGGTGATGGACATGGAAGCCTGATGTGCTGCAGTCCATGGGGCTGAAAGGAGTCGGACACGACTGAGCAACTGAACTGATAGGTACCAGAAGGGGTTTCCCTGGTGGCTCAGTGGTAAAGAATCTGCCTGCAATGCAGGAGATGTGGGTTTGATCCCTGGGTCAGGAAGATCCCCTGGAGAAGGAAACAGTAACCCATTCCAGTATTCTTGCCTGGGAAATCCCATGGACAGAGGAGGCTGGTGGACTACCACCAGCCTCCTACAGTTTGTGACCCCTACCGTTCATGGGGTCACAAAAGGATCAGACATGACTTGGAGACTAAAACCATCACCACCATAGGTACTAGGAATTTTCACTCAAATAGTTCTCAAATGTGTGACTCTCTCCTTAAAGACCATCCATGGTCCACAGACAATGGTTCCCATAACTCTATTCTCTCCTCAGCAAGTCTCCATGCTATGCTAACAGAGTTACAGCTTTAACCCAGTCAACTAGACCTCCCGAAGACACCAAAGCCAGGCAAATACTGTCCCACACTGACAGTGGTCTGTATTCACTTCAGAAGACATTTTATTGGTATCATAAAATTGTATAAGTGGGGTGAATCTAGCCTAGCAGTTCTATGAAATAACAAGTGACTTGCTGACTTTCATTCAGTGAGAATCAATATCCACAAAAATTTCACATAGCCTACCTTAGACATTGAGTGTTTGCATTCTGGAAAAGATTTTAAACTTATGAGTTCATAGCACTTAAATTTGACATTGATGTTTTACTACAGATTCAGCATTTCTGTGTCTGATATTTCTTACAAACACAAAATCTCACTTTAAAATATTACAATGGCATTAATCACATGTTTAAGCTCAGAAATATGGATTTAAGAGTTACAGGAGTGGATATTTCTGGTTTTCATTTTAAAGCCAACAGGAAGCATGAGGATAATCATAAGTCAGAACAACCTTAAAAAGGTTGTTAAACACATAAATATGTATTTTAAAACATCTCCTTAATAATACCCTATAGAAACAGAAATACAAGTGAAGAGAATCACTCCAAATTAATGAAAGTTTCCATTCAGCAGGAATATATAATAATTTTAAATGCATACATATAGTATAACTTCAAAATAACATATGCTTATTACAATGTAGCTTCAAAGTACATTGATATATGGTGAAAACTCAGAGTACCACAAGGAAAACAACAGATATCCACACACATGGTAGAAATTTTTAATACTTTCTCCTTAAAGAATGAATGGATGGGGAATGAAATGGCAATCCACTCCAGTATTCTTACCTGGGAAATCTTATGTACAGAGGAGTCTGGCGGGCTATAGTCCATGGGGTCCCAAAAGACTCAGACAAGACTTAGCAACTAAACAATAAAATGATTGTGTGCTACAGTTACATTTTTAAGTGCGTGCATTTGAACTGATAAAACAAATTTATATCAATTTATGTATAGAAACAAAAAAAAAATAGAACAGCAAACATAAATACATGAGGATATATGACTGAAATAGTATTAACAAATGACACTGGAACAAAAACATTAACAAATTTGACATACATTGAACTCAGCTCCTCCAAACTGTAGATGGCACATTATTTTTAATCACCAGTGGGGTGTTTACAAAAACTAACCACATACAAAGACATAAGGCAAGTTACAAACAAATCCAAAGACTAAAATCATACAGATACAGACCACATTCTCTGTCCACAGTGTTTTTAAGGCAGGAAAAAAAATAACAAAAATATAACTACACAAATGTCATATATTAGGACAATAAAAATTGTTTTTGGTAATCTACAGGGCAAAAAAAGATAGAATCAAAATCAAAATACATTTTAAACTTATGATAACGAAAAAAGCATCTCAAAACTTAATTTCACGCAGATAAAACAGTATTGAGAGGAAAATTCGAAGTCAGAAAGAAACATCATTCTTAATGTGAAATGATTTATTCTGTGAGCACTTCAAAATAACATTATACCTGAGGTGCTAGGCAAGGCAGACAGAGAAGTGGGAAAAGATTAAGGATTATAAAGAAAGAAACAAAATTGCCATTATTCATGAATGACAATAAAAATGGACAATCCCAAAGTATCTATATGTAAGTTGTTAAACTTAGTTACAAAATTTAGCAAGATTGCTGGTGAAAAACATAAAACCAAGTATTTTAAATACTTCCCAACTTTTTATATGAGGCCAGTATTACTCTGACACCAAAACTAGACAAAGACATCACAATAAAAGAAACTACAGACCAATATCTCTCATGAATATAGATGCAAAAAATACTAGCAAACCAAACCCTCCAATGTATAAAAAGGATTATACACTGTAATCAAATATGATTTACCTCAGGAATGCAAGTTTCATTTAAAATATGAAAATCAATGTTTGATCAATCATAATAATAGAATAAAAGACATGACAAGTCAATAGCAAAAGCATTTGACAAATTCCAATGCTATTCCATGACAAAAAGATTCAACAGGACATAGAACTTCTCCAACTTGATAAAGCTGCATATGAATAACCCATAGTTTACATCATTATTGTTGCTGTTGCTTAGTCACTAAGTCATGTTCAACTCTTTGCGACCCATGGGCTGTAGCCTACCAGGCTCTTCTGTCCACGGAATTTCCCAGGGAAGAATACTGGAGTAGATTGCCATTTCTTTCTCTAAGGGATATTCCTGACCCAGGGATAGAACCCACTTCTGCTTGTCAGGCAGATTCTTTACCACTCAACCACCAAGGAAGCCCCGGCTAACATCATACTTAACGGTAAAAGACGGGCTGCTTCCCTGCTGAGTGAGCAGGATCAGATAACATTATTCACCTGCACTTTCTATTCAATTAGAGGTTTCAGCTAGGGCAATTGAGCAAGAAAAAGAAATAGAAAACATCTAAATTATAAAGAGAAGTAAAAGTATCTTTATTCTCAAATGACATGATCTTGTACATAGAAAATACTAAGGAATTCACACACACAAAAATATTTCTGTTGTTCAGTCATTAAGTCATGTCTGACTATTTGCAACCCCAGGAATTACAGCATTCTAGGCTTCTTGTCCTTCACTATCTCCCAGAGTTTGTTCAAACTCATGTCCATTGAGTAATCAAACCAACTCATCCTTTGTTGCCCCTTCACCTCCTGCCCTCAATCTATCCCAGCCTCGGGGTCTTTTCCAATGAGTTGGCTCTTGGCATCAGGTGGCCAATGTCCTGCAACTTCAGCACCAGTCCTTCTAATGAATATTCAGGGTTGATTCCCTTTAGGATTGACTGGTTTGATCTATTTGCTGTCCAAGGAACTCTCAAGAGTCTTCTCCAGCACCATAATTCAAAAGCATCAGTTCTTCAGCACTCAGTCTTCTTTAGGGTTCAACTCTCACATCCATACATGACTACTGGAAAAACCATAGCTTTGACTAGATGGATCTTTGTTGAAAAGTAATGTCTGTGCTTATAATATACTGTCTAGATTTGTCATACCTTTTCTTCCAAAGAGCAAATGTCTTTTAATTTCATAGTCACCATTTGAAGTGATCTGGAGCTCAAGAAAATAAAATCTGTCACTGCTTCTCCTTTTTTGCCATCTATTTGCCATGAAGTGATGGGACCAGATGCCACAATCCTAGTATTTTGAATGGAGAGTTTTAAACCAGCTTTTTCACTCTCCTCTTTCACCCTCATCAAGAGGATCTTTAGTTCCTCTTCACTTTCTGCCATTAGAATGGTATCATCTGCATATCTGAGACTGTCAATATTTCTCCTTGCAATCCTAATTTCAGTTTGTGATTCATCCAGCTCAGCATTTCACATGATGTACTCTGCATATAAGTTAAAGGCAGATCAGGTGGTCTGGTATTCCCATCCCTTTCAGAATTTTCCAGTTTGTTGTGATCCACACAGTCAAAGGCTATAAGGTAGTTCGTGAAGTAGATGTAGATGTTTTTCTGGAATTCCCTTGTTTTTTCTATAATCCAACAGATGTTGGCAATTTGATCTCTGGTTCCTTTGTCTTTTCTAAATCGAGCTTGTATATCTGTAAGTTCTTGGTTCATGTACTGCTGAAGCTTAGCTTGAAAGATTTTGAGCATTACTTTGCTAGCATGTGCACTTGTGCAACAGTTTGAACATTCTTTGGCATTGCCCTTCTTTGGCTCTAGAATGAAAACTGACTTTTTCCAGTTCTGTAGTCTCTGCTGAGTTTTCCAATTGTTAACATACTGAGTGTAGCATTTTAAGAGCATCATCTTTTAGAATTAAATAGCTCATTTAGAATTCCATCACTTCCACTAGCTTTGTTCACAGTAACGCTTCCTAACACCCACTTGACTTCAGACTCCAGGATGTCTGGTTCCAGGTGAGCGACTACACCATCATGTTGTTCAGATCATTAAGATCTTTTTTGTATAGTTCTTCTGTGTATTCTTGCCACCTTTTCTTAACCTCTTCTGCTTCTGTTAGATCCTTGCTATTTCTGTATATGTTCAGCAAGGTTGCAGAATACAAAATCAATACACAAAAATCACTTCTATTTATGTGCATTAGCAATGAACAATCTGAGACAAAATTAAAAGACAATTTCATTTCCTATAGCATTAGAAAGAATTAACTACTTAAGAACATTTTCAACAAAAGAAATGCAATTATTTATACAATGAATACTATAAAACATCACTGAAAGAAATTAAAGAATATCTAAATAAATGGAAAAACACCCCATGTTCATAGACTGAAAAAATTTTTATTAAGATGTAATACTTCTGAATTTGATTCAGTATAATCCCTTCAAATTTATAGTGACATTTTGTATAGACATTGACAAGCTGATTCTAAAATCCGTATGTATTCCCAAGGGAATAGGTAAAACAATATTGAAAAAGAAGAACAAAGTTGGAGAATTCACTTCTGATTTCAAAATTTGCTTCAAAGCTACAGTAATCAAGACAATCAAACTAAGACCATGGCATCCAGTTCCATCACTTCATGGCAAATAGATGGGGAAACCATGGAAACAGTGACAGACTTTATATTCCTGGGCTCCAAAATCACTGCAGATGGTGACTGCAGCCATGAAATTAAAAGACGCTTGCTCCTTAGAAGAAAAGCTATGACAAACCTAGACATAAGACATTATTTTGCTGACAAAGATCTGTCTAGTCAAAGATATGGTTTTTCCAGTAGTCATGTACAGATGTGAGAGTTGGACTATAAGGAAAGCTGAGCACCGAAGAATTGGTGCTCTTGAACTGTGGTGTTGGAGAAGAGCCTTGAGAGTCCCTTGGACTGCAAGGAGATCCAACCAGTCCATCCTAAAGGAAATCAGTCCTGAATATTCATTGGAAGGACTGATTCTGAGGCTGAAACTCCAATTATTTGGCCACCTGATGTGAAGAACTGACTCATTGGAAAAGACTCTGATACTGGGAAAGATTGAAGGCAGAAGGAGAAGGGAATGACAGAGGATGAGATGGTTGGATGGGATCACTGACTCAATGGACATGAGTTTTAACAAGCTCCAGGAGTTGATGATGAACAGGGAAGCCTGGCGTGTTGCAGTCCATGGGGTCACAAAGAGTTGGACACAACTGAGTGACTAAACTGAACTGAACTCAACTGAATCAGGACAATGTAGTACCTCATAAAAGGACAGAAATAGAGCAATAGAATAAAGCTGAGAGTCCAGAAATAAACCTTTTAAATGGTTTTTAACAAGACATCTAGACATGAGGAAAAAATGGTCTTTTCTATAAATGGTGCTGTGACAAGTAGATATCCAGATGCAAAGGAAATTGGTCCTTTCCTTCACTCTATATATTCAAAGTAATCAAAAACCAAAATATAAAAGCTAAAACTATAATATTCTTATAAGTAAAACATAGAAGTAAAACTCTTCAACCCTGAATTAGGTAATGGCTTTTTAGATATGATACCAAAATTAAGTATAAAAATAGATTAACTAGACTTAATTAAAATTTTAAACTTCAGGGTTTCAAAGGATACCTTCAAAGAAGTGAAAAAGCCACAGGATGGGAGAAACTATTTGAAATTCTGTATCTTAAAAGAGATCATACACTATATAAAGAACTCTCATAACAACCACAAAAATAGACAAGCAATCCAATTAATAAACAAACAAAGAACATTTCTCAAAAAAGATATATAAATATCTTTTCATGGCCAACAAGCACATGAAAAAAAATGCTCAAGATCATCAGTCATCAGAAAATGCAAGTCAAAACCATGAGTATCACTTCACATTCACTATGATATCTTAAAGCTTTGGGTGGTAACAAGTGTTGACAAGGAGATGGAGAAATTAAAACCCCTATTAATACATTGCTGGTGGGAATATAAAATGTTGAAAACTTCTTTTGGAAAACAGGCAGATTTTCAAATGTTAAACATAATGTTGCCATATGACTGAGCAATTCTACTCCTAGGTATATACCCAAGAGATGAAAACATATGTTCACATAAAAACTTGTATGCAAATATTAGTGACAGCTCTATTCCTAATAGTCAAAAAATGGAAACTACCCAAATATTCATCAACTGATGAGTGAATGAACAAAATGTGGTGTATCCATATAATAAAATATTATTTGGCCATAAAAAGAATGAAGTATTTCCATGGAATCATGTTTTCAATGTAAACCCCAAGAAAATGTTTCTTTATGATTAAAAAAAAGAATGAAGCACTGATCCATGATACAGCATGGATATATCTTAAAAATAGCATGCTAAGTGAAAGAATCTGTTCACCAAAGCCCCTATGATTTTATTAATATAAAATGTCCAGAATAAGCAACCCATAGACACAGAAAGTAAATCAATAATTTCCAGGGATCAGAGAAGGGAACATAGGGAGTGACTGCTAAGGGGTATGGGGTTGCTTTTGGGAGTGATAATAATGCTTTAAAGTTAAATAATGGTGACGGTTACATAACTGTGTTCATGTACTGAAAACCAGTGATTTGTACACTATAAAAGGAAAATTTTATGATATATGAATTATAGTCCAATAAAGCTATTGTTTTTAGAGGTCAAGTTTATTTCTCTATGGCAGTAGCAAAAAGACAATGAATTTTTTGAAAAGATATCATTTAAGATAACTTCAAAAATATGCAGTTTCTGTAAATAAATAGAACAAAATGTTCAAGGACTCCTAAGAGAAAAAGTGTACTATTATAATGGTTATAATATTGTCATGTCAGAGAAGATCTAAATATATTGAGAGACAGTCTTGTATTCTAAAACTGAATATTTACAAAGTATCAATTTCCTTTTAATTGTTTATAGACAAAATAATCTCAGTGGAATCTCCATTAAATTCCTAACAAACTTTTTAGAACTAGATAAGCCGATTTGAAAAACATATATGGAAAGATAAAGGGTCAACGAATGCTATAGCACTCCTGAAAAAACTGGACCAAGAGGGAGGATTTACTGCCCCACTTACCAGATAGCAAGACAATTTAAACCTGCAGTAATTAGAGAAAGAGACATAAAGAACAAATACAACACTCAGAAACAAACCCACACATATGTCAACACTTGGTATTTGAAAATACCAATAATAAGTATTTCTTGTTTTGAGCCACTAAATTTGAGGGTATCTTATTAAAACAAAAACAGATAACCAGTATTCACCTTTATTTTTCCTTTTAGCACAGAAGATTAACCTTCCCTGTCTCCTTGAAGTTAGGATTTCTTTTGCATCTAAAACATGAGTGCAAATCATTCATGTCACTTCCAGATGGAGGCATTTAAAGTTAGTTCACAATTCTCCACAATTTTCTCCATACTACAACAACTGGGAAAGTCCTGTGTTCCAGATTGTACAGAATGATAGCAGTTTTCCTGAATTTAGACTTCTAAGTTTCTGAAAATAGTTGTGCTGGAGAGATGTCCTAAACCAGAGGAAACTTTACTTGAATGACAAATAAATCTTTAGCACATTAAGTCAATGAGATTTGGGGATAATTTGTTACCAAAGCATAACCTAGCCTATTTTTACAGATACTAGGCTCCATCTCACTAGTAATTAAAGAAACAAAAGGCAATGAGATAATACATACCCACCAAATGGGCAAAAATTAAAGTTTCTGATAACACTAAATTTTGGCAGAGATGTAGAGGAATGAAAGTAGGAATATAAATGGGTAGAAACATGCTGGAAAAGCATGGCGTTGTCTAACAAAGCTGACATCTGCAAGCCCTGTGATCTAGTAATGTGACTAGGAGTTTTATACTCTAAAGACACAGAGGACAAGATGGTTGGATGACATCACCAACTCAATGGACATGAGTTTGAGCAAACTCCAGGAGATAGTGAAGGGCAGGGAAGCCTGGCACGCTGCAGTCCATGAGGTCACGAAGAGTCACTGAGCAACTGAACAACAAAAAGAAACTCCTACATCTAAGGACCATGACATTTGTAGAAGAATCATAGGTGGTTTATTTATGACAGTAAAAGAAAGGAAAGGAGGGAAGGAGAGAGGGAGAAGAGAGGAGGAGGAAGGAGGAGAGAGGAGGAAGGGAGGAAGGACAAAGGGACGGAGGAAGGGAGAAAAAAAGAAAAAGGAGAGAAGGAAAGAAAAAAGGGAGAGAGGGAAGGAGAGGGTAGAAATGATCCAAATATCCTTAATCACAATGAGTAAAAAATAAAAGTATTATTTTCATAAAACAAAATATATCCAATAATAAAAATGAACAGTCACTGTCAGCAACAGCATTCAATCAACAACAACAAAAAAGTTACTAAGCTCCCCTTACATGCTTGGCTCTGTTTCAGGTACTAGGGATATAACAGTGAATAAAACAGGGGAAAAAAAAAAATCCACCCTCATGGAGTCTGCATTCTAATAAAAATAAGACAGGAAAAAAAATGATTAATAATAAGCCAGTAAGTATTTTTAAATGTGGTAAGAACATGAGGAAAAGCTAAGGAAGGGGAGAGTGTTTTGCAAGGTAAGATGTGCAATTTAAACTATGATGACCAGAGTAGACCTCATTGAAAAGGAGACAACTGAACAAAAATTTGAAAGAAGTGAAAATAATAGATTAAGTCATGTGGATATCTGGGAGAAGAGCATCCCAGTCAGAGCAAAGATGGTCTCTGATATACTCAAAGAATAGCAAGGAGACCAGCGTGGCTGGAACTGAGTGAATAAGAGAAACAGCAAAGAAAATGAGATCAGATAGATAAAAGGGAGAGGAAAAAACAGGTAGCACTTTGTAGGTAATTCTAAGGAACATTTGAGATTGGAGATTCTGGAGGAAAAAAGTGACAGGATCTGCCACATGTTGTAAGCAGAGCTCTGATTACAATTTGAGACTGGATTATGGAGGGCAGAGGATAAAAGCAGGGAGACCAGTTAGGAGGTCCTTACAATAATCCATATGGGACATGACGGCAGCTCAGGTTTGGATGATAGCCATGGAGGTGATAAGAGTAACTATATTCAGGAATTATTTCGAAGATAGATCAAAGAGGACCTCCTGACATATTACATCTAAGATATGAGGGAATGGGAGATATCAAAGATGACTCCCAGGTTTTGGCCTGAGCAGCATGAAGGATGAAGATAGGGAAGGCTGCAGAGAGGGCTTGGGTGAGATGAAGATCCCATTTGGAGCATGTTGAACTGGAGATCTCTTCTAGACATCCAAGTGGAAATGTTGAGCAGGCAGGTCTTTATAGACATAGAAGTCTAACGTTCAGGGAGATAACTCAAAGTTTCACCTACCATTTTGGAGTCATCAGTGCACAAATATAGAGTTTGCATGAAATCATCAAAGAGTATAGACAGAAAAGAACTCCCAAGAACTAGAGCTGAAGACAATCTAAGGTTAAAACCTCTGAGAGCAGAAGAGAGACCAGCAACGGGGACAGAAAGTAATGGCTAGTGAAGAAGCAGGAAAAATCAAGAATACATGGTATCCTGGAGGCCAACAAGGAAATATCAGAGAGCAAAGGGTGATAACTGAGAGTGCTATCAACAGGGGACGTAAGATCAAAGGTGACAACTGACCACTGAGTTTGGGAAAGGTGATGTCACCGGTGACAGTGGGCAGAGTACTGAAAATGAGAGTGACAGAAGTAGGTTTAAGAGAGAAATGAAAAGGAATCAAATGATAGGGAATATAGACATCTCTTTTTAGAAGTTAATGCTTTAAAAGGGAGAGGAAATGGCTTAGTCTCATCAACATAATGTTAAGCGAGAGAATCTATGAAAGGATGCCTCCTGTGTGCATATAATTTTTTAAATAAAAGGAAAACTGTGATTAGGAAGGAACAAGAAAAAGGTTTCTGGGTATTGGCATGTTCTCTTATTTGTATGGTGAATAATGAGTATTTGCCTTGAATTATCTGTTACAATTACAAGACAGTTACAATTACAAACCAGTCAATCCTAAAGGAAATTAGTCCTGAATAGTCGTTGGAAGGACTGATGTTCCACCTGATGCGAAGAACTGACTCACTGGAAAAGACCCTCATGCTGGGGAAAATTGAAGGCAAGAAGAGAAGAGGACGACAGAGGATGAGATGGCTGGATGGCATCACCAACTCAATGGACATGAGTTTGAGCAGGCTCAAGGAGTTGGTGATGGACAGGGAAGCCTGGCGTGCTGCAGTTCATGGGGTCACAAAGAGTCGGACACAACTGAGCAACTGAACTCATTGGCTACAGTGATTTGCTATATTATTTGTAAACCAGTACCAACATTTGTTTTATGTACTCTTCTCCCTGCATATGTCATAGTTCAAAATATTTACAGATTAATAAGATCATGTGTATGAAAAGACAACAAGATCACTATGGAGTTACAGAAGTTTTCAAAAATACTTGAGAAGGATAAATTATAACCAGACCAAATTTGAATTGAAACACCAAAAGGTTATATGTACTAGGTCTGTCCAGGAGGTGAACACTTGTAATTTAATTAAAACTGGAATTTGTAAATCACATAAAAATCTTGAATTAGAGCAGACTATAAGCCCTTTTCTTCATTTTTAACTCCACAGGACATATTTTTTAGTATGCATTTGGCTCTCAGTATGAAAAATGCGGTACAGTATCTGCCAAGGCAATTCTTTCCTTTCTCTGGATATTTTTTAAGTTCTATTTCTAAGACCCCCCTTGGGATACTGCCCTTCACAAACACAAACCTTTTAGTTACATAACAGTGATCTAACTGAAGACACGGCTGTTTTCTCTCGGTAATTTCATTACAAAAGAGAAGTAGAGCTTCTGCCAACGAGAATGGCCCTCCCAAACCATGAATGAGTTGGACTGTAAGCAGATCCATCCACTGTTTTCAGTTGTTTTCCAAGAGACTAGAAGCCAGGATATTTGAGTTCGACGACTCTCTGTTCATTCAACAACCAATTTCCTTAACTCTTTGGGTATCTCTTTCAAAGGCGATGATCGTTTACTTCACCAGAGACTATGATGGAAGACAAATGCCTGAATAATTGATGGCACTTCCAGTCCAAAGGTGAAAAGGCAAGGAAAATAAATTTAAATGTGTTTATTAAAGAGTAGGTACATACTAAATCACTTCAGTCAAACCTGACTCTTTGTGAGTCTATGAACTATGGCCCACCAGGCTCCTCTGTCCACAGGATTTTCCAGGCAAGAATACTGGAGTAGGTTGCTGTGCCCTCCTTCAGGGGATCTTCCTGACCCAGGGAACTACCCATCATCTCATGTCTCTTGCATAGGCGAGCAGGTTCTTTACTGCTAGAGCCACCTGGGAAGCCCTCATAAAAGACTGCTTCGAATTTATTCCACTCTCCCAGACAGAATAAAGAGCATGTGCAGGGTGTGAGCACATTATTTTATTTTAGATCAACACCACCAAAAAGAGCCACAGACATTTATAAACCTATCCTAACTACTGATGACTAAGTCTCAAATAATTTTGAATTAACAAGTAACAACAAAAGCTATCCTAACATTCTGTCTGCTAAAACAAGTCAACAGTTGGTTGTTGTCTGCTTTTTATCAAAAGGAAATAAAAATATCAGTGACACTTTATAGAACACACTTCCTGTACAACTTTGAGTGTGTGTGTCAATTCCTAATTTCAAGCTTATCTGTTTAGTTAACCTCTGCTATTTTTCTGGGATTCATTCCAAGACAACTAAAAGGCATTACTAAAATTGGCATCTATACTATTGAGCTTAATTTCTGACAGGCTCTAAAGTGTTCTGAAACCAATTTTTAATATTCTGCACACAATATCATGCTAAAAAGTAACAAACACTTCAAGAACAGTAATTGACCGGAAAGGTGCAATTTTTGTTTTCCTCCAAAACAATTTTTATTTCCTCCAAATATACCACACTGAAAGTGAATAGGTACTATACTAAAGCCACATGTTTTTGTTGTAGTGTTGCAAATATTAACTTCGAGTTGAATGTGATTCTTTAAGCTAGACTGAAAGATGATCTAATTATTTACATATAAACTATATATTTCTAAGCTAAAAAAGTGTTTTTCTCTTCAAATTTTGGTTGCAAAGCCTTAAACGCATAAACCATAAGTGCATATTACAAAAAATGCCAACATCAATACAGATTTTTTTTAATTTCATGAAATTGTAAAGCTAGTAATGTTTGTAAATGTTAAAAAGTCAAAGAATTATAAATGTTTAAGCTGGGAAACATTTTAGATATTATCAAGAGGCCCTCAGAATTGTAATCCAACCCTCTAACTTGACAGATGAGGAAACAGAGACCCAAAGAGGTTAAATGAACCACAGCTGTCACGGTAAATACAAATTATATCAAAAGCCAGATTTTCTGACTCCCAGTGCAGAGCTCTGAAAGAGCATTTGTCTCAACATACTTTAATATTTGAGGAAATGAAGGTTAACAGAGGACACTCAGGCAGCCCCTCAATATAAAGAATCCCCTCTGGCTTAAAAGAGCCAGTCTCCTCTAGTCCTTGCAAACCCAAGTTCTAGAAATAGCACCCCAAATAACGACTTTCTCAAATGGCCTCATCCTACCTGGGGTTTCCAAAGTGATTCCTACCTGGGGTTTCCAAAGCGATTCCTCAGCTGGGTCTCTTTTTCTCACACCTACAATCTCCCTTAAATAAGTGCTTTGGTTGGGATTGGGTTTTGTTGTTGTTTTGCTCTATTAATATGCTTGGGGAGAGCTTAGATGGTGGAAACATAAGCTCTGGGCTAAACCACCCCTACAGCACATTTGTTTTTCTTTTGTCATCCAAACCAACAAATCTTTCCTCCGCCGGGCCCCAGGGCTTACTGGTTTCCGTCGCAGTCCCTTCAGTTTCCAAAGTAGCGAGGAGACCTGGAAAAGAAGTTGGCCGGATGGCAAGTCCTTTCGGGGGCGCCGGGCAGGTTCGCGCCCAGGCTGGGCCGACTGCCCTCGGCCGCGCGCCCCGATGCTCCTCGCCCAGGGTTACCCCGGAGCGCCTGCCCCGGGGGAACCAGAGTCCCCGCCGACCCTCCAGTGACGCCGCCGGACCCGCCCCGGCCTCTCGGACCCCAGGTGGCTCGCGGGCTCCAGCCACCCGCGCGCGCGCCCGAGCGCCTGGCTCCTCGCCTGGCCAGGTGCAGGAAGAGGGAGCGGTGGGGGCGGCGGAGAGAGAGTTGGATCCCACCTCGAGGCCCAGGTCCCACCCAGGCGGAGGCGAAGATGACGGCGGCTCGGGGGCTCGGACACCTGCGTCGCTCGCGCTCGGACGGCCGTGGGCTCTGCTGTGGGGCGGCTCCAAACTCGTCGCGGAAGGTGCCGGGAAGCTCTCCGAAGAGAGGAGGCAGCGCAGTGTGGAAGGAGGGGCCGAGGGGGAGCGGAGGGAGAGACGGGAGTCGGAAGAGAGAGGTCGGGGCAGAGCCGGGTGGCCGCCTGCGCGCCCAGCGCCCTCCGCCACCGCTTCCCGGGCCAGAGGAGCGGCCCCCGAGCCGCCAGGGCGGCCGCGTAGGTGACGGGGGTGGCAGCGCGGATGCGGCTGCCCCTGGTGGCGGGCACGAGGAGGAAAAGCGAGGGGTTTGGAAAGAAGGACCCTCTGCCCGCAGGGAAGCCTAGAGTCCAGGCAAACCCACGAGAAAGGTAGCACAGCTTCTTTACCCAACAGTCAGCTGCAGTGCCCACACTGAACCGCGGGTCTCAGACCCTGGGCTGGGCATTGGGATTCCCTCCGTCCCTCCTACTTCCAGACTTCCAAGCCTTTGTGCATCAGGTGTGCAATATGCTACAATGAAGATCTCCATAACTGAAGGGTGTGGGAAAGAAAAGCGAAATGGAAAGATCAGAAGCGGTGAGGTAGTGAGTTTCCTGTCACCAAGAATGATTCAACCACTTTGGCCATGCTTGTCAGGAAGGCATGATTGTTTCTTTTCAACCTTGAAATTCAATGGCGTATGACGTAGTAAGTTTAAGAAAATCCGTCCTTGACCAGTCTGATTCCAACCCCAAAGTAATAAGCACTTTTTTGTTCTCCACTCAAAGTGTTCACTCACTGATTTGTTTATTTATTAATACATTTTTTGTTGAGACTCCACAGAGTGACGCACAACATGCTAAGTGCAGTTATTGTGTTCCTTGAACTTGAAGCTATGACAAGCAAATATTCATCTAATTACCAATTGTGATGAGTATATGAAGGAAACCAACAGAGTGTGGAAGAAAGAATAAAAGGGAGTAGACTACTCTAGATTGGGTGAATGGCTCATTTTCAAAGGTCTCTAGAAATGAACTTGCCTAACACCCTCACAGGGTAAGGCATCAGAGACACAGAGACAACTTAGCCCAGAGACCGGTAGAGCCAGGAGCAATGCCTCCCTGCTCCCGGACCCAGCCTCTTACTTGGCCAATGCCTGGAGCTTTGTAAATGGAACTTTCCCCAGAGGGAAATATCCTCCCAGGACCAGTGTCACTTTAATGGAGACAAACATTTTCATTGGATGAAAACAGAATTAGAGTAGAGATACTGACTTCCCCAAATTGTTACAAAATAAAACAATACAATAGGATCCTAAATTATTTGATATGAACTAGCATTTTAGTTTTCTAGGATTACCTTAACAAATGATCACAGACTAAATGCTTAATACACCAGAAATGTATTCGTTCACTGTTCTGGAGGCCAGAAGTCCAAAGTCAAGGTGTTACCAGGTCCATACTCCTCCCAAAGCCTTAGGAGAGAATCCTTTCTTTGCTCATTCAGCTTCTGGTGGCTCCAGAACTCTATTGGCTTACAGCTGAATCTCTCCAGTCTCTATCTTCACATGGCCTTCTCCTCTGTATCTGTGTCTTCTTTTCTGTCTCCTATAAAGACATTTGTCTTTGGATATGAAAACCATCCAGATGATCAGGATGATCTCAACTCATCTTCACTTGGGACTTCCCTGGCAATTCAGTGATTAAGAAGCCACCTTCCAATGCAGGGGATGTGAGTTCGATCCCTGGTCCAGGAACTAAGATCCCACATGTCTCAAAGCAACGAAGCCCTCTTGCAGCAACTAGAAGACCCAGCATAGTCATGCATACACACACACACACACACACACACACACACACACGTGTTTACCTATTTGCTCAGCAAAGACCCTTTTCCAAATAAGATCATATTCACAGGTACTGGAGTTTAGGATGTGGACATATGTTAGGGAGAAGCCACCACTCAACACACTAAAACTAGTTAACTAATAGGTACCAAAATTGTCTACCGTGGTATCACAGTGTCATTCCAGGACCACCATTTAAAATTGTATCAGTACTAAGTATAATGAATTATTTTAAGTGAAATGCTAAAAATAAGTGTCATTAAACCTGGGTTCATGAGGAATAACTGTTGTAAGGAAAAGAAGTTCAAAGGCCCAAGCCTTTATTTCATGTTTGAGTCACAGGCAATATTTGAAGGCCAAGCATAGATTCCCCATTGCTAAATTAATATATAAATACATCCCACATCCATATGTATGGATTTCTGATACTGTGATCCAATACTGAATGTCTACAAGGCAGCAAGCTCTGAGTAATGAGCTCCTATGGAGCTTACAGTCTAGGTTAGGGGACACATTTGAATCTCATTTCCTCTGGCATCATGTCTGATGCATATCTGAAGCTTGATAAAGAGTTGTTGAATAAATAGATGAGTAAAAATAAATCACTACCCATCAACTAAGCAATTATCACCACAGTGAAAAACATCTCCATAATAAGAAGATAGGATTTACTATTGCAAAACAGATTAACACCCTGACTCATTCAGTATTTTCCTAAGTGAAGGAAAAAAATCCCTAAAAAGAAATATTTGATTTAAAAAAGAACATAATGAGCTCACCTATCTCATCTTAAAAAAAAAATCATTATGTGACTATTTACACAGATACCAATCCTGCTGGGAACCATCATAACTGAAGTCATAGTTAAAATGAATAAAATATTTTGTCCAAGTATCTTGGTTGATAGTTTCAACTATTAATTTCATTATACTGATGAATCACTTCTTTTTTTTTTCTTTTTTGATAATATACATGTTTCAATGCCATTCTCCCGAATCATCACACCCTCGCCCTCTCCCACAGAGTCCAAAAGACTGTTCTATATATCTGTGTCTCTTTTGCTGTCACTTCTTGAAACTCTTTAACAGTGATTTCAATGATGCCACTCTCTGCTGATTCACCTCTTCCCTCTTTAGGTTTCCTTCTTATTCTTCCATTCTCACAATTATAAACCATCAATCAATGTGTTAATATCTGCCAAACTGAGTCTCATTCATTGATTTATGTGGGTCACAAGCCCACATCTGAACCAGTCATGGTGGCCAATGACTTGGAATATGATGACCAGACAGGTGTGAGTCACCTGTGCACTCCTGGAAAACAGGAAATGGGAAAAGAATTGATTTCACCCTAACCAAATAACTTAGAGTGTTCGTGCTATTCCATACTGAATGTTCTTCCTCCATTCTACAGCACCTTTCCCTCAACCATTACCTACTGTCATCATCTGCTGGTTGAAATCTTAACCATACACCAAGATCAACTGACCAATACACCAACTTAATGGACCCATCTTGAGTCAGTTAACTGACCCCCAAATTGGAACTCATCTATTTCTGGCCCATGATCATTTGGAAATTTATTTTGTCTCTTTTATAATGAAGCACTCTCTGATTTATCTAGTGGTTAGTTGTATATGTATCTATATAAAATGCCCTGAGAGCCAAAGTTGTGTCTTACAAATTTTTGATTCTGTTTTTAATCAGCCATGTGTATATCACGTTATCTTGGATGTAGAAATTACTCAATTAATATGCATTAGCTGCTACTGCTAAGTCACTTCAGTCATGTCCGACTCTGTGCGACCTCATAGATGGTAGCCCACCAGGCTCCGCTATCCCTGGGACTCTCCAGGCAAGAACACTGGAGTGGGTTGCCATTTCCTTCTCCAATGCATGAAAGTGAAAAGTGAAAGTGAAGTTGCTCAGTCGTGTCCAACTCTTAGCGACCCCATGGACTGCAGCCTACCAGGCTCCTCCGTCCATGGGATTTTCCAAGCAAGAGTACTGGAGTGGGTCGCCATTGCCTTCTCCAATATGCATTAGACTGAAGAATAAAAAGCAAATCTTGTAATTTTCCATTTGCATAATTAAAAGAACAAAAACAAAAAAAAATGCTTGTTTATGATAAGTACTTCACAAAGATTATGTACCTATTGCACTGTTTAAAATTCATATACCAAAGAGAATTTTATTCTAACTTTCCATGGCATACATATTATAGGAGTTAAATACGTAACACAGTCTCAGTGGATTTTAAATGATAGAGGCACAGGAAAAAAAGATGAAAAATATACCAAAATGTTTCCAGTAGCTATCTCTAGATTATCTAATTTAGGAGATTGTTTTGTTGGCTATTTGTCCCTTTCTATGGATGTGAGAGTTGGACTGTGAAGACTGAGCGTGGAAGAATTGATGCTTTTGAACTGTAGTGTTGGAGAAGACTCTTGAGAGTCCTTTGGACTGCAAGGAGATCCAACCAGTCCATTCTGAAGGAGATCAGCCCTGGGATTTCTTTGGAAGGGATGATGCTAAAGCTGAGACTCCAGTACTTTGGCCAGCTCATGCAAAGAGTTGACTCATTGGAAAAGACTGTGATGCTGGGAGGGATTGGGGGCAGGAGGAGAAGGGGACGACAGAGGATGAGATGGCTGGATGGCATCACCGACTCAATGGATGTGAGTCTGAGTGAACTCCGGGAGTTGGTGATGGACAGGGAGGCCTGGCCTGCTGGGATTCATGGGGTCACAAAGAGTCGGACACGACTGAGCAACTGAACTGAACTGAACTGAACTGAAGTTATCTAAAATGATCATATGTTACTTTCATAGAGGAAAAAGTTATTAGAAAATATCTATGTAAGATCATCCATTCTTTGAAATCTATTTCTGGGAACTAGAGTCATTCAGATACTCCTTAAGGCCTGGGACAACCCAGGTCCAGTCAGGTGCTGTTCACTGGCCAGCAGGCCCTACCTGTAACTCATCTAAATGAGCTCCTAATCTATGGGAACATCTTTTTTTTTCTCCCTCTCTCTTTAGAATGCTGCCAACATAAATAAGGGAAAATTACATTACTCCTGACTACGGAAAAAGGTATATAATACCAATGGAAATCATAGCAGCTATTTAGTCTTATTATTTTTTTTTACACAATTTTGAAAGGGTACTTTCCACTTAGAGTTATTACACAGTACTGGCTATATTCTCCATGCTGTATAGTACATTCTTGAGCCTATCTAAACACCCAGTATTTTCACAGCAGCCATTTTTGTTTGTTTGTTTTCTGGCCATGCCATGTGGCATGAAGGATCTTAGTGCAGTGGAAGCATGGTATCCTAATCCCTGGACCAGCAAGGAATTCCCTCTCAGTGGCTTTTGAGTTGTGACCAAGAATCTAATTCTAGTTGAAAGGTAAATCGGTCAGATTATTTGCTTACAATTTACTACCAAGAATAAAACTTCTTTCATTCCAATCTTAAAATTTATAGCAGAACCTGGACTAAAATATGACTTTTCCTCAAGGAATTTATCTTTTATTACATTAGTTCAGTATTTCATGCTATATCTTCATATTTATTAGTTATTTACCTCTTTACCAAAAGTGGGCATCAAGGTATAAGAAAAATTACAAAGTTCTTCAAATTTCATGCTTAATCCAAAGTAATTATTATTTCTTTGACCTGAAAGACTACAAGTAAATTAAAAGAATAAATGTCGGGAAATTACTGCCCGACAGTTGCCTGAAAATGCTGCTGTGAATGAACTAGAATCATTTCAGAATCATGCCGCTGAATGAAATTTTCATAGAAATGCTTTTCAGATTTAAGTTCCTATGGATCATATGAGAAAGTGGTCAATATCTCTGATAATCCTGATGATTGGTACAAGCATGTGCACTCAGTCGCTCGGTCGAATCCGACTCTTAGCTACCCTATGAACTGCAGCACACCAGGCTCCTCTGTCCATGGGATTTTTTTCAGGCAAGAATACTGGAGTGGGTTGCCACTTCCTCCTTCCTGACCCACGATCAAACGCACGTTCCCCTGTGTTCATTGGCAGCCAGATGCTTTAACGCTGAGCCACCTGGGAAGCCTGGTGATTGGTTCCCATGTGCTATGGTTTTCACATAGCACGAAGCACTTTGTTCTCTGGATGAGGGTAACGGGATTTGAGAGCAAAAAGCACCAGGGAATGTTCGCTGGCCTTTAAACCAAGTCTCATAGTTAAACTGATGCAAAATTTACAAATTTTAAATGAAATGACTAAGTGTTGTGGGAGGTTTTGTCTTTTTTTTTTTTTTCAGAGGCCTGGTTCTAACACTAAACTATTAGGCTGTAAATGATGAAGTATCCTGTTCATTATTTTACTTTCCTTGATCATACCAATGTGGCATTAAGGAAACCTTTATTAGCATCGTCCTACCAGATTAATAGGGCTTTCCGGGTAGCTCAGTGGTAAACAAGTCAATGCAGGTGACACAGAGGACATGGGTTCAATCCCTGGGTCGGGAAGATACCCCTGGAGGAGGAAATGGCAACCTACTCCAGTATTCTTACCTGGAAAACCCCATGGACAGAGAAGCCTAGCAGGCTGCAGACCACAGGGTTACAAAGAGTCAGACACATCTGAGCACAGAGCACGCACAGATGCCAAACTGGTACCCAATACAGATTATAGAGGATATGCACTATTTCATCAGCCACCTCCCCTTCTCCTCTTCTTCTTGTCAAAGAGTCTCCTTTTGGTGGAGGAACTGCCTGACTCCAGGCACGTGGATCCTGTTGGGGCTGCCAGTTACAGCAAACTGGCTTCCAAGGCTACAGAAGCATGTCGTCCAAGCTGGATCTATGGTAGAATCTTACACTCCTGGCTCTATAATTGGTCACTGAGGTAGGACCATGACTAGAGGAAGGCCAGTCAAAGTTGTCCTCCTGAGGCTTTGCCAATAAAAGCTGGGATGGGTCTCTGGGATGGGAGTCAAAGGGAAGATGAAGTGCTTTTTCCCCTCAGATATGACTCTGTGTGGTTGTGAGCTGCATTTGCCAGCAGCCAGACTCTCTACCATAGGAATAAGTACAGTCTGCAGTAGAAGACAGAATTTGAACTTTAAGCCATATAAGCAGGTATTGAGAAAGTATGTCAATTTTTTTTTTTATGCCAATGAGCTTAATTTTTTCAGTGAAATCCTGTTTTACCAATTGATAGAAAGAGTCGGACACGACTAAGCGACTTCACTTTCACTTTTCACTTTCATGCATTGGAGGAGGAAATGGCAACCCACTCCAGTGTTCTTGCCTGGAGAATCCCAGGGACGGGGGAGCCTGGTGGGCTGCCGTCTATGGGGTCGCACAGAGTCAGACACGACTGAAGCGACTTAGCAGCAGCAGCAGCAAACCTCAGTGAATGCCAGGTCCTATTTCTTTTTCTTAACTTCTAAGCAGGGGATAGTGGAGGGGAAGGGAAAGCAGGGCCCAGGATGAACAAAGGTACTGATTCTTGTCATCTGTTGAATTTAGCATCTGACTCCCTCTTGTCTGTTTTTCAGGTGCTGATCTGCATGGGTTCATGCCAAAGGTCACTTCAGGATTAATGACTCTCCTTATTTGCCCCAGAAGCCTTTCTGAAGTATGCTGAGGTGTTCACCAACACCTCTCTGGGCTATACTACCGTGGTGAGGCTTTCCAGGGCACAGAACCATGTGTATGCTACTCTCAGGAATTATCCTACTGCTCCTATACCTTAAGGGAGTCAAGTTGGAACTTTACAAAGCTGCTGTAGGTTTGACTTCCTTCATCACACAGCCATTCCTATGTACTGTCCCATGCTGCCTCAAGTTGCCAACAGCTCTAGGGCCTTCTCTCCATCCTGATCTCTACCTAGGTGTTGAAGGGCGGTGGCTATTCCTACTGTGTGATTCTCTCAACTCTTGGAGTTCCCCTAGATTCATTGGGAGTGTCTGTTACTGCTCCGCCATAGGATTCAGTCCTCTGATACAAACTTCACAGGATACTTCAAAATTTTTGTTTCAATTATAGATTGGCTGTACTTGATAGGATGAAAAATACTCAATTAAAATACCAATAAACACAAATGGTCACTGTGTGCTGCTTAGTGATGGAATCATCTGTGGGTGCAGGGCCTCTTTTTCCGTGGTACACCAGCCTAGCTTTCCTTGCTTTCCTCTTGGCATTCTTCTTCTCCCCCTAACTTGGGAATCAAGATTGCCGGGAGAAATGTCAGTCACCTCAGATATGCAGATGACACCACCCTTATGGCAGAAAGGGAAGAAGAACTAAAGAGTCTCTTGATGAAAGTGAAAGAGGAGAGTGAAAAAGTTGGCTTAAAGCTCAACATTCAGAAAACTAAGACCGTGGCATCCGGTCCCATCACTTCATGGCAAATAGATGGGGAAATAGTGGCTGACTTTATATTTGGGGGCTCCAAAATCACTGTAGATGGTGTTTGCAGCCATGAAATTAAAAGACACTTATTCCGTGGAAGGAAAATTATGACCAATCTAGACAGCATCTTAAAAAGCAGAGACGTTACTTTGCCAACAAAAAGGTCTGTCTCATCAAGGCTATGGTTTTTCCAGTAGTTATGTATGGATGTGAGAGTTTGACTATAAAGAAAGCTGAGCACCAAAGAATTGATGCTTTTGAACTGTGGTGTTGGAGAAGACTCTTGAGAGTCTCTTGGACTGCAAGGAGATCCAACCAGTCTATCCCAAAGGAGATCAGTCCTGGGTGTTCACTGGGAGGACTGATGCTGAAGGTGAAACTCCAATACTTTGGCCACTTGATGCAAAGAACTGACTCATTTGAAAAGACCCTGATGCTGGGAAAGACTGAGGGCAGGAGGAGAAGGGGACAATAGAAGATGAGATGGTTGGATGGCATCACTCAATGGACATGAGTTTGGGTAGACTCCGGCAGTTGGTGATATTCAGGGAGGCCTGGCATGCTGCAGTTCATGGGGTCGCAAAGAGTCAGACACAACTGGGCAACTGAGCTGAACTGAACTTGGGAAAGTTTTCTTAGTGCTCAGAACTTGAATTGGCTCCTGGTGTCTGTTTCTGAGACTCAAACACAGTCTGCTATAACATCTCCTTCTATGGCAATGGACATAACAATGTCCGTGAATGGAAGAGGGTTAAGGGGTAAATACTGGGGAGAAAACATAGCAGGTAATATATCAAACGATTCCTCGACAGAGGCCACATGAGGGAAAAGTGAGTCTTGATGGTACCTAACTCCTGGTCCTAGGCTCTGGGTGCCTGCATGAGTGCCTGCTCTCATTTTCCTGAACCCCCACTGATCAATTTTCTAAGTCTGGAGCTACCGTGGGATCTTTCCTTAAGTCCCTCTTTTTACTTGAGCTAATTCAGTTGTAATTAGCTAACCCAACATAATAGCCAGCAGGAGGGATTTTTATTTCATGGAATCAGGTAAAATTGAATGGTCAAGTAACAGGAAGAGCAGACATGTTGCCAGTCTTAAAGAACCCTAAAACCATCAGTAACTTCTCAGTCTCTTCTCTCTGCTTCCCAGCATGGGTGGGCTTCGTTCCCTCTTACCAGCTGAACCTCTCCACAAGGTAGAAAACATAGTTACTGACATAACCAGGCTTTTCATCAATAAGTCATTACCACCAGATAAAGGATAAAATATACAAAGGTTTAAAGTTTCTATATTAATTTGTTTCAGTAGTAGAAATGTAAAGAGAAAGAAAATCCTTGAGTTTACCAATTCTTGTTTCATGCTATGTAAACAATAGATTGGCTCTGGATTTTAGCTGTGTGAGAAAAAAAAATTCCTCTCTATGACAAAGCTATTTGACCTTTCTAAAACTCCATTTTAAAAGTGTATAAAGGAAAGAATGAATTTTAAAAGATTATTTTGTGTCTTTCTTGTGTTAAATGCAAAAGAAAGTAATGAGTATAAAAACAAAACCTATGGCTAATTCATGCTGATGTTTGACAGAAAACAACAAAATTCTGTAAAGCAATTATCCTTCAATTAAAAAATAAATTAATCAAAATAAAATAAAAATTCTATTAAAAGAAAAAAAGAATGATTTTAAGAGATGAAAACAAACAAACCAAAAAACCCCAAACACGTCAGTGCCTTCGCAGTCGAAATTAAATGTGATAAAACACAGCAGAGAAAGATATCTCATTCCCAACACAGAATAATTTTAAAGTCAAGGAGACTGAACTGTGATAAATATATACCCTATTTCCTCTACCAAGAACAGGGCACTTCAGAGATTTTGTTTCAGTTATAAATTGACTGTTCTTGACATTATGAAACACCAGTAAACACAAATGTCTAATGACAGTTATGTGTTGCTTAGCAATGGAGTCATCTATAAACGAGCCTCTGTAATTATTTATAATAAAAGAATTTGAATAGTTTGAATCAGATGTTTCTGGATCTGTGAATTTAGAAGTTCTAGGTCACTCTCACCAAAACGTCACAAATGATGGAAAAGTCTTTTCAACTTCTTGCTAAAACTCCCAGGTGCACCCATATCTTTTCCTCTAGCCCTTCCTCAATCAGATCTCCAACGACATGCAGTACTGACAGATGCAGAAAATAACCACTTCAGTTTTTGTAGTTCCTTCTGTTTTCCCCTGATACTATTTCCCTCTTAACCAGGAGTGAGACCATCAGTAGTTATACAAACAACTGAACCCCAGTAACTTGAGTGCCTGCCATGACAACTTTCACATTGGCGTCTTTCGCTAGATTTGTAAGATTCTTGTGGTAAAATGAGTTACAGCTGAATTCCCTGAATGTTTCAAAGTCAAATACTCATCTAGATCAATGGTTCCCACACTCTAGATTTCAAAAGTGAAATTTCAAAAATGTGTGGTGAACCAGTATATGTTTGCCAACTTTTTCTTTGCCAAGTAAAGCTTTAGGGAAAATAATGTATTCTCCTAGCCACATCCCTTTACAAAATAGAGGACAGTTTAAGGCCAATGTAGTAAGCAGACCATTATCTCAACTTTTTTTTTTTAAGGGAGTGGTCATCATTTCCAAGTACCAAGAGTAGACAACGATATACTGATTGTTTCCATCATAATTCTGACAGGGCACAGATGGCACTTTCTAAGGGTGAAAGTAAAAATATTTCAGTGAAGAGACTATTTATAGAGGTGCAGGCAAATTTTTGAAAATCCAACAATAAAAATGGTGAGTTACCCAGAGACTAGCCACAGCAGGAAGCCATTACTTCCTTGGGGCTTGAAGGGCTTTAAGGAAAGGGAACAGTGTCTCCAGAGTTAAGTGAGAGCTGGAGATGACAGGAACTGGACTGACGATAAATGCAGCCACTGCTAGAACTATGATGAGGAAGGGAAAGAATGGGGCATACAGTACCCTATCCATCTCCTCCATCCTGCAAGAACCCAGCTGTAGGTCAGAGGGCATGGGACCCTGCATATTGCAATCCAGAGAGTCAGCCTCAGGGAGCACAGAATAGGTCAAAAAGGGGTGGAAAAATGGATCCACTAGAACATCATGATATACTCTGGTGAGAGGGATTGAGACCAGATAGAGGAAAGAGTACACATGTGAATTTTTTTTAATTTCAATTTCAGTAAAATTACAAGAGAAATTTTATTTTAAGATATAATATTGTTTGTAATTATATGCTTGATATATTTGTCAATTAGTGGCTCCGTGGTCAATGGTGTAGCATCAAGTGGTGCTCAAATGGGCACCTTGTTCCAGTACTTTATTTTTATCACATTCGTTATTAAAAACTCAACCTCACAAAGCTATAAACTAGAAGGAACACTTTTTAGTTTGGACCATTTTAAATGAATTGAGGAATGCCAAAATATAGCCTCCATGCCTCAGAAACGTCTGCCCTAGAGGTTCCCAAACTATGCTACATATCGTTATCACTTGGGATCTTAAAAAAACAAAATACCGATGCCTTGCTCGCACCCCAGATATTCTGATTTAGCACTGTAGGGTGAAACTTGGAATAGGAATTTTAAAATAAATGTTTGCTTTTGGCTTTAGGTTTAAAGAAAAGTTATAAAGATAGTAGAGTTCCAATATACCTCATACCCACTCTTGCCTATTGACATCTTACATTCGTATGATGCATTTGTCATGGTGAATGAATGTTGATACACAATATTTTTAACTAACGTCCATACTTCATTCAGATTTCATTAGTGTTTAATTCATGTTCTTTTTTGTTCCAGGATTCAATCCAGGGTTTGACGTTACAATTACAATTAGTCACCATGTCTCTATTAGCTCCTCTTGGCTGAGACAATGTCTCAAAGTTTTCTTGTTTTTGATGTCTTTGACAGTAATGAGGAGTATTTGTCAGATATTTTGTATAATATCTCTCAATTCAGATCTGTCTAATATTCTCATGCTTAGACCATAGTTATAGGTTATGTGGGGAGGGAGATCACAAGTAAAAGGCTATTCTCATCACATCATACCAAGAGTATCTACTATCAACGTGACTTCCCACCATCCTGAGCACCTGGTTGGTCAGATTTCTCCACTATAGAGTTTCCCTTTCGGTCCTTTCCATACTGCATTCTTAGGGAGAAAGTCAACATGCACAACCCACACTTAAGAATTAGAGAACTTTAGAATGGATACATGTATATGCATGGCTGTGTCCCTTTGCTGTCCACCTGAAACTATCAGAACATTGTTAATCAGCTATGCTCCAATGCAAAGTAATAAGTTTTTTTTTTTTTTTTAAAACTAGACATTTGTTCCACCACCTTAAGAACAGAGGATCTATGCAAAGTATTTGGAATTCTGCATGGGAGATTTTTCTATTCTCTCATAATTATTTACTTAATCACTTATTTATATTGGCACAGGCTCATGGATATTTATTTCATATTCTAGATTATAACACCAATGCTACTTTATTTATTTTGTTGCTCAAATTGTTCCACTGGCCATTAGGAATTCTTCCATTGGCTCTTGTCCCCCTTGATAAGTCCCATTACTATGGGTATTCTTTTTTTAGCACTTCTGTACTTCATAGAACTGTAAGATGCTCCCAATTCATCTTGTAAATTTCCTTATACTCAGCCATGTCTCCAAGGATTCCTGGTTCTTTTTACTGGAAAATTAGTCTTAGAATCAATTATATAGGTGATAGATGTGACTTTGCTTCTAGGCCATTTCAGCTGACAAAAAAATAAAATAAACGTGTGTGTGTCTCTGTGTGTGTCCCCATATGTATATGTAAACATCTCTGTGTTAAGGTAAGCATGAGTTAGTTCATACTTAAGTCTCCAAATCTAATCCATATCCATAGAGATGATTCCTGCCTCCTAGACTTCCTTGCCTATAAATTCTCACTCCAACAGTAAGAAACCTGGCTCCTACTACTGACATCCAGTTACTTAATTTTTTAATTCCATTTTACAACTACAGTAGTTTCAGAATTGTCAACCCATTCACCCAGGGAAGACTTCATCAACTAGAGTACAGTGTTTATGCACAACTGCTTTTTTAAAACTCTTTTCCAAAGTTATTTAGGTTAGCCAACTTTTCCCCTAACCCTTACCCTGAGGTTTTATTCATACATTTATAATATATATTATTTTTCCATGATCTGTATTCCACCTGAGATTCTTCAAACTTGTAAATTTTTTAAAATCCACATACATTGAGGCTCACTCCTTGTGCTGTAGAATTCTATGTGTTTTGACAAACGCATAGTGTCAGGAAACACAATTACAGTATCACACAGAATGATTTTGCCACCGTTATTCTCTGTACTTAATGGCAGCCCACTCCAGTGCTCTTGCCTGGAAAATCCCATGGATAGAGGAGCCTGATGGGCTGCAGTCCATGAGGTCGCAGAGTCGGACACAACTGAGTGACTTCACTTTCACTTTTCACTTTCATGCATTGGAGAAGGCAATGGCAACCCACTCCAGTGTTCTTGCCTGGAGAATCCCAGGGACAGGGGAGCCTGGTGGGCTGCCGTCTATGGGGTCGCACAGAGTCAGACACGACTGAAGTGACAGGAGGATTCTCTGTACTTTACCTATTCAAATTTCCTTCCTCCCAAAATTCCAGTAATGACTGATCTGTTTATTGTTTATATAGTTCTGCCCTTCCAGAATGTAAATAAAGTCATGGAGTATATAGCCCTTTCAGATCGGCTTCTTTCACTTAGAAATATGCAGTTAATTTTCATCCATATCTTGTATGACTTGATAGCTCATTCTTTTTTACTGCCAAATAGTACTTCATTGTATGTTCCTGCATAGTTTGTTTATCCATTTACCTATTGGAGGACATCTTGGTTATTTCAAGGATTTGTTGATTATGAGTAAAACTGCTATAAAATTTCACATGCAGGTTTTTGTGAGGGAATGAATTTTCTTTCTTTACTGTGGACCATTTTTAAAGTCTTTATTGAATTTGTTACTATACTGCTTCTGTTTTAAGTTTTGATTATTTGGGCTCAAGGAACGTGAGATCCTAGCTCTCCGACTAGGGATCAAACCCACGCCCTCCTCACTGGAAGGTGAAGTCTTAACCACTGGACTGCCAGGGAAGTCCGTGGACTTGAATTTTCAAATTAACTAGGCAAATCCCTAGAAATCAATTTCTGGATCATATGGTAACATTATGTTTAGGTGTGTAAGAAACACCACAATACATCCTATAGCTTATGTTTCAAATTTTGAATTCTTCAGACAACTTAGCTACATTTTTCAGTTTTGCACAACCCCTTCCAGAAAGAGAAGAACATTGTGAAAACACAGCCATTCTCTTTGGGAAATGTACTGTATTCTTGGATTGCAATTCATTTGCCATCTATTCCCTGCCTTACCCTCACCCCCTCCATTTATCCTATCTCCTAAAATACAATGTTTCATTATCACAAACATTTAATAGCTTTCATTTTCCCACTGGTACCAGAGGACATCAGGTGTGTTTTGACATAGCAAAGGAAAAGTACCTTTTTGAACTATTTATGAAGTGCAGCTACTCAATGCACATTGGTTTCCCTTTTAAATGATAGAATCACTTAGTGTTTCTCTGTCACACACTCACAGGTGACCGTTTAACCGTGAGACCTATGTGAATGAATCAGGCAATTTTCTAATGATGTTGAATTGGGAAGAAAACGGTACATTGATTCCTGACTGCAAGTTTATTGTATCAAAATAAAGATATGAATTTTTTAAGAAGGTACTCTTCTGTGCCTGACAACATAGGAAACAAGCTATTGTTTGATGAGCTTTTAGAGAAATCCTTGATTTATTTATTTTTAATAGTAATATAATAAAATCAAATGTATACCTGCACATCTTGGGTATTTAAGGAAATGATCAATGTTATTGCAAGTAACTGGCTGCCATTTTTAAGAATCTAAATTAAACCCCAAATTAGAGAACCACAGGATTAGGAAACAAAAGCACAGGGACCAAACAATTGCCTTTCCTCCTTCTGTTTATATAATAAATGCATTTAATGTTGCCATGGCAAAGGAGCCAGTCTGTTTCCCATTCCTCTGTTTTTTCCCTTTATTATACCCAACACAAGAAAATGTCATATTTCACCTTCTTTTTTGGATCATTATGTTTACCCGTCTGCTCTACACTTACTACTCTCCCCAGTTTTTTTGATAGTTAATACTTAGTGAAGAAGTAATTTCAGATGAAGGAAGTGATTTCAGTAGAGTTAGAGGAATCTGGAAGCAAAGACTGATGGCAAGGAGATAAGGGGAAATACTCAACCGTTTATTTAGCCAGGAGACCAACCCAAACCTTGAAAAGCCCCTCAGATTCCAAAGGGAAAACTTTAAAAACGCCCTTTAAAGCAAATTCCACCTTGTTGATATTGCTTTCCAGGTGGCGCAGTGGTAAAGAATCTGCCTGCCAATGTAGGAGATGCAAGAGATGCAGGTTCAATTCCTTGGTCAGGAAGAGCTCCTGGAGCAGGAAATGGCAACACACGCCAGTATTCTTGCCTAGAAAATTCCAGGGACAAAGGAGTCTGGTGGGCTACCGTCCAGGGGGTCTCAAAGAGTCAGACATGACTCGTGTGTGCACATACGCACCACCTTGATACGGTAAATCAACTTTGTCAAGGTCTGTTAGGACTTTCTAAACATAGTTATTTTCTTTTGTCATTATTAGGCTGAGCTCATCAAAGCATTAAAGGAATCAGTAATACCACTACTTTAAAATAATCACACCATACATGGAGTATTCTGCCCAATGCATGATGCCACATCTTGTCACAAAGAATAACACACTCTCTGTGACAGGTAACGTGTTTTCAAAAGAGTAATGTGTTTTCAAAAGATGGCAACCAAAGCCTACAATCACATTCATTCCCTCATTCATTCATTAATTTTGTATATTAAAAATATTTATTAATAGCATATTATGTGCTGAGCACTGATCTAACTTAAAAATTTTAAATATATATATATTAAGACATTATCCCTTCCCTCAAAAAGTTTCCATTCCATTCCTGTCATACAAAACATAGTTAAATAAACAGGGTGTTTTTAGTTTAGAAAAGAGAAGACTGAGCTTGAAGAACTATCCCTGAAAAGATAACAAATTTAGGAAAATGCCACAACCTGTAGGAAACCTACTGATGAGAGAAGTAGTTTCATCCTGTTTATATGCCCTGAAGCTTAAGTGTGTAAATAATCAGCTCAAATGTCCTTTCTTGTTCATTGCATTCTTTCAGTCAAGGGCAAAGGGAAGAGGTAGCCTGCCATTCCTTTCATAAATGCTGCAGTTACAGACTAATATTAATTCTCATTCAAACAATCCTGCAGGACAAAGGTACTTTGAGATAGCTCAGAACAGGAAGAAGGGTCCCAGGTTTCACAATCTGAGAAGAGTCCAGTCAAAGAACAATTTGGATTCTGCCTTCAAATATTTGAACAGATGTCACGTGGAATAAAAAAGACTGAATTTATATAAAATTGCAAGAAACAAAATTGAGACTAATGAGTGGTTACCATAAAGAATAAACTTTCAGATGGATACTGTAAACAAAAACTTTAGGGCAATAGTTTTCAAATTTTAATGTGCGGATGAATCACCAAGGGATTCTGTTAAATGTAGATTCTGATTCAGGTGTGGTGTGGGACCCAAGATTCTTCATTTCTAACTAGATTCCAAGTTGTGTGATGCTCCTGGTCCTAAGACCACATCTCATGTATCACTGCTCTAGAGTTCTCTGACAGTGGAGCTCATTAAAACAGACTGGGTTGCCAGACCCTGCAACTATTTAAGGAGAAGTTGAATAACTATTTGTCAGGAATACAGCAGAAGAGATTGCTGTACCACATGCGAGAGTGGGCTAGGTATTTCCTTTTGAATCTAAATGGTTTGATTCAGGCTTTTTATAGAGGGAGAGGGTGGGAAGATTTGGGAGAATGGCATTGAAACATGTAAAATATCATGTATGAAACGAGTTGCCAGTCCAGGTTCGATGCACGATACTGGATGCTTGGGGCTAGTGCACTGGGATGACCCAGAGGGATGGTATGGGGAAGGAGGAGGGAGGAGGGTTCAGGATGGGGAACACATGTATACCTGTGGCGGATTCATTTTGATATTTGGCAAAACTAATACAATTATGTAAAGTTTAAAAATACAATAAAATTCTTTAAAAAAAGAAAATTTTAATCTAAAAAAAGAGAACTAATTCTACATGCAATTATTTCTTCTAAATATTAAAACTGCACATAGATAATGAAGAAATTAAAATAATTCTTTTCCTCCCACTTCAATAGATGTGAAAACAGAAGATCTTAGACATTAAATGACTTGCCTAAAATTCATTCTTTCATATAATGAATTTATTGACCACTTAGTGAATAGTGAAGTCGCTCAGTTGTGTCCGACTCTTTGCGACCACATGGACTGTAGCCTACCAGGCTTCTCTGTCCATGGGATTTTCCAGGCAATAGTCCTGGAGTGGATTGCCATTTCCTTCTCCAGGGGATCTTCCCAACCCAGGGATCAAACCTGGGTTTCCCACATTGTAGACAGACGCTTTACCGTCTGAGCCACCAGATATGTGGGCTGCTCTGGGGTGGAGGCATAGTCTTGGGTGAGTTGGCTTTCTCTCTACAACGTTTCTCTACAAAGTCTTAGGGTTGGATTCAGCTGTGGGATATCAACACTCCTGGAACCTGGAGAGATGAGAGTCTTGTTTATCAAGGTGTAATCTGAGCAAAATCACTGCAGATGGTGACTGCAGCCATGAAATTAAAAGACGCTTACTCCTTGGAAGGAAAGTTATGTCCAACCTAGAGAGCATATTGAAAAGCAGAGATATTACCTTGCCAACAAAGGTCCATCTAGTCAAGGCTATGGTTTTTCCTGTGGTCATGTATGGATGTGAGAGTTGGACTGTGAAGAAAGCTGAGCGCTGAAGAATTGATGCTTTTGAACTGCGGTGTTGGAGAAGACTCTTGAGGGTCCCTTGGACTGCAAGGAGATCCAACCAGTCCATTCTGAAGGAGATCAGTGCTGGGTGTTCATTGGAAGGACTGATGCTGAAGCTGAAACTCCAGTACTTTGGCCACCTCATGTGAAGAGTTGACTCATTGGAAAAGACTCTGATGCTGGGAGGGATTGGGGGCAGGAGGAAAAGGGGACAACAGAGGATGAGATGGCTGGATGGCATCACCGACTCGATGGATGTGAGTCTGAGTGAACTCCGGGAGTTGGTAATGGACAGGGAGGCCTGGCGTGCTGCAATTCATGGGGCTGCAAAGAGTCAGACACGACTGAGTGACTGAACTGAACTGAACTGAATCTGAGCGATGTACCTCGGTGTCTACTACAATCCACATCATGTGCTGCTTTAATCTATTTGCTTCATGTAATAAATTTACCTCACCTGGGAAGAGCTCTTCCAGGATTCTGGTTAGTCTTTTCTTTAGGAAAAACTTTCAAGAAGAAGGGTGGTGGGACAAACTATAGCTCTAACCATTGCAGCTGGTCTCTGGACCACAGCTGATTCTTATCATTACCCTCCTCTACTTATTCTCAATTCCTTTACTCAACTAGCATCTCTGCTAATCTATGTAGCTAAACTTATGGGTGACTCAGACTTGTGTTCTTGATATGTATGAGCCCCTGGTTACCATGCCCTCCTTCTCAGGCCATGGATACTTTAGTTGACATTTACTGTGAACGTAGGCAGGAGAGCATCAGGAGACTTAGTGGCTTATCTGGGTGCTAAATTTATTTTTCCTATGTCAATATCAAAAGTCCCACCATTTCCAGGCATTAATCATCCCTACCAGGACAGTGTCTTGTTTTTGTTGCTTGTCTCCTGGTAGGAGGAACCTAAAGTAGCCAGAGCTAACTGAAGCATAACATTTAGCGAGATTTGCTGAAAAATTGTTCCACACGTGATATACAGGAACTCTAGCCCCGTAAAAGCATAAATTTACCAAATCGATTACTGGGAGCAACAGGAAACTGGAAAATCCCTGCTTCTATCTCTTGCTTCTCATGTCTCCTACCATTTGGGGACACAGCACTATATAACAATCATTAGTACAGTGGTGTGGTGGTTAGTGGTGATTTAGTCATCAAGTCCTGTCCAATTCTTGTGACCCCATGGACCGTAGCCCACCAGATTCTTCTGTCCATGGGATTTCCCAGGCAAGAATAGTGGAGTGGGTTGCCATTTCCTTCTCCAGGGGATCTTCCTGATCCAGGAATCAAACCCACATCTCCTGAACTGCAGGCAGATTCTTTACCAACTGAGCCACCAGGGAAGCCATTAGTGCAGGGGGTATATCAGTGACCACTGGAGGCTATCCAGGGTATATCCCAGAGGATAGCACTCCATCCTTGCAAAGTATCATCTCTAAGCTGTCACCACAGCTGCCCCTTGAAAGGCCACTGCATCACTTCATCAGGCCAGCAGCTTCTGAATGGCACAGAATGTGAAAGAACTAAGGGCCCCATGGTTACATGCCCACCTCCACATCTTCTTTACTGTAAAGTGCGTCTATTAATCCAATGTAGTGTTTTATCAGCTGCTGTGTCAGTGTATGAAAAACTCTCTGAGCCCTCATAGAGTGCCTCACTATAGGCAGGAAAAGCAGACCAATACCTGCCTATAGTGTGTCAGCCAGTACCACTATATGTCAACTACAGTAAATATGTAGTTGTTATCCTTCTAAAGTGAAAGAACTACGATATAATGAACTGACCTTCAAGTCTGTGGTTGGTCTCACAGAGGCATGGCTGCACAGCACACTCTTTATGAAAAGCAGTGGTTAGGGAAGCCCTAAATTGAGTGTGGAGACAAAAATGAAAATACTAGAGGAATTTGAAGTTTCTGGTACATGTTGCTAAGGAAAATATGAAAAACAGCCCAAATCTTAGCCAGATCAATATAAATTCTCACACTGAAGGTCTACTTATTATAGTTGCTATTGCCCAGTATAACATGCCCAGGGTTCAAGAAAAAAATTACATGACAAATAGCAAGATAAACACAGTCTAAAGAGAGAAAACAATTATCAGAGCCAGACTCAGATATGACACAAATTTTAAAATTATTAGAGAAGAATTTAAAACAACTATGAATAATATATTAAGGGCAATAAAGGAAAAAGAAAAGCAGAAGTCACTAATATAAGTAGGGAGATGGAAACTATAAGAATTTTTTTAAAGGCTAGAAACCAAAAACACTGTAATAAAAATGAAGAACGCCTTCAAAGGGCACATCAACAGACTTAGCCAAGCAAAGAATGAGCTTGAATACAGGTCAATAAAACTCCCTAAACTGAAATTCAAAGAGATAAAAGAATGAAAAACTAGAATATTTGAGATCTTCTGTGGGACAATTTCAAAAGGGTAATAATTGTGAAGCTGTAACAGGGGGTAGAGAAGAAAGAAATACTGGAACAGAAGACATTACTAAAGGGTAAAAATTTTCCAAAAGTAATGAAAGTCATCAGACCAAAACACAGGAAACTCAGGGAGAACATCAAAAAGAAAAGTTTTCTTAAAAAAAAAAAAAAATAGGCAGATCGTATTCAAACTACAGACAAGTGAACAAGACAAAGACAAAATTTTTTAAAAAGCCAAAAGAGAAAAAACAATCTACCTAGACAGGGAAACAAAAGTTAAGAATGACAAAGGACTTCTCACCAGAAGTCATGCAACCAAGAATGAAATTAAATATTTCAGTGTTGAAAATAAAAAACCAAAAGCCTAGAATTCTATATCCAGTGAAATTATACTTCAAAAGTGAAAGAGAAATAAAGACTTCAAACTAACAAAACTGAATGAATTCATCTCCAGTAGAACAGGAGATGCAAAATAATGTTGTAACAAGTTCTTTAAGGGAAAAGGAAAATTATATAGGTACCCCCATTCAGTAGAATACTATTCAACAGTAAAAAGGAATGAGCTATAAAGTCACAAAAAGAACATAGATTAATGTTAAATGTATATTGTTCAGTAAAAGGCAGTCTGAAAAATTTATATACTGTATTCTAATTGTATGACATCTGGAAAAACCAAAAGTATAAAGATGGTTAAAAAGATCAGTGGTTCCTAGGATTCAGAGGCAAAGGCGGAAAAAATGAATAGGTGAAGCACAAGGATTTTTTTAGGACATTAAAATTATCCTTTACAATATTGTACTTGTGAATATCATTTGCATTATGCATTTGTCAAAATCCAAAGAAATTTAAGCATAATAAATGAACCTTTATGTATGCAAATCTTAGAAAATCATTTAGGGAATCTCAAAAAGGAATTCAGAACAAAAATAATCTAACTACATTACAAACATATGAAACAATCTCACTGAAGGGAGTTAAGGAGAATGGTGCAGCCTTAAAGCATCTTTGCCAATGATACAAAAGGAGGCTTGTATACAAAAGGCTTAATACAAAAGGCAAAAGAAGTTGAGATGAACACTGTGCTCTACTTGATAAAGCTGTATCCTGGGGGAACAGTTGAGCAATTCTGAAACTACTCTACATGCTTGCACTATGCATTAGTTGCTCAGCTGTGTCCAACTCTTTGTGACCCCATGGACTGTAGCCCACCAGGCTCCTCCATACATTGGATTTTCCAGGCAAGAATACTGGAGTGGGTTGCCATTTCCTTCTCCAGGGGATCTTCCTGACGCAGGGATCAAACCTGGGTCTCCTGCATTGCAGGCAGACTCTTTACTATCTGAGCCACCAGAGAAATCCACTCTACATGCGTACTGAAACTAAACAATTAAGTAAATGTACAGCAGATGGTGAGAGCCAGGCTTCTCGATGTCTGAGTGGGAAGTAACAGACAATAAAGGGGAGAAGACTAGGATGATCCATGTGTTAATGGATTAGAGCTGGAGACATTAGTACGAACTCATCTTTAGCTTAATACACATATAGGTGGATACAAACAGGAATATTTATAGATATAAGTATACTGGACTGATGCTGAAGCTGAAGTTCCAATACTTTGGCCATCTGATATGAAGAGCCGACTCATTGGAAAAGACTGATGCTGCAAAAGACTGAAGGCAAGAGGAGAAGGGGGAGACAGAGGATGAGATGGTCAGATGGCATCACTGACTCAGGGGACGTGAGTTTGAGCTAACTCTTGGAGATAGTGAAGGACAGGGAAGCCTGGCATGCTTCAGTTTATGGGATCACAGAGTTGGTCATGACAGCGGCTGAACAACAACAATAATACACAATGTTGGCACACACACATATATTTCCTTGCTCTGTCAGCTGAAACGGCCTAGAAGCCATGACAACCCAGTAGCAATGAACACACCTAGCACCTAGATCTTGGTTTCTGATACATGCGTGCATGCCCAGTCGCTCAGTCATGTCCCACTCTTTGTGACCTGATGGAGCTCACCAGGCTCCTCTGTCCATGGTATTTCCCAGGCAAGAATCCTGGAGTGGGTCGACATTTCTTCCTCCAAGGGATCTTCCAAACCCAAGGATTGAACCTGCTTTTCCTGCATTGGCAGGGGGATTCTTTACCACTGCACCACCTATTCATCCTTGGAGAAATGAATAGTTCCAGAGCTGGAGTGGGAAATGTATAAGATAGACCAGAATATTTTATAGTGCCAGAAAGTAAAGAAGTTCTAAAACAAATAAACCACAAATCCCACAATGATAGGAGCAAGTCAAAGAGAACCAGGAGCCCAGAAGTCAATGAAAAAAAGCTCCCAGTGGCCAAAAATGGAAAACCTGAAGCAACAAAATAAGTAAAGTAGTAATGGATTATAAATCAGAACACAAAATAAACATCCATGAGTCCATACTGATAAAAATAAATGATTGAACAAATAAATTAATGAGGGAGAAGAGACAAATCTACCCTGCAAAAGGACTCTAATAATGTATGTAGAAATGGGACATAATTCCCCACTTCTTAAGTGTAGGCTGCACATAGTAACTTCCTTCCAAAGAGTACAATATGGAAAGGGGGAAAAAGAGTAATTTTACTATTGAGAAACCTAATAAACACTGTCTCAACCAAATGATCAGGGTCAACATCCACACTGATTAGTCATGTGGAGGAAAATCACGCTTCACCTTTGTGATCTTCCCCCAAAAAACACACACCTCCAGTGTAATCATGAGAAAAACATCACACAATCTCAACTGAGGGACATTCTACAAAATACTTATCCAGTACTTCTTATAACTGGCAAGATGGTCAAAAATAGTCTTAGAAACTATCACAGCTATGAAGTCTAAGGACATGTGACAATTAAATGTAATGTGGTATCCTGATGGTATCCTGTAACAGAAAAGGGGCATTAGAAAAATATTAAGAAAATTTGAATAAAGCAGAGAGTTGGACACGACTGAGCGACTGATCTGATCTGATCTGATCTGATGAACTTAATTATAATCACGTACCAATATCAATGCATCAATCGTGACAAAGGAGCCATACGACCACATGGAAACTCTCTGTACTATCTTTGTAATTTTTATTTACACCTAAAACTGTTCTAAAACAAAAGGTTTTTTAAAAAACTAAATTTCTTCCGGGAAGATAATTACCTTTTTAGTAAAAACAAACAAAAGCTATTTGCCATTATAATTATGGAATGATAATCCCAAGGCATGATAGATAGAAATTTGGACAAGATAAACAGAGGACAAAATTTGGAGGGATTGTGATATGCCAAGAACCAACTTGCAGAAGCAGAGTAAGGGCCCAGAGATGAGCAATAAAGAAAGTGGAAAGAAATCAGTGATATGCAGGAGACTGGAAACTGAAGTCAGTCCCCCAAATATTTCCAGTGGTGAAAAATGGTTAAGTGAGTTTAAAGACAAGGTACATAATATCTGATTTTTTTTAATTTTGTACCATTATTATGTAAAGTAACCTCCACCTCTGTGTTATCTCTTTCTCCATTCAAATATCTCTCCTGGACAGCTGTCTTACATAAGTGGTATTTTTGAGAAATTAAGGAAAATGAAATGCTTTGAGGCACATGTTGGATAGAAGATAGAAAACAACCACAAGAAGCAAAATGCAAATAAGAAAAAGAATTCCAGAAGCAGGAAATCAGAAATTAGAGCTATCTGTAAAAGACATAAGCCCTCTGAGTGCCTTCAGAGATATGGATGGGGACCAGGGAGATAATTGCTGCTGCTGCTGCTAAGTCGCTTCAGTCGTGTCCGACTCTGTGCGACCCCATACACGGCAACCCACCAGGCTCCCGCATCCCTGGGATTCTCCAGGCAAGAACACTGGAGTGGGTTGCCATTTCCTTCTCCAATGCATGAAAGTGAAAAGTGAAAGTGAAGTCATTCAGTCGTGTCCGACTCTAGCAACCATATGGACTACAGCCTACCAGGCTCCTCCGTCCATGGGATTTTCCAGGCCCAAAGTACTGGAAGGGGGTGCCATTGCCTTCTCCAGGGAGATAACAGGTTTCCCTAAATCTGGAGAGAACCTGAGTGACGTGTACAGTATAATTCTGTGAGGCTATTATGGAAAGAAACACATTCCTAATACAGTGTAAATTCAGAGACTTTTTTTTAGAAAACAGGAATCATGAAAGAATTTGTCACTTGGCAAATTTATGAGTGAAAAATATTAAGCTCCAGTTCACATCAACCACTTCAAACAAAAGGAAGTTGCAATTTATGTGTTACCATCTTAGTTACAATAATAATATGCCAGCACAGAAACTTCCTTTCAATTATGTTTCTGGCTTCCTGCCTCCTTAAAATAAATAAAACAGCTCTCCCACCTCCCAGAACAAAAACAGCAGTGCCCTGTAACAGTTAAGGCAAAAAGCAAAACCTCCTAAGCAGATGCAATACTGCTTAGTCCAACTTCAAACTGTTGATGTTCATCTCCCTGGCTTACATAAGAGGAAATGTTTTCAAGATGCACTCTATTTCGTTATGGCAGAATCCAGATCTGTTAGCAGGGTTTGTCAGAGTTTCCTTGGAGAGCACATTAGATGAGAACATGGGGGAAACTTGGGTCAATTCAACTTCATGAAGCAATTGTTCATTGATTATAATAGTTTGATAGAAAGTCAGTAACACAGCCTTGTTTTCATGAACTTTCGGTCTAATAGGCAAGGTAAAGCAAGCAAATAAATAGCCATACAAAAATATAAAGAAAGTCTGCAAGATGAGAGTTCTGGAGATTGGTTGCACAACAATATGAGTATACTTAACACTGCTGAACTGTACACTTAAAATGATAAAGATGGTAAATCTTATGTTACATGCTTTTCTCACAATTAATAAAAAGAAAAATGAGTATGAGAAAAAGATAACTTATTGACCACTTCCTCACCTTGGGGAAATAGAGAGTGGAAGGTCAGCGTTGGTTTGGCTCCAGGCAAGATTGGATTTTGAAGTGATTGGAATAAAGGCAGAATCTTTACCATGAATAGGGTTTCCCTTGTGGCTCAGCAGTAAAGACCCTGCTTGCAATGCAGAAGATGCGGGTTCAATCCCTGGGTTGGGAAGATCCCCTGGAGGAGGAAATGGCAATCCACTCCATTATTCTTGTCTGGAAAATTCCATGGACAGAAGAGCCTGGTGGGCTACAGTCCATGGGGTCACAAGATTCAACTAAAGACACACTACTGCTACCTATGAATATCCACTTTAAGAAAAAAATAACACACAAACTAGTTCAAGTTCCACTAAGAAGAATCCATTATCAAATGCAAAAAGAACACGTAGAAATACCTAAAAACCAGAATTGGTGTGGAGGTACAGAGAAATGAGGACAGAGATGGGCAGAGAACTGGCAGAGTCCAAGGAGAATTGGCAGAGAACAAGAGTGTACCAGAAATGAGAGAAAAAATGCTGGAGCAGTTGCTAACAACTGCTTAGGGCAGGTCTAGCTCCCTTTCTAGGTTGTTAGGTAAGCAATTCAGAATGTTTCAAGAGGGAGTCTGGGCAACTAGATAATAAAAACAAATGCTGGAGAACAAATCCCAAAGATCAGCCAAAGAGGAAGGAGGAAGATCAGAAAAATCTTCCTGAAGAAAATGATCATTAAAGTGAGCTTTAAAAGTGAACGGAGTTTGTCATATGGGATGCAGGGGTAGGAGGGTAGGGGGAGAGTGGGTGAATTCATATGAAAAAAAAAAAAAACAATGTTACCGCTGAAACCAGGAAAGGCCAGGGATCATGGTAGCATACCTAGCAGATGAATGGATTTATCCAAATGTAGGAAAATGAAGAAAATAATGTGAGACGACCCTGGAAAGAAGACTAGGGCCACACACTCAGTCTTGCAAGTCAGAATGAAGCATTAAACAAGATTAAACTGGCAGTAGTGTTTTTAATGTAGTGTAGGAAGAGAGACAACATAAAAAAACCTATTTGAAGGATTTTGCAGTAACTCAGTTAAGAAGATTGTACCTGACATAAGGTTTCATCTTGATTATTGCTGGTATTTCCATTTGCTAATCCTTAATACATAGTATGTAAATAATAAATATTGTTGAATGCATAAATAAATGCAGAGTAAACTTTTTTTTTCAGAGTAAATTTAATCAGGGCTTCACAGGTGGCTCAGTGGTAAAGAATCCCCCTGCCAATGCAGGAGACACAACAGATGCTGGTTCAATCCCTGGGATAGAAAGATTCCCTGGAGTAGGAAATGGCAACCCACTCCAATACTCTTGCCTGGAAAATTCCATGAACAGAGGAGCCTGGTGGGTTACAGTCCATAGGGTTGCAGAGTTAGACACAACTGAGAGACTGAGCACATCAGGGGCTCAGTACTAATTCAATGACAAACACTGAATGAAGGAAGTAAGAGTGCTTGGGCTAAAATAACGACAATGGTAATGGAAAGTGGGGAACAAATAGAGAAAGGACTGACAAAATCAATATAACTTAATATTAGATTAGAAGTGGAGGAAAACTATATGAAATTAGGAGTCTGGATGCTTTGAGAAGGAAGGAAGAAGATACTGTCTTCCACCTCCACCTGTGAGTAGAAAAGATTTTACTGCCAGTCTTTCTCATTAGAGGTAGAAACTATCGTTGAGCTTGGTAAACACCCACAGCACAGAAAGGAGCATAAAAGTAGATAATAATTGACATGAAATTGAATTTGCAGATTGGCTAGTTGGACTTTGTCGGGTGCCCATAAACAGTGGTCTTAGCTTCCCTAAGAACCTATCCTTTTAACCTAAAAGGATTCTAAACAACCTCAATGCTTCATTGAATAGATAGCTTAGATCCCACTCCTTTTTTTCTTAACAGAAAATAGAAAAAGAAAAGAAAAAAAAGCTAATTAAATAGAAATGTGGCCTTATAGCTCATCTCACAATTTTAGAAGCAACTCATTTTGCTTTACTCCTAACAGATACCTTCTAAAAGGCAAAATACCAGTAAAAATTAAACTCAAAATTCCCAGCTCACAACATTTCCATCTCTGTCCTGATGGGTAGTAAAACAAGCAAGATGATCTACATACTCACTACTGTCATATCTGGCTATTTACTAAAAAGGCTACTTGTTCTTTTTACCAGAGATTCCCCTAAACAGTCAGTCAGGGAAGAAAGGAACTCTCTCCTAGCAGAGAAAATGTTAGAGAATGAGTCACATTGATAAATCTGACAACAGTTCTCTTTGAAATCTTAAACTAAAGGACAGGTAAAGGATGATATTTGGTTATCTTAATAGTCTATTATTTATTAATAGCAAAAGTGAGTTGTTTAATGAGATATTCACCAAGAAATTGCATCTCTTGCTTCAGAGTAACATGAGAATTTGAGGTTTTTCTGAACTTTAACAATCTAAGCACAAACAGACACAGGCTCATTAGCAGGAAATGGGACCTCTTCTAAACTCTTTGTTCTCCTTGATAAATTCTGTGTTAATTGGAAATTAATTGCTTGTACCATTTACCATAAAGAGATTTTTTTTTTTGGCTGCACCATGCTGACATGTGGGATTGTATTAATAGTTCTCCAACCAGGGATCAAACCCACATACCCTGCATCCGAAGTGCGGAGTTTTAACAAGTGAACTGCCAGGGAAGTACCATAAAGATATTTTTAAGTACCTGGCAAACATTAACCACTTAACATCTGAACAAGCAGCAGCAAATTCTGAAAGCCAGGCTGACCTCCCTACCAACAGTAAGACTTATTTGGAGTAAGGAAACAGAAGCACATCACATACTTCTGTGTCCAAATGTGTATTGCTCAGCCAACAGTTTTTATCTTGGAGTGGTAACTTTGTGATTATCTGGTCTATCCAATTCCCTGTTTTCCAGTGTTTGATCTTTATTATTAATTATTGATGGGCATCCAGATTCCTCAGCCTCCTCTACAAGTTCAGCGCAGTATTTCAAGAACTTGATCAATTATTTACACTTCTGATATCAACTGTATCATCACAGTCCTTTCTGATTCTTAGTTTAAGTCTGAGGAAACTCACTCAGGCAAGAGGTTGGAAAGTACTTACACTAGTCATCCTAGAGTTTATTGTTTTATTGCTGTTGTTGTTCAGTCGCTGTCATGTCTGACTCTTTGTGATCCCTTGGACTACAGCACATCAGGCTCCTCTATCCTCCATTATCTTCCAGAGTTTGCTCAAACTCATGTCCATTGAGTCAATGATGCTATCTAACCATCTCATCCTCCGCTGTCTCATTCTCCTTCAATCTTTCCCAGCATCAGAGTCTTTTCCAATGAGTCAGTTCTTCACATCAGGTGGCCAAAGTATTGGAGCTTCAGCTTTAGCATCAGTTCTTACAATGAATTTGCAGGATTGACTTCCTTTAGGATTGACTGGTTTGATCTCTTTGCAGGGACTCTCGACAGTCTTTTCTAGCACCAAAATTTGAAAGTCTCAGTTCTTTGGTGCTCAGCCTTCTTCGGTCCAACTCTCGCATCTGTAAATGACTACTGAAAAAAACCATAGCTTTGACTATATAGACCTTTATTGTCAAAGTATCTCTGCATCCAACAGGGTGCAAACTTAAATACAAGCATTTCAACCTTGAAAGACTTAGCAGTTGGCTAGTAATAACTTTTTTCTTAGATCCAAGGATTTAAAATAAACAGGATGGGCCGTTTTCTACAAAATGTTTAAGAAGGGATAAAAGATTATTGTAGAATTATCTGGGGCCTTCAAAATGTTCATTGCTAAGAACTGCTATTTCTCTCTTCTCTTTCCTCTAAATACCATTCTGGCCATAGCCCAGATTAAAACTACCAAGACTGAAAGTAGAAACATTGGGAAAACCCATGGTGCATTAGAGAAAACAGTCTCTCTACCAAGAAAACAGAAATTTAAGAAGCACAAGGGAATTTTTTCTCACAGAAGAAGCCTAGGATAGTCCTCATAGGAGAATTCATATTATCCCAAGAATAGGCCTCTAAATAAATTGTATGACCATTGACAAATTTTTAAGAATTTTTAAAGTAACATAAGAACTGTCGGAAAATGAGCCATGCCATTATAAAATGCTTCTCTCAGTCCTCTATCTCACAAAATGTTTACTATATTTCTCTTTAGGAGCATTGACTACAGACATTTGTGATCTATTAAAGGCTTGCTGGTGCCAGGCAGTATGCTAACTATTTTACAAATATGAAGTCTTTTAACCCTCACAGCAATTCCTATAAGTTGGTAGTGTCAATCTCATTTTAGATATAAAGAAACTGAAATGCAAAGAGAATAGAATTTCAGAAAGGTTGTATGGCTAAGAGCTGACAAAGGCAGGATTCAAATCTCTTATCCCAGAGCCCTAACTGCTTTCATTGCTAATGAAAATGGAGGATGAACCAAGCATAAGCTTGAACACCACACTACCATTTAGACTACAAAAAGTTTGCTTCTTCATGTCCCTTCTTACCCCTAAAACTGAACCTACCAGTGATGGGGGCCAAGAGAGTACCATACAGATTGAAATTTCAGAAAAACATCTTGGATATGGGTGTTGGTTAATTTGGTTAAAATAAATAATGGGATGGAGGGAAGTTTAATGGGAAGTTTAAATGGGAAGTTTAATCTTTGGTTTTATTCATGATGCATAATCAGAGAGGAAAAAGTCTCTAGTACTACATCTGCTGGTCCATAAATGTAACCAGATTAATTTCCCTAAATGTAATTGAAGTTTCCTCACTGTTGGATTCTGGTATAATATAAACCTTACTGAGTTTTTCCTTAGCTATGTATATGTATTTACCTAGAAATGTATATGAAATATGTGAGTGAGTGAAGTCACTCAGTTGTGTCCAACTCTTTGCAACCCCACGGACTGTAGCCTACCAGGCTCCTCTGTCCATGGGATTTTCCAGGCAAGAATACTGAAGTGGGTTGCCATTTCCTTCTCCAGGAGATCTTCCCGACCCAGGGATTGAACCCAGGTCTCCCTCATTGTAGGTAGATGCTTCACGTCTAAGCCACCAGAGAAGTCCTGCAAATACATGAAATATGTATATATATATATATTAATACGTGGAGATAGGCAATAGGTCATAGCACTTAGTGGTAGTTATCTGTGTGCGCGTGTGTATGCTCAGTTGCACAGTCATGTCTGACTCTTTGTGATCCCATGGACTGTGGAATTCTCCAGGCCAGAATACTAGAGTGGGGAGCCTTTCCCTTCTCCAGAGGATCTTCCCAACCCAGGGATCTAACCCAGGTCTCACGCATTGCAGGCAGATTCTTTACCAGCTGAGCCACAAGGGAAGCCCAAGAATACTGGAGGGGGTAGCCTATCCCTTCTCCAGGAGATCATCCCATCCCAAGAATCAAACTGGGGTCTCCTGCATTGCAGGTGGATTCTTTACCAACTGAGCTATGAGGAAAGCCCAAGACATTGACAAGCTGGTAGCTGTGGGACCAAATTGACAACATCCACTAGATCATCAAAAAAGCAAGAGTGTTCCAGAAAAACATCTACTTATGTTTTATTGACTACACCAAAGCCTTTGGTGGTGTGGATCACAACAGACTGTGGAAAGTTCTTCAAGAGATGAGAATACCAGACCACCTTACCGGTCTCCTGAGAAATCTGTATGCGGGTCAAGAGGCAGCAGTTATAACTGGACATGGAATAACAGACTGGTTCCAAACTGGGAAAAGTACATCAAGGCTGTGTATTGTCACCCTACTTATTTAACTTATTTGCAGAGTACATCATATGAAATGCTGGGCTGGATGAAGCACAAGCTGGAATCAAGGTTGCCCAAAGAAATATCAATAACCTCAGATATGCAGATGACACCACCCTTATGGCAGAAAGTGAAGAAGAACTAAAGAGCCTCTTGATGAAAGTGAAAGAGGAGCATGAAAAAGTTGGCTTAAAACTCAACATTCAGAAAACTAAGATCATGGCATCTGGTCCCATCACTTCATGGGAAATAGATGAAGAAACAATGGAAACAGTGACAGACTTTATTTTTTTGGATTCCAAATCACTGCAGATGGTGACTGCAGCCATGAAATTAAAAGACGCTTGCTCCTTGGAAGACAAGCTATGACCAACCTAGACAGTATATTAAAAAGCAGAGACATTACTTTGCTAAAAAAGGTTCGTCTAGTCAAAGTTATGGTTTTTCAAGTAGTCATGTATGAGTGTGAGTTGGACCATAAGGAAAGCTGAGCGCCAAAGAATTGATGCTTTTGAACTATGGTGTTGGAGAAGACTCTTGAGAGTCCCTTGAACTGCAAGGAGATAAAACCAGTCAATCCTGAAAAAAATCAGTCCTGAATATTCATTGGAAGTACTGATGCTGAAGCTGAAACTCCAATACTTTGGCCACTTGATGCAAAGAACTGACTTACTGAAAAGACCCTGATGCTGGGAAAGATTGAAGGTGGGAGGAGAAGGGGATGACAGAGGATGAGATGGTTGGATGGCATCACCTACTTGGTAGAAATGAGTTTGAGCAAGCTCCAGGAGTTGGTGATGGACAGAGAAGCCTGGCGCGCTACAGTCCATGAGGTCGCAAAAGTCAGACAAGACTGAGCAACTGTACTGAACTGAACTTACTCCACGGTCTGTAGCCTGCCAGACTCCTCTGTCCGTGGAATTTTCAAGGCAAGAATACAGGAGTGGGTTGCTATTTCCTCCTCCAGGGGATCCTCCAAACCCAGGGATCCAACCCCAGTCTCCCGCAGCTCCTGCCTTGGCAAGTGGGTTTTTTACTACTGAGCTACCTGGAAAGCCTGTGTGTGTGTGTGTGTGTACATATATATATAATCACACATAACCTTCAGTTATGCACTATTTATTTACTACACCTTCAACAGCCAAAACTAAGAGAAAAACAGGAAGTAGGCAAAATGTTCTCTTTGTACTCAAAATAGATTGAGTAAACATCATGTACTTTGAGCACTGCATTATCCCTGTACATGCCCACACTAAGAGCTTAAGAACTCTTATCCTTCTCGTTACTGCTCGCGATCCTGGTATTTGGTAATCTGTTTGTTTGTTTTACCAGTGCTGATAAGAAGTGAATAGAAAGGGAAGATTATTAGAGGCAACCGTCCTTGTCAGCAGCAAGAAATGGCAACTGACAGGGAAATAGCTGAACTATAAACAGTATATTCACATATGTGTGTGTATGTTAGTCGCTCAGTTGTGTCCGACTCTTTGCAACCCCATGGACTTTAGCCTGTCAGGCTCCTCTGTCCATGGGATTCTCCAGGCCAGAATACTAAAGTGGGTTGCCATTCTCTTCTCCATATTTGCATATAGTAGTTACTTAATATACTATTGCTGAAAGAATGGGTGAATGAGCAAACTTTCCCAAATGATCAAATACACAATCATTTTAGAAGCACTTTAAGTGAAAACACTTGGGCCTTTTAGTTATCTGTGTGCAGAATATGACTCAAGAACTGGTATTACAGAAACCTATGGTTACTGACTCAGTGGACATGAATTGGAGCAAACTTGGGGAGATAGTGAAGAACAAGGAAGGCTAGCGTGCTGCAGCCCATGGGGTCATAAAGAGTCAGACGCAACTTAGCGACTGAACAACGACAACAGTGGTTACCAGAGAGGGACGGAGGGGGAGGAATAAACTGGGAAATGGGGATTGGCATGTGCACACTACCGTGGGCTTCCCCGGTAGCACTAGTGGTAAAGAACCTGCCTGCCAATGCGGGAAATGTAAGAGCCCTGGGTTTGATCCCTGGATTGGGAAGATCCCCTGGAAAAGGAAATGGCTATCCACTCCAGTATTTTTGCCTGGAGAATCCCATGGACAGAAGAGCCTGGTGGGCTACAGTCCATGGGGTCACCAAGAGTTGGACACGACTGAGTAACTTAGCATGCACACATACATACTATTATACATAAAACTGGTAGCTCACGAGGACCGACTGTATAGCACAGGGAACTCTACTCAATACTCTTCAGTGACCTATATGGGAAAAAAATCTTAAAAAGAAGGACGTATGTGTATATATAACTCATTCACTTTGCCATACACTTAAAACTAATACAACATTGTAAATCAGCTATACTCCAATAAAAATTAAAAAAAAAAGAAGTAGTGTTATATTAGCTTGAATAAACTGTTCTATGCAGTGATAGTTTGGAAGGAATAGAACTAACCTAAGCAGCCTTTAATAAAGGGTGTGTGTGTGTGTGTGTGTGTCCCTCTGTCAGAGTGGGACAGTGATTACTGTAAGGATTCAGAGATCTCACAAAGTGGAGACACCGACCCGTATAGAAACTGGAGCCTGTCACTGGGGAGCCACGTGGTTTGTAGGCAGCTATGCGGTCCTTTCTCAACAGGATTGTGTTTCTCCCTGTGGAACTACTGTTGCTCCTGGTTCTGCTCCATGAGGCGGTAACTAGCCTCAATGCTAGACCTTTCATGTCCTCTCCCTAGATTTTGGTTTTTATTCCATATCCCCAGGAGAGGAATCTAATTGGCCCAAATGAAATCAAATATTTACCATTATTCCAAACATTTGTAGCCAAGTGTGATGGGGTCAAATGTTATCCCATAACTGCCAAAAGCAACCCTTAGCGTTTATTCATTCAATCACTCATTTACCTGTCTACAAATAATATGTGGTCCATGACCACCTAGAGATCACATTTAGGGAGAGTTAATAGTCATATGTGATGTTTCACACTCAAAGAAATAGATTTCAAGAAAGTAGACCATGTTCATAGACGGGTTGCTAAGTCCATGAGAAATTTAGAAGCCATATCTTATGAAGAATTATTCAAGACTTTGAAGCTGTTAGTGTGGAAAAAGCATGCAGTTCACCAGGAAATGACATGAGTACCTACTGTATTTCCCACACCATTCTAGATGCTGTGGTTATACTGGAGCACAAAGTGTTAGTCTCTTAGTTGTGTCTGACTCTGTGATCCCATGGACTATAGCCTTCCAGGCTCCTCAGTCTGTGGGATTCTCCAGGCAAGAATACTGGAGTGGGTTGCCATTCCCTCCTCCAGGGATACTGGAGCACAAAATGAGACCCAATTTCTTCCATAGGAACCTGCATCAGGATAGAAACCTGACTGTTCTCTTCAAAGCTTAAAGATTTGTCATATATAAAAGATATATTTATTCTATGCTGCTTTAAAAGTCAGAACTTATCAGGAAGTGAAAGCTACAGAAATGAGGATAGAAGAATGAAATAACTGTTAGTGGAGGTCAAAAACTGAAATGAAAAATGCATGCGATAGCACCTCCCTCTCCAACTCTCACAAGTGGCAATAACTATCAGGAATACTGTCAGAGTGATTCTGGCAGAGGAGAAAAGTTGAAACAAGATGCTGGCTAAGGTCCTTTACAACTCTGAGATTCCAAAATAGAGCATCAGGGAACAGAGTTCAAAATCATAATACCCACATCTGAACCTCCAGTTTATCTCATAGAGAGGGCTTCCCAACAGGCTTAATTATGTTGTTCCCTATCCTCATTCTTCTCTGAGGTACTCTCTGTACAGACAGAATTACAGATATGCTCAGCGACCCACAGTGGCTCCAAAAGAACAATTTATGAGTAATGTTGTAGGCTGAGTGTACAAACTGGTAATAGAAGCACTATAGGATCTATTGTCACTAATCTGTTCTTTAGAAAACATGCAGAATGACGCAATTTCTAATCAGAAAGGGAAATAGGCTGTGTTTGTGTGTGTGTGTATGTGCCTGCAAAGGCAATAAAGGATTTACGTAAGCAACCTCGGAGACCATCTACGTCCCCCTAAGGTGCAGTGCTCTCCTATGGCAACAGTGGGAGGCACTAAATCTGAGACTTTACATGCAGACTTCAGTTCCACCAGATGTGAGTCTGAGTCCTGGTTTCCTCATCTCTATTCCATGCCTATTCCCTCGTTTGTAAAATGGATATAATCACAACACAGATGATTTAAAAAGATAGTACATCTATGGCACTTAGCCCAGTTCGGTGCCTGGCCCATAGTAAGCACTCAAAATAGTCTAGTTACAAAATTTATGCAACAGTGAACATGCGGTCAGTGTTCTTTCTATGTTCCAGGCAATGTACTGACTACTTTGCCTACATTTTCTCATTGCTTTTCTCTGTTTTATAGATAAGAACTTTGAGAATTAGGAGTTAAGTAAATTGTTCAAAGTCAGATGGGGAGTGACAGAACTGGAATTTCAACCCAAGCAGTTTTAAACCAAGAATTTAAACTCAACAAACTACTAATTAGTAATTAGTATTCCAACTAATTCTGTATTCTAACTAATGAATACAGCTCCACCTCAAGTGTATCTTCTCTGCCTGGCTTCTTTAACACCAAGCTTGAGACTGAACTAGGACCTCATTGTTGTTTTAATTTGCATTCCCAAAATTGCTAGTGAGTTTGACTACATTTCACGTTTTTTGTCTTTCTCTCATTGATTTGTAGAAATAATGTGTATTCTGAATACCAATCATGCAATTAATTGCCAGATACACACACACACACACACACACATACATTTGAAAATATGTACGAATGATATGTATCAGTTCAATTCAGTTCAGTCGCTCATTCGTGTCTGACTGAGACCTCATGTACTGCAGATAGTTATGACTAACCTAGACAGCATATTAAAAAGCAGAGACATTACTTTGCCAAAAAAAGGTCCGTCTAGTCAAGGCTATGGTTTTTCCAGTAGTCATGTATGGATGTGAGAGTTGGACTATAAAGAAAGCTGAGCCCAGAAGAATTGATGCTTTTGAACAGTGGCATTGGAAATGAGTCTTGAGAGTCCCTTGAATTGCAAGGAGATCCAACCAGTCCATCTTAAAGGAGATCAGTCCTGAGTGTTCCTTGGAAGGACTGATGTTGAAGCTGAAACTCCAATACTTTGGCCACCTGATGTGAAGAAGTGACTCATTTGAAAAGACCCTGATGCTGGGAAAGATTGAAGGCAGGAGGAGAAGGGGACGACAGAGGATGAGATGGTTGGATGGCATCACCAACTCAATGGACGTGAGTTTGGGTAAACTCCGGGATTTGGTGATAGACAGGGAGGCCTGGCCTGGCGTGTGTGTGTGTATCTATGATGAAGTTACATATTAATATGCATGCACAATTGTTCAATCCTGTCCAACTCTTGCAACTCCAAGGACTGTAGCCTGCCAGGCTCCTTTGTCCATGGGATTTCCCAGGCAAGAATACCAGAATGGGTTGTCATTTCCTCCTCCAGGGGATCTTCCTGACCCAGGGATCAAACCTGCATGTCCTACGTCTCCTGCATTGGCAAGCGGATTTTTTACCACTGAGCCACCTGGGAAGCCCCACACATTAATATAACATACTGCATTACATACAACATTTGCCATAACAGTTTGCATCAGTGTGATTTTATGAGACAAATAATATTGTATCAATTCTTTTATAAAGGAATTAAATGTTGTAAGTAGTTGTTTAAAATACAGTTCCCAGGTGTGTGTCTGTGTATAAAATTGCTATTGTAAATAGAATTGTACCTCTTAATTTCAGCCCTTTTTCTAAGTCTTGTTGCCATTGTACAAAAATACAATAGATTGTTAAATATTAATTTTTGCCAAACTTATCTAAACTTGTAATCAATTTTAGTAATGAATTTGTATTCTATACAAATTATCCTAAGTTCCTCATAATTATAATTTCATCTTTCCTTCTAATTCTTATATTTCTTTTTCTTGTTAGTATATTTTATTCTATTAGTTTTATTTGTAGAATTATTTTGAAAGATATGTATCTGAAAGATAATTTGTCTACAGTTATTATACTGAATTGCAAATATATACTTATATTTGTCATGTTGTACATTACATCCCTAGTACTTAAATTTATAAGTAGAAATTTGCACCTTATTGTTTTGAGCTCTATTTCCTTCTCTGTGCCTTAATTTTCTCACTTGAAAATATGGTGTTGGGATACAGAGTCTTCAAAAATCCTGTCTATTCTGACTTACTAAGATCCTGTGAAGCTATAGTAACACTCTGTATCATGCATCCTCTGGAAACAGAGAGCCTTTAAAAGAAGTCAGCATTAAACAAACATAAGTCTTTAAATCCCATGAAACAGACCTGGGCCTGGGACAAGTGGGCCTGGGACAAGCATGTTATTACAAAGTTCTATTTGTCTTCAACTGGCCCTGCAAACATGTCGCTTTTGCAGTGTGTGTTTCTTTTTTCTTATGCCCTGTCTGAGGTTTTTTCCCTCTGTCTTAGCTTGGAGCACTGTAACAAAATAGCATAAAGTGGGTGCCTTTTAAACAATAAAAATTTATTTCTTACAGTTCTGGAGGCTGGAAGCATGGGATCAGGTGTCAGTAAAGTCAGGCTATGGTAAGGGCCTTCTGGATGACAGACGACCAACTTCTCCTTGTATCCTTACATGGAAAACAGCAGAGAATCAAGCTCTCTCAGGACTCTTAAAAGGACACTAAGCCCATTCACTAAGGTTCTACTCTCATTATCTCAGCAAATACTAATTACCTACCTAAGCCTCCACCCCATCGTACCATCACATCAGGGGCATAGGGTTTCAACTTAGTAATTTCAGGGGCACCTAAACCTTACTCCATAACACTTTCTATTTCAGATTCCTGGGTCCTTTTTCTTATCAATATGCTACTCTTCTCCAAATTGAGCTAATCCCTGTACCAATTAATTCATTGACTATACTTTTGTACGTTGTATGAATGTTTTAGTCATACTAATAAATCAAATTTTTATTACTCACTATACAATGTAGAGCATTGTTACCTGGTAAAAGACCCTTGTGTGTGTGTGCTAAGTCACTAAATTATGTCCAGCTCTTCATGACCCTATGGACTGCAGCCCGCCAGACTCCTCTGTCCACAGAATTTTCCAGGCAAGAATACTGTAGTGGTTTACCATTTCCTCCTCCAGGGAATCTTCCCAACCCAGGGATCGTGTCAATGTCTCCTGTGTCTCCTACATTGGCAGGTGAATTCTTTACCACTGAGCCACCTGGGTGGAGATCTCAGGCATCATTAACTAGGTGTGCAAAATATTTGGGAATGGAAAGAGGTTAAAAATAAATCTTACAAATCACACATTTGTAATGTCTCCTAACAAGATGAGGCTTTATCCTCTACATTATCTAAATCAGGACCTAACCTCATGATGGCAGAGTATTCTTTTTTACTAGGTTTGTGCAGAACCTACCATGAAAATAGTCAGTGACACTCTGGTCTAACCTACCAGAGTTCACGTCTTTTCTTTTTCATTATGTTAGCATAGGTTACACAGCCATCTTCACTTCCCCAAATCAAACTTAACTCTACTCCCTCACTTTGCCTTTAAAAATGCTTTGTTGAAACCCTTCAGGGAGTTTGGGATTTTTCTGAGCAAAAATTACCCACTCTCTGTGCATGGCTCTGCAATAAATCATTCTCTGTTCTGAAACAAAAACAAAACCCTCAACTCTACTACAACCTACTGTCTACTACAAGAATTCCAGATACTTGAAATAATTTCAAAGCCAGGAGTCAAAGGAAAATCTATCTGATCCAAAGCTAGTGTACTTGACAATTATTTAATTGCATGCATTGCAAATAGATGGGGAAACAATGGAAACAGTGACAGACTTTATTTTGGGGGGCTGCAGATGGAGACGGCAGCCATGAAATTAAAAGACGCTTGCTCCTTGAAAGAAAAGCTATAACTAACCTAGATAGCATATTAAAAAGCAGAGACATTACTTTACCAACAAAGGTCTGTCTGGTCAAAGCTATGGTTTTTCCAGTGGTCATGTATGGATGTGAGAGTTGGACTATAAAGAAAGCTGAGTACCGAAGAGTTGATGCTTTTGAACTGTGGTGTTGGAGAAGACTCTTGAGAGTCCCTTGAACTGCAAGGAGATCCAACCAGTCCATCCTAAAGGAGATCAGTCCTGGGTATTCATTGGGAGGACTGATGCTAAAGCTGAAACTCCAATACCTTGGCCCCTTGATGCAAAGAACTGACTCATTGGAAAAGACCCTGATACTGGGAAAGATTGAAGGTGGGAGGAGAAGGGGACAACAGAGGATGAGATGGTTGGGTGACATCAACAACTCCATGGACATGAGTTTGAGTAAGCTCTCGGAGTTGCTGATGGACAGGTTAAGTCTGGGGTGCTGCAGTCCATGGAGTCACAGAGTCAGACATGACTGAATGACTGAACTGATACTGATACTGATACTTGGGAATAGCATTTTCCAAAGTGCATTCAGCAAACATCTAGCCCATGAAATATAAATAGGCTTTGTGAAGTGCAGTTGAAAGATACTATGGCCACATAAATTTAGGATCCACTATGCAAAGCAAAAACAAACAAGTTTATTTAGTCCAGAAAATCTAAGAAATTGCCAAGGTCTTTTAAATATGCTCCATTTTTTCCAAAGGACATCTGTGAAAGTTTGGGTTAATCTATAGGAAAGAGTGATTCCCTCTCTATTTACTATAGGTGAAATGTACTTTCTAAATCTTGATGTTGGGCTTAGAGATATGACTTGCTTTGGTCAATGCAATGTTAAGGATATGACTAGAACAGAGACCTTAGATATTCTTGAACAGATCAATTTCTCTCTTTCACTTCTTTCTTTGCCTTGAGGACCTGTCCTGGTTAGCCACTTCTCCAGTATGATGACAAACAGAGAAGATCTGAGCCAAACCAGTCAGTAGCTTGGAACAAACTCTTGGTGACCAGAACTTTGAAACAGACCACACACTGCAGCCTGGTCCAGCTCAGCCTCACTGTTGTTGAACTGCAGACCTTAAGCATGAAAATAAATGTGTATGGAGGATAAGCCACTGAAATACTGTTGGCAAACAGAGGTGTTCAAAAACTGATGGAACACCTCTCACTAAAGTAGTGTGTTATGCAAAACAGTTTGAGAAAATGAGCTCTAACACCCTTCAAATTCTTTCTCTACTGGGCTACCATCAGTCTCCAGTGTTTAAGAAAATTTGTGCAGCCTGTTAGATGCAATATAATTTACAGTTTTCATTGTGATTCACATATATACAATATGCATGTGGGAAACTATAAAGTTCCTCACAGCAAAGCTTGTGAATTAGGATGAACCTCATTTCCCAACCAAATAGGGGGATCTGCAGGGCTAATAATGGGCAGAGATGCCTGTGGGACTCAGATCTCCTGAGTCCTAGCCTTGGTGCTTTTCCACTCAACTTTGCTTCCCCTCTTCATTTTTATAAAAAGCCCTTCATGATCTTTTGTGTAATGAGTTGCAAATATCTATTTTCAGATATAGGTCCTGATTTGGAAATTCTGTAATTAAAGAATGACTTCAAAACAACCTGCAGTTGAATACTATGAATGTGGATTGCATGTTTTGAACATTACTAATACCAAGAAGCCATCCATTTATTTAGTTGCACGAAAATAGTCATCCAATGTACTCTACCCAAAATGGTCCAAGTTACTCTAAAAGCTATTCTAAAGGGATAGAGAGCTGTGGGAAATGACTAAATAGCACTGAAAGCAGTACTCTACTCATCAAAGTTCAAAAATTAGTCAGTCTGGGTGGTGGTAGAAAGAAGTAAACTAAAAGAACCAGAACATAGTCCTAAACAAGTTCCCAAACTTACATGGACAAGTTATGTGCCCAAATGCTGAAACCAATAACTGGCTGGGAATGTTTTTAAAATATTCCTATTGAACTTGTTTGAGGGCAGGTAGTCTCCTGCAGGGCATTGCCCTCACCTGCTGTTGGCCAAGTGTTCCGAGGCACTGCAAGCTGCTTTAGGATTGCAAGGCTCCTAACTCCTAATACCCTCCACAGAGATCCTAGGAAGGATTCCAGCAGGGCCTCAAGGTCCTACCCAACAAAAATATCTAACGTGGACACTGCCTTGTACTTCTTGCAGGAGTGGAAATAGCATGGCATTTCTGAAGAACAATTTGGCAATTTCATTCATTCATCTGTTTATCATTCGACAAAGACTATTAAGCCCTGTCTCCATGCCAGCCACTCTTCTAGGGGCTGTAGATAATGCAATGAACAAATCAGACAAAACTCTCTGCCCTGTTGGAGCTGACATTCTAGTGGCAGGGATGAGAGAGGCAGTGGGAAATGAGGCACTTTGGGGGAGAAAAATAAATGAATTAAATTGTCATTAATAAGTAGAAGGTGAGAAATTCTATAGAAAAAATAACTTAAGCATCATGGAGAAGGAATGAAAGCAGTCAAATAAATAGATAAATAAATGCTTTTTTTTTTTAAAGAAGGTGGGATTTGGGATAAATTTTTTTGTATGCTATATTCTATGTCTGTGTACTTGTGTGTTTTTTAATTGGAATTTTTGAGAATGTCAGATAACTCTCTTTTTTAAAAGCCCTCCAAGACAATTCTGATGCACAGTCAGATAGAAAACTGTTTCTTTCTCACCTTACATTTTAGATTCTAGATAATTAGATTCTAGGCAATTCTAAATAAAGATCTCAATAATTCTGAGCATACTGAATTCAATATTTTTAAATCAAATTTTATATACTTTAATTTTTTCCAATACTTCCATAAAATAGTGTTCTAAAAAGTCATATAAATATCTCATAGTGCATTGTGACAAATAAATGATATGAAGAGGTTGACAGCCTCCTCAATAAATGTTTAGTTGTTATTAGTGTATGACTCTTAATGGAGAATAAGCTATTTGACCCAGACTTTGAAAAAAGAATGGGATAAGGATGGGTATTAGTGAAAGTCGTCCAGTTGTGTCTGACTCTTTGTGACCCCATGGACTATACAGTCCATGGAATTCTCCAGGCCAGAATACAGGAGTGGGTAACCTTTCCCTTCTCCAGGGGATCTTCCCAACCTAGGGATCAAACCAAATGATGTGATTAAAGGTCAGATACTAGACTTTTAGGAGGGAGAAATGCCCGGCCAAAGACGTGGACAATGAGCTGATCGTGAGCAAAGGCAGCTCTTCCTTTCATTTTGTATAGAGTACGAGGCTATTAGACCACAAGTTTCTTCAAGTGCTGGGACTGCATCCACCTTGTTCACTGCCTTATCCTAGAACTTAGCACAGGACACAAAAGAGATGTACATTATTTGTAGAGTGTTCAAAGTATTTTTGACCACAACTAAAAGGTGTGTCCTCAAATCATTCTATGACATCAGTCATCATTTAAACAAGGTGCTAACAAGAGCCATGCTAAGAAAAGACATTAACCAAGATACACTCAAGCTATCAAAATAAAATGTAAACATTCATTGGGTCTGTCTGAAATAAAAACTCATTTATTTGACATGGTTAGGAAATTAGTAAATTCTTTAGAATTAAAATATTCTTTTAATGCTAAAATGTTTAAATTTTATTTTAACAAAGTTATATGGAAATTATTAAATTTTTATTACAAATACTGTGGCATATAGAACAAAATTGAGCTTTTCATTTAATGAATCTGAGTCAGTAACAGATTACACACTGTGAGCAGCAAAGAAAATACTTTTGGCTAATTTAAGCAAGAAAAGTACTTTATTGGAGTGTTTTAGGTTAGTACCCCAAGTTAAAGGGAAACTGGAAGACCAACCTTGAAGAGTTAGGGACTCTGCAGCTCAAAGGAAGCTGCGGTCCGTGTGGAATGGAAGAATGGACCGTCTATTCAGGGTACCACCACTGGATAAAACAGTTCTCCTAACTTTGAGTCACTCTGCTCAACCCCCAAATTCCTGCAAGAAAACAATTCACCTGACCTGGCTTGGAACATATGCTCAACCTTATCCAGGAGAGGAGAGGACACTTCAGTGATGGTTCCACTGGAACTGAGTACAACTTGGGAATGGTAGATTTCCAAAGGAAAATCGCAGTAAAACTAGACAAGTAAACACACACAGGTCCAACACAAGAATTAGTGATCATTCTGCACATCCGTTACAGTGAAGTGAAGTGAAGTCGCTCAGTCATGGCCGACTTTTTGCGACCCTGTGGACTGTAGCCCACCAGGCTCCTCCGTCCATGGGATTCTCCAAGCAAGAATACTGGAGTGGGTTGCCGTTTCCTTCTCCAGGGGGTCTTCCCGACCCAGGGATTGAACTCAGTTCTCCCACATTGCAGGCAGACGCTTTAACCTCTGTACTAGATTATAATCCAGTGATGTTCTTGAAACCTAGTCATCTATTCAAGACTACTTTTCCCCTTTACTTAATGGTCCCAGACTTCGGTATTTCTGGGGGCTCTAATTTTTATAATTCTTTTATCTCTCTTTTTCTTTTAAAATTTGTTTCTTGCTACTTTCAGTTTGCCTGATTTGGGTACTTCCAATTTACCTACCTCACTACTTTTAATTTTCTTGCCTCCTATACCTGGCTATGGACTAAGAAATGAAAAAACCAAGCCTGTTAGATATGTGTTTAATGAGGCTGCAAGTGAGTATAGGTCTATGAGTAAAATACGGGTGGTAAACACAGACTTGGTGTCATCTGCATCTTTGCATCCCTGCTCAAACATTTACTTTGCTAATGTTTAGTTGTTTAGCTGATTTGATAATTACTAGATGAGGAATTCTCTGTAAATGGTATGCTGCCATTTTTTTAAAGGACACAGTGTTCTTTAATGTTTTATCATTTTTTATTTCATCTTCACAGTAACACTGAAAGAAAGGAAAGGGCAAATATTGTCTGAGTTTGACAAGTATACAGATGGGGCTGCAGAGAGTTTAAAGTACATGGATGGGAAAGTGAGTGCTCAGCCCCAAGTGTCCTGATTTCCCTTCCAGAATTTAGTTAATAGATTCAGCTATGTCAATATCAGGAGATCTACAGAATCATAGGTCACAGGCAGCCTAAAACTCAAGGGGTCAGTAAGGGATAGAACAAGTGTATGATATAGACAGAAAAGCACAGAGAAAATCCCATACCTAGCTGTAAAACAAGCTCAAAATCCTGAGACCCATGTAAGTAAATGGGAACAAATACAGAACAGCATAACTCAACTAAATGGAAACAAACATAGATTTCACTGTGTAATGACTTTTAGCAACAACTCAGATGAAACACTGAAAATACATTTAACAATTTTCAGGTGACATAAAACTGGAAACTTTTACTGCTGCTGCTACATCGCTTCAGTCATGTCCGACTCTGTGCGACCCCATAGACGGCAGCCCACCAGGCTCCTCTGTCCCTGGGATTCTCCAGGCAAGCACTGGAGTGGGTTGCCATTTCCTTCTCCAATGCATGAAAGTGAAAAGTGAAAGTGAAGTCACTCAGTCACGCCCGACTATTAGGGACCCCATGCACTGCAGCCTACCAGGCTCCTCTGATGGTGGGATTTTCCAGGCAAGAGTACTGGAGTGGGTTGCCATTGCCTTCTCAGGAAAAGTATTACTAATGATTACCAATTTAACAGTTGACAGAAACAAGATTCCAGATGGAACTGTTGGCTAGATAAAATTTAACACAGATTAAAGAATTTTTCTTTTATGTATATCTAAAATTTATATTTACAGACACAGTATAGGGTAAGCCTGGCTTGACAACAGTCATAGGGATTTTGGATTACTGCAAATAAAGAAACAGTAATACTGATAATACCCCAATACTCATTGCAGCACTGTTTATAATAGCTAAGACATGGAAGCAACCTAAATGTCCACTGACAGAGGAAAGGATAAAAAGATGGGGTATATATATACTGTGAGATACTACTCAGTCATTAAAAAGAATGAATAATGCCATTTGCAGCCACATGAGTGGACCTAGAGATTGTCATACTGAGTGAAGTAAGTCAGACAGAGGAGGAGAAATATCATATGACAACCCTTATATGTGGAATCTAAACAGAAATGATGCAAATGAACTTACTTACAAAATAGAAAGAGACTCACAGACTTAGAGAAAGAATTTATGGTTGCCAGAGGGAAGGATGGGGGCGGGGGAGGGATAGTTAGGAGTTTGGGATAGACATGTACACACTGCTCTATTTAAAATGGATAACCAGCAAGGACCTATTGTATAACACATGGAACTCTGCTCTATGTTATGTGGCAGCCTGAATGGGAAGGGACTTTGGGAGAGAATGGATAAATACATATGTATGGCTAAGTCCTTTCTCTGTTCATCTGAATCTGTCACAACATTGTTCCTCAGCTATATCCCAACACAAAATAAAAAGTTTTTTAAAAAGATGATATGTTTATCATTTATTGAAAATAGTGGTATGCATCATAGTAAGTTCTTTATATATATTATGTTAATTCTCACAATAGTTCTAAAACAATTCTAACAATTCATCAATAATATCATTGTCATAGTCCTCATGTTATACGTGATAAAACTAAATAATTTGAGAAATAAATGTCCAGAGTCCAACAGCTTGTCAGTGTTGAAACCAGGAGTTAAACCTACCTAAATCCATGCTTTAACCAATGTGCTACTATTATTGTTTAAGAATAAATTCCATTAATAAGAGACTCAAGGGAGTCTGTTTGCAATGCTCAGATTGCTATTGCAGTACTGTGTGCATTTTTCTGGGAATGAATAATTTTTATTTTGATCTATATATACCTTTTATAAAGATACAGTAACAATTTCTCCTGAGAGCATTTGAAAGCATGCGTATAAAATACAAACTAAGCAACTAAGAAGAGTTTAAGAGATGCCTTAAAATACACAAATTTGGAACAAGACTTATGCCTGGTGTTGAGGAAGAGGCCTAGGTGTTAGATTTAACCAGACTGGATCCACCCCTCTTAACTGTGTGACCTTGCGCCAGCTTCCGCATCTATAAAATACGCATGTTGATTCCTTCCTGCCAGTACTATTAGGGGCACTGGAAACAATGCATGTGAAAATCCTTGGTACAGCTCTGATCCCTAGAAGTAGAAGATAGCATTATTTCTGCTCTTTGCAGAAGTTAAAGGAAAATGGGCTTTACTTTGATACTAAGATGAACCTTTAAAGATGGCAGCTGTCAGAAAGATAATTAGCTGCCTCAAGAAATAGTGAACTGCTGTCTATGGTGTCACACAGAGTCGAACACGACTTAGGCGACTTAGCAGCAGCAGCAGCAGCATTCTGGGCTGGGGAGGGGCAACCGACACTTAGTCAATCTATTAATATACACGCGCTTAGGCAAATAAGGCACTGCATCAGATGAGGTGTTCTCTGAGGCCCCTTTTAAAGCTGAGATTCTGAATAAGAACACATGTGCTAGGGAACCCTGCTCAATGTTATGCGGCAGCCTGAATGGGAGGGGAGTCTGGGGGAGAATGGATACATGTATATATATGGCTGAATCACTCTGCTGTCTATCTGAAACTATCACAAAATTGTTGATCAGCTATACTCCAATACAAAATTAAAAGTTAAAAAAAAAAAAGAACAGATGTACTTTCTTCCATCTCCCAAAGGTGCTGACTAACCAGCAGTAGGACCCATGCTTTCAGCTGCAGCAGTGGGGTGAGATAAGCACGGGGAGAAACTCTGTCACCATCTTACCCACTCCCCATGGGCTCAAAGACATGCTCTTTTCAGAAGTCTAGCAAACTAAAGGACTATTTGTAATTCCAGGTTAGCAAGAAATCTTTGTATCATTGAGCAGATGATTTTGGCCTCAATGATGGTTTTACATATTTAAATAAAATATGGGCTTCCCCGGTGGCACACTGGAAAAGAATCTGCCTGCCAACAATGCAGGAGATGCAAGAGATGCAGGTTGGATCCCTGGTCGGAAAGATCCCCTGGAGAAAAAATGCCAACCCACTCCAGTTTTCTTGCCTGGAGAATTCCATGGACAGAGGAGCCTGGTGGGCTACAATCCATGGTGTTGCAAAAGAGTCAGATATGATTTAGCAACTAAACAATAACAAATATGTGTGTGTGTGTGTGTGTGTGTGTGTGTGTAGGTGTGTGTAGGTGATAGAAAGAGAGATGATACAATATCCACAGCTAAATGACCCAGAGAAATATAGTTGAATAGGGTTAAAACAGAAAAGGAAAGGACAGATGGCATGACCTCATGTTAACTTCTTTGGCCTCTGCCCCCTGCACCTTCTCCTAGATGACAGCCTTGTTTATGAATTACAGCATCTGATCTGAGTTGCTTCATTTTACAACCTCACACTACCACGCCATTGGTGGACTGATTTTATCCCTTTTGTTTTTGATGACTGTTTGGGAGATCCTCATATTTACACCATGTTTTGAAGACCTTAGTTGCTCTTTGCTTTATCTTCTGAGCCAGATTTCATAGTAGCGTCCCTATTTACAAAGGCAGAAAAAAAGTTTTACTAGATTACTAAAGTCTGGGAATTCATCTGGGATGACGAAAGAGAGTAATTACAAACTGACCTCAAGGGCTGGGGACGAGTTCCAAGCACTTTGTTTACCAGTCAGAGAGATGAAATCTACCTCTTTGATGTTTTCTGCCTGACACATTTCTGGCCAGCCTAAGGTAAAGTGATGAGATTTTTCTCATATCACGGGATGCTGAATTTCTGTGTTGGACTTGGGAATTTTTCACAGTACGAAATTTATTAAAGTCAAAATACACTCTGTCCCATGTTGCTCCTCCTGCCTGGAAATGTCTTCTCTTCACTCTTGGCAAGACCATTTTCTACTTATCCTTCAAGTCTCTGCTTAAAGACATTACTTCCTCACACAGCCTTCCCTGTACACCTTGCACTAAAGCTCTGTGTCCCAGACCTTCATCGCACTCTTGCATTATTCATCTCTGTCTCCTCAATATTTATAGTTATGTTAATAAAGAATAAGCAGTGTTTGGCATATATAAATATATGTTGAATGACTGTGTGCACTCTAAATATTCATGATATTAAATCAAAGAAAAATAACTCGATGTTAAATTTCTAACAGGGTACGTCTCCTCTAAACATTAAAAGTCCAACTCAGCTCCTCACTACTGCCTTTTGCTTTTTTCAACTTTGGTCCATGTCTTACTTAAAACGTAAGACAATATGGAATTTTATTTGTAAATAGTTTCTGTTTGAAAACACGATTCTCTGTTTGCCCATCAAAGATTTGGACAAAGGTCTTTCAGAAAAACAAGTCAACCAGATCATTTTTTACAAGTCACGTGGGCAAAAGCAATCATGCACAAAGGTCACAAGCGAGGCAAACATTATAAAGGCACAAGACCAGCCACAATTTCACCACTGCTTTCCCTAATACTTCCTGTATTGTCAAGATAATGCTTTGGGGAAAAATGAAATTTTAAACCAGACTGTGGGCATATTGAACCAGTAGAAGTGGTTTCCGTTTTGCCTGAAAGGTTAGCTTTTTGGTTTTTTGTTCATTTGTTTTGTTGGAGTATAATTGCTTTACAATGTTGTGTTAATTTCTGCGGTACAACCAAGGGAGTCAGCTGTACTTGTACATATGTCCCCTCCCTCTTGGCTCTCCCTCCTCCCTCCTCCCACATCCTACCCATCTAGGTCTTCACAGAGCACCGAGCTGAGCTTCCTGCACTGCACAGCAGGTTCCCACTAGCTACCTACTTCACACATGGTAATGTGTATAAGTCAATCCCAATTTTCCAGTTCATGGCGCCCTCCTTATCCATCCCGTGTCCACACGTCTGTTTTCTGTGTCTGCGTCTCTATTTTGCTTTTTGGTTTTTCCACACCCTGACCCCGTAATCCTATTCTTACTATAGATTTTTGAAGTCAGGGACCAAGTCCACAATGTTCTTCATCTTACATTTTTTCCTAGCACAGAGAAGGTACTCGATAAGCAATCACTGAATAAATGAATGGATCCTACCATAAGTATAATTCTCCTTGCACAGAAGCAAAGTAAGTGTAATCAAAGCAATAAATGAACCAGTAATTCCACTCTTGGGTACATATCTGAAGAAAAACAAAAACACAAATTTGAAAAGACACACGTACTCCAAGGTTCATAGCACCATTAATTACAATAGCCAAGATATGGAAGCAACCTGAGTATCCTTCAACAGATGAATGGACAAAAAAGATGTGGTACATATATTTACAGTGCAATATCACTGAGCCATAAAAAAGAATGAAATTTTGCCACTTGTAACAGCATGAATGAATTTGGGTGGTACTATGCTAGTGAAATAAGTCAGATAGAGAAAGGTAAATACTATATGTTATCACTTATATGTGGAATCAAAAAATTAAAACAAACTGGTGAATATAACAAAAAAGAAACAGACTCACAGATATAGGAAACAAACTAGTAGTTAACAGTGGGGAGAGGGTAGTGAGAAGGAGCAAGTAAGGGTAGGAAATTAAGGGGTACAAACTACTATGTATAAAATAAATAGGCTACAAGGATATATTATACAGCACAGGGAATATAGGTAATATTTTATAATAACTATAAATCAAGTATAACTTAAAAAATTGTGAATCACTATGTTGAACACCTGAAACGTATGTAATGTTGCAAATTATACTGCAATAAAAAAATAATAATTCTAAAAAAGCAATAAATAAATAGAAACCTTTATATCAGTGGGAAGTTTGGTTATAAAATGGTAGCTCTTTAACCCAACAGTACTTGATTACCAATCATCATAAGTATTGTCTTTCTTTATCACCACTTACAAAGAACACTATGTGAATTGTCTTCAAGAGCTATTTCTAAACCTCATTTTGGAAAGACTGTCTTGATCACCACTTGTATCCTGTTTACCACCCCAAATGATTATCAGATGTCTCAATTATCCACTTTCGTCATCATAGTTGACTTCAAATAGTCCTTGATAATGTTCCCAACTATTCAATTATTACAAAATACTTTGGACATTTTTGTAGTAAGAGTAGGACCCATTCCTCATGCTGTTGTTTAAATACAGAAAACACTCATTTGGATATCAAGGATGATCATCATTTACGTTTTCATGTAAAGTTTAATTCATTATAAATCATAAGCAACTTTGGATTATCAGTGGTAAATCACCACAACTAAAATCAGATGTTTTTCTCTGTTGGCTTGTTTTCCAGGGAACCTAGGGATTAGAGAGAGCCCCACCAGGGACTTACCCTATTCCTTTAGAACTTTATGAAGTTGCTAATAGTTGCTGTTATTAATAAATTGCTCTTTTGTAGGGTGGAAATGAAATTAGAGCTGCTCTGAGTTGCCTCACTGGATAGAACTAGAACCAATGAGTGGAAAACACCTACTTTAACTCATTGTTAGAAAAGACCAGCCAACCATTAGCAAAATTCTACTTAAAATACATAGCTGCCAGTTTCCTGGCCTCTAGATTTTGTGCTTTAATCACAATGGAAGGAACTTATCATAAATCCTAGAAATGATATATTATCTTCTTAACGGTGGTGGTAAGGTGAGGGTAGTTTTTTCAGCCTCCTGTGGGCTATTAAAAAGCAAGCCTTAGAACAATAAGAGTTTGAAATATAATCCTTTTGTTTAGGAAGAAATAATGCTCGTCATTAGTGCTCGACGAGCCGTTAGTGCTCATCTAATGGCCCAGTAGAATGTGAAGAGTTTCAGATAAAAATTATGGACTAGAATCTAGGGGAAAGGACGCCTGAGGGAGGGTGAGAAGGGACAGCCAGGAAGAGAGGAAAATGTTTTGCCCCTAAACAAACTTTTTTCATTTTGTTAGCTGTGTGCTGTATTTCAAAAGGCTCCTGGTTGAGTCTGACCTAATCTTACATCAAATATCACTGCTGTGCGCTGTGTGCACAGGTCAGGCGTGGATTTCTCCCTTTTGGCAGCTCTGGATCAGTGCAGTAATCCTTGGAGGGGTTCAAGAGGTACCAAGAGAGGAGTGAGAATGAGAATGAATGTATAGTTTGCTTACTGTTATAAAGCTGGGGTTGCCCACAGAAGCTGATCTGACAGGGCCCACATGGGCCAGCATAGCCCAGTTAGAAAGGTTATGCACATATCTAGTAACTACAGACGGATGCACGTGCACACACACACATACACACACACATGCAATTTGGCTGATTGCAATAATGAACACTTTAATTGAAACCCAATTATTCAAACTAGACTCAATATATTAATATACTCTGCTTTCTCTTTGTGTCTAGAAATTCCAGGTGTTAATGTCACATTTCTCCATATAGTGCCTGGTTTTCTGCTCTGTGCTTTTTCAAGATTACCTAGAGATAGTCATCTGTTGCCAGCTGCTTCAAGTCCAAATGCCCCGTCCCAACATAATCTAGCTCCAACATAACTTTCTAGCGCAGTAACTTCTCTTGATGAATCTCAATCATCCAGCCCCCTAAACACACCCTGTGATGTTATAGCTCTTGATCTTTACTCACTCTGTTAGCCATCAGTGCACCCAACTATCTTCACCATTGTTCAAAACTTTTAAGAAGCTTAGGCATTTATTCCCACAGATTGATCTTGTCATAGCCCAGGACATAGACTAACTCCACATTTTATACACAAAGCTCTGGTTACCTGAGATTAACCTACCTGGCTCAGTGGAGCCCAGGTTTATAAAGAGTGGTTGCAAACTGGCAGTGTGACGACCATATTTACAGAATTACTTCCTTTGGTACAGTTTGGGTATGCATGATATTTAACAAAAAATTTCTAAATTAGTTGCCAATGTTAAAAAGGTAGACCATTCCACATTATTATTTTTTAAAACCTGAATTTACAGCTTCTTTCAAAATATCAGGAAACAAGGCATCTTAGCTTACCTTCCTGAATAGCAAAAATCAGCCAGTACTCACTGAGTAGCCACTGTCTTCTCATCTGAGGTTCATTTCTTTTATTTGCTACAGCTCCTTGTGCTCCCACATTCCTTTTTTTATATATTTATTTGCCATGTCAGATCCTAGTTGCAGCATGCAAAACCTTCATTGCATCACATGGGATTTTTGTGGTGAACGGACTCTAGTTGCAGCACACGGGCTTCAGTTGCTGTGACATGTGGGCCAAGCCGCTTCACAGCATGTCTGATCTTAGTTTCCTGACCAGGGGTCAAACCCATGTCCTCTGCTTTGCAAGGCAGATTCCTAACCACCGGACCACCAGGGAAGTCCTATCAAAAATTTCTTATAACCAACTTGCTTTACTCATTTAGTCCACCTAACTGGATGTTATAGGTATTTGAGTTTGAACATCACCACCTTTTGCACCAAGGAACTGTTCAATGTCATCCTCCAAATCACTACTGTATAGAGCCATAGCCCTTCCCAGGAAGAGCCATGAGACAGCAAAGCAAAACAAGCTGCACCCCCTATTTTGGTTCAGTCCCTTCTCCTAACAAAGGTCATCTCCTTCCTCCCACACCAAAGAGAAATATAGGTACTAGTCCAATGTGAACTGTGTTCCAATTCTCTTTTTTCCAAGACTGTGAGACAAAACTATTACTCCTCTTCTACTATCCATTATTACTGTAAACTTTCTACTTTAGAATAGTTTTAGATTCACAGAAATGTTGCTAAGATAATACAGGTTGTTTCCCAGACCAAGTTTTCACTGTTATTAATAGCTTACACTAGTATGGGTCATTTGTGACAACTGTAAACCAATATTAATACAGAATTACTAACTAAAGTCCATACTTAATTCAGATTTCCCTAGTTTTTAACCTAGTGCCCCTTTTCTAGAAGTTCTCAAGATTCTAGCCATGTGACATTTAGTTATCATGTCTTCTTAATCTTCTCTTGTCTCAGAATTTCTCAGACTTTTCGTTGTTTTCTATGACCTTGACAGATTTGAGAAGTGCAGGTCAGGTACATTATAGAATGTCCCTAAACTGGAAGATGACTGAGGGTTTTGGTCATGACTAGACTAGGGTTGTGGGTTTCAGTGAGGAGGACCAGAGAGACAAACATCATCCTCACTGCATCATGTTCAGAGTATAAACTATTGATGAATGTAAACTTTGACCTCCTGGCTGAGGTTGTGATTTCGGCACTGTGCCATTTCTCTTTTTCTCCCCTTTCCATACTGTACTTTTGGAAGTCACTATGTACAGTGAGAGTTGGACTGTGAAGAAAGCTGAGCACCAAAGAATTGATGCTTTTGAACTGTGGTGTTGGAGAAGACTCTCGAGAGTCCCCTGGATGGCAAAGAGATCCAACCAGTCCATCCTAAAGGAGGTCAGTCAGTCCTGGGTGTTCTTTGGAAGGACTGATGCTGAAGCTGAAACTCCAATACTTTGGCCACCTCATGGGAAGAGTTGACTCATTGGAAAAGACTCTGATGCTGGGAGGGATTGGGGGCAGGAAGAGAAGGGGACGACAGAGGATGACATGGCTGGATGGCATCACCAACTCGATGGACATGAGTTTGAGTAAACTCTGGGAGTTGGTGATGCACAGGGAGGCCTGGCGTGCTGCAATTCACAGGGTCACAAAGAGTTGGACACAACTGAGCGACTGAACTGACTGACTGATGTACAATTCATGCATCAGGAGTAGGAGTTATGCTCCCACCTCCTTGAGGACAAAAAACCCAAAGACAAATAATTTGGAGTTCCGTACAGGAGATTTGTCTATTCTCCCTTTATTTGCCTGTTTGCTTATTTAATCAATTATGTATATACTTATTTTATCCTTTGGATTATAATCTAATATCTTATTATTTTTATTATTTCACTTTATTTTTGTTGTTGTTACTCAAAATTGGCCATTGGGAACTCTTTCTCTTAGCTCCGGCTTCAATTTAACACATCCGCATTATTGTGGGATCTTTCTCTATTTTTTGAGCACTTCTTTACTTTCTGACACTTCAGGCACATCTTCAGATATAGCAGGATTACCTTTTATTTCTTTCCATGATGCTAAAATCAACCATTTGTCCTAGAAGACCCTATTATTTTTATTGGAGAATAGTATTAGAAAATGAGATTTGGTTGCCTATCATCCATATTATACATTTTTATTTATTGTCAATTCCTTGTACTGATGGTGATGTAGAACTAGGGCTCTCATACATTGTTGACAGGGATGCAAACTGGTACAGCCACTTTGGAAAACAAAATGGCATTTTATTACAAAATGAAACACACACTATTCAATGCAGAAAATGCCTCCTCCCCCATCCTCCTGCCCTAAGTTTTTAACCAAGTTAAAAGACTCAGTGGTATCCCAGACAGGAATACAGCCAGCACCTCAGCTAATACCTCTGGTCATTATGCAATCTCATTTGGCTAAATAGTTTCTCCCCAAATTACTTGAGATGACATAATTTTCTTCTCAACTGGAAAACATCTTATCCTCAGAAGATTTAGTTAAGCATTGAAATGTTGAAGAGAATCAACTCCTTAACATTAATATTTTTGTATTAAGTCTTCATATTGGAGACTGTATGTACTTAAAGTGTTAAAAGAGTTTCACTTCTGAGGAGGTTAATATGAAATATGTCATTAAGCAATTAGCCTTCAATCTTAAGTTCACATTTTCTTGTTTATTTGTAGAAACGGAACATGTGTTTTAGAAAAACATCTTGTCAACATCTTGACAGGTTGTTCTCATTCAGTCGCTAGGTCGTATCTCTTTTGTGACCCCGTGGACTGTAGCCTGCCAGACCCCTCTGTCCATGGGGTTTCCCAGGCAAGAATACTAGAGTGGGTTGCCATTTCTTCCTCCAGGGGATCTTCCTGACCCAAGGATCAAACCCACATCTTTTGCATTACAGGTGAGTTCTTTACCACTGAACCACCATGGAAGATCCTTTTCAGGTTAGAGACTGCCAACCTTAAAATTGCTAATATAATGAAGATGGCGCAGTTAAAGAAAATTCTCTATCAGGTTAATGTAATCACCAAAAGCACCACAGGAAGACAAGTATTAACTATTCCTAGTAATGAGTTCAGCCACAGATCTACCTAGTATCTTCACACTATAAAAGACTTCAAGAAAGACAGTAAGATTACAGCCAGCTCCCCACGTTATCTTAACCCACACTGTGCTAGACACACAAAAGAGAAATGCCATTTGGGGTTATGAGGACAACAGGAAGAATAATATTCAGCAGCAACTTGGCCCTACATGCAGCAACTTAACCTCTCTAAGCAAGTGGCATTTCTTCTACCAAAAAACCAAAGCAAATTTCAATCTTAACTAATCTTTATTAAGCTATTTATTATTGGCTTTCCTCAGAAACACGGTAAACATACCCAGGGACAGCATTTAGAATCTCTGTGCCTTGATAAAGGGCTTCTGACCTGTGCTGCCTTTAAGGAGGGTTAATTTGTCTACAGAGTTATGTAGAGTTAAGGACCTAGCAGAAACAAAGGAGATGAGAAAGAGGTGGCAAGAATATACAGAACTGTACAAAAAGGTCTTAATGACCTGGATAACCACGATGGTGTGGTCACTCACCTAGAGCCAGGATCTTGGAAATGTGAAGTCAAGTGGGCCTTAACAAGCATTACTATGAAAAAGATAGTGGAGATGATGGAATTCCAGCAGATCTATTTCAAATCTTAAAAGATGATGCTGTTAAAGTGCTGCACTCAATATGTCAACAAATTTGGAAAACTCAGCAGTAGCCACAGGATTGGAAAAGGTCAGTTTTCATTGCAATCCCAAAGAAGGACAATGCCAAAGAATGTTCAAACTACCACATAATTGCACTCATTTCACATGCTAGCAAGGTAAGGCTCAAAATCCTTCAAGCTAGGCTTCAATAGTATGTGAACAGAGAACTCCCAGATGTATAAGCTGGATTTAAAAAAGGCAGAGTAAACAGAAATCAAATTGTCAGCATTCGTTGGATCATAGAAAAAGCAAGGGGATTCCAGAAAAACATCTACTTCTGCTTCATTGACTACGCTAAAGACTTTGTGTGCATTACAACAAACTGTGGAAAATTCTTAAAGAGATGGGAATACAAACCACCTTACCTGCCTCCTGAAAAACTGGTATATGGTCAAGAAGCAACAGTTAGAACCAGACGTGAAACAATGAACTGGTTTCAAATTGGGAAAGAAGTACATCAAGGCTGTATATTGTCATCCTGCTTAATTAATTTCTATGCAGAGTACATCATGGGAAATCCTGGGCTAGATGAATCACAAGCTGGAATTAAGATTGTGGCAGAAATATCAACAACTTCAGATATGCAAATGATACCACTCCAATGGCAGAAAGTAAAGAGGAACTAAATAGCCTCTTGATGAAGGTGAAAGAGGAGAGAGAAAAAGCTGGCTTAAAACTCAGCATTCAAAAAACTAAGATCATGACATCTGGTCCCATTATTTCCTAGCAAATAGAAGGGGGAAAAGTGGAAACAGTTACAGATTTTATTTTCTTGGCTCCAAAATCACTGGAGACAGTGACTGCAGCCTTGAAATTAAAAGATGCTTGCTCCTTGAAAGGAAAGCTATGACAAACCTAGACAGATATTAAAAAGCAGAGGCATCACTTTTCCAACAAAGGTCCACATACTCAAAGCTATGTTTTTTCCAGTAGTCATGTACAGATATGAGAGTTGGACCACAAAGAAGGCTGAGCATCAAAGAATTAATATTTTTGAATTGTGGTGCTTAAAAAGACTCTTGAGAGTCCCCTGGACTGCAAGATGAAACCAGTCAATCCTAAAGGAAATCAATCCTGAATACTTAGTGGAAGGACTGATGCTGAAGCTGAAGCTGCAATACTTTGGCCACCTGATGCAAAGAGCCGACTTATTGGAAAAGACCCTGATGGTGGGAAGAGGGCAGGACAAGAAAGAGGTGACAGAGAATGAGGTGGCTGGATGGCATCACTGACTCAATGGACATGAGTTTGACCAAACTCCAGGAGATAGTGAAGGACAGGGAAGCCTGGTATAGTCCATGGGGTCACAAAGAGTCGGACATGACTTAGCGACTGACCAACAACACATAGAGTTACTATATCTCAGATATAGTAATTCGGACAGTCTCAACACTTGCTGTCCAAGCATAATGAATGGCACCTATTTCTACTATCAAAAGTATACCAGTTGGGAGGGCAAGATAACCCACACTTTTAGCTTACTGTCCTTATATGTTGGAATTCGTAGAGTGGAAAATCACTACTCTTGAACTTAGAAAACTTGAGTCTGAAAAACAGTTAGGTTATTTCTTATCTAAAGCTGGAGAGCCCAGAGTTTTCCCAAGGATGCTGCTGCTTTTTCACATAGTGTTTCATGGACTATGTGAAAACATGAAAATGCAAGAACTTTGTAAACCATAAGGGATGAAACAAATACAGTATTACAACAATGAAGCAAGTGGGTGGTAGCAAAAGTGAAAACTGCAATGGAATGAAAGAACTTAAAATGTTTAATAGTTTTTTGACCCAATGCCACACTTCTTCCCCAAAGCCAGGGGCTTCCCTGGTGGCTCAGAAGGTAAAGAACCTGCCTGCAATACAGGAGACCCGGGTTCGATCACTGGGTCGGGAAGTTCCCCTTGAGAAGGATATGGCAACCTACTCCAGTATTCTTGCCTGGAGAATCCCATGGACAGAGGAGCCTGGCAGGCTACAGTCCATAGGGTCCCAAAGAGTTGGACATGACTGAAGCGACTAAGAACACCATCAGATCAGATCAGATCAGATCGGTCGCTCAGTCGTGTCCGACTCTTTGCGATCCCACGAATCACAGCACGCCAGGTCTCCCTGTCCATCACCAACTCCTGGAGTTCACTGAGACTCACGTCCATCGAGTCAGTGATGCCATCCAGCCATCTCATCCTCTGTTGTCCCCTTCTCCTCCTGCCCCCAATCCCTCCCAGCATTGGAGTCTTTTCCAATGAGTCAACTCTTTGCATGAGATGGCCAAAGTACTGGAGTTTCAGCTTCAGCATCATTCCTTCCAAAGAAATCCCAGGGCTGATCTCCTTCAGAATGGACTGGTTGGATCTCCTTGCAGTCCAAGGGACTCTCAAGAGTCTTCTCCAACACCACAGTTCAAAAGCATCAATTCTTCGGTGCTCAGCCTTCTTCACAGTCCAACTCTCACATCCATACACGACCACAGGAAAAACCATAGCCTTGACTAGCCGGACCTTTGTTGGCAAAGTAATGTCTCTGCCTTTGAATATGCTATCTAGGTTGGTCATAACTTTCCTTCCAAGGAGTAAGCGTCTTTTAATTTCATGGCTGCAGTCACCATCTGCAGTGATTTTGGAGCCCAGAAAAATAAAGTCTGACACTGTTTCCACTGTTTCCACATCTATTTCCCATGAAGTGATGGGACTGGATGCCATGATCTTCATTTTCTGAATGTTGAGCTTTAAGCCAACTTTTTTACTCTCCACTTTCACTTTCATCAAGAGGCTTTTGAGTTCCTCTTCACTTTCTGCCATAAGGGTGGTATCATCTGCATATCTGAAGTTATTGATATTTCTCCCGGCAATCTTGATTACAGCTTGTGTTTCTTCTAGCCCAGCGTTTCTCATGATGTACTCTGCATAGAAGTTAAATAAGCAGGGTGACAATATACAGCCTTGACGAACTCCTTTTCCTATTTGGAATCAGTCTGTTGTTCCATGTCCAGTTCTAACTGTTGCTTCCTGACCATACTTCTTACTTGAAGTGACTCATCCTTTCCTCCTCTCCCCTCCTTCCTTTGTATTCTTCCTTTCAATATTTTTGAGTCCCTACTATGGATCAGGTACTATTCTAGTTGTTCTATGAAGAAAGGATACCAAAACCAAAAAATAAGATGCACCCTTTCCCACATCAATTAACCCATTCAATCATTTATTCTGTGTTCATTGAGTACTTACTATTATATTCCTAATACTTAGAGTATATATTTTTATTCCTTTAGAGCTTATACATCCTGCAATGAAATTTTGAAGTTTTATCCCAAGTATGCTCAACTCTTATGTCCTTTTTGCTTTTCCCTATGAACTGTATCATCTGTTTGAAATTTGATGTCCACTTTCTTTAATGATTTTGTTTGTCTTATTTGAGAGGCAAATGAAATTAAACTGAGTGAGTTTGTAATGGGGCTAAGAAAGAAATAACCTGCCATTGTCCATTCAGTTCAGTTCAGTCACTCAGTTGTGTCTGACTTTCTGCCACCCATGAACCACAGCATGCCAGGCCTCCCTGTCCATCAACAACTCCCAGAGTCCACCCAAACCCATGTCCATTGAGTCGGTGATGCCATCCAACCATCTCATCCTCTATCATCCCCTTCTCTCGCCTTCAATCTTTCCCAGCATCAGGGTCTTTTCCAATGAGTCAGCTCTTCGCATCAGGTGGCCAAAGTATTGGAGTTTCAGCTTCAACATCAGTCCTTCCAATGAACACCCAGGACTGATCTCCTTTAGGATGGACTGGTTGGATCTCCTTGCAGTCCAAGGGATTCTCAATAATCTTCTCCAGCACCACAGTTCAAAAGCATCAATTCTTCTGCACTCAGCTTTCTTTATACTCCAACTCTCACATCCATACATGACCACTGGAAAAACCGTAGCCTTGAGTTCAATTCAGTTCAGTCGCTCAGTCATGTCTGACTCTTTGCAACCCCATGAATCACAGTATACCAGGCCTCCCTGTCCATCACCAACTCCCAGAGTTCACCCAAACTCATGTCCATTGAGTTGGTGATGCCATCCAGCCATTTCATCCTCTGTCGTCCCCTTCTCCTCCTGCCCCCAATCCCTCCTAGCATCAGAGTCTTTTCCAATGAGTCAACTCTTCTCATGAGATGGCCAAAGTACTGGAGTTTCAGCTTTAGCATCATTCCTTCCAAAGAACGCCCAGGACTGATCTCATTTAGAATGGACTAGCCATTGTCCATCTGCTAAACTGAAGACTATACAGTTCTGTCAACTATAAATTAGCACTTGCTGTTGGTACTTGCTGTCTACTTCTATAAGGAGTAAATCTAAAATCCTTCACAATGATGACTATTTCTCATGACTGGCAGAAGCTTCACAAGAACAGCAGAAACCTTTTGGAAAAATATATGCTTGATTGCATGAACTCCCCCTTCACCAAAATCACACATATATACAGTCCTTCCCCCCTACCTCTTTGGAACAGTTTCACAGAGCTATCTGAGGCTGTGGTCCTCATTTTGCCTCAAATAAAACATAATTCACAATTCTCACATTGTGCATTTTTTAAAGTCAACCATCTAATCCAGATCTAAGCTTCTTGTGACCCCTAATCAAGAAGGAATGTTACCTTTAAAGAGTTGTCTTATTGATGCTAAGAGAATATTGCTTTTTATGATTGAGCAGGCATTCCTGCCAATGGGAAGTTCTGGTCAATGCATAATGCAGATAAACAATGCACAGTAGACTGGAGAGAAGAGGCCAGAGGACAGAGAAAAGTTTTCATCTGTGTCCCCATGCACTGTAGCCCATGGAGCTCCTTTGTCCATGAAATTTTCCAGGCAAGAAAACTGGAGTGGGTTGCCATTTCCAACTCCAGGGGATCTTCCCAACCCAGGGACTGAACCTATGTCTCTTATGTCTCCTGAGTTGGCAGGCAAATTCTTTTATCATTAGTGCCACTTGAGAAGGCCCAAATTTTTCTTGCCTTTCTACAAAATATAAATTCTATTTCACAACCACATATAGCAGAGTTTTCTCTAACAAGTATTTCTAAAGTATTTGGGGTTGCTTATACTTTTTCCTTTTCATACTGTTGAAAGGTCCATCTAGTCAAAGCTATGGTTTTTCCAGCAGTCATGTATGGATGTGAGAGCTGGACCATAAAGAAGGCTGAGTGCCAAAGAGTTGATGCTTTTGAACTGCGGTGCTAGAGAAGACTCTTGACAGTCCCTTGGATGGCAAGGAGATCAAACCAGTCCATCTTAAAGAAAATCAACCCTGAATACTCATTGGAAGGACTGGTGCTTAAGCTGGAACTCCAATACTTTGGCTACATGGTGCAAAGAGCCTGTTCATTAGAAGACACCCTGATGCTGGGAAAGACTGAAGGCAGGAGGAGAAGAGGAGGACAAAGGATGAGATGACTGGAGGGCATCATCAGTTCGATGGACATGAGTTTGAGGAAGCTCAGGGATGGTGAAGATCAGGGAAGCCTGGTGTGCTGCAGTCCATGGGGTCACAAAGAGTCAGACACGACTGAGCGACTGAACACTTCTTCCACTGGCCTCATTGTGTCCATTTTACTCTGAATTCTTTTTAAAAAAAATTTTAAATTGGAGGATAGTTGCTTTACAACGTTGTGTTGGCTTCTGCTGTACAACAGCGTGAACCAGTCGTTAGTATACAAATATCCCCTACCTCAACTCTGAATTCTTTATCTTTACCCTGTGACTCACAACTCTCGCTCTCACTTGGCCCACCTTTACTCCAGCATGCAATCATCCTCTTTTTCTTCAAACCCCCACTCCTTGGATGTACCTGAACACAAGTCCACTGACAATGTATATTGTAGGTTTGACTGTGAGTCTAGGCAAAGGAGGGAGAGGCAGCGTGGATATCAGAGGGTTTCACCTCTGACGTGCAGATGACTGAAACAGTATTATTCAATATCTTTGTGCTAAAAATCCTTGGACTGTCATCTTCAAAGGAGGGTCTCACAGGCACTGTTTTAACCTCAAGCTCCAGCTCTTCCGGGCAGGATTTGTCTTCTTCCCCAGGACTCCTTCTCAGATGTATTCCCCACCACATCCCCAACCCCACAACTGCACCTCCTTCCTCTTTCTCCCACAAAGCCCAGCTTTCTCTCAAAATTTTATTATGCAAAACACTTCAAACCCCTCACCTTGTCCGGGGTCCCTGTCCTTGACACTTAAAAGGCTCCTCTGAGTTTAAATATACGAAAAATCATTTTTCCTCATAAAAAATAGTGCTGCCAGTCATTAAAATAGAGACTTTCTGCCTACTTATTAAGCGCATTAAATAAATGCAATCCAAGGACTAATACTAAGAAATCACTTTCCTTTTATTGATAGTTCGAATTTGACCAAGTGTGAGCCTAGACAGCAAATAGGCCCGAATCCCACGGAAATCAACTTATAGAATCGCCACCAGAGGGCGGTAACACCAAAGCATTTGTATATTGCAGGACTATCCCTTCTCTCACCCACCACAGTAACCTAGCCCCTTCTGCTAAATCAAATGTTTTCCTCAGTCTACCTGCCTCAAGTGGTCGCTGCTGGGAACGTGAAACACCAAATGCAACATTATTAGAACATGGTTTGGGTTATTTGAGTTTTACACAGCATTTTTGGCCAACTTTATTGAAAACATGTTTTCATGAGAACCAGTCTTATTCCACCTACTGCCAGCTAAATTTATCTCCACAGAGTTTAACAACACGGAGTGATTAATTAGGGACCAAGCCATTTCCTGAGCACTTAACTGATTTTGTGACTGTGAGTCACCCTTGTTGTCTTAGCCATCTGTCCCTGAATAAAATGCATTTATTTATGCTTTCCGAAGTTTTTGATCTCTCTTTTTTTTCTTCTTTCAAAGGCGACACAGTTATTGGAAAAGCAAAGCTGTTTATTCCTCTTTCTTAAAAAAAAAAAAAAAAGCTTAAATTAAATCACAATGAAAGCAACCCCATTAAGAGCTAAGTCATATGTTACTTCTGCTCAGATCCCTCTAGTGGCTTCTCCTCTCTAAGCAAAAATCATTTCCGTACATGCATAAGGCCCATAGGGTCTGTCTAGCCCGTATACACACTGTCTTTTGCTTTCCACTCTCCCCCAGCCACCCGCCTTGCTAGCCAGTGTGCATGCTCCACCTCAGGACGTTTGGACCTGCTTGCCATTTTTCTTGGATCATCTTTCCTCACTGCTACCTGCATAACTATGTAAGTCTTCCTTCACTTCCTTCAAACGTCATCTTCTAAGTCTTTCCTGGCCACTGTACCTTAAATGAAAACCACCATTCACCCATACCTATGTGCACATTCACTCTCTCTATCCTTTTCCTTTTTTTATGTTTTTTACTTTAGCATTTCCACTAACATTCCATGCCCTTTAATTATTTATGTACTTTATTCCTTGTTACTTTACAAAAAATCATAAGCTGCCTAGGGGTAGGCTTTTTAAATATAGCTTCTTCACTACTATATTTTCAACTCCTAGAATAATATGTCGCACACAGTAGGAACTCAACAAAAGTTTATTGAAAGGATGAATAAACAAATTAACAACAAAAAAACAGAAATGCTCACTTCAGCCATCATGTCTGTTCCTTCTCATCAGCCACATTGCTACTTAATAATCATCTCGCTCCACACTAAGCAGCCGTTATTAGAAGTCATTCCCTAAGCCTTTTTCCTGATTTATTCCTCATAGCCTTCACCATTGTCAAATTTTATTCCTTAAATATTTGTTTACTTTAAATAAATAATTTATCTTAAACATCATGAGGGCAATAAATTGAAAAGGCAACCTACAGAATGGGAGAAGATAATTGCAGACCATCATGAAAATTAACAGAGGGGAACCTGACTAAAACAGGGTCAGGAGGCTAGAAGCAGAAGCTCTCATGTATGTACCACACAAGCCAATTCAGGGCCCAACAGGAAGAGATGTGCCTTGCGCCTCTGGCAGGAAGTGATAGTCCTTTACTATAGCTAGCAGGAGAAAGAGCTTTTCTCTGCCTGGCAACAGTTTTGCCAATGAGAAACAGTCACACCTCAGCCAATGAACTCTCAGCTTCCTCCCATGGACTTTTAGTTTATAATAGCCCCTCCCAATTTTCCATGCTTCTCAAAAAGGAGTTTTCTCTCTTTCGCTTTATAGGGTTTTTCACAGTTGTATGTCCCAATTTGCAATTCTCTACTGCTCCCAAATAAACCAGTTTTGCTGATAAAATAACTGGGCGTTTTTTGTTTTAGGTTAACACTATATATTTAATAAGGGGTTAATATCCAAAATATATAAAGAGCTCATTACAACTCAATAGCAAAAAGCCAAATAATCAGATTTTTTAAATGGACAGAGGGAAAATAGACATTTTTTTCCAAAGAAGACATTCAAATGGCCAATAGGTAATCAACTTCATTAATAAGGGAGATGCAAATTAAAATCACCATAAAGGATTTCCCTGATGGTCCAGTGGTTAAGACTCTGTACTTCTACTGCAGGGGGGCACAGGTTCAATCCCTGGTCAAGGATTGAGATCCTACATGCAGGGTAGTGAGGCCAAATAAAACATAAATAAGTAGATAAATGATAGATAGATTAAAAATAAAGCCACCATGAGATATCACTGAACACCTGTTAAGATGGCTATTATCAAAAATACAAGAGATAAAAAATGTTGGTGAGGATGAGAAGGAAAGGGGACCCTTATCCATTGTTGGTTGGAATGTACAGCAATAGTGGAAAATAATATGTGGTTCCTGAAAAAATTAAGTGAATTACCAGACGACTCAACAATCCCACTCCTGGATGTATATCCAAAGGAAATAAGATCAAAATCTCAAAGGGCTATCTGCACATCCATGTTCATTGTGGCATTATTTACAGTGGCTAATATATGAAAACAGGCTACATATCCATTAATGGATGAATGGATAAAGATGTGATGAATATACAATGGAATATTATTCAGCCAGGAGAAAAAAAGGAAGTCCTAACATTTGCAACAGCATGGCTGAAACTGAAGGACATGATATGAGTGAAATAAGCCAGACAGAGAAAGACAAATACTGTATGACATCACTTACATGTGGAATTTTTTATTAAAAAGAGTCAAGCTCATAGGAATAGAAAGTAGAATGGTAGTAACCAGGACCTGGGGGTGGGGCAGGGGAGGGAGTATGGTGAAGAAATTGAGATATGTTGATAAAAGGGTACATGCCTTTGGTTATAACATGAAGAGTTTCCGAAGACTGAGGGTATAACATAGTGACTATAGTTAACACTGCTGCATTGTATAGGGCTTCCCAGGTGACACAGTGGTAAAGAATCCACCTGCCAATTCAGGAGATGCAAGACATGCAGGCTTGATCCCTGGGTTGGGAAGATCCCCCAGTGTAGTAAATGGCAACCCACTCCAGTATTCTTGCCTGGAAAATTCCTTGTACAGAGGATCCTGGCTGGTTACAGTCCATGGGGTCACAAAGAGCTGGACACAACAGAGCCACTGAGAGCACACACACTGTATTACATATTTGGAATTCAGTAATAAAGTAGATCTCAACTGTTCTCAGATGCACACACACACACACATGGTAGTTATGTGAGGTGGTGAATGTGTTAATTAAATCCATTGTGGTCATCATTGCATAATGCATACCAGTATCAAAGCATCATATTTTATAGCCAAGAAATGGAAGCAACCTAAACGTTCATCAACAAAGGAGTGGATAAGGAAGATGTGGTACATATATACAATGGAATAATACTCAGCCGTTAAAAAGCATGAAATAATGCCATTTGTAGCAACATGGATGGACCTAGAGATTATCATACTGAGTGAAGTAAGTCAGAGAACAAATATTGTATGACACCCCTTATACGGGAAATCTAAAAAGAAATGATACAAATGAACTTACAAACTAGAAAGAGACTCACAAACTTGGAGAACAAACTTATGACTGTTGAGGGGAAGGATAGGGAGACGGGATAGCTAGGAAGCATGGGATGGTCACGTCCACACAGCTACATTTAAAATGGATAACCAACAAGGATCTACTGTATAGCACATGGATCTCTGTTCAATGTTATGTGGCAGCCTTTTTTGAAGGAGAGTTTGGGGAAGAATCGATACATGTATGTGTATGGCTGAATCCCTTCACTGCTCATCTGAAACTATATTGTTAACCAAATACAAAATAAGAACCTTAAATTTAAAAAGACATCATATAATCCACCTTTAAATATATGCAATTTTTATTCGTCAACACAAATTTTTTAAATGAAAAAAACCATTTTGCTAAGTGTAAGAAGCCAGTCACAAAGATGATGTACTGTGTGATTCCATCTATAGGAAATACCCAGGATAGGCAAATCCATAAAGACAGAAGGTTGATTACCGGTTTCTTAGGGCTCTGTGGTGTGGTAGTGGGGGTGTGGGATGGGTGGCTGTCACTGTGTACAGGATTCCTTTTGGAGTGATGAAAATGTTTTAAAATTGACTGCAGTGATGGCTGTACAACTCTGTGAATAGATTAAAAACCACTGAATTACACACTCTAAATAGGCAAATTGTATGATATGTGAATTATGTCTCAATAAAACTTTTATTTAAGAAAGTTAAAAAGACAGTACAACAAATCATGTATGCAAACCAGTCTATCTGTGAGTTAATTTAACTCAGTTATCAACTCAGACTCTGTTTATTCCCATTTACTAAGAATGTGTCAAACCCAAACAAGCTAGAAGAAGGAACTTGAGAATTTCTCATTGGGGTGAAAGAGGCAAACTTGAAAATCAATTAAAAATACTTTTAATAAGAAACCACAGTTCTAAATTGCCAAGGACTGAAAAGCAGAGGCTCAAATATAGGTCACAATCTAATCTCTTGAAACAAAATAAACCTATTTTTAGCTAAAGCTACTTAATCTTACTCTACTAACCCTTCTCTAAGAAAGTCCTAATATTGTTTTTTTATTTAAAAAAAAGAAGAAAAATTGTTGTTGTTGTTTAGTTGCTAAGTCATATTTGACTCTTTTGTGATCCTGTGGACTATATAGTCCACCAGGCTCCTCTGTCCATGGGATTTCCCAGAAAAAAATGCCGCCATTTTCTTCTCCAGGGAATCTTCCCAACCCAGAGATCAAACACGTATCTCCTGCACTGAAGGCAGATTATTTATGCAAATTTATTCTATCAAATTTAAAAGTGCTCTTAAAAAAAAAATTACTATTTATGTATTTGGCTGGGTCGGATCTTAGCTGTGGCACACAGGATCTTCAATCTTCATTGCAGCATATGGGATCTAGTTCCCTGACCAGAAATCCAGCCCAGGTCCCCTGTATTAGCAAGCACAGAGCCTTAGCCACTGGATCACCAGGGAAGTCCCAAAAGTGTTCTTGTTATAAAGCTACACATTTTTTAAATGCAGTACCAGACCCAGGTGGCTCAGTGGTAAAGAATCAGCCTGCCAGTGCAGGAGATAGAGGTTCCATCCCTGAATTGGAAAGATCCCCTGGAGAAGGAAATGGCAACCCACTCCAGTATTCTTGCCTGGGAAATCCCATGGACAAAAGAGCGTGTCAAGCTATAATCCATAAAGTCGCAAAGAGTTGGAAACTCCTGAAGCAACGGCATGCATGCACACCAGTTCAGGAAGAGATAAGTCAAAAAGAAAAAGTGAAAGTCGCGTCCGACTCTTTGTGACCCCATGGACTACACATACAATCCATGGAATTTTCCAGGCCAGAATACTGGAGTGGGAAGCCTTTTCCTTCTCCAAACGATCTTCCCAACCCAGGGATCAAACACAGGTCTCCAGCATTGCAGGTGAATTCTTTACCAGCTGAGCCATAATGGAAGCCCAAGAATATTGGAGTGGGTAGCCAGGGGATCTTCCCGAACCAGGAATCGATCTGGGGTCTCCTGCATTACAGGCGGATTCTTTACCAGCTGTGCTATGACGGAAGCCCAAATCAAAAAGAACAGAAGAGAAAATTCTAGACACAAACTTTTGCTGTTCAGTTGCTAAGTTGTGTCCAACTTTTTGTGACCCAGTGGAACGTAGCCCAGCCAGGTTCCTCTCTCCATGGGGTTTCTCAGGCAAGAATGCTGGAGAGGGTTGCCATTTCCTTCTCCAGGGGATCTTGCTGACCTAGGGATCAAACTCACATCTCCTGGCACATACACCATTGGCACATGTATTCTTTAACACTGAGTCACCTGGGAAGCCCCAGAAATAAGCTAGGTGGATATAAAGTTTTACTATATGTTAAAAGTGATATTTGAAATTAAATCATTTAACCAACTTACTAGCCAATGGAGCTACCTAGCTAAAAATATCAGGAGAAATACTCTTGGTTGATACCATTTACCAAAGTAAATTCTAAGTGAATGAATGAAGCTATGATAGCTCTAGGAGGGAATATTTTTCTTCTCTTAGAGTAGAGGAGACATTTCTAGGAATACACACAAATTCAAATTTTTAGGAAAAAGTAATATCTTTGGCTACACAAAATTCAGAAAATTCTACAGGTAGGAAATTCACAGGACTATCTCTTGCTAGTCTTTTATATGATACCATCTGATTAAAAATATACATATGTAATATAAAAGACAGTGTTTAGAATCTTAGTATGTAAAGAACTCTTACAAATCAATAAAAAAGATAAATGTTCTAAAAGACATGTAGGCAATTCATAAAAGAGAGAGCAAGGTTTTAGAAAAAAAGTATGAAAAAGAATTCAACATCACCAGTTTCTAAATATACAATTTTATGTAAACATTCAATTAAAAATAACAATGAAGTTGGAGTGGTTTTTTTTTCTGAACAAATTAGCAATTCTGTTAAAATATAAAGGCATATTTTTTAGGCAGGGGGCAGAGCATTCTCAAGAACTGCTGAGCAGGAAGACGCGTTGGCACCATGAAACATGTGTTTACTCTTCAACCCAACTTTGCACTTCTAGAAAAGCATCTTAAAGAGCTAATTAAGGATCTGTACAAAGACTGACTCCTCCCTCACATCCACACAGCTCTCTTTCTCATCTCCTTTAGGTCTGAACTCAGATGCCTTTTTCACAGTGAGGTCTATGTCACCCAATCTGACATTGCAAGGACCCACATACTACTTATACCCCTCCCCTTCTGTATTTTCCCCTATGGCACCTGTCATATCATGTATTTTGTTTTTATCTAGCTTTTAATTTTCTTTTCCCACTGAAATGTGAGTCCTATGTATGGCCAGAGATAGTCCTACATTTTACGGCTCCTGACACATGATTTGGGGGTTCTCCTTTTTAAAAAAAAGTGTTTTCCAAAAAACATCACATTTTAAGAATCTGATAAATAAAATAAATACTATAAAATCTAGAAAAATGATAATGCTGGTAAATTAAAGCTCAGCATTTGAGTTGTTTTATTATTGGCTGGATTTCGAAAGATATTCCTAAAGGCAAGTATGGGAATAACTGATGTACCTTCACTTTTCTGTAGTTCAAAAAGTTCATCCACTCATTCATTATGTTTTGTAGATTACTAAAATACAGTTCACACACCATAATATGCATTTCAAGAGTCCAGTTCAGTAGTTGATAGCATAGTCAACAAGGTGTTCAAACATCACCACAATCAATCTAGAATATCTTCATCACCCAAGGTAAGTCTGCAGCATACTTTTCAGGTGATAGACATTGAGGTTGCTTCCTCTTTTCATTTGTTTGTTTGATTTTTTGTTTTCTGTGTTTTCTTATTGAGATGAAATTTACCTTCTGCACAATTCACCTTTGCGAAGTGTGCAGTCCACTGGTTTCTAGTATATTCAAAAGCTGTGCAACTATCGCAACTAATTCCCCACCATTTTCATCACCCCAAAAAACAAGCCCATACCCATGAGCAGTCATTCTTCATTTCCTCTTCCCTCAGCCCCTGGCAACTACATATCTACACTGTTTCTACGGCTTTGCTTATTCTGGATATTTCATACAGATAGAATTATATTTTATATGGGCTTTTGTGACTTTTTCCCACTTAACATGATGCTTTCAAATTTTATCCATGTTGTAGCATTTATTGATACTTCCTCTCTTTTTATGGCTGAAAAATATTCCACTTTATGGATAGACCACTGTATCCATTCATCAGTTAATAGACATTTGGATTGTTTCCACTTTGGGGCTATTATGAATAATGCTGCTATGAGCATTTGTATACAAGTTTTTGTGTGATATATGTTTTCATCTGTCTTGATATATGCTTAGAAATGGGTTTGCTGGGTCAGATGGCAACTCAGTGTTTAACACCTTGAGGAACTTTCAAAATTTTCTATAGTGGCTACACCATTTTACATTCCCCCAGAAATTTACAAGGGCTCTGACTGTATCCTATCCTTGCCAACACTAGTTACTGCCTGTCTTTTTGTTTCTAGCCATTCTAGTGGGTGTGAAATGAAAGCTCATACTGGTTTTCGATTTCCATTTCCCTGATGTCTAGTGATGTTGAACATCTTTTCATGTGCTTATTGGCCATCTGCACATCTTTGGAGAAATACCTATTCAGAAGCTTTGTCCATTTCTCAACTGGATTGTCATTTTACTATTGAAGTGAAGTCAGTGGACAGAGGGATAACTTGATCTGATTTACATTTTACAGGTTGACTCTTACGGCTCTGTTGAAACTAGTCTGAAGTGGGGTGGGGAAGGGCAAAAGCAGTGAGACCAGTTAGGAGGCCAGAGCAATAACCCAAATAAGACCATAGTGACTTGAACCTTTGGTAGTAGCAAGAATATAAGACATGTTTTGACGCAGGATACATGTTGTAGATAGAAGCAACATGATTCCCTGATGGAGTACCTGGGCGATATGCAGTAATGAGATGTTTTGAAATACTCCAGGTCTTTTGTTCTGGAGAAACAGGAATAATAGGAAGTGTCAGGAGCTTTGATTCTGGACATGCTAAATTTGAGATGCCTGTTAAGCATCCAAGTAGAGAGATGATATTGGCAGTCAGATGCACAGTTCTGGGATTTAGTGAAGTCTAGGCTAGAGAAACACACATGAGTTAGCTGCTTAGAAAGGTAACTAAAGCCAGGAAGTAGCATGAGATCATCAAGTCTGATACAGAATAGAAAAGATTTTTGTTGAACAAATGATGTTTACTATTTATCTATGATTTACATATATAGGTGTTATAAAAGCATCTAGCACTAGCAACCCACTCCAGTATTCTTGCCTGGGAAATCCCATGGACAGAGGAGACTGGTGGGCTATAGTCTCTGGGGTTGCAAAGAGTCAGACATGACTTAGCAAATAAATGATAAAGGCAACATAAATTTCACATTTGATCTGTGGGAAGTATATTAACCCTGTAGCTACTTATGCCTCTAATTAGCTTTCATAAATATGTTTTATGTGACATCTCACATTCATCTGTCAAAGGGGGGTCCAAATAGTCTCATCTTCACACAGCCTGTGTACCTGTCTTATAATCTCAATCTCCCCTTATTGATAAGCTACAGAAAAAGAGGAGATAAATATTGATGTTAGTTGTTTAGGGGGACCCTTGGTTTCAGAGCCTCTAACTAAATGGCCTCAGAATGACAGAAAACATCCATAAAAGAGGACACAGGCACAAGTAAAGTGAATAGATTACAGAGGTGTAATCTAAGGTGTAGATTAAGTTCATTCGACTCATTTTCATCAGCAGCAAGCGGATTTTAGCAAGAGCATCACCAAGAAACCCCAAATGGTTAGGCTGCAGCAATGATAGAACTGCTGGAGAATTCTGGATTTGTCAGCAGGACAAGCATAATTTTGGGGGCAGGGCAGTAAAAATCATTAAATTTTACAGAATGTGGTAGCAAAATTTGTTTTTCAACTGCAGATGACATTAAAGTATTGAGACAGAAGCATAGATGTACATTTATGCTTTAAATTATTAAATGAAATAATTATCCAGCTAAGATCAAATTGATAATCTTATTTAATTATTCTGAGGACAGAAAGGGAATGAGCAACTTTTAATAATATCTAGTAATTAATTTGTAAGTATACAAAACAGCTGTAACTATTCAATTTTAATAGATAAGTCAACAGTAGCTCATCACTATTGATTTATTTATGCCAAGTCTTTAAGTGTGTCCTTTTCCAAGTGAGTAATTTCAAAGATTAAGACCACTTTGCCTATATGCTCAGTATTGAAGATGAATCCTTATTCCAAAGTGAAAGTGAAAGCTGCTCTGTTGTGTCCGACTCTTTGCAACTCCATGGACTTCATGGAATTCTCCAGGCCAGAATACTGCAGTGGGTAGCCTTTCCCTTCTGCAGGGGATCTTCCCAATCCAGGGATTGAACCCAGGTCTCCCACATTGCAGGCGGATTCTTTATAGCTGAGCTACCAGGAAAGTGGTCATCTATTAATTCTGCACTGTGCTTCATAACTACAGGGAAATGAATTGAAATTTATTTTCTACCAAGTTACACTTTTTTAAAACATGGGGAAATGCTTGAAATTTAAACTCTTTGTAACTTTCATTTGTTTTAAAGAACAAAGAGGTGTTTTCTACTTCTGCAAAAGCAAAGAAAAGATGAAACTTGACTGATAACCTAAATAGAGATTTCTGAGAGCCATTGTAGGAAGAAAAGAAAATAACTTACAAATTATAATTACTGGATACTGGATAAAACATTTTTATTTACATTTAACTGACAAAAATAATAGGCAGGCATTAAAAAAAAAAATCTCAAGACAGAAGATACTATGTTTAAATAGCAGGTACATGATTTCTCAAGACACATCAATTCTCAGTCCCAGAGTAGGTCTCTCAACGCACCCAGCATGTTTTTTTGAATGAATATGCATGTGTTCAACCCCTTGAACCAGAAAGGCTTCCTTGGGAACTGTTTTTCTCTTACAGGCATTTTATAGTTATGTTGTATTACCCAATTTCTATTAAGAATTTAATTTCATGCTTAGTTTGACAATGCAATGAAATAGCTAGCTCAGTTTCTTTATAATCTAACTGCTTCAATCCACCTTGAAAACATCAGATCGTCCCCAAATGCTTTGTGTATAAGGGGGACACATTACTCCTTAAGTGGTACTTAAGAATGTGTGCATTCTTTTATGCAGTGTACAAAACAACTCTATAGAATACGTACAGCACTATTTTCAAGTGTTGACTTTTTCTTTCTTTTTCAATACAGCAAATTCTTGATTAACCATGCCCCACATACCCAGCTCCAGCCCTGGAATGTTAGCAAAACTGTAAGTAGGAACTGGAGTTCTCCCAGTTACACGTTTCCTGAATAAATATAGGAACTACAATAAATATAGGTTCAAAACTAGTCAAATTCTCCAAATTTGATTAAGATTATCCAAACAAAAAACTTGGAAAAGAAATCTGCTGGTCTCCTGTCCAAATATAATGCATCCCACGATAGTAATACCATATAAGAATTTTTGTTTAATAATGTACACAAAAGTCTTTGTTCAACGGTAAATGACAAGCTTTATTTTAAAGGAAATCATCCTCGGGCAACCCTGCTGGAGGAAAGAAAAAAAGAGAAAAAGAGATTCATCCTCATCATATGTATATAACTGCATTCTAAAGCAGCCTCGGGGATTTTTCACATCAAGTCTGGGGTCATGTGTCATTGCTCTACTCCAGGAGCGTGGCCACATGAAAGCAGATTGCAACGCATGAGTCATTATACACTGGGATTTTTGCGAATAAGGTACTTCGTGAGGAAGAATGTCAAAAGAACATTTAAACACACAACTTATATTCATCTACAGAAATACTGATTTCCCAGTTGTGAGTTAATTACAATACTTGGAAAATGCTAAAATCCTCATAAATATTTTGAGTAAATTATGGTGCAAAATCTGAATTTTGAAAAGGCACATTTTCATGACATCTCCTAAGCATTTCTGAGAGCCTAAAGCTATTAACTTCATGAAAACTTTTCAATCTCTAGAAGGGTCTTCATCAAGAAGATACCCCAGAGGTAGATTTCTGGGGGACCATAAGAAAAATCTGCAGATTCCTAAGTGGAGGAAAAGAAACAACTATGAAATGTGGAACCAACTGAGAACTCACCGAGGAAGGGATGATGTGTGATGGGGTGGCTCAAAATATCACATGCTTCTATAAACTGCTGGAGTACTTTCTTCACTCTACTTTGAAACATTACCATCTCTGCGAATGGGTTCCAAGGCACACCCTTGTAACAACGCAGCTGCAGCCTTACGTGGTAACTGCACTGGCCAGGCATGGATGTGTTCCAGATGTCGGGAGAATAATCACCATCCTTCATTCTCTCTAGGGAAGAGCATGAGCAGGCCACTTTCCCCTTACACATCCCAAGATGTCAGCACTAAGAAACCTGATCAGTAGGAGCAGTACGGTGGGTGACTTTGGAATAAGAAGAACCTCAGGATATGGGGCAGACTAGGAGGATGCCTCTGAGCCAGGAGAGGAGGCCAGCAAACATCACAGGTTTAATGGACCCCAAGGGCATTAGGGGATGCAGAAGGCTGCAAAAACCAAAGTGAGAAAGACCTTGTTCTTGGGAAAGGAGGTGGAAATTCACACTTCCTTTCCTTCAAACTGCTCACACTGAGGCAGGAGATAGATGGGCCCCCGACTGAACAATCTCTTCCCTGTGGACGAAACTCCGTAATAGCAGAAGCTCCATAAAAGCAGGATGATGAAGGAGGCTGAGCCCTGCCCAGACAAGAGATAAAAAGACCACATACTTCTCATTCTTGAAGTGAAGGACACCTCCCTGACTACGCAAGTCTCCTTGGAGGTCAAAAAGGGAGAGGGCATCACCTCATAGTAAGTGATGCTGACTACCCAAAGGCCTCTTCACTAGAATCTATCTTGACTAAGAGATGAGCTCACACACGTGGGAGGACCTGAGACATATCAACATGGACTAAAGAACTGGGCAAGTCAAAATGATTGGCCACAGGAAAACCGGCAGAAATGCCCCATAAAAGTGATCCAAACCACCACGAGGGCATGACTCTCTGAGCCCACCTGTGTGTCTATCCACACGTGCTGGACTCTTTTTCCTAATAGATACTTTGTTTCACTACTTTCTATCTTTCTGGGAATTGTTTTTCTAAAAGCCAAAGGGCCAAGGCCTTGTCACTGAGCACTAGTCTAGTGACTAGGATTCCGTGTTCTCAACCTCCACAACCTGACCTCAATCTCTGGCCAGGAACCAAAGCCCTGCTTCAGGTTGTTGCAGACCAAGGCCACTCGAGATCAGCACGACCCCAGTGCCAAGACCCAAATCTCAGGCAGGTACCTTGAGTATTCAAGGTCAGCTATGTTAGGGTTTGGCATTCCTAATATTGTTTCTGTGGGAAAAGCGTTTCAAGATGTAAGCCAGTTGTTTGGAACATGATAGAAAATTTCTTTTCTGGGCAATTCTTTATGTGCATTCTCAGTTTTAGAATATTATTAATGTGCTTTGAATTTCCAAAATATATTATAACATATAAAGGGAGAAAAAATGAACTTTTTATGAGGATGAAAAGTGCCGAAGATTTGGGTTACCAAGGTGAAACTTTTGTACCATACATTCATATCAAGCAATACTTCTTACCGACATTTATTTCTTAAATAATACTGAAGTTTATTACTTACATGACACTTAGGTGCTGCAGAATAAATGCCCGTTTCAGACACTTAGCAAATCCAATAACCTATCATTTCGATAAACCATTCCATTAGTAGCCACATTAGTGTTTCCAACACATTAGTCTTTCCATTCCACAAATACTCTACATGAAGGACTTTATATCATCCTGGAAAAATAATCAAGAAGCAATGCTGGAAGACTACACATTAAAGCTACACTGGTTATTTAAAATGTGTACAAGCAACAAAGGAACTTTTGCAAAATGTAGTATTAACAGTATCTCCATCTTAGGAAAAGAAAAGCTATTACAAGCCAACTACACATCCAAAATGGTACCTTACAACTTATTGCTATTATTCTGATGCAGGACAGATTATTGCTTAAAACTGCACATTTCAGAACACCAAGAAATTTTCATTGTTTTGGTTACCATTTATGCAAATCAACATCAGAATAAAGACTTTCAGTTAAAACTTTTGTGTTAAAAGTGAAGTTTATTACAATACAGTAAGTGCAAATGTTATTAAAAATGCTGGTTAAAATCATAAAGTGTCTATACAATTTTTCTAGTATAAATATTGGAAATAACAACTTTAACAATTCTGTAAGTACACAGTACACTGAAAACATAAAATCACGCACAAAGCTAAGTATCACTGCACATTATCATTTTAGGTATCACTCTTCTGATCCCAACATCATTCCAGAATACGAAGGGGTTACAAACATCAAGGTTTCAGTGTTTTGAATGTATGTCAGTTATCACACATTAATAATGCTTTAAAATCATTGCTTATATTCTAATCAAGTGGTTCTAGTTCCAATAATCCCTTTTCTCAATAGGTCTTGGACAAAAAGTTGAGCTAGAAAAACTGAGATTACAGAACCTAGCATCACACTAATTCTCAATGATTCATTTAAAAGTAGCATAACGTGTTATTAAAAGTCCTATAGGACGTGGAAGACAGTAAGTACATCACATGGAAATACAATTAAGCAGCTCACCCTCTGCTTGCTTACTTGGCTCCATGTCTCTGTAGAAAGGAGAAGCCGAGCCATAAAGAAGTGTGGGCCAATCAGAACCGCTGGGAGTGTGTTTAGGGGGTTTAGGGGGACTGGTGAAGGTGGGGGGAAACAGCACAGGGAAATAACTGGGGAGAAATGTCAGACTATAAAGGGAAATTAAACAGTATTACTAGTCCACTCCTCCCCATCCTGCTGAAGCAAGGGACAGCTCCAGTCCAGCCTCCATCCACTGTCTCCCAGCAGGGGCTCTGTTCCCCTCCACTGTGAAGACAGCATTTGCTTTTCAGACAATGTGAAGCCATGGCTGTTTGCTATTGAGAACACTTCACAAACCTGAGGAACAGCCTATAAATTATAGGTTTGGACACTGCACAAACATCAAGGAGAATCTGAACTAGGCCTCAACATGAGGGGAAGGGGAAACAGCTTTTACAAGCCGCTAATGCCCACACAGGCTAAGTGGTTCCGCCAAGGGGACGGCAATGCTTATTTCTTCATGAACATGCTTCTCAAACTTTCATGTGCATTGGATTCACATGGGATCTCACCAAAGTGAGCTGGGTTGGGGCTGGGGCCACAGGTTCTGCATTTGTAGTTAAGCTCCTATGGACCACACTTTGAGAAGCAAGAGTCTGCAACACAAAGAGGGGGCCACCTCCTTCTCTCTGGGCCACGAGTATATGTTGGAAGTCCTGAGGAGAGTTGAGATAACCCCAGTGTTATGGACCCACCCAAGCACATCCCTGGGCTGCAGATGGAGATGTGGCACACTGAGTGGGCAATGTATGTTAACATATTTTCTGACAGCACCATACTATGACTATATGAACAGCTGAACAACATAACTCAACTTGAGTGAATGGAGAAGTCTACTCGTTGGGAATAAAACTAACCTTTTCCCCCATGTAGTCCTCCTTAAAGTGATTACATGATTACAAAGGTATAAAAAAACAGCGTATTAAATTTCATAGTAAAAGGCCACATGTGCACACATATACATACAACATGGATTCTAAGAAATTAAATGCATTTTTGTCAGGATAAAACACGGGCTACCACTGCTCCCAGCTAAAATCATCTCCTCTTCCAAATACAAGGAAGAAACCTTGAATTGTAAGGAAAATCACTGCATTGCCTGCCAGCACCAGGCCACAGGCTCCCCATTTGATCTGAAACACAAGAGGATTAAAAAGAGGATTAAATCTTTACTTTATACTGTACTCTTTGCAAACATTATTTTTTGCATCAGAAACAGCCAATGAAATACTAAATAAAACTGCTAAAAGGCTTAACAATGTAATAGGCAGGAGACAGTTCAGTAATTAGTCCAATCACTTTGTGACGCTTGTTAATTAAGTCTGGTATCATCCGTAACATTTTCCCCATTAGACATACTTCTCTACGTGTTTTCATGAGACAATGACTGCCTTCAGTAAAATACACAAAGCAAGATTAGAAAGGGTCCAATTACAATATTGGTTACCGGAAGTCCTGGATAGATTGCCTTTTTTCATGAAAATAGGAATTGGAGAGTTACAGACTGATTTGTTTCTTTTCCAGGCAAAAGATTTTAAATAATACTCGGGATACAACTAAAAAGAGCTTTCCAGCGTGGCAGATGGTTTTCCAGAGGCACAGTTGGGGATGAGAGTACCCTCTAGTGGGCATATTTTGTTTTAACAAGCAGAGAACATCAGTGAAAATTTTTTCATAAAACATGATGCAGCATTTGAAAGGTAAAAATAGAAATCCTTAAAGAAAAATTTAAGAAGTACTAGTCTAAGGCACAAGAGGGATAAGATCATGACAATCTTACATTGAAAAACCTTCCATGCTTCTGTTATCTAAAAAGAGTTCACACTGGCCTGGCATTCCAGACCTTCCCCAGTCAGGCTTCCCCAGCCTTTCTAGCCTCAATCTCAACCTCTCCCTTTTTGCTCCATCATATTGGACTACTCTTTAGTCCATACATTTCATTTTTGCATTTGAGAACCATTCCATATGATTGTCTTTTCTACTTTAATCAAAATAGTATTTATCCATAGAAGCCACACCAAATACCAGAGGTTAATTTCTCTCCTTGGTGCACCTATGGCATTCTGATCATGTTTTAATGACCACATATAGTACACTTATGCTATACTTACCCATCAGGCTAATTTCTGTTCTTTTGAGAACAGAGACAGTATCTAGTTCTTATTCCGAGTGCCCTACAAATAGCATATGCTGTTTACTGTACGAATAAATAGCACTTGTGTAGGTCTGATATTCAACGTCCCAAATAAGAGTCTCATGAAATTGAAACAGTATGTAATTAGGGGAAATAAAAGCAAACAGTATGGAAGACAGTGAATATCAAAGAACTGAATAAATTATACCCATAATGTGTATTTTGGAGATAAAAACTTTATATTGGATACTGATTAAATAAAGTGCATATTTATGGCAAGACAAGAAAAACTTAAACATAAAATTTTCTCTTCTTGTTCAGGCCTCCTCCCTCCCCTTTGTGTACTTTGCATCTGTATTAACCAGACCTCCTTAGGAGATAACATTGCTTCCTAACACACCTTCCTAATCTCATGAACGTCATAACTGCTTAGGAGATAATCTTTCTTCTTAATGATGTAGTGGGCCATGACGACCCACTGCTCACTTCATACATGCCAATCTGGATTGCGTAAATGGCCAACAGTATGCCATCTGACATATAACCATTTGTCTCTAAAACTTATGCAGCTGTGGTTTGATCTCTTACAGAAGGAACAGTCATCTCCCAGGGTATGATCCTCAGGTTAGGGGAAATAACATTTTCTATTTCTTTGATTGAGTGAGTGAGTCATTTTCCTCATTGACAATATGAAGATGTCATATTACTCACTGTATCTTCCAGTAGCTATATAGCTTTCCCTCAATATGTAACTATTGTGTTGAGAATTATGTCCATGATCCTATTTGCAGAAGAATTGGGTATGATGTTGTGATTTATATTAAAAAATATATATTTGATCAGTCCCCATATTCTGCAAAGAGCTTCTAAAATCCTTGCAACTTCGTAAGTGATGAGAGTGACTATTTTTATGGTGGAAACCTCTGATTTACAGCCAGTCAGTCAGAAGCATGAGACTTGTGATTGGCATCTGAAGAGGGAGGTAGTCTTGTGGGACTGAGCCCTGAACCAGTAGAATCTGTTGCTGTCTCCAGGTAGATGGAATCAGACTTGAGCTGAATTGTAGGATACTCACCTGGTGTGGAAGAATTGCTCCTTAATGGTGTAGGGAACAACCCGACCCCCACCCCCCGCCACCACACACACACATACACACACTGGAATTAGGTGACCAGGACCCCTTTTGATATTTATTTTGGAACTAGAAAAGTATTGCTACATGAGACTCTAGATTGCCCTACAAGAAGAGGCAAGGATTTCAGAATACTTCCAGAAAATAGCTTACAACAGAAAAAGCAAGAAATCACTTGGTCTGGCTAAAAATCGCAAGAGGAACAAAGAAAGCATTCTGAAAGCATGCGCAAGATACTGATAGGTAGATCTAAATCAGGGGAATACAGAAACTAAAAATATGTCTGGCTTTGAGTATGACGTCTAAGCAGTGGAAATGAAACTGTGGTTCCAGACACAGGCCTGTGAAGTAACCTCAGCGATAGCTGGGCAGAACAATAGACAAGACTTACCACAGACACACGAGCAAGAATAACAGGAAATCCAAAGGCAGAAACAACAATTCCTGTAGTGAAAAAATAAGCCAGTTCCCGACAGGCGCTACTTGTTGCATCGGAGTCGTATGTTGCTCGTTTGGCAATGAAATGGGGGATGGGAGAGATGGCGTGGAAAATCAGGACAAACAAGGGCCAGTAAACGCTGTTGGTCGGACCCAGGAGAAACCCAAAAGGGAAAGTTAGTTACATCGTAATTAAAGATACACTCCTGTTTCAAAGTTTATATTATTCTAAATGTCTAGGTCAACAATTATTTATTCAGTTGTCAACATTAGTGCATGAGATGATTATTTTCCAGGAACAGCTGATGATTAAGTAGTGATGATTAAAAATTACCAGTACATTAATACGCAGACAGCTTATACTGTGTTAAGAAACAATGACACAATATAAAGTCTAGAATCTTCATGGTTTTCTGTGTTACTGAGCTGTAGTTTCTTTAGGGACAGAATCCTAACTTAGTCATCTTTGCTTTCCATATAGAACACAGCACAGTGCCTTGTACATGTTCATTCAGGAGAAATTATCTGAGTGTGCACAGGTTGGAAACCTTTCAATTTCTTGGAGTAAAACTCAAGATTCCTTGCCCTGGACTACAAAGCCTCACATGATCTGGCCAACTTCTTCCATTCATTCCGTGCCATCTTCCCTCATTTGCTTCATCTGTAGCCACATTAGTTTTTCTATTTCTTAAAGACTCCCTCTACCTGGAATGCCCGCTCCTGACTCATTGACCTGATAAACTTATTTATCCACAAAGTCTCAGGTTAAGGACAACCTCTTCTATGCAGTTCTCCCTGACTTTACCAGGGAAATTCGGGTTCCCTTTCTGGACGCTCTCACTGTACTTTGTACACATCTCTCCTGACTGGACTGTCTGCCTGTCTCTTACTCATAACTAGAACTGCAAGCTCCCTGAGGACAGGATTGTGTCTCATCATTCTTGTATCCTCAGCTGGTCTGGAGGAAGTCTTCAATAAATTCTCATTAAATGAACACATCAATTTTGAAAAGAGCTTTTCTCTGTACAAATACAATTAACTAAGGGACTGGCTTTGTAATTTGGGCTTCATTAATTCATTCATTAGAGCTTGGTGCTAAATTGACCAAATTCTCTAACACCCATACTAATAGTGACAAAGACATAAAAAGAATAGTTCTTTCTGAAATAACTTACCCATAATCCTCTAAGGCACATCCCAGCATCAGAAAAGTCAGCCCAATAGCCCCACTGAAAGATAAGGCCACAAGAGCTGGGAAAAATAAAATCAAGAGTTATAGGTTCCAATGGTTATCAGGGACTGGGGGAGGGGGAGAGGAATGGAGAAGGATTCTTCTGGGATGGATGAAATGTCCTGGAATTAGAAAGTAGTAATGGTTGTACAACCTTGTGTATATATTAAAAACCACTGAAAGAATTTTTAGAGTGTAAAGAATTTTACACTTGAAAAAGGCTAATTTTTGATATGTGAATGATAGCTCAATTTTAAATTTTTTAACAAAAAAAATTGCTTATTTCATTGAAAGAGATTTCCTTATTTCATTGGTTGATGTTACATTTGACTAGCAAATGACAGCCTATGTCTGTTACTCTTAAATCTTCAGGTGGAGAAAGAGCTCAAGCCTTTCCAGGACTCAGCCCCTGTCTAATGTATGAATTCCCTAACACCCATACTAAGAGGCCAGACAGCCAGTTGATACAATACCAGTGAAGGGAAACTCACTATCTCCTGAGGCAGATTATTTCATTCTGACAATTTTCAAATGCTGAAAACCCTCTTTCCTTAAACTGTACCCCAAACTGTCTCCCTGTAATATAAACCCTTTGATCACTGTGCCTCCCCATACCACAGGGCTTCAAGTATTTGAAGATTACTTTCATGTCTTCCTAGAAAATTCTTCCCAACTAGTATCCCCTGAATATCGATTCCCTGCATCTGTTGGACACTAATCTTTGAGGAGGTAGAAATGTGTTTGCTTTGTCCACTGCTGAGTGAGAGAATAACAGAGTTGTTTAAAAAATCTTGCGCTGCTCTGGGTCACCAACATGGGTTCATGTTGGTAACTCTGTCCCTGACTGGTTGTGTGACTGTGGTAGAAGCTGAACCTCCTTAAACCGGATTATGCAGCTGTAAAATGGGAATAACGATGCCAACTTATTAGGGAATTTATGGGACTCAAATGAGATAACCTATATAAAGTGACTGGCAAAGGCAGGAGCTCAGTAAGCAAATGCTGATATAAGTATATGCTCATTTTAGCAACGGTCTTCGGTAAAGGTAGCAATCACAAGCACCGGACACTGAATTATCCGAGTACTCCTCTGAAAAAAAATCCATAATACTCAAAATTAGTCATTAGGTAAACCAATTAACATTTTGATTGCTTCCTTTTACTTTAAGAGGCAATCTGGGGAGACTTTTATGGGAAGATACCTAGGTGATTTTTAAAAACATCTGGGAGCATACAGATGTTAGAGGACAAGGAAGGACAGTCAGTTTTATATATTTTTCCATTTAGTACATGTCACTTTTGGGGGGAAAAAATGGACAAAAGTAACTTTTCCCATATTGTTTCACTACAGATGATCTTTTCCTCATCGGTTCTGTCCCCTGCCTGTGCCTAACCACCTGCACCACTCTGTCCTACAGGAGACCATTCAGAGCTATGAACCATAGACCTCTTCCTTCTGTTCTGGGACACCAATCACTCAAAGTTCACAATTGTATCTCCAACTGATGCTCTTTACCTCCTTTTTCTTTTTCAGGAATTGCATCCTCGGCCATCTGTTAAACTCAGAGCTAACCAGAAATCCAAATTCACCTATCACTCCACACTCTTGCTGGGATACTGCATTCAACACAAAGCTCCCTGGTACCACAAGGACCCAGCTACATCTAATGCTGCAGTTTGAAGTAACTCCTAAGAACTCAGCCTGCACCTCCAACTCCAATCTGGATTTCTCTGGGTAGTCAACATAGAACTCAACTTCAACATGTGTAAAACTGAAACATCTCCCCTTATCCTCCCAAACACACACTTCTTCCTTTCCAAGGTTCTATCTTGAAAGACTAACACCAGCCCTACACTCCACTTTCTAGAAAATCAGTAAGTCAGGGTGACTCAATCTCCCAGACCTCACTCAAACCCACTGCAAAAGACTAAGTGATTATGTCCCCACTCCCCAAATTCATCTATTAATTTTCACATCCAGCGAGATGGTGGTAGGAGGTGATTAGATCATGACAGGATTAGGACCCTTATAAAGGGACTCCACAGAGCTTCCTAATCCCTTCTGTTGTGTGGGGACACAGCAAAAAGATACCTGTCCAGGAACCAGGAAGCAAGCCTTCACCAGATAACAAATCTGCTGGCACCTTGATTGTGGAGATCCCAGCCTCTCAAACTAAGAAATAAATGTATTTAAGCCACCCAGCTTATGGTATTTTTGTCCTGCAGCCTTAAAGGATTAAGACAACCACCTCTTCTCTCGTGCCCTCAGCTACTTATCATCTGTGTGCAGACCCTTATCATCTCAGGCCCGCCTTCACCTCATGACTCTTCCAATCTATCCTCCGCACAGCAGATGGTGACCTCTCGAATATACAAAGCTGGTGTCACCTGCACAGTTGCTTTCACAGCCTATGAGCTGTTCTAGCACTGGAGGCGCACCTCTGCCCCGTCTCACATGTTCTCTCCATTAGAATAAACTCTGCCCTCAACCCCAATCCTTTGCCAGGTGAAGTCTTATTGATCCTTTTAGATTCAGAGCAAGGAATGCCTCTTTTGGGAGACTGGTCCTCTTCCTCCCTGGAGCAGGGTTTGGTAATGCCATCTGTATTAGTTTCCTAGACCTGCTATTAAAAATGTATCACAAACTGGGTGGCTTAGAAGAACAGAAATTTACTCTCTCATATCTAGAAAGGACATCTGCTCCCTCTGAAGACTCTAAGGGAAGAATCCTTCCATGCCTCTTTTTAACTAGTGGCAGTTGCCTGCCATCTCTGGTCCTCTCTAGCTCACAGTTGCATCATTCCAAGTTCTGCCTCTGTCCTCCTATGCTGTTCTCCCTATATTTTTCCATGTCTAAATTTCCCTTTTCTTACAAGGACACTAGTCATTGGGCTGCTGCGGCTGCTGCTGCTAAGTCGCTTCAGTCATGTCTGACTCTGTGCGATCCCATAGACGGCAGCCCACCAGGCTCCCCCGTCCCTGGGATTCTCCAGCAAGAACACTGGAGTGGGTTGCCATTTCCTTCTCCAGTGCATGAAAGTGAAAGTGAAGTCACTCAGTCGTGTCCGACTCCTCGAGACCCCATGGACTGCAGCCTACCAGGCTCTTCCATCCATGGATTTTCCAGGCAAGAGTACTGGAGTGGGGTGCCATTGCCTTCTCCGAGTCATTGGGTTAGAGTCCAACTAATCCGATATCATCCTAACTTGATTATATCTGCAAAGACCCTATTTCCAAATAAGGTCAAATTCACAGACACTGGGGAGTTGGAACTTGAATGTATTTATTGGGGGGATACAGTCAGCCTGCAATACCATCTTGGTCCTCACACTGTATCTGAGCACACCTTAGACATTTAAACAGTAACACAATTATTTCCAGCCCTGTCACACAATAACTGATCATTTAACCTTTTATCCCAAGCCTCAGGCACACAGCAGTTCTTCTTTAAAAGTTATCTGCAAAACACTTCCTTAGTCCTTTTCCATTTCATAACCTATCTTCTTTTTTTTACTACAATGCAATTTCTAACACATTCACACATAAACATTATTATTTGATAGTTTCCGGACACGACTAAACAAAGCGTAGTGGTGCTACTTCTTATCGGTTTTCTGCACTGGCTTCAGGTGGAATATTACAAAATGAACACTGTCCAAGTAAATCATGTTTACTATATTAATGCCAATTATAAAAGTCCGCCAGAAATAATTTTAAAATATGTCTGCTAACAGTTTACACACTCAGATAAACTTCATAGCAAACACATGCATGTGTACAAATATACCCGTATGCATGTTTACAGCATATGTTGATTAACTAGAGAAGGAAGATCTTTGTGTACAAATTTCAAGGACAGGGGCTCCAACATGGAAACAAGTTATCCTACTCTATTCAAAAGATTAGACATCTAATGGGGTGGGTCCTACCACCTAAGGAAGCCTTCCAATAACCTCTCCCACTGCTGGCATTCCCCTTCACTCTGAAGGTGCACAGATGAGGGAACTGGTGTTCTTGGTACCCCCTTTTTAAAAATCAACTGTCCCATGCAAAAACACTCACTGCACAAAGTGAAGTTGCTCAGTCGTGTCCGACTCTTTGTGATCCCATGGACTGTACCCTACTAGCCTTCTCAGTCCATGGAATTTTTCAGACAAGAGTACTGGAGTGCGTTGCCATTTCCTGCTCCAGAGGATCTTCCCGACCCAAGGATCGAACCCAGGTCTCACACATTGCAAGCAGACAGTTTACTGTCTGAGCCACCAGGAAAGCCCCACTGCACAAAGACCTACTGTATAGCACAGGGAACTATATTCAATATTTTGTAATAACCTATAAGGGAAGAGAATCTGAAGTATATATGTGTGTGTGTGTCTGAATTGTTGTGCTGTACACCTGAAATTAACACGATATTGTAAATAAACATTTGTTTTTTTTTTTTAAGTACTATACAAACACCACCCTCCTGTCTGTCCATAAAGGAATAAACACTGATGAAAGTAACGATAAAATCCCACCTAATCTACTCTGTACAATTAAGACAAATACAGCATTTCAGGGTGCTTTTCGCTGACACCCGCCTGCAGCCAACTCTGCCCAATTGTAAAAATCAATTTACACGACACGACAGATGTAAGGGTTCTAATGCCGAGAACACTGGAGACAATGGCTCGTCTGGAAAAAGTGGGAAACTCGGCAAAGTGGCAGGAAAAGCAGGGAGAGGCATTAGGGTGAACATGACGGGAAGTGAAAGCCCAGTTTAAAACTAGGCAGAGGAGGGGGTGGGAACTGCTTCCCGAGGAACTGGGAAGCAATCCGGGAGGTGATGCCCCACCCGGGCTAGCCGGTGATTCCCAGGGAAGGAATGCTCCCGGCGAGGGCTTCGCCTGCAGCGACCCGGACACGCCGGGTGAAAGAGTGAAGACTAGTAGCCTTGCAGAAAAAGGTTGAGGTTCCCCAAAACACGCCTCCACCCGCACCCCAAGGAGCGAAGAGAGCAGGGGAACTCCTTCCCACCGGGAAAGGAGAAAACGATGGCACATCTGGGGAGGCCGTTTCCAGCCCACGCGCTAAAGGCGCAGCTCCAGGATTAGCCCAGAGCCAAGGCGGCGACCCCACCGCAGGACTAGCGAGCTAGGAACCTAGGATGTACCTTTAACGCCAGCCATGTCTCCCGAGCTGGGGCCGCGGCTGCTTCCGGCTTCCTGCCACGGCCCCAGCCCCGCCCGAGGCCGGGTCCAGGGCCGTACCTAGGCTCGCGACCCCGCCCCGCCTGGCAGAGCCCCGCCCCTGACGGCTCCGATCTCCCCAGGCCTAGCCACTCAGGGCCCCGCCCCTGCCAGTCCCCGCCCCCGCTACGCATAGCCATGCCCCTGCTCGTCTCGGCCCCTGACACTCAGAGCCCCGCCCCTGTCCCCGCCACTCAGAACCCTCCCAGACCAGACCGCATCTCCTCCCGCCCACCCAAGGAGATCCCGCTCCTACCCACCCGTCACGCTGATGGGAGTGTACCGCAAACCCGCTTTCTCAGGATAGCGGCGACGATGCTCCCTTAGGTCCTGAGCTTCTGCATAATCCTCGAAATTGCCCCACGCTCCTCCTTTCCGTCGGTTGGCCGGAATCCCGGCTCTGCCGAATCGCTGGGTCCGCAGGCCCAGAGCTCCCCAACACAGCCCACTAGGGACGCGTCCACCATAGCACGGAAGAGCGGGAACCGCGATTCCTGGCTGCAAGGAATTTCTGCGTGAGGATAGCGAAAATAGAGAGGGGAGGGGGAAAATTATAGTCGGTAGAGCAGGGATACCTGCTTTCTCTGGCATTGCTTTCTCTAAGGCCTAGACTGCGTTTGTGTGCCTGTCTGCGTTTACATAGCTGTGGCGGAGGAAGGGATGGGGACACCAGAGAAGAGGCCCCAAGGAGCCTGGCCTGGCCTTGCTTAATAATACCAACTTGAGCGCTTTTCGGGCACTAGCGTTTTCTCCTTTACACTCAGGTGTATCTATAGAAACGAAAAACAAGCTATTTTGTGCTTGAGGCTTTCATGAACATTTAAATAAACAGCTATTATTTCTATATCATGGGCCTCGAGGTCTGCAGGTAGGCAAGGCTAGTTTAGACTTCACTGGACCACTTCGTAGTCTGCTCACAGGACAGAGTTTTGGCTTCGTGGGTACAATCTGGAAGAGATTAAAAACCATCTGGTCCAAAGGCTTCATTTTACCTCTACAGAAAGAGGCCCAGAAAGGTTAGGACTTCCCTCCTCACACAACTCTTTGGGGAAGGTTGGATTATGGGTCACTTATCCCTCTTTCTAGCTGAGAACCCCTACACCTTATGATGCTGCTCCTTTTCTTTCGCTTTTTAAAATTTTTCAACAGGACTGAAAGCTAAAGGAGTTCTGGGGAATCCAGGTTCCCCTGACGATAGAAACACAAAATCTCACTACCACCACCTTTCAGGACCCCTGCTTGGTTTCCTTTTTTAAATTGTACACTGAGCATATTATTGTCTCAACACGTTTAATTACTTGTGAGTTTATGTTTCTAGATCCTCCCATTTCTCCTCCTAGATAGAAGGTATACTTATTAAAAACTTTGTTGCTAGTCCCTAGCTCACTGCACAACTTGCAGATCCAGAATTACACTGCATTCTTTACTTTGTAGCCTGTGATCTATCCAAGATCACTGAGAACTTCTCTTTCCCTATTCTGAGTTCCCTATATTGGGTGGCAGTGAAAACTGCCCACCACCCAAACTCTGGCAGCCTGGGTTTTTAGCTCGCTTGGTGGTGATGGTGGTTCAGCCACTAAGTCATGTCTGGCTCTTGCGACCCCATGGAATTGTAGCCAGGCTCCTCTGTCCATGGGATTTCTCAGGCAAGAATACTACAGAAGGTTGGCATTTCCTTCTCCAGGGGATCTTCCCAACCCAGGGATTGAATACACATCTGCATTGCAGACAGATTCTTTACCGCTGAGCTACCAGGGAAGCCCCTTTTTTAGCTCCCTTACTGAAGTGCAAAGCTGCACTCATGAGGAAAATTCTCCTTAATTGATGAGGATTTTCTATGGGGTCAAATCTCACATTTTCCCTTCGATTTCCAACCACCTGCCAAATGTGTGTGATTTCCCTGGTGGCACAAGATGGTAAAAGTCCGCCTGCAATCCAGGAGACCTGGGTTTGATCCCTGGGTTGGGAAGATCTCCTGGAGGAGGAAATGGCAACCCACTTCTATATTCTTGCCTGGAGAATCCCATAGATAGAGGAATCTGGTAGGCTATGCAGTCCATGGGGTTGCACAGAGTTGGACATGACTGGGAGACTGAGCACAGCACCAGGTGTGTAGAAAACCATATATGACGGCTTGCTGGAGCCTCCCGTATCACCCTAAGGCTAGTCCCATGGAAGAGAAATGATTTGGAGAAAAGTGACACTTCAGAGGCAAAGCTTGGTTTGAGTGCCTTGGACTCAGCAGTAAGAAACTGGAAGATGGCAAAAAGATGAGGAGCTTGCCCCAGGGTGATGTCCAGAATCAGAAAAATGCAGAGACAGTATTTGTCTCCAGTTAACTTTCCTGTCCACACCAGCCGTTCTTCCCAGTTTACGCAACACTTTAAAGAGGAACTTAGCCATCTTACCAGAGGCTTTAACCATCTTCTGAGAAAATCTGCTTTCCTCTTACCAGAGGTTCACTGAAAAACTGTTCTTCTACTACCCCATTCTGTATTTCCTCAAGAATAAAGAAGACTTTCAATCAAAAACAGAAAGTAAAAACCTTAGAAGCCGAACCCTTTCCCAACTTGCTGTCAGTGTGTTACCTGGAAATATAAGATCCACGTCCTCTGTCAAACTGGCTAGGACTAAACAGGACCTCTTAGGATAAATTTTTTATATTCTCTCCTTGCATTCAATTCTCACACTATGAACTAGGTTTTATTATCTTCACTTTACAGATGAGAAAACTGAGGCTCAGATGGTACCTACTGAGTAGGAAAGCTGAGATCAAACATTAAACAGTTTAAATGTGAAGTCAGAAAATCAGCACTTGAATTGTTCCCCATTTTAAATCGTAGAACAACCAAAACCTGTCTACTTGACCTAAATTCCCCAGTATATGTTGTCAGCAGGGAAACTGTCCTGTTGCTGTGATAACTGGCTCTGGAATTCAACTTGCATGTTCATTCCTTACACAGTGTTTTCGTCAATAGTGTGCTAAGTCGCTTGAGTTGTGTCTGACTCTTTCTTAACCCCATGGACTATAGTCCGCCAGGCTCCTCTGTCCACGGGATTTCCCAGGCAAGAATACTGGAGTGGTTTGCCATTTCCTACTCCAGGGAATCTTCTCCACCCAGGGATGGAACCCACCTCTCTTTTCGTGCATTGGCAGGAGCATTATTTACCACTAGCGCCACCTAGGGTCCAACTTGAAGATTCTTCTCGACAGGGTACAGCAATGATAATTCAAATACTTTTGATTTGCAACATTTGTTTCCAAGTAAACATGCTGCTTCTCTTCTTAAAGAGCTAAATGATCTGTTTTCTGCAACAAAGTCTCAGACTCCCAGGATCCAACCCTTTGCCTCAGCACAAAAATGTATTAATATCCTAGCTAGAGCCAGGATTTCTGTGCTGATTCTTTTAGGAACACAGCATTCATGCCGCATGATCAAAAGTGTGTCTGTATATGGAGGCAAGGGTGGTAAGGGGGTGGTTAAAGTATAAATCAATAAATTCTATCAGATTATGTTTTGGTGCAAATGTATTATATGTGCAGCAGCAGCAGCATATTCTTTCCCCATAACTTTTCTTAAAAGTGAATCATGTCAGAAGGTGTAATTCAAGCTTGTTGTCGCATTCCTATGAGTGAAAAAATAACTTATGTTTCTACAAATATTTTTGAGCCTTTTAATATACATTACAAATATTTTAGACCAATCACATTTTGTTGAGTGTAACATATTTACAAAACAAAAATATATTACAATAAATATGAATGAAACAGTGAATCCGATCAACAACAAGCTCTGTCACAACCAGATATTTAAAAGGAATGCGAAAACCTGTTGGTCTGTATATGTTAAGAGCTTTGAGATAAATAGGGGTCCAGAATTATAATGTATCCGGAAAAGAGACAGGGAGCATCCCAAATTTAAGTTAGATAAGATTCTTTCTCATTGCTAATTACATAATGTTTAATGATGTTTTAAACTGTGAACATGGATGAATTATCCAAACATGATACCAAGCTAATATAGTTCTATCATTTCAAAATGTACGTGACATTCACATAGTATCCTTTTAATTATTATTATATACTGTAGTTCACACAATATCTACAGATGTGAATGAGAAAAAAAGTCACAGCAACATGTCTCACATTCCAATTTTAAATAAGACAAGCACATACTGCAAACATTATTTTATAATATGTTAATAAATAACACCTAGTTTTTTATGGTTACTTTGAACAGTTTACAGCTGTATATTTAAAAAGAGAATATTTGAGGCGAGTTTCACATTGTCAGCAAAAGGTAAAATAAATAATGAACCTTTATAACAACAACAAAAAAAAGAACGAAGGAAAGAAAGGAAGAAAGAGAGATAGAAAGAAGAGAGTTGTATATAGAACATAAAGTATTTTTGACATGCTGCTTTTCCAGTACAGTTTGCCACAAGAAAATGAAAAACAGAAAGAAACAACAAAAAAGATTGTCTTTTAAAAACAATTTTTGAAAGCTTTTCACAATACTGAGCACAAACCTTTTAAGATTAGATCAAGATCTTTCTGCCCATCTGCCTTGTATGAATATCCTCTGCACACCGTGTACCTGCACACCCAAAGAGATCTACCAAAGTCATGGAAAACAATCACTTGCCCCTTAAAGTGAGAAACAGCCAAAATACTGAACTGAAATCCAACCAGTCTGAAGTCTGCAAAGGTTTCACTCCTGCTTTATTTTCACAGACGTTCCTGTGCAACTGTTATTCCTGTGGACCCCCAACAACTTTTAGAACAATAAACCCCACTGTAATAATCCAAGAGGTCCTATTTCATCAGGTGGGAAGAGGAACCTGGTTCCTCAGAGAAGCCAGTCTTGATAAGACATGTGACTTGGTCTGAAGTGGCCTCTCTCTGTCTCTCACTGCAATTGCCCCTGTCACTGTGGTCATCGATTTCCTTCCCCCAGCCAATCACAAACCTGGAGGACAGGGGATCCATACTAGATAGTCTTCCTGATCAACTGTGAACACGCCAAACTGCCTTACAATCTGTTCCCAGCTAAGAGCATTTTCTCTGCTAAGAAAAAGGAGGAGCATTAAGCCTTACAGGAAAAATTAGAAGTTTCATCAAATCAGGTTGTTGTTATGGCATTAAGACATTCTTCAAGCTACCACATCTTTCTAAAGGGAAAAGAAGATAGTAGCCCAACTCTCTGACCAGGAATACAGATTTCTACAGCTTTAGCGTCCCTATTTTTCTTCAGTCAGCATTTTCACTAAATTTTAGCTTATCCGGGAAGGAAGTGTTGGTAGTAATCACTGGATTATAATAGAATTACTTCCCACAGTTCAGGTTCTTTTACATCTGTTAGTCCTCTTGACCAAAAGAAGTGTACAGTATTATACTATAGACCATAGTAAATTTCTGTTAAAACAAACAAACAAACAAAACTTAATGGTCATGTTCCTGAAGTCTACGTAAAGCCATGGCTCAAATTTTATCTTTCCAAGAAAATCTCAAAACTATTAGTTAAAATCCATCATGTAATCCTATTATTATAACTTTGGCTCATTATCCTATCCTCAGACAATGAGATGGGTGCTATGCCTTTGGTAGCCTTTATTTTCAATTTCCCCACAAATTGCTGAGTAGGCTCCCCACAGGGCAGGCTGGAATGTTGTAAAAATACTCTGCAAGGTCATCTGACTAAAAGTTCCTTTCCTGTTTTGGACTTTTTATGGTGGGGACTTGAGAAAACAAACATCCACATTCCTTATTAAAGAGGAATTAATTCACGAGTAACTTAACAGTTAAGTACTGGATACACATTGCTGGAGTTTTTGGTTCACCTGCAAAAACCTCAGGACTGTGACACACACTAAGCATTAGCACGGGTCTGCAGCAGAAATGGAAAAGCTCATAAGTTAATACAAGGGCTTTTGGCCTTGATTTTCAAATTCTGACCAGGCATCATTGAGCTCCATGAAAATCATCTTTGCATATTGTTCATAGGGTTGCCCAGTAGCCTACAGAAAAAAAAAAACCAAAAATACACATTAGATACCACAGACCAAAATTTTATTTATATTAAAATTTTCATTGCTAATGTGGGCTCTGAGTAATTGAAATCTTTTTCTGTTAGACCATTTCTCTCTTTACAGCCCCATCTTGCTGCTGTTGCTGTTTGGTCACTAAGTCATGTCCAGTTCTTTGTGACTCCACAGAGCCCAACAGGCTCTTCTGTCCATGGGATTTCCCAGTTAAGAATACTGGATTGGGTTGCCATTTCTTTCTTCAGGGGATCTTCCTCACCCAGGGATTAAACCCGCATCTCCTGCATGGGCAGGCAGATTCTATACCGCTTGAGACACTAAGGAAGCCAATAGCCCCATCTACATGACCCTAATTACTATGACCTCTCCACAAAGCCCTCCCCCAGGAATTCACATATGGTAGTAGTGATCAGTCACTGAGTAGGTAACAGAATTTATTGGTCAGCACAAGATGTATCTCCATTCTCCAGAGTTACCTACCAAATGACAAAGACTGCGTAGCTCTGATTGATGGACTGCATTTTGAAACACTCTTTATTCTATTTCTTAAAAAAATTTTCTTGGAGACCCATAACACAGGCATACAGTTTGTGGGTTTTTCTGGGCTCTTTCCCTTTCTCTTCAAGTCACTGAAATATATCATTTCTTTACTACTATCTGGATTGTCACCAAAAGTTTAGAGAGATGAAAATCTAAGACATCAAATTCAAGTGTGTGTTCTCAAGTAGGATTCAGTCACAGCCTCACACTGTAGGACTCACACGGTCCATATGATGGGGCTTCCCTGGTGGCTCAGCAGTAAAGAATCCGCCCACAATGCGTGTTCACTCCCTGGGTAGGGACGAACCCCTGGAGAAGGGAATGGCAACCCACTCTACTATCCTTGCCTAGGAAATCCCATGGACAGAGGAGGCTGGTGGGCTACAGTCCATGGGATCACAAAGAGTCAGAACCAGCTTAGTGACTAGTCAACAATAACAAAGTCCATATGATGGCAAGTGATCCAATTCTGTCAAAGAGGTTTCTGTGTGTTATGGTGATCTCAACTGGGCCATCCACTGGTTGAAGTCTCTGACAGTGCAGAGCATGTATGTGTGTGTGTGTGTGTGTGTGTGTGTGTACTTCAGTGAAAATAAACTGCCATAATCAATATAGTAATGAATTTAGCTCCATTTTCAATATTTTGTTGATTCTCACCAATTTTACCAACTACATTCTAAAGTTTTTTCACTGTATAATCCTGGCTGAATATACTGCCATATTACTGTAGGAGAAAATTTTCCTCTGTCCAACTCTGAGTTCATCCTTTAGTCAGACACAACTTCTATCTGATCCCTGAAAATTAGTCAGTAATGAATCTCATACCTAAGTAAAGCCCTCATTCCATTATTTGTAATGTATAGCTTGACTTCTTTGCTTCTGTGTCATAAAGTATAACTGTTTGTTTAAGTACCTTTTTGACCCTATGAAATTTATTTTATCATATAAATGGCCTAATAAGAAGCAAGTTGAAAGTATGACTCCTTGACACACGCTTATAAACCAAGGACAGGAGGACCAGACACCCCCAGGGGTGCAGGAGGACAGGTTGTACTCACTTTATCCGGGTGCACCACTAGCACAGCCTTCCTGTACACCTTCTTCACCTGCTCCGGGGTGACCAGGTCTGCCATGCCAACAGGTTTCCACTTAGTCTCCCCAGCCCACAGCACAGTGTGCATTGTGGACAGAAGGGCTCTGATATTCCTCTCTTTGCCTTCAATCCATTCTAGAATCTGTTAACACAGGGGCAGTTAAGAAATTCAAATGCTTCTGAGTCCAGAGCATCTCCACTGTGACTCTGGAAACCCCTCCAGCTCCAGCAACATCAGGTACCTGCCTAGGTCATCCTTCCCACTACCAGGACGGCTCTTCTTCCTCCGCCCCCTACACCTCTTCTTTCTGGTTAACTCCTTATCAGCCTTCAAAAGCCTGCTCAGGAATTTCACACTGTTCCACCTTGGAAAGTCTAAACACCTTCCTTCCTCTCTGGTCCCCCTGAGTTAATGACTTATGCCTAAAGTATGAACTCCACGAGGGCACACATCATGTCTGTCTGGGTCCCTGCTATCTCGTATGTCTAGTAGAGTGTCTGACATGTACACACACACACACACACACACACACACACACACACAAATTCCTTGAAAAAAACAAAAACAAATTTCTCCAGGCTACCTTTTAAACATATTTCTATCATAAAATGTGCTATACTTCACCATAATCGTGCATTTGTTTTCCCCTTGCCATTAGGCAGACCTGTTTGAAGAAGGATAGTGTTTCTTACATATCATTCTAACTCAGAAACAGTATGCCTGGCAGGAAAAGAGCTTGAAAAGGTCTGTTAAATGAATCAATACATTTAGTCATTCATTCCAACTATGACCATTCATAGTTTGCATCACCATAGTTGGAACAAATGAGGTCACTAAATTGAAAGGTTTGTAACAATGAATCAGCAGTTAGCACTTAACAGAAGCTCAGTCAAAGTGAATGATGACTACTCTCCCAAACAATTAAATACTCCATACCAACTAAACAACCAAGCATGGTTTAAAAGACATAAACCACTTTCTTTTCCAGAAAATTGTCAGAGTTTACCTAATACACAAAGGCTCTTGAGGTGGAGCACAGTGTTTGTGGCAGATAAAACCTTTATAACACTGCATGAAGTGAATAGCAAATATAAACAGAGCATCATATATTGTACTGCAAATTGTATCGCTGCATCTTCAACAAATTATGGAAAACAACAGTGGTGTGTTTTTCAACATGTGTAACATTGAGTGGTTGTGCCATTCTGGTTTTGGAGCACTAGATTAGACTCTCATCTTCCAGGCTGGAACAGTGTCAGTGTATTTTGTCACGTGGGAATTCAGCCTGTCTGTGACAAGCTTTCCAGTTCTCTTGATCTTCACAAACTGTTTCACTACCTCACACCATTCATCAACATAACCATCCTTTTGTCCCCCAATTAACCATTGTCCAGATAATATCTTCAGCTATGAAGTAACATGTCTGTTATCTCATCTATGAAACAATAAAGTTATAGACACTGGTTTGCAAACCTTAGAAGAAAAGAATATGAAAACATTCTCTTTTTCCAAATAAAATCTTACCTAGACATCCAAGAATCAGAAACAGATAAAAGTAGAAATGCTCTGGTTAAAAGTGAAGTGAAGCAGTGTAGAAGCCAGAGACCCCACTTCCCTTAGCCTCCATCCCTTTCACGTTCCCAAACCTCTAGGTCTAACATGGGAGTGAGTAATTCTCAGGCACATCAATCAATAGCTCCCTCTCTATCAGCAAAGAAGAGATCCTGAGGGCATCAGCTAATCTAGTCCTATATAAAGCTACCAAAGCAGAAACAGAGAATACAAATAATGCATTCTTCTTACCACCAAATCATAATGACTTACCTACAGATTGCAATGCCATCTGAATAATAAGATCACATCTTAAAGAGTGCCATTGCTTATTTGAAAATGTAAATGAAGAAAATCTACACTATATATTATGGAATAAGTGCATTGTACTAAAGAAATGAAACAACATATACAGCACTCCCTGAAAGTATTTTTCTATTAAAGGACACAGCTATACTCAAATCAGAACTACAAGAACCAAATGAAATATGGTAGATGCTAGAAACTCAACATGGCACCTTCTATAGGTTAGTCCCACACTGACGGTTCCACACAACACGATAGTCACTGCGGGCCAGGGGCTCACTCACCTTTAACTTCTCAGGATCCATCTCCTTAGCCATTTCCTCCTTTCTCATCTCAGCTATTGTTCGAGGTCCCTTTTTGTCTTTGTGAGCATTAAAACCTTGACCAGAGAGCAGGTCTTCAAAGTCAGCTGCTTTTTGTTTCCCCTCTGCAACATAGTATTTTTAAAATTATTATAGTGTTTACTCATAAACATAGTATCATAACACTTAGGCACACTGCATAGGGCTTTCACAGGCACTATGCCCCTTAATCCTCTCACTTAGCCTGTGAGTAGCGTATGAGACTGTCATGTCCATTTTATAGATGAGAAAGTGAAGTCTGGAAAACTTAAGAGATCTTTCAGGATCGCATGCAATGTCCACGGCCAAGCTCAGACTCGAGGTTGGGTTGTTGCACTAACCTAATTCCATGATTCCATGTCCACCGTTCCAGCCTTTCACAGATGAGGACAGTCACGATTGTACCCACTGCTCCCTCCCCACCTCAGGCCCCAGTCATACAACTGGCTAGCAGCAGTGATGGGCCTACGACCTGGGTTTCGGTGCTTGAAATGCACGCATACTGCTGCTTTCCTGCCCACACTCGGCTGACACTTTTAGTCCATCATAGAACTCTTTTCCCCTAAGTCTGGTTTTGCCTCACAATCTTTATCAATCTGCTTGGAAAAGCAGCCTAGCGTGGTAGTAGCAAATGGCAAGGGCTCTGGAGACAGACCCCCTGGTTTGAATTCCAGCTCTGCCTTTATTAGCAATGTGACCTTGGGACAAGTTCCTTACCATCTTCCTGCCTCAGTGTCCTCATCTGTCAACCAGGCGTGGTGTTAATAACATGACTTATCTCATAAGGTTGTTGTGAAAATTGGCGAGTTAAATATTTTTAAGTGCTCAAAACAGTGCCTGGCTATTAAATGTTTGCTGTTAAAACAGAACCACAACACAAGAGTCCATTCAGTCCATGCCTTCAACCAACTCTGTTGTCTCACTTGAAACCCACCTGCCGTCCCTATACTGTCAGGCATCCTGAACATACACTGTCGCACACACACACACTCAAATGTGGGTGCTCTGAGATTAGGGGTTTTGTCTGTCTTGTTTGCAGCTGTATCCCCAATGTTTTCTACACTGAAGATACTCCATAAGTGTTCACTGATTGACAACACTCACCCCATATCTACTCAGAATAAAAATGGAGGGGAAGCCAAATGACTCTACGGAATTACCAGAGAATATCCACTGCTAACCAAAGAACAAACACGATGTTACAAAGACCTAAAAAAGACTCCTTGCCATGTAAGTATCGTGAGAAGCAGGGTGTGGTGGTGAATGGTAGAGGCTCTGGAGTCACATTGCCCTGGTAGATCTTGGCTCTGTCACTTACAAGCTGTATGGACTAAGAAAATTATTGATCTCTGTCTACAACAAGGGTTTGGAGATTATATGAAATAATATGTGAAAACTGCTTAGAATAGCACCTGACATATAATAAGCCCTCAAAAGATGTCAGCTAAAGCTACTAAGAAAAGTAGAATAATTTCCTTTCCCATGTTCCATAGAAAGGCCTGTTTCCTCATCACGTCCCTATACATTCCATTCTTGGGTATAATGAAATCAACTGAGATATAAAACATATCATTACAGGCCTTTTAGAAAATTCAAATGTAACCATCCCTTCTATGAAAAATATATTATTTTTCACTTGCTATCAAGAACCCCTTTTGAAAAAAGAAAGAATCCCATCCAGAGTTATCCTCCAGCCTTAGCTTTTGGGCCACTTTGTGTTCTTTTAACTTTCTTCTCAGAAGAGAGGGAAAAACCATCACAGGAAACCCAAAGATCTCAGGAACATCCCCCAGCCAGAGGATAATCAAGACCAAATGTCCAAGACATGTCCATTCCTCTAACTGGGAGCCAAGAGAAAACATGAACGCAGTGCTTGAAATGTTTCCAGCTTTCGTCTTCCACCCCCTCTTCCAAAGGGATGGCAGTTTCAAGATCCATCCACCCATCCACTCACTTTCATTCAATACTCCTTTAGTGCCTCCTACCTGTCTAGTGTTCTGCTAGGTGCTAATGCTAATGAGTTAAAAAAAGACCCAGTCCCTGCCCACCATTTGGTCTCAGTGTGGAGAAAGGCAGACAGGTGAGCCAGCACTCACAAAACCACAGTGTGCGGGGAGAATGATAAACCTAGGAGCTCCAGGCACAGCACTGGGAGGGATCGTGCTGCATCATTACAATTCAAAGACTGCCTCAGAAACTGCCAAATTCCCTGTCTCCTTCTTCAGACATGCATACCGCTGGGTACCCTCTAGCCAGGCCCCATACCATCATCCTTACCCAAATTAGCTGCTGCTTTCCCGCGTTCGTTCTGGCCCCCAGGCATGGATGAGAAGCTCACGTTGTAGTTGGGCCGGTTCTGGGGAGAGGAGTGGGGCATGCTGGACTGTGGCTTGGACTGTGTCTGCTGCCAGTTGTAGCCCCCTCCCTGCTGCCACCCCCCACCCATGGGCTGGGGAGATGCTTTCTGTGGTGAGCTGAGAGGTGGAAATCCACCACCCAATCCAGTTGGTGTGGAAGGTTTGCTGGCAAATGAAGAACCACCTATAGGAAAAACAGAAAGAGAAAGAGAGAAAGAAGGTAATGCTATTGTGAGTAGCCTCTAACTCCTGTGTCCCAAGTCACTGCTTACAATGACTTTAGTGGAACCTCCCTTGACTAGTGGCATGATTAGCCTTCCTACCCAGTCCATTCTGAAGGAGATCAGCCCTGGGTGTTCTTTGGAAGGAATGATGCTAAAGCTGAAACTCCAGTACTTTGGCCACCTCATGCGAAGAGTTGACCCATTGGAAAAGACTCTGATGCTGGGAAGGATTGGGGGCAGGAGGAGAAGGGGACGGCAGAGGATGAGATGGCTGGATGGCATCACCGACTCGATGGACGTGAGTTTGAGTAAACTCCAGGAGTTGGGTGATGGACAGGGAGGCCTGGCATCCTGCAATTCATGGGGTCGCAAAGAGTCGCACACGACTGAGACTGAACTGAACTGAACTGAATAGCTAAATAAATTGCATTCATATATTTTCCTTTAATCCTCACAATGACATTTTTAGGTATGTACTAACAGTTCCATTTTTCCTTCTGATAAACAAACTGTAGCTCAGAATAGGTAAGCGATTTTCTGAAAGTTACACAGCCAGAAAGTGGCAGAACTGGGACCCGCGTCCAAGTCTGACTCCAAGCCAGACGAGCCCTGGCTCCTCCAGGGTGCCATTGCAGCTCTCCCTCCCACCCTCTCAGAAGATTCTATTTCTTAACTTGAGCAAAATCTATCAAATGACAAGAACAGGGAATAAAACAAAAATACATTCACTGGTGAAGCTGCTACTTAAACATCAACCATCAGGATTATTCACTGTCTGTTATAAATACCAGCGTGGTTAGTGCCCACGAGTAAACAAAGGTGTTTCAAAATTTCATAACTAGGTTTCAATTTCACACTACTTGCACTTCATTGCAGGAGAGTAAACACAGCTAACACTCTGACAACTCTGAATAGGGTAAAGAAACTTATTCAAGCTTTAAAAAATGATATTACTCTGTCCTGGGAATTTAAGTAGAATCCTGACTCTGTAACTCCTAACTTTTAAGTACTCACTGCATAAATGCTGGGCTTTTCCCAAAATATGAAGACTAGCTGTGACTCATGTTTGAAGAGGTGATCTCCAGGAACACTTTCAGGCACCAATACCGAAGCAACAGTGATAATAAAATAGCATTTATATAGCTCTTTTAGAATTTACAAAATATGTTTATGACTATTACTGCCTTTAATCTACACAACACCCTTAGGAAATAGGTAGTATTACTGGTTCCACTTTATTTATTTTTCTTTGTCAAAATTACCATTTATTTTTTCATTTTTATACAATTTTTAAAGGTTACTTTCCATTTAGTTATTACAAAATCTTGGCTATACTTCCAATGTTTTACAGTACATCCCTGAGCCTATCTTATACCCAATAATTTGTACCTCCCATTTCCTCACCCCTCTCTTGTCCTCCCCCTGCTCCCCACTGGTAAGCTCTAACTTGTTCTCTATATCTGTGAGTCTACTTCTTATCTGCTGTATTTCTTGTATTTTTCAGGTTCCACATATAAATGATATTATACAGTATTTGTCGTTCTCTCTGTGACATACATCGCTTAGCATAATGCCCTCCAAATCCATCCATGTTGCTATTAATGGCAAAAGTTTTTGTTCTTTTTATGACTGAGTAGTATTCCACTGTGTATACTGCTATATGCCATATCCTCTTTAACCACTCCTCTGCTGACGGACACTTGGTCACTTCCATATCTTGGTAATTGTAAATAATGTTGCTATGAACATTGGGGTGCACATATCTTTTCAAATTAGTGGGTTTTTTTTCCAGATGTATACCCAAGAGTGGAATTGCTAGGTCATAAGTTAGTTCTATTTTCAGTTTTTTGAAAAATGTCCATACCATTTTCCACAGTCTGGCCCCACTTTAAAGATAAGGAAATAAAGGAGGTATACTTGGTATACTTACAGGCTTATGGTCACACATCTAGTTCATGGAGCTGGGACTTGACTATGAACTTCCCATCTCCACATGTCATGTTCATTTCCTGCATCCATAATCTCAAATTCCTCCCCAAATCTCTGAGTCTTTTACTACAAATCTCTGAGTAAGTGAGTCATCCCTCACTTACTGTCTCTTCTTTCTATCGGTATTGTTCCTCTGGTCTGATGTGGGTTCCTCGTCCCACTCCCACTGGGAATGCTGTGTTATGACCAGCAGACTTGGAACCAATCTGTCTCTGCTCCATCACACATTCATGCATTCATTCTTACATTCGTTTATTTATTCATTCATTCATATATTCATTCATCAGTATTTGTTGAGCATTACCAAGTACCAGAAAATAAAAAGATTTTCTTAGGCTCCAAAATCACTGAGGATGATGAGTACAGCTAAGAAATTATAAAGAAATTAAAAGACACTTGCTCCTTGGAAGAACAGCTATGACAAACCTAGATAGTATATTAAAAAAGCAAGGACATCAGTTTGCCAACAAAGGTCCATATAGTCAAAGCTATGTTTTTTTCCAGTAGTCATGTACATATGTGACAGCTGAACTATAAGGAAGGCTGAGTGCCAAAGAATTGATGCTTTTGAACTGTGGTGCTGGAGAAGGCTCTTAAGAGTCTCTTGGACTGCAAGGAGATGAAACCAGTCAATCCTAAAAGAAATCAACCCTGAATATTCATTGGAAAGATGGATGCTGAAACTGAAGCTTCAACACTTTGGGTACCTGATGCAAAGAGCCAATTCACTGGAAAAGACCCAGATGCTGGGAAAGATTGAGGGCAGGAGGGAAGGGGATGACAGAGGGTGAGATGGTTGGATGGCATCATTGTCTCAATGGACATGAGTTTGAGCAAACTCTGGGAGACAGTGAAAGACAGAAGAGCCTGGCATGCTGCGGTCCCTGAGGTCGCAAAGAGTCAGACACAACTTAGTAACTAAACAACAACAACTAGGTACCAGATACAGTGCCCCAGGAATATAGCCAAAAACAGTCTACAGAGAATCCTCGCTCTTCTGAAGTTCAGTGAAAAACTTATCTCCTTGACCTCAGTGTTATCACCTGTAAAATCAGAACTATGTCTACATCGCAGAAAAAACATAAAGGCACAATGACTATGTGAAAGCTCTTCACAATTCCTGAACTAAGCAAATAAGAGGCACCATTTTAAAATAATGCAAATTCATATTCCCAGCATGTACCCATCCACCATAAAGGCTCAATAAATACTTGGTAATAGAAAAAGGGAATGGCACTGTTACGCACTATAGGCTGGCATCGCCCCTGTTATGAAGCCCTTCTCTGTGAGCCTCTGGGCCCCTCTGCCAACAGCACCTCAACATACCTGAGGTTGGGTAGACATTCCACACTGGAATTTCATCTTTTATTTTAAGGATGCTTACAATCTTCTTTCTGAATATATTACGTTTATTATTTAAAAAGTCAGTAACTACAGAAAGACCTCAAAAACTTAAAAAGTTCTTCCATGTTCCCACCGCTTTGCCATTTATTTGTTCATTTATAATACACTATTGAGCGTCTTCTCCACATGAGGCTGCAGATACAGTGGTGAAATGGCAGATGCTGCCTCTGATCTCAAGCTGCTCATCAACATTGCAGGGCTTTCTGATGTTACCCTTTCAGAATTCTTTCCTAAATATTTTTTAGACTGGTTAGCAATTCTAATTTTTAAAGCCACTGAAGCAGAGAACTGACAGAAATATAGAGTAGTAGCTAAACCCAGAGCCACAGCTATTCTCATTAAAAGCAAAAGCAGCAGTTGTCAAACTTGGCTGTGCGTTAGACTCACTTGGGGAGCTTTAAAAATTCTCTATACCCAAGCCACAACCAAACTAATTAAATCGGAATCTATGGGAAAAACTATGGTGTTTGTATCAGAATTGTTCAATGTGAAAATACCTAAAGGAGAAGCATGCTATCTTTTTTTAATTGCAGCTATATAACTTAGAAGTTTAATTTTTACTCTAAAGCAATTGCCTAGGAGTCAAAAATTTTAGTGTGTAAGTAGCCCTTGCTTATATACTCATTTGCTGTACAGTTTCAGGAAAATCACTTACCTTTCCTAAATTATGTGACTCGAAAATGAGGCAAAAGGAAACTAGTTTCCCCAGCAGTTTTTAAGAATTATTGCATTTCAAAAATAAGTAACTCTTCGAAAAAATATTTTTGAATTTCCCTGGTGCCTAGTGGTTAGGATTCATGGGCTTTCACTGTGGTGGCCTGGATTCAATCCCTGGTTGGGAAAAGTCCCGCAAGCTATGAGGCGTGGCAAAAAAAAAAACAAACAAAAATAACCACTACTCTTGAACTCCTTTGAATAGGTATGTTGTTGTAGTAATAAAGATGCAGCTATTCTAAAACTATTTTTGTTGTCTATTAATGTTGTTGAGATCCAAGGAAATGCAAGATACAGATGTGGAACAGGGGAAGGTAAGGAAGACCCTGTGGCAGTGGATGGGATTAAATTATGTGTTAATATCCACTGATCACCTATCTCCATCTCCTGGAAGGCAGAGCAGTGACACCCACCCCAGAGCAAAAAAGACATACTTATAGCAGAGATTTTGGTTTCTAAATACCATTCCCCACAAAAAGGAATGAGATTTCTCAGAAATGCCTGATTATAGGACAGGCATGTAAAAAGTTCAAGAGAAGCCTAGGAAACCGTGTGCCATAAAGAAAGTTCTCGAAAATGATGGAATCAAGTGAAAATGATATAGAAGTCAGAAGAAAGGAGCTTTCACAAATCAAATGTGGGACCATGTGAACATTAAATAATAACAGTAATAGATGATAACCAACCGAGTCAAAAAAGAATCCATTAGTCCATTATGATGTGAGAGATGGAGGGAGTCAGAAAGGAAGGAAGGGGATGGGAGAGGGAGAGACAGGAGATTCTTCCTTAGAATGAAATGCCAATTAATATATACAGAAAGAAGAAGGGAATCAGAAAAGCACAGTTTTGCAGATATCATGGCAATAACTGCTTTAGGCAAGAATCACCAATGAATGCTAAAACCAGCAGGTAAAGGTCAGATGGAGAATTGGATAATCTCAAATTCTCTCTCCAGATTACTCATTAATTACTGAAGGGAAAAATGGTAACTTCATGGTGAAGCAAACCTGGCAGACATCACCTTAACCAAGTGATCAAAGTTAACAAATCAAGACTTTGGCAACTGGCCTGTACCCTTCAAATATCAATGTCATGAAAGGTTGAGGAATGATTCCAGGTTAAAGGCGTCTAAAAGGACATGACAACTAGATGCAAGACATGACGCTGAATTTTTTAAAAGAACTTCTTATAAAGGTCACCTATTCAGTAAGGCCCTTCCCTAACCACTTGATATTTAAAATAACACCCTGGCCCATCCCCCACGCGCCATCACTTTCTGCCTGATTTTTTTCACAGGACTCCTCATGGGGTCATAGTGCAAGCCACAGACCTAGAGTTCATGGTGCTGAAACCCTGTGATTTGGGCGTGTTCCTGAAACTTCCGTGTCCGTTTCTTCATCTGTAAAATGAGGATTATAATAGTTTCTACTTCAATAAATATTGGGAAGATTAAGTGAAATGATATATGTAATGCACTTAAAATAGACCCTGGTACAGAGTAAAATGTCCAGCTAAACATTAATTGCTTTTATTGGTTGACATTATATTGTATATTTATTCATTTAATGTTTATTTCCCCTTCTAGAATATCAACTTTAAGAAGAAGGAATTTTGTTTTGGTTTTGTTAGTTTGGCTGGTTGGTTTTCACTAAAACAATGTTAGAACACAGAAGGCACTTAATAATTAATTGTGGGATGAATAAATGCGTAAAAAATGAACACTGAAAAGATTTTACTTGAAATAAAACTTTACCTGTTTTATAGAATGTTATTATTCTAAAATTTGAACTTTAAGATACAAAAAAAGGGAAAATAATTTGAGAAATTCTTAAAAGGAAAGAAGATCTAAATTATATAAAAGGAAAGGTCAAGATTCTAACATAACTACTAAGAAAAATAAAACGGTAGCATGTTCTCATTCCCTGCAGATAATTCAGCTCTAAATGCTTCCGGAGGCCTTTTGGGGAAACTAAAATATCAAGTTGGCTTATTTAAACCTTTGTGTCAGAGCTACCTCATCCTTATTTAACAACTCTGCACTTCACGGGAGAGGATAGAAAAGGAGAAGGGAAAAAGTTTCAAAACACACTAGTCCAATCAACTACGCCTTGAAGAGAGATTTCTTGGTAAAACAGAACCCTGCACACTGTACCCCTCTCTAGGGAGCATCACCACGAGCACCGATGCAGGGAGGCCTGGTGTGCTGCGATTCATGGGGTCACAAACAGTTGGACACGACTGAGTGACTGAACTGAACTGAACTGAAGTGTTTTATGAGCAAGTAATTTTGGAAACACTGGGTTCAGTGAACTTCAATTAAGTGTTTTATGAGCGAGTAGTTTTGGAAACACCAGCTTCCGTGGACATTGATTATTGCAGTCGTGTCCGACTCTTTGCGACCCCATGAATCGCAGCACGCCAGGCCTCCCTGTCCATCATCAACTCCCTGAGTTCACTCAAACCCACGTCCATCGAGTCAGTGATGCCATCCAGCCATCTCATCCTCTGTCGTCCCCTTTTCCTCCTGCCCCCAATCCCTCCCAGCATCAGAGTCTTTTCCAGTGAGTCAACTCTTCGCATGAGGTGGCCAAAGTACTGGAGTTTCAGCTTTAGCATCATTCCTTCCAAAGAAATCCCAGGGCTGATCTCCTTCAGAATGGACTGGTTGGATAAAACACTTATCCTATAATAATAATAATAATTAACATCTGATGAAAAAACTCTTTAGAAATACTCTCCAGAGGGTCTATTTTCTGTATGGAAGATTAAAAACCGACCAGAGAGGACTGTGGCCCATGGAGAGAAGAGAGGCACAGTGTGAGGACCTCACTGGCAACTTCAGAATAAGACCTGCACACAGCGAGCCCCTCGTGGCACAGCTCTATTTGACCACCCTTGTCTCTCACTGTTTCCCTACATAGTCACTACTTTCGGTGCAAACTCTATTTTCAGATGCTCCCAGAAGTTCTAACTTTATTTACACTACTACTCCAAACTCAGGGATTGGAGAAATGCATTAATAGGGGTTAGCTCCAACCCAGTATTTGAAGCCTGTTTCCTTTTCTAAAAAGACAGCTTTAGGTTTTAGAATATAGCTTAAAAATACAGATTATTTTAGACCCCAGGTAAACACTACAGCTTATTTTTAACCCCAAAGATTTAGATTTGAGGCTTTGTAGCCAAAAATAAGTATGTATCTTCATTTGTTATGTGTATACCTAATGTCCCAAGGTCAGCAAAAGGGTCCAGAGTCTGGGGTTTGTTTTGATGGGTGGGAGTACCATGCGAGGAGCCTGTTGGGCTGGTGGCAGCTGATTTGCTTCCCATTCCAAAACCTCCTGAAAAAAATAAGAAGGTCATTGCAAATGAATTAGTTGTCTGAGGCTGAATTCTGAAGTTCAGAAATCTAGAGCTACTGCTCACCTCATCTCTAAGGGCAAATTAGGACAAGGTTTGCAAATATGTTAGAAGTAGCTAGACCCCATTTCCCTAATTTAAGGGAGTAGTGACCTGGAGCAAGGACAGGGAACAGAAAAGGTATAAGTCATTACCAAGCAATGGCACCCCACTCCAGTACTCTTGCCTGGAAAACCCCATGGACGGAGGAGCCTGGTAGGCTGCAGTCCATGGGGTCGCTAACAGTCGGACACAACTGAGCGACTTCACTTTCACTTTTCACTTTCATGCATTGGAGAAGGAAATGGCAACCCACTCCAGTGTTCTTGCCAGGAGAATCCCAGGGATGGGGGAGCCTGGTGGGCTGCCGTCTATGGGTCGCACAGAGTCAGACACAACTGAAGTGACTTAGCAGTAGCAGCCACTCCTCTAAACCATTACATCTGGTGCTTACCTCATGTCACCTGACTCCATTCTTTCCTATGGGATTTCCTATGAGAGGAGTCAGAGTTGAATTCTGGTTCTGCCACTTCCTAGCTGAGTGACCTTTGACACGTTGCTTAACTTTTCTGAGTGTCGATATTTTCTCATTGGTTACATAAGGAAACAGCAACTGCTTTAGAAAGGTGCTGTGACAGACATTGTGTGTGTGTGTGTGTGTATGTGTGTGTGTGTGTGTAACTTGCACAGTGTCAGAAAGATAATCACACAAGATGGCTCTCAAAAAATACAATACTAGCCATAAGAAAGAGAATTTATCTACTATAGACAAATTCAGATCTAAAACAAGTTCTCTGTAAGAGAGAAAACCATTCAGATTATGCAACACCTACTCTACGCCAGAAAATTTCATGTAAGTAATTTCACTTAAACTGTGTGTGATAAGAATTGTGAATTCCATTTTACAGATAAGAAAACTGAAGTTCAGACTGGTAAAAAAAAATTCAAGAGCTTCTAAATGGTTGAGTTAGATGTATACCCAGATCTGTCTAACTCTATTGTCACGGCAAACATTTAGCAAATTGAGACTTAGAGAAATTATCATAAGACATGCAGCATTACCATGTCATCAAGGGCAATGTGAAAAGCTTTCTCAGATTGGGAACCTTTAGGAACTTCCATAAATGGGGCTAGCACTCTGCAAGTACTCACTTCACCTTGGGTGAAGGATTATGCTCCAGTGACCAATTATGTGGCACAAAATTCATCTGCTGATCTTTACCTGGTTTGGTATGCCAGTCCCAGGCTCCTGAAACATCCGGCTGAATGTTCACAGCAGGGGTACTAGAAGCTGCAAACGAGGAGAAGAAAAAGAATCAGGACAAAATAGCTCAGAATCCACTTTTCTGAGTTCACAAAAGAAAATGCTCTCCCTCTCATGATATGCCCATGTCTCACGTGATTCTACTCTCCCTCTGAGCTCTCTCCACATTCTGCAACATTGGTATTTTCTGCCTTCATCTGTACTTACTTATATGAGCACTGGTGGAAGCCATATACTGTTTGTCTCTGTTACTTCCTTGTTCGCCTTTATTTTACCTCCAAAGGTACACTCTGAATTGTAACTGTGCATATATCTGTCTCGAGTACGCTGTGAAAGCAAGAATTATCTTATCCATCTGCATGGGTCCCACCTCTACCCTTAACACAAAGTCAGTAGGCAATAGAAAAAAGGTGAAACGAAACTCAAACTCAATTTGCCTTAAGCTGGCATAAACTGCATGAGCAACTTAGAACAAAAATGTTGTTTTATCATTTGGGGGAGAATGGATCCATGTATATGTGTGGCTGAGTCCCTTCACTGTTCACCTGAAATTATCGCAACATTGTTGTACCCCAATAGGAAATGTATTTTGCATTAAAAAATGAATAAAAATTAAATTTTTTTTGTTTTTGTCTCCTCTGCTGGGACATTAACAGAGAATATGAGTCAATCAGAACACTTACTAGGAACTGACTAGATACCATCCACCCACCATGCTGCTGTCAGGGATCTACTGTCACTAAAACAACAAACTCACTACAGCTTCAAAATAGATCATTCTGACCCCTCTCAAGGGAGGTCAAGGGATTACATCTGATAGAGTGCTAGAACTATGGACGGAGGTTCATGACGCTGTACAGGAGGCAGTGATCTAGACTATTCCCAAGAAAAAGAAATGCAAAAAGGCAAAATGGTTGTCTTAGAAGGCATTACAAACAGCTAGCTGAGAAAAGAAGAGAAGTGAAAGGCAAAGGAGAAAAAGAAAGATATACCCATTTGAATGCAGAGTTCCAAAGAACAGCAAGGAGAGATAAGAAAGCCATCCAGTGATCAACGCAAAGAAATAGAGGGGAACAATATAATGGGAAAGACTAGAGTCTCTTCAAGAAAATTAGAGATACCAAGGGGACATTTCATGCAAAGATGGGCTCAATAAAGGACAGAAAATGGTATGGACCTAACAGAAGCAGAAGATACTAAGAAGAGATGACAAGAATACACAGAAGAACTATACAAAAAAGATCTTCATGACCCAGATAACCATGATGGTGTGATCACCCACCTAGAGCCAGACATCCTGGAATGTGAAGTCAGGTGGGCCTTAGGAAATATCTCTATGAACAAAGCTAGTGGAGGTGATAAAATTCCAGTTGAGCTATTTCAAATCCTAAAAGATGATGCTGTGAAAGTACTGCACTCAATATGCCAGCAAGTTTGGAAAATTCAGCAGTGGCCACAGGACTGGAAAAGGTCAGTTTTCATTCCAATCCCAAAGAAAGGCAATGTCAAAGAATTTTCAAACTATTGCACAATTGCACTCATCTCACACGCTAGCAAAGTTATGCTCAAAATTCTCCAAGCCAGGTTTCAACAGTATGTGAACTGTGAATTTCCAGATGTTCAAGCTGCATTTAGGCAGAGGAACCAGAGATAAAACTGCCCACATCCATTAGATCATCGAAAAAGCAAGAGAGTTCCAGAAAAACATCTACTTCTGCTTTATTGACTACGCCAAAATCTTTGACTGTGTGGCTCACAAAAAACTGTGGAAAATTCTCAAACAGATGGGAATACCAGATCACCTTACCTGTCTCCTGAGAAATCTGCATGAAGGTCAAGAAGCAACAGTTAGAACTGGACATGGAACGACAGACAGACTGGTTCAAAATTGGGAAAAGAGTACATCAAGGCTGTATGTTTTCACCCTGCTTCTTTAACTTATATGCAGAGCACATCATGAGAAATGCTGGGCTGGACGAAGCACAAGCTAGAATCAAGATTGCCAGGAAAAATATCAATAACCTCAGATATGCAGATGACACCACTCTTATGGCAGAATGCGATAAACTGAAAGAGGAGAGTGAAAAAGCTGGCTCAAAACTCAACATTCAAAAAACTAAAATCATAGCATCTGGTCTCATCACTTCATGGCAAATAGATGGGGAAACAGTGGAATCAGTGACAGACTTTACCTTCTTGGGCTCCAAAATCACTGCAGATAGTGACCGCAGCCATGAAATTAAAAGATTCTTACTCCTTGGAGAAAAAGATATGACCAACCTAGACAGCATATTAAAAAGGAGAGACATTACCTCACCAACAAAGGTCCATCTAGTCAAAGCTATGATTTTTCCAGTGGTCATGTATGGATGTGAGAGTTGGACTGTAAAGAAAGCTGAGTGCAAAGAATTGATGCTTTTGAACTGTGGTGTTGGAGAAGACTCTTGAGAATCCCTTGGACTGCAAGGAGACCCAACCAGTCCATACTAAAGGAAATCAGTCCTGAATATTCATTGGAAGGACTAATGCTGAAGCTGAAACTCCAAAACTTTGGCCACCTGATGCAAAAATCTGACTTATTGGAAAAGACCCTGATGCTGGGAAAGGTTGAAGGCAGGCAGAGAAGGCAACAACAAAGGATGAGATGGTTGGATGGCATCACCGACTCAATGGACATGTATTTGAGCAAGCTCCAGGAGTTAGTGAAAGACAGGGAAGCCTGGCATGCTGCAGTCCATGGGGTAAGAAAGAGTCATACACAACTGAGCGACTGAACTGACTGACCCTTCTCAAAGTTTCAAGTGGAGAATTTAAAAGAAATGTTCAGTTAAATATAATCAGGTCTATTAGAGTACACATTGGTAGAGTAAACTTTTTCTGCATCTGTAGAATGCAAATAAGAAACTGGATGCCATAAGAAAGAACTTCTTTCTAAGACTCTTCTAGGTTCTGTTCATTAAATCAAAGAATACAAAGCAAATACTAAAATAACACTGCAAGTAGGATTTAAGACACAGTACACATATCACCACCAAAAGGTTCATCAAGGCACCAAGCCATCCTTATCAAGCCTTATATTTACCTGTTTTATTTCCTTAGTACGAACCAAGACACTGTACCTTCCCATCACTGAATTAAATAGAATATTCCATTATCAGAAATAACAGTTCTTTTCTTTCAGTTTTCCCTTCTCTTTTTCCACAGTAATCCATGAAAACTGAGGTGGAAACTAGATAATTTTGCTAACTTTTTCTGTTTGACTTCCTTTAAACTCTGACCTTAGTCTTACACCCAACTAGGATGCAGAACTAGGAATTAGTACTTCAACTGTATTACTAATCAAACCCACAAACCTACCACACACAAGGCACCATCAGGGAACAGAGAGCTAAAGGACAAGTGCCTATCCTCCAGAAATTTAAAATCTGCTGGAGAGAAAGGAATAAACAAATGAAAAGATAATACCCAGTATTTTAAACTTCTACTTAGCTTTTTATTATGGTTACTTGTTCAGTTTTTCTTCTCAGATTAAGCCCTAAATAATTATTCTCTTCAGAGAAAATGTTCAGTAAATATTCATAGAACTTGAAGGTAACATTTCTTGATTTTCACAAGTGATGGATAGTGCCTTGTAGAAACTAGAGGTGGGCAATCTGACTTCCCAAACTGATGCCTGAGTCTCATCTATATATGAAGAGGATGCAACTGACCCACTAACAATGGAATAATTCCCTTCTCAGCAAGGACAGTGGAACATTCTTTCACACACTAGCATCACACAGATCAAAATCAGCAGCACAGCCACGAAAGAAAAGAGTTCTAACTGGCTGAAACGGAGGGATAAACATCTAGCCAACTCACAAGGTAGAACCAAGTCCGTACTGCCATGCTCAAGTACGAACATCCATACCCACGGGACATAAAAGGTGGTACTCACATGAAAACAGTAAATTCAAAGTATTAAAGTCAGGACAATAGATAACCTTATTAATATTATCAGTATGCATCAAAGAGATTTATATAGGAAAAAATATAATTCATTTTATATGGAAAGACAGGTAGATAATACAACACATCATATAGATCTTGTAGGCACTAGGAAAGCATTTGTAAACAAAACTAACAAAAGTCTCTGCCTCTGAACTCATGTTCTAGTGGGGAAAGATAGACAGGAGGAGAAGTTTCCATGTGAAATAGAGCAGTCAGAGGAGACCCCACTGAGAAGCTGATTGCTGAGCAAAGATAAAAGAGGAGAAGGAATTAGCCATGCCATGGTCTGGGGAAGAGAGGACGGCCAGTGCAACAGTGGAGAGCCATGTGACTGGAATGGAACGAGCAGAGGGAGCAAGTAGGGAAGGAGGTCACAGCCCTGGGTATTCGAGCACAGAGGGCCGACCAAGGCCATCCCAATGACTTTGGCTTCCATGCTGAGTGAAGCAGGGAGCCACTGCAGGGACAGCAATGACATAACCTACATTTTAAATAAGTGAACAAAAACAACAGCTTTAACCTATCACCCTGCATCTTTCCTCTTGGGGTAGCCAACTTCCAATCCAGAGATTCTTTTAAGTGGGCATGGCACAAGGGTCAGAGGTGAATTTCTTGCATATCGTCCTGTGGATCCACTTCATACAGTTTGAGATTTAAGAGCAATAGGAAATCACCCATAAAGTTTGTTCCTGGACTGCTTCCTCATTTTCTGTCATTGCAGTTTGACCAGAGTTGCACAACTCAACTCAGTGTTGCACAGTTTCCTTTTGCATTTGCATAGCTCCCATGAAGTCAAGCTGATCACTACACTGTGTTCCCCAGAGGGGCTCAGGGGGCCTTCAACTATAAATACATCGTCCTCTAAGTCTAGGCCACTTGGGTTCAGCATCCTTCAGCATCAAGAAGGAGCTTCATTTCTCCAGCTCAAAGCCATATATCCTTCACTGAAGACCTTCAGTTTTAATCAGTGCTACCTAAGTGATACCTTTTTGCTCTTACAAACAAATGTGATTATGATTCTTTCCACAAAGTTTGTCTCTAACTTAGAAATATAATGTGGGCCTTGTATAATTTAAAATTTTTCTAGTAGTCACATTTAAAAAGGTAAAAAGACACTGGCAAAATTAATATTAATATAACATTTTATTTAACCTAATATATTCAAAATATTATATTAAATGACTAATATAAATATATTAATGACATGTTACATTGCTTTTTTGTACTAAGTTTTGAATTCTGGTATGCACTTTACACTTAGTATGTTTCAAATCAGACTGGCACATTTTAAGTGCTCAACAGTCGAGTGTGGTTAGTGGCTTCATCTTAGAACTAGTTTAATATATCGGGATATTGTATTCTAAACTGCTCTGTGGAATACTAATTTTGTGGAATGCTTGTCATATTGCATTTTATTAACTCAAGACACATACTTTTTCATAATTCAAAGATTTCAACTAGTAGGCATCTTCCAATCAACTGAAAGTGACAGCACATAAAATAAAGATATGTCCTACAACTGGTGGTGCCCTATGCATTTTGTGCATGTAGCTCTAATGCAAAAAAAATTTCCAAATTAAATTTTAGGGAAGCTGAGTAAAAGTTAAGCAGGCTTCTTTACTGTAAAACACTGCAGAACTTTTAATATGTTAATATGAATTGTTAATTTTTAAGAGATATGTAGCTTTTCAAAAACAAAAGCCAATATTGGAAATAAATGCAAAAATAAACAAATGGGACCTAATTAAACTTAAAAGCTTCTGGACAACAAAGGAAACTATTAGCAAGGTGAAAAGACAGCCTTCAGAATGGGAGAAAATAATAGCAAATGAAGCAACGGACAAACAACTAATCTCAAAAATATACAAGCAACTCCTACAGCTCAACTCCAGAAAAATAAATGACCCAATCAAAAAATGAGCCAAAGAACTAAATAGACATTTCTCCAAGGAAGACATACAGATGGCTAACAAACACATGAAAAGATGCTCAACATCACTCATTATCAGAGAAATGCAAATCAAAACCACTATGAGGTACCATTTCATGCCAGTCAGAATGGCTGCGATCCAAAAGTCTACAAGCAATAAATGCTGGAGAGGGTGTGGAGAAAAGGGAACTCTCTTACACTGTTGGTGGGAGTGCAAACTAGTACAGCCACTATGGAGAACAGTGTGGAGATTCTTTAAAAAACTGGAAATAGAACTGCCCTATGATCCAGCAATCCCACTGCTGGGCATACACACTGAGGAAACCAGAAGGGAAAGAGACACATGTACCCCAATGTTCATCGCAGCACTGTTTATAATAGCCAGGACATGGAAGCAACCTAGATGCCCATGAGCAGATGAATGGATAAGAAAGCTATGGTACATATACACAATGGAGTATTACTCAGCCATTAAAAAGAATACATTTGAATCAGTTCTAATGAGGTGGATGAAACTGGAACCTATTATACAGAGTGAAGTAAGCCAGAAAGAAAAACACCAATACAGTATACTAACGCATATATATGGAATTTAGAAAGATGGTAACAATAACCCTGTGTACGAGACAGCAAAAGAGACACCGATGTATAGATCAGTCTTATGGACTCTGTGGGAGAGGGAGAGGGTGGGGAGATTTGGGAGAATAGCATTGAAACATGTATAATATCATGTATGAAACGAGTCGCCAGTCCAGGTTTGATGCACGGTACTGGATGCTTGGGGCTGGTGCACTGGGACGACCCAAAGGGAGGGTAGGGGAGGGAGGAGGGAGGAGGGTTCAGGATGGGGAACGCGGGTATACCTGTGGAGGATTCATTTCGATATTTGGCAAAACTAATACAATATTGTAAAGTTTAAAAATAAAATTTAAAAAAATGTATGCAGATTCAAAGGAGAAAAAACAAAAACAAAAGCCAAAACAAAACCCTGCCTACAAGATGTTTTTATATCTGAACACCTACTGATGTCTTGTAGGGAACCCTGTTCCACTAAACACAGCATAAATACTTCCTTACCATGCACTGTAGGAGAAGGACTCCTCGTAGGCTGAAGAAAGGGGTCACTGGAAGCACTGGCTGTGTTCAAAAAAGAACCCAGCAAATCTTGACCTGATGGTTTAGAAGGTGCTCCAAATGGGTCAAAGGTGGCACCTAGAAAACAGGAAAAAGGTGTTTCTTTGTCCTATGGGTTCACTCATTCCATAAATATTGGACAGCTGTCACTCTTACAAGGCCCTAGGCCAAATACTGGAAAAGTCAGGATGACACCTGCCTCATGGGCTGCTCCACAGGCCCATCCTATCCTTAAAACTTCCTTCAGGGTTAACAGTGAAGCCCAAGGATTTCTGACTACATGTGAATAACCCTTTCTTTGAGGACAAAGGAGAACTCCTGATTTACCTGTAGGATGATCCATAAACTCTATAAACAAGGGCCCTGTGGGCCTTTGGACATCTTAATAACATGAAATAAATCAAGCAAGTTTATAGACTAATAGATAAGTGGTGAAACCATGGCCTGGATCACAAGAGATGATCAATGAATGAACTGTGATCATGTTCAGTGAATTAGTGAACAAACACCAGGCATGAGGAGCTTTGCTATTAAGGTGAACAGTAGAAAACCTCACTGACCAGGTTTTGCTTAGTTTTGTGTTTTTAGTGGTCCTGGCACATCAAAAGTTAAAAAGAAAAGAAAATGAGTGTGACAAAAACTGAGCTCTCATCACACCTTATGTTCTATGACACGAAATGCTTTCAAAACATTGCTTGCTTACAACTTGCTAGAAACCAGGTGCAGATGTAGTAAAATGCAAAAAAGTTTGTGAATGAACCAAGAAAACTACAACAAAGTGGCAGCTGAGGTTTCCAGCAACAACACAATAATAGTATTTTTAAATTTTATTTATTTATTTTGAGTATGTTGGATCTTCATTGCTGTGCAGGCTTTTCTCTTGTTATGGTGCCTGGGCTTCTCATTACAGTGGCTGCACTTGCTGTGGAGGGCACGTGGGCTTCAACAGTTGCAGCGTATGGGCTCAGTAGTTGCGATTCCTGGGCTCTAGAGCACTGGCTCAACAGTTGTGACACACGGGCTTAGTTGCTTTGTGGCATGTGGGATCTTCCCAGACCAGGGATCAAACCCATGTCTCCTGCATTGGCAGGAGAATTTGTAACCACTGAGCCATCAGGGAAGCCCAACAATGCAGTAACTTAGTATTGCATCATTTCTTTAGGGTTTATGTTGCCTTTCATAAAGAGTACATCAGCTGATCCTGTTAGCTGTCAGACAGAAGTGATAGCATTTTCATTCTATAGACAGTAAAACTGAGGTTCAGAGAGCCGAGTTTCTTGCCCAATATCAAGTAAATGATAAGACTGGACTCATGTTCAAGTTTTTGGACTTCAAATTCCAGGAATTTCCCAAAGGCATGTCACATTCTTCACAGACGTGAGATAAATGTGATGAAAATGACAGAGTGGCATATATATAACTGGACTTTAATTTTGCATTAATGGGCAAGGGAATTAGCTCCCTATAATGAGATGTCACTTCCTAATTTGTAAGCATCAAGCTAATGGGCTGACTGCTTCCTGGAGTAGGAGTGACCTATTCTAGGAATAGATAACTACAGTCAAACGAGTTAATGAATAAACCCCATTCTCAAAACCCAGGGAGGGATATGATTTAATATGTGTTCAGCTACAACTTCATTGGCATAGTGCTCTCCTAATGTCTGCCGGGCAGTAGATTAGCCTTACATAGCAGCAATGAATCAACTATACATCAGGCACTCTATTACATGATGTGTGTCATTTAGCTCATTTAATACTAACCAAACTTTATCCCTTCTATAAAATGAGAATACTGAGATTTATAGAATACCTGCAAGCAGACACCTAACTTTGATGTCCACCAGTAGAGAATGCTAAAATCTTCTCACTATTACTTGGGACACTTTTAATACCAACCTATGTTAAATTAGGCTTCCCTGGTGGCTCAGATGTTAAAGAGTCTGCCTGCAAACGTCAAAAAAATGTGGATGGCCAGCCACAAGAAGGATTGAGTCGGTGGCAATGAGCGGAGTGAAGCTGACTGAGCCTCATGGGGCTCAAACTCTTTATCTGGCACCAACTGCTCCACTCCATCAGCTGTGCTGCTGGCAGGGGTCCCTTAAATATATCTTAAATTAATTAAGTGCTTCTCTTTACAGCAAAAACGTATTCAGAAAACTACAGTTTCAAGAAGCCATTACAGGAAAACTGAGGGAAAGCTCAGGAGTCAAATGACCTAGTTTTGGGCCCAGGGACTCGCTATATAAAAGTACATTACTAATTTGACTCTAAGCCTCTGTTTCCTCAACTAGAAAATGCAGATAACAATAGCACCTTATTTACTGTGTTTTTATAAAGACTGAATTCATGGCTGGTGTTAAATTCCATGTTTGGCAAATAGTGAGTACCCCACAAATAGTTGCTGTTATTGTTAATAACAATTCATCAATCTACACCTCCAAGAAGAAATAAATAAGCAGCTGAGGGATTGAAGCCTTAAAAAAAAAGTAAGGGTGATAAACTCAAATATTCTTTCTTAGACTGTCCTACCAAAATGGACAGTATTTCTACTTCCTCTTGTGGTTCCCACTGACATGAAGATACAGACCTTCTGCAGACTTTTAGGGAGATCAGAAAAGGCTAGATTATGAGGAAAGTTCGATTCCACCTGCTTGACCCAAAAGTTATAATTCAACACTGAGAAGTACACCACAATATGGAAACAATTACCTTCTCCTACTCTCAGTGTTGGAGATGCAGAGGTGGAGGTGGCAGATCGGCGTGGTGTGGACTGGGTGGATGTAGGTCCACTCGGGTGAAACACGTCGTCCACCCCTGACTGTCCAGACTGGACGGGACCGGCTGCACCTCCGCCCCCGAACAGGTCACTCAGAAGTTCGGAATTGGAGGGAGGAGCTGCCGGCGAAGAGAAGTTCTTACTCACTGCAGACCCTTCTAGACCCAGAAGATCCACATCCTCAGGGGGTGCAGGGGCAGCTGGCTCCTGCTGCTTTTTGCTGGGCTTCCTGGCTGCGTGAGGTTTGTCACCATTGGCATTGCCATGTGGGCTGGACAGCGTCAGAAGCTCATCGTCTGACTGCTCACTCTCCTGATTCACTAGGGCAGCGTGGTCCTCCTCGCAGAATGACTTCTCCGATTTCTGATCTAAGGAAGGCCAGTATGCCAGAAACAGTCAGTCACCAGCCACAGAATTACTGCTTTTTGTTAGAGTCTACACACTTAAGTTCAGAAAGAGAGAAAGAGCAGCCTGGAAAAAACAATGCTTTTAGACTCTTACTGATGGAAAACTTGATGTATTTCACATAACATTCAATTACTATCTGATGAGCATTTGAGAGGAATATAGCATAGGCATGAAGACCAAAAACTCTAGAATCAGCCCAAGTTTGAATCTCATCTCTGCTACTTACTGGCTCTGTGCTGAGACAGTGGCTTTACTTCTCTGTGCCTTGGTTTTCCCCTCTGCAAAACGGGAGTAGTAAATAGAACCTAGCTCCCATTGAGTGTTGTGAAAATTACATGAGATTCGATATGGAAAGTGCTCAGATCAATAGTAAGTAGTACTTAAGTGGTTTTTCTTATTTTTAAAATTACTACTACCACCATCCTCTTTTTCTTCCCAGCACTATGCTAGGTGCTTTGAAAAAAAACAAAACATCGTTTCCTAGTCCTTGCTGCCTCCTCTCATGGTCTTTTTCTTCTTCAAATGACCTGCAGCCAAAAGCAGGGCCTTTTTCCCACAGTCTGGAGCAGAAGTGAACCCCATGCCTAATAAGTGACCAGAGGAAATGGCTCTGGTGTTAGGATGGCCCTTTACACCAACTGGGAGGAGCTACTTTCAGCATAAAATGGGCAGCAGGAAAGATTTGCAGCAGGAAATTCCTTTCTTCTGGGGAAGGAATGGAGAGGCTGGTGAGTGACATTCCAGGCCCTCCATGGGGCAGATGGCCCTATGAAACTTCATCTCCTGGCAGCTAGATCCCTGTTCCAAACCAAGTGCAGATCCACATCCCTCCTCCCCAGTTCTGAAAAGCAAAAAGCTGTGAAAAACTAAAGGTTTCCCTACGTTTGTGGGAAAATCTGACTAGAACTGATGTGAAAGTTACTTATAAATGTCTTCATTGATTTCACTCAGGGCTATGAGTTATGTTTCACTGCAGACATTTTTTTTTTCTTTTTCTTTTTTTATTGAAGGATAATTGCTTTACAGAATTCTGTTGTTTTCTGTCAAACTTCAACATGTATCAGCCATAGGTATACATATATCCCCTCCCTTTTGAACCTCCCTCCCATCTCCCTCCCCATCCCACCCCTCTAGGTTGATACAGAGCCTGTTTGAGTTTCCTGAGCCATACAGCAAATTCCCATTGGCTATCTATTTTACATATGGTAATGTAAGTTTCCATGTTACTCTTTCCATACATCTCACCCTCTCCTCCTCTCTCTCCATGTCCATAAGTCTATTCTCTATGTCTGCTTCTCCACTGCTGCCCTGTAAATAAATTCTTCAGTACCATTTTTCTAGATTCTGTACATGTGCATTAGAATATGATATTTATCTTTCTGACTCACTTCACTCTGTATAATAGGTTCTAGGTTCATCCACCTCATCAGAACTGACTCAAATGGGTTCCTTTTTATGGCCTGAGTAATATTCCATTGTGTATATGTACCACAAATTCTTTATCCATTCATCTGTTGATGGGCATCTAGGTTGCTTCCATGTTCTAGCTATTGTAAATAGTGCTGCAATGAACATTAGGATACATGCACCTTTTCAATTTTGGTTTCCTCAGGGTATATGCCTAGGAGTGGAATTTCTGGGTCATATGGTGGGTTTATTCCTAGTTTTTTAAGGAATCTCCATACCGTCTTCCACAGTAGCTGTATCAATCTACATTCCCACTAACAGTGCAAGAGCATTCCTTCTCCATACCCTCTCCAGCATCTATTGTTTGTAGACTTTTTGATGATGGCCATTCTGACTGGTGTGAGGTAATATTTCATTGTAGTTTTGATTTGCATTTCTCTAATAATGAGTGATGTTGAGCATCTTTTCATGTGTTTGTTAGCCATCTGTATGTCTTCTTTGGAGAAATGTCTGTTTAGATCTTTTTCCTACTTTTTAATTGGGTTGTTTTTCTGGCATGAACTGCTTGTATATTTTGGAAATTAATCCTTTGTCAGTTGTTTCATTTGCTGTTATTTTCTCCCATTCTGAGGGCTGTCTTTTCACCTTGCTTATAATTTCCTTTGCTGTTCTAAAGTTTTTCAGTTTAATCAGGTCCCACTTATTTACTTTTGTTTTTATTTCCATTACTCTAGGAGGTGGGTCATAGAGGATCTTGCTTTGATTTATGTCATCCAGCATTCTGCCTATGTTTTCCTCCTAAGAGTTTTATAGTTTCTGGTCTTACATTTAGGTCTTTAGGAAGTGTTCTAATTTCATTCTTTTACATGCAGCTGTCCAGTTTTCCCAGCACCATTTATTGAAGAGGCGGTCTTTGCCCCATTGTATACTCCTACCTCCTTTGTCAAAAATAAGGTACCCATAGGTGCATGGGTTTATTTCTGGGCTTTCTATCTTGTTCCATTGGTCTATATTTCTGTTTTTGTGCCAGTACCGTACTGTCTTGATGACTGTAAGTTTGTAGTATAATCTGAAGTCAGGAAGGTTGATTCCTCCAGCTCCATTCTTCTTTCTCAAGACTACTTTGGCTATTTGGGGTCTTTCGTGTTTCCACGTGAATTGTGAAATTTTTTGTTCCAGTTCTGTGAAAAATACCATTGGTAATTTGATAGGGATTACATTGAATCTGTCCGACTCTGTGTGACCCCATAGACAGCAGCCCAACAGGCTCCTCTGTCGCTGGGATTCTCCAGGCAAGAATACTGGAGTGGGTTGCCACTTCCTTCTCCAATGCATGAATGTGAAAAGTGAAAGTGAAGTCGCTCAGTCATGTCTAACCCTTAGCGACCCCATGGACTGTAGCCTACCAGGCTCCTCCATCCATGGGATTCTCCAGGCAAGAGTACTGGAGTGGGGTGCCATTGCCTGTAGATTGCATTTGGTAGTATTGTCATTTTCACAGTATTGATTCTTCCTACCCAGGAACATGGAATATCTCTCCATCTGTTTATATCATCTTTGATTTCTTTCATTAGTGTCTTATAATTTTCTGTGTATAGCTCTTTTGTCTCCTTAGGTAAGTTTAGTCCTAGATATTTAATTCTTTTTGTTGTAATGGTGAATGGGATTGACTCCTTCATTTACTCTTTCTGATTTTTCATTGTTAGTATATAGAAATACAAGTGGTTTCTGTGTATTGATTTTGTATCCTGCAACTTTGCTAAATTCACTGATTAGCTCTAGTAATTTTCTGATACTATCTTTAAGGGTTTCTATGTACAGTATCATGTCATCTGCAAACAGTGAGACTTGACTTCTTTTCTGATCTGGATTCCTTTTATTTCTTTTTCTTCTCTGATTATGGTAGCTAGGACTTGAATAATAGTGGTGAAAGTGGACTATTGAATAATAGTGGTGAAAGTGGACACCCTTGTCTTGTTTCTGATCTTAGGGGGAATGCTTTCAGTTTCCCAACATTGAGAATAATGTTTGCTGTAGGTTCATCATATATGCCCTTTACTATGTTGAGGTAGGTTCCTTCTATGCCCATTTTTTGAAGAGTTTAAACCATAAATGGGTGCTGAATTTTGTCAAAGGCTTTTTCTGCATTTATTGAGATTATCACATGATTTTTATCTTTCAATTTGTTAATATGGTGTAGAGTCCTTGCATTCTTGGAATAACTCAACTTGATCACAGTGTATGAGCTTTGTGATGTGTTACTGAATTCTGTTTGCTAAAATTTTGTTGAGGATTTTTGCATCCATGTTCTTCAGTGATATTGGCCTGTAGTTTTCATCTTTTGTGTTGTCTTTGTCTGGTTTTGGTATCAGGGTGATGGCAGCCTTGTAGAATGAGTTTGGAAGTGTTCTTTCCTCTGCAATTTTTTGTAAGAGTTTTAGAAGGATAGGCATTAGCTCTTCTCTAAATATTTGACAGAATCTTCCTGTGAAGCCATCTGGTCCTGGGCTCTTGTTTTTTGGGAGATATTTGATCACAGCTTTAATTTCTGTACTTATAATTGGGTTGTTCATAATTTCTATTTCTTCCTGGTTCAGTCTTGGAAGATTGAACTTTTCTAATAATCTGTCCATTTCTTCCAGGTTATCCATTTTATTGCCATATAGTTGTTCATAATAGTCTCTTCTAATCCTTTGTATTTCTGCATTGTCTGTTGTAACCTCTCCTTTTTTATTTCTAATTTTGTTGATTTGATTCTTCTCTCTTTTTTTTTTTTTTTGGATGAATCTGGCTAAAGGTTTGCTAATTTTGTTTATCTTCTCAAAGAACTAGCTTTTGGTTTTATTAACCTTTACTATTGTTTCTTTCATTTCTTTTTCATTTATTTCTGCTCAGATCTTTATGATTTCTTTCCTTCTACTAAGTTTTTTTGGGGTTTTGTTCTTCCTTTTTCAGCTGTTTTAGGTGTAAAGTTAGGTTGTCTATTCGATGAGCTTCTTATTTGTTGAGGTAGGATTGTATGGCTATAAACTTCCCTCTTAGAACTGGTTTTGCTGCATCCCACAGGTTTTGAGTTGTTGTGTTTTCATTGTCATTTGTCTCTAGCAATTTATTTCTTTTTTGATTTCTTCAGTAACCTGTTGGTTATTTAGAAATGTGTTGTTTAATTTCCATGTGTTTGTGTTTCTTAACAGCTTTTTTTTCTTATAATTGATACCTAGTCTCATAACTCTGTGATTGGAGAAGATGCTTGCTATGATTTCAATTTTCTTAAATTAACTGAGGTTTGATTTGGGACCCAAGATGTGGTCTATCCTGGAGAATGTTCCATGTGCACTTGAGAAGAAGGTGTATTCTTCTGCATTTGGATGCAAATGTCCTGAAGATATCAATGAGATCCATCTCATCTAATGTGTCATTTAAGACTTGTGTTTCCTTATTAATTTTCTGTTTTGATAATCTGTTCATTGGTGTGAGTGGAGTGTTAAAGTCTCCTACTATTATTGTTACTGTCAATTTCTCCTTTATGTCTGTTACTATTTGTCTTATGTATTGAGGTGCTCCTATGTTAGGTGCATAGATATTTACAATTGTTGTGTCTTCCTCTTGTATTGATCCCTTGATCATTAAAGAATGTCCTTCCTTATCTCTTGTAATATTCTTTATATTAAGGTCTATTTTTTTGGATAGGAGGATTGCTACTCCAGCTTTCTTTTGCTTCCCATTTGCATGGAATATATTTTTCCTTCCTCTCACTTTCAGTCTATATGTGTCTTTAGGTCTGAAGTAGGTTTCTTGTAGACAGCATATATATGGGTCTTGTTTTTGTATCCATTCAGCCAGTCTGTGTCTTTTTGTTGGAACATTTAATCCATTTACATTTAAAGTAATTATCATGTTCCTATTGCCATTTTCTTGATTGTTTGGGGTTGATTTGTAGATCCTTTTTCTTCTCTTGTATTTCTTGACTATGTCAATCACTTTAACATTTGTTGTAAAGCTGGTTTGGTGGTACTGAATTCTCTTAACTTTGGCTTGTCTGAAAAGCTTTTTATTTCTCCATCAATTTTGAATGAGATCCTTGCCGGGTACAGTAATCTTGATTGTAGATTTTTCCCTTTCAGTACTTTAAATATATCCTGCCATTCCCTTCTGGCCTGCAGAGTTTCTGCTGAAAGATCAACTGTTAAGTGTATGGGGTTTCCCCTGTATGTTACTTGTTGCTTCTTCCTTACTGCTTTTAATATTCTTTGTGTTTAGTCTTGCTAGTTTAATTAGTATGTGTCTTGGCATGTTTCTTCTTGGGTTTATCCTGTATGGGCTCTTTGTGCCTCTTAGACTTGATTGACTATTTGCTTTTCCATGTTGGGGAAATTTTCAACTATAATCTCTTCAAAATTTTTACCTTATTCTGCTCTTCAGAAGTTATTTCCACCATTTTATCTTCCAACTCACTGATTCGTTCTTCTGTTTCAGATATTCTGCTATTGATTCCTTCTAGAGTTTTTTTAATTTCAGTAATTGTGTTGTTTGTCTCTGTATGTTTATTCTTTAATTCTCCTAGGTCTTTGTTAATTGATTCTTCCATTTTCTCCGTTCTGTTTTCAAGTTTTTGATCATTTTTACTATCATTATTCTGAATTCTTTTTCATGTAGTTTGCTTATTTCCTCTTCATTTATTTGGACTTCTGTATTTCTAGTTTGTTCCTTCCTTTGTATAGTATTTCTCTCCCTTCTCATTATTATTATTTTTAACTTATTGTGTTTGAGGTCTCCTTTTCCCAGGCTTGAAGGAAAGTTGAATTCTTTCCTTGAAGAAGGTTGAATTCTTTCTTCCTTTTTGTTTCTGCCCTCCTAAGCTTGGTCCAGTGGTCTGTGTAAGCTTCGTACAGGGTGAGAATTGTGCTGAGTTTTTGTTTGTTTGTTTTTCCTCTGATGGGCAAAGCTGAGTGAGGTGGTAATTCTGTCTGCTGATGATTGGGTTTTTATTTTTGTCTTTTTGCTGTTTAGGTGAGGCATCCTGCACAGAGTACTAATGGTGGTTGGGTGATGCCAGGCCTTGTATTCAAGTAGTTTCCTTTGTGTGAATTCTCACTATTTGACACTCCTTGGGTTAGTTCTCTGGTACTCTAGGTCTTGGAGTCAGTGCTCCCACTCCAAATGCTCAGGGCTTGATCTACAATGTTGCAAACTTTATGAGAGCAGTGAGGCCAACAGAGAGTACCAGGACCTCAGTGTTTGACTTTTCTACTTTTCTGATGTTTCACCTCCCCAAATTTCACAATATAGCCATTTCCTCGCAAACCAGAAGGGAAGATCCTTGAGGACTGAGGATATCCTTGTTTCTCTAGCCCCTATTACAATGCCTGGTCCATTGCAAAAGCTCAATGTGTGATCTGGTCTGCCTAAAGCTGGGACACCTACAGCAGCAACTTCTTCCAGCCCCTCACTGCAGACATTTTAACATATTTAATGACATGCTGTTGTCTGAGATACACTCAGGGGTGCTAAGTAATATGCAGTTTATTTATCATATTGACTTTCTAACGTGCAAAAAATTCTTCATTCCTAAATCCATCTGGCTCTGTGCAGTTCAGTTAAAAGACTGTGCATTTGTGCTAAACCTATTTTATAGCCTGATAAGAAGATTTCTCAAGTACTTACTAAAATAGCAGAGGAAAGTAAAAGTAAAGTTTTATTAAAAGCTCTTATGTGAAGAAGCAAGATGAAGGAAAAACCAAGAGGGGACTGGGAAATCTACCTGCTATCTAGATTTCATTGGGTTTTCCCATTTTTAAAATGTTTTTGATCCCAATTCTCAGTAGAAAATTCTGAAAGAATCTAAAAAGGGTGGATATATGTACAACAGATTCACTTTATAGTACACCTGAAAACACCACAACATTGTAAATCAACTATTTCCCAATAAAAATTTTAAAAAAAGAAAATTCTGAAAGTAAACCTTTCAATTCAAAGGAATTCTATAAACAACTTTTTCATCACACATGGAAAACTCTGTGTAGGCAATGGGAATAGTGTGTTATATTGACACGGAAAGGAAAGTCAACCAAGAGGATTTTAAGTACACTATCGCCAGAGGCAGTTTCCTACCCCTTTCTTAAGAAAGTCCTTACCATGGAATTCCGCATTCAATCTTGCAGTTAACCTCAGCAAACTCTAAAGCAAAGGGGTGTTGCTGCTGCTGCTGCTAAGTCGCATCAGTCGTGTCCGACTCTGTGTGACCGCATAGACGGCAGCCCACCAGGCTCCCCCGTCCCTGGGATTCTCCAGGCAAGAACACTGGAATGGGTTGCCATTTCCTTCTCCAATGCACGAAAGTGAAAAGTGAAAGTGAGGTCGATCAGTCGTGTCCGACTCCTAGCGACCCCACGGACTGAAGCACGCCAGGCTCCTCCGTCCATGGGATTTTCCAGGCAAGAGTACTGGAGTGGGGTGCCGTTGCCTTCTCCCAAGCAAAGGGGTATCAATCAGAATACCAATGCTAATCTACTGGGAGCTGTCCAGAATTTTATGTTGGGAAAGATTCTAAACATATCTCCAGGTTCTGCAAAAAAGGATATTGCAATCAAGTCCAACCTCTGTCAAGGTTTTTAAAGCAAGTAGCAGAGATATAAGAATCACAGGGACGGCGGAGCCTGGTGGGCTGCCATCTATGGGGTCGCGCAGAGTCAGACACAAATGAATCGACTTAGCAGCAGCCGCAGCAGCAGCAGAGATATGTAGGTAGTGTTTGCCTTCCCTGCACCAGGGAAGCTCAGCTCTGCTCTGCTAGTGGTCAAAGCCCTGGGCAGGGTGGAGGTGGGTGTTGCCAGATTTTTTATTTTTGGAGAATTTAGTTAAGGCCGTGAGATAGAGTTCTTTGCTAATTTTTTGTGTGTGTCAGCAGTGTAAATGGAGATCCTAGAAAATACCATGATTATTCATAAACCCAGTGCTGTGAGCCAAAACACCGCATAATAGAAAAGGTAGAGTTCAGCTTAAAATGGCCTTTTGCATCAGTCTAATAGCATCCATGGAGTTCAGAGTAGGAAAGTTGCCTCATATGGAAAAGGAATGAGCAGGAAGAATGTGAAATAACATGTTAGATAGATGACTTCTTAGTGTTGTTTTTACTTTAGACTGTTTCAAGGACTAATCATTTTTATAGAAGAACCATGTGATTTAACCATCTAACCATGTAACTTAAAGAAATGCTTGGAAATAAATACCTTGCCAGCAGAGAGTGGAAAAGAAGCCACCTTGCCCAAAATGTCTGGGATTATCTGGAGGGATATCTATTGGAGCCTGTCCTGCAAGACAAAAGATATCAAGGAAACACAGGAAATAAATAAATGAGATAAATAACACAGAGGCTTCATTCTGAAAACTAAACCACTGGATGACTCATACCTCCTAAGACCAGAGTATCTTGATGCTCCTGGTGAGAAGAGAAGAGGATGCTGGGGTTGACATCTTTTGTGCAATAATGTTCCCACGGTGGGGTTAGCTCCATCACTTTGTCGTGAGGCTGTAGTTCTACATCCAGAGTTACCTGAAATAGCTGAGGATATTTTTCTGGTACATCACATGCATCCAACTCAGGCCTAAATAGGAATTTAGAAGAATAAAGTCAGTGAAAAACAATGGAACCAGTATGATGTTCAATGCAGAAACCATTGTAGATGGATTCTGAGGTTCAGTCTGAGACTCATTTCTAAGGAAAAATCAACCATTACCGCATAAGAGACTTTACTGTTCTGAGCCTCAGTTTCCTCATCAAGATAAAAGAGGAGAAGAATGCCTACTTGTAGAATTTAGATACTACTGCTTGTGAAAGCATTCCAGATAGCAGGGCAGATATATCCTGACGGTGTACACTGGCATGTCCAAATCAGTTGTTAAAATAGTGAAAAAGGCTCACAGCCACCATCCTGAGCTCCTGAATGTCTACTCCTAACCTGGCTCTAGCAATTCCCACCTATCACCCCAGTTTCAGCCACTCTCGTGGGTCCCCTAGACTGCACTATAATACAGCAACTAATATCTGATGCAGAGGTCCCAGGGGACCCTGCTTCAGTGCTACCGCCAGGCATCCATTCTGATGGGTCTTTGTTGATTCCATTTCCTTCCCTGTTGCAAAACACAAAGAAATACAGATGCAAAGGATGACCATACTGAAACTCTGTTCCTTCTCTGCTCACTTCTGTTCCCCCACAAGGTATTTCAGATCTTTTCATTTGAAGTCTGATCCATTTGTGTTTATGACAAATTATATCCAACTGAGAGTTGTAAAATGCAACCAGCCTCCAGTATGCTGCTAAGCCACAGGCACAGAATTTGGGGTGACGGGGAAGCTGTCACATGGGCACTAATTGCTGGCACTAACTGCCAGCATTTCACAGCTCCTTGGATTGAAAAGGCAGGTTGGCCCAAGTAGCACTTACTTGGTGAACTTTAAAACTGTTGTGTCCAGTGGAATGAATCCAGTATGAAACTGAAGCTGAAATATTTGAGTGTTGGTCACCTAAAAAATACAAAAGCAGCACATTACAATCAATCAGTGAAGAGGGAACCAGATCAAATGATTATATTTGGGGGAGTCATACATCATCAACTGCTTCTATATCTGCACTTTGAATTTTTAGTTTACTAGTTACTTTGAAGTTTACTATGAATATTAAACAACCTCATTTGGATCTAGCCCAGCTTCACTTCCAACCTCTCCTCTCCATAAACTCTTTTGTGGCAAGCCATTCCCTCATCTCTGAGACCCTATGTTCTTGCACCTTGCCATACTTTGACTCATCTCATTCCTTCTGTCCAGGATGCCCCTGTTCCAACCTGATGAACTTTCCTTCTGTCCAGGATGCCCCTATTCCAACCTGATGAACTAATCCTTCAAGATCCACCTTCACATCTTCTGTAGCCTTTCTGAGCCACCACTGGATAGAATAAACTGCTACCTTTATGCCATCTCATCCTACCTCTATAATGGTAGTGGATACTTATACATGTGTGAATTTCCCCTGAACTCCTAAAAGGCAGTCTTACTTTTGTCAATCCTAAACCCCTAGGCAATGACTGCCATAGAACATGTACTTAGAAAATACTTGGTGACTTAAAATACGAACATTTGCTATGAACATTAGGGTGCATATATATTTTCAAATTAGTGTTTTCATTTTCTTCAGACAGATACCCAAGTGTGAAATTGCAGGATCAGTTGGATAGTATCACTGACTCAATGAACATGAGTTTGAGCAAACTCCAGGAGATAGTGAAGGACAAGGAAGCCTGACGTGCTGCAGTCCACGGAGTCACAAAGAGTCAGACACAACTTAGTGACCGAGCAACGACAACATGGTAGCTACTCTTCACTTGAGGGGGAGGGAAACGCTATATTGCTTTCCATATTGCTGTAGCAACTTACATCCCCACCAGCTGTGTATTAGGGTTCCCTTTCCTCCACATCACTGCCACAATAACACTTGATATTTCTTGTCTTTTTGACAATAGCCATTCTATTCTGATGGGTGTGAGGTGATATCTCAGCGTGGTTTTGAGTTGCATTTCCCTGATGATTAGTGATGTTGAGCATCTTTTCATGAGTCTGTTGGCCATCTGTATGTTTCTTTGGGGGGAAAAAAATGTCTGTTTAGGTCTTGTGCCCATTTTTAAATTGGATTGTTTGTTTTCTTAATATTGAGTTCATAGCAGTATTATTCACAATAGATATGGAAGAATCTGAGTGCCCATTGACAGATGAATGAATAATGTGATATATGTTAATCATATACATATATATGTGTATATATATACACACATACACATATACATATATATTTATGTAGCATAAAAAAAGAATAAAATCTTGCCATTTGTAGCACCATGCACGGACCTGAAGGGTATTATGCTTAGTGAGATAAGTCAGACAGAGAAAGAGAAATACTGTATGCTTTCACTTATATGTGGACTATAAAAAACAAACAAAAAAAAATGAACAATAAAACAGGAACAGACTCACACACACATGGAACAAACCAGTGGTTGTCACAGGGGAGAAATGTGAAATAGGTGAAGGAGACTAAGAGATACAAGTTGCCAGTTACAAAATAAAGTCACAAGAATGTAGTATATGGCACACAAGGGAGCATAGTCAATATTTTATAACAACTCTGTATGGTGTATACTCTATAAAAATACAAATCACTATGCTGGACACTTGAAATAATATAACATTTTAAGTCAACTGTACTTCAATACATAATTTTTTTTAATGCAATTACTTGTAGCGTCATTTGTGATATCCCAACAGTGGCGATAACTCAAATGTTCACCAAATGATGAAGGGATGAACAAAAGCTATATAATCATAAAACGGAACACTGTCTGGCTATGTAAAGTACTGATACAGCAAGGATGAACCTTGAAAACATTAGGCTAAGTGAAAGAAGCCAGCCACAAAAGAGCATACATTGTATGGTTCCATTTATATGAAATGTCTAAAATAGGCAAGTCCATAGAAATAGAAAGCAGATTCCTGGTTGCCTAGGGGATGGAAGAGGAGGAATGGACTGCTGCTAATTAGTGGCTGCTAATATACATAGAGTTTCCTTTGTGGGTGATGAAAACGTTTGGGAATCAGACCGCAGTGCTGTACAACTCTTTGACAGTACTAAAGATAAGAGCGCTGCATACTTCAAAAGGGTGAATTTTATGTCATATCAAATGTATTCCAATTGAAAAACTGAAAAAATGTAATTACTTAATCCCACATTCTTAACAGAGATATCTCCTCTCACAGTGATCCAAACAGGGCACTGTAAAGAAAGACAGGCTGCTACAGAGCAAGATTTGCTCTTCTGCTTCAGGGCTGCCGTCTCCCGGCAACACCACCTGGGCAGTCACAACTTCCAAGTCTTAGTTTTCTCCCCGGTAGAAAGAGGGCAATGGGCATAAGTATTTTTTTTGTTGTTTTCTTTTTTTTAATTGAAGTATAGTTGATTTAGAATGTTGCGTTAATTTCTGCTGCACAGCAAAGTGATTCAGTTATATATATATATGTATATGTATATTTATATATAAATATACACACATTCTTTTTTATATTCTTTCCCATTACGGTTTATCACACGGTTTTGAATATAGTTCCCTGTGGTATTCAGTAGGACACTGTTGTTCATCTATTCTATATACAATAGTTTGCATCTGTTAAGCACAAACTCCCAATCCATCTCCCTCTCTCCCTTGACAACCACAAGTCTGTTCTCTCCATGAGTCTGTCTGTGTTTTGTGGATAAGCTCATTTGTATCATATTTTAGATTCCATATATAAGTGATCTGTGTGTGCATGCTAAGTCGCTTCAGTCATGTCTGACTCTTTGTGACTCTATCAACTGTAGCCCTCCAGGATCCTCTCTGTCCACGGGATTCTCCAGGCAAGAATACTGGAGTGGGTTGCCATGCCCTCCTCCAGGGGACCTTCCTGACCCAGGGATTGAACCCGAGTCTCCTATGTCTCCTGCACTGGCAGGCGGGTTCCTTACCACTAGTGCCACCTGGGAAGCCCAAATAAGTGACAGCACATGGTATTTGTCTTTCTCTTTCTGACTTACTTTATTTAGTATGATAATCTCTAATTCCATCCATGTTGCTGCAAATGGCATTATTTGACGGTTTTTATCTGAATAATACTCCATTGTATGTATGTATATATGCGTATACAACATCTTCATCCATTCATCTATTGATGGACATATACGTCATTTCCGTAAGTAATCTTTAAATGTTTTTTCTAACTCTAAAACCAGAAGTTATTCAAGCCCAACGTGATACAGAAAAAATACTGAAATGCTCCTGTTAAAGGGTCAGCTGAGCTTAAGTCATGATTCTTTCTGAAACCATACCTTAGCCTGTAGCCTGCTTCCAATTGTTGACCTCAAGTGATACATGGAAACAACCACATCTCCTTGCACAGTGATGCTCAAAGGAATGAAGATTTTTCCATCTTGGACACGGTATTCCCTTTAAACAGAGACAAAAACATACTGAAAGAGAGTCTAATTTGGCACAATAACATAGATTCACAGGTATAGTCCTCTGTGACTCTGGTCAAAGCATCTGTTTGTGCAGGCCTGAGCCCAGGAACTATTTCCTAACTTAAGCACAGTTAGGAGCACAGTCTATGCCAACTGGATGCAAATTGGTTCTGCCATGAGATGCCACTGGTCTTCTGCCAGGTCCTCCCTCTTCATCCCATCCTGATTTCTAGATCAATCAATTGCCCATTAGCAGAAATCACTCTCTTCAAATATGGGTAGTCTTAATGTATTTACCTTTCCCTAATTGTAATTTTATGGTAAGAACAGAGAGAGAGAACAAAAACTTCAATGGAGATCAATATAGAAACAGCAGTGAAATACTCTGTGAAGGTCTTGTATAGCAATCTTGAAATTCAATCTATTTCAAATTAACTTCACTTCCTGTTATCACACAGTCCCTTTTCTCCACATCCCCTACCACTTCCCACTGGCACCTGCTCTTTATAATAGGTTCTGAAACATTTTAGTTACATCACCATCCACCTAGTTGCTCACATAGAAACCTCATTCATTTCCAATTCTTCCACTGTCCTCACAAATTCTTATCAAGGTCATCTCCTTTAATGTCCAGGCCTTGTGCCCACACCACTTTCTTAACCCTCATTATAACTCATGTGAGTCCCTTAGCTTGTATCACCACTTGAAGGGGGCTACAGCATCCCTTGATTTCACTGTGCTTTTGTATGATTACCACCTATGTTGAACATTTTTTAAATTACCAGCCACTTCACAATGATATAGTCCTCAAAGGAAGAATAGGATCCAACTTACACAGGAATGGAGCAGTTCACAAGGAGAAATGAAGAAAGGCATCACGACTTACTTCATTCGTTCAAAATCTGCACAGGTTGTATATATTTTGGTTTCTCCAATCAGTACATCGCAGTAAGGGCGACATCCATTTCTCTGTTTGTTGAAAAAAGGAACTGGACTGACAGTGATCGACTTAATTGTGAGAGGCTTGAAGTGAGGGCGGTAGGGTTTGTCTGCTAGGAGGTCACACATGTAGCCCAGGTACCTAAAACACAAGACTGACATTCTGTTGGTGCCAACAACACCAGAAGAAATAAGCAATCGATTTGCTATAAAGTTTATTGTCATACGTTATTAACCTACAGTAAAAATTTACTGTGTTAGTCCCTTAAACATTAACTGGCAAAAGAGAAATGTTGCCAATGATTTAGGAAAGCTTTTATCTAATGACACTGCTGTACTTCCCTCCAAAGATCTCATAGTGAGATATTTATTAAATAAAAAAAGTTTACGGGAGCTTTACACTTTACTCAATATTTGATCTAGCAGATTAAATTTGTTATCAGCTGAAGGCTGGCTTTGGGGGGAAAGTCAGAATTTATCATCAGAAGCAATTTTTTTAGTCTTTTGGCCATACTGCATGACATGTGGGATCTTATTCCCCTACCGGGGATCGAACCTGTGCCTCCTGCACTGGAGGCAGGGAGTCTTAACCAGTGAACCACCAGGGAAGTCTCCAGAAGCAATTTTTAATCCAAAAGGAAACAAAAAGATACAATGTAAATAAGAGAAACAAGACACTCTGACTAAAGAAAAGATAATATGTCAGTTATTTAAAGATCTTTATCTTTTTTACGGACATGATACTAGTTAGACCATGCCTGTGCCAAGAGCTGACTTTACCTCCTGTGGGATGGTGAAAGTCCAATTCCTGGTCGCTTTGCGTAGAGCAATCGAACGGCTGGGCCAGGAGTAGAGTAGAGATTACAGAAAATGAACATAGCACCAACCAGAATCGATGATGCTGCCCGTCCATCCTATCAAAGAAAATGTATAAACTTGTCACAAATATGCGCCAGTCAGGCAACTCAGCACCTGCAGTGTGATTAAAAGAGACATGTCAGGGTGGGAAGTCTGGGGGGGGGGGGGTGGGATGTGGAGGAGAGAAGACCTAATTGGAGGTACTCATCAATTCAAAAATTGTTCACTTGAAAACCAAAATCTGTTCCAATTATTTAAATCACAAAGCAGCAAGGGAAGGCTTGTTCTTAGGATATGATTGACTCTGCTAACCTAAGAAACCCAGCAATATAAATTTGATTTGTACTTACTTACTGAAAAATAATCTAGTCTTCAAAGTAACTTTGGACTGGAAGGATGAGAACAGTTGAGGTCTCTCAGTTTAGGGTGAAGGTAAAGAGTTCTCAGGTTAGGCAAATACTGCTTGTTGGACTATGCTTGGTGTACATTTTATCCAAAGTATGTTCTCAGATTGATATAAAATAAAGAAGTTTCACGTGATTCAACCATGTTTGGTAAAGGAATGCACGCAGTAACATTCCTGACAGATGGTAAGCCAGCTTCTTCTAGAATACTTTAAGTGACAGGGATCATCCTGTTTCAGGAAGAACTCCAAGTTCTTCCTTATACTGAGTATGTTGAAGTTGCAATGTATTCCACTCAATGATCCTCGTTCTTCCTTCTGTCAGGACAAAGAGGAAACCTACTCCTTTCTCCCAGGACAACCCTTCACATATTTGAAATACTCTCAATCAACTTTTCTATTTTCCAGGTTGAAAACACACCTGAACTGTGACGGTTAATTTTACGTGTCAACTGATTGGGCTAAGAGATGCCCAGAGAACTGGTAAGACATTATTTCTGTGTGTGCCCGGGGGTTCGGTGTCGGGGGTGGGGCGGTGCGTTTCTGCAAGAGATCAGCATTGAATCAGTAGACTGAGTAGAGGTATATACCCTCACCACAGTGGGCTGGCATCACCCAATCTACCAAGGGCCCAAACAGAACAAAAAGGCAAAGGAAGGAAGAATTTTCTTTGTCGTCTTAAGCTGGGACCTCCATCTTCTGTTCTTGGACATCGGAACTCTTGGTTTTTGAGCCAACACCAGTGGCCTCCTCGGTTTTCGGGTCTTTGGACATAGACTAAATGTTACTACTCCCTTTCTTGATCCACCATCTTCCAGCAGGTGGACTGTGGGACTTCTAGGCTTCCAGAATCCCTTGAGCCAATTCCTATAATAAATCGCCTCTTGCATATGTATCTCTGTATCATCCCATCAGTTCTGAGAATCTTGACTACCACACCATTTCTTCAATTCTTCCTCATTTGATGTTTCATTTTAAGAGAGATCATCATTTGATGGACTTCCTCTGAACAGACTCCAGTTTAAAAACAACAGCCTCAAATGTGCTGCCCAGATGTGAAATGCAAGATATAAGATGTGTTCTGACCACACTAGAGAGGAAATACCATTTTCCTTTGTGTGGTAAGAACACTATGCTTTTATTAACATAGTCCCACACTAAACTAAATGCAAGCTAAATCATACCATAAGCTTTTATTGATCTTTCTATCCAGTAGAACTGTGAGCCCTTTTTCAGATGATGTGATAATAGATAAATATACTTAATCTTTAAGAACCAGAATTCAGGACTTTACATTTATCCTGTATTTAATTTCACATTAGTGGTTTCTATTAACCTGTAAAAACTTCTAAGATCCAGATTCATTATGTGACCTTCCTAGCCTGAGAAAGCTGATAAGCTTATCTCCACATTTTCAAAGTTGTTAATTAAAAGGACAACCAAATGCAACCTTTTCCTGGGAAGATGCTGATCCATTAATCACCCTTCTTTGGAAGCAATATTCAGCCAATTTTTAACTAAATGTATAACAATTTAGCCCAAATTTTTCTATCTTGAATATAAGAAATAGGGAAATACCTCTACTAATCTATTAGTCTTATTCCAAAAGTTCAGTTGCTTTGACATGTAGGTTTATAATGAATCAACATGGACTTCTTTATTCTAAGAGTTTAAAATTATCTACGCAAAAATTGTATTAGAATTTCACCTTGAATCACCATCAGACTCACCAGTCTGTAAGTTTTCAAGGTCAACTCCTCTGTCTTTTGGGGAAAAAACCTCCTTTCCTTGCCTGCCTGGTACTCTTTTTCCTGTTTCCTGATAACATATAAGGAACCCATATTTTCTTCTCCAAGTGCTTTTAGCATTCTGTCACATAATTTAAGTCTAGAGAGAGGATTATTGTTAAGTACTGTGATGCAATTTACTGTCTCACTACCTCTCAGCTTTGTCTTAATTATCATTGTCCCTCCCTTTCTAGCTTGATATCTGTTCCCCTGAGGAAGGAACAGAATAACAGATTGACAGTTTTACTGTGTGCCTCAAGCATTTGTTGCTGTCCTTACTCCAAGGACAGTTTTTTTAAAAGACATACTTCTCAATCTTAATTCTAGAATTTTAGAATTTAGTCTTCCTGACTCTTTTAACAGGTTCATGGCTCTTAGATATGTGTTCGCTCCCTTTATCTGCTATCCAGGTCTTTTAAAAGTTTTATTTGTTTTTTTTTTTTTTTAATTAAAAGACGAATATATGCTTTTAAATTTTATTTATTTATTTATTTATTTATATTTGACCCAGTGCTGGGTCTTCACTGCTTTGCTCAGGCTTCCTCTAGTTGTGGCAAGAGGGCTTCTCATCGCAGTGGCTTCCCTTGTGGAGCGCAGGCTTAGTAGTTTTGGTTCACGGGCTTAGCTGAACCAACTAAGTTCTGCGGCACGTGAGATCTTCCTGGGCTGGGGACGGAACCCATGTCCTCTGCATTGGCAGGCAGATTCTTATCCACTGTGTCACCAAGGAAGTCCATGTGCTTATTTTTAATAATAATAAAAAAAGGAGTATATAGAATAAAAACAAGTGCTCCCACCTCCAGCTTCAATTCCATTTCTGAAGACTTAGTGCAGACTTCCAACTCATACATGTCCAACACATGAAAGCCTGGAGAGCAGACTATAGGGTCTTAACTCTTTGTCTGCCTCTTTTTTTTTCTTCTTTCATTGGGTTTTTATTTGTCATGATTGTATCATCAGAACTGGGAGCCTCTGGTCTCTCTCAAGCCATCTCCTCTTACAAAGCCACCAGACCTAGGCTTGTTGAACTTTTAGAAAGTTTCTAAGTGAAGAGAAAAATCACCAAAGTGCCTAAAGGCTGCTTGGTCTCTAAAATAATCTGTCTTTTAAACAATCTGTTCTGCCTCTAAAAGGAAAACCCTTCAGCCTTTCACATTAAACTGCTATGAACACCAAGTGTTTTTCCTTTATTACCAAGACTTTGGGGATGTGAAATGGAAAGAAGAAAAAATGTTCTCAGCTTTCATCCCTTTTTTAGCCAACTGACTCTTAAGAAAGAGGGGAAAAGTCATCAACTAAGATTATAGCAAAATATATACCCTAAAGTTTATCAGCATAATGAATAGTTCTAATACTTGAGCTCAGATTTCACTTTTGTGCTCCTTTCTTCACGTAGTCCATCACTTATTCTTATCTCTCGTACCTGGGAAACAGAGGTAAAAAAGGCACAGTTCTTGCCCACAAGATGCTTGTAGTCTAGTGGGAAAACAGGCAGGTCACCAGGTCATGATGATGCGGTACATTAAATGCCACCAAAAATATTTAGATATATAATCGAATGTCCATATTGTGAAAAAGAAGACTTTACCTAAAGTTGAGTTTAAAGCAATACGCAAAAGCCCTCCAGAGGGAAGGTTGAGTAAAGGGACTCTAGGGGGTCAGTGGTCAGAAAAATCATCAGTCCCACTAGAACTGCTATAAAATATCATCAATCTACGTGACTGCATACAAGGGCATAAATGTCTTATAATTTTGTTTTTATTCAAACATAAAGGTAAGAGAATAAAATATTCCAACATGCTTATGTCAATTCTATTCACCAAAACTCTGGCATTTTTGCCTGGGCATCCACAGCTCCTGTTTCTACCTCTTTTATATTAGTAATAGCATATTTCAGAGGCTCTGCGCTATGGGGGTTGTATACATATCTGCCTCTCCCATTGGCATTCAAGCTTTAAGGCAAGAACAATGCGTTCCCCTCATTTATAACCCTTACATCATGTAATTTCTAAGGAGGTTCTTAATAAATGTTTATTCAATATAAGCATTACCTGCTCACTAGTCTATATAAGGCCATTTGTATTTGACCAAACCAAACCAGCAAACATGACAGCCACGTCAGCAACATGAAAAGGTTACTCACCAAGCAGTGGACAACACAGACGTTTTTGGGATTCTGTAGTAGCCAGTTATACATATTCCGACACACAGCAAAGAGGTTGTGCAGGCTGGGGGCCTGCCTGATGGGCCAACTGCATTCTGAGACCTAAAGGAACACAGCAGAAAGGAATGAATTCCCAAGCAACTCCCTCTCCATGAGCAGGTATCACACCAAACAACTTCTGGAAGTGACACAGCGGGAAGAGTTGGGAACAGGGTCCAAACACAGAAGAGTTTAATCTTGTAATTTTTTTTACTTTAAAAATTCTGTTTCAGTAAATGGTATGAAAACACAGTTTGAAATACATTTTAAATTAAACTGGATGATTTAAACTACCTATTTGGATTTTTAAAAATTCTGTGGGGTTACACTGAATTTAACTTCTATTTAGTACAAAATGTTTTGATCTGCCTACTAGATGCTTAATTATAGGGTTACATTATAAATCCTGCACTACCCTTAATTGTATCCAAGCTGATAAAAGTGAAAACATGAAAAAGTGCTGCTGAGTAAGCCAAAGATAGGCTTTTTCAGGGGTCTTATTTCTTTCTCTTTTAATGAAGGAACCCACAACTCCATGGGGGTGATATCTGGCATTTTCATTCATTTAACACATACAATCATTTAGCACATTATAGAACACTGACTACATATGTAGAATTCTGCTTGGCTCTGATCTGAAAAATCATGTAAGATGGGTACTAATACGATTCCCATTTTGCAAATGAGAAGACTGACTCTCAGAGGTCGTCTTATCTAAAGTCACACCACTGGTTAGCACCAGGATTGCAACCAAGGTCTTCTGAATGTAAGTCACTTTGCTGCAACAGTATACTGGCTGAGACTGTTATTTGCCTCAAAATTCTAGGCACGAGTCTCGGTAGGGAAAAGCTTAGATTTAGGCAAACTCATGAAAACAGAGAAGCCTGGAGGGCTCCAGTTCATGGGGTGGCAAAGAGTCAGACATGACCGAGCTACTTTCACTTTCACTTTTCTTCTCAATGACCTCTCTGGTCTTTCCTGGTGGCTCAGATGGTAAAGGATCTGCCTGTAATGCAGGAGACCTGGGTTCAATCCCTGGGTCAGGAAGATCCCCTGGAGGAGGGTATGGCAACCCACTCCAGTATTCTTGCCTGTGGAGAACTCCATGGACTGAGGAGAGTCGGACATGACTCAATGACTAACACCTTCACTTTTCTTTAATGACCTCGCTAAGCCTTTCTCCGTAAAATATTGTGAATGATAATCACCTACCTACCTTATAGGATTGTGGCTACCACATGAGACTGTATTTCAAAGGCTTAGCTCAGTATTTGACACACACAAAATGATCAACAAATACTGGCTATCACTATTATTATTTTTAATCAGGTAACTGTAGTGCAAATCCTTAAGGTCAGATAGAGGCAACTATGGTTGAAAAAAATGAATAAAACCCTTTTGGGCAAAAGTTTAGACTGAAGGATCAGATCATACAAGGCCTTGTTAAGAACTGAGAGAAATATTTAAGAAGGAAAGTAACTCTTATTAGATTTCAGTATGAAGAAAGGATATAGATGACAAAAGACAAAGTCAGAAAGAACAGTCAGATGGCTGTAAGTGGAATCTAAGTAAGAAACGATGGTGGCTTAGGCTAGATGAGTGGTAGTAGGACGCACAAAGACTTGAGGAATTTAAAAAATAGACAGGAAGTGGAATGCCTGTATACAAGACTTAGTGATCAATCAGAGGGTGGCAGTGCATGAGTGTAGACGGGGATGTGCAGACAGAGGACACAAAAATGACTGCCAGATTTCCCGCCTGAATGGCTGGATAAAAGGATGGGAGGTGCCATTATTGAGACAGGGAATTCTGGTCAAAGGAACAGGCTTTTACAGACGGTGTCATCAAAAAGTGCTCTGCAACACTAACAATACTGGTCTAAGAAAACCCAAATGTCCCAAATTCTTTACATTTAACAGTAGGGAAAGAGGTAGGAATAACCTGTTTGGTTCATGCTTTTCTAGTAACCATATAGTAACTAGTCAAAATATGGGTGGGAAATTATCTGTGCTGTCTAGAGTTGACACCCGAAAGCAAACACAGAGTTTCTCTCTCTGTGGATGCCAAAAACCCCATTCTTTTTGGTTAGTTTGTAACTTTTTTTCCTGTAAAATGATCATAGGTGGCATCAGAAGACTTTCCAGGTTGTTAATTATCCTAGACCTTTGGGAATGACAGGTGCAATTTATCTTTATTAAACAAAATAGACAAAATACCTAATGAAGCTACCGAACAACTCAGGGTAGCCAGTGTTGAGCCTCTGTCAATTTAAACTCCATAAAGCTTGCCGCTTTCACCTAATATGATTTAAGGCTGTTTCTGGCCCATTCTTTATCCTCAAAGAGATTCCCCATTGATGTGCTCTCAAGGTATGGAAATAATGATTAAAAATAGAATAATTGGGAAGAAAAGATCTGCCATCAGAGGAATTGCAAAATGTACATTTATACAAGCTGCTTCCTGTCTGTGATGTTTTTCCTTCCCTTGGTAAATTTCTATTCACAATACAAAGCCCAAGTTCAAGTGTTCTCCTGTCTCTGACAGTTTCTCTTAACACTCACAGGCAGAAATGCTTAGTCATCCTGATCATCAGAGCAACACGGTGAAGCCCACAGGTTGAGTTTTCACCTTAGCTTTACCACTTACTACCTAATTAACTTTTGGCAAGGTGCTAACCTCTCCAAGCGGAGAAGGCAATGGCACCCCACTCCAGTACTCTTGCCTGGAAAACCCCATGATGGAGGAGCCTCGTAGGCTGCAGTCCATGGGGTCGCTAAGAGTCGGACACGACTGAGCAACTTCACTTTCACTTTTCACTTTCATGCATTGGAGAAGGAAATGGGAACCCACTCCAGTGTTCTTGCCTGGAGAATCCCAGGGACGGGGGAGCCTGGTGGGCTGCCGTCTATGGGGTCGCACAGAGTCGGACACGACTGAAGCGACTTAGCAGCAGCAGCAGCAACCTCTCCAAGACTCAAGTCTCTTGTGTGTGAAGTAAAAATGGGCATTACAAGGCAGCTGTAAGAATTAAGGAGCATGACATAAACACATAAGTGCCAGCTAACTGACAAGCCGTATTCAAATTAAGTGTTTATATCTATCCCCCCATGTCATGGGCGGAGTACCTCACTCTGGCCCGGTTCGCGGCGCGCACTCGCTTGCCCCGCCCACTAGGCAGCTCTCGCCTCTGCGCCTCCAGCCTCGCCCCGCACCCTCCTCGCTGCACCCCGCGACCTAGAGCAAAGAAGTTTGTGCAGCGAGTGAGGGCCAGAGAAGAGAGTGCACCCACAAAGTGCCGTCCAGACCAGCGCGGCGCCGGCCAGCAGGGGAGACAAGATAAACATCGAGATCCCGCCGAGACTGACAGGGCTGCTGCAGCGTGAACTCCAACCAGAAAATAATTCTACTTATTCTGTTTTAGCTTGTCCACCCTTGCCTTATGTTTTCCTTTTTACTAATGACTCCAACAAACTTAATGTAGGCATGAATTATTCAGGTGGAACTAACGTAGTGACTTGTGAACAATGTATGCTTTCATCTTGTTTAAACCCTCAATGTAATGTTTGCTCCTTTGTGGTGTTACAATGCCCATCCTATCTTATGGTGCCTATATGATAGCTATGGTCTTACTGTGTTACAACAACTGCAGGATTTAATGCAATCGCGACGGTTTGTGGTCTTGCTTATCCTAGGAATATCAGCTTTAATAGCAGCAATTACTTCTGTTACTGTGGCAGCAATATCATTGACTCAACAAGTGCATACTGCCCAATATGTTGATACCATGTCTCAAATTGTTTCTTTAACTCTAGCAACACAGGAAGCTATAGATAGGAAATTAGAGATGAGAGTAGACGCCTTAGAAGAAGCAATTATGCATATTGGGACTGAGTTACAGGCTTTAAAGGTGAAGATGGCGTTGACATGCCACGCTGATTACAGGTGGATATGCGTGACATCTTTGAAGGTAAACGAGACAGATTATGAATGGGAAAAGATTAAAAATCATATCTCAGGTGTTTGGAACAGTTCTGATATTGGCCTGGACTTAGGGAAACTTCATAATCAAACACAGACCTTGGAACACTCTTCGACTGGATTTTACCACCACTGGAGCAGCTAATGATTTTTTTAACACCTTCTCTAACTTTATTTCTGGAAAAAATATTCTGTCTAATATCCCTAGTCTCTAATTCTACTTCTCATAATCATTCTTCCTTGTATTGTCAGGATTCTCCGGCAGAGCATTCGGAGGCTCGCGACTGAGCTGCATCTGGTTGTTTTAAGAAATAAAAAAGGGGGAGATGTTGGGGGCCAGAGTGAGGTACTCCGCCCATGACAAAGGTCATGAGGAAGGAGGCTTGACATACGCAAAGGCGGGATCGAGCCTCAGGAGTCCCCCTGGAACTCCTCGAGCATCTACCCCCATAACCAGAGCCTGCCTACTTTACTACTTTGTGCTCACCTACACCTCTGACTTTATGGGGGGCTGTCCCCCACCACCTCTTTCGGAGAAGGAGTTAACTTAGAGCTCCAGTTTATAATAATTCCTGGGCGTGATAAGAGTGTTTTAACCTACAAACTCCTCTGAAGGTTCTCTAGCCTGCCTGACAGGCTCGTCCAGCCACATGTGATTGCTCACAGCCTCCCAACCGTGAGAGGCACGAGATGCTTTAAACCCTCTAAAAACAGGTTCTTTAGAGAAGTTAGAAAACTATAAGTATAATGGGCTGATTAGAAATTGTGTTGGTGAAGGGTTTTTCATTTGTTGAGCCAATGTTTGTTGCTAAGTCTCCACATCCCCTGCCCTTACACACATTAATGAATATATAGAATTAACCTTTGATATTAATCACGTTAGACCTTAGGCTAAGTAAATTCTTTCCTTAACTAAAACCCACTACACCCTCACCCTGTAGGAATGTAACTTTATTTGGGTGGCGTCTGTTTTGAGAATAATCAGCCCTGGAGAAATAAGTGTCCTGATTGACTGACCGCTGTCACAAGGAGAGGGTCGTAAATTGTCAGCAGGCCCCCCTGGCCAGAAGATGATGTAACACCCCTAAGACCTCTGTATACATTTGTATGAAGCACCTGACTTTGATAAAAGTCAGGACTGCTGACCCCGCGTGACTTTTGCATAACATCTCAGTGTATAAAAGTAGACCATGGAAAATAAAGAATTGGGATCAGTTTCTCGAAATACTGGTCTCCCCATGTCGCTCTCTCTCTCACTCTGGTTGAGTCTCCATCTGGAGCGCGGAACCCACCATGCTTACTAATTATGCCTGGGCTTCTAAGATCCGACCGGGGAGGCCTCAGTGTCTCCTCTCCTTCGGGAGAACGGAAGGACGCCTGCGGCCTACGTAAGTGGTGCAAACTTCTTGTCTTGAAGTTTTATTGGTCTCCCGCGTAAACCAAGCTACTCAGCCTCTTTTCTCCACTGAATTTTCCTACTGAGCTATCCTCATCCTATTACTCTTTATATCTTTGATAAAATATTTAAATAAATAGGTCGCCGACGCCGTCCCCGCTTCGAATACCCTGGATCAGCCAGGGCAGGACCCCGGCACCCCCATTTAGACACTAAGCTCCAGAAGAGAGACCATTTTTTGTTTTTGTAACCCAAGTACAGAATCCACACGCTAGTCCAATGGCAGGCACTCAGTAGGTATTTGCTGAGTGAATGAACGAATGAAAGAACCAAGGAAGGAACACTATGTGGTAATCTCTTCTTATAATATGATTTATCTTTGTCTATGTGTAAAAGATCTTGAAGAAGCAATGGTGAATCAATTTTGTTGTATTTTTAGATTATGACTATGTAAAAGTGTAGAAAATTTATTTTCTCAAGTAGTATTCAGGCAGCATTTTTAAACCTTTTAGAAATTATATGTCACCCCTACAAATACTAAATGTCAGTATCTATAATGAGTCTCAGCTAAAAGCTGGCTAAATTGTTCTTAGCACAATACACCAATTGTTCAGAATCATTAAATCGATCAAGTAAATAATATTAATTTAAAGTACTCCATAATTACATATTTACTTGATACATAATTACACACCATTAGACAAACATACAATTAGAATTTTTTAAAAGCATGTGCTCTGTCTAAAGGGGAAAAACATTAAGGCGTAAAAAAAAATACAAAAAAATTTTTAAACAAAATCAATCACTGCAAGAGGTTTTTGTAGCTCTGTGAGGTTCACAGCTTTGTGCGATAAGCACAATCCTTGGGCAGGTGACACTTCATCACGCTGCCTCCAGTCTCTCTGAACCCCTCCCGGAGTAGCAGACAGCAGAAAACGCCATATGGATTACAGGCTGCCATGATACCACCCGGAGGGAAAGGAGGCCAAAGCAGCACAGGGCTGAATGCTGTTCGGTTTTCATCTTTCTGTCTCCCCAGGCAAGAGAGGAGATGACAGAAGCATCCCATTTGCTGAGCATAAGAGCAAAAGATGCTATAGAGAATCAGACTGAAGAGTCGTATCCAGTGTTTTAAGAATCTGATTCCATTTTTGGAGGACAGAGGTACTTCAGGCAATTGGGACTGCAGCCCACCAGGCTCCTCCGTCCATGGGATTTTCCAGCCAAGAGTACTGGAGTGGGCTGCCATTGCCTTCTCCAAATGGTGATTATAGCTTCCCCTTACTGAAGGCTTACTCTAAGCCAGACACTGGTGTCGAATGTATTCCTTATAGCACACCCACAGAAAAATATTCTAAGTATCTGTGAGACAGAAATCCTTATTGTCATCTCCACTTACTACAGGAGGATGAGTTTTACATGACATGAAGTGACTTACCCAAGAAGCGGAAGAGTTGAGATGTGAATCTAGGATAGTTTTTGTGCACATCATATGAATTTCACCTCAGTAAAAAATAATAAAAATTTGTACATTGTCTGATGATTATTAATTACAATTCCATACATTTCTGAGGCAGTTATGGCACCACATGGGGGCTATTTTTTTTTTTTTTTACCAAGGTTAATAAGACAGTCAAGTCACTGAAGGCTGCAAAACTAGAATGTGGGACTTTGAGGTTCTCTGGCTCCCAGGCCAGGGGTATTTTTCTGCCCCATTATTTCCTACCCTTACATTGATGCACAGTGACAGAGGAGAGATGAAGATAATCTATAAAGTCATTCCTCTATGGCCAACTCCCCTCACCATCCAGAAAACCAGCAGAGAAATAACTAGGAGCTATGGTGACCTCTTTAGTGAGTTCTGGAAGGAAAAAGGAAAAAAAGGGGACCTTCAAAAAAAAATCACAAACCCTTTAAGAAACCCAACTTGATCATGTATTTTCCTAAAATTAAATTATTTGCAAAGAGGAAGAAATTCTATAAGATTATACAGTTTAGAAATAGTGGAAATAAAATAAGATTCTAAAAGAACTAGCTGGGTTTATCTTTTCTATGTTACTAACTGGGCTCCTTCAGCTTGCTCCTTCCTGGTTGCACAGAGGGAGAAGGAGGCTCAAAGTGGCACTTACATTTACATTATCAGGATGTAAGAACTTTAGGGCAGCCTAGATTTGCTGGCCATTCATCCACTTTTCCATTTATTGCCAACAATAACACCAAGAAATGTGTAAAGCAGTGGTTCCTGAAACTAGGACATAGCTACAAAACTGTGCAGAAATGGAACCAGTACACACACACATACACTCACTCAGAGTGAATGAGTACAGTGTATATTTGGGGGATGATGAAAAAGGTTGGGTATAGATACTGGTGGTGATTATACACTATTATGAGTGTATTTAATGCTGCTGAATTGTACCCTTACAAATGTCTAAAATGGTATGTTTATGTTATATGTCTTCTATCATAATAAAGAAAAAATAGGAGTGAAAATACGTGGTTAAACTCTGAAGTCCATGCATGAATCAAAATATACAATGGATTCATGTCTGTTTAACTTAGATTCAGAACATCTGGTTTAGATGATGCATCTCACTGGTCTCCAGGACTTCACTGTCAACAGCATGACTTTTATTTCCTCAAGGAGGATACTGGCTAAGAAGAGGCAAAAAATTGACATTCAACACCTCCTCTGCAGTCCTGAATAGGAATTCTAACACTATGAACACAGGGCTATCAGCTATGCTTTGTTTTGAGTTAAGATCAGATCAGATCAGATCAGTCGCTCAGTCGTGTCCGACTCTTTGCGACCCCATGAATCGCAGCACGCCAGGCCTCCCTGTCCATCACTAACTCCCGGAGTTCACTCAGACTCACGTCCATTGAGTCAGTGATGCCATCCAGCCATCTCATCCTCTGCCGTCCCCTTCTCCTCTTGCCCCCAATCCCTCCCAGCATCAGAGTCTTTTCCAATGAGTCAACTCTTCACATGAGGTGGCCAAAGGACTGGAATTTCAGCTTTAGCATCATTTCTTCCAAAGAAATCCCAGGGCTGATCTCCTTCAGAATGGACTGGTTGGATCTCCTTGCAGTCCAAGGGACTCTCAAGAGTCTTCTCCAACACCACACTTCAAAAGCATCAATTCTTCGGCACTCAGCCTTCTTCACAGTCCAACTCTTACATCCATGCATGACCACAGGAAAAACCATAGCCTTGACTAGACGAACCTTTGTTGGCAAAGTAATGTCTCTGCTTTTTAATATGCTATCTACGTTGGTCATAATTTTCCTTCCAAGGAGTAAGCATCTTTTAATTTCATGGCTGCAGTCACCATCTGCAGTGATTTTGGAGCTCAAAAAAATAAAGTCTGACACTGTTTCCACTGTTTCCCCATCGATTTCCCATGAAGTGATGGGACCGGATGCCATGATCTTCATTTTCTGAATGTTGAGTTTTAAGCCAACTTTTTCACTCTCCTCTTTCACTTTCATCAAGAGGCTTTTGAGTTCCTCTTCACTTTCTGCCATAAGGGTGATGTCATCTGCATATCTGAGGTTATTGATATTTCTCCCGCCAATCTTGATTCCAGCTTGTGTTTCTTCCAGTCCAGCATTTCTCATGATGTACTCTGCATATAAGTTAAATAAACAGGGTGACAATATAGAGCCTTGATGAACTCCTTTTCCTATTTGGAACCAGTCTGTTGTTTCATGTCCAGTTCTAACTGTTGCTTCCTGACCTGCATACAGGTTTCTCAAGAGGCAGGTCAGGTGGTCTGGTATTCCCATTTCTTTCAGAATTTTCCACAATTTATTGTGATCCACACAGTCAAAGGCTTTGGCATAGTCAATAAAGCAGAAATAGATGTTTTTCTGGAACTCTCTTGCTTTATCCATGATCCAGCGGATGTTGGCAATTTGATCTCTGGTTCCTCTGCCTTTTCTAAAACCAGCTTGAACATCAGGAAGTTCACGGTTCACATATTGCTGAAGCCTGGCTTGGAGAATTTTGAGCATTACTTTACTAGCGTGTGAGATGAGTGCAATTGTGTGGATCCTCTGCTAAAACTGAAACTAAACACAGAGTCCTATTTTAATATTCTGTGCATGGGGTCACAAAGAGTCAGACACGGCTGAGCAACTAACACTTTCATACATACCTACATATGCAAATGCTAAGAAACTGCTATTTAATTATTTCATATGATTCCTGTCAATCCATGTGGTTTCTAAGCATAAAAGTTAATCAAAATAAAGAATGATGCCCGTCAGCAAAATAAGATCATTTTAGAAACAGCCTGTCTCTGTCATCACCACCTTTATCTCCAAACACACATCACATAATAAAAAGGTAAAATGGCTGAGTTCAGGATTCAAGATACAGAGACATAGACAGAGCTCCATTCATGTGAGTCCCTACACAAAACTGGTCTTGTGTTTGGTCTCTTCCACCAGTGGTATCCATGGAAGCCTTGGCCATCTACATTTATTAAAATAAGACTTAACTGCAGACCTAGTCCTCCACTGGTCTGGAAGGAGGAGAAAATGATTTCAGTCCTTGAAGACAGGAAGATGAGAACCAAGAACATGTTTCTAAGTCATGCAACAGTATGATGCAAATCAGCTTGTAGTGTTAGTGTTGGGAAGAGAAAGGACTAGGGACTTGGAAAGATATGCAGTCTGATCAAAAGCAGAGCTATGCTGAAAATTCTAAGGCTGTGGGACTGTCTTCCTGAGATGCACCTAAGGGTTGAGTGAAGTCAGAGGGTCTAGTCCCATTCTGTGGAGTTCTGGGACCATCTGTAAAGGGCTAACGATGTAGTGCAGTTCTGTCTTTTAGGGGAAAGAATTGGAATTGGCACGCAGAAATCCTCCTGTTAGTGAAGCTAGGCGAACAAAGAAAGAGTGGGGCTGTGGAATGGGTGGCCTGTCAGGGAGTGGGAGCAGCTCATGGATGAGATAGTGTGTCTCCCCTGGTGGGAGCATGGGTTCTCGGGACATGAAGAACAGTGAAAGATGAGCTAGAGAGCACAGAGGCCAGATCATGAAAAGATGGGTAAGATACCCTCTACAGTTTGCATGGAGAAGAAATAACCCCACTCCTTTCACCTAGATGAGATTTACTCATGCTTTGGGGTCCAGCTCTCACTACTGTCTCCCTTCACAAACTTCCTCAGTATGTATTGTAAATATTATTTCCATTTGTCTTGAGAACATCCTGGCTTCCTTCTCCAACTAGGCTGAGGTGCCTTGAGAACAAGAATCAAATTTTTATTCGATATCTACATATTCAACAATACTTGGCACATTTGATCATCTGAGAAACCTTTCCTAGCCAGGCCAGGCATCACTCTAGGCAGCAAATTAAAAAAACGTGCTCTCTGCTCTTTGACCCAGATAACCACAATGGTGTGATCACTCACCTAGAACCAGATATCCTGGAGTCCGAAGTCAAGTGGGCCTTAAGAAGCATCACAATGAACAAAGCCAGTGGAGGTGGTGGAATTCCAGCTGAGCTATTTCAAGTCCTAAAAGATGATACTGTTAAAGTGCTACACTCAATATGCCAGCAAATTTGGAAAACTCAGCAGTGGCCACAGGATTGGAAAAGGTCAGTTTTCATTCCAATCCCAAAGAAAGACAATGCCAAAGAATGTTCAAACTACTGCACAATTGTACTCATCTCACACACTAGCAAAGTAATGCTCAAAATTCTCCAAGCGAGGCATGAACAGTACATGAACCAAGAACTTCTGGATGTACAAGCTGGATTTAGAAAAGGCAGAGGAGCCAGAGATCAAATTGCCAACATCCACTGGGTCATCAAAATAGCAAGAGAGTTCCAGAAAAACATCTACTTCTGCTTTACTGACTATGCCAAAGCCTTTGACTGTGTAGACAGGATAAAGCACAAGTTGGAATCAAGATTGCCGGGGGAAATATCAATAACCTCAGATACGCAGATGACACCACCTTTATGACAGAAAGTGAAGAGGAACTGAGGAGCCTCTTGATGAAAGTGAAAGAGGAGAGTGAAAGAGCTGGCTTAAAACTCAACATTCAAAAGACGAAGATCATGGCATCTGGTCCCATTACTTCATGGCAAATAGATGAGGAAACAGTGAGAGACTTTATTCTGGGGGGCTCTAAAATCACTGCAGATGGTGACTGCAGCCATGAAATTAAAAGATGCTCCTTGGAAGAAAAGCTATGACAAACTTAGACAGCATATTAAAAAGCAGAGACATTACCTTGCCAACAAAGGTCCATCTAGTCAAAGCTATGGTTTTTCCAGTAATCAAGTATGGATGTGAGAGCTGGACTATAAAGAAAGCTGAGTGCCAAAGAATTGATGCTCTTGAACTGTTGTGTTGGAAAAGACTCTTTAGAGTCCCTTGGTCTGCAAGGAGATCCAACCAGTCCATCCTAAAGAAAATCAGTCCTAAATATTCATTGGAAGGACTGATCTTGAAGCTGAAACTCCAATACTTTGGCCACCGATGTGAAGAACTGACTCATTGGAAAAGACCCTGATGCTGGAAAAGATTGAAGGCAGGGGGAGAAGGGGATGACAGAGGATGAGATGGTTGGATGGCATCACTAACTTGATGGACATGAGTTTGAGCAGGCTCCGGGAGCTGGTGATGGAAGGGGGACCTGGCATGCTGCAGTCTACGGGGTTGCAAAGAGTAGAACATGACTGAGCAACTGAACTGAACTGCTCTTTGAGGGCAGTGAGAACAGCCCAAGGCAGGTGTTCCATGTTCAGTTTCTTGTTCCTTTGGTAAGACTGCTAAGTCTGGTCACAAAATATGTGCTTATACTAATTGATGCCTTTCTTTAAATGTCTTTATAGAGATTGCTTTTATAAATCATATATGTATATATGCATAATCATATATGCATATATTAATATGCATGAATACTTCTATAATGATATTATATCTTTATTTACTTCCAGAGGGAAAATTTTTCAGACGATCACAAATATTTCAAGGTGAAATAAAATTTCTATGGAATATTATGCAGGATGTTTCATGGTCCTTCAATTATGAAAATAATGGCATTTTGTGTATAACTGAGTCACTTTGCTATAAAGCAGAGACTGGCACAACACTGAAAATCAACTACACTTCAATAAAAACAAAGAAGAAAGAAAATGATGGCACTGAGTTTTTAAACCAAAAAGATCAATTCAAAAGATTTGTTGAATTATAAATAAAATATCTACCCACATTTTTGTGGATGCTAATTTACTTGCTCTCAATAAGGTAATAGATGGAATAAGAGTTGGAAGGGCAGTTAATTATAGTGAAATTTTAAAGAGCTGCATTTAAAATCTGTTATAGAATGGGAATTTAGAGCAAACCACTTGAGATCAGTTTTATCAGTGCTTCTCAGAAAGTGGTCCCCAGGGCAACAGCAGGAGTATCCAGGAAGCTGTGAGCACAGCAGCTTGTCATCACACCCCTCTGCCGAAGCAGAAGGGCCAGGTCTGGGTGTTTAAAAGCCCTCTAGGAGATTCTGATGTATATTAAATCTTGAGAACCACTGGGTGACCTCTTGCCTTATTTGGAAACACTCTGAGAAAAGAGAATCCTTCACAAAATTCTCCCTTATCTTATTGAACATTAGGCTAGGAAGTGGTCTAAGAGAGCATACAGAATAATTTCTAGATTTTACAGATCAGGAAACTGAGGCCCAGAGATTATTAATGGCAACTAAAGTTTGGAGCAAAATGCTTTCTGGCATCAAAACTGAGATCCTTGATGCAGAGTAAACACAGCCAGGTATTATTTTGCATATTTGAAATCAAGTTTCACTTTTACAGGACTTTCCTGGTGGCTCAGACAGTAAAGAATCCATCTGCAATGCACTAGACATGGGTTCGATCCTTGGATTGGGAAGATCCCCTGGAGAAGGAAATGGCAACCCACTCCAGTATTCTTGCTTGGAGAATTCCATGGACAGAGGAGCCTGGTGAGCTATAGTCCATGGTGTCACAAAGAGTCGGACATGACCGAGTGACTAACTCACTTTTACAAGGTCCAATGTGTAAAAAATCCTTTCTATTTATTCAGAAATCCAGATGCAGCTGCAGAACCAATCATAGCTAAAGGCTAAGTTGAGATATTTGAAAGTGTTCTTGAGAGAGAAAAAGCCTTATTATTTTAGTGAGTAAATTGAATTCAGTGGCCAGAAATATTAGACTTGGCATTAGATTCAAACCAAAGCCAGCTCGCATCACTCCTTAACCAGCCTGAAACTAGAACTCTTTCTGTGCCCAGTCCCAAAAGCTCCTTGAGAGGATAAATCTGTTTTCTAGGTAATACTCTCAGCCCAGAGCAATGGCTAAGTTACCTCACTTCTCTGTACCTCAGTTTCTCCATCTACTTCAGAGGACTGTTGAGGGAATTAATAATGTCTTGCATGTAAAGTTCCCGGCACACTGGAAATGTTCTAAAAATGTGCTGCCGGTGTCAGCACTATAAATACGAGCAATCGCATCACCAGACCCATAGTGTGGACTTTTACGTGCTACACCTCACCTATGAAAAATGTACCTCTACCAAAAGTCAGAAAGCTCTTTCCATTAAAACTGGTGCGTCTCTACTGGTCCCACCACACTGCTTCAACGTGATGCCAAAGCAGCAGTAAGGAAGGGTGAAAGGCGTCATTAGTGCTCCAGTAGGAGGGTCTCCAACTGCCCTACGGAGCAGTCCAGTCTTCACTGAGCCACACAGCAACGTGCCCTAACAACTGAGCAGCCAGTCACAGCTGATTTGAGGCCCCCAATGAGCCGGTACCTCACTGACACAGAAACTTTCCTGCAAACATCGTCACCCAAGGAAAAGCTTCAGAATATGTTATAGTAGCCTAGTAAGAATTTTACAGACAGAGAAGTATAGACAATGCATAGTTTTTCAGCTCCATGTGCCTCGGGGCACAGGCTTTGAGAATAGCTCTTTAAGGGTAAAATACCCTGTTTTAACCTTGTGATCAGGTCTAAAATTCCTTACCCTGCTGTGAAACTTGGCAGTTCGATAAGACTTGGGCGACAGATTGTATACCGTGTAGTGGTCAAGATGTCTGGAATCCAAAAAGCTTCGAATATCATCAACCTGATTCCTGAATCCTATGTCAACACTGTCCAGAGGAAAGGACATCACTGGGAAGGTGAACACAGAAAGAAAATAGGTTAAACAGGTGTGCGGTCACAACGGGCAGCCGTTGAGAGCTGAGCCACTGAGCTGTTAATAAACGTGAGGAACTTACCAATAATTCTGGAGGTAACATAAGTGAAGTCTAAATCTCCTTTCGTGTAGCTAAAAGCAAGACAGGAAAGGGCATTCATTAAAATGATCCAAATATCCCAAGATCTCTCTCTCTCTCTCAGCCACCTGTGCATCACATCCCTGGACATTTCCATCCAGTCCACATTTTTATTTCCCTCAAGGCCGTCTTCTCTCTACCAAGGAAGCATTGTTGACAGAAGACAACCCGCACGCTCGGGAGCACACATCTACCCCTCCAAACAGAGCACCCCAAAATCCTTTGTAGATGCCACTTCATGAAAAGAATCCATCTCAGAGGAGAAAACACTGCTAATTTATTAACACTGATTGTCTCAGCCTCTTCACCTACAGGAAGACAGTTCCCCTAAGTGTCCCCTAAGATTTCCTCTGGGATGGAATGGTTGGATCTCCTTGCAGTCCAAAAGACTCTCAAGAGTCTTCTCAAGCAGGTAGAAGAGGAAGTGATGGAGGAAAAACAGAGGACCCTTTGTTGAGGCCTATAAGGTGTTAGGTGGAGACTGAAGGTAAAGGATAAAATTATATTTGAACAAAAATTAAAATGCTGATTAATATACTGGACTACACACATGGATTTCTGCTTTAAAACCACATTTTGTAACTAAATGGCAACCCACTCCAGTATTCTTGCCTGGAAAATCCCATGGACAGAGGAGCCTGGAGGGCTTCAGTCCATAGCGTCACAAAGAATCAGACACAACTGAAGTGACTTAGCCTAGCACAGCACACTGTAACTTAAAAGGACCCTAGAACTTTCTAATTCCTAATGTTAAAAAAAATATATGGCCCGCTTATAAAAGTTTCATACAGGAGAAAGGTAGGAAACTTCTCCCAGTAAATAAATGTTAAAGGGCTATTAAAATATAAAAACAAAATTCTGTTTTGAATACAATCCATAAGTACTGCTTACTTGGATTGCATGTGCATTATTATCTCACTTAATTCCTGAACCACTGAAGACATAAACCTTAGCAGAGTATAAAAGTAGAGCTCCAAGAGGTTAGTTAATGTGCCTTAGGTTAACAAGGGCAGGTACTGCGTTAAAATCCAGAATAATGGATTTGAAAGCCAGGGATGGCAACCACTATCCTCTAATGTACAGTGAGCCAAGTCCTCCTAGCCTGTGCTTGTAGCTTCTCAAAGACTCAATCTGATGACTTCAATGGCATTCCTCAATCAGACCCCATGTGACTGCATCACAAAATTGATAGTCTTTGAGGCAGATAAGCAGTTGGCAGGTAACCAGATCCTCTGGGGGCACAAAGTCCATTAACGTAAAGGGAAGAACGCACATACCTGGTAACAGATTGTATAACTCTGGAAGACGTGTCTTTGAGAGTGTCTTTCAAGTTGTCCTTTAGGTTGCTAAAGAGCCTCCCTGCCCCTCCTTTCACCATGTCAAAAAGACCTCCGCCATAGCTGGGCTCCATGTCTGGAGATGAGGCACCTGCCAACGGAAATCAGAAAAAGAAGTAATAGCAGAAAAAGAGGTAATGGGTTTCCCAGGTGGCTCGACAGTAAGGAAAAAAAAAAAAAATCTGCGTGCCAATGTAAGAAATGCAGAAGAACGTGGGTTCAACCTCTGGGTCTGGAAGATACCCTGGAGAAGGAAATGGCAACCCACTCCAGTATTCTTGCCTGGAGAATCCCATGGACAGAGGAGCCTGGTAGGCTACAGTCCATGGGGTCACAAAGAGTTGGACACGACCTAGCAGCTAAGCGTGATGAATATGTGGCATGGATGAGGAATATCCCTTTATTATTAGAAGCTACACACCAGTCCATTCTGAAGATCAGCCCTGGGATTTCTTTGGAAGGAATGATGCTAAAGCTGAAACTCCAGTACTTTGGCCACCTCATGCGAAGAGTTGACTCATTGGAAAAGACTCTGATGCTGGGAGGGATTGTGGGCAGGAGGACAAGGGGACAACAGAGGATGAGATGGCTGGATGGCATCACTGACTCGATGGACGTGAGTCTGAGTGAACTCCGGGAGTTGGTGATGGACAGGGAGGCCTGGCGTGGTGCGATTCATGGGGTTGCAAGGAGTCGGACACGACTGAGAGACTGAACTGAACTGAACTGAACCCTGTTCCCATTTGGGGACTGTTTCTTACCATACCATAGCTTAGCTTATCAAGATTGATACATGAAGGAAGTAGGAATCTGCGCTGCTAAGTCACTTCAGTCGTGTCCGACTCTGTGCGACCCCATAGACGGCAGCCCACCAGGCTTCCCCGTCCCTGGGATTCTCCAGGCAAGAACACTGGAGTGGGTTGCCATTTCCTTCTCCAATGCATGAAAGTGAAGTCGCTCAGTCGTGTCCGACTCTAGCGACCCCATAGACTGCAGCCTACTAGGCTCCTCCGTCCACGGGATTTTCCAGGCAAAAGTACTGGAGTGGGGTGCCATTGCCTTCTCCGAGGAATCTGTGCAGAGGAAGCTGATATAAACAACAGCCAGGCAGGTTGTACAGACCAGCAGGTATGAGTCTGAGTCCCTCTCACTGGGTTCTGGCCCAGCCTTGCTATCCCTAACTGTAAGAACTTGGGAAGCCTTTCTAAGCCTCTTTCTTGGTGTCTATAAAATTGGGATAAAAATAATGCCTACTTCATCAGAAAACATTAAATAAGTGTATTTTAAGCTATTAGCATGCTGCTGCTGCTAAGTCACTTCAGTCGTGTCCGACTCTGTGAGACCCCATAGACGGCAGCCCACCAGGCTCCCCCGTCCCTGGGATTCTCCAGGCAAGAACACTGGAGTGGGTTGCCATTTCCTTCTCCAATGCATGAAAGTGAAAAGTGAAAGTGAAGTCGCTCAGTCGTGTCCGACTCTTTGCGACCCCATGGTCTGCAGCCTACCAGGTCCTCCGTCCATGGGATTTTCCAGGCAAGAGTAGTACCTACTATATTAAGGAGTCAACAGATTTGCAGCTATACTATTTCTATGCTGCACCCTGAAATTCCTATGTTGATATTTTTTCATCTTTGTTCACTTTTCAACTCTATGATGACAAAGGGCAAGAATGGCACCTCTAGTTTTTGTTTTTTTTTTTAATGCAGTATTTGTTGTATACTTCAAAATATGTTAAGAGGATAGACCTCTGGATCTCAGGTACAGTAGAACACAGGACCTTATTTAACTTACAGGAGCAAACCTCTGTAACTCTGAATCTGTTGCTGACTGAGTTTCCCTTCATACCTCCCTCAGGACAGGGGGATGGATGCACATCTATGTTCCAACCTGATCAGTTATTTTAAGCGACAAGTAGATACATGCGTGTGGACAATGGCTAAATGTGTCTGTGCGAAGTCTGGAGAGAAAATTTTAAAAAACACAAACAAAAAAAGACGGATCTCATGTTAAGTGTTCTTACAAAACAAAAAGCAAGCCACACAAAAGAACACAGGAAAATTTTTGGAGGTTGTGGTAATAGTATCATGACTATATGCATATATCTAAACTCATCAAGATGTATACATTAAATATGGTGATGTTGTATATATCAATGATACCTCAATAAAGCTTAAAAATTAACTGCCAGAAAAAGGAAAGTTGGAGGAGGAATTTATAAATGAAAATGTCTTAAAAGACCAATCAACCAAGTACAATGCATGGAACTTAATCTGAACAAACCATAAAAAGTTAATGACAATTCTCTAGTGGTCCAGTGATTGGGACTCTTGAGCGTCCACTGAAGCAGACACGGGTTGGAGCCCTCATCAGAGCCAAAAAAATTACATAAATAAATAAAAAGTTAATGACATTTATGGGCAATAAGGATTTGAACAATTAACTGGGTATTCAACATTAAGGATTTATTGTTAATTTTTAGGTACAATAATGATATTGTAGTTATATTACATGTAGTCCTTATCTTCTAGAATACTGAAATATTTATAAATTTTAAATTGCAGTGCTTTATATTTTAAAAAACAAATAGAGAATAATAAAATATTCATGTAATAAAACCCTGAATTGTTAACATATACAGCACTATTTGCTAGGTATTATTTTAAACATCTTACCTATGCTCACTCATCCCAAAAGCATACTTATGAGGTAGATAATATTATTTTTCCATTTCATACATCAAAAATACCAAGGCATAGAGGTTAAGCCACTTGTCTAAGTGTATATGGCTCATTGGCTAATAAGTCTTGGGCAGAGTTTGGGATTTAAGCCCTATGCAACCTGGACAAAAGTATCCCTCTTTCTTCTCCTAATACTATCTTGAATTTAATATTTATCATTCCAAATAATTTCTTTAAACTTTTCTTACATATGTAGGTATTCACAGGTAATACATTAATATTATTTTTCATGTTTTCAAACTGCATTCTCCTTAACACTTAGTATGGTCAGACTTTAACATTTTTACCAACCTGGTGAATGAGACAACATCTCCTTTTGGTCTTATTTGTGGTTTCCCTAATTATCAGAAGAGGAGGTATCTTTTCTTGTGTTTACTGGCCAGGTAGGTGTTCTTTAAACCATACTTCACTATATCTACTAAACTCCTCCGAGCTGTAGGAGTTCAAACACATACCTATAAATACATGCTGACTGTAATGTGCTTATCCCTTGATCACAAGAGCTTTTGATGGCCAAGTCACCATTAGCCATCTATTTGAAAACAAGTCTCTATTAGAAATTGCAAAGAACAATCAATGAATAGACACACGAATAAACACTTATAAAGTCTACCACTTACCAAGTTCTCTCAAGCACTAGACTCCACTTGGACTTTTATGTTAGTACAGTTTCATGTTGTGGGAGATAAGGAGGGTGTTTATTATCCCCATTTTAAAGGCAAAGAAACAGAGGCTCAAACAGGGTAGCAACTCACCTAAGATCTCAGCTAATGAGCAATAGAGCCAGGGATTCAAGCTCAAGTCTGTACCCTTCCAAAGTCTATGCCACTCCTACCATTGCACACTCCTCCACAGCTCCATTCCAGTCCACAGTTTCAACAGCTGTATTCAGGAGGATCCTCAGCTGCCTCACACACAGCCATCCCTCTCCAACTCTTTGCTCCTCTCCACCTCCCACATGTCTGCCTTTCATCTGGCTGCTCTCGGCAGCAGCTGTCCTCCCAACAAGCTCTCTCACAAATCACTGCATCTGTCAGACCAACCAAACCAATCTCATTACTCCGGCAGCTAAGCCTCTGTCACCCTCACTGCTTCACAGCCCTACATAATTGCCAGGAGCCAGCCCAATGAGCAGCTCCTCCTAGGCGAGGGCTAGGGCCACAGATCTAAGAATGTTCTCTTGTGTTCTGCTTCCGTGAGAAAAAGGGCATATTATTTCCCTTTAAACACACTCACACATAAAAGGCTGTATCGTGTTTTCATTTTAAATACAATAAGGATAGGGCAACATATGCTTATAAATCCTCATTTCCACCCCAAGTTCCCATTCAAGCCTGAATACCATTCTCATATATGATTGTTCCAAGAGATGACACCAAATTGATTATTCAGACCTCTCTCTGACTCTTGATTTCCTGCTGGAATAGAACTCCAAGACACCAACCTATTAAAAGATATAAATACCCTTGATTATCTAAAAATCAGGCTCTTATCATCACTCAGGCTGCATGCTCTGTTCATTAGAGCCTTGGAACCCTGCAGAAACCAGAACCATTTGGCAGAGCTACAACGTCTGTAACCTCTATATACCCAAGTTATATGTCAAACTAACCAGGACACAAAAAAGAAAAGAAAGACACTATCTGACATTACAGGGCTTTGAGGAGTGTATTTTGGCTTTCCCTAATCAGCTATATGAGTGTCAGAAGCACAGAATCTAAAAAGGATTTTGGAGACTCAGCTTGTTAAGAGGAAAAGCAGAAAGTCTTCGAAAAGTTACATAACAGAGAGAGAAACAGTGACACGCAGGAGGAAGACAGTGACTAATAGATCAGGGGTTGACAAACCACAGCCCACAGGCCAAACCCAGTCTGCTGTCTGTTTTTACACAGTCTGTGAAATAAGTATGGCTTTTACCACTTTTAAATGATTGGAAAAAAAAGTCAAAAGAAGAATAATGTTAAACACACTTAAAAACTACATGAAGGTCAAATTCCAACGTTTATAAGTATAGTCTTAGTAGAAAACACCTATACTCATTCATTTACACACTGTCTATGGCTTCTCTCATGCTACGATGGCCAAGATGAAGAGCTGTGATGGAGACCTTATGGCTCATAAAATCCAATGTACTTACTATCTGGTCCTTTATAGAAAAAGTTTTTTAATCCTTGCACTAAATGGCTGAAAGATTCTGCATTCTTAGGAATCCAGATCTTGCCACCTCTAACACTTTTCTAAATGCTTCATGTGAAAAACACACACCCTGGGCTTAGAAAGAGTCTCTGGAGATTTGAAGGTCTAAGAGGGTGGGAGCGGGGAACGTCAGAGTTGAGACAGCATGAGAGTGCCACCCAAGGAGAAAGAGTCCAGGTCTGTGCCCCTAAGCCTCCAGGTAGAATCCTGTCTTGTGATGTCTTTTCATTTTAAAATCTAATCCCACCCAAGATAAGCACAAGAGAACTACACTTTGCTCCCTGTGTCATTTCTAAGATGTGATAAACAAGTTTTTCTTGGGATTCCTAATGTTTAGGAAACTAGAAATAGCATCCTATCTCTCCCAAGTCATGAGAACTCACCATGGCTATGACTTGACCTGTTCTTACTCCCAGAGTGACACCAAATTTATCTCTCCTAGGACAGAGTCTCTTCCCATGGGTCTATTAGTCAGCTGTTTGCTCATTTACTTATACTAAGCATCAGTCCAAAAAAGATTTGAGATGATCTGATAGTTATTTAGAATTTAAAAAATAAATGTATTTTTCAGTTCAGTTCAGTCGCTCAGTCATGTCCAACTCTTTGTGACCCCATGAACAGCAGCACACCAGGCCTCCTTGTCCATCACCAACTCCTGGAGTTTATCCAAACTTATGTCCATTGAGTCAGTGATGCCATCTAACCATCTTATCCTCTGTCATCCCCTTCTCCTCCTGCCCTCAATCTTTCCCAGCATCAGGGTCTTTTCAAATGAGTCAACTCTTCGCATCAGGTGGACAAAGCATTGGAGTTTCAGCTTCAACATCAGTCCTTCCAATGAACACCCAGGACTGGTCTCCTTTAGGATGGACTGCTTGGATCTCCTTGCAGTCCAAGGGACTCTCAAGAGTCTTCTCCAACACCACAGTTCAAAAGCATCAATTCTTCTGCACTCAGCTTTCTTTATAGTCCAACTCTCACATCCATACATGACTACTAAGAAGACCAAAAAAATGTTAAGATTGGTCTTAACTGCCTTAATGTAACTAGAAATAAAAGAAAAGTAAGTGTGGGTATTTTTCATAAACATCTAATTGATTTTTCAGCTGTGGGCAAAACACCCTGAGAAACACTGTGAAATAAGAAGGCAGATGTTGACAGAGGCCTTATCTTGGAAAGTCCATAATGGACGGTGGGCATTCCCCATATATGCTTTCACTGCTAATGCAATATATATATATGCTTATGACACTCTAGGCTGCGTATATTTTCACTTGGTAACCCCTAAGAAAGGATGTTCCTCCATAAAGTACTGTCACCAAAAGAAAAAGAAGGTATGCAAATATTTATGCATAAAGATATTCACTGAGACTTCAGTGGTTAAAAATCTGCCTTCCCACGCAGGGGACGTTGGTTTGATCCCTGGTGAGGGAACTAAGATCCCACAAGCCATGGGGCAACTAAGCCCACCTGCTGCGAGACAGCCTGAGTGCTGCAACTAGAGAAGCCTGCAAGCTGCAGGCTGCAGTGAAGACCCAGTGCAGCCAAAAAAAAATAAAGATGTTCACTGAGGTACTGCTTACAATGGCAAGAGACAATAAAGGATGTATTGTCCCACAGTAAGAGATTGATTGAGTATCTCTAAGAATGCAACTAGCTCCTAGTTATTAAATTAGCTATTCATATCACTTTGTAGAAGAGTACAGATGCTCATGACAAAAGGCTAAGTGAGAGATAAAGAGGATACAAAAACGCACAGTACAATCTAATTTTTACAAAAGAAAAATATTTGAGTTCAGAGAAAGAATTCAGATGATTTATTAAACACAAACATAAATAGTAAACAGAAAATAAAAATTCAAACTTTCTGAATTGCTGGCACCAATCTAAACTCTTTATGCAGTGTGTGTGCTCAGTCGTGTCTGACTCTTTGTGACTCCATGGACTGTAGTCTGCCAGGCTCTTGTGTCCATGGGATTTCCCAGGCATGAATACTGGAGTGGGTTGCCATTTCCTACTCCAGGGGATCTTCCTGACCCAGGGATTGAACCCACGTCTCCTGTGTCTCCTGCATTGGCAGATAGATTCTTTACCACTGTGCCACCTGGGAAGCTCAGTTCTTTATACTGTGCTGTGCTTAGTTGCTCAGTTGTGTCTGACTCTTTGCAACCCCATGGACAGTAGCCTGCCAGGCTCCTCTGCCCATGGGGATTCTCCAGGCAAGAATACTGGATTGGGTAGCCTATCCCTTCTCCAGGGAATCTTCCTGACTCAGGATTCAAACCAGGGGTCTCCTGCATTGCAGGCAGATTCTTTACCAGCTGTACTACCAGGGAGCCCCAAATTCTTTATAGAGAGTATTTAATCTTCACAATTATCCTATGAAGGAGATACCAGACTATCTCAATTTTCCACAGGAGGAAACTGGAGCAAAGACACATCAGTGACTTAACCCAGGTCCCACAGTTAGTAAACCAGGATTTTACTCAGGCAGGCTGCTCCAGAGTCTAGGCTCTTAGTTGCAACATTTTCAATTTTATTTTAATATATTTATTTTTTGGCTATGCTTCAAGGCATGTGGGATCTTAGCTCCCCAACCAGGGATGGAACCCAGGCCCCCTGCAATGGAAGCACTGGACCACCAGAAAGTCCAAGCTGCTACATTTTCAAAATAGTTACAGCAATTATATCTAAGTGGGAGAATGATAAGTGATTTTTTGTTGCTAGACTATAACTTCTAAGCTTTCTATATTTTATATTCGTTAGATTTATAATTTAAAATATGTTATATAAAATAAAGACAAGTGATCCAATGTTAAAATTCAGTTTGTCCTTCAATAGATATAGAGACCTCCCTCCTCTGCATGTAATTCATATTAGTTCACAGTCACACAGGAGTTTCTCAGCCCAGCCTGTGAGATATAAGCAAATGTTGCCCATAAGCCCTTGAGTATTTGCAGGCAGATTCTTTACCGTCTGAGCCACCAAGGAAACCCCTGAGCAGCCCTATATAGATCTTTAACTCCAATCAGGCTGGGAACCTACCACAAACATTTTTCAGTACTTGACTCTATTTCTAAGACCTAAGACCTGCTCCATCATGGTAGTAGCTGTCTCAGCTCTGGTAAGATAATCCACTACATTAAGAACAAGGAAAAGATGGCAAAGGACTCTTGGCAACAGTTAAAGTTCTTGGGACACCAGCCTTCCCCAGTGGGTTCTTTGGGCCTCCACAAAGACATTTCTACACAGCATCGCCTTTCCCACCTCTGGAAGTCTTTGTCATTCAGTTCTAGTAATTATGAATTATTCCATAGTGTTCAGGATCAGCCAGTATGAGGGATAACTGATAATCCAAATTCTGACATGTTTATCTTTTCATATTCACATTCTTTTGCACCAACAGGGCATTTTCCTCTGTACTTATTTAAGTGCCGTCAAACTACAAATGTCCTTTCCTGGCTTCTACAAAGTTGGGATAGAAATTCCCAAAACTAAAGGGACCTTGAAGAGATGCACCATTAGCCCTTATGCTAGGATATTACTATTTCTTCTCCTCAATACTTGGCAAAGGGGCAAAGAACCAGTGTCATCACCACAGAAGGCTTTATCATCCTTGTTTTATAGCAGATTCTTCAAATTCTTGGCTTCCATCATTCAAGAAATGGATCACATGGGGATAACAACTAGATATATCATGAAAAATCCTGCTACCTTGGCTTCTAAAAATCAAAGACTGCTTAAACCTCATTCCCAATTCATCTCAGTTCAAAGAATCTTAAAGAAAACAGGATGGACTTTGGGCAGAGAGATCTTAGACTGAAGACTTAATTTTTTCACTTAAATCTGTGTGACTCTACACATGATTTTTCACTCTTTTAAAGCTGCTTCTGCCTTTGCAAATTGGAACAAATTAAGAAAAAAAGCTTGCCTACATGTCTCATGGTGTCAAAAAGATCAAATGTGATCATGTATGTCAAAGTGATTTTTAAATAATAAGATTTTCTAAAACAATCAGGAATTTTTATTTTAATTCTTATAAATTCAGTTCTTATACAAATGAGTCAGTGGACTGGATTCAGTTCATTCCAGTCACTCAGTTGTGTCCGACTCTTTGCAACCCCATGGACTGCAGCATGCCAGGCTTCCCTGTCCATCACCAACTCCTGGAGTTTACTCAAACTCATGTCCTTTGAGTCAGTGATGCCATCCAACTATCTCATCCTCTGTCGTCCCCTTCTTCTCCTGCCTTCAATCTTTCCCAGCATCAGGGTCTTTTAAGATGAGTCAGTTCTTTGCATCAGGTGGCCAAAGTATTGGAGTTTCAGCTTCACCATCAGTTCTTCCAATGAACACCCAGGACTGATCTCCTTTAGGATGGACTGGTTGTATCTCCTTGCAGTCCAAGGGACTCTCAAGAGTCTTCTCCAACACCACCATTCAAAGGCATAAATTCTGCTGCACTCAGCCTTCTTTATAGTCCAACTCTCACATCCATACATGACTACTGGAAAACCCAAAGCTTTGACTAGACGGACCTTTGTTGGACAAGTAATGTCTCTGCTTTCTAATATGCTGTCTAGGTTAGTTATAACTTTTTTCCCAAGGAGGAAGCATCTTTTAATTTCATGGCTGCAATAACCAGAGGGCTCAGACACACCTTTTGCACACCAGGACCCAGAGACCCCACAGAGACTGAGACAGAACTGTGTTTGAGTGTCTCCTGTGGAGGTATGGGTCAGCAGTGGACTGCTGCAGGGGCAGGGGCTCTGGGTACAGTAGACCAGGGGATGGCATAAGCCCTCTTGGAGGAGGTCACCATTAAGCCCACCATAGAGCCACCAGAACTTAAACAGGACTGGGGAAACAGACTCATGGAGGATACAAACAAAACCTGTGTGTGCCAGGATTCAGGAGAAAGGAGCAGTGACCCCACAAGAGACTGACCCAGACTTGCCATGAGTGTCCAGGAGTCTCCAGTGGGGGCGTGGGTCGGTGGTGGCCTGCTGCAAGGTTGGGGGCACTGAAAGAAGCAGTGGACCTTTGGAAGGAGGTCACCATTATCTTCATTACAGCCACCATAGTTTGGCCTCCGGTCAAATAACGGGGAGGGAACACAGCCCCACCCATCAACAGAAAATTGGATTAAAGATTTACTGAGCATGGCCCCACCCATCAGAACAAGACCCAGTTTCACCCACAGTCAGTCTCTCCCATCAGGAAGCTTCCATAAGCCTCTTGTCCTTCTCCATCAGAGGGCAGACAGACTGAAAACCACAATCACAGAAAACTAACCAATCTGATCACACAGACCACAACCTTGTCTAACTGAATGAAACTATGAGCCATGCCATGTGGGGCCACCCAAAATGGATGGGTCATGGTGGAGAGTTCTGACAAAACGTGGTCCACTGGAGAAGAAAATGGCAAACCACTTCAGTATTCTTGCCTTGAGAACCCCATGAACAGTATGAAAAGGCAAAAAGGTAGGATTGGATTAGAGATAACAAATTTCATAGAAAAAAAAGTAAGTGAAAAAACTGACACACCCTATGCCAAACAAAGTTTTAAGAGTCAAAGCCACCACACTCAAAATATGGTGCTTAAGTCAAAACAGGGATAGGAGTCAACTTCTGCTACTAGCTGGATATATAGCCTATTGAAGTTAAACAATTTATCAGGATCTTGATATCCTTATCTGCAAACTGGAAGCTTTAATAGAATCTCACACAGGATCTCAGTGAGGATTATATAAGTCAAAGTTCTACAAACTCTCAGCACAGTGCCTGGAGTGCTGTGCACACTTATTAAATGATAGCTACAAGGTGGCTCTGGGGAATGAAAAGAATAAAGCCATGAAAATGCTGTCTCCAGCAGAGTTAAGCAGCCTCAGAAATTAAAAAAAAAAAAAAAAAAGGCCACACTCTTCAGTTTCAGGTTTGATGAAGACAGACAGTAGGGACATGTGCGACAAGGACAGCATCTCTTTCTAAAGCTTCTGCTACAGCACATGTTAATTCTTCACATTTGATGGTCCAGAATCATGAGTGTTTAACAGAGGTGAACCTCTTTATAGTTCTGGTGTTTCTTCTTCCCACCCTGAAATAATCTGGTATGTAATATGGGGAACAATTATATGCTGTTTGCACGACTAATATTCAAGTTCACCCAGAATCAAAAATACTGCTTTTGAAATACTGAAATACTTCTGTACTACTTGGCACATAACATGAGCTACGAAACTATAAGGCACTTGATGACATTGCACAGCGGTGGCCCTAGACGTGGATCAGTCTGGCAGCTGCTCGACAGACCAAGAGGGCAGAAGGCCTCGGTGTGTGCGGCATCCACCAGCAGTTCTAAAGGAACTCAGCACTGGCAGGCACAGCTCACAGAGCAGGTGAAGTCAATGATGCTGGCTTTGAGCATCCAAACCAGGAAGGGCCCTCAAAGTGCAGCACAGTCCTGACACGTCAGCAGCACACTCAGGCCTTCTTGTACTGCAATAATGTGCCCCTTTGACAGTCAATTTATCGGGGATGTTGCAGAAAGGACCCGATGCCATTCCCTACATCTAGTCAACACTTGTAAATGGGATCATTTAGCTAGTGAAAAAGATACTCCAGAGAATGTCCCAAATCAACACAAAAGATGGACATTTGAATGATAAATAATGTGTGCTATAAACACTATCACATAGTAAACAGTTATATGTGCACATGTATATTTACTTGTTTAGAGAATATACTTTATACTATATATTTATATTTTATACTTATATTTCATACTTTATATTTTAGAGAATATATTATATATTTATATATTAACTTATCTCATCATGACAGTTATTAAAGATTTTACTATCACTTCTGATACCATCAAACCAGTATATACAATATTTCTGCACCCACTTTCAGGACTTCGATAGGAGGGGCAACCCCAGCTCCTCACGGAGCTAAGAGGCCACAACAGAATCACAGACTCAAGGTCTCAAAGAAGATGGAAATGGATGATTCGTTAAGTCTCTTTCAGTTGTAAAATTCTTGGAGACTATCATCATTGTAAAAAGGTCATCTGTGAAGCACATGCCCTAGACAAGGCACACTGCTAAGCAGTTTCCATACACTACTAAATTAGGCCTTCACAGTAAGCCTGATGGTCCTTGGGAGTCCCACTGAGGAAACTGAGGCTTTGGTAAAGTTTAGTAACCATGGTGGCAGAACGAAAGTGAATCTAGGTTTAGCTGGATTCAAAGCCTCTGCTTATTTACTTATTTGGCTGCACTGGTCTTTGTGGCAGCATATAGGTTTAAACAAAATTTTAAAATTAACATATATATATATTTTGTTGCTGTTATTAGTTGAATTATTCAGGATCTAGTTTCCTGACCAAGGCTTGAATCTGGGCCCTCTGCATTGCGGCCCAGAGTCCTAGCCACTAGACCACTACAGAAGTCCCCAAAGCCTCTGCCCTTACCCCCCTTCCCATTCTGAAGTCTTGCATAAGGACTCTGTCCCTACTCTTGCACCTCACTTTGCACCTCCATCCTAAGATGTGGAGTAGTTTGAACAACACAAAATTATTTGTGAATGAGTCTGACCCACGCACCTTAATCCCAGCACTTTGGGTCTTCAGTAACAGGGAAAATGTTCCACACTTCCTCATACCTTCCTAAAATCTTAGCAAGATACCTGGCACACAGTAAACACTCAATAAATAAACATGAAACTGGGCTGCTGCAGAATGCAAGAATCAGAGAGAAGATGGCAGAGGTGGCAAGGAAGACCAAACAGATCAACCTTGGAAAGACTTTGTCTTGGCATTATTGTAGGCTGCAAATATAACCAGATGCTTTCATTGTCTCCTCGTATTTCTCTAATTTCTGATTGTAGCACTGTATCATCCAGCACCCACTCAGCATGCTTGCCTAAAAGATGAAGATTTCATGAAACTTAACAAGAGCTGGTTGTATTTGCTGCCTACAGTTTTTATATTCAGATAAGAGAAGCTAATTAAGTAACCATCTCTAGCTCCTCTTTCCTGAAAGGATCCAAGATATTAAAAAAGGATGATAAGAGTGCAAAGAATGAGAAATAGAGTCAAAGTGAAGACCACTGAGACTGAAATTGACTCTGCTGTAGAAAAAGGCAAGGCACAGTGATCACAAACTGGTTGGTAATGCTAGGAAAACCCCAGTAAAATGGATGTAACATTTTGTTCATTCAGGGACTGATTGTCAGAGTCAGCCTACATTTGTCAATCCAAATTCGACACAGTAAATTCTCATAAAAACAATGCATGGATATTGCTTACTTTGATTCAACAAATATTTTAAGCACTCATGGTATACCAGGGGAACAGATCTGTCTAGGAGATCTTTACTCTCCAAAACTTGGGCCAAATAGAGGTTCCCCTTTATGAAACAATAATGATCAAATCTAATGAGATCAGAACTCTCAGTGGAATTCTGAAGAAACAGAAAATGTTCTGCCCACCACAAGGCCTCTCAACTCCAGGAAGTGAGGGACCATCACATTTTTACCTCTTTAACAAAAGGTCAAGGCTTAAATTGCATTAAATGGACTATGACATTTCCCTTCTAATGACTAGTCCTGTTGCCTGGAACAGAGAAAACAACACTGTCCATGACAGAGTACAGAGAAAGCAAAAGACTGATGGCCTGCTGAAAGTATACTGCCAAGAAAAAAAATCAAGCAAAATCTTCTTTTCATCATGTGGGTTCCATTTAATGTGGAAAGGGGAGGCAATAGAGTCCTCAAAGGGTGACTAAGAACCCAACTTTCCTCCCAAACAACTCCCGTGTTGAGTCATTCAGTCATGTCCAACTCTTTGTGACCCTATGGACTGCAGCCCACCAGGCTCCTCTGCCCATGGGATTCTCTAGGCAAGAATACTGGAGTGGGTTGTCATTTCCTCCTCCAGGAGATCTTCCCGACCCAGGGATCAAACCCACATCTCCTGCATCTCCAGCACTGCAGACGGATTCTTTATCAGCTGAGCCGTTTTCCCAGATACACCAAGAATCTTAGGAAAGCGCTGTCTATTATGCAGATGAAGTTCTAAGAGGACTCTCTCAACCCTCCTCCTTCCAATAAGACTGTCCTCTCTTAGCTCCTCATTGACGGAAATTCTAAAACTATCACTATAAGCAGACTTCTGAGAGAATGCTTCCACCACTGCTCTCCAAAGGCGCAGCACTATCGTGGACAGATCTTATTTGTTGTTTACAAACTCAGAGCAGATGCACACATACTACACACAACACAGATGCTGCACATACACCAAAGGAGCCTCACTACATGCAAAGCATCATGTGAGGAAGATGCAGTACCCCACACAATAGACTGACTGATGTTGTTGCTCTTATTTTTCAGATAAGGCAAGTGGGTCTCAAGGAGGCAGATTAAGTCATGCAAGGAATATATTTCATAGGAAATATATAATGCCTATGTGATGCCAAGACCCATGCTTTCTTCATTTCATCAGTCACGTCAGTACATTCAACCACAGGGGTGGAAGTTCTGCTTGAACCATGAGAGGAAGCAGTACAGATTCATAACATTTCAAAACTCAACAGGATATCAGTGACATATTCTTATGCTTCATACAGATACACCACAAAGACAAAATTATTCTCCACAAAGTATTAATATTAAAAAGAACAGCTCTATTGACGCATACAAAACTGACATACAATAAACTATACATATTTAAAATGTAAACATTCAGTAAGTATTCACACATGTATGTATGGATACATCATAACCATACACACACACACAGTACTAACTCCAAAGCCTGGGTCTCTCTCTTTCAATACCTTCCAACAGAGTCCAGACTGATTGGAGAGAAGATGAGACAACACATGAATCACCACAAATTACCATGCTTGGTCCCTCAAAGTCGTCCCCATTGTCATGGCAATTCTCTGCTAAACCTCTGTGCTGTGCTAAGAACTAGGAGCCTAGATCAATTGCTTGGGACAATTCAAAGAAAAGGCCATGCACAGCCATGTATGTATCTCAGAGCTCAAGGGAGGCATTAACCAACAGATGCACCATTGTTAACTGCTTTTTCTTTTGCTTAGACATGTCCACTATTACATACATATATTATATAATATAAATGGTGCAGTTCTATGAGGGATGTTAGAGAAAAAAATAGCCATGACTTTGAAGACTACTTTTTAGTGTAAATTGGAAAAAAATGGCAAATCCAAACTATGTCATATGGCAAATCCAAACTATTTCATAGTATGACCCTTTTCTTGTGTAACTGTACATAGAACACATAATATATATGCATGCACGCCCAAAAAACACAGAACTAAAAAATGCAAAGATGTACATTTCTCCAAAAATGTAAACAGTGGTCACCCCTGTTTGTTTTCTTGCTTATTTTATTCTCTGTTTTCACTCCATTTTCTTTGGTTTTAGAGGACCTCAGATATAGAGAAGTAACTTAATCATACTACACTGCACAGGCCCCTCTCTGGTTTTATCCTAGATTTTCTTTTTTTCTCCTTTAATCTCCCATCCTGGTGATATAGAGTAAACAGGAGTTCAGAGGAGCTTACTTCCAGCTTGAGGAGAGGGATGCAGGTTGCTGGAAGCAGCAAAGAAGACAGGTTTATGGAAGAAGGAGTATTTGAATTGCAGCTTAGGTAGAAATGGACATTTCAGGTGGAGGGAGGACAGAAAGCTCAGACCAAGAGAACACCAAGTCAAGGATATACACAAGAAGGGAAAGAACCATACCTGAGTACCAGTTATAACTGTACTGGGGACCATATTCCATACTAAGAACACTGAGTGATGGGTTTTTAGTTGCTGTTGCTGCTGTTCAGTCGCTAAGTTATGCCTGACTCTTTGCCACCCAGGGACTACAGCATGCCAGGCTTCCCTGTCCTTCACTATCTCCCAGAGTTTGCTCAAACTCATGCCCACTGAGTCTGTGATGCCATCCAACCATCTCATCCCCTGTCGTCCCCTTCTCCCGCCCTCAATCTTTCCCAGCATCAGGGTCTTTTCCAATGAGTCAGCTCTTAATGGCCAAAGTACTGGAGCTTCAGCTTCAGCATCAGTCCTTCCAATGAATATTCAGGGTAGACTTCCTTTAGGATTGACTGGTTTGATTTCCTTGCTGTCCAAGAGACTTTCAAGAAATTTCACAGTTTTTAGGATTTTAGAGTCTCCACTAAATGGAGAGGGAGGAGGGGGATGTTGAGATGGTCCGTCATTTGTCGAAGGGACCAAGTACAGTGCACACTGCAGCAGAATATCACGCTGTTTCCTCAGGGAACTGGGAGGAGGCAGAAGGTGTGTTGGGGCTTCCCTGGGAGCTCAGTGGTAAAGAATCCGCCTACAATGCAGGAGACCCAGGTTCAATCCCTGGAATTGGGAAGATCCCGTGGAGAAGGGTATGGACACCAACTCCAGCATTCTCTTCATTTTTTTATTATTTTTTATTTTTTCCACTTCAACATTCTTGCCTGGAGGATTCCATGGACAGAGGAGCCTGGTGGGTTACAGTTCATAGGGCTGCACAGAGTCAGATATGAATGAAGCAACTAAGGAGCAATGGAGGGTGTGTTACAAAAAGGAGGGGGGTGAGCTCGGGAAGGTGAGAGGGCCTCAGAACCCAGGAGGACTGAAGGTCAAGCGAAAGACCAAGAACTTTTGCCTGTTCTCTATACAACTGCCTGTGGGATTTGGTCCTCACACTGACATAACAAATGACAAAAAAGCAGTTATCAGCAGATTTCAAAGAAGCAGATTTCTAATGACTTCTTAGGAAAAAAATCTGCAGAGCAGATTAATGCTGCCTCAGACCAGTGGAATTCCCCAGGGCTAGCACACACACTTTAGGACACATTTCAAAAGCCAGAATTCCATCTGAGGGCACCTGAAGGAAATTTCAAGGCAGTACCTTCAGCATCTAATCATCAGATAAATGTATTAGTAGGAGTCTGTGATGGGCAGCCTCTGGAGTAAGCCGTGCCCAGCATAAAAATGCTCAGTGAGGCTCAGTGAACTCAGAGTGAGGATACATCTAAATGCTAACTCAACAGGGAACGTGGAAATGCTTTGAAAGTGAATCCTGGGACAAAAAAAAAAAAAAACAGCAAAACAAAACACCACAGCAAGCTATCGGAGGAAAATCTGCTAGTTAAGTGCAAAGAGAACCGACGACTCCTCATTTCACTGGTCCCAGGACAAAACTGGCATGGACTTGTCTAGGAGACATTCTCATAAAGGCCTCACCCCTACCCTCTCCTTTGGGAAAACCAAACACTGAGCAAATTCAATCAAAGGTAATGATGGGAGATACCTAGATCTGGCCTCAGCATGCAGCAGATGTGAGCTGGAGCTCAAGGACACCTTTACCTGATGAGTATAGTTTGTTTTCCAGTATTTCTTCAGATCCCTTCCCAACTCAAAAAATGCCTGTCCACATCTTGCTTGTCCAGAAAGTCTCAACAATAAGCACTCCCAGAAAATCAGGAAAAGAGAAGCATTTGGTACCAGCATAATGTAATTGAAAGGACCAAGGCTTTGCAAATACGCAGACCTGGCTTCGTGACACTGACCTTCCTTTCTTATCACCTGTGTAACAGGCGGGCTTATTAATCTAAGCCTCAGTTTCCTCAACTGTAAAATGGGGACAGAGAATATCTTCCTCCCATGTATGTGGTGGAGTTTAAACAACATAATGACAGACAAACATCTGTCACTGGGAAGGCAATCATAATCAGTATTTTCCTATGCATGCCTGTCTTCTTATCCCCTGTGGGAAACTGGAAGAGATCCTCCTGAGCAGAACCACCATGAGAAAGGGAAGGAAACAGGACTTAGAAATGGTCTATATTTAGGAACTGCGACATTCTTCCATCCATTCAGTGACCTTTGCCTATCTGTATGATCTCATGCAAAGGGAAAGCCTATGACACCTTCCTCATAGAATGATAAAGATTAAATCCTTCATCTATAAAAAACACACTGTTACATTTACAACTTAGCAAATGGCAACTTAAGGTGGAGGTGCATAAGGTGGTACTGAATTAACTAGAACACTGTTCACAATGGATCACCAATGGGGGCTCTGAAATCCTTTGTCTGGAGTTTTTTCTTATTGTATGAGGATTTGAACTGCAGAGATCAGACATGCAGGAGAATTGTCCTCAGATAAAATCCTCACATGTGGCCCCATGCTGCCTGAGGCAGGCTTACCAAGCAAAGGCAAGGGGCCCTCCCTGGCTCCCATATTAACTAGTTGCTCTGGCTGTCTTTCAGGCTCAATTATGCACCGATAATCCTGACAAGACTGGCGGGGCTGCATTGTAAATCACGACGGTGGAAATTCTAAAATAAAAGCAAGATTAATGATATGACCTCAATCTTAGCATGAGGGCCCATTAATTAGAAATCATGGACTTAATTGAATTCTGGGCATAGCACAGCCAGCTGGATCAAATTTTATGAGACCTGTTTCTTCAAGCACATGAAGATAACTGAAATGCACCAATGATAGCAAAGTCAAACATCGGGTGTTGCTGAGGAGACAGACAGTTGATTATTTCCCTGGCATAGAGCTCCCAATTCTGTCATGCTTTGAAGGGACCATCACCACCATTTCAGCCACCTCCCTGTCTTCTACACGCTTAAGCATGCTGTGTACCCTCTTTGAGTCTCTGTTTTGCAATCACTGTGAATGCACACACACATAGCTCAATAAGAAGTAGTCATTATCATCATCCCATGTTTATCATCATCTGCTATCATAAGCGGGGCTTGCCAGGTGGCTCAGTGGTAAAGAATCCACCTGCCAATACAAGAGACCCAGGTTTGATCCTTGGGTCAGGAAGAGACTCTGGAGAAGGAAATGACAACCCACTCTAGTATTCTTGTCTGGGAAATTCCATAGATAGAGGAGCTTGACAGGCTACAGTCCATGGTGTCCGAAAAGAGTTGGACACGAACTAGCAACTCAACAACTCTTATAAGGAGCCTGGAGGTGCAGAAGGGAACAAGAAAGAGTTGTGTGGCTTTTCTTCTCAGGTTGCAGAAGTGGAACCACAAATGACCAGACGAATCACTGTACATTCAGAGCCTCCCTACACTCGAGGCAGCTTCTACCTCTCCTTGGCATCTGACATAGCAGATTCCAGCATGTCTCTTCTACTTCCTTCGCTCTAGTCTGTGTGAGGCTACCTGCTCTCGGGACAAAGATTACAGGCATGAATCCCCACCCAACACTGAGATGGGTATCACACTCTCCTCTACAGAGAAGGAAGGAGGGAACTCTTGAGATGCTGGGTAATGTGTCTAAGGCTTGCCTACAGAACATTCTGGAACCAGGATATCATGCTGTTTCCTCAGGGAATTGTGAGGATGTAGACAGTGTGTTACAGAGGGTGGAAGACAAGATGAATAAAGTAAATGGTCCTCAAATTCCAAAAGGCTTGAGGGTCAAACTAACCTTCCACAGAACAGAGTGATTTAGAGTTACTGGGAGGGAGGTGGGAATGCTTTTGCTGGAAGCTGCAAACAGACAAATTAATGTGCAAGAACAGCTTAGTGAGAACAGAGATGGTGCTTCATTTGTGTCTGTAGGAAACACCCAGCAGGAGGCCTACCAAGGTAAACAGTTCAAGATAGGACGCCGAATCTAATGGAATCAAATCTGTCAAGAAACCAAGAGCGCCACTTCGCTCTTACACCAACTGCAAATTGCTTTGAAGTGCTGCATGGTGACAATGGCAGGGGTTATCATTTATCACTCACCTTCTGATGGCTGGGAACTGGGACTCCATTACCTCATTTAATCCTTACAACGACGTTGCCAAGTTAGCTCTATCGTCCCCCTTCTTCAGATGGGCAAAGTGAGGACCCAAGACATAGATACAGTCACACAGCCAGGGTTCTTCCCCAGATGTGTCTCCCTCCAAAGCCCATGTTCTTCTCATGACATTTTATATATTAGTTAAAAGCTTAAAACATAAAGGGAAACACTCAAACCAGCAAGCATTGTAGGAGCGGAGAAGCCAGGTCCTGTGATGTCAGCTCTGTAGATGATCTAAGGATATTCTTAGGACCAGATTTTAAGGAGGGGAAACCTCTAAACATCACTTGCTGGGAAGGCACAAATGAATGAAAACTACATGCTGAGTCTTTAGCAGGCAGGAGAGGAAAGCTGAGGCCAGCTCAGCTCGTGGTCCTTCGTGCAGAGTGAGTGATCACACACTGGGGTGGGGGCAGTGCCTTCAGAGGCTCTTTATATACAGACTGTAAAAAAGCCAAACTTGTAAAAAAAAGAGAGTAAAATGGTGGTTACCAGGGTCTGGAGGGTGGGGAGGCAGGACTGAGATTTTAAGGGTACAAACTTACAATGAGCTGAAAATAAGTCCTACTGATCCAATATGAACAAAGCTAGTGGAGGTGATGGAATTCCAGTTGAGCTACTTCAAATCCTGAAAGATGATGCTGTGAAAGTGCTGCACTCAATATGCCAGCAAATTTGGAAAACTCAGCAGTGGCCACAGGACTGGAAAAGGTCCGTTTTCATTCCAATCCCAAAGAAAAGCAATCAAAGAATGCTCAAACTACTGCACAATTGTACTCATCTCACACGCTAGTAAAGTAATGCTCAAAATTCTCCAAGCCAGGCTTCAGCAATATGTGAACTGTGAACTGCCTGATGTTCAAGCTGGTTTTAGAAAAGGCAGAGGAACCAGAGATCAAATTGCCAATATCTGCTGGATCATTGAAAAAGCAAGAGCATTATAGAAAAACATCTATTTCTGCTTTATTGACTATGCCAAAGCCTTTGACTGCGTGGATCACAATAAACTATGGAAAATTCTGAAAGAGATGGGAATACCAGACCACCTGACCTGCCTCTTGAGAAATCTGTATGCAGGTCAGGAAGCAACAGTTAGAACAGGACATGGAACAACAGACTGGTTCCAAATAGGAAAAGGAGTACGTCAAGGCTGTATATTGTCAACCTGCTTATTTAACTTATATACAGAGTACATCATGAGAAACGCTGGGCTGGAAGAAGCACAAGCTGGAATCAAGATTGCCAGGAGAAGTATCAATAACCTCAGATATGCAGATGACATCACCCTTATGGCAGAAAGTGAAGAAGAACTAAAGAGCCTCTTGATAAAAGTGAAAGAGGAGAGTGAAAAAGTTGGCTTAAAGCTCAACATTCAGAAAACTAAGATCACAGCATCCAGTCCCATCACTTCATGGCAAATAGACGGGGAAACAGTGGACACAGTGGCTGACTTTATTCTTCTGGGCTCCAAAATCACTGCAGATGGTGATTGCAGCCATGAAATTAAAAGACGCTTACTCCTTGGAAGGAAAGTTATGACCAACCTAGATAGCATATTAAAAAGCAGAGACATTACTTTGCCAACAAAGGTCTGTCTAGTCAAGGCTATGGTTTTTCCAGTGGTCATGTATGGATGTGAGAGTTGGACTATAAAGAAGGCTGAGCACTGAAGAATTGATGCTTTTGAACTGTGGTGTTGGAGAAGACTCTTGAGAGTCCCTTGGACTGCAAGGAGATCCAACCAGTCCATCCTCCAAGCAGATCAGTCCTGGGTGTTCATTGGAGGGACTGATGTTGAAGCTGAAACTCCAATACTTTGGCCACCTGATGAGAAGAGCTGACTCATTTGAAAAGACCCTGAAGCTGGGAAAGATTGAGGGCAGGAGGAGAAGGGGATGACAAAGGATGAGATGGTTGGATGGCATCACTGACTCAATGGACATCTATTTCTGCTTTATTGACTATGCCAAAGCCTTTGACTGCGTGGATCACAATAAACTATGGAAAATTCTGAAAGAGATGGGAATACCAGACCACCTGACCTGCAGCAGGGAAAGCCGCCTGCTTCAGGACACACTAGTGTGGACTCTAGGAGTTGGTGATGGACAGGGAGGCCTGGCATGCTGTGATTCATGGGGTCACAAAGAGTCGGACACGACTGAGTGACTCAACTGAACTGATCTAATGCACAAAAGAGTGAACACAAACAACACAATTGTCCAACCTGCTAAGATACTATATCTTCATTATTTTAACAACAAAAAAAGCAATAATAATTATGGATGTGATAGAGGTGCTAACGAATGCTATAATGGCAATCATATGACAGCATAGAAACATATTATCTAATTAACATGTTGTACACTTTACAGTTATATAATGTTATATGTTAAATATATTTCAATTTAAAAAAGATGTTCTTTCCTAAATTGGTCTCTTCATGCTGCCCAATCCCACCCACCCTTACCAGCAGAGGCACTCTTTAGGGTCAGCAGCTGCTCAGATTTTAATCCTCCCGTTCACTAATATGTGTACAAGTGTCCCCAGCAATGGCATCAGAGGTCACATATGTAACAAACAGCAGGATGAAACATGAAGCGGATCTGCCTGGTTCTAAACCTCACGCCCTCTCATCATCACATTCTTCATTTCCCACTAGAGAGAAGAGCAGGGTTCTCAGTGTAATCGCCAACAGGGCATGGGTGGATGTACCTCTGAAAAAGCCCCAAGATGACCGCATCCAATATAAATCGGACATCAGAACTGCCTAGGACCAAGATGCCCAACTCTTCCCCTAGCAGCCACTGTCACTGCGCCTCCCACGAGAACAGGTGCCTGGACTCACTGAGGACAGTGGGGGGCACTACATGAGTACGACCAGTGGCTCTCCTCCCCACACACCTACACGTGTGAGCCCACTTCCGCACGTGAGTCCAGGCATTCTGGAATCTGCATTATCTGACCCATGAGAGTAATCAAAGGAGTTCAGTTTCAAACACCAGTATGTCCTGAAGCAGGAGGCTTTCCCTCCACAGGCAAAGCCACTTCCTCTGTAAAATGCTGCTCCCTTAGGTTCCAAGACACAGGAGACTCCATGATTCACAGACTCTCTAAAACATGAGTGTTAAACTGTCATTTATGCAAACTGCTATAAGACAAGGCACTGGTAGGAACCCCACCAAAACTGGACAGGGAGCTGAAGTCTTAACTGCCACTAAAGCTTGTGGGGGGTGAAGGGGGGGTGCAGGGGGCACTGCTCAGTCATGTCTGACTCTTTGCAATCCCATGGACTGAAGCCCACCAGGCTCCTCTGTCTGTGGAATTTTCCAGGCAAGAATACTGGAGTGGGTTGCCATTTCCTACTTCACAGCACTGGTCAAACAAAAAACATCCCTATCTCCACCATGCCTTCCGTTTTCTATTTCTGTCCGGGAAGACCTGGAGTGGGCTGTTATGTAATAGGCTGGCCAGCTGCAAGCTACTTCTGTCCTTTTTTCTCTGCCTTGGCATTAATCTCAAAGGGACTGATCTCTACCAGGGTGCCCTTCTTTGTAACCTTTAAACATTTGCATCTTACCTTGACAACTGTAAGCTCCTGGAAGGCAAGTTGGGTGGGTTAGATGAGACTGAATACGCAGTGCAGAGCACAGAGCTGTGGACACAGCAGTGGTAAGAAGATTCTAGTATTCCACTACTAAAAATAACAAACAGTAACTAAAGCAGGCTAATATCTGAGAACCTATTCTGTACCAGACATTGTTCTAAATGCTTTACAACTCTATGAGATATTACCGCTATCCTATATTTTATTTGTGTGGAAACAGATAGAGCCTATCTCACTTGCTGAGGTCACAGAGTTAATAAAAGCCAAATGTGGACAGTCTCCCACAGCCATCTCCTGAATGAAATTACACAGACCACAGTTGGGACTGTGTTCCTTTGGCATCAGACAGACAGACCTGGGTCCAAACTCTAGCTCAGCCATTTATTGGCTATTTCTTTGGATAAGCTGCTTAAACCTTTCTGAACCTCAGTAACTTCATCTGTAAAATGGGATAACAGTATCTATTTTATGGGGTTATTCTGAAGATCAGAGGCAAATTCCTATAAAAGAACCCTGGCCTACTCATCTACTCATATATTTACTAAGCTCCTACTGTGTGAAAGGCTCTGTGGCAGGTGGTAGGAAAACAGAAGAAACCACAATCCCTGCCCTCAAGCTGCTCAGGCAAACATACACAAAACAGTATACACCAGGAGGGAAAGATGGTGCGATGCACTGGATCCCACTGGAAATAGCGGGAAGCGCCTGAGGGCAAGGAGAGCTGACCAGAATCCGCAAGGATGAGTGAGGCTAGCCAGGCGCACTTGGATAGATGATTTCATTCCCAGCTGATGAGGGTACTGACCTTGACCCTGTTCTCACATCTCACACTCAGTCTTTCAGAAAACACTCACTGTGCTGCCTTCGAATTCTTCTAGAATCCAAACCATGTGCAGAGCTTCCACTTATCTAAGAGAAAATGGAGGAGACTTGGCAGTGGGGATATATTTTATTACATACACATACACTTACATATACAAAGTGAAAAGATAAACCCAAAGCCACCTATGAGGCAGGAAACAGGATATAGGGGGCAGGGATAGAAGTTGAATTTTTTTTAATACAACTTGTTTTATAGATTTGAATTTGAAACTATGTAAATATTCTTTGTAATTGGAAACATAAAAGTAACCCATAAAAAGTGAAAGCAAAATGAAGCAAATTAACCCAACTAAGTACCAAACTGATGAGATAACCACATATTATGCTATGCTATGCTAAGTCACTTCAGTCGTGTCCGACTCTGTGTGACCCCATAGACGGCAGCCCACCAGGCTCCCTCATCCCTGGGATTCTCCAGGCAAGAACACTGGAGTGGGTTGCCATTTCCTTCTCCAATGCATGAAAGTGAAAAGTGAAAGTGAAGTCGCTCAGTCGTGTCTGACTCTTAGCAACCCCATGGATTGCAGCCTAACAGGCTCCTCCATCCATGGGATTTTCCAAGCAAGAGTACTGGAGTGGGGTGCCATTGCCTTCTCTGAACCACATATTAAAGTAACCTTAAAACACAAAGTAATTATCTTAAAGTGAAATCTATCCAAACCCTCCCCCGCCTGCCAAAAACTTAAAAAACCCAACAATTTTACATCCTTAAACTGGTTTTGGTGGTAGTGCTGGTATTATTGTTCTGTGATTATTATTATGGCATAAAGCAAATAAGAAATTATATTTGTATAATTGAGAACCAGGGTTTTGGGCATGGGAAAAAAGGAAAAACAGACATAAGAGGTACTGATATTTAAAAATTAATCAAATGAAGTTTAAAAAAGAAACCCATGTCCCTGAATCTGAGTTTAAATTAGCATTATGAATCCATGTTATATTCTATTTTTTAATTGTTTCTAGCTCTGGCTAATGAAAAGAGCTAGACAGAGACCAACCCAGTAGCAAAGAGAACCTATCACACACAGACTTGACACAATACTCCCTGCTGAAAATAATTAGGGCCCTTTGAAAAGTGCCTGATTCTAAGACTGAGGCAGAAAATATACAAGATGAGCCCAGTTTGTGATACCAGAAACCAAGGAAAGAGAAAATGAATATTGAGATGTGTGAAAAGGACTCAGATGCCAACTGAAGGGGCTCCCACTGGCCAAGGATGGGTCCATTTGAACATCAGTAAGAATAATATAATAACTGCAATGGATTGAAACATAAATATATGTTTACAAACATGAGTTTATAATAAGATCATAAAGAAAAGAGAGAAAAACTTCATTAGTCACCTTTGGAGAAGGATAGGGAACCAATATGGCTTCCCTAGTGGCTTAGAGGTTAAAGCGTCTGCCCCCAATGTGGGAGACCCAGGTTCGATCCCTGGGTCGGGAAGATCCCCTGGAGAAGGAAATGGTAACCCACTCCAATATTCTTGCCTGGAGAATCCCATGGACCGAGAAGCCTGGTAGGCTACAGTCCATGGGGTCACAAAGAGTCGGGCACGGCTGAGCGACTTCACTTTCACTTTCACGAAAGAGAAGAATCCGATTTTTTCCTGACTTAGTATATGAACTATACTTCAAGATAAGGATTTCTCTCTTCATGGAAGTATTTCGAGCTAACAAAGCAAGAATGAAAAGAATGAAATTTACCCTTTGCAAGTCCTGATAGCATAATGTAACAAGGTAGTGATCACAAAAACAGAAGCAACCATGTATTACGTACCCCTATGGAAATATAAAACAAAATCTAATCTGAATCTAAATCTCATCAAGCTTCTACATCTAAGTATCAGGGAACATAGGGGACATGGGAATGGATTAAGTGCCACCACGTTGATACAGTCAGCAAAATCCAGACTTCGGGGAAAACATACAGTGCAAATTACCTGATTTATGTCAACATACATATGCAAGGGGACAAAAAAACAGATGGAAAGAAAGCTTTGAAAAATAAAGAGAATTAAGAGACATGTCAACCAACTTCAATGTATGAATATTATATTAAAATGGATCTTTCTTCAAGCAAACTGTAGAAAGGAAAAAAAAAATAAGACCCCCACTTTAAAAACTGGAAAATTTTAAACAGACTAGATATTTTATAATATTAAGGAATTAACAATATTTTAGATAACATGAAGTATTGTGATCACATTTTTAAAAGAAGCCCTTCTATCTTAGAGACACCTTGGATGAACTGATTATTATGGTTGAGATTTACTTCATAATAATCCAGAGGGGCAGGTAGATACAAAAGAAATGAGACTGTTCATGGGCAGATAATTGCTGAAGTTAGGTGACAAGGACATGGGTTTCCACTCTTTACTTATGTTGTCTCCCCTTCCTACCTTTATATATATTTGAAATTTAAAATCATGTATTTTTATATATCATACACATTATAGGTCACAATATATAACGTATATATTTTTATATACACACATTTAGATATAACCCACCTTTCCTCACTACCTGTGGTACAACCAGCCGTGAATCTAAGTCATCACCATTTATCACCTGAATTATGGCAACAGTCTCTTAACTGGTGCTTTTGCCTCCACTCTTACGTCCCTGTAGTCTGGTATATAAAGAGCAATAAAAGTGTTCTTTTAAGAAATAAGGCGGGTCGTGTTACTCTTCTGCTTAAAATCTTCCAATGGATTCCCATCCTGCCTGGAGTAAAAAGCAAAGTTCTCACTATGGCCTAAAGTAGGGCCACAGAGCAGTCTGGGTCCTGGACACAAGGACACACAGCAAGAGATGAGTAGCAGGCAAGCAAGTGAAGATCCATCTGTGTTTCTAGCCACTCTCCATCCCTCACATCACCACAGTGTCACAATATAACAATAACAGAAATAAAGTGCACAGTAAGCGTAATGTCGGAGAAGGCAATGGCACCCTACTCCAGTACTCTTGCTTGGAAAATCCCATGGATGGAGGAGCCTGGTAGGCTGCAGTCCATGGGGTCGAGAAGCGACTTCACTTTCACTTTTCACTTTCATGCATTGGAGAAGGAGATGGCAACCCACTCCAGTGTTCTTGCCTGGAGAATCCCAGGGACGGCAAAGCCTGGTGGGCTGCCATCTATGGGGTTGCACAGAGTCGGACACGACTGAAGCGACATAGCAGCAGCAGCAGCAAGCGTAATGTGCTTGAACTATTCTGAAACCACCCCCCACCACCACTGGTTCATGGAAAAAAAATGTGATCCAAGAAACCAGTCCCTGGTGCCAAAGAGGTTGGGGACCGCTGGCCTAAAGGCTCTATAGGAGCTGACCTCTGTACTCATCTCTGGCTTATATCTCACACCTCTCTTTCCCCGTCTCTTTGCTGTAGACAAACTATTCATTCTTCTATTCAACACATACCTGCCTCAGGGCCTTGACATTTACTATCCCACTGTCCCCTCAGATATCCACATGGCTTACTTCCTCACTTCCTACAGGTCTCTGCTTAAATGCTTTTTCAGAGTTTTCCAGATCTCCCTATATAAAGTGGCATCCCCAGTCCTCTTATTTTAGTTTATTTGTCCTCATGGTACTCTTGACTTTTTTCTTCCACCTACTAAAAAGGAAGCTCTATAAAAGAATGTATATAGTTTGCTTGGGCACTGTTATTTCCCATAGTGTCTGGCTCATTACATATTGTTGACTTTGACCTTAAATTCTGAACTGAAGGGAATTACCTGGAGACCCAGAGGTTAGGACTCAGTGCTCTTACTGCCAAGGGCCTGGGTTCAATCCCTAGTTGGGGAACTAAAATCCCACAAGCCACTAGGTGTAACCAAAAGCAAAACAAAACAAAATTCTGAACTATAAACTAGCCACCAACACTGCACAGGGAGTGCTGAGCAAGGAGTAGTGCAGGAGGTAGGAATCGCAGCTTGAAAGGCTGTGAGCCTTTTTAAGACACGGAGTTTTGTCTTGCAGGTGATTGTTGTTGTTGTTCGGTTGTCATGTCCAACTCTTTGCAACCCCATGGACTACAACACGCCAGGCTTCCCTGTCCATCACCATCTCCTGGAGCTTGCTCAAACTCAGGTCCATTGAATCAGAGACGCCATCCAACCATCACATCCTCTGTCGTCCCCTTCTCCTTCTGCCTTCAATCTTTCCCAGCATCAGTGTCTTTTCTAATAGTTGGCTCTTCGCATCAGGTGGCCAAAGTATTGGAGCTTCAATTTCAGCATCAGTTCTTCAGAGAATACCAGGGACAGGGGAGCCTGGTGGGCTGCAGTCTATGGGGTCGCACAGAGTTGGACACGACTGACGCGACTTAGCAGCAACAGCAACAGCCTTCTAATGAATATTCAGGACTGATTTCCTTTAGGATTGACTGGTTTGATCTCTTTGTAGTCCAAGGGACTCACTCTTAAGAGTCTTCTCCAACACCATAGTTTAAAAGCATCAATTCTTCAGCACTCGGCTTTCTTTATGGTTCAACTCTCACATCCATACATGACCACTGGAAAAATCATAGCTTTGACCAGATGGACCTTTGTCAGCAAAGTAACATCTGTAGCTTTTTAATACACTGTCTAAGTTTGTCATAGCTTTTCTTCCAAGGAGTAAATGTGTTTTAATTTCATGGCTGCAGTCACCATCTGCAGTGATTTGGAAAACCAAGAAAATAAAGTCTGTCACTGCTTCCATTGTTTCCCCATCTATTTTCCATGAAGCGATGGGACTGGATGTCATGATCTTAGTTTTCTGAATGTTGAGTTTTAAGCCAGCTTTTTCACTCTTGTCTTTCATCTTCATAAAGAGGCTCTTTAGTTTCTTTTCACTTCCTGACATAAGGGTGGTGTCATCTGCATATCTAAGGTTATTGATATTTCTCCCAACAATCTTGATTCCAGCTTGTGCTTCATCCTGCGTGGCATTTCACATGATGTACTCTGCATAGAAGTTAAATAAGCAGGATGACAATATACAGCCTTGACGTACTCCATTCCCAATTTGGAACCAGTCTGTTGTTCCATGTTCAGTTCTAACTGGTGCCTCTTGACCTGCATACAGGCGATGGGGAGTCTAAAACCATAGACAACAAGCTCTCAAATTTTAATTACAGGGCTTCCCCTGGTGATCTAGTGGTTAAAAATATGCCTTGTGATGCAAGGGACATCTGTTCAATCCCTGGTCTGGGAAGATCCCCTGGGCCACAGGACAACTGAGGCCATGGGCCACAACTAATGAGCCCGAGCCCTGCAGCCTAGGAGCTGCAACTACTGAGCCCACACACCACCACCACTGAAACGTGCACGCCGAGAGCCTGTGCTCCACCGAAGTGAGACGCACCCACAGGCCACAGCTAGACGGTGGTCCCCACTCCCGGCAACTAGAGAAACTCCACATGCAGCAATGAAGACCCAGCACAGCCAAAAATATATAACTTTTAAAAAATTTTAATTATAGTCATTCTTGCCACCATCATTATTACATTAAAGGAAATAAATGTGTTTTGAGTCTTTATATGGTTTAAACATTACAAGGTTTATCATCTTCCAATTAAAAAAGCTGAATCACCATACTTCTGGTTAGCTACTTAAAACAACTGGATCCTCCTGAATTAGAATTAAATGTCCCCAGACAAAGAGATATGGGCATGTAAAAAAGAGACAATCATTTGCCTGCAAGATTTTTTGAATAAAAAGGTCCCAAGGACATTAGCAACTTAGGGTATAAGGGGTTATTTGGGAGCAAACTGTTTAAGAAACAAAACTCTCACTGTGTGTGTGTGTGTGTGTGTGTGTGTGTGTGTGTGTTAGTCACTCAGTCGTGTCTCTTTGTGACCCCACGGATTAAAGCCCACCAGGCTCCTTGTCCATGGAATTTTCCAGGCAAGAATACTGGAGTGGGTTGCCATTCCCTTCTCCAGGGGATCTTCCTGACCCAGGGATTGAACCCAGGTCTCCCACATTGCAGGCAGATTCTTTACTATCTGAGCAACCAAGGAAGCCTTGATGGGCCACAAAAGCCCTTGTACCCTTGTGACTTTATAGCATAGAAAGTTATGAGGTAAGAAAGAGTGGATACAAAGAAATCTAAGAGTCACCTTGTCTCCTCCTGCCCCCGGCCCCTGTTCCCACAGGCAGGCACCAAACCCATCCATCCTGTCTAAGTACCCACTACTAGCTAGCACCTTGGTTCAGGTCCCTTTCATCTCTAGTCTCCTGATTTCCTGTAACTGATCTTCCTACCACCAGCCTTGAATCTCTTTGATTCCCTCCAGAGGGATGTTGTTATTAATAATATGCAAATTTAATCTTATCACTCCACTTCTAAAAAACATTTAGGTGCTTCAGGTAACAGGGTTTACAAGCCTTGAATGATGGGAGCCGCTTGCCTCTACAGTCTCATCTCCCACGTTCCCTCATTCATCCTGGATTCTCTGGCTCTTTGTTCCAGCCCCAGGGAACCACCTGCAGCTCTCCCAACAGCCTATGTTCTCACTTACCGGAACTCTGCATAAGCTTTCCTAGGTATCCTTTGCTGTCTCAGGAGTATTTTTGCTATCTCTTCTCCAGCAACAATTCTGCATGTGTTAGATGTACTACATTTGGTGTGCTATATCCCCCCAAGAAACTACTCTAAAAAACCTCATATTATTTACCACCTTGCCAGAGGCTGTCAGGCTTCAGCGTTTGAAGTCTATGTTCTCCTAGTTCTTGCATTAAACATGATTGCATCTTATACTTGCAGTTTTCATGTAAGCCTAGAAAATTTTGCAAGTATAATCTCAACTGGGAGCCCTCTTTTTCATTTGCTATTATGTTTTGTTATTGCCTTCTCCTAAAGCAGGGATAGTTAAAAGTAACATAACTGCCACCTTTCTTTCAATTATCTAGTCCAAGAGATTCAAAATATATCTTCAGAAGAATTTCTTATAATAAATAGATCAGATATGAACATGGCTAAAGCCTTGGTTACTTTGCAAAATAATTTTTATTTATATTCATAACTATGTTTCTTCCTTTTTTAAAAAAAAAAAAAAGTCCCTTAAACAACCTACAAATCCTTGATGATTGTCCAGGCTCTGCCTTCAATATGGTATAATCAAACACAAGGTGATAGTAAAGACTGAAGCTTGGGGAAAAAAATAGTCCTGAAGAATTCTGGACTCAAGGATGTTATAGAATGCATTATTAAGGTTAGTATAAAATAGAATTTGCAGTTATTTCCAGAAAGTATTTACAATAATATTCAAGGAGAAAAAATCCCTAAGTTATTATCCTACAGATGGCACCAATGCTTTTTAAGATTTTAAAGCTACTGTATTTTTCAGGAACTCTGACTATACATACAATATCTGGGTTGGAGTCCTGGTTCTGTCACCTGCCAGCTATGTTGTGATCTTGGGCAAGTTACCCCTTTTGAGCCTCAGACTCCTCAGCCATAAAACCAAGATAATTAAACTCAGCTCAAAGGCAGTTGTAAAAAGGGAGTAAAATTATGCCTGTGGAAGCGCTTTGTAAACTAAAAATAAGGCATTGATGGCGTGTACTGATGGCCAATGCCGAAGAGTAATGTGATTAAAAGATAATGCTCTTCCAAGAACTTCAGTTCTCCACCTAACAGTCTGCTGCTTATTTCTCCAAGCTATTATTTTTATTGTTATTGGAAGTACATCAGAAGGATCTCTTCTAAGCCTGGGCAAATACCAAACAAGTCCAGAATGTACTATTAAGTTCCCACAATTAATTACTGAGCTTGTGTTCTTTTCCTTTCTTTAAAGAACCTCTTAGTATATTACAAACCTTAACATGAATAGATGAATTAGCACTAGATTAAGACCCAAGTGCCCAAACTGGAACCATGTGCAAATCTGCTAGTTCCGTTAGTGATGGATGGATTGCTGCCAGTGGATGCACATCTGTGAGGCTCTAGTCACTGTAAATCAAAGAATCTGTCATTGTTTCCAGAGCAGCTCAGCCCCTCTGCCAACAGAATACCCTTTGAGTACCCTCCAATTTTCTATAAATTCCAGGTTTCAGGTTCTGATGTAATCATCTGATTTTCAACCATTTAAGTGCTTGAATGGGTTTTAAGAGGAAAGAGTGATCTAAATATCTTTATAAATCACTGCTAACATCAAAAACATCAGTGCTTTCTTATGTTCAAAGCCCCTGGGAGATCTCAAAAGATTTCTGAAGGAACACTGTCAGTGTAACCACTTCTAAAAGTTAGGTTAATGAAGCCAAAAAAAAAAAACACTTCATCAAGGAAGTTGTTGATCTCTCTTCCAAAGGTACCTAGGCAAGGTAGGGTCTGACAAGCATGAAGGTGTTTGCCCCAGCATCATTGAAGATTGTCCAAAAATAAGCCATTGATTCTCCATGATGGGGTGGGATAGGCAACACTGACAATGAGCTTCTGACTCCCCTTTGGTAACAAACTCTAAAGTATACAAGGCTCTGAATGGGAGGGGAGTCTGGGGGAGAATGGACACATAGATGTGTATGGCTGAGTCCTTTTCTGCCCACCTAAAATTATCACATTGTTAATCAGCTACACTCCAATACAAAATAAAAAGTTACAAAATATATATAAAGTATACAAGGCTCAAACATACTAGTTTATTTCTTGCCTCTTTCCCACTTCCCCACTCAGGGCATTTGCCTTTACTATTCCTTCCACTAGGAAGCTCTTCCTGGCTCTTTGCATGGTTGATTCCTTCTCATTCTCCAGGAGATCCTACTACAAATGCTACCCATTCAGACAGGTGCCCTCTCCTATCAGTTCTAAAGCAGCCCCTATCACTACCCCACAAGTCACCAAATATTTGTGATTCTGAAATATCCAGGTTACAAGGGCCCCCCTCCTGTTGTCTACATATGCTGATTTGGGGGTGAAAAAGAAGTTTAACCACAGACACATGGATTCCTCATGGAGTGCCCTATTGTTAATATGTACACATATAAACCATCTGCGATACTGTTAAGAGGGAAAAAATAAATGATAAAAGGCAAGACTATCCCCAATAAAGACCTGGAAACATCTGTGTTAAATCAGAGCCTACAATCTCTAACCAAGTACAACAAAGCTAGCAAACTGAGGCTTGGTACCAGGTCCTAAGATACATTGAGAGACTCCAGAACATAAGGAAGCAGGGTTCATGCTCACCAAAGCAATGAACACGAGGCAGAAGACAAATTCAGAGTTCCTGCTTGGCATCAGACCCACATGGAGGCAAATCCCAACTCTACCACATGTCGTAAGCTCTGTGATATTTCTGTGCATCTGCTTCCTCAGGCAAAAGAAAATACCCTAAGGAGCACTGATGATGGCAAGATGGCACACAAGGACAACAGCTTGTGCCAATGTGGTGACCAAATATTTCTCTGTGATCCAAGCTCATACTCAGCCAGCAAGATGTAGAACCTGTCCTGTCAACTTGGGGCTCATAACCTACTTACAACAACTCTTCCTGCTCAGGTTATAATTAGGAATGTCTGACTATTATGAGGAACATGAGAGAACTTCATAAAGTGTTAATGAGCATCCTTGATTTGTCTGGCATCAGAGTGAAGGGACAATGACCTCAGGCCACCAGCATACTAACATAAACAGGTGGCAGTTTCATTACGTGTGACCTTAGGAAAGTGACTTCATCTCTCTGGAAAATTTGATCTGTAAATTGGGGATTAATAATAGTACTTGCCTCCTAGAAATCTTCTCAACATTAAATAATACAATTAATATTAAATATTTAAAACCTGCATGGCAGATAAATAGTAAGTCGTAAACAATGACAGCTATTTGTACTAGTGTGACCTTCTCATCAAGGATTCTGAACTTGTCTTTCACGAAATTCTGAAATTTCTCTTGTCCACAGTAGGAGGTCCTGCTTTGCCATATTTCCTTGAAATGGAATTTCATAAGCCTGGGAGGACAGTCGCTATAGAGTACCAAACTGGGACTTCTTTTTTTGGAGCTGGAATACAAAGAGGGATGTGACAGAGACTGCTATTTGTCACACTAATATCAGTTTTCCCCTTCTTCCTTGGGAATACTTTTTATCTGGTCACATGGCCTCCCAGAATAAAAGATTACATTCCCAAGCTCCCCTTCAGCAAATTGTGACCATGTGACTAAGTTCTGACCAATGAGATGTGAGTGGCAGTGAGTGCAGTTTCTAGGGTATGTCTTAGAGAGAAGAGGTATGCTGGAACATAACAGTGTTAGTTGGTCATCTTAGGCAATGAAGAAGAGCGCAAAACCCTAGGAGCATAAAGCAGCCAGATAGAAGGGGCCTGAGACCCTAGTTATTCCAAAGAGTAAAGCTGCCATTGCAGATCAGGCTTTATGAGTAAGAGATAAGCTTCCATCTATTGAAGCCATTGTTATGACGGCCTTTGTTACCTGCAGCCAAACCTGTACTCCCACAAATATTGTAGACAATGTGGAGAAAGGAATAAAGACGGCAGAACGTGATGGAGGCCTACAACATGCCCCTGCCACACAGAATGCTCTCGTATTTACTTGCAGAACTAAACACCCTCTCCAGAGCTCCAGGCAATCAAATCAAATTTGGAATATTGAGATCAGTTCCAAAATCAAGAGGGACAGTGGCCAGCTGAAAAGTATTCATGGGAGAAGGACTAGGGCAAAGGAAGGCTGAAAGAATCTGTCTCACAAGGAAAGACTATAAGCTAGGAGAAAAAAGATAAACCAGAGCATTAGGATTAGGCTTTAAGCAACTTGGGAGTAGGAGTTGAGCAGGGCTCCACTCTTTCAGAGAGGGTGGTTAATTCTGCAAGTAAATATTAGAGCCTACTATGTGCCAGGGACAGGTTGTAACACTCCATCACATTCTGCCTTAACTGCCTTAATACATTGTACTAAAAGAGAATAATACATATCAAGCATGTAGCACAGTGCTAGGCTCATAGATACTTATAAAGGTCATTAACATCATATTAACTGTAGATACGGAGAAGGAAAAGAGAAAAGTTCCTCCTTTTGTGAGGAGCTAAGAAGATGAGAGTTATTTATCCTGGTGACAGCATCAGCAGGTAGAAGCCTGGAATTTGTGGACTGGGCAAGTAGTTGCACGGCCAAAATAAACTAGGGCTTGCCGTATAAATGCTGCAAAGTGCAGCAGGATCAAACATCACTGAAAGAGTAGGAGAGGAAGGAGAGCTGGCAGATAGAGTCTCATCAGAACCTGGGGAAGGACCCATCCAGACATCTTGTACTTATCCAACATTTATTGATTATCAATGAGCAATTATAATGTGAGAAAAGTACTCCAATGAGGAAAATACAGAGAATAATCAGGGCACAGAGGAGAAGCATCTGACCCAGAGTTAGAGGGTCAGATGAGGGTTTCCAGAGAAAATGAGAGATAACCTAAGACTTACACTTCTGAGGCAAAGGTGTCTGGAGTGAAGGGTGGGGAGAGAGCTCAAGCTCATATGTGTTTGAAGGAGGCCAGAGGATCATAAACCTCTTCACCATCCCTCTAAGATCACTGCATGCTGAGTAACCAATCAGATGGCCAAGTCACTTCCAATCCTAAAGTTCTACAATGAAGAAGCAAAATTAAATAAATTTCCCTACACATCAGAGCTGACTACATTTTTAAAAGAATAGTGGGGGATGTGGATATGATGATAAAAGGACAATATGAGGGCTTCTGGTGGTATGTTGTAACTGTTCAGTATCTTGACTATGGTGGTTGATTTCAGAATCCACTCAGGTGACAAATAGTAGAGAACTTATACTCCCCCATGCACACACACACACACACGCACACACGCACACGCACACGCACGCACACACACGCACACACACACACACACACGCACACGCACGCACGCACATGCACACGCACACGCACACACACACACACACACACTGTACAGATAATACCAGGAAATTATGTCAGTATCTTGGCTGTGATAAAATACTACAGTATTGCAAAATATTGGGAGAAATAGGCAAAGTCTACAAAGACCTCTCTCTACTGTTTCTTACAACTGCATGTGAATCTATAATTACTTAAATAAAAATTTAGCCACAAAATTAGCTACAGAAAAAGAACACAGTTATATAAAATTGTAGTTATGAAATGCAAATTTATTGCTAAAACTATAGCAAAACCCTTAAAAATGATATGTTAAAATTACTAGTACCCTACAATCCAAATATCCTTTTATAACATTTAAATCTAGTTCCTTCACTTTTAGCCTATTACATAAACTTATAATGATTTTTCTGTGTGTATATAAATATATATTTGTGTTTTTATATAGTTTAATTCAGCATATAGTTTTACTTATTCCATGAATTTTATATTTTAAAGACCTTCTCATTACATTAAAATTCTTTGAACAATTATTTTAATGGCTGTTTAGAAATATCATATAGTCACATCATAACAATCTGAACCAATCTTCTTAATGGAACATTTTAGGTAGCTTTAAATTTTTTCCTATTATAAGTAATTTTGCAATAAATTAAGTCTAACTGGTTGCCAACATTACTGAGATGAAGGAGAGCCAGCCCCTGAACACTGAAATATTAGAGTTAGAAAAGATCTTAGAAATTATATGCCCAAACAATCCCCTGAAACAAACAGATCAGATCAGATCAGATCAGTCGCTCAGTCGTGTCCGACTCTTTGTGACCCCATGAATCGCAGCATGCCAGGCCTCCCTGTCCATCACCAACTCCCGGAGTTCACTCAGACTCACGTCCATCAAGTCAGTGATGCCATCCAGCCCTCTCATCCTCTGTCTTCCCCTTCTCCTCCTGCCCACAATCCCTCCCAGCATCAGAGTCTTTTCCAATGAGTCAACTCTTCGCATGAGGTGGCCAAAGTACTGGAGTTTCAGCTTTAGCATCATTCCTTCCCCACGTTTAATAGTTATAGAACTTATGTGCCTATTCCCACTTTAAAAAGAAAAGGACAATGCACAATTTCAACAGCTATCCTTTTTTTAAAAAAGCATGAGCAGCCAACCTTGCTCCAAGTCATTTTTGACCTTGTAGGAATAAGTAGAAAAATCATAAATGAAGAAAACTATAGAGGAAAAAATTTTTAAGATTAAAATATTCTAGATATGGTTCATATTCTCATTCTCTATGACACTGGGGAAGCAATTTAAGTATTTTAATTTTGTTTCTTCATCCATTAACATAAACTCCTTCTAGCAAGTCCTCAATAAATATTTGCCATGTAAATGAATGACTGAACTTACTGATGCATATATAGTTACTCAACGCTCACTATTCCTCAAATACTCCATATTCTTCTACCTTTCCAGTCAGCTCCTATGCAGAATGTCTTCCTCAGCTCCTTCTCGCCAACACTTCAGAGCCGGCACTATGGTCCCTCCTCAGAAAAGCCTTCATTAACCCCCCTTAACTTGCTTTGTGCCCATATTCTTTACCTCATACTTTGTTATAGATACGCAGACGTCTGTCCACAGTGATGTAAAGGAGAAACTTGTGGGCCAAGCTGTTTCTTTTTCAAGTTTGAGTAGGGCTTTGCCAAAAGTGTTGACATAAAACAGGTTCATCACATCTCCTACTTTAGTTATAGCTACTGGATGAGAGGTACACAGGTAACACCTATTAAGCCAACAGGATCCTCTCCTTCTGAAACTTAGGATTTGGGGTTCAGAGACAGACGATCAGCAAAGACTGAATGCTTGAATCAGCAACAGGTACATTGGGAACTCTGGGGAAGCCACACACACAGAGAAGACAAGAAATCTGATCTACAGAGAGAACAAAGGAAAAGCAAAGGCACAAAAGGAAGCAAAACAAGAACCATGAGGCACTAGACAGAGTGGCTGCCAGGAATCTCTCAGCTCTGGAGTTCCAGGCACCAATGAAGCAGGGCTCCACTCTGACCCTGGGACTTTATAACAACTTCCTTCCCTTTGGTTTTAATTACTTGCAACCAAAGATAATTCAGCAAGACATGGAGCCTTCACTAAAGACTCTAATAATGATTTTTCCTCCTTCCCTTTATCACCTACTTCTTCCTCTGAAAATGTTCTTTCCAACTTGATCTGAAACGTTCAAAGTCTACCCATCCTTCAAGACCAGACCTAAGTACAACCTAACCACAGAGAAGTCTGTCTCTGCCTTCTCAAAAAGCCCCTCCTAGAGCACAGCAGTGCTTGGCACACGCTCATCACAGTGATGCCTGTACTTACCTTATCCGCCCTTTAAGTCACTTCCTCTCTCCAGGTCTCAATGTCCTCACTCTTAAAAGGAGTGGACTAGATGAGCTTAGTGGTTGTCAACTGAATTCTACTCAGCCCCAGGTTCTTCAGTTATGCACAAGAAACCACTTCTGGGCAGGAGAGGCAAGTGGTCCCAAGGAAGCAGTGTGCCAGCCCCCCATCCTTACTTGAACCAGAGTTGCTCTGTTCTCATGTATTTCATATAGTAGGATTCTGGGTAAGGCTTTATTGAAAAAGGAACATAGTGCTAATTTGAAAAGCCTAAACAAGATAACCCATGCTGCTGCTGTTGCTGCTGCTGCTGCTAAGTGGCTTCAGTTGTGTCTGACTCTGTGTGACCCCATAGACAACAGCCAACCAGGCTCCCCCATCCCTGGGATTCTCCAGGCAAGAACACTGGAGTGGGTTGCCATTTCCTTCTCCAATGCATGAAAGTGAAAAGTGAAAGTGAAGTTGCTCAGTCGTGTCTGACCCTCAGCGACCCCATGGACTGCAGCCCACCAGGCTCCTCCATCCATGGGATTTTCCAGGCAAGAGTACTGGAGTGGGGTGCCATTGCCTCCTCCGAAGATAACCGATAGGGCTCCAAAATTCCAATGATAGTGAAAGAAAAATAAAATGTTATTGAGTGAGACACTGTTCTAAACATCCTATGTTTGTCAACATTTTGATCATCACAATATTCCTGTGAGGTAGATATTACTAACTCCATCCAAAAATGATGACCAGAGTCACATAAATCACAAGTGGCAGAGGCAGGATTTGAGCCCAGAACACAATCCAGATCCAGACCCAAGTTCTGAACCACAATACTGTCTTCTATGCTCCCCCAGGGTAGACACTGTGACTTCTGTTCCTTTCTCTCTTTGATTTCACACCAGTTACTTGGCTGGTAGTTATTTAATAGTGTTTGATGAATGAATAAATGCTTGAATGAACAAAGGAAGTCTCTCGTGGATTCCATGGAAACTGAGACACAAACTTGAGCTTTCTAGGACTTCGGCTGCCTCTAGGTAATGTGTATGTGTGTGTTAAGTAGCTCAGTCATGTCTCTCTTTGTGACCTCATGGACCATAGCCCACCAGGCTCCTCTGTCCATTGGATTCTCCAGACAAGAATACTCGAGCGGATTGCCATTCTCTTCTCCAGGAGATCTTCCCAACCCAGGGATTGAACCCGAGTCTCCTACATTGCTGACGGATTCTTTACCATCTGAGGCAACAGGGACGCCTTCCAGGTAATAACCGTAGCCGAAGAGAACCATTTTATAACTTAGGCCTTTCCCACAACATCTTCCTGAAAAGCAAAGAACCTTTTTGCATCCAGGAAGAAATTCCTTTCAGGTACAGCTTCACCTGTAGCCTAGCACTGACCAGTTTGATGAATCCATGAATGCACACCTCACCACATTCGCTAACTTTAACTCATAAACAAATATATTCATCCCATTAATATCAGAGCTTCTCAGCCTTCAAACTATTGATATTTTAGGTCAAATAATTCTTCACTGTGTAGAGCTGTCTGGTGCATTGTAAGATGTTTAGCAGTATCCTGGCCTCTATCCACTTGATGCCAGGAACAACCCCTCCCCCAACACTGTGACACCAAAAATGTCTCCAAACATTGCCAAGTGTCAGGGGCAGAGGCAGTGGGACACAGAGTCACTGGGAACCAGCTTTACATGAACTAGCTTCGATAGCAACACAGAAAAAAATAAACAAAAATAAGCATTGACTAATCATGATTAGAACCTAAATAGTAGATCCCTTTCATCCTTGGAAAGTTCCTGGGTTTCATCCTTCACCCTGAAAATTCTCCTTAGACTAGGCTATCCTGAGCACCGGATAATGTCTCAAACCTGCTGATAGCCTCGTCCAAGAGTTCTGCTGATAACCCCACATACTTATAAGTACTACATGCTAACCACACATTGTCCTTAAAAAAAAATGCTCAGAACATTGTAAAATGAAAAAACTCAAGATAATAAAACATGCCCAACATGGACTCACTTAGCTTAAACCTCTTAACGTAGCCAACACTTAGCAAGAACCTACTATCAGGCTGGGAAGGCACTAGGCACTTTTATATACCGTATACCATTTCGCTCTCCTAACAATTGGATGAGAAAAGCACTGTCCGAAGTCCCAAAGATAGTCAGTGATTTCAAAACTTGACTCTAGAACAACCACTAGCTCCAACACCAGGGCTCTCTCCACGATGCACTGCAGTATCTATGGGAAAACTAGAAGCCACAGTTGATGGAGAGCCAAGAAGGTAACTTGTCATTCATATTTTCACATAAGAGACAAAAGGGCAAATTCAAAAATGCTAACAATGGCCATCCACGGAAAATAAATTTACCAGCTATTCTCTGTGTATGTCTGTTTGTATGCATGCACTTTTCTGCATTTCTAAACTGTTTTGCCCTAAATATGTATTATCTGGGCTTCCCTGGTAGCTCAGCTGGTAAAGAATCCGCCCACAATGAAGGAGACCCTGGTTCAATTCCTGGGTCAGGAGGATCCCCTGGAGAAAGGATAGGCTACCCACTCCAGTATTCTTGGGCTTCCCTGGTGGCTCAGACAGTAAAGAATCCTCCTGCAAAGGGGAGACCTGGGTTTGACCCCTGGATTGGGAAGATCCCTTGGAGCAGGGCATGGCAACCCACTCCAATATTCTGGCCTGGAGACTCCCATGGACAGAGGGGTCCGGCAAGCTACAGTCCATGGGGTCAGAAAAGAATGAGATACGGCTGAACGACTAAGCACAGCGCAGCACAGAATGTATTACCTATGAAATAAAATAGTAATCACATCCCATTTCAAAAACCAAAAATAACTTATGGAAGTATCAAGATGCAATGCTAGTTTTAAACAAACAACTATCACTATTTCTCATTTATGAGATTGCCAAAAATTAAGATGTTTGATAATACTTAGACTTGACAACGATGTGGGGAAAAAAGTAATCTCACACATTGTTAGTAGAAATCTAAGTTGGTACAAGGTTCTTAGAAAGCACTCTGGCAAGATCTACCATAATGTGAAACGAATATGCTCTTTCTTAGAAATTGCCATTTCTAAGAATTTACCCCATAAGTATACCACACGTACACAAAAATATATGTTCAAAGATATTTACTACCTATCACTTGAGGACCTTGCACAGTGGAATTCAAAGCAGTCATTACAGAAAATGAGTTACATCTCTAAGTACCAATGTAGAAAGTTATCCAAGACATAGTATTAAATAAAAATCAAGTTTCCTAAGAGCAGGAATAGAAGGATTCCAGAATATACAGGTGTACATTGTATATGAATATGTGTATACGTGTGTGTGGGTATGTAGGAATCTGCATGTGTCTATGTGGTTGTATATAAACTTGCATATGCGTGAATCTTCTATAAGTATATGCAGGAAATTATTAAATATTCATTATACCTGGAAAGTAAGACTACAAGCTGAAAGAAAATGGACTTTTGATTTCATTTTTCTACCACTCTCTGAATTGCTTTAAATTTTCTTTTCACAAACATGTATCACTGCTATACACAAGAACAGGGGCTTTTATTTTGGTTTGGTTTTGGTTTTTAAGAGACAAGAAGCACAGCTCTTATGCAAAGGCTTGAAAACAAAGCAACATATGAAATAGAACTGTCTTCTGTTACGACTGCAAATGCTCACAAAACAAGACAGTGTGAAAGCCTGCCAGGCTCTGTGTGCCAGTGAGAGGCATAATGGAGACAGTTCTCTCCTGGCACACTGAGAGACAAAGCCAGCCTCCTACCGTGGGAGGGGATTTAATGGCTGGATTTTAAGACCAAAAATTAAAATGAAATCCTGCTATATACTTTTTTGAGGCAACCTAAGCCAATTTCCCTAACAGCTAAAATCCAATTTTTCCTCTTCTCTCCCTCCAGCTTGTCTCCAGCCTGTCTAGGATGTAAAGTAGCTGATACATCTTGGCCCTCACAGCCCTCCCCCTTTGCAATCTCGGTCACACTCCGATATGTCAGAAGACCTGGACCCTGCTGCTGGCTTGGCTGTGTATCAGCTCACTGAACATAGCATCATCTCTAAAACATTTTATAAATGCCGCCTACTCCAGTGGATAATTATAAACATTATAAAAATAAATATGAGAGGGTATTTTTAAAAAACATGTAGTCAACACTAGGATGCTGTGAACATGTCACTTGAACCTGGAAAAGAAAAAAAGGCTGGCTATTAATGTTGAACATATAGTTACTGACCTCACCTATGGTGAATAGGCTGGGCTTACAGTCTGGAATACCTATGAAGCCATCTCAAATTCTTTCTCAACACAAGCAGACAAACAGTTTCTCAGAAACACAACTCAGACTTCATTCGCTGTCACTCCCTCCTGGCTCCCTAAGTACCAGTCACACCACTACTCCTCTCTGCAGAGCTTTCTCCCCCTTCCACATCTTTTGCATTTGCTGTATGCTGTACTAAAATCTCTTTATCCAGCTCTCCATTTTTTTTTTTTTTTTTGGCCATGTCACGCAGTATGTGGGATCTCAGTTCCCCACCCACGGACTGAATCTGCATTCCCTACATTGGAAACAGAGGGTCTTAACCACTAGACTGCCAGGGAAGTCCCAGTTCTTCTTATTTTTTTCCTGCTTGCATCTGTTTCTTCAGGTGTCAGCTCAAATGTCATCTCCTCAGAAAGGCATTCCTGGTCATGCTCTGTAAGACAGGCCTCCACCACCCGAAGTTCTCTCTTCCCACTCTGGTCCTTCCATGGCATTTGACACACCATATAATCCTTTCTCTTTGCTTACTGGATGGTGGTATGTCTTCTGCAATATAATATAAGTTTATAAGTGTTGAGGTCTTAGCTGTCTCATCCTATGCCTAGAATAGTGCCAGCACATAGCAGGCAGTCTGGAGACACTGGTGAAGTGAATAAATGAAGGGCTATTCATGACATGATGCTTTCATCTACATGCCACTGTGCCTGTGAAACAGGCAGGGTCAGTATGACTTTTCTCACTTGGATTACCTGCCCAAGGTCACAGCTTGTAAATGGCAGAGCCAGAGCATAAATCTGGGGTTTCTGTGTCATGACTCCCTAATACCCCCACTGCTCAACAGCACTGACAAATTGAATTTGGAAATAATGAAAACAGAGCAATTTATCTAGGCTTCAGCATCAGGGGAAGGGAAGGGCCGAAGTAGGAGAGAGGGGCAGGGGGAAACGGCAAGGTATGATCTTGTACTCCCTCACTGCGAATTACTAAGTAAAATTCTTTCCTTCATCTGAATGAAATAAAGTTACCTTTGGGATGGAGGCTTCTGAAACCTCTCATCACCAAGTCACAGCAGGGAATACTTTGCTAATTGAAACAGTAAGTGAAATTTTAGGTAGGTCAGATGCATTTACCCAAACTGGAAAGTGACACCACTGTTCACACCTATTGGACAACATGCAGCAGGCTGGATCTAAGTCACACACACACACACACACACACACCCCCAAAACTACAGTCATCCGCACACTTCCTATGGCATGGGGCTCCAAGTTTCCCGACCATGCTGACTCACTGACTGGGAAGAAGGGAGGAGATCCAGACAGAAAAGGGGAAAGGAGAGAGAATGGAACAGAAGTATAGCAGAGGCAAAGAAGGAAAGAGGGAGCTGAAGAAGTTGAAGATGGAAGGAAAGGAGAAAGAGAAAGGAAGAAGCAAAAAGAGGGAAGGAGGACTGCAGAGGAGGAGAGAGGAGGAGAAACGGGGGTTTCTGTGCTGCGAGAACTCGTGCTGCAATGCTCAAGTGGCCCAGTGCTGGTACACGGCAGGCCTGGAGAACTACTAGGGTCAGGTTTTTTTCAGGTCCTTGTCTGTTTCCATAGAGACCAAGAGTTCCTGCTGCAGTAACATCTTCCAAGCTTCTCTGGTATCTGAACTTTCTTCCTGGGCCTCCATCACACAGCAATGAACCAGAGTCGAGGGCTCTGCAGGTGAGAAGGGGCATAAGGGCAGGCTGGCTACCCTACACCATCCTGGCCTCCAGCCTGGGTCCTGGACTCCGCCCAGTGGCATAGAGCTACAGTTCTAGCATTTCCAGTGAGTACCTTACTCCTCCCCCAGGTAAACATGGGTTCTGCTCCTGCCTCCTGTCCTCTCCCCTCCACAGTACTCCCCTGGAGATCTGCAGAGCCCAATGGGCAGCCTACCGAAATGCTGAGAGCCTGGTGAAAGCTTGTGCCAAGCTGACAGTAGATTCAGCCCTTCCACAAGCGTACCCACGGGGCATCTACAGCAGAGAAAACCAGTTGGTCGTATTTGCCACTTTTGCCCAAGACCAGAAGTACTACCTCCTCCCCTCCTGCCATCTGTGCCTCCAACCCCACATCTCATCAGAGTCCATTCTTTTTCTTTTTTTTTAAACTTGGCTGCATCAGGTCTTAGTTACAGCAGGTGGGATCTTTCATTCCAGCACATGGACTTACCTAGTTGTGGCACTCGGGCTTAGCTACTCCATGGCATGTGGGATTTAGATCCCCAACCAGGGATCAAACCTGAGTCCCTTGCATTGCAAGGCAAATTCTTAACCACAGGGACCATCAGGAAAGTCCCTGTCCATTTTTCTGTGTAATACTTTTGGGAGCAGCCTCTTCCTTCCAGTCTCATTGGCACTGCCCTGACTTGGGCCTTAGTTATTTCTCAGGTCATCAACTAAACTGCCCCGTAACTGTTCTCCCAGTCCTCCAGGTGTATGCTTGCTCTCAGTGCACCCCCTCCCTCCCTTTAGTAATTCCTTACTAAATCAGGAATTCCTGGAGTCTAGGAACCAGTGCTTTCAACCAGCACTCCAGGAACATCTGATGCAGCCAGGACACAGGTAGGAACCATGTACACAGATGCAAATTCTCCCAGCTTCCACACATTACACTCCTCTCTGGAGCTGCAGGAGACTCTGTGGGCCCTTTGCCTTCCTGTACCCATTCCTCCATTTTTAAAAAAGTTTATGTATTTTTTAACTGCACTGATACCAAGATGAACTGCTTACTTACATACTCATTTATTTTATGCTAGGTTTTTAAAAGAAATTGAAATCAAGATATTTTTATGGGCCTTCAAATTATTGCAGTCTCCAGGCACAATACCTGTTGGATAAGTCAGGCTTGCCTCAGCCAGATTCCCAAATCTTCAGCACCCTCTTACAGCCTACAAAGTAAAGTCCAACCTCGTCAGCAGGCTCAGTTGGAACTCTCTTCCAGCACCATCCACTAGAGCATCTTCCACCCACTTGGGCTTCAGCTTCCAGGTCTAAATGCAGGTCTCTCAACACACCGTGCACGATGGTACCACTGTGTCTTGGGCCTCAGCTCCAACCAATTTTCCTTTCCTTCTCCACCTGCTGACTTCAGGCTCAGACATCACTTTCCACTGTGGCCTTAGTCCTCCTGGCTCAAATTATGGCTCCTTCTTCTGCACCCCCTTCACACTTTCTCCATCTCTTATTATACCACCTATACGCCTGGTTCCAACGTGCACATCTTTCACAGCATAATATTTGTAAAATCATGAAAAGACTAACAACATATGCCAAACAAACCTGCAAGCCACCAGGTAGAGTACTCTAGTTGTAACATGCCAACAGTCATTTTCCACAAATACCAACCCAACACTACACAGAAGATACTGGGTCATCTGATTGCTTCCATGGTGGGGTTATCTGCATTGTTAACAGCTCATACAGTTGAACTTTAATGTTTATCCCCAGCACCTAAAATATTATGCTTTGATGCATTAATGAAATAAGAAGATATCTGGATCTAGACTATAGCCTGTGACATGTCAGGTAAAGTAATTAAAGGTAATAGAGACTGCCAGATCTCTTAACATGTCATGACATTTCCTAATTCCTTTGACTGTAAGGGACTAATTCTCATACACTGAGCTGCTCTGTCGAAAGCTTCCAAGTAGATTTTAAGAGAAATTATTTAATATACACTAACTGTAATTTAGTTTTTTCCTGAGTTACAAGTTTTGCCAACAAGAAAATGCACAATCTGAACTACAGGATTCTTTAAGTTACCTCAAAAGTATAGATTCTTTCCAAAAGGAGTTCAAGATGATGAATACAGGTTATAAAAAGCAGTAAGTCACCATAAAGTTTGTCTATTACTATTAACACACATGGTCAAAGGTGATACCAAAAACGTATTTAACACTAAACCTGAAAATGGCAAATATTCAAACCTTGGGATACTGATGAAGAAACATGCAGGTCTACAGAAAACAGTTGTCTAGTGTTAGTCTATTTTTTTTAATTATATATGTTTAATGTTTCTGTTTTTCTGCTGAAAAAGATACCTTGAGGAATCATACAATAAATTATATTTTTTGGTCAAGAAAGCAGTCTTTTGTAAAGCTATTAATCTCCACATTAGAAAATTCTTGGGAGTCTGAGAAATGTATTTAATCATCTTTCTCCCTGGTCTGATTTCCTTGCATATGAAAAATGCTCATTATTGAATTAGTCTAGCTTTTTGCCAACAGTTTAATTTTTTTCAAGTCTGGCCTCATTTCTGTGAAAATCTAGCTGTTTGCTTATTTTTAGGTTTAGATGGGCATATTTCATTATAAATGCCCTTTTTAAAAATTCAAATCCGTTCATGCTTTCAGTCATTCAAAGAATATCTATCAAGCTCCTAATAAATGCCAAGCAGTGACAAGAGTACAAAGGTGAATAAGACACAGGCTTGTTCTGAACTTTACTTAATGTCTAGAGGGACAGACAGACTAGGCAACATATCACAATTCAATGTGATGAGAGCTGTGACAGGGATGTGCGAGCCACTGAAGGAGCATGGAGATTGCTTCAACTCATGTAGCCTATCAGTTCAGTTTACTCGATCAGTCGTATCTGACTCATTGCGACCCCATGGACTGCAGCATGCCAGTCTTCCCTGTCCATCACCAACTCCCAAAGCTTGCTCAAACTCATGTCCATCGACTCAGTGATGCCATCCAACCACTGCATTCTCTGTCATCCCCTTCTTCTCTGCCTTTAATCTTTCCCAGCATCAGCATCTTTTCTAATGAGTCAGTTTTTTGCAACAGGTGGCCAAAGCATTGGAACTTCAGCTTCAGCATCAGTCCTTCCAATGAATATTCAGGACTGATCTCCTCTAGGATTGACTGCTTTGATCTCCTTGTAGTCCAACGGACTCTCAAGAGTCTTTTCCAACACCACAGTTCAAAGGCATCAGTTCTTCAGTGCTCAGCTTTCTTTATGGTCCAACTCTCACATCCATATATGACTACTGGAAAAACCACAGCTTTGACTAGATGAACCATTGTTGGCAAAGTAATGTCTCTGTTTTTTAATATGCTATCTAGGTTTGTTTTCTACCAAGGAGTAAGGGTCTTTTAATTTCATGGCTGTAGTCACCATCTGCAGTGATTTTGGAGCCCAAGAAAATAAAGTCTGTGGCTGTTTCCATTGTTTCCCCACCTATTTGTCATGAAGTGATGGAACTGGAAGCCATGATCTTCATTTTTTGAATCTTGAGTTAAGCCAGCTTTTTCACTCTCCTCTTTTACCTTCTTCAAGAGGCTCTTTAGTTTCTCTTCACTTTCTGCCATAAGGGTGATGTCATCTGCATATCTGAGATTATTGATATTTCTCCCAGCAATCTTGATTCCAGCTTATGCTTTATCCAGCCCAGCATTTCATATGATGTACTTTGCATATAAGTTAAATAAGCAGGGTGACAATATACACCCTTAGGTAGTACATCAACTGCCTTGATGTACTTATTTCCCAATTTGGAACCATACAGCCTATAGGGTTTTAAAATATGGAAGCCATGTCTTGAAGAATGAGTAGAAGATAAAATGGAAAAGTAGATATCTAGATGGCTTTGGGATAAGCTAGCCAAAGCTGAGTGAACAGTATATGCAGAAACAGAGATGGAGGTGGGAGGCAGGGGACCTACCAGTAGAGAAAGGAAACAAAGTTCTACTGGGATGGCTTTCTGACGTACTACAATGGGCTTCTGATGTCCAGTTGAGAACACTCTGGACCTAATTCCCAGAGCAGTAAAGACTCATATCCATTGACAAGATTTTGCTGTTCAGTCACTCAGTCGTGGCCAACTCTTTTTGACCCCATGGACTGCAGCATGCCAGGCTTCCCTGTCCTTCACCATCTCCCGTATTTGCTCAAACTCATGTCCATCAAGTTGGTGATGCCATCCAACCATCTCGTCCTCTGTTGCTCCCTTCTCCTCCTGCCCTCAATCTTTCCCAGCATCAGAGTCTTTTCCAATGAGTTGGCTCTTTGCATCAGGTGGCCAAAGTATTGGGGCTTCAATTGACAAGATATTGTTCCATAAATTTATGAAGCTCCACCAATTACACTCTTTTTCAGTGTTATATCAGGATTTAATAACCCTTCTCCAATACTCCTTTTGTTCTATCTCCTTTGTTTCCAGCATTTAAAAATTCCTTATATTTAATACAAAAGGAGACATTTGTCTTGTTTCACGAGGTTCAACATGAAAAAAAATACACTCATTTCAGCTCTCTCAGATACTTTTATTCCTTCTTACCTCAGGAAAAGAAGCAGATAGAAACATTTACTAATAAATTCTTCATTTCCAGTCTTATAGGCATTCCTCTATGGAATTTTACACAATATACTATGAGGAGAGCTTGTGTAACCTCAGGTAACTTGCTTAAGCTCTCTGTGCCTCAGTTTAACCAACTGTAAGAGGAAAATAACCATCATCCACCTTAAAGAATTCATATGAGCGTTAAACAAGATGGCATATGCACAATGCTTAGCACAATGCCTGGATTATAATCGCTAAATTGTAGCTATTTTATCATTAAGAGTTATTAAACAATTGTATATAAAGTATATGGTTACAACTTTGAATTTGTATTACAAATTATTATTATAATTTTAATCTTATATAGGCACACATGGTGGTGGTGATTTAGTTGCTAAGTCATGTCTGATTCTTGTGACCCCCTGGACTGTACCCACCAGGCTTCCCTGTCCATGGGATTTCCCAAATAAGAATAACGAAGTAGGTTGCCATCTCCTTCTCCAATATGCATACATATATACACACAATATATATTTATTTACATAAACTTTCAATAGGGATTATCTCTGGAGCAAGGGCCTATCTGAGAGGGGGAGATGGTACATTTCTACATTTTTCATTTTGTTCCTTAATGAAATCTTTTATTCTTTTTTAGTCAAGGGCATGGAAAACTTTTATAATAAAAACTGATGGAAAAAAAAAAAATCTTTGGAATGAGGTTGGATTTATTTTGAAATGTAGAAGGCAGAAAGGCTGAGTTTTGCCCAGATAAGAGAAAGGACTCTGTTCGAAGGAGAACAGTCCAAAGGTACTGCCTCAGGAGACAGTGAATGCTTCCTCACAGAAAGCCTACACCATAGGCTACATGGCTTCCCCTTCTAAGTCTATGAAACATAGCAGTCTCTAAGCATTTGAAATTTGACACAGATGCATCGTTAAATGGTTATCCAGAGTCACTCAAACTTTAGCCACAACTAAATAAGTTGGATGAATCAATTGTGCCTTCAATCTTCAAAACCCTTAAATGGGCAGGTATTCCTAAGTAAGTACTATCAGTACCCATATGTTGATGATATTTCAGTAATGAATTACGAAGTTATCCAAGTAAATATTTCATAAAGTTAAAGCCAGATTCAAATTGTGAATCCTGGGTTTGCTGCTGCTGCTGCTAAGTCGCTTCAGTCGTGTCCAACTCTGTGTGATCCCATAGATGGCAGCCCACCAGGCTCCCCCGTCCCTGGGGTTCTCCAGGCAAGAACACTGGAGTGGGTTGCCATTTCCTTCTCCAATGCATGAAAGTGAAAAGTGAAAGTGAAGTAGCTCAGTCATGTCCGACTCTTAGCAACCCCATGGACTGCAGCCTACCAGGCTCCTCCGTCCATGGGATTTTTCAGGCTGGAGTGGGGTGCCATTGCCTTCTCCAGAATCCTGGGTTTAAACACTACCTAAAACAGTATTTGTTGAAAGTAACTTCTATTTTCAAGTCAGATTCATATAAAGCAAGAAAACATTTTAGCATTCTTCATCATCCTTATACTTCATTAAATCATTGTAGCAGTTCTCATTATCCTTATACTTTTAAATCCCATTAAAATCTGGATTTTAATTGGTCTGTTTTATGACTTATCATTATGAATTTTTTAAGTAAAGCCTAATGTTGGAACATATTTGTGGATTCTACTTTCCATGGAAGGTAAAATACACAAAAGAGAAATATGGAGTTTCTGAGATAATGAGTTGGGATAGCTGCAATGCCATTTGGGATATGAGAGGATGACCTTTGAATGACAATCTTCTAGAGAATAATTTAAATGAAGAGAAAGTGAGCCAGGACAGACAGAGAGCTCTGCAGAACAAACCCAGCAAGGAGACTGCTCTGGAATCTACCTGGAGTCTGTTAACTTAGAAAGTCATTACACTTCTCTGAACATCTATCGGTCTTTCATCTAAGAACAGAGGGGAAAATCAAAGTAGACAAGGTTGCTTCCATTTCAACAATGACAGTATGCCTACATAGAAAGACAGCTTGGTTCAATGGGGAAACACTTAGACCTTAGAGTCAGACGACGTGAATCTAGCTGTCACTAACTTGCTATTTTACCTTGAGCAAGTCTCCTGCCATCTGTAAGAGTATTTCCTCATCTCATAAATTGGAAGGGCACAGATAGTAAAAAGAAGAAAAACTGCAAAAGTATTCTTACATTGTTTCAAGTCTCAGACTTAAGCTCTATGGTCAGAACTCTATGAGGATTCTCCTTTTGTAAATGGAGAACAAGTTTAAAGCATTTCTATATTTTCCATCTAGTAACAATAGTGCAGAGGTTTGATCCCAAGTCTCTAGACATGGACACATGCTGCTTACCCTATCTAACAGAATTCTGGGGAAATAAAATAAAGTGTACAAGTATTCTATTATAAATAGCTATAAAAGTGTAAGGCATTATTAAGACTAAGCTTTACATTCTCTAAGGGATCTTGACATATATTTTTTTCATTCTTAAACATTTTCATTAAAGCAAAAGCCCCATGAACCACCTACCCTATTCAGCACGTCAGTACAATCAGTTGAATAAATGGGCAAACTATTGCTAGTTTAGAAGTGATCCATAAGTTTAATACCTTAAACAAATGGACATATTTATACTGCACAAGGCCACTCTTCGAAAATCTTAGATGCTAGAACTATAATTAGATAAACAGGTATAGTTTCCCTGGTAAATGAAACTTCCTACCCACTACAGGAAAGCCCATTCTCAGAGACCAATCCCTCACCAAACAGCACTCTCCTGAAATGAATGCTAAAACAAAGCCACAATATTCTCCTAGCCTAAAGTGGGTGGGTGGAGATCTAGCAACCTCTTCATATAGTGCTAGTTTGATCAAGTTGAACAATCAACTCCTAGCAATAGCACTTTAGAAACTACAGTATTCTTAATAAAAATGGTTTTTCATTACAATAATTTATCAAAGCAATTCATTATTTTTCTCTAAAGCTATTAAAAAATCTGATTTCATAATGATGGGGGGGGGGAAATCCTCAAAAATCCAGAATTTAGCAGAATTTAGTAACTGTGTCCAAGTTACTGCCCCTATTGTAGGATGGTGCCCTAGAGATCAGAGGTGTCTCATTTACTACTGCATTCCATACAGTGCTTCCCTGGTGGCCCAGGCAGAAAAGCATCTGTCTACAATGTGGGAGACCTGGGTTCGTACCCTGGGTCGGGATCCCCTGGAGAAGGAAATGGCGATCCATTCCAGTACTATTGCCTGGAAAATCCCATGGACAGAGGAGCCTGGTAGGCTACAGTCCATGGGGTCGAAAAGAGTCGAACACGACTGAGCAACTTCACTTTCACTTTCCTTTTCCCTACAGTGCTTACTTAGCACAGTGCCTAGCACATATACAACCAGGCTCAGAAAATACATGTAGAATTTATTCTAGAAGGTAATATACTTTCAAAAACAAATTCCAATTTTAAAATGAAAATCTCTATAAAAATTAAATTACTTGGAATTTCATATTTCATTTCCTTGAAGTGAGGCTCCTCTGAACACATTTGGAAATGTTCATTTTCATTGCATTTATCTGTTATATGTACATTATGTTCCAAAAGAATTATAGTAGCATCATTTAGAGTATGGATCTTTTTTTAAGATTTAAAAGACACTACATCCTGTCAAAAGATAGTTTGTACCTTGATATAACACAGATTTGGAAAAACATAAATCAAATAATCATGCAAAACATCATACCAAAGCCCTTGAAACCATCAGTCCCTTAGGGATAATTTTAGCTTTAGTTTAAAACTGTCATGAAACAACATCCCATCAATACCTTATTTAACGTCAATAAGAACTTATATGGATAAAATCAGTTCTCAGCCTGGACACTTGAACACCTGTGGACAATATTTCATCACGCTATTAGGATGAAGAAAATAGAAAATGGTAGCCCAAGAAGAGTCATTACACAATTAAAAGAAAAGAAGCTTTTTTTTTGCAAAGTGCTGGAATTAAATTCAGCTTGGTTTCATTATCTCCCAAACAACTCAACACAAATCTTTCCTCCCAGAGTTCTCAGTTGTCCAGTATTAAAGTTACCAATATAGAACAAACCAAAGAGCACCTCAATTATACATTATCTTTACGTACACAGTCGTCCTATTTTGGCTCCTTGAAAAGGTAAGCAAACCACTATAATGACATTCCAGGTCAAATGTGGATATATTAAATAACTGTTCTACTATGGAAATCGCTAAAAGAGCATCTCCAAGAGAAAATCCAACTTGCTAAAACGCTTTCTAAAAGACGGCTGCAAGCCCAGATGCAAAGTTTAGAGACATTTCCATTTTCTTTACATGTAGAGGTTCATGAAATATTAATACACTCACTGCAAAAGTATAAAGATAAACAAGATCAAAGCCAACAACAGATGAAAACATTTTCATTGTGCAAAACGGCTCTAGATCCCAGGTAAAATTTGCTCAAGAAAGGTAACAGCATTAACCTTGGCACACAGCAGAGTGCAGAAGAGGCAGAGCTTTACAGAATTGTAAATAAGATCAGCACTGCAAGAATAATAATTGGAATAAATACCTTCGGCAGGCTGCAAAAGCAATCAGCACACTCGGCCCTTCACCTCTCCCCCTCATCCAGCTGGAGAGTGAAAGCCGCTGCCACTCCCCGCCTTCTTCCCAACCGCTCCTCGCGCCACCCCTCCCCAATCCTGTCCACCCTTACCCTCCCCTTTCCCCTTCTCTCCCCGCCCCCCAGCTGGTGTATCCAGCAGCCTAGAGAGATTAAGAGGCGCTCGCTACGGTCACCGGGCCTCCGGACTGATCTAACGTTTCCTAGCTCCCTGGACTAGAGAAATTAGAGACGCGACACCCTAGTGGTATTAGGTGCCTTCGCCTTCATCCTGTCCTCTCCCAAGCCCGGACTGGGTTGAGAGCTAGTGAACCGGGCCGCAACTGGAGGACCCTGCAGAGTTCAGCGGGGCGCTGCCCTCCCGCGGCGCTACCTGAGCTGTCCATGGTGCTGGCGCGGTCCTGAGGCTGCCGGGCGGGACTCCGCGCCGCTGCCGCCCCGGCGTTCACTCTCTGTTTGCCGCCGCCCCCGCCGCTCCCCGCACTTAGGTCCCCGTTACTGTCCACCAGCTGCAAGGATTCATAACCATCGTTGCTGGTCTTTTTCCGGTAGCTTCCGAGAAGGCTCATGAGCAAGCTCAGAGAAGGGGGGGCGGGGGGGAAATCAACCTGAGAAGACGAAGGGGTGGGGGTGGAAGGTGGAAAGGGCTAAAGGAGGAATTTTTTTTTTAAAGGGGGAAAAAAAAAATCAAGTGTCCCACATGACGCAAATAGGAAGGAAAGGGGGAGCGGCCGGCGGAGAGGAGCTTTGCGGGGCCCGGCGAAGCCACCGCCCTGGGCAGAGCGCGGCTCTGGGCGCCGGGCGCGAGGGCGCAGGGGAGGAGGGACGCGGGCGGGCAGGCGGGTGCGCGCGTCCCTGGTGCAGCCGCGGTGGAGCCGCCCGCCCTGCCGAGCTCCCGACCCGGGCCAGCCACCCTCTGTCTGGGGAGTGCCCGGAAGCAGTCCTATAGGTGTCGCCGCGTCGCCCCGCGCCGCGCGGCAGGGCAACTCCAAGCGCGGCTGGTCTGCGGGGAGGGAAGGAAAGAGAGAGTAAGGGAGGAGAGATTCTCGGAGAGGGGGCTGTTGAAGGCGGAAAATGGGGCGGGGTGGGAGGGGGAGGGGACTACTACGACTAGAGAGAAGGGTGTTTTCGCGCACGTGAGGTGAAGAAGAAAGGGGCTGGGTGTCTCAGCCTGGTAAGCTTTGGGGAGGAGAGGTTCTCTTGGTAAGATCCAGACACGCCCATTTTGTATAACTTAACCTATATTTGCTGGAAGATTCGGCGAGTCAAAGCCATCCCAACAGTTGCCCTCCGGGAGGACTGACTTAACTCAACTGAACAGAAAAAGAACGCATGTTATGCCAAGATAGAAAGAAACAGCAGTATTTTGCACATTTCCCGGAATGGGTAAAATCCCTAACGGAGACAGCAAAGACCTGGCTATTCTAACGCTAGGAGGCAGTTACAGCCTATTCCACCTAGGGAGGAGATGTGACTGTTTAGTAACTCTTTGTTGAACGAAAATATTGGCGGGGTGAGGCGGAGAGGGGACAAGGTTCAATCAGGTGCAGTTTCAGTTCTGACATCATTTACCTTGGGACCTAGAGCTAAGGAGTCTGCACCACTCAGCTATCGTGAGGGGATGGGTGGGAAGAAAGCTAGACAAGGATTTTCTTCCTAGTTTCTAGCTCCTCCCCCTTTTTTCTCTCATAGTGCGGAACACAAAGGGTAGTCACTAATTAATCAGAGGAGAATTAAGAAGCTAATGAAACCTAAGAGTCAGGAGTCATTTTTTGGAGAAGCCCCTTTCAGGACTAATGCACCTAATTTTATATCCGTGATTTTGTTTTCTTATTCTTAAACAGGGCCTCAACATTATATATTTCAAGCCTTATGAAACCAAGGCTTAACTCTGTTAAGTCTCAAAATGCAATTACCAAATGCTCACTTTCACCTGGAATAAGATTGCAGAAGTATCCCCTTCATTCTCATCAGTTTAGGTGAAGACCAGGTGAAAATCTTGGCTTAAAATTATTTTTCCCTATTAAGATTTGGGATTACTGAGGTGTCTTCAAGTCATCTGATGGACTTTCATCACCAAAACAACAAGAAAAAAGTTCATGCGTGTAAAACTTGCTTAACCCCATACACAAACCTAAATTTGCCATCTCACTTTTCATGACTTTCTCTTGCTGTTATTATTTTGATATCTTTAACAACACAAAGTCAAACTGTAGCATCTAAGAGACTTCAGTCTAAATTATTTGGGATCCAAGGAGTTTCCTGGGAGCTCTAGCTCTACACGTCTACATAAAATAAATTAATTGGATTGAAACAAATTTTCCTCTTCAAGGATTACTCAAATGCAAATTCCTGTAGGAAGGGGATAAATCAGTAAAAGCCAAGAGTGTTTGCTGTCTTCTAGACCCTTCCAGTCCCTCTGGGAAAAGGTGGATTATCAGCCAGTTGCTTTCCTAACTGCATTATCTAATGAACATGTGTTCTTACCCAAATCACAAATCACAGTTAATGCTCATTTACAGGATCAAACAATTTGAGTGGTGACAGTTAAAACTGTAATAAAATTTAAACACAAGTTTTATACTTTCAATTTTCCCAATCTGTCAGTTTGACATTATTTTAGATACTTGACTAGTACTCTCTAAAGTCTAGGAAGTAAATCTTTTCCAATAACATTTTAGATCATCTTTTTCTGCACCCTTCCTCATCTTTTAATTTATTACTGACCCACAGGGAGAGGAAAATACTTAATATCTGTCATATGCCTTGACAAACTCTGGATTTATACCCTGGATTAAGAGAATTTAGAAAATACCATTTTGAAAAGTGAGAATTATTATTTTCCAAAAAAAGCACTCAGTTATTTTCACTCAACTTTTCAAAGTTGCAGATATACTGCTGGAATAAATTATAAACACATGCCTTGTATTTTGTGACATCTATTTAATCACTTTGTAAATTTAAAGAAAAACATGAATGGAATACAGGGGGCATTTTATTTTTATATTTACACTTAATTTAACATAATTACAACCAATCAGAATAGTTATTAATAAATAACCCTACAAAATTCAGAATATAAAGAACATAAAAGGCAGGAAAATACAGTAACTAGATTAATTTACAACAGCTTAAAAGTTAGTTTAGGGCTTAAATTAGAATATACACAAATTTCATCACTAAAATTTTCTTTACTATCCTAAAGATCAAATTCACAGAGTTCACATAAAGTTTGCATAAAGATACCACTTTTGTATTCTATAAAATAAAGCATAATAAAACTACCATCATTATACAGTTGAATTAAGAATTAAATTAGTACCTAACACATATAGAGAAAGTTCTTAACAAATGTTCTCTATTATTACTCTTAGTGATATGGCTTGGGCACAACTCTATCCTTAGTGCTAATCGTCTAACTTCCTCTCATGATAGGAGCTCAGTAAAGGCTAAGTATTATTTTCTCCAGGACTATACTCATGGAAACTTGTCTATGTGATTTTGAATGCAGGCTTGGGCTTAAGGAAGAAAGGTGGTACTGGTAAAATCCAAGGTGAACATTTACAATCAAACTCTGTTTTTCCAAGATGATTGTTTCATAATTTATTTTATCTCAAGAATATCACACTATTCGCAATAGCCAAAACATGGAAACAACCTAAATGTCCATCAACAGATGACTGGATAAAGATGTAGTACATACATACAATGGAGTATTACTCAGCCATAAGAAAATAACAAAACAATGCCATTTGCAGCAACATAGGTGCATTTAAAGATTATTATACTGAGTCAGAAAGGAAAAACAAATACTATATGACATCACTTGCATGTACAATCTAAAATATGGCACAAATGCACCTATCTACCAGACAGATCACAGAAGTAGAGAACAGACAGGCATGGGGAGGGAGAGGGATGGCTGGGAGCTGGGGCTGGCAACTGCATACTGGGACATTTAGAATGGATAAACTACAAGGTCCTAAAGTATACCACAGGGAACTAGATTCAATACCATGTGATAAGTCATAATGGAAAAGAATATAAAAAAGAATGCTCATATATAAATAATTGAGTCACTTTGCTGTACAGCAGAGACTGGCATAACACTGTAAATCAACTATACTTCAATACAAAATACATTTAAAAAAGAAAAAAAGAATATCACACCCCATACGGGGCAGAGCCAAAGGATTAGATGCCCTTTGGGAGAGAGTTCTCTTCACCTTTTCTGTTGCTGACTTCAGTCAGTTTTATTAACTTGATGAAGATGATCCATACTGAGGAATGTTTGAGAAGCAGACTCTATTCTCCATCATCCCCCAAATGCTCTCTTAACACAGCAGATGTCACACAACCTTTGTGTGATACAACCTATCTGGGATTATGATCTATACCAAGAACTAGAAAATCTGTTTCCAGGAACTAGACAACATTGCTTATGACTGAGATTCTAGCACCATATTTCCCAGGACTGAATCCTAGTTCCATGGACTGTTAGCTCTACAAGCTTGCGCAAGTTACTTACTCTTTCTGCCTCACTTTTCTCATCCATAAATAGTGAATAGTGAATAGTGAAAACAGAATAACAGTGTCATCATAATAAAATTGTAGTGAGAAATAAATTAGTACATAACATATAGTAAGAGCTTAGCAAATACCATTATCAGTATCATCAATGTATTTTTATATTTATGTCACTTTTTTCAAAAACATAATTTCCTATCTGTAAAATTAAGTTAAAATAGGTCTTGCATACTTAAGAGATTGATTGTCATTATGATTTATGATAATATAAAAGCATTATGTATAATGTGAAGTGATTATTCTGCCTTGAGTTTTTAGATAATTTAATGCATGTCTATCCTGTTAGATTTTGGACTCCTGAAATACAAACATCCATATTTTGCTCATGTCTGTACCCTCATGACACCAAAGAGAATTTCATACTCATTAGATATTAAGTACCTGCTGAATTTTGAAACTAGTGAATAAATAAAAATGTATTATTATCACCTAGCCTAGTGATTTTTTAAACTACATATTGTGGCCTACTAGTGGACTATAAAATAAACAGCAATTTATGACTATTATTTTCATAAAAATGAAGTAGGTTGGAAAATATCAGTTTTTACCACATGGTAAGATGTTATCTTTTTGAAATATTGTTTTGGGCTTATAACACAAAACCTCCAGTATTGAGACTGGTGAATTCCCAGCTGTGACTGTCCTACACACTGTAACATCTGAATTCACCTGGATAATCAGACAACAAAGAATTCTAGCTAACCAAACTGTATCGAGGGCAGAGCTTCTGCCTTCTGTTAAAGATGTATTATGATTTGGTTTCTGAAATAAACTTCTTCAGTATTCAACTAACATAAATCAATGAACAGCACTAAAACTTTCTTTGGCAGCATGCCTCAGCTACATGACTCGATTATCTTCCTAGTGAATATGGCCTACGGATACAAACACTGCAAGGCATTCAAACTGGGGACCAGGAGGCCACATTTAGCCCCAGATATTTTGTTTGTCCTGTCGTTTAAAAAAAAAATTCAGCTTAGATGCCTTTACAAAAGATACACAGGCTCCAGTTGGAGTGTGGCTGTTGACCACCACTTCCCCGTGTATGATCCCCAGCCTGCCCAACTCTTCACCACTGACACCCCTGCGGGCAGACATATTTGAGACCTGTCATGTAGCAGCACACCTGGAAGATTAACATTAAGAGGGATGCTAAGGTCACATCTTCAAGCCACAGTCCAGAATAAAAACCAACAGACTGGGAATTCTCTTCCAACTCTGTAACTATCTGACTGAGTAATGAATCGATAGCATCACCAACTCAATGGACGTGAATTTGAGAAAACTCCGGGAGATAGTGGAGGACAGAGGAACCTGGCATGCTGCATCCATGGGGTCACAGAATCAGACACGACTTAGGGACTGAAAAACAACAACAACAAATTATGAGTCAGAAGAGAGGCCTTGGTTGCTTCTCCTTCTCTCAGCAGTAAAATGAAGGTGCTGAATTACAAGATTCTCTCTAGTTCTTAAATGTTCCTATTTTTCTCAACACTTGGGTTGTCATTTCTTCTTTCTCCTCCAAATGAAGCCCAGAGGGAAAAACCATGGCCATTGAAATGTTCCAGTTGCCAAGTCCCATTTAATTAAGGTTTTACCATAGAATGCATCCATAAATAGTGGCAGCTGTCAGGAGCTACACTTAGAGCAATACTCAAGAGAAAAGAGGAAGTATGCTGGGGAAAAAAGTATGCTGAGAAGAAAATCTCAGTTATCCCCGTGAAATTCTTCAGGAATGAGGTGGTCTGTTCTTGGTGCTTTGTGGAATGCTGGAGCTCCTAGAAAATACGACAATTTTTCCAGGAAGGGCATATTTTTAAAGATAACTCAATATCCTAAGGCCTGTTCCTCCTTGAAGCTCTAGTCTAGTCCTAATAAAAATAACTGCCATCGATTACTTGTGCTGCTATGCTGTGCTCAGTCACTCAGTTGTGACTGACTCTTATGTACTGCAGCCCACCAGGCTCCTCAGTCCAAGGGATTTTCTAGGCAAGAATCCTGAGTGGGTTGCCATCTTCTCCTCCAGGGGGTCTTCCCAACCCAGGAATCTAACCTGCATTTCCTTTGTCTCTTCCGTCTCCTGCACTGGCAGGCAGATTTATTACCATTGAGCCACCAGGAAGCTCCACTGATTACTTACCATTTGCCATTTATCTAACCCACCTTAACTCTCACCTTCCCAACATCCCTGCAAAGGTGTTATCCTTATTTTCAGGCAAGCCTGGCAATGGTAAATAACTTGCCAAAACTCACACAGCTAGCTACTGATTGAGATTAAAATTCATCAAGAAGAATCATGCTTTGGCCCCTGTTCTAGTCACAGCTGACTCACTGGAAAAGTCCCTGATGCTGGGAAAGATTGAGGGCAGGGGAAGAGGGCATCAGAGGATGAGATGTCTGGATGGCATCACTGATGCAATGGACATGAACTTGGGCAAATTTTGGGAGATGGTGAGGGACAGAGAGGCCTGACACGCTGCAGTCCATGGGTTCACAAAGAGTCGGACATGACTGGGCGGCTGAACAACAACAACCAGTCAGAAGAGGTAATTTTAGAGGTCAAAGTGAAAGCTGGAAGACATTTAGGTCATTCCTTGGCTCTGACCTGCCTTACAAAGTGTGGTCAGTGAAAATGGTTTGGGTACCTTATTGAAACCTGCTGCTAAGTCGCTTCAGTCATGTCCGACTCTGTGCGACCCCGTAGACGGCAGCTCACCAGGCTCCCCCATCCCTGGGATTCTCCAGGCAAGAACACTGGAGTGGGTTGCCATTTCCTTCTCCAATGCATGAAAGTGAAAAGTGAAAGTGAAGTTGCTCAGTCGTGTCTGACCCTCAGCGACCCCATGGACTGCAGCCTACCAGGCTCCTCTATCCATGGGATTTTCCAGGCAAGAGTACTGGAGTGGGGTGCCATTGCCTTCTCCGCAATGAAACCTGAAAGGTTTTAATTAATGTGTCTTCACAACAAGCAAGCTTGTTTTGTAACCATCTGAGTTAGAAAGACTTTTTATGTTGTGTTCCTGAAAATTGATATGTGGCTATTGTTTGGCCTAGTTTTAAACCACTAGAAGGGAAAAAAAAAAAAAAAACACTTTGTTTTCATTAAAAGCAAGCTCCATGCTTTAAAAGAAGCTTGACTTTCACTGTGTTCACACATGTGTATGTGTATGTGTATACGTATATGTGTTTGCAGATTAAAGAGACATCATGTATGGTTGAAAACCACTAGCTTTGGGAGAAAAAAAAATACAACCTATGTTTGAGTCCTAGACTTGCCACAAGTTTTCCTCAGTCTCATAGCCATATTCCCTTTCTATGAAGTGGACCACTCACCCTTTCTCACAGGAAAAAAATAAAATGAAATAAGGCACATAAAAGCACACAATAAACACAAAAGCCCTACTTACCAAATCTATGAAATCATCCAGCTTAAGTTGCAGCATTAAAATACATTTATCACTGGTGAAGTATGACACACAATATACTATCAATTTAGAGAGCTTCGAGGTTTTATACATGTTTATGTATTTTTAAACAGTTTTAGAATTGATGAAACAAACACTATTATTTGACTATAAGTTAGCCTGAGAGTACTATTTGTCAATTTATAATTGAGCAACCCTGGTAGGTAAAGGCAATATTCACCGTGTTTTGCCAGGTCTAGCACAGTGCCTACCAAGCAGTACATGCTTAATAAGTATTTGCTAACTGAATGAAAGAAAATGCAAAAACTTGTTTGGGAGGCCATCTTTAACTTACAGGAAAATTCACCAAAGGTTCTCCTTTAGTAAGCTCACTGAAAATATAGTTCCATTTGCTAACATTCAACTTACCCTTGACTTTGCAAGGGCATGGTCATGGTATAATAATGTTACACATTCATTACCATTTCAAGAGTAATTCATGGAAGCACCAGCCCCTTTTATCTGTCACTTTACAAGCTGGAAAACTTCAGCTTCCTGGACAGACCCTGACAGACTACCACGAGCTGGCCCTGTGATCAGTTACTCTCAGTCTTAGGGAAAACAGACTGAAAAATTCTGTGTGGTAAAGAGTTCCCCAAAGTCAGGTGAAAATCTACACTGAAGTAAACCAGTGAACCAGTGAAGTTACTCAGTCGTGTCTGACTCTTCGCGATCCCTGTAGCCTACCAGGCTCCTCCGTCCATGGGATTTTCCAGGCAAGAATGTTGGAGTGGGTTGCCATTTCCTTCTCCAGGGGATCTTCCCAACCCAGGGATTGAACCCAGGTCTCCTGCATTGCAGGCAGATGCTTTACCATCTGAACCACCAGGGAAGCTACACTGAAGTAAAAGTTTCCCTAAATCCTAGATATCCCCATATTTGGCTCTGAGCTCCTTATATATGATTTTATGCTCAAGATCATTGAAATATGGAGGCTTATTCTTTGTAATCCCATTGTGCCTAAAGGTTGTTGGCCCTAGAGTATGTGGCAAATCCTCTGTGGTGGTGAAGCGGAAGGCAGTGACCACAGAAGATGCAGGTAAAGCCCACTCTCAGGGTGCTGAATCTCCAGGCAGAATCTCCTGGGCACCCAACCACTGCTGCCCACTTGACCAAATCTACCTGAAGGAAACGAACTAGCATTTTCTAAGCTCTAAATTAAGTGCCTGGGTTTTTTCATTTATTTACCCATTTAAATGTGAAAGGTCTTTTGATAAGAATTACCATGTCCATTTAATACCCAAGGAGACCAGAGCTCTGAAATGCAGCTGAGTAAGAGCTAAGCAGTGATTGTGAGTCGTTCTCAATATTCATTATCCTCCTCTATGCTAACAGAACCCCTGAGCTTCAGCTGGGCACAGGGTTACAGTTTTATAAAGAATATATTTCTCAGTCTTCTTTCATGTCTTGGGCCTGCCACATGCAAGGTTTCTATAATCTACTAGGTATGTACATGGGACTAAGTAAAGGTCATTATAATATAGGCAGAAATGATGTGTGTAATTTCTGGTATTTATCCTTAAAAAGGAAGATTGATGGTATGCCCTTCTTCCATTCCTTTTCCCTTTCTTCTGGTTGGAATATGGCGTTCCAGTAGGTATCTTGGACCATGAAGTGGCCTTGAGGATGGGAGACTTTCACAGGGAAACAACAGGATAGAAGGACTGTGATCCCCAGAGAACCATGGCAGCCTGAAGCGATTTTCTCTAGACTTTTTCAAGGTGAGAAAGAAACTATTAAAAGTCATTGATTTTTTTTTTCTGTTATGTTCATCCAAACCTAATCTTCACTGGGATACCAACTACAACCTAACCACTGGATTTCAATTTTTATTTATCATAACATTTACTGGGAATTACATAAAATCTCTATGATCATGGACAAATCATATAACTTCTTTATGCCTCAATTCCTAGTCTGTAAAACAGTGGCATTGAACTAACAGGATAGCTATTAAAATTCTATGATATAAAAAGCACACAGAGCTTGATACAGCGCCTAGCATATAGTGAGAGTTCAATGAACATAGTTATCTATTTTCTTTTTTGTCATTGTCCTTCAAGTGATAATTTCGCTGAGTCTATTATGTTGTTGTTGCTGTTCAGTTGCTAAGTCATGTCCAGCTCTTTGCAACCCCATGAACTGCAGCACTCCAGGCTGCCCTGTCTTTCACTATCACCTGGAGTTTACTGTAAGTCATGTCCATTGAGTCGGTGATGCCATCCAACCATCTCATCCTCCGTCACCCCCTTCTCCTCCTGCCCTCAATCCTTCAGGGTCTTTTTCAATGAGTCAGCTCTTCACATCAGGTGGCCAAAGTATTGGAGCTTGGAGTCTATTACGCCTGACTTCAAAACGAGTAACCTCTCCACCTCACCCTGCTATCCAGAGACTGCCTTCCTGGGTAGATCAAGCCCAGAGCAGCAGAGCCCTTGCCTATGTCATCAACAAAATCCCTAAAAGAGTCACCCCTGTCCTTAGAGTATAATTCTCTTTCTTTGATCTGCCTACACAAACTCAATGCAGTCTGGAATATTTTAAGCCACCGAAGTTGATACAAAACTTAAAGCAAAGTGTCAGTATTTATGACACAGCAGTTCTAAGTCTATTTATTTCAATATGGCCAAAATGAGAGTCTGACTGTTTCTCCATTTGTGCTAAAAGTAAATAAAGAACTTGAGTAATAAATTGGAGCACTTTTATATTGTTATTGTATCTTTAATTTCCTGTTATGAAATTTTTCAAACATATACAAAATTAAATTATATAATGGACCTTTGATACCCATCATTCAGCATTTACAATAACTAAGTTACAGCCAACCATGTTTTATATGTATAAACCCCTAATTTAAGCAAATTCCAGATTTCATCAGCAAATATCATTTTATCAGTAAATATCTCAGTATGTAGCACTTTGATTTTTGGAGAACAACTATCAGATTTCATCTGTAGTAGAAGTAGGGCAAGGTGCCATTCCATCTGTCTGCTGAGAGGCTAAAGTCCACTAGCTCCCTCTCAGGAGACTGACAGAGGAATCTGCATAACCTTCCCGTTTCCTTATTTCTCAGTGGAAATGATGTATTATTCATTCAGCTTTCTGCCTGCCCTCTCACCCACCCCTATTCCCACAAAATCACCCCTTTAAGCACTAGTTGTAATCTCACTACCCAAGAGTTCTAAAAGTCAGCATGGAATTAAATTTTTTCATAACAGCTGAAATTTTTGTAATATTAAACCTGGAAGGAGCTGTAAAGAGGAGACTATCCATTTCAATTTAGAGATAAGAAAACTGAGAAAAAGGAGTGAACTGATTCATGTTAGAGCTTTCTAAAATGCAGATCCAATTATGTGACTCAGATGCTTAAAAACCATCCAAGGATTTCCCACTGCCCTCAGTCTAAGGTATTCAGCACAATGGAACCTCCACATTCCAATACCAGCTACTTTCCTCTGGAGAGAAGCATCACCATTTCCGCTTTCCCCATCCTCTAAGTCCAGACACTGAGCTTCTTTAAGAAAACCTGCCTGAGTCACCAGCTACATGTGGCTTGGAGCATGTGAAATATGGCAATTATGACTAAGGAGCTAACTTTCAAATTTAATTTAAAATCATTTACATCTAAAATCTGTATTGACTAGGGCTTCCCTGGTGCCTCAGACAGTAAAGCATCCGCCTGCAATGCAGGAGACCTGGGATCAATCCCTGGGTTGGAAAACCCCCTGGATAAGGGCATGGCAATGAATCCCCATGGACAGAGGAGCCTGGCAGGCTACAGTCCATGGGGTCGCAAAGAGTCAGACACAACTGAGTGACTAAGCACATATGTGACTGACTGCTGCTGCTGCTGCTGCTGCTGCTGCTGCTGCTGCTAAGTCGCTTCAGTCATGTCCGACTCTGTGCGACCCCATAGACGGCAGCCCACTCGGCTTCCCCGTCCCTGGGATTCTCCAGGCAAGAACACTGGAGTGGGTTGCCATTTCCTTCTCCAATGCTTGAAAGTGAAAAGTGAAAGTGAAATCGCTCAGTCATGTCCGACTCTTCTCGACCCCATGGACTCCATGTCCAACTCTTCGCAGCCCACCAGGCTCCTCTGTCCATGGGATTTTCCAGGCAAGAGTATTGGAGTGGGGTGTCGTTGCGGCTCCCAAATGACAACATCACTTAAAATTCACACATGTGCATGATAAACCATCAATGAAGGATTGCATTCAAATGTGGAGATACATCACATGAGCATATTCCTATATTACTTGTCTCACTGGAAATATAATGTTTAAAGAGCAAAATAAAAGAAATAGCTTCTCAAAAACAGCCAAAAAGAAAAAAACCCTGCCTGAACAACCTTGCTGGTCCTTCAGACCCCCTACATAGACAGCACTTCCCCCAGAAAACCATCAAAGTTCTTAAAACCAAGTTAGATATAATCCCATGTAGTCCCACAGAACATCATATGTCTTCTAACATAACACTTGCAACACATTACATTGAAATTTCCTGTTACATGTACGATTTCTCATATCAGATTGTAAGCTCCATGATGGCAGGATCATGTTTGGTACCTAACTCTGTGCCTGACACAACGCAGACCCCTGGTAAATACTGAATCACTACTGGCACTAGGAAGAGTCCATGAAAGACTTAAGGGAAGAGGGTTCTAAATACTGTTTAGCACCCAACAAAGATTAGCCATTACATTTATTGCTGCCTAAGGCCACACAGCTGCATATAAGAAACCGGTTTCCTGACCAGTCCAGGGCAGAGATCTTAGTATTCCATCACTGCACTAATATGAATTCAGCCGTTAACACTGTCACTTATTTCTCTTTTCCTATGTAAATGAAACCATATCTACTGGATTAAGAAAAACACACTTAGACTTGTAGCCTTTTGAAGTCATTTTTGTTTGACAGTATTTACTTTTTGACCTAAGGAAGAGATTAATATACTCTGGATAATCTTTTTCTGAAAGACTTATAGATCATTATTTCTAAAGAATATTTCCTTTGGGACAGATACTGTTTATGAATCATAGAAAACAACTCTTTCATCTTTGCCTCTGAAATCACTATGCCCATGTGGTATAAAAAAAATGGAGCCATATGTTGATGACAAATGAGATAGAGAAGTTTTTAAAAGAAGGTAGATGATCACAAATTACAAAAACAAAATGCCCAAGTGGTGGTAAGTACGTTTTAAGCTTATTACTGCAAAGATAATTACGGTAAAGTTTTTCTATCACCTTTAAAGTTTTGGCTGAAAGATCAAAAAGCATAAATATGTTGGTTTTCAATTCAAGAAAGATTTACTGAGTGGGTGTTACCATGAGACCAGTTTCCTTACACTTATTCCCATCATAAGTTTCAAGGGGAAGCAATCTGGAACAGGGTAAAAAAACAGCAAATTGTATAATTTGGGAAAACTTAACTCTGTTTTCAGAACCTGGGCTTTAGAGATAGATCTGTGCTTCCAGCTGGATGTTTATACTTGGACAAAATATGTAACTTCTTTTTAGTTAATTGGGGTATTACCCCCCACAGAGTGGCTGTACCTACTAAATTAGTTAGGGTAGGTATGGTGTATATTTATTCTCTTATCAGACAAGAGCAGCACTTCCTTTTCCTGAGATATCCTCTCTGTGGTTGACATTACAGCTGCCATGGCCCAGGGGTGGGTACCTGAAACCAAACTAGGCCAACCATGGCCTTTTCAGAGGATGTTTCCATTTAAAACCAGACACAGAGTAAGTCCATCCCTAGAGCAAGGAGAGCTGTAGAAGACCTGCTTTCTGACAAGGGGAGATACATGATCTAAGAGAAAAACGCTGCCAAGGAGAGAGAAGTACGTATGGGAGAGGAGGAGAGAGAGCAAGAGAAAATAGCATTTATATCCTAGGAATTCAGGAAACTCAGATGCGCTTCTCCCCTTTCCATGGTGACAAGATTCCCCTTTTTTAAGTTCAGTTAATTCAAACTGGTTCCTGTCATTTGTAACCAAAGGAATCCTACATACTGCAGTACCTAGCACAACCCTGTGTCACCTTAACTCAATGCACTGAAATTATTTGCTTACATAATTGGATTCTAACAATTCTCGTCTACTCCCCTACTACACTTACAGAGGAAATATTAATACGTCTAAACAAAAGCTTGCTTGGAAACCTAGTAAAAATAATAAGCTCCCTGCTATTAGAATCATCCATTCAATTAAACCTTCTACATTTTCTGGCTATAACTAACATTTTTTCTATATGTATGCTATGTTCTGCAAAGAACTGCCATGTAGTGTAGCACTGCCCAACAAAAACATAATGCAAGCCACAAATATATGTAATTTAAATTTTCTAGTAGACACATTTTAAAAAACTAATAAGAAACAAGTAAATTAACTTTAATAATGTATTTTGTTTAATTCAATGAATACAAAATACTGCCATTTCAACATGCAGTCAATGGGAAAAAAAAGTAATCAATGAGCTATTTTATACTTTTCAAACGAAATCTTCAAAATCCAGTGTGTGATTTACACTTACAGCACATGTCATTTTGGACCAGGCACATTTTAAGTACTCAAAGGCTACTTACAGTAGTGGTGACTGTATTAGACAGTGCAGATGAAAAAACGTCTCAATCTTTACAACAACTCTAAAAAGACTAAGGCTTCTGTCATTGAAACGCAAAGAAATCAAGTACAGTTGACCCTAGAACAACAATCCCCAACACAGTCGAGAAGCCACATATAACTTTATAGTGAGCCCTCCACATAGGCAGTTCCTGCACTGCCTGTGGGTTCAACCAACCACGAATCCTGTAGTACTGCAGCATGTATTTACTTATTAAAATCTCTGTATAAGTGGACCTGCCCAGTTCACACCCACGTTGTTGAAGGGTCAACTGTAATTTGTTCGTAGTCAACAGCTAGACAGTGCAAAACCAGACACAAACCTTGAACTTTGGCCTCCCAATTTTATTCTCCTTATCACATTATGCTGACTGTACAATAAGAACACAATCCCATTTTTCAAATACAGCCAGATCAATCAAATAAATTAAGAGTGATGTGGCTTCACCTATAAAATGGAAGGTTTGGACAGGTGGTCTCTACATATAAGGGTTATATTTTGTGATTCACCACTAGGACAGAGAGTCTACCAAGGGGACAGAGGAGCTCAAATGGGAGGAATAGCCCCAAATCCACCGTTCTCTATATCAACTGGTTCATAAGATTCTTACCGTCACAAATCACTGAGTTTCCTCCGTCATGCCTTCTTCTCTAGCAAGCTATTACTCTATTCACAAAATCAAAATCAAAATCATTGCAAATAAAACTGTTCACTGAAACAGCTGTTTAACAGCCTTCAGTGGAGCTTTAACATGAGAGCTAGTCCAGCAAAACCATTTCTTTAAGCAACAGGGAGAAACAGAAAGCACACAGCCTCATCTACTGCCAATGGCCCAACCCTCCCATTATTGACAACAGGGAGACAGCTATTTCCTTAACAGCTAGAGCTGACAGGTCAGGATCTCAAGACAAAAAGAGGCATTTGTTGATGTATCTTAACCATTATAATTTTCTCTGGATCTTTTCATACAAAACCTATTGCTTTTTTTTTGCAGCAACAAATGGATTCTTTGTTTGGTAGTAGAATGTCAATCCTGCAAATTAACAAGAAACTTGTTTTACAGTGAAGATAACTGTGTGAAAATGTTCAATATTGTGCCTGGAACATAGCAATTTATGTTGGTTTCCTCTACATCACAGAGTAAATGACATTGTCAACGAATACTTAATGTCTGAGAAAATGCCTACAATATAATGTTAAGAGGAATGAACAAATACAAACCTGATTCTAAAATGCGAATCACATTCTTTAAAAAAAAAGAAAAAGTCTACCTCTATATGTGCATAGACAAAATGATGGAGGAAATTAACATATTTAACAATGGTTATCTCTTGATGGTGATATTAGGGATGATTTAAAGCTTTGCATGTTCTGGAAGACTGTTTATAAAAATGGCTCCAGTCATTCACCTCCCCCACCTCCCACCCCTTGCCATCCACATTACTTTGTAATATTACTTCACATTTGCTCTCATCAAGAACTCGTTTACTTCCACATTCCTAGAATCTGGGCTGGTCTTGTAACTTGCTTTGAACAACAGAGTGTTATGGACTGAATGTTTGTGTCCCTCCCCACAATTCATATTTGTAGCCCTAAACCCTAATGTTACAGGAGATGGGGGATTTGCAAGATAATTAGATACCTGAAATTAGGAGGGTGAGGCCCCGGGGACTAGTGTCCTTATAAGAAGACAAAGACATTCTCTCTGTGTCGTGTGAAGATGCAGCAAGATGGTAACCACCTGCAAGCCAGGAAGAGGGCCCTCACCAGGAATGGAATCAGCAGGCACCTTGTTCTTAAAATTCTCAGTCTCCCAAACTGTGAGAAATGCATGTCTGTTATTTAAGCCACCCAATCTATGGTTGGACTAAGACGGAGGGAAAGTGACACTGTACCAGCTCCAAGCGCAGGCCCAGACCTTGTGGAATTCTGCTTGCTCTCTTGGCTTCCTTTTCCTTCCCTAGGGTATCCTGCCACAGGATGGGAGACCACAGGGAGAACCTGGTTCAGTCACTCTAGATATGTGAGCAAACTTCACCGACAACAGCAGATTTTTTGGCCCAGATCAGAACTGCCCAGCTGAGCCCACTCACTAACCAAAATAATTGTGAGCTGAATAAATGTATACTGTCTTAAGCCACTAAGTCTGAGGTTGGTTTACTATGTAGCAAACCTAATTGATAAATTTTTATTTTCCAGAGTTTCTACACGGAAAAGCATAACATTCATTTAAAGGACAAAAAGCAACCTTTTTGGACAAATCAGTCATAGTCATTGACAGGAGGAGCTTACAGTCTAAGAACAAAAGAGTGGATCGATACTCTGATGGAAGTATCTTTTGGGTACACTGGAGGTCCACAGAACAGAGCTGTCAAATCATGGGGGTGGGGGAGGCTAGCATACTTGATTTGGATACTAGTTTCAAGAATGTGTTAACTTTATAAAAATTCATCAACTGTATACTTAGAAATTGTGTGTACTTTTCCATATATTTAAAAGCTTAAAAATTCAATTATTTTTAGGGCATTATCATACTCACAAATCAATATGAAGAATTCTGATGCCAAAGTTTACCAGTTTATCTCCTGAGAACACTCTAAATTTCCTATTCATGTAATGTTCTTACTTTTATATATTGCCAATTTGGCCTTTTCCCAATGTTGTCATTAGTTATAAATTTCTCATGTTGGAGTTAAGCTTTTTAAAAAATGATATGTTTCAGTTGTACAACACTATAATTTGATATCTATACACACTACATAGGAATAACTCCGCAAAATCTAGTTCCCATCCATCACCATACAGTTAACTCTCTGCACCCCTTTCACCCACACATCAGTTCTCTGTATTTATCTGTTTTTGCTTTGTTTTATTTGTACATCTTTTTGCTTTTTGTTCCACATGAGTGAAATCATATTTGTCTTTTTCTTTCTGACTGATTTCACTTAGCAAAATACCCATAAGTACATCCTTACTGTCACAAATGGCAAAGATTTTATTGTTTTTATAACTGAGTAGTATTCCTGTGTTTGTGTGTGTGTGAGTGTGTGTGTGTGTGTGTGTGTGTACACACACCATATTTTCCTTATCCATTTATCCATGAATGAAAACTTAGGTTATTTTCATATTTTGGCTATAGTAAATAATGCTGCTATGTACATAGGGATAGAAGAATCTTATTGAATTAGTATTTTCCTATTCTTTGAAGAAATACCCCAAAGTAGATTCGCTGGATCATATGATAATTCTATTCTTGATTTTTCAAGGTCTCTCCATAATGTTTTACATAGCGGCTGCACCAATTCAAAATCCCACAAACAGTATACAAGTTCCCTTTTCTCTACATCTTCTCCAATATTTGTTATTGTCTTTTTGATAATAGCCATTCTAACGGGTGTAAGGTGATATATCCTTGTGGTTTTACTAGAACTTTATTAATATTTACTAATGTTGAACGTACTTATTGTGCTTACTGGCCAGCTCTATGTCTTCTTTGGAAAAATGTCTATACAGAGCCTCCACTAATTTTTCAATCAGGTTGTTTGGTTTTTTGTTGTGGAGGTGTATGAGTTCTTTATATTAGATATTAAGTACAAATCAGGTATATGATTGAAAATATATTCACTCATTGAGTAGGTTGCCGTCTCACTTTGATGATGGTTGCTTTTGCTGTGCAGGAGCTTTTCATACTTTGATGTACTCTCATTTCTTTATTTCTGCCCTTGGTTCCCTTGCCTTTAGAGGCAGATCCACAGAAACATCACTAAGACTAATGTCAATGAGGTTACTACCTATGTTTTCTTCCATCACTTTTATGATTTCAGGTCTTACATTTGAGTCAATCCATTTTGAATTATTTTTTGTGTGATATAGTTTTAGTCTTTTGCATGTGGCTGTCCAGTTTTCACACCATTTATTGAAGAGACTTCCCTTTCTCCATTTTATATTCTTGGCTCTTTTGTAAAATAATTGTCAGTATACATATGGCTTTAGTCCTGGGCTCTCAACTTGGTTCCATTGATCGGTGAGTCCATTTTTGTGTCAAACCTATACTGTTTTGATTACTATAGCTTTGTAATATAGTTTGAAATCAGAGCGCATGATACCTCCAGGTTTGTTCTTTTTTCTCAATATTGCTTTGAATATTTGAGATCTTTTATGGTTCTATACAGTTTTGTGAAATATGCCATGGAATTTTGATATGGATTTCTTTCAACCTGTGGATTGTTTTGGGTAGTATGGACATTTTAACAACATTAGTTCTTCCAATCCATGAAGACAAAATATCTTCCCATTTATTTGTGTCTTCTTCTATTCCTTTCACCAATGTACAAGTGTTCCACCTCTGTGGTTAGATTTATATCCAACTATTTTATTCCTGTCAATGCAATTGTAAATGTAAATGCTTAATTTTTCTTTCTGATAGTATATTATTGGCATATAGAAATATCACATATTTCTACATATTAAATTTGTATCCTGCAACTTTACTGATTCATTGATAAGTTCTAATGGCTCTTTGGTGGAGTCTTTAATGTATAATATCATGTAATCTACAAATAGTGACAGTTTTACTTCTTTTCTGATTTGCATGCCTTCTATGTCTTTTTCTTGCCTAACTGCTGTAACTAGGTCTTCCAAAACTATGTTGAATAAAAGCGATGAGAGTGGGCATATTTGCCTTGTTCCTGATTTTAGAAAAAACCCTTGACTATGATATGATGTTAGCTGTCTGTTTCTTATATATGGCTTTTATTATGTTGAGGAACATTTCCTCTATGCCTACTTTATTGAGAATTTTTATCATTAATGGTTGAATTTTATCAAATGCTTTTTTCTTCTTCTATTGAGATAATCATTTGATTTTTATCCTTCATTTTGTTAATGTAGTGTATCATGTTGATTTGCAAATGTTGAACCATCCCTGCACTCCTGGAATAAGTTCCATCTGAGCACAGTATATGACACTTCCAATGTATTGTTGAAATTGGTTTACTGATATTCTGTTGAAGACTTACATCTATGTTCATCAAGAATATTGACCTGTAATTTTCTTTTGTGGTGTCCTTGTCCAGTTTTGATATCAGGATAATGCTGGCCTCATAAAATGTGTTTTGAAGCATTCCCTTCTCTTCGATTTTTTTTTCAGAGTTTGAGAAGGATAGTTGTTAAATTCTTTGAATATCTGTCTGGTGACAGATTTCTGCTTTTTGGGAAGTTTTTGATTACTGATTCAAATTCCTTACTCCTTACTAGTAATTGGTCTATTCAGGTTTTCTATTTCCTTATTTCAGTTTTGGTAGACTACCTGTTTCTAGGAATTTGTCCATTTCTTTTTATCCAATTTGTTGGCGTGTAATTGTTCACAGTACTCTTATGATCCTTTATATTTCTGTGGTATCAGCCATAACTTACACTCTTTCATTCCGATTTTATTTATCTGAGCACTCTCTTTTTTTTTTTCTTGGTTAGTCTAAATAAAGCCTTGTCTATTTTGTTTATCTTTTCAAAGAACCAGCTCTTACTTTCATTGATCTTTTCTACCTTCTTTCTAGCCTCCATTTTATTTCTGCTTTGATTTTTATTTCCACTCTGATCCCTCCTTCTACTATTAGTAACTTTGGGCTTCATTTGTTCTTCTAGTTCCTTGAGGTGTACAAATTGTTTATTTGAGATTTTTCTTGTTTCTTGAGGTAAGCCTTTATTGCTGTGAACTTCTCTCTCAGAACTGCTCTTGCTGTATCCTGTATAATTTAGTATGTCATATTTCTGTTGTCATTTGTCACTATGCCTAGATATTTTTTCTCTTTTAATCTCCATACTTTTGTGGGTTTTCCAGTTTTCTTCTTGTATTTCATTTTTAGTTTCATACCACTTTGGAAGGAAAACATGTTTGAAATTATTTCAGTTTTCTTGAATGTATTGACATTTGTTCTTGGGGTGAAACTGTGATCTATCCTGGAGAACATTCTAGGTGCACTTGAGAAGAATGTGTATTCTGATGTTCTATACATATCTATTAAGTCAATCTAGTCTAATGTGTCATTTAAGGCTGATGTTTCTTTATTGATTTTCTGTCAGAATGATCTATCCATTACTGTAAGCGGGTTTAAACTCCCCTACCAATATTATGCTGTTTTCAATTTCTCCCTTTAAGCCTGTTAATGTTTGCTTTATATATTTTGGTCCTTCTATGTAGGGTACATATATTTTTATATATGGTACATTTTCTTGCTGAGTCCCCTAATTATCGTAATTTTAGTTAATCTTACTACTTTGTCTTTTAATGTTCATACTTGCTTTATAAGTGATTGATCCAATACCTTTACTATATATTTACCTTTCAAAAGAGATTTCTACTTTTGTATATTTTCTTACTAGTATTTCTAATACTATTATTAGAAAATTAGTATTTCTAATACTATTATTAGAAGAGTAGTGTTTCTAATACTACTTAGAAACTTTAGTATTAGAAATACTAAGTAGTATTAGAGTATTAGAGTAGTACTATTAGAAATACTAAGTAGTATTAGAAATACTAAGTATTTCTAATAGTAGTAGTAGTAGTAGTACTAATACTTAGTAGTAGTATTAGAAATACTAATTAGTATTAGAAATACTAATTAGCATTAGAAATACTAAGTATTTCTAATACTTAGTAGTAGTAGTACTAATACTACTTAGAAGTACTAAGTAGTATTTCTAATACTACTTAGAAATTACTACTTAGAAATACTTTTAAGAAATACTTAAAAGTATTTCTAATACTATTATTAAAAAAGTAGAAATTAATATTTCTACTTTTGTATATCTTCTTCTTTCAGCTTAGAGAAGCTGGAATTTCATGTCAGACCAATTTAGTGGTAATGAACTCCTTCAGGTTTTGCTCATCTGTAACTCATCTTTCCTTCAATTCCAGATGATAATCCTTCCAGGTAGAAAATTCTTGGTTGGAATTTTTCTTCCTTTCTTCCCTTTGAATATGTTATGCTACTCCCTTGTGACCTGTAAAGTTTCTGCTAAAATATCTGAGAAGCTTTATGGAATTTCCCTCGTATATAAGTTGTTTTTCTCTTGCTGTTTTTAAAATTCTCTCTTTACCCTTTATTTTTATCATTGTAATTATAAAGTATCTTGATGTAGTTCTCTTTGGGTTCATCTTATTTGGAACTTTCTGGGTTTCCTGGACCTGGATGTCTGTTTCTTTCCTCAAATTAAGGAAGTTTACAACCATTATTTCTTCAATTAATTTTTCTCCCTTTTTCTGTCTTCTCCTTCTGGGACTCCTATAATGCAAATGTTACTCTGCTTGATGTTGTTCCAGAGGTCTCTTAAGGAGCCTTCTTTTTAAATTGTTTTTTCAATTTGCAGCTCTGTCCGAGTGATTTCCATTGATTTGTCTCACTGATTCATTCTTCCACTTCATCCAGTCTGCTGTTAAACACTTAAAGTGTATTTTCCAGTTCAGTTATGACTTCTGTTTGATGCCTCCTTATATTTTCCATCTCTTTGTTGAAGTTCTCACTATGTTCAACCATTTGTCTCCCAAAGTTGGTGAGCATCTTTATAATCATTATTTTGAACTCTTCATCAGATAGGCCGCTTATCTTCCCATTTCTGCAGTGGCAGTTCCCTTTCTGTTTGAAAATCAGTCTGCAGACCCTAGTTTGTTGATTACTGCTGGTATATTAATGTGCCCAAGAGGTAAAGGATATTGCTAATGGGCATCTCACAGGTCAAAAAGCTGTAATATTGGTGGGCACAGATTAAGCATTTAGAAGCTGTTAGGGCACTCACCCCCTAACCCAAAGACTCCCATTCTAGAATAAGTTGGTCATGGAATGGGTTAGATTGACACTAGGTCACCCTCCAACTTGAGAAGATTTCTGTGCAATGAGGTACACTGTAAAATACCACACAATCCCCAACCACATGGCACATCACTCTCATGTATTAATTTGGCTCCAAAAGACCCAAACTTGGCTAAAAGATATGAGATCCTTAAAAATCCAAAGAGTTAAATATACCATCTTTCAGCACAACTGCTTATTTTATTTCTAAGAATTATATGGTCTCAGAAACTCAAGACATCTACAAAAATAGCAAAATCTTACTTAAAACAACCTAGAGTTACAATAGCCACTATGAGGACTGTTACATTTAGACAAGATCATTCATTTACGATGTACACTTGACAGTAAGGATTCCCATATCAAGCACACAATGGAATTCCTAGTTTAATCTGGTATGTGAAGTGAAAGTGACAGTGAAGTCGCTCAGTCGTGTCTGACTCTTTGCGACCCCATGGACTACCAGGCTCCTCCCTCCATGGGATTCTCCAGGCAAGAGTACTGGAGTGGGTTGCCATTTCCTTCTCCAGGGGATCTTCCCGATCCAGGGATCAAACCCGGGTCTCCTGCATTCCAGGCAGACGCTTTAACCTCTCAGCCACCAGGGAAGCCACCAGGGAATCTGGTATGTAGAGAATTCTAAAAAGCTCCAAGATTCAAAATAGCTTCATTGAAAGTGTTAGTCACTCGGTCGTGCCCGACTCTTTGCGACCCCATGGACTGCAGCCCACCAGGCTCCTCTGTCCATGAGATTTTCCAGGCAAGGATGCTGGAGTGGGTTGCCATTTCCTTCTCCAGGGGATCTTCCCAACCCAGGGATCAAACCCTGGTCTCCTGCATGGCAGGCAGATTCTTTACTGAGTGAGCTACAAGGGAAGCCCATTGAAAGGTCTGTCGCAAAAAGGTAATGAAAAATTAAAGATATAAAAGATACCCAAAGTAAAATAATCTAATACTGAGATAAACTCCTACTGCTCCCCTCTATCCTTTTTTGAGTACTCATTCTAGTAATCCTTTGTCTGAATTGCCTTTCACTTTAAAGAGACTGTAAAACAGTTACTTTTTAATCCCTGGTCAAATACAAAACTCAGGGCTACAGTTAAAGAATTTCCAAAACCCAAGGAGGACACTCAAAAGTTTTTGTAAATGGATTATATTCAGAGTCTGATATTTAAAAAAAAAAAAAAATGAGGCCTTCTCCCTTAAGCTAAAATAAAACTATGTACCCAGAGAGGAATTTTTTTCCCCTGAAGCCCTTGTGAAAAGATTTAGGACTGAACCAACCTATGATGTCTTTCAAGTTGCAAAAGATTTCTTTAAGAAATTAAAAGCGACTATCCTTGTCTTATGAATCAAGTCTTTATAAGACCCAAGATGGAACTCCAGAAACAACTAAAAAATCTTCAACCTTCCCCTGTGTATCTCAAAAGGTTATTGTGGTAAGCATTGTTAAAATTCTGGTCTTAGTGAATAAAAGTCCTTCTTGAAAGAGTCTGCTTTCTTTCCCTGAGCTTTTGAGATATAAATGTTCTACTTGGTATTCTCAGAAAACTCTTATATTCCTATCTAGGTCATTTGTTTAAAATGCAGACTTCAAGGAGGTAATTCTTATCAGAAGAAAAACAAAAAGGAGGGAAGGTTATTTGGAAGTTGGGCAAAAGAAAAATCTTTAATTTCTACTCCACAAATATTAGTAGAAAGCTGTAGCTCTGAGCAAATGAACTTAACTTATTCCAACTGCCAAACATAATTTGGATCCAACTGTTCTTTTATAAACTAAGTTTTGTAAGTTTTGTATTATCATACCTGTCTTATGTCTAAAATTTTACAACAAAGGCTATATGGTCACTATTTGCATTTGTGTCTATATGTTAATATGTTTATAGATGTGTGATATTTTTCTACCTCTGAATGGTATTGCCAAAATTGATCTGCTAAAGAGCTCTATTTAGTTGGGTTGAAGGTCAAGCACTTTTAAGGATTGAGTACTTGAAAACTCTCAGAAATACAGAAACAAACCAAAACGTTTTTCAAGTTCACATGATTTGGAATAATCTTGGTTAAATAAAAACTAGTTTTTCTGCTGCATTAATTAAAATAAGTATATATTCAGAATTATCAGCATTAAAAACAATGCAGGTTAATGCTCAATATCACTCATTATTAGAGAAATGCAAATCAAAACTACAATGAGATATCACCTCACACGGGTCAGAATGACCATCATCAAAAAAATCTACAAACCATAAATGCTGGAGAGGGTATGGAGAAAAGGGAACCCTCTTGTACTGTTGGTGGGAATGTAAATTGATACAGCCACTATGGAAAACAGTAGAGATTCCTTAAAAAACTAGGAATAAAACCACCATATGATCCAACAACCCCACTACTAGGCATATACACTAAGGAAACCAAAACTGAAAAAGACACATGTACCACAGTGTTTGTTGCAGCTCTGTTTACAACTGCTGGGACATGGAAGCAACCTCGATGTCCATCAACAGACGAACAGATAAAGAGGCTGTGGTACATATGTACAATGGAATATTACTCAGCCGTAAAAAGGAATGCATTTGAGTCAGAACTAATGAGGTGGATGAATCTAGAGCCTATTATACACAGTGAAGTAAGTCAGAAAGAGAAAAACAAATATCATATACTAATGCATTGGAAACTTAAAACTTCAGAATTTCACTAAGTTAAATGATGGAAATTTATTGAGTATCAAGGTCATTTCCAAACAAGACAAACTAATAAAAAATTAACTACTAAACAGTAGTTATGTCTTGGCTTTCTACTGTAGAGAAACTAAAACTACATTTGAGTTTATTAGTAAACATGTCTCAAGCCACATTAAAAGCTGCATATGAGGAAACATATGTTTCTAGAAATTACAAAATGTACGCATAAGTTTGCCAATGTAAATGATGTTGGCATAACATACAGTTCATAATTGTCTACTTATTTGTTTTCAGTAAAAAAAAAAAAAAAAAGCTTTTTAAGGTTAAAATGGGGAAGGAAATGGAAACCCACTCCAGTTATTCTTGCCCAGATAATCCCATGAACAGAGGAACCTGGCAATCTACAATCCATGGGGTCGCAAAAGAGTTGACACAACTTAGTGACAAAACAACAAACAAGGGTTAAAATTTCTAGTATATGTAATTAAAACTACTAAAAATAATATGAAAACCACTTCCATATACAAGGAAAGTAGGATGTGTGTTTTCGGTAGGAGAAGGTATGAGAAATAGAGATGTACTTTTTGTTAAAGAAAAAAAAGTTAAGGAAATCTCTTCTCTTAAGCTATCTATGATTTATCTCAGTTTAGTTAAGTGCATCTTTGCTCATGGGCTTCCCAGGTGGTGCCAGGGGTAAATGAAGGAGACATACAAGATGCAGGTTCAGTCCCTGGGTCGGCAGGATCCCCTGGAGGAGGGCATAGCAACACACTCCAGTATTCTTGCCTGGAGAAGCCCATGGACAGAGAAACCTGGCAAGCTGCAGTCCACAGCGTTGCAAAGAGTCAGACATGACTGAAGTGACTTAGCATGCATGCATGCATAGTTGCTGTGTGGGCTTTGGGCCTATAAATGCCTTGACGGCTGGTGCATAATGAGCAACGCCTCTTAGGTCATCTAACTGTGCCCTAACTGTTCACAAACTGGAACACCTCCCTGGTCAACTCCCCTGAATTTACACTGCCAAGTTAGAAAGGACCTCATGATTCAGAATTAGCTCCCATTTGCAGGGCCCCAATGCCTCAGTTAGGAATAAAAAAAAATAAGGCTATAGTTAGGAATATCTCCTTAACTCCTGAAACCACTGCAGAATCCTATGCTAAAGCAATAACTGCCCCCAAAATTCCTTAGACTCTCTGGCCAAAGTTGTTCCTGATAACTGGATAGTCCTTGATTGCCTGGACTTAGGGAAACTTCATAATCAAATACAGACCCTGGAACACTCTCAACTGGATTTTACCGCCGCTGGAGCAGCTAATGACTTTTTTCACACTTTCTCTAACTTCATTTCAGGAAAAAACATTCTGTCTAATCTGTTGGTGCTTTAATTTTGCTTCTCATAATCATTCTTCCTTGTATTGTCAGGATTCTTTGGCAGAACATTCAGAAGCTCGCAACTGAGCTGCATCTGGCTGTTTTAAGAAATAAAAAAGGGGGAGATGCCAGGAGCAGGAGCTCCGCCCATGACAAAGGTCATGAGGAAGGAGGCTCGGCATACACAAAGGCTGGATGGAGCCTCAGGAGTCCCCCTGGAAATTCTCGAGCATCTACCCCCAAAACCAGAGTCTGCCTACTTTCTGCTTTGTGCTCTCACCTACACCTCTGACTTTACAGGGGGCTGTCCCCCACTACCTCTCTCTGAAAAAAAGAGTTAACTTACAGCTCCAGTTAATAAAGTTCCTGGGTGTGATAGTGTTTCAACCTACAAACTCCTTTGGAAGTCCTCTAGCCTGCCTGAATATGTTTTTCCGGCCACATGTGATTGTTCAGAGGCTCCCAACTGTGAGAGGCATGAGATGTTCTAAACTGTCTAAATACAGATTCCTTTGAGCAGTTAAAAGATTGATTAGAAATTGTATTGGTGAAGGGTTTTTCACTTGTTGGGCCAATGTTTGCTGCTAAGTTTCCATATCCCCTACCTGCTGTGTCCCTGGCAGTGTATTGATTAATATAATTGGTGTAAGTAGTAGCTTTAATGTTTGTAACCTTGGACCCTTGAGTTAATTCTTTTTCTTATTATAGCCCACCACACCTTTGCCCTGTAGGAATGCAACTTTATCTAATGCTTTTGGAGGGTGGCGCCTGACTAATCACCTTTAGAGAAAAATAAGTTTTCTGAAGAAAGGGTCTTAAAATGTTAACAGGCCTCTGGGCCAGAAGATGAGGCAAATCACCTAAACTTTTGCATATGATAAGTTTGCAGGAAGAAAGCCTGGCTTACTGCATGACTCTACCCCTTCCCCCATTATCCTCTATGCATAACTTAAGGTATAAAAACTACTTTGGAAAATAAAGTGCAGGCCTTGTTCACCAAAGCTTGGTCTCCCCATGTCGTTCTTTCTCTCACCTTCTGGCTGAATTATTCAGCCTCTTTTCTCCACTGAATTTCCTCACTGAGCTATCCTTATTTAACCACTCTTTATATCTTTAATTAGCATTTAAATAAGCTGTTGTTTCCTGATCACCGATGCCGTCTCCCCTTCGAATTCCCTGGATCCACTGGGGCTAGACCCCAGCACTTGATTATCTTTTAGCTGAGCAAAGAGATATCTGTGCTATGGTCAACACCACCTGTTGTACCTGGATTAACACTTCTGTGGAAACTGAAACTCAGTTACTATGGATCACTGAGCAAGCCACCTGGCTTAGAAAGGTAACTCCTTCGATGAGATCTTTCTTTAACTTATTTAATTTTGATTGATTTATGTCTTGGGGACCATGGCTCCAAAGGGCATCCAGACATTGGGAATTACCCTGCTTATAATAGTGGTATCAGTCCCCCTGGTATGCTGTATTCTTTCCAAATCTTTAAAGGCATGTTTGCAGCCTGGCGCTAGTAGTAAAGAATCTACCTGTCAATACAGGAGACGCATAAGACACTGGTTCAATCACCAGGCCAGGAAGATCCCTCGGACTACTCCAAGTAGGAAATGGCAACCTCATCAGTATTCTTGCCTGGAAGATCAATGGGCAGAGGAGCCTGGCAGACTATAGTCCATGGGGCTGCAAAGAGTTAGACAGAACTGAGTACCACCACCACCACTCTAGGAGCTGCTGACCACCAAGCAAATGGTCTTCATAAGACTAGAACATCAGAAAAGGAACAAAGAAAATGACTGACTTTAAAAATGTAAACCTGAAATCATGAGCTGTGAATACCACAGAAATTCAGCAAAAAACAGTCATGACCTGTGAATATCACACAGAGGATCAAATAAGCTATGAGAACCACAGAGCAGTGACTAAGAGTGGTGCTTTGAATTTTGATCTCATCTTTCAGGCTAAGAGTCTGAACAAAAAGGTGAAATCATTAAAAAGAAACAACACGCCCAAAATGGAATCACTTATGCTAAGCCCCATGTCAACAAACTAAGATGATATCTAACCTGATGGCAGCTTCGGCCTCTCCCAGGAATGTGACCTTTAATCAATCAATCTGGGATTACCTGGTTGGCAATAGGGAGGTAATCTGCCAGACAGATCCCACCTTTCCCCAAAGAAAGGTGACCCTGCCTGAAATAACCTGCTCTTTAGAAACTTCCTTTTTCCATCCCCTTCTGCCTATAAAAGTCTTTCATTTTGTACAGCTCCTCCGAGCTCCTTTCCAATTGTTAGACGGAGTACTTCCCGATTCATGAATCACTGAATAAAGCCAAATAGAGCTTCAAATTTACTCAGATGGATTTTGGTGTTTTTTAAAAAACAAAGTCAATTTATACCCTAGTCACTATATTATTTATTTTCTTCAGATTTGAATTATCGTCCTAAATCATAAACACTGCCCAGTTAAAGGTAAAGTTGAAATTGTTAAAATGTCAGTTTCTAGATCTTTTTTTGTTTTGGCTGTACCACACGGTTTGTGAGACCTCAGTCCCCCAAACAGGGACTGAACCCAGATCACGGCAGTGAAAGCACAGTATTCTAACTACCAGATCACCAGGGAACTCCCCTAGATCTTCTTTTAATAGCTGAAGGCCTGGTTATTATTGTGAAATATTATGACTATACCAGTATTTCACAAACACTAAAAAATATGGAAAGCAGGCAGTCACATGTGAAAAAGAAAATATGACCTCAGCCAGGTAAAGCACATACATGGAAATATAAAGATACAGAAAAGGAATACACTTTCTGTTGTCACTGTTGTTTAGTTGCCCAGCCATGTCTGACTCTGCGACCCCCTGGACAGCAGCACATCAGGCCTCCCTGACCCTCACCATCTCCTGAAGTTTGCCCAAGTTCATGCCCATTGCATTGGTGATGCCATCCAGCCATCTCATCCTCTGACACCCTCTTCTCCTTCTGCCCTCAATCTTTCCCAGCATCAGGGACTTTTCCAATGAGTCGTCTGTTTGCATCAGATGACCAAAATACTGGCGCTTCAGCTTCAGCATCAGTCCTTCCAATGAGTATTCAGGGTTGATTTCCTTTAAGATTGACTGGTTTGATCTCCATACTGTCCTATGGACTCTCAGGAGTCTTCTCCAGCACCACAGTTGGAAGGCATCAATTATTTGGTGCTCTGCCTTCTTCATGGTCCAGCTCTCACAACTGTACATGACCACTGGGAAGACCATAGCCTTGACTATATGGACCTTTGTTGGCAGAGAAATGTCTCTGCTTTTCAACACACTGTCTAGGTTTGTCATAGCTTTCCTGCCAAGAAGGAATCGTCTTCTGATTTCAAGCCTGCAGTCACCATCCACAGTGATTTTAGAGCCCAAGAAGAGGAAATCTGTCACTACTTCCACCTTTTCCCCTTCTATTTGCCATTAAGTAATGGGGCCAGATGCCATGATCTTAGTTTTTCTAATATTTAGTTTCAAGCCAGCTCTTTCACTCTCCTCCTCCACCCTCATCAAGAGGCTCTTTAGTTCCTCTTCTCTTTCTGACATTAGAGTGGTATCCCCATACCACTCTATATACATACATAGAAAGTGTATACCACTTTCTACGGGGATACAATTATTTTAAGAAAACTTATCTCTAAAGCATGGGTTAATGAACATATTACAGGCTTCCTCTGTGCTTTCCCTAACTTCTTTGGGGGAGCATATACTCTTTTTAGTTACACAGTACTGAGTACCTCTATGTGTCAGGCACAATACTAGGTGCTTTGTACACACTATTTCTAATCTCACAATAACCCTTTGAGTTGACTATAGGCATACCTCAGAGATGTCACAGGTGTGGCTCCAGGATGACTCCAATAAAGTGAATATCAAAATAAAGCAAGTCATACAATTTTCACATAAAAGTTGTATTTACACTATACCATAATCTATTAAGTGTACAATAGCAGTATGTCTTAAAAAACAATGTAGTTTAAAAGGTACTTTATATTCCTTCCAATAAGAATAATAAAGGAAAAAAAATAAAATAAAATAAAAGGTACTTTATTGCTAAAACAAAAAATGCTAATCACCATCTGAGCCTTCAGCATGTTGTAATACTTTTGCAAGAGCAACATCAAAGATCATTGACCACATAGTACCATAGCAAATACAACAAAAATGAAAAAAGTTCAAAATATTGCAAAATGTGACACAAAAACACAAAGTGAGCAAATGCTGCTGGGAAAATGCTGCTCAACCCAGGGTTGCTGCCAACTTTCAACTTGAAAAAAAAAAAAAATACACAGTATCTGCAAAGTGCAATAAAATGAAGCATACCTGAATTACTCTTTCAGTTTTGAAAATGAGAAGACTGAGACTCAGAGACTCAAACTGCCCATCTTGCCAGTCTCTGAGAGGAGGGATGCAAACACGGCTGTCTTCTTTCACCTCTATCCCTCCTTTCTTCTCTTCTTTCCTTTTTTCTTCTCCTTTCCTGCTTTTTACAGTATATTTTGAAGGTCTGTGATCTGCCTGAATTTAATATAGTAATTTAAAGTATTGGAAGTGACATGAAAGGGAAAACAGAACGCTCTGAGGGCACGTTATAAGGCAGGGCATGGGGAGGGGCCTAGGGTGAGAGAAACTCTTCCTGAGGAAGCTACTACTTAAAAGAGGAGCAGAAGAACGGATGGCTGGGCAAGAGGAAGGTAAGTAGATTCCAGGCAGAAGGAACAGCATTTGGGGAACTCAAGATTTAGCCTTTAAGAAAGTAAAATGCATCCAACGTGACTTAATGATTCACTACCAAGTCCAAGGTGTATGTGTCTGAGTGTACGCCTGTGTGTGTGTGTGTATACATAAAATACCCTCACCACATCCTCAGTAGGCCAAGTCTTGTAGAAGCAGGAGGGGAAACGGAGATATCTCCCACTGCTTCTTTCTTCTTACCGGTCCACCCGACCCCAATTAAGGCAAGTACCCTGCCCTGCCACCTTCTTTCTTGAGTCCTCTTTTTTAAACATGAGTTCCCAGATTTTCCCCCATTCATTTCACAGCAGAACTCACAGCTGGGTTCAATCTCTGCACCATCACCCCCAGTTTGAAAAAAAAAAAAAAGTATTCTAAATTTAAACTATACAGCATCAAACTAAAAATGGCTTAGAAATGGGAACAGATGTACCTTGTGCTGGGCCCTTGTTAGATTTCACAGGCACAAATTACCCTCTTTCCTAAGCATACATAGTCAAATGATTCTTAGGTGATAAAATAACCATCTCCAAGTATGCCTGAGATAAAAGGATCTGTTTTTAAATGACCAGAGACGAGGGTAGAAAAAGAGTAGGAAGTGCTGACTCACACAAGCTGCATTTGAGGTTCTGAGAATATCATCAAGCTCCAATGTTGCTGCATGCTGAGTTTCTCTTCCTTCTGCTTTTCCTGAACCAACCAGTTAGAAAAGTAAGACAGAACTAGGACTCAGAGCCTGAGTGTCCATCTTTGTTCCATGAGACACTCCCTTTACTAAGTTTCCGTCTTCTCTTCCCTTATCACCCTAGGGATTAGATTGATACACTAGATCAATGGTTTTCAAGCTTTCTTGTCTTTGGCACTTTCTTTAGATGTGACATTACAGTTTTCAGTTCAATCGCTCAGCAGTGTCCAACTCTTTGCAACCCCATGAACAGCAGCAGGCCAGGCCTCCCTGTCCATCACTAACTCCCGGAGTTTACCCAAACTCATGTCCATTGGGTCAGTGATGCCATCCAACCATCTTATCCTCCATCGTCCCCTTCTCCTCCTGCCCTCAATCTTTCCCAGAATCACGGTCTTTTCAAATTAGTCAGCTCTTCTCATCGGGTGGCCAAAGTATTGGAGTTTCAGCTTCAACATCAGTCCTTCCAATGAACACCTAGGACTGATCTCTTTTGGGATGGACTGTTTGGATCTCCTTGCAGTCCAAGGGACTCTCAAGAGTCTTCTCCAACACCCAGTTCAAAAGCACCAATTCTTCGGTGCTCAGCTTTCTTTACAGTCCAACTCACACCCATACACGACCACTGGAAAAACCATAGCCTTGACTAGACGGACCTTTGTTGACAAAGTAATGTCTCTGCTTTTTAATATGCTGTTTAGGTTGGTCGTAACTTTCCTTCCAAGGAGTAATTGTCTTTTAACTTCATGGCTGCAACCACTATCTGCAGTGATTTTGGAGCCCCCCAAAAGAAAGTCAGCCACTGTTTCCACTGTTTCCCCATCTATTTCTCATGAAGTGATGGGACCAGATGCCATGATCTTAGTTTCCTGAATGTTGAGCTTTAAGCCAACTTTTTCACTCTCCTCTTTCACTTTCATCAAGAGGCTTTTTAGTTCTTCCTCACTTTCTGTCATAAGGGTGGTGTCATCTGCATATCTGAGGTTATTGGTATTTCTCCCGGCAATCTTGATTCCAGCTTATGTTTCTTCCAGCCCAGTGTTTCTCATGATGTACTCTGCATATAAGTTAATAAGCAGGGTGACAATATATAGCCTTGATGTACCCCTTCTCCTATTTGGAACCAGTCTGTTGTTCCATGTCCAGTTCTAACTGTTGCTTCTTGACCTGCATACAGGTTTCTCAAGAGGCAGGTCAGGTGGTCTGGTATTCCAATTGCTTTCAGAATTTTCCAGTTTATTGTGATCCACACAGTCAAAGGCTTTGGCATAATCAATAAAGCAGAAATAGATGTTTTTCTGGAACTCTCTTGCTTTTTCAATGATCCAGTGGATGTTGGCAATTTGATCTCTGGTTCCTCTCCCTTTTCTAAAACCAGCTTGAACATCTGGAATTTCACAGTTCACATATTGCCAAAGCCTGGCTTGGAGAACTTTGAGCATTACTAGTGTGTGAGATGAGTGCAACTGTGCAGTAGTTTGTGCATTCTTTGGCATTGCCTTTCTTTGGGATTGGAATGAAAACTGACCTTTTCCAGTCCTGTGGCCACTGCTGAGTTTTCCAGATTTGCTGACATATTGAGTGCAGCACTTTCACAGTTCATTCTTTTTAAAATTTTTACTGAAGTACAAAAATGATAATACTAAAAACTGATCAAATTATGTGTTGAGCCCAGTGAATTTTCACAAACTGAATATATCTAAAAAACCAGCAGCCAGATTTAGTAACAGAACACTACCAGCAATTGAGTAGGAAAACACTACAAAGACTGAAAAATAAGCACTATTTTGTTTCATTTTAAAAGAAAATTTGGAAACACATAGAAAACATTTCCACAAGTGAGTAATGCACCAATCATCTGGTCACCTTTTCGTTTTATGTCACATGTGAGTAGAATTATTTATTGCCCTACTTAACTCCTAAAACTATAGGAAAGTCTAGTACATAAGTGCTCAAAAAGTATGAGATTATCAAGTGAATGAACTGAACTTGTCCTTGAAAGACTAAGGACACAGCAAAATTAAATCATGGGTGCAACTACACTATAAATAACCTGCATCCTGGGAAGGATGTTGGGAAAAAAAAAAAAGTACTCATCTACAGTATAAAGGTTTGAATCAAGTGTTCTAAAATTTATTGTAATTCAATAATTCAAATTATTTTGTAAATTTCAGAATTATATCTGAACTTAGGAAGTGAGAGTTGACAATTTCAAGTCATAAAAATCACAAAAGTAGTAAACAATTGGATGGAGGGCCAGACTTAGGAAAATGAAAAAGTCATTTAGTAATACATTTTCTCTAGAACAAAGCAACAACAAAAAACATGTAGGTGTTCCAGAGAAATATGAGGAAAGAAGACACAAGCTTTTAATAAGCAAGAAACAGAATAACTAGAATAAAAAGCAGTAACTAGAAATCAACTGCACATATCTCTTATACTTTGTATAAGATGTTTAATATCATCTACACTAAAAAGAAAAAAGACCTGGTTCAATGTCTAGCTAAAATAGAGTAGAATGTAGAAGACTAATATGTCTGCTGAGGGCAATTAAAAAAGCCAGATAAAATCCAAAAACATCTGTTGACGTAACCAGAGAGTTGCTGAGTAGTCAGGATTTGAGGAGCCAGATCCTGGAGAAATAGAAAGCTCAATGAGGTTAAGTCCAACTTTCTGAAAGCTCATTTTTCCCTCAAGTGTTATTTGCTGATTCTTGGCATGGGGACAGAAGTTGAGAAGCCAGGAAGAGAGCAGATGCTAAGAGACAGAGAAGACTGCAGGACTTTAGCCACTCTTGTGGGGCTGTAAAAACACAAGTGGAGTTCAGAACTGAAAAGGCACATCCTGCAGGGGCCCAGAGAAGTGAGTCTGATATAAACTTTTTCCCAGGAGTATTGCTAACTCAGCTGTACAAGGCTAAGGGCTCAGAGCCAAGGAGGAAGGAAATGAAAAGCAGAATGAGCATTTTTGCAGAGTAGAGCTTCCAATGGACTCACAGTATAGGAACACAAAAACTGGAGTTTAGGACCTGCTGAGGTTCTCATCTCAGGTGCTCAGTCAGCATTCCTGGGGATCTAGAATTGGGTAAACCCAAAACAGACCAAATTTTGAATGTCTGCAAAACATCCTTAACTGAACTGAGTGTCTGACTGGACTGAGGCAATTTCCTTTCTACTGTGGGCAAGTGAGTGTGTTAGTCACCCAGTCGTGTCTGACACTTTGCAACCCCATGAACTGTACCCTGTCAGGTAAGAATATTGGAGTGGGTTGCCATTTCCTTCTCCAGGGGATCTTCCGACCCAGGGATCAAACCCAGGTCTCCTGCACTGTAGGCATATTCGTTACCATCTGAGCCATCAAAGAGTAGCAGAAATACTCTCATAAAACAGAAGACATCATTCAGATCATCTTTATACATTAATGTTCAACATTCAATAAAATATTGTCAGGCATATGAAGAAAGAAGTCAAGAAGGAAAAACAGAAAAGGTAAACATACAAGTGACCCATACACCGGAGTTGTATTAAAGATGGTCTTTAATAAAGTTGTATTAAACATGGTCTTTAAGATGACTGTGATTATATATTTGAGAAAATAGATTACAAGATGGTGAACCTACTTTTTAATAAAAAAAAACTTTAAAACTGAAAAATATAAAATGAAATTAATAGATTGCATAATAATACATTAGACACAACAAAGAGAGCTAGTTAGTAAACCTTAAAACAGCAAAAAATAATCAAACTGAAAAAGAGAAAGAGTAAGAATACAGATAATAAAGTAAGGAATACATTAAAGAGAGTAAAAATTTCTAACATAAAAGAACCCAAAAGAGAGGAAAAAAGGAGCAAAAATAATATTTGAAAATATAATAGCAGAGAATTACAAAAAACATCATCTCACAAATTAAAGAAAGGTCGAAAATTCCAAGTTGGATAAACAGAAGGAAAAAAATCATGCCTAAAAACGCTACCACAAATGAAATATATAAACTCTTAAAAGTAGGCAGAGAAAAAAGACATCACATCAAATAGCAATAAGACTGACAGCCAACATTGCCAAGAAAAGATAAAAGCCAAAGACAATGGAATGCCATCTTTAAAGTGTGTATTGGGGGGTGAAAGGGGGTGTACTGCATCCTCCATTCATCCAACAAAATTATCGTCAAAAGCAAAGGTAAAGATAATTCATTTCCAGAAAAAAAAAAACCACAGAATATTCTTTCATAGAAAATATGTATTACAAGTAATACAAAGGAAGTCTTTTTTTTTTTTTTTTTTAATTAGGAAAGGAAGATCCCTAGGGAAAAACACATAAATTCAGAAAATAGCAAAAAGCAAGGTATAGGGAAAATATGTGAGTACATCTAAGTGAAAATTGATTGTAAAAAACAATGATGCTGCATGGGGGAGAGGGTGGTGGTGACAGGGAGGCTCAAGAGGGAGAGGATATGTGGATATTTATAGCTGATTTATGTTATAAGCAGAAACCAACACAACATTGTAAAGTATTTATACTCCAGTTTAAAAAACTTTAATGAAACAATGATGCTAGTGTCTCATGGGGGCTCAAATAAAATTTAACTGAATAATAATAATGACACAAGAGGCAGAAGGTGGGGGAGGGAGGATGGGTAAGGGGAGGACACAGGATGAAGTAAAAGTGTTGCCAGAGTCTAATGTTGTCTGAGTGTGATAAGTAGAACTGGGATAATCACATATACACAAAATGAAAAGTAAAATGAGAAAACATATGCAACATGCTCGTAGTGAAAAAAAGGGAAAGTTAAAAATAATGCTTGATTAGTCCAAAAAACAGCAAAAAAGAAGAAAGTGGTGCAAAAAACAGAACACAAAGAGGAAACAAACATGAATAATTATAATAAAAGCTTTAAATACTCAAACTGAAGACCAGAACTGTCAGACTGGATTTTTTAAAACTTTATATGTTTCTCAAGAAGATTCATATTAAAACATAAGAGCATAGAAAAACTTAAATATAAATATGGAAAAAGATATACCATGTACATATTAGCCCAAAGAAAGCTGATATGGTTCTATTAGTTTCAGAAAGGTAGACTTTAAAGTAGGAAGCATTACTTGAGAAAAGAAGAAACATTTCATAATACAGATATATCAACTCTATATGGCAGGCACCTAAAAACAGAGTCTCAAAGTTAATAAAAGCAAAACTTAGCAAATATAAAAAGAGAAACAGGAAATCTAAAGTCATAATGGGAGTTTAATCCCCTCTCAGTAACAAATAGATGGGAAAAAGTTAGTGGGGATACAGAAGACTTGCAGTATAAGATTTTAAAAACTGACATGATGGCATATATATAGAATGTGAAACAATCTCAGAATGTGCATTCTTTGAAAGTATACATATATTAACATATAAATTGACAATACGCAGGACCCTAAAGTAAGTTAGCAACACATTCTAAGAACTAAATCATCCAAAGTATATTCTCTGGAAAAAGAAATAAAGGGAATCCAAATTAGAAAAGTAGTAAAACTGTCACTGTTTGCACATTATATGATACTATACATAGAAAATCCTACCAGAAAAGAAGCTACTAGAGAAGTACTAAAGATCATCAACAAATTCAGTAAAGTTGAAGGATACAAAATAAATACACAAAAATCTGCTGCACTTTTACACACTAACAGTGAAAGATCAGAAAGAGACGTTAAAAAAACAATCCCATTTTCAGTTCAGTTCAGTTCAGTCGCTCAGTCGTGTCCCACTCTTTGTGACCACATGGACTACAGCATGCCAGGCATCCTTGTCCATCACCAACTCCCAAAGTTTACTCAAACTCATGTATATTGAGTCAGTGATGCCACGCAACCATCTCATCCTCTGTCGTCCCCTTCTTTCACCCTCAATCTTTCCCAGCATCAGGGTTATTCAAATGAGTCAGTTCTTTGCATCAGGTGGCCAAAGTATTGGAGTTTCAGCTTCAACGTCAGTCCTTTCAATGAATATTCAGGACTGACTTCATTTAGGATGGACTGGTTGGATCTCCTTGCAGTCCAAGGGACTCTCAAGAGTCTTCTCCAACACCACAGTTCAAAAACATTAATTCTTCGGCGCTCAGCTTTCTTTACAGTCCAACTCTCACATCCATACGTGACTACGAGAAAAACCATAGCCTTGACTAGATGGACCTTTGTTGACAATGTCTCTGCTTTTTAATAGCATCTAGGTTGGTTATAACTCTTCTTCAAGGAGCAAGCATCTTTTAATTTCATGGCTGCAATCACCATCTGCAGTGATTTTGGAGCCCCAAAAAATAAATTCTCTCACTGTTCACATTGTTTCCCCAACTATTTGCCATGAAGTGATGGGACCAGATGACATGATCTTCATTTTTTGAATGTTGAGTTTTAAGCCAGCTTTTTCACTCTCCTCTTTCACTTTCATCAAGAGGCTCTTCAGTTCCTCTTCACTTTCTGCCATAAAGGTGATGTCATCTGCATATCTGAGGTTATTTATATTTCTCCCAGAAATCTTGATTCCAGCTTGTGCTTCTTCCAGCCCAGCGTTTCTCATGATGTATTCTGCATACAAGTTAAATAAGCACAGTGAAAATATATAGCCTTGACATACTCCTTTCCCAATATGGAACCAGTCTGTTGTTCCATGTTCAGTTCTAACTGTTGCTTCTTGACCTGCATACAGATTTCTCAGGAGGCAGATCAGGTGGTCTGATATTCCCATCTCTTTCAGAATTTTCCACAGTTTATTGTGACCCACACAGTCTAAGGTTTTGGCATAGTCAATAAAGCAGAAGTAGATGTTTTTCTGGATTTCTCTTGCTTTTTTGATGATCCAATAGATGCTGGCAATTTGATCTCTGGTTCCTCTGCCTTCTCTAAATGCAGCCTGAACATCTGGAAGTTCACGGTTCATGTGGTTCACGTACTGTTGAAGCCTGGCTTGGAGAATTTTAGCATTACTTTGCTAGTGTGTGAGATGAGTGCAATTGTGTGGTAGTTTGAGCATTCTTTGGCATTGCCTTTTTTGGGGGATTGGAAGGAAAACCAACCTTTCCAGTCCTGTGGCCACTGTTGAGTTTTCCAAATTTGCTGGCATATTGAGTGCAGCACTTTCACAGCATCATCTTTTAGGATTTGAAATAGCTCAAGTAGAATTAGCTCAAGTAGCTAATTAGAATTTAGCTCAAGTAGAATTTAGCTCAAGTAGAATTCCATCACCTCCACTAGCTTTGTTCATAATGATGCTTCCTAAAGCCCACTTGACTTCACATTCTAGGATGTCTGGCTCTAGGTGAGTCATCACACCATTGTGATTATCAGGGTTGTAAAAGATCTTTTTTGTATAGTTCTTCTGTGTATTCTTGCCACCTTTTCTAAATATCTCTGCTTCTGTTCGGTCCATACCATTTCTGTCCTTTATTGAGTCCATCTTTGCATGAAAATTTCCCTCGGTATCTCTAATTTTCTTGAAAAGATCTCTAGTCTTTCCCATTCTATTGTTTTCCTTTATTTCTTTGCACTGATCACTTAGGAAAGTTTTCTTATCTCTCCTTGCCATTCTTTGGAATGCTGCATATATCTTTCCTTTTCTCCTTTGTCTTTTGCTTCTCTTCTTTTCATAGCTGTTTGTAAGACCTCTTCAGACAACCATTTTGCCTTTTTGCATTTCTTTTTCTTGGGGATGGTCTTGATCACTGCCTCCTGTATAATGACACAAATCTCCGTCGATAGTTCATCAGGCTCTCTGTCTATCAGATCTAATCCCTTGAATCTATTTCTCACTCCCACTGTATAATCGTAAGGGATTTGATTTAGGTCATACCTGAATAGTCTAGTTGTTTTCCCTACTTTCTTCAATTGAAGTCTGAATTTGGCAATAAGGAGTTCATGATCTGAGCCACAGTCAGCTCAAAGTCTTGTTTTTGCTGACTGTATACAGCTTCTCCTTCTTTGGCTGCAAAGAATATAATCAATCTGATTTCGGTATTGACCATCTGGTGATGTCCATGTGTAGAGTCTTCTCCTATGTTGTTGGAAGAGGGTGTTTGCTATGACCAGTGTGTTCTCTTGGCAAAGCTCTATTAGACTTTGCCCTGCTTCATTCTGTACTCAAAGGCCAAATTTTCCTGTTACTCCCGGTATTTCTTGATTTCCTACTTTTTCATTCCAGTCCCCTATAGTGAAAAGGATATCTTTTTTGGGTGTGAATTCTAGAAGGTCTTGTAGGTCTTCATAGGAACTGTTAAGCTTCTTCAGCAGTATTCATTGGGGCATAGACTTGGATTACTGTGATATTGAATGGTTTACCTTGGAAACAGAGATCATTCTGTCATTTTTGAGATTGCATCCAAGTACTGCATTTTGGACTCTCTTGTTGACTATGATGGCTACTCCATTTCTTCTAAGGGATTCTTGCTCACAGTAGTCGATATAATGGTCATTTGAGTTAAAACCCATTCCAATCCATTTTATTTCGCTGATTCCTAAATTGTTGATGTTCACTCTTGCCATCTCCTGTCTGACCACTTCCAATTTGCCTTGATTCATGGACCTAACATTCCAGGTTCCTATGGAATATTGTTCTTTACAGCATCAGACTTTACTTCCATCACCAGTCACATCCACAACTGGATGTCGTTTTTGCTTTGGCTCCATTTCTTCATTCTTTCTGGAGTTAGTTCTCCACTGATCTCCAGGAGCATACTGGGCACCTACCAATCTGGGGCATTCATCTTTCAGTGTCCTATCTTTTTGCCTTTTCTTTCTGTTCATGGGGTTCTCAAGGCAAGGATGCTGAAGTGGTTTGCCATTCCCTTCTCCAGTGGACCACATTTTGTCAGAACTCTCCACCATGGCCCGTCTGTCTTGGGCAACCCTACACAGCATGGCTCATAGTTTCATTGAGTTAGACAAGGCTGTGGACCATGTGACAATCCCATTTACCATCACATTAAAAAGAATAAAATACCTAGGAATAAACTTACCTAAGGAGGCAAAAGACCTGAACTACAAAAACTATAAGATGCTGATAAAAGAAAGCAAAGATGACACAAACAGATGGGAAGATATACCATGTTCTTGGATTTGAAGAACTGATATTGTTAAAATGACTATACCATCCAAAACAATCTACAGATTCAATGCAAAATGGCATTTTTCACAGAACTAAAACAAAAAAAATCTTTAAATTTCTATGGAGACACAAAAGACCCTGAAGAGCCAAAGCAAATTTGAAAAAAGAAAAATGGAGCTGGAGGAATCAGGCTCCCTGATTTTAGGCTATGTGCTGCGATGCATGGGGTCGCAAAGAGTTGGTCACGACTGAGCGACTGATCTGATCTGATCTGATAAAGATACAATCATCAAAAAGTAGGATACTGGCACAAAAACAGACATTTAAATCCACAGAACATGATAGAAAGCCCAGAAATAAACGCACACACTTATCGTGAATTAATCTATGAAAGAGGAGGCAAGACTATACAATAGAGAAAAAACAGTCTCTTCAACAAGTGGTACCGGGAAAACTGGACATTTACATGTGAAAAAAAAATGAAATTAGAACATTCTTTAAGGGATGTTATGTATATCACACATAATATCACACATATGTATCACATCATATGATCATATGATGTGACATCATATGTATCATATGTAACATCATATGTATCACACGTAAGGGATGTTATGTGTAACACACACCATATATGTGTGTTAAGTCTCTCAGTTGTATCCAACTTTTTGTGACCCCACAGACTGTAGCCTGCCAGGCTCTTCTCTCCATGGAATTCTCTAGGCAAGAATACTGGAATAGGTTGCCATTTCCTCCTCCAGGGGATCTTCCCCACCCAGGGGTCGAACCCAGGTTGCAGGCAGATTCTTTACTGTCTGAGCTACCAGGGAAGCCCCCTTTAACACCATACACAAAAATAAACTCAAAATGGATTAAAGAATTAAATGTAAGACCAGATACTCAAAGATCTTAGAGGAAAACATAGGCAGAATACTCAACATAAATCTCAGCAATATCTTTTTTAATGTCTCCTAGCAAAATGGACAGAGAAGGCAATGGCACCCCACTCCAGTACTCTTGCCTGGAAAATCCATGGACGGAGAAGCCTGGTAGGCTGCAGTCCATGGGGTCACTAAGAGTCAGACACAACTGAAGCGACTTAGCAGCACCAGCATCAGCAGCAGCATAATGGAAATAAATACAAAAATGAACAAATGGGACCTATTAAAGCTCAAAAGTTTTTCACAGCAAAGGAAACCATAAACAAACAAAAGACAACTCAGAGTGGGAAAAAATATTTGTAAACGATGCTACCAACAAGAGATTCACCTCCAAAATTTATAAACAGCTCACGTGGCTCAATATCAAAACAAACAACCCAAACAAAAAATGGGCAGAAGACCTAAAGAGACATTTCTTCAGCCAAGAGGCACATGAAAAGATGCTCAACATCACTAATTATTCAGTTCAGTTCAGTTCAGTTCAGTCACTCAGTCGTGTCTGACTCTTTGCAACCCCATGAATCGCAGCACGCCAGGCCTCCCTGTCCATCACCAACTCCCGGAGTTCACTCAGACTCACGTCCATCGAGTCAGTGATGCCATCCAGCCATCTCATCCTCTGTCATCCCCTTCTCCTCCTGCCCCCAATCCCTCCCAGCATCAGAGTCTTTTCCAATGAGTCAACTCTTCGCATCAGGTAGCCAAAGGACTGGAGTTTCAGCTTTAGCATCATTCCTTCCAAAGAAATCCCAGGGCTGATCTCCTTCAGAATGGAATGGTTGGATCTCCTTGCAGTCCAAGGGACTCTCCAGAGTCTTCTCCAACACCACAGTTCAAAAGCATCAATTCTTCGGCGCTCAGCCTTTTTCACAGTCCAACTCTCACATCCATACATGACCACAGGAAAAACTATAGCCTTGACTAGACGGACCTTTGTTGGCAAAGTAATGTCTCTGCTTTTCAATATGCTATCTAGGTTGGTCATAATTTTCCTTCCAAGGAGTAAGCGTCTTTTAATTTCATGGCTGCAGTCACCCTCTGCAGTGATTTTGGAGCCCAGAAAAATAAAGTCTGACACTGTTTCCACTGTTTCCCCATCTATTTCCCATGAAGTGATGGGACCAGATGCCATGATCTTTGTTTTCTGAATGTTGAGCTTTAAGCCAACTTTTTCACTCTCCATTTTCACTTTCATCAAGAGGCTTTTGAGTTCCTCTTCACTTTCTGCCATAAGGGTGGTGTCATCTGCATATCTGAGGTTATTGAGATTTCTCCCGGCAATCTTGATTCCAGCTTGTGTTTCTTCCAGTCCAGCGTTTCTCATGATGTGCTCTGCATATAAGTTAAATAAGCAGGGTGACAATATACAGCCTTGATGGACTCCTTTTCCTATTTGGAACCAGTCTGTTGTTCCATGTCCAGTTCTAACTGTTGCTTCCTGACCTGCATACAGATTTCTCAAGAGGCAGGTCAGGTGGTCTGATATTCCCATCTCTTTCAGAATTTTCCACAGTTTATTGTGATCCACACAGTCAAAGGCTTTGGCATAGTCAATAAAGCAGAAATAGATGTTTTTCTGGAACTCTTGCTTTTTCCATGATCCAGAGGATGTTGGCAATTTGATCTCTGGTTCCTCTGCCTTTTCTAAAACCAGCTTGAACATCAGGAAGTTCACGGTTCACGTATTGCTGAAGCCTGGCTTGGAGAATTTTGAGCATTACTTTACTAGCGTGTGAGATGCGTGCAATTGTGCAGTAGTTTGAGCATTCTTTGGCATTGCCTTTCTTTGGGATTGGAATGAAAACTGGCCTTTTCCAGTCCTGTGGCCACTGCTGAGTTTTCCAAATTTGCTGGCATATTGAATGCAGCACTTTCACAGCATCATCTTTCAGGATTTGAAATAGCTCAACTGGAATTCCATCACCTCCACTAGCTTTGTTCATAGTGATGCTATCTAAGGCCCACTTGACTTCACATTCCAGGATGTCTGGCTCTAGATGAGTGATCACATCATTGTGATTATCTGGGTCATGAAGATCTTTTTTGTACAGTTCTGTGTATTCTTGCCACCTCTTCTTAATATCTTTTGCTTTATTAGGTCCATACCATTTCTGTCCTTTATTGAGCCCATCTCTAATTATTAGGGAAATGCAAATCAAAAGTACAATCAGATATCACCTCACACCAGTCAGAACGGCCATCACCAAAAGTCTACAAACAATAAATGTTGGCGAGCAAGTGGAGAAAAGGGAACCCTTCTACACTGCTGGTGGGAATGTAAGTTGGTACAGCCACTATAGAGAACAGTGTGGAGGTTCCTTAAGAAACTAAAACCAGAACACATGTATGATTCAGCAATCTCACTCCTGGGCATACAGTCAGGGACAAATGTGGTTCAAAAGAATACACCCCAATGTTCTCTGCAGCACTATTCACAATAGCCAAGAACCAGAAGCAACCTGAGTGTCCACAGACAGATGAATGGACAAAGAAGCTGTGGTACGTATATACAATGAAATAGTACTCAGTCATTAAAAAGAATGAAATAATGCCAATTGCAGCAACATGAATGGACCTGGAGATTATCATAGTAAATGAAGAAAATCAGATTGAGAGACAAATATCATATGATATCACTTATAAGTGGAATAAAAAAAAAGATACCAATGAACTTATTACAAAACAGAAACAGACTCACAGACTTAAGAGAAGAAATTTATGATTATGGGGGAGGGAGCAGGAGTGGGGGTAGGGATAGATTAGGAGTTTGGGACAAACATGTACACACTGTTACATTTAAAATAGAAAACCAACATGGACCGACTGTATAGCACATGGATCTCTGCTCAATACTCTGTAACAACCTAAATGCAAAAAGAATTTTTAGAAGAACAGATGCATAATACGTATAACAATCACTCCACTGTACACCTGCAACTAACACAACACTGTTAATCAAATCTACTCCAATATAAAATTTAAAATTTTTAAATAATAAAAGTACAAGAAATAAACAAAGTGCATTCTCTGACCACAGTAAAAGTAAGCTAGAAACAAAGAGCAAGGGACTTTGCTGGCAGTCCAGTGTTTAGGACTCCCTGCTTCCACTGCAGGGGGAGAGTGTTTGATCCCTGCTCAGGAAACTAAGATCCTGCAAGCCATGGGGCCCATCCAAAAACACCAGCTCTTTGCAAAGATTAATACAATTTATAAAATCTTTGTAATATGCATGCAAAAACTGAGAACTACCAGTATAAAAAATACAAAATCAATATCAGGAATAAAAGTAGGGAAAATACCAGGCAACTACAGGTATTAGAAAGATCATAAGAGGATGTAAAGAAAACCTTATGCCAATAAATTTGAAAGTTCAGGTAAAATGGACAAATTCTTAGAAAAACACTTACTAAAAAAACACCAATACAGTATACTAACGCATATATATGGAATTTAGAAAGATGGTAACAATAACCCTGTGTACGAGACAGCAAAAGAGACACCGATGTATAGATCAGTCTTATGGACTCTGTGGGAGAGGGAGAGGGTGGGGAGATTTGGGAGAATGGCATTGAAACATGTATAATATCATGTATGAAACGAGTCGCCAGTCCAGGTTCGATGCACGATACTGGATGCTTGGGGCTGGTGCACTGGGACGACCCAGAGGGAGGGTATGGGGAGGGAGGAGGGAGGAGGGTTCAGGATGGGGAACACAGGTATACCTGTGGCGGATTCATTTCGATATTTGGCAAAACTAATACAATATTGTAAAGTTTAAAAACAAAATAAAATTTAAAAAATAAATAAATAAATAAAACATATATACACACACACAAAAAAAAAAACACTAAAAAAAACTTCCTAAAACACAAAAAGAAATAAGAAATCTAAATAAATCTATACCTATTACAATAAATGAATCCATATTTTAAAGCTTTCCCACAACAAAATTTCCAGACACAAATGGTTTCCACCAGTGAATTTTTAGAGAATAACTCTAAAAAGGAGTCAGAACTCTCACAGAACTCTTCAGGAGAACAGACTGAAGAATTACTTCTTAACTTGTTTTATAAGTTCAGCAAAACCTTCACGTCCAAACCAGGCAAGGACACCACCACAATAGAAAATTACAGGTTAATCTCTCTTGTGAACAAAAACACTCCACCACAAAACATTAGCAAGTGAAATCCAGCAAATATATGCAAAGGATAATATGCCACAACTAAAGTGAGTTTATTAAGTAATGCAAAGTTAGTTTAACACTCAAAATATAAATGTAAAAGTAAAACAAACAAATAAATATAACAAAACAGATTCACAGATACAGAGAACAAACTAGCAGTTACCAGTGGGGAGAGGGAAGAAGAGAGGAGGAAGATAGGAGTAGGGGGATTAAGAGGTGCAAACACTGTGGATAAAATAAATAAGCTCTAAGTATAAGTGTTACATTGTACAGCACTGGGAATATAGCCAACATTTTATAACAACTATAAACGGGGTATAATCTATACTCTACAAAAATTTTGAAACACTATGCTATACATCTTTATCATATAATATTGTAAACCAGCTATACTTCAAACTTTAAAAAGATCGTTCAAAAAGAAAAAATCAATGTAATTATCATATTAACAGAATAAATATAGAACAGTCATATGATCATCACAAAACAGGGAAACATTTTTATCTTTTTTTTTAATTGGAGGATAATTTCTTTACAATGTTGTGTTGGTTTCTGCTGTTCAACAATAGGAATCAGTCATCAGTTTATATATATAAAATTTCCCCTCCCTCTGAAGTCTCCCTCCTTCCTCCCATCCCACCCCTCTAGGTCATCATAGAGCACAAGGCTGGGCTCCCCAAAACAGGAAAGCATTTGATAAAACTCAGCACCAAGTCATGATAACAACCTGGCACACTAGGAACAGAAGTTAACTTTCTTAATCTGATATAAAAATGTCTATGTAAGCCCTACATCAAATAATGTATTTAGTGGTGAAAGATAGCTTTTTCTCTGAGATTAAGGAACAAGATAAGGATGCTCACCATCACCACTTCTATTAAACATTTTAAGAGAGCATAGCCAGTGCAATAATACTGGCTATTAAAAGGATAAAAAGTATAAGGACTGGAAAGTAAGAAATACAACGTCTTTATTCATAGAAAACCTACTATCTACAAAAATCTAAAAACTATTTTATAAATGAATTTAGCAAGGTCACGGAAATAAAGTCAACAAATAAAAATCAACTATATTTTTACATCCTAACAGCAAACAATTACAAAGTGAAATTTTAAAATTCCAGTTACAGTAACACAACTATATATTACCAGTGACATTATTTTTTAGAAGATTTATAATGCCTATATCTCAGTATTTCTGCCCTTAAAGAGGTCAGTTAATGCTCAGCTCAAACTCATTGTTGTAGACTACTCTAATTTTTTTTAAGAATAAGAAAAGTAAAATTGAATATACGGTATCCAAAAGTTTTAATGTTTGCTGAAATTCTTTTAAATTATTAAAGAGGTAAAAATAAAGTCATTTGTACACTCTAACATGTGTGTGTGTGTGTCAGTTGCTCAATCGTGTCTGACTCTTTGCAACCCCATGGACTATAGTCTGCCAGGCTGCTCTGTCCATGGGATTCTCCAGGCAAGAATACTGGAGTGAGTAGCCATTCCCTTTTTCCAGGGTATCCTCCTAACCCAGGGATCAGACCGGGTCTCCTGAATTGCACGCAGATTCTTTACCATCTGAGCCACCAGGGAAGCCCTACACTCTAACATACATATATACAAATATAAAAATATCCTATATTTCCTTGTTTAGCATCTCAAGATAAAATTTAAAGATAAAATAATCTACCTAACACAATTAAACAATAACTATATGTATATATCAACAATAACATAAAAGAGAAGTAAATAACAAAACAATATGGATTTCAATATACAAATACTCAAGCAAGATATAATATTCATACCCATACAGGTACATATGAGACAGGTATGTTGTATTGATGTCTCAAACCAATTGGTGCTTTGGGCAAGTGATTTTTCTAAACACAATTAAGTATTAAATAAAATCTTTCCTTGCTTTACACAGCATTTTTAATCCTGGAAATTTCAGTGCAAATGTAAAACCAATAAATATGTTCTAGGCTCAGAAAAGTATAGAGAGTTTTTCAACTTACCTCTTCAGCAAAACATCTGAAAATTGCACAGGACCCAGGAATAATTCATCATTAAACAGAACAATCAGGAACATTGCCAGCCATCGAGCAGTTCCAGTTTCTGCCCAGGGAATGCTGCTAGAGCCCCTTGCATATTTCTAGTATGTTCTACAGGAAGCACATAACGACTGGAAGCAGTATCGTGTGCATTTGAGAACCACTGACATAGTCCAGGCTCTAAACCCAGCTTTATCTCATGCTAGCCATGAAAGCTGAAAATTCATTCAACCATGTATAGATCACCCCAACCAACATACATCATTTGCCTAACCTACACAGTCCCAAGCAGCAAGGACAAAAATCTTGAAAGAATTGAGTTTTCTCTAAAAGTATCACTTTTTCTAAAAATAGTCATGGTTGTTAAAACACACACACACACACACACACACACACACACACACACACAACATTAAGGGGGTTTCCCTGGTAGCTCAGCTGGTAAAGAATCCACCTGCAGTGCAGGAGATCCTGGTTCGATTACTGGGTCAGGAAGTTCCCCTGGAGAAGAGACAGGCTACCCACTCCAATATTCTTGGGCTTTCCTGGTGGCTCAGATGGTAAAGAATCTGCCTACAATGTGGGAGACCTGGGTTCAGTCCCTGGGTTAGGAAGATCCCCTGGAGGAGGGCATGGCAACCCACTCCAGTATTCTTGCCTGGAGAATCCCTATGGACAGAGAAGCCTGGCAGGCTACCTTCTATGGGGTCACAAAGAGTCGGATATGACTTGAGTGACTAAGCACAGCACTGATTTCATTTTGAACTGCTGATTGGGGAATGAACACCATAGTCTTTTAAATATTTAGGGTTTAGAAGTCTGGATCTGACAATATTCAAACTCCCAATCAGATTCTGTAATAACTTTCAGTAAAAAATCAAAATCTGTCAGGAAAGAGTGTGCTCTAATCCCAGTCTTACCGTGTTACAATGTCACGCATAATTTTATTTGCTCACAAAATGTCATGCTTGTTATTTTGAAATAAAACATAGAAAAAAAATGAAATAAGAACTACTTACCCTAAACTGTTGTAGGAAAAAAAATGTTTCCACTCAAATTTTCAAACTCTGCACTATTCTTTTTTATTTCTGTTTCTAAAATCTTGTTGTACAAAATACTCAGAGAACTTAAAAGGAAAATTTGTAGCTGAACTTAAGAGTTAAAATGCCTATTTTCCAAATAAACACAGTCTAGAAAATTATGCAAAAGCCAGCATTTTCTACAGTTCACATTTCCCTTTTTATAATAAGTAAATTAATCCAGCAATAAATAATGCTAAAAATTTTATTAAAAATTCTATTTTCCCATGCTACTTACTCTCAAGCCCTTGCACACCACGTGAATGATTTTGAAGATAAAATGAAGATAAAAGGTCTGCCACTTACTAGCTATGTGTCCCTGCACAAATTCTTAATTCAGTTCTTTACACATAAAATACCTCCAGCCTTGCAGTGTTGTGACAATGTGTAAAGCACCTTGCAGAGAGCTTTTCACATATTACTTGTTCATTAAATAGGAGCTATGGTTGTTATTATTATAATTAGCTGTCATGTTTGCCAATACCTAGTCATTAACTCATTCAACTATTTTCTTCTGAGTTGCCCCATACAAAGTTTTTTCCTGGCTTGCAGAGCATTTTGAGATGTTGGGTAAATGCTATACAATGCTGTTTGTGTTTAAAAGTCTCATCAGACTGTCTTAAGATGTACTTAAAAGAGGAAAAAGAAAGGCATTTATTAAACCACAGCTCAACATTTAGAGAACACTAGTCACGTGATGGCAGCTTATAAAAATTCTGTTTCTGCCTACCAACATTCTGATGATTTATTTGTCCCTGTCAGTTTCTTGAGATTTTACCTGGTTCTTGTTTTCAATCTTTTCAAGGACAGCTAACTTCCAAACAAAGCACAACATTTTGATGGTTTTCCTGTGGTACTTTTCAGCACAAAGACTAATTTTTAGATATTTATGTTTCATATTTAGGTCACCAACTGGCACTTTGGAATCTACAAATAGCTCTAGTGGTCTGGTTACCATGGTCACAGTTTCTCTTTAACATGCTCACACACTCCATCTCACATCTCACATTTAACTGGTCCTGTCAACACACACCCATCTCCCAGCCCTGAAAGGATTCTTTGATCTCTAAGAAGTTAGCTTGTGAGGGACTTAGTGGAAACAGAATGATTCATAACCTATTTGGGATCTCATACCCCTTCAAAATTTTGAGGAAAAACTACTGACATTCTCATCATACACAAACAAAAGTGGACATGCATATAAAACCACATTTCACAGACTTCTTGACAAACTAGGAAGCTATGATTGATTTCAGTGTTTCTCAAACTCTTTTGAATAAGATTTGCAATAAGAAACAGATCTGACATTAATACAGCCCATATCTACATAAACATAAATACCTAAAACAGAAGTTACAGGAAACAATTATTTACACTTAGCATACACAATGGTTTCTGATATTTTCTATCCTATTACATTTTTCTACAAGGTTGCTTGAGATTCACTAAATTGCTTTCTTATGACCCACAACCTGAAGAACAGTGCTCTGGTCTAACATCACTCCATTTTCGATATAAGAAAATAGATCCAAAAAGTTTTGTGCTAGGTCACTAATGAGTTAAGTGACAAAACAAGCAAGAACCTAACCATTCTCACTTCCAACCAAGGCTTTTTCCAAAATAAAGTGGAACAAAATTCTAAATACCGTTGAAGTTTAAAGCATCCTGATACACTTGAGAAACTGAGAGTGTTTCCTTTCCAAATGATGGTAAATATTAACCTAACCTGAGCCTCCAGCTCAGTCTTAATTTTTTCTAAACCATGCCTCTGGCCTAGCATGACAGATAAGCACATTTTTTTTCTTTCCAGAAACCTTTCTCCAGCTACTGAAAACAACACATGAAAGGCCACCATTCTCCTGAGTTCATTTAAAATATTTTAAACAAACACACACATGTTTTATTTGTCCATGAGAGCCTGGCTTACAAATAGCAGTGGGCAGGTCCTCTTTGATTTACCAGGGACATGCAAATCTCCCCTCTCAGGCTGTTTAGTTAAAATTTAAACATCAAAACCAGAGATGGATATGTGGACATGAATGATCCAGAGCCTATTAGACCTAAATCTACAAACACCAGCTACCCCGGCTCCTTTTAAAGCCTCAATAAGAGAAAGTGAGATGGTTTAAGAGCCTTCCTTACAAACAGTGTGATAGATTAAAATACCAGCCCCCCTACCCGCATCAGGCTGTGTGTTTTTGATTTGTTCGGTTGGTAGGTTTTTGTTTATTTTTAATATGGAACAAACATCACTGTCTATTACAAGTAAGACTGCACGCCAGAAAGTGTTGCCGAGAACTGGGCTGAAGAAGGCCAAGCAAGCAGTCCTGCGCACGGTAGAGTCAGGAGGATTGGGGCCTGTGCGGGTCTCACTGATCACGCAAACAACTCATCTCGGGCGTTGGGGAGGGTCGGTGGTTTCGAGTAACCCGCCCGGAGTTGCGTGCCACGCATCAGCTGGGCATCCAAGCCCTGTGCCCAGAGGCAAAGTGCTGCGGTGTACTTAAAGCACTCGCTCTTGGAGGAGAGAGTGGAGTGCAAATTGCTGCGCAGAGGCTTGGGGTGAGATCAGCGAACGCCTGCTGCGGGCGGAGGGCGTTGGTGGGGTGGGCCGCGATGCAGCAGGCAAACCCTAAAATTAGCGCTGGGGAGGCTGGGGCTGGCCCAGGTGGCGCGATGATGGCGCGGCGGCTGTTCTGGAGCTTTACCCGGGAGCCTTGCTGCCTGCATACCCTGCACCTTTCTCCTGCACCCAACCGGGAGCAGCACCTACGCAGCACCAAGGACGGGCTTCCTTCCTGGGAACAGGATTGGGGTACGCCCTGTAGCCTCCCGAGCCTTGAGTTCTAGAGCTCCTCCCCCGTTTGCGGAAGAAAATGTAAGGAGCCTCGGAATTCAAAACCTCAGTATGCTCCAGAATCGTTGTTGAGCTTAATATTTGTCTGGCTCACTTTAGAGACCCCGGTCCTTTCCTGAATTTTCCTTTAAATCCGTTCTGTCTTCCCCCATGCCTCAACAGAATTGGGGGATGTAGGGGGAAGGTGCTGGGGGAGGGCCCAGGGATCTAGGGACAGAGGCTAGGGTTGGGGTGGGGGGAGAGTTTGCATCTGAAAATCTCTCTGCAAGATAAACACTTCTGAAGGTCAGTGACAGCTCCCCGTTGGATCCTCCTGAAAAGGTGAATCTTCATTAAAGGATTCTTGGCCCACATTTTTCTTGAGAGCCCAGACTGTAAAAAGTCTGCAGTATTTCAGATATTGCAATTCCAATAATGTATTGAAGACCTATATATTAAGTACTGTGAACACTCTTGAAATAAAAGCATGCTATTATAAGGAAATTTGTGAAATGTAAATATGTGTTTCTCAGCCAGGATTAAATGAAGAATGCAAAAATGTTGTTATATTTAGTAGCACAAAAATGGATAACTGAATGACACAATATTTGGAAACCAGAAACCAGTTAATTTTAAAAGTCATGTTTATTATATAACTAGACTTTTTAAATAATATATGCACACTAATTTTAAACCAGCCATTTAATATACACTCAGTATGTCCATGGAGTGACCTCTTAACCCTAGCATCTTTTAGCCTTCCCTCTGCAGTCAGCCTCTTACCTTTATTTTCAGAATCTTTCATTCTCTCCCTCCTGCCTCTGCTGCAAAGGAGCAGGAAAGTCCGGCTGATTCTGCAACTCTGACTTTAGATCTGTCATTCAGACAGTCAGCAGTCTCGGGGACAAAGTCCCCCAACGGAGGAGCACCAGGGCTCTGATAATTGCATGCAAGTCAGTGTGTTGGGTTATAATTTTGCTTATACTGAAGCGGAAAGGATGGAGATGAAGGCAGACGTAAACACAAATTCCAAAACATGGCATGGAACTGGATCTGGAGCCTAGGCTTGCCATTCCTTGCAGTAGGTTAGGGCACTGTTTAGTGCCTCCTTCTCTCCAGAGAGATTTGATTCAAATTGAAAGGGGAATGTGTGTGCCATGCACCAAGCTTATCCTCAAATGGAGACCTTCATTTTGGAGGTGGATTAAGAGCCCTGTGCCATTTCTTCTTACATATTCATTCATTCAGCAAACATTTCTTTTACCTTTCTGTGGACCAGGCTCTGTGCCAAGTACTGGGGATAAAACAGTAACAGAACCAGCCCCAGTCTTCAGGCCACTCACCAGCTGTTACAATGCAGCATACAGTGCCATACAATGACCTATATCTGCTGTATGGACCTAGATTATTGAACCCATTTCACCCAGGCGTAAGTTGGTACTCAAGGCTTTAAAGCCACTGGATGGCTGAGACAGAAATGATCTGTGGAAAGCCAGACCCAAGACCCCTCTGTTAGATAGCCAGGAATACTCAAGCAAACCTTTTAATCATCCAGTTCCAGCTTACTTTCAATCATTACATAGCTCCAATTCATCCCTTCATTCATTCACTCAACAAATGGTTATCAGTGCCAGGCACAACTCCACCTGCTAATGACTCAGGAGTGCAGGAAAACAGACCAAGTACCTGCTCTCCTGGCTGTCACATTTGGGTGGGAGGCTTCAGACAGGTCATAAACAAATAAATACAAACATATAATTAATGGCAGTGAATGCTGTGAATAAAACTGAAGCATGATAATAAGGTAAAAGAGGTGCTTTTTAGATAGCGTGGCCAGGGGAGGTGCCACTTAGCATACTTTTGTGGGAAATGGATCAGAGTTAACACAGTCCCTTCCAAAAGTCTTCACTCAGAAATTGTTTTAAAAGTTCTGAACTCTCACAACCTCCTTAGCTCCAAGTGCACTCACTAATGGGCAGTATTTATTCCCCATTATACAGATTGGTAAACTGATATTCAGAAAGATTAACTGACCCAATCCAGGCCCTCACTAAGTTGGAAGAACAACAAAAAGAAAGACACCCTTTGCCATACAGCAGAAACTAACACATCTTTGTATATCAACTATAGTCCAATAAAAAATTATTAAAAAAAATAAACCAACCCATTGCTTTCATCCCCAGTACAATACTGACATGGAAGTTTTGCTGGAGGGAGGAGAGGTAAGAAGGTGAAGGCCTATCTCTACCACTATTACCTGAGTTGTGTAGGGCAGGTGATTTAACCTCTCTGTCATCAGTTTACTCATCTGTAAAGTGGGGCTAATCATTCCAGCCCTGTGTATATTCCAGGCTGTTCAGGAGATCAAAAGAGAGAATAGACATGCCACTTTGTAAACCAAGTTCTATATAAATATAAAGTATAATTATCAACATACTTGGGCACATTAAGAGAACTAATTGCTAGTATTTACCTGCTCATTACTGCAGCCCAAGTTAAACACAGCTATGGAGCAAAAGCTTGTCATGGCCACTAGGGGTCCTGGAGTTGACTGCTGCTGCTGCTGCTGCTGCTAAGTCGCGTTAGTCGTGTCCGACTCTGTGTGACCCCATAGATGGCAGCCCACCAGGCTCACCCATCCCTGGGATTCTCCAGGCAAGAATTCTGGAGTGGGTTGCCATTTCCTTCTCCAATGCATGAAAGTGAAAGTGAAGTCACTCTGTCGTGTCTGACCCTCAGCGACCCCATGGACTGCAGCCTACCAGGCTCCTCCGTCCATGGGATTTTTCAGGCAACAGTACTGGAGCGGGGTGCCATTGCCTTCTCCAAGAGTTGACTGCTAGCCGCCACAATTTAAAGACTCCTCCAAAGTGTGGGGTAATTTTATTTTTTTTTCCCATCCTTCCTTGACAGCGCATAATAACTTTATGCTCATCTTTGAAAAAAAGGCCAATGAGAAAAATCTGCCTTCACTGGAATTCCTCACTGCCCACCAAATGGGCCAGGCTGGCCCATAAATCACCTCAAAGAAACAGGCATCTCCATCTCCAAGGACCAAGGCCAGGGCAGCCAAAAAGTGCCCAGTTCAGAGCTCCTTTAGGGGCAGATAGGGTGAAGAAGGAGGTGCTAAGAGCCACCATCCAGGTACTCTTTCATCCAATAATATTCATTATGCCAGACACTGCTCTGAACACAAAGAATAACACAGTGTTGAACAGAACATTCTGTTCTTAAAGAGCCTGTGGTCTCAGAACAAGAGCTTTCCACAAGGCTTGCTGATTTACTCCATTAGGCCAAGGCTTGGGGTTGAATAGGACAGCAGAAGAGGCCGGGTCCAAACACAAGCTCTGCCATTTCCTGGCTCCTGAGGTAGCTGGGATACGTTCCTGCGCCTCTCTCAGTCTCTATTGCCTGATCTGTAAGATGCAGACAATAAGGCACCTACTTCCTAGGGCAGGATGAGGCTCAAGTGTGCCTCTTTCTTCCATTTCCTTCCTTTTATTTTTATTATTATTTTTTTTTTTTTAAGAAAAACGCTGTTATCAGTTCGGACGTAGGCAGCAACCCAGGACTGGGGGGTTGAGACCCTCCTCCTCTCAAGGGAGCACAAAAAAAAAAAGAAAAAAGAAAAAAAAAAAGCCCCTCCCCTACAGAACCCACAACGAGAATCCTCAGCCTCGTAAAATGCAAAAATGTCTAAGAATATTTATATATGTACCATTTTTTATAAATAAAGCTGGTCACTCAAGTAAGTCAGTGCATGTCAAGTACACAGCACAAAACTATGACGCATAAAGGGAGGGCTCCATAAATGCTGTTAAGACTAGTATTATCACCTACTGATCTGGATCAAGCATACCCCTCAGCACCTCAGTTTCCTCTTAAAATGAAGAAAATGATAAACAGCTAATATGGCTATTGTGAGAATTACATATCAGGAAAACTATATAGCCCTGGCATACAGGATCAGCTCAAGCCCTGCCAGGCTCACTTCAGGCCCCTTTTAATCAAGCAGGTTTTCCAAGAAAAAAAAAAACTAAAGCTGGGAGGATTGAGGAAGAGGGAGAGGGGCTGGGATTCATATTAACAAGGAAACAATTTTCTTCCCAAGAGTGTGGTCTTTTCTAGGGTTACATGCATTTTACTCAACACTGTATTTTGAAAAGTTTCAAAATACAAAAAGTTGAAAGAATTGCATGGCAAACATTTTCAAGTATATTTACTAAATTTGCTTTATCACATATATGCTTATCTTTCTATTCATCCTTACTTGATTTTTTAAATTAAGTCAAAAGAGATCTGGTCTTCTTCAGATAAAACAAGTCTTTATTTTCCCTCATGATACAGATTTTACAGAAGCATTAGACTGTTTGATTCTGTGGCCATTCTAAGCAGTGTTTGGTAATTCTCAGAAGTCTTATCTGGCCTGCAGTAAACAAGGATGTGGCCACATCAAGGCCACACACAGTTGAGGAACAAGGATGAACTCAAGTCTTGGAGCTTTCCAGAACAAGGCAGTGTCTCTGGCAGATCCTACGCTCCTATTAAACTGGTACCAACAACCATTAATGGAAATGACGCTCCATCTCAATAACCAAGTTTAGGGAAAGCGTCAGGCAGGCTCCACTGGCCACAAGTCCCTTCACAGCTCTGCCCAGTCCTTGTCTTCTCAGATGCCACTTCTGAGTCATTAGACTGGTGAGTCATCCCCAGGGAGGGAGGCCATCTTGAGAGCAAAACCAAAAAGAATTTTCAAGAACAATGAGTGACACCCTGAATTGAAAGAGAATAAGGCTTTTCATTGTCCTAGCAAAATAACAATGAAAAAAAAAAAACATGCTGCTGTTAACACTGTGGGTTCAACTGCCCAGCTGTAAATTGTACTGAGAAGAAAAACTCAGCAAAAAAAGCTTTCACATTCCCTTGGAAATCTGAGAGCAAAAGAGACTTGGAGGCTATGTCTCAAATTAGGCAAACCTAATGATCTTTCAGTAACTTGCCTGGACCTCTTCTGGCTTAGTCATTCATTTCCCAAACATGGCAGGGTAGGGTGACAGGAGGGTGACTTCACCTGCACCACCACATTTTGTCCTCCCCCAGCCAAGCCTCTGTTTGGTTTGCTCAGCCACGAGAGAGATGTCTAGAGTGAGAAAACTGCTGCCTGGGAGTGGGTTTGTGATTAGGGGCACCGCAGAGGAAGGCAGCATGACTATAAGAAAAGCTGGGTGGGCTCTGATGAAGCCAAGCCACAAGGCAAGGGGAAGAGAATTCACACATGCAGTGCCTACTGTGTGCCAAGCACTCTTCTCATCAGCAGCACCATACATTTGAAGAGAACTTATTTGCCAAGCATGGCCTTTAAAGCAAGGACTTTCACAGCACACTGCCTAGGTTTGAATCCAAGCTTACTAGTTGTGTAACTTTGAATACGTTACTTACCCTTTTTGTGCTGCAGTTTTCTCATTCATAAAATAGACTGTAAAACAGGGTTATTGTAAGAACTAAACAAAATTAAAATATTCACATGTTTAGGACAAGAGCTGGCACACAATAAGCTGTGCAGCATGCATGTTAACACTTGCTGGTCCATCTCTATTTTGTAATTTTTTTTTCTGGACATGCCGCAAGACGTGCAGGATCTTTGTTCCCAGACCAGGAATTGAACCTGTGCCTCCTGCAGTGGAAGCAAGGAGCCTTAACCACTGGACCACCAGGGAAGTCCCAGCCCATCTTTTTCAGATGAGAAAACTGAGGCAGAAAGAAGAAAGGAGACTTGCTGAAGGACACACAGCTACATGGTGGCAGAACCTGGATACTGCCTGTCATTGACTTCTCACAAACCCTGGGAGGGAAGTGACATCCTCTTCCTTCTATCAGTGAGAGCCTGGAAGGCAGACAGCTTAGTAACCTGCTCATCACACAAGCTGGCAAATAGGAGAGTTAAGATTGAAAATCCCACATTCGCTGTCTTTAAAGCCTTTGCACATCCCACTAGGCTGTTCTCAAGCATTAGCGTACATCAGAATGACTGCTGGGGTTGGTTAAGCATAGGCCGCTGGGACCTACCTCCAGAGTTTCTGATTGGGTAGCTCTGTGGTGGGGGGCCAGGGATTGGCATTTCTGACAAGTTCTGGAGAGACTGTTGCTGCTAGTCTGGAGCCTGCATTGCCTACAATCAGGCACCTGTATGCAGAACAGAGAGTAGAAGGGATGGGGCCCAAAGGTTATGGGTCCCACCCCAGCAAAGGCTTGGTTACTCTCCTGGGCCTAGCAAACATACTTTGCATTTACATGGTCCTTTGATAGTTATGATCTCATCTGATCTTTCCAACATCCCTACGTAGTGATCATTATCCCCATTCATTGTGATTTGTTTGTAGGGACATATGGTTAAGAAAATGGCAGTGAGAGCATAAACCACAGGTCACCTGACAAGTGTTCTGTTCTTCCCTCCAAGTAACTGGTCCTGGAAACACTACCTGCTGATGGAGACTGACTCCAGTTCCAACTTGTGACTTTACAAAGAATAACTTCAATTCAGGCAAGGGCACTTCGGCCCACCACAGTTTGTGGGAGGTAATTTCTGGTGGGAAGAGCATAAGACCCATTTTCTACCATCATTTCAAGGACTAGGAAAGTCTACTGCTCACAAAATACTTCCACCAACTATTTGCTCCCTGCTTGATAACCTAAAAGCTTTGATATTTGACTAAAATGTGATTCTCTATAAAAGATGAAAGCAATTTGGGGGGTTAATTTCTACTGGAGCACAGCTTGCATGGTTAGTATAGTTTTTAAAGTTGCTTGGACATATAAGCCAATAACTCATTAGTATCTAGAATATTTCAAGAACTCCTATAAGTAGATAAGAAAAAAACAAACCCCCAAGAAAAAAATGGGAAAAGACATAAACAGGCATTCACACATGTCTTAGTCACATATGGCCAATATTCATATGAAAAAATCCTCAGCTTCATTATTTGTCAATATAATGACTTTGTCAAATTCAATATAAAACAACCAGGCAGTACCACTTCATACCCATCAAAAAGGCAGACATCACTGAGTGTTAGCAAGGAAGTAAGGAATCGATATATATATATATCCTAGAGGATTCAATTATTACTTATCCATTCATGTATTGTTACCCAATAAATAAATAAACATATTTACATTCATCTTCTACATTCAGGATACAATGTTAAGCTGAAAAGATGCCAGGGATTCACAGAAGCTATGCTACTTCTCACCTGTAATCTCCTGGTGGAAAAAAAGGGGGTAAGGGGAGAGAAGGATACTGACATGGAAGGCCTTCCAGTTGGCCCAGAAGGGACTGCTGCCCCTAAGGAGCTTCCAGTCATGTTTCACCCCACCACCCACTGAACTTCCCATATTTGGGGTGTGATCATATGGTTGAATATCTGGACTAAAATTAATAAAAATAACCACCACCTGTGAGCTACTATGTACCAAGCACTTTATATACATTAACCCATTTAATCATCACAGTAACCTAAGACAGGAATATCATTCCTACCTTACATATGATAGATAAATGAGCTTTAGAAAGATTCAGCACCCGGCCCAAGATCACACCATTTATTAGTGTGCCACTCATCAGTGGCAGCTTTAAATCACAGTCTGTCTGGCACCAAACCATATGATTATAGATGCCCTAAGTGATGTTGACATCATCATGAGAAATTCAGGCCACCTTTAAGGAAAATTTAATAAAATTTGGATATGGATTTCACTCATTGCATAATATTCATTCATTTTACTTCTTCCTTCTATGAGTATAGATATTGGAACATGTTTATTTTGTCTGACGTGGAAGAAAGGAAGCTGTGTGGATAACCAGGCCTAAAACGGCCACACACCAGTCCTATGAACTTCTGCAAGTTACCCAGTCTCTTGCTTCACTTTCCTCATCTCTAAAATGGGGGAAATAAATACCATCCATCCTCCTTCTTTCCAAGGTTTGTTAACATCTAAACAAGATCTCATAGTTGAGCTATTCTGTAAACTGTAAAGTATCATATAAGACATTTTAATGGCCTCATCTCCAGGTTGGGGTGGGGGGAAATAGGGAAATACAGTGATCAGCCAAGATCCTACTGAAGAAGAGAGGTGTGGCATGGCAGTGGGCCCTGGGAATCCACGGGTGAAGTCTAGGGTGGGAACAGAGAAGAGGAGAGGGTGGCTGTGTACACAGTATACACCTGGGTTTAAAAACTGTAAAACTAGAAAACTTATCCTCACCCAATTCACTGCAGTGGGAATATCGGTTTATTCCTCTTTTGTAAAACATTCACACAACACCCGGAGTAACATTATGCATGTAAGTATCACTAAAGCAATACTTGTTGCAATTCCCAATCTATTCAACTACTCAGGCAAGCTAAAAAAAAGGGGGGGGGGGTCAGCTTTCAGACCTACTAAGTTTCAGCAACCGTTTGATACAAGGGGAAAGGAATTTAATTGGCATACTGACTAAAAGTAAGAATACATCCTTTGAAAGCTCGCAAGATGACAATGCCAAGCCACAGAGTCTCCCTAACTTGAAAAGCTTGTTTCTAACACAATAAATAAATATTTGAAAATTGTTTTTGCCCTTTGTCAAATTTCTCTTTAGAATGCTTACTATGTGCCCGCACTTTACAATTATTAACTCATTAATTCATTTAATCTTCCAAACAACCCTGGGGTGGAGTGACAGGGCCCTGGTGCAGCCTGCCTCTGGCCCTGGTCGGCCATTTTAGAGCTCAAGGCATGTTAGCCTCGGAAGAAGAATGCTCGGAAGAAGAATGCTCACATGATGGAAACAGATGAAAAGGACAAGACAGGACACACACACACACAAGCAAACAGGTATCTTAAAAGTACCAAATCCTGACTTAGCTTGGTGGGAGATGCAAAGATGAAGCGGATGAGAACTTGCCTACATGGAACCTATAACAGCAGATGAACAGTGACGAATGCCCTATGGATGACAAAATTCCAAAAGAGAGGCTACAGGTGGCATGAACCCCAGGAAAGGCTTCCCAGAGGAGATGGCATTTGTGCTAGTCCTGAGGGATGGGTAGGAATTGGCCAGGCTGAGAGACCAACGCATGGCCACTGCAGATAGAGAGAACGCAGTGAGCCAGCATATCGGATCAGGCCCCTGTGCTCAGAACATGCCGGCAACGTGCAGTGCCTTCCCAGCTCACTTGGAATAAAATCCCAACTCCTTGTCACATCCTACTCAGACCCTGAGCAGGCCCTGTCTCCCTTACTTTCCCCTTGCTAAGCTCAGGCACTGGGATGCTTTCCACCTGTTATTGCCTCTGGCAGGATGCTCTAACCCTGGCTCCATGCTGGAGTAACTCCGGATCAGTCTTCAGGCTCCACTGCAATGGCACCGCCTCAGAGACCCTCCCTGGCCACCTTCCATGTAAGCCAGGGCCCCTCTACCTTTTTGCCTTTCCCAGCAGATGATCTGATTCCTGCCAAGTACACACGGCAATTTGTAATGGGGATTTTTACCGGTCTGACGTGTGTAATGTCGGTTCCCCCTCTGGAAGTAGTTCCATGAACTGCGGCCTTGTCTATTTGGTTCTCTCCTGGCCCTGACACACTGGGGAGCTCAATAAACATTTTGGAATGAATGAAAGCAGTAAGTCAGGGATTGAATACATGTGAGTGAAGGCCTAGTTGAGGACAAGGTAGAATGTGTTTGGGAAATAGGTAATCGTTACTAGAGTGTACATGATAACAGGTTGGAAAGGGGGTGGGTCCAGATAGGGAGGACCTCAAACGCAGACCTGGATCGGATTAATTCCCCCAAAGGGTACTGCATTGCAGGTGCGGGCCAGGTGTTCGGGGGTGGGGGATACAAACTGTTTCTCCGAGGCACCCCGGATTCTCTCTGCTCAGAGCCAAACGGACACACAGGGACTTCTTCGGGAAATAAACAAGCGGCAACCACCTGAGCCAAGGGGAGATGCTCAGGGGTGGAGGGGGATGGAGGGGCGTGAAGAGAACTGTCTTTGAGCGACCCCGGGGGAGCTCCGGTACTGGTCTAGTCCCTGCGGCCAAGGGTCAGGGTGGAGGGTCGCCCAGGCAGGGCCAGACATCCAGGCGGCGTCGCCCCCGCCCGTGGGCCCCAGGGAGTTCAGGGGGGTGAGTTGGGGGCCGAGAACCCAGCGGGAGATGCCACCTACGGCCTTCGGGGCCACCGCAGCCCCCCAGCAGTCGAAGGCCGGCGCCCGCGGCGCGCAGTAACAGGTCCCGCGGCCGCGCCCACACTCACCCTGCGCAGCCTTGGAAGCCGAGCGCGTCCGCCAGAGCCGCCGGGTCGCCTTCCACGGCCGCAGCGAAGAAAACAGCCTCCGGCTCTTCTTGCCGCTCTTCTCAGTTGCTCCCATCTGTGCGCCCGCACCCCTCCCCCGCCGCCCGCCGCCCGCCGCCCGCCGCCCGCCGCCGCCCGAGGGTCGCCTCCCGCTTCCCCGGCTGCCGCGCGTCTGCCAGGTGCCCGGCCGTCGCGGGGGAGGACGCGGCCTGGGGGGGAGGAGCTTGCGGTCGGGTTGGGGAAGGGGGCGGGGGATGGGGTGGGGGGGGCACCGCGCTAGCGCCGAGCTTGAGGGCGCTGTCGGCCGAGGCGGGGGCGCTGCCGGGATGCGCCAGCCCGGGGGAAGCGCTCAGCAGCTCACGGCTCAATGCTTGTCATTCGTCCTTGATTCCGGAGGTGTCGACAGATTGCCCGACTACAGCTCGGCATCATTAATTAACACAAAAACCCCTGGAATATGCGCTGATTTTTATCCCCAGATTACAAATGAGAAGATTGAAGCTCCGAAAGGTCAGGTAATTGACCGGGAGATCACAGTCTCTAAACCATACAGATTCCTAAGTCCTCGGCTCCAACTGCATTTGTTCATTCCTTTCTACTTCCTCAGGATGATTCCACGTTATGTTCGAATTTTTTTTTTAAGTGTGATAGATATTCCTGTTTTCTTCATATAACAGATTAAGAATCACCTGTTTTTCTCTCTCTTTTTTAAGAACCTAGTCTATGTCCAGGGACTTTTACACACATGCCATTAAACCTCATAGTACCGCTGTGGGTAGGAAGCATTTACCCATTTGCCAGATGAGGAAACTGAAATGTCAGAGCTGAGGTCGCCCAGCCTTCTCACCACTTTGTCTCTGGAGTGATTTTGCTTGCAGTTGGGGGAGTCCAAGAGAAGAAGAGCAAAACCAAGATTACTTAACAGGGCCTGGCTGCAATAGTAATAGCTCATGTGTATAGAATGCCTTTCATGTGTCGGGTTTTGCATACTTTATTTAACTCTCCCAATGATACTCATGGCAGAGAAATTATTAATATCTATGCTTAACAGAGGGCTTCCCAGGTGGAGCTAGTGGTAAAGAATCCACCTGCCAGTGCTGGAGAAACAAGAGTCAGTGTTTGGTCCCTGGGTGGGGAAGATCCTCTGGAGTAGGGAATGGCAACCTATACCAGTATTCTTGCCTCAAAAATTCCATGGGCAGAGGATCCTGGCAGGCTACAGTCCCTGGGGTGGCAAACAACTGGACAGGACCGAGCACATATATCCATATATACACTTAACAGATGGGGGAAACTGAGCATCAGAGAGGTCAGGTTACATATATAAAGCCTTAATAAAGTTTCTATGTTAGGCTGAATCATGCCATTTTTGTAGGTTCAAACAAAAAGCTCAATTTATTATAGGATAGTTTCACCAAATGATCAAAATTTAAATAACCAAAGGAGGCAACTGATAACTCAATGCATCTAGATGATACACTGAGAAACATATATATATATATATATATATATATATATATATGTTTCAGGACTTCCCTGGTGGCCACCTTCCATCCCTGAGTTGGGAAGATTCCCCTGGAGAAGGGTTTGGCAACCTACTCCAGTATTATTGCCTGGAGAATTCCATGGACAAAGGGGCCTAATGGGCTACAGTCCATGGGGATTGCAAAGAGTAAGACACAACTAAGCAACTAACGCTTTCATTTTTTTCATATATGTTTAAGAGTCTTTGTCAGTGATAAACTGTTGAAGTTGATTTTATATTGGTAAGAAAATATCCAAGTTTTAGAAGATACATACTAAGATATTTAGGAGTAAATAGTCATGATACATTTAATTTTCCTTCAAGTGCTTTACCAAAGAAGTTTCATATATATGTTTGCGGAGAGGGGAGAAGCAAATGATAAGGCAAATACAGGAAAATCATAATAATACATGAATCTGTATAAAGAGTATATTGGTGTGCTTTGTACTATTCTTTATTCTTGCAACTTTTCTGTAAGATTTCGATTTATTCCCAGGTGAAAGGGTAAAACAACCTTTGTTGCATAGAAAAAGAAAATAAAGTGGGAAGACTCACTGTACCTGATATTAAGGCCTACTATAAGGCTATATTTATCAAAACAATGTGGTCTTGCCAGAGGGATAGATGCATAGATCAGTAAATAACTCGAAAAACAGGCCTATACATGTATACCCAACAGATTTTTGACAAGGATGCAAAAGCAGTGCAATGGAGGACAAACAGCTGTTTCAACAAATAAGGCTGAAGCAAATGGACATGCGTTGGCAAAAAAAAAAAATTACCTTGACGTAACCTCACACCTTATATGAAAGTCTAGAAAATGGATTATAGACTTAAATGTAGAATTATAAAACTTCTAGGGACAAATAAGAGTAAATCATCTGTGATCTGGAATACAACAGAGAGGTATCACCAAATGCATGATCCATACAAGAAAAGGCTGATAAATTGGACTCTATAAAAATTAAATACTTTTGCTCTGTGAAAGACCCTTTTAAGAGGATGAAAATACAAGCTACAAAATGGACAAAAAATCCTTATCCAACAAAGGACTAGTATTTATAATATATAAAGAATCTCAAAACTCAGCATTAAAAAATCCAATTAGAAAACGTGCAAAGGGACTTACTTTCCTCATAGTTCAGAGGTTAACAATCCACCTGCCAAAGCAGGGGACACAGGTTTAATACTTGGTCCAGGAAGATCCCGCATGTCACGGGGCAACAAAGTCCATGTTCCATAACTACTGAACTTGCACTCTAGAGCCCATGCTCTGCAACAGGAGAAGCCACCACAATGAGAAGCCTGCATACCACATTGAAAAATACCCCTGCTGGCTACAACTATGGAAAGCCCGTGCAACAGTGAAGATCCAGCACAGTCAAATATAAATAAATTTAAAAAAAATTTAATTGGAAATGTGCAAAAGACTTGAGCAGATATTTCAGTAGAGAGGATGGACATACAAATGTCAAATAAGCACATGAAAAGCTACCCAGAACCATTAGCTATTAAGGAAATACAAATTAAAACCACAATGATATATTAGTGCATACATGAAGATCTTTTTTCTACAGTTCTTCTGTGTATTCTTGCCACCTCTTCTTGATATCTTCTGCTTCTGTTAGGTCCATACAATTTCTGTCCTTTATCGAGCCCATCTTTGCATGAAATGTTCCCTTGATATCTCTGATTTTCTTGAAGAGATCTCTAGTCTTCCCATTCTGCTGTTTTCCTCTATTTCTTTGCATTGATTGCTGAGGAAGGCTTTCTTATCTCTTCTTGCTATTCTTTGGAACTCTGCATTCAGATGCTTATATCTTTCCTTTTCTCCTTTGCTTTTCGCTTCTCTTCTTTTCACAGCTATTTGTAAGGCCTCCCCAGACAGCCATTTTGCTTTTTTGCATTTCTTTTCCATGGGAATGGTCTTGATCCCTGTCTCCTGTACAATGTCACGAATCTCATTCCATAGTTCATCAGGTACTCTATTAGATCTAGGCCCTTAAATCTATTTCTCACTTCTACTGTATAATCATAAGGGATTTGTTTAGGTCATACCTGAATGGTCTAGTGGTTTTCCCTACTTTCTTCAATTAAAGTCTGAATTTGGTAATAAGGAGTTCATGATCTGAGCCACAGTCAGCTCCTGGTCTTATTTTTACTGACTCTATAGAGCTTCTCCATCTTTGGCTGCAAAGAATATAATCAGTCTGATTTCGGTGTTGACCATCTGGTGATGTCCATGTGTAGAGTATTCTCTTGTGTTGTTAGAAGAGGGTGTTTGCTATGACCAGTGTGTTCTCTTGGCAAAACTCTATTAGTCTTTGCCCTGCTTCATTCCGTATTCCAAGGCCAAATTTGCCTGTTACTCCAGGTGTTTCTTGACTTCCTACTTTTGCATTCCAGTCACCTATAATACAAAAAAGATCTTCATGTCCCAGATAATCACGATGCTGTGATCACTGACCTAGAGCCAGACATCCTGGAATGTGAAGTCAAGTGGGCCTTAGAAAGCATCACTATGAACAAAGCTAGTGGAGGTGATGGAATTCCAGTTGAGCTATTCCAAATCCTGAAAGATGATGCTGTGAAAGTGCTGCACTCAACATGCCAGCAAATTTGGAAAACTCAGCAGTGGCCACAGGACTGGAAAAGGTCAGTGTTCATTCCAATCCCAAAGAAAGGCAATGCCAAAGAATGCTCAAACTACTGAACAATTGCACTCATCTCACATGCTAGTAAAGTAATGCTCAAAATTCTCCAAGCCAGGCTTCAGCAACATGTGAACCGTGAATTTCCTGATGTTCAAGCTGGTTTTAGAAAAGGCAGAGGAACCAGAGATCAAATTGCCAACATCCGCTGGATCATGAAAAAAGCAAGAGAGTTCCAGAAAAACATCTAGTTCTGCTTTATTGACTATGCCAAAGCCTTTGTGTGGATCACAATAAACTGTGGGAAATTCTGAAAGAGATGGGAATACCAGACCACCTGACCTGCCTCTTGAGAAATCTGTATGCAGGTCAGGAAGCAACAGTTAGAACTGGACATAGAACAACAGACTGGTTCCAAATAGGAAAAGGAGTACGTCAAGGCTGTATATTGTCACCCTGCTTGTTTAACTTATATGCAGAGTACACCATGAGAAATGCTAGACTGGAAGAAACACAAGCTGGAATCAAGATTGCCAGGAGAAATATCAATAACCTCAGATATACAGATGACACCACCCTTATGGCAGAAAGTGAAGAGGAACTAAAAAGCCTCTTGATGAAAGTGAAAGTGGAGAGTGAAAAAGTTGACTTAAAGCTCAACATTCAGAAAACAAAGATCACAGAATCCAGTCCCATCACTTCATGGCAAATAGATGGGGAAACAGTGGAAACAGTGTCAGACTTTATTTTTCTGGGCTCCAAAATCACTGCAGATGGTGACTGCAGCCATAAAATTAAAAGACGCTTACTCCTTGGAAGGAAAGTTATGTCCAACCTAGATAGCATATTCAAAAGCAGAGACATTACTTTGCCAACAAAGGTCCGTCTAGTCAAGGCTATGGTTTTTCCTGTGGTCATGTATGGAAGTAAGAGTTGGACTGTGAAGAAGGCTGAGTGCCGAAGAATTGATGCTTTTGAACTGTGGTGTTGGAGAAGACTCTTGAGAGTCCCTTAGACTGCAAGGAGATCCAACCAGTCCATTCTGAAGGAGATCAGCCCTGGGATTTCTTTGGAAGGAATGATGCTAAAGCTGAAACTCCAGTACTTTGGCCACCTCATGCAAAGAGTTGACTCACTGGAAAAGACTCTGATGCTGGGAGGGATTGGGGGCAGGAGGAGAAGGGGACGACAGAGGATGAGATGGCTGGATGGCATCACTGACTCGATGGACGTGAGTCTGAATGAACTCCGGGAGTTGGTGATGGACAGGGAGGCCTGGTGTGCTGCAATTCATGGGGTCACAAAGAGTCAGACACGACTGAGCAACTGAACTCAACTGATTAGAATGGCTAAAATGAAAAATAATGATAACACCAAATGCTGGTGAGGATGCAGAGGGAGAAACTGGATCATTTATACATTGCTGGTAGGAATATAAATGGCGCAGCCACTTTGGAAAATAATTTGGCAATTTCTTATAAAACTAAACTTGGGCTCCAAAATCACTGCTGACTGTGACTGCAACCATGAAGTTAAAAGACACTTGCTTCTTGGAAGAAAAACTATGACAAACCTAGACAGCATATTAAAAAGCAGAGACATCACTTTGCCAACAAAGGTCCACGTAGTCACAGCTATGGTTTTTCCAGAAGTCATGTACATATGTGAGAGGTGAACTGTAAAGAAGGTCAAGCACCAAAGAATTGATGCTTTCAAACTGTGTGCTGAAGAAGACTCAAGTCTTGAGAGTCCCTCGGACAACAAGGAGATCAAACCAGTCAATCCTGAAGGAAATCAACCCTGAATATTCATTGCAAGGACTGATGCTGAAACTCTAATACTTTGGCCACGTGATGTGAAGAGCCGACTCATTGGAAAAGGCCATGATGCTTGGAAAGATTGAGGGCAAGAGGAGAAGGAGGCAACAGAGGATGAAATGATTGGATGGCATCACCAACTCAATGGACTTGAGTTTGAGCAAACTCAGGGAAATAGTGAAGGACAGAGAAGTCTGGCGGTTCATGCGGTTGCAAAAAGTGAGACATGACTTGGCAACTGAACAACAGCAACAAATAAAACTAAACACAACTACCATAAGACCCGACAATTACACTCTTGGGTACTTATCCCAGAAAAAAGTGAAAACTTATGTTCACACAAAAACATATACAACAATGTTTATAGTAGCTTTATTTGTAATAGCCCCAAACTAGAAACAACCCAGATATCAGATATCCTTTGATGGGTAAATGGTTAAACAAACTGTGGTATATCCCTGGCAAGAAATGCTAAGCAATAAAAAGTAACAAAGCTAGTGCTACAGGCAATAAGCTAAATGAATCTCCAGGGAATTATGCTGAGTGACTAAAACCAATCCCTGAAGTTACATACTATATGGTTCCATTTATGTAGTATTCTTGAAATGGCAAAAATTATGTAAATCAGAGACAGATCATGGTTGCCAGGGATGAGGGAGGTGAGTATGGCTATGAAAGTACAACAAGAGGGACTTTCCTGGCGGTCCAGTGGCTAAGATTCTGGGTTCCAAATGCAGGGACCCTGAGTTCAATCCCTGGTCAGGGAGCTAGATCCCACAGATGCTGCAACTCAGAGTTTGTGTGCTACAACTAAGACCCAGCACAGCTAAATAAATTTAAAAAGAAAATTTTTTTAAGTACAGCAGGAGAGAGAGACCTGTGGTGATGGAACTGTTCTGTATCTTGTCTATATCAGTGTCTATACTGTGATATTAGACTACAGTTTTGCACAATGTTCCCACTAGGGGCAATGCATAAAGCTGTACATAGAATCTCTGTATTATTTTTTACAACTGCATGTGAATCTACAATATTTTTAAATTAAAAGTTTCATTTTTAAAAAATGACAGGTCTGCAATTCATATAGTTCACTCTAATGTCTAAATCGTGATTGAACCAAGATTCCACCAAGGTCCACACCTTCATGGCCACACTAGGCTTTCTCTTGACTGCTGGCTCACTGTGAAAAGCCAAGGATCCGCTGCTAGGTTCCAGGGAGGAGGGAAGGAGGACTCGGAAAGGTCACAGGAGCATGGAGACCCAGGTCAGTCAGGGAGTGTTAAACGACTCTCTTGGGTTTGTTTTTATTTAATGTATTTATTTGGCTACGCCACGTCTTAGCTGTGACACATGGGATCTTCCTTGTGTTAACTCAGAATCTTTCCTTGTGGTGCTCAGGCTACTTTCTAGTCGTGGCACGCTGGCTCCAGAGCACAGGCTCCGTAGTTGTGGTGCATAGGCTTAGTTTCCCTGACATATGTGGGATCTTAGTTCCCTGACCTGGAATCACTGGAAGGCAGATTCTTAACCACTGGAGCACCAGGGAACAAACAGGATTCTCCTGTTTGAAATGAGTTCCTTGGAGGTAAGCGACACTGTGGAAGTAATTATGGGCCAGATCTATTCTGTTCTTTCTTGAATCCAAAAAGAGTAGGAAGATATAAATATGAAATAAAGAAGGGAGGTGGGAGAAACCACGAAGAGGGTAGAAATCAAGAGGTATCCTCTCTCTTAGCAATGAGCTGCATTTTTCTGTACATCAGCCTTCATTCTCCATAGCACCTAAAGTCTAAACAAATAATTCCTTAGAAGAAATGATCTAATGAACAAAGCTACTTAGAAATAGCAGACACGTGCCAGCAACTCACACCCTAGAGAAGGGTTACCTCTGCTCCTTGGACTTCTTACTTGGCCTTGGGGTTCAGTTCAGTTCAGTGCAGTCGCTCAGTCATGTCCAGCTCTTCGCGACCCCATGAATCGCAGCACGCCAGGCCTCCCTGTCCATCACCAACTCCCGGAGTTCATTCAGACTCACATCCATCGAGTCAGTGATGCCATCCAGCCATCTCATCCTCTGCTGTCCCCTTCTCCTTCTGCCCTCAATCCCTCCCAGCATCAGAGTCTTTTCCAATGAGTCAACTCTTCGCATGAGGTGGCCAAAGGACTGGAGTTTCAGCTTTAGCATCATTCCTTCCAAAGAAATCCCAGGGCTGATCTCCTTCAGAATGGACTGGTTGAATCTCCTTGCAGTCCAAGAGACTCTCAAGAGTCTTCTCCAACACCACACTTCAAAAGCATCAATTCTTCGGCACTCACCCTTCTTCACAGTCCAACTCTGACTTCCATACATGACCACTGGAAAAACCATAGCCTTGACTAGACGGACCTTTGTTGGCAAAGTAATGTCTCTGCTTTTGAATATGCTATCTAGGTTGGTCATAACTTGCCTTCCAAGGAGTAAGCGTGTTTTAATTTCATGGCTGCAGTCACCATCTGCAGTGATTTTGGATCCCAAAAAATAAAGTCTGACCCTGTTTCCACTGTTTCCCCATCTATTTCCCATGAAGTGATGGGACCGGATGCCATGATCTTCGTTTTCTGAAAGTTCAGCTTTAAGCCAACTTTTTCACTCTCCACTTTCACTTTCATCAAGAGGCTTTTTAGTTCCTCTTCACTTTCTGCCATAAGGGTGGTGTCATCTGCATATCTGAGGTTATTGATATTTCTCCCGGCAATCTTGATTCCAGCTTGTGTTTCTTCCAGTCCAGCGTTTCTCATGATGTACTCTGCATATAAGTTAAATAAACAGGGTGATAATATACAGCTTTGACGAACTCCTTTTCCTATTTGGAACCAGTCTGTTGTTTCATGTCCTGTTCTAACTGTTGCTTCCTGATCTGCATACAGATTTCTCAAGAGGCAGGTCAGGTGGTCTGGTATTCCCAGCTCTTTCAGAATTTTCCACAGTTTCTTGTGATCCACACAGTCAAAGGTTTTGGCATAGTCAATAAAGCAGAACTAGATGTTTTTCTGGAACTCTCTTGCTTTTTTCATGATCCAGCGGATGTTGGCAATTTGATCTCTGGTTCCTCTGCCTTTTCTAAAACCAGCTTGAACATCAGGAAATTCACGGTTCACATGTTGCTGAAGCCTGGCTTGGAGAATTTTGAGCATTACTTTACTAGCATGTGAGATGAGTGCAATTGTGCGGTAGTTTGAGCATTCTTTGGCATTGCCTTTCTTTGGGATTGGAATGAACACTGACCTTTTCCAGTCCTGTGGCCACTGCTGAGTTTTCCAAATTTGCTGGCATGTTGAGTGCAGCACTTTCACAGCATCATCTTTCAGGATTTGAAATAGCTCAACTGGAATTCCATCACCTCCACTAGCTTTGTTCATAGTGATGCTTTCTAAGGCCCACTTGACTTCACATTCCAGGGTGTCTGGCTCTAGATGAGTGATCACACCACTGTGATTATCTGGGTCGTGAAGACCTTTTTTGTACAGTTCTTCTGTGTATTTTTGGGGTAAGGACACTTAAATCTAATCCTGAATACTCGAACCATCTGCAAAATACTAGTTATGTCCCTCCCCCTCATGGCTTACTATTTTAATCACCACCACATCCACCCCCATTCATTAATGGAATTTAACCAGACGACCTAGAAGTTTCCTTCCAGGGCTTCTCACCATCCTTCCCTGCACTTGTCCCACTGGTCTTAGAATACTGCTAAGCATCAGTAACCCAAGTTGGCCTGGCTTGGAGACTTACCTTTTCTTCTGTTCTTTGGCATATCCAGTGGATTATAGTTGCTCCTTGGAGGGGTACATTTGCTTGCTGCTTAGATTCACAAGTCAGGACAGCATGAGAGAGACATTCTTCAGCTTGCCCTTTTAGTCCAAATGTCATGTGATTTCATGACACCCCTCCAACTTGGAGCTGGAACCAGGTCAAAAGTCTCTGGCTCCCAAAGTCACAGACTGCTTCAGGCAGATCCAGTGGGAAGCCTTATCTGCAGTCCCTGGAGCCCATGCGGAAAGAATTTAGTCTGAGAGAAGATCTTCCACCCTAGTAGAAACACTCAAGTGCCCTGGGCACATTCATGAGCACTAGCAACATAGAATTTCTTTTCAAATGTCAAAAGTGCAAAACAAATGTTGGGCATAGGACAGAAAGAAAAGAACCTCCCCCAAACCCTGAATTTCATTCATGTCATTGGATTTACAAAGCTAAGTCCAGCAATGCTCAAAGTTGATAGGATACAAGATTCTATGTGTGTATGTGTGGAGAGGGGGCTAACAGAAAGGACCTACACTTCCCAGCTAGGCAGAGCTGTGTGAATCCTGGGTCTGCCACTTACTGTATATGTCACCTTATCCAACTTGCCTAACTTCTCTAAGTCTCAGTTTCCCCATCTGTAAAATGGATTTAGTAAATAGTACCATATCACAACTCACAGGGTTGTGATATGTTTTATTATCATATATAAAGAATTGAATAGGCTCAATGACAAGAAAGGAGCTTATTATAATACTATGTCCATTTAGAGATACAACAGATAAAAAAGAACAGCATCTTCTTTCACAATTAATAAGTGTGTGTGTGTGTTTGTGTGTGTGTGTGTTTGTGTGCATGAGTCTCAAGAGAGAGAAATGAAATGATTGATTCTTGGTGAAGATCACATCCTTCAGACTTCATAATTTAACTCTATGTCTGTCTTCTTTTATGTCTGAAGTGTCCTGTTACTCACCCTTCCTTACAGAAAGTTCCAGAATGCAAACTAAACTGTATAACCTAAAAACATCTCAGGTGCCTTTGGAACCACTGGGCGCTGTTTCACGTCACCCCAGTGGCAATGCCAATAGGACCGTTATTAGCCCAGGAAACAATTCAGAGCAGTCTCCACTTTACACTCATTTTTCAATCTGAAGTTCTGAAGTTCATATTATATTGAAAATAGGTGCTTAAAAGTCTTTCTCACTCTACAGACTAGCGCTCTCATTTTTGCATCTGACTCCTGACTTATTAATCACAAGATTCTCCACGCCCAGCACAGACTTGGTAAAGTAGAGGTTCTCATCAAATGTATACTCATTCTGGTTTTGGTTTACATCAGAACCAAAGGACTTTATTGCAGGGGAGTGGTGATCGTGAAGTAGTCCAGAGAATGTTGTTGTTTAGTTGCTAAGTTGTGTCTGACTCTTTGTGAACCCATGGAATGTAGCCTACCAGGCTCCTCCATGGAAATCCAGGAAATCCTCCAGGAAATCCATGGGATTTCCCAGGCAAGAATACTGGAGTGGGTTGCCATTTCCTTCTTCAGGGAATCTTCCCAACCCAGGGATCAAAACTGGGTCTCCTACAATGACAGGTGGATTCTTTGCCACTGAGGCCCAGGGAAGCCCACAGTCCAGAAAACAGGCATAGTAAAAAGTCATTACCACTCTAGGCTGGACTGACAGAAGGAGAAGACATTACAGTAGCCCAGGGATGGAGTCACTAGAGACTGGAACCAAGGAGATGCCCAGAAGAAACAGCCTCAGCAGAGATTTCAGGAAAATGTTTCCTGACCTGTAACACAATGTGCAGCCCCACATAATCCAGACATCCCACACTTGCAAGGAGTTTTTCCAGAAATCCTCCTTCTCTATCTCCCTTATGATATGTGGGATTTCAGGGCAGTGGAGAAGAGTGATTAACGTCACAGAATTGATCACTTCTGGGTAACTAGCTTCTGTGTGCCTTCGTTTTCTCCTCCGTAAAGTTGGGAAATTCGTATATATCTCGAGGGGTAAAAGTTGAAGAAGAAATGTGAGATTACATTTACAAAGCATCTAGGCTTGTCTGGCACAAAGCAAACATTCAAATTATGCTAATCCTCTCCCTCCCTTTTTAAATGACACAGAACATACTGTAACAAAAGGCTTTTGTATTCCACCCCTTTCTATTAGAGAAAAACTTTTGTGTGGAGACTAGAAAATCTGTCAAAGGGCAAGGGATCTTTCTGGAAATGTTGGCCATGGCTTAGAGTTTAACTGTATGCCTTGATGGATGGGAAATGAAATATAGGGTGAATGGTTATCTATAGATGCGTAGTTGGAAAGCCTTCAAGTAGAGAAGGGAAGGGCCATGGGAATGGCTGATGGGTTGAGGGAGGGTGACTTGAGGGGCCCTCCTCTTCTTTCTCCAATCTCCTTGTCAGAGACTTTGGTGAAAATGACAGTCCAATTGTGTAAATTATTTTTTTCCTCACGTCTTTCTATTTTTCTTTTTTCAAGCTTTCTATGTGTGGATCTTGTATAATAAGAAAGAAAAATTAAGCACCAACTTTTAGGTCAACTAACAAAGCTGACTCTATTGGCAAGGCTTTAAAATGAATGAGGGACTTCCCCGGCAGTCCAGTGGTTAAGACTCAGATCTTCTACTTCAGGGGACACAGATTCAATCCCTGGTCAGGGAAATAAGATCCCATATGCCAGATGATGTGGCCAAATAAATAAGTATTGTAGTTGCTGGTTAGTTGCTCAGTCATGTCTAACTCTTTTGCAACCCTATGAACTGTATGCAGCCTGCCAGGGTCCTCTGTCCATGGGATTTCCCAGGCAACAATATTGGAGTGGGTTGTCATTTCCTTCTCAAGGGGATCTTCCCAATCTAGGGATCGAACACGTGTTTCCTGCATTGGCAGATGGATTCCTCACCACTGAGCCACCAGAGCAGCCCTAAATAAATTAATAAATAATAAAATGAGTGGTAATAGGAAAATGGAAATAATATGGGTTCCACTGGGGATTCAGCTCTAACCACATGGGATGGTGGTGGCTGTTTCAAACCAGTCTCACCAGCTGGGTCTGCAATCCTGACATCTTTTGTTCTCCTGGAGAGTTCCTTTGCAACACTTAGAATTGTGGTGTAATGCCCTCAGGGAAGGCCTGCATGCTTTTAAATCTTAGAATGTGAAGATACTCCTTTTTTTGTTTGTTTGAGGTATGCTATGCTATGCTATGCTAAGTCGCTTCAGTCATGTCCGACTCTGTGCGACCCCATAGACGGCAGCCCACCAGGCTCTGTCGTCCGTGGGATTCTCCAGGCAAGAACGCTGGAGTGGGTTGCCATTTCCTTCTCCAGTGCATGAAAAGAGAAAAGTGAAAGTGAAGTCGCTCAGTCGTGTCTGACTCTTAACAACCCCATGGACTGCAGCCCACCAGGCTCCTCCATCCATGGGATTTTCCAGGCAAGAGTACTGGAGTGGGGTGCCATTGCCTTCTCCATGTTTGAGGTATAATTATAGTTAAAATTGGAGTTCTTAACTTCTCTTCTACTTGCTGTTAATCTTGGTTATCAAAGTATCAGTTTGCTTTTGTGACAGAGATGGGTGGTGCTCACCATATCCTCTTCTTCCTGGGCCCCAGCTAGACTACTTTCACAGCCTAACTTGCAGCTGGTCATGGCCAAGTGACTGAGTCTGGCCAAAGGAATGGGGAATAATGATGTACATCACTCAGAAGCCTGGCCTCTGACCGTTCTCACATAACCCTCCATGCTCTCTTTCTTCACAGATCAGCTGACTGGAAGCTGAAGATCCACTGACTGATTTTTGAAGCCCAGAGCTTTCAGAAGGAGGGAGCTGGGTCCCTGAATGACTGCGTGAAACAAATTCCTTCTGCTCTTCCATCAATCACATTGAACTGCAGTGTAAGCAAGGAACACCTTTGCTATGTCTGGCATTGAGATTCTGCAGTTGTTTGTTACAGCAGTCAGAGTACTCTTATAAATACCCCTACAGAGAAGGCATACTGGGGGAGAAATATCTAACTCTGAGTGGTATCCCTGGCAACATGGTGCCAGATGGACACTTCCAAGGAAGATTAGCTGGAGCTGCATATCACCATCTCCCAAGGGGCCACAAAAAGCAAATCAGATCATTGGATGTAACCTCTAAGGATAATTTTCTCTCAATTACATTTGCTGGCTTATGTTTCCCTCTTCCACGAATAATTACCTTGGCTTCTTATTTTCAACTGTGGGTTGTTAATGATGATGGAAGGACCTGAACGGGGTGGATACTAAAAGCTGTTACAAAATGGAGAAGGTTTTTGAATATTTCAGAGGGTTTGCTTCTGTGAGCTTGGCTTGAAATATTACATTGCCTTATCCTGTGATACTAACAGGCCTCCTTTAATTCTTTCTTTCATTAAACAATTACTTTGAACAAATATCCCACTAGTCCCTGATACAGTGGGATATAACTCTGAAAAACTGAACAACTGTGGTTCTTTTACTCAAGGAGTTTATGGTCTAATGGAGAAGAAAGACCTTAAATAACCAATTACCCAAACAGATAATCACACAAGTGGAATAGGTGCTATGAAGGGAAAGCCCAGTGTACCAGCAGTGTTAGAACATATAACGGTGGGGGTGGGGGTGTGGTGGCTAAATTCACTGAAAGGGAAACCGCTCCCTGAGAAAATGATGTGAACTTTAAGACCTGCAGGATGACCAGTTGTCCAGGGGAAAAATATATAAGGTATGGGAAGCAGATCTTAATGTAGGAGAACTACAACCTAGATAGCATATTGAAAAGCAGAGACATTACTTTGCCAACAAAGGTCCATCTAGTCAAGGCTATGGTTTTTCCAGTGGTCATGTATGGATGTGAGAGTTGGACTGTGAAGAAAGCTGAGTGCCGAAGAATTGATGCTTTTGAACTGTGGTGTTGGAGAAGACTCTTGAGAATCCCTTGGACTGCAAGGAGATCCAACCAGTCCATTCTGAAGGAGATCAGCCCTGGGATTTCTTTGGAAGGAATGATGCTAAAGCTGAAACTCCAGTCCTTTGGCCACCTCATGCGAAGAGTTGACTCATTGGAAAAGACTCTGATGCTGGGAGGGATTGGGGTCAGGAGGAGAAGGGGATGACAGAGGATGAGATGGCTGGATGGCATCACTGACTCGATGGACATGAGTCTAAGCGAACTCTGGGAGTTGGTGATGGACAGGGAGGCCTGGCGTGCTGCAATTCATGGGGTGCAAAGAGTCGGACACGACTGAGTGACTGAACTGAACTGAACTGACATTAATATTACTGATAATATTAACCAATGGTTTTATAATACTTATTATGGCTCAGGTAATACTCTAAGTACTTTACATATGTTCATACATTTAATCCTTTCAGCAATCCTATAAGGTAAGTACTATTATTATTTTCATTTTGCAAATGAAAAAAACTGAGGCATAGAAATGTTAATAAGTTGCTAATAAACAGCAAGGGAAGAATTTTCACTCCAACTACCTGGCTCCAGAATTTTGTACTCTTAGTCACAATAGTCTGCTGAGATTTGGTAGATTCTGGGCAGGAACACAGAAGACAGGCATAACTGAAACTTGGTGAGCAAAGGAGAAGATGGCACAAGGTAAAACAGTGAGATGGACTTGGGAATTCTTTCAGGGTAGGGCTTCCCTGGTGGCTCAGTCAATAAAGAATCCGCCTGCAATGCAGGAGACGTGGGTTCGATCCCTGAGTTGGGAAGATCCCCTGGAGAAGGAAATGGCAACCCAATCCAGTATCCTTGCCGGGGAAAATCCATAGACAGAGGAGCCTGGGTGGGCTACAGTCCATGGGGTTACAAGAGTCAGACATGATTTAGGGAGTAAATCACCACCATGGCATACACTAAGAGGTCAATAAAGTCCCCTAAAATTCTGAGCAATCTTGATCTTTATTTTCTCCACGTGAATTTGGTGACCCATGAACTTTGGGGGTCATGACCCTGGGGGATAGAGAGGTGGTCCTGCCCCATTAGCAGCTTGCACATCCTATCAGCCATGATTCTTCCCTATGGAGTTCAGTTCTTTCTTCTGGATAATCGGCCTGGGGGCCACCAGGACATCCTACCCATGGGTTCAATGTACCTGCTTCTTTAATTAGTGTTTTGCTCATGATGCCTGTGACTTCTCAGCCAGCCTGATACACCTCGGTGAGCCCAAGACAAGCTGACTTCATCTAACTCAGTACAATCATTATCCTTGTATACCCTCCTCACATAATTCACCCCTCTTGCAGTCAAGTACAGGAAATGCAAAAAAAAAAAAAAAAAATCAAAGCTTCTAGAGTTATTTTGTTCATTACAGCATCCACTAGACACATGTAGCTATTTGCCTTTACACTTAATTAATAACATTTGATTGAATAAAAATTCCTCAGTTGAACTAGCCACATTTATTTTTGGCTGCACCGTGCAGCATATGGGATCTTAGATCCCAGACCAGGGATAGAACCCATGCCCCCTGCATTGGAAGCAGGGAGTTTTAACCACTGGATCACCAGGGAAGTCCAAACTTGCCACATTAAAAATATTCAGTTATCTCAAGTGCCTTGTGGCTACTATATTGCCAGCATAGTTAAAGAACATAGTTAAGGTTTCTATTGTTGCAGAAAGTTCTATTAGACAATGTAGAAACATGCTTTATGCTTCTTGGGTTCATCTTAAGATCTGTAACCATAGCAGAGTGCATTTTATTCCAGAATCCATTCATAATACATGATACCCCATTCATATTCATAGATTATTCATCCTCATTCAACTAATGCACACTAATGTACACTGAACATCTACTGCTATCAGATTCTATACTGTATACTGAAAAAGGCTGAACGATCACGTTGTTAAAAAGTCTTAGATGACTAGAGCAAAATGTGTTTGAAATATGGATGCACTGGACTATCCCAATTTGGGGGGTTTGTAGGTAGACAATCAAACCTTGGGAAAGGTACTTAAGCACTCTGAGCCTCATAGCACTGTTGTGGGTATTAAATGAAGGTATTAAATATATGAAAAACACTTAGTAAACATTCAATAAATAATAACTGTTATTGTTCACATCATCATCATCTTCCCAGTTGACAGGCAACACAGTGGGAAGGCAACTCAGCCTTATTCATTTTGGGATAGTAATAAATGGTATAGGCCTTCTTTGTGTTGATCACAGATTACCCTCTTTATGACACTTAGCTCTGCAGTGGACTGTTCATTAGATATCTGAAGACTATGCCTGCTTATCCCCTCCCCACACTCAGCCCTGGGTCCTTCACCTACCTACCCCACTTCTCCAACTCCTCCTTTCATTTCTGAATATTTTCTTCTTTCACAATACTTTTCTAAAAAGTAGAACTCAGAACCTCTCCAGGTACTTCAGGTATTGCCCAAATACTATACATCAGTGACTACTAAAATGTGTGCCATGAGGAGGAATTCATTTAATAATTTTTTAACATTTAAAAAATTTATTTAAAAATCATTTATGAGGGTTTACTCCTATAACTGAATTTTGAAAGTTAAATACAAGGCTTAGTTCATATCCACTACACACTTGCACACACACATTTTTTATACAAGTGGTATCATAGTCTATGTTTTGTTCATATTTTTCATTAACAAGAAATCTGGAAATATCTCCAATGCTGAGTACAATATGATGCCTCCATTAATCTGAACACAAAACTGTATTTCTATTATGAGTGAAGATCCTGTTAGTTGTCTTTTTAGAGGGTGGAAGATTTTTTAACAGTAGATTAGGCTAGTATATAGTTACCTAAAATTTCAGAATTTTTTTCATAAAATTATTAAGCCAAGTTCCTCCCATTCTATACTTATGCAACTGCTGAATATTTTAAGCCTAAATGTAGGACTTGGCATTCATTTCCATTAAACTGCATTTTGTTGTTTTGACCTAACTTCAAGGTCTTTCAAAATCTTGAGTGCTTTATCCAAAGCCAATCCCTCCCACCTATAAATCTAATAAATATAATTTTACTTCCACTAAATCACTGCAGCATCTAAGGCCAAAAGCAGAGGCCTATAAAACAGATGTGACCTTGTTTCAAATACACAGATCTGCTTCCGCTGATTTTTGCAGGTGACTTGCCTTGGGACTGTGTGTTTAACCTGTCGCTTTCACCCTTCCTCCACTTTAGGTCTTCTTTATTATTTTTTTTAACGTTTATTTATTTGGCTGCGTCAGGTCTTGGTTGTGGGATCTTTCATTGTATGTGGACTTCTCTTTAGTTGTGGCACACGGGCTCAGTAGTTGTGGTACACTGGCTTAGCTGCCCCGTGGCATGTAGGATCTTAGTTCCCTGACCAGGGATCGAACCCACTACCCTGCATTGGAAAGGAGATTCTTACACACTGGACCACCAAGAAAGCCCCCTAGGCTTTCCTCTTTATATTTGAACCAAAAGACTGTCAAGCATGATAAATCAGCGAGTGATTCATTTACTACTCCTTAACAGATTTGGTGACAAAAACAAAATTCATTGCAAGAATTTGAAACAGCAGAGATAAAATAGAGTTTTATTTTATTTTATTCGGATTCTCCGAAGATTCCAATTGGAAATTAAATATAGATCAGAAACTCATTTGATGAATCCTTATTTATTAATCCTATCCATTAGGAGGGGATAAATGAGAGGTGACATCCGATCTGCTTATAAAAAGTCAGCCAACAAGGAGGGATTAAAAGGAGCATCCCGTACACATCACTTTTTCTGAACCTCTAGTTTGGAGTGTGTGGAGTCATTAGTGGGTTCACAAATGTCATTCTCTGTCACCTTCCAGGCACATAGCAAGGTTGCAGCTCCCCATTTTTCACAGCCTTCCCCAGAGGAAGTCACTCTCAATTGTTTGACATACCTTTCAAGATATTTCTTCTACATTTCCACATATGAATAAATATGAGTAAAAATATCACTATAAGATATTTAGAAATATCGACCAAATTCCTTTCTTTTTATTTTTTGTTTTCAAAATTGACAAGGTTTAAAAATTTTTTTTATTGGAGTATAGTTGCTTTACAATGTTGTATTTGTTTCTACTGTACATTAAAGTGGATCAGCTAAATGTATACCTATATCCCCTCTTTTTTGGATTTTTGGATTTCCTTCCCCTTTAGATCACCACAGTGCATCAAACAGAGTTCCATCAAATAGTGTTTTGCAATCAGAGAAGGCAATGGCACCCCACTCCAGTACTCTTGCCTGCAGTAGGCTGCAGTCCATGGGGTCGTTAAGAGTCAGACACGATTGAGTGACTGCACTTTCATGTTTTCACTTTCATGCATTGGAGAAGGAAATGGCAACCCACTCCAGTGTTCTTGCCTGGAGAATCCCAGGGACGGTGGAGCCTGGAGGGCTGCCATCTATGGGGTCGCACAGAGTCGGACACGACTGAAGGGACTTAGCAGCAGCAGTGCTTTGCAATAGGTTATCATCGGTTATCTATTTTATTCATAGTATCAATAGTGTATATATGTCAATCCCAATCTCCCAATTCATCCTATCACCTCCCTTCCCCTTTGGTATCATGTTTGTTCTCTACATCTGTCTCTATTTCTGCTTTGTAAGTAAGATTGTCATACCAATTTTTTTGGATTCCGCATCTATGCATTAATATACAATATTTATTTTTCTCTTTCTGGTTTACTTCTTCCTTTCTTGCTGTAAGTCTCCAGTTAAACAGCTTGGCTTTTTTGTGCTCACTGAGGGAAGGATGACAAAAGACAAGTATGGGTGTTGTGCGGGTCTTTCCTTGGCTTTGGTTTTCCAAAGTCTAAAACCCTTGGAATGAGGATGAATCTTAGAAAATTAAGGACAGCTCTTTCCTCCGCTGCCGCTAAGGTGCTCGGTTCTTCCGAGGAAGCTAAGGCCGTTTTGGGGTGAGGCCCTCACTTCATCCGGCGACTAGCACCGCGCTCGGCAGCCCCCACCTAGCACTCGCTCGCACCATGGCCTCCGTCTCCGAGCTCGCTTGTATCTACTCTGCCCTCATTCTGCACGACGATGAGGTGACGGTCACGGAGGATAAGATCAATGCCCTCATTAAAGCAGCCGGTGTAAATGTTGAGCCTTTCTGGCCAGGTTTGTTTGCAAAGGCTTTGGCCAATGTCAACATCGGGAGCCTCATCTGCAATGTGGGGGCTGGTGGACCCGCCCCAGCGGCCGGTGCTGCACCAGCAGGAGGTCCTGCCCCATCCACTGCTGCTGCCCCAGCTGAGGAGAAGAAAGTAGAAGCAAAGAAAGAAGAATCTGAAGAGTCTGATGATGACATGGGCTTTGGTCGTTTTGACTAAATCTCTTTAGTAACACATTGAATAAAAAGCTGAGCTGTTAAAAAAAAAAAAAAGAAAGAAAATTAAGGACAGAGGGATTGCTGACTCATCATTTCTTCTCCCTTGGATATTTCCCTGGGAGGAGGGGAGCAGAGAGTCTGAAAGAAAGTAGTGAGGACAGATTTCAGACAGTTCTGGAGCGAGAGTCTTGGTAGATTGCCTCTGAGGCAGCATTCTGAGATGTTGCTCGTAGACTGTCCAGTACCCTGGCAGGGAATAGAAACACCAAAACAAGTCCTGGGCCTGACAAATGGCTTATGTGCCCAGGAACAAGATGGAGCAGCAGCAGGGAGAAACTCTTGCTGACAGGATGGAAACACCCAGGGGACTGATGACCACAAATCAGGAGGATGGATATCTTGGCAGGTGCCTGTGTTGACAATGGACCTTGAGTATCAGAGGGACCAATACCCACCCCTATCTCCCAGTTCCTTGAAACTCAGATGCACCCCTGGAGAAAAGGAATGATAAACTTCAAATTCATTGAGAGTATATCTACAGAGTTGATATGGTGAGGATTCAAAATAGAAATTAGACCAAATTATAAAAATAAAAGAAGTTCCTTTTCTTGTATACCTGAGTAATGGACTTACTATCCATCACACACACAAACATACACATACTAGTTTTTATATAAATGGTATAATCTACAGTTGTTTATATTTTTTATTAATGGACTTCCCTAGGGGTCCAGTGGTTAAGAATCTCCCTGCCAATGCAGGGGACACAAGTTTCATCCTTGGTATGAGAAGATTCCGCATGCCACAGGGCAACTGAGCCCGCACGCCACAAGCACTGAAGCCCACGCACCCTAGAGCCTGTGCTCTGCAACAAGAGAAGCACCACAATGAGAAGCCCGCTCATCTCAACTAGAGAGTAGCCCCTGCTCACTGAAACTAGAGAAAGCCCGCATGCAACAACAAAGACTCAGTGCAGCCAAAAATAAACAAACAAACAATATATCTGGAAAATTATTCAGTGCATAATGGTCCATATATGGATAGACTATGATTTATTATTTACTACTGAACCATACCCTTACTGTAAGATATTCAGGTTGTTTCAAGTGTTTGCTGTTTCAAACAAGACTTCAACATATACTCTACATAATTTTGTGCACATATGTTTTCTGTAGAAAGGAGTCCTTGAAATAAATAGAATACAGGATCAAAAGACATGTGAATTTTTAATATTGATAAGATATATACTAGCAATTTGCCTTCCATAGTGACCCTATCGATTTGTATATCCTGTGACAGTATATAAATTTCCCTTTACATTATAACTTCACAATCCTGAATATCATTAGTTTTTTAAATTTTTGAGAGTTTGATAGTTAAAAGTATTTTTCATTGGTCACTTCAGGGTAATTGAAAAGTAAGAAATTTTCCTCCTCTTTCCAGCTTTGGCCAACCGGCATATCCCATTTTAGGAGATTAAGAAGCAGGGATTTCTTGGATTTCCCCAGGGGTCCAACAGTTAAGACTCCATGCTTCCAGTGCAGGAGGTGCAGGTTCCAGTTGGGGTACTAAGATCCCACATGCCGCACTGTGTGGCCAAAAAAAGTACAGACTTCTAAAAGAAACAAGTGATTAATCAGATTTCTAGTAGAATCTTACTTAAATATATCCTAATGTAATCCTGATTAACAATCTCATTTTTCTCAGATATAACACTTAATAAATTTAATGATGAAACTCTTTTAAAACTCATTATTAATAAATAATGCAGATATGGAATAATAGAGAATTTAGCTTCTTTTCAAGCATTCATGGAGAGTCACAAAGCTTGACAAAAGAATATTCAAAAGTACAGTAAGGTAGAAATCATACCCCCCAATTTTTTTTTCTTAACTTTAGGCCCCATTGTGCAGCACGTGAGATTAGTTCCCCAGCCAGGGATGGAAACCATGTCTCTACATTGGGAGCACAGACTCTTAACCACTGGACCAACGGGGAAGTCCAATACTAAAAAACAATTTGACCACAATGCAATAATACTATAAATTAATATCAAAATTGAAAAATCAAAAACCCTTCTGCATAGGATATGAAAGAAAAACTATTAAACAGCCTTTGTGTAAAGAGAATATACAAACAAAATCAAAAAATTTCTATAAGTACTATAATGAAAGCATTGCATGTCAGAATTTGTGAGATGCTGCTATGAAAATAATCAGAGGAAAACTCACAGTCTTAAACATGTATAAAAATCATAAAATGAACATAAATGAATTAAACTTTCAACTTAAACAGCTAGGGAAAAAATCAACAAACTGAATCAAGAATTCCAAGGAAGGAGATAATAAGGAGAAAAATATAAATCAATGGAATATGACATAGACACATAATTAAAATATCTTAGGAAAGAATCAGTGAAAGGAACATAGCTACCTTTTAAACTGCAGGAAATTTAAGAAGTCTTATTTATGGAGAAACATGAGACAGATTCCTTCTAAGGCCAGAAACAAGATAAAGGAATGTATTGTCTCCACTACTACTTAACACTGTTGGAAATATTAACCAATGCAGAAAGAGAAACAATTAGAAACAAAAGAGAAAATAATTAGAACTAAAAAAGTGGAAAATAGGTAAAACTATTCTTATGTACAGATATTAAACATGGAAGAACCAACAGAATCAGTATTATATCATAGAAATAATAAAAGAATTCCCTAATATAGCAGAATGTAAAACTGACATATGAAAATTAATAGCCAACTGTCTGTCAGTCAACTGCTTGCTACTGGTCTTCAAGAAAATAAGGAGCTAGTACCAGAATGTAAATCAGCTAGGCCACTAAATACGCTACTGAACTAGACTGGCAACTTTTTAAAAAGAAAAACTTCCTAGTACCTGAAGAACACAATGAGTTGATTTACATAATACAGAGAGTAGCACTGGGACAAAGCAGATAAATATATCAATGTGAATAGGAAATAAGATTTTCAGTTTGAGAAGAAAATATAAAATAAAAGAGGGTATGGAAAAATCTTGCAATGTTTAAATTTGAATTACAAACATCAGTATGAACTTATAACTTAAAATATATACATTTCTTAATTCTATCTAATGTCACCACAATGACAATGAGCATACTCGATGCCAGGGCCCTGGTGGCTTCTAAATACTCCATTATCCCACTGAAAGAGGCCAGAACTCTGTGGAGAATTGACTAATTCCAGGTCTTGGAAGGGAAAGTTGAGATGACACTGTGAAATCTTATGCCAACAATCAAGTAAGTATTCAAATACTGATGGAGCCTCATTAAAAAGAAACAAGAACAACTTGAAGAGGATCCTACTTGCCAAATTTGGGACAATTTGAACATGAGGAAATAATTGTTAGAGCTAAAAAGGTGGTTAGCAAGACATGAGGTTACAAGATGAGTACACAAAAATCAATTGCATATCTGTACTAGCAACAAACAATATGAAAATGAAATTAAGAAAAAAATTTCATTTACAATAACATCAAAAGAATGTAATACTTAGCAACAGTATTTTCTAAAAACCTTAGCAAAAGATATGTACACAAAAAACTACAAAACTTTATTGAGAGAAATTGGAAAATAATTAAATAAATAGAAAGGCATCACATGGTCATAGGAGCGAAGACTTAATATTGTTAAAATGGCAATATACCCGAAATAAGGAGTTCATGGTCTGAGCCACAGTCAGCTCCTAGTCTTGTCTTTGCTGACTGTATAGAGCTTCTCCATCTTTGGCTGCAAAGAATATAATCGATCTGATTTCGGTGTTGACCATCCGCTGATGTCCATGTATAGAGTCTTCTCTTGTGTTGTTGGAAGAGGGTGTTTGCTATGACCAGTGTATTTTCTTGGCAAAACTCTATAGTCTTTGCCCTGCTTCATTCCGTATTCTAAGGCCAAATTTGCCTGTTACTCCAGGTGTTTCTTGACTTCCTACTTTTGCATTCCAGTCCCCTATAATGAAAAGGACATGTTTTTTGGGTGTTAGTTCTAAAAGGTCTTGTAGGTCTTCACAGAACCATTCAACTTCAGCTTCTTCAGCATTACTGGTTGGGGCATAGGCTTGGATTACTGTGATATTGAATGGTTTGCCTTGGAAACAAACAGATTATTCTGTCGTTTTTGAGATTGCATCCAAGTACAGCATTTCGGACTCTTGTGTTGACCATGATGGCCACTCCATTTCTTTTGAGGTATTCCTGCCCGCAATAGTAGATATAGTGGTCATCTGAGTTAAATTCACCCATTCCAGTCCATTTCAGTTTGCTGATCCCTAGAAGGTCGCCATTCACTCTTGCCATCTCTTGTTTGACCACTTCCAATTTGCCTTGATTCATGGACCTGACATTCCAGGTTCCTATGCAATATTGCTCTTTACAGCATTGGACCTTGCTTCTATCACCAGTCACATCCACAGCTGGGTATTGTTTTTGCTTTGGCTCCATCCCTTCATTCTTTCTGGAGTTATTTCTCCACTGATCTCCAGTAGCATATTGGGCACCTACTGACCTGGGGAGTTCCTCTTTCAGTATCCTATCATTGTGCCTTTTCATACTGTTCATGGGGTTCTCAAGGCAAGAATACTGAAGTGGTTTGCCATTCCCTTCTCCAGTGGACCACATTCTGTCAGAATGAAGAGAGTTCAATCTGTCTTAGATTGAAGAGAGTAGGGAAAACCACTAGACCATTCAGGTATGACCTAAATCAAATCCCTTATGATTATACAGTGGAAGTGAGAAATAGATTTAAGGGCCTAGATCTGATACATAGAGTGCCTGATGAACTATGGAATGAGGTTCATGACATTGGACAGGAGACAGGGATCAAGACCATTCCCATGGAAAAGAAATGCAAAAAAGCAAAATGGCTGTCTGGGGAGGCCTTACAAATAGCTGTGAAAAGAAGAGAAGCAAAAAGCAAAGGAGAAAAGGAAAGATATAAACATCTGAATGCAGAGTTCCAAAGAATAGCAGGAAGAGATAAGAAAGCCTTTTTCAGGGATCAGTGCAAAGAAATAGAGGAAAACAACAGAATGGGAAAGACTAGGGATCTCTTCAAGAAAATCAGAGATACCAAAGGAACATTTCATGCAAAGATGGGCTCCATAAAGGACTGAAATGGTATGGACCTAACAGAAGAAGAAGATATTAAGAAGAGGTGGCAAGAATACACAGAAGAACTGTACAAAAAAGGTCTTCATGACCCAGATACTCACGATGGTGTGATCACTGACCTAGAGCCAGACATCCTGGAATGTGAAGTCAAGTGGGCCTTAGAAAGCATCACTATGAACAAAGCTAGTGGAGGTGATGGAATTCCAGTTGAGCTATTCCAAATCCTGAAAGATGATGCTGTGAAAGTGCTGCACTCAACATGCCAGCAAATTTGGAAAACTCAGCAGTGGCCACAGGACTGGAAAAGGTCCGTTTTCATTCCAATCCCAAAGAAAGGTAATGCCAAAGAATGCTCAAACTACCGCACAATTGCACTCATCTCACATGCTAGTAAAGTAATGCTCAAAATTCTCCAAGCCAGGCTTCAGCAGTACATGAACCGTGAACTTCCTGATGTTCAAGCTGGTTTTAGAAAAGGCAGAGGAACCAGAGATCAAATTGCTAACATCTGCTGGGTCATGGAAAAAGCAAGAGAGTTCCAGAAAAGCATCTATTTCTGCTTTATTGACTATGCCAAAGCCTTTGACTGTGTGGATCACAATAAACTGTGGAAAATTCAGAAAGAGATGGGAATACCAGACCACCTGACCTGCCTCTTGAGAAATCTGTATGCAGGTCAGGAAGCAACAGTTAGAACTGGACATGGAACAATAGACTGGTTCCAAATAGGGAAAGGAGTCCGTCAAGGCTGTATATTGTCACCCTGCTTATTTAACTTCTATGCAGAGTACATCATGAGAAACGCTGGACTGGAAGAAACACAAACTGGAATCAAGATTGCCAGGAGAAATATCAATAACCTCACATATGCAGATGACACCACCCTTATGGCAGAAAGCGAAGAGGAACTAAAAAGCCTCTTGATGAAAGTGAAAGTGGAGAGTGAAAAACTTGGCTTAAAGCTCAACATTCAGAAAACAAAGATCATGGCATCTGGTCCCATCACTTCATGTCAAATAGATGGAGAAACAGTGGAAACAGTGTCACACTTTATTTTTCTGGGCTCCAAAACCACTACAGATGGTGACTGAAGCCATGAAATTAAAAGACGCTTACTCCTTGGAAGGAAAGTTATGACCAACCTAGATAGCATATTGAAAAGCAGAGACATTACTTTGCCAACAAAGGTTCGTCTAGCCAAGGCTATGGTTTTTCCTGTGGTCATGTATGGATGTGAGAGTTGGACTGTGAAGAAGGCTGAGTGCCAAAGAATTGATGCTTTTGAACTGTGGTGTTGGAGAAGACTCTTGAAAGTCTTTGGACTGCAAGGAGATCCAACCAGTCCATTCTGAAGGAGATCAGCCCTGGGATTTCTTTGGAAGGAATGATGCTAAAGCTGAAACTCCAGTCCTTTGGCCACCTCATGCGACGAGTTGACTCATTGGAAAAGACTCTGATGCTGGGAGGGATTGGGGGCAGGAGGAGAAGGGGACGGCAGAGGATGAGATGGCTGGATGGCATCACTGACTCAATGGACGTGAGTCTGAGTGAACTCCGGGAGTTGGTGATGGACAGGGAGGCCTGGCATGCTGCGATTCATGGGGTCGCAAAGAGTCGGACACGACTGAGCAACTGATCTGATCTGATCTGATACCCGAAATTGACCTACAGATCAAATGTAATCTCTAGCAACAAATCCCAGATGTCATTTTTTGCAAAATTGACCAGTTGACCTTAAAATTCATATTGAAAGTAAAGGCAGGCAGGAAAGGTCCCTTCTTGAAAGAGAAGATCAAATTTGGAGACTTGTGTTTTCTATTTCAAAATGTACTTACTACAAGACAGTGTAATCAAGATTGTAGTGATGGCTTAAGGAGAGATACATAGATCAATAGGAGAGAATTGAGAATCCAGGAATAAAAGCATTTATGTATTTTTAGTTGATTTTAACAAAAGTACCAAGACAATTCAATTAAGAAAGAATAGCCACTCTAACAAAAGTTGCTGCACAACTGCATGTCCACATGCAAAAGAATTGTTGGAGCCCCACCTTATGCCATACACAAAAATTAACTCAAAATAGACCAAAGACCTAAAAAGGATTATAAAATTCTTAGAAGAAAGCATAGGGGTAAATATTTGTGACTGTGGATTAGGTAATTGTTTCTTAGATATGACACCAAAACACAAACAATACAAGAAAAAAAATGGTAACTTGTACTTCAGTGTTACTGTTGTTCAGTCACTGAGTCGTGTCCACCTCTTTGTGACCCCATGAACTGCAGCACTCCAGGCTTCCCTGTCCTTCACTATCTCCCGGAGTTTGCTCAGATTCATATCCATTGAATTGGTGATGCTATAACCATCTCATCCTCTGCTGTCCTCTTCTCCTTGCCTTCAATCTTTCCCAGCATCTGGGTCTTTTCCAATGAGTTGGCTCATCACATCTGGTGGCCAAAGTATTGGAGCTTCAGCTTCAGCATCAGTTCTTCAAATAAATATTCAGGGTTGTACTTCACCAAAATTAAAAACTGTGGGGACATTCCTGGTGGTCCAGTGGCTAAAACTTCACACTCTCAATGCAGGGGTCCTGAGATTTAATTACTGGTCAGGAAACTAAAAGATCTGTGCCACAATTAAAAGATCCTGTATGCCACAGCTAAGATCCAGCACAGCCAAAAAAGTAAACATTAAAAAAAAAAAAACCTGTTGTGCTTCAAAGGACATTATCAAAGTAAGTGGAAAAACCAACCCATATAATGGGAGAAAATTGTACAAATCTTATATCTGATTAAAGTCTAGTATGCAATATATAAAGAACACTTACAACTCAACAATAAGACAAATAACCCAGTTTTTAAGTGGGCAAATGGTAAACCTAGAATAAATAGACATTTTTCCAAAGAAGATGTACAAATGGCCAATAATTAAATATGAAAGATGCTTGACTTTATTAGGGAGATGTAAATCAAAATCACAAGAACATTCCACTTCACATCCATAAGAATAGGTATAATCAAAAAGACACAATAGGACCTGGGAGAACAAGATGGTGGAGGAGTAGTGGACGTGGAGTACATCTCTCTCCACGGATGCATCAGGAATACACCTTCAGACACAGAAGTGCATGCAGAACACCAGCTGAGAGCGGACAGGAGTGCTGACCAGTGGAAAAGAATACATAGAACCACGCAAAACTTGGTAGGAGGAAGGAACTAGGGGGGAAAACAGGAGTGTTAGTAGGACTGGACCTGTCCTCGGTGGGTGGGGGAACTGAAGCAGGGGTCCAATCCCCATGTCGGGGCAATTGTCTGAGTCAGAGGAGAAACATTTAAGGCTGAGAGTGAAACAGCTGATTTGTGGCAGCCTAAATGGAATGAGAATCAGACAGTCCTTGCCACAGCCATACATACCCCAGACAGGGACGCAGCTCCCCTGGAAGGCAAAGCAGCTAGGAGCTGGAGTTTAGGGATTGTGGAGCAATCCCAGAGTGAGGGCTGCTGTTGACTGAGGAGAGACGGATCAAGGGAATGTGAGGGAGGAGATTGTGATGGGAAATGCCTGTGGAGGAAAGCAGGGCAGCCATGGAAGCAAGGCGATACTGCTGAGTCATGTGTAGGGGGTGGAGCCATCACCATGGCCTGTCTTTCCCCACACGCCAGCATCAGCAGCTGAACAATAGAGAGGCTGGGCCATCAAATGCCTGACATAGGGAACTAGAGTAGGACCCCACCCAGAGTGCTCCTTTAAGTGCCCGACACGCTAATCTATAGAGTAAGACCCCAGTCAGGGGGGGACCCTCTATGTGCCTGCTGCACTGAACAGAGAAGGACCCCAGGCAAGGGAGCCCTCTAAGTGCCTGAATGGGCAGAGCTACGGAGAAAGACTGGCCAAAGAGGCCTTCTGATCGCCAGCTACCAGAGGCTCGAAAAAGATGCTGATAAGAGCCATAACTCCTGTGGCAGAGACCGTCCCTGTCCCTGAACACTTGGTGCCACCAAGGTCCCTGCCAGCCAAGCAGCAGCGTCACCTTCACGCTCAACTCTCACTGGGGCAGAGCTGCCACAGGCAAAAAAATCTCGCTTCTATATGTGCAGGGTCACTTCTGTAGTGTCTGACTCTTTGCGACCCTATAGACTGTGGCCTGCCAGGCTTCTCTGTCAGGGAGTGGGGTTCTCCAGGCAAGAATACTGGAGCGTATTGGCCAATACACACACAGACACACACACACACAGAAGTCACTCCGTTGTGTCCGACTCTTTGCGACCCCATGGATTGTAGCCCACCAGGCTCCTCGGTCCATGGGATTTTCCAGGCATAAATACTGGAGTGGGTTGCCATTTCCTTCTCTGGTTGCCAAACCCTTCTAGAGCACTATATTTCCTGCTGCCCTAGCTGCCATCTCCCCTCAGTATCTGGTGCTGCCAGAACCCCTGCAATCCAAGCAGCTGCACCACCTCCACACTGGCCCTCACAGGGGCAAACCCAAGTCCTCCAGGGAAGCCCCAAGAGCAAACCCCAGTGGACGACCCACATGCAGAGGTGGAAATAAAACCAAAATTGAAACCAAGGGGCAGTGTGGGTAAGGCAGAAGACTCAAAACCTTCCCACCAGCTGTACAAGCTGCAGAATAAATCCACATGATCAACTGGGCAGACTCTGTGTCTATTAAATATATAAATGGTAATTGAGAGCTCCCATAAAAGAAAACACACTAGTTCTGATAGCTGTGGACATTGGAGGCGAGAACACACAGGAGTAGGACCAGAATAGAATCTGAGCTGCCCTCACAGTGGGTCCAGAGATCAGCACAGTGTTGGAGGGCATCCTAGGGAAGTGAAGTGGACTGTGAATCCCAGTGAGGAGAGGGACTCTGACAGCAGTGACTCAAGAAAAACATTTATTATTCTTATGTTTTGACTTGTTCTGTACATTCCTTTCGGAGAAGGCAATGGCACCCCACTCCAGTACTCTTGCCTGGAAAATCCCATGGATGGAGGAGCCTGGTGGGCTGCAGTCCATGGGGTCGCTACAAGTCGGACACGACTAAGTGACTTCACTTTCACGTTTCACTTTCATGCATTGGAGGATGAAATGGCAACCCACTCCAGAATTCTTGCCTGGAGAATCCCAGGGACGGGGGAGCCTGGTGGGCTGCTGTCTATGGTGTCGCACAGAGGCGGACACGACTGAAGCAACTTAGCAGCAGCAGCAGTACATTCTTTTGGATTTGTCTTTTCCTTTTTTTTCCCCTCTGTTGTAGTTCTTGATTTTATTGGCACTATGAAATCTAGTTAAGCTTTTGAGCTTTTTTTTCCCTCAGTCACATTTTTATTGTTCTTATAAACCTCTGCCTCTATGTTGGGCTTTTGCAGTTCTGTGGCATTTTCCTCCTTTATTTTTTTTCTTTTTCTTTTCTTTTTTTAATTTTAATTTTTAAAACTTATGGTTATTTTTTCTACATTTACTCCTTTGTTTGCTTTTCCTACTGTTCTTTTCCCCTTGAAGTTAATCTTTAATGTATATAAATCTTCTTTATATACGTCTATTTAACTATGCATCCAGCAGTGACCTGCTGCAGGGGGAGAGGCTCTAGTGTGGCAGTGTCTGCATGGGATCTTTTGAAGGAGGTCCCCATTATCTTCATTCAGTTTAGTTCAGTTCAGTCGTTCAGTCGTGTCCGACCCTTTGAGACCCCATGAATCACAGCACGCCAGGCCTCCCTGTCCATCACCAACTCCTGGAGTTCACTCAGACTCATGTCCATCGAGTCAGTGATGCCATCCAGGCATCTCATCCTCTATCGTCCCCTTCTCCTCCTGCCCCCAATCCCTCCCAGCATCAGAGTCTTTTCCAATGAGTCAGCTCTTCACATGAGGTGGCCAAAGTACTGGAGTTTCAGCTTTAGGATCATTCCTTCCAAAGAAATCCCAGGGCTGATCTCCTTCAGAATGGACTGGTTGAATATCCTTGCAGTCCAAGAGACTTTCAAGAGTCTTCTCCAACACCACAGTTCAAAAGCATCAACTCTTCAGCACTCAGCTTTCTTCACAGTCCAACTCTCACATCCATACATGACCATAGGAAAAACCATAGCCTTGACTAGACAGACCTTTGTTGGCAAAGTAATGTCTCTGCTTTTCAATATGCTATCTAGGTTGGTCATAACTTTCCTTCCAAGGAGTAAGCGTCTTTTAATTTCATGGCTGCAGTCACCATCTGCAGTGATTTTGGAGCCCAGAAAAATAAAGTCTGACACTGTTTCCACTGTTTCCCCATCTATTTCCCATGAAGTGACGCGACCAGATGCCATGATCTTCGTTTTCTGAATGTTGAGCTTTAAGCCAAGTTTTTCACTCTCCACTTTCACTTTCATCAAGAGGCTTTTCAGTTCCTCTTCACTTTCTGCCATAAGGGTGGTGTCATCTGCATATCTGAGGTTATTGATATTTCTCCCGGCAATCTTGATTCCAGCTTGTGTTTCTTCCAGTCCAGCGTTTCTCATGATGTACTCTGCATAGAAGTTAAATAAGCAGGGTGACAATATACAGCCTTGACGGACTCCTTTCCCTATTTGGAACCAGTCTGTTGTTCCATGTCCAGTTCTAACTGTTGCTTCCTGACCTGCATACAGATTTCTCAAGAGGCAGGTCAGGTGGTCTGGTATTCCCGTCTCTTTCAGAATTTTCCACAGTTTATCGTGATCCACACAGTCAAAGGCTTTGGCATAGTCAATAAAGCAGAACTAGATGTTTTTCCGGAACTCTCTTGCTTTTTCCATGATCCAGCGGATGTTGGCAATTTGATCTCTGATTCTACTGCCTTTTCTAAAACCAGCTTGAACATCAGGAAGTTCACGGTTCACGTACTGCTGAAGCCTGGCTTGGAGAATTTTGAGCATTACTTTACTAGCATGTGAGATGAGTGCAGTTGTGCGGTAGTTTGAGCATTCTTTGGCATTACCTTTCTTTGGGATTGGAATGAAAACCGACCTTTTCCAGTCCTGTGGCCACTGCTGAGTTTTCCAAATTTGCTGGCATATTGAGTGCAGCACTTTCACAGCATCATCTTTCAGGATTTGGAATAGCCCAACTGGAATTCCATCACCTCCACTAGCTTTGTTCATAGTGACGCTATCTAAGGCCCACTTGACTTCACATTCCAGGAGGTCTGGCTCTAGGTCAGTGATTACACCATGGTGATTATCTGGGTCGTGAAGACCTTTTTTGTACAGTTCTTCTGTGTATTCTTGCCACCTCTTCTTAATATCTTCTGCTTCTGTTAGGTCCATACCATTTCTGTCCTTTATCGAGCCCATCTTTGCATGAAATGTTCCCTTGGTATCTCTGATTTTCTTAAAGAGATCTCTAGTCTTTCCCATTCTGTTGTTTTTCTCTATTTCTTTGCATTGATAGCTGAGGAAGGCTTTCTTATCTGTTCTTGCTGTTCTTTGGAACTCTGCATTCAGATGCTTATATCTTTCCTTTTCTCCTCTGCTTTTCGCTTCTCTTCTTTTCACAGCTATTTGTAAGACCTCCCCAGACAGCCATTTTGCTTTTTTATCTTCATTACCTCCACCATAGTCTGGCTTCAGGTCAAACAACAGGGTGGGAACACAGCCCCAGCCATCAACAGAAAATTGGATTAAAGATTTACTGAGCATGGCCTATCAGAACAAGACCCAGTATCCCCCTCAGTCAGTCTCTCCCAAAAGAAGCTTCCACAAGCCTCTTATCCTTATCCATCAAAGGGCAGACAGAATGAAAACCACAATCACAGAAAACTAACTAAACTGATCACACAGCCTTGTCTAACTCAATGAAACCATGAGCCATGCATGGAAGGCCACCCAAGATGGATGAGTCATGGTGGAGAGTTCTGACAAAACCTGGTCCACTGGAGAAGGGAATGGCAAACAGTTTCAGTATGCTTCCCTTGAGAACCCCATGAACAGCATGAAAAGGCAACAAGATAGGACACTGAAAGATGAACTCCTCAGGTCGGTAGGTGCCCAATAGGCTACTGCAGATAAGTGGAGAACTAACTCCAGAAAGAATAGAGATGGAGCCAAAGCAAAACGACACCCAGTTGTGGATGTGACTCATGATGGAAGTAAAGTCTGATGTTGTAAGAGCAATATTGTATAGGAACCTGGAATGTCAGGTCCATGAATCAAGGCAAATTGGAAGTGGTCAAACAAGAGATGGCAAGAGTTAACATCAACATTTTAGGAATCAGTGAAATAAAATGGACTGGAATGGGTGAATTTAACTCAGATGACCATTATATCTACTACTGTGGGCAGGAATCCCTTAGAAGAAATGGAGTAGCCATCACAGTAAACAGAAGAGTCCAAAATGCAGTACTTGGATGCAATCTCAAAAACGGCAGAATGATCTCTGTTCATTTCCAAGGCAAACCATTCAATATCTCAGTAATCCAAGTCTATGCTCTGACCAGTAATGCTGCAGAAGCTGACATTGAATGGTTCTATGAAGACCTACAAGACCTTCTAGAACTCACCCCCCCAAAAGATGTCCTTTTCATTATAGGGGACTGGAATGAAAAAGTAGGAAGTCAAGAGATACCTGGAGTGACAGGCAAATTTGGCCTTGGAGTACCAAATGAAGTAGGGCAAAGTCTAACACAGTTTTGCCAAAAGAACACATTGGTCATAGCAAACACACTCTTTCAACAACACAAGAGAAGACTCTACACATAGACTTCACCAGATGGTCAATACCAAAATCAGACTGATTATATTCTTTGCAGCCAAAGAAGGAGAAGCTGTATACAGTCAGCAGTCTTGTATACAACAAGACCAGGAGCTGAGTATAGCTCAGATCATGAACTTCTTATTACTAAACTCAGACTTCAATTGAATAAAGTAGGGAAAACCACTAGACCATTCAAGTATGACCTAAATCAACCCTTATGATTATACAGTGGACATGACAAATAGATTCAAGGGATTAGACCTGATAGACAGAGTGCCTGAAGAACTATGGATGAAGGTTTGTGACACTGTATAAGAGGCAGTGATAAAGAACATCCCTAAGAAAAAGAAATGCAAAAAGGCAACATGGTTGTCTGAGGAGACCTTACAAATAGTTGAGAAAGAAAGAGAAGCTAAAAGCAAAGGAGAAAAGGTAAGATATACCCATTTGAATGCAGAGTTCCAAAGAATAGCAAGGAGAGATAAGTAATAAATGCAAATAAATAGAAGAAAATAATAGAATGGGAAAGACTAAAGATCTCTTCAAAAAAATTCGAGATACCAAGGGAACATTTCATGAAAAGATGGGCACAATAAAGGACAGAAATTGTATGGACCTAACAGAAGCAGAAGATATTAAGAAGAGGTCGCAAGAATACACAGAAGAACAATACAAAAAAGATCTTCATGAACCGGATTATCATGATGGTGTGATCACTCACCAAGAGCCAGTCATCCTGGAATGTGAAGTCAAGTGGAACTTAGGAAGCATCACTATGAATAAAACTAGTGGAGGTGATGGAATTCCAGTTGAGCTATTTCAAATCCTAAAGATGATGCTGTGAAAGTGCTGCACTCAATATGCCAGCAAATTTGGAAAACTCAGCAGTGGCCACAGGACTGGAAAAGATCAGTTTTCATTCCAATCCCAAAGAAAGGCAGTGCCAAAGAATATTCAAACTACCGCACAATTGCACTCATCTCACATGCTATCAAAGTAATGCTCAAAATTCTCCAAGCCAGGCTTCAACAGTATGTGAACTGTGATTTCCAGTTGTTCAGGCTGCACTTAGAAAAGGCAGATCAAGCTGCCTTTAGAAAAAGCAGAGGAACCACAGATCAAATTGCCAACATCCATTGGATCATCGAAAAGCAAGAGAGTTCCAGAAAAACATCTACTTCTGCTTTATTGACTATGCCAAAGACTTTGTGTGGATCACAACAAACTGTGGAAAATTCTGAAAGAGATGGTAATACCAGAGCACCTTACCTGCCTCCTGAGAAATCTGTATGCAGGTCAAGAAGCAACAGTTAGAACTGGACATGGAACAGACTGATTCCAAATTGGGAAAGGAGTACGTCAAGGCTGTATATTGTTACCCTGTTTATTTAACTTATATCAGAGTACATCATGCAAAATGCCGGGCTAGATGAAGCACAAGCTAGATTCAAGATCTCTGGGAGAAATATCAATAACCTCAGATATGCAGATGATACCACCCTCATGGCAGAAAGTAAAGAAGAACTAAATTAGAGCCTCTTGATGAAACTTAAAGAGGAGAGTGAAAAAGTTGGCTTAAAACTCAACATTCAAAAAATGAAGATCATGGTATCCAGTACCATCACTTCATGGCAAATAGTTGGGGAAATAATGGAAACAGTGAGAAACTTTATTTTCTTGGGTTGCAAAATCACTGCAGATGATGACTGCAGCCATGAAATTAAAAGAAACTTGCTCCTTGGAAGAAAAGCTATGACCAACCTAGATAGGATATTAAAAAGCAGAGCCATTACTTTGCCAACAAAAGTTCATCTAGTCAATGCTATGGTTTTTCCAGTAGTCATGTATGGATATGAGAGTTGGACTATAAAGAAGGCTGAATGGTGAAGAATTGATGCTTTTGAACTGTGGTGTTGGAGAAGACTCTAGAGAGTCTCTTGGACTTCAAGGAGATCCACCCAGTCAATCCTAAAGGAAATCAGTTCTGAAACTCCAATACTTTGGCTACCTGATGCGTAGCCTGGAAAAGACCCTGGTGCTGGGAAAGACTGAAGGTAGAAGGAGAAGGGGATGACAGAGGATGAGATGGTTGGATGTCATCACCAACTTGATGGACATGAGTTTGAGCAAGCTCCATGAGTTGGTAAAGGCAGGGAAGCCTGGTGTGCTGCAGTCCATGGGGTTGCAAAGAGTTGGACATGACTGCCTGAGCAAGTGAACTGAACTAAACTGATCTACTATTCTTTCTTTTCTTTCTTTCCTTTCCATTCAACAATTTGTTAGTTTTATTTTCATGGCTTTATTCCCCACCTTGCTTTAGTTTTGTTTTCTGGTTTGTGCTTTAGTTAGTTTTGTTCTTAACTGGTAAATATAATTTTTTATTTCCTTTGTTCGCTGGGTCAATCTACTGTACTTTATTTTTGTTGGGCTGTTTTGACCCTGCTCATGGGTATATATGTATATGTGTATATTCCATTATTTTAATTATTATTTGCCTAATTTTGTAACTGCCATTTGCCTGGGGTTCATCTTTGGTTTCTCATCTTTGGATATTTGTTTTAATATCACTTAATGCCATAACAAATCACTTATGGTATCTTCATTCCTGACCAGAGATCAAGTCTCGAGCCTTTGGAGTGGGAGCACTGGCTCCAAGACCCCAGACTATCAGAGAACTAACCCTAGGGAGTATCAAACAGTGAGAACTCATGCAAAGCAATCCAGTTGAATACAAGACCCAGCATCACCCAACCACCAGTAACACCCTGTGGTGCTACTAAACAACAAACAAAACAAAAATACAAACCCAGTCATCAGCAGACATGATTACCACCTCACTCAGCTTTGCCCATCAAAGGAAAAACAAACAAACACAGCACAAATCTCACCCTATACCAAGCTTACACAAACCACTGGACCAACCTTAGGAGGGCAGAAAAAAAAAGGAAGAAAGAATTCAACCTTCTTCAAGGAAAGAATTGAACTTTCCTTGAAGTCTGGGAAATGGAGACCTCAACAACAATAAGTTAACAAAAATAACAAAAAGACAGAGAAATACTACACAAATGAAGGAACAAACTATAAACACAAAAGTCCAAATAAATGAAGAGGAAATAGGCAAACTACCTGAAAAGGAAATCAGAATAATGATAGTAAAGATGACCAAAAACCTTGAAAACAAAATGGAGAAAATGCAAGAATCAATTAACAAAGACCTAGAAGAATTAAAGAGTAAACGTACAGAGACAAACAACACAACTACTGAAACTAAAAATACTCTAGAAGGAATCAATGCAGAATATCTGAAGCAGAACAAATCAGTGAGCTGGAAGACAAAAAAGTAGAAATAACTTTTGAAGAGCAGAATAAAGCAAAAAGAATGAAAAGAACTGAGGATAGTCTCAGAGACCTCTGGGACAATATCAAATGTACCAACATTTGAATTATAGGGGTCCCAGAAGAAGAAGAGAAAAAGAAAGGGTATGAGAAAATTTTTGAAGAGACTATAGTTGAAAATTTCCCCAACATGGAAAAGGAAATATTCAATCAAGTCCAAGAGGCACAAAGAGTCCCATACAGGATAAATCCAAGGAGAAACATGCCAAAGACACATACTAATCAAACTAACAAAGACTAAACACAAAGAAAGAATATGAAAAGCAGCAAGGGAGAAGCAACAAGTAATATACAAGGGAAACCCCATATGCTTAACAGCTGATCTTTCAGCAGAAACTCTGCAGGCCAGAAGGGAATGACAGGATATATTTAAAGTACTGAAAGGGAAAAATCTACAACCAAGATTACTGTACCTGGCAAGGATCTCATTCAAAATTGATGGAGAAATAAAAAGCTTTTTGGACAAGCCAAAGTTAAGAGAATTCAGTACCACCAAATCAGCTTTACAACAAATCTTAAAGGGACTTATACAGGCAAGAAACACAGGAGAAGAAAAAAGATCTACAAAATCAACCCCAAATAGTTAAGAAAATGGCAATAGGAACATATATATCAATAATTACTTTCATTGTAAATGGATTAAATCCTCCAACCAAAAGACACAGACTGGCTGAATGGATACAAAAACAAGACCAATATATATGCTGTCTATAAGAAACCCACTTCAGACCTAAAGACACATATAGACTGAAAGTGAGAGGATGGGAAAATATATTCCATGCAAATGGGAAGCAAAAGAATGCTGGAGTAGCAATCCTCCTATCATACAAAATAGACCTTATAATAAAGAATATTACAAGAGATAAGGAAGGACACTACATAATGATCAAGAGATCAACCCAAGAGGGAGACAACAATTGTAACTATCTATGCACCCAACATAGGAGCACCTCAGTACATAAGACAGACATAAAAGGAGAGATTGACAGTAACACAATAAGAGTAGGAGACTCTAACACCCCACTCACACCAACGGACAGATCATCAAAACAGAAAATTAATAAGGAAACACATGTCTTAAGTGATACATTAGATGAGATGGATCTCATTGATATCTTCAGGACATTTCCATCCAAATGCAGAAGAATATACCTTCTTCTCAAGTGCACATGGAACATTCTCCAGGATAGACCACATCTTGGGTCCCAAATCAAACCTCAATAAATTTAAGAAAATTGAAATCATATCAAGCATCTTCTCTGACCACAATGTTATGAGACTAGATATCAATTATAGGAAAAGAAAAAAAAAAAAAACAACTGTAAGAAATACATGAAATTAAACAGCATGTTTCTAAATAACCAACAGGTTACTAAAGAAATCAAAAGGGAAATCAGAAAATTTCTAGAAACAAATTACAATGAAAACACAACAACTCAAAACCTATAGGATGCAGCAAAAGCAGTTCTAAGAGGGAATTTTATAGCAATACAATCCTACCTCAAGAAACAAGAAAAACATCAAATAGACAACCTAACTTTACACCTAAAACAACTGGAAAAAGGAGAAAAAAAAAAAATTAATAGAAGGAAAGAAATTAGAAAGATCTGAGCAGACATAAATGAAAAAGAAATGAAAGAAACAATAGTAAAGACTAATAAAACTAAAAGCTGGTTCTTTGAGAAGATAAACAAAATTGACAAACCTTCAGCCAGACTCATCAAGAAAAAAAGAGAGAAGAATCATTTCAACAAAATTAGAAATGAAAAAGGAGAGGTTACAACAGACAATGCAGAAATACAAAGGAATAGAAGAGACTATAATGAACAACTATAGTGCAATAAAATGGATAACCTGGAAGAAATGGACAGGTTCTTAGAAAAGTTCAAACTTCCAAGACTAAACCAGGAAGAGATAGAAATTATGAACAACCCAATTACAAGTACTGAAATTGAAGCTGTGATCAAAAATCTCCCAAGAAACAAAAGTCCAGGACCAAATGACTTCACAGGAGAATTCTAACAAGCATTTAGAGAAGAGCTAATGCCTATCCTTCTAAAATTCTTTCAGAAAATTACAGAGGAAGGAACACTTCCAAACTCATTCTATGATGCCACCATCACCCTGGTACCAAAACCAGACAAAGACAACACAAAAAATGAAAACTACAGGCTAATATCACTGAAGAACATAGATACAAAAATCCTCAACAAAATTTTAGCAAACAGAATTCAGCAACACATCGAAAAGCTCATACACCATGATCAAGTTGAGTTTATTCCAGGACTGCAAGGATTCTCCAATGAACGCAAATCAATCAATGTGATACACCATATTAACAAATTGAAAGGTAAAAGTCATATGATAATCTCAGAAGATTCAGAAAAAGCCTTTGACAAAATTCAGTACCCATTTATGAATAAAACCCTTCAAAAAATGGGCATAGAAGGAACCTACCTCAACACAGTAAAGGCCATATATGATAAGCCTATGGCAAACATTATTCTCAATGGTGAAAAACTGAAAGCATTGCCCCTAAGATCAGAAACAAGACAAGGGTGTCCACTTTCACCATTATTATTCAACATAGTTTTGGAACTCCTAGCTACCACAATCGGAGAAGAAAAAGAAATAAAATGAATACAGATCGGAAAAGAAGAAGTAAAGCTCTCACTGTTTGCAGATGACATGATACTGTACATAGAAAACCCTAAAGATAGTATCAGAAAATTACTAGAGCTAATCAGTGAATTTAGCAAAGTTGCAGGATACAAAATCAATACACAGAAATCACTTGCATTTCTATATACTAACAAAGAAAAATCAGAAAGAGAAATTAAAGAATCAATCCCATTCACCATTGCAAACAAAAAGAATTAAATATCTAGGACTAAACTTACCTAAAGAGACAAAAGAACTATACACAGAAAATTATAAGACACTAATGAAAGAAACCAAAGATGACATAAACAGATGGAGAGATATTCCATGTTCCTGGGTAGGAAGAATCAATATTGTGAAAATGACTATGGTACCAAACACAATCCACAGATTTAATGTGATCCCTATCAAATTACCAATGGTATTTTTCACAGAACTGAAACAAAAAATTTCACAATTCATATGGAAACACAAAAGACCCCGAATAGCCAAAGCAGTCTTGAGAAAGAAGAATGGAGCTGGAGGAATCAGCCTTCCTGACTTTAGATTATACTACAAAGCTACAGGCATCAAGACAGTACAGTACTGGCACAAAAACAGAAATATAGACCAATGGAACAAGATAGAAAGCCCAGAAATAAATCCATGTACCTATGGGTACCTTATTTTTTACAAAGGAGGCGGGAATATACAATAGGGCAAAGACAACCTCTTCAATAAATGGTGCTGGGAAAACTGGACAGCTACATGTAGAAGAATGAAATTAGAACACTTCCTAACATCATGCCCAAAGATAAACTCAAACTGGATTAAAGACCTAAATGTAAGAATATGCTATGCTATGCTAAGTCACTTCAGTCGTGTCTGACTCTGTGTGACCCCATAGATGGCAGCCCTCCAGGCTCCCCCGTTCCTGGGATTCTCCAGGCAAGAACACTGGAGTGGGTTGCCATTTCCTTCTCCAGTGCATGAAAGTGAAAAGTGAAAGTGAAGTTGCTCAGTCGTGTCCGACTCCTAGCAACCCCGTGGACTGCAGCCTACCAGGCTCCTCCATCCATGGGATTTTCCAGGCAAGAGTACTGTAGTGGGGTGCCATTGCCTTCTCTGAAATGTAAGAATAGAAACTATAAAACTCTTAGGAGGAAAACATAGGCAGAACACTCAATAGCATAAATCAAAACAAGATCCTTTATGACCCACCTCCTAGAGTAATGGAAATAAAAACAAATGTAAACAAGTGGGACCTGATTAAACTGAAAAGCTTTTGCACAGCAAAGGAAACTATAAGCAAGGTGAAAAGACAACCCTCAGAATGGGAAAAAATAATATCAAATGAAACAACTGACAAAGGATTAATTTCCAAAATATACAAGCAGCTCATACAACTCAATGCCAGAAAAATAAACAACCCAATCAAAAAGTGGGAAAAAGATCTAAACAGACATTTCTCCAAAGAAGCCATAGAGATGGCTAACAAACCCATGAAAAGATGCTCAACATCAGTATTAGAGAAATGCAAATCAAAACCACAATGAGATATCACCTCACACTAGTCAGAATGGCCATCAAATAGTCTACAAAAAATAAATGCTGGAGATGGTGCGGAGAAATGAACATTCTTGCACTGTTGGTGGGAATGTAAATTGATACAGCCACTATGGAAGATGGTATGGAGATTCCTTTAAAAACTAGGAATAAAACCACCATTTGACCCAGCAATCCCATTCCTAGACATATACCCTGAGGAAACCAAAATTGAAAAGGACACATGTATCCCATTGTTCATTGCAGCACTATTTACAATAGCTAGAACATAGAAGCAACCAAGATGTCCATCAGCAGATGAATGGATAAAAAAGTTGTGCTACATATACACAAGGGAATATTACTCAGCCATAAAAAGGAATGCATTTGAGTTAGTTCTGATGAGGTGGATGAACCTAGAACCTATTATACAGAGTGAAGTGAATCAGGAAGAGAAAGAGAAATACCGTATTTGAATGCACATATACAGAATCTAGAAAAATGGTACTGAAGAATTTATTTACAGGGAAGCAATGGAGAAGGCAATGGCACCCCAGTCCAGTACTCTTGCCTGGAAAATCCGGTGGATGGAGGAGCCTGGTGGGCTGCAGTCCATGGGGTCGCTAAGAGTCGGACATGACTGAGCGACGTCACTTTCACTTTTCACTTTCATGCATTGGAGAAGGAAATGGCAACCCACTCCAGTGTTCTTGCCTGGAGAATCCAAGGGACTGGGGAGCCTGGTGGGCTGCAGTCTATGCGGTCACGCAGGGTTGGGCACAACTGGAGCGACTTAGCAGCAATGGAGAAACAGACATAGAGAATAGACTTATGGACATGGGGAGAGGGGAAAAGAGGGTGAGATAGATATATGGAAAGAGTAACATGGAAACTTACATTACCATATGTAAAATAGATACCCAATGGGAATTTGCTGTATGGCTCAGGAAACTCAACCAGGGGCTCTGTATCAACCTAGAGGGGTGGGATGGGGAGGGAGATGGGAGGGATGTTCGTATTCCTATGGCTGATTCATGTTGAGGTTTGACAGAAAACAACAAAATTCTGTAAAGCAATTATCCTTCAATAAAAAAAAAAAAAAAAAAAGACACAATAGCAAATGTTGGTAAGAGCATGAAGAAATTGGAACCCATTGGAATGCACTGCTGGTGAGAATGTAAAATTCTCACCTTCGAAAACACTTTGGCCATTCGTTAAAAAGTTAAACATAGGATTACCATATGCCCTAGTAACTTAATTCTTAAGTATTAATATATAACCAAGTGAATTGAAAACATCGATCCACACAAAAACTTCTACACAAGTGTTTGTTGCAGCATTGTTCTTTATAACCAAAAGATGAAAACTACCCAAGTGATGAATAAACAAAATGTGGTACATCCTATATTAATAGAATATTTTCCCCCACAAAAAAAAGAATTAAGCACTGATTCACGATACAACATGGATGAACCTTAAAAAAAAAAAAAAAAAAGCTAAATAAAAAAGCCAGGCATAAAAAGGCCTCTTACACGGTTCCATTTACAATGAATGCCCAGAATAGTCAAATTCATAGACAGAAAGTAGATGAGTGGTTACCAGGGGCTGGGGAGAGGAAGAAATTAAGAAATCAATAAATATTCAAAACAGTAAATACATTTTAAAACTTTTTTTTTAATGTAGCAACTTAGTAATTAAAGTATTTCCCAACTAAATAAAAGTTAAAAGAATACTACTCCTGATGCCTTTCACCCAGAGTCAACAACTATACCCTTTTTTTCTTTTTTGCCACATTTGCTTAATAACTGAAAATGAGCTTGGCTAGATACAAAATCCTTGGCTCACACTTTGTTTCCTTGAAAATATTACTCAATTGTTGGTTTGATTTGTAAAATGAATCACTCAGTCTTTTTGACTTAAAGTTTAGAGGCGTTTTTCTGGACATATAAGAATATGTCTTAGGCTTTTCTGGTGGCTCCGTGGTAAAGAATTTGCCCATTCATGCAGTAAACACAGGTTTGATCCCTGATCCTAGAAGATCCCACATGCCGAGGAGTAATTAAGCCCATGAGCCACAACTATTGAGACTGCCCTCTAGAGCCCGAGCTCCGCAACGAGAGAAGCCACTGCAGTGAGAAGCCCGAGCACCACAACTAGAGAGGAGCCCCCTCAAAGCAACTACAGAAAAGCCCCTGCAGCAACGAAGGCCCAGCACAACCAAACACATAAAGAGTATGTCTTAACATTGACTATTCTGAGTCAATTTTCAAAATTCCACAGTGTAACTTTCAACATACAATACCCCTTTCAATATATAGATTCAGGGTTTGCTTATTTATTGGTAAGTTTTTATTGCATTACAGCTTTAAATGTTGGCTTTATTTTTTTTCTTCTTTACAGACTCAGTTACAGGTATATTAGATCTTCTTTGTCAGACTTCTATAGCTATTATTTTTTTTTTCTGAGTGTCTTACTTTTTCTTATTTTGTTTCATTGTCTTGGAAATTTTCATCTCACTTTCCCACATCTCCTTTGTGTACTTTGATGAATCTATTCCTTCTTGTGCATCTTGTAATTTAGTCCTAATTTTGGAGATGGTGGTCATTTCATTCACTTTCTTTTCTGTGTTCAGTCAATTCTTACTTCACACCTTTTTGCTTTGTGCCCACTGCTCATCTGCATTTATGGATTACTGATTTGTGATGTTTTTTCATATCTTTTATGGCTTGTCTAACAATATTTGATTCAGGTTGGAGTGTTGTGCTACAGCTTCTTCTGCTTTTAGATTGGGCCTTGAATGCTTTCATCAGCTGAAGAATTTTGATTCTCAATTGATTCCCTTTTGAAACTAACTTTCTGTGGATATTGGCTGCTTTCACCTGTTCATTTTCAAGACATTCGGATTTTCAAGACTTTTGGATTTTCCTGGACCAGATGTTTCCATGGATAGGGTCGAAGGAAGAGTGACTTACTAGTTTCTCAGTTCAAGAGTGCCCTCTTCAGTTGGTACAGTGAAATACAGTTTCTTTAATGACTAGCCTTTTGGAGGATAGGGGAGGAGGATTAAGGAGAGTTTAGGATGATTAGATTTAATGAAATTCTCATTTCTCTAGAAACTGTAATTTCTACTAACTTCTTTATTTTTCCCACTTGTTACTGTATCTCTAAGAGATGTATCCTCCTTCTAAGTTCCTTGTTTTCTCCCAGAAGCTGCACTTTTACACACATGTTTATTAGACTCTATCTTCCCCCATTAGTGAGAGCCCTAATCCAGCATGGCTCTTCTCAGTATTTTTCCACTTAGTGTTGGGACTCTCTAAATGTCACTGCACTCTTTTTCCAAATAATCCCAGCCTCACTCTCCATTTTCAAATGGGCTCCATAGGCAGTGCTCTTAATTAGAGATATTTCTCCACTCAAATACAATAAGAGTTTGTTTTCTGGTTATGTAGTAGATATAATTGTGTTATGTAGTGAGTTAATTGTGATTTTATTTGCTTTCCTTGATCTGTATAGTTTGGGGAAGATATATAGAAAGGGTAAGACTTAGGCAACTGTCATCTTCAAAGAGTCCTCACCATCTAACTTCAATTGATAAACGCCAACAGGCATAAATTTTTAGGTAATGTTTGCATGTATGCATGCATGCAAAGTCACTTCAGTCATGCCCAACTCTGCAACCCTATGGACTATACCCTGCCAGGCTCCTCTGTCCATGGGATTCTCCAGGTAAGAATACTGGAGAGGATTGCCATGCTTCCTCCAGGAGATCTTCCCAAACCAAAGATTGAACCTGCGTCTCTTATGTCTCCTGCATTGACAGGCAGGTTCTTTACCATTAGTGCCACCTGGGAAGCCCAAGGTTTTCAGGAGCACTAAATTGAGTTGCTTTATTGGCTTAATATGGGCTTCCCTGGTGGCTCAGATGGTGAAGAATCCACCTGCAATGCAAGACACACAGGTTCAATCCCTGGGTTGGGAAGATCCCCTGGAGGAGGGCATGGCAACCCATTCCAGTATTCTAGCCTGGAGAATCCTGGTTGACAGAGGTACCTGGCAGGCTACATACAGTCTGTGAGGTCGCAGAGTCGGACACAACTGAGCAACTAAGCACAGCACACTGCCTTAATACAGGGGGAACATAACAGTTTAATACAGATGAAATACAGATGATTCGTTCAGGTCTTTAAGGAATGCTAGCCTGTACCCTCTTCTCCCCTACTGTTGGACCCAGGGTGGTTGATGTAATATAACACAGTCAGTGGATCTAGGGTGGTCAGTGTGTTGGGGCCATTACTGTGAAGAGAATGACTGATCCGTCTTGACTAATCTGGACACAGACCATTCCTTTTTGTATCCCCGATTCTTCCTTGACAGGAAATCACTTTCTCAGGGTGCATAGACTTAGAATGGAGGGTGCAAGATGGCAACTCCTGATGGGATAGAAGATTTAATCCCTCCATGGGAGCTCTTTCTTCCTTGTAAGGGGACTGATGCTAGGATCCTGGCTGGGAGAAAAGCTGGCCACAGGAAAGACTCAACACTGCTCAGGTCCTAGTCACTCCCAAGTGGCAAGGCTCTCCACCCTGACTCTTGCAAGTCCTGCCCAAGGCCAAAGGAGCCTTGACTGCAGGGCCCTTAACTGGTTATGTGGTAGATATAATTGTGTTATGTAGTGAGTTAATTGTGATTTTATTTGCTTTCCTTGATCTGTATAGTTTGGGGAAGATATAAAGGGTAAGACTTAGGCAACTGTCATCTTCAGAGTCCTCACCATCTAACTTCAATTGATAAATGTCAACATGTATAAATTTTTAGGTCTCTCTGGATCTTTGGCTAGTGAGAGTCAGCTGAATAATCGTATGTGAGCACTGGAGTTGAAGTCTTCCGTTCCCTAATCCTGAGGTTCATCATCTATAACTGGTGTACAATGCCTGGCCCATTGTGTGACACCAGGGTCTATCTTCAGTAACTGCAATCTTCTGTTATACATGCATATATGTACACACATATAATATTTACATATACATGTACATGTGTGTGTGTGTACGTGTGTGTGCGTGTGCTTCCGTGGTGACTCAACAGTAGAGTCCACCTGTCAATGCAGGGGTCAGGGATTCAATCCCTGGGTTGGGAAGATCCCCTGGAGTAGGAATGGCAACCCACTCCAGTACTCTTGCCTGGAAAATCCCATGGACAGAGGAGCCTAGCAGGGTCACAAATGAGTTGGACACAACTAAGTGACTACATAATACATATATTTATATGCACATATAAAATATGCACATATATAAAATACATATACAACGTATTTAGGTAGGTTTCCTCAAGTATGGGCATGTTTTCATTTAATTATTAGTTGCTTACATATTCACTGGCTGAAATGAATATGGGGAAAATTAAATCAAGTTGAACGCTGGGGAAAAAACCTCAAGTTATTTAAACAGGTAATGTTCTCTGATACATCAGAATTCTATATAAATAAGATTTTATTTGGTCATCAAAATTATAAATCCTCTCCTCCATACCCCTTTGTCCTTGTATACGCTACCCCCTCACTTCATGGACATCCAGCCACTAAGACCCTCTTTTCTACCTCCTGTATTCTTCTCATCCAGAAGTCTCATATCAGCTTAAACAGATATGCTCTTCAGCCTGTGCAGTGTTTTTAAAAAGTTTAAATTGCCAAGATTTCACACAGTGGCTCCCCTCCCAGAAAAATATAATACAACCACCCCTTTTCTGAACTCTACTATCACATCTTAGTTCAGACCTGTAGTACAATTACATCATGCAAATCGGATGAGTCTCTTCTCAGTGTAAAGTCTGCTGTGAATTTTGAGACCAGGTCAATACAACTTCCCAATTCAAGTTGGTCTTATCTCTGTCTCCCCAGTCCTGCCTCACACGGTTTTGGCATCCATCTGGCACATGTACTTGTATTTTTATATACATCCCATTCCCTTGGCCTGGGTTCCCTCTTTTCCTGCATCACTCAACTCAAATATTAGCTCTCCTTCTCTGCTTGGTTAGCCAAGAGTCACTCCCTCTGTGTTCTTTCAAGTATAATCCAGTGATTTAACTCCAACAGTTACATAAAGAGTTATTTAATCATATGTCCATCCCCTCCAGGAAATTGTAAGGAAGTCAAGGACAAAAACTGGGTCTTACTCATCTTTGCAGCCCCAGAGCCTAATAGTATTAGATAAGTGAAAGTTGGAACTGAATGACATACTCATCTTGGACCCATTTCTATCAGTCAGCTTGGGTTAAATCAAGCTGTGATACCAGCTCCACCCAAATCTTAGTGGCTTATAAAACCAAAGGTTTGTTTTTCATGCATACTACCCATCCATCATGGACTGGCCACATCCCTGCTCCACATCTTCACTTTCAGTTCAGTTCAGTTGCTCAGTCATGTCCAACTCTTTGCAACCCCATAACTGCAGTATGCGAGGCCTCCATGTCCATTGCCGACTCCCAGTTTACCCAAAATCACATCAATTGAGTCGGTGATACCATCCAACCATTTCATCCTCTGTCATCCCCTTCTCCTCCCACCTTCAATCTTTCCCAGAATCAAGGTCTTTTCCAATCAGTCAGCTCTTCACGTCAGGTGGCCAAAGTATTGGAGTTTCAGCTTCAACATCAGTCCTTCCAATGAATACTCAGGACTGATCTCCTTTAGGGTGGACTGGTTGGATCCCCTTGCAGTCCAAGGGACTCTCAAAAGTCTTCTCCAACCCTAGAGTTCAAAAGCATCAATTCTTTAGTGCTCAGCTTTCTTTATAGTCCAACTCTCACATCCATACATGACTACTGGAAAAACCATAGCCTTGACTAGATGGACATTTGTTGGCAAAGTAATGTCTCTGCTTCTTCACTTTAGGATTCAGGTAAAAGAAAAGCCCCATAAAGCTGCCAAGTTTCAATGCAGATGGAGAGATAGGTACCCATCCTCTGGTCCTAAGGCTTCTACTCAGAAGCAACACCTTCATTTCTGCTTACCTCTAGTGGTTAAAGCATATTATATACCCAAATGTTAAGCCAATGAGACCAAGATATAAAATCCTCCTAAAAAGTGAATGGTTTGAACTTTAAAACAATGTCACACATTGCCATTAGGTCCAGTTCACCTTTCAGGGACACGGAAGCCTGGAGAACAAATTGCTGTGTCAGCTGGCGTCTGACTTCAGCTAACGGAAAGTCCCTGCAGGAGATAGGAGTGGGCGAGGTTGGGAGAAGCCAGGGCATGTGCCCCTGTCCCTGTCACAGGAAGACTCTCCTTCAGAGGCTCTGTTTCCTCTACACCTCAAGCTCCCACCAGGGAGGTCTGCTGGACTACTGCTTACTGTTGAGTAAGCCTGGACGGGATGACCTTAGAGTCAGGCACTCTGATCCAGTCTCCTTACCTGTAGGATAGGATCTACTTACATCATCCAGTTACTTCAAAAATAAAGAATGTCCATGGAAATAGGTAAAAAGTAAAGTACTGGAAAATAAAGGAGTTTGAAGGTAAACAAAGTGAGGCAACATAGTGTAGCAGAAAATGAGACTGGGGGGGTCATAAATCTTGGATTTGGGGTCTTGCTCTGCCACCAACTATCACATTATCCAGGGAACACTATATTCTCTGTTTTCCCCATCTTCAAAGTGGAGAAAACACTGTTGATAATGGGAAGGTTGCAGAGTGGCATAAATGAGAGCATTTGTGAAGGTGTGTACTGCCAAGTATAAAAGGCTATACAGAAATGTTAAATGAATTCACTAGTTATAAGCAGAAAAAACTTTATTTCTATCAAATTAAAAAGTTTGAATCGATCTTCAAGCCAGATAAAATCATCAATAACACAATTAACAGAGCATGTACAGATTAGACTACAGGTTTAGATACTTTGAATTAAGCACATACACCAAAATCAAGAGGGCTGATAACTTTCACACTGAGGAAAAGCACTGACTCATCGTAAACACACAACTTCTGGGAAAATGGAGCTGACATTTCACAGGAGAGTAAACCAGAGGCAAGTTGTCATTAGGTTAGAGAACTGATTTGAGCTTGAGAGGAATCACAGTGAAATGCCATTGTAATGCAACAATTTCCCAAGATCTACTCATCTCAAAAACAAGAATCTATAAAAATCAGTAGTACAAATTCTCATAAAACTAGGAAAGCCCTCTATGCCCTGACACCTTGGAGCTGACATAAAGATTGAGTTTTCATTTTTCTTCCCTTTATTCTTCTCTAAATGAAACAAAAAACTTTGTCCTTATTTAGCACATTTCTGTCTCAAGAGAAAGGTTTTATGAAATGAAATTAGACACATCAACCCCAGTGAGAATCTTCAAGGTGCAATGCTCTTTTGACACGTGTTTAAACAGGAAATCTTTTATTTCAAGAATGACACTGTGCTTTCTAGAATAGCCTAATTATCACCAAAGAAGGAATGAATATATCCAACACTACCCTTCCCAAAACACACACTACCTTTCTTTCTCTCACACTCACTCACACACACCAATTTAGGGAATTTCCTGAAGCATACAGATAATGACATTTATTTTGGCAAGAACTGTGCAATTTGTTAAAAGAAAGATAAGGTATGGCATTTATCAGCAACTGTAATTATGTCTCAACAGACGCAGGAAGCAAATTTTCCTCACAGTTGACATATGGCTTCACAGTTCCCCGTCATCTGGGTCTTGCACACGTTGCATCTGCAAACCAGACTGGGTCAGTTATATAAGGAAAGGGACCTTATGACCAGACCACATTCCCACATTAAAAGGCGTCTGTTACTGGGTTCCTCTTCTGAAACACCGAACAGACAAGGAAGTTGCTGAAGATGGAGGGGAATAGAACGCAATTCATACTATAGACATGACTCTATCTTATGAATTGCCTTTCTGGCAAAATTACTGCAGCAAGAAAAGATATTGTCTATTAAGTGAAAAGCAACACATGAAATCCATCAGGTAGATATGAATGCCTCCAGACATCCCGTGACCCAGCAGAGGACAGACGAAACACCGTCCTCTGCATATGCAGTGTGCGGCTACCGCCAGGACCCGCTGATGCCCACTTCCTGTCTTGGCACTAGAGCCAAAAGCAAAGATTCCAGGTGGGAGCAAATACATTGTTTTACCTATCCATGAGAATAGGGAGCTCAAACTAGAGAAACATATTTAAAAAGCCTTTTTGAATTTCCTGATTAATCCCCATATAGGAAAAGGTTAAGTAAACGAGCATTTCAGTTTTAAAACACAAGGAGGCAAGATAATTGAGATAATACTATTACTTAGGCTAATTGTTGAGGATTTAACTAGATAATGGATGGAGTGCACATAGCACCAATAAACAGTGACTACCAAGCCCTTTTGATACCCGAACATACTTGGAAATTTGCTGTCTTTATGATTTAAGCAAAGACTTCTCCCTCCCTTCCTGCTCCCAACACACACCACAAGCGGGTAGTTAAAACTTCTTTAAACAAATAACCGAAATCAGATACTGAACTCAGTTTCCAGTGATTTAAAAAGTATAAAGACTCTATTTATGGGTTTACATAGGCATCTTTCTATCAAAATTTATCCTGTCAACAACCTATAGGGCTTCCCTGGCAGTCCAGTGGTTAAGACTCCGCACTTCCACTTCAGAGGGCACAGGTTCGATTCCTGGTTGGGTAAGTTCTGCATGCTTCATGGTGTGGCCAGAAAAGAAAAAAACTCAACCTAGAAATGGCAGGAGAGGCCACAGCATCACCTGCTTCCCAAGAATCCTCCATTGCCTGTGCCTAGTCTTACCTTTTCCCCTTCCCTACCAAAGAGAGGGGCACACCGTGGATGAAGCTGGAGCTCATGTGAGCTGAGCTATCGGAAGGTATTGAGAGTCACCCTGGAGAAGCCAGGTGAGGTGGGAAGCCATTCCTGCCAGAATTGTGAGTGATAAGCAGCGCCACCACATCAGAGGGCAGGCAAAGACGTGGGCTTGGCCTTCAGGACGATGTTAATGATGCAACGTCACACAGGGAGGATGACATTGCAGTCTAGGATGACCCTGGATTAGGAGCTCAATCACCACCTGCTCACCAGCTAGCACTGTAGGAAAGATCAGTTACTATGGGGGCCTTGTTTGGGGGTGGAGGCAAGGCAGTCATCTGTTCTGATGTCAGGGAAACAAAGTATTGAATAGTGTCTGGAGGGCTCCCAGGAGTCTAGGGGAGTGTGTGAGCACAGTGGCTGGGGTGGCGCAAGCATCAGGGTCCCTTCAGGGACACAAAACCACGGACACTGAGAGAACAAAGGAGGACCATGAGCTTGCTGCTGCCACAGAGTAGCCTGGACCCAAGCCAGGCCTACTTTGACAGCCTTTCATTTTACTTATGTACAAAAGTAAAAGTCGCTCAGTCATGTCCCACTCTTTGCGACCCCCGTGGACTATATAGTCCATGGAATTCTCCAGGCCAGAATACTGGAGTGGGTAGCCGTTCCCTTCTCCAGGGAATCTTCCCAACCCAGAGATCGAACCCAGGTCTCCCACAAAGCAGGTAGATTCTTTACCAGGGAAGTCCTCAATTTACTTATAAGTGAGCAGTTACGGATGATCAAGGGCTCAGACTCTCCTCTAGCAGCTTCCTTTGCTTAAGCAAAAGGGAAAAAGGAAAAGGAACACTCTCACACAGAGGTGGATGTCACCAGAGTGAACCCTGCCATTCTGGATGTGAGGCCACTTGGAAATACAAGCAAGCTCAGAGCCCTGTGTTTCTTGGGACAGGATGCAGGTAGTCAACATCTAGGAGCAGAGCCAGGAAGCCTGCGTTCAAGTGTGTCTACACTGCGCGTTGGGAGAAGCCAGGGCACAATGCTTTACTCTGCCGACCCTCACTTTGTTTATAAGCATGGGATCATGCCTGTCTCAAAGGATGCTGGCAAGATTAAATGAGATGTTTGCAAATGTCCTAAAACTGTACACATATGACACTCAGCAGGCCTTCAATATATGGTACCTATTATATGCTTGCTTTAGTGTTAGAGTATATGAAACACAGCAGTGTTTTCAAGTTCTCAATAAGCAGGAAGCTGGTGGGGATAAGAGAAAGCAAAATGAACGCAGAGCTGGCTAGAATCAGAGAAGGAGGGGATATGTAAGAATTTTAGAAACCACCCAAACTACTCTTTGTGCCTAGCTTTGATGGAACCTCACGTGTGGCAGTAGAAGGAAAACTAAATAGGTCCCTTTAATTTTATCTTGGTCAAAATATTTTCAAGAAAATTTTATTTATTTTAGTGTAAAATCATTGAAGGAAAAGCTAGACTTTGTTGAAGAAAACCAGAAACATTTTTTTTAGGCTATCGAACATCATCAAACAAGCATCATCTTTCAAAAGCCCGTGGGAACAGTGTTTGGCTTTCATTATGGTCTCACCCAGCAAAGGTGACTGCCCTCTACTGCGGGCAACCTCAGAAATAGCACACACTATTGAGAGGCATTGAGCAACACTGACACTGGCTTTAAGTGTCTATTTTGCTGGAAGGGAGAAGGGAGGGGAGGATGAAGGAGCAGAGTATCGAGTCAGGGATCACCTAGGCCATTTCCCATACTTCTTCCCAAAACTCCAAAGGCCATGATTACATTGGAGCATCTGCTAAACATCAACAGAAGGGAGGAAAGTTTTGAAGATTTTTCTGCTTCCAAAAAAGCACACACTTTCCTCTCCTGAATGATCCCTATAATAACCTTAACTTTCTACTTTTCCTACTTTATGGAAATTGTCTCCATGGCAAAACTACTCTAAATTGTGCAATTTTTCTCAAATAAGACTTGTTTTTCTCTATGCCTGGTTCCCCTGGAAACCTGAGCTGTATCTGCATGTCTGGTTTTTACCCTATCCCCATCAACTGGCATTCAAACACAACTCTTTTCAAAAGTCACTATCATGCACCGATGTTTCACAAATCTGAACTGGGCATTTTAACTGCATAAACCTAGAAAGTAAATAATCTTCCTTCACTTGGATTCAGAAGATGAGGAGGAAACTGGTCTGTGTTTCCACTAAGGTAGCCAAAGAACATTCACATGAAGGGACAAAGCGAGAGGGACTGGCCAGAGTGGGGGCAGTATTTGTAGAGAAGATGCATGGCTACCATTCAGAATCCACGGGTCAGTGAATGACTGGAAATTCACTGTGACATCTTCAGAAAATAAATAATGTGTTCCAACATCACCTATGCTGAAAGGCTTTTGTTTTCTCAGCAGTATCAAGAGTTAGACAGAATCACTCCTGGAAATACTAAAGGACCCTCGCTGGTACAATCACGATGCATGAAGAGGATATCTATTTTTAAGGCAACAGGAATAAATTTCATTGTCTTTCCCAGAGGAGGGCGAGCATTAGTGGCCACCAAGTCTGGAAACGAGGCAAATCCTTAATAAATGGTTTATTGATGCTACATTCTAATGAATGACAAAATAGTGTGATCTATATTTCTAGACTTAATGGCCATCCTATAGAAAGCATCTTTGGAATAGAATAAAAAATTACAATTTTATCAAATCCCATAATCATAAAGCTGTCATCATGAGTCTAGGCACAGGTAGTGCAACATTTTCCTTGACCCCACAGGCTCCATTCCCTTTACCAACTATTTATAATATGCTTGGGTCACTCACACGAGAAAAACACTGTCAGCATCAATATTTAGCAGCATTTTCAAAATATATATTTTTTGTCTTCATTATAAGCTAAACTATTCTTTCAGTCCAGTAATTCCATATGGTCTTATTTACTTCTATACATAAGATACAATCTTTTAACATTTATGGAGGTGAATATTTCCCAGTTTTTGAGAGTTCCCCAAAGACTCTTAGGGTTTTATTTTGCCACAATAAAAGAAAGGAGCGGTGTCAACTCATGAGAGTCAGACGAACAGTTTAAGTAGACCCTCCACGCGGTTCAGCTCCTGGTGCATAGAGAGACTGAACATCGTCCCCCAGCTCTCAGCTCTCAGACAGGAATTTGAGAGGGATAAAAGCAGGAACAACATTACTGAATAGTCTAGGGAGGGAGAAAACAGATGTCTAATAAAAGTAGTAGAAGCCAAGTCCTTTCATTCTAGGATGTATGAAAAAGAGATTCAATGGAGCACGGATACAGAGAAGGCGTCATTCCTAACAGGAAAAAGTGAACTGTGGACAGTCACTCAAGGCCAGAGAAGCAATCACTGAGAGCTACTGTTTCAATCCCACTGTCACCAGGAGGGCACATGCCAGAGAAGCAGGGACAAAGGAAGCTAGAGCCCCTGGCATTCTCAGGCCTCCTGGTGCTATGTTTCAACAGCCTTTAGGGGCTGGGGAGAGCCAGGGAGCACCACCGTCATGTGTGAAAAAGCTATTATGGCAACAACCTGGCTGTGGAAAATCAACTAGAGCTTGGGTGATACACCGCTTGGAATCCAGCCTGTGTTGCTTCCTTTCTTATAAAGAACTTGAGACATGTGCAGGGACATCTTAAACACGTGTAGGTGGCCCCTCTTTTAGAAAGGCAGAGAAGAGCCTCGTCATTAACTCATTCTATTCATTAGTTTTCATGTCTGTTCACCATTTAAACTAGAAAAGACACTGCAAGCTATCTCAGCTAGCTGCTAACTGGGGCATGGCACCAACACTACACATACAGTTGAACAAATGACCATATCTTCCTGGTTCTTCCACTGCGCAGGCTCAGTAGGCTTCTTTGGACTGAACAGGTGTGATCTTGTTCGAGAAAAGCGTGTAAACATAGGGCCAGATTTTGTTAGTCTCGGTTCCTGAAAACTGGTGGAGCACTCCTCGGCTCCTGAAAAACAAAGTCCGACATACAGGGCATTTTAGGTTTCCTTTTGACATGATATCAGCGCAGATGAAGATCCTGGGTACAATCTAAACGCAATCTCCTGGTCTATGTCACACATCACTGAGTCCCAAAACCAATGTATCAACTCCCCCAGTTCAGTACAACTAAATAAAGCCCTGTCCTCTGCAATTCTGGCAAGCTTGATGTCATGCCACCTTTTCTTCTCCTTTAAAAACATGATAACATTATAGGGACAACCCCAAATCTGCCTCAATACACACAGTGAAAAGCAAATCAGTGACAAACCTTGCTACTCTAAAACCTTTGTTATAGATCATGAAACACAAGATGTATCCTAATAAATGGTCAAGAACTTCATACCTGAAGGCTGGCTAAATTATTTGGGGGCTACAAGATCAGACAATGATTAGAGCAGAGGCTGCACACTGCTGTCCTGAATGCAGTCCATACATGGGCTTTGTTTGGCGTCCAAGTTATTAAAAAATTTTTAGGGAATTGCCTGGTGGCCCAGAGGTTAGGACTCGCTGCTATTACTGCCAGGGGTCCAGGTTCAATCCTTGGATGGGAAATGAGATGCCACAAACTGCAACATAGCCAAGAATTTTTTTTTTTAATTTTTTGGCCAATATATTATAAAATATGGGATTTTCTTCTGCAGAGAAAGCCTGACTTCTGCTTCTTTTGAAAAACAGGCTCACTGGCCACACTTAGCCTGAGTGCTTCCATGGTGATAATTGGCTCGAGCAACAGAGGAGCTGTCTAATTCAACTGTCACTCAACTGCCCAGCTTGACATGCCTCCCACCAGGTTTGACACTCATTTCCATCACCTGCCTGGCCCCTGTAGTTACCTGAATTTGCAACCTGTAGTTTATAGCTTTAGTTTTTATTAAACTCCCTCCAGACATATCTAAGCCAAAAAGTCCCTTCTAATCTTCTATCCAAGTCATATATTTACATGTGGGAGTATCAAAATGTAAACCATTATTTCAGTCCCTTAAGACAATGAAAATGTCTAGATGCAAATTGATAATCGCACAGAGATGATCAGGCTGTGGTCCTTATAAGAGTTTAAGCATAAAAACACCAGGCATTCTTGCCCATGTACACACCAGCATTTCATCTGACTTCATCTGAGAGGTATTTGGCCTTTCAGGTTTGTCAAGCTTAAAGAAACACCACCCCACTGCAACCCACTGTCCTTCCCGTGAGGAGCCACACCGTTTCAGCTGGCCAAGTGGCATGGAAACACGGAAGCACACTCACTTGTACAACTCGATGACGGGTTTTGCCACATCCTTGTACTGCCTTAGTCTGGCAGCAACTGCTTCAGGTTTGTCATCCTCCTGCTGGACCAGTGGCTCACCAGTGACGTCATCCACGCCCTACAGATACCAGAGAAAGCAGCTAGTGTGGCCAACACTGAAGCCATTCCATATGTAAAAACTTTCCTGGGCAAAACTGTACATTCACCTTTGATTCCCACCACCTGATGAGTTAGCCCCAGGGGACAATAAAAACAATGAAGGTGGTTGAAAAGCAAACAGCATTAGTAAGTATGTTAAGCTTTTTTCATAAGAGATGAAACATGAAATCTTTAAGACTTCTGATATTTCCAAACATATTCCACTGCTTGATAAATGACACCTTTAATTCATAGTTCAAAATTCCATCCCACTTCACCCAACAACAAAACAGCCACTAGACAATGTCACTCTGGTCCTCTAAATATTCCTAAAACTAGCTTCTTTCTAAAGCTTGAGTTCTTAAAATGGAAAATGAATGTCTCAAAGAACCAAATGGCTTCCTTAGGAAAAACACTCATCAAAGAGAAGGTATGTCAGGCCTGTTTTTGCTACTTTGAAATTCTATCACGTAGTTCTTCTAAGATTAAACTTACTCAGGTTATTTTAGCAAATCAAATAATGACATCTAAAGTTAGAACAAAATAGGCATGAATCATATACCCATGATAACCACGAACAAACATTCTGGCAACTGAAAAACTGTAATTTTAGAAAATCTGATTTTTTGGTGTACTTTGACTTCCCCGGGAGCTATATCTGCATACAAAAGCAAATTGGACACCTCAGAATTTCACCTCCCATGTCCATGGCTATTGGACTACCAAGGCAGATAGTCACAGGAAATCAATCTGTCAAAAGGCAGAATAGAGCAGAACTCAGGCATAGAGCAGAAGGCTCAGGCATTCAACTGGATAATCCAGAATTGGCTCTAAGTTTGAAATGCACTAAAATTCCAATACAGCACAAAGCCTTAAGTATATAACTTACACTTAGAATTTACTGGTGAGCCACATAAGTATCATGTGTATAATACAGGGCTGTTACCCTGATGGAACAGGAGAGATGAGGGGTGGGAGAAAGAGATCCATCACTCATTCCTCTCCTTTATTTTACTTATTGCTGCAAAGCTCAGGAATCATTTCCAGGACTTCAGAGCACCCAGAAATACAACACTGCTTCCAGAAAGAGCAGAAGGATGCTAGGACAACAGCATGTCTCCCAGGGAAGCTTGGTCACAGCAGCTGGTTGACTTGGCCCAAACTGGCACTTCCATTGCTGTCTTTGGAAATAGCATTGCAACTGCAGTGCTCCTTTAGGGGTACCCAGGCTTTGGAAAGCAACTCAAATTCTACAAGAATCTCCACATCAGCAAGTCTAAGGAGGGCCAAAATATGATGTATTTGTGTTAGATTCCAGTGCCAACTCAGAACCCTCTTTTCCTCCTTGTCCATTTCCCCCATACTTGTTTTGGGGATGGAATAATGGAAGGGCTCTACACAGGAATTCCAGAATAACGCACATTTTTAAAAGAAGACTTCAAAAGGAGACTACTGCTTAACCTCAATGAAAAGGGCTTATAAGAACCTAGTGATGACTTAAGGAACTAGATGGTATCCATCCATAACCCCGTGAAGTAGTTTTCTATAGTCGTTATTGACTATATTCAAGTCTATCCCAGTCCATAAACATTAAACCAGTAAGACACAATAGCCACACCTTTCACACTTAGATAGGGACAAGTAATACTATATATTAGCAAATAAGAATGATCAGACTGAACTAATTCATGCCTTTACCAGGAAGAACAGAAACTCTTTAAATGAGTTTACCAAAAGTTTCTTTAACCATATACCTTTACATGTACTTAACTTTATGCAGACACATAGTTATTATATTGTGAAGTTCTTTTAAAGGGCAATCTTCTTTGCCTTTGGCTCTCTCTCATCCCTGTACATCCTCATGCTCACTTCTCATATGACCCCACTCACTCTAACCCTGTGCCTTACTCTGCCCCAGCCCCAAACACTGGCAGCCCAGGATAGATCCTTTGTATCTTTATCCCTACTTTTATGAAGCTAGAGAGCACTTATCACCATGTAAACAGATATGCATAAATAAGGGTGGTCATGGTTTTACAAAAACGGAATCATTCTGCTGTTCGCATTTGTCATTAACAACACTCAGGGGAAAATATTACTCGAGGCCAAAGAATATAGTAAGTAAAGCACTAGTCCCTCAGTTGCATCCAGCACTTTGCAACCCTATGGACTGTAGCCCACCAGGCTCCTTTGTCCATGGAACTCTCCAGGCAAGAATACTGGAGTGGGTTGCCATTTCCTTCTCTGGGAAATCTTCCCAATGAATATAGTACTAACTCAACTTTCTTTCTACTGACTACGTCATATTCCAAAATGTGATTATTGCCAAATTGATTAAGCCACCCCTAGAGATGAACGTTTGTGATGTTTTCAAGTTTTATTTTCCCCATTACAAACAGCACCAAAATAAGTCTCCCTGTGTACATGACCTTACCTGCTAGTGCTTACATTTTCATAGACTGCACTCCCAGAAGTGGGGTGAATGAAATATGTATTTAAAATTTTTAATGTACGTTGTTAAGTTGCTTCTCTAAAAGATGATTAACATTTCATATACCTAATACAGATAACAGTACCGTGTTCCCAGATCCTAACCAGCAATAAAAGTGTTAATTTACATTCCTTCATTACAAGTGAATGATAATTTTAAAATATTTGTTGGCTATGTATATTTGCTCTTTTTGGAATAGCCTATTCATATTGTCCCCCCACTTTTCAACTGAAATGTTTTACCTCCTTGTCAACGTGTGAAAGTACTTTGTATACTCTTACATGTACATGAGGTGGGTTGAAGTCCAGGTTATATACCCTTCCACTGGGAGGGTGAATCCAACGTCGGCTGAGGCGATCTTTGAGCGTTTCGAATGGAATGTTCAAAGTGATCACTAGATCCAGGTCACATAGTCTGTCCAAGGCTTCAGCCTGAACTAATGTTCGAGGAAAACCTAAATGCCAAAACAAAATACATCATATGCAAGACACTTCCCAATTCTAATTAGCTGTTGGAATTATTTTCAGAGACAGAATAATCAAATCTGCACAAATACTACCCAGAAAGGAACTTTAAAAGTCAGGAATTTATATTGACTTCAATAAATTGAATATGAGCAGAAAATATGCTACTTTATAACCTAGCTTCAGCATTTGGAATATAAAACATTAAGGAGTCACATGATAAAAGCAAAAAGTACTAAAACCTAGACTAGTCCCAGCTCTGGTGTAAGCTCTGCTCTTAACTACCTGTGTGACCTTGGGCAAGTTGTAACACCTCCATTTCCTGTTCTGTTAAAGAACCAAAGGACAAATTTATATTTGTGTCCTTCTAGTTGTAACAGCTTGTGTGTGTGTATGTACTAACTTCAGTTGTGTCCAACTCTTGGCAACCTATGGACCACAGTCCGCCAGGCCCCTCTGTCCACGGGATTCTCTAGGCAAGAATTCTGGAGTGGGTTGCCATGCCCTCCTCCAGGGGATCTTCCTGACCCAGGGATTGAACCCATGTCCCTTACATCCTCTGCATTGGCTGTCAGGCCCTTTACCGCTAGCACCACCTGGGAAGCCCTTATAATAGCTTATGAGTATATTATTCTTAGGTTACCACTAAATACACATACACACACACACACACATACACATTTTTAAAATCCAAATCAATTAAAGTACAACCTTTCACTTAGACCTTCATTTGAGCCTGCACCTTAACAGTAAGATGGGCAGAATTCCAGTCTCAGAAAGAACTGATGCTTTTGAAACCATATGGATACTGCAAAACGTATAAATTCACCCTACTTTGCTAAACGTGGGGAAATAAACTGCAACTGAAATTTGGACTCACAGGTATTACTTTCTTTTTTGCAGTTAGCTGATCCCAAATTATATATATGTTTTCCCCATCCACTTTTCCCCTTCTATTTGTCATGAAGTGATGGGACCAGATGCCATGATCTTAGTGTTTTTAATGTTGAGTTTTAAGTCAGCTTTTTTACTCTCCTCTTTCACCCTCAATGACAGATTTTATTTTCTTGGGCTCCAAAATCACTGCAAATGGTGAGTGCAGCCATGAAATTAAAAGACACTTTTTCCTTGAAATAAAAGCTATGACAAACCTAGACAGTGTATTAAAAAAACAGAGACATCACTTTGCCAACAAAGCTCCATCTAGTCAAAGCTATGGTTTTTCCAGTAGTAATGTACGGATATGAGAGTTGGACCGCTCTCAAAGAACGCTGAGTGCCAAAGAATAGACGCTCTTGAATTGTGATGCTAGAGAAGACTCTTCAGAGTCCCTTGGACTGCAAGGAGAACAAACCAGTCAATCCTAAAGGAAATCAACCCTGAATATTCATTGGAAGGACTGATGCTGAATCTTTAACACTTTGGCCACCTGAAATGAAGAGCTGACTTATTGGAAAAGACCCTGATGCTGGTTCAGACTGAAGGCAAAAGGAGAACGGGATGGCAGAGTATGAGATGGTTTGATAACATCATTGATTTAATGGACACGAATTTAAGCAAACTCCAGGAGATAGTGAAGGATAGAGAAGCCCGGTATGCTGCAGTCCATGGGGTTGCAAAAGGCTGGACATGACTTAGCCACTGAACAATTCCCCCTCTAGGCATTGACCTGCTTTAAATTTCACTCCAGGTTTGGCTGGGATAGAAATACACAGTAGTATCTTGTTTCTAAACAGTTTGTCAGTTTGATCTGTTGTTAAAAACCTGACTGTATCCAATATCACTTAAAAAAAAAATGTCCTTTAAGTCTTAGTTAGGTAAAAGAGCCAGATGGATGAAGAACAGGAAAGAAAGTATAATAGAAGATGCAATATTCAGAAGAGAAATTTTTAAATCCCTTCAAAAAGGACACCATCCCATCTCTACCCTTTTATCATTAGAAGTAACAGGAGAATTTTGAAAACATGGGTCTTCCTGGCCCTAAAACACTTAACCATCAAAGAACTCCTTTTCCTATTATAGGAAGTCAGTTATTCAGACATGAGCATGCCACATCCTGTGTTACAATCCCCAAGTTGTATGAATGCCAAGGTGATATCAGAGTGTTTGTTCAGTTGAATATGACAAAACCCACCCAAAGTTGTCTCTATGCCCCTGCTCCAGGTAACAACCTCTGCAGAAAACTCTCTCCAATGCTCCCTTCAAAGCCTTCCTTATTGCCCGTCTATAAGGCCAGGCCCTTTTCTCCAAAGCCCATTCCTCCCAGGCTCCTCATCCATCATCTTTTGCATATTCTATTACCAGGAGTCTGAGCTAAGTCACGGATGAGATTCCTGATTCCTTGTTCCTGCATGTTCCGTAGCTATAATCCAACTCACCTCTTTGCACAGCTTCATCTCTGGGCTGCCCATGACACCATTTTCCTTATCTACACTTCCCTACAGTTGACCTTGGCCACATCAAATTGCATTCAGTATTGCTCTCCTCAGGCCTCACTACCTTTGTATCAAAGATACCTCTGCCTCAGGGCCTTTGCACTGGCTGTCCTCGGCCTAGAATGTTCTTCCTACAATTCCCTGAACATGACTGTTTATCATTTGAGATATTTGCATAAATAAAACTTCCTCGGGGAGACTTCTTACACTAGTATATTTAAAATAGTCCCACTTCCCTCTCGTTATCTTATTCTATTCTATTCAATTTTTCTATTACTTATTACTATGAATAATTTCCGAGTATTCATGTTTATTTTCTATCCCTTTCTCACTCACTCTCTGAGAAATGGGACTTTTCTGTCTTGATCATTCTTTACGCTTTTGCTCCTAAAAAATTAACACTGATGAGCAACTTAGTATAGGGCCTTGAATTATTTGCAAAGTTTATGCCCTGATGAACTTGCTTACAGTATTTTGCAAGTTCCATGAGAAATTATCCATTACCTATATCTTACTAAACTCAATATCTGGTCTGCAGTCCAGTGTAAGCCTTCATCACAGTAAGTACAGAAATGAGAAAAAAACATTTAGGAATTTTATAGGATTTCCACAGAGTAATTTTAAAGCTGTTGAATCTAAAATTTGGGCTTGAATTTGGTGGTTTTTTCCTTTCAATTTTTCTAGTAATTTGTTTCTATTGTATTTGGCAAGAGAACTGTTCTGCAGTGGACTGGGAAAACAAAACTGGAGTTTCACAACAGATAGTTTATTCTAGGCTTTCCCTGGGGCTTCTTTTCTAATTTCTCCAGTAAAGGAAATTACCCAATGGCCCAACTTTCTTTTCTTAAATTTGATGTTGCTTATTACAGAATCTCGTAAGAGATTAAGTGGTATCTCTTTGCAAAGGGACACAGGAACAGAGAGAACCAAACCCAGGGCACATTTCAACTTTGTTCTTATGACAAGGAAAGTGCAAGTTCAAGCAGAGGCGAGAACAGACCTATCTTGCAGAGCACGTCTCAGTTCATCAGCTATCATGAGCCTAACCCAAGGTAAACACATGCTCCCACCAGGCACAAGAGCCTTTCCAGTACTAGAGATAGCATCAAAAGAGACTGTTTTCCCATCCTCATTTGCTGGCCTCTTGTCATCCAGTATTCAGGCTGGCTTCAGCAGAGAAATAGGTACTTCTAACCTTGCAGTCTAGGCTCCTGTGCCAATAGCCACCCAGCTATATCCTCTCCATCCTCCCACACTGACTCTCTGGCTAAGCATCCCCTTCACATAAAGGCACCCACCTGCTGGGAAATGATGATTGGAAGTATGTTCATGGTGCTTCTGCAATAGGAACTGAGATAAAGTGTTTTCAAAATAGAAAAAATATACATTGCCTTTAAATAAACTGCTAACTAGATTTTTTTCAACTCACAATTTCTGTTAGATCAGATTATTACTACCTGGTATTTGAGGAAGTAAAAGATCAAATCATATCTGCCTAAGACCAAGTACAGGGTGGACACCTTGGCCTTAGCCCTGGAAGGTAGCACTGCCTGGCACACAGTGGCATACTTCTTTAATTAGTCTTCCTTATTTGTAAATAATTTCATGAAATTATATGACTCTCTTGAGCTCTGTAAACTAAATATGTAGCCCTCTTTCTGTTATGGAATGGCTTGATGACTTTAAAATCAATGCATTAAGCAACTTCTCTTTTGATTTTCAAAAACAAACCGACTTTCTGAATTGGGGTTTCATAGCATGTGAGTGTGGACTTCCCTGGTGGCTCAGACAGTACAGAATTTGTCTGCTAATGCAGGAGACACAAGAGACACAGGTTCAGTCCCTGGGTTGGGAAGATCCCCTGGAGTAGGAATGGCAACCCACTCCAGTATTCTTGCTTGGAAAATCCCATGGACAGAGGAGCCTGGGCAGGCTACTAATCCATGGGGTTGCAAAGAGTCAGACATAACTGAGCACACGCACACACGCCCTTATATTGAAGATGTAAGCAACACTTTAATTGAGGAGTGTTTACAGAATTTTAGAGATCACTTACAGACCTGAATTCTCAGTCACAGTCCCTGGGGCCTCATTTTCCAGCAACACTTAGCTACTACCCTGACAAGAAAATATTGTTCTTTATCCTTTGGGTAGAGCTGAAAAAAGCCCTAGGAAAGAAGAGGCAGCTCTAAGAAGAGCAGTTCCCCCAACAAATAAAAACTCACATCTTGGTTAAACTTTCCTTGTCTAATGAGGGTAGAAGGCAGTCTGCTCAGCTCCCCTAGAACTGTTTCTGAGTTTTTTGAGGGCCTCTAGAGGAATTGGTGGGAAATGGAATCGTGTACAAAATAAGCTGGATTCACCAGGAACAGATTTCAAAAACATGTTGGATAGTGCCAACCTACTGGGCTCTCACATTCAGACCCATATTTAATTCCTCTTCTGAGATTTTCTAACACTTTGGGGGGTTGCTGGTTGCTCTTTGCACTTGGCCGTAGTTACAGCTCAGCACACAGACTCCGCATTCTGGTCCCCACCCAGGCACCAGGGAGCTCAACTCGGCCACAGCTGACAGCCCAGGTCTCAAGTCCTGTCTGTCACTCTAGTTAGCCACAAGAACAAAGGCTCCATGGAGCAGGGGAGCAGTGTTCATCTGTCTACGAGATGATTAAAATACGAATATCCTTCAATCTACAGATCCTAACTTTAAGGCTTCAGGACAGGGACTTCCCTGGTGGTCCAGTGGTTAAGGATCTGCCTCCCAGTGCAGTGAATGCATGGTTGTTTTTGTTGTTTTATAAATTTACAATTTACATATAAACCATGCTTACTGCATAGAAAATCTGTAGCTAGTATATACAGACCCCAAAAATGACTTGAGTATTAGTTGATCAAAAAGCCCCACAGGAAGCACACAAAATTTCATTATAGGAAAAATGGCATTTAAGAAGTAAAATGTTATACTTTACAAATTTCCATATCCTTTGATCTATTGAAAAAGATGATTTTTTTATGAATCAATTTTAAATTTCCCTGTGATAAGTGAAAAATTTTAATATATGCACTTAATACTTTTGGGAGCATTGAAACGAAGCCTTAATATTACATGGTCCTGAGCATTTTGTGTAACGATGGCTCCATCATTCAAGCTCCTGAGATTTAGTCCAATGGCAACAATGAAAACAGTCAACATGCCTGGTTACAATTCTCTCCAATATCACCCTTTAGGTCACTTTCAAACTTGAGCCTTCTCAGCCTGTTTTTCTGGGCTATGCAGGTCTGATCCTGGATGGGGGAACTAGATCCCACAAGCCACAGGGCAACTACTGAGCCAGCGCGCTCTGAAGCCCCCACATGACAAATAAAGAGAAGCCTGCTCGTCGCAACAAAAGATCCCACAGGCTGCAACTTAGAAGGCCCAATGCAGCCAAACACATAAATCAATGGAGTGGATAAATAAATAAAAGGCTTCAGGCCATAAAACAGGAAATAGTATTCTAAAAGGCAGCATGGTAGCTCCAGAATCCCTTGAATTGATTTACATCAGTGTCTCCAAGGTGGGCTGAGCAAATCCTTAAAGTAATTCATTTGTAATTCTCAGAAGAGAATGTCAGAAGAGGTGCAACATGACCAGAACGTTTCAAGCCATTTTTAAAAGAACATCATTATGCATCCATACACATTTTTAAAAAAGAACATGAAGTCAGAGGGGTAGAATGAAGACTATCTGAAACCTGTCAAGCAAGATGTCCCTGTATCAGAACATGAGATGGTCATGTTGACTTGGGAGGTGGGGTAAATGTGGGCACTTACTTTAGAATACATTTAGTTATCATTTGATATCCACTCATCCAAACTCTCTTCTAGAAAGCTACTCTTCATATGAGATTCAACTCAGTATTTTGAATTGCTAAGATATTAGGATTTGAAAGGAAACAAATAATTAACAAATGTAGAGAATGTTAAACCATGATCCCTTGGAAGTCTTGTAAGAGAAAAGCTGAATCTAAATAGGAATGGTTATTCTGAATGTGAAAGTATTTCAATGCATACATAAAGTCTTTAAACACACAATTAAGTGATTTAGACTAGGCAGGCCCAAGGAGAACTTGCCACTCTAGCTATGGATATTCATTATTCTTTAAATATGCTGGCTCATGGTGCCTATTAAAATTACAAGATCCCTGAGGGCTGGGGCTGTGTGTATTCCTGAAAGGCCCAGGATACAGTCCCACGTGGATATGGTATTCCAGGCAGGCAGGGATTACTGACCAAGTGGACTGATGCACACTCAAGTTCTGTCAACAGGTGGCAGCATTAATAATTTTTCCACTTAGAAAGAACAGCAGCTGTGGTACAGTTTTATTTTTTACTAAAAGTAATCCTCAAAGACATGCTTTTAAATGACTATCAGCATTCCAGCTCCTTATCAGGCTATTCCAAGTGAATATATTCCATTGTTGAGGAAACCAGAAAGTCCAACAGATCAAATAAAATAAGCATCATATTCAAGCACAGAAAGCTTGCTTTCCTCCCTCTAACTATACATGAGACTGTTCTGCTGCCTGGTTTCTGATCAAGAGAACGAAAAACCGGCCTCGTGGGATCCTTGCGTGAGTGCGTCCTCAGTCACTCAGTCACGTTCAACTCTTTGTGAACCCATGGACTGCAGCCCACCAGGCTCCTCTGTCCGTGGGATTCTCCAGCAAGAATGCTAGAGTAGATTGCCATTTCCTTTTCCAGGAGATCTTTCCAACCCAGGGATTGAACCCCTGTCTCTTGCGTCTGCTGCACTGGCAGGTGGATTCTTCACCACTGCACCATCCAGGAAACCCAATGGGATTTCCTCATCTCAAAACCCAATGGGATTATCTCATCTCAAAACCCGGCCTGGAAAAGCTGCACTGTCCTGTTCAAACAGCCCGTCCATGCTGAAAGCAGAAATGTTATGCAGTTCAATGTCTCCCAGAAGCAATCGTGTGACATCACTGCTTACAGTGCCTCACAGATTGTTTTTTAGACCTCCCCAAAAGATGTACTAGGTGCAGGGAGATGTCACTAAATTCCGGACTGGTAATATGTTCCCAGCAGTGCTGGCCACTGCGCCTTGACCCCAGCCCCTCTCAGCCACGCCAAGAGCCTGGGGGAGGGCAGCTGGAGCAGGAGGGGTCACAGCAACAAGCCGAGGCAGCGGAGGACTAGAGGAACTAGGACATTTCTGTTTTTCTAATTTGGAGTGCATTCACTCCAGAGGAAAGGCACAGAGCCAGAGTCCACCACCACATTCCCAGGCAGAAAAGAAAGCCCGCCACTTAATGGAAATAAAAGGGCACTTCTGAAGGGCAACTTCCAACATCCGCCTGGGATCAGCAGCTTGCAAAAAGGTCAAGCAACCTCAGGGCCCCTTCCTACCTCCAGTAAGATCTGGGGCCAGCATGGAGGCTTCTAACCACCCATCTCTTCCCAGTTGTTGGGAAAATAAGAACCAGGTTACAGACTCTTCATTACAATTAATCACAGAAGGATTAAAGCTGAAAGCAGTCAGTTATTCTTCCATGGTTTCCCCTAATCCAGTGGGGCATTCACACCACCCCTTTAGTATTAACTTAAAACTAAGCACCATCAAAATCTGTTTTGTGAAGGACTTTTCTCTCTTGTATCTTATCTGTTTACACAATATTAATTTGTATGCATATCTGAGACCTCCATATTCTATTTCAGCCAATTTGTATTAACAGATGGTGAAAAGATTAAGAAGCAGCTGTGCTCCAGATGTTGGCAAAGGGGGCTTATGCTACCTCTTATCACTCTATGAGCTCACAGTTCCCTCTGCGCCAGGAGTGCTCGAGGGCATGCTTCCTGCTCACTGAGATCTTCCAGGGACACTTGGACTCCTGTTATATACCCTCGGGTTTTAGAGATTTGTAAGAAGTGGGTACTGCTCTCAAAGAGCTTATAGGTTAGTAGTAAATGATTTAAAAACCTAGATAGGCTATAATCATTACTGAGTGATCTACTGATAAATACAGGATACAGAAAATTTGGTTTTGAATCACAAGTTTGGATCTTGGAAATGGCTTATTGAAATTAAAGAATTCCTAGTAGGCAGGCATTCGTGGGGAAATTCCCAGATGGCATGGACATCTTCTGGCATCAGTGGAAGGATCTGTCCTGTTTAAGGATGTAGCTGACAATGACTAACTTGAAATCCCTGTGCTTAAACAAGCTATTCTAAAAGCACTAAGCCCTCTTCCCAGTAAGGGAAGATGTACATCGCACTGAGGAAGGTGCTGCATCTGCAAAACTTTTGCTCAAAGGCTCTTCTGTTTAAGAATTCTGCTTCCTCATTCTCTAGAACCAAATTAGGGAAAAATTGGTCCCATTGTGTCTCAGTTGAAACAAAAGGAATTTGTAAATTATTTCACCACAGCCCACATTTTTGCCCCAAGTATCCCCTACACAGGCTTATCTGTAGGGTGCAGGCCAGACTTTCTGTAATAGGACAGATACTTATTAAGCTTTTCTATGGGCAAACACAGTGGGCGGCACTGGCAATACAACCACGAACAACACAAATATAATCTCTGCTTTCTGAGCCGTACACCCGGGGCGGGGGCTAAGGAAGTATGAAGCACTGAAATACAGATATATATCTAACACCACATGATTATAAGGTAAGAAGGAAGAGAGACGTGGATAGACAGGATGGGATGGTACACGAAGAATTCTCCGAGGAGGGGATATCTGAGTAGAGATGTGAATGCAGCGATGCACATGGATGGGGAGGGTGGAGGGCAGGGTATTGCAGGGCGAGGGCATATTGAATACAAAGTCCCTGGAGCATAGCATGCACGGAACCAAAAGGTTGAGAAATTATAAGATAGTTATGGAATATAAGCAGATTTGTTCTCCTCTGCTCTAAACAGGTATGAAGGCAAAAGGAAACATGGCAGCAAGAAAAATTAAACAAAACACAATAAAGACAAAGAATATAGCATCCAATACAACAGAAAAACTGAACAGATGGACCAACAAAAAGGTATAATACCGGAATTGTGTTGTTTAGTTGTTAAGTCATATTCAACTCTTTGTGACCCCATGGACTGTAGCCCACCAGGCTCCTCTGTCCATGAGGTTTCTCAGGCAAGAATACTGGAGTGGGTTGCCATTTCCTTCTCCAGGGGATCTTCCTGATCCAGGGAGCAAACTCATGTTTCCTGTTTGGCAGGTAGATTCTTTACCACCAAGCCACCAGGGATGCCCATAATACAGGAGAGCTTTCCAGAAAGGAAAGAACTGAACTGGAGATCAAAAGGACACACTATATATAAGAGAAAAACAAAATCTATATTGAGAGATTCTATTTACTTAAGTATGAAAAAATAAAGAAAATAAAGAACCGCGCCGGCTGCGACGGACCGCGCAGAAGCGCCACCGAGAGGAGCTACCCCTCGCCCAAGGTTGGGGCGGCGACCTTGAGAGTGCCAGGCTGCGTCGGCACAGGAGCGGCGGCGAAGAGCTACCCACGCTGTCCGATGTCAGGAGCGGCAGCTGGGAGGAGCTACCGCATGCCCGAGGTCAGGGGCAGCAGCCGAGACGAGCTACCCCACATCTAAGGTCAGCCATGGCGGCCGAAGGGGGCTGCCGAAGGGAGCAACCCCACGTCCAAGGAGCAGCGGCTGCGTGAGCGCAGGAGGGCCGAGAGGAGCTACTCCATGTTCAAGGTCAGGAGGGGGGGCGGTGAGGAGCTACTCCTCGTCCAAGGTAAGGAACAGCGGCTGCTTTGCTGAAGCAGTTGTGAAGAGATACCCCACACCCAAGGTAAGAGAAACCCAAGTAAGATGGTACGTGTTGCAAGAAGGCATCAGAGGGCAGACACACTGAAACCATAATCACAGAAAACTAGCCAAACTGATCACACGGACCACAACCTTGTCTAACCCAATGAAACTAAGCCATGCCTGTGGGGTCACCCAAGACGGGCGGGTCATGGTGGAAAGTCTGACAGAATGTGGTCTACTGGAGAAGGGAATGGCAAACCACTTCAGTATTCTTGCTTTGAGAACCCCATGAACAATATGAAAAGGCAAAATGATAGGATACTGAAAGAGGAACTCCCCAGGTTGGTAGGTGCCCAATATGCTACTGGAGACCGGTAGAGAAATAACTCCAGAAAGAATGAAGAGATGGAGCCAAAGCAAAAACAATACCCAGTTGTGTACGCGACTGGTGATAGAAGCAAGGTCTGATGCTGTAAAGAGCAATATTGCATAGGAACCTCGAATGCAGGTCCATGAATCAAGGCAAATTGGAAGTGGTCAAACAGGAGATGGCAAGAGTGAACATCGACATTTTAGGAATCAGAGAACTAAAATGGACTGGAATGGGTGAATTTAACTCAGATGACTATTATATCTACTACTGTGGACAGGAATCCCTTAGAAGAAACAGAGTAGCCATCATGGTCAACAAGAGTCCAAAATGCAGTACTTGGATACAATCTCAAAAACAACAGAATGATCTCTGTTCGTTTCCAAGGCAAACCATTCAATATCACGGTAATCCAAGCCTATGCCCCAACCAGCAACGCTGAAGAAGCTGAAGTTGAACAGTTCTATGAAGACCTACAAGACCTTTTAGAACTAACACCCAAAAAAGATGTCCTTTTCATTATAGGGAACAGGAATGCAAAAGTAGGAAGTCAAGAAACACCTGGAGTAACAGGCAAATTTGGCCTTGGGATACGGAATGAAGCAGGGCAAAGGCTAATAGACTTTTGCCAAGAGAATGCACTGGTCATAGCAAACACCCTCTTCCAACAACACAAGAGAAGGCTCTACACATGGACATCACCAGATAGTCAACACCGAAATCAGATTGATTATAATCTTTGCAGCCAAAGATGGAGAAGCTCTATACAGTCTGCAAAAGCAAGACCAGGAGCTGACTGTGGCTCAGATCATGAACTCCTTATTGCCAAATTCAGACTTAAATTGGAGAAATGGGGAAAACCACTAGACCATTCATGTATGACCTAAATCAAATCCCTTATGATTATACAGTGGAAGTGAGAAATAGATTTAAGGGACTAGATTTGATAAACAGAGTGCCTGACGAACTATGGATGGAGGTTCGTGACACTGTATAGGAGACAGGGATCAAGACCATCCCCATGGAAAAGAAATGCAAAAAAGCAAAATGGCTGTCTGAGGAGGCCTTACAAATAGTTATGAAAAGAAGAGAAGTGAAAAGCAAAGGAGAAAAAGAAAGATATAAGCATCTGAATGCAGAGTTCCAAAGAATAGTAAGGAGAGATAAGAAAGCCTTCCTCAGTGATCAATGCAAAGAAATAGAGGAAAACAACAGAATGGGAAAGACTAGAGATCTCTTCAAGAAAATCAGAGATACCAAGGGAACATTTCATGCAAAGATGGGCTCGATAAAGGACAGAAATGGTATGGATCTAACAGAAGCAGAAGATATTAAGAAGAGGTGGCAAGAATACACAGAAGAACTGTACAAAAAAGAGTTTCACAACCAAGATAATCACAATGGTGTGATCACTCACCTAGAGCCAGACATCCTGGAATGTGAAGTCAAGTGGGCCTTAGACAGCATCACTATGAACAAAGCTAGTGGAGGTGATGGAATTCCAGTTGAGCTATTCCAAATGCTGAAAGATGATGCTGTGAAAGTGCTGCACTCAATATGCCAGCAAATTTGGAAAACTCAGCAGTGGCCACAGGACTGGAAAAGGTCAGTTTTCGTTCCAATCCCAAAGAAAGGCAATGCCAAAGAATGCTCAAACTACCGCACAATTGCACTCATCTCACATGCTAGTAAAGTAATGCTCAAAATTCTCCAAGCCAGGCTTCAGCAATATGTGAACCGTGAACTTCCTGATGTTCAAGCTGGTTTTAGAAAAGGCAGAGGAACCAGAGATCAAATTGCCAACATCCGCTGGGTCATGGAAAAAGCAAGAGTTCCAGAAAAACATCTATTTCTGCTTTATTGACTATGCCAAAGCCTTTGACTGTGTGGATCACAAAAAACTGTGGAAAATTCTGAAAGAGATGGGAATACCAGACCACCTGACCTGCCTCTTGAGAAACCTATATGCAGGTCAGGAAGCAATAATTAGAACAGGACATGGAACAACAGACTGGTTCCAAATAGGAAAAGGAGTCCATCAAGGCTGTATATTGTCACCCTGCTTATTTAACTTCTATGCAGAGTACATCATGAGAAACGCTGGGCTGGAAGAAGCACAAGCTGGAATCAAGATTGCCAGGAGAAATATCAATAACCTCAGATATGCAGATGATACCACCCTTATGGCAGAAAGTGAAGACGAACTAAAAAGCCTCTTGATAAAAGTGAAAGAGGAGAGTGAAAAAGTTGGCTTAAATTTCAACATTCAGAAAACAAAGATCATGGCATCTGTTCCCATCACTTCATGGGAAATAGATGGGGAAGCAGTGGAAACAGTGTCAGACTTTATTTTTTGGGGCTCTACAATCACCGCAGATGGTGATTGCAGCCATGAAATTAAAAGACGCTTACTCCTTAGAAGGAAAGTTATGACCAACCTAGATAGCATATTGAAAAGCAGAGACATTACTTTGCCAACAAAGGTCCGTCTAGTCAAGGCTATGGTTTTTCCTATGGTCATGTATGGATGTGAGAGTTGGACTGTGAAGAAAGCTGAGCGCTGAAGAATTGATGCTTTTGAACTGTGGTGTTGGAGAAGACTCTTGAGAGTCCCTTGGACTGCAAGAAGATCCAACCAGTCCATCCTAAAGGAGATTAGTCCTGGGTGTTCATTGGAAGGACTGATGCTGAAGCTGAAATTCCAATACTTTGGCCACCTCATGAGAAGAGTTGACTCATTGGAAAAGACCCTGATGCTGGGAGGGATTGGGGGCTGGAGGAGAACGGGACAACAGAGGATGAGATGGCTGGATGACGTCACCAACTCGATGGACATGAGTTTGAGTGAACTCCGGGAGTTGGTGATGGACAGTGAGGCCTGGCGTGCTGTGATTCATGGGGTTGCAAGGAGTCAGACACGACTGAGCGACTGAACTGAACTGAGGAAGAAATAATTCTTCAGAAAGTCTATACCAGAAAAGAAACCGTATTCACAAAAGGTAAAACAGTCAAACTGGCCTTGGGCTTCTACAGAGCAATAAACCAGGCCAGAAGACAATGAAACTCGACTGCAAAGGACACAAGGACCACTTCAGAATATCACAGTCAGCTAAAACATTAAACAACAAGGAGATATTTTCAAACATGAATATAGCACCTCGGGAGCTGTTCTGCCAGGAGGGCAGTGGAGAAGGGAAGAGAGGGAGAGAAGAGAGGCATTCAATAAAATCCAGTAAACCACGTGATGAATGGGAAAGCTGTGTTAAAAATAATGCAAATAAACTTATTTACAAAACAGAAATAGAGTCACAGATGTAGAGAACAAAGTTATGGTTACCAGGGGGAAGCGTAGCGGGGGAGGAATAAGTTGGGAGATTGGGATTGACATATACACACTGCTGCTGCTGCTGCTGCTGCTGCTAAGTCACTTCAGTCATGTCCGACTCTGTGTCTCCCCATAGACGGCAGCCCACCAGGCTCCCCCATCCCTGGGATTCTCCAGGGAGAACACTGAAGTGGGTTGCCATTTCCTTCTCCAGTGCAGGAAAGTGAAAAGTGAAAGTGAAGTCACTCAGTCATGTCTGATTCTTAGTGACCCCAAGGACTGCAGCCTACCAGGATCCTCCATCCAGGGGATTTTCCAGGCAAGAGTACTGGAGTGGGGTGCCATCGCCTTCTCCACATATACACACTACTATATATAAAATGGATTACTAATAACAACCTACTGTATAGCACAGGGAACTCTACTCAATACTCTGTAATGACCTACGTGGGAAAAGAATTTTCAAAACAGTGGACATATGTATATGTATAACTGTTTCACTTTGCTGCATAGCAGAAACATCTTAAATCAACTATATATTCCAATAAAAATTTTTAAAAAGTAGTTCAGTTTCATTCATATACAAGTCACTTGTTTAAAGTGTATAATTCAACAGTTTCTAGTATATTCAGTGATATAACTAAGATTAATCAAAATAAAATAAACAGAGGAGTGGTATGGGGGAAAAATGAGTGCACAGAATTCATTAAAATTTCTTAACTGTAAAACTGAAAAATGGGAAGTTAGAGAAGTTTATAATACATTTTCACATTAAATGCTAACAAAATTGGGAGGAAAGGGAGAGGAGATGGGAAAAAATGGAAGTATATTGTTTAAATTTGAAATGTGAGATTAAAAAAAAACAAATATGTCAATCTCGTCTTTTCATAATCTTAACAGGCTTCCATGGGAATTAATATCCCTTGTGATGAAGAAGGTTTTTATCTGAAATTCAGTATTAATTCCTTAGGGTTCACTTTAGCTTCTGCTATAGTTCAATTTGAGTAAAACTGAATGCCTTTTTTTTAAAGTATGTAAAGTATGGTGTTATTCTTACAGAGTTTTACCTGCATTATGTGCATGGAGAGGTGTCTAGAATGGTGGTCTGCAACTGCTAACCCTTGTTATTTCTGGCTACTGGGATTTCAGGCAAAATTTGTTGCTTTTACTTTGCGTTTTTTCATATGGCCTGAATGTTTTATAGTGGTCATGAATAATTTCTACAAGAACAATGTGAAAAAAGTAAAATTAAATCATCTGTGGGAATTCCCTGTTGGTCTGGTAGTTGGGACTTGGTGCTTTTACTGCCAAGGGCCTGTTTGGGGAACTAAGATCCTGCAAGGTACACAGTGCAGCCCTGAAAAAAAATAATAAAATGAACTGTCTGCTTTTTTCAACACCACCTTCTGTTTTTAATCCTAATCAGTTTGTTCATCTTTCCAAAATCTGAGTTTTCTTGTTAGTAATAGGAAAAGCAACAGCTTTTTATACTGTTTTGTTTTAGATTACTAGACAAGGTTTAACGGAAGATGAGTGATTTCATTTACTTAGGCTTTCCCCAGGTGTATAATGAGGGGTAAATATGCTGATCCTTAATGGAATGACAATATTTTTGTTAATTTTCTCAACACTTTAAGTTCTAACATCTACATCAGTGTTTGCCTACATATGTTTCCATTAATAATAATCAATTAAATTATCTTTACACTGAAAATAAGAACACATATCTACCACCTGACCACCTACTATGTTCCAGAACTCTACTACAAGTTTTACATTTGTTAGTCAATCCTTGCAAACCTATGCCAAACATACTCCTATTGTACAGATGAGAAAAAAGAATCCAGGAAAGGGGAGACTACAAACTACTTATTCAGACCTGACTCTCAAATCCATGCTTCTTCCACGTTCAAAGTAAGTGTACAATAATTGTTTTATTATTACTTAAACTAGCGAACTATACAGAGAAGGCAATGGCACCCCACTCCAGCAAACTCCAGGAGATGGTAAGGGACAGGGAGTCCTGGCCTGCAGAGGTCTATAGGAGTCAAACCAACAACAACTGCTTTACAATGTTGTGTTGTTTTCTGCTGTACAACAATGTGAATCAGCTATAAATATATATATTATGTATATATATATTGAACCTCCCTTTTGAACCCTCCCCTCATCCTCCCTCTAAAAATTGTTTAATTTAGCTAATTTTTAAATGTTAGTTGGAAGGAAAGTTAAAAATAAATTATTCACTCTTCCAAACTCAGTTTTAAATTTTTATTTTTAACTTCCTTCCAACTCATTTTTAATATTAACTTTGACAATTATTCAAGTCCTTGTTTTGCCTTTCAAGAAGTGTTTAACTTTTGCCCCCACCCACTTTTACAGCCTCATCTGCTCATAATTTTTGGCTCTCAAATTATCCAACTACTTGTAGCTTTCAGAACACATACGTTGTTTCATACCTCTATACCTCTCGTGCATGATCTTCTCTGTCTAGATTGTGCTTTACTCCCAGTTTCAAAATTTTGTGTCCCCTCCTCCTGGAGGCCTCCCTCGGCCTCAAGAGAGCCAGTCACTTTCTCCTCTGTGCTAGCTCTCCCCTCCTACCTAGTTCACTGGTGTTCTCAAGATCCTACACTATGATTATTTAAGTAGCATTTGCTCCTCCTGGACTGTAAGGTCAGGAAGTAATACTATTCCCTCCTCAGATGGATTGATGAGATACACAAATAATGCATACTCAATTTGCTTCTTGATCTCTGAACCAAGTTTTCCTAGGATGTGTTCAAATGTTTGTTTTCCGTATGGTCCTTAATGCTTCCATGTTAAAATCTAATCATTCCCTGAAAATACAAATGGAATAAACAAAGTCAGGATTGTCTACTATGTTAAGACTGTTCCTCATCCTGAGGCAACAGTCAGATCAATTAGAAGAAACACACCAGAAATAGACACAGAGACAGAGTCTCAGGAGAGAATCCAATGAAATGAATAAGAGATCCAGAGTCTTACAGTGTTTTTCAGATACTCTGAGCTCATACAGACACCAAAGACACTGAACAAGGAAGGGCCATGGAATAAAAATCAAATTCTTTGAATTTATGGTTACCAACAGGGAAGAGATAGCTAGAGAGTTTACAGACACATACACATTGCTATATTTAAAATAGATAGCCAACAAGGTCCTACTGTATAGAGAACTCTGCTCAGTATTTTACGTAACAACTTAAATGAGAAAATTTGAAAAAGATACACGTACATGTATAACTGAATCACTTTGCTGTATACCCGAAGTTAACACAACATTGCTAACCAACTGTACTCCAATATAAAATAAAAAGTTAACAATAACAACAAAAAAAAACCCAAGTTCTTACACTGTTAATTAAACCAAAGACCCTCACAAAGACTTAACACTTTAGGTTTCTCTGCAGTTTAGTATTGAAATGCTAATGTCTAACAACTATATTGATTTCTGTACATATACATGTATCTTTTTCATTTTCATATTCATTCCTATACACATGAGTATGTCAAGAAGGATGAGCCTGGTGAGATGCCAGAGATTATGACTGTTCAATCCATGCTTGGCAGGCCTGAGAACCACCACCGTGCCCAGCAGAGTTCCTTCAAGTCTGTGACTCTCCACTCTTCAGCAGTCACGCCAATTGCTTCACACCTTCTGTTCAAGGTTGGGAGAGCATACATACTGCCCTAATAGTGATTGAAGATACAGAGGTTCTTTGTGACCCCATGGACTATACAGTCCATGGAATTCTCCAGGCCAGAATACTGGAGTGGGTAGCCTTTCCCTTCTCTAGAGGATCTTCCCAACCCAGGGATTGAAGCCAGGTCTCTCACACTGCAGGCAATTCTTTAACAGCTGAGCCACAAGGGAAGCCCAAGAACACTGGAGTGGGTAGCCTATCCCTTCTGCAGGGGATCTTCCCAACCCAGGAACTGATCTGGGGTCTCCTGCATTGCAGGTGGATTCTTTACCAAGTGAGCTATCAGGGAAGCCCAAGGACTAAACATCTGAAGGTAAGTGGGTATTACCCTCTTGAATACATGCACTCATACACATACAAGGAGAAAGCCTGATTCTTTTTTCTTCACAGAGAATGTCTTCAGTGACCTTCCAAAAAATGTACTACATGTTTTATTTTTGACATACCCTACATTCCCAAGGGCAACAGAAAAAAAAAAAATTGCCCTTGGCATTTTCTTGAAAGATGTGATTCAGAAGATATGTGATTGTTGGCTTTTTCTCTGTAGGCATATGTTGCCCAGCGGGATGTCACACCCTTCAAAGGTCTGAATCAGAAAGAAAAATACAAAGTTGGGATAAGGTCAGAGCAAACACATACAAACACTGCACACATTCAGGTGGCTCTGACTTCTGCTAAAAAAAAAAAAAAAAATCCCAGAATTACCCACAGAGAGCACCCATTAGTGCTCAGAACAAAATCAAATGGGATATATAAATGGAACATGACCGAACGGTGACTCTCCTTGTAAAGGTATCTTTATCTCCAATAAAAAGGTTTAAATTATATTCCACTTACAATTCCAAAATTGAAGATTTTTTCCATGAAACCAAACTTTGACAGCAAATACAAAATATTTCGATACCTACACCTAAAGTCATCTGGCAGACAATTCTGTTACAACTTGAGATAAATTAGGACTGAGCCTGAGAGCATTTTACTGTTTAAATGCACAGGTTTTGGCAGCCATGTTTAGAAATAGGGGGAAAGAAATCTATTACCTAACACACCTCCCAACGGGCCTCATCTCACAGCCAGCTTTTTTTCTTTTTAAATGAAGAATTTGTATTTGAGCTGGTTATTTGTAAGGGTTGGTTACTGTGCCTTAGTTACTATTTCACCTTAATATCACCTAGTAAGCCATAAACATCTTAAAGAAAAAAGCAAAATCAAAACCAGAGTTTCACAGCAAAACTAGAAGACTTATACGTGACATTCCACTGGCTGAATATCTTAGAAAATATGAAAATTATTTTTATAAAACTGCTCTCACTCATGGAACGTCTAAGGAAACTAAAGAAAGACAAAGAAAAGAGGGGGAAAGCCACACCTCTATACACATATTAATACAAAAAAGAGTGTTTCTTATCCAACTAAAAAGCACACTGTGAAGACAAGATGGTACTGGACTGTTTTTAGCAAGTACACGGCTGACCAAGCCACAGAGCACTCACCAAGCCCATTCACAGCCACCCTGGTGTTTCCTTGGCATGCATCTGCACTGCTCGTTTTCCACCCACTGTTTGCAGGATGCCTCTCCACAGCCATATGGACCAAGATGATGAGTCATCTGTCATCCAAAATTCTTCTCCTGACCTTTCCACATTCAATCACCTTTAGCACACTCAACCGGCACGTCCTCCGCAGAGCACATGCCCTGGAACATAACGGGTTGCAAGCTGAACATAGAACTTAGCATTCCTGACGGTCCCCACTTTGCCAAAAGGATTTCTTCCAGAGCTTTAAAGGAAAATCACAACCAAAACCGTGACCAGATGGGTTTTCAAGGAGAAAGCTATAAACTAAATCAGTGAGGAGACTGACGTACTTTACTAAAAACAGGCCTATGATATAAAAGAATTTCACTTATTCATTCACTAAGAGGAAAAGTTATGGCAAAAGCAAAGCAGTGAAAAGATACATAAAACATTTCACAACTGAAACTGACTTTTTAACTTCGTGTAGCTAAAGATGTTTTAAACTATTTTTGAACTTAATGCTTCACATAATCACCAAAAAAACAAAAAAATTCCCGACCTACACCTCATGTACAACAAATCACAAAATCTCATATAATACTTTCTATAACCACACGAATTCTGCTAAGCCCTTTATGTATATTCACTTACTTCATCCTTTCTGTAATCTCTGTTTTCCATGAGGAGTAAAATTCAGAGAGCTAATAAGGTACTGTGCCCAAGGTCACTGACATTTACCCTCTGCCGGTAAATGGCAGAGCTGGGATTTGAAAGCACTGGTACTACTGGGATTAGTGGTGATTACACTAACCACCTTCCCAAAGGAGTTTAAGACACTTGATCCTTTTTTTAACAGTTAAGTTTACTTAAAACTATACGAGCTCATTTTATAAGGTGAGAAAACTTACAATTAAAGAATTTAAACTAGAGAAATGTAAATTACTGTTAAGTGGTGGCAAAGTTCAAGTTATCAGTCATGGAAAATACCAGCATAAGAAAGAAGGAGTGGGGGGCTAATTTTTGTGAGTTAAATATTTAGAGTCTGGAGAAATTAACATAACTGGAGAAGCATAGGTAAGGTACTGATAGCCAAGAAACTCCAAAAGCTGGGAAGGCAATCATAGAGAACCCCAGGTCTATAGTGCCTATCATCAGTCAACACTCCTGTCAATTTTTTTTCCCTCATCAAGGCAATCTTTCAGGAATGATGCCTCCTGGCCATGTCACTGTTGATGCTTAAATTCAGGCCTTCAACACCTCTTGGTCCAATTGTGCTAACAATCTCTTCCCCAGCTTCAGGTCACCACCTCCTCCCCTACCCCAGCATCTAATCGCTCTCCTGCTAACAGAATAGTCTTTCTGAAACACCAACAGATTTGATCAAGCTATTCCCCTTTTTAAGTCTTCAGTGAGGTTCCCAGGTGGCACTAATGGTAAAGAACCCATCTGCCAATGCAGGAGATGCAAGACAAGTGAGTTAAATGCCTGGATTGGGAAGATCCCCTGGAGGAGGGCATGGCAACCCACTCCCGTATTCATGCCTGGAGAATCCCATGAACAGAGAAGCCTGGTGGGCTACAGTCCATAGGGTCACAAAGAGTCAGACACGACTGAAGCGACTGAGAACACATGCACAAGTTTTCAGTGGTCCATATCACCAACAATTTCCAGTTCCACCATCTCTGTATAGAATCAAAGTCCATCACCCCAGGATTTCCTATGCCTCTGTCTGCAGGCACAGGAAAACACTAGGCTAAGTCGTTCCTCTCTTACCCAGTTCACATTACCCCTTTGATGAAAAAATCCTCCTTCCAACCCCATTCATCAACCTACAGGACCTCACTCCAGTCATCTCTTTTACCATAAAGTTGCCAATCCCACTTTCTACCATGAGAAGAGATAATTTTCTCCTTTGGGTCCTCAGTGTACCCACATGGGTACTGATTTCATTACACGGTCATAATTTTTTACACATCTGACTCCCCTACTGTGATATAAGTCCCTTAATAGAGAAAGTGTCTTGTCATTTTATCAACAGCACCTAATAGTTCCTGACTCACAATAGGAGCTTTATTCATTACTAATAAACAAACATATACTTTCCACAGACCATTATAGCCTCTCTCTTGACAGAAGTTTTCAGTTCAGTCTGTTGGTTCCCTGTAGCCCCACGAGAATACAGTTCCCAATATTTTTAATGGAAGGCATTCTAGAAAGATATGATCTACGCTATAGTCAACTTTTCAGAACACCTCCACACTGAAGAATAGATGTTGAACAGTAGAGTTCACAAAGAATGGGCCATAGAACCAAACACACAGGTTCTCAATAGGGTAGGAGATTCTAGGGTTAAATAAATTCAGAAAATGCCTCATGATATCGCTTTCTATGAAGAGTTAAATCACACTATCATAGTAAAAGTTCATTAAAGTCCTAAGAAGTTGGTTACCTCTGGATTTACTAACTTTGAATAGGTAAGTGAACCCTACTGTGCCTCCATTTTTTCATCTATTAAATGGAAATAACAATCTCTACCTTCATATGGTCACTGTAGGGACTGAATGAGATAAATATCTAAAGCTCAGATCACTACTTGGCACACAGTGAGTACTCAATAAATTCAAGCAATCTTTAATATTTAAACTTACATTTTGTAAACTACAGTGTTTTCCCATCAAGCCATTACTAACACTATACACTTTGAGAAACACTGATACAGAATAACTACTCTACAACATATTAGTCATTTTGGAGATTCACAGCTCCAGACTTTAGGAGAAATAGGCAATCTGATAGTTAAAACGTAGGACAATTCACTCTGGCTTCTCTGCAGCTAACAAACATTGAAATTCACATTATCACAACTTGCTGAGGCTTTGGTTCTCCAAAGTAAGACAGGAAAGAATACACTGAGTGAACTAAAGGAAAACTACTCTGCAATGGAAAGAAGTTTCTTATACATAAATCTCACTATCCTTTCATTTCTAGAAAGCAATATATTCATCAAGTTTCTATTTTCACTGCCAAGGAATCTATAGTCTATTTTTTTTTTCAATTAATAAATCAAAAGATTTATACTGGGCTTAAAGAATCATCTACTTAAAGTAGATGATTCTTAATTCCAGCTTCCTGAAGTACAAAACTGTAGTAGTTCATGTATGAGCATCTGCATGCATTTTCCTAGGTAACATATCATAGGAACCACAGAGCTGTTCTTTTTTCAAACCATTGTTATAAAATTGAAGCTAATCTACAATGCTGTTTCAAGTATACACTAAAGTGAATCAGTTATTTATATACATGCTGCTAAGTCACTTCAGTCTTGTCCGACTCTGTGTGACCCCATAGACGACAGCCCACCAGGCTCCCTCATCCCTGGGATTCTCCAGGCAAAAACACTGGAGTAGGTTGCCATTTCCTTCTCCAATGCATGAAAGTGAGAAGGGAAAGTGAAGTCGCTCAGTCGTGTCCGACTCTTAGTGACCCCATGGACTGCAGCCTACCAGGCTTCTCTGTCCATGGGGTTTTCCAGGCAAGAGTACTGGAGTGGGTTGCCATTGCCTTCTCCATATATATACATAATTGAATATATATATATATTATTTTTCACACTTTTCCATTATGCTGCTGCTAAGTCGCTTCAGTCATATTCAACTCTGTGCGACCCCATAGACAGCAGCCCATCAGGCTCCGCTGTCCCTGGGATTCTCCAGGCAAGAACACTGGATTGGATTGCCATTTCCTTTTCCAATGCATGAAAGTGAAAAGTGAAAGTGAAGTCACTCAGTCATGTCTGACTCTTCACGACCCCATGGACTGCAGCCTACCAGGCACCCCCGTCCATGAGATTTTCCAGGCAAGAGTACTGGAGTGGGGTGCCATTGCCTTCTCCACTTTTCCATCATAGGTATAAGATATTGAATATAGTTCCCAATGCTACACAGTACATCTATGTTGTTTACCTATTTTATATATATTAATATACATGGTCAGTCACATCCAAGTCTTTGTGACCCCATGGATTATAACCCACCAGGCTCCTCTGTCCATGGAATTTTCCAGGCAAGAATATTAGAGTGGGTTGCCATTTCCTTCCTACTTCAGAGGAGCTTCCTGATCCAGGGATCAAACCCATGTCTCCTGCATTTCCTGCATTGGCAGGCAGATTCTTTACCACTGAGCCACCTGGGAAGCCCATTTTATATATAATAATGTGTATATGTTAATCTTAAACTCCTACTTTATCTCCTCTCAACTGTTAGCCCCTTAGGTAACCATAAGTTTATTTTCTATGTCTGTGGATCTATTTCTGTTTTATAAATAAGGTTGATTTTTTTAAGAGTCCATATGTAAGTGATCTCATATGATATTTGCCTGTTTTTTGAAAAATTAGGCCTATGTATTACTTAGATATTAAAAATCAAACAATTGCAAAGGGTATATACAATGAAACATAAATCTCTCTCCCAACCCTAATCCTTATCCAGAGCCAACCATGTTATCAGTTTTTTATATCCTTCCTAAGACAGCTTATATATGTGTGTATAAGTACATACAGTAATTTATATCCCTCCATTTTTACAGAGATAATAGTATATGATATATACTATATTGCAACTAGTTTTCTTCACGTGGCAGTTTATCTTAGAGCACTATCTATATCAATACATAGATATAGATATTTGGTTAATAGGCATATCAAAATTTAAAGCAACCCTAGGCTAAGATACTTGGCTTCCCAGGTGGCACTAGTGGTAAAGAATCCGTCGGCCAATACAGGAGATACAAGAGACTTGGGTTCAATCCCTGGGTCAGAAAGATCCATGGAAAAGGAAATGGCAACCTACTCCAGTATTCTTGCCTGAGAAATCCCATGGACAAAGGAGCCTGGTGGGCTACAGTCCATGGGGCTGCAGAGCTGGACGTGCTCTGACTGAGGGACTGAGCACAAGATAAATACTTAGGTTGTTACCAGTGTCTTGTAACAAAGGTCAAAGCAATTGCTTTTCCAATAGTCATGTATGGATGTGACAGTTGGACCATAAAAAAGGCTGGGCACCGTAGAATTGATGCTTTTGAACTGTGCTGTGCTGGAGAAGACTCTTGAGTCCCTTGGACAGCAAGATCAAACCACTTAATCTTGAAGGAAATCAACCCTTTATATTCATTGGAAGGACTGATGCTGAAGCTGAAGCTCCAATACTTTTGGCCACCTGATCGAACAGCTGACTCATTAGAAAAGACCCTGATGTTGGGAAAGATGGAAGGCAGGAGGAGAAGGGGATGACGGAGGACGAGATGGTTGGATGGCATCACCAACTCAATGGACATGAGTTTGAGCAAACTCCGGGAGATAGTGAAGGACCAGGAAGCCTGGCGTGCTGCAGTCCATGCGGTTACAAAGAGTGGAGGGACTGAACAACAACTAGTGTTTTGCCAAGATTGCTGAAAATAAACATCCTTGAATATATATTTTTATGCAAGAAATGAAGCAGGGAATTGCTAAAGACTACTAAATTGCCCTCCAAAGGTTACCCATTTTATTCTCAAGAATACTTATTTCTTACACCTTCAATAAAAAAAGATTTTCAGATTTTCTCTTTTTTAGATCTGACAGGTAAAAAATGATAACAAATGCTTTTAACTTACGTGGCTTATTTTGAATGAAAGAACCTCTGATTTAAGATGAGTCATACTTATGATGACTTAGTCATGGAAACAAAAAGTACCATCAAAACTGGAACAATACTGGGAATTCAATTAAGGTTTGCTTCAAGTTGATGGCTTTAGGGATGGTAGTCTGCAGACAAAGGAATTAAAAGGCTTCACCCACATGGGTGTTTTAATTATGTTGCCAAATTGGAATATGTCTAAAGAAATGACTGGGGAAAAAAGGCACTTTGCAATCTGTAAGAAATTATGGAAGTGTTCAAGGAGACCATGACCCACTACTAGCAGAATAAGGAGCCCAGTGGACCCCCAGGTTCAACTCACCGTCAAGTAGCCAGTGCTCGCCGCGCCTGTTCTCCAACTCCAACAGCATGAGGCGTGTGATCACATGATCGGGAACCAAAAGGCCTTTCTCTATGTATTGCTTTGCCATATCACCAACTTCTATTAAAAAGACAGGAAAAAGAGACACTCAAAAAAGCTTCTGGGTGGGGTGGGGAATGCTTACCAACTCTCTCCTGACAGTTTTGCTTTTTCTTCCATTCCTGCCTGATGTCCTGGGGGGAAAGGTTTTTAAAGAGTCATATTTTTAAAATTGGCTTCAATAATGGTGACCCTGTCTCTCAGTTGTCTGCCAAAGAATTAGAAGAGCATCTCTTGAAGATACACACAGACAGAAATAAAAATGAAAGGAGATATAAATTAGGGCAAAGGGAAAATCAGAGTAGGAAATAAAGCCGGAGTCTAGAGGGAGAGCGGCACATAGTAAAGACCAGGAGAGGAGAGAAGTCCAGCCTCTTGCTAGCAGTGAGCCGCACTCTGGACCTAAGCCCCCCACCAGTTTCCGGTAACAAGGAAAAAGGATCAACTTCACAATTCACAGTACAGGGAAAACTAAAGGAAGCTGAGAGACTCAACCATTCCTCAGACACCAAAGGGAAAATTGTCCACTACTCTTCTAGAAAAAGGGCTGGATGATACAAACAACAATGGGTTTCCTTCATGAGCCTCAGTTAAGCAGATGGCACCTTGCTGACGCAGTTGTAGAAGCAACTCAAGTGTTTTTAGTGGAATGCCAAGTTCGTGAAAAGACATGAATTTCAATTTTTTTTTCAAAGAAAAAAATGCTCCTATCATAATTTAAAATAACAATTTGTTATACGTGGAAATTGTCAGTTGGGTTCAGAAGAACATCTGTTAAATTTCTAGAAACTGATTTTTTTTTAATCCAGATGAAGTCCTCAGCTCTCTAGCCATCTGATCATGAACCATTAGAAACACATTCTTGACAGGCCAATTCAGTTCTTATAAAAACACAGGGCAGAATTATATTACTGGGGGAAAAAAGGTTAAAAACCAATTGCCCCCACCTTCTGCTTGAATTTAATAAGGTAGAGACCTTCCTTCCACAGTCTGAATCTACACTGCCAGCCTCACCTTCCACACTGAAACATGGGCTGTGAAGAGTTCCCTGTCACTGGATGACTACCACGGGGCAGAGAGCCCACTGTTAGGCCCAGTGATGGGGATTCAGAAACGCACTGCAAGAGAAAGAACATATGAGTGGCTAAACATGAATGTGAGCAAAACACATTCATTCAGTAAGGATTTATTGACTGCGTACTACTTAACAGGTAATATTCTACAAATGTAGCAGCGACTGAAAGTTGCAGCTTACCAATATTCAAGCAGTATGACTTTACCTGAGAGCAACAATAAGAATCTTTAACTGGGAATACAAACTAGCAGGTGCTGTGCTTTAAACATTTTATTTGTATTATTTCAATGATTCTTCATAGGATCCTCACCTTTAGATAGGAGGTAAAACTTGTATTTTTTTTTTTATGACAGCTTTATTGAGATACAAGTCACATACCATAACATAACAAGTCACACACCGTAACATTCACCATTTAAAACTGTGCAATTGAGTGGCTTTAGCAAGAAGAGATAAGAAAGCCTTCTTCAGCGATCAATGCAAAGAAATAGAGGAAAACAACAGAATGGGAAAGACTAGGGATCTCTTCGAGAAAATCAGAGATACCAAAGGAACATTTCATGCAAAGATGAGCTTGATAAAGGACAGAAATGGTATGGACCTAACAGAAGCAGAAGATATTAAGAAGAGGTGGCAAGAATACACAGAAGAACTGTACAAAAAAGATCTTCACGACCCAGATAATCACGATGGTGTGATCACTGACCTACAGCCAGACATCCTGGAATGTGAAGTCAAGTGGGCCTTAGAAAGCATCACTACGAACAAAGCTAGTGGAGGTGATGGAATTCCAGTTGAGCTATTCCAAATCCTGAAAGATGATGCTGTGAAAGTGCTGCACTCAATATGCCAGCAAATTTGGAGAACTCAGCAGTGGCCACAGGACTGGAAAAGGTCGGTTTTCATTCCAATCCCAAAGAAAGGCAATGCCAAAGAATGCTCAGACTACCGCACAATTGCACTCACCTCACACGCTAGTAAAGTAATGCTCAAAATTCTCCAAGCCAGGCTTCAGCAATATGTGAACCATGAACTTCCTGATGTTCAAGCTTGTTTTAGAAAAGGCAGAGGAACCAGAGATCAAATTGCCAACATCCGCTGGATCATGGAAAAAGCAAGAGAGTTCCAGAAAAACATCTATTTCTGCTTTATGACTACGTCAAAGCCTTTGACTGTGTGGATCACAATAAACTGTGGAAAATTCTGAAAGAGATGGGAATACCAGACCACCTGATCTGCCTCTTGAGAAATTTGTATGCAGGTCAGGAAGCAACAGTTAGAACTGGACATGGAACAACAGACTGGTTCCAAATAGGAAAAGGAGTTCGTCAAGGCTGTATATTTGTCACCCTGTTTATTTAACTTCTATGCAGAGTACATCATGAGAAACGCTGGACTGGAAGAAGCACAAGCTGGAATCAAGATTGCTGGGGGAAATATCAATAACCTCAGATATGCAGATGACACCACCCTTATGGCAGAAAGTGAAGAAGAACTCAAAAGCCTCTTGATGAAAGTGAAAGAGGAGAGTGAAAAAGTTGACTTAAAGCTCCACATTCAGAAAACGAAGATAATGGCATCCGGTCCCACCACTTCATGGGAAATAGATGCGGAAACAGTGGAAACAGTGTCAGACTTTATGTTTCTGGGCTCCAAAATCACTACAGCTGGTGACTGCATCCATGAAATTAAAAGACGCTTACTCCTTGGAAGGAAAGTTATGACCAACCTAGATGGCATATTCAAAAGCAGAGACATTACTTTGCCAACAAAGGTCCATCTAGTCAAGGCTATGGTTTTTCCTGTGGTCATGTGTGGATGTGAGAGTTGGACTGTGAAGAAGGCTGAGCGCCGAAGAATTGATGCTTTTGAACTGTGGTGTTGGAGAAGACTCTTGAGAGTCCCTTGGACTGCAAGGAGATCCAACCAGTCCATTCTGAAGGAGATCAGCCCTGGGATTTCTTTGGAAGGAATGATGCTAAAGCTGAAACTCCAGTACTTTGGCCACCTCATGTAAAGAGTTGACTCATTGGAAAAGACTCTGATGCTGGGAGGGATTGGGGGCAGGAGGACAAGGGGACGACAGAGGATGAGATGGCTGGATGGCATCACTGACTCGATGGACGTGAGTCTGAGTGAACTCTGGGAGTTGGTGATGGACAGGGAGGCCTGGCGTGTTGCGATTCATGGGGTCGCAAAGAGTCGGACTCGACTGAGCGACTGATCTGATCTGATCTAATACCCTCTCCATGTTGTGCAAGCATCACCACTACCTAATTTCAGAACATTTCTATTATCCAAGGAAGAAACCCCATACCTACTAGCGGTCACACTCCCATCCCCTCCTCCCTCTAGGTACTGGAAACTACTAATCTACTTTTGCTCTTTATAGTTTGCCTGTACTGCACATTTCACATAAACGGAAGTGCACACGATGTAGTTTTTTTGTGTCTGGTTCCTTTACTTAGTATGTTTTCAAGGTTCATCCATGTTGTACCATATCAGTACTTCATTTTCAAAGCTGAATATTATGATTCTATTGTGTGGACACATCACATGTTGTTTATACATACATCAGTTATCAGGCACTGGGGTTGTTTTCACTTGGGGACTATTTTGAGTAATGCTGCAATATACATTCAGGTACAAGTTTCTATGTGAATATATGCTTTCAGTTTTCTTGGGTAATATCTGTAAGAAACACGTGTACATCTGAAAAATCACTGTCAGACAGAATGCTCAGAGCAACTGAGACACTTACTCTGTGATGGTCAGGCTAACCTCAGAGCCCTGTTCTCAGTCTCGTCCACCAAACTTAAAGGTACACGCGAACAACAAATATACATCTTCCAAGGTGAGAGACCAAGATATGAACATGAGGAAACGGTTAATGAGGAGGAACTGTCTTGTAGGGAAAAGAGAAGACCCAGAGAAGGACATGATAACAACTGACCCATAATCTGATTCTGGACAGATGGAAAAGGCATTATCTTACTTAATCCCCCAGGGCTTAGAATTAGTACTAGTGGGAATTGCAAATGGACAGGAAAAGTCGCCTGAGGAAATATTTGAATGGAGACTCAGAGCAGGGACATTATAGAGGGATTTTGAAAACTGGATTGGGCTTAATTCATGTTTCAGGTCCCTACAGATGGAAGACTTATGGTACTGTGGTACATGTGAATTCAGTAATTTAATGAAGAACAGGGTCCAAAATGATAGCTCTAAGACCTCTGATTATCTCCTAAATGGCTCAAAATGTACCTCCGCTGACACCTCAAACTTATCCTGTCCAAAATCACATTACCCTCCCACTCTGTTCTTGTCTTGGATGCTTCCTGCCTCATCAGTAACAGATTCCTTGGATTCAATTATCCGAAGTCAATCACGGTCTGAAAAATATTAAATGGAAAAGTCCAGAAATAAGCAACTGATAAGTTTTAAATCGGGCACCGTTCTGAGCAGCACGATGACATCTCTTGCCACTCTGCTCCATCCTGCCTGGGATGCAAATCATCCCTTCATCTACAGTATTCCACCTGTTAGTCACGTAGTAGCTATCTTGGTACATACTGATGTGCAGTGACCTTATCTTACATAATAATAGCCCAAAGTGCAGGAACAGTGGTGCTGGCCATTCAGATGTGCCAAAGAGAAACCATAAACAGTGCTTCTTTTAAGTAAAAAGGTAAAAGTTCAACTTAAGGAGGAAAGAAAAATACTGTATGCTGAGGCTGCTAAGACATATGGTAAGAGCAAATCTATCGATGAAGTTGTAAAGAAGAAAAAGGAAGTTCACACCCCGGTTTTGCTGCTGCACCTCAAACTTCAGGAGTAATGAACACAGTGCATAAGGGCATAGTTAAGATGCAAAAAGCACTAAATCTGAGAGGCCACGTTCACCTAACTTTTACTAGAGTATGTTGTTACAACTGTTCTATCTTATTCAGTTCAGTTCAGCTGCTCAGTCGTGTCTGACTCTTTACAACCCCATGGACTGCAGCACACCAGGCCTCCCTGTCCATCACCAATTCCCAGAGCTTGCTCAAACTCATGTCCATCGAGTCGCTGATGCCATCCAATCATCTAATTGTCGTCCCCTTCTCTTCTTGCCTTCAATCTTTGCCAACATCAGGGTCTTTTCTAACAAGTCAGTTCTTCACATGAGGTGGCCAAAGTATTGTAGCTTCAGTTTCAGCATCAGTCCTTCCAACGAATATTCAAGACTGATTTCCTTTAGGATTTATTGGTTTGATATCTTATTATTAGTTATTGCTATTAATCTCCTACTGTGCCTAATTTATTAATTACCATTAAATTACTTTATCCTAGGTATGTATGTATGTATGTATAGGGAAAAAACATAGTATATATAGTGTTCAGTACTTTGGTTTCAGGCATCAACTGGGGATCCTGGAAGGCATTCCCCACAGACAGGGGGACTCTACTGTACTCTCCTCAGATATCATCTAAGATTAAGCACCAATTGTCTTGATTTTCTTGATTTCGCTTGTTGTTGTTGGGTTTTTTTAATACTTATTTATTTGGCTTTGTCAAATAATGGGATCTAATTCCCTGACTCAGAGAAGGAAATGGCAGCCCACTCCAGTACTCTTGCCTGGAAAATCCCATGGATGGAGGAGCCTGGTGGGCTGCAGTCCATGGAGTCGCGAAGAGTTGGACATGACTGAGCCCCTTCACTTTCACTTTTCACTTTAATGCATTGGAGAAGGAAATGGCAACCCAATACAGTGTTTTTGCCTGGAGAATCCTAGGGACGGGGGAGCCTGGTGGGCTGCCATCTATGGGGTCACACAGAGTCAGACACGACTGATGCGACTTAGCAGCAGCAGCAGTTCCCTGACCAGGGCTTGAACCTGGGCTCCCTGCATTGGGAGTGTGGGGTCAGTCGCTGGACTGCCAAGGAAGTTCCTCTCCCATTCTCTACACCTAGCTGAACACGAAATCTTAGCATTATACTTCCACGTGTCTCTCACATCCAGGACAGCTGATCAAAACATAACAGCACAACACTAACTGCTGAACAAACTGGAACAAGCTGCGGTCCTGCAGAACAGTCTGTGCCACTGTGAAACACACACTGAAGGCCCTGGACTGCCCTGGTAGTTAACAAGAGCTCGTGGCTTATCAGAAAGTGGAGAAAAGGGGAAGGAAGCAGTGAGACAAACTCCAAAGCCTAAGAAATCTTTATATAGTGAAGAGGAGAGAACTGATAAAGGATCCCATAGCTGAGGTCAAAGCAAGTCCTTTACCCATACCAATCCTTGACTGGCTACAAAACAAGAGTGCTTTTGGATTCTTGCACATATGTGTCGATCTAAAGAATAATTAGACTACCTAAGCAGCCAATTCTCAATTCTTTGCTTGCTTGACTTCTCAGCAGCATGTGATGTGACTCCTGTGCATAAATACAGAGTGACCCCTTTAAAGCCCATTATGCCCCTCCTATGACTTCCCATGTCATTGAGAGTATAAGCCAAGTCCTCCCCTTGGTCTCCAAGCTCTCTGACCCCATCTCCCACTTCTCTCCTCACTACCCATCCTAGTCCAGACACAAGAGTCTCCGTGCACTTTCCTGAAGATCACAAGCATGTGTCCACTGCAGGACCTCTGCATTTGTTCTTCCCTCTGTCAGGAAGACTCTTCCCACCAGAATTTCAAAAGGTCAAGTCCTCTCAGCATTCAGGTCTCTGATTGAGTATCACCTCAGATAGGTTTCCCACCCTATCCAAACAGCACAAGTACAAACATCCAAGTCCCAATCCCCCTCTACTCTCTTATCCTACTGTGCATTCTTTTCCAAAACTACAGGCTTTACATATTATATACTGATGTATCGGTGAATTCACTTTCTGCCCCTCCAGATTAGAATATAATTAGCTCACTGGAAAAAATAATAATACTTTGCTCACTGCCATATCCTGAGTGCTTACAATATGGTCTGGCATGCATAGATACTCCATTAAAATTTGTTGCATGAATGAATGAATACATTGAAGATTATAGAGTCTCTTCCCCAGGCAAGAATCAATCTGATCTGCCTTACAGTTATTACAGAACCATTACTCCAATGTCCAACCTTGCCAGGTATCAACTTTTTCAAGGGAGATATGCGACAAAGTGAGATCAGTACTAACTAGGTGAGATGACCACATAGGGTTTCACAGCTCAGTCTCATTTCCTCAGCATTTCAAACTGTGAATAGAGAAGAGCCACGTACACGAGGGAAAATGAGAAGGAAATACTAGGAGCCAATGTTGCAGAGGCATGGAGCTGCTTGGCATACCTGGAGGAACTTCAATTAGTAACATCTGAAAATAAGCACATCATGACACAGAGAGCACTAGACAGGCCAGAAAAGGAGCATAGGCTTTGAAGGATTAAAGGAAACAGGTAGCTTCAAAAATGGCATTCTCATAGCTGAAAGCAATTACCAAGGGCCCAGGACAAAATGAAAATATGGAGCCTCCTGGTTCAAAAATTAAAAATTACAAGATGGTAACAGCAGAGCATTGCACTAAGTGCAGGGCCTTTTGTCACGTGACACAAGTCACGTGCCCACGGCTATGAAATTTGGATGGGGTTGGCGTGATGAAAGCAAAGGAGGCTGTGATAATAATCCAGCACAGACAGGCCTGCAGAAACAACATTAGATGACATTCTGGCCCTTGAGAGAGTACCTTGAGCTTACCCATCATCGACTCTGCAATTCAAGTTCAAAATAACTCTGTGGAAGACTTCCAGAACCATCTTAATCCAATTTACTAATGAAGAGAAAGCTCTAAGGGCAGCATCCCTTCCCAAGTATTTTTGGCATCCTTGGCTCTTCTCTGGAACAGGACAGACAACATGCCCTCTAATCTGTTACAAAATCAAACTTCCTCTGAGTTTCTCAATCCCCCTCCCCGGCCCTGTGAAAAACCAGGAAAAGCCTTAACAACGAATTTGCATCTGAATGAAGACCTCCCTACAACAGCAATCTGAAATAAAACACTGGTCAGAATACAGGCCCATTCCAGAAAACAGGACCTTCATCTGCCCTTGTCAGTTCGCTTGGAAGAGAAAGCAGTATCATTAAACGCTAATGCAGCATGTTTGGCTAAAACATAGACCTGAGCCAATTTCTCAAGCAGTATTTCAAAGAAAAGCTGTAGATACACATATGCTCTCTTACAGTTTTTGCATCCTTTGTACATACACATGCACACACATGTTCACCAAAATAATAAACCATAAACCACCAGGAAGGTTTTAAAAATAAACTTTTATGAATGAAGGTCAATAGCTTTGCATTTTTTAAGTGTCACAACAACCAAAAAAAAAAAAAAAGGGACACCCAATTATGTGTTTATGAGATTGACCATAACACTGTTAAGGGAAGCACACTGATTGAAATTGCCCACCCTGGCTAGGCACCATAGTAACTATATGCATAAGTTGTTTTACTGCAGGAGGTCCTGGTAAAGAACACGGAACTAATAAGCCACCACCAACCGGAAGAGTTCAGAAAAGGTCAAAAGGAGACACCACCTGTCCAACCACCTCCCAGAATCCTTCTCTCTGGTGTCCATTTGGCTGAACAAGGTGTGCACCACCAGGAAGGACTCTGAGTCAGAATGATTGGCTATAGACAACCCAGAAACCAATCCCATCACCATAAAACCCGAGACTGCAAGCCCTGTGACAGAGCTGTTCTCCTGGGTTCCCTTACCCTTCTGCTCTCCACCCAGGTGCCCTTCCCAATAAAATCTCTTGCTTTGTCAGCACATGTGTCTCCTTGGACAATTCATTTCTGAGTGTTAGATAAGAGCCCAGTTTTGGGCCCTGGAAGGGGTCCCCCTTCCTGTGACAAATGGCGACTCTGGTGGGACTCATCTTCACTGCGACTGACATCCTGACCACTCGGGGTACTCACGGGCCAGCTTTTCTGCCAATGGACCAGACTCAGCGGCCGCAACCGGGACCCTGTTGTCCCTGGTCTCCTCCTGACGCAGACAATTGACCAGAGTACCCCAACTGGTAAGGAACAAGAGACTTTATTGAACTCTCTCCCTTTCCCTCTCTCTTTCCTCTCCTTAACCCTTCCTATCCTTCCCTTTTTTTCTAGTTTCCTGGTCCTGTACACAGGAATCTGGTCAAAGGGCCTCAGCCTGAGCTGAGGATTGGAGACTGATCACCTCCTCTTGGCAGAGAACTCTAATTCTGGTTCTGTTCTGTCTGGTTTCTGGTAGGACTGAGTTTCACTCTTCCCTTCTCTAGAGGCTCAGGGTAAAGTCCCATAATACCTGGGTATCTGCAGGTGGCAGGAGACATCTGTAAGACCACTCCTTTTGCCCCCCTCTCTCGCCTCCTCCCCCTTCTTTCAACCTGGCTTCCTTTCCTCCCTTTGAAATCTTTGAAGACCTGAGATATTTTCCTTTACTCTGTTAGTACTTGGATTTGAAGTTCTATGTCTATAGGAGGTTTTCTGAGAGACTGTATTCTTATATTTAAGGGAGTGTCTGATGAGGACTGCCAGGTTTATATGTGTGTTTTAACTCTGTGTTCTGTGTTGTGATTTTTGACAGCCATTTTGCTTTGTCTGGCCACCATTTGGTTTAGGCCTGCCACCATTTTGTTAGAACTTGATTTTCTTTCCCTGTGCCTTGGGACCAGGGCTCTCAAGAACACTTATCTAGACCATCTCTAACTCCTGAGACTGAGGAAAAATGGGAAAAAGGCTTTAAAAATTTTATTTATTCCAACTGTTTTTTATAAACTACTACATTTTATATTGTAATATCTAATTCATGACTAAAATTAGAAAATGAAGCTAGATCTTGTGTTGTGTCTGTCTAAATATGTCTCAGTATGTCTTTGTCTCTGGATAATATTTTTGAGATTAATTTGTAAATGAGCTCTTTTTAATTGGCTTAAAGAAAGGTAAGCACTTACAAATAAAATAATTATAAATTAAACAATAAATTCCAGGTTCATGTGAACTGGTAAATATTCAGTATTAAATACCTGATATTAATGTTTGTTTGTTGATCTATCTAATACATACATGTCTTAGAATAATTAACATTAAGTAGAATGTTTTCATTGTACCTAAGTTTAATATAAGTTAAATATTATCTTACCTGTTACAAGTTTGTCAACAAGGAAATTACCGAGTGAAGAAACTTCTAAAAAAATGTAAATGAGATATTAGCTTTTAGATAAGCTCTATTAATAATAATTATGCTTTAGGAATATCTGTTTAAAATAGTCTCTCAAGATTGGGGTAACTTGAATTTCTAAGGGTTGTGCTAAACTAAGTGTTGGAAGTCTATTGAATAGTTAGGTCACTTCCAAATAAAATAAGATTTTGAAACATTTACTACTAACTGATTTCTTTTTACAGAAAAACTAAAGAGTTGGGGACTATAAATGAATAATGTTTGGTGCCATCCTAAAATGTTTTAAGAAAGCAAGGGTTTTAGAAATTATCACTAGTATTTATGCTCACCAATCTATAAAATGCTAATATAAAAGTTAGTTCGTGGTTGCTAAAGGAAAGTAGGAAGTGTGTTTTCAGTTAAAAAAAAAAAGGTATAAAAAAATACTAAAAAGAGACGAATGATCAGGATTTTTTAAAAATTGGATTACAGTTAGATAAATGTTACATAAATGGATTTTGTTAGGAATGACACAGCCATGGGAAAATTGGTTAGAGCCAACTAGGTCCAAGATCGGAGAAGGCAATGGCACCCCACTCCAGTACTCTTGCCTGGAAAATCCCATGGACTGAGGAGCCTAGTAGGCTGTAGTCCATGGGGTCGCTAAGAGTCAGGCACAACTAAGCGACTTCACTTTCACTTTTCACTTTCATGCATTGGAGAAGGAAATGGCAACCCACTCCAGTATTCTTGCCTGGAGAATCCCAGGGACAGAGGAGCCTAGTGGGCTGCCATCTATGGGGTCGCACAGAGTCGGACATGACTAAAGTGACTTAGCAGCAGCAGCAGCAGGTCCAAGATGGCGGAATTGACTTTCACTAGACCTTGAGGTATATACACCATTGTGACATATCAACAAGCTAAATGATACACCCATCAACACTAAATCTGACCAAATGTTCTAAACCCTTTTAATTGATTTTTTTGACAAAACTTCCTAAATCGAATTCTTTTTTTTAAATTTTATTTTATTTTTAAACTTTACAATATTGTATTAGTTTTGCCAAATATCAAAATGAATCTGCCACAGGTATACATGTGTTCCCCATCCCGAACCCTCCTCCCTCCTCCCTCTCCATACCATCCCTCTGGGTCGTCCCAGTGCACCAGCCCCAAGCATCCAGTATCGTGCATCGAACCTGGACTGGCGACTCGTTTCATACATGATATTATACATGTTTCAATGCCATTCTCCCAAATCTTCCCACCCTCTCCCTCTCCCACAGAGTCCATAAGACTGTTCTATACATCAGTGTCTCTTTTGCTGTCTCGTACATAGGGTTATTGTTACCATCTTTCTAAATTCCATATATATGTGTTAGTATACTGTATTGGTGTTTTTCTTTCTGGCTTACTTCACTCTGTATAATAGGCTCCAGTTTCATCCACCTCATTAGAACTGATTCAAATGTATTCTTTTTAATGGCTGAGTAATACTCCATTGTGTATATGTACCATAGCTTTCTTATCCATTCATCTGCTGATGGACATCTAGGTTGCTTCCATGTCCTGGCTATTATAAAGAGTGCTGCGATGAACATTGGGGTACACAAACTCCTACAGCTCAACTCCAGAAAAATAAATGACCCAATCAAAAAATGGGCCAAAGAACTAAATAGACATTTCTCCAAAGAAGACATACAGATGGCTAACAAACACATGAAAAGATGCTCAACATCACTCATTATCAGAGAAATGCAAATCAAAACCACTATGAGGTACCATTTCACGCCAGTCAGAATGGCTGTGATCCAAAAGTCTACAAGCAATAAATGCTGGAGAGGGTGTGGAGAAAAGGGAACCCTCTTACACTGTTGGTGGGAAGGCAAACTAGTACAGCCACTATGGAGAACAGTGTGGAGATTCCTTAAAAAACTGGAAATAGAACTGCCTTATGATCCAGCAATCCCACTGCTGGGCATACACACTGAGGAAACCAGAAGCTAAATCGAATTCTTTTGAAGTTCCTTTGACCTCTAGCTAAATTTGGGGTGCTTCAGAGGACCCCTGAAACATCCCAAAGAAAGATATTAAACTGTGTTTATTTGGTTGGTTAAATTACATGAAAAATATCAAGTGAGTACTGAATTCTCTCATGTTATAATGTATGATAAATATTACTAATATAGATATCCTAGAAATTGTATTGAGCTCTTAACATTCTGATATGTCCTGGTATTCTAATGAAAAACCTGATGACTTCACAGAAGTTAACAAAGGACTGAATGAACCAGTGAATATGTTTATAACTTTTATGGTTTCTGTCTGAAAAATTACAGGTTTGAATCATATGTTTTCCAGGAGTAGGGAAAACCTTCCTCTCAAACTAATTATGACAATACTTTGGTAAAATTATACATTATAAACAAAACAATTATATTTGCTATCTGACTCCTCCAGAAATTGGAAACTCTTGGGTTTCCAGTAAGTTTATCAAATGAATTAGAAAGGTTAACCCACTAACAGGTACAAAAACCTCAAGGAATTTTGGAGACCTTAAAAAGGGAAGAATTCACCTAGATTTGTTAGGCAAAATCTGTGATAAGCCTTTGGTGTGAGTTTCCCAGTCCTGTTTCATTTTAAAAGTTCAGTCTGAGACTCTATAAATGTTTCAGCAAAATAAAAAGTCTATGATCAATTATGGTTATATAAATCATCAGACCAAAATTAGTGAGAACAGGCCTATTTTGCAAATAAACTAGCCTTAATTTGGTTATATTTGATAAAAATGAGGGTAATTTTATGGAGAAAAAGATGTTTCAATAAATGTTAAATCCCAGTTTGTTAATGGAGGTCTGCATCTAATAAGACTCATTTCTTGGATAGTTCTTTGCTGTTATGTGATATTAATGTAAAATTTAATTGAATTCTTAAAGAACACCCTAAATTTGTTTCTGAAGCTTATCTCAGCAATCTATCTTTGGATGAAGATCTGATACTGCCTCATGACCTGCAACCAGGACTGGAAAAAGACATAATTTAAGGGACTATATCCAATGTTGATAGAAGGACTTTTTATCAGGTACTCTTAACTAGCTCATGCAAAATAAAACTGAAGGGAAATTAACTCTTAGATTAATTCCCACTTCCAAAGGCCCCTACACTGGACTGTCTATAGAGAAGACAGCTGAACTGATCTCACCTTAAAATGATGCTCAAACAGAGGAGAAACTACACTATAGCAGGATGAGAAGACAATGACATCAGAGGTAGACAGCTTGCCCAAGATGCTGGACCTGATTTGTATGATCATTTATAATACTTTCTTGACTTCTTAGACCTTTACATACAAATCAAATGCTTTTCTATCATAGACCTGATACTATGCTAGTTTTAGAAATCAGTCCAGTTGTTGGTTTGTGGCCAATTACCTGTGTCTAGTTCTGAGTTATCTTGGTAAATTTCTCTACTACAAGACTCTAACTGGTTGGCCCTGAGAAAATTTACTTAAAAAAAAAATTATAGTCACATTCAGGTCATTGTGATATTACTAGATGGGATCCCCTCACTGGGCCAATTAATAATGCCTGCTCTACTCTGGCCATAAATTTGAGCTTTCTTCTATTGCTCAAGTTCAGTCAGAGCAACAAGCAAAGTTTCAGCAAAGGAGGAAAAAATCTCCCACAATTATGGGATGGATTTATATAGATAACACTGGGCTATGGTAATTTAGGTTTAAAGTCTCCTCTATGTTGGGAACAATTAAATCATACTAAGGATAATCAGTCTAGTAGCACTAGAAAACTGGGCTATGTGCCTTATAGACAGTGCCAATATATAATTTCCCTGGAAGATAAAGGTTCTACAGAGTAGACTAAGTCAGATGACCTGGGATATACTGAGCTACATCTAATGGAATCTCGTAAGTCTTACTTGTGACTTTACTAATACTGCTGGCTATGTTATTTGTACTTCACCTGTTTTACAAAATTGCTGTTTCTTACACTGCCAAATGTGTGTTTGAGGCCTCTGATAGAATAATATATAGTCCCATATGAGATTGATGATGATAACAGTGTAACTCTAGATATGGGAAGAAGCAACAACAGGAAATGTTTTCCTGGACCAAGAGGCTAGTAAGACAGGTGGTCCAGAGAATTTTGGATACTGTTGTATGGCCTAGTCCAGTAACAGCACATTGAGTGGCCTGTCTACAAAATCTTTGCCAAACCTGAGAATGGAAAGCACCATGGGATAGAATGGTCATGAAATGCCCTCCTCAAAATCATGGTCAAGTTTATGAGCAAAAATGGGCTCTGCAAACTGAAAACTGACATTCCACCTACGTCTACAAAGATTAAATCATGGTCACTGCAACTGCTGACCTTCAACTCTCCTGAAAGGAGTTCAGGGTGAAAATTAGGAATGAGGTACTCTGTGCTCTGGGAAAACCGACAGAACAGGCCTTCAGATAGTTAGATCTTTTCAGGAGAATATTTTATGAGTTCCAATTCTTGCATCTTCTCATACCTAGAGAAACACTGACATCATTAATGGTGACATCTGCTTTGGCTATTAAGGAAAATGTTACAATTAAAAGTCAAAAGAGAGTAGCTGGTTCAGATATCCTGGGAAATAACTAGGTGATGTTATGGGTGTACTTTCAGACTAGACCTTGTATTGCTAAACACTTGAGTTTTCTGAGTTGTGTCAGGCTTGGATGCCACCATTCTCAAAACAATGTCTGCTGGAAGCTAGTAACTGCAAGCTTAGTTTTTTATAAAACTAGGCAACTGGCTGCCTGGCTACAAGTCTCCCCAAAGTGCCAGGTCCAGACTGGGTTTCAGGCCTATTCTTCTAAAAAGAAATGAGATTTATTTTGTCTATTAAAATTCCAATTTATCACTCCTCCAACTACTTCTAATTGGGTCTGTTACACCAAAATGGCAGACCAAGGGATTGAGATTTTAATCATACAAGACTCAGATCTAGAACTTGGAGCTCAGGAATATTTCCCATTCAGTGTCAATTCTCCAAGCTGAGGCAGTCCTATGCCCCATTTTGACAGGAAGTTATCACAGTCATAGTTGGCTCGTTCCCTAAATTAAAACTGAGCAGAACTCTGTGGGGCTCTGGAGTACAGATCTGTTCTGTGTTCTCCATTTCTTGTCTGTAGGATATAGGCTTTGTTCAGCCTCCTTGACCTTCCCTGTGTTCCAAAGTGTGGATTCAAACAATTGCTAATCAGGGAAGGGAGGGGATACAGAAACAGAGGAGAAACAATCAAATGGTTGTACAGCCTCCAGAGAGGGTCCAGGTTCCTACTCAAAGAAATATGCATAACAATGTCTTTGAGTTCTACTACAAAACTGGAGCCCCCATCCAGGGGGAGGATGGTACCTTCAGACTAAACACAAGATTCCTGGAGCACAGCTCTGTTGCCTCATCACCAACCAATCAAAAAAAAAAAAAAAGTCACAAACCCTGCAGCCCTCACCCTAAATGTTTCCTCCTGTTTCTGGGGACCAGTAATGACCATCCTGTTAGGTCTCCTGTTTGGCCCCTGTCTATTTCATTTCTGAGATGGGCCAACAGTTTCAAATTAAATTGCTGTTATTACAAGTGTGAATGCTGGTTTCAGGCAAAAAATACCTTGAATTAGATCAGGTAAAGAGAGACTTCTGCTCTGCTAGGCAGGCCTATGCCCATGCACAGCAGGAATAAGTTACAGAAGAAAGACCTCCGCCCCAATTCCCAAGAAGAATCTTGAGTATGAAGTCTCTCAGGGGGGAGTTGTTAGGGTAAGCACACTGATTGAAACCACCCACCCTGGCCAGGCACCATAGTAACCATTTGCATACGTTGTTTTATGGCAGGAGGTCCTGTAAGGAATAGGGAGCTAATAAGCCACCACCAACCAGTAGAGTTCGGGAAAGATCAAAAGGAGACACGACATGTCTGACCACCTCCCAGAATCCTTCTCTCTGGTGTCCATCTTGACTGAACAAGGCGTGCACCACCAGGAAAGACTGAGTCAGAATGATTGGCTAAAGACAACCTGGAAACTAATCCCATTACCATCAAACCCAAGACTGCAAGCCCTGTGACAGAGCTGTTCTCCTGGGTTCCCTACCCTACTGCTCTCCACCCGGGTACCCTTCCCCAGTAAAATCTCTTGCTTTGTCAGCACATGTGTCTCCTCGGACAATTCATTTCTGAGTGTTAGACAAGAGTCCTGGAAGGGGGTCCCCTTTCCTGCAACAACAACACTGATTAAGGCCACATTTGGAAAAACTGTCTTAAGAAAGGGAAAGATTAATTGTCAGAATAAAAAATGGTATGTATTACAAAATTATCTATGTATGTGCACAGACATATATCACCATCCTCAATGTTAAATGTATTATAACAATGTTCCACTCTTTTAAAATATAAAATTTGTGGCAATGCAGCTAAAAAACCTATTTCATTTAATTACTATTAAATATAAATTAAAACAGATATGGCCTTGGTTACCTTGAGAAATATATTTTTTCAATTTCTGATCAAATCAGACAACAAATACATTTTCAGAATTTAATGTTATCTATTAAGTTGTATGGGACTTCCCAGGTGGCTCAGTGGTAAAGAATCTGCCTGCCAATTCAGGAGATGCAGGAGACAGAGGTTTGATCCCTGGGTCAGGAAGATCCCTGGAGCAGAAAACAGTAACCCACTCCAATATTCTTGCCTGGAAAACTCCATGGAAAGAGGAGTCTGGTGAATTACAGTCCATGAGGTCACAACAAGTTGGACATGACTGAGTGACTGAGCACACATGTATTAGGTTATATATTTAAGATAATATATAAATGAATATATTAAAATATATTAAATGAATAAATGTATATTAATATAAAATTTTTTAATAAAAAATTTTAAAAATTTAAGATATCACAGAACTTAGTGTACTTATTAAATTGGTCACTTCTTCAAAATTCATGCTTCCAAGATATGGAAGAATTTTTATTGGCTTCAATTCTTTCACATTAAGGTTGTCCATATTCACATGGGTCATTGTATTCAGGGCAGCAAATATGGAAAATACTGTCCACTGCTAAAAGGGGGATTTTGGACACACATTGTGAATTATCTTAATTAAAAAGAAAATATCTTAGTCTAAATAACTAGGAGAGTTACTAAGAAAATAACATTTCTTTAGAAAAACTATAGAAACACACACACAGATTTGTAGTCAGCACAAAATCCATTCTATAGCCACCCTAAATATTCACGACTGCCAGCTCAAACATTCCAGAGACTAAATGATTTCCAAAAAGAAACAAATGCATAAAGATCCAAAATGTGGAAGAAAGATTTCTGAGATAGGGGAGGGGATGGTAAACACTGTTCACTAAGGGAAAATTGGAGAATATGGAATGTAGCTGATTTTGTGGGCTTAAATACTCTGAATCCACTTAATATTCACTCAGTCCATATTTATTCAGAATCTACTACGTACCAGGCTCTGTACCAACTTCAGAGGAGGCCTGTACCACAGCTTAGAACCTAAACACTGGGATCAGGTCCTAGCCCCCGCAAAGTGTTCAACAGCAAAATTTCATGGAATTTTACACTGTCAGGCAAAAAAAAAATTAGTCAGCAATCACTTTGGGCTTCCCTGGTGGCTCAGTGGTAAAGAATCTGCCTGCCAATGCAGGAGACGCAGGTTCAATCACTGGGTCAGGAAGATCCCTTGGAGAAGGAAATGGCAACCCAAACCAGTATTCTTGCCTGGGAAATTCCATGGACAGAGGAGCCTGAAGGGCTACAGTCCATGGGGTTGCAAGAGTTGGACAAAACTCAGTGACTAAACAACAACTACTGCTACATGCCAGGTACCACGCAAGCACGTTACAAACATGAGACCACCTCGAAGAATGAGAGGAGAGGGACAGACTCATGAACAAATATAACTATTGAAAACTGTATTCAAGTGGAAAACTGCACAGACTGAAAAATCAACAATTCTTCTTGATTCCATGAGAGACGGGAGGACACCAGGCAAACCACTGTCCCCAAGGATAGAGAGACAGTTGGGTAAATGCATGGGGCCACAGCTTAACTGGACATAAACTCACAGCCAGTGCCAGGAAGGAAAACGTGAACTGTAATTGAAAAGCTGCTGAAGGCTCTATGTGGACAAAAACTCAGGGAGGTCCCAATCAGGGGGAACCCCATAATATTATGAGATTTTCCTCCAGACGCTCTACCTGGTTGCCACAATAAGTATCACAGAAAAATCCCCTCAGGCTTCTGGCAGGGTGAGGGGAAAGGGAACCATTTAAAAATAACCAGAGCACTTGGTTCTTCTTAAAAATTCCAAGCACATGGAGGTGAAAGGGTGTGGTTTCACCAAAGGAGGATGCTACATTTAACCTTAAATCTCACTTTGGAAAATAAACAGTTTCGAACACAAGGCTCAAAATTATACTAATAAAATTCCAAATTATCATCTTGCCCTGGTTGCAAATCTCAAACCGATTTTATTCCCCTTTACAGAAAGGCTTCAAAAGATAGGATTTAATATTCAGCTCAGTTGGGTCCGACTCTTCGTGACCCTATGAATCGCACCATGCCAGCCTCCCTATCCATCACCAACTCCCAGAGTCTAACCCAAACCCATGTCCATCGAGTCGGTGATGCTATCCAGCCATCTCATCCTCTGTTGTCCCCTTCTCCTCCTGCCCCCAATCCTTCCTAGCATTAGGGTCTTTTTCAATGAGTCACTTCTTTGCATAAGGTGGCCAAGGTATTGGAGTTTCAGCGTCAACATCAGTTCTTCCAATGAACACCCAGGACGGATCTCCTTTAAAATGGACTGGATGGATCTTCTTGCAGTCCAAGGGACTCTCAAGAGTCTTCTCCAACACCACACTTCAAAATCATCAATTCTTCCGTGCTCATCTTTCTTCACCGTGCAACTCTCACATCCATACATGACTACTAGAAAAACCATAGCCTTGACTAAACAGACCTTTGTTGGCAAAGTAATGTCTCTGCTTTTCAATATGCTATCTAGGTTGGTCATAACATTTCTTTCAAGGAGTAACGTCTTTTAATTTCATGGCAGCAATCACCATCTGCAGTGATTTTGGAGCCCAGAAAAATGAAGTCAGACACTGTTTCCACTGTTTCCCCATCTAATTCCCATGAAGTGATGGGAACAGATGCCATGATCTTTGTTTTCTGAATGTTGAGTTTTAGCCAACTTTTTCATTCTCCTTCTTCACTTTCATCAAGAGGCTTTTTAGTTCGTCTTCACTTTCTGCCATAGGGGTGGTGTCATCTGCATATCTGAGGTTATTGATATTTCTCCCAGCAATCTTGATTCCAGCTTGTGTTTCTTCCAGCCCCGTGTTTCTCATGATGTACTCTGCATATAAGTTAAATAAGCAGGGTGACAATATACAGCCTTGACGGACTCCTTTTCCTATTTGGAACCAGTCTGTTGTTCTATGTCCAGTTCTAACTGTTGCTTCCTGACCTGTATAAAGGTTTCTCAAGAGACAGGTCAGGTGGTCTGGTATTCCCGTCTCTTTCAGATTTTTCCAGTTTATTGTGATCCACACAAAGGCTTTGGCATAGTCAATAAAGCAGAAATAGATGTTTTTCTGGAACTCTCTTGCTTTTTCCATGATCCAGCAGATGTTGGCAATTTGATCTCTGGTTCCTCTGCCTTTTCTAAAACCAGCTTGAACATCAGGAAGTTCACAGTTCACGTATTGCTGAAGCCTGGCTTGGAGAATTTTGAGCATTACTTTACTAGCGTGTGAGGTGAGTGCAATTGTGCAGTAGTTTGAGCATTCTTTGGCATTGCCTTTCTTTGGGATTGGAACGAAAACTGACCTTTTCCAGTCCTGTGGCCACTGCTGAGTTTTCCAAATTTGCTGGCATATTGAGTGCAGCACTTTCACAGCATCATCTTTCAGGATTTGGAATAGCTCAACTGGAATTCCATCACCTCCACTAGCTTTGTTCGTAGTGATGCTTTCTAAGGCCCACTTGACTTCACATTCCAGGATGTCTGGCTCTAGGTGAGTGATCACACCATTGTGATTATCTGGGTCGTGAAGATCTTTTTTGTACAGTTCTTCTGTGTATTCTTGCCATCTCTTCTTAATAGCTTCTGCTTCTGTTAGGTCCATACCATTTCTGTCCTTTATTAAGCCCATCTTTGCATGAAAAGTTTCCTTGGTCTCTAATTTTCTTGAAGAGATCTCTAGTCTTTCCCATTCTGTTGTTTTCCTCTATTTCTTGGCATTGATCGCTGAGGAAGGCTTTCTTATCTCTCCTTACTATTCTTTGGAACTCTGCATTCAGATGCTTATATCTTGCCTTTTCTCCTTTGCTTTTCGCTTCTGTTCTTTTCACAGCTATTTGTAAGGCCTCCCCAGACAGCCATTTTGCTTTTTTGCATTTCTTTTCCATGGGGATGGTCTTGATCCCTGTCTCCTGTCCAATGTCACAAACCTCAGTCCATAGTTCATCAGGCACTCTGTCTATTAGATCTAGTCCCTTAAATCTATTTCTCACTTCCACTATATAATCATAAGGGATTTGATTTAGGTCATAACTGAATGGTCTAGTAGTTTTCCCTACTTTCTTCAATTTAAGTCTGAATTTGGCAATAAGGAGTTCATGATTTGAGCCACAGTCAGCTCCCGGTCTTGTTTTTGTTGACTGTATAGAGCTTCTACATCTTTGGCTGTAAAGAATATAATCAATCTGATTTCGGTGTTGACCATCTGGTGATGTCCATGTGTAGAGTCTTCTCTTATGTTGTTGGAAGACGGTGTTTGCTATGACCAGTGCGTTCTCTTGGCAAAGCTCTATTAGCCTTTGCTCTGCTTCATTCTGTATTCCAAGGCCAAATTTGCCTGTTACTCCAGGTGTTTCTTGACTTCCTACTTTTGCATTCCAGTCCCCCATAATGAAAAGGACATCTTTTTTGGGTGTTAGTTCTAAAAGGTCTTGTAGGTCTTCATAGAACCGTTGAACTTCAGCTTCTTCAGCATTACTGGTTGGGGCATAGGCTTGCATTACAATGATATTGAATAGCTTCCTCCTAACACTAAGCTCCTCCACATCCCACCATCTCATGCCACTGTTTTCTACCCTACAGCTGGATTGGTACAAATTGTACATCTGAGCACATCACATCCCTGTTAAATACACTCCAGGGCTTCCCTGGTGGCTTAGTGGATGAGACTCCACCTGCCAATGCAGGGGACACAAGTTTTCATCACTGATCCGCGAAGAGTCCACATGCTCTGGACAGCGAAGCCCGAGTACCTGTGCCCTAGAGCCCAGGAGCCACAACTACGGAGCCCGAGTGCTGCAACTACTGAACCCACTTGCCCTAGAACTCACGCTCCACACAAGAGAAGTCAACACAATGAGAAGCCTGAGCACCTCAACGAAGAGTAGCCCTTGCTCACCACAGGCAGAGAAAAGCCCTTGCAAATGAATGAAAACCCAGAGCAATCAAAAATAAATAAAAATCTTTAAATGTGTGGGGAAGTAAAAAAAAACCAAAACACTTCAAAGGGATTCTACTGCAGTGGCTTTCAAGTGCCTCCAAGATCTGGCCCCTGCCTGCCTCAGTGGCCTCGAAGACTTTCTCCCATCACCCACATGTGGCCATCCCACATCATCTCTACTCTCCAGTCCCAGGTCCTGTCTCCAAAACAAGCTAGGCCCCCAGTATATGGTCCCATGGCATCCTGTCCTCCCTCCTTACAGCACTCACCACATCTGCATTTCATTTCTCATGTCAGTCCTCCCCAGCATACAACAGAGGATCGTGTCTGTCTGGTACACCACTGTCTCTAATGCCCCAGGAACAGCACCTGATACAAAGCAAATGTTTGATACACACTTGAAGACCAACCAGTCCCTCCAACTCTTTTCAGTCCCTAGAGGATCAGGGCTAACTGCACCTTTCATAATAGGTGTAGCTACTTCTGACAGAACCAGACAGATGTGTAAACACTTCAACCACTAATCTGTAAGCTAGATTATGAATTTACATTGGGATATAGCTTTCCCAGCTAGGACTCCCACATTCAGCTCCCACATGTTGCAAAGAGATGTCAAAAACAAACTACATGCAAGTTGTAACAAGTGAAGTTCACTGACCTTGCTATTACAATTCATTCAGAAATTTTACTGAGCAACTAGTCTGTGCCAGGCATGGCTCATTTCACTACATGTCAGGGAAACAATGAAAGGACCATTGTTTGTTATAGGAGCCACAAGGACCACAAGTTGTTATAGGCCACTGATGGTTTGGTCAGGGATCAAGTTGACAACTTGGCCTACTTGAAAACAAAATCAAGTTATAAGAATAGCCTCCTATATTTCACTGGCATGACCAAGAGATAAAAATATTTTTTGTTGTTCTAAAATCTGCCCATTTATATAAAAGTCTAAAACATTAAATTACACTGTATTATTCAAAGTATTATGGACAGACCCATGTGTGTGTGAGTTAGTCGCCAAATCGTGTCTGACTCTTTGCAAATCCATGGACTGTAGCCCACCAGGCTGCTCTGTCCATGAGATTTCCCTGGCAAGAATACTGGACTGGGTTGCCATTTCCTTCTCCAAGGGATCTTCCTGCCCAGGGATCAAACCCTAGTCTCCCACATTGCAGGCAGATTCTTTACTGCCTGAGCCCCACTGAGACCCTACAGCTTGTAATTAATTATCCTCTTATTTTGTCATACACTTTTACCATAGATGTATTGAGGGGCCCATACAACTATGGCAAACGTGTATGGGAAAGCAAAAGGATAACTACAAGAGGCAGGGTAGCAGCTGGGGTCATAGAGAAAGAACATAGAGGGGCTTCCAAGGTACTTGTGACGTTTTATGTCTTAGGTTGAGTGGTGGATACACAGTTGTTATCCTTTACATCATACACACCGTGTTTATCTTCCTTTTGTCTGACTGCCTATAAAGCGATGGCAAACTGAATACAGAAGACAGAGCTACACAAATGTCCACAAAGCAGCAAATTGCCAAGATGCCTGGCTAAATCACCAGAAACACGTAACAATTCCATGTTCTCTTCATTGTTCAAGTTAGAAAACAGTGAAAGAAAAAAAAAAAGAAAACAGTGAAAGAGACCACTGTAAAAGAGCTTGATACCCCCTTAAGGATGCCTAAAGTAGGATAAACCATTGCCCCCTCTCAGTATCATCCCTTCACAGTGATCCCTCAGGACATCACTGAGAAGGCCAACTTTCTCTGTCTCTCGCTCTCCCATACACAAACACTACAGTTCAGTTCAGTTGCTCAGTCATGTCTGATTCTTTGCGACTCCATGAAATACAGCACGCCAGGCCTCCCTGTCCATCACCAACTGCCAGAGTTTACCCAAACTCTTGCCCACTGAGTCAGTGATGCCATCCAACCATCTCATCCTCTGTCGTCCCCTTCCCCTCCTGCCCTCAATCTTTCCCAGCATCAGGGTCTTTTCAAATGAGTCAGCTCCTCGCATCAGGTGGCCAAAGTATTGGAGTTTCAGCCTCAGCATCAGTCCTTCCAATGAACACCAGGGACGGATCTCCTTTAGGATGGACTGGTTGGATCTCCTTGCAGGCCAAGGGACTCTCAAGAGTCTCCAACACCACAGTTCAAAAGCATCAATTCTTCTGCACTCAGCTTTCCTTATATTCCAACTCTCACATCCATACATGACTACTAGAAAAACCATAGCCTTACGGATCTTAGTTGACAAAGTAATGTCTCTGCTTTTTAATATACTGTCTAGGTTGGTCATAACTTTCCTTCCAAGGAGTAAGTGTCTTTTCATTTCATGGCTGCAATCACCATCTGCAGTGAGTTTGGAGCCCCCAAAAAATAAAGTCTGACACTGTTTCCACATCTATTTCCCATGAAGTAATGGGACCAGATGCCATGATCTTGGGTTTTTGAATGTTGAGCTTTAAGCCAACTTTTTCACTCTCCTCTTTCACTTTCATCAAGAGGCTCTTTAGTTCTTCTTCACTTTCTGCCATAAGGGTGGTATCATCTGTATATCTGAGGTTATTGATATTTCTCCCAGCAATCTTGACTCCAGCTAGTGCTTCATCCAGCCCAGCATTTCTCATGATATACTCTGCATATAAATTAAATAAACAGGGTGACAATATACAGCCTTGATGTACTCCTTTCCCAATTTGGAACCAGTCTGTTGTTCCATATCCAGTTCTAACTGTTGCTTCCTGACCTGCGTACAGGTTTCTCAAGAGGCAGGTCAGGGCACACTACAAGGAATATTCAAAAATGAACTATAGCTTTGTGATTCTGCATAGAAGTTCTTAATCCCCTGCCCACTCACTTGGAAGAACATTTTGGTACTGAAGCGGTTACTTGGAAAAAATAAGATAAAGAAAAACTTTATTCTATGAACTGTTAATCCTTGATACCACGTTGATAAACTTCTCCTAATAGCAAAATAAGTTTTTAAAGAGAAAAAAGTTTGGTTAAGAAATTGATATCAAAGGCTGAGGAGGCAGAAATTACGGGAGAAACTTCTGAATTTAAGAAACTTAGGCACTTAAACGACTCATTTCAGATGTCCAGGATCCATCTGTCAAGTGGCCTTGCTCAAAGCCAGACTTTCCCTCCCTTCACACCAAAAAGACTAAATCACTCCCTGACACCTGCTATTTGTGGCTGTGAAGGCAATTCTGAACCTAATGTCACAGTCAAGAACATGTACTTTGAAACTAGACTGCCTCGGTTCACATTCTGGCACCCCACTTAAAGGTTTTACAACTTGGTCACTTTGTATGTTTGTACATCCACTTCTTCATCTATAAAATGGAAATATTACCACATAGGAATGTGCTAAAAATTGTATGTGATTAATATGTATGTATAAAGGACTTGGAAGAATGCCACTTTGCAAATTCCATTCAAGGACACAGAGATAATCAATATATGTTCCTACATGCCAGGTGTCATCCTAAGCAGTTTATACACATGAACCCATTTAATCCTCACAAATATCTATGAGGTCAATGCTAGTATTTCCCCCATTTTGCAAACAAGTATGAGTCTGAGTGAACTCCGGGAGTTGGTGATGGACAGGGAGGCCTGGCGTGCTGCGATTCATGGGGTCGCAAAGAGTCAGACACGACTGAGCAACTGATCTGATCTGATCTGATCTGAAACTGAAATACAGAAAGAGTAAGTAATTCTCCGAAAGTAACTCAGCTAATAATAAGTAACAGAGCCAGGACTCAAACTCAAGTAGCCTCCATTTCCTTAACCACTTTACTACACTCTCTCTCAGCGTTTGAGAGCGTTTCCTTGAATAATGGCACTTTGGATGTTAGAGTCCATTCTCCTGGAAGGGTGAAGCAAATCCCTAACAAAAGGGACAGGAGCATGCATTTCTGTCATATACGCATGCATGCTAAGTCACTTCAGTCTTGTCTGACTCTTTGAGACCCTATGGACCGTAGCCTGCCAGTTCCTCTATCCATGGGATTCTCCAGGCAAGAGTACTGAAGTTGGTTGCCATGCCCTCCTCCAGGGGATCTTCCTGACCCAGGGATCAAACCCATGCCTCTTATGTCCCCTGCATTAGGCAGGCAGGTTCCTCACCACTAGCGGCACCTGGGAAGCGTGTGTGTGTGTCTGTGTGTGTGTGTGTCTATGTGTGTGTGTCTGTGTGTGTGTGTCTGTGTGTGTGTAGGATATACATACCTTAATGGTGATTGTATGCCCTGTGGGAAATACATGTCTTCAACTAAATAAAAACTTACAGCAACTATTTCTGTGCAGCTATTTCCTACCAAGCTCTTAAGCACACTGCAACCCTATACCTCCAAACTCTCCACATGGCCCCTTCTCTCCTCTGATCCATGTCTACACAACTCTCAGAGAGGCTTTCCAAAAAAAAAGAAAACATAGTTGGCACAAGTCGTTTCTTTCTCAAACACCAAGAATGCATTCCCTGGCCTACAGGATGATGTGGAAACTCCTCAGGATGGCAATCAAAATCTTTCTGATCCACCTGGAACTATTCCTCAACCCTGACCTCCCACACAGATCCTTCCCTCAACGTCTTCCCTCAAGCAGTCCACAGACTCAGTGGGGGAAAGGGCGAGACCGGAGAGAAAGACAGTGCTGACAGGCATGTGCCTGAGACACACAGGGACACACAGGTGGCCACCGCCCTCTGACCTTAGGTCCCAGAACACGTGCCTCCCTAGAACTGAGCTTTGAAGGGCTGACAGAGGTTGCCTGAAGAGTCACCTTTCAAGGACTTCATGTACCAGCACCTCACAGCCATGTACTTCCTACTCCCTTCAAAGGAATAATGCTCTCTGCTGTCCTCCACCAGCACCTGGGCTGAAGCTTGTACATGATGTGTCTTCAGACATTAGGAAAAAAGACATTGCCTTTGGAAGATGCCCATTTCTCAAAGCTGACTCAGCTGTAAGCCAGGGAACACAGCTCGGTGGACAGAACCCAAGCTGGACTGTAAGCCCACCCCCAACACTCCCCAGCCAAGCACCCTCCCGCTCCCTATGCAGTTTCACAGCCTGTACCACTATATGCGGTTGCACATCTACCTACACGTCATTCATTGTGCTCATTGGAGGCTGCTCAGAAATCCTCCACACCAGATTATAATCCCCTTGAGGCCACACATTACGGGATTCCCAGGTAGCTCAGTAGTAAACAATCTGCCTGGCAATGCAGGACACACAGGTTCAATCCTTGGGTCGGGAAGATACCCTGGAGGAGGAACTGGTAACCCACTCCAGTATTCTCACCTGGAAAAATGTCATGGGCAGAAAGCTTGGCAGGTTACAGTCCACAGGATCGCAGAGTCGGACAACACTTAGGGACTTAACAACAGCAAGAGCCACTCTACTTGAGATCAAGAGCTACCCTATCTTTAAAATCTCCATCCTTCTACCACTAAGGTCCTACAGATTAGATGAACTTTATTATCACTGCTGCTGCTAAGTCACTTCAATTGTGTCCAACTCTGTGCAACCCCATAGACGGCAGCCCACCAGGCTCCCCCGTCCCTGGGATTCTCCAGGCAAGAACACTGGAGTGGGTTGCCATTTCCTTCTCCAATGCATGAAAGTGAAATCGCTCAGTCGTGTCCGACTCTTAGCGACCCCATGGACTGCAGCCCACCAGGCTCCTCTGTCCATGGGATATTCCAGGCAAGAGTACTGGAGTGGGGTGCCATCGCCTTCTCCGTTATTATCACTACACCCACAATATCTTATATCTATCATATTGTTCAGCAGTCCTGATAAAGTCAACACTTTAAGGCAATTAAGGTTTAGAAAGACCTTCTTAATCATAGTAAGAATTATGTAGAGAAATATTTCCTTTAAATATTATCTTTTCTAATTCTTTGGCAAGCCTTGAATAATTGAATAAAATAAATTACTGGATTAATGAGCAAACCATTATAAATGGACACAGTGTAGTTTGTTAATGGGTCTCACGATGATTGCTTCAGTCTATTCAGGCTGGTGCAGAAAGATCATCACCACAGGTTGTCTTTGGATCCCAAACGAGCTCTTCACAACAAAGGATCTGTTCCTGCAAGTGGATGCCTGCCCCTCCCGAAGCCACCTGACATTCTCCAACACCCACAAGAGGTGCATGAGTCACCTCTTAAAGATTCTGAGAGTGTAACTCCAAAATATCTAACAGAATAAGCGGAGAGTTTAGTGTTAAGGAAACAACTTATCATTTCCAAACTAACATGCAGGTGCTTGCTTGGAAGTCACCCCAAATCAGAGTTTGTACTAGGCTCCACTATCAAAAACCTGCTGCCTCTCTGAGCTATCTCCTCTTCTGGGTGTCTATGTGTCACAAGTTAGGTTCTACCCAATGGTTTCCTGATAAATCACAAGATATTAGGAATTGTAAAGCAAGACTAAAGAAGACCAGAGGAAATTCCCTGGTGGTTCGGTGGTTAGGACTCCACACTTTGATTGCTGAGGCCTCAGGTTCAATCCCTGGTCAGGGAACTAAGATCGCACAAGCAACACAGCAAGGCAGGAAAAAAAAAAGGTACCAGAGATAAATATATAACCTATTTAATGTAAGACAATGCAAATTTTGAAACTATGAAGACTTTATTCTATCCACTCTTTGTTCCTTTGGACATCATCAGACTAAGTTCCCCCTGGGATCAAATCACTGACCACATCTCTCCTAACTTCACACAAAGCACTCCTGTCTTCCAAACCTTTCCTCTGCTATTTAGTCTCAGGATAAAATGTTTAGCTCATCATGGGGTCATTACTGGGGCCTCCCCGGTGGCTCAGCAATAAGAATCTGCCTACAAAGAGGAAGCCGCAGGAGACATGGGTTCAGTCCCTGGGTCGGGAAGATCTCCTGGAGAGGGCATGGCAACCCACTCCAGTATTCTTGCCTGAAGAATCTCATGGACAGAGGAACCTGGCAGGCTGCAACTTAGCACAGCACAAGGTCATTATTATTATTGGTGTTTTAACCAAAGGAAATTGTGGTGAAAATTATTTGACTAAATATTTGAAAATTACTTGTGATTTATATGATCAATCACTACTCTCAAGGTTAAAAGGAGGTTAATAGCAAAAAAAATTATTTCTTCTTTTTAGATTTGAACCCAAATATAAAGTACAAATGTTTCTCTTTACCACTAATTCTGAGATTAAAATGAAAGAATTTATAGTGTGATTTCTTTTTTTCTATTGAGCTCTAACTCACATAACATTAGTTTCTGGTCTACAACATAATGATTTGATATTTGTATATATTGAGAAATGATTGCCACAATAAACCCAGTTAACATCTGTCAACATGCATAGTCACAAACTGTTTTCTTATGAAGAGAATATTTAAGATCCATTTTCATTAGTGTGTACACACATAAATATTTCTATATTCAAAATAGAAAACCAGGGACGTCCCTGGCAGTCCAGTGGTTAAGACTCTGTGTTCTCAATGCAGGGGGCATGGGTTCAATCCCTGGCTGGTAACTAAAATTCCACATGCTGCAAAACATGACCCAAAAAAAAAGAAGATAAAACAGAAATCCAATAAACAAATGAATTACTTTTGAAGGGGAAAAAAAATCTATTCTCTTGGCAATTTTCAAATACGTAATAAAATATTTTAAATATAACCACCACACTATATGTGCATCCCAAGGGCTCTCATACTTTAGTTTGAACTTTTTGATAGGCTAAACCCCCACCTCTGGCAATCACCAATCTGTTCTCTGTATCTATGAGCTCAAGGTTTTTTTGTTTTGTTTGTTTCTTAGATTCCACATTTAAATGAGATCATTCAGTTGATTTATTACTAATATCTATAGTTTTAATCAAGAGACAATATATCCTTTTAAAAACACAGAACTGGCTTCATAATGAAGCAAAGAGCCAACATGATGCAATGAATTACAAGAGTGGGAATCTGGAGTCTTGACTCTCTTAAGTTTGCCTTCAAGTCACTGCCCATGGCCTGAACACATCAATGTCCTTCACTGATTGCAGCCTCAAGTTTTCTCATTTGCGTGAGGGAGGTGAACTCTTCTCTGTAATCTCAGAGGCAGAATTTCAATTTTGTATACCTCAGTTCAGCTCATTCGCTCAGTCGTGTCCAACTCTTTGCAACCCCAAGGACTGCAGCACGCCAGGCTTCCCTGTCCATCACCAACTACAGGTGGCCAAAGTATTGGAGCTTCAGCGTCAATCCTTCCAGTGAATGTTCAGAGTTGATTTCCCTTAGGATTGACTGGATTGATCTCCTTGCAGTCCAAGGGACTCTCAGGAGTCTTCTCCAACACCACAGTTCAAAAGCATCAATTCTTCTGTGCTCAGCTTTCTTTCTCTATGGTCCAGCTCTCACATCCACATACATGACTACTGGAAAAACCGTAGCTTTGACTAGACAGACCTCTGTCTGCAAAGTAATGTCTCTGCTTCTTAATATGCTGTCTAGGTTGGTCATAGCTTTTCTTCCAAGGAGCAAGTATCTTAATTTCATGGCTGCAATCACCATCTGCAGTGATTTTGGAGACCAAAAAAATAAAGTCTGCCACTGTTTCCATTATTTCCCAATCTATTTGCCATGAAGTGATGGGACTGGATGCCATGATCTCTGTTTTTTGAATGTTGAGTTTTAAACCAGCTTTTTCACTCTCCTCTTTCACTTTTATCAAGGGGCTCTTTAGTTCCTCTTCGCTTTCTGCCATAAAGGTGGTGTCATCAGCATATCTGAGGTTGATATTTCTCCCAGCAATCTTGATTCCAGCTTGTGCTTCATGCAGCCCAGCACTTTGCATGATGTACTCTGCATATAAGTTAAACAAGAAAGGTGACAATATACAGCCTTTACGTACTCCTTTCCCAATTTGGAAGCAGTCCATTGTTCCATGTCAGGTTCTAACTATTGCTTCTTGACCTGCATACAGATTTCTCAGGAGACAGGTAAGATGGTCTGGTATTATCTCTTTAAGAATTTTCCAGTTTGTTGTGATCCACACAGTCAAAGGCTTTAGCGTAGTCAGTGAAGCAGAATTAGATGTTTTTCTCGAACTCTCTTGCTTTTCTATGATCCAATGGATGTTGTCAGTTTGATCTCTGGTTCCTCTGCCTTTTCTAAATCCAGTTTGAACATCTGGTAGTTCTGGGTTCGTGTACTGTTGAGGCCTGGCTTAGAGAATTTTGAGCATTACTTGGCTAGCATGTGAGATGAGTGCAGGTATAAGTATTCCTGGCTTTTGACTTGGGCTTTCAGGCTACTTAGCACATCTGAAACCACAGCAGGATCCTTTCACCCACCTAGACTCTACTTTTGAAGTGAGGACAGGTGAGACGAAGGAGAGTCTCCCTGCCTTCACGCACCGCTAAGGTGTTGACCACTATACCCATTCTATGACAAGTGGGGTCTGGACCAGAACTCAGGCCTGATCCATGTGCCTGGGAATAAGGGCAAATGCTTTGTTAGGCCTCTTTTCTTTTTACCTCTCTAGCCAGACTGGATATTTACATTCACTTAGTCTAATTTTGTACCCTAGGTCCAGAAATGTGTTGGCAGTGGGTGTGTTTTCTATAATAGTCAAGATAAAAATATGCATGGACAAAAGCCACGACTTTGGGTAGGGGAGGGGCTCGCATAACTGAGAAAGAAGGTGATCGAATGTCTAAGCACAAAGAATATCCTTAAGCTTTCTCATCCCATCAGCAGATTAATTATGTGACCCCCCACATACCAATTCAAAGAATAAAACTACACAGTGACTTCATTTTAAGACTTTTAAATAAATCATGAAAGGAAAAAGACACTGTAAATTTCATTAAGCCAAAAAAATTTTGGAATATTTTCTTGGCCCAGAATAGGAACACATGCATTTATAGACGCACCATGAACATCTGGTGAAGGACCACATGCCGCCTTACATAAGCAGCAGGAGAAAAAGCAGACTGGGATGAAGGCAACAGAATCTGGGCAAGGGAACAAATGGGAAAAGGCAAGTAATCTGTGAGGTTTGCCAAAATCAAGGCTGAGTTTTAGACCCAGAGTGTTCAGCCATCTCCTCAAGTGCCGCAAGTCTGCCTTGGCATCCACGATACAGGCACTTCCAGCCCCAAGGAGCAGGATCATACATTATATCTCACAAGCTGTCTAGATTTTCCCTGCCTCCCTTGTGACCTGACCACAACCCAACTATTAGCTCCACGCAGAGGACAGAGGGGATTTTCACTTTTAAAGAAGATAAAAGGAATTCCTTCCCATTGCAGAAGGCCTGGATATGGATCTGGCTGTGCCAGGCACCTTGTCAGCTGCCTCTCTGTGCAGGATCTTGGCTGCAGATCTGCACAAGGGAAGCTGCTGTTTCCTCCAGAGCCATCTGCTCAAACAGGAGGGATTGCTACTGCTGCCCACGGTGGGGGTGGGGGGAAGGGTCCTCTCTCTCTCCCTCGTCTCCCTCCCTCTGCCATAGCTTTCTGGCAATACTCTGATGGAGAACTACTCCAAGAACACTGATGATGTGCACGTTCACCAGCCTCCCAGGGCTGGTAGCAAACAGTCCTGCAAACAAAGGAAAAGAAAATGAGGGAAACAGCTGATGGCACCTCTCTTTCCCTCTAGGGCTCCCAGTGGGGTATATGGTCCACTGAGAAGGCAGATATGCCATCATCCTTTAACACCAGCAGGGACAACAATAATAATAATACCAGAGGGCAACCATATTAAAAACAGTACAGAGGTTCTGCAAAAAATCAAAAATAGAATCACCTGGGACTTCCCTGGGTGGTCCAGTGGTAGAGAATCCATCTGCTAATGCAGGGGACACAGGTTCGAAACCTGGTCTGGGAAGATTCTACATGCCACAGAGCAGCTAATTCCACGCTCCACAACAAGAGAAGCCAAGACAAGGAGAAACCCACACACCGCAACTATAGAGTAGCCCCCACTTTCCCAAGCAGAGAAAGCCAGTGCTCAGCAATGAAGACTCAGCACAGCCAAAAATAAATAAATAAAAGAAAAGAAAAGAATTACCATATGATCCAGCAATTCCACTCAGGGTATTTATCCAAAGAAAATGAAAACACCAACTTGAAAAGATTTATGTAGCTTTTCATACACTGTGGGACTTCCCAGTGGGCTTGGTGGTAAAGAATCTGCCTGCCAATGCAAGAGACACAAGATATGCGGGTTTGATCCCTTGGTTGAGAAGGTCCCCTGGAGAAGGAAATAGCAACCCACACCCAGTATTCTTGCCTGAAAAATGCCATGGACAGAGAAGGCTGTCAGGCTACAGTCCATGGGGTTGCAAAAAAAGTAGATGACTCAGCAACTAGACACCAACAATCTTCACTGCAGTTCAACAGCCAAGATATGGAAACAACCTAAATGTCCATCAGTAGATGAACGGATAAAGAAAATGTGGGTGATACATATACATACACATACACACACACACACACACACACACAGAATATTACTAAGCCGTTAAAAAGAATGAAATACTGGGACTTCCCTGGCAGTCCAGTGGCTAAGACACCATGCTACCAATTCAGGGGACCCAGGTTCAATCCCTGGTCAGGGAACTAGATCCCGTATGCTCCAACTAAGTGTTCACATGCTGCAACTAAAGATCCTGCATGCTACAAAGAAGACAGAAGATCCCTGCTGCAACTCAAACTTGCTGCAGCCAGATACATAAATACTTTTTTCAAATAAACTGAGTCTAATCTTAAACAAAGAGCGATTAGAGAATGGTCAGAACTGTAGGTGGTGGAGTGAAGCGCTGCGTACCCACTGAGCAGGTGATGGGAATTTAAAAGTGAAAGTCGCCGAGTCGTGTCTGACTCTTTATGACCCCATGAACTATACAGCCCATGGAATTCTCTAGGCCAGAATACTGAAGTGGGTAGCCTTTCCCTTCTCCAGCGGATCTTCCCAACCCAGGGATTGAACTGGGGTCTCCTGAATTGCAGGTGGATTCTTTACCAACTGAGCTATCAAGGGCACAGGATGGGAACCTGAGTCCCCCAAATTCAACAGATAATGCTGGAGTACTGGTCAAGTGCCACAGACTGTTCCCCAGTGTCACCCAGCACCCTGACTGTGACAGCGTGTCACAGTCACCCCCAGGTCACCATCGCAATGACTCAACGCTAACGACCAGGATTTGCGGTTTGCAAATCTGTTTAGAGCTTAGTCTGAACTTGCCCAAAAGCAGAAGTAATCAAGAGAAGAAAGCATTGGATTTCATCCTCTGGCTCTAGAAGTCTTACCTCACTAACTAATTTGAAAACGAGCTGATAAATTACCCAACGGGAAACATTAAACTTTGCACATTAAAGCAAGGGATGGCTTTCAGGCTAAGATAATTATTCCCAGAGTTGCCTCTATTTCAAGAAGAGTTCCTGGATATCTGAGGATGTCCCCCTTATAAATCAAAGTGCCACTAATATACTAGTGATTTCAACCTCTACACTTATTCTACACTCAAGTCTCTACATCTTTTTCTGCTAGATATGCATATACATGAGATTTGAATGCTCCACCAGATATACAATGTTACACTCAGTTTTAAACTTTCTCACTTTTCCCACCTGCTAAATGAAAGAAGGAAAACAAAGCAGACATGTATAGTTTAGCAGCTGCCACAGCGGTTCTCTAAAAACTGGTACAAAGAAGGTGACATACACTCAAGACAAGAATTTCCCATTCTTTTTTTCTTTTTCTAACCCTAAGCCAAAAAACACCTGGAGTCTCTATAAGTGATCAAATTCATGCAGTAGATCCACCTTGCCATGGCAAGGCAGCATTGTCTGGCAGCAGTCAACAAAATGAAGTTATGTTTTTAATTCATTCTACTACAACAATTGGATTCCACCTTTTTGGAATCTAAAACCAAAATGATAAAACCTGCAGGTAAATTTAAACCTAATGAAAGCCAATGACAACTGCTATGGTGGTTACTAGTTTATTTAGCTTTACATATTGTATGCAAAGCATCAACAACATCCCGTTTCCGTGACTTTTTCTGAGGGGGGTACACGAGGTCTCCATTGCTGTGCACGGGCTTTCTCTAGTTGCAGCAGGTGGCACTACTACTCGGGCTTCTCACTTCACTGGCTTCTCTTGTTGCAGAGCATGGGCTCAAGGGCACTTGGGCACAGTAGTTGAGGCATGTGGCATCTTCCCAGACCAGGGATCAAACCTATGTCCCCTACATAGGTAGGCAGATTCTTAACCACTGGACCACCTTTTAAGAAGAACTATGTCTCTTACTTTGTCCGGAAAGCAACACTGGATGAATCTGTAAAAGAAAGGAATGAAGGAAAGAGGAAAAGACCACTGCAACAGAGTAGTGCCCTAACAATTTGCCTTGCCGGGGTGACACCTGGACTTTCGAGAAGAAAGCTTTAAAACATCAGATTCTGTAGTTTTTTTTTTTTTGCCTTTCACTGGTCATTAACTATGAAAAAGATTTCCATGCTTATAATCAGGTCTGTATAACTAAAGGCAAATTGGAGAAGAACCAGAATTAAAGAAAGATTCTATGATCATAATTTAACTTCTAGAAACACCACTTCCTAATCCCCAGTGTGGTCTGGCTTCTGTCACTTAGAATATCTCTTGCCAACTAACAGTAGTTCCAGCTCTGGCTCAGCCACCATCTGTGTCCATCTTTCACAGTCCCCACCATCGAGGAGAAGCAATGTTGCAGTGCTATTTGGTTTGGCTAGATTCTTCTAGACATAAGCTCAGTACATGCATTTTTAATTCTCTAGCTGTGAACTTTAGCAGTATTTGAAACACAACGTTTCAAAACCTAAAGCTGACCTTGATAAGATTTGGACTGGCACTCTGAGATAACCTAACAGAAACATCTATGCTGGGCAAAGAAATCCTTACATGAGGCTTTTAGAACGCATTTCCTTCACAAGACTAACATCCCCATGATAATTACAAACAACACACAACACATCTGTCTGCAACCGGAGTGAGATTAGTGAGGCACTCACTTTGGGCCAAAAATTGGAGAGGATATAAAAGAAAACAAGCTCTAGTAACCAGGATAAATAATATTTTTAAATATTATCCAATGTTTTAAAATATCAAAATTAAGGCTATGGATTTAAAAGATATTCACAACTTAAAAGTTAAGAGAATTTTTAGTATTTCAAGTCTAGGAGACAGCATCTCAAGTAACCCTGGAGAACCACTAAGGAGGTGAGGGGAGGAGCCAGGTAGAGTTTTAAAACAAAGGGCAGGTAGATTGAACATCAAATGATTATCATTGATTAAAGAAAACCAGATATCCCAAGTTAAGGAATTTTGCACTTTCCTATGTATAGAAAAATACAAAAGTCCTGGCTCACTGAAATCATTCCTTTGATATGAAGGAATCTATCTGGGGCCTATATCCTGTGTCGTCCCATCCTGAGTTTCTTCAGTGCTCAACATAAGGAGCAGCTACAGTCTGATGGCTGCTAGATGGCAGGTATTCTCTTCTTCCTGGTTCCACAGGGCTCACCAGCTCACCATCCGTGGTGTCTGCAATTGCTGATGACTGTGACATCCTTTGTTTACTGATAACGGCAGGAAATATTTCACTTCTCAAGGCAAAAAAATCCATGATGAAGAATTATAAAAATTTTAAATAAAGACAGGATCCAATCCTGCACTTGTACAACTCACTGTTACTCACTTCACCCCAACCTCAGTCCTTTCAGATTTGGTCTCTATTTAAAACGTTGGTATTTTGGCACTTCCCTGGTAGCTCAATGGTGAAGAATTTGCCTGCCAATACAGGGGTCACAGGTTCAGTCCCTGATCCAGGAGGATCCCACATGACAAGGAGCAACTGGGCCCATGCAACACAACTATTGAGCCTGTGCTCCAGAGCCTGGAAGCCACAACTGCTGAGCCCACGTGCCGAAACTCCTGAAGGCCATGAGCCCTAGAGCCCATGCTCCGCAAGAGGAGCCACTACCGTGAGAAGCCTGAGCACCGCAACTGGAGAGTGGCCCCCTGCTCGCAGCAACTAAAGAAAGCCCACATGCAGCAACGAAGACCCAGCACCAGCCATTAATAAATAAAAACAGATCTTTAAAACAATAATTTTTAAAATGTTGACATTTGGCTTATTTTACTCCATTAAACTATTTATCTTGATGACTGATTTTTTTGGCAGCCCTTTAAATTTTTTACTTAAGGAGGGTGCCTTGCTCGCTCTTTTAAACTTAGCCTCAGCCCTGCCAAAACATATTAACTTATTTCACACAAGGAAACTTGATGAGGCAGCTCTATCATGACTCTCATTTATAAATGAATAAACACAAAAAGGTTAGCCATTGATGCTTTGCCCAAATTCCTACAGTTCATGGCCAAGTCAGACTCCAAACCCAGCTATGTGGGTCATAGCACAAACTCTTATTAAAGGCAACTCTCAGAGCTTTCCATCACTAAAGTATCTGGCATGGGTGAAACTGATCAGGATCCTGTGGGGCCCCGCTGGACACAAAGTCTTTCTGGGTCCCCTATTTCTTTTATTTATTAATTTGGTTAGTTGCAGCACACAGGATCTTTGATCTTCATTGCATCCTGTGGGATCTTTAGTTGCAGCATGTGGGATCTAGTTCCCTGACCAGGGATCAAACCTGGGCACCCTGCATTGGGAGCTCAGAATCTTAGCCACTAAACCCCCAGTGAAAGTGAAAGTCGCTGAGTCATGTCCAACTCTTTCTGACACCATGAACTATACAGTCCATGGAATTCTCCAGGCCAGAATACTGGAGTGGGTAGCCTTTCCCTTTTCCAGGGGATCTTACCAACCCAGGGATTGAACCCAGGTCTCCTGCATTGCAGGCAGATTATTTACCAGCTGAGCCACAAGGGAAGCCCAGTGAAGTCACCTCCATTTCTTATTTAAAGGATAAAGGCTTCAGCCTCCTTCCTAAACCTTCCCAGAGATCTAAAGGGCAGATTCAAACAACTACCAATCAGGGAAATAAGGGATGCAGAAACAAAGGAGGAAGAAACAAGAAACAGTACAGTGATTAAAGCAGCATCCTGGCTCCTCCTCAAGGGAATACATAAGAGTATGTTTGAGTTCTTCTGTAGGAACTAAGACTCCACTCAGGGAGGGGGTGGTAATTTTGGAGCACCACTCTGTTACCTCACCACCAATAAATCAGAAGAAAAGTCACACATCCTGTAACCCTCACCCCAAATTTTATCTATAGAAACTCTTCCTCAAAAACCACCAGGGAGTTCACGGGGTTTTGAGCACAAGCCACTGGTCTCCTTGCTTGACCCTGCAATAAAACTTTGCTCCAAGCTCTGATTTTTCAATTGATTTGGTCTCATCTCTCCTTTGGTAACCTAAGTTGCTACAATTCTGGGTTTCATAAAATAATATGTAGGAAACAATCCAAATAAGCTATAATTAATGACAATCTGGGTAAATTCAGTCATGAGTTGTTCATTGCTGATCTGTGTCCTGCAATATTTAGGCTGATTAATTCCATCCAGAATTTCTCCTGGAATCTTTCTAATTTGTCCCTAATTCTCAAAGGGAACCAAGAAAGCAAGATCACTCAAGGACAGCACTACAGAGCTGAATAGTCTGGAGTAGCTGGTGTCTGAACTTAGGTCTTCGCGCTAATCTTCAAATACTGTCAGCTTTATGAGGCTACATGAGCTACACTGCATTGCAGGACGATGTTCAGAAATACTCCCAAATAATGTATTCATTTAGGAAGTAGAATATAGAAGTAAATCCACTATAACTGTAAGCAGATAGGGTAGGAGGTCCCCGGAGAAAGAGAACCAGGAATGGCTTTCTTGACATGAGAACGCATTTTGGCCTAAGAACATTTTGTGATCTAACCCTGATCAGGATGCTTGCCCTTGAACAGGTCTCAATAATGATCTTAAGGGAACAAAGGAATGCTAGAATAGAGAAAAGGCAGTCAAACAACAGTTCAGTGATAAAGTAAGAGTCCTAGTTACTCCTCAAAGGATACACATAATAATATATCTTTCAGTTCTGTTGGAACTAAGACCCCAACCCAGATGGAAGACAGGATAAGGATGCTGCCCTTCAGACTTCAATCAACCAAGACTAAGATTGTTGACCTTTGCCCCAATTCTAGGCTGAACTCTCCTGGCTCAAGCCCCTTCATGAATATGCATGTAGCCTTAGCTTAAACTTCCCTGATTTTGCTGTTTGGGTATGCTGCTTTGAGAAAGATCACAAAGTACTTGCTGCAAGTAATAATAAGTCCTTCACTCTACAGTACTTTGGCTTGGTTGTGTCTATTGGCTCAACATCCACCAAGAGGTGAACCTGGCTTTCTGGTAACTTAGGTGCAATGATCCTGCCACATTTAGCTAGCTGTCAGGAGGGATGGCCACTGCAGATTAAAAGGGCCATAGTGAAATCAGGCTGCAAAAGAACCTAGAAATGATATCATGGGAAGAATGGCTGGGGGAACAAGGGCTATTTTTCTTGGGGGGAAAAAAAAGACAACTTAAGTCAGAGAAGTGGTGCCTAGCAACTATTTTCAATTATCTGAAGAGCTAGTGGATTTAATTTATGTGACAACAAAAGACTGAAGTTGGATAAGTGGATGACAGTTTATAGATGACAGTTTCAAGGAGTTGGCTTTCATCTCAGTATGAGGGGGAAAAAAAAATCTTCCAACAATTAGACCTGTCCAGCAATGAAAGAGCCTGCCTCCAGAGGAGGCAAGTTGGCTGTCAGCAGCTGTAGAAGGGATCTGACACAGAATGGCCACGTGGACAGAAGGACTTAAAATCCCTTCCAATTCTAAGATGTTAAGAAATGGAACAAATAATTAAACTTAACACAGTCATTGTTATGCGTAGTGTTTAGCTCCTAAGAACCCTAGAAAACTGAAACAAAACTGAGTTCAATGAAAAGGTTTTGCACTTTCATCTTATTCCAAGCTGCACTCTTGATTTTTTTTTTAAAGCTAAGCCAATGAAGTAATGCAAGTTGAAAGTCAATCTCCCTCTTTGAAAAACTAAATTATGTCCTGAGATGGTATTTATAGTTACCATTTAAGAAAACTGGGAAACTACTCATACATGCAATCAAAATTTTATAGCTCTCCTACAAACTACATTGGCTATTTTTACCAAGACCTATAGGGGTCATGTAGAAGAAAAATACAGAAGCATCTGTGTTAAAATTTAGGAAAACCAAGCAAAGCAAAAGTTGAATTTCAGTTATGTCAGTTACTCTGTTTATTAGAAGACCTTGAGAAAATCTAACCTATCAGATAAAGAGGTAAAGTTAAGAAAACTGTCATTTTCCTTTCACTGCTGTGGCCACAGCCATGAGTATGTTGAGGCTTCAGAAGAGGCTTGCCCCCAGGGTCCCTCTGCTGTGGCAAAATGGTCTGGTTGGACCCCAAGGAGACTAATAAAGTCACCAAGGCCAGTTTCCATCAGCAGATCCAGAAGCCAATCAAAGATGGGCTGATCACCTGGAAGCCTATGACTTCTTGGACTCAATGGTGGAAAAACACCTTGGCTCGCTGGAAGGGCAGGCATATGGGCATAGATAAGTGAAAGGGTACTGCCAACGCTCGAACGCCCGAAAAGTAACCTGAAAGCAGAGGATGAGAACTGCCTGGCTGCTCAGAAGATACCATGAATCTAGGAAGACTAACCACCACGTGTATCGCAGCCTGTACCTGAAGGTGAAGGGTAACATGCTCAAAAACAAGTGGATTATATCCACAAGCTGGATATATATCCATGGAATATATATATATATATCATGGAATATATCTACAAGGTGAAGGCAGACAAAGCTCGCAAGAAGCTTCTGGCAGACCAGGCTAAGGCCTGTAGGTCTAAGACCAAGGAAGACCTCAAGCACCAATAAGAACAGCTTCAGGCCAAGGAGGAAATCATCAAGATTCTACCCAAGGAGGAAATGACCAAGAAATAAAGTTCTCCCCCTCTTCTCTGTACATAGTAGCCTCAGCAATTGCATAAATCACACATTCAATAAAAACAAACCTTATTCTGCCTTTAAAAAAAGAAAGAAGAAAGAAAGAAAACTGTCCTTTTAATGATGACACAATTTTTAAAAAGAAATTTTCCCTGCCTTCCAAAAGAGGTACACACATAAGTAGCTTCGTTTGGATAAGAGTGGAAACAAGGGGTTTCCCTTATGGTCCAGTGGTTAAGAATCTGCCCTTGCAATGCAAGGTACGTGGGTTTGATCCCTGATCCAGATCCAGCACATCTCAGAGCAACTAAGCCCGCAGGCTGTAACTACTTTAGTCCAAGAGCTCAGGAGCCCCTGTCACACAATTAGACGCCACAACCAAAGCTTCTGAGTACCACAACAAAGACCCAATCAGCCAAATAAATAAATTTAAAAAAAAAAAACAGAAATAAGACAAATTCAAAGGAAAATAGGACAACACAATTAAAACAATGAGCAAATGCTTACAACCTCTGCAGAACAGAGAATGGTTGAGTGGTGAACACACACATACACTCACACACACTCACACACACACCCAAACACATCCCCTAAACACCACTGGATTATGTCACTGATTCCATTCAAAGCACCACATTCACTGAGGAAGATTTTAAATGAAATGAAAATATATAACTCCAGAGAGGAGGAGAACAAACCAGAGACTCCTCTTATTTGCCAGGTATTTGACATAAATAACCTCCTCTGACCCTCCCCAAAGCCCTGTGAAATAGGATTCTTACAAAGGAGGAAATCAGGTTCATTAACTTCCCCCAAATTTACAAAGTCAGTAAGACGTTGAGCCCGAGGTATGCAGGACTCCAAAGCTCAACAGTATTTCCACTATGCCATGGGGCCAGCTTCAGTGCCAGCCACTTGCTACACCAAACCCACAAGGGTTCATGTCAACTGGAACTTCCCACAGGTATGGACTGCACCCCTCTGTTAAATGGGACCGCTGTCCCTGACAATCGCTGGTTTCAAACTTCAAAGGGCTGCATTTGGATCTGGCCTTGCCCACCATTCCCATACAGTCACATCTAATGTCACCACTTCAACTTCTCCCAAACACTTCTTCCCACTATTTCTAAACTACTTCTAAACTTCCCACTATGGTCTAAACCGTGGTGACACGACCCTGGCTGTGCTCCACTTCCTTCCCACCAGTCCACTGGTCACAGTCACACCACTAAAGGAATTTGAGGAAGGCACTCCCCATAGTTTTCCTATTTACAAACTCCATCTGGGATTATACAGACAGCCCATCTCCCGCCTCCACCAGGAATATTTCCAGCCTATTGCCTATAATCCCCAACTCTAGGTTTTAATCAAAATACCCTTAATTTTAGTCACCTACTCCCAGACATGATCCTTCAAAAACACCCTTCTCAGGACTTCCCTGGAGGTCTGGTGGTTAAGACTCTGCTCTTCCAATGGAGGGGATATGGGTTCAATTCCCCATCAGGGAACTAAGATCCCACATGCTGCATGGTGTGATGAAAAAGCTGAAAAGTTAAACAAAACACCCTGCTCCCATTTTTCCACCTGCCAGTACCTAACCCATCTGTAAAGGCCCAGCTGTAATGCCATCTCTCCCATAGCTTTCAGTTACTCTGTCATCCCAAAGTGTAACAAACAACTATTACACACTGCCTGTGTTAGATACTGGTGATAAAAAAATGAACTCCCTCCACTGTTCTTATAATAAAATTTTCATGCCTTTTTATAGTATTCAGTATAATCTCCCTGATAAAACAATTAATTTGCTGTATGTTTTACCTTGTGAATTTCTTAAAGGTGGAGACCATTTTTTTATTCCTAATAACAAGATGCCATTGGAATATCTTGATTTAACAAGTGCTTGCTGCTGCTGCTACTGCTGCTGCTAAGTCGCTTCAGTCGTGTCCGACTCTGTGCGACCCCATAGACGGCAACCCACGAGGCTCCCCCATCCCTGGGATTCTCCAGGCAAGAACACTGGAGTGGGTTGCCATTTCCTTCTCCAATGCAGGAAAGTGAAAAGTGAAAGTGAAGACGGCAGCCCACCAGGCTCCTCCATCCATGGAATTTTCCAGGCAAGAGTAGTGGAGTGGGGTGCCATTGCCTTCTCCATAACAAGTGCTTACTGAAGTTTAAAGTCTAACCATTTGTCTGATACCATAACAACCTCTTAACTGACCTTGGAAGTTTCACTCTAGAACCATCCAAGCCAGTTTACAAACAGCCTGAATGACCTATCAAAAATGTGAATCAAACTGTCAATTTCCTATTTAAAAACAATGGCTTCACCTTAGATTAGGTGAAGGTGTCTTAGCCACATCACTAAAAACACAAACAGCAAAAGAAGAAAAAAAAAAACAGATAATTGGACTTCATCAAAATTAAAAACTTTCCACAGACACCCTGAAGAGAGTAAAAAGACAATTCACAGGGAATTCCCTAGTGGTCCAGTGGTTAGAACTCGGCACTTTCACTGCCAAGGGCCCAGGTTCAATCCCTGGTTGAGGAACTAAAGTCTCACAAGCCGTGCAACATGGTCAAAAAGATATAAACAGACAATTCACAGACTGGGAGACAATATATGCAAATTACATATCTAATAAGGGACTTATATCCAAAATATATAAAGAATTCAACAATAAAGGACAAATGAGCCAATCTTAAAACAGTCAAAGGATTTAAATAGACATTTCTCTCCAAAGAAAACATACAAATGGTCAAAAGGACACGGGAAAAAAATGTTCGACATCATTAGTCCTTCAGTTCAGTTGCTCAATCATGTCCAACTCTGCGACTCTATGAATCGCAGCACGCCAGGCCTCCCTGTCCATCACCAACTCCCGGAGTTCACCCAACTCATGTGCATCAAGTCGGTGATGCCATCTAGCCATCTCATCCTCTGTCATCTCCTGCCCCCAATCCCTCCCAGCATCAGGGTCTTTTCCATCCCAGCATCAGGGTCTTTTCCAATGAGTCAGCTCTTCTCATGAGGTGGTCAAAGTATTGGAGTTTCAGCCTCAGCATCAGTCCTTCCAATGAACACCCAGGACTGGTCTCCTTTAGGATGGACTGCTTGGATCTCCTTGCAGTCCAAAGGACTCTCAAGAGTCTTCTCCAACACCACAGTTCAAAACCATCAAGCCTTCAGCACTCAGCTTTCTTTATAGTCCAACTCTCACATCCATACATGACTACTGGAAAAACCATAGCCTTGACTAGATGGACCTTTGTTGGCAAAGTAATATCTCTGCTTTTGAACATGCTATCTAGGTTGGTCATAACTTTCCTTCCAAGGAGTAAGCATCTTTTAATTTCATGGCTGCAGTCACCATCTGCAGTGATTTTGGAGCCCTCAAAAATAAAGTCTGACACCGTTTCCACTGTTTCCCCATCTATTTCCCATGAAGTGATGGGACCAGATACCATGATCTTCATTTTCTGAATGTTGAGCTTTAAGCCAACTTTTTCACTCTCCACTTTCACTTTCATCAAGAGGCTTTTGAGTTCCTCTTCACTTTCTGCCATAAGGGTGGTGTCATCTGCATATCTGAAGTTATTGATATTTCTCCCGGCAATCTTGATTCCAGCTTGTGCTTCTTCCAGCCCAGCATTTCTCATGATGTACTCTGCATAGAAGTTAAATAAGCAGGGTGACAATATACAGCCTTGACGTACTCCTTTTCCTATTTGGAACCAGTCTGTTGTTCCATGTCCAGTTCTAACTGTTGCTTCTGACCTGCATATAGGTTTCTCAAGAGGCAGGTCAGGTGGTCTGATATTCCCATCTTTTTCAGAATTTTCCACAGTTTCTTGTGATCCACACAGTCAAAGGCTTTGGCATAGTCAATAAAGCAGAAATAGATGTTTTTCTGGAACTCTCTTGCTTTTTCGATGATCCAGTGGATGTTGGCAATTTGATCTCTGGTTCCTCTGCCTTTTCTAAAACCAACTTGAACATCTGGAAGTTCACGGTTCATGTATTGCTGAAGCCTGGCTTGGAGAATTTTGAGCATTACTTTACTAGCATGTGAGATGAGTGCAATTGTGCGGTAGTTTGAGCATTCTTTGGCATTGCCTTTTTTTAGGGAAATGCAATTCAAAACCACAATGAGATACCACTTCACACCCACTGGGGAGGCTAAAAGAAAAAGACAATAACGAGACTTGACAAGGAAACAGTCATTGGAAAACTCATTCTTTGGTGATGGGTATGTGTAAATGACGAAGCTGCTTTAGAAAATAGTTTGGCAGTTCCTCTAAATGTTAAACAGTGTTACCACATGACTTAGCAATTTGACTTCTAGGTATACACCCAAGGGAGATGAAAACATGTCCACACAAAAATGTGTATAGTGATGTTCATAGCAGGAAATGACCCAAGTGTCCATCAAAGAATGAAAAAATAAAGTGTGGTATAGCCATCTAATAGAGTACTATTAGGCAAAAGAAATGAAGTACTGACACATATTACCATATAGTTGAATCTCAAAAGCATGCAAAGTTAAAACAGTCAGCTGCAAAAGAAAATTATGTATTATGAGTCAACTTATATGAAAGATCAAAAAAGGCAAATCCATATAAACAAAAAGTAGGTTAGTGATTACTAGGAGCTAGAGGGAGGAGGGGAATGGGGAATGACTGCTAATAGGTGCAGGGTTGCTTTCTGGGGTAATGAAAATGTTTTGTAATTATATAGTGGTTGCACAGGGCTTCCCAGGTGGCACAGTGGTATAGAATCCACTTGCCAAAGCAGGAAGATGCAGGACACCGGGTGGGAAAGATCCCCTGGAGGGGGAAACAGCAACCCACTCCAGTATTCTGGTCTGGATAATCCCATGGACAGAGTATCCTGGCAGGCTACAGTCCATGGGGTCGCAAAGGGTCAGACACAACTGAGCATACATGCATGATGGTTTCACAACTCTATTAAAAAAAAGCACTGACTTATGCACTATAAAAGGATAAACTTTACTATATGAAAGCTATATCTCAATAAAGCTAAAAAAAAAAAAAAATCCATTGCCTTGCATCCAGTTATAATGAAGTCCTAATTTCTGGCCACCCTACACCTTTCCAGCCACTTCTGCCGTCTCCTCTGCACTCATGATACTCCTGAGACACCTGTCTCCTCTCTTCTCCACTGATGGAAAGCTCACTCCTATATTACAATTTGTCACATGTTCATCCTTCTGCCCAAGTCTTCACATACCTGGCTGCCACGCTCACGTTCAGAGCTCAGCTTATACATCATCTGTTCAGACAGGCCTCCTCCGACTTCACATTCTGAAGTCGTCTTCCCAGTCACTCTGTCACTGCACTATTATATTTGCTTCATAGTACTTATATAACAAATAAGGTGTACAGTTATCTCAGTTGTTTTTCTTTCCTGCCCTAGTAGGATTTCAAAACTTCTGTTGAGCTAAACTAAAGCTAATGAATTTCCTCTTCAGATGGTGAAAGACTGTAACTTAAGTTATGAAATGGATCATCTTACAGGGAGGTGATCATGAATGCCGTGTTAGAGGTACAGATGGGTATGGGAGAAATTCCAGATTAGAAAATGACATATAGCTACAACAGCTGTGGAAAAGCTTCATAGAAATGATGGGGCTGCAAACAGACTATGAGAGATTAACTGAAGTGTGAAAAGCATTATGGGAGAAAGGGAGAAAGTTATATCTGAATAACACCCTCCCTCAACGATGTTCATGACCTCAACACTTCACCCACATACACCCACCATGACTCATGAGAATGTAACATGGAACCTCGACCTTGAATCCTTGACAGTAAACGCCTCAAAGACACTTGTGCATACCTCCCCCTACCTAACTCAGGCACAGAAACATTTTTTAAGGGACTATAATAAGTTAAAAAGTACAAGTATTATTCCAGAAGTCTTACCATTATGATGAGAAACAATTTCTGCCTACTCACAAATACATATGGTTTCTATTTTAGACCTCTTTTGGCCCATTTTTATGGGAGAAAAGAGGAAGTCGGTGTTTCCTATTTTAGAATTTTTTTTTTTTATGTTTTAGGGACAGAGTGGTAACAGCAACAAACCATGTATCTCCAGCTCACCATTAAAGGGTCTGCTCAATCTCAGTGGACTTGTGGAGAGCTAAGCTGCAGATTCCCTGCCACTCCTGCCCAATGTGACATTTCTAAGACAAAGTAGATATTCACTAGCTACTGGAGCACCTGCAAGGCAGCAGGACACAATGGAAAGTTTAAACCCCAGCCATGCAGTCTCAAGTTTGAATGCTAGCTTCTCTATTTGACTGTCTGATGTAAGGCAAGTAGCTCAACCTATCTGATGCCATTTCTTTATTTATAAAAGGAGATATTACTTACAACTGCTCCAGATTTGTGTGTGGACTAGACAACGTGCATGGGCTTCCCTGGTGGCTCAGACAGTAAAGAATCTGTCTGTAATACAGGACCTGGGTTTGATCCCTGGGTTGGGAAGATCCCCTGGAGGAGGGCAGGGCAACCCACTCCAGCATTCTTGCCTGGAGAATCCCATGGACGGAGGAGCCTGGCGGGCTACAGTCCATGGGGTCTCGAAGAGTCAGACATGACTGAGCAACCGAGCGTGCTGCACAGAGAATGTGCGTGCTTGACCCACTGCAAATGTCAGTTACAATGATCAAGTCACAAGAATTACAAAGTGCCAGGCTCACAGGTTGCTGGTCAATTAAAAAATGCTTTAGAATGGAAAACAGTTGATTTCTAGCTTCTTGGGAATTTGATGAGCAGGAGTGACTTTGCATTATTTCAATACTATCAGTCTCTCTGGCCAAGGAAGAGATGCTTGCTGCCAGACCTGTCGTTTAACCAGTACAAGAACCCTTGGAACTTGGAAGTGAGGCTGTTAAAATATAACATCAGCCATCTAATTGGGACTGCATGAAGGTCTACAAATGAGACCTTTTGTACTATGTCTTAAAGGCCAATCAGAACCAAACATCAAGTGATGGAGGGGAAAAGGCAGAGTAATCTGAAGCCTCTATTACCTGATTTAAAATATATTTTAAAAATATATATTTGTACATATATCTAGTTCACTAAAAAGACAATACACAGTTGATATATCTGATTCACTGTGAAAGCATGCTAAAACTTAAAAAAAAAACAAAAAAACAATTTCCAAGTCTTAAGTCTTTTCACAACATGGACCACACACAGTGCTAAAGAGAAGACTAGCATAATATGAAATGATTTAATAATTTACTTGGTAGATTGTTAAATGTGCAATTCTTCATGCCCTTCAATAATGATTGTATTTATAGCTAATCGTCTAGAGCCAATTTACTCTAGTTTCAAGATCAGTTGCCGTCACTGACCCAGGAATTGAGTTTCAGGAAGTTAGAAACAGAAGATTAAAAGTTTCCTGGTACCATATGTGTATGGATCTTAAAGGTAAGCACAGTAATGGAAACTGGAAAAGGTGATATGAAGCAAGAATAACAACCCTTTCCTTTGATAATATGTATAATTAAAAGAGTATGTATAATAGAATGATAATATGCATAATAAAAAAGGGTAAAACAGGAGATTGAAAAAGCTGGCTTGAAACTCAACATTCAAAAAACAAAGATCATGGCATCTAATCCCATCACTTCATGGCAAATAGAAGTGGAAAAAGTGGAAGAAAGGACCGATTTTCTTTTCTTGAGCTCCAAAATCACTGTGAACAGTGACTGCAGCCTTGAAATGAAAAGATGCTTGCTCCTTGGAAGGAAAGCTAGGACAAACTTAGTGTATTAAAAAGCAGAATAAAATAAAATAAAATAAAAAGCAGAGATATCACTTTGCCGACAAAGGTCCGTATAGTCAAAGCAATGGTTTTTCCAGCAGTCATGAATGGAGTTTGACCATAAAGAAGGCTGAGCGCTGAAGAATTGGTGCTTTCAAATTGTGGTGTTGGAGAAGACCCTTGAAAGTCCCTTGGACTGCAAGGAGATCAAACCAATTAATCTTACAGGAACTCAATCCTGAATATTCATTGAAAGGACTGATGCTGAAGCTTCAATACTTTGACCACCTGATGTGAAGAGTAGACTTGCTAGAAAAGACCCTGAGCTGGGAAAGATTGAAAGCAAAAGGACAAGGGGGCAGCAGAGGATGAGATGGTTAGACAGCATCACTGACTCAATGAACATGAATTTGAGCAAACTGCAGGAGACAGTGAAGGACAAGGAAGCCTGGTGTGCTGCAGTCCATGGGGTCACAAAGAGTTGGACATGACTTAGCGGCTGAACAACAATATTTACAGGGTGAATGAGGTCTAAAATGATAATATACAAGGTGTGATCAAGTCACAAAAGCAAGGATCCCATGGACTTCAAATAAGCCCTGGAGGAGGGATTCCAGGTATTCCATGTAAACATCCACCTCTCCTCACCTCTTAGTTAAACTGACTTGTCAAAATTCAGCTCAGAAATATCCTCCGAAAAGCTTTCCTTAACTCCAAGCAAGCATGCTAAGTTGATTCAGTCATGTATGACTCTGTGCAATCCCACAGACTGTAGCTTCCCAGGCTCCTCTGTCCATGGAATTCTCCAGGCAAAAACAGTGGAGTGGGATGTCGTTTCTTCCTCCAGAGGATCTTCCTGACCCAGGGGTTGAACCCAGGTCTTCAGCACGGCAGACAGATTCTTTACCATCTGAGCTACCAAGGAAGCCCCCTTTAACACCATATGTGTGTGTGTTAGTTGCTCAGTTGTGTCCAACTCTTTGCGACCCCACGGAGTGTTGCCCACCAGGCTCCTCCATCCACGTGATTTTCCAGGCAAGAGTGCTGGAATGGGTTGCCATTTCCTTCTACACTTTAACAGCATACACAAAAATAAACTCAAAATGGATTAAAGAACTAAATGTAAGACCAGATACTATAAAGCTCTTATGGCTGAACACGAGTCTCTTATGTCTCCTGCATTGGCAGGCGGGTTCTTTACCACTAGTGCCACCTAGGAAGCCTCTTCCTTTAACCCCATTTCCTCCTAAATGCTGGGTAGGCTGCCTCTTCCCTATGTGCCCAGGACCTACAAACACACACCTTGCAGCCTTTCATCCACTGCCTACTTGTTTGCCTCACTGCCTCTCCCAATAAATTTACAGCTCCTTCAGGAAACAGACCTTGACTCACCTCTTTGTATCCCATAAGCCAGTACTACCTGGCACTCAAGCCTTTGTTGAAAGATATAATCAAGGGACAGTCAGCAAAGCGTATTTTTGTATACTGAAAGACTGCAAATAACCCACAGGCAACTGGTTAAATCACCATTCTCAAAGTGTGGTCCAAGGATCTCTGAGGGTCCACGAGACCTTTCCCAGTGTCTGTGAATCCCCTCTTTCTCTAACCACATATTTGTGTAAAGCCAGATTCTCTTCCAATACTTTCATCTGACAACACGGCAAACTGAGTAAGAAACCAGATGTGAGATTCTAGCTTTCTTCTATTAAACCAAACATTACAGAGATTTGCAAATATGCTACTCTCCTTTGGAGTTTGTTCTAGAAAACAGTTCTTTTTTAACAGAAATAGGTTAACATGGGTTTATTACTCTTGTGTGTGTTAGTCACTCAATCGTGTCTGACTCTTCAAGACCCCATGGACTGTAGCTCACCAGGCTCCTCTGTCCTAAGGGATTCTCCAGGCAAGAATACTGTAGTTGGTTGCCATTTCCTTCTCCAGGAGATCTTCCTGACCCAGGGATCAAACCCAGGTCTCCTGCATTGCAGGCAGATTCTTTTACCATCTGAGACCAGAGAAGCCCAGTTACTCTTACTTTTAACAAATTAATAAATATTTTTAAACTTTCTTAGTTTTGATTTCTAGTACAGTTAATAACCATAGGTAGAACCTGTATAAACAAAGACTCTTTGGGGTTCTCAATGTCTTTTAAATGTACTAAAAGGTCCTGAGACCCAAAGAGTTGAGAATGGGTCAGTTAAGGAAACAATGGTATAGCTGTATGATAGGAGTATGCAGCCAATTTTTTAAAAGAATATGGTAGGTTGATAAACACTAGTAGAAACCAATGTCCAAGCTATAATGCTAAGTTTTTTAAAAAAGGACAGGAAAAAAAAAAAAAGGACAGGGACTTCCCTACTGGTCCAGTGGCTGTACCTGTGCTCCTAACGCAGGGGGCCTGGGTTCTATCCCCAGTCAGGGAACTAGATCCCACCTGTCACAACTAAGAGTTCCCATGTCGCAAGTAAAGATCTTGTGTGCCGTAATTAAGACGTGTGCTGTGTGTGTTAGTTGCGCAGTCTTGTCTGACTTTTTGCAACCTCATGGATTACAGCCTGCCAGTCTCCTCTGTCCATGGGATTCTCCAGGCAAGAATATTGGAGTGGATTCCCATGCCCTCCTCCAGGGGATCTTCCCGGTGCTATGCTATGCTAAGTCACTTCCGTTGTGTTCGACTCTGTGTGACCCCATAGATGGTAGCCTACCAGGCTCCCCCGTCCCTGGGATTCTCCAGGCAAGAACACTGGAGTGGGTTGCCATTTCCTTCTCCAATGCATGAAAGTGAAAAGTGAAAGTGAAGTCACCTAGTCGCGTCCGACTCTTAGTGACCCCATGGACTGCAGCCTACCAGGCTCCTCCGTCCATGGGATTTTCCAGGCAAGAGTACTGGAGTGGGGTGCCACTGCCTTCTCCGGGATCTTCCCAAACCAGAGATCAAATCCAGGTCTCCTGCATTGCATGAGGATTCTTTACCGACTGAGATACCAGAGAAGCCCGGGTGACATGGCACATCAAATAAATAAATATTTAAAAAAGAAAGAAGGGCAAAACAAAGTATTGATATACATGTACATTTTTTAAAGAGGTACCACTAAACATACATATATATACACACACACACACACACACATTTTTAGGATGAAATCCAAGAAAAGTAAAAAGTACGTATCCCTGTGGAAAGTAACTGGGGAACCAGAGGTCAGGGATGGGAGAGATTTTCCACACCATTCCTAGTGTATCTGAACATTTTACCACCTGCATGTATTATGTGTGTGCTCAGTCACTGAGTCATGTCCACCTCTTTGCAACCCCATGGACTGCAGCCCTCCAGGCTCCTGTGTCCACAGGATTTTCCAGGCAAGAGTGCTGGAATGGGTTGCCATTTCCTGCTTCAGGAGATCTTCCCAACCCAGGGATCAAACCCAAGTCTCTTGCGTCTCCTGTATTGGCAACAGATTCTTTACCACTGCACCACCTAGGAAGCCCTCTACATGTATCACCTTTTTCAAAAAATCAAGAGTGTAATAAAAATTACATTGAAATAGTACAAAGCATTAAACTCACATCGAAGAACAGGTTGTAATGCCACTGGAAAATATTAAATGATACACTGTGAAGTAAAACAAGCCATTTTCAAAACAGTAATACATAATATATTCTTAAAAAACTGTCGGGAAGATATTCTGCACATAAAAAATATTAACAGTTATTATTTCCTCCTAGTTAGTGTTAGTGCAAACACAAATTTTTTACTTCCTCATCTTTCTTGCATTTCTAAACCTTGGGTAACTTAACGTGAACTATTTATACAATCAGAAAATCAATGAAAGGCCTCTTTCCTGGATGGAACCATGGAGAGTGCAGAAAAGAAAAAAAAAAGAAGGTTCCTGCTGTGCCAGAAATCCTTAAGAAAAAGGCAAAAGAATTTTGCAGAGCTTAAGATAAAATGCCTGAGAAAGAACTTTGCCCAAAAGATGCTTTAAAAGGTAAGGAGGAAGTTAATCTATGAAAACGCTAAGCAGTATCACAAGGAATACAGGCAGATGTACAGAACTGAAATTTGAACGGTAGGATGACAAGAAAAGCTGGCAACTTCTCTGTGCTGAGGAACCCAAATTGGCATTTATCATCAGGATCAGAGGTATCACTGGTGTGAGCCCAAAGGTTCAAAAGGCGTTGCAGCTTCTCCATCGCCATCAGATCTTCCAAGGCACCTTTGTAAAGCTCAGCAAGGCTTCAAGTAACATGCTGAGAATTGTGGAACCATACATTGCATAAGGTGTTACCCAAACCTGAAGTCAACAAATGAACTGATCTACAAGTATGGTTATGGCAAAATCAACAGAATTGCCCTGACAGATAACATGATGCTCAATCTCTTGGCAAATATGGCATCATCTACATGCAGAATCTGTTTCATAAGATCTACACTGCTGAAAAATGTTTCAAAGAAGTAAACAACTTCCTATGGCCCTTCAAACCGTCTTCTCCATGAGGCGGAATGAAGAAAAGGACTACCCATTTTGTAGAAGGTGGAGATGCTGGCAGCAAGGAAGACCAGATCAACAGCCTTATTAGAAGGATGAATTAAGGTATCTACCGCTATTTTTGTAATCTGCTCACTTAATAGAGACTGCTTTCAAGCTGAAAAGAAAGAAAGAAAAGAAAAAAGAAAACCAAAGAAAGCGTTTAAATATGCAAGTATAGGGAATTCCCTGGCAGTCCAGTGGTTAGCACTTCACACTTTCACTGTTGAGAGCCCGGATTCAATCCCTAGCCAGGGAACTAAGATCCTGCAAGTGTAGCAGTACCAATGAGGGGGTGTGGGGGTGGGGGTGGGGATGTTGAAAAATAAAAATATACACAAAAGTATGTGTATCTATGTCTATATTAAATAAAATATTTAGTAAGCAAAAAAGTACATGAATAAAGCAGCACCAGGGTGGCGCAACAGTAGAGTCCCCCTGCCAATGCAGGAGATGCAGATTCGAATCCTGGCTTGGGAAGATCCCCTGGAGAATGGAATGGCAACCCACTCCAGCCATCTTCCCTGGAGAATCCCATGGACAGAGGAGCCTGGTGGGCTGCAGTACACAGGGTCACAAAGAGTCAGACAAGACTGAGCAACTAACACTTTCACTTTTATCTGCTGAATGGACTATAATACAGAAACTTTAAATGGTTTTGAAGAAGTGGTAAGAACACAGGAAAATGCTCACAATATCCAAGTGGGACGCCAAGTTAGTTTGTTGGGGACGGCAGGGCAAATATACAGGAAAAAAATAACTTGTTAGAATTTCCTAGTGTCAGTGTGGAATAGTGGGTAATTTTCACTCACCTTTTCAGTTTCTTTCACAGCTTCGCATTTTTCAAATTTTCTACAAGGCATGATTTTGGTCAAAAAAAACTACTTTTAAAAAATGACCAGGACTTCCCTGGTGGTCCAATGGCTAACGCTCCATGCTCCCAATGCAGGGTGCCCAGGTTCAATCCCTGGCCAGGGAACTAGATCATGCATGCCGCAATGAAGACTGAGGATCCTGCGTGCTGCAAGTAAGACCTGGCACAGCCAAATAAATATTTTTTTTAAGTGGATTTCCATTAAAAAATGACCACACTGAAAAGAGGCTCAGATTCAACTATGCATGTGTGAAAGTCAGTCTTATTGTCATGGGACCTTATTCAAGTCAAACAGTTCTCTTGAAGTATGCGTGAAAACCCTCAAAGAAATGAGAAAAACAGGGGGGTGTACAAGTGGACCTGCAGACAGGAGAGATGCCTCCAAACTTGTCAGGTCCTTGACCTACATCCTGAGTCTCACCAAACGAGGGAAAAAATATGGAATATCCCATACTCTAGAAATAGCAGACTAAGCCAAGACTTTGTATGATCTCCAAAAACATGAACTATTAATATTTAATGTTGTTCTAAATACATTGGTGAACATTAGTCTCTTTAATACAACTTCTCCAATTGTCAGACGTTTTCATTCTTACATAAGAAAAGACACACATTTATACTTAATGAGCATTAAAAAAAAAAAAAAAAACCTGAACCTTCTGAACTAGATCATCTTTTCAGGAGAGGCTCAGCCCATAGACTAATTTGAAATGCCAATTCCATCTGCAAACCTCAGCAAGAGCTGCAGTTAATATTAATTAAGAGCAGAAACAGGTTTGTTATTGAACATCTTTTCTCTCAAGTCCAGGATGCTTCCAAATGAAAACTTTCCAATTTCCCTGCACTTTAGATAGTAGATCCAGTACAAACCTTAAAACAGGAGTCTCACACCTTTCAGAGGGAGGTTTCATTCACTGATCACTCAACAAATGAAGGTATCACTAAATATAAATGGGGGCGGTGTTTGTTTTGGGCCACACCATGCAGCATGAGGGACTTCCATTTCCGACCAGGGACTGAACCTGCACCCCTGCAGGGGAAGTGGGAGCATGGAGTTTCAACCACTGAACTGCCCAAGTTCAGTCCCAAGGTTTGGGGAATAGTGGTTTTTGGTATGTATTTTCTTATTTGGCTGTGCCAGGTCTTTGTTGAGGCTTTTTAGTTGAGACATGTGGGATTTTTTCTTTTTCTTTTTCTTTTTTTTTCAGTTTCAGCATTTGGGCTCTTGTGGCTCACACCATAAAGAATCTGCCTGCAATGTGGGAGACTCGGGTTCGATCCTGGGTCAGGAAGATGCCCTGTAGAAGGGAATGGCAAAAAAAAAAAAAGGGAATGGCAATCCTCTTCAGTATTTTTGCCTAGAGAATTCCACGCACAGAAGAGCCTGGTGGGCTATAGCCCATGGGGTCACAAAGAGACGGACACAACTGAGTTACTAACACACATTCATGCTCTAATTCCCTGATCAGGGATCAAACCCAGGCCCTCTGAGATGGGATCACAGTCTTAGTATAACCACAGGCCTTCTTCTATATCCTCTGCTTTAGCTCCTCTCTGAAGTACCTGCTGCTGCTGCTGCTAAGTCGCTTCAGTCGTGTCCAACTCCGTGCGACCCCACAGACGGCAGCCCACCAGGCTCCGCCGTCCTTGGGATTCTCCAGGCAAGAACCCTGGAGTGGGTTGCCATTTCCTTCTCCAATGCATGAAAGTGAAAAGTGAAAGTGAAGTCTCTCAGTCGTGTCTGACTCTTCACGACCCCATGGACTGTAGCCTACCAGGATCCTCCGTCCATGGGATTTGCCAGGCAAGAATACTGGAGTGGAGTGCCATTGCCTTCTCCTAGATAATAGTATTTGATGCAAATTTCCTGAGTTGCTTTGCTGATGTGAAACCCTACTCCACCAAACGGAAGAACTATTTGGTGACCATGAGCACATAGCCCCAGGCCTCCTGGAGCCTAAGGACAAATAAGTTTAACCCCTGTAACACCACTCTGCTGCCTCACCATCAGGCAATCAGAGAACTGTACACTGGCTGATCCTGTACCCTGAGACACTCACCTGCCCTTTAAAAATGCTTTGCAAAAACCCTTTAGGAAGCCTCAGGATTTTCAGGGCATAGGCCACCTCCTATCATGGACTTGCAATACACCTTTCTTCGCTCCAAACTCTGACGTTTCAGTTTAGCTTCACTGCACAATCCGGCACATGAACTTGGAATTAACATTAGCCACTGGACTACCAGGGAAGTCCCAAATTTTAATGAACTCTATTGAGTACCAGCTGTGTGTGTGTGTGTGTGTGTGTGTGTGTGACATTCATGCATATGTATGCAAACACACACACAAAAGCTAATATTTTTTATGACAGTGTCCCAGCTTCTGGCAACTTAAGAGAACTCTCCCATCTATTTACTCATTCAGTGTGCTAAAAAAAAAAGTAAGCCAAAAACTTGGGGGTGGGTCTTCAAATAAGGTATTTGATAAGTCTCAGCCTGCAGAGCTTCAGGCAGACCAGGCAGAGCCAACAGGTGACAGATATCACAAAGCTCATCTGAGATCCATAGTAAACACAAACTTTTATCACAAATCAGAGCTAATTAAGCAGAATGGACTTAATCACTAAAGGCTGTTTGACTCTTCTGGGAAAGATGTAGATAGAATTTATGACGGTGTCTTCATCAGACTTGTTGAACTCCTTTTATTCATTAGGCATTTGTCAGATCCATCCTTTAAGTCTCTCAGTGGCAACTGGACTATGGTGAAGGTAGAAAAAAATACTGCTATAGCCCCCAGCACCTAGATCACTGACATACAGCAGGTATTCAGGAGGTATCTACTGGATAAATCAGAATACATTAGCTGCACTGCATCAGAAGTGTATGTGACAGCAGCAATAGAATTCACAAGCTATGTGCAAAGAGATGAATTTTGCCAGGGCAGGTGAGGGAAAATTGCCCAAATGTAATAAGTAGCCACTCCTTTCCTGGAAGAGCACCTTTTCACCAGGCAGTAACGGCAGGAAAACCATGTGGACAGGAGTATGCCCCAACCCTGCAGGTTGCAGCAGATGGCCTGAGCTACTTTCCAATTCAAATTCTTACCAAGGTTTTACTTCCTGGGATTTTGCTGCACTTCAGCATCTCCTTCAAACCTTCAACTATAAAGGGGCACCTACGGAGCGGTCATTGTGCTTCTCTGCCAGGAAATTAGTGAAAAGCAAACAGCAAGTAACAGAAAAATAAATGCTGTGGAATGGTTTCTTATTTACCAGGCAACGAGCCTGTTAAGACTCATATCTTCTGAGAAAAATAACCCAAGAGCACCCTCCAAGTCCACTAGAAACAAGCCACTTTCAAAACAGTCATTGTCCTTTATTTGTCCTCTTCTTCTTTCCCTGATAGTGCTTTTGTTTTTTGGGGGTTTTTTGGCCCACAGCACAGTGGATCCTAGTTCCCTGACCAGGGATCGAACTTGCATCCCCTACACTGGAGGCACAGAGTCTTAACCATTGGATGGCCAGGGAAGTCCATTCTTGATTAAGTTTTACTTGATTCATGCATAAACTACTTGATTCCCAACAGAAAAAGATAATTTAAACATTGCAGAGTCACTTTTTACTCCAGGGAGAAACACTGGCAGAGAAATGAAGGCACTTGAAAGAGAACGGACACTAAAATTCTGAACAAAGGAAAATTAAAATGAACAAGGGAAAACAACAAGTGGAAAAGTTTTCAAACCCCCTAAAAAAGTGCAGAAACAAGCGACTTCCCATCACATTCTCTTCAAAAAAGCAGAGTGGGCTTCCCTGGTGGCTCAGTGATGGATAATTCTCCTGCCAGTGCAGGAGACATGGGTTCAATCCCTGAATTGAAGAGAGAATTCTAAAAGGCAAGGAGAAACTAAACCCACATACCACAACTATTCACAGTGCTCTAGAGCCAGGGAATGGCAACTACCTGAAGCCCACGTGCCCTAGAGCCAGTGCTCTGCAACTTGAGAAGCCAGGATGAGAGGCCTGAGTGCCGCACCTAGAGAGTAGCCCCCACTCTGCAACTAGAGAAAAGCCCAAGCAGCAAGGAAGACCCAGCACAGCCAAAAAAATAAATAAGTAAATCATCTTTTTTAAAAGGAAAGAGCCACTAATTCAGTCCCAGGATGGATAGTGCAAAGCCTTCATGCCAGAAGGAGGCAAGTTACCGAGTCAGGTACAGAGAAGGCAGAAAAATGGGCTCAATCCCACCTAGCAGTTTCCTCACCTCATTATACCCACTGAGAAGCCCCACCTGACCACAAAACCCACCTGGCCACCTAGAGCCAGCCTACCCTCTCACAGTTCTCCCCCCACCCAAACTGCATTCCAAACAGGAAAGGAGTAAACTGCATTTGAATGTGTTATTAAAATTAAAATAGACCCAGTTGTGGTAACAATACCTGCAAGAGAAAATTCCAGGTGCAATCAGGTATACAGGACGCAGCCTTCTGAATGTTGAAGGGTGGGGAACAGCATTATTGAAAACCAAAATAAAAGTTTGCTCTTAAAACCTGCTTTAAGAAATAAGGAGTAAAATTCTGCCTTTGAGATACTTCTTAATTCCCCGCCTCTTTCAGGCTTTCCGTTTTCCAAGCACCGTCCTCCACCCACCTCTGTCAAACTAATCTGTGCTTTTGTAAAGAAGATACCGTAATAGGCTATAACCACCTAGGAACAGATGAAAACAGAAGACAGAGGGAAGCACCCCGTTTGCAATAACAAGTTTTCATAAATGAGTTGCTAATTCTGCATCCCAGAAGGGCCAACTACCTCGCAGCAGCACCACAACTACCTACCTCTCGCCTTTTAATGCCAATTCATTATGAACTCGTGTGAACGCGGGGTGGGAGGAGAGGGGAGAAGGGCCGCACTGACAGGCTAAGGAGAGCAGGCGACCTGTAGCCCCAAATTAACCAGGCAAGCCAAGGGAGGCGTTCTCAAGAAGCCATTTCCAAGGAGGCTGGATTCAAACTGTAATTTGTCAGATCAAATCTCCTAGTCTCCTAAGGGTCAGGCCCCGGCTTGAAGAGGAGGGGAAGTTAGTGGTGAGAGTTTACCTTAGAAGGCGGCAGGGAACAGACAGGCCTTTCAAAGCCACCCAGGGCTCTGCCCAGAGGCCCCGGGAGGCGTGGAGGGGCTGGAGCGGCGCGCGGCTGCGAGCCCCGCGGCGCCACAGGTTCCCCAGCACGCGGCAGGGCCCGACTCCCACAGGTGGGCGGCGCTCGGCCCGGGGGGCTCTGGCGAGAGGAGGGGATGCTACGGATCACGAGGGACGCGGTGAACTGGGTGGGAGACGGCCAAGCGGTGGGATGGCTTGGTTTTAAGGAAGCCGGGCGAGAGAGAAGCTCCGGGTTTTCAGCTGCCGCGATCTGCTGGTTGGTGACCCGCTTTTCGCCAAGGCAAGAGCAGCCCGTGGCGGTGTGGGAGTGGGGCTCGCGCCCCTCCTACCCTCCGCCCAGCTAGCCTCGGCCTCCTCCCGGGCGCGGTTAAGCCGCACGGCCGCGGGCCACCAGCTGCATGCGCCCCGGCACGTAGGAGCCTGCACTACCACATGCGGGCGGGGGAAGGGCGCCCGGGGACCGAAGAGACTCAGCCCCTGGCTGGCCCTTCGCCTCCCAGCCTCACCGGATCCCGCGTCCGCTCACTCGCCCCCGCTCCCTCTCACCCGTGTTGGCCTTGATGTTCTCCCGCAAGAAGTGGCCGCTGGAGAGATGCTGAAGGCCAAAGTTCTGGGCTATCCTCTGGCACACGGTGCCCTTGCCCGAGCCCGGCGGCCCAAGGATGACCGCACGCAGGAGTTTGGAAGCCATTGCCTCGGAGAGGAGGGGGAGGCCGAACTGACAACCGGGACAGCGGCCTCGGAGAAGCCCCGGGAACTTTGTTTCTTCTGCCCCTGCCTCTGACACCCTGGGCTCGCGCGGAGATTCGCCGCCGCCCCTGCAGGGGAAGGAGAGACTTTGAGACAACCCCTCCTCTCCGCCCCGCGCCTGGGCGGCTCGAGGGCGGAGTAAGCGCCACGCTACACCTCCCCGCCCTCAACGCCCCCACTCTGCGATCCCGGAGAACTCCCGAGCGCCCGCCCCTGGCGGGGGTAGCCCTCGGGAGCTTGGAGTGGGGTCAGCCCGGCCAGGCCCACCTCGATCCTTTCCTATATCTCGTGCCCCACGCCCAGTCCGAGGAAGGGGTCGGGCATCCCCACGCCAATCTCCACCGAGTGAGACAGCCGGAACAGGCGGTGACTCCAAGTGCGCCTCCAGTAGCCCCACGCCGCGGCGGCCTGGGGGCTGAGCCCCAACCCGGGTCCCCGCACGTGGGCAGCGTTTGGTCCGCGCCTCCGCCTCTCCCCGGCGGCTGTCACATCCCCGGGAGTGGCAGCGGCCGCCTCCGCAGAGGTCTGAGGGATGCTCTCGTCGCCGTGGAGCCAGAGTCCGGCGCCTCTCCACCCGGAGAAGTCAAATAAACACACACCTTGGCCGGGACGCGGCCCTCTGCGAGGCTTCTAGCCCAGATCCCGCTGGGCGGCGCCGCCTCCGCCCGCCCCCACTCGGAGCCCCGGCCGGCCGCGCGGGGCTCGCGCCTTACGTAAGCCGGGAGACCGGCTCCGCGCTAGCCGGCCGCCTGCGCTCCCCACCCCGCCCCAGTCCTGCCGCTCCGCTCCCACCCGTCCCCTCCGCGACCTTGCTCCCCGAGACGCCGTGGGGCCCGCGGGGCAGAAGGAGCGTGGAGAAGACGCACGCGCCAGAAACCCCTCTTTTGCGGTAGGTTAGGGAGCCGGTCTCCTGTGGAAAGGAAGGAAAAATACAACTTGTTGAGTGCCTACTGTGCGTCAGTTTCGGAGCTAGGCGATTTCCGTGAAGCAGTAACAGTTCCAGGTAGGGCATGCACGATGGACGAAAAAGGAGGCTTGGAGTACGGCCCTTCATTCATTGAGTCAGTCATTCAACAAAGGTTTATTGAGCGCCTACTGTGTGCCAGACACTCTAGTCCCTCAGCATATAGCTGCGAACCAGAGATGGACTCCTACCCTGTGGAAGTTACATTTCAGCGGGACTTTTGAACTCTCATTTGCACGACTCCAAAGCGCAGGGTTCTTGAGTTAGAAGGAAAAGGGAGAGGGGAGGGGGAGTTAGGAATGATCCTCCCCTCAGGATCTCACAGAGTTAGGAATGATCCTGCCCTCAGGGTCTCATACACTGGTTCCAGAACTGAAGAAGCCACGACGTTGGCACTAAATTAACAACTCAGTCCCAATGGATGCTATCTTCTCCCTAGCCTTCCCAGCGCATCCCAATATCCCAATCCATATTCTCTTTAAATCTGTTCCCGCCCCACACAGAGCCTTCATATTCCACTCGGACTTAGTGTGATAACCGCCTGCCCACAAGTCTCCAGCTTCCGGCCGTCCATATGTGATGCAGCTGCTAAAGTGCGAATCAATTTCCATTATTTCCTCATCTCAGATATTATCGACCCTTCAGCATAAATGAAAAAAAAAATCGTCAGCAGGAGCACACAGGTGCCTTCCGTACACCTCTGCCATCTTTCCACAGGCCTTCTGTCTCCTGCCATTGCAGAAATCCCCTGCAGGATTCTGAGCACCCCCACACGTGGCTCACCAGTTCCGGAGGGACAGTGTGGAGAAGAGCCTACTCTAGCTTCCTGGCTGCTCTGTCTGTGTTGGGGGGCTGGGGAGGGGGTGAGAGAGACTGGCGTGGGATCCCAGGTCCCAGCCCTTCTCCTCCACACACTGATAGCCAGACAGAGCCTAATCTCTCCTTACCCAGGAGCACCCCCAGGCTGCCAACCCCCACACCGCCAACCCCAGGTCAGTATTTGTTCCAAAGGCCCCTTCCCCTGTCAAAACTACCTCAGTAATTTCCCTGGTGGTCCAGTGTTTAAGAATCCGCCTAATGCAGGGAGTCACAGGTTCGATCCTGGATGGGGGAAGATGCCACATGCCCTGGAAACTAAGCCCATCTGAGCCCAGCACTGCAACTAAGAGTAACTCCTGCTCTCCGCAACTAAAGAAAGCCCCAGCAAGGCAAAGGAGACCCAGTGCAGCCAAAAATAAATTAAAATTTAAAAACTATCTCAAAGTTCTGTGAACATCAGAGAGTTGTTATACAGAGCCCTTTTAGCCCTTCTTCTGGAAGCAAAGAGGGGAAAGAGCCTCTGGGGCTTTGGAGGGGATGACAAATCTCCCCTCTTCTTCCTGCCATGTGCCCTATAATATATAGCAGACACTCTGCAGTCCTTCTCCAACCTGAGCATGCATCAGAATGACGTGGAAGGCTTGTCAAAACTGACTGCTGATCCCTACCCCCAAAGTCTCTGATTCTGTGGGTATGAGGTGGACATTTCTAACTAGTCCCCAAGTAGAGCTGGGGCTGCCTATCTTGAGAGCTCACTTTGAAAACCACTGCTCTTAGGAAATCAGTATTCAGACATATGTGGTCTGGATTCCTCCACCTGCTGTGGGATCTTTGGCCCTTAACCTCTTTCTAAAATGAGATTGGATTTAGCTGGTGCCAGAGGTCCCTTTGTATTTACCAAGAACTGATTCTGTAAGTTGCCACAGGAAAGACAACTTCTAGCCCCCACAAACTAGATGTAGATAGCTTACCTTGCTATGTCCCAGTTCTTTTGCCTAGTTTTGAAATGTCTTCACCAACATCACCTTATGGTGTCAGGCAACTCTGCTAGCCACCCACATGAACATATATTATGAAACAAAAAAGGAGTTGTGACATAGGTAAACTTAAGAGAAGCCTGGCTGAGATTAGAACCTGACATTTCACAAGAGCCCCAACGGACCTTTCGTGTATATAGCCATCCTCAGGTCCCACAACTCAGCTGCTGATTGGAAGCAGTAGAACTGGAAGACATGGGTTTGGGAGTCAAATACCCTAGGATTCAAGTGCAGCAGCACCATTCACCAACTCTTCAAGCTCTTGATGTCTGTGAGCCTTAGTTTGCTTATCTGTAAAAGGGAAATAGTACTTATCTCACAGGTGGTGATAAGGCTTAAATGAGATAATGTATGTGAGAATTTAGCACAGGACTGGGCATATAATAAGTATTTATTCATTAACATCATCATGATTAACCATGGAAGAATTGTATAGCCTCTCTGATCTCAGTTCCTGGATTATGAGCTAGTAATAAAAGCTGACTTAAAATTCAGCATTCAAAAAATGAAGATCATGGCACCCAGTCCCATCACTTCATAGCAAATAGATGGGGAAACAATGGAAACAGTGACAGATTTTATTTCTTGGGCTCCAAAATCACTGCAGATGGTGACTGCACCCATGAAATTAAAAGACATTTGCTCCTTGGAAGAAAAGCTATGACCAACCTAGACAGTATACTAAAAAGCAGAGAAATTATGTTGCCAACAAAGGTCCATATAGTCAAAGCTATGGTTTTTCCCATAGTCATGTATGGACGTGAGAGTTGGACCATAAAGAAAGCTGAGCACCGAAGAACTGATGCTTTTGAACTGTGGTGTTGGAGATCAAACCATAATTTGGACAGCAAAGAGATCAAACCAGTCAATCCTAAAGGAAATCAGTCTGAATATTCATTGGAAGGACTGATGCTGGAGCTGAAGATACAATATGTTGGCTACCTGATGGAAAGAACTGACTCGTTGGAAAATCGAAGAAGGCAATGGCAACCCACTCTAGTACTCTTGCCTGGAAAATCCCATGGACAGAGGAGCCTGGTAGGCTGCAGTCCATGGGGTCGCTAGGAGTCAGACACGACTGAGCGACTGCACTTTCACTTTTCACTTTCATGCATTGGAGAAGGAAATGGCAACCCACTCCAGTATTCTTGCCTGGAGAATCCCAGGGACGGGGGAACCTGGTGGGCTGCCGTCTCTGGGGTCGCACAGAGTTGGACATGACTGAAGCGACTTAGCAGCAGCAGCAGCATTGGAAAATATCCTGATGCTGGGAAAGATTGAATATAGAAGAAGGGGACGACAGAGGATGAGATGGTTGAATGGCATCACCAACTCTATATATATGAGTTTAAGCAAGCTCTGGGACTTGGTGATGGCCAGAGAAGACTGGCGTGCAGCAGTTCATGGGGTCACAAAAAGTTGGATACAACTGAGCAACTGAACTGAACTGATGACAAAGTACCTAGCAGGCTTCCTGGCCCTTGCAAGATATTCCATAATGGTAGCTGTTCTTAACACAAACATTCTTGTAATTGGCTTCTTCTATTTCTTTTGCCTAGGGTTTTAAGTCCATTTGTAATATATATGACAGTCTTCAAAATAATTCACATCTATGTGTTAGTCTGTAGACAAACTGTAAACTCTGAGGGCTGAAACCAAATTGAATTTATTTTTCTACTTTCAAAAATATACAGCACTGGACTTCCCTGGTGGTCCAGTGGTTAAAACTCCATGCTTCCACTGCAGGAGGCACAAGTTCAATCCCTCGTGGGGGAGGATCCTGCATGCCACATGGTGAGGCAAAAAAAAAAAAATTTAGATAGATAGATAGCCCTGTGCCCATAGTAAGTAATCTGTAAAAGTTGGCAAATCTCACCACCCCCCTCCATCCTAACACGCTCACTATCAAGCTGTGTGGCCTCTCTGCAACTTTCCATAATATAAAGACTACGTTTGTTCATACTTTACACTTCCTTCATCAGATTCTCACAAGCTGGCAAAGAAGCTTGAGCAGAGATTCTCATTCCTATTTTACAAATGAGAAAAACCAAGGTCCTGAGAGGTGACGTGAACTGCCCAAGATCACAGAACTAGCTGGTGACATGGTGGGGTCCAAACCCAGATATTCTCATTCCAGGCACAGTGCTCTTATTTACTAAACTTCAGTCATTTCCACACTACTTTCACAGTTTTGCCATAGTCTTCTAACATCTTGGCTGTAATCTGCTTATCATGTTTCTTTACATCGACTCAATTTGTTTAAATAATTTATTTGAAAAGGAAACTATATATAACTCACTAACCATAAATACAAAGGATACACTAAAATAAATGCAAGAAAAATAAAAGTAAGTTACCAAATTGCTCAAATCTACTTGTTGAGTTTCTGAGCTTAATCTTTATTTAAAAAAAAAATCTTTGTTTAAAGAAAAAAAAGATGTTGTTTACCAAGTGTTAGCCAAAAGATAAAAAGACATGGAGGATCTAAATGAGACTGTCTACAAACATACAGCTCAAAATAGAAAGGGAACACTTTCTTAACCTTTAGTTTATTATTATCCAAAGCCAGGTCCATGTACCACCCAAAATCAGCTCCATCTCCATATCCAATTATCTTTAGCTTCATCAGGAACGCTTTCACATACTTCAAAGTGTACCCTTGAAATGTAATTTAGTATAACTCACCAGGATTTTTTTTAATGATGTGACCTCAACCATAGTTCACAGATATGATGCCAATCCCATTTCAAACATTAACCCCTATGTCCCCCCCCACCCCCCGTTCTTCACACTATCACTCTCCTTCACTGTCTTTCTATCATCATTCAGGCTTCCTTCTATTGTATTTGATGAAGACTGTAGGCTCTTTGAACATAGTTGTTATATGAAAACTGAGTTTGCCTCATGGTGGATGTCAAACCAATAGGTATAACTGAGAGAGTCATTTCCTAGGCAGGTTGATAGGAAATCTAGGGGTCCCCAAGGAGAGAGGGGTCTGGAATTCTCAAGGAGGAAGAAAGGACAAACTTTTTTTTTCTTTCTCCACATTCCTTAGGATTATATACTAATAATGTATCCTGCCTAAGGACAGTCTTTGGATTCAAACTTCTGTTATCTTAAAATGTTAATTAAGGGAGTAGACCTGGTCTTTACAAGGATGTATCTTGCCTGAGGACAGTGTTATCTTAAAATGTAAATTATAATGTAAAATTATATGTAAAACTAATACAATTATGTAAGGTTTAAAAATAAAATAAAATTAATTAAAAAAAATAAATAAAATGAATAAAATAAATTATGAGAGTAGGTCTGATGAGGTCTTTACACCCTCCAGACGTTCTTTGGATTATATAACCTCATTGTTAACACTAGCAAGCGGGTACTCTTTCTGCCCCCTTCTGATGCCTATGTCAGAAGCTTTCTCTATCTCCTTTATACTTTAATAAAACTTTATTACACAAAAGCTCTGAGCGATCAAGCCTCGTCTCTGGCCCCGGATTGAATTCTTCTCCTCCGGGGGCCAAGAATCCCGGTGTATTCGCGTGATTCAACAACAACCTTTCATAACCAAGTCAGAGATCAGGAAAAGGAAAAATTTATAGCTTGCAGCAAGTAAGGAGAACACTAGGGATCTTCCCCAAAGGAGTGTCTCTCCACACAACAAAATGGAGACGCTTTAAGCTAAGGCTACATGCATATTCAAGAAGAGGCTTGAGTAGAGGAGAAATGGGGCAAAGGTCCACGGAGTTCAAGTCTTAGTTGGTTGAAGTCCAGAGGGTCAGCACCATTCTGTCCAGAACCTGGCTAGGGGGGCCTTAGTTCCTCCAGAACTCAGACATTATTATGTATAGCCCTTAAGGAGGAGCTAGGACTCTACTTTATCCCTACACTGTTGTTTGACTGCTTTTTCTCTGTTCCTGCATTCCTTTGTCTCCTTAAGATTATCAATTTTACCACAACTTGTTCAGGGATGAGCTTTGTGTCTAGGCTTAGATCAAAAAATGGCTCAGGCCAAAATGGCTTCTCTTATGCCAAGAGAAGTTCTCTTTCTCCAGGGCCCCCCAGTACATCTGTTTACATAGTGACTTCATCTTGTATGTCAGGGCCTCCGCACAGTTAGGTATAGAGTCCAGACTTGGAGGGCAAATATTATCAAATGACTGACTCATGGCTGAATGCAGAGTGGGTAAAGTCCACAGGGACAGAAAGAAGGAATGCTAGCGACTTGGATACAGCAAGTTTCAGAAAAGAAAGATGTAAAATAATGGAAAAAGGAACAAGATATTAGCCCCAGATTGCCTGTCTCCTTTCTCCCTGCCGGGACTCATGAAAAACTTAGGACACCAAAAGGTTGTACTGAGAGAAGAATAAACACGGAGGACTAACATGGCATTATGTGTAACAGCAGCACATTGTTACAAGTGAGTCATTTCCAAATTTTACTAGTTCACATGGTTATTAAACTATAACATCTTAACAGTTATTGAAAAGAGGCAGCATTATCTGTTTTACAAGGTTGCTCTCAGATAAAAAAAAAAAAAAAAGTTGTTCCCAAACTGGTCTGGGATAATCCCACATGCCTCAGAGCTACTAAGCCTGTGTGCCACAACTACTGAGCCCGGGCTCTAGAGCCTGGGAGCTGCATTAAGAGAAGCCACCTTCTCCTCCTGCTCCCAATTCCTCCCACTTTTCCAATGAGTTAGCTCTTCGCATGAGGTGGCCAAAGTGTTGGAGTTTCAGCCTCAGCATCAGTCCTTCCAATGAACACCCAGGACTGATCTCCTTTAGGATGGACTGGTTGGATCTCCTTGCAGTCCAAGGGACTCTCAAGAGTCTTCTCCAACACCACAGTTCAAAAGCATCAATTCTTCGGTGCTCAGCTTTCTTCACAGTCGAACTCTCACATCCATACATGATAACTGGAAAAACCATAGCCTTGCCTAGACAGACCTTTGTTGGCAAAGTAATGTTTCTGCTTTTTAATATGCTATCTAGGTTGGTCATCGGAGAAGGTAATGGCACCCCACTCCAGTACTCTTGCCTGAAAAATCCCATGGATGGAGGAGCCTGGTAGGCTGCAGTCCATGGAGTTGCTAAAGTTGGACACGACTGAGCAACTTCACTTTCACTTTTCACTTTCATGTATTGGAGAGGGAAATGGCAGCCCACTCCAGTGTTCTTGCCTGGAGAATCCCAGGGACAGCAGAGCCTGGTGGGCTGCCGTCTATGGGGTCGCACAGAGTCGGACACGACTGAAGCGACTTAGCAGCAGGTTGGTCATAACTTTCCTTCCAAGGAGTAAGTGTCTTTTAATTTCATGGCTGCAATCACCATCTGCAGTGATTTTGGAGCCCAAAAAACTAAAGTCTGACACTGTTTCCACATCTATTTCCCATGAAGTGATGGGACCAGATGCCATGATCTTCATTTTCTGAATGTTGAGCTTTAAGCCAACTTTTTCACTCTCCTCTTTCACTTTCATCAAGAGGCTTTTTAGTGCCTCTTCACTTTCTGCCATAAGGGTGGTGTCGGCTGCATATATGAGGTTATTGATATTTCTCCTGGCAATCTTGATTCCACCTTGTGCTTCTTCCAGCCCCGCGTTTCTCATGATGTACTCTGCACATAAGTTAAATAAGCAGGGTGACAATATACAGCCTTGACGTACTCCTTTTCCTATTTTGATCCAGTGGATGTTGGCAACTTGATCTCTGGTTCCTCTGCCTTTTCTAAAACCAGCTTGAACATCTGGAAGTTCATGGTTCATGTATTGTTGAAGCCTGGCTTGGAGAATTTTGAGCATTACTTTACTAGCGTGTGAGATGACTGCAATTGTGAGGTAGTTTGAGCATTCTTTGGCATTGCCTTTCTTTGGGATTGGAATGAAAACGGACCTTTTCCAGTCCTGTGGCCACTGCTGAGTTTTCCAAATTTGCTGGCATATTGAGTGCAGCCTTTTCACAGGATTTGAAATAGCTCAACTGGAATGCCATCACCTCCACTAGCTTTGTTCGTAGTGAGGCTTTCTAAGGCCCACTTGACTTCACATTCCAGGATGTCTGGCCCTAGGTGAGTGATCATACCATCATGATTATCTGGGTCATGAAGATCTTTTTTGTACAGTTCTTCTGTGTATTCTTGCCACCTCTTTTTAATATCTTCTGTTGGTAAGTGCCCAATATGCTACTGGAGATCAGTGGAGAAATAACTCCAGAAAGAATAAAGGGATGGAGCCAAAGCAAAAACAATACCCACTTGTGGATGTGACTGGTGATAGAAGCAAGGTCTGATGCTGTAAAGAGCAATATTGCATAGGAACTTGGAATGTCAGTTCCATGAATCAAGGCAAATTGGAAGTGGTCAAACAGGAGATGGCAAGAGTGAACATCGACATTCTAGGAATCAGCAAACTAAAATGGACTGGAATGGGTGAATTTAACTCAGATGACCATTATATCTACTACTGTGGGCAAGAATCCCTTAGAAGAAATGGAGTAGCCATCATGGTCAACAAAAGAGTCTGTATTGCAGTATTTGGATGCAATCTAAAAAACAACAGAATGATCTCTGTTCATTTCCAAAGCAAACCATTCAGTATTACGGTAATCCAAGCCTATGCCCCAACCAGTAACGCTGAAGAAGCTGAATTTGAACGGTTCTATGAAGACCTACAAGACCTTTTAGAACTAACACCCAAAAAAGATGTCCTTTTCATTACAGGGGACTGGAATGCAAAAGTAGGAAGTCAATAAACACCTAAAGTAACAGGCAATTTGGCCTTGGAGTACAGAATGAAGCAGGGCAAAGGCTAGTAGAGTTTTGCCAAGAGAATGCACTGGTCATAACAAACACCCTCTTCCAACAACACAAGAGAAGACTCTACACATGGACATCACCAGATGGTCAACACCAAAATCAGATTGATTATATTCTTTGCAGCCAAAGATGGAGAAGCTCTATACAGTCAGCAAAAACAAGACCGGGAGCTGACTGTGGCTCAAATCATGAACTCCTTATTGCCAAATTCAGACTTAAATTGAAGAAAGTAGGGAAAACCACTAGACCATTCAGGTATGACCTAAATCAAATCCCTTATGATTATACAGTGGAAGTGAGGAATAGATTTAAGGGACTAGATCTGATAGAGTGCCTGATGAACTATGGATGGAGGTTCGTGACATTGTACAGGAGACAGGGAGCAAGACCATCCCCATGGAAAAGAAATGCAAAAAAGCAAATGGCTGTCTGGGGAGGCCTTACAAATAGCTGTGAAAGGAAGAGAAGTGAAAAGCAAAGGAGAAAAGGAAAGATATAAGCATCTGAGTGCAGAGTTCCAAAGAATAGCAAGGAGAGATAAGAAAGCCTTCCTCAGCGATCAATGCAAAGTAGTAGAGGAAAACAACAGAATGGGAAAGACTAGAGATCTCTTCAAGAAAATTAGAGATACCAAGGGAACATTTCATGCCAAGATGGGCAGTATAGACTATAACAAACATTTACTGAGTACTTGCTATGTACCACTGTTTTTCTCTCTCTCTCTTCATATATGTGTATATATAAATATATTTTGTTGGTGTTGTTCAGTCGCTAAGTCATGTCCGACTCTTTGTGACCTCATGGACTGCAGCATGCCAGGTTCCTCTGTCCTCTACTATCTCCCAGAGTTTGCTCAAATTCACGTCGATTGAGTCAGTGATGCTATTTAACCACTTCATCCTCTGCCTTCCCCTTCTCCTTTTGCCTTCAATCTTATCTATATATTATATATAATATATATATATATAATTGTTAATATATTATTATATTATATACAATATTAATGCTTGCCACAGCCGTATGCCATAGGTAGTCTATTATTTTGTATCCGCTTTATAGATCTTAAACCTGAAGCAAGACATCTGGCAAGTTGCCTGACATCCTATAGACATAAGTAGATGATTTAAGGACATAAATCAAGCATCCTGACTCTAGAACCAGTGTTCTTTAATCATTGTGCTATGCAAATTCAAAGATGTGTGGAGTAATAGTGTTATCTTTTTATTTTATAGATGAAGAAACTGAGACACTAAGAGGTTAGGTAGTTTATCCCCCAGTGTCATTGAGCCAGAGCTGGGATTTGAACCCAGGTATCATGGGTCAAAGCATATAACCACTACACCCTACCCAGTCTCCCTAGTACTTGAGTGAAGAGGGTCCTACGACTATGTCAGGAGCAATCTTCACCAGACTGCTTCTCTGGATGCTAGAATAGAGAGATGCTAACAGCAAGGAGAAAGTCACTTGTCTTCAACCTGACTTCACTCCCTCAACAGCCAGGTAATATCAACTGGGTCCTATGAAAGGTTTCTCCCACTAGGCCCTCTGTCTCAGGTATTACCACAGGTTTTAACTTACATCTTCCCTCCTGAACCTGCCTGTCAGCTTCCCACTGCCAACCTGTTGCCAGATCATTGCTGTGTCTCACATCTTGTTGCCAGAACCCTTTGACGGGAGCTTGACTCACTGCAGATCTGGCTCTCAGGTGGCATTTCCACTTGGCTCTCCATCTCATGACCACAGGCCTGCCTACCAGCTTGGGAATCAAGTTCCAGCTGCTCTCCCTGTCCCACCACCACAGCCTCTGCACCACATCAGTACCAAACTTGGCTTCCAGATCTCCAGCCAGGGTCATGGGCCCCCATCTTTTTGACAGGTCACTATGGATACAGCGGAGAGACAAACCAAAAGGGCAGGAAAAGGGTGTAATTTAAAAGGGGTGTCTTACCTATAGACTGGGAGAAAATAGTTGCAAAAGATGCTACTGACAAGGGACTAATCTCCAAAATATACAAATAGCTCATATAACTCAGTATTGAAAAACAAGCATTCCAATTAAAAAAAAAAGAATCAGCAGACTTAAATAGACATTTCTCCAAAGAAGACATACAAATGGTCAACAGGTCCATGTAAAGATGCTCAGCATCGCTAATTGTTAAAGAAATGCAAATCAAAGCTACAATGAGGTATCACCTCACAATGGTCAGAGTGGCTATGATCAAAAAGTCTACAAATAGTAAAAACTGGAAAGGGTGTGGAGAAAAGGAAACCCTCCTACACTGTTGGTGAAATGTAAATTGGTACAGTAACTATGGAAAACAGTTTGGACTTAAACCTTTAAAAACTGAAAAATAGGACTTCTCTGGTGTTTCTGTGGTTAAGAATCCTCCTGCCAGATGGGAGGGAGGTTCAAAAGGGAGGGGATGTATGTATACCTATGGTTGATTCATGTTGAGGTTTGACAGAAAACAACAAAATTCTGTAAAGCAATTATCCTTCAATTATTAAAAAAAAAAAAAAAAAAAGAATCCCCCTGCCAATGCAGGGGGCATGGATTAGATCCCTGGTCCAGGGAGATTCCATATGCCTCAAAGCAACTAAGCCCAGAAGCCACAACTATCGAAGACCATGTGCCCTAGAGCCCAAGCTCTGTAACAAGAAGAGCTACCATAATGAGCACACATGTGCACACAGAAGCTAATCTATCTTGACTGCTACATCCTCAGCCTTGGATGCTGAATGCTGTATAGAAAGTGTTATTGATTATACTTACATAATGTGATTCAGAATCCCTGGCATCTTCTGTGGATGGATATATTCTAAAATGAGATACATAGCAACAAATAAGACATTCTGCATGTAGTCTGATGACACTCTCTTGTTCTGTACAGTGTATTTCTTCCATAGCAGGATAACATTTTACTATGATCCCTTTCCTTCTTCATGCAACAGCTGAGGAATGTTATGCCCATCACCTTAAGAAAGGTAATGTAGGATTTCCATGGTTGCCCAATGGTTAAGAATCCACCGCCAATACAGGGGACATGGGTTCGATCTCTGGTATGGGAGGATCCCACGTGCAGCGGGGTAGTTATGCCTGTGCGCCGCAACTACTGAGTTCACGCTCTAGAGCCTGTGCTTCGCAGCTACTGAGCCTGCCCGCCCTAGAGCTGTGCTCTGCAACAAGAGAAGCCGCTGCAATGAGAAGCCTGAACACTGCAACAAGAGGAGCCCCTGCCCACCACAACTAGAGAAAGCCTGCGCACAGCAGTGAAGACCCGGTGCAGCCAAAAGTGAATACAATTTAAGACAAAAAAGAAAGAAAGGTGATGTAGCAGAAAGACAGAAATCAAGAGTCTTTTCTTGGCTTTGAGTTTGGGGCAGGGATCTCAGAAGGAGTAGAAAAAAATGCAGTTGATTTGGGAGTCTGCAAATGGTTGAAAGCTTTCTACTACATTCTATATTCTAAACTAGGAAAAATCCCCTGGGTTAGGAAGATGAGAGTCAGAGGAGAATTTAAGTGAAAACGATTTCCTAGAAAGAAGGGAAACTGCCTATCTGTTTACTTCCCAGGACTGAGCCCAGCAGGGAGGATGTAAGAAAAAAGAGAGATGGAGAAGATCCAAATGCAGGGAAGTGTGTCGCCCCTTCCCCAAGTAGGACCTGCGTTCATGCATGCGTGCTCAGTCACTCAGTTCTGTCTAACCCTTTGCGACCCCATGGACTGTAGCCCACCAGGCTCCTCTGCCCATGGGATTCTCCAGGCAAGAATACTGGAGAGGGTTGCCATTTCCTCCTCCAGGGGATCTTCCTGACCCAGGGATCGAAACTGCATGTCCTGAATCTGCAGGAAGATTCTTTGCAACTGAGCCACCTGAGAAGCCCCAGGTAGGACCTAGAAAGGTGACAAAACTTCACAATGAAGTGCATCACAGGATGAATCTGTTCCATAAGCATGTTCTGTTTGGTTAGTGCCGGGTTTGTATTTTATTATTTTATTCATTCATTTATTTATTTTTATAAGTTTATTCATTTTAATTGGAGGCTAATTACTTTACAATATTGTAGCGGTTTTGCCATACATTGACATGAATCCGCCACGGGTGTACATATGTTCCCCATCCTGAACCCCCCTCCCACCTCCCTCTGCATCCCATCCCTCTGGGTCATCCCAGTGCCCCAGCCTTGAGCTATTTGGCAGCCCTGGGTCTTAATTGTGGCATACCCCAGATCTTTAGCTGCAGTATGTAGGATCTAGTTCTTGTTCAGGGATGGGACCCAGGCTCCCTGCATTGGAAGCATGGATTCAGCCACTGGACCACCAAGGAAGTCCCAAGGACAAGGGTTTTAAACAATTTGATTCTGAATGACTCTGAGTAGAGCATGCCCTTTCTGGGTTCTCCAGTCCTCACTCTCTATGATCTTATACTTGGTCTACTGTACTGACTTTCCCCTAAAGGCACTGAGTTTAAAATCCCTGACTAGCCAGACAGACAAGAAAATATTAATGCTCCACACAGTTCCCAATATGCCTCAACAAAGTAGTTCCATTTACACACGAGGGCCGTGCAAGAGAAGGAGAGAATGGGCAGCTCAGTTGTGATTGAAAACCAGAGGTAAACAACAGTGTCTCAGTGAATGCTGATGTGGAGGGATGACAACCAGACCAGGATGCTTCCTCAAAGTCATGGCACTTCCAAAGTCCCACTCTCCAAAAAAAATGAAGGCAACCCTAGCGACAGATGTTTTGTGCTTGGGCATTATGTTTGACTCCCTCGTAGCTGTGCCCTCTCTAATTGAGGACTAGCAGTGAAGCTAGGGAAACTGACCCTGACTCAAGTGACATACCTGATTTGTCCAAGGACATTTCAATTGCCCCCACCATCAATTAATTCAAGAATGGGGACTTCCCTGGTGGCCCAGTGGTTAAGAACCCACCTTGCAATGCAGTGGACGCAGATTCTGTCCCAGGTTGGGTAACTAAGATCCCACACGCCAGGGAGAAACTAAGCCTTCACACTGCAGCTACTGAGCCCAGGCACTTCTGGAGCTCCTTCGCCACGACTAGGGAGCCCATGTGAGAACCAAAGACCCCACGTGCCACAACTAAGACCCGGTATGGACAAATAAAGAAATAGAATAATAAGCAGCTGATTCTGAGCAACCATGAGTGAGTGTTTTATGGAAGTTTCTGGTTCAGAGTCAGCAATGGGAGCCAGTCTATCTTTCTTAAAAACAAGATTTCTTTGTAACCCAACTATTGTTGAGAGCCACCCACAGTCATGTGATGGACCAGCATTAGTTTGAAGCCAACAGCATGAATGGCAGAGCAGAAGGATGAAAAGAACTTGGTCCTTGATGATATAATTTAGCCTCTAGAGCAACCCTAAATTCTTCCCTACTTTTGGATGTGCTCTAATGTATTAGTCAATAAACTCTTTATTGTTTAGGTCAACTTGAATTATATTTTCTATTGTCTGAAGTTAAAGCATCCTGACAGACTCATAATCAATATCAATTTTAGTCATAGAAAAATTTTAGAAGTTACAATTTTCACATCATAGTTGAATTATGATTCATTCTGCTAAAATTTCATATTATCTAAAACTGACGTTGCTTTTTTCACAAACCCAGTATTGACATAAAGCCTTGAAGATATATTTTTTTCAATTGTTCATGGATGATTACTGGAAACAAGATGATTTCCACTCTCTACTTCTGCCTCATTCATTCATGTAACAAGCATTTATTGAATGCCAACTGCATACCAGTCACTCAGTATAATGATGGTTAAAAGAGACCCCTTTTCACTGATTACAGTTTATCATATACAAGGAATTCAGATTCAGAAATGGTTTAAATACCTCTGCCAGAAAACTTATAAATGAAAGAAAGAGATATGAGTTAAACTCTTAGACGAAGGAAAATTCACCAAGGAAGATATCTTAAAATACTAGCCAAAATAGAGTCCAAGCTGAATTGGTCGTAGAGTCAACAATCTCAGGGCAGGACTTTGCCAGTGGTCTAATGGTTAAGACTCCTTGCTTCCACTGCAGGGGGGCAGGTTCCATCCCTGGTTGAAGAAGTTCCCCATGCCATGGGGTGTGACCTTCCCTCAAAAAAAGTCTCAGAGGTGTTTTAAATGGCAGCATCCTAAAAATGCTTTGTCTTAAAATAGACCATATCTCAGGTTTTACTCAAGGTTTTTCTCCAGTTGGATCCAGAAAACATCTTTTTCCTTTCTTCCTCACCATAGATATGTATAAATCAGCCACGTTTCACTTTATTTATTCAACAAACATAACTGGGTTCCTACTTTATTCCATCTTCCAGGCTAGGTGATGGGGCTACAGAGTTGAATATGGTCGCTACCTTTAATACAATTTACCACTAATGAAGAAGCCAGACATATAACAGCAACAACAACAAAATAAAACAAAGCCAAAACAAAAAATTGGAAAGAAAGAGATCCAGTATCAAAGGGACCTTAACTAGACACAAAGATCCACAATTTGCAATCTGGGTGATGTGGATCCATTTGTCTAACCTTGATTCCTTTATTTTCTCTTCAAGAAAATTAGAGCTACCAAGGGAACTTTTCATGCAAAGATGGGCACAATTAAGGACAGAAATTGTATGGACTTAACAGAAGCTGGGATTTCTTTGGAGGGAATGATGCTGAAGCTGAAACTCCAGGACTTTGGCCACCTCATGTAAAGAGTTGACTCATTGGAAAAGACTCTGATGCTGGGAGGGATTGGGGGCAGGAGGAGAAGGGGACGACAGAGGATGAGATGGCTGGATGGCATCACTGACTCGATGGACGTGAGTCTGAGTGAACTCTGGGAGTTGGTGATGGACAGGGAGGCCTGGCGTGCTGCGATTCATGGGGTCGCAAAGAGTCAGACATGACTGAGTGACTGAACTGAACTGAACAAAAGTAGAAGAGATTAAGAAGAGATGGCAAGAATAGAAGAACTATAACACAGAAGAACTATACAAAAGAGATCTTCATGACTCAGATAACCACGATGGTGTGATCATCCATCTAGAGCCAGACATCCTGGAGTACAAAGTCAAGTGGGCCTTAGGAAGCACCACTACGAACAAAGCTAGTGGTGGTGATGAAATTTCAGCTGAACTATTTCAAATCCTAAAAGATGCTATGAAAGTGCTGCACTCAATATGCCAGCAAATTTGGAAAACTCAGTAGTGGCCACAGGACTGGAAAATGTCAGTTTTCATTCCAATACCAAAGAAAGGCAATGGCAAAGAATGTTCAAACTACCACACAATTGCACTCATCTCACACACTAGCAAAGTAACGCTCAAAATTCTCCAAGCTAGGCTTCAACAGTATGTGAACCATGAATTTCCAGATGTTCTAGCTGAATTTAGAAAAGGCAGAGGAACCAGAGATCAAATTGCCAACATCCATTGGATCATCGAAAAAGCAAGAGAACTCCAGAAAAAGATCTACTTCTGCTTCATTAACTAGGCTAAAGCCTTTGACTGTGTGGATCAGAGCAAACTATGAAAAATTCTTAAAGAGTTGGGAATACCAGACCACCTTACCTGCCTCTTGAGAAATCTATATGCAGGTCAAGAAGCAACAGTTAGAATCAGACTTGGAAAAACAGACTGGTTCCAAATTGGGAAAGGAGTAAGTCAAGGCTGTATATTGTTACCCTGCTTATTTAACTTATATGCAGAGTACATCATGAGAAATGCTGGGCTGGATGAAGCACAAGCTGTAATTAAGATTGCCGGGAGAAGTAACAATAAACTCAGATAGGCAGATGACACCACCCTTATGGCAGGAAGTGAAGAGGAACTGAAGAGCCTCTTGATGAAAGTGAAAGAGGAGAGTGAAAAAGTTGGCTTAAAACTCAACATTCAAAAAACGAAGATCATGGCATCCAGTCCCATCACTTCATGACAAATAGGTGGGGAAACAAAGGAAACAGTGACACTTTATTTTCTTGGCCTCCAAAATCACTGCAGATGGTGATTGCAGCCATGAAATTAAAAGATGCTTGCTCCTTGGTAGAAAAGCTATGACAAACCGAGACAACATGTTTAAAAGCAGAGACATTACGTTGCCAACAAAGGTCTGTACAGTCAAGCTACGGTTTTTCTAGTAGTCATGTATGAATGTGAGAGTTGGACAATAAAGAAAGCTGAGCACCAAAGAATTGATGCTTTTGAACTGTGGTGTTGGAGAAGACTCTTGAGAGTCCCTTGGACTGCAAGGAGATCCAACCAGTCCATTCTGAAGGATATCAGTCCTAGGTGTTCATTGGAAGGACTGATGCTGAAGCTGAAGCTCCAATACTTTGGCCACCTGATGCAAAGAACTGACTCATTGGAAAAGACCCTGATCTTGGGAAAGATTGAAGGTGGAGGAGAAGAGGACGACAGAGGATGAGAGGGTTGGATGGCATCATTGACTCAATGGACATGAGTTTGAGCAGGCTGGGAGTTGGTGATGGACAGGAAAGCCTGGCATGCTACAGTCCACGGTGTCACAAAGAGTTGGACTTGACTCAGTGACTGGACTGAACTGAACTGAACTGAATTCCTTTAAATCAAAAGGGAAATAATAATAATACCTATATCATAAGATATTTTTGGTGATCAAATGCTTTCTGAAAAAAATTATGTATCACCTTAAGTACATAGCAAGCAGTCAGTAAATATTAGCTACTACTACTATTCATTAAACAGTATGATTCAAGCGCTGTTCTAAATGTTTGTGATACATCATTGAATAAAACTGAAAAAAAATCTCTGTCCTTGTATAGCTTACATTACTATTTTCATACAATTTAATACATACAATAAACTGCATATAATGAAAGCTCACTGTTACATTCTTAGAATCTAACTTATTAACTTGGGATTCTCCCAGATCTCCTGAGTAAAGGAATTGGGTATAAGTCTTTTTTTTGAAAGGTGGCCCTATAAAGCATGGTGAGTGAGGGAAGTGAAAAAGGGAAAGAGAAAGAAGTCAACAGAGTATATATGAATTAGTGAGTCACCTCGAGGGGCAACTGGAGCTCATTCTCGTAGAGACTTTTTGAATGACTATGTAGACACACCTCAGAATTGTTCCGGGGTATTAGTTCACCAACTTGGTTTCATAGGTAGAAGGTCACTCCTGAGCTGTCTCTCCAGCAGAAAAACACAGCCACCTGCATGCATAGGAATCCTCTGCAGGTCATCTCATGGGAGGGTTAGGGGGCTATGAGTGAGGAACATCAACTCTGCTATACTAATAAAATTAATATTTTATTATAAAAGCCTCTCTTACTAAGATAAATTATACTTTTAACAATTAGCTCATATAAATATTATTGCTAGACTGAGATAGCGCTCACCATTAATTCCACTCTATTTTCCATTTTATAGATATAAGTGTTAAGAAAGCTTTCCACACGTATCAGTGGATGGAAATAAAAGTTTTGTTGCAGCAATATCATTTAATTCTTTGAACTCCTTCCAAGGTATATTTCAAGAACCACAGAATGATCTATCACTGAAATGCATTTTTTAGTTGTCTATTAGCTGAAACTCAATTAGTTTCTCAATTCTGTTGCAAGAAAAAAATTAGAAAATACCTGACTTGCAAAAGTGTTTGCTATCCAGTTAGGCGAGCCATTCACTTTCTAGATTTCTGGGAAGTTTGTCAAAAAGGCTTTCTCAAGAATTATCAAGCAATTATTAAATCAGATCTGTTACTTCTCCACCTAGAGGCATTCTGATTAACCTGGTATGTTCAGAAAGGTTTAGAAAATGAAAGTACTATTAATTTCAAAATATCTTAGGTAATAAAGTTTTTGAATTTTATTAGGAATAAAATTTACAAGGAATTTTTCTCTCTTAAATAAAGTAATTGCTGTATTTTTAGCTCATTTGATTTATGGAAATATCTGCCTAACAGCTAACTGGCAACGTCAGCCCTCACAGTCAAACCAACCAGCCAAATAAGACTTTTTTTTCCAGTCAGAAAAGATCTGACTATATTTTTCTATCCAAATAAACATATTGAAACGCATCCTCATGACAACCATCTCTCTTCTGAACTCAAAATGAGAGAGACGCGATCTTGCTGAGAATTTGTTCTTAGATGAAATAATCCACCTGGAGGGGTGAGATGTGGGCATGCGAGGGAGGCTCAAAAGGGAGGGGATATATGCATACATATAGCTAATTCACATTGTTGTAACAGAAACTAACACAATATTGTAAAGCAATTATACTCCAGTTAAAAAGTAAATATAAAAAATATCCTATGACAAGCCATAATGGAAAAGAATATGAAAAAAGAATGCATATATAAATGTATAACTGAATTACTTTGCTGTACAGTAGTAATTAATACATTGCAAATCAACTAAACTTCAATTAAAAATGACCTGTTTTTAAAAAGAAAAAAATCCCGTTTAATGTTGATATTTTTTTTTATCAATGTGCCTCTACCCTCCTCCCCCATTTATTTGCTGTCACAAGACTCTGTCAGAAGTGATAAATTCTTTAACAATAGTCAGGGGATAGGAAGGCTGAGGTTATTAAATAATAATTGCCATCATGTTCGGAGAAGGCAGTGGCAACCCACTCCAGTACTCTTGCCTGGAAAATCCCATGGATGGAGGGGCCTGGTAGGCTGCAGTCCATGGGGTCGCTGAGGGTCGGACACGACTGAGCGACTTCACTTTCACTTTTCACTTTCATGCATTGGAGAAGGAAATGGCAACCCACTCCAGTGTTCTTGCCTGGAGAATCCTAGGGACGGGGGATCCTGGTGGGCTGCCGTCTATGGGGTCGCACAGAGTTGGACATGACTGAAGTGACTTAGCAGCAGCAGCAACCTGTCCTTAAGCCACTGCTCCCTGGTGGCTGAGATAGTAAAGAATCTGCCTGTAATGTAGGAGGCCCAGGTTCAATCCCTGGGTCAGGAAGTACTCCTTGGAAAAGGGAATTGCTGCCCACTCCAGTATTCTTGCCTGGACAAGAAATCCCATGGACAGAGGAGCCAAAGAGTTGGACACGACTGTGCAATTAACACTTTCACTTTCAGGCTACCCTAGTAATTTAATCTCTTTGGAGCCCTGGAGGTTTTTAATCCAGTGCAAGGTAACATAATAAGCTGGGGACAACAATATCTTTTTATTTTATAGATGGGATAACTGTGATTATGAAAGGGGAGTGGGGAACAGAAAACTGACATAACACTTGTCATTTCCTCAGAGAAATCCTTTCTGGTGGATTATAGACGGAAATCAAGATCTGGAAACTGATTCCCTTAACATTCCCTGTGCCCATCAGATCCCTTGGAAAGTCTTTGTATCTGTCTTTGAAAACCACTAGATTTATACCGTGTACATTATTTGTCCCTCATAACAGCTCTGTGAGTTTGGTACATACAAGAGCTATTAATATGACTCTCATGTAGCAGATGAGGTACAGAGACATCACATCAATTACCTAAAGTCACTTGAAACCAGTCAAATCAACATTCCTGAGTTCATTTAGCAGAGCTCCCTGCTTCTGCTCCAGCCAAGTGGACCAACACACCATCCCAGCACCACTGCCTTCCTACCTGGGAGGCTTCTCTGCCTCCTCATAAAATGCTGGACTGAGTGACACTCACTCAATTAGCATGCTTTTTTACTCTGGTTCAGGCTAATTTTTCCAATATTTTATTAAGAAAAAAATTGAAAACATCTAAATTGAAAAATCATATACACCCAGCTACATATCTAGATTCCATGAATGTTTTACCATATCAGCCAGGCTTTTTTTTTTTTTTTTTTTCATTTATTTATTTTTGGCTGTGATGGGTCTTTTCTCTAGCTGCAGTGAGCAGGGACTACTCTAGCTGTGGTGCACAGACTTTTCACTGTGGTGGCTTCTACTGCTATAGAGCACGGACGCCAGGGCACTCAGGCTTCAGTAGTTGTGGTTCACGTAGTTTCACTTCCCAGGCTCCAGAGCACAGGCTCAATAGTCAGCCAGGCTTATTTTTTAAACAAATCTTTGAAAGCTTACCTTTTCCCCTTCTATAAGACAGAAAAATACCACTGTACCTTCACCCAGGGTGTTTTCAAGGAGTAAGACTTCTGACTCACAGAAAACTACAAACACAAATTTTCTCATCTCCACTGGTTCAGGTCATTCATTCAGTTTGTTACTAAACTGGGAAGTACATTAGAATCACCTGGGGAATTCTTAAAACATATGTGTCGTGGTTCTCCCCTGATCAACTGAGTCAGAATCTCTTGAAGTAGGTACAGTGTTTTAGCATTCAGTTAACTAATAGGTAATTAATGCGCACTAGCCATGTAATACCACTCCAAGATGGTGGAGTAGAAGGACATGCGCTCATCTTCTGCGAGAACTCCAAAATTACAACTCGTTGCGGAACAACCATTGACAGGAGAATGTTGGATCCCACCAAAAAAAAAGATACCCCACATCCAACAGCAAAGGAGAAGCCCCAGCAAGACAGTCGGAGGGGCAAAATCACATATAAAATCAAACCCCAAACATCAGAGATGCTCAGAAGGCTCAAACAAAATCTTGTGTTCACCAGGAGACCCCACAGAGATGGAGCCAGACATGCCTTTGACTGTTTGAGTGTCTCCTGTGGAGGTATGGGTCAGCAATGGCCTGCCACAGGGGCAGGGGCTCTGGGTGCAGCAGACCTGGGTGTGGCATAAGCCCTCTTGGAGGAGGTCATCTTTAACCCCACCATAGAGCTGCCAGAACTTACACAGGACTGGGAAAACAGACTCTTAGCGGGCACAAACAAAACTTTGTGTGCACTGGGACCCAGCAAAAAGGAGCAGTGACCCCACAAGAGTCACAAGTCACCCCACAAGTCTGACCCAGACTTGCCTGTGAGTGTCCAGGAGTTTCTGGCAGAGGCAAGGGTGAGCAGTGGCCTGCTGCAGGGTCATGGTCACTGAGCAGCACTGAGTGCATGGGACCTTTTGAAGGAGGTCACCATTTTCTTCATTACCACCATAGTTTGCTCTCAGGTCGAACAACAGGGAGGGAACACAGCCCTGCCCATCAACAGAAAATTGGATTAAAGATTTACTGAGCATAGCCCCATCCAACAGAACAAGACCCAGTTTCCCATATAGTCAGTCTCTGACATCAGGAAGCTTCCATAAGCCTCTTATCCTTATCCCTCAGAGAGCAGACAGAATGAAAACCACAATCACAGAAAACTAATCAAACTGATCACATGGACCACAGCCTTGTCTAACTCAACGAAACTATGAGTTATGCCATGTAGGGCTATCGAAGATAGACAGGTCGTGGTGGAGAGTTCTGACAAAATGTGGTCCACTGGAGAAAAGAATGGCAAACCACCTCAGTATTCTTGCCTTGAGAACCCCATGAACAGTATGGAAAGGCAAAAAGATAGGACACTGAAAGATGAACTTCCTAGGTCAGTAGGTACCCAATGTGCTACTAGGGAAGAATGGAGAAATAACTCCAGAAAGAATGAAGAGACAGAACCAAAGCAAAAACAACAACCAGTTGTGGATGTGACTGATGGTGGAAGTAAAGTCCAATACTGTAAAGAACGATATTGCATAGGAACCTGGAATGTTAGGTCCATGAATCAAGGCAAATTGGAAGTGGTCAAACAGGAGATGGAAAGAGTAAACACCAACATTTTAGGAATCAGTGAATTAAAATTGACTGGAATGGGCAAATTTAACTCAGATGACCATTATATCTACTACTATGGGCAAGAATCCCTTAGAAGAAATGGAGTAGCCCTCATAGTCAACAAAAATATGAAACGCAGTACTTGGTTGCAATCTCAAAAATGACAGAATGATCTCTCTTCTTTTGCAAGGCAAACCATTCAGTATCACAGTAATCCAAGTCCATGCCCCAACCAGGTAATGCTGAAGAAGCTGACGTTGAATAGTTCTATGAAGACCTACAAGACCTTCTAGAACTAACACCCAAAAAAGTGTCCTTTTCATTATAGGGGACTGGAATGAAAAGTAGGAAGTAAAGAGATACCTGGAGTAACAGGCAAATTTGGCCTTGGAGTACAAAATGAAGTAGGGCAAAGCCTAACAGAGTTTGCCAAGAGAACGCACTAGTCATAGCAAACACCCTCTTCCAACAACACAAGGGAAGACTCTACACATGGACATCACCAGATGGTCAATACCAAAATCAGATTGATTATATTCTTTGCAGCCAAAGATGGAGAAGCTCTACACAGTCAGCAAAAACAAGACTGGGAGCTGACTGTGACTCAGATCATAAACTCCTTACTGGCAAATTCAGACTTCAGTTGAAGAAAATGGAAAACCACTTGACCATTCAGGTATGACCTAAATCAAGTCCCTTATGACTATACAGTGGAGGTAACAAATAGGTTCAAGAGATTAGATCTAATAAACAGAGGGCCTGAAGAACTATGGACAGAGGTTCATGGCACTGTACAGGAGTGATTAAGACCATTCTCAAGAAAAAGAAATGCAAAAAGGCAAAATGATTGTCTGAGGAGGCCTTACAAATACCTGAGAAAGGAAGAGAAGCTAAAGGCAAAGGAGAAAAGGAAACATATATCCATTTGAATGCAGAGTTCCAAAGAATAGCAAGGAAAGATATGAAAGCCTTCCTCAGAGATAAATGCAAAGAAATAGAGGAAAATAATAGAATGGGAAAGAATAGAAATTTCTTCAAGAAAATTAGAGATACCAAGGGGACTTTTCATGCAAAGATGGGCACAATAAAGGACAGAAATGGTATGGACCTAACAGAAGTAGAAGATATTAAGAATAGGTGGCAAGAATACACAGAAAAACTATACAAAAGAGATCTTCATGACCCAGATAACCACAATGGTGTGATCACCCACCCAAGCGAGACATCCTGGAATGTGAAGTCAAGTGGGCCTTAGGAAACATCACTATGAACAAAGCTAATGGAGATGATAGATAGAATTCCAGTTGAACTATTTCAAATCCTAAAAGATGATGCTGTGAAAGTGCTACACTCAATATGGCAGCCTATGTGGAAAACTCAGCAGTGGCCACAGGACTGGAAAGGTCAGTTTTCATTCCAATCCCAAAGAAAGGCAATGCCAAAGAATGTTCAAACTACCACACGATTGCAATCATCTTACATGCTAGCAAAGTAATGCTCAAAATTCTCCAAGCCAGGCTTCAACAATACATGAACTGTGAACTTCCAGATATTCAAGGTGAATTTAGAAAAGGCAGAGGAACTAGAGATCAAATTGCCAACATCCATTGGATCATCTAAAAAGCAAAGAGTTCCAGAAAAACATCTATTTCTCCTTTATTGACTATGCCAAAGCCTTTGACTGCATAGATCACAATAAACTGTGGAAAATTCTTAAAGAGATAGGAATATCAGGCCACCTGACCTGCCTCATGAGACATCTGTATGCAGGTCAAGAAGCAACAGTTAGAACTGGACATGGAACAATAGACTGGTTCCAAATAGAGAAAGGAGTCCGTCAAGGCTGTATATTGCTATCCTGCTTTTTTAACTTATATACAGAGTACATCATGAGAAATGCCAGGCTGTATGAAACACAAGCTGTAATCAAGATTGCTGGGAGAAATATCAATAACCTCAGATATGTAGATGACACTACACTTATGGCAGAAAGTGAAGAAGAATTAAAGAGCTTCCTGATGAAAGTGAAAGAGAAGAGTGAAAAAGTTGACTTAAAACTCAACATTCAGAAAACTAAAATCATGGCATCCAGTCCCATCACTTCATGGCAAATAGATGGGGAAACAAAGGAAACAGTGAGAGACTTTATTTTTCTGGGCTCCAAAATCACTGCACACGGTGATTGCAGCCATGAAATTAAAAGACACTTGCTCCTTGGAAGAAAAGCTATGACCAACCTAGACAGCATATTAAAAAGCAGAGACATTATTTGGCCAACAAAGGTCCATCTAGTCAAACTATGGTTTTTCCAGTAGTCATGCATGAATGTGAGAGTTGGACTATAAAGAAAGCTGAGTGCCAAAGAATTGATGCTTTTGAACTGTGGTGCTGGAGAAGACTCTTGAGAGTCCCTTAGACTGCAAGGAGATTCAGTCAGTCCATCCTAAAGAAAATCAATCCTGAATGTTCATTGGAAGGACTGATGCTGAAGCTGAAATTCCAATACTTTGACCACTTGATGCGAAGAACTGACTCCTTGGAAAAAACCCTCATGCTGGGAAAGATTGAAGGCAGGAGGAGAAGGGGATGACAGAGAATGAGATGGTTGGATGGCATCACCAATTTGATGGACATGAGTTTGAGCAAGCTTTTGGAGCTGGTGATGGACAGGGAGGCCTGGTGTGCTGCAGTCCATGGAGTCGCAAAGAGTCGGATACAACTGAGCGACTGAACTGAACTGAATTGAGCCATGTATCAAGCAACATCTGAGACATCAGAGCAGGCCCTGCCATCATGGTGCTGCATCCTCTTCCCTTGCCACCAAGAGAATCTTCCTGCACCATGTGTCTCATCCACTTTAATCTAACTCTCCTTCCTTGTCTTTAGATCTTTATTTAGATCCCAGAATATTCTATAATGCTTCCCCTTCCTCAACCTAATCATGCCTCGAGATCCAGTTTACATGCTGCCTCCTCTGAAGTCTCACCTGGCCCTATCGTTCACTCCTTCTCAGGAGTCCTGCTGTTGGCTTTCCCATCATCATTATCATAGGAGACAGCACTTTGTGCAAGGATTTCTGGTTTCCCCTACAGTACTCCAAGTACTGTGAAGAGGCAGAGACTGTTGTATGTGACTTGATATCCTCATTATGTTGGAAAGTGCCTGGAACATGGCACCATTTTAAAATTTAAAACAGACAAGCAGAAGACCAGTAGTTGAAACCAGTATCACATCTCAGGCAATTACCACCACCATGAATGGCATGTTTCCTAACACTTACTCTGAATTTCTTCCTTAGGACTTGTTTGATGCTCTTTTATCCAAAGGGACGGAAGCTAGACTTTGCAGTGGACAGATCTGATAATGAAGAGCTCTGGAGGTTTACAAGTTGTGTTCTTGGATTTTTCTAAGTCCTCCATTGAAAACTCTTTAAAACTCCTGCCCACACCAATGGAATTTGCAAAGGGGAATGTCCCAGAGGAGACAGGCCATGAAAGAGTTCAATCAGTCAGACAGAAATAGCTGAGCACGTAGGCTTTGAAGTCTGATGGAACAGAGGACGAAGTCTCACCTCCACCCTGCTATCTATTTGACTTAGGTGGTTTACTTAACCTCTCTGACCCTCAGTTTCTTTATCTATAAAATGCAGACCAGTATTCTCACCCCCCTTCTCTCTACATGAGCCTGCAAACTTTGTGTGGAGAATCACATTAACAGCTAACATTTACTGAGGGGTTCACCATGTGCCAGGCACATTGTCAGCTCTTTGTGATTCAAAACAACGACCCTTTGAGGTACTATTATGATCCATGTTTTGCAGGTCATGAAACCAAGACAAATTAAGTTGTCAATGATTACACAGCTGGTAAAGAGTAGATTCAAATCCAGACAATCTGGCTCCAAGAGCGCACTCTTATCCATGTCCAAGGGACTTTGTTTACCTTAGTGTCTGCAGGTCCTAGAATACCTGGAATAGGGACTGACACATGGGAGCTAAAAAAACTGTTAAATGAATCAATCAATACCTTCCTGCAGCGCTGCTGTGAGGAGGAAGGAAGTATTATTTATTATCTACCGCATTTGATGCTCTTTTATGTAACTTACCTCACTTAATCCTCCTATGAGGTATGCTGTTATCAAATCTCTGTTACGGTTGCCTACATAGAGGAGAAAGCTGAACAGAGGTAAAGTCACTTGCCCAAGGACACACACCTGACAGTCTCTCCTCCCAGCAAAGCCTGTGTACTCTTATCTCTACATGTGGTCTTTAAATATTTTTGTTCCCCTTGTACCTTTCCATGTTGACATCTAGAATGGTTTACCACGAGTTGAAATAATTGCAAAGGCTATAATTTTCTCAGTATTATAAATATTGACATTTTAAAAACATTTCATTACCTTTCTTTGGTAGGGATGTAGTTAAAATTTCCTTAAATTAAAAAAAAAAATTTCTGGTACTGCTTCCACAATTTGGAAGTCGGGGCCACGTGCCTGATGCAATAAAAAGAAAAGGGAAAAGCTGTGACTGTTAAAAGAGCTCAAGAATGTACATCTAATTGACACTACATTACATTAGTCATTAATATAATGTAGTGTCAATTAGTGTAGTGTATTGCCAACTGACTATGACAACCCTAAACAAGCAGTGTCTCCTATTTAAGCTCAAGTAACTTTTGTGACTATGGAAGGGCATCGTTCATCTTTCCTTTTATGGCAGATTTTTGTAGTTCCTCTAGTACCTTGTCTCAGAGTACTCTGCAACTTTCCTGATAACTCCTTGTTCTCTCTCCTGCTAAAATGTAGCCCTTTTATGCCAGACTTTTAGAACCTTTACTACCATATCCACTACTTCTACCCCCAGATCCAGATCCAGATCCAGTGTCATTGAGGCTACCCCCCTTCATTGGTCTATAATTTCATTGCCATTGTCCATTATAATTTCCCAAATCATAGTTCCCATCACCACAATAGCTAACATTGCCAAAATTTTCTCTTTCTTTGCCACCATTCTATCCTCCACCTTGGTTTCCACGTCCTGGTCCATAGTCCCATCTACTACCGTCTTCCACAGCTGCCATCATCACCTGCAAATCTGTGTATCTACCATTATGCCCTTCATGACTATCCGTGCTCCCACCACTTCTATTAGCTGACTCCAGTGAAGTTACCACTATGGCTTAAGTTCTCTCCAGGACCTATGAAGTTGCCACATCCTCTCTTTCACTCTGCTTGTCTTCCATAGCTTCTGTGGTTTCAATCTTACCATTCTTTTCAAAATAGTTTCTCAAAATTTATTCTTCTTTAATACTACCAACATATTTTTTTCTTTACTGTTAGCTGGGTACCAGGTTTTCGGGCATCCAACAGGTCCTGTCCCTCTAGTAGCAGATGGAGTCTGGGTGGGGCACCTGGGCAGAGGGTTTACTTCCATTTTGAGACCTAACTGGCCTCTTCTAACCCAAGTTAGAGGAAGAGGGACTGAGAGAAAGGGCTGAGTCACTTTTGAAGATATAACCCATAGAATTTAAAACCAAAAGTGAGTTTGTATCCAGATAATCTGTTTTAAAAAATACATGAACAGGTGTATAATGGCTAGAAATTTTGCTTTATTCCCTTCTGTCCTTGGACTCATTTCTCTTTTTCATTTCTCCCTCAAAATTGTATTCTACTGTGATTTATTTTATACATGAAAGTCATTTGTTGATCACCCTTCCATATGGGTCTTTTAAAATTTTTCATGTCTGATGTTCTATCTTAATAAAATAACCAGTTCAAGAAAAGCCATAAATATCTTGTTAAACAAAAATAAGCCAATTTCACTGATTAAAAAAAAGTGTGTTGAAATTTTGATAAACAATCATTACATATTGAAAGAAAATTGTTTTGGAAGTCCATCTTTCAATGAGCTAGTTCAATTTTCGTGTTTTCAGTTAGTTCATAAATCCAGGGTAGAATTGGTTGGTATTGGTAGAATAAAGACTGCGTTCCAATTTTATTCCTAATATAGATGGGTGGACTTTTCTGGTGGTTCAGTAGCTAAGACTCCAGGCTTTCAATGCAGGAGGCCTGAGTTCAATCTCTGGTCAGGAAACTAGATTCCACATGTTGCAACAAAGACCCATGTGCTGCAACTAAGACCTGGCAAAGCCAAATAAATATTAAAATATAGACAGATAAATAGGTAGATGGGAGTGGGTGTCACTGAGCATGTCGCTCAGTTCTTTGAATTCCTGAGTTGTATATGTTACCAAACTCAGGTTTCGTTCTCCAAAGCCAGTGCTCAAGAGACAAGTGTTAGTTGGAAAGGAAAGGCTGCTTTATTCAGGAGGATGGCAACTTGGGGATAAAGCAAATTTGTGTTCTAAAACCAAATTCAAAGATTCTGCTCAACCATGAAAGTTTTATATATATATACAACTTTATTTAATAACTTATTTACTTTTGACTAAGTCTTCATTACTTTGCTCAGGATTTTCTCTAGTTGCACCAAGCAGTTCAGTTCAGTTCAGTTCAGTCGCCCAGTCGTGTCCGACTCTTTGCAACCCCATGAACCGCAGCACGCCAGGCCTCCTTGTTCATCACCAACTCCCGGAGTCCACCCAAACCCATGTCCATTGTGTCGGTTATGCCATCCAACCATCTCATCCTCTGTCATCCCCTTCTCCTCCTGCCCTCAATCTTTCCCAGCATCAGGGTCTTTTCAAATGAGTCAGCTCTTCGAATCAGATGGCCAAAGTATTGGAGTTTCAGCTTCAACATCAGTCCTTCCAATGAACACCCAGGACTGATCTCCTTTAAGATGGACTGATTGGATCTCCTTGCAGTCCAAGGGACTCTCAAGAGTCTTCTCCACAGGTGTTACTCTAAGTTGCAAAGCAAGGACTTCTCACAGCGACACAGGCTCTAGAGTAAGTGGGCTTCAGCAGTTGTGGCACATGGGCTCAGTAGTTGTGGTTCCCAGACTCTAGAACACAGGCTCAATAATTTTGGTGCACAGGCTCAGTTGCTCCTCAGCATGTGGGATCTTCCTGCGCCAGGGATGGAACCCATCTAATTCTTAACCACTGAGCTGCCAAGGAAGCCCAACTATGAAAGTTTTTAAAGGGAGAATTATCTAGGGGGCTTCTCTGGTGTCTTAATTGGTAAAGATTCTGCCTGCAATGCAGGAGACCTGGGTTTGATCCCTGGGTCAGGAAGATTCCCTGGAGGAGGTAACAGCAAGCCACTCTGATATTCTTGCCTGGAGAATCCCATGGACAGAGGAGCCTGGTTGGGGACAGTTCATGGGGTCACAGAGTCGACACGACTGAGTGACTAACACTTTCACTTTCACTTTCATCTGTGGGGGAGGGTGTCAGAGTCTTTGTTATCTTCCACTGTGTGCAGACTTTCTTCTTCTAATTGGCTGGTGGTGAGGTAACAGGGCAGTGTTCTAGGAATCTTGTACTCAGCCTGAAGTTATGGTCCTCAACCTGGGTGAGGGCCTTAGTTACTGCAGAAGAGCTCAGGATGTTGTTATACATCTTTGAAGATACAGCAAAGATAGAAGGAGAACCAGAGTTCTGGGCCAACGATACGCTATTATTTCTTGACTACTTCTCCCTTGTTTCTGTAGTCACTCCCTTTCCTGACTAGCAACTGTTTGAATCTGCCCTTTGGAACTCAGGGAAGGTCAAGGAGTCTGAATGAAGCCTCTTTCCTACAAACAAGAAATGGGGGCCATGGAAAATATTTGTACCCAGGAGAACCCCACAGGGTCCTGCTTGGTTTCATATCAAGAATCACATAGTTACATTTCATCAAAAAATGTTAATGACCTATTGACTATCAACTTGATTAGGTTCTCCTTCAGTTTTGCTGAAAACCAATATTAGAAATCATCTGATTTGAAAAGGAAGTGATACCCAGTAGGTAGAGTCACCTTCACCGATATTTTAAACTGCCCCTTTGCTTGGATATTTTCACATCCCATTGTAAAGCACCAAAGTAAACTGAGATGGGTGAGATGTATATCTTTCTTTTCTTGAACCCGGAAACTGGGTTGGCCTCTTGGTGGGTGTCAAGCCAATGGAAACAACCAAGCCAAATATCCAGAAAAGGAAGGAATTTTTCCCTCAAAGATTTATCTGTTTATATTTTTAAATTTATTTTTGGCTTTCCTGTGTCTTTGTTGCCACACTCAGGCTTTCTCTAGTTTGGGGGAACAGGGGCTACTCTCTAATTCTGGTGTGAGGGCTTCTCATTGCTGTGACTTCTCTTTCTGCGGAGCGTGGGCTTTAGAGTGTAAGCCCAGTAGTTGTGGTGCACAGGCTTTAGTTGCTCCACAGCATGTGCAATCTCCCCAGACCAGGAATCAAACCCATGTCCCCTGCGTTGGCAGGCAGATTCTTAACCACCGGACCACCAGGGAAGGCTTTATTATTACAAGGAAGAATTTATTATTACTTACAGCAAGTAAGGTGAACACCAGGGATCTTTCCCAAAGGAGTGTCTCCCCACACAGCAGAACTGGGGAAGTTTTAAGCTAAAGGTACATGCATATTAAGGGACTTGAGCAGAGGAAAGGTCAGCATAGAACTGGGGCAAACGTCCACAAAGTCCAAGTCTGTAGTTGATTGAAGTTAAGAGAGTCAACGTCATCATTTCCTCCTCCATCTGGGTGGGGGTCTTAGTTCCTGCAGAACTCAAAGATATATTATTATGTATAGCCCTTCCTTAAGGAGAAACTAGGACTCTGCTTTTTCTTTTTTTGGCCATGCCACATGTGGGATCTTAATTCCCTCATCAGGGATTGAACACACAACCCCTGCATTGAAAGCACAGAGTCTTAACCACTAGACTGCCAGGCAGTTTCCAGGACTCTGCTTTATCATTGCATTGTTTGACTGCCTTTTCTCTGTTCCTGCATGCCTTTGTTCCCTTAAGATCTTTGATTACTGAGACCTGTTCAAGAGTAAGCATTAAGGTTAGGCTTAGATCACCAAATATCTTAGGTCAAAATTTATTCTCTTACGTCAAGAATGTCATTCCTATCTGCTTACACTGGCAAACTTCTATTCCATAAACTTAAGCTTACCAACCTCTTGTCACTGCCCATCTTCCGAGCTATTACAGCTATGCTAAGTGCTTCTCCTCTGTGTTCTGTGTTGCCCTACTTGCACCTATCTCTGTCATTCCTTTACAGTTTTAAGCCTACTGGTTTTTCTTCTCCTTATTTGTGAGCTCTTTGAAGCCAGGGTCAGTGTCTTTCCTCTTTGTCCCCAGAGCCTAGCTTGGGGTCTAGCCCACAGGAAGCTTTCAGTAAGTATACTGTTGAAGGGCCAAGGGAGGAAGAAAGAAATAACACAATTGTGTTAAGGAGAAATGCAGAAACTAGGAAAAGATGAGCCCACATACAATGGGAAGAACAGAGCAGATGACCTAAAGCCCCTTCCAACCTTGAGCTCTGATGTGTCTGAGATGAGAAAATTCAAAAATAATAGTGAAAGAGGACTTTGATTGTGATTCATCTCATTCATCTCACTCCCTCTCTCCTCTGGTCTGCAAAGAGAAGAAAGACATATTCAGACCCTGAACGAGGAATAAGCCAATGGTTTTGCAGGTGCCATCATTTAACTATTTGCCTATTAAAGCCCAGAAATGCACAATCTTTCCCTGCCTCCTCTTTCATATGCTCTGCCTTTTCATGAAGGAGAAAAAAGGAACAAAAGACTTACTGGAGGAATATGCGGTTGTTTAATTTGGGCTTCTCTTGTATCCTCTAATAGCCCTGCAAATGGGTAATTCTTATTCCTTGCTGAATTACAAAGGACATATTATCCCTGCCCATTCTACTGCAGGAGAATAATGGTGTGGGGAAGGAAGAGAAAGGGACATTATTTTTCCAGGCTTCTTTCCCAACAAAGAGGAAAAAGCTGTCGCCAAAGGGCTATGTGTTTTGCTAGGCACTGAATCCTTCTGTCTAGTAATATCTAAAATCCTCAGGTGAACCCAGAAATTCAAAGTCTCTTCTACTTAAAGTATGAATAAGTAAGAAGATAGATATATGAATATTTTACACAAAATGTTATTTGAAGTGGCACAAGACAAAAACACTAGAAACCACTTGGGCATTTATTATAGGAGAATATATAAATAAAATATGGTTTATCCAAACTATGGATATTATGTATAAAAATAACATTAAGTCTATATGTGTTTCCTGGAGGGGTTTGAATGAAATAGAGGTAAGAAAAAACAAGTGATTTTTATGAGTTTATAAGTCCCATTTTGAAAGAATATGACAAAAATCCCTAAATACGTGGATATATATTTATATATAGACATACATACATACATAAGATTCCCTGGTGGCTCAGACAGTACAGAATCTGCCTGCAATGCAGGAGACCCAAGTTTGATCCCTGGGCTGGGACTAACTACCCACCCCAGTAGTCTTGCCTGGAGAATTCTATGGGCTACAGTCCATAGGGTCGAAAAGACTCAGACACAACTGAGCGACTAACACTTTTTCAACTACTTGTATACAGATAAGTGTGTGTGTATAATATGCATAGATAAGGACATGAAGAGATATGTACCAAAATGTTCATATTTGTTATGATGGGAGGTGGGGGAAAGGCAGATTCAGCAGAAGGGGATATTGTTGACTCTTTTACACAGTGGTACTGTTTGATTTGTTGCCTCAAGTTGGCATTACTTTTGTACTTCAAAGTGAAAACCCCAAATTTCCCAGCACACACACATACACACACTTTAAAGTACTCAACTGGTGCTTTAAATCTAAAACACAGTTCAACAAGCAGGATCCCTTTGACTTCTCCTGAAGTCTCTCTGGTTAGCTTGTTAAAGCAGTACACCTGGAGAAGAAAGAAAAAAGAGACGAAAACCCTCTGGCTAGGCTGCATAAATCTTTTTTTTTTAATTGACCAGCCTGCTGAGCTGAGGACTGTGGAAGCCCAAGCTCTGGAATCATCCATCAGAACTCTGTGTTCTAGGGAAGGAGAAAAGTAGAAAAAAGGCAGATTGATTGCCTCTTGGCTCTTAGCCAAAGGAGCTGCTAGCGGTGGGAGTGGAATTTTTTCATGGCAAAGGAAGAGGAAAAATCAGATCACATTTCCTACAGGGAGAGCCCTATTTATTCAGGAAGATCTTGGGGCCCTTGCTGTTCATAACAGGAGCGTGTTCATTGGGTCATACTTTGATTTTCACAATTAGAAATCTTTTCTTTTTTTTCTTTCCTTTTTTTTCTCTCTTTCTCTTCTCTTTTTGCTTCCAACTTTGAAGGTGTTTCTCCCTAAAACGCAAATGTTATAGAGAACTGCCACACGTGACCATTGATAAAGTGCAAAAGAACTATTGGTGCAGCAAGGAAACGTACATCCTCCCAAAGAATCAGACATTTTTCTCTGTTACCTCACTAAAGGAACTGTGTCGGCAGCTTCGGGGGCACTTGAGAGCCCACAACAGGAGGTTCTGGCCCCTTACCTCTTCTGCTCTCTCCCAGCCACGGTGCTTGGGTGGGATCATGGACGTTCAGAAATTGTTTTGGAAAATTTCACTTGGAATAAACATGGAACCACAGAATCAGTACACTTGGACGGCGCTTAATGGCCATCTCCCACTGCTACCAATACACTTATCACTAATACCACTTTACACCGTTTTCTGAGGGTTTATTATCAGCTATATGCTCTGTCACTGGAATATTCCTAGGAAGAAGGGGCTTCGTTGTTCCAGCTGACAGAAGTAGAAATAGGCTAAGGAACTTATGACCAGGCTATCAACTTTCCGATTCCACGCTCTTTGCCCCAGATACACTGGTTACTGGGGACTTCCCTGGTGGTCTAATGGCTAAGACTCTGTGCTCCCAATTCAGGGGGCCTGGATTCAATCCCTAGTCAAGGAACTAGATCCCACATGGCACAACTTAAAGATCCCATATGCCCAATAAGACCTGGTGTGGCCAAAAATAAATAAATATTCTTTAAAAAGATGTCACTGAAACATGATTACAATCTCTACTTGGACGCCTCCAGTAATGGGACGCTTGCTATTTTTAGAAATGGTCCATTGCTAATTATGAGGATGTTCTTTTTTTTTTTTTTTTTAATTCTGGCTGTCTTTGTTTATGCTCGCCATACTCAGAATATATCTAATCTGTAGGTCTTCTCTGTTATCTCTTCTTAGTGCTTTTAACTATTCAACAGGAATGTTTCTTACTATTCTTGTCTTCTCTATATGTTCTCTTGCTTGTCAGATTCCTAATCTAATTGTCATGGCCAGAGCTGAAAAACAAACAAATGAACAAATAAACAAAGAAAACTACCCAGTTGAGAACTCCAGATGGCAGAGAATGTGTCTGTCTTGTTCACCAAATAGAGCAAGACTCTCATGCTGTATGGGCTTCCCTGGTGGCTCAGATGGTAAAGAATCCACCTGTAATGCGAGTGACCTGGGTTTGATCCCTGGGTTGGGAAGATCCCATGGAGAAGCGCATGGCAACCCACTCCAGTATTCTTGCCTGGAAAATCCCATGGACTGGACAGAGGAGCCTGCCAGGCTACTGTCCACCGGGTTGTAAGGAGTCGGACACAACTGAGCAACTAAGCACACTCATGCTGTATGCTGTCAAAGTTGGCTAATGCGGTCCAGCTCACTGCTAGCTTTACTAGAAGTCCCCCCACCCCAAAGCTGACAACTCACCCAGAGTTCACTGTCCCTCACATCACTGAGGCTTTCTGAAAGAAATACTGGTACAGACTTCCCTGGCAGTCCAGTGGTTAAGACTCTGGGCTTCCACAGCAGAGGGCGCGGGTTCAGGAAAGATCCCATATGCCACAGGGTGCAGCCAAAAACAGAGGTTCAAAAATACAGGCAAGTAGCCAGGCAGGTCTTCCCCAAACAGTTTTCGTGAAATAGGCTTTAATTTTTTGCCTCCTGAGACAATATGCTGAAAGAACATAGTTTTTGGCCACATATATATCTGGGCTTTACCATTTCTGTGCTCAGTCACTAAATCATATCTGACTGTTTGCAACCCCATGGACTGTAGCACACCAGTCTCCTCTGTCCATGACATTTTCCAGGCAATAATTCTGGAGTGGGTTGCCATGCCCTCCTCTGGAGGATATTCCCAACCCAGGGATCAAACCCATGTCCCGTATCTCTTATGTCTTCTGCATTGGCAGGTGAATTATTTACCACTGGGACAATATGCCACCTGAGACAATATAACAAAAAACATAATTTTGGCCACATACATATCTGGGCACCACCATTTACTGAATGTATAATCTTGGATCCATCACTTTGGAACCTCCATTTTTTTTTTCCCAATTTTTTTGCTCCCCTGTGAGATGTGCAGGATCTTAATCTCCTGACCAGGGATCAAACCCACACCCCCTGCAATGGAAACACTGCATCTTAACCAATGTACTTCCAAGGAAGTCCCTGGAACTTCCATTTTCAAAATCTGCAAAAGGAGAATGATAACACCTCATCCATAGAAATTTTCTGAGGATTAAATGAAATAATGGATGCAAAGTACCTAAGACACAAAACAAAACCTGATAGATTGTTAATTTACTTAAAATAAATTTAATTTTAATTTTTAAATTTAATTTTACTTTCTATCTTAATTCTTACATTTACATATGTAACTTCGTCACTCAAGGACATGGCAAAGTCTGAAAAGCTGAGACCAAGATGAATATGAGACACTCCTGGTGCTTCTGTGAAGGAAACAAGATCCAAGAACCAAAATATCTGGAAAATAGATCAAGACTGCTCTGCAGAAGACCAGGGAGCTACCTCCCTGGCATAGTGCCAGGCCTAGAAGAACACATAACACACAATCTGCAGTCATGAAACATTGATGGGACGGAGAGACATCGGGTAAGGCAGGTGATATCCTAACGCTTCCAGGTTCCCACAGAAAGATAAATCCAATGCAAGGGAGCAGGAAATAATTAGACAGGTTTTCTGGGATTTTAACCCTTTCACTTATTCAATAAATATTACAGAGCATCTCACACTAGCTGGTTGCTATGCTCAGTGCTGCCCATTCAGAAAAGAGAAAGACATAGTTGCTGCCCACCAGCAGCAACTGGTGGTTGCTGGTACGAAAAGTCTGGTAGGAAAAGACAAGAAACTGAATATCCACAGTACAATGGGGTAGGTGCACAGATGGTATTTGAAAGTCTGGTAGAGCTACAAAGGACTGTAAAGGCTGTCAAAGAAATGACACAACTGTTTCTAAAATCTTACATGTGAACAGTGGACAAGATGCTGTACTTAAAAAGCGGTAAGCTGACGCTCAGAAGAGAGGAGTTCTAATCCTTTCCTGTTACTCTTTGGCTTTGCACAAATATTTCCACTTCTTTGGGCTTAGTTGAATGGTTTACATGTTTCTTAAGGTTCAAGTAGTAACCTAAGAGCTCTGTATGTCTAAGTTTCCTCGTCTGTAAAATAGTATATAATAGCTGTCTCATAGGACTGGTTTAGTATTTGTAAAAGTTCTCAGAACAATGCGTGATTCATAATGAGTACTGTAGGGACTATTGTGATGGTCCACAGGCTGAGACTCTGTGCTCCCAATGCGAGACCTGAGTTCGATCCCTGGTCAGGGAACTAGATTCTACATGCAGCAACTAAGAGTTTGAATGCCAAACTCTCTATTATTAACTTTCTAAATAATAATAATAAGCATTATACACCTGTTAAATAAAATGAAATAAGGTTAAGGTTAAGTGAAGTCACTCAGTGGTGTCCGAACCTTTGCGACCCCGTGGACTGTGGCCTACCAGGATCCTCTGTCCATGGGATTTTCCAGGCAAGAGTACTGGAGTGGGTTGCCATTTCCTTCTCCAGGGGATCTTCCTGACCCAGGAATTGAACCCAGGTCTCCCGAACTGTAGGCAGACGCTTTACAGTCTGAGCCACCAATTGTTTGTCACCAGGTTCCTATTTTCAGCCTCTGAGTGAAAGGAATTAAAGGATCTTTCAAGAACCCTATAAGCCTCAGCAGTGAATCTCATATCATCAGACTACACTGCCTAATACCCTTCTGATTGCAGTCATCTACCAACACTGGGTCCCTGCCTTAACTCCTGATTCTCTGTGACCCTCCCCAACACTGTTCCCATCATTATTCTTGTGATTTATGCACATATATGATTCCTCCAGCGTCCTGGTCTCTTCATCCATGACTTCTCATGTTCTATATCCTACTTGGGAGGGCTCATGTGCATGGGTCACACTCTAAACACTGTCATTTTGATGTCTGACGAAATGCAGTTTATTTTTATGTTCACTTCGGAAATTCCTACTTGTCCCTAATGTATACGAAACTATGTAAAAAAATAATTGATTTCTAAATATGTCTTCCATTTTTCTGATAAAGGTTCTAAATGGGTCATTACAGAGTGGGTTGGGATAACAGAGTTCATTACAAATTAAGTGAATCAATTTCATTTCTAAATAAACATATTTTAAATGTTTCTTAGTTAAAAGTTGCCAGAAGAGACTAAGTGGGTAATGTCTGTGTGTTTGTGTGTGTGTGCACGCACACTCTGCCGTGTTTGACCATTTGCAACCCCATGGACTGTAACCTGTCAGGCTCCTCTGTCCATAGAATTTTCAGGCAAGAATACCGGAGTGGGTTGCCATTTCCTACTCCAATGGGTAGTGTCTATTTAACATTAAATGAATGAATGGGTAGAGAGAGCCTTGCACTGTGCAGCCTGAAAAGAATCTATACACATCTTAAGAAGGTTGTGATTTTATTATTGTTGAGGTAGTCCAAGCATAGGCTGGAAAAGAATTTCCAGACATAGAGCATTTCAGAAGGGAGTGAGCTTGTTAAGAACAAAGAGCAGAGATAATGTGGGCACTGTAAGCACAGGGGGCTGACCTCCTGACAGACCAGGGGAGAGCCAATGCTTTTCGTGGGTTAGTGGCCAATTTTTACAGCCTCAAGACAAAGAGAATTCCTGCTGTACTCACTGTAGGGTGAGAACTGGAGTAGGCATCTTTGCCTAATTTGGAGTCAGGAAGCTTGTTAGTGATGAGCAGAGGGCTTTTGGCAACAGTTACAAAGGGACTCAGTCTGCTTCGGAGGTGACCTTGGTTCTGGACTCTGCTTTTTGTGGCCTTGATACAAGGTCTCATACCTGTGGCCTTGGGGCAGGACTCACTCAACAATTTTGACAAAAGACAAGAACACTGTTAGAAGTTAAGTTGGGGCAACTTCCCTGGCAATTTAGTGGTTAAGACTCCAGAATTCCACTGAAGGGGGCACAGGTTCAACCCCTAGTCAGAGAACTAAGATCCACATGCCGTGCAGTACAGCCAAAAAAAAAACAATAAAGTTAAGTAAGGCTCTTACTTCCCTTCTAGATTCTCCCATCCTTGTGTTAACCAAGTTAATAAAATAGTCCTCATTCCCTCTCCCTTGTCTTCACCAGGCCTCCCCACTCTCCGCCATGGCTTTTTCTCTCATAGGTTTCGCCGTGGAATCCTCTAGCCCCCCAGACAGCAGCGGCTCCTCCAACTTCAGCTCTTGCTTTCCCGGAGTCAGGGAATCTGGAATTGCACTACTCCCTGAATCCACTAAGCGCGCTGGGCTCCCACCCTCACCATCCTCAGATCCCACACTTCCAGTCTTCTGATTTACTCATGTAGCCTCTGCCACTGCATGAGGACTGCAGATTTCCTATTTATATGTGAATTTCCCTCTGTGCTGAGAGCTCGTTCCTTAACTTCCATCTGCTTGTTTGGGTCTTCACATCCTACTTAGCCCTTGCTGGAATCCCAACTCTGTCACTAGTCGTAAAATCTGAAGAAGTAACCTAAGCTTTCTGAATCTCCATTTTTTTTTTGTTTGTTTAATTCAATATTTTTTCAAATATTATAATGTTTATTTTCAATGCTTAAGATTCATGCTTCTCTTCCCCTGTGATCAATAGAATAAACTGAGATAATAAAAAGATAGTTTTTCTGTGTGACTTACAATGGGAATTGAATCTGCAACCTATGTTTCATTAAGAGAAAGATGCTATAGTGAATTGGAGAAGGAAATGGCAACCCACTCCAGTATTCTTGCCTGGGAATCCTGTGGACGGAGGGGCCTGGTAGGCTGCTGTCCATGGGGTCACATGGAGTCGGACATGACTGAAGCGACTTAGCATGTATGCATGCATTGGAGAAGGAAATGGCAACCCACTCCTGTATTCTTGCCTGGAGGATCCCAGGGACAGAGCAGCATGCTGGGCTGCCATCTCTGGGGTCGCACAGAGTCGGACACAGCTGAAGTGACTTAGCAGCAGCAGCTATAGTGAATAACCAACTTAAACACAAAGAACAATAAAGAAGAGAGAGCAAAGGGAGGAGAGAAAGAGGAGTCAGGGAGAGAGGAACTAAGAAAGGAAGAGGGAGGGATGGAGGGCAAGAGGGAGGAAGAAAGAGAGAGAAAGGAAGGAAGGAAAGAAACGTGTCACCATTTTCTGCATCTTCTCAAGATGGACGTGAGGACAAAATGAGTATGATTTATAGATGCAGGTATGGCTATAGATCAGGATACAGATAAAGATACAAAGATATTTATGAAACGTTACTTCCCTTCTCTGCCTGCCTTTCCCTCATCTCAGCTTTGGGTGTCATGGTCATTGCTTCCAGCCTCCTTGCGTCTCCACGAAACAGTGACTTTCCGATACTGTAAGCAGGTAGTTTAGGGGATCCCAGAAGAAAGAGAACCAGACATCACTTTCTTGACATAAGAGAACCCATCTTGGGACTTCCCTGGTGAAGCAGCAAATAGAAATCCACCTGCCAGTGCATGGCACATGGGTTGAATCCCTGGTCCAGAAAGATTCCACATGCCCCAGAACAACTAAACCCATGTGTCACAACTTCTGATCCTGTGCTCTAGAGCCCACGAGCCACAATTACTGAGCCTGTGTGCTGCAACTACTCAAGCCTGCACGCCTAGAGCCCAAGCCTGGAACAAGAGAAGCTACCACAATGAGAAGCTGCACACCGCAATGAAGATTAGCTGCTGCTCAACTGAAGAAAGCCAGTGTGCAGCAACAAAGACCCAGTGCAACCAAAAATTAATTAATTAATTAAAAGATGCTTGCTCGTTGGAAGAAAAGCTATTACAAACCTAGACAGCATATTAAAAAGCAGAGACCTCACTTTGCTGACCAAGATCCGTCTAGTCAAATCTATGGTTTTTCCAGTAGTCATGTATGGATGTGAGAGTTTGACCATAAAGAAAGCTGAGAGCTGAAGAATCAATGCTTTTGAGCTGTGGTGTTGGAGAAGACTCTTGAGAGTCCCCTGGACTGCAAGGAGATCAAATCAGTCCATCCTAAAGGAAATCAGTCCTGAGTATTCATTGGAAGGACTGATGTTGAAGCTGAAACTCCAATACTTTGGCCACCTGATGCAAAGAACTGACTCATTGGAAAAGACCCTGATGCTGGAAAAGATTGAAGGCAGGAGGAGAAGGGGATGAAAAAGGATGAGATGGTAGGATGGCATTACCAACTCTATGGACATGAGTTTGAGCAAGCTCCAGGAGTTGGTGATGGACAGGGAAGCTTGGTGTGCTGCAGTCCATGGGGTCTCAAAGAGTCAGACACCACTGAGCAACTGAACTGAACTGAATTAATTAATTAATTTTTGAAAACTTTTAAAAAGAGAGAGAACCCGTTTTGGCCTAAGCCATTTTGGATCTAAGCCTGGTCATAATGCTCACCCTTGAACAGGTCTCAGTAAGTAGTGATCATAAGAGAAGCAAGGGAACAAGGGAGGAGCAGTCAAGAAACAATAGTGTAGCCTTGGGGCAGGGTTCTGGATCCTTAAAGGATATACATAGGAATGTATTTTGGAACAGGAACTAAGGCCACCACCCAGGTGGAGGATGGAATGATGTTGACCCTCCTGACTTTAATCAACTAAAGCATGGATTCTGTTGACTTTTGCTCCAGTTCTATTCTGAATTCTCCTCTGTGCAAACCCCTTCATGAACATGCTTAAACCTTCGCCATTTTGCTGTTGGGGCAACAATACCTTGGGGAAGATCCCTGGTGTTTTCTTACTCCCTGTAAGTCATAATAAGTCCTTCCTGCTTCTAATCTTTGGCTTGGTTGTGAAACCTTATAACTCAGACTGGGACTTGAACCCACAGACTTTTTTTTTTTTTTTTTTTGCATTCTCAGTTTTATTACATTACACATCTAAGTACCAATTTCTTTTTTTTTTTTTTAATTTTCTTTTTTTTTTCTAATTTTATTTTATTTTTAAACTTTACATAATTGTATTAGTTTTGCCAAATATCAAAATGAATCTGCCACAGGTATACATGTGTTCCCCATCCCGAACCCTCCTCCCTCCTCCCTCCCCATACCATCCCTCTGGGCCGTCCCAGTGCACCAGCCCCAAGCATCCAGCATCGTGCATCGAACCTGGACTGGCAACTCGTTTCCTACATGATATTTTACATGTTTCATTGCCATTCTCCCAAATCTTCCTACCCTCTCCCTCTCCCACAGAGTCCATAAGACTGTTCTATACATCAGTGTCTCTTTTGCTGTCTTGTACACCGGGTTATTGTTACCATCTTTCTAAATTCCATATATATGCGTTAGTATACTGTATTTATGTTTTTCCTTCTGGCTTACTTCACTCTGTATAATAGGCTCCAGTTTCATCCACCTCATTAGAACTGATTCAAATGTATTCTTTTTAATGGCTGAATAATACTCCATTGTGTATATGTACCACAGCTTTCTTATCCATTCATCTGCTGATGGACATCTAGGCTGCTTCCATGTCTTGGCTATTATAAACAGTGCTGCGATGAACATTGGAACCCACAGACTTTTAATTGAGATCATACCTGGTCTCAGGACTTAATGAATTTCAGGTTCTTGAGGTCTTGTCAAAGAAAGAATTCCATGAGAGACAAGGTGAAAAGTAAGAGGTAGATTTATTCAGAGAAAAACACACTCCACAGAGTATGGGCTATCTCAGAAGGCTAGAGTGGCCCCAGGGTATGGGATTGTTAGTTTTTATAGGAGTGGGTAATCTTTTATGCTGGGGAAGATTGAAGGCAAAAGGAGAAGGGGGCAGCAAAGGATAAGATAGTTAGCATTATGGACTCAATAGATATGAATTTGAGCAAACTCTGGGAGACAGTGAAGGACAGGGAAGCCTGGTGTGCTGAAGTCCATAGAGTCACAAGAGATGGACACAACTAAGCGACTGAACAATAACAACAATTTCATAGGTTAATGAGTGGTAGGAGTATTCCAGATATTTTGGGGAAGGGATAACGATTCCTAGGAATTGGGCCTCTGCACACTTTTTGATCTTTATGGTCAGCCTTGGAGCTGTCATGGCACTTGTGGGTGTGTTATTTAGCATACTGATGTGTTCCAATGAGCGATGAGTGTATACTGAGGCTCAAGGTTTAGTGGAAGTTGACTTGTCTGCCATCTTGGGCCTATTTGTCATTGTCCACTGTTGTAGGCCACTTTATGTTGTGTCCTTGGGCTATGTCACTCTTTTAAAAGTTGTGCCCTCCACCCTTCCCTCTTGGTTCAGGTGTGTCCATTGGGTCAACACCCACCAAGAGGTGAACCCAGTTTTTGGTAACAATATCCTCAAAAACAGTTCTGGGTGTTCACCAGTCCCATGCCATCCCTTTCCCCCCACTTTCCTCCCCAGCCTGTGCACTGGGGTCCCTGCTTCTACCATGGCAGAGCCAGCATAGTTCCCAACAGTACACCTGCTTGGATCATCTTTTCTTCTTCCTGTCTTATTTCCATCCCCAAAGCCATACTCCCCAAGCATACTTTGTACTCAGAGTCCAGTCTGAGGGCCAGCAGCAGTATCACCTGGAACTTGTCAGGAATGCAAAATGAAGTGCCCCCACCCTAGACCTGCTGAATTAGTTACTGCATCTAATAAGGTCCCCAGGTGATTCATAAATGCACTACATTTTGAAAAGCACCACACTAGATTATTCTTAGGGCTTAACTCAAAGTCATCACTTCTGTGAAAATGTTATTGATCCTTCCATCCAACTTATTCACTTACCTCTATACAAGCACTGTTATTTACTCCCTCCTCCATGCTCCCATCTACCTACTGGTCATCCATCCATCCACACCTCCATCCATCTTGGAATCTGCAAACATTTACTAAGGGCTTACCATGGCAAGACCTCTCCTCACTGATGGAGATAAAAGTAAATCTATATGTCCCTTTCTCTCAGAGAGATCACAGTCCTACAGAGACGATAACTAGTCTACAGGCAATTACAAGATATTGCCATTGCCCCATTGTATGCATGCTCGGTCATGTCCGACTCTTTATGACTCCGTGGACTATAGCCCACCAGGCTCCTCAGTCCATGGGATTTCCTAAGCAAGAATACTGGAGTGGGTTACCATTTCCTCCTCCAAGGTATCTTCCTGACCCAGGGATTGAACCTGAGTCTCCTGCATTGGCAGGAAGATTCTTCACCACTGAGTCACCTAGGAAGCCCACAAGATATTGATAAGTGTTATCTATTCAGCAGTTATAAATATGTTTGCTGGAATAAGGGTTTGAGCCAGAGTTTAAGGAATACAAAAGAGGAACACCTCACTCAGCCAATGAGGTTAGGAAGACTAATCAGAGATGATGACATCAGATCTGAATGCCAGTCCTGTAAGTCTCAACCTACACACATTTTCTTCTCCAGGAAGCCTTCTCTGATGTCTCTCTATTACGTTAGGGATGCTTGCTCTATGCTCTATCCCCATAGGAAAAGCCTGCCAAAATGCCCAGAAAACACTCCCAGCCCTGGGAACAACAAATGCAAAATCTATGGGATAAAAACATCATGGAGGGACTTCCCCGGTGGTCCAGTGATTAAGACTCCATGCTTTCACTGCAGGGACACGGGTTCAATCCCAGGTCAGGGAGCTAAGATCCCACACGACAAGCTGCACAACCGAAAAATAAATACATAAAATCTAAAAAACCATTGTGGAGCATGTGGTATATGTATATATATGTTAACACATCCCCTACATTGCAATGACTTCTATTCTTATCTGTCTCCCCTACACATCTGTGAGTGCCCAAAGAGTAAGACTATGAATTGTTGACCTCTGTATTTGCAGCCCTCAGCACAGTGCCTGGCATGTAGTAGGCATTCAATAAGTAAGACAGGAGAGCAACAAGAAGATAGGTTTAGAGAGGGATTTCTTCTGGGTTTAGCTCACTGTCCTTCAAACTGGTATCTTGGACTCCCTTCTAGAGCAGTAGGATAAGACTATCGGGGAAAACAGTTTCTTTTAATTAAGGAAGAAACTTTAGACTATGGGAGGTATATGAGTCCTATGTAAGCTAAAATTATCATTTAAAAATCTCATTCAAATGGCCAAAAGAGTGGAGGAAGAGTTTTAGAGGTGATTGAATAGTAAAGCATAAGCACATGCTTTTGGCTTCGTTGCCTCACCAGTTTTAAGTCCAGGGCACATATGTCCTTCACTGAAGGCGCGTGTATGTGACTTAGTCACAGCCCAGTGTTATCTTTCTTCTGCATATGGTGCAAAGGTGTGTGCCTCTTCTACTCATTGCTGAGAAGGGAGCCAGAGGTCAACTGACTTGTTCTGGTTACACAAGCCAAGTTGGGAGAGTCTTAACTCTCACCCTGTTTTTCAAATTCTATTGGGATAATGAACTTTAGAGTCAAGCAGATATTAAATGTCTTCTAGTCCACCCATCTCCAACTTTCAGCCTTTGGCTCCATTAGAAGTCTTTCAATCTATACTGACATCACAAGATGTCTGGTTTGACCTGAATTATAGTTACACATATGTACCACATTTTTCAGATTAAAGTATAGTCATTTGTAACACTGACTCTGGAGCCAGACTGGGTTTGAATCTCAGCTCTACCTTTAAAAGCCATGTGTCTTGAGGCAAGGCATGTTCTCTGCTTCAGTTTTCCCATCTGTAAAATAGGTATAATAACTATACCTCTGTCCTAGGATTAAATGAGCTAATATTAATATAGTGCTTAGCATAGTTTCTGGGACACAACAAGGACTATATCAATGTTGGTTAAACAAAACAAAAATACAACTGATAGTAATGTTTATTACAATTCTAATAAATTAATTACTGTGTTTATATTTAACATTGCCTTTCTCTAGCTTTGGGGGGCATATGAGGGCCATAATGGGCTTTTTTTTTTCTTTTTAAAATTTTTATTGGTGTATAGTTGATTTACAATGTTGTGCTAGTTTCTGGTGTAAAACAAAGTGAATGAGTTATACATATACATGTGTCCACTCTTTTTTAGATTCTTCTCCCATATCGGCCATTACAGAGTATTGAATAGAGTTCCCTTTGCTATACAGCAGTTCCTTATTAGTCATCTATTTTATATGTAGAACTTAGTTGTTCAGTTGTGTCCAACTTTGCGATCCTATGGACTGTAGCCCACCAGGCTCCCCTGTCCATGGAATTCTCCAGGCAAGAATACTGAAGCGGGTAGCCAATGCCTTCTCCAGGGGCTCTTTCCAACCCAGGGATTGAACCCGGGTCTCCTACATTGCAGGCAGATTCTTTACCATCTGAGCCACCAGGGAAGCTTTACTTTATAAATAGCAGTGTGTATATGTCAATCCTGGCCTTTTTCTTCCTAGTATCTGTGGCGCTGGCAGACCACCTGGCACAGAGTGTCTGATGGACACTACCACATAGGGTAAGTTCTCCACCTCTTTCCTCACTCTATCTCCCCACTCAAGAAACTACTATGACTCCCTATTGCTTACTGCACCAAATTCAGTGTCTCAGCTTGAATTCCAGACCTAGGTAACCTGGTCACATTTGGTCTCTGTCTCATGCATTCTCAACAAGGGCAATATCGCCCCCATGGGGGTAAATATTGGTTCTTGGGAGTCCAAAAAATGTTGCTCTTTGTATGTATATAACATATAAACAGACCTATAGTATACAGCAGATAGCCAACTATCTGTGATATTGAGATTTCATTGGAGGGGGTGATTAGGAAAAATGCCTGAAAAGGTTCCTGGGCTATAATGAAAAAAAGAAACATTGACCTAGCCCATTTCTCGCCACAGAAAGAACACTTACAGCACGAAGGGTGGAGGAAACCGTTTTCTCCTCTTCGGTTCTCAGTTTGCAAGGGGGTAAAATGAGGAAGATCAGCCTGTGACCCCTGAGGCCCTTCCCGGCCCTGGCAGTTCATGACTCCAAGAATCGGGTGTTCACCAAGCCCACACATACGTACTCACCTAGAGCCTTTGCCCCCTGGGGAAGTGACTTTAATTCCCACCCACTGGTCTTCATTTACACATATCATCCTCTTCCTTGCAACACAGGCTCCCAAAATCTGTCTTCTCCTCCTCCCACTTTTTAAAAAAATATGTATGTATTTTCATTTATTAGTTGTGGCATACAGGATCTATTTCTCTGACCAGCAATGGAACCTGGGCCCCCTGCTTTGGGAGAGCAGAGTCTTAGCCACTGGACCACCGGAGAAGTTCTCCTCCCACTTTTGAGCCCCCATCCCCTTCACATGAAGCCTCTCCTGGTACCACTCCCACCTCCAATCCAGATAGTGCTGGCCTGGGTGTGTGGACTGGGATGTGAGTAAAGGACAGTTCCTCAGAGCCTGAGGAGATGAGGTTTCCAGCTGGCCCCAGCACGGTGCTTGGCATGAGATCAATGCTTAATATGTATTTGCTAAATGAAGAATGTTGAATGAATGAATGCTTTGTCTGCATCTCTGCCTTTTTTGCTTCTCCATCCCCTTTCACAATGTCCAAAGCAGCAAAAAACTTGTCCGACAGGGAAGGTTGTCCTTTTTTGGGTTTCCTCAGAAGCAGACCATGGGACACAGATGGGAATGCAAGCGGTCTGTTTGAAAGGCAATTCTGAGAGACACTGGTAGAGGAATGGGAACTGAGACAGGAAAGAAGCAGACACCCACAACTGTTGTGATATTAAGTCGCTACTATGGACAAACAGTGCTTTATTTGGCTGGAGAACTCTGGGAGTCAGTGTAGTTACCCTACAAGAGGAAGAAGCTGGGTGCTTATCCACCAGATTCCATTAGAGGACAGTAGAGAGCTGTTCCCAGGGGGCATGAACTCCCTGAAGTCCCAGTCTGCAGCAGGCAAGGGCACCAAGGTTACCAGAGTCTAGAGAAACCTGTGCTTGTATGCTCCATCATGTCTGACTCTTTGCAACCCCATGGACTGTGGCGCACTAGACTCCTCTGTCCACGGGATTCTCCAGCCAAGAATATTGGAGCAGGTGGCCATGCCCTCCTCCAGGGGGTCTTCCTGACCCAGGGATTGAACCCGAGTCTTCTGTTCTGGCAGGCAGATTGTTTACCACTGAGCCACCTGGGAAGCCTCCTGGCTTCCTCTGGAGAGCGCCCTCTGCCAAAGAAACCCAGGCACTGACAGTTGATATTCAGGCCAGAACCAGGAAAGCAGTTAAAGCCAAGAGATGGGGGAGGTAGGGGTGGGGGTGAATGCCTACAGCATTACTCCAGGGAAGCAGGCAAGGAGTGGGAGAGAAATGAGTGCTCAGAACCTTTCCTTCTCCCCTTCTCAGGGGCCTAAACACAAGCCATCCCAAACAGATAAAAATATTCCCTCGTATTTGTAAAACACCTAGCACTTCTTGAGTCTCCTTTCACCTATCACATCAATCCTAAGGGGATTTTCCTGCCATGTTGCACACCGTCCATCTCTAGATGGGGTTCCTGGAGTTACAAAATGTCCTGCTTGAGAGCCAAGCAGGGCAGGGAGAGGTGATGGGCATGTCATTCCTCGTCTCCACTGGACCTTAGACACCCTTTCAGGAGGGACAGGATGAATGAGAAAATAAGCACAGGCCAGCGCTGTCTTCTCTGCCCCCAGCGGTGGTATGTTAAGTGTTGTGGGGCTCTGCTCCACTTTCTTCCCATTCCGTAGGACCCACTGAACCTGGGTATCTCCTTCCCCAGGCTGCTCTGTGTGCAACTCTATGAACAAAGTCAGAGGCAAGCAAACAGCTCAGCTTGGCCCTCTGACACCCCACCTGGACTTGGGAGGAAAAGGCCCTGAACTTTAGACTTTACTCTGCCACTAACTTCCTGTAAGGCTGTAGCCAAGCCATTCAGCCTCTTGACCCTCATTTGCCAGGAGTATAAAATGGTTCAACTCTCCTGTTGCCACTGAGAAAGAAGGTCTGAGAAGGTATTTTACAGACTGTAAAGTGCTTATAAAAACATAAGATATTATCCTTGTTGTAATGCCTCCTGTCTCTGAACTCCTAGTGTGCTTGTGTCAGAACCACACAATCACACTCACATATTCTCCCATCGTTCCATCTTGAAGGACCTGCTGTTCCCTACAGGTGCCGTGTTCTTTCTTGTCTCCAGTGGTCCCCTCTCCTTCTGCTCACATTGACTCCTGGTTACCTCCTACAAATCTTTGAGGACTCCGCTGCAGTGATGCTTGTCTAGACACTGTCTCCTGACCCCCGCCCTCTGCAGTCTGAAGCGGAAGTCCCACCTCTGGGCGCCATGCCTCCTGGGCACCCCTCTGTGGCTTAATGCTTTCTTCATTTCCTTGAACGTTCCTCAAAGCAGAGAGACTATTAGTCTACCAGGGCGGCTGTAACAAAATACCACACACTAGTGGGCTTAAGCAACAGAAGTTAATTTTCTCACCAGTCTGGAGACCAAGATGAAGCTGTCAGCAACGTTGGTTTCTTCTCTCCCTGGTTTACAGTTGGCCACCACCTTGCATCTTCACATGGTCATCCCTCTGTCTGTTATATGTCTGTGCCCTAATTTCTTTCTTTGTAGGACAACAGTCATACATGTCCCCAAGGACCCCATTTTAACATAATCACCTCCTTAAAGATCCTATGTACAAATACAGTTACATTCTGAGGTGCGGGGATTACGGCTTCAACATACGAATTGGGAGGCACACAACGAACCCATAAGAAACCTTACTTTTATATCCCTATGTACAACTCTGGGCTGACACATCAAAAGTGCCCCCAAAGCGCTTCTGAGTCACTGAGTGAACGAATGAACAGGTATGTACTGTACATGTTTTTCCAACCCGCATATAAGCTACTTGAGGACAATGAAAGAGCACTAGCCTCGGGACTGGGGGACCTGGATTATTCTTCTTTGCTTTGTGTCAATATAGAAGGCGATCTTTTTAGCAGCAACATCAAAAGATGCCCCTTTGGCACTTCCCTGGTGGTCCAGCAGCTTAAGACTCTGCGCTCCCAATTCAGGGGGCTTAGATTCAGTCCCTGGTCGGGGAACAGTTGCATACTGCAGCTAAAGACTCTGCATGCCACAGGAAGACTGAAGACCCCGCATGCTGCACCTGAGACCTGACGCAGCTAAATAAATAAAAAATAAATATTTAAAAAATTAGCGATAAAGAAAGATGCCCCTTTACCTGGGGATCTAACATGCCTGTTCCACTCCTAAAGCAATCAGAGATTCAGAGCATTCATTATTCACAATGCCTAGAGCATTTGCCAAATTCAAGATTTCTATAATTTCAACCTAAGAAAATGCCATCTGCTGCGCAGAAACTGATTGTTGGCCACCCTTTATGTGTTACATTCTCTTCCAGTGAGAAACCACATTTGCCTGAAGGGTGAGTGGTTCTTCCGGACCCGCTTAGTAATCACTGGAGAATCTATTGTCTTAACTAGTGCAGCTTGATAAGTCATCAGTGTTGATTTAAACAAATGTTTCAGACACACTAATTATAGCATTTTGGCCTTGGAAGGCACCTTAGAAATCACGGGCCATGAAACTTTAGACTCAAGTTTAAACCCTGCCTTCTTGGATAAACTAAGTTTTTCTCATCTGTCAAACAGGTGGAGTAACATTTCACAGACTTATTTGGAGTATTGAATAGGATAACGAGTATATGAATATATAGTGTCTTATACCTAACAGGACAGAGTAACTCTTAATATTAGTTTTCTTCCCCTCTCCGTTTTACAGATGGGTAAATCAAGACCCAAAGGAGGATAAAGCCCTAAGCAAATCACCAGCTTTTTAAAAATATATAATTTTGGTTTTTATTTATTTTTGATTGTGTTGGATCTTTGTTGCTGCGAGGGCTTCTCTCTAGTTGTGGCAAACAGGGGCTGTTTTCAAGTTATGGTGCTCAGGGTTCTCATTGTGGTGGTTTAGAACCACAACCTCCTCATTAGATTTCCAGCTCCTTTCTAGTCCGGTCTCCTTTCTGACATCAGAATTCTCTTTCTAGAACAGAAATCTGATCCTGTCACTACTCTGCTCAAAAATTCTGCAAGTTTCCTGATTTGTACAGGATGAAGTACTCTTAACCACAAAAAAAAGCAAAAATATATTTTAAAATGCAGGTACACATCTGCCAGATCATATATATATGTGTGTGTGTATATATATATATATATATACACACACATATATAATATATACTAATATAGTTTTCCAGGGCTGCTCTAACAGATGCCAAAGACCGAGTGACTTAACAAAAGCTGAAAATTCAAGATCAAGGTGTTGGTTTCTCCTGAGGCCCCTCTCCTTGGTCTACAGATGACTGCCTTCAAGCTGTGATCTCCACATGGTCCTTCCTCTGTGAGGTCATGTTCCTACTGTTTCTTTTTGTGTCCAAATGTCCTCTTACTAAAAGGACACATGTTAGGATTTCCCTAGTGGCCCAGTGGTGAAGAATCCATCTGCCAAAGTAGGCGAACACAGGTTCGCTTCTTGGTCCAGGAAGATCCTACATGCCGCAGAACAACCAAGCCTGGGTGCTGAACTACTGAGCCTGAGCTCTAGAGCCTGAGAGCCACAACTACTGAGCCCACATGCTGCAGTTACTGAAGCCCAAGCACCCTAGAGCCTGTGCTTGGCAACAAGAGAAGTCACTGCAATGAGAAGCCTGAGCGTCCCAACTAGACAAAGCCCATGACATGCATCAGTGAAGACCCAGCACAGCAAAAAGAAAACTAAAAAATGGGACACATGTCAGATCAGATTAAGGTCCACTCTAACAGCCTATTTTAACTTAATCATCTTTTTCTTTATAAATCACCTCTTTAAAGGCCCTATTTCCAATTCTAGTCACATTCTGGGGTACTGAGGGTTAAAGATTCCATATATGAACTTGGGGGAGAACACAATTCAGCTTGCAACAATATATGTGCATTCAGTTCAATTCAGTTCAGTCGCTCAGTCGTGTCCGACTCTTGGCAACCCCACGAATCACATCATGCCAGGCCTCCCTGTGCATCACCATCTCCTGGAGCTCACTCAAACTCATGTCCATCGAGTCGATGATGCCATCCAGCCATCTCATCCTCTGTCGTCCCCTTTTCCTCCTGCCCCCAATCCCTCCCAGCATCAGAGTCTTTTCCAATGAGTTAGAAACGTTTTAAAATTACACCTTCTTGAAAGAGTTTGTTTAAAAGGTATTAAAAGCTAAATTATTTGGTTGATTTTTCTATTTCAGATGTAGCTTCTCTTGGACGGGAAGACCAAGAATTTGGTATTACTAAGACTATTGTAACTGGCTTGAGTTGGACTTTGAGAACTGCCATAGTAGAACTCCCAGAAGTACAGATTCTGCTAGGTCTCGGTCAATGTTTCCTGGTTTATTTTCAATAAGATTTGACTTAAGATTCCATCTTATTTAACATCCCAGCTCAACACCAAACAAGCAATCAGTCGTTGTTTTTTAAAAACATTATTTATTTATGTGGGTGTGCCAGGTCTTAGTTGTAGTGCATGGGATCCTCGATCTTTGGTGTGCCATGCTGGGTCTTTAACTGTGACATGAGGCATCTAGTTCCCTAACCAGGGGGTGAACCTGAGCCCCCTGACTTGGGAGCCTGAGTCTTAGCCACTGAAGCACCAGTGAAGTTTCTTACTGCTATTGTTGTTCAGTCGCTAAATGGTGTCCGACTCTTTGCAACCCCACGAACTACAGCACGCCAGGCTTTTCTGTCCATCACTTTCTCCCTGAGTTTGCCCAAACTCATCCTGTGAGTCAGTGATGTCATCTTTGGCTCAGCCTCTCTATTCTTTCTGTAGCTATTTCTCCACTCTACCCCAGTAGAATATTGGGCACCTACCCACCTGAGGGGTTCATCTTTTAGTGTCCTATCTTTTTGCCTTTTCATACTGTGCATGGGGTTCTCAAGGCAAGAATACTGAAGTGGTTTGCTATTCCCTTCTCCAGTGGACCACATTTTGTCAGGCCCTAACTAGCAGGGACACGCCCTTCAGCCACTCAATGTAACTGGATGACATGCCTGGTGCCCTGGCTGTCCCACTGCTGGTCCTCATTGAGCAAAAAATATGGAATGCTTCCTAGTCATTGCTTTATTAATTCAGTGAAACTAATAGAGCAGACCCCCATCCCTTTCGCAGGCAGTTTGTGATCTCACTAAGCATCACTATCTTCCCCAAGCATGCGTCCTACTCTTGTGCTTTACATGGTCTTGTCTCATCCTGGACTGCCTCTTTCTCACAGTCATGGAGACCTGACACTTATGTGCAGATAAACACCCCCTCCTTTATTTTCTCATGGTACCACGTACCTCTCCCTACTTAGTGGTTAACAGGATATATTTTTAAGGTCAGTTTTTCTGTCTCCATCACTAGACTTTATACTCTTTGAAGGCAAGAAACATGTTCAATCACACAGTAAGCACTTAGTAAAAGCGCTAGATGAGTGAGTCTGCCATTCTGCATGATGGCATGGCTGACAGTCATACACACATGCATGGACCTAAAGCATTGAGTTTGCCTTACCCCCATGTTTTTCCAAAACCTGTAAAACATTCACAGGCCCAACCTGACTCCATGCCAAAGAGAGGAAAGAAGCCCTTTCATGATGAGGCCCCTGGACCCTCAGTTCTACCCTCAAAGGGAGCTCGAAGTAAAATACAGCTTTGGAAGTTGACTGCTCCACCGCCTTCAGCCCACAGTCTTTCCTCTAAGCCACTCTGCCATCTGTCTCTAGCGCTGGGAACTTTTCAGTCCAGTCTCAGGATGTGTTAAAAACTGTGCAAGAATGGTCTGTCTTTGAGAAATGTACATGACATTTGACAAACAAGGGGATGGGGAATGTTTTATGTTTGTGACTGAAAGAGAAAACACAAAATTGCTAATAATTGCCTTTGGGAGGTGATATTATGAATGATTTTTGCTTTAGTCCCTAGGATAGGTTGTGTAAATTTTCTACAAAAGCCACATTTGACTTTTATATTTGAAAATAAAGATACAATAAAATCCTATCTTGGTGTGGCCATAAAATTCTTGTATAAAATGTGAGGCCTTGGTATTCTGAGGCTACTGAAATGACCAGGGCAAACCAGATCAGCCAGCCAGGGGATTTGCGGAGATTCTATGCCATTCAAATCTTCCCTGCCCTGGCTGGGATTTGGCACTTCCTACTGGTGGTGGACCACAGTGGCAACTCATAGACTCTTCCAACTGGTTGACTGACCCTCATAATGTAAACTCAACACCAGGGACACTGGGAACCCTTGCAAAATGGAGCTCCCTGTCTCCCAATATACACCTCGTCAGAGGAGAGGTGGGGAGATGTTCTGAGATGTTCTGAGAACAGGGTCAATTGCCTCATATCTGAATTTGCGAAGTTGGTGGGGAGTCATGATCTTGGTATGTTGCGGCAAGCACAGAGGTTCATCACCCAGATCTCCCTTCAAGAAAGAAGAGGCTGCTTGGTTGCATAGAGTTCTGTTAGCTGACAGCCTCCAGTTAGCATCTTCAGGATCTGTCTTGGGATAATCTTGTGAGCTAAGGACATACTGCTCCTTTTCAGCAGCCCCTGGCCAACCACTTCAGCATGGTGGGAGACGGAGCCTGGTGGTTTTTGCCCTATGGGGCCCTCTTCTAAGGGACAGTCTTGTTTCTAGAGCTTCCCAGCCAGTCATCCGACACACTTTCAGATCAGGCTCTGAGGCTTTTCCTGCACAGTTCTGCTTCTTCCCCTCTGTTATCTTTTACAAATATTATCTCTGACAAACCTCTTGCACTCCCAACTACAGCTCAATGAACCCTACAGAGACAGTTTTATACACACACACACACACACACACACATAAACACATAAAGGGATCCATGAGTCTGAATAACACATGAGCCATCCATGCCACATGGAAGAACCTGCTAACACCTGCTAAGTATCTACTCTGTGTACGAGCATTGTTCCTGCCCTCAACCAAGCACTGTCTAATGAAGGAGACAGAGAGGAAACGAAATCGACAAAATAGATTGCGATACCTTTGTGTAACACATGCATGCTTCTAATTGTTCAAGTACATAGAAACCTCTAATGAGTTCCCAATGGTTTCATCCTACTGTTTTCTTTAGTTGAGTGAACATTCTTCTTGCAACCTTATCATTTTGCTTTGCCAAATCTTTTGCTACTGACACAACAGAGTTAAACTCGAATGCATATACAATGGGGAAATTCTAATAAATTCTAAATTGGGGGCTTGGATTGATGAATCCCTGAATAACAGAGTTGATTATACAGTCCTTTGTATTCCAGTTTCTGGTGTTTTATTGGTCTTGGCTCTGAAATGACTGATGATCAGCAGATCTAATAATGACAGCAAAGACTGAAGTCCAAAAATAATAAGACTTAAGCCACAGTCACATTAAAGCCGGTAATAATAATAAGTCTCTAAGTTCAGCAAATAGCTGTGAAAAGAGAGGCGAAAAGCAAAGGAGAAAAGGAAAGATATAAGCATCTGAATGCAGAGTTCCAAAAAACAGCAAGAAGAGATAAGAAAGCCTTCCTCAGCAATCAATGCAAAGAAATAGAGGAAAACAATAGAATGGGAAAGACTAGAGATCTCTTCGAGAAAATTAGAGATACCAAGGGAACATTTCCTGCAAAGATGGGCTCGATAAAGGACAGAAATGGTATGGACCTAACGGAAGCAGAAGATACTAAGAAGAGGTGGCAAGAATACACAGAAGAGCTGTACAAAAAAGATCTTCACGACCCAGATAATCACCATGGTGTGATCATTGACCTAGAGCCAGACATCCTGGAATGTGAAGTCAAGTGGGCCTTAGAAAGCATCACTACGAACAAAGCTAGTGGAGGTGATGGAATTCCAGTTGAGCTATTCCAAATCCTGAAAGATGATGCTGTGAAAGTGCTGCACTCAATATGCCAGCAAATTTGGAAAACTCAGCAGTGGCCACAGGACTGGAAAAGGTCAGTTTTCATTCCAATCCCAAAGAAAGGCAATGCCAAAGAATGCTCAAACTACCGCACAATTGCACTCATCTCACATGCTAGTAAAGTAATGCTCAAAATTCTCCAAGCCAGGCTTCAGCAATATGTGAACCATGAACTTCCTGATGTTCAAGCTGGTTTTGGAAAAAGCAGAGGAACCAGAGATCAAATTGCCAACATCTGCTGGATCATGGAAAAAGCAAGAGTTCCAGAAAAACATCTATTTCTGCTTTATTGACTATGCCAAAGCCTTTGACTGTGTCGATCACAAGAAACTGTGGAAAATTCTGAAAGAGACGGGAATACCAGACCACCTGACCTGCCTCTTGAGAAATCTGTATGCAGGTCAGGAAGCAACAGTTAGAACTGGACATAGAACAACAGACTGGTTCCAAATAGGAAAAGGAGTCCGTCAAGGCTGTATATTGTCACCCTGCTTATTTAACTTCTATGCAGAGTACATCATGAGAAACGCTGGACTGGAAGATTGATTGGAATCAAGATTGCCAGGAGAAATATCAATAACCTCAGATATGCAGATGACACCATTCTTATGGCAGAAAGTGAAGAGGAACTAAAAAGCCTCTTGATGAAAGTGAAAGTGGAGAGTGAAAAAGTTGGCTTAAAGCTCAACGTTCAGAAAACAAAGATCATGGCATCCAGTCCCATCACTTCATGGGAAATAGATGGGGAAACAGTGGAAACAGCGTCAGACTTTATTTTTCTGGGCTCCAAAATCACTACAGATGGTGACTGCAGCCATGAAATTAAAAGACGCTTACTCCTTAGAAGGAAAGTTATGACCAACCTAGATGGCATATTCAAAAGCAGAGACATTACTTTGCCAACAAAGGTCCGTCTAGTCAAGGCTATGGTTTTTCCTGTGGTCATGTATGGATGTGAGAGTTGGACTGTGAAGAAGGCTGAGTGCCGAAGAATTGATGCTTTTGAACTGTGGTGTTGGAGAAGACTCTTGAGAGTCCCTTGGACTGCAAGGAGATCCAACCAGTCCATTCTGAAGGAGATCAGCCCTGGGATTTCTTTGGAAGGAATGATGCTAAAGCTGAAACTCCAGTCCTTTGGCCACCTCATGCAAAACGTTGACTCATTGGAAAAGACTCTGATGCTGGGAGGGATTGGGTGCAGGAGGAGAAGGGGATGACAGAGGATGAGATGGCTGGATGGCATCACTGACTCGATGGATGTGAGTCTGAGTGAACTCTGGGAGTTGGTGATGGACAGGGAGGCCTGGCGTGCTGTGATTCATGGGGTCGCAAAGAGTTGGACACGACTGAGTGACTGAACATCTCAGTCGCTCAGTCATGTCTGACTCTTTGCAACCCCATGGACTACAGTATGCCAAGCTTTCCTGTTCATCACCAATTCCTGGAGCTTACTCAAACTCATGTCCATGAGTTGGTGATGCCATCCAACCATCTCATCCCCTGTTGTCCCCTTTCCCTCCTGCCTTCAATCATTTCCAGCATCAGGGTCTTTTCCAATGAGTCAGTTCTTCACATCAGGTGGCCAAAGTATTGGAGTTTCAGCTTCAGCATCAGTCCTTGCGATGAATATTCAGGACTGATTTCCTCTAGGATGGACTGGTTGCATCTCCTTGCAGTCCAAGGGACTCTCAAGAGTCTTCTCCAACACTGCAGTTCAAAAGCATCAGTTCTTCGGCACTCAGCTTTCCTTATAGTCCAACTCTCACATCCAGACATTACTACTGGAAAAACCAAAGCTTTGACTAGATGGACCTTTGCTGGCAAAGTAATGTCTCTGCGTCTTGATATGCTGTCTACATTGGTCATAACTTTTCTTCCAAGGAGCAAGTGTCTTTTAATTTCATGGCTGCAGTCACCATCTGCAGTGATTTTGGAGCCCAAAAAAATAAAGTCTCTCACTGTCTCCATTGTTTCTCCATCTATTTCCCATGAAGAGATGGGACCAGATGCCATGATTTTACTTTTCTGAATGTTGAGTTTTAAGCCAACTTTTTCACTCTCTTCTTTCACTTTCATCAAGAGGCTCTTTTAGTTCTTCGCTTTTTGCCATAAGGGTGGTGTCATCTGCATATCTGAAGTTATTGGTATTTCTCCCAGCAATCTTGATTCCAGCTTGTGCTTCATCCAGTCTAGCATTTATCATGATGTACTCTGCATATAAGTTAAATGAACAGGGTGACAATATACAGCCTTGACGTACGCCTTTTCCTATTTGGAACCAGTCTGTTGTTCTATGTCCAGTTCTAACTGTTGCTTCCTGACCTGCATACAGGTTTCTCAAGAGGCAGGTCAGGTGGTCTGGTATTCCCATCTCTTTCAGAATTTTCCAGTTTCTTGTGATCCACACAGTCAAAGGCTTTGGCAAAGTCAATAAAGCAGTAATAGATGTTTTTTTTTGGAACTCTCTTGCTTTTTCCATGATCCAGCAGATGTTGGCAATTTGATCTCTGGTTCCTCTGCTTTTTCTAAAACCAGCTTGAACATCTGGAAGTTCACGGTTCACGTATTGCTGAAGCCTGGCTTGGAAAAATTTGAGCATTACTTTGCTAGTACGTGAGATGAGTGCAATTGTGTGGTAGTTTGAACATTCTTTGGCATTGCCTTTCTTTGGGACTGGAATGAAAACTGACCTTTTCCAGTCCTGTGGCCACTGCTGAGTTTTCCAAATTTGCTGGCATATTGAGTGCAGCACTTTCATAGCATCATCTTTCAGGGTTTGAAATAGCTCAACTGGAATTCCATCACCTCCACTAGCTTTTTATCTACCCATACATGAAAGACTTAGCTTGCTAATTGTACCTGTAACCTAAGCAAGCAACTTCTGAGAGGAGAACCGAGAACACAACAGAGGCGCCAATGTTCTATAGCATCACAGTTAAATTTTCTCTCTTCTAAAAAACTCTGAAAAGAATTTGTTGCCCTCCTTGGGGAGTTCACAGGGAGGCAGAAGTTGGGTCACATATTAGTTTTCTAGGTCATTTATAAAAAGGCCTGATAAAAAACAAGTTCCTACTGTATAGCACAGGGAACTATAGTTGATATCTTGTAACAAACCATAATAGAAAATAATAGGAAAAATAATACATATATCATATATATATATGAATAGCTGAATCACTTTGCTGTACAACAGAAATTAACATACCATTTAAATCATCTATACTTCAATAAAGCAAAAAAAAAATCTTTTTTAAGGGCCTGAATTGTGTCTTTGACACATAAGCATCCAAGTACACCAGCCTCTGGCTATATATATATGTATATTTATTCTGGCTATACTATATATATAATACATATACATGTATAATAGAGATACATACACATATATATAGATATATGTTTAATCTGAGTCTCTGTTCTCAGAGCTATGTGAAAGTCCAGCACCTCCCCATTTTGGGGAACTCCTTCCGAGACAGTGGCTGTAGGTCTCTTCCCATGACTCACTCAGCCTGCCCGCTACCAGCTTGCCTCCTCTTGACCATCCAGTGTACTCTCAAGCCTCCAAGGAAAGCTCTGTCTGCCCCTCTGCACCCCTGCACGCCAATATTCTCTCTCCCTCATTCTCCTTAGCAATACTAACACTGGGCAGTTACAAGTTACAAATGCTTACTGACTGTATAAGAATAACAAAAGCAGGTATAGTGTAGCTCAAACAGAAGTCAACTAAAGAACTCCTCCAAATCAATAAGAAAAAGAAAACCCAGTTTTTAAAAATACAGAAAAAAAAAAAAAGCCTTGATTTCAAAACAAAGAGTTCAAAAAAGAAAATATATGAATCACAAGTACAAACACAAAACAGTTTTTATCAGTGTTCGTGTAAATACCATGTACATTTGTATGAACACCTCATTATTCATCAGAGAAATGCAAATTAAAACCATGAGATACAATTTCTCACCCACTAGAATGGCTATATATTCAGACAATGACAAATATCAAGTGTTAGCAGTGAGATGGAGTTCCTACAACTTGTGTACGTTGCTAGTGGGGGGTAAGATGGTACAACCACTTTGGTAAACTGTTTGGGAGTTTACTGTAAAGAATATACCTACTCTGTGTCCAGGAATTCCCCTTTCAAGCATCTACTCAATAGAAATGAAAATGTATGTACACGAAAAATCATTATAGCAATATTTATGGCAACTTTATTCATAATAATAATACCTGGAAACAAAATGTTGCCAATAGGAGAAAAGATAAACAAATTGTAATTTTTTTTTGTTTTTAAAAGCACAATAAGAATCAGAAAAACAAGAAATTGATACTCATATTAACACTGATGAATCTCAAAACTATACTGAGCAGGACACAAATGAGTACATACTGTTTGATTCCATTTATAATTCAGTCACTGCAAAGAAGGAAGATTATATTTAAAATTGCTTATTTTACTGTTTCTCTAGCTTCATATGTTTCAAGATTATATCTTTTAAAAAATTTAAGGGTTTACCATGTGCCACTAAATTTCTTGCTCTTCTCTATTCTTCTACTAAGATTCTCTCAGGAAGATGAAACGCTGAATTAGATCTAGAACCTGAAGATACACTTTCTGACAAGTCCAAAATAGAAAAAAAAAAATGATTTGAAACATTTCTCTTATTGTACTTTGTGGACTTTTATAAAATACTGTTTAACAGCTTTGTATATTCTCTTCAAGTCTTTGATCACTTTGTAATAATAGAAAATAAAAATTAAACTGCTTCATAACTTTGTTTTAAGCTTTCATGTAATTGGTGCTGGTTCATTTGGAACCTTAAATATGTTTTTATTAAATCTCTCTCTCTCTCTTTAGAGAAATGCAAATTAAAACCAAAAGGATATGACACTACATACCTGATGGGATGGCTAAAATTAAAAAGTCTGACCAAATATTGGTGAAGTTTCGAAGAAACACACACACTGCTAATGGGATTATAAATTAAGACATCCACTTTGGAAAACTAATTGGCACTTTTAAAAAGTTAAACTTGCACTAATCATTTGACCTAACAATTCAACTTCTAAGTATCTACCCCAGAGAAATGAAAATGCATCTCCACAAAAACACCTGTATGCAAATATTTATAGCAGTATTTTAAGATTTGCGTGTGAAAGTTGCTCAGTCGTGTCCGACTCTTTGTGACCCCCATGGACTATACATTCCATGGAATTTTCCAGGCCAGAATACTGGAGTGGATAGCCTTTCCCTTCTCCATGGGATCTTTCCAACCCAGGGATCGAACCCAGGTCTCCCACATTGAGCCACAAGATTTATTTTTATTTACTTATTTATGGCTGTGCTGGGTCTTCGTTGCTGCATGGGCTATTCTCTAGTTGCATTGTGCAGTGGTGGGTATTCTCTAGATCACTGTGCAATGATCTCATTGCAGTGGTTTCTCTCGTTGTGGAGCACGGGCCTTAGGCATGCAAGCTTCAGTAGTTGCAGCACGAAACTCAGAAGTTGCGGCTCAAGGGCTCCAGAGCACAGGTTTAGTAACTGTGGCACACCGACTTATTTGCTCCATGGCATATGGGATCTTTCTGGACAAGGGATCAAACCTGTATCTCCTGCACTGGCAGGAGGATTCTTAACCACTGAATCACCAGGGAAACCATTTATAGCCTGGTGGCTCAAGGGTAAAGGATCCATCTGCCAATGCATGAGATGCAGGTTTGATACCTTAGTCAGGAAGACCTCCTGGAGAAGGCAATGGCAACCTCCTCCAGCATTCTTGCCTGGGAAATCCCATGGACAGGGCAACCTGGTGGGCTACACTCCATGGGGTCACAAAAGAGCCCTGTTATTCACAACAGCCCTCAAACTGGAAACAGTGTTTACCAAATGGCCTGTCAGTAAGTGAGATGTTGTATATCTATAGCGTAGTGTACTACACACAATAAAAGCATTATACTAAATGCAAGGAGGCAGACCCAAAAGACTACATATTGTATGATTCCATTTATATGAAAATTCTAGAAAATGCAATACTATAGAAACAGAAAGATCAGTGATTGCCTAAGACTGAAGGTGGGAGCAGAGATGGATTGCAAATAGGAAGAAAGGAATTTTTTGTGGTAATGAAAGTATTGTAATATTGAACTGTGGCAATGGCTGAATAGTTGTATGAACTCACTAAAACTCAACAAGATTTACACTAAAATGGGTGAATTTTATGGCATCTAAATTAAACTAAATAAGCCTGTTTTAAACAAAACAAAACAGAAAGCTATTGTGTCTTCAAGACAAACTTTTGGGCTCACCACTGCAGTGCCTGCATAGCTCTGCATAACTCTTGTAAATTTTTCCTTGTGCTCTCCTGTTTACACCCTCAGAAAGCCTCATAGGAGACCAGAAGTGGATGGTCTAGCAAGCAGTACTAATCTTATGGTGGGTGGGGATCTTCTTTGTCTTGGTAGAAGTTAGAAGGAGAAAATTAACAAACAGGAACACAAGCAGAAAAGCGTGACTGGGATGGCGAAGACCTTAAAATCATATTCTAGCTATTCATTGTTCTTCTAGTTTATACTTTTTGGTCTTTTCTGTGCCAGGTAAGTGCTGTGGCAATAAAATAATCAACATTATGGGCAAAGTCCTTACTCTTTGGGGGCTTATATTCTAGTTGTATGAAACAGATCATACATCAGCTGATAGATAGACAGATAGATGAACAGATACAGAGACAGATAAATAGATGACAGAAAGCTAAGTAGAGCTATAGATAGGTATAGAGATACAGAGATAGATACTATATAGATACATATGTAGATGATTAATAAAAGAAAGTATAAGCTTATCTCATTTTACTGCACTTTGCATGTCCTGTATTTTTTTAATTATATGTTGATTTTCTTTTTCTTTTTTTAAATTTGTTTGACTGTGCCAGATCTTAGTTGTTACACATGGAATCTTCAATCTTAATTGCAGCACGTAGTCTCTGACCAGGGATAAAACTGTGCCCCCTGCAGTGGAAGTGTGCATCTAACCACTGGACCACCAGGGAAGTCCCAATACTGCGTTTTTTACAATTAAAGATTTGTGGCAACTCTGTGTCAAGCAAGTCTGTCAGCACCATTTTTTCCAACAGCATTTTCTCATTTCATCTCTCTGTGTCACATTTTAGTAATTCTTGCAATATTTCAAATTTTGTCATTATTACTATATCTGTTATGGTGATCTGTGGTCAGTGATCTTCGATGTTACTACTGTAATTGTCTTGGGGCACCGTGAACTGTGCCTATATAGGATGGCAAACTTAATAAACGTATGTGTTCTGATGGCTCCACTGACCAGCTTTTCCTCTATTTCTCTTTCTCACCTTCAGTTCAGTTCAGTTCAGTTGCTCAGTCGTGTCCAACTCTTTGCGACCCCATGAATCGCAGCACGCCAGGCCTCCCTGTCCATCACCAACTCCCAGAGTTCACTGAGACTCACGTCCGTCGAGTCCGTGATGCCATCCAGCCATCTCATCCTCTGTCATCCCCTTTTCCTCCTGCTCCCAACCCCATCCCAGGGTCTTTTCCAATGAGTCAGCTCTTCGCATGAGGTGGCAAAGTACTGGAGTTTCAGCTTTAGCATCATTCCTTCCAAAGAATAGGCCTCCCTATTCCCTGGGACACAACAATATTGAAATTAGGCCAATTACTAACCCTACAATGGTCTCTAACTGCTCAAGTAAAAGGAAGAGTCATACATTTCTCACTTTAGACCAAAAGCTAGAAATGATTAAGCTTAATGAGGAAGGCATGTTGAAACCTGGGAATGGCTAAAAACTAGGCCTCTTGCACCAAACAGTTGGCCAAGTTGTGAATGCAAAGGAAAGGCTCTTGAAGGAAGTTAAAAGTGCCACTCCAACAAACACAGGAATCATAAGAAAGCAAAACATCCTTATTGCTGATATGAAGACAGTTTCAGTGGTCCACATCCTCTTAGTGAGTGACTGAAGTCGCTCAGTCATGTCCGACTCTTTGTGACCCCATAGACTGTAGCCTACCATAGACTGTAGCCTACAGGCTTCTCCATCCATGGGATTTTCCAGGCAAGAGTACCGGAGTGGGTAACCATTTCCTTCTCCAGGGCATCTTCCCAACCCAGTGATCGAACCTGGGTCTTGCGCGTTGCAGGCAGATGCTTTACCCTTCGAGCCACCAGGGAAGCAAGCCTAATCCAGAGCAAAGCCCCAACTCTGTTCGATTCTATGAAGGCTGAGAGAGGCGAAGAAGCTGCAGAAGGAATGTTTGAAGTTAGTAGAGGTTGGTTCATGAAGTTGAAGGAAAGAAGCCATCTCCATAACATGAAAGTGCAAAGGGAAGCAGCAAGTGCTGAGGCTCAGAAACTGCAGCAAGTTATGTAGAAGATCCAGCTAAATAATTAATGAAAGTAGCCACACTAAACAATCTAGGGCTTCCCTTGTAGATCGGTTGGTAAAGAATCTGCCTGTGATGCAAGAAGCCTGGGTTCAATTCCTGATTCGGGAAGATTCCCTGGAGAAGGAAATGGCAATCCACTCCAGTATTCTTGCCTGGAGAATCCCACAGACAAAGGAGCCTAGCAGGCTACAGTCCATGGGGTCATAAGAGTCGGACACAACTTAGCGACTAAACCACCACCACACTAAACAATAGATTTTTAATGTAGACAAAACAGCCTTCTCTAGGGAAAAGATATCACCCAGGACTTTCACGGTTAGTGAGGAGAAGTCAATGTTTGGCTTCAAAGTTTCAAAGACACTTGTTATTAGGGGCTGATGTAGCTGGTGACTTTACGTTAAAGCCAATGTTCATTTACCATTCTGAAAACCCAAGGGTCCTTAAGAACTATGCTAAATCTACTCTTCCTGGGCTGTATCAATGGAACAACAAAACCTGGATGATAGCACACCTGCTGACAAAATGATTTACTGAATATTTTAAGCCCAGTGTTGAGATCTACTCTTAAGACCTATGGCTCAGAAAAAAAAAAAAAAGGTTCCTTTCAAAATATTAATATTTATTAACAATGCACCTGGTCACCCAGAGCTCTGATAGAAACATTCAATGAGATAAATGTTTTCATGCCTGCTAACATCCACCCTACAGCCTATGGGTCAAGGAGTACAGTAATTCTGACTTCCAAGTTTTATTAAGAAACACATTTTATAAGGCTATAGATGTGATAAATAGTATTCCTCTGATGGACCTGGGCAAAGTCAATTGAAAACCTTCCGGAAAGAATTCAACATTCTAGACGCCATTAAGAATATTTGTGATTCATGGGGAAAGGTCAAAATATCAGCATTAACAGGAGTTTAGACGAAGTTGATTCCAACAGTCATGGATGACTTTGAGGAGTTCAAGACTTCCGTGGAGGAAGTAATTGCAGATGTGATGAAAACTGCAAGAGAAGCAGAATTAGAAATGCAGCCTGACAATGCGACTAAATTGCTGTAACATCAATTTAAAATTTTAGTGGGTGAAGAGTTGCTTCTTATGAATGAGGGAAGAAAGTGATTTCTTTCTAAAACAATTTTATTTCATTATGTATTTGATTCTTGGCTGTGCTGGGTCTTCATTGCTGCCCAAGGGCTTTCTCTAGCTGTGGTGCTCGGGTTCCTCATTGCAGCGGCTGCTCTTGTTGCACAGCCTGGGCTCCAGGACGTGAAGGTTTCAGTAGTTGTGACACGTGGGCTCACTAGTTGCAGCTCCCAGGCTCTAGAGCACAGGCTCAACAGCTGTAGTATACACGGGCTTAGCTGCTCCAAGGCATGTGGCATCTTCCTGGAATCAGCGATCAAATCCGTGTCTCGTGCATTGGCAAGTGGATTTTTTTGTTTGTTTTCACCACTGAGCCACCAGGGAAGCTTGACAGTGATTTCTTGGGATGGAATCTACTCCTGGTGAAGATGCTGAGAAGACTGTTTAAATGACAGCAAAGGATTTAGAGTATTAAATAAACTCCATTGATGAGGCAGTGGAAGAGCTTGAGAGAACTGACTCCAAGTGTGAAGGAAGTTCTACTGTGAGTGAAATGCTATCAAACAGCACTGCATGCTACAGAAAAATATTTTGTGAAGGAAAGAGTCAATCAATTTGGCAAACTTCATTGTTGCTTTATTTAAGAAATTGCCACAGTCATCTCAACATTCAGCAACCATCAACACTGAGGCAAGACTCTCCACAGGAAAAAAGATTACAACTCATTGACGGTTCAGATGATGGTTAGCTTTTTTTTTTTTTTTAAAGAACTAAAGTACTTTTAAATTAAGGTCTGTACATTTTTTAAGACACAATGCCACTGCACACTTAACAGATTACAGTATGGTGATGGTCGTGTCCTACTCTTGCAACCCTTATGGACTGTAGCCTGACGGGCTCCTCGGTCCGTGGGGTTCTCCAGGCAAGAATACTGGAGTGGGTTGCCATTTCCTTCTCCAGGGGATCTTCCTGACCCAGGAATTGAACCCGGGTCTCCTGCATTGCAGGCAGATTCTTTACCAACTGACTATGAGGGAAGCCCTAGGTTGAAGTACAGTGTTAACATTATTTTTATATGTACTGGGAAACTGAAAAATTCATGTCACTTATTTTATGCTGATACTACCTTTTTGTGATATTCCGGTTATTAAGGTGGTCGGGAACCTAATTTGCAGTGTTTCCAAGTTATGCATAAAAAGAAAATTCTTAAAGTACTCAGAAGAGAGTTAAAAGGTGACATCAGAGAGTGGCTGAACCACAAGAGGAAGCCAGTCGTGCAAAGACCAGAGGGAGGAGCATCCTAGGCACCATTTTTTTCATTGTCCCTTACCACTCGAGGTCCTCCATTCCCTCTTCACTCAGCCTAAAATTCCCCAAACTCCCTCAGTCACCTTAATTCTGTCCCACTCATTGGGAAAATCACAACCTTGTTCAAATTCAACTTTCCACCCACACTGGTCTCACTTTAAGCTTGTCACTTGTGTGTGCTAAGTTGCTTTAGTCATGTCTGACTCTGTGGGACCCTATGGACTATAGCCCACCAGGCTCCTCTGTCCATGGGATTCTCCAGGCAAGAATATTGGAATGGGTTGCCATTGCCTCCTCCAAAGCTTGTCACGTAAGAAGCCCTTACTGTTTCCCAGCTAATATCTGCCGACTCCCTGATTTGTTCACTCTCCTGCACCCTACAGTCATACGTTCGCTTTCTGCTAACTGGAATGTTTTACACCCTTGCCTCTTTCCCCCTATCTTCACACTCAGCTCGTGACTGTGCTTCTTTTTTGAGAAAACTGAAGAGTCAGAATCCACATGTCCACAAAGGTGTACCAGGTTAGACCCTGCCCTCATAGCACACTCAGAGATCCTATATAAAAGCTTCCACTTACACATTCTCCCCCTCCCCTAGGGGACTCTAGAATACCAGGCCAGCAAATCCTCCCTCCAACCTACATCATGAACTTTCCCTCTACTGGATCGTTTCCATCAGTGTATGAATTGTTTCAAGCACTTTGAAGACAAGCAAGTAAAAACCACCCCTTGACCTGATTTCCCTTATTTGATTACCAAATTACTTCTCTGTAAGCTTTTGTATGAAGAAGGAAATGGCAACCCACTCCAGTTTTCTCGCCTGGAGAATCCCATAGACAGAGGAGCCTGGCAGGCTACAGTCCATGGGGTCGCAAGAGTTGGACACGACTTAGCAACTAAACCAAGCTTTTGTGGACAAACACTTGTCTACACTGCTGCTACTGCTGCTGCTAAGTCACTTCAGTCGTGTCCGACTCTGTGCGACCCTAGAGACGGCAGCTCACCAGGCTCCGCTGTCCCTGGGATTCTCCAGGCAAGAACACTGGAATGGGTTGCCATTTCCTTCTCCAATGCATGAAAGTGAAAAGTGAAAGTGAAGTCGCTCAGTCGTGTCTGACCCTCAGCAACCCGTGGACTGCAGCCTACCAGGCTCCTCCGTCCATGGGATTCTCCAGGCAAGAGTACTGGAGTGGGTTGCCATTGTCTATACTGCTGCTGCTGCTGCTAAGTCACTTCAGTCGTGTCTGACTCTGTGTGACCCCATAGACAGCAGCCCACCAGGCTCCCCCGTCCCTGGGATTCTCCAGGCAAGAACACTGGAGTGGGTTGCCATTTCCTTCTCCAATTCCTCTTCTCCGGTTCTCTCTTAAAATCTCTCCCATCCAGTTTTTGTGCCACCATTGATATGGTATTTTCAAGGCCAATAAGACAGACAAAAATAAAACCCTACCATAAACAAGCATGATAGAGGCAATCTGAGTAAAAGAAGAGGGTGGGTAGGTGGGACAAAGTTCTAAATTTTAGCAGCTGGGTTGACTACCTATATCATAAGAATTCCTTAGGTAAACTGTCTCCTTCTACACCATTTGAACAATACTTCCTTTCTATACATTGTATTTATTTTCTCTGGAATCTACTGTTGTGCAGTTTCTGAACATCAGATTAACCTGCTCACCATTCGGACACGACTGAGCGACTTCACTTTGACTTTTCACTTTCATGCATTGGAGAAGGAAATGGCAACCCTCTCTGGTACTCTTGCCTGGAGAATCCCATGGACGCAGGAGCCTGGTGGGCTGCCATCTATGGGGTCGCACAGAGTCGGACACGACTGAAGCAACTTAGCAGCAGCAGCAGCAGCAGAGTTAAAAATCATAGCAGAGAGGGAGAGTGCTCATTTACATTTAACTGTAAAAATCAGTGTGGAATCTCAGACATGTAACAGTCTCTTTTGCCCAACCAGAAATATTTTTTTTTTTAGTTTGAGAAAGAATTACACACACCCACCCACCCCCGAACAATATCCTTTTATTTGAAGATGAATGTTGTTGCCATTTGAAATAATTTTGAGCTATCCCTCTTTATAATTGGCCTTGCCAGAAATTTTGTATATTAACCCCAGGAAGGTTAAAAAATCCAGCTGCAGTACTTTGCTTACTGATCTTATAAAAAGGGGCAACTCTGACTTACCTCAGTGAGGTCACCTCAACTCCTTTTGTGGGCAAGGTTTTCCTATTGGAGACTGCACCAAATGAGGTAGACATTTGACAGCTGTCCTGGTCAGTTGGATAATACATGAAACCTCAGTGACTTGTGCAGATCAGTGCTTAGCAAAATGCAAGTCACAACCTATTAGTGGGTTATGGAATTAATATGGTGGGTTAATCAATTTTTGGCTTCCCTGGTGGCTCAGCAGCAAAGAACCCACCTGCAATGCAGGAGATGCAGGAGACATGGGTTCCATCCCTGGGTCAGGAAGATCCCCTGGAGGAGGGCATAGCAGTACACTCCAGTATTCTTGCTGGGAAAATCCCATGGACAGAGGAGCCTGGTAGGCCACAATCCATGGGTTCACAAAGAGTCGGACACAACTAAAGTGACTGACAACACACACAACCAATTTTTTTAAAAATGAAATAGAGCAGAAAATACCAGAGTTCAGTACACACATTCCAAGTATGACATAGTTCATGAGACTTTGGCTTCTGTTATGAAGAAGTGCATCTTGGATTATAAAATTAAAATTTTAAAAATTAAAGCCACTGCTCTAGATTCATTTATAATATAATACCCAGAGTGGTTGAATGCACTCATCAAAATTAGAGGACATTTGGAAAATTTCCACATCGTATTCAGCGTTATATATCACCAGGCATGAGCAGACACAAGGGAAATCCAGAGCACTTTAGAGAGAAGTTTTCCTGTGTAGGACCAGGTAAAGAGCTTGCAAGTCGTCTCCAATCTAAATTACCATCCTAGAGACTTCATAATTTACAAAGCACTTTCACAAACTTCATCTTATTTGAGGCTCTTATTCAGCCTTTGTAGTAGGCAAGACAGGAAGGCGACAGCATCTGAGACAGGTTTCAGTGATCCATCTAGTTTAGTCAGGAGTCCAGCCAGCAGCTGGGAGAAAGGATCTAGCCCCACAGCCCCAGGGAGAAAATTGGCAAGGTTGAAAAACCATGTGTGGGTCCTAGCCAAGTAAACTGGGGTTCAGGGCAGAACTCCAGTTTCAGGAGGGAGAATGGAAAAGATGAAGAGGAACTGGGACAAAAGCCCAGATATTAAACAAGGCACACAGGTGGCCAGGCCCATCCACAGCATACTGCTGGATTCTAAGCTCATACTTGCAGAATTCCAGAGCCCACAACTGGCTTTTCAAGAAGCAGCATCAGAATATCATGTGGATAAGGGGCAGGATGGAGAAGATCTCAAGAACTGATGAAGGCATGAAGAGACCAGTGTGGAACGGCAAGTTAATTCATCTGTCTGGCATGAGTAGGGCGGGCTGCCAAATTAAACACAGGATGCCCCACTGAAACCTGGATTTCAGATAGACAATGAATATTTTCATGTAAGTGTGTCTTTTGCAATATTGGAGACACATTTATACCAAAAATTGTTGTTTATCTGAAATTTAAATTTAACTTGGCAGACGGTATTTTTATTTACTACATCTGGTACCCCTACATGTGGGTCTTAGAGAGGATGAGGCTAGAAGGCTTGACGGAACAAGATCTTAAAGAATTCTGTGTGCCATGCTTGGCGGATAATAGGAGGCCAAGAAAAATTTTCAGCATGGGAATAATATAATTGGATTTATATTTTAGAATCACCATTATAGTAGTCCTTTGAATAACAAAATAGTTCAGAAAGATAGGAACTGAGAGACCAGAAAGCTGTTCAAATAGCCTGGGTTTGAGAACTGAAAATAACTTTGCTCACTTCACAATTCTCCCTAACGCTAGCGAGATTTCCAGGTTTTCATGGACTACAGAGACCAATGTATTCTTTCAAGAGCTACTCTTTGTTTCAAGGAATAAAAAACACCTTTCGAAGTGGGGAAGGGAATATATATTTTATTGTTCTCAAACCCTGTATCTGTCACATCCTTCTTGAGGAGGCTGGAAAGATATGTATATATATATATCAGTCTCCCACTAGTTAGCTCATGTCTTGCTCACCATTGATTATCCCATAGGTAATCAATAAACACTTGTTGGATGACTTTCTTAAGGGCAAAGTCTATCTTCACCATATTTGTTTCTTTAGCATCTGACCCAAGGCTGGGAATAAGTTTCTCAGAAAATAGTTCTTGATTAGAGTGATCTAATTAATTAACAACCTGAAGTGCTTGCTATTAACTACATTTGTCTAACATTACTTCAAAGGTACAACCTGGCATATTTTTCACATGAATGCAAAAGAAGACTGCCTTTTCTACTGGACCAGAAAGCTTTTCAAAATCTGCAGAAAGCTTTTCAAAATCTGATGCTGATTAGATGGAGTTTTAAATGTAATCTTCCTCATTTATGTGAAGATGTGTGGAGTTTTCTTTTGAGATGTTTTTGTCTTGGGTTTTTGTTTTTGCTTTTTGGCATCTTCCTAACTGCTTCCACAAGTATTGTCATTGCCTGGATATTAATAAATTAGATCTTAATTAAATATTTCTCAGGTAGATCATCATAAAGTGGTATGAACCAAGTATTTGTCTTCAGTTCTCCAGTATCAGGATAGTTACTGGCATACGGATCTTTTCCAAGGCTGACGTGTGAACCTGAAAGCGGGCTTATTTACCTTCATAGTCAGAGGACTTTCATCAATGGCAGGTTTGTTGAAGGGCCAAGAGCAAGAAGCCAAAAGGGATGGAATAATTCTAAAAAGTGTATCAGGTAAATACAAATACAATAACAAAATTATTACAGATACTTGTTATTAAAAATTCTGTTCCAAGTACCATGTTAGGTCTTTGCATATATTACAATTTGATTAAATTTTAATCTTAAAACTCCTCTTTGAGGTAGGTGTTGTAATTGTCATTTTATATGTAAACAAATAGAGAATCAAAACTGATGAATAATTTACCCAGGATGACACAGTTAATAGATTGGCAGAGCTGAGATTAGTACCCGATTCCAAAGTTCATCTCACAAACCAAGAACTGCCATTTTTCAAGTGTGTATTTAGAGAAATGAAAGAAAATTGTTGGAGTGCCTATAAGAGCTCTCTTTAATCAGCAGCTATGTAGTTATCCCAGAGGATTTAAGTTTGATGAAGAGTATAATGACGTGAGCATATGGATATGCAAGACAAGAGATATAGAGGTATTTCTTATGTTTTTGAGCTGTGCTCCTTTTTCCTCTGTTTAACTTTGTATTTAAGTGAGCATGTGCCTTTACATGTAATTAGGCTTTACCTTCACCTTGCTAGAAGTTGATACTGTTGCCCTTAAAATTATTATCATACATATTATCTGGGATGAAACATATAAACTTTATTATTTTTTAAAACTTTTTATTTTGTATTGGGGTATACCCAATGAAGGGATTCCCAGGTGACCCAGTATGTAAAGAATCCACCTGAGACATAGGTTAAATCCCTAGGTGGGGGAGATCTCCTGGAAGAGGAAATGGTAACCTACTCCAGTATTCTTGCATGGAGAATGCCATGGACAGAGGAGCCTGGCAGATACAGTCTATGGCACCACAAAGAGTTGATCACAACTGAGCACACAGGCACACATAGGTGATAAACAATGTTGTGACAGTTTCAGGTGAACAGCAAAGGGACTCAGCCATACATATACCCGTATCCATCCTCCCCCAAACTTTCCTCCCATTCAGGCTACTACATAACATTGAGCAGAGTTTCATGTGCTACACAGTAGGCCTTTGTTGGTTAGCCATTCTAAATACAGAAGCACCCATTGAAACATACGAACTTTAGCTGTTACAGTCAGTAATACCAACTTCTCTGTCTTGTCCAGATGAACACGTGCAGTTCATATTCAGATATGCAAAGGAACCTCATCAGTCTAGATTCGTCTGAGCTCCGTTGTGACAGTCTGGACCTTCCTGCAAGCTGTAAGTATAATTACATACACTAACTATTCTCCAATCCTTTAAAGTTGCAAATATACACTTTTTGTCCAGGTACTGACATCTTTGAGCAGCCCTCTTCAGTGTGCTCAACCCAGCCTCTTCACTTAGTTCACTGGGTTCCAGGAAGAATCAGAGTCTCATAAAGAATGCTGCCTCTGATCATTTAATTCCAGGCTGAGCAGGGTAAAATCAGTTTGAACTTCACCAACATTTGCAGTCTATGAAAGCAAAATTCAAAGTGTTGGCATAATCAACTGTATTAATTGGATAGAATCTGACGATGAGGAACCAAATACGTTAAAAAGAGGGGAGATAAGAGTTGATTTTTTTTTTTAATTGAGGGCTTCCCTGGTGACTCAGTGGTAATGAGCATGCTTGCCAATACAGGTACAATCCCTGATCTGAGAAGATCGCAAATGCCTCGGAGCACCTAAACCCCTGTACCGCAAGTATTGAGCCCTTCTCTGGAGCCTGGGAGCCACAACTACTGAGCCCACATGCAGCAGCTACTGAAGTCCCAGGGCCGTAGAGCCCCATGGCTCTGCAATGAGAAGCCAGCACACCACAACTAGAGAGAAGTCCCCGTTTGCCACACCTAGAGGACAGCTTCCGCAGCAAAGAGAACCAGTGCAGCCAAATAAATAAATAATTTTTTTAAATAACTAAATTAAAAAATTTAGATAGCAAATGATTTGCTTGCCCAAAAATGGTCCGTGGAGGTGTAAGCATCAAAAAGCACCTCCAGTGTTCTGCTTTCACCAAAAACACGGAAGGAATTTCCTAGAAATGGTCAGGATGTAATTATGGAAAAAATCCTCTTCAGACCTTTATATGCTCAATCATTGCCAGACAGGGTGCTAAACATGGGAGATATAATAGGAGCATGGTCCTGACCCTCTTGCTCAGAGAAGTACATCAGCTGTCCTGTACAGTAAATGTGAAAGGAATCACGAAATAAATATAAAAAGGACACAGTGGGTGCCCAAAGGAGTGGTCATCTCTGTGATTCTAATAAAGTGAATTCATAGCAATCATGTAAGGTTGTTCAGTGAGATAGCAAACTCTCCCATGAAAAGGTGAAGCAGAACCTGAATGAACAGATAAACAGGAGTCAAGGAACAAGAAAAGGGGTTTTGAAGAAGCAATCAGTTCACAGCAGTCCTAAGACGTGAATGATCTGGTAAGTGTTCTCCATCTTTAATATCTAGGATACGAATTTCACAAAGCAGAACTGCTGCTCTACGTCGTCAACTCCCCCCTCCCCCACTCTCCGTCGCCACCCCCCCTAACAGATACATCAGGTGAGCAGGGCTCAATTATTCGAATTAAATGTGTGACCTGGAGCAACTCCCGTCACTACTCAGAGCCTCAGTGTCTTTGCCTGAGAAGTGAGGAACCCTGTCCGCTCTAGTCCATTTCTGCTCTGAATTGAGAACAGTACAAGAAACCAGAAAGGAAAACTCCAGAGAAACAAAAGTGAAAGTGCCCAAAGGAAATACAATAGTAAACAAAAGCACAAAATTCTCTATCTCACTGAAAAATGTGGCAGAGTTCCAAAACACTTTTTTTCAGCAGCCCGTGAACACGAGACTTGGGAGAGAATGAACTATCACGCCCTCTGAATGTGAATGACATGAGTGTAACGCGAATCCACCTTGCTCCATGCAACCGTCTTCTTAAACAATGCTCCGTGACCCCGAACAACCATTTATTAAGATTTTCTTTCTAGATAAGTCAATCCACGAGGAAAGGTCGGTCCCCTCCTGACAAACCCCTCGGAACACCACACAAGGGTGTGTTCCGCTTCGGGATGAGAGAGAAAAGGGGGTAAAGAAAGAGAGGAAGGAAAGATTCAAACTGATATTAGATTTTGCCTAGTGTTGCCACGCGGCTGTTGTGCACAACAGCAGGGATGCAAACTATTTTAAAACTTGGGAAATACGGTAGCCTTTAAATTTGATCGTTTCTTCCTTCATGTTAGTGAGACTTCTTTGCACCTAACCCAGAAAGGTACACCCGCCTGGGAGCGAGAGCGCGAGCTCTGGGGTGGACCAGCAAGTGGAGGCTGCCAGAATGGACCAAGCTGACAGCTTCGCAGAGCGTTGGCTGAGGGTGTGGGACCGCGACCCGCAATCGCCAAGGCTAGAGGGGTCGATCTGGACCAACCGATGTCAGAGGGCTCCCTAGGTGGGAGGATGCTCCGGACCCGCCCCGGGAGCCTCCCTTCTCCGAGCAGAAGGAAGGGCGCTCAAACGCGTGCACACTCAAACACACACACAAACACAAACATCCTTCCCGTGGAGTTGTGTCTCGTCTCCCTTTTGTTTTTCTCCCTTCCCGGTCAAGAGACCCGGAAGTTTTTTTTTTTTTTTTTTTAAATCCAGTCTCTCTCTTTTCCAACCCCCACCCCCCCTCATCTATCACATGGCAGAGATAGAATAAAAACAGAAAAATGGCGACGGTCACGTTGTGGCGAGCACGTTGTATCCTTGCTGCGTCATTAGATAATCCTCATGCAAATAGCGGGAAGAACAAAGGAAAGGGGGGGTCCAGGACCCCCCCGGGGGCGCAGGTGGGTGTGGGGGCGGCGTGCCGGGCGCGGGGGCGGCGGGGCGCGCGCCGAGCCGGGCGCCGGCGGGAGACGTGCGGTCGCGCGGGGCTCGGTGCGCCGAGTGTCTACGTTCGTGTGCGCGCCCCTGCGGCGCGGTGGAGCGCTGGCCGGGCAGCTCCTGGCCGGGTCTCGCTGCGCCCGAGCCCGCCCGCCCGAGGGCACGGGAAGCCGGAGGGCTAGGAGAGCGGTTCCGGCGAGGCCCGCCGCGACGCACGCACCCTCACACGCACACGCCGCCGCGGGGCTCGGCCGGCTCAGCGGCCGCGCGGGGGGCGGGCCAGGCGGCGGCGGCTGGGGCTGAGGGCGCGCCGCTGCCCGGCGCCCGCCCTGCAGCCTCCGCGGGGGACTGCACGCAGCTCGCCACCTCGGGGTAGGCGGCGGGGCGCCGGGGCGGAGGCTCGGGGCGGGCTGGGACCCCGCACGGACTTGGGGTGTTGCTGGGCTGGTTTTGTTGTGGTTGGGATGTTTTTGGTTTTTTTTCTTCCCCTGCGGGGCGGGCGGGGGGCGACCTCGCCCATCGGCATTTCCGCGGTTTACCTCTGGCTCTTGCTGGGGTGTCAAGACCGGCGCAGGTTGAACGAGGGCGCGGGGAGACCCCCGGTGTCCCGCTCCGGCCCCCTGGCGGGGCAGTGGCGCGGAGGGGCGGGGCGGGTGTGTGTAAATGTTGCGCACTCGCTTTTCCCCCACCCCCGCCTGCTTCCAGGCAGCTGGCGTGGGTCCCTTGCCGTCCGGCGGCGACTGTAAATAGAGCCTGGATGTTGTTTACATGAAGGATCCGGCGGGAGGAGTCTGCGAGGAGGAGGCGGAGGAGGAGGAGGAGGGAGGGAGGAGAGAGGAAGACTGGAGTCCCCGCGGCGGCGGTCCGGGGCGAGGGTGAGCCCCGCGCGGCGCGGGCACTGGTCGCTACCACGAGGCCGGGACGCCGGACCCTGGGGTAGGAGGGAAAGTGGGCGCGGGGCGGGGAGATGAGGGGGTCTGTCTGAGTGGCATTTTTAGCTTACAACCTGCCACGCAGATTCTCCGGGGCGAGAGGGGAGGGGTGTGCGGGGAGGGCGGGGAAGCCTTGATTTCTCCGCACGTTCGTGCTCGCATCCCCTATCTTTTCCCGCTTCCTCTCGGGGCTCACCTGTTTATTTCCATCAACCAGAGCTTGCAGTTGTTTTTTTGTGTGTGTGTAGGCATGAGAGGCTGTTCCTTTTATTAGAAGCATTATTGGGGAAGGAGGGGTGCGTGGCTGTAATTTATGCCGGTCTCGGTCGCTTTTCAAGAAGGGGGAGGGGACTTGGCGAAGATCGCCTGCTCCCGGCCGTAGCTGACCCCATGGGCGTAACCCCTGCCTTACCCCTTCCGAAGAATCTTTTCCCTCAGCTACCCGCAGGCCAGCTGCCACCTTCTTGGAGAAGGACCACACCTGTGCTTATTCCTCGCTTTGGAGGAGAGGTGAGCTGAAAAACCGACCAGCTTTCCCAAAGCTGTTAACCAGCCCTCCTGTCCCAGAATTGGCCAGAAAGTGCTGCTTTCACCTGCCGATTGCGCTGGCCACATCCATCCCCCCACCCACCCTTGCAAGTTGTCTACAGATGTATCGGGATTTTTTTCTTGCCTCTGGACCTGCAGCTCACAACCAGCAACTAACTGCTGGGTTTAGACAGAAAGAAGTGATCTCCTTGGGTTTAGTGTGCGTTCTTCGTTCCCCAGTGGGTCTTACGATGGAATCTGCCACCTCTATTCTTTTGCTAAGAGCTTAGTCTAGAATCTGGCCTGAGTAACCAGTTTCTGGCTCTCTTTCTCTGGGCCCCACCCTGGCCCCTCTTGGTTCTCCGGAGCCAAATACGCCTCCCAAGCAGAAGGCACACCCTGCCCTAAATCTAACCATTCCAAAAGGGAGGAGGAAACAGTGGAAGAGAAGGGACCCAGGGGTCTTCTTTCTGTCCTGAGTATCCCCAACAGCAGTTTCCTCTTCAACCCTCCAGCATTTATAATCTCTTTATTCTTCTTATTAGCTGCTACCCATTTTTGCCTGTAGTCCTATGATAGATATTTAGGTGGGGATGGAGGTGTGGAAAAAGAGATGTCACCCCTTTTCCCTCGTGTGAGACATTTTCATTCTCAGTCTTTCCATTTTTGAGATGCTTAACAATTAAAATATGTAAATATGTTTGCACGCTTATTTGAACTTGTTTTCTTGCTGGCTAATGAATAGCTGGGACTCAAAAAGGAGGGGGAGAAAGCGATGAGAGGTGTACATTCTCCCTTAGGTCCCCTTTATGAGCATCCCCCAGAGTTGCTGGAGGAGACCCTTCAATGAAAGCCAGCAGTCTCCCTTCCATGACATCACCACCTAAGCCCTTCCAACTTTAGCTTCAGAACAGGAAGAAGGCTCAAAATAGAACTACCTTAGGAATCCAGCTCCTTTTAGAAGATCAACTTTTAAGTCAGCTGCAGGAGAAACACTGAACTTTGACACGCAGAGAGAAAGCTGCAGTGTTTGTAATTGGTTCCTTTGGGGAAGGGTCTGGCGATACTTTCCATGTGTATTCAGAAAAGCTTTTCCCAAGATAAGTTGAGTACCTAAGCCGATGAATGATTAATTGAATAGTTTGAGATTCATTTATTGAATTATTCATGTGTTTCAGTATGTCAACAGTAACAAGTACTTTTTGGAATGAATTAAAGAGGGGCTCCTAGAATGTGTTTCAGGGATTTTACTGGAGAGAGAGGAGGTTGGTGGGGGGTAGGAGGGAACACTTGAAGGAAAGGAATCTGAGGATGCAGTGACAGCTGCGGTGAGTATGGAAGTTGAGAGGCTTACTATAAACAAGGCCTGTAACTTTTACAGGGTGACTAATATCCTGGACAAAGAAATAATGATGGCAGGATTTTCCACCTTTACCTTGAAAGTTAACTTAGTATCTTTGAATCATGATGTTTCCATTTTTATTTTTCCCTGAATTCTCAGAGCTGAAAGAGTTGTTCATTCTTTAGAAGGGGCTTCTTAATAAGTGATCATCACTGGCGTATTAACAACTTAAAGATTAGGAGGGCAGAAAATACCTGACATCATTTGAGTAACCAGTGAGTGCTGTAGAGTGACTTGCTGGGTGAAGGGTTCTGATTTTAAAAAATCCAGGTGACAGGATCTTCTGTAACTGTATTAGTACAGTAGCCACTAGCTACGTGTGGCTGTCAAGCACCTGAAATCTGGCTAGGGTGATAAGGAACTGGTTTTTAAATTAAAAATTGGTGTTCAGTTTTTTGGAAAAGTTCATTATGTTTGGAAGTTGGGCGTATGTGTCTACTTTTTAAGCTGTGAATTTTATGAAATCTACAGATTATTTCTGATGAAATTTTAGTGTTTGAATTGAGATGTGTTAAGTGTAAATATGCCCTGGATTTCTAAGACTTAGTACAAAAAAGTAAAATGTCTCATTAATAATGTTTATATCGTTTACATGTTCCAATGAAAATACTTTGGGTGTATTGTGTTAAGAGAATATGTTGTTAATGTCATTTAACCTGTTTATATTTTAGTTTTTTTTTTTTTAATATGACTACTGGAGTATCTAAGGTTGCAAACATGACTTGCTTTTTGCTTATCTGGGACAGCACTGGTCCATGGTATCACTCCTTTTTTTCTTGGTTTTAATTTCCAAAGAGGTGACTGCAGGAAATACAGTTATTTCATGTTAGTCAACCATTTACTTTGCCCTGCTATTTTTCATGTGGATTTGGGGACCCCCAAGAGTACTATTATAGTACAAGAAAGTGTTAAATAGTACAAGTACAGTATAATAGTGGCGGCCCTGCAGATTTCTCTGCGGGAGGCATGCCCCGCTCAGGAAGGTCGGTAAAAATGTCCAGGGTATTGGAAGCGCTGGTTAGGGGTATCATGAGAAAATGTAGAGACCCACATATTGGGCCAGACCTGCTTTTGTAAAAGGTTTCTGGGAATACAAAACTATACCAGGGAAGCGTGTGTGGCACTCGGTGCTACAGTTGTGACACCTGGTGACATCTTAGTGATGCCACGCACTTTTTTAAAATTTTCTCTTTCTCTGCTTTTACTTTCTGCCCCCGCATCATAGCTCCACTGGTGGGAATCAAGCTCACAAAGTTGCTGACCCCTTTTCTCAAAAAAAGTATAATGTTGACCTGAATGGAATGTTGATATCTTTGGAGTTTGGTTTTATCTATTGAGGTTCAGTAAAGACACTGGAAGGGACTTGGGCGTTTAGTACTATCCCCTCATTTTACAGATGACAAACTTTCAAGTACCTTGCCTGTTGACATATAGACCGAGGAGTTCAGTATATACTTTTGTTGATAACCTATTTAGAGAATCCCTGAAAAATGAAGAAGTTTGTCCATGAATCAGTCAAGTATTTGTTGAGCTTGCACTTTGTGGGAAGGACTGTGATTAATTTTGTGAAGGGACATGAAGAGAACAGTCTCTGACTTCAGGAACAGGACGGTAGACTTGAGGAAATCAGATGTAAACAGAACCAAAGTAAATCACAGTTTAAGATCCAGCACATCATAATGAGTGCAGTACCCCTGTGTCACAAGTAGAAACGTGTTCCTTTTCCGTGTGTTACAAGTAGAAATGTGTTCCTTTTCCAGATGTAGGAATAGAAGCTCTGAGTGGTGGACTCTGCAGGAGAGGACTGTGCTTGTGTTTCCGCACCAGCCCAAGGCTCTAGAAGTGGAGGTCAGTGCCTGCCTTTGGTATGGCCCCCCTTCAGCTGTCAGTTACGGGAATTTGAGAAGTAAGACCCAGCATTGCTAAATGCAGTGCTGAATCTGCTAAATCACAGATTAATAGAAGATGACCAGAGTTTTTAGAGATGGTTAGCTAGGGGTGGATCATGTTGAAGTTAGCTGGTATATTTCTAACTAGTTATTCTAAAAAAATACGATAACAAAGGTGAAATGAAGGAAAGCTGACTTGTGAGCAGACTGAAATCCAAAATCTGGGGCAAAAATTAAATCTTAAGCAAAATCCAAAAGTGAATTAAGTTGATAGTTGGACTACAAGTGTGTATGCTGAGTACATGTGTAAAGGGGAAAGACCCATAGAATAGAATACTATATTCTATCAAACATTAAGCAGGATGGTCCAGCTGCTTATAGATTCTTAGTCTCCTGGAGCTTTGGGGGCTAAAATCCCTATCATTTCATTCCTCTTTCTGTCTCAACATTACCGAATATAGAGCTTCTGTGTTAGCTTTTTTCTACGTGACCTGCTGAGGTTATGGAGCGTGACTGTTTGGAGTCCAGTGCTTGGAATGGCTAAAACAATGTCACCCCCTCTGTAATTAGTCCCAGTTAATGCTTCTCTGTGAGAATTGGGGCTGACTTGGCACCAGGCAGTTGTCCTTGGCTTTTCCTTGACGTTTTAGCTGATTTATTTCTCCTAAAGAAAGAAAAAAAAATATGTAGCCTCCTCATTCCAGGTTTCCTACTAATCTTGACACCACTTTAGTTTTTAAACACTCTTAACAGCAGAGCTTTGCCATGAAACACAAATATACGTTCTCTCTCCTCCAGACAAAGCAGTAGTTGACGTTTGGCATCTTCTGTTGACAGTACATTTTTACATCTTGACAGTTGGGTCAAATTTGCACATTTTGTAATGTCACCAAGTTGGATGGTAGTTTTCAAGTTGGGGAAGGAAAACAATCAGTAAAAGACGGGTGGATTTAAATTAAGCAACCTATTTGAACTATTTTAGTTTTTAAGTATTGTCAAATATTTTGCATGCCAGCAGCTCGTTTCATGGTACTTTCACTTATTTAATATATAATCAGATACTTAAAAGTTCAAAATCATCGTGTTTTCATTTTCATTCCGTTGATATGAGACATGACATATTTTTTGTGTTCCGTGAGGTCTAAAACCGTGTTTTTAGTATACCAGTTTGCCAGTAGTACTTTCTAGATGGTAATGGTGCATTCATCATGAAGAAATTGTTCTCAGTTGTATCATTTTCAGCATAGAAGAACTGAGTTTAAAACCAGGTTGATCTTCGGGGGAACGCGTTTTACTTTTCCTTTCTCCCTCTTACTGTGCAGTAAACTTCTGTACTGTAACATGAGCACCTGCCATCACTTGTTTTAAAATTAAAATAATTCAATTTTTTAAAAGAAGTATCTATTGACAAATGTTTTTGGTAGATTTAGCTTTTTTAAATGCACATGTAGAAGAAATAACTTCCAAGAGAAATAAAACATTTTTAAATGTTTATTAGTATTTATAAAATACAATTTTGAAAACTCATACTTTTGCTTCCTTGAAACTGCTTTAGAATTATTCTGAGAAAATATTAATTTAATGATTCACAGTTTAATGGTAGTTTGCTTTTTATTATTATTTGATCCCTTGGCTCCCTGCTGTATCCCTGCCCCTTCCACCCAATTTAGGTGAAAAAGAAATGAGAGGAAAAATAAGGAAATAGGAAATACTCTTTACTTTTTGCACCAAAAATCTTTAGTTGTCTAATTTTTGGTCATGACTAATAGAGTGAATTTCAACTTTGCAGTCCGTTATAGACTTTTAAGTTCATACTTGTCGACTTCATATTTAGATGTTCAGTTGCACTACCACTCTGTTTGCAAAGAATGGTCCAGTAACTACTAAGTATATCAGAGTTATTTGTGCGTTCCCATCTTTACCTACCCTCCAGTATCTCAGAGGAAGTATTCATGTTTTCCAAAGCCGACAGCACCAGAACTGTGGCTGGGAAATATTAGGTGGTAATCTTTTTATCTTCTTTGATGTATCAGCTATCTAAAATTTTATTCTCAAATAATCACAATATTTTTGTTCATGTAACAGATATTTATAATTTGGGTGAAAATATGCAACTATTTCCAGTAACCTTAGGGTAAGGGAATCCAGGTTTTTTTTTTTAATCTTCGTTGCCCTCTCCTGTTTCAACTCTGTATTGCGTCAGCTGGCTAAGACCTAGGCAATGACTTCTTTAACTTTTAGATATTTCTGCACTTTAGAGAGTTGTTTTAATTTGTATGCAGGTGGATTATTTCATTGGATATTCCTTTTCTGAAAATATAGTCAGTTTCATAGTGTATAAAGTTAACAGTTGAACTGGCTCACTGTACTCTACTATTTTCTGACCTCTGCTGATCTAAAGAGTTGATTCATCTCTTTGACTTATTTGAAGTACAGTGCTGATATCTAATTTGCATATAATGGAGTCTTTGAAACCGAGCAAATGCCTAATTGAAAACACAGTTATTTTTCAAACATCTGTCAAGTTCCACTCATAGTGAAATAACTTGAGAACTTAATGACTGACATGGAAAAAAAATGAGTGAATCATGGCTTTAATGAGTTGACTATTCTGAAGCTTGAATTCCAGTTTGAGAATCTTTTTGTACTTCTTATTAAAAATACATCATCCCTGAAGATGACTTCAGGGTACGTCTTAAAGGTAATAGGTAGTTTCAAAGCAAGTGATGTGTATATGTTGATTTTTTTAGAAGGCATTCCAAAGGATGTTAGCAATCTTTCACCATAACTGTAGAATTGACATTAACTATAGTGAAAAACACCCTGTAGGTGTGATATAAATATGTAATCATTAGTGTCATCAATTTGAGTACATTCTTAGCACTCAAAGCAAGAACAATAGAAGTCTTTCTGCGGGAGGGGGTGGGGGGCTGATGCGTATTTCTTCTTAAATCATAAACTCCCACAAGCTCCTGCTTCATGACCTGAGACACTGAGAAAACTAAAAATTTTAACCTGAAAGTAGACGTTTTCAGAATCTTTCTGTTTGCGTAAATTGTGTAAACTGAACACCCACTTGATGGAGTTGAATGGCTGGGTTAGGGCAGAGAAAAAAGCACCAGCTTCCATCGTTTGACATGGGTTTGAACTCAGGTTCAGTGTAACCAGTGGTGTGATCAGGTAAATCACCTAACCTCTCTTCAGTTTTCGGGTTTTTTTTTTTCTTTTTTTCTTTTTTGGCTTTCTTGCACAGCATGTGAGATCTTAAGTTTCCTGACTGAGGATTGAACCTGTGCTCCCTGCAATGAATGTGCCCATTCTTAACTACTTGACTGCTAGGGGAGTCCCTAACCTCTCTTAGGTTTTTATTCTCTTTCTGTAAAATGGTGTAATGAAGTCTAACCTATTCCAGAATCCTTTTGTGATGAATTAATGAGTGATTCATTGACAATCCCATAGGGTTCTTGTGAAAACCAAAGCAGAATGCACATAGAAAATTACTGCATGTTCAATAGATGTGAAGTATTATTGCCATGTTGGATTATGAGCACTTTGAGGGTAAGGACTGTTTCTTATTTACCTTCAATTCCTGGACATCCAGAAGATGTCTGGAAACATAGTAGACCTTCAGTAAGTTTTTATTGCATGAATGATTGAGGTCAGGAAAATGGAATCAGTGAATCCATGCTCAGTAGAGGTAACGCTGTCACATAGAGCCAGAAAGCATGTTTGATGTATTCGTGGTTGTTCATTATTAATATGTATAAATCACATGTTCATCATTCATCTTAATATAATTTAGCCGGCCCTTTTACTATTTCAGCCTCACCAGTTACTGGGCTGTGACCCTGTTTTTTCTTCTGCTTCCCCACCTTCCAGAAGGGGATCTTTTAGTCCTTCACTTCCTGGGGAGCCTTCAGAGGGAGTCCTGCAGCCACCCGGAAAGGATGCTGCCGGCCGACGCAGAGACTGACAGGCTGCCCTGGCTCAGTTATCACAGTGCTGATGCTGTCCATTCTAAAGGTACAGTACTGTGATAACTGAAGGATGGCAGCCATCTTGCCTTCCATCAGAAGAGCCGCGCCGTGCCTGGGGAGGAAGACAGAAGACGAAGGATGGCCTGTGAAACAGTGGCGGGACCCAGAAGCCCGCTACCCTGTCCCTGCATTGGTCCTTCCCTAGAGCCAGGGGGTAGTCCATCTGTCTTTGCCTTGTTTCATGATACGAGGCTGAGGAGGAGTTGGGTAGTAGTCTGTTCTGTGGTACTGATTGGACACATCATTAAGATCTCTGGAACATTTAAGAGACTGATGCTAGGTAAGTGCTGAGTGTGGATTAGTATCAGAGACATTTGTGCCACTTTTATAAACATAAAAAGTTACCTAATCAAATTAGCTTGATGTCGTCAGTATTGGATGTTCAAAATGAAATTTAGCTTAAACGGAGAAAAAAGTCCTACGTGTTGAACGGTATTCACATTATAGCATGAATAAAATCCCATCTTTGTCTTTAAGGAATTTTTAAGATCTAGTCTAATTCAGAAAATACGTGTTGAACGCGCATGTTATGGCTGCTGTCACCTTTGCGTTTGTGGGCGTGTGTGCTCAGTCATGCCTGACTCTCTGCAACCCTTTGGACTGTAGCCTGCTAGGCTCCTCTGACCATGGAATTTTCCAGGCAAAAGTACTGGAGTTGCCATTTCCTACTTCAGAGGAATCTTCCTGACCCAGGGATCAAACTCCTGTCTCCTGCCAATCTCTTGTATTGGCAGGTGGATTCTTTACCACTGAGCCACCTGGGAAGCCTCTGCTGTCATCTTTACATGAAAATAAAATGTAAATAATTTTACTTATATCAAATAATTAAGGAGTACCCTGCAGTGTCATCTAGAATATGTCAGTTTCAGGGCTGTGAAGGTCTGAATATCAGCCCAGCGTCAGGTGGGCACAAAAGACTAGGACATTGAACAGAGCTCACATCTTCAGCCTGGATCCTGGAGTACTTCTGGGGTGAGAGGTGGGGTTATTGGAGAACCTAGATTTTCTCATATCCCTCCTCCCTGAAGACTCTCAAGGAAGCTGTACACGTGGAACAGCAGCAGACAAGGATCAGAGTACATGACCTGATTATGTGTTAGTTACGTCATAGTCTGTTGCAAGGCTCAGGTAATTTCATGTAGTTTAGCTTCAGTGCCCTAAACAGAAACCTCTTAATATCTTCCTAGGCTCACATCTGTACCTGTTAACCTTCCCACTCCGTGGATAACTGCCTAGTATAGAAACTAAAGCAGTGGGCAAAGAGAGAATATAGAGTCTGCTGAGGTTAAGACCTGCCACCACAGGTCAAGAAGAGCCAGGGAAGGAAAAATTATATATGTGACCCTTTAATGTACAGAAACTACCCAGTATGCAGCATAGCCAAGTTGATGTCTTAAGCCTGTTTTATTATCAAGTCCTTCAGTGGGACAGAGGCTAGAAGAAAGGTGACTGGGAGCGAGTAGAGAGGCCTAAGAGCTTCCATTTCCTGCCCACCCTACAGTCAGACATTCCTGGTCACCATGTTCCTTTGCTGGTCCACACAGTCCTCTGACCCTCCTCTTCCCCAACCAAAGGCGCTGTTTTTGGAGGAACCCCTTGAGCCACACCTGATTGACCCTGAATTGCTTTCCATGTGGCATTGACCACCGTCTGACCCTCGACCTCCACGTCTGCATACACTCAGGGTTTCTTCAGACTGCACACTGCGGTTTTGATTAGTTACAGGGAGGGACAGTTCTGCCCGATTGTGTGTTATACTACCAGTTCTGAAATTCCTTGGAGTGTCCTGCTCCCTTAAACAGAAAAGGAATTTCTGACAGAAACCCTGGAAGAACTTCTAAGAAAGGAAAGTTCTGGGATTGGTGAATTCTCAAGTAACAAAGCACTCCCAATTTATAGTGTTATAGCAGGTGGAAAAAAATGCTTCAGGGAGTGATGTGTTGTGCAATCATTGGCCTTAGTGGGGATTTCACCACCTTCCTTGATCTTCCTGTTTTCCCATTACTGGTTTTAGAAAAATTCAGATTTTATACTTAGCGGACCTTGACCCCAGGGTCCACACCCATGGGCTGTTATGGAGCTGAGTGTTGGGTGTAGTTTGGAATCACTCCTGCATTTCTACAGACTGAACCTTACTGGGTCCTATTTCCTGTCAACAGGAAAGCCTGAGCTCAGCCTGAGATGTGAACTACAGAGGGCCTACCCGAGAAGTCCTTGGCATTTAGGGGCAGTTCATAGATGCAGGGTGTTCCCAACAGGTTAGGCAAGAAGTGATGCAAGAGAAGTCTAATGGTGTTTTTCTGCTGCTTTATTTGAAACATAGATACAAAGTGTGTTTGGTTGGTGTTTTCATTGTATTCTTCAGTTGAGGTGTGAGAATGGGAACCCTGGAATTACACATAGAAGTAGCGTATGATGCAGCATTTCTGCTTCCAGTTATGCACCCAAATGAACGGAATCAGACATTTTTGCACCTGTGTTCACAGCAGCATGCACAATCGCCAAAAGGTAGAGGCAACCCAAGTGTTTGTTGACGAACATATGGATAAGTAAAATGTGTGTATGTACAACAGAATATTATTCAGTGTTATTAAGGAAGGAGGTTCTGACACTTACAACATGGGTGAGCCTTGATGGTAGCTACGTGAAATGAGCCAGACCCCGAAGGACAAATAGGGTATGGCTCTTCTTACATGAGATTCCTAGAGCAGTCAGATTCATAAAGCCAGGGAAATGATGGTTGCCTGGGGCTGGAGGAAGGGGCAAATGGGAAATTTATGTTTAACGGAGTTACTGGGGAAAATGAAGAAATTCTGAGATGAATGGTGGTGGTTGCACAATGTGAATGCACTTATTAATACTACAGAACTGTACACATTAAAATGGCTAAAATGGTAAATTTGATGTCAGTTTTACCACCACCACCAAAAAAAAAAAAAAAAGCCTACGTAATAGCACTGTTGCAGCCAGTGACAGGACTGAGTTGATTGCTTTCTTCTTTAGACAGTCTTCAGTGTGAAGATAATTGCTGTTTCAAATAAGCAATTAAAATGTAATTCCCATGTCTCTATGCATTTAAAGTTCTCTAATCTGTAGATTGTTAGACATATTTCCAGAGTTTCTGACATAGCATAGCTTTAAAATTTTGTAAAATATAAAGAAAAGGAAGTATAACAGAGTGCTGAAAGCAGAGTGAGAAAAAGGCCTCAGCAAGTAGGCAGATGAGGCTGCACCTCTTGCTGGCTTTTATGTCTTTTCTGGTGAAATTGAGCAACTCACCACACCTTTTCTTTTTTCTCTTTTTTACATTTCAGTTCTTTTCAGTTGAGTTTAGTTCAGTCGCTCAGTCGTGTCCGACTCTTTGCACCCCATGAATCGCAGCACGCCAGGCCTCCCTGTCCATCACCAACTCCCGGAGTTCACCCAGACTCACGAAAATATACTTATTGAAATGAAATTCATATGCCATAAAATCCACCATTAAAGTATACAATGAAGTGGTTTTTAGTATATTCATAAATTCATATAACCATTGTCACTGTCTACTTCAGATCACTTTTTTAAATTTAATTATAGGAGGATAATTATAACAATGTGACGGTTTTTGCCATACATCAACATGAATTGGTCATAGGTATACATGCGTCACCGCCCCCCCCCATCCTGAACCCCTTCCAGTTCCCTCTGCACCCTATCCCTCTGGATTGTCCCAGACCACCAGCTTTGGGTACTTTGCTTCATGCATCGAACTTGCACTAGTCATGTATGTTACATATGTTAATGTACATGTTTCAGTGCTATTCTCTCATCCCACCCTCGTCTTCTCCCACTGAGTCCAAAAGTCTGTTCTCTACATCTCTCTCTCCTTTATTGCCCTGCATGTAGGATCATCAGTATCATCTTTGCAAATTCCATATATATGCATTAATACACAGTATTTATCTTTCTGACCTACTTCACTCTGTATAATAGGCTTCAGGTTCATCTACCTCATTAGAACTGACTCAGATGCGTTCCTTTTTATAACTGAGTAATGTTCCATTGTGTATATATACCACAACCTATCCATTCATCTGCCAACGGACATCCAGGTTGCTTCCATGTCCTAGCTATTGTAAATAATGCTGCAGTGAACACTGGGGTACACGTGTCTCTCTAAAGTCTGGTTTCCTCACGGTGTACGCCCAGCAGTGGCATTCACCGGATCTTTCTGTGCTCCAGTTGCCTCAGTTGTCTCCTGCTTTGGAGTCATGGTAAAGATGAAATTTTATGTGTGTGTTTATAGTTTGTATTGTATGCATTTTGTGTGTGTGTGTATGATTATTTTGATGACCAAAGAAACATTTAGGCATTATTTCTTATTCTCAAGATGTAGAAGTAGTGTCTGAAAAGAATAGAGTTAATATTTTAAAATAAAGTTTTAATAAAATCCTAACTGGACTTGTCATTCAGCTCTTCTTAGCCTGATTAAAAGGAGCATTCTATAGCTTGCTTTCCATCATGAAATATTTTTCCTATTTGTTATTATGTGTTTAAATTTGAAAATAAGAGAAGTAAAATCATAAGAGACTAAAAGTAGACAGTAAAACCCTTCCCTAAGTGATTGCATGTGTTATTAGCCATCAGTAAAAGGCATCATTTGTGGACTGCATCCACATCCTCACAAAGCTCTCACTTGGATTCATGCTCTGGAAATCAGATTTTGATGGTAAGAATGGCCTCCACCAGATCCAGTGTAGACCCCAACCCTTGATTATATCATCCAAAGTTGGAGCAGAGAGTTAGCTCTTACCTCTGCCATGCCAATTTCAGGTATTTTGCTGTGCCTCATATAATCCATTCTGAGCTTCTCTGAATAACCAACCAACTGTAAAGGCACCGCACATCTGTTGTACTACCATTAAACTGACTTCTTCCAAATCAATTGTTTATTGAGGCAGCAAGATTCTTGTGTTATATTTCATGCAGAGTTTTTTCCCCCCTAAAAATTGCTCCCTTATAACACTGGATTCATATTTACAGTTAATCCTCGCCAAAGAGTTGATTTTCACCATTACCGTAAGAGTCTTTTACTACACAGGTTTTTAAATCAGCATGAACAGGAGTAATAGAGACATCAAAAACCACTTTGTTTTATTCTTCCATATGCAAAACATGATGTGAAGATTCTTGTCGGGAGGGAACGCCAAGTATGAGAGTGTGTGCCTGGAACATTCTCCACTGGAGTTTCTTATACTTAAATTGGTTGAAGGGGGTTTGTATTGTAATGAATGCCCCTAATGTAATATATATTGAAACAATTCACATAATTGAAATGGATTAAAGTAAGCTGATGATGCCTTGTTTTATGCATTTGGACTGTTACTGTATTTTTATTTTTCATGAGATTATGAGGAGATGGATAGTGATGCTGAAAAGTGGGAAGCTGTAGAGGACAGATCCAGTGTGGTGAGAAATTCATTTTCATTTTCTGCCAGTCTCTTTGTAAATGAAATTCCAGACATATTATTTAGACTCCCATTGCTTGCTTTTTTCCCCCCCACTTTGAGTATCTTTGGACCAGGAGTATCTTAGGGTCAGTGGGGGTACCGCCTAGAACACTTTGCTGAGAAGACTTTAGAGGCCACAACTGGGTTCCATAGAAAAGAAAGTGAAAGCCACTCAGTCATGTCCAACTCTTTGCAACCCCATGGACTCCATACAGTCCATGGAATTCTCCAGGCCAGAATACTGGAGTGGGTAGCCTATCCCTTCTCCAATGGATCTTCCCAACCCAGGAATCGAACCAGGGTCTCCTGCATTGCAGGCAGATTCTTTACCAACTGAGCTATCAGGGAAGCCCCAAGCCCCAAGGTTCCACAGAAAGGGATGCTATAACCACCTGTCACGTCTACCTGTGGTCTGCTCTCAGTGTCTGTCATCGGCATCAGACTGAGATGCAGGGGTACATTGCTGACACCTTTCCAGCTATCACAGTATTTTTAATACAGAGGTTTAGATCCTCTGGGAAGGCAGACATTCTCAAAGTTAGATTGATAGACTAGATTTCTGGGAAGTTATGTCATTGGGAATATAAACACCCTTTATATGGGGAGGGCTTCATGGGCATCTAATTAGCATGTCTACTACATAATGTATAGAATTATGTCAACATAAATCTTCCTCATTTTTTATCATTCACTGGTTCCTGCAAAATTAATACTATAAAATTTGCCACATTTTAGTAAATGCATTTTAAGCAGTCTTGTATGGTTTATATATGTAGAACTTTGTGCAAGTAATTAGGTCTAATAGGCTAGAAGAGGACTTCCTTTTTTTAAAGTTGTCAGGATTATTTGCTTAGGATGAGTCAGTGTATGTTGAATGTGCATATACCAAGGCTCCAGTTTCATCCGGATTCAAATCTTCAAAGTAAAAGAGTTCTCCACTTTTCATATTTGAAGAACCTGAGGAAGCTCACAGAAGATCTTCAGCACACAAAGCTAGTAAGTGGTAGAGTAGGGGTATGAATCTAGAACAAAACTGTGAGAAACTAAGCTAATAGATATTAATCCTACCTTCTTTGCTCGAGTGTAGATTAGTAAATGAGCCTTTGAAAAGGAAGCCAGCATATGTCACAGCACCTTCCCCCATCCACTATGGCTGCTGTTACCTATAATTACCTCTAAAAAAAATTTGATCATGACATGTTTTAAATTCCTCCAGTGGCTTCCTTGATGCTGTTGAAATCAAGACTGTTGGCCTTAGCAAGCTCCGTTACTGAAGATTCCTATTGGAAGGGAATGCCAAGTATGAGAGTGTGTGCCTGGAACATTCTCAGCTTGAATTCCTTATATATAAATTGGTTTCCACCTACCTCTCTGGTCCCATGTCTTGTACCCAGTTGACTGGCCCATCCTTTGTCTGGGGAATCGCTTCTTTCCACCCGTGGTACATTTCCTTCTGCCTGAGGCACCCTTACCATTCACTTCACCTGGTTATCTTTTGTCCTTTAGTCTCTGATTAGTTAATTCCTCAGAGAACCCTTCCTGACAGTCCCATCTGTGTCCAGTCCTGTGGCACTCTGTATGTTTCTTTCAGTGTACTTGTTAGAGCTGAACTACATAAATGCACGTGTGGGGTATGTGTGTGTGTGTGTGTAACATGTCATTAGATTGTGAGTTCCTTGAGGGCAGGGACCATGGCTGTATCTATTGCTGTGTTCACAGTGCCTGGCCCAGAACCTGCTATGTGACTCAGTAGAAACCTAACGTGGTATGATTTGCCAAGTGGGGTCCTTCCTGTTTTCTAAGAGTGAGTGAGAAGAGTCCACAGTTAAAAAGGTGTTTAAAATCCCCACTTTTCTGTGAACAGAGAACTGCAGCTCTGTGACAAGCATTTTTCTGTGAAACTTTAAGGTGCCATTTGACAGAAGCGGCTCTCAGATGGCCCTGATCGCTCACACCCATCCCTGTAAACAGAGGACCAGGAGCGGGAGAGAGCCTCGTTCAGAGCAGAGTTGCCCTTGGAGCTCATCTTTTGTCTGAAAGTTGGTGAGCCACCAGCTGTGCCATAAAGAGCTCCCCACACCCAGACTCTGCAAAGCTGAGAGAAGGGGTGGGGGGAGGAGGAGGAAAGGAGAGATGCAAACTGGATGGCACAAGGGTGTGAATTTCTTGGACTCCATGATCAGTGCACGTGAGTCTGTTGTGGCTGGGAAGACCTCTGGTGATCCAGGGGTTAAGAATCTGCCTTTCAATGCAAGGGATGTGGGTTTCAGTCCCTTGTCAGGGAACTAGGATCCCACATCTGTAGGGCAACTGACCCTGAGCACCATAACTAGAGAAACCTGCATGCTGCAACTAGAGAAGGCCCTTACACCGTAGTGAAAATCCAGCGCAACCAAAATAAAGAAGGCAGCTTGGGACTTACGTTTTCTGGCTAGTGCCCTGCAGGAGAGCCACCCCCACATCCTATGAGTGGGTCCCAGGAGTGAACCAGGCTGTGGATGGTATCCCAAAGGATAAGCCTCTGGCCAGTCAGAAAACCCACCCCCAGCAAGGTGGGGTGGTCCATGTGGGAACCCTTTCTGAAACTTCTGAGCCCCATTTGATGCAGAGCTTATTGGAAAGATGTCATTTGAGCAGAACCTGCTCTCAGGTTCACTGTCAGGAGTCATGAAAGGAACCAACCAAGAAAGGAAGCTCAAGGAGACGAGGTGAGGCCGGGGATGGGAAGGTAGTGGGCTGACTCTTCCAGCCCACCCCCTGGAGCTTTAGGCCTCCCCTTAGCTGGAGAAGGTACAGAGCTTTGTACTGATTATTGAAATCCTCATCAAAATGAAATGCTTGGTGGCTCAACTTGGTAAGAGGTTACTTTGAGGCCCTTACTACTCACAAGGAAGGGGGAGGTTTTCAGAGCACAGAAGTGGAAGATAACTGGACATAAAAGTTTCATGTTCACTGATTTGAAAATCAAAATAGTTAAAATTATTCATTAAAAGGATGAAAGGGCTATAAAGTGCCCCTTTAGATAGAAGTTTGCGTGTTGATATTTCTTTCCCTAATAAGCCCCCTCACTGCCACTTATACCATGTTGAAGGAGTTGGGAATATTAGTTCAGTCCTAACACTTCCAACAGCCTGTTAGCTCCCACTACTGTCTCCTCTCTCTTCTCCAAAAAGCAGAATCCAGTAAGGACATTTCCCAGTAACCCACCTCCTAGCACATTTGCCTGAAGGTGCCGTGCATGAGGGTAGATGGAAGTTAACTCCGTGTTACCAGTATGTTAAGTAATTACCCAGTGGTATGAGTCCACATCTTTGATCGTTCTTCTTTGTGCCTGATAGATTGACTAAGAATATCTCAGTGCAGAACCAGCTGGCTTAAAAAACAAAAACTTGCAGATGCACCTGCCTTTAAGCGTACTCATCCTACCTATAGACCAAGTCATAGACTGACAGGGACCTTCTTCCTAGTTGTTAGCCCAATCAGTGTACTGTTGAGGATAGGAACCCAGGAGCTCATTTACTCCACCATTTTTCAAACACCGTGGGTTTGAAATCGATTAAATGTGTGTTGATGCTGCTGCTGCTAAGTTGCTTCAGTCGTGTCTGACTCTGTGCGACCCCATAGACAGCAGCCCACCAGGCTCCCCTGTCCCTGGGAGTCTCCAGGCAAGAACACTGGAGTGGGTTGCCATTTCCTTCTCCAGTGCATGAAAGTGAAAGTGAAGTCGCTCAGTCATGTCTGACTCTTCGAGACCCCATGGACTGCAGCCAACCAGGCTCCTTGGTCCATGGGATTTTCCAGGCAAGAGTACTGGAGAAATGTGTGTTGACCAGCATTTAAAAAATAAAACGAGGGACTTCCCTAGTTGTTCAGTGGTTAATACTTTGCCTTCCAGTGCAGCGGATACAAGTTTGATTCCTGGTCAGAGAGCTAAGGTCCCACATGCCTCGAGGCCAAAAAGCACATAACAAACAATGTTGTAACAAATTCAATAAAGATTTTTAAAATCTTTAAAAATTATTTAAAATCAATAAATATAAAACAATAGAAAATAGCAGTGCATAGCTTGTGGTAAAGTAATATTACTCCATGAAACCTTGCCGTTGCCTGCTTCAGTGTATGTTTGTGAGTGTGGAGGGGTGTTGTTCCGTCACTAAGTCGTGTCTGACTCTGCGACCCCATGGACAGTAGCCCACCAGGCTTCTCTGTCCATGGAGTTTCCAGGCAAGAATATTGGAGTGAGTTGCTGTTTCCTTCTCTATGGGATCTTCTTGGACCAGGGATTGAGCCTGGGTCTCCTGCATTGGCAGGCAGATTCTTTACCACTGAGCCACCTGGGAAGCCCTTATGAGTGTGTACTGGGACCCCAATTTTTTTTTCTATCTGGGTTTCAGTTCAGTTCATAAGTTGTTGGTCAAGATGTGAGATTCTAGATCATCTCACTATGTATTGCAAATTTTGGAAACTAAAGCCCAGAATGGTGAAGACACTTGTCCAGGGTCAGTAGGAAAAGAGGAGGAATTCGAATGTGCATCTCAGTCTCTTGGGTAATGTTTCCCCTTCTTCTCACCAGCCTAGAGAGAATAGCGAAAGTAATAGCTAATATTCAGTGAGCAATTACTATGTGCCAACCACTGTGTTAAATACATCATCTTATTTCATAGGGAAAAGGGGTTGGTTGGTATTGTGTTTTGTTTCAAGTAAATGTTCATGGTTGAACAGTGACTAGACCAGATACAGAAATGGTGAGTTAACATTTAAAGTTTTTATAGCAATTTGACAGAGTAACTTTAGGTCTGATTACTCTAGTAATAAAAGCATTGGCTTGCATTTTATGTCTTTAATAAACAATTTTCTAGCAATTCATTTTCATTGTGTTTTATGAAAGTATTAGTCCATGATGGATTAGAAATAAGGTCAAACGTGGTTCTCCACCATGGATAGTTTGAGAAGCACTGACTTAGACCCAGCCAAGCCAACAAGCTTTGTCCCTTGAGGCATCTGTAGTCATTTTGAAGTGCCAGGTGGTCATAGTTACCTCTGGAAGGGGCAGATTGCTGGACACAAGCCCCCTAACAGCAGAGAGGCGGGTTACTGTGATATCTACAGTTAACGAGGGACTTCGATTCTAGAAACAGCTGCCCTTATCTTGGGGTGACTAGCAGAAAAGGCCCTGTTGTCAATTAATACCCCAAAGCTTTCATTTATTTCAGAACTTGAGGAAGTGGGACTGATGGGGACGCTTTTCCCCTCTGGGAAAGCAGAGAGAGCTCGTTCCTTGTAAAGTTGCCCATGAGAAAAAGTTCAGCACAGAACAAATTAAATTCTCATTTCCCAAGACTCTCCATCAGAGTGGTAACAGCAGAAGGACGGTGCTGCAGCGGTCTCTGGGAAGAGAGGGCCGATTAAAGGGAGCTTGTGGATCTCCTCAACTTGCAGGCTCTGTGGAGGGAGCACACTTCATAAATCCTGATGGACTGATTTTTGGCTACATCCTCAGATTTGTACGAAGAACTGTTTTGAGTGAATCAGTGTGTCTTTGTTTGCATCTTCTGGAATCCTGAAGACTGAGCCAAGGAGTTAGCAAGGCTGAGCCCTGTACTGAGCATTTAATCAGTTGAACACTTCCTTATGTTTCCCTGGTTTGTGCTCATAACAAGTGACCTTCGTCCAACTCCTCGCAACACACGATTGTGGAATGTTCCCTCCTGAGGAACATGCTTTGTTTTTTTCATTGTGAACACACTGAAAATCTCTGAAAATTCAAATGAGTTTGGACAGTGGTAATAATGTAAGCTAACTGTACCTGCTGTGTGCCCAGTATTCTACATATGTATTATGTTCTGCATATGTATTCAGTTAGTGTTTACATGCTAACTGTTCCAACAGCCCTGGTCAAATGGGGGCGGGGGCAGGGGAACTAAGGCTTAGAAAAATGTGGTCACTTACCTGAGTTAACTTGTTCAAGCCTCAGCTTCTGCATCCTTATATTTACTGCAGATTCATATCAGCATCCTTGTACAAGTGAGGCAGTGCTAGAACCCCAAAGTCATAATATTTTCATTGATTCCTTTCTTCTACCTGTAAACACTGTTGGGACCTTTTGGTTTTGATTTTGAATACACATTACCTATTCAATAATTCAGGAGTGGAATGATGCACATGTAATTCTGAGTCCTGAGAATTCAGAAGCCCCCATGGTAATAAAAAGCTAACATTGATTAAAGACTTTCTGCATCACCTGTCCATGCAGTAATTTTTACCCTCATTCTCTTACTTAATCCTTTAACATAAACCACCTCCTTCTCCGTATCCCTATGTCTGCTTTCTTTTGTTTTTTAAATTTTAAAATAAAAAGAAATGTTTTTTAAAATCTCTATTTTATATTGGTGCATAGTTTTTTTTTTAATAACATTTTTGTGGGCTGCAAGGTTTGCAGGATCTTAATACCCCAACCAGAGATCAAACCCAGGCCCCAGGGGAAGCATGGAGTCCTAACCACTAGACCACAGGGAATTCCTGGCTTATTTTCATGTACTGCTTTTGCATAGTCTGCTCACTAGCATACTTCAACTTTCTTTACTTATTGCTACTTCTCCCCCACTAGGATGTAATTTCCATGCAGGCGGTGTGACTCTTGAGCTCAATGATAGAAGTCCCCAGCTAGTAGAACCAGGCTTGGTATATACTGTATATATAGTATGTAGTGCTCAAATACCTGTTTCATGAACAGCCCTTAGAGGTAAATATCACTGTCATCACAAACTGGGTTTTGTGATATTAAATGATGTGCTTAAATTGGAAGCAGTTATTCCTTTTTACTTCAAAATCAGTTTTTAAATGTTAGTGGTAGTAGCTTCCTATCTCTGCTACATTGATGGAATGAAAATTGTAACACACAAAAGAGGAGGTCGGATTGGCTTCCAGTACCCTCCTTAGAGCAGATAAGCGGTGTGTGTTTGTTAAATAGATACATTTGCAGTAGTAACTATAGCTACTGTTAAAGTAAATCAGACATCCTTTTCTTCTACCCTATTGTGCCCCCAAGTTTTATAAAAGAGTGGAGGACAAGCTTTGTCCTTTGATGAATGACTCGCTAACACAAGATGGCTGCTGTTGAAGCCGTTGTGGGCTTCTCATGAGATAGAATTTCAGAGTTGGGAAGGGCCTGGGAGATGTCCTGGCCAGCCTCCCTAGCTCTCCCCTCCAAGACACCAGTTTGTGGACTCAGGTCCTCCTTCACAGGACAGCCTGTTCCATTGATGGACAGATGTATTGTCATTGGATGGCCGCATTGTCAGCAAAGTCTTTGTACTGAGCTGAAGTGAACCTCCAGGTAATTTCTCCCCATTGGTCTGCATTCTGCTTTCCAGGGAATGACAGAATAAATGAAATCATCATTTCACACATCAGCCATGCCATTCAGATAGTAGTTTACTTGTACTCCGCCTTAGGTTTCTCTTGTCCCAGTTTCTCAGACCTTTCTCAGAGCATCCTTCTAGCCATTTCCCCATTGCACTTGCTCCCTTTGGCATGCTCTCTGGCTTTGTTCAGACCCAACTGAATCATGTTCTCCAGTGCTCCACGTGAGGTGTCGGGATGACGTCTGGTGTTTTCTGGCAGCCGCATCACCCAGTTGACTCATTCACACCCCTGAAGTCTTTGAATATGAACTATTGTTGAACTCAAGTGGGAAGAAAGCATTGTACAGATGGGACTAAGAATTTTATTGGTGATTATGAAAAGTAATTGTGATGTCTGTCGATACTCTCTCCACCGTTTCTCTGACACTTCTGCCACACCTAAGACAGTTATAATAAGAACAACTATTCGTTGCATTTGACTGTGCATAAGACACTGTTCTGGGCTTCCCTAGTGGCTCACTGGTAGCGAAACCGCCTGCCATCGAGGAGACTCGGGTTCCATCCCTGGGTCGGGAAGATCCCATGGAGAAGGAAATGACAGCCCACTCTAATATTCTTACCTGGAAAATCCCACAGACAGAGAAGCATGGTGAGTTACACAGTCCATGGGGTTGCAAAAGAGCCAGAGGCAACTCAATGACTAAATAGCAACAACAAGAAGACATGGTGCTAGTCACTTTGCAGATACTTCCTATTTAACTTTCAAAACAGCCATGGTCATAGGTATTATGAAACTCTGTTGCGCTTGACAGAGATTAGGGGAGATTAACATCCTTAGGCTCACATAGCTTGTGATCACATTAGCTCCATTAATTAGCAGAGCATGAATAGGAATCTGTCTGAACCAAATCCCAAACTTGATAAGATACATTTCCAGGAGCTACAAAGAGAGTAGGCTTAGCTAACCAAGGTTCCTAGTTTCTTTCTCTCTGAAAAACATGCGCAGGAAGATATTTTAAAGGGCTTGTGATATCTTCTTCCTGTCTTTTGAAAAAGGAAAAGATCTAAATTATTGTGTTCCTACTCTCTGCCAGCTGTTCCAGATCTGTTTCTTTCAGTCCTTAGGACAATTCTGTGAGGACTGTTGTTACTACTGTTTGTAAACAAATATATTTTTAAATTTAGCTGCATCGTGTCTTTGTTGCAGCATGCAGTTGTGGCTGCTCGGGCTTAGTTACTCTGACATGTGGGATCCTAGGTCCCTCAGAAGAGATTGAATCCGCACACTTGCATTGCAAAGCAATTCTTAACCATTGGACCACCAAGGGAGAGCTTGTTGCTACCATTTGACTGGGGAGCAAACAGACTCAGGATAAAGCTTGGTTATTCATACAGCTCCCTGAGCTCTGAGCCAACATGCTTTCTGCCACACTCTGCCACTTTTCAGAGAAGATTTTCAAGTGAGCCCTAACTGCCTCCCTCCCAGAGGGTCTCTCAGTAGACTGCCATCCTCTCTGATGAGCTCCCCTTTCCTGGCCAGCATTTCGAGACTTACTGACTTACCAAATTACTTAAGTGGGAATTGAGGGAAAAAGCCTTACAAATTAGATGAGCTTTCACTCACTATTAAAGGCTGAAGCCTAAGTCATCAGCCAAGACATAGGCTGATCCTGTCTTTGGGCCAAGGATCAGCCCTAGCAGCAAAGTGAGGAGCCAGCTGAAGTTGTTAGAGTTCAGCTTAGATGTGGCCTGTCGTGCTTCCTCCTCCAATGATGTTACCCCATACAGAAATCCATAGTTAGTGCAGCCGCTGCTGTCAAGACCTGATCACTTAAGTGATGCTCACTTCAGGCCCATGGACCCAGCAGCCTTCGGATTGAATTAATTTACTTGCCAAATCATAGGTCTAGAAATTTAGGGGCCACTAGTAAGAATCTTGCCAGATCTCATGACTGATCTTTGCAGAGAATCCAAGTGTTCACAAAATGCTTTTTACTTACATTATTCCATTTGTTCTTCCCACCAACCTGGTAACAAAGGCTAGGTAGGGGCTCAATGTTCTGTTTTACAAATAGGAATCAAATTCAGAGAGACTCAGAGCCTGGCTCAGAGCCTCACAATCTTTCGGGCAGAGGCCGAACACTGATCAAGCTGCCAACCTTGCCCTTGCACGCCGTTGCTCCTTCTCTTTTCACTACTCTCTCACTCTGTCTTGTCCATCTCTGCCCTTGCCATTGACCCACTAACTGTGAACAGTCACCGGCTCAGACCAAGCTTCACTAGACCAAGCAGGGCCTGCTCTTTCTCAGGCTTCACTTCCCAAGCCTTCTTGGGTGACTTCCCACAGTACAGATGCGATGCTTTACAGGTGATCATCAGTCTTTGCTGTCACTTGGGAATCCAGTTGAGTCTGCAGCCCTAAGCTGCCACAAATGTTCTTTTTCCCCAAGCAAGTACCTGTGTTTTAATGTCATACTCCCCATTTGAAAAACTTACAGCTTCGCTTGGTGTCTTTAGGGTGTACAGTAAACTGAGAAATTGCCCTGGAAGTCAAGGCTTTTCTGTGGGTTGGCTCAGTGAAGATCATCTGACCTGAAGCTCACTCTGCCCTTGACCAGTGGGCAGAGACAGTGGTCTCCACACCACCCAGCTCAGAGTCAAAGCCTGCTGACCACCCACCCACACCCTGTCCTATCTCTAACCTAGCTTCCCTTCTAAAATGTTGTCATTTTGGATACTTTCTATGATTAGATTCGTATTGTATGTAACTTTTTGGAATTGGCTTTTTTCTACAAAGAGGCCTGGCGTGCTGCAATTCATGGGGTCGCAGAGTCAGACATGACTGAGCGACTGATCTGATCTGATCTGATAATCCCCTGGAGATTCATCCAAATCATGATACAGATTTTTGTTTTTATTTATCACCTAAAGTCCATACATTAAGAATTTTTCAAACTTAAGTTTAATTAATTTTTTGAAAATTCACTTAGATTGTGTGTGTGTGTGTTTAATTAAAATCTGTAGCTGAAGTTACAGTGTGTGCCACTTCCTGCTGACTCAGTCCATCCGTGATGGGGATAAAGAGCAGGTCTTGGGCAGAAGGACCACCTTTTCTGTGTGACCCCTGTCGTTCATGTTATCCGGAAGATCTAAATGGCTGGTTGGCCATTTCCAATATAAAGAACCTGAACTGGGCCCACACCAAACCCCTCCAGGCCCTCTTGTGGACATCCTAGGGGAATCTGTCAATGTCTGTGTGCCATCCATCAGAAACAAGCAGAGATGCCTTGTGAGGTGACGCCCACGTCACTGGAGGCATTCAGGGTGAGCCAATGGCTGTGTTCTCAGGTGTGGGACTCAGCAGAGGGTACAGTTTGTAGATGATGGGCAAATGTATTTTATTCAACAGAGTAAAACATAAAAAGTCCCTGTTTAGTCATCTGCTCAGAAGGGACTCTGGATTTGAAAGGTCCTTAAGGCTTAACGGGACCCCATCGGGGACAGGGTTTCACAGGGTTTATAAGGAGCAAAATTCAATGGCCAAGAACACCTCTGGCCAACTGTGAAGCCTGATACAAATACTAGCAATTTCACAAAGTCTCTTGATTTTACATGAACTCAGTTTCATCTAAGTAGCATTTAAGCTACGTGCCACTAGAAAGGAAATTTCCCTGTGTGTATGTTATTTTTTAAAAAACTGAGAGACCTCGGTTTGCCATGACTGTGCAGGTTAAACAGGAAAATGAAAACAAACACACACTTGTTTGTGTTTCTGAAAGGGGACAGCAGAGTTCAGTATAGAGCTGGAAACAAAGCCAGCAGCTTCCTGTGAAATGTCTGTGGGCGGGAACTACAGACTCCCACGATAACTTCCAGTTTCTTATGGTAACAGTTACAAAGTGGCCATCAAGTAAGAACAAAGGTCAGTCCAGGCACATCCAGGGTCCTGGGCTTTGAAACAGTATCTAAAACTAACATAAATCCTTGAAAACTTACAAGTTCTTGCTCTTTTGACTCCACATTTGAGATGCAGAGGGGAGCTAAACTACATCTCTGTATATTTAACATTTTTTTTTCCCCCATTTCAACTTTCCCAAAATAAGACCTTTGCTTAGATCAGGCAGAGCCTGAGGAAATGAGAGCATCACCCACCCTGGGATGAGCCCATCCCACTTGAAGACTGTAAGAAGCTTGTTCCACTGGGAAGAGGTCCCGCTCACCTTGGTAGTGAGTAATTCCTGCTGGCCGCCACTGACCCCAGGCTGAAGCGAGGCCTTCAGAAGCACAGAGGGAGATCTGTGTGCTCCTGCGCCTCTCAGCTTCTGGACAGCCCAGCCCTGCCTGGAATCGCCGGGCACTGACATGATGCCTGAGACCAGATTACACATCCTCATTTTTCATGATGAATCCTACCTACTGTTATTTCATTTTGTGAATCTTGATAAGAATAGGAATCATAAGATATATCTTTACATATCTCTCTCCACCCCAGACCCCAAGTCCTGAGTGCCCCTTCACCCCATGCTTCTTTTTTATCCCTGTAATTGCCACATTTTGTTTCATGATTTTCCAGTCAGCTTCACTAAAATGAGCACCTTTCAGGCAGCAACAATATCTTTTTTTCTTGGTCTCCCCTGCCCTGAGCAAAATGCCTTGTCTGTATTACGTGCTTGGTAAATGTTTATTGACTGAACATAGAAGAACCAGAATGCCTAGGAAGGTGGACAGGATCCATAGGAAGGGGAAGACCTTGGAGTCCAGTTTACAAGAGGAACTAGGTAGGTGTGTGTGTGTGTTGGGAGTCTGTGGTAGATGTACTAATGGACCCTCAAAAATGTCCATGTCTGAATTTCTGGAAGCTGTGAATATGGTACATGGCAAAGGAGAATTAAAAATTGCAGATGGGGTTAAGGTTACTCTCCTGCTGACTTAAAAGTCAGGAGATTATTGTGCATTATCCAGGTGACCAGTGTAATCACAGGGTTCTTATAAGAGGGAGGCAGAACAGTCACAGTCAGAGCAGAAGACAGGACAACAGAAGCAGAGACTGGGGTAATATGGCCACAAGCCAAGGAACGCAGGCAGCCACCCGAAGATGGGAGAAGCAAGGAAGGATTCTCCCCTTGAGCCCCCAGAATGAACGCATCTCTGCCAGCACCTTCATCTTAGCCCTGGAAGGCCCTGAAGACTTCTGAGCTCCAGAACTGTAGGATAACTTACCATCTTATGAAAAAATAAAAATAACCAGAACGAAATTTTTTGGCCAGTTCAATATATTTGTATTGTTTTAAGCCCACTGAATTTGTGATAATTTGTTACAGCAGCAGTTGGAAACTAATATAGAGGCTAAGCTTAGTGGAAAGAGCCTAATGAAAGCCATGAACTTGGAAAAGGAAATGGCCATGTGGGAATAGCTTGCAAGCATCCAAAGAGACGTTCCCAGCTGAGTCACCATAGATCAAAATATGATCAGAATTAGTTACTAGCTCCATGTGTGCTGCCTCTAGCCTCCCAAGTGATGAATGTCTCCAAGAACTTGGGAAATGCCCTAGTAGAGTTACTATAAAAGGGTCTGTCAGACCTGGGTTTGAGTTCTCTGCCTCCTATAACTGTATGGTCTTCGGCAAGTTATGTCACCTCTCTAAGCCACAGTTTTCTTATCTGCAAACTAGGGATAAATCTGTCTCTTAACTAGAAAGTTGGTGTGAGGATTACATAATACATATAATGTCCTTAACATAATGCCAGTGACATAGTAAACAGAAACTGCTGTTACTGCAAATAGGCATACGATCTTGTTTATAACAAAGGTCTTTGAGGTATCCCTATATTCCTCACTAACTGAGTCATATGCAGAGTCTGTGGTTGGCCTTCCCTGGTGGCTCAGATGGTAAAGAATCTGCCTGCAATGTGGGAGACCTGAGTTCGATCCCTGGGTTGGGATGATCCCCTGGAGAAGAGAATGGCAACCGTCTCCTGTATTCTTGCCTGGAGAACTCCATGGACAGTGGAGCCTGGCGGGTCACAGTGGTCTACAGTCCATGGGGTTCCCAAGAGTCAGACACAGCTGAGCGACTTTCACTTTCAGAGTCTGTGGTGTGTTCTGGGGACAAAAGCCTGAGAACAACAACTAGGATGGCTGAAAGACCCCAAATTGAGTTCTCTTAAAAGAAGGCCCAGACTTCTCTGGTGGTCCAGTGGTTAAAATTCCACGTGCTAATGCAGGGAACGTGGGTTCAGTCCTGGTCTGGGAAGACTGCACCTACTTCCGGGGCAACTAAGCCCATGTGCCACAACTACTGAACCTGCACGCCGAGAGCCTGTGCTCAGCAACGGGAGCAGCCACTGCAGTGAGAAGCCCACACGCAGCAGTGAAGACCCAGCACAGCCAAAAATAAATAAACAAAATTTAAAAAGAATGGCTAAATGGAGAGGTTTCACATGAAGCTCTTGAAACATTTTCAGGACTGGTTACATGAGTGGACTCCCTTACTCAGAAAATTATTAGGAATTTCAAAATGACAACAACAGAACATTGAAGGAGCACAGGGCCCTGCTCCACAGTTCACATACCCACGATGTGACCTTGAGTATCACCATGTAAAAGTAATATCATGTAAAAGTGATGGCCTCACTGTGAGGCCGTGGTAATGACAGCTGCAAGAAAGTGAACACGTTCAAGGCTTTGGAAGGTGATGACAGTGGGGATCACAATCGGAAAGAAGGAAACAGCACATGGAAACATGATGAGGAGGAAACATCAGAATGGGGCAGAAGTCAGAGCATCAGCAAGAGGAAGGCTGTTGTCCTAGATCTGAGAACATCCCTTGTGGCCCAGCTCCGCTTTCTGGTACTCCAGGAGGATCCCTGGCCATCCCACCCACTCACAAGGCTCTGAACAGAGTATCAATGCCTTTGCCTGTATAGAGCAGTCCTGAAGGTTTTACAGCAGCATGGTAGCTCCCTGGAATCTGACAGGCCACAGTAACTTTCTCAAAGAAGGAGTTAGTCGTATCTGGAGGATGATGCAGATAAAAATGGTGGCAAGTGAATTATTTTGTTATGGAAGGGTATGGCATCCTGTTGCTGGCAGAATCTCATCCTGGCTTTGCTAGGGGACTAGTTCACGGTTGTGGAGGAACTCTGTGGGCGCCTGCACTCTCTGTGTGGTTTCAGAAAGACATTATTTCAATGTAGAATAAGACTGCAAGTGACCTAGCATCCACAGCCCCAAACTGGACATCTGTGTGTTTAAAATGGGTGGGAGTTCTCCCGTCAGTCCTTCCCTTTGCTCACTAAGGGATATCCGTGAGCCTCATGCTCCAACACTTTTGCACTCATTCCTACCCTCCAGCATTGCTGATTTTATAAAGCAGAAAAATGGAAAATGTGACTTTGTAATAGATACACTTTGTCTTTTAATGGGGTTCTGTGGAGGGGAGTTCAGCCTTTTGTTTTGCTCTCTGCCGCCTAGATGCCTCTTGGGCATTCTGTTGTGTTCTTCTCATGCTGTCACATTGTGACCACATGTTCGAGCCAGAACTGCCACCTGAGGCTTGTCAGTGTTGTGAACGTCTGTGCATCCAGGGAATGCTTTCTGTTGGAGAGTGCTGGGATAGCTCTAAGTGCTCTCTTCTAGCTCTGCCATGAAATTACTGGGACATTTTGTTAATGTATTTCCCCTCTCCCCCCAAGCCCACCGTTCTAAAATGTGTTTCTGATTTTGTCTAGTTTCTGCTTCTGCCCTCCCTCCCTCCCTCCCTCCCTCCTTCCCTCCTGTGGTGCTCTCGTTCTTCTGAGCCGCAGCTGTACTTAGTACTCCATCCAGGGGCTGCACCAGTTTGACTGAGGCAGTTGGGAAGGATGCTAAACTGGAGCAGAATCTAGTTCGATTTAGGAGTTAGGTTATAATGCATGTTCCAAGGGTGGGAACTGGAGCCAAAGACCGTGACTGTAATTATTTTCGCAGATGAGCAGGGCCTGTGTGTCCAGACTATTTCTGTGGGTTCTTGCATGCCCCTCTTTGGGGAAGGGAAATGGGTTGTTGCTGGCCTTAACATTTAGTATGGTAAATTCTGTGATCCTGAAAGTGGGACATCTGAAGAGAAGGTGGCCTTGATGAATGGCTTCGTGTGCGTGGCTGTGCCTGACTGTAGTGGCTGGTAAACCTTTCAGTCCCCATCACCTGTTAAACCCAGGATTTAAATACCAGGATGATCCAGGATGCCCAGACAGAAACCTCTTAAAGGTTAATGCAGACATGCTTTTAAAATGACCTTTCATCAGAGCACCTAGAATTCAAATAAGTAATGAATCAGAGTCCTATAGCAACCTGAAAGTAGCTTTTATCTGATTCTTGTGAGTGAGGATTGCAGTTCTTGAGTTAAGTCTTTCTTTAAACCATATCCTTGAAGGCTCGGAGGGTCCTCAGCCACCTGGTCTCAGAGAAAGATATGAGAGTGACAGGCATTTCCTTATTGTGTGTAGATCACTTTCTTCTTACTTTCCAACTTCTGAATACTCTCTAATTATCACTGTTTGTGGAGGGCTCAGACAATACAGGAGTAACTTTGGCTAAAATAGGAAACACAGTCCACTTCCTGAGGTTTATTTAGATCCCAGGGAGGTCTTCACTTTTATACAAACTGAGATTTACCGTGGACATTCTGAAGAGAGCAGAGATTTGTGTGCATGGATGGGTGCACATGTGTAGAATGTTTAATGAGTGAGGGTCTTATCAGACCAAGTGTTTGTGTACATTGTCCTTTTCTTCTTTTTGCCTTTTTTGGTCTCATTTGTTTAAGCTTTTTGAATCTCTTCTTAAAAATTGAAGTATAGTTGATATACAGTGTTGTGTTAATTTCTGCTGTGCAGCAAAGAGATTCAGTTATATATATGTCTGTCTACTCAGTCGTGTCCGACTCTTTATGACCTCATAGACTGTAGCCCACCAGACTCCTCTGTCCATGGAATTTTCCCAGGCAGGAATACTGGAGTGGGTTGTCATTTCCTCCTCCAGAGGATCTTCCCAACCCAAGGATTGAATCTGCATCTCCTGCATTGGCAGGCAGATTCTTTACCACTGAGCCACCTGGGAAGTCCTCATCTTATATATCATGATTTGCATCTTCTAACCCCAATCCATGTCTCCCCCAAGGTTTTTTAATCTCTTATATTTTCTAGAGCTGCTCCTGTTTCCCTTTTCTCTTTGTCATTGAAGTATTTAAAAGTTAACTTTTTCTATCAAAAACTTACTGACTCTATGTTGGCTGGAACAAAGGGTTATATCTCTATTAGGCAGAATCTTACCTGCAGTCTTCACAGAGATACTCCGCCTAGGAGATTTAAATGAGGGGTTAAATAGTCAATATGTTCAAATGATCTATTTTTTCAGACTAGCTTGAAAGGTTTTTTCCCATTTATTTTAACTCCATGGGCCTCTGATATGATGAGATATGACACAGCTTTGGGTATATCATCACATGTTCTAGAAATCAAGGGAAGAAGGTCACTGGGGGACTGGAAGTAGGTCTCTACTTTGGCTATTTTCCCATGACCCCTTTGCTGGGTTTTTCCATTTGTAGTTGGCCTTCACTTTCCTCCAGGGCTCTTTTCTCTCCAGTTTTCTGTTCATGCGTGTGTGCTTTTTCTCCTGGGACAACAGTTTTCTACCTGGAGAGAAACTTGTGTGGTCCACAGCGCTCCAAGGTGAAATCCAAGTATTTGCCAGTGAAAGGAGAGGGAGCAGGGTCTGCGACGAGAGCTGATTGTACTTTGAGAGGAATTGTCTACTGCAGTGATAGTAGACATGCCAGAGGGTAAAAAAGAAGCAACAGATTTGACCCCAATAGAGACAACTCGAACTAAGGGGAAGAAACTGCAGGCATAACATAAAGGAGAGCTTTGTAATAAGCCAACCAAAGAGAGGAGAAACTTTGGCACCTCTGTCCCCAGAAGTGTTCAGGCAGAAGGTAAGCAACCACTGAGCAGACGACTCCTCATCACGGCAGGTGCTCAGATTCTGGAGAAATGAAGAGTTGTGCTAAATGCCTAAAATTATTTCTACTTCTGATACCTGGTGTATGATGGTTGCTCAGTCGTGTCCTACTCTTAGAGACCCCGTGGACTGTAGACTGCCAAGCTCCTCTGTCCATGGAATTCTCCAGGCAAGAATACTGGAGTGGGCAGCCATTCCCTTCTCCAGGGGAACTTCTGACCCAGGGATGGAACCTGGGTCTCCTGCATTGCAGGCAGATTCTTTACCATTTGAGCCACCAGAGAAGCCACCAAATTTTTAAATAATGTATTTATTTTGTATTATGGTTGTGCTGTATCTTCATTGCTGCCCACAGGCTTTCTCTAGTTGTGGCGCCTGGACTTCGCATTCCCGTGGCTTCTCGTGTTGTGAAGCACAGGCCCCAGCCACATGCGCCTCAGTAGTGCAGCTCAAGGGCTCTCGAGCACAGGCTCAGCAGCTGCGGCACGCAGGCTTAGTTGTTCTGTGACATGTTGCTGTATGACATGTGGAACCTCCCAGACCAGGGTGTGGTAGCTCAAGGGCTCTCGAGCACAGGCTCAACAGCTGCGGCACACAGGCTTAGTTGTTCTGTGGCATGTTGCTGAATGACATGTGGAATCTCCCAGACCAGGGGTCGAGCCTGTGTCCCCTGCATTGGCAAGTGGATTTTTATTCACTCCATCACCAGGGAAGTCCTCTAGCAAATATTTTAAGAAAGTAGGTTTTTAAGAGCCCTCAAGCTTTTCTCAAAAATTTAATGCAATTTTTGAACAATATAGAACACACATACACACTCACACACACATACTGTTCTTTCCTGCATTCACAGCTTTTCACATGTTTTGTTGTTGTTATTCAGTCGCTAAGGTTGTGTCTGACTGTTTGCGACCCCATGGACTGCAACATGCCAGGCTTCCCTGTCTTCACTGTCTCGGAGTTTGCTCAGGTTCATGTCCATTGAGTTGGTAATGCTATCTAGCCATCTCATCCTCACATATTTTCCCTATTGTGATTATTTTGCTTAGATGCAGTTTTTCTGTCTATGCATTTTCATGATTATATAATATTTCACTGAATGGACATAGTATAATTTATTATTTCCTAGTTATTGGGTGGCTTTGTTTTTTGCAATGTTTAATTATTATAAAGAACTATGCTCTAGATTTTTTGCATATGCACCTTGTCTTCCCTCTTGAAATACTCTATTAGAATAATTAGAGCTCATTAGATTGCAAATTATACAGCTCATTGGAGCAGCCTAAGTAAAAGAGGTTTGTTGATAATCACAGAGCAATCACAAAGATACAAAGCACAAGACACACGTAGGAACTGGAAAGGGGTGTCCAGCACACCCCATCTCCCCTCCCTGGGCTCTTGTTTTCTTTAGATTGTCTTTCCTTTTGCCTATTCCTGGTTTCCTGTTCCCTTATAACTGGTTCATGTGAGCCTTTGACATGCCTTGGAGCCAAAGACCTCAGGTTTTTATCAAATGAGTCCAGAGCCAACCACTATCTGATCAGAATTTCAGTATCTCTTATGTCAGATTCCCAAGCAAGAGTCTGCTAAGCCATGGGCCTCAGACTTTGTGACCCGAGCTCTCCTCTGATTGGTGGAGGGAAAAAGGCTTGGTAGTGGTGGCAGGGTTCTGGAGTCTGTCCAGATTCAAATAGAGCTCTACCACTTACTAGCCATGTAGATGTGTGTTAGTTTCTTGGCTTTTCTGTGTCTCTGTTTGCTTCTCTGTAAAATGCGGATAGCTCTGCCACTTACTGCATGATGTTATTATGAGGATAAAATAAAACAATCCTTGTCAAGGATTTAAGAAAGGTCCTAAGTCCTCAATATGTGTTAGCTCTTAGTTGTTTTTTAAAAAATTTTGTTTTGTGGAAAAATATACATCACATAAAATTTACCATTTTACATTTTAAATGTACAATTTTACATTTTAAATGTACCAAATTCAGTGGCATTAACTACATGCACATTTTTTTTTAAGAAGAGGAATCCAGATGGGAAAAGAAGTAATAGAACTGTATTTGCAGCTGACATGATACTATACATGAAAAACCTTAAAGATACGATCAGAAAATTACTAGAGCTAATCAATTAATTTAGTAAAGTTGTAGGATACAAAATCAATACACAGAAATCCCTTGCATTCCTATACACTAAAAATGAAAAATAAGAAAGAGAAATTAAAGAAACAATCTCATCCACCACTGTAGCAAAAAGAATAAAACACCTAGAATAAACCTACGAGGAGACAAAAGTACATACACACTTTTTTTGGCAGTGCCACTTGGCTTGTGGGATCTTAATTCCCAACCAGAGATCAAATTGGGATCCAGGCAGTGAGAGCATAGCGTCTAACCACTGGACCACCAGGGAATTCCTGAGTACATACAGATGTTTGAATGTACATACGTATTACCACTATCCATCCCTAGAACTTTTTCATCATTCTAAACTGTAGCTTTTGTTTTTAAATTATCACTGTTACATGTATTTCATATATAACTGCTTGGGTCCACCCTTTGAAAGGGTATGATCGGGGTGCTCCATGAATATAGGAACATAGTGAATAGACACTCTTAAGTATTTACTGAAAATATCACATTTTTATTGATACAACTCTTTAAGCCTTACAGATCACTTTTACATGATTATTTTATGCAGTCCTCCCAAGGAAGGGCTTCTTGGAGTAGGAAGGGGTTATAATCCTTATTTTACAGGAGACCCAACTGAGATTCAGGAAATCTAAATTGCTCAGCTTCTCCAATCTTCTTGTTGAGTCAGGACTCAGTGTAGTCTTTTTCACTCCAAGTTCATGCCTTTTCCATGACATCTCAGAGATGTGATTACTCAGCCAAGCTTTATACCCATTTGTTTTTAGTTCTTATGACATATTCTATTTCAACTTACGAGAAAGAAGAGAAGAATTTCGAATTGGAACTTGTGGGTGGGTTTCATCTGGGAAGTACTGGCCTACAAGAAGTCTGTCAGCTGGTTTAGTTTACATCTTAACATATAGGAAAAACAGTAATAATTTAAGTTTATATTGTATAATGTGATTCTGTGAAAGCCAAAGAGTGGAAGGACTGGTTAATGAATCTCTTAACTTTTATTTTGAGAAAGTGCTGAAATATCTGATGGAAACAAATGGCACTCCTAAGTAGACTTTTCAAAATGACATAGTGAAAAAGTCACCATTAGAAGCAAAATGGGTGAGTGTCTGCTGGTATCTTATGGTTTGTACAGAGAAACATATTTTGTCTGATTGGCTTGATTAAATATTTTAGTGAAAAATGCCTTTGCCAAATACCAAAAGTCTTATAAAAAGTCTTCATTTTAAACAAAAACTACAGGAAGAAAGCTTGTGTGGACTCAAGCTACCCCATAGCACCTTTCTAACAACTAGACTGATGTTTGCTATTAGGCAGTTTTTCCATTAAATTAATGGCCACTTTTGGGGCTAGGTACTTATCTTCCATTTGGCACTCAGGCTCATTTCCTTGTCACTTGTTCTAAAAGAAAATCACTCAGGAGAACTGAACACCTTAGTGTGATGAGATTTTATTGTGTCTGTTCTAATCATTCTTTTTGTATGAAACTTATGGATTCTCCTATGCCCTTTCATAGCAAGTCACATATCTCTTCTTTGGCTTTCAACCTGGTATCCCACCCCATCTGTCCTGTCCTGATCTTACCCTATCAACACTGCTCTACCTTCCTTAATGCAACAGTACCAGGTATACTGATTTCCTTGTAACTCTCAAGTATGCTATATTCAGCAATCCCTATGTCTTTAGTCATGCCCTTCCTTGACTTGTGTGGAGTACCTTTCCCCTTTATCCATCCTGAACATTTCAGTCCCTTCACTGCCGCCAAAATCCAACTTATTCTCTAAGGTTTTCTTGACAATTTCAACCTATATATATTTCATTCTATTGTGAGTTTGTATAGCTTATAAATTACTACCATCTTTTATTGAGCACCTATTAAGTGACAGTCCCTTTATCTCTATTCCTCATTACAACTACACAAGGTCAGTTCAGTTCAGTCGCTCAGTCGTGTCCGACTCTTTGTGACCCCATGAATTGCAGCACGCTCACGTCCGTCGAGTCAGTGATGCCATCCAGCCATCTGTCATCCCCTTCTCCTCCTTCCCCCAATCCCTGCCAGCATCAGAGTCTTTTCCAATGAGTCAACTCTTCGCATGAGGTGGCCAAAGTACTGGAGTTTCAGCTTCAGCATCATTCCCTCCAAAGAAATCCCAGGGCTGATCTTCAGAATGGACTGAATACACAAGGTAGTTATTGTCATTCTAATTTTATAAAAGAGGAAACCAAGATTCAGAGAGATTAGATAATTTTCCCAGAGTCACACATCCTAAAATGCTCAGCTGAGGCTAGAACTGCAGGGATGACAGATAGATTCTAAAGCTCTCACTCTTACACTTAAGCTGTGTCTTAATACCATGCTGCTTCATGTGTTTTCTAAGTGTTTTATGTGTGCTAGTTTTCTCTCCTTAATTGTCTCTTAAAATCAGGGGTTATATAATTTAAAACTTGTATCCAACTGCTAGTTGCAGAGATTCAGAGTAATGATGGCTTCAATAAGATATATGTTGATTTTTCTCTTACTTAAAAGGAGTTCAGAGAAGGTCAGCTGGGACTGATGACGTGGACCCTAAGGGAGCATTATGGTCCTAGCTTCTTTTACCTCTTTCCTGAGGTAAAAGGAAAGTACCGTCTGAGCCAAGGAAGCCTCAGACGGTAAAGAATCAGCCTGCAATGCAGGAGACTGGAGTTTGATCCCTTGGTCGGGAAGATCCCCTGGAGAAGGGAATGGCTACCCACTCTAGTATTCTTGCCTGGAGAATTCCATGGACAGAGGAGCCTGGTGGGCTGAAGCCCCACAGGCACAAAGAGCCGGACATGACTGACTGACTAACACTTTCACTTTCTGCCATCCCCAGGATGTGAGCCTTGTCCTTTTGTTTATAAAATGGCGTCTGGAAGTCCACCCATCATATCTTTGTTCCAGGCAAGGTGGAGGAAAAGATGAAGGGAAAAGGGAAAACAGACAGCTTCTGTTTATATCTCATTGGGCACCACATATGCAAGGAATCCTGGGAAATATTTTATAGCTGAGTACACTAATTCACCGAATAATGAAGGTGTAGTCTGTTTTCGAGAAAGAAATGAATGTTGAACAGGCAACTAGTGGTCTCTACAGAGACCCATGTCCCCATCTTCTTTTATTTAGTTTTCATTCCAATCCCAAAGAAAGGCAATGCCCAAGAATGCTCAAACTAACGCACAATCGCACTCATCTCACATGCTAGTAAAGTAATGCTCAAAATTCTCCAAGCCAGGCTTCAGCAATACGTGAACCATGAACTTCCTCATGTTCAAGCTGGTTTTAGAAAAGGCAGAGGAACCAGAGATCAAATTGCCAACATCCACTGGATCATCGAAAAAGCAAGAGAGTTCCAGAAAAACATCTATTTCTGCTTTATTGACTTTGCCAAAGCCTTTGACTGTGTGGATCACAAGAAACTGTGGAAAATTCTGAAAGAGATGGGAATACCAGACCACCTGACCTGCCTCTTGAGAAACCTATATGCAGGTCAGGAAGCAACAGTTAGAACAGGACATGGAACAACAGACTGGTTCCAAATAGGAAAAGGAGTACGTCAAGGCTGTATATTGTCACCCTGCTTATTTAACTTATATGCAGAGTATATCATGAGAAACGCTGGACTGGAAGAAGCACAAGCTGGAAATCAAGATTGCCGGGAGAAATCTCAACAACCTGAGATGTGCAGATGACACCACCCTTATGGCAGAAAGTGAAGAAGAACTAAAGAGCCTCTTGGTGAATGTGAAAGTGGAGAGTGAAAAAGTTGGCTTAAAGCTCAACATTCAGAAAACGAAGATCATGGCATCTGGTCCCATCACTTCATGGGAAATAGATGGGGAAACAGTGGAAACAGTGTCAGACTTTATTTTTGGGGGCTCCAAAATCTCTGCAGATGGTGACTGCAGCCGTGAAATTAAAAGACGCTTACTCCTTGGAAGGAAAGTTATGACCAACCTAGATGGCATATTGAAAAGCAGAGACATTACTTTGGCAACAAAGGTCCGTGTAGTCAAGGCTATGGTTTTTCCTGTGGTCATGTATGGATGTGAGAGTTGGACTGTGAAGAAGACTGAGCGCCGAAGAATTGATGCTTTTGAACTGTGGTGTTGGAGAAGACTCTTGAGAGTCCCTGGGACTGCAAGGAGATCCAACCAGTCCATTCTGAAGGAGATCAGCCCTGGGATTTCTTTGGAAGGAATGATGCTAAAGCTGAAACTCCAGTACTTTGGCGACCTCATGCGAAGAGTTGACTCATTGGAAAAGACTCGGATGCTGGGGGGGATTGGGGGCAGGAGGAGAAGGGGACAACAGAGGATGAGATGGCTGGATGGCATCACCGACTCGATGGACGAGAGTCTGAGTGAACTCCAGGAGTTGGTGATGGACAGGGAGGCCTGGCGTGCTGCGATTCATGGGGTCACAAAGAGTTGGACACGACTGAGCAACTGAATTGAACTGAACACCAAATGGTGCTCAATAACCACTGGTGGACAGTTTAATGCAGAGAAATAGCGAGTGGAAAAAGATGGTTTAGAAAACTGATAAATGAAGAAACTGAAGAGACAATAGCCACATGCGATTTCTAATTTATAAATATTTTTATAAAAGCAAAATACCCACTGTCTTCTCCCTAAAAAACCCTGCTGTTATTCAGGCATCCTGTATGGAATGCTTTAAAAATTACATCAAGATTAAGAAAATGAGGCCAAGTCATTTCAAATTATTTTGAGTAGATTCATGGTTGTTTCTTTCAGTCTTTATTCTTTGCATACATTTTATTTCCATTTACGAAATTGGAATCATAAAATGTTCTGTTTTGCAAAAGGACTCATTGCAAACCATCACTTCTAACAAAATGACCAGAACTCAGGCATATCTTATGAGCACTTAGAGAAAAAGGGTAGATTATATTTCCAAAAGAAATTAGTGCTATGCATTTCCGCAACTGTCTTTTGAGTTTCTCATTTTGACTTGTAAAATAATTCAAATGCTTTAAAGAAAAAATCTATGGTAATTACCTGAAGTGTTTCACTAGCCCCCTGATTAACATCCAGAGAGAGTCTTGTTTGAGATTAAAAGCACATTTTGTAACTTAAAATTTTGATATGCATTTTCAAATTTAGAAGTTTGAGTGAATGATACATGGAACACCTGTAAGCCCTATACACAGCATTACCAATTGTTTATAATTTGACCCATTTGTTTTATCATTCTGTCTCTCTTCCCCACCCCTCCCCCTCTCTTTTTCTATAGTATGTAGGTATGATTTTTTTTTCCAGAAACTTCGGGAGTAAATTAGAGATATCATATGTTAAGAGACCCCTAAATATTTCAGAAGATTTTCTGAAAAAATGATTTATATAACCACAACAAAATGATCAGAACAAGAAGTCAATATTGATGTAATACTGTTACATAATGTATGATCCAATAGGCAAATTCCATTAATTGTCTCAATAGCATCCATCATGTGTGTGTGCTCAGTCACTTGCATGCTCAGTTACTTCAGTTGTGTCCTACCCTATGGACTGTAGCCTACCAGGCTTCTCTGTCCATGGGGATTCTCCAGGCAAGAATACTGGAGTGGGTTGTCATGCCCTGCTTCAGGGGATCTTTCCAACCCAGGGATTGATTCTGCATCTGTTGTGTCCCCTTCATTGGCAGGCACGTTCTTTACCGCTAGCACCACGTGGGAAGCCTTTAACGTCCTTTATAGCTATTTTATTTTCCCAAGCCAGCATCCATTTTCAGACAATGTATTGCATTTGGTTGTCATGTCTCTAATCTGGAACGTCCATTGTTCCTACTCTTTTCTTTTTATGTATTTATATTTGGCTATGCCTGGTCTTCATTGCTCCGTGCAGGCTTTCTCTAGCTGTGGCAAGCGGGAACCGCTCTGCAGTTGTGGTGCATGGGCTTCTCACTGTGGTGGCTTCTCTTGTGGAGCATGGGCTGCAGGGTGTTCCAGCTTCAGTAGTTGTGGTGTGTGGGCTCTAGAGCATATAGTTGTGGTGCATGGGTTTAGTTGCTCTGCGGCATGTGGAATCTGCCCAGACCAGGAATCAAACCCGTGTCGCCTGCATTGGCAGCTGGATTCTTAACCACTGACCACCAGGGAAGTCCCTTCTATTTTCATTAGTTGCCCTTTTACCGTGAGGACAGGCTTCTCTCCTAAAGGAGATTTTCTGATGCTGTGTGGCTATGTATTTTTCTTTTCCCTTCCAGTCTAATTGAGTTATAATTTATATATAGCACTATGTACATTTAAGGTATACAGCATGATGATTTGACTTACATACATCATGAAATGATACCACAATAAGTTTAGTGAACATCCGTTATATCATATAGATATAGCTTTAAAAAATAGAAAAAAATTTTTTTCCTTGTGGTGAGAACTCAGGATTTACTCTAACCGCTTTCATTTATAATGTACAGCCATGTTAATTACACTTATCATGTTGTAATTACATCCTTAGTACTTATTTGTCTTGTAACTGGAAGTTTGTATTTTTTAACTACTTTCATCCAGTCCTCCCCATCCCCATCTCTGGTAACCACAAATCTGATCTCTTTTTCTATGAGTTTTTGGTCTGTTTCTTTTTGAAGTATAATCATCCTAAAACACTTAGTTCCTGGTATGCAACATAGTGATTCAATATTTCTATACATTTCAAACTGATCACTATGATAAGTCTAGTTTTCATCCATCACCATACAAAGATATTACATAATTATTGACTTTATTCCCCATACTGAGCATTTCATATCTGTGACTCATTTATTTTTAACTGCAAGTTCACACCTTCTAGTCTCCCTCACCTATTTCTCTCTTCCCCTCACCGCTCTGGCTACCACCTGTTTGTTCTCTGTATATATGAGTCTGTTTCTGTTATATTACATTTGTTCATTTGTTTTTTAGATTCTACATGTAAGTGAAATCTACAGTGCTTGTCTTTTTCTGTCTGACTTATTTCACTTAGCATAATACCCTCTAGGCTATCCATGTTGCAAGATTTCATTCCTTTCTATCGTTAAGTAATATTCCATTGCACATATATGCCACATCTTTATCCATTCATCTATTGATGGTCACTTAGGTTGTTTCCAAATCTTAGCTATTGAAAATAATGCTGTAATGAAACATAGGGGTGCAGATATCTTTTCAAATTAGTGTTTTCATTTTCTTCACATAAATACCCAGGAGTGGAATTACTGGGCCCTATTCTGAAGGAGGAGAAGGCGATGGCACCCCACTCCAGTACTCTTGCCTTGAAAATCCCACGGATGGAGGAGCCTGGTGGGCTGCAGTCCAGGGGGTCGCTAAGAGTCGGACACGCCTGAGCGACTTCACTTTCACTTTTCACTTTCATGTATTGGAGAAGGAAATGGCAACCCCCTCCAGTGTTCTTGCCTGGAGAATCCCAGGGACGGGGGATCCTGATGGGCTGCTGTCTATGGGGTCGCACAGAGTCAGACACGACGGAAGCGACTTACTAGCAGCAGCAGCAGCAGCAGCAGCATTCTGAAGGAGATCAGCCCTGGGATTTCTTTGGAAGGAATGATGCTAAAGCTGAAACTCCAGTACTTTGGCCACCTCATGCGAAGAGTTGACTCATTGGAAAAGATTCTGATGCTGGGAGGGATTGGGGGCAGGAGGAGAAGGGGACGACAGAGGATGAGATGGCTGGATGGCATCACTGACTCAATGGACATGAGTCTGAGTGAACTCCGGGAGTTGGTGATGGACAGGGAGGCCTGTCATGCTGCGATTCATGGGGTCGCAAAGAGTCGGATACGACTGAGAGACTGAACTGAACTGAACTGATGGTGGTTCTGGAGGCTATATGTTTCTGAGACTTTGTCTTAGTCTGTTAGGGCAGTTATAACTAGATGTCATAGACTGGGTGGCTTAAACAACAAAAATTTATTTCTCACAGTTCTGAAGGCTAACAAGTCCTAGATCATGGTGACAGCCAATTCAGTAACTGATGCGAGGTCGTTTTGTGGCTTCAGTCATCCACCTTTTTTTCGCTGTATCCTCATGCAGTGGAGGCGGTGCACTGACGTCTCTCACTCTTTTTATAAGGGCATTAATCCCACCATGGAGTCTCTACCCTCATGATGGTGGTGGTTTAGTCGCTAAGTCGTGTCCAACTCTTTAGACCCCATGGACTGTGGCCCTCCAGGCTCCTCTGTCCATGGGATTCTCCAAGCAAGAAAACTGGAGTGGGTTGCCATTTCCTTCTCCAGGCCACCCTTGTGATTTCATCTAAAAGTAATTACTTTCCAAAGGCCCCAGCTCCTTATACCATCACACTGGGGAGTTAGGGCTTAGGTAAATAAATTTAGGGGGGACACAAATGTTCAATCCATAATAGGCTTCATAAAGAAAAAACAAATCCCCATTGTAAGAAGATAGTGTCTCTCTTAGGAAGCATCACTATCAACAAAGCAAGTGGAGGTGATAGAATTCCAATTGAGCTATTTCAAATCCTGGAAGATGATGCTGTCAAAGTGCTGTACTCAATATGTCAGCAAATTTGGAAAACTCAGCAGTGGCCACAGGACTGGAAAAGGTCAGTTTTCATTCCAATCCCAAAGAAAGGCAATGCCAAAGAATGCTCAGACTACCACACAATTGTACGCATCTCACATGCTAGTAAAGTAATGCTCAAAATTCTCCAAGCCAGGCTTCAACAACACATGAACCATGAACTTCCAGATGTTCAAGCTGGTTTTAGAAAAGGCAAAGGAACCAGAGATCAAATTGCCAACATCTGCTGGATCATCAAAAAAGCACAAGAGTTCCAGAAAAACATCTATTTCTGCTTTATTGACTATGCCAAAGCCTTTGACTGTGTGGATCACAAGAAACTATGGAAAATTCTGAAGGAGATGGGAATACCAGACCACCTGACCTGCCTCTTGAGAAACCTGTATGCAGGTCAGGAAGCAACAGTTAGAACTGGACATGGAACAACAGACTGGTTCCAAATAGGAAAAGGAGTCTGTCAAGGCTGTATATTGTCACCCTGCTTATTTAACTTATATGCAGAGTACATCATGAGAAATGCTGGGCTGGAGGAAGTACAAGCTGGAATCAAGATTGCTGGGAGAAATATCAATAACCTGAGATATGCAGATGACACCACCCTTATGGCAGAAAGTGAAGAGGAACTAAAAGCCTCTTGATGAAAGTGAAAGAGGAGAGTGAAAAAGTTGGCTTAAAGCTCAACATTCAGAAAACGAAGATCATGGCATCTGGTCCCATCACTTTATGGGAAATAGATGGGGGAACAGTGGATGACTTTATTTGGGGGGGGGCTCTAAAATCACTGCAGATGGTGATTGCAACCATGAAATTAAAAGATGCTTACTCCTTGAAAGGAAAGTTATGACCAACTTAGACAGCATATTCAAAAGCAGAGACATTACTTTGCCAACAAAGGTCCATCTAGTCAAGGCTATAGTTTTTCCAGTGGTCATGTATGGATGTGAGAGTTGGACTATAAAGAAAGCTGAGAGCTCAAGGTTTGATGCTTTTGAACTGTGGTGTTGGAGAAGACTCTTGAGAGCCCTTGGACAGCAAGGAGATCCAACCAGTCCATCCTAAAGGAGATCAGTCCTGAGTGTTCATTGGGAAGACTGATAAAGCTGAAAGTCCAATGCTTTGACCACCTGATGTGAAGAGCTGACTCATTTGAAAAGACTCTGATGCTGGGAAAGATCGAGGGCAGGAGGAGAAGGGGACGACAGAGGATGAGATGGTTGGATGGCATCACCCACTCAATGGACATGACTTTGCGTGGACTCTGGCAGTTGGTGATGGACAGGGAGGCCTGGCATGCTGTGGTTCATGGAGTCACAAAGAGTTGGACACGACTGAGTGACTGAGCTGAACTGAGTGTCTCTCTTGGGCTAGGTAACTCTGATAGTGAAAGTTAAAGCCCATGTCTAGTAAAAATGATTCTTTATTCTCTATAATATAACCCTTTAATTTTATTCTTATTTCTACTGTCAAATGCTTTGGGAATTTGGTCACTCTCCTCTTGTTTAGCACTAAAGACTGTTTCTCATTTGTTGCTGTTAAACAAATCTGGATTTAAATTCCATACTTCCTGTTGTGTGTGTGACATGAAATACCTTCTTTGGACTTCAGTCTGTTTGCTTGTAAAATAGGCATGACTTAGGTCTATTTCAAAAGTGTTGTTGGGAGTGGGAGCAATAAATGCGATAATGTATGTGAAGGTATGTAACATGGTGCCTGATATAGGAAAGCAGTGCTGCTGCTGCTGCTAAGTCGCTTCAGTCGTGTCCGACTCTGTGCGACCCCATAGACGGCAGCCCACCAGGCTCCTCTGTCCCTTGGATTCTCCAGGCAAGAACACTGGAGTGGGTTGCCATTTCCTTCTCCAATGCATGAAAGTGAAAAGTGAAAGTCAAGTCGCTCAGTCGTATCCGACTCTTAGCGACGCCATGGACTGCAGTCTACCAGGCTCCTCCGTCCATAGGATTTTCCAGGCAAAAGTACTGGAGTGGGGTGCCATTGCCTTCTCCGAGGAAAGCAGTACCTGTCTTTAATTTAAAATTCCACCTTTAAGTGACCCACTTTTGCAAATTTCTTCACTTTCAGGAGGTTAGATGCTTGACATGCACAGAGAAGTTAGACGAGCTTCTTAGATACAAAGTCTGCATCAAAAAGAGAAAGGTTTAGAGGTATTTACTAAGTTTTAGAACATTCATGTGGGTCTATCAGTTTTTTCCTATCTTCCTCTTTCTTTCCCTTCCTTTGTCACATACTGAATGACATTTGCTATGTGCAGTCACCATTGTAGGCACTAGAGATGGTGCAGCAAATACAATTTGCTGAGCTGACATCAATTATTTTTAATCAAAGAAGACAGAGGATAAATATACAAACAGACTTTTTCGATAGTGCATGATAAGTGCTATGAAAAAAAAAAAAATTAAGCCAGGAAGGGAAATAAGGATTGTGAGGGGGTTGCTATTATATTAGATGGTCAGAGAAGAATTCACTGAAATGGGGACAGAGACATGAAGGAGATGCCAGAGCTGGTTATCAGGGTGAGTGCAGCAGAAGCATTCCAGGCACAGGAAATCTTTCAAAGAGAAGAAATCTAAGGTAGAGGATGACCTACTGATGGTTCAGCCAAGGGAATCAGGAAGGAAGCTAAGGCAGTTCTGTGGAGCACAGAAACACGCCACCTCCCTCCTCTAAGTGTGTATATAGGCACGAGCAGAATGGCCAGCTGGAGGTGAGGGCTTGTGGCCGCTGTAAAAGCTACAGCTCAGACCTCTCTTCAAGAGTGTGCTGGGACTTCCCTGGTGGTCTAGTGGTTTAAGACTCTGCACTGCCAATACAGCAGGCCCAGGTTCAATCCCTGGTCAGGGAGCTAGATCCCACCGGTCACAGCAAAGAGTTCCCCTGCCACAACTGAAGACTCTGCATTCTTCAACAAAAATTGGAGATCCTGTGTGCCACAACTGCAGCCAAATAAATAAATAAATATACTTTTTAAAAGACATCTATTTTAAAAAAAAGGAAAAAGGAACATGCTTCAGGGAGCACAGAGAGCTGACAGCCTCCAGCTGTAGCACCTTCTACATCCACCCCAGCATCCAGAATGCAACGTGTTTTCCCACTGAGTTGTCAGCCAGTGACTGAGCCTGGTAAAGATGGGTGTGACCATGGCCGTGCAGTATGGGACTGCTTGAAGGGCAATCCTGGTGCCAGGCTCCCTGTTAGGCTGCCTGTGAGATTTCCAGAGCTACACCACAGTCTGAAGCTCTACCTACTAAAGCACACTTCCTTCTCCTCCTTGCACCAGGATCAGCCCTGCATCATGGTTTAAAGTCTTTCCCTGCTCACTCCTACCCCTCCTCCTTTTGCCTTTCCCTGACATTACCCCCCAACAAGTAGCTTTTACTTCTGGATTTTAAAAAGTGATGACAGCTTTTTTTCCAGTAAGCGGCCTGAGGTGACCCCTAAAAATGGTGCGCTATTCACTTGACCCAGAAAACCCCACAAAATCATGCAAATCAAAAGGTTCAAATCTTCGTGTTCACTTTAAGAACACTCGGAAACTGCCCAGGCCATAAAGGGTATGCATATCCGAAAAGCCACCAAGTATCTGAAGGATGTCACTTTAAAGAAGCAACGTGTGCCATTCCGTCGTTACAACGGTGGAGCTGGTAGGTGTGCACGGGCCAAACAGCGGGGCTGGATGCAGGGTCAGTGGCCCAAAAAGAGTGCTGAATTTTTACTACGCATGCTCAAAAATGCAGAGACTGATGCTGAACTTAAGGGCTTAGATGTAGATCCCCTGGTCATTGAGCACATCCAAGTGAACAAAGCCCCCAGGATGCGGCGCAGGACTTACAGAGCTCATGGTCGGATCAACCCCTGCATGAGCTCTCCCTGCCACACTGAGATGATCCTTCCTGAAGAAGAACAGATTATTCCTAAACCAGAAGAGGAGGTTGCACAGAAGAAAAAGAATCCCAGAAGAAACTGAAGAAACAAAAACTTATGGTCCAGGAATAAATGCCGCAAAAAATAAATGCAAATAAAAGTAAAAGTGTTGGTTGTCTTAATTAGTAAATGTATTTCAAGTGTTAGCAAAAAAAAAAAAAAAAAGTGATTACAGGTTTTTCTATTAAATGATAGTTTTAGTGATATAGAATTCTTTTATTTTTTGTTGACCAATCATAATACAATGGTATTAAGTGACTAATAGTTACATAATCACAATAGAAAAAGATGTTTATCAGTTTCATAATCAATAGATAAAAAATAAAAGATAATTACAGTTGCGAGCCATAATGGGAACATGATTAACCTAGCAATATAAATAATTACATGCAATTTGAGGGGTTAAGTAGAGCGATGTGGTAAGTGGAAGTGCATACACGCACATTTTCATCGGCCTAGCCAGCCTGTGTCTCTTGCTGTGCATTTAATCCATTTATATTTAAGGTAATTATTGATATTTATGATCTTATTACTATTTTCTTAGGTATTTGGGGTTAATTTTGTGTACGTATTTTCCTTCTCTTGTGTTTCCTGCCTAGAGAAGTTCTTTTAGCATTTATTGTAAAGCTGGTTTGATAGTGCTGAATTCTCTGAACTTTTGCTTGTCTAGAAAGCTTTTGATTTCCCTGTCAAATCTGAAGGGGAGTCTTGCTGGGTAGAGTATTCTTGGTTGGAGGTTCTTCCCTTTCATCACTTTAAATATATCATGCCATTCTTTTCTTAAATTCTTTTACTTCTTTTGTGTGTGTGTGAATTCAGTTTTATTTGGGGCAAAAATAGGACTGCAACCCAGGAGACAGCACCTCAGATTAACTCTGAGAGACCACTCCAAAGAGACAGGGGAAGGTCAGTATATATGTGATTTTGGTGAGAGGGAATATATACAATCAAGCACAAAGTTTCCCAATAAATTGCTTTTACTTCTAACGCCATTTTCATGTCGGTCTGCTTTCTAGAGAATTCAGACTTACAGAGGCAGAACAAAAATGCCCATGAGGAAATTTTGCAATAGCTCCACTCCCTACATAAGTCAGGTACAGCATCATGGAGATGAGGAAAGAGTACAGTCCATGGTGGTGTCAAGGGATAACCAAAGTTTCCAGGTAATTGCCATCAGCCCTACCAAAAGCCATCTTAAATAGTATGCAGTCCAAGTAAAACTCTCCACTCATTAAAATGCAAATGATTTCAAAAGCAATTCCTGTAGATACTCACTTCAGTCAGGACTGCTGTCCCTAAGCATTTCTTATATAGAAATTCTGGAGTTACCAACAGACAAGTTCCAAACTCTTAACCCAGTTGGGAGTAATGAGGCTCCTACTGCTCAGTTACCAAACTAGAATCCGAAGAGGCAGCATGCATTCAGAGAGCAGGAAGGAGGCACTCCTTTCTGTTGCTGGAAATCAAACCATGGGAGTCTGACATTTCCTAGGCCTCCAGCTAAGAAGAGCATCCCTGTCTTCCACGGTAGGCTATACTCAGAGGCCACCATTTGGATCTAGCTCATTGTACTCCAATGACATTCCAACCAGAAACCATTCTCAGAGTTGAGTGAATCATACTCTAATCATGGAGCTGAGTTTGCAGTTTAGGGCTCAATCAGGCAATGAATCCAAAGATGTTCTGGGAAATCTCTCAAATCCCTCAGGAAAGCAAACACTCACTGAGAAAGAAGTGACCCTGGGCTGGGGTCACATGGAGGGCCGGTGAAAAAGAGTAAATCCCCTTTACGTGCCAGGTGCTGCCATGTATTTGTATATCTGGAGCCACCCTGTGATGTCAGAATCATATTTTAAGCTTAGAAAAATGTGGTGTGGAAGGTGAAGTGGTTTTTCCAAGATCATAGTGCTTAGCAAATATCAAAGCTAGAATTTCAAACCAGGTCTTCCAACTCCAAACATTGTAATTTTTTTCCATGATTTTACTACTAACTGTTCTCTTGCCTTTATAAATATGCCTCTATTAATATTAATAACAGGGGATTTCCTGGTGGTCCAATAGTTAGGACTGTGCATTTCCATTGCAGGAGGTAAAGGTTTGATCCCTGGTTGGAAACTAAGATCCTGCAAGCCAAGCAGTGCGGCCAAGAAAAGAAAAAAGTTTATCTTGTAGACACATCTCTTGGCTTAGTTGCTTTGATAAAATCATGTCAACTTTCAGTCAGACCATGACCATGGTGGGGAAGCACTGTATGATATGTTGTTTGTTTGTTTTATTTGAATCTTTTGGCTATACCACAAGACATGTGTGATCTTATTCCCAGACCAGGGATCGAACTTGCACCCCTTGTATTGGAAGCGTGGAATCTTAACCCCCGGACTACCAGGGAAGTCCCAGGAAGCACTGTAATGAGCATTTGCTAGTTTGTGACATATCAACATTTATTTTCCCCTTCTTTTAGTAAAGAAGAGGAAAGTGGATGCTGGTAAAGAGTATTCTAATTTGGTAAAGAGTATTCTAATTCCTCTCTGGTGAACTTCCCCTCCCTCACTGCAGTCCATGAGCTTTGGTTGGACTCTAACTCTGGCTTCAAGAATGGAGCCTATGACTCCTCCTAGAACTATGCGTGTACCTATTCCCCTGGCTACTTCTACTGATTCATTTGTAGTCAGGACCAACTAGTCTTTTGCCAAAGCTACTGGGAGAAAAGCAAGCACTCATTCCCAATTCATCTAAACCTGGGGGAAAGTAGACTGGAGCTGCTGGAGCCGCACTGCTGCTATTATTGAAGAGTCTGTCCAAGGATGGTGCTCACATAGCACAAGCAGAGCCAGGAGATGAATAGGGAGAAATGGGGTTTTGTTGTCATTTTTCCCCCACTGGATCAGGCCATTCTTGAAGCCAAAATTGCCCCCAAGATCTGTCAGTTCTGTGATACGACAAATTCTGTTTATATTTAAGCTAGGTATAGGCTGTATTTTCTGCTAGTTTTAATTGAAAGAGGTGCCCCTGATACAACAGACTTCCTCAGCTAAATTTAACCACTGTTAAAGTCAGTTAGGACTCATAACCAAATTAAAAATGGGCAAAAGATTTGAATAGATGCTACAGACTAAATATTTATATTCCCTTTAAATTCATACATTGATACCTATTCCCCCAATGTAGTGGTATTAGGAGGTAGGGTCTTTGAGAGGTGATTTTAGGTTATTGCAGCAGAGCCCTCATGACTGGAATTAGTACCCTTGTAGAAGAAACCCCAGAGAGGTCCCTTCCCCCTTCTGCCATGTAAGAACACCTGAAAAGACTGCCTTCTCTGAACCAGGAAGTATGCTTTCATCAGACACCAAATCTGCCTGTGCCCTGATCTTGAATCTCCCAATTTCCTTAATTATGAGAAATAAACTTCTGTTGTTTATAAACTACTCAGTCTATGGTATTCTGTTATAACATTCTGAATTGATGAAGACAACAGACATTTCTCCAAAGCAGGTGTAACAAATGGCCAATAAGCTCTTGAAAAGATGCTCAGTGTCATTAGTCATTAGGGAAATGCAAACCAAAGCCACAAAGAGATATAACTTCACAACTCCTAGGGTGGCTTCAATCAAAAATATAGACAGTAATAAATGTTGCCAAAAATATGGAGAAATTGAAACTTGTGTGCATTGCCAGTGGGGATGTAAAATGATGCAGCTGCTTTGGAAAATACTCTGCAGTTTCTCAAATAATTAAACATAAAGTTACCATGTGACCAGCAATTTGACTTCTCCTTATATACCCCAGAGAAATGAAAGGATATGTCTACAAAAAGCCTTGGATGAGAATGTTCATAACAATTGTACTCATGATAGCTTAAAAAATAGAAAACAATTCAAATACCCATCAACGGGAAATGGATAATCACGTTGTGATATAATCATACAAAGGAATCAGTTCAGTTCAGTTGCTCAGTCATGTGTGACTCTTTGCAACCCCATGGACTGCAGCACTCCAGGCCTCTCTGTCCATCACCAACTCCCGGAGTTTACTCAAACTCATGACCATCGAGTCGGTGATGCCATCCAACCATCTCATCCTCTCTTGTCCCCTTCTCCCGCCTTCAATCTTTCCCAGCATCAGGATCTTTTCAAATGAGTCAGCTCTTCCCATCAGGTGGCCAAAGTATTGGAGTTTCAGCTTCAGCATCAGTCCTTCCAATGAGTATTCAGGACTGATTTCCTTTAGGATGGACTGGTTGGACCTCCTTGCAGTCCAAGGGACTCTCAAGAGTCTTCTTCAACACCACAGTTCAAAAGCATCAATTCTTCGGTGCTCAGCTTTCTTTATTGTCCAACTCTCACATTCATACATGACTACTGGAAAAACCATAGCTTTGACTAGATGGACCTTTGTTGTCAAAGTAGTGTCTCTGCTTTTTAATAAATATTCAGCAATAAAAGGAATGAGCTACTGATACATGCGAAAACATGAATGACTCTAGAAGTACACTGAATGAAAGCAACCAGACCTAAAATAATATAGTGTGTGGTGTGATTCATTTATATGAAATCCAAGAGCAGGCAGAACTAACCTATAGTGACAGAAGTCAGAAAGTGAGAAGGACTACCAGGGAAGTTCCTGCTTTTTCATTTCTGATGAAGGAAAAAAAAACCATCCACCAGACTTAACGTGATCTGATATTTATGAAAAGTTCTTCTATCCAAAAACATCTTTCCCCACCAGCTTAAGAATGGACTGCACCCCTCCATTTTTCCTTTAATATAAAGCATTGAAGTGATAGATTACATGTTATATTAAATTTCCCCCAATGACTGTGTTAATGCAGGATTAATTTGCAAGGTTGTTTCTCCTCCTTCTTAGGGAGTCATCTCAACCCACTCCTGACTAAGGTGACCAAGTTACTCGAGGCCTCATCCCTCATCATAGACTGGAGAACATTTATAAACCATTACTTTCCAACTTCCAGTCCTTTCTTAAAAATTTTTGTGACAGCATTCTTAATTTCACCAAACGTAGCTCAAGAGAGCAGGTGACTTCTATTTAAAAATTCAGAAATTAAAAAGATAATGAAAGCAATAAAATAGTGATTACCATCTTCAGATCACTCAGGTAAAGAGCCACCAACCCTTACAAAGTAAGTTTCTATTTTGGGTAACTCATTCTGACTCCTTTAATTCTTTCTTTTCCTCATCCCACATCCCAGCCTTATGCCTTATCACTTACTACCTACTAATCAGTTTAGTTAACCCCGAAAGACAATGGAAATCCTAAACTGCAGAGTCACGTACAAACTTGCCCACCATGATTCCGGAAATCCCTGCGGGTTTACTGAAAGGACTATATTAATGGTTAATGGTGCTTCATGGTTTTATGGATCAGAACAACCTCTATTGCTTCACTAGTATGGACTTTCTGTAACTTAAGAAAAAGAAAATGTGAATTCCTTTGGGGGAATGGAAAGGAGATATTACAAAAGAAAAATGGTATTACTTTCCAATACCAAGGAAATTCATTAGCAAACACATTAAAATGTGCTTGAGTAGTCATCACACTGAATTGTTTTGGAAAAGGCCCTGCTTGGAAAAACACGGCAAAAACATCTTCAGTGCTGGAGCTTGGCACGATGAGACAGCGGGATGACAAATGTCTTGCTATTCCCTATGGTGCCTTAATACTTAGAGCCATCTGCTACCATGTACTCTCCCTCCCATGAGTCCCCTTTATTACAGTCTAACGTTATGTTACTCCTATTTTCCATGTCCACCTGTTACAGTGATAAGACACAGATGTACTCCTCCAGTGTGTGGGAAACAAAGTAATCTTAAGTCAGGATGCTGAGCTTTTGAGCTTTAGCTCTTACACTAACTACACAGTCTTGGATAAGTATCTCAAGTTCTCTTGGTTTCAGTGTCTTCATATGAAAAATATAAAGTATAGTAGACATGGTACCCATGAAGTGGAAGCTGACTGGTCCTTAGGGGTTCCTCAGGCCATAGAGCCAATATATAGAAAAGGGGTCCTTGTTAACAGTAATTGGCTTGCTGCTCCATGGTGGCATAGGCGAGGCTCTGGTTAGAACTCAGGGATGCAGTGCACTCCCGGGGATATAGCCAGACAAAACTTTAATTCCAAAAGATATCTGCATCCCCTCTGTTCATAGCAGCACTGTTCACAATGGCCAAGACATGGAAACAACCGAAATGTCCATTGGCAGATGAGTGGATAAAGAAGATGTGGTGCACATATACAGTGGAGTACTACTCAGCCATGAAAAGAACAAAAGAATGCCATTTGCAGCAACCTGGACGGACCAGAGATTGCCACACAGAGTGAAGTCCGACAGAGAAAGACAAATGCCATATGATATCATTTTATTTTTTTATTTTTTTTAAATTTTATTTAATTTTTAAACTTTACATAATTGTATTAGTTTTGCCAAATATCAAAATGAATCCACCACAGGTATACATGTGTTCCCCATCCTGAACCCTCCTCCCTCCTCCCTCCCCATACCATCCCTTTGGGTCATCCCAGTGCACTAGCCCCAAGCGTCCAGTATCGTGCATCGAACCTGGACTGGCATCTCGTTTCATACATGATATTTTACATGTTTCAATATGTGGAATCTAAAATATGACACAAACGAACCTATCTGTGAAACAGAAATAGAATCATGGACACAGAGAAGAGACTGGTGGTTGCCAACGGGGAGGAGGTTGGAAGAGGGATGGAGTGGAAGGCTGGGAGTAGCAGATTCAAGCTTTTATATACAGAACTGATAAACAACAAGGCCCTACTATATAGCACACAGAACTATTTTCAGTATCCTGTGATAAACCATAATGGAAAAGAATATTTGTAAAAAAAAAAAGTATATATATATAACTGAATCACTTTGCTGTACAGCAGAAATTAACACGACATTGTAAGTCAACTGTACTTCAATTTTTAAAAGATTTTAAAAAAGAACTCAGGAGTGCAATGGACAACGTCTTAGCATTCTGTGGCCCAGAGGCCAAGTCTGGTCACTGGCAAAGTACATTTGCCTAAAATGAAGATAAGACTAACACGCCTCATATCCCATATATATAAATTTTAGGTTTTAGAGAAGCAGTCAAAAGCATCTTTATTTCTCCAGCCTTGAACAAGGAGAGGGGTCAAAACAAAACAAACAAGCAAAAACATTCAGTCAAGTGCTGATAGAAAATCACAAGAAAAGAAATAGGTGGTAGAAGGTAGCCTTGAGTACCAGCTTAGGCCCTGTGACCTGCTGCAGAAGAGGGATTATATAAGCTATGTGTTATGTCACTTAGTCATGTTTCCCTTTCCCCTAGACCCCGTGCTTTAAAAGAAAAATAATGGAGGCAGCTGACGTTTTAGCTTCAGGCGAACATGTGACCAGCTTCTCCTCCCTCCAAATCTACCCTCTATCCTTCTTCCTGCCGCATTCCCTGGATGCATGAGTGCTTAGTTGCAAAGTTGCACCCAACTCTTTTGCGATCCTGTGGACTGTAGGCCACAGTTTCTCTGTCGATGGGATTTTCAGGGCAGGAATACTGGAGTGGCTTGCCATGCCCTCCTCCAGGGGATCTTCCCCACCCAGGGATTGAACCCGTGTCTCCTGTGTTTCCTGCACTGGCAGGTGGATTCTTTACCATTGAGCCACCTTGGAAGCCTATTCCAGGGGAGGTTGATCTAAATGCACTGCGTCGCTTCCTTCTGGTTTCTAGTCCAGTTCAACAACAAGGGAGCTCTGAGAGAGGATCAGAGGAAGGGAGAAGAGTTAGGTCAGCATATTTACGCTCTTTCTATAGTCACCGCACTGTGAACAGGCTGCATCCTTCCACTAGAGGTCCTAGCTCCCATCCAGCAGCTCTTTGCACAGAGCTCTGTTTCCTGGTTCTCGTACTGCCTTTCTCTCCCTGCCCCAAAAGCCTGTATGTGGTAATGGTATTACTAAGTTACTAATACCAGGGTATTTTATTAACACGTTTGGGTTCCTTAAATCCTGCCCACATTTTTGTAGAGTCCCTTTGTTAAACTCTCCTCAAATTACCAACTTCACCCAAATATAATAAGTGGTTTCTTTTTTTGGTGGGGCCCTGACTAATACAGACAGGTTTTCACAAGAACCACGGGGGTAATTGAAAGATCAAAAGAAGACCTTTGTTTAAAATGTGTGTGAAATTTCTTTGAAGAATATGACTTTTAGAAATTTAGATGAAGCATACATAATACATCTAGAAAGATGCATAACACATATAAATAGTTTAAAGAGTAATTTACAAAATGAACACCTATATAACCAGTACTATAATCAGATATAGAACATTGCTGGCTCCCCAAAAGCACAAACTCCACCACCCCCCTCCAGTTAAAATCACCTTTATTCTGTGTTTTATGGCAATTGTTTCACTGCTTTTCTGTGTTTTACCAACTAATGTATATTTTATCAGCTATGCAAGCATCCTTTATTTTTTAAATTTTATTAAAGTGTAGTTGATTTACAATATTGTATTAATAAAATAGATGACTGGTGCAAGTTTGATTCATGAAGCAGGGCACCCAACCTGGAGGGGTGGGGTGGGAAGGAATGTGGGAGAGGGGTTGGGGGGTTCAGGGTAGGGCAGGGGACACATGTATACCTGTGACCGATTCATGTTAATGTATGGCAAAAGCCGTCATGATATTGTAAAGTAATTATTCTCCAATTAAAATAATTAGAAAAAAATTTCTGCTGAACAGCAAAGTGATTCAGTTATACATATATATTTTTTTCCATTATGGCTTGTCATAGGATACTGAACATAGTTCCTGTGTGCTATACAGCAGGACTTATACAGGATACAGTTTATCCATCCTTATGCATGCATGCATGCTAAGTCGCTTCAGTCATGTCCGACTCTGTGCGACCCCATGGACAGCAGCCCACCAGGCTCCTCTGTCCACAGGATTCTCCGGGCAAGAATACTGAATCCTTTAAATCTAGTTTCATTTTGCCTGTTACAAAAGCATACATGAGTCATAATATAGACACTGTGCTGTGCCTTGCTGTTGTGCAGTGTTATGTTAGATTCATGCACGTCGTTGGGCACCGCGTCCATGGCTTACGTTTTCACTTTCTCAGCTATCTACTCTTCCACTGTAACTATACTTAACTTGTAATTTATCCATTCTGCTTTTGATAAATGATCGAATTGTTTCCAGTTTCAGGCTGTTCTGAACAATGCTACTAAGAAAATCTTGTGCCTCTAGGCACAATGTTACCTCTAGGGCACAATGCAAAACTTTCTCAAGGGAAGCCCCCCACCCCCACCCCACCCCATGCAGCAGCAAAGACCCAGTACAGCCAAAAATATAAAATAATTTATAAAAAGTTTCTCTAGGACAATGGTTCTTAAACTCTTCTTTCAAGACTCCTTTACAGTCTTAAATATTATTGAGGACCCCCACAGAGTTTTTGTTTATAAATTCCTATTAACGTCTATTGCATTAGAAATTAAAACTCAAAATCCAAATACTTACTAAAAAATAAACTCATTACATGTTAACACAAATAATGTGTCTAATTAAAAGCTGTAAGTTTTAGGAAGAAAATATGGAAACATTTTTATAACTTTGTAATAGAGAAAGAATTCTTAATATAAAAAGCAAAGCCAAAAAAATTGATAAATTAGATGACACTAAAGAACTTTTTCATAAAATGATACCTGAGTGAAAACTCAAGCCACAGCATGGGGAGATACAGGGGACATGGGTTCTATCCCTGGTCTGGGGAGTCCACATGCCTTGGGATAACATGCGCCTAGAGCCCCTGCAACCCAACCAGAGAAGCCGCCTCAGTGAGAAGCCTGTGCACAGCAACAAAGACCCAGTGCAGCCAAAGATAAATAAAGAACGAAAATTTTAAAAAGGAAGCGTTAAAAAAATGTACACAAGTCATTATGCAGAAGTCAGGCAACCCAATTGAATACAGGCAAATTTGAATAGGTACCTCATAAAAGACTGAGTTCATAAAACCAGTAAATATAGGAAGACTTGCTCCACCTGGTTCCCCTCATTCCCAAAGCAACATTAACCACAGTAAAGTACCAATGTGATACCAACTGGTGGTGATAATGTGGAGAGGTGGGAATTCTAATGGGCTGTTGATGAGAATATCAATTAATACAACTACTTTGGAAAAGGGTGTGGCACTGGTCAGTAAAAATAAAGTTATACATATCTTTTGACAAGGCAGCTTCACTTCTAGGCTTGTATCCTAGAGCAGTGACTCTCAAAGAATGCTTCATGAACATCTCAAGGTCCCTGATCTTTTAGGGAGTCTGTGAGGACAAAACTGCTTTTATAATAACACTTGTATGTTATTTGCTTTTTCCATTGGGTTAACATCCACACTAATGGAGCGAAAGTATTAGTGGGGAGAAGTGCTGGGAGCCCAGCACAAATCAAGGCAATGGCACAAAACTGTGTTGATAATCACTGTATTCTTACATACCGCTCACCAAAGGAAATGCCATTTCACTTAAGAATATCATAAATGAAGCAGTAAAAATTAATTTTATGAAATCTCAAGTGCATTTTCATTGATTACATTTTTTTTTTGATGAGAGAAGTGATATTAACAAATGTGAGATTTTCGATATTGTGTAAGGACATGTATTCTAACATTTGAAAAATCTGCATAACTCAGTTACTAATACTTTCCAAATGACCGTTTATGACATTTAGAAACCTTGATTTATGTTAAAAATTACCCTCAAAATAAAAAGAGAGAGCAATGAATTGTACTGTAACAGAATACATAGTGTACTGATGTGGTTTCAGATTCTACATTGCAACTAACCTTTCAGAAACTACCAGTGTAATCTCTAATAGAAAAGGTGATAGTAGTCATCTTTCTACTTTTACTTCTTTCAAAGAGAAAGCTTCCAGTGTTTCACTAGTAAAATATTTGCTGTATATTTTCTGTATTAATTGACTTTAAAGTTCCTTTTATTTCAAGCATGCTGAATTTTAAAATTAAGAATTATATTGATTTTTTTAATGATTTGCTGCTTTTAAATATGTAGAGATGGTCATATAGTTTTTCAGCTTTAATCTATTAATAACAAATTACATTGATTCATTTTTAACATTAAACCAACTTTGTATTCTAGGATAAATCCAATTTGGTTATACATATTATCCTTTTATATTGCTGGATATAGCAAGCATTGTTTGCTAATGTTTTGTTTCAGATTTTTAAATTCATGTCCATAGATTAATCTATAATTATATTTCATCGTAGTGTCCATGATAACTTTTAGTAGCTTATTATAAGTTTAGGAGTTGCTTCCTTTTTTATTGTATGTTTATGTGATATTAGAATACCTTGTTTCCTAACAAAAATTGATCTCACATTAAAGTTTTATTTGTGGATTTCCTACAAAGTATTCAATTTATTTAATGGTTATTGGAGTTTTCAAGTTTTTTATATTATCATAGGCTTTGCTAGTATATTCCCCTGGGAAATTAGTCCATATAAACTACATTTAGTCATCCTCTTGATCTTTCCAGTGTCTGTAACATCTTGAGTAACATGCCTCCCTTTGCACTCCCTGTGTGCTTCTTTCTCTCCCTTTCTCTCCCTCGCCAGACATTTGACACCCTTATTAGTGTTTTCAGAGAATCAACTATTGGCTTTATTGTTGCTCTCTACTATATATTTTTTCTATTTCATGTATTTTTGTTCTTATTTATAATATCTATTTTTTTATGACTTTCTCTTTTATTTATTTATTTTTTTTGAGGTAGATGACTGGCTTATTAATTGTCAGCCTTTTAAATTTTCTAATATAACATATGGGCTTCCCTGATGATTCAGATGGTATATTTAAGCTATAAATTAACCCTCTAAGTACTTTTTAGCTGTATCTTACATGTTTTTGTTAGGTAGGGTTTCTTTTTTAATCAGTCAATTGAAAAAAAAAGTTTTTAATTTCCATTATGAGTAATTTTCCAAATATATGGGGATGTTCTGTTTGTTTTTTTCTTATTGATGTAGTTTGATTACGTTATGGTCAGAAAACCTCTTCTGTGTTACCTTGGTCCCTTAAAGTTTATTAAGGCTTGCTTACGTGATCTGGTATGAGTCCATTTTTGAAATGTTTTATGTGGACTTCAGAATATTTATTCTGTAGTTGTTGAATGTAATATATTTATAATCTCAATTAGGTCAACTTAATTAAGCATCATTGCTTGAATTATCTCTTAGTGATTTTTTTGGTCTTCCTATTCTCTTAGATGTATTTTTAAATTTCCCATATAATTGTGAATTTGTTTATTTCTCCTTATAGTTTTTATTTTCTCTTACGTAGTTTGAGCCTGTGTTATTAGGTGCATATAAATTCTATGTTTTCCTGGTGAATTGATATTGTATCATTAGGAAGCAACCAGGGAATTCCCTGATGGTCCTGTGGTTAGGACTCAGCTTTTCACTGCCAGGCCCAGTTTCGATCCCTGGATGGGGAACTAAGATCCTGTATGCCCTGTGATATGGCCAAAAAAGAAGAAGCAATTATCTTTATCTTAGTATATTTTTATTTTGGTAAAATGTATATGAAAATTAATAAACAGGAACTGAAATGGTTTTTCTATGGGACCCTCTCTTTGTAGCTAACCTTCTGGCTGCAGTACTTACTTGATAGAGGGCTTCCCTGGTGGACTCTGTGCTTCCAGTGCAAGGGGCAAGGGTTCGATCCCTGGTCCCCCTGGTTGGGGAAGTTCTATGTGCCCCGAGGTGCTTCCCTGGTGGCTCAGGAGTAAAGAATCTGCCTGCCAATGCGAACCCAATGCGGAGATGTGGGTTCTATCTCTGGTTTGGGAAGATCCCCTGGAGAAGGAAATGGCAACCCACTCCAGTATTCTTGTCTGGAAAATCCCATAGACAGGGAAGCCTGGCAGGCTGCAATCCATGGGGTCACAAAGAGTCGGACACAACTTAGTTACTAAACAACAAACAACATATATAAGCAAAATTGTCCATTTTAATCTTTTTTAAGTGTACAGCTCAATGGCATTAACTAGATTCATCATATTGTACATCCATCACCACTGTATAGTTCTAAAACATTTCCATCACCCCAAATAGAAACTCTAAAAACATAAAGCAAAAGTCCCCCATGCTCCTCTCCTCCCAGCCCCTGATAAACCTACTTTCTATCTCTGTGAATTTGCCCATTCTAGATAATTCGTATAAGTGAAATCATATAATATTTGTCGTTTTGTGTCTGGCTTATTTCACTTATCATATGTTTTCAAGGTTCATTGTGTTGTGGCATATGTCAGAATTTCAATCCTTTTATGGCTGAATAATATTCTATTGTATGTTTATGTTTTAGCATTTATTTATCCATTCATTGGTTGAATACTTGAGTTTTGTTTTTCTACCTTTTGGCTATCATGAATAATGCTGCAATGAACATATTATATAAGTATCTGTTTTAGTATTTGCTTTCAGTTTTTTTGGATATATACCTAGGAGTAGAATTGCTGGGTCATATAGTAATTCTGTATTTAGCTTTTTGAGTAATTGCCAAATTATTTTCAATAGTGCTTTTTGCTTTAAAACTTAGTTAGAGTACTTTAATATAAAAATACCAGCTCTCTTTTATATGTATTTGCAAGGTATTTCCACTTTAAAATTTCAAAATGTTTGAATATTTATATGATGTTTTGTCCAGTCTAAAAACCTTTGTCTTTTAAGTGATGCATTTAATCCACTGATATTGTATTTAATTAATATTAATAGCTAATGTATTTTAAATCTGTATCGCCACATGTGATATTGTTTATTTTTTCCTCTTCATTTTTGACCCTCTACTAATTTATAGGCTACAGTCTCTGTGTCTCTTCTTTTAGAGGTTATATAAATTTTTTTATATATACATACATAATCTTAAAAAAATTTTTTTTGGAGTATAGTTGCTTTACAATGTTGTTAGTTTCTACTGTACAGCAAAATGAATCAGCTATACATGTACATATATCCCCTCTTTTTTTGGATTTCCTTTCCATTTTGGTCATCAGAGTATTGAGTATAGAGTTCCCTGTGTATCATCTATTAAGTCAAAAGTTAGTCAATAATGTTATTTTTGTGTTTGATACTACAAAGGCTTTAAGTACTGACTTCATTTACTCTCTTTCTAACTTGCATGCTTTTGCTTCTGTGTATTAACTTATTTTTTTGATCTGATAAGACAGTGTTGTGTAATGTTCAATAATGCATTGTTTAGATTTATTTTTTTTAATTTAAATTTATTTTAATTGGAGGCTAATTACTTTACAGTATTGTATTGGTTTTGCCATACATCACATGAATCCGCCACGGGTGTACACGTGTTCCCCATCCTGAACCCCCCTCCCACCTCCCTCCCCGTACCATCCCTCTGGGTCATCCCAGTGCACCAGCCCTGATTTTTTATTTATTCGTTGACCATTTCTTTGCTCTTCATTTTTTCTTGCATCTCAGAGCTTTCCTCTGAGATCACATTCTTTCTCTCAGAATTACATCCTTCAGAATTCTCTTTTTCAAGGGTCTGGATAGTAGGAAACTCTCTGTGCTTCTGTTTGTTTATTTAGTGTCTATATTGTGCACTCAGTATTGAAAGATATTTTCACTAGGAATAGAATAATAGGTGAGCAGTTATTTTCTTTCACCCCACGAAGAATATCATCGTACTGTCATCCTGTCTGCATTGCTGGATCAGTCAGTTGTCAGTCTAACTGTTGTTCCTTTGACAATGATCACCAACCACATCCTAACCCAGTATCTTTTTGTGTGTGTGTGTGTTCACTAGTTTTATGATGAATCTAGTGTGAAGTTCACTCATTAGTTCCCTCTCTCCCTCCTTTCTTGCTTTCTCTTTTCCTATTTAGGATTTGTTAGGCTTTTTGCGGGTGGGAATTTGATACCATTCATTGGTTCTTCAAAAGTAGAAGCCATTATTTCTTCACATATTATCTTTGTCATATCACATCTCTTCTCTTTTTCTAGAACTCTAACTAAATGTATGTTAGATTTTCTTACTGTCTTCCATGGATTGTATCTGTCTTTCATATAGGCATTTCTCTGAATCTCTGTGCTGTATTCTGCAAAATCTTGTGACATAAACTTCCTGTTCTCTAATTCTCTTTTCAATTATGTCTAATGTGATGTTAAACCACTGGTTTTTGTTTTGTTTTTAATATCAGTAATTGTGATTTTCATTTCTAGAAGTTTTATTTGGTTCTTCTTAAAAGTTTCTGGGTCACTTTTTATAATTTCCAGTATCTTGAGAATATTTTCAAGCTGTTTGTGCTTTGTTCTTTTTTACTGTGTGCTGCTCATTGACCTTGAAAAATTGTTTATGCAAATATACTGGACACAGGATAAAGATGACTTTTCAAAATAGATTTGTATTTGTCACTTTCAATCTCTAAGGGCTTTGCCATATGGTACCATTTAAACTATGCTTATGGCTTGAATCATTTTGGACCACCAAGTGTTTATAACTGCAGTAACACCAGCAAGTGATTGCAAATTTCCAGGATGAAATTGTCTCCTTATTGAACTGTTCAGTTGTCTCCTGTGGGTGGAGATCTGGGGGAAATGTAGCCTTTGAATTCCCAGCATCTACTGGTGGATTTCCTTTTGCACTTTACTCTTTAGGGAGATACTTAAATTGGCTGGATTAACAAATGCCCTCAGGGCAAAAGTGGCTTCAGTACTCAGTAAATCTTAGATTTTATCCATGTCATTAGTACTTGGATATTTTTAATATAGTTACTATTTTTAAATAATTTTACTATTTGATACTTTTTGTACTCAATCCAGCATTCTTTGTTGTCAACTTCTGTAGTCAAGTGGCTGGAGTGAGCTGCTCCACAGACTGCCTCCTGATCTGGTGTCCACTGAGGTCTCAAAGGTGCTCTCTCTGGTTTGCTGCTCTTGTATGTTGCTCTAATCTTAGCTGGAGTATTTCATGGGATGGTTATGTTTCTCCACTTGTCCAGCACCTGGTGGTTTGCCTTGCCTGACTCATGCCCACCATGGTTCTCATCAGCACTATAGATTTCTTCGAATCTCGAACACACCCTTTTTCATTGACCTTATCTCTCCTGCTGTGGGATTACTTTGTCTTGCTCACGGCAGAACTTCTATCTCTCAGCTGAGCCATATTCTTTGTCCTCTGCAGGAGATGTGGGAAGAGCTGAGTCCGTTCTTTACAACACAGAAGCTAAGGGAAGCTCACATTGGGCTCTTTTTGCCTTCTATCCTACTTTGCTCTCCTTCCTCTTCTCCACTCACCCCACTGTGTTGCTGGCTCACCTTAAACACTCATTTCCTTCTGGAATCCCAAATGGGAAGTAGAGAAGAATCCTGCTGGCCTTAGTCTTCCCTTTGACACTTCTGACACATCTTCTCTCTCTGAGGCTTATTCCTTAGATCAAGAAAACTTCTCACTGACTGGCTTTCCTAAATCCAACTCCAACTTCTTCCCACAGTCCCCTGGAACAGGAAGAAAGTTCAAACATTCCACTTCTTCAACATCATATCCTTGTTCTATCCTGGGACAGAAGCACAATGGGTGGACAAAGTCGTTTGCCTATACTATAAAAGAAACTCTGTGATCTCGGCTACCAGATTTAACCCTTCCTGTGTCAATGGTAGTAAAAGAATGTGAAAATATCTTCTCTTGCCTTTTTTTAACCTTCTAAATAAGTATTTTGATCAAATATCCTACTTTGGATGTCAAAAACTGATTTTTAACTCTCTTAAAAATTAATTCCTGCTTTAATAGTCATAACCCCACCCTCCACACACCACCCTTAGGCAAATGGATACTTCAGGCCAATCAAAGAATAAGTTATATTCATGAAAATGCAAAAGATAAAAGTATATTAATGTGTTCCATAAATCCCCAAGTGACAGATATATATATTATTTTTAGTCAAAAGCATTTGTGTTAATTATCTTTTGCTGTGTAATAAATTAGTCCAAAATGTAATGGCTTAAGACAATTAATACTTGTTATTTCACAGTTTCTATCAGTCATGAATTCTGAAGCAGCTTAGCTTGGTGATTCTGGCTTAGGACCTCTCAGAAGGTTACCGACTAGATGAGAGCTGCTATCATCTGAAGGCCTGTCTGCAGCAAAGATCAACTTCCAAGTTCACTCACATAGCTATTAGCAGGAGGCCCCATTACTTGCTGGCTGTTGGCTGGAGGCCTCTGTTTATTCGCCACATGGGTCTCGTCTCATGACAGGCAACTGGCTTCACTCAGAGCAAGTAATCAGAGAGTGAGAGAGAGCAGGAAGTCGTCATGCTTATCATGTCTCAGTCTCTAGTCACACACTGCCACTGTTGCTTTATTCTGTTCATTGGAAATGAGTCACGAAGTCCAGCTCATACCCAAAGGGAGAGGAATCGACCTCTGCCTCTTAAAGGCAATGACAAAGAATGTGTGGACATTGTAAAGCACCAAGGCATTAAAATCATCCTATTGCCCACTTCCTATGTGCAGACTGCAAAAATTAACAACAAAACAGATATTTTTCTTACATAATGGAGCTGAAAGTCTAGTAGGTTCATGAGTTGAAAACAGGCAATTACTGCATACTGAGCTGTGGGTCCTAGCTTTCTCCCATATGACATGGGGGGCCATAGGTGCTTGAAGGCACATAAGTCAATACATGCGGAAATGCTTTTGTGTAAGTATAGTTTAGCAAAAGTGGCCAAAAGGTGAGATTCAAGAGCTCCAAGGTCTACATTCAAATCCCAGCTCTGCCACTTACTGGCCAGGGGACCATGGGCCAGTAACGCATCTCCTCTGTGCCCCAGTTTTCTCATCAGTAAGATGGGAGAGTAACAGTACTCAGTTCATAGGATCCTGGTGAGGATTAAATGTTGGGAAGGACTGAAAAGGTGCCTGGAACATAGCAAGATTTAGTTATCTTAAACTAACTTTAGTTATCTTAAACAGGTATAAACTGCAGGCCACTTCAGAAAGAAATTATTATTCTAATTTCTGAGACAGGTATATATTCTTATGCTTGTCTAACTGAAAATGAAATAAACTTTGTTTTAAGATTTAGTTTGTAATGATATATTTCCACTTTTTTTCTTTGTAAGTACACGGCACATAGTAAAATGTGAATGTCACTCTTCATCTCTACCCCCACCCACTTACCAATCCCACTTCCTTCCCCAAAGGAAACCACTTGAACAGCTTCATGAATGTTCTTTCAGAAATTGTCTATTTAAAGAAAAATTGTCTTTATATTTCTTTCTATTAATAATTTAATAGATCTCATGTTAGTGACTATAGCTTTATATCATTCTTTTTAATGACTCTATTAAATTTTATAGGATAGATATACCATCAGTTCTTTAACCATTCTTCTTTAATGGGCATCCATGTTTTTTCCATCTTTTTACTATTGTAAACAGTTGTGTTATAAGCATAAACTTTTTTTTTAATTGGAAGATAATTGCCTTACAATATTGTGTTTGCCTCTGCCATGCATCAGTGTGAATAAGCTATAGGTATACATATGTCCCCTCCCTCCTGAACCCCCTCCCGTCTCCCACCCCGTCCTACCCGTCTAGGTCATCACAGAGTACTGGGTTGAGCTCCCTGTGTCGCGCAGCAAATTCCCACATGCTATCTATTTTACGTATGGTAATGTATATGTTTCCATCTTCTCTCTTTTCCCCCCACCGCATCCACAGGTCTGTTCCTTATGTCTGTGTCCCCATTGCTGCCCTGCAAACAGGTTCATCAGTATCATCTTTCTAAATTCCATATGCATGTGTTAATATACACTATTTGTCTTTCTCTTTCTGACTTACTTCACTTTGTATAATAGGCTCTATGTTCATCAACCTCTAGGACTGACTTGAATGTGCTCTTTTTTTATAGCTGAGTAATATTCCATTGTATGTATGTACCACAATTTCTGTATCCATTCATCCATCAGTGGACATCTAGATTCCTTCCATATCCTAGCTATTGTAAAAAGTGCTACAGTGAACACTGAGATACATGTGTCTCTTTCAGTTATGGTTTTCTCAGGGTATATGCCCAGTAGTGGTACTGTGGGGTCATATGGTAGTTCTATTCCTAATGCTTTAAGGAATCTCCATACTCTTCTCCCTAGTGGCTGTATCAATTTACATACCCACAAGCATAACCTTTTAAATGGACTTTCTAACCTTCAGAGACTTCATGAATATAAATATCTTTGATAATGACCTGTTAAACTCACTGGACTTACACAGCTGTGGGTGGCCATTGGGTGGTCTGTCCATCCCATAGGAGTGGCTTCCTACCTGATCACAATTCTCTGGACTGGGAGTTGGCACCAACTTCAAGTTGTGCTACTCACTATCTCTCCTGTGGGAACTTGGAATTGGGACCAAAAGTGAAGGTGACTGTCTCCAGGCAGCTGGACTTGGGTCACTATGGAGCTGTGGAATGGTTTTATGGTCCATGAGGGCCAGAAATGCAGCCACAGTTGTCTGGGAGAGACAAAAGAATGAGACTGACCTGCACAGAGGAGACAAGAAACGGAGTCTAAGTATTTTCCCAGAATAGCACCTGTATCTTCTTCCTTTTCAGGACCCAGTTATACTCCTGCCTTGGATTCTGTTAGATACTGGGCTTCCTATGTACATTCATAAAAGTGGATCCCCTTGTATCTTCCTTCCATGTTGATCCCCAGTCACTCTGATTCCAGGAGACTTCCTCAACCACCCCAGCCTGACCTGTAAGCACCAGGTAGGTCCACTCTTAGGTGCATTCACTTGGAGTTAACACTACTTATTTTGGCTACTTTGTTTCAAAATTGTGGTTATCTAACATGACTGTGCAAACAAGGATTCTAGGTAAGGACAATAAAGATCAGCATTTTTCCTTTTTTAAACGTTTAATCATCTTGAATCTTTTTAAGCCAGATGACAAAAATTTCCTAGCTTATGAAATTGAGTGCATTACTATTTCATCATTTCTGGATGATTCAAAGTAAACATTATAAAGATCAAACATTTTGTATATAAGGTGTAATTCAGTAAGTCTACATGTTCAACTAATATAATGAGCACCTGCTACTAAAATGCAATAAAAGGAGCTCCCTCTTTGAAAAGGAAAATATGATATCAGATATGAGTCTGTCTTTCAAAATGGAAATTTTTAATTAAAGAAAAGCTATACAGCAAGTACCTAGGCCTAAAATATTTTCAAATTCAGATGTTACACTGTAAAATAGTTCAATCTGTGCCAAGAGGAAAGCTAAATTTATGACATGGTGAACCACTCACAGAGTCTTAATGGTTTATCAACTAGGTTCAGTTCAGTTCAGTCACTCAGTCGTCTCCGACTCTTTGCGACCCCATGGACTGCAGCACACCAAGCCTCCCTGTCCGTCACCAACTCCCAAAGTTTATTCAAACTCATGTCCACTGAGTCTGTGATGCCATCCAACCATCTAATCCTCTATTGTCCCCTTCTCCTCCTGCCTTCAATCTTTCCCAGCATCAGGGTCTTTTCATATGAGTCAGCTGTTCGCATGAGGTAGCCAAAGTATTGGAGTTTCAGCTTCAGTATCAGTCCTTCCAATGAATATTCAGGACTGATTTCCTTTAGGATGGACTGGTTGGATCTCCTTGCAGTTCAAGGGACTCTCAAGAGTCTTCTCCAACACCACAGTTCAAAAGCATCAATTCTTCGGCACTCAGCTTTCTTTATAGTCCAACTCTTACATCCATACGTGACCACTGGAAAAACCATAGCCTTGACTAGACGGACATTTGTTGACAAAGTAATGTCTCTGCTTTTTAATATGCTGTCTAGATTGGTCACGGAGAAGGCAATGGCACCCCACTCTAGGACTCTTGCCTGGAAAATCCCATGGACGGAGGAGCCTTGTAAGTTGCAGTCCATGGGATCGAGAAGAGTTGGATACAACTGAGCGACTTCAGTTTCACTTTTCACTTTCATGCATTGGAGAAGGAAATGGCAACCCACTCCAGTATTCTTGCCTGGAGAATCCCAGGGATGGGGGAGCCTGGTGGGCTGCCATCTATGGGGTCACACAGAGTCGGACACGACTGAAGTGACTTAGCAGCAGTAGCTAGATTGGTCATAACTTTTCTTCCAAGGAGTAAGCCTCTTTTAATTTCATGGTTGCAGTCACTGTCTGCAGTGATTTTGGAGCCCCCAAAAATAAAGTCTGTCATTGTTTCCACTGTTTATTTGCCATGAAATGATGGGATCAGATGCCATAATCTTAGTTTTCTGAATGTTGAACTTTAAGCCAACTTTTTCACTTTCCTCTTTCACTTTCATCAAGTGGCTCTTTAGTTTTTTGCTTTCTGCTATAAAGTTGGTGTCATCTGCCTATCTGAGGTTATTGATATTTCTTCTGGCAGTCTTGATGCCAGCTTGTGCTTCATCCAGCTCAGCGTTCCTCATGATGTACTCTGCATATTAGTTAAATAAGCAGGGTGAAAATATACAGCCTTGATGTACTGCTTTCCCTATTTGGAAACCTATCAACTAGGTTACCAAGTAAGGTTTAATTTGACCAAGCTTAACTCTCCATGAGAAGAAATAAAATTTTCTCTGTTGCTTCCTGACATTTGTGTGAAAAGACAAAATCTCTCTTGCTAGAAAGCCCACACTCATTGTTTACCCCTGTGTTAGTATGGATATCAAGGTTGCTGAAACATTTAGTTGTGGGATGTCCTAAAATGGATATAGCTGGTGTCCAATCAAGAGAGTTTATATGTACCATTAAACTTGTAATCTCATTTTGTTTGTTTTAGTTTAGAGCCAAGCCCCTTGTTTCTACCTACAAGATGTCCAATGTGATTTGTTTTATTTTTAATTGAGTGGTTTTTAAAAAAAAATTGATCATACTCATGTGAGAATGTGTAAGACGTAAATGTACATTCTGAAAAATAAAAGTAAAGTGAGTGTTCTGTCTAACCTTCCCCAGGTTAAGAAAATTGCTTTGGAACTTCCTTGCTGATCCAGTGCTTAAGACTGTGCTTCTAATGCAGTGGGTGGGGGTTTGGCCCCTGGTCAGGGAAGTAAGATCCCACATGCTCTGTGGCATGGCCAAAAAAATGAGCTTTGACCTTGTGGAAGGAAACTCCCCTCTTAGGCCTCTTCAATTGCTCCTCTCTCCCTGCATCACCAGGGAAATCAAAGTCTTGATTTTTAGGATAATCATCCCCTTGGTTTTCTTTAGTCTTAGGACCTTTGTACGTTCCTAAGTAAAATAGTATTTAGTTTTGTCTGTTTTGAACTTAGTATTAATGGAATCATATTGTATGTTCTCTTCTCGGGCTTGCTTCTTTCAACATTGTGTTTGTGTTATCAGTATCAACGTGTGTAGTTGTTAGCTCATTGTTTTCATCTCTGTACAGTAGTTCCTTTTATGAATATATAATAATAATTATATATTCGACCCTGGTGGATATTTAGACTGCTTACAGTTTTTATCATTATGAACAATGCTGCAACAAACACACATGGACATGCTTCCTAGTGCTGGAGTTTCTAGACTAGCGTAAATAACTGGGAGTGGAATTGCAGCATCATAGGATTGTACATGTTCGGTCTTATGAGATAATGCCAAACTCTTTCAAAGTGCTTGCATTATACAAATTTATGCTCATATCTGGAGTGAATAAGAGTTCTCATTGTTCCAGAGCATTTCATTTGGAATGGTCAGGCTTATTTTTTATCAGTCTGATGGGTATGTAAAAATATTTCAATGTGGTTTTACTTTGTATTTTCCTCCTTACTTGTTAGGTTAAGCATCTTTTCATATGTTTAGTGGCTATTTGAGTTTCCCCTATAGCTCAGTTGGTACAGAATCTGCCTGCAATGCAGGAGACCCCGGTTCAGTTCCTGGGTCAGGAAGATCCCCTGGAGAATGGAAAGGCTACCCACTCCAGTATTCTGGCTTGGAGGATTCCATGGATGGAATCCCAAAGACTTGGACGTGACAGAGCGACTTTCCCTCTTCATGAAGTATCTGTTTTAGTCTTTTGCCCCTTCTCCTACTTTGTGTTTGTCTGTTACTACTTTATAAGTGTACTTTGTATATTTTTTATGCTACTCTTTTCCCTTTCTTTTTTTATTGAAGTATAGTTGATTTACAATGTTGTATTAATTTCTGCTGTACAGCCAAGTAATTCAATTATACATATATATATACTTTTCCATTATGGTTTATCACAGGATATTGAAGTAGTTCATTGTGCTATACAATAGGACCTTGCTGTTTATTCATTCTATATATAATAGTTTGCATCTGTTAACCCCAGAGTCCCAATCCGTCCCTCCCACCTCCCCTCTGGGAACCACAAGTGTGTTCCCTGTCTGTGAGCCTGTTTCCGTTTCATAGGTAAGTTCACTTGTGTTACATTTTAGATTCCACATACAGTGGTATCATATATTTGTCTTTCCCTTTCTGACTTACTACATTTACTGTGATTTTGTTCTGTATTTAGAAATCGATTGTTTTATAATTGTATTTTCTAAGGAGCCTGTAAAAAATTGCCACAAACAGTGGCAATAAAACAACATGTTTATTGTCTCACATTTCTGTAGTTCAGAAGATCGAAATGTCTCACTGTAAAATCAAAGTATTGGAAAGTCTGTGCTCCTTTCCAGAGGCTCTAGGGGAGAATCAATTACCTTGCCCTTTCCAGTTTTTAGCACTGCCCACAGGCTTTGGCTTATGGACTCCTTTCTCCATCTTTAAATCCAGAAAAAATGGTCCAGTTCTTATGGTTCATTACCTTGACTTTTCTGATGCCCTCTTTCACTTTTAAGGACACTTGTGACTATATTCAGATAACCCAGGATAATCTGCTCATGTCAAACCCTTAATTTAATCATATCCGCAAAGTCACTTTTGCCATGTAAGGCTGTATTTTCACAAATTTCAGGGATTAATATCTAGACATCTTTGTAAGTTGAGAAGGCATCATTCTGTCTACTGCAGTATTACTGACTTTGTATCTTGTAATCTTACTAACCTCTTATGAATTTTTATAATTTATTTACAGGTTCTTTTATTATTAAAAATTTATGTATTTACTTTTTATTTTTGATTGTGCTGGGTTTTCCTTGCTGTGCAAGGGCTCTGTGTAGTTGTGTGTGGACTTTTCACTGTGGTAGCTCCTCTTGTTGCAGAACACAGGCTTTAGAGTGTGGACTTCAGCAGCTCAGCCTGCAAGTTCAGTAGCTGTGGCATGCAGGCTTAGTTGCCCCTCAGCATATGGAATCTTTCTGGGCCAGGAATCCTCTGCATTGGCAGGTAGATTCTTAACCACTGGACCACCAGGGAAGTCCAACTGGTTCTTTTATATTTTCTATATATAAAATCAAATCATTTGCAAATAGTGACAGTCTTGTTTTCTCCTTTCTAATGAATGTAAGTGTGTGTATTTTCCCCCCTACCTTTAAGGCCAAGGTACAACCAAAAACATTGCTGGAAAAATAAAAAACTGGATAAGACTTCCAGTATAATGTTCAGTAGGATGGGTTGTATCAGGCAATCCTATATGGTTTCTGCTCTCAAATGAAATACTTTCAGCATTTCACCATCATGCACAAAATTCACTGTAGACTTTCTTCTTCTGAAATTGAGATAGCATATGATTTTCTCCTTTAATCTGTTCAGATCATTAATTATATGAATGATTTTCTAATGTTAAATCAACTTCCATTTCTGAGAAAAGCCCAACTTGGTCATACATTTTAGTAGTTAGCTTATGAGGGATATGGGCCTTTTATTTTTCTTTCTTGTATGCATTGTCCTTATTAGGTTATAATACCTAGATTTTAACAGCCTCATAAAATGTGTCACAGAAGGTACCTGCTTCTTCTATTATCTGAAATAGTTTATGTAAGATTAGAACCTATTTGTCACTGAATTGATCTTAATAAAATCGCTGACATTTTCTGAACCTACAATACATTGTGAAATTTGAACATTCTTCAGAACTTCTGTGTCAAGTGCTTTATCATCTTATTCAATGCATTTAATATTCGGTCCAGGGAGATTGGAGGTATTATCTCATTTTTTCTGATATGGAAAATGAAGCTAAACAGATTACAGATAAATCTAAAGATATTATATATAGCTACTAAAGGGCAGACCAGAACTTGAATCAAGACATCCTGACTCCAAATTCATTGTACACACAGTTTCACTGATGTTCTCAAGAACTATTGATATTAATCGTTGGGTATGGTGGTGGTAAGTTCTTTTGAAAAAAATTGTTTCTGTCTCTTCCTTTGATGTTATTTCTAGCCATCACTTCCTTTCCTTCTCCTTGCCCCACTATTTATGTTATTTCTAAAATGCTGTGCTCTCAGAGACAAAAATAGGTTACTAGTTTATAACAGTAAATATACTCTGAGTGTCTGAGGGACATTCCTAGAAGTAACCAGCTTGAGTTTTATAACATGTTTTTTCCCTGCTGAGAAGCTTTTACTGTTGTTTCTCTGTGTTACGAAAATTTCAGGTTACTATACTGTTTTCTTTCTATTTATATGTCCCACACTTTGCTACTCCAAGTGTGGTCTGTGAACCAGCAGAATTGGCATCTCCTTGGGGCATATTAGTGTCAAAACTGAATCTCAGGCCCCATTTCAGAACCAATGAATCAGAATCTGCACTTAAGCAAGATTTCTGTGTGATTCCTACTACTCAGAAAGAAGAAATTTATTTTAAAATAGAATAGAACATTGACAAAGCACCTGGTCATCCAAGAGCTCTGATGGGAATGTACAATGAGATTAATGCTAACAAAAAGCATCTATTCTGCAGCCCATGGATCAAGGAGTAATTTTGATTCTCAAGTCTTATTTAAGAAATGCATTTCACAAGGCTATAGCTGCCATAGACAGAGATTCTTCTGGCGGATCTGGGCAAAGTCCATTGAAAGCCTTCTGGAAAAGATTCACCGTTCTAGGTGCCATGAAGAACATTTGTGATTCATGAGAAAAGGTCAAAATATCAACATAAACATTTGACTTTTTGGATGAAGTAGATTCCAATGACTTTTTGGATGAAGTAGATTCATCTACTGGATGAAGTAGATTCCAGCCCTCATGGTTGACTCTGAGGGGTTCAAGACTTCAGTGGAGGAAACAACTGCAGATATGGTGGAAACAGCAAGAGAACTAGAATTGCGTGCCTGAAGAACTATGGATGGAGGTGCATGACATTGTACAGGAGGCGGTGGTCAAAACCATCCCCAGGAAAAAGAAATTCAGAAGGCAAAATGGTTATCTGAGGAGGCCTTACAAACAGCTGAGGGAAGAAGAAAAATGAAAGGCAAAGGAGAAAAGGAAAGATATACCCATCTGAATGCAGAGTTCCAAAGAATAGCAAGGAGAGAGAATGCAATGCAATGCAATGCAAAGAAATAGATGAAAACAATAGAATGGGAAAGACTAGAGATCACTTCAAGAAAATTGGAGATACCAAGGGAACATGTCATGCAAAGACAGGCATGATAAAAGACAGATACAGTATGGACCTAACAGAAGCTGAAGATATTAAGAAGAGGTGGCAAGAATACACAGAGCTACTATACAAAAAAATCTTAATGACCCAGATAACCATGATGGTGTGTGATTACTCACCTAGAGTCAGACATCCTGGAGTGCAAAGTCAAATGGGCCTTAGGAAGCATCACTATGAACAAAGCTGGTGGAGGTGATGGAATTCCAGTTGAGCTATTTCAAATCCAGAAGATAATGCTGTGAAAGTGCTGCACTCAGCATGCCAGCAAATTTGGAAAACTCACCAGTGGCCATAAGACTGGAAAAGGTCATTTTTCATTCCAATCCCAAAGAAAGGCAATGCCAAAGAATGTTCAAACTACCACACGATTGCACTCATCTCACATGCTAGCAAAATAATGCTCAAAATTCTCCAAGCCAGGCTTCAACGGTATATGAACCAGGAACTTCCAGATGTTCAAGCTGCATTTAGAAACGGCAGAGGAACCAGAGATCAAATTGCCAACATCCGTTGGATCATAGAAAAAGCAAGAGAATTCCAGAAAAACATCTATTTCTGCTTCATTGACTACACTGAAGCCTTTGACTGTGTGGATCACAACAAACTGGAAAATTCTTTAAGAGATAGGAATGCCAGACCACCTTACTGCCTCCTGAGACATCTGTATGAAGGTCAAGAAGCAACATTTAGAACTGAACATGGAACAAAGGACTGGTTCCAAATTGTGAAATGAGTATGTCAAGGCTGTATATTGTCACCTTGCTTACTTAATTTATATTCACAGTACATCATGCAAAATGCCAAGCTAGATGAAACACAAGCTGGAATCAAGATTGCTGGGAGAAATATCAATAACCTCAGATAGGCAGATGACACCACCCTCATGGCAGAAAGCTAAGAGGAACTAAAGAGCCTCTTGATAAAAGTGAAAGAGAGGAGTGAAAAAGCTGGCTTAAAATTCAGCATTCAAAAAACTTAAGATCCTCTAACAATGGAGAAACATAGAGAATAGACTTACGGACATGGGGAGAGGGGACGGGAGAGTGAGATGTATGGAAAGAGTAACATGGAAACTTATATTACCACATGTAAAATAGATAGCCAATGGGAATTTGCTGTATGGCTCAGGAAACTCAAACAGGGTCTCTGTATCAACCTAGAGGAGTGGGATGGAGAGGGAGATGGGAAGGAGGTTCAAAAGGGAGGGGATATATGTGTACCTATGGCTGATTCATGTTGAGGTATGACAGAAACAGCAAAATTCTGTAAAGCAATTATCCTTCAATAAAAAATTAATTAATTTTTAAAAAAAAACAAAACTTAAGATCACGGCATCTGGTCCCATCACTTCATGGCAAATAGATGGGGAAACAATGGAAATAGTGACAGACTTTATTTTCTTGGCCTCCAAAATCACTGCAGATGGTGACTGCAGTCATGAAATTAAAAGATGCTTGCTCCTTAGAAGAAAAGCTATGACAAACCTAGACAGCACAGTAAAAAACAGAGACATTACTTTACCAACAAAAGTCCATCTAGTCAAAGCTATGGTTTTTCCAGTAGCCATGTATCAATCAATTCTGAATATTCATTGGAAGGACTGATGCTGAAGCTGAAGCTCCAATACTTTGGCCACCTGATTCAAAGAACTGACTCATTGGAAAAGACCTTGATGCTGGGAAAGATGGAAGGCAGGAGGAGAAGGGGATGATAGAGGATGAGATGGTTAGATGGCATCACCAACTCAATGGACATGAGTTTGAGCAAGCTCCAGGAGTTGGTAATAGACAGGGGAGCCTGGTGTGCTGCAGTCCATGGAGTCTCAAAGAGCTGGACACAGTTGAGTGACTTAACTGATGAATATGTGATTAAAATGCTGCAATCTCAGGATAGATCCTGAACAGATGAGGAGTTGCTAGTGGCTTCTTGGGATGGAATCTACTCCTGGTGAAGAAGCTGTGAAGACTGGTCTCTCTTGCGCATATGCCTGCAAGTAGATGGGGATATTCTTCTTCCAGCGCAGCATGGCTGCATGACATCACTGACTCAATGGACATGAGTTTGAGCAAACTCTGGGGGATAGTGAAGAACAAGGAAGGCTGGCATGCTACAGTTCATGGGGTCACAAAGAGTCAGACACGACTTAACGACTGAACAACAAATGTGATTACTACAGACTAAAGTTTGAGAAGCATTAGCCTACATCACCAGTTAGATTATAAAAAATCTTTGAGCACTTCTTATACCTTTCCATGTTCCCAGTTTCAAGCACCATGCCTTACACACGGTGTAAACCACACACTTATGAAATGAAGGCTATGGTGATGATTTCGTAAAACACATGGCAAATCAGAATCCTCAGTTCTGCTTTTGTCCATGTCAGAAACTCCATACATTGCTTAATATCAATAGCCTTCAGTTTCTTATCTGTAAAAGGAGGAATACTATTGCATTTTTCTCTAATGACCTAACGAGTTCCAAAATTCTATGCCAAAACTGATAAATATCATCTTAGAAGTGAACTAATTAATGTTGATAACAATTGAAATTGTTCTGAGATACTTTCTTTGCAAAAAACTCAACACCAATTACGTAATGGTATTGAATGAAATACGTTATATATTTAACAAGTATCATTTGCATCCAGTTCAGTTCAGTCAGTTCAGTCGCTCAGTCGTGTCCAACTCTTTGCGACCCCATGAATCACAGCACACCAGGCCTCCCTGTCCATCACCAGCTCCCGGAGTTCACTCAGACTCATGTCCATTGAGTCAGTGATGCCATCCAACCATCTCATCCTCTGTTGTCCCCTTCTCCTCCTGCCCTCAATCCCTCCCAGCATCAGAGTCTTTTCTAGTGAGTCAACTCTTCACATGAGGTGGCCAAAGTACTGGAGTTTCAGCTTTAGCATCATTCCTTCCAAAGAAATCCCAGGGCTGATCTCCTTCAGAATGGACTGGTTGGATCTCCTTGCAGTCCAAGGGACTCTCAAGAGTCTTCTCCAACACCACAGTTCAAAAGCATCAATTCTTCGGTGCTCAGCCTTATTCACAGTCCAACTTATTTGCATCCAAATAAGCTATTATTTGTAATATCTTACTTGGAAGGATGTTTTTGTTTGATTAGATATCTCTTAGGTAGTAATAGGGGCCTAACAATTTGTATTTCTAGAGTTCAGGTTTAATAACCTAGTAAAATGGCAAATTAGAAATTGCTGTATGGGAAAAATATATAATGCTTCTTTTAAATTGCAACATTTTTATTACTGAAGAATAGAATGGTTTATTAGAATGTTAGGAGATAATGCTTTGATTTCATGAACATTGTGTAGGCTTATCAAACCAGAATTAATATATTATACCTAGAAGTCTAGAATTTCACATTTTTGTAGCAATTTGTATTTGTTTGTTCCCACCTTTAACATATCAGAGACACAGAAGAGTAGGGAAGACAACACAGTTAGAGAAGACAACCGCCCCATTTCAGAGTGTATCTGAATGACCTAAAAAATGAGACATTTCATAATGTGATCTGCTGTTGTGTCCATCACTGGAAAACTCACCATTTTCTTGGATAAGAATCTACACTCAAATTGTATTACTATAACTACATCGTAATCATCATCATGGAAACCATTTTTGGAACCCACAAAAGAATCAAGTTTTACTCATGATTGCCACTTACAGTTTTGATTCCTTTGATCTTCACATCTACTTGTTTGGCAATTCTGGTCCCTAAATTAGACATTTGGTATACTTGGTCAGCCTTGAGACTTCAAAGACAACAAGCTGTCCAGCCATCTGCAAGACTGTCATTGAAGTCCCTTGTGTTCTCACAGATTGCATCTTGTCTGTTCTGAAAAATGAGCAACAAATCTATTCCAAGCCTGAATAAACCAACTGACCAGTCTCTGAACAACACTGATGGTCACTCATGGGTTTAGCAGTTCCCACGCAAAACACCAAAACCCTGTATTTACATAAGTAGAGTCAGTGGGAACCTGGTATCTTCTGCACCATCTTGGAGAAGCACTGTTCACTGGCATGTTTTGTGTGATTAAAAAGTGTGTATGGAAATAAGACAAAAATGCCTATCTTGCTTTGGCACTTCCAAATTTAACCATTTGCCTATATATATTAGATCTGGGGATTGTTTTGCTTGTTTCAGATGGGTAGTAAGTGTGTGTGGAATAAGGCTTTGCAGATATTAATTACGGTAGAAGGCGTTTTCCTTTCATAAAGAGGGAAAATACACCCATCTGGTAATTACAAGTATTTGGGGTTGAAACAGTTGATCAGTTCAGTCTAGTCGCTCAGTCATGTCTGACTCTTTGAGACCCCATGGACTGCAGCGCGCCAGACCTCCCTGTCCATTACCAATTCCCAGAGTTTACTCAAACTCATGTCCATTGAGTCAGTTATGCCACCCAACCATCTCATCCTCTGCCGTCCAGTTGAGACAGTTTCTATTCCTGCCTTCCACCACTAATTAGGTGGGTGACCTTGGGCAAACCACATAAACTCTATAGATTTCCTCATCTGCAAAATGAAAGCATTGGTTCACAGGCAGCCATTTAAATCCCTTCTCCAAATATTCATTCATTCTCTAATTTATTCAGGACCTACTATGTGCCTTCAGTACTGATTAACTCCGTGATCCTTGGAAAGCTCCAGATTGTCTCCAATTCCTTTAAGCATCCACTCCTCGTCCTACTTTAAAATCAGCTTCTGAATTCTCCCCCAAGGAGATCCAAACACTTCCTGTCTGAAGATATACATGAGGAAAAGAAACGTGCCAGCTGCCTTCACCCGGCGCCAACCGAGTGGGCACGCCAGCCGGCTAGTGAATTGTTCTTTGTAAAGGGCAACCTCTGCATTTTAAAGGGCAATCCAGTCACCCGAAAAAATGCAATTGAAAGGGCTCTCAGGGACAGGGCGGGACACCCAACCGCTCCTTTTTCAGCCGGGGAAACCTGGGAAACATTCTCCGGGCTCCCTCCGTCCTAGTCACGCGGCAGTTCCACGGCAGGAATTGTGCAATGGGGCGAGTCGGGCGGGCGTCCGGGGGTGGAAAGAAGTGGGGAAGGCTTCCACAGTGCCAACTACCACCCCCCCGCCATCTCCCCCGCCACCCCCCTCCAGGGTACTGCGAGGCGCGGCGGCGCGGTCAGGACCACGGAGCTCCGGTGGCCCCGGCCTCGCTTCGCCGTGGGGGCCGCCCCCTCTCTCGGGCAGAGGCCACCCGCCACGCGCTTCCTGGGACTCTGCGACGGGCTGGAGCGCGAGCGGGAACTGCCGCCCAAGACGACGCTGGGGGACGCAGCTCGCCGCATCGATCGCGGCTGGGAACTCCGGGCTCGCACTTTCCGTAAGAGCACCCGGGCTTCCAGCGGCGCCGTGCCCCCGCCCCCGCCAGCCCGGCTGCCCTTTCGAGTGGTGACGCAGCCGGCGGGGTACGCAGAAGTCTGCACTGAAACCCGGAACCTCCCGGGCCGCGGGCCCCGCCTGCCTGCGCCGGCGCAGCCCCGAGCCACTCGGCTCTCCGCCGAGACCCGCGCCGCGCTTGGCGCAGGGAGCGGGGACTGGAGACGCGCTGCGAGGGCTGCATTTCTAAGAGGTCCGTATTTCTAAGAGGTCCTAGGTACGGGCTCGGGGATAAACGTTTGGTCACATTCACTACTCACGTCACTCTTTGTGGCGTAAACTGTCATGAGCTTCACTTAGAGGTGGGGAAAGTCTCCAAAACATCAAGTTACTTTCTTGATCTGCCTAGTCGAAGAGGGCAGAGCTGCGCCTCAAATCTAGGGCTGTCTTGAATCAGATACATCTTATTTCTCTTAAATCAAGCGCTTCGTGGCTTTCATTCCAATGAGCAGAAAATAGGTAACAGGTGGGACAGGTACACTGAGAACCTTTCCCAAGGTGACGGGGACAGTTTGCTTCTGGTTGGCGCTCACACATTCTCCCTACTGTGCTGTTAAAAAAGAAAAATGTTTTCCGTGTATATCACGAAGTGGAAAAGGTTGGAAAGCATTTCTCAGCCCTTGTGCCTCTATTTTCAGACTCTGTATCGGAATCTGAGACACCTAGCATATGGAGTTGCTGGAGGATTAAATAAAACAGTCTTTTACATGTTAATTCAGCACATGTTAATTCTAACTTTTTGCAGCACTCCCCGGGAACCTCGGGGCACTCACCCTCGTCAGCACTGAAGTGGGGACGCAGTCATTCTAAGTCAGCCCCTTTTCTGAGAGATGAAAGATTTAATCCACTCAACGGATGATCACTTACAAATCACTATTCAATTAGTGACAGACACCAAGCTATGGCTTTATCTCTTGGCCCCTACAAGGGCTCTTTCCATTTCACCCCCAACCGGGCCCCCCCCCCCCCCCCCCCCGCCGCTTTTCCTTCAGAAGCTTCAGAGCAGCTGGAGGCCAGTTGAACGTGACTTCCTCAGTGACCTGGTGGCAGTGAAGTGGGCGGGGACCTCCGGGAAGGCTAGAGGAGGAAGTCGAGTCACTGGGCTCACAGCCTGCCTGCGCCCCTGGAGAGGGGAACCCCCAGCCCCTGGGCCTCTTTGTTGGCCAGGACTAGCCCCCTTTGGTAACTTGAGGAGTAGCTGCAGCCCAGAAGTGCGTGTGTGTGTGTGTGTGTGTGTGTGTGTGTGTGTGTTTCCAGCTGTAGAATGTCCAAGCAAGTGTAGATTAAAGTAAGAGAGAATATGCTAGCTTTAGGATTCTATCCTAGATGGGATAGAGTTCCTTCCATGGCAAATCATTTCAGAATTAGCACAGAATTTTCAGGGGAGTCTATCTTGAAAAGTGAAACAGGCTAATGGAAGTTTTCTAACTTCATAAAATCTTAAAAGATCATAAAATCTTGGGAAATGACCACTCTGTTTGCCTGGGTTTTAAAATCACTACTCACTGGAGCAGATGTTTTTCCTTTCCAAGGCTCCATTTTATGAAATGAGGCTAAAATATCTGGACAGCCCTCTCCCTTGGGTACCTTGGAATGTTGGGAATATGAATGGTCTCTTAGTAGAGTTGGAGCTCCAAAGGGAAGTTGTAGAACCATGAAAGGTCCTTTAAAAACAGAAACCCTCCTTGTTAAAAATCATAAAAATTATTAGTACTCATTGTGAAAACTTAGAATTTTTTTTTCAGAACCGGAAAGAAGAAAAATAATTGGAATCTGATACCCAGAAAATATTGTTGACAATTTGATGTAAGGCATTATATGTAATCAGACTGAACACACTGCTCTTTCCCTTGAACAACCTTTTTTCTTTGAATAAAATATCGTGACATGCCACTAAATATTTTCCATACTTGTTTTAAAATAGCTATTTAGTATTCCTTTATGCATTCATTTAGCCAAAGCCCAATTGAAGGACTTAAAATTGTGCCCAGGATTTTGCTAATGAAAGAGTAATAAAATATGAGCCTTGTAGCTAGATCTTTGAGTACATTCTCAATTATTTACCTAGGTAAATTTCCTACCAGTGGTATTTCTGAGACCAGGGATAAAAACTGCCTTACACTGACCTTTTAAGCTTGACTTACCCCCTCCTCCCCGCCCAGTGTTTTCCCAGATTTTCTATATCGTTTATTCACCAAGAATGTATTGAGCACCCATCACATGCCACACATGCCTGGATAGAGAGATGAACACTCTGAAGCACAGGTGCCCTAAATGTTGTCAGATAAAGTTTGAGTAGCCAGATGTCCAGTTTGAAGAGGGTCATGAAAGACCAGTAGACTTTCTTGAGACTGACAGATTTTAGGTGGGAGGAGGTTAGTGGAGAGTACTGACAAAGGATGGGAAGCACAATGAGAAGGACAAGGGGGAATTTCCTGTACAAAACCCTGGTGGCCTAAGAAATAGCTTCTTGTGTCATGCTAAAAAGTTTGGACCTTATTCTCAAAGCAAACAGAGAAAGGGATTTATGGAGCCTCTGAGGTCATGATGAAATTGGATTTCACCACTTAACCCAATGATGGATATTATTTTCAGTAGACCCCCAAAATCATTCCTGGGGAAGGAAAACAAAAGAAAAATTTGCAAAGGAAATATTCTAAAACCATCTTGAAATGAAAGCTGCATAGAATTATCCAAACCCATTGGTAATTACTACTGTGTCCATTACAGTTAAGATTGCTGCTGCTACTGCTGCTGCTAAGTTGCTTCAGTCATGTCCGACCCTGTGCGACCCCATAGATGGCAGCCCACCAGGCTCCCCTGTCCCTGGGATTCTCCAGGCAAGAGTACTGAAGTGGGTTGCCATTTCCTTCTCCAATGCATGAAAGTGAAAAGTGAAAGTGAAGTCGCTCAGTCGTGTCCGACTGTTAAGGACCCCATGGACTGCAGCCTACCAGGCTCCTCCGTCCATGGGATTTTCCAGGCAAGAGTACTGGAGTGGGGTGCCATATGCCTTCTCCCAGTTAAGATTGGGGTGTAGTTATCATTAGTGTTTGATCATGAGAAAATTTCTCTTCTTTACCTTAAAGAGAATGGCTTTAATACTGGTGCATGCCCAGACATCACTTCGGTTTCCTATCAAAAACAAATTCAAGACTTTCAGTAAGTCCAAAAACATGTTTCATAGATGGTGGTTTAAGAAAAACTATTACTTATAGACAAAACTCAAGTGTCTACTGTGACCAGGTAGCTAATGACTTTCAACAATTCAGGAAAGTTCTCAGCTATTATTTCTTTGAATATTTCCTTTCCCTCATTTTTTTTTTTTTAAGAAAAGTCTTTATTGAACTGGCCACAAACTGCTTCTGTTTTTTTATGTCTCGTTTTTTTTTTTTCCCCACAAACCCTGCACCCACCCACTAGCTGCGTACTGGAAGTCAAAGCTCCAGCCTCTGGACCACCAGAGGAGTCCCTCCTTTCCCTCATTTTTGCTGCCTCCTTAAAGAATTCTGACTACATGTTTATTAGACCTTTTGTTTATTTATTACTTTCGATATACGGCTTACAGAATCTTAATTCCCCTACCCAGGGACTGAACCCTGACCCTTGGCGATGAAAGTTTAGAGTCCTAACCCCTGGACTGCCAGAGAACTCCCCTATACCTTCTAATTCTATTCCCCAAGTCTGGCAATCGCTCTTTCATATTTGGTGTCTGCATTTGGATAGTATTTTAGGATCTAATTTGCAATTTACTAATTCTTCAGCTATGTTGAATCCTTCTGAACTTGAATTTAAAATTTCTATCATTTTTTCATTCCTAGAAATTCTGTTGGTCAGTTCTATATAGTTTCTCAATCATTTCTATTGGCTTTATTTTCTTGAAACAAAGTCAGTCTTTGCCCTGACTTCTTTACCTCCATCAGCCAGAAGCAAGAGGGATGCCTGGAATAACCTGTGCTTTAGATAAGCACATCTCTTCCCTGATGCTCACATAAGCATTATCAGTAGTGAACAGAGAGGCTTAGGACTCTACTGCTTTAGTGAAGAGCCTTCTTCCTCCGTAGCACCCATGCTCACAGTGTGGTTAATAACCACCATGTCTGCCTTGAGATCATCATAATCCCATTGTGCCTGTGTCCCGTTTATGTCACCCACACACAAAACACAGGACTCTCAGGTCATCCCTCACACCCAGAGCTAATCCCCATGTCACTCTAAGGACTGTGAGACAGCCTCTACTGTAGTACTCCGTTTCTTTCTCCTAGCTTTTTTTTTTTCCTTCTTTTTCCCACCACCTGCCATACCACATGGGCTTCTCTAGTGGCTCAGCGGTAAAGAATCCACCTACAATGCAGGATATGCGGGTTCGATCCCTGGGTTGGGAAGATCTTCTGCAGAAGGGCGTGGCAACCCACTCCAGTATTCCCTGCTTGGAAAATCCCATGGACAGAGGAACTTGGTGGGCTGTAGCCCATAGGGTTGCAAAGAGTCAGGCACGACTGAAGCAACTTAACATGCATGCATGCCACACTACATATTTTAGTTCTTGTCTCTCCTAAAATGTAGTAACAGTCTTGAGAGCCAGGATATTTATTTTGTTAACTGCTTTCTCCTTAGAGTTTAGAACATTACCTGGAAAACAGAAGGTATTCAAAAATATTCGAATGAATCAATAGTAAGTATACTATGTTCTGTGTCTTGACATTCTATAACTGAGCATTTTGCAGGTCTGATCTGTGTCATTTGTTCTGTTGCCTTTTACTCTCTGTGCCTCATTTACTTGTATGTTTTATGGATTTTGACTCTGAACTCATAATCTGTGGATTTTGCCTATAGGAATTCTTTGAAATATAGATTGACGTTGCATTCATTCAGAGATCATTTGTGCTTACTTTTACTATTTTCTTGGGATAACTACTTATCCAGAACCAAGTTAATATTGCTGCTGCTGCTAAGTCACTTCAGTCGTGTCTGACTCCGTGCGACCCCATAGACGGCAGCCCACCAGGTTCCCCCATCCCTGGGATTCTCCAGGCAAGAACACTGGAGTGGGTTGTCATTTCCTTCTCCAGTGCGTGAAAGTGAAGTCGCTCTGTCGTGTCCGACTCTTCGTGACCCCATGGACTGCATGCAGCCTACCAGGCTCCTCCGCCCATGGGACTTTCCAGGCAAGAGTATTGGAGTGGGGTGCCATCGCCTTCTCCGAATATTGCTACTTGTTTTTAACTACAAAAGTAGGGTGAATTGGGCTACAGACACATTTGTGGGGTTATCAGCTTGTGGGTATAAATTATCAAAAGATATACATGTTACAATATATGTATATGTATTTATCTTTTGATAATTTATAGCAACACTCTCCTTGGTACTTGGCTATATATATTTTCTCTCCAGTGCTGAGGTCCAGACAAGCAAGTCTCATTGTTGTCCTTTCCTGTGCGGCAGGTTTTATCCTGTTAATCTATTTACTAAAAGTGTAGTCTGCTTTGGGTTTTCCAGCTTTATTAGGTTTCCCCATCTTGGGTGGACTGTAGCTTAAGTTGATTTCTAAAAACCCAGTCTTCTCAGATCTTCGGATTTCTCAAAGCTTCAATTTTTTTATGTGAAATCAGCAATTTTTAAATGTCGGCAATCAATTCAAATTTATTTTTGTAAGTGCTAGACAAAAAAAAATGACCATGAGTCATATTTGAGCTTTGGTCTACCAGTTGACAATCTCTGTTCTAAAGAGATCGACCCATGTATGTATATATATATGATGCAGAATGTATTTTGTTAGAATGAATCTATTAGATAACATAACCATAGGTTTGGAGAAAAGGGTCCAATTTTAGATTTCTGCTTCTTTTTCTCTATAAATATACTTGTCAGATCATGTGTCTAGATTTTTCGGCTCAAGAAATATGATCACAATATAAGGAAATAGAGGGCATGGTCCCTGCCCTCAAAGTTTTACATTCTATGAAAAGTAGAATATGCAAGATTCTACTTTGGAAGAAGTAGAATGGATTGAAAAATCACGAGATTTAAAAAAGGAAGACCATTTAGGAAGTCACTGTCTCAGTCTGGGCCTGCATTAAAAGAGCCAGAGAGAGAGCATGATGGCACAAGAAGGAAAGGAGCAGATACCAGATGTTTAAAGGAACATGTGATAGGAGTTGATAACTGGAGGAATGTGGGGTAGAAATTGGAGAGAAATTATATTTGTGCTTATGTTATCAATAACATTCTAAAATTTCTTTTGGTTTGTTCATTTCTCACAAGCCAAAGATAGTATGAAAGATTGTTTAATTTATAAAAGTTTCAACAAATGTAATCAGTTTTTATATGATAAGAAGAAAGGGAAAAAATCTAGTATTAGGGGAAATATTTTAACTGATGTACTTATTTAATTATAAAATATATTATCCGCTTCTTGGAAAAGAGTCTGGCAAACAACTCCAGTATTCTTGCCTGGAGAATCTCATTCTTGCCTGGAGAAGCCTGGTGGGCTGTAGTCCATAGGGTCGCAAAGAGTCAGACATGACTGAAGTGACTTAGCGTGCATGCACTCATTATCCGCTTCTAGTACTTTCTCAACATTAAAAGATTGCCTTTTCCCTTTAAGAAATAAAAACAAATCAATGTGCAAAGTCACATCAGGATTTCAAAATATCTATAGGCTTTTCAGGTTGGAAAGCTTCATTGAAATAGACTGTCAATATTCTCCTAAATCAATGCTATTATTTCCACTTATGGCATTTCACTGGCGTCTGATTGTTTGAAGGGGCTATGGGGAAACTGATGACGTTAAGTAAGATAGATTATGGATCACATTCAACTCTCAGTGGGCCTGGCAGGCATAACTCCTGTGTTATTGCTAATGGGAGTTTTGAGTATAAGCCTTTGTGTACTTAAGAATTTACCATTAAAAATCTGTCCATCTCCTCATCCTTTCAGTAGGTTGCAAATAGCATTAACTTTAGGTGTAACTGATTAATTGATTGGGACAATGGCCTGACTGTAAAAGATTAACACCCAGCAGGTTCCACATCCTGCACCCCTTTTTACTTCCACCCTATAATAAAGAAAATAAATTAGAAATTAACAAGCACTTTCGTATGCGTGGTGTCACATGTGAATCTCTGCAATTCAGTCCTGAAGGTAGGTCTGTGTCTTAGTTCAAGTGGCTATAACAAAGTACCAAAGACAGAGTGGCTTATAAACAATAGAAATTTATTTCTCACAGTTTTGGAGATGTCTGAGGTCAAGGTGTCAGCAGGATCAGGTTCTGGTGAGAACCTTCTTCCTGGTTGCAGACTACCTTCTCATTGTCTCCTCCGGTGGGAGAATGAGGATGACAGAGCTCTCTGGAGTCCCTTTAACAAGGGCACTAAACCCATTCTGGGGGCTCTACCCTTATGACCTAATCACCTCTCAAAGGCCCCACCTCCTAATATCATCATATAAAAGTTAGGATTTCAACGTATAAATTTCTTGGAGACATTCAGTCCACTGAAATTAGGCTGACATACTATATCAATTTAGAAACTAAGGGACTTCCCTGGCAAACCAGTGGTTAAGACTCCCAGGTTGGGGAACTAAGATCCCACATGCCACATGCCAAAATATAAAATTAAAAAAAAATATATATGATGAACAGAGTTGCCTTGTAGTGTCTTGTTCAATGTCATAACGCTCGCACATGTGAAAACAGGATTAGAACTTAAGTCTTACAGCAGTAAATCCATTGCCTTTCCCAGAGCCCCAAATTGCTTCTCAGCCATTCAATTTAACAAGTGTTTTTTCCAACCTCATTACAAATGTGGCTTCATCAGGCTCTGAGGGTGACAAGAGTTCACAATATTGCTTCTGCTTCCCAAGGGCTTAGAGTTTATTTGATCAAAACTTGTGTATGTATAAAATGGCTACAGCTTGGACTGTATTCTCATGAAAATACTTCATGAAGTACTATAGAGAAAGGAGAAATAATCATGGGCTGTTCACTGGGGAAAATGTCATGGAGGAGGTCTGTGGGTGTTGACGGCTTCTCTGTAACAGATTATGTAAGCTGGGTACCTGCTCTGTGCCAGGCACTGTGCTGGGTGCCTCTCATACCTTCTCATATTTAAACCTCAACATAATCCTCTGAGTGTGTGTGTGAAGGTCATTCCGTCATGTCCGACTCTTTGCAACCCCATGGACTGTAACCTGCCAGGGCTCCCCTGTCCATAGAATTTTCCAGGCCAGAATACTGGAGTGGGTTGCCATTCCCTTCTCTAGGGGATCTTCCCAACCCAGAGATTGAACCCAGGTCTCCCACATTCCAGCCGAATTCTTTATCTTCTCAGCCACCAGGGAAGCCCATAGTCCTCGGAGGTAGGTGTCACACTCCCCACTTTACAGATGAGAACAGCAGTGCTGGGAGAGGTGGAAGGCACACTTGTCCAAGACACATGATTGCGGGGGGCAGAGCCAACATTGAATGTAGGACACCAACGCCCCAACTCTTTTTTTTTTTAAGAATTGTTTTTATTTAATTAATTAATTTATTTATGTTTGTGCTGGGTATTTGTTGTTGTAAACTGGCTTTCTCTGGTTGTGGTGAGGGGGGACTACGCTTCCTTGCAATGTGCCGGCTTCTCATTGCTGTGGCTTCTCTTGTTATTTCTCAAGATTATTTCTCTTGTTATGGTGCATAGACTCTAGGAGCGTGGGCTTCAGTAGTTGCAGCATGTGGGCTCAGAAGTTGTGGCTCGTGGGCTTAGTTGCTCCATGGTACGTGGAATCTTCCAGGACCAGGGATTGAACCCGCGTCCCCAGCATTGACAGACGGATTCTTATCCACTGAGCCACCAGTGGTATACATGATTTTACGTTAAGTACATTTTAAAGTTTAACTTTTAAAAAACATACATAAAATTGTGTCTAGTCCCCCAAAGCAAAAAAACCTAGTTTGAGTTCCCCTCTCCCTCAACAAGTGAGCAGACCTATAGAATAGAATGGTGGGGTAGTGGGAGGGGTGGGTCTATTATGTTAATAATCTCAATTTATAAAAGAAAGTCCTGGTCCATAAAAAAATATCCTTCAGCATTGATGTAGTTATGAAAAACCAAGTAATCAATCAAACATTTTGCTAAACTTAGGAAAACAAGAGGACATTAAAGGATCAGCATCTTTTAAAGAAACCCAGTCTTTGAGGCCTAATTCTTGAGGGGCAGTTTGCTTCAAGAAGTCAAGATGCTTTGTTCCCAGAACCATTGAGGAAGGTGATCCATAAGAAAGTTCATCTTTCTGGACAAGTTTCTATAACGTTTTTATTTTTAAATTTTTGACTGTGTTGGGTCTTTGTTGCTGCTCAGGGCTTTTCTCTGGTTTTAAGGAGCGGGGGCTACTCTCTAGTTGCAGTGAATGGACTTCTCATTGCAGTGGCTTCTCTTTGGAGCCTGGGCTCGCAGGCATGTAGGCTTCAATAGTTGCGGCTCCTGGACTGTAGAGCACAGGCTCGGTAGTTGTGGTGCTCGAGTTTAGTTGTTCCGAGGCATGTGGGATCTTCCTGGACCTGGGATTGAACCTGTGTCTCCTGCTTTGGCAGGTGGATTCTTTACCACTGAGCCACTAGGGAAGCCCTGGACAAGTTTCTTAAGCTATCAAATATGGTTTACATGTTCTTTCTAGAACTTTTATTTAATATACTTTTCATACGTACATATTCTTGTACTCATATTATTAAAGTTTTTTCCCTAATGCCCTATGTTCCATGACAACAGTTTTGTCACATTGTAGGGGTGGGCCGGAGAAGGCAATGGCACCCCACTCCAGTACTCTTGCCTAGAAAATCCCATGGACGGAGGAGCCTGCTAGGCTGCAGTCCAGGGGGTCCTTAAGAGTCGGACACGACTGAGCGACTTCACTTCTACTTTGCACTTTCATACACTGGAGAAGGAAATGGCAACCCACTCCAGTGTTTTTGCCTGGAGAATCCCAGGGACGGCGGAGCCTGATGGGCTGCCATCTCTGGGGTCACACAGAGTCGGACACGACTGAAGCGACTTAGCAGCAGCAGCAGCAGGAGTGGGCTAGTCCATCCTAAAGGAGACCAGTTCTGGGTGTTCATTGGAAGGACTGATGCTGCGGCTGAAACTCCAATACTTTGGCCACCTCATGTGAGGTGTTAACTCATTGGAAAAGACCCTGATGCTGGGAGGGATTGGGGGTAGGAGGAGAAGCGGACACCAGAGGATGAGATGGCTGGATGGCATCACCGACTCGATGCACATGAGTTTGGGTGAACTCTGGGAGTTGGTGATGGACAGGGAGGCCTGGCGTGGTGCGATTCATGGGGTCGCAGACAGTTGGACACAACTGAGCGACTGAACTGAACTGAACTGAGGGGTGGGCCAACATCAGTGCTGGTTGGTATGTCCACAGCTGTTGCCAAATGTACAACTTGTTGCCAAGGTGCCAGGTTTACAGCACAGAGGAGAAAGGCTTCAGGCAATTGAGAGAGAAGTGGGCAGTATCAAACATTAGGTCACAGGACTCAAAGGAGGAAGATAAGATGCTAGAAAATCAGATGGAGGGTTGACAAACCACAACAGTTCAGTAAGGGAATTTTTATTGTGGTGAAATAAGCATAACACAAAATATGCTATATTAACCATTTTAAGTGCACAATTTAGTGGCATTAATTATTCACAATGTTGTGCAATCACTACCACTACCTATTTCCAAAACTTTCCCATTACCCCAAACAAGCACTCTGTACCCATCAAGCAATAACTTCCCATTACTCCTCCCTCCAGCCCCTGATAAACACTAATCTTCTCTCTGTCACTATGTATCTTCTACAACCTTTGTCCTTTCCTCTGGCTTATTTCAAGGTTCACCCAGGTTGTCACATGTACCAGAACTTCATTCCTTTTAATGGCTGGATATTATTCTATGTACGTACCACATTTTGTTCATTCATCTGTTGATGGACACTTGGTTTGTTTCCACCTTTTGGCTATTGTGAATAGTGCTGCAATAAACATTGGCATACAATACCTCTTTGAGTCCCTCTTTTCAATTCTTTGGAGTATATGCAAGAGCGAATTGCTGGTAATTATATATTTAACCTCTTGAGGAACTGCCAAATAGTTTTCCACAGAGACTGCACCATTTTACATTTACATTCTTAACAGCCATATATGAAGGTTCCAATTTCTTCACATCCTTGCCAGCAACTCTTATTTCCATTTTGGTTTTTTGTTTATTTGTTTAATAGTCATCTTTATAGGTATGAAGTGGTATTAACTGTGATTTTGCATTGCATTTCCCGATCACTAATGATGCTGAGCATTTTTAAAATTGGGTTGTTTGCCTTTTATTGGGACTTCCCTTGTGGTTCAGCTAGTAAAGAATCTGCCTGCAATGCGGGAGACTTGGGTTCGATCCCCGGGCTGGGAAGATCCCCTGGAGAAGGGAAAGGCTACCCACGCCAGTATTCTGGCCTGGAGAATTCCATGGACTATACAGTCCATGGGGTTGCAAAAGAGTTGGACACGACTGAGCGACTTTCACTTTATATAAATGTTATTGAGTCGTAGAAATTCTTATACATTTGAGATATTAAACCCTTATCAGATATATGATTTGCAAATATTTTTCTCCCATTCTGTGGGTTCCCTTTTCACTTACTTTTTTTTTAGTATTAAAAAAGTTTTACTTCAATTTTTTCCCTTAAACTTCTCTTTTCACTTACTTTATTTTAGTATTTAAAAAGTTTTACTTCAATATTTTTCCTCTTATAAACAACTCTGAAAAGTTGATATCTACCTGTCTAGCATAGCTGTTATTTAAAGGCAGTACGTGGGCCACCGAGAATGTCTCCCAGACAGGAAATTCTGCTCAAAATCTTCATGCTGAGGGTGAAGGCAGGAGGAGGGGTAGAGCTCTGCTATCAATTTCCCACCCCAAATCCCCGCCCTGGGGTGAATCACTCTCTGCTAAGTCGCAACTTGTAGTTCCCAAGATTACCTGAATGTTTGGGTAGTTGGGGAGAATGCCAGGGTTTCAAGATGGCCCACATACAGCCTGATGGGCCCTCAGCCAGCACCTTCTTCCCATTCCAGCCATAGAAGTGCTAAGCTCCTGGGTGGCTGGGGCCTGCCTGGGCCCTAGGGTGGGAGGCAGCCTGTCATCCCAGTGCCCTGCCCGAGTCTCCACCAGGACTTTGTGATGTTTCCAGTCTCATGTGGTATCAGGTGCTGCTGAGGCCCAAGTCGTGACTCTAAGGCAGACAGTGAAGAGAGTCAAGCAAAGGTCTGGGGACCATGACTCGGGTAGAACCTGCAGCCCTGGGCTGCCCCTACTTGTTTATTTCCAGTCTGTGGTCCCTCGTAGGGAGGGCTGGATCAAGCCTGGTGATGGCAGCCTTGGCCCTGTGGTGGGAGAAGAGGGCAAGGAGGGAGAGACACAGAGTCATAAGGACGAGAGAACCAGACGGAAACTTGTCCTGCAGTTTGCCAGTGTGCCCACCTGAAGCAGAACTCTGCTTCCAAAGGGACTCCTCAGATCAGGCCTGCTGGGTGACCACCCAGGGCATGGGCAGGCCAGGCTGAACCTGGGGCCACAGCTTTGAAGAATGTCGGCAGGGGAGGACTGGTTGAGAATGGGGCATAAGGAGTGTTCAAGGTATGATCCTGCCAGTGCCCCACCATCAGAAAAGGAAGCAGTGCTCCTTGGAATGACCCATGTGGTCAGGGTTGGACAGGCCGACATACTGGCTCAGGGCAGGAGTACTGAAGGCTCCTTCTCTGGGGAGTGTGGTCCTGGATCATCTCCTTGTTCACAAAGCCCTAGTGTAGTCTCCTGCTTCAGGGGTTTTGTCTGCTATGAACCAGCTGCAACAAAATGTCCTTCTTTTTCTGACCAGCAAAGAGCAGTTGGCACACAGGGTGGTCATCCAGGTCCCTCATGATGGCGTGGATCACCCATAGCATCAAAGTGATGCTTGTTCCTCTCATGATCATATGAATAGACTTCACCTCTTGATAATGAGCTTGAATTTCTGGTCTGGACAGAGGGCAAACTTTTCTTTGCCCTGGTAGGCTAGCAGCCAGATTGGGCGCTGAAACTCAATGATGTCTCCAGTCTTCATGTTTTCCAGGTACTGGAACATCTTCCAATAGGAAACATGGGATGGGTATCTTTGAAGTAAACCTTGATCACTGGGCCCATCAAGCCCCTTCATCATGCCTGGAAATGCTGTAGGGCTGAGTGATTAGGTTGTGGTGGATTTGAACTGAAAATTAGATGTGATGACTTATGAGGGGGTCCAAGATGTGATGGGGATATAGCAGGTTGAAGTAGAACCACTGGTGTTATGGCTGATAATCTCCTCATCAATAAGCCACAGTGAGTACTTGATATCTGGGATTTCAAATGGCTAGGGCGCAGTGCTGGATAGAGGGGCTATAGAGGAACCAGACTAGGGAGAGAACCACAGGTGCTCAGCTGGGCCCTGTGATGATGGCTGCTGCCCCAGCTAAGAAAGCTGGGCCACCTCTTCTCACGATATCCTTTGGTGCACAAACGTTTTCAGTTTTGATGAAACCCAGTTTATCTATTTTTTTTAAATTGCTCATGGTTTTGTGTCATATCTAAGAATCCATTGCTAAAACAAAGGTCACCAAAATTTACCCCTATGCTTTCTTCCAAAAGTTTCATTATTCCATTTAGAGTCAATTTTTGTACATGATGTGAGAACAGCTTCCAACTTCATTCCTTTGCATCTAGAATCCAGCTGTCCCAGAACTGTTTGTCAAAGGGACTAATCTTTCCCCACTGAATGAATATAGTACTCTTGTGGAAAACCAATTCGCCATAGATGTATGGGTTTATTTTGGGACTATCAGTTCTGTTCCATTGGTCTATATGTCTATCCTTAAGCCAGTATTACACTGTTCAAATTACTGTAACTTTGCAGTAAGTTTTGAAATCAGGAGTTGTGAGTCCTCCAATTTTGGAAATGGCAACCCACTCCAGTATCCTTGCCTGGAAAATCTCATGGACAGAGGGGCCTGTTCGGCTGCAGTCCATGGGGTCGCAAAGTCGGGCACGTCTGAGCGACTGACACTTACTTACACTCACTTACAAATATTGTTTTGGCTATTTTGAGACCCTTGCAGTCCCATGTGAATTTGAGGATAGGGTTTTTCCATTTCTGAAAAAAAAAGGCTGTTGGAATGTTGATAGAGATTGTGTTGAATATGTACATCACTTTGGGTAGTAGTGCCATCTTAACAATTTAAATCTACATTCCAACCCATTAACATGGACATAGTTTCATTTAGTTAGGTCTTTCTTAATTTGTTTCAGAGATGTTTCAGAGTTTTCAGTGTATATTTCACCTCCTTGGTTAAATTTATTCTTAACTTTTTGATGCTATTTTAATAACAGTGGAATGTTTTCTTTATTTCCTTTTTGAATTGTTCATTACTAGTGTATTGAAACATGACTGATTTTTGTGTGTTGATCTTGTGACCTACAACTTTGCTGAATTTTTAAAATTAGCTCTAGTAGCTTTCTTGTGGACTCTTTGGAACTGTCTATATATAAAATCATGACATCTGTGAATAGAGATGGTTTTACTACTGTCTCTTCAATTTGTTTGTCCTTTAGTTATTTTTCTTATCTGCTTGATCTAGCTAGAACTTCCCATGTTGAATCGCAGTATGCATCCTTGTCTTGTTCCTTCTCTTAGGGGAAAAGCTTTCAGTTTTACTATTATCATGTTAGCTGTGGGTTTTTCATAAATGCCCTTTATCTTGTTTGATAAGTTCCTTTTTATTCTTCATTTTCTGAGTGTTTGTATCGTGAAAGGTGGTTGAAAGTGAAAGTGAAAGTCGCTCAGTTGTGTCTGACTCTTTGCCACCCCATACAGTCCATGGAATTCTCCAGGCAAGAATACTGGAGTGGGTAGCCTTTCCCTTCTCCAGGGGATCTTCCTGACGCAGGGATCAAACCCAGGTCTCCAGCATTGCAGGCAGATTCTTTACCCACTGAGCCACAAGGGAAGCCCACACTGAGATGATCATTTTTTATTACATTTGTTCTCTTAATGTAGTTTATTACATTGATTAGTTTCTTTGTATTGAACCACTCTTGCATTCCTGAGATACATCCCACCAGGTCATAGTAGATAATCCTTTTCACGTGTCGTTGGATCTGGTTTGCTAGTATTTTATTTAGGATTTTTGCATCCAGAAAGGATTTTTTTTTTCTTGTGATGTAATTTTTTCTTTTTCTTGTGATATCTTTATCTGCTTTTGGTCTCCGTGTAATACTAGCCTTACAGAATGAGTCAAGAAGTGTCCCTTCCATCATGGTTAACTTCATCAGCTTCGGAGGTAGATGCTGTCAATTTTAAGCCTACTTTTGCTGCCAAATAGTTTGTAATAAGTTTTTTCATTGTTTACCTGTCTAGACATCAGTTTTCCATCTGTAAAATTGGTGTGTTGGGAGGATTAATTGAGATCATTCATTGTAAAGCCTGTGGTGTACGGGTAAAAGTTTAAGCATCAGCTCTTAGAAGAAGTGGGAGTAGGAAACCCTATTTTTGTAGTGTTTGGCTGTTTCCATGGTGTAAATACTCCTGCCATGGTTGATTGTAAGATGCCGTTGTGAAGTCATCTAAGGGGAGATGAGAAGAAATGCACGTAGTATCCTCAAATGAGCCAGTGGAAACTGACTCCAGTATATCACTTTAAAAAAAGGTATGAAGTACATAATAAATGATCAATGATTAAATATTGGGCTTGCCAGATGGCACTAATGGTAGGAACCCACCTACCAATGCAGGAGACATAAGACATATGAGTTCGATTCCTGCGTTGAGAAGATCCTCTGGAGAAGGCATGGCAACCCACTCCAGTAGGCTTGCCTGGAGAATCACCTGGACAGAGGAGCCTGGCAGGCTGCAGTCCATAGGGTTGCAAAGAGTAGGACATGACTGAAGTGACTTAGCACAGTACAGCAAAGCACAATTAAATATTATCATTTCAGTTGCCTTTAGCAAAAAGAATTAAAGTGAAAATAGAATGATTCCTGAAAAGTCAAGCTATAAATCTCCCTCTATATTGCCTTATGTTCTAAAATATTCTTGGTACTTTGAAATGTTATCTTCAGATGGTCTATTCTCTGTGGGAATCACTTTGCATATCTCCTTACTATCTCTAGATCTTGTATCATTGTTTACAGTGAACATAATCACATGGAGGACAATGTGTGGATAAGTCTGTCTGCCCGCCTGGCAATTGACCACACCCGGTTTTTATCTTCTTCTTCTTCTTTTTTTTTTTTCAGATTTTTGGACCATTTTTAAAGTCTTTATTGAATTTGGTATTAATATAATGTTGCTTCTATTTTATGTTTTGCTTTTATGGCCATGAGGCATCTGGGATCTTAGCTCCCCAACTAGGGATCGAATCTGTACCTCCTGCATTGGAAGGCAGTCTTAACCACTGGACTGCCAGAGAAGTCCCCAGTTAACTACACCTGGAAAAACTTCTTGCTCCTGCTTGCTTAACATGTGAACCTTGAAGACTGCTGGAAAATTTAGAGACAGCATCCTGCCTTGGCTCCTTGGTTACTAAGGTGTTCTGCCTGATACTGACCCTGACAACAGTCACCACCTGGTCATGCTTTCCCTAGAAGGCACACATAGATTGCCCATCTGCCTCATCAGGCAAATAGTTCTAAACAGTGTCTAGACTTCTGCTCGGATCCAGGCTTAGGACACTTTATGAAGTAAAGACTATCTTGCTCTGTCCCCTCGGTACCTTCGGTAAATTTCAGTTCTTTGACCAACTCAAATGTTGTCCCGTTTCCTTATCCATCCATCTATCCATCCACCATCCATCCAACCAAGACTTGCAGAGTGCCTAATGGCTACAGATACAAAGAGGGTATATGGCTTCCATTACCTATAAACTCATGGCCTGAGAGGGGGTTGGGTAAAGGCTTCAGCAATACGTGAACCGTGAACTTCCAGATGTTCAAGCTGGTTTTAGAAAAGGCAGAGGAACCAGAAATCAGATTGCCAACATCCACTGGATCATCAAAAAAGCAAAAGAGTTTCAGAAAAAACATCTACTTCTGCTTTATTAACTATGCCAAAGCCTTTGACTGTGTGGATTACAAGAAACTGTGGAAAATTCTGAAAGAGATGGGAATACCAGACCACCTGACCTGCCTCTTGAGAAACTTATATGCAGGGCAGGAAGCAACAGTTAGAACCGGACATGGAACAACAGACTGGTTCCAAATAGGAAAAGGAGTACGTCAAGGCTGTATATTGTCATCCTGCTTATTTAACTTCTATGCAGAGTACATCATGAGAAACGCTGGACTGGAAGAAGCACAAGCTGGAATCAAGATTGCCGGGAGAAATATCAATAACCTCAGATATGGAGATGATACCACCCTTATGGCAGAAAGCAAAGAGGAACTAAAAAGCCTCTTGATAAAAGTGAAAGAGGAGAGTGAAAAAGTTGGCTTAAAGCTCAACATTCAGAAAATGAAGATCATGGTATCTGGTCCCATCACTTCATGGGAAATAGATGGGGAAACAGTGGAAACAGTGTCAGACTTTATTTTTCTGGGCTCCAAAATCACTGCAGATGGTGAATGTAGCCATGAAATTAAAAGATGCTTACTCCTTGGAAGAAAAGTTATGACCAACCTAGATAGCATATTCAAAAGCAGAGACATCACTTTGCCAACAAAGGTCTGTTTAGTCAAGGCTATGGTTGTTCCTGTGGTCATGTATGGATGTGAGAGTTGGACTGTGAAGAAAGCTGAGTGCCGAAGAATTGATGCTTTTGAACTGTGGTGTTGGAGAAGACTCTTGAGAGTCCCTTGGACTGCAAGGAGATCCAACCAGTCCATCCTAAAGGAGATAAGTCCTGGGTGTTCATTGGAAGGACTGATGCTGAGGCTGAAACTCCAATACTTTGGCCACCTCATGCGAAGAGTTGACTCATTGGAAAAGACTCTGATGCTGGGAGGGATTGGGGGCAGGAGGAGAGGGGGACGACAGAGGATGAGATGGCTGGATGGCATCACCGACTCGATGGCCGTGAGTCTGAGTGAACTCCGGAAGTTGGTGATGGACAGACAGGGAGGCCTGGCGTGCTGTGATTCATGAGGTCGCAAAGAGTCGGACACGACTGAGCAACTGAAATGAACTGAAAGTGAAGATAGATATGCAAACAAATAATGAGAATATATTGTGATAAGGGAAAGTACAAAAGTATATGCAAAGTTCTCTAGGAAACTAAAGGAGGAAGTCAGAGTGTCTTGGGGAGCTACAGAGATTTTTGCAGAGTGGGTAAAGCTGAGCGTGGGGCCAGAATATGAAGTAGAACGTGTATGCCCAACTATGGCGTTGAACATGATCGTCTAGCAACAGGAAGCCTTTCTTTCCTTTTTTTTTTTTTTATTGTCCCGCGTCTTAGAACTTTAAGGCCATGGTCCCTGTTAATAATAAAAGAATAGCCAACTTCTTCGTGGCTTATAATGTGCCATATACTGTACTAAGTGCTTTAAATTCATCATTTAACTTAATCTTCATAGCAACCTTAGAATACAGTCAACATTATCATCCCCATTTTACAGATGAGAAAACTGAAATTTAAACCTCAAAGTTACACAACTAGGAATGGGCAGAGCTAAAACCCAGCTCTTATTCACTATTGAGCCTGTGCTCTTAGAAACACAAGCCAGCTGGGCTTGGTATAGTTGAGGGACTAGAAGACTGGTCCCCTCTCCTGACACCAGCCCACCAGAACTTCATTCCATTTTATAGTGCTCATACATTAAACCCACTTACCTCCTACCTGGGCTGGTAGCAATTACCTGACGGCACCTTGCTTAGGAGGCAGTGGTAGTTAATGTGGAGAAGGACTTTGAAGGATGTTGACAGCAGTGCCAATTTACTTCCAAGAACTGTGGTTGCTGTTGGGTGATGTTAAGTTAATGATTAATATGCCCTTGTGTGATTCAGCTAATGCCCTTCCCAAATAATGTGTTAACCCAATTAAAAAACGTGTCCAACTGAGCTGAATGTCAGACCCATGTGTCAACTTGCATTTTACATCTGTAAAAGGAAAAGCAGTTCCACTTAACACTGCTGACCAGGTATTTTATGTATATAATTAATTATATTATTAATTCTATACATATGTATAACTGTATGAAAGTGAAAAAGTGAAGTTGCTCAGTCGTGTCCAACTCTTTGCGACCCCATGGACTGTAGCCTACCAGGTTCCACCATCCATGGGATTTTCCAGGCAAGAATACTGGAGTGGGTTGCCATTTCCTTCTCCAGGAAATCTTCCCAACCCAGGGACTGACCCCTGGTCTCCTGCATTGTAGGCAGACGCTTTACTGTCTGAGCCACTAGGGAAGTCTTATGTGTATATATAATGTCATGTTGACATCAACTCTGTGAGATTGTATATATGTGCAAATAAGTAACCTGAAGCTCAGAAAGGTGAAGCCACTTGTTCAAGTTCATAGAGTCAACTACTCTCTACTACTTCAGGACCACAACTGTTGGGGTGGTCTTGTTTAATTTATATCATAGTGAATAACCACTCTTCTTTTTGATAAAGAAGCATTATTTATTTTTAGAGATGTCTCCAAACAAGCATGATTAGTTTAAAGATGTGGGATAGTGGAAAGGCTGGGGACTTTGGAACTAGGTATTCCTGGGTTAAAATTCTAATTCCTGCTCTGTAGTGGTGTGACCTTTGACAAGTTCCCTAATCTCACCTCAAAAGATGATTATGAGAATTGAAGCAGGTGGCTGGTCCCTAGAAATATACTTCAGTACTCATTAAGTCCTTTTCAGCTGCTGGTTGGTGTAACATGAATGGGCATCTCCAGACATCTTAGGTAAATTGGTTAAATATGCAGTATATTCTTAAAGATACTTTATTTTAATTAAAAAAAGACTCCTGCTAGGTGTCCTTTTGGGGGGATATTTATGGATGGTATTTTGAAACAAGGCAAATCATACAGCTCCCGCAGACTCACCAGTGAGGCCCATTATACCCATGAGAGTTCTGGGGAGGAATGGGAAAAACTGCTGTGTTGAAGTTGCAAAAAATCTGGTCCAGGAGACAAAACACACAGACAGATGGAAAGAGAAATAACAATAGAAGGCAGCAGAGGACAAGAGTCCAAGCAGTGATGCAGGCAATCAATAGTGTGTAAATTTGGAAGAGACAGAGAGACTGTTTCAAAGGGGCCAAGAAACCCTTCCTGACCCGTCTCCTGCTCTCCCTCCTTCTTCTGTCCCTCCACAGCACTTTGGGTTTCTCTTAGAGTCACCAGTGCACTTAGCTCTTTGTAACGAGGTGGAGAAACTATCACGCTCTCTCTTAATAGCTGGCGCCAGAATTCCTCAGGAGGATAGAAGCATCTAGGTTTGGAAAATTAGGTGTAATGGAATAGGTTGGAGAGTGCTGGAGGCAGAGTTGAGACTTGAAGACCTGGATGTTGGAGGAGGGGAAATGTACTGGTTTTAAGACGGGGAGAATTTGAGATTGGGGGTGGGGGTGCAATCTGGGATGGAGTGAGTGAGGAAACAAGAGGAGGGAGGGAAGAGGGATCACGGAGAGAGCAGCTGGCAGCCCGCAGAGAGCTGCAATTCCTCCCCACAATTACCTACATTTCCAGTGCCTGCTACTAAACCCAGGCAGCTTTGTGTGATTGCCTTTGATGGGAAAACCAGGAACAGGCTGAGTTTGATTTCAGCATTGTGCAGAACAGATTAGATGTGAGGGGGTGGAAGTTACCCAGTTCTTGAAAGGGCTGTATACTTTTCACGGTCCAGGTGAAGACTGAAGGTTCAAACCAAGTTTACCAAGATCGTTCAGAGGCAGACTTCCTAGTTATTTCTCCAATTCCTTTCTCTTTTTTGCCTAGTCCTTCCTTTCCAACTTACGGGACCTGACATATAGTAGGCACTCCTTAAATATCTGTTATACTGAATCAAATATAAATATGCTACATCGTTTGTGCTGTCAGGGTACCTAAAATTGAGTGAAGACAACACAAATGTGTTTCACACATAAAAGTAAATCTAATCCTAACAATTCTGAGAAGGCTATAAATATCCACTAATAGACCTAAAACGTCTCTTTGTTTTTCAGTATCCTTCAAGATTTTGCTCACATTTCATCCTCCAGGAAGCCTACCTGGATTTTCAGTTATGTGTCCTGTCTCTGAAATCTTATGACATTTCCTACCTATTCAGCAAATTTGACACTTGATCACTTATTTTTCGATGGATGGCTTGCCTTTTTCATTACATACTACAGTTCCTGAGGGCAGAAAGTGAGCCCACACTTGCTGAGGGCTGAGTACATATAGTACCTTATATACACAGCTCGCTGTTTAGTTGTTACAGATAATATGTGTCCTACATCATGTTCTCAGAAACTTGAGAACTTAGTGTGTGCTTGGCAAGTATTAGTACTGAATAACTATCTGCTGAATTGAGTTGAATTGTTGGGTAGTATAAACATCTGAAAATATAAAATTCTTAGATATCATTCTCATACCAAAAATCCCAGAAAATTAGGAAGGAATCAAATATAATTCTTGTTAAGCTATAATTTATCTTCCTATTGGTTTGGGGCGTGTAATTTAGGCTTTCCACTGCAAAAGCTATTCTGATTTCTTGGCCAAAAATTTTACATGGATACTTTGAGGTTAAGAAATAAAGATACATGCATTTTGAGGCTGGCAGGCATCATAAGATCATGTGCTCTTACCCAGGTGAAATTTGAGTTGAGAGGGTCACACAGATTGCCTTATGCTTCTGGAGTCTGCTGCAGAGCTTACCTGGTGTCCACGTTTCCTGCTTTCTGGTTCAGTGGTCTTTCTGGGGCACTAAGTGTACTTGTCAGAGTAGCATTTCTTCTAAATGTATTTATTATTAATGCACTATACTAAGTCCCTGAGGTAGAATAAGCCTCATCATTATAGCTAGTAAGTCAGTCTGAAGCAATCTGATATTCCTGTAAAACTGAATAAATTTTGTCATAAAGTATCCTTGGGCTCACTGCCTTCTGAGATGGCATCATCTCATTTGCCCTATATTAAAAAATATCCATAAATGAGCCCTTCTGTATGGACATTCATTATAACTTAGCTTTATTGATTCTTTTATAGTGCCGTTAATTACAGGAACCACAAAAAACTTCAATTAGATTAAAGCCATAATAAATAAGATGAGTAATACTTATTCTGCTCTGTATATTGTTTTTGTGATAAACTGATGTTTATCTTTTCAGACATTGCTACATTAACATTTTATAAAAATTATATCAAATATTTTAATTTTTTAGGCAAAAACATTTTAATATTTTCTAATAACTAATGGCCTCCCTGGTGGCTCAGATGGTAAAGAATATGCTTGCAAAGCAGGAGACCCGAGTTTGATCTTTGGGTTGGGAAGGTCCCCTGGAGAAGAAAATGGCTACCCACTCTAGTGTTCTTGCCTAGAGAATTTCATGGACAGAGTAGACTGGCAGGCTACAGTCCATGGGGTCACAAAGAGTCAGACACTACTGAGCAACGAACACTTACTAATGATATTAACAGCTCCAATACTTTGGCCACCTGATGCGAAGAGCCAGCTCATTGGAAAAGACCCTGATGCTGGGAAAAATTGAAGGCAAAAGGGGAAGGAGGCAGCAGAGAATGAAATGGTTAAATAGCATCACTGACTTCACTGGACATGGACTTGAGCAAACTCCGGGAGAGAGTGAAGGACAGGGAAGCCTGGTGTGCTACAGTCTATGAGGTCACAAAGAATTGGACATGACTTAGCGACTGAACAACAACCAATCATTATTAATCCTCATGACAACCCTATGAAGTGTACATTAGAATTATCTTGACTTACAGGTAAGAAATCAAAGCTTAAAGAAATTCAGTGTCTTGCTTAAGATCCCACAAGAGGGAAAGCTGTGATTAAATGAGATAATATTAATGTACCTAGCACACGCTGAGCAGATAGTGTATTGAATAAATGCAAGTGAAAAAGACAGTGTGAAGTGAAAATAAGTGAAAGAAAAGATGAAGCTATTGTGAGGTTAGTATATAAAATATGTGTTATAAGTTTCAGTATATAATACACATATGACTGAAATTTGATTCTGGGCTTCCTAATAGTCAAAGGGAGAAATATAATCAGTTATATAAGTAATAAATAACCTTGCTTAAGAGAAGTATAATATCTGTAGAGCTGAGGGCCCTTTTTCAAGATGAAAGATTTAATTTAGCTGGGACCTTAAAGGATGAGACAAAGTCATTACTGGGTGCTGTTAGAAGCCTGGAGGAGTGATGGCCAAACCTGAGTGGAGTGGAGAAGCCTGCTGCTGCTGCTGCTTCTAAGTCGCTTCAGTCATGTCCAACTCTTCATAGATGGCAGCCCACCAAGCTCCCCTGTCCCCAGGGTTCTCCAGGCAAGAACACTGGAGTGGGTTGCCATTTCCTTCTCCAATGCATGAAAGTGAAAAGTGAAAGTGAAGTCACTCAGTCATGTCCAACTCTTCGCGACCCCATAGACTGCAGCCTACCAGGCTCCTCTGTCCATGGGATTTTCCAGGCAAGAGTACTGGAGTGGGGTGCCATTGCCTTCTCTGGGAGAAGCCTGAGTTGCCCTGGAAGGAGGCAGAGCAAGGATTAAGAAGTTGGAGAGGTGTGCTAGAAGGGAAATATTATGGAAGACCAAGCAGAGGATTATGTTCCATGGGAGGCCTGAAGGACACATCATTCACCTAAACCATTAAGAATGTACTACAAAGAGGGGTACCACCATCACCAACAAGTGCAGGCCACGGCTCAAAACAGGTGAGCGGTCCCTTAATAGCAACAGGCATGATGGGGCTTCTCCCAAGTAATAGAGACCAACTGAGAGTGTTTACTGGTTGGGACATAGACTTGGATTACTGTGATATTGAATGGTTTGCTTTCGAAACGAACAGAGATCATTCTGTCGTTTTTGAGATTGCATCCAAGTACTGCATTTCAGACTCTTGTTGACCATGATGGCTACTCCATTTCTTCTAAGGGATTCCTGTCCGCAGTAGTAGATATAATGGTCATCTGAGTTAAATTCACCCATTCCAGTCCATTTTAGTTCGCTGATTCCTAGAATGTCGACATTCACTCTTGCCATCTCTTGTTTGACCGCTTCCAATTTGCCTTGATTCATGGACCTAACATTCCAGGTTCCTATGCAATATTGCTCTTTACAGCATCAGACCTTGCTTCTGTCACCAATCACATCCACAACTGGGTATTGTTTTTGCTTTGGCTCCATCCCTTCATTCTTTCTGGAGTTATTTCTCCACTGATCTCCAGTAGCATATTGGGCACCTACCAACCTGGGGAGTTCCTCTTTCAGTATCCTGTCATTTTGCCTTTTCATACTGTTCATGGGGTTCTCAAGGCAAGAATACTGAAGTGGTTTGCCATTCCCTTCTCCAGTGGACCACATTCTGTCAGAGAAACACCAGTTTCTCGTCAAGAAATACCAGGAGTAACAGGCAAATACGGCCTTGAAATAAGGAATGAAGCAGGGCAAAGGCTAATAGCATTTTGCCAAGAGAACGCACTAGTCATAGCAAACACCCTCTTCCAACAACACAAGAGAAGACTCTACACATGGACATCACCAGATGGTCAACACCAAAATCAGATTGATTATATTCTTCACAGCCAAAGATGGAGAAGCTCTATACAGTCAGCAAAAACAAGACTGGGAGCTGACTGTGGCTCAGATCATGAATTCTTTATTGCCAAATTCAGACTTAAATTGAAGAAAGTAGGGAAAACCACTAGACTATTCAGGTATGACCTAAATCAAATCCCTTATGATTATACAGTGGAAGTGAGAAATAGATATAAGGGACTAGATCTGATAGATAGAGTGCCTGATGATCTATGGACTGAGGTTCATGACATTGTACAGGAGACAGGGATCAAGACCATCCCCATGGAAAAGAAATGCAAAAAAAGCAAAATGGCTGTCTGGGGAGGCCTTACAAATAGCTGTGAAAAGAAGAGAAGCAAAAAGCAAAGGAGAAAAGGAAAGATATAAGCATCTGAATGCAGAGTTCCAAAGAATAGCAAGGAGATATAAGAAAGCCTTCCTCAGCGATCAATGCCAAGAAATAGAGGAAAACAACAGAATGGGAAAGACTAGAGATCTCTTCAAGAAAATTAGAGATACCAAGGGAACATTTCCTGCAAAGATGGGCTCGATAAAGGACAGAAATGGTATGGACCTAACAGAAGCAGAAGATATTAAGAAGAGGTGGCAAGAATACACAGAAGAGCTGTACAAAAAAGATCTTCATGACCCAGATAATCACGATGGTATGATCACTGACCTAGAGCCAGACATCCTGGAATGTGAAGTCAAGTGGGCCTTAGAAAGCATCACTATGAACAAAGCTAGTGGAGGTGATGGAATTCCAGTTGAGCTATTTCAAATCCTGAAAGATGATGCTGTGAAAGTGCTGCACTCAATATGCCAGCAAATTTGGAAAACTCAGCAGTGGCCACAGGACTGGAAAAGGTCAGTTTTCATTCCAATCCCAAAGAAAGGCAATGCCAAAGAATGCTCAAGCTACTGCACAATTGCACTCATCTCACACGCTAGTAAAGGAATGCTCAAAATTCTCCAAGCCAGGCTTCAGCAATACGTGAACCGTGAACTTCCAGGTGTTCAAGCTGGTTTTAGAAAAGGCAGAGGAACCAGAGGTCAAATTGCCAACATCCGCTGGATCATGGAAAAAGGAAGAGAGTTCCAGGAAAACATCTATTTCTGCTTTATTGACTGCCAAATCCTTTGACTGTGTGGATCACAAGAAACTGTGGAAAATTCTGAAAGAGATGGGAATACCAGACCACCTGACCTGCCTCTTGAGAAACCTATATACAGGTCAGGAAGCAAGCTAGAACAGGACATGGAACAACAGACTGGTTCCAAATAGGAAAAGGAGTCTGTCAAGGCTGTATATTGTCACCCTGTTTATTTAACTTACATGCAGTGTACATCATGAGAAACGCTGGACTGGAAGAAGCACAAGCTGGAATCAAGATTGCCGGGAGAAATATCAAGAACCTCAGATATGCAGATGAAACCACCCTTAGGGCAGAAAGTGAAGAGGAACTAAAAAGCCTCTTGATGAAAGTGAAAGAGGAGAGTGAAAAAGTTGGCTTAAAGCTCAACATTCAGAAAACGAAGATCATGGCATCTGGTCCCATCGCTTCATGGGAAATAGATTGGGAAACAGTGGAAACAGTGTCAGACTTTTGGGCTCCAAAATCTCTGCAGATGGTGATTGCAGCCATGAAATTAAAAGACGCTTTCTCCTTGGAAGGAAAGTTATGACCAACCTAGATAGCATATTCAAAAGCAGAGACATTACTTTGCCAACAAAGGTTCATCTAGTCAAGGCTATGGTTGTTCTGTGGTCATGTATGGATGTGAGAGTTGGACTGTGAAGAAGGCTGAGCGCCGAAGAATTGATGCTTTTGAACTGTGGTGTTGGAGAAGACTCTTGAGAGTCCCCTGGACTGCAAGGAGATCCAACCAGTCCATTCTGAAGGAGATCAGCCCTGGGATTCCTTTGGAAGGAATGATGCTAAAGCTGAAACTCCAGTACTTTGGCGACCTCATGCGAAGAGTTGACTCATTGGAAAAGACTCTGATGCTGGAAGGGATTGGGGGCAGGAGGAGAAGGGGATGACAGAGGATGAGATGGCTGGATGGCATCACTGACTCGATGGACGTGAGTTTGAGCAAACTCCGGCAGATGGTGATGGACAGGGAGGCCTGGCGTGCTGCAATTCATGGGGTCGCTATGAGTCGGACACGACTGAGTGACAGAACTGAACTGAGAGTGTTTAACTACTAGGAGCCAAGAAACCACAATTACCTTAATTACCAGTAAGGTCAGAAGAGCAGCCCGAGGGGAATTCTGTAGGAACTGAGATAGGATTAATAGCTCCTGGAGTCCTTAGGGCAAATATGTAGCCAAATACTAGAAAAAAATCTAGAAAGAGTAGGCCATGACCATGAGGTCCTGTGATCGCATATATCACACAAGAAGTCATCAGGGGCAGCTGACCTCACAGAGTGCTGGAAGGCTTTTGAAAGGCACACCTGAGGTGACAGGTCAGCGGCACCCATCTGAAAGGCTAGGTTGTCAGTCCTGCAGGGTGTGTGTTCAATCAGAAACCTCTGTATGGCACTGGGGCCACAATTACAGAATGAATGGATCAAGGAACAAAGGGGTCAAAGTAGAAGTGGTACTGCTTACCATCACTCCCAGTGACCCACTGCGGGACTTTGTCTTTTTTGTCCCCGCATTCTGGATTCTTCAGTTGTTAGACTTCTTGGGCCCCAAATGAGGTATGCTCTTGCCCAGGGCTATAACAAAGGTCCTGTTGAACTATAAAATATAGCTGGATTCCTGCCTCCAGGGACAAGCAGGGGAAAAAAGTCACCTCCTGGCTAGGGGAATCCATCTTCATCATCTGGAGGATGTGGCCTTTCTTTTACACAGTAGGGTAGGGAGGAATGTGTGTAGGACCCAGGAGATTTTCCTGGGCCTCTTCGGGGCCTCTGTTGCCCCACTGACACCATGTCTTGATATGCATAGCACTCCTGGCCTCAGACGGAGAAGGCAAAGGCAACCCACTCCAGTACCCTTGCCTGGAGAATCCCATGGATGGAGCAGCCTGGTGGGCTGCCATCTATGGGGTCGCACAGAGTCAGACATGACTGATGGCAACTTAGCAGCAGCAGCAGCCTGGCCTCAGAAGCGTGTGATTGCAAAGGGCTCAGTTGCCTCAGGAATGAAGAGTTGGGTCACTTCCGTAGGAAGTGATGATATCACTCCTGCTGAAATATAGCCACAGGTCAGAGGAATTTAGAATAGACAGAAGAGGGAGAGAGCATGAGAACCAGCTGTGTCTTGGAGACCTAGCAGCAGTGACCTGGCTATAGTTTGTCTCAGTAACCATCTTTTCTAAATTTTCCTGTAGACGGAGAGGTCGGCAGACCCATGAAGGTCCCGCTCCCTGCACCTGCATGTATATCTGAGCAGCACGTTGGGTAGAATACAGTTGCCATGAGAATGTACTGTTCAGATCTCCTCCTCTGGGAAGGCTGACTAACAGAGGGCTCCAGCCATTTCCTCTGTGCATCCAGCACCATGTTTGCATGGAGACTGGGCTACTTGTGCCAATGACAGCATGGCACGTATGCCAAGGCAGGCCAGTTCCAGCGAGCAGTGGCCACTTTGGCTTTGGACTCCAGCTTGGTCTACCTGAGGCTTTCTGGGAACTGTGCTCTTTTTACCTTGTCCTCAATCTTTTCTCCTCTTCTCTCCCACAGATGTCCAGCTGCATTAGGGTCTGGAGGTTTTCCTCACCTTCTACTCCCTCCCCTCTTTATCTGTTATGCTGCTGCTGCTGCTGCTGCTGCTAAGTCGCTTCAGTCGTGTCCGACTCTGTGTGACCCCAGAGACGGCAGCCCACCAGGCTCCCCTGTCCCTGGGATTCTCCAGGCAAGAACACTGGAGTGGGTTGCTATTTCCTTCTCCAATGCATGAAAGTGAAAAGTGAAAGTGAAGTCGCTCAGTCGTGTCCGACTCTTAGCGACCCCACGGACTGCAGTCTACCAGGCTCCTCGGTCCACGGGATTCTCTAGGCAAGAGTACTGGAGTGGGGTGCCATTGCCTTCTCCTTATCTGTTATAGGCACTTCCTAATAAAACTCTTATACCTCTAATCCTGTCGTCTTCTTTTTTTAAGTTGAAGTATAGTTGATTTACAGTGTTGTGCTAGTGTTGGTGTACAGCAAAACGATTCAGTTTTACTTATATGTATGTATATGAGGCTTCCCAGGTGGCTCAGTAGTGGAAGAATCTGCCTGCCAATTCAGAGGATACAGTAGGCACAGGTTCGATCCCTGGGTCAGGAAGATCTCTTCAACGAGGAAATGGCAACCTACTCCAGTATTCTTGTCTGGGAAATCTCATGGACAGAGGAGCCTGGTGGGCTACAGTTTAAGGGGTCCTAAAGAGTCGGACACGACTGAGCGCGCGTGCATATCACCTTGTATATGTATAGATCTATATTCTTTTTTTGATTCTTTTCCATTATAGGTTATTATAAAATATTGAATATAGTTCTGTGTGCTATACAGTAAATCCTTGTTATTTATCTCTTTTATATATAGTACTGTGCATCTGTTAATCCTATACTCCCAATGTATCCCTCCCCTTCTTCCTGTTTGGTAATAAGCATGTTTATTTTCTGTGTCTGTGAGTCTGTTTCAACACTGTTATGTAAGTAAGTTCCTTTGTACTATTTTTTAATTCTGCATATAAGTAATATCATGTAATATGTGTTAGTCTCTGACATTTCACTTAGTATGATCATCTCTATGTCCATCCACGTTGCTGCAGATATCATTATTCCATTCTTTTTATGGCTGAGTAATATTCCATTGTATACACACACACACACTACATCTTCTTTATCCTTCAGCTGTTGATAGACACCGTCTTGTTTTTGATGGACCTATAATGTATGCTCTGCTAGTGACTAGCTAATCTAGTGTGATCCATGCACTGTAATAGAGCTGGAACAGTGAGTTTGTGTAGGCCTTTTTACTAACCGTCATAATCATTTATTGAGGTAATGGGTAGGTAGTGTTATTCCAATTTTATATGTGAGGAAGTGTGTTAGTTTCTCAGTCGTGTCTGACTCTTTGCAACCCCATGGACTATAGCCCGCCAGGCTGTTCTGTCCATGGAATTCTCCAGACAGGAATACTGGAGTGGGTAGTAGTCTTTTCTCCAGGCGATCTTCCTGACACAGGGGTCAAACCCAGGTCTTTTACACTGCAGGCAGATTCTTTACCATCTGAGCCACAAGGGAAGCCCTTGTGAGGAAACTAAGTATTAATTTAGGACTTGTCTGGGGTACTAAGCTAGGAAGTGGCAAAGTTGAGCTGAAGTGCAAACTTAGGCCCATATGTACTCCAAAGTCAAATTTACTACCAGGCCATGGGACATGGGCTGAGGACAGAGTTAACATCTTACGAGAGCCGAAGTATCTGAGGAAGAAGGACCTTATGTCTTATAGCAGTGAGCTGAGGCACTCAAAGCAGGTTTCAAACCAGATCAAGGTTTATCTCAAGCAATAATTTTAGGACAGAACCAATACTGTCTCAAGGGTGTGATGCCTCGCAGTATCAAAGTTCTATTCTGGACAGTATTCTCTCAGAAATTTTAGTCTGGAAAGGTTTTTAAGTGTATACTCATAAGTATACATATATGATTCATTTGCTTTCATCTTTTTTCTTTGTTAAATTATACTTTTAGCAAATATCTATTGATCTTACACTGTATGTCATGCATGATTCCTTCTAAGCAAAATATTATATTTTACTTTTCCTTCTTGTTACATTTAATCAGACTCTTTTTCTTCCTTTCAATCTGTCCTTATGAATTCATGTTTTCAATAGTCTTCTGTCTTCGCAGTGCTAAGCAGTGGAAAAGGATCTTGTTCTTGTAAGTGTAATCATTTCCCCATCATAGATGGAGGCGAACTCAGTGCACCAGATATCACACGGAAGAAGATCAATCCAGTTACCGTTTTAGTTTTGAGGTAAAAGATTTAACATTTAATTTTACTTTTCCCTATTTTTTTTAGGAGGGTGCAATGAGGGAGAGGGATTGTTAAATGAAAGGCAAACATTTATGAATACTATATTTTCAACACAAATGTAGTCTTGACTGTAAAAAAAAAATAGCACTTTAGGCATCTCAGAGCATTGAAATTTTAAGTGATTTAAATATTACACATTTAAAACATTTAGCTCTATATAGATAAAACTTAGAGTAATGTAGAATGAACACTTATTCCATTTCCTCTCATTTTCTATCTCTTAAATCTCTTTTTAAAAAAATTAGCATGTATCACTATCTGGCATTGTCTTAAACTATTTATTCACTCACTTGTTTTCAACTATCCTCCCCAATTAGGAACCTCTTCTGTCTTATTTCACTGCTGTATTTGCAAGACAGAATAGTGCCTGGCACGTAGTGGTACTCACCAAATATTTGTTGTAATTCATTATTTAAGCTAAAAAGGGGATGACTTTCCTAAAGAATCACACATAAAATCACAATATAAGCAAACAGATAACAAATCAAAAACCCACAACAGTTCAACATACTTGACTACGAGAAAACAGAAAACTTTAACAAGTTTAGTGTTTTAAAGAGCAAATAGTATGTTGGAAGAAAGTATGTCAGAAAAACTTTGCTATTTTTAGTAAAGCTTTAAATAACTGCTATTTTTTATTACTACTACAAATTGATAGAAGATAGTATGACCCCAGAAAATAGTGGACAAAAAACAAAAACACATTATTTCTCCTACTCACCCTTGCTTGCCAAGCACATTGATACATTAAGAGAAACATGACAAACAAATACTAGTGAGAAAGCCCAGGGAAAATTATTCATCTCTTTAACAACCATGGAAATTCAAAATTAAAGCAACAGGGTCTATTTTTGAAACATTAAGGTTATAAACTGTTTAAGGGCTTTCCTGATAGCTCAGTTGGTAAAGAATCTGCCTGCAATGCAGGAGACCCCAGTTTGATTCCAGGGTCGGGAAGATCCCTTGGCGAAGGGATAGGCTACCCACTCCAGAATTCTTGGGCTTCATTTGTGGCTCAGCTGGTAAAGAGTTGCCTGCAATGCGGGAGACCTGGGTTCAATCCCAGGATTCCCAGGTCCAAGGATTCTGACTTGGAGAAATCCATGGACTGTATAGTCTATGGGGTCGCAAAGAGTCAGACATGACTGAGCGACTTTCACTTTGACTATTTTTTTTTCACTATTTTTGAAATATTAAGGTTCAGATCAGATCAGATCAGTCGCTCAGTCATGTCCGACTCTTTGTGACCCCATGAATCGCAGCACACCAGGCCTCCCTGTCCATTACCAACTCCTGGAGTTCACTCAAACTCACGTCCATCAAGTCCGTGATGCCATCCAGCCATCTCATCCTCTGTCATCCCCTTCTCCTCCTGCCCCCAATCCCTCCCAGCATCAGAGTCTTTTCCAATGAGTCAACTCTTCGCATGAGGTGGCCAAAGTACTGGAGTTTCAGCTTTAGCATCATTCCTTCCAAAGAAATCCCAGGGCTGATCTCCTTCAGAATGGACTGGTTGGATCTCCTTGCAGTCCAAGGGACTCTCAAGAGTCTTCTCCAACACCACAGTTCAAAAGCATCAATTCTCCAGTGCTCAGCCTTCTTCACAGTCCAACTAACCATTTAAAAAGTTATGTCCGTTGTTACAAAACTGAACATTGTATCTATTTGCTGCTGGGTCGCTGCCTCACTTCAGTCGTGTTGGACTCTGTGCGACCCCATAGATGGCAGCCCACCAGGCTCCCCCAGTCCCTGGGATTCTCCAGGCAAGAACACTGGAGTGGGTTGCCATTTCCTTCTCCAATGCATGAAAGTGAAAAGTGAAAGCGAAGTCGCTCAGTCGTGTCCGGCTCTTTGTGACCCCATGGACTGCAGCCTACCAGGCTCCTCCGCCCATGGAATTTTCCAGGCAAGAGTACTGGAGTGGGGTACCGTTGCCTTACAGTGTAAATCTGTGGAAACTTCTCCCATCCAAGTACTTACCCGGCCCAACCTGGTTAGCTTCCAGGATCAGAGGAGATTGGGCATGTTCAGGGTGGTATGGCCATAGATTTGTGGAAACTTCTTGGAAAGTGACAGGCCAATATGAATCTATGAATCAAGAATGTAAAACTATGCAGTCCATTTGATTCAATAATCCCATTTCTGTGAATGTCTCCTAAGGTATTTTCTATTATAAATGTTACATATTTAATTATTATTTAGGTTATGTGCATGAAGAAAATCATTGATTATGAAACTTCTGTAGTAAGCATTTAGGTAAAGTGCTTATAAATTAAAATAAGTTTAAGGGAACATTTATAAAATTACATGTATACTATAATTATACTTGTATTAAAAATATTGCTAGTGAAAAAATAATTACAAGAAAATTAGAGGTGATTTTGCTTCTCTTTTCTAGTTTCCAACTTCCTGTAACTGAATGTTATGACTTGTACAATGGTATTTTAATTTAGTTTTGTTTTTTTTAGTATAAACTTTTAAAGGCAAACTTCACTGTTTGAATCTATTTTCCCATTGTAATCTAGGTAATAGCTTTTGCAGAGAGATTGGTGAGCAAATGCTCTTTTGATGAAAATTCATGTGTGAAAACTATGTATGTATGATTGTTGGTTGGATGCTTTTTTTAAAAAGATAATTTCCTAATACTTCTACTTCATTACATTTGATTTGGTTCAATTTAGATTAATATTTGGAGTAGATTGTAGGTTTCTTGCTACATATCACCTTAAAAGGAAATATGTTTATTTCTCCTTTTATACTGTTCTCTTTCTCTCTCAACATTCAGAAAACGAAGATCATGGCATCCAGTCCCATCACTTCATGGGAAATAGATGGGGAAACAGTGGAAACAGTGTCAGACTTTATTTTTCTGGGCTCCAAAATCTCTGCAGATGGTGACTGCAGCCATGAAATTAAAAGACGCTTTCTCCTTGGAAGGAAAGTTATGACCAACCTAGATAGCATATTGAAAAGCAGAGACATTACTTTGCCAACAAAGGTTTGTCTAGTCAAGGCTATGGTTTTTCCTGTGGTCATGTGTGGATGTGAGAGTTGGACTGTGAAGAAGGCTGAGCGCCGAAGAATTGATGCTTTTGAACTGTGGTGTTGGAGAAGACTCTTGAGAGTCCCTTGGACTGCAAGGAGATCCAACCAGTCCATTCTGAAGGAGATCAGCCCTAGGATTTCTTTGGAAGGAATGATGCTAAAGCTGAAACTCCAGTACTTTGGCGACCTCATGCGAAGAGTTGACTCATTGGAAAAGACTCTGATGCTGGAAGGGATTGGGGGCAGGAGGAGAAGGGGACGACAGAGGATGAGATGGCATCACTGACTCGATGGACGTGAGTCTGAGTGAACTCCGGGAGTTGGTAATGGACAGGGAGGCCTGGCGTGCTGGGATTCATGGGGTCACAAAGAGTCGGACACGACTGAGCGACTGATCTGATCTCATCTGATCTTTCTCTCTCTCCCTATATATTCCATATAGAGTAACTTTTAAAAGTTTTTCTCCTTTCAAACATAAAGTTGAATTCCTCACCCAATTTAATTGGTGGCATCCTTGGTCATTGTCAACTAATTTAGAGAATTTGGGAATCACATGAGATTCCTTCCTCTGCTGCAACATCCAGATCTAATTAGTCATTACCCACTGTTTATTCTATCTCCTCAGGTTTTTGACAACTTCCCATATCTCTCCCTGTTGCATTGTTGTAGATGTTGGTCTCATCACTTGCAGTTTGGAGCTTTGCAATATTATGATTAATCTCCTTGCCTTCTAGTCCATCTTCTACATTATCCCTAGATTAGCAGTTCTCAAAGGGGATGATTTTTGTTCCCCAAGGAATATTTGACAATGTCTAAAGATCATGGAAAAAGCAAGAGAGTTCCAGAAAAACATCTATTTCTGCTTTATTGACTATGCCAAAGCCTTTGACTGTGTGGGTCACAAGAAACTGTGGAAAATTCTGAAAGAGATGGGAATACTAGACCCCCTGACCTGCCTCTTGAGAAACCTGTATGTAGGTCAGGAAGCAACAGTTAGAACTGGACACGGAAAAACAGACTGGTTCCAAATAGGAAAAGGAGTACGTCAAGGCTGTATATTGTCATCCTGCTTATTTAACTTCTATGCAGAGTACATCATGAGAAACGCTGGGCTGGAAGAAGCACAAGCTGGAATCAAGATTGCCGGGAGAAATATCAATAATCTCAGATATGCAGATAACACCACCCTTATGGCAGAAAGTGAAGAGGAACTAAAAAGCCTCTTGATGAAAGTGAAAGAGGAGAGTGAAAAAGTTGGCTTAAAGCTCAACATTCAGGAAACTAAGATCATGACATCTGGTCCCATCACTTCACAAGAAATAGATGGGAAAACAGCGTCAGATTTTATTTTGGGGGGCTCCAAAATCACTGCAGATGGTGATGGCAGCCATGAAATTAAAAGATGCTTACTCCTTGGAAGGAAAGTTATGACTAACCTAGACAGCATATTGAAAAGCAGAAACATTACTTTGCCAGCAAAGGTCTGTCTAGTCAAGGCTATGGTTTTTCCAGTGGTCATGTATGGATACGAGAGTTGGACTGTGAAGAAATCTGAGCACCGAAGAATTGATGCTTTTGAACTGTGGTGTTGGAGAAGACTCTTGAGAGTCCCTTGGACTGCAGGGAGATCCAACCAGTCCATTCTGAAGGAGATCAGCCCTGGGATTTCTTTGGAAGGACTGATGCTAAAGCTGAAACTCCAGTACTTTGGCCACCTCAAGTGAAGAGTTGACACATTGGAAAAGACTCTGATGCTGGGAGGGATTGGGGGCAGGAGGAGAAGGGGATGACAGAGGATGAGATGGCTGGATGGCATCACGGACTTGATGGACATGAGTTTGAGTGAACTCCTTGAGTTGGTGATGGACAGGGAGGCCTGGCGTGCTGCAGTTCATGGGATTGCAAAGTGTGGGACACGACTGAGTGACTGAACTGAACTTAAAGACATTTTGGTTGTCATAACAATCAGGTGGGGACTAGGGAGCTGGCGGTGGGGGGAGAATGGAGGAGGAGCAAAGGGGGTTGCTACTGGCATCTAGTAGTTAGAGAACAGAGATGTTGCTAAACATCCTGCAGTGCAGAGGACAGCACACTGCCCCCCCACCCCCCATGACAAAGAATGTTCTGGTCCAAAATATCAGTAGTGCTGAGGTTGAGAAACCCAGCCCTGAATTGATTCTTGTCAAATAAAATCTGCTGACATACCTCAAAAACAACTATTTTGGGCAAACTTTTTTGCATAAGGCTCATCTTATTTCCCCAGTCACACAGAATATACTTACCACTGCCTGTATGTACCGCTTTCTCCCTGGGTCCTATGACTTAATTTGCTACTTGTAGCTTCTTCTTTTCTTTTTGATTTCTTCAGGCTGGGTTTCATGGTTCTTCCATTGATCACTTTTAGAAGAGCATGAATCATACTGAATTGTTGCTTATCTATCTCCTCCACTCCACTGTGAGCATCCAGAGGTTAGCGAAACTATGCCCCATAGGGTCAACAGAAGCTGGTAACTAACCCATATTCTTGAGCTTTATCTTACAGCTTGCTAAAAAACCCCTTGCTTGTAGCCTGCCTTCACTGAGCAAGGCTTAATTATTTTGTTGCAAATTGCATATCCAGCAAGCTTCATAGCTTAAACCACAAGATGCTTGACGGAATTGTTTTCCGGGAACTTGGAGTCAGCTGGGTCTAGTCTGAATTCCAGCCTGCTAAGACTGGTTGAGACCACTGAACCTAAAACTGGGCATGCACAAGTGTTCCATAAATAACCTTTGGACATCAGAGGGCCAAAAACTGTATTCCCAGATCATGGTAAGTGCCTCCATTTTTGAATATGCATATCATGAAAGTCGCTCAGGCGTGTCTGACTCTTTGCAACCCCATGAACCATGCAGTCCATGGAATTCTCCAGGCCAGAATACTGGAATGGGTAGCTGTTCCCTTCACCAGGGAATCTTCCCAACCCAGGGATCGAACTCAGGTCTCCCACATTGCGGGCGGACTCTTTACCAGCTGAGCCCCAAGGAAGCCCTACATACCATGAAGAAGCATGTAATTCAGATACTCCTGTTCAGAACCTGATCGCTTCATCTTTTCCCACCCTCAGTCATCTTTCCCCACACCTGAGACTACACTGTTTCTTTATCTCTGAAATATCCCAAACTCCTCCCTTTGGAGAGGCAGATTTGAGATTTATTCTCTCATTTTCTTGCTTGGCTGCCTTGTGGATAACTCCTTTCTCTGCTGCACATCTTGGTGCCTCAACATTTGACTTGCTGAGCTTCTAACCAATGAACCTGGTTCAGTAACATCAGGAACTGGGTCTTTTTTTGAATCCTCAGCACCCAGTGCAATGCTTGGTATGTAGGGGATGGGTCTGAATACAACCAAGTTCCTCTTCTTATTTCATTTCATGAGTCCTGCAGAGCAACCAGATTTGTTCTCAAGCCAGTGAGTTCATTGCAGCTTTCCTGACTTTCCCTTTTCTGTACCCTTTGCCTTACCTGAAATTTGGTTCTTTAATGTTTCTGTCTCCACTCATATCACTGCCACCTGTTCTTTAAGGCCTACCACATGTATGGGGCCTGGCGTTATCTTAGGTCACTTTCAGCACAATCTTTATGAAGAAGGTATTATCCATATTTGATAGGTGAAGAAAATGATGCAAACAGTGTTGAGTGGCAGGTAAGGCAAGACATTCAAACACTCACAAGGTAGGCAGCTTGGCTGGACCTTCCCCACCTGATTCTCTTGTCTTCTCTGTTAGCTCTGCTATCTCCTTCCGGAAGGCACCCTGGAGATTGTTTAGTTTGCCCCTCAACTCTTACGAGTAAATTGTAAATTGTTTAGGGTAACACAGGTGGTTAATAGTGGGAGTCACACCTAGAACCCAGAACTCCAGATTCAAATGCAATTTTCATGCACCACATACCATACCCAACACTTGCTTTGTATGAAGTAAGCCACAGTAACTCCTCAAGTCTCCAGGAATCCTGGAGGGTTAGTAGAGTCAGGACACATGGGGAAGCCTCAGGGAGCAGTGAGCTGAGTTGCAGAAGTCTAATTATGCACAGCCTAGGCAGGTTCTCATCCAAAGATTTCCTCTTTGGATGAGAAGATACTGGTATATTTTAAGTATGGGAATGAGTGGAACACTCACATGTGAATTTTAAAAAGCTCACTGTGTAGAACTGGAGACTGCATTGACTACAGAGTGACAACTTAAGATATATTTGCGGTCCTTCAGATGAGATGAGAGATGGGGGTAGCCAGGATCATGTTGTTGGAACACTTGGAGAAACAAATGGACTGGAGACACGCTTAGGAAGCAAAATCACCAGGATTTGGTCATAGACTGCCTGTAGGGTACGAACCTTGGCTATAGCATTATCTTGACTAAGATAATTAAGTCTTGATTTGTTTCCTCATGGATGAAAGGTAGATAAAACCTACTTCGAGGGATTATTAGTAAAAAATTAAAATCGCTGGCACACATTAGATATCAACAAATGTGTTTATTACTATTTATACGTTTTTTAAAAAACTTCTATGACCTTTAAATACAGAATGGGTAGGATGTGAAGTAACCTGTCAATGTAGGAAGATTTATCTCTTAAGGTCCTGTTAGCCTCGTGCCTCACTAGCTCGCCTCTTGCTCAGTGGGAACAAGAGGCAAAGAACTGTGAGAAATGCACCGTAGTTCACAAAGATGTGGTGAAGTGCACTGCAAATCTGAGCGGGGTCTACCTACGGCCAAATCCTGACAATTTCACTTTCTGGCCGCAGACCTCTCATCCTGCATTGGTGTTTTAGACTACGTGGTAAAAAGGAGCGAGTGAGGGGCGGGGGCGTGAGCAAAGCAGGATGGGGGCGGGGCGGGAAGGCTGGAGGCACAGAGTCCTGCGCGGCGGCCGAGCCACCGCCTCCGCCTCCACTGCGGTCCCCGCCCCCCTTTCCGGGGCAGCTGTGCGTGACGCCACGAGGAGGCGGAACCTGCCGAGGGGTGGTAGGCGGGGCCAGTCGCGGGGCGGGGCGGGAGGCGGGTGCGTCGCCCAGCGCAGGCCGCGGCGGCCGCCGAGTAGTTAGCCGCCGTAGACTTACCCCGGCCCGCACCGAAAAGGTGATTGCCAACCCTGCGCCCACTCCTCAGCCCCCGGCGCGTAAACGCCGGGGCCCTGGGGGGTTAGCCGCTTAGGGAGCTGGCCGCCCGACCCTGACCCTCGCAGTGACCCAGAGCCCCCCGGCCCAGGCGCACACGGAAGTGGTGAGTGTCACCGAGTGGAGGTAGGGAAGCCTGCGGCGGCCGTGGGCAGCGAGACTAGGGGCTCTCAGCCGGGCACTGGTGGGAGACGCGGCTGCCCCTCTCGGGCCTCGCGCGCCGCGCACCCTGGGTCGCTCCTCGCGCTGGACCTGGGGGCCGGGCCGGGCCGAGGTTGGAGCGGGCTGGGAAGGCGGGGGATTTCCAACAGAGCAGAGCCGGCTGGCGGCGGGGAGATCGGGGGCCGGGGCCCCCCAGCCCCGAAGGGGAAAGGTAAAGGTTCTCTGCCCCCTCCCCCAGAGTGCACACCAAGTTTTCATAAACAAGCCTGGGACGCGCTGACATCCTGTTTATACCACCCGGAGATACAGGCGCGGGGTTGAGGTTTGACGTCCCTCGCTCTTGAACCGAGAACTTGACCGCCAGCCTTTTGGCAGAATTGCCGGGGAGCGGGAGGAGGATTTTTCAGGCCTCAGGACGGATGCTGAGGGTCTTAGCCTTTGACTTCTTTGCCATCTCAGCGAAGCAGAGTTTCTAGGATTTGGGGCCCTGTTTGGGGCAAAGGGGCGTCTGGGGACTCAGGAGACGCCCCCTCCCCTTTTAGGTTCTTTTGGGACTCGGGCCCCAGGCAACCGGCGAAAAGTGTGAATGACGCACCCTGGGCTGAAGGGCCAGGGAAGAGGAACAGTGAAGAGCCGTGCGGCAAATAGTGAATCCTTCTGTAAAGGGTCTGCTTAACCGAAAGTGGGGCTGGTCTCTGGCTCCTTGTCTAACTCCTCAGACTCCGTCCGCGCGCGGCCGTCAAACATCAGAAAAGAGACGTCGCTTTAGCAGGACTAGTAAACACCCCCTTGTAAGTCACTCCCCAAGGTTCCAGGGATGTGGACGCCTTGGATATGTGTTTACCGAGGAACTTCTGTAGGAGACTAGAAAAAGGGTATGATTATTACCAGGTGTTCTGCACCTTTTTTTTTTTTTTTTTGTATGGCATGTTCTTTGTGAATTCCTTTGTGTCCATGGCAAGAGGACCCCGTCCCCGTGCCACTTCGCTTAATACGTGGCTGTGAGCTGTTTTCTGTCCCTGGTTGGATACATGCTATTAACTTTTTTTTTTTAAGAGTCCAGGAGTTTTCTCTCTGTGGCAGTTTACATCTGTATAAAATTGTCATTACTTTTTTTCGGTGGATGAAAGCGTTAAAAACCTGACATAGTTAAGTGATGAGTATAATGGAGAAACAAATGTGATCGTGGAGTGTTTGGTTGTTGGCTTTTTTTTTTTTTTTTTAAGAAATTTGCGTTATGGGCATTTACAGACTGGAAAAAAATATTTAAGATCAACATTTTATATTGATTAAATCTTTGTTCCTTCCTTTCCAAAACCCCATTTTGTGTTGTTTCTGGCTTTTGCTTTGGGTGACTGTTTTTCAAGACCAGGCAGTCGTTTTTATTGAAGGATCAATGTGTTCTTCTGTACTTTGTGGTGAAGGTTAATGGAGGCTACAAGGGTACCAGACACTTTGGGTACAATAGGCATTGTAATATGGAGAAAATGTCTCCTATGTATAGATCCAGATCACATTTAAAGACGCAAGTGCATCATACCTACAAGATTATGAACAGTGTGAATAGGAATAATCACAACCTCTTAACTCTCCGTGTTGTATTAGCTAAGCACTTATACTGTATCTTAGTTTCTCTAAACACCAAAATGTATTTTTTTAGTACTAGGATTGCAGTGTGACACTTCGTATTGAATAAAGCTAGTTTAGTTTCCCCATTCCACAATATACTAATTGCTTATTATTATTGGGAAATGATGATAGAGGGTGAATAAATTATACATACATAGATAAAATAATTCAAACATTTCCCAAAATATAACTATGTTTCAATTTGTTGTAATTTAGTCAGTCTTAATATCAATTTGGCTAATGCTCTATATGTGTTTATAATTATCTCTGATCAATTGGTATCTACCCTTTGCAGGTTTAAAGTGTTCAGGGGAATTAGCTTGCAAAATGTTTTCAATTCAGGCATTTGCTAAAAAGCTGGTGAAAGTAAGGAATTTTGAGGGCAGAATTGCTTTTTGCAGGAAAAGGGACTCTTTAAATGACATGAAGAAATGCTTCTAAATGGGATAATGAAATCTGCAAGTTTAGATTCTGGGTTCACAAACACTAATGGTTTCAACTGCAGCCCAGAAATTCTAATAATGTTTTGAAGTTATCACTCAGTTTCTTCTGAATAGCTTGAAGTATATGTTTGGACAGAAACCCAGCTGAAGCAAGTGTTGAGAATGTGTAGGTTTATACCCATTTTAATAAAGGGGATTCTAAGGTATAGCTGCATTCATAAAGTTTATTAACAAAGACTGAAGTCTGTTTTTTGATTAAGTTTTTACCCTTTAAATGCACATTATTTTATATATCTTTATTATGTATATACTTATGTTCTAATGTGGTAATATGCTCTTAGAAGATATATCATCTGAGATGTGAGTGTTTATACAAGGAAATTTTTCTTGTCTGTTTTCACATTAAAAAAACTATTTTAAGTGGATAGAGAATTGATTAATTAACTGAATCTTGCTGAGCAAGCAGCGTCTGATGGTCTGTGATTTATCATGGCCCAGTGTTCTGTCGAGCCTTATCATAGAATAAAGATACCAGAAAAAACCTTGTAGATTCTTTTGGACCAGTGTCCCTCAGCTGGGTATAATTGTGCGCCTAAGGAGGTATCTGCAGTTTCTGGAGACATTGTTAGTTGTTAGAACTGTCAGGGTGTGGTGGGAGTGGGAGGAGGCAGTGTTACTCGTGTCCAGTGGGTAGAGGTCAAGGATTCTGTTCAGCATCCTACAATGCATGGTGCAGCCCCCGACAGCAAAGAATTCTTTGGCTCAAAATGTCAGTAGTGTTGGGCTTGAGAAATTGTGCTTTAGCCAAGTGGGTAACAAGATCCTGGCTTCTGTCATGGCAGGCTGCTTCACTCAGGCACCTGTTTTCTTCATCTGTAAAATATCCACTTTGGCTGTCACACAAAGCTGTTGGGAAAAATTACAAAAATAATGGATGGAAACCATGAAGTGCTGTGCAAATTATAACTATTGTGAAGAAGTGATTTTTTTTTAATTGAAATATGGTTGATTTATAGTGTACTGATCTCTGCTGTACTGCAGTGACTCAGTAATACACACATAGACTTTTTAATATTCTTTTCCATTATGGTTTATTAAATGTAGTTCCCTGTGCTATACAGTAGGACCTTGCTATTTATCTATCCTACATATAATTGTTTGCATCTGCTAATCCCAAACTTTCCCATCCTGCTCCCTCTTGGCAATCACTTATAGAGAACCCCCTTGGTTCTTTGTAAGATGTGATTTTTTAAAATAAATGAATTGTTAGATATACTGGTTGTTGAGGAGGAAAGGGGGTACAGTATGTTGAATGCCAAGATTGGATAGTTTGGTGTTATTCAATTCTTCCTTCATTTTATAAGGGTAGAGGATTTACTTAATGTAGTTTTATTATTATTAGAACATAAAATTTTTATCTCTATTATTTCTTTAAATGTAAAGATTTTCTCATTTAACACATTGTGAAAAAACAAAAACAAAAACAAAAAACACATTAGACCATAAAGCAGAAAGTATAGGAGAAAAGTCAGCCATGGCCCACTCCCTTACCCATTTAAGGACAAGTTCTTATCAGTTTTTTGTCTATTAGAGTCATTAATGCAGGAGAAGAGTTAACTATGGAAAAAGCAGCAGCTGGTGACCAGGGAAGGTGCTGTTTGCTTTTGTGCTCTTCATTTTTTTCCCTAATAATTATGTACAGTCAGTTATGTTATAGAAGACATTAGAGGAATTGGTTCTTTGTTTTTGTACTTTGTCAGCTGCCCTCCACCCGCCTTCTTGTTTGGCATGCTGTTTCCTCTCTGCTTCTTGCTCTCCACTCAGCTAGGTGTGCCACTGTTGCTTCCTGTCTCGAAAACCCTATGGTAACATAGCAGCTGCCATGTTGAAATGACCGTGTTTCAGGGCAGGAAACTACTTCCTATGAGTATTCTTTCCTCTGAAGTGCACCAGTTTTTTTTTGGCAGTTTGAGGCAACAAGAAAGCATAAAAGTTTTAAGTTCATTTCCGTGGTATATTTACTTCTGAGGTTTTATGATCTGTGGTTCTTAACAGCTATCAGTGGGCACACCATTTTTCCTTGGTGCTCTGAGTAAACTGCCGAATGCCCAGTCAAGCCCTGCTTTAGAAGCAATGAAAATTTCTTTAAGTCTGCTCTAGACAGAAGACTGAGCTGGTCTTTGTTGGGATTTTTTTAATCTGTGGTAACTGAATTTACTTATCGTTAATATTCACACAGCACTCTGTTGCATTCCTTTATTCATTTAGTAAATACTTTTTGAGCTCCTGTTGTGAGCCTCAGGGAGGGAGTAAACAGAAAAAAACAGGCAAAAATTCTACTTTTATAGAGTTTGGTGGATGATCCTTTGTATGTTCATAGAGTCTTCGTTGCAGGTTATGCACATAAAAATAAGTAAATCCTGCATTATAGAATGTTTCCTGGAAACTATCATGGTACTCCTTTAAAGTCAGAGTACCAAGTAGCTCCCCCCTTGTTCCCCACTTTTTATAGATTCATTAACTCATTCTTTGTATATACAAACATCTCTTTGGTACAAAGTTCCTGGCAGATGGATAAGACAGTTCATATGGAAACAAGCCTGCTATAAATATAACACAGTGTGGTTGATGTTATAGTAGAGGTCAGAGTTAAGAGCACTTTAGCCCCTGAAGAGAGCTGAATCCTGCTTGGAGCCCTTGTCTGATGCTTTTTTTTTTTTTTTCCCCTGGCTGCTCCGCGCAGCACGGGCATGTGAGGTCTTTAGTGACCAGGGGCTATCCCCACGCCTCCTGCAGAGGAAGCCAGAAGCCTTAACCACTGGACCACCAGGGAAGTCCCTCCAATGCTTTTTTTTTTTTTTAAGAAAATCATTTGAGTTGGGCTTGAGGAGTAAGTAGGAGTTCTTTTCCTTAGGGGTGGATGGAAATTGAGGCAGAGATAGAGCATGAGCAAAGGCACAGAGGTGGGCATGTACATGTGGGTGACCAATTTGGAGGTGGCCACAGTGACCAGAGCAGGGTACTGAGAGGCAGCAGAAAGAGGCTGGGCTTGGACGTGCAGGATGGGGCCAGGCTCTGAAGACTACTCAAGTCTCTGAGCGTTGTGAGTTCAGAGACCGTGGCCCATGTTGAATGAATGAACTGGGAAGATGGGAAGCCATTCATAGTTTTTGAGCTTCAGAATAGCATCATTAGAAAATGGAAGTACCCACAGTTCTATAAAGGATCAGCTTCATTTGACCGTTGTGCAACTGTTCATCCTCTGCATCACAGAAAATGGTACTTACTATACACTTTTATCAATTGTTCAGAAGACTGCTAGGAAATAGAAATACTTAGAGTCAGAATAGATGTCATTAAGTCCATGTGTGTTTTCCTTATAGTAGAGTAAAATTTTATTTTGCTTTGCTTTTAATTTATAAAGGATTTGTAGACAATTAACCTAACTGATTCTCAAGGCAGTAGGAGATTAAATACAACAAATGCAAGAGATGGGAATTGTTAAGAGGGTGAATACAGGAAGGTCCATTGTCTGAGGCAGGCAGTGTTAATTTTTTATATTGGAAGTGAATGAGGAGAGGTTTATGAAAAGCAGAACCTTAACTCAAAAAGTGAAGCACCCTGTGTGGGGCCATTTAGTGGAGAGGCAGAGCCATCATAAATACCATAGCATATTGAAGGTGTCATTCTCACAACACAGTACAGTAATTGGTATGGAAAATGAGCAAACCATTAAGAAGAGAAGAGTTCAAGTTGTGGAGCATAATGGAAATGAGGCCAGGTACTTCTGGTCTCTAGGAGAAAAGGGCAGCTTTAGGGGTTGAGAGATATGCAAGTGGTAGGCAGAGGTGGGGGTGGAGTAAGAAGCTGCTGTCACGATTGCAATAGGACAGCCTTGAAGAAAGAGCTTTCTTCAGTGTGAAAACCTGGTGAGGAATCTTTGCTCGGCAGGAGGAGCTTTCACTCTTCAGGGAAAGTGACTTGAGTGATCTACCTCTGCAAACCTAAGGAGGGGAGCTGTGGCTTTCTGTGGAGAAGGTGATGATAATTGCTGGAACCCACCAGTGAGGAGAGGAGAGAGACTAAATCAGGTCAACTTAGTTACACGTCTAGATAGTACACAGACAGACTTACTGTCTTGTTTTTTATGTAATCTGTGTTTTTGGAGGCTCTGGAGCTGGACTGTTTAGTTTGATCCTAGCTGTGAGAATGTGGGCAGGTTATACCTGTTTCCTTATCCATAAAAGGAAGTTGAGGTAGTACCTACCTCTAGGATTATTTGAATATTGAGTGACTGACTACACCTAAAGGTTTGGGAGTGGTGCCAGGCACATGTTATGGTGTTAAACATTTGTTGGCTCTCTCGCTTTCTTTTTTTTTTTTTCCCTTCTAATTGGTGAATATGCTTTGTGTTAAAAACGAAGAGTTCAAATTATGTCCAGAATGCTGTAAGATGGTAGGAAAGTGGACCCACTAAATAGAAAACAAAGAGTAGCTGATTCATTCAATATTAGAAAGGCTTCAGTTAGAAATGGATAAATAAAAAATGTTTAGGCACCTAAAGAAGACATTTTCTCAAATCTAGAAGAGTTCAGTATGTAGACAGCCCCAAGGTGGTAAATAAATTAAGTTTTGCCCCATTTTTAACATTTTTAAGAAAAAATGAGAAACAAAGGTGCTTTTAATTTAACTTTAAATGCCATCCAAGGTATATAATTTGGTAGGAATGTATTAGGCTTTCTGGGAAAGTCAGTATAAAAATACTGTGTTGCTCTCCCTGATTCAGTTTACTTAGCGAGTGGTGAGCTGTTGGCAGAGGGGCAGCAGCATACCTGTTTGTAAAATGGTGTCTTTAGAGTTGTGTAGAAGCTTAAAATCTTATAAATCAGGTAATGTCCTAGGGAATTTGCTGCTAAGGAATTATAAACGTTTATGAGAACTCTTAAATAATGTTGTTTCCCCTGAGTGCTGTTTTTATCAAGTTTCTTTTTCCATGTATGTGTTGCATTTTCCTAAAGCAAGACTTACCTAAAATATAAAATTGTACAAAAGTTGGCCCTTCTTCCTATCACATTGTGAATATATCTATATTTCTTTCTCAGTAATGTCTATGTTGCATTTATTCATATTCTTAAGAACAGTAGTTGTCATATGGTTGGAAAGGCACTCTTGATGATAGGCTCATTCCATGTGCTCTGAGTAACAAAGAAGTTAGCTGTCTCTTCTCCTTGTCTTCGCATTTGACAAGGAAAGTGACGGTAAAACTCCCTAGTTTTTACTGGGGAGGTGATGCGTAAGGTAGGGAAGTCCAGCTCACATGGTGAACAGGCTGACTGACCTATAGATATTAAAAACAAATAAATTTAGGTCTGTTAAATCCCAGGTACGTTGGGTAATTCAGACAAGTTGAATGTATAAAGCAGAAATAGATAAGAACACTTTGTAGTTAATGCAACTCTTGTTTTAAATGGTGTCTTAAAGGGCTTAAGGGTATTAGAACTGACAGCAGTTTATTCAGTTAAGCACAGTTTTATCTGCAGGCTTATTTGCACAGTTAATTTGCTCAGACTGTAGCAAGGCTGTAATTTATAGTGATTTTTCAATTAATAGAATTTAAAATAATCTTTTATGTTACAGTGGGAGAAAAGAGAGAAGAAAAAAAATCAAGGAGAAAACAATCTGCCAAATGTGTATTTTTCCAGCGAAAAATCTTATTGTAAAACTAGCTGAATGGACCATACAACAGGGAGGCAGATAGATGAGATTATATCATAAAGAGGTACTCGGGGTGTTTGGCCAAGTACATCTGCAAATCCACTTCAGGGCTAATTCATAAAATACAGATTTAAAAAGGAAGATGCTTTAATGCCTATATTTAATATTCTGAATGATTTTGTTCAGTTAAAGTCATCTGTAAAACTATGGGCAAGTCTGTTAATCACTGTATGTCAGTTACCTCATTGGGAAGATCATCTGATATATGATGATACCTCAAAACACCCCCCCCTTTTTTTTTTTTATATATTTAGAATGACCTTCACCTAGTTGCTCAGAAGTAGGAAGGGGAGATCAGAGGAGGCCAGACTGGCCTGAACATAAATTGTAAGCCTACCTGATGTGGGATTTGGGAAGTAATAAGCCACTTGTGATGCATAAACTGCTTGAGATAAAATTGCTCTTGGGTTTTCATGTTCATTCCATTACTTATCCATTATCTGTAGATTGTATATTATGTGAGAACATGATGGGCCTGATTCCTGCCCTCAGAAGCTGCCTGGCTAGTAAAAGACACAATACTTAAACAGTTACACAACTGCTTGTTACAAGAATGCTGAGTACCTGGGGAGATGTTTTAGTTTGGTGTAAAGCAGAGGTGGGGGGCAGTAAGAAGAGGGGGTCTTGTGATTTTTTTTTTTTTTAATTGCAATATGAAGAGTGAAAGAGCTAGCCAGGCCAAGAGGCTGTGGAGGTTTTCCAGCCAGAGGAAACTGCACAAGGGATCTGAGGTGAAACCAACACTGGAGTAGAGAGGATAGAGGGCCAACTGGCGAATTGGAGCCGCCCGCAGGGCCTTAGCCTAGCGTGGCAGGGGGAGTTGAAGGCTTTAAGACGTGGGTTACAGGGTGGGACTGGAGTCACTGTATGACACACAGGATTCCCCACCCCACCCCTGGGAGCACCTCTGCCCACTCTGCTACCAAGTGCCTTGAAAGTCTTACTTCCTCCCATATACTCATTCTTTAACCCTTTGCTATCTGACTACCATCTCCACACTCTTAAGACTTGTTTGAGGTCACCAGTGACCTTTTTGCTGTCACACTGAGTCCTTTTTAATGCACTTATCTGAGACATTTTGATGCTGCTAAACACTCCTTCCTGAAAGATGCCCCACCCCACTGCTGTCTGGCTTCTGAGACACAATACTCCTTTCCTTTCTCTCCTTGTCTTTGTTGTCTTCTCTTAGGTGTCTTCCCTTTCTCTTCTCTCTCTCCTGCCCCGTCAAAGACTTTCCTAAAGGTTCTGCGAATGGCAGATCTTATGTGTTCCTAGAACTGCAAGTGACCTGCTTTCACCTGTGTTCCAATTGTCTCTTTTATTCATATTCCTTCTTCTCCACTCCCTCTTTGCCCAAATACTGACTGAGCAGCTTTAGGCAACTGTTCAGGGCACTGGGGACAGGAATAAGAGGTAGGGTCTCGTTCTTAAGGAGCCAACATTCAAAGATCTTAAACATGGTAATTAAGAAGATAATTTCGGGTGAGGATAAAGAAACTGTATGGTATGGGTAGAGAATGCTTAGGTAGGCAGGAGAGGGGCTGCCTCTGAGGAAATGACATTTGGGCTCAGACTGCAGGAGCCAGGCCATGCTAGGACCTGGAGGAAGAATACCAGGCAGAGAACAGCAGGTGCCTAGGCCCCATGGTGGGATGAGCTTTCCATTCCATGGTTGGCTTGCTTACCTGAATGTCTTGTTGATACCTCCCGTTTAACTGCTTCAGAATTGAGAGCATCTTTTTCTGACCCAGCCAACCAGTGGGTGATTTCTCTGTTCCTCTTAGTACTGTGTCTATGCATAGCCCTGAAAATCAGTGGTTAGAAAACTTTTCCTGTAGAAAGGAAGACAGTGAATATTTTCAACTTTGAGGATCGTGCCACTCTGTGACAACTCCACAATTCGGCAGCTGTGTAACTAAAGCAGACACAGACAACATGTAAACCAACGGGTGTGCCTGTGTTCCAGGAGAACTTTATGTGTGGACGCTGACATTTGAGTGTCCACTTGTCACAAAATATTTTTTCCCCAACCATTTAAAAATGTGAAAATCGGGGACTTCTGTGGTAGTCCCGTGGTTAAGACTCTGCGCACTCCCAATGCAGAGTGTGTGAGTTCAGTTCCTGGTTGGGAAAGTTCCACATGCTGCGTGGTATGGCAAAAAAAAAAAAAAAGTAAAATTTGTACACTTCTTTGCTGTGGAAAACAGGCGGGAGGCCAGGCTTGGCATGTGGACCCAAGTGTGCTGACCCCTGCCTTGTTTCATCTTGGTTTCTCTCCCTCCAGCCCCCAGTTCAACAATTTGCCAGACCCTCTCAGTGTCCCTCCCAGTGTGTGGCTCTTCTCTGCTGTTCCCTGCCTCTGGCCTAGCTTTCCTTTCATTACCTGGGTGATCACAGTAGTCTCCAACCCAGTCTCCCTCCCTCCAGCCTTCCCCTGCCTTCTGTCTTCCCCACAGACATTGGAGAATCTTCATGCAGTTGACTCATGTCATAGAATTTCCCGGACTGCTGCCTTTATAAGCTCTATTGTCTGCGGAAAACAGTCCGAATTCCACCTTTGTGTAGTATTCAAGAGTCCCTGTCATAAGATCTCAGTTTTTCAGCTTATTGTCCCATTTCTTTCATCTACGCTGTGCCCAAATAGATGGTTCACTATTTTACATTTGTGCCTCAAACATTTCTCATACTTTTTTCTGCTTCCTCACCCTCTGTGGACTTTGCCCATGCCTTGTGCTCTCCGTCTGTCACACTTCTGTGACTATCAGGGTCCCTCCGCCTCGAGCCCCAACAGAAAGCGTGTGCTGTATACACTTAGTTCCTTGGCTGCGCGCAGTCCTTGTGTTCGGCCTTGTGCTGCAGTTCCTTTGTAGACTTTCCTCCACTGTGCAGTCCCAGGGTTGTTGAGGACAGGGACTTATTCCCTGTAATATCCCCTTTCACAGACGGTACATGGTTGTTTATTCAGTAAATGCTAAATCCTGTGTAAACGATTTGTAGAGGCTCAAAGGGGGAACATTTTTACTAGGAATGTGACCACATTAAATCCTGACTCTACGCCAGTCCAGGTTCGATGCACTATACTGGATGCTTGGGGCTGGTGCACTGGGAAGACCCAAGGGATGGTGTGGGGAGGGAGGAGGGAGGAGGGTTCAGGATGGGGAACACATGTATACCTGTGGCGGATTCATTTCGATATTTGGCAAAACCAATACAATACTGTAAAGTTTAAAAAAAAAAAAAATCCTGACTCTTATATGAAGTAGTACAGTTTTGTGAAAGATCAAATATTTTGGAAGACTACTGTGATATTCTTGGTCCTGTCATAAGTTTTAATGTTCCTCTTCAGGAATTGATGTTTCCTTTTGTATAAAAGAAAAAGAGAAAGACTGCTCAGTAAATCATGTTTCCTTTCCTGAAAACTCAAGGCCAAGTTATTTGCTTATTTTAGGCTGCTGTTCATTTTTCTCACAGTAGTTTCCCTGCCTCAGTCTTCCACCAGATCACTTGTCACATGTATTAAATACATTTAATGAACGGTTCTGGTGTATGTGTGTGTGTGTGTATGTGTGTGTTTATGTGTATAAGAAGCCCCAACTTTTGGTGAGAAATAGGAATTTAAATAAAAAATACTAGGCCCCTGTTTTACGCAACCTGATGTGACTTAAAGATGGTGAATGTCTTAGAAGAAGCAGGGAAAAAGGCCCTGGGGCAGTACGGGAATCCTGATGTGAGTGTCTTGTGCTCTTTTGGGGAACCTGTCCTTCGGGTAGCTCACGTCTCCCAGGTTTGTGGGGCATGTGGCACATCTTGTCAAGTGCTAAGGAGGGGGAGCAAGAGGATGAGACTCAAGATTAGTAAGCTTTTACTACGTGTCAGCTGTTTACGTGCTTTGCATTTGATATTTAATTTAATCTTTTAATAGCCAGAGAGGTGAATCTTAATGGCATCATTTTCCAGATGAGCAAACAAAGCTAATGGCATAGTTGAAATTCAAATTTGCAGCACTCTGATTTAAAAAAAAAAAGCTGTCTACTCTTCCTTCTCCCCCCCTAGCTTTACCGAGATCCAATTGGAAAACACTTTAACTCTTAAAAAGGCCTTCTTTCTATTGTCTTGTCACTTCCTCCCTTTTATTTCTGGCATTTACATGAGAACCCGAGGAGTGTGGTGCTACCCTCCTTTCCAGCCTGATGCTTCTGGAGCAGTTTCAGGCTTTAGGAGAAGTGCCTCTAGCCACCTGTGTTGTGTTTGGTATTGTTAGATGCTAAGTAATGAAGATCTGAAAGGATTGTTTTTTGTGGGGGGATGAGGGGTGAGGTGAGATGGGCTAATTGGGAGATTAGATTGAGATGGGTGAGTTGGGTTAATTTAGCAGTCCTAAAGATAATTTAGTATTTTCCTGTGAAATATTTTTGACATTTTAAAATCAAACTCGACTTTCTGTTACTTTATATTACTTGGTTATTGTATAACATGTCCCATGATTACCTGTTTAGATCTGAGTATTCTAGATGTGTGATGAAAAGCATTCTGGACTTGGAACCAGGAGGAGCTGGTCTTAGGCTTTCCTCTGACACTGTGATTTTGGGCTCCCAATTGATCCTCACTTTCTCTCAACTATGAAAGTGAAATTTGCTCAGTTGTCCGACTCTTTGCGCCCCCATGGCCTATACAGTTCATGAATTCTCCAGGCCATAATATTGGTATGGATAGTCTTTCCCTTCTCCAGAGGATCTTTCCAACTCAGGGATCAAAACCAGGTCTCCCGCATTGCGGGCAGATTCTTTACCAGCTGAGCCACAAGGGAAGCCCAAGAATACTGAAGTGGGTAGCCTATCCCTTCTCCAGGGGATCTTCCCGACCCAGGAATTGAACTGGGGTCTCCTGCATTGCAGGTGGATTCTTTGCCACTGAGCTATCATGGAAGCTGTGAAGTAGATTTACTAGAACCTGTTACCATGGCTGTTTTGTGAAGGTTAAATAACTTAGTTCACCGTTTCAGACAGTGCCTGGGATTCAGTACCATTTAATAAATGTTAGTTACCTACTCCCACCCCAGATACTGAACATTGTCAAAAAGTCTGTAAATGATTATGTAATGTTTATATATTTATAAGTGGGAACTTTATTATTCAAGCTATAAACTTCTAATGCAGGAAACCCCCTTATGTTAATAGCTGGTTCCCACTAATATACAAAAGCATCAGTATAAGATAATGATTCGGACTTCCCAAATCTGGAACCAGTGTCTGTGGGTTTGAATCCTACTTGATTTTACAAACTGAGTTTATTTTACTAGTAAGTTATTCAACCTCAGTTTTCCCTACTTCAGAATAAGGATAGCATACCTACTTTATAGGATTGTAAAGATTAAATGAGCACGTGTAATTGTATACCAATATCCTACAAGGTTTTACTACTGTTATTATTTGTTAACCTCCATCTTCTCTGTATAGACAGCCAATAAGTCAACTGGAAAGTTCCTGAGGTTCCGTCTCCTATCTTCTCTGATCAGGAGACTCCTCCGTACCTCATAAACCTGTTTCCTCTGTCTCCAAGCTCTTCTTGTGCACTTCATTTTAGTTCATGCTACCCTTTTCTCATGTGTAGTGCACTTTCATCAAACTCCTTCTGTGTACATTTCTTGCCTAGACACTTAAATCTCTTTTTGTTTTATGTGAAAACCCAAACATTTTCTAATAATGATGATAATCCCAACTATGGATGCTTTTATTCTAAGGAGAATTAAAGGTGTGTAATCTCAAGCAAATGAAAAAAACGTACCAAATATTATTTATGAAATGCCTATTCTGTGCCAGTCATTCAGATTCGTAAACTGAGGCTTAGAATGGTTGGGTAACATGGTTCTCTCTGGCTGCAGCAATATTTTCTGCTTATTTGGCAGGGCAGCTGTATAGTGTTGCCGGTATTTTGTGTTCAATTAGTCTTTTGTGTGTTGGCTTGGAAACCTGACCACGTTTACAGTAGTGTGTACTGGGGGGAAATGAGCTCCAAATTTCAAATAACCAATTGGGAATGAATTTTTATAAAGACCCAACTGTTTATAAACTTGAGACTACCAGTGTACTTGTTGGAATATATTCCCCGCATTGCTAGACTTTAAGGCTTATGTGCCTTGCTTTATGGTACACACGTTATTGCACTAATTTGCTTAGTTGTCTGTCCTCATCCGTGGCTGACCTTTGTATCCCCAACCGCTACCATTGTGTTTGCCACATAGTTGGGACCCTGTGAGGAGACCTAGTTAGTCCTCTTTAAAAAAATATCAATGATTTTTTATACTTCTCTGTAGCTAGATATATTTCAATTAAAAAAATCAATGTCAGATAACATTGAAAGAGGAATATTGCCGTGCAGTTAACAATCAGAAGAAAATACTGCTTATGCTAGGCTGAATGGAGACATTTAAAGGTATTTGGGAGCCAGACACTTCTGAGAATATTGCTTTGATTATTGGGAGGCAAGGAAAGCTGTCAAACGAGTTCCTTCTTGGCTTGGAGTCTTGTTTACTTTTCTCAGGTTAGAACTGATAGCTCTGATGGTTTTAAGAGACCATGGAGACAGGTCTGCTATGAAATGCCAGCATATTTAGTTCTAAGTTTATAGACATTTTCTAGCAGTTGTTGTTGAATGGTTTGTAGCTACACAATGACCATAATATCTTATAATAATTTTAAGAGTTCAAAGAAAGCAAAGCCACCCAGGGGCACTTCCTTTCCCAGTTTTCCAACAGAGATTCAGAGCACTTAGTGACTCAGCCAAGACGTCTGCGGGCCACCTCTTTAGTATCTGCTCAATTTGTGATTGAGTCATAAATGATACAGAAGGTAGTCACATGGAGAGCTTGGGTAACTAAATATGTACCCATTTGTTCAAATAGTTCTGAGAAGTCTAGATGTATTTGTGGATAGGAGATTTGGAGATTATCTGAGAGAAATTAGGATTATGTAGGGTTCAGCCCGTTACCCTGGACATTATGAAGGGCAGTGTCTTGTGGGAGAAGAGATACTAAACTGTTGTTTTGGGCTCTTACCACACTGGAAGTTGCAGAGGTCAGGGGCCGAGTCAGTCTTACTTACACTTCTAGTCTCAGTCAGCCTCGTGCCTGCAGGTGAGCAGCTGGTCAATAATAGAGTTTTATTGATCACGTGAATACCGGTGATAGACTTGTGGAAAGCCTGTTTGGTGGTTTGACTGGCATTTCTTTTTTATGTTATTTCTTTTGTCAGGAGAAAAGCCACTTTACAAAGTACACCAAATCTAATTAGACCTTAATGGATGTAACAGTTGTATTAAGAACAGCAAAAACAAAGAGAAGTCATTACTGATAAAAAAGTGCTCTCTTGTACAACTTTCATTTGAAACATTAAACAACTGAAATTCAGAGAGGCAAAGCGATTTTGAGTTAGCCCCATGCCCTTCCCTTACCCCCTGCACCCTGCTCTTAACCGGTTCTAGGAAACAGCACAGCCTGTAATGCCTCCCCTCCCACAGTCTGCTTGAGTCTAGCAGCTCATAGGTGCTTCTGTTGCCTGGTTCCACAGAACTTCCTGGAGGCCTGGTCTCAGGCCTGCTGCCTCTGGACACTGTCAAGGCTCTGTCCACACACGTGAGTCAGAACTGCCTGTCCTCGTCTTGTTCTTGTAGCAGGGCCTGCTCTCGGCACATTCTCACTGTGGGATTGAAGACTGGGAAGAAATTCAATCAAGGTGTGTATGGTTGAAACACGGTGCTTCAGCGCAGTCTGCTTAACCTGACTTGAGCCCCTGAGGAGAGAATAGTTTTCATTTTTTTTCCTTTTACCTTTTTCTTTAGACATTAAAAAGCTTCATTCAGGCTGCGAATTGAAAACTGTTTGTAACTTTTAAATTTTATATAAGAAAGGTACGTATTTTATGGGATCTACATCAATCTATATTTGGTTTTCTTTCTAGAGACATTAGGCCTTTGCATTTTAGTTGCTTCTCTAAAGAGTTATGTTTGGATTAATTTTAGATAATTTATTTATCCTATTTATGTTTGAAAAGTAGTTACAGTTTCAAATAGAATACTGTTAACCATTCTTGGATTTACTTTTAGAGAAGTCAGGGCCTAACATTGGCTCTTTGTAGGCAGTCATTAGAAATTTGCTATAGCTAATGCTGAATTCTTTAGAAATTTATTTAGCATTTTAAAGAAATTAAATAACATATTTGCATTTTATGAAAATTAGAAGTAAATAATAATTCTAAGATGTCACTCAGATAAACACTTTTGTTACTGTTTCAGTGTTTATGGTTTCAGCCTTTGTTTTGTGTATGTATGAATCTGTAAGTTAAAAAAAATTTCTAGGAGATAATAGAATGTAGTGCTACAGTCTGGTTTTCTCACCAAGTGACTTCTCACCCTACCAGGTAATAAATTTTGGTTAGGGCAACACCTTTTTATGGTATATGATATGGATGAATGAGAAATGCTGGACTGGGAGAAACACAAATTGGAATCAAGATTGCCGGGAGAAATATCAATAACCTCAGATATACAGATGATACCACCCTTATGGCAGAAAGTGAAGAGGAACTCAAAAACCTCTTGATGAAAGTGAAAGTGGAGAGTGAAAAAGTTGGCTTAAAGCTCAACATTCAGAAAACGAAGATCATGGCCCCCGGTCCCATCACTTCATGGAAAATAGATGGGGAAACAGTGGAAACAGTGTCAGACTTTATTTTTCTGGGCTCCAAAATCACTACAGATGGTGACTGCAGCCATGAAATTAAAAGACGCTTACTCCTTGGAAGGAAAGTTATGACCAACCTAGATAGCATATTCAAAAGCAGAGACATTACTTTGCCAACAAAGGTCCGTCTAGTCAAGGCTGTGGTTTTTCCAGTGGTCATGTATGGATGTGAGAGTTGGACTATGAAGAAGGCTGAGCGCCGAAGAATTGATGCTTTTGAACTGTGGTGTTGGAGAAGACTCTTGAGAGTCCCTTGGACTGCAAGGAGATCCAACCAGTGCATTCTGGTTGGGATCAGCCCTGGGATTTCTTTGGAAAGAATGATGCTAAAGCTGAAACTCCAGTACTTTGGCGACCTCATGCGAAGAGTTGACTCATTGGAAAAGACCCTGATGCTGGGAGGGATTGGGGGCAGGAGGAGAAGGGGACGACAGAGGATGAGATGGCTGGATGGCATCACTGACTCGATGGCCGTGAGTCTGAGTGAACTCCGGGAGTTGGTGATGGACAGGGAGGCCTGGTGTGCTGCGATTCATGGGGTTGCAAAGAGTCGGACACGACTGAGCGACTGATCTGATCTGATCTGATGGATGAATGAATGAAAGTTTGTTTACCTAGCTCTAAAATATGTTGCATAGATATTGTTTGTTTTTCCTACCATAAGTAATCCTGTTATATATATCTTGTGCTTACGTTTTTGGGGAATTTTCTGATTATTAGGAGACTATATGGTATCGTTGCATGAAAGTTACTCAAATTTTAAAATTTTGGGTATTATTTATGCCATGATTTGGAAAGCATACACAGTACTTTAACAGAAATATCCCATGGCTGCCCAGTTGGTTCTCTAAGACAGTAAGTTCTGCAGGTTTCTTGACAAATAAATTGTTCTGTGGGCTGTGGGATGCCTGAGCAGTGTTTCTAACAGTTAGATCTTCCCCAGAGCACTGTAAACATTTTGGGCTGCCAGGTTCCAAGATTTGCTCTGGAGCTGTGAGATGAAGCCACCTTAAATAGCTGGAAAATAATTCTGTGGAAGAGACAAGCTTTGTTATTTTTATGTTTACAACGTGTGCTGCAGTGCACCTTTAAAACCCTTCCAAGTGAAGTAGGGTCATCTTTTCTTTTTTCCTCTTAGGATTAAAATGCTGGCTACTAATCTTTCATGACAAGAGAGAGGCTCAAGGCAGTTTCAGAAGATGGATCATTTCCTGATTAGTGGTTATAAAGATTTCACATGGTAGTATTCCCAGTGTTGTGAAGTTATTTTATTGGTCAGGTCTGCTTCAGTGAAATCAACAAGGCTAGTTTATCTTTGCAAAGTCTTGTGATAACAAGTTCACAACTACACTCCCCAGGGAGCACAGTTTATTTGTAAAATTTTGCTTCAGGCATCTCTCTTGCAGCCTATGTTGTGAGCCTTTCATATTCCAGATATGAAACTGGTTTGACATTAATTCCAAGCATGACAGCTTTTTAGATATCCCGTTTGTGTAAGTCAGACAAAGTCTGCAGAGCTAGCACCATTTCTTCTCCTTTTATTTGCTTTTTCCATGTCTCCTGGTTTGCACAAGAGAGTCATTATACCTAGGCAATCATAAACCTTATTGATTAGCTTTATATTTAATAAAATTAGACCTTGTCAGTTATTAGTGAAAACCAAACCAAGGGAACCTGTAGTTATGGAGCATAGAGTTGAACAACAGGGAAAGGGCAAAGTTTTTCAAATAAGGCACAGATAAAAGATCTTATTTGTGTATTGTTCTGTTCTTTGTCATTAGTATTAGAATGTTCCTCCAAAGCCTCAGTTTTCAGAGTAATGCTTAGATATTCTCTTTTATGTTATACTTGAGATAATTTAGAAACACTTACATTTATAAATCTATTTCTGTTTTATCATTGTATATCTCTCATTCTCTATATAATCTAGGTAGATTTAGATTGATAATTGTTTTTTCAATTATTATTTTTTCTTCTGAAATATAATGGTATTTTGACCTAACATGTTGATGTATTTACCAACAGCAAAAATTGTGTTATATTTGGAATTGGGCTTACTAAATGATGGAACTGTGTACTACTGTTGTAGTATGTGATACTGCAGATAAAATTTCCAAAGAAGCTTTGGAGAGAAAATTCTTGTTCAGGGTTGTATTGCTCAGTGAACTTTTCTTTTGGATGTCCCTATTCTCTTTTGGTGTCTGAGGATGGGGGGGAGGAGGTTTGCACAGGAAAGGTATTGGGATTTCTTGGCCCATGTAACTGGAGCTTCTTAAGGGGAGAGGAGGAGAATCTATGAGCTCCAGTGATGTCAAGGATGATCCTCTTCATTAGGAGTCCTCCTTGTTTCTGCTTTTCTTTCACCGGTCTCATTTCTTGCCACAGTGAGGTTTTTCTCCCACCGGCTCAAAAGAGAACAATTTGCTGCCCCAACGTGGTGTTCTTCTGGCTTCCATTTGTAAAATCTCTCTGAAGGACTCTTGCTTGGTCACCCTTTGGTCTCATAGAAGGACAGTGATTGGTCAGACCCGGGGCATCAGTGGGGGTCAGGGCAGGACACTGTGATCCGTAGATCCATTAGAACCACATGGGATGAGAAGTTTCTACACAGATAAAGACAGCAAGTGTCTAATGTCTTGAATTGGCAGTTAAAATTTTTGTTGATTATGGTAAAGTACACAACATAAAATTGACCATTTATAAGTTACAGTTTGGTAGTGTTATGTGCATTCACATCTTTGTGTAGCCTGTCTCCAGAATGCTTTTCATCTTGTAAAACTGAAACTTTGTACCCACCAACAACCTCTCCACTCCAACCTCCCCTCCCACTAGCCCTTGGCAACCCCCATTCTACTTCCTGTCTCTATGAATTTGACTAAGCCAGGTACCTCATTTAAGTGGAATCATACAATATTTATCCTTTTGTAATTAATGTATAATTTTCTCAAGGTTCATCCATGCTTCAGTGTGTGTTAGAATTTCCTTGTTTTTAAAAACTGAATACTATTCTATTTAATGTATGTATCGCATTCTGTTCATCCATTCATCCATCGGTGGACACGTGGGTCGCTTTCACCTTTTGACAATTATGAACAGTGCTGCTCTGAACATAGATATATAAATATCTCTTTGAGACGCTGATTTCAGTTGTTTTGTGAACTGGCAGTTTTTTTTTTTTTTTAAACACAACTCTTCAACAGGTCTAGAACTAAGTTTATGTTTTTCCATAGAATGTCTGCCCTTCATGTTAACCTCCTTGTCATTATCACCTTCACTGGTCACTTAAGCCATAAGCAGGGGCTTATTTTGACTATCTCTCCTGGATTATTAGTCACCAAGTTTGATAGATTTTTAACAACTGAATATCCTTTTAGTCCAATAGCTTCCCATAAGTATGGTTTGTTCTCAAGAAGCACTGTGACTAGAGAAATTTATGGTCAGATAAGTTTGAGAATTGCTTGATGTTGCTTATTTTTTACTTTTCTGGAAGAACAAAAATAAGAAACTGTTGACTATTACTCAGTCAACTGTTTTTCAGGTGTGTGACCGTGGAGATACCTTTTCACTTAATATTTACAAGAAGTTGAGAAAGAAGCGCATTTCTCATTGCTCCTTGTCTTTCACCCTCATTCCTTACTGCCTGTTTGTTGGTTTCGTCTCTGGCTTGGACTGTAGCCCAAATAGCTGAAATCAGGGGGTTGAAATTTTTTTTTGTCTTATCAATTCATTTGGCAGTCAGTTGAAGCCTCCTTTTCTTGGAATAAAAACTTACACGATTGAATTTGTTAGTGAAGAGCTTTCTCTGGTTCACTTTCAGTTGCTCCAGCCCGGAAATACTGAGGGAGCAGTGTGTGCAGTGGTGTTGGGACAGTCAGTGTGGACAGGTTATTTAACTTTCCCTGTCACAGTTTATTCATCTGTTAAATGAGTGTAATAGTAGTACTTCATAGTGTTTTATGAGAATTAGGTGAGTCCTTATGTTCAAAGCACTTAGAACAGTGACTGGTGTATGTAAGTGTCCAATAAATGTCAGTTGCTATTTGTTTCCTCACTCCCTTCCTGATGTAGTAACATCATTTTTTATCATCTTATTGGAAAAGATGATTTATGGTTCCTGTGAAGTTCATCATTCAGAGATTTTACATGCATTTCAATAGTTAATCCTCAGTGAAAGGGGAAAAAATCATCTGATAATGTTCCTCATAATTAACTTTTCTTGGAGCTCATTAATTGGCAAATATAGACCATCCTTTTATTACTGTAGTATTTGTTTTATTTAGCAAACATTTATTCACAAAACAGAAAACAGAATACTAGAGGAAACACTGCGGAAGGAAGTGTGGTTATGAGTGACTGACTTAGAGGATTTTTATTTTTACTGAGACTTACATATTTTTCTTTTGAGGGTTTCAACAGGTAAGAGCAGGAGTTCCAGTCATAGATAACCCTGTGACTTTGGACACGTGACCTAATGCCTTGCCATTACTGTGTACACCCATTTGCTTATTTGCAGAAATGTGGCTGGTTTTACCTGCTTGGGTTAATTTGAGTATTAATGAGACAACTTGTGCAGAAAACTTTCCTGTGGTAGGTGATCTGTACATGGTTTCACCATTTCTCCGTGCAGCAGAAGCAGAAGAGACTCCTTGTGACATCTGTTGCTCAGCTCTGATGCTCCTCCCTCTGTGGTGGCACATTTCCTTCTTATCAAGGCTTTATTGGCAAGCATTTCGAACTTTTCATTATAATTATTGTTATTGGTGGTGGTAGTGTTGATACTGTGTTTGACATGGGTACTGAATTCACATGCTTCAGAAAGTAAACCAGTATAACGGTACAGATGGGAAAGGCTTGCTTCTACTTTTGAAACTGGCAGTTTCCTTTCCTGCCCATTTAAGTAACTGCTTTTATTCATTTCTAGTGTCCAGATATGATTATACACAAGTATATATTCTTCTCTACTTTTTATACAAAAGGAAAGCATACTCTATATACTTTCTGTACTTGGCTTTTTTCGTTTTACAGTGTATGCTTTTCTTTTCTGTATTAGGACGTAGACTAGACTGTTGATTCGTGTGGGTGTGTGTATACCTGTACGCATGTAGGTATCAGAGCTCCAGTGTGTTCTGTACCATGGTTTACTTAACCAGTCTTCCTATTCATGGATACATTATTTGTTTCTATGCTTTTACTACTGCAAACAGTGCTTCTTTGTATAATCTCATATGTACAAGGTTGAATAAATTCTTAGGGTTGTTGTGTTAAAAGATAAGTGCATTTATAATTTCTTTAAAAATAATTTTTATCGATATTAAATTGCTCTCCATTGGATTCATACCATTTTGCATACATTGGCATTTATTTGTTTATTTTTTTGCATTACATTGGCATTTATTTGTTTATTTTTTTGCATTAAAGAAAGCTCTTCCCCACCCTTCATACTGTTTTTTGAGCTGCTGTCTTGTCATAGTAGAGGACAGAGGAGCCTGGTGTGCTGCAGTCTTTGGGGTCGCAGAGTCTCACATGACTTCAAGACTGAACAACAGCTTGTCAGTGTGGAGGGAGTTGTACAAGGGAAGGAGATCCCATCCCCTATTTCCTAAATGGTGGTGGGCTGTTCAAGTCTAGTGTTTTTCAGCCTGAGTAGTAGGACACAGTTACACTGTGGTATGAGCCTAGGCATTCTGGCCGTTCTGATCTACTCTTTTGTCTTGGGATCTGAGGATGGAATGACTGGTTGTATTGTGTGTCTGATTCACTAAGTAGATCTGGGGGGACAGTCAGTTGCTCTCTACATAGAATATTTTGGCTGCTGTCTTCCTTTCCTGGAAGTTACTTAGGTTTGAGAAGTGATATTCATTTTTTTTTTTTGGCAAACGTTATTCCTATTTATCGAGGATTTAGAATCCAGACAAAAGAATAAAAACCACTTGGAATCCCTTAGCCATAGTCAGTATTTTGGTGAGTATCCTCTCAGTCTTATGTGTCCATGCCCAAAATAAATTGTGTTTATACACTGAATGATGTTTTATAACCTTGCCCCCATTTATTAGCAAATCGTGAATATTGTTCCATGTTCCAGTAATTACACATGTATATGTAATTTTATATATCTGTATATGGTGACTCAGATGATAAAAGAATCCACCTGCAATGTGGGAGACCTGGATTCGATTCCTGGGCTAGGAAGATCCCCTGGAGGAGGGCATGACAATCCACTCCAGTATTCTTGCCTGGGGAATCCCGATGGGTTACAGTCTTTGGGGTACTTGTGTATATATACATAATTATATATGTGTATATATAATAATTTTTTTCAGTATAGAATTCTATTAGATTGGCTTCATCATGATTCTGTGTTCCTGGATGAATATTTAAGATTGTTTTGTTAGCCATTTTAAATAACTTTGAAGATTCTTATAGCTAAATTTTGTATATCATTGTTACTTGTTTAGAATAAATTGCTAGAACTTTTAAGTCAAATGGCATTTACAAATTGCTGTTCAAAACATGTTTATATTTCTATTTTAAAAATAGTTATAACCTTTATCTAAAATAGTTTTTAATCTAGAAAAGCTCACTTTACATGAGTTTCCAACTAATTATTAGAGTCAAAACAAAGAAAATAAAACCAGAGAAAATCTTCTGTAGAAAAAATACACAAGGAACATTTCTACATGTGAAAAAGAAGTAAGCAGTCTTAACATTTGAACATCCAAGTCTTAGTCTCAAACCCATCTCTCCTAGTGAACACTACTATCAGCCTTGAGAGCTTACTTGTTCTTGTCTTTCTTCACTGAGTAGATGAAATACGTTGAGATGTCTTTTTCATTCACTGCAACCAATTATCTTGACAAGCTGTGCTTTATTAAGTCCTGGTCTGGTTGGGGGTGTGAAGTGTCTTTTGTATCTCCTAAGTGTATTCACCTGTAATTGATGTAAGTCAACCTCTGGAGTATCAGTATCTTGAACAAGTGAATTTCCTCCATCATCATCATTCCCTTTTCTGTTTTGAATGCTCTGAATTAAGGTTTTATGAAAATCACAAATATAAAGATGTTTTGCCATCTTGTTGTGGCTTCTCCTTTGCCCTTGGATGTGGGGTATCTTTTTTTGGTATCCAGGGATCCAGCATTCTCCTGTTGATGGTTGCTCAGCAGCTAGTTGTGATTTTGGTGTTCTCACAGGAGAAGATGAGTGCACGTTGTCCTTCTACTCTGCCATCTTTAACACAGTCACATGATGTTTATATTTCTAAAGGAGAATACTTGCTGCATCATTTTGTGGATATTATAATTTAAAGCAAATTTCCAGTCTATTAGTAAAAAAAATAATAAATCTCTGTAGATAGTTGGTTATTGGTATATTTAAATTTTTTTTTTCGTGTTGAGAACTCATGTTTTCTTTATGGATTACCTTGTTCAGCCCTTTGTCCATTTTATTACTGTTGTGTTTGTGTTTTTCTTTATTTTTAAAATAAGCTACATATTAAGAATATTAATTTTTTGTGATATGTGATACAAGTATTTTTCTTCTGGTTATTTGCTTATATACTTATGGCCTGTTGGTACAGAAATTTTTAATTTTTTGTACTTAAAACTATCAAATATTTCTTTATAAGGTTTCTACTTTTGATGTCATGTTGGAGAGACCTTTTTTTTTTTTTTGGAGAGACCTTTTCTTTTGACTTGCCTAATTGTAGGTGTTTATCTCTATTTAGACGTAGTGTTTGGTATATTTGAATTTTTAAAATGATGGAACACATTTTAGTATAAGGTGTAAGATGAATGTTATTTTTATTAATATTTTTTTCTAACTTACTATCCAGTTATCTCACCACAAAAAAATTATCATTCTTTGTACTGACTTGAAATCCATGTCTTCAAAAATTGTTCTGTTTTCTTAGACATACATACTAAAATTTATACCAAAGCTCTATAGAAAGGACATTAGAGCCCTGGACTGTTTTCAGGCCATTGGTGCCAGGGTGATATTAAGGAGGTAGCTTAACCCTTTCTTTGACTCAGTTTCTTCCGTGAAGTCATATTTGACCTTCAACCAGAGTTGCTAAGGAGGATCTGATGAGAAAGTGGATATAAACCATGAAGTTCTATTTAGAGAGTAAGTGTTTGTAATACTAATTAGGATGGGACCAGGAATTCCTGAGGCTGTATAACAACACTTAAACTGGTAACACAACATAATAAAAGGTTACATTTTGGTTTTGGGAGAATTAGAAAAACCAACCAAAGAGCTTCTCTGACTTTTGAGTAATTTCCCATTAGCCAAATAGAACTGAATCATTGAAATAAAAAATTTAAAAAAAATCTTGATAGGGATTAAATACAGTCATTTCTTTAATGATTAAACACAGAAAGCACATGTAATGCTATGTTTTCCACATTATGATATTTTTCATTTGGTCTTTTTCTTTTTTCAAAAATTAGGATAGTTACTTTACTTTGAACAAGAAAGTGGTATAAGCAACTGTTTGGACTCTATAACATGTTCTTCTCCCATTCTGCTCCAATCCCAATATAAAATTTTAGGATAAAAAATGTATTATATTTAGCTAATTATGTCGTCTACTGTTATTAGTTCTAAGGCAGTCATGGCATTGACTGGTAATCTGGCTTAAAGTCTAAGAATCATATTCATGTCGAGCATGCTAAATAGTTGCATTTGGGAAATGAAACTTTCATTTGGGTTACAGTTGAGTGTGTATGCTAATAAAGAGTTACTGAACCACTATTCTTGTTCAGTTAAAGAAGATGAATGTGATTTGTCCACATTTTCACAGTTCCTTCCATGTCAACACCAGTTTTGTTGTCCCTTTACCTGAAGAATATTCTGAAAAAATAATCTTGGAAAGGAAAGATAGCCTAGCTTTGAGTCTACAATAAAAGTGCAGAAAGTAAACAGTAGTAGTTTTCTGCTCAGTTATGTTTAGAACTTTCTGTTGTTGTTCATTTGCTAAGTTCTGTCTGACTCTTTGCCACCCCATGGACTGCAGTATGCTAGACTCCTTTGTCCTTCACTATCTCCCAGAGTTTGCTCAGATTCATGTTCATTGAGTTGGTGATGCTATCTAACCATCTTATCCTCTGCCACCCACTTCTCCTTTTGCTTTCAGTCTTTCCCAGCATCTTTTCCAGTGAGTTGGCTCTTTGCATTAAGTGGCCAAAGTATTGGAGCTTCAGCTTCAGCATCAGTCCTTCCAATGAATATTCTGGATTGATTTCCTTTAGGATTGACTGCTTTGATCTCCTTGCATGCAGTCCAAGGGACTCTCAGGAGTCTTCTCCAGCACAGCAATTTGCAAGCATCAATTCTTGGACGCTCAGCCTTCTTTAGGACTTCTACAAGTAGTGTATTAGTCTCTAGAGAATACCACTGTTCTGCTGTGCCAAAAATTTCATGTATTCTCCTTGAGCATCAAAATGGCCTACTCTGGTTCTCCAGCAGATAGCTGGAAGAAAGCAGCATAGTTCTTTTCATCCACTGTGAAGCAGCAATAAATTGCTGCAGAACGTGTTAACATGTTTTCTTTCCCCATGAAAATCTGGGTCTGCTGTCCTGTTTATCTCTTATAGCCAAATAATCTGCTTCTATTTAAGGTATATCAAATTTTATTGTTCAGATGTTCTTCATAAAACACCTTAGTCTTTTCTTCTAATTTGGTAGTTTATTTGCATTTAGGTATTATTTTGAGGGGTAATTTTTCTCTTTTTGGATTTTTATCTAATTCTGGATCATTCTCTTACTTGTTAGCAACCTGTTTCCAGTAAAAGACACCAAGCTGATACAGTGGGTCTAGGTAGGCTGACTGGACTTCAGCTTATCCAGCTTCTGCAGATCCATATACCACACCACCTCTATCTTCCCTGCCTTGGCAAGAGAATTGCCTGGAAATCCGTGTGTGTGTGAGCATGTGTGTGCGCGTGTGTGTGTTGGGGCACTGATGGGACATGGCTGACCGTGACATGGCTCTTCATGTGGTCTTTAGATTCGGACATTGCCAGTAACCTTATAGAGTCAGGTACATGATTTCATATGGAGATCTGATAGTTACTGACTTTGAGACCATAGTCATTTCATACTTAAGTCATTTCATACTTCTGAGCTTTGGTTTCTTCATCTATAAAATGAAGCTCCTTTGTAGGAATTTGAATGTAATACCTCGTTTCAGCCCCAATTTCTTGGGCAGGAGGAGCAGAGGACTCTGAAAGGAGGCCAGTTTTTTTTGCATTCCAACCAAGGGCAATTTGAAATAACTTTACCTTTTATGTCTGATTTTACCTTTCATGTCTGATTATTAAGACGGTAAAAAGCAGTTAAACCTCAATAAAAGTCCCAATGAAGGAATTTCTGGTAATGTCTTTGTGTTCTGTATTTAAAAATGTTTCCATAGAGTTAAGGTGTAATTTTTTTTTTCAAATATGGATCAAGTTACAGTAAATTCTTAGCTCTTTTGAACCCTTAGGGGTGAATCATTTTGGGATAAACAAGTTTTCTAGATGAGTGAGAATTTAGTTATAATGACCATATGTTAAAAACATAACTTTGAAAAAGTTTGAAAGTATTTGCTGTATGCCTTTGCATTGAGGTAACTGAATACAATTTATTTTTCTTTATTAGTCAGGTTCAATTATGAACATAAGTTATGGTAAGCCCTGTGCTCATAGCATGGATTTGAAATAGAAAGACCTGGGTTTAAATTTAATTTTTATCAGTTATTGACTCTGTTGCCTTGGAACAGAAAATCTCACTTCACTTTTATAATTTTTTAAGAAACTGAGATTGAAAAACTTGATAAAAAATAGATCTTCCCTAAATTATGGCTCTTATGATTATTGTCATAGGAATATCTTCCAGGGTCTATTGAGTTGTATAGATACACAACACAGTGTATTTGTTTCATTCTAACTAGATTTGGACTAGAATTCTTGTCCTTTCTATAGTTTTTGTCACCTTCCCTGTTTTCTTATAGGATTTGCAGACTTCTTGGCATCTAGTCATTTTATACTTAGTGTTAAGTGAAAAGACATGGAAACATGTAATGTTAATGATTATTTGTGTGATATTTCTGCAGCATTCCTTTTTGTTGAATCGTATTTTATGTGTGTTCTAAAATAGTGCAGCTTAGCACCATTAAACCATAAAGAGTATCCTTGCATGCTGGTCTTTATTTAGAAAGGAATACTATTGAGCCACCCAGCAGTGAGACACATAGTCTACGTTGTTTTTCTTTTATTTCCTGTCCCCCTTTTATTGACTTGTATGACACATATACACCCGTGGTATAATACATCAGAGTTTCAAAGTACAGATTGAAACCATGTGGTTTTCTTTGAGGTTTTTTTGTTGTTGTTGTTGTTTTTCATTTTAAACTTTGTGTGGGGATTATATCCCTGACCTTGACCTTACAGATTATGCATCTACTATGTGCCCAATCCTTGTGTGTTAGATGGAATTATTCCCAGTCCAAAATCTGCAGATGGTGACTGCAGCCATGAAATTAAAAGATGCTTACTCTTTGGAAGGAAAGCTATAACCAACCTAGATAGCATATTGAAAAGCAGAGACATTACTTTGCCAACAAAGGTCCGTCTAATCAAGGCTATGGTTTTTCCAGTGGTCATGTATGGATGTGATAGTTGGACTGTGAAGAAAGCTGAGCGCTGAAGAATTGATGCTTTTGAACTGTGGTGTTGGAGAAGACTTTTAAGAGTCCCTTGGACTGCAAGGAGATACAACCAGTCCATTCTGAAGGAGTTCAGCCCTGGGTGTTCTTTGGAAGGACTGATGCTAAAGCTGAAACTCCAGTACTTTGGCCACCTCATGCGAAGAGTTGACTCATTGGAAAAGACTCTGATGCTGGGAGGGATTGGGGGCAGGAGGAGAAGGGGACGACAGAGGATGAGATGGCTGGATGGTATCACTGACTCGATGGACATGGGTTTGGGTAAACTCCAGGAGTTGGTGATGGACAGGGAGGCCTGGTGTGCTGCGATTCATGGGGTCGCAAAGAGTCGGACATGACTTGAGTGGCTGAACTGAACTGAAAGATGAGGAAACCAAGATTTGGTGTAATTAAGTACATTTTTCATCTTATATATGAGTAACTTTTGTTTGACTGCAGGAACTCATGCTTTTACCCTTAAACCGTGTAGTATGTTAGCTCTGAACTACTATAGTGACTCCAAACTTCTGCAGAGTGTTCGTATCAGGTGGCCAAAGTATTGGAGCTTCAGTCCTTCCAATGAATATTCAAGGTTGATTTCCTTTGGAATTGACTGGTTTGATCTCCTTGCTATCCAAGGGACTCTTAAGAGTCTTCTCCAGTACCAGAGTTTGAAAGCATAAAGTTCTTTACTAAAGGGTCATTTTGGTGTCATAATTGAACTTAATTTTTAAAAAATTTTTGAAATAACTATAGAGTGACAGGAAGTTGCAAATTTAGTACCAGGAGAGCTTGTGTTGTTTAGTTGAACATTAGCATAAGTGATGTGCTTTTCTCTTCAATTTTTTTTTAAGGTTTTAGACTTATGGAAAAACTTTCTAAGATGAAAGATGCTCAGTGTTGGATCTCTGAAACCTTGGAACTAGTTTTCTGAATAGTTTCAGGTACAACTAGAATGATGGCTGAAATCCAGATGGCGCTGGTCAGGACTGTGTCTTTGTCAGAAACATGAAGTGGTTCCCTGGAAGCCAGAAGCACCCTTAGAAGGAGAAATACGCCGTGGAGTTCTCTGGTCACTCCACTTGAGCCTCTTGAGCCTTTGAGCTTCCTGTGGGTGCTTGGGGTTTTGCAGATAGTACTAGTAGTCTTGGAATGCAGTTGTCAAAGTAGCAGGCAATGGCTGGGAGCCAGCTTGGCAGTCAGCTCCCCAAATAGCTCAACCTTCATAAGGTCCTGCAGACCAAACTGGGTGAGGAAGATCAGCTTCACACAGGTATTTTATCACTCCCACTCCCCACCCCTCACCTTTTTTTTTTTCTTTTAACACAGTTATTTGAAGGATTTTCTGTAAAAGGCCTGAACTTTTTCAGGCACTTAGGGTAAGTTAAAAATGCACGGCTTTGTGTTCTTATTCATACCTATTTGATTTAACCATATATAAATGGCCATTCTTGTAGGTTAAAGAAACGGTTCAATGTTGGAGATCATGTCAGCCTTTTATGCTGTCACACTGAAAATTCTTCTCGTGGAATAACATGTATTTAGGGAAATGTTGGCTCTACCTCCTTATTTATGGAGGACATATAGCACTTAACTGTTGTAAGGAGATAAACTGACTTAACCCTCTTAACAATCATGAGATTGGTCCTAGTATTTTCCCTCTTTTTAAGATCACTGCTGGTGAGTGATGGAGCTGGATTCATACCCAGGCAGTCTAGTCATGAAGTTATACTGCTTCTCAGCACTTTCGTTTGTCCCCGCCTCCCCAGACATGCTTGTGAAAGTCCTGGGTGTCTGGGCAGCTGATGGGCAAGTGCATAGGTGTCTTGTTTTTATTTCATGGGAACAAGAACTTAATTTTCCCTTAAAGATGAATAGTTCTTCTACAATACAAGAATTTTTGAGACTTAACAAGGATACTCTTGTAGCCTTTTGGCCTCTGGAGTTGAGGGAATAAGGGTAGAGACTTGTTTGCTCTAATAACGAAAGTTATTATCTTGAGGGAGGAGGGCGAATGTTTGTTTAGTAGCCTCCATTCCAGCCTTGAAATCCTGTGGTTCTCTAATAAACGCCTGCCTCTCCTCTGTGTTGCTTAACGTCTTTGATCTTAGACTTGGAAGTAAAAGAAGTGACTCAGCCCGAAAGGGAGTTTAACTTAGGAATTGCCTCTTTGTTGGGCATTAATTTAGGCATTGGGCTCTCCCTTGCCATGTCTGTATTGATATTGGTGGGGTAAGGCTGGGGGCCAGGAGATTAGGCCCCAGGGGAGCTGTGTGAAGAGGGCAGGGGAGTATCCTTGGACCTTCTTTTTCTGGGGCAGCTGACCTAGGTGTTCAGACACACGCTTATTCTATCAGATCTGTTCTAGGGTGGTCCTACTGGATCCTGTCAAGTCACACTGCAGCCTTTCCTGATTTATTTGTCCACCTGTATGGCTCTGACATCTGTTGAACAAAATTATAAAGGCTCATGCAGTGGTTTTCCAGGGACTTCCCCTCTTTTTCTCCCTTAGCATCAGAGATGAGCCATCGTGGTTGTAGGTGATCCTGTCATCAGCATCTCAGGTATTTTGTCACAGCAGGAAAGGCTGGGCAAAGAGCAGATGACTGCCAGAGATCCAGATGACTTCCCATTCAGGCTGAGTAGGAGGGGGAGACCAGCTGTTGGAGGCTTGGTTTAAAATGGACCAAGTCTTATATGTTTCATTCTCTAATAAGCAGAGGAAGAAAAAGATTAGAAAACTGTTTTGTAAGTATTTTAAAAGTATATTTTAGTTTGGTCACAGTGGTTATGAGATTGAAAATTAGTTTAATTTGTTTGGTGTCCTCTCCCAAGATGTCAGCTGCATGTGCATTCTCATTCCCATTTCTAGAGGGCAATCAAGGGAGAAGCTCCCTCAGTCCTGTTTTAGAGGAGTTAGGAAGGGAGAGGTTGCACATCCCCATGGTTGGGATCTAATTGGTTTTCAAGTTGCTTTTCTTAAGTTGATCCTGACTCTTCTTGCAAACTGTTATGGCCCTGGGGACTCTTGGATGGTCCTGCTTGTAAAATTCATTTGTTTATGGAGGGCCTAGTATGTTCTCAATACTAACTGTGAGTTTCAGCCCCTAGTATAGTGTGGTGGGTGATACATGCAAAAAGCAAGTTAAGGTTGTAATTAACATGTTTAATAAAATACTGTGGGAGCACAGAGAAGAGAGTGACTGCAGAGGACTTCACAAAGAAGAGGGGGGTATTTGAGCTGGACTTTGAGAATTAGCCAGAATTCTTCAGGTCCAGTTGATGGGAAAGCTATCAGAAAAATCTCCAGAGGACAGAGCCTTAGAAACTTCAGGGTTGAGGAGGCACTCATGGGGATCCATGACCCAAGATCCCTACACCTCTTGTAACTGAAATGCCAGGCTCTTCCTTTACTGTTTTTTCTTTGTTGTTCTATGAGTTCACCTTGATGAGTCACTGCAGCTTCTGTTTGCAGTGACACCAGGTACTGCCAATGAGAACACCAGCTCTTTACTGCCTCATTCCCTTGCTTGTGGCTGCCCCCACCCTGTGCCCTCCCTTTCTCTAAACAGCAGCACATGTTGTGCCTTTGTGCCGTTTATTGAGCAGGGACCAGTGTTCAGGGCATTTGAGCGATGGCGCTTCGGCTCCCACGGAAGCCCTTCCGCCCTGATCTCAGTTCGTGACCAGGAACAGAGGCTGCTTTTGGTCCTTTCCTGTTTCTCCATGTGTTTTCTGGCTTCCTAAGATGCTCTGTCCTTCCTGGGTTTTGGTCAGTGTTTCTCTTTCCTCCTGTTTAGGAGTCCTAATAGTGTCTCAGTTGTTTTTGCCAGCTGCCTAGTTTCAGAGGTGGACCTGCGTTAGGCCCTTGGCTGCGTCTTGTTGGTGTGTTTGTATCCTTGGAGAGTACCCATATATATGGGCTTCCCTGGTGCCTCAGCTGGTGAAGAATTCACCCACAATGCAGGCGACCCCGGTTCTGTTCCTAGGTCGGGGAGATCCCCTGGAGAAGAGATAGGATACCCACTCCAGTATTCTTGGGCTTCCCTGGTGGTTCAGATGGCAAAGAATTTATATAGTAATTGTGCGGTCTGTACTGCCTGAAAATCCTAAAGACCAGATTTGAATGATTCGAAGTTAGTCACTTCAGTATGAAACAATGCGAGTCTGAAGGCAAACCAAGGATTCTTTGAAAGCAAAAGCTTTAACTTAGAGCAGCATGTTTGGTGAAGCAAATAGTTTGGTTTTGTGGTGCCAGAAATACACGATGCTCTTCTTGTACTCTCCATCCTACCGGGTTGTGAGAGACGTGATACTGTGAAGTGAATTCCGTCGCCATGGTTTTGTGGAGAGTCTCTGTGGTAGAGCAGCATGAGCACCAAGAGTGCCCAGTGTGTCCTTTGTATTTCTGGTGAAGAAAGTGGAATTCCGCAAGGAGTCTGACACGATTGAATTTCCATTGAAGAGTGAGCCCGAGTGGAGGGTACAGGTGGGAGGTGGGTGATGACCCAGGTCATCATGAAAACACATGTGAAAGGCCTTCCAGAATCCTGCTGTTAGGCTGTGTGTGCAAGTCCTTCAAAAGTTTCTTTACTTCGCCTGGAAACATGTGTAAGAGAGGGACAGACACATCACTCTTTACAAAGATTACTCAGGGACTGACAAATGTGGTACTTGCCAGTAGTTTTGCTGAGCTAGAGATTGGTCAGATTTGACGTCTGGAGGATGGCCATTGAATTTAGACTTTCAAAGCAGAGGGTGGGAGGGAGCCCTACATTCTTATCTTCCCAGGTAAGGGAAGTATTATCAATGGCTGTGGAACTCTCTGTAAAATTAAACTTCTTTGCACCTGGGTTATAAAGTGGGAATAATAATATTACCCACTATGACAAACCTAGAGAGCATATTAAAAAGCAGAGATGTTACTTTGCCAACAAAGGTCCTTCTAGTCAAAGCTATGGTTTTTCCAGTAGTCATGTATGGGTGTGAGAGTTGGACTATAAAGAAAGCTGAGTGCTGAAGAATTGATGCTTTTGAATTGTGGTGTTGGAGAAGACTCTTGAGACTCCCTTAGACAGCAAGGAGATCCAACCAGTCCATCCTAAAGGAAATCAGTCCTGAATATTCATTGGAAGGACTGATGCTGAAGCTGAAACTCCAATACTTTGGCCACCTGATACGAAGAACTGATTCATTGGAAAAGACCCTGATGCTGGGCAAGATTGAAGGTGGGAGGAGAAGGGGATGACAGAGGATGAGATGGTTGGATGGCATCACCGACTCAGTGGACATGAGTTTGAGCAAGCTCCAGGAATCGGTGATGGACAGGGAAGCCTGGCATGCTGCAGTCCATGGGGTGGCAAAGAGTCGGACAGGACTGAGCAACTGAACTGAACTTTATGGGATGGTTCAGGATTAAATGAGTATAAATAAATGAAGAGTAATATAGGTAAAAGGCTTGACATGGTTCCTGTGTATATAGCTAACACTGATACAGTGTTTGCTTATATTTGTTTTCCTCATTAATATTCTTTCTTATTTGAGATTTCCCAGAGATTCTGTACTCATTTAAAAACAACTCTTTTTATGGCTTTAGGCTCATCAGTAGTGACTTAAGAATTCTTACTGGGGGGAAGAAACTTTTGTTTGGATAGTTTTTTCTGAATTCCATTCCCTTGCCTTTGGTGAGGGGAGTGCCAGGGAGAGTGCAGTACAGAGTCAGAAGTCAGAGGGGTAACAGAGATGTGTAGGCACAGGCACAAGCGGAGTTACTTACTGCCTGGCACATGGTTGGGCCCTTGGGATTATTTGATGAAGAATCAATGATTATTCCCTTGGGTCAATTTAAAAAATGCCACAGTGTTAGTATTAGCAAAAGTTGAACAAAGATACATGAGAGCTCTCTGTACTGTCCTTGCAGGTCTTCTGTAAATCTAAAATTATTTCAATGTAAAAGTTTTTAAAACTAGGGGGAAATAGAGAGTTCAGTGGTTACAGAGTTTTAGTCATGCAAGGTGAAAACAGTAATAAACATAATTAAAAAAAACAGTAATAAACTGTACTTAACAGTTCTGTAATGTACACTTTAATAACTGTTAAGAGGGTAAATTTTATGTGTTTTTAAAAAGAAAACGAAGGGACTTCCCTGTGGTCCAGTGGTTAAGACTCCAGACTCCCAATGCAAGGGGCCTGGATTCGATCCTGGTCAGGGAACTAGACCCCACATGCTGCAACTAAGACCCAGAGCAGTCAAATAAATAAATAAAGTTTTTTTTTGAATTTAAGAAAAAGAAAAGGCAGAAAAAAGTTGAAGAAAGAGTACAGCAACAAAACTGGCACACAGTAGGTGCCCGGCACACAGTAGGTGCTTGATACATGTTTGCTGGATGCGAGAGTGATAGTCCTAATAGTCTGTTGTTTGGATGTCCCTGTTTTTGTGTGTGTGGTTTTTTTTAAACCCTTATACAGGTTTTTTTTTTTATATCTTAAAGCTGCTTTCAATGTTTTGCTTTTATAAATAACACCTTGATTTAGCCTCACAGCTAAATTTCTGTGTGCATACATTATGTTTTCTTAGGATGTGTTTCTGGGAGTCACATGGTTCCTATTTTTTTAGGTCTTTTCATTCCATTACCAGATTGCCATTCCCCACAGCAGTGCGGAGAACAGATTTTTGACAGGCAGAAATGGGAGATTGGGGTGTCAGGGGAGTAGCCCCTATACAAAAGAGGTGCCATTTTCACACTAAAGTTTGAGCCCCCTCTGAATGCTGGCCTGAGTTCCCAGAATGTGATTCCTCAGGACACAGTCAGTCAGTCTTGGGGCATATAGCTAGTGCCCAACTGCTGTGGTTCGGGTGGGCTAGGTTGCTTTTCCCCTCTGGTTGGGGATGGGGACTGAGGTGACTGACAGCCAAGGCGGACTGCTGATAGCCGCCCTCAGTGTATGACAGATTAGGGGAACAGAAAGGCAGTTCTTTTGCTTAGGGCCTCCTTCCCCTGGGAGCTGCAGTCGGCTGGAGGGGGAAGAACAGGGTGGGTAGATAACACAGACCTAATTAGGAATTGCCTTCCTCTCTTGGGAGTAGAAAATGGCAACTCGCTCCATTATTCTTGCCTGGAAAATTACACGGACAGAGGAGCCTGGCGGGCTATAGTCAGAGGGGCTGCAGAGAGTTGGACATGACTGAGGACAACACACATGGTTGTTAGAGCTTGACAAAGACTTTGAGAGTATCTGGTACAGTGGATTTTGACTCCTTGGAAATCAGGGTACCCTATTTCAAATCCAGTCCCACATGGAACCTCAGTGTACTAAAAAGATTTAAATTCAGACTTACAAATATCGTTAACATTGACTTATGATAAAGGCCAGAGAACATTGAAGCTGATTTCATGAGCACTGAATTTCCAGTTGGGTTCAGTGGCAGTCTCCATCATCTGCCAGTTTCACTACCTTGCTTATTTCTGGATTTAGTTTTGGTTGAAGTATGTAAAAATCTGATTTGCCTGGGTAAATAATTGCAGGTAGTTTATTAGTAACTTACCTTGTAGTTTCAGGACACTCTTCAATTAAATTGACCCAGAAGCCTTAAAGAAGAATAGAGGGAACTTTTATCACAAGGTAGAAACACAGTATTTTACCAGTGCTTTCATTCTTTATGACATGGAGCAGGACAGAGGATAAGGTGTGCACCTTTTCTATTCCACTGCAGCTAGTTAAGAGATTCATTTGTTGCTGTATAACTGACTATTCCTTTGTAATAAAAGTATGGTCCCAGCAGATATGCTTGAGGTTTGCCTGGCATGTTAATTAAGCGTGCTGTAGGTGTGCCTAGTAATATACTTGCTTGAGCAGTTTTAAAATGGCAGACAAGAATAGGCCTGAATTTGAAAGATAGAATTCCAGCTTCCTTCAGAATCAGTGACATATTTATAAGCTGAAAATTGATGAGAAAAGTTTTATTCTGAGGTCTGCAGAAAGAAAATGTGAATTTATTGGTAGTCTTCAGTGGGTTAAAATTTGCTATAAAATTTGAATTTGTAGGGGTTTATTATGATGTAAAAAATTGTTCAAATATATCTTAAAAATGAAATCTGAATCCATTTTTTTACTCAGTAATATATAGCACTCAAAACCTTTCGGTTTCTTAGAAGATAACTTGAAAATCCTTGTGTGTTGTGTATATTACAGCCTCACTCATTTTGTAAGTGATGAAATTGAGTCCTTCCTGGAGCGAGGTAGTGACTCTTCAAAGGTCACTCCGCAAGTCCCTGGGAAAGCTGAGAGAGGAATACTTGGGTCTCTTTGTTTCTTTCTCTATCCTGTTTTGTTTTTGCTGAACACGGGGCTCCCCAAGGGGTCAGAAGCAGAGAAATGTAAGTGGCCGCCTCCTCTGGTTTTGCGTATGCATGTGTGTAGGCATGTGAGTGCACTAGTGTGCACGGACTCACACCAGATACCCTGAGTGGTGGTAGCTTCAGAGGAGAGGGTGAAGTGTATGCAGTTTGGGGTCCACAGACTAGGCTTGCCTTTCCTGGCTGTACTCCTAGTTCTGACTACCGTTTGCTGTGTGAAAACACAATCTTCTCAGGACTCAACTTTGAGGCTGCTCTGCTCTGACAAGTGATAGTAGCTAATCTGATAAACTAGTCTGAATTAAAGGTGAAGTGAGCTGCCTGGCTCCCTCCCCCTGTTTTTGCTTTATCATAAGCATCTCATGGAATAGAAGGCTTTCACCCCAGGTCACTGTTTCAGGGACACAGGAATATGGATGGGTGTTCTTGATAGCATCTTTTGTGCCCTTAAAAACCCCGTGGTATAGAGACCCAGCCTTGAGAAATAAGATTGCCTCTCCTCTGGGCTGCTAGTAATCTGCATGTTGGCCTTTGTGAGGATGAGAAATCAGTGGCTTGTCTGGGTGGGGCAGTCCCGCACTGGGGAGCGTGGACTGGGAACAGAAGGCAGGTGGGATTTCAGCTGCCACTCCCTCACTCAGTTGGATACTCTTGGAGATGCACAACCTGCCCACCCGTACCCTCTAATCTTGATCCTGCTGAACTGGAATTCAGGCTCTGTTACCCACTTTTGACCTTGTTTGGGCCTCATTTAGCTTCCTGTGAAGTGAAGCTTTATAAACAGATGCTTTACCGTCTGAGCCACCAGGGAAGCTCATTTTGTTGAGTAGGGGTCAAGTAAGCATTTAGCACTATGTGCCTGTGGTACATAGTAAATGTTCAGATGATTGTAGTGGAAGTTACTAGATTTCGAGGTGGAAGGCTCTCGATACCCACAGGAAGTCTGTTTGAGCCTAATTGCCTTTTCCCATATTTCTGAGGTTAGGAAGCCTAAACAGTTGGCAGGACTCACTGGAGCCATGTTGGGATGGATTTTAAAGCCATTCCCAGGCTCAGTGGGACGTCATGCCATGATGTGTATTTGCTGTCCTGGTCTTAAACTGTCATCATGGGCAGGAGCAATGGCATCCTTTAAAGTGCTTCTAATTGTGAGTGAAATGTTTACATTCCAGTTCAATAGATGCCATCTTCCTATTGACTTAAAATAGTGACTGCTTTTCTGCTATCTAAGAAGGAATAGAGAAGTTTTAGAAGAACTACCACTCAGTTCCTCAGACTTCTTAAGCACCTCCTCAGGAGCTAAGCATAGTTCTCAGGTCAGTATATGAAACACAGGGACAGTAAGACCCTCCTTGGCCTCACAGCAGGGCACAGATGGCTAGTGATTTCTGTGGGGCTTTGCTGTGTGGCGGTGGGGTGGGCACCTTTGGTCCTTGCAGCGTGGCCCGGAGTACTAAGGATCCTCCCCTGTGCACAGGGACAGTACTGTGCAAAAAGGAATTTTTCTGTACCCTGAGTGACTTTTTTTTAATTTTTTTATCTTACATGAGTTTTAAACTTTTCTATCCAGATATTCTTGAAAGGTGGAAAACCTGTTTATAACTTTATGAGCTTAGAACCCAATTTCATTTTACATAGAGTATCTTATGCATCATTTTGGTGTACTCTTGAGTTTTCCAGGAATTCAGCTACTATATAAATTGATATACTACACTATATAAATAGTATACTACTTAATTTTGTTTGGAACTTTATCGGCAGCTATTCACCATTTTTTAAAATTATGTTACCAGTGAGTTTGTATTTGTGTCGACAAGAACACTCAGTATCTGCATTTGTAGTTTTTACATTTGTGGTTCTCTGCTGCTTCAAGTATTAGACTACTTCATTATATCTGCTAGTGTACTTATGACAGAGCAATTACTTATTGAAAAATGGATTCTTATACATTTCTTTAAATTTGCCTTTATGTATAATTTGGATATTGATTACTATGAAATTTTGCATGTAAATAGATGATATGTGTTCATTTTGAGGTGGTAGAGGGAACAATATAAAATATATGTTTTAAAAAAGGGGGAGGAGAATGTTGAACATCTTTGGTCTAGTGCATTGGTTTCATATTAATTAAATTTGGCATAGAGAGGTTTAAACTCTGTTCTAAGTTGTGGTATGTGTAGCCTTGATTCTTTTTTTTGCTGTGTTGCATGACTTTCAGGCTCTCTGTTCCCCCATCAGGGATTGAACTTGGACCATGGCAGTTGAAGCCTAGAATCCTAACCTCTAGGCCATCAGGGAACTCCTGTGTAGCCATGATTCTAAACTCGTTTGAATAAAGAGTTGTTTTTAGCTGATGGTTTGAAGTTCTAGAAAATGGGTGTATCTGAATGGATGTGAAGTGGTTACAGTGGTTTAGTCCACAGCACCCTGCGCCTGAGAATCTTAGCCCAAGGGACTGTAATTCTTGTCAATAGTCACCACAGCCAGCCAGTGGGAGTGTCCCCATGTGATCTGAACCAAAGTGGTTTCAGAGCAAAGAGTATCAGAATGTTCTTTTAAAATATGAAAGTTATCTGTTACTGCTCGAGAGTGAGTTTTGCATTTTCAAACTTCTGCAATTTAATTAAACACTGTTGCATAATCGCTTGTGGTCTTAGTGTAGTTTATAATCAGCCGGAGTAATGAAAGGGTAATGAGACTGGAAGTTAGAGAAGCAGAACTCTTCCCCGAAGGCCTTAAACAGATAAATGTTAGGGCCAGCTGAGTACTGATCCTGAAAACAGCTAACTATATTTTGCATCAATTCTTATAGACTGAAGTTGATGGAGATAGGTGGTGGAGGAGGAGGTTAGATTGGTGTGAACCTTGAGGGGAGAAGAATAGAATATAAAAAAGCTGTAACTGTTTCTTACCCTGATATTCCGTGCTGTTATTACCCAAGCAGTCACCTTGACTTGTAGTTTGAGTTTACTTTCATAGTAATTAATAAATTCCTTTTTTTTTTACTACCTTGTGTATGGTTTCCTCTGTGCTTGGTGACACATGAAAGGGAATTGGTATTACAGATGCAGAAACTTGAGTTCAGAAACTCAAGTCCCCAGGGCCACACAGCTCATAAGTGGTAGGGCCAGGATTTGGGAGATGCCAAAACCACTCCTCAATGCCTTTCCATATCTTCATTCTAGAGATGGTGATCATGGTTAAATTGTTTACTCACCATCTTTCTACCCAGATTATAAAGCAGATCTCCATTGGCGCAGGACTTAGAGATTTGTTATAAATTTTTGACATATAGTCTGTGATTGTATTTAAATGAGGTAAGGTTCGAAGGTTCCAGCCCAGTAGTAATTTAGCAGCTTAAAGTGTTTGACAAGCATGGTTAACCAAAAACCTAAATCATACTAAATGTTTGAAGTGGTGAAGGGTCTGGGAGACTTTTATATTGTTACTAGTCTGTTTTTAAAATGTGTTTGTAAACTGAGAAACCTAGGTGAATGTGTTTTTACTACTGATGTTAGTCTGGCTTTGGAAATTCCCTCATTGTGACTTCTTGTAAGCTTGGCTGAATAAACTGACAGGGGATTCCAGCCCTTATTGTGTAATTAAAGGTGAGGATATAGAGTGAATTTGCACGCCCCCATATGGCTATTGTGAAATTAGTTGCAGCTGCCAATGAAACTGGTCAATGAAAAAAATCTTATTTTTAAAACAGGTGGTCTGGCTAGCTGTTGTCAAGTAGCTACCTGAAGAGGACATTTAGTAGTATTTTTTTTTCCCTTCTTAAAAATAAATAAGGAACCCAACAGCACCTTTGAATGCTGAGGGAATTTTTGTACTGAAGGGACTATTGAAATCTCTGTTTCTCAGAAAGGCTTACCAAATGTCCAAATGTTAATGTGTAGAGAGGATCATAGGTCCCAGGCTGCACCATGGTATCTGTGTAGCTCTGTGATTTGAAGCCAGTTTCTTCATCTCTTTGTCTCCATTGACTCCAGCCATGTGGGAACTAGCAACTTCTCTTCTGAGGGCTCATTTCAACAGTTGTCTCCTTTAGTTGGGAATGGCAGAAGGACCAGGAGGTTGGGAACTGAGACTGCCTGTAGGAATCCCACCCCTGGGATTCCTGCTCTGTCCTTCTCTTCCCCTGCCTTTCCAGGCTTCCTGACCCACTTTGTGAGGGACAAGAGAGAAAGGTGAGGAGACCAGACTGGATTGGATGTAGCCAAAGAACTGTCTCTGGGCCTGGTTCTAATTTTGGTTCCATGATGACTTGTTCTTTTTGGAAATAGAAGGATCCACTCGTTAGTGATGTTGAGGATAGAGATAAGTGACCGGTAGTAGCTTTTATTTTCATCTACTGTTTTTCTTTAGCTGTCACTTTCATAGGCAATCCACAGTACAATGGGGATAAATAAGATAGGGAGAAGGAAGTTTAAGAATCATTTTTCTCATCCACAGTGTTTACAAAAGATTGAACTAGTCTTATGAGTAAAATCACAAGAGTTTCCAAAAGATTTTATTTGATTTGCTTATTTTCTTATCCCCAGATCACACAGCAGTTTGGTGAGAAGAGCCCAGGTTTACTACTTACTAGCTGGATATTCTTGGGCAAGTCACTTAAATACTCTGAAACCTTACTTCTTCATCTGTGAAATGGGTACAGTGATGTCTGCGCTAAGTATTTTAGTGGATCACTGGGAATCAGCTAAATTAACAGATGTGAAAATGCTTTGTAAACTTCAAAGGGCTGTATAAGTCAGAAGGATAATTGTTGTTATGGTTCCAGGTATCAAAAGTTTAGGTGGCTGTACACAGACAGGTGAGAGAATCGTATTTTGGGGCTACTGACTGGATGTTCTGTATCCAAAGCCCAGAAATCCTCACTGGGTTTTCTCCTAGTGTTCCTGTTCTGAGTTTTGGAGTGTGGCCAGAAACACATGCTATACTTACTAAAGGGCTTTGGCACTCTGTAATGTGGGGTTGCTGGCAGCAGAAGATTAAATGATAAAGGAACATCTCATTATATTCAAATGTGTGAATCATGCACATTTATGAGTTACTTTAAAAAATGGAATCATAATAGAAATGGGCATGGATTCAATTTATTTTTCTCTGCTTTAGCAGTTTTCAGGTTAAAAGTCACTGTATTTGTCTTAAAGCCTAGCATTTATAAAAGGCTTTTAGAACTTAAGCCCTGTGTGAAACACCTGAATTTGAAACTGTCTTTTAGTTTTCCTGCCAGCAGATTATGAGAGGCAGCTTTGCACTGGCTGTGTCCCCGTGTACTGCTGTGACTCTTACTCAGGGAATCAGAAAGGAGGAATGGATCCCTACAACCCAGTAAGCCTCCCGGTCATTTATTCTGCCCGCTTGTTTTACAGTGGGGGAAAACTGAGGGCAGGAGCTAGATTAGGGCAGAGGCAGGATCAGAACTCACCCCGTCTGTCACAGTGCTGACAGGGAGATAGACTCCACTGGAATTTAGTCACTGCCTTGACTAAGAGGCTAAGAGGGCCCCCTCCGCCACCACCAATTCATTGCATTTAAAATCACAGCTCATTTAGTTTAAGCCACTGCCTCTGGTTCAGTCCTTTTCAGATTTGGAAATAATTTTCAAGGATTAGCCTTAAAACCACACCACCTCTTTAATGCTTAAAAATTGTGCTTGATTTCATTTAACTAGGTGTGATCACAAGGAGTTCTCCTTTTCTCTGTGGGGCTACTTTTTTATTAATCAGTTTAGTCATATTTGTCACTCTTCTTAGAACTTACTTCTTTTGATTTAATTTACTGTTTCTCAGCAGACTTTTGGGTTCTTAATCTGTGCCAGGCCCTGTGCTAGGTAAGGCCTAGCACAGGTAGGTGCTGGAATAGGGAGGCATTCAGTGATGGAAGGGCCTTGTATAAAAACTTGACTTTCTCTTGAGAGAATCTTAAGTACCACTCAGGCCCCACTGCACCCGTTTGTGTTTATAGTAGACAATGGATGGCCAAAAGAAGGAAACAATCATTAGGAAAAGTAATGATTTTTTTTTTTTTCTAAATATCTGTTCTCAGTCTAGCTAAGGAGACAAAATTACCAGTAAATAGTAACACAAACTGGCAAATAAAAGTCAAGGAGATTATTGTATAGTCAAGGTTTTAGAATGTTGCTACCATTTGAGATGATATTTAGAGAAGCACAGGATTCAAATAACTGGAGAGAATAAGGTAATTGACAATTAATGAATATCTAAAAAGAACTGCTCATTGTATCAGAGGCTTTAATATATTAGCTCATTTAACCTTTTTGGGAGGGAACTTTTTAAATTGAAAAATGTATCAAACACATGGAAGAGTACATAAACCATGTGTGTAGTTTGAGAAAAATACCCAGGCGGTCACCATTCAAGTTAAGAAATAGAACATGACCACGGTTTTAGAAGTCACCTGGTGCCCCTCCCCACTGAGCTTCCTCAGAGGTAATAACCATTCTGACTCTTGCATTAATGATTCCCTTCCTTCCAGTGTCTTAATAGATGCCCCTAAAGCAAGCACAAGCCTGGTTATGTAAGGAAAGGGAAGTGTTCCCCTCACTCTTCTCAGGAGAAAGGGCTCTATGGTCCTAGTTTGAATTCAGTACTCCTGGATCTGAACAGAATCTCTGGATCATGAGATTATAAATACACATGAGAAATAAAGGAATAAAAAATTTAAAAAAAATAAAAAAATAAAATTCTTTTAGAATTTCAAAAAAAAAAAAAGAATCTCTGGATCAAGTCTAGATTTGAAGTTGAGAGGTTGTGGGACCCTTTTGGGGAAGTCAGTGGAAAAGGTCATGAGAAAGTTGTGGGAAATGGGGGTCCTCACAGTTGGAGTATCTGGAAGACTAGTGAGTGGGTCCAGCTGCTGGGAGCCTGAAGTATGATCAAGGGGAGTGGCTGCTCTGTATTTGATTTTCTCAGCCTTGCTTATGTTAATCCCTCAGGTGTAGGCTGCAGCAGAATATGAACTTTGTGGGGTGAAATGGTCTTTTACTGATTCAGGCATCAGGATATGGGATGAAAAACAAGAAGTAACTTCATCAGTGTATGATTAAGAGAAGCCAAATTCAGTTAAGAAGCTGGCATTCTGCCCCTTGATGAGGTCTGTGGGGGTCTTGTTGATGATACCGCCTCTCTTTTTGAGTCTTAGGCCCCACTGTGGACTGTTCATTCCCTAAGTGGCTGCAACTCTCATCCTGTGATCTCTGTTCTGTCCCCTAGAAATTCCCTTTGTCTTGTCTCTGTTTAATCTTTATTTCTTGTGTTGGAGCTCTCCTCTACTAGCTTCTTGAAGGTACATTGTTGTTGTTCAGTTGCTCAGTCATGTCTGACTCTTTGCAACCCCATGGACTGCAGCACACCAGGCTTCCCTGTCCTTCACTGTCTTCTGAAACTTGCTCAAACTCATGTCCATTCAGTCAGATACCATCCAGCCATCTCATTCTCTATTGTCTTCTTTTCCTCTTGCCTTCAGTCTTTCCCAGCCTCAGGGTCTTTTCCAATGAGTGGGCTCTTTGATCAGGTGGCCAAAGTATTGGAGCTTCACATCAGTCCTCCAGTGAATATTGAGGACTGATTTCCTTTAGGATTGATTGGTTTGATCTCCTTGCTGTCCAAGGGGCTCTCGAGTTTCTCCAGCACCACAGTTCAAAAGCATCAATTTTTTGGCACTCAGCCTTCTTTATGGTCCAACTCTCACATCCATAAATGACTCCTGGAAAAACCATAGCTTTGACTATATGGACCTTTGTTGGCAAAGTGATATGCTATATATAGCGGGTATATATATTTAAGATCTTGAATGTCTAAATATGCCTTTATTCCTTCTTCACACTTTATTCATAATTTGGTTGGTTAAAGGCTTCTAGGTTAGAAATTGTTTCCCTTCAGAATTTTGAAGGCATTGATTGTTTCCCTGCTTCATGCAACTGTTAGAAAGACTCAGTTTTGGAAGAAAGGAAGAAAGCCAGCCAGCCAGCACAAAACACTCTCAGGTTGTGATCTTTTGAAGGTGGCGTCTTTTTATTCTCATTTGAAAGCTTTTTAGATTTTTCTCTCTTGTTTCCAGTGGTCCCTGTAATATCCAGAGCAGATCTTTTCATCCTTTCTATTTTGGGGCCTTTCCAATCTGGCATTTTGTGGCTCTAGGTTCTGGACAATCTTTTTTAAATGATTTAGCTGATGATTTTTTTTTTCTCTCCATCCTCTCTTTCTTTTCTGTAGTAACTCCTTTTACTTAAATGTGTGACTTTCTGACCTTAACTTCTTTATGTTTTCTCTCTTATTTTCAAACTACTCTTGGCCGAGCAGTTTCCCAAATTTTATCCCCAGGCCCTTCTATTGAAAATTTTAAAATAAAAGTATAATTTTCATACAGTAAAGTGAACAAATCCTCTTTTATTTCACTTAGCTTTTTGTTTTTTTAATGTTTGTCTGTTTTTGGCTGCGCTGTCTCCGTCGCTACACGCAGGCTTTCTCTGGTTGCAGAGGCCAGCGGGCCACCCTTGAGTTGCGGTGCGCAGGCTTCTTATTGCAGTGACTTCTCTCGTTGTGGAGCAGGGCATGCTGTGCGGCTCTAGGCATGTCATCTAAGGAGTTGTGGCACGTGGGCTAAGCAGTTGTGGCTCTCAGGCTCCAGAGCGCTGGCTCAGTAGTTGTGCAGAGGCTTAGTTGCCCCATGGCATGTGGGATCTTCCCAGACCAGGGGTCAAGCTGGTGTCCCCTGCATTGCAAGGCAGATTCTTAACCACTGGACCACCAGGAAAGTCCTATTTCACTAGTTTTGACAATTGTATACACTCATGCAACCACCACCCAAAGCAAAATATAGGACATTTCTATCAACCTAGAAAATTTCATAGGACTCTTTTCCAGTCCTGCGTTTCATTTCTGCTGTCATCTTTATAATATTCAAGAATGCCTTCTTCTCTGAAATTTTACTTAAAAGATATGTTATTCTTGCTTCATAGGTAAAATATATTCCTTTATCTCTCAGAAGACGTAACGTTTTTTTCTCTGTGTGTAAAGTAGCTTGGTTTATTCTGAGTCCAAAAGACTGTTCTGTACATCTCTGTCTCATTTGCTGTCTCTCATATAGGGTCATCGTTACCATCTTTCTAAATTCCATATATATGCGTTAGTATATTGTATTGGTGTTTTTCTTTCTCAGCCTTCTGTGTGTGCGTGTGTGCAGGCACAGTCCCCCCGTGCACCATGATGTCTCCATTGCCTGGCATCTGTAGTCCCAGGATCCCATGTCTTATCCTTTCCAGAAAATACACCTCTAGGCCTGTACTGCTCTAAAATGCAGTAGCCACTAGCTGCATGTAGCCATTTAAACTAAATTAACAAACATTGAATAAAATTAAGACATTAATTCCCCATTTGCCCTAGTCACATTTTAAGCTGTCAACAGCCGCATGTGACTAGTGGCTACTCTACCCCGCAGAGCAGATAGACAGCATTTCTGTTACTGCAGACAGTACTAGTTTAGCCTTGTGCTATGGTAAAGAAGTGGGAAAAGAATTCTGTTCCTCAGACACCTCTCCCTGGTCTTCTCTTTCACCCTAGTTGCATGGTACTGGGATACACATTTATTTGGTTCTCAGCTCTTGCCACTGTCCCACTTTTGCCAGCTTTTCCCACTCAGCTTGGGATTCAGTTTTCATGGGTCATGAAAGTCATTTTTCTATAGTTGTAATTGTCAGTTTCTAAAAGCTGCAGTTTTCTTCTCTCATTTTGTAGTTTCAGCCTTAAAACAAAAATGTCTTACTGTATTTATTACTTTATACACACACGCACACACACACACACACACACACATATATTTTAGTAGGGTTTCAAGCGGGAAAGAAATTGAACACCTGTGTTCAGTCTACTGTTTTAACCAAGAATCCAGATTCATTTACTCTTCACAATTCTGAGGTGTAATTTATAAGTGTGGTTATTTTCCTTTTACAGTGAAGAGAGGCAGGTAAAATACTTGGCTTAAGGTCAGTAAGTGGGACTTGAACTTGAGTCAGGCTTAAAACTCTGACATCTATTTCACTGAATAGTATTGTGCTTCACCTTGTACTCAGGAAAAACCCTTGCATCACATAGACCTTAAGTTGCAATGCTTTAATTCTAGTTATATTTTTGAATTTATTAGCCCAGCTACTTCTCAGTTAAACACACTTGAGAGGTCAGCCTTGAACAGTTGTCTGAGCAAGGTTTTTTTCCTTCCCAGCTGTTCATTTCTACTTTGTTGAAGGACTTCATGGCTTCTGAAGTTTGTGTTAACATTCCCTTCAGCAGTTCTTGAAGGGTTGAGGGTCAAAAACTTTCTGTTGTTTCAGCCTTTTATTCAAACTGCTGTGGTCATTCTCTTATATGAAAATTGTCCCTGTATCTTACTCTTCACTTGGATCCCACTTTCTATAAGGCAGTGAGTAATCCTGCTTATCTTTGATCCCCTAGTACCCAGTCCCTTGTCTGGGGTCAGGATTTGTGTTTGTCACACTTTGGTTGGATATCATTTTTTTTCTTTGGTTCATTGCCTTGCTTCCTAGCTGCTAGTTTCCCTGCCTTCTATCTCTTCCTTGCCCAAGATGACCAATGCAAATTGGTCCTTCTCAGATGCAGCATTCATTGGCCTCCTCTAACCTTTGCTTTAAACTGGCTCCTTAGCCGGGCCTAGAAGGCTGACCATGGCTGCCTTTCCTCACCGCTTTAGTCCCATCTTTGGCCACCCACTGCCACACGTAGCGCACAACCGTACATGTAGAAAAGTCTCTACATGCTCTTGAATCTGTGCCCTTTACACATGCTTTTATTTCTGTGTAAAATGTGCCGTTTTCATTCTCACTTGTTTTTCCCAATTCAGTATCTACAGTTTTTCATAAATCTCAGCCCCAGGATATTCTTCCCTGTGAAACCTTGCCTGATCCACCCTGATAGAGGGTTAGAGGATTCTGCTTTCTGTTCCCACAGCATTACATTTCAGTATTCTTCATCCACCTCCACCCATCCATCCAAATCAGATTCTGCCATACATGTTATTCTGCAGTTGGCTTTTTCAACTCTGTGAGTCCATGGCAATTTTTCCTTTGTTGTCTTTGAATTCTGTTGTATATAGTGTAACCATGTATTACACTTATTTCTATTTTCCCAGCATAATTATGAAAGGTACCCCACTGCCACCTTTTAAAGTCTCCCAGTTTGGACAATAAACTATTTGGCCAGCTACCAATCAAACACATCCAGGTGAAGGCCAAGTTTTCTTTATCCAGTGGAGCAACTAAAGAGGAAGAACTAAAGAGGGGTATGAAATTGCATTTGAAATATCGAATCCTGTTTGTCTCCAACCAGCGAGAGAGGAAAGTCCCAAACTGTACTTAGTCATCTTTGATGAACCTTCAAAGTCTGAAAGTTTCATTTTCCAGAAGGACCGATGATTTTTTCCAGAAGTACGTTTATAAGGAGCAGTTTATATTTCAGAAATACATCTTTGCTTCCCTTTCCTGATGCTAACATAAATCAGTTTCAGTATAATAGAAAATGCAAAACCTTCTTGGATTCTTTCTCCATGGAAACTCCGTGGGGTCCTGTACTGTGTCGTGCAGCTTGAAGGCAAAAGGAAGAAGAGCTTACCTCTTCCCCAATGTGAAATGGAGATGAGAACCCTCCTCAGGGTTAATGGGAGATTGAGGTCAGGCATGCAAAGCAGTTAGCACAGCCAGAGGCACAGTAGTAAGTGCTTGGCAAATAACAGTGTTTATTGTTGGTATTATTACCACAACACATCATATTTTGTTGTAGGCTCATTCAGAAGATGTTTATAAGGGTGTTGGGGGAAGAGTGAATAGGGTCTACTGCACAGCTTTCTGATTGCAATGTGCAAGTCCTTAGCTGCCCTTCATCACTGCATTGCAGAGTGGGAAAAAAAGAAAATAGAGAAAAATCATATGTGTTGTAGAGGAGAGAGTAGAATGACGTAACTGTGGTCGATGAGGGGCGTCTAGTGTTACCTGCATCTACCTTGAAAGTCTTGGGTTGGCCAAATTTGGATTGGAATTAGAGGGCTGGACCTTAGAACCACCTGAAGAATTTAAAAAATACTCTTCTCTGAGTTCCTGATTTAGTAGGTCCAGGGTATAGTATGGAATAATGTACTAAGAAAATAGTATATTTTTTCAGAGTTCCCAGGTGATCCTGATGTACAACTGGGTTTGAGAATTACTAGATTAAGTGACTGTTATCCAGTAATTCTACAAAATGTTTTCTAATAATTTGCTGCTTAATGTAGGACAGGTGATGGCATAGTAATACTCATTTTAGGGTCAGAAAACAGAGACAGATTATTGTTAATGTACTGATATGGAGAGCTCAAAATTAACTGAGGTAAGCTGAATTAAATTTTATGAAAGTTTTGAATTTAAGCCTGTCATGCATCATGTTGTTTTTATCCAGGATCCTTGGAAGGGAGCGGGGAGCAGGAGGGCAGATGCAAGAAGCAGCCGTTTGCCACATTGCCACTGCTTATGAACAAGGAATTAAGGATAGAAACAATCAAGAAACAGGATTTGCCCCCAGATAGCCGAGGTCCATATGAAAGGAATGAATTCAGTGAGCCCAGAGGCTTGCATCTTCCCATTCACAGAAGAACACTAAATACCATAGCTTGATATCTGGCTTCCTTAATTAACAGTAACCTTTGATGTTCAGATTGCCTGCCCACTTTGTTGCGAACTTGTATATAGCCTGACTCCTTCTTCTGCCTCTTCAGAGCAATTTTCTCAGAGCTACTGAAATGCTGTCTCCTGGGCTCAGGGTCCTAAACATGCCCATCAAATAAAATAACTCTCCAGTTTCAGACTGTGACTAATTTTTTTAGTCGACAGAAATGAAGTAACAAAACTGTGGAATCAGCAACAATAAAAAAATCCTGTTATAAATGTAAAATACTCAGTACATAATAAACCAAGGTTTGCACTTAAAACATGGTGGTGGTTTAGTTGCTAAGTTGTGTCCAACTCTTGCAACCCCATGGACTGTAGCCCGCCAGGCTCCTCTGTCCATGGGATTTTCCAGGCAAGAATACTGGAGTGAATTACCATTCCCTTCTCCAGGGGACCTTTCCAACCCAGGGATTGAACCCATGACTCCTGCACTGCAGGCAGATTCTTTACCGACTGAGCTATGAGGGAAGTTTTCTCCCTAAATGTGAAAATGTCTTCAACTTTTGTTGCTTTTATTGAATAAAAGAAGAACTTATGTAGGTCCACATCTGTATCATCTAGCTGATTAGGGTCATGACTTAGATTATTTAGTGGAAAGGTATTGGATTAGGACTTGATAGACCTGGGTAGAGCCTCTGCTCTGATATTTCTCTTTGCAAACTTGAGTTACTTAACTAATCTCTTTGGCATGTGTTTTTTTGTCTATAAAATGGGGTAATATTATTGGCCTTCTCTATCCTACATGAAGTTGTTGGGGATATAATGAAGTAGTATATTTGATAGGAATGTAAAGTCATGATGAGCTCAGAGTGTGCCTGTTTGACTGGGAAGGCTCTGGTCTACCCAACAACAACGCCTGTTGTTGGGTATCATTATTGGTAGCAGCCTATTAAACTTGGGCTTCCCTGGTGGCTCATCTGGTAAAGAATCTGCCTGCAATGCCGGAGACATGGGTTTGATCCCTGGGTTGGGAAGATCCCCTGGAGAAGGGAAAGGCTACCCACTCCAGTATTCTGGCCTGGAGAATTCCACGGACTCTGCAGTCCATGGGGTCACAAAGAGTTGGACACGACTGAGCGACTTTCACTCACTCTTAAACTTTCAGGTGTCCCAGTTTGGGTGATAAATTATTTGGTCATCCTGTGTCCATAACACCCATCCATTGTTTACTGTTGGAGTAGGAATTCTTGCAGTCTCAAATCCCAAATAATTTACTGTTATTTTTTTTAACATGGTTACTAGTAATTTTCTTCAATCTTACGTCAATCTTATCCCTCTCAGTGGTTAAGAATTGTTTTGTTTGCTTGATTGTCCACTCCTGAATAATTTTCTAGATTTGTCATGGTTTTAGCATTTTATACACTTTAATTGCTCATTTTGACTGATGTGTCCTAAGGAAGTATTAATACATTCTAAGTGTCAAGGAGAAGACATGAATCATAGATGGGGGAAGTGGCTTTGTGGGAAAATACTTTATAAAAAAGAAAGAAAGTTTTTAGGCTGGTGGCTTGACTCGATTTTTTTGACTATACATCCCTATGTTGATATTCTCAAGTGCAATATAAATCTCTTAAGTAATTAGGATAGCTACAGAAGCTTCAGGAGATCAAATTTCAAATGCTACTTCCCACGTCAGGAGAAATTTGTTTTAGAAATAACACAGAAAAAAAATTCTATTTCTTAAATAACTGGTGCATTTTCTTTGTTCCCTTTGACAATGAAAATAATGTATTATTTCCCTTTTCTTTTCGACACCTAGGAAGCAGAGTTTGTGACTCATCTATTTGGAAAGCTGTAGCTTGCAAATAATTTTCCCTTTGTCTTGACTTCTTGTCCTCTGGTATAATTTTCTTTGTTCTGAATCTTGTTTTTAGTCTTAATATTTGGAAAGCTGTAGCTTGCAAATAATTTTCCCTTTGTCTTGACTTCTTGTCCTCTGGTATAATTTTCTTGGTTCTGAATCTTGTTTTTAGTCTTAATATATTTCGGTTTTATTAAACATATCCTTGTAAACTGCCTTAAAATCTTGTGGGTTAATTCAGAGTAAATAAGTAACAAATGTTTTTTTTCTTAGTATTTTTCTGTTTTATTAAACATATTCTTATAAACTGCCTTAAAATCTTACAGATTAAATCAGAGTAATAAGTAACAAATGTAAAGATAGTGTTATAGTTTTGACATTATTTTCATGGAACTGTTTGGAGTTTAAAAGGCAAGAGCTTTTGTGGCAAAGATATCTTTATAGTACCTAAAAATACTAATGAGTATACATTGATGTACCAACCCATTGAAGAAGTCACCTCCCCATAAGAATAAGGGCTAACTAAAACAAATTCTTTGCAGCCAAAGATGGAGAAGCTCTATACAGTCAACAAAAACAAGACCAGGAACTGACTGTGGCTCAGATCATGAACTCCTTATTGCCAAATTAAGACTTAAATTGAAGAAAGTAGGGAAAACCACTAGACCATTCAGGTATGACCTAAATCAAATCCCTTATGGTTATACAGTGGAAGTGAGAAATAGATTTAAGGGACTAGATCTGATAGATAGAGTGCCTGATGAACTATGGACGGAGGTTTGTGACATTGTACAGGAGACAGGGATCAAGACCATCCCTGTGGAAAAGAAATGCAAAAAAGCAAAAGGTCTGAGGAGGCCTTACAAATAGCTGTGAAAAGAAGAGAAGCAAAAAGCAAAGGAGAAAAGGGGAAAGATATAAGCATCTGAATGCAGAGTTCCAAAGAATTGCAAGAAGACATAAGAAAGCCTTCCTCAGCAATCAATGCCAAGAAATAGAGGAAAACAACAGAATGGGAAAGACTAGAGATCTCTTCAAGAAAATTAGAGATACCAAGGGAATATTTCATGCAAAGATGGGCTTGATAAAGGGCAGAAATGGTATGGACCTAACAGAAGCAGAAGATATTAAGAAGAGATGGCAAGAATACACAGAAGAACTGTACAAAAGAGATCTTCACAACCCAGATAATCACGATGGTGTGATAACTCCCCTAGAGCCAGACATCCTGGAATGTGAAGTCAAGTGGGCTTTAGAAAGCATCACTACGAAAAAGCTAGTGGAGATGATGGAATTCCAGTTGAGCTATTTCAAATCCTGAAAGATGATGCTGTGAAAGTGCTGCACTCAATATGCCAGCAAATTTGGAAAACTCGGCAGTGGCCACAGGACTGGAAAAGGTCAGTTTTCATTCCAATCCCAAAGAAAGGCAATGCCAAAGAATGCTCAAGCTACTGCACAATTGACTCATCTCACATGCTAGTAAAGTAATGCTCAAAATTCTCCAAGCCAGGCTGCAGCAATACGTGAACCGTGAACTTTCAGATGTTCAAGCTGGTTTTAGAAAAGGCAGAGGAACCAGAGATCAAATTGCCAACATCCGCTGGATCATGGAAAAAGCAAGAGAGTTCCAGAAAAACATCCATGTCTGCTTTATTGACTATGCCAAAGCCTTTGACTGTGTCGATCACAAGAAACTGTGGAAAATTCTGAAAGAGATGGGAATACCAGACCACCTGATCTGCCTCTTGAGAAACTTATATGCAGGGCAGGAAGCAACAGTTAGAACTGGACACGGAACAACAGACTGGTTCCAAATAGGAAAAGGAGTACGTCAAGGCTGTATATTGTCACCCTGCTTATTTAACTTCTATGCAGAGCACATCATGAGAAACGCTGGGCTGGAGGAAGCACAAGCTGAAATCAAGATTGCCGGGAGAAATATCAATAACCTCAGATATGCAGATGACACCACCCTTATGGCAGAAAGTGAAGAGGAACTCAGAAGCCTCTTGATGAAAGTAAAAGTGGAGAGTGAAAAAGTTGGCTTAAAGCTTAACATTCAGAAAACTAAGATCATGACATCTGGTCCCATCACTTCATGGGAAATTGATGGGGAAACAGTGGAAACAGTGTCATACTTTATTTTTTGGGGCTCCAAAATCACTGCAGATAGTGACTACAGCTATGAAATTAAAAGACGCTTACTCCTTGGAAGGAAAGTTATGACCAACCTAGATAGCATATTCAAAAGCAGAGACATTACTTTGCCAACAAAGGTCCGTCTAGTCAAGGCTATGGTTTTTCCAGTGGTCATGTATGGATGTGAGAGTTGGACTGTGAAGAAAGCTGAGCGCCAAAGAATTGTTGCTTTTGAACTGTGGTGTTGGAGAAGACTCTTGAGAGTCCCTTGGACTGCAGGGAGATCCAACCAGTCCATTCTGAAGGAGATCAGCCCTGGGATTTCTTTGGAAGGAATGATGCTAAAGCTGAAACTCCAGTACTTTGGCCACCTCATGCGAAGAGTTGACTCATTGGAAAAGACTCTGATGCTGGGAGGGATTGGGGGCAGGAGGAGAAGGGGACGACAGAGGATGAGATGGCTGGATGGCATCACTGACTCGATGGACGTGAGTCTGAGCCAACTCCAGGAGTTGGTGATGGACAGGGAGGCCTGGTGTGCTGCAATTCATGGGGTCGCAAAGAGTCGGATACGACTGAGCGACTGAACTGAACTGAAGTGAAAACAAATTAGCTCACCACGTTGGCTGTTAAAGCTCTTGAACAAAGAATCAATAAAATGGTTGTGTTGAAACAGTAACATGAAGATAAGGATTGAACGTTCAAAAATTCAACCTGGATTAGAACATCCATTTTCTTTTTGCTAAGTGCTTCTCATGGTACTGTCTCTCCTTGTCTCTACATCATGACTTTTTCTTTCTGTTTTCTCAGCTTCACTGTTCCTATCTACCATTTCTTCCCAATCTTATCCTTTCCTTCCCTTCCAGCCTAAAACTTGTATATTTGATGACCAGCCAATTTCCTTTCCATGTCATCTTCTAGCATGTATTAATATTAAACACCACTTCACTCCTACCTGATTTCAACCTCTTCTTCCCTTAACCCTCTCTTCCTAGCCACCTCAGACGATGTGCCAGCTTGCTTGTCAGCAGCTCCTGTGTGAAGCAACCCACGCTAACCAGCTATCCTCAAACTAGGAAAAAAGTACATCGTTAAATAAAAAAACTATAATTTGGGGAAAGAACACATCGATTTGATTGGAATGCCTTAGACTGCATTCTGATAATTGGTTAATGATGGGCTTCCATGGTGGCTCAGTTGGTAAAGAATCTGCCTGCAGTGCCGGAGACCTGGGTTCGGTCCCTAGGTTAGGAAGATCCCCTGGAGAAAGGCATGGCAACCCAGTCCAGTATTCTTGCGTAGAAAATCCCCATGGATAGAGGAGCCTAAGTGGGCTGCAGTCCCCGGGATCGCAGCGACGGACACTACTGAGCAACTAAGCACAGCACAGTGGTAGAATGAGAAATAACAACATGGCAGCAGCTAGCGTGTCAGCCAGCAGTAACGGTAGAAGCTAAGTCCTTGTGTTCTTTGTTCATTCATTCATTCATTTATTCACTGACTCAGCAGTCACTTATTGGGTGTTTATGTTGCCACTAATGTTTCTGTGGTCTGGGCTTTGGATAACTAGAGCTTGATGAAGCCTGTGACCTTGCCTCAGAATTTAATGCTTGATTTTAGAGCTGGAGAAAGGCTACCTCTAATGATACAACTTCACCTATGCATAAAGGTTTGTCTTACTCCATAAGGACTGCTGTAGCAAAGTATCAGAGACTGGGTAGCTTATAAACAACAGAAATTTATTTTTCACAGTTCTGGAGGCAGGAAGTCCAAGATCAGAGTGATGGCATGGTTGACCAAGGGCCTTCTTCTGGGTCATAGACTTCTTGTTGTAACCTCACATTGTAGAAGGGGCTGGGGAGCTCTGGGGGTCTCTTATAAGAGCATTAATACTACTCACGAGGGCTCCACTCTCTCGGTTTAATTACCTCCCAAGGGTTTCACCTCATGACACCATCATAGTGGATGTTAAGATTCCAATATGTGAATTTAGGGAGACACAAAATTCAGACCTAGCAAGGTTATACTTACAAACACTGCATGTCTGTGTATATGTGTGAGTGTGTGTATGAAGGTGTGTGTATATGTGTGTGTATGTGCCATGAACATACAGTATATATTTTTTAAAAACTGTGGCCGTGTTTCCATTTTAGCAAGCTTGAAGTGAAATACAGCAATTTGAATATCTTATTAGGATAATTCAAATGGCATTTTGCCAGTAAAAGGAGAAAAACATGAAGACTGGAAAAGATTAGGAGCCTTAGCCATCTGCTTCTGCTCTGGGGTCTTTGGGACCTTCTCCCAGATGCATTAATTCAAGCAAAACATAATTTAAAAAATCTGCATACTGAAATTTTTTACTAATTGGAACAAATTAGTAAAACAAAGACTTACCTGAGAGCTTGAACAGTGAAACACATAAAAAGGAATAAGGAATACCTGGAAATGGTAGCTCAGTAGAAGGGCCTCTATCAGGTTACAGTTAATAGGGATACAGCTCAGTATGTATGTCATTTTGAGAGGATCACCACTATGAGAATAAGGACCAAAAAGCTAGCCTTATATGGCTTAATATGATTTTAGGTTTTATGTTTAAGGATTTGATTAAAAATTATTTGTGATTATAGTACATAATATTTAACCTGAGCAGTGCTGACTTGACTTCACTTTCCATCACCAGTTCTGCTTAGAGATAAATGGACATTTTTAAAGTGTCTAAAATGTTCTGTTAAGGAGATCAGTAGTACCCTTTACTTTGTCATTTTGTTTCTTAATAGTTTTGTTTTGGACAGATGGGAAAATGCTGAACATTTTTGAATATGTCTCAAGCTCCAAACTGGAGAAATCTGATTTGTAAAGATTTTGGCTAATGAGACTAGTAGAGTAAAGGTTTTCAGTTTATTACAATCAATGAGTAGTTTTGGTGAGAGCGGAGTCCTCCTAGTCTTTTTTGTCTTCACTCCCTGGGAGTAAAGGAACATGTGTGCATTTCATAGTTGCCCTCGGAGGTAGCTCCTGTACTTCTCAGGGGCCCTATTCCTTAAAATTAGGGGAGTCATGGTATGTCAGGGCCGAGCACACACTGGTAACACATCTTATTTGTATGCTTTTATTGTACCTAAGAACTTGAGGCTCAGAAAGGTAGAGATGTATTGTGGCAGACTCTGGGCCTGGCACACTGAGTAAACTCTACTTTGCTGCAGGTCTGGGAAAGGCCCAGAGAGGTTATTATGCTAGAAAAGTGTTCTTCTTTGCTTTCATTTTCTAATAGTTATTCTTTAAGGACACAAGTAGGAATGTGTAAGTGCTCTTAGATAAAATGTGAACATATATTGCTTTAGTTCATGAAGCACCCCCACACCCAACCCTGTGTATATTTTCAGTTCAGAATTGGCATTAGGCTGTGGAAGTATCTGAACTGGTTCCCTCCCCCATCATCCTTATTATCTTTTAAAACATTTTATACTATTTTATGGAAACAGACCAAAGGTATTACTGAAAATTTGACTGTATTTTGGATCCATAAACATTTCTGTCCTTTGTATGCATTTCTTTACCGTTTAGAGTAGAGGTTTATTGGAAGAGAAGTTTTGAGCATGTGCATTTGAGAGAGAAGAGTAAAAGGAAAAAAGAAAAACTGAAGTTCAAAGGTGAAAGCAGTAGTATTTAGCCCCCCTCCCTTTTCCTTTAAAGCTTCAAAAGCTCATATGGAAGAGTGGGAGCAGTCCTTCCCTATGTATGTGGAGATCGGAGTTCAACATGTGGCTTTTGTCATTACCTTACTCTGGGTCCTGTCACCTCTCTGAACCAGGTATTCATTTATTTGTTCCTTATTTACTGAGCATTTATTGTGTGTCAGATATTAGAGAGTAAAACTGACACAGCCCTACCTTCTTGGTGCTTACATTAAGGAAAAAATGGTGACTGAGAATAAGGTGGTGAGAAATTGTTGAATGTGTGACTTTTTGAAGCTATACTGGTAGAATTGGTGATGGTTTGGATGTAAGATGTGAGAAAAAAAAGAGATGTCAAGACTGACCTTTGAATTTTTTGCTTAAACAACATAGTTAATAGTGGCGACATTTACTGAGATGTTGAGCTCAGAGGAGGGGGAGGTGGTGTGCGGTGGTGTTGCAAGAATCTAGTGTTGTTTTTTATATTGACTTAGACAGTTGTTATCCCCCAAGTGGAGTTCCTCTACCCACGCTCATTCCCAAAGCAATCACATCCAGTTGCATGACTAAAATGGCACCTTTTTTTTTTTTTTTTTAAATAGTGCCATGTCAGTCATGCAACTGGATGTGATTGCTTCGGGAGTGAGTATGGATAGAGGAAAGGTGAAGATCCAGGCTGGAGTCCAGGGCTCACCAACGTTTGCAGATTGGGAAGTGACGAAGCCCTAGCCTCTGAAAAGGAGGAAGCTAGATAGAACCTGCCCCCACCCCACCCCACCGCCTCCAGTTGTTACAGGAGTCATGTAAGCTATTTATTACACATCAGCACACATTGAAAATTATTAAGTGTGTAACTGCATGAATAAATATAGAAGTAGGGGAAGTTATTTAAGGAAATCATTTTCCCACTTGATTTTTCTTCTGGAAATCTGTTTGTAGGGAGTTGAATGAGGTGTGTGGATTTGGTATGTAGCAAAGGTTCCCAGTGTGTAGGTTCTATAACTGGGGGGAGAGGCTGGGGGTGGGGAGGATGTGGGAAATTTTCCAAGAGGTCTACCACATGATGTATGCTTTAAATATACTTTTATTTCTGTTGTTTTAAAAATCATTAAAAATCAATCCAAGAAAATATACGGGAGAGGGATCATGAGCTATTAGTATTAACAGAGGTCTCATATTCAAAAAAATTAACACTGATGTTTGAGATACCTAGAGAGGTATACATTTATGAAAAGTAACTGTAGTAAGTATGAATTGGATACGGTTGGCATCTGTTTTTGTGGACAGATACCTGTTTGAGTTCCCCAATCCTGTTTGTACTTGCTGTATCTCTTAGTCTCTGCCACCTCTCTTCTCTATCTTCCCTTAACTGCGAGTGAGGCAGGGTTTCCTGAAAAGTGGGCTGTCTTCTGGGAAGACTCTCTGGCTAGCTGCCAGCATGTCATATAACTAAAAGAGAATACTTGCAATAAGATCAGGGATGAAAGCAGGAAAATCAAGTGGGGTGAAGGAGAGAGAAGCAAGAAGGCAGAGGATCCTCTGGGATGGAGTTGGGGCAGGGTGTCTCCATTCTGTCCCAGGTGACTGCTTCCCTTTCTCTCTTTGGGTTTTCTTTGTGCCCAGCTGCTATTCTCAGAATTACAGGCCTTTCCCCAGGGGTTTGGGTTATTGGGTAATAGGAAATAAATGTAACTTTTCCAGGCATTAACCTTCTAGAACACCTGCTTTAGGTGACATTACAAAAATACTCTGTTCTCACCATCTCTTTTATGAGTACCTTTTAAGTTTGAGCTGATTTAATTGACATTTTAGATTTTATTCCAATGTTGATGTCTGTCTAATTCAAGGGCATGTGTACATGTGAGGAGGAGAGAGAGAGACAATGTGAATGTGATTGAATGAATGGGTGAATGAATAATAAATATCTTTTCTGAAGAATTTGATATATTAAACTATCTGTTCAAGAATGAGCTTTTTGAGATTGATACTCTTAAGTAAATTCATAGAATTTGAGACGTGAAAGAGAACATAGAAATCATCTGACTTCGGACTTTTCCAAATATACATTCCATTAAAAAGAAGTCCCTAAGTCAAATAATTTTGCAAAAGTTGGAGATGCACTGCACTTACTACCAAATTAAAGGCTGAGCATCATTCAAATTAGTGGTTACCAGAGGGAAGAGGGGAAGGGCAATATAAAGGTAGGGGATGACGAAGTATATAAACTATTAGGCATTAAATAAGCTGCATGGAGATCAAACCAGTCAGTCCTAAAGGAAATCAACTCTAAATATTCATTGGAAGTACTGAAGCTCCAATACTTTGACCACCTGACGCGAAGAGCTGACTCATTGGAAAAAACCCTGATGCTGAGAAAGATTGAAGGCAAAAGGAGGAGGGGGTGACAGGGGATGAGATGATTAGATAGCATCACCGACAAAATGGACATGAATTTGAGCAAACTGTGGGAGATAGTGAAGGACAGGGAAATCTGGCATGCTGTAGTCCATGGGGTCGCAAAGAGCTGGACACAACTTAGTGGCTGAACAACAGAACAAAAAAGCTGCAAGGATATATTGAACAAAATGAAGAATATAACCAGTATTTTATGGAACATAACCTTTAAGAATTGTAAATCACTATATTGTACACACTTATAGCTTAAATGGGCTTCCCAGGTGACACTAGAGGTAAAGAACCCACCTGCCAATGCAGGAGACATAAGAGACGAGAGTTCGATCCCTGGGTAGGGAAGATCCCCTGGAGGTAGGACATGGCAGCCTGCTCCAGTATTCTTGCCTGGAGAGTCCTGTGGACAGAGGAGCCTGGTGGGTTATAATCCATGGGATTGCAGAGTTGGACACAACTGAATCGACTTACGTGAACCGTGAACTTCCAGATGTTCAAGCTGGTTTTAGAAAAGGCAGAGGAACCAGAGATCAAATTGCCAACATCTGCTGGATCATGGAAAAAGCAAGAGAGTTCCAGAAAAACATCTATTTCTGCTTTATTGACTATGCCAAAGCCTTTGACTGTGTGGATCACAAGAAACTGTGGAAAATTCTGAAAGAGATGGGAATACCAGACCACCTGACCTGCCTCTTGAGAAACCTATATGCAGGGCAGGAAGCAACAGTTAGAAGTGGACACGGAACAACAGACTGGTTCCAAATAGGAAAAGGAGTACGTCAAGGCTGTATACTGTCACCCTGCTTATTTAACTTCTATGCAGAGTACATCATGAGAAACGCTGGGCTGGAAGAAGCACAAGGTGGAATCAAGATTGCTGGGAGAAATATCAATAACCTCAGATATGCAGATGACACCACCCTTATGGCAGAAAGCAAAGAGGAACTAAAAAGCCTCTTGATGAAAGTGAAAGAGGAGAGTGAAAAAGTTGGCTTAAAGCTCAACATTCAGGAAACTAAGATCATGACATCTGGTCCCATCACTTCACAAGAAATAGATGGGAAAACAGCGTCAGATTTTATTTTGGGGGGCTCCAAAATCACTGCAGATGGTGATGGCAGCCATGAAATTAAAAGATGCTTACTCCTTGGAAGGAAAGTTATGACTAACCTAGACAGCATATTGAAAAGCAGAAACATTACTTTGCCAGCAAAGGTCTGTCTAGTCAAGGCTATGGTTTTTCCAGTGGTCATGTATGGATACGAGAGTTGGACTGTGAAGAAATCTGAGCACCGAAGAATTGATGCTTTTGAACTGTGGTGTTGGAGAAGACTCTTGAGAGTCCCTTGGACTGCAAGGAGATCCAACTAGTCCATTCTGAAGGAGATCAGCCCTGGGATTTCTTTGGAAGGACTGATGCTAAAGCTGAAACTCCAGTACTTTGGCCACCTCACAAGAAGAGTTGACTCATTGGAAAAGACTCTGATGCTGGGAGGGATTGGGGGCAGGAGGAGAAGGGGACGACAGAGGATGAGATGTCTGGATGGCATCACCGACTTGATGGACATGATTTTGAGTGAACTCCTTGAGTTGGTGATGGACAGGGAGGCCTGGCGTGCTGCAATTCATGGGGTGGCAAAGAGTCAGACACAACTGAGTGACTGAACTGAACTGAACTGAACTGAAGTGACTTAGCATGCACATAGCTTAAGTAATAGTGTACAGCAACTGTACTTCAGTAAAAAATTTTTTAAGGCTGAACATTCTTGTTTAAAATACTGTTTAGTGTTTCCCCAGTTTTTTATTTTACTACATACCTCCTTTGTCCTTCTCTCTGTTTTTTGAGATGTATATGTATAGAACAATTATTGTACAGCAATGTAAAGTTCCAGAGAACATGGTTTGGAAATACTGATTTAATGTAGTAAAAAATGTTTATTTTGATCTTGCCACTGCTCTTGGTCTTTGTCCACATTTATAATGAGTATATCAAATGACTTAAACACTAATGTCACTCCTGGCTGTGACATTTTGTGGTTCAGACGCATTGACGTAACCAGTATTTGAAAAGTTGTATCTGTGTCTGTATTAAGGAATCTTGTCTTTGTTTCTCATTAGAGGCATAGTTCCTAGTACAGTGCCGGGCACATAGTAGCATCTCAGTGTTACTGCACAGATATGTACCTATTAATTTCAGAGCTCTGGGCCAACTATGCCTTGAGGTTGTAAGAAGAGAAGATCTTGTTCTTGCCCTCTAGGAGTTTGTAGTCAAGTTGGTGACTTTCCCAGGTGCATGGGATATGCCAGGAAGAAAACCCAAGTTAGATTTTGATTGTAATAATCTGTAGGAAAGTGATATATTGGGCATGATCTCTGACCCTGAGTCAGATGTCTGGACTAGAACACGAGTGGGTTATGTCATCATAACTTTCATTTTTTCTTTATTTTTAATTTTTGGCTGCACTGCACAGGATGGGGGATCTTTGTTCCCTGACAAGGGATCAAACTGATGCCCCCTGCAGTGGATTTGTGGAGTATTAACCACTGTACCACCAGGAAATTTCCCACCATAACTTTCATGAGAAAAGGTGCCATTTAGAGTTATGGTCAAGATAGCAACCACTTTGTTCTCTTATCTCTGACAAGGACTTTATATTACCAGCAGCTGTATTAGTTCCTTTTTTTTTTTTTTTTAATTCTTGCAAACTTTTATTTCTTTTCTTTTTCACATTAAAAAAATACATTTCTGGTATGTTGTTTACTTTAGACCTTCTAGTTTCAGTCAGGTCAATAGATCATTCATTCATGATGATCTGAGTTCGATCCCTGGGTTGGGAAGATCCCCTGGAGGAGGGCATGGCAACCCACTCCAGTTTTCTCGCCTGGAGAATCCCCATGGACAGAGGAACCTGGCGAGCTGCAGTCCATGGGGTCAGACAAGACTGAGCAACTAGGCACACATTATGTTAGGTGTACAACATAGTATAGTGTGTGTTTATACTTTGAAATGATTACCACAGTAAATTTAATGTCCATCACTACACAGTTAAAATTTTTTTCTTACAATGAGAACTTGTAAGATTTTCTCTTTTAGTAACTTACAGATATACAATGCAGCGTCGTTAGCTGTAGTCACTGTGCTGTACATTACATGCTCAGGACTTGTCTATCTGAAAACGGGAAGTTTGTGCCTTTTGACCGCCTTCACTTGTTTCACCCACTCCTCTACCCCCCACCTCTGCCAGCCACCAGTCTATTCTTGGTATTTGAGTTCTTCTTCGTTTCTTTCTTTTTTTTTTTTTTAAAGATTCTACATGTAAGTGAGATCATACAGTTATGTCTTGCTCTATCTGACTTATTTCACTTAGCATACTGCCTTCAAGGCCCATCCTTGTTGTCATAAATGGCAGAATTTCCTTCTTTTTTGTGATATTCCATTGTGTTTGTATATATATGTTTTCTTCATCATTCATTCCTCGATAGACACTTTGGTTGCTTCCAAGTCTTGGCTATTGTAAATGATGCTGCAGTTAAACATAGGGGATGAAAATATCTTTTCCAGTTAGTGTTTTCATTTTCCTTCAGATAAATACCTGAATCATACGTTACTAGTTCTGTTTTTTTGAGGAACCTCCACTGTTTTCCATAGTGGCTGCACCAACTTACATTCCCATCAGTAGTGCACAAGAGTTTTCTTTTCTCCATGTCCTCGCCAACACTTGGTGTTTTTTTTTTTTTTTTTTTTATAATAGCCATTCTAATAGATGTGAAGTGATATGTCATTGTGGTTTTGATTTGCATTTCTCTGATTAGTGATGTTTAATGCTTTTTAATGTACATGTTAACCATCTGTCTTCTTTGGCAAAATGTCCATTTAGATTCTCTGACCAGTTTTCAGTTGGATTGTTTATGGAATTTTGTTTTGTTTTTGCTATTGAATTATGAGTTCCTCATATGTTTTCTATATTAAACCCTTACAGATATAGCCTTTGCTTTTAGTGTCAAATTTAAAAAATCATCACCAGTCGTCAAGACATCAAGGAACTTCCTGTGTTTTCTTCTGGGAGTCTAATGGTTTCAGGTCTTATGTTTAAGAATGTAGTCGTTTTGAGTTGATTTTTGAATATGATGTAAGTTTCATTCTTTTGCATGTGGCTGTCCAGCTTTCCCAGCACCATTTGTTGAAACCCATTTTATAAAGGAATTGAAACTCATAGATCTAGGAAAATGAATGAACCTTGACATATTAGGTGCAATAAGTTGGAAACAAAAGGCCACATAATGTGTGATTCTGTTTATATGAAATGTCTACAATAGGCAAATAGATTAATGACTGTCAGTGGATGTAGTAGGGGAGAATGGAGAATGACTGCTAATGGGCATGAACATGAAAATGTCCCAGAATTAGATAGTGGTAAGGGTTGTACAACTTTACAAATATACCAAAAGTTACTGAATTGTGCACTTTGATGTATGAAACCAACAAGTATTATTGTAAAGCAAGTATCCTCCAATTAAAAAATTTTTTTAATTAAAAAAAATTCAGTGCTTTCACAGGGCAATATTGTAAGGGTATATTTTAAAACTGTGCCTGTAGAACTGGTTCACAATTTATCATTGATTTTTCTATAACAAATCATTTGGGTGATATTTATTATAAACTTGAGTTTTATTTTACTTCCTGGCCCAATTGAATTGATTTGATATGCTGTGTTGAAACTTTCTTCTTCCTTTCACCTAGGGAACTCCCCCAAAATTGTGAAATCTTAGGTGGGGAAAGATACCAAAAAAAAAAAAAATTAAGTTACATGATTTTGTGCAGTTCAGTTAGGCCTATAACTATACATTTAACGTATTTATAAAACAGCTTCTTAAATGCAAGCTGGTAAATGCCATTGACCTGGATTGGATGAGTACTTCTAGAGGAAAGTGGGAGTGGTCAGCAAAGGCGTGCTGGGAAAGGAAATAGTTAAACTTCTGTTCCTTCCACAAGCATTTATTGAACATCTGCTGTACCTTGGGCCCTGGTGGGTGCTGCGTATAGCCACATAATAGCTAGAGTCCCTGCCCTCATGAGGCTCAGAGACAGTGAAGACACAGTTCTGTCGACAGTCCTGAGCAGGCTTATAAGTGCTGCTGTGAAAGTCCATCTTTCTTAAGAGCGCAGAAAATAAAGGAGTTTAAGAGAAGGCGTAAGATTTTCAGATTTGCAGTTTAGAAGTAGGCTGCATTGTGGAGACTGGAATAGAGGCAGATGAAAAGAAAAGCGGGAACTTTTTAGGAGACCGTTGCCCTAATTTGAGGGAGAAATGATGGCGTGATGGGGACAGAGGAGTGAGGATGATTGGGACTTATTTACCTTTTGGAGGGGTGAGCACTCTGTGACTCCTGGGCCCTCTCTCCAGTCCACCATCACCTCTTCCATCTCAGTATGACCCCAGTTTGCCTCCTTGGTCCCGTTTCCTGCTTTTCTTCATTAATATGCTTGTCTGCTTACTGTCCACCAGATAGACGTACTGGTTTTCTTCCTGATGCCTTTGATCACACCTTCATCTTCATTGGAGATAGAGCTCAACTCTGCTCTTTACCTGTCTAAATTTCTGACTTCTGACACCTTTGGAATCATCCTGTGAACCAATGACCTCTTTCTCCTCTGAAGTCGTAGCACTTAATATCTCTATCACTCATTAACAAATAATTATCTTTTGCCTTGTCACATCTTAATTGCTTTGGATTGTTACTAACTGTTGGACTGTTTTCAAATTACAGCAGGTAGAGTGGCTTCAACAGTTGACTAGGAATCATGTCTCCTGAACCTCTGATCCCAGCCCTAACTCCTTGTATAACTTGCGCAAATTACTTTTCCTGTTGATTAGAACAACACCTAGTTGTGGTAGAATACTTTAAAAAAATCTTAAAAAGTGTGCAGAATGAAGTAATCATTCATCCCAGAGGCACCTGTTAAACTGGTAATCTTTCCAGCAGTGTCCTCCCCACCTTCCATCTTTTTTCTCTCTCTAGGGTAGTGTGTGTGTGTGTGTGTGTGTGTGTGTGTACAGCATAGGTCATCCTCTGCAGGCTGCTTTGTAACCTGTTTTTCTCATTAATATGTCATGGCGTTGCTGAATCAAGATGTGAGGATTTTTAGTCCAAATTGATATGAAGCCAGATTGTCCTCAAGAAGGTTTGAGTAGGGACTTCCCTGCTGGTCCAGTGACCAAGACTCTACACACCTAGTGGAGGGGGCCCCAGGTTCAATCCCTGGTCAGGAAACTAGATCCTACATACTGCAACTAACAGTTCATATGTTATTACTAAGATCCTGCAGGCCACAGTGAAGATCAACCTGGCCCAGCCAAGTAAGATAAAATATTTTTAAAAAAGGATGCACAAAAAAACTGAATAGTGATTATCCCTGGCAAGTAGGGAGAGGAACTTTTGCTTTTCAGTGATATGTTTCTACATTGTTGAATGTATATTTTTATTACCATGAGTTTAAATAACTTTTATAACTTGAAGATAACAATAGTTATCTTCAAGATAACAATATAACTCTAGTCCAGGATGGTATCTACATTTAAAAACAACTTTACTGCATTGACTGATCAGATTAAAAAAATGGCATCCTGTTATTTTAATTTGTTTGTGAAACTTGACCTTTTCACCATGATCATTTGTCATTTTTTTCTTTAGTTGTTTCCAGTTCCTTTGCCTCCTGATGACTTGGATATGTGTCCCAGTTAATAAATACACGTGACCTTTTACAAGGCACTTAGTATCTCTAGGCCTAGTTTGCTTATTATTAAAATAAAAGGAATGATACTTAAAAGTATTATGAGGATTAATGGAGATCATGTATTGAAAGTGCTTTGTAAGCTGTAAAAAGTATATAATTGTGTTTATTGACTTTCCGTTTATTGATCTTGATTAGTTAATGGTTTTGTATAGTTATGCCAGCTTTGCTTTTTTGTACTCATTTGGAGAAAGGCTAAAAAGGCAGAGTTTCTTCACTAATATTTATTGTAGTGCAGCGTGGGATCCATGAGACGTGGCATCCGAGGACTCGTTCGTGCTGCATTTCTGTGCTTTGTGGCGGTGAGCACAGGTGTGATGCGCTGGACGGCCAGTTCTTTAGGCCAAGACAGAAATGTTCAGGGAACACCTGGCTGGACAAGAGAGAGCTCCATGGGCTGGTAAAATGTTTATGTAAACTCATGGAGGCTGTTTTGATGAATGATCATGCAAGGAAACTTGTTCATGCAAGTTCTGTTAATTGGATTCCTCTACTCTTCCATTTCCACCTCTTAATGGTTCTATGAAACGAAAATTGGTCAAAATCATGATTTGAAGGTCTGAGAAGGTCTGATACGGTCTTCTGAATCATCAAAGGCAGAGAAATTTGCATTTAACACGATTTTTGTGAATTCTGCCATATTTAGATCCCTGGAAACATGGGTACCTTGTGCCTATTAATTATCTAGAACATTGACTCTGGAAATGAGGGAAACAAGGCTGTGTAAACAACTCTACTGAGTCATAGATGATTTTCTGACCTCCTATTTCTGACTCTGTGTTCCCTTTTATCCAAGGACAAGATGTTACAAAAATAATTCAGAGTGACTCCCAAGGGTAGCCCCATGAACTCCTCTGTGAGGCTGCTCTACAGGGGATGATGAATCAACATGTTCACTCCCCCAGAGCTCTTAGAAACGTCCCAGACAGGCTGCCTCTTCAGCTGTGAGGACAAAAGCTTTGGGAAACTTTCTGACTCATTCACAGTGTAATTCACAGAAGAATACCTCTAGCATCTCATTTTATTTATTTATTTTAAAGTTCTTTGTGGGAGTTATGTGTACATAGTAAGGCGGGGTTAAAGTATGGATCCCTCATGTGGATATTCAAATTAGCTCTTACCAGTGGCACTATTTGGGGCTGGTCACTCAGTTAACTTTTATTGTCTTGGGATGTTCACACTGGGGGAAGGGGGAGGTGGGGAATCTTAGTGTACAGTCTTAGTGTAGTGCCTGTATATTCATCAAGGACTAGTTGACTCACTTAAAATGTTTTAAAAGAAGGATATTACTGTCCACAGATGAATTTAAAGTGTCCCCATGCCTTTCCCCAGCATCTCCTGGGTCTGAAGTCCCCGCCACCCCCACGTGGCACATTTTCACATGCTGGGAGACTTTCCCGTTTCTGAGGAATTCATGTGAGCCTGGGGATTTGAGTTTTTCTCTGGGGTTCTCTCCTCAAAAGAAAGTCCATACTCCTCAGTTGGGCAATTATGATCTGCTGTAAGCTGGTGTCAGCTTTCTCCCTTTCCCCATTTCTTTCTGTTCTACACAGACCTTCTGTCCCCAAAGGGTTTTACCCTGCCCCCTTTCCTTCTTTTGCTATTTTTTCAGGTTTCCATTATTTGGAATGTTCCCCTCAGTCAGCTACTGTTCTCTTCCTATTTGTATCTTCCCCATTCCTAAGGCACTGTTCAAATCCCACCTGCTCCAGAATGGTCATACTGTTATATACCTACTGTGAGCCAGGTGTTCTACTAGATGTATATATATATTTTCTCTCAGAGTTGAAACCGATCTTGTCAAAGAGTTGCTGTTATCCTTATTTGCCAAAGAGTAAACAGTCACAGAAAGTTAAAAAGTAACTTGATCCCAGGCAGCTGAGTGGCAAGGCCAGTGTTCTTGCTCTTGTCTTCTTGGCTAGAATGTTTAACTCCATCGTGCTTTTTTTTCTGAATTCTCTGGACTGGATTAGCTACCTCAGCTCCCCACTCACACCTTCTCTTTTGAACAGTTATTTTGCTTTGATTGGGTGTGTCTTGTGTTTGGCAACCAATCATGTATTATTATTTTGTCACATTCTTGGATGACTAACTCTCCTTTCATATATCTTTTCTTGCATTCTTTTATTCCCACTAAACTCTGCTTCACAGGCTTTTCATGATGAGCTTTTGTTTGGTTGGTTATTTTACCTAATGAATGATGTCCAGGAGCAAGGGAGTTACTCCTTCTAGTTATACTTATGTTTATGTTTTTCTTTTTAGTCTAATTTGTCTTTAACATCCTAACATAATATTTATCTTTGAAGTGCTTTTAGCAAATTATCCTCCCCTTTTCTCTTTCTACATTTTTATTCCCTTTAAAGGAGAGACCAAAGAAGCTCTGCACCTGGAATCTGTGCCATTCTCATCCTTCCCCCAAAAATACCAAAAGGAAAATTCAATGGAATGAATGAAGACCAGACATTGCCAGTGAATATTTTGGTACAATAAAATGGCTGCCTGTTTGGCTAAATTCAAGTGTAATTCAAGTAGACAGAGGCTCTTTGATAAAAGAATTATGGATGTAGTCATGCTCTGGACCTACTTAGTACCTCGCTTTAAGTGTACACAAAAGTGTCTCACTGAGGTTCTGCCTTCTTATGAACAGAGGATAAAGTAAGTATGTTGAGAGAGAATAGCTTTTTTCAGGTTACTGGTAGAAAAACATAAAGTTGCTACAGAAGATTCCTCACCAATTCATCCATGTACATTCATCAAACAGTACATATCCATGTACTGTTGAAATCTTAAGGGCTTGGGAAGCTATCCCTCTCCCTAGCAATACCCATTGGTGGCGATATACTGAATTCTTCTCTCCATTTACAATGTTTGTTTCCATAAAAATACAGTGAAAAATTTGCACAGATGCAAAGCAAACAGAATGGACTTTGAATTTCTTAGTTTACTGTAAAATATCACTAGGAGATGTGATTCTATAGTTAGAAACTGGGGACTGTGGGAATAAATCATGGGTAATGGCAGAATTTAAAACCTGAATCTTCCATGCTCTGCAGGTATTGTTTCCACATTTTCTTGGTCTCTGGTAACATTATATGGATTTAGGAGGTAACCAGCCGAAGAGCTTTCTTTGAGAAGAAACTGTATTGTGAAATGAAGACTGAGTGTGGCAGTGTACCGTGGATCTCAGAGCAGCTGCTTGTGTTAAAACATCAGAGACTGCACTGTGTGGGAGAAGAGTAGTGGCCTGCTGATAGTCAAAGGGATTCCAGATGAAATACATTTCATTGTTTTATATTCAGCTGACTGACTATAAACAGTGATTATAAAGTAAATTCTATTTTGGTAATCTTGTTCAATCCTTTAAACCAGTGTTTCTCAAATGGTGCTTTATTACTTGTTAGTGGACTCTGATTTTGTGGCTCTTGTTTAGCGTTTAAACTCTATTATTATTAAAGAACAAAATAGTATAGAGTAGAAAATAGCAAATTGCATGTAATAAGAATATTTTTCTATGAAGCTCATTTTTATAAATCATATATGCACATGTGCTGTGTGTTTCATTTCTTACTGTAGACCAAAAAAAGTAAAGCATGGCTGTTAGCATCGGTTCCCAGGATGTCAGATAATGGTGCATAACTGTTCCTGGCCTCTCAGCTGGTGCCAGACAACTTGGACAGATGGGGAGGAAAGAGAGGAGCCATGCTCTGGAGGGAGGAGCCTGTTGACCCCACGATCAAGTCTGCTGCTTTGGTGAAGACCAAGTGGGTTACTCACTGTGCAAACACGGTTCACAGAGGAGCTTTGCCTGCGGTGCGGTGCTGGAGACTGTTGGCAGGCTATTTCAAGTCTAAACATAAAACCTGATGACAGTTTCTTGGTTGAGTAGAGGTGCAGGGGCCCATATAGGGAAACACTTTTCTCGAGATTTCCCTTTATTTTTCTCCCCAGTGTCACTTATCTTTTGAGTCACTAGCTGAGCTCCTTTAGGGTATAGACTGGGGTGGGCGTTGCCATTGATAGCAGTTAACTTGTATTGACGTTCCAGCATCTGAACATCCTTCATTTCTGAAGTGATCGTCCATTTTTGCTATGAAAGTTGAAGGAGGTACGGAAACATAACGGGGGGTGAACCAAGCCCAGCCTCTTGGATTTCTCTGTTGCAAGACTTTGCATCTGGAGTGTACGTGTGCCAAGTTGCTTCAGTGGTGTCCAACTCTGTGTGACCCTATGGACTGTAGCCCACCAGGTTCCTCTGTCCATGGGATTCTCTAGGCAACAGTACTGGAGTTGGGTTGCTGTGCCCTTCTCCAGGAGATCTTCCCGACCCAGGGACTGAATCCATGTCTCTTAAGTCTCCTGCGCTGGCAGGCAGATTCTTTACCACTAGTGCCACCTACATCTGGTGGGAAGGGCACAAATATATAGGCGTGGCTTGAGGTCATTTGTGGAAACATCAGAGTCAGGAGTCAGTTTTGGTGATGGCTGGTAACCAGTGGTGGCCATGCTAGAATGATGTTGTTATCAGACTGTTTCTGTGTTCCTAAATCTTTCCCTTAATTTATTTTCATCCTAAGGTAAACAGAGCTGGTGTCTGTTGTTTGTATCCAGGAACCCTAAGTGGTTAAAGAATTACAGGGCACATATTAGATGGATTTCTATCTCCAAAGAGCTTAGTACATAATAGACGGAGGAGGTGAATATGCAGCAGACACACAAATAAATTACTAAAAGTTGGCGAGGGGTGGAGGGGATTCAGGGTTATTTCCTGTATATTCCTATGAGTTATAGTTACCTTCAAGTTTCGCCAGATGGCATATCTGCAAGAGGTTCTGTGTCTTTGCATCGTGACACTCTGGAAATACAAGTTGATGAAGACCTAGTTGTGTTAGGGTGCAGCACAATATGATTTCAAGCATTTGTACGATAAGGGTTTATTTGCTTTGTGACTTCTGTGTGTTTTTTTTTTTTTTTAATCTAAACATTTTCAAAAGCCTTGACTATATTCACAGAAAACAGATTAATGAACTGTGAGCTTTTTGAGTGTGAGCCAGGAAAAACTTACTGTAGAAGAAAAGGTTTAGAGAAATCTAGAATCTTCACAACAGTCCTGTAAAGTAGATACTTTAATAATCCCAGAGGAAGCAGAAACTTGAAGAGGTTGAAAAACTTGGCTAAGGTCAGACAGACAGTAGAGCCGGGGTCTGAACCCAGGTTAGGGTGACTCCAGGCCTAGGCTTCTAACTGCTTCTGTTCTGTGAAGAACTGTAGAGGTCGTGTAACACTTATTACACGGGATTTGAACTCAGAGAGCGTTAGAGGCTTTTTCAGTACCAGGCAGTTTCTCTTAGTGTCTACAACACACACACACACACACAGACACATTCACTCCTCTTATTGTCTACAACACACACACACTCGTTGTCTACAACACACACACTCTTCTTACTGTCTACAACATGTACACTTGTCTACAACACACACACACACTTGTTGTCTGCAACACATACGCACACATTCCTCAGTCTGACCCTGCTTCACCTTTTCACTGTGTCTCCCTCTTTCCTGCCTGAACCCTCCTGGTCTGCCTAGCCCTTCCTGTGCCTCCTCCCTCCGGCCCTTTTCCAGGACAGCTGCACCTTCGTTTCTTTTTAGACTGACTATTCAAGGCTGGAAACAGAGTCTGCTCTCCCTGGTCACTTCACAGCCCTCTCTCTCCTTGACTCCTATAGTTCTTAACTCTTGTCTCAGCATCCCCTCTGCATCTTATTTCTTGAGGTTCCCCATGTACATGTTCATCTTGTCAGCTCTCAATGGACTGGCGGGCTTAGGTGGACTTAGATTTTAAGCGTCTACTTCTTTCGGTTCAGTTCATTCGCTCAGTTGTGTCCGACTCTTTGCGACCCCATGAACCGCAGCACGCCAGGCCTCCCTGTCCATCACCAACTCCCGGAACTTACCCAAACTCATGTCCATCGAGTCGGTGATGCCATCCAACCATCTCATCCTCTGTCGTCCCCTTCTCCTCCTGCCCCCAATCCCTCCCAGCATCAGGGTCTTTTCCAATGAGTCAGTTCTTTGCATGAGGTGGCCAAAATATTGGAGTTACAGCTTCAACATCAGTCCTTCCAATGAACACCCAGGACTGATTTCCTTTAGGATGGATTGGTTGGATCTCTTTGCAGTCCAAGGGACTCTCAAGAGTCTTTTCCAACAACACACTTCAAAAACCAGTGAGTCAGTTCTTCGCATGAGGTGGCCAAAGTATTGGAGTTTCAGCTTTAGCCTCAGTCCTTCCAATGAACACCCAGGACTGGTCTCCTTTAGGATGGACTGGTTGGATCTCCTTGCAGTCCAGGGGACTCTCAAGAGTCTTCTCCAACAACACACTTCAAAAACATCAATTCTTCTGCGCTCAGCTTTCTTTAGTCCAACTCTCGCATCCATACATGACTACTGGAAAAACGATAGCCTTGACTAGATGGACCTTTGTTGGCAAAGTAATGTCTCTGCTTTTGAATATGCTGTCTAGACTGGTCATAACTTTCCTTCCAAGGAGTAAGCGTCTTTTAATTTTATGGCTGCAGTCACCATCTGCAGTGATTTTGGGGCCCCTAAAATAAAGTCAGGCACTGTTTCCACTTTTCCCTATCTACTTGCCAGATTCCCCCAAAGCCTGCACCTTGCTCAAGGAGTGTGGCAAACTGAAAGGGCAGTGAAGCTGGAGGCTGAGAAATGTGTCTAAGCCCTGTCTTGACACTCACTGGTCGCTTGACCGTGGGAATGTCTGAAGCTGAGTCTTCTCATCTATAAGGAGTTGTGAGACTTGAATGTGGTTATAGATGTGAAAGCCCTTTTTAAGATATAAAGTACCAGGCAACTGCAAGATTTTATTGTGAAGGTACAGGTGTTTTATAAGTATTTCAGCAATGAATGGTAGAGAGCACAGAAGGTGAAGACAAGCCACCCCCACCCCGCACTTTCATCTCTGGAGAATCCACTTCTGTCACCATATTTTGACCTCTACATTCTGTGCTCTTTAGTAACACTATAGATGCATTAGCAGTAAAAGGAGAAAAAAGGGGGATAGCAAAACATTTTGATACAGTGTGGCTTTTAGGTAAACACGTATATGATATATTTCCTTTGATCAGAAGCAGTCTCTCAGGGAAAGCAGGCTCATGGGGAGCAGTGCAGAGAGCCCTAGCCCATCGAGATGGCATTGATTGTTTGATCATCCCTAGAAGTTTATTGTAAATGAAGCAGCACTTACGGTTCTGGGGTATTCCTGGAATTGCTGCTATAGTTAGAAGTGAGTTATTCTGTGTGGCAGGAGTGGCATATAGAAAAGCCATAATTCTGACTTGCTGACAGGAAAAAAAAAGCAGATTTTGTATTTATGTCATCTTTTTGGCTGGAATCCAGCAGCTTTGCATAGCATCTTGTGATGCCTTCATCAGAACAGTTTTCTGGGACTCGGCAAAGCAGGGGGCACTGGGAGCAACAGACACAGTCGTTGCCAAGGCTCTGGTGGGTGCAAAGCCCTCAGTGATGAGATTGAGAGGGAAGAAAGACACTTTCCCAGTGTTTGTGTGTGTGTTGGGTCTCTAGGAGGCTTCATGCTCACTGGGGTGGGCCTGTTTCAGGCCCATCAGAACTTCCTCCCCACACCTTCCACCCCTACCCTCGTGCCAGAGCAGTGCAGTTAGTTATGGGCTGGAATGCAGGCAGGGCCTGGGGCCCTTCAGTGGTAGTGATTTTTTTTTTTTTTAACAAAAGTTTTTTTTTTTTTTCTTTGAATTTTGTATTGGGGGGAGAAGGCAATGGCACCCCATCCAGTACTCTTGCCTGGAAAATCCCGTGGACGGTGGAGCCTGGTGGGCTGCAGTCCATGGGATCGCTACAAGTTGGACTGAGCAACTTCCCTTTCACTTTTCACTTTCATGCACTGGAGGAGGAAATGGCAACCCACTCCAGAATTCTTGCCTGGAGAATCCCAGGGACGGGGGAGCCTGGTGGGCTGCCGTCTATGGGGTTGCACAGAGTTGGACACGACTGAATCGACTTAGCAGTAGCAGCAGCAGCATAGGCGATTAACAAACAGTGTTGGGACAGTTTCAGGTGAACAGCAAAGGCACCCAGCACACATACACGTGTAACCATGGTCTCCCCACAAACTCCCCTCCCGTCCCGGCCACTGCATAACATGGAGTGGAGTTCCCTGTGCTATGCCCTGTCGGTTATCCATTTTAAACACAGCAGTGTGTACATGTCCATTCCAAATTCCCCAACTATCCCTTCCCCCGGCACCCATAAGTTAGAATGACAGTCCTTTCAGTGTCTGGAGGGAGTGGCCTGGAGTGAGATCAGTCTCCTAGATGAATGTTAGACTATGGAAAGTGCTAAGAAGCCAGAGAAGACAGTAGTGTTGGTGATGGGAGGGCGCTTAAAAGCAGTTTCTATGCCCCGTGGAAAGAACTGGGTCTTTAGCATTGGTCACATGTTTGACATCTGACACCTCCACTGATTGGCCTAAAACTTGTGCTTTTTATGAGAATGAAGTACACATGCCTGCTTCATGCATGAGATGTTGCAGATGCTTGGTATGTACTGGAGTTCCCTTTCCTTGACTGGAACTGCATTCATCAAGCTGTAATCAGTTTAACAGAAATTGCAAGCAAAGTAGGAATGCTTACTGCCTGCTGCACTCTGTGTTAGGTGCTTTATATGCATTAACTAAGTTAACTCTTAACAGCTTTAGGAGATAAATGCTCTTTTGTTTTTTATCCTTCCAATTACAGCTGAGAACACTGAGGTTTGAGATGTTAAGTAACTTGCCTAAGATTATAATAGCTAGTCAGTGGGGAAGGCAGGATTCAAACTGGGGTCCTTAGGACTCCAGCTCAGACTTTTAACTGCTCATCTGTGTCATCTGAGACTTATGAAATGGGGCTTTGGTTTGTAACCAGGCTTTTGCTCAGAATCTGTATTTATTTATTCTTTGTTCTTCTAAGCAACTTGACAGCCCACTTCAGTCCTCTGCCTTAAAGCCTGCATTGTATCACTTTAGCACTAACATCTTTCTGTAGCCTCACTTGACAAAGGCATTGTAGGAGCTTCAGGAAAATTTTTTTGAAAGATCTTTCTGATCTGTCGGACAAGATGCTTCTTCTCAGGTTCATGGATGGGTCAGATTAAAATGACTTCTCAAGGTCCACTTGCTAGATGCATATAGAGGCAATAAAACCACACCCTGAATTACAGTGATATTTCCATTGGGTAATGTTGCTTGCTTTGTTCCCTTCATCTTTCGTTGAGCCATTTAGCTTCTTCTTGATTCCCTAATACTATAAAGCATGGAACAAAAGGGACAGAAGCCCCTGCCCTCTTGGAGCTTGTACTGTCGCATCAGGCTTCCCCAGCAGCCTTAACACTGGTGCCTGCTGAGGTGGTTAACGTGTAAGATCTTCAGTTTTAACATTTCTTAATATATTAAGCAGCTAATTTCAGGACATCTTCTAAATTGTAAATTTTCCTTTTCAATTTTTCTGGATTTATATCTTAATTCATCAACATTTTATTTGTATTTTCTACTTCAGAAATCAAAAGCTTTGATAACTTTAAGGCATCCATAAAGTAACTCACTGTAGTTGTGTTGGTTTCTCTAGTAAAAATAAAAATATTTTAAGTCGTGTCATTGATTTTTTAAAAAAATTTATATTTTACTTTCATTTATTCCTTGTTTAATGACAAGCCTTTCTTTAAAAATTGTTTAAAAAAATTTCATATTGGAGTATATTTGATTAAGAGTGTGATTCAGTTGTATAGCAGAGTGATTCAGTTATACATATATATTTGTCATCGATTTTAACCACCATCCAATCTATTTATCATATGAACCTGGCCATGGCCTTTGGCCCAAGGCAGTCATATTCTTACCATCATATTTGTGAATATTAATATGATCTGTCTTCATGTCTATCATCTCCACTGTTCAAAATTTAGTTTTATGTTCTCTAATAGATACTTGTAGTTCAAAAGATGTCCTTGAAAATTTAACAGACTTTCTGTATCTTCAGACACTGATTTCTGGAATTTTGCTTCTTAAAAAATAGTTGTACTATCCCACTTATTGTAGCTAGTCCTGTTCAGACTCACAGAATCTAGTTTTGTTTCTGTTACTTTCCCCTCATTCACAAAGTATTAGATATTTATGTCTCTTGCAAAAGTCTTTTGTAAAAAAATAGAAATTGAGAATTTACAAAAGTTCCCTGTTTTTTTTTTCATGTGCAGTAGCATCTGCAAGATTGAACCACTAAAGTAATCCTTTATCATTGGAAGAAAGGCGTTTTCTTTCAAATTTTTTAAAATTTGTAGGTAGATTAGGGTGGAAGAATTCACTGATATCATCAAAGAGCCTTTGTTTACTCACTTTTATCCTTCCTATTTTCTGAGCTTCTTTGTATTCATTTGAGTTGGGAATGGAATCCAGTGGATCATGTTATTTTTAAAGGGTATTGAGTGATTCCTACTGGTCAGTTTTTCTAGCATTAAAGATTTACTTTTTGTATCTTGTAGCAAGAAACTTGAATTGATTTCTTGGAATTATCTAAAGTATTTATAATTGATCTTGCTCTTTTCTTGCTTGTTCTAAGAGTTAAGTAGCTAGAGCATATTGGTTAGTTTATTTGGAAGGGAATGTTAGTTGAATGAAGCCATTGGTCAAATGCTGTAGTACCAAAAGACACTTGTCATTCTAAATGAGTCATCATTTCATATGGGTCACCAGTCTTAGGTTTAAGTGCTTAGCATGCCTTTTAAGTGCTATATGGGTGTGTTTTAAGTTTTTATCTTTTGTTCTTACTGAATCAGCCTATAAAAATAGCATAGTAAATATTTATTGTCAAGAAATTCTATTGCTGATCTTGATTTCTCAAGAGTTTAAACTCTAGGCTAAACATCACAAATCGATACCATTTTGTTATCCTGTCCAGTTAATACTGAAGGTCAGCTTGAAAATAGGTACAATGTGATTTCAATATAGTGTTGCTTGTAGTAGAGAAAGAATAAGGGAAAAACGAAACCCTTTCTGATTATAGGTTTTGATAGAATCTTGGTGATTTAGTCTGATCCTCAATCTTCTATGAGGCCCAGAGCAACCTCATGATTCCCGTGTTCAAATAACATGTGACCAGATGGTGCATATTAAAATGCTTTGTAAGTTTTAAAAAGATTTACATGTTAGCCCTTCTGAAAGAGCCTGTGCCTGGTGGAACTTCAGGTCCCTTCCTGCTCTAAAAGGTTCTGAGTGTGTGTCCATTTTCTGGTTTGGGGCCAGCTTCTTATTGCTTTAAAGCATGGAGCCTGTCTTGTTGATTTCTGTTCATCTTTGGGAGCATGCTACAAGAAACAGGTAGCAAGGCCTGAGACATGCTCTGCTGTGAGCAGGTATGAATGGGTTAGTGCTGTTCTTTACTCACACACAAAAGGCATTTTGGAGGGTTTTCTCTGTTTATGCAGCTGGGGAGACAGACTGGCTCCTTCCCTCTATAGGGTCTTTGCACATGCTCTACCTTTACCCAAACTGGTGTCTCCCGACCTTGCATGATAGCTCTTCCATCTCAGCTCAGTGTTACTTCCCTCTTAAGTTCCATACTGGATCACATTCATCATTATATGCTCTTTTTCCTTCATAGCATTTTAAGTTCTTTATAATTACGTCTTTCTGTGCATCTTTGTTTGATTTTGTTAGTCCTATGGACTGTAAGCTCCACATGAGCAGTGACCATATTGCTCTTCTTCATTGCACCCTCTTTGATGTAGCTCAGCTTCTGGCATGAAGAAGTGCTCAAAAATAATTGTTGAATGAGTCTCCTAAATATGGGATTTGAATCCCTGCTTCTGAACCAAAGCAGGGTGTTAGCATGTAGCTCATTTCAGGTTTCTGTTTTGCTGCAGGGCAGGGTATCTATTTATCTAGTTAAGTCAATTGGTTATATAAAATTTTGAAGCCGAAAGTATAGTGTTTTGTTGTTTGAATTTTTAAAAAATTGTTCATGACGAAATAGCCAAGTCAAAGTCATCACATCAAAAGTTGTATCGTATCCTCTGCCTGGCCTCCTGTCATTGGTTTTGCCTTATACACTGCAGAAAGAGGGCTTCCTAGGTGGTACAGTGGTACAGAGTCTACCTGCCAATGCAGGAGACACAAGAGACTCGAATGTGAACTCTGGGTTGGGAAAATCCCCTGGAGTAGGAAATGGCAACCCACTCCAGTGTTCTTGCCGGAAAATTTTCATGGACAGAGGAGCCTGGCAAGCTGCAGTCCATGGGATCACAAAGAGTCTATGGGATTGCAAAGACACAACAGAGCAATGGAGCCTGCACTCATACTGCACCAAACCTTCTCAGAGAAGCCCTGTCTAGTATCAGTCACCGAATTAGCAATGGTCATAAAGGTGACATCATGCCACACCCACTGTTCTGATTTTAGGTTGCTTTTGTGTGTTCATTTGTGCTGTCTCCCACCTCAACTGTAAGGTCCTGTATGAACGCTGGCCTTGCAGCCTCAGAGGTAACTCATCTCCCTTTCCCCAGGCACCCCTCCACTTCTGCCATGTAATGCATGGGACTGCACTCTTCCTAAAGCTAGATTCTGCTTAAATGTGTGGAATGGCCAACAGAAAACTGAGACAATAATCTTTATTAATTTGGCAGCCATTTCAAATCATTAAGAGTGGTTGCTCCTTACTTGCAAAAATAGTTTAGTCTTACTCTTAAAAAGAGTTTGTAAGAAGCACCAAGGAAAATTGTTAAAACAATACAGAGCTGTGTGTGGTGGTGGTTTTGGTGGTTAGTGGTAAGAATGGGACCAGGCACTTTAATTCTACAGAACCAAGATGGTATTCTTGTTTAGTATGATTAAGGCTTTGAGGTGAGGTTGGGAAGTTGGGAGGGCCTTTATTTACTGCCTAAGTTTTCAAATAAAAATGACTCAAAAAATATTTCGTGAATTGAAAGCATCATTGGTCAGATTTGTTCTCAGGCCCTCCTCCTATCACCATACCATCTGCTGTTTCACCATTAAAATGAAGCCATGGGTAAACTGGATTGGGAGGAGGGTAATTCTAAAGGAAGTGGAAATGGGAAATACAAGTTTATGTCTTTGGGTATCCTAAACTGTTTTTCACAGCCTCAGGGGAGAGAGGTTGTTGACAGAAAAGGTCCATGGTCCCATTCACATGGAAGGGCACTCTGTGCCACGAAGCGAAAGGCCCTGCTTCTTCCTTGAAGCAGTGAGAATAATGTCTTGTTTGATTTTTATGCCCTAGGATGCCTCTCTATCCTGTGTCCTCATCAATGATTTCCCTCCCCCAGCTTGTTCCTCTGAAATGCTTTTTCCTGCCTGCTTTTGGTTTAGGCTGCTTCGAAAGTGTCCTCTTTTTTTCTGATGCAGTTACCTCTGCAGCTGATTTATTTATTTATCTTTGTTTTTAGCTCAGCTCTGAATGGGTTTTGGAAAGTAGAGAAGAAAATCCAGTCTACATTTTAGGGGACATTGGACAGCCGGATAAATGCAGGTATGTACATTTGCATATTAAAAGAAAGACAAAACAGAAAATAGTCTCTATAAAGAATAATGAAACTGATCTTAAACTTGTAGTACTACCTTACTATAGCCATTTATTTTTCCAAATTGTTATTTTAATTTCTCTTCATTCCAAATGTTGCATGTGCTACTTTGGAGATTTTTTTTTTAACTACAGGAGAATGGGAAGTATAAAGTCAAACTTCCCTCATAATTCCTCCTAGATGTTCACCACTGTTAGCAATTTGTTGTCTGTTTTTCCAGATTGTACATATGCAATACCAGAAGGGTCATAATGTACATACTATGCTTTTTTCATTTTGCAGTGTGTCACAGACATCTTTCAGCCATTGGTTCAAATAGGTTTATATCACCTTAACAGCCTCTTTTGAGGGAGGTCACCATTATCTTCATTACCTCCACCATAGTTTGACCCCGGGGACATAGCAGGAAGGGAACACAGCTCCACTCATCAACAGAAAATTGGATTAAAGATTTACTGAGCATGGCCCTGCCCATCAGAACAAGACCCAGTTCCCCCCTCAGTCTCTCCCATCAGGAAGCTTCCATAAGCCTCTTATCCTTCTCCATCAGAGGGCAGACAGAATGAAAACCACAATCACAGAAAACTAACCCATCTAATCACATGGACCACAGCCTTGTCTAACTTAATGAAACTATCATCCGTGCCATGTAGGGCCACCCAAGACATCCAAGGTCATGGTGGAGAGCTCTGACAAAATGTGGTCCACTGGAGAAGGGAACGGCAGACCACTTCAGTATTCTTGCCTTGTGAACCCCATGAACCGTATGAAAAGACAAAAAGATAGGACACTGAAAGGTGAACTCCCCAGGTCGGTAAGTGCCCAATATGCTCCTGGAGGAGAGTAGAGAAATAACTCCAGAAAGAATGAAGAGATGGAGCCAAAGCAAAAACAACACCCAGTTCTGGATATGACTGGTGATGGAAGCAAGGTCCAATGCTGTAAAGAGCAATATTGCATAAAACCTGGAATGTTAGGTCCATGAATCTAGGCAAATTGGAAGTGGTCAAACAGGAGATGGCAAGAGTGAACGTCAACATTTTAGGAATCAGCAAGCTAAAATGGACTGGAATGGGTGAATTTAACTCAGATGACCATTATATCTACTACTGTGGGCAAGAATCCCTTAGAAGAAATGGAATAGCCATCATAGTCAACAAGGGAGTCTGAAATGCAGTACTTGGATGCAATCTCAAAAACAACAGAATGATCTCTGTTCGTTTCCAAGGCAAACCATTCAATATCACGGTAATCCAAGCCTATGCCCCAACCAGTAATGCTGAAGAAGCTGAAGTTGAACAGTTCTGTGAAGACCTACAAGACCTTCTAGAATTAACATTCAAAAAAAGATGTCCTTTTCATTATAGGGGACTGGAATGCAAAAGTAGGAAGTCAAGAAACACCTAGAGTAACAGGCAAATTTGGCCTTGGAGTTCAGAATGAATCAGGGCAAAGGCTAACAGAGTTTTGCCAAGAGAACACACGGGTCATAGCAAATACCCTCTTCCAACAACACAAGAGAAGACTCTGCACATGGACATCACCAGATGGTCATCATTGAAATCAGATTGATTATATTCTTTGCAGCCAAAGATGGAGAAGTTCTATACAGTCAGCAAAAACAAGACCGGGAGCTGACAGTGGCTCAGATCATGAACTCCTGATTGCCAAATTCAGACTTAAATTGAAGAAAGTAGGGAAAACCATAGACCATTCAGGTATGACCTAAGTCATATCCCTTACAATTATACAGTGGAAGTGAGAAAGAGATTTAAGGGACTAGATCTGATAGAGTCCCTGATGAACTATGGAATGAGTTTCGTGACATTGTAAGAGACAGGGAGACAAGGAGACAGGGAGCAAGACCATCCCCAAGAAAAAGAAATGCAAAAAAGCAAAACAGCTGTCTGAGGAGGCCTTGCAGATAGCTGTGAAAAGAAGAGAAGCAAAAAGCAAAGGAGAAAAGGAAAGATATACCCATTTGAATGCAGAGTTCCAAAGAATAGTAAGGAGAAATAAGAAAGCCTTTCTCAGTGATCAGTTGAAAGAAATAGAGGAAAACAATAGAATGGGAAAGACTAGAGATCTGTTCAAGAAAATTAGAGATACCAAGGGAACATTTCATGCAAAGATGGGCTTAATAAAAGACAGAAATGGCATGGACCTAACAGAAGCAGAGATATTAAGAAGAGGTGGCAAGAATACACAGAAGAACTGTACAAAAAAAGATCTTCACGACCCAGTTAATCATGATGGTGTGATCACTCCCCTAGAGCCAGACATCCTGGAATGTGAAGTCAAGTGAGCCTTAGGAAGCATCACTACGAACAAAGCTAGTGTAGGTGATGGAATTCCAGTTGAGCTATTTCAAATCTCAAAAGATGATGCTGTGAAAGTGCTGTACTCCATATGTCAGCAAATTTGGAAAACTCAGCAGTGGCCACAGGACTGGAAAAGGTCAGTTTTCATTTCAATTCCAAAGAAAGGCAATGCCAAAGAATGCTCAAACTACCGCACAATTGCGCTCATCTCACATGATAGTAAAGTAATGCTCAAAATTCTCCAAGCCAGGCTTCAGCAATACATGAACCATGAACTTCCTGATGTTCAAGCTGGTTTTAGAAAAGGCAGAGGAACCAGAGGTCAAATTGCCAACATCCGCTGGATCATCAAAAAAGGAAGAGAGTTCCAGAAAAACATCTATTTCTGCTTTATTGACTATGCCAAAGCCTTTGACTGTGTGGATCACAACAAACTGTAGAAAATTCTGAAAGAGATGGGAATACCAGACCACCTGACCTGCTCTTGAGAAACCTATATGCAGGGCAGGAAGCAACAGTTAGAACTGGACATGGAACAACAGACTGGTTCCAAATAGGAAAAGGAGTATGCCAAGGATGTATATTGTCACCCTGCTTATTTAACTTAAATGCAGAGTACATCATGAGAAACACAGGGCTGGATGAAGCACAAGGTGGAATCAAGATTGCTGGGAGAAATATCAATAACCTCAGATATGCAAATGACACCACCCTTATGGCAGAAAGTGAAGGGGAACTAAAGAGCCTCTTGATGAAAGTGAAAGAAGAGAGTGAAAAGTTGGCTTAAAGCTCAACATTCAGAAAAGGAAGATCATGGCATCTGGTCCCATCACTTCATGGCAAATAGATGGATAAACAGTGGCAGACTTTATTTTTTGGGGCTCCAAAATCACTGCAGATGGTGACTGCAGCCATGAAATTAAAAGACGCTTAACTCCTTGGGAGGAAAGTTATGATCAACCTAGACAGCATATTAAAAGCAGAGACATTACTTTGCCAACAAAAGTCTACCTAGTTAAGGCTATGGTTTTTCTAGTAGTCATGTATGGATGTGAGAGTTGGACTATAAAGAAAGCTGAGCGCCGAAGAATTGATGCTTTTGAACTGTGGTATTGGAGAAGACTCTTGAGAGTCCCTTGGACTGCACGGAGATCCAACCAGTCCATCCTAACGGAGATCAGTCCTGAATATTCATTGGAAGGACTGATGTTGAAGCTGAAACTGCAATACTTTGGCCACCTGATGTGAAGAGCTGACTCATTTGAAATGACCCTGATGCTGGGAAAGATTGAAGGCGGGAGGAGAAGGGGATGACAGATGATGAGATGGTTGGATGGCATCACCGACTCAGTGGACATGAGTTTGAGTAAATTCCCTGAGTTGGTGATGAACAGAGAGGCCTGGCGTGCTGCAGTCCATGGGGTCGAAAGAGTCAGACACAACTGAGTGACTGAACTGACCTGAACTGAACAGCCTCATAGTATTCCTTTGTGATGATACTCTTAATTTTGTTTACTGAGCCCTCTCCTGTTGGACATTGTATTTTCTTTTTCTATTTCAGATGGTCCCACATCTTCTACATATATAATTATGAATTGCCTGATTATATTTTTACGGTAAAAGGGTATAACACCATCTTTGAATGCTTCCCCTGCTTTGTTCAGAGTCTTAAAGAGAAAGGTTTTTTTTATGTTATGAAGCAGCCTTGAGCTACTGTTTTTTCATCTCTTATTTTTCATTGGAGGGTAGAGTTGGAAGCCCAGTGCTGGGTTTTAAAACCTTCTTTGATAGTTGATCTGAACCTTAAGATGAGTACGAGCTTATCTTTCTGCCTGGTCTTTGAAAAAATTTGATCTTCAGATTTACTTTGGTGATTAAACAAGTAAAACCAAATGCCTCTTAATTTGTGGCATTGAGGAGTATCTGGTTTGTGTCCTTCCTGTAAGTATCTCTTCACCAGGGCAGCTAACAGACTAAGCACAGGAATTTGACGAGAAGAATTGCCAGTGGCCCTCCTTCTGTAACTTGTTTTGGGCCATTCTGCAGGCTCTGTACTAGGCACTGGTGGTACAGAGATGGGCGACATGGACCTTGTCCTTAAGGACCTCAGAGCACGTGGGAGTGAGAGAGAGACAGACATTTGAATAAGAGGATAGTAATTCAGTGTGCTCAGTGCAGTGTGGTGAGTTTGAGAGAGGGCATCTAACTCAGGAGATGGGGAGGTGGGATGGAGGTTCAGTGGAGGCCTCCTGCAGGAGGTAATATCCAAGCTGAGTTCTAAAGAAAATTGAAGTTTGCCATGAAAGGGATAAGGTGCGAAGGTACTCCTGGTGGAGGATCAGCCTGAGCAAAGGCAGGAAAATGAGAAAAATTACATTGGTTGTGGGTGGACTAGGGGGTAGGTAATAGGAAGATGGCAGCTTTGTGGATTTCAAGCCTGAAGTAAGAGACTGAGGGTGATGTGAGATGAGTCCTGTGAAGCTAGCTGGCCAGGTGAGGGAAGGCCCCTATAGGAGCTTAGAGTTGGTCTCTAGATTAATGGGGAGTCTTTAGAGGGTCTGATGTGTGCTTTGGGGGCAAAGTGAAGGTTGGCTTGGTAGGCAGGAGGAAAGTAGGAACCTGGGGTCAGAGAAGTTAGTTTGAGGCCTTTGGTGTTGGGGTGAGGGGGAGAAAGAACACATAAGGCTTTCTCTAGTTTCCCCCTCTTTTCTCTCTGCATCCAAGGTTAAGTTGCTGAGGTTGGCTCTTTGATTCTAGTTTCTGTCCCCACTAAGGGGCCTCAGGTGAGTAACTTATTTGCAAACTTCTCACCCGTGGGTTCTGACCTTTGAAAGCAAGGCTTCTGGCTCACATTCTGGTGCCACAGAGTGCAGCCCATTGACCTCCCCGTCTGTGGGGTGAAGGGGCCTGGCTGCACTCATTAATTCTCATGACCTGTCCATGTAGTTTATGAACACGAGTCCGTAGTCCTTTTGTGTGTACTGTCTCAGAGCCAGCCCCGAGGTAGATTCTAGGGGCACGAAGATAAGTAAGGATAGTTAATGCCCTCACTGAGCTTGTCATTTACTGGGAGATAGACATAAAATTAAAAGGCAGTATAATTTGTGCCAGTAGGTCTAGTGGTAGCAGGAATATTAGTAACATTAACATCAGTGGTTCCAGAATGAGACACATTTTTCAGCTGTAACTTATGTGGAAATAGAGAATATAAATTTAGGTCATGTCTAAATCACTCTGATTTTTGAGAATATGGTATTACAATAATTTATTCATTAGAGTGCATAATTGATTACCTTCCATGGTTGCTCCTGCTGTAAGCTCCCATGCATTTGATTTTCATGGAGGGAAGGAGCAGGAGGGAGGTCCTTATCTAATACCATATCTTTCTACTTGCTTCCCTTCAAAACACTCTTTGACCAACTTTTAGCACCTAGAATGACCATGTAATCTCATTTTCCTTCCACTCCAGTATCTAAATATAAAAGAGGACTGCAGTGCCATGGCTTTCTGTGCTAAAATGAGGAGCTCCAAGAAGGCAGAGATGAATCTGGAGGCCCCTGAGCCGGGGGTGGAGGTGCTCTTCTACCTGTCGGATAGGGAGCCTCTCCGGCTGGGCGGTGGAGAGTACACGGCGGAGGAGCTGTGCATTCGGGCGGCGCAGGAGTGCTGTGAGTACCAGCAGCTGCCCAGGGCCCTAGCAGGGCCTGGTCTCTGCCCCTGGCAGCTCCACTGGGGGAAAGAGGAGTGGGCTCGGGGGCTCAGCTGTTCTGCCCAGCCTCAATCACTGACTGACATTCAACCTTATGCCGGTGGATTAATTCTGAGAATTTCACTTTTTACTGTCTTCACTGCAACGTGACTTATTCCTTCTCTGTCACTAATGGGGTCTGAGAAAATGATGCTTAGTTTTCTAATTTCCCCTGTATCTGTGAAATTGGAATAATGTCAGCACTAAATGAATAAAGCACAAAGCTACAAGCTCAGTAAGTACCATCTCTCAGTATGTTAATAATTTAAAACTTCTGAAAAATGTCATCTGTCCTTATGCTGCCATGGCCTGCCTCTTTTGTGCCTGACACCCACCTCCCTGCCCCAGCAATATCGTGATGCTAAATTGAAGTGAGAAGTTAAGTGTCACTTTGTGGCTTTGTCAGCTTGCCAAGTTGTGAAAAGGAAGGACAGTGAAGCTGTGAACAACACAATCCTTTTTTATATATATATATATATATATATTTTTTTTTTTTTTTTTTAAGTGAGACTTGTCTTACTAAAGTTAGCCCATTGCCCTCAGAAGGTGGGAAGCCAAACTAACAAAATAAAGCCCTTTTCGTTATCCTTTAAACTTGGGGTCATTGGCAGTTTTTGCCTACCTGCTTTTAAATGACAGGTGAAGTTAATTGATAGAAACTGAAAGGTCTAATCCACTTGGAGCTTGGTGATGGTTGTACAGCTTTGTAAATATATGAAAATTCATTGAATTATACACTTAAAATGGGTGAACTTTTTGGTATGCAAATTTCAGTAAAGCTGTTTTTAAAAAATCAACTCATTTCATCATGGTGGATTCACTAACTATGATGGCAGGTAGCCTGATCCGTTGCTTTACTTACATCATCTTTATTCCTCAGAGCAACTCTGAGGATTATTACAGTGGGGGTAGCGGGGGGATTGTATGGCTGTTGCCAGAATAAGCTACCTTGTCTCAGAGCCAGCCCTGAGTTAGGTTTGTCTAGAAAACCCATTTTCTTTCTGATCTGTCTTTCTGCTTAAAATTCTTTAAATACCAGAGTTCAAATAAAAGGGGAGAGGTTGGTGTGACAGCAGCTTTAAAAGTATTTGTAATTATTAATAGCCAAACAACTAGATGTAGATTGGTGGTTCTAAGACATTTTTAAAAACATTTTTCCCCCTTTCTCTTAAGATTTGGTTTATGGTGTTTATTCTCTTAGCCAAGTGTCTTGCCATTAGCATAGCAGCTTTAAACCTTAGTTTGTTAGCAAGGATCGTTTGTGCAGAATTGTCAGGCTGCAGTTAGTGAGAGGTTGAGGAATTGCTGTTACAAGAGGTAAGAGGGAGAGCCTGTGAATCTGAAGACAGACTCAGCCCCTATATCCCGTTACTCTGAGCTCAGGGTCAGTTTGGGGCATCAGTTTTTAAGCCCAGTCTGTAGAGGATGCGGAGAAGGCGATGGCACCCCACTCCAGTAGTCTTGCCTGGAAAATCCCATGGACGGAGGAGCCTGGTGGGCTGCAGTCCAGGGGGTCACTAAGAGTCGGATACGACTGAGCGACTTCACTTTCACTTTTCACTTTCATGCATTGGAGAAGGAAATGGCAACCCACTCCAGTGTTCTTGCCTGGAGAATCCCAGGGATGGGGGAGCCTGGTGGGCTGTCGTCTATGGGGTCGCACAGACTCGGACACGACTGAAGTGACTTAGTAGCTGAAGAGGATGATTATTAGCTTTTGTAACCAACTCAGGGGATTGTTGCAGAAATTAATATATGAATATGAAATACCACAGATTCTTGTAGCTTTTATTATTATTATGGTACATGATGTTTTGGGGGCAGTATTCTCATTTTTTACCAATATGCTGCTGCCGCTAAGTCGCTTTAGTTGTGTCCAACTCTATGCAACCCCATAGACGGCAGCCCACCAGGCTCCCCCGTCCCTGGGATTCTCCAGGCAAGAACACTGGAGTGGGTTGCCATTTCCTTCTCCAATGCATGAAAGTGAAAAGTGAAAGTGAAGTCGCTCAGTCGCGTCCGACCCTCAGCGACCCCATGGACTGCAGCCTTCCAGGCTCCTCCGTCCATGGGATTTTCCAGGCAAGAGTACTGGAGTAGGGTGCCATTGCCGTCTCCGTTTTACCAATATAGATAGGATAGAGTTTTGTTCTTTTATCTCTCATGATTTTACCTCCCTCGGTAGCTCTATCTGGATTTGAATGCCAGTCTTGCATTTTACTAGTTAAACAACCTTGAATCAGACTAAATCTCAGAGTTTCTTTGTAAAATGGCAGAAATAATACTTAACCACAAGAGGTATTAGGAGAATTAAAAGGTAGTAGATGTAGAGTATGCTAGCCTGATGCCTGATACTAAGTCCGCAGTAAATGTTGGTACTATGTAGGTATCTTTGATCTTCTTTTTTTAAGTAGTGATATTGTCTGAATCAGACCTGGGATAGAATTGTAGACTTACCTGTTTGATTACAGATAAATTATGCTTCAAATACGTGTTTCATATTCAAATATGGATATCTATAAAGAAAAGCTGGGTTTCCAGAGCAGTCCACAGAAGCCAGTTTATGAATGAAAATCCATTGTTTACCTGAAATATAGTCCTAGTAATACTGGATCCAAAAGCCATTTACCATAGTTTCCAATGGAAAATGCTCTTTGAAGTTTAGCTCTATCTTCTCTGCTACATGGAGTAGTGTGACTCTGAAGAAGTAACTCCCAAATAACTTGAGAAACAGAAGTTGAGGTATTCAGCAGAAGCATGAAGAAGCCAAGAAACCTGTAACTACTTAGTGTATGCATAGGAGAGAGTCCCTGCCTAGCTGGGCAGGGTCCGTGGGGGCCCCCGTCAGTGTCCATCTCTCTCCACGCATCTGCGTTGGGAATCAAGTGCCAGCTACCTCATGTCCCCCCCGCCCTCCTTTTTTTTGTTTGCCATACAAGTTCATTGTATCTTTGTTTGAGGCCTGACCACACATGAAAATATCAACAATAATTGATTATTTGTAATCATTCTCCTACCTTCTCCCACACTTTTAGATTACAGGTGTGTGTAATTTTAATCATGGGCTCAGAAGTTGAGTGGAAAGGTACTTTCCTGGCTTCATCATCTCCCTAATCTCTTCTAACATCCTTGCATCAAAGGAGGTATTTAGTTGAATAGGGAGGCAAGGCCACCTGTGGTCAACAGTTATGCTCTTGCTAGTTGGCTACTAGTAAAAAATACTTCAATAACTATATAGAGTACTTTTTTAGTGTATAATGGTAATAGATTTTAATCACTTTGGTTATTTATTCCAACACACAATTCACACACTACTGCCAGGAACGTATTTGCATGTTTAATGTGTAATCAGAGTATGTTAGAACTGCTTAAACACAGTTTAGGAGTGTAGGAGATAGATCAAGGATTTCTCAAATTCTAAGAGTGCTTCTCACTGTGATTAGCAAGGTGGAAAACAGGTGGAGTCTGGGACTCTCTCAGATGGCCTTTTTTTCTTTGAAGCAGAATTTGGTAAGACTGTCACAGACACTGTAATGAGAAATACTATTAGACTTTTATTTTTAAATGGTTTTTTACCTGGTTTGCCAGGCGCTATAGTCAATATTCCTGGGGAGCCATAATTTTTTATTATTATGTTTAAAACTGCCTGATTGTGCATGGTTCAAGTTGTATTTAGCTCTAAGAGGATGCAAATATGACCTGGATTCTTTTTGAATGAGAGAATTGCTGGTCTTTGCATATGTGGTGCTTTGGAAAAAGATGGCCAGATCTCTCTGTCTTTAATGGATCTCTCTGATCCATTCTTTACTTTTCCCCAGGTATCTCTCCTCTGTGTCACAACCTCTTTGCCCTGTATGACGAGAACACCAAGCTCTGGTATGCTCCGAATCGCACCGTCACCGTCGACGACAAAACGTCACTCCGGCTTCACTACCGGATGAGGTATGGTGCCTGCCCGTCTCCCTTGTGCAGTGGCGCCCGGCGGTTAGCCTGGAGGCCTGAGTCACTTACCAAGAGGCAGTGTAGTCATTTTTGTAATCTGTAAGTTTTGTATTTGCTTGCTGTGAGAAAAGACTTCTTCAGTATTTGGAAAACAATTCAAGATGAGTTTGATCACCTTCCTCTGCTGCATTTTAGAAAAGAAATCATTAAAAAGCAGAGGGTATTTTGAATAGAATTAGTACCTTACAGCAGAGTTTTTCATTCAGCGAATTATGGTTATGAGTTTAATTTAGGGAGTTATGACCAGAAATTTTTTTAGAGAGAGAGACGGATGAGAATAGATAATATCAGCATATATACATAACCTAAGAATATTGTTTTTATTTTTATTTATTTATTTATTTTTTAAGAATGTTGTTTTTAGATCTGTAGTTTGAGATTAATCTGTATGTTCTAGGTCATGGTATAATAAAATGTTTCTTAATATATAATCCGTATGTATTAGCTCGTTGTATAATAAGATGTTTCTTACTAGAGAGCTTGAGAAACACTGCTAAAGTGGAAACCTAGAAATCCTAGCTTGGTTTTGTTCTAAAGAGGTAGGTGTTTCAACCCACTGCCTGAGGACTTTGGTCTAGTGGGGCTATAATTTTTCTTCTAGTGAATATTTTATCTTTCCTCCCATATTGTAGACTTTGTGAAGTATCACATAGTCTCCTAAGGTGGCATAGTCAGTACTTCATCACTATAATCTCTTGAGTTTATAAGCATGTTTGATCTGTATGTTGAATTGGAAGTATGTTTATGAGATACTAGTTAACCACAAGCTTCCCTTTAGCTCAGTCAGTAAAGAATCTACCTGCAATGCAGGAGACCCAGGTTCGATTCCTGGGTTGGGAAAATTATCTGGAGAAGGAAATGGCAACCCACTCCAGTATGCTTGCTTGGAGAATCCCATGGACAGAGGAACCTGGAGGGCTGTAGTCCATGGGGTCACAAGAATCAGACACAAGTTAGCAACTAAACCACTTATCACCAGTTAACCATAGGTTCACAATGTATTTAGCAGAGATGCTAATAAATAGGGTGAATCCTTTTTGAAAAGAATCTTAACATACCTAGAGGGGATTAAGTCAGTGAGTTGGCTCAGGTGCTACTGGAATGCAGGGTCATGTAGAACAGCCTGGGGATCTCAGAGGCTCTCCACAGTACCTTTACTGCTATTTCCATTGATGGGTCAGTAGAGTTATTACCATTCTGCAGTGGCTGGGTGTTTTTCTCAGCGGAAGCTGAACCAGATGTATGTTCTTTGATAAGCATCCTGGGCTGACTTTTCTCCTCCCTCCTCACTCACCCTCGGTCTGACCTTGAGAGGTGTGTGTCATGAGAGATTTCATGCCCCAGGTTTAGGGAAATGTTCGTCCCACCCAGCTGAGCCTTCTGGCTAAATTTGGATTTATTTTTCAGAGTGTAATCCTGTTTCTGTGGCCTGGCGGTTGGCTCTGCAACCCAACATTGAAGCATGTATTTGTAGCTCGGAGTCTGGGAAGGAGGCTTGTCACTCAGTTCTAGTTCTTTCCCTCTAGGTTTTTAGACTCAGATTCTAGAATGATAGAATATGGGACTTGGAAGGGACTTGAGTTTGCCTGATTCAGCTCTTCCTGTTTTTTAGGGGGAAACTGATGTCCAAAAAAGACAAGTGAGTTACTCAAAGTTACATACATAATGACTCGTCTTGTTAGCACTAGAATCCTCTTGGTTGGTCATGTGAATGCCTCATGATGAAAAGCTGTCTTTCACAGCTCCCCATTTCTGTTGGGAATTCCCAGGTGGTACTAGTGGTAAAGACACCCACCCCAACCCCCATCGCCAGTGCAGGCAATGTAAGAGACCCAGGTTTGATCCCTGGGTTGAGAAGATTCCCTGGAGAATGAAATGGCAACCCGCTCCAGTATTCATGCCTGGAGAATCCCATGGACAGAGGAATCTTGTGGGCAACAGACCATGGGGTCTCACAGAGTTGGATACACACACACACGTTCCCGTTAGCTGCCAGGAAGTTCACGGCTGCCTCAATTTCGGCAGCTTGACTTTGTACCTGACATTGCGCTTCAACAGGATATTGCCTTGTTACCACAAACTCTTTGAACTTGGAAAGATCCCACCCTAAGCTAAGACATTTGCATTACAACAAACTATATAATTTTGAAACCTCATCATCTCACCACTAAAGAAGGTGTAATATGAAAATAAATGTTGGTGACTATTTCAGTGGAATCCCAGCTCTATTTGGGGCAGTATTTTTGTATTTTAATTATAGTTTTCTGCTTTCAGATAATTTTTTAGCTATCGTTTTATGATTTAGCTTAATATAAGACAAACATATTCTTTATTCCTTTTAAGAAAATCTAAATGAATTTCACTATCCATTAGTCAGATTCTATAGAAACCTAAAGAGAATTTGTTGTATATAATATCTGTACATAAGCTTAGACTATGTAATCATCTGTAGTATAATTTTCTCAAAAACTTACAAGGAAGGCATATCTCTCATTGATGGGTCTATCTGTCTGATGATCCCTTCCTCCCTCCTTCCTTCCTGCAGTATTCTTCCACATCATTCTGCAAAGGAATATAGTCCATTATCATACTACATTTATTTAGGTCATCCTTAATTTTTTTCCATTAGCATGTTGTAATATCAGGAATTGGTGGCCCAGGTTTAATAATTAATTATGAAAGGAGTGTACAATTTCTATCTTGAGGGTACTTACTGGTTTAGTCTTAATAGTGATTAAGTAGGTGTTGATTTTTTTTTTTCCTTGAAACATTTCCGTTGTTACACTTATTATATGTTTTTCTTGAAGTACAGTGAATTTGTAATTTGTTTCATATGCATAGCGTAATGATTCGATCTATTTTTTAAAAGATTTACTTATTTTACTTTCTGGTTGTGGTGGGTCTGTGTTGCTGCATGCAGGCTTTCTCTAGCGGTGAGTGGGGGTCTACTCTTTGTTGTGGTGTGCGGGCTTCACGCTGCAGTGGCTGCTCTCATTGTGCAGTGCTGGCTCTAGTCACTCGGGCTTCAGTAGTTGCGGCCTGAGCCCTCAGTAGTTGAGGCTCCTGGGCTCTTAGAGCAAAGGCCCAATACTTGTGGCTCACAGGCTTAGTTGCTCCATGGCATGTAGAATCTTCCAGATCAGGGATTGAACTGGTGTCCCTTGCATTGCAAGGTGGAGTCTTAACCATTGGACCACTGGGGAAGCCCTGTGATTCAGTATTTTTTATTTAATTTTATTTAAAGTTATTACAAAATAATGGCTATATTGCCCTGTGCCACATAATATATCCTTGTTACTTATGGAAGATGTTGATTTTGGCAGTCACTAATCTAAAGGTTTTTTTCATTTTAGTGTCTTGTTAAATAGAGAGCTATCAGTCTCTAACTATAGGCAATTTCCAGAGAGCCAGCCTTGTTTTAGGCTCCCTTCAGCCTTTCTGTAGTGAAGACGTTGTACGTTGCCTTATCTTGTTGAACATCTTACCAAAAGGATTCCAAGGCAAGGCTGGTCTCACAGCACTCAAAGACGGCAACCTTGGAAAATGTCCTCGTTCAGTCCCAAGGTGGTATGCTGGGTGCGTGGCTCTTTATCATAGAAATTCAGCGGGGATGTGGGAAATCCATAGTTCCTACTGGTTCAGGGAAAATCTGTCATCAATTCTGCTGTTTCAGACAGCTTCCTCTACCCTTGACATCCCTTTACCTCATTATCCCAAGTAATCTTCCATGCGTGCTGCATGCTAAGTCTCTTCAAAGAGTCATGTCCGACTCTTTGCTACCCCATGGACTGGGGCCCACGAGGCTCCACATGAGAATACTGGAGTTGGTTGCCATATCCTCCTCCAGGGATCTTCCCGACACAGGAATCGAACCCTCATCTCTTAATGTCTCCTGCATTGGCAGGCAGGTTCTTTACCACTGGCGCCACCTGGGGAGCCCAGAAGTGGAAATGTTAGTTGTTCACTTGTGTCTAACTCTTTGCAACCCCGTGGACTATAGCCTGCTAGGATCCTCGGTCCATGGGAGTTTGCAGGCAAGAATACTAGAGTGGGTTGCCATTTCCTTTTCCAGGGGATCTTCCCAACCCAGGGATTACACCCGCATGTCCTGCACTGGCAGGTGGATTCTTTCCCACTGCACCACCTGGGAATCGTATCTCTTTGTGAGAGGCCTGCTTTGAGCCTTTGTGTATGGAGAGCTTGGCACATAAATAGCACTTGGAAGCTCTAAGTTACTGTCTTCATCATCCTATTTAGACCTCTCACCTGTCTCCTCCCAGGCAGGACCACCCAGAACTTATAGTAGATCATTAGCTTGTTGTATGAATGATGAGAATGCTCCATTTTGGATTTCCCTCAGTGGTCCGAGGAGTCCGCCACGGCCTTGTCCCTCTTTTTCTGTCCCAGCTTCAGATTTCCTGCTTAGCCGCTGGGGCTGGTTCACCTCTACTGTCTGTCTGCCCAGGGCAGCCAGTCCTAGAGGAGTCCTCCTGGCCTGTGCTCTGTTCTGCCCTTGAAGAGCAGGCTTCTCAGCCTGGGGGCAGCATGGATGCCAGCTTCTTGGGCAGCTGAGAGCTACAGGCTTCTGCTTTCACGTGGGAGGGTATAGATGGGGACAGTCTTGTAGCTGCAGTTATGCTGCATGTGGACTCTGTAGATATATGGCTTTTTTCTGCCTGAGAGAGAGATGCCAAAGGCCACAGTCAAGTTATTAGTCACTTCGGTAAGTTACATAAAAGACGGGTTATAGAGAATCACTGGAAAGTTGTAAAATGTTGATTTTACCTTTAAAGTAACTTCTTACCCATCCTTCCCATTTTAATGACTACTTCTTGAATTAGGTCATTCATTTGCTGTTCATACATCCAACAAGCGTGTATTAAGCACCTGTTCTGTGCCAGGCGCTGTGGATTTAGTGATGAGCAGGACGGCTGAGGCCTCTGCCCCACGAAGCTCACGGCGTTGCCCAGGTGGTTGCCGCGGGAACCTGTTGTCTCTCGGCCTCTCTCGTTTCAGTCCATCTTCCAGGCAGATCCTGCCTCTCGTTGGTTTGGCTCACGGTCTTGCCTCTGCCTTCTGTGCCTGGTCTAGACTCCATAGCCTGCCTGGTGTTTGTTTAGTCTAGTCCCAACGCCCTTCCCAACCCTTTACCCTTCCCTGCCACTGCCCCAGCAGTGGGGGCAGCTTCTCCCTCCTTGGTCCTCCATTGAATCTTACTCGAGACTCTCATGTTTAAGAAAAACTTAGCTATGAGGCACAGTGCCTAGGGTTCACAGTGTTGTTAGGTCCCCACAGAAGTGTTTTAATTTCATTTAAGTTAAGAAAAAAAGAAATCCAACCTGGATTATATTCAACTTTATACCACCACAGTTGTTATATTTATATTTACCTGTAATATTTTTGTTATGGAGGAAAGGAAAGCTGTGTGAGGTCCATGGAAGTCACCGTGTAGCCCTGTCTGTGAGATGTGCCCTCTGGTCTGTTGCTTTGACATTACTGTTGAATTTGCCTGATTGCCTCTAGACAGGGGATTCACAGCAGGCAGGGGCTGTGCCTGAGAACCGCTGGCCTTCCAGAGCCTGGCCAGGTCCTGCATACCCCACATTCTGCCAGGATAGCTCTCTGACAGGTGCATGGGTTCAATGGCAACTCCTTTTGAGGAGTAGATTTTATTTGTTCCTTCCTCATGCTATCATGGTTTATCCTCAGCACATGGGCATGTCAAGGGAGAGAGACCCAGGGACCTGCTGAGTCTGTAACTTAAAGCTGTCCTGGATCAGTTTGGCTTACTCACCTTCATACCTTCCAGAATCCCTGGTGTTTCTGTTATAGGTGGCAGAGAAAAGAAGTAGTGGAGAAAACATGCTCTTGATCTTAGGTCACCTACTCTCTTGGAACCTCAGTTTTCCTCCTCTATAAAATGGAAGTGGTGAAACATAACTTGTACAATTACTGTAACCATTAAGTAGCATATATAAAGTGTTCATTAGGTCAGGGTACTGCAGCTGATGCTTGAAATAGTGTGCATGTATTTCTTCTGTTTTAAAACTTTGTTCATTGTAAGATAAAGTATCAGTAACAGCAATCTGAAAAATAGGAAACACTGCTATATTAACTGTATGTCTTAACTGTGTGATGAAGCTAGATTTCAGAAATATTAAACTGAATGAAATAGGTCTTGGGTTCAAGGTAGGCTGGCATCATAAAGGTGGAGCAAGTGGCTGGGCCAACTTCTAGTTCTAGTCAGCAGTGTTTTCCTGTTTAGGAAGACATAGTGGAAAGTCAGAGGTGCTATCTCCGTGATCTTAAGGAAGTCACCTTATCTCCTTGAGTCATAGGCGAGGTTCCAGCAGGACGCTCTTCACAGAGTGCAGTAAGAATGAAAGAAAAGGACCTTATAAACAGTGAAGTGCTTACCCAGATGAAAGGTCTGTCTGTTTGCTTACTTCTCAGGGAAGTTTAGCCTGCGGCACTGATCACCCTGGGTAGAACCAGGACTCCCCTCCCATGCATGCCAGGGTCCTCTTTCCCATGATTAACCGTCATCTTCCTGCCTTTCAGGTTCTATTTCACCAACTGGCATGGGACCAACGACAATGAACAATCAGTATGGCGACATTCTCCAAAGAAGCAGAAAAACGGCTACGAGAAAAAAAAAGTTCCAGATGCAACACCTCTCCTTGACGCCAGCTCGCTGGAGTATCTGTTTGCTCAGGTAAGACGTTTGGGCCCAGGGAAGCCTGGAGTTCGTGGAGTGGGTAAGACATGGCAGGGGTCAGATTCCCTGGTGCAGCCGACCGTGGTGGCCGCTTAGATGCTTTATGACCTGTTCCGTGGGTCGTTCTCGCCAGCCTGGACTTGCTCCCGGTGAGGGGAAGGGAAGGCAGTTCAGCATCCAGTGGGGGCTGGTTATCCACTTGTGGGCCTTTCCCCATCCCTTGTTCCCCCAACCCCATTCAATTCCTCTCTGTGGTGCCTCTGCACCGAGAGCAGAGGGGAGCTCTAAGTGAGGGATGGTATCATTGAGCAGGGTTGGTCATGAAGGTGCTTCTCAGCAGTCACAGAGGGCAAGGAGGTGGCTGCTCTGAGTCATAGCGGTGGTGAGTGGAATGGTTAGACACTAGAGAAAAGCCAGAAAGTGAAGTTCAAGTCACCCGAATTATATTAACTTGAGATAACTAGCATTTTTATTTGTGTGCTTCCTGATTTTATCATTGGAGAAAGCAATGGCACCCCACTCCAGTACTCTTGCCTGGAGAATCCCATGGACGGAGGAGCCTGGTAGGCTGCAGATACGTACCATGCACTCGTAGTATCTGAAAATATCTTATTCGGAGTGTCTGTGTACTTCTTGCTAAGCTGCTGCAGATACTGTGGTGAGCAAGACAGACATGGTCTCTGCAAGCCCCAGATATTTAATTGAATTGGACAAACAAAACAAGCAGATAAAATGATACATAGATAATACACAAGGAATTGTGAAAAGTTCTATGAACGAAAAAGCTTTTGTTGTAAGGAATGTGGGGAGGGAGGTTTGAATGGGGAGAGCTAATTTAAATAGTATAATCAGAGGTCTCTCCAAAGAGGTGGCATTTGTACTGAACTTTGAAGAATAAAAAAGTGTCTGCATTTCTCAGGGAGCAGTAGGGAAAGTATTTCTTTGGAGAGGAGCAAAGTTTTTCAAAGGCAGCACTGTTGACACTTGGGGCTGGATGATTCTCTGCTGTAAGGCGCTGGGCACTGTGGAATATTTACGTGCACCCCTGGCCTCCCTGCTCCTTGGGTGCCAAGTAGCATCATCGTTGTGGCAGTAGAGTTGGAGGGAAATGGATGGATCTGCGATTAATTTTGGAGGTGGACTTGATGTGACTTGCTGTGAAGTTGGATGTGAAAGGTTGAGGGTGGAAGCATCGAAGATGATTTTGAGATTTGTATTTTGGGCAGTGTCTGACAGATAATGGAGTGATTCCCTGCATAGGAAAGAGTGGATGCAGCAGGTTGGAAAAGGGGGGATGGAAACAAGGAGCTCTCTTTCAGAGATACCTGTGAGATATGCAAGTGGAGATTCCTGGTAGGAAGTTGAGTATGATACTGGAATCCAGAGGAAAAGCCAGCCTTCATTTAACTAACCATTGTTTCTAAACGTTTTTGGTTTTTTGTCCCCCTGTTACACTATCACTGTTACAAAACAGCCTCAAATATATTTCTGAATATGTGTTCTCCTTATTATTTCCTTAGGATGTAGTGTTTCACATTTGGGTTTTGTGTCACAGTCGTCATCTGCTATACAGCTTTAGTTATTGATTGCACTTTCCATAACATATCTGAGGAGTGGCCTCAGAGACTGCAGAGAAGTGAAACGGCACAGCCCTGGGCAGATACTGTGTGGAAAAAGTAAATAGTGAACCGGCGATTTTCACATTGGCCTTTTTGAATCCAGCCTCCCAGTTTTACACATATTCATGTCCGAGATTGATTCTTTTACTTTTTTGGAAGAAAAAGTGTAAAGAAAGAGTGCCCCATACTTCAGGAGTGAGTATGACATTAGAATCTGACATTTCAGAGCTTCGGGAATGAATTACTTGAGGTAGTTGTACAGTGATGTTTACAGAAAATCACAGCCAGATGAAACAGTTTCGAATTTTGTTCTCTTTCACACACACTGCTGGCAGAGATGATTGTTGTTGGTCCTAAGTAATTTATAGAAGCAGTCAGTGTCCTATTCTCACTGACAGAAACCAGCAGTCCTGCCTTGAAAAAAGGAGAACGGCAGCGGTGAGAACCCTTCATCCAAAACCCATTAAAGTTGCTTCAGGGAAAGTGAGTGTCTTCCTGATGTAGGACCACCACCCCAGACTTCATGTCTGCCTCTTTCCAAGCTGGAGAAAGGCTAACAGTCCCTTCCTGAGAGCTTGGTCCACTTGCAGTCGGTGAGAAGAGACCGAGTGTGACTGTGGCTCCGTGTTGCAGAGCCGCAGCCCTGTAGTCACATCTGGTCTGATACCCATTGCTCTCCACCCCTCACCACACGCACACACTCATGAGGTCCTCGGTGCCCACAGGGCTATGTCTTTATACTTGTCTTTGGTTTTGGTAACTACTTGAGGTTATGTATTTCCATTTGTTCTTCTTTCTTTTCTGGAGTCTCCATGAGATCAGGGATGTGGTTTGGTCTGCTGCTAGCACCTTGAATATCTGGCCCATAATTAGTTCTTGTTAGTCAATAATTACCAACTGAGTGAGTGATGTTATTTAACCTTTTGGTGCCTTAGATTCCTCATCTGTTAGGCAGAGTTGATGGTGGTAGCATCCCCCTCATAGGGCTGTTGTAAAGATTAAATGAAATAGTGAATGAGGAACCTCGCACAGTGCCTAGCACTCAGGGCAGGGCTTAATAAAGGGGACTGAGCAGTGATGTTATTGTCATTACTCTGTACAAGACAGGTACATATTGGCCGCTGCTTTTTAGTTTTCATTTTTGTTTTCTGAAGCCCTCATGGACTCTTGGAATGTGTGGCATACCTCCATGAGTGAGGGGTTGTATTTTGAGGATGCGTTTCACTATTAGAAACTTTAACAGCAGATGTTGAAAAAACTCACATGTGGTCATAACCCAGTGTAGAATCTGGATTCCTTCTCCTTTCTGTAAATCTACATCAGGAGGGAGGTGGGTGCTCAGTTCATTGTGGAGCTAACAAATGATCAAACCCCAGCCAGCTGTCACCTCCCATGCCCTGGTGCAGTCCAAGCCTAGTACATGCTACTTTTTACCATCACTTCCATGGGAAGCCCTGTGGAGGGGCTTCATGACTTTTAAAGGAATGAATTAACCTGGGGAAAACATTTCCCAAGCCCTTTCATACCCAACTGTTGAGAAAGAGGTGCCAGGGAAACTAAATCTCATTAGTCTCATTGCTGTACTGCATTTTGGGTGGCACTTCGCTGTGTGGGGAACCTTCCTCCTAAGATCAGAAATGTGGGCGGATGCTTAAAACTTAAGTGGTGATTCATTTCTTCTCATCTCTGTTCCAAAGGGACAGTATGATTTGGTCAAATGCCTGGCTCCCATTCGAGACCCCAAGACGGAGCAGGATGGGCACGACATTGAGAACGAGTGTCTTGGGATGGCCGTGCTGGCCATCTCCCACTACGCCATGATGAAGAAGATGCAATTGCCAGAACTCCCCAAGGACATCAGGTAAACCTTCCTGCTGGCTGAAAAACTGATTGTGGGGATGGTGTTATTTTTATACATTCTCATACACCTCAGTGGTTGGCTGACTACTGCCTTCTGCAGAGCCAGCTTTTTTTAAGAATATTTATAATAAAAGGTAGTACAATTATCATTGTGTCCTGAATTGGAATGTTGGCTGACGACCTCAGAAATGTGTACTAGGGTGAAAGTTCTGGGCTGGGTCGCCAGTCAAATGAGTGGCCCACATGCCCTCCCCCTTGCTCTCTGCCCATGCTGGGCATTGGCATCTGTCCCTGCACTTTTTCCTTTTGTGCTGGATCTGTCCTAAAATCCTTCTTGATGTAGCTCTAATGCAGCTGCTATCATTTCCAGCCTGTACTGGTTCACTGGAGAGCTGTTAATTCCAATGTGAAGCACAATCAACTGTTACCTTAAGAAAATTATATTTACTTAAAAATTATCATTTGCAAGCAAGTCCTTCTGAAGGAATATTCAATCTGTATAACTTCCACCTATCTATGAAATACTAATATAATTTTTATTTTATTTTTTTGGCCACCCACCCATCATGGGGGAAATCTTAGTTCTCCAGCCAGGGTCAAACTGATGCTCTCTGCAGTGTAAACACAGTCTTAACCATTGGACCACCAGGGAAGTCTGGAAATATACTTTTTAAATCAATGCACTATTATGTCTGTCCCAAGACAGTCACTTTAAGAGGGGATTATTTCTAGCAGTGTTATTTGTGATAGGTGGCATGCACCTTCTCGTAAGGCTACATCTTGTGTCTCCCTGCCCTTGCCCAGAGTCTGGAGCAGATCACAAGGTGCTCCTCAGAAATGCAGGGACTGGTGAGACACATGCTGCGCTGTTTTCTCCTGTTTCTGTGGCGCTTGCTCTGGGGATCTCTGTATTTTTGCATGAGGCTAAAGTCAAAAATAGCTCTCCTCTGACCTTCCCCTCCGTTACATTAATCTAAAAAAGAAGTTACAGTATTTGTTGGGGACAAATTTCAAGCTCCACAGTTTTCCGCTGTTGTGAAACTATCAGTGCGGCAGGGATTCCCCTGTGCTGGGTGCTTTCTCAGGCTGAGTCTCCCCACTTGTTTTACCGCCAGCAGACTTGCTCTCTTTTTTCTCGGGTGTTCGTACCCCTCTTAAAGCTGGGTCTTGTTCTCACAGTGTATCCATTTGCTGTGATTCTTAGTCATAGATACTCTCTCATTAGCACCTGGATGGTTAACTAATCTTTCACTTTATCTGTTGATCCATTTAATGTATCTGGGACATTTGCACACAGCAAACACTAGGTCTTTTGTATTTGATTAGCTTTTATGTGTTTTTCCTATTTCTTACAAAGGCAACCTGTGATCTTTATAGAAAAACTGTCAAATAGATGTGCAAGTAGAACGTGTGAAGCATCTGCCATCACTCTTGACACCTTCCAGGTGGCTTTCTAACCGCTGAGGTTCTGGCTGAACCTTAGCAACAGTGTGTTCATGTGAACGCAGTGTACGTGGGAAGGAACAGTGACGTTAGCAAACAAAAACACAAAGCTGCCATTTTGCTGCCTGCTTTTGTGACCCAGAAAATCTGATGATTCCTGTAGGAATTTCCATTTCAGTAAAATCTATGGAACAGGTACTTGTCTCTCTTCTTTCAGTCCCTCTTCACCTCCATCTCCCTATGATTGTCATCCTGAGTTTTACTCCAAGACCTCTGGGAGTAGAACCTTTCTCATTTGGCAACACAGAGAAGGAAGGGTTACAGGCTTACGTTTGTTTCTGAGCTATTCTGCTAACCTATACATAAAAAAGAGATTTTTTTTCTTTCAAACTTTCTTTTAGCTACAAGCGATATATTCCAGAAACATTGAATAAGTCCATCAGACAGAGGAACCTTCTCACCAGGATGCGGATAAATAATGTTTTCAAGGATTTTCTAAAGGAGTTTAACAACAAGACCATTTGTGACAGCAGCGTGTCCACGCACGACCTGAAGGTGAAATACCTGGCTACCTTGGAAACTTTGACAAAACATTATGGTGCTGAAATATTTGAGACTTCCATGCTACTGATTTCATCAGAAAATGAGATGAATCGGTTCCATCCAAATGATAGTGGAAATGTTCTCTGCTATGAAGTGATGGTGACTGGAAATCTTGGAATCCAGTGGAGACAGAAACCACATGTAAGTGCCGACAGGGGCTGGTTAGAACATCCTGTGTCACGTGGTGTGTTCTGTGTATTCTGTTGGTATTATTTCTTTGCATGTTCATCACGCCTGTCAGCTGAGTTTGTTTCATGGGCTAGAGAGAGTGTATCATTCATCTTTTATTGTGTCCATGTAGCAGTAGATCTAAATAAATATTGAGTTCTGTAGGGAAATAGAGAAATGTAGCATATTGCAATATGTAATAATATAGTAATAGCAGACATTTACCAAGTGTTTACCATGTACCAAGTACTTTTCTAAGTAATTTTCATGGATTAACTCACTTATTCTTTAAATTTATGAGAGATACTACCATTTCCCCTACTTTATAGATGAACAGAAAGAGGTACAGACAAGCTAAGAAATTTGCCCAAGGTCGTAATTAACTAATAAGTGATTGTGCCAAGAATTGATTTTAGGTCCTTGGCTCCATGAAATAGGGTAATTTTTCTTGCAATTTGGAACTTCTTTTTGAAGTGTTTATTGAATGAGGCAATAGACCAGATTGGTTTAAAAGCATGGGTTTTAAAGCTAAATAGACCTGGTTCACATCCTAGCTCCACTGTTTATATTTACATGGCCTTGGGAGGGTTACTTCATATATAGTCACATATTCGTTATTCATCTATAAAAAGGTAACACTTACTGTACTACCTTATAGTGTTGTTGAGAAAACTGTCATTTAGCATAGACTTATGTAATAATAAATGGTGTATAATAAATGCTCAATAAATAATTATAGCTGCTATCATCATTATTTGGGCTTCCCTGGTGGCTCAGACAGTAAAGCGTCTGCCTGCAATGTGGGAGACCCAGGTTCGATCCTTGGGTTGGAAAGATCCCCTGGAGAAGGAAATGGCAACCCACTCCACTACTCTTGCCTGGAAAATTCCATGGACAGAGGAGCCTTATAGGCTACAGTCCATGGGGTCACAAAGAGTCGGACACGACTGAGCGGCTTCACTTCTTCTTCTTCTACTATTGATGTAAAGGTGAAATTTACTTTCTACTCCTGTTTTATTCTCATGCTAAAATAATGCCAAACACTTAACAAGCACTTTCTGTGTAGTATGGGTACTATTATTAAGAACCTACCTTCTGCTCTAAGAACCCTGTGAATACATAAGATCTCTGTTTTATGGATGGGTAAATGCAGGCTCAAAAAGATGACCTAACTAGTTAAATAACTGGCAGAGTCAGGATCTTATCCAGATCTCTAGTCTCCAAGACTCTGCTACACAAAATATGTAAGCTTGTACAGACACGTATGACTCCCCAAGTTATCCAAGCATGGGATTCATACCTGCCCTTGAAAATTCCAACTTGATTATGGCTGTCTAGTCAAGATAGTCAGTGGTAGATTCTAAAAGGAGAAAGCCCATGCTCAGCTGGGGGGACCTGATTGTAGATGTACGTCTAGCGGGCAGTTATTTCCGTTCCTGAATTTGCTTGTACATTACAGATTATGTTAAGAGTTTAGTCAGTGTGTCCTTTAAGGTCTTTTCCAGGGGTAGGGTCCTAAGAATCCCTGGTGGGACCTGAATAAGCCCATGGGTGCTGGCTCTCCCAGTTCCTCCATCAGTCCAGGCACTCTGGCTTTCTCTTGCTTGGCTGCAAGGCCCTATGTTCTTTTGCCAGGAGAAAATGAGAAATGCCAGGAGAAAATGAGAAAGCTGGCTTCACCCTGTCGCTTATGCATTTTATCAGATTGTTCCTGTTGAAAAGGAAAAAAACAAACTGAAACGGAAAAAACTGGAAAATAAACACAAGAAGGATGAGGAAAAAAACAAAATCCGAGAAGAGTGGAACAATTTTTCTTACTTCCCTGAGATCACTCACATTGTAATCAAGGAGTCTGTGGTCAGCATTAATAAGCAGGACAACAAAAAAATGGTAAGTTTCCTCCAGAAGTGATTCGGCCGGGGTTTGGTGCTGGGAGGGGACTTTGCTGAGGACAGTTATGCAGCACGTGCTCTTCAAGGTTCCTGTCCCCAAGAGAAAATCTTGTGATCATCTTATTTAAGCCAGAAAGTCCCTGTTGCTGACATTGACATTATCAGTGTCTGTGTTTAAGTTACCTGAGTGCGTTCTAGTGCCTTTCTTTGTTCTTAAAATGAAAACAGGATTTGTTATCCTCCCAAAGATATTTCAGTATCAATATTCAGTTCACAAAAATTAGTGGATTTGAAAAAAAATTTGGTGAGTGAGGGTTAGCATTTTCTCCCAAGGGCTCCTGCACGGCCCTCCTGCTGAGTTGGGTGGGTCACCTGGGATGAGGTCGGTGGGAAGCCCCGCTTTGCACTTGAGTGGACTGTTGGGCCGGTGGCTGTGGCCACAGTGACAGTCCTCGTCATGGTGTCAGGCACACCCAAGTGACTCTCGGACAGAGGAAGGAGTATTCAACTTCACTTCCTCTTTTCTGGTATCACTTGAGGACATGATCTAGACAGGCAGGCCAGTTTGGCAGGGGAAGTGGGAGCCCAGCCAAAACAAACATGTTTGTGTCAGGGAAGTCACGGCCGACTGCTCGTGGAAAGGACAGGATGGTGAGACACAGTGCTCCGTGCAGTAGAGGTGGTCACCTAGGGAAGTACCGTGTTTTGCCTGAAATTGGCAGATTTTACTGTGTCAAAATCCTAACACTCAGTGCTGGGAAAGAATCTGGTGATGCAGTTTAGGGCAAGTGGTCATCCTTTTCTATCTAGAGTAATTAGTCTTTTGGGTATACCTTTTGGGAAAGCAGTTTGATTTGTTATGTTTAGTCGCTTAGTCGCCTCCAGCTCTTCGCAACCCGGTGGACTGCAGCATGTCATGCTTCTCTGTTCTTCACTGTCTCCCAGGGTTTGCTCAGACTCATGTCCATTGAGTCGGTGCCATCCAGCCATCTCATCAGCCTTCTCCTCCTGCCCTCAGTCTTTTCCCAGCATCAGGGTCTTTTCCAGTGAGTCAGCTCTTCTCATCAGGTAGCCAAAGTTTTGGAGCTTCAGCATCAGTCCTTCCAGTGAATATCCAGGGTTGATTTCCTTTAGGATTGACTAGTTTGATCTCCTCGCTGTCCAAGATAACATGTATTAAAAGGCTTGAAAATATCTACATATCCCTCCATTCAGGAAATGAGGATCTGTCTTTCAGAAACAGTGAGATGCAGGCAGTGGGCGATGAGTGAGAATGTTTATCCCAGCAGCAGTTACTGTGTCAAAAATGCTGAAACTAACCTGCACATATGATTATAGGAAAACGAGAAAATAAAATACAACTCATCTGAGAAGTAGAATATTAGGTAAACAAATTGCTGAATTTTTAAAAATCTGGAAGAATGCTTCATAAATGGAAAAAAGCAGAATATGAAACTTAATGGAACCAATTTTGTTTTAAAAAGTTTAAAGCATGCACATGCTGTTAGGAAAATAATCAAATATTAACAACTATTTGTTTATGATGGTATTATGAGTGATTTTAACTTTTAATTCTCCCTATCCTCCCTTTTTTCAAAATAAAGATACATTGATTGCCTAAGAAAACTGTAGTAAAAATGTGATGGAAGACATAGAAGAGCCCAGATAGATGTTAGTGGAAACATGGAAAATGGCAAGAGGGAGAAAACAGAAATAAATGCTATTTATTCAGCATATTTGGAGAAGAAAATGGCAACCCACTCCAGTATTATTGCCTGGAGAATCCTGTGGACAGAGGGGCCTGGTGGGCTGCTGTCCGTAGGGTTGCACAGAGTCAGACATGACTGAAGTGACTTAGCAGTAGCATCAGCAGCATTCAGCATGTTATAGACATAAAGTCATATTGTCAGGATTTCAGCTGCACTTCCAGTGGGCAGTCTGAGACTTCAGGAGAGCTGTAGAAACTTGCACAGGGTCAGCTCCAGCCTGTACTGATTTGGGCTCCAAGGTGTCCTCTCCCTCGCGGACTCCGTAGTGAGGGAGAGCTTGGCACATCTGTGGTCTGGCTGTTCCAACATGGGCAAACCCTGGAGACATGGCCGAGAAGAAGGAACGGCAGCCAGTGGGTGCAGGCTTTGAGAGCCTTCCCTGTCCTGTCCTAGCTGACAGTCAAGGGCAGCACCCAGATGGCGCGCCTGTCGTCTAGGCCAGGGCTCACCCTGGCCACCCGGGCTCACCCTGGCCACCCGGGCCCACCCAGGCTGGCGGCTCTGTGCCAAGCTGCAGTGCTTGTGGGGCTGGGGGAGGCGAGAAAAAACCCTTACTTGATCTCCTCGTTACTTTTTCTTTTACAAATACGAGGCCTGCTATGCGCCAGGTACTTCCTGTTGTAAAGACTTTGCAAATACGAACTCTTTTCATTTTCTTATTGACTGTATGAAGTGGGTATTTTATTATTCCCATTTTACGAAGGAGGAATCTGAGGCACAAAAAAGCTAAATAACAGCCAAGGTCATACAACTGTGACATTAAATCATTTGAAATTGCTGATATTTGATAATTTTTGACAAAAAATGATGATTACATATGCTTAAATATACATAGAAACACTGAGGTTTGAACCCAGATAAACTGGCTCCTGAAGCTGGTGGGTTAACCCTGTGTAATGCTTTTTCTCATTTATCTCATCCCCCATCCCTTCCCAGCCATGGGATTTCCAAGCTGTATTTTGGTTGCCGCTTTCAGGAAAGCATGATGCGACCATGTTATCAGATCATATCTTGATTTATCTCTTCTGTCTGCATCTTCTTGACATCTCCCCTTTCTATTCAGACTTCTGCTTTCAGAGAACTTAAACACTTACATGGTTTCATTTGTATGTAGTTGGGTGAAGGGCTACCCAAGCCAGACTGTCTTGCCTTTGCTCTTTGGGGCTCTGCAGGGAGATGCTGGGTCATACCTTAAAGGAAACCCACTTAGCACAGAGCCTCCTTCCTGATCACGATCCCTATGGTAGTCCTGCCCTCTCTTGGCCTCCTTGGCTCACAGCCCCAAAGCAGCTTTCCTTTGGCATCATAGCTAACTCTCATTATAAGCCCTTTACCTCCATTCTGCTGGTTGCTTATATCCCTCTGCCCGCACCCCTTCATCGGTCTCGTCTCTGCTTTTCTCTGCCACCAGCCTTTTCTTTCTCCATTGTTATGGAAAGAGTGTTATACTCCAGTGTCGTTTTGCCCTTCTCTTAAGGCTCCAGTGTGTGTTAATGTTAGTATTTTTGTGAGCCAAAGCTCTAAATCACGGCTTTATATACCTTCCTTCATCAGATGTTCCTGGTTGACCCCACAGTTCCAACTCAAATAAATGCTCATCTCTGTTCAGGGTTATAGGATTAAGACAAAAACCTCACCTGTCTTTCCCTCGGAGCATTTTTCTTCCTTCCATGAAAACTCCCTCCCTCCTCCTCTTCTCTCTTGCCTTTGCCTCTCCCGCTGTGAGTAATACTGGGCCTCCTCCAGACCCTCAGAGTTCCCTAATCTCACAACCTCATCATTGTGTCTGGGACCGTTCCTGAATTAAAATCCAGAGTTTCACCCTCTGAGCCAGCTCTGGATGGGATAAAGCACCTGTGCCTCTTTCTTTTTCTATAAGCAGGAATAATGTGTAGTGCCAGGACCAGGGTACCACCTGCACACTCTCTGTTCTTCCCGCCTCCACTCTTTTATGTTGTTGCCACCTTGAATCAGCCTTCCTCTTCCATCTGGTCCCAGGGGCAGCTTCTCCATGGTCTCATGTCTCCCACACAGCTGCCTGTCCCCTGCTCCCCCTATATACACTATTCTTCATCCAAAAAAAGGTTTGAGGTAATAGATAAAAGAGTGTGGTGAACAGTCAGAATTGTTTATAAATGCAAGGGTGCAGTTACTGTCAACAGAAGGAGCTTCCCTGCGGGGTCATGCATCCTCCATTATGTTGAACATGAATATCTTCTCACTGTGTACCTGCCCAGAGAGTCAGCTGCTGCTTGAGATGGCAGGCGTGTGATGTAACCATGGGCATTTCTGCTCTCTTGCAGGAACTGAAGCTCTCTTCCCACGAGGAGGCCTTGTCCTTCGTGTCCCTGGTCGATGGCTACTTCCGGCTCACGGCAGACGCCCATCACTACCTCTGCACTGACGTGGCTCCCCCATTGATCGTCCACAACATACAGAATGGCTGTCATGGTCCAATCTGGTTGGTTCGATAACTTTTCCAGTTATCTTTGGTGTGAAAAGAACAAAGAGATGAAGGGGAGGGTGGCCTTCTCAGGCATGGGTGTCATCAAGCATTAGGCTGAGCACTTCCTTGGTGCCCTTGACTGTCCCTGCCATCCTGGCCAGGCCTTCCCGTCACCTCTTCTCCGTTATGTGGGTGTCCTCACAGTTGAACCCCTCACCTCTCCATAGCTGACCCAGAAGCGCTATACATCCTAACTCCTTGCTGTGCTAAACGCTCTGGGTGATGCGAGAAAGATAGCGCATAGATCTCCTCAGCAGATGGTGTAGTGAGAAACAGAATCCCGAGTGGGCTTGTCCTCCGGTGCCAGATGCACAGTGAGGGTGACCAAGCCTCAGTGCTGGAAGGGCTTTGCTGGGTGTCTCGTCCCACCTGTATCTCAGACACCTCTGGTGATGGCGCCCCTAGTGCTTCACAAGGCAGCGAGAAGCTTGGAGCTCTGCAGACTTGCTCACCCTTCTGATGGGGAGTTGAGGTCTGCCTCCTTGTAGGTTCTGTCTACTCATCTGAGTTCTGCAGTTTGGAATGGTAGGAATTCAACTTCCTCTTATCCATGACCGTCCTTCAGGAAAAGGAACACAGCTACTAGGTTTCTTCTGAGTCTCTTCCAGACCACAGTGTATCTGTGGAAGCACCTCTTCAGCCACCTTTTGCACGAAGCGGTCCCCACCTTCTTCCCGATCCTGGGTGCCTTGTGGACCGGCAGTTTGTCAGTGGTATGGTCCCAGCATGGAGAGGCTCTCACACACACAGAATTGCAGAGCAAGGGCTGAGCTTTATAATAAAGCATGGCCCTCAGATATCTAACTATAGTTAAGCGTCAGGGCTGTGGCACCTGCTTCTCCCCTTAGATTGGAAAGCCCTCCCTCCCGAGTCCATACACCCACCACTTCCTTTAGGGTCACTCACATGTCACCTTATTGGTGAAGTCTTCCCTGACCACCTTATATAAAATAATGACACCTCTTTCCCCTCTGTACCCGACCCTCCCTGACTCCTTCAGTCTGCTTTATTTGTTTTCAGTGACATTTATTGCCTCCTGCCACGTTCAGTTTATGTACTTTGATTCTGTCTGCCTGCGCTTATCACCCGATGACTTGGAGCCCTTGGTGCCCTTCTAACACAGATTGACCACACAGCCCCCTTACCAGCCTCATTGAGCAGAACTCACTGCATGTAGTAACCTCACGTGTGGATTTATTGAGCAGCTGTTTGTTCACTGCATCCTGTGTGCGAGACTCTTCCGTCCTGGGGACACAGGAGTGTCGGACAGGCATGTTTTCTACTCACAGCCTTTCAGTTCTCGTTGATTTCTTTATTCAGTGTTTATTTCTCAGTTATTCATTTATCTATTGATAAGTGATATGATAAGCTGTTATGAGCCAGGCATGCTGTGGTTATTGTGGATACAGCAATGAACAGGACAGCCCCAAATTCCTGCTATCCTGAGGCTCACGTTCCAGTTGTGCAGCCTGGGATGGTGGTGGAGGGACCCCTACCACAGCATCGAGGCAGCTCCACGTCCCAGCCTTGGGGGAGCTCTTCTGGCCAGAGTGGAGACGGTGTGTGTGGGGAAGTCGGGGATGGGTGGGCTCAGGGCCTGGGGCAGTGGGCTGAGCCCCCTTCTTGACCTTGGAGACCTGGTCTGTTTTGAGGCTTCTCAGCACCTCAGCCTGCCTCACATCTTACACAGGAGAGGATAGGACCCAGGCCAGGTAATACGAGGGGACAGCAGGCTTGAGGCCTCTGAGGGTGTGGGTGTCCGTGGGGCTTGGCGTGCTTCTGTTTGGTGTGAGCTCCCTCTCTGCCTCTCTCTCCTAGCACGGAGTATGCCATCAATAAGCTGCGGCAGGAGGGGAGCGAGGAGGGGATGTACGTGCTGCGGTGGAGCTGCACCGACTTTGACAACATCCTCATGACCGTCACCTGCTTCGAAAAGTCTGAGGTCAGCTTGGGGGCTAGCTCGGGCCGCGTGCAGCCCACCCAGGAGCTTGCGTGGTGAGGGGCGGGAGTCAGAGGCCTGGGCCCCTGAGGAGCCCCCGCAGTTCTGACGCGGGCCGCCTGCTCTCCCAGCGGAGCCCACTTGCAGGCAGTCGACCCTTTGGTCCTCAAGACCCTTTGTTTCTTCCTTCAGGGGACCCACAGCAGGGTTCTCTGTGCTCTGGAAGGTGGAATGTGGCCAGAAAACGAGCTCACACAAAGCACCCAGGGGCTTAAAGTGGTTTATTTTATACTCGGCTCTATCACAGACCCGAGCTCCGTCTGTCTGTGGCCTTCACTGGTACAAACCAGCACCAATAAGACCTATTGGAAACCTGACCTAACACAGTTTTCCCCAGATGGAAGCTGCAGGCATTTTACCAAATTGCTGTCCTGCATTTTAACAAGATTTCTGTTAATGACTCAGGTGTGGTTGGAAGCTGGGAATGATGTGAGAGAAATCCTAATATTTTGGCTCAGGTAGAAGCTGAATTCCTGACTTGGCCTCACTAAACCACAGTGCTTTGTGATTCATGTAATTTTTTAAAAAATACAAGGAATGGACTACTTTAAAAGAGAGAGTTTTACAGAATTAGTCCACATAAATACACTGGTGTTGACTGGGTTCACCATGAGCTGTGAGAACTGAGGTGGGGGAGGGGCCAGCAAGGTGAGAGTCAGCGTATGTGTTACTGCAGGCCTCAGACATGGGAGGAAGAGTACAGGACAATCCCTGGGGCTGGAGTCAGTCAGGAGTGGGGGAGGAAGTGGTGGAAGGAACCCAGTGCTGCCAGAGTCCTGGGCGAAGTCTCGAGGGGCTGCTGCTCGCCTGGGGTGCTCCTGGATGCTGCGGCCTTGGGGCTGACACAGGTGCAGTGGCTCAACACCTGGCAGGCCTGTTGCCTTGGCAGGATTCCTTTCTTCTGCATTCAGTCAGTCTCTGGAGGAAGTTTTATGTTTTTACCAGGGATGGGAGCATGAGACGGCCCAGCCACCTTTGCAGGTGGAATTGACCTGGGCTGTACCGAGAATGTCAGTGATTCAGTCCCATTTTCAGGTTACCTGGGGAAATCTGGAATCAGAGATGGGGTCACTTCTACTGTTTGCTTCAGCTCAGCTGACATTGTGCTGAGCACTTTATCTGTATATTCTCATTTAAGCCTTACTATAGCCCTATAAGATAGGTTGCATTATCCCGTTGCACAGATGAAGAAACTGAGGCATCAAGATGTTAAAGATCTTGTCTTAGTTTACACCATAAGCAGATCTTTCTGGCCCTCATTCGAACCACTCAAATAGTGTTCTTTGTACAAAAGTTGTCATGAAGGAAAGCTTCTGTTGTACTTCCTCTCTGGGGCACCATGCAACCCGGAAACGAGACCAGACAACTGTCTCCCACGTCCCCACAGGTTCTTAGAAGAGCTCAGTTTGAGGGAGTCCTGGATACATTTTGCTGTAGTACTTATTTCATATGTAATAATATTTGCTAACCTCTATTGAGTACTTGCTGTGCTATGCTTAGTCGTGTCTGACTCTCTGCGATCCCATAGACTGTAGCCAGCCATGCTCCTTTTGTCCATGGGGATTCTCCAGGCAAGAATACTTGAGTCAATTGCCATGCCCTCCTCCAGAGGATCTTCCCAACCCAGGTCTCCCACATTGAAGGTGGATTCTTTACCTCTGAGCCACCAGGAAAGCCCCTATAAAGTGCTTACTTTTTTACATGCACCTTGCCATATAACCGTAGCCACAGTACTGAGGTCGGTGTTTTCATGGAGTTCATTTTAAGTGCCAAAGTGAAGTGATACTCTTGTGGAAATCATTGCTGTGTGAGACTGTTTCCTTGGTGTTATTAATAACTCCCATTTGTCAGCACCTTCTCCTGGATCTCCCTTATTACATATTATTTCTAATATTATTATTATTAGATAATATTATATATTATTAGATAATATTTACCTTTATTAGATATTATTTAATTTACATGTAATAAGCTTTTCATTTCTAAATAACTTTAGATTTACAGAAACGTTACAGAGATAGTATGGAGCTTCTGTTTGCCCTCCACCTGGCTTCTCCTATTGTTAACATCATACATACCCAGGAGAGGTTTGCCTGACCCCTTTTAAAACAAATTCTTTCTGATCATTTTCCTAAATGGCAGGTGCTGGGTATCCAGAAACAGTTCAAGAACTTTCAGATCGAGGTGCAGAAGGGCCGCTACAGCCTGCATGGCTCGGACCGCAGCTTCCCGAGCCTTGGGGACCTCATGAGCCACCTAAAGAAGCAGATCCTGCGCACGGACAACATCAGCTTCGTGCTGAAGCGCTGCTGCCAGCCCAAGCCCCGAGGTCAGTGCCTCCGAGCCAGAGGCAGGCTGCACCCCTCACCACGCTCCGAGCCCAGGCCAACTGAAAGGCATTGGGCGCGTTGAGGAAAGTGGTTCTTGCGCCACAACTTCTGGGTGTTTTTCATTGGGTTTTGTTACACGTCTGTCCCTGGTTCACATCCTATTCCTCGGGCGTCAGCATTTTCTGTAGAAAAGACATACACCTTTTCTCAGTGTCTCAGTTAAGCTGCAGAAAGAGGCATGTTTAGGATTAGTAAGCAAGAATTTTTTTTCTTCCTTTTGATAAAATGTCCTGAGAGTTCCCCTGTCAGTGGTTTATATGTCAGTCTGAGAAATGGTCCTGGCACATCTTCTGTGGGCCAAGGATTATGTTAGAGGCAGAGAAATGCACACGACGCAGTCCCTGTGCCCCAAGGGATTCCAGCCTAATACAAAAAAATGTTACAGATAAATGAGGCCACTGCAGCATATGATCATCAGCATAGTACACACACACATATTAAGCCCTGGGGTTGCAGAGGAGAGGACGGTCAAGATCCCTGAGTCACATGGTGTGGATGGCTACACAGAGGAGGTGCATCTTGAGCCAAGTGTTGGATAGTGAACAGTGCTGCCAGTTAGCTAAGGGAATTCCCAGCACGCATGTGCAGGGCAAAGCAGAAAGCAGATGTAGACACTGCAGAAAAGCAGTAGAGGGCTAAAGTGTTCGTGACATTGTACAGGAGACAGGGATCGAGACCATCCCCAAGAAAAAGAAATCCAAAAAGCAAAATGGCTGTCTGAGGAGGACTTACAAATAGCTGTGAAAAGAAGAGAAACAAAGAGCAAAGGAGAAAAGGAAAGATATACCCATTTGAATGCAGAGTTCCAAAGAAGTGAGGAGAGATAAGAAAGCCTTTCTCAGCAATCAGTGCAAAGAAATAGAGGAAAACAATAGAATGGAAAAGACTAGAGATCTGTTCAAGAAAATTAGAGATACTAAGGGAACATTTCATGCAAAGATGGGCTCGATAAAGGACAGAAATGGTATGGACCTAACAGAAGCAGAAGATATTAAGAAGAGGTGGCAAGAATATGCAGAAGAACTGTACAAAAAAGATCTTCACGACCGAGTTAATCATGATGGTGTGATCACTCACCTAGAGCCAGACATCCTGGAATGTGAAGTCAAGTGGGCCTTAGGAAGCATCACTACGAACAAAGCTAGTGGAGGTGATAGAATCCCAGTTGAGCTATTTCAAATCCTGAAAGATGATGCTGTGAAAGTGCTGCACTCAATTTGCCAGCAAATTTGGAAAAGTCAGCAGTGGCCACAGGACTGGAAAAGGTCAGTTTTCATTCCAATTCCAAAGAAAGGCAATGCCAAAGAATGTTCAAACTACCGCACAATTGTACTCATTTCACATGCTAGTAAAGTAATGCTCAAAATTCTCCAAGCCAGGCTTCAGCAATATGTGAACCATGAACTTTCAGGTGTTCAAGATAGATTTAGAAAAGGCAGAGGAACCAGAGATCAAATTGCCAACATCTGCTGGATCATGGAAAAAGCAAGAGAGTTCCAAAAAAACATCTATTTCTGCTTTATTGACTATGTCAAAGCCTTTGACTGTATGGATCACAATAAACTGTGGAGAATTCTGAAAGAGATGGGAATACCAGACCACCTGACCTGCCTCTTGAGAAACCTGTATGCAGGTCAGGAAGCAACAGTTAGAACTGAACATGGAACAACAGACTGGTTCCAAATAGGAAAAGGAGTCCGTCAAGGCTGTATATTGTCACCCTGCTTATTTAACTTCTATGCAGAGTGCATCATGAGAAACGCTGGGCTGGAAGAAACACAAGCTGGAATCAAGATTGCTGGGAGAAATATCAATAACTTCAGATATGCAGATAATACCACCCTTATGGCAGAAAGTGAAGAAGAACTAAAGAGCCTCTTGATGAAAGTGAAAGAGGAGAGTGAAAAAGTTGACTTAAAGCTCAACATTCAGAAAACTAAAATCATGGCATCTGGTCTCATCACTTCATGGCAAATAGATGGGGAAACAGTGGCTGACTTTATTTTTTGGGGCTCCAGAATCCCTGCAGATGGTGATTGCAGCCATGGAGTTGAAAGATGCTTACTCCTTGGAAGGAAAGTTATGATCAACCTAGATAGCATATTCAAAAGCAGAGATATTACTTTGTCAACAGAGGTCCGTCTAGTCAAGGCTATCGTTTTCCCAGTGGTCATGTATGGATGTGAGAGTTGGACTATAAAGAAAGCTAAGTGCTGAAGAATTGAAGCTTTTGAACTGTGGTGTTGGAGAAGACTCTTGAGAGTCCCTTGGACTGCAAGGAGATCCAACCAGTCCATTCTGAAGGAGATCAGTCCTGGGTGGTCATTGGAAGAACTGATGTTGAAGCTGAAACTGCAATACTTTGGCCACCTGATGCGAAGAGCTGACTCATTTGAAAAGACCCTGATGCTGGGAAAGATTGAGGGCAGGAGGAGAAGGGGACGACAGAGGATGAGATGGTTGGATGGCATCACCAACTCAACGGACACAAGTTAGGTAGGCTTCGGGAGTTGGTGATGGACAGGGAGGCCTGGCATGCTGCGGTTCATGGGGTTGCAGAGTCGGACACAAATGAGCAACTGAACTGAACTAAATACGTTCAGTGCACTTAGAAAGAAGGAAGGAGGAGGCGACTAGTGCAGACTCAGGATCATTGGAGGCTTTGTTTGCCACACCATGGAACTGGACTTTATTGTGCAGGCAGTGAGGAGTCACGGGTGGATCACGGAGTGAAATGGATAGAAGAGGTGAAGAACTCGGCCACTTTTATTATTAATTTTTGTTGTGGTAAACTTGCTTTACAATGCTGTATTAGCTTCTGCATAGCAAAATGGACCAGTCACACGTATACATATATCCCCTTGCTCTTTTTTTTTGAAATTGAATTATTGTTGATTTACAATGTTACATTTCTGATGTACAGCAAAGTGATTCACATATCTGTATATTTTTTCAGATTCTTTTCCATTATAGTTTATTACAAGCTGCTTAATATAGTGCCATGTGTATACAGTAGGACTTTGTTTACGTATTTTTATATATAGTAGTTTGTATCTGCTAATTTCAAATTCCTAATTTATCCTGACGTGCACTCCATTTCCTTTTTGGTAAGGATAAGTTTGTTTTCTGTGTTTGTGAGTCTGTTTCTGTTTTAGAAATAAGTTCATTCCATATGTAAGTGATCATACGGTTTTGTCTTTCTCTGTCTGACTTACTTCACTTAGTCTGATAATCTCCGGGTCCATCCATGTTGCTGCAAATGGCATCATTTCATACTTTTTATGATTGAATAATGTTCCATTGTGTGTGTGTGTCAGACATGCATTGTGTGTGTGTGTATATATTTCTGTGTGTCTCTCTATACTGCACATCTTTATCCATTCATCTGTCAGTGGACGTTTAGGTTGTTTCCATGTTTTACTGAGATATGTTCCCTCTCTATCCATTTTGAATGGATGTTTAATTTTATCAAATGCTTTTTCTGCATCTATTGAGATGATCATGTGGTTTGTCTTTTCTTTTGTTGATGTGGTGTATCACATAGATTGATTTGTGTTTGTTGAACCATTTTTGTGACCCTGAGATGAATCTATCTCAGTCATGGTGTGTGATCCTCTTTATGTGTTGCTGAATTACATTTGCTAGTATTTTATTGAGGAGTTTTGCGTCTGTATTCATTAGAGATATGGGCCTATAATTTCCTTTCTTGCTGTTGTCTTTGTCTGGTTTTAGTATCAGGAAGATGGTGGCTTCATAAAACGAATTTGGGAGTGTTCCTTCCTCTTGAGTCTTTTGAAAGAGTTTGAGAAGGATCGATGTAAGTTTTTCTTTGTATGTTTGGTAGCATTCCCCAGTGATTGCTCTTTTTTAAGCACCATAGACAGTGTCATTGATGTCCTGCTGGTAGATTCATCACCTCTTAGAATGTGAGAACTGGAAGGTCACGTACGGTCACTTGATCAGTGTCCTGTCTGATAGGAGAGAAAACAGATCTGGAGATGTGAAGTGGGTCTCATTAAAGGCCAGGGTCAAAGGGGTTTTGAGTGCCTGGTCTATCTCCAGTGCCAGATCCCTTGAGTACCAATTATTTTGATGTTTCTCTGCCACACAGTACTGGCCTGCATACGTCAGATTCCTTTCTTAGGAGGAGTCAGGCCTTAAGGAAAGGGCAGCACAGTTGTTCCTGAGGACCCAGCAAGTGTAGTCAAAGACACTCTCAGTTCGGTTCAGTTGCTCAGTCGTGTACAAATGTTTGTGACCCCTTGGACTGCAGTACTCCAGGCTTCCCTGTTCATCACCAACTCCCAGAGCCTACTCAAACTCAGGTCCATCGCATCAGTGATGCCATCCAACCATCTCATCCTCTATCGTCCTCTTCTCCTCCCGCCTTTAATCTTTCCCAGCAACAGGGTCTTTTCCAGTGAGACAGTTCTTCACATCAGGTGGCCAAAGTATTGGAGTTTCAGCTTTAGCATCAGTCCTTCCAATGAATATTCAGAACTGATTTCCTTTAGGATGGACTGGTTGGATCTCCTTGCAGTCCAAGGGACTCTCAAGAGTCTTCTCCAACACCACAGTTCAGAAGCATCAATACTTCAGCGCTCAGCTTTCTTTATAGTCCAACTCTCCCATCCATATATGACCACTGGAAAAACCATAGCTTTGACTAGAAGGACCTTTGTTGGTCAAATGTCTCTGCTTTTAAATATGCTGTCTAGGTTGGTCATAGCTTTTCTTCCAAGGAGTAAGCATCTTTTAATTTCATGGCTGTAGTCATCATCTGCAGTGATTTTGGAGCCCCCCCAAAATAAAATCAGCCACTGTTTCCCCATCTATTTGCCATGAAGTGATGGGACTGGATGCCATGATTTTAGTTTTCTGAGTGTTGAGTTTTAAGCCAACTTTTTCACTCTCCTCTTTTACTTTCATCAAGAGGCTCTTTAGTTCTTCTTCACTTTCTGCCATGAGGATGGTATCATTTGTGTATCTGTAGTTATTGATATTTCTCCTAACAATCTTGATTCCGGCTTGTGCTTCTTCCAGCCCAGCGTTTCTCATGATGTACTCTGCATATAAGTTAAATAAGCAGAGTGGCAATATACAGCCTTGACGTACTCCTTACCTGATTTGGAACCAGTTTGTTGTTCCATGTCCAGTTCTGTTACTTCTTGACCTGCATACAGATTTTCTCAAGAGGCAGGTAAGGTGATCTGGTATTCCCATCTTTTTCAGAATTTTCCATAGTTTATTGTGATCCACACCTTCAAAGGCTTTGGCATAGTCAGTAAAGCAGAAGTAGATGTTTTTCTGGAACTCTCTTGCTTTTTCGATGATCCAGCAGGTGTTGACAATTTGATCTCTGGTTCCTCTGCCTTTTCTAAATCCAGCTTGAACATCTGGAAGTTCACAGTTCACATACTGTTGAAGCCTGGCTTGGAGAATTTTGAGCATTACTTTACTAGCGTGTGAGATGAGTGCAATTGTGCAGTAGTTTGAGCATTCTTTGGCATTGCCTTTCTTTGGGATTGGAATGAAAACCAACCTTTTCCAGTCCTGTGGCCACTGCTGAGTTTTCCAGATTTGCTTGCATATTGACTGTAGCACTTTAACAACATCATCTTTTAGGATTTTAAATATCTTAACTGGAATTCCATCACCTTCACTAGCTTTGTTGGCAGTGATGCCTCCTAAGGCCCACTTGACTTCGCATTTCAGGATGTCTGGCTCTAGGTCACTGATCACACCATCACGGTTATCTGGGTCATGAAGATCTTTTTTGTATAGTTCTTCTGTGTATTCCTGCCATCTCTTCTTAATATCTTCTGCTTCTGCTTATTCCATACTATTTCTGTCCTTTATTGTGCTCATCTTTGCATGGAATGTTCCTTTGGTATCTCTGATTTTCTTGAAGAGATCTCTAGTCTGTCTGTTAACAGAGTGTGTCTGTGAGTCTTTCTGTGCATGGTGGGCAGAGGAAGCAACACCAGCACAAAAAGGGGCCTGGGTGCTTGATGTTTGAATCGCTTTTTGGTCTCCTAGCAAGGCACTGTCATTGAACTCAGTGAAAGAGGAAGGACTTGTGTGCTTGTTGATCAGATAGGGTTTCCTGCCAGCCTGGGGGTGTAACTTGCAGCCTTTGTTTTTGTGCTTCAAGATACTCTGCAAAGGTAAAAACACATCTGCCACTTGACTGTGAGACCTCAGGGTGGACTCTAACCTTAGAGCCCAGGAACCCTATTCACTCGCATAATCTCTCCTTCCAGATATGAGAGGCCCTTTTCGCTTTAGTGGGTTCAGGGATTAGAGGGTTCAGGCTGAGGCTGAGGAAATGGAGCACTGCAGGCCCGGGAGGCAAGGTGGCGGCAGGCTGGAGACGGGCATGTGGTTTCTCTGCTGGAATTTGCTGGGAGGCCTCTGGTGCGGCTGCCACCTTGCTGGAGACTGGCGGCTGCGGCGGGAGAAGCACAGGAACAGGGCTGAACCCTCCTCACGGCTTCTGCTGAGGCTTCTGGAGCACTGAGCTGAATGTGATGCTCAGTGTTTGTCTCTCCACTTGATTATAAACTCTTAAGACAGGATCTGGGTCTCACCACGATGATTCATGGGAGAGGCAGCCCCCAGCACAGAATGGGCGCTCCCTCATGTCGAGTGAATAGTTACAGCAGGAGCCACCACATTGGTGTGTACCTACTAGTCCCAAGCAGTTTATCTGCATTTTTAAGTTAGTTCTTTGTAGCTATTATAAATATGAGGAAATTGAGAATCAGAAATATTCACTAACTTGTTCAGAATCACACAACTGTTTGTATCCCTAGTGGTTACACTGAGAGTAGCAGTTAAAAAAAAAAAAGTAGCAGTAAATAATAATGGTGATGATAATGGCTGCTGTCATCTATTATCACATGAGTAATTCTTAAGTTTGCCAGCCACCCATTGAGGTTCTTTCATGGTTTAAGTTGTTTAATCTTCATAATGATCTGTAGTATGTTGCTATCCATTATACTTACTCAAGATTGCTTCGATAGTTAGAGGAGGCATGGGAATTTGAACTCATGTTTTCCGACTCCAACCACAGTGCTCTTTCCCCTGTATCACACCCTCTGCAGAGTTACAAGTGCAGTTACCAGCCCGAGACTCTGGGGTGAGGGTCAGTTCTCCTGACCTTTGGGGGTGGGTGCTGTGGGGGGTAGAGCGAGACTATGCGTATGTGGGTGGCTTTTCCACGTATGCCCTCAGAAGCCTCGTCTTCCCTCTGCCACCTGCAAATTAGAGAAGTGGCGCAATTGTGAAAACTGAGGAGAGTGTCATTTTGAGTTTCTCAGCGCCTCAGCCCTTCTGAGCACTGGCTTCCGATGGCCAGAGCCCAGCCTGGGTTTCACACTTCAATGCACCCAAGAAACTTCATGGAATAAATAAAATCAGGCGGCCCCTCAGAATGAGTGTGATAGTCAAGAAAGTCTACTTCTCTTGCGCCTTGCCCAGTGCTGCTGTCCCTCTCCAAGTCTGAGGGTGACCGTGTTAAGAGATGGGGAACTACTGACCAGTCACCACTGATTCTCTCATGTTCTCATCCGTGCAGTCAAATCTTGGAGCTTGATTTCTACACGGTTCAGCTCTGACACTGAGGACTTAGCAGATCATTGCCAAAGCTCCAGGAATCAGGTGGTGCAACACAGATGAAGGTGCTGACCGATGTGACACCGTTCATAGTCACAGGGGCTGCCAGTTACGGGGCAGTCACCTCCCACCAGGCATTGACCCTCCACGAGCATCATCTCGTTTATCCCTCACAGCACCCCAGTGAGGAGCATAACTGTGTCCCCCATTTTTGTAGTGGGGAAACAGGTTCATGGACGTTTACCAGCTTTCCCCACTCTTGATCCCAGTTCCATGTTCTCTGAAGTGGCCCACAAATGGCCCCTGTTCCCACTCTCTTCTCTGATTTCCTCAGTGGCCCTACTGCCTACACCCTTCCCTTGGGCACCACTCAGGTGGCCCTTTCTTCATGTCTTTTCTCCAGAGTTGCCTGCTTGAAGCTGATTTTTCCCAGGTAACTGGGGTTAGAGTCAGGATAACAGAATGGAGGAGAGTCTGAAAACGGGGTACTCAAGGTATGATAACGGGGGAGCCTGTATCTGAACAAGCTTTTGGCTCCCAGATTTGTACCCCCTTCCACTAGGGCCAGGCATGCTGTGGAGGCAAGAGACTGGAGCCAGCCCTGAATGCAGCATGAATCCAGAGCCTGACCTTGGGCAAATGATTTAATAGCTCTGAATCTGTTTTCTGATCTATAAGGGGATAAGAATACTATATATCTCATAGGATTGTCATAAGGGAAGGAGCTAATGTGTATAAAACTCCGTAGGACAGTGGCTGGCACAGAGAAGGTAGTCAGAAAGTGTGAGCTGAAAAAAACAAAAGAAAATAACAAATCCTGCCTGGCAGGATAGAGGATTTGAGTCACTTGGCCCATTGCTTAAGGACAGTGGATGAATACTCTGGTGACTGGTCCGATCTGGAAGGTGCTTTCTTCCCTCACGATAACCTTGGAACTCAGAGTGGCTCCATGGTGGGACGGCGACTTGCATGCCACCTGTGCTCACCCTGACTTAGCAGATTTTATAAGGGGTCTAGTTTGTTATTTGAATCAGTAGAATCTGGGGGATGGTCTGCTTGAAATCTGAACATTGAGCCAGCAGTTCATTAAATGCCTCCTTGTTGTCGGCACTGCTAGGAACTAGAAAGCCTCTGGCACAGCCTTCTTTTTTGGGTCACCCACCCTGTTCTTCACGGAACCTGGGGTTTTAACCCTCCCATTTTGGTTCCTGTCACTTCTGGTGTGCTTCCTTTGTCCTCAGTTCTCATCCTTCAGCCCACACTCTGTTCTTCATTCATATGTTTAACAAGTATTTATTGAGTGCCTACTGTGTACCAGGCTGTGAAGGCAGAGCAGGAAATAATACAGACACAGGCCCTACCTTATAGAGTTTCTGTTCTCAGCTTCTAACATTTCATTTCCTCCCCTGACTTCTCTTACCAGTACAGATCCTGCTGTGTCAACCCCGGAGTGCCTGCCCTTTAAGAGTAGTGGCACAGATTTTGATTGATTATTTGATTCATATTGGCTCTGTTATTAGCCTTGCTGATGAGCTCCTGGAGGGCAGGAATCAAGTACTTAGTAAATATTTGTTGAGTGACGGAGCCAACAAGTGCCCATGTATGTGTTGAGCAAGCCCATGGCCGAGGAGATGTTGGCAACTGGGACCTTAGACCTTCATTGCTCCACTCAGACTTCTCTTTCTTTCTTCCATAGAAATCTCCAATCTGCTGGTGGCCACCAAGAAAGCCCAGGAGTGGCAGCCTGTCTACACCATGAGCCAGCTGAGTTTCGATCGAATCCTCAAGAAAGATATTACGCAAGTGAGTCATTGCTGCCATTCCTGGGAACAGACCTGGCCCTGCCTCCTCACAGTGGAGAAGCCTGGGGAACCTGGGGAGAACAAAGTCATGTTTGCAGAGATCCTGATGAACAAGGGGACTTCCCTTTCATAGGTGAAGCTGGTCAGCCAGCAGGTGCCCTGCTGTCCACCCAGCCTTGCTGATGCACCCTAGACTCTCTCCTTGAAGGACCTGGCTTAGTCAATTTTTGAATGGTTATCGAGGGCTACAGAGACCTTCCATTCCCGGTTCCTGTAGTTGTAGGGACCAGCCCTAGAAGTAGTTGGAGAATTTGGTGGGCATGTTGACAGATCTCCATAGGGGATTATAGGCTGATGACTCTCATGGCCCCAAAACATGCTTTGTGACAAGGCGCTTCTGAATTTCAGTCCTGGGCTTTCTGATGACATTTCCAGACAGAACAAAGCTGAGGGCGCACAGAGCACAGTGAGGGAGCAGGAGACACACAGTTCAGACCTGAAGGAGAGAGCTGTGCCCAGAAACTGACACCTCAGACCAGGGTTCTAGCCTCCGGAGGGCTGTGGCCCAGTGTCTGCAGGCTTGGGCAGGCCCAGTTTTCCTCGTAGCTGCCCTTGGGCCTTGTAGGGTATGAGGTCCAGGGAACCCCCACTTTCTGTTATGTACCCCCCACCTAAGCCCCCTGACACAGGGGGAGACTAAGCCAGTGTGCCAGCAGCCTGGGAGGGAAGGAAATCTGTGCAGGCCGCTTACTGCCCCAGAGAGGCTGCCCCATCTTGGAGGTGCTGGAGGGCGAGTCGTGGGCTCACTCGTTGAGGACCAGGCAAAGGGTAGCAGGCCTGAGGCTGGGTTGTTCATCTGCTTTTTGAAATCAGTTCCTGAAATGATTGAGGAGGTCTTGAGGGAGTGGAAGTCCACAGGGGCAAATGCCCTGCTTCACTATGTAAATGCTTTCCTGAGGGCAGATCTCACTGTTCTGTCCCTCAGGGTATCAGAGCTGTGTCCAGAGATGGGCAGCACCCCAGCCTCTTTTCTTCCTGGAACTTGACGTGTACCCAGGGTCTTCCTTCTCTTCTTCCCCTTGAGCCTCTGGGCCTCTGTGCCATCCTCTGTGCCTCCAGTGTTCATTTAGCCAAGAGTGACTGAGCACTTCCCTGTGCCAGGCATGACCGCCACCCTCAGCAGGCACACAGTCCGGTGGGGGAGGCAGATTCTTATCTATCCTGAGTAGATAATTAAACTATCAGGAGACAAGTCCCGAGTAGAGAGGTACGGCAGGGTGTGGGTCTGTCAAACGACCATGCTGCCTGGTCTTGGGACAGCAGTGGTGTCCTGGGGGAAGTGGCATCAAAGCAGAGCCCCAGAGGATGGACAAGCACTCAGCAAAGACAGGGCGCAGCGTGGGGGGAGGCTGGAGTGGGACACACAGTTGCTGTGGAATCCTTACCGCACAGTGCTGTGACTTGGCCCCCGGAATAAGCAACGCTTCTGGGGGAACAGTAATTATTCTGAAAGCATATGGCTTTTACAGGATGTTCTGGGAACACAACTTCCCATAAGCTTGATGAATCGCTTCATGACAGATGCAGCTTTAATGAATAGCCACAGGGCCTTGCCAGGATACAGTAGACAGGGCAGATGTACCACCATTCTGCTGTGACAGATGACAAACGGTGGCATTTGTGCAAATTAATATACCAAATTAACGATTGTGTACATTCTTAAGAGAGACAGAAATCAGCCTAGGGAGTCAGCCACAAAGCATCTTCTGCATTTAGAGGAGGTCCTAGAATAATACATATCAGTAGAATGATAGAACTCCCAGTTACACGTTTTGTGGGGTTAATATCATTAGCTTGACAATGCCTGAGTTTCGTGACTCACATTTGGATTCACTCCAAATAGTAAGAGTATTTAATTCAGAATTATTAAAACTTAATCTCTGTGTGTGTGTGTGTTAGTCACTCAGCCATGTCTGACTCTCTGCAACCCCATGGACTGCAGCCCGCCAGGCTCCTCTGTCCATGGAATTCTCCAGGCAAGAATACTGGAGTGGGTTGTCATTTCCTTCTGCAGGGGATCTTCCTGACCCAGGGATCGAACCTGGGTCTCCCACATTGCAGGTGGAGTCTAAGCTTAAGCCAAAAGGGCCTTAAAGACAGATCATTGTTTGTTGTATGTTCAGGGCCTTGAGCAGATGATCTCATTTAGTTCTCATGCTGCTGATTTGGTTTTATTACCTTTTCATATGCGGGGAAACTGAGGCCTGTCCCTCCTGAGTCTGCCTCTGCTATCAGTCACCTTCCTCTAGGGATTGCTAGGGCATGTGCATGTATAAATTGTACTGCTAGTTTGAAAGCATGCACACGTATACCTGTGCATCAGATAGATGGGTAGAGAATGAATAGGTGCGAGGGGGCGATTAGACAAAACACATCGGCCGACAGATTGACTTCTACTCACCGTGTGCCAGGAACTTTTCTACCTAATTCTTCATTTGATAATTAACACCAACCCTAGGAGACAGGTATACTGTTAACCTATTTACAGAAAACGGGTGCAGACTGAGTGTGATGAAAGCAAGTTCCCCAAAGGCCAATAAGTAGTAGGGCCAGGACTCACAAGCCTGTTCTCCTATTTCGCAGCCTGTGGGTGGAGGAACCTCCTGCGATGTCCTGCTCTGGAGGCCCAGGGTGGGGCCAGCATTGGTGGCTATTAAGGGCACCCTTGGAAGTTGTACGAAAGGTCACTGTTTATATTTTGGCCCCAGGCTGTTCCTGGAGGGAGATACAGCGGGTTGCTGTTCAGAGAATAAGAGGATTGTCTCCTGGGGCCCAGGAAGTGCCTCCGCTGTGTTGGGCCAGGTAGCTTTTTGTTTCCTCTGGAGGCCTGACAGGCCCAGGCCCCGAGAGATGTGAGCTGCTGGGGCCCCTTTGCTGTTGTCCCACCCGAGCAGTGTGTGTGTGTGCCCCCCAGAGGACTCAGACCGGCATCACTGCAGCCCCAGGGAGGGTCACGCTAACCTCCCACTTCCCCCTTCAGGGCGAGCACCTTGGGAGAGGCACGCGGACACACATCTACTCTGGGACCCTCACGGATTACAAGGATGACGAAGGGACTTCTGAAGAGAAGAGAATAAAAGTCATCCTGAAGGTCTTAGACCCCAGCCACAGGGACATTTCTCTGGCAAGTGTCACCCTCATCGCCCTCCCCCATCTGTGCAGCCAGTAGAGCACAGTGGGCTGAGAGGAACCCTTGCCCATTCTGGCCTTGTTTTCCAGTCAAGATTCCTTTCTTCAAATAGAATCTTGGGTTAACGCGGCATAGGAAGCAAGCGAGGGAGTACAGATATGGTGGTTTGAGCAGTCCCCCCACCTTGGCCTGTCCCTCCCTGTCTGTCCCACTCTCTCCTGTGTCCTCCTAGAGGTTCACGTGGCGGCCGTGGAGCCTTGGACACTAGCTGAGTGGTCTCAAAAGCCCTGATGCAGCCCAGGCTATCACCCAGAGTCTGGAAAAGTAAAGCCCAGAGGAGTCAAATGACTGACCCACGATTCCCACATCCTGTTAGAGACAAAGCCGAGTCTCGACAGACATCTGCTGCCTTGGTTTTCCTTTTATTCTAATATAGTGTCAAACGTTGTTACTTCGCAACCTTTGAAGGAAGCAGCAGTGGACATGAATATCCAATGAGGAAGTTGCTGCCAGCCTAGCCCACCAGCCCAGCACTGTGTCCTATGGGGTTTCTACCTAAGTCCTATGTCCCAGCCAGGTGACACTCACAGTAGAGGCTTGGCAGTGCCTCCGGGCAGTTGAGGCCAGGCCTTTGGACGAAGACAGTGGTGAGCTTCCCTGGGATCCACTGCCTTCCCTCTCAGCTGAGCCACTTTAGGGTCCGGTCAGTGGAGGCCTGCCCTTGACATGTCTTTGTCCTGTTCTCCCACAGGCCTTCTTTGAGGCAGCCAGCATGATGAGGCAGGTCTCCCACAAACACATCGTGTACCTCTATGGGGTTTGCGTCCGAGATGTGGAGAGTAAGTGTTTCTCTTTGGAAGGGGAGGGTGGTCCTAGCCGGGGAGCATGGCTGCTGTGAAGATGACTGGGAGCTGACATCTACTTCATGTTGCTCAGGCTTCTTGCTTTTCTTTTTGTAATCAAGGAATGCAAAGCGCTGAGCAGGTCACTTGCTTAAGCTAGTAGTGGACATGGAAGTAAATCTCATTTGTTTTTCATTGATTTCTTGAATGTTTACTTCTGGCCAGCTCTGGTTCCCACACTGGAAGTGGAGAGTGGGTGGGCTGAGTTCATTGCTCAGAGAGTCAGAGTAGAAGGAGCGTCAGGCAGGGCTTGAACCCAAGCCTGTCCGACGCTGAAGTACTGTGCCACTTGGACTGTCAAGCTGAGTACCAGTCAGTAAACCAGGCTCTGGTGAGGGAATCGGGGAGGGTGCTGTCCCAGATGGACGTCAGGTTGCAGATGTGGCCGTTTGTGTGTTTGTAGATATCATGGTGGAAGAGTTTGTGGAGGGGGGACCCCTGGACCTCTTCATGCACCGGAAAAGTGACGTCCTCACCACACCCTGGAAGTTTAAAGTTGCCAAACAGCTGGCCAGCGCCCTGAGTTACTTGGTAAGTATGTTCTGATGTCTGTCGTCTCAGCCAAGAACCAGAATTCCTAGTAGGGGAGGCAGGAGGGAGGTACTAACCAAGCAGACTGGAGGGCCCGGGCTGTGTGCCTTTATACAGGTGTGCCTGGTGATTAGTGAAAACCACCATCTTGGGCTGTTCTGTGTGCTTACGTATGGATCCTGCTTAGAGGGAAATTTTATCCCTTCAGAAGACTGACTTGGGTACTGCATTGTATGGTGAGAGTAGAAATATTACAGTACTTGCTGAATGAGTGAATGAATCTGTTGGGATCAGCAGTAGCTCACATTTATTGAGTGCTTACCATGCTTCAGCTGTGCATGTGTTTTTAGGCTCTCACCACTTTAATTCTCACAAAAGCCTTATGAAGCCTGCCCACCCACCACCCCCCTCCCCCGACCCTAGTCATCCCTGTCTCCCTGATGAGGGAAGTAGAGCAGAGGGATGTTATAGAACGTGCCCAAGTTGCACAGATCATCCATGGGAGCTCTTGGCTGCCCGGGTCTGGCTGAGGCTGGGGGAATGTGGGTTACGACCGGAGGGCTGGAAACAGGAGGGGGCTCGGGAAGGAGGGAGCACCACTGCCATTTCTGCTGAGTCAGCCTTTTCACTCCGCAGGAGGATAAAGACCTGGTCCACGGAAATGTGTGCACTAAAAACCTCCTTCTGGCCCGCGAGGGCATCGACAGTGAGTGCGGCCCCTTCATCAAGCTCAGTGACCCTGGCATCCCCATCACTGTGCTCTCCAGGCAAGGTGCGCTCCCCCTCCCTCCCATGTCCTCCCCACCCCTGCAGGCAGGTCCAGGCCAGCTGGGGAGGGGCTGGGCTGGGGTTCTCTCTCCTTTTAGAAAGCATACTTCTGCAAAAGGTGTCTGTTGCTCCTGCCCAGCCCTTGGGGGTGGAGGAGATGCTGTGCGGGGGAGGGTTGGTCTCTGACCTCAAGGAGCTGTCTGTGCAGTAGAAGAAACCACTTGGCCAAGACATATCTGGTCCTGGTGATGAAGGAGCTTGTTTGAGGTGTAGGGGTAGCACCTTGCTCAGAGGGAGGCTGTGGGTCCTGGGTGGTCAGAGGGGTGTCAGGAGGAATGGGCCCTGGGTCCTCCCTGTGTTCCTTTTGAAATCCCCTGTAGCGAGTGAGCAGTTTGGGGAGGTGCCTTAGCATTGCTGAGGCATCTTGTCTTTGAATGAGTCACCCTGAGCCGACAACTCCAGAGGAGTGGGCAGACCCGTCAGCTGAAACGCTGCGTGGCACCGCATAGTTCGTGCTCTGTCTCTAGGCCCACGTGGGGTCCCAGAGCGCCCCTGGGCCTGGTACCCCCCACTTGCCATGGCCTGTGGTCTTCAGCAGTGAGAGTTTTGCTCAGTCATTCAGTCAAGGAATGGACTGAGTTTAGAAGGAAACCAGGATGAAGGACAGGCCTCACAAATAAGACCCAAATCATCCACTCTTTGGAAGGGGAGCAGGGAGCATCCTTTGGCACCTTTTGACACTTACTGCCTGGCCATCGTCCAGCAGTCCTGAGACGGACCCAGCCCTGAACCTGTCGGGGGTCCTATTATCAGCAAGGGTCTGAGACACAGACACCGGTGACTCTAGAACAAGTAGAGAAGCCTGGGGATGCTGCAAGAGGGGCCAGTAAAATTCAGAGGAGAGAGACGACATCCGGGGGGCCCAGAGAGTGAATCAGCAAGGAGGTGGGTTTCATCTGGGCCTTATAGGCCAGTGAGGTGAGCCGGCAGCAAGGCGACGGTAGGCACACGGTCCTAGGGCCAGCCTGCACTTGTCTGTCAGGAGGAAGGACGTGAGAAGGCGGGAAGGAGGGCCACCAGGCCTGAGCATCACTGCCCAGCTCGGGAGTGGCTTCTTGCCTGTTTCCATCAGGGGCTGAGAGGCTGCTCCAGGAGGCCACTGAGCTCATTCAGGGCCATTTCTGTGGACGTGGCAGGGGGTCCAAACAGCTTATTGGCCTTGGTCAGCAGCTGGGTGCAAGAGATGTGTGACTTCTTTTGTTCTTTCTCAAATGAAAGAAAACCCACGTTAGAGAAGTGTGACATTGGATGGTGCAGAGTGTGGGGGGAAGGGGAGGTTAGCCTGTGCCCACTCTGCATGTGTTGGCCTCTTCTCCCTGGCCTTCCCTTTCTTAACCCTTTGTCCATGTGACCTCCTCCACTCGGGGGTGACTTGCTGTTTTTGAAGCCAAAGCTTCAGAAGATGGGCTCCCACCCCCTCCTGGGGAGTCTTTGTTAAACAGACACATCTGCAGGCCCTGTCTCAGACAGGTGCATCAGAAGGGCCAGGGCTGAGGGGCTGGAAAACTGCCCCTTTAACAAGCTTTCCACAGGCCCAGTCCAGCCACGGCCTACGTTTGGAAAACAGTGCTTGAAGGCATTTCTTTGTTAACTTCCAGTTCTTGCTGCAGTGGTGGTGATACACTCCCCAGGTATTGCAGACACTGATCTGTGAACGCCTCTTGGCTTTTCCAGAGTGCATAGAACGAATCCCCTGGATTGCTCCCGAGTGTGTTGAAGACTCCAAGAATCTGAGTGTGGCTGCTGACAAGTGGAGCTTTGGAACCACACTCTGGGAAATCTGCTACAATGGCGAGATCCCCTTGAAAGACAAGACGCTGATTGAGGTGAGCGCCTGCTTTCCAGTTGGGAGCTGAGTGAGGGCCCCTTGAACACACAGGGGCGTCTCAGGAATTATCAGGAAACCCCACACTGTGAGAGGAGACGGTCACGGGTTTGACTCTCCTCCACAGGCTTACTGGCTGTGTAACCTCACACGTTAGTTTCCTTGGGCCTGGATTCATCATCTATGAAATGGAGATAAAGAGTACCTACTTTGCAGGGTTGTTACGATGATTAATCAAATAATGCACGTAGAGTGCCAGGTATACAATATGAGCTCAGGAGCTGATTCTAGCATCTCAGGATTAACACACAAGTATTTATGAGTCCTGCCTGTGTACCAGGCATTGTCCTAAGTTGAAGCTAGGGGTTCACAATGAAAGAGACACAGGCCTTACCTGCCCGTAGTGACCTTAGGGTCTAGAAGGAGAATTGGGCTAAACTAGCAGTAAGGATCTGAAACCATCACCCAAAGAGCCATGCGTGTTGGGTAGGGTAGTGTCATTACTCTTGTTTTACAGGTCAGGTAACCAAGATGCAGGTGGCTCATGGCCTGGGTTATTCAGCTAGGATGCACAACTTCAAGGCTAACTCTTGCTTGTTCACTTGCAGAGAGCTAGTAGAGCTTTCTAACTCTAAAGGGATACTGCAGTAGCAGTTACAGTGAAGGACCACTGATCCCCACTCACTGATTTGCTTTCTGGAATGCGCCTTGTGTGTTTAGCGGGGCAGGCGTCACTTGTAGCTGGGAGGGAATGATCCAAGTCCAGGGGAAGGTGGCATTTCAGACGTCTACAGGAAGCAGTAAGTGGTTCCATTTGCCTGGAGTGTGGAGAGGAGTGACAGGTGAACAGGTGGGAAGGGTTGTGTGAGGTTAGGTTTCTAGAGGCCCTAAATGCCCGGTGAAGGGCTTGGAGACCCGGTGAAGGGCTTGGAGGCCGCGCCGGCATGGCGCGCTTAGACGGTAGTTAGATGGACAGGCTGAGGAGAGGGCAGGGCACTGAGTCCCCTGCGGTGCTCAATGGTGAGAGCCTGAGCCAGGAAGTGGCAGTGGGGATTCAGTGTGGAGGGTGCGCTTGGAGGAGATACCAAAGAGGCTAAAGAACCTCTAACCTGTTAATCTTCTGACAGATGAACGTGGTGCAAGACTTGGGCAAGAGGAATTAAGCTAAAACCCATGGAGAAATCAGCACCTCTGTAGATCTGCTATTTGGAATTTTCAGGCAGGACTTTTGGGAGTAATTTTAACTTCCTTGGAAACAAAACGGCATACCATTTGCTGTCAGTATGTTTGAGCACCTTGTGTTTACCCGGGGCTGAGTAGAATATGGAGACAGGGTAAGCAAAGGTCTGCACTGGAGCCTAGAAGAGTGAGCAATACTCCAAGGCAGGGGCAGCCCTCAGCTCCCTCATTCTCTTGCTTTTCCTCCTCTCCTCTGGAGCCTAACTCCCCACCCCTACAGCAGGGTCCACAGGGACCACAAGAGAAACCAGTACCCTTGAGATTCAGCGACAGACCAGAGTCTGGGGCGTAGTGAATTTACTGAATTTTTTTAATGATTTAAATAAATCAATCATTTGTTTCAGAATTTTAAAGTAACCACTTGATGAGAATTTGGGAAATAGAGAAAACTAGTTTTAAAAAAGAAAATATTAATCACTATATTCCAGTCACCCTTGACTAATATTTAACACTTTGGCATATTGTCTTCCTGTCTGTTTTTATCAGTTTAAACAAAATTGGGACCATGCTGAATTGTTTCACTTAATGTAATATCCTATATGATTAAATTGATTTAAGAGTTCATTGTTTCATTAAATTCTAATTTACTTAATTTAACTAAAATTAGATACTTGGCCTTGAGGTTGTTTTCATATTTGTAATGTTCTGTTTAATTTTGCAGGGAATATCTTTAAATATAAATCTTTGTTTATATCTGACTTATTTGTGAGTCATTCCGTAGTTGCAATTAATGAGTCAAAGAGTTTGAAGAATCTGAAGATTTCTACACATGTTGCCAAGTCATATTCCAGAAGGTTGCATGACTTTGCAGGAATACAGCTTATTTGGGACTGGGTAGGATATACTGCGTATTTTCCTTGAATTCAGACTATTTTTGTATCAGGAGATTTTCCACAGCTGTGAAAAAAGGCAACAGCAGCACTCACATTTATGAAGTCTACCCTTAAGCAGAGCTGTTGGGAATTAAATTAGGGATTGTTAGGTAACTCTTTCTGACCTGGGGTTAAAAGGTTTGTGGGTGGTTCCTTTGGTTTCTTCAACATGGTCCTCTTCTTTGCAGAAAGAGAGATTCTATGAAAGCCGGTGCAGGCCAGTGACCCCATCTTGTAAGGAGCTAGCTGACTTGATGACCCGCTGCATGAACTACGACCCCAACCAGAGACCCTTCTTCCGAGCCATCATGAGAGACATCAATAAGCTGGAGGAGCAGAGTAAGACTGCCTTAAGTTGTTTAACCAAGACCAGCCAGGGCCCGGGGGAGGGGGTGACAACTTGAAGCCTGGAGGGGCATTCACTCTTTTTTAACATGTTTTCTCTCTTCTGTTAGATCCAGACATTGTATCAGAAAAAAAGCCAACAACTGAAGTGGATCCCACACATTTTGAAAAGCGGTTCTTAAAGAGGATCCGTGACTTGGGAGAGGCAAGTTTCACTCCTGACCATTCACCTCTCTGGACATCTAGAGCCATTCTCCATTCTCTCTCGTTTCAGGTCAAAGTTTATAAGAGGAAGCATCTTCCAGTGTTTTCTCAGGGATTGTGTGTTTCTCCATCTGACAAAGAGTGGCAGCATGCACATGCCTGCCTGTTCATGCACACAGGACATTAGCACCCTCAGGAGCTGCCGCTGTCCCTTTTTTTTTAATAAGGGACAGAGAATATAAAGGGAGAGGCCTAGGGGATGGGTATAGATATGGTAGAAATAGAACAATCGCTGCCTCTGACTTTTTTTGGGAATATGTATCCTGTGAGGCTGCTTAAATGAACGGTGGATTTACCTCACAGAACACTGAAATAGAATGCTAGCTTTTCTTCAGGACCTTGAATGGCAGTTCCCTAACAGTAAATGTGACTAGAGAAGCTACTGGATTTGCATCTTCATACAGATTTCCTGTAGTTTATAAAGACTGTCCCATCTCGGGTGCCCTGTGCAAGGCCGGGTGCTGGCACTCTGCAGGCACAGTGGTCCCGCTTCCTCACAGCATCCCTGGGTTTACCACCAGTGTGTACACGAGCACCTCTGGAGCCACTCGGAAGACTGGGTAACCAGGCCTACCTCACCAGTAGGTGGCTTAGCTGGGCTCTAATCCCCATCTTCTGAAGACTCACGCCTTGCCTTTTGTAGCCACATTGTGATGCCTCCTGTAGCGTGGACCCAGGGCTGTCAAAGAATGCCATGGTTGCACCACCTGACACTTCATTTCCTTGTGAGTTACACGTTCACGGAAACTAGGATTGATGTGTCGGTTCACCAGTCACCAGAGCCTTTTCTTGTCTTAGCGCAATAACAGAAGAAGGGATGGCATGTTAGCTAAGGGGGGAAGGGCACAGGGAGTAGGAAGAGACCAGGTTAGAGCTTGTTACCTGCGGGTCAGGCAGTGTGTGCCCTCCCCGGCCTTCAGAGGAACAAGCCTCATCTTTGAGTGTGTCCTGCTGACCCAGGCTGGGGCCTCTCTGATCAAGCATGTGCATCTTTCCCTCCAGGGCCACTTTGGGAAGGTCGAGCTCTGCAGGTATGACCCTGAGGGGGACAATACAGGGGAGCAAGTGGCTGTCAAATCCCTGAAGCCCGAGAGTGGAGGGAACCACATCGCTGATCTGAAGAAGGAGATTGAAATCTTAAGAAATCTTTATCATGAGAACATTGTGAAGTATAAAGGCATCTGCACAGAAGATGGTATGTTATGCAAAATGTGGTTTGTTTAAAGACTAAACGGCTGTCTGGGGTCACATAAAGGCTAGTGCCGAGCAGGCCATGCCCTCAGCCTCATCTGGGCTGCCTGAGTGCTAGCTGATAACCGCCAGAGCTCTAGGACTTGCAAGCCATACGCACTGTCAGATCCCTCAGCAGCTGCAGAGCTTCCGAGAAGACTACCCAGCCTCCCTCCTAGGCAGGGATGATTCCAGCATTGTTTCTTTAGGTGGCTACTACACGCACACTGGGGATTAGATTTCCCCTGTCCCAATACTCAGCACACTAGGCCAGTTGAAACTGACACCCACTCCTCTCCTTTATCTGCTTTTCTGACCCAACATTAGGCAGGGCATGTAGTTTTCTGGTTGTCTAAATCAAAGTGGCAAGTAGTGTTTACTAGTGAATGTATCTTTGTACAAGCCACTACAGCACTCGTGTTATTGTACTTGAAAATTTGTGGTGAAAATGATGTGGCTCATGATTTTTTAAAATCATTTGCCGAGTGCTTTGCAGAACACAACGTTGTCTGAGTGAATGGTGACAACCCTGGGGTAGGTACCCTGGTCACTCCTGAGGATCCCAAGTTTCTGGAACCTCTGGGATTAAGCAGAGGTTAACCTGTGGTTGCCTGTGGTTTCAGGGTCGATGCTGAAGTCAGTTCAGGTCCTCTGTCTCCAGATCCTGTGCCCTGTACTCTTCCTTCATTTGACTGCCTTGTACTGATGGGTTAGATTGAGGGCAGGAGGAGAGGGCGACAGAGGGTGAGATGGTTGGATGGCAGCACTGATTCAGTGGACATGAACTTGGACAAACTCTGGGAGATAGTGAGGGGCAGGGAAGCCTGACACGCTGCAGTCCATGGGGATGTGAAGAGTTGGACACGAGTTGGTGACTGAACAACAACTGATGGGTTTTTTCCCCCCTAAACAGGTGGAAATGGTATTAAGCTCATCATGGAGTTTCTGCCTTCAGGGAGCCTTAAGGAATATCTTCCAAAGAATAAGAACAAAATTAACCTCAAACAGCAATTAAAATATGCCGTTCAGATTTGTAAGGTAAAAAGAGAAAAAAGAAAAAACCTGGTAAAAATTTAAAAATCAGGCAGTCTGTCCTGAGTAATTGGTTTGTAATTAGGCTATAAGTGGGAAACTTTCTGATAATTATACTGAGTTTGTTTTGTTCTGCTTGATGTGGACTGAAATTAGCCTCTACTAAGAAAGTGATGGTTTCTTTAAATCTGTATTTCTTTGAATCAGATTGGTCTTACTATTTTTGCGTAAAAGTGAAAACAAACAAAGTGCTACCTGAATGAAATGACACTTGTATCTCTGTGTGTGTTACAAAGCGGCAGAGACAAAATCCCGCCTGATTTGCTCTCACAGCGCACTCTGCCTTGCTTCTCTCCCACAGGGGATGGACTATCTGGGTTCTCGGCAGTACGTTCACCGGGACTTAGCAGCAAGAAACGTCCTCGTGGAGAGTGAGCACCAGGTGAAAATCGGGGACTTCGGTCTCACCAAAGCCATCGAAACTGATAAGGAGTACTACACAGTCAAGGACGACCGCGACAGCCCTGTGTTTTGGTAACTGAATCAAACAGATTTCCTCAGCGCTTCAAAGGGCTTCCACTGCTCTGACAGGTCCTTTTGAGACATGTTAAATTCTTTTATTAGTCCAGATTAGAAAGGACTTAGATCATTTGGAATTGACTAATTTTTGCCTTCAAGAAACAGCTCTTAAGCTGTTTCACTGAAAGCCAGTGTCTGAGTTTCAAAGACAACATCTTCCAACGAAGAAACCTAACAGCAGTCAGTATCTCTGTCTTCCCTTGAGAAGGCATTCCTCTGACAGTTCTTAAAACTGTTAGCAGCCAGAGTAGTCACAGCCATGCAGAGGAAGCCTGGAGGGCAAGTATGAGTTGACGAGGAGGCTTTGGCAGATTCAGGGAGAACTCAGAGCAGAGGAAAATCCATGGGAGGTCCTGGTTGGAAGGCCGCACCCTGACTTGGACCCCTCTCAGTCTGGAACAGTGTCCACGGGGGAAGCTGCTAAGCCTGCACTCTGCCCTGTCCTGTAGAACTGACCAGCACTGTGGTGCATCCTACATGGGCGAGCTGGGTCTCTCCCACCCAAGGACGCCAAACCTCCATTTATTCATTGCATATTCAGTGGATACATGAATTCATTTATTCAAAGGACTACCTAGGAGCCCTGCTTGGTGCCAGGTACTAGAGATTCGAGGGTAAATAAGATGAGCGAGTTTAGACTTTAATGGGTGAGGCAGCTAGTTTCATGGTGCCATAATCATAGAAGTGTTCGGGCTTGGTTTTTCTGGAAGTTCTGTTAGGCTAAGTCCTTAAAAGATTCCTGGAGGGTTGTAAAGATGGGTAGAAGGAGGCATGTGTGTGTTGGCAAGAGTGAGATAGAGTAGTGGCTGTCCCAGGAACTGGAATCAGCTCGACGTGCCTGGATGATAAAAGGTCTCTGCAGTTGCTAAGGCAATGCCCTAGACACTTGAGTTTTGGAGCTGGGGTTTTGGGGTGCTGTTAGAAGGATTAAGGATGGGGCTTCTGTTTAAAAAGATCACTATGGAAAAAATAAATAAATAAAAAGATCACTATGGGAAGGAGAGGAGCAAGATTGAAGCCGGGAGTCTGATTTGGCGAGGGGCACTGACGGCATGAACTAGGGCTGTGATTTGGACAGTGATGGTGGGGTTTAGGAGCAGTGAGTAGGTTTGAGAAGTATTTCTGAGACCGGATATGGGAATATCTCAATTTCTGGCTCAGGCAATGGGTAACAGTCACCAAAGCAGCAGATACTGTAAGAGGACTGGGCAGTTAGGTCACTACTCACTCACTGTGACCTTGCAGGCAGATAAAATCTGGGCCTGTGGTCATCGCCTCCTCCCACACCCCTCCCCAGGGAGAGCCTGTGCTGTGTGAACTGAGGGCCCACAGGGATACTGTTCACGCCAGGTGTGCACCGGGGCAGCAGATGTGTGACTAACATATAGCATACACTTACGTGTCTTCGAATGTTATATTCTAAGAAGTCAGCTCTCTAGGCTGAGTTACTCTCATGTTTTTTGGTATGTCCTTCCCAGGAAATGAAGTTTCATGTTCTGCTCTCTTTCAGGTATGCTCCAGAATGTTTAATTCAGTGTAAGTTCTATATCGCCTCTGATGTCTGGTCTTTCGGAGTGACTCTGCATGAGCTGCTTACTTACTGTGATTCAGATTCCAGTCCCATGGCCGTAAGTCAGACTTGTCCTTTGTTTGAATCTGGCCCCCAATGAAAATGTGTCCATCCCTCTGCTTTGTAAGTTTAGTTCATAAAGAATCAGTCAGTGTATTGTAATGGAAAGGAAAAGCATCCTGGACTTTGAGTTACTAAGGAGAAAAGCCTGTTTGTTTTCATTTCCAATTCTAGAAATCCTACTTTAACCTCTCTGGAGTTTATATAAATATGTGCAAAAAGTAAAATATTTCATTTGATTTTTATTTTTCATAGTTGTTCCTGAAAATGATAGGCCCAACTCATGGTCAGATGACGGTAACAAGACTCGTGAATACATTAAAAGAAGGAAAACGCTTGCCATGTCCACCGAACTGTCCAGATGAGGTATTTATGGGCCATTTCGCAGTAATAAAACTGTTTTCACTGCTTGCATTTTAAAATAGATTTCTGATGCTGAATTTCGGCCACCTGAGAAAACCATCTTTGGGGCAAATGAAATGACAACCACACACTGTTCAAGGAAGGAACTCCCTTCAACAGTAGGCTTACCTCAGTGAGCACCCGAGAGGAGCGTATTTTGACGTTACCTTATTGTGACAATCAGTTTTCTGTATTTCTAACTGAACTGCTTTAAGACTAATTCTTTAGACTATTTAAGTACATTGAATAGTATGTATGAGCCAAAGAATGAAGCAGCCAGTATGGAAATCTGTAGTCTAAACTGAGCTATAACATCACCCTTAAATTGGCTTACAGTAATTTGTGGCCTGGATTTTTTGCAAGGTCAGTTAAGCCATGAACTTCTCAAATATTAAAATACTTATGAATAATATTAAGTATTAATATTTAATACTTATAGATGTGCCACATTTTCTATATTTTAAGTTATTCAAATACTCTTGTTTTATAGTAGGACTTAAGGAAACTCATTCACATTTTCAAAATTATGTTCTTGATGTTTCTATACTTAAAAAAAAAAAAGCTCCTAAACATTTTTTTACTGTTTTTTTTTTTTAAATAGGTTTATCAACATATGCGAAAGTGTTGGGAATTTCAACCATCTAATCGGACAACCTTTCAGAACCTTATTGAAGGATTTGAAGCACTTCTAAGAAGCATGAGTAACATTTAAATTCTAATGTGTCCTCCTACCCCCAACCAGTACCCAAGCCATTTACAAAAATTGTTACTGGAAAAAGTTTGTATTCTGTCTAAAAAGATACCAGGGTACGTATCCATATATAAGGCACATATTAAGCATATTACACATGCTTAACATGTGTAAGTACTTCCTCTTTAAATTTGATACCTGTAACATAGTGACAACCAAAATATTGGAAAGCACTTAAGCACTCCTCCTTTTGGAAAGACTATATCACTGTTTGGTTAGTTTACCATCACAGTTGAAAACCAGAATGGGATTTCTCAAAACAAGAGGAGCTGACCAAAGTAGAGTCTCAAGATGATTGCTTTTTCTTAGCTGCCAGTTGATATGAAATAAATATTTTCTGGCACCTAAAGATAAGGATTGATGAATTTAGCCAATACTCTAATATGCCCTCAAATTTCAATATCTATACCATGATAGATGAAACATTCTTGAAATATAGATACCAGTTAGTTAGTATACTATTGTCTCTATACAAAGATGAGTGTATTCCTGTCAACAGTAGGACATAAACTTTGAGTTGTTTTTGCAGTGGCTTAGCTCCTGTCCCCTTGGGTGACCAGCGGTACCCATTTTTGAGAAGACTGGTCATACATACCCAGAGGGGCAGCTGTGGAATAGACACTTTGCTGCATGACATTAATTCTTGAGAACTAAACCTGTGCCAGTGCTTCCCTAAACAGTATACCCTTTAATCAGAACCGAGGCCAACAACCTGCATACATGCTTTTCAGAAATGTCAGTGTATAGCCTTTTGTAACTCTACCACTTTGGGGCAAGCTGTTCCAGCATTGGTTCTGGATGCTGATGATTGCATATATACCATGTACATTGCACTGTTCTTAGAGTGTTTCAGTACTTACCATCCATCTACAAGAGTCGATCACTATTTTGACCATCATCACCCTATTGTGCAAAACTTGAAAGACCCAGCCAGAAGACTATGGAGTTCAGGATCCACTAGGCGGTTTTCAGTTTGCTTGGAGACTGCTGGGTAATCAAAATGTCAAATCTGATTCAATGTGAACTGTAGATCTTTTTTGACCAAGAGTCTGCAAAACTTTCTGTTGATGCTGTCTATTATTTGTTTGATATCATTATTTTTCCCCCTTGATCCTGAAAAGAGTTTTATGTATTGACTGGATGGCAGCAATAAACTTGCCATTTATAAATCTGTTCAATAACCCTGCATCACAAATGTCTCTGTCTGTATCAAACCTGTGGCCACTCTCTATGCACTTTGTTTACTCTTTATACAAATAAATATATGGAGCCTTCACATGCATATGCCTTTTAATATTAAGAGTTCATTTTCAAAGCATTACAAACAATTTGTTTACATAGAAAAACAACAGTATGGACTGGTGGGGAGAGCATGGGTAATGGTCCTTATACTAACACCACTTGAGTCATGTGTCATGTCTCCTCTCATGTCCCAGTGGGGCACAGGCCAGTATGGATGGCAGACCCACACCTGTTAACTCAAAGTACCTTTTAGTTCTTTCAACCTCTTTCTGCTTATATTTCTACAATTTCCATCTTCGCTTTCTTCTGCTGTCATAGAGTTATGACAAAGCACTGAAGAGGCTCAGTGCAACAGGAAAACAAGAAGTGCAGAGCATGGGGAACCCATTTTTCATCTGCTGAGTCAGAACTGAGTGATGCCCATCCTGATTTGGTTATTTATAGGTAGTATACTTACTGGAAATTATCTTAGTTTAACTTTCTAGCTGTCATTTGCCAGTAGAAGTTAATATAAGCAATACATTACAAATCATATATACCAGTTTTAAACTTCTAAAACAGGAGTGATACCCTCTATTATAAAGTCCCTCAAATACAAGATACTTAAAGATCTGATTTCAAAAAGACTAGGATCACTGAGACCCCTCAATTCTACATCATCAATTAGTGTCTCATAACAAAGAACAAACTTAGACATTCTGGATAGCAAAAGGGTTTCTCATGCATTTTGAATACCAAGGTCTTCAGGAAATGGTGATGTCAAAAGTTATGTGCAGTAAACACAGTTCTTTCGAAAGGAAGCTGGATAAAACTGGGTTAAACACCTGGGTAATTTTTCAGCCTAACACACTGCAACTGAATAAGAAACAAAGCAGAGAGAGAGGTATAGCTTATTATCTAAGAATGGTTATAAATACTGTTACCTCATAAGACCCCTTTAGAAATGGCAGAATTGACTGCTTTACTGTGGAAATAGGGCATTTGATGACCAAAACGTGTAAATTAATCATCACTATTATACGAAACAAGACTTAGAAACCTATGTTTCTTGCCACTTACTTGCAAAATTCAAGTCTTTTTGTAGGTGTAAAATAAAAGGATTAGGGAATGAATGGTATTAGATCAGGAGTCTGTGAACTTTATAAAGGGCCAGATAGTAAATATTTTATGCTTTGCAGCTACTCAGCTCTGCCACTGTAGCACAAAAATTAGCCATAGATGATATGTAAGTGAATAAGCATGGTTGTGTTTGAATAAAATTTTATGTATGGACACTGAAATATGAATTTCAAGTCATACTTTTTTTTCCTCCAAACATTTAAAAATGTAAACATCATTCTTAGCTTGCAGGCAGTACAAAAACAGGTGGAGGACTGAATTTGACCACAGGGAGTAGTTTGCCAACCCCTGAAATTATTACTAGATCACCAAAGCTACTTAAAAAAATACCTTTTCCCCCCTACAAGAGGTATTAGTGGTAAATAATATATTAAGCGTAAAGCATCGGTAGTGGTATATACCTTGGATGTCACCTCTGTGTTTGAGTTTTACAACACATGACTGGTATCGGGGGGGGGTGATAATGAAGTTTTCATGTAGAGTATAATACTACCAGTCACTGCATTTTTGTACTTGCACTCTAATTCTAGTAAAAGTTCTAAAAATTTGTGAATGAGATTACTTCCAGATAAAGTAAATTGAAATGCACATTGGCTTATCAGAAATTTATTCTAAGGCTTGGGAAACCAAGACTGTTTCCCATTTTATTGCTTCACACTTCTATATATGGTGTCAAAATTATTCCCAGTCCTAAACAAGGAATATTGGAATATATGTTAATTTCCCCAATGGACTAAGTTAATAGCACATTGATTAAGATGTGTCTAATTCTAGTGGAATATGTCCTCAACTGATGTCTCTTATTGCTACTTACTTTTTTGACTTGGCAATTCTGCCTGCTGCACAACACAGTTCGTTCTGGGAAGTTATAAACCCGTAATTTAAAGGATATGGCTAGTCTGAATGTAGTTAAGGCAGCGATGAACAGCAGAGATACTGCAAAGAACCTTATGAGTTTATAAGGAGAGAACTTAACTCAGTACACTCTCTTCTTTTTTAAGTAGGTTTCCATGTAATATGCTCCTGTGCCCTGAGAATGCTGGTCAACAAATTCCACTGAACCACCTTCTGGGGCAGAGACGAGATATGATGAGCCTCGCTTTTCATTTCTTAAAGATGAGACCTATTAGAAAAAGAAACCATAACTAATGCTAAAATCTAAATTAAAATTGGTTGATTTGTTAAAGATATTTATAAGAAAAGCAATTCTACTTGTGATTTGGTATAAAAACAGAATAGCAGGATAAATAACAAAGTTGTAAAAAAAACTATACAAAAGTTTCTATATCAAAGTCATGTGAGGAACTTTTGAAAAATACAAAGCAGCTTCTTAATGCCCTCTGTCCCCGACTCCCCACATTTTCGGGACAGAAAAAGTGACACTGTATTGCTTCCGCTGTTGGTTCGTAGAATCAGAATACCAGTATTCCTCTGGGGAAGGAGCGTGCCTAAGGAATTGAACTGCATATCAAATTAGATGTGAAGTTCATCTAGTAGCAAAACACGTGGCAAGAGAATAAACTAGTAGGTGCAAAAACTAGCAAATGATGTCAACAAAATAGCACAATGAAACATTCCAGAGGACCGCAGGAACTCCAACTTTAGTCTACAAAATAATCACCTGGAAAGCCTGTTAAAATGCACATTTCTGAGTTCTATCTCAGATATTCTAATCCAGAAGTGTTCATGATAAGAGGGGCCAAAATGTTCCTCACAAGTAGTCACAGTAATCGATACGATAAATCTGATTATGTTTCACAACTCATGACCACCTAATTCCTCCCAGTTGTAACTTTGATATTCCTTAGTAAGTCTGTCACACATAGTGTTTAATACACAAGAATGTAGAAATCAGTGTGGTACTAGCACAAAAACAAATATAGACCAGTGGAACAAGATAGAAGCCCAGAGGTAAACCCACACACTTATGGGTACCTTATCGTTGATAAAGGAGGCTTGAATAAACAATGGGGAAAAGACAATTTCTACAGTAACTGGTGGTAGGAAAACTGGACAACTGGGTGTAAAAAGAATAAAATTAGAACACTTCCTAACACCATACACAAAGATAAAATGGATTAAAGACCTACATGTCAGTCCAGAAACTATAAAGCTCCTAAAGGAAAACATATGCAGAACACTCTGACGTATACGCAAGATCCTCTAGAGTAATGGAAATAAACAATGGGGCCCAATTAAAATTTAAAGCTTTTGCACAGCAAAGGAAACAATAAACAAGGTGAAAAGACAACCCTCAGAATGGGAGAAAATAATTGCAAATGAAACTGACAAAGGATTAATCACAAGCAGCTCATGCAGCTCAATACCAGAAAACAAACAACCCAATTAAAAAGTAGGCAGAAGACCTTAATAGGCATTTCTCCAAAGAAGGCATACAGAAAGCCAATAAACATGAAAAGATGCTCAACATTGCTCTTTATTAGAGAAATGCAAATCAAAACCACAAGAGGTATCACCTCAAACTGGTCAGAATGGCCATCATCAAAAAAGCTACAAACAATAAATGCTGGAGATGGTGTGGAGAAAAGGGAACCCTCCTACACTGTTGATGGAAATGTAAATTGGTACAGCCACCATGGAGAACAGTGCAGAGATTCCTTAACAAAGAATAAAATTACCATATGACCCAACAATCCCACTACTGGGCATATTACCCTGAGAAAACCATAATTGAAAAAGACACAAGTACCCCAATGTTCACTGCAGCACTATTTACAGTAGCCAGGACACAGAAGCAACCTAGATGTCCATCAACAGATGAATGGGTAAAGAAGCCGTGGTACATATATACAAGGGAATACTAGCCATAAAAAGGAACACATTTGAGTCAGTTCTAATGAGACTGGATGAACCTAGAGCCTATTATACAGAGGGAAGTCAGAAAGAGAATACTGTATACTAACACATATATATGGAATCTAGATAGACGGTACTGATGAACCTATTTGCAGGGCAGCAACGGAGACACAGAACAGACTTGTGGACACAGCGGGGGAAGGAGACGGACGAACTGAGAGTAGCATTACTGTGTAGAATAGACAGCCAGTGGGGATTTGCTGTGTGACAAGAGGAGTGCAACCCAGTGCTCTGTGACAGCCTAGAAGGGTGGGATGCGGGGGAGGTGGGGGGCGGTTCAAGAGAGGGGGGACATATATACCTATGGCTGATTCATGTTGCTGTATGGCAGAGGCCAACACAATATTGTAAAGCAATTATTCTCCAATTAAAAACATTTAAAAAAAGAATGTAGAAATGACTCATAAGGAAGGCGTCTAGAAGTGCAGAAGAGCCTTCTCACATTACAATTAAAATTAACAATAATGGCCACAATTTTTAAAACCAGATTCAACTTCAAAGGGGACAGACAAGGAGTCTGTCTTCCCTTGTAGATGAAGCCATTCTCAATCACCCATGGTAATTCACCCAAGGTAAAGATGACCAAGGAGGCTCTAGAGCGCCTCTCCTCCTCCCATGGATATGCCAGATGTACACACATGTAGAACAGTTCCTTCTAAAAAAGATCCAGAAGCTAGCTGAGCAGCTCTTACATATTAAACAAACGAGAAAATACCAAAATAGTAGGAAAGGCTGAGATCACTCTCATGATACATCCCAACCCTGGCACAGCACTGCATCAGGAGAGAACTCCCAGTTCTTAGCTTCTCCCTGAGCACTGAAGCATTCAGACTCCACCTCTAGTACTCTTAACTTTGAAGACTCCCACTTGAGGTACAGGTTCCCCAAAATCCTTAGCCCTGAAAGCCAACAGGGCATGTGTTTATGAGATCCACAAAGCTATAGAAAATAAACATTCTTGATGGTCACAGCTCACTGTGACCTGACCCTCAGGGCCAGGTGCAGAGGAAGCAGGTAAAATAGTCCATCTCCCTGTCTTCCCCTGTAAAAGGCTTATCCACATGCTTTAAAAGCTGCTGCCTAAGACCTAGCTCCTACTCTAGCAGGTGCTAGGGGCAGCTGCAGTCTTCCCCAGAGACTGGGGAAGTTGAAGGACACCTCTCCCATCTCCTTCCAGCCCACTCCAATCACTAGTATCTCCCTGGAAGGAGTTTTTACACTGTGCCCCAACTTTTATGTCTGATACCCAAGGAACTGTCCCTGGGTCATCTGGTTTTGAAAGCCAATGGGGCTTGCATTCGTGAATTCTACCGGATTATAGCAAACAAAAATACAATTCTTAATGGATGCAGGTACCACCACCCCTAATCCCTAGTGACTGTACGCCTGTGCTCAGCACAAAGGGAACAGGTGAAAAAAAAAAAAAAAAAAAGCCCATTTCCTTTTCTCCCTGCACAGGGCTTAACTACATGCTCTCAGCTGCAGCCTCAGGGTCCAGGATCTAATCAGCCTGCATCTAGGTGCTAACTGTAGTCCCCACCTTTGGAAATACAAGTCTTAGCATATCCTCTAAATAAGCCACTAAAAGCAAAGAAGTAGGCTCAAAGAAAATAGTCACAAAAGGTTGAAAGCCAATTAAGAGCTCAGGCTGGGCTGAGCAACAGGGTTCATCTCCTACAAGAGACCATTCATTCAAGACTGGAAGAGGTGGCTGTTTTGTATAATGCATAGAGACAATAAAAAAGAAACAAAGGTAATGTTCCAGATGTGCCATGATAAATACCCAGAACAGATCTAATGAACGAAGTGACTTACCTGAGAGTTCAAAACAGTGGTTGTAAAAATGCTCACTGAGGTCAAAAGATCAATGCATGAACAAAGAATTGCAACAAAGATAGAAAATATTAAAAATTGCTAAATAGAAATCACAAAATTTATGAATATAACAAATGCAAAATGAAAATGAGACATCACCTCACACATGTTAGAACAGTTATCATAAAAAATTGGACCAAGCAATTCCACTCCCTGGGTTGGGATTAAACGAAAACACAAATTTAAAAAGTTATATACACCCCAATGTTCATATTAGCATTACTAAACAAGAGTGCCAAAGAATGCTCAAACTACCACACAACTGCACTCATCTCACACGCTAGCAAAGTAATGCTCAAAATTCTCCAAGCCAGGCTTCAGCAATACATGAACCGTGAACTTCCAGATGTTCAAGCTGGATTTAGAAAAGGCAGAGGAACCAGAGATCAAATTGCCAACATCTGCTGGATCATGGAAAAAGCAAGAGAGTTTCAGAAAAACATCTATTTCTGCTTTATTGACTATACCAAAGCCTTTGACTGTGTGGATCACAATAAACTGTGGAAAATTCTGAAAGAGATAGGAATACCAGACCACCTGACCTGCCTCTTGAGAAACCTGTATGCAGGTCAGGAAGCAACAGTTAGAACTGGACATGGAACAACAGACTGGCTCCAAATAGGAAAAGGAGTATGCCAAGGCTGTATATTGTCGCCCTGCTTATTTAACTTATATGCAAAATACATCATGAAAAATGCTGGGCTGGATGAAGCACAAGCTGGAATCAAGATTGCCAGGAAAATATCAATAACCTCAGATATACAGATGACACCCTTATGGCAGAAAGTGAAGAAGAACTAAAGAGCCTCTTGATGAAAGTGAAAGAGGAGAGTGAAAAAGTTGGCTTAAAGCTCAACATTCAGAAAACTAAGATCATGGCATCTAGTCCCATCACTTCATGGCAAATAGATGGGGAAACAGTGGAAACAGTGGCTGACTTTATCATTTTGGGCTGAAAATCACTGCAGATGATGACTGCAGCCATGAAATTAAAAGACGCTTTACTCCTTGGAAGGAAAGTTATGACCAACCTGGATAGCATATTAAAAAGCAGAGACATTACTTTGTCAACAAAGGTCCATCTAGTCAAAGCTATGGTTTTTCCAGCAGTCATGTATGGATGTGAGAGTTGGACTAGAGTGGACTAGAGTGGACTCAGAGTGGACTAAGAAAGCTGAGTGCCAAAGAATTGATGCTTTTGAATTGTGGTTTTGGAGAAGACTCTTGAGAGTCCCTTGGAATATAAGGAGATCTAACCAGTCCATCCTAAAGGAAATCAGTCCTGAATATTCATTGGAAGGACTGATGTTGAAGCTGAAACTCCAATACTTTGGCCATCTGATGCAAAGAGCGGACTCACCTGAAAAGACCCTGATGCTGGGAAAGATTGAAGGTGGGAGGAGAAGCAGACAACAGAGGATGAGATGACTGGATGGCATCACCAACTCAATGGACATGAGTTTGAGTGGACTCCGGGAGTTGGTGATGGACAAGGAGGCCTAGGGCGCAGCAGTCCATGGGACAGCAAGGAGTCGGACATGACTGAGCGACTGAACTTAACTAGGAGTCAAGACATGGAAGTAACTCAAAACTCAAGTGCCCATCAGGAGATGATTGGATTGAGGAGATGTGTTTTCTACATATCTCTATCTATCCTCTTCCCTGGTGGCTCAGTGGTAAAGAATCTGGCTGCTAATGCAGGAGATGTGGATTCAATCCCCAGGCTGGGAAGAACCCTGGAGAAGGAAATGGCAACCCACACCAGTATTCTTGCCTGGGCAATCCCATGGACAGAGGGGCCTAATGGGCTAAAGTCTATGAGGCTGCAAAGAGTTGGATATGACTTGGTGACTAAAAAACCAACAAAATCTACCTATATATAAACACACACATATAGGTATGTATGTGTGTATGTATATGTATATACAATGTATATATACTATATGTATACTTAACCATAAAAAGGAATAAAATACTGCTCTTTGCAGCACTGTGAATGGACCTAGGAAATACTATGGAGAGTGAAGTAAGTCAGAGAAAGACAAATACTGTACTATATAATATCACGTATAAATAGAATCTAAAAAAATAATACAAATGAATGTATATGCAAAATAGAAACAGACTAACAGATACAGCAAATAAACTATGGTCACCAAAGGGGAGATGGAAGGGAAGAGGGGCAAATTAGGGGTATGAGGTTAACAAACTAATACATACAAAACAGAAAAGCAACAAGGATATAATGTACAGCAAAGGGAATTATAGTGATTTATCTTACAATAATCTGTAAGAGTATAATCTGCAAACACTGACTCATAAAGTGATACACCGGAAGCTAAGTACTGTAAATCAACTATTCTTCAATAAACAGTTTTTAAACTTTAAATGTAAATGGATTAAATTGTCTGATCAAAAGACAAAGTGCCTGATGGAAAAAAATCAAAGCCAAACTATATGTGGACTGAGAGTCTCACCAGCTTAAAGGACACACACAGACTGAAAAGTGAAGGGATGTCAAAGCATATTTTTTGCAAATGAAAACAGAAAACAAAGGTAGCTGTACTTACATTAAACAAAATAAACTTCAACCTAAAAAATTTAACGAGACAAAAAGGTCATTATAAAAGATAAGCCAGTTAATCAAAAGGATGTGACAGTTGTAAATATGAGCCCCAAACAAGAATACTTAAATATATATAAAGCAAATAATGATTGTGTAGGGAGAAAAAGAGCAGTGTAATTCAGGGAACTTAAATACTCCACTTTCAAAAACAGATCATTTAGCCAGAAAAATCAGCAAGAAAACATTGGACTTACACTGCATGTTGGACGAGATGAACCTGAAAGACGTAACTTTCCGTCTGAACAAGAATCAAATGCACACTTTTCTCAGGCTCACACAGAACATTCTTCAGGATATATCATATGTTAGGCCACATGTCTTAATAAATTTAAAACGATTGAAATCCTATCTGGCATCTTTTTCAAACATGATTGTATGAAACTAGAAATCAATTGTAAGAAGAAAATTGGAGAGTTCACAAATATGTTGACATTAAACAACATACTCCTGAACAACCACTGGATCAAAGAAGAAATAAAAAAATACTTTGAGACAAATGAAAATGGAAACAAAACATAGCAAAACTTACAAGATATAGCAAAAGCAGTTCTAAAAGGGAAGTTTATAGTGATAAACACTTACAGGAAGAAAGAACATCTTGAACAACTATCTTTATATCTTGAGGAATTAGAGAGGAATAAACTAAGTTCCACTGGAGGAGGAAATGGCAACCCACTCCAGTATTCTTGCCTGAAAAATTCCAGGACAGAAAAGCCTGGCAGGCTATATATAGTCCATAGGGTTGCAAAGAGTGGACTGAGCCCAGTCCCACCAAAGTAAGCTCCAAGCTAGGCAAGAGGAAGGAAGTAACAGGGAGTGGAAATAAATGAAATAGAGATTAAAAAGACAACAGAAAAGATTAATGAAACTAAGAGCTGTTTTTTAAAAAAGATTAACTAGACAAACGTTTAATCAGACTTACTAAGAAAAAGAGAACTTACATCAAGACATAAATGAAAAAGGAGATATTACAACTGATACCACAAAACTACAAAAGATCATAAAGACCACTATGAATTTCTTACATGCCAGCAAGTTGGATAACAGAAGAAATGGACTAATTCCTAGAAAAAACTTAGCAAGACTGGATCATGAGGAAACAGGAAAACAGAATAAATTACTAGTAAGGAAACTGAACCAGTAATCGGAAATCTCCCAGCAAAAAAAAAAAAAAGTTCAGGGACAGACAGTTTCACTGGTGAATTCCACAAAACATTTAAAGACTAATTAATACTAATCCATCTCAATCTCTTCCAAAAAAACAGAAAAGGAAATAACACTTTCACATTATTTTTACAAGGTCAGCTTTACCTTATCAAAGGCAGACAAAGACAGTACAAAGAAAGAAACTACAGGCTTGTATTCCTGATGAACAGTTACAAAACTCCTCATAAAGTATTAGCAAATTGAATTCAACAATAGATTAAAAGGATCAAATTGGATTTATTCCAGCGGTACATGGATGGTTCATGTCAATAAAATAAAACATGACATATACCACATTCACAAAATAAAGGATAAAGATCATATCATCATCTCAATAGATGCAGAAAGAGCATTTGACAAAATTCAACAACCATTTGTGATTTAAAAAGTCAGCAAACTGGGTATTGAGGCACTGCACATCAACATAATAAAGGCCATATATGTCAAACCCACAGAAAACAACCTACGCAATGGTGCAATGCGGAAAGCTTTCCTCTAAGACAAGGACACCACTGTCACCAATTTTATTCAACACAGTACTGGAAGCCAGAGCAATTAGACAAGAAACAGAAATAAAAGGCATTCAAATTAGAAATGAAGAAGTAAAACTATCACTGTTAGCAGATGATATACTGTATTTAGAAAACACTAAAGAATCCACAAAAAAACTGTTAGAAATATTGGGTTGGCCAAAAAGTTTGTTGTTTTCTCTGTAATATCTTATGGAAAACCCCAGTGAACTTTTTGACCAGCCCAAGAATAAACAGAGTTCCAAAGAATAGCACGGAGAGATAAGAAAGCCTTCCTCGGTAATCAGTTGAAAGAAATAGAGAAAACAATAGAATGGGAAAGACTAGAGATCTCTTCAAGAAAATCAGAGATACCAAGGGGACATTTCATGCAAAGATGGGCTCGATAAAGGACAGAAATGGGATGGACTTAACAGAAACAGAAGATATTAAGAAGAGGTGGCAAGAATACACAGAAGAACTGTACAAAAAAGATTGTCATGACCCAGATAATCACGATGGTGTGATAACTCACCTAGAGCCAGACATCCTGGAGTGCGAAGTCAAGTGGGCCTTACAAAGCATCACTACAAACAAAGCTAGTGGAGGTGATGGAATTCCAGCTGAGCTGTTTCAAATGCTGAAAGATGATGCTGTGAAAGTCCTGCACTCAGTATGCCAGCAAATTTGGAAAACTCAGCAGTGGCCACAGGACTGGAAAAGGTCAGTTTTCATTCCTATCCCAAAGAAAGGCAATGCCAAAGAATGCTCAAACTACTGCACAATTGCACTCATCTCACATGCTAGTAAAGTAATGCTCAAAATTCTCCAAGCCAGGCTTCAACAGTATGTGAACTGTGAACTTCCAGATGTTCAAGCTGGATTTAGAAAAGGCAGAGGAACCAGAGATCAAATTGCCAACATCTGCTGGATCATTGAGAAAACAAGAGAATTCCTGAAAAACATCTACTTCTGCTTCATTGACCTTGCCAAAGCCTTTGACTGTGTGGATCACAACAAACTGGAAAATTCTTCAAGAGATGGGAATACTAGACCACCTTACCTGCTTCCTGAGAAATCTGTATCCAGGTCAGGAAGCAACAATTAGAACTGGACATGGAACAACAGACTGGTTCCAAACAGGGAAAGGAGCATGTCAAGGTTGTATACTGTCACCCTGCTTATTTAATTTATATGCAGAGTGTATCATACAAGATGCTGGGCTGGATGAAGCACAAGCTGGAATCAAGATTGCCAGAAGAAATATCAATTTTATGGCAGAAAGTGAAGAACTAAAGAGCCTCTTGATGAAAGTGAAAAGAGGAGAGTGAAAAAGCTGGCTTAAAACTCAACATTCAGAAAACTAAGATCATGGCATCCAGTCCCATCACTTCATGGCAAATAGATGGGGAAACAATGGAAACAGTGACAGACTTTTTTGGGGGGCTCCAAAATCACTGCAGATGGTGACTGCAGCCATGAAATTAGAAGACACTTGCTCCTTGGAAGAAAAGTTATGACCAACCTAGACAAAGCAGAGACATTACTTTGCCAACAAAGGTCCATCTAGTCAAAGCTATGGTTTTTCCAGTAGGCTTGTATGGATGTGAGAGTTGAACTATAAAGAAAGCTGAGTGCCAAAAATTGATGCTTTTGAACAGTGGTATTGGAGAAGACTCTTGAGAGTCCCTCGGACTGCATGGAGGTCTAACCAGTCCATCCTAAAGGAAATCAGTTCTGAATATTCTTTGGAAGGACTGATGGTGAAGTTGAAACTCCAATGCTTTGGTTACCTGATGTGAAGAACTGACTCATTGGAAAAGACCCTAATGCTGAGAAAGACTGAAGGTGGGAGGAAAAGGGGACAACAGAGGATGAGATGGTTGGATGGCATCACTGACTTGATCGACGTGAATTTGAGCAAGCTTTGGGAGTTTGTGATGGACAAGGAAGCCTGGCATGCTACAGTCCATGGGGTCACAAACAGTCAGACACGACTAAACGACTGAACTGAATAATAAACAATTTCAATAAAGTTGTAGAGTACAAAATCAATATAAAAAATCAATTTCTTCTCTATACACTAACAATGAATTACCCAAAAAACAAATTAAGACTACTTAGGAATAAATTTTACCAAGGTGAGAAATTGTACACTGAAAATGTAGGAAAGATGACACAAATAAATGGAAAGATATTCTGTGTTCATGGACTGGAGGTATTATTATTATTAAAATGTCCATACTGACCAACCTAGACAGCATATTAAAAAGTAGAGACATTACTTTGTCAACAAAGGTCCGTCTAGTCAAGGCTATGGTTTTTCCAGTAGTCATGTATGGATGTGAGAGTTGGACTGTAAAGAAAGCTGAGTGCCAAAGAATTGATGCTTTTGAACTGTGGTGTTGGAGAAGACTCTTGAGAGTCCCTTGGACTGCAAGGAAATCCAACCAGTCCATCCTAAAGGAGATCAGTCCTGGGTGTTCATTGGAAGGACTGATGTTGAAGCTGAAACTCCAATACTTTGGCCACCTGATGCAAAGAGCTGACTCATTGGAAAAGACCCTGATGCTGGGAAAGATTGAGGACAGGAGGAGAAGGGGACAACAGAGGATGAGATAGTCGGATAGCATCACCGACTCAATGGACATGGGTTTGGGTAGACTCCAGGAGTTGGTGAAGGACAGGGAGGCCTGGCGTGCTGTAGTTCATGGGGTTGCAAAGAGCCGGACACGACTGAGTGACTGAACTGAACTAACCCAAAGCAATCTACAGATTCAATGCAATTCCTATGAAAATGCCAAAGGCTTTTTTCATAGAAATAGAAAAAATCTTAAAATTTGGAACCTGGCTGTCTGGCCAGTGATTTGCCTGGGCATCTCCATGCACGGGGCCAGTGGCCTCTGAGACCATCTATAGGAGTGCACAGGGAGCCAGCAGGTGGTAGCCCTCACCAGGGACCCTCCAGTGGGCCCAGGGGGACAAAATCCAGCATATGCATATTGAGACAAGTCGAAAGATTTATTATGAGGCACAGAAGCAGATAGTGCCAAAAAGCAAGCAGTAGTTGGTACACATTTAGAGTAGGGCAGCATTTCCTTCTCCCACTGCTGCTCAGATGGCAGACATTAGTCAAATTCAGTATGAAATGGCATTCACTGAAGGCATTAGTGAATGAGGGTCCTGGAAAAATTAAAGGTAGCACCACCAAATGCTGACCTGGAACAAGGATTCCAAGAAGGAGTTTCAAATGCTAGTGTGATTCTGCAGTTCCAGAGAGAATTGTTGTAGCCAGAATTCCATTTTCAAGACAAGCAGACCTTGACCTTATACAATCAACTCCCTTTAAGGCTATGGCACTAAAAATACCACATCGTGTACTTATGCTAAGTGAGAGATCACTAAATTTTCTGGATTTAGAAAGACCTCCTCCAACCTCTCAAAATGAAGAAAGTCATGTAGCTGGCAGCCTAAAAAGAGCGCTCTCTGAGTGGAAAATGCTGTTAGCCAAAATGGCCAGCTGGTCAGAAGTGACTTCATGTATGGCATTTCAAATACGGACGCAACTATTAAAGGAACTTCAGAGGACTGACAGTTGTAGATACAGCTTCATTAAGACAACAGATAATCAAGCTAAACAGACACCTACAACTTCTAGAAGAGGAGACCAAAGAACGTGCTAAAAGAGAAATGGCCATGTACTCAATTACTACAGCATTCTAACTGCTTAATAGCTGGCTCTGGTTTTGCTGCTAGAGGTAACCTCAACTCTCAGAAATATTGTCTCAACAGCTGCAAATATAAAAAATTTTTTATTTGTTTCTGTCTTTGCATTACATGCTGTTTCACAGTCTATGCCCTGAAAATGTTATTTCTCCCAGAGAGGAGGGGGGAAGGACTTCTATTTGGAAAGGTAAAGGTATCTGTCACTTGACCGTATTTACTTTTAACCAGTTCTGCCATGACACCTACTTAAAATTCTCACTTTGCATGTGATGTAAATAGGATCAAGGTTTTTTTTAAGGAATTTTTTTTTTTTTTTGCCTCATCAGTCTGCACAACTAATTATGAATGGGAGAGAAAGCGTACAGAAAATGGATTTAGAAAAATGTCTGTAAAGAACAGTATGATATACAGTCATAAAAACTGACACATAGATCACTGGAACAGAATCAGTTCAGTTCAGTTCAGTCGCTCAGTCGTGTCCGACTCTTTGCGACCCCATGAATCGCAGCACGCCAGGCCTCCCTGTCCATCACCAACTCCCGGAGTTCACTCAGACTCACATCCATCAAGTCAGTGATGCCATCCAGCCATCTCATCCTCTGTCGTCCCCTTCTCCTCCTGCCCTCAATCCCTCCCAGCATCAGAGTCTTTTCCAATGAGTCAACTCTTTGCATGAGGTGGCCAAAGTACTGGAGTTTCAGCTTTAGCATCATTCCTTCCAAAGAAACCCCAGGGCTGATCTCCTTCAGAATGGACTGGTTGGATCTCCTTGCAGTCCAAGGGACTCTCAAGAGTCTTCTCCAACACCACAGTTCAAAAGCATCAATTCTTCGGTGCTCAGCTTTCTTCACAGTCCAACTCTCACATCCATACATGACCACAGGAAAAACCATAGCCTTGACTAGACGGACCTTTGTTGGCAAAGTAATGTCTCTGCTTTTGAATATGCTATCTAGGTTGGTCATAACTTTTCCTCCAAGGAGTATGTGGAACAGAATAGAGACCCCCAAAATGAACTCATGTTATATGGTCAATTAATTTATGACAAAGGAGTCAAGAATATACAGTTCGGAAAGGATACCTCTTCAATAAAAGGAGTTTGGAAAATTGGATAACCATATGAAAAAGAATGAAACAGGATCACTACTTACAAAATACTGAAAAGTCAACTCAAAATGGATTAAAGACTTGAATGTACAACCTGAAACCATAAAACTCCCATAAGAAAACATAATGGGTAAGAAGCTACTTGCCATTGGTCTTTGCAGTGATGTTTTGTATTTAACAGCAAAAGAAAAGGTAACAAAAGCAAAAATAAATGTGATTACATCCTAAAGTATTCCTAATGTGATTTACTCCTAAGTATTCCTAATCCTTTTACAAACTAAAAAGATTCTACACAGCAAAAACAACCATCAACAAAATGAAAATTCGACCTATGAAACAGAAGAATATATTTGCAAACCACATATCTGTTAAGGGATTAATATTCAAAATATTCTTGGAACATACACAACTTAATAGCCAAAAAATCCCCAGTTAAAAGTGGGTAAAACATCTAAATAGACATTATTCAATAAAAAAATACAGATGGCCAACAGATACATAAAAAGTACTCATTCTCACTAATTGTTATTCATTCACTAAGACGTGTCCAGCTCTTTGCAACTCCATAGACTGCAGCATACCAGGGTTCCCTGTCCTTCACCCTCTCCTGGTGTTTGCTCTAACTCATGTCCATTGAGTCTGTGATGCCATCTAACCATCTCATTCTCTGTCACTCACTTCTCCTTGCCCTCTTATCACTGGGGAGATGCAAACTGAAACCACCTTACACAGGTTAGAAGTCTATTATAAAAAAAAGATGAGATAACAAATGCAGGCAAATATGGGAGAAAAGGTAATTCCTGTACACTGTTGGAATGTAAACTTGTACAGGCACTATAGAAAACAGTGCAGAAATTAAAAATTGAACTACCATTTGATCCAGCAATCCAACTTCTGAACATATTCTGATTTCCTTTGGTAGCAAAATAATTAACTTGAAGTGATATTTGTTCTCTCACATTCATAAAATCATTATTCAAATAGACATGGTATAGAGAAAACCTAAGTGGATGAAGAAAATAAAGAAAATGTGGCATGTGTGTAGTGATTTGCATTTCCCTATGTATATATACATACACTGAAGTAGGAAATGGCAACCAACTCCAGTATTCTTGCCTGGAAAAACCCGTGGTCAGAGGAACCTGGTGGGCTATAGTCCATGGGGTCGCAAAGAGTTGGACATGACCTAGTGACTGAGCACATATATGTACACAGAGTGGACCATTATTTAGCCTTAAAGAAAGAAATCTTGTCATTTGTAACAACATAGATGAACCCAGAAGGCGTTATGCTAAATGAAATATTTTTAAAGAAGTAAGAAAATGAAAGTCAATCTCATGGAAACAGAGTAAAAAAGTGGTTGCCAGTGGCTACAGAGTGGGGGAAATAGGACAAGGTTAGAAAAACAGCATAAACTTTCAGTTATAAGATGAATAAAGTCTGAAAATCTAATTTGTAATATGGTGACTATAGTTGACAACACTGTATTGTACAACTGAAACTTGCTAAGATGGAAAACTTGCATGTTTTCATAAGTAAAGTGAGGTAATGAATGCATTAATTTAGTCAATGAGGAGACCTCTTTCACAATGTACATGTATATCAGATTATCATTTTGCTGTATACTTTCAATGACTTACAATTTTGTCAATTATACTTCAATAAACTTGGATAAAATAATGAATTTTTTTTTTTAAAGAGGCAAGGTAGCTCCCTAGTGGTCCAGTGGCTAAGAATCCTCCTGCCAATCAGGGGACACACGTTCACTCCTGTCCAATAACATTCCACATGCCTTCAGTTCAATTCAGTTCAGTCACTCAGTTGTGTCCAACTCTGCAACACCATGGACTACAGCAAGCCAGGCTTCCCTGTCCATCAGCAACTCCCGGAGCTTGCTCAAACTCACATCCATTGAGTCGGTGATGCCATCCAACCATCCCATCCTCTGTTGTCCCCTTCTCCTCCCGCCTTCAATCTTTCCCAGCATCAGGATCTTTTCAAATGAGTCAGTTCTTAACATCAGGTGGCCAAAGTATTGGAGTTTCAGCTTCAGTATCAGTCCTTCCAATGAACATTCAGGACTGATTTCCTTTAGGATTGACTGGTTGGATCCTTGCAATCCAAGAGACTCTCAAGAGTCTTCTCCAACATCACAGTTCAAAAGTATCAATTCTTCAGCACTCAGCTTTCTTTATAGTCCAGCTCTCACATCCATACATTACTACTAGAAAAACCATAGTTTTGACTAGACAGACCTTTGTTGGCAAAGTGATGTCTCTGCTTTTTAATATGCTGTCTAGGTTGGTCATAGCTTTTCTTCCAAGGAGCAAGCATCTTTTAATTTCATGGCTGCAGTCACCATCTGCAGTGATTCTGGAGCTCAAGAAAATAAAGTTTGTCACTGTTTCCATTGTTTCCCCATCTATCTGCCATGAAGTGATGGGACCGGATGCCATAATCCTAGTTTTCTGAATGTTGAGCTTTAAGCCAACTTTTTCACTCTCGTCTTTCACTTTCATCAAGAGGCTCTTTAGTTCTTCACTTTCTGCCATAAGGGTGGTGTCACCTGTGTATCTAAGGTTATTGACATTTCTCCCAGATATCTTGATTCCAGCTTGTGCTTCATCCAACCCAGCATTTCGCATGATGTACTCTGCATATAAGTTAAATAAGCAGGGTGATGTTATACAGATTTGCCATACTCCTTTCCCTATTTGGAACCAGTCTGTTGTTCCATGTCCAGTTCTAACTGTTGCTTCTTGACCTGCATACAGATTTCTCAGGAGGCAGATCAGGTCGTCTGGTATTCCCATCTCTTTCAGAATTTTCCACAGTTTGTTGTGATCTACACAGTCAAAGGCTTTGGTGTTGTCAATAAAGCAGAAATAGATGTTTTTCTGAAACTCTCTTGCTTTTTTGATGATCCAGCAGATGTTGGCAATTTGATCTCTGGTTCCTCTGCCTTTTCTAAAACCAGCTTGAACATCTGGAAGTTCATGGTTCACATACTACACACAGCTAAGCCCATGGGCCACAATTACTAAAGCCTGAGCTCTAGAGCCCACGCTCTCCAACAAGAGAAGCCATCACCACGAGAAGGCCACACACCACAATGGACGAGCAACTTCCCCTCACCAAAACTGCATGCATCAATGAAGAGTCTGTGCGTTGCAACGAAGACCCAGCGCAACCAATAAATAAATAAAAGTTTAAAAAATTTAAAAAGATGATGGAAGACTGGAAATCAGAAATCCATCTACCTTGGTACTTTATTTTGATGTAGTCTACTCTTGTGACACTCCAGTAAAATCCTTCTTCACATAGGCATTTAAAGGAATGTTTCACAAAGTGAAACAGATTAGCAAAGAATTTGGTTTTAACTCCTGTGTCAAAATTTTTCCAGGTGATAAAGTGTATAATATATTTGATGTTTGCTCTGAAATAATGGGAAAGGGAACAGGTGGGAGTAAAGATGAGAGGAGCCTGGCTGTGAGGTGATAAATCATTAAAACTGTGTCAGTGGGTACAAGAAACTCCACCAGTTCCAGTTCAAAACGGTGACACAGGTGCATCCTGAACTGATCTCCACCCACAGACACCCCGAATCTACAGCTGCATATGGAACAGTTTCCTCTGAAAGAAACCAAAAAACGAGATAAGTTACTCCTACACATTGAGCAAATGAGAAAAAAGAAAGACAGGCCACACCACAATGGGGAGGAGAGGCTGAGAGACTGTCTCACCATAAACCCCACCCTCAGAGCAGCAACTCATAACTGGGCGGGAATTCACAACCCCGAGCATCCCCCTAAGAAGTGAAAGGTTTGAACCCAAGCTGGTACTTCAACTTTTTAAATTTTTTTATTGAAGTATAGTTGACTTACAGTGTTGTGTTAATTGCTGGTGTATAGCAAAGTGATTCAGTTATTATCATGTGTATGTATGTGTGTGTGCTGTATTTCATATTCTTTTCCATATGGTTCATTATAAGATATTGAATATAGTTCCCTGTACTATGCAGTAATGACCTTGTTGTCTATCCATTTTATAGATTAATATAATCATTTATATTTGCTAATCCCAAACTCCCATCCCTCCCCTACCCTACCCACTTCTCCCACCTGGCAACCAAAGTCTTTTCTCTATGTCTATGAGTCTGTTTCTGTTTCATAGATTGATTCATTTGTGTTATATTTTAAATGCCACATATAAGTGATATCATATGACATTTGTCTAACTTCCTTCATTTAGTATGATAATCTCTTGGTCCACTCATGCTGATGAAATGGCACTATTTCATTCTTTATTTTATGGCTGAGTAGTATTCCACGGTGTATATATACACCTCTTCTTTATTTATTCATCTGTTGACGGACCTTTAGGTTGCTTCCATGGCTTGACTATTGTCAATAATGCTGCTTTAAACATTGGTTGGCACTTCAACTTATAAGTTCTGTGTCTGAGAGATGAGCCCCCAAAATAGCTAGTGTGGAAATTCAGAGGATGAGATGGTTAGATATCATCTAACTGCTCAATGAACATGAATTTGAGCAAACTCTGGGAGACAGTGAAGGACAGGGGAGCCTGGTGTGCTGCAGTTCATGAGGCTGCAAAGATTTGGATGTGACTTAGTGACTGAGCAGCCACAACAACCTGAAGTTCTGGCTTCTAATCAGCCTGAATCTAGGTGCTAAGATCTGCCCTCTTGGGGACAGTGACAGGTCTGGCACACACTCAACTCCTCGGAGGCACTAAGAATAAAGTAGGCTGCTTGGACAATCATATGTTCAAGACACAACCAAGAGCCAGGGCAGGACTGCTCCTTCAAGTCTTGGAAAGGCGTAGATTTTACCTAATGCATAGAAACCAACACAGAGAATCAAGGAAAATGAAGAAATAGGGATATGTTCCAAATAAAAGAACAAGATGAAGCCTCAGAAAAAGACCTTAATGAAACTGACATAAGTGACTTACTCTATAAAGAGTTCAAAATAATGATCGTAAAGATGCTCACTAAACTCAGGAGAACAATGGATCAACAAATTGAGAATTTCAACAGAGGTAGAAAATGTAAGAAAGTACCAAACAGAAACTACAGACCTGGAAAATTTAGTAATGAAACTGAAAAATACAATAGCGGGGCTCAACATCTGATACATGAAGCAGAAGAAAAGATTAGTGAACTCAAATACAGCAATGGGACTTATCCAATCAGAGCAACAAAAAGAAACAAGAATTAAAAAAAGGTGAAGATACCTTAAAGGGACTTGAAGGATAACAACAAGGTTATCAAAAGGAGAAGAGAGAGAAAGAGGCAGAAAATTTATCTGAAAAAATGTGGTTGAAAATTTCCTTAACCTGGGGAAAGAAACAGACATCCAGATCCAGGAATTCCAAAGAGTTACAAATAAGATAAACCCAAAGAGACTCACACCAAGATATATGATAATTAAAACATCAAATGTTAAAGACAAGAAGAGGATCTTTAAAACAGCAAGAATAAAAAACTTGTTCCATACAAGGGAAACCCCATAAGACTATAAGCAGATTTTTCAGCAGAACCTTTCAGACCAGAAAAGAGTGTCATGATATATTCAAAGTGCTGAACGAAAAAAAACAACCTGCCAACCAAGAATACTCTACCTGGCACAGCTGTCCTTCAGAATTGAAGGAGAGAGGAAGAATTTTCAAGACAGCAAAAACTACAGGATTTTATTATCATGAAACCAGCCTTACAAGAAATGTTAAAGGTACTTCTTTAAGCTGAAACGAAATGGTACCATTTAGTTAATAGGAAAGCATACGAAAGTACAAATCTCACGGGTAATGGTTAAGTATATGGTAAAATTCAGAATAATCTAATGTTGTAAAGACACTGAAGTAGTCACTTACAAAGCTAGCATGAACATTAAAAAAGGAACTTTGTGAAAACACCTACAATAATTGGTAATGGACACATAAGCTGTAAATTGTGACATCAAAAACAAAACATGAGTGACATCAGCATCCTGCTGGAGTGAGACATTCCCTCTGTCTTTCCTCTTCAATCTATAACCAGTAAAACATCCACAACTCAACAAAGCCACATCTGCCCAATACACCAGGATGCTGGAGAATTCCACACACCTGTACATTTAAAGGTGGGTGGTGTGTGTACGTGCTCTTGTGCCCAAATCTTTGTGACCCCACGGACTGTAGTCGGCCAGGCTCCCCTGTCTATGGTATTCTCTAGGCAAGAACACTGGGGTGGGTTGCCGTTTCCTACTCCAGGGGATCTTTCCCACCCAGGGATCCAACGTGTGTCTCTTGTGTCCCCTACATTGGCAGGCGGATTCTTTACCACTGAGCCACCTGGGAAGCCCAAAGGTGGGTGGACGGGAACACAAACAGGTGGAACCAGGGGAACAGCAGAGGCAGCACCTGCCATCCTGCCTCCCAGCCGCAGCAGGTGAGCTTGCAGGCCCGGAAAACCTGGTGCGCAGGGGAGGCAGCGCGCCCGACTCCAGTTTCCTGGCCTCAGTGGTGTTCACAGCGACAGGTAACCCGGCAGCGGTGGCCGTGAGGGCTATGTTCTGTCCCTTCAAGCACAGAGGCACCCATGACTCCAGCCCCAGTCCCCCTACTCACTCCCATCCACAGTGGTGCACCCGAGAAACCCAATGCCCCCAACATGGTAGAGGTACCTGTGACCCCACCTCTCCACCTACCTCCCCTGCAGTAGCAGAGCCTACAGTTCAGATCTGGGACATGGCAGAAGTGTCTACCATCCCAGTCCTCAGGAGGTGACACCAGCAGCAGCAGGGCACCAAGAGCCTAGAGGCACAAGCAGTGCCAAGGAAGGCAGGGGGCAGGTGTCACCTCTGACAGACAGGTAAAGGGCTGACTCAGATAACCAGAAGCACCTCAGGGAAGAAAACAAAAATCTTGTGCTATAGTGACACCTACTGGAAGACAAAAGAGGCACTTTAATTTCTAAATTGTTGAATCATTAGAATCAAGCCAAAAAAAAAAAAGGTTTTACCTAAGGAAGAAAGATGTCCATTACTTCAGATGCTCCGGCAGAGGAACACTCATCAAGTATCATGAAAACCCACAATAGTGATGTATTCAAAAAAGAAAATGACAATTCTCTATCAATCAAAGTCATAGAATACTGTGATCTAACTGATAAAAGAATTCAAAATAGCTGTCACAAAGAAACTCAAGAAAATTCAGTGAGCTCAGGAATACAATTAAGAAACAGAAGGAATATTTTACTAAATAGACTGATACTCTACAAGAGAACCAAACAAAGTCTGGAGCTGACAAGTTCAATAAATGAGATGAGAAATGGAATTTGGAAAGCACTGGAAATAGAGCAGACTTTATGGAAGAGAGAATCAGCAAGCTTGAAGACAGAAATCTAAAAATGATACAGATAGAAGAAAGAAGAGAATTAAGATCTAGAGAAAACTGGGGAAATCTATGAGAACTATCCAACTCTTTCAGGAAGGGTCATATTAGGATAATGGGTATCCCGGGAGAGAAGGAAAAGGCAGCAGAGAGTTTAAAGAAATAGTAGCTGAGAACTTCCCAAACCTGGAGAAGGAACTGGGTATACAAATCCATGTAGCTAAGAGAATGCCTAATTACCTCAATGCAAAAAAGACTTCCCCTAAGACACATTCTCTTAAAACTGTCAGAAGTCAATGACAAATAATTTTAAAGGCAGCCAAGGAAACAAGGATGGTAACCCACAAAGTAACCCCCATTAGATTATCAGTAGATTTCCTGGCAGAAACTCTAGAGGCCAGGAGAAGAGTGGCCATTCTCAAAATACTGAAAGAAAAATTGCCAGCGGAAAATACTCTATCCAGCAAAGTTATCATTCAGATATGAAGGAGAAGGAAAGGCTTTCCCAGACACACAAAAGCTGAGGGGATTCATCAACAATGGACCTGCCTTTAAGAAGTGCTGAAAGGAACTGTTCTACCAGAAAAAAAGGCAAAGGTACATAAATCCTTGAGTAAGGGGATAAACAATATCAGAAAATTGCCACTCTATATCAGAATAACTTTTTAAATATTTTATTATAGCATAAAGGTTAAAGGGGGGAAAGCAGTAAAAAATAACCACTTCAATCTGTTAAACTCAAAACATAAAGAGGGATAATTTCAGACAACAAAAACATAAAAGGGGAAGCAAACAAGGATGAAACCTATTTAGGCAAGCGAAGATAAGACGCTATCAGCAGAAAATCGACTGTTTTTCCTATGAGACGATGTATACAAGCATTGCAGTAACCACAAAACAAATCTAGAGCAGAGACTAGCAACACAACAAAAGATGAGAGTGAGAAAAACATAGAAAACCGCTAAACCAAAATAGTGGACAGAAACAGAAGGAAAAAGGAAGAATGGAAATATATAGCCATATATATCTATAAAAAACACACACATAATTTTTTAAAAAGCAATACTAAGTACTCATTTATCAATAATCAACTTAAATATAAATGAATTCATCAATCAAAAGACACAGAGTGGCTAGATGGATTAAAAAACAAGACTCAACTATATGCTGACTCTAGAAAACTCTGAATAGACTAATCATGAGATTGAAACAGTAATCAGAAGTGTGCGCGCGTGCGTGCATGCGTGCGTGCGTGTGCGTGTGTGTGTGAGTTGCTTGGTCATGTCTGACTCTGTGTGTGTGTGTGTGTGAGTTGCTTGGTCATGTCTGACTCTCTGTGACCCCATGGACTGTAGCCCGCCAGGCTCCTCTGTCCATGGAATTCTCCAGGCCAGAATCCTGGAGTGAGTAGCCATTCCCTTCTCCTGGGGATCTTCCCAACCCAGGGATCAAACCCAGGTCTCCTGCACTGGCAGGCAGATTCTTTACTGTCTGATCCACCAGGCAAGCCCAAAGGGAAAAAAAAAAAAAGTCCAGGATATATTCTGCCAAACATGCAAAGAAGATTTAATACCCATCCTTCTCAAATTCTTCCAAAACACTAAAGAGGAAGAAGTGCTTCCTAACTTATTTTACAAGGTTAATAATACCCTGTTATCAAAACCAGACAATAACACAAAGGAAGAAAATTAAAGGCCAGTATCTGTGAAGAACACAGATTCAAAAATCATCTCAACAGATGAGAAAAAGCATCTGACAAGATTTAACACCTATTTATGATTTAAAAAATCACAATAAAATGTGTACAGAAATATATACCTCAGAATAATACTGGCCATATATGAAAAAAATATAGCTAATCTACAGGAATAAGACAAGGATGGCCACCCTAACCACTTTTATTTCAAAATACTATTGGAACACCTAGCCAAAGCATTTAGGCAAGGAAAATAAAGGAATCCAAATCAGAAAGAGAGAAGTAAAAATGCAAAAAAATTATCTGCAGATGATATGATTTTACAAGTAGAAAACCTGAAAAGACCACATGCACACAAAAAACTATTAGAAATAATAAATGAAGACAGTAAAGTTGCAGAGTACAAAGTCAACATTCAGAAGTCTGCTGTGCTTCTATACGCTAACAATGAGCTCACAGAAAGGAAAATTAAAGAAACAATCTCATTTATAATCACAACAAAATGAATAAAGTACAATTGAGGTGAAAGATCTCTACAGTGAAAACTATAAGATGTTGTTGAAACTGAAGAAGACACAAAATACTGAAAGATATTCCACGCCCATGGAATTGGAAGAGTTAATGTTGTTAAAATGTCCATGTTACCTGAAGCAATCTACAGATTCAATGCAATACCTATCAAAATTCCAAGGATACTTTTCAGAAAAATAGAAGAAAAAATTCTAAAATTTACATGGAACAGATTCTGTAAACATCTGTTCAGAATCTTTACAGATTCTGTAAGAAGATTCTGTACAGCCAAAGCAATCCTAAGAAGTAAGAACAAAGTAGGAGATATTACACACCCTCATTTCAAACTGCATTACAAAGCTATAGTAATTAAAAAACAACAACAACACATACATAGATCAATGCAACAGAATAGGAACCACAGAAATAAACCTATACAAACATGGACAATTAATTTATAGCAAAGGAAAAAGAATATACAATGGGGAAAGGACAATCTCTTCAATAAATGATTAGAAAACGACAGCCACATGCAAACAAAAATGAACTAGGCGTCTGTCTCACACCAGACACAAAAATCAACTCAGATTAAAGACTTGAATATAAGACCTGACACCATAAAACTCCTAGAAGGCAACATAGGTAGTATTTCTTTTGACATATTAGTATGCTCTTCGCAATATCTTTCTGGATGTGTCTCTTCAGGAAAGGGAAATAAAAGCCAAAATAAATAAATGGGGCTAAATCAGACTAAAAATCTCTGTTCAGCAATGGAAACCATTAACAAAATGAAAAGACAGCCTACTGAATGGGAGAAGAGAAGATACTTGCAAATGATGTATCTGACAAGAGGTTACTATCCAAAATATATAAGAACTCATACAACTCAATATTAAAAAACAAACAACCAGATTAAAAAATGGGCGGAGGAGCCAAATAGACACTTTCCAAAGAAGATACACAAATGGCCATTAGGCACATTAAAAGATATCCAACATCACTAATTACTAGGGTGGTTCTCATCAAAACCACAATGAGAGATCACCTCATTCTTGTTAGAATGGTTATTGTCAAAAAGGCAAGAAATAACAAGTGATGGCAAGGATATGGATAAAATGGAACCCTCATATACTGTTGGAAAGGACCCGATGCCGGGAAAGATTGAGGACAGGAGAAGTGGGTAACAGAGGATGAGACTGCTGGATGGCATCACTGACTCAACAGACACGAGTTTGAGCGAATTCTGAGAGATAATAAAGGACAGGGAAGCCTGGCGTGTTTGCAGTCCATGGGGTCACAAAGAGTCAGACATGACTTAGTGACTGAACGACTACAGCAACATACGCTGCTGGTGGGAATACAAATTGGTGTAGCCACTATGAGGACATCCCTGGTGGCTCAGCGGTAAAGAATGCATCTGCCTGCCAATGCAGGATGGGCAAGTTCCATCTCTGGGTTGGGAAGATCCCCTGGAGAAGGAAATGGCAACCCATTCCAGTATTCTTGTCTGGGAAATTCCATGGACAGAGGAACCTAGCAGGGTCTATGGGGTCACAAAAGAGTTGGACATGACTCAGCAACTAAACACGGAGAAGGCAATGGCACCCCACTCCAGTACTCTTGCCTGGAAAATCCCATGGACAGAGGAGCCTGGTAGGCCACAGTCCATGGGGTCGCTAAGGGAAGGACACGACTCAATGACTTCACTTTCACTTTTCACTTTCATGCATTGGAGAAGGAAACAGCAACCCACTCCAGTGTTCTTGCCTGGAGAATCCCAGGGACGGGGGAGCCTAGTGGGCTGCCGTCTATGGGGTCGCACAGAGTCGGACACGACTGAAGCAACTTAGCAGCTTAGCAGCAGCAGCTAAACAACAAGTGACTATGGATAACACTATGAATACTCCTCAAAAAAATTAAAAAATAGAACTGCCCTTTGACCCAGAGATACCACTTCTGAGTATTTATTCAAAGGTGGTGGTGGGGGGAACCTGACTTGAAAAGTTTGTGTTCACTGCAGCATCATTTACAATAACCAAGACACAGAAGTAACCTCAATGTTCACCGATGGATGAATGCTAAAGAAAATGTGGGATATACACACACAGGAATATTATTCAGTCACAGAAAAGAAAATCCTGCCATTCATGACAATGTATGGGCCTCGAGGGCATTATGTTAAGTGAAATAAGTCAGAGAAAGACAAATATTGTACGCCCCCACTTACATGTGAAATCTGAAAAACAAACAACAAAAGAGACTGACCCTAACTCGTGGACACAGAGGTCGTTGCCAGCGGTGGGGATTAAAGGATTGGCAAAACGGGGGAGACTGGTCAAAGGATACAAGACTCCAGGTACAAAATAAACCAGACCTGGGAATATAACGTACAGCAAGGTGACTATAATTAATAATATTTTATTGTATATTTGAAAGTTGCTAAGAGTTAATTACTCTTAAAAATTCTCATCACAAGAGAAAAAAAATAACTGCAGTGATGGATGTTAACTAGATTTACTGTGGTAATTATTTCACAAAATATACAAAAGTCAAATCAGTATGTTGTCATATGAAACTCCTGTTATACATCAACTGCACCTCAACAAAAAAAAAGCTATTCCACCTCAATAAGGGCTGCCAGCAACAAAACCGCATGCTTACCGACTTAGCTGGACGCCCTCCCTCTGAGTCCTCGCTCTCCACTATCATGCCTCTTCATCATTCTCTTCAGCTGTCTTCTCTATTTTCATCCCTTTGTCGGTCTGGTGATCTTTCTGCATTTTGGACCATAGCCACTAACGTTGTCACACCCTTAGCTTCAGTATAATGAACTCTTTTTTCCTCCTTAATCTTCTTCCTCTAATAAATGATCAATCCATCTAGTTTAATTTTGAAAAGCTAGCTGTTGTATAATTCAACTAACTCATTTTCCAAAGATGGCAAGAAACAACAGATACGTCGTTCTGAAGTCTGGAAATCTCACATTCTCAGCTCTCTTCCCTGATTCTTCCTGCAGTGTAGTAATCCATGTGTCATGTCTGAGTATAAAGCACAACAGCAACCAGAGTGTTCCTCTCTTTCTATACCATCTTCATTCTCAAAAACCAGCTGGGAAATTTATTAGATACTTTCATTCAAAGGATTTCCTAATCGTGCTATACCATTCACAGAAAGAACCTGCTGGGATGCATGAGTTCAGCAAAAACCTTCACCAGGACACATGGGAAACTGTAAGAAAAGGAAATGAAAATGAATGTTACGGTAGCCCATATGATAAGGGAAGAAAGATAATCCTTCTAATACACTCTACCAAAGATATCTATCTTCTAATGTAAGAACTGATGAATTAAATAGGAAATGATGATAGTTAAGATTTTTGTTGTTGTTGATTAAGATTTTTGAAACAAAGTTTAGTGTTCTGGGAGAAATATATTGGTATCAAAGAAACATCAAAAAGGAGAAAATAAAACCACGCAAGCATCTGCTTTTCTTTCTATTTCATATTTGCAGGATATAAAACATCTATTCCTTCAAAGACTAAATGTTGAGAGCACTGGGCTCTCTTATGAGGTTACCGAGATGAATGAAACCTCCAAGAGCTCATATCCTAGGAGGGGAAGTAAGAAAAGCACAAAACAAGAACTTCCCTGGTCGTCCAGTGGCTAAGACTCCACGCTCCCAACGCAGGGGGCCTGGATTCAGGCCCTGGTCAGGGAACTAGACCTGACATGTAGCAACTAAAGAGTTTGAAAGTCACAACTAAAGATCCAACTAAAGATCCCACATGCAACAACACAGATCAAAGGTCCCACCCATATCCTGCAACTAAGACCCAGCACAGCCAAATAAATAAATAAAAATAATATGTGTGTGTGTGTTTGTACATATATATACACATAAAACAAAAAGCACAAAACAGAATTCTGAAAGGACATGCCACCATACAAAAGAGAAACAGGTGAAGTGCTAAAGCTTTTTCAGAGATGGGAAAATGGAAGTGGGGGTGTTGAGCAATATGGGAAAATGTTTCAGGATGAGATGGCATCTGAGTTAAGATCTGGAGGTGAGGTCAGATATGAGGAAGAGACACAGGATGGCCAGTTTGCTGCTGCTGCTGCTGCTGCTAAGTCGCTTCAGTCGTGTCCGACTCTGTGCGACCCCATACACGGCAGCCCACCAGGCTCCCCCATCCCTGGGATTCTCCAGGCAAGAACACTGGAGTGGGTTGCCATTTCCTTCTCCAATGCATGAAAGTGAAAAGTGAAAGTGAAGTCGCTCAGTCGTTTCCGACTCTAGCGACCCCATGGACTGCAGCCTACCAGGCTCCTCCGTCCATGGGAGTTTCCAGGCAAAAGTACTGGAGTGGGGTGCCATTGCCTTCTCCAGGAGAAAGGAAATATGTGACAAACCAGATGGCACGAACCACACACCAGTGACAGGGCACCAGTGGCTGGCCCATGGAAGAGAGCAGTGGCAAATGAGGTTGGAAAAGCAAGTCATGGACAGGCTGAAACACTAGGCTAACACCTGATTAATTACAAACACAGAATGACATGCTTCATCTTAGAATTTGTAGGTTAGTAAGCAGCTTCAGAGAAGGCAATGGCAACCCACTCCAGTACTCTTGCCTGGAGAATCCCATGGAGGGAGGAGCCTGGTAGGCTACAGTCCATGGGGTCACAAAGAGTCAGACACAACTGAGCGACTTCACTTCCCTTCATTTCAAGCAGCTTCATTAAAAAAAAATGTGGCAATGAAAGAGACAGGCATAAGAAGGTCTCTCCAGGAGGCCACTGAACTTGTCCATGCTTTTAGATATATGCATGTGGGCAAACACAGATTACACGTGATTCAAATTTTTGCTTAGCATTTACAAAGGAATTTACAGATGAGAAAGAACAAAGTGGCATACTTAGAAAATCTGAAGAAAACAATTTCAACAGGCATTTATGCTTTGAAGAGAATAAAGACATTGAGAGAAGCCCTATAACTCTAGTTCTGCATGTCTAGTATTCAGGCAGAAATCAGATCAACAAAACAGCCAAACCATAGTACATTTGGAAAGGTATGAACTGATAACATGTAATTTGATGATGTCCTACACTGTATCACGGATCTGTGCAGTAAACAGGAAGAAATTATTATCTCCATTGAAGAGATCAGAAAACAAAAGCTCAGAAAACTTACGTGACTTGACTAAAATCACAAGACTTCCCAAGTGCCTCAGATGGTGAAGAATTTGCCTGCAAGGCAGGAGACCCAGGTTCGATCCCTGAGTCAGGAAGATTCCATGGAGAAGGGAACTGCTACCCACTCCAGTATCCTTGCCTGGAGAATTCCATGGACAGAGAATCCACGGGGTCACAAAAACTTGAACATAACTGCGACATTACTCACTACTCATACAATGCAATATTAGGACTATGAATCCAGCTCAATTTTTCTCACTTTACTATTCCCACCATTATTCTAATCTGCCTTATTCTTAAAAATCCAAAGTTTGCACACATTTACTGTGAAACCCATTCTGTAACTATGCAGTTATTATTTTTGGATTAAACAAGAAATCTCATTTTCTTCCCCTTATTAAAGTGAATCTTTTTATCTTCATGTAAATATAGACTAACTTGTTTTATTTCCATGTGACAGCCAAAATTTGATACTTACAATGTATATTAAGCTCATTTCAATCACTGAACTAAAGGCTTATTTTAAAAGTACTTGAAAGAATTTGAGAAACTGGAATCTTGAATATTCCTCAGGGAGATTCCTTTGGGATATGTTAATGCTGAGTGTGATTTTGATTAGGGTCATCTACTACAGTCCAAATTAAAGATACTGCTTTACCACTAATGTTCTCCTAAAGTAAATATAACTACTTTGCACATAAATTCCTAAATACAAAAATCAAACTGGTTTTCAGAAAATTCTGCTCATATAGGACTCCTCAGTGTCACCTTCTCCTTTACCCCACTTTATCTTTTCTAGGTCTTGACTCTTGAATGGAATTAGATGGGATGGAAAACCTGAAATGACCGGTTGCACTAGTTCACCTAAGGCCTGAGTCAAACCCATAATAACCTTTCTTATAGTTTCCAGTCCAGCCTTTAGACTTCATAACTAAAGAAGTAAGAATTAATTTGATTATCTTCTCTGCATTTAATATAGTTCACTTTTAAAGTTCTATTTAAACAATGTAATTCTTTTCCTAGTTGTTAAAAAATGTTTTAAAACCAACATGCTTCATTCTGTGACACTGTAGTTGTTGACTCACTCAGTCGTGTCCGACTCTCTGCAACCTCATGGACTGCGGCACGCCAGGCGTCCCTCTCCATCATCAACTTCCGGAGCTTGCTCAAACTCATGTCCGTTGACTCGGTGATGCCATCCAACCATCTCATCTTCTGTTGTCCCCTTCTCCTCCTCCTCCAATCTTGCCCATCATCAGAGTCTTTTCCAATGAGTCAGGTCTTTTCCAGTGAGTTGGCTCTTCACATGAGGTGGCCAAAGTATTGGAGCTTCAGCATCAGTCCTTCCAATGAATATTCAGGTTTCCTTTAGGATTGACTGGTTTGATCTCCTTGCTATCCAAGGGACTCTCAAGAGTAACAATAAAATGTTTCTTTTTTGTATATATATATGCAGATGTGTTCAATTTTCATGTTCCTTTTTGCCTCTCAGCCACTTGCCTTTCTTTATGAGTACTTTAAGTCTTAACTGTGAATGTAAAGACTGATCCTCCAGGGCTTCCATGGTGGCTCAGTGGTGGAGAATCCACCTGCCCATGCAGGAGACACAGGTTCAATCCCTGGTCCAGGAAGATTCCACATGCTGCAGAGCAACTAAGCCCATGCTCCACACCAGAGCCTGTGTTCCAGAGCCCGGGAGTCACAGCCACTGAATCCCGTCCACCTAAAGCCCATGATGCTCCACAACGAGAAGCCCACACACAGCAAAAAAGGTACTATACTACATTTCAGTTCGGTTGCTCAGTCATGTCCTACTCTTTGCGACCCATGGACAGCAGCCCACTGGCTTCCCTGTCCCTCACCAACTCCAGGAGCATGCTCAAACTCATGTCCATTGAATTGGTGAAGCCATCCAACCATCTCATCCCGTCGTCCCCTACTCCTCTTGCCTTCAATCTTTCCCAGCATCAGGGTCCTTTCCAGTAAGTCAGTTCTTCCCATTAGGTGGTCAAAGTATTGGAGCTTCAGCTCCAGCTTCAGTCTTTAAAAAGAATAGTCAGGACTGAGTTCCTTTAGTATTGTCTGGTTTGATCTCCTTGCTGTCCAAGGGATTCTCAAGTCTCCAAGGGACTCTAACACCACAGTTCAAAAGTATCAATTCTTTGGTGCTCAGCTTTCTTCACAGTCCAACTCTTACCTCCATACATGACCATTGGAAAAACCATAGCTTTGATGCACAGACCTCTTGTCAATAAAGTAAATTTCTCTGCTTTTTAATATGCTGTCCAGGTTGGTCATAGCTTTTCTTCCAAGGAGCAAGCATCTTTTAATTTCATGGCTGCAGTCATCATCTGCAGTGATTCTGGAGCCCAAGAAAATAAAGTTTGTCACTGTTTCCATTGTTTCCCCATCTATTTGCCATGAAGTAATAGGACCGGATGCCATAATCCTAGTTGTCTGAATGTTGAGCTTTAAGCCAACATTTTCACTCTCGTCTTTCACTTTCATCAAGAGGCTCTTTTGTTCCTCTTCACTTTCTGCCACAAGGGTGGTATCATCTGTGTATCTGAAGTTATTGATATTTCTCCCTGCCATCCTGATTCCAACTTGTGCTTCATTCACCCCAGCATTTCGCATGATGTACTCTGCATATAAATTAAATAAGCAGGGTGACGATACACAGCCTTGTTGTACTCCTTTCCCAATTTAGAACCAGTCCTTGAACTATCCATGTCTAGTTCTAACTGTTGCTTCTTGTCCTGCATACAGGTTTCTCAGGAGACAGGTCAGGTAGTCTGGTATTCTATTCTCTTAAAATTTTCCATGAGTTTGTTGTGAACCACACAGTCAAAAGCTTTAGTGTAGTCAATGAAGCAGATGTTTTTCTGAAATTCCCTTGCTTTTTCAATGATCCAACAGATGTTGGCAATTTTATCTCTGGTTCCTTTGCCTTTTCTAAATCCAGCTTGAATGTCTGGAAGTTCACAGTTCACATACTGTTGAACTCTGGCTTGGAGAATTTTGAGCATTACTTTGCTAGCGTGTGAGATGAGTGCAATTGTGCAGTAGTTTGAGCATTTTTTGGCATTGCCTTTCTTTGGGATTGGAATGAAAACTGACCTTTTCCAGTCCTATGGCCACTGCTGAGTTTTCCACATTTGCTGACATATTGAGTGCAGCACTTTAATAGCATCATCTTTCAGGATTTGAAATAGCTCAACTGGAATTCCATCACCTCCACTAGCTTTGTTCATAGTGATACTTCTAAGGTCCACATGAGTTTGCACTCCAGGATGTCTGGCTCTAGGTAAGTGATCACATCATCGTGGTTGTCTAGGTCATTAAGATCTTTTTTGTATATTTCTTCTGTGTATTCTTGCTACCACTTCTTAATATCTTCTGCTTCTGTTAGTTCCATACCATTTCTGTCCTTGACTGTGTTTGTCTTTGCATGAAATGTTCCCTTGGTATCTCTAATTTCCTTGAAGAGATTGCTAGTCTTTCCCATACTATTGTTTTTCTCTATTTCTTTGCATTGATCACTTAGGAAGGCTTTCTTATCTGTGTCTGCTATTCTTTGGAACTCTGCATTCAGATGGATGTATCTTTCCTTTTCACCTTTGCTATTTGCTTCTCTTCTTTTCCCAGCTATTTGTAAGGCCTCCTCAGACAACCATTTTGACTTTTTGCATTTCTTCTTCTTGGGGATGGTTTTGATCACTGCCTCCTGTACAATGTTACAAGCCTCCATCCATAGTTCTTCAGGCAATCTATCTATCAGCTCTAATCTCTTGAATCTATTTGTTACTTTCACTTTATAATCATAAGGGATTTGATTCAGGTCATACCTGAATGGTTTAGTGGTTTTCCCTACTTTCTTCAATTTAAGTTGCAATAAGGAGTTCATGATCTGAGCCACAGTCAGTTCCTGATCTTGTTTTTGCTAACTGTATAGAGCTTCTCCATCTTTGGCTACAAAGAATATAATCAATCTGATTTCGGTGTTGACCATCTGGTGATGTCCATGTGTAGAGTCGTCTCTTGTGTTGTTGGAAGACAGTGTTTGCTATGACCAGTGCATTCTCTTGGCAAAACTCGTTAGCCTTTGCCCTGATTCATTTTGTACTCCAAGGCCAAACTTGCCTGTTACTGCAGGCATCTCTTGACCTACTACTTTTACATTATAGTTCCCTATGATGAAAGGATATTTTTTTTGGTGTTAGTTCTAGAAGGGCTTGTAGGTCTTCACAGAACTGTTCACCTTCAGTTTCTTCGCCATTAGTGGCCAGGGCATATGATACCATGATACTATGTTTACTACGATACTGAATGGTTTGCCTTGGGAATGAACAGATACCATCCTGTCGTTTTTGAGACTGCATCCAAGTACTGCATTTCGGACTCTTATTGACTATGAGGACTTTTCCATTTCTTCTAAGGGATTCTTGCCCACAGTAGTAGATATAATGGTCATCTGAATTAAATTCACCTACATTTAATGAAGCGAAATTTGATCACCACCTAATCAGTTTCAGTATATCAAATTGTACAAGTTATATATTTTAGGTATAAGTATATTTAAAAAGCATTTTAAAAAAATCAAACATTAAACATTAAAATCCCTTGAAAATTTAGACTAACATATAGAATAGCAATTCAAACCTCTCTTTAGATTTATTCATATGTATACTCTTCTTTTGCTGACTTTTTCAAACACTTAAAAGACTGTTTTATTAAAAAAAAGATTTTAAAGTTATGATAGTAACTTTACATTTCAACAACTTGCTTTCCTTAATTCTAATTTTTAGCAAAAATCATTTTTAATGTACTTTCCAAGTTACTATCTTGGGCTAATATAATCTGTGGTTCAGTAATTTCTGTTTAAAGTAGGTTGAGGTTTTTAAAAATACTTCATAATGTTAGTGTTTGTCACACAATTCTGACCTATCACATTGCACAAAACATGTTTTGTCAAGTCTCTGCATCATCTGCCCATTAGAGGGCAGCATTAGGCTCTACATGAAAGGACAAAACATCGCCAGGCCTTTTTGCTCAGTTTTTTGTTTTTGTTTCCTCTTCCCTCATCACACCATCTCATCATACATTCTGTAGTGAACTCCCTACAACAGGTGGTCAGATTCCTGGCAGGAAATATCCCTGTAACCAAGGGCAACAGGAGAGTACAACATGCAAGTAAATGGTGCCATCCTAATTCAGGGCACACCAGCATGGCAAGGGTTAAACGAGAACCCAAAACCACAACTTAGAAAGACATGAAATAGTTGTTATTTTTTATGTTATTAGAACTAATGACTATGTCAAACAAAAGCTGCTTAAGAGGCATGTTACCTATATTCCTAATAAGAATCTTATTTACAGATTATAATTAGATATTAGATTTAGGTGTTTGAAAAATATTTAATAAATCAGCTCAAAGGCTTCTCCTTTGAGAAGAAGAGTGGCTCCTCTCAACTGTCTGACACAGATGTACCTATTTATCTCCACCTCAGAACCTGACTTTCCAAACTTCACTGGTACTTTCAAACTAACAGGACTATATAGCTGACTATAATTATCACTGTGAGAGTGTGCAAAACAAACTTTTAAACTATTCTATTTCTGATTTTCTCAACAACAGTTGAAACAGTTAAGAATTGTAATTGTTGAAAAAACAGATAACTGTAGCTCAGTGGTAATTCTCATTAATTATTATGATCAACTACAGAATTGGGAGGAGTGGCCCATTTTAAACTGGCTTCTAATTAACTAGATCTTGAATAATTGATTTAATTCATTTATCATCAGATAATTTTAAGATCTCTAAAATAATAAATGGAAATTCTTTCCTCTATTTAGTACAGTTAAGGCTTGAGTTTTAAAATTAGGGTCCAATATTTGTTGATTCAAGAGTTAGATCTGGTAGACAGAGTGACTGAAGAACTATGGACAGAGGTTTGTGACATTGTAAAAGAGGCGGTGACCAAAACCATCCCAAAGAAAAAGAAATGCAAGAAGGCAAAATGGTTGTCTGAGGAGGCATTCGAAATAGCCAAGAAAAGAAATGAAGCAAAAGGCAAGGGAGAAAGGGAAAGATATACGTAATTGAATGCAGAGTTCCAGAAAATAGCAAGGAGAGATAAGAAAGTCTTAAGTGAACAATGCAAAGAAATAGAGAAAAACAACAGAATGGGAAAGACTAGAGATCTCTTCAAGAAAACTGGAGATATCAAAGGGACATTTCATTATAGGCAAGATAAAAGACAGAAATGGTAAGGACCTAACAGAAGCAGAAGATATTAAGATGTGGCCAGGACATATATAACAGCTATGCAAAAAAGGTCTTAAATAACCCAGATAGTATGGTCACTTACCTAGAGGCAGACAACATGGAGAGTAAAGTTAAGAGGACCTTAGGAAGCGTTATTATGAACAAAGTTAGTGGAGGTGATGGAATTGCAGTTGAGCTATTTCAAATCCTAAAAGATGATGTTGTTAAAGTGCTGCATTCAATATGCTAGTAAATACAGAAAACTCAGCAGTGGCCATGGGACTGGAAAAGCTCAGTTTTCATTCCAATCCCAAAGAAAGGCAATGTCAAAGAATGCTCAAACCATGGTACAATTGTGCTCATTTCACATGCTAGCAAGGTAATGCTCAAAATCCTTCAAGCTAGGCTGCAGCAGTATGTGAACCAAGAACTACCAGATGTTCATGCTGGATTTAAATAAGGCAGTGGAACCAGAGATCAAATTGCCAACATCAACTGGATCATAGAAAAAACAAGGGAATTCCAGAAAAACACCTACTTCTGCTTCATTGACTAAAGTTTTGACTGTGTGATCACAACAAACTGGAAAATTCTTCAAGAGATGGGAATACCAGACCACTTTACCTGTCTCCTGAAAAACCTGTATGTGAGTTAAGAAGCAACAGTAAGAACTGGACATGGAACAATGAACAGGTTCCAAATTGAATAAGAAGTACAACAAGCTGTATGCTGTCACCGTGCTTATTTAACTTCTATGCAGAGTACATCTTGTGAAACACAGGCCTAGATGAATCACAAGCTGGAATCAAGATTGCCAGGAGTAATGTCAACAACTTCACATATGCAGATGATACCACTCTAATGGGCAGAAAGCAGAGGAACTAAAGAGCCTCTTGATGAGGGTGAAAGAGGAGAGTGAAAAAGCTGGCTTAAAACTCAACATTCAAAAGCCTAAGATCATGACATCTGCTTCCATCACTTCATGGCAAATAGATGGGGAAAAAGTGGAAGCACTGACAGAGTTTATATTCTTGGGCTCCAAAATCACTGCAGATGGTGACTGCAGCCATGAAATTAAAAGACGCTTGCTCCTTCAAAGGAAAGCTATGACAAACCAGACAGCATATTAAAAAGCAGAGACACTACTTTAGCAACAAAGGTCTGCATAGTCAGAGCTATGGTTTTTCCAGTAGTCATGTATGGATGTAAGAGTTAGACCATATAGAAGGCTGAGCACCAAAGAATTGAAGCTTTTGAACTGTGATGTTGGAGAACTCTTGAGAGTCCCTTGGACAGCAAGGAGATCAAACCAGTCAATACTAAAGGAAATCATCCCTGAATGTTCATTGGAAGGACCGATGCTGAAGCTGAAGCTCTAATAACTTTGGCCATCTGATGTAAGAACCAACTGATTGGAAAAGACCTTGATGCTGGGAAAGATTGAAGGTCGGAGAAATAGGGAGTGACAGAGGATGAGATGACTGGAAGGCATTACTGACTCAATGGACATGAGTTTGAGCAAACTCTGGGAGACAGTGAAGGACATGGAAGCCTGGCATGCTACAGTCTAAGGGGTCACAAAGAGTTGGACACGACTGAGCGACTGAACTGAACTGAACAGATTAATTTGGGAGGAAGAACTGATATCATACCAGTATTAAGTCTTTCAATTCATGAATGTGGTATAGCACTCCACTCATAGGCATCTTCTTTACTTTCTCTCAGCACTGTTCTCTAGTTATCATTGCAGAGAGGTTATAAATCTTCTCTTAATTTATTATTATGTATTTCATGTTTGGTGCTATTATAAATGGAAAATTTTTAAAAACTTTATTTTCCAATTGTTGCTGCTAGTACACAGGAATACAGTTCATTTTTGCATACTACACTTGATACTACACTTGATCTTAGCCAAAAGGCTGAGAAGCGATCGCCGGCTGCTACAGACCACGTGGCAGAAGCACGCCCACTGCCACGGACCCCGCAGAAGCATGGCCACGAGGAGCTACCCCACGCCCGAGGTCAGAGCGGCAGCCGAGAGGAGCAACCCCACACCCGAGGTTAGGGCGGGGGTCGAGAGGAGCAATCCCACACCTGACGTCAGGAGAGTGGCCAAGAGGAGCAATCCCACATCCAAGAGGCGGTGGCTGCGCTGGCGCTGGCGCAGGAGGGTGGAGAGGAGCTACTCCACATTCAAGGTCAGGAGGGGTGGCGGTGAGGAGATACCCCTAGACCAAGGTAAGGAGCAGCGGCTGCGCTTTGCTGGAGCAGCTGTGAAGAGATACCCCACGTCAAAGGTAAGAGAAACCCAAGTAAGACGGTAGGTGTTGCAAGAGGGCATCAGAGGGCAGACACACTGAAACCATAATCACAGAAAACTAGTCAATCTGATCACATGGACCACAGCCTTGTCTAACTCAATGAAACTAAGCCATGCCGTGTGGGGCCACCCAAGACGGACAGGTCATGGTGAAGAAGGCTGACAGAATGTGGTCCACTGAAGAAGGGAATGGCAAACCACTTCAGTATTCTTGCCTTGAGAACCCCATGAACAGTATGAAAAGGCAAAATGATAGGATACTGAAAGAGGAACTCCCCAGGTCGGTAGGTGCCCAATATGCTACTGGAGATCAGTGGAGAAATAACTCCAGAAAGAATGAAAGGATGGAGCCAAAGCAAAAGCAATACCCAGTTGTGGATGTGACTTGTGATAGAAGCAAGGTCCGATGCTGTAAAGAGCAATCTTGCATAGGAACCTGGAATGTTAGGTCCATGAATCAAGGCAAACTAGAAGTGGTCAAACAGGAGATGGCAAGAGTGAACATCAACATTCTAGGAATCAGAGAACTAAAAAGGACTGGAATGGGTGAATTTAACTCAGATGACCATTATATCTACTACTGTGGGCAAGAATCCCTTAGAAGAAATGGAGTAGCCATCATGGTCAACAAAAGAGTCCAAAATGCAGTACTTGGATGCAATCTCAAAAATGAAAGAATGATCTCTGTTCGTTTCCAAGGCAAACCATTCACTATCACAGCAATCCAAGTCTATGACCCAACCAGTAACGCTGAAGAAGCTGAAGTTGAACGGTTCTATGAAGACCTACAAGACCTTTTAGAACTAACACCCCAAAAAGATGTCCTTTTCATTATAGGGGACTGGAATGCAAAAGTAGGAAGTCAAGAAACACCTGGAGTAACAGGCAAATTTGGCCTTGGAATATGGAATGAAGCAGGGCAAAGGCTAATAGAGTTTTGCCAAGAGAACACACTGGTCATAGCAAACACCCTCTTCCAACAACACAAGAGAAGACTCTACACTGGACATCACCAGATGGTCAACACCGAAATCAGATGGATTATATTCTTTGCAGCCAAAGATGGAGAAGCTCTATACAGTTAGCAAAAACAAGACCAGGAGCTGACTGTGGCTCAGATCGTGAATTCCTTATTGCCAAATTCAGACTTAAATTGAAGAAAGTAGGGAAAACCACTAGACATTCAGGTATGACCTAAGTCAAATTCCTTATGATTATACAGTGGAAGTGAGAAATAGATTTAAGGGACTAGAACTGACAGAGTGCCTGATGAGCTATGGACAGAGGTTCATGACATTGTACAGGAGACAGGAATCAAGACCATCCCCATGGAAAAGAAATACAAAAAAGCAAAATGGCTGTCTGGGGAAGGCTTACAAATAGCTGTGAAAGGAAAAGAAGCGAAAAGCAAGGGAGAAAAGGAAAGATATAAGCATCTGAATGCAGAATTCCAAAGAATAGCAAGAAGAGATAAGAAAGCCTTCCTCAGCGATCAATGCAAAGAAATAGAGGACAACAACAGAATGGGAAAGACTAGAGATCTCTTCAAGAAAATTAGAGATACCAAGGGAACATTTCATGCAAAGATGGGCTCGATAAAGGACAGAAATGGTATGGAACTAATAGAAGCTGAAGATATCAAGAAGAGGTGGCAAGAATACACAGAAGAACTGTACAAAAAAGATCTTCACGACAAAGATAATCACGATGGTGTGATCACTCACCTAGAGCCAGACATCCTGGAATGTGAAGTCAAGTGGGCCTTAGAAAGCATCACTACGAACAAAGCTAGTGGAGGTGATGGAATTCCAGTTGAGCTTTTTCAAATCCTGAAAGATGATGCTGTGAAAGTGCTACACTCAACATGCCAGCAAATTTGGAAAACTCAGCAGTGGCCGCAGGACAGGAAAACGTCAGTTTTCATTCCAATCCCAAAGAAAGGCAATGCCAAAGAATGCTCTAACTATGGCACTGTTGCTGCTGCTACTGCTAAGTCGCTTCAGTCATCTCCAACTCTGTGCGACCCCATAGACGGAAGCCCACCAGGCTCGCCCGTCCCTGGGATTCCAGGCAAGAACACTGGAGTGGGTTGCCATTTCCTTCTCCAATTCATGAAAGTGAAAAGTGAAAGTGAAGTCGCTCAGTCGTGTCCGACTCCCAGCGACCCCATGGACTGCAGCCCATCAGGCTCCTCCATTCATGGGATTTTCCAGGCCAGAGTGCTGGAGTGGGGTGCCACTGCCTTCTCCAACTATGGCACAATTGCACTCATCTCATAGGCTAGTAAAGTAATGCTCAAAATTCTCCAAGCCAGGCTTCAGCAATACATGAACCATGAACTTCCTGATGTTCAAGCTGGTTTTAGAAAAGGCAGAGGAACCAGAGATCAAATTGCCAACATCTGCTGGATCATGGAAAAAGCAAGAGAGTTCCAGAAAAACATCTAGTTCTGCTTTATTGACTATGCCAAAGCCTTTGACTGTGTGGATCACAATAAACTGGAAAATTCTGAAAGTGATGGGAATACCAGACCACCTGACCCGCCTCTTGAGAAACCTATATGCAGGGCAGGAAGCAACAGTTAGAACTGGACATGGAACAACAGACTGGTTCCAGATAGGAAATGGAGTCCGTCAAGGCTGTATATTGTCACCCTGCTTATTTAACTTAAATGCAGAGTACATCATGAGAAATGCTGGGCTGGAAGAAGCACAAGCTGGAATCAAGATTGCTGGGAGAAATATCAATAACCTCAGGTATGCAGATGACGCCACCCTTATGGCAGAAACTAAAAAGGAAACTAAACTAAACTAAACTAAAAAGGAACTGAAAAGCCTCTTGTTGAAAGTGAAAGAGGACAGTGAAAAGTTGGCTTAAAGCTCAGCATTCAGAAAACTAAGATCATGGCATCTGGTCCCATCACTTCATGGCAAATAGATGGGAAAACAGTGAAAACAGTGTCAGGTTTTATTTTGGGGGGTTTCAAAATCACTGCATATGGTGATTGCAGCCATGAAATTAAAAGACGCTTGCTCCTTGGAAGGAAAGTTATGACCAACCTAGATGGCATATTCAAAAGCAGAGACATTACTTTGCCAACAAAGGTCCATCTAGTCAAGGCTATGGTTTTTCCTGTGGTCATGTATGGATGTGAGAGTTGGGACTGTGAAGAAGGCTGAGAGCCAAAGAATTGATGCTTTTGAACTGTGGTGTTGGAGAAGACTCTTGAGAGTCCCTTGGACTGCAAGGAGATCCAACCAGTCCATTCTAAAGGAGATCAGTCCTGGGTGTTCATTGGAAGTACTGATGCTAAAGCTGAAACTCCAGTACTTTGGCCACCTGATGTGAAGAGTTGATTCATTGGAAAAGATTCTGATGCTGGGAGGGATTGGGGGCAGGAGGAGAAGGGGACGACAGAGGATGAGATGGCTGGATGGCATCACTGACTCGATGGACGTGAGTCTGAGTGAACTCCGGGAGTTGGTGAAGGACAGGGAGGCCTGGAGTGCTGCGATTCATGGGGTCACAAAGAGCCGGACACGACTGAGCGACTGAACTGAACTGAACTTTGCATACTGCCCTTTTACCTTGTGACTTTGAAAAGTTTACTTCTTATATTTAGTGGTTGCTTTTTAGCTACTTATGGATTTTTCGTGTAAACAGTCATGTCATATACAAAGAAAGACATTTTTACTTTTCCTTTCCTATTTCATATATATTTTTATTTGTTTCATTGACTAAAAGCTCCAAGTTTATATTGTTGAATAGAAGTGGTAAAAGTGTAGTCTTGGGTTTCTCTGGTGGCTCAAAGGTAAAGAATCCGTCTGCCAATGCAAGAGACATGGGTTCAATCCCTGATCTGAGAAGATCTCACATGTTGTGGTGCAACTAAGCCCATGTGCCACAACTATTAAGCCTGTGCTCTACAGCCAGGGAGCCAGAACTACGAGTCCATGTGCTGACGCTACTGAAGTCCATGCGCCCTAGAGCCTCCTGTGCTCCGCAACAAGAGAAGCCACCTCAATGAGAAGCCTGTGTGCTGCAACTAGAGAGAGTAGCCCCTGCTCGCTGCAACTAGAGTAAAGCCCACACAGCCAAAAGTAAAAGCAAATAAAATTATTAAAAAGTATACAGTCTTGCCTATTCTGACAATCTCTTTACTTTAATTGGAGCATGTAGTTAATTTTTACTTTATCATTCATTCAAGGTTTGCTACTTAGCTATTTGTTTTCTATTCATCCTGTTTTGTTTTTTTTTTTTCTTCTTTCCTGACATTTTTTTGGGCTTGATCAAATGTTCTTAGAATTCCATTATAATTCAACTGTTGACATTTTAGGTATACTTTTTGAATTTTTAAATGTTTGCTCTATGGATTACAATATACATTCATTAACTTACCACACTCCACTGAAGAGTTAATATTTTTCTACTTCAGGTAAAATGTAATTACCCTGTAAACAATTTCATTCACCTCATACTGTCCTTTGTAGTACTGTTGTCAAATATGTTATATCTACATACATTACAAGCCCCATCATGCAATGTTACAATTTTGTTTTTAATTAACTTTAATAAAGATAAAACATATAGTCTTTTTTCTTTACCCAAATATTTGGTGGTGGTTTAGTCACTAAGTCGAGTCCAACTCCTGCGACCCCACGGACTGCCAGGCCCCTCTGCCCGTGGTATTGTCTAGCTGAGAATACTGGAGTGGGTTACCATTTCCTTCTCCAGGGGATCTTCCCGACCCAGGAATCAAACCCAGGTCTCTTGCATTGCAGGCAGATTCTTTACTGACTGAGCTACAAGAGAAGTCCTACCCATATATTTATCAGTTGTTTAATGAGAATTATAATCAATGAGGGGCAATCTAGTGGTTAGAAGACAAAGATGCTGCTAAGCATCCTACAACATACGGTATTGGCCCACTGAAACAAAGAATTATCCAGCGCACAATGTCAATAGGGCCAAAGCTGAGAAACTGTCTTAAAATGTATTATTTTTATCTGGTTGATAACTTCTTTATAGCTTTGGTTTTCAGTGTATTAACTGATATACCAACATAATATTGATTTTTTGTTTCCACTTTGTTTCCACTTATTCTGCTTTGCAGGGAGGTCTCTGCCTCTGTTAAATTTGTACTTTTTTAAAACCTGAACGTGAGAAATTTTTTAGCATGATTTTTTCAAATATTTTATGCCCAATTATCTTTCTTCTGTCCTTCTGGGACTCAATTACACTTATTTTAGATTGTCCCTTACACTTATTATATTGTCCCTTAGGTCCATAAGGATTTGGTTTTCATCCTCTCTCTGTTCTTCAGACTGAATTATTTCTTTTGATTTGTCTTTATCTTAATTGAACCTTTTTTTTTTTTTCTTCCTCCAAACTTCTGCTAAGCCTATACAGTGCATATTTTTTGGTGGATACTGTACTTTAAAGTTTCTATTGTTTAAGTTTATATTTCTTCCTGAAAGTCTCCATCTGTTCATTTTTACCTATTCCCCTTAAGTCCTCTGTTTTTAACTTTGTAAAAACAAAATCTTATTAAACACCAGGATAAAGAATCAATTAAAAAAACAGCTCAAAAAGGATTAACTTGTACCTTGTTCAAGAGATAAATCTTGCAAAACATAAGGTTCCAATGTGGGTGTGCATTTGCTCATAAGATGGTGGCTTTTTGTTATTTAGTCATTAAGTTGTGTTTGACTCTTTGACGACCCATGCACTGCAGCCTGCCAGGCTCCTCCATCCATGGGATTTCCCAAGCAAGAATACTGGAATGGGTTGCCATTTCCTTCTCCAAGTTCTGTTTATTATAGTTATTTTAAGTTAGTCTTTCCTACTAACACTAACTTCTGGGTCATCTTGGGGTCAGTTTCTATAAATTGCTTATCCTCCTAATCATGGGTCATGTTTTCTTATTTTTTCAACTTTCTAATTATTTTTGGTTATTAAATATTGTGGATGATATACTTGTAGATATTATGGATTATATCATCTTACTCTGAAGGTTGCTAATTTTTATTGAGAAAGAGTCAACTTTTTTTATTATATTTATTTATTTTAATTGGAGGCTAATTACTTTACAATACTGTAGTGGTTTTTGTCATACATTGACATGAATCAACCATGGGTGTACATGTGTTCCCCATCCTGAACCCCCCACCCCACCTCCCTCCCCATCCCATCCCTCAGGGTCATCCCAGTGCACCAGCCCTGAGCACCCTGTCTCATGCATCAAACCTGGACTAGCGATCTATTTCACATATGGTGATATACATCTTTTAATGCTATTCTCTCAGATTATCCCACCCTTGCCTTCTCCCACAGAGTCCAAAAGTCTGTTCTTTACATCTGTGTTGATAAAGAGTCAACTTTTATGAAATCAAACTTCAAATCACCTCCTCTGTTCTGGAAAGGAGTTACATCTCTTCACAGCTCTTTAGCCTTCCATCTGTTGTTTGCTGCCAAGGTCCCCTGGAGTCTCCCCCACACAAAGTTCAAGAGTCACTCAAGTGTATTTGGACTGAACTTACATAGAGATTTTTCTGTGATTTCCCCCTCACTTTCCAGCCTTGCTAACAGTTCTGAACTCTGTTCTCTGACTCCATAAGCTGGTAAGGCTGTATCTTTCTGTATAGACTGGCAATAAGGTGGGGTGGTACTAGGCAAAAAGTCACAGAAACATAAATTTCATCCAATACAGTTTTCCTCTTTCAAGGAACAGCTCTTCTTCAGTCTCTGCCTGCTTTTGATTATTCTTCAGAGCCTTCAAATATTTTTGTTTCATATTTGATACAACTTTAATATCTGCAAGAAGGATAATCCAATACCAGTAATTTCACCAATACTGGAATTCCAATTATAATATTTAAATGTGATAGTTTTATTGCAAATAAAGATTATTATAGCCATATATATCTTGACATAGTCATCTCTTTAAATGTGATAGCTTCATTGGAAATAAAAATTATTATAGCAACATATATCTCAACATAGCCATCTCTCCTACTCCTTATGCACAGCTGCCAGTACAAAGCAAACAATCAGTTTCTACATGACACTACTTCCATGCCTGAATAAGATTTTCCATAGTATAATGAAAATAATGAGGGTTTTGGAACCAGAGAAATCCTTTACTAGCTGCATAAACTTGAAAGATGATATACCCTTTTATGCTTTCCCACTTATATTATGAAAGTGGTCATTTAAAAATCACAAGGTCGTTAAGAAGATCAAATGTTTATATTACAAAGCATATAGTAAATGTTAAAAACAAATCTTGGTTCCTTTCCCTTGGACCTTTTCCTCCATTCAAACAGTGAAAACACAGGGAATTCCTAAAACATGACAATCTTTTATTACTAGAAATGCAAATCAAAACTAAAATGAGGTACCACCTGACACCAGTCAGAATGGCCATCATCAAAAAATCTACAAACAATAAATGCTGGAGAGGATGTGGAGAAAAGGGAATCCTCCTATGCTGTTGGTAGGAATGCAAACTGACACAACCATTATGAAGAACAGTATGGAGAATACCTAAAAAAGTAGGAATAAATCTACCTTATGGCCCGGCAATCCCACTACTGGGTATATATCCTGAAAAAGCCTCAATTCTAAAAGACACAAGTACTCCAAATGTTCAATGCAGCTCTATTTACAACAGCCAGGACATGGAAGCAACCTAGATGTCCCTTGACAGATGAATGGATAAAGAAGATGTGGTACATATACACAATGGACTATTACTCAGCCATAAAAAAGAATGCATTTGAGCCAGTTCTATTGAGATGGATTAACCTAGAGCCTGTTATACAGAGTGAAGTCATAAAGAGAAAAACAAATATCATATACTAATGCATATATATGGAATCTAGAAAAATGGTACTAATGAATCTATCTGCAGGGAAGGAATGGAGACACAGATGTAAAGAGTGGACATGTGGATACAGTTGTGGAAGGAGACAGCAGGATTTATGCAGAAAGTAGCATTGACATATAAACACTATCATGTGCAAAGCAGATGGCTGGTGAGAAGCTGCTAGGTAACACAGGGAGCCCAGCCTGATGCTCTGTAAAGACCTAGAGGGGTGAGATAGGCGAGTGGAGGGAGGCTCTAGAAGGAGGGGATATATGTATAATTGTGGCCGATTCGTGTTGTTATATGGCAGAAACCAACACAGTATTGTAAAGCAATTTTCCTCCAACTGAAAAATAAATTTTAAAAAATGACCATTTTTTACTAGCTATTCAGTTAGTAACAGTTAATTAAGTTTAAGTTATAAGGATGAAAGAACACAAGGAGAGAGAACAAATCTCACTTTATGAACAAGCATGAGACAGCAGGGACTGTCCAAAGAGACACTGAGTCCAGGCAGGATCCACATCTCCACAGTTTCTCTGGTTAAGCAAGAGCACAGGGAGGAGGAAGGCTGGCAACACAGAGGCATCTTTATCACAGAATTTCTCCGTGAGTAAATGGGAAAGGTCTTTCTTTCTACGGATATAAGTGTGCAATAAAACACAATAATCTAACAAGCAAACCTGCTATTTAGAAAAGCAACACAGGTTTCAAAACTGAAATAAATGAAAAGGTAAATATGAAAAATAACTTTCAAAAATTAAATCACACATTTAACTAAATTTTAAAAAACTTATTGTGGTTCTTGTTTGTGAAAGTAAATTTTGTTCCTTATAAAAAACCCAAAAAGTTAGAATTGTATAGGACTATATTTTATAATTTTTAAAGATTAATAAATTATGAAAATTTATCATGCATTTATATATAGATTTACATGATTTTTAATATATGCATTATAGTTCCTGATATAAATATGACAATTTTTTTCTTCAGTCTGCAGACTATTGGGATTTTAGGTTATTTATAATTTTCAAAACTATAAATTATTCATAGATGATTTTACACACCTCTGATGATTTCTTGCCTTTGTCACTTGTAAATATAATCAGCATACAATTAATATCCTTACCTAAGCATTACTTAAAACGTTAACAAATAAGGGAACAAAGATGAAGCCTTATGAAGCACAGAAGAGGATGCATTCCAGACTGCATCAATTCATTATTGTTCCTTAAATATAGGTATGTTGCCATCTAATTGCATCATCTTCCGATTCATATTTCTCCATCTTTTCCACAAGCATATAGGAGACTTTATTATATCCAGCTTCACTATTTCTACAGAATTCATTTGACCTGTGTTTCTAGTATCCTATCACAAAAACATATTCAGACATCAACTCTTCTAAGTGAATTTGTATAGGTTTTCTTTTCTAAGTTTATTAGAGACCAACACAGTTGTTCTAAAGAAAGCAAAGTGTAAGTATTGCTCCCATAGACAGGAGAGAGCTGAGGAGGTAACTGCTGTGAGAAATAAGAAAGAATCAGAATTGTTAGTTTTTAAGACTCTTGTTATTACATAAGGTCATATAGTATACATGATTATACATTCTGAGTGTTAAAACCACTAAGAATAAGCTGAAGGAGAAAAGCCCGAAAATAAAAATGAACATATTTAAGTAATGACACGGTGTGTCTTTTGAATGTAATATTTTAATGTTTTTGACTGTTTTAATAGTCAAAATAGTGCTAGTCATAGTCATTTAATAGTCATAACAGTGCTAGTTATGATCATGTATCCACATCCATAAGCAGTGAATAAGAACAGAGGTATTTCCTTAGGTTTCTTAGTCAGGTCTACACCGGTGTAAACCAGAGGTCAGCAGAATTGTTCTGTAAAGAGCCAGATAGTAAATATCTAATCTCGTGGGCCACATAGTCTCTGCTGTAACTACTCAACTCTGACATTGTAGCACAACAGTATCATAGAGAACATGCAAACAAATGGATGTGGATGTATCCCAATAAAACTTTATTTTAAAACAACAGGTTGTGATTGTGGGCTGGATTGGCCCTGCAGTTCGCTGTCCACTAGTGTAAACAATGTGAACAAATGTCTAGGGCAAAATCATACTTAGCAATCTTCTGAACATGTCCTACAGCTACATACAGTGGGCAAGAAATACTGCATAAATCAGTGCAACTTTACTGCCTTATGACGTTACAAGAATCACAGTTTCATATACAGTGAATTCAGTATATAGTTGAAGCAATTGTTCTATATATCATCAAAACCTGAGAATGAGGTACCTGTGCATAATCACCAAAAGGCTGAGAATAAGCAATGCACTTCTCCAATGTGTGTTGTGATTCATTTCCCTGAGAGATTGTATCCAGAATGTTGCTTGCAATTCCAGTCTTCTGCACAGTGGTTTTACTTGCAGGGGCTTAAGGCAAAATCAATATATAAATTTTAGTTAGCTTGTTTTATTAATAATTACAGAGTACAAAACCCATTAATTCAGCATATTCTCAAGTAGAACACAAATTTTAGTTTGCCAGTAAAGATCTACATTTATTATTCTTGTGTGTGTGCTAAGTTGCTTCAGTTGTGTCTGACTCTGTGTGCCCTAAGGACTGCATTCCACCAGGCTCCTCTGTCTATGGGATTCTCCAGGCAAGAACACTGGAGTGGGTTGCTGTTTCCTCCTCCAGGGAATCTTCCCGACCCAGGGTCAAATTGGCAGGCAGGTTCTTTACCACTAGTGCCACCTGGGAAGCCCTTTATTATTCCTAGGGGAAAATATATATACAGTATATGATATTATCTAGTTTGTTTAAAACAACTAAAAATGGAAACCTGCTCTATGAGTAATAATCTTGATGGAAACATTTAAAAAGTATACATCTAATCTCTAAAGTGAGGCATTCAAAATGTAAATTAACCATTCTTATTAATGCAACAGTTGAAACCATCAAATTTTAGACTAGATAAAAATAGAGTAGGCATACCAGAAGCCTACTTCCTTGGTGGCTCAGATGATAAAGAATCTGCCCGCCATGCAGGAGACCAGAGTTTAATACCTGGGTTGAGAAGATACCCCGGGGAAGGGAATGTCAACTCACTCCAGTATTCTTGCCTGGGAAATCCCATGGACAGAGGAGCCTGGCAGGCTACAGTCTATGGGGTCACAAAGACTCAGACATGACTGAGTGACTAACTCTTTCTTTCTTTCATACCAGAAGCACATTAAATTCTTTCTGGCTTTAAAAAATTATAAATTAATGGTTAGGTTCAAGAGGATACTTCATAAAATACAAAGAATGTATATTAAAAACAAAATTCATCTTTCATCTCTTTTCATCCAATTTTATTCTCTTTCCCAGAAGTAACAGCTTAGTATTTTCTCAGATTTAACTTTATGCATTTACACATTCAAGTACATGCATAAAAGAATACATAGCTTTAAATAAACAAATGGAATCAATCTATGAACACATTTGTTTCTTGTATTCAACAATTTGCTTTAGAGATCATTTAATATTAGTATATGTAGTGCTTCCTCAACTATATATTTCACTTTATGACAAACTATTTAATCATTCCCCTATTGATGACCATTAAGGCACTTTCCAGTTTTTCATTATTGAAAACCAATGCTGCAGTGAATATCTTAGTGCCTAGAAAACAACACATTTGTGATTTTTTCCTTAAAATTATATTTGAATTAATAGTTTTAATTTACTAATTGAAGGCATTAGGAGGTCCTTTAAAAATGCAAATGAGAATTCCACTTCTGCCGATTATTAGTAACTAATATATTGAGAGTATTTGGCAAATACACTCAATATATTAGATAATGCAGAAGATTGAACTTCATATTTTAGAAATATGATTCTATATGTGTTATAAAGAATTATAGCACTGCCAAATAATTCCTTTATCCAATTATTTTCAATCATGATTCCATTATAACTCATAATGGAATCACAATGTAATCATAATTTATAATGGAATCAATTATGCAATTCAATTATGAATCAAGCAATTCAATAAACATATGTTTAAGAAAATATTACGAAAGATGTTTTCCTTAAATAAAATAGAATGTACTTTAAAAGCTTTAATTATTCTTTCAATTTAAGGACTAAGGTCATAACTTAGACTTTAGCTGGTCAACAGGCATTATTTGCTTTCATTAAGTTAAAAATTAAAGTAAAATTCATTATGAAAAGTATTCAGTACAACTCCAAAATACTAATAGTGAGCTTCTCACTTACATGATAAGCACACACTGGGCAACACACTTGCCAAGTTCAAGTATGGATTTTTACTGAGCCGAATTTCTTTTGGTGGCTCTCCCAAGAGTGAAGTCTGATTCTTAGAGGCAGCCTATTTATCAAAAAAAGAGAGTGAGTGCTTAATGAGAGGTAAAAGAAAATTAAAATGCATGCGAGGTTTGGGCAATAAACCAGTGCGCGCTTGGCAAAAAAAAAAAAAAAGAAAATTAAGATGCAGAAAGTGTAGAGAAATACTTATTCTTCAATAAATGTGGTTTAGTGTAACAAAAATTTGTGAAACAATGTTTAAAGCTATAAATTTATGAAATAGTTATGGATACTGATTAAAATGATCCATTTCACCTGCTACTATTTTTCCAATTAGTTTTTTAAAAAACCATTCTAGAACCATAGAACTTTAGAACTGAAAGAGAACTAAAGGTCATCTTGTACAACCTTCTTATTTGAATCAGGAGAGAATTCATGCTCACAAGAAGAAACAAATCCCACACCTTATTTCTAGATCCCACAAGTTCCAACTAAGACTCAGTGCAGCCAAATAAATAAATATTAATAAATATTTTTTAAAATTACAAAATATTGCTGAAAGAAACTAAAGACATAAATAAAAGAACATCCTATTTTCATGTATTAGATTTAATATTGTTAAAATTTCAATACAAACCAAAGGGATCTACAAATTCAATATAACCAACCCCTATCAAAATTCTAACTTTTGTGGGCAGAAATAGAAAATTCAATCCTAAAACTGACATGAAATATCAAAGGACTCCAAACAGTAAAAATAATATTGAAAAAGATGAATGAGAATGGAAGGCTCATATTTTTTAAATTTTGAACTTATAACACAGCTGTAGTAATTGCAATAGTATGATACTAGCATAAAGACAGACATATAAACCAAAGGATTCGGATAGCAAGCTCAGAAATAAATTACTGTATATATGATAAAATGATTTTCCATGAGTGTCAGAACTATACAGTGAGGCAGTCTTTTCAACAAAAATGGGTAAACTACATATCCACATAAAAGAATGAAGTGGATCTTCACCAAACACCATATATAAAAATTAACTCAAAATGGATCAAAGACCTAACAGTAGGAGCTAAAACTAAAAATCTTAAAAGAAAAACTTAGGTAAAAAGCTTCATAATACTAGATTTGTCAACCATTTCTTAGAGATGAAAAAACAGAAGCCAAAAAAAAAAAAAAGATCATATGTTGGGCCACAAAACAAATCTTAACAAATTTAAGAGTACTGAAATCATATCAAGGGTTGTTCTGACAACCAATTCAGAGATATGTACAAATTTAATAACATACTCTTGAACAACCAATAAGCCAAAGAAGAAATCAAAGGAGACATCAAAAAGCATCTTGAGACAAATGAAAATGGAAACACCACAAATCAAAACTTATGCAACGCAGAAAAAGCAGCTTTAAAGATAAGTTTATGGCAATAAATGTCTACATGAAGAAAAAAGAAAGATCTCAGAGAAACAATCTAAATTTACACCTCAAGTTACTAGTAAAAGAACAAATTATGCCCAAAATTAGCAGAAAAAGGAAATAATAAAGATCAGAACAGAAATAAATGAAATAGCCCTATAAAGACAGATCAATGAAATTAAGTGCAGATATTTTGAAAAGATATACAAAATAGACACATTTGGCTACACTAACCAAGAGAAAGAGAGGACTCAAGTAAATATCATTGACTCCTGAACAAGAGTTTGAATTGTGCAGGTTCACACATGGATTTCTTAAAAGCAAACATAATACCTATATTTTCATTTTACAGATCTTTGAATTAACTAAGCATGGGGAAGTTTGTGTTCAATTAGAGATCACAACATGTGTAATCAAAAAGGGTCCCTGAGGGACCTCCCTGGTGGTCCAGTGGTCAACAATCTGTCTGCCAATGCAGGGGACACGGGTTCAATCCCTGGTCCAGGAACTTAGATCCCACATGCTGTGGGACAACTAAGCTCATGCCCACAACTACTGAGCCTGCATGCTGTAACTGCTCAGCTTATATGCCCTAGAGCCCGTGCTCAGCCACAAGAGTAGCTTCCACAATGAGAAGCTTGCATACTGCAACCAGGGAGCAGCCCCTGCTCACACAACTAGAGAAAGCCCATTACAGCAACGAAGAGCCCGTGCACCACAACAAAGACCCAGCACAACCAAAAATTTTTTGTAAAAGAAATTAAAAATATTTTTAATTAAAAAAAAAAAAGAGTCCTGATTCTATCCAAACTGTTTCAGTTACATGGATTTTTGAGTGCTTGGCTGTCACTACTCCTAACCGCTTTGTCAAGGGTCAACTGCAGTTACAAATGGAAGACGAGACATTAAAACTACAGATACCACAGAAATACAAAGGACCATAAGCAATTATTACCAACAAATACATGCCAACCTAAGGGGAAAAGTGGATAAATTTCCAGAAACATACAAGGTACCAAGACTGAATCAAGAAGAAACAGAAAATATGAACAGACCAATAATGAGTAAGGAGTAATCAAATACCTGACAACAAGGAAGAGCCCAGGACCAAGTGGTTTCACTCGTGAATTGTACCAAAGATTTAAAGAAGAATTAACATCAATCCTTATGAAACTCTTCCCAAAACTGAAGAGGAAAGAATACCTCCTAATCTATTTTATAAGGCCAGCATTGCTCTCAAACCAAAGCTATACACAAACATTACAAGAAAAGAAAAACACAGGCCAATATCCCTGATGAACACATATACAAAAATCCTCAACACAGTACTAGCAGTCCTGAATGAAATACTAGCAACCTGAATTAAACAACACATTAAAAGGGTTGTACACCATGATCAAGTGGGATTTATCCCTGGGACACAATAATGGTTCAACACAGGCTAATCAATAAATGTGATACACCACATAAACATAATAAAGGATAAAACCATATGACTGTCTTAATAGATATAAAAAATATACTGGACAAAATTCACATCATTTCATGATCAAAAGTTTGAACAAATTGAGCATCAGTTCAGTTCAGTCACTCAGTCTCATCTGGCTCTTTGCGACCCCATGAATTGCAGCACGCCAAGCCTCCCTGTCCATCACCAACGCCTGGAGTTTACCCAAACTCATGTCCATCAAGTCGGTGATGCCATCCAGCCATCTCATCCTCTGTCATCCCCATCTCCTCCTGCCCCCAATCCCTCCCAGCATCAGGGTCTTTTCCAATGAGTCAACTCTTCCCATGAGGTGGCCAAAGTATTGGAGTTTCAGCTTCAGCATCAGTCCTTCCAATGAACACCCAGGACTGATCTCCTTTAGAATGGACTGGTTGGATCTCCTTGCAGTCCAAGGGACTCTCAAGAGTCTTCTCCAACACCACAGTTCGAAAGCATCAATTCTTTGGTGCTCAGCTTTCTTCACAGTTCAACTCTCACATCCATACACGACCACTGGAAAAACCATAGCCTTGACTAGATGGATCTTTGCTGGCAAAGTAATGTCTCTGCTTTTTAATATGCTATCTAGGTTGGTCATCACTTTCCTTCCAAGGAGTAAGCGTCTTTTAATTTCATGGCTGCAATCACCATCTGCAGTGATTTTGGAGCCCAAAAAGATAAAGTCTGACACTGTTTCCACTGTTTCCCCATCTATTTCCCATGAAGTGATGGGTCGAGATGCCATGATCTTGGTTTTCTGAATGTTGTGCCTTAAGCCAACTTTTTCACTCTCCTCTTTCACTTTCATCAAGAGGCTTTTGAGTTCCTCTTCACTTTCTGCCATAACGTGGTGTCATCTGCATACCTGAGATTATTGATATTTCTCCCGGCAATCTTGATTCCAGCTTGTGCTGCTTCCAGCCCAGCGTTTCTCATGATGTACTCTGCATATAAGTTAAATAAGCAGGGTGACAATATACAGCCTTGGCGTACTCCTTTTCCTATTTGGAACCAGTCTGTTGTTCCATGTCCTGTTCTAACTGTTGCTTCCTGACCTCCATATAGGTTTCTCAAGAGGCAGGTCAAGTGGTCTGGTATTCCCGTCTCTTTCAGAATTTTCTACAGTTTATTGTGATCCACACAGTCAAAGGATTTGGCATAGTCAATAAAGCAGAACTAGATGTTTTTCTGGAACTCTTTCGCTTTTCCCATGATCCAGCAGATGTTGGCAATTTGATCTCTGGTTCCTCTGCCTTTTCTAAAACCAGCTTGAACATCTGGAATTTCATGGTTCACGTATTGCTGAAGCCTGGCTTGGAGAATTTTGAGCATTACCTTACTAGCGTGTGAGATGAATGCAACTGTGTGGTAGTTTGAGCATTCTTTGACATTGCCTTTCTTTGGGATTGGAATGAAAACTGACCTTTTCCAGCATAGAGAAATCTATATACCTCAACATAATAAAAGCTATATATAAAGGACAACTCCACAGTTAACATGATAGCTTTTCCTCTAAGATCAAGAACATGACAAGTATGCCCACTTTTACTACTTTTAGTCACCACAGTATTAGAAGTCTGCCAGAATAATTTTGTAAGAACAAGGAAATAAAAGGCATCTAAATCAAAAAGGAAGGAATTAAACCATCTCTGTTGGCATCCATCGCATTTCTATATACTAACAATGAACTATTCAAAAAGAAATTATGAAAACAATGCTAGTTATAATACCACCAAAAAGAGTAAAATACTTTGGAATAAATTTAGCCAAGGAGGTGAAAGATCTATACTGCAAACTATATGACTTTGATGAAAGAAATTGAAAGTTACACAAATAACTGGAAAGATATCTTGGATTTACAGATTGGAAGAATTAATATTGTTAAAATGCCCACACTGCCCAAAGTGATCTACAAATTCAAAGCAATCCCTGTCAGGATTTCGATGACACTTTTCACAGAAATAGAACAAACAATCCTAAAATTTATGTGGAACTTCAAAAGGTCCTGATTTGCCAACACAATCTTGAGGAAAAATTCAAAGCTGGCAGGATCATGCTTCCTGTTTCCAAACTATATTACAAAACTATAGTCATCAAACAGTATGGTACATACATAAAAACAGACATACTGAATTATGAAAAAAATAGAGCCCAGAAATAAAGCCACATATATGTGGTCAACTAGCATTTGAAATGGGCACCAAGAACACACATGGGTAAAGGATACTCTCTTTAATAAATGGTGTTGGGGAAACTGCATGTCAATATGGAAAAAAAATGACTCTGGATCCTGATCTTACACAATACACAAAAATGTACTCAAACTGGATTAAAGACTTAAAAATAAGACCTGAATGCATAAAACTACAAGAAATTATAGAGGAAAAGCTACTTGACATTGGTCTTAGTAATCATTTTTTAATATCATTTTACGGTACCAAAGTATAGACAACAAAAGCAGAACTAAGCAAGAGCTAAAAAGCTAAACCGGCATACTACAGTCCATGGGGTTGCAGAGTCAGACACGACTTAGTGACTGAACAAAAAACTAAAGAGTTTCTCTACAGCAAAGGAAACAACAAGACTAAAAGGTTAACAGGAGAACATATTTGCAAACCATATACAGGAACTCAATAGCAAAGAATCTGAGTAGACATTTTTGTAAAGAAGATATACAGGTGACCAATATGCATATGAAGAGGCTTTTAACATCACTAATCACTGGAGAAATGCAAATTCAAAACCACAATGAGAGACGATGTTGGTGAGGATGTAGAGAAACCAAAACCCTCATGCTTTGAGGGTGAAACATAAAATGGTACAGCTGCTATGGAAAATAGAATGGCAGTTCCTCAAAAAATTAGAAAAGATCTTGATGCTGGGAAAGATTGACGGCAGGAGGAGAAGGGGATGACAGAGGATAACTGACTTGGACATGAGTTTGACCAAGCCCCAGGAGTTGGTGATGGACAGGGAAACTTGGCGTGCTGCAGTCCATGGGGTCACCAAGGATCAGACACAACTGAACGAATGAACTAAACTGATATTCCATGTGATTCCCCTAATTCCACTTCTGGGTAAATACCCCAAAGAACTGAAAACAGACTCAAACAGATATTTATATACTAATGTTCATAGCAGCATTATTCACAAGAGCCTACTGATATTGAAGCTGAAACTCCAATACTGTGGCCACCTGATGTGAAGATCTGACTCATTTGAAAAGACCCTGATGCTGGGAAAGATTGAAGGTGAGAGGAAAAGGAGCAACAGAGGATAAGATGGTTGGATGGCATCACCAACTCAATGGAGATGAGTCTGAGTAGACTCCGGGAGTTGGTGATGGACAGACAGGCCTGGTGTGCTGCAGTCCATGGGGTCGCAGAGAGTCAGACACGACTGAGAAACTGAACTGAACTGAAAGATGGAAACAATCCAAATGTCCATCAATAAATGAATGGATAAACAAAATGTAGTATATAAATACAATGGAATACTAGTCAACCTTTAAAATAAGGAAATTCCAATACAATTCATGCTACAACATGGATGACCACTGAAGAGTAATGTCATTAAGTCTTGTATCATTCCACTTACATTGGGTACTTAGAACAGTCAAATTCTGAGACAGAAAGTAAACAGTGCTTATTGGGGGCTGGGTAGAAGGGAAAATGGGAGAGTTGGTGAATGGGTACAGAGCTGCAGTATGGCATGATGAGAAAGTTCTGGAGATGGATAGTAGCAATAGTTGTAAAACAATGTGAATGTACTTAACGCCACTGAGTTGTACACTTAAAATTCAGATCTCACCCATATCTCTCTGAATCAAATTCTCAGGGCTGAGGAAGATAGAGTCCAACCCTTGACACCTATAGTGGTGATTCTGACAGAAAGAATCAAGAATCACTAATCAACATAATGTAAAAGATGCAGGTCTAAAACTCTGCATCCAAATTTAACCAACTGTTTAACAAAGTCCAAAATCTTGCTACATAATTAGAAAACATATTTTGAAATTACCTGGTCCAAGCAAGTCCCTATTTTCAGGAGAGAAGAATCACTTCTACAACAATATGTACAGGTGTTCACCAGGGTCTGCATAATTGCCTTCAGTGATATGACATTCATATCTTTGTGAAAGTGTGAACTTTTTCTTTGTTTTAAAACTTCAATTGTTTGTGTTATATTAAGCCTAAATCAGCTTTATTGTTTGTCATACTTATTAGACTAATTCTGCCCACTAAAGAAACATAAAATACTATGTGATTAGACTAGTTTGTGAATTTTTTATTTTTAAACATCAATTAAAATGACAGCTGGTCAACCCTTGCCAAGTTCCATATATCTATTTCCCTCAGTTCTTCATCGCGGGACTTGTTTTCTAGCTCTGCCCTACTTCAGCTGTCTTCTACCAGATACACTTTCACTTGTCCATTATGTGAATATCTCAAGTCCAGTTTTTCTAAAGACCCTAGTGCACAGGTCCCCAGCCTTTGGGATCTAATGCCTGATGCATTGTGGTGGAGCTGATGTAATAATAGAAATGCAGTGCACAATAAATGTAACGCACTTGGATCATCTCAAAACCACCCCCACTCCCCCAGCCATGGAAAAAACTGTGTTCCATGAAACCAGTCCCTGGTACCAGGAAGGTTAGGTACCGTTGTCCTGGTGCCTTCCATGCATTAGGAAGTCTGTGCAAAAAGAAACAGAGTATTTATATATGAGTTTTATTTAACTTCCCTCAATAACTTAAGCAATTAATCCTTCAAATAAACATTTAAAATTCTTCATTCTATGAAGAACCACCTTAGCTTTCTCAATGAACAATTATAGGTATTCTACCCATACCTCCTGTCATGACTAGGTGACAACAAAACCTCTTACAAAGTCAACAGTATCATTTTGAGATTTGAATACAGCCAATTACAAGAATTTTTTCCCTCACGTGTCACTTCTAAATCAAACAATATTTTTTGTTGTTGTCATGTCAGACTCTTTGCGACCCCATGGACTGCAGAATGCCAGGCTTCCCTGTCTTTCACCATCTCCTGAAGTTTGCTCAAAATGGTATTTCAAGACACAAATAAAAAATTAAATTAAATGTACTTTATTCTACCTACCAATTATAATATTTACAAATGTCAGTGGTTTATGAACCAATAAATTCGAGTAAAATCCTCCAGAATTAAAACCAAGATTAGGTTCTTTTGAACACACCAGAGATTAATAACTAGCTTTGAAATCTTTCAGATAAACTAGAATTTATTCTACTTTTAAATATTAAAATAATACTTAATTAGCTACAAAATATATATATTTTAGAAATAATATTGTATTTTAAAGATTAGCATTATCATTTACTAAGAAATTCTTATAAAGAATATTATATAATTGGATAAGTATTAATGGTACTCCTATGCTTTCCTAAACTACAAAATTTTGAACCTATATTACTGTATATTTGAAAATTATGCACATCCCAAGACTTTTAGAAAAGCAAACACTTACAGGAATAAAGAATTCATATTTAAACATTTTATAATGATAGATTTAAAAAACATTTTATACATATATTTTATTTACAAACTGGCAAGTAATTAAGCAGAATCCCAAACATCATTTGGCATAACTTATCAAAAGACAGATTTTTGTTTATAATAATAGCTTTTTTTAAGGGTCCAATATTTTCTTCTTTTGAGAAGCAAATGCACACTATGAAAACAGTCAGCATGTCATTGACATAGGAATTATGCAGTTTGTAATATATACTTTAAGTATATTATCAACTTCTTTTGAAATACAAAAATAGTTCAGATTACTTGATGCTTTATAAATTATAACACCTGTAAAATAACCAAAAAATTAAATACTCTAGAATTAGAATCATTTAAGATACAATTAAAAAGGAATATATACATATTCCTTGGTAGTATACACACACATGTAGTATACATATATATACTTCATGTAGATACATGTGTGCATTTATATGTATGTGTATGCATGCATGCACACACTCTCTCTTTTACACACACACACACACACAGAGTTTTCTTACCCCTGAACTTATCTCCAGGCCTTTTGGCTGACTTTGTTGTTGCTTTTGATGTCCTGTGAGCAAGCCACCAGCAGTAAGGTTTGGAAAGCTCTGCAGATAAGTCTGTGACCCTGAGAAATTTCCTTCTGCCATTCCCACCAATGCTGGCTGTTTCTCCTGAGTGCTCCCATGCCCTGGTCCAGCTTGTCCAGCAATGTGCTGATTTGGAAGGAACGGTAACATGCCCATGCCAGTTGTTATAGTTGTTTGAGTTGGAATCAAATTAGGTGCTGCTGTGAATCATAAATGCAAAAAATTTTGGTTAGATGAGGCTTATTCACAATAGTCCTTTTGATTTTGTCAAGTTGTGCGCAAAATGTGCAGAAACCTATTTTTTAATCTATTAGAAAACAGTTAAATTTAAAATGTGAGGTTAAAGGTTGTAGATTAGCAGCATCTTGTATGGAAAAACAAAAACCTCTAATAGGAATCACACTTTTCCTATTTCAGCAACTTTCAGTATAATCTCAAGGATACTATACTCTTTCATTCCAAGTTTTAATTGCACACTTTAGAAGTTAACAGCATGTACGTTTTTGCATTTAAGTTATATCAGTGCCTTTAAAAAAAAAAATGCCCACTGTAATTTGCCAGCTTCTATGTTTGAAGGGAATAATTAAATAAGTCTTCAGTTTAAAAAAATTCCCTGACAGTCAAAAATTATTAAAGTTACATTAATCCAATAATTATATTTAGTCAGCTGACTTGTACCAACTCATGAGTCAAATACACTGTCTCCTCCCAGCTCCTGAGTTCAACATCTTTGCATGGGTAACCTGAAATCAGCCTTGGTTGGACTGTTTACAAACAAAAGTCCACAAACACTACAAATCAAGATTTCTTTTTTAACTCAGAGAGTTGGTTTTTAAACATCAGCACATCACTGGTTTAAAAAACATCAATATTTGTGAATGGATAAGCACCAAATGAAAGTTTAATACATGAAAGTTTTACATTTTTATTTACAGGGATTAACAAGAAATTCTGAAAGGAATAGAAGTTTTAATAGGAAAATTCTGAATCATTCCATTTTTAAAAAATCTATAGGTCAAAGCTAAACGAAAAGAACTAGTTTTGATAACTATTGTAATTAAATCAAAGTTAGACTTTAAAAATTCTCTAAACAAATTTCTTAATTTTAGTACTTATTATTTGTAGATAGATTCTTAGTTCTATTTTTGAGCAATATATTTACTTGGACACTTCTAATTTTCAGTGTTCTTAAAGCAACAATGCTGAAGCAATTGGCTAGTTATTTAACCCAATATAAATAACAAATATCTGCATAAGCTTTTAAGCATACAAAATTTAATTTTTAGGACTCATCACACCATAAAAATTTCTATACCTGTCTGTATACTGGTTTAACTTTTGCCCAATTTCAATAGTCTGAATTGATCATTTAACTATTTCACTTGGCTTCATGTACAAGAGGTTCAACATGCTACCTATATTTAACTGACTTAAAAAAAAAATCACTCGTGACGGCTTTTCTCTTTTTTCCCCCTCAGCATCCTTACTTTGAACTAATTTCAGTGAAACTTCCAACTGAAAATGCCTTTCAAAATCACACTCAAGTAAGAAGTCTTGGTATACTACCATGGTGTTATTCTAAAAAGAAAAATAATTGTTCTGTTTAAATTTGTCATATTTTAGAAGTACATAGTACATCATTTTTTTCTGCTACTATGTTGGAGTTCACATTTTAAAAGTTATACAAACAATGAAACTTTAACTTTACAATTACCAGATATTTCTTAATAATCAAACTTTAAATTTATAATTACCAGATATTTCTTAATAAAAGCTAACAGTTTCTTCATCCAGGCAAAAGTCAAATGGATCACTCTGCAATGTGCTGTCAGCCCAGTGGGCAGCATGTCAGTCTCAATGCATTTATGTCTTTGCCTCATGCTTCTATGAATCATCATCAAATATTAACGCATATCCAACAGAGAAAGTCTTATCTTGGCATAGAAGCAACTCCATCAATACATAACTTATCAATAGTATTCTAATGTTAAAAATAGAAAAGCCCAGAGGGCTCTTGAAACTTTAAATGATTAAAAAAACTCAAATCTGACCTTCCTGTAAATACAAGTAGAATACAGGTACACTATCTTTAAATCTCAAATCTGACTGTTTACTGACGTCTCAGCAAATACACATCATTTACTTTTATGTACTTCTCCAAGATGGCCCAGCTCTGTTTTCAATGGAAGCGGTGACCCTATCCCTACGGCAGTCTGAAGTACCATAGCTGGGGGTTCTCCAAGTAAGCCCGGTTTCTGCAAAAGAAAAAAGAATTTTGCTAGTGGCAGCAAGATATAACCTAATAAAAAAACTGTACATGTGAAAATTCATAAACCACCTGACCAACAGCATGACTACAGAAAAGGGGTGAACTCATTTCAAAACAAAAAATTCCATACTTACATTATTAGTATGTATATTCTCAAACTTCATTAGCTGTTGCTGAGCCAGTGGTACATGAGAAAGATTCTGAAGAAATAAATTAGAAGTATTACCCATAAGTGAGCTCTGTGAAAATGACAAAACATTAAGTTAGCTTAATTTTGAAGAGGTAATTGTTGTGTAAGCCAATTCATTTTAAAGTTGAATTCCCCCATTGATCTGAGCACAAGCAACAGCTTCTTATCCTACTTTCCAATTACAGGCAACACTAATTAATTCTTTCAGTAACATACCAGATGTGAACATGCAGTCATGAAACTAATTCCACATTTCTTCCTTCTTTTCTTTCATCCTTTCTCCCTTTTCCTCACTCCCTTCTGGCTTTGATATCAGTATCTTTCAATCATTTATTTGCTCATTTTATTCATTCAGCAAAAATTTATTGAGCACTTCTATATGCCAGGCACTGTGATACATAGAGAGGAAAACAATATGATCTGCCCTCATGGATCTTACAGTCCCCTGAGGAAGGGAGACATTAATTATAAAAATATACAATTAATAATGGCAATGAGTGTATGAAGGAAAAATACAAGGAGTGATGAGAACAAAGAGTAGTGGAACTTGATTTAGACTGATAAATTCAAGGAAGGTTTCCCTGAGTAACTAACTCACGCACAGAGATCTGAAGGCTGCAGAGAAATAACTAGGTGAAGTCTGGGGAAATGAGGTGGTGTTGGGATGGGAAAGATTTCAAGCAGGAGGAACAGCAGGAGCAAAGACCTAAGGAGAAGAGAAGAAAGTCCTTCAAGGACCAAAAGCAGTTCACTATAGCTGGGACAGGGACACCTAAGGTGTATGAGAGGCAGGGGAAGCCAGTTTGGACAGGTCCTCAAGGCCATATTAAGCAGTTTGGTCTTTGTGTCAGTCGCTCAGTCGTGTCTGACTCTTTGCGACCCCACGGACTGTAGTCCACCAGGCTTCCCTGTCCATGGGATTCTCCAGGCAAGAATACTGGAGTAGTTTGCCTTGCCCTTCTACAGGGGATCTTCCAGACCCAGGGACTGAACCTAGGTCTTCTGCATTACAGGTGGATTCTTTACCATCTGAGCCACCAAGAAAGACTTCTTTCAGTCTTTATTTTAAACATTTGGTCTTTAAAGTAAAATGAGTATTGTCAAACTCTGGACTCTTCTCCCATATCACTTTAAACCTTACTGTAATTAACTGGTTGTTTTCTCTATATGCGACCCCATGGACTGTGAATATTTTGTACAATGCTATAGCATAAATGGCTAACAGAGTGTCTAGTACATGTTGAGTAAATGAATGAGTAATGCATAAGGTCCTATGTTAGATTCTAAGAATGAAAAATACATAATAGGCCTTTCCCTTAAAAAGTTGGGTTTAGCCACCATATGATTTAACAATCCAGATCACTCCTAGACATATACCCTGAGGAAACCAAAACTGAAAAAGACACATGTATCCCAGTGTTGATTGCAGCACTATTTATAATAACTAGAACATGGATGCAACCTAGATGTCCATTGACAGATGAATACATAAAGAAACTGTGCTACATATATATATATATATAAATAAATATAAATGGGATACTGCTCAGCCATAAAAAGGAACAACTTTGAGTCAGTTCTGATGAGGTGGACAAACCTAGAGCCTATTACACAGAGTGAACTAAGTCAGAAACAGAAATATAAATATTGTATACTGATGCCTAAATATGGAATCTAAAAAGATGGTATTGATGAATTTATTTGGAGGGCAGCAATGGAGAAACAGATATAGAGAACAGACCTATGGACCCGGGGGGGAGGGGAGGAGGGAGAGGGTAAGATGTATGGAGAGAGTAACATGGAAACTTACAATACCATTCGTAAAATAGATAACCAATGGGAATTTGGTGTATGACTCAGGGAACTCAAACAGGGGATCTGTGACAATTTAGAGGGTGGGATGGGGAGGCAGAAGGGAGGGAGGTTCAGGAGGGAGGGGACATGGGTGTACCTACGGCTGATTCCTGTTAACATATGACAGAAAACCACAAAATTCTGTAAAGCAATTATCCTTCAATTAAAAAAATAAATTTAAAAAAAGTTGGGTTTAGGAACAGACATTCATTTACTCAAACTACAACAACCATCTATTTCATACTAATATTAGGTTTCATTTGTAATTATGCTTCTATATGGATACAGCCTTAAATAGCACCTGAAATTAGTAGGTAATATTTATCTCCAATATTATGGATATTTATGTACACAAACATATTTAAAATACTTATCTGAAAAAGGTAAGAAAGATATTTTTCACTCATATATAAATTATCTTTATAACACTGATTTTTTAAATTAATTTATTTATTTTAATTGGAGGCTAATTACTTTACAATATTGTAGTGGTTTTTGCCATACATTGACATGAATCAGCCATGGGTGTACATGTGTTCCCCATCCTGAACCCCGCTCCCCCTTCCCTCCTCATCCCATCCTTCAGGCTCATCCCAGTGCACCAGCCCTGAGCACCCTGTCTCATGCATAACACTGATTAAGTTTTAAGAATAGAGCTATTGTTCATTTATTTTTCTTTCTGTAAGTTTTTGGGTCAAAACCATATCAGACTTGCTTTGAGCTACTGATTTATTTCTAGAAAAATAAACCACAAAATATACCTCTTTACTTCTTAATGTCCTACAAATAGGACTCAATAAATATATAAGCGATGCTGCTTTGATTTCCTTATTGAGTTCTGTTTTTATGTAGGTACATTTATTACTAAGAACTTTATTTAAAAACAAAATACTCATTTAATTCCTTGAGAACTTTAAGTGTTAAGAACAAACAAAATATTCATTCCAAATTTTTTATGTTTCAATTCAATGCTATTTATATACCTGATGTGCTTTATTCAAGGGTAAAAATGCAGGGGAGATGGATGGATTCATCAGATGTGGCAAGCTGTGAGGTGTTCCAAGAACTGCTTTAAGAAAATAAAAGCAAAACTTTATCTTTATGATATACATATATGGAATTAAAAATAAACTCCAAAAAGGGTAGATGACTATTACTTAACACACTCAACATATTCACTGGACGTTCAATGATATACTAATCTTGCCACTGTACAAAAAGTGACAGGTTTCTTTCCTTGTCATTCAACCCTAGAATTGAAAATTCCAATACCTTCTGTCTCAACAGCAAAACACCAAACCTAGTCTTTCTCTTTAGCACTTAGTGCAAGCAAACTAATGATATCTTTTAATAAACAGAATACTAATTAAACCCATGTTATCTGCTCAGTGTTTCTGTCAGTTTTTTTGAGTATTTTGGCAGAGGGTCAGGATGGGAAGGGAAGGAAAATATACAATCCTGTTGTTAAAGCTTATAATCCAATTGAGGAGAGAACACATTATATTAATAGGTACAGTTAAACAACACTTCATAACAAAAAAGAAACAATACTGTACATAGTTGACAAATAAATGATAAGCATGCTTTTTATCAAGATTGTCTAAGAGTACAAAGACCAGAGTACGTATCAGAAGAGACATGTTAAGAATAGACAATATACAGACAAAAAGACTCATGAGATAAAAAATATATAAGCAATTTCATCTAATTATTAGATGTAAGTAGTCATAATATACAATTAATTAGAATTACAGAAGGTCAAGCTTAGAAAGTACTTCAAAAAGCATGTAATCCAATGATGAAACATATTTGAAATTTATATATAATATCACTACAAATTCACTCTATGATTTAAAAACTTTGTTTCAAATTTTTGTTTCTTATTGAGGCAGATCATTACATCTTTGGAAAACTGACCATTAGAAAGTACTTTCTTTGGAATAAACCAGTTTCCTGATAGGTGATGGGAAAATTAAGATCATCAGAATAAGTTGCTAATGAAGGAAAATACTGTTTATTAGAAAAGAGGGATAATGATGGTCATTTCATAAATAGAAAGAGATCAAGGGGATCAACAATCATGTCTGTGCACCTAACAAAGCTTCAAAATATATAAAGCAACAATTTCTAAAACTGAAAGGAAAAGGAGAAAAATCCACAGTTATGATAAGAGGTTTCAATACCTCCTCCCCTCATTTTCCAGTCACTGCATTTTGTTAAAAAACATTAAAATTTTTTTCACAGCTTTTAGTGAATATAGTATTTCCCAATTTAAAACAGTAACAACTAGAATTAAAATGTTCTGAAAATGTTCACAGTCTCACATCTAGCTGCCTTTACCCTTAGACCTTGGCTAGGTCTCCCATTCAGCCTCTTCTCCCCTCAATAATTGATAGCATGCTGTTGCTCTTTAGTTGTTCAATCATGTCAAACTCTTCAACCCCATGAACTGTAGCCCACCAGGCTCCTCTATCCATGGGATTTCCCAGGCAAAATACTGGAGTGGGTTGCCATTTCCTTCTCCAGGAGATCTTCCCGACCCAGGAATCAAGCCTGGGTAGGGTTTGACCTGTCCATGGGGTCGCAAAGAGTCAGACAAAACTGAGCAACTGAGTGTGCATAATTCATCATGATAACAGACCAAAAATAAAAAAGCCACACTGCTGATATCAACAAATGGAGAAAAGCAGTAGATAAATTCCAGAAATTATTATGACAAAATTTCTCAGCAATATAGGAATAAGTTCCCATCTTGGAAAAAAAATCTGTAAATTAAAAAACATAGCTAAGATAATGCTTAATAATAAAAGAATGAATGCTTTCTCTGTAAGGTCAGGAAGAAGGCAAGGATGTCCACTCTCAAAAGTTCAATGCAGAAATTTTCCTGAGATTTCTATCTACTGCAGTAAAGCAAGAAAAATAAAAGGTATACATACTATAAAGGAAGAAGTAAAACTTCTTGTAGATGACATGATAGTCTATACAGAAAATCCTAAGGGCAAAATCTACTAGAGATAAAAAGCAAGTCTGCATGATACAAGATAAATATACAAAATCAGCTGTACTTGTATATGCTAGCAACAAGCAACAGGAAACCAAAATTTAGAAAGTAAAACTATTTAAAATAGTATCAAGAATGTATAAAGAATGCAGCAACAAAAAGAAATACAACTCTGTTTAAAAACAGGCAAAGAACTCGATTAAGTGTTTCTCCAAAGATGACATAAAAACAGACAATAAGCACAAGAAAAGATGCTCAACATAGTCACTAGGAAAACTCAGATCAAAACTATGATGAGTTGCCAGTTTATTCCTATTTGGATGGCTAAAATAATAAAAGCAGAAAGTAACAAGAGTCTATGAAGATATGGAGAAATTGGAACCCTCGAACACTGCTTTCGAAGTGTAAAATGGTGCAGCCACTGTGGAGACAGCTTGCAGGTACTCAACAAGTTAAACAGAGAGTAAGCACATGATCCACCACGTCTGGCTCTAAGTATATAACCTCAAAAGAACTGAAAACAGATGTTCAAATGCTTGTACATGAGCATTCATAGACAACACTCTTCATAATAGTCAAAAGGTGAAAACAACTCAAACTGTCCATCAAGGATGAATGAATAAACAAACTGTGACATATGCACACAATGGAGTATCATTCAGCCACAAAAGGAATGAAGAACTCATACATATATTACAGCACTCAGAAACACCATGCTAAGTGAAAGAAGCCAGATACACAGTGACTTCTGTTTATATGAAACACCCAGAATAAACAAAAGACAGAAAGCAGATGGGCTGTTGCCAGGACCTAGGCAGAGGGAAAATAGGGCAGTAACTGTTTAATGGGTACAGATTTTATTTTGAGGTCATGAAAACGTTTCTAAAGTTAAGCAGAGTTTGTGATTACAAAACACTGTGAATGTACCAAATGTCACTGAACTATTGACTTTAAAATGATCAATTTCATGTTATGTGACGTCTGCCTCAAAATTACAATAAAAAATAGTATCAAGGAATATGAAACGCTAAGGATAAATCTGAAAAAATATGCGTCAGATTTACACCCTGAAACCTACAAAACATTGTTGATAAAAGAAGGCCTAAATAAACGGAGAGATATATTTATGGCAAATTGTTGTCAATTCTGCACAAATCAGCATACAGATTCAACACAATTCCAAATTCCCAGCAGACATTTTTCACAGAAATTGATAGCTGATTCTAAAATTTATATGCACATACAAAGGACCCAGGATGGACAAAACAAATAGAAAAAGAATAGAGTTGGAGCACTTACACTTACTGTTTTCAGGACTTACTATAAAACTATCAAGACAATGCAGTATTAGTATAAATACAGACATTTAGATCAATGGAATAGAATAGGGGGTCCAGAGACAGAGCCCTATGTATACAATCAATTGATTTTTGAAAACAGTGTCAAGAAATTCAATGAAAAAGGATAATCTTTTTTAACAAATTATGCTAGAACAACTGCAAAAAAAATATTAACCTGGACCTTTACCTCAAAGTGTAAATAACAATTAACTTGAAATCATTTATAAACCTAAACTTAAGAGGTAAAATTATAAAAGTTCTTGAAGAAAACACAGGAGGACATTTTTGTTATCTCGAATTTGGCAAAGATTTTTTAAACATGACATAAGAAATATGAATTAGAAAATAAAAAAATAATAAACAGGACATTGTCAAAATAAGCAATTTTCTTCTTCAAAAGATATTAAGAAAATAAAAGGACAGCCTACAGAGTGGCTGTAAACCCAAATATATCCAATAAAGGAGTTGTATCTAGAATAAAGAACTCTAACAACTTAAGAAGATCAACAGCTAGAGCACGTGTACACCTGTGGCGGATTCATGTTGATGTATGGCAAAACGAATACAATATTGTAAAGTAATTAGCCTCCAATTAAAATAAATAAATTTAAATTTAAAATAAACAAAAAATGTACAAAATATTTCAAAAGATATATTAACTAAGGAGATATAAAGATGATAAATTAGTACATTAAAAGATGTTCAAAACCATTTGTCAAAAGGGATATTCAAATTAAAACCACAATAAGATATAAACCAAACAGAAAGGCTAAAATTAAAGGGTCAGTATGTCAAATGTTGGTGAGGACACTGAGTGAACTACAGCCTTGGACACTGATGGTGAGAATGTAAATTGGGCAGAAAACACATTAGAAAACAGGTGGGGGACTTCCCTGGTGATCCAGTGGTTAAGACTCTACTCCCAATGCAGAGGGCCCAGGTTCTGTCCTGATCAGGGAACTAGGTCCCACGTGCCACAACTAAAGATCCTGCATGCTGCAACAAAGACTCAAGATCCCCTGTGCCACAGCTAAAACCCAGTGCAGCCAAATAAAGAATAAAAGCAAATGTCCAGAGCAATTTTATCTCTAACGACCCCAAACAGGAAATAACCCAATGTTCAACAAATCAATGAAAGTGCGAATTGTGGAACAGAATACTGCTCAGAGTTAAAAAGGAAAAAAACTACTGATAACATGAAGCAACATGGATGAATCTCAAAATAATAAGCTGAGGGAAAGAAGTCATACAGTACATACTGTTTGACTCCATTTATATACATTTCTAGAAAATACAAACTTTAGTGACAGAAAGCAAATCAGTAGTTTCCTGGGGATGAGGAGAAGGGTGGGTTAAAAACAGGCAAAAGGAAAGTTTTGAAAGTAATGAATATCTTCATTGTTTTGATTATGATGATCGTGGGTCATATAAATGGAAAAGTTTACCAATTTGTACAATTTAAATATGTGCAGATGACTGTGCCTCAATTATACCTCAATAAAGCATGGTGAAAGTGAGAGGAGAGTGAAAAAGGTGGCTTAAAACTGAACATTCAAAAAACTAAGATCATGGCATCTGGTCCCATCACTTCATGGCAAACAGATAGGGAAACAAGGAAACAGTGACATACTTTTTTTTCTTGGGCTCCAAAATCACTGCAGATGGTGACTGCAGCCAAGAAGTTAAAAGACACTTGCCCCTTGGAAGAAAAGCTATGACAAACCTAGACAGTAAATTAAAAAGCAGAGACATTACTTTGCCAACAAAGGTCCGTCTAGTTTAAGCTATGGTTTTTTCCAGTAGTCACGTATGGATGTGAGAGTTGGACTATAAAGAAGGCTGAGCGCTGAAGAATTGATGCTTTTGAACTGTGGTGTTGGAGAAGACTCTTGAGAGTTCCTTGGATTGCAAGGAGATACAATCAGTCCATTCTAAAGGAGATCAGTCCTGAATATTCACTGGAAGGACTGATGCTAAAGCTGAAGTTCCAAGACTTTGGCCACCTGATGCGAAGAACTGACTAATTAGAAAAGACCCTGATGCTGGGAAAGATCGAAGGCAGGAGGAGAGGGGAATGACAGAGGACGAGATGGTTGGATGGCATCACTAACTCGATGGACATGAGTTTGATAAGCTCCAAGAGTTGGTGGACAGGGAAGGCTGGCATGTTGCAGTCCATGGGATCGCAGAGTCAGACACGACTAAGCAACTAAACTGAACTGAAAGCTGCTAAAACTACAATTTAGACTATAAGTTACAATATTTACATTATACTGCATTTTTTAAGGTAGTTCAAACGTCTGGATTGAAAAGAAAAGATCAGTATGGCTCAAGTAACATAAAGTGGGTGTGGGAGGAAAATCAACCTGATGGTTGTGCACAGATTAGACAGAAAAGAAGGCAGACAAGAAAGGTAGTTAAAAATTTACAGAGTAGATCATATATCACCAGGTATGTACAAGTCATGCAACAGAGAGGTAAAGGAAGGAGTTTAATCAGTAAACAATATTTAAGTACTTTTTACTCTAAATAGCAGGTCTGTTCTAGGTGCCTGAGAGGAACAAAACAGATAAATCTTTGCCTTTATGGAGCCTTCTCTGTTCTAGTGGAAGAAAAGGCAATAAACAAGTAAATATGTGTCAGTTACTTGAAAAAAAAAATGATACAATGAGCAAGAAGTAACACAAGGGTTTAAATACAAATATATCATATAGGCATACTTCAGAGACATTGAAGATTTGGTTCCAGGTCACTCCAAGAAAGTGATTACCGTAGTAAAGTAAGTCACACAATTTTTTTTTGTTTCCTGGTACATATAAAAAAGTTATGTTTATGCTACATATCTAAAACAATATATATACACCTCAGTTTTAAAATGCTAACCATCATCTGACAAAGCAGTGTTGCCACAAACCTTCAATTTAAAAAAAAAAAACACAGTATCTGTGAAGCACAATAAAATAAGGCACACTTGTATATATATGTATCTTACAATATAAGGATAATCTCAGAGAATTATGACCCTTTGTAACTATTTTAGTTTGCTCAGAGGCCTCTGTGAAGAGTTTAGGATATAAGGAATATAGTTAAAATGTAGTAACAAACACAGTAAGGAAAAAACAAATGAAACTTCTTGATTAACAAGATAGTTTGTCTTTCCTGAACACCAACAAACTTTCCACACATTCTCCAGAAGCTTTGCATGTGTTCAAGTAAGGTATTTAACCCTCTTCGTTTCCCATTCTAAATAAAGCAAAAGTTATCAGTAAAATACTGAAATATTCTTCTTAAAACTATAAAAGTAGCACTAAAGTGAAAAAGTACAATCTCATATGGTCATATACCAACCTGAGGAGAAAAGCAGAGGGGGAGAATACATATCCTCAGATACAAAGAAGAGAAAAATTAATTTGGGGGAGAAGTTACTAAAGATAGCCCAGGTATGAACTATTACTTTCGAATAGACCCACAAGTGTAATATACTTCTTTAAACACTGATACAATCTTGGACTGTATTAATAGAAATATAATGATGATAGGAAGGAAATCCCACTGCATTTTGTGGTGATTAGAACCCATCGACAGGATAAATTTGTCTGTGTACGCCATTCTGCAAGGCAACCAAGATAACATATTAGGAGAGGAAAACTTACTGGGGGCTCTGGAGAGCATATCCTATGACCTGTTGTGGAAAGTCAAGTACGGAACTATAGGTTATGAAGATGTAGAAGAGGTGTATAAAGCAAACTACACTCAGTATTTTGTAATAACCTAAGGGAAAAGAATCTGAAAGAAGGAGATACACATGCATAACTGAATCACTTTGCTGTATACCTGAAACTATCACAACAATGTAAATCAACTATACTTGAATAAAAAAGTAAAATTAAAATAAATAAAATGGTTCTAAAAAGAGACTATTTATATTTTCATCTTAAAATATAAAAATATTTAGTTTTATCAATTCTTAATATATGGGTTGACAAAGGTGCGTTTATGTAATTGACACATGTGATACGTAAACTGTATATACTGGGGTTCCACTAAAAATATACTTCACTGATAGAATGCATAGACAAAAAATAAACAAAAGGACACCACTCGTCTGCAGAACAGAAAACAAAGAAAATCAAAGATGACTACAGTTTCATGATAGTTATCTCCAAACATCAGAAGGCTATTCTTACGGAAGAAGGATAGATTTATTCTATGTTTCTTCATAGGAAGAACTAGAATAAGCAGCTAAAAGTGATAGAAATTACCATCTAATATAAGAAAAAACCTAGTAATTAAATTTGTCAAACCAGGGAATAGTTGCCTTGCAAATAATGAGCTGCTTGTGCTTTGAGTAGTCAAGACATACAAAGGATATCTCTATGCCATTAAAATTGCAGGAAGTTAAAGCTTTATCTTTAAAGTCTCATTTAACTCAGATGACCATTTTATCTACTACAGTGGGCAAGAATCCCTTAGAAGAAATAGAGTAGCCATCACAGTCAACAAAAGTGTTCAAAAGGCAGTACTTGGATGCAATCTCAAAAACAACAGAATGATCTGTTCGTTTTCAAGGCAAACCATTCAATATCACAGTAATCCAAGTTTACGCCCCAAAAAGTAATGCTGAAGAAGCTGAAGTTTAATGGTTTTATAAAAACCTACACGACTTCTAGAACTAATACCCCAAAAAGATGTCATTTTCATTACAGGGGACTGGAATGCAAAAGTAGGAAGTAAAGAAACACCTGGAGTAACAGGCAAATTTGGCCTTGGAGTACAGAATGGAGCAGGGCAAAGGCTAACAGAGTTTTGCCAAGAGAATGCACTGGTCATAGCAAACACCATCTTCCAACAACACAAGGACTCTACACATGGACATCACCAGATGGTCAATACCGAAGTCAGATTGATTATATTCTTTGCAGTCACAGATGGAGAAGCTCTATACAGTCAGCAAAAACAAGACTGTGAGCTGACTATGGCTCAGATCATGAACCCCTTATTGCCAAATTCAGACTTCAATTGAAGAAAGCAGGGAAAACCACTAGACCATTCAGGTATGACCTAAATCAAATCCCTTACAATTATACAGTGGAAGTGAGAAACAGATTCAAGGGATTAGATCTGATAGACAGAGTGCCTGATGAACTATGGACAAAGGTTTGTGCCATTGTACAGGAGACAGGTATCAAGACTATATCAAGAAAAAGAAATGAAAAAAGGCAAAATGGTCGTCCAAGGAGGCCTTACAAACAGCTGAGAAAAGAAGAGAAGTGAAAGTCAAAGGAGAAAAGGAAAGATATACCCATTTGATAGCAAGGAGAGATAAGAAAGCCTTCCTCAACGATCAACGCAAAGAAATAGAGGAAAACAACAGAATGGGAAAGACTAGAGATCTCAAGAAAAGTTGAGACACCAAGGGAACGTTTCATGCAAAGATGGGCACAATAAAGGACAGAAATGGTATGGACCTAACAGAAGCAGAAGATATTAAGAAGAGGGGGCAAGAATACACAGAAGAACTATACAAAAAAGATCTTCATGACCCAGATAATTACGATGGTGTGATCACTCACCTAGAGCCAGACATCCTGGAATGTGAAGTCAAGTGGGCTTTAGGAAGCATCACTATGAACAAAGTTAGTGGAGGTGATAGAATTCCAGTTGAGCTATTTCAAATCCTAAAAGATGATGCTGTGAAAGTGCTGCACTCAATATGTCAGCAAATGTGGATAACTCAGCAGTGGCCACAGGACTGGAAAAGGTCAGTTTTCATTCCAATCCCAAAGAAAGGCAATGTCAAAGAATGCTCAAACTACCGCACAATTGCACTCATCTTACATGCTAGTAAAGTAATGCTGAAAATTCTCCAAGCCAGGCTTCAACAGTACATGAACCATGAACTTCCAGATGTTCAAGCTGGATTTAGAAACAGCAGAGGAACCAGAGATCAAACTGCCAACATCTGTTGGATCATTGAAAAAGCAAGAGAGTTCCAGAAAAACATCTACTTCTGCCTTATAGACTATACATCTACTTCTGCCTAAGCCTTTGACTGTAGATCACCACAAACTGTGGAAAATTCTTCAAGAGATGGGAATACCAGATCACCTGACCTGCCTCCTGAGAAATCTGTATGCAGGTCAGGAAGCAACAGTTAGAACTGGACGTGGAACAACAACTGGTTCCAAATCAGGAAAGGAGTACATCAGTTCAGTTGCTCAGTTGTGTCCAACTCTTTGCGGCCCCATGGACTGCAGCACACCAGTCTTCCCTGTCCATCACCAACTCCTGGAGTTTACTCAAACTCATGTCCATTGAGTTGGTGATGCCATCCAACCACTCATCCTCTGTTGTTCCCTTCTCCTCCTGCCTTCAATCTTTCCCAGCATCAGGGTCTTTTCCAATGAGTCAGTTCTTCACATCAGGTGGCCAAAAACTGGAGTTTCAGCCTCAGCATCAGTCCTTCCAACGAATATTGAGGACTGATTTCCATTAGGATGGACTAGTTGGATCTCCTTGCAGTCCAAGACACCATATTAAAAAGCAGATACATTACTCTGCGAACAAATGTCCATCTAGTCAAAGCTATGGTTTTTCCAGTAGTCATGTACAGATGTGAGAGTTGGACTATAAAGAAAGCTCAGTGCTAAAGAATTGATGCTTTTGAACTGTGGTGTTGGTGAAGACTTTTGAGAGTCCCTTGGACTGCAAGGAGATCCAATCAGTCCATCCTAAAGGAGATCAGTCCTGGGTGTTCATTGGAAGGACTGATGTTGAAGCTGAAACTCCAATATTTTGGCCACCTGATGCGAAGAGCTGACTCATTTGAAAAGACCCTGATGCTGGGAAAGATTGAGGGCAGGAGGAGAAAGGGATGACAGAGGATGAGATGGTTGGATGGCATCACCGACACAATGGACATGGGTTTGGATGGACTCCGGAAGTTGGTGATGGACAGGGAAGACTGGCGTGCTGCAGTCCATGGGATCACAAAGAGTCAGACATGATTGTGTGACTGAACTGAAAGTTTCATCTAATTCTGAAAAAAAAAATTGTAGGAGGGATAATTGACTGCATAATAGGCTGAGCTGGACACCTCTGAAGATACTTCTTACAAAATAATAATTGATGATTATATTAAGTACTTAATATGAACATTGTTGGTATAATAAAAAATTTAACTGGTCTTTGTCTTTGGTTCCTAGAGGGGAAACTCAAACCCTTGGAACATCCCCAGTGGATAGGAATGTTTTTGTTATGCTAATGAATGAGGTGACTCAGGGTAGGCCCCTACATGGCTTCGGAATGGGGACTGGTCATACTTAAAAGACCTAACGTGATTATTGAATGGGGGCTTTGAGCCATGTGATATTGAGGTAGAAGATAGATGGGCCTGTAGGTGGGCAGCTGGTGTTTGTCAAGTAGAGTAAAATTCAAGCCTTGCTCTTACCCAGACACTCAAGGACAAAGCTAGTGGCACAAGCTGAATTCTGCTAAAGCAAAGAGATAAGGTGCCTGAGGTCAAGGAAGACTTCCCTATCTGCATGTGTGCAGGGAGGCTTCTTAGGGGGTCAAAAAGGGAGAGGGCCTCACCCCATAATAACTGTGGACATGTACCCATAGGCCTCTGTGGTAGGATCCATCTTATCAAAAAGGTGCTCACACATCCGGGGGAGGGTCCAAGGATCAGTCAGATGGTAACATGGTAACAATGACCATGACCCTATTTGTGAGACAGCAAGAGACACAGATGTAAAGAACAGTCTTTTGGACTCTGCGGGAGAAGGCGAGGGTGGGATGATTCGAGAGAATAGCACTGAAACATGTATATTGTCATATGTGAAACAGATTGCCAGTCCAGGTTTGCTGCATGAGACAGGGTGCTCAGTGCTGGTGCACTGGGATGACCCTGGGGGATGGGATGGGGAGAGAGGTGGCAGGGGGCTCAGGATGGGGAACACATGTACACCCATGGCTGATTCATGTCAATGCATGGCAAAAACCACTACAATATTGTAAAGTAATTAGCCTCCAATTAAAATAAATAAATAAATTTAAAAAATAATAATAATTGGCCAGATGTAAACAAAGACCGGGAAACAATGTTCTATGTGATTTAAATGTCTTCACTGCACTCCTCACTGGATGTGTACTTCTGCCTTGTTTCTGTCTTAAATACACTATTTCTCCATGTGCTCTCCCATACATTGTGCTGTGACTCTAATAATAAACTTTATACCTGTTTTTAATAGTTTTTGCCTCCTTGAAACATTCTTGCTTTCAAATGGGGGCAAGAGACAGGGCCATTTTGCCTCTAGCACCTAGCTCCTGGTGGCCTGGTGGCTAGGATTCCTGATTTTCATTTAGGTTTCCTAGGTTCAATTCCTGAGCAGGGAACTAAGATCTCTCTTCAGGACTGCTCACTGCTGTCTCTCCAAGATAAGTATTAGCCTAGCCTCCTGACCTCCAGGAAGAGGAAGAGAACTGCAGATAAGAGTTCAATAACATGGCCAGTCCTGCCTACATATAAAACCCCCATAAAACCTCTAGACACTGAAGCTAGTTCAGTAGAGATCTCTGGTTAATTAATACACTGGTGTGCTGGGAGGCAAATATGCTCTGATCCTACGGGGAAAGAACATAAAACCTCTGCAGTTTGGACCTACGAGCCACAGCCCTAAGTCTCTTGATTATGCTGTTTTTGAGTTACATCCTTTGTAACAAAACTGTACTAGTAAGTACAGTGCTCTCCTAAGCTATGGGAGTCTATAGACTCAGTGGAGAAGATCCTGATGCTGGTAAAGATTGAAGGCAGGAGGAGAAGACGACAACAGAGGATGAAATGGTTGGACAGCATCACCAACTCGATGGACATAAATTTGGGCAAGCTGTAGGAGTTGGTGATGGACAGGGAAGCCTGGCATGCTGCAATTCATGGGGTTGCAAAGAGTTGGACACGACTGAGCAACTGAACGAACTGAACACATTATTGAACCTGTAGTGTCACAGGAACTCCCAAATTTGAAGCGAGTTAGCCAGAACAGGCCTGGAGACCTCTGTTGTGTGGCTAGTGTATGAAGTAGGGGCAGACCTGTTGGGGACTTAAGCCCTCACTCATAGCATCCGTGCTAACTCTAGGCAGTTAGTGCTACAATAGAACTGTAGTATGCTAGTTGGTGTTAGACCAGATGGAGCTGAAACAGAATGATACATTTAATCTAAACATTTGTAATAAAGCTTAATGTTGAATACAGGCATTCACTTCCTAATGATAAAGTATACATTTTGTGTATGTACAGCTATGCATTTCCAAAGACAAACGCCTCCAATGAATACTAAATAGACAGATATTTAATGCATGCCAACATTATAACAATTTCTACAATTCAAGAAAATGATATTGTTTTCATCATTTTCAACAAAGTAAAACAATTTCACAATGAAAAAAAAGATAACAGCAGAGAGGAAACTGATCCTTAGCACTTTCCAACAAAGTAATTCTGCCAAAAATATTACATAGAAAAGTATGATATCCTTTGCTAAAATGAGCTGTAACAATGTAGTATGTCAAATATTACCTTATTAAACCATGTGAAACCTGGTTTAGAAATTCATGGCAACCAGTATCTACACTTGAAGGTTTAATATTTAATACTTAGTTTTTAAAAAATCAGGAAATCCATAAGCAATTTGTGCCTACCAAAAAGAGTCAAAACATATTTTCACCTCAGGTCATTAATTAAAATTCATTGATAAATTCTAGAAAAAATAAATACTGTGGACTAATTTAAATGTGTTTTTCATGTACAATTAACCTCATGCCAATATTCTACATGTCATTAGTACACGTGATGCTTACCTGGTTTAACAGTCCGCCCACAGAGCTGGGGTTGTAGAAGAATTTGCAACATGGCAGGGTTGTTTAAACTTTTCATGATCTGCACTGGATTTGGCTCTGGAAGTAAGCCCTTTTGATTACTGTGCCTCTTTGATGAATATAGAAATACAAAAATTAGAACATGGGTAAGCACAAAGATGAAACTGTAAAGGCTTTTTTTTTTTTCGGAAATTCTCATTTGTCTGATTAGATCTATTTTATAATAAACACAACTTGTTTTATTTCTAGTCATACACTTGTATACATTCTACCACAATTCGTAATTATAAAAAGATATGAGCTTCTCTGGTAGCTCAGCTGGTAAAAAATCCGCCTGCAAGGCGGGAGACTTGGGTTTGATCCTTGGGTAGGGAAGGTCCTGTGGAGAAGGGCATGGCAGCCCACGCCAGTATTCTTGCCTGGAGAATGCTTATGGACAGAAGAGCCCGGTGGGCAGCGGTCCATGGCGTCACAAAGAGTCAGACACGACTGAGCAAATAAGCACAGCATAGCATTCTAAGATATTCATGCAACATACACCGAAATCCTTAGAATGTTTCAGTGAAATAGAAATTGGCTTTAAGAGAACTAACAATTTAGTCAGATAAACCTCTTCATGCAAGGGGCAAGATATCAAGGGAATCTGAATTTACTAACAGGGAGGTGCCCTGACACAACATGAATTCTTTGATACTACAGAAGAACCTTACTATAATGTTGATCTAAAGTTTAATAATGTGGGATGCTTTACAAAGCAATGTCTTCTTATAATTAAGGTCTTGATTCGTTAATCTTCTAATATGAAACAAAGATGGATGGGCTTTATATACATATAACTGGGTAGCTAAATATATGACATTGTTCTCAGTTTTTAAAAATCAGCTCTCCTTGTCCATCCTCTAGCCCCTCAACGTCTACAGACTCATATACAAGGAATCCAATAGCCACCCCACTACCAAAAGAAATATGTAATCACAGTAGACACTTGGAAAATGCAGCCACAAAAACTAAAGGCAACAAACTGAAGCACCTATAAGAGATGATAGGAAATAGTAAGAATGTTAACTAAACTAAGCAGATATCTTAAAAAAAGATAACAGATTTTTATTGGTAACATGAATCATGGAGAAGCAGTTATAAAGAACACCAATTGGCAATATGATGTACAAAAAGCACAACTGTTTGGGAAAAAATAATAGCAGCCATCACTTACTGTATATACTTGGCATTGTTCTAAGCCCGTTACATGGACTAAATCACTTAATGCCCAAAAGCAACTCTACAGGGTTGGTATTATACCCCCATTCTACAGGTGAGGGAATCGAAGAAACACATAAAGAATTATTCTTAACCTTTACTCTGTGCTTTAATAGATATGTTAAATAGTAGGATATATGCAACTGAAAAACAAAACAGTGATCTGAAAGGTCAGGTCAGATAAAGATCAAAGAATATATGAGCAAAGGATAAAGCAGGAACTAACAACAAAATAAAATGGTAATGAAAAATGCAAACAAAAGAAAAAACCAAGGCAATGAAGAGACTGGAAGTCTTAAGACCTACATAAAAGGAGTATCTGAAGGATTAGAAATGAAGGAAATCTTTGAAGAAATAATGGCTGAGAATTTCCCAGAATTAAAAAAAAAAACTCAAGATCACAAAATGAAGGGGTTCCAATTACGATACAGAAAAAAACACACCTGCTCACATTTTATGGCATAAAATTAAGAACATCAAAGCCCTGCCCGCCCCCAACAGTAAAAACTTGCAGTAAGGAAGAACATATCTCAAAAAAAAAAAAAAAAACCCCAAAACAAAACAAGAAGCAGATTAATATCATTTTAATTCTCAATGTATCATCACTGGATTTAAGAAGGGAACAAATTAATATTTTCAAAGTGCTGCAGGAAAAAAATCTTTGAATCTAGATTTTTATATTCAGCTAAGCTATTAAATGTGGAAAAGAAATAAAAACTATTTCCAGCCATACAGAGTCTCAAAAGTTTTACTACATGCATATGCTTTCTTAAAATAAGAATAAATGCATGACTTTACATGATATGTGGAAATTAAGATATGTAATACTGCAGCTAATTTGAATCATGTATACAAAAACCAAGACCATAAAAGCAAGCAAAAACATTAAGGTTGGGAACTGAACGGCAGTCCAGTGGTTACGACTCAGTGCTTTCACTGCCATGACCTGGGTTCAATCCCTGTCAGGGAACTAAGACCCTGCAAGCTGCATGGTATTAGGCACCCCCTCAAAAAGAAAAAAAAACACACAAATTAAGGCAATCTTAAAGATGTACTTTATGTATTCTCAATATGGTGGAAGGTGGAATCGAAGGAAGCAGCAGGATGGAATTTAGAATGAACTATGTGGGAAGGAAGAAAGAGATACTGATCAGCCTTGGGTGTTAATAAGCTAGGAATAATCACCCATAGGATAAAAGAAAACATGTCACTTTTAAAGCAGAAGAAAATTCTAATTTTTTCAATAGTAAATGGGAAACAAAAATAAAGGAAAAAAGTTTAAAGACAACATGACAAGTGTTAGCAAATACATCAGAGGGTCCTCAAAAAATTTAAAATAGAACTACCATATGACCCAGCAAGTCAACTTCTAGGTATTTATCCAAAGAAACAAAAAAACCCTAACTCAAAAAGATATATGGACCCCCATATTCATTGTTGCATTATTTACAATAACCAAGATATGAAACATCATGGAAAAAGTAAGAGAGTTCCAGAAAAACATCTATTTCTGCTTTATTGACTATGCCAAAGACTTTGACTGTGAGGATCACAATAAACTTTGGAGAATTCTGAAAGAGATGGGAATACCAGACCACCTGATCTGCCTCTTGAGAAACCTATATGCAGGTCAGGAAGCAACAGTTAGAACTGGACATGGAACAACAGAACTGGTTCCAAATAGGAAAAGGAGTACATCCAGGCTGTATATTGTCACCCTGCTTATTTAACTTCTATGCAGAGTACATCAGGAGAAACGCTGGGCTGGAAGAAGCACAAGCTGGAATCAAGATTGCTGGGAGAAATATCAATAACCTCAGATATGCAGATGACACCACCCTTATGGCAGAAAGTGAAGAGGAACTAAAAAGCCTCTTGATGAAAGTGAAAAAGTTGGCTTAAGGCTCAACATTCAGAAAACGAAGATCATGGTTTCCGGTCCCATCACTTCATGGCAGATAGATGGGGAAACAGTGGCTGACTTTATTTGGGGGGGCTCCAAAATCACTGCAGATGGTGACTGTAGCCATGAAATTAAAAGATGCTTACTCCTTGGAAGGAAAGTTATGACCAACCTAGATGGCATATTCAAAAGCAGAGACATTACTTTGCCAACAAAGGTCCGTCTAGTCAAGGCTATGGTTTTTCCTGTGGTCATGTATGGATGTGAGAGTTGGACTGTGAAGAAAGCTGAGCGCCGAAGAATTGATGCTTTTGAACTGTGGTGTTGGAGAAGACTCTGGAGAGTCCCTTGGACTGCAAGGAGATCCAACCGGTCCATTCTGAAGGAGATCAGCCCTGGGATTTCTTTGGAAGGAATGATGCTAAAGCTGAAACTCCAGTCCTTTGGCCACCTCATGCGAAGAGTTGACTCATTGGAAAAGACTCTGATGCTGGGAGGGATTGGGGGCAGGAAGAGAAGGGGACGACAGAGGATGAGATGGCTGGATGGCATCACCGACTCAATGCACGTGAGTTTGAGTGAACTCCGGGAGTTGGTGATGGACAGGGAAGCCTGGCGTGCTGTGATTCATGGGGTCGCAAAGAGTCAGACACGACTGAGCAACTGAACTGAACTAAAGATATGAAAACAGCATAAGTGTCCTAAAAATTGATGAATGGATAAAGAAAACGTGGTGAAAGTGAAGTTGCTCAGTCATGTCCAACTCTTTGAGACCTCATGGACTATAGTCTGCCAGGCTCCTCCATCCATGGAACTTTCCAGGCAAGGATACTGGGGTGGGTTGCCATTTCCTTCTCTAGGGGATCTTCCTGACCCAGGGATCGAACCCAGGTCTCCCACACTGCAGGCAGATTCTTTACCATCTGAGCCACCAGGGAAGCCCTGGTGAAAATGTGGTATGTATATGTATATAGACAATGGAGTATGACTCAGCCACAAAAAGAACGAAATCTTGTCATTTGTAACAAAATGGATGAACTTGGAGGGCATTATGGTAAGTGAAATAAGTCAGACAGAGAAAGACTAATACTGTATGATCTCACTTATATGTGGAATCTCAAAACAAAAACAAACCAAGACCACAGATACAGAGGACAGACTGATGGCTGGCAGAAGGACTGGGGGAAGAGTGAGTGAAATGGCAAAGGGGGTGAAAAGTACAAACTCTAGTGTGAAGACAAGTCCTGAGAATGTAACGTGCAGCACAGTGACTCTGACTACCATGCATAATACTCTATTGCACGTTTGAGGGCTGCCAAGAGACAGATCTTAAAAGTTCCCAACACAAGAAAAAAAAAAATCTATAATTATGTGTGGTGACGGATGCTAACTAGACTTACTGAGGAGATCGTTTCATAGTATATGTAAATACTGAATCATTAGAAGTTCACCTAAAATCTAATATATCAAAAGTAATCTATATCAGAAGAATAGCTTTTAAAAATTCTTAGGTAGCTATGACCTGGGGAAAAACTATTAATTACACTAAAAGGATATTATTAAAAAATTGAAACATAATATAAAATTTATGACACATAGGTATAGCATTAGTTACAGAAGTAAACTTATTTTAACTACATTCATCAGGAAACAACGGTAGGTTGAAAACAGAGGAGCTAACTACTGATATTAATAAAGATGGGAAAGAAAAAGTAAGTCCAAAGAAAGAAGCAAGAAGATTATAAAGACAGGGCAAGAATAAGCAACAGATAGAAAAAACAAATAATAAAAACTGTTTCTTTGAAAGGCAAAACAGTCTGCAAGACTAATTGGGGGAAAGAAAATGCAAATAAATAAGACATACAATGAAAAAGAAGAGATTAGATATGACACATTTAAAAAATAAAATTTTATAAATAGCTATGTGTCAGTAAATTTTAAAACTCAGACTACATGGATAAATTTGTAGACTATAATCAAATGCCACATATACCACATAGAGAAAAATAAAACTAATATATCTAATATTCACAGAAGAAACTTAAGTGGTAATCAATGATTTTCTTCTGGGAGAGACATAAGGACTAGGTCTACATGGTTTCATAGATGAGGCTCTCAAACTTTCAAAGAACAGAAAATCCCTACTATATACAAACTGATCCATGACTAGAAAGAAAAGGAGAGGTTCAGAGGAAAAGAATGATAGGTGGAATTCAAGGCAGTAGGCAGTTGGTTTTGAATGCTGCAAAGATACAATAGTGTAAAGTAATTAGCCTCCATTTAAAATAAATAAATTTATATTTAAAAAAAATAATAAAATAAATGCTGCAAAGAAACCAGGCAAAGAAAGACTGAAAAGTACCTATGTGACTTGATTACAAAATTCCTGTCAATCTTAAAGAGAACAGATCACTTAATAGTAGAGGCAGAAACTACACTGCATTGGGCTGGGAAGGAAATGAGAAATGGAAAGAAAAAAAAGGTGACTAGTGGGATCTAATTGTTCAAGAAGCTCCAGTTGTGAGGAAAAAGTATTACAAAGGCCTGCATCTAGAAAGGAAAAGATTTGAGTGTGTTTATAAGCAAATGGGATGGAGGTTGTGAACAACAGGTCAAGTATAAAGTAGAGGAGGCAGATCCTTGAGGATGGGCGGGGCGTGAGCCCCTGCTTTGGTGGGAGGGCAACAGAGCACTTCCTCCATGAGAGCAAGGATCTTTGTTTTGTTCACTCAGTTCAGTCGCTCAGTCAGTCCGACTCTTTGCAACCCCATGGACTGCAGCACACCTGCAGCTTCCCTGTCCATCACCAGCTCCCAGAGTTTACTCAAGCTCATGGTCATTGAGTCAGTGATGCCATCCAGCCATCTCATTCTCTGTCATCCCCTTCTCCTGCCTTCAATCTTTCCCAGCATCAGGGTCTTTTCCAATGAGTCAGTTCTTCACATCAGGTGGCCAAAGAACTGGAGTCTCAGCCTCCAGTGAATATTCAGGACTGATTTCCTTTAGGATGGACTGGTTGGATCTCCTTGCAGTCCAAGGGACTCTCGAAGTCTTCTCCAACACCACAGTTCAAAAGCATCAATTATTCTGTGCTCAGCTTTCTTTATAATCCAACTCTCACATCCATACATGACTACCAGAAAAACCATAGCTTTGACTAGACGGACCTTTGTTCACTGGTGAATCCTAAATACCTCTAGTACATCTCGTATGTACTAGTAATTAAATATGTACCAGTAAGTAATTATGGAATGAATGCTATTAAAGAAAAAAAAGAAGTAAAAAGTGGGGCACTTTTGCTCAGGGAGTGTGAGAGAAAGTAAATGAATGAGTCCAGCACATGGCCTGTATATTTCTATAAAGTAGCAGCCACGACCATCAGATAGAAAGAAGGACAAAGACTAGAAGAGAGTGAAGATTTGAACTAGAATGTCAGACATTTGAAGAAGCACTAAGTCACCTAGTTGTTTTTCTCCAAGAAGACAGAGTATGCTGACTGCAAAAGTGGGTGACTGGATGGATTCAGACTCAGAAACTCCGCAAATCCAATCCAATCAAGAGACAACTTGACTAAAGGCAATGAAATTGACAATGAAAGAATGGCTGAAGTCATGAGTTATGCCAGTCAAGGATATGAGGATGACTGCTGGGAGCTAGTGAGGCATTCCACTCGTGACAAAGGTCATGAGGAAGGAGGCTCGGCATACGCAAAGGCGGGATTGAGCCTCGGGAGTCTCCCCGGATATTCTCGAGCATCTTCCCCTCAAAACCAGAGTCTGCCTACTTTATTGCTTCGTGCTCTCACCTCTGACTTTACTGGGGGCTGTCCCCCACCACCATCTCGCTCTCTCTGTCAAAGAGATAACTTACAGCTCCAATTAATAAAGTTCCTGGGCAATTAGGAGTGTTTAAATCCAAACCCCTCAGATGGCTCTCTAACTCGCCTGACAAGTTTACTGGGACTCCTACAGCTATGCATACGATTGTTTACAGTCTCCCAGCCTCGAGAGGCACAGGAAGCTTAAGATATTCAAATAGCTTAGAGCCTCTCAGAAACTTAGAAACTGTCAGAATAAGACTAGTAAAGGATTTCATTGATGAGCCAAGGCTTGTTGCCAAGTTTTTACATCCACTGAATTGTATCCTTGAATGTGTATTAATTAATAGTTGGTATGTAGAAAAAATAAGTAGTGGCCTTGGTGTTAGTAACTTTAGACCCTTAAGGTAATAAATTCTTTCCTTTGTTGTAAACCCTATACACATCCGCCCTATAGGAATGCAATTTTATCTTTGGAAGATGGCGCCAAACCTTAAAATAATTACTCTTAGAGAAAATAAGTCTTTGTTGATAAGTCCTTGTCAAGAGTCATAAAATGTTAATAGGCCTTCTGGCCAGAAGATGATGTAAATCACCTAAACCATTTGTATACGATAAATTTGCAGGAAAGAAACCCTGGTTTTTGATAAGGATCAAAAACTGCTGACTTTGCATCCCCTATTATCCTCTATGTGTAACTTAGAGTATAAAAGCCCCTGTTAAAAATAAAGCTACGGGCCTTGCTCACCAACGCTTGGTCTCCCCATGTCATTCTTCCCTTTAACTTCCAGCTGAGTCTCCATCTGGAGCGTGGAACCCACCATGCTTACTAATTATGCCTGGGCTTCTAAGACCCACTCGAGAAGGTGTCTAGGGTGGGGCACCTTCCGCTATTCAAGAGGGCGCCTGCGGCCTACGTAAGTGGTGCAAACTTCTTGTCTTGAAGTTTTTTTGGTCTCCCGCGTAAACCAAGCTACTCAGCCTCTTTTCTCCACTGAATTTTCCTACTGAGCTATCCTCATTCTATTACTCTTTATATCTTTGATAAATATGTAAATTGTCGCCGACTCCGTCTCCCCTTCGAATACCCTGGATCAGCCGGGGCTGGTCCCCGGCAGATGACAGAAGAACCTAAGAAGGGAAGGAAAAAACAAAAAGGGAGAAGACATCCAGGACCAGAGGTGAGATCAAAGAATAAGAGAAGGAGGGCAAGTGAAATGATGGTAGGGTACCAGTGAAATCTGTCATCTCTTCTGCCCGCCCTCCCTCCCCTGATTGTCCTTCTCTCTCCACTTCATTTACAAACCACTTCCAGACTAGGTGATTTCTTGTTGTCTTAACTATGATCTTGTCAATACCGTGTATATATACTTTATTCCCTTTGGAATTTGTAAACTTGACCTCGCTTATCAAGTTCCACCTAAGCTGTGAGTGCTCCAGCCCTCCCTCTGCTTGTATCGAGCTACCATTTCACCACACATCTCTACACACTCAGCCTACCTAGACCTTTTCCACTTTTCAAGCATGAAAATTCGTCTCCTCCTACTGCTGGAAAGGTTTTGTCACAACCAGAGGATGTTCAATCACTCATTTTCCCTGCTTGGGGGTACCAGATTCAGCAAGTGAAAACGGGTGCCAGATAAACAATGGATAATGTTTAATGTAAGTATGTCTCATGCAAAATCTGTATTCATCTGGCAATCCTATTCTCCACCCCCATCAGCATTTCAAAATTGTACCTTAACGTTACATTCAAATGTCATCTTTGCAATTCTTTTTTTTTTTAAGTTTATTTTATTTTTAAACTTTACATAATTGTATTAGTTTTGAAGTCTTCCCTGGACCCTTCAAAAGTGTGTTTCTCCCTTCATTTGATCAATGGGTATTTACTATTCTAGGTGCAAGGAGTAAGAAACTGTGAAGCAGGAATAGTTGCTCCCTACAAGGAGTTTTCAACCAGAGAAGTAGAGAGGGGAGTAATAAGAGACAGTTCCAATAAAGAAGTCAGTCCAACATGCACACTTATGAACAGTTTTTGAAAAGGGGGGGCATGCTGCAATCAAACCTTGCAGAACAGGAACTCAAACATTAAATGAATAAATAAAAATTTCCTCAATTCTTGAGATGAATACACTTTACAAAACACAGTTTCCTCTATTTTACTGACTCCTGGCTTGATTTGGCAGAAGTATTATTTAGTCAATTAAAAGAAGAAGAATGTCTTCATGTAATAAAAATATAATGGAAGTCCAATCAATGATTAGTTTGGATACTTGAATTTCTCTATGTTCTTAAAAAAGAACAACTTACCACACGTTGAGCTGCTATCAGTGCTGCTAAGGTACTTCGCCCTGGTGCTCCCGGGGCACAGAAGGAAACTTGAACTTTGCTTCCCTTGATGGTCATACCATCAGCTGCTTGTTGAACCTCTTCAGCATGCTCTGCAGTGCTATATTCAACCACTGCAAAGCCACCAACATAACTACCTTCATCCTGTGCAAGCTGATGTGATACAATTATTAAAAAGGGAATTCTAACATTTAGTTAGAATGTATTTACAAGTATATCATCTGTAAATTCAAGGACAAATGTCTCAAAGCATGATACTGGTGAAAATATTGCATTCCTTTTTTTTTTTTTTCCAAAAATAAAAGTTTACTAGCTGGGTAGGTACAGTCTTTCTAGAAGATGGGAAGATAAGTAAGATTCTGTCAAGCTTCTTTCTGCTTCTTTGAATCTCTGATTTATTTTAAAAGTCAATGTTCAAATGATCATAGTTCCTATGTATTAATATATATATATAATTAATAATCTATAGAAAAATGTGGGGACACAACAATTGTTCTTTAAAGATGAAACCTGTTGAATTTGATCATGTATCTATTTGATCAAATAGATACATTTGATCATGTATCTATACACATTATCAAGAGAACAAAAGTAGAAGGAAACATATTCAACTTTTATTTCAATATTTTAGGTAGATCCCAGGAATTTGGTCAAGTATACTAAAGTAAACCTTATTTAGGAAATTGTGCCCCAGGTTTGTTAAAATACCATATGCAGGACACAACCTTTTCCTGAATGTGCCCTAAATAAACTGCAATGCAGAACTCAATTTATTTCCAGTCACCCATGTGTAAGAGTGTAAAGGAAGATACTAAAGCCCTGGATCCATAAAGACTGGTACAAAGAACAAAAGTAAGAAAAAAATACAACACTAAAAAGTTTCTAAGTGTTGAACATATCTGAATCATCTTAAACACATTTGTATCTAGTGATAAATGTGATAAAATTTAGCTTTGTATGTCTCCGAAATACAGAAATAGTTCAATAGAAACATCTACAAAACTTCTGTTTGGACTTGGGATCTCATAAATTGGTATACAATTCCATCATTTCTTAGTCATTTTTTAGCTTCTTTTCTCTTATTTTTGAAGCTTTTTTGTATAGTAGACCAAATTTCTGTTTTTTTCCCTTCTCATCCTTTCTTCCTTTTAAAACTGTCCTCAAATGTCTTTTCCTCCATAAAACATTCTTCCATTCACGTGGGAGAAAGGGAAAATATCTACCTCTTCCAAATATTTCTCCTACAACCTCATTCCTTTTATCCAAACCAAATCTTAAATTTCGACTTGTAAAAGCCATTAGTCCCTTTGGTCCTTTTTGATCACAAGGTAAGAAGACTGTGTCTTCTATATAGTCTATGTCAACCTACCAAACGGGAGAGCCTGACTTTAACAGATTTACTGATAAAGGCATTTAAAGTGGCTTTATTAAGCTTTCGAAAATTTCTAAAATATTTTTATTATTCTTAGTTTACTATATAATCTTCATGCCAAATAAATTATACAATCATTTTAAGTCTTTCAAAAGAAAATATCATTACAGTTTCATAGCACTGGTAATTTTAAAGAGCAATATTTCCATTCAATATGAGAGCCATTCAAATATGCAACGGCATGACTTATGATCTATTAATAGTTAACTTTCCATTACTTAAAAATATTTGAACAAAAGCTAAATGATCATTTACAATGATTGTAACAAATCTTTTTCTTTTTTAACCAGATGGAAAACAAGACCAGATAACCTAAGTCCCTTCTAACACCAAGGTTCATAATTCAAATACAATATGTAAAAAACAGCTTTCCCCTTATATTTGCTTCAAAGGCCTCAACTAAAGCTACAAAGAATTATGTTTGGCCACAGGATATCACTATATAATTCTTAGTATTCAAGAACAGCATATCAGTAACACAACTTTCAATAACTTGGCAAAGATTTGTCACAAAGTATTCTAATTTTTTGAAGCTCCATGGACACTTTCTTTGATGATTATATTGGGATTGGAGGGGCAAAAATGTAAGAAAAAGTAAGATGTAGCATTCATTTTAATTAAATAAACTATAATAAATTTCAAACTTTCTACTGCAAGAGTATAGATTCAATACGTGTATGATAACAGAAAAATAAGGGTGAGCAGAGGAAAGATGGGAGATAAGAAGGAGCAAAGGAGGAGAGAATAAATAGAAGGAAGAAATGAAGGGAAGCGAAAGAGAAAGATTTCATCAGGTGCTATAAAAATCTGTATGGGAAGGAGCCGTATACAGTATATATTTTTGTCTATTTGGTAGAATTTATTCAATTTTATTCTGATAAAGTGCTTGAAAATTCTTACCAATGTTGTCAGTTTTCAGGGATCTTCTCTAAATGTCTCACTTACCATGACCCCACTAAGACACAATAAAGCATTCTTTCTACACCATGTAACATTTTTCTGTTTTGCATTATCTCACTCTTCATATGGGATGTACAGTTATTTGCTTATCTGTCAGTGTACTCTACAAAACTGTGAGGTATAGAGAGAATATCTTTCCATTTGTTATATTTCTGACATTTAGCAGTATGGTATCTGGCACTGAGAATGTGACAAATCAAATGTGGGTGGATGAAGTGATCAAAGCATGAATGGTCAAGAACAGATGGAAGGAGAAGGTGGATGCATTAAGTGATGGGTTTGCTAAGACATAATTATATAAAAACAATATAGTCTGGCCCATCAACAAAAAAAATTAATTTAAAATTTACCATCATATTAAAGTGTTCATTACAAACTAAAGTAGAATGAGATTATGCATGGTGATATTTACATAGGTATAATAAATATGTGAGTGCATGCTGATGCATATGTAGATATTTTCAAATATTTCAAATAATACCTTAAAAATACATACCTGGCAAAACACAGGTTTATGGATACTGGAAAAAAACTGCAACAGCTCCTCTGAATCCCTATAGTCACTAGGGAGTTTATCTATACAAAGGCACTTAGAATGAATGAGCTCTGCGGCCAGTAGATTAACATCCATCCACTGTGCAAAGACAACTGATGCTCCCAACTGTTTACCCAATAGCTCCAATCGAGCCTTTGCAGCAAAGTCCTTTTTCATGTATTCTACAAATCCATAGCCTTTGGAATGGCCAGTAACTTCACTGTAGACAAGAAAACATCTCTCGACATTTCCATAAGCACGAACAAGTTCTTCAAACTCTTCTAATGTAAAAGAAGTGGGCAAGTTGGTGATACATAGCAAAGCATCTGTTGGCTGGAGCTGGACTACTAAGTCTTTTCCTCGAAAAGAATATTGATGAAACATCTGAATTGCATTCTGGGCTTGTTCCCCGTTCAATAAGGTAACAAAAGCTGGAAGAAGATAAAATGAATGAGTTTTCTGAGCCAGTGTTTTCAAGCTTTTTTGATCATGACCCACAGTAAGAAACAGATTTTATACCTATGCCTCAGTACACATATGTAAGTGCATTAGTCGTTAAATCATGTCTGACTCTTTGCAACCCCATGGATTGTAGCCCACCAGGCTCCTCTGTCCATGGAATTCTCCAGGCAACAATACTAGAGTGGGCTGCCATTCTCTTTTCTCCAGGGGATCTTTCCAACCCAGGGATCAAACCCAGGTCTCCTGCATTGCAGGCAGATTCTTTACTCTCTGAGCCACCAGGGAAGCCCACACATACACACACACATATATATACACACATATATGTATTTCTGAAACAAAAGTATCAGGAAGCAAAACACCTATCATGTGTAATGTATTCTGATATTTTCTATGCTATTTCATTGTTTTTAAGTGCTGATACTCCCACTTAAACAATTTCATGACCAGTAACTCAAAAAACAGACAACATATATTAGGAGCTCCACTTCTTGTGGGAGGGGTGATGGTAGTCTTTTTAAACTACACACAGATTTGATATTTTCCATCAATAGTATGTGATGCAAAATTTTATGAACTATTCTTTCTTCTCAGAGAGTTCTCAAAGGCCCTCTTTGATAATAAGAATACCTAAAATGTACCTAAAATATAGGTAATTTTTAAATTATTTAAAAATAGAATACCTAAAAGAACAAAGGCATAACCAAAAGACACCAAGATGCCCAGAGGAAGCCAAATCTTTCTCCAATTGATGTACATGTTTCCTTAAAATAAAATTAATTACACTGAAACAATACATACACATATAATTTGTATACTGTTGGGATGAACAATATGGTATGAAAAGATCACAGGATTATGATACTAGACAAGTAGCTTACCTTCAAATCTTTGTAGAACAAACCAAAGGGGGGAAAAAATGTCCTGTCTACCTAATGAAGTTGTTCCAGCATTAAGCAACAAATAGACATGATAATTTGTAAAATCTAAAACATGATACAAATATAAAATTCTAAATCAATGAAATATCATACACACATGTGTATCTGATAAGATTTTGAGCAATATTATAAGAAAAATTTAAAACCCCAGATAAAAGAAACAACAGAGGACAAACCACAAATTAGAAACACACCATTCTCTCAACCTTCCTCCCGCTCCTTCTTCTTGCCCTCTTTGGAACACACGGTGAAGGTGCCCATAGGAGTACCCAACTTACCCAGATGCAAAGATAACAACATGGCAAATATGCACAGAGCAAGAGGGAAAGGATTTAAACAGCATGGACAGTCCTGCCTGCCATCTCACTCAGCCTGCTCTTCCTTAGCTGGTCTTAGTGCCCATGCGCCTCTCAGGCTGTAAGCATCTCTCCACAGTGAGTGTGATGCTAATATTTAAAGAATTACATTTTTTATTTAACATGATATCCACATACAAGGAAACTACTTACAGAGGAATAGCTAACTCTTCCAGCACTAGGGGGGAAAATGGCTTTGCTGCACTTACTGAGAGATTATCTCTTGGTTTCCAATAAGCCCTCATAAAGGACTTGAGTTATTTTGATTCTATGCCTTTCTTTCCTTATGCTGACATAGAATACCATTTAATGGTATTTTGCTAAAACCAGCAAACAAGTCAACAATCATTTGTAAATATTGATTATGTTCATATTTATCTCATAAGTTCATCAGTTCATATTTGATTTGAATTCTCCGGGTATCTGAAACTGTTAACCATGCCCTTCCTTAACTTCCTTAATAAAGTCCTTCCTGATTTTCTTCATACTTGCCTAAGCACTCCTCCTTCCCTTTCCTTTGATATATTTTTCTCCACTCACACCTGTAAGGTAGTAATCCTAAAGGTTCCTTCCTGGCAGGAGCACACACAGTGACAGCCGGTGACTGTACCCAGCAACCCTGAGCCATAAATCCTTGTCTATGCCCCCTTCCCTGGGCACTCACATCCATGCCCATGTATTCATTTCTCACGTGCCAGGCTCTGTGTTAGGCACTGGAAAGGAGGGGGTCAACAAAACAAGTAAGATCCTTTTCAACAAGGACCCCACAATCCAGTAGAGGATGACAGATTAGACAGAGAGTTACAAGTGTGATTGGAGAAGGCAATGGCACCCCACTCCAGTACTCTCGCCTGGAAAATCCCATGGACAGAGGAGCCTGGTGGGCTGCAGTCCATGGGGTCGCTAAGAGTTGGACACGACTGACCGACTTCACTTTCACACATTGGAGAAGGAAATGGCAACCCACTCCAGTGTTCTTGCCTGGAGAATCCCAGGGACGGAGGAGCCTGGTGGGCTTCCGTCTTTGAGGTCGCAGAGTCGGACGCAGCTGAAGCAACTTAGCAGCAGCAGCAGTACTACAACTGTGATATTACCAAGAAGTATGGGGGCTATGAAAGCAACTAAATAGAGCAAAATGGCTAGTCTGGGGACTCAGAGAAAACCTCTTATTCTCTTGTCAACTCTCAAAACTACATTTCTAGTCCTTTAGTTCCATATATATTCACATGCTGATTCACACATGATCAAACATAACTCATGATCTTCATCCTCTCCGTTCCTCTAAAATCTCAACATGGCTCAGCTTCCTTCATTCTCTGTCTTAGCTGCTAGCATCACACTCACAAAAGGGAAACCTGGGAATTACCTGAGACCCTATTTGCTTTACCCCTCACTTAAAGGAATCCTCAAATTTCACCCTCCAAATAGGTCTTAGATCCATCCTCTTTCCTTCATTCTTCTAGCTTTTTTTTTGCTTCAATGACAATAAAGCAAACTCTCAAAAATGAAAGTTTAATTGTGTCTGTCTACTGCCTAAAATGCAATGATTCAGTATGAAAAATGAAGCCAAGACCCAGCATAGTTATCATGCCCTACCAGGCCCTTTTGATCTGACGCCAGCCTCATTAACTGTCAAACTTCCCTTCCCCGCCACACTTCTTTATTCTCCACCGACAATGAGTTGCTTGTAGTTCCCTAGGTATCACCTTGTTCAAGCATCTATACATGTCATTCCCTTGCCTACAAGATCTCTCCCATATCTTTAGCCACTCAAATCTTTTAGTTGCCTTTCAAAGTCAGCCCAGGGGTTAATGTATCATGATCTCCAGGAAGCATTCTCTGATACTGTCTTCCAGTTAGTTAATCCTTGTTTTACTACCCCTCTGTATTTTGAACATTGACTGGATTATTGCACATATCACAATGTATTATAACCTTTGTTTAGATGTCTGCTATCCTATCAACTGTGAGATCCCTAAACTGCTATGGAATATATCTCCATCAGCTATCATACTGTCAGACACACAGTGGAGCCTGTGTGTCAGCTGAATGGATGAATGTATACATGCATAGATTAACTAGTACATTTTAAAACTGACAACTTCTCATTTTCCTTTTCTTAGGTATCTGCATTTGCTCAACCCAAATAAGATATTTTGTAGTAGAATTATATAACATAATGAAGCAAATTTAAAACTCCAGGCAGTAGGGAAAAGAGGTCATTGATTCTCTTCTATAGTTTCTTCCATTTCTTTTCAAGTCCACAAAGTCTCTAAAAAAAAAAAAGTCCAACTTTTTTCACATTGACTCTATGGAAGTGGAAGGTGTCACCCTACAGAGAAAACACTATAAGGCATTTGGAAATTAGTTCTGTTTCCATTTTCCTACCAAAATTTTAAGATTCAACATTGGTCCCAATCCTTTCACAAGTCACAATTTTATTTATCCTTTGCCATGGCTGCTCTATTAGTTAAATTTATTATTTGCACACATTTGATGGCAAGTATGCAAAAACTTGTTCTCTAATATTCAGTTCAGTTGCTCAGTCATGTCCAACTCTTTGTGACCCCATGAACTGCAGCCCTCCAGACCTCCTTATCCATCACCAACTCCCAGAGTCTACCCAAACTTATGTCCATTGAGTCGGTGATGCCATCCAACCATCTCATCCTCTGTCGTCCCCTTCTCCTCCCGCCCGTAATCTTTGCCAGCATCAGGGTCTTTTCCAATGAGTCAGCTCTTTGTATCAGGTGGCCAAAGTATTGGAATTTCAGCTTCAACATCAGTCCTTCCAATGAACACCCAGGACTAATCTCCTTTAGGATGGACTGGTTGGATCTCCTTGCAGTGCAAGGGACTCTCAAGAGTCTTCTCCAACACCACAGTTCCAAAGCATCAATTCTTCGGCACTCAGCCTTCTTCACAGTCCAACTCTCACATCCATACATGACTACTGGAAAAATCATAGCTTTGACGAGATGGACCTTTGTTGACAAAGTAATGTCTCTGCTTTTGAATATGCTGTCTAGGTTGGTCATAACTTTTCTTCCAAGGAGTAAGTGTCTTTTAATTTCATGGCTGCAATCACCATCTGCAGTGATTTTGGAGCCCCCAAAATAAAGTCAGCCACTGTTTCCCCATCTATTTGCCATGAAGACATGGGACCAGATGCCATGATCTTAGTTTTCTGAATGTTGAGCTTTAAGCCAACTTTTTCACTCTCCAGTTTCATTAAGAGGCTCTTTAGTTCTTCACTTTCTGCCATAAAGGTGGTATCATCTGTATATCTGAGGTTATTGATATTTCTCCCTGCAATCTTGATTTCAGCTTGTGCTTCTTCCAGTCCAGCGTTTCTCATGATGTACTCTGCATATAAGTTAAATAAGCAGGGTGACAATATACAGTCTTGGTGTACTCCTTTTCCTATTTGGAACCAGTCTGTTGTTCCATGTCCAGTTCTAACTGTTGCTTCCTGACCTGCATATAGGTTTCTCAAGAGGCAGGTCAGGTGGTCTGGTATTCCCATCTCTTTCAGAATTTTCCAGTTTCTTGTGATCCACACAGTCAAAGGCTTTGGCATAGTCAATAAAGCAGAAACAGATATTTTTTCTGGAATTCTCTTGCTTTTTCAATGATCCAGTGGATGTTGGCGATTTGATCTCTGGTTCCTCTGCCTTTTCTAGAACCAGCTTAAACATCTGATGTATCCTATTCTAAAACAATTATTTCTTCTTATCTACAACAGAAAGCTCAGATTTTAAGGTTTATAACTGCAGCCACTTTTATTAAACTATTATTATCTGTTTCCTCAAACACCACCATAGGTAATGTAATTCAAAGCAATGTCATTTAATATAACTACTGAGCTTCTTCCCTGTATTATTCTAGTGGGTGATTCAGGCTTTGTAGTATACATCTGTAACTTAACAGTTACCATCAAATGATATTGATCTTTCTGCATATAGTCCAAAAACTTTACAACAGCATACTTCCATTTCTCCCCTCTCAATCTTTGTATTGTTGTCATGCATTTTATTTCTACAGGTGTTATAACCTCCACAACAGTGTTATTATTTTTACTAAACCATTTAAAGAGAACTGAATATTAACAAAACAGTTTTTATACACACACAGAAAACATCTGATATTCTTCATTTTTGTGTGTAGATCCAGATTTCCATCTAGCACCATTTTCTCTCTGCTTAAAGGACTTCTTTAAATACTTCTTATAAAGCAGGTCTGATGGTAATTAATTCTTTCAGCTTTTATATGATTAAAAAATATCTTTAATCATCCTTACTTTTAAAGTATATTTTTGGTGGGTAAATAATTCCATGGGATTTTTTTGATGTATAAATGACAAATAACATTATATTAGTTTCAGGTGTTTAATAATTCAATATTTGTACATATTGTGAAATAAGTCTAGTTAACATCTGTCACCACACATAATTACAAAAATTCAGGGGAAAGGGATGAGAATTTTTAAGATCTACTTCCTTAACAACTTTCAAATACACACTACAGTACTGTTCTTTGTAGTAATCCTGCTATACATTACATCCCCATGACTTATTTTATATGGAAATTTGTACTTTATGACTCTCCTCACCCATTTCATCCCATCCCTAGCCTCTGGCTGTGTCTATGAGCTCAGGGTTTTTTGGTTTTGTTCTAGATTTCACCTATAAGTGAGGTCACACAGTATTTGTATTTCTCTGACTTACTGCACTTAGCATAATGCTCTCAAGGCCCATCCATGTTATCACAAATGGTAAGATTCCATTCTTTTTTAAGGCTGAATAATATTCCATTGTCTATGCATATATGACATCTTCCTTATCCATTTATCAGTAACCACTTAGGGAGTTGCCATGTCTTGCCTGTAGTAAATAACACTGCAATAGGCATAGGGGTTTCTATATTTTTTGAAATAATGTTTTTAATTCCTTCAAATTAATATCCCAAAGTGGAATTGCTGGACAATATGGTAGTTCCACTTTTAATTTTTTGAAGGACCTCCATTCTGTTTCCCATAGTGACTGTATCAAATTTCCATTCCCACGAACAATGTCCAAGGGTTTCCTTCACTCCTTCTCTCCAACACTTTGTCTTGCTTTTTTGATAACAGGTATATTCTAACAGGTGTGAGGTGATATATCACTGTGGTTTTGATTTTCATTTCTCTGATAACAATATGCCAACAAATTTGGAAAACTCAGCAGTGGCCACAGGACTGGAAAAGGTCAGTTTTCATTCCAATCCCAGAGAAAGGCAATGCCAAGGAATGCTCAAACTACCGCACAATTGCACTCATCTCACACGCTAATAAAGTAATGCTCAAAATTCTCCAAGCCAGGCTTCAGCAATATGTGAACCATGAACTTCCTGATGTTCAAGCTGGTTTTAGAAAAGGCAGAGGCATCAGAGATCAAATTGCCAACATCTGCTGGATCATGGAAAAAGCAAGAGAGTTCCAGAAAAACATCTAGTTCTGCTTTATTGACTATGCCAAAGCCTTTGACTGTGTCGATCACAAGAAACTGTGGAAACTTCTGAAAGAGATGGGAATACCAGACCACCTGACCTGCCTCTTGAGAAACCTATATGCAGGTCAGGAAGCAACAGTTAGAACTGGACATGAAACAACAGACTGGTTCCAAATAGGAAAAGGAGTACGTCAAGGCTGTATATTGTCACCCTGCTTATTTAACTTATATGCAGAGTACATCATGAGAAACGCTGGACTGGAAGAAGCACAGGCTGGAATCAAGATTGCCAGGAGAAATATCAATAACCTCAGATATGCAGATGACGCCACCCTTATGGCAGAAAGTGAAGAGAACTAAAAAGCTTCTTGATGAAAGTGAAAATGGAGAGTGAAAAAGTTGGCTTAAGGCTCAACATTCAGAAAACGAAGATCATGGCATCCGGTCCTATCACTTCATGGGAAATAGATGGGGAAATAGTGTCAGACTTTATTTTTGGGGGCTCCAAAATCACTGCAGATGGTGATTGCAGCCACAAAATTAAAAGACTCTTACTCCTTGGAAGGAAAGTTATGACCAACCTAGATGGCATATTCAAAAGCAGAGACATTACTTTGCCAACAAAGGTTCGTCTAGTCAAGGTATGGTTTTTCCTGTGGTCATGTATGGATGTGAGAGTTGGACTGTAAAGAAGGCTGAGCACCGAAGAATTGATGCTTTTGAACTGTGGCGTTCGAGAAGACTCTTGAGAGTCCCTTGGGCTGCAAGGGGATCCAACCAGTCCATTCTGAAGGAGATCAGCCCTGGGCTTTCTTTGGAAGGAATGATGCTAAAGCTGAAACTCCAGTACTTTGGCCACCTCATGCGAAGAGTTGACTCACTGGAAAAGACCCTGATGCTGGGAGGGATTGGGGGCAGGAGGAGAAGGGGATGACAGAGGATGAGATGGCTGGATGGCATCACTGACTTGATGGATGTGAGTCTGGGTGAACTCCAGGAGTTGATGATGGACAGGGAGGCCTGGCATGCTGCGATTCATGGGGTCGCAAAGAGTCGCACAGGACTGAGTGACTGAACTGACTGACTGAACTGATGATTAGTGATATTGAACACCTCTCCATGAATCTGTTGCCCACCTGTATGCCTAATTTGGAAAAATGTCTCTTTAGATATCCTCTGCCAGGTTTTTAATTATATTATTCTTTTGCTATTGAGTTGTATGAGTTCTTTAGGTATTATGGATATTAGCTCCTTATCAGATATAATTTGCAAATATTTTCTCCCATCAAGTAGAGTGGTGGTGGTGTTGTGCTAGTCACTTAGTCATATCCGACTCTTTGTGACCCCATGGACTGCAGCATGCCAGATTCCCTGGCTTTCATCATCTCTCAGCGTTTGCTCAAACTCATGTCCACTGAGTCAGTGATGCTATCCAACCATCTCATCCTCTGTCATTCCCTTCTCCTCCTGCCTTCAATCTTTCCCAGCATCAGGGTCTTTTCCAATGAGTTGGCTCTTCACATCAGGTGGCCAAAGTATTAGAGCTTCAGCTTGATTCATCACTCCTTCCAATGAATATTCAGGGTTGATTTCCTTTCAGATTCAGTAGTGTGGACAATGTTAATTCTTCCAGTCCATGACCATGGAATACCTTCTGTTATTTGTCACTTCTTCAGTATCTTTCATAAGTGTCTTATTAAGTGATCTTTTTTTGATCTTTTTTCTTTCAGCAAAGAAAGATGTTGCCCCATGGTCTTCTCATTTGTATTGTTTCCAATAAATATGTAGTCATATTTCTATTTGTCCCTCTAAACGTAACATGTCCTTGGTGGGGACAGCTGTTTTTAAGATTTTCTCTTTATCACTAATTACAAGTAAGTTGATTACAAATGTACCTTATTGTAGGTTTTTCACGTTTTATGCTTAAGGTTGGTTAAGCTTTGAGGATCTCTGGGTTCAGGCCAAATCTGGAAAATTTTCAGCTAGTAATTCTTTAACTGTCTTTTCTGTATTACTTTCTCTCTCATATGGAGACTCCATTACTCCAATATTAGGGCTTTGAAGTTGGCCATAGTTCATGGATAACTTTGTTCATGTTTTACAGTTCTTTTTTCCTGTTTCATTTTGGCTGTTTCCATGTATTCACATTCACTGATCTGTTCCTCTGCAATGTCAACTCTGCTGTGAATCCCATCTACCCATCCCGTTTTTCATCCCAGAAATTGTAGTTTGCATTTCTAAAAGTGTGAATTAAGTATATTTAACATCTTCCATCCTCTATTTAATATGTTCAATTTTTACTATAAATTCTTGTACATATGAAACACAGTTATAAACTGTTTCAATATATCTATTTCAATTCCAGGTCAGTTTTGATTGATTTCTCATTATGGGCTGTACTTTTCTGCTTCTTTGCCATACCTGGTCATTTTTAATTGGATACCAGACACTAAATTTCTACCTTGTTGGGTACTGGATGTTTTTATATTCAAGCAAATATTCTTGAGGTTTTTTCCTGGGTCGTGTTTAAGTTATCGGGAATGAGCTTGATCCTTACAGGTCTCACTTTAAAATTTTTAGCATTGTTAGTCTAGAGTTAATTTTCTCCACTTGAAACAAAACATTTTTGAATACTCCTGATCAACCATGAATCATGATGTCTATCATCCTAGCTGGTAGGAATAGCACCATTCCTGGCTAAAAGTGAGCTGTAAAGCCTTTGTCAATATTTTTAACATTAAAGTTGAACATAACTTACAAACCCAGTAATTCACTTGTGGAGAAACCACTGCAATGTCTATCAAAAGAAAGTAAAAGCATACTCATTGCAGTATTTTTTGAAATGCTGGAAAAGTTAAAGCTTCCTAAATGCCTGTTAGTAATGAACAGATTTATCAGTGGTGATAAATTCACAGGACAGAATAATATGTAGTAGTTTAAATCAATGAACTAAAGCTATATGTACAATGCCACATCTGGTCATTTAGTTGCTAAATGAAAAATACAGGAGAATACCATTTATGTTGTTTAAAAAACACCAAGTACAACACTGTTAACTTTACATATAGTAGAATTTCAGACATTAGTTGGGATGCTTTGATAAGAAACCACTTCACAATTTCAAAGACTTAACAAAACAGAAGGGTTTCTCCTCCTTGATCATCATGCATATCCCATGCTGAAAGGAAGGAAGGAGGCTTTGCTCATAGCCACTCTAGGACTGTTTAAAGAGGACATACAACCTTCCTCAATCACTTTAGCAAGTTGCGCAGTGAGCAGTCAATCACATGCCAGCTCTGAAATCTTCTACCTGGAGGGGATACATGTCACTTTCACTGCACTTCATTCATCGAAAGCCAAATCACATGTCCACTGGTAACTTCAAAGAGAGACAGGGAAGCACTATTTACCCTATGACAGGAACAAAAAGAATCTGCGAACAGCTCTAATAACTACCACAATGGAATGGCACAGATGGAAAGTGTGCACCAAATTTTTTAGTGCTTGCCCTTTGGCAAGGAGGGATGGCGGGAATGGAGTCAGAGAGAGGTAAAAACTTGACTTCATTTTTAACTGTAGTGTTCTTTTCTATATTTCTAAGTCACAAAAAGCAAATGCAGAATTTCTTATCATACTATCAGAGGTATTCTCTTAATAGTACTACATTAGGGATCTAGCATCTATATAATATTTTAATGACTAAAATACTTCAAAGTCTTTTTAAATTGAAATATAATCAACACATTAAAATTAGTTTCAAGTATCTAACATAATAGGGTTCCCCCATGGCTCAAAGGTAAAGAATTCATCTGCAATGCAAGAGCTACAGGGTCAAACCCTGGGGCAGAGCACAGAACCCACTCCAGTATTCTTGCTTGGAGAATCCCATGGACAGAGGAGCCTGGTGGGCTACAGTCTATAGGGTTGCAAAGAGTCTCCTGCATCTCCTGCATTGAAAGCAGGAACTCCTGCATTGCTTTAGGGTAGCCCCAATGCAGGGGACACAGGTTCAATCCCTGCTTGGGGAATTAAGATCCCACATGCTTTGGGGCAACCAAGCACTGGGATGCCATGCACTGCAACTAGAGAAGACTCCATGTGCTGTAACTAGAGAAAGCCTACAGAGCAGTGAAGATCCAGTGCAGCCAGGAAAAAAAACCAAAAATCTGCGAATTTGGGAGTCAGTATCACGACTTAGAGACTAAATACCCACCTCCCCCCCACACACACATATGATGGTTATATCATCCTTCAGACATTTCTTTACTTTTTTGTCATCTCAAAGAGATGTTTTTAAATATTTACATATCATATGTACACAGTGAAAATAATCTAATTTAGGTTTTTAATCTCAGATATAACACATGCAGAAAAATTAAACAATTTTCCCAATTTGTATAACTAAAGGTCAAATTACATAATTTATTCACTAAATCCAATAATATATTCTTAAAAATGAACAATACTAAGCAAATTCAAAACACTCATTAAAATGTTATAACATTAGGACATTCATTATAAAACTTCATAAAGCTCTGGCAATATTATATATATTTTTTAAAAACCTACAAAAATTCCATTTTTTGCCTAAGTTTTTATTGAGGTATAGTTGGAGAAGACTCTTGAGAGTCCCTTGGACTGCAAGGAGATCCAACCAGTCCATTCTGAAGGAGATCAACCCTGGGATTTCTTTGAAAGGTATGATGCTAAAGCTGAAACTCCAGTACTTTGGCCACCTCATGTGAAGAGTTGACTCATTGGAAAAGACTCTGATGCTGGGAGGGATTGGGGGCAGGAGGAGAAGGGGCTGACAGAGGATGAGATGGCTGGATGGCATCACTGATTCAATGGATGTGAGTCTGGGTGAACTCCGGGAGTTGGTGAGGGACAGGGAGGCCTGGCGTGCTGCGATTCATGGGGTCGCAAAGAGCTGGACACGACTGAGCGATTGAACTGAACTGATAGTTGATTTACAATATTGTATCATTTTAGGTGTATGTCAGTGATTCAAATGTTCACAGATTATATTCCATTTAAATTATTATAAAATATTGGCTACTTCCCTGTGCCGTACAATGTATCTTTACAGCTTATTTTATGTGTAATAGTTTGTACCTCTTAATCCTCTACCCTTATCTTGCCCTTCCCTGTTTCCTCTCCACACTGGTAACTACTAGTTTGTTCTCAATATCTGTGAGTCTGTTTCTGCTCTGTCATATTCGTTTGTTTTAGTTTTAGATTCCACATATAAGCAATAACATACAGTATTTATCTTTCTCTGTCTGACTATTTCACTAAGCACAAGACCCTGCAGGTCTATCCATGTTGCTGCAAAAGGCAAAATTTCATTTTTTCCTTTATGGCTGAATGGTATTGCATTGTGTGTGTGTATATACATATGTGTGTGTGTGTGTGTATACCACCTCTTCTTTATCTATTCATCTGTTGATGGATGCTTAGGTTGCCTCATAGTTGGCTACTGTAAATAGCACTGATATGAACATTGGGGTGCATGTATCTTTTTGAATTAGTGTTTTCACTTATTTAGCCAGGAGTGGAGTTGCTAATCATACGGTAGCTCAATTTTTCGTTCTATGAGGAACCTCCACACTGTTTTCCAGAGGCTGCACCAATTTACATTGGTATAAATCCAAATCCCCAACATTGTATGAGAGTGCCTTTTCATCATATTTCTGATGTTTGTTTTTGGGTTTTTTTTTTAAACAATAGTCATATTGATAAGTGTGAGGTGATATTTCATTGTGATGTTGATTTGTAGTTCTCTGAAGATTAGCAATGCTAAGCATCTTTTCACTTGCCTCTTGGCCACCTATATGTCTCCCTTGGAAAAATGTCTATTCAGGTCTTCTGCTCATTTTAATTGGATTGTTTAGTTTTTTTGATATTGAGTTGTATGAGCTGTTCATATATTTTGAATATTAACCACCTATCAGTCATACCATTTGCAAATATTTCTCCCATTTGGTAGGTTGTCTTTTCATTTTATCAATGGTTCCCTCACTATGCAAAAGCTTTTAAGTTTAATTAGGTCCCATTTGTTTATTTTTGCTTTTGCTTCCTTTGCTTTAGGAGGGATAGCCAAAAAAAATACTGCTATGGGATTTATATCAAAGAATGTTCTGCCTATGTTCTCTTCTAGGATCTTATGGTTTCCAGTCTTACATTTAGATTTTTAATCTATTTTGAGTTTAGTTCTTTATATGGTATGAGAAAATGCTCTAATTTCATTCTTTTACAAGAACTGTTCAGTTTTCTGAGCATCATTTCTTGAAGAGACTGTATCAAATTCATTGATGAGTTTTTGGTGGCATCTTTAGAAATCTCTATGTATAACATGTGTCATCTGTTTTACTTCTCCCTTTCTAATTTGGGTTTTTCTTCTTTTTATTGTCTGACCGCTGTGGCTAAGACTTCCAATACCATGTTGGACAAAAGTGGCAACACTGGGCATCCTTGCCTTGGTCTTGATCTTAGAGGAAATGCTTTCAGCTTTTCACCACTAAATATGATGTTAGCCATGGCTTATCAGATGGCCTTTATTATTTTGAAGTCTGTTCCCTCTTTGTTGAGGGTTTTACCCACTTTGTTGAGAGTTTTAACCATAAATGGATGCTGAATTTTGTTAAAAGCTTTTTCTGCATATTTAGATGGTCACGATTTTTATTCCTCAATTTAATATATTTATCATATTAATTTGCAGATTTTGAACTATGCTTGCATCCCCAAAATAAGCCCTGCTTGCTTATGGTATATGATCTTTTCAGTGTATTGCTGCTTTCAGTTTGCTGATATTTTGTTGAGGATTTTTACATCCATGTTCATCAGTCATACTGTCTTGTACTTTTCAATTTTTGTGGTATCTTTGGTTTTGTTATCAGGGTGATGCTGGCCTTGTAGAATAAGTTCAGAAATATTCATTCCTCTGTAATTTTTTTTCAGTAGTTTGAGAAGGATACATGTTAACTCTTCTCCAAACATTTAATAAAAAATACCTGTGAACCCATCCAAACTGGTGCTTTGGATTCTACTTGTGTGTAAAACTGTGAAAGTGAAAGTTTCTCAGTCATGTCCAACTCTCTGTGGCCCCATGGACTATACAGTATACTGCATAGTCCATGGAATTCTCCAGGCCAGAATATTGGAGTGGATAGCCTTTCCCTTCTCCAGGGATTTTCCAAACCCAGGGATCGAACCCGGGTCTCCTGTATTGTAGGTAGATTCTTCACTAGCTGAGCCACAAGGGAAGCCCATAAAACTTTCAATCTCTCCATCAAATCTGAATGAAAGTCTTTCTTGCTATAGTATTCTTGGTTGTAGGTTCTTCCCTTTCATCACTTTAAATATATTGTGCCACTCCCTTCTTGCCTGCATAGTTTCTGTGGAAAAGTCAGCTGATTGCCTTACAGGAGTTTCCTTGTATATAACTTATTACTTTTCCCTTGCTGCTTTTTATACTGTCTTTATCTTTATTTTTTGCCATTTTAATTACAAAGTGTCTTGCTGTGGTCCTCTTTGGGTTGGCCCTGTTTGACACTCTCTGTGCTTCCTGTACCTGAATGTTTGTTTTCTTTCTCAGGTTAGGGAAGCTTTTCAATTATTATGTCTTCAAATATGTTCTCTGCCTCTTTCTCTCTCTTCTCCTTTTGGGATCTCTATAATGTTAGTGTGCCTGATGTTGCCTCTGAGGTCTTTAAAACTGTCCTCATTTCTTTTTATTCTTTTTTCTGTTAAGCATCAGTAATTTCCACTCCTGTCTTCCAGCTCATTGATTCATTCCTCTTATCATTTAATTTACTTTTGATCCCTTCTGGCGTAGTAGAAGGAATCCACCATCCTGCTATTCTTTATTTCAGTTACTGCATTCTTTATCTCTGTTTGGTTCTTTTTATAAATTTTCTGATCCTTTGTTAAAAACATCTAACTTCTTACTCTGTATAACCTATCTTCTCCCAAGTTCTCTGATCATCTTTACAATCACTACCTTGATTTCTCAAGGAGACTGCCTATCTCCACTTCACATAGCTCTTACTGGAGTTTTATTCTCGCTTGTTCTTTTGGAACAGGCTCTTTTGGCACTTCGTTTTGTCTAATTTGCTGTTTTTTTCCCTACATATCTGGTAGGGTGGTTACACCCTGACTTGGGAGGAGTGGCCTTTTGTAGGAGACATCCTATGTGTACTGACAGTGCACTCCTGTCTGGCCGCCAGAGCTATACGCCCTAGGGGTGCCCCCTATGTGAGCTGCATGCAACCTTCTGTTGTGGCAGGCTGACCACTGCAGAAGTCCGGTAGGTGTGGCTACCTGGTCCAGCCAGTTGCCAGGCCCTGCATTGTGAAGAAGCTGCTGATGATGGTTGGTGGGACCATGTCACAAGCTGAGGAGCCAGTGCTGGCTCTCTCATGGGCAAAGATGAGTTCTGGGAAAGAGGTGGTTGCAGGACCAGGGTTCCTGATTTAGTTTTGGACTGCTGGTGGAGGGGCTGCTTCCTGACATGGCTGGCTGTAGGTTCTGGGGTGTCCAAAAGCTGGTGCTGTTCCACTGCCTGGATTCTTGGGCAACTGGGTAAGTAGTCCAAGAGCTGGTGTTGGCCTGCTGATGGGCGGAGCTGGGACCCAGGGTGTCCCAGGGCTGGTGCCAGCTCATCGGCAGACAAAGATAGGCATCACCCTCTCCCCCAACCAGGTTTTTCAGCTGCAGTGCCCTGGGAGTTCCAAATCTGGTGTCAACCCACTGGTGGATGGTGCTGGATCCTGCATGCTAAGGGGCACAAGGTGTCCCAGAACTGATATTGGCCTGGTGGTGGGCAGAGCCAGGGTGTGAGGGGTCCTGGGGCTGATATCATCCTGTTGTGTATTGGTTAAATTCTGACAGGGCAGGCTGCAGTGATGTGGTGGCCCTGAGGCTGATGTAGGCCTGCCTGCTGGTGGACAGGATTGGGATCCAGAGACTCCCAGGACTGGTGCTGGCCCACCAGTAGGTAAAGCTGGGTTCTGGGGTTTGTGCTGGCCAACTGGTAGACAGAGTTGTGTCCTGGGGTCTCTGGCTACAGGGCCCAAGGGGTCCCAGAGCTAGTGATGGCTCACTGGTGGATGGAGTCATGTCCCAGGATCTTCAATTGAAGGGCCCTGAGTATCCTTGAGCTGGTTTTAGTCCATCGGTGTGTGGGGCTGGTTCCCAATACAATTGGCTCTGGAGTCCTAGGTGTCCTAAAGCTTGTATTGACTTCCTGGTAGGTGGGGCTGGATTCTAGGGAACCTGGTTGAGGGGTCCAAGGTGTCTCAGAGCTGATGCTAGACTGCTGGTGATGGGCTAGGTCCTGCCATGGCAGGCTATGGGGCTGCGGTGGGCTTGGGGCTGGTGTCTGCCCACTGGTGAATAAGGCTGGTTGAGAGGCTACAGCCAGCCCACCAGTGGGCAGAGCCAGAGCCCAAGGGGGTCCTTCCCACTGATGGCTGGCTGCAGGGCCCCAGGGGTCCCAGGGCTACTGGTATGTAGAACTGGGTCCTGGCTGCTCTGGTGGACAGGGCCTGGCGTCAGGATGGCTGACACCAGGGTGGCTCAAGGGGGCTTAAGGCAACCTGCCTATTGATTAGGGAGGCTGTGTTCCTACCCTGTTAGTTCCTTGGCCTGATGCATCCCAGCAGTGGTCCAGAAAGGTTGGTGAGCAGGGCCAGGTCAGACACTAATAACCTAGATGGAGGATTCTAAAGTGGTTCTTGCCAGCACCAGTGTCCATATGGTAGAATGAACTCCCTAAAGCTGCATTAATTTATGTGACTAAAATTTAGAATAATTATATTACCTTCAGAAAATAAATTATGTAACGTGTATATGATTTAATGTTTAAGAAATTCAGAGATTAGTTTAAGAATAAAAAGACACTTAGCTTTTTTGCTCTATAATGGCAACATGCAGAATTAAAATAAAATCAGGTGCTTAGAACAGAATTCTTACCTGTTCGCTTATTTCTGTCCACATAACAGTATTTTAATTCATAGTCTTGTAATAAATCATGAACTTCCTGAAAGAGACAAAACATGAACTCAATGAACACACGAGTGCAGTTGGTGGATAATCCACCTGTATTAGCCTACCACCACTACCATCACCATTCCCCACGTAAAAGTCTTCTGTGGTTCTCTATCCCTCATTTAAATAAAGGCATTCAAGGCCCACCAGACCTGGCACCAACTTACCTCTTCAAATGTATCTCCCAACATACTCCTACATATGCCCACATTCCTGCTCAGATGAACACCTCCTCTCTCAAGAGTATACCATGTACAATCTTCATTCTGAATTTATGTTGACACCTTGAACTTCCATGGGGCAAACAACTACTACAGATCCCAAATTCACCTGGAATCACATGCATCCTTTGAAATCCCAGCTCAAATATTTTTCTATGAAGATTTTTTTTCTAATTCTTTCCCACAGTACATCACCTCTATGCTAACATTGGTCATACTTTATGCCTCTCTTACAGAAATGTTAAACATTTCTATTTGGGTACTACAAACTGAGTTTTTAACGAGTATTACACTTGTAGAGGGCTTCCTTGGTAGCTCAGGAATCTGCCTGCAATGCAGGAGACCCTGGTTCAAATCAAAGGGGACTCAAAGGGGAACTTTGAGTCAGGAAGGTCCCCTGGAGAAGGGATAGGCTCCACACTCCAGTATTCTTGGGTTTCCCGAGTAGCTCAGATGGTAAAGTATCCACCTGCAATGTGAGAGACCTGGGTTCAATCACTGGGTTGAGAAGATCCCCTGGAGGAGGGCATGACAAACCACTTCAGTATTCTTGCCTGGAGAATCCCCCTAGTGGGCTACAGTCCATGGGGTCACAGAGTCAGACACAACTGAGTGACTAAGCACACACATATCTGTAGATGGTAATACCAATATAAAGAATAAATAAACATAAAATAAAACCTAACTTAGAGATCCCTGGAAATGAAGCAATAACCCTCAAGTTATAGTATGCAGCCCAATTTCTTTCCCCTCAGTTCCCCAAGATGTTTAAACTGGTTTTCTGGTTTGTTCAGCTTGTATTACTCGTCCATTCTGAATTCTTAAATTCTGATATCATAACTTCCATCCACCTGGGAAAATACACTATATTTTGTCTATTTCTCTAATCAGATGAAGTTGCTCAGTCGTGTCTGACTCTTTGCGACCCCCTGACCTGTAGCCCACCAGGCTCCTCTGTCCATGGGATTTTCCAGACCAGAATACTGGACTGGGTTGCCATTTCCTTCTCCAGGGGATCTTCCCAACCCAGGGATCGAACCCAGGTCTCCTGCAGGCAGATGCTTTAACCTCTGAGCCACCAGGGAAGCCCAATTTCTCTAATACCTTCTATTAAATTGATACTACTTGAGTACAGGAACTATATTTTATCTGTATATTACCCATATTGCTTTGAATATACTAAGCACTCACATAAACATTAAAGTAAATATAATTTGCCATTCATTTGATATTAGGCCCTGAAAATTTTACTCATAATATACAACAGATATCACTATTACTTTTTAAAGGAATTGAACTATCGCATTACTGGACGTTTGGACCCAGATAGAGAGTGGTACAGCCAACCTGTTCTGTACTACAAACAAATACACTAGACAGACATAAGTGCTAGGGTGTTAAGTCTGTAACCTATCAATAATTAATTCAAGAATAATAATTCTTATTACTGCTATTTTTATACTTAACACTCACTCAGTTTTTACTAGGTACCAGAGCATTGAAGTCACCCTTTTATTAAAAACACAGGAAACCACAGAAGAGAGAAAATTCAAGCAACTTGCCAAAGTCTTACACTTAGTCAATTTCTGAGTGTAGATTCACCAACTGGTTAGGTTCCAGGGAACTGTACTCTTAACCGCTATGCTATACTGACTTATTCCTTCTAGGATTATCTAAAAATAGTACACTGCCACAGATAGTTAAAAGACCAATAGCTCTAGTGCCTTAATAAGGGATCAACTGGAAATGAAAAATAAATAAGAGGGTAGTTTCAAATTGAGAAACACTTTGTCTTTCAACCCAATGCAAGGGGGTGGGGAAACTGACCTAACAGGCATAGTATAAAACAAGCTGGGTGAAAAAAAGACAATCATCTTTTATATAAGAAAGATAAGAAAGGTAAAGTTGATAATTTAGTATTCTTTATTAGTCAATATTTTAAAATATATATACTTACCAATTGTGTAAAATACTGTTTGATGAATTATATGGTAATACGATCAATATATAGTTTATATATAACTATGATAAGTTTTGATCTTGTAAGCATCAACATCTTATTGGACTTAGAAAACAGCATAAGAAACTCACTAAGAAAACGTAACTCTCTCAATAGCATACCCTACACATCTTGCTAACAGGCTCATTGAATACTTTATATAGAAGGTGACACAGTTTTGTTTGAAGGCATCAAGTGTATGCTTTCAGTTGCACAAACTCTAATCTCTCATTTCACTAGTTAACAGCTGTCAAATGCCAAAGAAAACATGATACCGCTCTTCACTTTATCAAGTATCCAAAAACAATGACATGTTATATTACTCATTTAGCTGAGAGAACCACCTGAGAGAGATCTTAAGTTTTCAAGGATGCATTTTTGCAAGTTGAAAATTTTATTTTTAAAGTACCCATATTTCTAAGCACAGCTTTCCCATGTATCAGATGTGGAATACAGACTTCGCCAACTCAGAAAGTTTACAAAACTTCCTGCAAAGAAAAAAAGAATTATTTTTCCCCATGCCCTGGTTGCTCTGACCCAGGAAAAAGTAGGTCACTCCTCAATTTGAGCCTTGGCAAGTTGGCCAAATTAAAAACTTAAAACCTGAAAGAGAGTCCTGAACCATTTGCCAAAATCCGACTATGATACACATCACACAAAACTGAAAGTACTAAGATCACGTCTCCCTCTTCTAATGTAGCTTTAGGATACTTCTATGAATTTACAAACTAACTTTAAGGAATGAAGTTGCACATTTGATGAAGACTCTTTGTCCTCTGACTAGCAATATCTGCTATACATTTCTTACAGTAGGATGAGCTCATTAAAACTGGTAACTGTTAGATAGCTTTAGTAATCTATTTCCAGACCAGACTCACCATCACTCCCTGGAACTGAAAAGTTTTCCACATATGAAGTGTTTTCTGGGAAGAGGTTCAATAACTTTCAGCTCAAAGCAGTCAAACAATAAACCCCCAAAAGTTAAACAACCATTGTTTCAGCTCATCTGGATCTCTTCTTGATTGAAAGCCAGCCTTAGTTTTAAATCTGAATCACATTGTCTTCTAAGCCCTTCATAGACTTTAAATCAGCTATATATATATATATAGAGAGAGAGAGAAAGACTATAAAAACAACTTTTCATATATTAAAACACTCTTCTTTAAAATTTCACTTTTTTTTTGGAATGAAAAAAATATTGGGATGGCCAAAAAGTTCATCTGTGTTTTTCTGTAAGATGGGACCCAAATGAACTTTTTGGTCAACCCAATATTTTTATTTATGTTCTTATAAAATGTAAAATGATTTGATAATACAAAAGGATTATCTGTAACATATAATATGAGGCATTATAATGAAATAAGCACCCAGGAGTTCAACAGCACACTTAACACTGTTCTATCCCACTATGTCTTCCTTCACGGACCCATCCCCCATAGCTAGAGTCCTCACACAGGTCTGTATTCCCTAACAATATATTCTGTTGGTTTGTTTCTGAGCTTTAATAAAAATGGTATTATGCTATTTTAATCTTCTGTGCCTTGTGTTTTATACTCAATATTATGTTTTTAAAATTCACTCACGATCCACATGGCTACTGCGCATTTATTCACTACTGAATATTCTGTGACTATTTATACTATGGAATATTTATTCCATTCTGTGACTTCAGTATGATTTACTGATCCACTTTTCTATCAATGAATACTTGATTTGTTTCCAGGCTGCTGTTGTTTTGCTACTTTTACATATATATATTTACAATTACTATCACCTTCTTGTAAACTTTACATATCTCCTGGTGTTCATGGGCAAAAATTTCTGAAGGCATGAACGTCCAATATATACATCTTTATAAGAAAGTGCCAACTTCTCTATCAGAATGACTATTACAGTTTACATTCCCATCAATATATGAGAGTCCTTACAATGCTTGGTCTTAGAAGATACTTAAATTTTGTCAATTTAGTGGATATAAAGTCATACTTCCTTGTGCTCTTGATTTGCACTCCCTTGATTAATAAGGCAGGGCATTGTGATGGTTAGTTTTATATGTGAACTTGGCTAAAGAATCTAGTTATTAAACTCAATAATCTAGGTGTTGCTGTAAAGGTATTTTATAGATATGGTTAATATCTACAATCAGCTTACTCTAAAGTGAAGGAGATCCCCTTTAATAATATGGGTGGGCCCCATCTAATCAACTGAAGACCTGAAGAGAAAAAAGGGTATTCTGAAGAAGAAATCCTGCCTTAAGATTGTAGCATCAGGGCTCCCAAGGTGGACCAGAGGTTAAGAATCCATCTTCCAACCCAGGGGCTATAGGTTCTATCCTTGGTTAGGGAACTAAGACTGCACAGGCCATGGTGCAATTAAGCTCATGTGCTGCAACTACTGAGCCCACACACTCTAGATCCTGGGCCAAATTAGACAGAAGCCCATACACCACAAGGAAGATCCAATGCAGCCAAATAAATAAGACTGTAGCATCAACACCTGCCTGAGTTTCTAACCTGTTGGTATGCCTCACCGGATTTTAGATTAGGCCGCCCCCTCAATCAACCAATCAACTTCTCTATGTATGTCAGATCAGTTCAGTTGCTCAGTCAGGTCCAACTCTGCGTCACCATGGACTGCAGCACCCCAGGCTTCCCTGTTCATCACCAACTACCAGAGCTTGCTCAAACTCATGTCCATCAAGTTGGTGATGCCATCCAACCATTTTATTCTCTGTCATCCTCTTCTCCTCCTGCCTTCAATCTTTCCCAGCATCAGAGTCTTTTTCAATGAGTCAATTCTTCACATCAGCAGGCCAAAGTATTGGAGTTTCAGTTTCAGTATCAGTCCTTCCAATGAATACTCAGGACTGATTTTCTTTAGGATGGACTGGTTGGATCTCCTTGCAGTCCAAGGGACTCTCAAGAGTCTTCTCCAACACCACAGTTCAAAAGCATCAATTCTTAGGTACTCAGCTTTCTTCAACTTTCACATCCACACATGACTACTGGAAAAACCGCAGCTTTGACTAGACAGACCTCTGTCCACAAAGTAATGTCTCTGCTTTTAAATATGTTGTCTAGGTTGGTCATAGCTTTTCTTCCAAGGAGCAAGCGTCTTTTAATTTCATGGCTGCAGTCACCATCTGCAGTGATTTTGGAGCCCAAGAAAATAAAGTCTCTCACTGTTTCCATTATTTCCCCATCTATTTGCCATGAAGTGATGGGACCAGATGCCATGATCTTAGTTTTTTGAATGCTGAGTTTTAAGCCAACTTTTTCACTCTCCTCTTTCACTTTCATCAAGAGGCTTTTTAGTTCTTCACTTTCTGCCATAAGGGTGGTGTCATCTGCATATCTGAGGTTATTGATATTTCTCTGGGCAATCTTGATTCCAACTTGTGCTTCATCCAGCCCAGCATTTTGTATGATGTACTCTGCATATAAATTAAATAAGCAGGGTGACAATATTCAGCTTTGACTTATTCCTTTCCCAATTTGGAACCAGTATTTTGTTCCATGTCCAGTTCTAACTGTTGCTTCTTGATCTGCATATAGGTTTCTCAGGAGGCAGGTAAGGTGGTCTGGTATTCCCATCTCTTGAAGAATTTTCCACAGTTTGTTGTGATCCACACAGTCCAAGGCTTCAGCATAGTCAATAAAGCAAAAGTAGATGTTTTTCTGGAACTCTCTTGCTTTTTCGATGATCCAACGGATGTTGGCAATTTGATCTCTGGTTCCTCTGCCTTTTCTAAATCCTTGAACATCTGGCAATTTGATCTCTGGTTCCTTTGCCTTTTCTAAATCCTTGAACATCTGGAAGTTCATGGTTCATGTACTGTTGAAGCCTGGCTTGGAGAATTTTGAGCATTACTTTGCCAGCATGTGAGATGAGTAAAATTGTGCAGTAGTTTTAACATTCTTTGGCATTGTCTTTCTTGGGGATTGGAATGAAAACACCTTTTCTAGTCCTGTGGCCACTGCTGAGCTTTCCAAATTTGCTGGCATACTACATTTTGCTGGCATATTTGCTCATGTATGTATATAAATACAAATTAATATAAATATTATATATAATTTACTGTTTCCCAAAAGTTGTAAAATGCTTTATTCACTTAGTTTTTAGTCCGTTAGAGTTAGCTACATTATTTCAGCCGTAAAGTGATTCTGGTATTGCCGTTAATCTCATAGGGAAATTTTTAAATATTTTACCATTGAATATGATTGTTTTTGGTTTCTGGAGATATTCTTTAAGTTTGGGAATCTTCTATTCCTATTTGCTATGAGTTTTTATTATGAATGGATATTAAATGTTATCAGTAGTTTTTTCTACATCTATTGCAATGACTTAAATCCTATCTTCATGCCAGGGGTCACCAAATTTTTATTTCCACCTCAGATGTCTCTCCGAGGAGCCACACCTATGTATGCCATTGCTTGCTTAGAACTACCTTTGAATGTTCAGTTCAGTCACTCAGTCGTGTCCGACTCTTCGCGACCCCATGAACTGCAGCATGCCAGGCCTCCCTGTCCATCACCAACTCCCGGAGTTCACTCAGACTCACGTCCATCGAGTCAGTGATGCCATCCAGCCATCTCATCCTCTGTCATCCCCTTCTCCTCCTGACCCCAATCCCTCCCAGCATCAGAGTCTTTTCCAATGAGTCAACTATTCTCATGATGTGGCCAAAGTACTGGAGTTTCAGCTTCAGCATCATTCCCTGCAAAGAAATGCCAGGGCTGATCTCCTTCAGAATGGACTGGTTGGATCTCCTTGCAGTCCAAGGGACTCTCAAGAGTCTTCTCCAACACCACAGTTCAAAAGCATCAATTCTTCGGTGCTCAGCTTTATTCACAGTCCAACTCTCACATCCATACATGACCACAGGAAAAACCATAGCCTTGACTAGACAGACCTTTGCTGGCAAAGTGATATCTCTGCTTTTGAATATGCTATCTAGGTTGGTCATAACTTTCCTTCCAAGAAGTAAACGTCTTTTAATTTCATGGCTGCAGTCACCATCTGCAGTGATTTTGGAGCCCAAGAAAATAAAGTCTGACACTGTTTCCACTGTTTCCCCATCTATTTCCCATGAAGTGAAGGGACCGGATGCCATGATCTTCATTTTCTGAATGTTGAGTTTTAAGCCAACTTTTTCACTCTCCTCTTTAACTTTCATCAAGAGGCTTTTTAGTTCCTCTTCACTTTCTGCCATAAGGGTGGTGTCATCTGCATATCTGAGGTTATTGATATTTCTCCCGGCAATCTTGATTCCAGCTTGTGTTTCTTCCAGTCCAGCGTTTCTCATGATGTACTCTGCATAGAAGTTAAATAAGCAGGGTGACAATATACAGCCTTGACGGACTCCTTTTCCTATTTGGAACCAGTCTGTTGTTCCATGTCCAGTTCTAACTGTTGCTTCCTGACCTGCATACAAATTTCTCAAGAGGCAGGTCAGGTGGTCTGGTATTCCCATCTCTTTCAGAATTCTCCAAAGTTTATTGTGATCCACACAGTCAAAGGCTTTGCCATAGTCAATAAAGCAGAACTAGATGTTTTTCTGGAACTCTCTTGCTTTTTCCATGATCCAGCAGATGTTGGCAATTTGATCTCTGGTTCCTCTGCCTTTTCTAAAACCAGCTTGAACATCAGGAAGTTCACGGTCCTTTGAATGTTACACACCCGATAATACTTTTTTTTGGCCCAACACAAGGCCATATACGTTTCATGATATTGGGTGAGTAAACTGTGAAAGAAAATGAAGTTGCTCAGTTGTGTCTGACTCTTTGCGACCCCATGGACTGTAGCCTACCAGGCTCTTCCGTCCATGGGATTTTCCAGGCAAGAATACTGGAGTGGATTGCCATTTCCTTCTCCAGGAGATCTTCCTGACCCAGGGATTGAACCCAGGTCTCCAGTACTGTAGGCAGACGCTTTACTGTCTAAGCCACCAGGAAAGTCACCTTGACTGAGTAAATGTGGTGTCAATTTAACTCAGCTAAATTTTTAACAGCTTTCAATGCAGCTGTTTTGCTGGAAAGTTCATTTGAATACCAAGTTTTTGCCAGAGGAACATTTTGACATGGCCTAAAAAGATTAGTAAACTTTCAATTTTTTATTAGCAGTATAATAATAATAATAATTTACTGAATATTTACTTTATCCCAGGCTTTTTACTGAAATAATCTTGTTTAACCATAACAACCCCTTGGTCTGGATTTTTAAGTTGGATATTATTATGGAGTTTATAGCCAAGGTTACTAAGGCCTAGAGAAGGAACTTGTACAGACAATATATAATCAATCTGGGATTCAAACACAATTTGACATACTTTAGACCAAACACACTGAATTATTCTAAATCTTAAGTATCAGTGATACAAAAATAAAATCTATGAACTGTTCATTTCCATCACATTTCTAACGCTTACTATATCACTAACCTCCTAACCTTAGAGCAGAGATCAGGGTTAAGAACAACGTTTGGGAGATAAAAGCAACAATTTTACTTTTTGACAGCTAGATGTCTGAATGGAGAAGGCGATGGCACCCCACTCTGGTACTCTTGCCTGGAAAATCCCATGGATGGAGGAAGGCTGCAGTCCATGGGGTCGCTAGGAGTCGGACATGACTGAGCGACTTCACTTTCACTTTTCACTTTCATGCATTGGAGAAGGAAATGGCAGCCCACTCCAGTGTTCTTGCCTGGAGAATCCCAGGGACAGGGGAGCCTGGTGGGCTGCCGTCTATGGGGTCGCACAGAGTCGGACACGACTGAAGCGACTTAGCAGCAGCAGACGTCTGAATGCATCACTCTCTTGTTTTTAAATATTTCAATAGACTCTCATTTTCTTTAAAATAAAATTCAAATTCTCTTAAATAGCTTTCAATCATCTGGTCCTGCTTCATGTGTTAGCCTTAAATTGAATCACTACCCTTCTCAAACTCTGCGTATTGCTATGGATATTCCTCACCCCTCTCTTTAGCTCCTTTCCCCTAGTTTATTTCTCTCCCCCTGGGTTTCAACTTTAATGAATTTCTCTAAGAAGCCTTTCTGACTCTCTCAAGTGTGGAGTAGATATCCTCCTTCTGTGCCCCCACAGCATTTTTTACTTTTCCCATCACAACACTCATAGCACCCATCATCTGTATTTTAACTGCTTATATACCTGAATCTTCCTTAGATTGCAGGCTTAGTAAATAGCAAATACCATGCATCTGACCTTGTTCGTAAAAAGGTCTCCAACGTCTAGCAAAAAGCAGACTTTGAATATTTAAATGCATATTTGTTTCTACATATCATCTTGATCAACTCCAATACAGCATTCTTTTCTGAGATTATTTTACAATCTAAACATAAACCAATATATTGAAAGTGCTCAAAAATTACTCTTTACACTAACCTAATACATAGCTCACTTCTTTAAAAGAAAATATTTGATCCACCTCCTAAAGCAATGAAAATAAAAACAAAAATAAACAAAAGGGACCTAATTAAACTTAAAAGCTCTTGCACAGCAAAGGAAATCATGAACAAGATGAAAAGACAACCCTCAGGATGAGAGAAAATATTTGCAAATGAAGCAACAAAGGACTAGTCTCCAAAAGACACAAACACCCCATGCAGCTCAGTATCAGAAAAACAACCCAGTCAAAAACAGGCAGAAGACCTCAACTGACACCTCTCCAAAGAAGACACATAGATGAAAAGCTGCTCAACATCACTAATTATCAGGGACATGTAAATCAAAACTACAATGAGGTTATCAATTCACACCAGTCAGAACGGCTATTAGCAAAAAATCCACGAACAATAAGTGCTGGAGAGGATGTGGAGAAAAGGGAACCCTCTTACACTGCCAGTGGGAATGTAAGCTGATATAGCCACTGTGGAGAACAGTTTGGAGGTTCCTTGAAAAGCTTAACACAGCACTACCGTATGACCCAGCAATCCCACTACTGGGCATATACCCTGAGAAAATCATAATTCAAAAGGACACATGCACCCCGATGTTCACTGCTGCACTAGTCACAACAGGCAGGACAAGGAATCAACCTAAATGTCCAATGACAGATGAATAGATAAATAAGGTGTGGTACATATATACAACGGAATATTGAGTGTGTGTTAGTCGCTCAGTTGTGTCCAACTCTGCAACCCCATGGACTGTAGTACCCCAGGCATCTCTGACCATGGAATTTTCCAGGCAAGAATACTGGAGTGGGTTGCCATTCCCTTCACCAGGGGATCTTCCCAACCCAGGGATCAAATCCAGGTCTCCTGTATTGCAGATTCTTTACTGTCTGAGTCATTACTCAGTCACTAAAAGGAACAAAATAGGGTCATTTGTAGAGACATGGATGAGCCTACAGTCTGTCATATAGAGTGAAGTCAGAAAAACAAATACTGTGTATTAATGCATATGTGTGGAATATAGAAAAATGGTACAGATGAACCTATTTCCAAGCCAGGAATAGAGACCCAGATATATGGACATAAGGGAAAGAGTGGGGGTGGGACGAATTGGGAGATTGAGATTGACATATATATACTACCACCTAGTTGGAAGCTGCTATAAAGCTCAGAAAGTTCAGTTAGATGCACCTGAGGCAGCGGCTGGGTGGGGGGCACTGGAAGGGAAGTCCAAGAGGGGATATAGGTATGCATATGGCTGATTTACATGATCGTGCAACAAAAACTAACACAACATTGTAAAGCAGTTGTATTCCATTTAAAAAAAGTTCTGAGCAAAAAGAAAAAATAAAGTGCTCAAAAAATTACTCTCTTTACACTAATCTAATACATAACTTACTTCTTTAAAAGAAAATATTAACATACCTCAAATTAATTAATATTATATGTCTAGCAATAAGAGGCAGAGAAGGCAATGGCACCCCACTCCAGTACTCTTGCCTGGAAAATCCCATGGACGGAGGAGCCTGGTAGGCTGCAGTCCATGGGGTCGCTAGGAGTCGGACACAACTGAGTGACTTCATGTTCACTTTTCACTTTCATGCACTGGAGAAGGAAATGGCAACCCACTCCAGTATTCTTGCCTTGAGAATCCCAGGGTTGGGGGAGCCTGGTGGGCTGCCATCTATGGGGTCGCACAGAGTTGGACACGACTGTAGCGACTTAGCAGCAGCAGCAGCAGCAGCAATAAGAGGTTCTCCATGAGCAGTTCTTGCTTACAGACATCCCCAATAGATAGATTTAGATAACCAAAGAAAATGTAGATAGATTTGTTAAATCTAATAGATTTAGATAACCAAAGAAAATTTCTTTATTTTCCCAAATAAAAGCCAGACAGAAATTACAATCTCCTCTTCTCTGACACAAGTGTTTTTCTTTTCAAACATCACCTGGATGTATGACTAATTATCAAAAATTAAATTGTTTAAAAATAACCCCCATTTGTTATCTCTCAGTACTGTAGGTCAAAAGTTCTGGCAAGCTCAAATGAATTCTCAGGGTCTCTCAAGGCCAAAATCAAGGTCTTAGGCAGGCTGAGCTCTTATCTGGAAGCTCTAAGGAAGAATGCACTTCCACTCATGAAGTCAGTTAGCAGAATTCAGTTTCTTGCAGTTGTTGAACTGAAGTCCCCATTTTCTTGCTGGTTGTCAGTTGGGGACCACACTCAGCATCTAGAGACGGCTCTAAAATCCTTGTATGTGGACCCCTCCATCTTCAAACCCAGCAACAGTGCATCAAATCCTTCCTGTGCTTCAAATCATCTGACTTCTCCCTCTGCTAACAGCTGGAGAAAATTTTGCTTTCAAAGGACTAGTATAGTCAGATATGTCTCACCTGGATAATCTCCCTTTTGATAATCCCAAATCAACTGAGTAATAACCTTAATTAGATCTGCAAAAATTCTCTTCTGTCATGTATGTAACAATCACACATGTGACACCTTAGTAGGCAAAGCTCAAGAATATACGAGCATATGTATTATGTACATAGTCACAGTTTCATGGATTAGAAATCTTGGGGGGCTATTTCTAAATTCTGCCCACAACAATCACTAACAATAGATACCACTGTACCCTTGGGCCTCCCTGGTGGCTCAGTGGTAGGGAACCTGCCTGCCAATGCAGGAGAAGCATGTTCAATCCCTGGGTCAGGGAGATCCCCTGGAGATGGAAATGGCTACCCACTCCAGTAATTTTGCCTGGGAAATCTCACGGACAGAGGAGACTGGTGGGTTACAGTCCATGGGGTCACAAAAGAGTCCGACATGACTTAACGACTAAACAACAACTGTCCCTTAAACATACTTACACAAAACATCTTATTTAATACCTCAGGTTTCAGAGCTCAAGCAAGGTGAGAAGGAGACTTGCCCAGAAGGGAAACCCAGCTCAGAGTGTCAAGAACTCAAGCAAGGTGAGAAGGCCTTCTGGCCAGTGGAACAGCCCAGTGCAGGAAGAAGGAGCTTAAATTGGATGAGGCGGGCATCTGCATGGGAGAGGAGACAGTTTCCTCACAGTGGTGATGGGAGATTACTTACTCACAGGAGAATTGTTCAAATAAGTAAATATATTAAGGACCATGAACATCAGGTTTCTCCTTGTCAGAAAAAGAAGGAACAAATATGGATTGGGAGAGAGCTAGCGAGAAATCCATTATGTTAGACTGCAATCTAATACATCAGTGTGAACTCATTACTCTCGATAAAGGTGGAAATGTATGTGTGTACATAATACATGCTGGTGCTGCTCCTAAGTTGCTTCAGTTGTGTCTGACTCTGTGCGACCCCATAGACGGCAGCCCACCAGGCTCCCCTGTCCCTGGGATTCTCCAGGCAAAAACACTGGAGTGGGTTGCCATTTCCTTCTCCAATGCATGAAAGTGAAAAGTGAAAGTGAGTCGCTCAGTCGTGTCCGACTCTTCACGACCCCATGGACTGCAGCCTACCAGGCTCCTCCATCCATGGGATTTTCCAGGCAAGAGTACTGGAGTGGGTTGCCATCGCCTTCTCTGACATAATACATATGCTAGTATATTCTTGAGCTTTGCCTACTAAGAGCAATTGACAGCAGTGACATCTCAAAGGCAATGAGTACATCTAGCTCCCAGATCCTGGCTTCTTAACATCATTTCCCCTAAAAAAAACTAGGCTTTGTAATGGTCATTGAGACTGTCACCACAAAATATCACAGGCAACAGAAACTTACCTTCCTCACAATTCTGAAAGCTAGAACTCCAAGATCAAAGTTCTACTTGGTTTGGCTTCTGCTGAGATCTTCTCCCTGGCGTGTACATGGTCACCTCCTCACTATGTCCTCCCATAGCCTCTCCTTGGTGATTGCACTCATTGGGGTAGGGCTGGGGGCGAGGCACACAGCAGAAAGAGAGCTTTCTGGTGTCTTTTCTTCAATGACAATTATCCTATCAGACCAAAGCCCCACCTTTATGACTTCCTTTAAATTTATTTACTTCCACAAAGACCCCAGCCATACTGGCACTTACGGCTTCAACACATAAATTTGGGGGAACACAACCCTAATGAAATGGATGATTCAAGGGCGAAAGCAGTGGTCCCAAATCTTTTTGGCACCAGGGACCGGTTTCGTGGAAGACAATTTTTCCACAGAGCAGGCAGGGGGTGGGGATGGTTTGGGGATGATTACAGCACATTAAATTTATTGTGGTCCTATAAGCATCCAGTACCGCCACTGATCTAACAGGAGGCGGAGCTCCGGTGGTAATGGAAGCGATCCGGAGCAGCTGCAAACACAGGTAAAGCTTCCCTTGCTCGTGCACCACTCACCTCCTGCCGTGCGGCCCGGTTTCTAACAGGCCACAGAGCAGTACCAGGCCACAGAGCAGTACCAGCCCACAGCCTTGGGGTCTGAGATCCCTGGGCTAAAGCACAGAAAGTAACAAGCTACATCACCTTACTGTGTCAAAAACAAAGGAACTGCTCAGTGAACGACAGGGACATGTCAAAAGCATATCAGACCAAAAGACAAGATATAGAAGCAACCTAAGCATCCATGAAAAGATAAAAGGGTAAAAAAGATACTGTATATGTACACACGATGGAATATTAGCTTAAAATAATGATTAATAATTAGTTTAAAATAATGTTAAAAATAATGAAATTTTGCCATTTGCTACAACATACTTGGACCTGGAAGGTATTATGCTTAGTGAAAATTAGACAGAGAAAGATAAATACTATGTTATCACTTACATGTGGAATTCAAAAAATAAAACAAAGAAAGAAATGAATATAACAAAACAGAAACAGATTTACTGATATAGAGAACATCCTAGTGGTTACCAAGGGGGAGAGAGATGGGGAAAGGCTGCAAGAGACAGGGGTAGGGGAGGAAGAGGTACAAAGCAGCATGTATTAAATAAGCAAGATATAAGGATGTAATATATGACACAGGGAATATAGCTAGAATATAGCTAATATTTCATCACTTTAAATGCAGTATAATCTATAAAAATACTGAATCACTCTGTTGTACACTTGAAATTAATATAACATTGCAAATCAACTATAAAAAAAAAAAAAAAAAAGGACCCGTTCCTTAACTGTGAGAACCGAACTAGTGACTTGTTTCCAAAGAACAGTGAACAGGAAAAAAAAAAAGAGAATCTTTACAAAGAAGTGATGTAGCAGACATAATTTTAAACAAGTGATCAAGGTTAACATCACCAGTAGAAGTCATGCTGATGACATGTACCCCATCAAACAACGTGATCAGAAGTGGACTTCACCTCTGTGGAATTCTTCCCCAAATTCCATAACCCTGATCTCCCATAATAAAATGATTATACAAACCCAAGGTGAAGGGCGTTCTAAAAAATTTCTGACCAAATTATCAAGTCATGAGAAACAAAGAAAAGACTAAGAAACAGGTGTATAATGGAGACTAAGGAGATGTGATACCTGAATGTGGTACCCTGGATTGTAACCTGCAACAGGAAAAGGACATAAGTGAAAAAACAAATGAAATCCAAGCAAGTCTATAGTTCAGTTAATAATAATGTACCAATGTTACTTCCTTAGTCTTGACTAGTTTACCTTGATTACAAGATTTGACATTAGGGAAATTGGGTAGAGAATATATGGGAACTCCATGTACTACCTTTGTAACTCTTTCTGTAAATCAAAAATTATTGCAAAATAAAAAGTTTATTTAAAAAAGGAAATAGGAGCCAGCTTAAAGAAGTTCCCACTATCCAAATGTAAAACAATTAAGGCATAAAACTAAGTAATGATAGTAATGGAGCATAACTCACTGAACAACATAGGAAACCAAGAGTTTACTTTTGATATAAAGTAATAAATTAATATATTGAACACTAGAAAGGGAATACAGGCATACCTCAGAGATACTGTAGGTTTGGTTCCAGATCACTCAATAAAGTGAATATCCAAAGTGAGACACATTTCTTTTTGGCCTTCCAAAAAAAAGTGCATATGAAAGTTATGTTTACACTATACTGCCATATATTAAGTGTGCAGTAGCACTGTCTTTAAAAAGCACATAATTTAAAAATACTTAACTGGGGAAAATTCTGAAAGAGATGGGAATAGCAGACCACCTGACCTGCCTCTTGAGAAACCTGCTTCCTGCAGGTCAGGAAGCAACAGTTAGAACTGGACATGGAACAACAGACTGGTTCCAAATAGGAAAAGGAGTACGTCAAGGCTGTATATTGTCACCCTGCTTATTTAACTTATATGCAGAGTACATCATGAGAACACTAGGCTGGAGGAAGCACAAGCTGGAATCAAGATTGCAGGGAGAAATATCAATAACCTCAGATATGCAGATGACACCACCCTTATGGCAGAAAGTGAAGAACTAAAGAGCCTCTTGATGAAAGTGAAAGTGGAGAGTGAAAAAGTTGGCTTAAAGCTCAACATTCAGAAAACTAAGATCATGGCATCTGGTCCCATCTCTTCATGGCAAATAGATGGGGAAACAGTGGCTGACTTCATTATTTTGGGCTCCAAAATCACTGCAGATGATGATTGCAGCCATGAAATTAAAAGATGCTTACTCCTTGGAAGGAAAGTTATGACCAACCTAGACAGCATATTAAAAGGCAGAGACATCACTTTGCCAACAAAGGTCTGTCTAGTCAAAGCTATGGTTTTTCCAGTAGTCATGTATGGATGTGAAAGTTGGACTATAAAGAAAGCTGAGTGCCAAGAATTGATGCTTTTGAACTGTGGTGTTGGAGAAGACTCTTGAGAGTCCCTTGGATTGCAAGGAGATCCAACCAGTCTATCCTAAAGCAGATCACTCCTGGGTGTTCATTGGAAGGACTCATGCTGAAGCTGAAACTCCAATACTTTGGCCTCATTAGAAAAGACCCTGATGCTGGGAAAGATTACGGGCGGGAGGAGAAGGGGACGACAGAGGATGAGATGGTTGGATGGCATCACCGACTAAATGGACATGAGTTTGGGTAGACTCCGGGAGTTGGTGATGGATAGGGAGGCCTGGAATGCTGCGGTTCATGGGGTCGCAAAGAGTTGGACACGACTGAGCGACTGAACTGAACTTGCTAAAAAATTGCTATCATCTGAGCCTTTAGCACATCATACTCTTTTTGCAGTAGTACCAAAGATCACTGATCACAGATCATCATCACAAATGTAACAATGAAAAAGTTGGAAGTACTACAAAAATTGCCAAAATATGTTACAGAGACACGAAGTGAGCAAATACTGTTGGGAAAATGGTGCTGAGAGACTTGCTTGATAAACTTTCAATTTGTAAAGAAAATGTAGTATCTGTGAAGTGTTAATAAAGCAAAGTACACTAAGATGAGGTATGCCAGTTTTAATTGAGTTTTAATTGAAGTATGTCATCTCAAAATCCTTATTAATTACAATTAGAATTACAAATCTGCTTGTAGAAGCCCAGCAGATACCACTTTTTAAAAAGTCAGAGGGATCAAGATAACTTTACCAACAATGGGAAAATTCTACAACATGTACCACCCTGTGATGTTCCTGCCAAGGCTACATAACATGAATCTAATTATGCAGAACTAATCTAATTATTGATGCTTTTGAACTGTGGTGTTGGAGAAGACTCTTGAGAGTCCCTTGGACTGCAAGGAGATCCAACCAGTCCATCCTAAAGGAGATCAGTCCTGGGTGTTCATTGGAAGGACTGATGTTGAAGCTGAAACTCCAATACTTTGGCCACCTCATGCGAAGAATTGACTCATTGGAAAAGACCCTGATGCTGGGAGGGATTGGGGGCAGGAGGAGAAGGGGACGGCAGAGGATGAGATGGCTGGATGGTATCACTGACTCGATGGACATGAGTTTGGGTAAACTCCAGGAGCTGATGATGGACAAGGAGGCCTGGCATGCTGCAGTCCACGGAGTCGCAAAGAGTCAGACACGACTGAGTGACTGAACTGGACTTTTTTAAATGTTGAGTTTTAAGCCAACTTTTTCATGGTAGTTTCACAAAGTTTCACGGTAACAATGTGTTTATGCTGGAGAAAGTCCATATTTGTAAGAAATACACAATAAAAGTCCTCAGGTTGATAGAAAGTAGGTCAGTACTCTCTCAAACAGTTCAGGAAAAATAAGTTCTTTGTACTTACAACTTCTCTGTAAGTTTGTGATTATTTCAAAATTTAAAACTTCCCAGATTCACATGTTCTTGTTTATTGCTGTTACATCTATTCTAGATCAGGATGCAAAAAACTAACAAGATATAAAGTCAGAGAGATGGAGACTAATCAGAAATCAAAAGCAAGCAGCTGAACTTGAGGGTAATAGAAGATTCAAAGTTCAGGAAATAAAGGCAAACTGAGAACTATAAGCAGATAATCTCTATAGTGGGTTAAGGAAAGATATAAAAACTGGCTAGGGCAAAGGAAGTGAGGTGGGGCTGGGTGAAAGGTGATGACAGGAAAGAGGCAAAGAATATATGTGCAAATACAGGCTCAAACAGATGCAACTCTAATGCTATTTTGGTAACAAAAGTTTAACAGAAAGCTTCAAACTCATAAGGCATATGTACAAGCATAGGAATGAAGGAAATCTAAAGATAATGATGGTAAATAAGCTCAAAATTAAGCATAAAATGCCTAGAAAACAAATTTAGGGACACACAATAAGTTAGGACTCAGAAATCTAACAAAGAAGAAATTTATCAGAGCAACAGTTACTGTGAGTAGCCTTGATATGTTTTTAGAAAAGAAACCTTTGCATCCACACATGTTAAGTGGGAAATAATACATTATAGTATCTTAGACTCTAAGAAAAATAATTCTGAACATTTACTCTGTGCCAGGCATACTATGTAAAATGTTAGTAATACTGCATAAGCAGAGAACAACACTGACATCAAACATAAGTGACATAGGTGACTTTCTTAAAAAGAAAATTAAGAAGCCTGATTTATTTCCTGCCCAGAAGGAGGACCGTGCCACCTATGCATAAATGTGGCCCACAGAAGTTTCTGCTGAAAACTCTTCTCAAGAAGCAGCTTTGGACCTGTTCAAGTGGTCCACACTCAGGTGAAGTCCCAAAAACATGATCAAAACTATAACAGTGTGGGAAGGTGTTCCTCAATCTAGGTATAAAATCTCCCAGAATGAGATCAGAGGTAAATTGCAAGAGATCCATAGCACCTTTAACTTACATGCAGATTTCTATGTGCCTATGAACATTAGAGGGGATTCCCTAATAGCTCAGTTGGTAAAGAATCCGCCTGCAATGCAGGAGACCCTGGTTTGATTCCTGGGTTGGGAAGATCTACAGGAGAAGGGATAGGCTACCCACTCCAGTATTCTTGGGTTTCCCTTGTGGCTCAGTTGGTAAAGAATCTGCCTGTAATGTGGGAGACCCTGGTTCAATCCCTGCGTAGGGAAAATCCCCTGGAGAAGGGAAAGGCTACCCACTCCAGTATTCTGGCCTGGAGAATTCCATGGACTGTATAAGTCCATGGTGTCGCAAAGACCCCGACATGACTGAGGGACCTGCACATGGTCATTAGAACTTTTCCGGAGAGAGGGTTTACAGCTTTCAACCTATTCACAAGCCATAAACAGTTGACTGATAGAATAATTATATGTGAATGGAGTTCACTGCCAAAAAAGCTAACGCAATCTTACAACGCAAAATGTGTTCATCTTACAAACTAATCCTGAAAGCCTGCCATGTGCCAGACACATTAACAGAAGCATAGCATTTTAGAACAAAGAGGTGGGCAGTCTCCTTCTGTTTTAAACTTCCCTTGGAACAATGTGTCAGCTTCTAGGTTAAACACTGGTGACACCAAGGTAAATATTACATAACCCCTGTCCTTTGAAACACTTAGGATACAGTGTATGTATGGGGATTACAATCATAACACAGTGTGGCTTAAAAATATAAACTTTGGAATCAAAAAGACATTAGCTTTTCTCCACTCTACCAATAAGCTGAATGACTGCACGGACTGCTTGACATTAATTTTGCACCTCTGTTTCCCTATCAATAAAATGAGAATTGAAAAATTCTGATCTTACAGCCTTGGAAAAAGGATTAAACATAATGCAAAAGCAGCACAGTGCCTAGCAACAGTTGTTTAGTTGCTAAGTCCTGTCCAACTCTTTTGCAACCCCATGGACTGTAGTCCTCCAGTTTCCTCTGTCCACGGGATTGTCCAGGCAAGAATACTGGAGTGGGTTGCCATTTCTTCTCCAGGGGACCTTACCAATCCAGGGACTGAATCCACATCTCCAGCACTGGCAGTCGAATTCTTTACCACTGCGCCACCACAGCAGGCCTCCAATAAACAAAGGTTATTATCATTATTATAGAAATTCAGAGAAAAGAGACTTTGCTCCAGCTGAGGGATGATAAGGAGATTTCAACTAGACTCATATTCAACTCTGAGTGCCACATTTTAAGAGATCCAACAACAAAATGATAGTGGTGTGTGTTTAGAGAAAAATAAACAAGACGGTGAGGCAACTCAGACTCATGTTCTAAATGGAGTGGTTTGAAGGAAGCAAGGTTATAAGTTAAAAAAGAGAATATCATAATTTCTCCATGCTACCAGAGGAGAAAAGTTGGATCAAGAAATCAAAATTTCAGGGAAATAGATTTTATATATTTAATATAAATAAGACATTTATAACAACAAAAGCTGTCTGAAGATGGAGCAGGATATCTTACAAAGAAGTGATTTCTTTGACACTAAATGTGTTAAAAATGTGCTAGAATCCATGTGTTTAGGACCCTGCAAATTGTATTCATGCAATGCAGGAGACCCGAGTTCAATCCTTGGGTCAGGAAGATCTCTTGGAGGAGGGCATGGCAACCCACTCCAGTATTCTTGCCAGGAGAATTCCATGGACAGAAGAGTCTGGTGGGCTACAGTTTATGGCGTTGCGAAGACAAGACTGAGCAACTAACACACTATTCAACAAAAGGGTTAGGTAAAATGTCTTCTGACATCCTTTCCACTAAGGTTTCATGTTTTTTAAATTAAAATTCTGTATTATTTAGGATACTATTGGTTGTAATAAGATCCACTTGGAAAAAGAAACATTATGACAAACCTAGATAGCATATTGAAAAGCGGAGACATCACTTTGCCAACAAATTGTCAACAAAGGTCCAAATAGTCAAAGCTATGCTTTTTCCAGTAGTCATATATGGATGTGAGAGTTGGACCATAAAGAAGGCTGAACACCAAAGAAATGATGCTTTCCAACTGTGGTGCTGGAGAAGACTTTCAAGAGTCCCTTAGACAGCAAGGAGATGAAACCAGTCAATCCTAAAGGAAATCAATTGTGAATATTCTTTGGAAGGACTGATACTGAAGCCCCAATACTTTGGTCACCTGATGCGAATAGCTGACTCATTGAAAAAGACCCTGATATGCTGGGAAAGACTGAGGCCAGGAGGAGAAGGGAAGTTAGAGTCTTAAATAACTAAGAAATTCAAAGGTAGGTCAAGTTTTAGACACAGTTTGACCAGGGTTCTAGCTCAGCTTCTCTACTCTTTTTCCTTCCTTCTTTCTTTCTCTTCAGGTCAATTCTCCTTTGGATGTCTGCTTTGTCCTCATAATGTCAGCTGAATCAGAGCAATGAGTCTCTGCATTCATATTGCATGCAAAGAAAGAATTACTTACCTTAACAACCAGAGTCCTAAGCTTCTTTATTATACGAGGCTGAAATAATCACCATGGCCAAGGGACTCCCCTGTGCTGACTGGCATAGGTCCAGGTTATTGCCCACCCTTTAAACACTTACAATGGCAAAAGCGAAGAATTCCATTCATTGGTTATGTCACTTGCACAGATGGGGACAGAGAGCAAACCCAGTCAAATCACATCTCTAAATAAGGGAGGGGTAGGTCCTCAGAGAAAGATCTGGGCGCTATTAGGGAAAACAAGAAGAAAAAAGGAGACTGAGAAGGTAGGCAACAGCATCAGGGTCTGAGCAAGAAACAGATGGCACACTCAAAACCTAAGTAGCTGGAGAGAATTTTTGAAAGAGACTATCTTTAAAAATTCACAGAAAGCCCATGGTTAGCAAGTCAGTCCACTACAACCCCCAGGCCTAATTAGGCAAGGGGAGTGACTACAACCACCCAGGTAGCCTAGTTGAATAAAAGTGAAAGTCGCTCAGTTGTGTCTGACTCCTTGTGACCCCATGGACTATACAAGTCCATGGAATTCTCCAGGCCAGAATACTGGAGTGGGTTGCCATTCGCTTCTCCAGGGGATCTTCCCAACCCAGGGACTGAACCCAGGTCTCCCGCATTGCAGGCGTATTCTTCACCAGCTGAGCCACCTCTGGTTGCATGTAGAGACCCATTGGAAAGAAACTGTGACCTTTGAAAGAGGAACCAACCAAGCCCCAGGTAATCTGGAAGATAGGGAACTGGGTGAATAAACGCCTCACTCTTTCTCTCCTCCACCCTTTGATCTCCCACTAGAGGTTTGGCCAAATGCAATCAGAAACCAGAGAATGAGAGAGCCCTGTTAGTGCAACCCACAGCAGTCAGCCTCCAAGGACACAAAGCAGGTGATAAGGGTGGAGAAAGGTCTGGAGAAACAAGTGGAAGATATTCGGTATAGCAACCAAGGATGGTCTTCTGCAGATAATCATGAGCCAAAATTGATAATACACACACACATGTTCTAAGTCGTCTGATCTTCCCACTTCTCATTCAGTAACCCTCACTGAACACTATCCCCTGTGAGTAAGGCAACTGCTTCTTAGGCAAACGAAGTAAAAACACACCCAGGATTTCTAATAAGCAATTATAGATCTTTAAATTTATAGATGATCTGGTTTTCTGTATTTATATTATAATATTCTTTCATTAGCCTGTTCTAGCTGGGCTAAGCACAAAGCTTTTTGCCCACAGATGAGACATGAGCCCTGGAGACCCTTAAGGGTTACTGGCTGTAATATAGGGACAGTAAGTGCAAATAGAAGAATCAAGAGACAAAACTCAGGGGGTTAGTAAACCTCTTAGCAGCAACAGCCTTTGATTGGAGTTGATCTCATTTAATGCTGCCCTGATCTTCTGAATCTTATTTATTTAAAGAACAGTTCCCTTAAATGCAGCCCCTTCTTGAGCATCTCACATAAGACACAGGTGCGCCCATCAATGACTGAAAACTGGAAGTCTCTGCTCCAGCACAAAGCTAACCAGATATTATTGTACTATTTAGAGTAATCTTACACTTTAGAAGCATCATAGCTTAAATAAATGTTAAAATGCTAACCAGCAAAGCTAAATACCACCTACTATATCCCTTCTATGGGAAAACACATTGCAAGTCCAAAAATACCTTATAAGCATAACTCATTCATTAATTAGGGAATGGTCTATAAACCACCTGAAACTTCTCTAGATTGCTCCTTAACACTCAGCATTGTGATGCTAACCACAAAGTACTCCTCTTCTCAAATGTGTTTTTAGAGCAAGAATAAGCATTGCTGAAACACTTTTTAAGAATTTCTGCCAAGACTAGAAGTTCACTGAGCCAGTGGTGTCCCAGAAATGTAGAAATATATTCTTTTAGCAGCTTTCAGTCCTTGTTACACTGGGACACAGGAAACACATAGAACCCCACAATGTAGTCAATTGTGATTACACTAAAAAAAGAAAACGCGATAGGTAACTTTTAAGTAGTAGAAACCACTATACTAAGAAAAGTAACTTTTGAATTAAGTAAAATGACATCCTCAGTAAGAAAAAGAATGATATCATAATGTAAAAACATCCTGCTATTGTCAGGAAAAAGTGATGAATTAACAGCCCCAGCTTAAAGCGAGGCAATAATTATTGAATATATTGTTAGAGAAAACAAATAAGGTATATTTTTAAATCCCACAGTTAAAGAACACAAAGTATGTGAGAAAACTCTATTGGTTTCTAACATTAAAAAAAAAAGTGGGAATAAATAGCATTTAAGGAGAAAATCAACCAGAGTTTCCTACATTTGGTGGTTTGTTATTCTAAAAAAGTGCTATGCTTTCAAATGGGCCTCCATGAATTAACCATCAAGCTTCTCAATTGACTACCATAATAGAGCACTTTGAAATCAAAGTTCAGTTCAGTTGCTCGGCTGTTTCTGACTCTTTGTGACCTCCTGGAATGCAGCACACCAGGTTTTCCTGTCTATCACGAACTCCTGGAGTTTGCTCAAACTCATGTCTATGGAGTCGGTGATGCCATCCAATCATCCCATCCTCTGTCGTCCCCTTCTCCTCCTGCCTTCAATCTTTCCCAGCATCAGGGTCTTTTCCAATGAGTCAGTTCTTCACATCAGGTGGCCAAAGTATTGGAGTTTCAGCTTCAGCATCAGTTCTTCCAATGAATATTCAGGACTGATTTCCTTTAGGATTGACTGATTGGATCTCCTTGCAGTCCAAGGGACTCTCAAGGGTCTTCTCCAACACCACAGTTCAAAAGCATCAATTCTCTAGCGCTCAGCTTTCTTTATGGTCCAACTCTCACATCCATACATGACTACTGGAAAAACCATAGCTTTGACTAGACGGACTTTTGTTGACAAAGTGATGTCTCTGCTTTTTAATATGCTGTCTAGGTTGATCATAGCTTTTCTTTCAAGAAGCAAATGTCTTTTAATTTCATGGCTGCAGTCACCACCTGCAGTGGTGACTTGGAGCCCAAGAAAATAAAGTCTCTCACTGTTTCCATTTTTCCCCCATCTATTTGCCATGAAATGAAAGTTACTAATATCCAAAGTGAGACAACAGAGTGTTTTTTCTATTTACCAATCCTGGCTATTAGCCCAAGTACTTCACATTTTCTAATTACACAGTGTCTTTCAGATTTTAAAATAAATACAACAAAGACAAAATACATGCATACGATATGTAAGAAAGAAACCTGAGTGAACTCAAACAATATAGGAAATAAATACCACTGTTTCTCCATTTTGAAACCCTAGTAACAATGCTACTGAAACAGAATCAGGTTAATCATAAAATATACACAATTTATAGAAATACAATTTAAAAATCCACGTATTAGGGCACTACCTTAACTAATCAAAATTCTAAAGTCAGAGTTGCAAAAGACTATTCACACATATAGACACACACATATACACAATGGCTACAGTGAATAAGAACCAGTGTTCACAGCATCGTTATTATTCATTATAAATAATGATAGTAATTATTGTAAATATTAGTCATAATAAATCAATCACTACAATTACATTCCAAAACACATACATTCAAAGACATAACTATAAATATCATTATCACAGTGGGATGGAGTACTCAGGGATTGAGGTAGCTTTAAAAAATTAGAGTTGAATCCAGGGCAGGACCAATAAAAAAATGAGACTAGAAGTGTAGGCAGGGGCCAAGTCACAAAAAGCTAGAGCCTTACATTTCTATCCTAGTATGTCATGCTTCTCAAGTGATGTCTGAGTACTCCATGGTAATACCAGAGTGTGGAAAATCACAGGATAAAGACAGTGGATCTTCCTTCAGTGTCAAGTTTATGAAAAAAAGATCTGGAGGGAAGTTAACTGAATTTAAGTCATTGTTTTTATATTAAATCCAACTTTACTAGAACATAAAATCAATGTGAATTTTTCAGACAGGACATGAAGCTTCAAAGGAATTTCACTCTTGCAGTAGGCTAATTCAGGTTCACTGTTCCTTACAATCTGAAGAAGAGAGACAAATAAGGGAGAATTGAAGGAAAGTTTGAGAATCAGTGTTGGGAATGCGAATGGGGAGCCAAAGATTTGTTGTTGTTTTAATAGGAGAGTGACATGGTCAGATTTGTGCTTTGGGTCGCTCTCTCAGGGAAGTGGAACAGGATGGGCTAAAATATAGAAGATAGCACAGTAATGAGAGTAGGCAACAAACAGAAAAGTTGTAAATTTGTGCAAGAAATGAAAAGGATATGAACCAGAGTTGAAGCTATGAGAACACAGAGGGCTGGGAGGACTCCAGAAAGCATATGATGGTCACCAGGCAGCACCTGACTGATGGTGGTAACTATTCTTTTGAGAACTCATTAGTTCTCAAGGTGTTCCTTTTTTTAGAGCAAGTATTTCTACTACTGTAAGGTATTTGATATTTGTACCTTTAAAAGCTCGAACTTAAAAATAACATTGTATGTCTTCTAATCATAGGAAGAGTATAGCTGTGGGATGGTATTGTAAATCTCTTATACCAAAAATTAAACAAAACATGAGTAAGATTTAAGAAACTATGTTTAATTAAGAAAATGTCCACGTTTTCAAAATGTTAAGAAGAAATCATTGGGCTCCTACTGATCAATCACCAACACAGAGTTTCTAGAAACATGACTATACAGTTTGAGAACTCGAGTTAGGAATGACTTTGATCCTTAATGTGATATTACCAAATAAATGAATGAATCAACATAGCTTCTCCTAGAAAAGAACAAGAATTTGGGTATTTAAAATATCTCATTACTTAGAAAATGGACAAAAAGTAGTCTTTTAACTTTTTTTTAACCATGTTAGTCACTTTATAAGGAATAAATAGGAGTTTATCTAGGTGATACTGGCTAAACAATACAAAATAAAATTAAACTTAATCCTTCACTAGTAAAGTTGACAGTAAAATGCAGCCACTAGGTAAAATCAGAATTAGAATGGTTATGGGAAATAAAACATAAAATATTTACAGAACATATTCATGGAAATATTCCAACTTGAGAAGTAGATCAAGTACATGTTAATTTTATTGGACTAGTAAAAATAGCAATTCTTCACTTTAAATATTCTGAAGAAAAGTGTCTTTTAATTGCTTTTAAAAATTAGCATATTTGGCCTACTCTACTTATTTATGTAACACAGACCATTGATAGTTATGACCGTGATCAGAAAACCTAGGAACAGTACAAGTACTGAAGACAATAGAAAAAAGAAAAAAACACTACTCGAGCAAATGTTATCTGTAATCTAACACTGACCTGTTTAAATTTTAAACTGCACTATCAGAAATACTTAAAATATTTCATTATAGAAATGATCATACAAAAAATAAAGACTAGGACAAGTCTGGAAACCAGTATTCCAGGTGCTAATAATGGTTTGTTTTGTTGCTTACAGATGAAACTCTTCAGTTCTCAAAAAACCTGGCATAAAAATTTAACTTAACATAAAAATTTAAGATACTTTACTTGTCAGTAAAAGATTCATCTACATATACAGATCTTATACCAGTTTCATTTGATAATTTATGCTAACTACCTTATCGTTGTTGGGTCACTAAGTCAAGCCCAGTTCTTTGCGATTCCATGAACTGCAGCACGCCAGGGTTCCCTGTCCCTCACTTTCTCCCAGAGTTTGCTCAAATTCCATCTATCTTACAGAAAATCCTAAAATTGAGATTATACATAAATTCATAACAGAGGGAGACTATCTCAAAAATATAAATCAGTGTAATTTTCATAAAACCTCTCTCCATCACTAACAAGTAATTAACTATTCCTTTTATTGGACTCTTTGATATATTTTTTCCAAGTCTCTTAAGACAGGAGATGAGAAAGATACCAACAACAAAGAAAAAATAGAAATGTCTAAAATTTATGGTTCAAATATTTTTAGAATTAATGCAAAGAAATGTGATAGCAAAAATAGCTGACATTCTACAAAGGAAATCAAGACACTCCTCTCTCTTCTAGATTACCTACACATAAAACTATTCCTTCAATTTTTTTTTTTTTTAATGCCATCTGCCTTTTCCAGGCCTCCCTCTTTCTGAGCTCACTTGCTGTCCTCTCTTTGCGTGGGCAAGGGAAAGTTGCTTCAATGAAATCAGTCCATTGCAGTTGTCCTTACAGTATTACAAAACATTACCCGCTTGAGGGGAAGTGGACAATAATGGAAGGAGTTGAAAGAGGGATGAGATGTACAAATACTGACAGAGACTTTTTTACATTGCTTTTTTGAAACAAAATGCCCCTTCATGCATATGGGTTACAAGGTTACATGCTCACATTTATTGTGAATGGCTATGTAAGATCTAATTACAAAGCAGCGAGGCACTGGTCTCATTATTTAACGGATCTAATGGAAGAACCGCTGCAATTATCAATAGGCAGCACCCTCCTCCCGCCCCACCACACACACGGAATACCATGCATCCCAGTATAGGAGGGAGCTACACTAATTGCCTCAAATCTGCAACCACCAGGACAGCCCACCCTCCCCAACCCCACAAAATATAGAAATTCTAGCTAAATGTTAAATATACGTGAACATCTAGACAATTAAGAAACCCTGAACAGTCAAAAGAAATTCGGGGTTTTTTTGGTTTAAAAAAAAATGCATGCACACATGAAAAGATAGTATTTCACGTTAACGGTGTTATCTTTAAATATCAAACATACCGGTGATTTCTATCCCACTCCCACCCTGCGTTGCGCTTCTTTGTGTTTTCTAGTTTTCTTACAATGAGCAAACGAGGATGTTAATTTGGCAATCCAGGAGGCGGGGGCGGGGTGGGGGGTGGTGATGGTAAAGTCAATTAGATGTAGAACTTAAAGCAACAGTTAATTTGGTTCAAAGACACAGAGAAACCTATCTCGAAGCCTTCTCGGAGTCAGTAAGACGGCAGCAAGGCTCCCCAGAGCGCTGCGATAACCTCTATAACCAGGGTCTTAGCAGACTGAGGGGACAGAGTTGTTTCATACAAACTCGGGCAAGTGCTCCAAACAGCAGCAAAACTCACTCCTCGCTCTCCCGTGACCCCGCCCCCATGGCACACCCAGGTCCCGAGGACTCTGCGGGACCCTGCGCCCGTTCAACTTGCTCCCAAAGCCTTGGTTTCCGCCCCCTCCCAACCCAAACTGTGCTCCGCAGCCCACCGCCACTCTCCTTCATCTACTCCCCCAAACCCTTCCCGAGACACACGATCCTGGAACCCGCCGGACTTAAGAGACAGCGCTCCGGGTTCCCGTGACCTTGGACAAGCCCCTTCGCCTCTCCGAGCCTCAGTTTCTTAACGTGCCTCCCTAGAGGGGCGACCGCGGGCTCAGAAACCGGGGGGGGGCTCTGCAAAAGCCACGGACGGTGCTCGTAACTCTGCACGACCCCTCCTCCCCCGGACCGCTCGCAGACGCTGGGCACCAGCCTGGACACCTAAGGGGCAGCTCTGTTCTGCAGCTGCTGCGCCGGAGCCCCCGGGGACGCGTCGCCTCGCAGCCCGTCCCCGTACCTGGCAGCTGCTGTCCTGGGGCAGGTTCTTCACCAGGATTTTTCTGCGGTTGCTAAGCTCCCGGCGCATCCGCTGCAGCCGCGCGGCGACCTCCTCCGGGTGCAGCGCCGCGGGTACGGGGCCCCGGGCGTCGCCGCGCGCCTCGGAGAAGGGGCTCGGCCCGCGCGGCCCCGACCCCGGCGCCGCCGCGCCCCCTTCGCCGCCGCCGTCTCCCGCCGCCGCCATCTTCCCGGGCGCCCCGCGGCTGCGGGCTCCTCGGAGGCTCGAGGGGAAGGGAGAGAGCGAGCGGGAGGAGGCCGCAGAGCGGGCCCAGCCGCGGGGAGGGAGGGAGAAGGGGGACGGAGGCGGCGCCGCCGCCAACAACCGGCGGGCGGGAAGAGGAAACCTGAGCGCCGAGGAGGAGCCCAGAACCACCTCGCGGGGACCTCCCCTCGGGCCGCGGGCCCCGGAGCACTGGAGCGCCCGCCCCTCCCGCGAGGGCCTCGGCGCCGCCCCGCGGACACCTGTGCTGGCGCGGGCTGGCGCGCTCCCCTCCTCGTAAAGCCCTAGGGAACTCCCAGGTTTGGACACTAGGTATGCGGCCCTTTGGCACCGGCTTCCCCGGGGACACTCGAGCCCCAAACGCCTGTCCCCGCGCGGCCTTCCCACGTGACACCGTAACTGTCCCCGAGCTCCCCTCGAAACTCCCGCGCTGGGATAGCTCCGGGGCTCACGACGCGCCTTCAGCCCCTGCAAACCCGGGGAGGCCCCCCCTCACCCCGCACGGTGACCCTTCCGCCGTCCTCAACGTGTACACATTTGGCAAAGAAATTAAGAATTCTCAGTGAAAAATAAAATGTGAGGTTTTCTAGGGAGTACAAAGAAACATGTTCCGGAGGCAATTTTTTATATTTGGAAAAACCTGATCGCAAAGTATTTTCCTGGCTGTATCTATGAGAAAGCGTGTGCCCAAGCTTGACCCGTCCCTCCGTTTCTTTTGTACATTTCCTAAAACGTAAAACCTGGATGGTTGCATATGCAGTGCATAAAGGGGTGCCGAAACAAGGACAAATGGAGACGATCTATGGCAGAGGGCTGGAGAAAACGCTACTTGGAACATTATTTTAATTGAAACTTGGAGGGAGAGTAACATTTTAGAACTAAGTCAAAGTGATGTTATCACATCAAACAACTGGGGAGCCTTTGACTGGCACCAGCCCAAATAACTGTGAGCAAAGAGAAACGTGCATCTTTTCATGGCATACAAATACACTCTCAAACAACACCAAAGCCTGTTTAATAACATTAATGTTATTGCGTTGGGGTGAAATATTTTCAGTAAATGTCACCAAAAAGTGAAAACAAAAAAGGTTTTTAAAAAATATTCTATGTGTTCAGTACTTGTGTCCCCACAATCGTCTAAGTACAAATGTTTCATTTCCACTTCACAATTCAATTAGGTAAGTTTTATTTTCCTCACTTTACACGTGAAGAAACAGGCAGGTTGCTTAATTCTAAAGCCCAACGCTCTTAATAACATAAAAAGACTCACCTGTCATATCTCCATCACAAAATTGCTAACATTCCTGCCAACAAATACTTGTATCATTAAAATGATTCTGCACTACACTCATGTTCTTAGTAGCACTATTGTCAATAGCCAAAGGGTAGAAGCCACCTAAAAGGTCTACTAATGAATACATTATAGCATATGTGCACTGCTGCTGCTGCTGCTGCTAAGTCGCTTCCGTCGTGTCCGACTCTGTGAGACCCCACAGACGGCAGCCCACCAGGCTCCCCCATCCCTGGGATTCTCCAGGCAAGAATACTGGAGCGGGTTGTCATTTCCTTCTCCAGCATATGTGCACAATGGAATATTACTCAGCTGTATTTAAAAAACCAAGTACTGCTACAAGGTGGGTAAACATCAAAAACATTGTGCTTAATGAAAGAAACCAGACAAGAAGGGTCACGTTACATAATTACATTTATATGAAGTATTCTGATAAGTAGATCCATAGAGACAGAACTGGAGCTGGTAGTTACCAGGGGTTGAGGGAACAGGGAATGGGAAGCAACTGCTTAATGGATATAGGTTTCCTTTTGGGGTGATGAAAATGTTTTGGATTTGGACAGAGGCAGCAGTTGTCCAATATTGTGAAAGTACTAAGTAAACACTGAATCAGTTCAGTTCAGTCGCTCAGTCATGTCCAACTCTTTGCGACCCCATGAATCGCAGCACGCCAGGCCTCCCTGTCCATCACCATCTCCCAGAGTTCACTCAGACTCACGTCCATCAAGTCAGTAATGCCATCCAGCCATCTCATCCTCTGTCGTCCCCTTCTCCTCCTGCCCCCAATCCCTCCTAGCATCAGAGTCTTTTCCAATGAGTCAGCTCTTCACATGACGTGGCCAAAGTACTGGAGTTTCAGCTTTGGCATCATTCCTTCCAAAGGAATCCCAGGGCTGATCTCCTTCAGAATGGACTGGTTGGATCTCCTTGCAGTCCAAGGGACTCTCAAAAGTCTTCTCCAACACCACAGTTCAAAAGCATCAATTCTTCGGCGCTCAGCCTTCTTCACAGTCCAACTCTCACATCCATACATGACCACAGGAAAAACCATAGCCTTGACTAGATGAACCTTTGTTGGCAAAGTAACGTCTCTGCTTTTGAATATGCTATCTAGGTTGGTCATAACTTTCCTTCCAAGGAGTAAGCGTCTTTTAATTTCATGGCTGCAGTCACCATCTGCAGTGATTTTGGAGCCCAGAAAAATAAAGTCTGACACTATTTCCACTGTTTCCCCATCTATTTCCCATGAAGTGACGGGACCAGATGCCATGATCTTAGTTTTCTGAATGTTGAGCTTTAAGTCAACTTTTTCACTCTCCTCTTTAACTTTCATCAAGAGGCTTTTTAGTTCCTCTTCACTTTCTGCCATAAGGGTGGTGTCATCTGCATATCTGAGGTTATTGATATTTCACCCTGCAATCTTGATTCCAGCTTGTGCTTCTTCCAGTCCAGCGTTTCTCATGATGTACTCTGCATATAAGTTAAATAAACAGGGTGACAATATACAGCCTTGACGGACTCCTTTTCCTATTTGGAACCAGTCTGTTGTTCCATGTCCAGTTCTAACTGTTGCTTCCTCACCTGCATACAGATTTCCCAAGAGGCAGGTCAGGTGGTCTGGTATTCCCATCTCTTTCAGAATTTTCCACAGTGTATTGTGATCTACACAGTCAAAGGCTTTGGCATAGTCAATAAAGCAGAACTAGATGTTTTTCTGGAACTCTCTTGCTTTTTCCATGATCCAGCAGATGTTGGCAATTTGATCTCTGGTTCCTCTGCCTTTTCTAAAACCAGCTTGAACATCAGGAAGTTCATGGTTCACGTATTGCTGAAGCCTGGCTTGGAGAATTTTGAGCATTACTTTACTAGCATGTGAGATGAGTGCAATTGTGCGGTAGTTTGAGCATTCTTTGGCATTGCCCTTCTTTGGGATCAGAATGAAAACTGACCTTTTCCAGTCCTGTGGCCACTGCTGAGTTTTCCAAATTCGCTGGCATATTGAGTGCAGCACTTTCACAGCATCATCTTTCAGGATTTGAAATAGCTCAACTGGAATTCCATCACCTTCACTAGCTTTGTTCATAGTGATGCTTTCTAAGGCCCACTTGACTTCACATTCCAGGATGTCTGGCTCTAGGTCAGTAATCACACCATCATGATTATCTGGGTCGTGAAGATCTTTTTTGTACAGTTCTTCTGTGTATTCTTGCCACCTCTTCTTAATATCTTCTGCTTCTGTTAGGTCCATACCATTTCTGGCCTTTATCGAGCTCATCTTTGCAAGAAATATTCCCTTGGTATCTCTAATTTTCTTGAAGAGATCTCTAGTCTTTCCCATTCTGTTGTTTTCCTCTATTTCTTTGCATTGATCGCTGAGGAAGGCTTTCTTATCTCTTCGTGCTATTCTTTTGGAACTCTGCATTCAAATGGGTATATCTTTCCTTTTCTCCTTTGCTTTTCTCTTCTCTACTTTTCACAGCTATTTGTAAGCCTTCCCCAGACAGCCATTTTGCTTTTTTGCATTTCTTTTCCATGGGGATGGTCTTGATCCCTGTCTCCTGTACAATGTCACGAACCTCATTCCATAGTTCATCAGGCACTCTATCTATCAGATCTAGGCCCTTAAATCTATTTTTCACTTCCACTGTATAATCATCAGGGATTTGGTTTAGGTCATACCTGAATGGTCTAGTGGTTTTCCCTACTTTCTTCAATTTAAGTCTGAATTTGGTAATAAGGAGTTCATGATCTAAGCCACAGTCAGCTCCCAGTCTTGTTTTTGCTGACTGTATAGAGCTTCTTCATTTTTGGCTGCAAAGAACATAATCAATCTGATTTTGGTGTTGATCATCTGGTGATGTTCATGTGTAGACATCTTTATCTACTGTACACCACACTGAGATTAATATCCTGTGTCCATATTTGCAGATCTGTGATTTTTCCATAAAGAACTAGAAGCAGTATATCTTCATTAATAAAATTAGGATATATGAAGATTTTTGATATGTATTTCCAACTACCTTTCTCAGTTTTCCCCACATCACAAACACTGTATGAGAGTGCTCATTTTCCTGCTTGCATCCATGATAATTTGATATCAAAATAATGTCTCATTTTGGTTTTAAATTTTATTGCTTGTGGGATCTTAGTTCCCCAACCAGGGATTGTTGAACCCAGGTCCTTGGCAGTGAGAGCGAGAAGTCCTAACCACTGGACTCCAGGGAATTTCTAAATTTTATTTCTTTGATTAAAAGTTATGAGTTGTAAGCTCCAATCAAGTGCTGTTCCAAAGAGCTGAGAGACTTTAAGATGTATATCCTTTAAAGTGAGCAAGAAACATGAATAGGCTTAGCATTCACTCGGACCTTGAGTCAGTCATTAAGTTTGAGAACATATATTTATCTAAATGAGTACCGTTTTCTTGACAAACATTTAAAAATGTCTCTTCTGTACTAGGCAATATATACAAAGGCATTAAGAATACAGAAATAATAAAAGTTTCTATATGATAAGGACTCAAGAAAAAAATTATACAAGAATTAAATATGATAAATATGCAGGAAGAAACATCAGGAGCTGCCCTGGAAAATAGTGATCTGGGTCTAATTTTAGTTTTTTGCCTTGGCTGAAAATATTTTTCTAAATGCTTTTTTGGTATTGACTTCAGAATTTATGACAAATCCTCGTGCACAATTTCTGTAGTAGTGAATGTTCATCCCTTTGAGATGGGTTTTATTTTTTGAACTAATAATATGTTTTCTGAAGCCAAGTCTGGTGAATGAATCAGGTGTTGATTATGCTTTTGGGATTTTAATTATATAATTGGGTTTTTTTGTCCTGAGTGATACATAATTCAATGTTATCAAGTTATTAAACCAATTTTATAAAGTGGCTACATGGAATTGATCCCACTTCTTGAACAATATTACTGTGTCCTATACAGTGATGACTTTAAAACCTTTTTTACTCAAACCACTGGGAAACATGTATACCACAGAGGGAAATATATTCCACACTGGGAAATATAGGGCTTCCCTCATAATTCAGTTAGTAAAGAATCTGCCTGCAACGTAGGAGACCCCGGTTTGATTCCTGGGTCGGGAAGATCTGCTGTAGAAGGGATAGGCTTCCCACTCCAATAGGCTTGGGCTTCCCTTGTGGCTCAGCTGGTAAGGAATCCAGCCACATATGTGGGAAACCTGGGTTCAATCCCTGGGTTGGGAAGAGCCCCTGGAGACGGGATACCCATTCCAGTATTTTGGCCTGTAGAATTCCACAGACTGTAAAGTCCATAGGGTTGCAAAGAGTTGGACATGACTGAATGACTTTCACTTTCACTGGGAAAAGTATTTTACTTTACAAACCAGTAAACACACATACATACAACTGAAACAGATTTCACAGAACAATATACCCTTCCATGGAGCAGCATACTCTAGTATTTTTTATTGTATTCTATTCCACTTTTTAAAAATTGCTGGGAGGAGGGTGACATGCTAAATTGATTTCATGTGCCACTAATGAGTCCTAACTCATTGTTAAACAGTGGTCCAGGTTTCAAATTAACTATCTTCATTACTTTGGCTCAACTGTTTTCCAGGAATTCAGGGAAATAATATAATCTGTTGATTTTAAAATGTTTAACTGAATTGATTGTTACTGTCACATAAAAGAAATGGATGGAAATTGCAAAGACTTGGAAATGCTGCTATGCGTCCCAAGTGTTCCTCTCATTCCAGGTTTTAGCCTGACTCTTTAAATAGCAGCTTCTGTGATAAACTTAAGGAACACTCTAATCTGAACCTGCAGTGAAGTACAATTATAAAGCTGCAACATATTTACCAATACCCACAGGTATTTACCAATGCCCACAGGTAATTATCATGAGCTGTATAATTACCTTGTTTTTAACACAGGAGCCGTGTGCTCACTTTTGCCTTTATTTTAAAAATTATTGGTGGCTATTTTTAAAGCACTGCAATTGAGCAAAATGTTGGAAAGGTTTAATACATTTCAGTTAATAATGATAATAATACAGCCCCTGGTATCCAAACAAAATCTTAAGCTTATATGACAATGTGATGAAAACAAATATGTGAAAACTGTAAGAACAATACACTTTTAGCGACCGTTTATTTATTCAGTGATATATATTGAGGGCCTACAATGTATCAGATACTCTACAGCACAGCAGATTTGATTGACTTTTATTCAAAACAAGGCCTTTTCCCTGGGGAAAGTCATTGAAATTCAGAATTTGTAAATTCAGCATGAAAAAGACTATGAATATGATACTCTTAACAACATAGACTGCTACTGCTAAGTCAGTTCAGTCGTGTCCGACTCTGTGCAACCCCATAGACGGCAGCCCACCAGGGTCCCCCGTCCCTGGGATTCTCCAGGCAAGAACACTGGAGTGGGTTGACATTTCCTTCTCCAATGCATGGAAGTGAAAAGTGAAAGGGAAATCGCTCAGTCATGTCCGACCCTCAGTGACCTCATGAACTGCAGCCTTCCAGGCTCCTCCATCCATGGGATCTTCCAGGCAAGAGTACTGGAGTGGGGTGCCATTGACTTCTCCGAATGGAGATGACTGATTTTGATGTAGGGGAAAGTATCTTGAGGGGCTATGAAGAACAGGTAACAGTCTTCTAGATGATAAGGGGCAAGTACTGAAACAGGGAACAGAGGGAGACCAAAAAGCATCAGAGGGACTGGCATGCCCATGGAACAGTAAGTCTGGTGCCAATAAAAGATGTGCTACTTTGGGGAGAGTAGCAGGAAATATATGAGAAAGGTAACAGATGTCATTCCATTTTAAGAAGTTGATTTCATTTTAAGTCACTGCTTAAGTATGGCATGAAAGGCAATCCCATAGAGAAAAGGAATATCAGAGTCTCCTAGGCAGAGAAATTAGATGATCAGATCAGACTTAGCTTTTGCAAAAACAATTCTGACAACAATGGAGAGGCATCATGTCAGGGAGATCAACTGGAAGCCTTCTGAGACAGTGAAAGCATTCGAAGGACTTATATGGAGAAGAATAATAAAAATAACAAGTGGATTAAACTTTCACGTAGGTCTTAAGTGTATAGAGCTTTACATGGGTTACCTAAGCTTTCTTTTTTCTTTGTAAACTCTATAATCAACTCATGACATAGTTAGCACACACTTATTAACCAATGAGGAATGGAAGGCAGAGAGGGTAACCTGTCCAAAGTCACACAGTAGGCAGGGGCCCCAGGATTCCAATGCAGATCCATCTACTTGGAGCCCAGGTATGTATACTCATGTAACTGTAGCTGGAAGAGGGGCTGCACTTATAAGATTTTTCTGAGAGAAACACAGTGGAATAAAGTAGAAGCAGAATCCAGCAGTGGACAGAGTAGGATCTGGAGTTAAAATATCTGAATTCAATTCTCTGCAACTGGAGTGAGTTATTTAAAGCACGAGAAAGTGAAAAAAAAAAAGTGAAAGTGTTAGTCACTCAGTTGTGTCTGACTCTTTGCTACCTCAGGGACTGTTGTCTGCCAGGCTCCTCTGTCCGTGGGATTTTTCAGGCAAGAATACTGGAGTGGGTTGCATTCCCTTCTCCAGGGGATCTTCCCGACCCATGGATTGAACCCAGGTCTCCTGCATTGCAGGATAATTCTTTATGATCTGAGCCACGAGGGAGGCCCCCATGGAGCATGAGTAAATACTTCAAATATGCCAAGCCTCAGATTCTTCATCTCTGAAATAGATAATAAGAGCCCCCATAAGGCTATTATTAAGGGCCATTATGAGGATTAGATGAGGTAATATATATAAAGGGCTTAGTAGGGTGCTTAGCTCAAGGTCTGTATAAAAAGGCATTCATAATAATAAAAATAATTATTAATTTTTTAAAAAAATCTTGGTGTCTCATTGAATGTCATCAAAGAGAAAGAAGTTTAAGAATAGCATGATTTCTAATATGAGAGATTAGATGGGGGCAGGGGGTGATGCTGCAGCTGAAAGAGGGAACAGTTTAGGAAGTAAAGATAAACTCAATCTAGATATCTGAGCTTCAAATACTGCAGGACATATAGATAAAAATACCCAGTCGACCGACTATAACTTGTAACAGACCTAGGTAGTTTAAAAATAAGGTTGGATGAGGTCACTGAGGCTGAGTGTGTAGATTGAAAGGGAAGTCCAAGAAATAGTCCAAGAAAGAAGACAGTATTTAAAGGCCACAAGGAAAATAAGTGGAAGGTCTTGTACTTGGTAGTCCTGTTAGTCTCTGCTTATACTACTTATGTGTCCAGGCCAAGAAAAGAAAGCCAGGTGAAAGTGAAAAAGGTATCAGGCAAAAATAGTTGGATTGCATTAGGTAGAGCTCCTTGTATTCCTCTCTGTAGTTACTTTAGGCCGCTCTCTAGCTCCTGATCCATTCTCTAGCACCAGTTCTCCTTTACAGCTTCTTCACATCCTCTTCTTGGCTCCTGTGTCTTCACAGGATTGATCTTTTTTTTTTTTTTTTAACTTCTTTCTTGGCTTACAAGCTGAACCCACTCACCACTCACTGTCTTCTGCTATTGACCTTACATTCCATGACACACCAGCCATAAAAGAAACCCCATATAAGAAAGAAAAAAAAAAAATATTGAACTAGAAAGAAAGGCTTCAGAGAAGCCAAGAAATCAAAACGTTTCAAAATGGAGAATGGTTTTACTATGTTAAAATTCTTGTGAACACTTCAAATAAAGTTTTTTTTCTTATTAAAAAAAAAAAGAAAAAAAACGAAATGGAGAATGGTCAACATGTCAAGACAGCAGAGAGGACAGAGAATTAGGACTGAAAAGGAGGTAACTGGATTTGGCATTTGGGAAGCTCCTGGTGTCTCTAAATGACAGCAACTTCAAGAAACTGGTAGAGACAAGAGACAAGTCTATGAAAAAGAATTGGTGAGATAAACTTTATGCCCTCTACTTTCCCCCATGAAGCAGAAAGGAGATCACCTTCTGACAGTGAGGAGATTTTAGTGGAAAGTTAAAATTCGTGGTCTACATAGGTGATTTATATATATTTAATTCTTACAACCACCATTTAGAGTGGGTATTGTTATCCCTGTGTCATACATTAGACAACTGATATAGTGAATTTAAGTCATACGGCTGATGTGAGACAAATTTAGAGCTCAACCCAGGTCTGTATCCTAATTCTATGGCTTTTCTTACTGCATTTAGATTTAGAGTAGCCTCTGAATGGAATGTGAAAGTGTTGTGATAGTAATAATAGTGGTAGTATTATAAATACTATTACTCACATATAAGTACATAATAGTGGTAATAATGACTAAAATGAATCAGATGATGGTAGTGCAAATGATACCACAGAAATTAATGTTTTTACACCAAATTTAACTGCAAGTCATAGCCTCATGTCTAACTTTATGACATAAGAACACAGTCCCTTAGTTTGGTTGCTAAGTCATGTCCAGCTCTGTGACTCCATGGACTGTAGCTTGCCAGGCTCCTCTGCCCATGGGATTTCCCAGAATACTGGAGTGTGTTGCCATTTCCTTCTCTAGGGGAATCTTTCTGACCCAGGGATCAAACCCACATTCCGGCTTGGCAGGTGGATTTTTTACCATTGAGCCACCCTAAATGTTAAACACAATTTAACACCAGTTAAATGATGTTAGTTAGTACAAGTTATTTTTCTTAGTTTTAATGTAGCCACAACATAGCATTTATGAACTTTCTTTCTGTTTTTTCTAAACATATCTTTAAAATATTTACAAACTTGCTATAATTTAGGTTTATTTTTATTTCTAAAGTTACAAAAGATATTTTGAAAATTGTTAGTATGTAAACTACAAACATTTCCCTTGAACCTTGAATTGTATTGAATAATACAAAAAGAATTGTACTCTTTGCCATTGAAGTCGACTCCTTTGTCACCCTGCTTGCTGAATTAATGGAAGCCTCAGGAAGTAGTATACTTTTAATCGAATACGTAATTTTAAAAAATGGTTGCTATAAAATTATAGAAAAAGCCATAGAACAGGGAGCATGATATTTGATAGATAATAAAGTATAACCCTGGAGAAGGCAATGGCACCCCACTCCAGTACTCTTGCCTGGAAAATCCCATGGATGGAAGGGCCTGCTATCTGGCATGGAAATAAATCTTAAAATTATTATTAGGTTTTTGTGTAGAATGGAGGAACTTACCATTTATGTGACATTTTAAAAATCATTTTGTTGAAAATCTTATTAAAGTGTACATATTAAAGAGTATATATTTACTTCATAAAACAGATGATACTCAACATGAATTATCCTTTTTGTGATGCTTTCGATAATAGCATGATTGCCCTCTAGGCATATTGAGGCTTATAGGATGATTTCCTCCTAAATTAAATGGTTCCATAAAGCTAGCCTTCTTAGTTTTTATGTCTGCTTTTCATAGATTTTTCTTGTCTCCTCTCTTGTCAACGCACATTTCTCCTGGAGGCCTGTATACTTGTGTGGACTCATTCATGTCTCTGGTGACATTAACCAGCTCACCAAACCCATGTACAGGTAAACAAAGATAAATGTGCACATGCCCAAGCTTATTATCCACAAAGTTCCTTTGTAGGCTCTCATTCTATTTTCCTTGTGGCCTCCTGGCCTTGGCTTCTTTTCTTCCTGCTCCTGCCAGTTAGACTTGAGTGTAGAGGTGTGCCACTCAGATCTCCCTTCAATTAGTGTAAGCCCTGTAGTTGGCTGACCACCTCCAGCTAGCCACTGTCCCTCCAGCTCTGCAGCAGTCACACTGAGGCTACTCTCCTCCCCAGGAAGCTCCCTGCCAATGACTACACAGTGGGGATATTGTAGCCAGGCACTTTATGCCTCTTTCTGGGCAATCTTCCCAGGCCCCTCAATCACCTGGCCAAGACTTTCTCAGGGCTATACAGTGGCAACCTGGGGATCTTCCTACCCAATCTTCTCTCCTTCCCTCTCTCCTTACACAAGTATCTGACCTTCTTTGTCATTTAAAGTGTCCAGACTTTACTCTGGACACTTACCAGTCCTACCTATTCTTGTTCCCCTTCCCGTTATACTTTGCAGGTGTTTCCCCTATATATCTTTTGCACATCTAATTTTGGCTTAGTGTCTGCTATGTAGGAAGCCTAATTAACACAGTCAACAAAAAGTGGCCCAAGAAAGCAGGCAGTAAAATTAGGTTTGAGGACTGTTTACTCATACTTGGCCAACTTGGACAACATCCTGAGTGCAATGTGGGGAATGGATAGTCCTTGGCAAAAGGTGGACCCCCCCCAATTGCTAAAGATTTCACTGGTGATGACCTGGGAATGTGTCCTGGGAGAAGGGAAGAGGCTTCTAGTTTGAAGATGTAGGCATTTCAAGATATGAGTGTGCCTACAAGTGTGGTGGTGGTGACTGCTTATTTCAAACTTCTTTTGATGCCCTATGGAGTGATCATGAGAAACTGAGAAGTAATGATGCAGGAACAGGCACAATGTGAGAGACAGAGCCTGTTTGACTTGGAACATTTTTTTGGAAAATGGGATTTAACACCATTACAAGGATGCTCCCTGACCCAGGGGATGGAGCACACTCACTTTAGGGAAGTCTGGCTCTTGGAAATTCAGAAAAAGTGATGGCCGTGCCGATGTGAAAATGCCTGCATTGCCATGGCAGATGATAGAGGAAGGCTGTGTGAAGGGGTGAGCTGTAATGGATTTATAGCATGGGACCAGAGGTCCCATTAGAAAATTGTGTTTCCACAGCAGGGCCCAGAGAACACATCATTCTCCAAGGCCATCAGGAATGCACCAGCATCATTAAAAGTCTAGTGGTGGCTTTCTTTGCAGGCCAGGGATGAGGTTATCACAAACATCAGCTTGTTAATAGCAATGAGGATGATTGCACTCCAAAATAAGCCGCATAAGCAAGCAAATAGAAACCAGGAACAACCATTACTATAACTACCAGCAACATTGGAATAACTGGTGGGCTTCCCTGGTGGTTCAGGGATAAAGAATTTGCCTGCCAATGCAGGAGACACAGGTTTGATCCCCAGGTCAGGATGATCTCCTGGAGGAGGAAATGGCAACCCAACTCCAATATTCTTGCCTGGGAAATCCCATGGACAGAGGAGCCTGGCAGGCTGCAGACCATGTGATTGCAAAGAGTCAGACATGACTGAGTGACTAAACAACAAGAGAGCCTGACTCACAGGAAGTTTGGCAATGGCTAATAGTTTGGTGCCCCTAGGGGTAAAATAGAAGGGTAACCAATGAGAACACCATTTAACATCTATAATCAGAAATAGGCAAGAACAGAGAAATGGGAGGATAAGGGTAGTTGACCCAGTAAAAATTCATGATTCTTTGTTCAGTTCTTGGACCTGAGAAAATTTTGAGACCCAGTATGCGGTGACTGAGCGATGACTGTCTCAAGGAGGAAGAAGACTGCAAGTCCATGACAAGTGTTAACTAAAGTGATCTCCCCAGTCCTGCTCTAAAGGGACCTACAGCCATATACTTAGATGATTACACACTTGAAAAAGGAAAAGCACACACACTGAGGATTTTGAACATATTTTCAAAGCTGGTCTTAATACTTGAAAACCTAAAGTGTCCTCAGGATCCCCTGTTGGAGCTGGGACCCAGCAACATAAGCAGGCTGGCTGAAGTCCAGTTTATGGTGGGTCTGCTGGGTCCATAAAGTCAGTCGATAATTTCACCCATCCTATGGGAAATTAGGATTACCATTCCTGGCAGTCTGACTCACTTAAGTCCTTGACAAGTAGAGTAGGAACCATCATATTAGGGAAGACCAAAAGGAGGCCTCTGAAACGACTACTTTCCCAACTTAAGATCCTGAATCAAAGGTAATATCACATCCCAGAAATGAAGGCAGAGATTAGTACCACTGTGATGGTGAGCTTTATGTATCAGCTTGGCTGGGCTGTAGTGCCTGGATACTTGGTCAAACATTATTCTGGATATTTCTGTGGGGATATTTTTGGATAAGACTTTGATTTAAATCAGTAAGCTTAAGTAAAATAGGTTACCCTCCATAATGCAGATGGGCTTCATCCAATCAGTTGAAAAGTGATAGAACAAAAAGCTGATCTCTCCTGAGCAAGAGGGAATTATGCCGGTAGATTGACTTTGGACTTCATCTGCAACACCCGCTCTTCCTGGTTTGTCAGCAGACTGTGTTTGGGCTAGAGATGCAACTCAGTCCTGAGCCTTAAGACTGTTGGTCTCCTCCATCAGAGTTTGGATTTCCAAGCCTCCACAATCACAAGAGACATTAAACATTAAATGTTTTCTAAACATTAATTTAAACCTGTATTTATGAAATATATTTATTAAGAATAAGTCTGAGTTTGTATGTATATCTTCATCTGTGGCTATTCTCTTGGTTTTGGTATTAGTTCTAGAAGATGTTGTAGGTCTTCACAGAACCAGTCAACTTCAGCTTCTTTGGCATCAGTGTTTGGGGCATAAACTTGGATTATTATCATGTTGAATGGTTTGCCTTGGAAACAAACCAAGATCGTTCTATTGTTTTTGAGGCTGCACCCAGAAACTGCATTTTGAACTCTTTTGTTGACTGAGAGCTATTCGACTTCTTCTAAGGGATTCTTGGCACAGCAGTAGATATAATGTGCTGGGCTTAGTTGTGCAGTCGTGTCCAACTCTTTGCCACCCTATGGTCTGTAGCCCACCAGGCTCCTCTGGTCATGGGGATTCTCTAGGCAAGAATACTGGAGTGTGTTGCCATGCCCTCCTCCAGGGAATCTTCCCAATCCAGGAATTGAATCCAGGCCTCCTGCATTGCAGGTGGATTCTTTACCATCATCTGATTTAAATTCACCCATGCCTGTCCATTCTAGCTCACTGATTCCTAAGATGTTGGTGTGCAATCTTGTCATCTCCCACTTGACCACATGCAATTTACTGTGATTCATGAACCTAACATTCATGAACCTAACCTGGAATGCAATATTATTCTTTATAGCATCAGGTTTTACTTTCACCACAAGACACATCCACAACTGAGCATCATTTCCACTTTGACCCAGCCACTTCATTTTTTCTGGCACTATTAGTAACTGCCCTCTGCTCTTGCCCAGTAGCAAACTGGACACATTTCAACCTGGAGGCTTATTTCCCAGTGTCATATCTTTTTGCCTTTTCATACTGTTCATAGGGTTCTCCTGGCAGGAATACTGGAGCAGGTTGCCATTTCCTCTTCTAATGGACCATGTTTTATCAGAACTCTTCTCTATGACCTGTCCACCCTAGGTGATTCTTCAAGGCTTAGCTCATAGCTTCATTGAGTTATGCAAGCCCTTTCACTACAACATCATAGGGGACTGGAATGCAAAAGTAGGAATTCAAGAGATACCTGGAATAACAGGCCAGTTTGGACTTGGAGTACAAAATGAAGCAGAGCAAAGGCTAACAGAGTTTTGTCAAGAAAACATGCTAGTCACAGCAAACACCTTTTCCAACAACACAAGAGACAACTCCACACATGGACATCACCAGATGGTCAATACTGAAATTAGATTGACTATATTCTTTGCAGCTGAAGATGGAGAAACTCTACATGGTCAGCAAAACAAGACCTGGAACTGACCATGCTCAGATCAAGAGTTCCTATTGCCAAATTAAGGCTTAAATTGAAGAAAGTAGGAAAAACCACTAGACCCTTTAGTGAAGTGAAGTCACTCAGTCATGTCTGACTCTTTGCAACCCCATGGACTGTAGCCTACCAGGCTCCTCCATCTATGAAATTTTCTAGGCAAGAGTACTGGAGTGGCTTGCCATTTCCTTCTCCAGGGGATCTTCCCAACCCAGGATTGAACTCGGGTCTCCCACATTGCAGGCAGACGCTTTACCGTCTGAGCCACCCTTTAGGTATGACCTAAATCCAATGTCTTATGATTATACAGTGGAGGTGATGAATAGATTCAAAGGATTAAATCTGGTCGACAGAGTGTCTGAGGAAGTATGGACAGATGTTGGTAACATGTATTGTACAGGAGGTAGGGACTGAAACCATGACAAAGAAAAAGAAATGCAAGAAGGCAAAGTAGTTGTCTGAGGAGGCTTTGCAAATAGTTGAGGAAAGGAGAGAAGTGAAAGGCAGGGGAGAAAGGGAAAAATATATCCCTTTGAATGCAGAGTTCCAGAGAATAGCAAGGAGAGATAAGAAGGCCTTCTTAAGTGAACAATGCAAAGAAACAGAGGAAAACAATAGAATGTGAAAGATTAGAGACCTCAGATTTGAGATATCAAAGGAAGATTTCATGCTTTAGGAAGCATTACTACAAACAAACCTAGTGGAAGTATGGAATTCCAGCTAAGCTATTTAAAATCCTAAAAGATAGTGCTCATAAAGTGCTTTACTCAATATGTCAGCAAATTTGGAATACTCAGCAGTGGCCAAAGGACTGGAAAAAGTCAGTTTTCATTCCAATCCCAAAGAAGGGCAATGCCTAAGAATGTTCAAACTACCATACAATTGTACTCATTTCACATGCTATCAAAGTAATGCTCAAAATCCTTCAAGCTAGGTTTCAGCATTACATGAACTGAGAACTTTCAGATGTACAAGCTGGGTTTAGAAGAGGTTGAGGAACCAGAGATCATATTGCCAACATTTGCTGAATCATGGAGAAAGCAAGGGAGTTCCAGAAAAACCTCTACTTCTATGTCATTGACTATGCTAAAGCCTTTGACTGTGTGGATCACAACAAACTGTGGAAAATTCTGAGAGAAGGGAGTACCAGATGACCTTACCTGTCTCCTGAGGAACCTGTATGTGGGTCAAGAAGCAACACTTAGAACCGGACATGGAACAACTGACTGGTTCCAAATTAGAAAAGGGGTATGTCAAGGCTGTATATTGCCACCCTTCTTATTTATAATAATTTATATGTAGAGTACATCATGTGAAACGCAGGGCTGAGTGAATCACAGCTGGAATCAAGATTGTCAGGAGAAATATCAACAACCTCAGATATGTGGAGGATACCACTCTAATGGCAGAAAGTAAAGAGGAACTAAAGAACCTCTTGATGAAGGTGAAAGAGGGGAGTGAAAAGGGTGGCTTAAAACTCCACATTCAAAAAACTAGTATCATGGCATCTGGTCCCATCATTTCCTGGCAAATAGAAGGGGAAAAGTGGAAGCAGTGACTGATTTTACTTTCTTGGGCTCCAAAATCACTGCAGACAGTGACTACAGTCATGAAATGAAAAGACGCTTGGTCCTTGGAAGAAAAGCTATGACAAACCTAGATAGCATATTAAAAAGCAGAGACATCACTTTGCCTACAAATGTCTGTATAGTCAAAGCTATGGGTTTTCCAGTAGTCATGTATGGATTTAAGAGTTTGACCATAAAGAAGGCTAAGTACAAAGAATGAATGCTTTCAAATTGTGGTGCTGGAGAAGACTCTTGAGAGTCCCTTGGACAGCTAGGAGATCAAAGCAGTCAATCCTAAAGGAAATCAACCATTAATATTCATTGGAACTGTTGATAAAGGCCTGTTGCTAAAGCCAAAGCTCTAATATTTTGGCCACCTAATGCAAAGAGGCTACTCGTTGGAAAAGACCCTGATGCTGGGGAAGGTTGAGGGCAGGAGAAGCAGGTGACAGAGGATGAGATGGTTGGATGGCATCACCGACTGAATGGATATGAGTTTGAGCAAACTCCAGGAGATAGTGAGGGACAGGGAAGCCTGGCATGCTACAGTCCACGGAGTCACAAAGAGTGAGTGAACAACCATATATCTCTTGGTTCTGTTACTCTGGAGAACACTGACTAATACAGCCACCATTAAAGGTTTAAAGAAGGGGCATCAGATAAACATTAGAAGCTGGAAGAGGCAAGAAAGGATTCTTCCCTGCAGGGTTCACACCTTGATTTTAGAGTTTTAACCTCCAAAAGTGTGAGAGAATAAATTTTGTTGTTTTAAGCCATCCAAGTTTGTAGTAATTTGTTATGGTAGCCTTAGGAAAATAATATGAAATTGGTAGGGAATGTCATGTTTATTTTACTACAGAAGAGAAAGTTAACTGATGGGAACAATACTACGGGACCTCCAAGAATAGTTTAAGAATTTACCATCTTATTACCCTTTCTCCTTCATTTTACCAAATTATTTTTGGCCATCCAAGGGGTGTTTATAAGGACCTTCTCATTTGCTTGCCAGTTTGGCTTCCTAAGTCTTCTCTGGTGGCTCAGATGGTAAAGAGTTCGCCTGCAATGCAGGAGACCTGGGTTCCATCTCTGGGTCGGGAAGATCCCCTGGAGGAGGGCATGGCAACCCACTCCAGTATTCTTGCTTAGAGAATTCCATGGACAGAGGAGCCTGGTGGGCTACAGACCATAGGGTTGCAAAGAATCAGACAGGACTGAGCGACTTTCATTTTCACTTTGGCTTCCTAGATACTCTTCTACTGAAACTCAAGAAAATAATTTAAATAACTATCTCACAGATACTACATCTGAAAAAAGATCTGATTTTGACCTAATAAAAAATTTGACAGAAAAAAAAAAAGAGAGGATAAGGATGCGTTGTGTTTGTCCATATTCTATCTCCATTTCATTCATCAGTCTGACACGTACAGAAACCGCATGGATTCTGGACAATGACTACAGATTTTGTTCCACAAGCTTAACCAAGTCGTAGCTCCATTGCAGTGGCATTGCTAGACTTGTTGATGGTAAAGCAGATTGTGAAGGTCTCAGCTGTGTCATAAGCAGCCATTGAGCTGATGATTGCATTCTTTTCTATACTAATCAGAAAAGAGGATCAGAAATAGTTCACGTTATCATGAAACAGGATTAACTTAAAGTTTTGCTCCAGGCTGTGTTAACTCTTCATACTTTGTCATAACATAGATCAAAGGGTCTATATCATCACATTGATCCAAAGCATTATTGGTCTGATGCTGATCTGGTAGGATGAGCAAAAGTTGGTTTGTATGCTGGAGGCCTTGGGAAGGCATGTGAGAGTCAGAAGGTGGGAGATAAAAACTCATGTAGCTTCAGGGGCCTGCCACTTCAGGGAAGTTTTTGAGTTCCTTAACTAGGGGCAAGTCATGACATGGCCTCTAAAGTAAAAGACAAATGCTCTGTCTTCTATCTCCTGGGAACACAAATCCAAAAAGATTTATTTGGGGTTCTAGAGGCAATCTGATCTACACCTAATACTTGAACTGTATGAACTATATTCTAGCTGGTAGATGTTGTGACATGGAAGGCTGCCAGTTTTGAGGAGAAACTGGAGCGTAAAAGAGCTTTGCAGCAAGTGTAGTCTGTAGCTCAAACATTCCTACCCCAGGAATTTGAGGGATGAGAAAGTCTGCAGTGGAGACATGTGAACAAACGTATGACAATGGGCATGAAGCATAAAGATTTTTGTATTACATGTTAATACTCATCAGAGAGCATCTACTTTGAAAAAGGTACTGAAGAACCAATTAGTTATAATTACTCGACTATTCAGAAAGAGAAAAATAAATATCATATAATTATTGTTTATATGTGCAATCTAGAAAAACCGTACATATGAACTTATTTGCAGAGCAGAAATAGAGACACAGATGTAGAGAACAAACTTATGGATACCAAGGAGGGGAGAGAGGTGGGATGAGTTGGGAGATGGGGATTGACATATATATACTATTACATATAAAATAGATAACTAATGAGAACCTACTTTATAGCACAGGGAACTTTACCTAATGCTCTGTGGTGACCTAAATGGGAGGGAAATGCGAAAAAGAGGAGCTATATGTATACATGTAACTGGTTCACTTTGCTGTACAGCAGAAACTAACATAGCATTGTAAAGCAATGATTCTCCAATAAAAATGTTTAAAAAGTACTTGACTAGCTAATGTTAGCCAGCTTTCGTTATTGGCCATTCCAGAATAGACACAATGGGCACATGAATGCAATTGCTATGGCATCAAAGCAACTGTGTCTATGTAGGGCCCACACAGGATAAACATCTACTTACTAAGGTCAGTCTAACTTACTTACTGCTGCCTCAGCCATCCAATCTGCCAGCAGCAGAGAACGACACTGTGGAGGCCACCCACTCCAACACTGAGACCTACTATGGCACTAGTCCTCAAGGAGACCAAGAGCCACGTGGTACCAGTGAGATGAGCTCTTTTGTCCTGGAAGTGCCAGAAGTTGTCTTCACAGCAATAGATACTTATTCCAGATGCCTCAGTTAGCATCACTATCCAAGAGCATATACAGTGCTTGATTCATGGGCATGAATTTCCACATTGCAAAACATCTGACCAGGGAACCCATTTCACAGTGAAGGAGCTGCAAGAGTGAGCCCTTGACCATAGAATCCAGTGATTCCTCACCATTATTAAGTAGCCAGCTTGATAGAATGTCAGAACAGCTAATTAAAGCACACTGCAATTCCATCAGAGGCAATACTCTTCAAGAATAGGGGACATCATTCAGGATGCAGTATATACAACAACCCAGAGGCCCCTGTGTGTCACTGGGTCTCCACCTGAAAGAATACGCAGGCACCCAAGGGTCGAAGCAGTTGTGGCCCACTGACATTACTCTCTCTGACACTGGAAGCCTTTCTGCTTCCTGTCCCCACAATTCTGAGCTCAGAGGGGTGAGGTTCTCTTCCCTCAAGTAGCATACTCTTGCCAGGGGGACAGTGAAGGCTCCATTTAATTACAAGCCATGGCAGCTTCCCAAGCATTTGGACTCCTTGTATCCAGTAACCAGCAGGCAAGAAGAGAAGTCATCATCCTCACCAGAGTAGTAAACTCAGAGCACATGAAGGAAGTAGGCTGCATTTCAACAAGGTAATCCATTTGGAAGCCTCTTGGTAAATCCCATGACTGATTAAAACCATGAATGGGCATGTGTAGCCATGTTGGCCTGAGAAAAGATGATTCCCACAGAATCAGGTCCCTCAGGAATGAAGGTTTGGGTTATACCATCAGAAAAGTGACAGTGAAAGTCGCTCAGTCGTGTCCAACTCTTTGCGATCCCATGGACTATACAGTTCATGGAATCCTCCAGGCCAGAATACTGGAGTGGGTAGCCTTTCCCTTCTCCAGGGGATCTTCCCAACCCAGGGATCAAGACCAGGTCTCCCATATTGCAGGTGGATTCTTTGCCAACTGAGCTATGAGGGAGGCCCTATACCATCAGAAAAGCCACCAGCAACAACAGAGGTGAGTTGAGGGTGAGACGGATTCAGAGGACACAGTGGAGGAGGGAGACAGTGAATACTAGTTACAGCTGAAACCAGCTATAGCATCTTGGTGTGTAGTTTATCCCCCTAACTTCCTTCTTGAAAGTTTCTTTGTTGAAAGAGAGAAGGGTAGCTGTGAGGCACAAGGGGTAGACTGGAACAGGCAGACATGTCTGCCATCAGATCTCCCTTCCAAACAACCTGCTGTGGAGGGTGGAGGTTGCCTGGCCATCTCCAGCTGCTGCATTCTGCAAATCAGCACAGCATTCATGCTGAAGTCAGGCTGCCCCCAAGGCTGCCCCCCAGATAATGCTTGAGCTCAGTGGCACTACTAGGGCTGGGCCATTTCTCCCCAGCACAGGATGTTCCAACGGGCAGCCTTGGTGAGGGCACTTACCATTAGCCATGCTGCACTGCATTCTGAGGCTCTTCTACAAGAGCTTCCTTGCTTTCCTCTCCCCTTTCACAGGGAGCCCACCCTAGCTACTCCTTCTCCCTGCCTCCTTCACAAGCATGTCTGTCTCTCTGTACGTTTCCTTCCCATCTCATCCTATTTTGAGGTCTTGCTTCTTGGAGGACCCAAACTGAGACAAATTGTTGTTTCAGTTTTGGTATATCTAGAGCTCCCTACAAAGTTTGATATATGTTCATCCTTCTGTTTTATTCTTCTGCCATCTTGTTTAATCCACCTCGGCTTTATTCCTTTAGTCTCCAGCCTTTGGCACATTTCCACGCTCTGTTTGTCAATCTATACTGGAATCTGGCATTCAAACACGTTTAAGACCATATCTAATTAGCTCAGTCCTGACAACTGTCTTATCACTGATTAGTAATGGATTACAGTCCTTGGACAATTACTGCTTTTGAAGCCAAGCTAACAAATGCTTCACACTGTCAGTGCATAAATCATCTGGTCTCATTTAAGAGACAGCTTTAAAAAAACATATTAAACTTCCCTTCACAGATTCTACATTTCCACCTTCCCCCTGAGCCAATTGAGGTGGGGGTTTTCAAATGAATATGCCCCATACCTTCCCAAACACATTGCTGGATCTGAATATCTAGTTTTCTAAGCCTGAATTTTTAGCAGAATCATTAGCATTTGAGCTACCCACTCAAAGAAGTGTTTCTACAACTGTTTCTGTTTTCAGCTAATTTTATATCCCTCCATTTTGCTGTATTCTAGTTCTTTTGCCAGCTCTTCCATTTCTTTTTTGGTTGTAATATTCCATTACCCCTTCTGCTTTTGCACTCAATTGTCCATTTATGGGCAGCAGTTTGCTTTTCTTCATCCAGTAAGAGAAATTCAACCTTTGAAGTTGTATGATTCTAGAATAGTTTTCACATGAGCACAGATCTTTTTCCTAATATACTTTTCAGCTGGTGAACTCATTTCTCACACAGAAAAAGATTCCAAGATAAGGCATGACAAAGAAAACCCCAGTAAAGTAGGTTAGTGCTAATTCCATACATACTGTTGGTGAGTTTCCCAGGTGCTTAAAATTATAGAAACCTACATCTCTGATGCAAATACATTCTTAATGCAACTGTAAATATTCCACTTCCAGAATGTCCATTCACAAACCTCAGCTAAGGTTCCACTAAACTAAGTCTAACACAGCACAAGCATATCTGTATCTGCTTCATAATGACCACTTTAGAGAACTATATGCCTGAAGGAGTTTTAGGAAGTCAGCTGTGCGGTGTTCTCCTGCCTTCGGGCAGAACTGTACATAAACACCCAGACAGGAAAAATCTTCCCAAGAAAGAGTCAACAACCTTACTCTAGAATTTAACAATGATAACAGCCAGGAATTTCAATTCCTTCTTTGAATATACAAGTCCCTTTGTTTTAGCTTATCTCTGTTTTTTCAATTGTAAGTCTGATACAGAGGTTAAAAATGCTTAAGTTTTTTTAATACAGCAACTCATTGGAAATGACCTTGGTGCTGGGAAAGACTGAGGGCAAGAGGAGAAGGAGGTGACAGAGGACGAGATGGTTGGATGGCATTGTGGACTCAACGGACATGAGTTTGAGCAAACTCTGGGAAATGGGGAAGGACAGGAAAATCTGGTGTGCTGCAAAGCCTGGGGTTGCAAAGAGTCTGACATGACTTAGTGACTGAACAACAATAATAAAAAACATATTCTCCAAGTTGCCCCTGGTTATTTTCATGTTAATGACCATTTTCTATGTAAATTAAAATATGACTCATTCATTCATTGGATAAATAAATATTTTTAAAATCTCATACCCTCCTTTTAGCAGATATTTTAAATCACCTCTACCTTTAGAAAACTATCATGGACTCATGGCTCCTTTGACAGACTCAACACCTTCCAATTATTGTGATCATTTTTTATGCCAGACCTATCACATTTTGACAATATTCGCTGGATCATGGGAAAAGCAAGAGAGTTCCAGAAAAACATCTAGTTCTGCTTTATTGACTATGCCAAAGCCTTTGAGTGTGTGGATCACAATAAACTGTGGAAAATTCTGAAAGAGATGGGAATACCAGACCACCTGATCTGCCTCTTGAGAAATTTGCATGCAGGTCAGGAAGCAACAGTTAGAACTGAACATGGAACAACAGACTGGTTCCAAATAGGAAAAGGAGTCCGTCAAGGCTGTATATTGTCACCCATAACTTCTATGCAGAGTACATCATGAGAAACGCTGGACTGGAAGAAACACAAACTGGAATCAAGATTGCCGGGAGAAATATCAATAACCTCAGATATGCAGATGACACCACCCTTATGGCAGAAAGTGAAGAGGAACTAAAAAGCCTCTTGCTGAAGGTGAAAGTGGAGAGTGAAAAAGTTGGCTTAAAGCTCAACATTCAGAAAACAAAGATCACGGCATCCAGTCCCGCCACTTCATGGGAAATAGATGGGGAAACAGTGGAAACAGTGTCAGACTTTATTTTTCTGGGCTCCAAAATCACTGCAGATGGTGACTGCAGCCATGAAATTAAAAGATGCTTACTCCTTGGAAGGAAAGTTATGACCAACCTAGATGGCATATTCAAGAGCAGAGACATTACTTTGCCAACAAAGGTTCATTTAGTCAAGGCTATGGTTTTTCCTGTGGTCATGTATGGATGTGAGAGTTGGACTGTGAAGAAGGCTGAGCGCCAAAGAATTGATGTTTTTGAACTGTGGTGTTGGAGAAGACTCTTGAGAGTCCCTTGGACTGCAAGGAGATCCAACCAGTCCATTCTGAAGGAGATCAGCCCTGCGATTCCTTTGGAAGGAATGATGCTAAAGCTGAAACTCCAGTACTTTGGCCACCTCATGCGAAGAGTTGACTCATTGGAAAAGACCCTGATGCTGGGAGGGATTGGGGGCAGGAGGAGAAGGGGACGACAGAGGATGAGATGGCTGGATGGCATCACTGACTCGATGGATGTGAGTATGAGTGAACTCCGGGAGTTGGTGATGGACAGGGAGGCCTGGCGTGCTGCGATTCATGGGGTCGCTAAGAGTCGGACACGACTGAGAGACTGATCTGATCTGATCTGATCACATTTTGCCTGGTGACTAATCTCTCCTATCATTGTTAACATTTATTTCAGATCAGATCAGATCAGTTGCTCAGTTGTGTCCGACTCTTTGCGACCCCGTGAATCACAGCACACCAGGCCTCCCTGTCCATCACCAACTCCCGGACCTCACTCAGACTCACGTCCATCGAGTCAGTGATGCCATCCAGCCATCTCATCCTCTGTCGTCCCCTTCTCCTCCTGCCCCCAATCCCTCCCAGCATCAGGGTCTTTTCCAATGAGTCAACTCTTTGCATGAGGTGGCCAAAGTACTAGAGTTTCAGCTTTAGCATCATTCCTTCCAAAGAAATCCCAGGCCTGATCTCCTTTAGAAAGGACTGGTTGGATCTCCTTGCAGTCCAAGGGACTCTCAAGAGTCTTCTCCAACACCACGGTTCAAAAGCATCAATTCTTTGGCGCTCAGCCTTCTTCACAGTCCAACTCTCACATCCATACATGACCACAGGAAAAACCATAGCCTTGACTAAATGAACCTTTGTTGGCAAAGTAATGTCTCTGCTTTTGAATATGCTATCTAGGTTGGCCATAACTTTCCTTCCACAGAGTAAGCATCTTTTAATTTCATGGCTGCAGTCACCATCTGCAGTGATTTTGGAGCCCAGAAAAATAAAGTCTGACACTGTTTCCACTGTTTCCCCATCTATTTCCCATGAAGTGGCAGGACTGGATGCCGTGATCTTTGTTTTCTGAATGTTGAGCTTTAAGCCAACTTTTTCACTCTCCACTTTCACCTTCAGCAAGAGGCTTTTTAGTTCCTCTTCACTTTCTGCCATAAGGGTGGTGTCATCTGCATATCTGAGGTTATTGATATTTCTCCCGGCAATCTTGATTTCAGCTTGTGTTTCTTCCAGTCCAGCATTTCTCATGATGTACTCTGCATATAAGTTAAATAAACAGGGTGACAATATACAGCCTTGACGGACTCCTTTTCCTATTTGGAACCAGTCTGTTGTTCCATGTCCAGTTCTAACTGTTGCTTCCTCACCTGCATACAGATTTCTCAAGAGGCAGATCAGGTGGTCTGGTATTCCCATCTCTTTCAGAATTTTCCACAGTTTATTGTGATCCACACACTCAAAGGCTTTGGCATAGTCAATAAAGCAGAACTAGATGTTTTTCTGGAACCCTCTTGCTTTTTCCATGATCCAGCGGATGTTGGCAATTTGATCTCTGATGCCTCTGCCTTTTCTAAAACCAGCTTGAACATCAGGAAGTTCATGGTTCACATATTGCTGAAGCCTGGCTTGGAGAATTTTGAGCATTACTTTACTAGCGTGTGAGATGAGTGCAACTGTGCCATAGTTTGAGCATTCTTTGGCTTTGCTTTTCTTTGGGATTGGAATGAAAACTGACCTTTTCCAGTCCTGTGGCCATTGCTGAGTTTCTAAATTTGCTGGCATATTGAGTGCAGCACTTTCACAGCATCATCTTTCAGGATTTGGAATAGCTCAACTGGAATTAGGCATTAACAAAAAAACCCCTTCAGTTTTTGTCAACAACAAGATATATTTGGCTCTTCTTGCTCTTTCCTCCTCTGAAATCTGCTATCAGATACCTTCCAAGGGACCCTAATTCCCTTATCTAAAAAATGTGTAAGGAGAAAAACTATGGTTAGGGTAAATTATGATTTATATTATATTTTTTCTCCTTGACTAATGAAAGTAGTTTGCACTAAGAACTACAGGATAAATAGGAGTTAGCTAGACCAAGTAGAATGAAAATGTGTTTTAGAAGGGTGTAGGTAAGGGTGAGATATAAAAAGGCAAGACAACAATTAAACAAGAAGTAAAAATAATATGTACGATTGGTCCCCCTTATCCAAGGGTGGTATGTTCCAACACCCGCCAGAGTGTGCTGAAACTGCAGATAGTAGTATATATACAGTTTTTTTTTTCTTATAAATACATACCTATGATAAAATTTAATTTCTAAATTAGGCGCAGTAAGAGATTAGTGATAATAATAAAACAGAACAATTTTAACAATATATGGTAGTAAAAGTTATGTGAATATAATCTTTCTCTCAGAATATCTTATTGTATTAATACAAATCTAATGCCTTTTCCATCTTAACTAAGCACTTATCAGGCACTGTGGCCAGAACTTTTGCAGTTTGAGACATAACAGCAAAACTAGCATGGCTTCTTTTCCTTCTTCACAATTTCACAGATAAAAGATCTGCTCTTGCCATAGATCTCAGCAATCTCAGCATACACATTTTTTTCTTTTCTCATTACGTTGAGAACTTTCACCTTTTCACTTACAGGAAGAACTTTATGGCTACTCTTCAGTACATCTCAACAGCCAGCCATACCACTCTCGTGCTTTGGGGCCAGGATTAAGTGAAATAAATGTTACTTGAACACAATCCCCGAGATTCTACAAAAGTTGATCTGATAACTGAGATGGCTACTAAAGGACTCATAGGCAGGATCAGCTAGACAAAGGGATAATTCCCACCCTGGGTGGGATGGAGTGGGTCAGATGGAAATCTCATGCATGCTATGCAGAATGGCACACAATTTAATGTAAATAGATGGATTATTTATTTCTGAAATCTTCCATTTAATATTTTCAGACTGTGGGTAATGGAGACTGTGGATAATGGGGACTACAGCTGATAATATCAGAGGATGTGAAAGTACTATGGAAGCAAAGCAAAGCAACCTCTTACTTGGAAACTGGTAAATGTTGATAAGAAAAGACTGTCTGAACAAGTGACTATGGGCTTAGGTAGAAACCTCCCTAACACTTACCAAAATCTTTCCAGTACTGCTCTCCTAAACCAAGCATAGGAACGGCTCTGCTTCTTGGGTCCCTTTAAATAATGTAGAGCATATAGCTAGTGGAAACTAATGAAGTGTGAGTAAGGGGACCAATAACATGAGAGTTGGACTGTGAAAGCTGAGCCCCGAAGAATTGATGCTTTTGAACCGTGGTGTTGGAGAAGACTCTTGAAAGTACCTTGGACTGCAAGGAGATCCAACCAGTCCATTCTGAAGGAGATCAGCCCTGGGATTTCTTTGGAAGGAATGATGCTAATTGGAGAAGGAAATGGCAACCCACTCCAGTGTTCTTGCCTAGAGAATCCCAGGGACGGGGAAGCCTGGTGGGCTGCCATCTATGGGGTCGCACAGAGTCGGACATGACTGAAGCGACTTAGCAGTAGCAGTAGCAGCAGCAATGATGCTAAAGCTGAAACTCCAGTACTTTGGCCACCTCATGCGAAGAGTTGACTCACTGGAAAAATCTCTGATGCTGGGAGGGATTGGGGGCAGGAGAAGGGGATGACAGAGGATGAGATGGCTGGATGGCATCACTGACTCGATGGATGTGAGTCTGAGTGAACTCCGGGAGTTGGTGATGGACAGGGAGGCCTGGCGTGCTGTGATTCATGGGGTCGCAAAGAGTCAGACACAACTGAGTGACTGAACTGAACTGAACTGAAGATTCTAGATAGTAAAACCTCCACCGCCTGGGGCCTTGACTGACTGCGTAAAACAGAGGATGTCTTTGTCTGCTTTGAATCGGGTGTAGTGTGAATAACAAATAATCTTGCATATGTTGAGTCACTGAAATTTGGAGGTCAGTTGGTTGCTGTAGCAAACCTAGTCTGTTAATGTATCTTCCTTACTCCCCTTGGGAAACTTGACACTTCTTGGGTTGGTACCAGTGGGAGGGCAATAAGGTAGCAATGTATCAGTTTCCAACCCAAGCTGATTGATTAAAGCCATTAGGAAAGTAAGCTTTTCTGTTTTCTAATCCAAGGTTCCTTCTAGGAAGTGATGCTGCCAGGCAGAACAGTAGATTAAAAATACTCTGTAGTGACTTAGATGGGTGGGATGAGGGGGTAGGAGGGAGGATGGAGAGGGAGGAAATACACACACACACACACACACACACACACACATGGCTGATTCACTTTGTTGCACACCAGAAACTAACACAACATTGTAACGCAAATATACCCCAATTTAGAAAAAAAAAGACCTAGTCTGTTTTGGCTTCCCTGGTGGCACAATTGGTAAAGAACCTGCCTGACAATGCAGGAGACGTAAGAGACACTGGTTCAATTCCTGGGTCAGGAAGATCCCCTAGAGGAGGGCATAGCAACCCACTTCAGTAGTCTTGTCTAGAGAATCCCATGGACAGAGGGACCTGGCCCGCTATGGTCCCTGGGGGAGCAAAGAGTTAGACAAGACTGAAGTGATTTAGCACAAGTCTGTTTATACTACTAAGTCGCTTCAGTTGTGTCCGACTCTGTACGACCCCATAGACGGCAGCCCACCAGGCTCCCCCATCCCTGGGATTCTCCAGGCAAGAACACTGGAGTGGGTTGCCATTTCCTTCTCCAATGTATGAAAGTGAAAAGTGAAAGTGAAGTCGCTCAGTCGTGTCCGACTCTTAGCGACCCCAGTGACTGCAGCCTACCAGGCTCCTCTGTCCATGGGATTTTCCAGGCAAGAGTACTGGAGTGGGGTGCCGTTGCCTTCTCCGCTGTTTATACTAGTTATGATCAAATCTGTGGGAGATATAACAGGTCTTCAATCACTAGACAGTTTTGGAGATAGCTCCTCCCTGACTATAGTTTATTTCACTTGCACATGGTTCTTTTCACTATACTCTCATTAATTAATATGAAGGGGGTTGGTGAAGGGATACAAGGCCTGCAACAGAGGCAACTGGGAGTGGTTCCTACACAACTGAGCCCGAACTGAACCTCCTGCTCTGAGTTTATCTCAATTACGTGATTGTAAAAACATAAACAATTCACTCTATTGTATATACTTCCTTATTGGCTCAACACATTCTTCTAAACCCACTAAATTAATGTTACATTTATCCTAATATAACATGCACATAATATATGGAAAAGTTCCAAGTGTACTTAACTACATAATTATAGCTTTCAAAATTGTTTGTTGAAATTCCATCAACAGAGGAATGGATAAATAAAACGTAGTGTGTCTATATAATGGAATATTAGACATAAAAAAAATGAAAGAATGCCATTTGTGGCAACATGGATGGACCTAGAGAGTGAAATAAGTCAGACAGAGAAGAAGAAATATTGTATGGCATCCCTTATATGCAGAATCTACAAAGAAATGATACAAATGAATTTATTTATGAAACAGAAATAAACTCACAGACTTAGAGAATGAGCTTACAGTTGCCAGGGGTTAGAATGGAGGGAGGAGATAGAGAGTTTGGGATCAACATGCTATATTTAAAATAGATAACCAACAAAATCCTACTGTATAGCACAGGGAACTCTACCCAATGTTACGTGGCACCCTGGATGGGAGGGAAGTTTAGGGGAGAATGGACACATGTATATGTATGGCTGAGTTCCTTTGCTGTCCACCTGAAACTATTACAACATTGTAAATCAGCTATCCTTCAAAATAAGGTAAAAAATATTAAATAAATCATGTATTAAAGTGTTTCAGATAATTGTGTTTAATACTACCTTCTCCCCATTATGAGGTTAATTCCATGGGACCAAGGGCCTCTATTTTGTGCTTTGTTCCTATCCCCAGAACTTAGAAAATGTCTTGGTACATGCCACGGATCCAATACAGATTTGTTGGGCAAATAATTCATTTTACAAGGATCACTTGTAGTTACAATGAAAATAATAGACTGGAATTTAGTGAAACTAGAAGCAGAGTCTAGATGGAGACCATGGAAGATCTTTACATGAGAGATGAAGATGACTCAGACCAATGTAGTCACAGGGGCAATGGAGAGAAGTGAACAGATTTGAAATATATTTAGAATGCAGAGCAGAAAGGATTTGGTGATTGATTGACTGTTAGGAGATTTGCAGGGGCAAAAATCAAGAGTTCTACTTTAGGCACCAAAATCAGGGAGGAAGCCGTGCAGAAGAGTGGTTTAGGAAGCCAAGGTGGATGATAAGTCCAGTTGGCATGGGTTCCTACGACCTATTCAAGTGCCAATGCAATTGTGTCTATCAATTCTGTAATCAGGAAAGTGGTCTGTGCCTGAAAAACAAGTTTAGGAAAAAGCATAGCCTTGGAAATTTCCAGCCATATAAATCTATGCAAACAGTGTGTGAGAAGAGGGCCTAAGAGAAAACCCTGAAGATTATCTGCAGTGAAGATTTTAAGAATCAGAGCTTGTTCATTGAATTAGTTGGACTTGGTAGGGATAAAGAAGACTGAGCATAGAAGAAGTGATGCTTTTTAACTGTGGTGTTGAAGAAGATTCTTAAGAGTCCCTTGGATAGCAAGGAGACAAAACCAGGAAATCAATCCCGAATATTCATTGGAAGGACTGATGCTGAAGCTGAAGCGCCAATACTTTGGCTACCTGATGAGAAGAGCTGACTCATTAGAAAAGATCCTGATGCTGGGAAATATTGAAGGCAAGAGGAGAAGGGATAACAGAGGATGAGACGGTTGGATGGCATCACCAGCTCAATGGACATGAGTTTGAGCAAGCTCCAGGAGATGGTGAAAAACAGGGAAGCCTGGTGTGCTGCAGTCCATGGAGTTACAAAGAGTCAGACACAATTGAGCGACTGAAAAACGGCAAAGGGTATACTCAGAAAATAGCTTTATTCTTCTTCTATCAATGCCTTCAAACCATTTCACCTTGGACAATATCTCAAGCACATTCCATTAATTTTTTTTTTTTTTTTTACTTCTTAGTACTCAAATAGTCTTATTTTTATTTACGAAAATGTCCAGGCCAAGTTAAATGAAAACTTCCAGGGAGTTTCCCGGTGACCTAGTGTATAGGATTCTGGCTTTCACTGCTGTGGCCTGAGTTTAGTCCCCAGTCAGGGAACTGAGATCCTGCAGGCTGTGTGACATGGCCAAAAAACTTAAATAGGGGCTTCCCTGGTGTTCCAGTGGTTAGGAATCTGCCTTCCAGTACAGGGTACATGGGTTCGATCCCTGGTCTGGGAGGGTCCCACACGCTGTGGAGCATCTAAGCCCATGCACCACAACTGCTAAGCCTGTGTGCCCCAACGACTGAGCCTGCGCGCTGCAACTACAGAAGCCCACGTGCCTAGAGCCTGTGCTCCACAAGAGAAGCCACCTCAGTGAGAAGTCTGGGCACTGTGACGAGAATAGCCCACCTCGCCACAACCAGAGAAAGTCTGTGTGCAGCAACAAAGACCCACCATAGCCAAAAATCAATCAATCAATCTGGCTTTTAAATTAAATAAGTGAAAATAAATTAAAATTTCCATCTAAAAAATTCCATCCAATTAGGAGTTTGGGATTAAAATATACCTACTACTGTATATAAAAGAACCAACAAGAACCTATTGTATAGCATAAGGAACTCCACCTAATATCTTGTAATAACCTATAATGGAAAGGAATATAAAAAATGTATATATATATGAATCACTTTGCTGAACACCTGAACCTAACACAACATTGCAAATCAACTATACTTCAATATAAAAATTCAGCCTCCAAATCCTCTCTTTCCCCAAACAAAAGCTTACCTCTAGTCCAAGATTTCTTCCTCCTCTAGCTCCAGGATGACACAGTTTCCTAGTAGAGACAAAGTGTGGTCTGTTCTCTCACTCTCTTTGTACCATATTTCCTCCATCCCCTCTTCATTTCTTGGTTCCTGCCAGGTTAATGCAGGAAAGTGAGATAAGAGAAGATATAACAAAAGTATTTCCTTTGTAGTTGCCTGTCAAATACCCTCTCCCATGACAGATGTTAAAAAGGTTTTCCTCCTGTGAGGACTTTGTGAACTCGCTAAAGACACTTATTCCTCATCTTCCCCCAAACATGTGGAAATCTCTACAGTGTATTCTTCCTTGACTCAGAAAATCCATTGTCCAGTGGATCCCTCAAAATTCCCCTTAACCTTCATCTTGCTGGGTAACCAAGTTCCACACAGCCCGCTTCCTGAATTGGGTTTTTAAAGTCATGCGGCTCTCCTGTATAAGTCAAGATGGGTAGGTTATGTTATGTGCATGCCTGCTAAGTCACTTCAGTCATGTCCGACTCTGCAACGGCATGGACTACAGCCTCAAGGTTCCTCTGTCCATGGGATTCTCCAGGCAAGAATACTGGAGTGGGTTGCCATGCCCTCCTCCAGGGGATCTTTCCAACTCAGGGATTGAATCCGAGTCTCTTATGTCCTCCTCCATTGGCAGGCGGGTTCTTTACCACTAGCACCACCTGGGAAGCCCAGGTTATGCTACAACAGTTCCTAAATCAGTAGAGATTTACTCTCACTCAATATGTGTTATGGGTTAGCAGGGGACTCTACCGATATATCTTAGTCATTCAGGAACCCAGGCTGATAGAGACTCCCTCTTGACTCATGCTTCTATGATCACATCAGGTGGAAAAAACTTTGGCCAACCTGTGTTGACTCTTCAACCTCCTACCCAGAAGTGACATGTATCTTCTGCCCACATTTCATGGGCTAAAGATAGGCTTATGGCTTTCTAAGTGCAATAGTAAAGAATTCACCTGCCAAAGCAAGAGTTGCAAGGGACAGGGGTTTGATCCCTGGGTTGGGAAGATCCCCTGGAGTAGGAAATGAGAACCCATTCCAATATTCTTGCCTGGAGAATCCCATGGACAGAGGAGCCTGGTGGGCTACAGTCCATGGGGTGACAAGAGTCAGACATGACTGAGCGACTATGCATGCACTCACGCATGCACACACACATGCACACATATACATGTAACTGAATCACTTTTTTGAACACCTGAAACTACAACATTGTAAATCAACTCTACTCCAATATAAACTAAAAATTAAATAAAAAAAGAAAAATGAGTGTTCAGCTGTTTTTGAATTTGTTGAGAGATAAAGAAAAATAAGGGTATAAAAGTGTGCATTGGAGTTGGAGAAAGTGTGATAAGCTCATCGATGATGGTCCAAGCAGTAGGGTGGAGAAGGAGTCAGGAAACAGTGCTAAGAGTGAGCGGGGGGTGAGGAGGGGGAGACAGTCATCACAGCAAGCACCCACCAGAACTGTGGCTGTGAAGGGCAGAGAGGGAGAAGGTGGCGCTGGAAGGAAGCATGGAGTTAAGAGGAAGGATTTTTTTTTTTAATGAGAGACTTCGTCATGTTTAAGTGCTAATAAAAAGGAATTCATTGAGAATGAGAGATTACATATCTGATGAAATGGTTTTCAAACAGCAACTTTTCATTTCTGAAGGAAAACAAACCCATATAGATCAGATCAGTCGCTCAGTCATGTCCAACTCTTTGCGACCCGATGAATTGCAGCACGCCAGGCCTCCCTGTCCATCACCAACTCCCAGAGTTCACTGAGACTCATGTCCATCGAGTCAATGATGCCATCCAGCCATCTCATCCTCTGTCGTCCCCTTCTCCTCCTGCCCCCAATCCCTCCCAGCATCAGGGTCTTTTCCAATGAGTCAACTCTTCGCATGAGGTGGCCAAAGTACTGGAGTTTCAGCTTCAGCATCAGTCCTTCCAAAGAAATCCCAGGGCTGACCTCCTTCAGAATGGACTGGATGGATCTCCTTGCAGTTCAAGGGACTCTCAAGAGTCTTCTCCAACACCACAATTCAAAAGCATCAATTCTTCAGTGCTCAGCCTTCTTCACAGTCCAATTCTCACATCCATACATGACCACAGGAAAAACCATAGCCTTGACTAGACGAACCTTTGTTGGCAAAGTAATGTCTCTGTTTTTGAATATGCTATCTAGGTTGGTCATAACTTTCCTTCCAAGGAGTAAGCATCTTTTAATTTCATGGCTGCAATCACCATCTGCAGTGATTTTGGAGCCCAGAAAAATAAAGTCAGCCACTGTTTCCACTGTTTCTCCATCTATTTCCCATTAAGTGGTGGGACCGGATGCCATGATCTTCGTTTTCTGAATGTTGAGCTTTAAGCCAACTTTTTCACTCTCCTCTTTAACTTTCATCAAGAGGCTCTTTAGTTCTTCACTTTCTGCCATAAGGATGGTGTCATCTGCATATCTGAGGTTATTGATATTTCTCCCGGCAATCTTGATTTAGTTTGTGTTTCTTCCAGTCCAGCATTTCTCATGATGTACTCTGCATATAAGTTAAAAAAACAGGGTGACAATATACAGCCTTGTCATACTCCTTTTCCTATTTGGAACCAGTCTGTTGTTCCATGTCCAGTTCTAACTGTTGCTTCCTCACCTGCATACAGGTTTCTCAAGAGGCAGATCAGGTGGTCTGGTATTCCCATCTCTTTCAGAATTTTCCACAGTTTATTGTGATCCACACACTCAAAGGCTTTGGCATAGTCAATAAAGCAGAACTAGATGTTTTTCTGGAACTCTCTTGCTTTTTCCATGATCCAGCGGATGTTGGCAATTTGATCTCTGGTTCCTCTGCCTTTTCTAAAACCAGCTTGAACACCAGGAAGTTCATGGTTCACATATTGCTGAAGCCTGGCTTGGAGAATTTTGAGCATTACTTTACTAGCATGTGAGATGAGTGCAATTGTGTGGTAGTTTGAGCATTCTTTGGTATTGCCTTTCTTTGGGATTGGAATGAAAACTGACCTTTTCCAGTCCTGTGGCCACTGCTGAGTTTTCAAAATTTGCTGGCACATTGAGTGCAGCACTTTCACAGCATCATCTTTCAGGATTTGGAATAGCTCAACTGGAATTCCATCACCTCCACTAGCTTTGTTCGTAGTGATGCTTTCTAAGGCCCACTTGACTTCACATTCCAGGATGTCTGGCTCTAGGTCAGTGATCACACCATCGTGATTATCTGGGTCATGAAGATCTTTTTTGTACAGTTCTTCTGTGTATTCTTGCTGTCTCTTCTTAATATCTTCTGCTTCTGTTAGGTCCATACCATTTCTGTCCTTTATCGAGCTCATCTTTGCATGAAATATTCCTTTGGTATCTCTGATTTTCTTGAAGAGATCTCTAGTCTTTCCCATTCTGTTGTTTTCCTCTATTTCTTTGCACTGATCGCTGAGGAAGGCTTTCTTGTCTCTTCTTGCTATTCTTTGGATCTCTGCATTCAGATGTTCATATCTTTCCTTTTCTCCTTTGCTTTTTGCTTCTCTTCTTTTCACAGCTATTTGTAAGGCGTCCCCAGACAGCCATTTTGCTTTTTTGCATTTCTTTTCTATGGGAATGGTCTTGATCCCTGTCTCCTGTACAATGTCATGAACCTCAGTCCATAGTTCATCAGGCACTCTATCGATCAGATCTAGGCCCTTAAATCTATTTCTCACTTCCACTGTATAATCATAAGGAATTTATTTAGGTCATACCTGAATGGTCTAGTCGTTTTCCCTACTTTCTTCAATTTAAGTCTGAATTTGGCAATAAGGAGTTCATGGTCTGAGCCACAGTCAGCTCCTGGTCTTGTTTTTGCTGACTGTATAGAGCTTCTCCATCTTTGGCTGCAAAGAATATAATCAATCTGATTTCGGTGTTGACCATCTGGTGATGTCCATGTATAGAGTCTTCTCTTGTGTTGTTGGAAGAGGGTGTTTGTTATGACCAGTGCATTTTCTTGGCAAAACTCTATTAGTCTTTGCCCTGCTTCATTCCATATTCCAAGGCCAAATTTGCCTGTTACTCCAGGTGTTTCTTGACTTCCTACCTTTGCATTCCAGTCCCCTATAATGAAAAGGACATCTTTTTTGGATGTTAGTTCTAATTGTTTAATTCCCTGAAGAGATGCTGGTAGGAAGTGGGAAACTCTTCACTCTATTGGTGGTAGAGGAAAAAAAGAATTGCAACACTGTCTCTGATGAGTAATAATGGTTCTTGGGCAGCTGTGGTTTTTCACTCAACAGAACAGATAAGTTCCTAGGGCTCTAAAAATATACAAACCCCTTTAGTTTTATAGTTTTATTAGAGAGAATAAAACTATTCTCTATAGTTCTATTCTCTTGGTGGGAAACAAAAGAGTCTTAACTTGCTATCCTGGTACTGTTTACCCCACTCATTAAAGTAGCTTTAAAGTTGATTTCATTGCTTACAGTAGGAAAACCCCTAAAGGTATTCGTTGTCATTTATAATGAACTCATCTGCTAAGCGCTTTTTTGGTCCTCCAGCTCCCACTTAAGTATTAATACTTTGCTGTAGCAACAAACATCTCTCCCTTCCAGATGTGTGAACCTTTTGATTTCTACACATTTTAAATTATTTAACTTGGGATATATTTTTTTTAAAGCAACTTCCTGTGGTATGTGTAAAAAAGATGTGTTTCCTCAGCTCCATTTCAAACTTGTTTCCAAATTTAGTTGTGTGGATTGCTAAGTCTGATCTCAAGATGTTCATAGATCATAATTAAAAACTAGGCCATTATTTTCATCTCAGCTCCCGACATGCTCCCCCACTTTGCTCCCCCACAACCATCTAATATGGTACCCAGAAACAATAGGAGGAATGTCTGAAAGGATAAATTAATACCGTACACGCAACGGAAACAGAGAATGTCTCACTCAACTCCATTCTAATCCCCTCGTCCAGGTCTTTACTGAGCAGTCGAGGCTGGAAAGCTCAAAGCTAGAGGTTTGAGACCCCCTTACAGCTCAGTTTCCATATATGACCTCACTTCCACCAAGTAGATACATCTAAGTAAAGATTGGAAGATGGAACTGACCATCTGGAGATGGTGAACATGCATCTGCCAATTCTCTCTAGAGGCTTTTAACTTTTTTCTGTAGTGGTAGCTTAAGTTCTGGTATCTGGTCCTTAACTCTGAGGGTATTTGGAGGTTAATGATGTGCACTGAAAGCCTAGCAGAGTGTTTAAAAAACAGAGCAGCTAAGGCAGAGAGGTCCTGGAGTCAGCTGTCATGGCTGCAGCTTCCCAACTGTGTCAGAGGCAGCAGCGTCCTTAACTTGTCAGCTCTACAGTGTGGTTTGGAGAGTCATTTCTGGAAACTCAAACTAGAGCACCCTCCTCCAGTCCTTCCAATGATCAGGTAAGAAATTAGTGCTTCTCCAGTAAGGTGGTAGGATTGCTCATCCCTGACCCCTTGGAGTTGGGTTTGGCTATATGACTTGCTTGAGCCAATGAAATAATAAACATCACCTCTCTCCTTCTGCCAACGGCTAAGAGTAATGTTCTGAGTGGTTGTACTGCCCAGATGGCTCAGTAATAAAGAATCTGTCTGTCAATGCAGGAGCAACAGGAGACACAGCTATGATCCCTGCGTCAGAAAGATCCCCTGGAGGAGGAAATGGAAACCCACTCCAGTATTCTTGCCTGGAATATCTTTGCCAGAGGAGCCTAGCAAGCTACAGTCCATGGGGTCACAAAGAGTTGGACATGACTTAGTGACTGAACATACATGGAGAGCAATTGCTCCAATAGCTTGGAATGATGAAGGCACAGCATGGATTCTCCAGTCAACCCACGATTATCACATACCATGAGTGAGAAATAAACCTTGGTTATTTTATAAAAATGATGTTTGTTATTGCAGTACCTCCCAGGCCATCTTGTTGATCCAGTAAGTCATCTCATTTTCCCTAAAAATGTGTTGAGTGAATCCTATTGTCTGTGATTGAGCCTCAAGCAATTATTTCCAGGAATATGACACTGACACACAGCTTAAAAACTAAACACTGTTAAGCTTATGAGATCATTGTTGTTGTTCAGTCACCCAGTTGTGTCCGACTCTTTGTGACCCCATGGACTGCAGCACACCAGGCCTCCCTGTTCCTCAGCATCTCCCAGATTTTGCCCAACTTCTTGTCCATTGCCTTGGTAATGCCATCTAGCCATTTCATTATTGGTCCTCAAATGAGGGGAAGCATCTTCTACTTCTTTTATTTCTCCATAGTGCACAAAGCCTAGCAGCAGAGCCACTGCATCGCACACCCGCAGGAGAAAACCATTAGACCATTCAGGTATGACCTAAATCAAATCCCTTATGACTATACAGTACAAGTGAGAAATAGATTTAAGGGACTAGAGCTGATAGACAGAGTGCCTGATGAACTATGGACTGAGGTTCGTGATATTGTACAGGAGGCAGGAATAAAGATCATCCCCAAGAAAAAGAAATGCAAAAAAGCAAAATGGCTGTCGGAGGAGGCCTTACAAATAGCTGCGGAAAGAATGGAAGTGAAAAGCAAAGGAGAAAAGGAAAGGTATACCCATTTGAATGCAGAGTTCCAAAGAATAGCAAGGAGAGATAAGAAAGCCTTCCTCAGAAATCAGTGCAAAGAAATAGAGGAAAACAACAGAATGGGAAAGACTAGAGATCTCTTCAAGAAAATTAGAGATACCAAGGGAACATTTCATGCAAAGATGGGCTCAATAAAGGACAGAAATGGTATGGACCTAACAGAAGCAGAAGATATTAAGAAGAGACAGCAAGAATAAACAGAAGAACTGTACAAAAAAGATCTTCACGACCCAGATAATCACGATGGTGTGATCACTGACCTAGAGCCAGACATCCTGGAATGTGAAGTCAAGTGGGCCTTTGGAAGCATCACTACAAACAAGGCTAGTGGAGGCGATGGAATTGCAGTTGAGCTATTTCAAATCCTTAAAGATGATGCTGTGAAAGTGCTGCACTCAATATGCCAGCAAATTTGGAAAACTCAGCAGTGGCCACAGGACTGGGAAATGTCAGTTTTCATTCCAATCCCAAAGAAAGGCAATGCCAAAGAATGCTCAAACTACCGCACAATTGTACTCATCTCACACACTAGTAAAGTAATGCTTAAAATTCTCCAAGCCAGGCTTCAGCAATACATGAACCATGAACTTCCTGATGTTCAAGCTGGTTTTAGAAAAGGCAGAGGAACCAGAGATCAAATTGCCAACATCTGCTGGATCATGGAAAAAGCAAGAGAGTTTCAGAAAAACATCTATTTCTGCTTTATTGACTATGCCAAAGCCTTTGAGTGTGTGGATCACAATAAACTGTGGAAAATTCTGAAAGAGAAAGGAATACCAGACCACCTGCCCTGCCTCTTGAGAAACCTGTATGCAGGTCAGGAAGCAACAGTTAGAACTGGACATGGAACAACAGACTGGTTCCAAATAGGAAAAGGAGTACGACAAGGCTGTATATTGTCACCCTGTTTATTTAACTTCTATGCAGAGTACATCATGAGAAACGCTGGACTGGAAGAAGCACAAGCTGGAATCAAGATTGCTGGGAGAAATATCAAGAACCTCAGATATGCAGATGACACCATCCTTATGGCAGAAAGTGAAGAAGAACTAAAGAGCCTCTTGATGAAAGTGAAAGAGGAGAGTGAAAAAGTTGACTTAAAGCTCAACATTCAGAAAACAAAGATCATGGCATCCCGTCCCATCACTTCATGGCAAATAATGGGGAAACAATGGAAACAGTGGCTGACTTTATTTTTCTGGGCTCCAAAATCACTGCAGATGGTGATTGCAGCCATTAAATTAAAAGATGCTTACTCCTTGGAAAGAAAGTTATGACCAACCTAGACAGCATATTCAAAAGCAGAGACATTACTTTGCCAACTAAGGTCTGTCTAGTCAAGGCTATGGTTTTTCCAGTAGTCATGTATGGATGTGAGAGTTGGACTATAAAGAAAGCTGAGAACCGAAGAATTGATGCTTTGGAACTGTGGTGTTGGAGAAGACTCTTGAGAGTCCCTTGGACTGCAAGAAGATCCAACCAGTTCATCCTAAAGAAGATCAGTCCTGGGTGTTCATTGGTAGGACTGATGTTGAAGCTGAAACTCCAATACTTTGGCCACGTGATGCGAAGAGATGACTCATTTGAAAAGACCCTGATGCTGGGAAAGATTGAGGGCAGGAGAAGGGGATGAAAGAGGATGAGATGACTGGATGGCATCACTGACTCAATGGACATGAGTTTGGGTAGACTCTAGGAGTTGGTGATAGACAGGGAGACCTGGTGTGCTGCGGTTTATGGGGTCGCAAAGAGTCGGACATGACTGAGCAACTGAACTGAACTGAACTGAACTGAAGGGGCACTATTCACACTGCACTGGTGCCCTGAGGAGACTACACTGTGAATGATACTCCTGGTTTGAGCAGTACCCAGGGTCAGCCAAATGCTAGAGGTATAGCTGGAAATTGGTTTTATTTGATTTGTCTCATAAGAAAAAGGTTAGGAAGTAAATAAAAACAGTAACTATAACGTGTTTCACTAAATTATTAACTAAGTCAATATAGTTATAATGACAAGAAGACCCTAAGAGGAAGGGCTGAATCCCTTTGGAAACATCCAAATTTTTACTAAAATGCTTAATATAATTCTGAGTTTTTGGTCTGAGTTTTTAAATCTCAAATCTATCATATAAGAGAAGACAGATGGTGTACTTGCTAGGATTAAGTCCAGCTATCTGCAAAAGAAAAATCCCAAATAACATTGACTTATGCAAGACATAAGTATTTTTCTCTAGTATACAGAAGTTCGATAAGAGACAGTCCAGGGTAGAGCAGCTTTAGGATGTTGTCAGCAACCCAGGTTCTTGTCCTCAACATGCTTTGTCACGTTATAGTCCAAAGTGGTTGCTCAATCCATCATGTGTTCATTCGAAGAAGCAAGAAAGAGAAAAAGGGAAGAACAGCACGTTCCTTCCTTTTAAGGGTTCACACTGCACTTTTAATTGCATCTTATTGGCCAGAACTTAGTCGTCACACGATCATACTCTTAGCTGTGAGGCTAGGAATGGAGGCTTTATTCTGGGCAGCTCTGCATCTAACTAAAAACTGAGGTTTGTATTACTAAGAAAGGAAGAACACGTGTGGGGGATATTAAGCAATCTATAGCACAGATGCTGCAGTGTACCGGGCTGAATAGTGTCCCTCCAAAGTTTGTTTCCATCCTGAACCTCCAAATTAAAATTGCAGATATAATTAGTTAAGGACCTCAGGATGAAATCATGACTGGTTTTCTTACTGGGAAAAGAAAGGACATAGAGAAAAAGGCCATATGAAGATGGAAGCAGGGCCTGGAGTGATGCTGACGTAAGCCAAGGAGCACCAGGAGACAGCAGAAATTGGAAAAGGCAAGGAGGGATCCTTCCCCAAGCATTTTCAGAGGGTGGGGGCCTCTGCCAGCACCTTAAGTTCAGGCTTCTGGCCTCCAGAACTGTGAAAGATGCATTTCTGTTGTTTCAAGACACTACGTTTGTGGTACTTAGCAGCCCTGGGAAATGAATACAGTTAAATTCTGTGTATAGCCGTTACTGAAATTACATAGCATAGCTATAGTAGCCATGTTAATAGATCATTTTGATTACAATTCCTACAGTAATCCAGAGGCAGGTTAGCTATAGTAGCCATGTTAGTAGATCATTTTAATTACAATTCCTACAGTAATCCAGAGGCAGGTTGCCTTTTGATTTGGTAGAATGTCCCTGGTTCAGAATCTGTCCTCTCACCATGTTTTCTCATGATAGAACCATGATTTTCAGCTCCACACAGAAGACAATGGAGACATAATATATGGCAAGCACCTAACATAGTTTCTCATCTAATCCTTATAACTATCCTATGGTATGATTACTATTATACCCATTTAACAGATTAGGACACAGGATGACAAAGGTTAAGTATACAGTACACATACCATCAAAGGCAGAATCAATGCTTATACACAGGTCTGTATGACTCTCAAATATAGGCTGTTTCCCAAAGGAGTGATTAGGCTGGGGCACCTACTGAACAGGATACTTTGGGCCAAAGGCCAATTAATTTGCAGAGGGGATAAAGCTCTCCAGTGACTATGTGTTCACTTCCAGGCATCACCTCCCATGTCAAAGCAATTCAGTTCAAATAAACTCAACATACCTTTGGGTGTTGGGCACTGAAGTGGATGTAATAATAGGTAAGGTGGTCCTTCTTCTCAAATTGCCTACCATCTTCACAGTGGATAGCAATTGGGGGTCTATAATGTGACTATATGAAAGTCTTTGAACATGGGCTCTTTTTCACGGTTCTACATTAGAATCAAGTTGGGCATACTTTTAGAAATTCAGATTCCTAGGCTTCACCCCAGCCTATGGAATCAGAATATTTGGGAGTGGAACCAGGACTCTGTATTTAAAAAAAAGACTCTCTGAGTGATTCTCATCTAGCCAGCCTAACTCTCATTTTTAGAAACAAATATTTTCCTTATGGGGTCGCTAGAGTTGGACATGACTGAGCGACTTCACTTTCACTTTTCACTTTCATACATTGGAGAAGGAAATGGCAACCCATTCCAGTGTTCTTGCCTGGAGAATCCCAGGGACGGGGAAGCCTGGTAGGCTGCTGTCTATGGGGTCACACAGAGTTGGACATGACTGAAGTGACTTAGCAGCAGCAGCAGCAGCATTTTCCTTATATCATACCTTAAATACTAGTGACAAATTAAAACACTAGCTATGTATGATGATATAATTTTTCTTAGTATTAATTTCATATTGCTATCTAAAAATTTTTAATTCCTAAATGCATTTATAGTGCTTCTCTCAAGGTAGAATAGCATTTTTTATTCTTCTGAGGAATATGAAAATAGATTATAAAGAAGCCTTATAATCTTATTTACATGCCATCAAAACCATCCTCAATAACCTACCTGTACAATATGTAGCTATTTCACGTGGACCAAGTATTGAGGTAATAGATCAGGGTCTCTAACCCCCAGGCCCCAGGCTGGTACTGGTCCATGGTCTGTAAGGAACCAGGCCCCACAGCAGGAGCTGAGTGGTGGGTGAGTGAGCAAAGCTTGCTGGATTAGTTTTCTTTAAAATTCTTCCCACTTAGCAGTGAGTGGAATGCTCTAAAGGTGCACTCTATTTAATAGGCACAACAGCTGCCAAACAGGGCTACTGGCAAACTTATTTAAATATTTAATCATCATGGCAGATGAACACAGAAGGAAAAAACTATATAAATTCTCCTGCTAGTATAGTTATAAAAATTTCCAAACAGTTTCCATTTTGTGGAAATAAGTTTTGCTGGGCACGTTCTACCACTTTTTACTTCATAGTCAAAAAATGGTTCTAAGGCATATGTATTCAATTATACCCCAGGATATATATTCAATTTAGTATTATTATTAACAAAAATACCATTTTTTCTTAAAAAATCACTTTCTCACTAATGCAAAAATTATTAAACAAAATCAAGAATTTGACTTGGAAAAAGTATTTACTGAATAAAATAAATGAATAATAGAAATAAATGAAAATAGTCTTTTCTTCTAGTAAGAAAAAAGCTAAGATGTGTTAAAATATTGAAAAAAATCATTAGTAATCTGATTTTTCAAAATTCCATGAATGAAAATAATTCTGATTAATTTTTTAATACTTGGGGGATGATGCCAAGAGAATGTCATTTTATTCAACAAATATTAGTCATGCTACACCCAGCATCTAGAATCATGTAGGGGCTTTATTCTCTGAAAACATGGGCTTCTGAGAGGTGTAGAGTAATCACAAAGACCACAGACTCTGGTTCTAGACTGTTTGGGTTTAAATGCTAATTCTGCCACTCAGAAGCTGTTTGACAATGGACATCATCCTTAACCTCTCTGGGCTTCAGCTTCCTCCTCTGCGATGAGAACAATGATTGCACCCTCCCCATAGGGCTACTGAGAGAATGAACACGTGGTGCCCTTAGAACAGTGTCTGGCCCACAGTGAGCACCTAGAAAGTCTTAACTGTAATTATTATTTTTTATTTAATTTTTATTGGAGCATAGTTGCTTTACAATGTTGTACTAGTTGTTATTTTTATCCTAACTTACCTGAAGGCTGTTATCTCTTTTCTGGGCTTCCCTGCTGGCTCAGTTGGTAAAGAATCTGCCTGCAATGCGGGAGACCTGGGTTCCATCCCTAGGTTGGGAAGATCCCCTGAAGGAGGGCATGGTAACCTACTCCAGTATTCTTGCCTGGAAAATCCCCATGGACAGAGGAGCCTGGCAGGCTACAGTCCATGGGGTTGCAAAGAGTCAGGCATGGCAGAATCATAGGGGTCAACAGGTAACTGATGGTCTGCTACACGGCCTGTATAAAATGCACCCGGTAGTAATGGGGTAATCCAACCATCAATATTTACTACAAGTTGGCACTGTCCTAGGTGTACAGGATACGTCGATGGCCAAAAATAAAAATCTCTGCCCCTGTGGTGCTTACATTCCAGTAGGGGCAGACAGAAAAGAGAATAAACATAATAAATTAGTAAAGTGTATCATATGTTAGAAGATAATAAATATTTGGGGGAGGGAAAGGAAAGCAGGATACAGGGAATTTAGAGTTCAGGTGGAGGGGACTGGTTGTACCGAGAAAATGACATTTGAGAAAAAACATGAAAGGGATAAGAGCAGTCAATATTGTTAAGAACAAGCAGTGAAGACCCTAAGACAGAGCACGACGCATGCCTGGCATGTTCAAACAACCACAAGGCTAGTGTGGCTGACGCAGAGCCAGTGAGATGGGGGGCAATGGACATGAGTGGCATAAAAACCTTGACTTGGAGTAGGGTGAGAGTTTGTGTGCAGGAAAACAGATTGCACGGGACCACACAGACCACTGCAGGGCTTTTTCACCGACTGTGATGGGAGCCACGGTAGGCTTTGAGGCTGGGAAGTGCCATTGTCTGAACCTAGTTCTACGCACTCTGGCTGCGGGGAGAAAACACCAGGGGATCAAGGAAGAAACAGGAAACAGGGAGACTAGTGAAATGTTCGTTCAAGTAATCCAGAGAGGAAATGATGGTGACTTGAACCAAAGAGCAGCAGAAGTGATGAGAAGTAATCAGATCTGGATTTATTCTGAAAATACACCCAGGAGAATGTTCTGATGGATTGGATAGAATGTGAGAGAAACAGGGAAATGAAGTTTGGCCTAAAGAACTAGAAGAATGGGGTGCTTATCAACAGACATGGGAAGACTTCATGTGGCCTAGCTTTCAGGTAGGGAATGATCAGATGCTCTCCATAATTTGTTCAAAGCAAGATTTGACACCAGAATTTCACTTGAAGAGAAAGACATTTGTTTCATGCCATTAAAAATAATTTTAATAACATGAATTCAATAGCTATTATTGAATTATTGACAAACTATCCATAAACATTCTAAAGTAACCCATAGGTACTTTAGTTTATTGAAAAAATTGTTAAAGAAAAAATATGATTTTAATGGAAAAGTGACATTTTTGTTATTCCTGAAAATAAAGGCATTTTTAAAAAGTTCTCCCTGATTACAAATATAATGCACATTTACTGAAAAAAAAAAAGTGGAAAATATAGTAAATTAGAAAATAGGGGCAAATAACCTGTAGTTTTACCACCCAGGGAAAAGTAATGTTAACGATCTTGTATGTCTTTCCTCTCTCTTCCTCATAAATTCATATACATACTTACCATATATCCGTATCTATATACATATTTCAACACTGCATTATACTGTTGTATACAGTTTATATTATATAACAATATAATACTGTATATTATATATATATATACACAACAATATTTAGATACAGTTTTATATATTGCTTTGTTCCCATGGCAATAAATATTTTTATTTCTGTAGGCTGTAAATATTTTAATGAATTCTTACTATCTCTTCACATCAATAAGCGTAATTTCCTTCTATTGATCACTTAATTTTCATCATGAATGAAAATTCTTCTCCCCAGGTCCTTGGTTATGTCTTCCCCATCTCCAGTCATTCTCAACCAGTCTTAAGACTGGTCTATATGCTAACAGCTTCCCAATTTATATCATCCACATGGACCTCACTCTCTTCTCCAGATCTGAGCTTCATTTGTCTCCATATCACAATCTGTTTCATCTTCACTGATGGCAACTCCATCCTTCCAGTGGTTCAGCCAAAACCTGGACATCACCCTTGACTCTTCTCTTTCAAACTTCACTTCCACTTTGTCAGGAAATTCTCTTGACTCAACCTTCAAAATACATCCCATCCCAGATCCCTTCTCTCTGTCTTCACTGTTGCCAGCACTGTCTGAATGCCCATCATCTCTTGCTTAGATTATTAAGTTAGTTGTCCCAGGAGGCTCCCTTCTTTCTCTCTCACACTCTGTTGTATATTCTTAACATGGGATCCAGAGTTCGCCTTTAAAAACCAGAGCTCACACCACTCCAAACCCTCCGGTGTCTTTCTATCTCACTCAGAGTGAAAACCTATGTCCTTAAAATGGGGCACAAAGCCTGCCACAGTCTGCCCTTCCTCCACCTCCTGCTTCTTGCTTCGCTATCCTTGTCACTCCCCTGCCCTGGTCAGCCTTCCCCTCTCACTCACTTTGTTACAGCCACACCAGTCTCGCCTTGCTGATCTGATCCCATGTTACGGCCTTTGAATGGTTCTACCCTCAGATACCCTCATGACCCTCATCTCCGTCAAATCTCTGATCATGATCAAATTTCACCTCCTCAATGAGTCCCACCCTGACCACCATATTCATGAAATATTTTTCCCCTTAGCACTCAACATATTGTTATAGCTACCCATTTTATGGCTACATTTTTTTCCCTCTCTTCCTCACTAGATTACAAGGTCCAAAGAACTGAGATCTTTGTTTAGTTCTTTACTGTATCCAGTTACCCGGAACACTGCCGATGCATAGTGTGCTCAACAAATACATGCTGAATAAATGAATGCCCGTCTCTCTATTTTGTATGGCATTTTTACCAGAGGAATTTTCTCATTTTTCATTCAAAATATATTTAGTCGTGTGTGTACTAATATTTCTTTGGTCAGTATTTATTCTGATATGGTTTTTTTTAATGGTTTTGGTTATTCTATGACAATATGCGAGATGACTGAAGTGACTTAGCACAGCACAGCACAGTACATGCGAGTTAGGTACTGCTTTAAAATGCACCAGGGATTTTGTTTTTATTTATGTATGGTGAAGCCATTTGATACTTCTGCTTCATTGACTACACTAAAGCCTTTGACCGTGTGGATCACAATAGAAAATTCTTAAAGACATGGGACACTTACCTCCCTCCTACAAAAACTGTATGCCAGTTAAGAAGCAGCAGTTAGAACTGGAGGGGAAACAATGGACTGGTTCCAAATTGAGAAAGGAGTCCGTCAAGGCTGTATATTGTCACCCTGCTTATTTAACTTTTATGCAGAGTACATCATGAGAAACACTGGGCTGGAGGAAGCACAAGCTGGAATCAAGATTGCTGGGAGAAATATCAATAACCTCAGATATGCAAATGATACCATTCTTATGGCAGAAAGCAAAGAGGAACTAAAGAGCCTCTTGAAGAAGGTGAAAGAGGAAAGTGAGAAAGCTGACTTAAAACTCAACATTCAAAAAACAAGGGTCTGTTCTCATCACTTCAAGGAAAATAGATGGGAAACAATGGAAAAAGTAACAGACTTTATTTTCTTGAGCTTCAAAATCACTGCAGATGGTGACCGCAATCATGAAATTAAGACACTTGCTCCTTGGAAGAAAAGCTATGACCAACCTAGACAGAATATTAAAAAGCAGACAAAGGTCCATAGAGTCAAAGCTATGGTTTTCTCCATAGTCATGTATGGATGTGAGAGCTGACAATAAAAAAGGCTGAATGCGGAAGAATTGATGCCTTCTAACTGTGGTGCTGGAGAAGAACCTTGAGAGTCCCTCGGACAGCAAGGAGATCAAACCAGTCCATCCTAAAAGAAATCAATCCTGAATATTCATTGGAAGGACTGATGCTGAAGCTCCAATACTTTGGCCACCTGATGTGAAGAGCTGACTCATTGGAAAAGACCCTGATGCTGGGAAAGATTGAGGGCAGGAGGAGAAGGGGATGACAGAGGATGAGATGGTTGGTCACTGACACGATGGACATGAGTTTGAGCAAACTCTGGGAGATAGTGAAGGACAGGGAAGCCTGGCGTGCTGCAGTCCATGGGGTCACAAAGAGTCAAACACAACTGAGTGACTAAACAACAGCAACATGGTGAGGCCAGAAGAGCAAGAGATGGCTACTAATTTAGAGACAGTTCAATGATTGTTAACTAAGCTTAATGTGGTAGTTGTTTTGTAATCTTTGCATTTATCAAATCATCATGTTTTACACCTAAAGCTAACATGATGTTACATGTCAACTGCATCTCAACAAAACAAGGAAAATATGGTTTGTTACTGTTCCCGAGAAAAGTAGCAAGTTATGCAGGGCCCACTGGGGAAACACCAGGGTTGGTCAGGTGGCAGAAGGAATGTGGGGAAGATTCTGTCTGTGAGCCTTTATTTTGGTTTCTCTGGGAAAAGCCAGGGTAAGGCAGGGTACTGGCTGGCTAGTTTGAATAATTTCAGTGGGTTCAGGGCTGTAGAGGTGGCTGGCTCTGGGATTATTTAGGGCAGGCAGACAGTATCGTGGACTGCAGGAGCCTGATAAAATGAGGTAGGTGGAGTCATGGACTGAGGATTGATTAGTTTGTTATATCAAAGGCAATTTTGCATTTTCTAGAAGTCAGCTAACACTGAGAGAGGTAGTCCCTCCCCTGGTCCCCAAGATATCACATCACCACAAAATAGAGAAAATAAAAAATATGATTAATACAGTTACACATGTATTTAAAACTATAACTCAAGATGCTTTCTGTTTCATTCAGGCCTTCTGGTATGCTCTTTCCTCACCTGGAACTCCTTCCCGTTCCTTGTTTGTGCGACTATTATTCATCCTTCAGATTCTATCTTGAATGTCATTTATCAGTTTGGCCATGTGAGAGCAGAGCTTGTCCTATTCATTTATCAGTGTATCCTCAGGGTTCAGCCTACACCTTTGTGATTCTAGAGAGGAATTTAACGCAAGTATTAATCCTCAGCTCTTAATGCTCTGTTTGAGTGAAAATTATAGGTCTATTTTCCAAAGAGTCAAAGCTGATGCATTTAAAATGTTTGGATGGCTGTGATTCACAGCTTCCTTTTTCTTGCTACAGTCCCTACCAACGTCTCCCTTCAGGGTTATATAAGCCATATGTGTGGTAGAAGAGTTTTCAATTAGCAGTTGAATCTATCAGTTGACAGCCTGACATTGCAATTTGTACATTACACAATTACCAGAACCTTTTAAACCTCCTATTTAAATTTAGTAGGTCAGACAACTTCTTAAAGACTTCACACTGTTAACAACATTTGGTAATGCTGATAATGCCACTGGTTTCGCAGCTTTGAAACATATGCTCCTATTTCCAAAGTGAGATTTGGGAGTTACAGGAAGCTTCAGAAACTTGACCTGGTTTCACCGTTTTAAAAAACCCCAAACTTTTATAAGTTACCCTATTTATATACCATACATATTTTATCCTATTGCCTTGGAGAAAAGACTTCATTCAAATGATTCTGCACTTTCTCTAACTCGCTATGGTGTTTAAAATAGAGAAGGACTTGGCAGCAAATTGTATTCTGTGGCTGCTCTTGACTGTCTGACAAAGGAATAAGAACTTGTAGAAAGTGCCTTCTAATTACATTTGTATGTCAATGTGTATTCTTTTCCTTTGATAAGAAACTCTATATTTTCCAAATGAGGCTTTTTTTTTTTGTCCATTAGGAATGAAAGAGAGGTTTTCAGCTATGCCTAAGCTTTAATTACAAGTGGATTTGAGTGTTGATGAAATTATTGTGGAATTGAACAAAGGATGGTATTTCCCAGGCTCTTTTCCCGTAAAAAGAAGGGGAGATGGGTTGCAAATGTTCTTTTCACCACTCCTGGTACATTCTTGCTAATTACTAAATAGCAATGTAGGATAAAGGAAGAGTAATATAACATTTATTCTTGCAGGCTGTCACTAGGGAGCTTGTGTCAGGCACCAGCCCTGTGTCCAACATTGGGTCAGGTGATGAGAACCTGAGTTGAGGAATGTTGTCCTTGGCCTCATAGAGTAGCAGTGTCATTTTAAAAAAGTTTTTTTTGTTTTTTGGCTGCTCTGAGTAATAGTTGTGGCATGCAGAATCTTCGATCCCTTAGTTGCAGCATGAAATATCTTTCAGAAGTGGTACATGGAATCTAGTTCCCTGACCAAGGATCAAACCAAGGTCCCATGCATTGGGAACCTGGAGTCTTAGCCATTGGGCCACCTGGGAAGTCCGAGCAGTGCCATTTTGAAACTCTCTTAGTGAGCTTGGTTTCTCTTCTTAGGCTCCCAGAGATATCTGTATTAGATAGAACTCTAAGTTTCAAGAAATAAAAGCCAAGTCAATTCAGATTAGGCAAAAAAGGGAAATTTCTTATAAAGCGTAGCGCTATCTCTTGGAATTTGGGTGGCACTGAGGGCCTCAAGGGTGGTCACCTATGTCACGGCAATCTGGCCACACGTGGTTGCTGTCTCTCCCTTCCCTTTCTGCACATCAGCGACATTTCTTTTCTCCTTTTAAGACTACCTTTCTCAACTCCTTAGCTCACAAAGCAGAAAAAAATGGTTACCCTCTGGCTCTCATGTTTATATCCCTTCTCTTCAAAAGGACACCAGATTTGGGAATCATTTTTATCTCCAAATTTTCAGGAAATGTAATCCAGTTGGTTTAGCTTGGGTCAGATGCTCACCTGTGGACCAGCTGACTGTAGCCAAGGGGGTGAAGTTATTTTGTACATTCCTGGGTCTCAGGAGTCATTTTCATAACCTGGTAGATTTAGGGTGGAAGTTTGGGAACACTTCCAAGACAAGTTATCTGGCTGGATAGATAACTCAATATGTATCCAAAATAATGTTGCAAACTAACTTTTTTCTTTAAACCAAGAAAATAATAATCATTGCTGAATGTTTGAAAAATATAGAGGGAAACATATCTGTATTTGCAACATTAAAAAATCTACTGCTAACATTTTAGAATATTTACTTTAACTCTTTTGTTTATGTAAACTTCTCTCTCCATATATACATTTTAACTCTAATATTAAACATAAGTTTGTCTTCAAGACTTAATATTATATGTTATGCATTTTCCCATGTAATTATGTACTCTTTAAAAAACAATTTTAAACGACTATAAAATAGTTCATTGCATAATGATTTCTTTAATCAATTCTCTGATTTTCTCTTTTCTGATTTTTCACTATTGAAAAACATGAGATAATATGATAGTAAATATTTTCATAAATAATCTTGATATACTTCTCTAATTATTACATTTAGTCATTAGAAAGGGAAGAAAAACACAAAGCTTTGGAGACATTAATATCCATATTCTCAGGGAAGTAGAGTAAAATCTTAATGGAACAACTAGGTTTACTGGCCCTCATGAGCAACATTCGTAATATAGACAAGAGAAATGTTAAATTTTAGAGTAATAATCACCATCCACCCAACTGCCTATTCTTTTTTACTCTCTGTTTGTAGCCTATCACTGGTAAACTGTTCCTCATTTTTTCGATCCCTTCCACCCTTACCTTGGACCCCTCAAATACTCCCTACCTGTGCATTTCCCTCATGCTTGCACTGGCCACTATCTTTCCAGTAACAGTTACAACAAAGTGCTATATTTGTTCATGAGAGCTTGTGGGTTCCTGGTGGGCAGAGGCTGTGCACTCCTGTTCTGCATATATCTAGTATCTAGCACAGTGCATCGTGTTGTATACCATATATGATCGGTGAACTTGTGAAGCAATAAATCAATGAATAAGTAAATGTTACTTCATTGGTCAATTTCCTCGCTTCTCATTAAACACAAGAATCTTTTCTTAAAGGCTTATCTTGACTACCTCCAGTGGCCCTAGCCTGAGGAGGAAATGCGATGAAGTGAATTCACTTATCCAGTAAACATCTATCTAGTGTCTATTACATGCTACTGGAGACTCATTTCTCTGGTGACTCTTATATAGCATAACTGGATTTCTGGAGGTACAGAGGCTTGAATGAATAATGACTATGGCCTCCAAACACCAATACTGTTTAATATTAAAACACTTTACATACAAATCTAAATTTTTGGCTTTTCTTTTAAAGCTGGCAGTCTGTATGGTAATAACATTACAGTTGGTTACCCACATTTAGGTAGGGGGTTTATTAACATCTTCAGGTTGTCAGATATATTAATTCACTTGTTCAAAAATATCTAATAAATTTCTATCAAGTGACTGTAGGCTTTGGTGGGCATTTGGCATTATGACCTCTGCATTAGATTAATTAATCTGGAAAAATAGAAGAAGCTGAAGCAGAATAGAGTGTTTGGTAGTAACAGCTCCCTGGGGACTGAGTTCTCCATTAAGAATCAAGAATCTTGAATTTGAGTTCCAGCTTTGCCAACATCTAGCTTTGTGGCCTTGAATGAACCTTTAAGAGCATCAATTTATCTGTGTCAAGAAGGTGATTGGTGATATCCTCCAAAGTCCTTCAGCTCTAGTATTCATTTATAGAATTATTTTGCAAGCAGGGGAGGTAAAATGTACCCTCATTTTGGGCTGATGAAAAGTTTTGGAAATAGATAGTCATGATGTCTGTTTAACATTGCTGATATATTTAATGCCACTGAATTGTATACTTAAGAAAAGTCAAGATGGCAAATTGTATATTACATGTATTTTATCATAATACACTTTTTTTAGTAAAAAAAGAAAAGTATCCCACATACCCCATGTTCACAATAGTATTCTTTATGATAGCTAAGACATAGAAACAGCCTAAATGTTCATTGATGGATGAATAAAGAAGATGTTTCAAACATATATATATATATATATATATATATGGAATATTCAGTTCAGTTCAGTTGCTTAGTCATGTCTGACTCTTTGCGACCCCATGAATTGCAGCACGCCAGGCCTCCCTGTCCATCACCAACTCCAGGAGTTCACTCAGACTCACGTCCATCAAGTCAGTGATGCCATCCAGCCAGCTCATCCTCTGTCGTCCCCTTTTCCTCCTGCCCCCAATCCCTCCCAGCATCAGTCTTTTCCAATGAGTCAACTCTTCGCATGAGGATATTACTCAGCTATAAAAAAGAATTAATAATACCATTTGCAACTACATGGATGGACATAGAGATTATCATACTAAGTGATGTAAGTCAGAAAGAAAAAGACAAATACCATATGATATCATTTATATGTGGAATCTAAAATATGACACAAATGAATTTATCTACAAAGCAGAAACAGACTCACAGACACGGAGAACAGACGTGTGGTGGCCAAGGGGCAGGGGAGTGGAGGAGGCAAAGACTGGAAGCTTGGGGCTAGCAGATGCAAACTCTTCTACACAGAATGGATAAATAACAAGGTCCTATTGTATAGCACAGTAGACTATATTCTATATCCTGTGATAAATCATAATGGAAAAGAATATGAAAAAGAACATACATGTGTAACTGAATCACTGCTGTACATCAGAAACTAATACAACGTAGATTAATTATACTTCTGTCAAAAAGAAAAAAAAAAGGAAAGTATACACATAGATCGGGACCCAGTTCTTTTATACCAGGGGTCAGCCAGCCAATCCATTAATGGACGAGACAGTGAGGAGAGGGAAGAACCTACAGCTCAAACGTCTCCGGTGCAAGGTCCTCTGGCCTCCATGCCACCCTTAGCCTTCCTGCCTCAATGCTGTTTCGCTGTCTGCCTCAACCTCCCCTATGTCAGGGTCTCCAGGCTGCCTACACCCTCCATCTCTAAAGGAGGAAATTACCACATCCCCTATCAATTTGGACCAAGTTATAAAAATGTTTCTCTCTTTGTCTTTCCTCCCAACTCAGATAGCTTGGAGTTTTTAAAACTAAGAATTGTTTGTAAAAAAAGCTGAAATAGTCTGAATCTCAGTTTGCTTGGGCTGCTGCTACAACTTCTAGATAACATTTACGAGTGCCATTGAATACCAGGAAATTTTTCTAATGCAAAGATTCACTGAACCCTCATAACAATTTCCAAGTATTTTATATTTTAAATCTTATCATTAATTTGGTTGAAAGTTAACTTCCCTTGTTAGGAATTCAAGTCATCAGACTGTGAGGAGGATATTTGCTTGGTCTATCTTCTCAACCCCCAGCATAGGTCCCCGCTTTACTGAAATTCCACATTTGCATCCCTGCTTATAAGATATCTGAAAAGACCAAGACCTGGGCTCTCTGGGGGCCAGCAGAGAACAGCTCTAAGGTGGCATCTTTTTCTCTTCAGAGCACACGCCCGTTTGCCTTGCTCCTCTGCCCTTTCCAACTTTTTCATAATTAAAAGGCTGAACTAGTATCCTTTTCCTATTCATCTATTCTGCTTCCCGTCTCCGTAAACTGATTCCTGAACACGAAACATGTGCTGATTACTTAGCAGCATAAATGACTCACAGCTCCTGTCCTGCCTGGGTCTCCTTCGTGGCGCTGGCCCAGCAGCACACATGGCACATTCTCCACAAATAAAACCCTTGCCCACCACCATTCAACACATGGAGCACACTCCTCTTCTCCCCAGACATCGCCCATGTGTGCTCACAGTTCCCTGGCCATCCTCATCTGGGCTCTGGGTTGAGCTTGGGTGACCAGTAATCAGTGAGAGAGTGCAGAGATGGGAAACAGAGGATGAGCATGTCTGAGGAAGGGCCGATCTAATTTGGGGCAAAATGAAAAAATCTAATCGTTGTTTCTCGACAGATAAAACTATGTATAGTTTTATATATAGTTGAATGTGTTTTTAAATGTTTTTTTATACACACTAAAATGCACAGATCACAACTGCCCAATTTTAACAAATGAGTTCATTCACATGACCCACGTTTTTCTATCCCTCTAGAGAGTTCCAGAAAAACATCTATTTCTGTTTTATTGACTATGCCAAAGCCTTTGACTGTGTGGATCACAATAAACTGTGGAAAATTCTTCAAGAGATGGGAATACCAGACCACCTGACCTGCCTCGAGAAACCTATATGTAGGTCAGGACGCAACAGTTAGAACTGGACATGGAACAATAGACTGGTTCCAAATAGGAAAAGGAGTCCGTCAAGGCTGTATATTGTCACCCTGCTTATTTAACTTATATGCAGAGTACATCATGAGAAACGCTGGGCTGGAGGAAGCACAAGCTGGAATCAAGATTGCTGGGAGAAATATCAATAACCTCAGACATGCAGATGACACCACGCTTATGGCAGAAAGTGAAGAGGAACCAAAAAGCCTCTTGATGAAAGTGAAAGAGGAGAGTGAAAAAGTTGGCTTAAAGCTCAACATTCAGAAAATGGAGATGATGGCATCTGGTCCCATCACTTCATGGGAAATAGATGGGGAAACAGTGGAAACAGTGTCAGACTTTATTTTGGGGGGCTCCAAAATCATTGCAGATGGTGATTGCAGTCATGCAATTAAAAGACGCTTACTCCTTGGAAGGAAAGTTATGACCAACCTAGATAGCATATTCAAAAGCAGAGACATTACTTTGCCAACAAAGGTCTGTCTAGTCAAGGCTATGGTTTTTCCTGTGGTCATGTATGGATGTGAGAGTTGGACTGTGAAGAAAGCTGAGCGCCGAAGAACTGATGCTTTTGAACTGTGGTGTTGGAGAAGACTCTTGAGAGTCCCTTGGACTGCAAGGAGGTCCAACTAGTCCATTTCTAAAGGAGATCAGTCCTGGGTGTTCTTTGGAAGGAATGAGGCTAAAGCTGAAACTCCAGTACTTTGGCAAAGAGTTGACTCATTGGAAAAGACTCTGATGCTGGGAGGGATTGGGGGCAGGAGGAGAAGGGGACGACAGAGGATGAGATGGCTGGATGGCATCACTGACTCGATGGACATGAGTCTGAGTGAACTCCTGGAGTTGGTGATGGACAGGGAGGCCTGGCGTGCTGCGATTCATGGGGTTGCAGAGTCGGACACGACTGAGCGACTGAACTGAACTGAGTGCCCCTCAGCAGTCTCCTGCACTCTCAGAAGAAAGTACAGCTTTGAATTACTTTTTCCATATAGACTAGTTAAGCCTGTTCTGGAGTTGCATCACAATGGACTTGCTCAGAAAACACTCTGTGTCTGCCTTCTTTTGCTTAGTTACTGCCTGTGAGAGCCACCCACGATGTAGGCATATCAGTCGTTCATTACTTCCATTGCTGAGTAGTGTCTTGCTGTTATGCATTGAAATTGTTTTAATAATACAAACAACATACTTTTTTCTTGCAAAAACTTCAAGCATTATAGGTAAAAAGTCTAATATTCTTTGGCTACTGTGGCCCCTGCTTCCTGGGATCTGTTGGTGTAGATGATTTTAGTCTTCCCCCTTCTATGCATTCACATATATGTGTATATCCCAGGAGAAAACATGTAAGATTGTTTATCATGGTTTTCAAAACAGTAGTTACCACATTATAGGTAACTCTTTGCAATTTGCTTTCCTTACCCAACAAGATGTTTGTAGATATAACCATGTTTGTGCAGAGGTCCACCTTATTTTTAAAACTGCTGCACAGTATTTAATAATATAGATATTCCACATTTTATTTAGTCATGACTGAGCTTGTTTCCAGTTCTTTCCATTCCAACAAAAGCTTCAGTATAAATATTTGTCAAGTTTCCTTGTGCATTCAAGTTTGTGTTTCAGTCAGACAGATGTGGAGAAGTAGAATTTCTGAGTCAGAGTGTATTTAAATTTCAATATTCAAAGTACTTACACCAATTTACATACCTCATTAATACTTGGGAATGTTATACAACTTGGAAATTTTTGCCAATCTATAAGTGAAAAAAATCTTACCTCAATTCAGCATGCATTTCATTAATTCTAGAAAGATTGAATACTTCTGTATATGTTTACTCACTATTTATGTTTTCTTTTCACTGAAGAACTCCTGGCCTACTTTTTCCATTAGGTAATTTCTCCTTACTAATTGGTTAGTTTTAATACATATTCTTATTCTCAAGGCCAAGCCTTCATTTTATTTTTTTTTTTTTGCAATCAAAATTCTTTTTTAAAATTACTTTTATAGTATAGAGATTTGAAATCTTTGAGTGATGACTTCTGCTTTTTTTAGACCCCGTTTTAAAAAAAAGTCTTTCACCAAGGTCAGAAGCATAGGGTTTTAGTTCTTTCTGATATTTTTATAGTTGATAGGTTGATTCTGATGTGCGTGAAACATTCTGATGAGCCATTTCCAATCTCTTCCAATCTTTTAGCAAATAAACTGAGTCCTATCACATTAGGTATCTTCCATTTTCAACTGGTGATGGACAGGGAGGCCTGGCGTGCTGCGATACATGGGGTCGCAAAGAGTCGGACACGACTGAGCGACTGATCTGATCTGATCTGATTTTCAACTGTGTCTTTCGGTCTGCTTCCAGTTTGGGGGCTACAAATGAAGTGATCCCATTTTAGCATTTTTTTTCTTTTAAACCACCTTAAATTCTGGTCAGAAAAAGTTTATTCACTCTGCAAACATCATTAGGTGCCTGCTTGAGATGGGCCCAGGATGCATCTTTCTGGAAGAAAGAAAGATACCCAGGACTGTGTAGCACTCAGTCTGGCAGGGAAGACAGGCATAAAACAAAAGTGTGGTGAGTGCAAAGGAGACACCTAGCAGACAATACAATATCCAGATGTCAGGTGAGGTCAAACTGAGCTTGGAGACGTCAATAAAATCGGCTTGGGGCTTTTAGCCCAGGTCCTGTAGGAAGTCCAGTGACTGTCCAGTGAATTCCTCGGGGCTTTTGTGGCCTCTGGATCTGAGTTTTTCCCCTCAGTTCATTGTTTCGCTTGTCTCTTATGCCAGCAACTGTCCTCCACTCTCTGCTCGATCCTAACCGGTCAGAACTTGGTTCATTCTCACCCAAGGCTTGTGTTTATGCAACGCCGGTGAAGCTGTGGGGAGGTGGGGGTGTACCTGTGACAGGCAAACTGAAAGCCGACACTCCTTTAGCCTTCTGACCACCTGGTGCCTGGTGTACCTTTCAGCAGTCACCTTTCTCCATGGATCCCAGAGCCATTTGTTGTCCTCTTTCTGCTTTAAGACTTCCCAGACATCTCCCACCTTCTTGTTTTCCAAACCCTTCAGAAGCTCCGTTTACCCCAGTTTACTACGCAGATCAATTTCAATAGAATCTCACTCATCCTTTTGCAGCACAGGAAAAGCTGGCAGAAGATTCAAAAGTATAGCCTTTTGTCCCCTTGGTAAGTGGAAGAGGCCAGTATAAAGATGGATTTTCCACTGATAAGGATTATGCTACCTTCTCTTTTAGCAGGCAGAAGCAGCCATGGTCAGTTTTTCCCTTCACAGAGGGATATAACAGCGGAAGCTAATGCTGCATGGGTAGTCACTGAGGAAGTGGCATTGAAGTGGAGATCTGAAGGACAGACAGGGGTCGACAGTGAGGGATGGGGCTGGGAAGAATGGACTTGGAGAGGAATCATCCCAGGCAGCGTGAACAGCATGCACAAAGGCCCTGAGGCAGACTAGAGCAAGGCTTATTCAAGAAATTAAGAGAAGACATCAGGAATTAAGGGGCTGGGGGCCAAATGAACTAGGGCGACTTTAGCCCAAGGGCAGAAAGGAAGTGGAGGCAATGGCAAAATATAAAATGCATTAAATAAGTAAGCACAGATTTTAATTTTACATTTTCAGAAGGATCGCTCTCCCACAATGAGCTAGTACTTTGCATTCAGTAGGATGACTATAATGAAAAAGAAAAAAGGAAAATAAACGTTGGCAAGGAAGTTGATAGATTGGAACTCTCACACTTTGCTGGTTGGGATGTAAAATGATGCCACTCTAGAAAACAGTCTGGCAGTTCCTCAAAATGTCAAACACAAAATTACCAGATGACTAAACCATTTAATTCCTATGCAGCGTATACCCAAAGGAAGTGAAAACTGGTATTCAAACAAATACTTGTACACTAATGCTCCAAGCAGCACTATCTACATTTGCCAAAAGATGGAGACAACACAAAGGTCCCTCAAATGTGAACGGATAAGCAAAATATGGTATATCCATGCAATGGAATGGATGCTATTCAGCCACAAAAAAGGAGCCAAGTACTGATACATGCTACAGTATGGGTGAACCCCGAAAACACTACGCTAAGTGAAAAAAGCCAGGTATTGAAGGTCACGTTGTGTTTACACAAAACGTTCAGACTGGCTAAAGCCAGACACACAAAGATTGGTGGTTTCTGGTGGATAAGGAAAGGGGGAAATGAGAGTGACAGCTTGATGGGTGCAGTTTCCCTTTGGAGGGTGCAAAAATGTTTTGGGGTTAGAAGGAGATGACAATTATGCAATATTTTGACTGTAGTAAATGCCTCTGAATTGTATACTTCAAAATGGTTACCTTTATGGTCCATGAAATTTAATTCCATAAAAACAGTATTACTCAGACCTCCACATAGAGTAAATGGTGGGTGGGGTAGGCAAGAATGGAGGTGGGAGAACAGAGGTGAAGCCGCTGCAGGAGTCTAGGTGAGAAAGGAAAATGACTTGGACTAGGGACCGTGGGCTCTTTGGTGTTGGAATGGCCTGAGAAACATCCATGTGGCAAATCTTGGGCTAATGGACAGGGGGATCAGGATTTCAGGAAAGGAGAGACAGCGCTGAGGATGAGGGTGCAGCCTTGGAGCAGAGTGTCTACAGCTTCTAGCTGAAGTCACAGCAAAGGATGAGCTCACAGGAGGGGATGCAATGAGGAGATAGCATGGAGGCTGGGGTGAGGTTTTGAGTAAACACTACGATTTGGAAATATTGGTCCAGATAGAGAATCAGCTAAGAGTAATCTGAAGGGAAAGCAAGTTTAAAGATGGTTTATAATTATAGACTAGGCGGCCAGTGACTGGGGGAGGGGGACTGAGGAGATGAATATTGGATACAACTGGTTGAGGAGCATAGGGTTGGCTCTGGGAAGCAGCAGGCACCTTTCTTCCTCTGAGAGCCCATTAAGTGAATGAGGTCTGGGGACTTCCCTAGTGGTCCAGAGGTTAAGACTTCCAGTGCAGGAGGCCTGGGTTTAATCCCTGATCAGGGACTAGGTCTTGCGTCTCACAGCTAAGTGTCCACATGCTGCAACTAACAGATCCCTCACGCTCCAATTAAAAAGGTTCTGCATGCTGCAACTATGACCCACTACAGCCAAATAAACACATAAGTAAAATATTTTATAGAAAGAGAGAATGAGGTCTGAAAGCCATTTTGATGTGAAAGTTGTGGGATTTCCAATGAAACAAGAGGGTAGAATTGTGGCCGCTGCAGGGTGGCCACAGAACACAGGGCTGGAGAACGTGGAAACGTTTGAACGTGTTTTCAGGAGAGTGTACTGGAGTGTAAACTGGCCCTGGGTAAAGGATTGCCAAGGAGCCCTGAAAGTCAAGAACATACCTTTGTCGCAGAGCCAGGCTTCTTGTTACATAATTTTTTTTTTTTTTTTCCAAAAGCACCAGCGCCAAAGTAAGAACTCAGGCAGTAATCCTGGTGGGTATAGTGTTACATAAAACACTTTAATCAAGCAGCACCCAGAAATAGAATGGGAAGAGTGTGAAAGAAATACAAGAAGTCTTATGAGAAGGATTTGAAAACCTTCCAGATGTAAGCTCTTTCTTAAAGAAATGCTATTTAAAACTATACTGCATATTAGATAAGTTACTATTCATATAAATTAGCCAACAGGAATTACTTTTGCTCTTAGATAGGTACTGGTGTCAAAAAATTATTGTGTTAATATATAGGTATCATTTTAAAGGCCTGTCTACTAAAGACACTAAATGAAGTAAATCAGACAGAGAAAAACAAATACTGAAATATTTTTTAAAAAGTCAAACTCACAGCAAGAGAGTAGAAAGATGGTTGCAATGGGCTGTTGGTGGAGGAAATAGGTTGGTAAAATGATACCAACCTTCAGTTGTATGATGAATAATGTCTGAGGATCTAGTGGGTACCATGGTGACTATTTTGACCACAACAACTGAAATTTATTGAGTGAGTAGAATTTAAGTGTTGTTACCTTCACCTACCCTCACAAAAGACAAATACCTGAGGTGATGCAAGTTAGCTAAGGTGAAATCCTTGCACAATGAATATGTACATAAAATCACCAAGATGCTCTCTTTAAATGTCTTACTGTTTTATATGCCAATTATACCTCAGTAACCCTGCCAACACCACAGTTCAAAAGCATCAATTCTTCCGCACTCAGCATTCTTCACAGTCCAACCCTCACATCCATACATGACCACAGGAAAAACCATAGCCTTGACTAGACGGACCTTTGTTGGAAAAGTAATGTCTCTGCTTTTGAATATGCTATCTAGGTTGGTCATAACTTTCCTTCCAAGGAGTAAGCGTCTTTTAATTTCATGACTGCAGTCACCATCTGCAGTGATTTTGGAGCCCCCCAAAATAAAGTCTGACACTGTTTCCACTGTTTCCCCATCTATTTCCCATGAAGTGATGGGACCAGATGCCATGATCTCCATTTTCTGAATGTTGAGCTTTAAGCCAACTTTTTCACTCTCCTCTTTCACTTTCATCAAGAGGCTTTTTGGTTCCTCTTCACTTTTTGCCATAAGGGTGGTGTCATCTGCATATCTGAGGTTATTGATATTTCTCCTGGCAATCTTGATTCCAGCTTGTGCTTCTTCCAGCCCGACTGCAAGGAGATCCAACCAGTCCATTCTAAAGGAGATCAGTCCTGGGTGTTCTTTGGGAAGGAATGATGCTAAAGCTGAAACTCCAGTACTTTGGTCACCTCATGCGAAGAGTTGACTCATTGGAAAAGACTCTGATGCTGGGAGGGATTGGGAGCAGGAGAAGGGGATGACAGAGGATGAGGTGGCTGGATGGCATCACCAACTCGATGGACATGAGTTTGAGTGAACTCCGGGAGTTGGTGATGGACAGGGAGGCCTGGCATGCTGCAATTCATGGGGTCGCAAAGAGTCAGACACTTCAGAACTGAAGTGAACTGAACTGAACCCTGCCAATGCAGAAGACTTAAGAGATGCAGGTTTGATCCCTAGGTCAGGAAGATTCTTGAGGAGGCCATGGCAACCCACTCCAGTATTCTTGCCTGGAGAATCCCATGGACAGAGAATCCCAGTGGGCTACAGTGCATAGGGTTGCAAAGTGTCGGACACAACTGAAATGACTTAGCATGGCATACCGCAGTAAACCTGAAAGGGGAAAATAAAAACCGCAGACACATACACACATGAAAAGCATGAACAAAGACATGTATTACATCAAGAAAGTCAGGTGCCTGGCCAGTAGACCAGTTGGCTGGAACATAGCAGAGGTATATACAAGTGGTAGGCAGGATGAAACTTGAATGCAGGTCAAGAAGCAACAGTTAGAACGGAACATGGAACAATGGACTGGTTCCAAATTGGGAAAGGAGTACGTCAAGGCTGTATATTGTCATCCTGCTTATTTAACTTATATGCAGAGTATATCATGTGAGATGCTGGGCTGGATGAAGCACAGCTGGAATCAAGTTTGCTGTGAGAAATATCAATAACCTCAGATAGGCAGATGACACCACCCTTATGGCAGAAAGTGAAGAGGAACTGAAGAGCCTCTTAATGGAAGTAAAAGAGGAGAGTGAAAAAGTTGGCTTAAAACTCAACATTCAAAAAACTAAGATCATGGCGTCTGGTCCCATCACTTCATGCAAATAGATGGGGAAACAATGGAAACAGTGAGAGACTTTATTTTCTTGGGCTCCAAAATCACTGCAGATGGTGACTGCAGCCATGAAATTAAAAGACTCTTGCTCCTTGGAAGAAAAGTTATGACCAACCTAGACAATGTATTAAAAAGCAGAGACATCACTTTGGTGACAAAGGTCTGTATAGTCAAAGTTACAGTTTTTCCAGTAGTCATGTATGGATGTTAGAGTTGGACCACAGAGAAAGCTGAGCACTAAGAAATGATGCTTTTGAACTGTGGTGTTGGAGAAGACTCTTGAGAGTCCCCTGAACTGCAAGGAGATCAAACCAGTCAATCCTGAAGGACATCAACCCTGAATATTCATTGGAAGGACTGATGCTGAAGCTCCAATACTTTGACCACCTGATGTGAAAAGCCAACTCATTAGAAAAGATCCTGATGCTGGGAAAGATTGAAGGCAGGAGGTGAAGGGGATGACAGAGGACAAGATGGTTGGATGGCATCACTGACTCAATGGACATGAGTTTGAGCAAGCTCTGGGAGATGGTGAAGGACAGGGAAACCTGGGGTCGCACAGAGTTGGACAGGACTGAGCAACTGAACAACAACAAAGGCAGGATGAGGTTCTGAATATAAGCAGGATATGAACTATGGAGCACATTGCCAACAGAAGCCAGGAAAGAGGTAAGGCTGAAAGCTCTTAAATGGTGCTGACTGATCAGAGCTAAAGCATATGAGGTAGCACATGAGAACGCCTTAGCACAGTGACTGTCATGGGGCAAATGTTCCATGTGAGTCAAAGTCTTCAGTGGTTACTGGGTGGGAGTGTGTAGGATGAACTTGACATCTCTAGCCTTCTCACACCCAGCGTACAGAACATCCCTTACTCTCCTTCCAAAACTCCTCCTGCTCCAGTCTCCTCAACACAGAAAGTGATGCCACCACTGTGTGGTAATTGTTCAACCAGGAACCCCTGTCTCATCACTCTCCAGAACCAACCACCTCTGCTCCTTTTCTTCTTCCAAAATTATTTTCCACCACTTTGCTTTCCTTTATCTTTAATATCAACCTGCATTTCTCACCTAGATTTCTGTAATGGCTTCCTATCCAGATTTCCATTTCTGTTCCCTACCCCACAATAATTTTAAACTCAGGATGGTCTTTTACAAATATAGACTAGATAGCCTTTTTCTCCCTAAAAGATCCTATTGACTTCCCACTTACTTCAGGTCTTCTCTTCCATGGCCAACAGGACCCTGCCTTCCTATCTCTTCATTCTCATCGCATTCCACTTCCCCTTTGCTGGCCAGTGCTCTAGATATGATGCTCTCCCCTCTGCTGGAAACGTCAGCCTGCCCACTGTCCCCTTCCCCTGTTGTCCCACTCTTCCCCATTCTTAAGTAGCAGCTTCAACATCACCCTCTTAAAGGCTCCCCATGAGCACTAATCTAAAGCTGATTTTCTCCTGGCCCATACTCTCCCTCATGGGTTACTTTGTCCATCACCCCTCCTTAGCCTTTACAGCAAATAGTTATATTTGAAATTTGACTCATACTTTTGTATTTTCCTGCTTAATGCTGATACTGATGCTCTCAGGTGTAGATATTATAAAGTCAACTCAAATGGTCTTATACAAAGGACCCAGAAGGAGGGTGGGATTCAGAGTAGATCACATCTTCCCTTATGTTGGAGGAATGCCTTATGCTGTGTTGCCTTAAGTCTAAGCTTATGACTCAATAAGTAGGATGAATTTATGATTGCAGTTGGATTAGTAGGAAATCCAACCCACTGATTTAGGTCATTTCCTGCAGTCACATTCATTGCTTCACAATAGAGGACGAGTGGGAGCTAGCCCCATTGCCCACTGACAGCTCTATGCTCATTGGGAAAGGGGATTGTTCTGTTTAATCCCTTCCTGCTCCTAGGGCAGTACAGACGTGTGGTAAAGAGAGTCTAGGGAGCCAGGTTAGAGGCCAATGATTCAGCAGAGATATACAGATAGCTATAATAATAATATATACAATAATAATATATATAATCAGTCACAAAAAAAGGAAAAGAATGGATGAAGGTGAATGATATTTTTTGCTCAAAGACTCTGGATTTGGAGACTGACCAGATGTGAAATGAGAGGGAGATGAGGATGTTCAAGGGGTTCTGAACCTGGATCAGAGCCCCAGGCCTCCTTGCTCCGACTTCAGTGCTGTACCTTCTCAAGCAAAGGACAGAACAGTCTCAAATAGGGTAGATACTGCCCACAAAGGGGTGAAAATGGAGTCTTGGTGGAGTAAAAGGAACCAGATATTACAATGGCTTGCAGCCCTCTAAAGCTATGACAGATCTTACCCTCTGGTATTTCATTTCTCTTGTTAGGGTGAACTTTAATTAAATAAAATTTTCTTTTTAGGAGAGTTGCAATAACGAATTTTTAAAAAGTTATGTTTGGCTTCCCTGGTGGTCCACTGACTAAGACTCCATGCTCCCAGTGCAGGGGCCTGGGTTTGATCCCTGGTCAGGGAACTAGATCCCACATGCCACCAAGAAGAGTGCATGTTACAATTAAAAATTTCACAGGCTGCAACCAAAAAAAAAAAAAAGATTCTGGATGCCACAGTGAAGATTCTGTATGCCACAATTAAGACCTGACACAGCCAAATAAATAAATAAATATTTTTAAAAAAGAAATACACAAATGCTGAAGAGCTTCCATCAACACAGTCATTCACAAAAAAAGGTTAAGAAACACTGAATTAAGGGAAGAAGAAGCCCTAATTTGTAATTTAGGACTGAACAGAGAGGTTAGAGGAAAACCAGAATAATCTCAGGTGTCTATATATCTACATATATTGATGCACACATACATGTTGGCTATAAACAGATCATCTTATATAGTTATAAGTAATAGCCACAGAGAAATGTTTTTCAACTATTTTACTGAAAGATTAGAAAAAATTCTGAATACAGCATTGATTTCAGGCAGAAGATTCCACTCCTCTGTTCACAGAGGACAAAGATGACCCCAGGCTGTTCTGTTTGATTTTTCTAGCATAAATGTATTCTAAAAAGTGTAATCATTACAGCAGGCCATCGCCACAGAGAAACAAGCTTAAGTGATCTTCCAGGACTTCCCACATACTAGTCACTCTAACAGGCAAAATAAACCTGTCAGAGTACACTGCACAAAGTCTTTCAAATGAAAATATTAATAGGGTTTAGTTGAACATCCAAATTCCATCAAGAAGTAGAGGGAGAAAAACTGCCACACATTCCCCAAAGTAAATGTATCCAAAAAGCAGATAATTGTCTGCCACAAGAACCAGTATGAGTCTGAACAGTGTTTTGTTGGGACCACAAATATGAAATTCCTTGTCTAGCTGTGTAAGGTAACCTGGAACACCCTTAGCTCTTGGTACTTGTCTATGCTGACAAGCAAGTTTGGCTACAGATGGTAAGAGGCCTTTGTGAATGAGAGGGATTGATGGGACCCCCTCCCTGCACCCCCCCATTTCCCAGACGTCAGGAGAGACTTGTTTAACAAGCAACATAACAACCCACAGAATGGGAGAAAATATTTGCAAATGAAGCAGCTGAGAAGGGATTAATATCCAAAATATACAAATAGCTAATGAAGCTCAATATCAAAAAGACAAACAACGCAATCAAAAAATGGGTGGAAGATCTAAATACACATTTCTCCAAAGAAAACATACAGATGGCCAAGAGGCACATGAAAAAATGCTTGACATCACTCATTATTAGAGAAATTAAAATCAAAACTACAACGAGGACTTCCCTGGTGATGCAGTGGATAAGAATCTACCTCCCAGTGCAAGTTTGATTCCTGGTCTGGGAAGGTCTACATGCCATGCAGCAACGAAATCCATGAGCCACAACCACTGAGCCTGAGTGCTGCAATGACTGTGAAGCCTGTGCTCCTGGAGTCTGCTCGGCAGCAAGCCACCACGAGAAGCCTGTGCACCACACTCGGAGCATAGCCCCCACTCACAACTGGAGAAAGCCCGTGTGCAGCCATGAAGACCCAGCACAGCCCAACACACAAAAACTAAACCACAACTACAATGAGGTTATCACCTCATATAGGTCACAATGGCTACCACCAAAAAATCTACAATCAGTCCTGGAGAGGGTATGGAGAAAATGGAGCCCTCCTACACTGTTGGTGGGAATGGAAATTGGTACGCCACTGTGGAGAACAGTATGGAGGTTCCTTAACCAACTAAAAATAGAGCTACCATATGATCCAGCAACCCCACTCCTGGGCATATCTACGGATAAAACCATAATTCAAAAAGATAATATACCTTAATGTTCATTGCAGCACTATTTACAATAGCCAGGACATGGAAGCAATACATCCACTGATGGGGGAACGGATAAAGATGTGGTACATATACACAATGGAAGGTTACTCAGCCATAAACAGAAGGTAATAATGCCATTTACAGCAACATGGGTGGATCTAGAGATTGTCATACTGAGTGAAGTAAGACAGAGAAAGACAAATGTATGATAGTGTTTATATGTGGAATCTAAGAAAAAATGGTACAAATGAACCCATTTACAAAATAGATACAGAATCACAGAAGTAGAAGACAAACTTATGGTTACCAAGGGGGAAAGTGAGGGCGAGGGACAAGTTGGGAGACTGGGATTGATACATACACACTCTATATATAAAATAATATGAACCTACTGTATAACTCTACTCAGTACCCTGTAATGGCCTATATGGGAATAGAATCAAGAACGTGAGTGTGTGTGTATCTGATTCACTTTGCTGTATAATAGAAACACACACACACACACAAAACAAAGCAAAACAGACAAAAAATAAGCAATATAATCTGGGCACAGGAGCCAATATTGATTGCCCTGATTAAAAGTTTCCAAAACCATATATTTCCTTTTAAATAACAATGAAAATGCAAACAAGAAATATTTAAACATTATATGCAATACTTGAGAAAAGGTAACTTAGAAGATCAAAACTTAAGCCCAAACCTCACAAACCTGTGTGTCATCTCTCCCAGGAACTGCAAATCTCAGTTGTGTTCTTATTCAAGAATAAGCATGCAATTACTTTCCCCAAAAGTTCATGATGGGGAGAGAGTCTTATTACAAAAGACTCACACAATACATTTTTCTCATTGTCTTTGAGTAGGCTGTCCATATCTTATTTTTTAAGCTCTAAGTTTTGTGCTTGTTTTCTTGAAAACAACCAAGTTCCCCCTCCATCAAGGGGTCATAACACAAAGGTTCTCAACTTGAGAAAAGACCCCAGTGTTCCATGGAGAGGTTTAATATCCTGGGAAGACAGGACAGTCATTCATTCCCCAGAAATGTGAGAGGAGCCATTTATTTATTATTAATGACACAAATTTAGATGCCCAGAAAGGGGGAGCTAAGTTCCACACATTTCATTTGCTTTTGATTTTAACCCATTAGAGTCTTAAATTTCTTTGCATATTCAAGATGGTTAGGAAGGCTCTGAAGTTGACTGTGGCATTGAAGGGAGGCCTCCTTTCAGTTTGGCAACTGATCTGCTAGGTTAAAGTGAATGTAATTTGCCCTGAGGCATGAGCAGCGGTCCATTAAGAAATCACTATAGCCACTAAAACTGTCCATTCATACAGTTTATTTCACTAGGCTGCAATTTTATACACAGTATGAAGAGGTTTCCTGATAGCACACATATAGTTTACTTTCTGTACTGCTGAAGAACCAATTTTTTTTTTTTTACATTATATTGTAACACCCTATCATTAAAACATTATTCAGTAAATTTTTTTCCAACTACGTATAAACGGAGATTTACCACACACACGGTGCAAGAATGTCTTTATAACATATCTGGATCACAAAATGTGAATCTAAAATACATCACTGTAATTAGAACACTACTTTAAAATTACAATGCCCCATGTTATATCAGCCAGATTTGATGAACCCCTGTGTACATCACAAAGCAGTTGTGGATATCCACAAAGATAGGTGGACATCTTCTTGGGTAACTGGCAGCAGCTTTTAACTATGATTTCAAAAGAAATCTTTGTTTAAGAACGAAAATTCTGAATTTGAAAAACTTCTTTTATGTGTTCAATATTCTCAGAATCAAAATGGGACATTTAAAGATTTATAGTCTTTAAAACAAGGAGAATAAATCCAACCCTCCTTTAGCTGAAAGGCTGGCATTGTAATATTAGGTTTCGTAGAAACCTAAGGAAAGAACTGTATGGGAAGTGGAAGTGAGTTAAAAAGAAACATAAAATTTCTCTGAAAGCTTCCTGGACTGCCCCTCCCCACCTCTGTCAAACAGAGAAAGAATACTGCTTTGCAAATCAAGATGTATTTCCATGACATGATGTTCTAAAGAAAATGTATGTAAACAAGTCAGAGAGAAAGATTTCTTCATTTTCCCTTTTTTTTTTTTTTTTGGGTGGAGTGAGGCAGTGGGATGGTATCTGTTAAATAAGAACTAGAACTTCTTAATCAAAAAACCACTTTAATACACACAAAACAGCTAGGGATAATTGCTGAAAATTTCTCATGTGTTTCCTTTTCTTTCTCCCAAAGTTTGAGAATGTTTTGAAAGTTCAATAAATAGTAGAAAAATAATCCTTTACTTAGAAATTTGAGATGCATCATTTAGAGCTTAGTATGAGTTCCGTACAGCAAGTATGGCATCTAGGTACCGCTAAGAAACCAGGTGAAATCTTCAAAGACACACTTCTCTCTGCCTCTGCCACATTCTCAGTCTCCAGGGGAGCAGACCTCTCTTTTCTTCCAGTTAAGGAGAGCAGAATGTTTCTGGCTCCTCGGAACATTCCTCTGGCTCAGCTTAACCAAGGTTCCCAATGTTTCATTTATAGGTTCCGGCTCTGTTTAGAGGTTTGCGTCTGTTCATTCCGTTGGTGTTATGGCAGGTTCATTAATCAGACTTCTTTCCCCTCCATTTCACAACCAGCCTCGCATCTTCACAAATGTGGTGTTGCGGCTGTTTCACTTGTTTGGACACATGTTAACAGGCAGGAAGATGAGTTCAATGACTCCGGACAAAGCACGGACACAAGTGGATTTGATGCTGGCTCTTCTTCCCTCCAGCACACTCGGCAGCTGCCAGATCCCGCCTTCTGATGGAGGCGAGGGGGCTAGCATTCCGCGTCGACAGTGTGTACCGTCACGGCCGCCTGCAGGTGGTGGCTGTGGTGCAGCGTTGGGTGGTGCAGGCGGTAGTGGTGGAACTTGTGACTCAGGAGTGCGGCGGTCTGGGGCGGGGTGTCCAGCTCCAAGTCCTCGTCGTGGTTTCCCACGTCCACCCCGGCCGACAAGGGGTCATTGGTGCACGGAGGGTTTTCACTGTCTTCCTGTGGGCTCATGGTGCTGTAACCTAGAAAATGAACACAACACATAGGCAGCTGAGAGTTTCCACAGGCAGGGAGGAGCTGTCACGCAGATTTCTGTGGGCACTGGGAGGAGCTCCTACCTTTGGACTAGTAAGTGCCAATGTTTGCAGGCTGCCAGCAGACCTTGAAGTGACTTACTTTTAAAGAGATCTTTCATTAGCTGTTGTCTTAAAGCAATTACACAATAAATATGTAATCATTTAAAATAATACGAACAAGAACCCTTTCCCCAAATCCCCTAAACCAACAAAACAAAACTGAAAATCATCCCAATTTTTTCTGATCCACAGATCCCCACAATTGACATTTGGGGAAACAACCTTCTACACTTTCCCCCGAGATAAGACTATTTTTTATTTTAGAGAGAGAGGGAAAAAAAAAGCAGCTTCAAAACGCCTGAATGTGATACCACGGTAAGAACAAAGACAGCTGCCACAATGACAGCCCTGGTGTCATGTAATTTCTACACACCAACAAGACATATATTTAAAAATCCATTTTACAGGTGAGGGAAACGACAATCAGAGAGGTTAATGAACTTGCCTGAGTTTCAGTCCCTAACAAAACACTAACTCCACAGACACCCACAGCAACTAGCAAAGGAATCAGCTATTCTTTGTGTAAGCTGGTTCACTGTATTTAAAGATTAATTTCTCTTGGTATTCTAAGTAATACATGTTTCAAAAGAAATTGCCCTTGCTGATCAAAGGATTCCGTTCCAAGAACCTTGGCATGTTTTTAAATATTGCAAAAAAAAAAAAAAAGCCTTCAAGAATTTTGAAAAGTGACAGCTCGTTAATATTTCCGCTGCATCTACAGTTAGCATCAATCAACACTCACCCGTGGGTAGCGCTAGTCACAGCCGTGGCTGCAAAATTGACGTGCTTGCATACAGCCAAGCAGGAATAGTTTGTGGTTGAAAATGTTATGCTTCATGTGAAAATGAGCAAGGCAATCCTCAGTGCTCAATGAAATGTTCAAACGACAGAATTCTTTCTTTCAGTCCAACCAACAAATATTTACTGGGAATCTACCTTGTATAAGACACTGTGCTGGGCACTGTAGGAGACCTGGAGATGAAAACTGATCCCTGTACAAAGAATTCATTTACTAGGGCTCGAGAAATAAAACAAGTACAAGCATAGCTCAATCCAATTATTCATTTATCAAAGACCCTCAGGAGGCTGAAAGGAAAGACTATGAAGCATGAATAAGAGATGTCTGTTTTCCTTAAGGATTTCACCACCGAGTAAGAGACAGGTATGTACAAAGTTAGGCTTACTCTACTGAAGATCATGGTAGGTGTTCTAATGGAGGTTTAATTGAAATCCAGCATGTGCTCAGTTATGTCTGACTCTTTTGTGACCTCATGGACTGTAGCCCACGAACCTCCTCTGTTCATGGGATTCTCTAGGCAAGAATACTGGAGTGGGTTGCCATTCTCTCCTCCAGGGGATCTTTCAGATCCAGGGATTGAATCTGCATCTCCTGCGTTGCAGGCAGATTCTTAACCACTGAGCCACCAGGGAAGCCCATTGAACAAGGAATAGCTAATTCTGGCTGGGGGGCTGGGAAAGTTTCAGAGAAGAACTCATATTTTACTTGGGCTGTAATGGATGAGTAGGAGTTTGGTAAAGTGGATAGGAGCACAGGAACAGAAGGGCATGGCCAAGAGGACACAGGGCAATTCCTATACAATGTGGCCATGATGAGTGCTAGCCGGTAGCTACAGGAGGGACTTAAGTTTACAAGGTTTTGAGCAGACCACAAAAATAGCATGGTCATTTTTATATTCTAAAAGCAGAGTTATGGTGGAAATTTGGAGGTTGACTAGAAAGGAGAGAGAGGGAGGCAACTAGAGAGGAGGAGAGAGGGAGACGGTTAAGAGGTTATTGCCACAGCCTGGGTGAGAGATGTTGAATTAAAAGTATGGGATTGGACAGACATCTCTGGAATGGAAAAACAATAGAAGTTCATCAGAAGTTTGATGTGGGGGACTTGGGGGTGACGGGACAGCAATGTACTGTCAGGATGATGACAGAGGGAGACTCCAAGATCCTGAGTCTTAGGGAAGGAAATGAATTTTCTTTTTGCACATCTTGATTTTTAGCATCTGTGAATAACATATGTAGAGATACCAAGCCAGAAAAACAAGTCAGGGCAGGAGAAGGCGAGTATGTTGCTGTGTGCCTATGATCACTGAGTGCCTCCTTGGTGCCTGATGCCAGGCTAGGAGCTCCACAGAAAAAGGGGTAAGGTGAGGTTCCAACTCCTGAGAAGCCCACAGTCAAGAAGGGGAAATACAGGTACAAAACCAGAGGTACCCCAAAGAAACACCAAAGCTGATGAACTTAGAATCCTGGAGGAAGTGACATTCAAGGTGGCCCTCATGGGAGAGAGGGGATCCCTAGATAAAGAAAGGAGTGGAAAGTATTACAGGCAGGGAGATGAGCATGTGCAAAGATGCAGCAGGTAGAAAGGCTCTGTGGATTTGAGGCATGGGGAAGAGCTTAGTGTGTGAGAGGAGGAGTGAGAGATGAATCTGGACAGGCAGGCTGAGACCAGATCAGGAAGGGTGCTCAAAGAGCTGGGGGGAAGGTGGATGGCAATGACATAACGTGTGCTTTAAGATGATCCCTTGTGGCAATGAGGAGGTTGGATGGAAGGAAGGAGGGCTCCAAGGCTTGGAGTACAGGGGGCTGAGCACTGGCCCGAGGAGACGGCAGGGCCCTGAAGCGAAACATTTGCTGTGCTTCAGTGGAGCAAGCTGCTGCTCAAGTGCAGGGCAGGGCGGGGCAGCCTCTGGTGACCACATGGGCTTTCTGGCACCCACGAGAGTTAACATCCTCAAGGTTATTAGGTTCAGATGCTGGGGGAATGGAGATGCTTTTTCCCAAGATGAAAAGATCAGGAGCCAGAATGAACTCCTCAGCCTCAGTAGTGCTAAGTCTAGAATGCAGTGTAGGCTTTAAAGCCTCAGGTACAAATGTTCTACATGTAAGAGACCAAAGCACTAGAAAATACATTTCAGCAAAATCTCAGTGTCTGTGCCGATTATTTTTGGCCAACCTTTAGTGCTAGGCTGTCTTTATCCTGCCTCCAAATACCTCCTGGATGCCTTCCTGTCTCGCTCATTTACAGACGTCCATTGTAATGATAGTTGATTTCCACATTTGTGGTGTAAAATTCATAGCGGTCCCTCTGTGCCTGCCTTGCCCTCCCCCACTTCCCTCATCACTGTGCTTCATGTTCCATCTGAAGGTCTTTTCTGGGAAACCTTCCCAACCACCACCCACCCCACCCAGTCATACCAACCCACAGGAGTTCTGGTGGCCCTTCTGTGATGTCAAACGGTATTCTCTGCAATCCCTAGCTTCGATTTTACCATATTACAAAAATAAAGGACTGTCTTGTCTATTAGAAAAGTGCAAGGGCTTAGGCCTCACATAAAGCAGGTGTTTAATTAAAAAAATAAAAATCACATAAATTTTCACATAAATTGGTTTTGCCTGGTGTGACATTTACCAGTCTCATCTAATAATAAAGGCATTCTAGGACTCACTAGGCCCTGCCTGGTGTTCTGACTTAAGAGTCTGGGTGCTCTGAACCTGGCTGGTCACAGACCCAAGGGGTTGGTGAGCGGTACAGGCAATTCAGGGTCATCAGCATTTTCTGATCAGAACCCCAGCAGAGATCCTTTCAGAGGGAACCACTCACTCTGGAGCAATCTTGTTTTATTTGCTCAGTGGGACACTATTGCTCAATCCCTCTGTAACTTAGGCTTTCTCTTATCTCAATAATTAATGGAAATCTGGAGGGAGGGAGTTGTGGAGAAGCAGGAGGAAGCCAAACACATGCTCTCACTTAGCAAATTAATTGAGTGTTTACTCAGCACCAGGCAATTCTGTGCAGTGCTGGGAACAGTGATGCATAAGACAGACACGGTCTCTGACTCATGGAGGAGGCAGCACTATTTAAAACACAGAGGATATATACAAATAACTTCCAAAGAAAGATTTCTTTACTATCCAAAGGTATATGTAGAGAAATTCTTGCAAAGATTTTTCAAGGGAAAACAGGCTTTAGGAAGGAGGCCAGGCATCACTCAGGAATAAAAGAGCCAAATTAGGCTTTTGCTCTTTGGTTTTCTGCTAATATATTTATCCCCTGGTTCTTAAAGAAAGCTCTCTTGATGTCAAGGGATGTTAGGTCCCTCTGGGGACTCACTCACCACCTTGTGGTCACAGAGAGTAACTGCAGGAGAATAACTGCACCCCTAGAAAATAGCTTTGCTGTGTAATTTCGACCAAATTTTCAAGGTTCAGCATTTTAAGTCTTTTGGCGTTTACTTCACAAGGAGAAAATTTCCCTTTTATAAAGAAAAAAATATTGCTTAATATACATTTGAGTAATGCTTCTAATGTGATGGTAACTAAAACACAGATTCACAAGGAATAAATACATACTGTTGGTTTTTAACTTAAAAAATAAGCCAGTTGATGGTTAGATAGAATGTGATATTTTCAAGAGAAATAATGGGCAAAGCAGAGTATCAGTTCAGTTCAGTCGCTCAGTCATGTCCGACTCTTCGCGGCCCCATGAAATGCAGCACGCCAGGCCTCCCTGTCCATCACCAACTCCTGGAGTTCACTCAGACCCATGTCCATCGAGTCAGTGATGCCAAGCAGAGTATAAGAGTTAATAGTTGAGTGCTGGAAAAAATCATGCTAAGTGGTGTCAGAATATTGACTAAAATGCTTCAACTTTTCAAAACTGTTCTTATTTTGAGTGCTTAAGATAAAAATTAAAATCATACTCCTTTAAAATACAAAACTTTGTTGGCTACATGAAAGATTTCTAGTTAAAAAAGAAGCCTGGAGTCTCCAAGTGTAGCTTGACAGCATTTAGTTTTAATTCTAGGAATATCACCACTCTGAACCACACCCGGAAAGTCTTGTCTGTTCAATATTTATATATTTTATTCTTTTGAGGTTTCCTTTTGTGCCTCAGACCCGAAGACTCATGTGTAAATAAGCTCGCTGCGTACCAAAGAACCAGGGCATGACCAGTTCAAGGGCGAGCACCAATGTCCCCTCACCTCCCCGCCCTGGGTCTCACAGGATTCACTTGCAGATAAAAGTGAACTCTGTTCCCATCTTCTTCTTTGTTCCACTTCTTTAAGGGAACTGTCATATTCAGCCTTTTCTCAATCTTGTGAATACGTGCATGCATTTGTAGTTTCTTGCTGAATTATCAATTCTTTGAGCGCAGAGCGGGTGTGGGGATGAGGAGGTCGGGCTCTGAGCTCATGCCTGGCCATGTGTTATCTCACTTCATCCTCACGACAACCTTACCAGGGGGTAGTTTCTAATCCCCTTTTAATTATTAGGAAACTGAGGTCTAAGTAGTTTCACTGAGGTCTCACCATTTGGAAAGACAGGGAGAGGTGGGACTCCAAGTGAGTTCTGCTTGACCTATCATATATAAGCTGTTCTGTACCAGGCTGCCTGGCAGAAAGAAGACCACCCCTTTCCCACCTCGCTCCTCCCTGCCAAGCAAACAACAGATGCCTGATACATTCACCAAACAGGAGAACACCCGCACGAGTGTCGCGTGCCACAAAACCACTATTAATGGATCGGATTTCTGAGTTTAATGTGTACCTACGGCTTATCCTCTAGGCACCACGGGGACGTTAGCTTGATGTCACTACTTTCAGTGACCTGCCATATAGGTTCTGGGATACGACAGCACTTGGTTAACTGCTACTGATTTTGTGGTGTATTTGGAATTACCTGGAATGTCAGTGTCTTCCACTCCTTTTGGTGTATTCTGTCTGCACGAGAAACCATTTTTCATTCCTTGGGGATAATGGGAGCCAATTATTGTGAAAAATAAAAGAAAGGAAGCCCTTAGCTAGATTCCTTGGCTTTTAGATACTGACACCGCACTGTGCCTTTTATCTCGGCTGTTGCTTCATGTGCCATTTTATTAAGACAATGGGAGGGCTAATGCAGCACTGGAAATGTCATTCAGAATTCCAATTTTGTACTTAAGTGGTTTCTACCAGCAAGGGACGTGGGGATGGGGGTGGGTGGAGAGAAAGAGGGGGATGGGGAAAGAAAAGGAGGGTGGAGGGAGGGAAGGCGATAGAGACACAGAGAGGGAATGAGAGAGAGGGAGAGGAGAGACAGAAAGGACTCAGTATTTCTGCTGAATAAGAAATTCTTTCTGTTGAACTTTAGTAGCCTCAAACCTGTTTTATTATTCAAAGGAGAAGCACAGAACTGCCTGGCAGAATGAAATTTATGCAGGTTCAAAGATTTTTCTGGAAAAAAGGCAGAAAGTCAAAGAAGCTGAGAAATTTAAGTTCTGCTTTGACTCTCCATAGAAACCTGAAGATTCTATTTAGTTAGTGGGAACAATGTCATTCAGAGCCCAAATTAAGAGTCCCTGGTTTACAAATCAGAGCTCTGGCTTCTCCAGTTTTCCAAAGGGATTTAGAAGACCTGGCTGTCATGCAAAAGGCAGCATTGGTTGCTCTAGCGAATATCCCCTTCTGCATTTTTTAGCACAGGTGTGGAAGCACACTGCTTGAAGACTTTGTTTTCAGGGTAGATGTGGAGAAGGCAGAATAAAAAAAGCACAGATGCATTATTTATGCATTTATAAAAAGACCTGATTCTGGGAAGAAAAGAAAGACTTCTGGAAAATTGAACAGGTGTGTAAGGAAACAAAAAGACCTGACAATTAGAGGAAAGGATCTACACTTTCATTTTTGTGGAATGGTGACAGAACTACCTAGACAGTAGGGCACAGCTGTTGTTCTCTGTTGTCACGGAGAATAGGACAACAAGCCATGGGACACTGGGAAGGGGAGATGGCACACGGTGGCCATGCCATTGGTACCGCCGTGGACTTAGCACTCAGGGTCTCTTTCACAACTCAGCACCTATCCTTCCTGAGCATCCAACAGGCACTACAGGCAGCTCCATGACTTTGTACACACTAGCCCCTTTGCCTCTAATAGCTTTTACCTCTCACTTTTCTTTAATCGTCCTTCAAGGCCCAGGTAAGTGTTGTCTCCTTGGTAAAGCCTTCCCAGGGCCAGGGGATGCCAGATGACAGTTGTGGACTCTCGCCAGGTCCCGAGAGTATGTGGCTGAGAGAGCCCATAACAATCCTGCTGTTTGCCAACAAGCCTAAAGAGGCAGTAGGATCTAAGAAGGTGCTGATTCACTGAGAACCAAGTGCGGTGGTAAGCAGGCACCACTGAAATAATCTGAACCCTTATTCATGGAGAAAACCCAGGGGGTTATCTGTGTGCCCAGAGGTTATCTGACGTATGATGATGTATCTGGGAATGCTGAGCCATAAGCCAAAATCTCCTGGGGGCTCTTGTAAAGGTGTCATGTTGGAATGTGTCTTTTTGGAAAGCTATATCAAAATCATTTACTTGAGCACAGAGTAGGAAAGAGGAAAGGGCGGGTGTGAGCACTAGCCCATGACTACATCGGGGTCCTCAGGGCCTCAAGGGCAGGATGCCAGATCTTACCATGATCACTTTCTGTTCCTGAGCGACCCCAGTAGCGACGCCTCCTTTCTGGACTGTGTGCATGACGCTCGATGACTGCGGCTATAAATCGAGTATTGCTGACTGTGGAAGGCAAGGATAGTTAGTCACACTTGGGCCAGTATCTTCACTGTATTAAGCACATCTGCTCTAAGCAGGCTCTTTCACATGAAAGGGGTTGTTATTTGTTAGAGAGCTAGAATGAGTAATTTTTAAAAAATTCTGAGGATTAGGGAAGTTGCTTTTAGGACTGGGGCAGGAGGAGGTCCCTAATTACATATCTTCGACATGCATCAAGAAGATACACTTTCCATACGGTTGCAGGCCAAAGCATCTCACCACAAATGGAGCTCTCTTTTGATAAAGAAGTGTTCTTTTTGTCCTCCTGGGTTGTACACGCTAGTTAAGGGATTTAAAACATGCATACCTGATGACTCCCTTTCTAAAATGCTATACTGGAAAGTAATGAGGAGACAGAAAGGGAAGAGTAGGGGGTTTCAGGTCAAATGTCCTTAATGGCACAAAGAACACTCTGAATTCTTTGGAGATTTCCTAAAACAAAGCAAAGACCTATGCTTCCTCCTAACAAAAATGGGGGATAAAAAGAATCCCGTCGTGTCAAAGCATCTGAAATTTTAACACAAGAGAGCCTCCCGCTGGCACGTCTGGGACGGCGGCGGCGCAGCCACTCACTGATGCCTCTGTCCTCAGGGCCGTCGTCGTCCCTTTCATCTCTGTCGTTCTCCAGGTTGGACATGCGCACCGACATCTCTACCCGTCGTTAAAAAGAGAGACACAGGACTATTTAATCAAACAACATCACCCACGTTAATACCCGCAGAGGGCTCATCTGACGGCTGGGTGACAGCATTCCATCAAGAGTGAACTGAGGCCTTATCTCATTTTTTTTCTAAAGGAGGAGGGAGCAGGAATCCGAAGAGGGAGAACAAGAGGTGAATAATCCAGAGGGACACCTGAGATTGATTTCTGGAGACAGAGGAGAAAAGAAGTTGATTGAGGCTAACAAGTCTTTCATCCTCTCCTGCACCAGCTCGATGGACATGAGTTTGAGCAAACTCTGGGAGAGAGGGGAGGACAGGGAAGCCTCGTGCGCTGCGGTCCGTGGGCTCACAAAGAGTCATACACGTCTTAGTGACTGAACAAGTACCCGAAACAGAGGGAAGGGGCCTAAAACCATGGCTGGCTGTGCTGATAAAATGGTGCTACAGAATCTAGAAGCCAAGCCTAAGGTAACACTGGATGGCTGTCACCCTCAGTCGAATCAAATCTTACCAAGAGGAAAGAGCTTTGTGGTCAGCTCAGTTATTAAGTCAGACAACATGATCCCATGATCCCCCGACAGGATTGGGACCACAGAGAACTATCCCAACATCAGCTGATCGCAACTGCTACCAGGCTCCTGACCAAGTCCAGGAAAAATGATGAGTGAGCCTTATCTCCAAAACTCGGGGTAACACACCCTGAAGGGCTTTTAGGAGGCTAGAGATAGTCATTTGCAAGCTTTTTGCCCCTTGCAAATGAGCACAGATACCACATTTAACCCTTGATATGGAAGCCATAATTACTAATTTATCATCTTGTCAAGTTCTTATCCAGGTTGGACAGTTCTTATTCTATTTTAAGAACTGTGATCATCATTTTGAATATGTGTTCATTCACACATATAATAATGGCAACAATAGAACAGACTCATGTTCTTGCCAGTAGAGGCCTGGGCTATCTTTGGTCTGTCCATCTTTTTTGGAACAGCAAAGAACAGCACATTTGAGCTTAGCGAAGAACAAACTTTCCCACTGAGCCTCCCAACTCCCTTCTTCTGACTTCTTCCAGAGTCAGGCTGAGGTGGGCTAAGGAGCCATGTAAGGAGAGACAGAATCGAGGGATTTTCTGGAGAATCAAATGGGGCTTGCAGGATTCAGGCCTTAAAGAATGAGCTGTGAGCTAAAGGAGAGAAGCAGGCTTTGGGGGACTTCTGAATCTATTCCACAGAAGCAGAAAATATAGGGCTATTTTTAGAGTTGCTTAAAGGCTTACAACTAGTCACTGTCCTTCTAGCCTGGGGACAACCCTGGGGAGACTGCTGCTTCCTGGAGGAGCTTTGGGGTTCATTTCAAGCTCACCTTGGGCAGCAAGAGGAGACATATGCTGATGACTCCGGCGGTGAATCTGATGGCGGTATGCGTACACAGCCAGGACTAGAACCATGATACAGCCCATAATGCCTCCAGCCACCGGGCCCACGGGGGCACTTTTGATCATGTTCAATGTGACCACCTCATCACCTTGATTAAAACAAACAGATAGATTTCCCTTGTAAAGATTTCCCAAGTGTAGTAGCAGATAGGGATGGGGATGAGATGGAAAGAATCTAGCGGGAAGGGGTTGAGTGAAGATATGTAAGAACAGCTGCTTTAAGGCTTGAATTTCATGAAGAAGTTGCACCAGGATGGAGGAATAGGGCTTCCTTGAATTTCTGGTTCTCAAATTAAATGTTGGTTGCTTGGCAGAGCAAGAATACAGTTGACAAGGATTGGTAAAGTAAGCGAATGGATGAGAATCACTTAGACATGCAGTCTAAGGGCCCAGCTCTGGGGGGTGGGCTCCTCTTAGTACAGAGGTGAGGGAGGGTGACGTGTGCCTCTCAGCAGATATTTACTGGACCTGGTGTCATTTATTTCAGTGGATCTGTTATGTTACCTCCAAAAAGGATCCCATTTCAAAGTTTATGGGCTCCCTTTAAAATACTATTTGCACTTTTCAGGCAGGAAACTGCAGGTGGGAAATATAAAGTGACTTCTAGGAGCAAGGTTACTCCTGTCATGTCCCAACCTGGTCCGATAGTCATACGTGGGCTCAGAACCCTTCCTCACAAAGGAAAAGCTTTTCTTCCTCAGAAAGGCTCACACAGAGAGATGTCAAAACAGGCATTCACTGAAGTTTTAAATATCTACTCACCTGCGGACCACGCTTGAGATGCTTGTGCTGATTGCAGAAAGGCACGGAGAAAATCTCAGGTAGTATTTGAGGGGTAGGACGCAGGTAGTATTTGGGGGTTTTGGGGGGCCTGATCCCAGCGGTGTTCCTCCCAATATCTCTGTCCCCCACCTAAGTCGCCTGCTGCACTGGACAGTGTGGGCTTTTGTTGACCTCAAGGCCCTAAATACTGATTCGGAGCCCTAAGATGTCTGTCTGCAAAAGTCGTGAAGGGAGGACGCAGCAGGAAAGCAATGTCCACGGGTCACTCTGCCCATCACCAGCCCCGTGCTCCAGACAGCTGGGATTCACATTCGTACAAACCCCACAGCTCAGCCGCTCAGAAATCAGACCTGATATTTCTCAGAACAAGCTTTATGGGAATGCATTTCAGGCTTGCAAAACTTGGCAGGAAAGATGGCTGCTCACTCTGCACAGGAGAGCTAGCCAGCTTTGAAAGTAATTATTTGCCTTGGTTTTGCAACTCAAAACTACTGGCAAAGGAACCAGGGAAGTAGGGTAGGGAATTATTTTAAGATCTGTGTTCTAATTTAGAGGCCAAAAAATATGTTTTCAAGAATCAAGTTATTCTGGGTTCCCCCAAAACATTACCTATTGATCCCATGTCATCAACATAGGGACTTTTGGCTCCAACGATCCCCCCAAAGCATTCTTTCTGGGGTGCACAGTAGGATTTGTCCAGGTGGGTCTTCCCATCGCTGTCCACCATGCACCATTCACAGTCCAGCACACCGAAGCAGTCCCTGCCAGAAAGACAGTGCTGAATGTTCGAGAAAGCAGTGTCAGGCAGGAGTGAGCACATGGACTTGGGCGTCAGACAGCTCTCAGGGGTCCATGACTCACTAGAGCTAGAACTCCCTAAGCCTGAGTTGCATTTCCTTATAGAAGGAGCACAGCCATTGTCCGCCAGGGGAGAGCTGTCTAACATCCCTCGACAGCCTGGAGCTGAGAGAAATAGAATTGCCCTCTGTTACTCAAACCATCATGGATTAGTGCGGGGTCACTTAAAATCATCTTAAAAGACCACACGGCCCCAAGGTTTGTTAGACTTTGGCCTAACGTCCTCCAGGTTTATGGTTATTTAAAAAAAAAAAAAGGAAGGAAGGAAAAAAAAAAACCTAATTAATCAAGTTTGGGAAATACTGATCAGTTAAACATTTCTTTACTGCCAATTTCTTAGAACTTTTAATATGTTGAGTGCATTATGACACTCTAAGAGAATATATGCAGTGTTTCTCAAACTTAATAGGCTTTGGGTAACTGCATAACACACCCAGTCAATATATCTGATACCCTATCATTCCTCTATTAAAATACATACCAAAAGTAGAACTCGCTGCTCCTTTCACCCACTAATTTTGTTGAATCAAATGGCAACCTGCAGCTGTCTAGCCCAAACACCCTAGGGAGGAGGTAGAGGGAGCAGGGATCATGCAGTTTTTAGTTCTCAAAACTGCCATAAAGTATACCCGTTTTCTAAGAAAGAAGAATTGAAGCATTTCAATGTATCACACACACAGCTGAGTTCTGTTTCTAGAACCCATAATTTCCTGCTCCCTTGGCCTTGCTTTGTCATGCCATTTCCTCTCTTATGCCTCTTATTTCTAGAAAACTTTTCCGCCCACAGATGAGGCTACTAATATAGGGGTATGTGTGTGTATGCGCTCATGAGCAAGCGTGGGCCCGGTAGTTGCTCAATTGTGTCTGACTCTTTGCGACCCCATGGACCCTGCCAGGTTCCTCTGCCCATGAAATTCTCCAAGCAACAATACTGGAGTGGGTAGCCATTCCCTTCTCTAGGGGATCTTTCCGACCAGGGATTGAACTTGGGTCTCCTGCATTGTAGGCAGATTCTTTACCATCTGAGCCACCAGGGAAGACCACTAACATAGGTACATGTGCCAAATATCTGTAACAAGTAGAAACCAAGTAATGCTAAAATTGGTGGATAAAAGGCAGATAAGAACAGATAACACTAAAATTGGTGGATAAAAGGCAGATAAAAGTCAGTTTTAGATCTGAAAAACTGGCACATCTTTTAAAAACATCAAACATGGGGATGATGAATATCATCCGGAAAGTCCCATTGAGGCTGCTGTTCTCTGTTCTTTCCGAGGCTCTGCTCCCACGGCTGCGATGCTGGCGTGAATCAGCGCTGAGCATGCTTACCCACTCTCCGTCCTCTGACTGCACCTGCTGTTCACACACTGGTGAAGAGCATCCTGCAGGCCAGGGTCAATAGCTGTGTACGTCACTGGCTCCTGGTGTACCTCACAGCTTGGGTTTCTATGAAGGGGCAAGTCTGAAGGTTAGGACCGATACCATCTGCATTCCAAACTCATCATGCCCTTGGCCCCTGACGGTGCCAGAAAGACCTGCGTTTGAACTCTGGCTTTGTCATTTACCTGTATGAAACCTGGGGCCAATCTGGTCTTACAATCTGTCACTGAGAAAAGTAATGCTATCTTATGTGTGTGAAAGGTTCTTACATGTTTATCAAAGGGTAAACTAGAAAACTAAGTGACTTACCAGGCATACAGCATCTGACATGTTAGACACTTGTAACAGTCTCATACTTTTTGTAAGTAGTACATACACTTATAAAACTTTTTTAGAATTTTTATTCAAACCTGAAAGTGGGCTTCATTTTAAAATACTATGGAGTTTGAAAACTAGCTCATTGAACAGTTCCATCACTAAAATGAATCATCTTCTTATAGTTCCAACTTGAAACAAATCTATAAGACTCTCAGTATAAATATGCACACATACATATATAGTCTTATATATATCTCCCAGCATAAATATGCACATATAACACATATATATGTATGTACTCGGTTGCTCAGCTGTGTCTGACTCTTTGAGACCCCATGAACTCTAGCCAGCCAGTCTCCTCTCTCCATGAAATTTTCCAGGCAATAATATTAGAGTGGGTTTCTATTTCCTACTCCAGGGGATCTTCCTGACCCAGGGATCGAACCCACGTCTCCTGCATTAGCAGGCATGTTCTTTACCACTGTGCCACTTGGGAAGCCCACAAATATATATGTGTGTGTGTGTGTGTGTGTGTGTGTGTGTGTGTGTGTGTGTACACGATTTTTTATTTACCTGTTCTCTGCATTGGTGAGGTTGCCAGTACACTCATTGACCTCTAGAGGGCACTCACAAGGACATTCACATTCATTTTGTTCCATTCTGAAAAGCAAAAGGAAAAGTTACTATGCAGAGGGTTGATCAACTATATATTGCACACACACTGAGGGAGGTGAAATAAAGACAACATGAGCTAGCTAAAGCAGGCAGTAAACGCTATCACCAAAGGTTTAAATATTCAACTGACCTCAATCCACTGTTCTTTGGACAAGGATGTTACAAACAACAGTTCTAAATGCTTTTGCAACCAGGACTTTCCTTTCCTTTAGGGCACACCTGAGCACTTTATGTATATTGTACAGCTGGCATCAGTTAAGATATTCAATAGGTGGTAAACAGAGAGTATGTCCCACCCCATTTTTACCGGTGACAGTTGAGACAGAGCCGGTCTACCATGCTACAAGCACAGAAGGCAAGAGAGTCGCATGTTTCGTTGACAATGCCCACAAATGCATTGGTTCCTGGGATCCTCGCCAGTCTGTATTTAGAACAGTGACTGCCATGCACAAGGTTCGTCAAATCCCCCTGCAGACAACAGACGTGTCAGAGGTGACAGACAACAACACAAAGACTCAGCTCTACCATCCTGAAAACAGCTTACAACAAAACTTAACTTCTGATTAAAACAGTAGTTATACAGTCCTTGCTAGAAATTTGGAAAACAGAAAATTTTCTTAATTACCATCAGTCAGAGATAGACCTCATTTAACAGTGTGTGTACATTATTCTTTTATCCATGATGGCTCAGACGGTAAAGACGTCTGCAATGTAGGAGACCAGGGTTCGATCCCTGGGTTGGGAAGATCCCCTGGAGAAGGGCATGGCAACCCACTTGAGTATTGTTGCCTGGAGAATCCCCATGGACAGAGAGGCCTGGCAGGCTACAGTCCATGGGGTCACAAAGAGTTGGACATGACTGAGTGACTAAGCACAGCACAGCATACGGTTACATGATATGTTTTTATAGCTCTTTCTGTAATTTTTCTTTTTTTGAAACACATAATGATATAAAATGAAAATAACTGCAAGAAGCAATAAAGACAACTTTCAGGTACAGAATAGCCTAAAACTTATTCAAAGGCAAACCTAACCAGCCAAAAACATGCACCCCCTTTACCCCCCTCACTGTCTCTTGGATAACAAACCTCTTATTCTAGGATAACACAATTATTTAAAAACCAAAGACTCTTTAAGAGGCCAATTTTCTGCTTCCAGAATATTTAAACAATCCAACTAAAGTGAGCATCTTTTTCTTCATTCTATCACAAAAAAATGTGATAGCCGGCTTCATGAAATGTCTACAATTATCTGAAAGCCAAAGATTCTAAAGCAGCATTGTAAAGTTGAATATGGTCATTTTTTCTGCATGTGTCATCTGAGTCTTGTTTCCATGCCAGTCATCCCTGAGGTGTGCATAGTGAGGATAAGCCTAACCCTGAGAATCATGGCACTGAAAGGGTTTTCAAGAGGTCTTGATAAATTCTCCACTGCCTGGAACATGCCCACCTTTACAAGATAAGCAATAACATAGGCTTATCAGCCTGTTAGCTCCAATAACCAGGAATGCTCCAATTCCATTTTGGAATAACTTGGGCTGTTAAGAATTTATTCTAATTCATATTCCACTAAAATTTGCATTTTGAAAAATTTCTACTGGAGTATCCTGGCTGTCTCCTGAAGGCTCAGAAAGTCATTGTACAAATGACAGCAGATACGCTAGCTAAGGCAGACTTTCATACGAAAGCCTTACCTGACAGCCTCCCTCTGATCACACGTTTGTCAATGTCTCCTTTATAGAAAGTGCTCCTCAAAGTATGGGGGCGGAACAGAGTAATAATGACTTCCCTTGCTTTGAAAACACTAACCTACTAATATATTCATTTAAAAAACTCTCTATTTCCCCAGACAGTTGTTTTTGCAATCACTTTTTCTAAGCTTGTGTTTAGGATTTTCATTTAACCCAATACGTCTTTATAATTATTATTAATTTAAAAAATTTTGGGCTGTACCCTGCAGCATGTATGATCTTAATTCACTGACCAGGGATAGAACCTGCAACCTTTGCCTTAGAAGGTGGAGTCTTAACCACTGAACCACCGGGGAAGTCCCTTTACAGTTACTTTTTTTAATGATACAAGTAATGATTTGTGAATACAGTTACTTGTGAATAACTTTTTGAATGTAGATTCTGTCATGACCCATTTTCTCTCAGCTAGGATTGTTTACAAATTAATAAGTATATCCTTAAGGACTCTAACCATATCCAGGTAAGTCTGTAGCATCTCAAATCATAAGAGAGTATTCTAAGCTAAAAACAATTATTTTTGGATGATCTACATGAGTGTGGTGCCATGTGGCCCTCTCTTCCTGTCTTTGGGAGATTACTCAGTCTCCCTAAATTCCTAAAGCCAAATTAGGTTAGTTTCTAGTCATCCACCCTGTTTCATCCCACATGTATTTATACAAGAGTGTGGGAAGAGACTTCGGCAGACATTTCAAAGGGCTTAGATTGGATGAGTCTTTAAACAAACAAAACCAAGGCAAAATACCTAGTGTGAGACTTTAAAACATTCATTTATCCACTCTGGGCTTTAAATCCCATAACCATCAAGCTGGGGAACTGGACTGTCACGGCCTATCACTCTAGTTCCCAGGCAATGAAAACAGCTGGGTGTAACCAACATTCAGACATAAACCATGACTCCATTGCAACTCTATAGCCAGATGGGAGAGGAGAACGTGGAGGAGTCCTTACCACAAGGCTCGTGTTGAATTTATAAAACCTCTGGACTGTTCGGTCACTGAAGCTGTTGCATAGGTTCTTCTTGACAAAGTTGGGGTGGTTCAGGATGTCATTTGCTACCAGGGGCTCCTACCAAGGCCAAGCAGAAGACAGATGCCATGTCATTAGTGAGTCGCAGGCCACTTGAGAACTGGGCTCCAGCTTCGCGACCAATACCTTGTGGGTGATGTGCTGCTGCTCCACGGGTGCATGTCCTTTGGGGTCGATGAGGGTTGGATGTGCCACCAGATATCCCCTGTCCTCCATGATGAAGCACCTATATCAAGACAAGGACATCCCTCATTCATAGAAGTCGTTGCTCTGTGCTTTTGGTGAGCATTTATCTAACACAAACTGCATTTATCTCAGGTCCTCAATAAAGGTGCATGGACAAAATGAAGGAAGGCTGGCAGTCAGGTGACAGATGCATTATTCTCGAGGCGCTGGATCACCTGGCATAAGGTTTAAGGTCAGAGAGTTATACCTGACTCCGAGTTCACCTATATACTTCATAAGAATGTGACCACCCAGACTATGTAAGATGGGCTCAATGATCTTCTGCAAGAACATGTAAAGCGAGACTCCTTTTTTCCTGGGGAGGGAGACTGTGAAAGAAGCACTTGAGTATTTACAGGCACAAAAGTAAACCATACAATTTCTTCTTTCAATGATAAACATATATAAAATACAACATGCAGAGGACATACAAAAATATATTTGATGGAAACACTAAATAAGTGAAGCTAGAACTGATTTCATCAAGACTATAGTCTGCTTTTACTCTCCATTCATCATAACAATTTGCTGTGAATCCTGCATTTCCCCACTAAGGGCCAATGTGAAATTTAGCAGGGACATGAAGCACGGGCCATGAGTTGGAAATAAGAAAGCTATTTTAAAAAGCGGCCTGTATTAAATCAAGGGAATGCCCTTGCTTTGATCAGACATGCTCTTTTGAAATTCAGGCAGCAAAGACTTTCGGTTCCATGAGCCCCTTTCTGGGGAAATGTACAAAGTAACGAAATGTACAAAGTCTAAGTGTCTGAAAATCTCACAAAGGCTTTGGTTTAATAACTAAGTTCACATCAAAAGTACTACCCAAGAGTACCCTCTGGTCTTTCTAGCACCCAAGATATGGGAAACCTGTAATTACTGACTATTAGAGAAATAAGAGATTTTGGAGAATTTTGTGCCACAGTTACTCCCCTTGTTAGAAGTCAAATCTGTTTGTTTAAGTCATAAGCAATGTGCATTTTAGAAATTAAAAGAACAAAAACCTCCTTAATAGGACACCTAGGCATTGGACTCAGTTTCTAGTGCTATGACAAGGTGTCTGGCATTCCACTAGACATCCTTGTCTTTGTATTATGCAGCTAGTTAGGATACACAGTCTCTGAAGGGCTTACCTTATTTTATTGCCACCATCTTGGTTACAAACTGGTAACAAGTCCATCAGAACCTTGTAGAAGTATCTAAGCGTGAAATCAATGCCCATCACAGCCACAGTATGTCCGGAAGACAGCTGTGTACTTCAGGTAAAAGAGATCAATAAGAATAAGAGGTGTGTCTTATTTAAAGGCAAAAATTATATTCAATCATAGGACATTGTATGGTTTCAGAAACACATGCCCACTGTTCTCCACAATTTCTACCTTTGGAGAAACAATTAACTAAATGACTAACTTAGCTTAACATGGAGATTTGATACGAGAAAAATTTAAGATTAAAGGTAAGAATTCCTGAATAAGACTAGCCCAAAACACAGGTCAGTTGTAGAATATGGCTAGTCATAATTATTGGAAGAAAAGCTATGACCAACCTAGACAGCATATTAAAAAGAAAAGACATTACTTTGCAGGCAAAGGTCATCTAGTCAAAGTTATGGTTTTTCCAGTAGTCATGTATGGATGTGAAAGTTGGACTATAAAGAAAGCTGAGAGCTGAAGAATTGATGCTTTTGAGCTGTGGTGTTGAAGAAGCCTCTTGAGAGTCCCTTGGACTGCAAGGAGATCCAACCAGTCAATCCTAAAGGAAATCAGTCCCGAATATTCATTGGAAGGACTTCTGTTGAAGCTGAAACTCCAATACTTTGGCCACCTGATAAGAGGAACTGATTCATTGGAACAGACACTGATGCTGGGAGATGGAAGGCAGGAGGAGAAGGGGATGACAGAGGAAGAGATGATTGGATGGCATCACTGATTCAATGCATATGAGTTTGAGCAAGCTCTGGGAGCTGGTGATGGGACAGGGAAGTCTGGTGTGCTGCATTCCATGGGGTCGCAAAGAGTTGGACACGACTGAGTGACTGAACTGAACTATAGATGTTCAGACAATGGTGGGATTATTCTTTGTCAAGAATAAGGGGGTGGGGGAGATAGGTATCTGGTGGGAGGTTTAATACGTGGCTCTCAGGGTTCCTTCCAACAAGAAACCTTTTTTTCCTTCAATTTTTAAAAAATTGAGATATAATTGATTTATAATATATTAATTTCAACTGTTTAGCAAAGTGATTGTTATACATTTAAAAATATTCTGTTCCATTTTATGGCTTATCAGAGGATATGAAATATAGTTCTCTGTACTATAGTAGGACATTGTTATTTATTCATTCTATATATAAAAGCTTGCATCTGCTAACCCCAACCTCCCACTCCCTTCCCTCCCCAAATGCCTCCCCCTTGGCAACCAATAGTCTTCAAAAGGAACCTTTAGACAAAAAGCTTGTGTGACGTCATTATTTCCTTCATTTCATAGATAATGAAAAAAATCTATAGTTAATAATTAATCTATAGTTAATCTATACACCTCATTTAATAGAGATCTCAATGGTTAACTAGTTTAGGTCATACAAAATTTAGTAAAACCAATGTTTTGCTTTCTTCCTATAACACTATAGGGTTGGCTCTACTCAAAACCAGCTCATATTCTAGAACAAGACTCTCCTGGTTCATAGGCCAGTACTGTCTCCACTCAAAAATGTTTCTCACAAAAGTAGGAGCAAACATAGAAGAAGTTGGGGAGGACAACTTATGCTTGCTAGCCTTTTAGCTCTCAAACCCTGGTCTTGTTGGTTTCCATCTATTTGGCTACTGGGATGCTACTTAACCTTTCTAAGGCTCAGCTTTCATGTCTGAAACGGGGTTAATGATAGTATCTACGTCAAAGTGCTGTTACTGGGATTAAATGGGAGACTGTGTTTATAGCGCTAAGCAAGCTGCTTAATATACTGAAAATACCTAATAAGGAAAAGTTACTTTAAAGAAAACCAAACATGGCTTTAAGCTCAGGCCTACACGGAGAGTAAACATTTTATTCTTTCCGAGAAATTGCTAAATATATCAGAAGCATAAGCATCTCATTGGAACTGAGGTTCTTCTTAGTTTATGTTCATGGGTAGTCGAAGGATCTTGGGTTAACTTAACCAGTGAACTCCAATATTCCTATACCGGTTAAAAATTTGAAGTTTATTCCACATGCGATGTTTTAAGTGCCCATCATTACCATTATTTGCCTGCCTAATTTCTTCGTTAAGAAAAATACCAAAAGAAAAACGATGCTGAAGCTCAGAAGAAACTTCCCAAAGTAAAATCCTCTTCTGGAAAATCAAAACTTCATAGTGAAATTAGCTTTGCCATAGAGACAACTGGTTACTGTCAACATTAATCCCAACTTATTAACCCAACCCTCACCACTGACCCCTCACTCCTGTTGAAACAAACAAAACAAAACTAGAAAAAGGCACCAAGATCTGCAATGAAATTTCCATCAGGAACTTCCCTGATGGTCCAATGGCTGAGACTCTGTGCTTCCAATGAAGGGGGCCCGGGTTTGATCCCTGCTCAGGGGAACTAGAATCCATATGTCACAGCTACGAGTTCATGTGCTGCAACAAAGAGCTAGTGCAGACAAATAAATAAATATTAAAAAAAAAAAAGAGATTTCTGAGGTTTTCCTGGTGGCTCAGTGGTAAAGAATCTGCTTGACAGTGCGGGAGATACAGGTTGGATCCCTGGTCTGGGAAGATCGCCAGGCCACAGAATAATGAAACCTGTGCTCTAGAGCCTGAGAGCCGGAACCACTGAAGCCTGTGCACCCCAGAGCCCATGGTCTGGAACAAGAGGAGCCACAGCAATGAGAAGCTTGTACACTGCAATAAATAGTCGTTTCTGCTCACCACAACTAGAAAAAAAACCCTGCAAAGCAACGAAGACCCATCACAGCTATAAATAAACTTCTATCAGAACTTTCCTATCAGAGCTATTTTGGGCATGGGATGGGAGAAGACCATGTTGTGGGATTGTCTTTGAGAGGCTACTGCCTCAGAAAGAGCCCCTATTATTACTTAAGTAACTTAAATTCTACCGTGGGAACAGTTCAAAATTCAATTACAGTTACAAAATCCTTACAGGATTTGTACACTGTAGAAAACAATATTTTGCTAAAGTACTAGTCAAAAGGAGTCTAAACCCCTCTGGCTTGTCCAGGAAAGACAGATGAGTCTGCATAATAGTCATCATTATGATGACAGTAATGGCTTCCATTTACTGAATGTTCACAATTGATAGGCATTCTGGTAGGCATCTGAATACATCACTTCAGTGATTTCTCACAGAAAGCTTGTGAGGCAGTACTTCCAGAAAACCAAAGCTTGGGGAGATTCAGTGTTTGGTTGAGGTCACATAGTGAATAACTAGTGGAAGCCTGAATTCAAACTCAGTGCCTTTAACTTCAAAGCATATGTGCCGTATGCTAAACCGTTTCAGTCACGTCCAAGTCCTTGAGACCCTATGGTCTGTACCCACCAGGCTTCTCTGTCCATGGGGATTCTCCAGGCAAGAATATCGGAGTGGGTGGCCATGCCCTCCTCTAGAGGATCTTCCTGACCCAGGGACTGAACTGGCATCTCATATGTCTCCTGCAGGTGGATTCTTTACTACTAGTGCCACCCGGAAAGGCTGTATATTCCTAACCAATAGATTTTCTGCCTCCTTAGATCTGCATGGCATTCAAAAGTTTCCAAGCAATTTTAAACCATTTATTTAATTTCCTTTGAAGACATCGGAAAGGAATTATAATTCCTATTTTATAAATGAAAAATTAGGTTTAGAATGGTTATCGATCACTTTTTACTTATGGCTTAGAAACCAGTACAAAATCTGGTTCTTTCTATAGTACTATAGCTGCCTTAGTTAAAAAATACAATTCAGGTTTTTGGGGACAAGTTGATTTGGTTTCTAAACTTCCCTTGCATGACCGCCATCTGCTCCCACATATGATAAACACACTGAAGTAAAAGCATATACGTTGCCCATGGAAGTCTAGCATTCATATTTTCACCTGCATTTGAAAAATGTCCATGGTTACCATAGCAACTCGTAAAGACTACCACAGGAAAATGAAACCAAGCCTACATTTCTCAGCACAACATTGCATGCTTTGCAGTGCTCCGGTGAGATTTTCACTGCCAAAGGCTTGTCTGACCAGTTCCTTAATCACTGACTGTACTTCGTCATCTCTATCACACTACCTTCCTCCAAACAGTGAACACCTAGATTCTCAGGCCACTAACAATGCTGATGAAAGAATCAGAGGACAGTTGCTATAGCTGTGTAATTGATAAGTGAGCACTGAAAAACCTGTCCTCAAGAGCGCAACCCAACTGCATTTGAAAACCAAGGGAGAATTAGAGTGTTTCACAACAAGTTGAACATTAGCTTAAGTTCTCTCTTCTGACCAATTAAAATGCCAGAAACTTAAAAGCATGAATAGCGTAATAATAAAAGTAACTACCATTTATTGAGGATTTGACACTGGCAAGCATTTTACATACATTATCTATAATTTTCACTTCTTCAGTTCAGTCCAGGCATTGCTACCTCTGTTTCACACACGAGGCTCAGAGAATCATGGAATATAATACTAATACAAACATTTAACATTTATTGAGCCCTTAACTTATATGCAGAGTACATCATGAGAAACGCTGGGCTGGAAGAAGCACAAGCTGGAATAAAGATTGCCGGGAGAAACAGCAATAACCTCAGATATGCAGATGACACCACCCTATGGCAGAAAGTGAAGAGGAACTAAAAAGCCTCTTGATGAAAGTGAAAGAGGAGAGTGAAAAAGTTGGCTTAAAGCTCAACATTCAGAAAACGAAGATCATGGCATCTGGTCCCATCACTTCATGGGAAATAGATGGGGAAACAGTGGAAACAGTGTCAGACTTTCCCTTGGACTACAAGGAGGTCCAACCAGTGCTGTGATTCATGGGGTTGCAAAGAGTCGGACACGACTGAGCGACTGAACTGAACTGAACTGAGCCCTTACCATGCGCCATGCAGTGTTCTTGGAGACTCATGTATATTACTTAAAATAATCTTTAAATCATCACTTGAGGTAGGTCCTAATATCCTTCTTTCATAAGTGAGGAAACCAAGGCAAAAAAGGAACTTGTTAATGGTCATACAGACAGTAAATGGCAAATCTGCTTTTACAGAGTAGAATCCATCTTCGGGAGAGGGCAGGTTCTCAAGTTGGCATGTGAGATCAAAGTCACTGGTACTCATTTGGAAGAAGTCCCTTTGCAGAGCCCACCTATGAACACACCCATTAAAGCTGCAGTTGCCTTGGTTGAAAACCAGAAGCAGTAGTTGACTTGCATTCTAAGTTATACAGTGAACAAAACAGAAGGTTTTAAATAATAAAAACATGCTCACCTAAGGAAAATGTTCAAACAATCAAGTCCATGGGACTGCATATTGATCAAGACGTGAGCAGATACTTATTCCTGGAATACACTCTCATTGAGAGAGTGATGGACAGGTTTTTTAACTCTTGTTAAACTTAAATAGCTAAACTTGTGTAGTCTAAATACACTATCAGTGTTAGTTGCTCAGTTGTGTCTGATTCTTTGGGACCTCATAGACTGTAGCCAACCAGGCTCTCTGTCCATGGAATTCTCCAGGCAAGAATACTGGAGTGGATAGCCATTCCTTTCTCCAGTGGATTTTCCTGACTCAGGGATCAAACCTGGGGTTCCTGCATTGCAGGCAGATTCTTTTACTGTCTGAGTCATAAACAATAGCCAAATAAAGGAACTGAACCCAAGATATTTTGCAACTTGAAAGTCCATCCTATTTCCATCATGCTTCATTTGGGATGACATGATAAATATTTATAAATAAATGAGAAACTTCCACCCACTCAAATTCTGACAAAAACAAGTATACGAGCATAAAAATCTGTACCTCTCTGTGATCCCCCTGCCTCCCCTACAGCAAAACAATACTGTGTAGGAGGAAAAGTTAATGGTTCTTGATAATGAGTGGCAGGTGGGAGAAGCCAGATCAAGGATTAAGTCAAGGAATAAGTAAGACACACAGGTAGGCATCCTCTCCCTGCTCCAAGCATCACCTTTAAGAGCCCGATTCCAGCCCATGTCCTTGTCATCAAAGATCAAGGTGACTGCTGTCCCCTCAAAGAAAACACCTTTGTTTACTTTTTCTCAATTGACTAGAATATATGAGAGAAAAGATAAGTCTCACTATTCAGACAACAGTAGGTATATGTCTTATAGATGGTCTGTTACTAAAAACATTGAAAAGATTTGTTCTAAGAGAACGTTCGCTTGTTCATATGTGATGAAGCCAAATAGATATCATGCCCTGAAAAGAAATCAATATCTGGCTGGCAACAGGGCCCTGCTTACCATGGAGACACAGGTCACGCTATTGAAATTCCACACAGCACTGCTTCCCAATTCTTGTTCCCAATGAACTAGCATTAGAATAATTCTACTGATGTCAATCATTTGATATATAATGAGCACCAGTGAAAAGCATAAAGTTAGCAAGAAAATCTGTCTCCCATAAATTTTAAGGCATCATTACAGATACCAGTCAAGATATAGTCTCTATTGGTTGCTAAGGGAAAAAACAGTGATTTGTACAATGAAGGGATTAAAACAATGTGTTTGACTTTCCTCCTTATCTAACATTTCACTGACATTTGTAGCTTAAATACTGAAACCTCAAAAACCTGAAATATAAAGCACCCTAAATATATTTACAGTGATACTGACATTTTATAGCATTCTTGGAAAAATCAGTTTTCAAAATGCCATTCATTTCTCAAGAGAGTGCAATGACAAAGTAAGAACAGCAACAGAACCATCATAACAACAACAAATTCCTATATAATTCTACCGCTGCTGCTGCTAAGTCACTTCAGTCGTATCCAACCCTGTGTGACCCCATAGACAGCAGCCCACCAGGCTCCTGTCCCTGGGATTCTTCAGGCAAGAACACTGGAGTGGGTTGCCATTTCCTTTTCCAATGCATGAAAGTGAAAGTGAAGTCGATCAGTCGAGTCCGACTCTTTGCGACCCCATGGACTGTAGCCTACCAGGCTCCTCTGTCCATGGGATTTTCCAGGCAAGATTACTGGAGTAGGGTGCCATATATAATTCTAAAGAAACTCAAATACAAGAGGGAAGAATTTTGTCTTGATACATTTTTTCCTTCACTAGCAGTACTCTTTGTTCGGGAAAACACTCTCTGATAATAATAACTGTCAATTTCTTTGATTGGTTTAAGACTGGCATTTTCAGGAACTGCTTTACTGAATCTAACATCTCTGTTTTTCTTCTTCATAAGCACCCTCATGGCTACTAACAGGGTTAAGTGCCTTTTATTGACTCAATCACATGATGGCCTTGTAAGGTAAGCATTATCCCCATTTTACAGACATCAGGAAGTTTAGGAAAACCAAGACAACACAGAGAAGATATTCAAATCCCAGCTTGCCCATATCAAATGTCATACCTTTGCTACTACTCCTTGCTATCTACTAGTCTATTCAGATTTTCAAAATATCCTTAATGTTTTCAAGAAATGAGTAAATATTAGTTGAACTATTACCTGGTGGGGGAAGGAGAGGGTGGATGAATTGAGAGAGCACCGCTGACATATACACAGTACCAGATGGAAAATAGACAGCTAGCGGGAAGCTACTGTGTAACACAGGGAGCTCGGCTCAGTGCTCTGTTATGACTCGGAGATGTGAGACGGGAGGGAGGCTCGAGAGGGAGGGGGAAATGTATGTATATAGCTGATTCACGTTGCTGTCCAGCAGGAACCAATACAACATTGGGAAAGGAATTATCCTCCAATTAAAAAGAAAATTAAAAATAAAGAAATATTACCTGGATGAATGAATTGTATGACTGATAGTCACTACATAGCCAGCTCCTCCAACGTCTAAGTAAGGGCCAGTTAAGGAAATCAAACCTGGATTAGCTACTGCATGGAGATACCTGATGGAGACCAAAGAAAGTCCTTACTTTAGTGTACGAACAACAACTTTGCACATTTCAAAGAAAAGTGAGCTTGCAACCTAAAAAAATATTGTAAACTGTGCTTATGTTACATTTAAGTTCAAAAGGATTCCCACCCTTTATATCTGACTACAGCATCAACAACAAGGGGTCAATAAAAATATGGAATTCTCTTTTGAAAAGATACTGAACTCAGTATATATGTGAGATTTTAATAAGCTTTTAAAAATATAGATGTTTTCGAGGCAAAACCAAAGATGAATAAATCAGGTAAGGGCAAACACAACTGGGCACATACAAATGAGCCCTGGATTGGGAAGGGCGGGAGAACAGGCAGTAAAAAAGATGAGCCAACTCCCGAGTAACCCAGCTGCTAAGCAGCTCAAGAAGAGAAACCCTGTTTTTATGCCCAGGTTGCCCCTTGCTATACTACCTGACCAGCTTTTGCATTTGAAAATCAGAGTAAAAATAAATCCTTGAAGTAAAAAAGTATTTTTCAGTTTTTATGTCATTTTTCGTAGGTCATATATGAGCTGTAATTTGACACCATGATCATATGCAATGACAGTAAGTATATTCATTGTGGACACACTGCATATAAGGTGGGAATCAAACCACTAGGAACTGAAAAGGCCAAGTATAAAGCATTTCAGTCTCAACAGCTCAGTAAAGAGATAAAAGCACTGTAGACAGAGGAAGCCCACAAAGCTGCTGTTCACACTATGTTTAAAAAACAATACAAAAACATATTTCCACTGCCATGAAAAGTATCTTCTTTAAATATGACTGCCAGAAGTTGCTTTACCGTATGTACTTATCATGTCTCTCCAGGACTGGGGGAGAACCTTTGATAATGGAAGCCCCTAAAACTCACCATTGTCTCCTAGTGGGATCAAATGCTTTGTCCATGAGGGAGCCAGGATAAATTCTGAGGACGCCATTGGGTGTTGCTATGTAACGGCGGACAATGTAAGTGTTCAGGCTACTCATTTCCATTTGTGTCATCCATTCATCTGTGACGTGGCTGGTAGCCATTACTTCATTTCTGACAGAGAACTGGGAAACAAAGGAAGACATAGCGGGGATCCTTTAAGACTCACATGAAAAGAGAATGGCCTGCTGGCAGAGCTTCCCAAAGCTCTCTTGCAGAGAAGCCAAGCCCAATTACTTCTTAAAAATCTTTCCACAGCAGATGGATACAGCCAAACTTGGTGAAAACAAAAGCTTCCTGAAATATAGCCAGTGGACGTGTGACTTACTCAGTTGTTCATCCTACTTAGGCTTTCTTGCATTTATGAGGAAAGAACATATAGTGCAGCATTAATTAAATACACACACAGGCGCGCGTAAACACACACACACACACACACATCCCCTAAACCTCTGCTCCTTAAACTTCATCATATTTATCTCAACCGACAGTAGGGGCACTTTACTTCATCCCCCTGGGAAAAATGGGGCTGGGAAAGTTTCTCTGGTCTCTAACTCCTACCCCGCCTACCTAGAAAACCTCTACTGCATCTAAAGCCTGAAAGATATTCTGCATCTGGCCCACAGGGCTTCTTAATCCATCAGAAGGGTCCTCGCTGGCCAGCCTCCCCTGGGCCTCACACTCTGTCTTTCTGGCTCTCCAGCTGAGAGGCACAGATCCAGAGGCTGGCTTCCCACTTCAAAGGTTCACTGCAGCAACCCCTTCCGGGCTTGCGGAGGGGAATAGCAGAAATGCGGGCCCCAGGACAGCACTCACTTTGAGCCCCGGGTTGGCAATGAGGCGGGTGTTGTCGCTGAGATAGGCTGTGTAGTGCTCCACCATGCGCTTTGTCTCTGGCTGGCTGAGGTGCTCGTAGGGGGAGGAAAAGCTGCCAGCAGACAGCATAACGGTTGGACTTTCTGAAAGAGAAGCAAACAAAGCAGGCCTGAGAACATGGGGCCTGCACCTCAGGCTCAAACAAAAGCCTGGCTAAGGCTCTGCCCATCTGTCAGCTGTAGGGGCTTAGAGTCACTCCTAAGGAAAGCAAAGAACTCCACGCTAGAAGGAGCTGTGAAGGACAAAAGTCAGATTCTCTCCCTGCAGGGAGCTTACAGTCCTGGATTCTAAAGATCAGTCCTGGGTGTTTACTGGAAGGACTGATGCTAAAGCTGAAACTCCAGTACTTTGGCCACCTCATGCGAAGAGTTGACTCATTGGAAAAGACTCTGATGCTGGGAGGGATTGGGGGCCAGAGGAGAAGGGGATGACAGAGGATGAGATGGTTGGATGGCATCACTGACTCGATGGACATGAGTTTGGGTGAACTCCGGGAGTTGGTGATGGACAGGGAGGCCTGGTGTGCTGTGATTCATGGGGTCGCAAAGAGTCGGACACGACTGAGCGACTAAACTGAACTGAAACCTGAAGAGACACAAGAGTTGAGAATGTAACTGTTCAACATACTGACTCTCTGCAACCCCATGGACTATACAGTCCATGGAATTCTCCAGGCCAGAATACTGGAGTGGGGATCTTACCAACCCAGGGATTGAACCCAGGTCTCCCGCATTGCAGGTGAATTCTTCAGCAGCTGAGCTACGAGGTAAGCCCCAACATACCTTAGATCCACATAGAACATCTTACACTTATTGGGACCAAGGAGGTAGCACATGACATAAAGTCAGACTGGGTTGGACCTGGGCTCCACCATTTCCTGGTTGTGTGATGTGTGGCATGCTCGGTCACTCAGTCCAACTCTTTGCAATCCCATGGACTATATAGCCTGCCAGGCTCCTCTGTCCATGGAATTTTCCAGGCAAGAATACTGGAGTGGGTTGCCATTTCCTACTCCAAGGGATCTTTCTGATGCAGGGATTGAACCCATGTCTCTTGCATCTCCTGCAATGGAAGGTGGATTCTTTACCACTGTACTTCCTGGGAAGCCTGTGTGACTGTTGGACAAGTTAGAATACATGTGATGTTTTTATCATCTGCAATGTGGGGGGAATAGCAGTGCCGATCCTACAGAGTTAAGGTGAAAATTATATGTTAATATACACAAAGAAAATGATTTAATAAATGTAAAGCATTTAGAACAGTCCTTGCCCAAGTCATGTGTCTCTGTAAGTTTTGACTCTTACTGTTCATATTAGTATGATTATCAAGGAATAAGAAAAAATGGAATAAAAGTGGAGTCAATACAAGACTCAACTAAAAAAATTATTCTCACATAGCATATTCTCTAAACATAGCATAAACAAAGTCTATGAAAATGAAGTAGTTAATTGTTGGTCTTACTTAAGAGGAAAAACCCAGTATTATTAGGACAGAAATCCTTGCAATGAATTCCATTATGAAATAAAAACACTACATCTTTGTTTTTGAAATTTTACTCAACTGTATATTTTTAAAAGTATTAGAAAGCACTATCACATGTCTTATCTCGTTTAAATATGTGGGTGCTTTTCTATTCCTTTGTCAGTTCTCACTCACAGTGTCTCATTTCCTTGTGGCCTGGTTTTCTGTCACTGGATGCTGGGCTTACAAACAATTTTTGTAGCAAATGCTAAGGCTCAACAGGATGGGAATATCTTCCTCCACAAAGTATTGCTGTGCCAACCCCAAGATGAGGCAGGATGGGGAGGTGGAAACTCTTCCAATGAGACAGGATAATGACCCAAGTGCTACACTGGGAGACTACGGTATCCAGCTAGTCTATGATGAGCTAACACTCGAGATTCCTTAGACAACTCAGAAGACAGGAATCTCACGTCAAGGGCTGACTTAGTTCCAATTCATTCTTACCCTGAATATATAGTCCTCTGTGACTTCTGCTAAAAGCAGGTAAGTGTGTGGGGGAAGGTGGAGGGCAGAAGGGAGCAGTTTCACTTGTAAGTCTCCACATTTTGAGGACCTTGGATTTGATTTTTGTCGCTCTCCCTAGCCCAAAGAAGCTACCTAAAGCACAATTTCACAGTTGTTTCTTCTGGATTGATTATTATTATTATTGCATTTTGGCTACACCACACGGATTTAAGATCTTAGTTCCTTGACCAGGGATTGAACAGGAGCCCCTTGCATTGGAAGCACAGAGTTTTAATCACTGGACCTCCAGGGAAGTCCCTCTTCCAGGTTGATAAATATGAGTACAGTAAAACCAGTTTTAGATGACAGCTTTCTTCTCTGGGTTCTTATAAGCTCCTGGACTTTGGTCCACTACCAATTAGGTTAGTTCTCTGACAATTTTCAAAAAATTTAAAAAAGGTTCCATCCAGGACTTTTGGTTGAACTGAGCAGGATGGGTCAGAACGGCAGTCTTCCTTCACCAGAACACAATGCTTCCAGTATTGCTGCGTCTCCTTTAACTCTCATATCATCATGGTATAGCTTGGGAGTAATTATTGTATCCATATCAAGGAAAAGAAAGCCAGTGGCTAAAAAAAGGTTCGGTTGCCTAGCAATGAGTTCATGTGTATATGCTCGGGGGGCCTTCTGTGCAGGGTGTGCCAGAGAGACTGTCCCGAAACTCAAAGAATCTAGGACCCAATTGCAGAGATAAGAATAAAGGAAAAAAAAAAAAAGGAAAACAATATTAGACAACACAATGATATAAAAAACATCTCAGGGATAAGAGTTGGACCAGAAGGGGAGGAGAGACAACTCGGGGAGGGGACCTTCCTTGTAGCGATGTGGATAGAAGGAGAGGAAAAACCAAGATACAGGGCCTAGAGTCTTACGTCTAGGAGCTAGACACATAGCTCTTACATATATACCTGTGTACGCAACTGCACAGGATGATGTCATCTTTCAAAATTCCTCTGTCCCTCTTTGTATACCAAGAAAGACAACGCCCCATCCTTCCGACCTCTGGAAGGGAGCTCCAACCTAAATTAATACCTTGCCTCAAAATCCCCATCATCAATGAAATTAGGTAAAAATCACTTATTTGCCATTGTTTCCCTTATTTTCCACTTCTTTTAAAAAATATTTGAATTATCCTGCTTCACTTTCATTACCAACTGTTTCATTGGAGAAGGCAATGGCACCCCACTCCAGTACTCTTGCCTGGAGAATCCCAGGGACAGAGGAGCCTAGTAGGCTGCAGTCCATGGGGGCGCTAAGAGTCGGACACGACTGAGTGACTTCACTTTCATGCATTGGAGAAGGAAATGGCAACTCACTCCAGTGTTCTTGCCTGGAGAATCCCAGGGACAGGGGAGCCTCGTGGGCTGCTGTCTATGGGGTCACACAGAGTCAGACATGACTGAAGTGACTTAGCAGCAGCAGCAGCACTAAACTATCCTCAGTGATCTCTCTACACATTGTCCTGGGGGAGTTCTATGGCCAAAATGAAGTTGGGGTGTACAGTGGAAAGAGTACCCAGTGGAAGTCGGACACTGGCATAAGGTTTGTCCGTGTGCCCCCAGAGCAGCTCACTAATCCTAAGTAATGTATGGGCATTGATAAAGCTCTACATTTTCTGGGAGTGAAAATGTCCAACTGAGCAGGACCGTCCAACTGAAATACAATGTAATCCCCCATTGTGACATAAACATTTCTAGTAGCCACACGAAGAAAAGGAGGACCAAACAGGTTAATTTTACTAGTGTATTTTATAGACTCCAATATATCCAAACATTATCACTTTAACATGTAATCAATACAAAAAATTAAGTATGTATTTTATACTTACAATAAATCTCAACTTGGTTCAGCCACATTTTAAGTGCTCAATAGTCACTTGTGGCTACTAGCTACCATATTGGATGGTATAGCTATGAGGGATTATCTGAAGGAAATAAAAAATCTAGGCTTGGGCTTTTTTTTTCCATTAAGAAAAACTGCTGCACTTTGCTGTCCCAAATTTAAAAAGACTGGCCTTGTAAATCAACTATACTTCAATAAAATTTTTTTAAAAGATTAAATAAATAATAAATAAAAAGTTTCTTTTTATTACCTCATTTTCCCCAGCAGCAGTGTTTCCCATAGTGACTAAGGGAATTCCGCAGATCTGAGCTTTTCTTTAAGTAGTTCTTAAAAATATAAATTAAAGGACATACTGTTTTGTATGGGGCTTCCCTGGTAGCTCAGATGGTAAAAAATCCACCGGCAATGCAGGAGACCCCGGTTCGATTCCTGGGTTGGGAAGATCCCCTGGAGAAGAGAAAGGCTACCCGCTCCAGGATTCTGGCCTGGAGAAGTCCATGGACTGTATAATCCACGGAGTCACAAAGAGTTGGACACGACTGAGTGACTTTCACTCAATCACTCACTCACTCTTTTGTATAGAAACAGAAGGCAACCCTCTTTCCCTCAAACCTAAATTATAACAAACAAGGAAATGTAAATCCAAGTAGACATCTCTGGCCATATAACTTGTCCACACTGATGAGTGTGTCATAGATAAAACTACTTAGGCTGGCCTGCTCTGTTGATCTCATGTCCAGGCAGAAACTCTGTAGGGTGGACTGTAAAAGAGAAACCTGGACACAAGTGTTCTCATTTTAAAACTGGAGAATGGATGGTGACTTCTAAGTATTTTCAAAGGTGAAAAAGAAAATTTTTGTTTGATAATACTGTGAGTATACTGTGACATATAACATACGCCACAGATGCCTAGTATGCATCTGGCACATGGCAGCATGCAATAAAAGGGGTATATCAGGTATGGGAGAAGCATGAACCACATCTGAGCCTCGCTTCTTTCTGTGTTACTATGGGAAAGTTATGATCGGGTGGGCCAAAAAGTTCATTCAGCTTTTCCCATAGGATGATATGGAAATACCTAGACGAACTTTTTGGCCAACTCAATATTTGGATAAGCCCAAAAGTCCTCATCTGTAATAGGCCAACTCAGACGATGGCTGTAAAATACTGGACACCGACAAATGCAAATTCCCTTTTAGTTTCTTTGAATTAGTTGCCTATTTCCTAAGCGCTTTTGAAGACAGGGATCTGTGATAGGTACAGATATACACTATGTAGATATGTAGGTGTGCTACCCTTGGACTCTTTACCATTTTCCCACCTCCTATGCTGTACGCCTGCATCTTCATTATCTGCGTGCCTGCCTCTAGTGGGCCATATCTACCACTCTGTTTGATGGACATTCTTTGAGCTGCTAAAACCTCTTTGTCCTGCATTAGCAGAAACCTGAAAGTGACTAAGGAATATGAAAGTCCAGCTCCCTTTCCTGAGTCAGGGCAAGCTTTGCGGTGTAATTTACACTCCAAAGCCCCCCTCAGGACTAGGGTGAGGCTGGAACGTCACTTAAAATCAAATTCTGGCTTGCTTTCTCCTTTCTTCCTTCTCCTGTTAACTTCACTTCTGTACTTGTTTCTTCCAAGAGTTCATCCTGAATAAGTCACCAACCCACAAATCCTCATCTCAGTGACTCATGGAGAACCAGAGACAAGGCAAGGCCTCACACTGTTTTTACATTTGTCTCCCCACATGGGCACTGCAGGTATTCAGTGTGCTCAGTCACGTCTAACTCTTTGAGATCCCACGGACTGTAGTCCACCAGGATCCTCTGTCCATGGAATTTTTCCAGGAAAAATACTGGAGTGGGTTGCCATTTCCTCCTCCAGGGGATCTTCCTGACCCAGGGATTGAAACTGCATCTCCTGCATTGGCAGATGGATTCTTTACCACCTAGCCACCTGGGAAGGCATTTGGCATCTTAGTCCAAATCAATGCTCATGGGGAGCTGCTGTCAGGAAGACAACAATGGAAACTGAAAAGCACAGGGTTTACCCAGAGTGGCCAGCTGTTTGAAGTGGAGGCAAGCACTAGGCTGGCCCAGGAGGTCCAACCGGTGGTACAGCAGCTTGCTGCTGGGGACAGTGTTGAGGTTCTTCAGTTGTTTGACAGGTATTTCTGGTTGTATTACCACAATACAGAGAATGAAGGAAGTATCTTGGACCTGGAAAATTGACAAAGAAAATGTTAATACAGAAATGAAAGTTCCTGGAGAGATAGTAAGTTGGTCAACATTACTTTCTGCTCTCTCTGCTTCTAACCCACACAGAAAAATACGTGAGGAGTGAAGGAAAGACAGGAAGATGGGGTAATAGAAAATGGTTCTGGCAAAAAATCACATTTTCTATTTTTTATTTTTCTTTCTGATCGAGGGAACTTAATGCATGTAACAGAAAATCATGGAGTTGATGAAGGGATTAGAAAATAGTCTCTCTAAAACAGTAACCCTAGTCCTCTTTTGCTTATTTAAGCTAATGGATACAAGCTGGAACACGGCATAAGAATACAACACTTATTTCTGTTTGGGTTGGAAATGCGTTGTAAAATATACAGTTGGTTTTGCAATGAGTGTTCCGAGAATTGAGTATTTTAAATGCCAATTATGAATCTATATAACACAGCCTGTACAGAATCTGGTTTACTCATTCAATTCCCAATGAACACTTTCTTTTCTCTTGGTTAGAGGTGACCAGGATCTCAGACTCATGAAAAGTGCAAACCCTATCACTTCCTAGCAAAGCTGGCTTGACTTGTCCTTTCAGACCAGGAAAGGCAAGTGTGTTGTAATTTGGCCTAATTTAAGCTCCTATGTAGAGACAGGAGTACTTTCAGATTCATTCTGCTCCTAGAAATGGATGCTTGAATAAAATTTGGTGGGAAGAATGTCTACATGAATCAAAGGCCAAGTCAAGCTATGTAGTTCTAGCTCCTTGACTTAAAAATACAAGTCAAACTTCTCTAAGTTCATTATATTAAGAGCTGAACAGAATATATTTTAAAGGTGGTTTGTACTTAAATGAAAAGAGTGATAACCAGCAAATTCAGAACTAAAAGATGGCCAGAATCAAAGCAACTCAAAAGATAAGTTAACAATCAAGGAGAAATTTTTTAAACAAGGCAGGTTAGAGTTAAGTGTAATATGTGGTTTCTGAGGATAGCTGCAGAATCTTTTTAAACACAGGGGAATTTGCATCTTCCTGAAATTGCTTTTAAGTACTGCTGCCAAGGATATTCAATTACATTAGCAAATTTAATCCTCTTCCTCAACCCAACAAGTTAGAAAGTGACAGAGTATTCTGAAGTGGTGTTTACTATTTGCCCTCTTCCTGTCTCAGCATCTTTTGAGTTTGCTTCCTGTGCTGCAGGAAGTTCTATGCTGCTGCTAAGTCGCTTCAGTCGTGTCCGACTCTGTGCGACCCCATAGACAGCAGCCCACCAGGCTCCTCTGTCCCTGAGATTCTACAGGCAAGAACACTGGAGTGGGTTGCCATTTCCTTCTCCAATGCATGAAAGTGAAAAGTAAAAGTGAAGTCGCTCAGTCGTGTCCAACTCTTCGCGACCCCGTGGACTGCAGCCCACCAGGCTCCTCTGTCCATGGGATTTGCCAGGCAAGAGTACTGGAGTGGGTTGCCATTGCCTCCTCTGAAGGAAATTCTATAGGATAATTCTTATTCTCTTATAAGAATTCTATAAGAGAAAAAAAGTCAATTCTGTAAGATAAAAATTCTATCTTTCTCTTCAAGGGTCAATTATATAAGAGAAAAAAAAAAGAACTACCCTAAGCATCTAAAGGCAACACTTCATAATTTCTAGCTGGAAAGGAAAACAGATTTCAAAATAGGTCTCCTTGCTATTGTGTTCTTAGCTGAAAAAGTAGTTGCTTGCATTAAGGAATTAGTATAACATATCTAGAAGAGGCCTCCATGAGTGGGGAGTGGTTTTTTTCACTGATTATCCATGGGATTCATGTTTTGAAGTGAACCATGCCTGTACAACACTGGAATGTTGCAATACCTTCTGATATTAGTCAGTATTTCCTTCTGGCACAGCATGCAGCCTCCTCAATGCTCAAAGACAGACTTGAGTTGCATAGTGACAAAGTAGTAATCTCTTAATGCTGCTAACATAATCTCTCATGTTACATTTAAATTAATTCAGTGAAATAATCCGTCAATATCTGCTATATCTATGGATGCCAAGAAGTTTAACCAATTATTATCAACATCAACTAAATCTACTTAAATTGTATTTAGTAGAGGAATCCATTTCACTCCGGAGCACAAGAGTACTTACTCCCCCCTTTCTGCTGATGTAACTAGAAAGAGCTTACAAATTCTTGTTCTTATTTCTGGGTAATCAGGCAAGCCTTTTAACTTCAATCTCATTATTTATTACCACTTTAAATGTTCACTTAACAGTGACATTCTTGATAACTGATGTTGGAGAAGACTCTTCAGAATCCCTTGGACAGCAAGGAGATCAAACCAGTAAATTCTAAAGGAAATCAACACTGAATTCATTGGAAGGACTGATGCTGAAGCTGAAGCTCTGATACTCTGGCTACCTGATGTGAAGAACTGACTCATTGGAAAAGATTCAGATGCTGGGAAAGATTGAAGACAGGAGGAGAAGGGGATAACAGAGGATGAGATGGTTGGATGGCATCACTGACTTGATGGACAAGAATTTGAGCAAGCTCCAGGAGTTGGTGATGGACAGGGAAGCCTGGTGTGCTGCAATCCATGGGATCATAAAGAGTTGGACACAACTGAGCGACTGAACTGAACTGACAATTTCAAAACTCTGAGAAAGTTAACACTTCTACCTGAAGTGATTACATGATTATATTCATTCAGCTAAGAAGAGTCGTCAAAATGTGCCAATACCATGGAAGAAAGACAGTTTTTATAAAGATTATACTTCCCAAAATGTTAATACTAGGTTTATTTACTCTACAAAGAAGGTCTTAAAATGCCTGTATTTCCTTCTATCTCTTTTAATGCCTACAAATATTAATACAGATTTTTTTACCAGGATGTACCTGAATTGCTTTCAATTAGGATATAGTGTAAGATAAGCAATCTCCAATTTTAAATATAAAAGTATTTTTCAATTCAGAATTCTGGTGTCTGGCTCACTCTTTCTGATGTGAAAAATTAAGCAATTAGTCCTTATTTAAAAATTGTATGTTTATAAAGGGCAGATGGTATAATCATTCTAAACAGAAAAAAAATTCCTGAAAATGAGCTGTCTCAGAGAGTTTTGAAACAGACATTGACTTTTTTCAGATCTGTATTTATCAGCAAAATATCAGTAGAATTAGGCTGATAAACATAAGCTTCTCCAATGGTCTTATTATTTTGTTTCGTTTCATTTCCATTTTAGAAATTGCTGTTGCCTTATGATTCTATAAAAAGCAAATAAGAAGATCATAAGAGAGTCATGTCTAGAGGCATGTTGGCTTCTCCCGATTCCTATCATTCCTGTGTAGACACAGCACGGAGGTGTTGAACTGTGCATCCACTGCTAAGCTGGAAGCTCTGTGAGGGCAGCAAGTATCATTCTTCTTTGTCCTTCTCAGGTGACAGTCAATCTTCAATAGCAGGTCTTAAAGGGGTGAATAAACAGATCCATTTAGGATCGACAACACATATTAATAACATCAGAAATGGCCTTCCAAGGGAATCTCGAGTATGACTGTATTTTAAGTTTAATGATTATTACTGAATGATAGAAAAAAAGATCAAAGTCTACTCTTCTTTTGGTCAATTAGAGTACTTAGGGCCCCATAATAGCACTGTTATGCTATGCTTGGGAGGGGGAGTAAAGGACAAAAATATTAAGTAAGATGTGTGGTGTGTGTCAGATTCTGTTTCTCTATGATTCTTTGAGGCTCAGTGTTCTTTTTAAAAAAATATTTATTTCAAATAGGATATACTGTAAGATAAGCAATCTCCAATTTTAAATATAAAAGTATTTTTCAATTCAAAATTCTGGAGTCTGGCTCACTCTTTCTGATGTGAAAAATTAACCCTGCAGCATGCAGGATCTTCCCTGTGGCACGTGGGAACTGAGTTTCCCAACCACGAATCGAATCCGTGTTCCCTGCATTGCAAGGTGGATTCCTAACCACTATACCACAAGGGAAGTCCGCTGAAGCTTAAGAGTCTGAATGAGGCTAGTGAAAGAACGTGGGTAGCACAGGTATGGCTAGCAATCTGCTTGTGGTACATGGGAGCAGTACACAATCTAATCTAAATCTGTCTTTTCCTTGGCATCAATGGAGGACATTCATGCTTCTGTATCTCCTTTTCAGTGCCCAGTTTCCACAATCTAAGTTGAAAATGATAAAAACAAACCGTTACTGTTGTTCAGTTGCTCAGTCATGTCTGACTCTTTGCGACCCCATGGACTGTAGCACACTGGGCTTCCCTGCCCTTCACTATCTCCTAGAGTTTGTTCAAACTCATGTCCATTGAGTCAGTGATGCTATCTAGCCATCTCATCCTCTACTGCTCTCGTCTTCTTTTGCTTTCAATCTTTCCCAGCAACAGGGTCTTTTCCAATGAGTTGGCTCTTCGCATCAGGTGTCCAAAGTATTGGAACTTCAGCATCAGTCCTTCCAATGAATATTCAGGGTTGATTTCCTTTAGGATGGACTGGCTTGATCTCCTTGCTCCAACTGGATACAATCTAAATGTGTATTTGTGCGACTCAGAAGAAATTTGGTTGATCTATGTAATGTAGTACAGAGCCATTGAATGTGTTTTCACTTATAGAGATACATGCCTGTGTGTGAAGAATAAGTTTCCTGAAATTGATCAAAGTGGTTACTTCTGGGAAATGGGAGGTCAAACTCGGGAGGGGAAAGGGCAGAGTTCACTATCTATTTTTTTTTTTAAATATGGTTTGATTTATTCATGAGTAATTAATGGTTTTATAAACAAAAAAGGAAAAAAATATAACATTTCTATGGAATCTCTTCTTTTTTCAATCATTTTAAAACAGATTAGTAACATTACCAGGCTGAAGGTCCCTAGAATTTCTGCATGAGGAAGAATGTTGCATCCTGCACCTCCCTGAAGCAAAGGAGGCTTCCTCGCACTCACCATCTTCCAGGCATAGCTAACATTGTAGGCCTCCTTTCCAGTTTCCCTCAGCTTGTTTATGTGCCAGGACAGAGATGAGTTCACAGGGACTGCGATAATCTGGCTGCCCAGAGGGAGGCTGCATTGGCAAACAGAATGAAATACTTCAGGCAAAAGATAAAATGAAGCACTTAATTAAAGGCAGGGAAGACGCTGTGAGTCACTGACCACCTCCTGATTTTGAAAAGCAATGAAGCTCATCACTTTTGAAAGAGATAATATGAGATTTTTGATTTTGTAAAAGCATTATGTCAGCTCCGTACTGAAAACATTCCTTCCTCTCTACTCCTGTCCCCTGATTCTAATTCTTTCCAGAGACTAACTTGTCTCAAATCACTCAGTCATTAATTTACAACCAATGAGCACAAAGACCCGTTTCTCTATAGGTTACCATCTGCCAAAATAATGTATCATGGTTGGAAAAAATCCAATCTGTTCCTTATTTCAAGAGAAAATGTTGTATATGATTGTGCTGTCAACTTGGAATGGACAGTGCTTTGCCAAGCTATTTTTTGGCATGCTCTAGAGCTGGTCCTCAACTTAACCTCTTATTTTGCCAACAATTTCCAACTTGGTATAACTGGAGTATCTTTAAAAATGAGATGAGATATATCTGATTTTACAACTAAAGGCAATGTGAACATAAGAATTTGATTTACAAGACATTCCCCCCAAATAACAGTTCTACGAGATCTTACCTACTTTACAAAGTAAACAAAATTTTGGCTACTATTCTTATATCAAAAACCATGCTCTTGATAACATTAAAATAATTTATATACTTGCTTTATTTCTTATTCTAAACACTCATATTTGACCTCAGTGGATCCTATTCTCAGAGAAAAAAACAAGATATTATGACCCTCACCTTTTCCTTACCTTAGGATATTTTGCCGAACCAACTCAAATTTGGGGATATTTTCATAATGAATGATGTCAGTGTGAAGGGGGGGTTCTGAGAGTAAATATGGCCTGGTAAGAGATGGATGCATAAGGGTATACCCTGTAATAAGAAAAAACACACACACACACACTATGGGAAACATGTTGTAGGAAGAACTGATTCTAATAAAAGTGCTCATCGTAGATTTGAAATGTGGGGTATTCTGGGAGGGCTGCTCAACACTCAGCTGCTCAGTCTGTAACTCAGCAGTCCAATAAAACCTGAACTTGTTTTATGTTTTCTTGCATAAAACTTTGGAAGTGTAGCAAGATGTCTTAAATTCTTGAACATCTCCCTAATCAAGAATATTTGGGAGGTACTGACCATTTGGTTTTCATTTCATAAAATCTATCACATAAACCTTAATGTCAGTAAGTATTAAGAAAACAATATAGACCAAAGAAAGATCCAAAGGATCACTTCTATGTTTCATTCAATCCTCAAGTCTAATTTCCTGACGGTTATAAGTAACTATCACCTACCCCTCAACACAAGATAGAAACAAATGCACGATCTTCAGATGCATTCTGCCATCGTTATGGTCCTCTACGACAAATAAGTAGTCCTAGTCACACTTTTTCTACAAATACCAGCATTTTCCTACTTTGTTAGTATCAGAATCTCTGCAGATGACTTTTCTTCAGGATGGTAAAGAAACCGTTCTTTGCTATGTAAGTTTTAGTAGATTACCTTTGTCATCTATGAGGAAAGTATAGGAAGCCAAGGAGTCTTGGTAATACGTCACGTCTTCAAGGATGTAAGCCAGGTTCACGTCCACACCTACGATTCCCAGAAGGAGGTTTCCAAAATAACAGGGTTTACTTACAGTCATTATCAAACCTGCGGGTTAAAACAAAATAAAAAATCAAAACATGTCAGAGAAGGCATTGAACAAAGGCTGGTGCTGTGCTCCAGGCACTGTGAATGCGGCAAACAGCATCTTAGTTTGCTCTGAAGTTTCCTGTCTGCCACAGTAACCAAGCACTGCCTTTGCTGACAGCATAAAGGAGTTATGAGTGTGAGGGAAATAGACTCTTTAGGAATTCAGACATCTTCATTACCTTAAATGGAGGTAATTTGTACCTTTTCCACTATTTTTTCACCTAAAAGGATACGACACTCCAGATCCATACGAAACATCAGCAACATATTTATCATTCTACTTCCAAAGTGGGGATGATTCAACTGACTTTGCAAGACCACTGGACAAAGAATCTAACATTCTGGGCTCTAGCCCAACTGTGCCCTATACATATCATACATATGATACTGGACATAACTTTGAAACTTGATCTTCATGTCCATTTAAAGGACATAGCAGTAACAACCTTACCAATCTCTGTGCTGTGCTGGGCTCAGTTGTGATTCCATGAACTGTAGCCCACCAAGCTCCTCTGTCCATAGAAGCTTCTGGGCAAGAATACTGGACTGGATTGCCATTTCCTTCTCCAGGGGACCTTCCCAACCCAGGGATTGAACCTGTCTCCCATGTCTCCTGCATTGCAGGTGGATTCTTTACTGCTGAGCCACCAAGGAAGCTCACCGTACTCATTTCTAGGGGATGTTAAATGAAAGAGATTATGGATAAAGGAAAGCTTATAAGGTATTCTATTTTATTAATGAATCCTATAAAAAACCAGAAAGATAATGAGAAAAATAAAACATAGAAAGGTACAGAATCTTATGATCTGGCCACTTAGAACTCTGAGCAGCTAAAGGAGACATTAAAGTTCTAAGGGAATGTATTTCTAGTCACTTGGGCCAAGAGCTTGCAAACGTTTACATAAATGGTCAGGTAGTAGATATTTTAGGTTTTGTGAGCTATTTAACCTCTGGTGCATATTTTTTCTTTTTTTTCTAATGAATCTTTAAAAACATAAAAACCATTCTTAGCTCACAGGCCATACAATAGGATACATAGGGAAAGAGAAAAGCCAAGGGGAGGAAGACCTACAGAAGTAGAATGCATGAACAGTGGTCAATACATTGCCCGGAGCAGCAGAACAACTGGGCTCTCTTCTCATTTCTACTACTGAGTTGGCTGAGACGTGCCACCTCTCTGAATCCATCTCCTTGTGCATTCTATGCGGAGCTGAGACAAAGTGATCTCTAGGACCCTGACAATTCTACAATCCCATGGTTCTAATGAGGTTGCAAAGAGTCAGACACAACTTAGCGACTGAACAACAACACATGGTTCTAAATAAAATTTAGAACAAAAAGATGGATAGTTTCTCTCCATCTTGCTCTTATGTCTTACAACGCTTGATGACATGTTCATGCCTACTAGCATGGCAGAAAGCCATTCTTTTATCAACACCTAGGAAAGGGATTTAAATCACCTTGAAGACTTCTACAGAGAGAATAGTGTCTGATGTCCACTCAAAATATTATTGAGTTGTTGTGACTGCAAAGACCAATTAAATGTATCACTTGGAAGGAAGAAGTGGATACACTTCTGTAACACAAGGAAGTTCTGGGTATATAATGTACAGCCATAGGGACTATAGTTATAGTTATTAGTATTGCACATTTGAAAGTTGCTTTGGGTAGATCTTAAAAGTTCTTAACACAAGAAGTAAATTATAACTACGTGAGGTGGTTGGTATACAGTAAACTTATTGCAGTATTTTGCAATATATACAAATATCAAATCATCATTTTGTATACCTAAAACAAATGCTCTGTTGTATGTTAATTATATCTCAGTAAGACAAGAAAAAAGAAAAGCTATGCAATGGGTATTTATTATAAATTCAAAAGCATTCTTTAAGTAGTCAATTTTCAGAATGCTATCTATTGGTTTTAAAACATTTAAAAATAATAGTTATCTAAGAAGCTTTTAAAAATACATTTTGGAGATTTTTGCTCAGGTATCCCTGCGCAAAGGGGTTATAAATGATGGGAGCATTGCTATGAGGGCCAGGAAACAGAGGTCACAGTCTGCATGCCACACTCCCCTGGGCTTTAGTCTAAGAAGAAAGTCTTTTTTCACAGAGCAGTAAAGTGCAACAGAAATACTCGGGGACCACATGCTCACTTCAAATTTCTGTTCTCCTCTGGACATACTGAGAGCAAGCTTGATAAAAGAAAGGCAGTCTTACTTTTCAATTATCAATTTGGACAGAAGACTCTTTATCCCATTGTGGCAAATAAAGACTGCTAAGCTCTTGCTACACTTAATGAAATACCCATACACCCTCCCTACAAGTACATAGACTTATATTTTAAAAGAAATATGTCTAGTAACTGATATTTGAATCTGTGGAGATTTTGAATTAGAGCCATCTAAACATGAGTTTCTTTAGACTCAGGGTCCCCTTGTCATGGAGTTAGAGGAAGTATCACCCAGTAATTCCAGGGACTGAAAATACAAAGATAAATATGATATACTCTAGTAGGGGAATGCAGCAGATCAATAAATAGTAATTGAAACCCACTGCTTGGGAGTCATAAAACAGGCCTTAAGGACTAAACTTTGGAAAGCATCAGCTTTGCATATAATTTAATTTAAAGCATACATGGTAGCTTCTGGATGGAATATTTTGGGAAGGGTCCCACTCTACCTGATACCACTAACGGTAACTGAACTTGACTACATAATCCGCTCTGCTTGATCAGGACTCAGTCTCTACACCTGTCTCAATTCCTTTCACACAGAATTGTCATGTTCCATTGATCTATTTTTCTCTTATCTGATTAAAATACTTCTTGAGGGTGAGATATGTGTCCATCCCTGCCTGACAAAATACTTGACCGGCATTCAGCCACATTGGTAAAATGCATAAATTGTCATTCACGTTTAAGACTGACATTTCCCTATAAAAAGAAATAACCTTATGTAAAGGCATGAGTTTCTATTCTATACACATCTGTTGGCCCTGCCAGAACTAGGAAGGAAAAAGAAATTGAGGTGTGGCAGTAGCTACCATGCTTCTTCCCTATAGAAAGAACATATCTACTGAACTTCTATAAATCATAGCCTCTATAAGATTTATTCATTTTTATATGTGAGTTTTCTCTGAATATTGTAAAAATTCCTAGCAAATGGAACTTAAAAACAAGATCTCATATGGTGATGCTGTTAGGCAATACTAATTGCCTAGTAATTGCAAGGAGATCCAACCAGTCCATCCTAAAGGAGATTAGTCCTGGGTGTTCATTGGAAGGACTGATGCTGAAGCTGAAACTCCAATACTTTGTCCACCTGATGCAAAGAGCTGACTCATTTGAAAAGACCCTGATGCTGGGAAAGATTGAGGGCAGGAGGAGAAGGGGACGACAGAGGATGAGATGGTTGGATGGCATCACTGACTCGATGGACATGGGTTTGGGTGGACTCCGGGAGTTGGTGATGGACAGGGAGGCCTAGCGTGCTGCGTGCGGTTCATGGGCGACTGAGCAACTGAACTGAACTGAAATCTTATAAAGTTAATAACCCAAAGACTTATTATGTGAAAGATGTCGTGTTTTTGCAGATAACCAAATGTGAGTTAACAAGATTAAATACGTTACTAAAAATAACAAGTGGTAGGTAGGATTTGAAATCCTCTCCACGTCAGGCCTGTATCTATTTGACTACACTGTGTTGCCTTGCCTTTGATGCTGAATCCCAAGCACTTCTGCCTTATTTACCAGTTGCTGTGCAAAGTTACTGTTTAGTACCAAATTCACTTTTAGATTGGGGGGAATCCTCACAAAGCTTCTAGATGTACCCATTACGTTTTTTTTTAATTGTTTATTTTTAATTGGAGGATAATTGCTTTGCAATATTGTATTGGTTTCTGCCACACAACAACATGAATCAGCTGTAAGTATACATAAGTTCCCTTCCTCTTATACCTCCGTCCCACCTCCCATCCCAAGATCCAGTATGTTGACTGAGGCTAGAGCAATGAGGAAGAAATAAGGCTGCGGATTTCTGCTCTAGAACATAGTACTCACTGGGCCAGTGGCGGGGAGGCTACACAATCCTTTGACCAGAGAAAGGGACACCCACACTTCCCCTAAAGCTCACATGGCAAATACTGAACAACATTTAAAAGTTGCTGTTTGACTCATGTCCACTTCTTTTCGCTTTCCTTCAGTAGGAAGTTTTCTCCGAACTCACCATCTCCCATCTCATCAGAGAAGGGGAGGCTAAAGACAGCTTCATCAATCATCCGGTTGGGAAGGTTGGTATAGAACCTGCCAACTGTGGTCTCCAGGTTACTCAGCTGGTTCAGCACCATCATGCTGCCCTTAATCACAGGCAAGGCTATCCGGTCCAGCACGCCATACTTCCCTGAGTTCTGTTCGGCCAGATCTCTTAGAAAAGCCAGCTCTTTCAAGCCAGTCACCCCATCTGAAATAGAAAGCCAAGGGAAGACAATGTAAAACAAACTGGTGTATATCCATAGGATAGCCTTGTCATTTAGATCTAATAAGGGTCTCAATGAGGTCTTGCAGTGCCAAAGGGATCTTTGCAGAGACAATCTGGACTCAGGACACAGATACCAGTTCCTGCAGAGGAACAAAGCTGAAGGCATGATCTTTCCTCAAATAGTAATGAGGCCAAAGGAATTCTTCAAAGGGCAATGATGAAAAACACATGACTAAACAGAGGAGCCCCATTCAGCAAGGATTTCTTCCTTGAAAGTTTAATTATAAAATGTAAATTAGTTTTCTGCATTTAATATTTGAAAGCAAAAGTAATGATTAACAAGTCTGCATTTAATTTAAATTAGTAGATGAAGTTGTAAGAGTTTTAAAGGATTGAGGTTTGCCATTTCATTTCTTACCTCTTTGCCTATTAAACACTTGCCAAAGTCTCATGCAACTAAATGAAAGAATTATGGATTGTATTTAGTGATGTCTCCAAACCCCATTTCTTTAAACTCACTTTAATTACAAATGTTTTCATGCTTTATATTGTAGGGATAATACTGGATTTGATTTATTTAATATATATTTTTTATGTTTAGAGAGTTTTAAAATCTTTGTAAAAGATTCAGGCATACTGGGATGTATTGTTCTACATCTGTAATCTATAGCACAAAAATAAATTTAATAAACCTTTTTTAAAGTTTTGGTTTGCTATTGTTGGAACACAGTCAAAAGGATTAGTAACTGATCCCATATGGGTACTATTGTAAACAAATTCAAGTTATTTCAGTCACTACTGAAATTCTACCAATGAGTTTTAAAAAGATTTTTGCCTCATGTTCTTGAACTGTTTAGTCATTAAAAAATCTAAAAGTTCATGGTTCACCTACCTTCAGTGACTTTATCATTTTTAAATAGGTAATATATATACTTCTAGCTTTGGAAGTCCATTTCTAAAATCATGGCAGGATCTAATGGGTATAATTTCTTTCTTAACACATTGTATATAAATAATTTGGATTTTGCTCCCCTCAGACAATGCTAAAGGAGAATCAGAATCAGATTATCGTTGCCTTTGCTTGACACAGAATTGAAATGGGAGGTGAGTGGTATACTTCAGAGTAAAAGACAACACATAAGATGTGATTGATCCATGATCTTACACCCTTGAGAAGCTTACAGGAGTGAATGATAAAAGGAGACAATTTGAGGCGATAAAAACATTTCCTTTCTTTGTCATGTACTGCATGACTCTTTCAAAATGTACAAGAAAAGTAACAAACAGGAAAATCTACCAGACAAAGAGCACAGCACAAGATACCAAGGATTGGGTTATTTTATGTCACTTCATTATGAAGCATTATGCAGGGGTGGCAGCAGAGTAAGTAGGGTGGCAGACTGGATTATTCTATCAACAATGTGGTCGTGTTGGAAACTACATTTCCCAGAATCCCCTTTCTTCTATGCTTCCAGGTTAAACGTGGCCAAAAATGAAGTGCTGTAACTTGAGAGGTGAAGCGAGAGATGTTAAGAGACAGACACAGAGGGACTTGAGAGTTCCAGTTCATTCCACTCTTCTGATTTGTGTTCAGTTCCCTTTCCCAACTGCTGGCTTACTCACCAAAGGCAACCCAACCAAGGGCAGGCTCACTCCGGATGCTTCACTGAGAATTCACAGAGAGAGCAGCCACAAAGACAACAACTTCTCAGACTTGTACAACAGACTTCCACACCAGACTTCCTACACAGTCTGCAGTGGTCCTAGTCTCCAGATATCCTTGCAGGCTTCAACTTGTTCACCCAGATCAGAGCTGGTTAATAACCTTTGAGTTGTCAATTCCTCTTTGCATCTTTACTCTTCCAGTTTCCCCCCATAATTGTGTACATTCTTATTCTCTTATTTTAAATTGAGGTATTGTGTTGTTTTCAGGTGTACGGCAAAGTGATTCAGTTATATACATTTATATTTTTTCAGATTACTTTTCAATATAGGTTATTACGAGATATTGAATATGGTTCCCTGCATTACGCAGTAAATCTTTGTTGCTTATCTATTTTATGTATACTAGGATTTGTTAATCCCATACTCCTAATATATTCCTCCCTGACATCTTTTCCCTTTGGTAACTGTAGGTTTGTTTCCTATGTCTGTGAATCTGTTTCATATATAGATTCACTTGTATTATTTTAATTTTTTTAAGATTCCACATATAAGCGATATATTTGTCTTTCTTTATCTGACTTACTTCAGACTTAATTGTCCAGGTTCATCATGTTGCTATAAATGACAATGGCTCATTCTTTTTCGTGGCTGAGTAATATTCCATTGCATACATTTAGCACATCTTAAACCAATCATCTGTTGATGGGCAATTAGGTTGTTCCCATGTCTTTGCTATTATTAATAGTACTGCTATGAACATTGGGGTGCATGTATTTTTTTTTTTTTTCAATTTGAGCTTTTGTTTTTCTCTGATAGAAGTTTAGGAGTGGGATTGCTAGATCATATGGTAGCTCTATTTTTAGTTTTTAAAGAAACTTCCATACTGTTTTCTACAATGGCTACACCAATTTAAATTCTCATCAATAGTTCATGTTCTTATTCTGATAATTAATTTGATATACCACAATTTTCACTGTGATTCTGCTTCCCTATTTGAACTGACAGAATTAAGGGTATGTGTCAACCCTCTTGAGTACTGTTCAGAGATACTTTTCAGAGAGGTGTGTCAAGCTAGCTTATGGGAAGAAAGAGAAAAGATGAGAGTGGTTATGGGAAGTAACCAGAAGTTTCAAAAAGTGGAATTATCAGGGGCACAGCAAGTGCATATGATACTCCCATGGGAAGATCTAGGACCAGTGAAGAGATGGGTGATGCAAGAAAACTGCTCAGTATCTGCCTGAGCAGACCTTCAAAACACATGGGAAAGGCATGATCACTTCCTTTTATGTTTCCTTACACCTCTTCTATTGCCTTTAATTCATTTGCCTTGTCTATCTTCCTCACTGGGTCAAGGGCTTCTTGAAGACAAGAGATGTTGTATGAAACAGCTCTAAGACCTCAGCGCACTATGTTGTATATGGTGTGTGCTTCATAAGCACACCATATCTTGCATATTTATTATCAGAGCAACCCTATGGAGATTTTACTCTTTTCATTTGACCGATCAAAGTGAGGCCCCCAGAAGATTAAGTAACCAGCCATAAGCCACACGGCTAGCAAATGCAGACTGAAACGGAAAACCTCTAGACGTCAGCCCCCGTGCTTTTCCATGTGCAAGCAGTCCACAAAATATCTGGAAAACAATCACGCTGGCCTAAATACAGATTCCTGGAACTTATCTAGGAGGGTCTGATCACAAATCTGTAGACACTGCCTGGGAGTCTGCATTTAAAGATGAATCTACAAGTAATCCTTATCCCATTAAAATATAAGAACCAGTGCCCCTCAAGCCAGCTGGTTCTGCACAGAAATCTGGAAGTGGAGAGGGGAGATAAGAGACAACAGGTGAGGAGGACTGTAAATCAAGATGTGTTCTCTCAAGAACAAGAGAATGGGGCCACTTTGAACACTGAGAGCAAGGGGCCCAAAGAAGAAAAGGAAGAGCTGTGTATTTGTAGATGGGGGTGGGGGGGTGGAGGGGACGAGACACAGCAGGGAGCTAGAAAATTGGGCTGTTGTCAGACTGGAGGATGGTTAAATTGCTGAAGGGAAACTATTGAGTATTCTATCAGATTTGCCAGTTTTGTAAACTTTCTCACAGACTGATGTAACAGCCACACAATCAACTTTAATGAGCACCTAGCAAGTGCCTGGCACCATTCTGGGTGCTCACTCTATGTTGGGGTTAGTTTTCACAAGAACTCTGTCAAGTAGACACATCTCATTGCCATGACACGCAAGGGGATAGGGAGAAAGCGGCACAGTCGGTGATCCTGCAGGTAAATGTAATATTCACAGTCCTGGTTTTACAGAATAATCTAGGTTAGTACTTGGGATTCCTGATCTTAAATCAATGAGGTAAGTTCATAAGCTTCATACAGTATCAAAATCCAAGTATATAAGGAGAAACCCCCCCCCCCCAAAAAAAAATGGAGCTGCACAGATGCCTGTGTAAGACCATGTAACTGCAGAAGTTTTAGAAATGAAGAGCTGACTGGACAAAGAGATGAAGAGACAGCGACATCCTGACACATGCCCTGAGTATCCATATAAGGGGGAGAAAGCTGGGTTTGGGAAGGAATCTGTTCCTTATACCCTCATCAAAGCACCCTGTGATGGTTCTTTCTTATTTTTTGAAAGCAGCATGTACTTAGAAAGAACATTTTATCTGAAAGAAAAGGATCTCAAAACACTACCTACCGTTCATGAGGGCGTAGGTGAGAATCATTACAGAGTTGTTTAGAAAGCTATTTTCTTCATTGATGACACGGAGAGTCGCCTTTTTATCTTCTTCTGAAGAGTCCTTTGATGTAATGCCAGCGGACAGGTAAATGATGACCATGTCTGTATCTAAACAAATGCATACAAACTGAATGTTACATCAGAGGCTGGCTAAAGAGTTTCTCTTCCATTGGACTTTCCTGCCTCAAGGACCTGCCAGGCCCACTCTTCTTACTCCTGCCTGTCTGATGCTGAACTTTCATCTCCCTGCTTCTGCTGGCCTGTACTGGGCCACGAGGCCTCATTTAGCCAGTGTCAGGTAAAAAGATGCTCCTAATGAGTTTATTAGATCAAAGAAGGCAAGTTCCTCCAGGCATCCACGGTCATGGTTATTCAGCCATCCCAAATGGATGTCTCTTCTGCCTTCTGAAATACAGCATTCAGAACCTGATTTACTCTTTCCCCAGTGACCCAGGATCTTCACTAGGAATATACATTTTGGGGGAACTAGGCTTTAAAATGATGGTTCTTCCAGAGACTACTGAGATTTGCAAGGTTATCTGTCTCTATGCTAAGCAGTTCCAAAAAACATTTCTGTTTTGAAATTCATCAGTGTAGAAAAGCAGTGGGAAAAAAAAAAAAACACGTGGACATAGGAGCCAAGTTGCCTGTAGTATCTGGGTAGATTACCTAAACTTTCTACGCCAAAATTTCCTTATCTAAAACAAAATGAGGATAATGACTGTACTTACTTCATAGGGTTGCTATGAGGGCTAATTGGTTAATTTTAGAGTGAAAGCAAAACTATGATGGTGAATATAAAATAAAAGAAAGAAACTTTAACACAAAACAAAAAAGAAAACCCTTGTATTGGCATGAAGAAGCACCTAGACTCTAGAGTAAAATGACTCTCCAGCTAGGGCTAATGACTGAGAACTCATTGTAGCTCACAATGAAAACTTCTTTCAGGAGGATTTCCTCAAAAATTAAAGCGGTAGATTTCCTATCACTAAAGATGCAAGGGCTGAATGACAGCTTTAACAGAAGGAGGGCAGTAAGCCAGCTGGATTTTATACTGTCTTTTTAACCTGAGATTCTCTGATTCAGTATCTATTTTTAAGATTACTTACACAGATGTTCTTTTAATTGGGAAATAATGATTGATAGGCTATATGCTTGTTTCTTTAGCTTTTTATGGTTGTCATTCATCTGAGATTGCTTTCTAGCTACTGGGGGAGGCAGCCTCCAGGTTGGTCCCTCAATGATCCCACTTCCTGATATTCACATGGCTGTGTGGTCTGTCTATGAGAGTAGACTGGATTTAATGACAGAATGCAGCAAAAAAAAAAAAAGAATGCAGCAGAGGTCATGGGGTGTCAAGAGATGGATTAGGTTACAGAAAGACCATGGCTTCCACCTGTGTGCTCTCTCTTGGGTAAGCCAGAGAGAATGTTGTGAGCTAGCCTATGAGAGGCAAGGAACTGAGGCCCTCAGAATTGAATCCTCCAGCAACCATGTGAGTGAACTTAGCAGCAGATCTTTCCCAAGTTGAACTCTGAGATGACAGCCTCTCTGGCCACCAGTTTGACCACAACCTCATAGGATACCTTTGGGCAGAGGCACCCAACCATGCTGTGACCAGATTCCTTACCTATAAACACTGAGATAATAAATGTTTATTGTCTTAAGCCACTGCGTGTTGGGTAATTTATCATCCAGAACAGATTATTAAAAAAATTATCCTAACAATGATGAGAATACAATGACTGAATTTTCTTCCGTTTGAAAACTTCCATTTTAGACTCTTTATTATGTAGAATTGAATAATAACAACTTGATGCTTTTGAAATGTGATGTTGAAGAAGATTCTTAAGAGTCCCTTGGACCATAAGGAGATCCAACCAGTCCTTCCTAAAGGAAATCAGTCCTGAATATTCATTGGAAGGACTGACGCTGAATCGAAGCTCCAATACTTTGGCCACCTGATGCAATGAACCAACTCATTGGAAAAGACCCTGATGTTGGGAAAGATTGAAGGTGGGAGGAGAAGGGGATGACAGAGGAAGAGATGGTTGGATGGCATCATCACCAATGCAATGGACATGAGTTTGAGTAGGCTCCAGGAGTCTGTGATGGACAGGGAAGCCTGACATGCTGCAATCCATGGGGTTGCAAAGAGTTGGACATGACTAAGTGACTGAGCTGAACTTAAGACTTAATATATAAGCAAGCTTCAAAGCTAATTTTGATGATTGAACGATTCTTAATAAATATTAACTGCAAATTTAAATTACATGTTTAAAATTAGGGTATGAAACCTGATGTAAAATCATTAGGGAATATCCTGGTCTTAACTTAGATGTCAGTCTTTTTTCAATGTTGTAAACACAGTCCTATACATTTTTTTTTTTTTTTTTTTAAGGATGCAAAACAGCTCACTTAAGTTTCAGACTGGGAAAAAAATACTATTTGACCCTAGTAGGTGGGATACAGATATATCATAAAATAAAGTATGATCTAAAGTATGAGACAAACCAACACATGTGAGAAATTCCTGGATACTTTTAAGACTGACCTAAAGTGAACCCTTGGGTTTTCTTACTTGGCTTTATGATTCTGGATAAAACACACTGTCACTGACAGCTGGTCTTAGGCAAAGGCCCGTGACTAGAAAGCCAGAGGCCTGCAGCCTGCAGCCCCTTTAGCTGCCAAGTGTTATTTTCTTTCCATCCCAACAATAAGATACATGTTCTGCAAGCATTTTCTCTATCTCTGCCCAGCCCCTGACTCTGTTCTTGCCCCATTCTTAGGCAAAACTGAGTTACTTTTCTATTTTTAAATATCAGATCTACCAAATTTGCTCTGATTTATTTTTCTACTTACTAGGATATCCCCACTCTAATCACTCATGGGAACATTAAGCCTTGTGATTAGTAATGTTAGGGATGAGTCATTATAGACAATTGGGGCAGAGCAAAGATATAGCATGTACTTGGAAGAAAATGTAATCCTCTCCATGTGAGAAGTCCCTATGAAAGCCACCAGCATTCCTTGGGATCAATATCAAAGTGTGAAGAACAACCCAAATTTGGACTTTGCCCATGCCATTAGATCCCAACTCCTAACTGTCATATTCCTTCTGCTACAAAATGACCCCTCAACCGGTTATCCCCAAAACAAACCTAGGGAAAAAAATCCAAATGTGTTGATGGTATCTGTTACAGATCCACCACAGGACTGAAAAAGAGCCAGCACTGAATAAAAGTTTTAGTTTTTCTTATTAGTACAAAGCAGATTAGCACAAAGCCACCATGACTTGGCCATGCGGCTCTTGTTCATATGGCTATCAACATGGGGCAGATACTTGGTTTTCATGCACAGACTAATCCTTCCAATAACCTTATAAGGTAGGTCTTACTCATTGAGAAAATCCTACCAAATGGTCTTCATAAAGTGCCAGGTATACAGTAGAGTAGATAATAAATACTTGCCTGTGGAGTGAGTACAAGTTATGATGTACAGTATAAATTCATAAGAGGAGTATGTAGACCCCTTACAATGCTATAGCCAAGGTGACTAATGGTCCTTGAGTGTCTGGGCTAGGGGTCAAATTGGGATGTCTAGAGTATCTGCACTACTTTAGCCAGAGCAATAAGTCTTAAAGGAAACTGAATATCATTATAATCACAGCTAGTATGTACTTAATATTTATGATGAGATCCTGGATCTTATTATCACCCTCAGTTTGCAGATGGAGGAAACCAGACCTGGAGAAATCAAGTAATTTACACAAGTTTCAAAACATTTCAGAGGAGGAATTTGAGCACACATTGGTTGAAATTCAAAATCCATATGCTTAACTACTATGTAACATTGCTTGAAAGTACCTCAATCTCTCCTTAATAAACCAGGCAATACTAATTCCTACGTGTTTCATTATGCAACCTAATCTGGGTTTTTCTTTCTTTGAACTACCAGTACACACTGTAAAATGGAAGCCTGTGAGATAAACTTTAGAAACATCTTACTTGGCCTAGAAAAAGACCCTTTTCACATTTAAAAAATAGTACCATCAAAATGTGTCCTAATCAGTGACTCTTCTTGCCATGTTTTTGCTCACCAACATTAGGAAAATCCCCCCAAACCCAAAGGAGAAATGTTTCCTGCCAAAGCAGCTCTCTGCTAACATACAGTGCAGGAAGGTTTATAAGAAGAGGTTTAATGAAGTCTCTATTCACAGTTTTAAAGCTGGAACAAATGACAACATTTGAAAATCAAGGGATTTCACATAAAAATCCAGATTTCTGGCTTCTCTTAAAACAGAAAAAGATCTGGCAACACTGGACAGGCACTCCTGCAAGGCTGAACAGAAGAGCAGCTGCCTTCTTGATCGAGGATACTCTCTCTAGCTGTCTGCGCTCCCCAAACAAGCCCCAAACCTTACCTCGAGCTCCCTTGACACCTCACTGCCTGGCTGCTGCCAGTCTAACATTTCTCTCTATTACTTAAACAGTGGCATCACTAAAATTGGATTTCATCTCTAAAGATGGTTTGAGAACTGAACAATCAAGTAAAAAGAGCACATCTGATGAGGAATGCTGACAGGCAGATGACAGCTGGTAAAGGGCACCCACAGATGAATGGCATTGGCCAACTAGCCAATCTGTCTTGACTGCTCAAGAGGCCAACCTTATCCTTTGGCTTCATTGAACTAGGGTCAACGTTGCACTCAGGCATCCTGTAATATTGGTTATGGATTGCTGGTGCTTGCCAAGGTTGGTAGGCAAAATTCTAAGATGACCCTGAAGACCCACGCTCTTTTATGATCCCCTCCTCTTGAGTATGAGTATGACCAGTAATTTGCTTCTGACCAACAGAATATGGCAAAGGTGACGGGATATTATTCCTGTGATCGTGCTACATATATGGCAAAGATGGAGGGATTCTGCAGATGTAGTTAAGGTGTTAATAAGTTAATCATGAGGGAGAGTAGTTTATTTAAAGCAGAAGAGTGAGCCTGATAAGATCAGACAAAACCTTTAAAAGAGGGTCCAAGCCTTCCCTGACATCAGCAGCTGGAAGGAAAGATGCTCTCCTCCTGACCTTGAAGAAGCAAGTAGACATGAGTTTTACAATTGGAAGGAAATAAACTCTGCCAATGGTTGAGTTTGGAAGAGGACTCTGAAACTCAGATGCAACCACAGACCTGGCTGATACCTAGACTGCAGCCTTGTATAATCCTAAACAGAGAAGCAACGGATGGACTCTTGTCCCATGGAAGCTGTGAGATAACAATATAGAGAAACATAAAAATGAGACACCATCTACCATCATTACCTGTAATAATTACTGTAGCTTCTTTCAGGGGCCCATCATGTGCCAGCACTATGCTGGGCATTTATCAATGCTGTCTTAGTTTTAATGCAGACACACTGAAGGACTTGAAAATATATTCATTAAACTTATCTCAATAGGGTACATTCATTAAAAAACAAACAAACAAAAAAACAACAAACAGATTATCAAATATAAAAGAGAAAATGACATAGATTCCTTTCAGTAGTTTCAAAGCATGGGTCTTATTTCAAATATCCTTTCCTTTACTTTATTTTTTTTTTTTTATTTTATTTTTAAACTTTACATAATTGTATCAGTTTTGCCAAACATCAAAATGAATCCGCCACAGGTCCTTTCCTTTACTTTAGCTTGCATCCTAATTCCAGATTTTCTTTCATACATGAAAATTAAATTAGAGTGCCTTTGTACATTTGAAGGGCTGTGCTCATTTAAATGACAGTTGGTTAGAGGAAGGAAGGATCAAGGCAAGAATTCAGGCTGCCCTGTTTCTGCACACATGCGCACAAGCAGACTGTAAGTCAGTGACTAGGCGGGGTGGACAATTAGCATTAAAAAGGACGTGGATATTCTCCAGGGAAATAAACAAGGATATGTTCCTAATAAAAGGGCAGCAAGAAGAGGCTCAGGGAGTAAAGAAATCATGCAGAGTACCTTTGATTGGAAAAGATGAGAAAATCTAGTAAGTTCCTACTATTAGATGATAATATGACAACACAAGAAATTGTTATCCCGTCAGTTTAGGAAAAAACCCCTCTGGACATAGTTGTGTGATCAGTTAACAATCTATTTCCATCGCCATCATTTATCTAGTTTATGAGTTCCACGCCATAAGAGAAAGGCACTTACTTGCTTGAAATTTGGTGCTATTGTTTGTGCTTCGAATCAGCTGAAATGCCTTTTGAAATCCCACCGCGTGCTGGGTGGGGCTGTCCAAGGACTTGACGCTGCTGACGAAGGTGGACATCTTCCTTTTTGTCTCACTGGTGGCTGGAGACAGGAACGTCTTATAGCACTGGTCAAGGGAGCACGTCCTGACGGTGTCTGCCACCGTCAACACGGAAATCTGGAGGGGAAAACACACACGCACAGGCAAACAAAAACTTGTTATTCTGCCAAGGAAAAGCGTTTTACATTTCAGAAGAGCCCACAAGAGCCCGCAAGCCCACAACTGTCCTACAGGACAGTTTGGAAGAGTTTAAATAAAAGCCCAGAGGCATCAATCTATGGTATTTGAAGAACAGTTAAAGATTGGTAAGGGACAGAGACTCAGACCCTAGAGTTTTGTTTTTGTTCCAAGATGAAGTCAGGACTATGGTGTTCATCTAGAACATTAAAAACAATATTTGACACAGAGAAAAATCTTGACCAGTACTAATGATCATCATTTTCCAACTGGAGGTGGGGTGAGGGTAACAGTAAAAGGTACGTATGTCTGTGTGTTTAAATTTTTTTTTTAATGTGGATGATTTCTAAATTGTAATTCAATAATTTTTTACAATAATGCTTCTGTTTTGTTTTTTTGGGGGGCCCTGAGGCATGTGGAATCTTGGCTCCCCAACCCGAGATTGAAGCTGCACCCCCTGCACTGGAAGGCAAAGCTTTAACCACTGGACTGCCAGGTAAGTCCTGGGTGTGTGTTTTAAACAATTAGATCAGTGAGCAAAACCTTAGGGGATGGAAAAGTCAAATGTCTACAGGCGATAGATTATCATTAGCTGGGAACACACCTATCCCGAAGGTGTCCTAAAGATTAATAAACCTCTGCTGCTGCTGCTGCTAAGTCGCTTCAGTCGTGTCCGACTCTGTGCGACCCCATAGACAGCAGCCCACCAGGCTCCTCTGTCCATGGTATTCTCCAGGCAAGAACACTGGAGTGGGGTGCCATTTCCTCCTCCAATGCATGAAAGTGAAAAGTCAAAGTGAAGTCGCTCAGTCGTGTCCGACTCCTAGCGACCCCATGGACTGCAGCCCACCAGGCTCCTCCGTCCATGGGATTTTCCAGGCAAGAGTACTGGAGTGGGGTGCCATCGCCTTTTATCCCTCCCCTCCTATCAATCTTGAGACAAAGTCTGGCCACCAACTAGTGTCCAAGCCTTCACCTTGTTCCTCCTTAGTATAAATAGCAGTGTGAAAGTTATAGCTAATTATCGGTCTTAACAGAAGCCATTAAGGAAGTGCAAGACTCAGTTTGGTGGAACTGAACTGAAAGTGAAAGTAAAAGTTGCTTAGTCGTGTCTGACTCTGGGACCCCATGGACTATACTGTCCATGGAATTCTCCAGGCCAGAATACGGGAGTGGGTAGTCTATTCCTTCTCCAGCAGATCTTCCCAACCCAGGAATCGAACTGGGGTCTCCTGCATTGCAGGTGGATTGTTTATCAACTGAGCTATCAGGGAAGCCCAGTTTGGTGGGAGTGGTTTTAAAAAGAGATCTGGAACTAGTATCAGCAGCTACTTCCTCAGATACAAGAATAAAAAGTAAACCACTCTGTTTTTCTCAAAGTCATTTCTAGAGGTGGACTGAAAAATACATACCATAAAACATAAAGTGTTTTTAAAGGGGTATTCAAGAAAGACCCAATGCTAGTGGGAAGGGTAGAGGGAGTCATTGGGGTCATCGATACCTTGTCGTGCTCATCGATGGCGCTGAGGATGACTTGAGCGGCATCCTTGGCGATCTGAAGCTGCGTGTCTGTGACCGAGGCCCCGTGGTCCAGGATCACCACTACTTGCTTTGACTGCGGCCGGACGGTAGAGACGTAGATAGGTCTAGAAGGGCAAGAAGCTCTCAGGGGTCACTCCTGGTTTAGGAGAAAGGCTTGGACCTAACACAGCTTTGAGTGCTACAGACGGGCAGGCGTGCTGGCCTCTGTGTTTCAGGGGGGCTGGCACAAGGGCGGAGAGACCAGCATGGAATGAGAAAACTATCCTGGTACTTTGAAAACATCTCGAGACTATCGTAGGTGTCTGCACAACAGGGACTGCTGACTTCTGTCTTCCAAAGACTAGAGCAACTGGGAGAAGATTTTAAGAAGCAAAGCCTTTGGAAGACTGGCTTTTTCAGCCTGTGTGCAAGTCCACCCTCCCAGGAAATGGACCGAGTGGCCCAACAGGCAGCAGAGACATAGTAGCAGGGAGAAAACAGTTCACTGTTTTTCAGTGCTGGGTCCTCTGAAGAGTTCGAGTGGGGTTTGGCTAAAACCGAGGACACCTATCATTTGTGAGCATGCTGAGCAGCTCTGAATAGCAGATTTGGTTTCTCTCTCTCCAGACAAAAGCCACTGCTAGGAGGGCCCTTTCCTTTCTGTACTGTGGCCGTTTACACAGGTCAGCCACCAAAAGGCCCCTTATCAGAGATCTAAAACCATGCCATCAGATTTGTCCAAGCCTGTGATAGCCACTCTTCTTGCCAGGTTTTTGTTTGCCAACACTAAGAAGAGCGGGTGGGGGTGGATAGGGGAACTCCAAAGGAGAAAAACCTCCCATCAAAGCAGCCTTCTGTGAGTGTGCAGTGCAGGCAGGTTTGTGAGAAGAGGTTTAATGAGGTCTCTATTCACAGTTTTAAAGCTGGAACAAATTAGAGGGAGCTTAAGAGAGCAAATCAGCCTCAAGAGAATTCTCTCCTTTATGGACACCCTTAAAACACTAGATTTTTCCATGAAATGTTAGATGCCAGTTGAGTCACAAAAGCCTGGGCACAAATTAAGAAATACAGGCAAAGCACCAAAAAACTCAAAATCGGGCCAAGTTTACACTAATTGTTCTCAAGCCAAAAGTCCTACATTAATACTGAGTTCTACTATATTTTCACTAGTGAATACCATTCAGCCAAGTAAGGAAATAGAATAAAGAGAATCCAAAATTGGTGGCTGCAGAAACGAAGAAAACAGCAGAAAATAAGGAAATCTGTCTATCCCACCGTTGACAACCATGTCAAATACTGAACTTTTAGGTCCTCCAAGCTAGGGGAGCAGATTCTTTTTTTTTTTAAAAATGACATACCTCCTCTTTTCCAATTCAACTCACATAAACAAAAAGCAGAATATGTCTGCATGCTGTCACAGTAAATTGTTAAAAACTGCTTTAATGGGAGACATAAATAGCAGCATTCTATGTACAATCGGGGAGGAGGTCCTCACAGTGAGATTGGGTCCTTTCTGGAATGCGCTGCAAACCCACTCCACACTCTGCAAAAGCCTCAGAGGACAGGTAAAGAGATGGGTACAGCAATCTATGAGGAGAGAAACTCAGATTACTTGGCCAAGGGAACAGAGGCTTCAGGACTGATTAATGCCTATTTAAGGGGAGAGATTTGTGAAACCTTCTGAGTGAAGGTGAATGTTAATTTGTGACAAGGTGCTAAAGCAGAATGCCATCTAACCTATCTTCTTAGAAGTAAATGAGAATTGGATGGTTCAAAGTGTCTTTGGCCTCTCCTGAGAGATGAGCCGGCCTAGAATCCAAGGTCATGGACTCTGGTACAGTCTCCAAGATGCTCAATTCTTCATCATGCTGTCTAGGGAAGGAACGGAAGAAACCATACAAATGATACAAATGTCCTTCTAGGAGAAGCACAGAGGGAGTATTTTCCCTGGGGACAATTTTAGGTATAATTTACTTTTTGCTTCTAATACTGAGATGTAATTGACACACAGCACTGTGTACCTTTAAGGTATACAGCAGCACCCTGGTTTGACTTATATGCATCACGAAGTGATTATCACAGTAAGTTTAGCGAATAGATATAATTTAAAATAAAGATGGAAAGAATAAAAATAAAGATGGCAGTTAATTTACACTCAAAAAAAAGTAAACCAGGCATCTTGCACTAGTTCGGGAAGTTCTAGCACCAAACATCTAACAGTGCAAAAGAGAAACTGTGAGGATTCAGAAGGAAAGGATCTTTGCCTAAGGGGTTCTGTAAACTGATGAGTCTTGTCATACAAATTATCTCACCATTACCGCCCTTCTGGCTAAGTGGTAACATCTTAAGTTATTTCCTGAGAAAAACGGCAAGTTAACGATCCTCAATCCAGTGTTTTCTGGACAACCTTCAGACTTCTAGTAGCAGACATGTAAACGTCAAAAGGATGGCCAAGCACATTATCATAGAGAGGAAAACTGTGAATCACAAGCTCTACTCTGAGATATGCTGTGAAGTCTTCTAGCGCTGGTCTTTAGAGAAAGTATTACCACTTGTCTCTCAACAAAGGTGTCTGAAGGGCAAAACAGTTTAAAGTGCTTCACTATTTTTATTTCTTAGTAAATACCTTGTTTTACTTGGCTTGTTAGATACTTCTGAAAATGCTCTGGGCTTCATCATTTGCCTTCCTGAGCATTTCCACACCCATCTATGTTAAATAGTGAAATCATTTCAGGATAAGTTTCTAAAACCACAGTTTGGAGGCAAAGCTGTGTGGATGAATGAGGAGTCTATATTTTATACAGATTACTCTTAAGCAGTAATTAAAAGTTTGGCAAACAAGTCAACATACCTACTGCGATGCTCATAGCTGCCCTTACACCGGAACTTGTGTGCTGGGAAAACAGTGAAAATTCCTTCTTCCGAACTGAAATACTGCCACTTAATTCCAGGGTTGGATTTCAGGTTGTCTGCAAGAACTGGAGGAGTGGGGAAAAAGAAATATAACCACCAAATCCACAGGTGCACGGAGGCACTGTGCCTCAGGCATCTGTTTTGCATAAATGGTTTGTAGTATGAATAAATCCCACTAGATTTAAGGCTGTAAATTTTCTACTAAACATTTGCTTTCTGTCCCTTAAAAAAACACCCCGTGAATGGAAAATGTAACGAATGCTTCAGTCAAGTGAAGCAATTATTCTTAATATTGTATAGTGACACTTAATGTCGTGGATTATTTTTCCAGCATGAGTGACTCATTTGCATTAATCTCATCCTCACTGGGCTAGTCCCTGTTGGGTCAGTGTATATTTGCTGGCTTGGGGGTATGTTCTCTAACTGTGGAAGACAGTAATACTAATAGTCTAATCTCCAGAGTCCAGACCTGTGTGCTGACCTTGTTTGCTTCATAATGAGGGAAACAGCATGGATGGTACCTAAAAAGCCAGAAACCATATCATTCAGGAATAGCTTATGGAATGATTCCAGTATGCCAACACTACAATAGATACTCCCTCACAATATCTCATTTGATCCATAAAACAACTCCAGGATGAAGAGGGTTTTATCATTCCCTACTTTGGAGTTGAAGAAATAGGCTTATGGAGCTTAAGCAACTTGTCTGAGGCCTCATCAGGAACTGGCTGACCTGGGATTCAAGTCTGGGTGTCCTGGCTCCCATGTTCTTCCCATCACATGGTAATGACTCCCTTCATAAGTGTACAGCATCCCCCACGCCTGTTCTGCAGCTGGAATGGCAGCCACCTTACTGTGTGCAATCCTTCCCCAAATCTCCATGAAATCTTTCTCTCTTCTCTTACACTCTTTCACTCTGCTCCACAATACCTCATTCATGTGTCACATAGTACTGTGTGTAGGGTACTGCTTTACATGCTGCAAGATATACAGGATGAGCATAAACCAGCCCTTCTGTAATAAGCAATGAATCAAAAGAATTAGATAGAGGCAAATGGAGCAAAAAAAGAAAGCATGAGGTCTATCTGGCAAAACATGTATAGATAAAGCTCTGAATGCCACACAGCCATCCTGTAGTCTGGCTCAGGGGTCAGCAAACTTACGTAAAAGGCCAAGAGATCAGCAACTGTGGCTTAGCACACCCTATGGTCCCTGTCCCAACTATCCAACACAACCTTATGATGTGAAACAACCACAGACAATCCGTAAGAGACTGAATGGGTGGGTGTGTTCCCTAAAAGCGTATTTGCAAACATCAGTGGCAAGCTGGATTTGGACAGTGGTCCTCCAACTACATCATGTAAAATGCACTATGTGGAAGCCTTTGAACATATTTAGCAGTTGCCCTGCCCAACACACATCAAGGAGCTATAGTGCACTGTAGCCTCACACATATCCTAGGAGTAAACAGTCCATTAACCCAAGCTATGGATGAGGAGGTGGGCTGAGAGAGGTTTGCTGACTTGCATAAGGTCTCAGAATAGACAAGAAGGGAGTCAGCCAGTATATGACCATGACACCTGTCCCCTCTCTGCACTCTGCCAGGAGACCTTATTAAGGTCATCACTGGACCCAGACGACCACCGTCTCTCTGGAGACCAATGCTGATGTGAGCATGCATAAATAGGGATGAGGGTTTTTCTCTGTCTCATCTCCTGGGAGTCTGAGCCTTAACATTGACCTCACATTAGTTCTCTTCTCCACGCAGCCCTGTCAACTGGCAGTGAAAAGGCAAACACTGTCTTTAGAAGTAAAGGAGAGCTCGGGGATACCTCATGTAAAAGTAACATCTGTAACAATAAACAGCCTACAGTCAGACTGTTAAAAGGAGAGCCAATGAGCGCAAGAATGTTTTAAAAATAAATCGAATTCACACAGTGTGTGATACATTTAGTCTCACCACAGAAGATCATTCTGGTTCCATTCCAGCACTAGAGCCTAAGTCTCGGGCAAGATTCCTCAAACCCGCCTGCTGAGAATTCCTTTGGTATCTGATTAAATCTCATCTGTTACTTAGCACTAGCAGCAGAAGATGATGGTTATTATGGCAATGAGGAACGTGGGGCCCTGAAGCAATCAATCTATCATTGTGTGCAACCCCATGCAGGCCCCTCCTGACCTAGAGGTGGGTGACAGCCCTATTATCCATGCTGGGACTCCAGAGGGGGCTTCCCCATTCACAGGAGTCAGTTAGGCATTCTGATCACTAGATAACTTGAGTTGGGGTCCTGCACACTCACTCGATCCTCAGAAATGCTGGAAGCTGTCCAGGAAGGAAAGCTGGGCAGGCGCCCAACCTGTCAGCCCATGATGCACAGTGCAAGGCTTGAAGTTATCAATGGGCAGGGTCTGTATCTGTCTGAGTTGCTCTGCACACCAATCTCGGATGCACACATGTGAAGAAGGCAATGAATGGTTTTTCCTCACTGCAGCTTGAACCCAAGATAGTCATCGCACTCTCTGACATCCTTCTGCATTTTACCTCTTCCCACCTTCCAGTGAAGGGGCTTCCATGATGGCTCAGTGATAAAGAAGCCTCCTGCCGAGCCTCCTGCAGGAGACCCAGGTTCGATCTCTGGGTTGGGAAGATTGCCTGGAGGAAAGAAATGGCAACCCACGCCAGTATTCTTGCTGGGGAAATCCCACGGAAAAAGGAGCCTGGCAGGCTACAGTCCAGTGGGTTGCAAAAAATGTCAGACACAACTTAATAATTAAACAACAACACCTTCTAGTTAGAATTATTGTCCTTACAGTTAACTTTCCGATACTCCATCCCTAGATTCAAAGATCCTTGAGGGTGATTCTCTGTACCCCTGAAGCACAGATTCCCAGTTCTTTGCCCATCAAGGCATTCACTCTACGTGATGTCTGCAGCATACAGGCTAGGAAGATCTGCATGGAAGTACTATTAATGTTTCTTAAACATTTTGATACTTTTGTTTAATAAATTTTAAAATCTTACTTTCTTCTAATGCCAAATCCAGTTACACATAAATACTGTGACTAAATCAACAGAGACCAATGTTAATTCTACATATGTTTAAAAATGATAAACACTCCCTTCTCCCAACACCACTGCCAACACAACTGGTACAAAAATAGGTAAATGGAGAGAGAAGAGGCTTGCTTGTCTGATGATTTCATTTTTGTTGTTCGGTCGCTCAGTTGTATCCGACTCTCTGTGACCCCATAGACTGCAGCCAGACTCCCCTGTCCTTCACCATCTCCTGGAGCTTGCTCAAACTCATGTCCACTGAGTCAATGACATCATCCAACCATCTCACCCTCTGTCATTCCCTTCTCCTGCTTTCAATCTTTCCCAGCATCAGGGTCTTTTCAAATGAGTCAGTTCTTTGCATCAGGTGGCCAAAGTATTAGAGCTTCAATTTCATCATCAGTCCTTCCAGTGAATATTCAGGACTGATTTCCATTAGGATGGACTGGTTGGATCTCCTTGCAGTCTGAGAGAAGACTCTCAGGAGTCTTCTCCAACACCACTTAAAAGCATCAGTTCTTCAGTGCTCCTTTATGGTCCTTCACCCTCCTTTATGGTCCAACTGTCACATCCATACATAACTACTGGAAAAACCATAGCTTTGACTATATGGACATTTGTTGGCAAAGTAATGTCTTTTCTTTTTAATATGCTGTCTAGGTTTGTCATAGCTTTTCTTCCAAAAAGCAAGTATCTTTTATGGAATGATATGGGATGACTTCACGGGACTAAATATACCAAAACATATCAATTGTGTATGCTAAACAGATGAAGTTTATTAGATGTCAATTATACTTCAATAAAACTGATTTAATAGTGAAAACTTATTTAGCATCATACAAACTAGTTTTATATATCATTTGATGTTTTATAATGACTATTATACTATTATACTATTTTAAAGATGAAGAACGAACTTGCTCAAAGCCCTAAGTCATGATTTAACCTAAATGTCTGCAAGTCTTTGCTCTTTCCAGGACACTACAGTTCTTCTACATGTCAATAGATAACTGCTAAATGAATTAGCAATCAACAGATAAAAAGCATACTGAGTACTTCTTGAGAGGCAGAATAAATGTATAAACAGGTTGACGGTTCTCAGAATAATCAGCTGCATCAGTTTATAAGTATACAGTATAAGTAAATACAATTAAGGAGACACTTGCCAAAAAGGAGTGATGTTAAAACTGAAGTAAGATGTAAGTCTAAAGTGAGCACTTAAACTTCTGAGAGAAAACAAAGTGCTGAGCTGCTAAAACTGGCAGACACCCACTGGGAGTCTAATGTCGTAGGCTTCTCCATCAATCCCACAGGCTGATTTACCTGGAAAATGGCACAGACACGAGCTACAGCTTAGAGGGGAGAATCAACAGGAACTGCAGCGCTGAGGCCTGTGCGTGACATCCAGCAATAAATCGCATATTTTAGATAATAAAAGGAGTTTTTATTTGACAGAAAAACTATAGTGCTGAGACCTGTTAATTATTTTGCAGATGCTCAACAGGTTAGGGATGTGAGCTTGAAATGTCTTTTTGTTTCACTGTCAAATTTCTCACAGGCATGAGAAAGCCATTTGGACACAGGACCAGTGCTATTTTGCACTTTCTACTTAATTCAGGCTGGCTCTTAGGAACTAAAAGGGAGACCTTGATAAATCAGAAGGACTGGGAATAAGAAGCCATGGTTTTAAGTCCCAACTTTTTATCCAACATCCAAAGGCATTTTTCTAAAATGGAAATCAAATCCCACCATTGACTTCCTTAAAACTGTTCAAAGGGTTTCCACTTAACTGTGCCTAGTATTAAATCCAAACCCCATCAGTCCTTTCCTACTCCCCAGCCTCACCTTTTCCCCTTTCAACCCATTGGATATTGAGAGCTATTTCTTTTAGTGTTGTACATATGCCCATCTTTTTGCACTGGTATAACCACCTTCTCAGAGAGACCTTTGCTGACTACCCTGCATTATTATTCTCCCTCAGAGCACGCAGTATTTCCTTCACAGCAAAGCTTAATAAGTTTAATGTATTTGTTTTTGTCACTATTAGTGCCACACGTCTTACACAGAGGAGTTGTCAGTCCCAGAAGGGCAGGGGACTCACATCCCCAGAGCCTGGCACAAGCCCAGTTTTGGGGAAGCACTAGGGGTCAGTATCTGTTGGGCAATGAAGACCTTGCCAAAGGCTCTTCACTTCTGTCCCCATAAGATTTCACAATCTGCATCAGCAAAGTAGATTTGAAAAAGGTGTTCCTAAAGACCCTTTAGAAGCCCAGAGATAAATGCTAAGAGGGCCAAGGATAAAGGCTCCATCCACTTTAGCAATTGACTCTTTCTTACACGTCCTAGGCCAATTATAAGCGAACGCGAAGAATTTTGCCATACTCATTGGCTTATTTTTCCTTTGAGAAATTGTCATCAGATAAATGGCTGAAAAACTGTGCCTCTTCTCTCTGCAGGTACTCTTTATTTCCCGTCTACTGGGTCTCAACATCCGCCTGCATACAGTGTACTGAACTATCTGTGGGTAATTCTAACATATGGGCCCCAGAGTCCACAGTCCCCAAATATTTTCCTTCCAATTTCATCCTCTACATCTGATCGGTTCTGACGTCATTGGCCTTGCGAGTAAAAACAAAACCAACCACGTCCCCAGACTCCTTACCTGGGCGTTTTCTTTAACGCTTAGCCCACCATGTCAATGAGAAAGAAATGGATTACAAACTGTGTGTAGTTGGGCGGTGTCTTCTGTTTTCTTAACAGGGTTATTCAGCAGAGGTATGGACAAAAGGAAAATGCTCTGTAATAGAAAACTTTTGCTTCCACTTGGAAGAACTCTGGACTTTCTGATGTGCAGCCCAATACTGCTCAACAAAGCACCCAGAGCTGTCTACCTCCCACAGCTTGCCAAACGTAAAACACAAGAGCTGTCCTAAATACGCAGAGTTGCAGACACACAAAAACACACATCCTTTCCCAGCAGACCAGAAATTACATAGTACCTCTCAGTAATACTCCATGCAATAGCAATCCTTTGGGAGGGGAATCAAATAAATTAACATCCCGAGCACTGCAAACAAAATTTCTGGCATTATACCCTATTGCACCTTTCCAATTCCTACTCCTTGCTTACATCCTGAGTATCAATTTACCATGTATTCAGGAGGGGCCATATTTCACAGACCCCCAGACACTGTTTATCCTATTCCAGAGGGGGTAAGCATATCAAGTGACCACATACCAGCCACTTTTGAGGCTTCCCAGGTGGTTCTAGTGGTAAAGAATTCACCTGCCAATGCAGAGAGATGCAGGTACAACCCCTGGGTTGGGAAGATTCCCTGCAGTAGGAAATGACAACCCACTCCAGTATTCTTGTCTGGAAAATTCCATGGACAGAGGAGCCTGGCAAGTTACAGTCCATGGGGTCATAAGAGTTGGACACGATTCAGCATTGAGCATGCACGGGCACTTTTAGCTATGTTATCTTACTTAATTCTTACAACAACCCTATGAGGTAGATTTTATTATTCAGGAAACCAAGGCATATCGAGGTTAATTTTTTCAAGTATATAATAGCCAGCAAAAGCCAAACTTATGGAGTTTCACCAAAGAGATACTGTTATTCCCATTTTAGAGCTAAGAATATTTTGGCTCAAAGTGAGGAGTGACGTAAGCCTTGAGCCTGGAATGGGATCCATGTAGTCCTCTCATTCTCCCAGCACACTGATCATGTCAGCTAAAGCCCATTGCCACAGTTAGATTAATGACAGCTGACCCAGCTATCTCACTGTTTACTTCAGTTTAATACTAAGGAGAGGACATCCACAAGTCTCTGACTCTGTTCCAAGCTCACAGTTCATCCTGTCCACTCTAAGTTAATTACATAATGTAAAATAACCAGTCCATTCTATCCTTGATTCAGTTGAGACAGCCTGGTCATGGGCTTAGATAATCTAGAACAAATTTCTGAGCCAATCCAAAATCAGCACAGGATACACTGCTCTGTCTACCTTCGTTTCCAGTAGACCATTTCCAGTGGACTCAAAGGTCAAGGTCATCTCCAAACACTCATGGAAGGAATAAGAGAAAATTAACGGAGATGGAGTTCTCAAGTCAGGCTGATCATTACAATCAGCTCCTGAAGCCTCAGATTCCCAAGCTTTACCAAGCCAACATTCTGATTCACTAGGTCTGGGTTGAGGGGCCAACTAATAGGTATTTCTGACAAAGCACTTAAGGTGCCCCTGATGATCAGCCAGGTTTGGGACACTCAACCAGGATGGGAAACGCCATTGTCTTATCTGTTTCCTTAACTTCAGTTGCTTCCTAGACTCCGTCATCTTCAACATATAAATATTTTCAAGCCGCTCTAAAAGTATTATCACGATTTCCCTGATGGTTCAGTGGCTAAACTCCATGGTTCCAATGCAGGGGTCCCAGATTTGATCCCTGGTCAGGGGACTAGATCCCACATGCCGCAACTAAGACCAGGTGGAGCCAAATAAATTTGTTGTTCAGTTGTGTCCAGCTCTTTGTGGCCCCATGGACTGCAGCAAGCCAGGCTTCTCTGGTCTTCACTATCTCCCAGAGTTTGCTCAAACTCATGTCCATCGAGTTGGTGATGCCAGTCAAACACCTCATTCTCTGTTGCCCCCTTCTCCTCTTTTTCCGCATCAGGGTCTTTTCCAGAAAGCAAGCTCTTTGCATGAGGTGACAAAAGTATTGGGAGCTTCAGCAAGCATCAGTCCTTCCAATGAATATTCAGGGTTGATTTCCTTTAGGATTGACTGGTTTGATCTTCTTTCTGTCCAAGGGACTCTCAAGAGTCTTCTCCAGCCCCACAGTTCTCTTTATAGTCCAACTCTTACATTCATACATGACTACTGGAAAAACCATAGCTTTGACTAGATGGACCTTTGTCAGCAAAGTGATGTTTCTGTTTCTGCTATTTAATACGCTGTCTTGGTTTATCATACATTTTCTTCCAAGGAGTAAGAGTTTTTTAATTTCATGGCTACACGCACTGTCTGCAGCAGTTTTGGAGCCCACGAAAATAAAGTCTATCACTGTTTCTATTAAAAAGGTATTATCAACAGAACCTTCCCTATATCTGATCCCCTCCTGAGTTATCAATGACGTTTTACCTTTTCTATGCCAATCAACTTGGAAGAGTGGTCCCCATGGATTCTTCATTTCTTGTTCCCCCATTCATCCCTCATCTAGCCAATTTCCTCTCTCCATGGCCCCTCCCACTTTTGGATGATCTTGGCTGCCCCCCAGTTTCTCTTCTCTCAGGCTAACCACCCTTCCATCTGTTCTCCACAAAGCTCTCTTGCCTGCTCTGCTTAGAGTCTTCAACCGCTTGACTTCAAGCTAAGAAATGAAAACCAAACCAAACTCCTCACACTGACATACAAGGTCCATTAAAATCTGACTTAGTACTACCTTCCTTTTCCGTTACTTATTCCCTCTTACACAGCGACCTGTGCTGGATGCACTTTTTATAGATTCGGAAATGAGAAATGTGTTTGGTACTCAGCTTGAGAGCATTCAGCACGTTATCATACTATATCTGTTGATTTTTCTCATCCCAAGTGCCTTCAATATACATAAGACAAGGTTGTGAGCTCTGTGAGGGGAGGAATTCTGTCTTAACTACCCTGGTGTCTGCCACAGTAACTACTGTAAAGTTGTCACAGGAGAGAAACTTATTATGAGGGAGAAAGAGAGTCAGGATTGGTTCTGGTCTCAATCCTTGGTAACGAGCAAAAGGAAGCTGCTGCTAACTGATATATGGAACATGGCCCACGGAGGTGGTTTGGGTGGGAAAAGAGAAGATTGTGGGTTTGGTCAAGAGTTTGATGTGTCAGTAGGTAGAATATAGTGTTGAGGAGACATCTCTTCATTTTAAACCATCTGTCATAAGGAGGCATCAGACTAGGAGTCAGGACACGGACGTTTAGTCACGTTAATACCAACATTTTTTTGTTTGACTTTACGTAGATCAGTTAACTTCTCTAGGCCTGTTTCTCATTTATATAATACTGACAAATATTTTCCCTTGGTATCCATGGTAAGGATAAGGCAAAAGTATAAGATGGTTTATGAGGTACCAAAGAGTAACAGATTGATTTTCCTGTGCGCATTGTATGTTTGAAATCACCACAGTTAGTTTCATGAAAATAATACTATTCATCTGGGTAGTCTGTTTCAATAGTCTCCATATACCTGAGACATTTATACGTGCTGATTTCCTAAGCTAGGACAACCAGTTCTGATTTATAGCATATCACATATACATTCTATTCTTCACTAAGGTTGTTTCAAAAGCCTTGGTTATTCCATTATAAAGATGAGACAACAAAGTACAAAAAAAATCCTAGTTCTATTTATTCAATAAGCATTTACTGTGTACCTTCTGGGCTTCCCTTGTGGCTTAGCTGGTAAAGAATCTGCCTGCAATGTGGGAGACCTGAGTTTGATCCCTGGGTTGGGAAGATCTCCTGCAGAAGAGAAAGGCTACCCACTCCAGTATTCTGGCCTGGAGAATTCCCTGGAATGTATAGTCCATTGCGTCGCAAAGAGTCAGGCACGACTGAGCGACTTTCACTTTCCTATGTACCTTCTATGGGCCAGGGCCTGGATTGAACACTTGGCATACAAAAAATAAATGAAAAGGAGAAGAGCATCAAACAGATGTCCAACATAAAAGTTAAAATTCTATAGTAAGAATGGATCATAGAGTAAAGTAATAAAGAGTTGTGACTGGGCTGACACAACTCTGAAGGGCCACCCCCACCTCTAAGTTCCCTTGGGGTGGCTGAGGACTCCACTGAGGCTGTACCCCAGCCCATCTTCTCCTACTGCTCAATCCTGTCTCTCCCTTTCCCCACAGATTGCCAACCTCCATCTCAGAGTCTGCTTCCTAGTAAACCCAACTTGCTACAAAAGACAAGGAATTCTTACCTAATAAGAGTGAAGTATAGAGAAGTGGTAGAAACTAGGGATTTGGGGAAAGGAAAGGGATTCCTTGAGGATACAGCTCAGAGGTCACAAGGAAGTGAGAGAGCAGAAGATGAAATTGAAAGGCCTCCATTGTTATTTGGAAGGTTGAGGGAAGCAATCAGAGATTTTTGAGAAATGGAGTTATAGAGCAAGTACTTTAGCATATCTACCATGTGCAGAATACACTGAAAATGAGAAAGAATAGGAGAAGGGAAACTTTGGGGGAGATTTCTACATTAATTTGTCTTCTAGAAAGGCAATGAAGATTTAAATCTATGGTACTGAAGTGGAAAAAACAAAGGGGATTCAAGACATATCTTTGAACTATGGAATTTAAGCCAAGTTTCCCTTTAATGAAAAGGATGATGAGATCTACATTACAAGTGGGTGTGATGAGCAGGAAGAGGGACACACAGGTAAATGCCCTAGTCAGGTGACTTCATTCACTTATGCTCTCATTTGGTCAAAGCTGTTAAAGCCTGAAGTCTCAGGTAGAAAAAGATGAGGAAGAATTCCCAGTGTAACCAGGACAGGGTACTAACAATATATTCCAGATTGGGGAGTAAGTTTAGAGGAAAGTGTTCTTGCTTGTTTGATGGTTTAATATTTGAGGTAGCTACTGGATTATCATAGAGAAATATGTGTCCTGAAGTTGGTTCCTCAATAAATAAACTCAGAAACAGGCCACAGCTGGAGACAGAGATTTAGAATTGAGTAGCATATGGTGGGAGCAGGAGTTCTGTATAAATGGAGAACATTTGGGGAGATAACAGTGAGGGGAGGAAGGTGGTGAAGAGAGGACATGCGGGGACATCCACCATAGGAAAAAAGAGCCCAAGAAGAAGGATGATAAAGACTGGACAGAGGCGTCTGGGGATAAATGGCACAGAACAATTTTATAGAAACTAAGGAGGGTAAAGTTTCCTAAAAGGAAGCTTTCATGCCAACTGCTGTATAGCAGTCATGTGAAACCGTGGAGGGGTCACTTGAGATCCCAAGGAGCAATGAGGACTTCCCTGAGCAATGTGGCTCAGAGGGAAAGAATCTGCCTGCAACATGGCACACCTGGCTTCAATCCCTGGGTTGGGAAGATCCCCTAGAGGAGGGCATGGCAACCCACTCCAGTATTCTTGCCTGGAGAATCCCAGGGACAGAGGAGCCTGGTGGATGACAGTACATAGGGTCACAAAGAGTCAAAAGCGACTGAAGCGACTTAATGCACATACACACAAGGGAGCAAGGATATAGTGAAAAACCAGGACAATCTCAATGTTGAACTGGAGTAAATTGGTTGATTTAACATTGTTACACAATTATACATTGCTACAACAATAGAGACTTTGGAGAAGTATATTTGTTTTCATAGACATATAAGAATATTCACAATATATTTGCTAAGTAAAAAACAACAAAAAACCCCAGGCTGTATTCATTATGATCACAGGTATTATGGAAAGTGTATATATACACATGAGAATGTATGTGGCTAGTAAAATCTTCTGAAATCAGTGTAATAGGATTGTTGTAAGAAACCTAGAAGACGAGACTCCAAAGTAGCTCACAGTAGAAGAATAGAACTTGAAGAGGAATCAAAGGGAAGAAAGGTTCCCTTTGTTTGTGTACTTAGTTTTATGTATATACATATGTACACCCATCACCATACATGAATGTAAATGGAATCATAACCTCAAGAGTCTAGATTTCTAAGTGATTGAATAGTTTTTTAAATAATTACCACATCTTTTATGATACTATCTCAATCACAAAGCTGGATTAATTAGGCATACAAAATCCTAGAAAGTCCTAGCTTGATTGATTTTATTCTTTTTTTTTTAGGTAGAACATAGCTTCACATTGCATTGGAATTAGCATTTTAACAGATGATTTTCAAGTCATTTTAAAGAAAAACAAAAAACCTACAGCACATAGCCAGTGCTTTTCATTCAAAGAAGGAAGTGATGAAACCACTGAAATTAGCAGTTTGGTCCACAGCCTCCAGTGCCCATCTGGACCTCCTGCAGCATTTACTGCTGTAACATGACTTATAAGCGCCTCTTTCACCCCATGAATCCTGTTTCTCAGTGAAGATGGCAACGTGACCAAGATCGAAGTTTCCAACTTCAAATGCTCTTTAAATCAAACACAATAAAGAAAGTCCAGACACCCTTTCTTTCGGTGAGAAAGAGTAACTCTCACTTCCACTCTCATCTCAATTGCGTAACTCAAGAGAGCAAGAGGCAACTTTCCTTGGACTCTTCAAATAAACTCTCTTTAGGGATCAGGCTATGCACAAGAAAATAGCTCAGCAGGAATTTAAGAGAGACAGAGAGAGAAAGTGAGAAACTAGGGATAAAAGCAGGAAAGACCCTGAGCAAAACATGACCCATACCATCATGTAACACATGCACTATTGAACGTCAGCTATTTGTATGGAATCAGGGACAGGAGTCAATTTAGAAAGTAGAGATGTGGTGGGGTCGTTTTAAGACAAAGAATACACGTGTGTTGGATGGATGGACACATGACCTAGTTTTGGATAAATGAAGCTAAGAATGGTTTACAATTTATGTGAGTCTGTTTCCAGCTAGTCTGAGAGGCAATCTGAAACTGTGTTATCAATTAGGAACCCATTGATGGATTATATACAGACTGAAAGAGCCTAAGGCTGGACATTTTACAGATGTAAATATCAGACATGTGATAGCCTAGAAAGCACATTAATTCTGCTCTGAAAAGGGGCATGAGCCAGAGAGGAGGGGAAGGGGGAGCTGTGAGGTCACCCTCCCCCATCTCCCACTCCTCTCATATTACAAATGACTGTTCAAGAATGTGGACTTTGGCTGTAGCCACTGCCCGGTGGAATGTCACAAAACTTCAAATACGAGCAAGTCCGTTCTCAAATACCTGAATACTGCCAAAAACGGCTTGTAAATCTAGCTGCATCAACTGTGCTGAGAACAACTCTTGTCAGTTAGGGTGTTATATCAGTCTTTAGGACGTGATCTTGGAAACAGCCAAATTCAAGATCTGATCTCTAACAATCTACCTCTTCCCTGAACATCCTCATTCTCCCCATCTTTCCCTTGACAAATAAAGACTGTAATAAAACAGCATTTGGTCAGGATCCCCAATCATGTGCAGCTGAGTTCTACTCTAAAACCTCTATCACAGAAGGAAATCTTAGTGTAACTAATAGGTTTTCAGTGCCTCCTCCAACCCGCTCTCCCTGTCTCCTAGCCTCACTCTCAGCTGAGGGTCTCTTGCTTCCTAATTCTCTGAGAAAACACAATCACTATTGCAGGTCATGCTCCCAAGTTCCTGACATCACATTGGTCATTATGGGCATTCCACACACTTCCTCCTTCTTCCTCCTTCCCATTAAGAATGAATGCTCTGTGCATTTCCATCTTCTACTTGGAATCCCACCATCTCTTGCCTAATCAAGGGTAAGGCTGTAGCAACTATCTCTTTTCATGTCTCTCTTTTATCTACTGAATCATTCCCTTTGGCACATGACCTTGCCATAATTTCTCTCAATTTAAAAATATCATCTATACTCCATGTGGCCCTCCAGCTTTCCATTCAGCAAACCTTTGGAGTTCACGTGCTTAGCATCTCCTGCTCCATTCTTAAGAGCCTGAGCTGATGAAGATCAACCTTTCTTTTACTCTACGATTCCAGCAAACAACCTTTGTCAAATTCACCAGTTAATTGGTGTTTATGTTGCTTAATTTCATTTTCTCAAGAGCCTTCATCTTACTAAGGGCCTATTTAGCACAGTTGACCTCTCCCCCTGTCTTGAAACACTTTTGTCCTTTGGCTTAAGGCTCTCTTGGTCCTCCTACCAGACTGATTGCTATCTTAGATTCCTTTACTGCTTCCTCTTAGAGTGAACTCTAAGTTGTAAAGTGTCCCAAGACTCAGTCTTTGGACCTCTTGTCATTATTTTTTCCCCATGGCCACTTGCTGTATGATCCTACTGAGTCTCATGATTTAAGTATTACCTATACACAATGAATTTAAGTGATAAATGTCCAGTCTGGCCCATTCTCTGGACTCCAGACTTGTCTGGGTTTCCCTAATAGCTCAGTTGGTAAACAATCTGCCTGCAATGCAAGAGACCCTGGTTCAATTCCTGGGTTGGGAAGATCCACTGGAGAAGGGATAGGCTACCCACTTCAGTATTCTTGGGCTTCCTTTGTGGCTCAGATGGTAAAGAATCTGTCTGCAGTGCAGGAGACCTGGGTTTGATTCATGGGTTGGGAAGATGCCCTGGAGAAGGGAAAGGTTACCCACTGTAGTATTCTGGCCTGGAGAATTCCATGGACTGTACAGTCCATGGGGTTGCAAAGAGTCAGACACGACTGAGTGGCTTTCACTTTGGGCTTCCCTGGTGGCTCAGATGATAACAAATCTGCCTGAAATGCAGGAGAACTGGATTCGATCCCTGGGTCAGGAAGATTCCCCAGAGAAGGGAATGGCAAACACTCCAGTGTTCTTGCCTGGAAAATTCCATGGACAGAGGAGCCTGGTGGGCTACAATCCATGGTGTTGCAAAGAGTCGGACATGACTGAGTGACTTTGACTCACGATACACAATGAATCTAAGTGATAAATGTCCAGTCTGGCTCAGTCTCTGGACCCCAGACTTGTATACACCACTGTCTATGAGACATTTTCCCTTGGATAACTTTTCTAAAACTGAGATGTTGACTCCTTTCCTCCCACAGAAACCTTCTCTTTCTCACCTCCCCATCAACTCTGTCATTCTTGTTGATAAAGTCAAATATCTTGGAAGTCCTTCCCAACTCTTCTCTTATTCTTAAACATTCTGTACTGGGCACAACTGGGAAAGGAAAAGAGAGCAAATACTGAATCTGGGAAATGAAAGACTCAAGTTCCAGCTCTCTGCCCTGAGCCAGCCTTGGAATCTCCCATTAGAATGTCTCTCTGCCCATTCCATGCCCTTCTCTACTCACTTCAATTATGTTTTTATGAAAAGTATTTTCACTGAATTCTCTTTCTAGTAGTAAATCCCACCTGCTCCAGAAGGTCTCCAGATTCTTCGACCAATTTTTTTTAAATGACTGAATTTATTATATATTGGTCTAGACAAGAAGTGCCTGGCAGATTTAGGTTGCATCATTTAGCTAACAGCTATAGTTTTTTAATCCCTAAGCAACATAAAGCTTACAGTTCTTTCTTTCCAGACCTAATAGATTACCTGGTTTGTGTATACAATGCCCAAAGACTAGAATTCTTCCTCTGAACCAATACTGGGTAGGGCTCTAAAAGTAAATATTCTGGGTCTCTGGCTTTTCTCTTGGCTTATACATGTTTCCTGGAGACCTGGAATCTGGGAAATACACTTCTTCATGTATAAGGATTAAATTTTTTATTTCTCCAGTGATGAGGGAAGTCTTAGGACCATTCTGAGCTTCAGAATATTCCTTGGTAAAATCCTAGGACTGAGATTGGTAGGTAATTTCTAAAGGCATTTCTAGCTTTTATTTTTTAATTAATTTATTTTTAATTGAAGGATAATTGCTTTACAATATTATGTTGGTTTCTGCCATACATCAACATGAATCAGCCATAGGTATACATATGTCCCTCCCTCTTGAACCTCCCTCCCACCCCATCCCACTCCTCTAGGTTATCACAAAGCCCCATTTGAGTTTCCTGAGTCATACAGCAAATTCCCACTATTTTACACATGGTGATGTATATGCTTCCATGCCACTCTCTCCATTCAGCCAACCTCTCCTTCCCCTGCTGTTTCTACAAGTCTGTTCTCCATGTCTGGGTCTCCATTGCTGCCCTGCAAATAGGCTCATCAGCATCATCTTTCTAGACTCCACATACATGCATTACTATATGATATGTGTTTTTTCCTTTCTGATTACTTCACTCTATGTAATTGGCTCTAGGTTCATCCACCTCATTAGAACTGACTCAAATGCATTCATTTTTATGGCTGAGTAATATTCTGATGTATATGTGTACTACAGCTTCTTCATCCATTCATCTGTTGATGGACATCTAGGTTGCTTCCATGGCTTAGGTATTATAAACAGTGCCAAAATGAACATTGGGGTACATATGTCTTTTGCAATTGTGATTTCTTCAGGGCATATGCCCAGTAGTGGGATTGTTTGGTCACATGGTAATTTTTTATTCCTAGCTGTTTTTTAAAAGGTGAAGCCTTCAGGTTCTGAGGCCCATCACCCAACAGCTGTATACAAGACAGAGTGAGAAATGTAGATCGGAACTCCAGGGCAAGAAAGCAGAGATAGGGTGCCAGTTTGAAGCTATATGTAACCGTGTGCACACATGTCCTAACCCTAGTAGTAATTACTATTGCATATGACCGAGTTCTGACCAGACCAATAAGAAAGTTCAACATACAGTCAGTTGCCCATATCCACGGATGTGAAATACACAGATCTAAAATGTCAACTGTATTCTTTATACCTCACCATATATGTAAGGGACTTGTGTGTCTGCAGATTTTGGTATGAATGGGGCTCCCTGGAACCAAGTATCTGCAGATACTGAGGGATGGCTGTACAGCATCATGGCACTGTTCTGTAGTAGGAAAGTAACCTCATCATTCTTCAACTGCCTCCTCAAATTAAGAATTATGAACAGGGAATACAAATGAAATTCAACACTTTCTAAATGCAGAGACAATTGGGTCTCGAAGGTAACCTTTAAATGTGAATCTGCTAACAAATGAGATAATAGATTAAGAATCTAGCAAGTCACATGGCATAGTTCACAAACACAGATGTAATACAGTGAATGCTCAATGTATGTCTGCTTTATTTTCTTCTTCCTTTCCCTCCTTCGAGGGTCAGCTTGCCAGAAAGAAATACCTAACTTTAAGAACATATTTTTTTTCTTTCAAACTAAATGTAAAGCAATACGTTTATTCAAAAATGTGGTGGAAAACAGTTCACCTTTATGAAGTCAAGAGATTACTAACCTGAATTTAAGTCTCGTCCTGGATTGAAGGCCCGGCTATTAACAGTAGTAGATAGTCGATCACAACTAATTGTTCTAGATACATTGGTATTAAAGTTCCCATCAAATCTGAAACAACAGAAGAGAATCAGCAATATTTATCTGGTCCTTATTCAATTCAGAAAACAAACAAAAGTTAATAGTTCAAATACTGTGTACAGAATAGGTCAGCTCATGAATAGTAAAATTACAATTTAAATATTTTTAAAAATCACTTCAGAGTAGTGTGGACAAACCCAACATCTGCATCTAAAGGTTTTAGAAATCAAAATAAATTCTAAGAAGATTAAAAAAAAAAATCCTTCAAGACAACTTTCCCTGCAGTGAATGACCAGGTACTGTTGATGAAATCATACAGAAAATAGATTTGACAAAATTTAGACCAGAATGACAAACATTCAGACTTAAGCTCTGGTGTGACATGTGAAAAAATTCTTTAAATTATTCTGTCTGAAAACCAATGACCAAGCATAAAAACAGACAGTAGTGAAGGAGAAGGAATGGCTGTGGAGTAGGAAAGATCTAGATTTGAATCCTTGCTCTGTCACAATTACATGTGTGAACTTGCATAAATTGTACAATCTGTCTGAGCCCCAGGTTTCTTATCTGAAAAAAAAAGAAAAGAAAAGAAAAAACATTTTCCAAAGCTGTGAGAAGGCTGTAAACAACGTACCACAGTTCCTCTCATGATAAATGATACACAGCTTGCACGTTTCAGGCTGTAATATAGATGAGGCCAAGGTCTTTCCTGATTTCTAATGGGCGTGCAAGGCTGAACCTAGAGTTAGAACAGTGCTAAGTCTCTGGCTAGTAGCTGATCAATAAACACAAATATAATTATGACTCATTTCCCAGGGAAAACAATCTACAAGAAAATAATAAGAAAATCTACTGACTCATATAGTCACTAAGACTATTTTCCAGTGAATTTTATCCAGAAGTAATAAATCCAAGTAATTTTAACTTACAGGTAAATTAAAGAGATTTAGCTTTGTTCTAACTCTAGGTTCAGCCTTGCACTCCCATTAGAAATCAGGAAAGACCTTGGATTTATTACTTGGATTAAAATTAAATCCAATAATCCAGTAATTTTCTCTTTTTCTCCAAAGGAGAAAACTCTAGAACTTCTAAATAAGCTATTTTGGATTTCAGGTACTGAGATGATTCATGAAGGTTCTAAGAGTTACCTGTAAATAAACTCAATCTGAAATTAGGTCTTTAAAAACTAGTGTTAAATGTGTATCTCTGATTATAAATATCATTAATGAAATTTCATTAACACGGGTAGAGAAGCTCTTACAACGCTGAAGAAACACTCCTAAAAATCAAGATCCACTTTATCATTCATGTGAATGTTGATTTTATGGATCTTTTTTATAAGAACTATTAAATTGAACTGGCTGTATAAGCAATGGGGCTGGGTTTTCAAAGGGTATGCTGGGTTCCAAAGCAGTTTTGTTTCGATATCTATCATCCCAAAAGAGGAGACCTTTTAAGAGATCTTAAGAGACTCTTCAGTCCAGTCTCTCATCCAGTATAGAATTATATCAACACTGTCAACTGTGCCTCCAAGGACGCAGTTGCTTTACAAGTGTGGTCACTCTTCCTTGGACCTGCTCCAGTTTGTCTAGACGAGAAGATTGCTGCCTCAAAAGCCACAGATGGAGAGAAAAGAAGAGATTAATACATCAGCAGCTGCCAGAGTGTATGCTGGCAAAGCAACATAGTCTCACTGTCCTCTCTTGTTTTAGTATTTAACATCTGTGAAGCAAGAGTAGCATTAGACAAGGAACTCACTTGCTCTCCATGCACTAGATGGTCATATTAAATCTATTCCCTCACATACTTTTTAAATTAAAGACAGGTAATATTTAGGCTTTGTGGCCTACAAGGTCTCTGTCACAATGACCAATTTCTGCCATTGTGGTGTGAACGCAGCCAAAGAGAATTTTTAGAGGAATAAATATGGCTGTATTCCAGGAAAACTCAATTTTCAAAAATAGGTGGTGTACCACACTTGTTTCACCATCTCTGATCTAGACTGGGGCAGTCCTACAGAATTTTTTGAGATGATGAAAATGTGTCATTTTTGCACTGTTCAATATGGTAGCCACACGTGACTACCGAGCACTTGAAATGTGGCTACTGTAACTGAGAAACTAAATTTTCAATTTTGCTTAACCTTAATTTAAATGTAAACAGTCACCAAATAGTGGCTACCATGTTGGACAATGCAAGTCTAGAAGGTTCTCCTGATTATCTAATCATCCTTCAAGTCTATTCACTTATCACTTCCCCTGAGAAACTGGATTGTGAATGCTTTCCTAGTCTATGTCAAGTGTCTCCATCTTCTCTCAGGGCAAGTGCATAATTTTAAATTTATGGATCCATTTATATATGTCTTTTTAATTGGACAACACTTGTAAATGTTTTTAATGGGTGGCTTTTTATGGTTCAGGCCATATGAACAGACAAAAGCCCCTTGAGAGCAGATCACATGTTTGTCAGTTTTATTCACCACCATGTGTGTATACATATATGTATTCGTGTGTGTGTGTATATATATATATAAAACACTGAGCATTGTTCTTGTCAAAAGCAAGCACTCATATTAACTGATCATCATATTAACTGATGAACATTCCTCATATGTGCTTAGTCCTATTTTGGATTCTTGCAGAAGGCTCCAGAGGTCTAACAACTGAGGACCATCCCTCAGATAAATGGTTCCTAATTATCTAAAGTCTAAGCAATATCAGAATCACCTGGCAACATGCTGGAATGCAGATTCTTGGGCTCTACCCTGGAAGATTCAGATTTAGTGAGTCTAGGGTAAAGTCCTCCCTGAAATCTGACTTTGACAGGCTCCTGAGGGGTAAGAAGCCCTCCAATCCTATCATGTAGATTCCTTTAGAAATAAGGCAGTATAAAGGCTTTCCAGGAACTTCTCCCTATGCCTCAAAGAGACCAAGGACAGAGGACCTTTCAGTTTGAAGACAGCAGAGGAATTCTTAGGTATGCCTAAAACTCATAACTGGACTGTGCTATACTAATTACAAACCTTTTTCACACCTACCTATCTCCCAGTTGAGAAAAGTGACACCAAGGAACACATTGCAAATCAGGGACCTAAGAAAGACTTGACTAGATCATCACTACCTCCCTGTCCAAGGATGAGGCACACTTATTGTTTTATCTAAGTGACACATAAAGAACTTGTTAAAGGGGATGGGCAACTCAAGAGAGCTACTGACAACTCCTCCTAGAAGTGTAAGCCTGAAGAGAGCCCTCTTTCCCTGGATGGAGTCTCTATGGCCAGGACCTGTGCCATCAGCCCCAACTCTGGGGAGGGTTAAAATCCAGTGCAGCACACATACAGATTTCTGTGACCACTGTGAAATGATAGTTCACTCCTGAACCAGGGAGACTAGGGAACTATTTTTATGGGCTGTTTTCCTCTCTGTACTGAAAAGATCATCTCTAAGAGCATGAAAGAAAACATTTTGATAACAATAAAACTGCAAGTGACACATTAACGAGAGTAGGTGCTCAGTAAACATTTGTCAGTCAAAAAAAGATTTCACAATATAGTGCTTGTCATCAATAGCCTGCCCAACCTTCTTTCCCCACTGTGTCCCAACCTATAGTTCTACTCAGATCATAGTTCTAATCAATACATGTTTTTTTCTGTTGGGTCTCAACTGTGATGCTTTTCATTGTTCACAGTGCCCATTCTACAAAACCAATTTTCTGATTTTCCTTTTCTGATTTTCCTCCCAGGAAATCCTCTTGTCAGCCCCAGTCTATGAGGAGCCTTTTCTCCTCTAAACTGACTAGTGCCACTCTGCCTCTTGTGTCCATTTTCCATAATTTTTAAATATTGTTTTATAAACAAGCTTAGCATAATGTCAATAGAGCTGATGTCTGATAGACAGGCTGGTTGGTTTTAGATTCTACTTATATCAAGAAAATACTAATCAATAAAAATTCTAACATAAGGTTTATTATAAACAATGAGCAAATTATCTTACTTATTTTGCCTTCTCCACACACTAAATAAAAGTATAGTAAGAAAAACTGCCAAGATATTTTGTTATGGAAGCCTTATTGTCTAAATTCTACCACCCAGCCCTCGAATGCCCAATTCTCTCTATAACCTGTCGCATATCTGGGAAGTCTTAGTTCTGCCAATGGGATTGTGGGTTATTGAGGATTTAAAGTTCTCTCTCAGGTCCAGTACATTGCTGGGAATGTATAGTTCTCTGTAAGTTTTCTTACTGGTAGGTGACTGCTGTGGAAGGACAAAAAGCTAAGTCACTGAAAAGCTCTGCCTATTTCATTCAATCATATTCAGAGAACATCTGTGATGCAAAAGGAACTGCCACCTGGCAAAAGCATGCTGCGGTCATGTTCAGGAGCATGCCCTCAGATGTACACAGACCTGAACTGGAGTTTGGGTTTAAAATGCTTATTGCTCTCTAACTCTTGCATAGAACTTACATGTTTGCAGCCTACATTTTTCTCATCTATAAGATGGTGATAAAAATTGTATCTATTTTGTAACCGGAAAATAGCTCTGAAGAGCCTTGTACATAGTAAACATTTAATAAATAATAACAATGAATATTAGGTGTATTAGTAATGGTAACAGTTAACAGCTCCCGTGTTACATTGTATCGAGAATATTCCAAGTGTTTTACACAGATTAACTCATCTAATCATTACAAACCTGAGAACAATACTATTATTATTTCATTTAAAGACCAAGAAACTGAGGCACAGAAATGTTAATTAAGAAGTCCAAGCTTCACAAGATCCTGGGAAGTAAAAGGATCAAGATATGAACATATATTCAAGCTCTCCTTTTAAAAGGAGAGCTTTTAAACATATATTAAAACATATATTAAAAGCTCTCCTTTTAATGAATACATTACACTGTATCTCAATAAAATCAGTAAATTGTCATTAGCATTATCTAAAACAGCTGAAGTACAATTCAATTCTTTCAAAGAAAAGGATTACTCTAAAGGCTTGTGGGGCTTAGGGGAAATCTTTGCTTTTTACTTAATAGGAAATGACAGTTGCTAAGCATAAGGCTCACAATGGATAGCTGCAGAGAAAGAACTGTATGGACAAAGATGAGGAAGATGGAGAAGATATAATATTAAAGACAGCTATTCTCTATCAATTATAGATAACACCGATTTTTAAAATGTTCACCACTGGCATAACTTTGGAATGTTCCACTTTGGGGTTACTTTTTATTACCGCACTCCAGAAAAGCCTCAAGGTCCGTTTCCATTCAAATCTGAATTTGAAAGGTTTCTGAAATCTGAGAGGTTTCAGGGCAGCAGAGGTGGCTATAAGTTCCAGATGGACAGAAGAGTCAGCATGTCCACTCTCCACATAGAGAAGAGACACAGCTCATAGCAATTTCTCTCCTTTTCCTGGTGTTAACATTCTCCTCTGGGAGAAAGAACCAGGCATTCTGGTCATCTGATGACTTAAACAAATGGCTTATGTACACCAAAGATAAGATAAAAATAGGAGACCAAAAAGAGGAAATTTCACCAAATTCTGAAAATTTTCCATGGGACAGTGAGTTTCAGGTGGGTGCTAAATAACATTATAGACAATGGCCACAAATGTGAGCAACGCATAAAACCATGAAACAGGGCTCAGAGAAGCCCCAGCTGGTAACGTGTAAACACACAGCCTTCCAGAGATCAAACCTGATCCCAAAAACCATGTCAAATACCTGAAGACATTCTTTTTCTGAAGAAATCCACCCTGCTGTTTGAGAATTAAATAACCATTTTGCAGGAGAACCTCAGCCAGAGGGCAATATGACCTCTCCTCTAGTTAGCTCACAGACCTAAGTTTACTAGGAAAGGATGAAACAAAATTCAGTTCTTGCTCCCTGGGTAATCCACACAAAGTGAATACTAGTGGTTTTAAATTAATTTATTTCTATCAACTGCCAACATTCTGATACTTAAAGGATTCAAGGACAAGACAATCACTCTCCCTTCTCCTGCATGTTCCATGGAATCGTCTAAGTGGCAATGGTTGTACAACCTCTCAATTTTCTTGAGTCTCCTCACACGTGAGGAGCATCCACTCCCCAACTGAATTAACATGAAACACACAGAAACAAACCTCACCCTGTTTCTATGGTTGCTGACATTGCTGATGTGCAGGCAGGGCCGGGAGCAGGTGTCAACAGGGGGCTTGGAGATACAGGAGCATGGTGTGTTCCAAGCTGGTGAGTCAGTCGGAAGAAGTAATTTCACGAGCAAAACACCTGTGATTATCTCTCCCCTTCTGCTCAGCCACACGCACTAATGCTAGCTTCTCTTTTGAACTCCAAATACCCATAGCTTCTTATGGAAAACTGAACAAACTTTTTGGTCAACCCAGTAAAACTTGCTTAGTGCCATCCCAGTTACCTGAGTTATCTCCAGGCCTCAGTGGAACTGCTGCCTTGCCTAAAACGAGAGTACATTTAATGCACATGTGCCTTTTAGAAAAAATGATTTCTAAGAAGAAATGTACTATTTACCCTGATTGGGAGACTGTGAAAAATGCAAAGTTCATGCTTCTAAACCATTATAAAAACATGTCAGTTCTCTTAGGGTTACCTAAAAGATTTTTCATTGAGAAATACATAAGCTGCCAGTCACATTTATAAAATTTCAGCTTTTATAAGGTCAAGAACTGATAAAATTATAGATTTTCATATAAAATAAACAGGCAACTTATCTTTGCATATGGCCTTTAAAAAAGTCATAACAATAAGAGAATAATCCTATATAAATCTCCTCTAGACTTTCTCTCTAAAAAGGGGAGATATTGGATTATGACTGCTTTCTGTATTTATTTTCATAAGATAAAACTAGGGCCTTAAATTTAGTTTCAAGAGAAATAACTCCATCTTTCCTACCCCCTCAAGTTAAAAAAGAAAAAACTTCCTTCTGGATTTACTTTCATGAACAACTGATCGAAACTGCATCCCGAGGGAGAAAACAGAACTGTGACTCCCACTTTGATCTCTTCCCCATGGAGAAATTCACTCCCTGCCTGGCTTGCAAGATGTTCATTTGATTGACGTTTGCTCTGATGTGCAAACTGCTTTGAACTTCAGACATTTAATTCCCATCAGGCTGCAGTCATTTTTATTCTCCTTCAACAGGATTTACAAGCAGGAGATCAGCAAATGTAGAAGATAAAATAAATTTGCAGAAGCTTTGAATCTTACATCAAAACAGTGTTCAAGTGAGTTCCAATTGGATTTCATTCAGCCTCGGTTCACAGTGTAAATCAACTTTTCAGTGGAGTCCCAGTTTAGAAAGGAAAAGACACAAAAGGGAGAGAGACATACACCAGTCGGGGTTTACTTCCGGAATCTCTTTCTTGGTCTTTGTTTAAATTTCCTATGGAAGGTGATTTGCCAGGCAAATCACTTAAAACCCTGGGTTTTCCTCAACATTTCCAGGCAAAGTCTGACCAATTTATCATGTAGCACAGAAAAACCACACCCACAGTGTGCGTTCCAAGGGTGCTGCTGAAATGTGGTATTGTTCACGGGCACGTTTTAAAGGTAATAATTTAAAAAGCAAATCCCTGTGGATATCTCAGAAGAGCAAGGCTTATGCTGATAGTTGAGTCCATAAATAAAGCCAATATGCTGACAGCTAATGGGGTAGGGAATTTTTTTTACTTGTTTCCTTGTTTTTAATCCCTGCTAGAGACAGGCACGAGGGTGTTTCTTTTTTGTAAAAGACCACCACAGTTACACACCATTTCTTGAGGAAGCAAAATCTGGTATGGGCTCAGAAGCTGGTGTGGAACAAATGCGCTGAGGCTTGTGATGGATCTCCCAGTCTACGGCAGACCCTTGCTGCTTGGTGTCACCAGATTACCAAGTTCCATTTTAAGAGCAGCGCACATTTTTGTAGGGGGAGGCGGGGCGGGGCAGGGGGAAAGAAAAGATGGCAAAACCCAGCAGCTACAGGAGACTTTGAAAGGAGGTCCAGTGGTTAAGAGGTTTCCCTGGGCTCAGTCGGTAAAGAATCCACCTGCAATGCGGGGGACCCAGGTTCGATCCCTGGGTTGGGAAGATCCTCTAAAGGAGGACATGGCAACCCACTCCAGTATTCTTGCCCAAAGAATCCCCATTGTCAGAGGAGCCTGGTGGGCTATAGTCTATGGAGTTGCAAAGAGCTGGACATTACTGAGGGACTAAGCACATCAGTGGTTAAGACTTCACCTTTCAATACGGGAGGGTGCAGGTTGGATACCTGGTTTGAGGAGCTAAGATCCCACGTGCCTCGTGGCCAAAAAATCAAAACATAAAACAGAAACAGGACTGTTACAAATTCAATAAGGACTTTAAAAAATGGTTCCCATAAAAAAAAAAATCTCAAAAAAGGAGGTCTGGACATAAAAAACATCCGAGCAACAGCCCAACAGTGCCTGGTTTACTCAGATATGACAGGGAGACATTTCATTTCACCTCCATTCAACCAGGTTCCCACTCATTCTTTCTGGGAAGTGTCTGCTCTCCAAATATTTGAGCAACACCAGTTGAAAAGAATTAAACAAGAACCCCCTTATCTTCCACTTAACCACCCATGAGAATAAAGTTAAACAAAGAAAGAGCTAAGATAAAAATCAAACATCTGCCCTGGCAAATATTTAAACTCTGTTTGAATGGTGGAGGAAGGGGTAAGAGTGGGGTCACTTCAAAAAGGAACTATCACATTTATAAAGTAAATGATACTCAACTCTCCCCAATGGAGTTTACTTATTCAAACACCTAAATTAATGGGCAAACTGAAAAGCTGTCAAATAACGTGTAATCATGTTCCGAGAAATGGTTTTTCCTTCCATCTCTGCAGAGATTGAAGAGATAAGTCACATTCTTTCTGTTCTTATCAGTAATAAGGATTAAATCTTCAGGGTTCAGCAACCCAGACAGAGTGGAAACAAGGCTGGTTTCGAATGCCCTTGGAAGGTAAGGCTTAGAGCAATCAAGCATCTCTCTCTGTGTGAGGATCTAAGTATCATACAAACCAGTCACATTTCTCTTTCACCATTCCACACCCCTGCCTCCCCACAGCAGATCACTGGCAGAAAGCCCTGCTGTGATCTGTGTTTTGCTTCTAGAATTCCATTTAAACTGCTTTCTCACACAAGCTTGGAAAATGGCAAAGGTGACACCTAGGGGAACTGGAAGTGGATCCACAACCACGTTAAACATTTATCCTTTAACCTTCTTGTTACCAGGTTTGGGCAGGAATGCATGAAGAAGAAAGAAAGAAAGGTATCTGAAAAATAAAAGAGAAAACAGACAGCTGGGCAGAGGAATCCACAGGCTCCCTTTGTGCCATTCCGTAGCCCCCGTCCACCCTACCACTTGACCTCTAACGAGGGCTTCGCACATGTTACAGTTGTTTATATACTTTCTCCGTTGTAAAGAGAGAGATCCTTTCCCATGTTTATCCCTAGAACCTAGCCCAGAGTTTGCCTGTGAAGAGTACAACTGTAGTAAATGCTGAATGACAAAATGCAGAAAACGGAAGAGGCTGAAACTTGCCAGGACTAGAGTCAAGAGCTTGTAAATGCGTATGTTTTCTTCCCACACTTGCACTGGGTACTTAGTAAATAGCAGACAACTGTGAGTGGTATGACACAGACATCAAAGAGAAGCACTAAGAACTTCAGTTAGCAGATGACTGTGGAGATGAACTGGTTCAAATCTGTCAGGCACGTTCATGTTGGAGGAAGACAAGGCTTCTCCAGATCTCTGTTCTGCAGAAGGAACATGAAACATAAGATGTGAAATACTTATGGCTCATGTGTCCTCAAAAGGCATTACTGACTCAGTATTCAAAAGCTAATAAAGCTGTGAGTTGGAAGACAGCTGGGTCCACATCATACCAGACCAGTCGAGTCTCCAAGAAAGATTACGGCACAGTGATTTTTAAATCTTGACCTTCTCTGATACATTTTGGTATTTTTGCACAACAAAAACAGATGAAGACTTCAAGGGAATGCCTCTGTGATAACAGGGTATAGTTCTTAGAGCTGGGCAAAATGTACCAGGCAGTTTCGTTTAGAAATCAGACAGACAGGCAGACAGACAGATAAATGGAAAGAAAGGAGAAGAATTTCAAGACCAACTCTCCCTAAAATCCATAAAAGGCCACTGATGAAAATCAGTATTCTAAGCAGTGTGGCAGGTCTCCTGTCCTTCCTCCAGTGAAGGTTACATAAGGAAAATTCAGAAAGCAGGACTGTCAGACTCAAATACAGGCGTTTTCTGCTATGAGTGTGCTCATCAATAGTCCTAAAGATACAGATGTGTATCTACATACACATAAGGAAATAACACAAACTCCTGCAGCAACATAGTTTTAAAACAGAAATACAATTGGAATTTGCTATATCAAGGAACTCAAACAGAGGCTCTGTAATAACCTAAAGTGTGGGGTATGGAGGGAGATGGGAGGGAACATATGTATACCTGTGGCTGATTCCTGTTGATATTTGCAAGAAAACAACAAAATTCTGTAAAGCAACTATCTTGCAATTAAAAAAATAGAGAAAAAAAGACTGAGAAATATACTAAACAGAGTGTGGAAGCTTCACATTCAGCCAGTTTAGAAACTTCAGAGGGTCATACAATAGCCTCAAATGAAACTCTAAGAAGGAATACATAGTTCAGCATTTCAGTTGGCAGATAAGCCATTTCAATTTTACTACTGGTCAAAATAGTTTACCATTAAAAGAAAAAATGGTTTGGAATCAGGAAACCTAGGTTCTACACCCAGCTGCCCTGAGTCTTGACACGACCTCTCTGAGCCTTCATCCTCATGTGCAAAATGGAGGAGGAGGGGCATTGTACACCACCAGGCTGTCCTGAAGATCATAGGAAGAATGTAATTTAAGTAAAATAATGTTTACAGAAGAAAGTATTTCACTGAAGTTTAAACATATGTAACTCTTTTACATAAGTTAAATATTGTAACTGAATCAACCTTCTGAAATGTAACGCGTTCTGCAAAATCCTTGTTGAATTTTTAACTAGACTCAAGTCCTTCTGGTAACAATATCCATACAGGCTGTATCTGTAACATTTTACCAGCCCGCAGGTAATAATGATTTTTAAGTGGACTGGAGATGAAAATGTGAGATAAGACAGGGAGAACACTTGAAAGACAGATTCGTCATTCAGTACTTTGAGGGCAAAAATACAAATACACCTTCCTGGGAAAAGAACAGAACCTTTGATAAAATTCAACTTGTGTCAAGAACCATGCTTGTCACTTTATTGGATGTTGTGTTACCCAAAGAATAAAAGAACAAAACCATTACAGCAAGAGCTCCTGGCTAACTCACAGTGCTGTGAATAGTAATAATAAAAAATAAGATGTACATAGACATTTTTTATTATTCTTTCATGTGAAACACCTTAAAATATGGCTGGAAAAAAATAGGATTTGCCCACACATGGGTCAGCTGTTACGCCTAGAAACATTAAATCCAACTGTGCATCAGCACATTAAAACTATACATTTGCAATTGGTCCTCTCTTCTGAAATGTCATGCATATAACATACTTGTGGGGGTGAAAATATCTGTGGGATGAAAATAGAGTGATGCTACAGGCTACATTCAACTTCTTGCCAAATCTCTCCCAAGGATGATCCATGTGTGACTTTTAAAATCAGCATGTTCATACTAAATAAATCTTTAAATAAATCTTCCTTCTAAATACCTTCTGCTCTTATTTTCATTTGTTAGTTAACAGATTCTTCCCCTCTGAGATGTTCAATTTAAAATTTAGAATAATCTTTAAAAGTCTTCCTTCCAACCCAAATCTCCAATAAAATCTAGTGGCTAAGTCATGTCCGACCGTTCTGCGACCCATGGACTGTAGCCTACCAGGCTCCTCTTCCATGGAATTTTCCAGGTAAGAATACTGGAATGGGTTGCTATTCCTTTCTTCAGGGGATCTTCCTGATCCAGGGATAGAACCTGTGTCTCCTGCATTGGGAGGAGAATTCTTTACTTACCACCAGGGAAGCCCCTGTACTTCCTGTCTACAGGAAATATTCTATATAACGCACCACCACCCAGGACATCTTTTATTTTCCTACAGTCTTTCCTCCAGGAATTACCACTTTTCTCCTAGATTATTGGAATGGCCCAACATGACAAGCAACTAGTCTCTTCACCAAAATTTCTTTGGAAGGAATGATGCTAAAGCTGAAACTCCAGTACTTTGGCCACCTCATGCGAAGAGTTGACTCATTGGAAAAGACTCTGATGCTGGGAGGCATTGGGGGCAGGAGGAGAAGGGGACGACAGAGGATGAGATGGCTGGATGGCATCACTGACTCAATGGACGTGAGTCTGAGTGAGCTCCGGGAGTTGGTGATAGACAAGGAGGCCTGGCGTGCTGCGATTCATGGGGTCGCAAAGAGTTGGACACGACTGAGCGACTGAACTGAACTGACAATGATTTAATCTGCCCAAATCTCAGACCTGATCACAGCCTTTCTTTGCTTTGAACCTGTTTACAGATGTAAATCTGTCCAGTAGATCAAAGATTCTGAGCTCACCACATACATACATCCCTTCTTGGCTGTTTCAGCAGTATCCCCCATCTCAAGTTATTCAATGCTTTATGAAGCTTTGCTGTTTTCTGATCTCAAGCATCCTCCTTCTAGATCTGTCTGCAGGAATTCCACGCTTGAAGACCTCAACTACCACTCTTCAAGCAAACTACAGAGCCCTTTATTCATAATCACTCTTTCTTCAAAAGAGTCTTTGGGTTTTCCATGACAATTGACACAGCCTACTGAGTTTACTCTGCATCCTCTAAGCTCCTAAGGTACAAACTGTTTTATTCATCTTTACCTAGTGGCGAAGGCAATGTCTGGCACCTTAACTGCTTTGAACATGACACAGACAAGTTGAGTTAAAAGTGATATATACACAGATATTTGGAAATTTTGTGTGCTTAAACTCACTCCACATGCAGTCATCAGTATTGTTATAATAATTATTCATGTCTATTATTATTATTATCATTATCAGTTCAGTTAACTAATCACTGAGATAACTAAGTCAACAGCAACTTAAGTTTCCCATCAGAGCTTAGCACAATGGAATAATCCTCAGGTGAAATTGATGACTACCATGAACGGGCATAAAAGTACTTGAAATTCTGCCTAAAGTATCTCAGTAATTCTGACATCATCATCACTACCTATACTCAAACTAAGACCACCTCAGGTTTCGTACCACACATGAACTCTCTCCACAATTATATATTGAGGACCTGTTCAAGCAAGGTACTGAGCAAAAAGTTGACAGAAAAAAGATAAAGGGCACACAGAATAGAAATATGACTTAGAACCTGGTATCAGCCCCTTTCACCATTACCCAGAATCAATCTTCAGTTCAGTTCAGTTCAGTTCAGTCGCTCAGTCATGTCCGACTCTTGGCGACCCCATGAATCGCAGCATGCCAGGCCTCCCTGTCCATCACCAACTACTGGAGCTCACTCAGACTCACATCCATCGAGTTAGTGATGCCATCCAGCCATCTCATCCTCTGTCGTCCCCTTCTCCTCCTGCCCCCAAAACCCTCCAGCATCAGAGTCTTTTCCAATGAGTCAACTCTTCACATGAGGTGACCAAAGTACTGGAGTTTCAGCTTTAGCATCAGTCCTTCCAAAGAAATCCCAGGGCTGATCTCCTTCAGAATGGACTGGTTGGATCTCCTTGCAGTCCAAGGGACTCTCAAGAGTCTTCTCCAACACCACAGTTCAAAGGCATCAATTCTTCGGCGCTCAGCTTTCTTCACAGTCCAACTCTCACATCCATACGTGACCACTGGAAAAACCAAAGCCTTGACTAGACGGACCTTTGTTGGAAAAGTAATGTCTCTGCTTTTGAATATGCTATCTAGGTTGGTCATAACTTTCCTTCCAAGGAGTAAGCGTCTTTTAATTTAATGGCTGCAGTCACCATCTGCAGTGATTTTGGAGCCCAGAAAAATAAAGTCTGACACTGTTTCCACTGTTTCCCATCTATCTGCCATGAAGTGACAGGACCAGATGTCATGATCTTCATTTTCTGAATGTTGAGCTTTAAGCCAACTTTTTCACTCTCCACTTTCACCTTCATCAAGAGGCTTTTTAGTTCCTTTTCCCTTTCTGCCATAAGGGTGGTGTCATCTGCATATCTGAGGTTATTGATATTTCTCCTGGCAATCTTGATTCCAGCTTGTGTTTCTTCCAGCCCAGCGTTCTCATGATGTACTCTGCATATAAGTTAAACAAGCAGGGTGACAATATACAGCCTTGACGTACTCCTTTTCCTATTTGGAACCAGTCTGTTGTTCCATGTCCAGTTCTAACTGTTGCTTCCTGACCTGCATACAGATTTCTCAAGAGGCAGATCAGGTGGTCTGATATTCCCATCTCTTTCAGAATTTCCCACAGTTTATTGTGATCCACACAGTCAAAGGCTTTGGCGTAGTCAATAAAGCAGAAATAGATGTTTTTCTGGAACTCTCTTGCTTTTTCCATGATCCAGCGGATGTTGGCAATTTGATCTCTGGTTCATCCGCCTTTTCTAAAACCAGCTTGAATATAGCTACCTTCAATTCCTCCCTCTCCCAACACCCAATAGTGGTGTGCAGGCCATAGCCAACACCAACAGACAAGTTCAGGCCCCTTTTGTTCATGGCATATGTAAATGAAATCAGACTAGGTTTTCTAGTTGTTACATGGCAAACAAGTAAAATCTCCTAAAAGAGGATCATCATTTATTTTCTAAAATGTTAAATTCTCTCATTCAAACAACTAGTATTTACTTAGTGTCTACAGTACAGTACTCAGACGTTCAGTCACGTCCGACTCTTTGCGACCCTATAGCCTGTAGCCTGCCAGGCTCCTCTGGCTATGGGATTCTCCTAGAAAGAATACTAGAGTGGGTTGCCATTTCCTCCTCCAGGGGATTTTCCTGACTCCAGGATCAAACATATGTCTCTTGTGTCTCCTGCACTGGCAGGTGGGTTCTTTACCACTGAGCCACCTGGGAAGCCCTGCTGAGTGTCTACTATGTGTTAAAGACACATGGCAGCAAGAGATGAATTGTCCTTCATTTCATTTATAAAGCTTAAAGTCTCCTGAAAGAAGTTCAGTTATTCATTCTAGTATCTGAGGTACTCTATGATCTAATATTAATTCAACTTCTCAGCTGCCTTTTCCATCACTTTTCCCAATACAAGGTCCTCATCAGTGCTCCTGGCCATTTCCTTCTGTGGGGCTTTCTTTAAATTGACCTTCCTCTCCTGGAAAGCTCTCCCTCCATATCTCTATATGTGAACATCCTTTTCCTACACCAAGACTCAGCTGAAATGCTTCTCTCATAAACCATCTCATAAATGTTTCAGTTCAGTTCAGTTGCTCAGTTGTGTTTGACTCTTCATGACCCCATGGACTGCAGCACGCCAGGCCTGCCTGTCCATCACCAACTCCTGGAGTTCACCCAAACTCATGTCCATTGAGTTGGTGATGCCATCCAACCATCTCATCCTCTGTCGTCCCCTTCTCCTCCTGCCCTCAATCTTTCCCAGCATCAGGGTATTTTCAAATGAGTTAGTTCTTCGCATCAGGTGGCCAAAGTATTGGCATATCAGCTTCAACATCAGTCCTTCCAATGAACACTCAGGACTGATCTCCTTTAGGATGGACTGTTTGGATCTCCTTGCAGTCCAAAGGACTTTCAAAAGTCTTCTCCAACATCACAGTTCAAAAGCATCAATTCTTTGGCACTCATCTTTCTTTATAGTCCAACTCTCACATCCATACATGACTATTGGAAAAACCAAAGCCTTAACTAGACAGACCTTTGGTGGCAAAGCAATGTCTCTGCGTTTTAATATGCTGTCTACGTTGGTCATAACTTTCCTTCCAAGGAGTAAGCATCTTTTAATTTCTAGGCAGCAGTCACCATCGGCAGTGATTTTGGAGTCCTCTCAAATAAAGTCTGTCACTGTTTCCACTGCTTCCCCATCTATTTGCCATGAAGTGATGGGACTGGATGCCACGATCTTAGTTTTCTGAATGTTGAGCTTTAAGCCAACTTTTTCACTCTCTTCTTTCACTTTCATCAAGAGGCTCTTTAGTTCTTCTTTGCTTTCTGCCATAAGGGTGGTGTCATCTGCATATCTAAGGTTACTGATATTTCTCCTGGCAATCTTGATTCTAGCTTGTGCCTCATTCAGCCCAGAGTTTCTCATGATGTACACTGCATATAAGTTAAATAAGCAGGGTGACAATATACAGCCTTGACGTACTCCTTTTCCTATTTAGAACCATGTCCAGTTCTAACTGTTGCTTCCTGACCTGCATAAATGTTTACTTTTTAAAATTAATGAATAAGTAATGTAACCTTTGTAGGTCCTGTTGCATAATATCATCTCAACCACCCCCGCCCCCACCCACCAGATAGCTCTCAAAAGCGTGAAGAAAATTACCTAATCAATCTAGAATTTACAAATTTGGGCAGCAGGAAAGGTTGTCCATAATGAATCTTGAGCATTGGCTATCTGGAGTATAGTGGAAACTGTTCAGCTTACAGTTGAAGAAACTAAGGACTACAAAGGTTAGGTGAATTTTCTAAGATCATATAGCAAACAGGTAGAGCAGATGGCCATCTGGTCTTAAGACCATATTCCTATGATATAATCTATATCTCAGCTGAATTGAAAATGAAAGGAAAAATATCCTTACCACTTAAGATATTTTTTACTACCACAGTAGAGACTGAATTGATTTAAAAATGAAATATTTAAAAAGAGGCTTGCTGCTGCTGCTGCTGCTAAGTCGCTTCAGTCGTGTCCAACTGTGTAACCCCATAGACGGCAGCCCCAGGCTTCCCCGTCCCTGGGATTCTCCAGACAAGAACACTGGAGTGGGTTGCCATTTCCTTCTCCAATGCAGGAAAGTGAAAAGTAAAAGTGAAGTCGCTCAGTCGTGTCCAACTCGCTCCTCTGTCCATGGGATTTTCCAGGTAAGAGTACTGGAGTGGGGTGCCATTGCCTTCTCCGAAAAAGAGGCTTACCCTCCTTTTAAACATGAAACAAAGCTCATGTTTCAGTTCAGTTTTAAAAAAAGCAAATGGAAAAAAAAAAAAAAAGCAAATGGAAGATGGTACGGAGATTCCTTAGAAAACTAGAAATAAAACTACCAGATGATCCAGCAATCATACTCCTAGGCATATACCCTGAGGAAACCAAAATTGAAAAAGAAACATGTATCCCATAGTTCACTGCAGCACTATTTACAATAGCTCGAACATGGAAGCAACCTGGATATCCATGAATAGATGAATGGATAAAGACGTTGTGGTACATATACACAATGGAATATTACTCAGCCATAAAAGGAACATCTTTGAGTCAGTTCTAATCAGGTGGATGAACCTAGAATATATCATACAGAGTGAAGTAAGTCAGAAACAGAAAGATAAATATCCTATTCTAATGCCTATATACAGAATCTAGAAAAACGATATTGAAGAATTTACTTACAGGGCAGCAATGGAGAAACAGACAGAGAATAGACGTATGGACATGGGGAGGGTGAGATGTATGCAAAGAGTAACAAGGAAACTTACATTACCATATGTAAAATAGATAGCCAATGGGAATTGGCTGTATGTCTAAGGAAACTCAAACAGGGGCTCTGTATCAACTAGAGGGGTGGAATGGGGATGGAGATGGGAGGGAAGTTTAAAAGGGAGGGGATATATGTATAGCTACAGCTGATTCATGTTGAGACTTGACAGAAAACAACAAAATTATGTAAAGCAATTATCCTTCAAAAAAAAAAAAAAAAGGCAATCATAAACTGTGATCTCATGCTCTGAAGTCCCTAGAGGATCCTAAGGAGAGTAATACAGGAATCTGAACATTCTGAGTCAACATGTTAATCATCAAAATTAAAAATAACTCTCTAACTTATTCTAGTTCCCATGTCAACAATACTTCAGGAATTTAAAATGTGAACATACAAATGCCTTAGTGCCTATTCCCACAATAACTATTCAATTAGCCAACATTAATTGAGTGAGGATAAGAGAACTGACTTCTACTTGGAGACACAAAAAAGAATAAAAATCTGAATTCATCTCCCAGTATTTTCTCCCTGGTTTATCCATTGCACTCTTCCAATCTTCTTAAATAAAGCCATTGAAAACAAAAAATAAGAACACCATGAGACAGGAACACCTACAGAAGAAATTGAGGAAGGGAGGAGGAGAAAAATGGAATTAAGAGATGTTGAAGACAAGATTATTGACTGGCTTATAAAAAAAAGTCAAGGGTTAGTGACTAAACAACAGTTTCAGATGTGTAGAGCACATTCCCATTTCTGTGGCAGGTTTCAGAAATAGATATTTTTGGTATATGCAAAAGGTGACTATATATAAATGTGACAGAACAACATGTATGCTTAAGACACTTATAAAATTTATTAATATTATATAGTCTTCTCAGATTGGGAGTTGCAAAATCACATGCTAATGTGGGCCCAGTAGGTAATGATTGTTAGGGGAATGGGTTGGGTGTGAAGCAATAGGGAGTAGTGGAGACTGTGGTGAAGGGGAGAATACAGGCCCTGTCTTCAAAGGGAGCTGCTCTTCACAGGAGCTGACTATTGCCAGGGCAGGAGGAGAATGGGACGACAGAGGATGAGATGGCTGGATGGCATCACTGACTTAATGGACATGAGTTTGGGTGAACTCCGGGAGTTGGTGATGGACAGGGAAGCCTGGAGTGCTGCAATTCATGGGGTCGCAAAGAGTCGGACACGATTGAGCAACTGAACTGAACTGAACTGAACGTGATACCATTGAAAATGAGTTTGCTGTAGATTAAGTCATAGCCTGCCCCCCCCATAAGAAAACATCAATTCTTCAGATCATTCCTTCAGTAAATATTAATGGAATATCAAATCACTATACAGGACTCTGTACAAAATAATTAATTTTAAGGACTCCTGAGTAAGAAAAGTTGACTGGTCTGAGAATGAAAGTATCAAAATCACCTGAAAAATCAATTTTCTGCTGCTTTGCAGGTTCTGTCTGTAGTCATCACAGTATAAGCTTCAGGGTGGATTCTGCAGAATATTGTACAAAAGAATATTCTCTCTCTTCAGAGCTGGGCATTTTATCTTATTTTTTAAAAAATATGCATTATCATGAGACTTCCTGGTGGTCCAGTGGTTAAGACTCTGCATTCCCACTGCAGGGTGCATGGCCTTGATCCTTGTCAGGGAACTAAGACCCCATGTGCCCCGTGGTGTGTTCAAAAGGAAAAAAAAGAAGAAAAATCATTATCAAGTTTTAGTGACAAAAATCAAATATGGATTATACATCAGTAAAAATAAAATTCTAGGCCTAAAAAATAAAAATTAGTAATTGGATAAAAAAATCAATCATAAAAATATTGGCCAGGTAACTAACTTGTCTTTAATAAAGTTGGAGAAGCAAGATCAATGGGCTACAGACACAATGTTAGTAATAAGTACCTTAAGTGCTCTTGGGTCAGTGCTACATTTTTTAAAATGTTTACAGGGCCTATATATTTAAGAATGTTGTTCATGTCTGACTTTTTGCAACCCCGTGAACTGTATCACGCCAGGCTTCCCTGGAGTTTGCTCAAACTCATGTCCATTGAGTCAGTGATCCCATCCAAACATCTCATCCTCTGTTGGAGTCATCTTCAGCATCACAATTTGAAAACATTAATTCTTTGGCGCTTAGCTTTCTTTATGGTCCAACTCTCACATCCATACATGACTACTGGAAAAAACCATAGCTTTGACTATATGGACCTTGTCAGCAAAGTGAGGTGTCTGCTTTCTAATACAGTGTCTAGGTGTCTCATAGCTTTTCTTTCAAGGGTATGTGTCTTCTACTTTCATGGCTGCAGTCACCATCTGCAGTGATTTGGAGCCCAAGGAAATTAAATCTGCCTGCTTCCATTGTTTCCCCATCTATTTGCCATGAAGGGATGGGATCGGATGCCATGATATTAGTTTTTTGAATGCTGAGATCCAGATGTAAAACCAGCAATCCCTTATTTCAAGTCCAGTTGCTTATGTTTACTGTAATGGCAATATTATCATATATGCATGTGGCCAGTTCATGGGTATAAAGAGTTTGCTTTATAGAATGGTAAAATCTTACAATTTAGAAGGATTTTTCTCAACAATCTTCAGTCCAGTTTTCATTAACTTCAGTAGTTATTTATGTCAATCATCTTTAAGGCTTTGGTTACATTCACTTAATATTTTCATTTAAATTAATGCATTTTAAAATTTAGGTGTATTCATTTTAAAAATAAATTTTATGTTATTTCCATAAAAGAAAAAACATTATCTTGACATAGAGGATAAATATAAGCTGTTTTTAGTCATGTTCTTAAATTGCTTTCCAAGACTGGCAGTTCTTCCTTTCTGCATTTAATTCCAACATGAACTCCCTGAGATTCAAAATGTAGACTTTTTCAGAAGGATTGAAATATAAGAAAGAGAGAACTGAAAATGTCCTCAATAGGATAACACAACAGTTAGAAAATGCAGACTAAAGCATTTTATGAGAAACTGAAAAAAGGGGCAGCTAAGGATTCCAACCCTGGTTTACGGCAGTAACTTACTATTAACTCTTCCCATATTTGAACCTTCATTAAAAAGGTAAGAGGCCCTTTTAATTTTAACAAGTGTTTGTGTTTAGTCAATGGCTAGAAAAGCATCAGCTCAGTGTTCACTGCAAAAATTCCTACATACATTCCCTGGTAAGAGAGCCTTTTGCTAAGCCAAGAAGACTCTGTCTATGAGAAGGGTAGTTGTCACTTGCCATTTTCAGCTACAGACAGTTGTGATCAGATCTTTGTTTAAGATGTTGCTAGAGGGAACATGTTTTTTGCCATCCGTCTATCTTCTGATTGCTTAGCTTTATCATGAGAACTGCTCTGGTTGTACAAGATTCACCCCAAATGGCAGTTTCTGGCTCTGTCACCACTCCAAGCGAGGAGAGAAGACTGCAGTGCAGCTGCCCAGTGTTTCTGCTTTCAACACAAGTCCAGCATTTAGAGGACTACCAACCTGCTTACCCCGCATGTTAGGAGTGTAATTCAAGTCTCTTAGATGGCAAACTGAACTAAATGACAGATTCCTGGAGGGCAGAAACTACACTTTATATTTTATTATATTCACTTAAAGGCAGATCACTGGTTATTGCCAAATGTCTGGATGACCTGCATTTCAGACTTCAACCCTTATCTCAGCATATTCAAAATGTAAATCACTGTCTTTACTCCAAAACATTCTGATGTAAATCTGTCTAAACCTTCAAAGTATACATGTGTGTAAGCATGTAGCACCATTTTCACAAGGCAGAAAATTCTCTCTTTTTTTTTTTTAGAATATTCTCTTCTATGGCATGGTTACATTTTATGTTATCACTTTTATGCATGGGATATAATTTCCTTAACTTAGCTATTATTAGAAATTTAGAATATTTACAATATTCTCTATTCCAAATGCCATTACAATGACTTTTAAAACAAATTTATCTTTATTAACATGTCTTTATTTCTTGAAATATCCCTCCAAATGACCAGATCAAACAAGATGCACATTTTTTAAAAAAGAAAATTGAAATATAGCTGGTTCACAATATTGTGTTAGTTTCAAGTGTACAAAGTGATTCAGATATGTATCTTTTTTTGTGATTCTTTTCCATTTTATAGGCTATTTCAAGGTATTATGTTACACAGTAAATTCTTATTGTTTATTTTATACATGGTAGTATCTCTTACTTGCCTGGAAAATCCCATGGATGGAGGAGCCTGGTGGGCTGCAGTCCATGGGGTCGTTAAGAGTCGGACACAACTGAGCGATTTCACTTTCACTTTCCACTTTCATGCATTGGAGAAGGAAATGGCAACCCACTCCAGTGTTCTTGCCTGGAGAATCCCAGGGACTGGGGAGCCTGGTGGGCTGCCGTCTATGGGGTCGCACAGAGTCGGACATGACTGAAGCGACTTAGCAGCCGCAGTATCTCTTAATCTCATACTCCCAGTTTATCCTTCTCCCTTTCCCCTTTGGTCACCATAAATTTGTCTTCTATGACTGTGAGTGTATTTGTTTTGTAAATAAATTCATTTGTACCATTTTTTTAGATTCCACGTGTAAGTGCTATTGTGTAGTGTTTATTTTTCTCTAACTTACTTCACTTAGTATGATAATCCCTAGGTCCGAGAGGGACACCTCTTTTCCCCATGCCATGCAGCTTGCAGGGGTCTTAGTTTCCTTACCAGGGATCAAACCTGTGGCCCTGGAAATGGAAGTGTGGAGTCCTAACCACTGAATGGAAAAGGGGTTCCCCAATACACACACAGAATCCTTTGTGAAGCCATCCATCTGGTATACTTCTCTGCTTTGAGGAACCAGAGCACTTCTCTGCTGTGTCACAGTTTGCTCTCACTATTTAATTATGTTCAGTATTTGGTCCCACCCAATAATAGTTTAATTTCTCACCCCTGACTCATCCCCATATTCAAGTCATTTCAGATTCCAGCACATAGTAATCAAACCCAGTTGTGAGGCACTGGGATGAAAATGGATGAGCTGTAATCCCTGCCCAGAACAGCAGGGGAGGCGTACCTACCAACAACATGTGGTCCATTCAGTTCTGCACCGTAATAGAGGTGACGGAAACTCACTATGGGAACAAAGATGAGGGACAATGACTTCTTCCAGGGGCAAAGGTAAAGAAGGAGAGGGGGAAAAAAGAGGTGATAGGAAGCTATGGAGTGAGACAAATGGTTATATTGCCTGTTGAAACATTAAAAGAAATTCATGAGGTGGGAAAAAAATGGAAAGGTGACATATTGGGTAGATTTACAAGTAGACGTCAGTCAATTCAAGCTTTTTGTTTCACCTAGAGCCATGTTCTACTTAGAAATTTCATGAAGATCCCCTATTTTTGAGGCAACTTCTGCACTACTGACATTGAGAGTCAGACAATTCTTTGGAGGACTGTCCTGTGTATTGCAGGAAGTTTACAGCATCCCTGGCCTCTCCTCACTAGGAGCAACTGTTTCCACCTTCCAACTGTGACAACTGAACATGTTTCCAGATACTGCCAAATCTCCCTGGGGATGAAGGGGAGTGGAAATCATCTTAGTTGAGAACCAGTGTTTTAAGCGTAATTCTAGCTGTAAGGACTTCTCCCTTACTATCCTATCTTTTTTCCTCAGTCAGGAAATGATTTTTTTTCTTTGGTTTAAAGCCCAATGGACTCTTATTTTATTTTTAGATTAGAGGCAAATTGTTGAAAACATTAAGTTACCGATGCCCCGACTATAAAAAAAAAGAATTTCTTCTTTGATTAAACCTAATAAACAAAAAATGAAATGTTCACTATGATAGGAAAGCATATATTTGCTCAGAACATTACAATTTGCAAAGTACTTTCTTATACGATTTCAAAAAAATGCTCATAATATCCTGTGAAATATCCATTATTATTTCCATTCTAGGGATGAAGCAAGGCTCAGTTAAAGCTGTCACCTATCTGAGACCCCCTGAATACCAACTCCTGGAGTTAAGATTCATATCTGGACAGTCTCATTCCAAAATGTATATACTTTCTGTTTAGGTTAGTAAATAGCTACTATGCACACAGGTAAGCCAGAGAGAAAGTCTCATCTTAACATCATACAGATAGAGAAATAAAACGATCTGAGGATGCTCGGTTACATACATAGCCCACCAAGAAAATATAATAAGTAAAAACTTCTTTGTAGGAAGCAAAGGGTCATTTAACTACCAAAGAATTGTGTTGTTTTCATCCTTTGCATAGCTTTAAGAGCGCTTATGCAAAAAGAAGAGTGATACACACTAGATATGGTAACTTTTACACTCATAATTTTAGAGTATGTTAACTTCTTTTAGTCATTCTAAATAGCCAATTCTAACTTGGTATCATGAAGATTATTATCCACTGATAGAAAACTGCATATAAAAATAGAACGTTAAGTAACTAGATTATGGCTACTCAGCTAATTAGAGACCAAGTCAAAATCTTTGTACCTGGAAATAACTGTTCTTCCCTCTACAATTTCCAGCATCATATAACCCTATACCCCTCCAGATATAAATATCACTATGCCAATGAACAGCTTCCCTGGTGGCTCAGATGGTAAAGAACTGCCTGAAATGTGGGAGACCCCGGTTTGATCCTTGGGTTGGGAAGATCTCCTGGAGAAGGGAATGACTACCCACTCCAGTGTTCATGCCTGGAGAATTCCATGGAGAGAGGAGGCTGGCAGGCTACAGTCTATGGGGTTGTAAAGAGTCAGACACAATTGAGCAACAAACACACACATACGCCAATAAATAAAATATCCTCAACCAGATACAAATATCACTATGTCAATAAAAATATCCTCAACCATTCTGTTTCAATATTATCTGAAGCCATATCTACCTTGGTAGTTTTAAGGACACTATAAAGGATGTTCAGTTCACTTCAGTCACTCAGTCATGTCCAACTCTCTGCGACCCCATGAACCGCTGCACGCCAGGCCTGCCTGTCCATCACCAACTCCCGGAGTCCACCCAAACCCATGTTCATTGAGTCGGTGATGCCATCCAACCATCTCATCCTCTCTCGTCCCCTTCTTCTCCTGCCCTCAATCTTTCCCAGCATCAGGGTCTTTTCAAATGAGTCAGCTCTTCACATCAGGTGGCCAAAGTATTGGAGTTTCAGCTTCATCATCAGTCCTTCCAATGAACACCCAGGACTGATGTGGGAATTTTTGCTACTAATGTGTCAAGGATGAAAGGCAGACCCTTAAATTAGGCAAATCAGCTCAGTCAATGAGACTATCTTATTCATGACCCATTAGTTAACAAATGAAAAAATGTTTGCAATTTTCAAGACTTAGTCAACTCTGGACTCAAACAATATTTGGTATTTCTGAACCTAGTCTCCAGCTTGACAAAAAGGTGAACAGGGAAGATCCAGGAATTTCCTGCATATAGTCACACTTCTTTAAAAATTACTTGTCTATATAAAAGTAAAGGGCTTATTTAAGATAGGAATACATTTTGCAATAAACAAATAGGCATTTTAAATATGAATGGAAGGCAGTTCAATTCCTGGCTTAAACAACAAAAAATTCCAAGCCTTACTCCATCATGGAAGGTGGGATGGTACAGCAGTCTTGAATCGCAGTTAGGGGAGAGGTCAGGTGAGCTGTGTAGGATGCTTCTACAACTTGCTTATTCCGGTTGACCACATCCAAGTAACGGTTGAACTTCTCTCGGATTTTTTTGGCTAGCTGTGGGATGAGAGTAAGCAAAATCAATCAAAAGACCAGGACGTCAACCCATTGTACTTTCAACTATACATTAACTTTTGTCACAAGCTATCTATACTTCTGGTAAAACAAAAACATATTCATGGCTTATTTCATTATGTAAAGTTAAATAAAAATTGCCAAATACCCAAAAGTCACAGAAGAATACTTAATCTGTGGTAATATAGTAACTTCTATCTTATAATAGATAAAGACACATTAAGAACTACTCATGTGTTCAAATTCAGATAGAACAATACCGATCCATTGTTGGTGGAGAAAACAGCCTACTGATACTATTGTTGACATGGCAGTGGGTGTTAGGGGTTACAGAGCAAAATAGTGACTGGAAGAAAGAAATGCCACTATTCATAGTTCTGGATTCACACAGATTTTTAAGGAGGAAAATACAGTAAGGGAAATGATATTTAGTCTTTTCTGTTACACAGCTCCAGGGGGCACCATTCACAGCCTTCCATGTGAATGGAGAATCTCTGAAGTTGTACAGTGCAGACATCCATATAAAATAAAATATATATAGTTAGAAATAGACTTGTATTTGGTCTGTTATACATTTAACATGGGCAAATGTCTTTCTTAACAGACCACTACATCATAATACACTTTCATATGGGAAAAGCAAAAGCAAATTGCTAAGCATACTGCTTTTTCCTCAGTTGTCCCCACCAAATATCACAGCTTAATTACAGATCTCCAAGGAAAACAAGTGTTGTTTTTCTTCCCCTTAAACAAAATGTTACCCAAATGAAATGGCTGATAGAATTATAGCTAATTGGTTTTGTAGGGCTATTCATTACCAGCACACTAGAGGAGAACTAATCATCTCCTTTGGGTCATGCATCACACACAATCCGGTAGCTTACAAGCTGAGAACATAGAGCCAAATCAGAATATCTTCATTTATTCCTTTCAAGTTGCTTTTAAATTTTGATTTTGTATCAGTGACACTCTGGCACTTCCAGAGTTTCAATTAAATAACTGAGGTTCTCAACCTTGTTAAATGTTGTACACACTATAAAGTTTAGAAAAATGTCCAGATACCAGAAAGAGAGTATGAGTGTAATGTTTAATGTGATAATAGGTTGCTCAAATTCATTTCAGCATTTTCAAAGGAGGAACTGTGTGTCTCAAAAACCAACATGCCCACCTGTAATTCGACTCCCTGAGTTAAGAGTTCTCACTATTTAAAAAAAAAAACAAACAAAAAACATACATTATTCTTGTTGAGGTCTTTGTAATAAAATGTACAGACGTGGTTTAAATGTCCCACTGGTGATTTTGCCTCTCGGGGGGCACTGGGCAAAGTTTGGAGACATTTTGGTTGTTATAACTTGGTGGAGAATGATACTGGCGCATGGTGGGTAGAGGCCAGGATCCTCCTACATGTCCTGTGATGCACAGAACAACTCTTGGTAACCAGGAATTATGTGGCCCCAGAAATCAACGATGCCCCATTTGAGAAACCTAATGTAGAGAAAAATCAAAGATAATTAGCCCAATTTGTAATCCAGCCAATAGGTCCCAAACTGTTCTTCTAGGTTAGTTTTCCATCCATTCAAAATGATACCTTAAGGAGAAAAAAAAGTGTAAAAAATTTCAACATTTGCACATTTCTATTTCATTCTTTGGTTTTTCTTTCCCAAAGTGACATGGAAGAAGCCATCAAATATGCCTGTAGTTCTTCAAAATGTAGCCTAAATACAGAGATATCACCATTCATTATTAGCAGATATGCTGTACAGCAGTTTGCACTAATCCAACAAACCTTTTTTTCTAGACTCTCATTTTTAATGGGCAGTTGAGGATGAGAGACAGCAGCAGTATTAGTTGCTCATTTGTGTCAGAGTCTCTGTGACCTCATGGACTGTAGCCTGCGAGGTTCCTTTGTCCATGGGATTTCCCAGGCAAGAATACTGGAGCCATTTCCTATTCCAGGGGATCTTCGTTACCCTGCAGTTGAACCTGGGTCTCCTTCATGCAGGCCGATTCTTTACCACTGAGCCACCAGGGAAGCCCAGTAACAGGTCAAGCTTAAAAACCTAATGTATATTCTTACAGTGCTCTGCACTCTCCCCTTATGCTATCATCTGTTTGACATCTGGTTACCCTACTAGACTGCATGCTCTGTAAGGGCAGGTACTACATATGTTTTTGTTCATCTGTATTTTCATCAACTACTACACTGCCTAACATTGATGGCAGATAAAAATAGTTAATGAATATTGATTTGGATGGTGCTGATTCAAAATGTGCAAAAAATGTATAACACTTTTTTTTGCATGTAACTTTTTGCTTAGTTATAACTGAAGAAAAAACTATGAATAATGACTGTCTATATTAATCACTCATACACATATGTTAAGTAAACAGTTTACAAAGATTTTATGGCCATTTTTCTATGTAATATATCTTGTTATATTTATTGAAATGCAATTTTATGTTCATTAAATCTAAAACTAAATAATTTGCACTTACAAAAAATACTTGGTAAAAAAAAAATTATCCCAGAGAATCATCAACCTTATCTTTTGGTCTAAGGATCACCACCTCTTTAAAAACATGGGATACTTACTTCAAAAATATACATGTATTTCTGAAACTCCATTAAGAACAAATTCTGTCTTTTATCTTTAAGTTCAAAAATAAATATCACGAATTTCCCACCTACAAGTGTAGTTCATGACTGCCCTTGGGAACAAATTTTCTGTAACAGAATAAAGTGTGCTTGAAAGGACTGAAATTCCAAATAACATCGTCACAAATTCACTTTAAAAATGAAGGAAAAAATGCAAACATTTGTCTTTCTCTTACATACATTCAAACATACAAACACTTGAGAAATACCCAAGTGTCTCTTCTACACAGTTAGAGAATTCTAACTTTAAAAAAGTCAGATCTAGCTCATCATGATATTCTAATCTGGCTCTTTACTTATTTGTAAAAGGCATCCCCAAGAAAAAGAAATGCAAAAAAGCAAAATGGCTGTCTGAGGAGGCCTTACAAATAGCTGTGAAAAGAAGGGAAGCAAAAAGCAAAGGAGAAAAGGAAAGATATACCCATTTGAATGCAGAGTTCCAAAGAACAGCAAGGAAAGATCAGTGATCAATGCAAAGAAATAGAGGAAAACAATAGAATGGGAAAGACTAGAGATCTCTTCAAGATAACTAGAGATACCAAGAGAATATTTCATGTAAAGATGGGCTCAATAAAGGACAGAAATGGTAGGGACCTAACAAAAAAAGAAGCTATTAAGAAGAGGTGGCAAGAATACACAGAAAAACTGTACAAAAAAGATCTTCACAGCGCAGATAATCATGATGGTGTGATCACTCACCTAGAGCCAGAAATCCTGGAATCTGAAGTCAAGTGGGCCTTAGGAAGTATCACCCAAAGCTAGTTGAGGTGATGGAATTCCAGTTGAGCTATTTCAAATCCTAAAAGATGATGCTGTGAAAGTGCTGCACTCAATATGCCAGCAAATGTGGGGAACTCAGCAGTGGCCACAGGACTGGAAAAGTTTTCCGTTTTCATTCCAATCCCAAAGAAAGGCAATGCCAAAGAATGCTCAAACTACTGCACAATTGTACTCATCTCACACACTAGTAAAGTAACGCTCAAAATTCTGCAAGCCAGGCTTTAGCAATATGTGAACCGTGAACTTCCAGATGCTCAAGCTGGATTTAGAAAAGGCAGAGGAACAAGAGATCAAATTGCCAATATCTGCTGAATCATTAAAAAAGCAAGAGAATTCCAGAAAAACATCTATTTCTGCTTTATTGACGATGCCAAAGCCTTTGACTGTGTGGATCACAATAAACTGTGGGAAATTCTGAAAGAGATAGGACTATCAGACCACCTGACCTGCCTCCTGAGAAACCTATATGCAGGTAAGGAAGTAACAGTTAGAACTGGTCATGGAAAAACAGGCTGGTTCCAAATAGGAAAAGGAGTACGTCAAGGCTGTGTATTGTCATCCTGCTTATTTAACGTATATGCAGAGTACATCAGGAGAAACGCTGGGCTGGATGAAGCACAGCTGGAATTGACATTGCCAGGAGAAATATCAATAACCTCAGTTATGAAGATGACACCACCCTTATGGCAGAAAGTGAAGAAGAACTAAAGAGCCTCTTGATGAAAGTGAAAGAGGAGAGTGAAAAAGTTGGCTTAAAGCTCAGCATTCAGAAAACTAAGATCATGCCATCCAGTCCCATCACTTCATGGGAAATAGATGGGGAAACAGTGGAAACAGTGGCTGACTTTATTTTTCTGGGCTCCAAAATCATTGCAGATGGTGACTGCAGCACTGAAATTAAAAGACTCTTACTCCTTGGAGGGAAAGTTATGATCAACCTAGACAGCATATTAAAAAGCAGAGACATTACTTGGCAACAAAGGTCCATCTAGTCAAGGCTATGGTTTTTCTAGTGGTCATGTATGGATGTGAGAGTTGGACTATAAAGAAAGCTGAGGGCTGAAGAATTGATGCTTTTGAACTGTGGTGTTGGAGAAGACTCTTGAGAGTCCTTTGGACTGCAAGGAGATCCAACCAGTCCATCCTAAAGGAGATCAGTCCTGGGTGTTCACTGGAAGGACTGATGTTGAAGCTGAAACTCCAGTACTTTGGCCACCTGATGTGAAGAGCTGACTCATTTGAAAAGACCCTGATGCTGGGAGGGATTGGGGGCAGGAGGAGAGAGGATGAGATGGTTGGATGGAATCACCGACTCTATGGACATGGGTTTGTGTGGACTCCGGGAGTTGGTGATGGACAGGTAGGCCTGGTGTGCTGCGTTCACAGGGTCACAAAGAGTTGGACACGACTGAGTGACTGAACTGAACTGAAGAATGACTCTTACATTTTTAAATGAAATTAAAAAAAAAAATTTTGTGATAGTAATTATATGAAATTTGAAGCTCAGTATTGATAAAGTTTCATTGAAACCCAATTATTTGTTCACCTATCATTTCTGGCTGCTTTTATTATGCAATGGCAGAGTTAAGTAGATGGGATACAGATTGTCTGACTTGCTTTGCTGTAGGTATTAATAGAAGTCAGATGATCTAACACATCCAACATTAAGCCATTACTCGAGTAATTTTATAAAAAATTTGCTCTCCATTGAGAAGTGAGGGTCCCTCTACTCCCACTGCTTGAATCTGGGTAGGCTTATGATGGCTTCTACCAGTAGAGCACAGAAAAAGAGACACTATGTAATTTGCAAGGCTAGGTGATAAAGAGCCATACAGCTTCTGCCGGTCTCTCTTGGAATGCTCTCAACCACCCTGCTGTAAGAAGTCCAAGACACACGGAGAGGCCACAGTGAAGTATTTGCTTGGCAGCTCTAGCTAAGCAAGTCTTCAAGTCATCTCAGCCTGCTCCGGATATGAGTCAAGAAGTCTCAGGATAATTCTAGCCCCTGGCCTTCGCTGATGGAGTCCTAGGCATTATGGAACGGAGATGCCAGCTTTGCAATGCCTGAACCACTGAATCCGTAGGCATGAAGAAAGTTGTCTATGTCACTATATTTGGGGGTGGGGGGGTGGCACAGGGCAGTTCTTACATGGCAACAAGTAACCAGAACACCCAGGATAGGCAGAATTCCTTCATAAGATAAATGTGTTGAAGCTATGCTAAACAAAGCTGCTCAGAGAGAGACACTGCATTGAAATCATCAAGACAGTAGCCTGTAAATTATAAATCTGTTGCAAAGAGTTTTCAACATTCTTCAGAAAATTATGATAACTCTCATATAGTGGTACTTACCATATACTAGGCACAGGACCCCGCAATGTAAGTACTGACATTTTTTTATCAATGAACCACAAAATGTAAGACTTCATTCCCTCATTTAAAACTCAGAACTGTCTTGTCTATAAAACCTGTGTATTCACCTGCTCAGCTACGGTGCCACAGACAAACTTAAGAAAAGCTGCAATAGTGGCTTGAAATTTTAAACTTTAAAATCACACAATCTGAGGAATAGAACTCCCATTAACATAATCACCAAGGCACAGAGTGGGTTGGCTGTGGAATTGCCCTAGGGTGGGGGTGGGAGGTGGTTACTGGGTGATGGGAGATGGACTCTGGTGGGGATTGGGGAGCAGAGGGTGGTCTCTGCCTTTGGCCTTCGAGTTAGGGCGGGCCTAAAATGGCATTCTTCATTAGTGGAAGCAGTTACTTACATACAGAGTCCAGACACACAAGACAATGAACAAAAGGTCTCAGAAGAAAGCTCTCTCCTCTGGGATTCACTCCTCTTGGTCAATAACTCCTCAGAATCCATGTTATGACACCCTATCTGGCTTTATTTTTTTTAAAAACTGCCCACATTAATCATGTGTAGGACACTGTTATAAGCACCTCACAAGCATATGACAATTTAATCCTTCTAGGAACCCTACAAACTACACATTTCCATCGTTAAAAAAAACTTGCTCAAGGTCACAAAACTAGTAAGTAGTAAAGCTGGGATCCAAAACCAGTAACATTCTGCCTCAGAACCCAAGCTTCACTCTGTGAATTCTTAGACCAACAACCTCCCGTGATTTCTTTTCAAACCCATTTGAATCAATGCTATGAAATTCTTGGCAGAATACCATAAGCCATACACAGTCTCACGAGAATTAGATTTTAATAATTTACATTTCATTTGGAATTTTTCGTAATTCCTATGAAAGTCAAAACTTTGAAGTTTAGAATTGCTGAATTCTACCACCAATAAGAAAAAGGGATATGAATTTGAAGTAACGTACCCTCCAAAACAATGCCTATCTGTCCTTACCTGACTACTGTGCTATCAGTTCTACTGAACTAACTTAAATTGTCCTGATTAGTTCTGGGTATTCCAGTTTGATCATTACCTGGAAGGAGAAGAGAATAAATGTAACATTCCTATTCTGAAGGAAATGAACTTCAGAATTCAGTACTTTTCTCTGGGTTTTGATCTGAGTTAATTTATCTGTCATCACAGAGTAGTAAGATGAAATTGTAATTCCTATTGTGTATGTGGAAAAAAAATAAAAGAGGCATGTGGAGCTTGAGGGTCTCTGGACTCTCAGGGGGTGATCTGGCCTCCTTTGACCCCACTGCCTGAGATGACCCCAGGGTGCCCTTTGGACAAGGACCGTGAGGGTGACTCACAGTAGAAACCTCACGCTGCACCGTGGGGTAGATTTTCCCTCTCTAAAAGCAATCTCTTTTAGCATGCCAACCAAATCCAGGTTGCTCGGCAAGCATAACAGAATCTATTAGAGTAAAGATAGCCCACAGAGAGATTAAATCCTGAATGTATCCGTTAAATTCGAGAGGACCCGCTACCAAGGCGGAAACTTCCAAGAGGCCAGACAGATTCTGGGTCTGTATCCTGCCATGATCCCTGCAGACAGAAGAAAACAAAGGACATTCTCAACAAAAAGCTACAGGTGGACCCACAATCCTTCTCAGTGTAATTAAAAACATTTTTCTTTCCATGGCTCAGCTTTCATCTTTTATCCTTCTTTATCCTCTCCCCTTCATCCCCTAAGGGGTTCCTGAATGCTGATGAGACGACAGGGCTAAAACCATCTTGTCATCTTTTGGGTCAATTCTTTCAGCTAGCCAGCATCCAGCTATGGGTCAAATGATGAGTAGGTAGCTGGCCAGTCCCCATGGGAACGGATTCTAATTTGTCATCATCTCCAGTGACAACGTTTCATCACAACATCAATGAATTTCTTTCTTGCTGAATTTCACTTCCCTTAATTTTCCCATAGACATTTCTGCCATTTGCATACTTCCCCAGAGCCCCCCTTCTCCTCCCACCTTTTTTTAAAAGCTCTTTTTACCTTAGCTTTATACTTCTGAAGATTGGAGGTGGGGTGGGCATATGGGTAAAACAAGGTAAAAGAAAACAAAAATGCAAAGGCATAGTACACACTTTATTTATGTCTCTGTCCTAAAAGGAAGGGCCGGAAGGAGTTTTGAATGTTGGGGAAAGCTTTATCTAAAATACATAACAATGAAGCTGACAGGCACAGACGGGAAAGGTACCCCAGGGAACTGAAGATTCAGAGCAAAATTCCTACTGAATGTAGAAGAGTTTAACATTTGACATTCAGAAACCTTTGTGCCGTGATAAGAATCTACTAGCTTATCTCCCTTTCCTTCTATTTCAGCCTTATTACTCAAGAAAATAAACCTTTTCATTTTCCAGCAAGTTTCAGGATTTGGTTATTTAAATGTCAGTAACATAGACATAATTTTAAGTATACTCAAGCACAAGCATCACACCATTGCATTCCAAGGTTCAAGGAGGAAACCTTCTTATTGTTTCATGTTGGACATTGTTTATAGGATTATTTAACACCACACCCTTGCTATTATTTTTATTAGTAACAGTTGTAATATTCTAGACAGCTCTCCCAATTATTAGCTGGGAATCTGGGTCAGTTCCTCGACTTCCATTAGCCTTGGTGTCCTCATGAGTACAACAGGATAACACAGTTTCAAGAACTTTTTGTGGTGTTCAAATGTAAGAATGACTATATTAACATAAACCCCAGGATGACTACAAGGGATTATTCTCTTCGTTATACCCCAGTCTCTGGACTAGGAAGAGCATGTGGTGGTGATAAGGAAACACTGTGGAGCCATAAGTAACAGGATAGGGACTTCCTAAACATAACCATTTTATTCATTTAACTCGTGCTTAATTCTCCGCAGGAAAACTGACACATATCTGGGGGGTGGGGAAGCATTCTTCCCCTTAAAAATTAACAGTAAAATGGCACAAAGAGCTTAAGCTTTGGAGTCAAAGAAATCTGAGTCAAATCAAGCTGTCACTTACTAAGTAAATGGAGCCAAAGTAAATTATTTCTCTAAGCCTCAACTTTGTTGTTGTTTTAGTCTCTAAATTGTGTCCGACTTTTTGGCGACTCCATAGACTGTAGCTCACCAGGTTCTTCTGTCCATGGGATTTCCCAGGCAAGAATACTGGCGTGGGTTGCTATTTCCTTCTCCAGGGGATTAATTACCTCTAAACTGGAAATAACAATAGCTGCTTCATGACATTGTTTGAGAACCAAGAGGGATGGTGTTTATAAATATTTAGCAGAGCATCTAACTGATCGTATGTGCCAAATAAATGGTAGTGACTGTTCACTATTATTATCATTGTTGTGATTATCTGTGGGAATTGATGTAGGGACTCAGACACTATGAATAGAGACTCCCAAAGAGCCTAGGAAGAGTCAGGATGGGTGTGCTAACATTGGGCTATGACCTTACTAGGGCTATCAGCACCTCTTCCACAGCACACTATCATGTAGGTTATATAGTTACAATCATAGGCAGGAACTCTTCTGGGATCTTCTTTTTCTAAATTTAAGGATTTAATAATGACTTTATTCTTATGTCACACTTTACCATTTTCAAAGCATTTTTTCGTGACTCATCCAACAATGCTGGGAGCCAGGCAAAGCAGATATTCCTGGCCCCTTCTCTACCATCAGGAAATCAAGGCTCAGTGGTGCACCCAAGCTCATGCTGAGTAACTGCAGAAAACAGAGAGACCAGGGCTTCTAATCCCCAGTTCCATTCTCTTTCTGCCACAAGCTCCTCCAATTTGCAGGAAAATGTGAGCTCGCCCAGATCAAACGATCTAAGTTCTACTCATTCTTCCAGTCCCAGCCCTGCATTTGCCTCTCTGAAGACTTCTCAGGTCCTTTTTTCCCAAAATTGTCTAGGACTCAGTGTCTGTGCCACTCATTGTTGATCTTTCCTCATTTAAAGATCCCATTTCTCCTAAGAAGCCAATAACATAACAATAATTAACATTTACCCATTGCTTGCTATGTGCCAGGCACTTTGAAACTGCAATTTTGGGAGATGCCTTGTTTTTTTTTTAAATGCTCACAACAACTCTTGGTACTTACTATATGCTATTTTTATAAACAGTTTTGATAGATTAACTTGCCCAAGGTCATTCAGCTAATAAATAGAATAATTAGATCAAACCTGTGCTTTTGAACCACGGGGCTGTGCATTTTTCTTTCATGTATACCTAGCATCGAGAAGAGACTTAAAAGCCTTCATTACTGTATTCACTTCCCTACAATATACCATTTCTTGTCATATTGCTAAAACCTGCTTCTAGTTCAAAAAAGGGCAGATAACTTGGAAAAATTGTTCATATCTGGTTTAAGCCAATCAGAAGCTCTGAGCCTCTCTAGTTCCCTATCTTCCTCTGCCTCTAAGATGATATAAGCTGCTCTGGAGTACCTATTGCTGAGAAAAGAGCACCAGTTCAGATAAGGTACCCTGATGGCAACTGGCCATACTTGTGGTGTGGCTGCTGATCTGCTCCGAGCTCAGGTCTTAAGTGTGGAAGAGCCTGGGCCTGGCAGGCGACGATACAGGACAAGACAGATGAAGACCCGGAGATGGGACAGGGCCCATCTGAATTTCCAATGGCCCGCGGAGGCTTCAGGGTTGTCTGACGGATGTGTGGGAATAGCACATCCAGTGGAGAAGTGGGGCGGCCGCTGACAGATGAACTGCAGGTGGACCAGGAAGATTTATGTGCAAGGCTGTCTGGGCTCCAGGGTCACATACCCCCATTCTGGGAGAGGTGGGGCCCCTGTGGCTGAGCTGGGGAGGCACGCAATGGAAAAAACAGGAGGCAAGTGCTAACATGCCAGAGAGCCGAAGGAGGCTGAGCTCTGGGAAACGATTGAGAGCGGCAGCTTCTCTCTTTAAGCAAAACATAGGTTTGCTTAAAAGGTTATAATGGGGTTTGGTTTGGGCAGCAGTTTGTACTGGGTATTCCAGGAGAGTCATGGAAACACACAGCCCAGCCTCCTGAAAGCCAAGGTTATCAACTCAGTGGCTCAATGGGCTTTTGCCCTGTTTTTCACCCCTCTCTACCCTTAACAACCAGATCATAACAAAAGAAACAAAAGGAAGGGCAGGCTTCAACCCACTTCTCCCCACTTCACTCTGTAATAGGAGCCTCTGGGCTGAGGTTCCTTTAAACCAAAATAAGCAAGTGCTCAGGCCTTGAAAGTTTACAGTCAGTTCCTTCACAAGGAAAAAGCAGTTTAACCTAGTCTTAACCTTGGAAAAAATCAAGAGGCTGAGAGTTGGGGGATGAGGGAGGAACACTGGCCACAGCATATAGGATAATCTAACCTTTTACGTTACAGCTTTTGAGATAAGCTTTCTTAGTTTATGAATCAGGGAGGAAAGGTGTTGAAATAGCCTGGGGTTCATGATTTTAGGACTACTCTGGTGGCCCATGAGGGGTACAGAGAAAAGGAAAGGAAATCCAGTCCTATTACTCTTACCACATAAAGCTCTCATTTACAGTATAAATACCTGTGCGTAACTTATAAACACCAAGTATGAGGGCTTCCCAGGTGATGCAGTGGTAAAGAATCTGCCTACCAATGCAGGTTTGATCCCTGGGTTGGGAAGATCCCCTGGAGTAAGAAATGGCAACCAACTCCAGTATTCTTGCCTGGGAAATTCCATGGCCAGAGGAGCCTGGCGGGCTACAGTCCAGGGGGCTACAAAGAGGCGGGCACAACTGGGCACGCATGTACATACTTAGAAGCATTCTAAGTAACAAGGTGGCATGGGGGAATGCATTAGGGGAACTGGGGCCAGTTGGGAGGGCTCTGGAAAGCTGCAGTTTCACTCTATCCCAGACTACTTTTCCCATAACAAATGCAAATAATTTCTCATATCTACAACCAACCTTGCAACCTGGGGCAGCGCCTGGCAGGGACTTGATTTTTTGTATAAATGAAGGATAAAATCTGACCTATCCTCCACTGGGAGGCCAACTGGCTAGAGTGTTTTAGGGTTCTTCATGGGTCCTCTGAGAGCAGATGGGTCAACACTTGCCAGCAAGTGTCAATTAGCTCAGCAATGAAGTGGAAAGATGAGACTGGCAAGGAAGCAAAAATCTGCCACTAAACACTTACTTTTGTATCTTCAACCTGGCCAAGGCCTCATTAAATCCAATTCTGGGGAAAGCAATCTTTAGACACAATGAAAGAAAAACAAAAAACCAAAAAACTAGATGTTTCCATTTCCCCTTTCTTAAAAGTGGAATATAATAATGTGCCATTTTAGGACTTCATTGATACACAGTACTAAGAGCAGCAGGGCTCAATGATAGTAAGTCTAAGGTCTCCTACTCCCTAGTTACAAAAATGTAAGTCAATGCAAGACAGAGCCTAATGCACAGCATATCCCATTTTTTTGAGCAACAAATTTTTACATGTATTCCCTTTAAAAACTAAGGAAACATAATAGTACCAGAGAAAGCATCTTACAAACATTTGATTTCCTCAGTTGTTGAAATCTGGCCTTGAATATCCATAACCATCTGAGTCTTCAATGTGGCCTGACTATCATAGGAAGTAGATGCACTCTCTCCCCTGGTCCTTCATTCACACAATGAAGCCAACTTATGCTTATCTCAGTAGATAGAAAGCCATTTCTTGGCTTCATTGTGGAGATACTTGAGTAGTGGGCAATCAGCCTGCCTTTATGATCCAGGCCTAAAGCTCGAAGTACTAATACAGAGATACAAGTTTTTGCTTTCTGATTTTTATAATTAGGAAAAACAACACTTACATGGACCACTTGGATGAGGTGCAAATGTTGGCTGCTAGTAGGAAATACGTTACTATTAAGACTTGCTAGAAACAACAACACAAAGTAATGTTTCCCATGTGGGTTCCACACCAGAGGAATGAGGATATTTGCCTCAACCACAACAATTTTATTATATCCTTCTCTGAGCTGTTCTGTGTGTTCCTCTGCCAAGTTGCATCTGATATCATTCTCGAACTCACAGTTGGATTGAGAAAGGTCCTCTCATTGCCTATCTGATGACAGGGAGGATTGCAAACACAAGAAGCAGGGTTATGTGTGCTTTGTCTTGGCTATTTGCTTCCGTAGGACTCACACTCACACCTCTCCTGAAGGGTGATGCCTGACATGGGTGTCAGTGGATAAGACAGTGACTTCTTGATGACTTTGTAGAAAACCAGCATGCTCTTTGCAGCATATAAAAGGACTAAAGGCTGCTTAAGTAACAACCAGTGAGAATGCTCATGAGCAGCTATTTCAACATGATCCCTACCTGCCCAGAATCTTCTAATATTATAAATAAAGCTGTAGATCTTGGTGATCTTCCAATTTTATCAAACCACATATTATTTCATGGAACCAGATTTTCAAAGTGTTGAGCCAGTTGAAGGTTCTTGATATTAGCAGCAATTAATTCCTTTGCATCACTGCCACAAGTATTTCCTATTGCACCACGGGATATATTAGGGATAAATTGGTCCCTGCTTTTAAGTTGCTTGCTAGGTTTTAAAATATACATATGTTTATGCATTCTACTAGTGCAGATGATCTGAGCTTTTTTTTTTTTTAGTAGGAGTAGCAGTTTTAGATGGAAAGACAGAGTTGGGAGGGCAGATAGGAGGATTTGAAGAAATCTTGGCTGTTACCTCCTCACCAGCATTTCCTGATACTATCCAAACTCGTGATACTAAAAATGTGTGTTAAAATGGGCTTGTTTCCATTTTTAGTGGAATGTTCATTTCTCATGATGAGGTCTTCCTGGCTTTTAGAATGAGGACTTAGACTCAGCCTATTCCCTTCTATTTAAATGAAGTTTTGACTGAATCAAAAGGCCAGGCTCAAACCTCTTCTGCGTCACTGAAACAAGGCGTTTACTCACATATGGATGGCAGAGTTATGTGAAGAGTGAAAGCTCCAGCTGGAGCAGGGAGAGATGCACATTTTGGCGGGGCTTGCATGTCTTTTCCTGCCCTGCCCCAACGGCCTTACCAGACCCTCTCCTGGTACAGCCTCTTCTCTCCAGCTGTGCCTGCCAGCAACTGCCTCTCCTCCCCTGTATTTGCTGGGGGAGAATCGGTACCAGCCCCTTCATGCGTTCCATCACACACACGCGCACGCACACACACACACACACACACAGGGGGAGCACACAGTATGCGAATTAAAGGAACGAGGAAATGGATTACTCTGGGTTGTTGCCAAAACAACACGAAAAAACTGCAGCCATAATTTTCAAGCCTGAAGTATAAGTATGTGATGGTGGTGGGAGATGTAGAAAATTTCATTTTTCTATAATTGGTGTGAATACACAAATGTAAAAATGAACAGTGTGCTGTAAATATATGCACAGAGTACAATTTATATGCAAACAATGGATACATAGTACATTATAACAAAATATGTGAGTATATAGGACGAGTGTGGGGGTGGGGGCAGTGAGCAAGCGTAGGATTATCTCAGTTTATCTCAACACCAGGCATACATTGGCTAACATACAATATGTACCCCTGAAGTCAGCTGGTCTATATTTAGTACAGGAATTACAGCTTTCGTCCGTGCATACACATATTTTAACTTCCAAATATATATAAGAATTCAGAGCATATGTTGCATGTATATTTTTATGAAAATATAAACAAGATAGTTAGATATTTCAAATTCCAAATTGCCATTTCTTAAACAGTGAGGTAGTAGTTATCCTGCTCCTCTCTCTCTCCTGGGCTACCTTGTTTTGTTTTCTTCCTCCCTCTCTGAAGCTGGCTGAGCAGGTCCTCAAATATCCCTGATTACTGTTAAAGCTTCACACTGGGAGAGAACCTGGGAGTTCTGGGGCAGCTAAGGTTTGTTACTTTCTCCATGGAAACTTCACTAACAAAAACCGTACCAACCACGATTCTACACTAAGAATTCCAAACAGTTATCGACTTCTACTCATGTGCAACACAAAGGAAGCTCTCTATGTTATATTTAAACCCTACGGACTAGCCAAACTGCTGTACTTTTTTCACTCACTCAATTTGCTGAAAGTTTTTCTTTGTGTGCGTGTTAGTTGCTCAGCCGTGTCGGACTCTTTGTGACCTTATGGACTTCTAGCCCACCAGGCTCCTCTGTCCGTGGGATTCTCTAGGGAAGAATACTGGAGTAGGTAGCCATTCCCCTCTCCAAGAACCTTCCCTGACCCAGGGATTGAACCTAGGTCTTCAGCATTGCAAGCAGATTCTTTACCAGCTGAGCCAAAAAGTTCTTCTTTAGGGGATACTATTTACCACCCCCTTGAATCCCAACAAAGCAAAACAAAAAAGTCAATAGCCCCATAGAAGCTCCACAGTAACAAAAATTAGAACCAACTGATAATAAAGGAATAATGATTAAGTGTGGAAAAGACAAAGGTGTCTGCTCTTTAAATAAATCAAGGACTTCATTTATTTTTATATCTTGTTTATGTTCCTGCAGGATAACCCATTAGTGATAGAATGTACTTCCCCTTGTGATTATTAGAGCTAAAAGGCAGAAGGCACCCTCTACCATTGTTTGGCCCGGGTCAACTGATTATTTAAACTCCATCTTTTCTTCATTTAGTGGCTGTTTGCATCAGAGTACTTACAATGTTTAGACATATTATTTATCTTACTTTGGTTAATGTGTAATAATCTCAGCAGAGAATAAACCACCTTCCTCTTAAAAACTGAAAACATATAAAAGGATTGGCAATTAAAGAAGTATGAAAAGCAACATAGCACAGTGATTAAGAACATGGATTTTAAAGTTAAAATCTTGGTCCTATCATCTAATTCAAGAATGGTTTGGGGTAGAAGTCCCCAACCTTTGGGACTGATTTAATAATAATAAAAAGCTCATTTCCTTCAACTCTAAAAGAGGGAGAGAAACTGTGTTTGTATCATAGGGTTATGGTAAAATTTTAATAAGAAAACTCAACCAGCATTTATTAAATGAACATGAAACATCATGCCAAATAAATCACTTTTTCCAAAATGCAACACAACCCGGGTACACCTAGTTCTTGTGCCCATGCCATACTTATTACAATTCTAGAAAATCATACATAATTTGAACATAACCCAAAATACTGCCACACTAGATGGGATCCACAGTCCATTGAGACTACCTTCTGTCTCTCTTAAATGCCTCCTTCGGGCCATCACCTGCAAGAGATTAGCAAGATATACCAAGTATATGAACACATGTCTCTTGTAATTTAACTACGTCTTTGGGATAAGCTCTTTGTTTCTCTTCCTATGATGCCAAGTGTATAGTAAGTCCTCAACAAATGTTTGCTGAATCCATCAACCGTCTACCACTTAGCAGTGGTATGCTCAGAATCTCCCCCTTGAAGAGCTCATGATCTATAGTTTTTCCGTTCATTCCCAATATCTTGAAAGCATTACAGCATGAGTTATTCTGACAAGGTCCCAACACTCAGGAGTTTGGGCTCCCTAAATTTTTATTTTTTAGAAGAGGTAAAATAACCACAAATTTTCTTTCTGCTGCAAAAATACTTACAGTATTTAATATTTTCTTACTTCTTCCAAAGTTTGATGAGTATTCTTTCATCACAATATTTTTTGCCTTTCTTTGAAAACAAATCCAACCTTGAATGGATTTTTTCCTGGAAAGCAGCATGATGTAGCATAATGGTTTGTAAATCTTTTATAAAGTGATAGGCCATTAAAAAACACAGAAAATCTCATATTAAATTTCAATATATCAAACAAGTAAGGTAAATTGCTGTACGAATGAATGGAGAAGAAAAGGACAGGACCCGGTCCTTACATTCTGTCACAGCCTCTGCAGTACCTCATCCATACCTTTGGAAACAAAACTTTAAAAATATATAGTAGAACACTGAATTTCAATCCCTTGCAACCAAAATTGGGTTCTCTTAGCCCTTCAGTTGGATGCCCTTGCACAAGATATTTCTTTGGTATAATTTTCCTTGTCAGTGAAACTTGTAGAGCTTTTTATGAGGATTATGAATTTGTGTAGCAAATACCACTTATTATACTGAGATACTTTTTCAAGGTACTGAGGGTACATCAAAGACTGTCCTCACAGAGCTTACATTCTATTAAAAAAGATAACACAATTTTAAAAAGTCATAGATGAGTCCTAGGGGATAAGTTGTAAGGAGATAAATAAAGCAAGAAAGAGGTAAGAAGTAAAGGTGGGTATACTTAATAACATTTATAAATGGGTGGTCAAGGAGGATCTCAATGAGCGGTAACACTGAGCCAAAACAGCAACGATGTTAGGGAACGGGCCACGTGGCTCGATGACAAAAGATTTAAGGACAGTGTTGTTGTTCAGTTGCTCAGCTGAGTCTGACTCCTTGCGACTCCATGGACTGCAGCATGCCAGGCTTCCCTGTACTTCACCATCTCCTGAGGCTTGTTCAAACTCAAGTCCATTGAGTCAGTGATACCATCCAACCAACTCGTCCTCTGACATCCCCTTGACTCATGATATATATTCAATAAATGATAATGATTACCATAGCCAAGATAATATAAACAAAGAAAAAAAACGGGATTAAAAATTTTGTCTCTGCTACTTTACTAGTTCTCTGAGGTCTTAAACCATTTACAATGACCTCTAAGATGCTTACTCCTTGGAAGGAAAGATATGACAAAGCTGCTGCTGCTGCTGCTGCTAAGTCGCTTCAGTCATGTCCGACTCTGTGCGACCCCATAGACGGCAGCCCACCAGGCTCCCCCATCCCTGGGATTCTCCAGGCAAGAACACTGGAGTGGGTTGCCATTTCCTTCTCCAGTGCATGAAAGTGAGAAGTGAAAGTGAAGTCACTCAGTTGTGGCCGACTCTTTGCGACCCCATGGACTGCAGCCGACCAGGCTCCTCCATCCATGGGATTTTCCAGGCAAGAGTACTGGAGTGGGGTGCTATTGCTAGAGAGCATATTAAAAAGCAGAGACATTACTTTACTGACAAAGATCCATATAGTCAAAGCTATGGTTTTTCAAGTAGTCATGTATGGATGTTGGAGAACAAAATGGCAGCCCACTCCAGTATTCTTGCCCAGAGTATCCTGTGGATGGAGGAGCCTGGTGGGCTGCTATCCATAGGGTCGCACAGAGTCGGACATGACTGAAGTGACTTAGTGTGCATGCATGCACTGGAGAAGGAAATGGCAACCCACTCAGTATTCTTACCTGGAGAATCCCAGGGACAGAGGAGCCTGGTAGGCTGCCGACTATGGGGTCGCACAAGAGTCGGACGCAACTTAGCAGCAGCAGCAGCAGCATGTATGGATGTGAGAGTTAGACTATAACGAAAGCTGAGCACCAAAGAATTGATGCTTTTGAACTGTGGTGTTGGAGAATACTCTTGAGAGAACCTTGGACTGCAAGGAGATCCAACGAGTCAATCCTAAAGGAAATCAGTCCTGAATATTCATTGGAAAGACTGATGCTGAAGCTGAAGCTCCCATACTTTGGCCACCTGATGTGAAGAACTGACTCATTGGAAAAGACCCTGATGCTGGGAAAGATTGAAGGCAGGAGGAGAAGGGAATGACAGAGGATGAGATGGTTGGATGGCATCACTGACTTGATAGACATGAGTTTGAGCAAGCTCGAGGAGTTGGCGATGGACAGGGAAGCCTGGTGTGCTGCAGTCCATGGGGTTGCAAAGAGTTGGACATGACTGAGCAATTGAACTGATTATGAGATACAGTTTTCTCATGGAAAATGGGATAACAATACCTGCACTTAGTACAATGTCATTGCTGCTGCTGCTGCTAAGTCGCTTCAGTTGTGTCCGACTCTGTGCGACCCCATAGATGGCAGCCCACCAGGCTCCCCCGTCCCTGGGACTCTCCAGGCAAGAATACTGGAGTTGCCATTTCCTTCTCCAATGCATGAAAGTGAAAAGTGAAAGTGAATTCACTCAGTCGTGTCCGACTCTTAGCGACCCCATGGACTGCAGCCTACCAGGCTTCTCCATCCATGGATTTTCCAGGCAAGAATACTGGAGCGGGGTGCCATTGCCTTCTCCGACAATGTCATTAAGAGGACAAAAATAAGAAAATATGCAGGGAAATATTAAGGAAATAAAGAACCACATAAACTGTCAACCACTGAATCCCCTCCCATACTATCTCTCGAAAATAACAGATGACCATGCCATCTTATTAACAACGCATTCAATGATTTCATAGGTAGTCCAGGAAGAGGATTTTTAATATAAAAGATAACTTCTCTTTTGGAGAGTCAGCCCAAGAACAGTAAGAACTGAAGGAGATCGAGATTGATTTCCAATGAAGGAAACCTAACCACTAACCAGCTTAAACTTGCTGGGGCTCTGGTTTCAGAGAATAACCATCTATTTGCTCTGGTCCTTGGCTGACTCACTATAAATTCCCCATCTGGGTGGCTTCAATACACCTTAACCTTTCTTTTGCCCTCCTTCAGATTTAGTGCCTTTGGTTCACTCATTCAACAAACATTGAATAAATATTATACTTACAATAAACACAGAGCCAAGAATAGATTTGGGTGAGGGGGTGAACTAAACCAGGAGTCAGCTTAAACAAATCCCCTGTGGAAAGATGAGGGGAAAGGTAGGGGGCAAAGAAAGAAAGAATCCATTCCATTTCCAGAATTCCTCTAGTCTGAACAAGTCTGAACCTTGGACATATTTCAGTAGGTAATTACAAACAAAATGAGAGCCTTCAGGGTACCACTACACTACATTACACTTGGCAAGGCAACCCCAAAACAACTGCAGTACAAGAGTAACTCCAGTCATTTTGTCCCCCAGCAAATATTTACTAAATGCCTACCTAGTACTAGGCACAGAGAGCCAGAATTCAAAAGACAAGACTCCCAAGTGCTCAGCTCTTCCACACTCCCTTTTCTTGTCTACCCACTGGCCCTTTTCTGCCTGTGGTCCAGTGTACAGTTCAACAACATAATCAAACTTTTCTAGAGTGGCCAGTTTCTGGGAATAGGAATACAGAACGAATACAAATGCAAAGCCAATGTACATCCCATATCCAGTTTCACATTTCTCATCTAGTGTGACTTTTATTTACAGCTTCCACTGGTCCCTTCCACAGTCTTTCTGTGATCATCCCCTCTTAGAAATTCTCCTTCTAAAGGTTATAGATCTTTTTTTCTGGACCTTACCTAAAAGGATTAAAAAGTAGACTAAGAACAGCAGTCTTCTCACTGGTGTACTCCTAAATTCATACTCTACCATCCTTTTATATTCTGAAAGCAGAACTCAAAAATACTGAAAGCCTACTCTGAGTGAACCATACAACTTTTAAACAATCTTGCAAGACTATTATCCCTATTTTATAGTAAATGAAAAAGTTAAATATAATGCCAAAAATCAAACAAAATAGTAAGTAACAGAGCCCTGCCTGGAGCTCAAGTCTTTCAAATCAAAAGATGAAACTCTTGTTCTCTCTTCCAAACGATAAGAGAACTGTCAAAAAAAGGAGAAAAGTTATCTATCCTTTCTGGTCATGTACCCATAATCTCCAAGGTCCTTTCCAGCTTTAAAATTCTAAACATCATGTTAGTTAGGACTGATTATTTACACTTTGGCACATAAACCAACTCATTATAATGGATTCTCTATTCACAATCTCTTTGAAGAGGTCTTTTATGCTTTTAGGCCACATACAAATCATTCTGCTACTAAGTATATTTCTTTTCATATGAAAAAAGGATATAATTTTGTGCAAAATCTATTTCTTGCTTTTCAGATGGATCCTAATCTATTGCTTTGAACTGATCTGAATTGTTCATGGCTGGGGCCTTGAGTTCATACTCAGATGAAAGAATAACTTAGAGTATTATTAGCACCTGCTAAGTATTGATTTTTTATAAAACCAATATGCTTCTCCTTTCGTATGTCTCACTGATGTATTTGGTGGAATGAAACCTTAAACTTCAAATCATTCAGGCAGAATCAGTGTCAAATAACAATTCATAAAAATAATCAATATTAATAAAAACTAGATTTGTACTATAATGTGTTTTAAATGCTCAAGTGTTTGAAATATATTTGGGGGCAGAAAAATTCTTAGATTCTACACTATACATGTAAGAGGTAAGCTACATATAAACACTTGAGCTGAAATTTGAGCTGTTATCAAAGAGACAAATCAGCAGTTTTTATCCAAGTTAATTACCAGATAAAACAAACAAATTCAACACTCCTCATTGGAATACAATAGAATCCAGATTTTTTTTTCACAATCTCCAGAGCAGAACCCAATTTTTTGATATATAAAGGAGAAGCAAAGTGTGACCAATTCTCAAGAAAAGAAGACACAGAGATTAACTTCAGACATTTGAAGATGAATGAGCAGGCAGGATTCTACAATGGCTTCCCTGGTAGCTCAGCTGGTAAAGAATTCACCTGCAATGCATGCGACTCCGGTTCGATTCCTGGGTTGGAAGGATCCCTTGGAGAAAGGATAGGCTACCCATTCCAGTAGTCTTTGGCTTTCCTTGTGGCTTAGCTGGTAAAGAAACCACCTGCAATGCGGGAGACCTAGGTTCAATCCCTAGAAGATCCCCTGAAGAGGGCATGGCAACCCACTCCAGTATTTTTGCCTGGAGAATCCCCATGGACAGAGGAGCCTGACGGACTACAGTACATGGAGTCACAAAGAGTCTGACATAACTCAGTGACTAAGCACAGCATTATAACTATGCTCAAGAATTCAAAGGAAAATTGTTCTTGCAATGAGTGAAAAGAGAAAAGCCACAGTAGAGGAAAACAACTTCTATTAAAAAGAAGCAAATGGAAATCTTAGAGCTGAAAAATATACCTGAAAATTTTTTGGAGCTTAAATACGGCTGAGTAGAAGGACCTGCATCTCCTCCAGGAAGAATTCAAAATCACAATTAGCTGTTGAACAACCTTCCACAGGAGGATACTGGAATTCACCAAAAAACAATACCCCATGTCCAAACACAAAGGAAAGAGAGTGAAAGTGAAGTTGCTCAGTCGTGTCCGACGCTTTGCAACCCCATGGACTATATATACAGTCCATGGAATTCTCCACGCCAGAATACTGGAGTGGGTAGCCTTTCCCTTCTCCAGGGGCTTTTCCCAACCCAGGGATCAAACCCAGGTCTCCCGCATTGCAGGTGGATTTTTTCCATCCAAGCCACAAGGGAAGCCCAAGAACACTGGAGTGGATAGCCTATCCCTTCTCCAGCAGATCTTCCGGACCTAGGAATCAAACTGGGGTCTCCTGCATTGCAGGTGGATTCTTTACCAACTGAATTATCAGGGAAGCACAAAGCGGAAGTTGCCAAGTGGGCAACCAACAAACTGGAGAACAATAATACCAAAGAAGTTCTCACACTGTTGTGAAGGTTCTGAGCCCCAGCTACCCAGCCTGGGGATCCAGCACAGGGGCTGGGAATCCCCAGAGATTCTGACTTTGAAGGTCAGCATGATTTGGTTACAGGACTTCCACAGGACTGGGATAAACAGAAACTCCACTCTTGGAGGGCACAAACAAAATCGTGCTCACACTAAGACCCAGGGGAAAGGAGCAGTGACCCCATAGAGACGGAACCAAACCTAGCTGCTAGTGTTGGAGGGCCTTTTGTGGAGGCGTGGGTTGGGGTATTTCCTGGGAGGAGCCCCTTGGTGTAAGCCTTCTTGGAAGTTGCTATTAGCCCTACCATAGCACCTATAGGCTCTACCATAGAGATGGTTGGATAACATCACCAACTTGATAGACTGGAGTTTGAGCAAGGTACAGCAGTTGTAATGGACAGGGAAGCCTGGTGTGTTGTAGTCCGTTGGGTTGCAAAGAGTTGGACACAACTGAGCAACTGAACTGAACAGAGAGCCTGTAGACTCCAGATTGGGTTGCTGCTGCTAAGTTGCTTCAGTCGTGTCTGACTCTGTGTAACCCCATAGACAGCAGCCCACCAGGCTCCCCCATCCCTGGGATTCTCCAGGCAAGAACACTGGAGTGCATTGCCATTTCCTTCTCCAACGCATGAAAGTGAAAAGTGAAATTGAAGTCACTCAGTCATGTCCAACTCTTAGCAACCCCATGGACTGCAGCCTACTAGGCTCCTCCATCCATGGGATTTTTCCAGGTAAGAGTACTGGAGTGGGGTGCCATTGCCTTCTGCAAGGCAATGATTGGGTTCCCTCAGGCAAAATAATTAACAGGGAGGGAGCACAGCCCAACCAATCAGCAGACAGTGAAGAGTTTTACTGAGTGTGTGGCCCTGCCCACCAGAGCAAGACCCAGTTTTTCCCACCACCAGTCCCTCCCATCAGGAAGCTTATACAAGCCTCTTAGGCCTCATCCACCAGAGGGCAGACAGAAGAAGCAAGAAGAGCCACAATCCTGCTGCCAAGCTAGAATGAAAGCTATATCACAGAAAGTTAATCAAAATGAAAAGGCAAGAGGGTTATGACCCAGATGAAGGGACAAGATAAAACCCTAGAAAACCACCTGAATGAAGTGGAAATAGGCAACCTTCCAGGAAAAGAATTCAGAATAAAGATAGTGAAGATGATCCAAGACCTCAGAAAAAGAATGGAGAAGATGCAAGAAGTGCTTACCAAAGACCTAGAAGAATTAAAGAACAAACAAACAGAAGAACAATACACTAGAAGGAATCAGTGGCAGAATATGTGAAGCAGAAGAACAGATAAGTGACCTGGAAGATCGAATAGTGGAAATCAGTGCTTCAAGACAGAATACAGAAAAGAGAATGGAAAAAAAAAAAAAGAAGAAGACAGCCTAAGAGACCTCTGGGACAGCATTAAGCACACCACCATGCACTTTATAGGGGTCCCAGAAGCAGAAGAGAGATAGAAAGCACCTAAGAAAATACTTGAAGAGATAATAGCTGAAAAGTTCCCTCACATAGTAAAGGAAATAGTCAATCAAGTCCAGGAAGTACAGAATCCCAGGCAGAATAAAATCAAGGAAAACACACTGAGACACATAGTAATCAAACTGACAAAAATTGGACACAAACAAAATATTGAAAGTAACAAGGGAAAAAGGAAAAAACACAAGAGAATTCCCATAAGGTTATCAGCTGATTTTTCAACAGAAACTCTGCAAGCCAGAAGGGAATGGCACAAACATATTTAAAGTGATTAAAAGGAATAAGCTACAACTAAGAATCCTCTACCCATAAAGACTCTCATTCAGATTTGACAGAGAAATCAAAAACTTTACAGATAAGCAAAAGTTAAGAGAATTCAGTAGCACCAAATCAGCTTTACAACAAATGCAAAAGGAACCTCTCCCGGCAGGAAACACAAGACAAGGAAAAGACCTACAAAAAATAGACCCAAAACAATTAAGAAAATGGTAATAAGATCATACATATTGATAATTACCTTAAATGTCAATGGATTAAATACACCAACCAAAAGACACGGACTGCTTGAGGGGGATGAGAACATGCACATTTGTGTGTTTTTCCTTACTACGTCACTCTACTTAACCTCCCCACCAAATTGTATGCAATTATTTATTGTTAGGTTAATCATGTTTCCATTATGACTTGCAATTTAATCATCTTTTATTTTTTATTTTTTCTGGCTGCTGACTGTGAAAACTGATACACATCTTTCACTATTGTGACTATGTATTATTTGTTTAATACCATTTTATCATTGGTCAGAAAATTAGAGAATTCTGTATCACTGAAATTACCATTTAATAGAAAAACCTGTAATCACTTTTTAAAATCCAAATGCACACACACACACACAACTTGGAGTTTTTTGAAAAAATACAAATGCCCAGATATTATTTCTTTTTCCTCCAAAGCTCAGGATGTGATTCTAATGAGCAGCCATGTTTCAAAAGAACAGGGTTATATGATGATCTTTTTACTTTTATCTAGTTGCTTTACTTTATCTATTTCATATTCAGTGCTCCCATTTCATATAGTTTATGCTTTCCAATCTCCACATCTCTTTTTTTTGTTGTTGCTCTTTCTCAAGCCTTCGTCAAGTGTAGCAGAAAATCTTTGTATGTGTGTGTGTATATATATATATAGTATGTAAATTTTGCCTAGCTAATAAATTTATGACATTTTGATTCTATTTGTTTGGCTAAGTATGAATAGAAAAATAGATTTGTAATGTATATTCACTTAAAACTTTGACATAGTTTGTTTTATTCTGGCATATAGTATTACTGCTGACAATCTAGAAAGCTTATTGTCTTACTAATTAAAAAAAATTTTTTTGAATAGGCTTGAAACTTCTAATCCAATCCTAAGAATATAAAGAAATACTATGTTGTAAGAAACAAAACAAATGAAGCAAACAAACCAGGAAAGTAACAATGTGATACAGTATTATTAACTAAAGTACAAATTTTATTCAAATTTCACAAATATTTATGTTAGTATCCATTATTTGTTTTCATACCTTACTCAGGATTTCACATTGTATTTAGTTGCAGTGAGTAGCATCAGCTGTATGCAACAAATTTTGATAAATTCTCTTCATTTTTATTCTGTTAACAAATATTTTCCCATTTTCCTTATTATGGCTTCTTAGATACACCCACAGTTTAAAAATGGACACTTAATTTCCAAAAATGTGAGGTTTTTAAAGTATCTTTGCTATTAATTTCTCATTTTGATATTAACTTCTCATTTAATTGCTTTCTTCTCTGTAACCACCCTCAGTGTTTTTTCAGTCTTCTAACTTCACTGAAGCTTTCAATAGCTAAGTCAAAGATCTCTCTTGGTAAATGTCACAATGCACTTGAAAATATGTAGGTTATTTTAAAATATCTTTTGACATTGATCTCTAACATAATTCCACAGTGATAAGAGAATAGATTCTGTATAATCTCAAAATCTTTAGACCATGAAATTTTTGTACCTTGTTTTATGTCCTTGGATATGTTCCAGTGTCTCTTGGCTTACAGTCTATGAGAACTTGAATAAAATTTATATCCTACTATTGTATAAATCTTAATTATGTTGAATTGGTTCATAGTGCTTTTCAGGTGTACTATATCCTTCTACTTTTCTATTCATTTTATTAATTTTTGAGAATTTGATATTGAAACTCCAACTAAAAATCTTAATTAGTCTAATAAGAAAAATTATAATACATAGTGGAACTAAACGTAACTTTGCTTGGTATTTTCCAAGTCTCCTGTAAATGTGTTATCATGCTTTCATAATTTAAAAAAGAAAAAATACCAACAAAACTTAAATACATTTGAAAAATTTTAAATATATTTGGAGAGGTCAACAGTAGAATGGAGATAATATGAATGAATTCAAAAATCAATTAAAAATTATCTAGTCTGACGGTCAGAGAGGGAAAAATTAAAATAACAGTAGAAGGAGGTATCATCTCAGGAACTTACAGTGAAATATTAAAAGATTTGATGTATGTATAATTGGAGACCCAGAAGGAGAGCATATAATGGAGAAACTCTTTGAGGATATAATGGTCAAAAGAGTCCCCAAGTTTGATGAAAGATATAAATTTACAGATTCAGACTGCTCAACAAACACCAAGCAGAATAAATACAAAGATGGCTATGTCTAGGCAGCCATAGTCAAATTACTGAAAACTAAAGATTAGAGAAAAGTCTTAAAAGTAGCCATGGGGTGGGAAATGGGGCGATGACAATGCATACAGAGTAATAACTTGCACTGAGTCCTCATCAGAAACTATGTAGTCCAGTACACATGGGACATTACCAAAGTGCAAAAAGATTAAAAAAAAAAAATCAATCTGGAATTCAACTCGCCAAAACTGACACAAAATGAGAGAAAATCTGAAGAAGGGAAAAAAAAAGTCCAACCCTAGAAAACCCCTAAACCTAGAGCTATTAAGGAATCTGGATGACCAAAAACTAACTTCAGGTCCAGATGGTGCTCTGATGAATTCTACCTAACATCAAAGGAAGGATTAACACCAAACCTACACTCTTTGAAAAGTAACAGAGGTGGAATTTCCAAACTAGTTTTATAAATCCAGGACCCTAAAAATCAAAAAGTGATAAGTGATTAAAGAAAAACTAAAAGAAAATCAAGAGTTTGGGGAGCAGTGTGGGCTGCAGTATAAATACGGTGCTCAGCTCTTTTGGAAGGAAACTCTTGAGAAAGGACTTGAAGGAAGCGAGGGCCAGTGGGGATTACATGTTGGAACAGAACCAGTGCAAAGGCCCTAAGGCAGGAATGCGCCAAGAAACAGCAAGAAGGCAAGTGGAGTATCCTGCAGGGCCAAGTAAGGAAAGTTTATGAGAGAAGAAGGAAGGGATTAACTGTTCATTATTAATAGAGTGAAGACCCTGGATTTAGCAAAGTGGGGGTAACCAGTGACCTCCAAGATAGTGGTGTCTTGGGGTTGGTGGGACCAGAAAAGGTTGTATAGAGAAAGGGAGAGCTGGATCTACGGAGTAGAGACATCTCTTGTGTTGGGGCTGTGCCTCAAAGGGGAAGAAAGAAAGGGGACAGTAGTTGGAGAGGGAGGTGGAATCAAAAGAAGGGGTTTTTGCATGTGTGTTTAGAGAGAACAGCATGCTTGTATGTTAATGCATATGATCCTGGAGTTCCCTGGTGGTTTAGTGGTAAATCATCTGCCTGCAATGCAAGAGACGTGGGTTCCATCCCTGGGTCAGGAAGATCCCCTGGAGCAGGCCATGGCAACTCATTCCAGTGTTCTTGCCAGGAAAATCCCACAGACAGAGGAGCCTGGTGGGCTATGGTCCATGAGGTCACTAAGAGTCGGGCATGATTGAAGTGATTGAGCACACATGTATGTGATCCTGAAGAACTAATACCATAGAAGAGACAGGCAGACTGTTCCCTTGGTCCAAAGTCAGGTACATCTCCTCTTTAAGTATGCAGTTCTCCTGACAATTTGCTCATTTTAAAAGAATCCCAAGGTCTTCTAAAATCAGCTGCTGCCAAAAATCAATAGTTTATGAAATACTGTAATAATTATGAAAATGTTTGCCATATCATTAAAAACAAATTGTTAACATAAATAATTACTCGAGCACTTGAGAAAAAGTTAGAGCAAACTCTTCAAACATATCCAAAGTAGTTTTTTTAAGTGATTCAATCAAGTGGCCCAAGAAGCTTTTCCTCCTTTTGTTTTTTTCTTCACTGCTTTGTGTCTTATGGAGCACATTTTGCTATCTTACAGAGCACTTGATGGAAAATTTATTTTTCTTGATACAGGTTCAGTTTGATATAATGCCCTTAAGGTGTTCACACAACTTCATTTTTTAAAATATTCAAAAATGAAGTCAATGGGAGGTGACCCACATGAGAATGTGTGCCTGGGATTTTTATTTTCCTGAGGCTGTTGCTATAGCTTTTTGGCAGCAAAATGAACTACATAATGAACTAATTAAAAATTTAAAACACATTGTTAGGCAATTTAGAACCACACTCAAAAGGTTAATTTAAAAGAAATAATGAGAAAAAGCAAAGAAAAGTCTATATACTAAAGAGAGTTTTGTGGTAAGAGTCAAGAATCACAAAATGGTTTTTATTAGTTTTAATTATTTTGCTCCCCTAACCAGAAAGATATTAACAGGTCGGCTTTACTGCCAAATTACATAGTATACACAAGTCAGGTCCAACTCTCAATAAGATTTGATAGTAAAGAGAGAGAGCAAGAACCCATGGGGCTCCAGTTTTCATTACCCCAAAGGAGAAACGATGGATAGAAAATGCAAGTCAGTATTCCAGATACTATGAAACATATGAAAGCAGGCATAGCAAAGTGGTTCCTTTCCAACTAAAGATTGTGAGCTATAATTAAGAGGACATAGGTCAATAATCTACTTCAAATAACTAATCTGTTTTTGGCTCACTAAACCAATCCTAGAAACAGCTGAACTGTTATAATTGTTAAGAGCTGTTACAATTGTTAAGAGGCTGAAACTGAAAGCGTTAAGTTGCTCAGTGGTGTCTGACTCTCATGTGACCCCACCAGGCTCCTCTGTCCATGGGCTTCTCCAGACAAGAATACTGGAGTGGGTAGCCATTCCTTTCTCCAGGGGACCTTTCCAACTCAGGGATTGAACTTGGGTCTCCTGCAGTGCTGGAGATGGCAGATTCTTTACCATTTGAGCCACCAGGTTAGTGTCTTAAAGAAAAGTGGAAACTACCTTCGGACCACAAAATCCCTGAACAAAGACTCAGTGGCCCTAAGAGGGTAAGGAGAGCAGAAATCTGGGAACTAAGCCAGAGCCAGAACCTGCTTTTATCCTGAGAATTATACATAGTCTGGAGACCTGGAACTTCCAGTTTGATGATCACTTGGGGCATCGGACACATAAGAGACAAAACCTCAGGGCTTGGCCAAGTGGAGAATTATGATAGGAGACAGTGCATAAAACTATAACCCAAAGAGCTCTATGCTCTCAGTACAACAAGGGAATACAGAGGGATGGCTAGAAAATTACTGATAGAAAGATTCTACAGATATCTGGAAATTTTAGAACATACTTTTAAAATAACTAAATAGATCAAAGAAGAAGTGATAAAATAGGAATACACCTAAATAAAAATAATATATATTATATGTGGCCACAATATACAATTATCAAATATACAATACTTTTTTGGAGATCATTGTAGGAGGACACAGAAAAGAAATTATCTACATAGAAAACTTAGAGGAATCTACAGATAAATCATTAAAACTCATATGATAGCTTAAAAAAATTAGACATAAAATATATGCATGGAACTGAACAGCAACAGTTAAGAGACACTGTGCTTACCAAATCATATTAGTAAGATATTCTCTCCAAACTGCTCTATAGATTTATGGTAATACCAATACTGTTTCTAAAATTCACATGTAAGAGCAAATGATCTAAAATTCTAAGAAACATGACGTTAGCCATCTAGATATGTGGTACTGGCACAATTATAGATAAATACACCAAAGGAAACCAAATCAAACTCACACATACATGGACATTTGACTAATGACTGAAAACAAATAGAAAAAAAAAAAAGGGACAATTACTCAACAGAAAGTGTAAGACCACTTGGCAATACACATGGGGCAGTGGGAAAAAAATTGAATACCTGCTTCACATCCAACATCAAAAGCAATTCCAGGTGGCTGAAAGTCTTAAAGGAGAAAGACAAATATTTTAGAAGACAAGATAGGAGAACGTCTTTATGTCTTTGGGGTAGAATTTAACAATACCCCAATAACTGGAGACCAAAAAGAAAAGAAAAATTGACTTAAAAATCGACTATTAACATTAAAACTTCAATTCTTAATTGTAAGAATTGAATATCATAATCCCATGTAAGATAGCATAAAGAAAGTGAAAAGAAAAGCCACACATTGGGAGAACATTTATATTTATGAAACATAAATCTTCAAGGAAATCTAATATGGTAATCACTGGCCACACGTGACTATTTAACTTAAATTTAAAATTTAATTACTCAGTAGCTTTTGTTACATTTCAAGTGCTCAGCAGCCACACGTGCTAGTGGCTGCTTAACTAGTACCAGTATGAAACATCTCCACCACCACAGAAGTCTCTTTTGGATAGACCTGATCTAGAACAGTGTGAATATTTAAACTTCTAAAATAAACAGACAACTCAATTTTAAAAATGGACAAAGGACATTAGCAGGTATTCGACACAATAATAAACACACAAAAAATGAACCATAAATGTGGTAAACAGTCATTTTAACCTCATTAGTAATCAGAGTAAAACAAATTAAACTCATTAGATAAAATCTCAACATTCCAAACTGGCAAAAGATTAAAACTCAATAATACCAAGTATTGAAGATTGTATAGAGCAGTACATGTCCAGTACAGTCTGTAGACAGGTAACCCATGGTAACCACTGTGGGAGCAGTTTTGCATTATCCAATCACATTGAATACTCTGGTACCCAGCAGTTCTACTTTAGAGAAGGAATTCTCCACCTGAGCCAGTCTCTCCCCCGACCCAGGCTACTTGGAAAAGCATTTAATTGGCAGAAGTCAGAGATAATAATGTTCCTGCAACTCAAAGAATTATTCCACTTAAATTTTGCACCAGGAGATTCGACTAACAACAATAAAAATCAACACTAGACACAACCCAAACATCATCAAAAGAAAAACAGATACATAAACTGCATTTAATGGAATGCTTATAATCGAAACTAAATGTTCCTTAGTTACATATATCAATAGAGGTGATTTTAAGGAATATAATGCTCAGTAAAGTAACAAGACACGTGAACATAATATACTTAAGATGTATATAAAGAACAAAAACAATCAAATAATGAATTTAGGGACATATATATATATATTTCAAACACACACAAGCAAAGGTATGACCAACAAAAACTCAGGACAGAATTATCCTTGGGCAAGAAAGGGAGATGTCACCTAGGAGATGTTACATGGGCACTTTCTAAAGTACCGGTAATGCTTTATTTCTTTAGATGGGTTGTAGGTTGAGATGTTCATTTTAATCCAGTATTTCTGTATTCTACTCATACATGTTTTATATACTCTACATGTCTGATACATTTCACAATTTTTAAAAAGTCAGCTCAAATACTTAACAACTAGGCTCCTTGACCTTCCTGAACTTGGTTAGTTATAGCTAAACTCCCAGAACCTTACAGAGTTATTCTATAGTTTCAAGGAGATAATATGTATGAAAGTGTGAGTCACTGTGATGGAGGACAGAATAGGAAACACAGAGGTAAGCATTTCCCTAAAGATTTCATCCTGGCTACTGTCCAGGATCACAGGGCCCTGAGTTCCTAGGCAGTTATTAATCAAGTCAAGTAGATGTCAGGAGTTCTCTGTTCTCTCAATTTAGAATGAGGATAACTCTAGTCTAATTCAAGCCACAAGAGAATCATAATATTGAAGGCAGAGCAGATACTCACTGAAAGTGTCTGGAAACCTTGTCATGGAAGAAAAAATTATTCAGGACCTGGGTATTTTCAGTTTTAGGCTAAATGGTAATGACATGATAATTATCTCCAAATACTGGATGTGAAAGTGGCATAAGATCTATTTTGTCCAGGTTCTTCTAGAGAGACTGGAGGAGTTACAGAAAAGTTAAAAAGCACATTCCTGGTCAATATTTAAGAAAGAAGTTTTGACAATAAAAGGGAGGAGACAGAAATGACGAGGTGATGACTCTCCTTCATCTGTCTTCTTCAACTAAAGATAGTTTAGCAAAGTCTTCTGTTTTGTAGACTTCCCTGGTGGCTCAGGTAGTAAAGAATCCACCTGCAATGCAGGAGACTCAGGTTCGATCCCTGGGTTGGGAAGATCCCCTGGAGAAGGCAATGGCGACCCACTCCAGTATTCTTGCCTGGAGAATTCCATGGCTATGGTCCATGGGATCACCAAGAGCCAGACACGACTGAGCAACTAACACTTTCTGTTTTGTAAGAAAATACAGATTTTAACATAAACTCTGTTAAAATAAAAATATAGATGGTATAACTTAGTGTCAAACTTATTTTGAAAACCAGTTCTCTTACTTAGTATTCATGAGACTGTGGCCAACTTATTCTATCTTTTGGAGTTTTGTCTACCTCATCTAAAATAATGATAGCATCATTCCTTCAGGGTTATAGGGAAAAACCAATGTGGTAATAAATGGAAATCACCATACTTCCATAAGTGCACTAAATAAGCTGCTAATAATTTTTTGAAAATTATTATAGATTTCCAAACTTGTTCACAGCTAGATTTTAAAAAGCAAAGACATCACTCCAAGAAAATGAAACAACTTTCATGTTTAAAAACAGCTAAAGAGGGACTTCATTGGTGGTACAGTGGTTCAGACTCCACACTTCCAATTCTGGGGGCACAGGTTCCATCCTTGGTCCAGGAATTAAGATCCCAAGTGCCCTGTGGCATTCCCCTCGGCCAAGAAAATACATCTAAAAGAAGAACCCATATCTGTAAGGAAAGGCAACAAAACTGATATCCCTGGATCAGTTTCTTTAAAACATTATCAAATGGCTTTTAGTCTCCCAGTAAGTCTCCTTAAACATGCTTTGTGTAGAAACCATCCCCTATAAAAACCCTTTTCATGAAAAACCCTTTCAAAAGCACTTTCCGGTTTGCCAGAATAAAAATAAGACAGAATTATGAAGGTAAGATTTGATACAACAAACCACATTCCCTACAATTTCAGGTCATTAGTTTTTAAAAGTATCTAAATCTAAGAAAAGGGGTACATGTTTAATATCTCATGTTGTCTAAATTTAACCTGCAGAAACCAATAAATGTCTTAAATGTCTATAAACAGGAGATGCTGAACTTCAAGATGAAACCACAGTAATTTATTATAAATAAATAAGTATCCTATAAATAACTTAACATTAATGACACTTGAAAACTTAGTCCTTCTGCATAGCACTTTTGAAGTTCCGATCGAGTCAACATGAGTAAGATAAAGGCAGCAACTCAGGGAGTTTAAATTATTTTGTATTTTCCTATAGTTATTTTTTTATTCTATGGAAACACTCTGTTACACTCTGGTTTTCAGCTTGGTCCTGTGTTTTACTTAAGTTTCTAATCTAGCTTCAAATGACTAGTTGGCAGTCATATGGTGTAATGAGGTTGGTGGATTAGCTGAAATTAAAACCCAGAATCCTCTTTACCACCCTTTTTTTTCAAGCACAGATCAATTATTTATGACCAAGTTCACCAACACTATGTTTTAGTTTAGGAAGCAGTCCATTTGAAGCCAGCTATAAATAAAGTGAATAGAATATGGCCTTAGAACTTTTTGACGCCACGGAGCACTGAGAAGATGGGAGAAAAGTGGCAGTGGAAGAAAGCCAGAGGCAAGAAAAATAAGAGAACAAAAGAATCCAACATTCACTGAGCTGCTTCTACATCAGGCCATCCACCTACCGTATTTCACTTATTCTCAGTCAACTGGACATTATTTCATTTAATTCTCACAACCCCATCAAGCAGATATATCTCCACCTATTTCAAGATTAAGAAACTGTAGCTCAAAAGGCTAAATCTCTTCCTGAGAGTCATGAAATAAGTAGAAAAACCAGAATTTGACCTGGGGTTTGTCTGATTCCACAGCCTGAGTACTTTTTCCTATAGCAGATGAAATCATTTCTAATATTTTAAAATCTGAGTTTTGGAATTTCCAAAAAAATAACAAGGGACTAAATAGTATTTTCAATGTATAGCAGAAAACCATCCTATAACCATTATTCCAATTGCTTATAAGAACCTAAGTGGGAGGGTGTCATCATTTGCCTAAGATGTGTATGAAATCATATATAAAGAGCAACAGACAACCTCACATGGAGATTGGAAAGAGTCATGAAGCCAAAAGCAATCCAAAGACAGAGAATGCAAGTGTGCCATCACCTCTTACCTGCTGCACTTCACTTTCTCCATTCGAAATTTTCTCAGTGTAAACAAAGGAGTTGAATATCCGCTGCAAGGAACAGAAAATGAACACACATTAGATTTTCTAAATAAGGCAAACCATTTTCTATATGAATGTGTGTGTGTGAATAATCTGTTTACAGCACAAAGAGAATCAAGCAGAAAAAATTTAATTAAAATAGTTACTTTACACAGAGAAATCCAAATATCAGCCAGAGTCAATCACACTGATGGAAGCAATACCCAGGCACTTCTGTAGTGAAATAAACCAGATGTTACGCTATATTTTTCATTTTCAAAAATACATTTAATTATAGATTTCCGGAGCCCATGCCATTTTATCCGACTGGTATAATCTGACAAAGCTGTGTTTCTCATTTAAGCCCTGCAACTCCCTGAATGCAGTAATTGTTTACAGACACTACAATCTAATGTAATAAAGCTCTTTAAAAAGGATTTTTTCCATATTCTCTCATGTCCCTGTCCAACTGGTACCTACCCAATATTATCTACCACCTTCATTACCCAAGCACCCCTTTGAAAAAGTAGTATAACAGGGCTTGCCAAATACATGTGGCCTTAAGAGAGGATCCAATCCTTACATGCCAGGAAATACGACAACCACGCCAAGACATCAGTCCAAGCTGTGGCACACAAGCACACACATTCTTCCCCTGGTCTCTGCCTCGCTGATACCCACTCCTGCAGCCACTGCTGGCATTTACATCTTGCAGACTTACGACTCTACCGAACCCCACGTTTACTGACCAATCACAAGTGACTGAACTATAACCAACTGAAAAAGGAAAAAAAAAATAGAGAACCCAAGAGATGTATCCGTTAGGGGCTGGGGGGAATAAAAAAGTACAGCAGCCTCATCATTTACCCTAAAACTTTAAAGATACCTCTGGAACTCTCCAGATGAGCAAGCAGTCAGATCTGGAGATGTCAGCCAGAATTTCCCTTTTGCCTTTGTATCCCACTGCCGAGGGTTTGTCAGCGTCTGGGACAGCTTCCCAGACGGCCTCACACACCTGCGTGGTTGTGGTGAGGAAGACAAGCACCAAGGTCATCAAGTGCTGTGCAAATGAAGGAAGATCAAGGTGCTGGGGCTTGGGGAGGAGTGGAATAGGGGGTTGCTGCTGGGGGAAGGGAAGCAGTTTGGAAGGCCTGAGACGGAATGGGATGGAATTACAGTCTGGAAAATTCTAATTATGAATATCATAATTTTCAGTGAGCCATTCATTCATTCATATTTATTGTCTTTTTTCCCTAAAAACGACTCTGCTGATAGGAAAGCAGGTTACGTCTATTTAGGACTCATAAAACACCTCTGTGACAAGCACCATTCAGTTCAGTTCAGTTGCTCAGTTGTGTCCAACTCTTTGCTCCTTATTTAACTGAGGAAATGGACACATTTTAAAGAGTGCCTAATGCAATGTACATTGTACCTTATGTGCATATCTTATGTAATAATTCCTGCAGCCCCAAAGATAAAAAAACTAAGACGCTGGGAAATTACATAACTTTCCCAAAGTCACTCTTCATGGCTGGAATTTGAACCCAGCTCCACCCCCCCCCCCAAAATGGTGCTACTCACCCTACTGTCTCATGAGCAGTTGTTACATAGTATCTTAACACATAGGAAAGGAACTCCTATTAGGAGCTAACACCCAAACATAATGCCGATCAACAATCCCTTATGCACAGTTCCAAAATTCAAAAGTCCCTGAAAATCAAAAGGTGCGCGTAACACATTTGCTAACAAAATATGACATGATCTGAACTTATTGGCAGTAAATCCTAACTTGTATTTATAGTCTTTATTAAACCACTTAGTGTGGGGATTTATTCTTTATGATGCAGATGTATTAATGCATCTGATTATAGGGTTCTGCTTTAGATCTCACTCAGGGTGTTTGACATCATGGTACATCAGGATCCTGAATTCTAAAACAGATCTGGTTTCGGAGAAGGGATTATGAATCTGAAGACCTCCAGCCCCAGTTTTCTGGAGAATGCCTTAGTTAGCTAGACAACAACGCTTTTAGAGACTGAGTCAATGTTATTGTCACCTAACTCTCAGACCATATACAGTTTTTGTGTAATTTGATTTTTACAACCTGCTTGGTACCAAGAGTGCACTTTTATTAAAGTGAATAACATAACATGAATTAACACAATTCATGTAGTGTCTCTAGATCTGAAAGAGTGTGGTCAATTTCTTATTTCATTTCTGGCAGTGAAATTTCAGGGGATACATTATCTGTCCTGTCCTGGAAGATGTTCCTACAAGAGGAACTGCTGGAGCAACCCGTGTCCTGGGAAGCAAATCAGATCCACTTTGCTCAAGCCAACATCCACCAATGGCCATACCTAGTAAGGAACCCAGATCCTTCCCTCTTCTTTGTTGTTAAAAGAAAAGCGAGTTCCTCAGTAGTAATAAGGAATATAAGCCTGGAAGTGTTTGCCAGGCTGTGTTCAGTCCCTGTTTTACACATTCATTATCCTAATAATTATTAATAATGACAGCCAATACTTTACATAGAGCTTTATATGGCTTGTAAGCATTTCTATATTCTTGACACCTAATAAATATGGTGGGTAAAAGAAAATTTTCAGAGAAAGAAGTTATAGACATGAGCAGCAGTGCCCCTGCAAACTACTTACTTTACACAACCCTCTCACCATCCCAAGAAGTGAAAGGAAAGGTGGCCTGCTAGAATACTAGCTTGGAGATGTCACCAAGCAAACACTTTTTTGCCCCTATCCTTTCCCCACGGGGGTGTGGGGTGTTAGTGAAAAGTCAGAAGAAACGAGATAGTAAACACAATGTGTGGTGCAAGGTTAAAAGTAGTAAGCACAGGATTTCAAGATATAGAGTGAATTTCCATTATGCTCTAGATTAATGGACAGTAATAATCTTTCCTAAAATGCAAGGCCTGCAAAGTCCAGCTCTCAAAGGCTTATTAGGCTTAGTACTTTCATAATTTACAATTTCACATAAATGATCTCATTTCATCTCCACAATAACCCTATGTGGTGGGCAGCGATCTGAAACCAATTTTACAAATTAAAAACTAAAGCTCAAAACTTCAATGTATCACAGGTTAAAAAAAAAAATTTCAAGTACTGAAGTCTAAACCTAGGTTAAATTAAAAACATGCATTTTTTCTAGCACAGCTAATAAATTTATTCACATTATCTTTTTCTTAAGGATAATCTGCATGCAGGAAAAAATGAGGATTTGTTTTTTTTCCTATCCATTTCATTTTAAGCAAGATATAATGTGCTGGTGTAACATTTTATATATATGTAACACTTTATATATGTGTAACATTTTATATATAAAACCAGTGTCAGGAGTAATTAAATATGGGTTCAATCCCTGGGTTGGGAAGATCCCCTGGAGAAGGAAATGGCAAACTCTTTCAGTACTCTTGCCTGGAAAATCCCATGGACAGAAGATCCTTGCAGGCTATAGTTCAGAAAAAGTCAGACACAAGTGAGCACATACACACAGGAGTCCCAAAGACTTTATCTTTTATTACTTTCTGTCGCTACCGAAAATTGTGAAAGGAATAGAATACAGAGTTTTGTGTGGATTTTATTTCTAATTTGAGAGCTAGGAATTCCAAACAGTATACCTAGCTGACATTTGGTGACTGCAAGAATTTCTTGGTTGTTAGAGAATTTGAAAAGCGAAAGTGGAAAAAAGTTTTCTTAAAGCATGACATGAAGAAGCAATCCCAAAAGGTCAGACTGTTCATCCTCTCTGAGGATTTACTCTCAGTAACAGAGGTAGGGTACACATGGGTGGAGTGGGCATTCCACATTCTATTTCCAAGTTGTCACTTTCCCTTATTCCAGTTCCCTGGAGGACCAAGGGAATTCCAGACATTTGAACTCTTAATTCGAACACAAGCTGGAGGGGGTTTGAAGTCAATCTCCTCAATGCACAAATCCCTGGAAGTAAAAGGCTTGTTCTTGCCCACTATTCTTTCTCATTCTTGCCAAATACTAGAAATAAAAATACACTTTGTTGTATAATGAACAGATCATTAAAATGGGTGAGGAGTATTTTTTTTTTAAACAAGTTATTTTAAGGATAATAGTTCACCAACCCCTTTTTGTCAGTCATATTTATTTCCATAATTAAAAGAGCAACAAGAAGATGCAGCTCAGGGCAACTGAATACCCTGATCTAAAGACAAAACTGACCTTTCTCTCATTAAAACACATAGCCTGGAAAACTGACAATATCTTCTAAATTATTTGCACATCCTATGTCCTAGCAGTTCCTATCCTGGTATATACCTAGCAGAAATGTGTACATGTTTATCAAAAGAAAAACTTAAGAATGTTCATAACAGCACTACTCATAAGAGCCCCAACCTGGAAATTATACGAATGCCAATCAGCAACAGAATAGACAAATTGTGTGAATTCACAGGGTGGAGTATTTGGGTGAGATGAAATGAAGGCACAATTGCAACATGCATCAACATGATGACTCTCACAAGTAACACTGAGCGAAAGAAGCTAGACACCAGGACACAAAGAATGAAATCCCGTTTCTATCAAGTTCAAAACCAGGCAAAGCCAATCTAGCTGATTAGAAGCCAGGATAGTGGTTGCCTTCAACTGATTAGGATGTGAAGGCTGCTTCTGGGATGCTCAAGTGTTCTGTCTTTTGATCGAGATGCTGGTTACAAGGATGTGTGTGCTTTTGTGAGGGCTCATCCAGCTATATATGTGTGACTGTACACTGTGTTGTGTATATGCTATACTGCAATAAGTCTACTTTATATGCACACTCTAGGCAGTCTCTTTAAAATGCACCCTAGACAAACTTTTTTTTGTATATTTAAAAAAATTATTTCTACATTTCTAAAAAGCACAATAATCTATTACCTGGGCTATACTCAAAAAAGAATCTACATCTCACTCTGCAATCCAGATGAAACTGGACGGTACCAATACTGAGGAGTTACTTAGCAATGCAAAGATAAGGTCTCCTGAGCCTTCCCTGAGGCTACATATTAATTACTCTCTCACACCCTAGGTATACAACATGACTTAGTTGTTCAGCTTCTCATTCAATGGTACTGTACTAACTTGAATTTTCAGCAAGAAAATAAAAAAGGTGTCTTTATTAGAATCTCATCCAACTTGGATGATCTAAACTTACATAATGCAAGTTAATCACATTGCCTCTGTATATATTGTTCTTTTATTTCCTAAGAACTGCATTCCTCCTCCTCCCCCCAAGAGGAAATTAAAGAGCACTTGAATACAGTTTCCCCAGACCTCTCTTGCAAGGGAAGAAAAAAACAAAGACATCCTGGTGTGGGCGGGGGAGGGCGGGGAGGGGGCAGTGGGTGTGTATGGGCAGGGGGGTGGGGTGGTGGTGGCTACTTTCCCACTTTAGTCCTTGCCTGTCCCCAAGTCCTCACTCCATTGACCCATCCTCCCTACCCACTATCTTTCCCTCCCAAATCTCTCCATTTAATTGAGTCTGCTTAACAGAGGGTAAGAGAATTCTACTTAACTGGAATAGCAACAATTACAAGAGTGTTCAATAAGATGGTCAGTCCAGACAGTTGGCCCCACCTTCACCCTGCCAACAGCTCTGCCAAATTTTAACTAGATGTTTAAATGAATGGTAGGGCACAAAACCACAGCAGAGAAATAAATACCTCTGCAAATCTAATGAGATTCTGTTGGTCTCCTTCCCTGATCTTTGCTAAGAAAATGCAGGACTGAATTTTAATTCAAAAGTGTATTCTCTTGATGTTTACAGCTCTCTGTCTCAAGCCAGTTTGGCTGACAAATTCACTAACAGCTTCATTCCTCTCTGGATCTCTTCCTACCATTCTAGGAATTGAGGCCAAAGGGGAAGAAAATATAGGTCACCACTGTTATCTTGAGATGTTAACCAACATTAACCCTTAAAAGAGAAAGTGCTGTCATTAATACAAACTCCAACAACCACTGGACAGGGAATTAATGACAACTTAAATTTTTAAGTGTTTCAGGGAAGAAAACATATGCATAACTTTATTCTCCCCTAAAGCATACTCCATGAATAAACTTCTACTAGGTTATAAAGGATTTCTTCTGCCCAGAATAGGAATCATCTGATTTTTACCAAACTATTTAACCTCACTCTGAAAAACATATAGAAAATCCAGAAAAACGACATTTTATAAGGTCACTCTCATTCTCATTCTGAGATCACAAATCTGGTGCCAGAAATCTCCATCACTGAAAAAAATCTCTAAACTTGTTCATTCTGGATACAGGTAACTCCAGAAAAGAGTTTATTAAGAGTGTTAAAAAGGTTACCACTAAAAATAATAACCTAAGTGACTAACAACAGGGGAACCAATTAATTACTCTTCATCCAATCAAAAATATATTGCACAGCTAATAAAAATGTTTACAATTACTTTTCTTATTGTTCATATTTTAAAATCAGCATTTAAATATACACATACTGTTCTAATTATATGTGTGGGGGTCACATTATACGTAAGTGTTATCATATACATTAACAAGGGCACAGAATGGATTCAGGGGCTTTGCAACACATTTCACTTAATACAACAACTCTTCATAGTAGTTACTACGTCATCATTTTACAGGGGAGAAAACAGGTTCTGAGAAGTTTAGTTTGCCCAAATGTAGAACACTGTAAGTAAGTGGCCAAGTCTGGGTGCAAAATTTGCCTTACTCCTAAGTTTATGTATCATCCTCTATATAATCATCATCTTAATAAAGAAAACTTAGGTAAAATCTAGAAAATGACTCTAATAGTAACAGGGCTTGCCTGCGAATAATGAATCCAGAACATATATATATTCCCTCCTCCCCATCCCCCTAATCTCAAAATGGAGCATGAATTTCCTTTATGATGGATAAAGACATTTTTCAAAGAGTTGACACACTAGGAAAAAAAAGGACATACATTCGGAGTTACAACTAAACTCTACAAAGAATCATTTGTACAAGATCACCACCTTGAGAGCTTACAGAGGAAAAAATAAGTCCAGGGTCTCATGCTTCATCCTTACTATAAAAAACTGATCTTGAATACCATGGTGATTTGTAAGAAACAGGGCTATTGCAGATCATGACAAAAGGAAATGCTTAGGTACTGAAAATCATAGTAGAGGAAGACGCCTAGATTGGGAATTTAAAACAAAACTAATCAGTATACAATAGATGACCCTGTGCAAATGGTACCCTGTACACACATGTCCTGCCCAACAGACTTCCTTATTTTGTTTTACAGTTGCTATATATAAAACATGATAATAGCTAATGCTACTATCTGTCCAGCATTAGGAACGTCGTGTATGTTAACCTGATTCATGTGAAGATAAATTTATATAGACTACACTAAAAACATTATGAATATATTTCACATACCATTATGATAGTTATTCAAACAATCTTGATAGTTATTCTATTATTCTTCTATTCCATTTATGTTAACCTCTTAACAATATTCTGTTAATGACGGTTAATTCTATGATGGTTAGAGGTATAAGGGAGCAAAAATACCTGTACAAATATTTACCAACTCAAATCTCACCTCATTCTTAACAACTTCCCAAAGATAATTTCTCCCTTCTCTGAATCTCTGCAATAAAGACAGTCTATGCTACAATTAAAACAATACATACACTGTAGAAAATTTGAAAATATGTAAAGGAAGAAGAGGAGAAAAATAATCTATTGTCTGACCATCCAGTAAAAACCAACTACTGTTTACAGTTTATTTCATTCCACTCTTTTGGACTTCTAGGTTCTGACTTTGTTGTAAATTCTTTGATAACTGGTCCATGCCATGAGTCCTTACCACAGTGAACTGTACATAGTAAGCAAAATAAGCATGTGTGCACCCATTAATTTAAGTATTAAGTCATCAGACCGTTAGTTTGGCCTGTCAATCAGCTGGCGAAAAAGGGAAGAAAGTGTCCTTTCTCTTTAAGATAAAAAACTTACCCTTCTCTCAACAAGCTATTAATAGAGCCTTCCCCCATTACCTCTGTTTTTCCTTCCCTGTCCTCTTCAGGCTCTAAGTACATACACACATAGCCCCTTGGCTACTTAAAGCTTGCAAAAGAACTCAAATTATGAATTCCTTAATCTGAAGGCAGTTAACACCCTTCATACCAACAGAAGCTCTGAATAGCAAGGAAGCTTGGCACGGAGTCACAAATCGGTGACAACTGTCACCTTTACAAAGGGCTGCTAGTTTTGGAACACATGTATACCTGTGGCGGATTCATTTCGATATTTGGCAAAACTAATACAATTATGTAAAGTTTAAAAATAAAATAAAATTAAAAAAAAAGAAAAAGAAATTACAGGGGAAAAGCAATAGGCTGCAGTCTGATTTAGCCGGGGAAATCTAAAGCAATAATCTCAGCAAGCAAAGTTTCTAGCCTTGATCACTTGATTTCCTGTTGTAGCATTGAAACCAGGAGAGTCAGTGGGTAAATACGAACCCAGAGAACAAAGACGGGCAAAACAAGACGGAAACACTTTCCTAAATGCAATAAAGCTTCTGAAGGGTTATTGAATTTTTGTTGTTGTTGTTGTTGTGGCTTTCAAAGGGAGTAAGAGGGAAAAAAGCAAGCAAATCAGTTCCACATGTTGGAAAGATTCAGCCTTTAGCCAGTGTAACTTGACTATAAGTAATATTCATGACAATGCACGTGGAACCTCTCAGAAACTGACTCGCTTTGCAGGTGGTGCCAGATTTCCACTCCCCTACTTCCACTCTCCTAACTCTTCCTCACTCCCTACACCTTTGATCTCCATTAAGGCTTTTTAAATTTCACCTTGAAGGGGAAAAAAGAATGGTGGGGTATTTAAATAGCTATGCATTTATTCTTAGAGGAGGGCACTTTAAAATAGTCTTTGGTACTCAGTGTTCTATCTGTGCACAAGCCTGCACAAATGCTCAGGTCCTTAGGAATCCATCCATTAAGGACAAAGGGAACTGGAAACCCTGAAACCCTTTCTAGACTTAAATGACTATGCTTAGTTAATAACTCAGTGAATCAATCATGTCCTTTCTGACAGAGTCAGAAACTATGTAAAATATAGCTCTAGACTGAGCTCTCTAGTTGGAGGAAGAAATTAAAAATTAAAAGTAAGAAGGAATAGTGAACAGTGCAATGCAGTCTCCGTATGAACTCAGCATGCCTGGCACAGACCCAAGGTGCTGTCAGAGTTCATGGAGGGTTGGGGAGGTGGGGGAGATGGGAGGCAGGACTCTGAAGAGATGGGACGTGGGCTTGAAATTGAGGTCAGATTTAAATAGGAAAAAAGAAAAAAGAGCTTAGGCGAGAACATTTCAGAGCATTCACAGAGAGGGTCTTACTAAGTACTTTGGGCCAGGCACTGTTCTGGATATTAAGGATACAAAAATGAATGTAACAAACTCCTTGCCCACATGGACCCTATGTTCTACATCCTTTGGCTTTAAGAAAATCCTTAAAATGGACTTACTCAGCACAGGTCTGTATGTTTGGAAAATGGGGGTTCAAAGATAAGAAGATTGCTTCTATTGTAGAAAAGCTTACAATCTAGAGACCCTGCAAGTCTGTAGTTATGACACAAAGTCAGTTGCATAAGGGGAGCTTTTGGAAATAAAACTGAACTCAATGGAAGAGTAATGATGGGGCTAGACTCTGGAGGTCTTTCAAGCCAGGAAGAGGAGTTGGATTTTACACATATGCTAGGCACTGAGTAAATATTTTTTGAATGAGTAAATGAATAAATGTCTCTTTGCCAATAAATAAAGAACCATTAGAAAGGATTTGTAGTTGGGGAGTGACATGATGAAATAGGTGCTTTAAGAATGTTTATATTCCACATGCTCAGAAGCATGCATCCACTTCCCTCCACTGTTGCTAAACCTTCTCACAACGAAAACTGTCGAGTCCATTTAGAAGCCGGTTACTATCCCAAGGGTCTGTGACAACTTTAGGAGCCAAATGAACTGGATTGCCTTTGATCCTTCAAATGACACTTGAAGGACCTTAAATAAATTTTCCCATGAGTCTTATCTCCTTTGTAAAATTATAAAATCCTCCAAGGGACTGTTTTCTTTAATTTTACAACCCCTACAACACTTCCATAGATATTATGGAATAAGATGGAGAAATAGTTGTTCAAAAAAATGATTTAAAAATAACTTAATGAAAAGCAACTGTTCGAGTTTAAAGCATAGCTGCAATGTTGCATTCTGAGCTGAAGACTAGTTTTCGACATTTCAAAATATGCTTGCTACTGTGAGGCTGTTTGTATGGTTTTCAAATGGAATGTTCATTTATGCCATATCCAAATAGAATTTTTCTGGTACATCCTTTTATGTAAAGAGGTGCTTTTTTTTAGTATAATCATTAAGCACAGAAACTATAAATCTAAATTTGTCACAAATGCTAATAACTAACAATGTCAAATTGCAACTCCATATAAACCAGCTCTGTATAAACCATCTCTATGCCTGATGAAGGCTTTAAGCCTCCCTATATCTACTTTCCCTAACCTATAAAGGGAAAAATTGAGTTAGATTATATAAAACTTGGTGATCCTAAAATTTCTACTCTATTGTTGTACTAGAATCTTATTAAACTATCAATGGCTAGACTTTTGAGCAGCTTCTAAGGCTGGGTCTTTCTGCTATATGAAATAGATGTGTCGAGAAAATTATATTTGTTGGTAAAATCTGACTTAAATTATTAGGAAAAATGTTATAAACATATCTCTAAAACTTGTTGCAGCAGGAGAGGCAAAATATTAGAGGAACAGATATTTTAACAAGAAAATTTAAGTAGAGAAAGCCAATCTTGAGAGTGATGAGTTTAAATGTGGACATTAAGACATGAAGCCGAGCAGTCAGCCTTTCTGGAATAAATGTGATGCTAATATGATTACACGAATGTCTCCCAGGTCCTCCTCACTGTATCATCTTTCAGGCTCTCACAGCCAGGGTGCCTGTCACGCATATTGAATACCATGGTAACAAGCCTGCCTGCAATGGCTCCAGCATGCCATGATTCTCAGCAATAATCATTAACTCACATCTCAATGAATATGGTTCCCTGGGCTCAGATTCACAGTATAATTATAATGAATAAATAAATGCTGGCTCAAATGTTTTTTCGAGATTTTAGGGTTTAAAAAAATAGGAATGTAAAAGAAAAGTTAAAAAAAACACACGCACACAAAATCCTGTTACCAGCTGAGTGGCTATGGAGAGGTTAGATGTACAGCATTTCCTAATTTGTAAAAGAGAAGTGACAATAATAGCGAATTCATAGGGCTTTTGTGAGGTTCAGTGCTTACGTAGCACTTATTCCTGACATACAATAAGCGCTCAGTAAATAGTAGCTTTTAAAAATCCTTCAAAAAGAACAGCCATTCCCAGGAATAAAAAGTCATTTGAGATTTCCTGTGTCCTCCTCCCAACTTCAGGAACTCTTCCAAATCAGCACTCTGAAGCCTTCCACAGTGACAAGACTTATTAAAAACTCCATATTTTCAGGAAATGGCTTTCCCATTAGCTCCCAGTGCCTTGACAAGCTTGGCTCCCAGGCTCAACAAACTGCCTTCTTCAAGTTTCTTGAGCAACCCACGGGCAAGTTGTGTCCTTGAGAAAGCGACTTTCCTTTTGGTTACTGATGTTAAAGAATTGGCCAGAAAAGTTCATTTGGGTTTGAAAAAATGAAAGGAACGGAATTCCATCATATGGAAAAATCCGAATGAAGTTTTTGACCAACCCAGTACTTGCTGGGGAACACCTGCAGAAGGACTCTCTGTATGTCTAGTTTATTCGAGTCCGGCTCTGTAAACACATGGCCAAGGAGGCCACAGGAGTAAACTGAAGTTGGCAAATATATCCCAGAGGTGCTGGTCCCTCCCAGCCTAGTACTGCTTAACAAACAGGGTTCTGCCTGGTACTACAGGAGTGAAGTAGTCCTAAAACACCCACCTGCAGATAGTAAGCAAAGAGCTTCTACAGGAGAGGGAGAAAGGCATTATCAGCTATGCCTCCAACAGAACCCAGAGGCTTATCTGGGTTGAGCCTTCTCAGGACCCACCCAAAAAGAGGTGAGAAAATTAAACCTCCTTTAGAGCCTTCACTGAATTATTTACTTTCACATTGTGCTGCAAGTATTTGTTTAGAAACATGAGTAGTGAAGGTAAGAACAACTTCTGCTTGCCGAGATAGCAGTGTGAGGACTAAGGTCCAGGCTTTGGAATCATTCAGACCTCAGCCATCTCAGCCGGGTGACCAACACAAATTGTTTAAACCTTCTAAGACTAAGTTTCCTCATGGGAATTTAAGCGACATACCTCCAGCTTCCTAGAGAAGAGAATGATCTTCACTATCTACCAGGTTTGAAAGTTAGAACTAAATGGAATGACAGCTGGGACAGTGTCTGACATATTTTTTGCCCAATTAAGTATAGCCGGTATTAAAATTGCCATTATTTTCTCTGAATATCCAGCATCTAGTATAATCACCATAAATAGCTAATAATGCTTAATGAATCAATAAAAGATTTGGAACAACTCCCTTAGTTGACAGAAGAAGAAAGCAAGTCTTACAGAGGTATGAGTCACCCCCAGGGACAGGACCAAACACTGGTTTCTCCTGGCTTTCAGTAATGCTGACTTTTAAAAAAGTATTTATTTATTTGGCTGCATTGTATCTTAGTTGCAGCACGCGGGATCTTCATTTCAGCATGTGGGATCTTTAGTGATCCGTGTTGTGGTCCAGGCTTAGTTGCCCTTTGGCATGTGGGAGCTTAGTTCCCCAACCAGGGATGGAACCTGCATCCCCTCCACTAGAAGGCAGGTTATTAACCACGGACCACTAGTGAAGGCCCCACTCATGCTGATTTCTAATGTAACTCTTAAAATCAGACTATGCTGCATAAGGAACTAAAACTAAAACATTTTTAAAAATTTATTTTATTGAAGTGTAGGTGATTTACAGTGTTAATTTCTGCTGTATAGTGAAGTGACTCAGTTATACATATACATGCATTCTTTTACATTCTTTTCCATTATGATTTATCATAGGATACTGAATATAGTTCCCTGTGCTATATAGTAGGACCTTGTTATTTATCTCTAAAACCTGTTTGTTTACCCTACAAAGCCAGCACGGGAAAGGAAAATACATTACCTAAAACTACTGAACTAGGATAAAACCAGAACCTCAAATTATCCTCCCCACCAAAAAATATTTTTAAAATAATCTATGTATTTTAATTGGAGGATGATTTCTTTACAATATTGTGGTGGCTTTTGCCATACATTGACATGACTCACCCACGGGTGCACGTGTCCCCAAACAAATGTTTAATCTGTCTTAAGTGCCTGAAAGGGGGTCATGGTATAGTGGAAACATCATGGGTTCTGGAAGCAAGGAAGTCGGACCATGGTCCTCAGCTCCATTACTTTACTGTGGGGATTGGAGGTAGGTTGCTTAAATGTCCAGAGCCTCCATTTTCCTGCCTCTAAAAACGGGTGTAATAATATCTACCCTTGGGCAGTGACTGCTAATGAGAATAAAGTTTCTTTGGGGGATGATGAAATGTTTTAAAAATAGATTATGGTGATAATTGTACAACTCTGGAAATATACTAAAAGCTATTGACTTACACGCTTTCCATGGGTAACATTACGTAAAGTGTTAGTTGCTTAGTCATGTCCGACTCTTTGTGACCCCATGGACTGTAGCCCACCAGTCTCCTCTGTCCATGGGATATCCCAGGCGAGAATACTAGAGTAGGTTTCCATTTCCTTAGCCAGGGGATCTTCCTGACCCTGGGATCAAACTGGGGTCTCCTGTATTGCTGGCAGATTCTTAACCATCTGAGCCACCAGGGAAAGCCATGTAATGTAAACTGCACTTTAATGCCTAGTTAAGGTCATAGCTGTGAGGACTTAAGTTATTATCTATGTGAGGAATGTGAAGGAAAGCACAGAGTTGGTGCTTTCAACTATGAAAATTGGATTTTCATCACTAAGGTCATGGTTATTATTCATTAGAGATACAAGATAAATCCTATTTGCCTGTAAACAAATGCAGATTCCCGGGCCCCCACCTTTATAAATAATGGACCCATGAGCCCTGGGGAGGCCAGTATGTGCAAGAATCATCCAGGTAGTCCTGATGATGCCCACTAATCACTGTTTGATACATTCTACACTAATGACACTTTCAAATCAAAACGCTTCTATGAGTCTCCTGGAAATATCAGTAATATTGACTTTCTGTATAAATTCCCTATAAATTTCTGTATAAAATTCCCTATTGAATTTCTGAATAAATCCACATTTCCACAGACTATAAAGTACAGTCTGGTTTAAAAAAAATTCCTTAAAAAATAAAAAAGAGGGAAGGAGAAGGAAATAGAAATTCCCATTACCACTGACCACTTAGAGGAAAAGAAAGGGGCATATTCCAAATCTTCAGGCACCGATAGCTGCTCTCCACTTGCAGGCACCAAATTCAGAACTAGAGATAGACTAAGCTTTGTGTGGAGCGTCCTGGGAAGGCAAGAGGAAGAAAAGAAGGAAGAAACACTTGGTTTGCAATATTATTGCCTTATGCTGCTGCTAAGCTGCTAAGTCACTTCAGTCGTGTCCAACTCTGTGCGACCCCATAGACGGCAGCCCACCAGGCTCCCCCGTCCCTGGGATTCTCCAGGCAAGAACACTGGAGTGGGTTGCCATTTCCTTCTCCAATGCATGAAAGTGAAAAGTGAAAGTGAAGTCGCTCAGTTGTGTCCAACTCTTAGTGACCCCATGGACTGCAGCCTACCAGGCTCCTCCGTCCATGGGATTTTCCAGGCAAGAGTACTGGAGTGGGGTGCCATTGCCTTCTCCAAGATATTAAAAAGCAGAGACATTACTTTGCCAACAAAGATCAGCATAGTCAAAACTATGGCTTTTTCCAGTAGTCATGTATGGATGTGACAACCAGACCATAAAGAAGACTGAGTGTCAAAGAACTGATGCTTTGAATTGTGTTGGAGAAGACTCTTGAGAGTCCCTTGGACTGCAAGGAGATCAAACTATTCAATCCTAAGGGAAATCAACCCTGAATGTTCATTGGAAGGACTGATGCTGAAGCTCCAACACTTTGGCCACCTGATGCAAACAGCTGACTCACTGGAAAAGACCCTGATGCTGGGAAACATTGAGGACAGGAAGAGAAGAGGGTAACAGAGGATGAGATGGTTGGAGAGCATCATTGATACAATGGACATGAGTTTGAGAAAACTCCAGGAGATAGTGAAGGACAGGGAAGCCTGGCATGCTGCAGTTCATGGGGTTGCAAAGAGTCGGAAATGACTTAGCGACTGAACAACAACAGCAACTGCCTCACCACCACTCTTGAGGGGAGTGCGTTGTTAGAATCCCTGTTTTACAAAACGAGGAACTAACTAATGACCAGGCAGCATCCTCCAAAGCCACACATTGGATCCACGCAGGGAGGGACGACTTTTCCCACAACTCCAGGCTTCCCTAGAGGCCGTGGTTCTAACCTGGGATCAAGATCTCTTGGTCTCTCAAACTGCTAGAGCTGCTGGTGAGCTTCCTTTGTCCAACCATCTCCAGCTAAATGTTCTGGAAGGGCTCACCTTCCCAATGTAGCCCAGCTCAGTTTTCTGTTACTGAGCACAGGCTATAAGCTAGCATTGCATGATGCGATGCTAAGACAGCCCATTCTTCAAGAGCTGACAGTGCAAAGGAGAAGAAGGAGGTGTAGATTTGTAGAAGCTGTATGTAGTAGCCAGTGTGAGGAGGGCACACCTAATTCGAACACAACAGCAAGTTACCAGGGACCTCATTCTCAGCATTCAACAGGGACTATTAAAGTCTAATGTGCAGAGCAGGAGAGATAGCTGGAAGGTTGGTTGGCTGGTTGGTGTTTTGGCCTGGGATTTATATTCATCAAAAGCCCCCAAATTATACATTTAATCTTTTCTCCTAATGAGAGTTTATACACAGTCACAGAGATTGAGTGACAGAATGAAAAGAAAAAGGTATTGATCATACAACCTTGAACTTGTATCACACTAACAGAACATACCATGCATACACAGTATTCTCTAAATTTATGCTTTAAAAATAAAAACTGAAATTAGCTCAGAAATGGCACAATTACATTGCACAAGAGTGAATTTGTTAAGTAGAAATATTTAAATATAATAGTGCTGGTTACTGTTTGGCATTTCTTCATTTATTAACACACTGCTTCAAAACTGGAGGTGAGTTGGAGAGCTCTCAGGATCTGGAAGGCCCAGCTGCTGTTATTACTCATGGCTGATCCAAGCCATCTGGGTATTTGCATTATTCCTTCTCTACAGAAACCACAGCCCAGTGTCTGCAAGGCCTGATTGTGGAGCTTTGTTTAGAATGCCCCCTCTCACACCCAGGCACATTCATCTCTCATTCACACCCTGCCTCTTAAAACAAACAGAAACAAATTACCTTACTGCTATCTACCTCTTCTACTATTAATACTACCCCCACCATGTTACTCTTCCTTCTCACTGAGACTTTTCATGGAAAGAAGAATAAGCCTCAATTTTATAGATGAGGAAGCGGACAGAGCTAGTTCAAGTGGCAGAGCGAGATATGAACTCAGATGTGTCTGACTCTAAGGCCAAGCCTCTTGGCACTTACACTCTTGACTTACAGGTCCAAACTCTCCAACGGTTTTCCAACCAATTGAGAGGAAAAGCCCAAGTCTTCACCTTGGTTCAAAAGCCCTAACTACATCCCATGCACCCTTTTAACGTCTCTCCTGCCCTCTCCCCACTGCTTCAGACACACTGGCATGCAGCTTGCTACTTAGACCTGCAGAGCAATTTCCAACCACGGGGGCCTGTGCATTTTCTGCTTCCTCTTTCTGAAACACAGTATCTTTGGATGGACTTGCTCCCTCCTGCCACTAGGGTTCTGCTCAAATGCTATTTTATACGAAACAGTGACCCCAGTAGCTTTTGTCACATCTCATATTCCTGTTAGTATATACGTTACAAGCACAGGGACTCTGTTTTTCCCTGTCCCCAGTGATGAATTCACTCAGTTAATGAATTCATGAGAGGGACAAAAATTGTAAACATACTATGACAGAAACATATCCCACTTGGAATTCATAACACATGAAATTATTCAAAGGGGGTCACTTTTCTCACCTAAAATGTATTTTGCCACTAATTTTCTCAATAAATTCCATATAGTTGTTGTTTAGTTGCTAAGTCATGTGTGACTCTTTGCAACCTCATAGACTGTAGGCCGCCAAGCTCCTCTGTCTGTGGAATTTCCCAGGCAAGAGTAATGGAATGGGTTGCCATTTTCTTCTCCAGGGGATCCTCCCAACCCAGGGATCAAACCTGCGTCTCCTGTTTGGCAAGAGGATTCTTTACCACTGAGCCACCTGAGAAGCCCCAAATTCCACAGTAAGGCTCCCTTAATTTTTCATCTCCATGGAAAGTCTTTCCTGATCTCTATGCAGTAGGACATCCCACTATTCTAACACTTAACAGAATGCACTGCAATTATTTGTTAACATCGCTACTCTCTACCCTGATACCTTGTGAGCTTCTAGAAGACAAGAACTGATTCTCATTCATCTTTGAATTCCCAGCACATAGAAGGCATGCTGTTGTTGACTATCTGGTATAATGCTATTTCTACTATGCCCCCACAGAAGCTGTCAGTATTTAGGCAGCATTATGAGTCTGGCATTAAGCAAAATTGTAATGGGGAAGATTCTCTCATCATAGCAGTATCACCATCACCAACCCAAGCCCATCAGTGTATAAGGATGCTCAGCCTGTGCCAGTATAGCAGACACTTTTCTATGTTTGAAAAACAAAGAGAAACCTGGTAATAAGCAAATTAACCAGCTGAGAATCATTCCAAACACATCCCTACAGAGTAGAGTGCTGTCCGAGTTCATGTTCTTGTCGACTTTGTTTACCTCCCCAAAATAAGTTCTCTAAGGCAGTCTTCTTTGTAATTGTTCTGGTTCTCTCCATCTCTCTCATGCCCACACACTCCTGCCTAAGTGCATTGTAATAGCCTGCATACACATTCTCCTCCACCTTAAGTCACTAAGGAAAAGCAAAGGGACAGGAGAAGGCAGAGGTATGTGCTAGACATCAAGGCATTTGCTAGGATTCAGTTCCTGACACATTACATGTTTGCCTGGACTCCTCCCTTCTCTGTCTCCAATCCTAATAAATAACAGAGGACCCACACACAAAATGCAGGCAGATGAACACTTCCCTTATGACAGAACTTCATTAGACTGGAACTTCATTCCAGTGCACTGGAATCCCTATTGCTGCTGCTGCTGCTGCTAAGTCGCTTCAGTCGTGTCCGACTCTGTGTGACCCCATAGACGGCAGCCCACCAGGCTCCCCTGTCCCTGGGATTCTCCAGGCAAGAACACTGGTGTGGGTTGTCATTTCCTTCTCCAATGCATGAAAGTGAAAAGTGAAAATGAAGTCGCTCAGTCGTGTCCAACTCTTAGCGACCCCATGGACTACAGCCTACCAGGCTCCTCCGTCCATGGGATTTTCCAGGCAAGAGTACTGGTGTGGGGTGCCACTGCCTTCTCCGGGAATCCCTGTAACTGTCTGTAATCCTGTAATTGTCTGATATTCAGACCTCTGCTGTGTTTCCTTTCAAAAGGGTCTGGGGCAGGCACCAAATAAGGGTGCTTTTCATTTTTTCCACAAAACATTAATTTCAAGTTTAAGGAATGAAGCCGAAGGAGAAACATTCCATGCAATGACCAGACTTGCTCTGCATTATAAAACTAGCTGAATGTGATACACAATTAGTTGTCAACAAGGTTTCCTAAAAATTTTTAAGAATGAGAAAAAGGGAAGAAGTATTTGTTTTACTTAATTCTTCTTTCCTAAAAAAAAAGATGGAATGAGCTTTATTCATTACAATTAATTGTTCAAGAAAAGAGTTGACCCATTAATAATGGTGGGGAAAAAAATGTGCATTGCTCTTTACATTGACTAGGTAAATAAGGCTAAAGGGCTATCTTACTTTAGATCTTACCTATTTTTAAACTTGATCTTCTCTAATTAATTTTCCCCCCAGATGTATAGAGATTTCTAAGATCTTGCCAATGACTTTGATTTTCATGGCAAATGTCATTTCTTAAAGCTAAGTTTTCACCTATCATTTAAAAGTTGCTGGCCTTAAATCTCTAGGGAGGAATGTTGCGCTTCATTGTGGAGGTAACATTAGGAAAAGTCAAATGGCCCCAGGGAATGCTAAATTTTTCCACACCAGGAATCAGCACTGAAGCACCCAGTGTTCTTCCAATTAAACTGCAGGGCAAAATGCTGAAGACAATTTTAAGTTTGCAACAAAGAGTTCTGTACTATCAGATCCGGCCAGGCACTGGGTCACTTCAGGAGACACCAAAAGATCCTAACCATAGAATTGTACCAATGTTAGTTTGAAATGCATCTTTCTTCCTTTTTGTTCTATTCTAGCCAGTCAATCCTCATCAATCATAAACAATAACAAAGATGAGAAGCAGATGTGGGCAAAATCATCGAGAATGTAAAAGTAAGCCTGTCAAAGTTTGGAAGTAATGAGGAGACTTTGAAGTAATGTTACAGGGCAGGGGAATGAATGGATCAGATTTGGACCTGAAGCAGAATAATTTGGCAGTAATAGTATGACCTATTATTAGCAAATTAGATCATAACATACTGTTGAACATGCACATTTGGGTCAAAGGCTGTTGTAGATTCAAATCTCAGCTCTGCCAATTATTAGCTGAGTAGCCCAGGGCACTTTAACTAACCCCAAAGTTTCCCTTCTGCACACTCCCCCGCCCCCCGCCTCCAATCTCCTACTTCATAGGACTTTTATTATTCACTAAATTTTACTATTTGTGTTAATATGTATTAATGAGAAAAGTCATTTATCTCACTAACACAATAGCCAGCATATGGTAAGTAGTCAAGAAATGATAACTTTTGTTGTTGCTATTGTAATATACCAAAATGGGGAGGGAGGAAAGAGAGATTGAGAGCTAGAGAAAGGTGATGGTTCTAGAACTGAAAGAAGGAAAATGGATACAAAGGACATTTTTGAGCTCTCATCTGCTGATTGGCTGTGGAGTATAGAGAGATCCATCAAAAATGCCAAAGACATTTGAAAGCTGGGTGATTAATTACAGGATGAGCAATGATAGGTTTCATCCTTAGTGTGTTAGTTTTACCTAGACAAAATGAAAGAAACAAAAGAGAGACAGAGACAGAGAGAAATAATACTCTCTACAATTGCCGCAAAGTTTGAAAAAATTAAAAGCATAGTTCCTGAAAAGGGATCCCATCCTTTTCTAACAGTTAAGGTACAAACCTTAGGCAATGTTTTTTTTAAAGGGGGGGGGGTTTCTCAAGAAAAATGCATGGAATGTAATTAAAACACCTTTCGGAAACACATGTAACTTACACTCTTTTATAAGTAAGCACCAAGACTATAGACTCATGAATTTAAATCCCCTTTTCCCACATGCATAACTGATACTTAGGACAGCATGCAACTAGAATAGAATATTAGCCAATGAAGGCAGGAAAATATGGTGAGAAAATATGGGTATGATCTTTTTTTAATGTCAGATGTCAGCACTGTAAAATAAATCCAAGAGTCTCCTATTTAATTCCCTTATCATTAAATTAGGGGAAGGCCAACAATTATTATAACATTTTTAAAAAGAAAAAAATATGATTACAAATATCAATGTCAAGAAAGTTATTCTTCAATACCAATAATAGTAATAATCATGGTTTTTTTCAGAGATTCCACAAAAATGTTTATAGTACATACTCTAAATCTCATGAGTCTACAAAAGTAAAGCATTAGTTTTAGCAAAGCAATAAACCTAAGGAAAAAAAACTTTTTTTCTCCCAACAAAGAAATTCTCCTCTGGTCATCTGACTTTATGCTTCTGCACATCAAAGGAAACTATTAGCAAGGTGAAAAGACAGCCTTCAGAATGGGAGAAAATAATAGCAAATGAAGCAACCGACAAACAACTAATCTCAAAAATATACAAGCAACTCCTACAGCTCAACTCCAGAAAAATAAATGACCCAATCAAAAAATGGGCCAAAGATCTAAATAGACATTTCTCCAAAGAAGACATACAGATGGCTAACAAACACATGAAAAGATGCTCAACATCACTCATTATCAGAGAAATGCAAATCAAAACCACTATGAGATATCATTTCACACCAATCAGAATGGCTGCGACCCAAAAGTCTACAAATAATAAATGCTGGAGAGGGTGTGGAGAAAAGGGAACCCTCTTACACTGTTGGTGGGAATGCAAACTAGTACAGCCACTATGGAGAACAGTGTGGAGAGTCCTTAAAAAACTGGAAATAGAACTGCCTTATGATCCAGCAATCCCACTGCTGGGCATACACACTGAGGAAACCAGAAGGGAAAGAGACACGTGTACCCCAATGTTCATCGCAGCACTGTTTATAATAGCCAGGACATGGAAGCAACCTAGATGTCCATCAGCAGATGAATGGATAAGAAAGCTGTGGTACATATACACAATGGAGTATTACTCAGCCATTAAAAAGAATACATTTGAATCAGTTCTAATGAGGTGGATGAAACTGGAGCCTATTATACAGAGTGAAGTAAGCTAGAAGGAAAAACATCAATACAGTATACTAACGCATATATATGGAATTTAGAAAGATGGTAACGATAACCCTGTATATGAGACAGCAAAAGAGACACTGATGTATAGAACAGGCTTACGGACTCTGTGGGAGAGGGAGAGGGTGGGAAGATTTGGGAGAATGGCATTGAAACATGTGAAATGTCATGTATGAAACGAGATGCCAGTCCAGGTTCAATGCATGATGCTGGATGCTTGGGGCTGGTGCACTGGGACGACCCAAAGGGATGGTATGGGGAGGGAGGAGGGAGGAGGGTTCAGGATGGGGAACACATGTATACCTGTGGTGGAAAAAAAAAAATTTAAAAAGTAAAGATAGAAAATGCTTAATACACATAATTATTTTACGTAGGGATGTTTTGATATAATTTAACCTCTCACATTTAAGTAAAATTGCATGTATTATGTGTTCTTAACAATTTTTTTTAAATTAAAAAAAAATACTAAAATAAAAAAAAAAAGAAAAAATAAATAAATAAAAAGGGGGTAGAGTGATTAACCTCTAAGAGACAGAACCAATAATTTATTTCAAAGTAAATCTCTGCTGTGATATTATTCAGAAGGATTCTATTTATTTTAACTTCATGATTTAGGACATCCCCAAGCTGATCAAATATATAATGTCATCTTCATTAAAAATAATTAAGATTCCCTAGGCAGACACTCACACTTGAAATGAGTGGGGGGGAATTCTCAATTTTTTATACTACTGCAAGTTTCTCTAAAACTCATTCATATTTAATTTTTAAGGATGCTTTGCAGCACATTAAATATTTAACAGTCAGAGGGATTTCAAACCAGAATGCTAAATGTCAACCTATTCCTCCAAAATATTTATTTCATTTGCAGTAAATTAGCTGGACTTCCCTTCAGAAACAGGAGGGGGGGGTGGAAAAAGCAGTCTTCAAACTTAACTCACATTAGGTCATTCAGATAATAACACCTATTACATAATTAAATCATGTAAGAGATTGGAATTTAAATACCTGGCTTATTAAGTAAGGTACAATTCTGAAGTAGCGCAGCACACATTATAAATGGAGATAATCTTTCAGAAACTCGTCCCCCTCTCCTTTCCAGAATTCATTCTGCAGCATACATTAACATATGGAACGGATGTGATAAGTCAACACTAGCAGGCTCAGAGACACTGAGGTTCCAACAGTCCTGGGCTGATTAGCAATATAAGATGACAATGAAGAAACAGAGCTCATCATCAGACCCTCATTAAGAAGGGGTCTTAGCAAACCCATTTTGATTTCTGTAATGAGTCAGTAATTATAAGGTCAAAAGACCACGGGGTAGTCAGTGCTTGCTGACCCCCAACTACAGGAAATCAGTCTTTTTATGCGTTGGTATACGTATCCTAATATTATACTTTCAAATATATCCTAATATAATACTTTCAAACAGAAAGAAGGCAAATTGGTTTTAAATAATGACAAGAAGAATAAAAGTATAAAGGAAGAATAGAAAGAGAAGAATAGAAAATCTATAAAACTCAGAGACTCTATCAAACTGGACTTCATCAGGACAAAATTCAGTTCCTCCAGATCTTAAAAACCAGACAAATGCCTCTGCACCAAATGATTTCACAACAGCAACTGTGTGAAAATGTGTTTACACTGTTACCACACAAAACACACTATCACGAGGCTTCCCCAAGAAAGGCAGGAAGGAGCACTGCAGATATGCCATGATGGCTCAAGAGGAATCCAGTGGCTTCACAGTGTTCAGATAATAAAAGGTAAACAGAACACTTTAGACATGAGAATTACTGCCCAGCTGAAGAACAGGTTTTATTTGTGTTCTGCATTGCAATTAGAAAAGCGAGAATCTATAGTGATTTCATTTAATTTACCAATCTTTTCAGTTTCCTTGGACCTTCACCCAATACATCCTTTTAATAAGAAGTTATCAAACTTTTAGGAGAGGGGGAGGATCTCTTGCCAGAAAAGGAAAGAAAGAAAAAAAAAAAAGAGAGAAATACCAGCAAGGATTGCTTTCCGGATGTCACATGGGCTGCACTTAAGGATTCCAACTTTGGGATGTCCTTGATTTGTAGGGATAGGAAGGCAGACAGGGGGACAGCATCCCATTCCCTGGATGTAAGCAGATGTACACCTTTCCCCTGCCCTGCCATCCCACTCCACTGTCCTCCACTCACCCATTTTATACCATTTAATAACAATCAAGTTGTTTTTCTGAGCAATTTTGCCAAAGATATCCTTAAAAAAGCAAAACCATCTCTCACTCCCTGTGTTATTTTTTCCTCCTACCCAGCAAGAACAATCAGGTAGGATCTCCACACCAAAGGTTTACCAGTGCCTAGAAAAGTTCCTGGAGAAGGCAATGGCACCCCACTCCAGTACTCTTGCCTGGAGAATCCCATGGAGGGAGGAGCCTGGTAGGCTGCAGTCCATGGGGTTGCTAAGGGTCGGACACGACTGAGAGACTTCCCTTTCACTTTTCACTTTCATGCACTGGAGAAGGAAATGGCAACCCACTCCAGTGTTCTTGCCTGGAGAATCCCAGGGACAGGGGAGCCTGGTGCGCTGCCATCTATGGGGTGGCACAGAGTTGGACATGACTGAAGCGACTTAGCAGCAGCAGCAGCAGCAGCAGCAAAGTTCCACTAACAAATCCACTCATGATTCTCTGGCTAAATGACGCACATGGCCGTCCTTTCCCTGGAGGTTTTGTGAAAGAATCGTGGTGATACATTGAGGCTTGTATTCTACCACCAGTGATGTAAACCCAAACCAGAGGCGGTCAGGAAGGAAGGGGGCATAAAGAAATGGGCTCTGCAGGAGCTAGGGCTCTCAAATAGCTGGGCTCCAGACACCAGGAAGGAAAAGAACAGGTTTCTGACTTACAGGGAAAAAATAAATAAATCTGGAGAGCTTTCTGCATTCACAAGAATGGGAAATTGCTTCACTTCATCAATTTTGAAACTACCTTAATTGCTTCTTTCCCTAGTGCCCTCCTCCTACCCCCCATCTCTAGAAACTTGAGTCTAAAAGAAACCCTGTTACAAAAATGCCAGCCCTCTCAGGACTTTGGAAATTCCAAAACAAGTCATAGCAGGCTGAAACTTTTTCTTTTGGGGATAATATTGTTAACGTTATTATGGAATGACCAAAAAGTTCTTTCGCATATACAATACCGCCACTGCCCCCCGCCCCCACAGGCTCCAGCCCTGACCAATGAACCTTTTGACCAACCCAATAACTGCTTTCAATTGTCTCATTCTCAAACCACTTGAAAAAAAAAAAAAAACAGTCATGAGGTCCTCACGGTCCCCATAGACAGGGGTAGACATGAATCATTTCTTGTCTTTTTTCTTTTTAACCACTGAAAGATGGATGAATAAGAATAAGAAAGGGGCTGCTGAGAGGAGAAACCACCCAACAACTTGAAATCTTGAAAACACATGTGCTGTAAATATGACTCAGAAACCCATACCACGTAGAGCCTTAAAAATAAGAAGATGGCAAGAATCTCTACGAGGGGTGGACCACTGCCGGCCCACCCATCTTATGCGTATAGACCCATATGCATGGGTTCTGAGCTTTGTGGCTTGCCTAAACTGAGTTGAAGTCAAACTCCTGTCTTCTGAACCTAAATTCCAGGAAGCTTCACAGTCCATACGTTGAATAAAGCAATGCTAAGCAGGTCTTTGTTTGGCCCTATTAGTAGCACTGAACGCAGATGCCATTCTTTCCAGTTCTTGGATCATCTGTTTGTTCAAAAGCAATAACAATCCCAAAACACACACACCCAAAACAACAACAAAAACATCATTGCTTACATTCCTAAGATTTTTATAACTACATGAAAATCGAGTTGTTATAGAAAAGTCTTTTAATTATTTTAAACATGTTAAGTGGGGAATTTCCTGGTGGTCCAGTGGTTAGAGGTCCATGTTCCCACTACAGAGGGCCTGGGTTCAGTCCCTAGTTGGGGAACTAAGATTCCAAAAGCCACGCAAACAAAAAATAAATAAACCAATTGTAATGAAATTCAGAAGCCCACACTGAAACAGTACACAATGAGGATGAAATAAAAGTTATTTAAAAAAATATATCATTAGATGGTAATAAAATTACTAGTGGTCAGCAATCTGTCTACTTAGAAGGGCTCGCCTCCTCATCTGTTTTGCTTCTGCATGCAGGTTTTTCCATGTAATCTCACAGGCAGTCTGAAGAATGCAGTGTTGCCATTACCTAAAGAAAACCCAGAGTGTCCAGAGAGAGATCCAATCAGTTAAAGCACACTGCACATATGGGATCAATTAGGTGGAAATGACCTTTATATTTAGGAAAATACTGAAATGCCAGCCAGCCTCCTTAATGTCTGACCTACATCTGAAACTCAAGAACAGCAATAATTCTAAAGATTTAAGCACTTTAGGCCTACTGTATTTGGTCATCAGTAATACAGTGTGATAGAAAAGAAGCCAGGAGAGCATAGTAAGCAAGGTGCACTGAGAACCAACATGTCGAAACTGGACAAGGCTTTTCAGAGCTTCTAATCTGACACACTTATCATAAAGGGGAGGAAAAGAATGTCCAGAAAAGTTATTAGTTTTCCAATTTAGGGTAAATATCTACTTAACATTCTTTGACTATATTAATCATTGAGAGATTTTTCACTATCTCTGACATTTTAAACCATTGGAGGATCATATTTTTATTCCCTATATCTCTGATCATGAATACTAATTTCTCAATGCAGTGCTTGATAGGAGACCTAATACAGAATTTTTATTGCCTAGATTCACAGGAATTTTAGAAGAATTATGAAGCAGAATGCAAAAGAATACTACAATTTTATAATATGGCAACACATTATTCACAAAGAGAAATGAGTGTGTAGAGAGGCATTCTCTGAGATTGTGCATTGATGGTGGTGTTACGGGTGTACCAGACATACACATACAGTGAAGCAAGCTCTTCTTTGCTATAAAGTTCAAATCCTGCCTCTCTACTCACTAGCGATGCAACCTGGGCTAGTTACTTGGCCATTCTGACTCAATATCCTCATCTAAAAAGTAAGAATAACGTCTCTCATTCATGGGGGTGCTGTATTAAAACAACAACAACAAGAACCAATACATGCAAAGCAATAAGCAATTAGGAACATAATAAGCATAATAAACAAAGCTACAATGACCACCACTACTGGGACCACCACCAGTGTCTTTGGTTCCAGAATTCTTCCTGCAATGAACATGTTATTTTTGTAATTTAAATACACGATTAGAAATATTTCAAGGATAATTTCCCCCTTAATTCTGTCATTTAACTGTTCTTACAATACAAAAAGCCATCTCTAGAACTTTTCCAGAACTCTGGTTCAGTGGTAAAGAATCTGCCTGCTGACGCAGGAGGTGCTGGTTCGATCCCTGGGTCAGGAAGATCCCCTGGAGGAGGAAATGGCAACCCACTCCAGTATTCTTGCCTGGAGAATCCCATGGACAGAGGAGCCTGGTGGGCTACGGTCCATGAGGTTGCAAAGAGTTGGACACAGCACAGTAAAAAAACTCGCTGTCACTTCTCTCAACTAAATAGGTATGTAGACAGTGTACTTTTTACATATAGTTAAAACAGTATATTATTCCTAGGCCCATCCCGTGAACAAGGAAATAGGCCAACAATATGGGCAGTGTCATACAGTCAAGGGTTAAAAACACAACATATGGTGCTATATGATCTTGAACATGAAGCTAAATATGATGAAATACTATAGGGAGCTCAATTCTGGAAGAAGGTAGAAATCTTCCTACCTACAAATTATTCACACAGAGGTCGATATTCATTTTTATACTTGTCCTTATTCAAATAGTAAAACAATCTAGAGTTATTCAAAGCTGCTCTTCCTTTCAGCTAAAGCAGCCCAGATAGTTTCAATGAAAATATGTGAAAACAAAACAAAAAAGTCAGCAAAACCTTTACAAGCCTTTTCAGAGCCTGGCACCATTTACATCACAAAGTTCAACAATTATGAGAAGTTGGAATGCTCGCGTTTCATTATACTAGCAAAACTAAGAATAAAGCATAGGATAATTTCCAGATGGTATCCTTTTTTTGCACAGATTTTTCAATTTGACTTTGTTCTGAGAGCTTTAGTCATCTGAACACAGAGTTGTAACAATTCTATGCAAGAACCTCGTTCTTGGAGAAAGATGCACATACTGAGTATATGAGATTTCTAGCCATTACAGACTCCAACAAAGAATTAAGCATGTGAAAGTCTCTTCTACAATCAGCGAAAATGATGCCTGGAGAAGAATAGAGTTCAGCCCCTGAAACAGCCACATTTTCTATAGAGTATTTCTGATTTTTTTAAACTATCAAATCTATATATACACATACAAATGTGTATTTCATATATAAACTTTCATTTTAAAAAGAGTAAAGATTTACAGTATCATAGGTTTAGAAAAGCATTAAAAAATAAACTTATGTAACTATGAAACAAAGAGCACTGTAGATTAACATCTATAACATAGAGAGCAAAGAGGGCACTGTAAGCAACAGATGAATTCTATTAGGGCTCTAACAGACCTCAGAAGGATCCAGAAAGCCTCTGCAGTTTGCTTCTGAGAAGTGTGCATTCCAGTAATTGCTTCTAAGTGCTCCTCCATACTGGTGTAGGCCAGGGCATGCAAAGTCAGAAGTCCTACTTCTACGTAAAGCAAACGCAGCTCTGAATGGAAATGCCTCTCAAACACTTCCCCTGTTGTATTAAAAAGTAACAAACCTACCCCAAAGCTATTTTTATTACGGAAAACCTGTAAAAGAAGATGAAATAGTTTAACCAACCTCCACAAACCCATTACCCAGCTTCAACCAAGTCACAGTCAGTCTCGTTCATCCATAGGCCCACATTCCCAACTTATTTCTGAAGCAATTTAAAGATACCTCCATAATAAAAGGTAGACTAATTTTGTAAAAAGAAAAAAACAAAACAAAACAAAACACAAAACACAATACTATTAGTATAATAATAATAATTCTTGAATATCATCAAATATCCAAGCAGGTTCAAATTCAAATGCTATACTTTACAGGCTGGAAAGCTCTACTGGGAAGAAAGGGAGCAGCAGAGAGGAGCAGGACAATGTGGTAATCTATGCTTTTGTTTTAAAACTGTGCCAGCATTTAAAGGTCACACAGAGTCGGACACGACTGAAGCGACTTAGCAGCAGGAGCAGCAGTTAGACTCAGAACATTCCAACTCTCCTAAGGGTCCTCTCTCTCTCTCGAAATCAAGATGCAATGCTCTTTCACTTGGAAAAGAGTCCATGCCGGAATAAAATACAGAAAGCTATTTTTCTCACTGGTATTTTCATAATTACAAGGAAACTACTAAATGAGCCTAAATCTCCTGAATTTTATCTATGTCACAAGAACATTTTAAAAAATGTTTTATTTTGTTGTACATCTGAAACTAATATAGTATTGCAAGTGAACTATACTTCAATTGAAAAACAAGTTTTCTTTTGAAAAACTTTCAGGTTTAAAAGTTACAAACAGTATGATTCCCACATATTGTTCACCTACCTTCCCACATCAATAGCATCTAATAGAAGCATTTTTAAGAACCTGCACCAATCCATACATCTATGACCAATTGATTTTAGAAAAGGGTACCAAGACCCCTCAATAGTGAAAGAAGGGTCTTTCCGAGAAATGAAGGGTCTTTCCAATTGTATAGCCACATGTAAAAGAATGAAATTGAACCCCTGTTTCGTACCCAATACACATTTTAAAAATGACTAAAAAAAACCTAAGTGTAAGATCAAAAACTATAAAACTTCTAGAAGAAAACACAGAAGCAAATCTTCATCATCTTGGATTTAGCAAAAGATTCTTAGATGAGACACTAAAAACACGAGGAACAAAAGAAAAAATCCAGATATACAGAACTTCATCAAAATTAATCAAAGGACATCATCAAGAAATTGAAAAGATAACTGACAGAATGGGAGGAAAAAATGTGCAAACCATGTACATGATAATGGACTCTATCTTGAATGCGTAAAGGATTCTTACAACTCAGTAAGAAAAATAATTATCAAATAGGCAGAGGATCTGAATTGACATTACTCCAAGGAAGATATACAAATAATTAATAAGCACATGAAAAGATATTCAACATCATTAGTCATCAGGGAAATGCAAATTAAAAACCTCAATGAGATATCACGTCGTGTCTATTAGGATGGCTAGACTAAAAGTCATTAACAAGAAGTGTTGATTAGGATGTGGAGAAATCAGAACCTCTCTGCACCGCTGGCCAGAAAGTAAAATGGTGCAGCCACTGTGGAAAAGAGTCAAATGATTTAAACAGAATTACCAAATGACCCAGAAATTCCACTCGTAAATAAATATACAAGAAAAATGAAACATATTGTGAATGAACTATTCACAATAATCAAGACAGAAACAACCTAAATGTCCATCGACAGAGGAATGGATCAAGATGTGGTATATACACACAATGGAATACTACTCAGCCAAAGAAAGAAGAAAATAATGCCATTTGCAGCAACACAGATGCAACTAGAGATTCACCAAACTAGGTGAAGTCAGAAAGACAAATATCGTAGGATATCACTTACATGTAGAATCTAAAATGTGACACAAAAAACCTATCTATGAAATAGAAACAGAATCACAGACATAGAGAACAGACTGGTGCTTGCCAAGAGGGAGGGTTTGGGAGGAGGAATGGAGTGGGAGACTGGGGTTAGCAGATGCAAACTATTACATATAGAATGATAAACAGCAAGGTCCTAACTGTATAGCACAGAGAACTATATTCAATATCTTATGATAAGCCATAATAGAAAATATTAGAAAAGAATGCGTGTGTGTGTATATATATATGAATCACTTTTCTGTACAGCAGAAATTAACACAACATTGTAAATCAACCATACTTCAATAAAAATTGATAGGAAAGAGAAATAAAACACATATCCACAGAAAAATTTGTACACAAGTCCTTATGGCAGTGTTATTCACAGTATCCATAAAAGTGGCAGCAACTCAAATGCCCATCAACTGAAGAATGGATAAACAAAATGTAGTATATCTCTACAATGGCATGCTTTTGTCGTTCAGTTACAAAGTCGTGTGTGACTTTTTGCAACCTCATGGACTGCAGCACGCCGGGCTTCCTTGTCTTCCACTAGCTCCTGGAGTTTGCTCAAATTCATGTCTATTGAGTTGGTGATATTATCTAACCATCTCATCCTCTACCCGGCGCACCCCACCCCCCCCACCCCCCCACCCCCCCGCCCCGCTTCTCCTTTCCCCTTTAATCTTTTCCAGCATTTCCAGCATCAGGGTCTTTTCCAAAGAGTCAGCTCTTCGCATCAGGTGGCCAAATTATTGGAGCTTCAGCTTCAGCATCAGTCCTTCCAATGAATATTCAGGGTTGATCTCCCTTAGGATTGACTGGTTTGATCTTGAAGTCCAAGAGACTCTCAAGAGTCTTCTCCAGCACCACAATTTGAAAGTGTCAATTCTTCAGCGCTCAGACTTCTTTATGGTCCAACTCTCACATCTGTGCATGACGACTAGAAAAACCATAGCCTTGACTACATGGACCTTTGTCAGTAAAATGATGTGTTTCCTTTTTAATATGCTATCTAGGTTTCTCACAACTTTCCTTTCAAGGAGCAAGAGTCTTTTAATTTCATGGTTGCAGTCATCATCTGCAGTGATTTTGGAGCCCCAAAAAATAAAGTCTGCCACTGTTTCCACTTTTCACTCCTTCTATTTGCCATGAAGTGATAGGAATGGATGCTATGATCTTTGTTTTTTGAATGTTGAATTTTAAGCCAGCTTTTTCACTCTCCTCATTCACCTTTATCAGAAGGCTCTTTAGTTCCTCTTCACTTTCTGCCATTATAGCAGTATCATTTGCATATCTGAGGTTGTTGATATTACTCCTGGCAATCTTTATTCCAGCTTGTGATTCATAAACAGCCCAGCATTTCGCATAATGTACTCTGTATATAAGTGAGCAGGGCGAGAATGTACAGCCTTGATATACTCCTTTCTCAATTTTGACTCATTCAGTTGTTCCATGTAAGGTTCTAACTATTGCTTCCTGACCCTCACACAGGTTCCTCAGGAGATAGGTAAGGTGGTCTGCTAACCCCATCTCTTTAAGAATTTTCCACAGTTGTGATCCACACAATCAAAACATGTTACAATGGCGTGTTATGCAATCATACAAGGATACTGATACATATGACAACATGGGTAAATCTTGAGAATATTAGGGTAAGTGAAAGAATTTAGTTACAAAGATGATGTATAATCCCATTCATATGAAATATTCAGAATTGGAAAATCTATAGATACAGAAATATTTTTGTTTGCCTAGGACTGGAGGAGAGAGATAGTGGGAAGGTGATAGTTAAATAGTATGGGCTTTCCCTTTGTGGTGATGGAAAAGTTCTGAAATTGTGATGAGGGTTGCCAACATTTGTGAATATACAAAAATGGAATTAAATGGGTGAACTATCTGGTATGGGAATTTTATTTTAATAAAGCCATTAAAAATAAATTAATTGCAGATTTTTGTGATGATGGACATTATGATTGGTGTAAGGTGGTACCTCATGGTAGTTTTGATTTACATTTCTCTGCTGCGATTCATGGGGTGGCAAAGAGTCGGACACAGCTGAGCGACTGAACTGAACTGAATAATGAGTCATGTTGAGCACCTTTTCATGTGTTTGCTGGCCATCTGCAGGTCTTCTCTAGAGAAATGTCTATTTAGATCCTCCAACCCATTTTTTTGATTAAGTTGTTTGTTTTTCTGGTATTGGGTTTCATGAGCTGCTAATACATTTTGGAGATTAATCTTTTGTCAGTTGTTTCATTTGCAATTATTTTCTCCCCAAATGGTACTGATGTATCTATTTGCAGGGCAGGAATAGAGACACAGACATAAAGAAGAGACTTGTGCACACAGCAAGGGAAGGAGAGGGTGGGATGAATTGCAAAAGTAGCACTCTTTCATTATATATTCAGTTCAGTCGCTCAGTTGCGTCTGACTCTTTACGACTCCATGAACTTCAGCACACCAGGTTTCCCTGTCCATTACCAACTTCTGGAGCTTGCCATCCAACCATCTCATCCTCTGTCATCCCCTTCTCCTGCCTTCAATCTTTCCTAGCATCAGGGTCTTTTCCAGTGAGTTAGTTCTTCGCATCAGGTGGCCAAAGTATTGAAGTTTTGCCTTCAGCATCAGTCCTTCCAATGAATATTCAGGACTGATTTCCTTCAGGATGGACTGGTTGGATCTCCTTGCTGTCCAAGAGGACATTATACATTCCCATATTACCAATAGATAGCTAATGGAAAATTGCTGTATAACACAGGGAGCTCAACATGGTACTCTGTGACAACAGAGAGGAATAGGGCAGGTGGGGTGTGGGAAGGAGCATCCAGAGGGAGAGGACATGTGTATACTTATGGCTGAGTCACATTGTTGTATGGCAAAAGCCAACACAATATTGTACAGCAATTATCTTCCAGATAAAAACAAATGTAAAAAAGTTAAATGCAGTAAACGATAGTTTAAAATACAGATATATTTAAAAACAGCCTGAACTACCGAGTTTCAGGCCTTAATTCCACTCTTCTAACCAGCTTTTCCTGGCCATCATCAAGCACACACCACTTCCCTACAGAAGAAGGACAAGGGAAGTGCAGATGGCTCTTGGAGATACCACTGCTTTGTATGAGTTCTAAGGAGACAGCCAAAGGGCAACATCAAGGCTTTTCATTTACTACCTCTGAAAAAAAGAAGTGTCTGGAGCATAAAACACTGTATTCTTTATATTCTATACCACCAGATATAACTAAAACGTTTACTCTGCAGGGGGGAAGTGACAAGGCTTTCCCCACTTTCATCAAGATCTCTGCTGAGAGAGATGTATATTGGGACTTCCCTGGCAGTTTAGTGGTTAAGACTCCGAGCTATCAATGCAGAGGTTACAGGTTCAATCCCTGCTCGAGGAAACAACATCCCACATGCTATATGGCAAGGCCAAAAAAGAGAGAGAGAGATGTATGTCATGGTATTCAATATATACTCTATGTGTTTGCTTAGACTGATTTGGGAACAAAAATGACTTGTGATATAATGCACCAAAGGATGCTTCAGAATCTTGTGCAACAGGCATTCTTGAACCTAGTGCTGCCTTTAAAAAATAGTCTATTAGGAAGGCCTCCTGTCCAAGGGTACAGTGTCTTCTGGAAGCAAGAGAATACAAGTAGGAATTAGAAATCTGAGTTCTCCTGGCTGCACAGTCAGTCACAAGCTCTCTTTCCTCTGTGTCTCCTTCTTAACTTTTTGTAAACAGTGGTAGTTTGGGAAGAGGAATTGATTGGGAAGCAGCACAAAAGAACTTCCAGGGGTGTTGGAAATGTCCTATCTGTTATTTTGACTTTGGTTGATGGCTTAAACAAGGATATACACATGTAAAATCTCATCAAGCTGTATGTTTAAAATTTGTGCAGTTGACTGTACTTGTACCTCAAAAATAAAATAATATGTCCCTCCCTTGTGACTAATTCACAGTGTTGTACAGCAGAAGCCAATAGAGGATTGTAAGCAATTATTCTACAATTAAAAATAAATTTAAAAAATAAAATCAGGCAAAACGGTTCCTACGAAAGCACTTCGTATTTTGTCATGTGCTGGGTAACTGAAAGACATTATCATTTTAAGAGATTTTTTTTTTCAAAAAGGTAGTAGAGTGCTTTGAATGAGGAAGAAGTAATCATACATTCTTCAACAATCCTTGATTCAATAATGTTTACCACGCAAAGATTGTGTTACAGGCGCTGTGTGACCACTAGAGATACAAAGCTGCCATTCAGAGCTCATAAACCAGGAATCATACCTAGCCAGTACCTTGTTCACCAAGTACTCATGCTGATAATTACCCTCCCTCGCCAGCTGATTTGATTTCAGTTCAGTGAGACCCTAAGCAAAGAATCCAGCCATACCACACTTCAAAGTCTACCCTAAAGAAACTGAAATATAATAAACTGGTGTTTTTAGCCACAAGTTTGGGGGTAATTTGTTATGCAGCAGTAAGAAACTAATATAGGGGTTATAGGACAGCCCAAGGTTTAGATAACAGTTCCACTGCATCTCTTTCTTCACTTCAGCTTTCTGTCTATGAAATGGAGCTGAGTCTCTATTTCATAGAGAAGATGAGAGGATTGTTAGGTCAGTAAGTCGTGTCTGACTCTGAGACTCTGTGGACTGCAGCACACTAGGCTTTCCTGTCCTTCACTATCTGCCAAAGTTTGCTCAAACTCATGTCCATCGAGTCGGTGATGGCATCCAGCCATCCCCTTCTCCTCTTGCCCTCAATCTTTTCCAAAATCAGGGTCTTTTCTAATGAGTCAGTTCTTTGCATCAGATTCCCGAAGTATTGGCGTTTCAGCTTCAACATCAGTCCTTTCAATGAATATTCAAGGTTGAGTTCCTTTAGGATTGACTGGTTTCATCTCTTGCTGTCCAAGGGACTCTCAAGAGTCTTCTCCAGAGCCACAGTTAGGAAGCACCAATTCTTTGGTGCTCAGCCTTCTTTATGGTCCAACTCTCATATCCATACGTGACTACTTGAAAATTCATAACTCTGACAGTATGAACCTTTGTCAGCAAAGTGATGTCTCTGCTTTTTTTGATATGCTGTCTAGGTTTGTCATAGCCTTTCTTTTAATTCATGGTTGCAATCACCATCTGCAATGATTTTGGAGCCCAAGTAATAAAATCTGTCACTCTTTCCTCTTTTCCCCCGTCTATTTGCCATGAAGTGAATAAGTGAAAGTGAAGTCGCTCAGTCGTGTCCAACTCTTTGCAACCCCATGGACGGTAGCCTACCAGGCTCTGCCATCCATGGGATTTTCCAGGCAAGAATACTGGAGTGGGCTGCCATTTCCTTCTTCAGGGGATCTTCCAAACCCAGGTCTCCTGCATTGCAGACAGACCATCTGAGCCACCAGGGAAGCATGGGACCAAATGCCATGATCTTAGTTTTTTGAATGTTGAGTTTTAAGCCAGCTTTTTCCACTGTCCTCTTTCACCCTTATCAAGGCTCTTCAGTTCCTCTTCACTATCTGCCATTAGAGTGGTATCATCTGCATATCTGAGGTTGTTGATATTTCTCACAGCAATCTTAATTTCAGTTTGCAATTCATTTAGCCTGGCATCTCCTGTAATGTACTCTGCATAGAAGTTAAGTAAGCAGGATGACAATATATAGCCTTGGTATACTTCTTTTCCAATTTTGAACCAGTCTGTTGTTCCACGTCCAGTTCTAACTGTGGCTTCGTGACCTACATACAGGTTTCTCAGGAGACAAGTAAGATGGTCTGGTATTCCCATCTCTTTAAGAATTTTTCACAGTTTGTCATAATCCTCACAGTTAAAGGCTTTAGTGTAGTCAATGACGCAGAAGTAGATTTTTGTTTTGGAATTCCCTTACTTTTTCTATGATCCAAAGAATGTTGGCAATTTGATCTCTGGGTCATCTGCCTTTTCTAAATCCAGCTTGTATATCTGGAAGTTCTCTGTTCATGTACTGTTGAAGCCTGACTTGATGGGTTTTTTAGCATTACCTTGCTAGCATGTGAAATAAGCACAATTGTGCAGTAGCTTCGGAGAAGGCAATGGCACCCCACTCCAGTACTCTTGCCTGGAAAATCCCATGGACGGAGGAGCCTGGAAGGCTGCAATCCATGGGGTTGCTGAGGGTCGGACACGACTGAGCGACTTCACTTTCACTTTTCACTTTCACGCATTGGAGAAGGAAATGACAACCCACTCCAGTGTTCTTGCCTGGAGAATCCCAGGGACGGGGGGAGCCTGGTGGGCTGCTGTCTATGGGGTCACATAGAGTCAGACACGACTGAAGTGACTTAGCAGCAGCAGTGCAGTAGCTTGAACATTCTTTGGCATTGCCCTTCTTTGGGATTGGAATGAAAACTGACCTTTTCCAGTCCTACGGCCACTACTGAGTTTGATAAGTAGAGACAATACACATAAAGTACATAAAGTCACATAGTAAGTACTCAGTGCTGCTGCTGCTAAGTCGCTTCAGTTGTGTCCAACTCTGAGCAACCCCATAGACAGTAGCCCATCAAGCTCCTCTGTCCCTGGGATTCTCCAGGCAAGAATACTGGAGTGGGTTGCCATTTCCTTCTCCAATGCATGCATGCATGCTAAGTCACCTCAGTTGTGTCTGACTCTGTGTGACCCCATGGACAGCAGCCCACCAGGCTCCTCTATCCACAGGATTCTCTAGGCAAAAATACTGGAGTGGGTTGCCATTTCCTTCTCCAATAAGTGATAGCTAGTATGATTTTCCACCTCCTGATAAGAGATGATTCTGAGTATGTGGAAGTTAAGCAAGGCTTTTTGAACATAAGAATCTTGACAAATCATTTTAAAGTCTAACTCCTATAGAGTGCCATTAGCAACAGTGGTTTCCACCATGGGGTTCTAAAGACAGTGTTAAGATGCCTAATTAACTTAGCAATAATTCAATATGACATGTGAGTTAATTAGGTTCAAACTACAACTCAAATGCAGTTGGCATTATGCTCAGGAAGGCCCTCTCCAGGGGTAGGTAACTCATGTTCTAATCACGAAGCGAATACGCCAAGACAAAGCACTGCAAATTCTTCTGTTATCCATGTTAGTCAGCACCAGATCCTTTGCCAAGTAGCAAAGAGAATGTCAGGGGTGTACTGGGGTGGGAGGGATGAAATGAGTGGCTTTTGAACAGGCACTATAAACATTAGAAATGGGTCCTCACCGATGAAATGAAGGGTGTATTTAAGTTGTAAGGACTGACCAAAATAATTTAAAGCAACCCCTACCCTCGTGTGAACAAGAATGCAGCTTTGCTAGGCTTGTTCCCTAAGCAGCCCAAAGTCCAGCCATGGTTGGAAGTCTGCCAGTTGCTTACTATTGATTATTAAGGATAAAAGAATGCTCCTCTGGAATGTTGTCAGGTCTAGGAGTGCAGTTTTCAAGCAAGGTGACAATCAGAGCAACTAAAAAAAAGAGAATTGGACCTTTATCAAGCATACAGAGTGATTTTGCAGGAAGTATTTTGTGCCTGCTGGCTGATGTCTGACTGTTAATCAACATCTCTATGTGCAGCAGAATCATGTCTTAAACTTGCTCTAGTTACAACCAGGTGGCAAGATTGTGTGGAAGCAACTAAGCCTCGTATGTTCATGCTTAGTCACTCAGTTGTGTCCAACTCTTTGTGGCTTCATGGATTGTAGCCCACCAAGTTCCTTTGTCCATGGAATTTTCCAGGAAAGAATACTGGAGTGCGTTGCCATTTCCTATTCCTGACTCAGGGATCAAACCTGTGTCTCCTGCATCTCCTGCATTGGAAGGTGGATTCTTTACCACTAGGCCACTTGGGAAGCAGCTAAACCTCACTTACCTCAAATAATTTGGCTGCTATCAAAATCTACCCCCTCCCCCCACCCCAAAACCTTAGAAGTTATACATAATCAAACAGGCTTAGGTCAGTTTACAACAGGTGGCAATGATCGAGAGCTGTTTGGGGTGGGGTTGGGGCGGGAGGTGCCGTGGAGTCACAATTTACATGTCATGAGATGAGCTAAAACATCAATTTTTTGTTTTGCCCTGGAATTGTACCAACTTAGTATTATACTAACTCTGGGTAACTTAAGCTGTTCAAAGGATCTAACTGACAGTTAATGGGTGGTCACTGAGAACTTTTTGTTGGAAGGAAAAGCAAGTCAACTCAGACTTAAATAGCTTGGTAGGTATTTTAAAAGTATTATAAATAATAGTGAGTGAGTTCCCTATTACCAAGTTAGTCAATCCTGTCATTTTAGAGATAAGGAAACTGAGGCCTGGAGCAGATGAATAATTTTTCTAAGGTGTTTCACATGTTTCCATTTCTGAAATCAGACCTCCTTAGGGTATTTGATGTGACTCTCTCAGCAATTTCTGGCTGTGCCTCAAACAAAAAGTTCCATTGCCTCAACCTGTTGGCCCCAGATTATTCAGCATCTGGAATTTTCCCACATTTCCATTGCTGAAGGGAAAAAGTTTATCAATCAGGTCAAGAAGCTACTTGAGTCTGAGACTTTTGAGCAAATTCCTTCCTTATATTATCACGTGGGTAGCAAGGGGTTAATGGGATTTTTAAAAGTTCCTGCTAATGAGAAACCCCTCAGTTCTACAGCTTTAACTCAATTAAAGAGGCTTACCTCCAAGATGCTCAAATAATTACCACAGTGGATACAAGATGGGGTGCTGTAAGGGGTAAAATATTAGTAGGCCCACTGGGCAGAGGACAGCCTTGTGAGGCTCTGTGTTGGAAGGTGCAGGCTATTGGTCTAGTCAAGACCCTTACGTCTGGGGTGCTGGAGTGCACTAGGCTGTAAGAAAGCCCCAAACTTCAACTCCAGGGAGGCAGTGGAGAAACACCCACGCTTGACATGATACACTCTACAAAGGGTGAAACAATAATCACCCCACCCTCTCTGTTCCCAAACAATAACTTCACTGGAGACATGGTTCCCAACATTTGCAGTCGCAATTCTAGTAACTTGGTGTTCCTCTTCCTTTAGTTAGAAAAGACACATGTGAGTCAATCCACTTCAGAGACAAGAAACTTCAGACTCAGAGATGTCACAGCAACTTAACTACTTGACAAGCCAGGCATGAAACCTAGCTCTTCTGACTCCAATCCCATGAGATCCTGTGTTAAATTTTGCATCATAGCCCACTTCCATCTCATCTACCATTCCCTAATATCACCATATTCCTGGGCATGCATTAAACAAAAAGTAGATTACATATGAACTTGGTGGAGCATAAGAGGACAGAAATGAAACAGTGGAATATGATCGTGGGGCACTGAGAGCCAGGTTTAAGTCACTGATTCTCAATGAAGACACAGCACAGCAACATTTTCCATCCTTGTGTGTGTTGAAAGTACAACTGCTGCTGTTATCTCAGACAAACGAAGTTAAGCATAGATCATGAGCTGACCAATGACTATACTTAAGCTTTCCTCCTACTCCATAATGGATCCTCCTCCCTGTAAGGAGATACAAACATTTAAAAAACATTAAACCAACCAACACCTCCCAGGATCCTCTACAAAGGTTTCTCAGATCAGTGCGGGAAGCCTGGAAGACATCAAGTCATGTTCAAAGAGGATCACAAGCTGAGCTACCACAGGATTCTGCTTTCCTTCCCTCTTAAGATCTAATCACTTCCTTTGTTTCCCAAGGAATACAACCATTACAGCCACAGGACTGCCAAGTTCAATCAATGACAGAGTAGGCAGGGCAGCTACCCTGGGGTGATGGAATACACTTTTCCCCCACCCATTTAAAGTGTAAAAGGTTAAGCTAACAGGAGAAAGAGGGGCAAGGAGTACACAGGTCCCTCCTCCCAGAGAAAAGCTGCCTGGTGATGATGATGGAGCATGTCATGTCTCTGCTTGAGAACCCCCCAAACCCTAGGGACCCCTCTTCCTGTCCTCCTGCCATCCTGGCCTCCTTCTGGCTTGCTCCCACCTTCAGCCCTCTGCCAGGCTCTTCCCCAAGATCCACATGGCAAACTCTGTCACATCCTTAAGTCATATGTGTGTGTGTGCATGTTCAGTCATGTCCGACTCTTTGTGACCCCGTGAACTGTAGCCCACCAGGCTCCTCTGTCCATGGAATTTCTCAGACAAGAATACAAGCCATATGTTCAAGTCTAATTTTCTCATGAAGCCCATGGCGAATACCCTATTTCATGGCACCCTCAAAGCCCCTACACACTCTCTTGATCTTCCTTAACCTCTTTACTTCCTGTTGGCTTCATAGCATTAGCCGCTCTCCAACACAATATACAATTTACTTCTCAACATTCATTACATCTGTTGTCTAGGTCTTCCCTGTGAGATAGCTGGGATGGAAATGCCATGCCAAAATGGATTTTTGTTTTAATAACTGATGGATTGGTAGGAGACAAGGGTGCCCATTGCATAGTATGCACTCAAATATTTGCTGAATGAATAAAATGTCTCTATGTGCTAATAAACAATAGCAGGTAGCATCTGTTGAGAAATGTCTCAGACATTATGGCACATAATCTCCTATGTTCCCCACAAGCCTATGAGACAAGTACTAATAATATCCCCAACTTACGTATGACAAAACTGAGGCCTGAATGACTTGCCCAGTGCCACACGACTACTAAGTAGAGAAGCCAGAATGGAAACCGAAGACTTTCTCCTGTTAACTCTAATTAACTCCAGTTAAGAAGAGAAGGCAAGAATACACAGAAGAACTGTACAAAAAAGATCTTCACGACCCAGATAATCACAATGGTATGATCACTGACCTAGAGCCAGACATCCTGGAATGTGAAGTCAAGTGGGCATTAGAAAGCATCACTACGAACAAAGCTAGTGGAGGTGATGGAATTCCAGTTGAGCTATTCCAAATCCTGAAAGATGATGCTGTGAAAGTGCTGCACTCAATATGCCAGCAAATTTGGAAAACTCAGCACTGGCCACAGGACTGGAAAACGTCAGTTTTCATTCCAATCCCAAAGAAAGGCAATGCCAAAGAATGCTCAAACTACTGCACAATTGCACTCATCTCACACACTACTAAAGTAATGCTCAAAATTCTCCAAGCCAGGCTTCAGCAATATGTGAACCATGAACTTCCTGATGTTCAAGCTGGTTTTAGAAAAGGCAGAGGCATCAGAGATCAAATTGCCAACATCCGCTAGATCAAAGAAAAAGCAAGAGAGTTCCAGAAAAACATCTATTTCTGCTTTATTGACTATGCCAAAGCCTTTGACTGTGTGGATCACAATAAACTGTGGAAAATTCTGAAAGAGATGGAAATATCAGACCACCTGATCTGCCTCTTGAGAAATTTGTATGCAGGTCAGGAAGCAACAGTTAGAACTGGACATGGAACAACAGACTGGTTCCAAATAGGAAAAGGAGTACGTCAAGGCTGTATATTGTCACCCTGCTTATTTAACTTATATGCAGAGTACATCATGAGAAACCCTGGACTGGAAGAAACACAAACTGGAATCAAGATTGCCGGGAGAAATATCAATAACCTCAGATATGCATATGACACCACCCTTATGGCAGAAAGTGAAGAGGAACTCAAAAGCCTCCTGATGAAAGTGAAAGTGGAGAGTGAAAAAGTTGGCTTAAAGCTCAACATTCAGAAAACTAAGATCATGGCATTCGGTCCCACCACTTCATAGGAAATAGATGGGGAAACAGTGGAAACAGTGTCAGACTTTATTTTTCTGGGCTCCAAAATCACTGCAGCTGGTGACTGCAGCCATGAAATTAAAAGACGCTTACTCCTTGGAAGGAAAGTTATGACCAACCTAGATAGCATGTTCAAAAGCAGAGACATTACTTTGCCAACAAAGGTTCGTCTAGTCAAGGCTATGGTTTTTCCTGTGGTCATGTATGGATGTGAGAGTTGGACTGTGAAGAAGGCTGAGTGCCGAAGAATTGATGCTTTTGAACTATGGTGTTGGAGAAGACTCTTGAGAGTCCCTAGGACTGCAAGGAGATCCAACCAGTCCATTCTGAAGGAGATCAGCCCTGGGATTTCTTTGGAAGGAATGATGCTAAGGCTGAAACTCCAGTACTTTGGCCACCTCATGCGAAGAGCTGACTCATTGGAAAAGACCCTGATGCTGGGAGGGATTGGGGGCAGGAGGAGAAGGGGACGACAGAGGATGAGATGGCTGGATGGCATCACTGACTCGATGGACGTGAGTCTCAGTGAACTCCGGGAGTTGGTGATGGACAGGGAGGCCTTGCGTGCTGCGATTCATGGGGTCGCAAAGAGTCGGACATGACTGAGCAACTGATCTGATCTGAACCAGTTAACTCAAGTTAACTCTAATGCTATATTTTCCATTTCAGTTCTGCTAGACAAGTGTCAGTGTTTTTGTTTTTGGTGGAACTCCACAAGCGTTTATTAGGGGAAGGATCTGGGATACAAAAAATGCTCTAGTAAATTCTGAGAGAAACGTCTCTTCAAAAAAGATTCCCTAGAAACGTTTCTATATCAGAGGTTATCCTCCTGTAATACCGAGGTAAGAACAGTCATCAAGAGGATGTGTCATCTAAATGATACGACACAAATGAACTTATCTATGAAGCAGAAACAGACTCACAGACAGAGAGAACAGGCTTGTGGTTGCCAAGGGAGAGAGGCAGGGGGGACAGGGAGGGATCTGGAGTTTGGGGTTAGCAGAAGCAAGCCATTATATATAGAATGGATAAGCAACAAGGTCCTACCGTATAGTACAGGGAACTATATTCAATACCCTGCGATAAACCATGATGGAAAAGAATATGCAAGAGAATGTATATGTATAGCTGAATCACTTTGCTGTGCAGCAGGATTTAACACAACATTGTAAATCAACTATACTTCAATAAAATCAATTAAAAAGATAATAGCCAAGTGGATGAACACCTTTGCAATCAAATCCAGACTGGCTCAAATCCAGATTCATTCTCCCAACCAGTTCTGAGATGAACTGGGATAATAATTGATGAAACAGGATAATGAGGCCTCTCCTGCAAGATTGGTTTAAGGATTAAATGAGATACTGTTCATAAAAGTTACCCCTCCCAACAAAATCTGGCTCATTATTTGCTCCTTCCTTCTTTCAAATGTTGACCACCCCACTTACAGAACCTTAGCTTGTTCATGAAAGAAAAAACATTTATTAAGCACCCAGCATGTGCCAGGCACCATGCTGGATGCTGAGGTTAAAAATGTGATAAGATGGGCTGTTATGCAGCCAGGTGCCCAGTCTAGAGATGAGGCCAATCAGCAAACCAGAACCACGTGAGAAATGATCCCACAGAGTTATATGTACATCATAGGCTACCTAATGCTCAAATAAACTGCCTTGACTAAAATTAGAATGGACAAACAACTGATAATTGATTGTCAAATCACCAGGAAAAAAAAAAACAATATGAAAAAGACAGATAAATCAGGAATTGGGAATATACTGTTGAACAAAGGACCCATGTTATATCATCCTTAGCCTAGAATTAATCTGAAAATGTTCAGTATCAGTCTAATTTACATGCTGCTGCTGCTAAGTTGCTTCAGTTGTGTCCGACTCTGTGCAACCCCATAGACGGCAGCCCACCAGGCTCCCCCGTCTCTGGGATTCTCCAGGCAAGAACACTGGAGTGGGTTGCCATTTCCTTCTCCAATGCATGAAGTGAAAAGTGAAAGTGAAGTCACTCAGTTGTGTCCTACCAGGCTCCTCCGTCCATGGGATTTTCCAGGCAAGAGTACTGGAGTGGGTTGCCATACATGCTAGTTATGAAGAAAAAAATCTTGAATAAATAACAATTTTCTCAGATTTTGGTAGTCTGTATGTGAGAATTCCATTAAACTCATATCATGCTCTCTATGAATCACACTCTGAATTCCAAAAACTTAAGGATCTCAAAAATCTCAGGGTTTATACATGCTCTTAATTTAGGAAGTAGAGCTAGGCAAGGGAAGGGGTGACATTCCAATGTCCTCCCAATTTTTAAGTTAAAATCAGTGAACCCCAGAGTTGGACCCATGAATTCCAGCCACTTTTCCATAAACATAGACAGATTAGCATGTTCATTTAATTTCTGTACACCACTCCAGACCACCTGCATCCCCCATAGTGTCAGATAACAGGCCTTTCTTCATACATTAGTTTTACATTACCCTCTCGCCCAGGCAGCCAGGGAACTAACAAGCAGTCCCTGCAGCTCAATCTGAACAGAATTGGCATGCATTCAGGCAACACAACTACAGCTGTTGCATAATAGCATTCCTCATATGAGGAAGCCACACCACCACAAATACTAATAGCCAAAATGATTTAAGGAGGGGAAAAAAATGCTTTGAGATATTGTGAACTTGCAAAGACAGAAACTCATTTTCATTTTTAATTGCCTAAGCTTATATTCCAAAGGTCCTACACAAATGTCAAACCAATCAGACTGCAAATGCATCTGGTTTGAGGAGATCTCTCAGAGTAATTTAAATTCAGCCTCTCTCACAAAGTCGTAGGGTCTATATTTTTTCCTCTCTGCATTATAATCTGAAAGTGAAACTTCCACAGCTCCCTCATTCTGTTTTCCAAAGTATACGCTAAAGAAATTATTTATTAGAGGTACACTGTTCAGTTAAGGTGAATAGACGTTAAATTGTTAAACAGTTTTTATTAATGAAAGTTAAGGATTCATTATAAAAACAAGAAAAAAGAAGTCGAAGAATTCATACCATTAGAATTAATGTAGAGCCCTAATTTTTACCCTTGTATGCAGGGTGAGTGTGTGTGTTCCTCCTAAATACAATGCTGTAATGTGACCCCAAAAAAATCACATGCATATGAACGTGCCAAAAGAGAGATCTGGAAAACTTAAAACATGAGGAAAATATCTCCATTATGACCAAACAACACATGAGATCAAGAGCCCATGAATTTAGTCAACTTCATGCTCTCCTCAGCATAATTTTAAAATAGATTATTTAATTATAATTAAATAATTATAAGGACTCTGTAAGAGTAAATCAGGCCAAATTATGCCATTTACTTTACAAGTAGAAACTGTAAGAACCAGTATGTACCTTGATTTTCTCAAGGCATTGATGAAGTATTTGACACTTTGTCCTTGAGATCAAGATGGCACGCTGAGCTAGACTGTCAGACAAGGGACTCCGACACCGTCATAAAAGCTAAGCCACCTCTGGAGACTTAAAAGAATATAAATAGGGGTTATCACATAGCTTTGCTGTGGAGGTAAACATCAATAATCCTATGGTCAACCATGAATCTAGCTCTGTTGTCTAAGAATACATTCCTTCCCCACCCATAATTCAGTTTTTCAAAACCTAGAGTAAAAGAAGAAATTCCTTCCTTACAATGTTAAAGTTGAAACACTTTTATGTAAAGTTATGAAAGAAAGAAAGTAAGAAAAGAAAACTCACAGTCAAGTTGGCAAGAGTTCATTCTTAGCTAGATAGCCATATGGACACCTCTTGAAAAAAGCCATATGGTTATACTTGTTATTTTTGGCCTCTTTACCCTTAACTTCTTTCTTGTATATAGAGGTCTCCAGTTATTACCATCAAGTGATAAATCACTTTGAATTTCCAAGGCTACAAAAGGCATTTATTGGCAACAATTCCAGATTTCACTTTTAGCAGCAGACCCTGGAGAATTTTTAAGTGAAGGATGCTCACATTTTCCAAAAATGTTATTTTACTTAAGCTAGGTCAAACTTTAGATCTAAACTTTCTGGATAGCTAAGTTTCAAATGGAGAAAGTAAAAGTTAGGTGGAAATGAATAGTATATAGTAAGAAGGAACTTAGAGTTTAACTTTTCCTCCAAGTTTTTTTTTTTTTTTTTTAAATAAGAGAAAGGATGGGAGAAGCCCCCCTGCCCCAGCCCTCAAAAGATTACCTACCTTAAATGAGGCCGCAAACTGGAAATCTAACTTGATCTGCATCAGTCTTTTGTTTGATCAGCACAATGCTATGGGTGTTTTGAGTCAATGTTTAAAATTCCGGAAATTTCATATTTAACAAAAATCTGGACTTTCAACTTCTTTTAAAAAACTGGAAGATAAATCAATTAATCAAAACTAGAGTAACATTTTTGTTACCAATACCAGGGCTTCCCTGGTGGCTCAGATAGTAAAGAATCTTCTTGCAATGCAGGACCTGGGTTTGATCCCTGGGTCAGGAAGATCCCCTGGAGAAGGAAATGGCAGCCCACTCCAGTAATCTTGCCTAGAGAATCCCATGGACAAGGGAGCCTGGCAGTCTACAGTCCATGCATGACGTCACAAAGAGTGGGACATGACTGAGTGATGAAAACTATCAACTGGCTTCAATGGACAAGCAACAATTGGCTTCAGTGGACAAGTCTCTTTTACATATGGGTTATACAACCTCAGGTTTGCCACACTCATTTAAGGTCTATGATATTCATTTCCATTTTCTGACTGACAACTCATCAAAAGACCAGAAAGGAAGCAGTTACAGTATAACTCAAGTGGCAAGTGCCCCCTTGCCTTTGATACAGTAACTGAAGCTTGCAGATGCATCAAACGCTGCCTGGCATCACCCCCTCTACGTGGTTGCTCAGAAGCAGGGCTAGTAAATTATACTTGGTTATCATAAAAAGTCTCTTTTCTCATTGGCACAGTGCTTCACCTTGAATAGATACTTAACAAAAACTCTGGCGGTGATCTCATAGCTCTTCAGCACCTAACAGGGTCTTACACACACCTTACACACCTTAGAACAGTGTTTCTCAACTAGTGGTCAATTTTGCCCCCTCCCAGGGTACATTTGACATTTTTGGTTATCATAACTGGGATGGTGGGTAAAGGGAGAGGGAGCTGCTTATATCTTGTGGGTAGTGGTCAGAGATGCTAAATATTTTTAAATGCATAGGGCAGACCCTCTACCATCACCAACACCTAATGTCATTAGCGTCAAGGCTGAGAAAACCTGCCTTAGCAAAACTGTGGTAAGACCCATAACAACACATTCGCAGACATAGTCTCGAGTGCTTTACTCAGGGAAAACCAACCTGCTGCAGAATCAAGGTTTGAATTCTGGCGCCAAGCTCAGATTTTGGTAACAACAACTGATAACAAAAAAACAGAACACAGTGAGGATGGGAATGTGTGTGCTGCTTGGCATGAACCTGCGTAAGAATGTTCACAGGCCGACTCTCTGGAACAGTTAGCTGATAAAGTGTATTCAAGCTTCTGTAAAATATCAATATATAGTGTGGCTGATAGAGTCTGGGAGATACTTGTTGAAAAATAAAACTTAACCACATCTCAGATCAAGTTTACTACAGACATATACTAAAAAACAAAGTTCTACTCCCCCAAAGAGACTATTATTAGCTAATCAAAACAAATACACGAAGTGACACCTAACACAGGGACTGATGAATACAAATGCAAATGGCTAAGTTTCAGAAGAAAATTCCCCTTTAGGAGAAAAAAATAAGTGTAGCAATTTGAGGTGTGGAAGTGTTGAATTTAGCCCAGGACTGTCACATCTGCAGGGTGTGTTTTTTTCCCCCCCTTTTTCTTTTTTCTGTTATTCCAGTTGGCCTGTGGTACTCTCTCTCTGTTCAGAGCTGGGGAGTAGTAGGAACGCTAAGAAGAGCAAAAGTTGAGTCATTTGCCCTTGAACCTCAGGACTTCCACTTGACTTTTCTGTGTCTCTCTAAGGAGTTCCATCTGTTTCTGAGATCTGGGAAATGGGAATAATAATTTCTACCTCATAGAGTTATGGAGAGTACTGACAATCAGTAACCTTATCAACTCTTACAGAAAAGCCTCAGTATACGCCAGTGACTGTGCCACATGCTTTAGCTCATTTGATCCTCACAACAGTATGACGTGGCCCCCATGTGCAGATGAGGGCTTAGAGAGAGTATGTGACTTTTCCAGGGCCTCAGCTAGAAAGCAGAGGAGCTGGGATTCAAATCACGGCAATTTAATTCTAGATATCTGGTTCTTGGCACACAGCTTTATCAATTCAAAGTGCTTATTACTATCTGGAATTGCTAAAAAAAAAAAATAATAATAATAAAGGTTATTACTGGCAAATTTGAAGACAAAAGAAGCCCTGCAGTTCACAGAGAATAATTTTCTGATGGCCAGAGCTGTCCACAGATAGAACAGACCATCTAATGAAGTAAGTAGCTCCCCACCACTACCCAAGAAGGGGCTGGGTGACTACTTGCATGGAGGAGTGATCAGCTCGAGAGGGTGACAAGCTTTATTCCTTTAAATAAAGAGACCATTCCAATCTTACAATTTTATGACTCCTTACCCATGATTACTTTTCAATAATCTATCTCTGAAACCTAAAAGTTATTTATTTTCTTAAGTAATCCTCTGTTTTCTTCCCAAGTCTTTCTCTCTTCCACTTCCTTTTTTATTTTCCATTTATCCTAGCATGAATAGCCTAGAAAAAGTCTGGACTTTGAAACATAAAAGCCCTGAAAAATAAATGTCAATCTTCCTTTAAATTGCTAATTGATACTGGGCCATTTACCAAGATTTCCTCTCAATGAGGATTTCCTCATCTATAAACTAAAATAATAGCAAATGAGAAAAAAGAAAGATTAACATAAAGTGCCTGATTTATAGGAGCTCAGTAAATATTATTAGTCTTCTTTATTTGCAATGTTCTCTCAAGTCTTCCTGCTACACTATCACACTCTCACTCTCTAGTGTTCTGTAGAGCTTGTAGAGATCTCAGGTACACTAAAAATAAGAGCAGTCATAAGATACTTGTGTATTTCACCTACCTCATAGTTATAGGCAGAAGAAAAATGTCCTGCATTCTCTGGCTCAATATGGACTTCCAATGAAAGATTCAGAATCACTTCCAAATCCTGTGCCCATTCTTTGATATTCTAAATCCCAAAGAGTACCCACAGTCATATTTATCCTGCAGATTATTCCCCTCATCAGAACCTCCAGATAAAACAAGCTATGAATGCACTGAACTTCCACAGTCCCACAGCACTCCAATATGCAGTATCTCATTTAAATTATACACCAATGTTACAGAAAGAAGGGCACTTGACATTACCTGAATTTATCTGAATCTTAAACCCTGTGGGTCTCTGCCAATTTCTGGTTTTTATAATTTAAAAACTGCACAATATTGGATGATGACCACCACCAAGTAAAAAAGAAAACCCAGGTAGAATGATCTTAACCAGGGAAAAGGAATTTGTCAGAAAGACATTAAAAACACAAGAGACAGGAACTTCAGCAAGGTTAGATAGCTGAGAACATCCCCAAAGAGATCAAATCACTAAAACAGCTTCCCTAGAAGGCCACCATGAACACCTGGCTGTTCTGTCCCTGGAATCTCTTTTCCATCCTCTTAACACATGGACTGTCTGATCACCCTAGCCATTTATGGGGCAGGGATAAAGAAAGTGCAATCTGCCCTTCATCGAAAGGGTGTCTAAGCTGCAGGGCAGCCAAAACAGCAACATGCAAAGATTCACTGAATCTCCATCACAAGCCCATGAGAGCAATTCTACCATACCTCCTTCATTCCTTTTTAGGTAAGAGAAGGTATTGATTTATTCAAGTTCAAGCAGCTGGTCAAGTGCCAGCCTAAGAATCTATCCAAGACTCCTAGTAAAATGGCACAGTGGCTAAGAATCCAGAAGGCAATGGCACCCCACTCCAGTACTCCTGCCTGGAAAATCCCATGGACGGAGGAGCCTGGTAGGCTGCAGTCCATGGGGTTGCTACGGAGTCTGATACGACTGAGCGACTTCACTTTCACTTTTCACTTTCATGCATTGGAGAAGGAAATGGCAACCCACTCCAGCGTTCTTGCCTGGAGAATCCCAGGGATGGGGGAGCCTGGTGGGCTGCCGTCTATGGGGTCACACAGAGTTGGACATGACTGAAGTGACTTAGCAGCCAATGCAGGGGACACGGGTTTGATCCCTGGTTTGGAAAGATCCCACATGCCCCAGAGCAACTAAGCCCTATGCCACAATTACTGAGCCCACACTCCAGAGTCTATCTGCTGCAAGTACTGAAGCCCGGGCACCTAGAGCCCATGCTCCACAACAGAGAAGCCACCGTGATAAGAAGCCTGTGCACTGCAGCTCAGAGTAGACCCTGCTCACTGCAACTAATGAAAGCCCACGTGCAGCAAAGAAGAGCCAGCACTGCCAAAAATAAATCAATTTGCTTAAAAAACAGCTTTAGCAAGCACAAGCATAGCTTGCCCTAAGTACTGTTTTTTTTTTTTTAATGAATGTTCTAATCCCTCTTCACTATCCTGTCATGAACATGACTTTGTATGTGTATGTGGAACATGTACTATCCACAGTGTCAGTTCTTTGGCAATCTTTTTAAAACATGCATTTTTCTGAAGCCTGTGATTTCTTGATAATCCTCAATTTAAACATCTTGATAGCAGTTGTGCAAAACAGATTATATCCAAGAGTCTTTAAGATTCTTTGTTTCTATATGTCTGAATCTTTCCTAGTACTAATTAAACTGAAAAAGGATGCAAATATTAAGTGCTAGTAACTAATATGAAAATAGGTGTATAAAGATGTTTTCCTGAGGGGATAATATGTGTACTTATATTAATATCCGATTCATGTTGTCGTACAGCACAAACTAACACAACATTGTAAAGCAATTATCCTCCAATCAAAAAAAAAATCTACCTGTTAGTTTATATACAATATTGGATTGTCTTTCTTCTACTCTTGAGAGATTTAACAAAACTTCTCTACTTTAAAAAGCACCCTTGGGCTAATTTCATGGTCAAAGAAAAATAAAGCCTTATAAAATAACTGAATAACTTCAATGTTTTACTTTAAGACTCTTTTCCTTCCTACCCATTTTTTTAAACCAAGAAAGATAAATGAACTAAAGCTGTTCATCTTTAGTTAATTCAAATCTAGCTTTTTAATAGTAAGTGGGTGATGCCAAAGAAAGGATTAAAAAGGGTGTTCTTTCAACAATTCCTTATTATGGCCTAGTATTTGCTTTGCAATTAGACTCTCCTGGACAGAGCTGAGGCCACGTAAACTTGTTATTACCCAGGCTGAAGATCTCTACAAAATGAAAACTCCACACTTGCAACAAGAGGCGGGTACCAGAGGCATGAAAGGCCCCATAATGGAGGAAGTTATAAGGCCTTTGCTAATGACAGTTCAAAGAGGTGATGTGCCTCAACCCTCAGGAATAAAAGCAGAGAGCATTTTCCATCCACACATGTACGGCAGGAATGAGGCAACAGAGAAAAAGAGCATGAACTTCATTAAATGTGAGTCCTAAGTCTCAGAGCAGTCTTTCTGTGATGCTGTATTGCTTTCTCTCTTATAATTAACATTAAAAGCTATAAAAGGAAAAAGAAAAGATCTTTTCCCTTTGTTCTTATCTTCTGGGCAGCAAAGATGGGAAACATAGCAGCCAATAATGGAACGACAAGAATCCTAAGAGGGGAGATAGTGGGAGACACTAAACTGAAAGGCAAGTGGCTGGGAGCTCAGTGCCTTTTTCAAGGATAAAAAGAAGAACCAGGGAGGTAACTGATCCAGGTTGGAGAAGTTTGTCTTGGATCAGAGTTTTTGTTCATTTTTTAGGTCTGAGGAAGTAAACCAGAGTCAGACCTGGAAGCATCAGATCAGAACACGGAGTACCGTTCTCCCTGTGAGTCACACCTCTGTCTTATCTAGCTCACAATTTGATCAGCGAGAGAAGCAACAACAGTGAACTCGGGAGGAACACAGTCATGTGAGAGAGTATCAAACCTTTCACGCCAATCCCTGAAACAAATTTTCTAGTATAGTCTTTGCCTTTTGGGTCTTTTTCGTGTATTTGCATTTTACACTGAGGAAACTGAGGCTTAGAGAATCTGAGGTCACAAAAAAAAAGACCGCATGCTCTTAAGTTCTCTAAGTCTAAATCCAGCACTCATTCTTCTGCAGGAAGCTTTCTTGTCCACCTCAACACCAGTATTTGTGTTGTGCTTTATACTTACTGCAAGAATGCTGCTACATGTACTCTTATATAATTCCTACAAAAATGTGTTCGGAAGAAGATGGAATATATCATCTTCCCACTGTAAAAAAATGGAGGGCCTAACTTTAAATGACTTGACCAGTCATATGTTAGAGCAAGAACTCAAGTTTTCTGACTCTTAAAGATATGCTCTTTCCTTTTAATGTCACATTTTTGACATATCAAAATGAAGTTATTTTCTCTCTGCTATTTCCCAAGCTCAGTTCCAGCTGCTTGAAAGCTCATTCTTGTCTATTTCTGGCTCATCTTCCTAATTCAACCTGAGTTTCCACATTCTCTACCTCCTGGGCTGTCAGCAGGTTCCTACTCCAGTTCCCCCTTTCTCTTGCCCCACCTCTCCCCCAGAGGCCTTTGAGCCAGTGCTCTCCCTGCATCTACGCAAGCAGTTTCTTTTGTACCCCAAAGAGTAAAAGAATAACCAAAAAACCTAAAACATCACTTATCACCTAAACGTTAACCAGGCAGCCCATTAGTTTGATGCAATTGTCTTGTGCTTCCTGCAGTCTCAAACTCAGAAGCAGAGATGAGGGGAGCAGTGGCTGGCTCCAGGAGCACCTAGTCTAGTGGGGCGGGCAGAAGCACACGGTGAAGGGTGTAAAGGAGGCACAGAGAGTAGACCGAAAGGAACTGTTTCTGGCTGGAGGAATGGAGAGAAGGCTTGACCCCCCAGTCTGTTCCTGTCTAATCCTAGCACATCAGGAACAACCTCTAAAGCAGGATGCGTGAAATATGTACTAATTTACAAGTATGAGCTTTCAACACCTTTCTGCCTAGGATCTTTAAGTAATATATCTCACAAGAAGAGATGGTGACTATTATTATTATTAACCCCATTTTATAAGTGAGTAAGTTGAAGTCCTTGCCTAACAATCAATCACAAAAAGAACTGAGGAGCAAATTTAGCTTCTATCTTTCGATGGCTTTCAACCACTTTAGAACTCTATCTTTCCTAATGTTTCCAACGAAAAACATGCTCTAGGGAATTTCCTGGCAGTCCAGTGGTTAGGATTTCGGAGATTCAATGCCCTGGTTGGATGCAGCACAGTCAAATAAGAAGAAGAAGAAGAAGGAGGAGGAGGAGGAGGCCCTGTGTGTCCTCAGCTGTGTCTGACCGAATGACCCCATGGACTATAGCCTGCCAGGCTCCTCCCAGGCAAGAATACTGAAGCTGGAGCAGGTTGCCATATTCTCCTCCCCAAGAGATCTTCTCCACACAGGGATGGAACCTGTGGCTCTTCCATCTCCTGCCTTGGCAGGTGGATTCTTTACCATTGGGCCACCTGGGAAGCCCAATAAGGGAGTCTTTTCCCCCAAAGAACACGCAAGTTTAAATATTTAATCAGGAGAATTGAAGCCAAGTCCTGAACATTCATTTAGCTCCATCTCCATTTGAAAGTATTTCCTGGGTACCTGTTGAGCTTTTATAAACAAGCACAGTGTGTACTGGCAGGAAACAATCATGATACACAAGATGCACAGCATAAGGGTCACCTCGGCTCCAAATCTTTCCTGACGGCTCCAAATCTTTCCTGACGCATCACCCTCCTCCAAGTAGGAAAAAACCCACTTCCTCCCACTACACCTACTTACACCCTGTCTGGCTTTGACTTTTGACTCTGCTGTCATTAGCAAGTGTCCCTGAGTAAAGTTATTTAATCTTTGCCCCACCTTGTCCTCTTCCGTATTAAAAGAATAACAACAGGATTTACAACTCATTGGTGATTGGGAAGATTACACAGATTAATATAAACGGTTTAGAACACTGCCAGACCCATCGAAAGCACCCAGTATATTCCCCCACTGTACTAGTTTGGTTTAGTGGTTAATAATTGTACCTGAGCTTAAATGCTGGCTCTTGCACTCAGTAATTGTCATTAGAGGGTCTATCATAATATCTACCTAGTAGCAACATTGTGAGGATTCCATGAAATATGCAGGTGAGATTATTTAGTAAATGCTCAATAAATGATATTCACACTACCTGTCTGTATCCATGAGAAACTTTGGCCTCTGTAATTTTTTTTTTCCCCTAGAGCTCAGCACAGCACCAAGCGTTAAGTACTTATAAAATGCCCATGAATGAGTGGCAGGCGGCAGTTTAGTTCAGACAGGTGAAACTGGTCTTTGGTTCCTTCTTGGCTTGTTTATCAGCCAGAGAATCACTGCCACCTGGAACTTCGATAGACGCAAATGAAATGAGACATCAGTGAAAGGCCGCAGTTACCCAGCAAAGCACTTCACCATCGTGTTTTGCGTGGAAAATCCTCGCCCATGTGAAAAAGCACCTGTTTTTCGGAACTGTCTCAGTAACCTTGGTTTAAAAAAATAAATGCAGTTAAGGCGGGTAGGAGTGGGTGGGGTGGGCAGGAGAGGAGCAGCAGCCCCAGGCTGGGCTGAGCAAAGTTCACTGGGATCCCCAGGAGCGGGGGCCAGCAAGGGTCCTGCGTGGACCTCAAAGCACAGAGTATCAAGGGGAGGAAAGGAGCTGGGGGGCCGCGCTGAGCTGCTGCACAATGCCCAAGGGAGGGAACAAAGATCTGAACACCGCACCGGGATCCTGGGCGACCCGCAGGGAAGCCAAGCAGAGGGAGGATAGGGAGGACACGGAAGGCCGGGGTACTGGGGCAGCCGAGAGAGGGGCTCGGCCGGGGTGCGATGGGGGGACGGGGCGCCGCCAGAGTGAGGGCAGAGCGTGATCAGGTGGGGGGAATGGGCGAGACAGTATGCAGCTTGCGGGACGGGCAACCCCGGACTGGGAAGGGGAGTGGGGTGGTGGGGGCGGGGCAAGGCAGAGGGAGGAGGGGAGGTTGGAGGGAAGAGGAGGGGGAAGGCGGGCTCAGTGTCGCAGGCCGCGGATCTTCCTCACCTGGGAAGGTTTCCGGGCAACCGCTTGGCTTGCTCCCGGCGGCCCAGGACGGCCACATTTCTGGGGCAGCCACCACCCCCTGCTGAAGGAGACCCCTCTGTGCCCTCTCCTCGAGACCCCGCGAACGTTTCATGATTGAGGGATGAGCAACAGTACGACAGCTTTTATTTCTCGAGTTGGATTTTACCACCAGCCCAGGAGAAAAAGGAGGCAGCCTCCAGCCTTCGGGAAGAGAGGACAGGAGACGCTTTCTGGGAGGTCTGGGAAAGGGTGTCAGAAGGATGCCTCCTTCCTGGCTGTGCTGCTTGCGGCGGGTACCACTCCGCGTCCACCCCTACCCCACCCTCGGGCCCACCAGTGGCCCCTGCTGCCCTGTAATTTGTCCCCTCCCCCGCACTCGGAAAGATGACCCTGAGAAGACAGAGAGCTATTCTCCCATGGACCCATGCGAGCTTAAAATTGAATGGCAACAAAAAGTGAGCTTCAGCTTCACCGCAAGTTAAGATGCAGGTCCAGAAAAATATCTGACCTACAAGCAGAATAGAAACACTTTTCTGGATGAACAAAAACTTATATTTTTTTCTGGAAAAAAAGTTAGCAATCTTAATGTCAAGAGTTGCTCTCTGAGACCAATGGCCTCATTCAAAATCAAGTCATAGAAATTAGAACATAAATAAGAACTACTACCATTTACTAAACGACTGAGCGACTGAACTGAACTACCATTTACTAAAGAGCCATCGTGTGCTCCTGGTGAACCTCATCTCACTCTGTCTTCACAATCCATCCAGAGGTCTAATGGGTGTCTTCTGTGGGATGGGCACTGGGCTACGGATTATAAAAGGGGGTGGGTGGTGGTGAGAGTTTCCTATTACCACATCCGGCCTCCTTAAATACAGTAGGATTTCAGCGTTGACATGTTTTTACCCTTCTGTTTAAGGAAAGCAAAATGAAACCAAGGAGAGGCACCTCTATACAAAATGAAAGAATTAAGCCCAACGGATAAATCCAAGGGCTGTAAACTGACAAAGATAGGATTACTAGAAGCTTCATTCACTCAAAGATCACCTTTCTTAAGATTCAAATATAAGAAAAGAATTTTAATGTATACCATTCCTGTGTGTGTGGGTGTGTGCGCGTGCGCGCGCACCTGCGCTCAGACAGTAAAGGATCCGCCTGTAATGCAGGAGACCTGGGTTGAATCCCTCGGTTGGAAAGATGCCCTGGAGGAGGGCATGGCAACCCACTCCAATATTCTTGCCTGGAGAATCCCATGGATAGAGGAGCCTGGCAGGTTACAGTCCATGGGGTTGCAAAGAGTTGGACACGACTGAGCGACTAAGGACAGCACAGACCATTCCTGTGATAAGATGCAGTCTCTTTTAAGTAAAATAGATGTTTTCTCCACCTTTTAGTTTTAAGCTTTTTCATATGTTATGCTCGTCTATCTTGGGAGGAGTCAGAGCTTGGCCTACACAGCATGACAGAGCTACAAGGATTCCTTCATTTACAAGAGAAAGGGAAAGAGGTTCAGGTCACTTGGTGAGAATCAATAGCAAGGCCAGAAGTTAGTGCTCTTCCCAATAGCATATAGGAAATTTTGCCTATTAGTATAACAAACCCCTAGATTATTCACATTTCATTTTCTAGAGATCTTCATTTGCAAAATACCATTGAAGCCTAATTTTATGTGTGATAGGACTGGCCAATAAAAACATTTCAGACTGAATGTCTCAATTTGTTTAACCTAAGTTAACAATTCCGAAGAATTGATGCTTTTGAACTGTGGTGTTGGAGAAGACTCTTGAGAGTCCCTTGGACTGCGAGATCCAATCAGTCAATCCTAAAGGAAATCATTGGAAGGACCTGAAACTCTGATACTTTGGCCACCTGATGTGAAGAACTGACTCATTTGAAAAGACACTAATGCTGGGAAATATTGAAGGGGGGAGGAGAAGGGGACGACAGAAGATGAGATGGTTGGATGGCATCACTGACGTGATGGACATGAGTTTGAGTAAACCGTGGAAGTTGGTGATGGACAGGGAAGCCTGATGTACAGAAGTCCATGGGGTCAGACACGACTGAGTGACTGAACTGAAACTGAAGTTACAGATATTTTTGGTCCTCCCAACAATACTCATTGGTTCTAACTACAACTCCACATGAAAGCATGTTTAGAAAATGTGGAGTGAAAAAGTAATCTAGCAGGTAGTCTGAAAACATCTTAAAAATATGAGATCATACTTTGCATTAACAAAGATGATTTCTGAAAGACACCACTGAGTATCTTGGCTCTGTAAAACTTCTCTTTTTTTATTGCTATTTTATGCTTTTCCACACAAATATATTCTGTATTTCCTCTAAAGTAAACCAGTGCTTTGACAGATTTTAGATTTTTTTCCCCTTAACTAAAGGCACTATTCAATTTCAATGTCCTTGGCGTGTTTTATCTGGGGATTAGACAACTGTACCAAAACACAGCTGTTCCAGTTTTTTCTCCTTTATTTTTCACATTAAAAAACTCCCACTATCAGCCAGTCCAATTAGTTACTCACTATCAAAAGCCGGCTTTGGTCTTTCATCTTCTGGAAAACTGGATCCAAGTGACAGGGTGTCATGGAAACTGTATCTCGGGTCATTTCCTGTTTCAATTGTTTAGCCACAAAAAAAGTTCAGCTCTATCAGATGGAAATTAATGAATACTTGCTGTTGCTTTAGAAAAGCATGCAACTAAATAAAAAAGTAATTATTGTTTTTGACCAAGTTTTCCCACCAACACCAAGGAATACAGGGAGATGAGTGCACCCAAAATGGGAAAAGTACTTTGATAGATGCAATGAACCAGCCTTTTTCAGTTCAGTTTCCATAATTCAGTGGCCAATTTTAAGGCTCTCACTTGGGTTTGGGAAAACTAACTGTAGGTTAAGTGGTTTTAATTGTAGTAAACTTGTTCTTTTTTTCACTTCCAACACATCTTCACCTCTCCTCACATACTGTGCTTTGCCCCCAATTCTATAGAGCTGGAATTCTCTTTAGGTTAAAATCCCCTCAACATAAGGGAATGTGTAATAGAAACAAAAACTGTAATATAATCTAAAAAGATTTCTTGCTGTACCTATTCTCCACCACACACACACACACACACGGGAAAAGTGGAGCTTAAGGCCTACAAGCAATACCAGGCAAGCACATGTGTTTAGGAAATGAAGTCCTGGCTGGAATTCAGTAATAATGAGCCCCTGAGTGATCTAATGTACACGAGTGAACACTATGGATGGAAACAGAGTGCCAGATAGGACAATGGGGAACTCAACCTGTGTTTAGTATGTTTCAGCTCTGTCTAAATAATTATGAGCAAAAAACATGGAAGCAATACAACAAATCAATTTTAGGGCTCAGGAGGATTTGCTCAAATAAGACAGCTATGAAGTGTACATTACAGGATAAGTTCGCAGCTCCATTGTGGGAAAGGAGCCCACTTGCAATGCTCTCTGTCCTGGGTTGTTATACATCTTCTCTATTCCAGATGAGGAAGTATTTGTGCTGCTTCTTTTTCTTAGATGTAGAAAAGAAAAATAAGTGGGGAAACATCCAAAAACAAATTAACTTTAAATATTATTAAAGTAAGCAAAGCCTCATGTTACTTATATCCAACTTGCTATTTGGACAATGTCTATAGTGAAGAAAAAAAAAAAAAAAAAAGGATATCTCTTCACAATGATAACGGAGGTGTAGACCTTTGATTTGTGAAGTCACTGTACCAGCATAAAGGCATCTAAGCCAAGCTTGTCCACAGCTTCTCTCCTAGTTGCTTTACCATGCTGTCCAGTTCCTCTTTCAAAATCTACATTTATGCCCCTAAGAGACTGGCTCTATTTTATTAAAAATAAGATGAAACTGATAATTTCTAACTAGAAGTCACTGCTATTTCTTTTTCAAACTTTGAGGGAAGCATAATATTCATCCTTCCACAATTTGCAAGGAGAAAGTCCATGATTTAAGAGAACAGTACTTGTAGGCAATCTTTTAAAGTCTTTATATAATATTATATTTAGTATGCTTTGGTCCCTGTGTGCCCAAAACACCAGAAACAGAAATAATTTCACCAAAGATAATTTTTGCCAGAAGTATAAGTAATTTCTAGAAGCCATTCAGATGTGATTTTCTTACAGAAAAACAGGTCAAAATAAAGTAAACTGCTGAAGGCATCAACACAAAAAGGCATAAGTCAGTTCAAAGAGGTAGTGGGCCTAGACTAATAAATCCAAGAATACAGCTACCAACCAGACTTAAAGGCTTCTGGTCATGATGAGTGAAGTTGGTTTTATCCCAGGAGAAACAATACATAAAATAAAGATGGAGCTGGTAGGAGAGGTTGTGAACCATAAGAAAGATAAGAAATACAGTCAGTGTGTTGAGATAGACCATTTTTATATTCTGGTCTTAACTTACTATTTTTCTTTTAATTTCTTTCCGTTCGAAAATGCAGTGGTAGTAGGCTCATTGCACACTGTCTTATTTATCATAATGGAGGGGGAAGAAATAGATAATCTTAATTTGTAAACAGCTCAATTACAGAAATCTAACTCTCACTACATAGGAATAAGTTAATTCTTGCAATTAGTGTATGAACATCTATATTGGATTTTATGAAATTTCAGTTCTGGGTTTTGTTTAGTTTGCTTGCATGCCCAATCAAGGATACTATTTAGAATGCAGATGCCTACGGCACTTTCAATAGTGACGACATAATGTTGAATCCTTTTGGCCAATGAAAAGCATACTATTGAGAAACAGATGTATACTGCTTATTGAACAGACCAAGTTCTCTCTCACATACACAGCTGCTCAGCAGTTAGGTGGGGTCATGTGACCAATTATGGCCAATAGCTTGTGACCAGAAGTGACTTGTGACAGCAGGTGTACACCCAGGACTGTAAAGATGATGTCATTCATACCAATGAAAGAGAAGAAACTCATGGATTTTTCAACTCAAGTCAAAACAGGGGAGCTGCTAAACTGGATACTGATGCAGGATTCTACCACAGTTGGAACATTTCAAATACCAGTATTAGAAGTATGTCAATATGAAGAAAGGGAGTATCTTAGGGGGTGGGGGTTCTAAGGTGCTGGCAGTTTACATATTTTATCAGCTGTCTTTCTCACAAGGAACTCAAATGTGAATGGTTATGCAAGTACCACCAAAGAGAACAGGAGTGGAGAGAACTACTTGGGATTCCTGACCATGACCTTCACTGCACTGGCATGCTCCTTGAGGAACAAGATCATTACTGAATCCTTGAACATCCTAAGTGAGAATTAATATCCTCCAAAAGACGACTGGTATGTGTTTAAAAAAAAAAAAAGAAGTGAACTGTGTCATCACCCAGCCAAAGCCTACAACAATGAAGGTGAGTTCTCTATGCCTGTCTTGCCCCACTGAGGCAAACCTGGAAGTCACAAGTTGAGATACTAAGGTCTCAAGATAGAGGAAAACCACATGAACCCCAGACACCATTAACTGAACAGAAAGTATCATCGAGATGAAGGGATTTGTTCATTTCCAAAACCTATTTTAGCTTTTTTGTGTGTCACGGAGCCCTGGGACAGTGAACTGTGAACCTCTTCTCAGAATCCTGTGTTTAAATACATAAAATAAAACCATAGGATTGTAAAGAAAACTAAAGAGCTTTTTAACTGAGCTACAGCAATGCATACTTCTATCAGTAACAACACATTCATCAGCAAGATGAATTGTAGCAGATGTAATTTACCAACTACTATAATTTCAGAGTAGTGAGGATCATGCTATTTCAAGTTATCTGTGATATTTACAACAGGTTATGGGATATCTTTGATTTGTTTTGGTAACAAAGTCCCAGGTGCTGCTATACTATTAGGACTTGTTGTTTACATCACAATGAAAAAGAAATGCTAAATTTCCATGATAGGTTTGTGTTATAATTTTTTTTCTCATCAAGTTCATGGGCTCCCTAAACTCTGTACAGCCCCAAAATAAAACTTACAAGTGTTACCCTCTCCTAACTAACAGAGCCATACCACAAGCTCTCAGGTGGCGTGCTGCCCGGCTGTCTCAAGTGCAGCACCATGTGGGGCATAGTCCGCTGTGGCTTCTCTTCTGCCACTGAGTTTCTTCATTTGTTTTGTGCTCACACCAACTGTTTTCACACAACTCCAACTAACTAAGAGTGTCATTCAGGTTGTTAGAATGCAATTTTATGGATGCTTAGGTGTCTTTAAGTCAATGGTGAAGAAAATTGACAAGAATCAGCCCATAACAAAGGACTGTGCAAGTTTTATTGATATCATCAACATCACCCAGTCCAGGGAAAACTGACCAACAGTTACACAAAAGCAACTGATAAAACACTGTCTGGTAGCTTGTAATGACTTCAAGAGACATGAAGGCACCTGGAGATGCCCAATACAGGATGCTGGGGTCAGCTAATTAGGATGCTGTCCAGTCCTGAGCTGGTCAGCCCTACTGCCAGGAACGTGTGACTCAAAGGGACTGGGGAGTCAGTTCTGTTTAATAAACCTATGAAGCCTGGGTAAAATGAGACTGAAATAATTCATGCTTTTTAAGGTACTCCTACATCTATTAAGTTGCAAAGAAGCCAGAATATTCAATGCACATTCACATAAACCATTATTGTTCTTTCTTAAGAAAGAACACGCTACTCGACACCTTATTCAAGAGTATATAACACAGTAGTTAACTGAGCTGTAGAGCTCCCAGTCCTGACAGTTGAGATAAGGGATCAGAAAATCAAGAAAATATTTGAAATCAAGTAATTAACTATGCAGGCAAAACTGAAGAACCAAGAAGATGAGGCCTGGGAATCCATCCTCTTTCACATTTCACCTAGTAAGAACGGGTATACTGTGGCTAATGTGCCACTGGATCAAAAGTCAGGAGCTTGGACTTTTAATCCAGACCCCATGATCAATTAATTACCTGAGCAAATGTGAGCAAGAAGCCACATTTCTCCAAGCTTCAGATTCCCCTTCTTTAAATGGAAGAAATTAACTTCAAAGGCACCTTCCCACACAAAAATAAAGATTTGGTAACTTTTGGAATCTCAGGAATACTGAAAATAATATACAGTATTATTATTATAATATAATCAGATACATATTTAAACTGAATGTCTATTAAAACCAAGTGTTCCCTCTATTAAAACCAAGTGTTCCCATTTCAAAGGGTGAGAAAATGAAGAGAAGAAATGAGTAGTTTCTGTGTATGAACCACCGTGGTGTGCCAGGCAATGTCTGTGGTCCTGTACTTACATCAGTTGAAAGCTTGCACTAGTCAATGTCTTGATGCTAGTGGAAGACGTCTGCTTTCTCTGATAGCCTTCTCCATATTATACATAACTGCTGTTGTAATTGTGTTTTAGCTAGCTCCCTGAGCACGCCTTGTTTAAGGGTCTACTTCCCCAGGGTTAGAAGAATTGGGGAAAGTTTTCTACAGAAAATCAGAATGCCTGAAGGTCTATTGAAGGGTTTGAAATCTGGTCTATGCTCACTTTTGGCCCCTTGAAATTCCCCCTGCCCCTTTTTTGATGTCCCTGTACATCCTGTTGTTATTTTGATTATTTTATCCCCAAGGGCTGACCCATTTACTAGAAGTAGAAGGCTCTTCAGGTAATCAGGAGAATGAGTCAAAGTTTAATGTCGCTGACTCCAGGCTCTTTTCCAGGTGTTTTTTCTCCAGAACTATATGATTCCAAATAGCCTCAGTTCTCATAACCATCACGTTAATTTCACCAGACTCTGAAGCCTCCTTGTTTTTCCTGGCTAAGGGTTTCCTTCCCTGCCCTTCCCTATTGTCCTTGCCAACTGCTTCTGGCTGGAATTATGGAAGTGAAAATTTACAACTAGAAAGAACTTTTAGACTTTTTCCCAGTCCACTAGCACAGTAAGCAGATGCAGGGCCTGTGTCCTTTCCTATGTCTACCCAAAGACTTCCCAGGGCATTATGGAGCACATGCTGCTGCTGCTGCTGCTGCTAAGTTGCTTCAGTCGTGTCTGACTGTGCAACCCCATGGACTGCAGCCCACAAGGCTCCTCCGTCCATGGGATTTACCAGGCAAGAGTACTGGAGTGGGGTGCCATTGCCTTCTCCAATGGAGCACATAGTAGAGGCTAAATATTGTTGGCCCCATGAATGATCCACCAAAAGATGACTGCTGGCCAAAGCCCTGCAGCATGACAGCCAACAGAAAGAACAACGTTCACTCTTCATTTTCAGCATACAAGAACTGTAAAATCAGATTATTCTTTCTCTCGATTTATTGCAAAGCTAATAATTAATCAATAGCCAATAGGCTGATTACTCTGAGACTCAGCATTTTAGAAGAAAAAAATAAGAAAGTTTTTCCCAAACACACACGTGATCTAGGCGTGGGGGACACAACTAAAACTAAATTTCCACCTGGCTTTGAAACATAAATCTTAAGACCCCTCAGGTTAAAAATGACAGCTAGAGTCCTTTAATCTTGAAAATGCTCTCTCCATGGAAACCTTAAGGACAGGAAATCACTTAGGCAAAGCTTTTTTTTTTCCCCCTTTTGAGGTAACTTCTAAGGAAAATCTAAGTATTGAGGAAAGTGGGCTTCCATGCACAAATATACCATAGGAAGGCAGTCCATGTCAAATGATTTCATTGACCTGTAAATTGACCCTTAAATAAAGCTTTCCCAGTCAGGCTCAGCTGGCAGAGTCTAACTTACTTCATCTAATAGACTCAATCTCAATTCCCGTATACCACCTCCATGATTAAGATTTTTATTAAGGTAGGAACAAGGATTTATACTATTTTCACCCAAAGTCAGGGACTTTTGCAAGTTATAATTTTCAAGTACAACAAGCACCTAAAATGTAATGCTTCTAGCTACAAAAGGTTGCGAAATTTTGAGTTACCACATAATATTAGACAATTAGACCTGGGAAGATATCTAGTAAATTACAGGAAGAAATCAAAGCACAGAGAGGTAAAGCAATTAGCTCAAGGTCCCACAGGGCTTCCCCAGTGGCTGGGTGGTAAAGAATTCATGTACCAATGCAGGAGACATGGGTTCAGTCCCTGGGTTGGGAAGATCCCCTGGAGAAAGAAATGACAACTCATTCCAAACTTTCGCCTGTGAAATCCCATGGGCATAAGAGTCAGATACAACTTAGTGACTAAATAACAAGGTCCTTCCAGATATAGAATATGGTTTCCTACCCCCAAATTGCTAGATTAACCTTAACTCCCTACCATACCTATTCTTTGCTATTCCAGGTTGGCTACATTTAATAATGATGATAATAATTATATTCAGCTAAAACAATCAAAATATTTTTAATAAGAATAAGGTGAGGGAATTTTGCAAATTCCTGACATCATTTATAGAAGCTTGAGCCTATTAGCAGGCGTGAAATAGCTCACATATTTCAAAGGATAGGTCTAAAGCAGTTCAAACAAGTACAAGTCACTTTCACAACCACCCAAGTTCTAGGATGTACTGTCTGGGACATCAGCCAGGTTGGCAAACAAATCATTATAAAATGCAAAGGTATTAAGTGCCCTCTTGCCTTTGGCAGTACACTCAAAGCTATTCAAATATATTATAGTAAAACTAAAATACAGCTACCAAGGTCTCAGCCAACAAAGAGGGAGAGAAGTCTATGCATGTTTTTTTTTTAATTTAGGTATTCCAACTTTTGTTCTATTTCCTTATGGAAGACAAACCTAGGAAGGAAAGGAGATGGTGGAGAAAGAAAAGGAGACCCAGACATAAGCTTCTAGAAAAAGTAGGCTGAGATGAAGAAATCTGAGGACATAAGTATTAGCAGCTCTAAAACTTATAGCAACTTAGGTTCAAAAACAGGTCAATAAAAGCAAATTCTCTCAATTGGTGAGTCAAATAAAATGGAAACTCTTGCCTCTCTTTCTGTCCAAGTGTATCTTTTTACCTCTCTTCCAGTCAACAACTGCTACCAACCTAAGTCCAGGCCCAGAGATCAAGGGCACGGGACACACACTTTTGTACAGTAACCACTTGGAAGATCAAAGAGAACTTAATAGACTTTCAAGTATACGAAGAGTCTGTGTATAATGACAACAAACAAGACCGAGAAGAAATAAGTTTAAGATGACATAGGAGAGCTTTTCCTAACACATTAGCAAGGACCTCCAGAATATAGGATAGACAAATTCTATCCAGTCTTAGATATAGTATACAAGATAGTATTTAGCATTGTGTTCTCAGGTTCTCCTTCCTTCTCTCTTTTCCCTAATCATGATAGTAACACTTTACATTTGCATTCATTTCCAGTTTTCAATTAATTTTATATCATCCTACTGTCTCCAGTAGTGCGGGCAGGCATTTCCTATACGTGTCTACTTGGGACACAGGAATGAACTAAACAGATGTGTCTTCAACCACTGGGTCTGTTCAACATTTCCTACTGACTGAGAGACAGTAAAGCCAGTCTCTCTGGCAACCTACTCCCATATTTTCCCATATTCTCTACAAACAAGATTTATGCAGATAGCAAATACTAAGGCATTCATTAAATGCTGAATCAATTAACTGCAATAAACCTAAGTCTCAAGCACCAGCTGAGATGGATTTGAATCTAACCTTTTTCACTGTATGACTTTCAAAACTTGGACAAGTCAATTTACTCTTTCTGAAGTAATTGCATTTGAAATAGAACTCTAACCCTTAGCATAATACCTGCACAACAAAGGTGCCCTTAAAACATGCTCTACTGTAAATCACACTTACCAATAAAATGTCATCCTTGGAAGATACAGATCCATAAGTTGCTAAGAAAGCAAAAAATATCAGGCACAATCCTTGTGGCTTTACTAGTAGAAAACACAGAGTGACTAAAAGAAGCCTCCACTTGGTGAAATTCTAGAGTTAAGCTTACAGAATAAATGTGAACAATAAAGAAAGTGTAAATCATTTGTCTGACAAAGCTTTAGGATGTTGTTGTTGGGAACTCGAGAGTTGCTATCCTTCATACATAAATCCTCTCTGAGACAACTGCTCATGATATCTCACTGGTGTAGTCTGACTTGTCCACAAATACGGATATAAAAATGCCCCTCAATGAAAGAAAGATAGTTGGAAAAGATGAGAGAAGTTCACGTGTCTTCCCAGGCAAAGCCAGAACTAAAGCACCAATTCACAAACCCCTACCTGGTCTAAAAGAAAAGTTATCTAAAGCATTAACTAAGAGGATAAGAAGCTGCCATTGTAGCAGGCTTAAAGTGATCCACTTTCACTAGAGCTCAGTAGACTGGGGCCCTCATTGAAAATGCAAAATCTCCAGCTGGGGGTAAGAAGAAGAGAAAATGTTAAGATTCTCAGCTCTGAAGTGCCAAAACCAAAGGTCTCTGCATTCCAAGACTCAACCTCCTTCCTCCCCCGGCCGCCCCAACCCTCCTTTCCATTATTCTGGAGCAATTCCTTCCTAGTCCTACCATTTCGAGTCAGGGAGACTTGGGAAATGCTCCAGGATCCACTGAGAGATAGAGAAATACACAAAGGATTCTCTCTTCCACAAAGCATTCTTTCACAGAGGCAGCAGAGTCTATTAAATACGTCCTCTTAATATGCATACATTTCTGTAAGCAGATTATGAGGACCATGAGCTCATGAAATGAGCCCCTCCCCACAGAAAATGGGTTTAAAACCCACTGCAGGGAGGAGAAAAGGTGTTTGTGGCAGGGAGAAGACAAGGCTTAAAATTAATGTCAGGGGATCTTCTCCTCCTTGGTAATTCCCAGGGGGAAAGAAGGTGGAGACAAAACCACCTAACAAGGCTGCTGTAACTCCAGGGTTGAGCTAGTTGGTATCCACACAATTCCTTTCCTATACCTGCCTTCTTGTGTTGCCACACCATGGGCCACAACACAGAGTATTCCTTCCTATGAGTAAGTCATAAGAAAGGTATAACAATTATCTATACAGTAATACCGGAGAAGGCAATGGCACCCCACTCCAGTACTTTTGCCTGGAAAATCCCATGGATGGAGAAGCCTGGTAGGCTACAGTCCATGGGGTCGCTAGAGTCAGACACGACTGAGCAACTTCACTTTCACTTTTCACTTTCATGCATTGGAGAAGGAAAAGGCAACCCACTCCAGTGTTCTTGCCTGGAGAATCCCAGGGACAGGGGAGCCTGGTGGGCTGCCGTCTATGGGGTCACACAGAGTCGGACACGACTGAAGTGACTTAGCAGCAGCAGCAACATACAGTAATACACTTTTCAAATTGCCGCTCAAATCTTTGGAAGTATAAATATAACTAGTAATGAACTTCTCATATAGATCTACGTTAAGCAACACAGGTCTATTTTTACATTCACTGAACACTGTAGAGTACCTTCCAGTCTTTTCCAAGACTGTTAAATTGAGACAAGCAATTGAACAATTTGTTCTATTTCCATTTTTTTTTAAGTGAATGGATTGAAATCTTAAATGTGAAAATGTGAGTGTACATTTCTAAATTGCAACTTTTCTACTGAGTGTGTGCACCATACTTTTGGAATCTTATTTAACAACAAAAACAGGAAAACTAAAAACCAAAATACACATGATACATTTTCTCAGAATACATAACATTATAAGTAAGTATAAAAAAATTTGCCTGCAATGTGGTAAACCCAGGTTCGATCCCTGGGTTGGGAAGATCCCCTGGAGAAGGAAATGGCTACCCACTCCAGCATTCTTGCCTGGAGAATTTCATGGACAGAGGAGCCTGGCAGGCTACAGTCCATGGGATCGCAGAGTCAGACATGACTGAGTGACTAACCACTTTCAAACCATTCATGGGCCATCACTGGCTTAATGAATGATTATACTTTTCACCTCATTATTTCTTCAGAATTACTTCTTTCTTGGAGAATGAAATTGTTACACACAAAACAAATCTACCCATAGTAATAAATAGAATGTCCTTTTATTTACCTAGATATATAAAAAGATAAAACAGTCTTTCCTTACATATACATCAGTATTTCTGATATGCAAATTGTTTAATAATTCACAAAGGGATTTTAGAGACAGCTCACTTGATATAACAGCTCTGTGAAGTATTATTTACTCCAATGTTATAGATGAGGAAACAGAACCAGAGAGATTAAAGTGGAGCCCTGGGTCTTACTTCCAAATTCATTCCTTCATTCATTTATAACTGAAGGCCGGCTCTTGTTCTGGACACCATGCAGGATATTAAGGATTCAGGGAGAGCAAGCAGTGTATACCCATATGCAGGACACAAGGGCAAGTACAAAGTTCAAAGAGGGCACAATGGGGCCGTACTCAACCCAAATTTAATTGTAGAAAAGCAGACCACTTTCTAGAGAAGGCAATGCCAGGCTGAGTCCTCAAAGACAAACCCAGTGTTCTCACCACCCAATACCTTCCTTGACTCACCAGCCTTCCACATGGCTAACAAAACGTGCTCAAAATGGTATTCGTTCCAGAAGACACCTGCACTGCACACCCAGGAAGTGCCCGCCCAGTGCTATCTTCTACAATCCTGTTAACTCTAGAGAAAAAGTGAGTTCTCCATAAAAAGAAGCCTAAAAAGGAGGGGATATATGTGTACTTAGGGCTGATTTCATGTTGAGGTTTGACAGAAAACAACAAAATTCTATAAAGCAATTATCCTTCAATAAAAAAACAAATTAATAAAAAAAAACCTACTATGCATGTGTGACAGAGCATTTCAGACAGAGGACGTTACCTCTGGGCATGAGCAGGAAAACTCATTCTTGTGAGATGAGCCTGGAGGGACTTGGAACCACAATCCACTGGTTGTTTAGTCACTCCGTCATGTCTGACTTTCTGTGACCCCATGGACTACAGCCCACCAGGCTCCTCTGTCCATGGGATTTTCCAGGCAAGAATACTGGAATGGGTTGTCATTCCCTTCTCCAGGGATCTTTCGATCCAGGGATCAAACCCACATCTCCTGCTTGGCAGGCATATTCTCCTAAGGAGCCCTGGGATCCACTTAGTGTTGTCCAAATGCCTTGTATGGACCCACAGATAAAGGCTAGGAAAGGGGAGGAGGATGGAGGCCAGAGTTGCTGGTATAAAGTCTGTTCTAAGAAAATAATAGGAGAACCAAACTCCATGCTATCAGGAAAAAAGGCTGTCCTTCCCTATTTTGTTGTTGTTTGGTCACTAAGTCATGTCGGACTCTTTGTGACTCCATGGACTGTAGCCCACCAGGCTCCTCTGGCCATGGGATTTCCCAGGCAAGAAAGAATACTGGAGTGGGTTGCAATTACCTTCTCCAGTGGATCTTCCCAACCCAGGAATCAAACCTGCACTGGAGGTCTCCTCCTCAAGTTATAAAATGCCCTTACCCCTTGAGCAACAAAGATTTCCAGCAACTTTTACTAAAGATAAAACATCCCCCCAATATAGGCTATTTATATTCCAGCTATAGAATATCTTCAACCCTCCTCTTTCTCCCAATGAAAAATGATACCCAAATGAAAAAAAAAATTCATTTTTTATTCTGAACTTTTCACAAACAGTCCCATTCTTTTTAAACTCATGGAGAAAAATGTAAGTTTGAGTTTCAAACCACTATTAGTGAAGCAAGAAAACTAAGGAAACATCTTTTAAGGAAATCAAAGACAGTGTATGATTTTGACACAACAAAGCTAGTGTCTCAATGTTCATTTTTATTAATAATGTTTTTAAAAAAGAGGAGGCAGTCTTTGAAGAAAAGTACCTCATTTCCCACTGCTTTGGGTTCTTATAGGGGACTCTGATATTCATGGACTGCACATTTAGAGTTTGGGCCATTTCAAAGCACTTCCTGCCCAAGCCGTAAAGCAGAGTAATAAATTTAAGGTATTAACATTCTAGTCATATCACATATGGACTGTAAGATGGGTTTGATTATTTGCTTTTTTAAAGTTCCTTACACAAAGTTGTCTATATTTCATCTTTTAATTTTACATGAGGACCTCATAGGTTGAAGGTTTACTGAAAACAAATGGGCAGGAACTTTTGATCCTACATTTTAAAAGAAAAAATATTGTGTAGAGGGATAAATTGGGAATTAGCAGTCAACAGATACATAACCGTGTGTATGTAACAGATATATAACCTTTGAGTGTGTATCACAATAAACTGTGGAAAATTCTGAAAGAGATGGGAATACCAGACCACCTGACCTGCCTCTTGAGAAACCTGTATACAGGTCAGGAAGCAACAGTTAGAACTGGACATGGAACAACAGACTGGTTCCAAATAGGAAAAGGAGTCCGGCAAGGCTGTATATTGTCACCCTGTTTATTTAACTTATATGCAGAGTACATCATGAGAAACGCTGGGCTGGAAGCACAAGCTGGAATCAAGATTGCCGGGAGAAATATCAGTAACTTCAGATATGCAGATGACACCACCCTTATGGGAGAAAGTGAAGAAGAACTAAAAAGCCTCTTGATGAAAGTGAAAGAGGAGGGTGAAAAAGTTGGCTTAAAGCTCAACATTCAGAAAACTAAGATCATGGCATCTGGTCCCAACATTTCATGGCAAATAGATGGGGAAACAGTGGCTGACTTTATTTTTCTGGGCTCCAAAATCACTGCAGATGGTGATTGCAGCCATGAAATTAAAAGATGCTTACTCCTTGGAAGGAAAGTTATGACCAACCTAGACAGCATATTAAAAAGCAGAGACATTACTTTGCCAACAAAGGTCCATCAGTCAAGGCTGTGTTTTTTCCAGCAGTCATGTATGGATGTGAGAGTTGGAATATAAAGAAAGCTGAGCGCCGAAGAATAGATGCTTTTGAACTGTGGTGTTGGAGAAAACTCTTGAGAGTCCCTTAAACTGCAAGGAGATTCAACCAGTCCATCTTAAAGGAGATCAGTCCTGGGTGTTCATTGGAAGGACTTATGTTGACGCTGAAACTCCAATACTTTGGCCACCTCATGCGAAGAGCTGACTCATTTGAAAAGACCCTGATGCTGGGAAAGATTGAGGGCAGGAGGCGAAGGGGATGACAGAAGATGAGATGGTTGGATGGCATCACCGACTCGATGGACATATGGGTTTGGGTGGATTCCGGGAGTTGGTGATGGACAGGGAGGCCTGGCGTGCTGCGGTTCATGGGGTCGCAAAGAGTTGGACACGACTGAGGGACTGAACTAAACTGAAGATACATAACACTATATATAAAATAGATACATAGAACGTATAATGGCAGAGAATCTGAAAAAGAATATATATCTATAAGAATATATGTGTGTGTGTGTGTGTGTGTGTGTGTGTGTAACTGAATCACTTTGCTACATACCTGAAATACTGTAAATCAAGTATAAAAGAAAGAAAGTGAAGTCACTCAGTCGTGTCTGACTCCTTTCAACCCAATGGACTGTATCCGACCAGGCTCCTCCATCTATGGGAGTTTCCAGTCAAGAGTACTGGAGTGGGTTGCCATTTCCTTCTCTAGGGGATCTTCCCAACCCAGAGATCGAACCTGGGTCTCCTGCATTGCAAGCAGATGCTTTACTGTCTGAGCCACCAGCGAATAAATAAAAGAGGAAATATGACTCTGTACCTATCTTCTCATTACCATTTTTGGACACTCCCTGAGAATAAGAGATTAAATCTAAAAAGCACAGGACAAAAGCACTATTATGTACATGCTTTTCTTTGATCTTCACCACAACCCTTTGAGGTAGCTACTACTCCCCATTTTACAGAAAAAATAATTGAGGCTCAGAAGCCAAGTCACTCAGTCTTTGTACAACTACTTTGTAATTGTTCTTGAAAGACAGAATTTTTTTGAAACTCACTGAATGGAGAACACGGTGTTAGCAAAGCACCGTACTTCCCAATAACGTGTGTTCTGCCCCTCGGATGTCTGACGGGCACACACATCTTCTGAGAAGATGGAAACTCATCAGCTTGGGGAGAAAATGCCAAGTTTAAAGCGTGGCTTGTTAGAGAGGGAGCTATCACAGATTATTAATTTAGCCTTCTCTCCCTGCGAGTGTTTGATGTAAATGGCAAGGGTTCGAAGGTCAAAGAGGAAGAAGTATGTGCTTTAATTTCTCCCCCCTAGAGGTGCAAGAGTGTTTTCTATTAACAAAAACCCTGTAGCCAACAAATCCTGGGCTTGGATCAAACAGCCCTCCATCTTTTAAGTTATAACATCACAGGGAGACATTTCAAGAGGAAACCAAGCCCAGCCAGGCCTGTCGTACCAGAGAGAGAGAACGCTGTTCTGCCCTTTGGGGATTTGAAATGCGACTTTCTTTTTGCTGAAACAGCTTAGTGACAGACAAAAATGTCCCCAAATAGTTATTCTTGATCTATAGACAGGTGCTAAATGGAGGGAAAAAAAAAAAGTGGGCAGAGGCTGAGTTTAGCCATTTGTACCTGAAGAACCACCCGCTTTGGCCAGAGCTATTAGGAACAGAAATTTTGGCAACAAATGTTGGTTCACTCGGCTATGTTTGAGTAAAATAATAATAGTCAAAACAATCTGTGCTTCACTCAGTACATGATGCATAATAAACATCCAATAAATAGTGGCTAATCATACTCTAGCATTTTCCCGGTGACTTAGCGGTAAAGAATCCGTTGGTCAATGCAGGAGACGCTGGTTCCATCTCTGGGTCAGGAAGATTCCCTGGAGAAGGAAATGACAAGACACCCCAGTATTCTTGCCTGGGAAATCCCATAGACAGAGGAGCCTAGCAGGCTACAGTCCAAGGGGTTGCAAAAGAGTCAGACACAACTTAGTGACTAAACAACAACAAATCATATTATGCTTTCTTCTTCCCTGCCCTTAATAACACAGAAGAGCCATCCTACTCATTTCTCATCCCCATACACACACCCACAACCATCACTGCTGCTCAAAAAGTCTAGAAGTGAGAGATGAAACAAGAAATTTTGAAGACACAGCAACATTTTCTTTCATAAAGAAGAGCTAAAACTTTGTGGGACCTCTGGCACCAGGCATTGTGCCAGATATTCACTTATAATCCTACAACAATTACTAAATGTACCCCCAATTTTTACAGTGAGGAACTTGAGGTTCAGAAGGGCAGTGAGAAAGCTTGGATGAAAATCCAAGATTCTCCCAACAGACTTTTGTGAATTGGCCTAGTTGGGAATGAGGCCTGTTTTATAATCCCTCTGGGTGAATGCTATTCTAAACAACAGACTTCAAAACGAGCTTTGGAAGCCAGACTGTTTGTAAACTGAGGACCGCTAGAACTATTCACATCTCTTGTCACATTTAGGGGCACCTCTGCTACTTAAAAATGGCTTTTAGTTTGAAGCCCATCCACAAAGCCTACAAGAAGGCAAGTATTCCCTTTCCTGTCAAGACAGTGCTTAGAGAATGGGGCAAACCCCAGGCAGCTCAGTTGAAAAAAAAAAAAAAAGAAGAAAGAAAAATCCAAGTGATGGGTTTATAGGAAATACACAGAGGAAGAGCAAAGCATAGTAATTGTTTACAGGCCACTAGTGAGTCTTCTAAAAAGGCCAGGAGAAATGGGGCTTGGGAGAGTCTAGTCTGAAAAGAGTTAATCCCTTAGACAATTCCTCCAGGGCACGTGACACATCTACACCCATCAGGCAAAAGTCTTGACCACTGCACCACATAATCTTCCCCAACTGACCCTCAGCCCCTTGCTGTTCCCAGCCTGCTTACTAATCACCCCAGGAGAATGTATGCCTCAGGAAAGCAGGACTGTATTTTGTCGATCCCTCTTTCTTCAGCATCTTTGAGAATACTAAGCTAGTAGCAGACATTAAATATAATGAAATGAAGAACACGGGCCCGAGGGCTTCAGTAGTTGTGGCACAAGGGCTCAGCAGTTGCAGCTTCCAGGCTCCAGAGAGGAGGCTCAATAGCTGTGGCCCAGGGGCTCAGTTGTTCCATGGCAGGTGACTTTGAGAAGATCGCACACTGCAACTAGAGAGTAACCCCAGCTCACCACAACTAGAGAAGGGCCCACGCAGAACGAAGACCCAGCACAGCCAAAAATAGACAAATAAAATTACAATGAAAGATTACTTATCATTTACTCAATTTTCCTGGTTAACGTGTTTAGCTCAGTTCAGTCGCTCAGTCGTGTCCAACTCTGTGACCCCATGGACTGCAGCATGCCAGGCCTCCCTGTCCATCACCAACTCCCAGAGTCCACCCAAACCCATGTTCATTGAGTTGGTGATGCCATCCATCCATCTCATCCTCTGTCGTCCCCTTCTTCTCCTGTCTTCAAACTTTCCCAGCATCAGGTCTTTTCAAATGAGTCAGTTCTTCGCGTCAGGTGGCCAAAGTATTGGACTTTCAGCTTCAACATCAGTCTTTCCAATGAATATTCAGGACTGATTTCCTTTAGGATGTACTCGTTGGAGCTCCTTGCTGTTTAAGGGACCCTCAAGAGTCTTCTCCAACACGACAGTTCAAAAGCATCAATTCTTCAGCACTCAGCTTTCTTTGTAGTCCAACTCTCACATCCATACATGACCACTGGAAAAACCATAGCCTTGACTAGATGGACCTTTGTTAGCAAAGTAATGTCCTGCTTTTTAATGCCATCTAGATTGGTCACAACTTTTCTTCCAAGGAGCAAGTGTCTTTTAATTTCACAGCTGCAGTCACCATCTGCAGTGTCTTTGGAGCCCCCCAAAATAAAGTCTGTCACTGTTTCCACTGTTTCCCCATCTATTTCCCATGAAGTGATGGGACCAGATGCCATGATCTTAGTTTTCTGAATGTTGAGCTTTAAGCCAACTTTTTCACCCTCCTCTTTCACTTTCATCAAGAGGCTCTTTAGTTCTTCTTTGCTTTATGCCATAAGGGTGGTATCATCTGCATATCTGAGGTTATTGATATTTCTCTCGGCAATCTTGATTCCAGTTTGTGCTTCATCCAGCCCAAGGTTTCTCATGATGTACTCTGCATAAAAGTTAAATAAGCAGGGTGACAATATACAGTCTTGACATACTCCTTTCCCGATTTGGAACCAGTCTGTTTCATATCCAGTTCTAATTGTTGCTTCTTGACCTACATACAGATTTCTCAAGAGGCAGGTCAGGTGGTCTGGTATTCCCATCTCTTGAAGAATTTTCCACAGTTTGCTGTGATCCACACAGTCAAAGGCTTTGGCATAGTCAACAAAGCAGAGCAGATATTTCTTCTGGAACTCTCTTGCTTTTTCAATGATCCAGCGGATGTTGGCAATTTGATCTCTGGTTCCTCTGCCTTTTCTAAGATGAGCTTGAACATCTGGAAGTTCACAGTCCACATACTGTTGAAGCCTGGCTTAGAGAATTTTATGCATTACTTTGCTAGCATTTGAGATGAGTGCAATTGTGTGGTAGTTTGAGTATTCTTTGGCATTGCCTTTCTTTGGGATCGGAATGAAAACTGACCATTTCCAGTCCTGTGGTCACTGCTGAGTTTTCCAAATTTGCTGGCATATTGAGTGCAGCACTTTCACAGCATCATCTTTTAGGATTTGAAACAGCTCAACTGGAATTCCATCACCTCCACTAGCTTTGTTCGTAGTGATGCTTCCTAAGGCCCACTTGACTTCGCATTCCAGGATGTCTGGCTCTAGCTGAGTGATCATACCATCGTGATTATCTGGCTTGTGAAGATCTTTTTTATATAGTTCTCCTGTGTATTCTTGCCACCTCTTCTAAATATCTTCTGCTTCTGTTAGGTCCATACCATTTCTGTCCTTTATTGAGCCCATCTTTGCATGAAATGTTCCCTTGGTATCTCTAATTTTCTTGAAGAGAAATGTTTAGCTACAAGAATCATTTCAAAGGTGTTATATAGTGATGTGAATGTTTTGAGGAAAAAAAGCATTTACAGAATGCTAATGTGATGAGAAAACTGAGAAGAAATAGTAATGTCAATACAATTTTGATCTTAATCTCATACCTCATATTGAGAGAACCAATATATAATAATGAAATTCTCATGAAAAGGAAAGTACCTGAAATTACTAAATAAGCCATCCTGCTCAGTAGATTGTATGCACACTTTAGGTGGATTGAAAGAATGGATGGAGGAACAATGGTGTTTGTGTTAGTAGCCTTTCCAGCTCTTGATTCAATGTCAGATATTTTGGGAATGGCACCACAAATCTTTACTTCAATAATTTATGAACATGCTAAATGAAACTTCAACAAGAAGTTCACTGTGTTACATAGTCCTATAACTCTTGAATCAGCTTAAACAGAAGACAAATTTTGGAGGGTAAGCTAAAAAAAAAGCATCCTTTTCGTACTTCACCTCCTTGAAAACATTTTACTATGTCATAATGAGATTCTCTAAACAATGGATTGTTGATAACTTTGTCCAAAATAGGTGATAATTGTTCTCGTAACTATAAACCTCTCAAAAATCATTTATTAAAATCCAATGAATGCTGTATTTATGTTGATTGGAAATACATTAACTATTATTTCATTTCAATAACTAAATGAACTACATGCAGGCTATTTAATTACCACACCCTAAAGTAGCAATTCTCTTCATGACTTTTCTAAATATCATTATGGAATGGACACAGCCAAACAAGAAATTAGGGAAGGGCAAATGGAGATTGGTAAAAAACCTGAAATTTTCAAAACACAAATTATAAAGTATCTGTCGCTAGTGCTTAGAAACATAATTCTGTCTGTAAAGTATATTAAGATGTTTCAGTAGTGTTCATAAAATGTAAATTCGACTAGCATGGGTAATTCCAAACCTCACATAAAGCTAAAATTATATTCTAATATATATATATTATTAAAATCATCTCTGAAACTAATTGATTGAGTTCTTATATTAATCAAATAGTTAAGCAGTCCTGGATCATTATACTGACATGATACCATGCCTATGTTTCATATAAGTGATCAGTAAATAATTAAATTTTTAGGAGGGGGTGAATGGAGTCCAGCAGAATGAAGACACCAGTCAAAATGATGAAAATGATTCCCATATTCTGCTGCCACTGGAATAACAGAGATAACTATAGTACATTTTTTATTATCTCCCTTCTGTCCAAATCACTCAATATGTAACAGTCATCAGAAGTGGGTGGAATCAATTGCACGCCTAATTCTTGGAACAGGTCCTAATGGGCACAAATGATTGTCATTCCATCCTCTTGCATTCCACTCACCACAGTAAGGTCCAGTCAGGATGAGCCCAAGGCATCCTACAAGAGGAGGGGGCTCTTTACTCTCCTGGAGTCTGCTGTGCCCCAGACAGACCTGGGATCACCAAACTCATTTTACTACAGGCAAAGCCAGCCTGAGGGTTAGCTAACTCCTCGAGGGTGATGGAGCCAGGGGGATGTTGGGGTGGGGGTGGAGAAAAGAAGCCTTGGCTTTAATCAAACTATGCCTGAAGCTTACATTACACGTAAATCTCTCAGTTAAGCCAACAAACTATCTTTTAAGGAAGTTTCCTGAGTTGTTGGGATGGGTTGTTACTTGCAATTCTAAACATCCTAACAGAACCACAGATGATGATGGTGATGTGTCTCTGACAGACAGACACGGCCACCCTTACAACAGCCTGGAGCTGTGGCAGCTATTATTTTCCTCCTTTATAAAGTGAACAGCTGAGGCTATGAAGAGGGGGAAAGAATTTATCAAAAGTTACATGGCTGGTAAGCTAAGATCTCAACCGCCTTTGAGGATCTATCACTCCATGCAGTATCTGTACACAGGAAGGAGATTACCACTGTTGTCTCATTTTCTGTATTGAAAACTCTTCTTTTCTTGAATTGTTATTCTGCAGTAGCTGTCCTACTTTCTCTCAAATCATAGCCTTAGCCCAGTGGGCCTTTGTGGAATGTAAAGCATTAAATAACACAATTTCATCATATTTAAATGAAATCACAAAGGTAAAAGTGGCATTACCTGTCCATGAAGGATAAATACCTTCATTACTCTGTCTCCTTGCTTCCATTTCTGCCTTTCCCCACCCATATCCCCCAAGCAACCAAGGCACCCAATAGCCAGAGGGATATTATTAAAGCAAAAATCAATCACAACCACGTCACTCCCTGCCTCAAATCGGCCCATGGCTTCCAATTTCAGCCAGAATAAAATCTAGACTCTTCGGTTCCCACTGTAACTATCCTCTCTCCTCTTCCTCCACTGCCACCCTCCTTCAGTGCCTCCTTTCAGCTTTCCTTTCAAACACTCTGACCCATTCTCCTCTCTGGCCCTGTGCTCTCTACTTCTTTCCCAAGTTCCTTCCAGGTCCTCCTCCCCAAACACATTCAAGTCTTAGCTCCCTCAGCAGGCTTCTTTCAAATGGCACAGTAGCCTAATTTAACTCCTTCCCAGAACTGATCAGGGTCCAGTGTTATCTTGATTTATTTTTTTGCATAGCTAAATCTCTCTCTCTCCCAGAAGGCAAGCCTCTCAAAAGCAAGGGGGATTCAGTTGGTTCATCACTATACCCCACGCCTAGAGCAGTGCTGAGGTATACAGGAGTACAGGGGGTCAACCAATAGTTACTAAGATTAACCGATTAACTCTAAGATTCTACAAAGGCCACAGTAACCAAAACTCTTATATAATGCTTTATTTTTAGCTGAAAACAAGAACTGCAAACTCCAGAATTCTCTTTTAAAGATTTTTTAGCTATCGTAGATCATACTTGATTCTTTCTAATCCTGGGCACCATTATTCTTTAAGCTACAAAAGCAAATTTATGAAAACACAGTTCAGTTCAGTTGCTCAGTTGTGACTCACATTCATACATGACTACTGGAAAAACCATAGCTTTCTCACATTCATACATGACTACTGGAAAAACCATTCATACATGACTACTCACATTCATACATGACTACTGGAAAAACCATAGCTTTGACTAGACAGACCTTTGTTGGCAAAGTAACGTCTCTATAGTTTTTAATATGCTGTCTAGGTTGGTCATAACTTTTCTTCCAAGGAGTAACCATCTTTTAATTTCATGGGTGCAGTTACCATCTGCAGTGACTTTGGAGCCCCCCAAAATAGTCTGTCACTGTTTCCACTGTTTCCTCATCTATTTGCCATGAAGTGATGGGACCAGATGCATAAGACCCAATTTCCCCCTCAGTCAGTCTTTCCCATCAGGAAGCTTCCATAAGCCTCTTATCCTTCTTCATCAGAGGGCAGACAGACTGAAAACCACAATCACAGAAAACTAACCAATCTGATCACATGGACCACAGCCTTTTCTAACTCAATGAAACTATGAGCCATGCCGTGTAGGGCCACCCAGGGCAAATGGGTCATGGTGGAGAGTTTTGACAAAATGCAGTCCAATGGAGCAGGGAATGGCAAACCACTTCAGTATTCTTGCCTTGAGAACCCCATGAACAGTATGAAAAGGCAAAAAGATGAAAAAACAATGTCACTTTAAAAAACAACAGTGGTAGAATTTGGTACTCATAAGGAAAATTAAAAGCACATCTGAATTTTTTTTCAAGTACCTACTTCTCAAAACTCAATAACAGGCACATAGGAACTTTGGGGAGTAATGAAAATGTTATAAAACTAGATGGCAATGATCAATGTACAAATATACAAATTTTAAAAATCAGTCATTTTTTTAAAATAAGGAATAAGGAAACAACCCAATTTCAAAGTGGGTAGATGTTTTCACATTTCACCAAAAAAGATAGGCTAATTGCAAATAGGCACGTGAAAAAAATGCTTTGCACCATTATTCATTAGGGAAATATTCATTAAGATCACAATGAGATACCACTTCACACATTTTACAATGGATAACATTAAAATGGGCTTCCCTTGTGGCTCAGCTGGTAAAGAATCCACCTGCAATGCAGGAGACCTGGGTTAGATCCCTGGGTTGGGAAGATCCCCTGGAGAAGGGAAAGGCTACCCACTCCAGTATTCTGACCTAGAGAATTCCTAGTCCATGGAGTCGCAAAGAGTCAGACACGACTGAGCACATTTTATAATGGGTAACATTAAAATGATTGACCCAATCAAGTTCTGAAGAGGCTGTGGTGCTCCCAGGACTTTTACCCATTGCTGGTGGGACTATATAATGAGATAGCCCCTTTGGAAAACAAACTGCCAGTTTTCAACAAAGTTTAACATACACTTAGCATGCTAGTCCCACCCCTTGAAGTATGAGGACTCATACTGAAACTGAAGCTTTAATACTTTGGCTACCTGACAGGAAGTGCCAACTCATTGGAGAAGACCCTAATGCTGAGAAAGATTGAGAGCAGGAGAAAAGGGGGGTGACAAAGGATGAGATGGTTGGATGGCATCATCAATTCAACGGACGTGAGTTTGAGCAAACTCCAGGAGATGTGGAAGGACAGGGAAGACTGGTGTGCTGCAGTCCATGGGGTTGAAAGAGTCAGATATGGCTAAGCAACTGAACAACAAGTATGAAAACTATGTTCAAACAAAAACTTGTATGAGAATGTTTACCGTAGGAATATTTATAGATTTATGACCTCAAAAAATCCAAATGTTTTTCAGTTGCTGAATGGACAAACTGTGGTACATATGCACAATGGGACTATACTCAGCAATAAAAAGGAATAAACTATATATATATATAATGTGGATGAATTTCAAATGCATTATGCTAAATTTAAAAAGTCAAGACTCAAAATGTATATCATAATGCCTCCATTTATATGACACTCTGGAAGAAGCAAAATTAGAGATAGAGATGGTTTTCAGGCATGGCAGGTTGGAGTGTAGGAGAGTTGGGGAGGGGAAGGAATAACTACAAAGAAATAGCACTGGAGAATTTTGAAGGGTGATAAAAACTTCCATATTTAGATTGTGGTGAGAATTACATGATGTGCATCCGTGGACCTCTACACCAAAAAGAGTAGATTTTCACACTCATTAGGGTGGCTATTATTTAAAAAAAAAAGTGTTGGCAAGAATGTGAATTATTGTGAATTGTTGGTAAGTATGTAAAATGGTGCAGCCACTCTGAACCATTAATGCCACAACTGCACTCTTAACAATAAAATTTTAAATTATTAAATCTTAAAATTATTAAAATTATTAAAATTAAAATTATTAAATCTTTAAAATTTTAAAAATGTATGTTATATACATTTTGCTGTTTGTTGTTCAGTCACTACGTCATGTCTGACTCTTTGGAACCCCATGGACTGCAGCACGCCAGGTTTCCCCGTCCTTCCCTATCTCCCAGAGTTTGCTCAAACTCATGTCCATGGAGTTCACCGAGTTGGTGATGCCATCCAACCATCTCATCCTCTGTCCCTCCCTTCTCCTCCTGCCCTCAGTCTTTCCCAGCATCAGGATCATTTTACAATCTTAAAATTAAAATTTTAAAAAGTCTGATGCACTTCAAAGATTTGGTTCTGAACTTTCAAGGTCACTTTAAAAAGTGATCATTGCTAGCTACAGGGGGGAGAAAACAGTACATTTTATTGTGTGTAAATCTATCTATCTAAATGACTGTAACATAATGGAAGGAAAGAACATCTGAATCACTACTGCAGGACTTCATTGTTGTAATCACAGTTTGCTCTGGAAATCTGTTTTGTTTATCCCCTTTAAAGAAAAAGAAATAACATGGAAAGCATGAGTGTTTTTTTTTTTTTTTAATTCATAGGTGTAGAACGATGAAGTCACATTTACATTTTTCTCCTATTTTAATTTTTAATGAATTTGTAGTCTCCTATCCCCACTCCTCTTCTCTCTCTCCTCTCTGTTGGAAGAGAGAACAAACGGCCTACCATCAATTTTCCAACATCCAGACCTCTATCCACCCGGGGTCTTTCAGCATCTTCACCCTTCTAATGGGTCCATACCAGTAAAGGCATAACCAAAAGAGTTTGGGGAAACACTTATGCTTGCATCGATTAGGAATAAGATTCAAATCCCTCATGTGCATCATTTTCCTCCTCTTATACTAATAAGACAGCCACTTGGTTTTCTTTCAGTTCTTTAAGTATGCCAAAGTTTACTCTCAAGACCTCTGCACGGGCTGTTCCAATGCTGGCCAACATCCTCACCCTCCTCCTTTCTGATTGGTTCCCCCTTCTTTTGCTAGCCCCACCTCCACCTCTCCTCTGATCGGTTCCTCTACCTCTCTGGTCCCTCCGCATTACCTTCTGTGATTACTTCCCAGGCCATCCAGTTCTCGGTTGTTGCTCCCACCCACTGCTGCTGCTAAGTCAATTCAGTTATGTCCGACTCTGTGCGACCCAATAGACGAGGGAGCTCCCCCATCCCTGGGATTCTCCAGGCAAGAACACTGGAGTGGGTTGCCGTTTCCTTCTCCAATGCGTGAAAGTGAAGTCGCTCAGTCGTGTCCGACTCTTAGCGACCCCATGGACTGCAGCCTACCAGGCTCCTCCGCCCATGGGATTTTCCAGGCAAGAACACTGGAGTGGGGTGCCATTGCCTGCTCCCATCCACATTGTTCGATAAATATTTGTTAGTAATTAATTGTAAGGGCCAAGCCCATTCCATAAGAAAATAGCAGTGAACAATACAAAGCTTACCTGTGGGAAGTTAGGGAATATGACAAAACAAAATGAATGGGGTAAGGAGGCAGAGTGAAGAGAGGGAAAGGAGGATACTGTTTTAAAGAAGATGGGCAGGTAAAGAATTTTTTTTTTTTTTTTTAAATTTTTATTCCCAGATAAAAGAAACAGCAAGTTCAAACGCTCTGGGGCAAGGATGTGCTTGGAGCATTAGAGCAACATTACGCGTTGGGGGGTGGGGGTTGAGGAGGGGGAGGGTGGGAACTCGATGGTGGGAGGGGAGATAAGAAATAAAGTCAAAGATATCAGAGACCAGGTCACTCGGGCTGTAAAAGCCACTGTAATTTTGAATTTTACCCTGGAGTCAGATGGGAGCCTTTAGAGAGTTTTGAGCCGAGAAATGACATATCTGACATATATTAAAAGGATTTCCCTTGTTGTCTTTCCAATAATCCTTGTTTCTTTCATAACATTACTAAAACAATTTATAACTCATATTTATATGATTACTTCTTTAACGTATTTCCCCTAGTTAGGTGCAGAGGGCGGCTCTTATTCGGAGAGGACACCAGCCAAGCACAATAAGAGTAGAGATCTTGTCTCTCTTCTTTTAACCATGAACTCAAATGCAAGCATAGTACCTGACATACAGTATGTGCTCAACACATATTCACTAAATGAACTAGCTGATGAATCTAATCTCTAGGATAACAGAGCTCTAAGTACATAATTTGCAAGTATACACACATTTTGGTATTTTTTTTTTAATATTCCTAAATGGCCTGGATATACATACTTAAGCTTTCTCCAACAGGAAGAAATAAAACATCAGAACTCAATCAATAATTAAGGTGCTTACTTCTAGACACTGTCACTCATCTGAAACATTTTACATCTTTAGTAGCAAATGCAGGCTCAAGACATTATACTTAAGTCTGGAGTAGGTAATGAAATGGAAACATAGTAGCAGAAGCTGAATGCAGAATAGTATCAGAAAGTTACAAAATCTACTGTTTAAAGAAAGTGAAAGGGAAAGGGAAGTCACTCAGTCCTGTCTGACTCTGTGACCCGGTGGACTGTAGCCCACCAGGCTCCTCTGTCCATGGGATTCTCCAGGCAAGAATACTGGAGTGGGTTGCCATTTCCTTCTCCAGGGGATTTTCCTGACCCAGGGATTGAACCCAGGTCTTCCGCATTGCAGGCAGACTCTTTAACCTCTGGGCCACCAGGGAAGCCCACTGTTTGAAGATGGCCACCCAATTTCTGTAGCCCAGACATTTTTGGAGTCCTCACCATGTGCCAGAGACAGTGTTAACACACCAGGACTACACAGATGAATAAATCTGGGCTCTTTCTTGTGAGAACTCATGCTCTAATAACTCATCTGTACAAAGCTTTACTGTTTGCAGCTCTTGCCCACATTTTTTAACTGATTACAACATGGATGCAAGTAAAATTTTCCAGGCCTCCTTGGAAATCTGAATTAACACTAACTCGGATCAACCCATAACAAATGAGATGGTTTACAAATCAGCACACAGGCTAGTCCCCCATCCCCACCTTCAAGAGAACAGGAGGGGCAAACAACCCCATTACACATAGGGTCAATGAAAACGACTCTGGATCCAAGATTGCTAAAAACCTCAGTTCTCCAGGCTTTCTCCAGAACTACCCAGAGCAGCAAAAACTCAGTGACAGTTCCCAGGGTGGGAGGAATCAAGCAGCAAGAGGCAGAAAACTGGCTCTGTGACAGCAGCCGAGAATATCTCTTATTCAGAGAGGACACCATCCAAGCAGAACGCACCACCTTGAGCACTTTGGCATCGCCTGTCCCTGAGCTGCCAGGAGAGGCATGGGCTTTGGAGAAAGCCGATCAATAAACATGGATAGAATCAGGACAAGGGAATCCAGGATCCCACTAAGGGGCCCAGGGAGCAATACAGTCAACAACAACAAAAAATCCCATTGACATTTTATTTGAGCTAGCAAATGTCTGATAAGAAACCCAACAGGTCTTTCTACCCTTCTCATTTCCCAGAGATGAATGCGAAGATCACAGCAAAACTGTTAACAATATTTAAATACACATAAATGTTTCACCAATAAGGCCATAAAAATATTCTCAAGCCATTTATAAATACTGTTACACATATCAGAGAGGTGACAGACTTCAAAATTTCTTCTTCAAGTATATTTTCATGGTTACACACAGCACAGTAATTGTTAGGGATTTGCGACCTCCCTGTGATATACATGTTTTTGCCCTATGTAGAACCCTACTTTATTTTCAAGTGACATGGAAATATGAAGATTATTTTAAGCTGGTTAATTATTTTATAGGCGGAGTCAGGGCAGACTGATGAATCGGTACTTCAGTGTATTTAAGGATCATTAATTTCTGACCATTCCTCTTTGAATTAAGATTTGTAAAAAGAAAAAAAAAAGTTGGCCATCATATACGAGACTCAGTTTGTCTTGTTTCCTTAACATATGCCTTATCAGCTCTGCCACAGCTGAAGTGATTCCAAATTGCTTTATGACACACTTGGATTTTCTCCTGCTAATAATTTCTCCTTCCTGCCCATGACTGGCAGGCTTCTTCCACACTGCAGTAATGTGGAACAGCTAATTATCTACCAATCCACCTTGCTATTCCACACTTGGCAACTTTTATCTGCACAGGACAGCTACACTCTCCCGTTTGAAGTGAAATGTCAGTCTCTGCTAATGCAACAAGACTTACATCACTAATGATGTCTCCACACTTTGAAGAAACAACTCAAAGCCTAATTAAAAATTCAGATTCATTCTCACTGGCTTGCTGATTTTCCCTGCCCTTCCACCAGGGCCTTGGAGTATCTTTTAAAATACCTGATGCAAAAATAAAATTGAAAAAAAAAAAAAAAAATCCAAGGGGAATCCAGAAAGAAAGAAAAAGTGCTGGAGTCTTGGGCTTTGACCTAGTCTTTAAAATAATTGTTATGGTTGGAACAGAATCAGGATGTTATCATGTACAACAGATAAGAATTTCCTCCACTGGCTTCTCTACGACAATGACAACAAAGCACAGTATTTCCAGGGAAATGTGGACCCGAAGCTGCTTCTCAGTTGACCCACACTGGTATTTGGGTATCAGAACTGTTGTAACGGTAATTAACTTAGAAATCATGGGACTATGTAAATCTGCAGTAGGGGAAAACTTCTTTTGAATTCAGAATGAAGAGGGGGAAGGTAAAGAGGCTTTCAAATGACATTTATTCTGTTTCATTATCCAATCAAATAAACAAACCCTCAAAAGTAATTGTACTATTAGAATTTTCACAAAAAGAAAGAGCTTCATACTTCTAATAACTAGGGAGAGAGACGCAGTCCTGAAATTCAGTTCTAAAATAGCACTCTTTCTGAAAATTACAGGTAGAATTTCATTCTGAAGATTTTATATAAATACAAAAAATAAATAAAATCACAAAAGTTGTTCTTCCCTAAAGTTTTCTTCTTATGCTTTACCTTTTTAATTAAAAAAAAAAAAAAAAGACTTTGGTTTGTACAGGTTCATAATTATAACCAGTTATTGATTACTTAAATTTGCTGTTTTAAAAATAGCTAACATCACTGTGGAGTCAGAATTTTGTATTTCTTCAATGGCTCACTGACTTCTAAGTATTTAAATAACAGCTTAAAAAAAAAAGTCATCTGTCAAATGAGACTATCAGTTATAAGTTCTCAATCATCAAAGAACTAAGCCAAAATATTTTTTCTTTTCAAAAGAAGAAATTAAAATAAAGCTTCTTGATTAAATCAAGTTTCCTTTCCATTTTAAAGCAAACATCTCTTGGGAAATGAAGCTCCCATGGGATAAGTACTGTGAAAAATGTCCCAAAGTAAGAATCCTAAAAAGTCAAGACCTGAATTCAAGGTCTATCATGTACTACTGGCGTGACCTCTAGAGAGCCACCGCCCACTGGGCCTCTGTTTCTCACCTATAAAATGAGGGGTAGGGGAGGTCTGACTTTCCCTCTGGTCCTTCTAGTTCTCATACACTTCATCAGTGGATCAGGGAGCAAAGACAGGCTCAGGGCAGGCCTGCTGAGCCTGGGTTTGTACAGCCCCTCAGGGCAGGCCACAGGCCACAGGCCACAGGCCACAGTGGGAGGCCAGCCAGCCCGTTTGCAGGTCAGAGGCAGGGAGACTGCAAAGTAGGCTCTCAAGAAACTGGACTGGGGGAAGGAGAGCCTAGGTACAGAGCAGGCCTTGGGGCTGCTGGTTGCTAAGCATTTAGCTAAAACCTAAATGACTTCAGTTGAGCTTTCTAGACAGCAAGCTCCTCATTTCTCCAGGTTTCTAGTTCATCTCCCCCAGAGCACATCCCCTCCAAAGACAAGACTCATGCACAGAAAGTAGCTAGTTCGCAACTCAAACACTACGAAGGCTTGGCCAGTCATATAGAAACTAAAGGGGAAAACCTACTTGAGAATGTGAGCAATGGGGCCACATGACCTGAGCCATAATCTAGCCTGGCTCAAACTCCTCCCCAGACTGTCCAGTCACCTAGGGCAGCCTGTTCCTCTCTCAAGCCAGTGTAAACTGGGCATTTTGTTGTTACCTGCCATATATCTCACCGCCATGAAGGATCCAAGGATTCCACTACCCAACCTGTATGCTTCTCTGAACTCTTCCTGTGCCCTTTCTTCCCCCAGCTCTCTAAGCTCCAAACCTTAAGGCCATCTTTTCATTCTCTGAAGAGCCATCACAAAAGAGTCTTCTGGGAACCCCACCCTCTGACTAACCAATTCCTATTCATTCTTCTTTTCCTGGAAGACCTTCCAGAAGCTTCCTCCACTTCTAAGCAGGTTAATATCCCTGACATACTTTCTCCAAGCATCTGGAACCTCCTTTTTCATACCATTTCATTGCCTTGGAAATTAACTGATGGATATCTCAGAATGAATATGGTGCCTGGCACCAAATAAACATTTAATAACTGTTTAAGTAATTATGATGACAGGAAGCTCATCTCCTACAACAACCCGACTTAAACTCTATTCTCTGAGAAAGCTGTCCCTTTTCTATTATACAGAAACTTACTTCCCCAGAATCTTTACACACAATCACTGACTTTACCTCCTAGAGCTCACTGAATAATTCTAACCCAGACACTGCAAATTGGTGGCCTCTGGCCTGATCCAGACAGCTGGCAGGTTTGGTTTGGCCCACACAGTGTTTTGTTTTGTTAATCTGAATTAGTTGCCAACATTTTAAGAATTGAGAGATTTTGTTGAAAACCCAGAGACCCAGCTTCTCCTGAAAACCAGAGTCAAGTGGCAACACTGGCCCCACACTGCCACATGGCAGCAATTGGCAGAGCTGGGTAGCACCTGCTTTTCAGCCCTGGCATGTGCCCTCCCTTTCCAACAACCAACACCATGCCCTACTGATCTATACCTGGCTTGCCTCACTCTGCCTAACTGAACCCTGGAAATGTTAGAGTTAGCAACCCCGGGGTGGGCATGGATCTTGATCCCATATTTCAGCATTTTTTTCTACACTGTCTTGGCCCATTCAAATTAGTTTAGCTTCACTGATAAAACATGAGCTCTAGGAGGGAAAGCACTGGACATTCTATACTTTCCCCTCCACTCTCCTGGCCTCAGATTCTACACTACCATCTGCTGACAAACTCATCAGAAGATAATTATGTCCACAGTCAGTCTTTTCTCTTCAGCCTCCTGCCTTTCCTTACAGTTTATTTTGCTTTGTTCCTTTCTCCATCCTGCCTTCCATCTCTGAAATAGGGAGAAAGCAGGAGTGAGAAGACACGGCTCAGACTGTAAGCTGGCCACTAAGAAAACACAGAAACTCACAGCCTCGTGGGGAAAGCCAGGCATGAAAATGAGGGCCAGATGGCACGTGCCCAGGAGAAAAAAGGGGTCCTAGAGGAGCTTCCCAAAAGAATCTTAGGTGTTACATCTGGAAGGCAAAGGAGGCTGCTGGACAAAGGTACCAGCTATTTTGTAAAGGGCTAGGGAATGCACGGGAGAAGGCAATGACACCCCACTCCAGTACTCTTGCCTGGAAAATCCCATGGACGGAGGAGCCTGGTGGGCTGCGGTCTATGGGGTCGCACAGAATTGGACATGACTGAAGCGACTTAGCAGCAGCAGGGAATGCACAATGGCTCAGTGGGAAAAGAATCCACCTGCAATGCAGGAAACCAGGGTTCAGTCCCTGGGTGAAGATGATCCCCTGGAGAAGGAAATAGCAACCCACTCCAGTGTCCTCACCTGGGAAATTCCATGGACAGAGAAGCCTGGCAGGCTGTAGGCCATGTCATGACCGAGAAACTAAACCACCACCACCACACGGCAATCATTTTGCTCAGGCATGTCCTAAAAAATTTTAAGTATATACCCTCTAAAATATTTGTATTGATGGACTGCAAATTCTATATACTAGTATATCAATATATTATGCCTATTATAAAACATTAACATAGAAATTAAATAAGAATGTAATAAAAATGTTACAGATAGAATCATGGGATACCTGGAATTTCCTTCAAAATAATCAGGAGGGAGGGAAAGAGCAGGTAGAGGCAGAGATGAAACCAGCCTGACCACAAGTAGATAGCTTGTTTAAGCTGGGTAAGAGATACAGGAATATTTTTATGCTCTTCTCTTTACTTCTATATATTTTTTCAAATCCTTGTATTAAAAAAAGCTTAAAAGTAAATAAGGGAATTCCCTGCTGATCCAGTGGTTAAGATTTCATGCCTCCACTGCAGGGAGCCTTTTCACTTCCATGCATTGGAGAAGGAAATGGCAACCCATTCCAGTGTTCTTGCCTGGAGAATCCCAGGGACAGGGGAGCCTGGTGGGCTTCCATCTATGGGGTCGCACAGAGTCAGACATGACTGAATCGACTTAGCAGCAGCAGCAGCAACTTCAGAGAGCATGGGTTTGATCCCGCATGCTGTGTGGTGTAGCCAAAAAAAAAAAAAAGTAAATAAAAATGACTCTAATTGGCAGGTCTAATACTTTCTTCATAAATCTTAAATGATGGTTTTGCATCACATCCATGAGGTCGGTGCACCACACTTTGGTAATCCCTGGGCCAGAGGACTGACTACACTGAAATCTGCAGGTTCTAAAGCTTAGATTTCAGTTTCATTCCGGCTCTGGAGCTGCAAAATTTTTGTTGGCTTCCAGGTTCTGTGCCCTGGCACTAAACATGCTGTCCATGTTTATTTCTGTTTACTGATTGTTCCTACATTAGACTGTGTGCTAAAAGAGGTCCCCCCCCCCCATTAACCAAATGAAGCTCAAAGGTAATTTAATAATATGCTGGAAGTGACAGAGTTAATAACTAGTAGAGTCAAAACTGGTGCCCTTTATATTTTGACCTCCAATATACTTTTACTCCAGGTTGAAGCAGATTCAAAACAAATCCCATTGCACTTAATACCAAACTTCCAGAGTTCTCCAAGGTTCCTGTTGGCTCATCCACTTAAGCTCAAGGAAGGAACTCTTCAAGCAGCAACCAGAAATAGCACCAAGTTATAAAGTGTGAAACCATCCCCTTACCCTCCCCCACACCCCTCCAGATTTAAGTACAACTGGCAGGAAAAAGCTAAGCAGCTAAGACAGGTATTAGTGGAGAGGAAGGGGAGGAAGTACTGATTCTAAGCACACTGGGGAGAGTCCCTCAGAAGTGATTCAACATGTGTTTCTTTGCACTCGTTCTTACCAAGTTCAATTCATCCACCAATGGTCAATTTTGTTCTACTCCAAATGAGCAATCTCAGAAGAAAACAAGGCTGCAGCTTTCCCATTAGGGCTTATACTACACACAGGGCATAGAATCAAATAACATTATTTGCATTTTTTTCCATTCCTAAAATATTTTCAATTGCCTAAGTACATATTCAAATCATCCTAAAACATACCATTCTTGGTATGATTGACATGACTAGGGGGCAAATGCCAACCTTATCTAAACATCACTGTAAATCAGCATGAAGTTATAGTAGGGCCACCAGGGTGTTGATGTGAAATAACCACAGAAGCTCTAGGTGTGAGGGCCAGAGAAATAAGACATGGGGCCATACGCAGAGGGACAGAGTTACAGTCACCCCCACTAATCAAGAATTTAAGACATAGCAACTCCCTTGTCCAGTACCACCAAGGGGCCTTAGAAATGTCTGAAGAACTGCTTATTTGGTTCCCCTTAGTGTCTGAGGCTGCTGATGCTTTCAGGACTGCCCTCTGTGTGTGGCAGATCACTTAAAAGGCTGCAGGAGGAGTAGTCAACTTCATGACCTCATCAGATAATCTTGGCAGCCCTCCGCTGTACTTCCATAATGCCCTGTTCCTCACTGCAGCATGGTACTAGCCCACTACTTCTCTGCCCCTCACTAAACACTTCCTTTTGTATCTGTCTGCATCATCAGTTGAGAGCTTCAGGGCACAGACAAGATCTTATTTACCTTTTATCCCCAGCTTAAAGTCAAAGTGAAGTCACTCAGTGGTGTCTGACTCTTTGTGATCCCATGGACTGTAGCCCACCAGGCTCCTCTGTCCATGGGATTCTCCAGGCAAGAATACTGGAGTGGGTTGCCATTTCCTTCTCCAGGGGATCTTCCCAACCCAGGGATTGAACCCGGGTCTCTGCATTGCAGGCAGACACTTTAACCTCTGAGCCACCAGGGAAGCCCTATCCCTAGCTTAAGCCCAACCCAAAGTCCTTCATAGAATAGAAGTCTCCCCCAAAGTTTGTTGAATGTATGCAAATATGGACAGTGAACTTAATGCTTTTCTAGGGCATACAAAGTCGGCCTCCCCTTTCACTTTCAGCTGCAGCCACTATTTACAACACTGCTCTATATTTTCAGTCAACACCTCACCAATACTGAGCTTATCAGTTCTGTCCTGGCTGCCTCCTTTCCTTCCATTTGAAGTGAAGCTCCTCAGATTGTACTTCTGGCATTTGTTCTGCCCCTATTGGAAGGATTCTCCCCACCCATCCCCCTTCCAGGCCCCATACAGCAGCTGTCTGACCAACCTGCTGTTGTGTCTGCCAAGTTCACAGTGACTATGCCCAGCTCAGCAGAGCTGAGTTAGAATTAACATCAAGGCGGGCAACCTGGCTATGTGCCAGGTCCTTGCTGTTAGGAAGCCTGTATTGTCATATAATGTTAAATGGGCCTTATAAGTGCCTGGTGAAATGGCTCCCAGAGCCAGATATGCCTTCTAACAAGCAGGCATTGTTGCTTAACTGTTTTACCTGTGCAACCTTACCTCCACCTCCAAATTGTAAACTCCTTAAGGGGCTGTGCTGGAATATCTCCTTTTAAATCCACCAAACACTCAGCTAGCATAGTGCTCTGTGCCTAGTCAGCTTCTAAGGAAATCTCTTTGCTGAAGAACAACCACATCAGTCAACAGTTCCCAGTCCCAGCTCCACATCAACAGGTGCTTTCACATGGACTATTTTCATTAAGTCCACAGAGCAGATCTCCAGGAAGAATCATCACTGCCACCTTTACAGACAAAGATCACCTAACTTCTAAAGTGGCAGAGCTGGAACCCAGGTTTCCAATATGGAAACTTTCCATTCCATGATGCTCCTTCATTCAATGAAAAAAAAAAAAAACTTTTTGCATGAATGAAAAAGCAGAAACAAGGCTCCCTGAACACAGCCATTCTCTGCTCCCTAGATCTCTATGTCCATGGTTTCACTCCACCAGACCCCTGAGGAGATGATGATTAGGTTTTTGACTTTTACCCATGATGTATGAGGCCTGCTGCCAGGGGGGCAGTATTCAGTGGCAACTTTCCCAAGGCACTGGCAAAATTAGTTGGTGCAAATCATTTAGAGAATTTTTTTTTTTTAACTTTGTCCATTACTAAAAAGGAACCACAACAAAAAACCATGAGCAGGCAGCTACCATGAGAAAAACCTTTCCAAGGAAATCTTTAAGCTAGGCTGCTTTTCAAACTTTCTTTATCAGCCAGCACAAAAACTATGCCACGGGAAACTACAGTGCTGAAAGAAGTTCTGGGTTTTGTTTTTGTAAAATTCTTCCTTGTGCCTGTCTTGTGAGAGGTGACAACAGGCCTCCCCCTTGGAAGCGGCTTTGCAATTTCTCAAAATTAAAAACGGTCTTTGGAGAATTTCAGCAGCAGTGACGTAAAAGTCTGGAAATGGGTTTTTAATTCATAAATGAACCTACACAAAATTTCTTGTCAAAGAAGATGCTGCCGTGAAAAGTCTGCACTGTACTTGACATGGCAAGGTCAAGTGAAAAGAGTCGATCCCTTAATTGAGAGAGGACATTCTTTTCCTGCAAAGGTAGAATACCTCTCTCCAACTCCTTCATATCTTTGGATGGAACTTTGACCCCACTCACCTTAACACCCACATGAGGCTACCTGTCTTAGAGCAACAGATTGGCTATAATATCCAACATGTCACAAGGAGTGATTATATTATCTGCTCTTTAGACAGCTAAACCCACATAATTTCAGACCCACTGAACAAATCCCAGAGGTTTACAGAGGAAAATTTGAGGCTTGCAACCTTGTTTTAAGGGCAATAAATGTAACCTGCTTTAGATTTTATTTTACAAACATCTGTCTCCCACCCCCCCAAAAAAACAAGCTGGCAGTCTAACAAAACTGAAAAGAGATTTCCCCCAATTTTCCCAGAAGGAGGCAAGTGGCAGATCAATGTACAGCTCAAGAAGAAGAATTTAAATACAGTATGTGCTGCTCCTTTTAAAAAGGGAGAGAAGCCACTTCACATTTTGCCAGACAAAACCCTGTCCCCAGGAGGCCAGCTTCCACAATGAGGTTGCAAAGGTGTTAGAAAGAGGCCAGTTGGAGGAGATAAAGGGCCATTTGGGCACAAACCCCCCACTGATGAGAGCTTTTTCTTCTTCTTCTTCTAAAGTGTCTCCCTTTCAACAGGGAAGCCTTTTAAAACTACATTTGTTTTGGATCCCTACCTGAAAGACAATGTGTTGGGATCCGATTTCACCTTTTGTCAAGGATTGGGTGAGAAATAGTAAAACTGCTGTCAGCATCTTAGAAAAAGCTAGTCCTTCACTTATATGGTGGTGGTGGTGGGAGACCCGAAGGTCCCCTGTCCAGCCCTAGTGATGGGATGAAGGTGACAAATGGCTGCCAATCTTAAGATCACTGTCCAAAACTGTAATGTATTAAATTTCTTTATTAAAAGAGGGTCTCTATGCAAAAACACAATTGTTTGTCCTCTGAATTGAAACATTCATCAGTGGAAAAAGAAATCCTAGTTTTTCCCTAACATTTTAGTTCATTTCCTCTAAAAGTTACTTGACTCCTGAGAACTCTGTCAGCAATCATCAAAAATCAGAACATGCATATGGAAAAAATTATAACAATCTGAACCGAAAAGATCTGCATAGAAAAGTTCAATGTTGTATCTTAAAAGTTTGCCTACTCTTATGCAAATGAAGAAAAATCGGACTCTACTGCACTTCAGGGCTGGTGTCTGCACATAAACACAATTATCTTTCAGGCAAACCATCCACTCCTAAAACAAAACAAACCACCCAATAGTCTTTCACTACAGCGGTAAAGGTCGGTGGAATTGACTTTAGGAAAACTGTATCATCCTTGGAGGAGACTGGTGGTGGTTAGGGCGGGAGGGTAAAGAAAAAAAAAAATCAGAAACCGGAATCCCAAGTGACTTCTACCTCTCCCGATAGGAGGTAGAAGGGTGGTCACAGTAGAATCGAAATCAGAAACCTCTTCCGAGAACACGTTCCTGGAAACTTCGCTCTTTCGTAAACCACATGCATCACCATTATTATTGTTCGAATACGGAAGAGAAGGAGGTTACTTTACAGAAAAATGTTACAGCAAATATTTCAGATTCGGAATGTCAGTTCAACCTCTTCTAATCGAGTGGGCCTTTCCGGCCAAAGAGGTTAAAATAACGGGATAGAATCTCCAGGTGGTTGCTGTTTAGCAATTTTTTTTTTTTTTTTTACTACTGTTGGTACTGTTGGTTATTAGTAACATCTTCACGATTCCTTACTGGCCTCGGGCAATATTTCTTTAGCACCACCACCACCACCCCCTCCCCGGGAGGACGGACCTGGTAAACAATTTAGAGAAATGGGAACCTTATTCCCTATGCTTGCTTTTTCCTCCACCCCATACCAAAAGGCATACACAAAACAAAACAAAAACATTCGGACAGCGCGCAACCAACAGCGGAAAGCAACAAAAAATGTCCCCCACACAGCACGAGTCGGGGATCTACCAAGAGTCTATGAGGCCGGCCCCTCCCCCAAGGCACCCGGGCTGGGAGAGGGAGAGCGGAGTTCACTCCCCGGACGCTCTCAGCGGGCCCAGGTGGCCCTGGAGCAGCTGCGCACGCGGCGGTGACGGCCCTCCGGGCGCCCATTCGTGCGCCTCTGTCGGGGGGACCCGAAGAGCTGATCAAGGGGGTACAGACTGGAAGCCTCGGAAAACCGTCCGAGCCAGGCGGGACCGTCAGCCCTGGGATGGATACACAAAGAGGGAAAAGGGGAGTTTGTAGGGGTGGCGGCGGGGTTTAAAAAAAAAAAAAAGTGCGGGGGAAATTGGTGCAAATTAGGAAAGGAGGCGCGAAGGAACCTGAGAATCCTCGCCGAGATAACAGAGCTGTGCTCGGGGAGGGGCATGGGAAATGGGTCCTGTGCAAAGGGCAGGGGCTTCTGCACAGGAGAAAGAGAAGGGGACCCAAGAACTTGGAAGGAGTTGGTGTGTAGTTAGAGGATCCACGCAGAGGCCAGAGGTGTCCGGGGCAAAGGGTGCTCTGTGCATGCGGGCGAGGTCGGTGCTCGGTTAAAGTGACCTGTACTGGGGATGGGACCCGGCTCTGAGCAAAGGAGCGAGGCGGGATGTGCCTGGCAAGCTCCCGGGCACAAGGGGTGGGGGTGGGGGGGACCCTTACCTGCATAGTGACGACCCCCAGCTCTTCCGCCGCCAGCCTCCGCATCTGGCTCGCCAGCACTTGAGCCTCGTCCAGGATAGAGAATTCGGCGTCGGCCCCGGCCCCCAGCAGCCAGCCCACGGCCAGGCAGAGCAGCCAGAGGGGCGGCCGCCGCGCCTGGATCCGTCCAAGCGAGCCCCGACCCCCGCGGGCCAGGGCGGCCGCCCCTGCCGCCTCCTCTTCCTCCGGCTCTCGGGTCATGCCGCCTCCCCCGACTCCCCGCCGACGGGCTCCAGGAGCCGGGAAGCGGGGAGGTAGCCCCGGGAGGTGCGCCCAGGGCCCGCTCGGCGCACCCCGCAAAACTTTCTCGCCCTTCTGCAGCAGCTTCTAGGCGCCCCGGCAGCTCCTAAACTTAGGGGGGCGCCCAGTTACGGCGCGGGAGCGCGGGCGGCCACCATCGCGGGATCCGGCGGCCGCGGCAGGAGAGGAAGCAACCGCCCCAGCAGTGTCCCGGACCCCGGCGCCGGCGCTGCCCCCGCGAGGCGGCGGGCTGCTGCGAGAGCTGCGGCGTCCGCACCCGGTGCGTGGCCGCTGGGCTCACAAGCCGAGCCGCGGAGCTTTCGCTTCCCGCGGGTCCCAGCGGAGAGAGGCGGCGGCGAAGGCGGGCGGCTGCAGCCTGGGAGGAGGAGCGGCGATCGGGCTTGGTAGGCTGGGGCAGCCACCCGAGCGAGCAGGGAGAGGTTTTAAAAAAAAAAAAAAGCTGAAAGAAAGAAAGAAAGCCAGCGGCGGGGGAAAGGGAGGTGTCTGGTGCCACCACGCTGCGCTCCGGCTCCGTGCACTTCCCGGCCCGGCAGCCGCCGCGGCTGCGGTGATTTATGGAAGCGGGGAGAGAGGCGGGGACATTCCCCCGGTCGCCCCTCCTCTCTCTGCCCGGCTCCCGCCTCAGAACCGGCCCCTGGAGACGCTGCGGGCCCAAGAACAGGCTCTCGGCTCGGGTACCAGACCTGCACGGGGTGGGGGTCCCTGGAACCTTCTGGTTGCCGGGGACAGCTATCCACCCCAGCTCTCACCACCTCTGCCCCCGCGAAGGGACTCCGGGATCCCACCATCGAAAGTCCCTTTAAGTTCTAGGACGCTGGCTTTCTGCCTGGCAGAGATTTGTGAAGGACGGGACTGCCATTTGTGGGTCCACTGCTCCCCTTCGGTGTTACCAGTAACAATAGCTAGCATTTGTTAGATCAACGGATTCCTTTTTGTTTTTAACCAACTACTATATGCCCGGCCCAGTGCTCTGGGGTTTGTATACATTATCCTTTAATCCTCACCACATCCCTGTGAGGTATGTATCTTTATCCCCAATTTTTAGGTAACAAAGACTGAGGCTTAGAGAGGTGGAATAAATTGCCGAAGGTCACCCAGGGGATAAGAGGCAAATCCAGACTTTAAGCAGTCGGAGACTATTGCTCTTAAATAGGACGTAGTTCTTTCTGTCTCTTTTTGGAAATGAACCATCTGATCTCATCAAAAGCAAAAAACAAAACAAAACCCCAAAAATTACTGAGCTGGAATTCACTCCAGACATCTATTCTCTGCAGCGGGGGAAGGGAATTTCCTTCCTTCCTGCCTACTCCTGACTCCTGGCTTAGGCTGTCTGAGAAATCACCTGTTGGAAGCACCTGAAACATATAGATGAGGGTGGGGTGGGGGTGGGAGTGGGTGGGGGGGAGGGTGGTAAGGCCACCATTCTTCCAAGCCAGGTTCCTGCTTGTAGGTTCCTAGAGTCCAGAGTCATGCCTGAGAAGGTGAAGGCTGTCTAGCAGAGGCCTTAGCAGGACCAGAACCTGGATTTGGTGCTCTCTTCACTTTACAGCAAAACCTTCTGTTTTACTTGTTCACGGTATTGTATTAAAAACGCAAGCTTTCCCTGGCCCATATTACCTCAAGATTCTTTTTCGGTTCTGAGTTCCCCCATCACTGCTTCTCTGCTATACTCTATATTTTCATTTGTGACACTCTCCATTCTATCTGCCCTTGAGAGGCACACAGGCTTCTTGGAACAATGTCACTTATTATGTACAATGCTTGTTTTACATAACACTTCCTGGAAGTAAGGTAAGCTTCTTGAAGGCAGGGGCCAATCCACTTCTCCATCATCCACACTTAGCTCAGTACCAAGCACAAAGTACAAAGTAAGTACACAAAGTAAGTAAAAATGATTCTTGAATTAGTGATGGGATTAAAACAAATCTATCTATTGTCTTCCATCTCCAGAATTGAATTGACACTTGGTATCAATATTGTCACCCTGCTTATTTAACTTCTATGCAGAGTATAGAAACGCTGGGCTTTCTCTATGCAGAGAAACGCTGGGCTGAAAGAAGCACAAGCTGGAATCAAGATTGCCAGGAGAAATATCAATAACCTCAGATATGCAGATGACACCACCCTTATGGCAGAAAGTGAAGAGGAACTAAAAAGCCTCTTGATGAAAGTGAAAGTGGAGAGTGAAAAAATTGGCTTAAAGCTCAACATTCAGAAAACGAAGATCACAGCATCTGGTCCCATCACTTCATGGGAAATAGATGGGGAAACAGTGGAAACAGTGTCAGACTTTATCTTTTTGGGCTCCAAAATCACTGCAGATGGTGATTGCAGCCATGAAATTAAAAGACGCTTACTCCTTGGAAGGAAAGTTATGACCAACCTAGATAGCATATTGAAAAGCAGAGACATTACTTTGCCAACAAAGGTCCATCTAGTCAAGGCTATGGTTTTTCCAGTGGTCATGTATGGATGCGAGAGTTGGACTGTGAAGAAGGCTGAGCGCTGAAGAATTGATGCTTTTGAACTGTGGTGTTGGAGAAGACTCTTGAGAGTCCCTTGGACTGCAAGGAGATCCAACCAGTCCATTCTGAAGGAGATCAGCCCTGGGATTTCTTTGAAAGGAATGATGCTAAAGCTGAAACTCCAGTACTTTGGCCACCTCATGTGAAGAGTTGACTCATTGGAAAAGACTCTGATGCTGGGAGGGATTGGGGGCAGGAAGAGAAGGGGACGACAGAGGATGAGATGGCTGGATGGCATCACTGACTCGATGGCCGTGAGTCTGAGTGAACTCCAGGAGATGGTGATGGACAAGGAGGCCTGGCGTGCTGTGATTCATGGGGTTGCAAAGAGTTGGACACGACTGAGCGACTGAACTGAACTGATCAAGAAGATCCTATAACTGGTTTTTTTATTGTTACACCATGGCATATGATAATCAGTGATATAAAACATATTCATCCCTGTGGTAAGTGGAAGAGGAAAAAAAAGAAAACAAAAATGATAAATGACAGCTAGCATTAATTTTCAGAGAAGGCAATGGCACCCCACTCCAGTACTCTTGCCTGGAAAATCCCATGGACGGAGGAGCCTGGTAGGCTGCAGTCCATGGGGTTGCTAAAAGTCCGACACAACTGAGCGACTTCACTTTCACTTTTCACTTTCTTGCATTGGAGAAGGAAATGGCAACCCACTCCATTGTTCTTGCCTGGAGAATCCCAGGGACAGGGGAGCCTGGTGGGCTGCCATCTATGGGGTCGCACAGAGTCGGACACGACTGAAGTGACTTAGCAGCAGCAGCATTAATTTTTTGTCTAGATTCTTCAAGGTACTGTCATCAAAATTGCCACAAATCATCCTCTTTCTGAAATTTTTTCAAAATGGCTTCTCCATCTTTACTCAGCTTTTATATGTTGTTATTTCTTGGGTTCTATTTCTTGGGATTCTAATGCTATGTCCCCTTTCTAACTTAAGTTTTTTTTTGAGAACTCTCATGTTACACCCATGCCTACAATTATTACCAAGACAGCAGAGTATTGCAAATTTCTAAACAAAGTTCTATCTCCCTTCTAAGTGGGATTTCCAAAATTCTGTTTACTGGCTTCTCTACTAGATATAGGTGGCCACCAGTGGTAAAGAATCCACCAGCCAATGCAGGAGACATAAGAGACACAGGTTCAGTCCCTGGGTTGGGAAGATCCCCTGGAGGAGGTCATGGCAACCCACTCCAGTATTCTTGCCTGGAGAATCCCATGGACAGAGGAGCCTGGCGGGCTACAGTCCATGGGATCACAAAGAGTTGGACACGCCTGAAGTGACTTATAATGAACACATTCTACTAGAGACATTTGAACTAAAACTTATTCCTGTTTTCTGCTATTCTCCACCTAAATCTATACCATACTGCAAATCTGGGTGGATGTCACCCATGCCCCAAACTAGGTACCTTACTCCCCACATCTCTCTCTCATCCATCCCCCGCTCTCTATCTGTATCCCATTGGTTGACTTCAGCTGCACATCACAGCTTATCTATAATTATGACCACAGTCTCCTCTCAGGTCTCCATGGAAACCACCTCACTCCCATCTTTCTATTCTGCATACTGAAACCAAAATCACTTTTCTAAAAGTCAAATCTGAGCTTGTCTCTTGCTAACCTAGACATTTCTGATGCCCCATCACAGAGAAATAAACTTAACACTAGTCTCTCTGTGCTCTGGTTTATCTGCCTTTCCGGACTTCTGGAATCTACTCTGCCCCCTAAATCCTCACCACCCCAGAAAACACCTTGCTGGGGGTATTGAAACTCTCCCCTTCTCCTCACCTGACAGACCCCTACTGAGCTGAGCTGTCACTTCTGTGAAGCCTTCTCTGACACCAAACTCCATAGAACTGATTGTTCTTCTTTTGATTGCCTCTAATTCTCATTTCTTCTCGTAGCATTTATTATCAATTGGAAAGTCATGTTTTCTCCCCCTTCCTGGTTCTCATTAGGTCCACCAAACACCTGTAGCCTTAGGACATTCTTAATAAACTGCAAAACCTGTGAAGCAGAATCTCTGGAGGTGAGCTAGGTCCTGGAATGCACATTCTACAAACACCCCAACTCCGTAAGTCTTATGAACTGCTGCTCCCCAGGATGCTAACTCACTTATCACTAAATCTAGCATTTAGTTCAGTATCTACACTCACTAGAGTCTCAGTACCCAGGAAGGGCCATGTGACTTTTCCTGTGTCACCAACAAGTAAATATCTCAGAAAAATAGTCATTTGCCCAACTAATGTTTGCAAACCTGGGCCTTCAATGCCAGGCTCTGGTGTTAGGGAGCCTGGTGTCAGGGAGAATGTTTACACACATATACCCTGGTATATGATGGGCCAATTAAAGCTTGTTGTCTGATGATAGACTATTGAGTTGCCCCAAAGGTTTGAATTTTTCATAAGATGGTATGGGAAAATCTGAACGAACTTTTTGGACAACTCAATCCTAATCCTTAATGCCTCCACTGCATTTAAGTATAATTGCTCTACCATTAGGGCTTCCCAGGTGGGTCAGGGGTAAAGAATCTGTCTGTGACACAGGAGACACAGGTTCAATCCCTGAGGAAGGCATGGCAACCCACTCCAGTACTCTTGCCTGGGAAATCCCATGGACAGAGGAGCCTGGCAGGCTATGTCCATGGGGTTGCAGAGTGGGATATGACTGAAGTGACTGAGCAGGCACTCATGCCCTACCGTCAACTCCTCTCAGCACCAGCTGACTTTTCCAGGGAGTGGGGGTAGGGAGAAGCTGATTAGAATTGGCTGGGCTTATAACATTAAGTAGCCAATCTGTAGCACCCAAGGCATGGCAAAAAGATGAACTCAGTCAAGCAAATTTTCATTGTCAAAAAGTTTAGGGAAAATAAGAGGAAAAAGCACTTAGAAGTTGTAGTTGAAATTAAAGATATGAGAAGTCAAAGGGGACATGAATCCCATAAGACACATTACAGGAAATCTATCACTATAAATACATACATACATATATATGTATAAAATTATACATAAACATTTTTACACATACATAAAAAATTTATATATAGCCATATATGTGTATGTGGGCATGCATGCATGTATGGCCATATAGCATGGTAGCTAAAAGCATGGAGTTTAGAATCAGAAAACCTGGGTTCAGATCCCAAGGACAGTAATTATTAGCTGTGTCATCTCTTCTCTTAAGCTTCTGTTTCTTCATCTGTACTTTGTAAACAGTAATAACCAAAGTTTCTGAGAAAAGTCATGTAAAGCACCTGCTATGTAGAAGCACTCAATAAAAATGGGGATGTCTGCAAGCTGAAGCTATGAGGGCACAAACGTTATGAAGGAGCTAAGAAAGCTGAGCAGAGAAAAAAGAATGGAGAACACAGAACCTGTGGCCTGAGAGAGACCATCCCCAAGACTCAGAACCAACTTAGTTTCAGACCTTTCTCATTGCAGTTCAAATCTACATGTTCTATTAATAAGACTCTTTTCCCCCTCCTTGTCTTGATGTAATTCTAAGGATCAAGTTCAACCATCCATTCTTACAGTAAGGACAATATGGACTGTAGGGCTATTTGAACTACAAAACAAGGAAAAGACTGGTAAGTGAGCCACAACTGTCCAGAAGACCAGAGACCACCATGAAAGCTCTCTGATAGTTTAAGCTTCCCCCTAAATTGCCCTGTACTCCTTGCTTGTGACCTGACTGGATGCCTGTTCATTATTTGCTTCCTCTTCATAAGCTCCTTAATGTGCAGGCTTGTCATTTTCCATTTATAGGTCTGTTTTCTCCGTCTTCATGTTTGTCAAAGTGCGGCCTACAGGCTTCTCCAGCAGAATCATCCATCAGGGACTGTGACTGCCTTATTCAATGCCACACTGTCAAGCACAACTCTAACTCTGGACCCAGAGTAGAAACCCAAGAAATGCTGTACCAAAGAATCTTTAAAAATTAGGAAAATCCATGAATCATTAACTGTGCAAAGAGTAGCACTACAATATTATTCCTTGACTGCTAAAGAAGAATAGACCGAGATTCCTCATCAAATTGACTGCTTGTCCCTGTTTTGGAAGGTACAAAGCCACTTCAGTGAGAGACCACCTCTTGGTACTCATGAGCCAAGCTTCTCACCACAGAAAACCTCCAGGTCAAATGGTTTTGAGGAATTCTTGGTTGGATTTCCAAAAAATGTGGTATGGAGATTCCAAGCCACCACAATTCCCCTTTGCATGCTCTGAGGTGGAAATGAGGCCAAGTTAACAACAAATCCTCAGCCTAATGCTTCTGGCAGGCTTCCCATTCAAAATAACTGGCTCAAAAATATATGGAATCTGTGAACTTAGGGAGCCCGGGAGAATAGAATCAGTAACTTCAAGGGCAGAAATTAGCACTCACACATTAACTTCCGTAAGAATTAAGAGCATGGATCCTGGGACACAGAGCCTCCCTGGTTTTCATACTCCTCTTGTTGATTTTAAAAGTCATCAGATTTCCCATTCCCCTTCAAACTGGGAGCTAGCCATGAAAGAATAACAGTAATAGATATAAGTAACCGAGACCCTCCCAAAGGTAGGATACTGTCTATGGCATACAACATAACATTTCTTGAACTCTTAGTGTGTTTCTTATGTTCTGTCATTTAATCTTCAAAACAGAGAAGGTGAGTATGATTTCATACACAGGAAAACTGAGGCTTGAAAGCGAAACAATTGACCCAGGGTTATAGGCCAGTAAGCAGTAAAGCTGGGCTGGAAATCCAGGTTTGTATGATTCCAAACTCTCTTGCTGCTCTGTTATATGCCTCTCTGAGTGAAAAAAAGACAGGAAATAAAAATAATTGAAATCCATAGATTTCGGCCTAAGAAACATCCTTATTTCTAAAGCAACAATTTTTATCCCATCAATTTCAGCTAGCATCTATTGAGCATTTGCTAGGCATCAGCGATTTTACTGGGTGCAAGGGCTACACAGATGAATGAGATTGGTTGTCCTCAAAAACTTTATCATTATTGGGAAAGTTGGAGAATTTAAGAGGTAATACCACACACAGCAGGTGCCTCAGGGCCTTTGCACTTGCTGGTCCCTGTGTCTTGAATGCTCTTCTTCCAGATATCTGTATCTCACTGTCAAGAACTGTGAAGTATGAGACTTTCCACTACTTGCAAGCCAACAAATCAGCCATAGCCTCACCTCTGCTGGCAGAAGACACACGCCTCTGGGGTTAGAGAAAAAGGACTTTGTTACTCACAGCAATAGCAGTAGCCTGAGCTAGTTCTCCAACCCCTAATTCTCTCCTGCGACATGAAGAGGGCCTGTAACACCTGCACACATCAAGTACCATGAAGAAGAGGAACCCCAAGCCTTATAACCCAAACTTTATTATAATAAATTGCAAATAAAACTGCCCTTTGTCCCAAAGGAAGATATCTTTAATATACTTGACAGAAAGCAACTTTTCCCTAGGCTCTGAAGAAAAGACACTATCTCTACCTATCAAGGATGTTCACTAAACATCCTTGAAATTTTTGTGTAGAAAAACAGGACAGATAGTACCTTGCCCACAGGCAGGCAAAAGTACAGGAACTTCACAGAGAGTTATCTCCCCACATTACTTTTTCTCTAGTCTGGACTTGAATATGAGGTGGAAGGGGCCTTCTGTCACCATTCCATTTAAGATTATAACCCCTATAAACCCCTCTCTGGAAATTCTCTATAACCTATCTCTCTATATTGTACTTATACCATTTAGCATCATATATATTTACTTATTTTGTTTATTGGAAACTTCATTGAGTAAATTATTTTTATGCGTTTTGTCAATATATTCTCAGTGTCTAAAATAGTACCTGACACAGAGTGTTTGAGAAATTGTTGTTGAATGAATGGATATAATATGGAATGCTCTAAAGAAGGAGGTTTTACATCAGGTACAATGGGAGGGACAGTTAATCTAAGCCAGGAGGGAGGTCAGAGAAATTTTCTAGAGGAGAAGGCATCTGACAAATGTCACCAAGGAGAAAAGGGGTCACTCAGGCATAAAGAAAGTATCCCTGGTAAAGAAAAGCATTATAAGTGTAGAAAGACCAAAACAATGTGAAGAAAGGATCTGTAAGTTTCAGATTTCTATGGCATTAAGTGGGAAGGAGCAGTGGCCAAGGTCATTGGTGAGGACACAAGCCTTGGTCCTTGGCCAAGAGACTTGGAGCTTCTTCCATGAGGGATGGGGGGTCACAGAGGATTTTAAGTGGAGGAATGACATTTTAGAAAGATCAGACTATATACAGTTCTTTGGGCTTCCCAGGTAGCGCTAGTGGTAAAGAACCCACCTGCCAATGCAGGAGACTTAAGAGACATGGGTTAGATCCATGGGTCAGAACAATACTCTGGAGGAGGGCGTGGCAACCCACTCCAGTATTCTTGCCTGGAGAATCCCGTAGACAGAGGAGCCTCTTGAGCTACAGTCCACAAGGTAACAAAGAGTCAGACTCAACTAAAGTGACTTAGCACACAGGTATAATTCTTTGGGGGATTGATTTAAGACAAGGACTCTTGACTCAAACACGTTGACTGAACTAAATTTGTTGTTATTCAGTCACTCAGTCATGTGCGACTCTTTGCGACCCCATGGACTGCAGCACACCAGGCTTCCCTTCCCTTGTCCTTCACCATCTCCTGGAACTTGCTCAAACTCATGTCCATTGAGTTGGTGATGCTATCCAACCATTTCATCCTCTTTTGTCCCCTTCTCCTCCTGCCTTCAATCTTTCCCAACATCAGGGTCTTTTCTAATGAGTCGGCTCTTCATATCAGATAGCCAAAATATTAGAGCTTCAGCTTCAGCATTAGTCCTTCCAATATTCAGGACTGATTTCCTTTAGGATTGACTGGTTTGATCTCCTTGGAGTCCAAGGGACTCCCAAGAGTCTTCTCCAACAGCACAGTTAAAAAGCACCAATTCTTCGGTGCTCAGAGTTCTTTACGGTCCAACTCTCACATCCACACATGACTACTGGAAAAACCATAGCTTTGACTATACAGATCTTTGTTGGCAAAGTAATGTCTCTGCTTTTTAATATGCTGTCTAGGTTTGTCATAGTTTTTCTTCCAAGGAGCAAGCATCTTTTAATTTCAGGGCTGCAGACACCATCTACAGTGATTTTGGAACCCCCCAAAATAAAGTCTGACACTGTTTCCACTTTTTCCCCATCTATTTGCCATGAAGTGATGGGACTGGATGCCATGATCTTAGCTTTTTGAATGTTGAATTTTAAGCCAGCTCTTTTACTCTCCTCTTTCATCTCATCAAGAAGCTCTTTAGTTCCTCTTCACTTTCTGCCATAAGGGTGGTATCATCTGCGTATCTGAGCTTATTGACTAAATAAGCAACTAAATAGCTGAACTAAATAGCAGCTCAAAATATCCAAATATTTCTAATTAGGATGTTGAAATTTCTAAGGGAAAGTATGACGTAGGATTTCAGTTTAAAAAAAAAAAAAGACAAAATATAAAATGGAACTTCAGCAAGATCCTTCATGATTCTTTAATAAACATAATAGTAATAAATTAGGCATAACTTAGGGAGTCTTGGAAAGCAAAGAGCCAGAATTGAGTCTCAGCTTGTTGTTCAGCTGATAAGTCTTGTGACTCTTTGTGACCCCACGGACTATACAGTATGCCAGGCGTCCCTGTCCTTCTCTCTCTCTCTCCCAGAGTTTGCTGAAATTCATGTCCATTGAGTCAGTGATGTTAGCTAACCATCTCATCCTCCCAGCCAGTTATTCTGAAATCAGATGATACTTTCTGTCTGTGGGCTTGGTGATCCCTTGACTGGACATAGTAAGTGGTACAGTCCTTTTTGTCTTACCATATGTTTATCTAAAAACTATTTAAGAGTAATAGAATTATCAATAAACCAAAATAACTACAGGGTCAGCATCTACTATGTGCCAGAAATTGTACTGCTTGCTCTGAGTTTTTACTCTGGCTAGGGAGGCAAGACTAGAAATATACAAAGTAAAATAGCAATGAGAAATCAAGGCTGCGACTAGGAGAGGGAACAGAGTAAATGAATTACACAAACATTGGTTGCATAGTGAAAAGTTGACTATATATGGAAATAATATGGATAGCCAACACTGTCTGAATGCTTACTTGGTACTAGGAATGATGCTATGTTTTATATGGAATTATCTCCTTTAATCCCTAAAATTCTATGAGTCACAATCATAATAGCTATTTATTTAGGTCTCACTAGGTTCCAGACAGCATGCTAAATGTTTTAAATGGATTAGAGATTACTTTACTTTATCCTTGCAAAGACCCTTTTTAGTAGGTACAATCATCTCCTTGCACAGAATAGGAAACTGAGGCTTCAGTAAGACTGAGTTTTTTGCCCAAGTTTTCACAAGTAACATGTGATGGTGTCATTATTTAAATCCACTCTTAATTACAGTGCTCTCTCGCTCTATAACAACAAGCAGGTATTGTTATAAAATCTATTTTCCAGTGGAGAAAACTACTCTCAGAAAACTGAGGTCATGAACACATGTCTGTATAAAAGCCAAAACATAGGATCCTAACCACAAAACATCCCAAAGCATCAGAAATATAAGTGGCATATATTTTATATTTTATCAATGTCATCCAGCAGACTTGAACTGAGTTAAAGTTGAGTATTAGTGGTAAATGGAGCAAACACGATTCAGATTTTAAAAATCTTTATCATTTACTTACACGAGGGACTTGGCCATATGCTAGGGAACAACGTTGTAGCAGGCAGACTGCGTACACTTGGGAGCAAGGACAGATCCTGATCTAGTAACTGTGAAAACAAGTAACTGGAAGTGAGGAATTTTACAAAAGACGGACAAATTCAATCAGTGCTCTTTTGTTCTGATGATTCCATGATGCTAGAGAATTCTGCAATTCCTACTGAAGCAGCTATGTTTCCTTAGCATTACAATCTCACCCTGTGGCTCGAGGGGTCAAGAAAAGGAAAAAAAAAAGGAATATACTTATTTGTATTTTCTATTTTTATCCCCACCCCCACCCGACCCACCAACTCTAAAATGCCCAAGCAAACCTTGCTAATGTTATACTAAATACCTGCCAGAAAGCCTCTAAAACAAGGCTTATTTCACCTCATATTTCACCTGCCATTCATCTCTCTAGATTTCCCTGGCCCAATAAGTTCACTTTTTGTTTAAAATTTTTGGCTGCCTTTGGTCTTTGCTGCAGTGCACAGGCTTCTCTGGTTGTGGTATGCTGGCTCAGCAGTTGTAGCACACAGGTTTAGTTGCCCTGCAGGACACAGGATCTTAGTTCCCTGACCAGCGATCGAACCCGTGTCCCATGCATTGGAAGGAAGATTCTTAACCACTGGGTCACCAGGGAAGTTCACTCTTAAACCCAGATTTCCACCTTTAGCACCCCTGAGTTTGATGAGCCACACTGGACCCATTTGGATTACTCACTCTCTGGCACTAGGCATCTTAATGTTGAGTGTTCTTGCCCTCAACTCATAGCACAGACTGGGCAAACTTGCTTCCTGCCTAACGTCAGGGAAGAGCATCACACGAGTGCAACCTGAAGGCATAAAGATTGAAATGAAAGAGTTGTCCTTGAAGTCCCATTTAAAAAAAAAAAATCTGGCTAAATCAGTCTCCAACATTTATTTATCAAGGATCCCATATAAGCTTCAAAATGAAATGGAAATTCTTAGGACACAAGGACCTGCAGGCTGTGGACCTAAATACATCTCTCTAGTCCCCACACCCCGCTCCTCCCAGCACACATCTACATCACCTGCCAACCAGCCACTTGTTAAGAATCTACCTGCCAATGCAGGGGATGTGGGTTCAATCCCACATGCTATGGAGCAGCTAAGCCCATGCACAACTCCCGAGCCTGCACCCTAGAGCCTGGGTGTTAGAGCCTGTGCTCTGCAATAAGAGAAGCCACTGCAATGAGAAGCCCACCCACTGCAAATAGAGTAGCTCTTGCTTGCTGCAACAAGAGAAAGACCACACATGGCAACAAAGACCCACCGCAGCCATAAATAAAAATTTTAAGAAGGGAAAAAAATGTTTAAAAGTACCCCCAAACAAGCCACCTGAATCTCTGACTACAGTTCCTCATTGCTCTATCTCATTCCTTCCCTGTCTTTGCTCTTTTGATTCATCTGCTTGGAAAGTCTTCCCTCACCTTTCCACCTGGCTAATGTATTCTTATTTTTGGAGATTTATGTAGAATCATCTCCCTCTAGGAAAATCTTTCCTGACCCCTCCCCCCCGCCACCTCCCATGGAGAGGTGGTGCCTCTTCTCCATGCTCCCTCAGCCTGTTACAGGCACCACCTTTATCACTCTGCATTGCAACTGTTACCTCTTGTTTTTATCACAGAACAGTCACTTCCTTTAGGAGAAAACCAATTTAACACCTTACTTCTCAGTAGCAGATGACAGTCAGTTCAGTTCAGTTCAGTCACTGTGTAGTGTCCAACTCTTTGTGACCCAATGGACTGCAGCACGCCAGGCCTCCCTGTCCATCACCAACTCCCGGAGTTCACTCAGACTCACATCGATCGAGTCAGTGATGCCATCCAACCATCCACCCTCTATTGTCCCCTTCTCCTGCCCTCAATCCCTCCCAGCATCAGGGTCTTTTCAAATGAGTCAACTCTTCCCACCAGGTGGCCAAAGTATTGAAGTTTCACTTCAACATCAGTCCTTCCAATGAATATTCAGGGCTGATCTCCTTTAGGATGGACTGGTTGGATCTCCTTGTAGTCCAAGGGACTCTCAAGAGTCTTCTCCAACACCACAATTCAAAAGCACCAATTCCTCAGCACTCAGCTTTCTTTATAGTCCAACTCTCACATTCATACATGACCACTGGAAAAACCATAGCCTTGACTAGATGGACCTTTGTTGGCAAAGTAATATCTCTGGTTTTTAATGTGCTGTCTAGGTTGGTCATAACTTTTCTTCCAAGGAGTAAGCGTCTTTTAATTTCATGTTTGCAATCACCATCTGCAGTGATTTTGGAGCTCCCCAAAATAAAGTCTGTCACTGTTTCCGCTGTTTCCCCATCTATTTCCCATGAAGTGATGGGACCAGATGCCATGATCTTCGTTTTCTGAATGTTGAGCTTTAAGCCAGCTTTTTCACTCTCCTCTTTCACTTTCATCAGGAGGCTCTTTAGTTCTTCTTTGCTTTCTGCCATAAGGGTGGTGTCATCTGCATATCTGAGGTTATTGATATTTCTCCTGGCAATTTTGATTCCAGCTTGTGCTTCATCCAGCCCAAGGTTTCTCATGATGTACTCTGCATATAAATTAAATAAGCAGGGTGACAATATACAGCCTCGACGTATTGCTTTCCCTATTTGGAACCAGTCTGTTGTTCCATGTCCAGTTCTAACTGTTGCTTATTGACCTGCATACAGGTTTCCCAAGAGGCAGGTCAGGTGGTCTGGTATTCCTATCTCTTGAAGAATTTTCCACACTTTGTTGTGATCCACACAGTCAAAGTCTTTGGCATAGTCAATAAAGCAGAAATAGATGTTTTTTCCTGAAACTCTCTTGCTTCTTTGATAATCCAACGGATATTGGCAATTTGATCTCTGGTTCCTCTGCCTTTTCTAAAACCAGTTTGAACATCTGGAAGTTCACAGTTCATGTACTATTGAAGCCTGGCTTGGAGAATTTTGAGCATTACTTTACTAGCGTGTGAGATGAGTGCAATTGTGTGGTAGTTTGAGCATTCTTTGGTATTGCCTTTCTTTGGGATTGGAATGAAAACTGACCTTTTCCAGTCCTGTGGCCACCGCTGACTTTTCCAAATTTGCTGGCATATTGAGTGCAGCACTTTCATAACATTATCTTTTAGGATTTGAAATAGCTCAACTGGAATTCCATCATCTCCACTAGCTTTGTTCATAGTGATGCTTCCTAAGGCCCACTTGACTTTGCATTCCAGGATGTCTGGCTCTAGTTGAGTGACCATACCATTGTCATTATCTGGACCATGAAGATCTTTTTTGTATAGTTCTTCTGTGTATTTTTGCCACCTTAATATCTTTTGCTTCTGTTAGGTTCATCCCATTTCTGTCCTTTATTGAGCCCATCTTTGCATGAAATGTTTCCTTGGTATCTCTAATTTTCTTGAAGAGATCTCTAGTCTTTCCCATTCTATTGTTTTCCTCTATTTCTTTGCACGATCACTGAGGAAGTCTTTCTTATCTCTCCTTGCTGTTCTTTGGAACTCTGCATTCAAATGGGTATATCTTTCCTTTTCTCCTTTGCTTTTTGCTTCTCTTCTTTTCACAGCTATTTGTAAGGCCTCCTCAGACAGCCATTTTGCTTTTTGCATTTCTTTTTCTTGGGGATGGTCTTGGTCTCTGTATCCTGTACAATGTCATGAACCTCTGTCCATAGTTCATCAGGCACTTTATCAGATCTACTCCCTTAAATTTATTTCTCACTTCCACTGTATAACTGTAAGGGATTTAAGTCATATCTGAATGGTCTACTGGTTTTCCCTACTTTCTTCAATTTAAGTCTGATTTTGGCAATAAGAAGTTCATGATCTGAGCCAGTCAGCTCCCAGTCTTGCTTTTGCTGACTGTGGCTTTTCCATCTTTGGTTGCAAAGAATATAATCAATCTGATTTCAGTATTGACCATCTGGTGATGTCCATGTGTAGAGTCTTCTCTTGTGTTGTTGGAAGAGGGTGTTTGCTATGACCAGTGCATTCTCTTGGCAAAACGTTATTAGCCTTTGCCCTGCTTCATTCTGTACTCCAAGGCCAAATTTGCCTGTTACTCCAGGTGTTTCTTGACTTCCTACTTTTGCATTCCAGTCCCCTATAATGAAAAGGACATCTTTTTTGGGTGTTAGTTCTAGAAAGTCTTGCAGGTCTTCATAGAACCCTTCAACTTCAGCTTCTTCAGCATTACTGGTCAGGGCATTCAGTTAATGAACACTTGAATCTACCACTTCCTGTTTAGCTTTCTTACTGATTGGGAGACTATTTGGTATTTGTAGAAGTAACACATTCAGAGGTTTACAAGGACCAGGCAGTAATGTAAAGGCATTAGCTGGTCAGGTGGGACATTAGTCCATCTAGAGAGGCCTTTGGTTTGGGTATGTGATATTCTTCAGAGCTGAAGTAGGAACCTGGGAAAATCATCTACTTTCTCCTTCAGCCAGTAGATGAAGACTTATCTTTCCCCCACAACACATAAAGAGGTTTCCAACTTTCTCTGAAAGTACTATGCCAATAAGCTTACTATTAAACATCAAATCCCCCTTCATCCTTTCCACGGAGTTTTCTGCCAAGTTTCTCTGCCCGTCACTATGAGAGCAGGAACACTATTCCTCACATGATCTGTTTACCACTTAGCACATGGTGGGTGTTTAATTAGTGTTAAAAGAGTAACCATAATATATGGAAGGTGAAAGAAAATGTTGGGTATTTTTAATAAAAGAGTATGACAATTATTTTGCTTCTGAAAATGCATTCAACCTAAATGTCATTTCTTGTTTATATGACCTTGTCTTTTCCATGCTATATCAACAACAGGAGAGAAAAAAATTAAGTTTGTGTCATAGTCAACAAGCTAGTTAGCTCACACCTTATCTATTTTGGTCATTCACTCATTCATGCATACAGTAGATAATCTAGGCCTACTAGGGGCCAGGCACTGTGCTTATTACTCCAATTCTATTTAAACCCTTTTTTTGTTTACACTTCAATTTTCTTCTGAGACAGCCAAATGATAGCTGTCTGCCAGAACGTGGCTTGGAGTAAGGAGGACAAAGGTGCATAGCTGCGGAAAAACAAGATCTTGATGAAGGGCTTCCCTAACCAGGTCTTGAAGCCCTTTCTGGAAGATTCCACATAAGAAAACTGGAGTCCTTTTTTATAGGTAACAATCTGCTGCCGGTCAGTGAAGAGTCCAAGGTCAAGTCTCAAGATAGTTCCATATAGTTATGTTCTCCAGTGTACCTCACTGCTGGTTGATACCCCATTCCTGGCCCAAATTCATCTGTTGCTATGAATCGAAGGTCATTTCCTATGAATTTAGCAACTGCTTCAGCCTCAGAATGGACAATGGGTGGGTCCCATCACACAGGTGCCTGGCCACACACTCTGCCTCTGGACTCCAGTGGTGATGTTCACATCCAATATCCCTAAGCTCTTTGTAGGTACTCTGCTCTGCTAAACAATGGGCTCTCGTCCTCATTCAGTCCTTCCAAAAACTTGATGAGAGAGACACTGTTGTTTTTCTCATTTTATAGATGAGGAAATTAAATGAGAAAGCAAGATTCACACCCAGACTGTGTGGATTCTGGCACCAACCTTGTCATTGCTGTTAGACTACCAAGAATCACCCTCTGAATGAGATGTCTTTTTCAGTCAAAGATAACAGTTCAATGGTAAAAAAAAATAATAACCATGATTCTGTATATAGTAGGGACTCTTGTTGCCCTCGTTGTTCCCTTTATTTTATAATAAAATTCCTAGTTTAGCCAGACAAATGGCTGCCTATAAAAATGAGTACCTTTTCCAGCCCTTCTTAAGGTTCTCTATAACCAGGTGAAGATGTCATTCTGGCCAGTTGGATGACGCAGAAGTGGAGCATGTCCAGAAACTTCCTTTATGATAATTGCTTTGAACTTTTGGGAAGCATCCTACATAAGAAATGCGTTTTATATTATGTCATGTATATTACAGTCACACATATATTTCCAAAACAGAAGTTTTATGTAGAAATACTCACCTTTACTGTGTGGTAAACGCTTAGATTTTATCTATTCGATTCTATTTCATTTTAAAAAGTTATCCATTATATTGATTTTATGACACACTAGTGGGTCGTGACTCACAATTCAAAAAGCATTGCTCTACCAGAAACATTATATGTACTTCTTTCTCTTTTTTATTTGTCCACACTACTGTCTTGATTCTGAAACAAATGCCTCCACTTTGGACCATGAGATCAAGGCCACACACAAAGGAGATTCAAGATGGAAGCCATCTGGGTCTCTCTTGTTATAAAACATAATAGCTCTACATTACCTACCTGGGCTTTTACATGAGAGAGACACAAGTTCTTATTTAATTTAAGCCACTGTTATTTTGAATTTTCTGTCCCTCATGGCCTAAACGAACCCTAATTAGTTGTGCAAACTTCTTATGTGCTTGCTTCCTGATCCATTTCTCTCTGCTTTCCTGCTTTGCTTTTATTATAAAGGGGCTGAGCCTTGTATTCAGTCAGTGGGGAGGGCTGGTGCAAGACAGGAGGACAGAGGAAAAGAAAGCCAAGGTATTTCTCATCTGCTTTAGTGGCAACTTCATCAACAGCAGCTGTGTCTCCTCCATGGCTCCAGTCCCCAGTGGACACGGTTTCGTCTTCTGTTGGGCGATTTTAGCTCTTGGTCTCGTAACGTTAGCCTCTCCCTTGATCTCTGCTGCATAGGGGTGCTCGTAGCTCCCTGCTGTGGCTGACCTCTGGGTCTCCTCACCTTCCCTTTCTGGCTCTCAGTTCTTTGATTCTCCATTTAATTAAGTCCCCACATTAAATTTCCTCCATGCGAAATACTTAAAATATTCCATCTGTTCCCCTAGTGGTCCAGTGGTTAAGAATCTGCCCGCAATACAGGAAATGCTGGTTCAATCCCTGGTCCAGGAAGACCCCACATGACCAACTAACCCTGTGTGCCGCAACTACTGAGCCTGGGCTCTAGAGCCCATGAGCCACAACTGCTGGGCCCATGTGCCTCAACTACTGATGCCACATGCCTAGAGCCAGTGCTCTGTAATAAGAGAAGCCACGGCAGTAAGAAACCTGCACACCCCAACTAGAGAAAGCCCATGCACAACAACCAAGACCCAGCACAGTCAAAAATAAAAATAAATCAATCTTTTAAAAGAAAAAGAGCCCCTGCCTCACACTAAAATATCATAGAAAGTGCTTTATGTAAAATTTCTCATTTCCTCCTCATCCTGTATGATAGGCACTATTCTCTGCTGCCCTCCCTTCCCTTACAATTGATGAAACTGAGACCCAGAAACATTATGACCTTCCCTGGTCACATGGTGAGTGGAGGGGTATCCAACTCCAAAGTGACTACCAGCAGCCTAACTTTCAGAGAGCATGACCTTATTTTTTAGGATTTTTTTTTTCACAAAGTAATCTTTTTTTTTTTTTTAAACCATGTTACTGTGCAAAGGTCTAGACACAAAAGCTATTGGTATGACATGTTACCCAAGTAGGTGGTCTCCATCCTCCAAGTACCTCCCCAAAGCAGGCTAATGTCCTTTAACTTCTGCCTTTAAAAAAGTTTCCAGTCCCTTCCCACCCTGGGTAAGGGAGTGCTTTCTGTCTCTTTACATCAAAGTCTTAATTATTCTTCCAGGGCTGCATTTGCTCATTCATAAAATGTTTATTGAGTGCTTAGTATGTGCCCAAGGGCTAGGGTCTGGGGCTGAGCAAACATGAATGTGACTCAGCTCCTGCACTAAAAGAGCTCATTGTCCAGGAGGAGAGACTAGTATATAAAATAATGAAAGCACACAGAGAAGACATTCTTTGGTGAAATCCAGCACAATTGCATCACAGTGGAGGTGTGGATCTTGAACTGGTTCTTGAAGAATAGGTAGGAGCTTGGGATGCGAAGGGAATTGGAGGAAACAAATGGAAGGAAGCAACATATGCAAACAATCAAAAACAAACCATTTCATTTGCATCAAATGTGGGTATGGAGCTTACACACCAAAGTGAACCTCAGTATATTTATATTTACCCAAGACTATGTAGATATGCATGTATATGTGTATTTCCAGTGGCTCAACTGTAAAGAATCCACCTGTGATGGAGACACAGGTTTGATCCCTTGGTCAGGAAATCTCTGGGGAGGGCATGGCAACCCACTCCAGTATTCTTGTCTGGAGAATCCCATGGACAGAGGAGCCTGTAGGACTATAGTCCATGCAGTTGCAAACAGTCAGATATAACTGAAGTGACTTAGCACGCATGCATACATAATATATACATATATATTTATTGTTATATGTACTTTACAAATACATGGGCTTCTCTGGTGGCTCAGATGGTAAAGAATCTGCCTACAATGTGGAAGACCTGGGTTCAATCCCTGGGTTGGGAAGATCCCCTGGAGAAGGGCATGGCAACCCACTTCAGTATTCTTGCCTTAAGAATCCCCATGGACAGAGGAGCCTGGTGGGCTACAGTCCATAGGGTCGCAAAAAGTTGGACACAACTGAGCGACTAAGCACAGCACAGCAGAGCACACATATACATACAGATAACTTTAACTACATACCTATATTTTATATAGACATTATATATACTATGCATTTGTATATAAATATACACAAATATGGGCTTCCCTGTGGTTCAGTGGTAAAAAATATCTGCCTGCCAATGCAGGAGGCATGTGTTTGATCCCTGGATTGGAAAGATCCCCTGGCAAAGGAAATGGCAACCCACTTCAGTATTCTTGCCTAAGAAATACCATGGACAGAGGAGCCTGGCAGGCTGTACAGTCCATGGGGTCACAAAAGAGTTGGACACAACTTAGCAATCAAACAACAACAACAAATACACAAATACGTATGCTGCTGCTGCTGCTGCATCACTTCAGTCGTGTCTGACTCTGTGTGACCCCAGAGATGGCAGCCCACCAGGCTCCTCTATCCCTGGGATTCTCCAGGCAAGAACACTGGAGTGGGTTGCCATTTCCTTCTCCACAGATATGTATACATATACATAAATATTAATATATGTATATTATATATAATGTTAGATGCATATGATATATATATATCTTTAGTTTTTTATTTTCCTTTTTGACATTATATTGCTATAACTTACTGAACAAAAGAATAAAATGTACAGAAGAATTAATGTGTTATTAAAGTAAGAAAATCTAAATGCCAGGAGTGTATCTGTGACTGTATTCACCACACTAACAAATACCCAGGGAAAAATGATTGAAACATAATCCATAGACACATAGCTTTATACAAGGACATTCCCTCATAGGGGAAAGCCTAAAAGGATCTTGCAGGCTCAAGTTCCTTTCTGGAAAACTATTAATGTGCCCTGCTTTGTTATGTTTCAGCTGAAAGTAAGATGTGAATAATAAAGGATATTTTCCACTAGGCTGGAATTAGTTCACCTTTATCAGTTTGCAAAATGGCAATCTGTCCAAAATTCCTCTTGCTCAGGGCAGTATGACTCTGGGAGAAAAAAGGAATGATTGCTGTCCCAAATTCTCTAAGAACCTCTGCTAACCTACTAAATCCCCACCCAATGTTCTCCAGGTCACCCATTATATCAGTATTTGGGGAGGAGGACTTCCTAAATTGCCTTCCACCTCAGATCTACCAGGTGAACCCACCTCTGGATGGATTATAACATTGGCAGGAAGGGGTAGCTTTTGTATTGCTTCATGTTTTACATATTGTCTTACCTCTCCAATTAGCATGTAGAGTCCCTGAGGACAAGTAATCTTTCATATGCTAGGTTCTTTGGAACAACTATATTCTTTTCTAAAAAAAATCTCCCAATGGGTTTCCCTACTTCGTTTTCCAGTTTTCTTTGGCCATTCTGGCCTCAGAAAAGGGAACATATAAATCACCTTGGGGAGGAGGAGAAAATGATGTAAAGGAAATCTTTAAATGATGGATAATTACAGAATTTTGTTGTTTTCTGTCGAACCTCAACATAAATTAGTCATAGGTATACATATATTCCCTCCCTTTTGAACCTCCCTCCCCTCTCCCTCCCCAACCCACCCCTCTAGGTTGATACAGAGCCCCTGTTTGAGTTTCCTGAGCCATATAGCAAATTTCTGTTGGCTATCTGTTTTACAAATGGTAATGTAAGTTTCCACATTACTCTTTCCATACATCTCACCCTTTCATCCCCTCTCCCCCTTTCATCCCCTCTCCCCATGTCCATAAGTCTATTCTCTATGTCTGTTTCTTTATTCTTTTTAACACCAAGAAGTAGGGCCTCAGAGGAAAGGAGAGAAGACTAAGGCAGGGAGGGAAGACATGTGCCAGGCTGTCTTCTCTGGCCTGAAACTCCAGTGGGTGATGGTGGAGGAGAAACTTGAAAACAAGCAGGTATGTTTGATCCAGGTAGCCATACAGTAATCACAGGGCCACTACACTGTGATTCAGAGATGGCAGAGGGGCATAGCACAGTAGAAGACAGATCTCCCCCTCTTTTTCAAGGAGCCCAGGTTGGCAAGAAGATTCCTAGGTTTGCTGTCTACCTAGAGAAGGCTGTGGAAGACAGTAGGAGCATGAACCACGCCCATCAGTTCCCTGTTGGCTGTGATACGAATCTGCCACTAGGAATCAGAGGGCCCAAGTTTCTACTTGCATAAAAGTCCTAATGCCTGCAAGTTGGGGAGGAAAGTCCAAAGAGGGCACTGAAAATGGGCCACCTGATAGGGTTGGCAGCAAGATGCCACCAGAGGACTTCCCCAACAGTCCACTGATTTAGAATCCATGCTTCCACTGCAGGAGGTGCAGGAGTGATTCCCTGCTCAGGAAACTAGGATCCCACATGCCAGTTTGTGTGGCCAAAAAAAAAGAAAGCCACCAGTATGAGACAGACATGAACATATGAGGGTACCAGCAGTAAAGCCATCACTAAATAGATCATAGGTTTCTTTGGCTGAAAAGCATAGCAGTGGGTGCTAGCCAGATGCTAGGAATGAGACAGAACAGCTGCACTGCATCAGAGGTTGACAAGGACCCAGAAGACAGGATGGGTCCAAGGGCCCTTTTATCACCAGGAGAACAGGCAAGTAATCCTCTAAGACTAACTGTTACCAGTCCAAGCCTACTCTGCTTGCCCCATGACAAGTCAATGAATTGGAGATGATATGTTGAGGCAAGAAATACAACTTTATTCAGAAAAACACATATGGAGAAGATGGCAGACTAATGTCTCAAACTAGTCATCTTATCAGGGTCTGGATGCCAGGTTCTTTTACAGAACACAGAAGCGGGGGTGAGGAAACAAAAAGGCCACTAATCTTACAAATATCTCCTGAAATGGCTAGCCTTGGGGAAGGGATGCATTAATTTCTTTCTGTAGCCATCCACAGGTGGACAGAGGCCTGAACAAAGGTGCTTTGGTCTAATATTCAGGCAGAGGGGCAGGGTTCCTAAAGGCAGGCCATTATGTATAAACAGTATGTTTTAGTGGGAAAAAAAGCAATGGGAAGCAAAGGTTAAAGTAAAACAAACATATCCAACATGGAGTCAGTTCTTCCCTGTAACATAACCTTGAGAGAAAGGGAAAAGGAGGGAGTCATTACCCTAAAGAGAGCAAGTTTAAACTAAAGAAACAGATTGAACTAAAAAAGATATTGTTGACAGAGGCATTTTAGCATATTTTTCCTTTTACCAATGGACTGGAGCCTATTTAGGAACTTTAAATTCATTGGAAAAAATAAAGTTACAAGTTTCTCACATATTCTGAATTTTATACTATGAAATATTTAACTGGTCTATATTTACTAATAGCAATTGGCTCAGAGGAAACAGTATTTTTAGTAATAGTAGTAGTAGACCTGAAACAATATTTTAGTAAATAATTTGAATGAATAAGCAGGAATCTATTATTCAATTTGCCCAAGTAATTGCTAGATGGATTATCAAATTGACTATCCACAGCTGATGGAAGATTCCATGGCTTTCTAATTAACCAAAATTAAATGTCAGAAGATAGTGATTATTGCTTAAGTTTATACTTTAACTTACAAGTGTACAAATTCTGCATTTACTGATGCATCAATTCCATTCCAAAGATCTGCCGTACTTGTGCTTATTGCACTTCTCAACCACTCTCAGCTACTTCCTAATAAGGCACAGAAACTTGGACCAGAGGGAAAAAAAACAAATTGTTTATGCAGCCTTAGTGTGTTCTTAAGAATTGCCTCTATCTGCCTGTCATCACCTGTCTATTTTTATCTACCACCCATTCAGTTATCTATACCCACAAGACTTAAAAATTAAGGTTAAGTACTTTTTACCACAATGGTTAATTGTAACAAAATTCTTGTATGTATGCCACTTTATAGTTCATAGAACTCTTCTAACATTTCATCTCATCTAATTTTAACAACTCTGAATCTCTCTATAACCCATTCTAATCAAGCCTTTGTAGTTACTACTCCACTGATAATGGCTCTTGTCAAGGTTGTCAGTGACCTTCTCTTGCAAAATCCAGGGGTGAACATCGAGTCCTTATCTTTCCGACCTCTCAACACCACTCAAAGTGGTTTCTGAAAGCATTTTCTTCACTTTGTTTTGTGTCATCTGCTGTTTACATTTGTAAAATTTAGTGTCTTCTCTTATTCTCTTCCTATGAAAAGAAATGTAGAAGGGCCTCACATTTCAGTCCTTGGCTTCTCCTTATTTTTACATTCTATGGGATGCAGGTCAGGAAGCAACAGTTAGAACTGGACATGGAACAACAGGCTGGTTCCAAATAGGAAAAGGAGTTCGTCAAGGCTGTATATTGTCACCCTGTTTATTTAACTCATATGCAGAGTACATCATGAGAAACACTGGACTGAAAGAAACACAAGCTGGAATCAAGATTGCCGGGAGAAATATCAATAACCTCAGATATGCAGATGACACCACCCTTATGGCAGAAAGTGAAGAGGAACTCAAAAGCCTCTTGATGAAAGTGAAAGTGGAGAGTGAAAAAGTTGGCTTAAAGCTCAACATTCAGAAAACGAAGATCATGGCACCCAGTCCCACCACTTCATAGGAAATAGATGGGGAAACAGTGGAAACAGTGTCAGACTTTATTTTTTTGGGCTCCAAAATCACTGCAGATAGTGACTGCAGCCATGAAATTAAAAGACACTTACTCCTTGGAAGGAAAGTTATGACCAATCTAGATAGCATATTCAAAAGAAGAGACATTACTTTGCCAACAAAGGTTCGTCTAGTCAAGGCTATGGTTTTTCCTGTGGTCATGTATGGATGTGAGAATTGGACTGTGAAGAAGGCTGAGTGCCGAAGAATTGATGCTTTTGAACTGTGGTGTTGGAGAAGACTCTTGAGAGTCCCTTGGACCGCAAGGAGATCCAACCAGTCCATTCTGAAGGACTTCAGCCCTGGGATTTCTTTGGAAGGAATGATGCTAAAGCTGAAACTCCAGTACTTTGGCCACCTCATGTGAAGAGTTGACTCATTGGAAAAGACTCTGATGCTGGGAGGGATTGGGGGCAGGAGGAGAAGGGGACGACAGAGGATGAGATGGCTGGATGGCATCACTGACTCGATGGCCGTGAGTCTGAGTGAACTCCGGGAGTTGGTGATGGACAGGGAGGCCTGGCGTGCTGTGATTCATGGGGTCGCAAAGAATCAGACACGACTGAGCAACTGATCTGATCTGATCTGATCTGATGGGATCTTAGCTCTATGCCCTTTGGTACTGTGTTGATGAGTCCTAAATTCATTTCTCCAGCTTTGTTTAGTCTTGAATATCCCAGTCTACTTGGCATTTCTGCTTGTGTGTTCAAGAGGCATCACAAACTTAGTATGTCTGCCTTAGCCAGCCCTCCCAAACGCATGTTTTTCTGGTCCCCACCTGTCAATGACTACCTAAGTCTACTTCTTTTATATGCCCTCATTGTAGCTTAACTACATGTTTGACTCTAACCTTAAATTGACCTCCACTACAGGCATGTCTTCACTTCACCCTGCTCTAGGCCTGTAGTCTTGTTTTGTCCATTGATTTTCAGGTTCTACTTCTACTTGCTCCTTTTTCATGGTAAGTAGGCTGCAGTCCATGGGGTGGCTAGGAGTCCGACACAACTGAGCGACATCACTTTCAGTTTTCACTTTCATGAATTGGAGAAGGAAATGGCAACCCACTCCAGTATTCTTGCCTGGAGGATCCCAGGGATAGGGGAGCCTGGTGGGCTGCTGTCTATAGGGTTGCACAGAGTTGGACAGGACTGAAGCGACTTAGCAGCAGCAGCAGCAGCAGCTCCAGCTTTCCTCAACAATAGCATCTCTGTCTTATATCCAAGACTCTAGTTGCCCATGATTCTGGTGTTACTATCTACCTGACAGCTTACTTTTAATGAAAATCTACTGCTTTTTAATAACCAGTAAACCCTGTCTCCTTGACCTTCTTCTTTAACAAAGGCTGTATAGAGTACACACATGGCCTATAGAGTACACATCATAAGAGCATCATCAGACAAGACTTATTAAGCATTCAATTGCACGCTGCCTTGTTCTGGCTTTTAGGTGATTATCATCAGAATTGACTAAGAGGTTCGTCTCCATTACCAATCCCAGTTGATTGGTATTAGCTGCCTGGAGTGCTTTTTGGAAGAATTTTGACAAAATGCTATGATCAAATGATAATGCTTGCCATCTCACTGCACAGGGGAACCTTCTTCTATGCACTTGCACCCATGTATATAATCTAAGACATTATTCTCTCTCAAATTCTTTTACTGTCATATACCAAAAGAAAAACTCATTAATACAATTAATACTTCATTAACAATTATAAACAAAACAAATTTAATAATAGTTCATTAATAGTTCATTTAATAATAGTTCATTAATAATTTATTAATATAGTAGAGGCAATAACCTGCTAATAATAGATATCATTTTAGTATACTTCATTTTGCCCAATAAGATATTATACAAAGATTATATAAATAATACACACAATTAAAAAAATTTTCTCAACTAAGTCGTTTAATCCTTACAATTACCTTGTGAGCATTACTATTTTCTCTTCTCACACATAAAGAAGCCAAGACTTAGAGATATAAAACAATGGCTACAAGTTCTCTTCACTAGTAAATGGTAGAATTATTCAAACCAAAATTTATCTGCCTCCAAAGTCATGCTCTTAAAGACGTTGCTATACTGTTAATAAGACATTTGTTTAAAAAAGTTTTAAGAATTTGATAAGTAGCATACATAAAGTATAAGAAATTAAGAAGAAGTCATAAGAATACACAGAACTATAGGAACAAAGTCTAATGACCCAGATAATCACTATGGTATGGTCACTCACCTAGAGCCAGACATCCTGGAGGGTGAAGTCAAGTGGGCCTTAGGAAGCATTACTGCAAACAAAGCTAGTGGAGGTGATGGAATTCCAGTTGAGCTATTTCAAATCCTAAAAGATTTGAAGTTAAATTGCTGTTAAAGTGCTGCATTCAATATGCCAGCAAATTTGGAAAACTTAGCAGTGGTCACAGAACTGGAAAAGGTCAGTGTTCATTCCAATCCCAAAGAGCAATGCCAAAAAAGGTTCAAACTACTGTACTTGTATGCTAAATTGCTTCAGTCATGTCCAACTCTTTGTGACCCTATAGACCCTCTGTCCATGGGATTCTCCAGGCAAGAATACTGGAGTGGGTTGCCATGCCCTTCTTCAGTGGATTCTCCCGACCTAGGGTCTGAACCTGTGTCTTTTATGTCTTCTGCATTGGCAGTTGGGTTCTTTACCACTGGTGCCACCTGGGAATTCCTAAACTATCTTACAACTGGGCTCATTTCACATGCTTGTAAGGTTATACTCAAAATCCTTCAAGATAGGCTTTAGTAGTATATGAATCAAGAACTTCCAGATATATAAGCTGGATTTAGAAAAGGCAGAGGAACAAGAGATCAAATTGCCAACATTCATTGGATCATAGAGAAAACAAGGGAATTCCAGACAAACATCTACTTTTGTTTCATTGACTATGCTAAAGCCTTTGACTGTGTGAATTACAACAAACTGTGGAAAATTCTTAAAGAGATGGGAATGTCAGACCACCTTACCTGTCTCCTGAGAAACCTGTATGTGGGTCAAGAAGCAACAGTTAGAACGAGACATAGAACAATGGTCTGGTTCAAAATTGGGAAAGGAGTATGTCAAGGTTGTATATTGTCATCCTGTTTATTTAACTTCTATGCAGAGTACCTCATGTGAAATGCCGGGCTGAATGAATCACAAGCTAGAATCAAGATTGCTAGGAAAAATATCAACAATCTCAGATATGCCGTTGATACCAGTCTAATGGCAGACTGGAATGAAGATGAATGAAAGAGCCTCTTGATAAGGGTGAAAAGGAGAGTGAAAAAGCTGGCTTAAAACTCAACTTTCAAAAAACTAAGATCATGGCATCCAGTCCGACCACTTTATGGCAAATATAACAGGAAAAGTAGAAGCCATGAAAGATTTTATTTCTTGGGTTCAAAATCACTGCAGATGGTGACTGCAGTCATGAAATTAAAAGATGCTTGCTCCTTGGAAGGAAACCTATGACAAACCTGGACAGGATATTAAAAATCAGAGATGTCACTTGCCAATAAAGGTCTGCATAGTCAAAGCCATGGTTTTTCCAGTAGTTATATACAGATGTGAGAGATGGACCATAAAGAAGGCTCAATGTCAAAGAATTGATGCTTTCAAATTATGGTACTGGAGAAAACTCTTGAAAGTCCCTTGGACAGCAAGGAGATCAACCAGTCAATCTAAAGGAAATCAACCTTGAATATTCATTGAAAGTACTGACACTGAAGCTGAAGCTGTAATACTTTGGCCACCTGACGTGAAGAGCTGACTCATTGGAAAAGATCCCGATGCTGGAAAAAACTGAAGGGAAAAAGAGAAGTGGGCGGTAGAGGATAAGATGTTTAGATAACACCACCAACTCAATAGACACGAATTTGAGTGAATTCCAGGAGATAATAGAAGACAGAGGAGGGGTTCTGCAGCCCATAGGGTCACAAAGAGTTGGATACAACTTAACGACTGAGCAACAACAGCAACGTATCCATATTGCCCTAATCTCCCCACTCCTTCTTTTATTGAAATATAATTGACACACATCATTATATAGATTTAAGATATGCAGCATAAGGATTTGACCTTATATGTATTGTGAAATGATTACACATTAGTTAACATCTATCATCCATCAGCTTGTTTGGATACTAAAGAAAAAGAAAAAATAATTTTTCTTTGAGATTAGGACCCTTAGGATTTACTCTCCAAATAAATTTCATATAAATCATACAGCAGCATTAGCTATAATTATCATGTTATACACTACATCCCTAGTACTTACTTATTTTATAACTGGAAGTCTGTACCTTTTGACCACCTTCATTCAATTTCCTTCTGGTAAATGTAAATGTGACCTCTTTTTTTATGTGGTTCTGTTTTGTTTTGTTTTATATTCCACATATAAGTGAGATCATACGGTATTTGTCTTTCTCAGTCTGATTTATTTTATTTATCATAATGCCCTCAAGGTCCAGCCATGTTGTCACAAATGGAGGATTTCCTCCTTTATTGTGGCTGAATAATATTCCACTGTGTACACATACCACAACTTTTTCTATTCATCTGTCATTGAACACTCAGGTTGTTTCCATGTCTTGGAAATTATAAATAATGCCATTCTAAACATGAGGGTACAGATGTCTCTTTGACATAATCTTTTTAGTTTCCTTTGGATACATTCCCAGAAGCAGAATTGCTGCATCATACGGTAGTTCTATTTTTTAATTTTTTTGAGGAACCTTCATACACAGTGTGAAAATCTTAACTGTATGTGAAAATCAAAATGGGAAAATCTGAATGAATTTTTACAAATACTAACACTCAGGCAGCCACCATTCAGTTCAATGTCTAAAACATTCCCAATGCCCTTGTGTTCTTTCCCAGTTTCTACTCCTTCCCAGTAGTAGCAATTCTGACTTCTATCACATAATTTAGTTTTGCCTGCTTTTGAACTTCACATAAAGGGAGTCATACCGTCTGTAGTCTCTGCGGCTGTATTTGATTGCTAATCATTATGTCTGTGAACATCATCTGTGGTGAACAGACCATAACATGACTCCCAGTGATTTCTATGTGCATCCTATACTAAAGGGATTTCTGACCTGCAGAGATCACTCTGGCTGGCACAGTCAGAGAAGTGACACTGAAGTTTGGTCTTGAATACCAAGGAAGTTTTGGCCAGGGTGATCAGAGCAGGACAACTGATTTGGGCAAGCCAGCTGGCCAAGGCACTAAACAACCACAGTTCTGGCTGAGGGGCAGAAAGCAGCAGACAAATCTAGAGATGCATTCCCTCGGCCCTAGAGATGTGGCTAATGATGTACTGTGGGAGGCAGGACTACTTAGTATTCCGCAAAGAGCCTCTTTTCCTCCACCTACTTCAGTGATTCCAGTGTCTGGTTTAGAATCCAGCCTTTTTTCTTTTTTCCACTAATTTTTATTTATGAGATTTTAGGGTGTTTTTTAGCGAATGTTTTAGCTGTATTCATTTTCTCCTTGTCCTTATACCCTAGAACACAATGTTGTCGAAGAAACTGTCATTATTCTAGCATCCACTAAAGAAATATTCCAGTCACATCCAGCCAAGAAGGAAGCAAATGTTCTCATAAGCATAATCTCTGCCTGTATTGTTTCCCTGTGCTCTTAGCCTCCTGCCTTCACAAGCTTCCTCCTGGATTCATTTATTTCTGATGGATACGCACAGTTGTCAACAAATGTGGTATTAAAAATAGATTTCTGTATTTCCTAGGAGTGCCTTGGGACTAGAGAGACAGCATCAAAGGAGTGTTTTCGGCACAGTCTGCTACTGAGAGAACTGTGGCGCACACCAAGCTTTTCAGAAATCTGAAAAAAAAAAATGTGTTTTCAATGGCAAAACTGACTTATAACAACAGAAATAATATAAAATGCTCTGAGTAGTAGTTTTGCATTCACCAGCAGTTCAACCAATTGATTGAATCAGTTCAACCTTCTGATTTACCCTAGCTCTAAGGTTATCACAATACTCTATGCTAAGTCCAAGTCACTTTCAGTCGTGTCCGACTCTGTGCGACCCCATATACGGCATCCCACCAGGCTCCCCCATCCCTGGGATTCTCCAGGCAAGAATACTGGAGTGGCTGCCATTTCCTTCTCCAATGCATGAAAGTAAAAAGTGAAAGTGAAGTCGCTCAGTCGTGTCCGACTCTTAGCGACCCCATGGATTGCAGCCTAACAGGCTCCTCCATCCATGGGATTTTCTAAGCAAGAGTACTGGAGTGGGGTGCCATCAGGTCAACTGGAGAACTCAACTGAGGTAGCAAATTCTAATTTTCGGGAGAAAGAAAATGTTAGCAAAAATAGCAAATAGATTTCAGTTTTCTGTCCTGGATCTGAGTAGCAGACCCTGCTCTCAGCATTTTGGCACATGCTTTAGGGCCTGACCTTTCTTTGAGTTGTAGATATCTGCTACCTGGCTTGTGTACATGTACCTGCAATCATACACTAGCAGCCGGCACACGTTCAGGCTTCTCCACGCTCATCACTCTTTCTTGTTCTCCTGTCTTCATCACTCCCTTCAGTCCAGCTCCTCTACCCCTGACAGTAATGATCCTGGACTTAAGTGTCTTCCTCCTATAACCTGCCTCACACAGGTTTTGTTCTTGAATCCCTCCTCCCTTCCCAGCTTCTTTCCTGGCTTCACTTACCCTAAACCAGGCCCCTAGAAGGAATTTACATATCTACTGGTTTCAAGAATACACAGAACTGTACAAAAAAGATCTTCACGACCCAGATAATCACGATGGTATGATCACTGACCTAGAGCCAGACATCCTGGAATGTGAAGTCAAGTTGGCCTTAGAAAGCATCACTATGAACAAAGCTAGTGGAGGTGATGGAATTCCAGTTGAGCTATCTCAAATCCTAAAAGATGATGCTGTGAAAGTGCTGCACTCAACATGCCAGCAAATTTGGAAAACTCAGCAGTGGCCACAAGACTGGAAAAGGTCAGTTTTCATTCCAATCCCAAAGAAAGGCAATGCCAAAGAATGCTCAAACTACTGCACAATTGCACTCATCTCACACGCTAGTAAAGTAATGCTCAAAATTCTCCAAGCCAGGCTTCAGCAATATGTGAACTGTGAACTTCCTGATGTTCAAGCTGGTTTTAGAAAAGGCAGAGGAACCAGAGATCAAATTGCCAACATCCGCTGGATCATTGATAAAACAAGAGAGTTCCAGAAAAACATCTATTTCTGCTTTATTGACTATGCCAAAGCCTTTGACTGTGTGGATCACAATAAACTGTGGAAAATCCTGAAAGAGATGGGAATACCAGACCACCTGACCTGCCTCTTGAGAAATTTGTATGCAGGTCAGGAAGCAACAGTTAGAACTGGACATGGAACAACAGACTGGTTCCAAATCAGAAAAGGAGTCCGTCAAGGCTGCATATTGTCACCCTGTTTAGTTAATTTATATGCAGAGTACATTATGAGAAACGCTGGACTGGAAGAAACACAAGCTGAAATCAAGATTGCCGGGAGAAATATCAATAACCTCAGATATGCAGATGACACCACCCTTATGGCAGAAAGTGAAGAAGAACTAAAAAGCCTCTTGATGCAAGTGAAAGTGGAGAGTGAAAAAGTTGGCTTAAAGCTCAACATTCAGAAAACGAAGATCATGGCATCTGGACCCATCACTTCATGGAAAATAGATGGGGAAAGAGTGGAAACAGTGTCAGATTTTATTTTTCTGGGCTCCAGAATCACTACAGATGGTGATGGCAGCCATGAAATTAAAAGACACTTACTCCTTGGAAGGAAAGTTATGACCAACCTAGATAGCATATTCAAAAGCAGAGACATTACTTTGCCAACAAAGGTTCGTTTAGTCAAGGCTATGGTTTTTCTTGTGGTCATGTATGGATGTGAGAGTTGGACTGTGAAGAAGGCTGAGCACCGAAGAATTGATGCTTTTGAACTGTGGTGTTGGAGAAGACTCTTGAGAGTCCCTTGGACTGCAAGGAGATCCAACCAGTCCATTCTGAAGGACTTCAGCCCTGGGATTTCTTTGGAAGGAATGATGCTAAAGCTGAAACTCCAGTACTTTGGCCACCTCATGTGAAGAGTTGACTCATTGGAAAAGACTGTGATGCTGGGAGGGACTGGGGGCAGGAAGAGAAGGGGAGGACAGAGGATGAGATGGCTGGATGGCATCACTGACTCGATGGACATGATGAGTCTGAGTGAACTCCAGGGGTTGGTGATGGACAGGGAAGCCTGGCATGCTGCGATTCATGGGGTCGCAAAGAATCAGACACGACTGAGCGACTGATCTGATCTGATCTGATGGCTTCAATGTGCATTACTTATTCTTACTTCAGGCCAGGACTGACCCAGTGGGGTATGAGTTTAACTTAAATAGAGGTATCTACTTTTCCTCTAGAAAAGTGAAAAGGCTGATTTAGAGACCCACTTCCCTCAGATGTATTTGATTGTCAGTTTGAGAAAGTTAAAAAGAAAAATAATTAGAAGAAAATAAACCTTGAAAGATAGTGATAGCAGGTGGATGGCATTCACCTATTTGAACTGTTAACAAACCGCTGCCTTTAGGTCTCCTCATCCCAACTTCCCAGTCATCCTAGGATTGTTGTAGAGAAGAACCAATTCTGACTCCATGTTGGAACTGTTTCTCTGACTTACTTTTTGTTACTGTTATTATAGTCATACATAATGGCCTGCCTCAAAGGACCTTTCCCTTCTGCCTGACTGTTAGATTACAGTGCCATTGTTCAGCTTAACTGAACTGAACTGAACTTTTCAGCTCATAGAGAGATAATCTGACCCTGCCCACCTGTGAATGGCTACAAAAAAAGAAGAGATTAACACATCCCTTCCAAAGGTTGGCCCTTCCCAGAGACGTTTTGCAAGACTGAAGATTCTTTTTACTTTACTTCCTTATTGCCTCTCCCTCTCTATTCTGTCTTTTGACTTTAGCTCCTCATTGCTTCTCTCTCTGATTCTAGGGCTTCCCTGGTGGCTCAGATGGTAAAAAAAAATCTGCCTGCAATGCAGGAGACCCGAGTTTAATCCCTGGGTCAGGAAGATACCCTGGAGAAGGAAATGGCAACCACTCCAGTATTCTTGCCTGGAAAATCCCATGGACAGAGAAGCCTGGAGGGCTACAGTTCATGGGGTCTCAAAGAGCTGGACACAACTGAGCAACGAACACTTTCTGGATCTATAAAAGAACCTGGCAGCTAGACCCCGGGGCTTCCCTGGTAGCTCAGATGGTAAAGAATCTGCCTGCAATGCAGGAGAACCCTGGTTTGATTCCTGGGTTGGGAAGATCCCCTGGAGAAGGGATAGGCTACCCACACCAGTATTCTTGCCTGGAGAATCCCCATGGACAGAGGAGCCTGCTGCTGCTACTGCTAAGTCGCTTCAGTCATGTCTGACTCTGTGCAACCCCAGAGATGGCAGCCCACCAGGCTTCCCCGTCCCTGGGATTCTCCAGGCAAGAACACTGGAGTGGGTTGCCACTTCCTTCTCCAATACATGAAAGTGAAAAGTGAAAGTGAAGTCGCTCAGTCGTGTCCGACTCTTAGCGACCCCATGGACTGCAGCCCACCAGGCTCCTCCATCCATGGGATTTTCCAGGCAAGAGTACTGGAGTGGGGTGCCATTGCCTTCTCTGACAGAGGAGCCTGGCAGGCTACATTCCTGGGGTCTCGGAGAGTCAGGCATGACTGAGTGACTAAGCACAGCATCCAGACCCCGACAAGACGATTATCTTATTGGTCAGCCAGCTTTCCAAATAAAGCTGTATTCCTTGCCTCAACACCTCTTCTCTCGGATTCATTCGCCTGTTGTGTGGTGAGCAGAGCTAGTGAGCTTGGGCTCAGTAACAGGATCAATATCCCATCGGTAGACTCTTGAGTTCTTTACTTCAGTTTTTATAATGGAATGAAAAATATTTCTATCTTGCTATCAGTCCTCTGCTGCAGCCACTATCTCCTGAATAGTCATGCATGTTCTGACTGTATGTTTTTACTCATGGCTTCCTGAAATTCCCTTTCCCATCTCTCTAAATGCTTTATGTTTTTAAAAACTTATTTGAATCCAAGTCCTCTACAAATTCAACCCTGACCACCCAGTGAAAATGAGCTCTTCCTCCACTCATATTTTTTGTACAATCTGGCAGTTACAAATTTTCAATGCAATAAATATTTATTGAGTGTTTATCATGTGCAAATTACCATCTATGGTACTCCAAGATAAATAAAATACTTTTAACCTAAGTAGAGTATAAAATAAGTACTCAAAATTATAACCAAATGCAGAACATGCTATGTACTAGGAGGTGTGGTAGACAGAGCTGTAGGGGTTTGGAGAAGGAAGAGGAGAAAGGAGCTAACATTTATGGGATGGACATTACAGGTTAGACTGAAAATGCTGAATGTTTTATATCATCATTTAACCCTCATAACAACTCTTTTTATAAGGGTGGAAGATAGGTTTCAAAAAAGTTTAAAAAAAAGTAATCAAGATCGCATCCCAGATTAAGTAGTAGTGTAGAATTAAATCTAGGCCTGTTTGGCTTCAAAGTCCCATTCTTTCTACTTCTCTTATCTAGTTACAAATTAAAGAAAGTATTCATGAAGAAGGAGGCATTTGAGATGAGGCCTGAATCATGATCAGAATGAAATACGTTAGAGAGAGAGAGAATACAGGCACGTTTCACTTTATTGCACTCTGCAGATAAATGTGTTCTTTATAAATTTAAGATTTGTGGCAACTCTGAGTTAAACAAGTCTATTCGCACCATTCTTTCCAAGAGCATTTCTTCAATTCATGTCTCTGTGTCACATTTTGGTAATTCTTATAATATTTTTAAAATTAATTTTTCAGTTCAATTCAGTTCAATTGCTCTGTCATGTCCTACTCTTTGTGACCCCATGGACTGCTGCACACCAGGCTTCCCTGTCCATCACCAACTCCCAGAGCCTACTCAAACTCATGTGCATTGAGTCAGTGATGCCATCCAACCACCTCATCCTCTGTGTCGTCCCCTTCTCCTCCCTCCTTCAATCTTTCCCAGCATCAGGGTCTTTTCAAATGAGTCAGTTTTTCACATCAGGTGGCCAAAGTACTGGAGTTTCAGCTTCAGCATCAGTGCTTCCAATGAATATTCAGGACTGATTTCCTTTAGGATGGACTGGTTGGATCTCCTTGCAGTCCAAGGGACTCTCAAGAGTCTTCTCCAACACCACAGGTCAAAAGTATCAATTCTTGGTGCTTATTACAGTATAACTGCTTACAATGTTGTGTCTTGCAATATTTTTTTAACTTTTTCATTATTATCATCATTATGGTGATGTCAATACTATGACTTGCTGAAGGCTCAAATGATGGTTAGAATTTTTTAGCAATAAGGTATTTTTATTTTTTTAATTGAGTTTTAATTGAATGAACAAGTCTTTACATTCTAGAGTGCTTTAAAATTTTGTGATGTTTCACACACATGATTTCATATAATCCCATAATAGCCCTTCCCCCCACCCCTAACTTTCCCCTTCCCTCTCCCTACTGGTAATCACTAGTTTGTTCTGTGTATCTGTTAGTGTGCTTCTTTTTTGTTTTAGCAATAAACTGTTTTAAAATTTAGGTATGTATATTACTTTTTTAAAACATACATATGTTGCACACCTATCATGAGAAAGGCTGGACTGGAAGAAACACAAGCTGGAATCAAGATTGCCCGGAGAAATATCAATAACCTCAGATATGCATATGACACCACCCTTATGGCAGAAAGTGAAGAGGAACTCAAAAGCCTCTTGATGAAAGTGAAAGTGGAGAGTGAAAAAGTTGGCTTAAAGCTCAACATTCAGAAAACGAAGATCATGGCATCCGGTCCCATCACTTCATGGGAAATAGATGGGGAAACAGTGGAAACAGTGTCAGACTTTATTTGTTTGGGCTCCAAAATCACTGCAGATGGTGATTGCAGCCATGAAATTAAAAGACGCTTACTCCTTGGAAGGAAAGTTATGACCAACCTAGATAGCATATTGAGAACCAGAGACATTACTTTGCCAACAAAGGTCCGTCTAGTCAAGGCTATGGTTTTTCCTGTGGTCATGTATGGATGTGAGAGTTGGACTGTAAAGAAGGCTGAGTGCCGAAGAATTGATGCTTTTGAACTGTGGTGTTGGAGAAGACTCTTGAGAGTCCCTTGGACTGCAAGGAGATCCAACCAGTCCATTCTGAAGGACATCAGCCCTGGGATTTCTTTGAAAGGAATGATGCTAAAGCTGAAACTTCAGTACTTTGGCCACCTCATGCAAAGAGTTGACTCATTGGAAAAGACTGTGATGCTGGGAGGGATTGGGGGCAGGATGAGAAGGGGACGACAGAGGATGAGATGGCTGGATGGCATCACTGACTTGGTGGACGTGAGTCTCAGTGAACTCTGGGAGTTGGTGATGGACAGGGAGGCCTGGCATGCTGCAATTCATGGGGTCGCAAAGAGTTGGACACGACTGAGTGACTGAACTGAACTGAAGAGACTACAGTATAGTGAAAACATAATTTTTTATATGCTCTGGGAAACTGAAAAACTCATGTAACTCACTTTATTTTGATATTTGCTGTGTTGTGGTGATCTGGAACCAAATCCACAGTGTCTGTGAAGTATGCCTGTACATTCCTCCACACTTAAAATTCATAAGCGAAGTACAGAGACAAGAAATAGGATGAATTTAGGTAACAATAAATGGTCAAGTTAGACTGGCTCATGGATTATGTGGAATGGGCTAATAATACAGTAATAATTGTCTTTTATTATGTGAGACATCATTTCATGTAAAGAGTCTCATTCAATACTCCTAGCAACCCTATGAGATATCAGTTAATTTTTCTGCTTAACACACCACCCCAAAACACAGTGGCTTCAATTAGCTCCCAGTTCTGTGGGTTGGCATTCTGGATTGGGTTCAACTTGGTGGGATGGGAGAGGGGGTGGGGTTCTTTGGCCAGTCTTGCCTGGACTCACTCCTGTAACTTATAGTCACTGGTGGATGAGCTGGAGCTTGATGGTCCATGATGGCATCAATTACACGTCTAGTCAGTTGTGGATAAGGTGGGGAATTATGGTTCTCCTCCACATGGCCGCTCCAGAAGGCTAGCTTGAGTTTATTCTCAAGAGAACCTTTGGTTTTCAAGCACAAAGAATGGAGTACTCAAGGCCACTTGAGGCTAAAGCTCATAAACAGCACAAAGTGTCTTCCACACATTTATTTAAGAAATGTCAAAGCCAGAATAGAGTGTAGAGCCCAAGCTGAAAAGGTATGTAGTAGCTATATGACTCAGTCTAATGTGATGGACAAGGTGATGAGTTTTTGTGTAATTTAGAAAGGTAATAAACTGCCATTGATAGGTTTCCAGTAGGAAAATGAAAAAAACAGTTATGCTTTAGGAGGTGCAACGAGATAGACTGGTGAGGGAAAGGCTAGATGGGGGTGGCGCCAGCACAGAAACTCATATAATGGTCAAAGTAAGACCAAAATGTGCGTCAGAACTAGAGTGTCTGCTATTCAAATGGTAAAGATGAGAATAAATGTGTCTCCTCTTGGAAATGAGGGAACGAATTCAAGAGAGAGTGTGGAATTAGACTTTATAGAATTTGGCGATTGACTGATATAATGGAGGAATTAGAGTGAAGACAAAAAGGTGCCTCTAAAGTTGTAATCCTAAGTGTCAGAGGGAAAAGTGATGCTGTTAATAGAGTCAAGGAAGACGGAAGAAAGAACCGGGTTGTGGATTATTGAAGAGTCTGGTCTGGGACTTGTTCAGGTAAAGTGTCAGCAGAAAAGTCACATGAAAGGGTTTAACAGGCAACTGTTAGAGGGGATTAGAGCTGGAAGAGAGACTATTTCTGCCGGGCAGGTTCAGAAGTCATCTTCAAAGAGGTGAGATTAGGAGCTGTAAACGCAGATGAACTTGCTGAAGGGAGAGATGGTCTGGGGAAAAAGTAGTTGGAGTAAAAAGATTTTAATGTTAGTCACTTTCAGAGGCTATCTGGAGAAAACAAGACCAGATACAGAGACAGAAGGATAGTAAAAAAAAAAAAAAAAGGTAGATGGAGGATGAAAGTAAAAGAGTTTCGAGATGTCAGGGAAAGACAGAATGGCAAATGGAAGGGAATATCGGCCTACAGTTCATTTCCGTCTCTCAGTCACGTCCGACTCTTTACGAAATGTCAAATTGGCATACAGATGCTACCAAAAAATCTGATTTGATTTCATTTCCGGGGCAAATAGCTCGTATTGTAAAGTTCAGAGTTGGGGAAGTGGTGGGTTAGAAAAGTGATGAGTTGTTGAACCTAAGGCAGAAATTATTAATATTTTTTGGATGGAGATACCTTTAAGAATCTTTTGGAAGCTATGAATCCTTCTCCCAAGGAAATATATTTCCAGAAAGTACTGCACATACAATTTTAACAGGTTTAAAAATTCACACAAAATTTCAGCCAGCTTATAAAGTCAATGGGCTACAATGAGCAAGAAATGATTTCAGATTTTGAACACCTGTTCTAAGGGTAAACAGAGTTACATCAGAGGGAGCAGAATACTGACTGGTTGTTTTGAAGCAATACTAGAGATATCTTCTCCATGCATACACATTCCCAGGCTTAAAAAGGGCTCAAGTGAGGGGGGATTAATTATGGTCAAGTTAAGAGTAATGATTATACCTATAATTTATTATGGTTCTTTATACCAGGTGGCCCTAGGGGTAAGGAACCTGCTTGCCAATGCAGGAGACACAGGAGATGCAGCTTCAATCCCTGGGTCAGGAAGATCCTCTGGAGAAGGAAATGGCAGCCTACTCCAGTATTCTTGCCTGGAGAATTCCATGGACAGAGGAGCCTGGTGGGTTACAGTCCAGAGGGTTGCAAAGAGTTGGATACAACTGAAGCAACTTAGCATGCACACATATCAGGTATTACACATATAATATTTTGTTTAAAACTTACAAAAAACTTACAGGGTAGGCATTATTATCCAGATGAACAAACTGAAATTTAAATCAGCTAAATGGCACCAAGAAAAGGAAACTGATTTAGAAAGTCTATGCCATTGAGCTTCTTATTATATTTAATAAGATATATGATATAAAAATACTCAAAACATAGATGTTTACATGATATATATTTAAAACTGAGGTCAACATTTATAGTGAGTGGAGACCTGACAGAGTCATTTCCTCTGGAATGGTTACAAGAACAAATTCTATTCTTAGTCCCCATCAACCTACTATGAGATACTGATAATAATTATTTAAGAAGCAAAAGAAAACACAGATGCATTTACATCTACGGATGACATATTTTAAAAGTCCTTGGGCATCAAACACAATTATGATACATTAGAAATAATTCACAAATCATCTCATCATACTTTAGAGTATGAACTACACATCTGTGTCAGATCAAATCTTGTATACCTCTTCAGATTCCCTGAATGGCTTCCTAGACTGAGCCACCCTTACTGAACTCCCTAAGCTTACCAGAATTAAGCGGTAGCACTGGCCTACCTGCGCTCACATCCATACAATGTGTTAGTGCCTCTAGTCACCACTTCCAGACTCGGAAGTAATGCTCTGTAGTGTGCATTTTAACTTCCTGGGCTCCTATCTCAGGGCTGGATGATACAACTCAGAAGTGCAAGAGGGGGGCTTCCCTAGTGGTCCAGTGGCTAAGAGAACGCACTCCCAGTGCAGGAAGTTTGATCCCTGGTCAGGGAACTAGATCTCACATGTTACAACTAAGAGTTCACATGTTGCAACTAAAGATCCTTCATGCCACAACTTAGACCTGGCACACCCAAATAAATAGGTAAATGTTTTTTAAAAAAAAGTAGAAGTGCAGGAGAACTATTTTCCTGTGGAGTAATTCTTGACAAATAGGGAAAGGGAGACTGAAGAGATCTGTGCGAGTAACTTTCTCTCTTTATCCCCTTGGAGACCATCCAGAGGTATGGTTTCTCCTCGCCTTTCTTGAAAGAACCACCCACGGTGGCCAGTCGTGAAGTGGGGCTCATTGGATTGCATTATCTCTTTCCTTGCTTCATTGACCCTTTTCTTCTTCAATTTCTGTTCTTATGCCTCCCCACACTTAAGCATTTTATTCTTATTTAAGGCTCTGCTTCATGGAGGACCCTGTCAAAGTTTATGTTTGCTCACAAATAAATTACATTACTATATGCTGGTGACCTGACTGGAAAAGAGAATGAAAAATAAATTTCTTTCAAAATAATAACTAAATATTATTTTATCTAAGGTAAATTAATCTAAATGAAATGATGAAAACATTCTGGGAGAAGTAAATGAAGAAATAATAAATAGATATATAAGCTATGCTCTTATTTGGGACCTTGGGAAAATGCTATATTTTTAAGATTTCTTTCTATGGTAATATATATTTAATGGAATACCACTTCACAACTTCCCATGGGGTACTTTATGTTGCAAGATTAACTGAGTGTGAAAATGCCATTGGAAAAATGAAAAGTCAACAATATATATTAGTATTTATATAAGTGGTGATAAAATCAATTAAATTTAAACCCACATGTCAGTATAATGATAAAATAATTTTTGTTGTTTTAGAGCTTGTAATGTATTTTCACATACATTTCTCATTTATTCATCACAATAACACTGTTAGATTGATTAGAGATGAACTAGAGTTATATGTACTTTAAAGGCTATTTACTTTTTGGATTTAGTTATATATGGGCTCCTTCCAAAACAGGCTTGAGATGCTGCATGTCACAGTTGATAAGTCTGAAGGTTGGAGAGCTCCCAGTTAAAGGGATATTGGGACTTCCACCCTGGCATTTTGCCTCCAGAACCTGTTTTTCTCACTAAACGTCACTGTCTTCTGTTATGAAATGACAATGAATCAATGAATTTAATTTAAAGGCAGAAAAAATTTAATGGAATGGAATAGATTCCAGAAACAAATTAAACTATTTTAAGAATGTGGCACAGTCCTGTGTGTTTATATCTTATGAAATTACTTCAAATTGTTTTGAGAAGTGGGAAGAATGTAAGGGAAGAATCTTAAAAATGAATGAAGTAAATGAATTAATACATTCCAAATTTTTTAAAGTATAATAATTAGGAGATAATAATTAGATATATTATGTTGGGATATTCAGTAATAATACAGTATTGAAAATTAACTCACTCATCCATATTTCACACTCAATATCACAAAAAATTTCTAGGAAAACTAAAGAAGTAGGTTGGTTCATAGTAGGTGCTCAATAAATATTTAGTAGTTGAATGACATCTAAAACATAATTTAGAGGCCCAGATGGGTTCACAGGTGAATTCTACCAAAATTTTTACAGAAGAAATTAAACCAATTCTATAAAATCTTTTTCAGAAGATAAAAGCAGAGGAAATACTTACTAATTCCTTCTGTGAGGCCAGCATTACCGTAGTATTAAAACCAGACAAAAACATTACAAAAAAACTATAAACCAACATCCATCATGAATTTGAAAGTGAAAGTGTTAGTCACTCAGTACTGCCCGACTCTTTGTGACCCCATGAAGTGCAACCCATCAGGCTCCTCTGTCCATGGGATTTTCCAGGCAAGGACACCGGAATAGTTTGCCATTTCCTTCTCCAGGGAATCTTCCCAACCCAGGGATTGAACCTGGGTCTCCTGAACTGCAGGCAGATTCTTTACCAACTGAGCAACCAGGGGAAGATATCCTGAGCTATGGGCTTCCCTCATACTTCAGTTGGTAAAGAATCTGCCTGCAATGCAGGAGTACCTGGTTTGATTCCTGGATCGGGAAAATCCCCTGGAGAAGGGATAGACTACCCACACCAGTATCCTTGGGCTTCCCTTGTATTTCAGCTGGTAAAGAATCTGCCTGTAATGCAGTAGCCCCAGGTTCGACTACTGGGTTGGGAAGATCCCCTGGAGAAGGGAAAAGCTACCCACTACAGTATTCTGACCTGGAGAATTCCATGGACTATATACTTCATGGGGTCACAAAGAGCCGAATACAACTGAGAGACTTTCACTTTCACTTTCCATCATGAATATAGATGCAGAAATTCTCACCAAAATATTAGCAAATCAACTCCAACAATATATAATAAGAATTATATACCATGACCAAGTGAAAGTTATGCCGGGTGTACAGAGCTGATCTAACATTCAACCAAATAAAGTAATCCATCATATTAACAGACTAAAGAAAAAGAACCACATGATCATATCAAATGTGCTTGTACTCAGTCATGTCTGACTCTTTGTGACCCCATGGGCTGTAGCCTGCCAGGCGTCTCTGTCCATGGAATTTTCCAGGCACGAATACTGATGTGGGTTGCCATTTCTTACTCCAGGGGATCTTCTTGATGCAGGGTTCAAATGCAGGGGTCAAACCCATGTCTCTTGCATCTCCTGTGTTGCCAGGCAGATTCTTTACTACTGCACCACTTGGGAAGTCTGATCATAGCAATAGATACAGAAAAAGTTTTTGAAAAAATTCAATATCATTCATGATAAAAACTCTCAGTAAACTAGGAATAGAGAATAATTTCATCAACTTGATAAACAATAGCTACAAAAACCCAGTTAACATCATACTTATTGGTAAGATAAAGCTTTCCCACTAAGATCAGAAACAAGAAAAGGATGTTCCTTCTCACCATTACTTTTCAGAATCACACTGGAAATGCTGGCTAGTGCCACAAGACAAGAAGAGACATGCTGGTTGCAAAGGAAGAAGTAGAACTGTTTTTTCCTGCAAATAATAGGATCATCTAAGTAGAAAACCCAAAAGAATTGATCAAAAAAACTTCTGGAACTAATAAGCAAATGAAACAAAGTTATAGGACATAATGCTATTATATATATAAAAAAATTACTTTCCTATATATCAGCAATGAACAAGTGGAATTTGAAAAAAACACAATAGCATTTACATTAGGAAAAATGAAATAGATAAAAAATTAACAAAATATGTACAAGACAAATGTGAGGAAAACTACAAAACTCTGATGAGAGATATCAAGAAAGAACTAAGTAGATGTAGAGAAAGTCCCTGTTCATGGATAGGAAGAGGATTTTTTAGGGCAGTGAAACTACTCTGTAAAATTTTATAATGATGGGTACATGTCATTGTAAATTCATGCAAACTCAGAGAACATGCAATATCAAGAGTGAATCCTAACACAAACTATAGATTTTACCTGATAATCATGAGTTGAGGTAGGTTTATTAACTGTAACAACTGTACCACTCTTGTAGGGGACACTGATTAAGAGGAAGTTGTGGGTGTAGAAGTGGGGGCATATGGGAAAGCTATGTACCTTCTGCCAAATTTTTCTGTAAACCTACAAGTGCTCTAAAATGTTGAAATTTAAATTTTAAAAGTAATAATTATTTAAAAATTACTAGAAGAAAAGGAAGCTATACATTAATCCCAAATGTTGAAGAGAGATTGATGCATGTGATCAGAGAAAAGATGGATTTGAACATACGTGTATTTTAAACATTTGTGCAAAAAAATGTCCTCAGCCTTTATCCACCCACCTATAAAATCCTCTCCAGTTGTGGAAGAGTTGCTACTCCATTAGATTTGAGGACAGGCAGTGAGCCATGCTGATCATTCGATGAGGCTGCTGTGTATACCTGCAGTCATATTAATACTTCCAGCACTTGCTTCCAGCCCCATTTTATTTTATATGTCATTCATGTATGTATGTATGTATGTATGTGTGTGTATATATATATGTCTTCCCAGGTTGCACTAGTGGTAAAGAACTCCTCTGCCAATGCAGGAGAGGTAAGAGATGTGGGTTTGATCCCCGAAGAAGAGCATGGCAACCCATTCCAGAATTCATGCCTGGAGAATCCCATGGACAGAGGAGCCTGGTGGGCTGTGGTCCATAGGGTCGTAAAGAGTCAGACATGACTGAGCAACTAAGCACAGCACAGCATAAATGTTATATGTCATTTATGTTATAGGAGGCCTATCTTTGCTGTACACACCATGTATTTCTCCTCCAGCTTGCTGTATCTATATGTTAATCTTTCGCTCTCATACTGTTCCTGGCACATTGTGGCAGAGCCTGGTCCTTAGTGGCAAGTCTAGCCATTTTCCTCCATTTCTTCCTGCTTCCAAGATTGTATGGGATACATGAACTTTTTTTCCTTTTGCTTAGGAACTATGGCTACATAGAAGGACAGGGAAACCTGGTGTGCTGCAGTCCCTGGGGTCATAAAGAGTTGGACACGACTGGACTGAATAGCAACAAATAGCTACATCTTTTCTGCCCTTTCTTTTCCCACCTGAAAGCTAAGGCTCTGTCCTGATTGTTAGGCAGCTGTGCAGACACTTACAAATGGGTGAAGGAAGACAGGCTTTCTGTGTCCAGACTGCCTCAGCAGTCACAAGTGTTCTACCGGGGCACTCTGGCAACAGACCTTCTCCCTGGCCAATGGGGTGGGCACACAACTCATGCTTGGACACTGGGCACTGTCCTAGGTGCTTTACACAAATTAACTCATTTAATCTTCACAATAACCCTAGGAGATAGCTACTTTTCTGAAGATAAATGTACTTCCGTATAGAGAGATTAAGTGTCTTCCCCCCACGTGTTACAACTAGTAAGTGAATGGTTGTTTTAGGGTCCAAAACCAGGCAGCTTGGTTCTCAATTCTTCTCGGCTTCAGTGTTTCGAGCTGAAACATTCAGAGCCCTTTCCTAGGACTTTTTCCAAATTGTGGTGAGGAAGGTAATACTGTTACATCCCCAAGATGTTAAGAAGTGAATCTAGAGGCATTGACAACCATGAGTGAGGCATGTTCCTCACCATGAGTCTGCCATGGGAGAGAATGTATGTAACAGTTGGAGACAAGCAGAGTTGCTTGACTGGTTCATAGAAACATTAAGACACAACTTCTAGTTGCTTTCAGCCTTTCTCAGTTTCTTGAGAACATGAAGTACATCAGTACACTGTTTTGCTTATGTTTTTTCAAACTTTGTGTCAGTCTGTTGCAACTAAAAGAATTCTGACTATGAGAGAAAATAGAACCCAGATTACCCAAGCTCATATGGCAAAGGAAACATGGTCATTAAAATAGAGAGTGATGTGGGCTCAGTAGTCCCTTTTAGAGAAACTGTTAAAAGAACAGCTCAGATAAGGTTAATTAATCATTGCTGTTGTTGTTCAGTCACCCAGCTAAGGAACTCTCAGAAGTCTTCTCCAACACCACAGTTCAAAGGCATCAATTGTTTGGTGCTCTGCCTTCTTTACAGTCCATCTCTCACAACCATACGTGACCATTGGGAAGACCGTAGCCTTGACTATATGGACTTTTGTCGGCAGTAATGTCTCTGCTTTTCAACACGCTATCAAAGTTTGTCATAGCTTTCCTGCCAAGAAGCAAACGTCTTCTGATTTCATGGCTGCAGTCACCATCTGCAGTCATTTTAGAACCCAAGAAGAGGAAATCTGTCACTACTTCCACTTTTCCCCCCTCTATTTGTCATGAAGTAATGAGCCAGATGCCGTGATCTTAGTGTTTTTAATATTTAATTTTAAGCCGGCTCTTTCACTCTCCTCCTTCACCCTCATCAAGAAGCTCTTTAATTAATCATAGGTTCACAGAAACAATTTTACCAGGTGACCCACCAAAGTCTTGATTCGTATAACCCCAAATATATTAGATCTGGTAAACAGAGGCTTTATATGAGCCATTGTGCTATAGGGTCATGTCCTCTTATCCATTTACACCTCAGTGATCTTTGAGACCCAGAACCCTTGAACAAAGAGAATCAGACTAAAGTAAGAAGAAATAGGTAAGGATCCTACTATAACATAGCATGTGCCTACTGTGCATCTCTTTCCCCCAAAAGGACTTGCAGTCTTTGTGACTATTAACTCAGGAAAGAAATATCCAAATTGAGTATCTTGGATGGTAGGATGGAGCACTATCAGATTTGGGCTTCAAACCTACCCTGTTCATGGCTGCCTATAAATCATACCACTGTTATGGGAACAGATGGTCTGAAGCTGAATTCCAATCTGAATTCACCTCATAGAAGGTCCAATGGAACCTGAATTCATTTCTATGGCCATTTCCTTAGTATTGTTGTTCAGCTGCCAAGTCCTGTCTGACTCTTTGTGACTCCATGGGCTGCAGCATGCCAGGCCTCCCTGTCCCTCACCATCTCCCAGAATTTGCCCAAGTTCATGTCCACCGAATCGATGACGCCATCTAACCATCTCATCCTCTCTTGCCCTCTTCTTCTGCCTTCAGTTTTCCCCAGCATCAAGGTCTTTTCCAATGAGTCAGCTCTTTACATCAAGTGGCCAAAGTATTGGAGCTTCAGCTTCAAAATCAGTCCTTCCAATGAATATTCAGGGTTGATTTCCTTTAGGATTGACTGGTTTGATCTCCTTGCTGTCCAAGGGACTTTCAAGCGTCTTCTCCAACACCACTATAAGAAAGTATTAATTCTTCGGCACTCAGCTTTCTTGATAGTCCAACTCTCACATCCATACATGACTACTGGAAAAACCATAGCTTTGACTATATGAACCTTTGTTGGCAAAGTGATGTCTTTGCTTTTTAATATGCTGACTAGGTTTGTCACAGCTTTCCTTCTAAGAAGCACTGTCTTCTAATTTCAAATGCAGTGATTTTAGAGCTCAAGAAGAGGAAACCTGTCACCGCTTCTACCTTTTCCCCTTCTATTTGCAATGAAGTGATGGGACCAGATGCCATGATCTTATTTTTTTTAAATACTGAGTTTTAAATAAACTTTTTCACTCTCCTCTTTCACCCTCAACAAGAGGCTCTTTAGTTCCGCTTTGCTTTCTGCTATTAGAGTGGTATCATCTGCATATCTGGTGTTGCTTGTATTTCTCCTGGCAATCTTAATTCCAGCTTTAACTTAGTCCTTGGTCTCAAATGAATATATCTGGCATTTCACCCCTTCATTGGATCCCTGTCCCATGAAATGATAGCAATCATGGGAGGAAGAAGCAAGTGGAAGATATTGGAGGTCCTACTCTGTATCAGAGAGGTAAACCAAAGCAATGTGCTTCCCCTGGGAAGTTGGAAAAGATAGTGCCACGTTAAAAGAAAAAGTTAGTTCTTTGTCACTGGGCTAAAAGTTGATTACATGTTTTAGTTTCTCCACAATCTTTCACTTATTTTCTTACTTAGGTCCTGGGTTTTGAAACCACACTAATTTCACTTGTTTTTTATGTTATTTCAGTGTGTTACTTATGTCTGGTATTTGTTTATGAGTTAATGGCTTTAAGATTTATTCCTCTTTCAAACTGTATTTAAAAGGCTGAATCCTCATGATAAAATCTTCTTATTCCAACTTATAAACATAAGCTGGCCAAAGAGAAAACCTTATCCTCTCTGACTAAGGGAAGAATGATTGCATTTAATGTTTACTAACACAAGTCTGTAGAGATAGTGAGAACTGGCCCATGGGACTGAAGCAGCACAGATTTCTTGTTTCCTCAGTTATACGACAGTGAACTCTGCCTGCCAGTCATGTCCATTTTGGAGACTGTTTGCAAATGAAGTTTAGAAATAAGTGCTTAATAGAGAATTTGAAGAGGGAGAAAATGTCATAGCAAATGTTTCGGATTTTGGAAAATCTTACTCATTTACTTAGATTTCTCTCCTTGACAGATAAAGCATTTCAGCAATGTTTTTTTTAACCAAATGATCTTGTGGATTTTATAAAATTTTAACAAAAACTGTACTCTTAAAGAACTTATCCAAATAATTCTAGAAAAGTTCTGGAAAAGGGAAGTGACAAGAATAACTAAGCAGTTGCTGAAAAATAAAGCTGTTTGTGAAAACTGCTCACTAACAATTAAGGTGAAATAAGTAAAAGCAGTAGAGTACTGATTCAAAATAGATACAAAATCAATTGAATAGATTTAAAGCCTGGAAGCCAACATAGGTATATATAAAAACTTAATATATAAAGAAACTCAGGTCTCCTGCATTGCAGGTGGATTCTTTACCATCTGAGCCATGAGGGAAGCCCAATAGGAAGCTAAGGGTGTTATAGAAATTGAATACTCTGAAAAAAAAAAAACAACTGATATTCCTACTACATGTTATGTATTAAAATAAATTAAACTGAAACTAAGTTTAATTATTTTAAAAACCACTGAGATAGAGAGTATAAGATGGTGGAATAGGAAGTTCAATTTTCCCTCCTCCCACAGATGCAATATATCTATAGCTACTTATGAAATAATTCCCAAAAATGGATGAACAGAGTCTCCACAGCAAAGGGTAGAAGGACAGCATCCAGAGAGACAGAGATGGAGCTACAATCTTCCAAGGGAAAAGGCACATTCCAGCCACAGAGATCCACATATAGGAGGATCACAAAGGTATGGATCTTTTCCCTAATGAGTGACAGATTTGAGCTCCACATCAGGCATCTCAAGCCCTAAATCCTGTACAGAAAAGATGAATCCCAAAACACTTGACTTTGAAAACCAGTGGGGAATACATCCAGTGAAGCTATAGAACCGCAGGAAATGAAAAACCCCTTCTTAAAGGTCTTGTGCAGATTCATTTAACCTGAAACCAGTGTAAAAACACCAGATTAAAAGATGCATGAAACCTAGGTGAAGGGCACCCACTTACTAACCTTAAAGCACCTGCCAGAGAGGCAGAAACCAAGTGGGATGCCCCCTGGTGACTGATACACTATTAGTGCCTGTAGGCCTGCCCTCCAGAGAGCCCTACCCAACCCTGATCCTTGACCAAGTGTCACAGTCTGGAGCAATAGGGCAGCTACCAGTGCACCGCAGTAGTCACTGAGGTCAGTTTTCATTGCAATCCCAAAGAATACTCAAACTACCACACAACTGCACTCATCTCACACGCTAGCAAAGTAATGCTCAAAATTCTCCAAGCCAGGCTTCAACAGTACATGAAGCGTGAACTTCCAGATGTTCAAGCTGGATTTAGAAAAGGCAGAGGAACCAGAGATCAAATTGCCAACATCGGCTGGATCACCAAAGAAGCAAGAGTGTTCCAGAAAAACATCTACTTCTGCTTTATTGACTATGTCAAAGCCTTTGATTGTGTGGATCACAACAAACTGTGGAAAATTCTGAAAGAGATGGAAATACCAGACCACCTGACCTGCCTCCTGAGAAATCTGTATACAGATCAAGAAGCAACAGTTAGAACTGGACATGAAATAACAGACTAGTTCCAAATTGAGAAAGGAATACATAAAGGTTGTACATTGTCACCCTGCTTATTCAACTTATATGCAGAATACATCATGAGAAATGCTGGGCTGGATGAAGCACAAGCTGGAATCAAGATTCCCAGGAGAAATATCAATAACCTCAGATATGCAGATGACACCACTAATGGCAGAAAGTGAAGAACTAAAGAGTCTCTTGATAAAAGTGAAAGAGGAGAGTGAAAAAGTTGGTCTAAAGCTCAACATTCAGAAAACTAAGATCATGGCATCTGGTCCCATCACTTCATGGCAAATAGATGGGGAAACAATGAAAACAGTGACAGACTTTATTTTGGGGACCTCCAAAATCACTGCATATGGTGACTGAAGCCATGAAATCAAAAGATGCTTGCTCCTTGGAAGAAAAGTTATGACCAACCTAGACAGCATATTAAAAACCAGAGACATTACTTTGCCAACAAAGGTCTGTCTAGTCAAAGCAATGGTTTTTCCAGTAGTCATGTATGAATGTGAGAGTTGGACTATGAAGAAAGCTGAGTGCCGAAGAACTGATGCTCTTGAACTGTGCTGTTGGAGAAGACTCTTGAGACTCCCTTGGACAGCAAGGGGATCCAACTAGTCCACCCTAAAGAAAATCAGTCCTGAATACTCATTGGAAGGACTGATGCTGACGCTGAAACTCCAATACTTTGGCTACCTGATGTGAAGAACTGACTCATTTGAAAAGACCCTGATGCTAGGAAAGATTGAAGGCAGGAGGAGAAGGGGACGACAGAGGATGAGATGGTTGGATGTCATTACCGACTCAATGGACATGAGTTTGAGTAAACTCTGGGAGTTGGTGATGGACAGGGAGGCCTGGCATGCTGCAGTTCACAGGGTCACAGAGTCAGAGAGGACTGAGAGACTGAACTGAACTGAACTGACAGGCCTTGAAGCTTGGCTTGGAACCAACACCACTCACCAGTATGGCACAGACACATCCAGGACCTTCAGCTGGTTCACAGAATAGCCCCACCCACTGCTGCACAACAGCTGCTGTGACGAGGTCCCACAGTCAGTCCAGGGGCCAGCCCTGTATGCCAGGGCACTGCAGTATCAGCTGTGGTCACCACAAATGAAGGGTGAATCCAGCCCAAGCAAGGGACATCGGAAGTGCTTGGCTCTAATGGCCAGACATAATAATTGCACTTTTGAGCCCCACAGAACATTTCCTAAATAAGGTCACTCCTTTAAGACTGGAAGAGATGGTGATTTACTCAATACATAGAAATAAACACAGAGGTTTAGGTAAAATGAGGACACAGAGAATACATTTCAATCAAAAGAACAAGACAATACCTCAGAAAAAGAACTAACAAAGTGGAGGTAAAAATCAACTTAATAAAGAGTCTAAAGCAATTGTTATATGAATTGAGAAATTGGGATTAACATATGCACATGATTTATATTATGTATAAAATAGATAACTAATAAGAACCTAACATATAGCACAGGGAACTCCACTCAGTGTTCTGTGGTGACCTACATGGGAAGGAAATCCAAAAAAGAGGAAATAAATATATATGTGTGCATAGCTGATTCACTTGGTTATACAGTAGAAACTAACACAACACTGTAAAGCGACTATACTCCAATAAAAATTTTTAAAAAAGTAATTGTCATAAACATGTTCACAGAACTCAGGAGAAGAATGGATGAACATAGTGAGAACTTCAAAGAAGAGATAGAAAATATAAGAGTATACCAAAAAGACATTATAACTCAACTGAAAAATACACTAGAGGAATTCAGCAACAGACTGGATGAGGTAGAAGAATGGGTCAGTGAGCTGAAAGATAAAATAATGAAACTCCCCTATAACTGCATCAAAAAGAATATAATATTGAGGCATAAATTTGACCAAGGAATTTAAAGACCTGTATACTGGGAAACAGATGGGGAAACAGTGAAAACAGTGTCAGACTTTATTTTTTTGGGCTCCCAAATCACTGCAGATGGTGACTGCAGCCATGAAATTAAAAGACGCTTACTCCTTGGAAGGAAAGTTATGACCAACCTAGATAGAATATTGAAAAGCAGAGACATTACTTTGCCAACAAAGGTCCATCTAGTCAAGGCTATGGTTTTTCCAGTGGTCGTGTACGGATGTGAGAGTTGGACTGTAAAGAAAGCTGAGCACTGAAGAATTGATGCTTTTGAACTGTGGTGTTGGAGAAGACTCTTGAGTCCCTTGGACTACAAGGAGATCCAACCAGTCCATTCTGAAGATCAGTCCTGAGTGCTCTTTGGAAGGAGTGATGCTAAAGCTGAAACTCCAGTACTCTGGCCACCTCATGCGAAGAGTTGACTCATTGGAAAAGTCTCTGATGCTGGGAGGGATTGGGGGCAGATGGCTGGATGGCATCACTGACTCGATGGACATGAGTCTGAGTGAACTCCGGGAGTTGGTGATGGACAGGGAGGCCTGGCGTGCTGCAATTCATGGGGTCTCAAAGAGTTGGACATGACTGAGTGACTGAACTGAACAATGGAAACTGTAAGAAATTATGAAGGAAATTAAAGAAGACACTAATAAATGTTCATGGTTTAGAAGAATTAATCTTGCTAAAATATATTTATTATCCAAAGCTATTGATGGATTTAATGCAACCCCTATTTCTTAGAAATGAAAGAAATAATTCTGAAATTTTATATGGGATTAGAAAAGATCCTGAATAATCAAAACAACCCTGAGGAAAAAGAACAATGCCAGAAAGATCACACTTCCTAATTTCCAACCATACTACAAAGCAATAGTAAGCAAAACAGTATGGTACTGGCGCACAACAGTATGGTACTGGCACAAAACAGGCACATAGATTAAAGAAACAGAATAAGAGCCCAGAAATATTCCCACAGATATATGAATAATTAATTTACAACAAATGAGTAAAGAACACACAATGAAGAAAGGACACTTTTCTCAATAAACGTTTAGAAACTGGATATCCATGTGAAAAAATGGAGCTATATCATGCCGGGAGCCACCACGGGAGATCCCACCCATGACAAAGGTCATGTGGAAGAGACCTGACAGGCAAAGGCGGATCAGGCCTCAAGGGATCTCCTGAATCTGCTCGAGCATCCACCCCAAAACCAGAATCTGTCTGTCTTATTATTTTGTGCCTTTCACCAACTCTTCTGTCATTAACAGGGAGCTATCCCCGACCACCTTTCTCTGAAAAAAGTCAACTTAGGGCTTTAGTTAATAAGTCTCCTGGGCATGAAAAGAATATTTCTATTTTAACCCCTCTGTTGGCATTCTAGCTTGCCTGACAGGTTTTTCCATACTCTTGCAATTAACACATATGACTGTTCACAACTCCCCAACCTTGAGAGGCACGGGAAGCCAAAACATTCTAAAAGTCCTAATGAGCATAGAGTCTTTTAAGGGATAAAAAATTATTAGAATAGATAGTATTGGAAAAGGGCTTCATTACTGGGCCAATGCTTGCTGCCAAGTTCCCATATCCCTTATCCATTGTGCGCCTGGGAGTGCATTGGTTAACATAGTTGGAATGTAGGAAAAACAAGTAGCAGCCTTGGAATTAACCACATCAGACCTTTGAGCTAATTGGTTCTCTCTTTGTTGTGACCCACTGCACCTTTGCTCTGTGAGAATGTAACTTTATTTAGTATTTTCTGAGGCTGGGAAAAATAGAGGAAAAAACACTTTAAGAGAAAATAAGTTTTCTGGCTGATCAGCCTTTATCAAAAAAGGGTCATAAAATGTCCACAGGCCTCCAAGGCCAGAAGATATTGTACACAACATTGTTTATGGGAAAGGTATGCAGAAAAAATCCTGTTTTTTTTTTTTTATATTGGTTCAATTTATTATAAGATAAGATTCCTCTTTTAAATGAAAAGAAAAAGAAATCACAGGATGACCAGGTCTGATACTCTGATTTTCATTAACAGTTACTTATGATTCACGGTATCAAAATGATTTATCAGTCTTGTCCATAGAAGACTTTAACTTCTACTGCATTATTAATTTCTACTGCATTTCATTTTCATTACTCAGTTTACTGTTTTCCTTGTGGCAATATATTCTTTGAAGAATTTAGGAAGTTTGAAATTAGCCTTGTTTGGAAATCTGGCTAAAATCAAATCAATCCAAATTAAAATAACATTGAGGTTTAAAGAAAAAGAAAAAGAAAAATCCTGGTTTTGATAAAGACAAAACAGATGTAATGTTTGGGCTGACTCTGTATGACTTTGCATCTTTCATTTCCCTCTATGTACAAGTCAAAGTATAAAAGTTCCTTTTGAAAATAAAGTTATGGGCCTTGCTCACCGAAGCTTGGTCTCCTCGTGTTGTTCTTTTTTTCCTTTTCCCTCCTTTTCTCTCTCTGTTCTTCTTTCAGGATGACTCTTTGGAACACAGGAGCTTTATTGGCTTTCTGTGTTTGTCAAGGAAGATCAAACCCTGCTCTCCACTTTGCTATCCTTATCGCCGAAGCCGTCATCCTGAGGGTACACCTGGATCCTGCTGGGGCTGGACCCCGGCAATATCATTATTTTATACCATGCACAAAAGTTCATTCAAAATGGATCAAAGACTTGAATGTAGGACTTGAAGTCATAAAATTTCTAGAAGAAAATATCAGTAATAACCTTACTGACCTTGGTCTTGGTGGTATTTTTATGGATCTAAATCCAAAGTAAAGGGAAACAAAAGCAAAAGTAAACCAATGAGAGTATATCAAACTGAAAAGCCTTTGCATAGCAGAGGAAATCACAAAATTAAAAGACCAACTACTGAATGAGAGACTATATTTGCAAATTATATTTCCAATAAAGGGTTAATGCCCCAAATATATAAAGAACTCATGCAACTCAATAGCAGAAAAAAACAACTTGATTAAAACAATAAGCAGAGGTTCTAAATAGATATATTTTTAAAAAAGAAAGCATATTGTTGGTCAAAAAGTACATGAAAAGATGCTCAACATCATTAATTATTAGGAAAATGCAAATTGAAACCACAATGAGATATCACCTCACACCTCTTAGAATGGCTATTATTGAAAAGAAAAAATAATAAATGTTGGTATTGAAAAGAAAAAATAATAAATGTTGGAGAGGATATGGAGAAAAAGAACACTTGTACACTACTGGTGGGACTATAAATTGGGGCAGTCACTATGGAAAATACTATGAATTAGTCCTCAAAATATTAAGAATAGAAGTACCATATGATCCAGGTATTTATCTAAAGAACTTATCTTCTGGGTATTTATCTAAAGAACACAAAACCATTAATTCAAAAGTTATATGCACCCCTGTGTTCATTGCAGTGTTATTTACAACAGCCAAGATATGGAAGCAACCTAAGTGTCCACTGACAGATGAATGAATAAAAAAGATGCAATATATACACAATAGAATATTACTCAGACATTAAAGGGGACACAATCCTGTCATCATGACAACATGATGCATCTTGAAGGTATTATGCTAAGTGAAATAAGTCAGATGGAGAAAGATAAATGTAGTATGATTTCACTCACAGGCAGGGTCTTTTAAAAAAAGAAGTTAGAAAAGGACAAAATAAACAAACTCATAGTTAGAGAGATCAGATGAGTGTTTAGCTGAGGGGAAGGGAGTTGGGAGGAGCTGAAATGGGTGAAGGGCCACTGCATAGTGTTGGATGATAAGTAGGTGTATGGTGGTGATCACTCTGTTTACAGATGTCAAATTATAATGCTGTGCACCAGAAACTTTTAAAAACCCATAAATAAAAATCCACAGGAACATTTAATGTATAGCTTTTTGATCTCTGAGGAAGAAATAGAACACTCTCAACTTAAAAACAAGGAATAATAAAATTTGCAAATTGAAAGATTTGACATGATGTTTATATTATAAACCAAAAGCAATCATAATTATATCTGATCATAAATATATAAATATATTTATAATTAAGACACTAATAACAAACTGGGGGACAAATTTTCAAAAACATGACAGGTAAGAATAAATGTACATTGATATAGACAGCTTATAGATACTAATGAGAAAATGCATGAGATCCCAATTGAAAGATTGGCCAAGAATATCTACTGTAAGTTCACATCCTCATAAACACACAGGAATGTAAAAAAGATAAGGCAATGCTTTACAATATTAAAATATTTAATGTTATGAATTATGGCATAGATGGCCAACAAACTTCCAGAATTTATGGTATTTCTTTTTAGCATCTTTTTATAAAAACTGCCTTTCTCAGCCACTCTTTTCTCTAGGTGATCCATATGACTGGCCTCTGTCAATAGAATGTGAATGAAAAGTGATGTATGTTTCTCTTAGAGCAAGGCTTCTTTAAGAATTGGGTTGTGCCTTTTTACATTCTTTATTCTTCCACCTTCTGGATGCAATTAACTACAATGTTCTAGCAAACATTTATGACTTTGCTGCAATTATCTGGCATTTTCAGCTCTTATAAAATGAAGTGAATAAAGTGGTCTTTTTTTGTCCTATCAAGATTCATAAAGTAGGAAATTCTCTAAACATAGAAATGTTTAGAAAGTGGCTATAAAACAATCAATGCTACAAGATATTGTAGAACTATACTCAGAAAAGCAAGTAAGAAGAAGACATGGGATACTGGAAACTGTGAATCCATATCAAATAGAATTAGGTTTGCTGCATGTAACAGACAAAAAATAAGAGCAATTTAAACAGGATAGAGAGGTATTACTTTCTCATATAAGACAGGCAATGTAGAACTGACGTGATATCTACATATTTTCATTTTGGACCTATGGATTTCTCTTTCTGTTCCACTGCCTAAGCATTCTGCTCCCACATCCAAGGTCATATAATGATGCAAGATGGAGAGCAGAATGCCAGATGTCATAGTTATAGTGCAAGGAGAAAATGCAGAAGGCAAAAAGTCTGCAGAATCAGTTTCCTTAAAAAGTGTTGCGAAGAGTCCTACACTACACTTCTGGTTCCATCTCATGGCCAGAACTGCCATACAGTCAAACCAAACTGAAGAATCCTAGGAAATGTGTTTTACATCAGGTGGCAATATGCCCATTTAAAACTTGGGGTTTTCTTCCAAAAAGAATTGATGAAGGTGATAGGCAACTGAACCACGGGATCTCTTCTACATAGTAGTAAAGAGAAGTTCTAGGATGAGCAAAGCCAGCAGATGTAGAAAAAGTCAGGCCACACTAGAGGAGGAAGGAGGTCTTTGGAAGAAAGTTCTTTGGAGGAAAAACTGAGACTCCATGCTTTAGATGATATGATTGAGAGGGCAAGACAATTTGAGAATCTGGTAAGGACTTTTTTTTTAACGAAAGAGAAAACAATAGCAGTTAAAATTCCAGGAAGAACAAAATACGTACAACAATCTTGTTTAAAATATATAGCAAAATAATATAATAGTATAAGAAAACAGAGTTTATCAAATATTTTCAATAAGTATATTCACTTTTAAGTGGCCAAGAGATCACATAGTGACCATGTAAACAAAGATGTAATTCTAGCACACATCTTGAACCAATGGGAAAATAATATTTACATAGGTATAAATATGAAAATAGTATCCATTTTTAATATTTAGAGTCAGCCTTCAGACAAGAAATGAATTTGTTGCTAAAAAGCAACTAATGTGAAAGTGTAATTGACAGAAGATAAAAAGTGGGAGAGAGGGGAGGAACTTAAAGAAAAGGGTAGAACTCATTTCTCATAGAGTTGAGTCAGGATACTGACTAATATGGATAGAAAGAGAATTTTAAATATTATTTAAATTTACAAAAATTTTCAATAAAAGAAGTAAAAATAATACATTAGAGGTTTGGCCAAAATGCTGTAATAGGAAGACCCTGAAAATGCTATGATAGGAAGAGCCTGAGCTCACCTCCTCTTTTGGACATACCAAAATTATGACTATTTACAGAGCAATTATTGATGAGAAAGACTGGGATCTACCAGAATAGATGATCTACAACAGAAGATATAAAGAAGAAACAACAAGACAGGAAGGCAGAATTGGGCGGACAGGTAGGGCAGAACTGCAATATAGTCAACACTCATGCCCCAGGTGGCTAACCTACAATCAGGAGGATAATTACAACTCCAGAGCCTCGCCTCCAAGGCATGAGCGGTTTAACCTTCACACCGTGTTCCCTAACATAGGGGTCCTGCACCAGGAAGGCAACCTTGAGAATGTTCAGCTTTGAAGCCCAGCAGGGCTTACTTTTGGGAGAGTCAGAGGATTGTGGGAAATAGAGACTCCATTTTTAGAGAGTACACATAAAATCTCACATGCTCTAGGATTCAGGGCAGAAGGGATAATTGGGAAGAACTTGCGTCAGACTCACCTGCTGATCTTGGACAGTTTCCCAGAGAGGCAGGAGGCAACTGGAGTTCATCACAGGGACACAGACCCTGACAGCAGCCATTGTGGAGCACTCATTCTGCCACGTGCACACTGGTGCTGGAAAGCGCCATTGTGGGATCCTTCCTCTAGCTCATTCTCCTTGAGGAAACAGTCTGGCCCCTGCCCAACAGCCTATAAGCCCCAGGACTGGAATGCTTCTCCTAGAGCAACTAGCTGGGAAGGGACATAGCCCTACCCACCACAGGCAGGCTGCCTTAAAATCCCATTTACCTAGAGCAGTTCCTGGGCATGGCCTTGTCCACCAGAGGGCTCAAAGCATGGCCCCTACAACCATGTATAGGAACTAGAACTGCAACCCCCCAGGGCCCACAGCCAGAGACCGTGGGACCCAGCTCCACTCCCAGTGGGCACGCACCACCACCAGAACCACCTGGGCTTCAGCCCCACGCACCAGCAGGTAGCTACCAGCCCTAGGACAACTGCCACCCCTCAGCCAGCTGTGACAGGACACAGCCCAGTCCCCAGGAGGCTGGTACCATCCCGGGGACACGATGGGCCCCAGCCCTGCCCTCTAGCAGACCAGCATCAGCTCTGAGAAACCTCGGGTCTCTCTAGCCACCACAGGGTCAGGCCCTACTCACCAGGAAGACAACACAAGCTTCTTGACACCCTGGACCCCACAGCCAGTCGTACCAGGTATCGGCCTCACACACAAGGGGTCTGATAACAGCTCTGAGACCCAAGGACCCTGCAGCCAGAGACCTCAGGACTGAGTTCTGCCTGCCAGTGGGCTGGCACTAACCACAGGATATGGTTACAACTGGAAACATAAAAATTAGGACAGAAAAACACATTGATAAAGGCAAATATACAGTCAAGGTATATCATCTATATCTACCAAAAACAGTTAAGGGATGGGCTTCCCTGGTGGCTCAGACAGTAAACAATCTGTCTGCAATGCGGTAGACCTGTGTTTAATCCCTGGGTTGGGAAGATCCCCTGGAGGAGGGCATGGCAACCTTCTCCAGTAGTCTTGCCTGGAGAATTCATGGACAGAGAGCCTGGTGGGCTACACAGTTAAGGGATACACAAGAAAATTACATGTAAAATATGATGTCAAATCAGTAATTGTGAGGGAAGGAGAGTAAAAATGCAGTGCTGTTAAAATGCATTTGAAATTAAGAAATCTCAACTTAAAATTTATATATATATATATATATGGCTGTGTGTAAACATCATGGTAACCACAAATCAAAAGTCTATAATAGATATACACCCAACACTCGACAGGAATCTAAATGTACCACTGACAATCATCAAATCACAAGAGAACAAATGACAAAGAAAGGAACAAAAAAGAACTACAAAAACAACCAAAATAATGAATAAAATGGAAGTAAGTTCATACCTATCAATAATTACTTTATATATAAATGGTCTAAATGCTCCAATCAAAAAAAAAAAAAGAACGTCTAAATGGATACTAAAACAAGACCCACACATATGCTACCTATAAGAGACTTACTTCAGATCTAAAACACAAATGAACTAAAAGTAAGGGAATGAAAAACTTTCCATGCAAATGGAAATCAAAAGGAAGCCAGGTAACACTACTTATATCAGACAAAATAGACTTTTAAAATACTAGGTTGGTAGAAAAGTAATTGTGATTTCAGACTGTAAATTTTAAGTCATTATTATTAGGCTTAAACACTTCTTTATTAGTCAAAATAGGAGTCATTACAATCAACACAGAGAGAATTAAGTTTTTGCCAGAGAGAACTAAGTTTTATTCCTGTAGGGTAAAATCCGTGCTTCAGGATTTGACGAACACGTGGAAAGCATTTTCTGCCTCCTGCTGGTTATGGAAGAGTTTTCCCTGAAAAAGTTGTTGAGATGCTTGAAGAAGTGGTGGTTGCTGAGAGGTCAGGTGAATATGGCACGTGAGGCAAAACTTCATAGCCCAATTTGTTCAACTTTTGAAGTACTGGTTGTACAACGTCATCAGAAGAACTGGGCTCATTCTGTTGACCGATACTGGCTTGTAGGTATTGCAGTTTTCAGCACACCTCATCTATTTGCTGAGCATACTTCTCAGACGTAACATTTTCGCTGGGATTCAGAAACCTGTAGTGGACCAGACTGGCAGCAGACCACCAAACAGTAAACATGACCTTTTCTTGGTGCAAGTTTGGCTTTGGGAAGTGCTTTGGAGCTTCTCGGCCCAACCACTGAGCTGGTCATCCGCCAGTTATTGTATAAAAAAACACTTTTTGTCACTCGTCACAACCTGTGCAAGAAATTGCTCATTGTTTTTATGTAGAATAAGAGAGAGCAACGCTTCAAAATGATGAGTTTTTTTTATTTTCACTCAGCTCATGAGGCACCCACTTAATATAGATTTTTTACCTTTCCAATTTGCTTCAAATGCTGAATGACTGAAGAATGGTCATTTATTCTATGACCCCTTGTTCATTATTTGTGGGAATGTAAATTATTGTAATCACTATAGAAAATAGTATGAAGGTTCCTCAAAAAAATAAAAACAGATCTGCAGTGCTATCCTTAGATATGTATTTTAGAATACTGAATATATTAATCCAAAATAGTAAACATGTATCCCAATGTTTATAGCATTATTTACAATAGTCAAGTTATGGAAGCTAAGGGTCCATCAAAAGATGAATGGTTAAAGAAAAAGTGGTGTATATATACAATGGAATACTACTCAGCCATAAAAAAGAATTTGAAATTTTGCTATTTGTACCAACATGGATGCATCTGGAGGGTATTATGCTGAATAAAATAAATAAGACAGAGAAAGACAAATATTGTATGTTATCACTTATTTGTGAAATCTAAAAAATAAAGCAAACTGAATATAACAAAACAGAAGCAGGTTCACAAATATAGGGAACAATCAGTGGGGAGAGGGTGGGGGAGGGACAAGACAGAGGTATGCAATTAAGAGATACAAACTACTGTGTATAAAATAAATAAGCTACAAGGATATATTGCATAGGAGATGAAACATAGCCAACATTTTATGATAACTTTAAATGGAGTATAATCTATAAAATTGTAAATCCCTATGTTGTATACCTGAAATTAATATAATATTGTAAATCAATTACACTTCAATAAACAATATATAGGCAGGAGGATACAAAAGTATCACGTGTTATTAGAAATTATGTCTTTTAAGGTAATGGTTATAATGAAGTTTACATTTTCTCATAAGAATAATGTTTTAATTGGGAGTTAAGTTTCAGATAAATCCATGAACAATATGTCAAGGAAGCAAAGAAAGAACTTGATAAATCTAAATTGATTCAAAAGCGTTTATTTGTATTACAAATGGATACATTTCCATTGATGGTATTTGTTTTTCAATGGTTCTAATGTAGCAAACATTATTATTAGTTAAAAGTTGAACCTATATGTTTTTTAAAAGCAATATGAATTGGACATTTTTAGCTATTAGTTTGCTTGAAGTCTCTGAATTTTGAGGATATTCTAGTAGCTTTGAAAAGTTCACTCTTATTCAGAGGCTATTTCCTGAAAGATTAAGATAATGATTTCTTTTTATACGAATTTCTCTATATGAACTTGCCGATAGCAAGAGAGGATTTCAAAATAATTTTGCCAACGTTATGTCAACTTTCAATTTGAGATGATTGTTTATATTAAGAGGCTTTTCAATCTCTAAATATTTGAGAACTCCACTGTGGATTTTGCGGGATCCTAGTGCTCACAATTGCCCTCAGGCAGGCTCTATGGTTTTTGTTTTCATTTGTTTTTCTTCCTAGGCCCACCAATGAATATAAAAGGCAAACATGAAGAATAAAATAAAGCATTAAAAGATAAGGTCAGGAGCTGGCGGAAGAGGTAAAGCATTGACTTGCATGGCCAGAATTCTGTCCTTTTTGGGTTACAGATGAGTGGTATGTGGGAGAGGCTGAGTTTCCCTCCAGCTGATGATGAGACTCTGGATATTTCACACGTCCTCCTCTAAGAAATTCTGTACTTTTCTGAACCAGTGCCAGGGGCTCTACTCAGCGCTCTTAAAAAGTAAAGAGTAGTACAGACACTAATGAAATAAAATACGAGAATCCATGATTGTCCTGTATTCCAAATTTTACTTCTTTAGAAGCTATATATCCAAGTGTTATTGGTTTCTAGGTAATATGATATACAGTGACTTTATTTTCTTTTTGCTGATTTACATTTTCTAGTTTTTCTATAATAAATATTTAAGACATTTATGGAAATAAAAAGTGGGGAGAAGAATGCTGAATATAAAAAGTGAAAATCATTTGCATGTTTTCCCCTCTTTTCTTGATCTTGTTTTCTTAACCTTGTTTTCATCTTTTTTATATCCTTGCCACCAGACAATCTATAAACCAACTAAACCACAAGTAAAGATTCCAGGCTTTGTGCTAATACTTGCTTGGCTATTTACAGCTCTGAAATGAATGTAAGAAATTCAGGTTATTTTTCTTCACCATAGCATTAGTTGTTCAGTCGTGTCTGACTCTGCAACGCCATGGACTGTAGCCTGCCAGGCTCCTCTGTCCATGAAATTCTTCAGGCAAGAATACGGGAGTGGGTTGCCATTTCCTTCTCCAGGGGATCTTCCCGACCCAGTAATCAAATCCCAGTCTCCTGAATTGCAGGCTGATGTTTTACCAACTGAGCTACGAGGGAAGCCATGTTCTTTCTCATACTGAAAAATAATAACCAGCTTAAATGGTTATTATTATTACTCCTCCTCGATCAAACAGGAGTTTATAAATAAGCTATTCCACTTGATGGTGTCACTAAAAGCTGTTATATGAAGATTCTGATGAAGATTCTATTATCAGGGAAAATGTTTAAGGTATCCATGTTTGATTTTTAAAAGCAGTATAAAAATTACATGGGCAATAAATTTACATTTAAAAGAAAAGCCACTAGAAAGAAATATACCAATGTGTAAATAATTTTTATTTTTATGGTGCTACATGTAAAAGCACTACAGAAAGGCCAATTAGTAGGGGGTCAACCAACATTAGTTAAATTTCAATTTGGAATTTTACTTTTAAGGACTCTCTCATACAGAGATAATCCACAGTAGGAGAGGGGCAATTTATATGAAATGTATTCAGCAGACTCCTAAATGAATAAGAAATTGGAAATGAGCTAAATATTGAAAACTAGGTATGTGGTAAATAAAACAAATTTGATTACAAATATGAACCAATCTCTGTGATTTCAGATTAAGGCTAATGATAATTTACAAGAGATAAAAATAAGATTTTAGGTGCTTTCTTTATGCCCCTTGCAATCTGTGAAAGCATCTACATGTATACTAACAATTTTAAAGAGTATCATTGAAGGAACATTTGTTGAAGACATTCTAATTAAAGTGTACCAAAAGATGAGTCTGTCTTGCCTGTTGAGCAGTTTGTAACTACTAGGTAAATAAGGATAGTCGAAAGAAATTAAAAGTTTGTTTTTACTCTTTAGTCTTGGTGAGATTTTCAGAGTTCCCAGAATTTCTTTGATCTTCACAAAATTCTGGAATAACCACTAAAACATTTTTTACTAGGCTTTAGTATCTTAAAAAATTCCATTATAAGGGGTTTAATTATGAGATTTGGTGCCATAGTGTTTCAGTTATTGGTTCTGGATGTGGCGGCATGTGGCAAAGACTTAGGTAATATTCTTCCTTAAAGGCATCGTACTTTAAATATGTTTATCCTTTAAATTTATAAAATAAGTTGTGTATGGTGATTTCCATTTGAAAAAATGGGCATTTCCTTGTCTTAAGAGCAAAATGGACTTAACATTTTTTGTTATGAACCAAAGAAATGTTATAAATTTTTGTAACTGATTTAAATATTATCTCAAATTGGAAATATTTTCCCACAAACATTTATATTAACTTGTCAGCATAAAACATGCCATAATTCTTTTAAAAACCCAAACTTTAACATCTCTATTTTTTTCTGATCCTCAAGGAAATGTTTTTGTGTATTTTGTAATGTAATCAGTGAATGCATTTGATTTGTGTTGTTTCATCTATTTACTCTTATATCAAAACATATTACCAAATGTGAATATTTCTCATATTTTAAAAAATCAACATTTTTAGCCATCTAAAGTATTAATTCTTTCTGAGGACTAAATGAATTATACATTTAATTGAAAACTCACCTCTTACATTTCAAAAAAATGCAGAGAAGGCATTTATTCTATGAGAAATGTTTTTATAGAAAAATCTACATAATCAGGAGCATGTTCTCTCTCCAGGCAATCTCCTACTAATCTTGCTGCTTCAACTGTAAGTCCAGTTGAAAAAGATTCACTAATCTTTTTCTGCAGCTCTGATCTCTTTTTAGAATTCTAATCATGGATTCCAAGCTGCCTTCTAGACTTGTCCACTGAGATGTCATGATATAAATTTATTTTCTTGATTAATAAATAGATTCTGTTAACAAATACCTTTTTGCTCTTCAACATTTGTATTTTATATGTAACGGAAAGGGATTCTTTATTACTTTCATAGCAATACATTGTCTTCCCTAGAGGGGAGAAAAGAAGTCTTTTGAAGAGAGATTCTTAGCAAAATGTGCCTGAAAGTAACAAGTGGAGAGGCAGTGGGATTATCAAGAGGGGTTTGTTGCCTGGTGGTTCCTCCCACTGAAGAATGTCAAGATCAACATCTTTCAGTTCAGAGTTAAGAATATGGTTCTTGAGGTGGTGACAGAAGGTGGCAGAAAGTGCAATTTGAACTTGGCATTTGTAGGGAGAATAGAAGGATAGAATGCTGAAGTTGAAGGTCCAATACTTTGGCCACCTGATGCAAACAGCTGACTCATTGGAAAAGACACTGATGCTGGGAGAGATTGAAGGCAGAAGGAGAAGACGGTGAGAGAGGATGAGACGGTTAGATGACATCACTGATTCAATGGACATGAATTTGGGCACACCATGGAGGTGGTGAGGGACAGGGAGGCCTGACGTGCTGCGGTCCATGGGATCGCAGAGAGTTAGACATGATTTGGTGACTGAACAACAACAACAGAAGGACAGAAAAGAATAAGGAAAAGGATTTCCAGATTTCCCCTTTTTCTTACCAAAAGTGATCAGTTTCTTGAGATGGCATAAAAGATCTACTTTTACAGTCTTCTAGGATATCTTCTAGGTATCTTCCCAACTCAGGGACTGAACCCAAGTCTCCTGTGTCTTCTGCATTGTAGAGGGATTCTTTACTGCTGAGCCCATATATATATGGGCTTCCCTGGTGGCTCTGATGGTAAAGAATCTGCCTGCAATGTAGGAGACCCAGGTTCAACCCCCTGGGTCAGGAAAGATCCCCTGGAAAAGGGAATAGCTACCCACTCTAGTATTCTTAAGACAGAGGAACCTGGAGGGCTACAGTCCACGGGGTCGCAAAAAGATGCACACGACTGAGTAGCTAACACTCACTCAGTGCTTACATATAGTATATAGTATGTATATACTTTTAAAAATCCTTCATGGTCCCACCATGAGGGACAAAGTTACAAGTTCTTGAAAAATGGAAGTTCAGAAAGAAAGGGAGTAAATCGTAGGAAGAATTTAAATGAGTTACCAGAAATTAGATTGAAAGTTTTAGTTTGCTTTGATTACTAGAAGTCCAATCTGAGTTGCAGGGTGTTCTCACTCGTGGTACAATTTTAAAGTGAACCCAGAAGAATTATGAAAGGAAATTGGTTTGGAATGCTGGAGCTGCAGCTACTAAGTCAGTTTTCACTGGGATCACCTCTCTTTCTTTTAAATGTACTTCCTATGGTGTTGGAGGACTTTCCAGCTTTTCCTTCTAATGCACCAGTTCCTTTGAACTCAAGTACTAGGATTTCCAAATATACATATCTCACTCAAAACCGGATACAGTATTTGGCACATGGATTGTAGTAAGAGAACATTCAGGAAAAGTAGTAGTACACTGCTTCCTTATAAAAGTTTCCAAAATCTGTTTATAAATTCTTTGTAAAATATATATTTTTAATCTCATAATAGCATTTTCATATTACTTATGTTATTTCACCTTTTTTTCTCAAGTCTCTCTTTTCACATGTTGAGGTTTGCATTTGTTCCTTACATATTATTTGCTATGTCAGATAGTTATTTGTAACACTTTTATGTAATCTCTTTAAAAATTATTCTTTTGCTTATTCCACAAATACTGGTTGACGATCTATGTTGTGCTTGGTCCTGTACCAGAGCCTGATAACAGTGAAAAAAATACAAGATAGGCTCCAGCCATCTAAGAAAAGAGAGACTATTGTTTAAAAAGTCATACAAGTAATGTACAACTATGACTTGTGCTTAGAGAGTTTTAAGTGAGAATTGAAGGGAGTTCCTCTTGTATGTCCCAGGTTTGGGATTCTAGATCTACTATTTCTAGCTTAGAAAATTAAATTTTCAAAAAGCATGTACACAGACTGGCTTTTAAAAATAAAGGCATAGCAGTGTTCTACAAGGTCACAGATATTGGTATCCACATAGTTTTTAAAAATCTTTTCTATATTAATTCTTCTATTTATAGCCACTCAGTATGTAAAATGCAGCTGCCTGTGTATTCCTCCTAGTTGTAAATGACACAACAAAGTCTTAGCTTAATTAAAAGACTATAAAGAGAGGGAAAATCCCAGCTCCTTTCCCTTTTCTTCTGCTATCAATAGGATTAGGATATTTCTCCATCCAACTTTGCTTTCAGAGGCCTATCACAGACATTCTCAGAACCACTAGTTAATGAGAGGTATTACCAAGTCAGGGGGAGGGAGAAAAAGGCTTATTTTCCAATTATGAATGTACGGATTCATTAACACTGACTTGAGCATTCATTTTAGATTGAGGTTGTCATGGACTTGCAATTTAACAATAGTGGAATGTGGATCTCTGTCATCTTTCATCAATCTTACATGAGATGCCATTTAAGAAGCAGAGTAAAGGGGGTTGAAAAGGACTAAAATGTTCCTTGCCAAAGTCAAAATTATATAAACTTGCTGAAGAACCCTAAGTTGTTTTACTCATCTTTGGCCAATCTCAAAATGCATGACAATAATGGCTTATTATACAGACTTTAAAGTAGACACTAAGAAATCCAAAATAGAAACATCATTACTCATCCAAAACCTACTTGAAGTCCATGGAAAAGTTAATGATAATGTTAGAAAAAACATTAAGTACAAGAGGTTAAATATTTACTCATTTATTTTTTAATATTTATGAATGTACCAATATTTCTACAAGATACACCTCCTTAGAGATGCAGCACCAACCAAAAGTATAATCAATTTTAATAGAAAGCATCATATTACTTTAACTAATAGTATTGTTCAAGTCACCATCTCAAACTACTTTTCTTAACCTAAATGTGCTGTGGTTTTAGGATAATATTTTATACCTTTATTTGTCACATGAGCTGGAAGTAAGAACTCTGAGAGAAATACCAACAACCCCAGATATGCAGATGATGCCACTTTAATGGCAGAAAGAGAAGATGATTTAAAGAGCCTCTTGATGAAGATGAAAGAGGAGACTGAAAAAGCTGGCTTAAAACTCAACACTCAAAAAATATAGATCATGGCATCTAGTCCTGGTGGGGAAAATGTGGAAACAGTGTCAGATTTCATTTTCTTGGGCTCCAAAATCACTGTGGACAGTGCCGGCAGCCACAAAATTAAGACTCTTGCTCTTTGGAAGAATAGCTATGACAAACCTAGACAGTGTATTAAAAAGTAGAGACATCACTTTGCCAACAAAGGTCCATCTTATCAAAGCTATGGTTTTTCCAGTGGGTCATGTATGGATGTGAGAATTGGCTTATAAAGAAAACTGAGCTCCAAAGAATTGATGCTTTTGAACAGTGGTGTTGGATAGGCTCTTGGACTTCAAGGAGATCAAACCAGTCATTCCTAAAGAAAACAAACCATGAATATTCATTGGAAGCACTGGAGCTGAAGCTGAACTTCCAATACTTTGACCACCTGATGCGAAGAGCTGACTCATTGGAAAAGACCCTAATGCTGGGAAAGATTGAAGGCAAGAGGAGAATGGGGTGACAGAAGATGAGATGGTTGGATGGCATCACTGACTCAATGGACATGAGTTTGAGCAAACTCTGGGATATGGTGATGGACAGGGAAGCCTGGCATGCTGTAGTTCATGGGGTCGCAAAGAGTCAAACATGATGAAGTGACTGAACAACAAAATTTGTCACATATCAGTGGCTCAGATAACACTTTCAAAATTTTTGTCCATATCCAGGTAACGGTTTCACTTTAATTTCTTCATATTTTTGTTTAAATTGATGAGTTTTAACTTAGCCTATCCTGAGTGATGAAGTACATAATTTCATATTAGTAATTGTGTCAGTCAGTTCATTTCAGTCGCTCAGTTGTGTCCAACTCTTTGCGACCCCATGAACTGCAGCACACCAGGCCTCCCTGTCCATCACCAACTCCCGGAGTTCACACAAACTCATGTGCATTGAGTCGGTGATGCCATCCAGCCATCTCATCCTCTGTCGTCCCCTTCTCCTCCTGCCCCCCAATCCCTCCCAGCATCAGGGTCTTTTCCAATGAGTCAACTCTTCGCATGAGGTGGCCAAAGTATTGGAGTTTCAGCCTCAGCATCAGACCTTCCAATGAACACCCAGGACTGGTCTCCTTTAGGATGGACTGGTTGGATCTCCTTGTAGTCCAAGGGACTCTCAAGAGTCTTCTCCAACACCACACTTCAAAAGCATCAATTGTTCGGCGCTCAGCTTTCTTCACAGTCCAACTCTCACATCCATACATGACCACTGGAAAAACCATAGCCTTGACTAGATGGACCTTTGTTGGCAAAGTAATGTCTCTGCTTTTGAATATGCTATCTAGGTTGGTCATAACTTTCCTTCCAAGGAGTAAGCGTCTTTTAATTTCATGGCTGCAATCACCATCTACAGTGATTTTGGAGCCCCCCAAAATAAAGTCTGACACTGTTTCTACTGTTTCCCCAACTATTTCCCATGAAGTGATGGGACCAGATGCCATGATCTTAGTTTTCTGAATGTTGAGCTTTAAGCCAACTTTATCACTCTCCTCTTCTACTTTCATCAAGAGGCTTTTTAGTTCCTCTTCACTTTCTGCCATAAGGGTGGTGAACAGTATGAAAAGGCAAAATTATAGGATACTGAAAGAGGAACTCCCCAGGTTGGTAGGCGCCCAATATGCTACAGGAGATCAGTGGAGAAATAACTCCGGAAAGAATGAAGGGATGCAGCCAAAGCAAAAACAATACCCAGTTGTGGATGTGATTGGTGATAGAAGCAAGGTCTGATGCTGTAAAGAGCAATACTGCATAGGAACCTGGAATGTTAGGTCCATGAATCAAGGCAAATTGGAAGTGGTCAAACAGGAGATGGCAAGAGTGAACATTGACATTCTAGGAATCAGAGAACTAAAATGGACTGGAATGGATGAATTTAACTCAGATGACCATTATATCTACTACTGTGGGCAGGAATTCCTTAGAAGAAATGGAGTAGCTATCATGGTCAACAAAAGTCTCTGAAATGCAGTACTTGGATGCAATCTCAAAAATGACACAATGATCTCTGTTCGTTTCCAAGGCAAACCATTCAATATCATGGTGATCCAAACCTATGCCCCAACCAGTAACACTAAAGAAGCTGAAGTCGAACTGTACTATGAAGACCTTTTAGAACTAACACCCAAAAAAGATGTCCTTTTCATTATAGGGGACTGGAATGCAAAAGTAGGAAGTCAAGAAACACCTGGAGTAACAGGTAAATTTGGCCTTGGAATATGGAATGAAGCAGGGCAAAGGATAATAGAGTTTTGCCAAGAGAACGCACTGGTCATAGCAAACACCCTCTTCCAAAAACACAAGAGAAGACTCACACATGGACATCACCAGATGGTCAACACCGAAATCAGATTGATTATATCCTTTGCAGTCAAAGATGGAGAAGCTCTATACAGTCAACAAAAACAAGACCGGGAGCTGACTGTGGCTCAGATCTTATTGCCAAATTCAGACTTAAATTGAAGAAAGTAGGGAAAACCACTAGACCATTCAGGTTTGACCTAAATCAAATCCCTTATGATTATACAGTGGAAGTGAGAAATAGATTTAAGGGACTAGATCTGATAGACAGGGTGCCTGATGAACTATGGATGGAGGTTTGTGACATTCCTGTACAGGAGACAGGGATCAAGACCATCCCCATGGAAAAGAAATGCAAAAAAGCAAAATGGCTGTCTGGGGAGGCCTTACAAATAGCTGTGAAAAGAAGAGAGATGAAAGGCAAAAGAGAAAAGGAAAGCTATACCTATTTGAATTCAGAGTTCTGAAGAATAGCAAGGAGATCTAAGAAAGCCTTCCTCAGTGATCAATGCAAAGAAATAGAGGAAAAGAACAGAATGGGAAAGACCAGAGATCTCTTCAAGAAAATTAGAGATACCAAGGGGACATTTCATGCAAAGATGGGCTCAATAAAGGACAGAAATGGTATGGACCTAACAGAAGCAGAAGATTAAGAAGAGGTGGCAAGAATACACAGAGGAACTGTACAAAGAAGATCTTCATGACCCAGATAATCACGATGGTGTGATCACTCACCTAGAGCCAGACATCCTGGAATGTGAAGTCAAGTGGGCCTTAGGAAGCATCACTATGAACAAAGCTAGTGGAGGTGATGGAATTCCAGTTGAGCTATTTCAAATCCTGGAAGATGATGCTGTGAAAGTGCTGCACTCAATATGCCAGCAAATTTGGAAAACTCAGCAGTGGCCACAGGACTGGAAAAGGTCAGTTTTCGTTCCAATCCCAAAGAAAGGCAATGCTAAAGAATGTTCAAACTACTGCACAATTGCACTCATCTCACACGCTAGTAAAGTAATGCTCAAAATTCTTCAAGCCAGGCTTCAACAATACGTGAACCATGAACTTTCAGATGTTTAAGCTGGATTTAGAAAGGGCAGAGGAACCAGAGATCAAATTGCCAACATCTGCTGGATCATCAAAAAAGCAAGAGAGTTCCAGAAAAACATCTATTTCTGCTTTATTGACTATGCCAAAGCCTTTGACTGTATGGATCACAGTAAACTGTGGAAAATTCTGAAAGAGATGGGAATACCAGACCACCTGACCTGCCTCTTGAGAAACCTATACGCAGGTCAGGAAGCAACAGTTAGAACTGGACATGGAACAACAGACTGGTTCCAAATAGGAAAAGGAGTACATCAAGGCTGTATATTGTCATCCTGCTTATTTAACTTATATGCAGAGTATATCATGAGAAATGCTGGGCTGGAAGAAGCACAAGCTGGAATCAAGATTGCTGGGAGAATATCAATAACCTGAGTAATTGTATACCAGCCCTCAAATTTTGCATTTGAATTTCCCAAAATCCTTTAGTGATTGCAAAAGTACAAATACACAAAGTGAGAACCCCAAAAAAATGGCTAGGAGGAAGAGATTTTAGTAGCTGCATGGAGCTGGGGAGAAAGAGTTTAAAGTTCAAATTCTGCCACGTTAGAAAGATTTATTAAACATCTTAGACTTTTCACGAATACCTCAGAAAAGCCATGTCTTATAAGTAAGCCCAGGACTAAGGACTCTACCTAGAACTGAATTCAAAATGAAAATAAATCCACTGTAACAAAACTTGAAACAAGTTTTCACTTATGATTAATACATTTCATATGCGTGGTTACCAGAGGCAGAGTGGAGGGAGGAGGTATTGGAGCAAGGTGGTCAAAAGGTACAAATTTCTGGTAATAAGATAGACAAGTACAAGAGGTGTAATGTAGAACCAGATGATTATATTTAATACTGCTGTATGATATACAAGAAAGTTGTTAAGAGAGTAAATCATAAGAGTTCTCTTTCAAGAATAATTTCCCCCCCCTTTCTTTATATTATATCTATATGAGATGATATTAACCTATTGTATTAATCATTTCACAATACATGTAAAGCAAACTATCATGATGTATGCCAACTTATCCAGTGATGTATGCCAATTTTCTCTCAATAAAACTGAAAAAAAAAAAAGGTTAATGTGATGTACCAATAACTTAACTGTATGTTAGTACAAATTCAGCTGTCTTTCAAAAATACAGTATCTCTGTAATGTATCACCCACACTGTCCAGGATAAAATAAATTATTAGACACTTGAAGAAACAGGAACATATAAACAATCAATCAAAGAGAAAATGTACTCAAGACTTTTTCATTAGCATTGAGACTGGGATTTTAAAACAACTTTTATAAATATATTAATGGATAAAAAAGAAAAGATGAGAAAAACTGGTGAACAGACAGGGAATCCCCAAAAAGAAATGGAAACTATAAAATGACAAACTTGAAATTCTACAGCTGAAAATACAATATCAGAGAAGAAAAAATCACTGGATAGTATTTAAAAGATCAGATAATGCAGAAAAAGAACAAGCCAATTTAAAGACAAGTGAACAGGAATTTTCAAACTGAAAAAGAGAGGAAAAAAATAATTGAAAAAATTAGCCAAACTGCAGTGACTTGTGGGACAACAAGCTGACTGGATAATTGGAGTATCAGAAAAAAGGAGACAGTGTGGGGTAGAATTTTTTTCTTAAGCAGTGTGTTAAACATTTCCTTAACTTAGTGGAAATATTTCAATCCACAATTCCAAGTAGCTCAGAGAACTCTTAAAAGGAAAAATATGAAGAACACCACATCTATGCAAATGATAGTCCAATTGCTAAGACCAAAAGATAAAAAGAAAATTTTTTAAACAGAGAAAATATATAAGAATGATATCTTATTTTTATCAGAAAATAATGGAACTAAAATAAAACAGAATAACATCATTAAAGTGTTGAAATGAAAAGCTATCAACTTAGCATTCTATATCCAGTAAAAATATCCTTCAACAATGAAGAATAATAGAGATTTTTCAGATAAAAGAATGGTGAAAGGATTTATTTTATGCAGAAATTCTTGAAAAAACATATTAAAAGAAATTCTTGAGTCTGAAAGGAAATCGTGCCAGCTGGAAATATGAATCTATAGGAAGGACTTTGGAATAAATGGTAAATTTGTAGATACATATAGTTTACTATTTTTCTTCTCTTAGTTTCTCTAAGGATGATTAAACTTTTAAAGCAAAGATAATAATGGTGTATTATGAAAGTTTATAATATATAAAAGCAACATATATAACAATAAGTACACAAGCAATAATTGCACAGGAGGGGAAATGAATGAGTTCATATTGTTGTAAGGTACATTATACAGGAAAAAATTTTATATGAATAGTTATAGTTAAAAAACTAATAAAGTAAAATAAAGATATTCAACCCAAAAAAAGATGGAAAGGAGGAATAATTGAAACAGAAAGAATGAATAAAAAACAAATAGCAAGACTGAAGTCCAACAATATCATTAATTTCATTAAATGCAAATAGATTAACATTTGAGTTATAGAGATTGTCAGTTCAGATAAAAACTCAAAACTCAGTAATGTTTATAAGAGATGAAGTTTAAACATAAAGACATGGATAATCTGAAAGTAAAATGATGAAAAAAGATATATCATGAAAAGGTTAAGCCCAAGAAAGCTAGTGTGGCTATGTTAATAACTGAAAAAGCAGACTTCTAACTAAAAACTACTGGCAGAGATAAATAGAAATATTTTGTAATAATATAAAGGTAAATTCAGTTCTAAATATGTATATACTTTGTAATGGAGAGGGAAGCTATACAAAGCAAAATATGTCAGAATATAAGGAAACTAGATAAAAAGTCATAATCATAGCTGAAGCTGTTAATACCCTCACCCCTCTCAGTTCAGTTTAGTTCAGTTCAGTCGCTCTGTCGTGTCTGACTCTTTGCGACCCCATGAATTGCAGTACGCCAGGCCTCCCTGTCCATCACCAACTCCCGGAGTTCACCCAAACTCATGTCCATGAGTTGGTGATGCTATCCAGCCATCTCATCCTCTGTTGTCCCCTTCTCCTCCTGCCCCCAATCCCTCCCAGCATCAGGGTCTTTTCCAATGAGTCAACTCTTCGCATGAGGTGGCCGAAGTACTGGAGTTTCAGCTTTAGCATCATTCCTTCCAAATAACACCCAGGGCTGATCTCCTTAGGATGGACTGGTTGGACCTCCTTGCAGTCCAAGGGACTCTCAAGAGTTTTCTTCAACACCATAGTTCATCCCTCTCAATAACTGATAAAACAGGTAGTAGGAAAAAAATCAATAAGGGCTATGGTTAGACAACTAACATGACTTAACTGACTACTATAAATAAATAAATACTATAAATACTACTACTATAAATTTGCAGTGTACACATTTTTTTCAAGTACACATGAAACATTTATCAAGACAGACCATATTTTCACCTATTTTTTAAAAACTCCATAGATTTCAAGAATTAGATATCCTACAGAGTATATAGTTTAACCACAATAGAATTAAATTAGAAATTAATAATGAAAAATATTTAGAACATTCTATATATTTAGAAATTGTGTAAAACATTTCTAAATAAATCATGGGTCAAGAAAAAGTCACAAACAAAACAGAAAATCTTTGTAACTAAATGATAATCAAAACACAAGTTAAAAATTTTGTGGGATATAGCTAAAGATGTGATTAGAGGAAATTTTATAGCTGTACATGAATATCTTGAAAAAGAAGACAGATTTAAAAGCCATCATCTAAGATTTTCACATAAATGTTAGAAAAAGCCCAGCAGAATAAACACAAAGTACATAGAAGAAGGAAATAGAAATGAGTGGAAATAAATGAGACAAGCAATAAAAAAGTAAAAAAATTAATAGAGTCAATAGTTGATATTTTGAAGGATTAACAAAATGAATAAATCCTACTACCAATACTGGTGTATTAATATCTAGAGTGAAAAAGAATTAATAGCTTTAAAAATGAGGTGTCAGGCCCAAGGTGATCATAACAGGAAGACTGGAGCAGAAAGGTTGTCCCCTCCCAACTGCACAGTGACAGGTCTGAAGGTCAGTGGCGGTGGATGAGAGCTTTGCCCTGGTTCGTATAGTTCTCCACTACGCCTTGCAACCCTGCTCGACCCACACCTGCAAAGGCAGTTGCCACGTTGAGGGAACCAGCTCAGAACATCTGCTTCCCTTCTTGTCCTCCACAAAGAAATTTTGCATCAGCTCATGGCCAACTGCTATAACAGAGTATGCATCATACTGAAACGGAGCAGGACCCTAAGGTCCTTGCCTCCACCTCCACCCCCCATATCCTCAGTCTGCCTTCTGTCTGTGGAAAAAATTTAGCCCAAGAATAAGTTTAACCAGAGAAATGAGAAAATGCAGAAAAAAAGGAAAACAGTCTCAAAGGAGGCCAAATAATAATAATGTACTCATTAAGCATAGTCAAGGACCTTTAGTTTTCTCTCAAGGGCTATAGATACTATCCTGAGCTATATCTTGTAATATATCTCATAGATACTGAAACCCCTACGAGGAGGAAGAAGTTAAGTACATGATGACCAGATGGCCCATGATGACCATACCCATGATATAAGCTGCCACAATTCCAAGAACTGGCTTCAAAGAAATGGAAACAAATTGACTCTGGAAATGAACATTAACTGTACCTAAAACAACCAAGGTAACACTGGGCAGATCACTGATGACACATTTGAAGATGACTGTCAGAGTTGACTATGCTGTTTCTGCATGTACCCCTCTCCCTCTGTCTAGAAAGGCTCTTACTGATTGTCAGTGAGGAGGCAGGAAATCAGCCTCTGGACAAACACTGACCTTTTCCTGCCCCCGCCGCCCCCTCCATTGTTGGCATCTGAAATAACGCAAACTTCCCTTTCTACCAAAAAAAGAATGAAAAAGAAGGAATAATTTCAGATCTTAAAAACATTAAAAGGAAATAATAAGAGAATACTGCAGCCATGAAATTAAAAGATGCCTGCTCCTTGGAAGAAAATCTATGACAAACCAGACAGTGAATTAAAAAGTGAAGACATTGCTTTGCCAACTAAAGTCTATACAGTCTAATCTATGGTTTTTCCAGTAGTCATGCATGGATGTGAGTGTTGGAATAAAGGAAGCTGAGCACCAAAGAATTGATGCTTTTGAAGTGAGCTGGAGAAGACTCTTGAGAGTCCCTTGGACAGAAAGGTATCAAACCAATCAATCCTAAAGGAAATCAACCCTGAATATTCATTGGAAGGACTGCTGCTTAAGTTGAAACTCCAATACTATGGCCACCCGATGTGAATAACTAACTCACTGGGAAAAATCCCTGATGCTGGGAAAACTTGAGGGCGGGAGGAGAAAGGAGCAATAGAAGGTGAGATGGTGGGAAGGCATCACCAACTCAATGGACGTGAGTTTGAGCAAGCTCTGGGATATGGTGATGGACAGGAAGGCCTGGTGTGCTGCAGTCCATGGGGTCACAAAGAGTTGGACATGACTTAGCAACTGAACAACAACAACAACGTGGTAAATAATTAAAGCAATATGATATTGATGCAATGATAGATAACTGACCAGTAGAACAGAAGAGTCCATCTGCAGAGCCACAGTATGTGGTACCTACTTTATATAACAAATGAAACGCTACAGTGGAAAGGCATTTTTCTGCATAAACCAGCATTGAGTGAATTGGAGATGTATGTGAAAAAATTTTTACCTGGAAATGTGCCCAACACTACATTGGGCTATGTTAAAACTAACAGCATCTGTTCATCAAAATATCTTGAGTGAAAAAATAACCCAGATTAAGAGCAGATATTCGCAATACATGTATTTGACAAAGGACTCCTATCAAACCTACGTAATAAACTCCTACAAAGTAATAAAGAGAAATAATTCATTTAGGAAAAAAAAAAGGCAAAAACTTGAACAGTCACCTCATGAAGGAATGTAGAAAACTGGTCAATAAACATGAAAAAGTTCTCAACTTCATTAGTCTTTAGGAAAAAGCAAATTAAAACCACCATGAGATACCACTGCTCCCGTCTGAATGGCTAAAATTAAAAGGTTAGGAGAATTCCAAGTGTTGATGTGATTGTGGAATAACAGAACTCATATACTTACGTGAGTGAAAATGGATACAACTGTTTTTGCAATATCTCACCAAGCTGAATGCATGTATAGTCTATGGACCAGCAATTCTACTTCTGGGTATGTAACCAAAAATAAAGACATACTAGAACACATGTAACATGTGTGCTTAGTCATGTCCTACTTTGTGACCCCATGGACTGTAGCCCACCAAGCTCCTCTGTCCATGGAACTTTCGAGGTGAGAACACTGGAGGGGACTGCCATTTTCTACTCTAGGGGCTCTTCCTGACCCAGGGAATGTACCTGCGTCTTTTGCATCTCCTGCATTTACACTGAATTCTTTACTACTGTGCTACCTGAGAAGCCAAGAACATTTATAACAACACTATTTAAATGCCTATCTACAGAAGTATGGATAAATAAAGTGTGGTATAGCCACACAAAAGGATGCCACACATAGCAAAGAGAATAAAAACTCTGTGACAATACAGAACAGTACGGAGGAATCCCACAAACAGAATGTTGGCCAAAAGAAGTCACAAAAGGGCACACATTGTCTTTACAATGCTTGATTTTATTTACCTGAAGTACAAAAAGACCAAAAGTCATCTAGGCTGTTAGAAATCAGGACAGTGGTTACCCTGGGGGAGGAGTAGTGATTGAAAGGAAGCCCAAAGGGGTTTTCTGGCATGTTAGAGATTGATGTGTCCTGGGTACATGAATACGCTCAACTTGTGAAGGTGTGTCAAGCTACACACTTATGAGAGATACACTTTCCGTAAGTATATTATATTTTAATAACAAGTTTAAAAATAATCTTTTTCTTCTCTTCTCTTATGTCCTCAACTGGAAGAACTATAACTGCTTTTATTGAATGAACTGTCACTGGATAGATGCAAACAGACAGCAGCATTTTTCTCTCTCTCCTGTTGCTTGGTTTACACCCTCCCTGGATGACATAAATATTGGGTAGTTCCCATGGCTTTTCCAGTCATGCTTAGATAAGGAATAAATAGTCCCTTTGTTTTGGCATTAAAAAAGTCCACTCTTGCCTCATAATCCCATAAGACTTCAGCCTGGTCCAGGATAACCATCGAAACTTCAAACTTTTATCCAATATAAAGTTTCTCCCTTCCTGCAGCAGAGTCCTGACCGGGGCCTGGAAGCCCACAGAGGAGGCAGAACATTCCTGTTTGGCTTCTTCGTGGGTTCCCAGCCCCTCCTTCAGCTCACTCACTGCCGGCTTGCCTAAACCCTTAGAGTTGGGCCAAGGCAGAGGGGATTAGGGGAAATGGCACTGGTCTGTGGGGCCAGAGCAGCTGTGGTGACCTATCCTGGATGCTGGCTCTCATGAAGTGCTTTTGTGGGTTCTCCAGAGAGTGTCCCAGTGAGACCTCAGATGGCAGTCTCGCCAGCGTACACAATGCTTGTCCTCTGGAAGCTGCTGATGAGCTGATTCCTGTGATCAGCCCTGTGATTTCAAACACCCTACACAGACCATCTCTGTTGGGACCCTTTCCCCAACTGGGGAATCTTCTTGAGTATGTCCTGTTTTGAGAAGACTCCATATCAGTTCCTTCTCATGGAACCTACATCTTTCCTTCCAGAAAAACATGAACCTCCGTCCTGCTGTTTGCGGAACTGCAGCTTGCTCCCAACACATTCTCCTCTCTTCTGTCTGCTGATGGCAGTTGTTCACCATTAAATGACCAGAGTAGGTTAAGGCACACATCCTCACATTCACCAAACTGCTCATTTATTTTATTTTTTGGTTGAAATGGGTCTTCATTCCAGTGTGTGGGCTTTCTCTAGTTGCAGCCCGAGGGGCTACTCTAGTTGTGGTGCGTAGGCTTCTTATTGTGGTGGCTTCTCTTGTTGCGGAGCTCGGGCTCTAGGGTGCAGGCTTCAGTATTTGTGGAGCACAGGCTTAGCTGCTCCTCAGCTTGTGGAATCCTCCTGGACCAGGGATTGAACTTATGTTCCTTGCATTTGCAGGCAGATTCCCAACCACTGGATCACCAGGCAAGGTCCCCCCACAAACTTCTGATGTGCTCTTAGAACCCCTCCACTTGGCTTGAGGTGAAGGACAGCAACTCCTTTGTTCCCCAACACCTTTTTTCTCTACCTGGAGGACCAGTGAGAGGGTAATACATAGGACACTGATCATTCTCTCCAAAGAAATCTCCCAGTCTGCTCCTAGGCACATCATCCCTTCTATACCTTGACATGGGTCTCCTCCCAGCATGCCCTGTGTAAGTGGTCCTGCATCTTGCTCTAGGGCAGTGGCGTCATGGTGAGGAATTTGGCACCTATTGGGCTCTCAAAGTGAGACAGCAAAGTCTCATGTAACATCGTCTTGCATAATTAATCTCCTTCCTCTTCTCATCTATCATAGTTCTTCCTCTGTTGGCTCTTGTCAGTTTCAACCTTGTATTCCAGTTATTGATGTGCATATCAAATTCCCCCTTCCTGACTATAGGTTTTTGGAGAATAGGGGTCAAGTCTGACTTGACTTTGTATCTCCCACAAAACCTTGTGCAGTGTTGGTACACAGATGGGGCTTAATACAAATCCAGGGAATGAATGGTAAATAATTAGAGCTGCCCTCTACAGGACTGGTCACTCAGGGCAGGCATCAACCTGACCTTTTGTTAAATATCCTGGTATTTCCTGATTCTGCGCTGTGTGTTCAGTCGTGTTTGACTCTTTGTTAGCCCATGGACCATAGCCCACCAGGCTCCTCTGTCCATGGAGCTCTCCAGGCAAGAATACTGCAGTGGGTTGCCATTTCCTTCTCTAATTTCCTTCTCCTGATTCTGTAGCCAATGTTTAAAACTCAATCATTTGCTATTTACTCAAAAAATATTTTTTGAAAATTCATTATATGCCAGACACTGGGTAAATGATTAGAAAGAAAACAGACATAGCCTCTACCCTTTTGGAGTTTAGAATTGAACTGGTGTGAGTTTGACATTGAGAGATGAGTAATCTTTGGCTAAGTGGATAGGAAGAAGAAGAGCCAATCCCTGCAGGGAAATGACTGCCAAGTACTCTTGACTCAGAAGTGAGAATGTGTGGATGTATCCAGAGAGAGGGGGTAGATGTGCCAAGTTGTAACAGAGCAGCCTGCAGCAGGCACATGGTCCAGGCTAAAAGATCAGTGTTCGTGTGAAGGGTAAAGTGATTCTGAGGAACAGACAGGCTTGAGTGGACAAGAACAAGTGTCCTTGAGGGTGGCTCTGGAATCTGGTTTACTCTGGAAGTCATATTCCTTAAAAATATGATTTACAACCTCCTGTAAATCTTTTGTAAACATACTCATCCCAATGAGTATGAAAATGCAAATAAGCACCGTGGTATCTTTCTGAAGTTTGTGATGGTATCTGTCTCTCAATTGATAAAGAGCCTTGCCAATTTTCTAAGATATTTAAATGTTTTTGCTTCACAATGTCACTGAAAGAGGGGCTTGTAATCTCCTCTCAACTCCCCACCCCTCTCCACTCATGTACATGTTCATATATACTTCCTCCAAGAAACTGACACTATTTGGCTACTCTGAAGTCAGGTGCTTATTTATCTTTCATTAAACTGATTGACAAGGAATTTGAAAAGTGACCTTGGGGAAAGAATATGGGTTGTCCCAACTGAAACTTTAGCAAAACCATGCCAAGTTTGCCTGAGGGAACAAAAGAGTTCTGCAAAACAAGCTGAGTTGGGCACATTTTCTCACCATGAGAATATCATGCACAGTCAACTCAGCAGCAAAACTCAAAGCCACATGAACCAAGTGTGTGGTCGGGAATATTAACAATGCATTTTAATTTGAAGGCACTTCTGCCTGTAGGGCTTTGGGCACTTAAACAGAAAAAATAACTAAAAACAAAAGAAAATCAAGTAAAATGACAGGGCAATGATAATCTCTGGTCTATAAGCAGAGAACTGCCATGACTCCTAATAACATGTGAATTAGCAAGGTTTATGAAGTGTAACAGATAAAAGATATGAAGAATATAGAAGGAAAAAGTATGTATAATGCCATTGTTTATTGGTATAAAATGACTCTAAGATACCCACAGACTGAACCTATATAACTTGCAAACCACAGGGAACTCAAACCTGCCCAAACACTAACACTGAATCTTAGCTCTCAAGGTGTACTCCATCTGTGGCTTGATTGATCTTTTATGTGGCAGGAGAAAGCCTTCCAATATTTTATGATCCTGGCAAGCATCGGTAGTCAGGGTTACTATAGCTGAGGGTCAAGGACAGGGCTAGAATAAACTTCTACAGGGAAGCTGGAAAGGATGCATAGGGAAATAGAAGCAAGAGGCCACTAGTAGCTCAGTGTAAGTGGCTAGGAATGGGGGCATATTATTAGGACAAGAAGTGGAGTTATCCCAAAATACAGTGCAGGATCTAAGTCCAACAGCCAGAAAGAGAATGGATTTTTGGAATTAACAGCAATCACCAGAGGCCAAGGCACAGAGTCCAGTGGAGATATCAAGTCATAAAGGTTGAAAGCCAAAGGAGGCAAGTGAGCACATGAGGGGTAGAGGCCAGGAACAAGGTTGGGTTGCAGTTGTCTTGGGAGACCAAGTGGGGAAGCCAGCAGGGAGGTCTGTGATTGTTCAGAGTGGACAGATAAAAAAACTCTGTGGCAAGGAACATCTCTTTCAGAGGACTGTGACAGAGCTCTTCCAGCTGACTGATGAAAAATCAACACCAGATGGCTCAAAAAGAGAGGCTTCTCTTGGATTTGCTGTTTTTTCTACCTTAGGAGGAAGAAAGTTGAACGATAAAGCAATGTTTCCTCTTTAACAAGGTTTCAAGTCTATTTCATGGAACACATCTGGTAAGATGCTCAGCAACAAAGTACTCCATGGTCACATACATTTGGAAAAATGCCAGATATTATCTTATTTATGTTTTACAATGTACATTAATATATTAAAGGTTCTGAAAAGTCCTGTAGTAAAGAGACTTGTTTAACTTCTGTTATCCTTGTTTAATGCAGTATTTCTCAAAATTGCTTGATTATGGAACCCTTTTCTTACATAACACATCTTAATTTCCCAAGGTACCCTTATTATGAGCAGTGTGCTTTGAGAAATACTTTTCTAGAACTTTTGTTACATTTGTCCTGTGGACTCAATTATAATGACAAAATCCACCTTGATTCAATGCCAAGGAGATCATAGAAAACACTCGCCTTCATAGTACAAATGAATTAACGCCAGGTGTGGACACAATGCTTTCCAGAGAAGGTCTTTTTATTTACTTAAGTATCTATTTCCAAAAAGGACTTGAAATGGTGCGTGTGTTGTGTATTGTCCTCTGAGCCTGGACAGAGATGGCCAGGATAATTATTCAGTCACACTGACTTCTATTTCTGAAGTGTGAATGACATGAACAGTCATGATAAACCAGGCAACAGGTACGAAGTACTCTAAAGGTAACTATGTCATTCTTCAAGTCTGGCCATTAGGGGTTAGGGTAATGAGGCAACATAATGGTGGCTCATATACAAGTAGATAGAATTTCTGCCGGCAAATCCATCAGATTCAGCATCTGAGACAGGAAATCATACTTGTGGTGTTATTGAAAACAACTGGTGAAAAGCTTGATTGTTGTGATGGGGCTAGGTATGAAACAGTCCTTAAAGCCTTTTGCAGATGGAACTGACCTCAACACACAATGTTTAAGTCAATCAAAGGGGTCAGCATGGGATCTTGGCTAGGCTTTGGGTAGGTTGGCATGTATTACATTCTTTCACAACTTTTCAATAATAGCATTTTCTGCTCAAAGCAGATAACTTACACTGATACAGAGGGCCACAGGCCCCTTCCTTCTCCTGCTTCTGCAGAGAGAAGATCTACTTGGTGAACAAAGACCAGGAGCAATATGATATTTTTCCTGACCTACTTCTTCCTCAAGATCAAGGTCATAGCCTTAGTGTGCATGCTAAGTATCTTCAGTCATGTCTGACTCCTTGTGACCCCGTGGACTGTAGCCTGCCAGGCTTCTTGGTCCATGAGATTTCCCAGGGAAGAATACCGGAATGGGTTGCCATTTCCTCCTCCAGGAGATCTTCCCAACCCAGGGATGGAACCCGCATCTCTCGTGTCTCTTACACCGGCAGGTGGGTTCTTTACCACTAGCACTACCTGGGAAACCCAACCTTAGCATGAGTGTGCCTTTTCCAGTGAGGTTCCAGGGTGGGCCTGAGAGCAAGATAGCTAATGACCTTGCTCAAGTCTGACTGAAGATCGAGCTTTCGCATTGTGATAGAACAAGATTTGGTTACTTCCAATTCCCTTTCTGGAGCTTTATAATTCCAATTATATTTAACCAGAAGTGGATTTTTTGTAATGCTACCGCAGGTTGTAAAGGATTTACTCTTTAGTATAGAAATAAAGGTAGAAAGGGATTAAGAGACTTGGAGGAGAGAGAAGTTCTAACTTCTCTAATTGGAGTTTCAGGAGGATAGAATAAAGAGAATGTGGAAGAAGCAATCATTTAGGAGATAATGGTCAAAAGTTTCCAGAACTTAAAATTAAAAAAAAAACACAACTGATTTTCAGATTTGGAAATCCAAAAAGATCCTGCTGCTGCTGCTGCTGCTAAGTCGCTTCAGTCGTATCCGACTCTGTGCGACCCCAGAGACGGCAGCCCACCAGGCTCCCGAGTCCCTGGGATTCTCCAGGCAAGAACACTGGAGTGGGTTGCCATTTCCTTCTCCAATGCATGAAAGTGAAAAGTGAAAGTGAAGTTGCTCAGTCGTGTCCGACTCTTAGCGACCCCATGGACTGCAGCCTACCAGCTTCCTCCGTCCATGGGATTTTCTAGGCAAAAGTACTGGAGTGGGGTGCCATTGCCTTCTCCGCCAAAAAGATCCTAGGCAAAAATTAAAAGAAATTCTCTTATAGATGTAAATCTTAGTGAAACTACAAAGCATCAAAGGCAAGGGAAAGACTTGCAAGACAAGTAGAGAGTCAAGACTTTCTACAAGACATCTCAAATAAGCTAATGGAGTAATTTTTGTACAACAATGAAAACTAGAAGACAATGAACGGTATCTTTAAAGTGCTGAGTGAAAATAATTGTCAACCAACAATGAAATACATGGTGAAATGATCTTTCAAGGGAAGAGGGAAAGAATAACAAATGCATGCTACAAAAAACCAAGATAACAGAATTTACCACCAACAGATTCAGGTAAAAGTAATCCAAAGTGGAAAGTCTCACATGCAGAAAGGAATTACCCAGAAAGATTTCCATAAAAATGTAGGTAAATCTAAACAAATATCGACTGTATAAAACAATAGCATTTATTTTGTCAAGTTAAAAAATACAAGCCAAATACTGGACAATAATAACATATAATTCGAGAAGTCTGATTAGATCTGAAGCACTAGAGTCTTTGTTTTGGGGAACAAATAGAAAGATACTGATCAACATTTAATTTTTTAAAGCATGCATGTTAAAATACCTGGGGTAACTACTAAAAAAATGGACATGGAAAATATAACTTAAAACTAATAGAAGACAAAAGAAAAAACGGTGGTGGGGATAAGCTAGCAAGAGGTTAATCACAGTATAAGAGGCATTTACATTTTTTAAAAAGATATTTCAAATAAAATCCAGATCACTATGAGGAATTCTCTGCCGTCATTTCTTCCAGATTTCCTCTGGTTCCTACTTTCGTCATCCTGCATTCATCAGCAGCATCCCAAAGAGAAGATGACTCAGAGGCAGGACATTAAAAGGACCATGGAACTATGGAAGGTCTAAGGATGGGAGGGTGAGGGAAGGGATGCAAGGAGAAAGTCTATTCTGATGGAAGGGTTGGTCACACGCTATGATCTAAGAAAACACCAGTGTAATCACAGGTTCAAAGACATGGGACAGAGATTTCCTAAGACTGAAATGGCCTGAGAAAGTGTTTCAGTGAAACTGGGATCTGTAGTGGTGAGAAAAATCAAGTTAATGCTGAAAATAGCTACCTGACCCATTGAACAAAATAAACTCTAGCACCAGCACTGCAGGGAGGTGGCATGGATTAAGTAGATTTCCCCTTTATGTTTCCATTTAACTTTTCATTTTTTGCCAAGAAAGAGCCTATTCTATGTATAAAACCTCACTAGGCACAACATCGGAAAAGGCAATGGCACCCTACTCCAGTACTCTTGCCTGGAAAGTCCCATGGACGGAGGAGCCCTGGTAGGTTGCAGTCCATGGGGTCACTAAGAGTCGGATACGACTGAGCAACTTCACTTTCACTTTTCACTTTCATGCATTGGAGAAGAAAATGGCTACCCACTCCAGTATTCTTGCCTGGAGAATCCCAGGACGGGGGAGCCTCGTGGGCTGCCATCTATGGGGTCGCACGGGGTTGGACACGACTGAAGCGACTAAGCAGCAGCAGCAGCAGGCACAACATTCCCATGATCATTTGACATAGCCTCTGCTCTCTTGAGGTGAGAAGATTCACATACATAGAGGAAGATAAGAGAGTGAAGGAAAAGGTATTAATAGAAAAGAAACGAGGTAGTTGGGATGGGCACAAATATTGAGTACAAGTTGCAGGTGGAACTGATCAGCTGCAAGTGTGCAAAACTGATCACTGATGTTGACATTTTTAAAAACTGTGGTCTAGCAAATTTAGAGTCAAAGATTGTAAAGATGCATCAGTTATGCACACACACACACACACACACATTACAGAGATCTCTGTAGGGTAACAGAACTTCTAGCTTCTGCGATAACCATGCAGTGGACATTTGTTATTCTTTTTGGCCTCCTATTGTCTAAACCTCCTTCCTATGTTTGCGAATTTCTCACACTATAAGGCATAGCCCATATGCTCCAAATCACTCTTTGAACCTGTGATTACACCTATGTGTTCTTAGATCATAGCATGTGACCAATCCTTCAGTCAGAAGAGACTTTCTCCCTGGATCCCTTACCTCAGGCTCCCTCCCTTAGACCTTCCTTAGTTCCTTGGTCATTTTAATGCCTGCTCCTTTGCACCAGAATCCTGCCTCCTCCGATGTCCTGCCTCTGAGTCATCTTCTCTTTGGGATACTGCTGATGAATACAGGAAGATGATGAAACCCCATATGCGATACACATTAGGATCGCAAACATTTTTCCCCAGCCTCCATTGTAGTTAGAGCCTTGGTCACTAACTGGGCTCTGCCAAACAGATTATTGAGTTGAAGGCCGGCGATGTGAAGATGTGGTGTCTGTCCAGAATCCATTCAGACAGCAGCAGTGGCCACGGGGCAGTGGGCATGGCCAAGGCAGTGAGAATGGGGTCCAGGGTGGTAACTGAGCAGTGGAGGCTCTGCAGGGAGCAGCGATGACGTGGCGGAGGCTGTCATGCAGTAGGTGCAGCTTTCCAGAGGCAGTGGGAGCAGTGGTTCTGGTGGTCCTAGTGTTGAGTGTCTAGTGATGCTGGCAGCGCCAGCTGTGGCATTGAGTGCCCAGAGGTAGCGGCAGTTTTGCATTGTGATTTGGGCATTATAACCTCCAAACTGGGTTCTCTAACTTTCTGGAAGACACTGCAAGCTATTCAATATCCTTTTCTGCTTAAATTAGCTTAGGTATGTTTCTGTTATTTAATGATCCTGCTTGATGCATAAAGCAAGGTCTGTGTCTTTAAAAAAAGGTGAGTAAAAAATAAAAAAGATGAGTATAATTCCATAAGATACCACTCCTGTGCACCAAGCCAGTAACACCTCGAAGTTAATTTTTTACTTATTCAGTAAATATTAATCGGTCTCTACTTTGTGCCAGACGTTGTGGTAGACACTCTGGATACAGCAGGGACCAACACAGATACTGTCCTTGTCACTGTGGAACTTCAGCTTAGCGGAAAATTCAGATATCACATAAATGATGAAACAGGTAGCGACAGAGTTCTATAAAATTGTAACTCACAGTTATGTGCTATGGGAAGCCTGACAGATCGGGAAGCTTAACCTAGTTTCAGGCCCCAGAAAGAGCAGACAGTGAGACATGAATGATTCGTAGGAGTTAGCAAGGTAAAGGAAAGTAGAATGAGAGAAGGCATTTCAGATCTGGGAACAACGTGCTTCAAGATCCAGAGGTGAGGGACACAGTGGGAATTCTGAGAATCCAAAAGAACTCTTATATAAGTAGAGGAGAGAAAGTGAAGAGGAGGAAAACTGAAAGAAGATGTCGAAGGAATTAGTGAAAGTTTATGAAGGGCTTTGTAAACCATGAGAATTAGATTTCTGAGACCCTCCATTCACTGCATAACTGCCATAATTTGTATTCAGAGGAGTCCAAAGAAAATTTAGAAGACAACTAAGTTTCTAAATATGGGCTCCCCAGGTGGCTCAGTGGTAAAGAATCCTCCTGATAATGCAAGAAGCACAAGAGATGTGGGTTTGATCCCTAGATTGAAAGATCTCCTGGAGAAAGTAATGGCAATCTACTCCAGTAGTCTTGCCTGGGAAATCCCATGGACAGAAGAGACTGGTGGGCTACAGTCCATGGGGTCCCAAAGAGTCAGACACAACTGAACACTCACACATGTTTCTAAATAGATTATTTTGTTTTGTGGGTTGAACTGTGTTCCCCTTCTGCACCATCCTCCCTGACACCTGCCAGATTCTTATATTAACATCCTAACCTCCAGTACATCAGAATGTGACTGTATTTGGAGATAGCACCTTTAAAAAGAATTAGGGTAGAATGAGATCATTTGGGCGGGCCCTAATCCAATATGACTGGAATATTTATTTATAAGGAGAGGGAATTGAAACACAGATAACACACAGACAAGAGAAGGCCACGTGAGGACACAGCAAGAGGGTGGCCGTCTGCCAACAAAGGAGAGAGGCCTCAGTAGGAGCCAACCCTGGTGACACCTTGATCTTAGACTTCTAGCATTCAGAACTGTCAGAAAATAAACTTTTGTTGTCTAGTTCACCCAGTCTGTGGTATTTTCTTAGAGTAGTCCTAACTAAAATTAACACATTTTGCAACCCTAATGGAGGTACTAGTTTTGAAAATCATAGGTTTTGAATTGTAAGATCTGGGATTTTTGAAAGAGAAAAGATGTCCACATGCTCCAAGCCTGGTTTTAAAAATCCAGAGAAAAACTGTGTAAGAATTAGAACATAAATTTAATACCATAAAGGAAGATGCTGGATTTTTAAAGATAATAACTATATCCCTGAGACAAAACAAATGTGTAGGAGGCAGCATTACAAGCCAGAATCAAGATTACTGGGAGGAAAACAACAACCTCAGATAATGCAGATGATGATATTCTAGTGGCAGAAAGCAAAAAGGAGCTAAAGAGCCTCTCGATGAAGGTGAAAGAGGAGAGTGAAAAAGTTGGCTTAACATGTAGAACTCAACATTCAAAAAACTAAGATTGTGACATCTGGTCCTATCACTTCATGGCAAATAGAAGGCGGAAAGGTGGAAGCAGTAATCGATTTTCTCTTTTGGGGCTCCAAAATCACTGCGGATGGTGACTGCCGCCATGAAATTACAAATGCTTGCTTCTTGGAAGGAAAGTTATGACAAGCCCAGACAGCAAATGAAAAAGCAAAGACAACTTTGCCAACAAAAGTCTGCATAGTCAAAGCTATTGTTTTTCCAGTAGTCATGTACGGATGTGAAAGTTGGACCATAAAGAAGGCTGAACACCGAAGAACTGATGCTTTTGAATTGTGGTGCTGGAGAAGACTCTTGAGAGTCTGTTGGATAGCAAGGTGATCAAATCAGTCAATCCTAAGGGAAATCAACCTGAATACACATTGGAAGGACTGATGCTGAAGCTGAAGCTTCAATACTTTGGCCACCTGATGCAAAGAACTGACTCATTGGAAAAGACGTCGATGCTGGGAAAGGTTGAAGGCAGAAGGAAAAGAAGGTGGCAGAGGATGAGATGGTTGGATGGCATCACCAATTCAATGGACATGAACTTGGGAGAAGTCTGGGACATGGTAAGGGACAGGGCAGCTGGTGTGCTGCAGTCCTTGGGGTTGCAAAGAGTCAGACATGACTTGGCAACTGAACAACGATGACAACAGGAGGCAGTATAGATTAAACAGGAGACAGATGTCACAAACTGTCTTAGAGAACAGTTCTTGTGCTCCTATTCTGCTCTGGGCCACTGGAAACCCCAGAGATATTTGAGAGTAGTTCAGTAAACAGGGAAACTAATCTTCACCTCCTAGCATGTTTGAAAAAGTCAGCTAAGCACTAGAGCAGCAGGGGCTGAGTGAAGCAGCTCTGCAGATGGGTCTAAGGGCAGTTTCATAAGCACACAATGTGAAATGTGGATCAGCTCTGTGCTGATGGAAGGGGTGTGGATCTTTCTAAAAGGGGCCAATAGACTCAAAGGACCCTTGGGAGTGGGATAAAGAGTACAAGGACCTGCCAGTTGGAGGCCATGGTAACACAAAGATAATCTTATCAGATGCAGGTGGAAATAAGGACCAAAAAATGCTAGGGAAGAGATGCACCTTACCAGATACCAGCAGAAGGCAAAGGGTGCCTATGGACTAGCTACCTCCCCATATTAGGGCAACCAGACAAATGTAAGGCCTTCCAAACAGGGAGAAAAAAGGGATAAAACAGAAAAGCAACACTGAAGGAAGAAATGGTTTGATTCAAAGTCAAAATTACACATTGAAATATATAAAATAAAGGAGATTTGCACAGATTGCAGAAGACTACAATCACTTATTTTAAGGATGTGACTTAATGGGAATGACTTCAACCCCATTTAGTTCTTTCACAGAGCCAATTAAATGATCAGCAATAGCTCTTTTCCATGCAGGAAGAACATGATATATATTGAGTAGCCATAGAAAGTTTTGAGAAACTGATTTGGTTGGATTAAACTATTACTTGTTACAAATACCTTGTATTTAGAAAGACAAATGTAAAAAATATTGATGCAATAGCCTTGAAAGTTCTCAGTAGCCCTGAATTTATATTTCAAGTTTTTTCGACATGGATGTCTCTTTAAAAAGTATGATTTATGTTCATCTTAAAAAAAAATATATATATATATATGTATGTACGGTTGTGCTGGGTCTTCATTGCTGTACGCATGCTTTCTCTACTTGTGGACAGTGGGGGCTGCTTTCTAGTTACAGTGCGTGGGCTTCTCATTGTGGAGGCTTCTCTTGTCGTGGAGCACAGGCCGTAGGGTGCGTGGGCTTCAGTAGTTTCTCAGTAGTTGCCGCTGACTGGCTCCAGAGCACAGGCTCAGTAGTTGTGGTGCATGGGCCTAGGTGCCCTGTCACATGTGGGATCTTCCCAGACCAAGGACTGAATCAGTATCCCTTGCACCTCAAGGTGGATTCTCAACCACTAGAATACCAGGGGAGTCCCGACATGGATATACGACTGCAAAACAATGTAGGAAGTTTTTCTGTGAGTTTATCTATTATTGATTCCTAGAACACAATATCCTAGAAACACAGAACTACACTGGGGAGTCTGGAAACAAAAATCTCAATGCATTGTAAAAGTCCAGTATGATAACAGCTAAGAACTAAAAGGTAAAGAAGTTGAAACTCCCTTGGCACTTCAGTGGTTAAGATTCCACTACAGGATGGGTGGGTTCCATGCCTGGCAGGGGAACTGATACCCTCCCTGCATGCTGCACTGCATGGCCAAAAAGTAGGAAAATAAAAAAGAGGCGAGGTGGTAATTTAAACATTGTGATGAATTGGTAAGTTTGGACTTGGTCAAATTTTACAAAGCAATTTCAGTTAAGTTGCTGACTTGTAGCAAATACTGGAAGTAAGTTTCTTACTAATAGTTCTTCAGTGATTGCTCAAAAGTCTCTTCTCATTTCAGGATTACAGAATTGGCATGATTTTGTTTAAAATATTATGAACACTTAGGCTCTCCTTTGGAGAAGGCAATGGCAACCCACTCCAGTACTCTTGCCTGGAAAAATCCCAAGGACAAAGGAGCCTGGTAGGCTGCAGTCCATGGGGTCACTAAGAGTTGGACACGACTGAGCGACTTCACTTTCACTTTTCCCTTTCATGCATTGGAGAAGGAAATGGCAACCCACTCCAGTGTTCTTGCCTGGAGAATCCCAGGGACGGGGGAGCCTGGTGGGCTGCCGTCTATGGGGTCACACAGAGTCGGACAAGACTGAAGCAACTTAGGAGCAGCAGCAGCAGCAGGCTCTGTTTTCTTTGGCCACAAAGGCATATCTCAGTCTTTCAAGTGTATTTGTGTCCAGAAAAGGACACTTGTTTCTTGGGAGAGACACAGACCACTATCAGGGTTTTGGGCTCAGATCTCTCTACTGGGTTTACTGGTATAGTCAACACCCTGTACAGCTTTCCATGGTGACTCTGTTTTGGGGGAATTTTGTTGATACTTTGAGTGATTTGGCAAACTAAGGAGACAAAGACCTCACAGATTCCTAATGGTGTGGGTCACTTTCATCCTAGAGGCTTGTGATGGACAGTCCCCAATAATCCCCAATTCTTGATATTCATAAATTTATGTAGACTCTCCTTGCACTGAATAGGGCTGACTTTGTAACTAAGAAACTATTACAGGAATAACAGACTTCTAAGCCTAGGCCATAAAAGACATTGTAACTTCTTTCTTGCTCTCCTGGACCACACGCTCACACTGGGGGAAGTAACTTGTCATGTCTTGGGGCCTCTTATAAAGCTCTGAAAAGGACTCCTACCAACAGTCCTGTGAGTGAGTCATCTGACAGAAGAACTTTTAGCCCCAGTCAAGCCTTCAGATGATTTCAGCTGTGACCTACATTTTGATTCACCCTCAGGAGATTTCTGAAGCCAGAAATACCGTTAAGCCACTTACCAAGGGCCTGACCCACAGAAACTATATAACTGATATATGCTTATTGTAAGCTGCTAAGTTTTGGGGTATTGCACAGTAATAGATAAATAATACAGTGCTTTTAGTATCTTATCTTTTACCTTTAGTAAAAGTCTGAGACCTACACGAGCTTGTGTTTGTGGTACTTTGGGGCAGCTGAGGAATTACAATCATTTACAGTGTGGGTTTAAGTGGGCTTATGAGAGAATGACAAAAGCAGTAATGGAGAATGTCAGAAGTAGTCAACAGTGGAAAGAGGGCCGTAGAGCACATTGGCAGGGAGACATGAACATCTTCGAAAAATTCAGGTTCAGGAGAACTTCCCCTATTATATAGAATGGAGACTTTCACATCTTATTTGGATTTTTAAGAGTATTGAAATTATTCTTTTCATGAAAGAGAGCAGTTATCTTTGGTATATAAGGTTAACTCCAAAACTTAGTAGCTTAAAGCAAAAACAATTTATTATGCCTCAAAAGTCTGTGATTGACTAGAATCTTCTACTGTTTTTGCCTGGGCTCACTCATGCAACTGTGGTCATCTGACAATTCAGCTGGGGTGAATTGGTCTAACATGGCCTCATGCACATGCCTAGGGCCTCATCTAGGATGGTTGGAATAACTAGGATTTCTGGGACTGTATCTTCATATGTTTTTACATCTTGGATTTCTTTTTTAAAAAAAAGTAATTTATTTTTATTCAAAGGATAATTGCTTTACAATATTGTGTTGGCTTCTGCCATACATCAACATGACTCAGCCATAGATACCTTCCTCCCACTTCACATCACAGCATGCCTGTCTAGGGTTCCAAGAGAATAAGCCTGGAAATCTCAATATATGGCTTCTGTTGCATCCCATTGGTCAATGCCAGCCAGAAGTCAGGCTCAAATAGCAAGGATGGGAGACAGACTCCATTTCCTGATGAGAAGATTGGCAAAGAATTTGTGGTTCAATTTAAACCCACTCCAGTGATGATGATCACTTCTTAAAAATTCAAGCACAACAGAGGAGTAAAAGAAAGCCTGAAAAATTTCACCATCCATAAATAAATAATGTTAACATTTGATGAACACCATTAGGAGTGTGTCTATATGTAAGATAATGAACAGATGGAATGATGGACAGATGAACAGTGGATAGCCAGAAAGTAATAACCCCTAAGAGGTGAGAATCACTTATTTTTATACCTACACATTAACTTTAAACAAGATAGATTCACTACTTGTTAAGAAAGATGAGGAAATAAGCTTTCTTATAATTCTTCCCATCTCTCTTTCTTCACTTATAGAGTTATTCTGATTTGGTCAGTCTATATATTTACTCGAGAGTCCCTTGGACTGCAAGGAGATCCAACCAGTCTATTCTAAAGGAAATCAGTCCTGGGTGTTCATTAGAAGGACTGATGCTGAAGCTGAAACTCCAATACTTTGGCCACCTCATGGGAAGAGTTGACTCATTGGAAAAGACTCTGATGCTGGGAGGGATTGGGGGCAGGAGAAGAAGGGGATGACAGAGGATGAGATGGCTGGATGGCATCACCGACTCGATGGACATGAGTTTAGGTAAACTCTGGGAGTTGGTGATAGACAGGGAGGCCTGGTGTGCTGTGATTCATGGGGTCGCAAAGAGTCGGACACGACTGAGCGACTGAACTGAACTGAACTGACTGATCATTATGATCCCAATTATTCTTATGTTGGATCTTCTTTATCTTTCACATCTATCATCTTGTTACCTTAATCTCTTTGCCTTTTTCTTCTGCATTTATGTTAACTGAAGCTTTTTACTATTACGTTGATTTTCTTTTTACTGTTTCTATTTAGAGTCTGAAATGGTTACTTTGGTTTCCTAATCTTGTTCACATAGGTTTGCATCTCATTTATTTTTCCTTATTTGTGTGTTATGTTGCCAATGAGCTCTTCCTTTATTGAATTGAGAACTTTATTTAATACTTTTCTGGCATAAAGCACTCATAAGACATATACTTATGTTGTTTATATTATTTTTTAATGAATGCTACATTATTTTTTCTTTTTCTTGATGTATCTTTTTCTTCTTAATTTAATCTTTTTTTTTTTTTTTGGTAACATTACGTGTTTACATATTTACCACACCCTTCCTTTCTATTTGTTCTGTGTCACCTTTTCCGTCTTCTCTGATGTCCCTTTGCTTTCATTTCTCTGAGCCGTAGTTTAAGAATGAGGTGTTGCTCTCTATCCTGTTTGCTAGGGCCAAAGGACTGAGGAGAACAGGAGTACTAGATTTTAGTGAAGACTAAAGCCTCTCTGTGGTATCTCAGCATTCCTTTTCTTCGGGAATGCCATTAATTATCCTGTAGTAGGGCCCCTCTTTTCTCTGCCAGAGATGCATCTATTTTTGGTGCCCTTTGGCTCAATTCCTCAAAGTTAGCATAGTCTCTGAAAGATAAAATCCTGATGGACTTGCCCAACCTATTAAGGACCCAATGTAATATTAAGATAGCGAAAGGAGAATAATATAAACCTCTATTTTGGAAGGATAATATGAAATAAAAAATAAAATGTCCCTCTTTAAGAATAAAATGTCTTAACTAAAGGAAAGCTCTGTAGCAAATCACATGAAAAATATTTGTAAAGGCACTATAATAAAATACCTTTGCTGCACTGATAAGAAAGCTCAAGAATATAGACTATTTAATATCCAAGTTGCTAAACAACTCAAATGCTGACTAGTCAGATCAAGGTAAAACTCTAAAGTAAGATTAAAATTGACTGTGCTTTTACTTTCATCACAAGTAAAAAAGACTCTCCATTGATTTTCTTGATATTCAATATAAAGTGATAAGGGCTTTTGTTGACAAGTTATTTTTCCATTGATCTTCTCATTACTCAAATGACATGTAATCCTTTAGTCTCAATGTTTGAGTAGACTTCAATATTTTGAAATGTTTTAATAATTGCATGAAATCATAAAATATGGCTGGTGAAAAGGTAATGATGGTTCACAATATATATACATAATTACTAATTTCAGACATAAATAAACTTGTAATGAATTCACCATACTTTGCTCTGCTTACTCTTTTTTCTGTAGTTCTCTGAGTCTTTTTGTTTTCAAACTCTATAATAATCATAGAGCATCTCCTTGTGTTGAGACATAATTCTCTGTTATAATTCTCACCTCAGCTGATTTTCTTGGATAGTGGTTTACAACAAGTTTGTGAAAAGTGTTTTGACAATTTCTTAACCTAACCCCAAAGTTAGGCCTAGATGGATCAAAATAGATGTAATGTTTGAAGAGAGAGAGAATGTCACATAAAAGATAACTTTGATTCTTCTACAATTAACTGATGCTGTGTGTTGTGTTAAATACACACTATCCTACCACAGGTTAAACTCTAGGCTGAAACTAAACTGATCTCTTGTGCTGCAAAATGAGTCAGAATCTATTATTTGAGAAAAAAGAAATACATAGCTGATATCCGTCATGGAATAATTTTGTGTCAACAAATAAACTCACCTGTACGTGAGATAATTGAGTCATGTAAAATTTGTTCTCTCATAAAATATATGCGTATTCTCATAGAAATGGATTTTTAATCAAATTAAATTGTGTCTGAACAAGTACAGTCGGTGTGTGAATTCCCCACCTCATCCTTTTTCTGTGAAGTGAAGACAGTGACGGCTTGGTGTCAGTTACCCGGGGTTTGTGTTCCTGCTAGGAAGTTATGAGTAGTATTATATCTTGGACAAACTACTAACCTCTTTTAAGTGTTAGTGTTCTCTATTTTAAGATGGGATGTAGTGTGAAATAAAAAGGGAATATGTATAATTAAAATGCCTGAAACAATTTGTAATGGTGATTACTAATATACTAAGTGTTTTTAATTTCTAACACATTTTGAAGATCCAGGTAATGATTAGAATTTGACTAGACTCGGAGGGCTTCCCTGGGGGTTCAGTTGGTAAAGACTCTGCCTGCAATGCAGGAGACCCAGGTTTAACCCCTGAGTCAGGAAGATCTCCTGGAGGAGGAAATAGCAACCCACTCCAATATTCTTGCCTGGAGAACTCCATGGATAGAGGAGCCTGGGGGGGTGCAGTACATGGGGTCACAAAGACTCAGAAATGACTAACACTTTCACTTTCATCCTAATGGATGTGGGGTGTATCTCTATCTCATTATAGACTACACATATAAAAATATAAGTATATACACACACACATATATAAATATATACACATATAAATAGTCTACACATACAAATAAGTCACGGACTCTGCCTCAGTGAGTATACTATCTGAGAGGTAAGGAAAGGAATCCCCTGGAGGTCCAGTGGTTAGGACTCTGCACTTCCACTGCAGGTGGTCAGATATGATCCCTGATTGGGGAACTAAGATCTTGCAAGGCACATGGTGCAGCCAAAACAAAACAAAAAAGTGAAAAAAAAAAAAAAGAAAAGAAAAGGCAAGGGAACAGTGATGACTAACAGGCAAGAGAGCATGTGACTCTCAATTAAAAATATATCAAACTTGTCTACCTGAATCAGCGGCCTCTACCTTTGACTAAAAATTCTGCCTAAAGTAATAAGGATTCTCTTTTCTATGAATGATTCACATAATGATAAAAGATTGCTAGAGATGACAGAATAGTAATACAGAAAGGTGAGCACAAAGAACAAATATGGATGGCCTTGTGTGTGGTAGAAAATGCCTAAGTTTTGACATCAACTGAATGAATCTCGACTTCACTCTTTACAGAATACATTTGTGAGAGTTGGGGCAAATGGAATTCTCTTTAGAATGCAGCTTTCTAAAATAAAAACCACTCAAGTTTTATTAATGCTTATTATGTGCCAAGAACAGTGATGAGAATTTTCCATACATTAAAAAAAAAAAAGAACAGCTGCTCTATTTGGAAAGTACTATGATTTTCTTTATAACTGAGAAAACTGAGGTGCAGGAAGGTTAAGTAACTTGTCTAAGATCACACAGCCAGTAAATACTTTCACTGTTATTTTCATGGAAACGGCATGACTCTGGAATCTGTGCTCCTAATCCAAATAATAAAAACTTAAACATTTCTTTCCCTCTAAATTTCTTTTTTCTAAATAAAGTTAAAATGCAATTGACTCAAGGATTTTAATAGCAAAACTATTTGGAGAATTTTATTGACTAAATTTGGGTCAACAACCATTCGGTCTAAACAGTAGAATATTCAAATAGAGCTCCTTCTCCAGACTTTTGTCCTCTTTAAACTTGAAACCACATTGTCAGGTTGGGATCTCAGCATAGGAAACTTTGCCCTCAGGTACTTTAAACAATGATATGTTGTAGTTATGCTCATCTGTATTCTCCTAGGCACTAAATTAGTCCCATAGGAAAAACTTACTTTCTTTTTAAGGTTATTGAATTACTCACTAGCTCCATGGCACAAAAAAGGCCTGATACCCAGGTGACTTTCCAGTCATTTATTATTATTTTGCTCACCATTAATAAAATGTTTCCTCATAGACAGTATTTCAATAATCTTCAGAAAAGTCTCATTGATGTGGTAATGTTAACATTGTCCTTATTTTCAAATGAGGAAACTGAGGACCATGGGAGGTGTGTTACAGAGATGATTAGAAACAGTCCCTCCCCAAGGAAATTTACATTTCATGAAAATACCTGTATTGTCACTAGACTTTGAGTCAAGCTCTCTGCTTGCTCCTGCCATGACCCCTCACCAGTGATGGTCGTATTCAGTGATAATGGAAGTACAGTTACATCTGTGACACCTTATTTGATAGCTTTTCCTTAAATGGGCAGGGAGTGTGTGCTGGTGGTATTTAGTCACTAAGTTGTGTCTGACTCTCTGTGACGACTCTCTGTGACCCCATGGACTGGGTACCCTGCCAGGCTCCTCTCTCTGTCCATGGATTTTCCAGGCAAAAATACTGGAGTGGGTTGCCATTTCCTTCTCCAGGGGATCTTCCTGACCCAGGGATTGAATCTGAAGGGAATGGGTTAAGTGATGCAGACTCCCACATGTGTCTACAACCAAAACAACAACAAAAAGAACATTTAGATGAGAAAGTAGGGAAAGTGAGTTAAGAAATTAATGAGGAAAAATAATTCAAACTATTCAACTCCCTGTAGGCCAAGTAGAAAAGGCAGTGGGTCAAACTATTTTCATCTTCAATTGGTTGTTCAGGACTTTTTATAGACAGCTAAAGTCTCATGAAAACATAAAATGAGTTTATTACACTTTTTTCAGTCTATCAGACTTCCTTCAGGCTCTAGGCACATGCTAATGATTGGGATAAAACCGAGTTTGAATGGAGTTCCTGCTAAACAAATGAATGGTGGAGACTGGAAAGTTACATGAAAGACAGCCAACTCTTCCGCAAAACCACACCACAATACACAAAGCCACAATGGTAACAATTGCATGCATCTGGGAAGAAGGTATAAACTAGCATGTTATGAGGAAATCAAGGGGGCTGGAGAAAGGGAGGAGGGTCACAGATGAAAAGAACTCAAAGGATGGAAGCAGAACCCTAAAAGAAACCAAAGAAAAAATAAAAGCAAATTCTAAACAGCTCCCCTTACAAATGACTTTCATATGCATGGTAAGACGTGAACTGAAAGAAAACAAATACCAAGAGATATAATAGACACATTATGTAACAAGGATTACTAAGGAGAGGCTAAAACCAGAAACAGATTTGGAATAATTTGGAGATGGAAAGTTTATATAAGAGAGAGACACAACAGGCTAGGGGGAATTATGCCAGCATGGGTCAAGGAGGATATTGTGTCTGAAGGGAGAAAGAATGTCACATAATAAATAAGTTGGCAGTGGGACAAAATATATTTGGATGGAAATAAAAGATAAAAGGAATATAGAACTAATCATAGGAAATTACGATAGACCATCTGGGTCAGATAAAAAAAGGCAGCTCAGAATGTTTATGCAGATAAGGATGCCCAAGAAAAACAGGGTATGGTCTGGGATGGCTGATCTGGGATTGTAATACGACAGAGCGATGTGCTGGTTACATTCCTGAAGAAGACCATGGATTTGATTACAGCCCAGTTTTTGCATATTATTTGGAAGCCAAAAACCTATAAAACAGTGAATAGACAAGGATCCAGAATGATTTGGGACAGCCTATCACTCAACAGTTATCTATCCCTTCATTTGTAATGTTTTGTAGTGTCCGTGAAGACTTAATGACCTTACCTTTCTTGTCACCCCACCACTCTGGAGATCTACTATAATGACACTGTCTTTATGAACACCTTTCTTTGGGAAAGCATCCTTTGCTTTGGGAAAGCAATGCCAAAGACTGCTCAAACTACCACACAATTGCACTCATCTCACATGCTAATAAAGGAATGCTCAAAATTCTCCAAGTTAGGCTTCAGCAATACGTGAACCATGAACTTCCAGATGTTCAAGCTGGTTTTAGAAAAGGCAGAGGAACCAGAGATCAAATTGTCAACATCCGCTGGATCATGGAAAAAGCAAGAGAGTTCCAGAAAAACATCTATTTCTGCTTTATTGACTATGCCAAAGCCTTTGACTGTGTGGATCACAATAAACTGTGGAAAATCCTGAAAGAGATGGGAATACCAGACCACCTGACCTGCCTCTTGAGAAACCTGTATGCATGTCAGGAAGCAACAGTTAGAACGGGACATGGAACAACAGACTGGTTCCAAATAGGAAAAGGAGTACATCAAGGCTGTATACTGTCACCCTGTTTATTTAACTTGTATGCAGAGTACATCATGAGAAACACTGGGCTGGAAGAAGCACAAGCTGGAATCCAGATTGCTGGGAGAAATATCAATAACCTCAGATATGCAGATGACACCACCCTTATGGGAGAAAGTGAAGAGGAACTAAAAAGCCTCTTGATGAAAGTGAAAGAGGAGAGTGAAAAAGTTGGTTTAAAGCTCAACGTTCAGAAAATGAAGATCATGGCATCTGGTCCCATCACTTCATGGGAAATAGATAGGGAAACAGTGGAAACAGTGTCAGACTTTGTTTTTTTGGGCTCCAAAATCACTGCAGATGGTGATTGCAGCCATGAAATTAAAAGACGCTTACTCCTTGGAAGGAAAGTTATGTCCAACCTAGATAGCATATTGAAAAGCAGAGACATTACTTTGCCAACAAAGGTCCGTCTAGTCAAGGCTATGGTTTTTCCTGTGGTCATGTATGGATGTGAGAGTTGGACTGTGAAGAAGGCTGAGTGCTGAAGAATTGATGCTTTTGAACTGTGGTGTTGGAGAAGACTCTTGAGAGTCCCTTGGACTGCAAGGAGATCCAACCAGTCCATTCTACAGGAGATCAGTCCTGGGTATTCTTTGGAAGGACTGATGCTGAGGCTGAAACTCCAATACTTTGGCCACCTCATGGGAAGAGTTGACTCATTGGAAGAGTTGACTCATTGCTGGGAGGGATTAGGGGGCAGGAGGAGAGGGGACGACAGAGGATGAGATGGCTGGATGGCATCCCCAACTCGATGCACATTCAGTTCAGTTCAGTCGCTCAGTCATGTCTGACTCTTTGCGACCCCATGAATCGCAGCATGCCAGGCCTCCCTGTCCATCAACAACTCCCGGAGTTCACTCAGACTCACATCCATTGAGTCAGTGATGTCATCCAGCCATCTCATCCTCTGTTGTCCCCTTCTCGTCCTGCCCCCAATCCCTCCCAGCATCAGAGTCTTTTCCAATGAGTCAACTCTTCACATGAGGTGGCCAAAGTACTGGAGTTTCAGCTTCAGCATCATTCCCTCCAAAGAAATCCCAGGGCTGATCTCCTTCAGAATGGACTGGTTGGATCTCCTTGCAGTCCAAGGGACTTTCAAGAGTCTTCTCCAACACCACACTTCAAAAGCATCAGTTCTTCAGTGCTCAGCCTTCTTCACAGTCCAACTCTCACATCCATACATGACCACAGGAAAAACCATAACCTTGACTAGACGGACCTTTGTTGGCAAATTAATGTCTCTGCTTTTCAATATGCTATCTAGGTTGGACATAACTTTCCTTCCAAGGAGTAAGCATCTTTTAATTTCATGGTTGCAGTCACCATCAGCAGTAATTTTGGAGCCCAAAAAAGTAAAGTCTGACATTGTTTCCACTGTTTCCCCATCTATTTCCCATGAAGTGATGGGACCAGATGCCATGATCTTCGTTTTCTGAATGTTGAGCTTTAAGCCAACTTTTTCACTCTCCACTTTCACTTTCATCAAGAGGCTTTTTAGTTCACATAAATTTGGGTAAACTCCAGGAGTTGGTGATGGACAGGGAGGCCTGGAAAGCCGCAATTCATGGGGTCCCAAAGAGTCAGACAGGGTTGAGCGACTGAACTGAACTGAACTTATGAATACCCTGCCAAGATCAGTCTCCTCTCATACTTCCTGCTGTGGCTACACTTGTCCCAAGCCATTCAGGTCCAGTTCCTAAATTCATGCAGCTGAGTACCCTCATAAAAATGTAACTAGCCTATCCAAGTAGACTCTGACCATTTGTTCAGTCAGAGGGCTTTGGCCTGGGCATTGTAAACAGGCATCCCTGGAGAATAGAAACACAAAAAAGAGCCAACAGCTGGAATTCCGGCCCACTCACCCTCGAACCCTCTAACTGAAGTAACAACAGCATCCAGGAAATTGCGTTGCTTTGTGTGCTGTGATGATCCTGTTGACTTCCTGATGATATGGCCAAAATTCTAAGGACTTTAACAGCAAGGCTGAGAGAGATATTTCACTTCATTCTGGGCTCCAAAGCCTATTCTCTGACAGCACATATTATGCTGTGTTATAGGTGAATATGGCTGCTTCCCACAATGTACTTGAAATTCCTGAGGTCAGAGACTGAATCTCTCATGTTCTACTTGCAGAGATTAGCATTCTGTCTAGTAATTCTGAGTGCTCACTTATCATGTAAAATGAATGAAATGATAAGGAGTGACTCAAAGGAATTAATCTGTAAGTAAAAGGTTTTAGGCAGTTGTACTGGCCGTAAGGAGGTAATTTGCCAAAGCACTGGCTGGGTAGATAAGGATAAGAAAGGATGATACCTACCTGGTGTCTTTAAGTTTGTTCCTCAATCTGGAATTCTCTGCTCACATGAAGACCAGCCTTGGACATCCCTTTCTGATCTAAGAATTAAAAGTTCAATTTATAAAGACTGGAAAGCTCAGTGATCCCAACATAGATGCTTCTTATGTATTTTTCTCATCACTTACATACAAATGTCAACTTACTTATAAATCTACTCCTTTGGGTCCCTAGCAATACCTAATCATCTTGCCTAGAACTCTATAGAAAATTCACATCTTGTAGAAAGTTAGTGTATATTTACAATATCTCAGCTTTGTTAACAACATGTTGTAGCCTAGTAGCTCCCAAAAGTTTCATCAGGAGCACCAGAGGAATGTAAAAAATAGAAAAGGGACTTCCCTGATGGTCCAGTGGTTAAGACTCCTCTCTCCCACTGCAGGGGGTCTGGGTTTGATCCCTGGTAATGGCACTAGATCCCACATGCTGCCAACCTTAGAGTCTACATGCTGCAACTAATACCTGGCACAGTCAAATCAATCAATATTTTTTTAAAAAAGGAAAAAAAAAAAAAAAAAACCAACCCCAAAATCCCCAGATTCCTGGTTCCAGGCCTGGCCTCAAACTCCCTGTAATGAGGTTATAAAAGAATCTGCATTTTCATTCCCCAAATGTTTATAAAACATAACTTGATTTGGGAATTACATCTTTGACCAAATGCATTTATTAAACAAATAAAAAGTCAATTAGTTGGTTTAAAAATATCCCCGGTTATTAATAAGTTCTATACCATTTTTAGAGACACCAAAAAAAATCACTGATGATAGGTAGAGTTTTAGTTTAGAGCAAGATACAATAACCTCTGTTCACTGAAACCTTCACCCTTGAAGGAGTAGTGAGACTAATTAGTAGCTATAGTTCTTTTAAATGATAATTTTGTCTCTTATGTGGGCAATTACCGAATGAAATTCATTAATATTTAGCTATATCTTCATTCATCCTGAATAATGATAATGACCTATTAGCTCATTTTTCAGTAGCGCCTATGGGTAGGGAGGATGTGTATAGGACAGTACATGGAACAAATTACACTCAATAGTAACTGTCAATTTTTTATGCTGTCTGCTTACAGGATCTCTGAATGTGACTAGGCTGTGAATATGCAAAGAGAGAAATGGAGGAAACAGAGGCACTGCATCAAGTTTCAGGGATGTTCAGAAAGGAGAAGATTATGGCCAACTTTGGAGTAGTTCTGACTGAGACCAATTGCCTGCCACTGAGAAACCTTCATTGTATTTTATGAGTAAATAGCTGTGGTACAGAAAGGGAGGGGGCATTAAAAAAAAGGATTTAAAAATCTACAACTTTAAGGAGCTTTCTGTTTCTTCAGAAGGATAGTTATTAGCCATAATTTAAGGTAAAATGCAGTTGCTGGTATAGTAGAGGTTGGGATTGACATATACACACTTCATACTATGTATAAAACATAACTAATGAGAACCTACTGGAGTACAGGGAACTCCACTTTGGTGGAGTGGTGAACTAGGTGAGAAGGAAATACAAAAAAGAGGGGATATATGTATACACATAGCTGATTCACTTTGTTGTACAGTAGAGATTAACACAACATTTTAAAGTAACTATACTTCAACTAAATTTAAAAAATCCAACCAACCAACCAAAAAAAGACAAAACAGCAGCAACAACAAAAAGCAAAAGTATCCCCAAAAGATGAAATTAGCTTAAAACCATACAAAAAAGAATAATGACATAGGCTTGATCCAGCAGATATTAAAACATGTTATGAAATTATAGCAATTCACTATCTGTGATGCAGGTGCAAAAGTCAGACAGATAGAACAGAAAGAGAAAGCCCAGAAAAAGACTCTATCTGATATAATCATTTAACAGTGAAGGAGAGAAAGTAAATCAGTGGTGAAGGGACAGTGTACTCAACAAATAGTTTATAAAACATTACAAAGAAAATTTGGATCAAAAGAAATTAGATCCTTCTCTCATATCACCACTAAAATAAAGTTATTACAAATGTTATAAGACTATGGTGAGATGGATATGGTTTTATACAGCTCTTAGGGCAATAAACTAGACCAGTGTTTTTTGGAAAGCGTTTTGTAAATGAATTAAAGTTATTAAAATGTTCATAACATTCTGAATCAGTAATTTCACTTCTAAAAGTGTAAGTGAAAGTGTTGGTCGCTCAGATCATGTTCAACTCTTTGTGACCCCATGGACTGTAGCCTGCCAGGTTCCTCTGTCCATGGGATTCTCCAGGCAAGAATACTGGAGTGAGTTGCCATTTCCTCTCAAAGAGATCTTCCAAACCAATGGATTGAACCTAAGTCTCCTGCATTTCAGGCAGATTCTTTACTATTTGAGCTACAAGGGATAATGACACATTTACTTTTAGATACACATAGACACATACACATAGATATATATATACACACACACATGTTTTTTCTCTATACACTCATGTTTAAGAATACAATTTTTTGTAAAATGTTTATTACAGTTTTATTTTTTAAAATAATGGAACTGGAAAAATAGTAGTTAATTGGAAGATTATTAAGTAAATTATATCACAAATTATGTTACTTTTTTTTAACTTGACCTAATCGACATTTTTTGATAGAGCACTTTACCAAAGAACATCAGAGTAAACATTTCCAAACATGCCACATCCATCAAAATAAATCATACATTGAGCTGTAAAATGAGTCAATAAATTTTAAAAGATTCAAATATGTAGTATATTCTCTGACAACAGTAGAACTAACATAGAAATTAACAAGAGAGAGCTATCTGGGAAATCCCCAAATATTTGCACATTAAACAATGCACTTCTACTAAATAAGTATGTTGAAGAACGAATCACCAAAGAACTTCAATTGAATGAAAATGAGACCATCAAAATATCAAGATTTGTAAGATTTAGCCCAAACTGAACTTAGATAACAAATTATGTCACTTTAATGTAATGGAATAGAATGCATTTGTTAAAATATATTTGTTGGAAGTTTTTATTTTTATTTTTTGGTAGTTTCTTCATCTTTCATATGTTAGAGCAAAAAGTAGGGAGCTATTCATTTCAACTATGTTAATACACAGAAAAAGGATTGGAAATGTATATTTCCAAAATATATATTCCAAAATGTTACTTTTGTTATTTTAGGATAATCATAGTATGGATAGGTTCCTCCCTTTTAGTGTATTTCCTTTCCGAGTTTTCCACAATTGGTGCATTTTAGAGTAGATTCTTGACATGCACAGAAGACATATCCTAAAACAATAGCTAACCTTTAAAATGCAAAGAACTTCTCTTTCTTAGACTTCTTTAGTTTCTCTTTATTGCTATCATTAGCACTATCAGTTAGCTTTCTTCTCTCAAAGAATGTTTCTGTTGTGTCCCCAGAGTTACTATATACTTGATAATGAGAAGAGAACACAAAAGCTACATTGAGCTCTGGATTCTGGGTGGTCTGCTAGCAGTAATAGCAGTAAGAAGTAAACTCTCCTCTATGTTTTCTAAAAATCCCATTCTAAGACACCCAATTAATAAAAGTAATAAAAATAATAGTGTTCTTTGATATGGACAACTGATATTCTCTGATTCTCATAAAAAGAGTGAATAAATGCATCTTTAGAAAGAGTTGCTATTTTTCTTGATCAAAGTTAAGGTCATGTTGGCCAAGCAAGCCCTCCAAATAAATTGCAGACCCTAAGCACCTCTGAGAGTAAAATTTGGGATTTTGCTAGGCTTACTCACTAAGCCATTTTGGTCTCACACCATCTTCAAATCACTCATGCTTAAAATTCACATCAGAGCAAAATGACCAACTACCAGGTCACAGAACCCGGGTATTTTTCTTAAATGAACAAACCCAAGAACAATGAAGTATCAAATGCCAAGACTATGTTATATGTTAAAAATGGAGAGTGAGGGCAAGCTGTAGAAACAAAGAAAGAGATTGATTTGATATGGAATGGAGAAAGTGCGATTTTCATTAAGTATTCACAGGTGCCAAAGGCCATTGTCTTTATTTCTCTATGAAAGTAACTGTATCCTCAGTGTCCCTCACCTTGTGCCCTACAAATTCCTTCATCTGATGATAAAACTTTCAATATTATCAACTCAAGGTGTATATTTTCTATTGTTATGTTAAAAATCACCACGAAGTTAGCAGCTTAAATCACCACACCTTTATTATCTCACAGTGTATGTGGGTCAGAGGTCTGGACATGGCTTAGCTGAGTCCTTAGCAGGCTATAGTCCAGGTTAGTCACAGCTTGGTTCTCATCTGGAGACTCAATTGGTGATGCATCTCCTTAGGTTGGTGGCAGAATTAATTTTCTTGCAGTTGTAAGGCTGAGAATTTAAGTTGTAAATCATGACTTTAACTCTTTGTTCTTATTCAGACAATAAATTTAGTCTAGAGCTTTAATAATGGAAGTTCTGGAGGATAAAGAATTACTAAGAGGACAAAAACATGAGTCAATATATAAACATATCATCTCAATTTATAGTGGTTGACAATGACTTACTGAAGTTACTAATTCTGTAGGTGTTAAAGAGATGGGTATGATTTCAATACCTTATTTTCTCTGCTTACTTTAACTTATTTTTCTTCATAGGACTTATTACTGCTTGATAAACTTGTATTATTTCTTTATTGTTTCTCTCTCCTAGTAAGGTGTAATATATTACAGGCTCCATCCTCCAGTGTCTATAATAATGCCTGCTGTGTAAGTTCTCAATAAATGGATATTTAATAAATGAATAGATGTGCAATGAAAGATAAAATATATTCAAAGGGCAAAAAATATTATAAATAAAGACAGATAAAACCACAGGAAGACTGTTTTACTAAGAACTGAAATCAGTGTAATTTCTCTCTGTGTTAAACAAAGCGTGAACCATGTATACTTCCTAGCTCCTATGTTAGACAGTACTAGGATCAAGAGAATAACTTGGCTACCTGTTCTGGAAAGTACTTGCTTCTGCAGTATAAAACTGTGAACTAACTAACGTTATTACTTTAAGGCCCTCCTCTCATTGTGGATTGGAATTTAAAGCTTTTATATTAAAAAACCTGCCCAATCCCAACTAGCTTCCTATCTTAAAAGACTTTTTAAAATCACCTCATCCAGCTCTGAAAGCTTATAATGCTCTTCTATAACTTCCCCTCTGACATGTTACCAGGACTCTAGCAAGTGTTCACTCTTCGCAGAGTAAGTCTAATAAACTTAGTTTTGCTTCATCAAAGTTGTCCACTGATGGTCTTTTTCAAGAGGTAGCATGCGACTCTTGAATTAGTAACTTTCGAGAGGTAGCAAGTGAGGAGGAAGCAGAATGTAACTGGAGCACACCTCAGGGTGGGAGGTAGTGTCTGGTTCTAGTGGTAAGAAGCAGATAACTGGAAAAAATTTGTTGGGGTCTGTATTAATAAAAGTCAAGAAAACAGAAACCTCTGTAGCTATTTCAAATAGAAGAAATTTAACATGGGGAATTGGTTACATGGGTAATGGATTGGTAGAGGAAGACAGAGAGAAAATGCAAAGGGAACGGCTAGTAACGTACAGTTTAAGTAAATACATGAAGCAACTATGATCACTATGGCTCGTGACAAAAAGATGACGATGATGTTACCAGAACCCAGATGTGTAGAGTAGTAGGGCTCTGTGGCTATGCTGGAACCACAGAGAAGAGGCTTCCTGGCCGATGTTGCTACTATGGAGAATGGAGGATTGCCTGAGGGATACAGCCACTTCCAGAGAAGGTTTTAGAAGCAGAGGAGGAGGGAAAATAACTTTTCCATTTTCTTGCTTTCTATATCCGGTCAGTGATGCCTACTAGAAGAAAAATAACAAGAAGCCAGCTGTCAAAGAATCCTGGGAAAAGTAGTATGCAGACCCTCAGGTTCAGAATTATAGAGCTGAATAGAGAAAAACAGATGTGGGCTGAAAGATGACAGGTGAACTAGGCACAGGACCAAACAGAAATGTAGATAAGGAACGTGGATTTTTAGAGAGGTTATAAGGATCTGTAATAAGTGTAATTATATGAACAAAGTATTGGGAAATAAGTAGGCTAGCTTTCTTAGTTCTACATGAAACTACTCCACCCGATTCCACTCAACCCACCAAGCTGTGAGCTTTCCTTTTTCTCTACACACCTGTATTGGAGAGAAGGTAGCTTTCTCCTCGGAGAAGGCAATGGCACCCCACTCCAGTACTCTTGCCTGGAAAATCCCATGGACGGAGGAGTCTGGTAGGCTGCAGTCCATGGGGTCACTGAGGGTCAGACACGACTGAGCGACTTCACTTTCATGCATTGGAGAAGGAAATGGCAACCCACTCCAGTGTTCTTGCCTAGAGAATCCCAGGGACGGGGGAGCCTGGTGGCTGCCATCTATGGGGTCGCACAAGAGACACGACTAAAGTGACTTAGTAGTAGTAGCTTTCTCCTACCTACCCCTATAACTCTCTCTGTGTTTAGAGGAGAAACCACAGGACTAGGAATAAGAAATTTTATGACACCACTACTCATTGTCAGTGAATGTTAGAGAGATTTGTTAGAAAGATTTGTAACGGAATTTAGGACAGGGGTGGTGGGGGGGTGAAATACATCATTTTTAGCATACTAATGGCCAGAATTATTCTTTCACGAGATGTAAGATCAGATATAAGATATAATATTGGGATGCACCTCTTAATTCTGCCTTGAGTGTTATTACCAAAATTCTGGGATTAAGTGACTCTCTTTCCCTTTGTTCCTGGAAGGGCAGGAAGTTATTATAATGAATCACCTTGTTGACTTTTCTGGTCTCCACCTGTGGTTTTTTTTTTTTTTTTTTCAGAGAAATTATTTACTGTTTTTTAAAATATGTATATACATTCCAGGAGTATAGCATTATAACTTGACATCTATATACACTATATGGCAATCATCACCACTAGTCTTGTTACCACCCATTACCATACAGTTGAGCCCTTTCATCCATTTAGCTTACCTTTTGTTAGATATATGATTTACAAATACCTTCTCCTACTCAGTAGGCTGCCTTTTATTCTGATAATGGTTTCCTCCACTGTGAAAAAGCATTTTGGTTTGATGTTGTTCCATTTATTTTTGGTTTCATTTCCCTGTGTTTTGATTCAAATCCAAAAAATATTACTAAGACTGATACAAATGAGAATACTGCCTAGGTTTTCTTTTAGGAATTCAGTGGTTTCAGGTCTTACATTCAACTCTAATCCATTTTGAGTTACTTTTTTGTATGGTATAAGATAGTAGTCTAGTTTCATTCTTTTGTATGAGGCTGTCCAGTTTTCCCAACACTGTCTATTGAAGACACTATCCTTTCTCATAAACAAGATTGCCAAACCTCTGTCCAGGCTCACCAATAAGAAAAGAGAAAACTCAAATAAATAAATAAGAAATGAAAGTGGAGACATACCAACTGATACTGCAAAAATACAAAAAAGCATAAAGAAATACTATGATCCATTATATGCCAGCAAATTCAACAACCTAGAAGAAATGGACAAGTTTCTAGAAACATACAGCCCACCAAGACTGAATCAAGAAGAAATAGATAATTTGAATAGACCAATTACTAGAAGTGAAATAGAAAGTATAATTTAGAAATTCTCTATTAACAAAAGTTCAGGACCAGATGGCTTCAAAGGTGAAATCTACCAAACATACAAAGAAGAACTTCTACCAATTCTCCTCAAACTCTTCCAAAAATTTGAAGAGGAGGGAATACTCCCCAAAACATTCTATGAAGCCACCATCACCCTAATACAAAACCAAAGAGACCACCCAAAAAACATTATAGGCCAATGTCATTGATGAATATAGATGTAAAAATTCTCAACAAAATATTAACAAACTGAATCCAACAACACATAATAAAGATTATACACCATGACTATGTGGGATTCATCCCAAGTTCACAAGGATAGTGGATCTAAAATACGAACCTATCTATGAAACAGCATCATGAACATAGAGAACAAACTGGTGGTTGCCAAGGGGGAAGGCCTTAGGGGAGCGATGTAGTGGGAAGTTAGGTTTAGCAGATGTAAGCTTTCATATATAGAATGAATAAACAATAAAATCTTACTGTATAACCCAGAGAACTATATTCCATATCCTATGATAAACAATAATGGAAAAGAATGTATTAAAAAAGAATGTACATATATACAGAGTCTTAACTACTCAGTTTAGTTCAGTTCAGTTGCTCAGTCTCATAACCTATTTTGCAGCTCTACTCAGTTTGGTATAGATTCTGAACTTTCTTGGTGCTCTTAAATTCCCCAAAACACTGATGAAATGAGTTCTCAGAATGAAAACAACTAGAATGTGGATAAAATGTGACTGATCTTCTATTTGGGCTCACTGAACATTGTTGTTGCTGTTGTTTAGTTGGCTCAGTTGTGTCTGACACTTTATGACCACATGGACTGTATAGCCCACCAGGTTCCTCTGTCAATGGGATTTCCCAGGCAAGAATCCTGGAGTAGCTTATAATTTTTCTCTCCAGCAGATCTTCCAGGCCCAGGATCAAACTTGCGTCTCCTGTATCAGCAGGCAGATTCTTTACTAATGAGCCACCTGGGAAGCCCTCCTTGAACATTAAGGTATAGTGATCAGAGCCAACCCTTGAGACAAAACACAATATATGGCAGCATTGTGGGTGGAAGCCCAGCTCTGCACTGACTAGTCGTGTGTTCTCAGGCAAGTCAGGATCAATTCTCTCCTCTGCAAAACACACCTAATAATATTTGTCTCCAGAGGTCATTTTGAGGAATAAATGAGTCAACATGGGCAATGGACAGTCCAAAAATACTAACCCCTTGCATTGTCCTGACCAATTAAATATTGTAATTGTTACTAAAAAATGTATTTGGTGGTTTACGTGTATTTTTCTCTTGGACAAAGTGCCTGATGGGTTCCGAAAGCAGCTGTCATCAAGTCTCAACCTGTTTGACATGAATGTTTAAAGATGCCTTATTTGGCTCCTGCTAACCTCCTCCAGTACATTTCCAGTGGGTGGCAAAGATGGCAAATAATACACTTTAATCCCTCTTATTTGAGGGGCAACGCCTTGTCATGGCACATTGGACTTGACATGTGGGTACACGGAAGGAGATTAGGGTGACTTGAACTCTCTCTAAAACTGTAACATCACTTAACTCTCTAAGGAACAGAATCTTGTTTGAATGGTGTTGAATTCTGTTTTGTTCACCTGCACTGGGAGAGCAGAATGATACACATTCCTCAGTTTTCTCAGACTCAGGCTGCCTAAAGATGAAACATGGGACTTTTCTCAATGATATCTACTTGCCTGCAATTTTTAAAAAAACTTTTCTACAGGCCCAGAACTGCAATTTCTTACTTTTTTTTTTCCTTCTCGCAAGCAATGATCAAGCTTAAAATGAACAGTAACTGAACTGTTTATTTGTCCTAAATCTACCTTCCTCTGATAGTCTCATTGAATTGCAATTTTAGACTCGGAGAGGACTCAGCCTGAGACCCAGAGGTTAACTGCTTTTGCCTCTTATCTTTCCACTACCCTGGTCTCCCCACTTCTGTCTAGTGCTCTTTGCACTTCACCCACTACAAACAGAAAGTATTTAGAGGAAGCTCTACTGATGAAGACCCACTCCAGTGTTCTTCCCTGGAGAATCCCAGGGGCGGGGGAGCCTGGTGGGCTGCCGTCTATGGGGTCGCAGAGAGTCAGACACGACTGAAGCAATTTAGCAGCAGCAGCTACTGATGAAGAGACTGATGCACCAGAGTTCTCCTTCTGAAAATCAAAGCAAGAGGTGACTTCTCATTACCACCATTGACAACCACACCACCCTCAACCCCATCATTTCTCTCTTTTTTTTTAATGGAAAGTTTAAAAAAATTTTCTTTTTGGCTGTGCCATGTGGCATGTGACTGCAGCCATTAAACGAAAAAATGCTTGCTCCTTGGAGGAAAAACTATGACAAACCTAGACAGTGTATTAAAAAAGCAAAGACTCCACTTTTCTGACAAAGGCCTGTATAGTCAAAGCTATGCTTTCTCTAGTACGAATGTGAAAATTGGACCATAAAGAATGTTGAACACCAAAGAATTGATGCTTTCAAATTTTCATACGAAGCCAGAGGAACATTAAAATGTCAGTTAAATCATGGCACTGTTGAGTTTAAAACCCTGTAATGACTCTCTATTTCATTCAGAGTAAAAGCCCAAATTTCTGCAGTGACCGATGGACCCTACATATTCTCCTCGCCTTCCTTAACATACATTTTGTTCCAGATATGATGGTGTCTTTGCTGTCCCTTGAACAGTATGCTCCCAGTGCACTGAAACTCTTTCCTGTATTTGTTGGTTCATTCCTGTTGCTCCTATAAGCTTTACACAGCTATTACCTCCCTGAGACCTGCACTGACCACCAGTTTTAAAAGTTGCAAAGGTATCCCCAGCACTGCCCCACTTTCTTTCTCTCCATGGCACTTGTCGCCACTGTTTCTGTTTCTAGTAGAGTCTCTCTTCCTAGATGTAGATAGCTGCCTCTCCCTCTGTCCTCCCACGGGCTTTCCTGGGAGTTTGGACATGGCGTGGGTGGGAGGACAGAGCATGTAAGATGACTAATCCTATTGGATCAGGTCCTACCCTTTTAACTTTTTTACTTCTTAGAGGGCCCATCTCCAAATTCAGCCACACTGGTTAGTTGGGGATTCAATATATGAATTTGGAGGGGGCGGGGGGCAGTACACCAGAATCAGGGCATGGATTTTTGTCTGTTCTGTTCACTGGCTACAAAAGTTCTTGTTATATAGTAGGTACTCAAAAATAAGTGTTCAATGAAGGAATAAAATACCTAGCCCATAAGTGGTAGACAGCCTCTAAAATGGTTCCTGGTATCCACACCCTGGTGTAATCCCCTCTCCTTAGGTTATACCTAGCAACTCCCTTCTCGGAGAAGGCAATGGCACCCCACTCCAGTACTCTTGCCTGGAAAATCCCATGGACGGAGGAGCCTGGAAGGCTGCAGTCCATGGGGTCGCTAGGAGTCAGACACGACTGAGCGACTTCACTTTCACTTTTCACTTTCATGCATTGGAGAAGGAAATGGCAACCCACTCCAGCGTTCTTGCCTGGAGAATCCCAGGGACGGGGGAGCCTGGTGGGCTGCCGTCTGTGGGGTCGCACAGAGTCGGACATGACTGAAGCGACTTAGCAGCAGCAGCAGCAACTCCCTTCTAGTGCATAAAAAAGTTACAGAATGTCACTTCCTAGATTATGAAAGGACTCTGGCTTCTAGCTCTGTCCTCTCTTTCTCTCTCATTTGCTGATTCTGATAGAAACTAGTTGCCATGTGTGTGCCATGGAGAGGCCCACATGTCAAGGAACTGAGGGAAGCCTGCAAAAAACTTAATCTTGCTGACAACCACAAAATTGGAAGAGCATGGAAGATCTTCCCTCAGTCAAATTGATTCAAACCCATAGAAACTATGAAATCATGTTTGCTATTTTAAGCTATAAGTTATGCGGTAAATTTTTTATGCAGCAAAGCCTAACTTATGTACCTAATAATACAGGAATGATGACCATGTCTAAAGAAACCTGAACACTTTATCTGGGAATGATCATTTGAAAGTCGAGCTGTCCTTATAGTTTGGTACCATTCAATTGCTACAGGCCTGTTGTTCAGTCGCCAAGCCATGTTTGACTCTTTATGAACCCTTGGACTGCAGCACACCAGGCTTCCCTATCCCTCACTATCTCCCAGAGTTTGCCCAAATTCATGTCCACTGAATCATTGATGCCATCCAACCATCTCATCCTCTGCCACCCTCTTCTCCTCCTGCCCTCAATCTTTCCCAGCATCAGGGTCTTTGCCAATGAGTTGGCTGTTTGTATCAGGTGGCCAAAGAATTGGAGCTTCAACTTCAGCATCAGTCCTTCTAATGAGTATTCAGGGTTGATTTCCTTTAAAATTGACTAGTTTGGTGCCCTTGCTGTTCAAGGGACTCTCAAGAATCTTCTCCAAGCACCACAATTCGAAAGCATCAATTCTTTGGCACACTGCTTTCTTTACTGTCCAGCTCTCACATCCGTACATGACTAACGGAAAGACCATAGCCTTAACTATACGGACCTAGTCAGCAAAGTGATGTCTTTGCTTTTTAACACACGGTCTAAGTTTGTCATAGCGTTCCTACTGAGAAGCAATTGTCTTCCCATTTCATGGCTGCAGTCACTATCCACAGTGATTTTAGAGCCCAAGAATAGAAAATCTGTCACTGCTTATACCTTTCCCCCTTCTATTTGTCATGAAGTGATGGGACTGAATGTCATGATCTTAGTTTTTTTAATATTGAATTTTAAGCTGGCTTTTTCACTCTCCTCCTTCACCCTCATCAAAAGGCTGTTTAGTTCCTCTGTGCTTTCTGCCATTAGAGTGGTATCATCTCCATATCTGAGGTTGTTCATATTTCTCCCAGCAATCTTGATTCCAGCTTATAACTCATCCAGCCAGGCACTTTTCATGACATGCTCTGTATTTAAGTTAAATAAACAGAGTGACAATAAACAGCCTTGTCATACTCCTTTCTCAATCCCGAACCAGTCTGTTGTTCCATACAAGGTTATAACTGTCGCTTTTTAACCCATATACAGATTTCTCAGGACACAGGTAAGATGGTCTGCTATTCCCATCTCTTTAAGTGTTTTGCACAGTTTGTTATGGTCCACACAGTCAAAGGCTTTAGCGTAGTCAATAAAACAGAGATAGATGTTCTTCTGGAATTCCCTTGCTTTCTCTATGGTCCAGCGAATGTTGGTAATTTGATCTCTGGTTCCTCTGCCTTTTCTAAACCCATCTTGAACATTTGGAAATTCTTGGTTCATGTATTGCTGAAGCCTGGCTTGGAGGATTTTGAGCATAACCTTATTAGCATGGGAGATGAGTGCAATTGTCCAGTAATTTGAAAATTCCTGAGTACTGGTCTTCTTCAGAATTAGGATGAAGATTGACCTTTTCCAGTCTTGTGACCACTGCTGGATTTTCCAAATTTGTTGGCATATTGAGTGCAGCACATAAATAGCATCATCTTTTAGGATTTTGAATAGCCCTGGCAATACAGGTGCTTTTTTTTTCCCATAGCACCCAGCTTGTAGGATCTCAGGTCCCCCACCAGGGATTGAATCTGGGGCCCTGCAGTGAAAGCACTGAGTCCTAACCACTGGACCACTGGGGAATTCTCTTCAGGAACTTCCTGTCTATATTCAAGGCTCTAAAGTAGGAGTTAGCAAACTGTGGCCCACAGGCCAGCTGTCTGCTTTTGTAAATAAAATTTTATGGATCACAGACATACTTATTTACTTCATAGATTGTCTACTCCTACATTTGTAGAATTGAGTAGTGGCGATAGGGATCATCTGGCCAGCAAGCCTCAAATTTTTACTATCTAGCCCTTTAAGAAAAAGTTTGTGTACTCAGAGACAAAGACTAATAAAGAGATCTTGATATCTCTGTCTGTAATGCTTTCTAAGAAGTATACCTTTTGCTCTCTTTTCCCCAATCTTTAAAAGCCCAGTAAGAGGGTCAAATACCTCCCACCTATACATGGAGGCAGGACTACTGAGTGGTTTAGAGCAGCAATCTTTACATTTTTTGGTGATAATCCACAGTAAGAAGTCAATTTTATATCACTACCAAGGATACCAGGTACATATACATGTGTGTGTATATATACACACACACAAACATATACACATAATTTTTAAAATGTATCATAAACCAATACTTATCCTTCATATAAGATATCTTCTGTTATTTTCTATTTTATTTCATGTTACTGCAAGGTGTTGGATTCTCCCACTAAATTGATCTTCCTAATGGGACTGCTGAATGGATGGGACTTCCTGGATGACCATCCTTGGTCAGGGTTTGGTGTGATGTCAGGACAACCTGCCTTCTAATCTCAGCTCTGACTCTCACCAGCTGTGGAATCTTGGAGGCAGAGGCCCTGATGCTCTGAGCCTCACTCTTCTCACTGGCAAATGGGAGAGTTACCTATCTTGGGGATCGCTGTGAGGGTGAACATGAGAAAGTCCATGTAAAGTGCTATGCCCTTGGCACATGGTAATACTTTCATAAAAATAACAACAAATCAACAAATGCCCTTGTCCCAGTTGCGTATTACATTACTTTCGTGTCCTTCCAACTTTGTTGAGCAATAGAGAAAACCTCCAAAGGGACTCCTAACAGAGGACTGACAAAGTCTATGGAATCATTGTTCCTTTTCTGAGACTCAGAAATGAGTTATGTTGGCAAACCAAAAGATTCTGTACCAACTGACGTGAAATGCCTGCAGCCCTATAAACAGTGATCCTTTGCCAACTGGATTTAAGGAAACTCCCTTTTATTCAATCCCACAGCCATTATATTTGCTAAGCATTGAATTCCGCAGTAAGGTAAGTGTGCAACTCAAAAAGCAAACCACATGTAGATTATCCCAGGTAGAAAAAAAACAGTATTTCTCCTTACCCATCCTCTTTTAGGAAGGAAGATCTGGTCTTACTGTTCAAAGTCTTTCACATCTTTTTCCCAAGTTGCTTCTTATTCTCTCTCAGTGCCTCAGACTGCTGCTTTGTTTACATCTCAAAGGCTACTTCTCTCAAGAGAAGATTATAGGCACATTTTAGGAGGCAGGTGAGCCTGAATAAGAGCTTCCGTGCTAGATAAGTGGTAAAGAACCTGCCTGCCAATTCAGGAGACATGAGTTTGATTCCCAGGTCAGGAAGATCCCCTGGAGAAGGAAATGGCAACCAACTCCAGTATCCTTGTCTGGGAAATCCCATGGATAGAGGAGCCTGGCAGGCTACAGTCCATGGGGTCACGAAAGAGTCGGACATGACTTGGCAACTAAACAACAGCAACAAGCCTGAATAAAACAGAATTACGTTCAGAGTCTACTTTGCCCTGTTGTAGTCTCTCCCCCCGTGACCTTCAACCCCAGTCCTTTAAATGAAGCTATGATCTTGGTTTCAAATCTCCAAGGGTACCCTGAGAAAGCTTTATTAGGTTAGGGTTAAGCCTAATGTTAATTGTTGCACTAATTTTCATTCTGAATTACAGGGACCATAAACCCCAAATGGAGTTCAAAAGGAAAGGCTGGAGAAACAATCAGCTAAAGCTCATTTGCTGCCAAACTGACTTTACTCCCTTACTTCACCATCAGTCCTCCCACTTTAGACTCTCTGGAGCTGGTGCAACAACAGCCTGGCACCTCTGCTTTCTCAGGAGCAACCTCACAGCCAGCCAGACCCCTCTCCTTCGTGACGTCTTATCCAATTCCCCAAGTCGATCCAAGTCCCATCCCAACAAATCATTTCTTTACCACACCCTCTAGCCTAGAGAGGGAGAAGGTTTTTGAGAAAGTGAATTGTTTCTGAAGAACTTTCTAGCTGTGAAAATTCCTAGCTGTGGACTAGAATGTGTAGGGAGGGAGATGGGTGCCCCTCTAGGGACTGCTGCTCTTATTGTGAAACCTTCATTCTTTCCTCACCACCTAGTGGGACAGTTTCAAGAATCCCACAGTTTGAAGGTTTGTGGAAGGATCTTTGTTTTCCTCTTCTTTATCCCCTGTCCTCTTCCTGGAATAGGAGGAGGAACAGTAATATTCTGCTGTCTGTCCCTAGCTGTTCCCTTGTGAGTCTGTTTTCCCAGGTATAAGTGATCCACTCCAGAGATTCTTCTGTCCTTGCTGGGTTCCAGGACATTGTTAAATTCATGCAAAGCTTACATGATACAGAAGAAGACTTATCTGTCAGCCACTGAGTGACCTTGGGCTGGTCACCTTACCTTCATGGGCCTCATGATGTAAGACGACAGATTAATTAGCTTAGGTAGGGAATCACTAGCAACTCCAGTTACTTGGTAGTGGTTGCTGGGAGACTTGTGTAGAAAACATCGGTGGGGCCACATTTAGGCTTGATAATTGATTAGTGATGTCTGCCACAGATGGGAGGTGAGGGAGAGTTGCCTCTCCAATCATAGCAGCCATCTTTAAACTAAATGCTCTACTAATTATTCTCCATTTTTGATTCCTTTAATTCTAGATTCTGTTACTGAGATCTATCTCAGTTTAAGCTACATGTTTTAAGTGTTTGCCTCTGTGCCAATGAAATGAGGAGAAGGTACAGAAAAAATTTATCTTCTCGCCCTTTAAGTAATAAAGACCCAGAAATCTGATCTGCTTCTCTTTGGACCACAACACTTTAATTAGCTGCAGAAACTGGAGAAGATGGATTCTTTTGTTATACACAGCCATTGTTTTCCTTGTCCTAAAATGGAGAAAATAACACTTAGATCCTTTTCATGCACCAGGCCATTATGGACAAAATTCTGACTTAATGAGTGAACTTCGAGTATTAATTTAGTAAGAATGAAATTAGAGAATAATTTAAAGATTCTCATTTTGAACTGAGTACAAAGGAAAAATTAAAATTAAAGCAAGTAATATATTTCTGTACCTTTTTGAAATCATGAAAAATAATAGTAAGACAGACCATGGAAACTTTTCAGCTTCAATGACATGTGTGCCTGAGAAGAGTGGTTGAGAGGGCTGAACACCTAAATAGAAATAAAATAAATACCCACCTACAAAAAGCAGTAGAAAAAAGGGTAAACATCTGTTTGATAGTTAACATACATGCTATTCATGAATGACTAATGTTAAAAAATGTGGAATATGAGAGCATAATTGCCATAAAACTATTCAGAACAAGAGTTAATCTTGAGTTAATTTTGGTCTGGTGGTTTGAAGACACTCCAAAATTTTACAGTGCTGTGGATCCATCAAGTCAAACACCAGTGATCCCTACCCTGTAACAGAGGTCTTGGTGTTTGCCCTGAATCTTCCCTGACTTCGTATCTCGATGTACTTTGGAGAAATAAGGGGCATTTTTCTTGTCATTTTTCAAAAAAGTATCATGCAGAAAGAGGAAAACCTTTTACTGATTTGAAGTTATGTAGAAACAAACTGTGGAAAATTCTTAAAGAGATGGGAATACCAGACCACCTGACCTGCCTCCTGAGAAATCTGTATGCAGGTCAAGAAGCAACAGTTGGAACTGGACATGGAACAACAGACTGGTTCCAAATCGGGAAAGGAATGTACATCAAGGCTGTATATTGTCACCCTGCTTATTCAACTTATATGCAGAGTATATCATGAGAAATGTTGGACTGAATGAAGTGCAAGCTGGAATTAAGATTTCTGGGAGAAATATCAATAATCTCAGATATGCAGATGACACCACACTTATGGCAGAAAGGGAAGAACTAAAGAGCCTCTTGATGAAAGTGAAAGTGGAGAGTGAAAAAGTTGGTTTAAAACTCAACATTCAGAAAACTAAGGTCATGGCATCTCCCATCACTTCATGGGAAATAGATGGGGAAACAGTGGAAACAGTGAGAGATTTTATTTTTTGGGGCTCCCAAATCACTAGAGATGGTGACTGCAGCCATGAAATTAAAAGATGCTTGCTCCTTGGAAGAAAAGTTATGACCAACCTAGACAGCATATTAAAAACCAGAGACATTACTTTGCCAGCAAAGGTCCATCTAGTCAAAGCTATTGTTTTTCCAGTAGTCATGTAGGGATGTGAGAGTTGGACTGTAAAGAAAGCTGAGTGCTGAAGAATTGATGCTTTTGAACTGTGGTGTTGGAGAAGACTCTTGAGAGTCCTTTGGACAGCAAGGAGAGCCAACCAGTCCATCTTAAGGAAAATCAGATCTGAATATTCATTGGAAGGACAGATGCTGAAGCTGAAACTCTGATGCTTTGGCCAACTTATGCGAGGAACTGACTCATTGGAAAAGACCCTGATGCTGGGAAAGATTGAAGGCGGGAAGAAAAGGGGATGACAGAGGATGAGATGGTTGGATGGCATCATTAACCCAATGGACATGAGTTTGAGTAAGCTCCTGTAGTTGGGGAGGGACATGGAAGGCTGGTGTGCTGCAGCCAATGGGGTTGTGAAGAGTCAGACACGACTAAACAACTGAACTGAACTGATTCCTTATAACAGGTTTACTGTAACTTTTACTAATAGAATATCCACATTTTCAATTTAATTTTTTCAGGGAGCGTCCTTTATAAAAATCTATCATTGTGATGTAGAGGTGCATCACATCCAAACAATGAACGCATATTACATTGCCATGATGTGAACAAGATGTTTGCCTCATATCCCCTCACTAAAAAATGACCCACAAAGGCATGAATGTTCTCTAGGTATGTACTGTAGGTTCAGAGAATGGAGCAGAACTAGCTTTACAGGGCCTGGAAGATGGAATCTTTCCCTGATGGACTCTTTGTCACATAATTCATGGTCTACTTGCATTGACATCTTTAGCCTGAACCATTCTCTGAGTTCTAGAACTTCTTATCTACTCCATGATGATTTAACATAATTTTATATTATTGGTATTATTTGGGCCAGAAAGTTTGTTTGGGTTTTTCCATAAGCTGTTATAGAAAAACCCAAACTTTCTAGCCAACCCAATATTGTGGAGCCTAGTACATGTTATCCCAGGGACGGGGGAGCCTGGGGAGTCGTCTATGGGGTCGCACAGAGTCGGACACGACTAAAGTGACTTAGCAGCAGCAGCAGCACATGTCAAGAATTAGGGGTGCCAAAATAAATAAGATAATGGATGAGATGGACATATAATTAGACAAGCAAACAAGCTGGTAAGAGGGAGGTAAACATACAGTATGGTAGGCAGCACAGAGGAGGGGTGGCCAATCTGTGTAGACTCCGAGTAATGTAACTATGTCTCAACTTGAATTCATTAATTCTGTCCCTATGGGGTCGCTAAGAGAGCGACTTCACTTTCACTTTTCACTGTCATGCTTTGGAGAAGGAAATGGCAACCCATTCCAGTGTTCTTGCCTGGAGAATCCCAGGGGCGTGGGAGTCTGGTGGGCTGATGTCTATAGAGTCGCACAGAGTCGGACATGACTCAAGTGACTTAGCAGCAGCAGCAGCAGCCAGTCATACTTTAAGAAACTAAAAGCCATTGACATGCAAACTATGGAGACCTGATAAGATCTGTGAGGACCCAAGTTCCTTCAAAGCAACCCATTATTATAAAGTCCCTGCAGGTGCCTCAGAAGGCCAGATGAAGAGGGAAAACTATGGAATAAGTTCAGAAAAACTGTAACTTTAGTTCTGACTCTGCCTGTAATCGTATAACCTAAGGCAAGTTACTTCACCTGTTTTTCTGTAAAATTACAACTTGGAAGGGAAAAAACGGGGCTTGGTCACCTAGGAAATAAAAGTATCTGAGGCAGACATTGGCAGTACTCAACCACTGTTTAGGAGAGGACCTTCACCAAAGGGCATCCGGGAGATAGTCTCTAGACTTGTGATACATCAGCTTCCACTATCTCGGTGGTTCACAGCCTTGGCTGTACTTTAAAATCGCCCAGACAGTTTTTGAAGCTATACCTATGTTCAGGGTGAAACCAGAACAGTTAAACTCTCCAGGGCTTACAGCAGTGAGCACTGAATACTTGACTTGTGACATCATGTTCACCAAGCAATCTTTTCTGATTAATATTTGGCTACCTACAAATATTTAACAGGGAGGAAAATGTGCTGGTCAAAATGGCTTTGGATATTTTTGGCCGTGTGGCATTTATAAATCTCACTGTGAATTCATGAACTGGCCTTTTTTTTTTTTCTCTGTATCCATCCTGTGAATGGAGTTAATGTCAACTTCTGAGAACAGGCCTGCTGTCATTGTGGGAACACTTCACATGTCTAAGCTGGCAAATCTGTGGCCAGAGGCTGGCTCTTCCTGGAGATCACAGGAAGCTGATGAATGCCAAACAGGCCCCTCGGGAGGTGGGGGCTGCTACCTGTTCCCACGAGAAAAGCGTGTGTGTCCGTGAATTGCTTCATGTGTGGGCAAAGCCAGTGAATGTGTGCTGCCCTTCCCATACCTTCGGGCACCGTTTCCCTTTTTATTCTTCTTTCTTATATAAATAACTAATCTTTTCTTTTAAAAAGAGAAGACCTGGACTATTTAATCTGTAAGATTGCCCTCCAGCAATCATCATCTGTGATTGGCTCTAGTATTTCTAAAGAGTATTCTCAACCACTCCTCTAAAGAATCTGATTTTCTGCAGAAGTTCCTAGTCATTTTATGATCCTCTTTGTAAATATTATATTTTTAAAAAAGGGCTTCCCTGGTAGCTCAGCGGGCAAAGCATCTGCCTGCAATGCAGGAGACCCTGCTTTGATTCCTGGGTTGGGAAGATCTGCTGGAGAAGGGATAGGCTACCCACTCCAGTATTCTTGGGCTTCCCTGGTGGCTCAGCTGGTAAAGAATCCACCTGCAATGAGGGAGACCTGAGTTAGACCCCTGGGTTGGGAAGATCCCATGGAGAAGGGAAAGGTTACCCACTCCAGTATTCTTGCCTGGAGAATTCCATGGACTGAACAGTCCATGGCTTTACAAAGAGTCGAACATGACTGAGTGACTTTCACTTTTCATCTTCTTAAAAAGGAATACACTACCTTGTTCTCAACCTGGGCACTCAGCATCCCTCCTGGTCACAACAGAACTCATTAAATGCAGTTAAATTAATTTTGCAAAGGCATAATTCACATAATTGCCAAGGATAGATATATATGTGGAAATTGTTTCTCAAGATAAAATTCAAACATCTCAGTATTATCAGAATTTGTCCTTGTCCTAGAGGGACAATAGCCTGAGCAGGTTTTCCCTTCTAGATGATAAAGCTATCTTTTTAGGAAAAAACTATGGTAAATAGACACACCACACCTTTTAAGTCATTTTCAAGGATTCTGTTCAATGGCATTAAGCACATTCACACTGTTTTGCAGTCATCACCACCAAAGCTCTTCACATTTTTCACCTTCCTGAACAGAAACTTTACACCCAATAACTTCCCTTTCCCGTGTTTCCACAGCCCCTGGCAATCGTCATTCTACTTTCTGTCTTTATGAATTTCACTAATTTAGGTCCTCATATAAGAGGAATCATACACTATTTGCCCTTTTGTGACTGGCTTATTTCACTTCACATAATGTCCTTAAGTTTCATCCATGTTGCAGCATTTGTCAGAATTCCCTTCCTGTTTAGAGCCAAGTAATAAATATTCTTGTGTGTGTGTGTGTACATATCACATACTGTTTATTCATTCACCCATCAAAGGACATCTCAGTTGTTCCTACCCAATTTGGTCACTGTGAATAACGCTATATGAACATGGGTGTAAAAATTGTTTGCCTTCGTTCCTTTTGGATGCAGACTCAGAAGTAGAATTGCTGATCGTATGGTAATTATATATTTAATTTTTTCAGAAACTACTGTATGGTTTTCCACAGTGGCTGCATCATTTTACATCCCCACCAGCAAAGCACAGGGTTCCAATCTCTCCACTTGCTTGCCAACAATTGTTATTTCCTGTTTTCTGGTCATAGCCATTTAAATAGGTGTGAAGCACTACCTTCTATTGGTTTGATTTGTGTTTTCCCTCCTGGTTAATGATGTAGAGCATCTTTTCATATGCTTGTTGGCCATCTGGATATCTTCTTTGGAGAAATGTCTATTCAAGTCCTTTGCCCATTTTTAAATCAAGCTATTTCATTTTTTGCTATTAAGTTGTAGAAGTTCTTTGTATAGTCTGGATATCAATCCCTTATCAGATATATGATTTGTAAATGTGTTTTCCCATTCTTGTGAGCAAGTTTTTCACTCTGTTGATAGTGTTCTTTGAGGCACAGTTTTTAATTTTGATGAAATACAATTTATCTATTTTTTTCTTGTTGTTACCTGTGCTTGGTGTCATATTTAAGTAATTATTGCCAAATCCAATATTATGAAGATTTTTCCTTTCATTTTCTTCTTAAAAGATAGATAATTGATCTTGGCCAGGTTTCTAGATAGTTCTTTAAGCGCAAGCTTTTATTTGATATTTATAACAATTGGTATCCATGACTGTTAGGTGGGGCTCATCCTGGACTCCAGACTTTACTCCTACCAGATACAAGATTACACAAGTTTTTCATGTCTGGATACCTTAGTGGTGTTGGTTCTCAGTTTTGGATGTTTTTGCTGTTAAGATGGCAAGCCTTTCAAAGATCCCTGATTAGTTTTGCAGAGGGAAGTATGCACTATTACTACCTTTTCATGTCCTGTATTTCACACACTCCCTTTAGCACAAGCTTGCCTGCCACACATCACAGAACATAATGTGAGTTACGAGTCCCCAGCTGAAAACTGGAGTGTGTAACTGCATCACGGTCCATTTCCAACCTGTAGATCCAATCTCCAAAGAGGCAACTGAAAAATGTCCCTATGGATTTCAATATAATATAGTGTTGATATTTTTTCCTCTTAGAGCTTACAGCAACTAAAGATTACATTGAAACTTTAAAGGAAGAGAGCAGTAAGAAATGGGCAGACAGTTCCCCAACAGGTTCCTGACAGGACTTGGACTTAATTATTTCACAGTGACAGTAATGTAATCGAAGGAGGGGAGAGGGAAATCATTAAGTACAGATTTGAAGACCTTGGGATGATGATGTAGTAGATGATACTACATGTAGGTAGTTTTAAAACTGACTTATGCCTATCACTCCGTTCCTTGGCAACATTGTTACCTAGATTATAAGTAATACCAATGAAATGTTAATAAATACTGGAGTGCCAGCTCATCTGGCAAAAAGGTGTCAGTTTAGTTTGGGCTTATCTGCATAACGAAAACTGCAAAATGATTAACTCATATGACATCTTTTCTGTTCCTTCTGATTAAAAAAATTGTTTTATTATAGCACTAACTATATTTTAAGGAGTAAAAAATGATGGTTGGATTGATTAATTCTGAATACTGGATTTGTGACATAGCATATAGTGTTACAAAATGACAGCTACTTGTGTATGTATCTGTGTGAGTTTCTTGAGTTGTGAACCCTTTTTTTCATTCATCTTTATATGGCAGGACCTGGCCTACAGTAAACACAAAATCAACTTACTTATTCAACAGGCTTTTTTTTTTTTTGAGGCCCACTATATACCAGATGCTAATACGGAGATATTTATCCTGGAGAAGCTATGGTAAGAGTGACAAGCATCTATTATCAATCAACAATAAAAATACAGTTTCAGTCATAAATGTTAAAATAATGAGCTGGTGTTGATGAATATAAGCATTAGAATGTGCAGTGGCTACTGCAGATTAGTTTACAATTCTTTGTGTTTGGAGATATGAGTGCCAGGTAGAAGTCAGATCTGTGTCTTCCCACTGGCAAACCAAGTTAGAAAGCTCACTGTGTCCTCTCCCTGAAAGAATTCCAGGAGGAAAGGCCCATGAACAGTTGGGCTTTGCAGTTTATGTGAAAGCCTTGCAGGCTGTGGGAAACGCTCAGGGAAGTCTCATCCTGACCTCTCAGATCTCCCCACAGTGGCTGAGGGACTGTGATGAGGTCTCCAGCTCCAGGAGTTTGCTTTGAAAAGTTTTGCTCTCTGCTCTCCTGCCAGCTTGCAAGCTGGAGATGTCTCCTGCTGAAAATAGAAGCAGGATAAAGAGATGGGAAAGCAGAAGGTAGAAAGGGGCTGAAGGGGAGTTACTCCTAAGGGACCCAAGACAGAAAGAGAGGGAAGAACTGAGAGCAGGAAGGAGGCACTCCCTTTGATTTGCGGTGTCCTTTCTCTGCTAGGAATTCCCATGTGCTGCTATTGATACCTCCTTTAATCATCCCCACGACATTGTGAAGGTATCCACTATTATTTCCAATTTCACACAATCATTCATTCATTAAATATTCATCCTCCTCTCTGTGAGATAGTGAAGGACAGGAGAGACTGGTCTGCCGCAGTCCATGGAGTTGCAAACGACTCAGTGATCGAGCAACAACAATTTCTCTGTGAGGCCCTGTGGGCGGGAGGCCAGGAGACACTGTGCAGGTTCTATTAGGGGAAACCGAGGCCCGGGGAGGCAGGTATGGAGCTCAGGGCTGCTGCTTCTTAGCGGGTTTTTCACATCGGGCCAGGTTGGCACTGGAGTAGTCCACTGGTGTGATTGGACAGCCTCCTCAACCGGTTCAGGCTAGGGGGTCACCAGGATGGCGGAAGTGGCAGGGTACTGACTTCACTCGCTTCTACCAGGCTGGGCTGCTGGCTAGGGGCAGGCCCAGGGGCCATGCAGGGAAGAATTTCTCTCCTACTTGTGAAATTACTCTGATTGAAGCCAGGGAGATTTACAACCTACTGAGATCTGGAGTTTGAATATCCAAGGAGGGGCATATGAAAAAGAACGGAAGTCCAACAGATTCTGTGAAATTTTATGATTTCACTTTCATTTCAAAGCTTTGAGAAGGGTTGGGTGGGGGAGATGGCAGCAGTCCTCGGGAAGGCCCCTCCCCCGCTATCCAGCAGCAGGAAGTGAGCCCCGGGGGCGGGGGAGGGGGCTGGACCCAGAGAGAGGGGTGGGAGAGGTGTGACCCCCCGGGTTTTCTTTTGGAATCTGAATTGAAAAGACAAAACAAAATTGAACCCAACAGTTCTCGCCACTGTTGTTCCTAGAGTATTTGGCCATTGCTCTCCAGTTGGGATCAAAATACTGTACTTTTGAGTATTATACACTTAAGCTTTTTTTTTTTTTTTTAATAGTCGCTAAATCCTGTCTGACTTTGCAACCCCGTGAACTACAGCACGCGAGGCTTCCCTGTCCTTCACTCCCTTCTGGAGTTTGCTCAAACTTCTGTCCATTGAGTCAGTGATGCCATTCAACCATCTCATCCTCTATCGTCCCTCCTCCTCTTGCCCTCAATCTTTCCCAGCATCAGGGTCTTTACAGTGAGTTGGCACTGTACTTGTATTAAAAATGAGTAGGCATAGGCATAGGTAGAGAGGGTGGTAAAAAGGAATTAATAAAGAGCTGTGGGTGAATATGATAGGGGTTGAGTCTGGACTCAAAGATGAGATAGATCCAATTCTGATACTTCTATAAAAGTTAGAACCTGTTTCCCATCGTAATGGGAATAATAATTCCCACCACAGAGGGTGTTTCATATATTTAAATGTCTCTCTTTTGCTTGCCATTCTCTAAAACAAATTAGACCATGCCACTCATGCTTAAAGCTCTCAAACATTCCCTCATTATACTTGGGATTAAAAAAAAATGTTAAAAAGCTTAACAAGCCCTGACACCAATACAAATCACATGGATTCTCAGCAGTCCTACCCATCACATGCTGCTTTTCTTTTCATAAAATTATCATTACTTGTGGATTATACAGGTGTTCTCTTAGTTATTGTTTGCCTCTCCTATGGAAGTACAGTCTCTCAGAGAACAGGGATTGCTGCTAATTTTGTTCTTTAATCCACCATATAATCACATGATACCTGGAACTTAAGTTCAAGAAATATGTTTTGAACAACTTAATGAATGGATGAATGAAATGTGTCTGGTACACAGTAAGCTGTCAATAAATGGCAGCATTTTCTATCCCTATTGTTAGTGGTAATGAGAAGTGGGGAAGGTGGACCTCCTATACATGAAACAGCTGGAGTGTTAAGCAGCTTTACTGTTCAAAAGTGCTTTTGCAAGCAGTGTCTCATTGTCATCCTCACACCAATCTTAACAGGGAGGCAGGCCAGGTGTCCTAATCCACATTTACCAACAAGGAAACTGAACTATAGAAAAAAATGTTCAGCTTCCAAGTCCCATAGCCAGCTAAGCAAGATCAAAGTGCTGATGCTCGAATGTTCCTGTTTATGTGGCCAGAAGGAACCCCAGAGCCACCTTCAGCACAATGCCAGGCAAAGCAATCACCCATCTCTGGGCCTTCCTTCTGATCTGGGGGAGAAGAGAGGTGTGGCCTTCAAGGTGACAGGGGATATTTAAGACTTAAGGAACTATCCTTCTAGCCACCTTCTCTGTAAAAATGTTTAAAAAAAAAACAACCCAAACACAGTAAAGCAGAAATGCCAAATGCTGCCTGACAGTGTTCAAACTCCAGAGCCTCTGCCTAGAGACAGCTCAGAAGGACACACAGACACTTACATTGTCAACAGAGGCAGCAGGTGAGCAGAGGTGGATGAAGACTTCCTGAAGTGGGATTGGAGTTGTGAAGCAAAGCCCTCTGCCCTGAGCCCCCAGATCCTCCCAGTCCATCATCTGGGACCCTTTACAGTCCCCCTCCTCTTGAAGGCACCATCATTCGGTGGTTGTGTTACTGTTCTATGGCTGCTATAGCAAATCACCACAAACCTGGAGGCCTAAAATAACACATTTGTTTCTGCTCAGTTCTGGAGGGAAGAGGTCCATAATCAGTTGAGATCAAAGTGTTGGCAGGGCTGTGCTCCCTCTTGGAGGCTCTAAGAGAAAAATCTCTTCCTTGCCTCTTCTAGGTTCCAAGGGCTACATTCCTTGGGCTGTAGCCACATCACCCCAATTTCTGCCTCTGTGATCACAGTAACTTCTTTTCTGCAGTCAAATCTCCCTCTGACTCTCTCTTATAAAGACACTTGACTCTGTTTAGAACCCACCTAGATAATCCAGTGTAGTCTTCTCCTCTCAAGATCCTTAACTTAATCACAGCTACAAAGTTCCTTTTTCCATATAAGGTCATATTCACAGGTTCTAGAAGTTAGGATTTTTTGATCTTTGGGGAGAATTTTAGGTTAAAACAATACATTGGAAATCACTTTCTTAGCTAGGTTCCTCATTTGACAAGTGAAAAAACTGATGCCCAGAGAGGAGAAAGTCCAAAGTCACAGGACAGGTCCAGAAAATGCTGTATTTAAGAAGCTGGGCCTTGGTATCTATCTATCTACTGGAATATTACTCAGCCATAAAAAAGAATAAAATACTGCCATTTGCAGCAACATGGATGGAACTAGGTAAGATCACACTAAATGAAGTCAGTCAGAGAAAGACAAATTTTCTATGATATTACTTATATGTGGAATCTAAAAAAACAATACAATGAATCTCTACACAAAACAAACTCACAGACATAGAAAGCAAACTTATGGTTACCAAAGGGGAAAGAGGGTAGGGGAAGGCTGAATTAGAAGTACGGGATTAACAGATACAAACTACTGTACATAAAATAAATACTCAATAAGGATTTTCTGTATAACACAGAAAACAACATTCAATATTTTATAATAACATAATGTAAAATATTGGAAAATAATATATATATACACACACATAACTGAATCATTTTGGTGTACACCTGAAACTAAGTATTATAAATCAGCTATACTTTAACTTTTTAATTAAATAAAAAGAAGGTGGGCTTTTCTCTATACCATACAATTGTGATTCTAGAAAAGCCATTTTAAAAGGAAGATTGGGAATAGCCTGATGTATATATCATATTATCCATTCATTTTGAAATTCTGTTTTATTTTTGAAGAGAGGTTGGACATTCCACTACTTACCCAGCATGCTCTCTGAAAATTTCCAAAGACAGGAAGATGTGTTAACCTATTTTTTCCCTGTGGTGGGTAATTAGTCTGGGCTCTTGAAATCCTATACAATGGCCTACTTTGGAGAAGCAGCTAAAAGCAGCTCTACCTCAACCTATTCCCTGATTTTCACAGTGTGAGTACATGTGTGTGGGCACCCGCGCAAATATGGAGGAAATGACGAGTCACATAGAAAGCCACTGCTGTGTGTGCAGACAGAGCCCACCAGCTGGGAGGCAGCCAAGACGGAGGAAACGCAGAGCACCTGCAAGGCACCCCTCCCAGTGTAATCACAGCTACATATATATGCACAGCTCACAGGCCACACCAGAAACCCACTCCCTACACGCAGGCTTGGCGGGAATTCCCAGTTCTGTGGAAGAAAAGGCACTGAAATGTCTGTCCTGTCTCTATCATCGTCCATGTCACCACAGCCCTCCCTGTCCTAGATCTCACCCCCAGCTGCACCCTCCCCATAAGAGCCGTAAAACCAACCAGACAGGAAGCCCTGCCTCTCCTCTCTCCTCAGGCATTTTGCCCAAGACCTCCTCCTCCTCTTTTATTTACCAGCCTGTCATCCTCATTTTTCTTGATTTTATATCCAGCCTCTTGATACCTGATTTTGGTCCTTTCTTGGCTTATGTCTTAGTTTGAGTTTTTCCAGAAGGAGAGTTAAGCCTGTAGTTTAGGTGAGAGATGCAGGTGTCTTTGGTAGGAAGGGAAGACAGACAGCCAAGTGTGCCTGCTGAAGTTACACAATAAGGTAACTGGATCATTGTCCTGCAGGGTTGCTCTGGGAAACAGTGCAAACCACATACCTCCCCAAGGAGAGAGGGAGCTGCAGTATTTATACACCAGTTCCAGATAGTCTTAGGTGAGGGCTATTTCTGGGGGCTGAGAATTTCCCAGAGCTCTTGTCTGCCTTTCACAGGCACATTGCAACTTTACGTGATGCTGGGAAACGAAGCCTTCAGGCACAGGGATGCAGATGCTGGCAGTTGGAAGGTGCAGGGTTTGGGAGATCTGGATGGGCACTGATAGTGTCTGCCACAGGTTGCCAGGTTTGGCTCCTTCCTCAGCTTTCTATTCCAGACTCAAGACAGTCCCATCACACAGCTTCTTTGATATTTTAGAACTTGGAAATGAAGAGGCAGAGTGAGTGTTAGTTCTCTGCTTCTGAGGAGCACTATCTCCCAATGTTTGAATAAACCCAGGCTGCTATGGGAAAAAGGAGGCCAGCACACCAAGAGAAATAAACCCGAGTGGAGGAGAGTCTTCTGTTGGGTTCTAACCCACGATTCCAGTTGCCTTGAGATCCAGCTAAGTCCCCCTCTCTGAGCCTTTCAGGAATTCGCCTCTTCTGCTTAAGCTATTAGAGTTGGGTTTTTTCCAAACTCAGATAAATTCTGACTAATGTACTCCTGAATGGTTGTGAATTGCTCTCCCCTGCCACTATCCACAAATAATAACAAAATGGTGATAATAATAAATATTGTATTGCTACTATGTGTCAGATATTTTCTAGACACTTGGGTATAAAGGGGGAAGTGATTATTTTTTTCTTATGAACAGAATTTGCCTGCCCATGATCCTAGATTATCTTTCTTGGTTTTCTTTATCTTCTCTAATAGCCCTTCTTTGAGCACCCATACTCGCTGGACTATGTGTTCCGTATGCCCCGTTCCTACCCAGCCCTTGATGGGGGCTCTGTCTTTAAGATATATTTCTTTTCTCAGCCAGTGTGAAATAACTGGTGCCCTCCCACTACATTTCTCTATTAAAAAAATAATTTCCATAGTACTTCTGAAATTTAATTTCTTTTAGCAAAGAGAATAGACATCCATTAAAAAAAAAAGTTGAAAAAATGTCATGTATGGTAGTCAGGAGCCTTTCAGTTTCAAAAGGAGGATTTATTGACTCCTATAGGAAAATTATTAAGAGTAGTCAGCCTCAGGTATAGCTAGATCTAGGATTTTAAGCAATGCCATTAATACTTAGTGCTGGCGTGTCTCTCTGTTTTCCTTGGTGCTAGCCTCATTCTTCAAGTGAGCATTAGCCAGAGGATAACCTCTTTCTTCATGCCCGGCAGTTTTAGGATGACATCCTATAGGCAAAATCCTAATGCTAATGTTTATTAGCTTTCATTGGCCAGGTCTTGTACCAGCTCCTTGACTTATCACTGTGGCCAAAAGCATGTGGTCCTCTTATTGATCATGCCTGGGTAATGTGACCATATTTGAATTCACAGGGAAGAGTTAGTTTTTCCTGACCCACGTAGCCTGGCTTTGAGAAGTGAGTCTCTAATGGAAAACAGGAAAACTCTTTCCAGAGAAGTGGAATGGATGCAGGGCCCACAGAAATATTATACTGTGCAAATACCTAGCTGAGAGAACACTTTCGTACATGTGATTTTCAGGCACATTTTCTGCCAGTCAATAACGAACTGTAACGTTTAACCACAAATCCATAAGTTCTCCGTTTTTCTGGAGAAAGAGTATAAAGAGAGCAAAAAGATAGAAGGACCTGAAGTATGGTGAGAGTTTCCTGGTGTTAAGGAGAAAGAAGCATTTATAAAAGGGTGGCAAAGGATGCTCAGATGTAATTCAAAGACAGAAGGATTATGTCTTAGCTGGTTCTATTTTCCTTCAACTTGGTAGGTGATATGAGTGGTACTCAAAATATCTTGCATGTGTATGTGTATCTGCTGGCTTTGTATAAAGGAGCTTTTCCTCTTGGCCCTTTTAATTGGAAGACTGCTCTCAAACACATTTGGCAAGATTCCATGGGATGAACAAGTTAAGTCAGGGAGAGAGGGGGAACTTGGAGAGGCACTCTGCTCTTAGCATCAGGAGACCTGAGTAGCTTTGGATAGCCATTATCATTCTGCATTTTCCAGAGTTTGAAATTTTCATTATAGATTCTTGCTACTTGCCCAGAAGCACTATTGTATTAACTTTCTGTTTAATAATTCAGTTTGATCAAAGTATGGATTGTTTGTGGGAGGGAGACTAGCTGAGACTTCAAGCAACTCAAGATTCGTTAAATCCTGGAGCAGGTCACTATGCAGATGTCAGGAGAAATTGTCTGCCTGAGATCAGAAGACTTACCGTCCACAAAATAATGGCTAGCATTTACTGAGGCCTTACTAAGAGCTTACTAAATGAATATTAACTCATGTAATCCTCATGACAATTCTGCATGCTGGGTTCTATTAGCACCACTATTTTACAAATAACAAAACTAAGAATCCACAAATAAACAACTTTCCTAGGCTTGCGGAATGAGTAAAGTGGCAGAGTCGGGATTAGAACTCAACCTGTCTGCCTCCAAAGTCCACAATTCTGTCCTCCAGAATCAGCCTTGGCAGACTTTACCTTTGGAAGGCATATGCAGCATATCTAGTTCTACCTCTCATGAGCACAGGTACTTCTGATGGAGAAACCGCCATCCAACCTTACTACTTGAATCCCTCCAGTGATGGGGTACTCATTACTTGTCAAGGGGGCCATTTAGATTGTTGATTAGCTATAATGATTTTTTTAAATTTATTTATTTTTAATTGAAGGATAATTACTTTACAACATTGTGTTGGCTTCTGCCATGCATCAACATGAATCAGCTTTAGAGATGCATATGTCCCCTCTGTCTTGAACCTCCTTCCCACCTCCCACCCCATCCCACCCCTCTTGGTTGTCACAGAGCACTGAGTTTGGGTTCTCTGCATCATACAGCAAATTCCCACTGGCTATCTATTTTACACATGGTAATTATATATTTCAATGCTGCTCTCTCAATTCGTCCCACCATCTCCTTTCTCTACTGTGTCCACAAGTCTGTTCTGTCTGTGTTTCCTATGCTGTGCTATAACGATTAAGTTGCTTTTTCTTTCCCCTAAACTAAACTCCAACTACCCTCACTGTAGCTCTCATTCTTGATATGAGTGAGGATTGCCCTGTACCAAACAAGTATTATGGGCCTGGTTCTGAGCTAAGCATTCTCTTAAGCATACTCTCAACTACAAGTACAGGAGAAGAGACTCAGAGAAACTTGCCCAGCATCACGCAGATTAGAATCCTAGTCTGACTCCAAAATTATCCCCAAGGAAACAAATGTCTCCCAGGAGCAGAATCTTTGCCTTTGAAGTATTTTATTTGGTTACAATTCAGCTTTACTTACTGAGCCATAGTCTTGGTTTGGGGGCTTGGGGTGGGGGATACCAGGCTTTGAGGACTCACGCACAGATGTATGTGAGACAGAATGAGTACTTCCCAGGAATTCCCCATCTAAAAAATCACATAGATGAATATGTCTGTGGTCTGAGGCCCAGCTAGGATCTAACTTCACAGAGAGGATGCCTTCAGCTGGGGTCAGATGGAGCAGCTGAGAGAACCCTGTCTACTGACCGTCTCCTCTATGGATATACCATGGGCTGACCACAGGTATCTCCAAAGTGTTTTCTTCTGTTTCCTCCAAAGCCTTTTTTATCAGAATGCTTGTGCTCTGGGAGGAGGAGCTCTCCATGAAGATCTGCTTCTGGCCTCAGTGCTGAAGGGTGGGAAAAGACCTGAATGGACAAGCTGAAGCAAGCACTGGGAGGGGCCAGTGCTGACTGCCTGGGGCACGGCAGAAAGCTGCCAGCAGCTAACATTTGAAGATAGTTATCGCTACTTTTCTATAATCCAGTACTGTGTTCTCCAAACCAAAAGCCACTGCAAGCTTCCTGATGCCCTTAAGCAGGGTTAGTCACTTAGCATTCTGTACACACCCTGCTCTCTGGCTCACTTCAGCACATTGTATTATAATTGTGCTTACATTCCGTTCTCCTTCTCTAGAATGCCAGCTCCCAAGACTAGTCCTACCTAAAAATCTCTGCCCCACGTTGGAACATCACCCGAAAAGTGCTTTGCCAGGTACTTATCACACCACACATTTCACTTATTTTTTTATCCATTGTCTTTCTCTCCTCCAATTGAAATACAAGATCTTTGAGTACAGGCACTTTATCTGTTTCACACAGAAATGTGTCCTCAGCACCTAGGACAGTACCCAGTAAAGTGTCGATTCTTGGTATTTGATAGGTGAATGACCTTCCCTGACTGAGAGTGGAGGGGAACAGGGTGGGGGTGGGGCAAGAATCAGAAAAGGGCTCGGTTCACCCAGGTACCAGATGCTGGTTAGGTTCTGCTGCTGCTACTGCTGCTAAGTCGCTTCAGTCGTGTCCGACTCTGTGCGACCCCAGAGATGGCAGCCCACCAGGCTCCTCCGTCCCTGGGATTCTCCAGGCAAGAATACTGGAGTGGGTTGCCATTTCCTTCTCTAGTGCATGAAAGTGAAAAGTGAAAGTGAAGTCGCTCAGTCGTGTCCGACTCTTCGCACCCCATGGACTGCAGCCTACCAGGCTCCTCCGTCCATGGGATTCTTCAGGCAAGAGTACTGGAGTGGGTTGCCATTGCCTTCTCCAGGTTAGGTTCTAGTATCCTTTATTACTAGTAACCTTTATTGGGTTAGAATGTGAGTCATCTTCCTTCTTATTGTCATTTTAAAGGTATCTGTTTAACAGTGTTTGAAACAATAACCTACTAGTTTGATGAAACAATGAATTAGAAAATAGGCCATAAGTACAATGCTGAACGGAGAAGGCAATGGCACCCCGCTCCAGTACTCTTGCCTGGAAAATCCCACGGACGGAGGAGCCTGGTAGGCTGCAGTCCATGGGATCGCTAAGAGTCAGACACGACTGAACGATTTCACTTTCACTTTTCACTTTCATGCATTGGAGAAGGAAATGGCAACCCGCTCCAGTGTTCTTGCCTGGAGAATCCCAGGGACAGTGGAGCCTGAGGGGCTGCTGTCTATGGGGTCACACAGAGTCGGACACGACTGAAGCTACTTAGCAGCAGCAGCAGCACAATGCTGAAAAATTTTAAATACTGCCCATTAAGAAAACCCACATCACTGTATATGTTAACAGGACGTTAAATGAGACTGCTTCTGTTTTCTTGAGAGTTGGAAAACCAGAAGGCAAAGAACACCTATATATCCTAAAGAAGCGCTAGAAAGTTGTGCCTGACATGCTAAAGAGGTTTCTCCTAGAACTAGTTTATACCCCAGGCTGTAGGAAGGGTGATTTTGGAGAAAATTGTGGACATGCTAATTTTCTTCTTTCCCTTTACTTTGAGCCATGTGAAGAGAGGTTTGTGAGAATCATTCGGACAGGTTGACATGTGTTCCCTGGAATTTTGAGGACCCAGTGACTCTCAAGGGAGAAATCTAAATGCTATTGCATGTGATTGAGTAAAATGCAGAAAGGGCTGTCCTTATTGCCTATGGCCAGTCAAGTGGACCAGATAAAGGCCTCATGGAAGGCCAGCTGGGGATCATCTTAAATTGGACCTTTTCCAAAGAAACTACCTGAAGTGATGACATGACTGGACAGGGAGGTGGACTACCCTATGACCAGCTGGAAGAGGCGATGCCTGTCCCAGGAGAAATTTAGGAAGGAGGTCCACTTGCAATCCCACTCCTGGGCATATATCTGGAGAAAAACATGATCTGAAAGGATACATGCACCCCAATGTTCATTGAGCACTGTTTACAACAGCCAAGACGTGGAAGCAACCTAAATGTCCATTGACAGAGGAATGGATAAAGAATGTGTGCATATATACAGTGGAATATTATTTAGGCATTAAAAAGAATGAAATAATGCCATTTGCAGCAAGATGACTGGAACTAGAGAGTGTCATACTGAGTGAAATAAGTCAGACAGAGAAGGGGAAATATTGTATGGCATCCCTTATATGTGGAATCTAAAAAGAAATAATATAAATGAACTTACTTGCAAAACAGAAGTAGACTCACAGTCTTAGAAAATGAACTTTTGGTTGCTGGGGGGAGGCATAGTTAGGGACTTTGGGAAGGTCATGTACTATTGCTATACGTAAAATGGATAACCAACAAGGACCTATTGTATGGCACATGGAACTCTGTTCAATGTTATGTGCCAGCCAGGATGAGAGCAGGGTTTAGGGGAGAATTGGATACATGTGTATGGCTGATTCCCTTCACTCTCCACCTGAAACTACCACAACATTGTTAATTGGTTGTATCCCAAGACAAAATAAAAAGTTTAAAGTTTTGAAATAGAAAAGAAAGAAAAGGAGGTTTAGCAAGGAATCTCCAAGGGACCCATTAAAGTGCCCACAGGAGAAGAAGCCAGCAATTGTGCCTCTGGTGGATAAAGAGAGTCCAAAGCCAGGGCACAACTGTATTAGTAAAGTAAGACTCTTCTTATCCTTAACTTCTTTCTTCCTTCTTTCTGAGCCTTGGGGAGCCCAAAGCAGCCACCAAGTGGAGGGGGAGGAGGTAGAGTGAGGGGAGAAGGAAGCAGCAGCTTTGCCCCCATCTCCTGAGCCAATACTTTAAAGTTCTGTGCCAATCATTCTGCTGTGACTTCCCTTAGTGGCCAGAATTCGGAGCCGGAAGGGGCCTTCCACCTATGTGAATGCTTGTTAAGCACTACTCAACCTAGGAGGTCTTCAGTTGCAAGCAAGATGAAATCTAACTCAAGCCAATTTAACATTACATGGTACTTACAGGCCCACACAATTGAAAAACTTGTATGGAGGACCACTCAGCCGGCACTAGTGGTAAAAAACCCACCTGCCATTGTAGGAGACATAAGAACCATGGGTTCCATCCCTGGGTCAGGAAGATTCCCTGGAGAAGGAAATGGCAACCCACTCCAGTATTCTTGCCTGGAGAATCCCCATGGACAGAGGAAGCTAGAGGGCTATGGTCTATAGGGTCGCAAAGAGTAGGACATGACTGAAGTGACTTAGCACACGAAGGCTATTAAGGTATGGTTTGTTCAGAGCTTTGGTTTCATTTCACTGTGTCTTCCTCAGCTCTGGACTGGTCTTCATCCTCAAGCTTCCCTTTTGGTATGAAGATGGCTGCAGGCATCTCCTGCAGCAATGTGTCTCCTTATCCACAGCCTGGGGAGAGATATACTTTTACGAATAATCAAAGAAAAACCCAAGCTTCTCTCTGTTTGGAACAAGTTAGGCCCCATGTCTATTCCTGAACAAGAGTAGCTCCAAGGACCATGAGATGACTCTGGTGGCTTGGACCACTGGAGCTGGATGGGGTTAAATCCTTCCAAATAGCATGGCTGCAACACCTTGGGGGTATGTGTGGAATGGATGCTGTGGAGGCAAACACCTGTTCAGTATAGTAGGGTATTGAACCCAATGCTTCCTAGTGGCAGGTCCCTTCTGATCTAGCAGTAACAAGGGAAAATCCTCAGGGTCAAGTTGTGAAATCCCTTGTCAAGCTGGAGGTACCTGTTGAGAAAGACCAAGTGTACTTCCCAATGGTTTGCTCTTAAGAACATACAAACCTCATGAATTCATAAGAAAAGACTACCTCCTCCCAGACTATGCAAGGAGTCAGGCAGTTTTTCCCCTAAAGCTTGCAGGGTTACAAAAGAGGAGGCTCACTGAAGTCTAAAGGGTTTCATACAGTTACCACATCATCTAAAGGATTTCTTATGGCTAATGCTAGCCTGGAACTGCTGACCACAGGGCATGTATCCTTGGGTCCTGGGACTCGGTCACCCCAATGCTAAGGTGGCAGCAGGGAAAATTCCAGCTTGAACTCATTTCCTGAAACTTCCTTTGGCACACAATAAAGAAAAAGAGAGTCATCTTTTCAACTTGGGGCAATAATCCATCTCATATAATTACATTAAGATGGCTTCTCAAACGCTCTGTTCCCACCATCTCTTTGAAATGCATTACAGATATGAGACTAGAAGAAAGCTGAGTGCTGTCTGCAAAGAGCTTGTAAAAAGTTTCCGTTGTTATAAATGCAGAAAGGAAATATGCTAGACATTAGCTTTATGTCACAGTCCAGCTCTTCTAAGAATGGTCTCCTTATAAAGAACTCTCACTCATCACAGACCACACTTTTATACTCTTCCCTTCTCTGAGAAATTTCTGCTGAAGTCAATAATCGTATGTTAGGTTGATGACTTTCCCTGGAAAACTTTCCTGTTCAGGATTCATTCTTGATGTTACTAAAGTGGCCATGCATCTAAGTTTCTCTAGGACAGGTTATCCACGTTCTAGTTTAGCATTTATCTCAGACAAAAACATCCTGATTTTGACAACAAATTTTGTGGTCATTCTAGTGGTTATCCACTTGGTTTATGCTGCAAAGCATACTGGGAGATGGAGAAAAAGATGGAAACAGACGGGGCCAACCATAATATATCACTGCAATTTCTAGTATTTACTATGTGTCAGGTCCTGTATTAAGTGCTTCATGAGTTTATATCCCATTTAATCCTCATAACGATCCTTCAAAGGCAGCGGTACTACTATGCTTATATGAAAAAACAGAAGTAAAATTAAACAAATGGCTCGAGTAACTTGGCCTGGTTATTAAATGGAAGAGATGGAATTCAAACTCAGACTCCAGAACTAGAGATTTTAATTACTATATAATATTGATGCTGAGGTTAACAACCAGAAAGCATAGCAGTCCTTCTGCTAGACACAGTCTAGGGTCCAAATGACGGTGCACACCAATGCTAGGATCACTGAAGACGCTTTTATCTTTGGGCAGCAGAAAAATCCAACTCAAAATGGTTTAAGCTGTATTAGCTCACAAAGGAGAAACCCTGAGGCAGGGAGGATTCAAGTTGGGTGGGTGAGAGTTTCGGTGGCCTTGGTGAGGACCAGTGTATGCTCTTATGTCCACAGCGTTTGGCTTCACCACAGGCTGGGGTCCCTCTTCCTTGTACGGTTGCCGCACTAGCAGTCAAGGGTACACACTTCCTTGTTTTCACCCAGTAGGAAAGAGAGGGTGGCTTCCTGTGATTTTTAAGATGGAAAAAATATTTTTCCCAAAACACCCAGTTAATATCTCATTGCTCAAAATGGCTTAGACCTGCACCTTCTTAGACCAGTCACTGGCAAGGAGGTTACTCTTACACGCTTAGAATGGAGTGGAATGGCCTTAGGGGCCTCAATTGCAGTGTCTACTCACACAACCAAGGCAGAACTGGGAACCCAGAAACGGGAAATTCTGGGCAGTATTAACCTTTGGAGCCCTGGTTCTGGAGTTAGTGATATGGGCTTAACACCCCATTTTTTCACTTTCCAGCAAAAACTTGAGCAATTTTCTTCACCTGTCTAAACTTTGATTTTCTCCACTGTAAAAAGAGGATCAATAATAGTATCTGCTACATTGGATTGCTCTGAGGATTACTTTAAACTATTTAAAATAGGTAAGAGCAGGGAGCTCAATGCTTGATCCATAGTAGGCTTTTATGAAACATAATTCCATCCCCCTTTATGGCAGACTAGTATAAAAGACCATCTCAACCCCTACCACACCCCAGACTCTATAGGGTATATGTATATAGTACAACTTTTATATAACACTGATATTTCTGCCTTTTATTTAGATCTGTTTTTTCTGTTGAGGATCTTGGTAACACCACTTCCTGTGGATATATGAGGAGACATATTGTATATTAGTCTTAAGAGCTGGTTTAAGACTAAATATTAAAAAAAAAAAACGAAGATCATGGCATCCAGCCCCATTACTGCATGGCAAATAGAAGGGGAAAAGATGGAAGTAGTGACAGATTTCCTCTTCTTGGGCTCCAAAGTCACTGCAGACAGTGACTGCAGTCATGAAATCAGATGATTGCTTCTTGGCAAGAAAACAATGACAAACTAGACAGGGTGTTGAAAAGCAGAGACATTACTCTGCCAACAAAGATCCATATATTCAAGCCTATGGCCTTCCCAGTGGTCACGTATGGTTGTAAGAGCTGAACCATAAAGAAGACAGAATATCAAAGAATTGATGCCTTTGAACTATGGTGCTGGAGAAGACTCCTGAAAGTCCCTTGGACAGCAAGGATATCAAGCCAGTCAATCTTAAAGGAGATCAACCTTGAATATTCACTGGAAGAACTGATGCTAAGCTGAAGCTCCAGTAATTTGGTCATCTGACGTGAACAGATGACTCATTGGAAAAGTCCCTGATACTGGGAAAGATTGAGGGCAGAAAGAGAAGAGGGGATCAGAGGATGAGCTGGCTGGATGGCATCACTAATGCAATGAGTATGAACCTGGGCAGACTCTGGGAGATGGGGAGGGACAGGGAGGCCTGACGTGCTACAGTCCATGGGGTCACAAAGAGTTGGACACTACTAAGTGATTGAAAAACAATAGCATCAATATCCTATATAATCTTAGGGTACAGACAGAGTGTGTCCAACTCTTTGCCACCCGATGGACTGTAGCCTGCTAGGCTTCTCTGTCCATGGAATTTTCCAGGCAAGAATCCTGGAGTGAGGATCCAGGATCCTCCAGGGCATTTTCTGCATCCAGGGCTCAAACTTGCATCTCTTGCATTTCCTGCATTGGCAGGCAGATTCTTTACCACTAGCGCCACCTGGAAAGTGCCAAGAGACAAAACATGGCACAAGAAATCAGAACAAAGAAGGCAGAGCTTAAAGCAATTAGGAAGATAAGAAATGAGAGTAGTTGATTCTCTTTGGTTCTTATTCTCCAGGATCTGGATGTCAAAGAGTTTAGAAGTGGTGAGGGAGACAGGTGGTTTCTGCTCCAAGGAGCATTCTGAGAGCTGAGCAGCTGTGTTGTAGGGGACCTTAAGTATGATGAATAGACCATGTGTTTTAAGCCAGGCTATAAGGCTGGCTATATGCCAGTCTCTGTTTTGATTTCTCTTTTATTCTTACCAATCACAAGGAAAAGTGGGCTTGAATGTGCCAGTCTTTGCTAGTGAGACTTATGGGACAACTCCTACCTGGGCCCACATTTGAGCTGCAGTATCAAAGGAGCAACAGTACCCAATGTAGTCAATGTGGTGATGGCAGTGGTATTTAATAGAAAAATCTCAGAAGGAAAGAAGATTTTCCAACAGTGGGTAGTCTCCTCTACCTTTATGGAGAGTCTTCTTACATCACCAATCTTGGAGACACCAAGATATTATTAAGGAATCAGAAGTGAAGTGAAAGTCGCTCAGTTGTGTCCAACTCCTTGCAACCCCATGGACTATATAGTTCATGGAACTCTCTAGACCAGAATACTGAAGTGGGTATTTTTCCCTTCTCCAGGGGATCTTCCCAACCCAGGGATTGAACACCCAGGTGTCCCACATTGCAGGCAGATTCTTTACCAGCTGAGCCACAAGGGAAGCCCAAGAACACTGGAGTGGGTTACCTAATCCCTTCTCCAGCAGATCTTCCTGACCCAGGGATCAAATTGGAGTCTCCTGCACTACAGGCGGATTCTTTACCAACTGAGCTATCAGGGAAGCCCAGTGAAAGTTGCTCAATCATGTCTGACTCTTTGTGACGCCATGGACTGTATAGTCCATGGAATTCTCCAGGCCAGAACTAGAGTGGGTAGCCTTTCCCTTCTCCAGGGGATCTTCCCAACCCAGGGATCGAACCCAGGTCTCCCACATTGCAGGCAGATTCTTTACCAGCTGAGCCACAAGGGAAGAATATAAGAATCAGAGGGGTCTCTTATTTGTGATTAACAGTCTCTTTGTTAGAGCAGGCCCATGGCTGGAGAGTTCAGTATCCAGCAGGACATGAGCCAGAGAGCAGAGCTTGAGAAAATGGGCTAACGGTCAGTTTAGGACTCTAGTTCTAGGGGGCAGATGGTACACAAGCCACAAACCAGAGGGGAGAGGCACAGATCATTGGAAGTGGCAGATAGGATGAGGGGAAGGCTTCAATGCAACAGCTTCATTCAGAACATTCTAGAAAACCATTTGCCAATTCCAGACTCTACCTTCTAGTAAGAACAGGCTGATGGCTCCCCTCCACAGTCAGTGAAAGCTACATGAGTTTCCTCCCTCCAACTCCTCCTTCTTAGTGTACTGAGAAGCTACATTTCAAAGGTGATATGGGGCATTAGTTTTCTGAGACATGGAGCCTCTGAGAACTATGAAGATATCTCTGGGATTGAGAATAGAGGGGGATAAAGTTGGGAAGACAAACAAATAGGCAGATTTCAGGGATTCATCACCTTGACCCCAGGAAGTTCCACTTTCCGCTGTTTTGATGAGTGCCTTGAAGAGATTCTGGCACAAAATAGGTACTCAGTAAATCAGTGAATTCATGTTTCAGATATTGCAGCTCTCTGTAGATTTTCATTTGATGAAAGGATTCCACCAACAAAACTGTAAGCATGAAAGTTACTGCTTTAGAATATTTTTAGAAGATGCCTGTCCCATATAAGAAGGAATAAAGACTTGTTTGCAGGGATGGCTCTCCACTTAGGCTCAAAAGCCAACTTGGTTTTGAGTTTTAAAAGAAGTCATCAGATATACAGATGGTCAATAGGCACATGAAAAGATGCTCAACATCACTAATTATTAGAGAAATGTAAATCAGAGCTACAGTGAGGTACCACCTCACATCAGTCAGATGGCTATCATCTACAAATAACAAATGTCTGAGAGGGTGTGGAGAAAGGGAACCTTCCTATACTGTTGGTGGGAATGTAAATTGATGCAATCACTATGGAAAACAGTATGGTGTTTCCATAAGAAACTGAAAATAGAGTTGCCATATGATTCAACAATCCTACTCCTGGGCATATTTACAGAGAAATCTCTAATATGAAAAGATACATGCATCCCAATATTCATAGCTTTACTAGTTACAATAGCCAAGACATGGAAGCAACCTAAATGTCCATCAACAGATGAATGGATAAAGAAGATGTGGTATATATATACAAGGGAATACTACTGAACCATCCAAAGAACTAAATAATGCTGTCTGCAACAATGTGAATGGATATAAAGCTTATAATACTAAGTGAAGCAAGTTAGAGAAAGACAAATACTATTAATATGAAAAAAATTAAAAAGTGAAAATGTTAGTTGCTCAGTTGTGTCCAACTGTTTGCAACCCCATGGACTAGCCTACCAGGCTCCTCTGTCCATGGAATTCTCCAGGCAAGAATACTAGCGTGGGGAGCCATTCCCTTCTCCAGGGAATCTTCCTGACCCAGGTCTCCTGCATTACAGGCAGACTCTTTCCCATCTGAGTCACCAGGGAAGCCCTACTATTAATTTATGATATCACATATGTGGAGTCTAACACATGACGCAAATGAACTTATCTATGAAACAGAGACAGATGCACAGGCCCAGAAAACACATTTGTGCTTGCCAAAGGGGAAGTAGGGTGGAGGAGGGATGGATTGAGTATTTGGGATTAGCAGATGCAAGCTATTACATATAGAATGGATAAACAACACGGTCCTACTGTATAGCACAGGGAATTATATTTGATATCCTATAATAATCCATAATGGAAAAGAATTGCCCTTTCTAGACTGTGATGACAGCTGGATAAGAGCATGTTACCAGAGGGAGTGATTGGCATTCTTGGTATATTTTTTTATTTTTTGGAGAAACACAAGCTCTCTGATTGTTCCATAACAGTGTTCTTTATTTCCACAAAGGACACGGATAAAAATACATTTGAAGTGGCTGCTGTGAGCAAGGTACCTTCACACCTTATATGCCATGTGATCACACTAGAACCTTCAGAGGTGGCTATTATTATTCTCCTCATTTTTAAAATGAGGCACAGGAAGATAAAGTACCTTACCAGTGATCACACCAGGAGGCAAACACAGGACTGCACTCACATTTGCCTGACTCTAGTAGGCATACTCTTTTATATTGGTTTTCATGGTAGGAAGAGTGATTTTCAATATCTATGAGAGTAAATCATTTTTGAAGGGCTGCAGAGAACTGAGATCCATTAATAAAGCAGGTTACATATTCCTCTCCTCTAATAATATTTCATTAAATAAATTGGATACTTAACTGCTTATAGTGCTTAACGGTGAAGCCGGCCTGGAGGTACAGGGGAAATTGCTCATCTTTGTCCCCACTTATTCATTGGTAATTTTGTGGCAACATACCTGGGTCCAAACCCATGAGAAGATGTCAGGAGTGGGAGACAGGCAAGATTCCAGTGGCAGTAGAAGTTAAAAAAACACTTCTAAAATTTATATGGAACCACGAATGACCCTGAATAGATGAAGAAATCCTGAGAAAGGGGAACAAGGCAGGAGGCATCACACTTCCTAATTTCAAACTATACTATAAAGCTGTAGCCATCAACACAGTATGGTACTGATATAAAAGCAAATACACCAGTGAAACAGAATCAAGAGCCCAGAAATAAATTCAAGCACAGAGAGTCAATTAATATTTGATAGAGGAGTCAAGAATACTCACTGAAGAAATAACAGTCTCTTCAATAAATTGTGCTGGGATGATTGGGGATATTCATTTTAAATAATGAAATTAAACCTCTATCTCAAGGTTTACAAAAATTGAAGTTGATGAAAATTTAAATGTAAAATCTAAAACCATGTAACTCCTAGAAAATAGCATAGGAATAAAGTTATTTGATGTGGGTCTTTGCAATGAATTTTTTGAAAATCTCACCTAAATCTCAAGCAACAGAAAATAAACACGTGGAACATCAAACTTAACAGCTTTTATACAGCAAAAGAAACCATTAACCAAGTGAAGATATTTGCAAGCCATATAACTGATAAAGAAGTAAGTATTTGTTGCTCAGTTGTGTCTGACTCTGTGACCCCCATGGATTATAACCCACCAGGCTCCTCTATCCATGGGATTTTCCAGGCAAGAATACTGGAGTGGGTTGCCATTTCCTTTTCCAGGGGATCTTCCCAACCCAGGGATCGAACCTGGGTCTCTCAAATTGCAGGCAGATTCTTAACTGTCTGAGCCACCAGGGAAGCCCTAACTCTTTGATAAAGGGTTAATATCCAAAATGTATAAAGAATTCATACAACTCAGTAGCAAAAGGCCAAATTACCCAATTAAAAATGGCATGGAACAGAACAGACATTTTTCCAAAAAAAGATATTCAAAAGTTTAACAGGTATATGAAAAGATTCTCAACATCACTAATCATTAGGAAAACACAGATTAAATCCATAATAAGATACCATTTCATGTCTATCAGGATGGCCATCATCAAAAAGACAAGAGATAATAAATGCTAGCCTAGATGTGGAGAAAAAGGAAACTTGTGCACTGTTGGTGAGATTCTAAGTTGGTATGCTGCTGCTGCTGCTAAGTCGTTTCAGTCGTGTCCGACTCTGTGCGACCCCATAGACGGCGGCCCACCAGGCTCCCCCGTCCCTGGGATTCTCCAGGCAAGAACACTGGAGTGGGATGCCATTTCCTTCTCCAAGTTGGTATAGCCACTATGAAAAACAGCACAGAGATTTCTCAGAAAATTAAAAAAGAACTATCATATGATCCAATATATGAAGGAAATGAAAACACTGTGTTGAAATGATAGTGAACCCTCATGTTCATAGCAGCATTATTAACAATAGCCAATACATGGAACCAACTGAAGTGTCCATCAACAGAAGAATGGATAAATACTATATAATACAGACACACTGGAATATTATTCAGGCCTAAAAAGGTGAGGAAATCCTACCATTTTCACCAACATGGCTACACCTTGAAGACATTATGCTAAGTAAAATAAATTAGACAGAGAAAGACAAATATTGTATGAGTTCATGTATATGTAGAAACTGAAAAAAAAAAAAAAATACCCCAAACTCATAAAGAGATCAGATACGTGGTCATCAGAGGTGGAGGGTAGGGGAGAAGTAATTGGAGAAAGCTGGTCAAAAGGTATAAATTTCCGGTTATAGGATAAACGAGTACTAGGAATGTAATGTGCACTGAGCTGACTATAGCACTGCTATATCGTACAGTATAGGAAAGTTAAGAGAGTAAATTCTAAGAGTTCTCATCACAAGGAGAAATTTTTCTTTTCTTTTTATTATATCTACATAAGATGATGGATGTTAGCTGAACCTATCTTGATAATCATTTCACAATATATGTAAATCAAACCACTATGCTGTATACCTTTAACTTATACAGTAATGTTTGCCAACTATTTCTCAATAAAACCGGAATAAAAAATTACCCAGTTAGAGGAAACAGGATATTCTTGGATACTCTGTTAAAAACAGTTTTCAATGAGAATTCCAGAGCAGCCATAATGTTAAACAGATGTATAATTGTCCAGACTTAATGTAAGAAGGAACAGTCATTGTATATAATACAGAATACTTTGTCTTTATATTATTTTCCCCAGCAACATGGATGAACCTAGAGATTGTCATACTGAGTAAAGTCAGTCAGTCAGAGAAAGACAAATGTCATATAATATCACTTATCTGTGAAATCTAAAAAGAATGCTACAAATGAACTTATATATAAAACAGCAATAGAGTCACAGATGTATAAAACAAACTAATGGTTACTGGGGAGAAGGAGGAGAGGGATAAATTGGGAGGTTGAGATTAACACATACACACTACTATATATAAAATAGATAACTAGTAAGGATCTATTGGGAGAAGGCAATGGCAACCCACTCCAGTACTCTTGCCTGGAAAATCCCATGGATGGAGCCGCCTGGTGGGCTGCAGTCCATGGGGTTGCTAGGAGTAGGACACGACTGAGTGACTTCACTTTATTTTTTCACTTTCATGCATTGGAGAAGGAAATGGCAACCCACTCCACTGTTCTTGCCTGGAGAATCCCAGGGACGGGGGAGCCTGGTGGGCTGCCGTCTATGGGGTCGCACAGAGTCGGACACGACTGAAGCGACTTAGCAGCAGCAGCAGCAGCAAGGATCTATTGTATAGTACAAGGAAATCTATTCAATACTCTGTAATGACCTATCTGGGAAAAGAATCTAAAAAAGAATAAATATATGTATGTGTATATCTGATTCACTTTGCTACACACCTGAAACTAACACAATATTGTAAATCAATCATACTGAAATAAAAAATCTTAATAAAAGAATGTATCACAAAATATTTGTTCATTCTTTGTCAGTAATTGACATTTGGGTTAGTTCAAGTGTGGGGTATTCTGAACAAAAACTTTTGAATATTTAAAAATATTGCTTTCCCAATAAAAATATAGAGATTTAAAAAAACGAGTAGGGAGATAGGGAAACACATGGAACAGAAGAGCAAAAGCCAAGAAAATGGGCCACTGCCTCTGTTCCTTTGTCAAACATGAATGGCTGGCTCGGGAAATGCTGGATTTGAGGGCAGAGAGAGGGTTTTCTGCCTTCCGAGACTCTTGGTTTCCCACTGTTGAGTCAAATCCAGGGTGGACAGAGGAGATGACAGAGTTGAAATCCTAGCTCCCTTCAACCACGGATGTCCTTACACAAATTACTTAATTTGTCCAAACATCAGTTTTATCTTCTATAAAATAGGAACAATTCCTCTTACAGTTATTATTATATTATAGTTATTATGATGACTGCGAAGCTTACAGAATATAATAAATTAACATAAGGGCATAAAATAAGTATTCTGCGAGTAGTTTTCTTTCTCTTTCCTTCCTTACTTTGTCCCTCTGAGTACCCCTCCCTACCACAATACCCACTTGAAATTCTGATTATAAGGCTGCATCTAGCTCTGTAATTTCAAGGTTTTAATTTCTAGAAAGCTGTCTGCAAGGGACCTTTCTGCTTGCCCTCAGGAATGTTCCACTCTATACACAGGAAGCAGTGATCAAAATTTGAGTCAGCGCAAACCCAGGAAATGTGGCAGAGAATCAAACCTAGAACTCCTTTAGATCAAAAAAAGGCATTGTGAAAGGGCCCGGGGGAGGGCTTTCACAAATGACTGGTGGAAGAGCTGATCAAATGATAACAAGAACAGAGATTTATCCGGGTCTCAATCAAATGCTGTCAGGACTCTTGCCTTCCATATTTCATTTCTGTTTTTTGAATACTGAATTACCTTCCCCTACACATGGGTTTCCTTTGCTTGGTGGAAATCCTGGCTATAGTTTCCAAATTTCATAACTTGTGGCTTCTTCTTACCGTGTGGGAAAGACTGGTTCACTCTCTCTCATTCATGTCAACAATAAAAATAGGGACTTCCCCGGTGGTCCCGTAGCTAAGACTCTATGTCCCCAATACAGGGGGCCTGAGTTCGATCCCTGGTCAGGGAACTAGATCCCACCTGCCACAGCTAATAATTCATGTTCTGCAACTAACCCCACATTCCAGCAACAAAAACTCAGCACAGCCAAACAAATAAATAAATATTAAAAAAAAAACATGGGGCTCAGGATGAATGATTTGCTTACCCTTGGTCTATTCAATTGTGACTTGAAATGGCATTTCCAAGAATGTGGTGACACTCACTCAAGATAAATGGATGGAATTCAGATAAGAGGATTTCCTGGAAAAAAGGGGAATTTTGTTTCTAGACTAAAACAGAAGGGTGTCAGATAGATAAAGCAATAGATGTCTTCTATAGGAAGTATAAATTCCACCAACAGTGTGCTTGACTGATTACAGTCAAGCTAGAATATCTCAAACCAGGAAATGACTACACTCTACAGGTGAGATGTTCTACCATAATATTCCTGGGCTATCCCATGAATATAAGTTATCCCATGCATGATAAGTTACTTCAGCCGTGTCTGACTCTTTGTGACCCCACGGACTGTACCACGCCAGGCTCCTCTGTCCATGGGATTCTTTAGACTAGACAAGAATACTGGAGTGGATTGCCATACCCTCCTCCAGGGGATCTTCCTGATCCAGAGATCGAACTCATGTCTCCTGTGGCTCCTGCATTGGCAGGTGGATTCTTTACCACTAGCACCACCTTGGGCTATCCTATAGGTAAATCTAAATTCCTGGGGTGCAATGTTCTAGGAATGTGTGTTATTTCCATGGAGAGTGTTAGTCTAATTGAAGCGATGACTAAACTAGGCATCACTGAGACCGCCTACCCTGTGAAACACATGGTTTTCCCTCACCAAAGTTGAGGACCAAGGATGGTGAGCTGACCTGGGGCAGGGGAACTTGTTAGCTTATCAGTGGTCTGTGAATTCATTCATTCATCTATCCATCAGTTCAGCTCCCAGGAGGCCCTGTGGATGTCCACCAGGATCGGCACTGGCTGGTGCCAGCTCATGAGAGCTCCCAGGTGCGTCTCTTCCCAACTCCACGATCAGGGACATGATGCTGTAGCTTGGAATTTGCCACAGTGGGAGTGTTGACAACATGGAAATTGGCAAACGCTACACAAGTTACCTTCATTGCTGCACTCGCATTACCCAACAGAGTCTGGCACATAACAGCCTTGGCAAGTATTCGCACTTAGAATGTTTATATTTAATTATTGAATGATTTAACTGTTATCTATAGATTACTCAGAGCTAACACCACAGTCTGTATGCTTATGTTCCAGGTATTATGTGAGGTACAATGGATACTCATCTTCTCATTTAATTCTCTAACAACCCTGTGAGGTACAACTACTATCCTCATTATACAGATAAGGATGCAGAGGCATAGAGAGGGCAAAGAAGATTTTGAAGGCCATGAGCAGGGATGAATGAGTACAGTGAACCGTATCTTGTAGGCAACCAACAACCCAGACCAGTGGTGAATGATGAAGAAGGGGGTCACAGGACAGTGTGTGGCTCTGGTTCTGTGTGTGTGTGTGTGATTCTAGCTGGGTCTGAGATTTCCTAAATTGGCAGCTCCAGGTAAGCCTGTCTGCCAGCACCTTGGGCAGGACCTTGGGCTGCCAGTTTTCTGAAGGGTCTGGATCCTCCCACCCTGGGGCTCTGTTACATTAGGATGCTGCTCATCAAAGAGTTGTTTTATTTTGGATACAGCTGCAAAGGCATTTGCCAGGGCTGGCCTGAGGCCTGGCAAGGGATTGTAAGTGGCCAGACTTGAAAGCTGAGAAAACCTCAAAAACCCAGTGATTGGTAACCTCCTGAAACTGGCAGCTGCCAAGGACTTGGCAGCCAGGAAACCATCAGGTTGGGTCTGATGTGGGGCCCTAGCCCAGCAGAAGTCAGGAAAGGAGGCTTTCACCTCCGTTTCAGTAAATTCTCTCCCAGCACCTGAGGCGCTGCGGTCCTGACAATGCCCACATACCTGCCTTGTTTCCCTAGCCCAGCAAGAAGGCAGCTGAGCCTGACAAGATGGGCAGTGTCCTCACGGGCCCAGACGGCTATGTGTAGACCCAGACCACACAGGGCAATATGGGGGTGGGGTGCAGACAGGATGGCATTGTTCTGAGCCAGGGCAAGGGCGATGGCATCTGTCAGTGTGCTGTGCTGTGCTTAGTTGCTCTGCTGTGTCTGACTCTTTGTGACCCCATGGACTGTAGCCTGCCAGGCTCCTCTGTCCATGGGGATTCTCCAGGCAAGAATACTGGAGTGGGTTGCCATGCCCTCTTCCAGGGGATCTTTCCAACCCAGGTATCGAACCCAGGTCTCCTGCATTGCAGGCAAATTCTTTACCAGTTGAGTTAACAGGGAAGCCCGGCACAGGTTAAGCCTGAGTACAGATCTTACTAGCTGTGGGGTGACAGGCCCAGAACATAAGTCTCCAAGTCTCAGTCCCCCTTCCCCATGCCCCCACACTTATCTCCCAGTGTGACTGTGAAGGTACATGAAATAATACATCAGAACCACACAAGCTTTATTATTGTAAGAGATCAGTTTCCATCACAGATTAAGGTGTGGACTCTAATTTAGGAGGTCACAGACTCCTAGAGAGTAAGCATATGGTGGTGTCTTGAAAGTGGTTCATTCCAGCTTTCATATCTTACAGGAAAGGAAATTGAGGCCCAGAAAGGTTACACAACTTGTTAGATCAGCACTGCAGCTGGAATCTGGCAACCTGGGTTTTCTCACTGATCCAGGCATCATTATCAATTGGTGATAAGGCCTTAGCCGGGTCTGAGCATTTGTAGGCTGTGTAGAGGGTGCTGGTTTTTTATTGGGGTCGGGTAGGGAGTCTAGCGACCATCACCAAGATGCAGCTCCCCATCCATCCACATTCCTGGTGACAGAAGGGGCTCAGTATACAGTATACTGGTTTAATTGAATCAATAACTGTACATGCCCCTCAGAGGATGCACAGGTTTCGGCACGAAACACAGCAATGCTTCCAACCCAAAGTTCCTGTTTTCTTTTACTTGGGCATGCCCCACAACTGAAGAAGGCAGCATGGAGAAATAGAAATGACACTAAGCTGGGCCCAGATGATCCAGGTTCAAACACTGGCTCTGTTACTGTCTAGCTGGTTGAAATTAACTAAGTCATTGACTTCCTCTGAGCATCAATCTGCAAAGTGAACAATAATCCCTGCCTTGCCTACTCTATAGGGAAGATTCCATGAGATTCCCTTATTCATAACCAGCACGATTGGCAACTAGTTTGTAGTGGGGACAAGCCTGGACTAGGGCCAGACTCCCTGGCTTCAAATCTAGTCAAATGCTTACTGACTAGCTGTGAGACCTTGGGCATTACTTGGTCTCTCTTGCCTCATTTTCCTCATCTGTAAAATGGGAATATTATTATCCCGTAAGATGATGACTGAAGACTACAAGAATTCATGTGATATGTTTAGAAAAGTACTCAAGAGTAAGTTTTCCATCAAATGCCAGCATTTTATGATTAGCTTAGAGGGTAAGTTTTTTCCAAACTAAATTCTCATGTGCCCTTATTTGCAGGAGTCTGTTGTTTCCCTCATGGGTCCTTCCTAACTTATACTCTCCCACTGATTCTCAGTCCATTGCCCAGTGAGTTCAGAATGTCCCCAGACCAACTGCTTCCAAATGCCCAGCAGAGACAAGAAACAAGAGAATCCCGTCAGGCCTCAGTGGCTCGTGCTTCTCACCCTCACCTTGCTGCCTGGTAGTACACTATCACTCAGATGCTCACTCGCCCTGGTGACATCTTTGCCACTGGGACCCTTGACAAATACCAGCAGCACCCCTTCTTTTGGCTCTCTCTCTATACTCTCTGATATACTTGCAACACTTCTCAAATCAGGACCTCTTGCTGGGAGGCTGGGTCCAAAGTTCTCCAACCTCAAGTCCACCTGGTGCCTGCTTGAGCTTTCCTGGTGAGAACACTCACTGCACCCTCCTACTGTGCTAACCTCCATCAGGCTCTCACTTCCATCCTCCACACTCTGTGATACTCAGGGATATAGGTTTGGGTTCATAGCAGCTTCCTTCCCCTCAACCAGGAGCCAAAATCAGGCAGGGAGGGATGGCCTTGCTGTGTACTTCCCTGTGGCAATAAGTGCCTTCTCCCCTTACTTCTGCTAGGCCAAGAAGCTCCAGTGTCTCCTGTCAGAGCAAAGGTGACCTGCCCTGAGGTCATGCCTGGCGTGGTGGGTGAAATGGTAACCCATCCAACAAATACGCCCACCCAACATATATGTCTACCTGGGACCTGTGAATACGTCCTTATTTGGAAAGGGATCCTTATAACCATAATTAAGACTTATTTTGAAAAGACATCACCCTATGTAGAGAAAAGGGAACCCTCTTACACTGTTGGTGGGAATGCAAACTAGTACAGCCACTATGGAGAACAGTGTGGAGATTCCTTAAAAAACTGGAACTAGAACTGCCTTATGATCCAGCAATCCCACTGCTGGGCATACACACTGAGGAAACCAGAAGGGAAAGAGACACGTGTACCCCAATGTTCATCGCAGCACTGTTTATAATAGCCAGGACATGGAAGCAACCTAGATGTCCATCAGCAGATGAATGGATAAGAAAGCTGTGGTACATATACACAATGGAGTATTACTCAGCCATTAAAAAGAATACATTTGAATCAGTTCTAATGAGGTGGATGAAACTGGAGCCTATTATACAGAGTGAAGTAAGCCAGAAAGAAAAACACCAATACAGTATACTAACATATATATATGGAATTTAGAAAGATGGTAACAATAACCCTGTGTACGAGACAGCAAAAGAGACACTGATGTATAGAACAGTCTTATGGACTCTGTGGGAGAGGGAGAGGGTGGGAAGATTTGGGAGAATGGCATTGAAACATGTATAGTATCATGTATGAAACGAGTCGCCAGTCCAGGTTCGATGCACGATACTGGATGCTTGGGGCTGGTGCACTGGGACGACCCAGAGGGATGGTATGGGGAGGGAGGAGGGAGGAGGGTTCAGGATGGGGAACACATGTATACCTGTGGCAGATTCATTTCGATATTTGGCAAAACCAATACAATATTGTAAAGTTTAAAAATAAAATAAAATTAAAATAAAATAAAATGGCTTTAAAAAATAAATAAAAAGCAGAAAAAAAAAAGAAAAGACATCAGCCTAGATTACCCGAGTGGACCCTAAATCCAATGACAAGTGTTTTATAGAAGACAGACCAGAGGAATATGCAGACACTTGGAGGTGGTGGTCATGTGAAGATGGAGGCAGAGACTGGAGCATTGCTGCTGCAAGCCGAGAAACACCTGGAACCCCTAGAAGGTGGAAGAGGTGAGGATGATTTTCCTCTAGAGCCTCTGGAGAAATGGTGGTCATGTGGGCACCTTGATTTCAGATTTCCAGCCTCCAGAACTGTGAGAGAATAATTTCTGTTGCTTTAAGCCACCTAGTTTGCAATAATTTATTGCACTCACCCTAGGACACTAATACCTGGGGTCCACTCATGCTGAGAAAAGGCCACACCTTCCTACATCCTGTTCTGAGGACATTTATTAAAAGTCTGCTCCTCATGTGCTGGGGCTGGGCTGGGGACACTGGGAAAGGACAAAGCATGCCTTGTGAAGCACAGGGTGCCCTACACACAAATGTACAGCATTAGCTGCTCTGATGATTGATTTTATCGGATCTGACTCTTAAAGTTGGGTTGGGATTTTAAAAGTTGTCAGAGCTTAACCTTGAACTTCCCAAGTTCAGACAGTGATAATACCCAGCTTTAAATTAAGCCTTTTGTGCCAGGCACTGGTCTCTTTGGTTTACATATGTTATTTCACGTAACTCTCATAACAATCAGAGGTGCCTACCACTAAGATCCCTATGTAGAGATGAGAAATTCAAGTGCTGGGAAATCAGATATCTTGATGCAGATTCCACAGTAAGTAAGTGCAGGAACCAGGCATCAAAGCTGGGCCCGCTTGTCTAACCTTTGGCCCTCTGATCACGATGCCTCACCAGTCACTTAGCAAGAGCTTAGATATCAATATAGGAGCTAGGTGCTGGGGCCACAAAGATGAGTATAATGTATAGAATATAGTAGGAGAGATTAAAATGTTAACAAAGTATAGTAATAGGATTGTCCAAGTTCTGCTTGGAATAAAATTAAGAGATGAGTCTAGAAATTGGGAGAGACTGATGTGGGCAAGCATTAAGGAGTTTATTCTGTAGGTAGGGCTGGGCTACAGAAGGCTTTAGGCAGGGCTCTATAGGGTGCCCGGGGAAGGGGCCTTCAAGGAGAGGTGGGAGGAGAAAGCACAGAGAGAGACTTTTTGGACTTCACCTGATTTGGTTCATCAAGATGGTCAGGGGTTAATAGCTCTTCTCTTCCTCCCTGACCTGTTCGCTCATACTCCTTCACTCTGAGCCTACAGAACACATTGGACTTTCTAGGGTCCTTCTGGTTTCCTAGCAAGTCCGTAACTGATCAGCTTTACTTTGAGCCAGCTCCTGAATTCGAGTCTTTTCTAACTGACATGGTCTCTCAAATAACAATCTCTTTTATGACTCCCTTTACAATTTCTTCAACCTGGACCAAATTAGCATTCTTTCCAGTCTCCCGTTTCCTATTCTCTTCTAATTCCTTGTAACCGATTCTCAGCTGCTCTGCAGCTGCACATAAGAAGTCATGAAATAGTTCATTGATTTTTATTGCCCACCATTGATGTGCAGGGCTCTGAGCTACACACCACAGAGGATAAACAGATGTGGCTGTCTCCACCTGACTAGGACCTTATCTTCTTCTTGTGTTAGCGCAGCACCTGACTTTTGGAAGATGCTCCATATTTGTCAAATGAATGAAGAAATAGTTTCTGCCTTTTATAAGCTTGTAGTGTAGTTAGGCAGAGAGGTATAGTGATATCTTTCTCAGCTGACATCACTGGGGAATGAAAAACTCAAGATAAATGAATTTTCCAGGCAAATGAAGCATATTCCTTTGAATACCAAATTGTATTTATCTTAAACATTTTCGATGAGAAAATTTAACTTCCTTTCTTTTCTTCTTGTAGCATGTAGGATTCTTTATGTTGCCAGGATTATAATTAAAATTGGCTTCAACAACAAAGAAAGTGTTTTCTTATCTGAAAACCAGGGGTTACACTTTTAGGTGTGGCTTGATTCAGGGTGCAGACAACGTGATCAGTGTGCAGTTTTTTTTTTTTTTTTTCCCTATCTCCATTTCTGGCCTCTGTCTCCTAAATGTTTGTTTCACTCTCAGATAGATTTTCTCTTTGAAGTACATGCGGGTGCCAGCAGCGCCCAGGGCTCCACACTTCCTTATTCATTCATTCCTTGTTCTTTATTCATATCAATCAGGAAGAGAAAAGCACCTCTTATAGAAGGAAGTTCGTCTCTCTCTAAAGACTCAGAAAATGTCTGTGACTCAGCTATATACTCATCTCTGAACCCATTTGTAGCCAGGAAATTGGAATATTGTGATTTCTTTGGGTCAATCAGGCCTACTCTTTGGGGTGGGATCAATCACATCCTGACACTGGGGTTGAGCAAGGGGAAGGCAATTCCCTCAAAGGACATCAGAGAAGTGGGAAATGGATGCTCAGAAGCAACCAGTCAATGTCTGCTATCTCCTACCCTTCTTTTCCTTCTCTTTCTTTCTCACCTTCTTTCCTTCTCTCTCCTACAGCAAATTTTGTGTCAAAGGCTACAAACATGAGAACATATTCCCTGTCCTTGAGGCCCTTCAGGGCAGGGAATGACAAATGAGATCAATAATTATAGCAACAGATAAACATTAATAAGAGAGAGATGGGCACAGAGAGGAAGAAAGTGGGCAGTGTGGTTGGCCTGGGAAGGGCACAGCAGGGTCTCCAGACCAGTTGCAATTTGAGCTGATTTCATAGAGGTCACCAAAGAGTCAAGAAGAGACAGGGCATTCCTATCAGAGGAAACAGGAAATGCTAATGCAAACGGATGAAGGACTGAGGTGAACACAAAGTGGATCTGTGTGGCTTGAAGAGAAAAGAGGGAACTAAGATAGCCTGGGTGGTCTTTTGTCATTGTCATCCATTGAACTGGGCTTTATTTTTTTGGGCACCAAAATCACTGCAGATGGTGATTGCAGCCATGAAATTAAAAGATGCTTACTCCTTGGAAGGAAAGTTATGACCAACCTAGACAGCATATTAAAAAGCAGAGACATTACTTTGTCAGCAAAGGTCCATCTAGTCAAGGCTATGGTTTTTCCAGTGGTCATGTATGGATGAGAGAGTTGGACTATAAAGAAAGCTGAGCATCGAAGAATTGATGCTTTTGAACTGTGGTGTTGGAGAAGACTCTTGAGAGTCCCTTGGACTGCAAGGAGATCCAACCAGTCCATCCTAAAGGAGATCAGTCCTGGGTGTTCATTGGAAGGAGTGATGTTGAAGCTGAAACTCCAATACTTTGGCCACCTGATGAGAAGAGCTGACTCATCTGAGAAGACCCTGATGCTGGGAAAGATTGAGGGCAGGAGGAGAAGGGGACGACAGAGGATGAGATAGTTGGATGGCATTACCAACACAATAGACATGGGTTTGGGTGGACTCTGGCAGTTGGTGATGGACAGAGAGGCCTGGTGTGCTGCAGTTCATGGGGTCACAAAGAGTTGGACACAACTGAGCGACTGAACTGAACTGAACTGGGCATTGTCACATGTCACCTTATTTAATTCATAGCCCAATGCATTATGTGATGGGATAAACTTATTGACAGCCATCCCTTCTCTTCTGCCTGCTCACCATCCTTCTCCATTCCCTCTTCTCCTCATCTCAGGATAGAAAAGATAAACATGGCAGAGACAGATTTTTTTTAGGATAAAAGCAATGAGAATAGGAGGAAGATTACTCCTGAGGGACTGTTCTCTGTAGGAGACAGGACATGTCTGGACCATGTTATATGGGGGTGGCTGTGATGAGGAGAAATGGGATGTAGGTATAACTTGATTGAACAGAGAAAGACAGTGAGAAGTTTCTGTTAAAGTAGAGGGTAAGAGACCCCCAGGAGTCTGGACCTCTAGAGGAGAGGAGAAGGCAAGGGGTTTAACGCATTTTGTGGGTGAATTTCTGGGCCCTGTATTAGTTATTGACTACTGTGTACCTTAACAAATAACCTCAAAACTTAGTGCTTAGGGACTTCCTGGTGGCCCAGTGGTTACAAATCCACCTTCCAATGCAGGCGACACGAGTTCAATCCCTGGTTGGGGAACTAAGATCGCATATGCTGTGTGGCAACTAAGACCACACTCTGCAGATACCGAGCCTGCATGCTCTGGGGCCTTGAGCACCGCAGCTAGAGAGAAGCCCCCGCTTGGCAACAAAAAGATCGCATGAGTTACAACTGAGCCCTGAGGCAGCAAATACATAAGTATTTAAAAAAAGAATATCCTTTTTATATGCTGAAGCTGCAACTCCAATACTTTGGCCACCTGATGTGAAGAACTGACCCATTTGAAAAGACCCTGATGCTGGGAAAGATTGAAGGCAGGAGGAGAAGGGGACGACAGAGGATGAGATGGTTGGATGGCATCACTGACTCAATGGACATGGGTTTGGGTGGACTCTGGGAATTGGTGATGGACAAGGAGGCCTGGTGTGCTGCGGTTCACGGGGTCGCAAAGAGTCAGACAAGACTGAATGATTAAACTGAACTGATTGATGAACTTGTAGGTTGTTTCTGAACCTTGGCTATTGTAAACAGCACTACAATGAATACTGGGATTCTTGTGTCCCTTTGAACCATATTTTCTCCAAATATATGCCCAGGAGTGCATGATTATATGGTAGCTCTATTTTTAGTTTTTTAAGGAAACTCCATACTGTTCTCCCTTACTGGCTGCACCAATTTATGTTCCCACCAATAGTTTAAGAGAGTTCCCAAGAGCAACCAATTCTTGATGGCTACTGAACTAGGGTAATATTTTCCATTGGAAGGACTGATGCTCAAACTGAAGCTCCAATACTTTGGTCACCTGATGCAAACAGCCGACTCATTGGAAACGACCCTGATGCTGGGAAAAACTGAAGGCAGAGGAGAAGAGGGCAACAGAGGATGAGGTAGTTAGGCATCATCGATTCAATGGACGTGAACTTGGGCAAACTCCAGCAGAGAGTGAGCGACAGGGAGGCCTGGAGTGCTGCAGTCCATGGGGTTGTGAAGAGTCAGACATGACTGGGTGACTGAGCACCAACAAAACAGAAGCAGACTCAAACTTAAGAGAATGAACTTACGGTTACCAGCAGGAAAGAGTGGGCAGGAAGGGAGAGATTTGGAGTTTGGGATTGACATGTTCACACTGCTATATTTAAAATAGATAACCAATAAAGGCTTACTGTATAGTACAGGGGACACAGCTCAATGTTCTATAATAACCTAAATGGGAAAATGATTTGAAAAAAATAGATACATTCATAAGTAATATTGAATCACTTTGCTGTATGCTGAAACTAACAACATTGTTAATCGACAATACTCCAATATAAAATGAAAATTATCTAAATTAAAAAAAAAGGGTTGGCTGCTCTATCCCAAACCCATATTGCTTCTATGGGGTGAAACTAAAATGAGGAAAATGTCCTAAGAGGCTCTGCACTGACAGTTAACAGTTAAATAGTAAGTGGACTACAGACCTAAGTGTACCTTACCCTCTAGTTCAAACCCATCCTATTCTATCTATACTATTGTTTGTGTTTATTTTTCTTATTGTTTGTATTCATTTATTCAATGAATATTTACAAATATAAGAGCATAATAGTTACTTCATAATAGTTACTTCAAGGGAAGTAACTATTTCTTATTAATGCTGTCCCAACATCAAAAAACAATGATGAACATAGTAGGTAATCAATATGTATTTATCGTTGCTTTATTAGTAACATTTCATTACCTATTAATGGTTATGAACAGGTAGGCAATGGCTGGTGGGAAGTATATTCTCAGGGTCTGTCAGGTAAACAAACTACTCTAGGTATTTCAGGTTGGAAAAGAATTTAATCTAGGGAGATAGAGGCCTACACAGCTATTGGAAGGGCTGGGGCAAGGATAGGGAAGGCTAGCGCTCACTGTCAAGGAATCTCTAAGTAAGTGTAGGAATTTGCACTTTCATGATCATAGCTGATCTTCAGGGGAACTTGCATTTGCTTACTATCATGCAATATTCTTTGAAGGGCTAAAAACTCAAGTGATGAGATAGCTAAAGTTTGAAAAAGAATTACTAGTCTTACCTTCAATAACATTAACTATTAGCAGTCATTGTTATCCATAGGGCTTCCCTGGTGGCTCAGAGGTTAAAGCGTCTGCCTGGAATGCAGGAGACCTGGGTTCAATCCCTGGGTTGGGAAGATGGCAGAGTCATTCTGATTATTGGTTTCAGAATTCTAAAAACCTAGGTGTGAGAAGGAAATGGCAACCCACTCCAGTGTTCTTGCCTGGAGAATCCCAGGGACGGGGGAGCCTGGTGGGCTGCCGTCTCTGGGGTCACACAGAGTCGGACATGACTGAAGCGACTTAGCAGCAGCAGCAGGTGTGACTATCTGGTCTGTGACCTTGAGGAAGCTATTTAACTTTTCTACTTCTTAATTTCTCATCTGTAGGATGGGAATCATAGATTCTCTCTCATAGGCTGCTTGTGAAGATTAAATGAAGCTAAACATATAAAATACTCAGCAAAAGGCTGGGAATACTTAAGAAGTGGAAACTATTTGTATTCAATATTGTGTGTGTGTGTGTGTGAAGTTGCATATTTATCACCTGGGCAATTTAAAATTGCCATTTCCCTAACTACCCCTATTGTTTATTTCAGAGTGACATAAAAACTGGTGATCTCTTAACGGCCACATTATAGACCACAGTTACCAAATAGAAAACACCAAGCCGTCTGTTGAGGAAAATGGAGGTCGCCCGATCTGAAGCCTTTTGGATCACTTCTTCCCCAGGTAGTTGGTTCATCGCTGTCATCATGGCAGGGGAGCCATACAGCAGGTGATTAAGTCATCCCATTTTAGACTCTTTTCTCAGGAATGCTCTCTGTCGGTACAGTCTGCATTTTGATTGGCACTTCTTCAGGTCGGACACGACTGAAGCGACTTAACAGCAGAATGTCCTCACACCATTACCAGTTGTCAGATACTTTGAATATCAACCTCTAATTTCTACAAGCCCTGGCAGCACCAACCCAGCGCTCATAACAATACAGTCCCCTCTGGTTATGGTTCATGGTATCACTTCTTTAAAAATTGTTCTTCTAGAGATAGTTACTTTCAACAATGGGGTTCCAAATGTACAGCACTTTTGCACAGCAAGGCCGTAATCAATGTCCTTCCCATCCTTATAGATGATGGCCAACTATCCTCAACCAGCCTCACTTGCCCCATGGTTCACCCCAGGAATTCCAGACAGTCCAGTTCTCAATCTTATTGCTGAACCCCACCCAGCCATGAAAATAATGTGGTTTACGTAGGCCTTGTCATAATATTGCCATTTACCGAACAACTCAGGACACTGACTTCACAGGACACACCTGGTTACAAAGAGACATGGGATAAAGAAGAGAAGAGAGAAGAGTGGGAGATGTGAATTTGACATAGGGTCCAGAAGGCAATAGGGATGCCCCAGAGGCAGGAACTAGAATCAAAGACCAGAGCGGGAGGGGGCTGGCTGGCTCCAGGGGGAACACCCGACTGGAGCCGGCACACGCAGCATCTTGTCAATGGTCTCCCTTCGGTGGTGGTTAAACCAGAGGAAAGGAAATATAAGCAAGCACTAAGCATCTATAAAGGCTCTGAATGCTGACATCTGAATGACGACTATGGATTTAAATACTTTTTGTGCCAAATATTAGAAAGAGAAAATGTAAACAGTAAAACTTTTCTTCTGCTCCAGTTCCAGCCACAGAGGGTTCTATGGCTCCACTTATAACTAATAGATGAAGGGCAGAGACTGCGGGCTTTTGGGGGCCCTTTAAGTTACTCTAATTATTTGGGGAATTTAAAAAAATATTCTCAGCTATTAATCACAGATTAACTATTTCAACTGATTTTATGATGTTTCCCTTTGCTTATTCCACAGGAAACAGGCTCAGCCATTTGCTGTTCCTGCCTTTTCCTTTGGAGACAGGAGATGCATCTGGCACTTGTCAGGTGGTCTTGGAACATCGTGCTGCTCCAAGGAGAGCAGGGCTTCCCAGGTGGTGCTAGTGGTAAAGAATCTGCCTGCCAATGTAGAAGAGGTAGGTTTGAGGATCCCTCAGTCGGAAGATCCCCTGGAGGAGGGCATGGCAACCAACTCCAGTATTCTTGCCTGGGGAATCCCATGGACAGAGGAGCCTGGCAGGCTACAGTCCATGGAGTCGCAAAGAGTTGGACACAACTGAAGCGACAGCACACACCCAAGGAGAGCAGGGATTTCTGGCCATGCTTCTGATAGAGCTATATCTGGGTCATCAGCACCCCAAAGCCACCACTTTGTGTGTCCTTAGTTTTTGATATGGGTATTTTATCTTTTCTCAGTCTTCTGTAAAAAATGACTCAGCATTTGTAGATTTTCTGTTTCCTATTTCTATTAACAGATAAAACATCTATTTTAAAGAAATGTGTTTGGTATGTAAACTTACATTTAAATCAAGTTCACAAACTCTCTTTCATAGTCAGGCTACAACTCCTGACCCCAAATGAAAGTTGCAGAGCTTGGTGCTGTTAATCATAGCTCTGCCGCTTGTTAACTGTGTACTTCAGTTCTCTTGATTACTTCTGTCAAGCTCAGTTTCTTCTTCTGTCAGCATAGAATGTGCTTGTGATATGCCATGCTTAGTTGCTCAATCATGTCTAACTCTTTGCAACCCCATGGACTGTAGCCCGCCAGGCTCCTTTGTCCATGGGGATTCTCCAGGCAAGAATACTGGTATGGGCTGCCTTGCCTTCCTCCAGGGGATCTTCCCAACCCACGGATTGAACCCAGGTCTCCCACATTGCAGGTGGATTCTTTACTGACTGAGCCACCAGGGAAACCCAAGAATATTGGAGTGGGTAGCCTATCCCTTCTCCAGAGTATCTTCCTGACACAGGGATTGAACAGGGGTCTCCTGAATTGCAGGCGGATTCTTTACAAGCATAGAATAACCACCCTTATTTCCTGGAGCTATTGTGAATATTGAATAGATCACATATAATGCACACAACATGGTATTGGGTACATTATGAATGCTCAGTACATAATTTTTGTCATCATTAATGAGTATCAGTCCCAAGGGCATATTGTCAGTGAAAGGCAGAGTCAAGATTTGACCCAGAATAAGGTTAAAAAGTCCTCTGCCCTTTCCACTCTAGAACTCTGCCTCTCAGCTGAATACGAGTCAATACGTGGTTATTCCATGACAGGACAAATAGGGAGATAGATAAACCATCAAAGAGAAAGGAGAAAAAAGTATGTGCTAAGTGGCCAAATAAGAACAGAATATTCCCTGGTGGTCCAGTGGCTAAGACTCCATATTTCCAATGAAGGGGCCCCAGGTTTGATCCCTAGTTGGGGAGTTAGATCCCACATGCTGCAATCTGAGTTCTTATGCTGCAATCTGAGTTCTTATGCTGCAACAAAAAGATCCCACATGCTGCAACAAAGATTGAAGATCCTGCATGCCACAACTAAGACCCAGAACAGCCAAATAAATAAATATTAAAAAAAAAAAAAGAGTAGAAGGAAGGAAGTACTGGAGGTGCAGAGATGAGGGAAGGCATCGGCTGAGTTTAAATTGAGATTTGACAAGCAGAGGAGGTTCATGAGGTCGCAAAGAGTCGGACAGGACTGAGCAACTGAACTGAACTGAAGCAGAGGAGGGAGAAGGGACTCTTGATTACATTTATTCTCTTGGTTGAATAACAGCCTGGAGTCAGATCTTCCTCTCAAACGACAAGTTCAGATTAATTTGAAATCCTGGCTTTATACCCATCAGCTGCGTGAACTTGCGGACATCACCATGATCTTGGTCTTGGTCTCCCACTGTGTGAATTAAAGCCCTTAGACTGTAAAGCTCCTCTCAGTACCACTCAGTCCTGGGAGAATGCTCTGTTCTCAGGCGCCCAGGGCATTATGCGTAAGGACCTTGTTTTATTTGGGCTTGTTGATTTTAAGTAAGAGAAACTCATTCAAAATCAATTTAGAGGGAAGATGGGAAGGTGGTGGTGGGTGTAATACAAGAACATTGTATTTTGCCCAAGAGGACTTGTTTTACCCCAAAGGAGGAATGCATTCAGGCTTCATATCTGGAGATACCCCAAAAGGAATTATCTCAGTCTCTCTCTTTCACCTTCTTTTTCATCTCTTTTTCTTGTGACACATCTGCTCCTGTCTCTTCTCTTTGCAGACAAATTCTCTGCTTGCTCTTCAGCATATAAAGCCCCCCAATATGCAGCCCCCATCAAAATGTAAACCTTGGTTCCCCAGATTAGAGATTACATAGGTGCAGCTCCTACAGCCCAGTAACTCAGTTTGTGCCCAATTCCAAAATTTTGGGGCAGAAATCTGATTGGCTCAGCTATGGTCACATATCCTCCTTGGTCTTACCAGCTGCAAGTAATGATCCTACAACGAAGGACAGTCCCTTTCCTAGGCAGGGACATGATAAGGGCAGGATGGGAAAGCCATTCTGGTACTCATCCTTTCTCATTGTAGTTTTTCCCACATGTGATCTCATTCAACCCTCTGGACAACTCTGAGCAATAAGTATTACTGTTATGCCCATTTTATGGCTGAGGAAAATGAGGCTAGCCCAAGGTCACATTGCTATTATGTGGTGGAATCAGGATTCAGATTTAAATAATCTGGCTTGAAATTTCAGCATCTAACTAAAGATTGCCAAGGATCCTTCTGGTCCTAATATTAACCAATCCAAAGAGATTAATATATCTATGTTTTCAAACACTCTGCTTCTTGGTAATTATTTCCATCTCCTTCCTAGTTTTTGTTTTGTATCATGATATGGCAAATAAGATGCTGCACTTTCAAAAACCCACAACACGTAAGGTCTCATTCTATTCAGGGAAAATATATTTCAAGTGAAAGCAGGAAGAGTAGAGAGAAACTGGGAATTTCACAATAAAAAGGGGAAGGCTATAAAATGCTGTCTGGCTGTGTTTTTAATGAGAAGCACTGGACCTTACTCTTTAGGCCATTTGAGAATCTAGCTGAGGTTTCCAGCATAATTTTAGTCACAGGCTGCTGCGGGCACCTGCATGAGTGGTCTTCTGTTGTTGAAATGTCAGGAATGCCTTTTATTTCTTTTACTGGCATAGGACATGCTTTTGGTGGACTTGCAAGTATTTGTGTACATCCTGACCTAAGCATTTAGCTTTCATCCCTGTGGAGCCATCCCCTAGGGAACTGATATCTTTCAGGAGGCCTTCTTGGAAGAATAGTAATAAACACACTATCACTTACTGATTACCATACAGTGCAATAGGCAGGTAGTAAACAATTTACATAATAAGATCCATTTAATTCTCTCAGCCGTTGTATGAAATAGGTAATAGATCTTCATTTTATAGACAGGGCCACTGAGGCTCAGAAAAATAAAGCAAGATCCCACAGTGGAATTGGCATTGACCCCAGAGCTGGGGTGGGGGCTGCAAAGTGCCTGCTCTTAACCATTGGATTCAGGGTCTCCTAAGCTTGGGTTACTCCTTGGAAGAAAAGTTATGACCAACCTAGATAGCATATTGAAAAGCAGAGACATTAATTTGCCAACAAAGGTCCATCTAGTCAAGGCTATGGTTTTTCCTGTGGTCATGTATGGATGTGACAGTTGGACTGTGAAGAAAGCTGAGCGCCAAAGAATTGATGCTTTTGAACTGTGGTGTCGGAGAAGACTCTTGAGAGTCCCTTAGACTGCAAGGAGATCCAACCAGTCCATCCTAAAGGAGATCAGCGCTGGGATTTCTTTGGAAGGAATGATGCTAAAGCTGAAACTCCAGTACTTTGGCCACCTCATGCGAAGGGTTGACTCATTGGAAAACTCTGATGCTGCGAGGGGTGGGGGCAGGATGAGAAGGGGACGACAGAGGATAAGAAGGCTGGATGGTATCACTCACTCAATGGACGTGAGTCTGAGTGAACTCCAGGAGTTGGTGATGGACAGGGAGGCCTGGCGTGCTATGATTCATGGAGTCGCAAAGAGTCGGACACGACTGAGTGACTGAACTGAACTGAACTGAACTGAAGCTTGGGTTGGATGCTGAGTGGCAGATGCTCTATATGAATCCAATTTTGCCTTATTTCAAAGCCTGTGCTTCAAAGAGAATGCTCTGCTTCTATATATTCGGGCTCTAAGTAATACATTAATTTTTAAATCTCCAATACCAAAAATATAATAATAATCATGATAACTCTGATACTCTGTCACCTCCATTGTCATTCAGTGTGTGTGTGTGTGTGTGTGTGTGTGTGTGTGAGTCACTCAGCCATGTCTGACTCTTTGTGACCCCATAGCCTGTAGGTCACCAGGCTCCTCTGTCCATGGGATTCTCCAGGCAAGAACACTGGAGTGGGTTGCCATTCCATTTTCTGGAGGATCTTGCCAACCCAGGGATCAAACCCAGGTCTCCTGCATTGCAGGCAGATTCCTTACCCTTTGAGCTGCCAGGGAAGCCCTCTGTTGTTTAAAACTTCCTTCAGTTGCCTCTCACCCCCACACCCACCATTTCCCTGCCTCCTGGGCATCCAGGTAATCCACCTTCCCACACCATGTTTGTGTGGCCACGCCACTGAATTCTGGCCAACATACATATTTTCTATTATTTCACACTTAGACTCACCTTAAATTAAGTGTTTTGGAAGTCTTAAGAAAGACTCTTACAGCCATATTCTCAATTTGTTCTTTGCTTTGAGCCATTTCTTACTTTGAAACTCTTTAGCTCTCTAGAGAGACTAAAAACGTGAAACTTTTATTTTCTCATCCAGCAAGTCCTAGTTTCTCTAAATTTCTTTCAAATTCTTTCTTGGAGAATTCCATGGACAGAAGAGCCTGGTGGGCTAGTGTGTGGGGTCACAAAGAGTTGGACACAACTAGTGACTAATATTTGTTGCAGCTGAGAGCACCCAACTTACACTTTCAATATCTATGTGGAGATCTCTTTAGTCAGATCTACTGATTAGTAATTTTCTATCTTTCAGGTAACTATAGGCAACACTTTGTCAATGGTTTTGCTGTGATGTAACGTGGGTTCATCCTTTTTCCAGCCTGCTATGCTAGTTCTTTCAATGGTTTTTCAGTCTCCACTAATGACGGGCTCATCATTTCCCCAGTTTTTGCTAACAGCCTCCTCCCCACATTTCCAGCTTCTCACTAGTCAGTTCCCCTACCTACGCCTGACCTTGTTTTAAGTTTTTGTTATAGCTACATCCCTCCTCCACTACCTACTAGGCATCAGTTATCTATCATAGGGTAACAAACCCAGAAAATGTACTGGCTTTAAAAAAATAATGCTTTAAAAAAGTGCTTAAGATTCTGTTGCTGGGCAGAGTGATTTTTCTGACCTGGGCTGAAACTGGACTGGGGCTGGAGAATCAGAAGCCCAATCACACATTTGATGATGAGCTGGAACAACGGGGCATGAGCATCATCCAGCATGCCAGCCCAGGCTTCTCCACATGGAGGCTGGGTTCCAAAAGCAGCAGCATCATACTAATTATCAGAGACATGCAAATCAAGCTACAATAAGGTATCACCTCACACCAGTCAGATGGCAATCATCAAAAAGTCTATAAAGAATAAATGCTAGAGAGGATGTAGAGAAAAGGGAACCCTCCTACACTGTTGGTGGGAATGTAAATTGGTACAACCACTATGGAGAACAGTATGGAGGTTCCTTAAAAAACTAAAAATAGAACCACCATATGGTCTAGCAATCCCGCTCTTGGACATATATACAGAGAAAACCATAATTAGAAAACGTACATGCACCCTAGTGTTATTGAAGCACTATTTACAATAGCCAAGACATAGAAGCAACCTAAATGTCCATCAACAGAGGAATGGATAAAGAAGATACGATATATATACATATACAGACTGGAATATTACTTGGCCATAAAAAAGAACAAAACAATGCCATTTGCAGCAACATGGATGAACCTGGAGATTATCATACTAAGTGAAGTAAGACAGAGAAAGACAAATTTCATATGATATCACTCATATGCGGAATCAATTTTTAAAAAGTGATACAAATGAACTTATTTACAAAGTAGAAACAGACTTACAGATGTTGAAAACATCTGTAGCATAGTTACCAAAGAGGAAATGTGGTGGGGAAGGATAAATCAGGATTTTGGGATTAACATATATACACAGGACTATCTATAAGATAGATAACCAAGAAGGACCTACTGTATGGCAGAGGGAACTATAGTCAATATTCTGTGATAACCTTTATGAGAAAAGAATTGAGAAAAGTGCCCTAGTTCAGCTCCATCAGCCAGGGATTCAACCTGAAGGGGTGAGTGGTGTTGGTGAGAAACTGAAGCAGCCTCTCATTTTTCTTGGACTGCCTGTTTATTTCAGGCTTATGATTCTCTTTTATACTTTTACAAAAGCATTAGGTCAGAGGTTTGATATTTTTAGTTCCCACAGACCCAGATTTATTTTTCTCCAAAAATCATTACTGCTACTGCTAAGTTGCTTCAGTCGTGTTCAACTCTGTGCGACCCCATAGACGGAAGCCCACCAGGCTCCCCCGTCCCTGGGATTCTCCAGGCAAGAACACTGGAGTGGGTTGCCATTTCCTTCTCCAATGCATAAAAGTGAAAAGTGAAAGTGAAGTCGCTCAGTCGTGTCCAACCCTCAGCGACCCCATGGACTGCAGGCTTCCAGGCTCCTCCATCCATGGGATTTTCCAGGCAAGAGTACTGGAGTGGGGTGTCATTGCCTTCTCCAAAAATCACTGTTGCCCCTCAAAAGGAGTTCCTTCCTCAGGGATTCTCTTATCTACTTTTTCTCATGTGTCCTTGTGTATACACTGTAACTCATACTAATGTCTGGGCTCCATACCGCATTCCTCAGTTTATTTCTTATCTTTCTAAGTCCTGTTTGCCCCTAGTATTCTAAGATCACTATTTCTTAGAAAGGGCTTCTAGCTAATAATATCTCTAAAGTCCCTAATTTCTATAAGCTATAGTAGAATATGCTAACATTACAGCAATCCTTAAATCTTTAGCTTCTAACTATTTAAATTATTCCTAAGCCCTAAATTCAGCAAACTCCTTTGCCATAAACAGTTTTCTCACAAATAGGCTTCAGATAGCAATCCCTCCCATGGCCTCAAGCCGTGGCCTGTGTGCTCATCCTGGAACACTTTTTTGTAAAAGTCCTTGAATAAATGTCAGTGATTAACTTTATGAATTAGTCTTTGAGCACAGCTGCAGAAGGCTTTCGGAGAAGGCAATGGCATACCACTCCAGTACTCTTGCCTAGAAAATCCCATGGATGGAGGAGCCTGGTAGGCTGCAGTCCATGGGGTCGCTACAAGTCGGACGTGACTGAGTGACTTCACTTTCACTTTTCACTTTCACACAATAGAGAAGGCAATGGCAACCCACTCCAGTGTTCTTGCCTGGAGAATCCCAGGGACGGCAGAGCCTGGTGGGCTGCCGTCTATGGGGTCTCACAGAGTCGGACACAACTAAAGCGACTTAGCAGCAGCAGCAGCAGCAGAAGGCTTTATGCCTTCTCATGCTCCTCTCAAAAACAATAAGCACCTTAATATTCTCTTCAGTCAACTCAGCTGAGGAAAGGAAAAAACAAGTCAGAATCACAAAGCCTAACTCCTTCATCCCGGGTCCATGCCTACGGAACAAAGGGAGGGGGTTTAGGGCCATGCTTCCATTTTGTCAGTAATGCCTAACGTGGCTCCCGACAAGAAAGAATCTGAAAAAGAATGAATATGTGTATGTGTATAACTGAATCACTTTTCTGCACACCCGAAACTAACACAACATTGTAAATCAACTACACTCAAAAAAAAAAAAAAAAAAGCAGCAGAGAGCAAGCACTTTCCATTATCTGCAGTTTGTTTGTTAATTCCCAAATGGCCAAAACAAGTCATATAGCCAAACCCAGATTCAAGAAGTTCAGAAATGAAATTGATGGTAAGGTCTGCAAAATATGTGGCCATTCTAAAAGTGTATAATATAAGCATTGTTTTGTGGAACTTTTATTTCTTCCATGTTTGAGGGGATGCTGGTTGGCTAGTATGACAGATAATTTTATGTGTCAGCTTTACTGGGCCGCAGAGTGGCCAGATATTTTGTTGAACAGTATTCTGGGTATGTCTGTGAGGCTGTGTCTGGATGAGATTAACATTTGAATGGCAAACTGAGTAAAGCAGATTGCCTTTCCCATCGTGGGTGGGTCTAATCCAATCAGTTGAAGATTTGAATAGAAAAAGAGGCTAAAAGGCCACCTGCCCGATTGCCTTCATTATGGAACTTACATCACTGACTCTCCTGGGTCTCAGGCCTTCAGATTCAGGCAGGAATTGCACTACCAGCTCTCAAGTACAGCCTCTGCAGATTTCCCCAAATCAGTCTTCATAAATGCACGAACCAATTTTTAATAATTAATAAATATCCTTATAAATATGAATGTATCCCATTGGTTCTGTTTCTCTGGAGGACAGAGACTAATGCATCTAGTATTCCTGGAGTAGTGGCCTGGGTATAGGGAATCATTGCAACACCGATCAAGTGATTGTTATGCCCTAGTTACTATTCTAAGTGCTTTACTTCTATTAACTCATTTAATTATCAACCCTATAAAGTAGGCATTTTTAATTTATCCATTTATGTAAAAAATGAACTGGAGATACAGATAAGGTAAGTAATTTACCCAAGGACACACAGCCACCAGCTCGTGTTTACCTACTAGATGCTGGTAGCATCCCCCTCAGTTGTGACAACCAAAAACTCTTCCAGATATTACCAGATGCTTCTGGAGGCAAAATTGTCCCAAACTGAGAACCAGCAGTGCAGAGGTTAAAAGGGTGAACACTGCAGCCTGACCAACCTGGATTCAAGTACGGACATTGACCCTCACTTAATTAGGTAGCCACATGAAAGTTGTTTTTAACATATTTGGTGCTCAGTATTCTCATTTTTAGAATGCAGGAGGCTTTAATATTCTTTTAGTGGGAGAGCCTCTCTAAGGAGACAGCTGGCTTCCTAGACTGAGGCAGGAGCCAGGCCTTTCTTGTCTAATAAACAACATTTCTTCCCCACTACCCCTGACTGGCCGGCCTGTTCCTTAAGCATGTTAGTGAGCTTGTCCTCAGGCATGACCCCTCAAAGGCAACTAAGACTCTGAAAATTTGATGACTGGCTTTTGCTGCTCCACATACCTTTATTTGCATCTTATTCTTCTCCCTGCTTCCCCTCCAGGAAGTGGTGTTTGAGGTTCTGAAAATAGTAATTACTTATTAGTAAAGAAATCCAGAAAGCCTAAAGAACATAGAAATTCTTCACAATCCTAACACTCAGAAATAACCCCCACTCACTTTTTGGGTGAAAGTCTCTGAAACCTCTTTCTATCTGTCTCTCACACACACATGCTATAATTTAATGATCTCACCCTTGGAGCTGTTCTGTAAGCTGCTTTTTCATTTAATCACCTCTCCTGGACATGTTTTCACATTGATCAACATGGACAGACCTGACTAGGCCCCCTCTTCTCCCTTCCTGATGGTTTTCCTGCTTCACCTGGATCATGTCTGCCATCCTAGCCCAGCCAGCCCACGGGCTTCCTTCCCCAGACATCAATAATTGAACAAAAGCCTCTGCAGAGTTGGGGCTGGGTACCATGGTGGCTGCCCATGGCCCAGAGCCTCTCTGCCCTCCTCAGCCACAGTCTTCCTGCTGAGGCTTTGGAAGGAGCAGCTGCTGGAGAAACCACACTGAAGGAAAGTGACAACAAATTTCTTTTGTTTCCTGGCTGGATTGATTGTCTCTTTCTTTCTTTACAGAATTCTTGGTTTTGTCTCTAATTATCTAGCACCTACAGCTTCAGAGCAAGGATGCAGCTGAGAGGAGGCTAAGCTTCACACAATTTGTCAAGGGAGTTTAGGATCTTTGGCACCAAAGACACTATACAAAAAGGAATTAACTCAGCTTTGAACATGTAGACTTTTGCAAAATGAGAGTTATGGCTTCTCAGGCAACAGAAATAGTGCCTATAGGTGGGCCTGCCATCAGCGTGCCCACAGGCATGTTTGTCCTGATGCAGCCCTGACCCCCTCCTCAGTGAAAGTGAAAGTTGCTTAGTCATGTCTGACTCTTTGCGAACCCATGGACTATACAGTCCATGGAATTCTCCAGGGCAGAAGACTGGAGTGGGTAGACTTTCCTTTCTCCAGGGAATCTTGCCAACCCAGGGATCGAACCCATATCTCCCACATTGCATGAAGATTCGTTACCAGCTGCGCCAAAAGGGAAGCCCAAGAATATTGGAGTGGGTAGCCTCTCTGTTTTCCTGACCCAGGAATCAAACTGGGGTCTCTTGCTTTGCAGGCAGATTCTTTACCAAGTGGTCTATTAGGGAAAAAACAACAATCAAACCTTCTAAACATTTGCTTCATTTGGGAAGCATTGTCTTTCCTCTCAATTGGTCAATAGTGTGTATGCTTAGTTGCGTTTGACTCCTTGCGACCCCAGGGACTGTAGCTCACCAGACTCCTCTGTCCATGGGATTTTCCAGGCAAGAATACTGGAGTGGGTTGCCATTTCCTACTCCAGGAGATCTTCCCAACCCAGGGACTGAACCCAGTTCTCCTGCTTCTCCTGCACTGGCAGGCAGATTCTTTACCCCTGCGCCACCTGGGAGGCCCGTCTTCTCTCAAGTTGGAGACAACAAATATGAAACATGGTTTCTCAACCTCTGCACCGTAGACATTTGGGCTGGATAATGCTTTGTTAGGAGGGACAGTAGCGTGCAGGGTAGGACACTTAGACGCAACCCAGGTGTCTACCCACTAGATGCTGGCAGCATCCCCTTCAGTTGTGACAACGAAAAACATTTCCTGATACTACCAGGTGTTCCTGGAGGCAAAATTGCCCCAGATTGAGAATCACTGGTGCAGAGGTGAAAGGGTGAGTATTGTAGCCTGGCCAACCTGGCTTCAAATCCTGGCATTGACCCTCACTTAACTAGATGCTATGCTATGCTATGCTACGTCACTTCAGTCATGTCCGACTCTGTGTGACCCCATAGACGGCAGCCCACCAGGCTCCCCCGTCCCTGGGATTCTCCAGGCAAGAACACTGGAGTGGGTTGCCATTGCCTTCTCCAGTGCATGAAAGTGAAAAGTGAAAGTGAAATCGCTCAGTCGTGTCCGACTCTTAGCGACCCCATGGACTGCAGCCTACCAGGCTCCTCCATCCATGGGATTTTCCAGGCAAGAGAACTGGAGTGGGGTGCCATTGCCTTCTCCACACTTAACTAGATAACCTCATGAAAATCACTTTTAGCATATTTGGTGCTTGGTCTTATCCTTAGGGTGTGAAAAACAACAGTACCTCCACTAGGAGTTAGTGAGATGGTCACATAATATGAAGGAAATACACTGGTTAACGAAGGGCTCAGTGAATTGTTTTTTCACAGTTATTCTTTAAGGTAGTTAATAGCAACAAACCCATTCTTCAGAAAAAAATTGAGACTAAGAGACATTGGGAAACTTCCTTGATTAATAAGTGACCTAGGCTGTTAATTCCTAGAGCAAAAGGACATCTCAGGCATGCCTGGAATAGGCTACTAATACGCTGAGATTCCAGTTCCCTTAAACCAGGGGCAGCAAGCAGTCCGGGCAGCCCAAACTCATGAACTAGTTGACTTTGTTTACCCCGATGTGCTTCACAGATGCCATCATTTTCTCTGTGTGCCAGGTTTTACATGAAAGCACTTTTGTAGTTTCAAGCCGTTATACAAATGAAAGCTGTTATTATACAGAATGTATCCCCGTGAGGATATAAAGGCCTAAGGGAGAAGGTTATTTACTCTGTAGGAGCTGGACATTATTGACCTTTAAAATGTCTTTCACCTCTAAGATTTTATGGAGCACATACCTTATGAATGAAGATGCTGAGAACCAGTGTCAATGGTGAAAAGAATAGGAAAGAAAGTCTGAGAGTAGCTAGTGCTGAGGAGCTAGGGAGGGGATAAGACCCTAGGGGGGAAAAAAATGAAAGTGTTAGTTATTCAGTCATGTCCAACTCTTTGGGACCCCATGGACTGTAGCCAGCCAGGCTCCACTGTCCATGGAATTCTCCAGGCAAGAACTGGAGTGAGTAGCCATTCCTTTCTCCAGGGAATCTTCCTGACCCCTGGGATTGAACTTGGGTCTTCTGCATTGCAGGCGGATTCTTTACCGTCTGAACCACCAGGGAAGACCCTAGACATACAAGTAATCCAGGCAGATTGCATTGCATGGTTGAACTAGAAATTGCTTCCTCTCTGAGGGTAGCCTTCTCCTCTGCTCCATCCTGAACTTTCAGAATCAAGACTTAATGATGAGTGAATAGAAGGGTGAATAGATAACTGATAAGCCAGTAGAGGGCTTCCCAGGTGGCATGAGTGATAAAGAATCTGCCTGCCAATGCAGGAGACACAAGAGATGTGGGTTTGATCCCTGGGTTGGGAAGATACCCTGGAGAAGGGCATGGCAACCCATTCCAGTATTCTTTCCTGGAGAATTCCATGGACAGAGGAGCCTGGCAGGCTAGCATCCATAGGGTCATAAAGAATCAGACACAGCTGAAACAACTTATTACAGCACAGCACAAACAAGTGGAGCAAAATGTTAATGGTAGAATCTAGGTGGTGGGTGTTTGGGTGTTCACTGTAAAATTATTTCACTTTGCAGCATGTTTCAAATTTTTCATGCACTTGCTGTGCATGTGTGTATTCAGTCAGTTCGGTTGTGTCTGACTTTTTGCAACTCTATGGACTGTAGCCCACCAGGCCCCTCTGTCCAAGGATTTTCCAGGCAAGAATACTGGAGTGTGTTGCCATACCCTCACCCAAGGGATATTCCTGACTCGGGGATCAAATTTCCGTCTCCTGAGCTGCAGGTGGGTTCTTTACCACTGTGCCACCTGGGAAGTAGTATTTATTCTCTGAAAGAATAAATGGAGTAAACAAGAGACACATCCGAAGGTCAGAGTTGCTGGCTGCAGATACAGCTGGGTTCAAGGCTTCCTCTTCTCATTCTGACCTATTGGAAGTCTCAGTAGAGAAAATGATACTGGTTGTGGCCACCCCCATTTCAGCACAGTGTCTGCGGTCCTGTGGCTTGGGGATGTCTAGGTAGGGATATGGGAAGGTGTAGACAGTGGCAAGACTCTCTGCGTCCACTCCCAAGGCTGCAGTTTGATTTCTGTGTCCTCTCGTTTCTTCTTCCCCTGTCTGTCTCATACATGCAGAAGACCCTGGAAGAAGCAGCTGCCCTTGCCATGGTTCCCAGCTCTGGGGATCCTTCTTCACCTTTATCTGGGCTCTTCTTCACCTCTCACTTTATCTGTGTACTCAAGACCCTCAGAGGCCCCACGGTAGCATCTGACACTGCCAGTGAGAACAGTGAGATCTATTAGTAGTCCCCAGTTCCTGCTGGGGCTACCTATTACTCACTTCCCAAATACATTTACAATTTTACCATGAACCTAGCAGAGCAGATTTCTTTCCTTTGAACTTTAAACATTAAAATATCTTAAAAAATTAAAAAAAAATGTTTTTAAAGCAAATGTTTTTAACATTTGAGTGGCACAGTGGTAAAGAATGTTTACCACAAAACATTTCCCATAACTCCTTCTTCTGTCCCCTTATTTTCCCATCAGACATAGTTATTGGTTGAGATCACAGCCTTAGAAGAGGTACAGGATTCGATTCTAGCTCTGCCAGCTACATGACCATGGCCAATCTCACAGCCTCCATTAGCCTCATTTACCTCGCCTAACAGGTAACAATTCTGCTTAATGTTGTTGTGAAAATGAGAATATGATATGTGTAAAGGTTTCTTTGTGTGATGCCTGACACAGGGTATGTTCTCAATTAATGGTAGCTATCAAATCCTGAAAGATGGTGCTGTGAAAGTGCTGCACTCAATATGCCAGCAAATTTGGAAAACTCAGCAGTGGCCACAGAACTGGAAAAGGTCAGTTTTCACTCCAATCCCAAAGAAAGGCAATGCCAAAGAATGCTCAAACTACTGCACAATTGCACTCATCTCACACACTAGTAAAGTAATGCTCAAAATTCTCCAAGCCAGGCTTCAGCAATACGTGAACCGTGAACTTCCTGATGTTCAAGCTGGTTTTAGAAAAGGCAGAGGAACCAGAGACCAAATTGCCAACATCGCTGGATCATCGAAAAAGCAAGAGAGTTCCAGAAAAACATCTATTTCTGCTTTATTGACTATGCTATAGCCTTTGACTGTGTGGATCACAAACTGTGGACAATTCTGAGAAATGGGAATACCAGACCACCTGATCTGCCTCTTGAGAAACCTGTATGCAGGTCAGGAAGCAACAGTTAGAACTGGACATGGAACAACAGACTGGTTCCAAATAGGAAAATGAGTACGTCAAGGCTGTATATTGTCACCCTGCTTATTTAACTTCTATGCAGAGTACATCATGAGAAATTCTGGGCTGGAAGAAGTACAAGCTGGAATCAAGATTGCCGGGAGAAATATCAATAACCTCAGATATGCAGATGACACCACCCTTATGGCAGAAAATGAAAAGGAACTAAAAAGCCTCTTGATGAAAGTGAAAGTGGAGAGTGAAAAAGTTGGCTTAAAGTTCAACATTTAGAAAACTAAGATCATGGTATCGGGTCCCATCACTTCATGGGAAATAGATGGGGAAACAGTGGAAACAGTGTCAGACTTTATTTTTTGGGGGCTCTAAAATCACTGCAGATAGTGATTGCAACCATGAAATTAGAAGATGATTACTCCTTGGAAGGAAAGTTATGACCAATCTAGATGGCATATTAAAAGCAGAGACATTACTTTGCCAACAAAGTTCCATCTATAGTCAAGGCTATGGTTTTTCCAGTGGTCCTGTATGGATGTGAGAGTTGGACTGTGAAGAAGGCTGAGCACCGAAGAATTGATGCTTTTGGACTGTGGTGTTGGAGAAGACTCTTGAGAGTCCCTTGGACTGCAAGGAGATTCAACCAGTCCATCCTAAAGGAGATCAGTCCTGGGTGTTCATTGGAAGGACTGATGCTAAAACTGAAACTCCAATACTTTGGTCACCTCGTGCGAAGAGTTGACTCATTGGAAAAGACCCTGATGCTGGGAGGGATTGGGGGCAGGAGGAGAAGGGGACGAAAGAGGATGAGATGGCTGGATGGCATCACTGACTCGATGGACATGAGTTTGAGTGAACTCCGGGAGTTGGTGATAGACAGGGAGGCCTGGCGTGCTGTGATTCATGGGGTTGCAAAGAGTCAGACATGACTGTGTGACTGAACTGAACTGATTAATACTCTTGTCATTATTATATTTCCCTGTTATCTTTTAGCTCTTGTTTGTGTGCCAAGTCACTTCAGTTGTGTTTGACTCTTTGAGAATCTATGGATTGTAGCCTGCCAGGCTCCTGTGTCCATGGGATTCTCCAGGCGAGACTACTGGAGTGGGCTGCCATGCCCTCCTCCGGGGAATCTTCCTGACCCAGAAATCAAAACGGTGTCTCCTATGTCTTCTTTATTAGCAGGCAGATTCTTTACCACTAGTGCTCCCTGGGAAGTGCTAGGTCTTTTTTTTTTTTTTTTTTTTTTTTATTTAAATAAGTAAGTAAGTGTTAGTTGCTCAGTCATGCTTGACTCTTTGCAACCTCATGGACTGCAGCCCACCAGGAACCTGGTCCATGAGATTTTCCAGGGAAGGATACTGGAGTGGGTTGCCATTTCCTTCTCTCAGGGATCTTCCCAACCCAGGGATTGAAACTGGGTCTTCTGCACTGCAGGCAGATTCTTTACTGACTGAGCTACAAGGGAAGCCCATATTTACAGACATCCAAATGTTTATATTGTTGAAAGAATAGTTTACTTACATATAGAATTTCTGACCAAATTTTTGACACCAAGAGGCACTGGTTACCTGGCTGCCAAGTACAAGGTTGGCATTATCAATCTCTCAGGAGCTGATTTATATTAATCAAATTTGTAGACAGCTGAAATAATCCAAGTGTCAATGTCTTGATTTATTGAGAGAAATGTAACTGCCTTAATTTTTTTAAAGGAGAAATGAAGGGTTTAAGGTCTTTGCTAATAAATAAATAAAAGAGCTTACTTGATTTACATAGTGATGGGTTGGTTTAGGGGCTTCCCAGGTACCGCTAGTGGTAAAGAACCTGCCTGCCAATGCAGCAGGCATAAGAGATGTGCGTTTGATCCCTGGGTCAGGAACATCCCCTGGAGGAGGTCATGGCAACCCACTCCAGTATTCTTGCCTGGAGAATCTCATTTTGCCCACCAGGACAGAGGAGCCTGGTAGGCTACAGTTGATAGCAGAGTTGGACATGACTAAAGCGGCTTAGCACACATGCATACATAGGCTGGTTTAACACAAAGTTGGATGGTAGATTTGCAGTTTAAGAAAACAAATTCTCTTTTCTACAACAAACATATTGGGGGTTAAATGAACAATAAGATATTTATAAGCTTTTGCGGTCAATCCATGTTTTACTATCAGAGATTACATTTCTGTGAGATTAAATAGACACTCTGAATTGAATAGTCCCAGAAGAATTTCTAAAAATCTTAAATATCACAAGAAGCTTCTTGCTACTTCTCAATAACATAATAAGACTTAAAAAAATCTGTATCTAAATGTATTATTTTTATCTATTATTTATTATGTAGGTAGCAGAGGCATATGATTAAAAACTCAAAAAGCATAACGGTGTAATAGTGAAGAGCTTCCCCACCCACATCCCACAGTCTCCTACTTCCCCTCCATAGGGAAAAGCACTATTGTTAGTTTCTTATCCTGTTCTTTAGAGGTATTTTATGCATATGTGAGCAAATAGGATATGTTACAGTTAAATTGCCCTTTTCCCCACCTGTCTACACTCTTTGGTCCTTGTGCTTCTGAGGGCACAGAAATGTAAATGTTTTCAGCTTCCTTTCCTTATCTCATGAGGAAGGTAATGACTAGTCCAGTGCTTTGAAATGTCAAAGTCCTTATCAACAAGATTATTTCCTCTCAAAGACTTCTGATTAAATACCATTGTGCTTTATGGTTTACATTTTAATTTAATTCTAATGAAGGCTGAAACAAAGATTTTTAAGTTTATAATTTCTGTTTCCATACACTGAACAGTAACAACGAAAGCATAACAGTATTGTGCTAACCATCAGAAATAAAACACCAGAGAGTATGGATCAGAATGCTTCCAATGGGCATGATGAGGCAATTTTTCTCTGTAGATAGACCACTTAGGAACACAGACATATTCTAAAGTTTCGCAGTAAGAAAGCACAAGGAAATAATAAATAACTATGACTAGAGAAAAAGAAAAATTTCCCTGTAAAAAACAAAAACACAAAACAAAAAATGAGTAAGATCGATAGGGAAAAGACAAACATAGGAAGGAACTCCTTGGTGGTCCAGTGGCTAAGACTCTGCACTCCCAATGCAGGGGCTCCAGTTCAATCACTGGCCAGGGAATTAGGTCCCATATGCCACCACTAAAGAAAGCCCACGTGCCACAGCTGAAAGATTCTGTGTGCCGCAATGAAGATTGAAGGTCCCACAAGCCACAGATAAGACCCAGCACAGCCAAATAAACAAACAAACAAATACATATGTATATATAATTTTAAAGGAAAACACAGGAAAAGTTTTTGAAAAATAAATGGTAGAAAAATGATTAAGATTCTAACACTACACAATGAACATTTGCATTCACACTCATGATTGCCCAACATATTATTGTGAATAACTTTTTTACAGTTGGGAAATTCCTAAGTTATGAGTCTAGCCCCCACAGTGTTGAAGTCAAAGCTCAAATTCCCAGGTTTCCTTGTAGCTAGATGTCAGATAGAGCAACATGACACTCTGATCTTGAAGAGAGCAAAGAAAAAAATCTTTCACAGAGCTTTCATTTTACTGATGCTAGGTCAAATTCCTAATAGAGAAGGAACAGTGATTGAGGATGTGCTGTCCTTAGAATCTAATTATTAGAGGGTATAATTCTTTTTTAAAAAACAGTATGGCTTAGTTAATTCCAAATACTTCCTATATTATTTTTTTTTATTATTAACACACACTATAAATATTTTACTTAAATACAGTTTTAATGATGGAATGTCATAAACTCTGGTGGATTGTTGGGGAAACCACATCTTGAGACAAGATGGAAGTAGCAGATTTCTGAAGATGGCCACAATATCTCCCATCCTTCATGCTATTGTACAAAGTGACCTTGCCATTGAGAGATTTCTCACTTTGAATCAGAGCTGGCCTTATGAGGCACTGACAGCCCACAGAATGCAGCAGACATATTCTGTATAATTTCTGAGGCTAAGTCAGAAAATGTTCCACACCTTCTACCTGATTTTCTTAGATCTCTCCTTCAAAGGGAAGCCAGCCACCTTGAAAAGAGCCAGACTACTGTATGATTTCTGTGCTGGAGAGATAACATGTAAACACTCAATTAATAGACTCAGACAAGCCTACTCCTCCAGCTCTCCCCACTAAGACCCAGACATGTTAATGAAACAGTCTCAGACTCTCCAGTCTAGCCCATGTGCCAGCTGAGTACCACAGTCAAAGAACAGAAGAGTCATCTGACCAAGTTCAACTGAAATTCTTTGCCCACAGAATCCATATATACGTATATAAAATGGTTAGTGTTTTAATCCTCTGAGTTTTGAAATAACTTATTCCACAGCAATAGTAACTTGGACAAAGAGTTTTGGGGAACATTACAATTTAACAAAATAGTTAACTTGTGTCTTCCATGGAGAGGCACTGTATAAAGTTCTGGGGATTATAGCAAACAAGATTCCTATTTCAGGAAGCTTATAAATCACTTAATGGAAGTCAACTTGCAAATAAATATAAACACAATCAAGTGCTTTAGGTGCTATGATAGCACTAGGTGTGGAATAATATTGGGGCCATAACATAGGAATGGAAAATGGTTATGTCACTCATGATTCTAGAGGTGTTGCTATCTGCTCTCTCTTCTGGGCCTTTGCTTTTAACCTGATATTGTTGACTAGAAATAGGAATAGCAGACATCCACGATTCATTCTTACTCTCAGAGTAAAAACCTTAAATATTATAGAGGGTAGTTTTTGCTGTATTTTGCAAATACTATATCAGATTAAGCTGAGACATCACTCTGCTGACAGAGGGCCATATAGTCAAGGCTATGGTCTTCCCAGTGGTCATGCATGGTTGCGAGAGTTGGACTGTAAAGTAGGCGGAGTGCCAAAGAATTGATGCCTTCAAACTGTGGAGCTAGAAAAGACTTGTGAGACTCCCTTTGTCAGCAAGGAGATCAAACCAGTTAATCTTAAAGAAAATCAACCCTGAATACTCATTGGAAGGACTGATACTGAAGCTGAAGCTCCAGTATTTTGGTCACCTGATGCAAACAGTCAATTTATTGAAAAAGTCCCTGATGCTGGGAAAGATTGAGGGCAGAAGGATAAGAGGGAGTTAGAGGATGAGATGGCTAGATGGCATCACTGATGTAATGAACATGAATTTGGGCAAACTCTGGCAGATAGTGAGGGGCAGGGAGGCCTGTGCTGCAACCCATGGGGTCATAAAAAGTCAGACACCACTGGGCAGGTGAACAACAACAACATATCAGATTAAGGCAATTCCCTTCTATTCTCCTATATATATACATACTGAATCTTTAATGGATATGAAATTTTATCGAGTGCTTTTTAAAATTTATGGATACAATAGATTTCTTTCTTTACTCTGTTAATATAGTGAATTACATTGAATGATTCTCCATATTAAACTACCTTTGCAATCCTGGAATAAATAAAATTTGGTAATGATATATAAATTTTTAAATATATTGCTAGATTTGATTTGCTAATACTTAAGATTTTTTTTTTTGTATTTATGTTCATGGGAGAGATTAGCCTGAATTTTCATCTTATAGTGTAATAGTCTTGTCAGTCTGTCTCAAGGCTATGCTAGCATTAAAGATATCTATCTATCTATGAAGACTTGTGCAAGATTGATCTATTTCTTCTTAAATGATGAGAGAATTTACCAATGAAATCATGTAAGCCTGGAGATTTCCTTGCGGGAAAGTTCCTAATTACAAAATTAATTTCATTTTAAGGAAAAAGACTATTTGGGTTTTTTATTTGCTCTTCCATCAGTGTGCTAAGTTGTATGTTCAAACTTTTGTTCACTTTATTTATTTAAAAAATTATTTGAAATCTATAGATGGCTTATTTTATTTTGCTTTTTGGCCACACTATGCAGCATGTGGGATCTTAGTTCCCTAGCCAGGGATCACACCCATGCCACCTGCATTGTGAGTGCAGAGTCCCAACCCTTGGTTCACCAGGGAAGTCTCAGGTCACTTTATTTAAAATTTCAAATTTATTGGCCTCACATTACTTATAAAATTCTATTAGCTTTTTAAAGTCTGTTCCTCAAGTCCTTGTGTCTGAGTAGGGCCTGTCTTTCTTTTTGGTAAAGCTTTTACCACGTGCTATATGTCTTCTAAGATCTTTTCTACATTTCCCACATCTTTTGCTACCTACGCTTCAGTCTGAATATTTTCTGTCGACCTATATATTCCAAGTCACTTGACTTTCTTTAACTCTGTCTCATCTGCTCTTAAACCCATCCATTCCCAACCCAGGGCTTGAACTCAGGTCTCCTGAATTGTAGGCAGGATTCTGTACAGCTGAGCCACCGGGGAAGTCCCACTGAGTTTTTAAATTTCACTTAATATATTTATCTGAAGTAGAAAAGCCCTTTTATTTTTAAGATGGAACATATTTTGAAAATGAAAATTTATATCTTATCATCAATTTCTCAGATCAAAATAATTAGCAATTTAAAAATTTGTGCCTGTGAATAAATTATGGTTGAAAATTTCCCAAATGTAAATAAGGAAACAGATATTCAAGGAACAGGAAGCATAGAGGGTTCCAAACAAGATGAACTCAAACAGATCTACACCATGATATATTTTAATTAAAATGGCAAATTTAAAGATAAAGAGAGGATTCTAATGCAGCAAGAGAAAAGCAAAGAGTTAATTGCAAGGGAATCCTCATAAGGCTAACAGCTGATTTCTCTACAGAAATATTGCAGGCCAGAAGTGAAGACAAGATATATTCGAAGTCCTGAAAGGGAAAAGCCTGCAATCTAGGATACTCTACCCAGCAAGATCATTATTTAGAATAGAAGACAAGAAAAAGAATTTCCCAGACAAGGAAAAACTAAAAGAATACAGCAATATTAAGCATATTCTAAAGGAAATATATGAAAGGTCTTCTCTAAAAGGAGCAAGAATCTATAGGAAAGAGAAAATCACAGTTGAAAACTAAATCACTTAAATAAGTCTCTGCAGGTGGAAAAAAATTGAAAAGAAATTTTTGTGATAGTGATAACTACAATGAATAGCAAAAGGATAAGCATGAAGCTATAAAAGAAGACATGAAAATCATTAAATGTTGGGGAGGAGAGTAAGAAAATACAAGAGTTTTTTCATAATGTGTTTAAGCCTATATGACTACCAGGCTAAAGTAAATAGATACATTAATGGGTTAACATACTTGAAAAACAGTTCAGTTCAGTTCAGTCGCTCAGTCGTGTCTGACTCTTTGCGACCCCATGAATCGCAGCACGCCAGGCCTCCCTGTCCATCACTAACTCCCAGAGTTCACCCAGACTCACATCCATCGAGTCAGTGATGCCATCCAGCCATCTCATCCTCTGTCGTCCCCTTCTCCTCCTGCCCCCAATCCCTCCCAACATCATGGTCTTTTCCAATGAGTCAACTCTTCGCATGAGGTGGCCAAAGTACTGGAGTTTCAGTTTCAGCATCATTCCTTCCAAAGAAATCCCAGGGCTGATCTCCTTCAGAATGGACTGGTTGGATCTCCTTGCAGTCCAAGGGACTCTCAAGAGTCTTCTCCAACACCACAGTTCAAAAGCATCAATTCTTCAGTGCTCAGCCTTCTTCACAGTCCAACTCTCACATCCATACATGACCACAGGAAAAACCATAGCCTTGACTAGACGAACCTATGTTGGCAAAGTAATATCTCTGCTTTTGAATATGCTATCTAGTTTGGTCATAACTTTCCTTCCAAGGAGTAAGCGTCTTTTAATTTCATGGCTGCAATCACCATCTGCAGTGATTTTGGAGCCCAGAAAAATAAAGTCTGACACTGTTTCCACTGTTTCCCCATCTATTTTCCATGAAGTGGTGGGACCAGATGCCATGATCTTCGTTTTCTGAATGTTGAGCTTTAAGCCAACTTTTTCACTCTCCACTTTGACTTTCATCAAGAGGCTTTGTAGTTCCTCTTCACTTTCTGCCATAAGGGTGGTGTCATCTGCATATCTGAGGTTATTGATATTTCTCCCGGCAATCTTGATTCCAGCTTGTGCTTCTTCCAGCCCAGCATTTCTCATGATGTACTCTGCATAGAAGTTAAATAAGTAAGGTGACAATATACAGCCTTGACGTACTCCTTTTCCTATTTGGAACCAGTCTGTTGTTCCATGTCCAGTTCTAACTGTTGCTTCCTGACCTGCATACAAATTTCAAGAGGCAGATCAGGTGATCTGATATTCCTATCCCTTTCAGAATTTTCCACAGTTTATTGGGATCCACACAGTCAAAGGCTATAGCATAGTCAATAAAGCAGAAATAGATGTTTTTCTGGAACTCTCTTGCTTTTTCCATGATCCAGAGGATATTGGCAATTTGATCTCTGGTTCCTCTGCCTTTTCTAAAACCAGCTTGAACATCTGGAAGTTCACGGTTCACATATTGCTGAAGCCTGGCTTGGAGGATTTTGAGCATTACTTTACTAGCGTGTGAGATGAGTACAATTGTGCGGTAGTTTGAGCATTCTTTGGCATTGCCTTTCTTTGGGATTGGAATGAAAACTGACCATTTCCAGTCCTGTGGCCACTGCTGAGTTTTCCAAATTAGCTGGCATATTGAGTGCAGCACTTTCACAGCATCATCTTTCAGGATTTGAAATAGCTCAACTGGAATTCCATCACCTCCACTAGCTTTGTTCGTAGTGATGATTACTAAGGCCCACTTGACTTCACATTCCAGGATGTCTGGCTCTAGGTGAGTGATCACACCATCGTGATTATCTGGGTTGTGAAGATCTTTTTGGTACAGTTCTTCTGTGTATTCTTGCCACCTCTTCTTAATGTCTTCTGCTTCTGTTAGGTCCATACCATTTCTCTCCTTTATCGAGCCCATCTTTGCATGAAATGTTCCCTTGGTATCTCTCATTTTCTTGAAGAGATCTCTAGTCTTTCCCATTCTGTTGTTTTCCTCTATTTCTTTGCATTGATCACTGAGGAAGGCTTTCTTATCTCTTCTTGCTATTCTTTGGAACACTGCATTCAGATGTTTATATCTTTCCGTTTCTCCTTTGCTTTTCGCGTCTCTGCTTTTCACAGCTATTTGTAAGGCCTCGCCAGACAGCCATTTTGCTTTTTTGCATTTCTTTTCCATGGGGATGGTCTTGATCCCTGTTTCCTGTACAATGTCACGAACCTCACTCCATAGTTCATCAGGCACCCTGTCTATCAGATCTAGGCCCTTAAATCTATTTCTCACTTCCACTGTCTAATCATAAGGGATTTGATTTAGGTCATACCTGAATGGTCTAGTGGTTTTCCCTACTTTCTTCAATTTAAGTCTGAATTTGGCAATAAGGAGTTCATGATCTGAGCCACAATCAGCTCCTGGTCTTGTTTTTGTTGACTGTATAGAGCTTCTCCATCTTTGGCTGCAAAGAATATAATCAGTTTGATTTTGGTGTTGACCATCTGGTGATGTCCATGTATAGAGTCTTCTTTTGTGTTCTTGGAAGAGGGTGTTTGTTATGATCAGTGCATTTTCTTGGCAAAACTTTATTAGTCTTTGCCCTGCTTCATTCCATATTCCAAGGCCAAATTTGCCTGTTACTCCAGGTGTTTCTTGACTTCCTATTTTTGCATTCCAGTCACCTATAATAAAAAGGACATCTTTTTTGCGTGTTAGTTCTAAAAGGTCTTGTAGGTCTTCATAGAACTGTTCAACTTCAGCTTCTTCAGCGTTACTGGTTGGGGCATAGACTTGGATTGCTGTGATATTAAATGGTTTGCCTTGGAAACGAACAGAAATCATTCTGTCGTTTTTGAGATTGCATCCAAGTACTGCATTTCAGACTCTTATTGACCATGATGGCTACTCCATTTCTTCTGAGGGATTCCTGCCCGCAGTAGTAGATATAATGGTCATCTGAGTTAAATTCATCCATTCCAGTCCATTTTAGTTTGCTGATTCCTAGAAAGTCGACATTCACTCTTGCCATCTCTTATTTGACCACTTCCAATTTGCCTTGATTCATGGACCTGACATTCCAGGTTCCTATGCAATATTGCTTTTTACAGCATCAGATCTTGCTTCTATCACCAGTCACATCCAGAGCTGGGTATTGTTTTTGCTTTGGCTCCATCCCTTCATTCTTTCTGGAGTTATTTCTCCACTGATCTCCAGTAGCATATTGGACACCTACTGATCTGGGGAGTTCCTCTTTCAGTATCCTATCATTTTGCCTTTTAATACTGTTCATGGGTTTCTCAAGGCAAGAATACTGAAGTGGTTTGCCATTCCCTTCTCCAGTGGACCACATCATACAATAGATTCACAAAAACCAAAAAGTATGCATAAAGCATAATATGAAAGAAAATCATCAAACCACAAAAGGAAAAACAGAAAGAAATAAAAAAAGAAGAAATACAAAATCAGTTGGGAAACAGGTTTAAAATGGCAATAAAAACACATGTCAATAATTTTGTTAAATGTCAATGGGATAAAAGCCCCAATAAAAAGACATAGAGTGGCAGATTGAACAACAACAAAAAAAGCCTACTGTATGCTGTCTAAAAGAAACTCATTTTAGGGTGAAGGACACTCACAGATTGGAAGTAGGGGATGAAAAGGGGTATTTCATGTAAACGGAAATGACAAGAAAGTGGGGATTACAATACTCATATCAGACAAAATAGACTTTAAAACAAAGGCCACAAAGAAAGATAAAAACGGAAAATGAATAATGATAAAAATGAGCAATGCAAGAAGATATTATACTCTTTAACATGTATGTACTCAATATAGGAGCACCTAAATATATAAAACAAATACTAAGAGACATAAAGGAAGAAACTCATGAGAATAAAACAACAGTAGAAGAATTTAACACCTCACTCACATCAATGAACAGATCTTCCAGATGGAAAATCAATAAAGCAACAGAGATCTTAAATGATACAAGAGAACAATTAGAACCAATAGGTTTTTTTTCAGGGCACTACATCCAAAAAGCCCAGAATACACTTTCTTTTCAAGCACACAGAACATTTTCTAGGATTGACCACATACCAGAACACAAAATAAGCCTCAACAAATTCAAGAGGATAGATAGAAATCATTTTAAGCATCTTTTCTGATCACAATGGCTTGAAATTATAAATCAACCAAAGGAAGAGAAATGAGAAAAAATAATTATGTAGAGGTTAAGCAACAGGCTATTAAAAAAAAAACAATGGGCCAACAGTGAAATCAAAGAGGAAATTTAAAAATTTCTTGAGAAAAATGACAATGAAAATACAATCACACAAAATCTATGAAATATAGCAAAAGCAGTTCTTATAGGGAAGTTCTTAGTGATATAAGCCTTCCTTAAAAACTAAGAAATGTCTCAAATAAACAACCTAACCTACCACCTAAAAGAATTAGAGAAAGAAGAATGAACAAAGCCTAAAGTGAGAAGGAGGAAGAAAATAATAAAGTTCAGAGAGGAAATAAATAAAATTGACATTAATAAGCAATAGGGGAGAGAAATCAATAAAACAAGAGCTGGATCTTTGAAAGGATAAACAAAATCAACAAATCTTTAGCCAGATTCATCAAGAAGAAAAGAGAGAGGACCCAAATACAATAAAAATGAAAGAGGAGAAATCATAGCTAATAAAGTAGAAATACAAAAAGCCATTAGAGAACATTATGAACAATTATGTGCCCCAAAATTGGACAATGGCCATCCAAAAGGATTGGCCAAGTGTCTACAGAAATTGGTTGCTTTTCTTTTCACTAACAATAAAATGGGGCTTCCCTGGTGACTCAGATGGTAAAGAATATGCCTGCAATGCAGGAGACCTGGGTTTGACCCCTGGGTTGGGAAGATCTCCTGGAGAAGGGAATGGCTACGCACTCCAGTATTATTAAGTAAAAAAAAAAAAAAAAATCCCTTTTGAAATCACATACAAAAAATACTTAGGAATAAACTTGAGCAAGGAAGTGAAAGACCTATATGTTGAGAACTATAAAACATTGATAAAGGAAACTGAAGATGATTCACAGAAATAGAAAGACCCACCATGCTCTTAAATTAGAAGAGTTAATATTATTAAATGGCCATACTAGCCAAAGCAATCTATAGATTTAATATGACCACTATCAAATTACCCATGACATTTTTTCACAGAACTGGAACAAGTAACTCCAAGATTTATATGGAACCATTAAAGACCCAGAATTTCCAAAGCAATCTTGAACAACAAGAACAAAGTTGGACATATAAGTTTCTCAGACATCAGGCAATACTACAAAGCTACAGTAATCAAAACAGTGAGGTACTGGCAAATAAACAGACATCTGGATCAACAGAATTGAACAGAGAGCCCCAAAATAAATCTATACACCTAGTCAATTATTCTTTAACAATGGAGGCAAGAATATAAAGTGGAGAAAAGATAATCTCTTCAGCAAGTGGTGGTGGGAAAGCTTATAACTGCATGTAAATCAATGAGGTTATAATACACTCTCATGCCATACACAAAATTAAACTCAAAATGGCTTAGAACTTATAAATAAGATGTGACACCATAAAACTCCTACAAGAGCATAGTCAAAATATTCTCTGACATAAATCATACCATTGTTTTCTAGGGTCAGTTTCCTAAGGCAATAGATACAAAAGCAAAAAATTAAAAATGGGACCTAATTAAGCATAAACTTTTACACAGCAAAGGGAATCATAAACAAAAATGAAAAGACAAATTCCAGACTGGGAGAAAATATTTGCAAAGCAATATGATTGACAAGTGATTAATTTCCGAAACATACAAACAGCTCATACAACTCAATAATAAAAAGCCAAACAACCCAACCAAAAAATGGGCAGAAGACCTAAATAGGCATTTCTCCAAAGAAGACATACAGATGGTCAATAGGACATGAGAAGATGCTCAACATCGCTAATTACTAGATAAATCAAATCAAAATTACAAGGTACCACTTCATACTGGTCAGAATGGTCATCATTAAAAAGTCTGTAACAAATACTAGAGAAGGTGTGGAAAGAAGGGAATCCTCCTACACTGCTGGTGGTTATATACATTGCTACAGCCATTACGGAAAATAATAAGGAAGTTCCTTAAAAAACTTAAAATAGAGTTGGCATATGATCCAGTTATCCCATTCCTGGGCAAATATTCAGAGAAATCTCTCATTTGAAAAGAGTTCAATGTTCATACATGTGTGCTTAGTCACTCAGTTGTGTCCAGACTCTTTGTGACTCCATTAACTGTAGCTGGTCAGGCTCTTCTGTCCATGGGATTATCCAGGCAAGAATACTGGAGTGGGCTGCCATTTCCTTCTTGATCAATGCTCATAGAAGCTCTATTTATAACAACAAAGACATGGAAGCAACCTAAATGTCCATTGACAGATGAATGGATAAAGATACATGTGATATATATATATACACACACATATATGTTTCTCAAAGTCAAATATATATATCAGTTCAGTTCAGTCAATCAGTTGTGTCTGACTCTTTGTGACACCATGAACTGCAGCACACCAGGCCTCCCTGTCCATCACCAACTCTCGGAGTTCACTAACCCATGTCCATTGAGTCGGTGATGCCATCCAACCATCTCATCCTCTGTTGTCCCCTTCTCCTCCTGCCCTCAATCTTTCCCAGCATCAGAGTCTTTTCAAATGAGTAAGCTCTTCTCATCAGGTGGCCAAAGTATTGGCGTTTCAGCTTCAAAATCATTCCTTCCAATGAACATCCAGGATTGATATCACTTAGGATGGACTTGGATCTCCTTGCAGTCCAGGGGGCTCTCAAGAGTCTTCTCCAACACCACAGTTCAAAACCATCAATTCTTCAGTGTGCAGCTTTCTTTATAGTCCAACTCTCACATGCATACATGACCACTGGAAAAACCATAGCCTTGACTAGACAGACCTTTGTTGGCAAAGTAATGTCTTTGCTTTTTAATATGCTGTCTAGGTTGGTCAAAACTTTCCTTCCAAGGAGCAAGCATCTTTTAATTTCATTGCTGCAATCACCATCTGTAATGATTTTGGAGCCCCCCAAAATAAAGTCAGCTACTGTTTCCCCATCTATTTGCCATGAAGTGATGGCGGTGGATGCCATGTTCTCAGTTTTCTGAATGTTGAGCTTTAAGCCAACTTTTTCACTCTGCTCTTTCATTTTCATCAAGAGGCTCTTTAGTTCTTCACTTTCTGCCATAAGGGTGGTGTCATCTGCATATCTGAGGTTATTGATATTTTCCCCGGCAATCTTGATTCCAGCTTGTGCTTCTTCCAGCCCAGCATTTCTCATGATGTACTCTGCATAGAAGTTAAATAAGCAGGGTGACAATATATAGCCTTGACATACTCCTTTTCCTATTTGGAACCAGTCTGTTGTTCTATGTCCAGTTCTAACTGTTCCTTCCTAACCTGCTTGTAAGTTTCTCAAGAGGCAGGTCAGGTGGTCTGGTATTCCCATCTCTTTCAGAATTTTCCACAGTTTATTGGGATCCACACAGTCAAAGGCTTTGGCATAGTCAATAAAACAGAAATAGATGTTTTTCTGGAACTCTCTTGCTTTTTCAATGATCCAGATGTTGGCAATTTGATCTCTGGTTCCTCTGTCTTTTCTAAAACCAGCTTGAACATCTGGAAGTTCACGGTTCATATATTGCTGAAGCCTGGCTTGGAGGATTTTGAGCATTACTTTACTAGCGTGTGAGACGAGTGCAATTATGCGGTAGTTTGAGCATTCTTTGGCATTGCCTTTCTTTGGGATTGGAATGAAAACTGACTATTTCCAGTCCTGTGGCCACTGCTGAGTTTTCCAAATTAGCTGGCATATTGAGTGCAGCACTTTCACAGCATCATCTTTTAGGATTTGAAATAGCTCAACTGGAATTCCATCACCTCCACTAGCTTTGTTCATAGTGATGCTTCCTAAGGCCCACTTGGCTTCACATTCTAGGATGTCTGGCTCTAGGTGAGTGATCACACCATCGTGATTATCTGGGTTGTGAAGATCTTTTTGGTACAGTTCTTCTGTGTATTCTTGCCACCTCTTCTTAATATCTTCTGCTTCTGTTAGGTCCATACCATTTCTGTCCTTTATTGAGCCCATCTTTGCATGAAATGCTCTCTTGGTATCTCTCATTTTCTTGAAGAGATCTCTAGTCTTTCCCATTCTATTGTTTTCCTCTATTTCTTTGCATTAATCGCTGAGGAAAGCTTTCTTATCTCTCCTTGCCATTCTTTGGAACTCTGCATTCAGATGTTTATATCTTTCCTTTTCTCCTTTGCTTTTCACTTCTCTTTTCACAGCTATTTGTAAGGCCTCCTCAGACAGCCATTTTGCCTTTTTGCATTACTTTTTCTTGGGGATGGTTTTGATCACTGTCTCCTGTACAATGTCATGAACCACCATCCATAGTTCATCAGGCACTCTGTCTATCAGATTTAGTTCCTTAAATCTATTTCTCACTTTCACTGTATAGGGGATTTGATTTAGGTCATACCTGAATGATCTAGTGGTTTTCCCTACTTTCTTCAATTTAAATCTGAATTTGGAGATAAGGAGTTCATGATCTGAGCCACAGTCAGCTCCCAGTCTTGTCTTTGCTGACTCTATAGAGCTTCTGCATCTTTGGCTGCAAAGAGTATAATCTGATTTCTCCGTCTTTGGCTGCAAGGAATATAATCTGATTTTGGTGTTGACCATCTGGTGATGTCCATGTGTAGAGTCTTCTCTTGTGTTGTTGGAAGAGGGTGTTGGCTATGACCAGTGCATTCTCTTGGCAAAACTCTATTAGCCTTTGCCCTGCTTCATTTTGTACTCCAAGGCCAAATTTGCCTGTTACTCCCAGTCTTTCTTGACTTCCTACTTTTATATTTCAGTCCCCTATAATGAAAAGGAGATCTTTTTGGGGTGTTAATTCTAGAAGGTCTTGTAGGTCTTCATAGAACCGTTCAATTTCATATATATACATACATATATATATATGTATATAATGGAATATTACTCTGACATAAGAAATAATGAATTAATGTCATTTGCAGCAACTTGGATGGACATAGAGATTATCATACTAAATGAAGTCAGAAAGAGAAAGACAAATAATATATGATGTCACATATTTGGAATCTAAAGTATGACACAAATGAACTCATTTAGAAATAGTAACATTTCCTTCTCTCTAGTACTTTGATCCCTCACATTCTAGCTGTCTCTCAATGGCTTCCTGCAGAGAGATATATATATATATATATTTTTTTTTTTTTGCTTATTTTTGGTTTTATTTTTTTAATCTAGATTTGTTACTTATCTGGTTGCTCTTCTGCTTTTTAATCTAAATTTTCTGCTTATTTGTTTGTTCTGATATTACTTTCTCCATCACAGCCACAGATAATTGAATTTTAAATGTAGAAAGATCCCAAATATAGGTATCATACATTTTCTCATGAAGTCATGTATTAGTTCTGTTTTATAATAAACCCTCAGTTATACACGTAAAAACTGTACATTCTCAGGTTACTATAATAAACTTGGATATAACTACAGAGGCTCAGAAAACTAAGCCCCATAAATGGAAACTAAGATGGGAAGTCTATTGATGCTATAGCTTCAGAAATGACTGTTTTAATATATGTCTTTTAAAAATTCACAAGGAATAAATTTTTGAAAGAAAGAAAGTGTTAGTCACCCAGTCATGTCTGATTCTTTGTGACCCCATGGAACCTGCCAGGCTCCTCTGTCCATGGAATTCGCCAGGCAAAAATACTGGAGTGGGTTGCCATTTCTTTCTAGGGGATCTTCTTGACCCAGGGATTGAACTTGCGTCTCCTGCATTGCAGGCAGATTCTTTACCATCTGAGCCACCAGGGAAGACCACCTAAATTAAATTTCTCACTTTGCAGAGCAATAAGTGATAGAAAGAAAATTAACTCACTGCCTGACATGTGTGACTGATAATGTTTATAAAATAAAGGAAAATGGGTTGAAACTGACAAGGTTGTAATGGGGATTCTGATACTAAAAAGTATCATGCTTGAGTTCTGCCAAAATACAAAATAATAAATAGATAAAAACTATGAAGATGTGGATTCTTTTGACTGAAGGGAGAAGCTACTTTGATCTTTCATGCAATGAATAATTGTGTAGAAAGATGATCATATTACTTTATGTAGGAGGTCATACAACTGAAACTATTTCTCTCCACATCCATGAGGAAAAAGAAAAATGTCTAGATAGCAACCAGATGGTAAGGAAAATAGATTTAACAAGTTTCAGGTTTGCACTTAACTTAGAATATAGGTTCATTTGTTCTGACAGACCTAAAAGAGTATGCTTTCAATTATATAAATCAAGAGTCAGAAAACCATGGCCTTGGGGCCAAATCTGGCCCATTACCTGTCTTTATAAATAAAGTTTTATTAGAACATACCCACACTCATTTACTTATGAATCATCTAGGGCTACTTTTGTGCTATGACAGCAGCATTTGTAGTCATGACACCAATCATGTGGCTTGCAAAGCCAAAATATTTACTGCATGATCCTTTACAAAAAAAAACTTTACCAACACTGGGTATAGTCTTTTTTTTTTTTTTTTTGGTGTGTAAGCATATAAACAGTTTGTTGGCTCTTCTTTGTGAAGTTTTCTGGGGCTCAGAATCTTTCTATCTTGTCACTTGATCTTCACTAAGTTGTTGATCCTGCCCAGAACAGTACAAAATGACTGACCGTAGGGTCTATCTCACAGCCATGGGGAGGCAGTCATGTGAGTTCTAGTCAACCTATACCTATGCATAAGTGAACTAGTCCTTCATTTATACAATAATCTTTTATTTTTTTAAAAAGTTAATCTCCCTTCAGCATGTCCTGGTTTTTAAAGTAGAAAAGCAATGTATTCTAGAATTATTTCCATTTAAGATTTTCTGTGCCTAAAGGGAAAACTTCAGTTATCTTGATACCTCTTTTCCCAAGCATGAGGGATAAATGAGCTATTTCAGTGTAGAAGCTGTATGGTGAAGTGGATGTTCTCTGAAGTCAGATAGATCAGACACACTCTGTCCCTAACTAACTCGGGTAAATTCTCTATCCCTCAGAGTCTCAGTTTCTTCACTGCAAAAATAGTTTGCTGAGCAAGTAGTTGTGAAGAGTAAATAGATATATATACTATGCTGACAACTAGTAGGTGCTCTATAGCTGTTGGCTTGTTCTTCTTTCTGTGGATTTTCCAGCTGTGTCAATAAAAGCTTGATTTTTAGAAGTGTTAAGGAGACTAAAAGCTCATCAGTTCCCTTCCATAGATATGTACCAGGCCCTACACACATTATTTCTCTCTTATAACAACTTTGTGAAGTTAAGTCCCATTTATGTAGAAATAATTTGTGAAGAGCCTAGTAGGAACCACATATTCTTTCTCCAGATACTGATATTCAAGAGTCCTATGACCATTCTTGGGTAGTGGGGCATTTGAAGAACATCTCTTATATATTCTGCTTCTGAAGCCTACAGTTGAAGCCTTAAACTACAGTTCATAATTTAGCGTGACAGAATTCTTTTGTGTTAATAAGATACTCAATAATTTATTTCCTAGTTTTCTCACTGTAAATCATGATAAACTAATGCAGTTTTAATGAGGCTGTAATATGTTTTTCCAAGAGAATCCTGCAGTGTTTTAACCATGTACCAAGCTTTTAAGGCACCATTGTCTCAAAAATACAGCTCAATAACAAAAAAATGCCACTTTCAAGGTCCAGTGACAGGAAGTTCACCAAAACACTTTCTATACAGTTGCAGTAGAATCTGGAGATTAAATTGATCAACACTTGGAACAAAAAAAATCTGAGATTCTGGCATGAGATGAAATAATAGATTGTTTCCCTTCCCTGAAAATTACTGTCCACTATGGAAAAATTAAACAAATAAAAAAGAATCACTGATGCTTTCAGCACTAATGGTCTTAAATGCAGAAACTAACCCATTCAAGGTGCTTGATAATATTCATCTACTTTTTGAATTCCTTTGTTCATTTTAATGGGATTGATTTTGTTTTGATGTTCATGGTCCTTTAACATTTTGTTTAATCATGCAAGATGCTTCATACATTTTTAGAAGGAGGGAGAGCATTAATTCTAAACAGAAAGCCAAATAAACAAATGCATAAGACTTGTTTTCTCTAGAAACATCTGAGAACTGTTGTATATACTACTTAGACTTACCTTCCGATGCTCTAGGTGTTACATTATAAAATTTAGCAACAAGGAAGATAAGTGACCGCCAACACTGATTCAATTAAATAATCATTATTTATGCATCTACATAGTCAATATAAAACAAGATGCCACACATTATGAGGGCATAAAGATGGATAAATGCTTCTAGGATCTCACAGTAAAGACAAATGTATACACAAATAACATTGATATATAGAATTGCTTGAAAAGTGTTATTAGGACTCCCGGAGTTGGTGATGGACAGGGAGGCCTGGCGTGCTGCAGTTCATGGGGTCGCAAAGAGTCGGACATGACTGAATGACTGAACTGAACTGATAACTTTAATTTGAATTATAATATTACCTCTTATAAAAGGCCTTTATGAACATTATTATTCATTTGGATCTCACAAAAATTCCATGAAGTATATGAAGATTATTATCCCAGTTTTACAGATGAGGAAATTGTGGTTCAGAGTTGTTAACTAGCGCAAGTTCATATGGAAAGTAGAAGAGGAATGAGGCTTCAAGTCCATCACTTGATTTACAGTATTATTCTGCTTTTCTTATATAATACAAAAGGGCAGGACATCTTTAAATAATGTTAAGTCCAATAATATGTCAATTTGTCCTGTAGGTGAAGGCTGACCTGCCCATATCACAGGTAAATCCTTCACTGGAATCCTAAGCCCTGGATGAAGTCCAAGCTCTTGGATCTAGTACAGGAGACCTCCATCACTGGTGGTTCTTGCTGGAGTCCTCAGCCCATGGCTTGCCATTTTTGGCCTCGAACTCCAGGAACATCATCGCATGTATAGTTCTGCATGTACTCTCTGTCGTTTCTTACCTCTACCCTAATTATCTCCTCTACCAGCAACGGACTTTCTTCCCATTTACCTGGACAATCCCCTCTCATCTTTATGACTTGGCTATTTCACTTCCATTGGAAGCGTTCCAAACTCCATCAGAATCGATTAGGTTTTCATTCTCTGTGTTTCTATAATATTTTAAATTACATTTTCCTCATTTTATTATATTATGTTTATAAGCTTGTCTCCTTTATCGAACTAGGACAGGGAACTAGGTCTTATTTTCCTCTGGTTCCTGACACATAAGAATGTGCTTAATAAAGGAGGGATGTGTGAAGATGGATTCATCTAAAATGTAACTGTCCCTGACATAAGGTTCAGACAATATATGGCACGACTATAAGCACCTTCTCTTATATTTTTTACAGGATGAAATTGGTTGATGAGTGGAGAAGCCAGTCCCTGGTCAGCATCAGCCTATCCCCTGTGCTTTTCAGCCTAGATTAGAAGCTGTATCAAAAGCAGAGTATAGTAAATTTTTCCTAGTAAAGAGGAGAAAATAAGTATAGACAATCCCCAAATAGTCACATTATAAAAAGTTTAATTCAAAGATGTCTAATTCTCATATACACAATACTATGTATAAAAGAGATAATTAATGAAAACCTACTGAAGAGCACAGGGAACTCTACTCAATTCTCTGTGGTGACTGAAACAGGAAGGAAATCCAAAAATGAGGGGATGCTTGTACATATATAGCTGATTCACTTTGCTGTACAGCAGAAACTAACACAACACTGTAAAGCAACTATACTCCAATAAAAACTAGAAAACAAACAAAAAAGATGTCTTATTCCTAGACGCAGAGGTACATGGAGCCCAAGAATATCTAAGCCAGTCCTAGTGTGTGATGGACACATACACACACGCAGCTGAACTTGGCTACTAAACAAACAATGCATGTGACCAAGAGCATTCCTACTACTACATCTCTCTTCTCCTGTTGCTCTTCCACTCTCCCAGATGGCAGTCATATTGACAGTATCTGGAGCCCTGAGCTTCTTCAAGGGGCACTGGGAACCAGCCATCCCAGCTAGCTCATCACCAGGCAACTCAGAGGGAACTCCTGGGGGTCATCTGCATGGTCGGCTTGTTAGTCTCTTCATAGACTTACCATGACCAAAACTAAACTCTCGATTTCCCACCAACCCCAAACCTGTTCCTCTGGCAATTGCCCCTATCTTAGGAAATGGCAATGATGTTCTGTTGTTCAGCCCCCTAATCCTGGGGGCATTCTTGATATACCTGGTTTTCTCATATCCTATATTCAAAGCATCAGCAAATCCTGTAAGCTCAACATTCAAAATTATCTGATCCTTCTGCTTGCCTCCCCTGTTACCACCCTGGGCTAAACTACCACCTCACTTCCCTTAGATTTTTGCGTTGTCTCCTCACTCATCTCTTAGCTACCGCCCACCTTTGCCCCACCTTGCCTGGACGGTCTATTCACCACCCAGGAGCAAGGGCAATCCTTTAAAATATGCCTTGCCTTGGCTTGAAACACTCCAAAGATTTTCTTTTCATTTGGAGTTAAAACCAAAGGCTTTTACATGACACCTCTCCACCCGTCCCCCACATGCTCACTTGAGTCCAGCCATAGCTCCTTTTCACTGCTCTCAAAGAGACCAGGTGGGCTCCTGTCCTGGGGCTTTTGGTAGCACTTTCTGTGCTCTGAACCAGGAAGATTCTTCCCTTAGCAAAGGCTTGACTCAGTCCCTTATTTCATTCAGATGTCTGCTCAAGTATGAACAGGGCTTCTCTGTGCATGCTGTACTAAATTCTAACCCTCCTTCCCTCACTCCTTATTACCATTATACAGTTATTTTTCTCCACAACACTTATTGCCACCTGACCCATCATATATCCAGTATATATTTGTTATTACATATATTACCCTTTCTATCCTAAAACAGTTAATCTTTGTATGGACAGAGACTTTGTGTTTTACACTGAAGTATCTCCAGGAGCTAAAATTGTTTCTGTCACATGGTAGGCATTTGTGTTGATTGAATGAACGAAGAGTCAATGAATGAACACCTCACTTATCACACTAGAAAAATTTAAAAGATTAGTAATACTTAGTGGTGCTGAGATTATGGGATAATCACATTGTATTCTGTTGGTGTAATAATAAATTGAGACAAACACTTTAGAGAGCTATTCAGCACTTGGAAATATCCATAAAAATAAAAGGCAAATCTTCCTTTTGATCCAGCAACTCAATTTCTAGGAATCTCCCCCATAATAGTACTAGTTCAAAAAGATACATGGCCAACAATAGTTAAAGAAATACTTTTTCACAGAATAAAATAAATCACAATGCACAGTACTAACTACAAATCTAAAAAGAAAAGATACAAATGAACTTATTTACAAAACAGAAACAGACTCACAGACATAGCAAACATAGTTATTCAAGGGCTGCTGCTAAGTAATGTCAGTCGTGTCCGACTCTGTGCGACCCCATAGACAGCAGCCCACCAGGCTCCCCCGTCCCTGGGATTCTCCAGGCAAGAACACTGGAGTGGGTTGCCATTTCCTTCTTCAATGCATGAAAGTGAAAAGGGAAAGTGAAGTCGCTGAGTCTTGTCCGACTCTTAGCGACCCCATGGACTGTGGCCCACCAGGCTCCTCCGTCCATGGGATTCTCCAGGCAAGAGTGCTGGAGTGGGGTGCCATTGCAAGGGGGGATAAATCAGGAGTTTGGGATTAATATATACACTACTATTTATAAAATATATAATCAACAAGGATCTACTATATGGCTCAGAGGACTAAATATTTTATAATAGCCTATAAGGGAAAAGAATTTTAAAAAAGAATATATATCCATGTGTGTTTGCATAACTGAATCACCATGCTACACATGAAACTAATATGATGTTGTAAATCAACTATACTTTAATAAAAAAAGAATAAGATAAATCAAAGCAACTTAAATGCTCATTAATAAGGAATTGGTTGAATACATTTCTGTGCCTTGGAAAATAAATTTGAAGGTCAGCAGGCTGATCTATATGTTAAAACTCCCTGGGATGCATTGTTTAGGGGAAATACAGTAGGTTACAGAATTGTATGACTAGAAGGAGACTTCTTACTTTTTCAAAGAAGACATGATGCAGATTTACATGTGCACATGCTTACCGGCACCAGGCAGTGCCTAACAGGATGTCATCAAACTGGAGCAGTGATTTTCTCTGAGAGGAAGTGGGGAGGTAACTTTGCTCCCTGATTCAAGCACTTCTGTGCTATTTGAGTGTTTCCATCAATACCTACTTTATTTAAAAATTACTTTCAAATGCCATATTTCCCAGAAAGCTTAAAAGGGCAATGAAGATAGATATGAAGACCGGTTTGAATACTGACTCTGCAACTTAATAGCTTTGTGACCTTCAGCCACCAATGTGACCTCTCCAGAAATCAAACCTATTTTTTGACAAGTAAGCAGGGATCATATGACTCCCACCTGGTTGTGGGATGGGGGACCTTCTTGGACACTGAACCACAGTAAGAAGCAGTAGATAATGCAGTAGACGGGATTCGGGGAGAGGGTTAGCATAATGCTGCCGCATGTCATTGAAGGCTCCACAAAGCTCTTCCCCTTTTACCCAGAAGTCTTTAAGTTTGCAGCAATTTTATCCATCCGGGCTTCCAATCAATGCTTTTACTTGGAAGATATTTATGTTTAGGATGCTGAAAAGCTTCCCTGACCCTCAAGCAGATCCCCAAGGCATTCTAATACCACTTTCTCAAGTTAAGTGCTGAGACCTTGGACCCTTGATGTGAGAAACAATAAATAATAAGGACTGCAGCACTTGGCAAATATAAAGCTTTGTGCAAAGTTTTAGAAAGAACACTCAAGCACTCAGAATAAACACAAGAAACAGAATGTAATGCCCCTAGCGCTCTGTAAGCAGTAAACATTGTAAAATATAATGACATTTATGGAGTACTTATATGAAATACTAGGTAGCATGCTGCTGCTCCCTATAGTTGCATGCTATATACCTATGCTATAGTTGCTCAGTCATGTCTGATGTTTTGTGACCCCCATGGACTATAGCCCACCAAGCTCTTCTGTCCTTGAGATTTCCCAGACAAGAATACTGGAGTGGGTTGACATTTCCTCCTCCAGGGGACTTTCCTGACTCAGGGACTGAATCTGCGTATCCTGCATTGGCAGGCAGATTCTTTACCGCTGAGCTGGTAGGTAGCATGCTGCTGCTGCTGCTAAGTTGCTTCAGTCGTGTCCGACTCTGTGGGACCTCACAGACGGCAGCCCACCAGGCTCCCCCATCCCTGGGATTCTCCAGGCAAGAATATTGGAGTGGGTTGCCATTTCCTTCTCCAATGCGTGAAAGTGAAAAGTGAAAGTGAGGTTGCTCAGTTGTGCCCGACTCTTCGCAACCCCATGGACTGCAGCTTACGAGGCTCCTCTGTCCATGGGATTCTCCAGGCAAGAGTACTGGAGTGGGGTGCCTGTGCCTTTGCCTTCTCTGGGTAGGTAGCATACTTGCTCACTAAATGTCACTAATAGGTTGCCTATTGCTATTTCCATTTTACAGTAAGATAACCCAGTACCTGTGGGTTCTAGCATCTTAGGGACACAGCGGACAGTCCAACACAGGCTCTAATCCTCGAGCCCATACTTTGACCATCCTGCGGTTCTCCTATTAAATATGATGACCGCCCGTTCCTCACAAAGAGGCAGCCATGCCAGTGCTCACTTCTCCAAGTTTCAGAACAAGCCACACTCACCTGACCTTTGTCCATCTGACATCTTCCTTCTTTTCTGTAGAACCAAATGCTTCACAGTCCAGTTCAACTCTCATCCTTTTCAACAAATCTCCTTTGACCATAGTCCTTATAAAACCTCTGTTCACTCCTCACCCAGCCCTTCATTGCACCTCCCTTGTATTTGCCTTCTCTGTGGGCTTCGGCAGGCTGGAAGGATAGAATTCCTCTGTTTTCCTGGCATTCAGCACAATAGAAGGTGCTCAATGAGTAGTTCTTGAAGAAGGAAGTATTAGCTAACTTGGTATTCTTCAAATTTACCTGTTTATATAAATTACTTGGAGTAGTTGTTAGAAACACATATTTCTGTGCCCTGTGCCAGGGCTTCTGAATTAGCAACTCGGGAGGTGGGTGGAACCAGGGAATCTAAACTCAAGAAGCAATTCAGGTGATTCTCATGATCAGGTATAGAAAGGGCTGGTCTAATTCAGCGGCTCATAATCAGGGTACACACCTGAATGTCCTTGGGAAGGTTTTAACCCCAGGGAAGCCCATTTTCATCTCAGCTCATCTCAGAGATTCTGAGTCATGAGGTCTAGAATATGTTTTTTAAAAGTTTCTCACCTGATTCCTATGTTTTCGTTTCCAACTCGTGCCTCAGTTAACAATCCATTTCTCATTGGGTTATGCGCTGGATTGTGCAACCTTCACCCTCCCACCCCAAAAGAGACTAAAATATTGATGGTAAGTTTCAAGACCTATACTTTTGAATCTAATACAATGCCAAGGACATAATGGTGTTCAATAGGAAATTGGTTAGTAGAATTAAAATTTCTATTCCATTTCCTTACCCCTACTCCACTTCCCACCTAACTAGCTTTTGACCCTACCATGTATCCAAACCTATTCCTGGCTTAATTTACTTGTGTTTTTTCACTTGCCTGCATAGCTATCTCTTGACACTGGAATCCATAATAAGTAAGTGACTTAAAAATCTACCCTCATTAGGATTCTACATCCTTTCAGTGAGTACATTCTGATTTTTTCAGACCGTTGTCATGAACCCTGCATCACATTCAAAGCATGCCCTGGCTGCCAGTAAGCCTCTGCCTTGCCCTTAGTAATGACACATACACAACAAGATCGATTCTACTGTAAATGAGCCCTAGGTCTCCCTGTGATAGGCCTGATTGGACACAGCTGAACTGCTCACAGCTAACTTCTCCCCAGCAGAACTGCCTGGGTGCCTAGAATTCTGATAGAACAACTATACACTTCCTTCCCTTCAGAACAATGCAAACACAACCTGGGGCATATTAACATCTATAAACACTCCCTAGTTTCTCTGGTTATTTCGGATGCAGGCTTTGAGCACAGAGCATGGAGCTAGTGAGCGTGAGAAATGGGAGAAGAGGAGGGTTAGTCTGTCTAGCACTTGAGGGCAGGGACTAGAACAGGATGCCCTGAAACGCTTGTCTTTGCGACCACCCGCGACAGGTCTAGAAAAGCGTAGAGATGTTTGATAAAACTGGGAAAGGGAAGCCGAAAACATAGATCACAGGTAGCACTTTTTCTGAGCACATAGGAATGAAGTAGGACACTTTCTAACCATTCAATTCACATCATGTCTAATTTCATGTTCTCCCTCAACCCAATAATTTTAATGTGCTGATACTTGTTACTCATTTGGGTTTTTTCGTCCTCTCCTTGGCCCTCTCAGACCCACTCTCATTTCTCTTCCTTGTCTCTAATATGCTTTAAACATGCTATTTTCCTTCGGGATTTGATTTATGACTCTTTCAGAAGATTCTTAAGAGTTCCTTGGACAACAAGGAGATCAAACCAGTAGGATATCAACCCTGAATGTTCATTGGCAGGACTGGTGCTGAAGCTGAAGCTTCAATACTTTGGTCACTTGAGACAAAGGGTCGACTCATTGGAAAAGACCCTGATGCTGGGAAAGATTGAAGTCAAGGGGGAGAGGGGGATGACAAAGGATGAGATGGTTGGATGGCATCACTGACTCAATAGACAAGAGTTTGAACAAACTCCGGGAGATGGTAAAGGACAGGGAAGACTGACTTCCTGCAGACTAAAGTGCTGCAGTCCATGGGGTCACAAAGAGTCGGACATGAGTTAGTGACAGAACAACAAGTCTCCTTGGATATGAAATGTGTTGCAAAGAAGAAGAAGAAAAGGGAAAAGGCATCAACTTAGAATTCATCATTTGTCCCTTTCATAGTTGATATGTGTGTGAGAGAGACTAATTGACTCTATATTTTCCTTAAAGAGAATTGTGACTTCACTGTATTATGTAATTATATATGAGATTTGGACTTTTTTTTTTTTCTTTTACTTTCTTTGCTTTCCTTCCCTCCCTTTGCCTTCAGTTGCTCTGGATCATAATAAATGCTAAACAATCTGCCATTGTATACAATTTGCACACAAGCTGCCAAGCTGACTGCCAGTTTTAAGTCCTGATATGATCAAGAATGGTTGAGTTAAAAAGGCACTGAAAAACCGGTTTGCTACAAGAAACAGGAATTTATTAAAATCAGGCCTCCTCAAATGCTCTGGCTGTTAGGCTGGCGGCCTTCCAGATCAGCCCAGCTGGGAGAGGAGGAAGAGGCTGGCGGATTCGATCCCCCTGCCAGGCTGGGGGCACTGCAGGGGCAAGAGAGACAGCTGTCATTGTACAGATGAGAGAATCTCCCTGCAGCTTCTCCCAGGACAGCAGAACGATGGTTTCCTACTCTTTTTAATTCCCAGGTTTACTAGGGAGTGCTGTTTGTGGATTCTAGCTATCTGTGGGCTCCCAACTGATTTTTTAACTTATCTCTGATCTACCAATATTTTTTCCCCAATAGACTAAAAATGTTACTAAGAACCTCATGAAGTCTTGGGTTCTAATCCCAACAGGGTTCTTTAACTTCAAATACCCGCCCCATGAATTGTGAGCTGAAATGAAATAACACCCAGAAACTGACAAGTATTGCTGTGTCTATCATCCCAGCAGGGGGCACCCAGGACCACTGTCCTCTCTTATTACCCATTGGTTTGGACACCACTTCTGTTCAGGTGGCTCAGATGGTAAAGCATCTGCCTGCAATGAGGGAGACCCGGATTTGATCCATGAGTCAGGAAGATCCCCTGGAGAAGGAAATGGCAACCCACTCCAGTACTCTTGCCTGGAAAATTCCATGGACAGAGGAGCCTGGTGAGCTACAGTCCATGGGGTCACAAAGAGTTGGACACAACTGAGCAACTTCACTTCACTTTCCGTTCAGGACCTAACGGCTTGAGAAGGCACCATCGTGGCTCACTAGTCTTTCTGCTGATGCTGTCATAGTGGCTAACATTTTCTAAAGGTGTGCTTGGACCAGCAATTGTTCTACCAGTTTTAAAAATATTGACTCGTTGAATTCTCACTGACTCCCTCTGAAATTGAGGTCACAACAGATTAAGTCACTTGACTTAACCAGTGGTCAGATGGGAATCTGGGAGGTTTGGTTTCAGAGCAGGCACCCAAGGGCAGTGCCATAGGACCTGCGCTCTTTCTTGTTGAAGGAAGGAAGTTGTTAATGTATATATTTTCAGAAAGCAGTGCTGGGAGTTTGAGAAACAGATGAAAAGACAAATACTGAGGAACAATTAGGGGCAGAGGGAAGCAGGTCAGAATGTGTTTCTGGGGCAGGGAGCAAATGCATCTCTGGTCAGCCTCTCACTGGGAAGAAGCGTCTCAGGAGAGATGGGACAATGGTCTAGGGGCCCTAGTCTACTACATTTCCTCAGACCCTGTGTCTTCTCTTCCTCCCTAAGCTCCTGTCTAGTTTTAACTCCTGAATTTTCTGAACGGCATCTGGGTCTAATGTTCTTCCTTTCTCTTTCCACCACTTTCAACGCAGTAATTGTAGTTAGCATTTACTGAATGCAGCACTGTGAGAAGCACTTTATATATAGTTTAGTATTTGACTCCAACAGCAACTCTGTGAAATATGATGAGGGAGACGAAGCTCAAAGAGGTTAAGTGATTTTCCCAAGGTCATATCTCATAGCCCGTAGGTGGTGGAGCAGTTTTGAGTCAAGTCTGTCTACCTCCAGAACCCAGATTAATTCATTTGCAATCAGGTTAAAATGGATATGAAGTCTGCCACTAAAAAGTGAGACAAACTGTGGGGATTAGTAGCAACATCCCATCCCAAATTTCTTACCCCTCACCTCAGTAAATGCCCCCGTATCCCTCAGGCCATCCAGACCCCTGACCCCTCTCTCCTACAGTGTAATTCATCATCTACTCGCATCAATTCAGCCTCCTATGTAACCCTTGAATCCATTCAGTTTTGTCTTCTCTGCTTTCGTCTGGTCGCTATCACTTCTCACCTAGCCTGCAATTGTGTGCATGGTCCAACCCCTGTCTCTTTCTCTTGCCTCACTTTTGTTGCCTCTTGCCCATCCACTCTAAGAAACAGTTATAATTAAGTACTTTGAGGTCTTCTCAGGTGTGTGCTGTTGCCTGTCTCATGCAGGTTACTAGACAAACTGTTCTGTCTGCCCATGCCATTTCCTACAATTCTCCTCATTGCCTGGCTAACTTCACTAATTTTTCAGGGCTCAGCTTAGATGTTACTGCCTCTGAGAAGTTTAGCTTAGTTCCTCAAGTCTCAGTTTAGGGTCCTTGTAACACCAACCCAGCTTGAACTTCACTCATCAAACCATGTCCATTTATTCATACTCTCAATTATAAGCTCAGTGAGGGCAGGATTCATCACTAGCCCCAGCACTTAACTCAATATATATATGTTGAATGAATGAATATGCACATGAGTTTGAATATTTACATGTATTAGGGTTCTCTAGAGAAATAACCAATAGGATATACATAGGGAGAAATGCATTTATTATTTGAGCAATTGATTCATGTGATTATGGAGGCTGTCATGTCCCAAGATCTACAGGGTGAGTGAGCAAGCAGAAAATCCAAGAGAGCTGATGGTTTTGTTCCAGTTGAAGGCCAACAGGCTCAAGACCCAGGAAGAGCTGATATCTCAATTCAAGTCCATGTGTGTGGGAGAGCTCAGTTGCTTCAGTTGTGTCCACCTCTTTGCAGCCCCATGGACTATAGCCTGCCAGGGTCCTCTGTCCATGGAATTTTCCAGGCAAGAGTACTGGAGTGGGTTGCCATTTCCTTCTCCAGGAGATCTTCCCAACCCAGGGATCAAACCTGAGTCTGTTGCATCTCCTGCATTGGCGAGTGGATTCTTTACCATTAGCAACCCCTGGGAAGTCCATAAGATAGGAATAATTCTCTTACTCATGGAGTGGTCAGCCTTTTTGAGCTATTCAGGTCTTCAACTGATTGGATAAGGCCCACCACACTGGGGCCCAAATGAATAATCAGACAGACCTCAACTAAGCTGGATGCTGTTGCAGGTACACATGACTGAGCCCCAAAGCTACCAGAAGAAATGAAAAGCTAAGTTCAACCCAAACTGCTAAAAACAAAAAATTGTGAAATAAAAAAAATGGCTGCTGGTTTGAACCACAGAGTTTTAAGGTAGTTTCTTATATAGTAAGCTAACTAATACACTATTTGATTCCTTCTTTTTGTAAGCAACAAATCAACAATCACACCCTTGCAGATGTCAGGATAGAAATAACGGGGATACCATCTGTATGCAAAAGTAGATAACTCTGGTCCATAGAAAGATTGTACTGATGACTCGATTTTAGGACAAATGGAATTAATTTTGGCAAAATTATAAGCTGTGAGCTGCTGTTTTAAACTGCAGAAATTCTTATTTTTCTTTAAATTCACTTCTCTCTTTTTAAATTGGAATTGGGAGACAAACTGAATTTGGAAGACTCTATCTATTTTGATCTAAATTTCCTAAGCTTTTGGATGAAATTCAGGCTTTTTTCCCATTCTCAAATCCTTTATTTTAAAAGTTGTTATGTTTATTTACTTATTTATTTTTGCCAGTGATGGGATATCTTTTAGATGCTCTGATCAAAACAAGACAGTACATCCTGAGTTTACTTCTGTGTAAGTAAAAGTTCACGTCCATTTAGCTGTCTTGAGAATCTGAACATTCTTTAGATTTTCTATGATAAGATTCTCTCTTAATTTTAGGCCAAATTATATTCAATTCAAATTAAAGATAAAGAAGAATTCCTGAGCTCTTCTGGTTCTCCCTTGTACAAATCAGATTCTTAAAAAATACAGAACAATTTCTCAGGACTTACTTGATTGCTGAAGCAATCAACTGAAGGCCTAAAGGCTGGAGAGCTTGGATACCTGTCTCAGAATGCTTTTATTTATAGAATGAAATCAGTTCTGCATGTCAAAGTCTTAAATGCTGAATCCTACCCTCCCCTACACCTCCATCAATTCCCCATCTCCAGGACACTGTAGTTTATACTGTTATTAGACAATTATCTAAGTTTTGCTTGATCGCGAGTACATTGTTCTCCCTGGGGGCATCAGAGTCTCTTCGACTCTAGACTGCAGTTTATACTGGATGCTGACATGAAGCCATCTCTTTCTGGGGCCACCCTGGGTCTGACCATCCCTGACCGCTGCTGTGTGTGTTGCAGTGCACCAAGTTCTAAGCATACCCTAGTTTATGAGACTTTGGTGGACTGTCGACATCACTGAAGCCCACAAATTCTGAAATACAGAATGGGCCTAATCATCCTATGATCCCTTCTTTCCAAGCTATTTTATGACTCAGAAGAAATTACTTCAAGGAAGATCTGATATTAGGACTCTTTATATCCTTGCTTTTATATGAAATGTTAAAAGTCTTTGTCCTAGGCCACCCAGGATATTTGGTTACCTAACCAAGATATAAATGCCTAGAATTTCTGCAGTCTCAATTGCCTGTCTCTTATTTGCTTCAAAGGGAGTCAACGTTTTTGTAAGAACAAAAGTATAAAAATAAAAAATACAACTTGAAATATAGAACCAACCATTTCCTTCCTTATCAATTCAAGCACTTTAAAATGTGGCAAAGGGTATTATAAACCAAGAACTGAATCAACCATAAATGAAAAAGTGAAGGTATGGATAAATTGTATTACTAACAGAACTGATGTTAAATTTGCCAGCAGTTTTATTTTCTAGCATTGAAGACACTAAGTCATCTTGAGGTAGCCCTTTGCTCTGGAACAGAAGTAGCAGCCAGCATCACTCCTCATTCTTTTCCGCCTCCCTTCTTTCTCTGTTAAAGACAGGAGAAGTCTGAGCTGCAGCAGCCATCTTGTAATCATGAAACTGAAAGTATGAAGACAAATGCCAAAACTGTAAAAATAGCACTGTGGAAATGTAGAAAAAGCTGGGTCTTAGATGGTATCATTGCACAACAAGCTGGACCGCTGGCTTCAACTTTGAACCTTAGAATTCCTTGTTCTGTGAGAAAAGGGAACTCTATTTCTTTAATCCTCTGTTAGGTTTTCTGTTATTTGCATCTGAACAAAGGGAAACTTACTTCTGGTGGTAAAACAGTGTGAGAAATCGGTTATAATTTGAACATTTTTGGACATTAGAGTGGTACTGTCTTATTAATACCACTCGAGGGGCTTCCCTGGCAACTGAGACAGTAAAGCATCTACCTGTAATGCAGGAGACTTGGTTTCAATCCCTGGGATGGGTAGATCCCCTGGAGGAGGAAATGGCAACCCACTCTAGTATTCGTTCCTGGAGAATTCCAGGGACAGAGGAGCCTGGCAGGCCACAGTCTATGGGGTTGCAAAAGAGTCGGACATGACTGAGTGACTAACACACACACACACACACACACACACACACACACCTTATTAATAGCTCTCAATGATGACATAGACTAAGGTTTTAGACATTAATTATTATACATACACTTAAGCAGAACAATACCTTAATTATGTAGTTTGACCTCAACATGTATAACAACTTGTGAACACATCTATTATATATGATTTTCTTCGCTACAGGAAACATTTTTCTCTATCAATAATGCATTGTTACTGAAGTGACTTAGCACCGCAGTGCATTGTTAACATGAGCTAGTTGCTGAGACATGCAAAAAAGTCTCAGGAGATCAGATTGGATGTTGTCATTATATTTGCTGAAACAGAATTCAACTCATAAATATAATTATCCTTGGTCATTAGAGCGAACACTTTTCATTTGAATTCTGGTCTGCTCTCTAGAACTTAAGAGGGAAATGAAGGGTCTGAGGCAGGATTTGGACATTCAAGTCATGACAAAAAACAAAAGGGGCTGGAGTTGGTTAGTACAGATAGTAGATGACTATGGAGTATGGAACACTTAAAATTAGCCTTCACATCTATTAAGAGATATTGTTCAGAAAATGAGAGCCAGCTGTTCTCCAATTTTATGATGAAAACCCACTATGGAGTGGGCTTATATTTTTGCATCTGGAATTCAGAGAAGCCAAAAAGAACTCCCTCCTGAAAGGTAAATATTGATTATTCCTCCTGGAACTGAATATTTAGGTAAGATTTAGATCTTATTCTCTGGACATAGTGGGTTAAATTTAATTGAGTCTCAAACAAACAAACAAACAAACTCCTTATCATTTTTGTTAAGAAACAAAAAATGCATATGCATAAGATAGGGTCTCCCATGACACCTCCACAGGCAAAGCTGCTGAGCATTTATTCTTTGGGGACACCCAGGGTCTACAAGTAAGAAACAAAGAGGCAGAGGCCATCTAGGTGGGAGATAGGCCCTGAAGCCTTGTGGCTCTCTGCCAGCTGTTAGAGAACTCCTCCTTCCCTCAGGTAGGAAGTAAAGCAGCTCTCAGTGAATGCACTGGTGTCTGGAAGTCATTACACAAAACCCTGAGCTTTTCTAGTTCTCTTTGTACTCATTCTCATCTGTGTGGTACTGCCTGGAGGCATTGGTCAGAACTGATGATTTCTCCAGGATGGTTCTATGATTTTATCAGTGTACATGATTTGTAAGCTCTGGATTTCTTTCTTCTTAGTAAACCTTTCCTAGTACTGAGTAAACATCTTTCTAGGGAAGAAAAGCAAAATATTCTCACTCTTAAATTATGTTTGCCTGCTTTGCATACCTTTGAAGTGGAAGAAGATTGTATACCTGGCTTCCGGGAAAAAGGTCAGTGCACCTTGACTCCAGTACATAAACTAGCAGCTAACTGGCGCCATCTGGAGGGCAAGAGGAGTCTGAACACTAAAGTAAATTTCAAAAATTTAATATGACATATAGGCATATTTCAGAGATATGGCAGGTTCCAGATCACCGCTATAAAGCAAATAATGCAATGCAGTGAGTCATATGAATTTTTTGGTTTCTCAGTGCATATAAAAGTTATGTTTATACTGTCGTCTCTTAAGTGTGCAATGTTTTAAAACATTATTATGTTTAAAAAATCATTATACATAACTTATTTTGAAATATATTATCATGGTAACTGAACTTATGATAATTACTTTGAAATGTATAGAAATACTGAATCACTATATTGGGTACCAGGAACTAATATAGTGGTATAAATCAGTTATACTAAACAAACACTAGCAGAATTGACCAGATTTGTGGCCACCAGAGAAAGGGCGTGAGGGGAGGAGGAACTGGATGAAGATAGCCAAAAGGTACAAATTTCCAGTTATAAATAAGTACTGAGGATGAAATGTACAACATGATAAAGATAACACTGTATGTTACGTATGAAAGTTGTTAAGAGAGTAAATCCTAAGAGTTCTCATCACAGGGAAAAGTTTTTACCTATTTCTTTAATTTTGTATCTGTATGATATGGTGGATGTTTATTAAACTTATTATGTTAATCATTTCATTACCTATGTAAGTCAAGTCACTATGCTATACACCTTAAACAGTATGACAATTATAATAAAACTAGAAGAAGCAAAATTTTTTTAAAAGAAAAAGCACCCAGAGATTAAAAAAAAAAAATTGGTTCTAAAATATATTAACCATCATCTGACAAAGCAGGGTTGCCAAAACCCATCAATTTGTTTAAAAAAAATTGCAAAGTGTAATAAAGCAAAGTACAATAAAATGAAGTATGCTTATGAATCCAAAAATTATAGAATTAATAGAATTTCCGGCTCCTTTTTCTCCTCCCTTTCCTGAATGTGCCTGGGCCACTCACAAAGGAGGCTGGGGCAATCCATTCAGTTCAGTTCAGTCGCTCAGTTGTGTCCGACTCCGTGACCCCATGGACCGCAGCATGCCAGGCCTCCCTGCCCATCACCAACTCCCAGTTTACTCAAACTCATGTCCTTTGGGTCGGTGATGCCATCCAACCATCTCATCTTCTGTCTTCCCCTTCTCTTCCTGCCTTCAATCTTTCCCAGCATCAGGGTCTTTTCAAATGAGTCACCTCTTCACATCAGGTGGCCAAAGTATTGGAGTTTCAGCTTTCGCATCAGTCCTTCCAATGAACACCCAGGACTGATCTCCTTCAGGATGGACTGGTTGGATTTCCTTGTAGTCCAAGGGACTCTCAAGAGTCTTCTCCAACACCACAGTTCAAAACCATCAATTCTTCGGCTCTCAGCTTTCTTTATAGTCCAACTCTCACATTCACACACGACTACTGGAAAAACCATAGCCTTGGCTAGACGGACCTTTGTTGGCAAAGTAATGTCTCTGCTTTTTAATATGCTGTCTAGGTTGGTCATAACTTTCCTTCCAAGGAGTAAGCGTCTTTTAATTTCATGGCTGCAATCACCATTTGCAGTGATTCTGGAGCCCCTAAAATAAAGTCTGACACTGTTTCCAATGTTTCCCCATCTATTTGCCATGAAGTGATGGGACTGGATGCCATAATCTTCGTTTTCTGAATGTTGAGCTTTAAGCCAACTTTTTCACTCTCCTCAAGAGGACACCAGATTTCTCTCTCCAAATCAGGTTCTACACTCAGTCGTGGGGCTTTATCACGTACTGTGACACTCCCATTACCAGCTGATACCACTTGTCATGCCCTGTACTCATGTTTGAAATGAATCGTGGAATTATGTGGTCTCAAAGTGTCATCCTATGATCACTTCCATCAGAATCACCTGGAGTATTTATTATAACTATAGATTTATGGGCTTCAGTTTAGGCTTTCTGGATTTGATTTCTTTCATACCTTTTAGAACAATCAGTGGAAGCAAGTAAAGTTTATGTTTTCTTATTTATATGGTAGTTTAGTCACTAAGTTGTGTTCAACTCTTTGTAACCCCAGCTACAGCCCACCAGGCTCCTCTGTGGGAGGAGATTTCCCAGGCAAGAATACTGCAGTGGTTGCCAGAGCACTTATTATAGGTTGGCACTGTTCTGAGCATTTTACAAATATTAATGTATCAATGCATGAGGACTTCTCAATAACCGTAGGAACCTAGATGCCATTATTATCCATCCCTAACTGATGAGAAAACCAAGATACTTGCCCAAGGTCCACGGCTAGCTAGCACAGGATGATCCACCAGGCATTCTGGCTCCAGAATCTGAGCTCCTAATTACTATCCCATGCTGCACTGCTTAGGTTAAATAATAGGAAATATTCTCCTTCAGATTTTTTTTAAGCATTTCTACTTTGGCCTTGATATATTTTTAGTGTATTTTTCTATTTGTATCTAAAAGTAGAAAATATAAATAGAATTGTAGCCAAGTAATGAAAACATTCTGATATGTTAAGGAATGTTCTCACTGCCTTGAATATAGTGATAAGAAAGGCGGGGTCCAGGGGAGAGTGGGGTTGGGATAATCTGGGCAATTGGGATCGACATATACACTATAGATACTATGTATAAAGTAGGTAACTAATGAGAACGTACTGTATAGCACAGGGAACTCTATTCAGTGCTCTGTGGTGACCTAAAGTGAAAGTGAAAGTGAAGTCGCTCAGTCCTGTCCTTGACTCTTTGCAACCCTATGGACTGTAGCCTACCAGGCTTCTCCATCCATTGAATTTTCCAGGCAAGAATACTGGAGTGGGTTGCCATTTCCTTAAGGAAAGGAAATTCAAAAACGATGGGACAGGTGTAAACACGTAACTGATTCACTCGGCTGAACACAGAAACTAACACAACATTATAGAGAAACTACACTCCAAAAAAAATTAATGTTTAAAAAAGAATTACCTTATGAGCCAAAAAAAGTTAGAAAATAGTACGTACCATAATACCCTCTTACTAGAACCACTGTAAAATACAGTTATTTATTATTGTGGATGTTCAAATCCTGAAAGATGATGCTGTGAAAGTGCTGCACTCAATATGTCAGCAAATTTGGAAAACTCAGCAGCGGCCACAAGACTGGAAAAGGTCAGTTTTCATTCCAATCCCAAAGAAAGGCAATGCCAAAGAATGCTCAAACTACCGCACAATTGCACTCATCTCACACACTAGTAAAGTAATGCTTAAAGTTCTCCAAGCCAGGCTTCAGCAATATGTGAACTGTGAACTTCCTGATGTTCAAGCTGGTTTTAGAAAAGGCAGAGGAACCAGAGATCAAATTGCCAACATCCGCTGGATCATGGAAAAAGCAAGAGAGTTCCATAAAAACATCTATTTCTGCTTTATTGACTATGCCAAAGCCTTTGACTGTGTGGATCACAATAAACTGTGGAAAATTCTGAAAGAGATGAGAAAATACCAGACCACCTGATCTGCCTCTTGAGAAACCTGTATGCAGGTCAGGAAGCAACAGTTAGAACTGGACATGGAACAACAGACTGGTTCCAAATAGGAAAAGGAGTATGTCAAGGCTGTATATTGTCACCCTGTTTATTTAACTTCTATGCAGAGTACATCATGAGAAACGCTGGACTGGAAGAAACACAAACTGGAATCAAGGTTGCCGGGAGAAATATCAATAACCTCAGATATGCAGATGACACCATCCTTATGGCATAAAGTGAAGAGGAACTAAAAAGCCTGTTGATGAAGGTGAAAGTCGAGAGTGAAAAAGTTGGCTTAAAGCTCAACATTCAGAAAACGAAGATCATGGCATCTGGTCCCATCACTTCATGGGAAATAGATGGGGAAACAGTGTCAGACTTTATTTTTCTGGGCTCCAAAATCACTGCAGATGGTGATTGCAGCCATGAAATTAAAAGACGCTTACTCCTTGGAAGGAAAGTTATGACCAACCTATAGCATATTCAAAAGCAGAGACATTACTTTGCCAACAAAGGTTAGTCTAGTCAAGGGTATGGTTTTCCCTTGGTCATGTATGGATGTGAGAGTCGGACTGTGAAGAAGGCTGAGCGCTGAAGAATTGATGCGTTTGAAGTGTGGTGTTGGAGAAGACTCTTGAGAGTCCCTTGGACGGCAAGGAGATCCAACCAGTCCGTTCTGAAGGAGATCAGCCCTGGGATTTCTTTGGAGGGAATGATGCTGAAGCTGAAACTCCAGTACTTTGGCCACCTCATGCAAAGAGTTGACTCACTGGAAAAGACTCTGATGCTGGGAGGGATTGGAGGCAAGAGGAGAAGGGGACGACAGAGAATGAGATGGCTGGATGGCATCACTGACTCGATGGACATGAGTCTGAGTGAACTACGGGAGTTGGTGATGGACAGGGAGGCCTGGCGTGCTGCAGTTCATGGGGTCGCAAAGAGTTGGACACGACTGAGCGACTGATATGATCTGATCTGATTATGAGATAATCCACGTAGCAAACTACTTAGCACAGTTAAAAAAGAGAGAAGATATAAGGCACACAACCACAGAATTTACAGATATTAAAAGGACAATAGGGAATATTATTAATTACTTCATACAAAAAATTAGACCCCTTTGATAGAATGGATAAGCTATATGAAAGATGCAAACTAACAAAGGTCACTCAAAAAGAAATGGATAATCTAAATAGCCGTAAAGCTATTTTTAAAATTAATTGTAATTAAATGACATCCCAGAAAGAAAACTCCAAGCCAAAATGGCTACACTGCTGAATTATACAAAACATAAAGAAGAAATAACATGAATTCTGCAAAAACTCTTCCTGAAAATTAATAAGAAGGGAATTCTTCCCAATTCATTCTATGAGACTAGCACTACTCTGATATCAAACCTAGACAAAGACATTTGAGGAAAACTATAGTTGATTTTCCTCATGAACATAGATATAAAAATTCTAAACAATATGATAGCAAATCAAATTAACAACATATAAAAGGATAACATACCATGATCAAGTGAAGTTCACCCTGGGAATGCAAAGTTGGTTTAGTATTTTAAATAATAAATCAATGTAATTTACCATGATTTTAGATTATTTTAAAAAATCTAAAAAAATCATATTTTTATCTCAGTGCTAATGCTAAGTCACTCTTTGCAATGCTATAGACTGTAGCCTGCCATGCTTCTCTGTCCATGGTATTCTCCAGGCTGGAATACTGGAGTGGGTTGCCATGCTCTCCTCCAGGGGATCTTCCCAACCCAGGGATTGAGCCCACATCTCTTTACATCTCCTACATTGGCAAATGGGTTCTTTACCACTAGTGCCACCTGGGAAGCCCAATAGACATAAGAATATCATCAGATAAAATCTAACTTCCATATTCTACACAGGGACAATTGAAAATTAGAAAGAATTTTAAGAGATATTACAGAAGATCCAAATAAAGGAGAATTCATAAGTGAGATGACTCAGTATAGTTAATATGTCAATTCTTTCCAAATTGACCCATAGATTCACTGCAATCCCAATAGAAATCTTCACATGACTTTTTTTGGTAGAAATTGATATGCTTCTCCTAAGATAATATAGAAATTATTTCTATATTTCTCATAGAGATATAAAGAATCTAGAATAGCCAAAACAATTTTGAAATAAACTAACAAAACTAGAGGGCTAATATTAATTTATTTTAAAACAAGAAATTAAAACAATAGTATAATCAAGGCAATATGGTATTGATGTAAAGATACACAGGTCAGTGGATCACAGAGTCTAGAAATAGACCCATACATATGTGGATAACTGTTTTCTCACAAAGATCCTACAATAATTCAGCTGAGAAAGGATAGTGTTTTGAACAAATGGAGAAAGAAAGAAAGGGAGGAATGAAGGAAGGAAGGAAAGGAGGTAGGGAGGGAAAAGGCGGCACACACACATAATTTTGATCCATTCCTTGTACCATATATAACTCAAAATGCCTCATAGAATCTAAATGTAAAACCTAAAGCTGTAAAATTTCTACAGAAAATAATAAGAGAAAATCTTGTTACGTTGGTTTAGGCAAGAGTTTTTCAGACACAATACACAATCTATAAAAGAAACAAAACATATATAGGACTTTATCAGAATTAAAAACTTCTGCTCTTTGAAGATTCTGTTAAGATAATGAAAAATCAAGTGGCAGACTAGTTACTTGTTTGTAAATTATAAATCTGTAAGTCATTTATCTGATAAAGGACTTGTATCCAGAAAAATTAAAGAACACTCAAAACTTAATAACAGGGAAAAAACAATAAAAAATGGATAAAAGATTTGAACAGATGCTTCATCAGAGAAGATAAAAGGATGGCAAATAAGCACATGATGCTTATCATCACAGTCTTCAAGGAAATGTAAATATAAACAATGATATACCAATACACACCTTTTGGAATGGCTGACATTTGAAAGACTGAACATACCAAGTGTTGGACAGGAAGTAGAGGAACTAGAACTCTCATGCACTGCTGGTGGGAAAGTGAAATAGCAAAATCCTTTTGAAAAATAGTTGGCCATTTCTTAAAAATGTAAATGCCATATGATCTAGCCATTTCAATTCTATGTATTTACCCAAGAGAAAATAAAGCATGTGTCCATTCAAGAATGTTTACATAAGTGTTTCTATCAGCTGTTTCAATCTTCTATTTCTGCTTGACAAATTTCCCCAAATTTTAGCAGCTGAAAAAACACATACACTCATTATCTCACAGTTTCCATGGGTCAGGAGTTCAGTCATGGCTTAGTAGGATGCTTAGGATCTCTAAACTGCATCCAAGGTATTGGCCACACTACACTCATTTCTGGAATTCAGGTTTTTTCCAGCTCACATGGTGACAGATTCAATTCCTTGTGGTTGTAGGGCCAAGGTCACGGTTTTATTGCTGGATGTCACCCAGGGGCTATTCTTAACTCCTAGAAGCCATGAGCAGTTTCTGGCCATGTGAGCTTCTTGTACCATGAGAGCTTACTTCCTGAAAGCCAGCAGGACAATCTCTCTCCAATCTCTCTCCAATCTGCTAAGATGGAGTCTTATATAACAAAACATAATTGGCAGAAGTGAGTATCCAATCACCTTTGTCATATTCTATTGGCTAGAAAAAGTCACAGGTTCTGTTAATGCTCAAGGAGAAGGGATTCTACAAGAGCATGATGCACTGTGTCATCTTAGGGTGAATCTACCACAGCAACTTTTATATTTGTAACAGTTTCCAGATTAAAACAACTCAAATACCCATCAACAGGTGAATGGATAAATAAGCCACAGTATTTCTATAGAGTGGAATACTACTTAGCACTAAAGATGAATGATAATATACAAAACATGACTCAATCTCAAAACAATTGTGCTGAGTGAAAGAAGCTAGACAAAACAAGTACTTACAGTATGATTCCATTTACATAAAACTCTGGAAAATTCATAATAATCTATAAGGACAGAAAGAAGATCAGGGATGGTCTGGGAATGAGAGTGAAGGGCAGGAAGTGTTGAGGCAGGAGAGAGACATTATAAAGAGGCAGGAGTAAAGTTTTGGGAATGACAGATATGTTTACAATCTTAATGGTAGCGATGATTACATGGCTGTATCATAAACAAAACGTTTCAAGCTGCATACGTTAAATAGTTCAATTAATTGTATGTCGATCATACCTCACTGAAGCTGTTTTTGTTTTTTTAAACATAACATCTATTTTCAGAATCAACTTTGTTTAGATATTCCTGCTTGTTGAGGTCCTTTAATGGACCGGAACTTGGTGGTCCCAAGTCGACGATAAGAAAATAAAGGAGAGAAAGAGGCTGATATTCCTTGGTTTACACAGAAAGCCAATAAAGCCCCTGCACGGGGCTTGCCCTGTTCACGAAGGCCTCAGGCACCCTCTCAATGGGGTGAAGGCGCAGAGCACCTTCTCGAGAGGGTCTTAGAAGCCTGAGGAGGAAAGTGAACTCAGAGAGCCTCTACGCTCCAGGGGATCAAGCCTGAAAAAGAGGGAGAGAGAGAGAGAGAGAAAGACAGACACGGGGACCAGAGCTCTGATGGAGCAAAGGTGTTTTAATCAACATGGTGTGTGCATATATACTGTCTTACAAAGTAGTTATTCTCAGCAAAGATAAAGATTAAAATTCCAGACTTACAAAACATAGGCAATCCATATTAAAGACAGAGATTTGTAAACAATCACTTCTACCGTATGCTTCACAAGAAGGAAGAGGGTACTTATCACCATATAGAAACGCTAATGAAGGAAATGCCTGGATTCCTCAGTCCTGGGAGAGGCTTGCCTCTCCCCTTAATTCCTGAATATTCAGGAATTAATAAGGAGCAGAGAATTCCTGACAGATCCAAAACAGCACACAGGAAGCCTCCTGTTAAATGCTTCCTAACACTGCTTGTTAACAAAAGCTTCCCTTTTCATCACTTGAGTTTTCCAAATTTACTTTTTAGCAGATTCTAAGACAATGCATTGCAGGTAGATTCTTTACCACCTGAGCTATCAGGGAAGCCCCCAGTGAAATAGTAGTCTTTTTTTTTTTTTTTTTTTAAAGCCCGATTTACATATTTAGCTATTTGTTTTATAGCCACTTTTTAGGAGTCTGTTCCAGTATAGGTCATTACAGAGTACTGAGTAGAGTTCTCTGTGCTAAACAGTAGGCCCTATCAGTTATCTTTATTATGTATAGGGGTGTGTATATGTCAGTCCCAATCTCCCAAATTATCACTCTCCTCGCTTTCCCCCTTTGGTAACCTTGTTTTCTATGCCTGTGACTCTATTTCTGTTTTGTAAATAGGTTAATTTGTACCTTTTTTTTTGTTTAAGATTTCACCCATAAGTGCTATCATATGATATTTTTCTTTCTCTGAAACAGCAGCTTTTGTTTGAGGTGGAAAGAATTGTGGCAGCTGTTGGACTGTGGGTCCTACATGATGAGATCTCCTAAAGTGGATTTCTGTCTGGTTAGCTTATACTTTGAAGATTTAGTGGGAGAGTCAGATGGGCAAACATACAACAATATAACTGCACACACCTACACACACTCTATGGAGAGTCTGGGCTGGGTATGCGGTGTGCAGAGAAGATTTTGTGGAGATGATTCCTGAATGAGTTTCAGGGGATGAAGAGGAGCTGATCAAGTGAGGACGGGAAAAGGCATTATGGGAAGAGAAAATAGCATAAGCAGAGGCAGGGAAATAGGAAAGAGCATGTTACACGTGGGAAAACAGGAGTTCAGGCACAAGGTGGGGAATTGCAGTGGATGAAGATGAAGAGGGTGGGTGAGGGCTGACGTGATGCACATGGTGATATGGACCTTATCTTTCAGGCAGAGATTCTCTGAAGAATTTTAGGTAGGTGAATGATGTTATAAAAAAAACTATAATCTCATCCATGGATGAAAAGGCATTCAAAATATACAGTGACGGTGAGGACAGGAATGAGTAGATGGATTTAAGACATTGAATGGACAATATGCTAAATATTGGGGATCAACAAGCCATAAATGAAAGAGTGAAGTCCATAGTAATCCCCAAGTTTTTATCTTTTGGTTATTCCTTAACTGAAAAAAGAAACATAGGAGGCAGGATGTAGTCTGCTGGGGGTGAGATGAAGAGGAGGAAATGAGTTTAAGTTGGGCTTGTTGAGTTGAGTTTCAGGTACACTGGAAAGTTAAAGCAAAGGTCTTTTAAGGCACATATAAAAAAGTCAGAGAATAAGAATATACATGGGTGGTGCAACTCTCATAGTGGCAAGATGTTCAAGAAAAATGTGGAGAGAGCAGCACTGGGCTACAGCCCAAAAGAACCTTCCACCAAGAGCTAGGAGTAGAAGGAAAACGCATATTGAAGACCCAGAATGAATGGTCAGTGAAGGTAACTAAATTAACTATCCTGTTCTACTAACTAAAGTATCTATTACAAAAACTTGTTCTCTCCCCACTTCCCCCCACCACCCATTTTCACCCCCAGGTCTTCTGGTTGCAAGAAAGGAAAGTAACAAACGCAACTACTTTGCCCTAAAGAAAAGATTAGAAATAGACAGGATAAAATACTTATGAGACTGCTGATATCACAGAAACATTTTTGATTGACTGCCTTGTCCAGGACTTCTTGGTGACTGCTGTTTATCTGTTGACAATTCACATGTTTGTCCTCCTAGAGAACTACCAGAGAAGAGTCAGAGGCCCAGCCTCTGTTGTGACCATCAGCAAAATGCACCTTTGAGCTACATTCTGTAGTTTCACTGAGGTATGGGGTAGGCCATGCAATATGGCTCTTTTACTAGATGTAGAAAGAACTGTAATTGCTATGGAGCTGGATGGGGTTGTGAATTTGGCTCTGACTGTACTTTAGCACTGATAAAATGAGGAGAGATCTGAGACAGCTGCTGGAATTGTTTGGTTCTGGTTGGGGAGGATAACAAGATCCAGCACTACAATGTCGAGAACTTATTTTATGAACTACCACAGGTAGACTTGGAAATATCTACTAGCCAGGGAAGTGCCCAGACATCAAAGTTCGTAGACAGAGCTTTTGTCTATTTTCATAGCAACTAAAATCAGTTTCTCTAGAAATAAGGGAGAGACCTATTTAATACCTAGACCCAAGGTAGGATAGATGGATGGATAGACAGACAGATAGGTGGGCAGATAGGAAGACACACAATTTGTGGTGTTTGGGGGAGAACTGTGTTGTGTAGGTAGGTAACCTACAAACTAAGTCTCTTTTTAAAGCAAGGCTGAAACAAGGGTTTCACAGGTGGTGCTAGTGGTAAAGAACCTGCTTCCTAATGCAGGAGACATAAGAAACATGGGTTCAATTCCAGGGTCAGGAAGATCCCCTGGAGGAGGAAATGGCAACCTACTCCAGTATTTTTGCCTGGAAAATCCCATGGACAGAGGAGCCTGGTGGGCTACAGTCCACAGGGTTGCAAAGAGTTGGACATGACTAAAGTGACTTAGCACTTAGCACATAAACATTAAAAAACACACAGAGAGAAAAGTGATCAATAATATCCAATATAGCCTAGAGGCCAGGTAAGATAAGGCATCTGTTGAATTTGGGAAATATGGAAGTTTTTGGTGATCGTAGTGAATTTTAACCTAGCATAAGACAGATTTTATTGTGCACTGCATGTAAACATGAACTAAAGAAATACAGAGAGTCTGTGACAGATTACTATCAGTAAGTCTGAGAAAATATGAATGACATAGTATTGAGGGAAGTGAAAATGCAGGGTCAGAGGTGGAGATGTAGTTTAGGAGAGATTTCAGTGTATTTTCAGGTTGGGGTAACACAGCAAAAATAAAAAAAAAGAAGGGAAAGAATAAAGATGAGAATATAAGGGGATGGTTAGTTAAGGTCAAAGAGAAAAGACAGCATGTCCTTTAGGAGAAAACAGAACAGGAACACTGGTGAACTGGACAGATGACATCCTTTCCCTTGAATATGGAGGAAATAAGATGCTAAACCAGGCAGAAGGAGATAAATGTATAGATCCTGTGTGTGTGTGTGTTAGTCACTCAGTCATGTCAGGCTCCTTGCAACCCCATGGACTCCTCTGTAGCTCACCAGGCTTCTCTGTCCATGGAATTCCCCAGGCAAGAATACTGAAGTGGGTAGCCATTCCCTTCTCCAGGGGATCTTCCCAACCCAGGGATTGGACCTAGGTCTCCAACACTGCAGGCAAATTCTTTACCATCTGAGCCCATGGATCCTCTACTTGGGTTAATGTCCAGCCTCTGAAGCTCCTGAGTGCTCCTCTCCAATACTAGCCTCTTCCCGATCCAAGTCCTGCCAGCAAAAATGTGTGTCTGGTCGTCTAACAACTCTGGATAAAATACCACTAATTGGAAAACCATAATGAATACTGCTGCTTGGCTAACTTGGGGTCAAACAATGAAAGAGAGCTCAAAAAAATCCAAAACAACATATTCACTGATTCACACTTAAATTTCTAATTTGTTCTTGCAGTGAGAAGATGAGACAAATTTGGAAAAATAAAAAAAAGGAAGCCAAGCTGTAAGAGTCTTCCAGAGTTGCTCCATGAAGCTGAGCTGTGGTTGAGGCTGTTCATTTTTTAAATCCTGGAGCTTAATCTTCCAAGGCATCTGTATCAAGGGAATTGGTCCAGGCAACCAGATCATCCACTTCGTTTTCCCATGGCTCATTTATGCTAACTTCAACCGGCTTTCTCTTGCACCACTCCTTTTCTTTGTCCTTCTTTGTGACAGTATCTGTTTTAGTTTGTGAATCAGGAGAAGTTTGAACTAGAATGAGAAACACAAGAACCAGAAATTTAATAGACATGGCAGGAAAAACAGTAAGAGAACGTGTCCCTGCATTTGTACCATAATGCCTAAGATCACCTAAGTGAATGCAAGTAACCTTTTTAAAGTTTCCAAATTTTACAATTGCAATGAACTTATTTTTCATAAAACATTCTTTTCATTTTGGTCGATCTTCTTATGCTCATATATTTACTGAGCCCTGCTAAGTGCCAGTAGGTGTAACAAGGGAAAGGTGTCCGTGAGTGCTTCACATAGATGTGTGCACACGGATGGAATCACAGGCTCTAAGGGAAAACAGATGTGGGCTCTGAAAGACAAGAAGTTTGCTGAAGAGAGGGGGCAAAGGAGGGAGACGGGACTGCTTTAGATGGAGGACACAGCACAGACCACAGCACATAGGTATGAGAGAGAGAACTTGACGGGTTTTGAGGTAATCAGAGTTGATGCTTCAGTATTTACACTCTGCCAGGGGCTATGCTAAGCATGTGCTACATGCAAAATATAATTTAACTTATACACAATGCTTATGATGGACAGGTATTATTATTTTTTTTTTAATTTTATTTTATTTAACTTTATGATGGACAGGTATTATTATCTTTACTTTAAGGATGAGACAATAGAAACTAAGTACCCTGCAGTAACTTGTCCAAGGACATTCAGCTTATAATAGTTAATCATTGGTCCACTGGATCCCAAATCACAGTGTTACAGTGTGTGGACAGTTGAGTGGGGCTGGCTAGTTAGGCTGAGGCCAGGTTAGGAACGCCTCATATATCACGCAAAGAAGTCTCATCTTTCTTGTATCCGTCTCATAAACAGGGAAACAAATTGATTACATTTTAAAAGAATATAGATACAGTATCTTTATTTCTCAATATTTCTACTCAGTGAGGGGAACTTGCTTTCCAGGGATGAACCCAAGTTGGTGCTATTTATGTCCCGCTACCCCTACAATCCCACTGTATTCTCCTCTCTCTGTGTAACTGTTGCCACCTAATTCATTGCCCAGCACGTGGACCAGGACAAATTCTGTCTCATAATACTTCTGTGTTTATTTCCCCAGTAACAAATTGAATGAACCTTGTCATATTCATTGTCTTCTAGTTGTGCTGTAGGCAAGGATTATGAATGAATTGTTCTCTTGATTTCTTTGGTTATTGCCTCATGTCACCAATGATTGAGTTTTTATTTTTATATTTTAACATTAATCTCTAGATTTCATTAATTTAGAACTAAATTCTCTTTTCCTTGAGAAAATCTTCTTTAGGAACATATCATTGATGGATTAACTATACTTTCTAGCCATGTTTGAGCTGTTCTGAGTTCATATGCTTTTGGTCACAAGAAATACTGTTCAAACCACTTTAAACAATAGAGAAGTGTCTCATCTCATAGAAGAGGAAGATCAGAGGAAGGGCAGGACTGAATGATACAGTGGCTCAACGATGTCATTTAGGACATTCTTTCCACAGCTTTGCTCTACCATCTCTGGCGTTGTCTTCATCTTCAGAGTCACAGTGAAGAGAGGTGTGGTCACTCTAGTACTCATATCAGACACAGCGATATCCAGAGGAAAAATGGAGGCTTTTCTCCAGGGTCTCGTTTTTAAAAGTAGGAAAACCACCCTTGCAAGCTCCTAGTGTATTTCCTCTCAGGCTGGTTTGTGAACCTTGCTCCTAAGCTAGTCACTGGCAAGGAAAATGAGATTACTATGATTGGCCAACAACAGTTGTTAAAGTGGAATGAATATTGGGAGTCAATGACCTTGATTATTTGCCCTCTTAGTTCCTACTCTGTTTTTTTTTTTGTTTTTTTTTTAAAAAAAAAAAAAAAAAAAAACCACACTCCCAGGAAGCATAAAAAGAAATTCTGGCTAGATTAGCAGAGCCTAATGCAAAACAAACATAAAAATGTTTCCTGGTGACACAGAAAAAGTAAATATTATTTTGAACTTTTTTCCTCCAGAAAATCTTAAGCATTATAAACCCCTCTGAGAAACCTTGGATTTACTGGTTGGAATGAACCAATAACTTTTGTTACTACATTAAAATAAGTTACAGAAGCACAAATTCTCATTACCTTATGGTTTGTATGCCTTTCTTGGGATGGATCTTGAAAACTCTGCTTCTTAAAATTTTTTCTAGTCGTAAAATAATTTTGTCCATGAAGAGACTAAATTTTGTTCTGATTGGTGGGCTCTGGTTTATTGCCCGATGGTTCATTTCCATTCACTTCTGTATCAGCCTCAGTTTAATTAGAAAAGCAGAGCACTTATAATACAAGAATGAAAGGTTTAAGACATGAAACAGGGATTACACATGTGTGGAAAGACCTGGAACAGTGAAGTCTGGAAGGCCATAGCTGGAAGAACATCACTGCTTTAGATCAGTCTGATGCATGGATATGAGTGGAAACACCAGGAGTGCAAGGGGAGCACAAGATGCTGCACACAGCTGACCACTCTACACGGGATAGACATTGTGGGCTCATGGAGGTTTCTATGAAGCCCTCACATCTGTAAAAGTGAGAGTGTGTGAAGAGTTGCATGAAACTGCTGTCTGAGAAAACTGCCATGTATGATACACACAGCTCCTCAAGAATTATGGCCTCCTCTTTATTCCCACCTCCAAAATTTGAGATAAATTTTTTTCACATTAGCAAATCATGATATGCTAACCCTTCTCTGCAAAAGGGAAGCACAGAGTTCATTTCTTTTCTAGCTGAGTCATATTTCCCTTTGGTATTCTGGATAAGCTCACTCTTGCTATATTATAAACAATCACAAGATCCCAGTGGCATATGACAGCAAGCATTTGTTTAGGTCACACATCTACAGGTCAGCTGAGTGTTGGCCTCTCTGAGTTGGGAATGGTTGGGAAGCTTGATTGGGAAGCTTGGTGACCAGAGGGCTAGTCCAGGCATGCTCTTGGGATGATGGAAGAGGTGAAAAAGAGCAAACCAAATTGCACAAATCCTTCCCAAACTCTGAGAACACCAGTTCAGTTGCTCAGTCGTGTCCGACTCTTTGTGACCCCATGAATCGCAGCACGCCAGGCCTCCCTGTCCATCATTAATTCCCGGAGTTTACCCACACTCATGTCCATCAAGTCGGTGATGCCATCTAGCCATCTCATCCTCTGTCGTCCCCTTCTCCTCCTGCCCTCAATCCCTCCCAGCATCAGAGTCTTTTCCAATGAGTCAACTCTTCGCGTGAGGTGGCCAAAGTACTGGAGTTTCAGCTTCAGCATCAGTCCTTCCAATGAACACCCAGGACTGATCTCCTTTAGGATGGACTGGATGGATCATCTTGCAGTCCAAGGGACTCTCAAGAGTTTTCTCCAACACCACAGTTCAAAAGCGTCAATTCTTCAGCGCTCAGCTTTCTTCACAATCAAACTCTCAAATCCATACATGATCACTGGAAAAACCATAGCCCTGACTAGACAGACCTTTGTTGGCAAAGTAACATCTCTGCTTTTGAATATGCTATCTAGGTTGGTCATAACTTTTCTTCCAAGGAGTAAGCGTCTTTTAATTTCATGGCTGCAATCACCATCTGCAGTGATTCTGGAGCCCAGAAAAATAAAGTCTGACACTGTTTCCACTGTTTCCCCATCGATTTCCCATGAAGTGATGGGACCAGATGCCATGATCTTAGTTTTCTGAATGTTGCGCTTTAAGCCAACTTTTTCACTCTCCTCTTTCACTTTCATCAGGAGGCTTTTTAGTTCCTCTTCACTTTCTGCCATAAGGGTGGTGTCATCTGCATATCTGAGGTTGATATTTCTCCCAGCAATCTTGATTCCAGCTTGTGCTTCTTCCAGCCCAGTGTTTTTCTGAGCACATCACACCCCAGTAAAATGCCATTGGTTAAAGCAAGTAGTATGGCAAAGCTCAAAGTCAAGGGTCAAGGGAGTATATTTGGCCCGTGGTGGTAGAACAAGATAGGGAGTGAAAATTTCTGAACAATAATCTAATTGGTCACAACTTCTTAGGTTTAGTATCTTAGCAATAAGATTAGACACAAAAGAGAGTCTACCTCAATGTCAAAGTGGACATGGTTCAGCACTAAATTAAATGAAATTAAGTGAGTTTCTGGACATTCTTTAAAACATTCTCTCTCCCAGCTCACATTTCTTACTTTTTCTCATTCATCATGAGTTTATCCCCCCTTTCTCCAAAATCACAGGGCTGCTGAAACCATGACAACTCTACCCCATTCGATCATTCATTTGCTCATTTGTTTATGAGCTCTGAATGACTACTCCATGCCTATCACTGTGCAGAGAGGTCAGCAGCCCCTTCCCTCAAGGAAGTCACCTTCTATTGAATGAGACTGGCCATAAAGAGACCATTATAACATGGCACGTGTGGTGGGCAGACTCTAAAGTGACTTGTTATGATCTCCACATTCAGGTGTTAACACCTTTGTGTAATCCCCTCCCTTTTGAGCGTGGGTAGGATTTGCTACTTGCTTCTAATCAATGAAATATGCCAAAGGCAATGGAATCTCATCTCCATGATCATGTCACATTACATAAGATTCTACCTTGCTATGGGACTTGTTCTAGAGACTCTCCTTGTTGGGTGGATGAAGCAGGAGGCTGTGTTAGGAAAGCCCACATGGCAATGAACTGCAGGCAGCCTTAAAAACATAGGAAAGCCTCCAGCATACAGCCAGCAAGAAAATCTTCAGTAGTAAAGACAAAAGGGAGTGAATTCTGTCAACAGTTCTGTGTATTCACCTCAGTGAGCTTACAACAAGCAGATTCCCCACTCGAGCCTCCAGATGAGAATGCAGCCCAGCTGATACCTGGATCACAGTCTAATGAGATCCCAACCAGAGGGTCCTGCTACACTGTGCCTTGTCTTTGAGCACACAGAAATTGAAATAAAAATATGTGTTGTTTTAAGCCAGTAAGTGTGGTAATTTGTTACATAGCAATAGAAAACTAACAGAGCATGATAAGGCATGATAGAAATGCTATGAGAGCCCACAGGGAAAGTTTCTTAGAGAAACCTGAGTTGAATCTCAAAGGATTAGGTACTAGAAAGGAAGGAAAAGGAAGCAATGGTCTTTGGGGGGGTGGGTATAAGAAAACGGTGCACCTCTCAAATTTTTTTGAAATGAAGACAGGAATAAATAACCATGACCTATTAAGTCAGTGTGGTGTTTATGGTATTAGTAAAACATCAATAAATGATATCGCTGGAAAGGCAGACAAATATTAGAGTATTAAGGACTTTGCCTTATCAAAGGGTAGACATTTTCTCCTGAAGGAAATGATAAACAAGAGGTTTTAGATATGCTAAAAACATAAGCAGATTTGAGCTGTAGAAAGCAGTTTGACAAAGCATGAACAGAAATTATTGTCATCATCAACTTAACCAGATAGATATGGAGCCTGGGAACAGAAAGTTAGAGACAGGGGAGTAGGACCTTGAAGAATCACTGATTGAAGGTTACTGCCTGTGCCTGTGAATTAGATGTGGTTGTGTTTCAAGGACAGGCAACAGCAAAAGCAGTAACTAATAGTTCATAAGACTTTCCAGTTCACAAAGAATTTTTACCTATGTGGAGTCATTTATTCACAAGAATCCTGTGAGGTACGGAAGGAATCCTGTGAGGTAGGGAAGGATTTTGGAAACAAATACATATTGGACATTTTCCATGTACCCAGCACTAGCTGAGGATGAAGAAACTGAAGCTCAGAGGTTAAGAGGCTGTCCTAAATTACACAGACCTGCTGGCTCCACCCAAATTCTCTGACCCCAAACATTTTGCTTTTCCTTCTACAGTAGCTGATTTCCATGATAAATTACGAGCTCTCTCTTCTTGCTTAAGACCTGCCCCCAATCTGCTCCAAATGTTTCTTTGAAAAAACTTTAATTCTTAAAAAAAAAAAAAAATACCCAAAACATTTCAACTAACTTATTCCTTTCTTTTTAGCCATATTGCAGTTATCTCTAAATCTAAAATGAGCTCTAGGAGTCAGTTTAGTGTTTTACTTATTTTTGCTACTTTTATACATTTTGAAATTTAGCCTTGGATTTTCAAATTGTGTATTCCCCTATTAAAGGCTACAAAAGCTTGAGAGTAAAACTAATCCATTTTTTTTTTCAAAGTTCCAATTCTTATGTAAGTAGTTTACTGAATTTATTGTGTTAGAAAGAGTGAATAAAGCAACTTCAAAAGGAGAACAAAAGATTAGACCTCACATATTTCAACTTATTTGAATTAAACAAAAATTTAAATGCATTAATACGACTAGTATCTTAGTCCTAAAAACAAAGTAAAACAAATAGATCAAATTCAGTTTACTTGGAGGTATGCAGACATAACTTCTTCCAGTTTGATAATTGGCTTTCTGAGGCTTTATATTTTCTCTAGCAACCCGAGATATGGCAGCAATATACCTAGAATAACAAAAAGAAGAAGCTGTCACTTATGAATATAAATGGAAAGGCCAAACACAATTTCTAGAAAAATAACATTTAAAAAATAACTGTTAACTTTTGATGTCAATGTGTTGAATAAGTTGGTGAGTTTTTTTCCCCACTCTGTTTTCTGGAAGACTATGTATAAGGTTTGAGTGACCTATTCTTGAAACTTAGGTTAAAAAAGCCTATGAAAAACATCTGTACTTAGTTAAAAGAAGAAGAAAAAAATTGTCTAATTTCTATGAAGTTTGGGAAGTGTACATTACTTTTGAAAAAAATAAGGCCAACAAATCCGATGAACCCAAGGAGCAGAGCAATGAGTTTTGACTATGGTGCCATTCTGAGTATTGACTAATGCAGTGGTAAACTGAAATTACTCTGTATGTGTTATGCCATGGAAAAGTATCTAGAAAAGTAAACAAATATGGTGTTAGAGTAATATTTTAAGAATAATAAAGACATCATTTGGTATAACAAAGGTATGTTAATTTCTTAGAGCAGCCATAATAAACTACTACAAACATGGTGACCTAAAATAACAGACATTTAATTTCTCTTGGTTTTGGAGACTAAAGTCTACAAACAAGGTGTTGGCAGGACCAGGCTTCCCCCAAAGGCTTCAGGGAAGAATCCTTCTTTGCCTCTTCCTAGCTTCCGCTGGTTCCCAGCAATCCTTGAAAGAGCTGACTCATTTGAAAAGACCTGATGCTGGGAAAGATTGAAGGCGGGAGGACAAGGGGACGACAGAGGATGAGATAGTGGGATGGCATCACCGACTCAATGGACATGAGTTTGAGTAAACTCTGGGAGCTGGTGATGGACAGGGAGGCCTGGCGTGCTGCAGTCCATGGGGTCAGAAAGAGTCAGACATGGAAACTGAACTGAATTGAGCAACTGAACTGAGCTGATGAAACTCTAGGTTAATGGACAGTGATGGAGCTGGTGATGGACAGGGAGGCCTGGCATGCTACAGTCCATGGAATCGGAAAGAGTCAGACATGACTTGAGCAACTGAACTGAACTGATGAAACTCTAGGTTAACAATTTCTTTTTAACACTTTAAAACTGGCATTCATTATCTTTTGGCTTGCAAGTTTTCTAAGAAGAAGTTATTGGTTGTTCTTATCTTTGTTCCTCTATATGCAGTGTGTATGTGTGTTTAACCTTCATTGCTTTTAAGATTTTCCTCTATCACATACAAAAATCTTATTTTTATATGTCTTGGAATGGTTTCTTTATTCTTCTGCTTCTTGGGATTTGTTGAGCTTCTTCGTCTCTGAGTTTGTATCTTTCATCAAATTTGGAAAATTTTCTGCCATAATTATTTCTTTGCATATTTTTTCTGTCAGTTTTTTTGGGATACACCAATTACATGTATCTTACACCACTTAATAATATCCCACAGAGCATTGGGACTTCAAATCTTTTTTTCTCACTATGCTTACGTTCAAGAGTGTTTATTGCTACATTTCAAGTTCATTAGTCATTTTTTCTTCAGTATCTAATTTGCTTCTTTCCATATAGTTTGTATTTAAAGTATTTTATATTTATTTTATCTCTGGATGTTCCCTTAGTCTTTTGTATATCTTCCATTACTTCTCCTTATATTCATGATTTTCTTCAGATCCTTGAGTATATTTCATAAGATGTATAAAAGCTGCATTAAGGTTCACACTTACTAATTCTATTATCTCTATCAGTTATGGATCTATTTATACTGATAGATTTTCTTTTGGCTATGAATTATATTTTCCTGCTTTTTTGTACAACTGATCATTTTTGATGGGATGATGGACAATGTAAATTTTATGTTGCCGCGTGCTGAATTTTGTTATTTTCCTTTATATATAGTTGTCCATTGCTGCGGCCTGAAGCTCAGTATATTACAAATCAGTTTAGTACTTCAAGGTTTGTGTTTAGGCGTCCACAGGGGTCCAGAATAGCCTTTACTTAGAGACAAGCTCAGTCGGTAAAGCATCTGCCTGCTATGTGGGAGACCTGGGTTCAATTTCTGGATCAGGAAGTTCCCCTAGAGAAGGAAATGGCAACCCACTCCAGTATTCTTGCCTGGAGAATCCCATGGACAGAGGAGCCTGGCAGGCTACAGTGCATGGGATCGCAAGAGTCGGACATGACTTAGCCCTATCTTTTTTTATCTTTATAGCCCCATTCCTAATGTATGACCTTTCTGAAGCTTCCATCCAATGTCCTTTGAATTAAGAGTTCTAGCCACTCTAACTAGTAGGAATGCACACCATTTCTAGCTCTGTAAGTCTTGTATGAATTCCAAAACAAACAAAATCATTATAATCTTATTTTCCTCAAAGCAAACATGACTTCAGTTAGAGAACAGTATAACTTGATTTATACCTTTTCTCCCCCAGTGGTAAATCTTTGTCCTCAAAAACTATATAATATTAATATTTCCTCTTTCATTTAAACATTTGCCTTTATCTAACTGAAAATATAAATTATAAAAAAAATCTTGTCACAATTTTAAAATTAAAAATGCAATTAAAATGACTATAAGGGAAGGTGCAATAATTTATTAGGTTAAAAATAACAAAACAAAAAAATCTAATGCTTGTTCTTATTAAATTCTTGTATCATTTTGGTGGCTCTGTAAACTGTTACACATTCTTGAGAAGTTGCTCTACGTACAAACAAGTGTCATAAAACTTATTACATCCTTCCATCTAGTAACCTGACTTTCAGTAACAAGCTCTAAGAAACTTCTTGGCCTCCTTTTTATCCTTCCCGTCAGGTAAAATATACACTAATAAGCCTTTAGGGAACCACAGCTGTCTTCAGTCTTACCTTGCTCAGACCAAGGCATAAGCAAATTCATGCAACACATTTCTGTGGCCTTGGGGAGTGGGGTAGGTTGTTGTAGGGGTAGGCAATGGCAACAGGGAAAGAGAGAAAAAGAAAAAGAGAGATCACTCTCTCAGAAGTGTTATATGTGGGAGCAGAACCAAAGAAATGATTCCCTTTTTGGCAGGAGGTGGGAGGTAGCCTAGGATGTTTCTGAATTGAAAGCCCTCTTTCTGAAGAAAGATGGAAAAGGAAGCAGCCTTAAGCCCTGACACTGTCTATAATACAGGAAGATCCATCAGATTCTGTGCTGCAGCCAAAGATCCACAGTAAAATCTGGGGGCAACTTTCTGAGAGAAAAACTAATGAATCATATCCATAAGAGAGAAACAATAAAGAGTAAAAAAATTTCATTAAAAAAAAAAAACAGCTGAGAGAACTGGGTGTGTTTATTGTGAAAAAGAGAAAACTTAAGAGGAGGAAAGAGAAAGACATTATGACTATTTCTGAGACTTAAAGGGCAAGTCCACAAAACAGAGGAGCCTTACCTGTGTTGCTTCGAAGGACAGTAGCAGTACTTTCTCATCTGCCACAACGTGCGTGCCTGCTAAATCTCTTCAGTCATGTCTGACTCTTTGTGATCCCATGGACTGTAGCCTGCCAGGCTCCTCTGTCCATGGGATTCTCCAGGCAAGAATACTGGAGTGGGTTGCCACGCCCTCCTCCAGGGCATCTTTCTGACCCAGGGATCGAACACCTCTTTGGCACTCAGCCTTCTTTATGGTCCAGCTCTCATATCCATATACAACTATTGGAAAAACCATAGGTTTGACTATATGGACCTATGTTGGCAAAATGATGTCTCTGCTTTTTAATATGCTCTCTAGGTTTGCCATAGCTTTCCTTCCAAGGAGGAAGCATATTTTAAAATGGATTTTCATGTGTTATATCAAAATACCAATATAAAACTTCCTTATATTTGTAAAATTTACTCTTAGTTGTACTGTATTTTAAATAAAGGAGTTAATATTCATTGTTTAATGAACAGTAAACATATCAAACATCTCTTACGTTTCCTTACTTGGCAGGCAGGTTCTTTACCACTAGGGCCACCTAGAAGCCCCTTCTGCCACAGCAGTCTCCCCTGAATCATGCTTTCTACCCACATCAAAAGCCAAGGTGCTTAGTGTCTGAGCTGATGCTCAATCTCATCAAATAAGGCATGCCTTGTAGCATCTGGTAGGTAGGCCTGGATTTGAATTTCGGCTCTGTCGTTCACTGAGTGTGTAACCTTAGCGAATTCATTTTTTTTTCTTTTTTTCTGTTAAAATCTTCTTTATAATATGGAGGCAATTTCTCATTTTCTGGATGGCTTTGCAGACATATGTAAAAGTGCATAATAGGTGTTCAAGAAAAGTCTGTTAAATGAATGAAAGAAATTTGGAATAGCTGAATATCACAAGATATTAGATTTAAGCTTGAAATAAGGAAGGTTAGAGCTACTTGAATGTTCCTGAAGTACTGAGCTTCCAGTCTCTAAAAATATCTAAGTAGACACTAAGTAAAATTATTTTTTAAAAGAATTTTTCTCCTCTAATTTTTTCCATGTCTTTATTTTAAAAAGGACATTTGAAATACTCATTCTAATGCCATTTCTCTCTTAACCACAAGATGGCACTCAAGGTTTAATCTTTGGGGAATAAAAAAGTAATTCCTGCTTAAAAATGCCTTAAATATGTAATTATGTAAACCTACAAAAACAATGTTTAACTTCAATAATCCTGAAAGGATAACACAAGCATACATTAAGTTAACGTATCCAGAATAGATACTTCCTATATAACTGGAGAAACTGGAATCAAACAGTTACATTAAAGGATGATCACATATTTTTGTGAGTTAAAACACACAGTCAAAAAATCAGACACTAAAGGAACTTAGAAACAATGAATATTAACCCCTTTATTTAAAATACAGTACAACTAAGAGTATATTTTACAAATATAAGAAAGTTTTATATTGGTATTTTGATATAACACATGCCAATCCATTTAAAAATATGCTTCCTCCTTGGAAGGAAAGCTATGGCAAACCTAGAGAGCATATTAAAAAGCAGAGACATTATTTTGCCAACATAGGTCCGTATAGTCAAACCTATGTTTTTTCCAATAGTCGTATATGCATGTGAGAGCTGGACCATAAAGAAGGCTGAGTGTCAAAGAATTGATGTCTGAATTGTGGTGCAGGACAAAACTCTTGAGAGTCTCTTGGACTGCAAGGAGATCAAACTAATCAATCCTAAAGGAAATCAACTCTGAATATTCATTGGAAGGATTGATGCTGAAGCTGAAACTCCAGTACTTTGGCCATGTGATGCAAAGAGCTGACTCACTGGAAAAGACCCTGATGCTGGGAGATACTGAAGCAGGATGAGAAGGAAGTGACAGAGGATGAGATGGCCGGATGGCATCACTGACAATGGACATGAGTTTGAGCAAACTCCAGGGGACGGTGAATAGCTGGGAAGCCTGGTGTGCTGCAGTCCACCGGGTTGCAAGGAGTTGGACACGACTCGGCAACTGAACAACAGAAACAACAATCCATTTTTACTAAAGGGCTTCCCTGGTGGCTCAGAGGTAAGGAATCCTCCTGCAATGCAGGGGATGCAGGTTCGATCCCTAGGTTGGAAAGATCCCCTGGAGTAGGAAATGGCAACTCACTCCAGTATTCTTGCTTGGAAAACTTCATGGATAGAGGAGCCTGATGGACTACAGTCCAGGGGGTCACAAAGAGTCGGACATGACTGAGTACACATGCACAACCCATTTTATACAGAAGAAAAAAGGAACTAACACTGTTTAATAATAGGATTAAAATCGATCCAAAACCACAAAACTTTTCCACAATAGCAGACTTGACTTGTGTTAGTAATTGGGTAGGTAGTATTTTTACATGTACCTGAAAAACTTAAGCTTTTAATAAGCACATCTTCATAGGCAGATGGGAAATAAAGTTTCAGTTTTCAAAAACAGTATGTGTTTATCAATAACTTTGGGCAAGTTGGTTAATCTCTTTGTGCCTCATTTTTTCATTCAGTTCAGTTGAGTTCAGTTCAGTCGCTCAGTCGTGTCCGACTCTTTGCGACCCCATGAATCGCAGCACGCCAGGCCTCCCTGTCCATCACCAACTCCAGGAGTTCACCCAAACTCATGTCCATCAAGTCAGTGATGCCATCCAGCCATCTCATCCTCTGTTGTCCCCTTCTCCTCCTGCCCCCAATCCCTCCCAGCATCAGAGTCTTTTCCTGAGGTGGCCAAAGTATTGGAGTTTCAGCTTTCGCATCAGTCCTTCCAATGAACACCCAGGACTGATCTCCTTCAGGATGGACTGGTTGGATCTCCTTGCAGTCCAAGGGACTCTCAAGAGTCTTCTCCAACACCACAGTTCAAAAGCATCAATTCTTCGGCGCTCTGCTTTCTTCACAGTCCAACTCTCACATCCATACATGACCACTGGAAAAACCACAGCCTTGACTGGATGGACCTTTGTTGGCAAAGTAATGTCTCTGCTTTTGAATATGCTATCTAGGTTGGTCATAACTTTCCTTCCAAGGGGTAAGCGTCTTTTAATTTCACAGCTACCTCTACATTTCCTCCACAATCCTGTCTAGAAACCCAGGAGTGACAATCCAGTTGAAGAGGGAAGCTAGGAACCTTGTCATGAGGCTGTGTCTGTATGACAAGGGAAGTGGTCTGACTTGGAGTGTAGGTTGATTTGCTGTGGCTTTGAAGGTGGCTGATGGATATTCTTGTGGGTTACACTTACAGGCGTGTGCTTATGCTTGGAGGTGTAACTGTCTGCCCCACAGTGTGGCCAGTGCCATCAGGAAATGCAGAGAGAATGCATGGCATACAGTAGGTGTGTCATGTTAGTTTTGGTTTCCTTTGTACTTCAGGTATGGACAAGGGCAATATTCTTTCCCAAAGTCACACCGAATGTAAAACTTCTCCAGAATTGCTAACTTTTATTAGATAACTTGCTGGCTGACAAAGCTTAGATGACTGCCATAGTTCCTTCCATGACCAGATAAGCAATCACTAGGTATAGAGTATGATGTAAAAGTCATGTTACATGTGCTTAAGTAAGGATAGTCAAAAGAAAAGCTTGCACTGCTTTCCTAGTTTGTAGCTTTCCTTTTCTCTGGAGAAAATAAATATGAACTACTGATTAGATTCTAGGTTCATATTCTTTCCCATGTCTTGGTAGATATAAAGCCTTTTCATGAATAGCCAAAAGTCCGGCAAGAAAGAAAAAAGACCTTAGAAATGAACACCAAACCAAATGATTGGTTCATGAATATTTATGAGCTTGTTTATAATGACAGTGAGTTCCTATTAATACTAACTAAAAACATGTGTAAAACTTAAGAATTTGCATAAAATATTCATGACAGTCATTTATATTTCCAGTTTTCAATCACTGCTCTATGACTATACCCTTAGAATACCCCAAATATAATCATAATCAGTACATTAGAATGGGCCCCAACATTTTACTTTTCCTAAAATTAACTGCCTTCACATTTAATCCTTTTATTAAGTGGGAAAACAGGGTACGTATGTATCATTCAACTTACACGAATCAAGTGCCTACTAGTTGCCAGGTACCAGGCTAAGTGCAGAGAATACAAAGCTACAAAAACAGTCCTGCCCCGATCATTCTGCATGAACAGATGAATTTCCCTACCACAGGCACCGAAAGAGACAGGGACAGAGCGCTGCAGAAGGACAGGATGGGGGGACATGGGAGCCTGAAGCAGGGACCGTTCCACAAAACACACTTGAGTTGGATCTTCATGCCATCCTTGTGGGGTACTTTGCCAGGCTGAAGAGATAACAGGACAGAGAAGGGAAAAGAACCATGGGTTGAGTGGGATTGAAATACATGTGGCCTTGACAGGTATTGATTTTTTGTTTCTAAACTAAGAAAATTTCAACAATTTTACATGTTTCTATTTTTATTCTCTAAAAAGTTGGGGAACATGGGCTTTTGTCAGCCCCTCTCCTTGGGAACTAATATTTACTGAAGGTCCATATACTAACACTATGTGGTTTTTATATATACGATCTCATTCAAGAGATCAAATGCAAAACCACTTTGCAAAGTAGGTAATATCTCATATAACAGATAAGGAGATAAGCTCAGAGAGGGTAAGAATTTGCCCAAGATCTGTCTGACACTATAGCCCACCCCCTTACCCCATGCTGCCCAGAAAGAAAGAGTTTGCATGTGACAATTGATCTAGGGCCACAGCAAGGAAAAGATGAATAACAGTGAACCGCAAGTGGGGCGTACTTTACATGTACCAGATACCGTCTGAAGCGTTTTACATGCACGTATCAGTATATTTAATCCTCACAATCTCCTTGGGAGGTGGGTAGAGTTATTACTGCCATTTAATAGATAAGGAAACTGAGGGACAAAGCAGTCAGATAACATGCCCGAGGTCACAGAATTGGTAACTGGCAGAGCCAGGATTCAGATGCAGAAAGTCTGGCTCCCATGTCCCTGCATTTAAGTGCCTCACGTCCCACCTTTTAACTCAAACCAAATCCTAACTTGAGACCCTGCTGGGAAAGATATCCCAGGCAGAAAGCACAAAGTGGTGAAAAGATCCTATGTTCCCAAACAATAGGGAAGAAAAAAAAAATTTAGGGTAGCTTATGAATCAGTCTTGATTGATGGGGGGATGGGAAGACAGTAGGGAGAGGGCCACGAGGCAGAAGGGATAAGTCTTTTTCCTGAACTGTGTAGATGAAAGACTCTCAATTTGCATTTTCTGGGTTTTTTCAAAGGGGAAATTTCCTTGTGAGGAAAGCATTTTCAAATATTAAAACCATAGAGATGCATAAAGTATTATATTCCATGTACACATAGACCAACTACTCACTTGCATAAATTCCCAAAAATTTTACTTGAATTTCGTGAATTGACTACTTTATTATACCTTGTATATTTTGATAAACAAGATTTTTATTAATTATTTAAAAAAATGGATTCTACCATACTTTATATTTTTGCATGCAATAAAATTATGTAGATAAATATATCTTTTAAACACTTTAAATATTGTTTAAATCAATGTTTTGTTATCATCTGATCTAAATATATTCTCATCAACCACCAGATGGCATAAGGTGTGAGAGTTTTATTCTGACAGGGTTACCATGCACATGATAATCTGACCTATAACTTCAAAATAATGTATTTTGGAAAATGTTCTAGCACTCCAACAGCTCACAATTATTTCAGCCATATGGGAGAAGTGGGTGGATAAGGTGAAAATGACATTGTCCTACTCCTTCTACATTTTGAGTTCTCTGGGACTGGCCTTACATAATGAATCAATAATCAAACAAATAAAACAAGGTAGTTCTGTCAGAGGAAATTGAAAAGGAAGTCATGTCAAAGCAAAATTAACCTTATATTCTACGTAGGTTTCTTTAAGCGAAACTTGAAACATGCCTTCCAGAAAAAAACACAAAAACCATGCTCATACTTCAACTTCTGCTCTGTAAAAACTTTTCTAATGCTTGCAATTTACTCTGAAAGCGGAAAAGTATCCATCTAATGCAAAAGCTTTTCTCCATTTTGGCTCGAAGGAAGGCTGATGCAGAAATTATCTGAAAAAAAGTCTCCAACTGAAAAACTCGATCTGAACTATGATATTAAAGGACAGGAAAGTCTATTTTAAGAGCCTTGGTTTCTACACAAATTAATAATAAGCACACTATTTTTATTAATCCTGTATTTTCACCTAGTAAAGAGGTCACAGTGCTAACAAGGAGCTAAAAAATGAAATAAATACAAAAAATAGGAACTGTAATTCCCCTAGCTTTGTGGTAGCACATTCACCGCATGCTTTGAAATAAACACATCAGAATAAATGATCACTGCAACACAGCCAGTACCACAGAATGGAGATGGAATCTGTGCTCTAACATGATGAAGCAAAAAACCTGCCTTTGGAAGTCACAAGACCAAAGCTGAGATTAAGGTCCCTTCCTTAATGTGGTCTAAAAGTAATTCCAAAAGATACTGTCACAATTTAACATTGTATTTAATTACATACTTCCTCATTAATTTAATATACTTGGTTCCTGAGTGAATAATCCTTCTGTGAAAGAAGAAAAGGTATTTGAAGCTATGAGAAAGATGAAATGCTAACTGGTGATCTATACAGATGTGAGAGTTGGACCATAAAGAAGGCTGAGCACTAAAGAATTAATGTTTTTGAATTGTGATATTGGAGAAGTCTTCAGAGTCCCTTGGACTGCAAGGAGACCAAACCAATCAATTCTAAAGGAAATCAACCCTGAATATTCATTGGAAGGACTGATGCTGAAGCTGAAACTTCAATACTTTGGCCGCTTGATGAGAAGAACTGACTCACTGGAAAAGATCCTGATGCTGGGAAAGACTGAAGGCAAAAGGAGAAGCGGGTGGCAGAGGATGAGATGGTTAGATGGCATCACTGATTCAGTGGACATGAATTTGTGTAAACTCTGGGAGATAATGGCAGACAGAGGAGCATGGTGTGCCGCAGTCCATGGAGTCACAAAGAGTTGGACATGACTTGGTGACTGAACAACAACGAGGATGGAAACAAGAAAATTAACAGGAAAAGTATTGTGAGATCCCTTCACGGTGGCTCAGGTCCTGTCTCTATCTTTGGAAGCCAGTAGATAGCAAAGATATTTCCCATCTGGGTTCATATGAAAGAACAAAATGATACTTAGTTTTGTTCAGGTTTTAAAGAAATTCAATGGGCTTCTTCTAATAGTTTAGTTAGTAGAAAGTGAATAATAGATATTTCAGGTGCACAGTAAAATATTCTAGACACTTAAAATTACTTACCTTAAACTCCATTCTTTAGTATGTCTTAGATCATCTTTCCTCCAATTATAATACTGTTTAATGAAATTCGGATCTTTAAGAACTGAAATTGGAACAATATAAGAAGGAGCTATGCATACATTCTTTAACAACTGTTCAAAGTTTAAAATAATTCATATCTTAAGTTGGTATGTGGCAATAACACATACTATCATAGTTCAAGTCACATTACAATCCTCAGACACTTTCCAAATTCTTTTTACTTAAATTTCATGATATTGGATGTTGTTTGAATAATCAGATTGTAACTTTGTAACTTATACAAACTCTTATACAAAGACCATGTGGATCACAACAAAATGTGGAAAATTCTTAAAGAGATGGGAATACCAGATCACTTTACCTGCTTCCTGCAAAACCTGTATGCAGGTCAAGAAGCAACAGTTAGAACTGGACATAGAACAGCAGACTGGTTCCAAATTGGGAAAGGAGTACGTCAAAGCTGTATATTGTCATTCTGCTTATTTAACTTATATGCAGAGTACATCATGCAAACTGCCAGGCTGGATGAAGCACAAGCTGGAGTCAAGATTAACAGGAGAAATATCAATAACCTCAGATATGCAGATGACACAACCCTTATGGCAGAAAGTAAAGAGGAACTAAAGAACCTCTTGATGAAAGTGAAAGAGGAGAGTGAAAACTCAATATTCAAAAACTAAGATCATGGCATCCGGTCCCATCACTTCATGGCAAAAAGATGGGGAAACAATGGAAACAGTGACAGAATTTATTTTCTTGAGCTCCAAAATCACTAGAGATGGTGACTGCAGCCATGAAATTAAAAGATGCTTGCTCCTTGGAAAGAAAGCTATGACCAACCTAGACAGCATATTAAAAAGCAGACATTACTTTGCCAACAAAGGTCCATCTAGTCAAGGCTATGGTTTTCCCAGTAGTCATGTATGGATGTGAGAGCTGGACCATAAAGAAAGCTGAGCACCAAAGAATTGATGATTTTGAATTGTGGTGTTGGAGAAGAAGTGTTGAGAGTGTTGGTGTTGAGAGTCCCTTGGACTGCAAGGAGATCAAACCAGTCCATCCTAAGGGAAATCAGTCCTGAATATTCATTGGAAGGACTAAAGCTAAAGCTGAAGCTCCAATACTTTGGCTACCTGATGCTAAGAACTGGCTTACTGGAAAAGACCCTGATGCTGGGAAAGATTGAAGACAGAAGAAGAGGAGGAGGACAGAGGATGAGATGGTTGGATGGCATCACCCACTCGATGGACATGAGTTTGAGCAACCTCTGGGAGCTGGTGATGGACAAGGAAGCCTGGCATGCTGTAGTCCATGGGGTCGTAAAGAACTGGACATGAATGAGCGACTGAACTGAACTGACTGAACTTATCATTATACTGACAATTGTTTATATATCACTTACAGAAATGAAGACAGTGTTAAAATAGCTCATATAGAAACTGACATCATTGTTTAATAAAATTCTAACTCAGCACTTCAAGTGAAAAAAATAAAACCTTGGGAGTCTGATGTGACATTACAGATCATGATTTTCGATGAAGCAAAAATCTACAACAAATGATCATCCAGCCTCTAAATCCCTTGCCAATGACAGAAAATTCTCCTCTGTATTTTGAGACTGCCCATTCCACTGACAGTTATTTAGGTCACACAGTCCTTCCTTAATCTGAGGGCTTAATCTGAGTTTCCTCTGTTCATTCTTCTGACCCCCTCAGCAAAACTGAGTAAATTTATCCCTCTCCCATGGGCAGGATCCCTCCAATATTTGAAGATAGCTCTCAGGGCAGTCTTAGTTCCTTCAACTTTTTCTTAAATCATGATTTTCTAGAGACCTAACCATTCTCAGCCCAGTGGTGAACTTTGTTGATATTCCTATTAGAATTTTTATCCAGAACTGGCTCAGAATCTTGACTTCATACCAATAGCAAGATGCAGGTGGGATTGCTGTCTCCCTCAAAACAGACAGATCAATTTAGTTCAGATCTGCCTCGGCATTCTGGAAATCACATTACACCATTGGCTCATATGTCTGTGGTTAATTATAAGCCTTATGCCTTCAATCAGTTTCACATAAAGTTATTGAAAACCTACTAAGCTTAAGCACTGGTAGTTTTTACATGAAATACTATTAAGCCAGATAATTCACACACACACATATATATCCTTCCTTATCTCCCTTGTCCTCCCCCTGGCTTTCTGCCTCTTCCTCCTCTCCTCCCCTTCCCTTCTCCCGTATCCCCCACCTCTTTTTCTCTCTCTTTCTTCTAATTGTCCTGGGTTTACAGCCCTGAACTATTTAACCAACCTGATGCTCCCTACCAGTCTTCTCCTTATCTGGAGCTTCCTTCTTAACAGTGATTAATTAATGCCTTCCAGTTTGATGAAATTTGTCATTGACACAAAAAACATTTAAACTTAGTCATTCTCCTTTTTTTCTATTAATGTTACATGATTTTCACCAGCAATGTTCCTATCTATACTTTAATGTATTTAATTCAAACACATATACATACATATTCTTATAGACTTTGTTGATATTCTTTTTATTGTTATTTGGAATATATTCCTTCCTTCCTTCAAGGAAGCAAACCTGCACTCCCCAGAGTCCCTAGCAGGATTCATTATTACTTTTAGATGATTATAATAATTAACATTAATAGAATTCTTACTATGTATGGGGGTACTTGTAGATATGCAGTCTTACCATTATAATACCCACTTCACAGACAGACAGACATGGAAAAGTTGAGAAATGTCTTCTCAAATGTACTATTCATTACTCATTCATTACTATTTGAATGATGTACTCTGCATATAGGTTAAATAAACAGGGTGTCCATATATAGCCTTGACATACTCCTTTCCCAATTTGGAACCAGTCTATTGTTCCATGTCTGGCTCTAACTGTTGCTTCTTGACCTGCATACAGGTTTCGCAGGAGGCAGGTAAGGTTACCTGGTATTCCCATCTCTTTAAGAATTTTTCACAGTTTGTTGTGATCCACACAGTCAAAGACTTGAAACACACAAAATTTTTTTTTGCCACACTAGCAGCTTATGGCATCTCAGTTCCCTGACCAGGGATTGAACCTGGACCTTAGCAGTGAAGCAGTAGATATTAAGAGAACAGAAGCAGAAGATATTAAGAAGAGTTAACAAGAATAAAAGAAGAACTACACAAAAAGGATCTTAATGACGTGGATAACCATGATGGTGTGATTACTCACCTAGAGCCAGACATCCTGAATTATGAAGTCAAATGGGCATTAAGAAGCATCACTATGAACAAAGCTAGTAGAGGTGATGGAATTCTAGTTGAGCTAATTCAAATCTTAAAAGATGATGCTATTAAAGTGCTGCATTCATTATCCCAGCATATTTGAAAAACTCAGCAATGGCCACAGGACTGGAAAAGATTAATTTTCATTCCAATCCCAAAGAAAGGCAATGCCAAAAAATGTTCAAATTACCACACAATTGCACTCATTTCACATGCTAGCAAGATCATGCTCAAAATCCTCCAAGCTAGGCTTCAACGGTACATGAACGGTGAACTTCCAGATGTACAAGCTGGATTTAGAAAAGGCAGAGGGACCAGAGCTCAAATTGCCAACATCCACTAGGTTATAGAAAAAGCAAGAGAATTCCAGAAAAAACATCTACTGCTGCTTCATTGACTACTCCAAAGCCTTTGACTGTGTGTATCACAACAAACTGTGGAAAATTGTTAAAGAGATGGGAATACCAGATCACCTTATCTGTTTCCTGTGAAACTTGTATGCAGGTCAAGAACTGGACATGGAAGATCATGTGAAATGCCAGGCTGGATGAAGCACAAGTTGGAATCAAGATCACTGGGGGAGATATCAATAACCTCAGATATGCAGATGACACCACCCTATGGCAGAAAGCGAAGCGGAACTAAAGAGCCTCTTGATGAAAGTGAAAAAACTGGCTTAAAATTCAACATTCAAAAAAATAAGATCATGGCATCTGGTCCCATCACTTCATAGCAAATAGATGGGGAAACAATGGAAACAGTGACAGACTATTTTCTTGGGCTCCAAAATCACTGGAGATGGTGACTGCAGCCATGAAATTAAAAGACACTTGCTCATTGGAAGGAAAGCTATGACCAACCTAGACAGCATATTAAAAAGTACAGATATTACTTTGCTGACAAGAGTCTGTCTAGTCAAGGCTATGATTTTTCCAGTAGTCATGTGTGGATGTGAGAGTTGGACTATAAAGAAAGCTAAATGCTGGTGCACTGGGACGACCAAGAGGGAGGGTATGGGGAGGGAGGAGGGAGGAGGGTTCAGGATGGGGAACACAGGTATACCTGTGGCGGATTCATTTCGATATTTGGCAAAACTAATACAATATTGTAAAGTTTAAAAAAAAAAAAGAAATATTGGTAATATAGAAAAAAAAAAAAGCTAAATGCCAAACAATTGATGCTTTTGAACTGTGGTGTTGGAGAAGACGCTTGAGAGTCCCTTGGACTGCAAGGAGATCAAACCAGTCCTGAATATTCTTTGGAAGGACTAAAGCTGAAGCTCCAATATTTTGGCTACCTGATGTGAAGAGCTGACTCACTGGAAAAGACCCTGATGCTGGGAAAGACTGAAGGCAGGAGGAGAAGGGGACAACAGAAGATGAGATGGTTGAATGGCATCTCCCATTTGAAGGAAACGAGTTTGAGCAATCTCAGGGAGTTGGTGATGGACAGGGAATCCTGGTGTGCTGCAGTCCACGGGGTTGCAAAGAGTTGCACACAAATGAGCAACTGAACTGAACTGAGCCACTAGGCAACCAGGGAATTCACAAAATTTGATGTTTCCATTGGAGGATAATTCATGTCTTTCCTTAATTCTTTGGAATTGCCTTTCCTATGTTTTCTACTTGAGTACGTATGGCACTCTCTTCCTTATATATTATGAAATCCCAAATGGCATGGTCACCTTTTCTGAATATTCCCATTATTCTTATATTACAGACTCATTTCCTCCATTGCTTTGTCTACTATCTGAGAGAGGACAGATGCCACCATATTTGTACAAACTTTTAACACAACATTGAAAAAACCAAGACCATGATATCAGTCCCATCAATTCATGGCAATAAATGGGGAAAAAATGGAAACAGTGACAGATTTTATTTTCTTGGGACATGGAATATCAGGTCCATGAATCAAGGCAAAATGGAAGTGGTCAAACAGGAGATGGTAAGAGTGAATGTCAACATTCTAGGAATCAGCAAACTGAAATGGACTGGAATGGGTGAATTTAACTCAGATGACCATTGTATCTACTACTGCGGGCAGGAATCCCTTAGAAGAAATGGAGTAGCCATCATGGTCAACAAAAGAGTCCGAAATGCAGTACTTGGATGCAATCTCAAAAATGACAGAATGATCTCTGTTCGTTTCCAAGGCAAACCATTCAATATCACAGTAATCCAAGTCTATGCCCCAACCAGTAATGCTGAGGAAGCTGAAGTTGAACGGTTCTAGGAAGACCTACAAGACCTTTTAGAACTAACACCCAAAACAGATGTCCTTTTCATTATAGTGGACTGGAGTGCAAAAGTAGGAAGTCAAGAAACACCTGGAGTAACAGGCAAATTTGGCTTTGGAATACGGAATGAAGCAGGATAAAGACTAATAGAGTTTTGCCAAGAAAATGCACTGGTCATAGCAAACACCCTCTTCCAACAACACAAGAGAAGACTATACGTGGACAGCACCAGATGGTCAACACCGAAATCAGATTGATTATATTCTTTGCAACCAAAGATGGAGAAGCTCTATACAGTCAGCAAAAACAAGACCAGGAGCTGACTGTGGCTCAGACCATGAACTCCTTATAGCCAAACTCAGACTTAAATTGAAGAAAGTAGGGAAAACCACTAGACCATTCAGGTATGACCTAAATCAAATCCCTTATGATTAGACAGTGGAAGTGAGAAATAGATTTAAGGTCCTAGATCTGATAGATAGAGTGCCTGATGAACTATGGAATGAGGTTCGTGACATTGTACAGGAGACAGGGATCAAGACCATCCCCATGGAAAAGAAATGCAAAAAAGCAAAATGGCTGTCTGGGGAGGCCTTACAAATAGCTGTGAAAAGAAGAGAAGCAAAAAGCAGAGAGGAAAAGGGAAGATATAAGCATCTGAATGCAGAGTACCAAAGAATAGCAAGAAAAGATAAGAAAGCCTTCTTCTTCGATCAATGCAAAGAAATAGAGGAAAACAACAGAATGGGAAAGACTAGAGATCTCTTCAAGAAAATCAGAGATACTAAAGGAACATTTCATGCAAAGATGGGCTCGATAAAGGACAGAAATGGTACGGACCTAACAGAAGCAGAAGATATTAAGAAGAGATGGCAAGAATACACAGAAGAACTGTACAAAAAAGATCTTCACGACCCAGATAATCATGATGGTGTGATCACTGACCTAGAGCCAGACATCCTGGAATGTGAAGTGGGCCTTAGAAATCATCACTATGAACAAAGCTAGTGGAGGTGATAGAATTCCAGTTGAGCTATTCCAAATCCTGAAAGATGATGCTGTGAAAGTGATGCACTCAATATGCCAGCAAATTTGGAAAACTCAGCAGTGGCCGCAGGACTGGAAAAGGTCAGTTTTCATTCCAATCCCAAAGAAAGGCAATGCCAAAGAAGGCTCAAACTACTGCACAATTGCACTCATCTCACATGCTAGTAAAGTAATGTTCAAAATTCTCCAAGCCAGGCTTCAGCAATATGTGAACTGTGACCTTCCTGATGTTCAAGCTGGTTTTAGAAAAGGCAGAGGAACCAGAGATCAAATTGCCAACATCCACTGGATCATGGAAAAAGCAATAGAGTTCCAGAAAAAGATTTATTTCTGCTTTGTTGACTATGTCAAAGCCTTTGACTGTGTGGATCACAATAAACTGTGGAAAATTCTGAAAGAGATGGGAATACCAGACCACCTGATCTGCCTCTTGAGAAATTTGTATGCAGGTCAGGAAGCAACAGTTAGAACTGGACATGGAACAACAGACTGGTTCCAAATAGGAAAAGGAGTCCGTCAAGGCTGTATATTGTCACCCTGTTTATTTAACTTCTATGCAGAGTACATCATGAGAAACGCTGGACTGGAAGAAACACAAGCTGGGATCAAGATTGCCGGGAGAAATATCAATAACCTCAGATATACAGATGATACCACCCTTATGGCAGAAAGTGAAGAGGAACTAAAAAGCCTCTTGATGAAGGTGAAAGTGGAGAGTGAAAAAGTTGGCTTAAAGCTCAACATTCAGAAAATAAAGATCATGGCATTGGGTCCCATCACTTCATGGGAAATAGATGGGGAAACAGTGGAAACAGTGTCAGACTTTATTTTTCTGGGCTCCAAAATCACTGCAGATGGTGACTGTAGCCATGAAATTAAAAGATGCTACTCCTTGGAAGGAAAGTTATGACCAACCTAGATAGCATATTCAAAAGCAGAGACATTACTTTGCCAACAAAGGCTCGTCTAGTCAAGGCTATGGTTTTTCCTGTAGTCATGTATGGATGTGAGAGTTGGACTGTGAAGAAGGCTGAGCGCCGAAGAATTGATGCTTTTGAACTGTGGTGTTGGAGAAGACTCTTGAAAGTCCCTTGGACTGCTAGGAGATCCAACCAGTCCATTCTGAAGGAGATCAGCCCTGGGATTTCTTTGGAAGGAATGATGCTAAAGCTGAAACTCCAGTTTTGGCCACCTCATGTGAAGAGTTGACTCACTGGAAAAGACTCTGATGCTGGGAGGGATTGGGGGCAAGAGGAGAAGGGGAAAACAGAGGATGAGATAGCTCGATGGCATCACTGACTCAATGGACATGAGTCTCAGTGAACTCTGGGAGTTGGTGATGGAAAGGGAGGCCTGGCGTGCTGCGATTCATGAGGTTGCAAAGAGCTGGACATGCCTGAGCGACTGATCTGATCTGTGGTGCTAAAGAAGACTCTTGAGAGTCTCTTGGACAGCAAGGAGATCAACCCAGTCAATCCTAAAGGAAATCCACCCTGAACATTCATTGGAAGAACTGTTGCTAAAGCTGAAGCTCCAATACTTTGGCTACCTGATATGAAGAGCTGACTCATTGGGAAAGACCCTGATGCTGGGAAAGATTGAAGTTAGGGGGAGAAGGGGGTGACAGAGGATGAGATGGTTGAATGGAATCACCGACTTGATAACATGAGTTTGAGCAGACTCCAGGAGATAGTGAAGGACAGGGAAGCCTGGTATGCTTGCAGTCCATGGGGTTGCAAAGAGTCACACATGACTGAGTGACTTAAAAAATTTGATTCTCATAGTTTTTTCACTCATTTGTCTCCTACCATCTAATGTTGCTGCTGCTGCTGCTAAGTCACTTCAGTCGTGCTTGACTCTGTGCGACCCCATAGACGGCAGCCCACCAGGCTCCCCCGGCCCTGGGACTCTCCAGGCAAGAATACTGGAGTGGGTGGCCATTTCCTTCTCCAATGCGTGAAAGTGAAAAGTGAAAGTGAAGTCACTCAGTCGAGTCCGACTCTGTGCGACCTCATGGACTGCAGCCCACCAGGATCCCCCGTCCATGGGATTCTCCAGGCAAGAGTGCTGGAGTGGGGTGCCATTGCCATCTAATGTTAAATGCCTCAAAAAGCTTATCATAATGCTTATCTTTTTGTCTTCAACACAACCTGCTGTCTAGACAGAGAATATGGTCAGTGGATGATGTTCAGAGGGGAATAATGAAGAAATGAGAACTGGTGAGATTTTGTCAGAAATTCTTCATTAAAATCTCCCATTGCTACCGGAACTTGACACTGTGGCAATTTTGTAATCTTTGGTAGAAAGCATCCTCTATTGCCTCCATAGTATAGTTCTTCCTGCCTTTACTTCTGAGGATTACGGGACACCACTTCTACTGTTTTCTTCCATGATACACCTATTGTCCAATATCTGTATAGGCTGATCTGAAAAATTTTTTTGCACTCTGGGACTGTCATGTCCAAAGAAATATATAAGCACTAACTTACCTTAGTAAGTTCTATTTTCACACATACTACCTTATGCTAACCATAGAGGAACAACTTAGGATAGTATATTTTTGTCAATGAATAGAAATGAAAAATGAGATACAAAGAGTTAAATGATTAACCTAAATTCACTTAACTAGGAGTCTCTAATTTCTGACATCAGGCTTTTCCCATAGGGCCTTTCCATTGCTTGAATATTGTAACCACCTGGGGAGCTGTAGAAACTACTCTCCCCGGGTCCTGCTCCCGAGACCCTACTATAATTGGTCTGGGGGTGCACCTTTAACACAGGAATTTTCACAAGCTCCTCTGGGGATTCTAATGAGTGGTCAAGACTGAGACCACTGCACTGGAATTTGATGATACTGCCTCTTGCATCTAAATGTATTTTTGGAGATACCTGCCCTCATCGCTACTTCAAAGGCTCGAGGAATTAAAGTATCCCAAGGTGAAAGCAAGCATTCCCATGATGCTCCAGGCTGTTTGGTCTGTCTTGTTGACAGCAAACAAATGCCAGGAAGCCTCCGCTCACTATCACAGGGTACACTGGTCTGAAGGAATTCTTTTCCTGTAACATAAACATTTCCTTATGGGGATCGGATTTTGTCATTAAGGTGCTGTTGCCCACAACCAGATGTATTGGTTTGTTCTCTGCCAAACTTTTTATTTGCCATTTTATAGTGATGGACAGAGAACAGTGGATCATCAGTACATTTTCCCATGATTGTCTATGATTATGAATAAATAATTGTAATTATTGAAAATGTACCACACATACTTCAGGGTTTGAATTTAAATCTCAAGTTATAGAGAAAGAACAATTTTATATCATATTATGGAGGCAATGTAATATAAACAAAGAACAATGAATGTGGAATCAGAGGATTCGGTTCAGGTCTTTGGGCCCCAGCCTAACTGTACTATAAACAGTAGCCACACTTACTGAGCACTCACTGCACACTAGGCACTGTTAGGGAGTCTCAGTGTTATGAGGCATGTTCTGTGATTATTCTCATCTTACAGACGAGAGAACAGGGACACAGAGAGGTTAAGAAACTTACCCAAGGTCACACTACTAGTAAATTGCAGGGTCTTGGCAATATACATCCAGAATTTACACTGTTACCAATATCTCACATTCCATATGTGATTTTAGGTAAATTACTTAGCTTCCCTTGGTCTTGGTTTTCTCATGTGTAAAACAGAGTAATAACAACGCCCAGCTCATTGGGTTCATATACAACTATGGATGACAGAAATTTGGTGTTCAGTAAATATTGGTTGATAAGTGAAAAAAGAACAATAATATTGAAATGATTAAAAAATACAGATTAAGGGATACAAACAACTAGGCACAAAATAAGCAAACTACAGAAATATACAACACAGGGAATTTAGCCAATAATTTATAATAACTATAAATGGAATATAACCTTTAAAAATTGTGACTATCATTGTATGCTTGAAACTTACATAATATTGTACATCAACTATATCTCAATAAAAAATGAACAAAAAAACACCAATAGGGCATATACTTTGTAAACTATATTATACAGTTATTCTGTATCACACAAGAATAAACTTACTATTTGTGGCGCAAAGATATGCAATAGAGTTAAAACTTAAAATCATAATATAACCACTCATCACTACTCATAAAATAAAAAGCTCTTTAAAATATGCACAAGAGTTTAATAATCCTCCCAGTGATAAAAATATAACTGTAGAAATGAAGTTAATAGAAGTTTCTCTTTTATTCCTGAGTGGTTGAAGGAGCATTCTATAATCTGAAAGCTTCATCTTTATTATTGCCAGGAAATTAAGCCATTAAAAAGATAGTATTGGATCTTAGCCAGCTGAACTATGCAAAGACAAAATGGCCAGCAGAACATGTAAGGTTTACATTTAATTTTTTTAAATTAAGTGCTGGTTATTATTGAAGGAAAGCTTTTGAAACATTCTTACACAAATCTCTGTAGGAAAAAGAGACAGAGTGATTGTGAAATCTTGCACCAAGGGCTAGAATCAGTCTCAGAAATTCTTCTGGGCTAGAGGTAACCATTACCAGCTATTGCCTTCACAAAAAGGAATGAATTACATACTAGCTTAGTGACAGATGTAGAAACAGAACCAAATTAAATATTTTGGTGTCAAACTCTTTTGAAGAAGAAATTTCAGCCAGTGACACTGCATTATTTCTTCCATTTTAAAATTACTCTTTATTCTAAGAAATCATTTCCAATTTTCTTTAACTGGGCATGTGCTTCCATTATTTCCTTGGCAGCTTGGAGTTTTCTAGAGCCTCTATATATTTATACGTTATTCCATAAAGCGCCATCCTATAACAATCTGTTTGTTTTCTGGTTGAAGGAATTGGACACTGAATTGTTCCCTGAAGCATGGCAACTGCCTCTCGACATGTCTGTTAAGGGTTATCACCTCCTGGAACCCATCTGAGCTCCTCAGGGCCTCTTACATAACAAATACTCAAGATGCATTTGCTGAATTAACTAAGAAGCAGTCAATCAAAATCTTAGAAATGAAGTCAATGCTCATGTATTTTGGTACCAAAATCAATAAAACTCTTTTATACTGATAGTGTTGCTAAAGACTATTTCTTAAAGTACCTTAAACAAATTATTTTTCTTAACCACTAATCCACGAATCAGTGAGGCAGATAATGTGTAATTACAAAATAAACTAATAACCAACATCCTGAAAGAGCAAGTAATTTCTTAGAAATAATTTGATCTCACATTTTTATATTTATTACGTTTAGTACTTCTTTTTGCTCTTGTGTGCTAAGTTGCTTCAGTCATGTCCAATTCTTTGTGACCCCATGGACTGTAGCCTGCCAGGCTCCTCTGTCCATAGGATTCTCCAGGCAAGAATACTGGAGTGGGTTGCCATTTTCTCCTCCAGGGGATTTTCCCAACCCAGGGATCGAACCCACACCTCTTATGTCTCCTGCATTGGCAGGCGGGTTCTTTACCACTAGTGCCACCTGGGAAGTTCTTTTTGCTCTTATTTGTGCCTTGAAACTAGATATGATTTTTTGAGAGGTGATATTTTGTTCTCTTAAAACCAGACTATCACAAGGATGAGATGAAACATGATGAGATCACAAATTAAGGCAGTGGTCATAGAGGTGGAGTAGAGGGAAAACATTTGTAATGCTGCAGGAGATAAAATCACTAAGGCTTAATGAGGGAGATAAAGTGGACTAGGAAATGTACATGATTCTGGCTTGGCAAGTAAATGCAAGAATGGTGATCTACTACTGATCAAGAGAAATAATAAGGGATGGAGAAGTGGTTTGGGGGCAACATAATGAGTTCATTTTGGGACATCTTAGATATGAAGTACCTTAGTGTCAGACTTTATTTTTTTGGGCTCCAAAATCACTGCAGATGGTGACTGCAGCCATGAAATTAAAAGATGCTTACTCCTTGGAAAGAAAGTTATGACCAACCTAGATAGCATATTCAAAAGCAGAGACATTACTTTGCCAACAAAGGTCTGTCTAGTCAAGGCTATGGTTTTTCCAGTGGTCATGTATGGATGTGAGAGTTGGACTAAAGAAAGCTGAGCACTGAAGAATTGACGCTTTTGAACTGCGGTACTGGAGAAGACTCTTGAGAGTCCCTTGGACTGCAAGGAGATCCAACCAGTCCATTCTAAAGGAGATCAGTCCTGGGTGTTCTTTGGAAGGACTGATGCTAAAGCTGAAACTCCAGTACTTTGGCCACCTCATGCGAAGAGTTGACTCATTGGAAAAGACTCTGGTGCTGGGAGGGATTGGGGGCAGGAGGAAAAGGGGACGACAGAGGATGAGATGGCTGGATGGCATCACCGACTCAATGGACATGAGTTTGGGTGAACTCCAGGAGTTGGTGATGGACAGGGAGGCCTGGCATGCTGCGATTCATGGGGTTGCAAAGAGTCGGACACAACTGAGCAACTGAACTGAACTGAACCTTATTACATAGCTGGAAATGTGCATTCGGAATTCAGAAGACAGTCTGGTTACAGATGAGGCTTTAGGAATTATTGGCATGTGGGCTAATGAAAACCATAGTAATGGATGATGTCTCCCAGAGAGAGCTGGGCAGCAAATACTGAATGAAGAAGTTATTCCTAAGGAAAGAGGCAGAGGAGCACTTGGAAAGGTAAGAGGAAAACCATGGAGTCATAAGGAGAGCATAGCCAATATGAGTTCAAGTAAGATAAGGACTGAAAAAAGTAATCACTGAATCTGAGAATTCGGAAGTCATTGATAACTTTAGAATGTACCATTTCAGTTGGATAGCTTGAAAGTCACATGTGCAGACTGGATAACCTACTTTGATACAAATCAGAACATAGCACTCTAAAGATTAGGTTAAAAGGGACCAGAAAGTTGTCCAGCTCTCCCATTGCATCTTTTCAGCTCTTACTATATGATGGTAACAGATGATTTTTCACTAGACTGATATAATTGAGCAGCCCCAGGTTTTCTTGCTATTCTTCTACTTAATAATATCTCTGGCTTTGGGGATAATTGTGTTTAGAATTAAAAAGTTTCCTCCTGCTCTGAAGGCTTCCTTCTGGGGTGAGGAAGTAAAGTAAATCTCAAAAAACTGAGAACTTTATCTTTTATTATTCCAACTGTCTATCCTTCCTTCTGGCTTTTGATCAGATTTTAGTCCAGGACTCTATACAAAAGAGGGACTAAATGAACAGTTATTGAATGATTAGTACACAGAACCAACAAAGAAGCTTATCACCCTCAAATTCCAAATATATGTCAATTAGTCTTTGAAGGCAAGATAAGCTAAGAATGTTCAGAGATTAATATACCACCCCACTCCCCACAAAATAAGACAAGGCTAGATCACCTTACATGGAGTTCTGTAATATTCTGTGGCTTTTGATGTGGCTATTCCAGACCATGTCTTGTAGTAATCACTAAATGAGACTGGTTTAATTGATCTGAAAATACAAAATAAAATCGGGCAGTGAGTAGCATACAAACTTGCTTTTCAAAATTATTTTATCAGATTGGGCTCTTTCAGATATTTTGTTATAAGCCATTAGCGTGTGTGTGTGCGCTAAGTCACTTCAATTGTGGCTGACTCTTCGCAACTCTATGGACTGTAACCTGCCAGGCTTCTCTGTCCGTGGGATTCTCCAGGCAAGAATATTGGAGTGGGCTGTCACACCCTCCTCCGTGGAACCTTCCCTACCCAGGAACTGAACCCACGCCTCTTTATGGGCACCACATGCCTGCACTGGCAGGTGGGCTCTTCACCACTAGTGCCACCTGGGGAGCCCCCACAAACCACTAGGCTGATCTGCAAATTCTAGCATGGTTATTTCTAACAAATTAATCTCACATAATTTTCTGCTAATACATGCAAATCACAAAAAAGATCTGCCCAAACCAGTTTTCAAGAATAAGTATAAACGTGCATCCGTGTGTATATTATAAAAAGAAAAAAATGTAGGTTTAAGATGACTGCCTTTCGTGACTAACAGTAAAAAGAACTTTAAATAAAGCATCACAGCTGTATATTTTATCTTTCTACAATAAACATCTTTCTTACATTTCTATGCCGAATTTTAGTAAAATCACCTTTATTTCTTTTTTCTTATGAGGAGAAAAGAAACACCAGAATTGAGATTAGTTTAATTTTTATACAGAAATCTGATTACTTCCAAAGAGGGAAAATAAACAACTCTTTTCTAATATTACTGCCAGCACATTTCCTTCCTCTGTGCTAATGTTACCAAATCCTAGTGGAAGAGCAAAGACTGCTACAAAGTTTTAAACAGGAATCACGAAACAGTCTCTTACTCTTAGACAACTGCATTTCTGATTTTTTTCCTACAAACATTTTGAATGCAGGGATTCTCAATACTCTATAAACAAAACACTACTTTCAGGTCATTTTTAGATGTGTGAAATCATCAATTAACTGGCTTAAATGGGTGCTTAAACATCAAATGTAAAAGACCTTATGTCTGTTTTAAATTCCCAGCTCTGGAGGAAGAAGCAAATTTTCAGTTACAATAGGTTATTAACATTAATTTTTATCGGTAAGTCATAGGTGCTTAAGTTTTCGACTCAATTTTGAAAGTAATAGGGCAATACCTGAATGTGCTAATTCATTAATTTATTTAAATAATAATTATGGACATCTAAAATTTAAGGCTAACATTTTTCAAGTGTGCTATTGCATCTGTAATCACACTTAAGTAGAAACCTGAAACTTGGTGAAGATAAATTAATCACTACTATTATTGCTTCCAGAGCTACACTCAGTGCTTTATACTACTAAATGATATACTAAACTAACATTAATTTGCCAACAAAATGTTTCAGCATTTGGCAATGGAGGTAACAAAATGAAAGACTGCATTATATCTCCTGCATGAGAAAGCTTGTGATCAATCTGCTGTCACAGATCATTTAGCAGACAACAATGACCCAAGAGGAAGGAAACTGTCAACATACTGTCTAGTGAAAAAAAATACACCATCTTCAGGCACAATCGTCTCCATTGTTTTCTGTCTGTTTGACGACGACCCATGACCCTCTCCCTTCCCAATGGTGTCCTGTTCAATTTCAAGCTGTTAGCCTTCAGGGGCTTTCTCTTCTTCCCCTAGAATAATTAAAAATATTACCCTAAAAGGTATAATTTTAGTATAGTGTGAATATACAAAACAGAATGCCTTGAACACTTGGGAATATCTGCACCTTCAACTCTATAAAGGAAATAACCCCTTAAAATAAGAGAACAATAATTATTTACTATTATTATTCAGATAAACTACTAATGGATAGATACAGCATAAAAATACCTGTGTTTATAGTTTCAACCAGTAATAGGAATTTATTGAGTATTATTTTTGGCACTAAGAATATGAAAAAGTAGAAGACATTATTTTAAACTGAATACCAGGGTTTATTATCCTGTTGGGAAAATAAGATATACACCTGAACTATTAAGTAGAATAGCTTTATAGATTAACATAATAAATGTCACATCATTTAACAGACATTTGGAGACTATAGTGAAAAACGTGTCTTTGGCAGTGGCAATAAGGAAGAAAGTTGGAGGAGGGAGCTGTAACTATTTTGGAGCCACTTGGGAAAGAGTCACTTGGATATAGACCTAGGACAAAGGAAGGAGGCATTTTAGGCCAGGGAAACAGTATTAACAATAGCTTAGATGGCAAGGAGTGTGGTGTGTTCATGCCTACATAGAGAGGATGCCAGGGGAAGAGGTGATAGTAACAAGATAACTGACCAGAGGGAAAAGTTCCAATTTCAGAAGAATTGGCATTTAATTAAGATAGGTGAAATGAGGCAATGATAGGTCTTCAAATTTAGGCAGAGAATGGATTAGAGTTGATTCAGTGATCTTGATTTATTAGGTGATAGAGAGTAATCAGAAGTTCTCAAATAAGGCAAGTAAACTAAGAAATCAATGTTTGAGCAAGAGTTTTCTCTAGCACTAGCATGCAGAGTAGATTATATGAGAGATTAAATGCAAGGGGACCAGTTAGGAAATGAATTCAGTAACTTAGGCAAGAGATCTTGAGAGCCAATACTAGGGTGGGAGCAAAGATTATGAAGGGGAGGAGATGAATTTATGAGAATGCTAAAGAACTGACTGAATCAGCTGCCTGATAGAGTGTGAAAAGTAAAGGAATTTGAGGGTCACATATTCTCCCAAAACCCAGAAGGCCAGTTATTTTTGCTATTAATAGAAAGTGTCTAGAGAAACTGAAGTAAAATATGAGTTTAATTTTAAACATGGGTTGTAGGTGATGACCTCTAGGAGTGTGATTGAGAAATTGGGACTGGAAATAAGAGATTTAGGTCAAATCAACATAAAAGTTGATAGATGACACCATTAGGGAAAACAAACTCCAAAAGAATAAGTGTTTAGAAAAGAAAGGGCAGAAACCAATTCACAGTTAAGGGCCGGGGGGCGGGGAGTGAAGGAAACCAAAAGGATCATTAAAGGAAGAGAATCATGGTAGCCCTATTTCATGCAAGCAACACCCCAGCCATTGCCAAAGCCTAATGACTAAATCCTTAAATATCTCTGGATAAGGAATGGAAAATGGTACAGCTTCTTTGTAAGATAGCATGGTAGTTTCTTACAAAACTAAACATACTCTTACCACACAATGCAGCAATAACACGCCTTGGTATTTACCCAAAGGAGCTGAAAACTTAGGTGCACACAGAATCTTACACATAGATGTTTAGAGCAGCTTTATTCATAATTGCTAAAATGTAGAAGCAACCAAGATGCCATCAATGGGTGAATGGATAAGTTAAGTGGTGTATATTCAGACAATGGAATATTATTCAGCACTAAAAAGAAATTAGCTAATAAGCCATGAGGACTTCTCTGATAGCTCACTGATAAAGAATCTGCTTGCCAATGTAAAAGATACTGGTTTGATCCCTGGGTCAGAAAGATCTCCTGGAGAAGGAAGTGGCAATCCACTCCAGTATTCCTGTCTGAGAAATCCCATGGACAGAGGAGCCTGGCAGGCTACAGTCCTTGGGGTCGAAAAAGAGTCAGACACAACTAGCAACTACAACAACAACAACAAATAAACCATGAAGAGTCACGTAGTATCATGACTAAGAGCACAGGCTCTGGAATTAGCTGGCTTGGGTTAAAACATGGTAGCACCATTATTGATTAGCTGTGTGACTCTGAACAAGTTACCTAACCTCTTCACGTCTTCAGAGACAGAATTTTCTCCAGTGGTGGTTGTGAGCATTCAATGCAAGCACGCACGAAAAGAGTCAAGGAGGGGTTTAGCACCCCTCAGCGCTCAGTGTCAGCTGGGCTCCTCATTGCCTTGGATAAGTGCCTCATCATTTTTCTCCTGCAAACTCCAGATAGCCTCCTAACTGTCGTTCTGCCTTGTGCTCCAGTCATATCTGATTGCTCTACCTTGGTCTCTCCCTATTCCAGGGTATTAATGTCTCTGCTTGAAAGCCACAGTAGGTTATCTACTTCCATAGGATGACATCTAAAGACTTTTACATAGAATTCGAGGCGGTTCATCATCTGGCCATTTCCAATCTTTTCTCCCATCATTCATCCTCACATGCAGAGGCTCCATCACATAGAACTGTTTCCTGACAATCCTAAGTGTACTACAATCTTACACATCCATGTCTGTACAAGCAGTTCTATTAGAGACTCTTTTGCCCCCTGTGCAAAGTCATACTCATTAAGATTCAGGTCCAGTTAAAAATAATACATACATGAAGGTTGTCACACTGGATATTGTGGTTGTCTCTTCAATAGCTGTTCCATTCTTCTCCCATTCCATACATGCCCTGTGGTCTGCTGTGGGGACTGGATCTTACCCCAGCTCTAAATCAGGACCTCACTGATAACTGGTATAGGGACAGGAATCTGACCTAAATAGCTCCAATAATAGTACAATTTATTCTAGCTTACTAGTACGTCCTCGTCTCTGAGACTGTTGATCCTCTTTGTTCTTCTTCAAGACTGCCTTGTTATTTTAAATCTTTTGCATTTCTAGATCCATTTTAGACCACCTTATCAATTGCCAGAAAAAAAAATAAGGCTGCTGAGATTTTGACTGAGAATGAACTGAATCTACAATTTGGGAAGATTTGATACTGTAATAATATTGAGTCTTTCCTAAGTGGTAAACATTGTATATCTCTATTTCTTTAGGTCTTGAAAAAAATCCTCCCATATATATTTTGTGATTTTCAGCATAAATGTCTTACTCATCTTTTGTTACATTTTGATGCTGTTGTAATGGTATTTTTAAAGTTTCATTTTTATGTTGATTGCTTATATATAAAAATAGTTAATTTGTGAATATTCATCTTCGAGCTAAGATCCTTGCTAGATTTACTTACTAATTTTCAAACTTTCAAATTTGTATATTCTTTTGGATTTCAGTATATATATAATTGTGTTATCTGTGAATACCAATGGCTTACTGTCTTCTTTCCAAATTTTATAACTTTTTTCTTCCCTCATTGCACTGGCTAGGACTCCAATACAATGTCAGATAGAAACGGTGATAATGTGGATACTTGCCTTGCTCCTAAACTCGGGAGAAAAGGATTAAACATTTCACATTTAAGTGTGAGGTTAGCTGTTAGATTTCTGTTCAATTCAGTTCAGTCACTCAGTCATGTCCGACACTTTGTGACACCAGGCTCCCCTGTCCATCACCAACTCATGGAGCTTACTCAAACTCATGTCCATCGAGTTGGTGATGCCATCCAACCACCTCACCCTCTGTCGTCCCCTTCTCCTCCTGCCTTCAATCTTCAAAGCATCAGGGTCTTTTCCAATCAGTCAGTTCTTCGCATCAGGTGGCCAAAGTATTGAAGCTTCAGCTTCAGCATCAGTCCTTCCAATGAATATTCAGGACTGATTTCCTTTAAGATTAGCTGGTTTGATTTCTGTAGATTCCCTTTATTGAAATAAGGAAATTCTCTTCTATTCCTCAGTTTGGTGAAAATTTTTATCATGAACGAGTATTAATGATTTCTTCTAGATTAACAGAGATAATTCTATGTTTTTATTTTTCCTTTATTTGGTTAACTGAGTTACATGCATTGATTTTCAAATTTTAAACCAATGTGGCTTTCCTGAAACAAAACTCACTTAGTCATCATGTACTATCCCTTCTTTATATATCAGTGGGTTTAATTTGCTAATATTTTGGTTAGGATTTATACATTTCAGGTTTATGAGAATACTGACCTATAATTTTCCTTTCTTGTAATGAATTCTGATTTTAGAATCAGAGTTTGGAAGTTTGGTGACATATTCACTGTCTCTATTTATTGGAAGAGTTTGAATGCCTTTTTAAAAATGATTTTATTTGAAGTAACTTTAGATTTAGAAGAGTTGTAAAGTTAGTTGAATACCTTTAAAATTAGCTTTGTTAAAGTATAATTTACATTCAATAAAATGTACAAGTGTTCAGAGCACAGATTGATAAGTTTTGATAAAAGCATGCCCGTGCAAAACCATAAGCCCAAACAAGTTACAGAATGTTTTCACTAGTCCTGAAAGTTCCCTACTGCTCCTTCCCAGTTAAGCTCCCTTGACACTTTGAGTTATCACTGATCCAGTTCTCTATCACCATAGATGAGTTTTGCCTGTCCTAGACTTCATACAAATTGAACTCTACAGCATGTACTCTTTCATTACTGAGTTTTTTTTCCCCCTCAACATAATGCCTGTATTATTCCATGTCGTTGCATGTATCAACAATTTTATTGCTGAGAGTATTCAGCTTATAAATACAACACAATTTATTTATATATTCAACTGCTGAATATATAATATTGACTGTTGATGGAAATTTTAGTTGTTTTCAGTTTGGGATATTACAAATAATCTGCTATCAACATTTGTGTATAAGTCTTTTGTGAATATATACTTTTATTTCTTTTAGGAGTGGGTTAGAGGGCAGGTGAACCTTTGACATGACAAGAAACTGCTACACTGTGCTCTGAACTGGCTGTGGGCAGTCAACAGGCATAGCGACAGAGGAGCGCTACAGTACAATCACGTCCTCATCAATAACTGAGATTGTTAGTTTAAGCCAGTAGTGTGATCTTCCAATCTCCCCCATCTTAGTATGTCACTGTGGTACCCATCCAGTTCAAACCACAATCTATTACTAATCCTTGATTCCACTTTCTCTCTTGCCCCAATAAGTCAAGCTAAAGCCCTGAATCCAACCATTTCATCCACTTATCTCCCACTCCACATTTATGCCCTTAGCCCTAGCCCAAACCACGCATCTTTCCCCTGGTCTACTAAAATAACCAAATAATTCTTTTTGTTTCCCTCTTAGATCCTTCACAGTTGATCCCCAGAAGGCAGTTAAAGTGGTCCTTTTAAAATGTAAATCTGATTACATCTTTCTCTTCTTAAAAGCTGTCCAGTTGTGTCCCAATTCCCACTGCAAGATTAATAAAATGCCAATTCCTTACCTAGTTTATAAAGCCCTATCTACATCTCTTACTCCACCCCTACCCATCCCTTCTTCCCCCTTGCTGTGTTCCAGCTGCAGTGGCCTTCTTTCTGATCCTCTAACACATTTGTGTGCATGCTCAGTCCCGACCAACTCTTGGCAACCCCATGGACTGTAGCCCGCCAGGCTCCTCTGTCCACAGGATTCTTTAGGCAAGAATACTCAAATGGGTTGCCATTTCCTCCTCAGGGTATCTTCCTGACCCAGAGATTGAACTGGTGTCTGCACCTCCTGCACTGTCAGTGGATCCTTTACCACTTGAGACACCTAAGAAGCCCTCCAGCACACCTTGCTCACATCCAATACTCAATTAGTCAATACTCTAGGTATCCCCTCTGCCTAGAATCTCACTGTACTATAAGACATTATTCTCTCCCAACTTTTCACTTCTTTTTTTCCCTTTCAATGTCATGAATCTTGATTTTCCAAGAAAATACCAACTACAAGTTGATCTCACCATGGTTCTTGAGTCATTTCTGAATACAGTTCTAGTGAATTCTTTCTTCCAGGCTCCAGATTTTATAGTCCTGTGATCAGTGCTGGATCCTCATGGTGCTGTCTGGTTACCCTGCTGCCTGTCTGATGAGGGACTCAGCGCCCCAAAGAACCAAAGGGCCAAAGTTCCCTCCCTGTAACAGGGTCTCCCCTTCTTCCTGCTCCTGCCTGAGACAAATGCCACCATTGCTACTGGCTGGGCTTCATCTCAGTGCTGGGGGACAGACAAGGTCAATGCTCTTGCTGTCATGTTCCAATTAACCATTTCATCAGTTGTTCTGGGTCTTCTCGTTCTGATCTTCTAACACTTCCAGGCACAGAGCCCCTTGGTATAACACTGTCTCACATTCTGGGGGAGAAGGCAATAGCAACCACTCCAGTACTCTTGCCTGGAAAATCCCATGGATGGAGGAGCCTGGTAGGCTGCGGTCCATGGGGTCGCTATGAGTCGGGCACGACTGAGCGATTTCACTTTCACTTTTCACTTTGATGCATTGGAGAAGGAAATGGCAACCCACTCCAGTGTTCTTGCCTGGAGAACCCCAGGGACGGGGGAGCCTGGTGGGCTGCCGTCTATGGGGTCGCACAGAGTTGGACACGACTGAAGCGAGTTAGCAGCAGCAGCAGCAGCACATTCTGGGACAAAGTCCGGATCTGAGTGCTCCTTTTGATTTCAGTCTTTTGGGAACATTTTACTATTATTAATCCACTAAGAGGATCCTTGTTTTGGAGCATGTACAGTATAAAACCAAGATAGAATAAGTATTATTTCAGCACTAGTAAGTTGGCTATTTTCTACATCCGATTGACTATTAAAATTAGGCTGATGCAAATGTTAGAGAACCTAAAAGCTGCAGAACCTACACCTGTCCAAGTGTTCAAGGTCACACTGTCAGGTGGGCGGTCTCCCAAGTGTACAATGGCTTCAACCCTAACTCTCACCATTTCACTCCAAGACTTATTCTTTTCCTAAACTGCTTGGAGATTTGTGATCTATAATGGTCAGGCTATAATGTAGACAATGGTCTTTTTTTTCCTTTTCAGAAATAAAAAATAAAAGACTAGGCAATTAATATAGTTACATTCAATTTTAATTAAATAGTCTAGAAAGAACTCAAGATTTTCACATTCTTCCTGAAAAAGAATCATTTTTGAAAGATATTGGAAGGAAAGATATATTTAAATGAAATAATTTTTCTAAGTCAAAAGATGAAAATACAATTATGATAGAAAATACAGTTTAAGCCAATAGTTCTTTTAGTGTATAAATTTGCATAGAACTGTATAAAGGAAAACTTACCTGTTAAGTTTATGTGGCTCTTTTGGTGACTCAGAACCACCATCTTTTGCTATAAAGAAAAATATGAAAAGATTCTGGTTTACTTAAGGAAGACTGAATGTATGTCCCGATGTGCATTCTTTCCAAGGCCCCAATAAGATGGTAAGAAAGGAATAAAAATACAGTGTATGGAGAAGGAAATGGCAACCCACTCCAGTATTCTTGCCTGGAGTATACCCATGGACAGAGGAGCCTGGCAGGCTAAAGTTCATGGGGTCGGGGAAAAAAAAAAAAAGGTGTAAAACCTCAAGAGCCAAAGAAAGATGGCAAGAAAAATGTTCAAGATAGAAAGCAGATGTCAAGTGGTAACCATCTTAACAGGTCATAGAAATTTGAAACCTAATGACATGATGAGAGAAGGCCAATAAAAAGCAAGCAGATTTACACTTCAGAACTTGAGAAACAACTTAGGAATTGGAGGTACCAGATACCCCTGAAAGGTGAAATGTATACTGTGGATACCAAAGACATAGCCTTCATCCTGTGCAACCAGATGACCACCGCTGCCTAGGCAGGAGGGAAGATACCTTATTCTGGAGAGGCTGAGCCAGAGAGATTCAGGGGACAGCAGAACAAGAGTATGGTAAGGGACTGATGACAGAGAATAAATCAAATAGATCATATTGAATAAGCAATATTCCTTACTCTCTCTCCTTGTCCAGCTCCTAGAGTGCAAGTATAGTTAACCTTTCTCTCTTCAGGCATATGACTGGAGGATTCATCTCAGAATAAACAGTTAAGCCTAATTAATGGTAAGGTCAGATCCTCAATGACTAATCGATAATGAAACAAAACCATCAGCAAGTCTAGCCTGTATCCAAAATTTCCAGTCTTTTCAATGAATGATTGTCATTCATCATTTTCATTCATCATTCCATGAATGATTTTCACACAGTTAAAGATGCACAGTTAAAGATGGGTAGATAATTGAGTAAAGTCCTTATTATGAATGATAACAATGATAACAAATAAACAGGAAGAAAATAGAAACAAGAAACATACTTTTCTGGACGTTTTCCAGAATATAGAACAAAAAAACAGAGAGAAGGATAATTGGAGAAAATAGATTTTTTAAAAAGTTTACATAACAGATCAGTAGATCCGACATCCAAATCTTTGGAGATTTAGAAGAGAGAACAGGGAAACTGGAGGGGAAGGGAATTATAAAAGAAATCAAATGAGAAAAATGTCCAAAACTAAAGAATTAGAGTTCGAGATTCAAACAGCCTATGAAATGCTCTACATGATGAATAAGGAGGTTAAAAAATGAAATTATATCAAGAAATATTATCAAGAAATTTCAGACCACTGGGAATAAAGAGAAGATTTTAAAAGCTTCCACTAAAAATAAATCACATGTGGAGAAGCAGACATCTGAATGAAAGCAGACTTCTTGAGGGTAATACTGGAAACTAGTCTTTACAATTCTGAAAGAAAACTATTTTCAAACTAAAGTGTAACCAAATTATGAACATATGAGAGTGGAGTGAATACATTTTTAGGCATGTAAAGTAAGGAAAGGTTTAGCGCCCCTGTCCTAGGAAGCTCCTGGCAGAAGTGTTTCAACAAAATGAAGGAGCAAACCAACCAGGAGGAAAAGGAGAGATCATGCAAGAGCTCCCATTCAGTAGGTGGGCAGAAAGGTCTTCCCAGGATTCCTGTGAGAGAACTGCCATTTCAGAACTGGAAGAGGAGGATGAATGAGTGTCTAGCAAAGGTGTTTCCCAGGGGAAAAACCAAACTGAATACCAAAACAGTTTTGTCAGAAAGTTTGGGGGAAGAATAAATGGTAGATATTCTTCCAAAACACAAACCAAAATAAATCCAAAAAACAAAACCAAGGGAATAAAAATACAGGCCATTTGCTCAAGAAAAGAAAAGTCAGTCAGAGCTCATTTGTGAAAAATATTCACTAAGTCATATTAATGTAAATGAATGATACTAGGAGAATGGGGGAGAGAAAATGTGAGTGGAGATGGCACCATAAAATTTCAATCTTTATCTTTCAGAAGAAGCCCATGAGTCATATCTAAACTAAAAATCCTAGAATTTTAGTATTGAATACACTTAGAAATACAACGGTAATTCCAAAAGAAACAGCTAAATGTGTTGAAAGAGGGTGGTACCTTGTGGGAGGTGGGAGCACCTTTTAGTTATGGATGGTGGGGCTTATAAATCTGCTGTATTTCCTTAAAAACTGATTTGGATTATTTGTCCTTTAAAGCTATGAATAAATACTTCTTTGATAGAAAATAAATACTTAAGATTTTTAGTAAAACTGCTTTAAGACTTAGCTTAAAAGCTATTAGACTATCTGGTGCAATGAAGTACAAACAGGAAAAACGAGGTTTGTAACCCCAGCAAACAGATCCACACACACTAACCCTGTTAAAGTCACAATTTTTACACTGCCTGACACCTGTAGATATCAGATCTATCTGTGATAATACTGTAATCATCAACAACAAAATTATGGTTGAATGATGGTGCTAAAGCTCATGTTCCTTAATTAGTAAGTTATACTACTGGACTAAATTCCTTTCTGCTGATATTCAGAAAGAATATCTTTCCAGAGGAAACGGAATTCTTATAGGAATACTCAACAACCAATACTCCCTTTGAAGAAAAAAAACACCTGAAATTCTGAGACATCATCTGCTTCAGCTGTAGAAACAAGTTTCTTTAAAACTTGTTCTATTGTAATGAGGACTTTAAAAAGAACAGTGAACAAATTGAGAACTTAAACTGAAGAATCAAATGCTTATCACATCCTCCTCACTGTAAGCAGAATGGGATGTATTTGCACAATCATTTTTTTTAAAGTACTACATAATGTGAATTAGTAGTATAATCTCCCTAATATTACTATAATTCTTCTCTACTCTTGTATTTTGACTGTCAGTAATTAAATTATAGTTTATTTAGATAAGAATCTGAAACTTAGTAGAATGACTCTCCTTTAACAAAAGCTAAAGGAATATGCCTAGCTAAGAGAAAAATTATTACCTTAGGTTTGGCTACTATTATTTATTTTTATATTCTTATACATTTTGTTTCAACCAAAGATTTTTTTTAATTATATGAACTCTATGCTTTGAATAGGGCTTCCCAGGTGGCTCAGTGGTAAAGAATCCACCTGCCAATGCAGGAGACACAGGAGATGCCAGTTTGATCCCTGGGTTGGGAAGATCCCCTCCCCTGGAGGAGCAAATAGCTACCCACTTCAGTATTCTTGCCTGGGAATTCCCATGAACAGAGAAGTCTGGTGGGTTGTAGTCCACGGGGTTGTAAAGAATGGGGCACAACTGAGTGACTGAGTATGCACACGTGCATCCTTTAAATGTCAAAATAAACATGATAACAAAAAACAATTTGACCATATTACCACACAGAAGTAAAAATTCACTGGGACAAACTGAAAAAAAAAAAGATGTATGAGCTTACAGTAGTTCCTCATTATTGGCAGGAGATACCCGCCAAGCCCCCCAGTGGTGCTTAAAAACATGGACAGTAGAATCCTTGCATCCCTGGGATAAAGCCCACTTGGTCATGGTGTATGATCTTCAATATCTGCAAATCAATCAATGTAATACACCACATTAACAAATTGAAAAATAAAAACCATATGATTATCTCAATAGATGCAGAGAAAGCCTTTTACAAAATTCAACATCCATTTATGATAAAAACTCTCCAGAAAGCAGGAATAGAAGGAACATACCTCAACATAATAAAAGCTATATATGGCAAACCCACAGCAAACATTATCCTCAATGGTGAAAAATTGAAAGCATTTCCTCTAAAGTCAGGAACAAGACAAGGGTGCCCACTTTCACCATTACTATTCAACATAGTTTTGGAAGTTTTGGCCACAGCAATCAGAGCAGAAAAAGAAATAAAAGGAATCCAAATTGGAAAAGAAGAAGTAAAACTCTCACTGTTTGCAGATGACATGATCCTCTACATAGAAAACCCTAAAGACTCCACCAGAAAATTACTAGAACTAATCAGTGATTATAGTAAAGTTGCAGGATATAAAATCAACACACAGAAATATTCCTATACACTAATAATGAGAAAACAGAAAGAGAAATTAAGGAAACAATTCCATTCACCATTGCAACGGAAAGAATAAAATACTTAGGAATATATCTACCTAAAGAAACTAAAGACCTATATATAGAAAACTATAAAACACTGGTGAAAGAAATCAAAGAGGACACTAACAGATGGAGAAATATACCATGTTGATGGATTGGAAGAATCAATATAGTGAAAATGAGTATACTACCCAAAGCAATTTATAGATTCAATGCAACCCCTATCAAGCTACCAACAGTATTCTTCATAGAGCTAGAACAAATAATTTCACAATTTGTATGGAAATACAAAAAACCTCGAATAGCCAAAGCTATCTTGAGAAAGAAGAATGGAACTGGAGGAATCAACCTGCCTGACTTCAGGCTCTACTACAAAGCCACAGTCATCAAGACAGTGATGGTACTGGCACAAAGACAGAAATATAGATCAATGGAACAAAATAGAAAGCCCAGAGATAAATCCACGCACATATGGACCCCTTATCTTTGACAAAGGAGGCGAGAATATACAATGGATTAAAGACAATCTCTTTAACAAGTGGTGCTGGGAAAACTGGTCAACCACTTGTAAAAGAATGAAACTAGACCACTTTCTAATACCATACACAAAAATAAACTCAAAATGGATTAAAGATCTAAACGTAAGACCAGAAACTATAAAACTCCTAGAGGAGAACATAGGCAAAACACTCTCCGACATACATTACAGCAGGATCCTCTATGACCCACCTCCCAGAATATTGGAAATAAAAGCAAAAATAAACAAATGAGACCTAATTAAACTTAAAAGCTTCTGCACAACAAAGGAAACTATAAGCAAGGTGAAAAGGCAGCCTTCAGAATGGGAGAAAATAATAGCAAATGAAGCAACAAACAACTAATCTCAAAAATAAACAAGCAACTCCTACAGCTCAATTCCAGAAAACTAAATGACCCAATCAAAAAATGGGCCAAAGAACTAAATAGACATTTCTCCAAAGAAGACATACAGATGGCTAACAAACACATGAAAAGATGCTCAACATCACTCATTATCAGTGAAATGCAAATCAAAACCACTATGAGGTACCATTTCATGCCAGTCAGAATGGCTGCGATCCAAAAGTCTACAAGTAATAAATGCTGGAGAGGATGTGGAGAAAAGGGAACCCTCTTACACTGCTGGTGGGAATGCAAACTAGTATAGCCACTATGGAGAACAGTGTGGAGATTCCTTAAGAAACTGGAAATAGAACTGCCTTATGATCCAGCAATCCCACTGCTGGGCATACACACTGAGAAAACCAGAATTGAAAGAGACACATGTACCCCAGTGTTCATCGCAGCACTGTTTATAATAGCCAGGACATGGAAGCAACCTAGATGTCCATCAGCAGATGAATGGATAAGAAAGCTGTGGTACATATACACAATGGAGTATTACTCAGCCATTAAAAAGAATACATTTGAATCAGTTCTAATGAGGTGGATGAAACTGGAGCCTATTATACAGAGTGAAGTAAGCCAGAAAGAAAAACACCAATACAGTATACTAATGCATATATATGGAATTTAGAAAGATGGTAACAATAACCCTGTATACGAGACAGCAAAAGAGACACTGATGTATAGAACAGCCTTTTGGACTCTGTGGGAGAGGGAGAGGGTGAGATGATTTGGGAGAATGGCATTGAAATATGTATAATATCATATATGAAACGAGTCACCAGTCCAGGTTCGATACACAATACTGGATGCTTGGGGCTGGTGCACTGGGACCACCTAGAGGGATGGTATGGGGAGGGAGGAGGGAGGAGGGTTCAGGATGGAGAACGCGTGAATGCCTGTGGCAGATTCATTTTGATATATGGCAGAACCAATACAATATTGTAAAGTTTAAAAAAAAAAAAAAAACATGGACAGTATGAAACCCTATATACATTATGTTTTTTTCCCTATACATACATACATACTTATGATGAAGTTTAATTTGTAACTTAGGCACAGTAAGAGGCTAACAAGAATAGCTAATAATAAGACAGAACAATTGTAACAACATACTGCAAGAAAAGTTATGTGAATGTGGTCTCTTTCTCAAAATATCTCGGACAAGTTTAATATCGTGTTTCCATCTTAACTAAGCACTTATGCTTTCATATCTTTTGCAGTTTGAGGTATGACAGCAAAATTAGCATGGATTTCTTTCTCCTTCACAATTTCATGGATAGAAGATTTGTTCTTACTGTAAATCTTAACAACCTCAGATATGAGATTTTTTTCTTACAAGTCAAGAACTTTCACTTAAAGGAACACTTTATGGCTTCTCTTGACATGTGTGAATGGCCAGCAGCACTACTCTTGTCCTTTGGGGCCATGATTAAGTAAGGGTCACTTGATCAGAAGCACTAAGATACCTCAGATATCAGACAGTTCATTTGATAACACAGATGGCTACTAAATGACTAATGGGTGAGAGATGCTGAACAAAGAGATGATTCACATGCTGGGCAGGATGAAGCTGGATGGCAAGAGACTTCATCACACTACTCAGAATGATGCACAATTGAAAACTCATGAATCATTTATTTCTGGAATTTTCCATTTAATACTTTTAGATTGCAATTGACTACAGATGGCTAAAAATGGAAAGTGAAATGGTAGATAAGGGGGGACCACTATATATGAAATCCCTTTGTAACAGAAAGTCTCTAATTTACTCAGAATCTAGGAGGCAACACAGTTATTTTATACATTGTCTTCTTCCAGACCTCCAAGTTTTCATAAACAAATTGAAATATGACTTGGGAGGCACTTGAAAAATCCCCTTGTCCAACTCCTGACACTGGGCAAAATATTCTTTGACAACATCCCTGAAAATCAAGTCATTAAGCTCTGCCAAATGAATGAAAGCTATGAAAGCATACCTTTGGTGATGGGGAGATTACCACCTGTCAACACTGTCTTGCCCGTTCGTAAGTGACATGAATGGTTAGAAAATTTTTCCTTGTGTTTGGTCGGCTGGGACCTGCTGGATGGACTTTCCCCTGAGGCATGCCACAAATGCAACATCTAGGAAGATCAGTTAACCCAACTGACTGTAACTGACTGCCCAAACTGGAATGAAGGGAGTGAAGGGGGAATGAAGGGAGAATGTGACATGATTACCCCAGGACTGCTCCAGGCAGTTTGGTAAGTGTGAGCACACAAACTATAAGTAAGGGGGTCAGAGTCCAGGCCACAAGGAGAAGAGGCTGCCAAGACATGGGAAGGTCATTGGGATCTCCAAAAGTTGGGTTTGAGCTCACAGCTTGTGCATTCTTGTCAATCCACCAAGGCAAAGACCTAGCTCTTCAGGCACACAGCAGATGGTAGGCAAACTTGGGGGGATGAGAGGCACTGGCATGTCTACATACCAAATGGGAGTCTTAGGCTTAGGATAACAAAATTAATTCCAGACCACTGATTATGAGAGGAAAAAAAAAAGTCCCTGGTGTATTCAAGGTATGTTCTGACACAAAATAGGGCAAAGCCTGTATATCATGGACATCAGTGGCTACAACCTACCAGTTCTAGGGAAGATATGACTGACTTGTAGCTTCAATGTTAGTCTGATATTAGTATCCTGGAATAATGGAGAAGAATTTTCCCTTTTCTATAGGAAATCCCTTCAAATATTTGAAAGCGGATTTTACAACTGCCTTTTAGCTTTCCTTCCATTAGCTAAGTGTACAGTTTCTTCAACACAGGAAATGTGAGCCTCCAAGTTAAGCATGCTTGGATGAGGGCACAACAAACCAGAGTCAGGAAAGCTATCATCTAACACATGCTTGGTAAATAATTATTATTAATAATTAATTATTATTCACATTAGGCTTCTGTTCAAAGAGTTTTCTGATAGTTTTTCATAGACTAACGTTCTGCCATGAAGTCAGGTCTCTTTTCTTCTGTACTTGGAAATTTAATTCTTTGATTCCAAATGGATGACTTTATGTTCATTGCATTAAATTGGAGGTTTTCATTGCATTACCCCATTGGAGGGGCAATGGGAATATCCAGGTTGGCTCTCTGGCCTTGTACCTTAGCTCTGTGTGGCCTTGGGCTAATCCTTTCATCTTGATCCTCAGCTTCCTCACTGAGGAAGAGGCTGAGGATCAGGCGGATAAATGCATGTGAAAGCACCTTGTAAACTATGAAGTAAAATCAGGATCCAAGTTTATGTGTTTTTTATTCATTCAATCTACAAATGTTTACTCAATACCTATAGCCAGACACTACTACTGGGCATTGACAACATTGTTGTAGCCTAAAATTAATGCCTACAGAAATGATACAGTTAGCTGCCTCTTGAGTTTCTCATGTATGTAATTAATTATCTACTCCAGTTCTGTGTTATTTGAGAATGGGATGATAATTTCTTCTACGTACTTTCTGCTACTGCTACTGCTACTGCTAAGTTGCTTCAGTCGTGTCCGACTCTGTGCCACCCCATAGACGGCAGCCCACCAGGCTCCCCCGTCCCTGGGATTCTCCAGGCAAGAACACTGGAGTGGGTTGCCATTTCCTTCTCCAATGCGTGAAAGTGAAGTTGCTCAGTCCTGTCCAACTCTTAGCGACCCCATGGACTGCAGCCCATCAGGCTCCTCCATCCATGGGATTTTCCAGGAAAGAGTACTGGAGTGGGGTGCCATCGCCTTCTCCAATGTACTTTCTAGACCTCTTTATTAGTATATTAAATGAATATGAGATCTGATTCTTGCAGTAATGTAGTAGAGACCTTTTTTTCAAGTCATTAAAGTGAAAGTGGCTCAGTCGTGTCTGAATCTTTACGACCCCATGGTCTATACAGTCCATTGAATTCTCCAGGCCAGAATACTGAAGTGGGTAGCTGTTCCCTCCTCCAGGGGATCCTCCCAACTCAGGGATCAAACCCAGGTCTCCTGCACTGCAGGCAGATTCTTTACCAGTTGAGCCATCAGGCAAGTCCAAGAATGCTAGAGTGGGGTAGACTATCCCTTCTCCAGTGGATCTTCCTGACCCAGGAACTGAACCAGGGTCTTCTGCATTGCAGGCAGATTTTTACCAGCTGAGCTACCAGGGAAGCCCAAGTCATTATAGGTAATTAATTCTCACTGGATGTTGTTTTTCTCAGAAATCCACATCGTACTATACAACCATCTAGTTTAGAGTGAACATGGTTTTTTGCACTTTATTTTCCACCATAGCAGCTGCTTCTGCTTCATTACAGCAGTCTTTCCCTACGAAGCTGCAGAAAATCATTTTCTTCCTGGCACTAAAGGTACTCCTCCAGTCCTGCCGCGAGGGCAGGCAAGCTGAAAACTATTCACTGTCTTGGATTTCCACATATTTCACGAACACATAAAGCGAACAGTGAAAACCTGCCAAAGCACTATTTGCTTTGTCGCTCATTTGTTCAGTGATTTGGCAACCTGGACAGCTTTCCTGTCTGGGCTGATGGCAAAGCTGGAGGACTAAAAGGAATGAAGGGTGACACTGGCCTGAGAGAAAAGAAGAAAAGAAAAGGCCACCTTGTCTTCCAGTTTCTTCTCATCCTTCTCTTTCAGGCTAAAACCAAAATCTAATGCACAGAATCATTTATCATGAAAATTCTTTACAACCGGTTCTTAAATTACCATTCACCAGAATATGGATATAGCTTTGTATAGAATATTCTTGTGCAAGGGTAGTACTGTGGGGCTTGATGAAAGATTAAGGGATACGTATCATTCATTTGCTCATTCCACAAACATTTCCTGAGTGGAGAGGATACAGCAAGGGAATGCTACAGATTCTGGTTGGTCAGAAATATGATCATCTTGAAGAAGTACCATTCCTCTGTGGACACACCAGCCTTAAAATTGTCAAGAGAATTCTGAAGAACTCCGTGACAATCATGACATATTTGAAGATACTGAAAAAGATGCCTGATCAATACTACATCAGATTCAGATGCTCTGTGGAAAAGCACTTGAACTTCATCACAAATTGTATGCATTTAATGGCAGGTCCCAGAAAGGGAAAGAAGAAGAGACCATAGACATCTAGTGAAGAGAAAAAGCACAAGAGAGATCCTTTTGGAAGAGTGAGCCTAAGCAGCAAGTCCTGCTGATTGGGGAGGTAACAATGCCAGTTACTGTGTGATGCTGTTGGGTACCGCTGAAAGGAAGGGCAGATTGTAAAGGAAAACGCTATGTCACCAGGAAACCCAACCCTTACCTGTGGCTAACCCCTCCGGGCAAGAGGAGCCAATAGCTTTGCTCTTCTCATTGTAGAGAAAGCAAAGGAGCAATGGAGGTGACGGAGTTAAGAGTTACGAAAGGGTTGTGGGTAAGAAGAGAGTGAAATGACCATGGGTATCAGAAAAGCATTGGTCAACAGAATAGAAAGACTGCAAAGCCTCAGTCATTTCCCCATAGATTCTTTGAAGGAAAACCTAGAAGGGGACCTCTCTAGAAAAAAAAAAAATGCTGATGGTTTTCCTAACCAAGGGGAAAGGAGTCTCAGATTAGTAAGCTCTGGTGGTTACTGAGGGTAAAGTCTGAGAAATAGCTACTATAGATCAGAGAGTTAAAAATTGATGTCATATCTTTATGACACGGACACCATTTGTCCACATGACCATGACATTTAAAGATACTAAGCTTACAATTTTTGATAATTAAAAAAAAAAAAAGGATCACACTAAACCAAATGGAAAAAGACAAATATGATACTGCTTATAATGTGGACTTTAAAAAAATGACAGAAATGAACCTATATACAATATAGCAATAGACCTACAGACATAGAAAACAAACTTGTGGTTACCAAAGGGGAAAGCAGGGGTAAATTAGGAGTTTGGGATTAACATATATACTCTACTATACATAAAATATATAATCAATAAGGACCTACTGTACAGCACAGGGAATTAAACTCAATATTTTATAATAACCTATAAGAGAAAAGAATCTGAAAAAACACATATATAAAATGATAAATATGTATGTATAACTGAATCATTTTGCTGTATACCTGAAACCAACACAACGTTGTAAGTCAATTATACTTCAATTAGAAAAAGAAAGGATTACACAGATGGATTTGACACAGGTACAACAGGAGAGCTCTTAGTATGATTTCATTACTGAAAATGGATACAGAAAATATTGTTGTATGCAAGTTACTTGCTAGATTATTTACTTGCTATGAATAATTAATAACTGGCAAATAACAGTAAGTAGTCACTTCTTACATGGTAACGGCCGGTGGAAAAGTCGTAGAATTATTAGTCTGTACAGAGTTTCATCTTTCATCAGTATATGGGCTGCTTCCAAATTCACTGGATTTTCTAGCACTGGATTAGAAAGCATAACCTATAGGAAAACATATAAAACACAGAATTTTTAAAGCGGCTTTTTCTTAGGGCAAAAAGACAAACCAGGACATACAACATTCAAGAAGCATTTATAAATGCCTACAATGTGTCCACCTGGAGACAAAGACAAATGAGACATGGTCCTTGTTATCAAGACACTCATGATCTATCTTGGTTTTATACTGTACATTCATGAGCCAAACATTAGGATCAAAGCAAGTTACAAGTTCCTCCCTGTAAATTATTCCTTCCTATCACATAACTTTAAATTGATTTATGTGTAAAGGGAACTAAACATTAGGAAACATTGAAACATTTCATTAAAAAATAATTACATTTTAACATGAGATATTTAGATCATGAATAAACAAACACATGTATTAAAAGCTTGCATGCAATTCAATATCCCCACAGATCACTGAATGCTTAATTTGATATCACTAGTAGTTTTCTCTGCTGGGAAACATTGAAGGGAGAAAGAGAAGAGGGTGACAGAAGATGAGATGTTTGGATGGCATCACCGACTCAATGGACATGAATTTAGGCAAACTCCAGGAGATAGTGAGAGACAGGGAGGCCTGGTGTGCTATAGTCCATTGGGTTGGAAAGTGTCGGACATGACTTAGAGGTTGAACAACAAAAACAAGTAGTTTATTCAACATCCAAAAAATTAAGAACATGGCATGTACAGAGTTTCATCTTTCATCAGTATATGGGCTGCTTTCAAATTCACTGGATTTTCTAGCACTGGATTAGAAAGCATAACTATAGGAAAACATATAGAACATAGAATTTTTAAAGCAGCTTTTTTCTTAGGGCAAAAAGACAAACCAGTACATACAACATTCAAGAAGCATTTATTAAATGCCTACAATGTGTCCACCTGGAGACAAAGACAAATGAGACATTGTCCTTTCTCTCAAGACACTCATGGTCCCATCCTTCACGGCAAATAAAAGGGGAAAAAGTAGAAGCAGTAACGGATTTTATTTTCCTGGACTCCAAAATTACTGCAGTGACTGCAGCCATGGAATTAAAAGATGCTTGCTCCTTGGAAGAAAAGCTGTAACAAACCTAGGGAGCATATTAAAAAGCAAAGACATCACTTTGCCAACTAAGGTCCACATAGTCAAAGCTACAGTTTTTTCAGTAGTCATGTACAGATATGAAAGTTGGACCATAAAAAAGGCTGAGCACTGAAGAATTGATGTTTTTGAATTGTGGTGCTAGAGAAGACTCTTGAGAGTCCTTTGGGCTGCAAGGAGATCAAACCAGTCAATCCTAAAGGAAATCAACCCTAAATATTCATTAGAAGGACTGATGCTGAAACTGAAGCTCTAATACTTTGGCCACCTGATATGAAGAGCCGACTCATTGGAAAAGACCCTGATGCTGAGAAAGACTGAAGGCAAAAGGAGAAGAGGGTAGCAGAGGATGAGATGGTTGGATGACATCACTGACTCAATAGACATGAGTTTGAGCAAACTCTTGGAAGTAGTGAAGGTCACGCAAGTATGAATGCTGCAGTCCATGGGGTCACAAAGGGACATGACTTAGCAACTGAACAACCATAGTTTTCTACCACTGCTATAACAAATTACCACAAAATTAGCATCTAAATCAACACAAATTTATTCTCTCATATTTCTACAGGTAGGAAGCTGGGGTTGGTTGTACTGGCTTCTCTTCTCAAGACTGCACAAGCCTGAAATTAAGGTATCTGCTGGCTGGGCTCTTATTAGAGGTTCTGGGAAGAATGTGTCTCACAGTTCATTCAGGTTTTTGTTCCTGAATGCAAAACTCCTTCTGCAGAATTTAGTTCAGTTACTCAGTTGTATCCAACTCTTTGTGACCCCATGGACTGCAGCACGCCAAGCTTCCCTGTCCATCACCAACTCCCAGAGCTTGCTCAAACTCATATCCATTGAGTCAGTGATGCCATCCAACCATCTCATCCTCTGTCGTCCCTTTCTCTTCCTGCCTTCAATCTTTTCCAGCATCAGGGTCTTTTCAAATAAGTCAGTTCTTCACATCACATGGCCAAAGTATTGGAGATTCAGCTTCAGCATGTCTTTCCAGTGAATATTCAGGACAGATTTCCTTTAGGATGGACTGGTTGGATCTCTTTGCAGTCCAAGGGACTCTCAAGAGTCTTCTCCAATACCATAGTTTAAAAACATCAATTCTTCAGCACTCAGCTTTCTTTATAGTCCAACTCTCACATACATACATGGCTACTGGAAAAACCATAGATTTGACTACTTTGTTGGCAAAGTAATGTCTCTGCTTTTCAATATGCTATCTAGGTTGGTCATAGCTTTTCTTCCAAGGAGCAAGCATCTTTTAATTGCATGGTTGCAGTCACCATCTTCAGTGATTTTGGAGTCCCCCAAAATAAAGTCTGTCACTGTTTCCATTGTTTCCCCATCTGTTTGCCATGAAATGATGGGACTGGATGCCATAATCTTACCTTTCTGAATGTTGAGTTTTAAACCAGGTTTTTCATTCTCCCCTTTCACTTTCATCAAGAGGCTCTTTAGTTTCTCTTTGTTTTCTGCCATAAGGGTGGTGTCATCTGTGTGTATGAGCTTATTGATCTTTCTCCCTGCAATCTTGATTACAGCTTGTGCTTCATCCATCCATTCATTCATTCATTTGCTTCATTCATTCAGCATTTCACACGATATACTCTATATATTTAAATAAGCAGGGTGACAATATACAACCTTGTCATACTCCTTTCCCTATTTCCCAGTCTGCTGTTCCATGTCCGGTTCTAACTGTTGCTTCCTGACCTGAATACAGATTTCTCAGGAAGCAGGTAAGGTGGTCTGGTATTCCCATCTCTTTCAGAATTTTCCAGTTTGTTGTAATCCACACAAAGGCTTTGGCATAGTCAATAAAGCAGAAGTAAAGGTTTTTCTGGAACTCTCTTGCTTTTTCGATAATCCAATGGATGTTGGCAATTTGATCTTTGGTTCGTTTGCCTTTTCTAATTCCAGCTTGAACATCTGGTAGTTCTCGGTTCATGCACTGCTGAAGCCTGGCTTGGAGAATTTGGAGCATTACTTTGCTAGCGTTTGAGATGAGTGCAATTGTGCGATAGTTTGAGCATTCTTTGGCATTGCCTTTCTTTGGGATTGGAATGAAAACTGACCTTTTCCACTCCTATGGTTGTCTGTTAGATAAATTCAGTTCCTGAATTCACTGTTTGTAGAACTGTTTCCTGTTTCTTTGCTGATGGTTAACTGGGGGCTGCCCTCAACCCTGAGACATCTCTTGCTGGTACTTACACTTGGACCTCTATGTCTCAGAGGCAAAAGTGTGAAAAAAAAAAACCTTCTTTTGCTTGGACCTCTCCTACAATTTCCTTTCCTCCGACTTTACTCCATTTCTCTGAGAGACTCTTGTCTTCCTCTTCTATTGGTGAGGGCTCATGTGATTATTTTGGTCATTACCCTGCATAATTCAGGAAACCTTTCTATTTAAGGTGAGCTGATTAGTAATGGTAATTCCTTCTGCAAAATTCCTTCACACCTAGATTAGAGTTTGACTGAGTAACCAGACAGTGGGAGTCTTGGGGACATCTTCAAAATTCTGCCTATAATACTATCTGCTCATCTGGATAACATAGGTGACCAGGAGGAACCAAAACATAGTAGTTCTGTTAGGCTATGATCCTATTTATCTGGAATCTCAAAATTAACACAAATTTGAAATATTTATTCAATAATTCAGTATGCTGAATGTTAGATTACAACAAACAAACTAGGTAATAAAATACCGCCAAAATAATTCCAACCAGAATCTAGACAATAAAACATAGCCAAAATAATTACAACCAGAATGTGTAAGTGTAGATACAGCTCAGAGTAGATTATTGTGGCTTAAGAGTCATGGAAATGATAGCAATCTTTCACTAATAAGACCAATAATCTGACAGCTGATATTTCAAAAGCAACAAGAATTTTCTTTTTTTTTCATATTTGGAAAACACACTGGGCTATATTTTCAAGAATATTGCAACTGCTTAAACGAGGATTTGATGTGGATTGCACTATATCTTTCAAAGTGGGTGGGAAGCAGATGAAACTTTTCTTCAAGAGTAAGCTTTGCTCTTTGGTTGGAGAGAGAGGCTTACTCAGAGAGACACATTTGGTAGAGTTTATTCAATGGTCTTTGCATTCAGCACTATGCTTAAGAACTTGCATATAATATACACACAAGCTACATTAAATGATTTTTTTAAAGAATTGGAATGAAAGGAATAATTAACATATACAAATCAGATACCCTGCAGAAATAGTAAAAGTCCAGCTTCTAAAGTAGCCTTATGAAATAAGATAAAAAGCTATCCAGAGGATAAATAAATTTGAAGCATCAATAAACAACTATACCAGTTCAGTTCAGTCGCTTGGTGGCGTCAAACTCTTTGCAACCCCATGAACTGCAGCACGCCAGGCCTCCCTATCCATCATCAACTCCCGGAGTCCACCTAAACCCATGTCCATTGTGTTGGTTATGCCATCAAACCATCTCATCCTCTGTCATCCCCTTCTCCTCCTGCCCTCAATCTTTCCCAGCATCAGGGTCTTTTCCAATGAGTCAGCTCTCCGCATCAGGTGGCCAAAGTACTGGAGTGTCAGATTCAACATTAGTCCCTCCAGTGAACACCCAGGACCGATCTCCTTTAGGTTGGATCTCCTTGCAGTCCAAGGGATTCTCAAGAGTCTTCTCCAACACCACAGTTCAAAAGCATCAATTCTTCAGTGCTCAGCTTTCTTTATAGTCCAACTCTCACATCCATACATGAACATTGGAAAAACCGTAGCTTTGACTAGACGGACCTTTGTTGGCAAAGTAATATCTCTGCTTTTGAATATGCTGTCTAGGTTGGTCATAACTTTCCTTCCAAGGAGCAAGCGTCTTTTAATTTCATGGCTGCAATCACCATCTGCAGTGATTTTGGAGCTCAGAAAAATAAAGTCAGCCACTGTTTCCCCATCTATTTGCCATGATGGGACCAGATGCCATGATCTTCATTTTCTGAATGTTGAGCTTTAAGCCAACTTTTTCACTCTCCTCTTTCACTTTCATCAAGAGGCTCTTTAGTTCCTCTTCACTTTCTGCCATAATGGTGGTGTCATCTGCATATCTGAGGTTATTGGTATTTCTCCCAGCAATCTTGATTCCAGCTTGTGCTTCTTCCAGCCCAGCATTTCTCACAATGTACTCTGCATGTAAGTTAAATAAGCAGGGACAAATACATCCTTGACAGACTCCTTTTCCTATTTGGAACCAGTCTGTTGTTCCATGTCCAGTTCTAACTACTGCTTCCTGACCTGCATACAGGTTTCTCAAGAGGCAGGTCAGGTGGTCTGGTATTCCCATCTCTTTCAGAATTTTCCACACTTTATTGTGATCCACACAGTCAAAGGCTTTGGCATAGTCAATAAAACAGAAATAGATGTTGTTTTGGAACTCTCTTGCTTTTCTGATGATCCAACAGATGTTGGCAATTTGATCTCTGGTTCCTCTGTCTTTTCTAAAACCAGCTTGAACATCTGGAAGTTCATGGTTCACGTATTGCTGAAGCCTGGCTTGGAGAATTTTGAGCATTACTTTACTAGTGTGTGAGATAAGTGCAATTATGTGGTAGTTTGAGCATTCTTTGGCATTGTCTTTCTTTGGGATTGGAATGAAAACTGACCTTTTCCAGTCCTGTGGCCACTGCTGAGTTTTCCACATTTGCTGGCATATTAAGTGCAACACTTTCAGAGCATTATCTTTTAGGATTTGAAATATCTCAACTGGAATTCCATCACCTCCACTAGCTTTGTTTGTAGTGACACTTCCTAAAGTCCACCTGACTTCACATTCCAGGATGTCCAGCTCTAGGTGAGTGTGAATGACCACACCTTCGTGATTATCTTGGTCATGAAGATCTTTTTTGTACAGTTCTTCTGTGTATTCTTGCTACCTCTTCTTAATATCTTCTGCTTCTGTTAGGTCCATACCATTTCTGTCCTTTATTGAGCCCATCTTTGCATGAAATGTTCCCTTGGTATCTCTCATTTTCTTGAAGAGATCTCTAGTCTTTCCCATTCTGTTGTTTTCCTCTATTTCTTTGCGCTAATTGCTGAGGAAGGCTTTCTTATCTCTCCTTGCTATTCTTTGGAACTCTGAATTCAAATGGTATAGCTTTCTTTTTCTCCTTTGCCTTTCACCTCTCTTCTTTTCACAGCAATTAGTAAGGCCTCAAGGAGGAGGCCTTTTTGCCTTTTTCCTTTTTTGCCATTTTGCCTTTTTCCATTTCTTTTTCTTGGGATGGTCTTGCTCCCTGTCTCCTGTACAATGTCATGAACCTCTGTCCATAGTTCTTCAGGCACTGTATCATATCTAGTCCCTTAAATCTAGTTCTCACTTCCACTGCATAAGGGATTTGATTTAAGTCATACCTGAATGGTCTAGTGGTTTTCCCCACTTTCTTCAATTTAAGTCTGAATTTGGCAATAAGGAGTTCACGATCTGAGCCACAATCAGCTCCTAGTATTGTTTTTGCTGACTGTATAGAGCTTCTCCATCTTTGGCTGCAAAGGATATTATCAATCTGATTTCGGTGTTGACCATCTGGTGATATCCAAGTGTAGAGTCTTCTCTTGTGTTGTTGGATGAGGGTGTTTGCTATGACCAGTGCGTTCTCTTGGCTGCTGCTAAGTCGCTTCAGTCGTGTCCAACTCTGCATGACCCCATAGACAGCAGCCCACCAGCCTCCCCCGTCCCTGGGATTCTCTAGGCAAGAACACTGGAGTGGGTTGCCATTTCCTTCTCCAATGCAGGAAAGTGAAAAGTGAAAGTGAAGTTCTCTTGGCAGAACTCTGTTAACCTTTGCCCTGTTTCATTCTGTACTCCAAGGTCAAACTTGCCTGTTACTCCAGGTGTCTCTCGACTTCCTACTTTTGTATTCCAGTCCCCTATCATGATATGGACATCTTTTTTGGGTGTTAGTTCTAGAAGATCTTATAGGTCTTAATAGGACCGTTCAACTTCACCTTCTTCAGCATTACTGGTCGGGGCATAGACTTGGATTACTGTGATACTGAATGGTTTGCTTTGGAAACGAACAGAGATCATTCTGTCATTTTTGAGATTATATCCTAGTACTGCATTTCAGACTCTTTTATTGACTATGATGGCTACTCCATTTCTTCTAAGGGACTCCTGCCCACAGTAGTAGATATAATTAATGGCTATCTGAGTTAAATTCACCCATTCCAGTCCATTTTAGTTTGGTGATTCCTAGAATGTCAATGTTCACTCTTGCCATCTCCTGGTGACCACTTCCAATTTGCCTTGATTCATGGACCTAACATTCCAGGTTCCTATGCAATATTACTCTTTACAACATTGAATCATGCTTCTATCACCAGTCCCATCCACAACTGGGTGTTGTTTTTGCTTTGGCTCCATCCCTTCATTCTTTCTGGAGTTATTTCTCCACTGATCTCCAGTAGCATATTGGGCACCTACTGACCTGGGGAGTTTATCTTTCAATGTCCTATCTTTTTGCCTTGTCATACTGTTCACTGTACCAGTAAGTATATTTTATACTATCCAATTAGTTAAAGCCCATGAATTTGGAATTCCTTCTGTGGATGAGTATTGATATTTACTTTTGCTTATATATGAAAGGACAAATTTTTCAAAGAAATCAAGATCATAGAAATTTAGGAGCATATGATTAGCATATTTAGACTTGAAAATATTTTAAAAACCAGTTCAAGTACCAACCCCATGGAAAACAGTGTGATAATTATAAATGTGTATCACCTGTTATTCAAAAGGTTGTAATCAGAAAGTAATCTAAATTTAAATTATTAGTACTTAAATAAAATGAAAAACTCAGTCCCTCAGTTATAGGAGCCATATTCCAAGTGCTCAGTAGAACTAGAGACTAGGGGTTATGTATTGAACAGCACAGATATTGAAAATTTCCATAAGTGCTTAAAGTTCTAGTGGGCAGCACTGAACTCCAAAGAACTATTAAATAAGCCATTAAAATATTAATTGTAGCAACCTGGAAATTACTTGAGTGAAATGTTAAGTGATCAAGTAATAAGCTGTATAATTTGAACACATATACTATCATTGCAACTATGTAAAAACAGATTTGTTGCTTCAGTCATATTACTTAGTATCTACCACAGGAATTAGACTTGTTTCCTGACCTTCAGGGGCCTATAGTCTAATAGGGGAAGATAGATAAGGAAACAGTATTTGCATTATAGCATTATAGTTCTCTCACACACATTTACTTAGGCAACACTTCACAAAGAAAGCCCCCTTCCCCAAACCAAAGCCATTAATTTCACCTAGGAAAGGAAATCAGGAAAGGCATTTCAGAGGAGGCATCTTTTGACCTGACTCTTAAAATGTGAGCAGCTGCTTGCCAAAAGGATGGAGAAAGAGGGAATAAAATGGGATGCTAGTCAGATGCAGAACTGGACTGAGCACTTCTTAAGGTCCAAGATTGATTTGGTTTGTAACTTTAGAGTTTAGAACTCTATAAATGCTTTTTAGCCTGAAGTGAACCAAGCACTGTGAGTAAAAAAATAAATAAATAATAAAGATATAAATAAGAGCGGATGCCACGGTGTGTTTCGGAGGGTTAAGGCCAAGGTGTGAGAAGTAGATCATTTGTCAGGCAACAGAATTTGGCCTTGACCTTGTAGGGAATGTGGAACTGAAGATTTAAAACCAAAACACAAGAGAAAAGATCAGAAGAAAATGTTAATAACAACAGGGAAGGAATTTCTTTATGATTACCAGTGATTTTCTTTTCCTTTCTACTATCTTAAAAATGTTTTCTAATGTGGGCATATCTGTTTTATAAAACTATTTGAAAAATAAAAGCAACTGTGTAATCTACTGGCTTTTCGTGATATATTTGGGAACACTCTGTTGTCACTTTTTATTACTGGTTAAAATTGAGAACAATAAAATATTAACCAGATTTTATTGAATTCTTTTCTTATACCACTCATGGTTCTAAGTACTTTACATGTATTTAGTCCATACATTTAGTCCTCACAAGTTCTATGAGTTAGCTACTAACAGCCCCACTTTACTGATGAAGAAATGGAGGGAATGATAAGTGGAGAAACCTGTTCCAAAAGGGCAAAGGTATTAAGTGACAGAACCAAGAAGTGAAGCCAAGCCATCTAAACTCACAGTCCCCAATTTACCTTGATTAAATTATTCTGCAACTCAAGATGTTCACCATTTCATTCTGGTTTGCCCTCATGAGAACATTCACTTTTACTGTTTTTAAGGCTGTTTCTACTTAGGTGGAAGAGATAGGATGACTCAGTTTGAAAGAATCTGAAAGATCAACCACAAATCTCTGCACATCACGCTCACTTACTTCCTCAAAGTTTTTGCTCCAATCTCTCTTCCAGAGCATGGCCTGGCACCAGTACATACGCTCAACACACAGTTGTAGAATGAATGAATGATTAAATTCAACACTGAATTTTTAAAAATATTAAATTTTACTCAGCATACTAAGATGACTAGAAAGCTAATGATAGTTTTATTTTTGAAAACAAGACATAAGAGAGATGGAGTTTTTATTATAATTCTATGTTACTGAGAAAATTCAATTAAGCCAGAACACTTTATTCTCCAGGTATTTTAGATAATCAAAATTTAATACTTTATCTCCAAATATTATTAATGATGAGTAGATAGAATTTTACCATGGATAAAATCTGGTGGATAGAATCTCACTGGGCCAGATGTAAGTGGTCAAAGCAAGTGACGCTCAAATCATTCAACATCTCAGGATGAGAAAGGAGGCTCTTTGAGGGTCAGGAATAACATAAAACACACAACAGAGAAGCATGCTTCTAAATACCATAGATTTTGGATGCAAAGGATACATTCTATAAACAGGGTTCTACTGAGCAGAGGAGGAAATTCCTGGTTTAATTGTTCACTGGGTTTGATATGAAAGCTTATCAAAGCAGGTCTCTAGTGCTGTCATAAAGGGTAAAGCTGACTATTTTACACTGTAGTCACTTGTTCACCTCTCTGAGGAAGGCAAGGTTCATGAATGAAGAAAGATCTAAACGGCCTGTTCAACACTACAAAGTGATGTTAGGAGCCAAAAGCAAGCCTAAGAGTATATTTCCAGAATTGAAACCATCCAAACAATTCTTTTCTTCTTTTATAAAATACATATTGTTTGGTTGGAAAGGGCATAAGTTATCAATTTCACTTTAAAAATAATAGTTTTTATAGTTCAAGTTCCATTTTACAATTCTGATGTAGAAATATTGAGTCATATAAGCTTACTCAAATCCTTTAAATATTTAAATATACATTGTATATTTTATTCCTTATACTTTGAATAATTGGGTAATTAAATGTATTAAAGACATCATTGGGCTTTCCTGGTGGCTCAGCAGTAAAGAATCCACCTGCCAACGCAGGAGACACAGGTTTGATCCCTGGGTCGGGAATATCCCCTGGAGAAGGAAATGGCAACCCACTCCAGTATTCTTGCCTGGGATATCTCATGGACAGAGGAGCCTGGCGGGCAACAGTCCATGGGTCCATGGGGGCTCTTTGGGGGGCACCAAAAGAGCCTGATACAGCTGGGCAACTAAACAAAAACAACAAAGACAGCATTTTATTATTAATCTGTTCTTACCTGGAGGGTAAGTAAGATGCTGCTCAATGTATAGCTTCTATTCCATTTATGAGGGCTGTCCAAAAAATCTATATAGGGCTTGCCAGAATGTGGGTCTACTGTATTAAAATAACACATTAATATTTATACATAAAATTATCATTTAAAACTTATGAAGATCAACATATCATAGGCTAAGTTAGAAAACAAGTGACAAACTTTGCAATTAATGTGACAGTTGGTATAGACCAGGTGTTAGAGCATGGACTTCGGTGTCAGATACACATACATTTGACGGTTGACTCCTCCACTTATGAGCAACGGACACTGAGCAATGAACTACCTCTCCAGGTCTCATTTGCCTAGTATGTGAAATGGGGAATATGATTGAAGTACCTACTTTCACTGAAAAGAGTCTAAAAAACAAAGTCCTTAATAAAGTACCTGGCATAGAGTAGATCCTCAAAAAATGATAGTTATCATTATTAAAAATACTTTTGTTAATGTATAAACAATTTTTATAAAAAAATAACAAAAATATTTATATCCAATGGAAAGATCTTGCAATCTTTAGGAAAGACCAGGGAAGAAAATGTTGAAAAGGTGAAAAGAGGGGTCTTCGGTTTGGGACATTGTATTTTTTTTTTTTCCAATGTATCCTTTATTCCATGACCAACCACTGTGTTGCATCCAGGTAACACCACACAAATAGGCAGTCAACTGCAACCCAGCTGTACAACAATCAGAGGCTTACAGTACATTTAAGGCTTTTAAATTTGGAAAAAGAAAAAAAAGGTTTTTAAATAAAACCAAAGAACTCTCAAACCCAAATCCCCAACCAACAGAAGTAGTGTAATAATTTTAAGCATCTTACATTTCTGTTGGTGCAACCCCAGTGTCAAAACCCAAATAACTCCTAAATTAAAAAGATTAGTTTTGTGAAATTTTAATTACATAAATTTTTCAAAGCATAAACTTGTCATTTTTTTGTCTTGGAAATGTTATAAAAAATTTAATAGCAAAACATAGGAATAAAAACATATTAACAAAATGTATTCAATCACTTACATTACAAACAAGGAACCTGCAGTCATTGCTGTGGCCTGATAGAAGAAAATTACTCAATAGGAATCTATGCACAATGTGATTGCAAATATGTACAGTACTTTAAAAAAGCCTACAAAGAGGAAAGTTGGCTAGGTTGTTAGACCAACCAGACAATCCAAATATTAAAACTCTGTAGACTAGTGTAATAAATTTACACTTTAAAAAAGTTTCATTTTGTTTAAGAATATTCCAGTTATATTTATATGGTTCCAGTTGATGAAGCCAATCACCATAGTTCCAGTAAATTACCCTTTAATTGATTTGTTTGGGGGAAAAGATTGGCATGTCAATAAAAATGAAGGGCTTTTCATCACAATGGTTTCCAGTTAAACTAATCACAGCTTCACAAATAGACTGAACTCATGAATCCAGTGGCTGAAAGAGAGCTGCAGGTCAAATACTGAGAACACGGGAGGAGAGAGGTTGAAAGTGAAAAAGTGAAGTCGCTCAGTCATGTCCAACTCTTCGCGACCCTGTGGACTGTAGCCCGCCAGGCTCCTCTGTCCATGGGATTCTCCAGGCAAGAATACTGGAGTGGGTTGCCATTTCCTTCTCCAAGGACATTGTATTTTGAAACTACAATAATAGGTTAACAGTGCAATGGACAAAAGATGTGAGTGAACAACGTGATAAAAAAAAGTATTTAGAAAAAAATTCTAGTTGGTATTAAAACTGTGGTAAGTGAAAACTGAAATTATGACTCAATAGTACAAAAGATGATCAAGAAACGATATGAAAAGTTTCAAGATCATTACTCATGGTCCTCCAGGGCTTGTTCTTCCTTTCTTCCATTTCTTCTCTCAAGCCTGATGCCTGCCTCCCCCCACCCGCCGTGTGGTTTTAGACGCATACATAGTCGCCCACATTTTCCCAGCCTTTCCTCTAACAAGATGCAGCCATGTGACCAGTGTGACCAAGTCTTAACGGTGGGACATCAGCAGAAGTAAAGTGTGCACCTTTTGGATCCTATTTTCTTAAGGAAGCTGTTCTGCCCTCTTCTCTTTTTCTCTCCCCTTCCCACTGGCTGGAAATAGTGACAGAATAAATGTCTTAGGTCCAGAAATGGCACCCACAAGTTGAGGATGGTAAAACCTTCCTGCCAGCTTTGTTCTGTTATATGTACATTGGAAAGTCGTTTGAAAAGGTTAGCCTATGTCCTAATACAGTCAATTAACTAAATTATTAATAGTATTTGGGAAAAAATGCACACACACACTTTTGTGTATGTAGTTATTGTGTTTTTAAAATTAATTACATTTTATTCTTCAAAGTATTTTTCATTTAATAAATTGTCAACACATTTTTGGACAAGTTTTTTCAAAAAATATTTGAACACCAACTCTATGCCAGGGAGTGAAGATTCTAGGGACATAACAATGACCAACGAGTAAAGTCTTCATATATCTTTCTTGTTATGTTTAAAAGCAATGTATATAGCTATAATACATTTTACTTAAAAATTCCTATATTTATGGACATTGTAGCTATTTATGGACATTTCCCTTTTCTGTATATCCAATACTGTTACTGGAAACAAATCTTTATTAATTATATATGAATAAGAATATTAAACATATTCTTTATATAGAACCTTAAAGTTTCCATCCCAAAGCTATTAGAATAAATGAATTCAGCAAAGCTGAAGGAAAAAAAATTAATATACAAAAATCTATTGTATTTCTATACACTAATGATGAAACAGTCCATCCTAAATAGTCAATGGAAGGACTAATGCTGAAGCTGAAGCTCCAACACTTTGGTAACCTGATACAAAGAGCCAACTCACTGAAAAAGATCTTGATGCTGGGAAAGACTGAGGGCAGGAGAAGTGGGTGGCAGAGTTTGAGATGGTTGGATGGCATCATCAACTCAGTGAATATGAGTCTGAGCAAACTCCAGGAGATGGTGAAAAACAGGGAAGCCTGGTGTGCTGAAGTCCAAGGAGTTGCAAAGAGTCAGACACAACTTAGCGATTGAACAACAATGATGAAATATCATAAAGAGAAAGTAAAAAAAAAAAAATTCCCATTTAAAATAGCATAAAAAACCCTAGAAGTAAATTTAGCTGAGGAGGTGAAAGACCAATGCCCTGAAAACTATAAAACACTGATGAAGGAAACTGAAGATGATTCAAAGAAATGGAACAATATCCCATATTCTTGGATTGGAAGAATTAATATTGTTAAAATGGCCATACTATTCAAAGCAATCAACAGATTTGATGCAACCCCTATCAAAATATCCTGAATATTTTTCACAGAACTAGAACAAATAATCCTAAAATTCATATGGAGCCAAAGAGAAATCTTGAGAAAAAAGAATGAAGCTAGAGGTATAACCCTCTGAGAGTTTAGACTATGCTACAAAACTGCAGTTATCAAAACAACATGGTATTGCCATAAAAACAGACACATATATCAATGGAACAGAACAGAGAGCCCAGAAATAAGTCCATGCGCTTGTGGTCCATTCAACTATAACAAAGGTGGCAAGAATATACCATGGAGAAAAGACAGTTTCTTCAACAAGTGGTGATGGGAAAACTGGATAGCTGTATCAATAAGCCAAAACAATGAGATTAGAGCATTCCCTCAACCATATACAAATTAAATTCAAAACGGTTTAGAGACCTAAATGTAAGACCAGAAACCATAAAACTCCTAGAAGAAAACATACATGGAATACTCTTTGACATAAAATATAGCAATATTTTCTTGGCTCAAGTCTCCCAAGGCAAGCAAAAATAAACAAATGGGACCCAATTAAACTTAAAAGCTTTGCATAGCAAAGCAATTTCATTGACAAAATGAAAAGACAACCTATAGAATTGGAGAAAATATTTGCAAATGATGTTACCGACAAGGGGTTAATATCTAAAATATACAGTTTACACAATTAATATTAAACCCCCAAATCAACCAAAAGTGGGCAGAATACCTGAAAAGACATCTTTCCAAAGAAGACATACAAATATCATTCATGTTCAAAATTATATTTTGAAGAATGTTTAACACTGCAGAAATAAATGTATTATGTCATTTTAAATAAAAATATATACATCTTTGTGTAATAACTCAACTATGGAGATAAAATACATACATGGAAGAAAGGAAATAAACCTCATTAAATGTTGAGAATAGTATCTGAGTTAGGATTCAGATGATAATTTTTTTCCTGCTTTTTAATATTTTCCCCAATAAGTATGCTTACTTTATAATGTTAAAAATAAACATTATTGAACACTAATGAAGAATAACATTAATATGGACAGAATTTATGATAATAATTTTATTTGTTCCTTACCATTTGGATGAAAAGGAATTGTTCTGAATTTCACAACTGGAGGGACAAAATTATACTCTGCTGTAAAATTTATTCTCAGTTGGAAGACTGCTCCTGTGATACAGAAATAAAAATTTTTACTAAAGTGTCACAGATTAACTGTAACCTAATATTGATGTTTATGCCTACAGTTTATCTTCCCCAATGTCCCTAGAGTTTTACTATAATAAGTAAATTGGATTAGAGGATGCCCAGACACCTCTAGATGGTATAATAGACTCCTCACAATCTAACCCAGTGTTTTCAGCCACATTCTCACCAACCCTTTTCATCCACTAACTCTGTCCTTCTAATACCAGCCTATTCACTGGGTTTCTCATATTTACTCTCTGCTCCAGAATCCTCTCTCTTCAGGTCTCGCTAAGCTGTTTAGTCTACCTGCCCTTCCTTCTGATTCTAAACCTGGTGAATCCTCAGACATTCTTCAGGACCCAACAGCTTCCTTGGGAAGCTGTTCCTGACTCTCCAAGGTAAAATTAACTAATCACTGCCTCCTCAGTATTCCATTCAAAATTCATAACAGGACATGTTTTTATTTTATTGTAATTATCCACTTACATGCTTTTCTCCCCTATCTCACTAAGCAAATGTATCTTGTTAATCTGCAACTCTAAGAGGGCATGGTCATTAAAGTTTATGGTTGCCTAGTCTTCTTGAGAACTTGACTTATGGACATCTGTGGGAAAATCATAGAGGGAAAAAAAAAAAGAGACATAATTGTGGGATTTTTCTGTCAGTAAGCATTTTGTTAGTTATTCTCTGAATTCATGGAAGACTATTAGATGATATTCTCAGTTGATATGTTTTCCTATGTCTGCTTCTTAAAAACATGATAACATTAAGACTGGGCATAAAGAAAAATTCAAACCTGAAATTTCCATCCATGTTGACAAATGGCAAAAAATTAAGCCATACCATGAAAAAATTAACATGTGAAAACTTAAGGGATTCTAGAAAATTTGTACAGTGCAACCTTAAAGAAATTAGGCTAATAATATAAAGGCTTTAAAAAAAATAAATTGGTTTTCAAAGCACAAACCATGCCAAATTGTATTCTGTAGACCTTCAATGTCAACATCCCATTGCATCATATCTTCACTTATAGGAAAGGCAGTAATACCCTAAACATCAAGAAAAATTAAAGCAGAAAAAAAGATTAAATATTTATTGCAGCTTGGGAAATCAGATATTAGGTTACAATGAATTCCAAAAGCTCTAAATTTTTATTTTATTGATAAAAATTTTTGATTTGAGAAGGTGTTATATATTGTCTTATTACACAGAAGTTAAGGTAGATTCCAGAAAATACATGCAATAGTAAATTTTAAATAAATCATTAGTATGAAAATCACAAATGGGACAGGAAGGTCAAGAATGGAATATGTGACTTATGTAATTCTATAGGCAATTTAAGATTCAAATTCAAAAAGAAAGGGATAGTTGGAAAGCATGTATTTCTTCATAGCTTTAAAAAAAAAACCCTACAGATGCTATATTAGGCATGAAGTAAGAAATTTTCATTAAGAAAAACCCAACTCTAAAATTATGCTCAAAAAAAAATAAATAAAATAAAATTATGCTCATACATAAAAATAAAATTTTCCTACACTTGAGGCATTATTCCAATGGAGGGACAAGAATGCATTACTGTGCAAAACAATGAAGACCCAGCATAAACCAAAAATAATAAAATTTAAAAAATAAAATTATAAGGGAAAGACATTTATGTGTTTTATGTCACAGCAATTGGCAAAAAGTGCACTAGACAGGAAGAAACAGAACTCAAGACTTAAGAGCAAGAGATTTTGGAGTCAAAAAACCCTTTGACAGAATCTCGAGCTCAAATATTTACTGAAAGTTTTCTGAGGCTTAGGTTTCTGGTAGGTTAAAACAAAACACTACCTACTTATTTTACAATATTGTATTGGTAATCGAGGGGCTTCCCAGGTGGTACAGAGGTAAAGAATCCACCTGCCAATGCAAGAGACCTCAGGTTACATCCCTGGGTGGGAAAGACCCCCTGGTGAAGGAAATGGCAACCCACTCCAGTATTCTTGCCTGGAAAAATCTCATGGACAGAGCAGCCCGGTGGGCTGCAGTGCATGGGGTTGCAAAGAGTCCGACACAACTTAGCCACTGAACATGCATGCACAATTGATAATTAGTGAATGCAACCCTGCACCTACTAGTTATTTTCTACCTGATAGACTGTTACATTCAGGGATTAAAGTCCATAAATACTCAGCATAGTGTGCTCAATACTATTAACTATTATTATGAAATACTAATAATTATTATGAAACAGATTATTATACTGAAATAGTTTCATTAAACAAGTCTGTAGTGCAAATTAGATTTAACTAAATTATGCGCTGTGGAATAAACACAGATTAAACTGCTTTTAAAAACTCGTACCCCAAAGAAACACACCCTTCATGTCTCCAATACTCACCTCATAATTGTTGTTCTTCAACTCTTGGAATTCTCTTTTTAGCAAGATGTAAGCTCTGCTGTACATGATAAGGCAAAAAAGCCTCTGATCCTGTCCCCTCACTACTAGGGTTCCCTCTGAGGCAAGTGTCTGAGGTTATGGGTCACTCTCCTATACCTAGTTAACTTGGTATAAATACTTGCTTTCTCGAGCTTCAGAATGCTGTATACTCCCAAGAGAGGTGGACCTATGTTGGGCACGTAGCAGCGACTTTCTTTTCTCCTTTGACTCTTCTAAAGGAGGACTTCAGAAGGAAGACTTGAGCGCTTTCTCTACTGCGGTGTGTCCTTGCGGCGCCAGCGCACAGCCCAGCCTGAAGGTAAACGTGGATGAAACCCTGAGACCACTCGTGCTGCTTGTGCATGAAGTGGGCGTAAGAGGCGTTAAGTTTAGGGTGTGCTTAACCAGTCACCGTCTCCGCTTCACAGGTGTAACTGTGTGCGGGTTGGGCAAGAAGATGCAAATCGGTTGCCAAGCAACAAGACTAAACGGAACTGTAGAGGAGGTGGGCACTTGGCCGCTCCTCATCCAATCAGCGATGTGGGGTGGCCTCTGGAAACCTCCACAGTCAATCATCCAAAAGGTTCAGTTTGAAAGGCCAATGAGAAGCGTTGTTAAGGCCTCCTTGCCCACTCTATCTCCGCGCCCGGTGCGACTGCTACGTCCGTCCATTTTGTTGGCGTAGGGGGAAAAGTCAGAGGGTCTAGGGTTTAAGTCTAAGTCAGAGACCTCAGAAATCATCTTTTCTTTTTCTTTGAATATGAGAAACTATCAGGTAATATATGACCGACAGTACTGGTCTGCGGTTGTTTATAATAACTTATATGGCACTTCTCTTGTGGCTCAGCTGGTAAAGAATCCGCCTGCAATTAGGAAGACCTGGGTTAGATCCTTGGGTTGGGAAGATACCCTGGAGAAGGGAGAGAGTACCTACTCCAGTATTGTGGCCTGGAGAATTCAATGGACTGTATAGTCCATGGGGTCACAAAGAGTTGGACACGACTCTGCGACTTTCACTTTCATATGGCACTTCAGCGGTCATGATATGTTCACGTACATTATTATATCATCGAATCCTTCAGTTACTCTGGAAGAATGCTCTGCAACAGGACATTGCATCTCGTCAAAAATTCTCATGTCTTGCTGACTTTTGCCACTTTCTGTTCGTTCTATCTAGATATTTACCACGTTCATTTCATCCTTCTACCCCTCCATTTTTCCTTCACTCATCATTCAGATTTACCTTTGCCTAGGAGTCCTTATGAAATCACCCAAGATTAGGCTCCTTTCTTGTGATCCTAGAGGACCATGTATTTACCTCCTTGTTAGCGTTTATTGGGCTTCCTCGGTGGCTCAACGGTTAAAAAAGAAAAATCCATTTGCAATGCAGGGGCCGCAGGAGACATGGGTTTGATCATTGTGTTGGGAAGATCCCCTGGAGGAGGGCGCGGAAATCCACTGGAGTATTCTTGCCTGGAAAATCCCATGGACAGAGGAGCCTGGTGGGCTACAGTCCATAGGGTCACAGAGTAGGACAAGACTGAAGAGACTTTAGCAGGCAGGCATAGCATTTATCAGGCTGTATCACAATTGCCCATTGCTTTCTTCAGCCAACTGTGAGCCTCTTAAAGGTGCTAATTTGCCCATGTCAACTACAGAAGCTGGCATCTTTTCTCAGAGTACTTTTTCTTACTGTTTACTAATTTTGTGGAAAACAGGACATCAGTTTAATTAGTTCATTCATTTCACAGATATTCATTTTGCACTTCTCATGTGCTGTACAATTCAGATGAAGTGACTACCTTTTTGGCTCCAGTATTCAATAAATATACAAAACAAAAACAAGTGTACAGAGCAAAAATCATAATTTCAGATCACACATACTATAGACAATAAAACAGTAATGTAATAAAAAGTAGCTAAGGGTTAGAAATGGTCAGGGAAGTCCTCTGTCAGGAGTGGGCAGTGAGGTGATACATGATAGTTTGGACGAGAAGGAGCCAGTTATTTGAAATGTTGAGGGCAAAGAGTTCCAGGAAGAGGAAAAGACAATAGTTCTCAGTCAGGAAAAAGCTTGGCTTCAAATGGGAACTGGCAGGGCCTGAGAGAATATGATGGAGATGTGATTAGGTTGGAGCTCTACATGTAGGGAAGTTTGGGTTTTATTTGAATAGAAGTGGGAATCATTGGGAGAAGGAAATGGCAACCCAGTCCAGTGTTCTTGCCTGGAGAATCCCAGGGACTGGGGAGCCTCGTGGGCTGCTGTCTATGGGGTCGCACAGAGTCGGACACGACTGAAGTGGCTTAGCGGTAGCAGCAGCAGGGCATCATTGAATGGCTTTAGGGATGAGAGTGTTATTCTCTACATTTACAAAATTACTCCAACTTCTTTGTGGAGAATGGATTGTAGGGGAGACCACTTAGCAGACTCCCATGATCATTTTCATGTCCAGGTAGGGTAGTTGAGAAATTTCCAAAAATATCTTCACTTTACTAACATTTGATACAATAGAATGATTTGATTTTGTTTTATAAAACTGAATATTAAGGAATTTTTCTTATGAAAACATCAACTAGGACCTGAGATTGAATTTTGGTGGGACTCTCCTTCAAAGCCTGACAGATTTTTCCCTTGCATTTATGGAACACTGGCAACATATGGTGGGAGCAAATAAACAGCTGCTTCCATGAGAAAGGAGTGGGAACCAATTAGGGAATTTTAACCAGGTTTCTTTGATGATACTATGGTCTTTCATTCTGCTTTAACAGGAGAAATCTGTGATAGTAAATGCAGACTCTCTGTATAAAATTTTGTTCTAGGAGAAATTCAGTTCAGTTCAGTGGCTCAGTCCTGTCTGTCTCTTTGCAGCCCCATGTACTACAGCACACCAGGCCTCCCTGTCCATCACCAACTCCTGGAGTTTACTCAGACTCACGTCCATTGAGTAAGTGATGCCGTCCAACCATCTCATCCTCTATCGTCCCCTTCTCCTCTCACCTTCAATCTTTGCAAGCATCAGGGTCTTTTCAAATAAGTCAGTTCTTCGTATCCAGTGGCCAAAATATTGGAGTTTCAGCTTCAGCATCAGCCCTTCCAATGAATATTCAGGACTGATCTCCGTTAGGATGGACTGGTTGGATCTCCTTGCAGTCCAAGGGACTCTCAAGAGTCTTCTTCAACACCACAGTTCAAAAGCATCAATTCTTCAGCTCTCAGCTTTCTTTACAGTCCAACTCTCACATCCATCAGCTCAGTTCAGTTCAGTCGCTCAGTTGTGTCCGACTGTTGCGAGCCCGTGAATCGCAGCACGCCAGGCCTCCCTGTCCATCACCAACTCCCAGAGTTCACCCAAACTCATGTGCGTCGAGTTGGATCACATCCATACATGACTACTAAAAACCATAGCTTTGACTAGATGAACCTTTGTTGGCAAAGTAACGTCTCTGCTTTTTAATATGCTGTCTAGGTTGGCCATACTTTTCTTCCAAAGAGCAAACGTCCTTTAATTTCATGGGTGCAGTCACCATCTGCAGTGATTTTGGAGCCCAAAAAAATAAACTCTGTCACTGTTTCCCCATCTATTTGCCATGAAGTGATGGGACCAGATGCCACGATCTTAGTTTTCTGAATGTTGAGTTTTAAGCCAACTTTTTCACTCTTCTCTTTCACTTTCATCAAGAGGCTCTTTAGTTCTTCACTTTCTGCCATAAGGGTGGTGTCATCTGCACATCTGAGGTTATTGATATTTCTCCCTGCAATCTTGATTCCAGCTTGTGTTTCATCCAGTCCAGCATTTCTCATGATGTACTCTGCATATAAGTTAAATAACCATGGTGGCAATACACAACCTTGTGGTACTCCTTTCCCTATTTGGAACCAGACTGTTGTTCTGTGTCCAATTCTAACTGCTGCTTCTTGATCTGCATACAGATTTCTCAGGAGGCAAGTTAGGTAGGTGGTCTGGTATTCTCATTTCTTGAAGAATTTTTCAGTTTGTTGTAATCCACACAGTCAAAGGCTTTGGTGTAGTCAACAAAGCAGAAAGAGATGTTTTTCTGGAACTCTCTTGCTTTTTCAATGATCAGTGATTGAACATCTGGGTTGAATATCCAGATTCAATATTCAACATCCAGCTTGAACATCTGGAAGTTCATGGTTCACGAACTGTTGAAGCCTGGCTTGGAGAATTTTGAGAATTACTTTGCTAGCGTGTGAGATGGGTGCAATTGTGCAGTAGCTTCAGCATTCTTTGGCATTGCTTTTCTTTGGGATTGGAATGAAAACTGACGTTTTCCAGTCCTGTGGCCGCTAGTGAGTTTTCCAAATTAGCTGGCATACTCAGTGCAGCACTTTCACAGCATCATCTTTCAAGATTTGAAATAGCTCAACTGGAATTCCATCACCTCCGCTAGTTTTGTTCAAAGTGATGCTTCATAAGACCCACTTGACTTCTCATTCCAAGATGTCTGGCTCTAGGTGAGTGATCACACCATCATGATTATTTGGTTCATGAAGATACTTTTTGTATAGTTCTTCTGTGTATTCTTGCTACCTCTTCTTAATATCTTCTGCTTCTGTTAGGTCCATACCATTTCTGTCCTTTATTGTGCCCATCTTTGCATGAAATGTTCCCTTGGTATCTCTAATTTTCTTGAAGTGATCTCTAGTCTTTCCCATTCTATTGTTTTCCTCTGTTTCTTTGCACTGATCACTGAGGAAGGCTTTCTTATCTCTCCTTGCTATTTTTTGGAACTCTGCACTCAAATGGATATATCTTTCCTTTTCTCCTTTGCCTTTCACTTCTCGTCTTTTCATAGCTATTTATAAGGCATCCTCAGACAACCATTTTTCCTTTTTGCATTTCTTTTTCTTGGGGATGGTCTTGATCACTGCCTCCTGTACAATGTCATGAAACTCTGCCGATAGTTCTTCAGGCACTCTGTCTATCAGATCTAATCCCTTGAATCTATTTCTCACTTCCACTGTAGAATCATAAGGGATTTGATTTAGGTCATACATGAATGGTATAATGGTTTTCCCTACTTTATTCGATTTAAGTCTGAATTTGGCAATAAGGAGTTCATGATCTGAACCCTGTCACCTCCTGGTCTTATTTTTGCTGACTGTATAGAGCTTATCCATCTTTGGCTGCAAAGAATGTAGTCAATCTGATTTCAGTATTGACCATCTGGTGATGTCCATGTGTAGAGTCTTCTCTGGTGTTGTTGAAAGAGGGTAATTGCTATGACCAGTGCATTCTCTTAGCAAAACTCTATTAGCTTTTGCCCTGCTTCATTCTGTACCCCAAGGCTAAATTTGCCTGTTACTCCAGGTATTTCTTGACTTTCTACTTTGCATTCCTGTCCCCTGTCGTGAAAAGGACAACTATTTTGGGTGTTATTTCTAGAATGTAGGTCTTCATAGCACTGTTCAATTTAAGCTTCTTCAGGGTTACTGGTCGGGGCATAGACTTGGATTACTGCGATATTGAATGGTTTGCCTTGGAAACCAACAGAGATCATTGTCGTTTTTGAGATTGCATCCAAGTACTGCATTTCAGACTCTTTTGCTGACTATGATGGCTACTCCATTTCTTCTAAGGGATTCTTGCTCACAGTAGTAGATATAATGATCCTCTGAGTTAAATTCACCCATTCCAGTCTATTTTAGTTCGCTGATTCCTAAAATGTTGATGTTCACTCTTACCATCTCCTGTTTGACCACTTCCAATCTGCCTTGATTCATGGACCTAACATTCTAGGTTCCTATGCAGTATTGCTCTTTACAACATTGGACTTTACTTCTGTCACCAGTCACATCCACAACTGGGTGTTGTTTTTGTTTTGGCTGTGTCTCTTCATTCTTTCTGGAGTGATTTCTCCACTGATATTCAGTAGCATATTAGGCACCTACTGACCTGGGGAGTTCATCTTTCAGTGTCCTATCTTTTCACCTTTTCATACTGTTCATGAAAGTTCTCAAGGCAAGAATACTGAAGTGGTTTGCCATTCCCTTCTCCAGTGGACAATATTTTGCCCACTAGGAGAAATTATGATAAAGTAGAAGATAAAATTAAAGCATTCTCTGTTTTGAATTTTTAGAAGTTGAAATTTATATGGTACTTTAGTCTTGTGAGAATCAAATTTAGTGTATTCTCATGTGCTAAGTTGCTTCAGTTGTGTCACTCTTTGAGACCCTATGGACTGAAGCCTTCCAGACTCCTCTGTCCATGGGGATTCTCCAGGCAAGAATACTGGAGTGAGTTGCATGCCTTCCTCCATGGGATCTTACGAACCAGTGATCAAACCCAAGTCTCCTGCATTGCAGAATGACTCTTTACCATTGAACCTCCAGGAAGCCCCCATATATTCTCACACCTCAAATCTATTGCTAACCCTACCCTCTCCTTGGGACATGAGACTAGTGTCCCCAGCTGCCTAGTTCTCACCAAGCTGTCCCAAAGACATTTCAAACTCAAAATGTCCAAAAATAAATTTGTTACCTTCCATTCTCTCAACCAGCCTTCTGTTCCATTTGTTTTACCCAGTTTCCCTAGCTGGAAACTTGAAGTTTGCTCTGACCCCACTTCCTCTTCATGACTCTAATTCAATCACATACTAAAACCAGCTGCTTTTCTAGCTTCTCAGACATATCACCAGTTCCTGAGTTCACAGCCTTGCCATCAGTTGCCAAAGCACAGAACGTCTTTATACTGCGTTCTTTGTCTCCAGACCTGCCTTTTATAAAACTTAACAGTAATTTAAGCTAACATGTCATTATGTAATTCTTTGCTTAAAATACTTCAAGGACTCCCCTTCATCACTCTAGCTTATTCTGCCTCCATCTACAGAGTTTTTATGTAGATCAACTTCTTGGGGTGTGGGTAGGGTGGCTGAAATTGTGGACAATGTGTCTGTGTATCTATGTGTATAAATCTGTGCATATAGACTTTTGTTAGAACAGGGACAATGAATTCATTAATTTAATAATAGCCTCCTGTGATGTAAAAAGCATAAGAAACCATACACTATAGTACAAAGAATTGAAAAGAGAAATGTTGCACTGCATTTCTTATGGTAGGCAGAATTGTAAGATAACCACCATATCTCCACCCCCTGCATAATCCTCAGGACTGTGAATATGATGTGTTTTTCTTCTGCGATTAAGTCGACTTTTGAGGCATAGTTGACTTTAAGAAAGGCAGATTATCCTCGGAGAGCCTGACCTAATTTGGTGAACCCTCAAATGGGACTGGGCTCTTCCCAAAGTCATCGAAAGCCTGAGAGGGACTCCATATGAGAGAGATCCTCAGCTGATTCTTTTGAAAATGGAAGGTGCCATATGGCCAGAAATGTGGGCAGCTTCTAGGACCTGAGAGTGGCTGCTGCCTGACAGCTAGTAAGAGAATCAGGGCCTCAGTCCTACAACCATAAGCAACTCAATTGTGGGAAAAACACACAAGCTTGGAAGAGGACCTGAACTTCAAATCAGAACACAATCAATACTCATTAGACCCTGAGCAGACAATTTAGTCATGCTGTACCCAGATTTGACCAAAAGGGCTATGGGCTAATAAATGAGGATTGTTTTAAGATATTGAGTCTGTGGGCTTCCCAAGAGGCACTAGTGGTAAAGAACTCGCCTGCCAGTGCATGAGATGCATAAGACATGGATTTAATCGCTGGGTCAAGAAGATCCTCTGGAATTGGAAAAGGCAATCCACTCAAGTATTCTTGCCTGGAAAATTCCATGGACAGAAGAGCCTGGCAGGCTACAGTCCATGGGGCTGCAAAGAGTTGGACACGACTGAGCAACTGAACATACATTAAGTCTGTAGTCTTTGTTTTGGAGCAACAGCTAACTTATACAGCTTATTACCCAACATGCATCGCTATTGACCAAAATGAGTTATATGGCAAAAGATCAGTCACTTATTGAACTAAGTTGATCTGATTTAGTGGAAAAAAACCAACTGATAGACATTAACATATGGCTTTAGACAATGTTAGGGGATAACATGGGTATGGCACCCTGAAAAATGAAGTGAACCATGCCTCATGCACAAGTTTTCATAATCCTAGGTGAGCAAGGCAACTGAGAGTCTATTTTATTAAACATTTGCAGAGTTAGAGGCCATCTCCAGCTTTAACAACAAAGAATTCCCTCCCTCCCTTTTAAAAAACAATTCTTTCCCTAAGGAGTGGAACAGATGTTTTCATTTTACTTAAACTAAAAGACTGTTTTCCTCATCCACCAGGAATATGTACCAGTACAAAGTGTTAACCTCATTTGGATTTGAACCCCCATCCTCAAGAGCAAAAGAAGGCTGAGGATCGCCAAATGTCAGCTCAGCTGTGAGAAGTGTTTTAAATCATATTTTGACGTACGTTACGCTGTTAACTAGAAAATGAAGTGCAGCACACATGCTTCTAGTAACTCTGGTTTCAAATCATATGATCCCTTCTTTGTCTTGAAGACCTTTTGATGTGCGTTCCCAATATTGAGTTTCTCTGCTTTTAATAATCTTATATTCCTTCCTCAATATAAATGTCATGAAAAATACTGAATGCTAATCTTCAAAGATCAAACAGGAAGAAAGAGGTAGGCAGCATAGCTCAGTGACTTGAATTCCTGAAATTTCTCATTTAAACATTTTTATTTTAGCTTATAAAAGCCTAGGCTCAAAGAAATGCTTGGTTTTCCTTTGTAAAGTTGAAGTTGCAGGCACTCCCAAATTTCAGAATTCTGTTAACTGTAAAATAATTAGGTCTCTCCTTGTCAAGGACCTGAGATGCAGGGATCTATTGGATCCCCTAACCGAAGGGGACTCAGAATCAATATATGCTGACCCTTATGTCGTCTTCTTTGCTTTGGCCTGGGTGACTGAAAGTCCAGCTTTGCCTGGGTCTGGGGGAATTCCTGGGGAAAAGGACTTTCAAAGAGCTAAAACTGTCGTAATCACTGGTAAGCTGGCACCATTGGTCATCCTAGCTTGGGCATCAAGAACTTTTGCAGGGTGGGAGTTGTATGGAAAGAAAGTGAAGTCACTGAGTCGTGTCTGACTGTTTGCAACCCCATGGGCTGGGGCCTATCAGGCTCCTCCATCCATGGGATTTTCCAGGCAAGAATACTGGAATGCATTGCCATTTCTTTCTCCAGGGGATCTTCCCGACCCAGGAATTGAACCTGGGTCTCCCGCATTGCAGGCAGACGCTTTACCGTCTGAGCCACCAGGGGAGTTGTATACACTGCTCTTTTTTGGAGGTTGGTGTTTAAAGGTTGGTGTCAGTTTGTTTTTCATGCAGGCTGGTGCCCAAACCTTGTAATCAAAGTTCTGAAACATTTTAACCGACCACGACCTTAAAGAGCCTTTCCTGGACAGGCCTCCCTCCATATCCTCTGTTTTGGTGGTAGTTTAGTCACTAAGTCGTGTTTGACTCTTTGTGAACCCATGGACTGTAGCCTGCCAACCTCCTCTGTCCATGGGATTCTCCAGGCAAGAATACTGGAGTAGGTTGCCATTTCCTTCTCCAATATCCTCTGTTTTAGCTCCTCTCAGAAGTACCTAGATGATAGTATTTGATGCAAATTTCCTGAGTTGTTTTGCAGATGTGAACACCCCACCCCCACCCCAAAGGAGAAACTACTTGATGCCTATAAGCTCATAGCCCCAGGCCTCCTGGAGCCTAAAGACTGATAAAGTTAACCCCCATGACCCCACCCTGTTGCCTCACCATCAGCCAATCAGAGAACTGTGCACACACTGATCACTATCCTGCGACCCCCCACCCCCAACCTGCCCTTTAAAAATGCTTTGCTGAAACCCTTTGGGGAGCTTGAGGCTTCTCAGGGCATGAGCCGGTTCGTCTCTTTTCATGACCTTACAGTAAACCTTTCTCTGCTCCAAACACCGATGTTCCAGTTTGTTTGGTCTCTTTGTGTGTAGTCGGATGCAGGAACTTGCATTAACAGCATAATCCCCAGAATCACATCAGGAGAGGATTTTAGGGTTGCCTATGATGGGGCATCCCTGGGGTTTACCAGTGAAGAATCTGCCTGCCGGTGCAGGAGACACAGGAGATGCCGGTTTGATCCCTGGGTTTGGAAGATCCTCTGGGGAAGGAAATGGCAACCCATTCCAGTCTTCTTGCCTGGGAAATCCCATGGACAGAGGAGCCTGGTGTGTACAATCCATGGGGTTGCAAAAAGCCAGACACAACTTAGCGACTAAACAACAACGATAATGATGAAGGAATGCAGTGTCTGCCTGGGTTCTTTACTTGCACTGAAGTGTTTTAAGAAAATTATGTCTCCTTTGTTCCCAACATGGGAACACCAATCACTGAGAGATAATGCAGTTTATAATATCTAAGTATGACTATGACTATTATGTGTGAGTGTGTGTGTGTGTGTGTGTGTGTAAGGGGAGGGTACTGGTTAAAGGATATAATTATTCTAGGTTTCTGTCACATATATATCTACAAAGAGGGATGAAGCATTTCATATACCTTCCCATAGTCTCTCAGTTGCCCCCAGGGGAGTTCCAGAATTTCAACATGGAAGGACCTTTGAGGTGGCAGTCGGCTTGGAGGGGGTGTAAGGGGTGACATATGGTTTAGGGATGGCTTAGGGATGTGTCCTGAAGCTGTTTTTACTTAGTGTGTGTTTATTAGGGGTGGTTTGAAGGGAGATGATGAAACTTATTGACAGGTTAAACCTACCCCCACTTCATTGGCACAGAACAGAGTGTTCTACATTATGGCATATGCATGAATAATTAAGTAGGATATTTGTGCTCTAAATATTTTGCCACATTAGAAAATAATGTATTCCTTAATGAAAATTGTTTAACACACATTGAATAGTGACAGCAACGTTGTCACTTTCTGAGCACCTCCTATGTGCCAGATACTTCTCATGTATGTGTATATGTTCTCATTAAATGCTTATATCAACTCAAAGACAGATATTAGAGAAAAAATATAAAATCGTATGCTGTGTGTGCTTAGCCGCTCAGTTGTGTCCGACCCCTTGTGACCCTGTGGACTATAGCCTGCCAGGTTCCTCTGTCCATGGGGATTCTCCAGGCAAAAATACTGGATTGGGTTGCCATGCCCATCTCCAGCGGATTTTTCCAAACCAGGGATCAAACCCAGGTCTCCCACAGCTGATTCTTTACCCTCAGAGCCACCAGGGAAGCCCAAGAATACTGGAGTGCGTAGCCTATCCCTTCTCCAGAGGATCTTCCCGACCCAGGAATCAAACGAGGGTCTGCTGCATTGCAGATGGATTCTTTACCATCTGAGACACCAGGGAAGCCATAGACTATGTTTTTGAGAACTCTTGTGTCAGGCGCTCTTCTCTGCAACTCATGTTCCTCACCTTCAATTCTGTGAAGTGGATACTTTCTCGGGTGAAGAAACGGCAGTTCAGTAACTTGTGTAAAGTCATATGATTACCAAAGAGTGAAGGGGAGGTTTAAGCCCAGGCAGTCTGACATCAGAACCTTTAATCTTAACCTCTATGCTACAGTTACACCATTTTGTGGATAAGGAAGTAGAGAGTGCCTTACTTATTCAAGGTCTTTCGGCTCATACGTGGGAGAAGTTGAGATGTACATGTGCCTGTTCTCTTCTCTTCATCCAGGGTCCATGAAGCGGGGGTGGGTGGACATACAGGGTTGGATTCTATGTCTGAGGAATGAATTTATAGATTGTAAGGTCACTTTTATGGCACATTCAGGGGTGGTCTTGAGAATTTAGGATTTTTAGAATCTCCCCAGACAATTGTCATAATGACAGGGTTTGGCAGCTATTACTCTATTGTGCAGCTGGCTAATGTTTCATTCCTGGTGCTATCTTTGGCTGATGAGTAGGTTATTTAGGGCAGAATGTCAAACCTAAGGCTAACTCTGAGCTCAGCTGGGAAGAGCACCAATTAGTGATTAGCTGCAAACACAGGAGACTAGTGCCCTGGGTTTGCTATACGGACTGTGTGCCCTCAGGGCTTCCACGAGCTGGGCTGGTACTGGTGTTCCTAACTAGGATTTGCCCCCTTCCCTGGAAGAAGATCCTCCATCCCTGCCGCTGACTGTGATGCTGTGGCTAGTTATGACTCTCAGTAGGTCAGGATTCATCATCCATGTCCTCTGATCAGGTTTGGGCTCAGAGTTGGTGTTGACCAAGAGGATGTGAGATGGGCACATAATATACAGCATGTCTGAGCACAAGTTTTCTGAATGTGTTTCAGTTCTGCCCCTTGCTCTTTTCCCTGTGCCATGACCACAGCACATGGTACACTGTTCTAATCCTACATCACAGGACACAGCCTAAATCTACATCATACACCACAGGACACAACCTTTACAGTACACTGTTCTAAATCTACATCACAGGACACAGACTCAATCTTAACCATTTGGCTGCCACAGCCAACAACGTGTGCCCTAGGACTGGGAAACTGCTCCGCTTTTCCATAAACAAGGCTGCATTCGACACTGGTGTCAACCAGGGCCATTACTCTGTACATTAGCCAGTGATCAGTGAACTGCTTCCCAGTTCTACATGGGACCTCCAGTCTCTGCTTGGGCTCTTTGGGCAGGCACCTTGGCCTGAGCTCTATTCAAAGCTGGAAAAGGGCATCTGAAGGAACATCTTTGGGTGCCATAAAATAGAACTGAACTGCCCGTATCTCTTGCTGTGGACACTTCTCACACTTGACTAACCGCTGCTCCGGTCTCAATTGCCTCCATAGCTCTAGGAGCAGAGCATTGGGCTATTTATCAATTTTATTTCTGGCAATTCCTGCTGCCAGAAAATTGGGCCACATTTGCATTCATGCCATCCGGACAGGGTCTTTCCCAGCTTGGCCTCCCTTCAGGGTCTTCATGCTCCTAACACCTTTGGCCTGCCACTGCCCCTCTATTTCTCCCAAGCTAGCCACCATTGAGGTTATAGACGGGGTGCCCCAATCGGGTGCAAGAGTAGCAGTCAAGGATCCAGAAGTGGTGGATGAGGCATTGTTCAAAATGGCGTCTTTCATGCCACCAGTAAAATGCTTGTCATCTGGGTCTCGGATATTTGGGTTAAACATTGATTGTTTCACACCCAGTTCTCTCACAACTTGGGTCAACTCGGCATAGGTATACCATTTACTCACAGCATCTGGGAGCTCTCCCACGTTCACCCAAAGGGTGCGGATGGCAGCATTAATCCATTCCATCCAGGTGTGTGTTTGGTTAAGGACCCCCTGAATGAGTTGCCTAGTGTTCTGCAACCTTTGTCTTAATGAGGGGTGAGGGGTTAAAGATGCCAACCATGCTATGTTGTCCCTGAACAAATGATACCCTCCACCCCTGTGTCCCAGAGTCTCAAAAGCCATGCTGCCAAGGGTTCCCCTTGCTTTTGCTAAAATTGCTTACCCAACTTGACCAACTCCGCCTGAGTATACAGTCGATATGTCATGAACTTAGTCACTTTGGGGGCCCCTTGAGGATGTCCCCCAGGGCCATGGACTGCTCATGTTCCACTTTCTGCTCTATAGTGGGCCTGCTAACAAGCGAGGACCCATGGTCTCATGATGTTCATTGTCACTGACCCTCATTACCTCATAGTTCCAGGCGCTGGGTTCCTCAAGGCCAGGCATCTCTTGCTTCAGCATGTGCAGACGCTGCTCTAGCTCTTCCTTTGTCTCTGAAACTCGTGCACTTGTGCAGCATGATGGAGAGCACGATCCATATTGGCCTTCAAGGTAATCAAAGAAACCCACCCCACAGTGCCGGCAGCAGTACACGCCGCTTTGTTTGGCAAACGGGAACTCAGCCCCTGGAATGCCTCTTTAATCCTATCCGGTGACCCATCCACCACCTCCCAGTCTTCCACTGGCACCCATGCCTGGACGACAGTGGCCACCAGCTAACACGTGCTGTGTGGTGGCCCACTGGCCTCCTTCTTCCATTGAAGCCTCAGGCTCCTCTACCTGCTGGGTATCCTGCCGATGACACCAATTGTCTTGCTTCTCACACTGGCTTGCTGAACCCAGGGTGGGCAAGGCGTGAATGGGGAAGCTGGGAGAAAACTCCAGGAGCCCTCAGAACGCCAGATATATTTATTGTCTAATGGCGGTGGAGCAGCAAAAGGGGTTTCTCAGGTGGGGCTTATGTTCAGTTTACAGAACAAAAGAGGCTCATGGCCAAGCGGGTACATCACGACACGCATGCACAGTGCTGTGTCATCTCAGCTGTTACATAAGGATATATTTGCAAAACGTGGGGTGAGAGAGCCTGCCCAGCGCCACCCTGGCTAATTTGCTCTTTCCCTACAGGGAGTTTCAGTTTCAGCTCCTTTCAAGTGATTTTAAGGGACAGTGATCCAAAAGAAACCTTTCAGGTAATTGTATTAGAATGGACCCCAGTGATAACTGGAGTTATCATCCTAATACCCAAGGACTACAGTGGCTTAGGAGGACTTGTCACCGAATGGAGCCTGATCTCCACTTATTTCTGATACAAGGGTCTCTAGGGCCAGGAAGAGCTTGAGCACTAATCTATGGCTTTGTGCTGTCAGTTCTGGTGTTTCACGTGTGTATTTGAATTTACATTTAATAACACAGGTCCATGAAGATTGTTTAGAACCACTTTGCTTCAAATTTAATATCCCCTCAATTATCTTTATTTCAGCATGTTGACCTCTTAAAATATTGACCTTCTAAAAAGTATAAGTACATAATATGCATGCATACTAAGTCACTTCAGTCTTGTCAACTCTTTGTGACCCCATGGACTGTAGTCTACCAGGCTCCTCTGTCCATGGGATTCTCCAGGCATGAATACTGGAGTGGGTTGCCATTTCCTCCTCCAGGGGATCTTCCTGAGCCTGGGATCGAACCCACATCTCTTATGTCTCCTGCATTGGCAGGTGGATTCTTTACCACTACCACCTGGGAAGGCCTGTAAGTACACAATGCCCTATCCATTCTTAACAAGGGGCCTTTCTCCTAATTGAACCATTCTTGGATAAGAATAGCAAATAACCTGGTCACTTGGGTAAGGATCAGCATGATGTCAGGCCTGGTTAGTGAATGTCATAGTCCTTGTGTGAATAAGCAATTCATGGTGCCTAAGATTCAACTAGTCATAAATGTGTCAAATGACCTTCTTGTATGTCTCTATGTTTTTAAGCCTTCCCAGTCTAATTTCCCAGAGGATTACATTGACGTTGGGTGCTTTGATGGTTTGTAAGGCTTTTCTTCCTCTGCATTAACAGGGTCCTAATACTCGACATTTATGGTAACAAATGTTGGGTGCAGTCATCTTTTGACTGCAAAATTTTCCTCTTATCTGTGTGCTCCTTTGCTCCTTCTGCTCCTCTTATATAGCATTTCTGCTTTGGTGTTTGAACTATTGGTTGAAAAAGATGCTGTATAAATTAAGAAGAGTCTGAAAGTCACCTCTTGCACCTCCCTTAGCTCCTCTTTTCGGTCCTCCCCCAGAGTTCTTGGGCTCTCAAGGCAGTGGGGAGCATAGTGGCACAGAAAAGTCCACAGGCCAGCCAGTGGGGACTGATAGATTGTAGATGGCAAAGGAACACAGCATAACCAGGCTCAGATGACTGCATCCAGCCAACTGGGTCAGGTTGTCATAGGAAGCTCAGGGGTGGTGGGGAGCCTCTGTAGTTGCTTCTGCTTGATGCTTACTTGGAGCTGGGCCTTCCATCCTTGCAAGAAAGACCAGCCTAACCTTGACCTCAAGTTGCAAAACAGAGGACAATTACTTTAGTTGTGTTAATCATCAGTACAAGGAGCCAAAAAAAGGTACATTAAGAAACCAACTCTTTTGAGCCTGTTCATATGAAAGAAAAAGCTTTCAGTCACCATCCAACATTGTGGGCTTGAGTGAACTAGACAAGGAGTATATTTTTGGAAAAATCTAGGTACTGTTACTTCTCCATTCCAAGTGAACAACTACAGAAAAATATAATCAATTGTCAAATGCTTAATCCAAACATTTTTAGCTTTGAATTTTATGTTGATGCCTTTTATTATTTTTTAAAATTAGAGTATAGTTGCTTTACAATGTGTTAGTTTCTGCTGTATATCAAAGTGAATCCGTTACATGTATACATATATCTGTTCTTTTTGGGATTTCCTTCCCATTTAGGTCAGCACAGAACATTGAGTAGAGTTCCCTGTGCTATACAGTAGGTTCTCATTAGTTATCTATTTTATACATAGTGTATATATATCAATCCCAATCTCCCATTTTTTCCCATCCCTCTTTTCCCCCTTTGCTTTGCAAATAATAAGTTCATCTATACGATTTTTCTAGATTCCCACATGTAGGCATTAATATACAACATTTGGTTTTCTCTTTTGAATTTTTGCTGAAGCAAAACTTGACTACCTTTAAGGGGACTAAAGCATTTGAAATGCTATTAAATGTTTATATGCACATTACTGAGGATGTAATGAGCATCCTCCCACCTTCCACCCCTAGACTTCTAGGCTGGTTCTCTAATCCTCAATCTTTAGACAATAGAAGGGCTTGTTAAAGCACAATTTTGTGGAACATGCCCCAGAATTTCTGATTCATTACTTTGAAGTGGGGCCTGTCAATGTGCATTTCTAACAAGTTCCAAATCTGCTGGTCTGAGGACACTTTGAGAACCTTTGTGTTCGGTAACCATCTTTGAAGGTGTGTAGATAACAGAGCTCATCTTTAATTAGTACTGAGAGGTTTGTAGGAGGCATTATCTGAGGTAGTGCTGTGAGCCTGCAGATGTTGATAATTAGGGATTTAAGGGTAAGTCCCCCCATCCCAGAGTTGAAGGAATTGGGAATGGTGGGAGGGGAAGAGCCTGGAGACATAAGAAGGAAATGGGAGTGAAGGGCAGACTGAGGAATTCAACTGAGAGGGAAAAACCCAACCTGACACAGATCTCACTGACATGTGAAGTGATTGCTTTATTGAGTTTGATCGCTGAGGTGGTGACAAGAGCTATACCTAAAACATATGGATAGGGCCCTGAAGGTTTTATGGTATCCCCTTCTGTATTAAATAGCAGAAATGGACAAGTTCTTTGAACTTTCATAATGATACTCATTTTCTTTGACAGTGTGTATTAATCGCCAGATGGGGAGTTCTTTCTTTTGGGCAAATAAGGTCATAAAGATAAGCTGTGACAATGAAATGGCCACATTTCTTTTGTTTTATCAATATGGTTGGAATCTAAGTTGAACACGATAAGATGTACTCAGCTTTTTCAGAGTTCTAAGATGAGTTTTGATGTCTCAGTTCATACGGAAACATCAAGGCAGAAAAAGATTCAACTTTAAAACCCAATTTTGACAATCCATTTAATTGTCAAGTAATTACTCAATATATTATTTTGATTTTAAAAATTTAAATCTTGCCATCTATAGGTGGGTGATATATGGTCATAAAAATCACTGGAATTCTTCCTTCCACTTGTGGTCACTAGCAAAAGAATGTTCAAGTCTATTATAACAGCTTACTTGAAAAAAAAAGCATTTCAATGAAATAGCAGTAAATAGAAATTATGATTCCTCTTTCTATGAAATGTCAAACATTAGGAGAAATAATATTAAAATTCCCAAATACCTCCATGATAGCAATATTCAGGAAATAGTTTATGGTAAACATTTTTAATAAACAGCAGCATAAAATAATCAGTGTTTAATATCTCTGGTGTGTGAAATACAAATGCATATATCCTCAATATAAAATAGGCTTCTTGTCATTACAATTTCATGCTTGTCTATTTGAAATGCCCATAATAACAAATCAAACATTAAGTAATACAGTGATTAAATGCATGCAGTGAAAATAAGGAAAGATAGGGCAAGATATCTGAGTAGTGCCATTATATATTCGAAAAAAAAAATCTATATCGAGTTAGAAACAAAGGAAACAAGGAAACAGACCAGATATAAAAATGCAGAGATATATTTCATTTCTGTGATACAAACCATAAACATAGTTTTGTGCAAAAAAGGGAAAAGATCTGAAAATAAAGTCATCTTACAAAATGCTGTCCACAAAGCGAAAGATATTTTTCAGTCTGTGAAAAAATACTATTTTAATACAAAAGGGACTGTGTTATGCAGTATCACAGTGCTTTATAAAATACATTATTACAAGTGGTTTTGAAATTTAGTTTGTTCACCTTAATGACTTCAGTAATTATAAAATGTTTAAAATAAATGTTATAGTTCTTTATAAAAAACTAACTTGAATTTATTTTTTACCCATAGTAATGTTTTTCCAGAGTAGATATTTTACTGGCTCATGGAATGCTAATTTCCCTTTAAGGGACTCCTAGAAAAACTCAGATTCACTGAAATTGTGTTTCCTTAAAATAATAAATATTCTTGGAAAACAATTGATTGTCATATGATATACAAAATTGTGGTTGAATCTTCATCATTAAACAGTTGCATAGCAACAAAAGGATACAAATATTCGCCTTTACCTAAAGTTAAAAAAATGTAACTGCTGAATCAGCTTATTTATGCCGTAAAATTGTATTATTTCCAAATAAATCTGAATATAGCCAATTTTTTATGTTCACAATACCTATAGGTCCATATTTGTTGTCTGAAGATTCATTGTTTGGGAAAATTGCCACACATTTTTGTAAACATATTTCTTTGAATTTGTTGTTTTACAAAATTGAAATGTCAATGTGCTTCTAATTATCCTACATTCTCTTTATCAAATATTATTGCCAGGAATTATTTTATATCCTGTAAGTCTCTTTGTAAGTCTCTTCAGCTGTAAAATTTAAAAAAAAATGAGACTTTGAGACATTGTTCTTAGAATAAAGGAGTTTTTTGTTTTTGTTTAACAAGAGAAACATCAATCATAGTATTCCTTTTTATACAGAACTTGAAACCCATAAGAACTCTAAGTTTGGCAAAAGATGTCTAGCAGGTCAGGCATGAGATGCACATTTGATACCTTCTTCTAACTAAGGCAAAAATGATCATTTTGCTTCTATTTACCAGCTTAAAAAATTCAGTTCATGGTAAATGTTTGCTGAGAACTCAGTACTTGGTTTTCAAAGATATGTAATATTTTGCAAGTAGAATTTATAGTCTTTGGATTCCAACTAACTCTATGGATAAATTGTCATATAACTGTTGGTGCTGGAATAAAATCTGTGAACATTTCCAGATAAGAAAATAAAGTGTGAGAAACTTTAAATTAACTAGATATTGATAACAAAGAGTTCCTCCTGCCCCAGAGTCCACTGATGGTGTGCACTCCCATACCTTGGACAACTCATATGCAGGAGGAGGCAAGCACAGATGATCTGGTCTGTAGCCACACCTCTACTCTTCAATGTTATTGGTCCAGGGAAGCTTCTGTGAGGCTGTCCCCACGGGAACCCTGTTCCCTTCCCACGGATGCTGATCTAGGCCAAGAGGCCACTTTTCTGACTATGCTGCCTTTGGTGCCTCATTTCTAATGCAACACAGAAAACTATCAACCCACAATCAACTTCAGCATCCACGTGTAGCCTTCTTATGATCTGATGCCCCAGTTATTTCAAGGGCTTGTGTAAACACACTGTGGAAAGGCCTTCATGATCAACAGAGGAGATTCACAGAGAAGCGTACTCTGCACCCTCCAAGAAGCCCCACTGTCTAGAAGGCTTCAGAAACTTAACACTTGTCTTAGAAACTTACACTTGTCTTAGAAACTTACACTTGTCTTATGGCTCATTTCCATTTGGGATTTTAAATTTGGCCTAAAGTTTCCTCATTGATTCTGAACATCACTTCCACACAAACATGCACAGAATCTAAATTGAATCAATGTAATTCCTGAACATCTGTCCTGAAGAAAAGACAGCAGGTAGACAAATTCTACGGTATATACATTTTGGAGAGAGAACAGTCATGGTGACCAAAGGTGAATACATAAAGCACCATTTGACTTTCCTTTTTGGTTTGATACTTAATCATAAGGTCCTTTTCCTCTTCACTGGTTTACAGTGTTCAGTACTTGAAACCAGATGTCCCAATCCCAACGCCAGGGCATACACCCTGATGGAGTGCTGATCCCACAAAGTTTCTTTTCTGGCTGGTGTCTGCCCTGGTTGGTAAGACACAGTTAAACTTCACAGAAGATACTTGTTGCAGTGTCTGCTAAATGAGAACCTTACTTTAATAAAAATATTTGAATAGAAATCTTTTCTACGACTTTCTAGTTTCTCCTGTATACCACATTTACAAAAGTCGCGCATTTTACAGTTCTGCAGAAATCATAGATTCGGTGTGTCCATGAATGTTGGAGTCTCCTAGCAAAGACGGTTGCTTTGAGTCTATTTTGTAGGGTTTTTGAGATTTGTTGCCAAAAACGGTGATACCCATCCCACTGGGATGATTTGGAATCGACATGTGTGGTAGTAAGGGAATATTTGCTTCCTGATTGGATCCTGATGAAGGCAAGCTGGTCACGTGACCAGTACTGGTTGACCCACTGGCACTGCTGGGGGACCGACTCTTGGGAGGTGGGCAGTGTTGAATCACTCTGGGAGGGCCTGCTGGCTGATAGTGGGCAGCTGGAAACGCAGCATATCCAGGAGGTATTGGGTATCCATTGATGGGGATGAATCGCTGGTTCTGAGGTATTGGTGGGCTGATGAAACCAGCAATCTGGCCCTGTGGTGTAATACCCTGGCTCGGGAACATATAATTGGGATATCTGGGATTACTGAGATTACTCACTGGGCTGGCACTAAGGGAGGTTGTCTGAGTGGTGGCATTTCCGCCGGAAGGAGTGGTAGAGCTGGTATGACTTGAGAGTCCCTCCCAGGACCGAAGTCGGACATGAATATCTTTAAATCTTGGTCTCCTGGAAGGAATCTCATTCCAACACTCTGTCATGAGGCTGTACATCCTGGGTGGGCAGTCTTCAGAGCATGGCAACAGCTGTCGTTTTCTCACCATTTCAATCACTTCCTGATTACTAAATCCATAATATGGCTGGAGTCCAAAACTGAAAATCTCCCATAAGACAACTCCAAAAGACCAGATATCTGAATCAGAAGAGAATTTGCCATACATGATGGCTTCAGGGGGCATCCAGCGAATGGGCAGCAAAGACTTACTCTGCACCCTGTAGTAATCAGCAGAATATATTTCTCTGGAAAGCCCAAGGTCTGAAATCTTCACGTGAAGTTGCTCTCCAATTAAAATATTGCGAGCTGCAAGATCCTTATGAACAAAGAAGTGACTAGACAGGTATTCCATGCCAGCTGCAATCTGAATTGCAATGTGTAGAAAATCTCCGTGATCCAGGCTGGATTTTACAGTCCCATCTTCATCACTACTGCAGCCAACATCCGAATGTGGGGACCGCATGATGAGGAACTCATGGAGATCTCCCTGATTCATGTACTCAAAAAGCATACACACAGGTTGTTCCTGAGTGACAGCCCCTAGAAGGCATACAATATTGGGATGGTGTAGTTCAGCCATCAGGGAGGCTTCCTGTTGAAATTCTGTCCATTGCTGGGGGTTGTTATAGTCTTTCAAGGTCTTTATAGCAACTAACTGAGCATGGTCCATGCCTGGGAGATAGAGATGGCCCTTATAGATCTTTCCAAAAGCACATTCACCCAATTCTTCCATAAAACGTACAGCGGAAAGAGGCAGCTCTTTAGCCTTGCTCTGTATGGAAAAGAAAAGAAAAAAATGTTGTTTAAAGCATTTCCTAAGGCAAGATATGCTGGCATCTGAAAGGAGGGATGGGTTATATCGAGAAAGGTTCTATATATCAAATTAAATACAACGTTGTACATCTAGAAGTCTTTAAAATTGTTGGCTGCAACTTAGCCATAGGCAAATTTCTGTCCATCATTCACCTATCCCTCCATCCACACCCCCTGCTCCTACAGTGCTTTATTGCTATTGCCTAGAATCTTCCTACTCAAAGGGTGGTCTTGGGAAGAACAATATCAGCACCACTTGAAGCTCATGATAAATGCAGATTCTTGGGCCCACCTTAGACCTACAGAATCAGGATGTGCATTTAATAAGACCCCAGGTGATTTTGGTGAACACTGGAGTGTGAGAAGAAGTGCTGCAGAGGATACAGCCTTCATGCTTAGCCTGGCACTTCAGAGTATCTGTGATTTGCTCTTACCCTTGCTACCCCTCTACATGATGGCGTCATTTAGCTGAATAGGTTTCCTTATCATCCACATACAAACACCATGCATGTTCTTGCCTTACACCGTTGTTCTTCCAATGCTGTCCTATTTTTAAGGTGTATATTGAGCTAAAAGCCAGAGAAACCAAAATAAAAGACTGTTCTGAGGTGCCCATAGTAGAGATGGGGAGGTTTGGAAGGGGCTCCTCTCTACTTTTCGAATCCTTGCTCTGAAACTCCCCCGACCACTCTGGTCTTTGCCTCTTCTACAATCCCTCTAGCTTTATAGTCCGAATGTCGCTACGTGCAGGACGCAGTGAGGTAACTGGTTACTTGCATGATCTCTGCAGACTGATAGTTCAACTTGAAATTCTGCCCTCTCTACTCACCAGCTGTGTGACCCTGGGTACAATATTGAACCACTCTGTGCTTCAATTCTCTCATCTATAAAATGGGATGATAATCATTGTACTTATCTTGTAGGGTTTTTGCAAATTTGCATGATGTCTGGAACATGACAAGGGCTGTTTAACTTTTAAATTATTATCTCGCTGTTGCTATTCTTTTAATGAAAGAAAAACAACATTTGTCCATTTTATATTTTGTCCTTTCAATCAGATTTCAATGTTTTGAAGGGAGCCATTGCCTTTAAACCAACTGATTATCTCTGCAGCTTTGCAAGTGAATTATTTACTGATTGACCTTAAAACAGGAGAAAGCAACTAACACACAATGAAAATAAGTATTAAGCTGTGACATTTAATATTGAAAGTAAATGTCTATTATGTCATGTGTTTTTACTATTTTTGAAACTCATCTCCAATCTATCCTGAAGTTTAACCTAATTTGTTATGGAAAAAGTTTAAAAGCAATGTATTTGTACATAAACTGGTTTTTTAAAATAATCCCTTTAAATGGACTTTAATCCTTATTTTTTAGAAAAATACTGCTGAGAGTATCCCAATTGAAGTTGACAATTCTGCAAATACATATGGAATTCAGAGCTCTGTGCACAGTTTAACAGTTTGGAAAATTAAGTATAAAATTTCTCCAATTCAAACTCTGCTAATCTAGAATTCATGATGATTAGCTCCATTCTAGGCTGATATTTTCCAGGGCAAAATGCCCATTAACCTAATGATAAGTGTAAATAAACTTGCAGCAAGATACCCACTTAATTGAACACAACAGAACTGAGGGTTTCCCTCAGAACTTTTCTTAATGATTTAAATGAATCCAATTTATGGGAAAGTCCCTTGAATGGCACAGAAGGTATTACTTTTGATCTAAACAGGATCCCCATGCTTTTGGTATTAGAGAAAGGTAATGGTGGGGTAATAAAGTACTTCTGAGGGAAACTGGGATGAGGAACTAAACCCAAGGAATATAAACTGATTAAGCTTCCCAGGTGGTGCTAGTAGTAAAAACCTGCCTGCCAGTGCAGGAGACACAGATGCAGGTTCAATCCTTGGGTTGGGAAGATCCCCTGAAGGAGGGCAGAGCAACCCACTCCAGTATTCTTGACTGGAGAACCCCATGGACAGAGGAGCCTGATGATCACAAAGAGTCAGACATGACTGAAACGACCTAGAATGCACATGCTCAATGAGGATTTAGGACTCCCCCACTGAAGCAAACCCATAGGCAGTGTGGGATAATTCAAACCATGTGACCTTTGGACTCATATCAACACAAATCTGAATTTGCACTTTGGATCTGCTGCTTTTCATTAATAATAGTTAATATTTATATAGCATTTACTATGCGCCAGACACTGTTCTAAGCACTTGACAAATATCCTGGTGGCTCAGATGGAAAAGAATCCATCTGTCATGCAGGAGATGTGCAGGGTTCCATCCCTGGGTTGGGAAGATCCCCTGGAGAAGGGAATGGCTACCCACTCCAATATTCTTGCCTGGAGTATCCCATGGACAGAGGAGCCTGGTGGTCTATGGTCCATGGAGTTGCAAAGAGTTGGACACAACTGAGCAACTAACATTACTATAACAATCCTGTGGGATAAGTCCTGTATTATAGGTGACTGAACTTGGGTGACTTAACTTCTCTAAAACTCTATTTCCACATCTATAAGATAATATAATATCTAGCCTCCATAATTACAGTAGGGATTAAATCCAACGATGTATGAAAGTAATTTCCACCTAATAAGTGGTCTTTAAATCAATTTTATTATCCATATTAGGGAAGTAATCCAAAAAGTTGAGTCAATGCAAATGATTTAGATCCATTTACAGCCTTAAATAGGGCTTCCCTGGTAGCTCAGTTGGTAAAGAATCTGCCGGCATGCAGGAGACCCTGGTTCAATTCCTGGGTTGGGAAGATCCCCTGGAGAAGGGATAGGCTATCCACTCTATTATTGTTGGGCTTTCCTGGTGGCTCAGATGGTAAAGAATCCGCCTGCAATGTGGAAGACATGGGTTCAGTCCCTGGTTTGGGAAGATCCCCTGGAGGAGGGCATGGCAAGCCACTCCAGTATTCTTGCCTGGAGAAACTCCATGGATAGAGGAGCCTGGTGGGCCACAGTCCATTAGGTTGCAAAGAGTCGGACATGACTGAGCAACTAAGCACAGCACAGCCCAGCCTCAAATAGCTCTAGATAGCCATATATGTTTAAAAAAAAAAAAAAAAAAGGAATGTTTAAGTTTCTTGTTAATCTTTCTTTGTACTCCTGTAGTTTTTTTTTTTTTTTTAATTCTTTAAAAATGACAGAGAGTCTGTCTTGGAACCTGCGGGTGGGTAAGAATTTGAGTGTCCTGTAGCTTTTTCCTCTGAGGATTCTGGAAGATGCAGATGGAGGCAGAGGGAGCAAAAAAACCCATGGGGAAGAGTAGATGGTGGCAGATGGGAAAGGAAGCAAGCAGGCCAAACTTATGTGGATGGGAAGAGAAGAGGAGGTGGACAGGACTTTGGCGCTGGCCTGACACATGGCCCCTGGGGCTTCATGGCTAAGAAGGCCGGCTGCATTCCCCTACACTGAGGTAAGCAAATTAGTTCTCTGGTATTCATCTATGGAAGAAGAACTTTTACTCTTGCCATTTTATAGACAGAGAAAGAGGCTTAGAAAATTATCAAGAATTTTTAAGAGAGCCCAAACTGCTGTCCTTGCGTGTATAAGGCCTTCTGTTGAAACCAGAGAAGCCCGCTGGCCAACAATCCCAGTTGGACACAGCATGCCTCTGTCAGCTCAGCCTGGGGCCTGACACCTTGTAGGGCTGTGAGGTCAGCTTTCGGTGTGTGGCCACTCTGTGGAATGATAATTGTTCTTTCTCCCTGTTCAGACGCATGAAAAAAGTTCGTTTTGACTCCAAGTGTGCCTTGTCATAATACCCAGTGGGCCAGAAGGCATATAGTCCATACCCTTCTCCAGCCGATAGAAGGAAGGAATAGTTCACAAGAGATAGTCATAACCAAATTTGGGGATTTGCTTTGGAAAGAAGCATGGAAAGTAAAACGACCAATTTCACAAAACCTTTTCTTGGAACACCTGTGCAGCAGCCGGTATAGAAATACCCAGGAAAAAAAAGAAAAAACAAAACCAAAAAGCTGCTCAGAGCTTGGTTTCAGGGGAACAATTTACACAGTGATTTGCATTTTTTAAATGCTCAAGTTATTTGGTACAAATGAGTTTTAACTATAGACTCATTTTCAAATTTTACATAAATCCTGAACTAGTTAAAAAATCATAAAAATCCTTAAAGAAGCAGTCAGTAGACTGTATGGTGACGGCAGGAAATTAGCTGTATTGTTGAGGAACAGATGGTTTACATTATACAAACCCTTTAGGCTAAACTTGTTTAGGTCTGGCATATTGTAAATTATATTTTAGTAATGAAAGTGAAATGACCTCTGCTTGACCTCAAGTGGGGTTTGTCTGTTTGAACCAATGTAGTGGAAAACTATGAAAGAAAATGAAGTCATAAAGTTTTGGCAGTTCAATTTTGGCTCATTTCAAGTTAAAGGGTTATAAATCTGTTTAGTTTTTGTTTGACAAGTATTTGTCATACAGGGATGTACAAAATGTAAAGAAGTGTAAAATACACATGAGGCACGATGCCAAAGTAAACCAAGTACAAAGGAAAGCTGGAATGAATAGGGTCCTGGGCTCCTATCTCTTTATCACTCCCTCCATTAGTTGAATGACAAGATGGGCTCCGTTTATTATATGCTGTAAGGCAATTAAGTACCTTAAAAGTGAAACAGGCTTTCAGTTTAAATGTTAACATTTTTACTTCTCAAAGTAAACACACATCTGCCTCAGTGTGGTTTAAAAAATTATATAATTTTGGCGGGGGAGAAAAATCAGAGTTGATGTAGAAGTTGATACATTATTCTAAAATCTGATTGTATTTCTTCCCCTTGAAATTTCTGAAGAGCAACTGTATTCAGGCTTCAATGAGCTCTGACCAGAAAGAAAATGAAGAGAGAACATTTTTAGATGGTGAGTTGTTAGGTGTGAGTCCATATGAGTATTGTCCTGTCTAAACAGCTGCTACAGAGGCCAGGCTTCTCTCACCTGAGTGATGCATACTAAGTGAGGACATGTGCCCCTTTTACATCCATTAACTTGAAGTATGAAAGCAATGAACCATGGGTAGAGTTTTTTAAAAAACTGCAATTATGTAGATAGAAGATGGATAAGAGCGACAGACTCAGCAACTTTCTCTCTCTCCACCTTTGGGAAGTTACACCTTAGGTGATAATACACCTCTGGGTGACACAGCTTGCGACTAACCTGCTATTTCCTGCTCACTTTTCCTAAATGATTACCACAGGAAATGAGGTGAGGATTTTGTGATGGCCATCAACGTTGGCATGCAGCACTGATTCCGCTCTGTGACCTTTCACCTCTAACCTGAACGGGGCATGATTGATGGCTTTACTTTGAGTCCAGAGTGACGCAGACACAGAGATAGAAAGCAGAGCCCCAGGACGGTGGTGTGAACCAGAAGCCAGGGTGGTGCTCCGGGACAGGAAGGTAGCTTCAGCAGCAGGTGCTGGGAAAGGATTGACGTCCACGTTCTTGCAATGGACAAACCTCCTCCTACAGTCCTTGAATCCCTTACACTGGTTCCTTTCCCATGCCTCATGCCCTACCACTGCTGCCCTTTCACAAATATCTTTCAGTACACACACATGCCGATTCTAGCTGGATCAAGTATCTGCAGGAGAGGGAGGTCCCACAAGCGGCATTTGTCCTCAGCTCTATTAGAGGAATAATGAAGCAGATCGTGGCCCTATTGGAATTGCAGGGGGAAAGGGGTGGTATTTGGGATAATAGGAGGATACGACCAGGTTTGCTTCTCTTTGGAGGCTTCTCTGAGAACTATATTCCTTGCAGACTTACTCTCTGAATCTCAAGTACTGACCAGCAGAGTCTACACCAGAGCAGGCACTGGAATCCCCCAGAGGGCTTGTTATAACACAGATTGCTAGGCCTCACTCCTAGAGTTTCTAATTCCGTAAGTCAGATTCTGCACTTCTGACAGGTTCCCAGGTGATGAGGATGCTCTGGGACTGGAATAAATGAGAGAACCACTGGAATAAATGGAATATGACTTTCAAAAAGAAAGGAAAGAAAAGAATATGCCTTCCTGGATCAATCAGTTCACGAGTGTCTGGTCCCTGCTCCTGGCATGATGAATGACTACAGTCTCTCTGCAGAACCAATTTGAGCAATTTTGACTAATAGAGACAGAGACTGTAACACTCTGCTTTAGGAAGATGCTTTGGAAATGCCAGCAGAGAAAAATGTAAGAGCCATCAACTAGTGTTTTACTGGGTTATATTCTGCATGGCTCCTGTCTTAAGAGATTCAGGTTTTGAAATAGACATCACTTTATAGCTTGGGCCATGTCATCAGTTTATTCTATTTTCATGTGCAACCAACTGTATAGGATGTATTTTCATAGCTGGTTACCTCAGTCAACTGATACTATATATACTATATACCAAAGAGTATACACAGGGAATAGCATATGAGAAACCATTTAAGAATCACGAGGAGAGGGGACACAGTTCCTATTCTAGATGTTTGTAATCTGAGCTACCATGTACTGAATACTTGCCATGTGCCAGATGCTGAGATCATAATAATGGCTGCAAGTTGGGGCTGCGGGTGGAGTGTTTATGTGTCAGGCTATAAGTACTTTATACATATGAATTCCTTTCATATCACAATAACCCTATGAAATTGGTCACTATGACTATTATCCCCGTTTCACAGATGCAGAACCTGAAGAATGGCAGTTAAGTGACCACACAACTAGTATTTAGGTTGTAAGTTCAGACTCCAGGGTCTGTCTTCCTCATGACTACACTATACTCCCTCATGGGCTCTCTCACTGTTTAATGCATCAACTCATTTAACCCTCATCACAAACCCATGAGATACATACTATGATTTCTGCACTTTATGGATCAAGAAATTAAGGCCTTCGAAGTTAGGTAGCTTGCCTGTGGAAGCATAACTATTAAGTAGTAATGCCAAGATTCAGCTCCACCTATGTCTGGCTTCAAAGATGGAGCACTTTTCTGGGAAAAAGAGGGTAGTTTTCATTTGGAGCCTCAGAGGGCTCCACAATTTTAGAAGCATGAGTCCCACTGGTGTAAAAGTGGAATGTCAAGGTGTAATTAATTACTCTCTGGTTTCTGATGACCTAGACTTTGGCTGATCCTTTGTTGCTCACACTAGTTGACTGGGATAAGTGAATAAAACCATTCAACAGCAGCCTTTACCTGAGTTGGGCATAAGAGCCCTGGATAGCATACAAGATTGAGAGTTTTTAGTATCTGAGAGGAATTCATTTGACTCTAAAGCTGGTTTTCCTTTCCTGTGCATTTTACTGGTTCTTAGGTAAACAGTGGTAGAATTGTGAAACAACTGACCCCACTCATAAATGGAAATGATTACATTCTAAAGCTTAAAGGCCACAACCATTTGATTTGGAGAGGTTATGGACATTTTCAAAGACCACAGCCAAACTAAGTGCCTTCCGGCTTAAGCAATCAAATCCTGGAGGGCATTCCAACCAATAGCTGGCCACATTTGCTCAGAGTTCAGCTACACTTCTCTGGAAGTGATTTAACCTCAGAAACAGTTCTTTTCTCTATAATGTAACTTTCTGATAGTTTGAATGTTTGGTAGTGACCAGGGTTGATTCTGTGGTGGGGTTACTTTATAGTGTCAGTGGGAGAGGGTCAATTCTGCCTGTAAAGAGGTAGAACAGACGTCAGTAATTTGTATGTCTGCATGAGCCACCGTGGGTTTGTAACTTGGGCTTGTGTATTTCAGCAGCCAGAAAATTAAGGAACACTGGGCTCCAGACCTGCTCACACCTGGGTTCGAGTTTTGGCTCTGCCACTCACCAGCTGAGTGACTTTGGGTAAACTCTTAATCTCAAGCCTCAGTTTTCTCACCTCCCAAAATCAGGCTCAAAAGGAAAGATATAAACATCTGAATGCAGAGTTCCAAAGAATAGCAAGAAGAGATAAGAAAGCCTTCTTCAGCGATCAATGCAAAGAAATAGAGGAAAACAACAGAATAGGAAAGACTAGAGACCTCTTAAAGAAAATCAGAGATACCAAAGGAACATTTCATGCAAAGATGAGCTCGATAAAGGACAGAAATGGTATGGACCTAACAGAAGCAGAAGATATTAAGAAGAGATGGCAAGAATACACAGAAGAACTGTACAAAAAAGATCTTCATGACCCAGATAATCATGATGGTGTGATCACTGACCTAGAGCCAGACATCCTGGAATGTGAAGTCAGGTGGGCCTTAGAAAGCATCACTACGAACAAAGCTAGTGGAGGTGATAGAATTCCAGTTGAGCTATTCCAAATCCTGAAAGATGATGCTGTGAAAGTGCTGCACTCAATACGCCAGCAAATTTGGAAAACTCAGCAGTGGCCACAGGACTGGAAAAGGTCAGTTTTCATTCCAATCCCAAAGAAAGACAATGCCAAAGAATGCTCAAACTACCGCACAATTGCACTCATCTCACACGCTAGTAAAGTAATGCTCAAAATTCTCCAAGCCAGGCTTCAGCAATATGTGAACCGTGAACTTCCTGATGTTCAAGCTGGTTTTAGAAAAGGCAGAGGAACCAGAGATCAAATTGCCAACATCCGCTGGATCATAGAAAAAGCAAGAGAGTTCCAAAACAACATCTATTTCTGCTTTATTGACTATGCCAAAGCCTTTGACTGTGTGGATCACAATAAACTGTGGAAAATTCTGAAAGAGATGGGAATACCAGACCACCTGATTTGCCTCTTGAGAAACCTATATGCAGGTCAGGAAGCAACAGTTAGAACTGGACATGGAACAACAGACTGGTTCCAAATGGGAAAAGGAGTACGTCAAGGCTGTATATTGTCACCCTGTTTATTTAACTTCTATGCAGAGTACATCATGAGAAATGCTGGGCTGGAAGAAGCACAAACTGGAATCAAGGTTGCCGGGAGAAATATCAATAACCTCAGATATGCAGATGATACCACCATTATGGCAGAAAGTGAAGAGGAACTCAAAAGCCTCTTGATGAAGGTGAAAGTCGAGAGTGAAAAAGTTGGTTTAAAGCTCAACATTCAGAAAACGAAGATCATGGCATCCGGTCCCACCACTTCATGGGGAATAGATGGGGAAACAGTGGAAACAGTGTCAGACTGTATTTTTCTGGGCTCCAAAATCACTGCAGATGGTGACTGCAGCACTGAAATTAAAAGACGCTTACTCCTTGGAAGGAAAGTTATGACCAACCTAGATAGCATGTTAAAAAGCAGAGACATTACTTTGCTAACAAAGGTTCATCTAGTCAAGGCTATGGTTTTTCCTGTGGTCATGTATGGATGTGAGAGTTGGACTGTGAAGAAGGCTGAGCGCTGAAGAATTGATGCTTTTGAACTGTGGTGTTGGAGAAGACTCTTGAGAGTCCCTTGGACTGCAAGGAGATCCAACCAGTCCATTCTGAAGGAGATCAGCCCTGGGATTTCTTTGGAAGGAATGATGCTAAAGCTGAAACTCCAGTACTTTGGCCACCTCATGCAAAGAGTTGACTCATTGGAAAAGACTCTGATGCTGGGAGGGATTGGGGGCAGGAGGAGAAGGGGACGACAGAGGATGAGATGGCTGGATGGCATCACTGACTTGATGGACGTGAGTCTGAGTGAACTCCGGGAGTTGGTGATGGACAGGGAGGCCTGGCGTGCTGTGATTCATGGGGTCAGAAAGAGTCGGACACGACTGAGCGACTGATCTGATCTGATCAGAAGATTATTGTAAAGATTATATTGAGATAATGCATGTAAAGTACTTTAGCTTTTTCATAATATCCATTTATAATACTCATTCTTCCTAGAAGTAAAGCTTCTTCAGACAGTTTAAAGCTGAGCTCTGAACTGGATGGCCCCCAGTCCTCATACCACCACAGGGTAGAGACTGTCCTCTCCATCCTGAGGGGTTTTATCCAGGGTGTGAACAGGATGTGGGGCAGAGGATTTATGCTCACTGGATGGGCCCAGGAATACCAGAGCTACTTAAGGAGTTATCATGATAATCTTTGCTCTGATCCCCTTGTCCCCAGTTAATGCTGTGGGCTGCTGAATCCTATATCTTCCTCCCCAGCCCGCAGAATCCTATACACAACATTTGGTAGTTGATTAAAAGGTTTGTGACTGTTCATATTATCGCTGTAGCAAACAATAATAGTAAATTCTAGCTGTCGAGTACCTGTGAGGTGCCAGAGACACTATCTTGAAGTGTCAGAAATATCTCTTTTAGAGAAGATTGGTGGCTACTAGTGGTGGGGGGTGGGTGCAGGGAGGGGAGCTTTTTGGGTGGGAGGGACAAAACAGGTAAAGAGAGTCAAAGGGTACAAACTTGCAGTTATAAAATGTCATAGGGATGTAGAGCATGGTGAATATACTTTATAATACTGTACTGCACATTTGAAAGTTGCTAAGAGAGTAAATTTTAGAAGTTCTCATCATAAGAAAAAAGCTGTTATAACTATGACAGATGTTAGCTAGGCCTGTTGTGATCATTTTGCACTACTTAAAAATATCGAATCATTATGTTATATACCTGAAACTAATATCATGTGTGCCAATTATACCTCAATAAAAATAAATTTTAAAATCTCTTCTAAGCACTATTTGTATCCTTGTTTTATAAATGAGAAAACAGTGATCTCATGGCCAGTAAATAATGAAGCCAAGACTTATAATCATATCTCTTTGTCTCTAAATCCTTGATCTTTGAAGCATATCATACTACTTCCCAGAAATAAACCAAGAACAAATGTGGCTGGAAAGGTAAGTTTGGCCCAGAGAGTAAGGTAATTTAGGCCCAGAGAGACTCCTGGGTGCTGGGAGAAAGAACTTGATAACTTGAGATTAGGTCCTTCCAGATTGCTGAATCATGATGTCAACTGGGAGCTAAAGCAATGCCAGAGGATGAAATTAGCATGAGAGAAAGAAAGAGGAAAGAGAACTGACAAACGTCAGAGGAGGCGCTCCTTTAGGGAGTCAAAAGAACTGGTGAAGGAAACAGGAGGAGATAGGAGGAGAGCCAAGAGAAAAAGTATTTCAAGATGGTGGCTAAGAAGAATGCTCCAGAGAAATTAAGGAGGAAGAAGACTTAGGAAAGGTCATTGGATTAAATTACATCACTAGTGATTCCCCAGAGGCCATGTGAATAGCATGATGAGCTCAGAAGCCTTGGAGACAGTGGCTTTAAAGAATGAGTGGAAAAGTTATTGAGGATGTTTTAGCAATAAGTGTAGTGACATTGGATAAGGACAGGGGTTCCCAAGGGTTCCCCCAACCACAGCAGGGCTTTTTAGATGAAAGTATGTTGCTAGCAAAAGGGACTGGTCCAGAGAATATAATCAAGTGTCAGTCCATTCAGTAAAGCCTGAATACTTTGGCTGGAAAAGAAAAGGAGAGAGGAATAGTCTGGAAGTGAAGAAACAGAAATGAGGGTTAGGTGAGAAATAAAATACATGCACTGCAATGTTCACTGCAGCACTGTTTACAATAGCCAAGATACAGAAACAACAGAAATGTCCACTGACAGAGGGATGCAGAAAGAGGATGTGGTGTGTGTGTGTGTATACACACACACACACACACACACACACACACTGGAATACTACTCAGCCATTAAAAAGAATGAAACAATGCCACTTGCATCAACATGGATGGACCTAGAGATTGTCATCTAAATGAAGTAAGTCAGATAGAGAAGAAATATTGTATGACATCCCTTCTATGTGGAATCTAAAAGAAAATGATGCAAATGAATTTATAAAACAGAAAGAGAGTCACAGACTTAGAGAATGAATTGCGGTTGCTAGTGGGTGGGTGCGGGGAGAGGGGTAGTTAGGGAGTTTGGGATGTGTACACTGCTATATTTAAAATGGATAACCAACAAGGACCTACTGCACAGCACAGGGAACTCTGCTCAATGTTATGTGGCAGGGCAGATGAGAGGGGAGTTGGAGGAGAATGGATACATGTATATGCATGGCTGAGTCCCTTTGCTGTTCACCTGAAACTGTCCCAATATTATTAATTGGCTATATCCCAATATAAAATAAAAGTTTAAAAACTAAATAAAATAAAATACAGCCACCAGTTTTAGAAAGCTATAGGCAAACTTTGCTTTCCCCCAAATCTTCCTTATAATCAGCCAAGAGCTGCAGGAGTTTGACCCTGTAGCCCTCCCCCTAGTCTTCCTGCTCCTCATTTTCAAACTCCTCCACCCCTTAACCTTTCTGTGGATCTAAATCCCACGTAAGTGGGTCACATAGGGAAAGACAGAACTGGGTTAACCCTGAGCTTGAGGGGGAGGCTCTCCCCTTTCCTAACTCCCCAGGAGGTGAACTCCACAGCGTTCCTCCCCCAGGAGACTACTCTGTGTTTCAGACATGACAGTTGGGGCAGGGTGGCAGGAGCTGGGGGGAGGCAAAGGGAAAGAAGCAGAGAGACGGGAAGTTAGGGTTTCCAGAATTCTTGGAGAAGTTTCATTTTCTGTAGCACTTAAAAAAAAAAAAAAAAAATCCTGCTCAGATTGTAAAATGTGTAATGCAAGATAGAATAACCCTCCTTAGTTTCTGCATCACCAGAGTACTGTCAGAGGATTTTAAAGATGGAAAAGATAGGAGATGAACTTATCCAACAGAAAGGATTGAAATCTTTAGCCCAACAAAATAGGAAAATAAACAAACGGTCCTTTGCATGAACACAGTTGACCTCTTTCTCTGAACAGCTGAGAAAATTGAGACACAGACAGGCAAACTGGCTTCTCAGGGTCACAGGGCAGTTAGTGATGGGGCCGGGGGAGCACCTCTATTTCCTGACTGTTCAAGGCTCAGAGTTAAGATGCCTCTCTGGTCCACTGGCTTCCTTTCCCCACATATCTGAAGGAGACTCATGCCTCATCAAATTTTTAACTTCCAACTTTCCCGGCCACCTCTGTGGGGACTAAAGCCAGGTCCCATCGCCAGTCTGTCTGGGCTGCCTATTGTCTCCTCTGTGGGTATGGATTTCTAATCTCCCAGAGAAGCCTCTTCTTAATACAAACACTCAGTATGGGGGAGTGGGGGCAGGGGTGGGTAAAATCAGCTCAGCAAGTGGAGAGAGTGGAAAGAGATAGTTTAAAACCTGAAGGGCACATTCATGTGGATAAATAAGTATGAGGCCAGGGCCGACCAGCTTCCATCCTTCATTCTTTTCTCGTCCCAGCCTTCAAATCTCCTTTTGATTTTATTCTGGTAGGGTGTTTGTTTTCAGGACTCTTTTCCCCCCTCTTTCTTATGCGTGTCCCTTCTTTTTAGATTTTATAGGTACATGTAATATTTATGTGTCGGTGACCTTTCAAACCAGTTTTAGAGATCAACTGTTTACATTTAGGAATTTTCTTTAAGGTCGACAAAGTCCTTTGTGCTTTTTCCAGGAAAGGCACTCAGTAAGAACCAAAACAAACAGCTGAATAAGTCAAATTTGATTGGAGCCAAATCTCTTAGGAGAGAAAGAAAGAAAAAAAACCTTAGCATTTGTTTTTGTTGTTCCCTCTCCCTCCTCAACCCAGTCACATATGCTCGAGACATTCCTTCTTCCAGTCTGATTCAGAATTGCTGGTGAGCTGTTTAAGGCGAAACTCTACGCCTTGTGTTGGAAAAATCTTGACACTGGGAGATTTTGCAAGGCATGCTGAGGAAATGGTCCAGAAATGATGAAAACAATGTTTTGCTTTACCAAGTCTCAGGAAAAAATGTATCCCAGCGTATGTTACATTTGTCTCCATGACCATGGAGGATGGAGGACTGTTATTTCTTTGGCCAAATTTCACATGTCCCTGGCAGGACTGGGGCTGTATAACTCAGGCTTACAACTGTTACCCAGGCCTCTCGGGAGGTCATTCACAAGCCAGGTGATCCCTGTGGTTAGCGTTCAGTGCAAACTGACAAATGGAGTTGCATTTAGTTGTTCGTCTGGCCGCCTACTCCCCCTTCACAGCACGATTCTTCAGTTAAAAAGAAGAAATCATAGTGTCAGGCAAATTCAAGGGCTTTACCTAGAGCTGAAAAATCCTCTGCTGCTGCTGCTGCTGCTGCTAAGTTGCATCAGTCGTGTCCGACTCTGTGTGACCCCATAGACTGCAGCCCACCAGGCTCCGCTGTCCCTGGGATTCTCCAGGCAAGAACACTGGAGTGGGTTGCCATTTCCTTCTCCAATGCGAAAAATACTCTAGTCATATTTTATCTCTTCCAGTTACTAGCTCTTTGACCTTCTGTAAGTTACTTAACTCATCTGCAGTCTCAGTTACCCTGGTTGTACAATAGTGATTATAATACCCCCCTTATGTGATGGGTGTGAGGATTAAATGAGATAATGAATGTAAAAGTTCCTAGAATAATTTCTGAAAATTTGTATCGCTGAATGTATATTTGCTTTCTCTGTGACACCACAAGCTTTCTGAGATCTTTGTCTGAAAGATGATATAAATCCCAAACATCATGCATGTTGGACATGTTGCGCTGCAAAAGAAACCTCCGATAACAATGGAATTAAGCTGCAGACTGAGGCTGACCTACAAAACTGATGATTTCTCCAAATGGAAATGACTCTTTCTATGACTCCTGCCATAGCAACAAGGAGCCCACCTCCCCAGGATGGTGGCTGCTGCTCAGTGACTACTGGAACCAAACTGATCTGGGCCTCACTTTCACCCAGAGTTCTGGTGTTTGTAAGGATTCTCAGCATTTCATAACAGAAATGACAGGGAAAGATTCTTATAGAACAAAGACTATTGCATTACAAGTTTGAAGTCATGGGATATGTAAAAGGTCAACTAGGTATGCCTACATGAATGTGCACTAATATTAACCCTTCTATTTTCTTCTATTAATTGTAAGGATTAAGGGTGCTATGATGTAACACATTACAATATATGTAAATTGGCCAAAAGCAGCTAGGATATCAAGAGTTAAACCTCCGCCCACCCCCGACCCATTCCCCAGCCCACTGAGTGAACTCTGTGGTCTCCAGGGTCTGTGGGTTTTTTTCTGGTAAAAATTCACACTTAAGAGAACAGTGGTTTTGTTTGGGACAGAATGCTTAATGATGAATTTTTTAGCATTTAAGAAACCCCATAACCCTACCAACAAGTATGACTCTGCAATAGAAAAATATTTTAAGTCTTTTAAAATTAAAAACAAATATCCAACAGCAAAGCAAAGTAAGATCAAATGAGAGCTATGTGTCAGGCCCAATTATGCTACTTATTGGGTGAAAGGATTGATTTGAGTGTGAAGGCATTTTTTTTTCTCTAAAACTGTATAAAAAAATGATGCATCTTCTCTTTATGAGAGTCAAAAGAATAATATAGTCTCTAACCCACAGAGAAGATAAATATTTGCTGAATGAATGTTCCTATGGAGTGGGAACATGAAGAAAAAGCAGGCTTCTGTGGATGCAAGAATCCTAAATTATTTAAATGAAATCTCTTTCCCGAGAGGCCTGAGATTGAGGTGCTAGTTTTCCGGAGAGAAAGCCTCTGTTGTATTTCAGCCCCAAGATGTGATGTGTGTTCCATTTAAGGGAAGGGCCAGTGACCCTGGTTTCCTTGCCAGGACCTTGAGCAACCCAAATGTTGAAAGATGTGGAGGAAAAACTAAAAGGAAGTGGATTGATTTAGCATGAGAGAGGAGAGAGCTAAGGGCTATCATAAAACAGCATTCAAAGACTGTAGGAAGGACAAAACTTCTCTTAAAATATATGGAAACCAAAGAGAAGGGGATTTAGGTTAGGCACGAAATAGATTTTTAAACTGTGGTAAAAAACGTGTAACACAACTGACCATTTGAGTGTGCAGTACAGTAGCGTTAACACATGCACATTGTTGTGCAAATAAAAGGGTTTTTTGACAATAAAGTTAGTAAACAGTGTTCGATTTCTCTGTCTGTTCAGCTCTTTTCAGTTTAATTGGAAGAATATGGGATTTCCTTTTTGAAAATTTAGAAAAATAGCTCACACTCTGAGTCCTGCAGGGCTGGTAGAGATGATCTCATAAGTGTTCCTTCCATTGCAAACTCTATGCAAGGCAGGGAGGTGATCATCCAGCCCCAAAGTGGTCACACTGATGAAAGTATGCTCGAGCTGCCTGGGACAGTTAGAGATGCATGCTTATGCTGACAATGCACGCTAGTACTAATACAACTTCTGATTCTATATCATTTGATTTCTAAGCTCGGGAGGGTGGTAAGTTTTGCTTTAACTTGAAGTCTATAGAATAAGTGCAGCTCAGGACTGCTAGTTTTACCTTGGGTTTATACGCATTCAACATTGACATCTCTACATTTTGACCTCTGACGTGTTTTGGTTGCCTCTGAACAGGTGGTGACGACGACTTCTGGTTATTGCGACAGACACAAATGAAGAAGAAGAGCAAAGCAATGGCCAGGGGGATGGCAACACTAGGCACCAGTATGTACAGGATTTCCATTTTATTCTTCTCCTTGGAATCCTTTGAATCTGGGTGTAGAAATGGAAAAGAGCAAAAGTTATAGTAGTTCAAATAACATAGATAATATTACATAGCAGAGCTTTAAAATGATCTCCTATTCTTCAATACACACAAACCTTCCGTGAGACAAAAGAACCCTTGCTTATTACAATTTGTTTCTATCAAACCTTCAATGTAATTTATTAAAGTTGAAAAGTTTAGAGTTCAAATGTTTAAAAATTGCAGAAGGACATTACGAAGACTTCGCATGTGTGTGGGTCACCTCTGTTTAGCAGCAGACCTGCATTTCTCCAACACCTTAAAAGGTAAACGCCACGTGGGTGGACTGTATACATCCAGGAGTGTTAATGTGGACTGCAGAGGCCTTCTTCCATTGGCCGCTAGCCCACATCAACCACATGTAGCATTCCAGGAATCGTGCCCTTGTCTTGGCTGGCGTGGACACACAGGGCCAGTCCTGTATCTTCCAGAATCAACATCACCAAAGAATACTGGCCCCAGGGACCACAAAGCCCCTGGCCTGAGAATATGAGGACCAGAAGTCAGGGCTAGCTCCATCTCTGCTGAGCTGTGTGACCCCGAACAAATCATTCACCTCTCTGGGTCTCGCTTTTTCTCATCCACAGAAGTGAAGTATCTGTCTGTTTTGGATGGTGTCTACAATTGCCTCTCGCACAGCATCACTGTATAACTTGACACTGTTTTGAAAGCCAAGAATTCTTCTTAAAGAGTTTCATATGAACTCAATAATTATGAGTGGTAACCCTTTGAAGTATATTTTTGAAATCTGATACATCCACTGTTAGCATTGCTTGGAAAATAATGTAATATAAAAGAATATATATAAAATAATATGTACAGAAGGACACAAGGACACATATTTTTCTTTTTTTGGTTTGAGTCTGGCCGTTAAACTCAATGCCCTGAGTTTATGCTAAAATTAATGAATGACCTGACTGGTAGGACAAATGCAAGCATTATGAGACAGTAATTAGAGGGGCTGCATAATGATGCACCCTGATCACCAACACGTCATCAGCTGTATAGCTTTAAGAAAATCCAAAGTGTGAAAAGTCAGACTGACATAAAATTGAGAGTTGATTATTTACTTAAAAGAATCAACCATGCATCCATTCCCTCATCCTCCCATTTGCTCAGTTAGTCAATAAACAAAAGTTACTACTGGCAAGCACTCCACTAGGTACTGGGAAAATAAAATGAAATATAACATGTGCTTTGCTCTTAAGGAGTTCATGATCTGGTAAGGAAAACAGAGACAAGATAATTACAATATGCTATTGGAAATGCTACAAGGGAAATATGGATAGAGGGGTGGAGAGACCATAAAATCCCTTTAAACAGTAAGCTTCCTCAATACATGTAAGTGAGAATATACTATACATAGCTTTTACTTGCACACTTTCTTTGGGAACCTGCAGTTCAGTGAGATATGGCAGTAATTAGTCACACTTTCCATAGAAACAGATTCAACATGAGAAGTTAGAAAGGGGCCCTAAAGCCTGTCATCTGTGTGTTAACCCTCAGGGGAGCTGGCAGAAGGGTGAAATCTGTTTACTGAATATAATAAAAGTTATAGTTTAAATATTTATTGAGTGTTTTCTATCAGCAGAAAATCATGTTAGCTGTTATTATTAATATGGGCCAAGTATTGTTCCAAGCACTTTTCATAACTCATTCATTTTATCCTCACCACCAACCCCATGGGATAGGCACCATCCTCATCCTTGCTTTTACAGATGAGGAAGCTGAGGGGCAGGGTGGTTAATTTACTTGCCCAAGGACATGTAGCCAGTAGTTCAACAGCTCGGATTCCTCTCCAGTTGGTCTTGCTTCACACCTCCTGCTCCAGTACTACACTAGACTGCCAGTCATTTGAGAGTGGCTGTTGTTTTGCACCTATTTTCTTGGGGTAGGTTTTCTCTTGTTTCATGGAAGTAGGAAGGAAGGAGGCCTGAAAGGTGGGGAATAACACTGAAGCTTTGCCAGGTATGATGCTTTTGAACTCTCCACTTGTACACTGTGGCAGGTGAGCATAAACCCAGGCATCTCTGAAGGTTGTTCTAATCATACTAGTCGTTGGGAACTGGGTTTTGGACGTTGTAGTGACGCCTATGTCTGCATGTCTGCGGGTGGGTGGACAGACTGAGGGAAAGGGATGGCTATATCTCTTTATCTATCTATCCATCCACTTTACACAACAAAGGAGATTATGTTTTAGAGTGAGAAATCTCTGAAGATGGACTTTTTCATTATCTGTGTAACCTTGAGTAGGCACGTGGCTTCTCTGAGCAAACTCATCTGCAAAATAGGTATATTTCAGAAAACTGTTATAAACCACAAGTGAAGAAACATGGAAAGTATCTATTCTAGTACCTGTTACAGCTCAATCACACAATGTTTACCCTCCACCTTTAGAGTAGGAAGATTCAGGGAATAAAAGCTTTGGGCTGGAAATTCTAAATAACAGTAAGCCAGAAACCTCTCTCTAACCTCAATTATTCAAGGGGGATAATAAAACCTGCTCTGCCAACCTTGTTTAGTTCATATGAGAGAGGATAGTCAGCAAAGAGTCTGGGAAAACTGAAAACTGCTGAGTAGTTATTCAATGCTGTTATTATTATTATTTGGAAAAGGAAATGGCAACCCACTCCTGTATTCTTGCCTGGAAAATCCCATGGACAGAGGAGCCTGGTGAGCTACAGTCCATGGAGTCGCAAGGAGTTGGACATGACTTGAGTGACTAACACTTTTATTATTATTGCTAATTTTTTTGGAGTATAATTTGCCTTATAATTTTTTGTTAATTTCTGCTGTAAAGCAATGGAACAGGATAGAAAGTCCAGAGATAAACCATTGCATCTATGATTGTTATTAACATTATAAAACACTTTCAAGTTTCTCAGGCCCCTAGGGGGGGAAGTGCCTCTTGTTATTCTTGGATTTTCAGTGAAATCATTTTGAGGGTAAGATTACAAAAGGAATGAGGTTAATTTAGCACGAATGTAAAGCTAGTCATTTTTCTGGCCACATTTTTAGCAACAAGAGAAACTAGGGCCCTCACCTGTCTGGCAAACAAAGGAATCTATTCTGTACTCACTCCGTATCAGATTATTCATGGAATGCCTTTGACTGTAAACGGGAGGTCTGGGACAAATCCCCGTGTAGGTCTGCTGGAGAACAAACTTCAAGAAGCTAAATCCTTTAAAAATTGTCAAACTTGGCTCCCTCTGATTACACTGGAGGATATGCAAACGAGGACAGTGTCTTCTTGCCAAGTGAAATAATCAAGCAGAACACTACGCGGTCATGTTGGAAGTGACAGAAAACAAATTCAGGCTCATTGTAAGTCTTACTGACTACATGCTTCCTTTCCCACACGGCTCTCTGCACTTGGCCAGAAGGGGAGTCACCGTCTGGCTCAAAAAACTTCATATAAAAACATTCCACAGAACAACTAACCTTACTCATGGAAAATTAGAAAACTAACATTTGCCCAACTTCTTTCTAATGTCCTAGCATTTTTATTCCTCATTTTAACCCCACACTTTGGATTATCTTGTTTTCTATTTTTTAAGTCTTTCTTGAACTTGTTACACTATTGCTTCTGTTTAATGTTTTGGCTTCTTGGCAGACAGGCATGTGGGATCTTAGCTCCCCAACCAGGGGTTGAACCTGAATCCCTCGCGTTGGAAGGCAAAGTCCTAACCACTGGACCAACAGGGAAGCCCAGGTTATCTTGATTTCACATACAGGGAAACTGAGGCTGAGAAAGGATACATTTGCCAAAGCTTGAACTGTGGTGTTGGAGAAGACTCTTGAGAGTCCCTTGGACTGCAAGATTAAACCAGTCAATCCTAAAGGAAATCAACCCTGAATATTCATTGGAAGGACTGATGCTGTAGCTGAAGCTCCAATACTTTGGCCACCTGATGCAAAGAGCTGACTCATTAAAAAAGACCCTGATACTGGAAAAGATTGAAGGCAGGAAGAGAAGGGGTCGACAGAGGACAAGATGGTTGGATGGCATCACCAACTCAATGGACATGAGTTTGAACAAGCTCTGGGAGATGATGAAGAACAGGGAGGCCTGGCGTGCTACAGTCCATGGGGTCGCAAAGAGCTGGACACCACTGAGCGACTGAACAACAACACAGGAAGTGGTGGAGTCAGGGTTGGAATGTAAGTCTGTCTGTCTTCCATGCCTCTGTGCTTTTTAAATTATATGACTAATAAAAATTAAAACACTATATGGAATTGTTTTTCATCATTCTTGTTAAGATTCCAAGATTCCTTCTAAGTAAGGACTAATATCTAGTGGGAGTTATACTATTAAAAAGAATCACATAAGAACAATGGACATTATTCTTACTATTCATTTTAAAGGGTAATAGACACCTCGGAGGCACTGCAAAGAAAATTGGCTGAAAATTAGAATGGGGAAGATTTTTTAAAACTTTGGAATAACTGTTTAAAAGTTAAATGCACATATTAGTTACATCAAGTTAAATACTTGGGATTTTTGAAACCAACCATTTAGCCTGGACCACATGATTAATTTTCTTTTAAAAATCAACAATTTGGTATCACAGTTCACATCTGACATTCCTATTTTATTTTTACAATGATATTCAATACTTTGATTAGTAATTAAATATAATGGAGAAAATACTTCTTTCTTCTCTTGGGGCTTACAGCAAGGCAAACACGATTTCTCATTCAAGAGGTACTTTTATGAAGTGAAACATCATCTGGGATATTACTTTGAGTTAAAAAAAGAAAGTACTCAGATCTTAAATCTGGCAAAGGTGGGAAGAAGTCTTACAGAACCTTAGAATTCAAAGGAAATTAAACAAGTTGAATTATGATCTTGTCTGAAAAAATTTAAAAAACCATAGAAAACAAACAGAGGCGCCACCATTTATTATTTGAAAACTACAAAATAAGTGGGCCTGTGGCAGATGGGGGCCTGCACTGGTAATATTTAAGCATGTACCTGGAAATTGAAGCAGGAAAGGTGGCAAATAGGCCTTCAGTTGGCACACTGGGCCCAGCCACTCGCTCTCTCGACTTAATGATAGAAATACTAAGGAGATGATCTATTGCCTTATGTATTCTCAAATGAATTCTTTAAAAGACTCTGAATAGCCCATATACAGTGATTAACATTTTTCTCCTTGGAAAATGTTTTAACCACATTAAGTTAGGGGCAGTAACTCATTTGTGAGTACTTAAGAAAAACCTTAGTAACTGGAATCCACACAAGTTCACTAAAAGTTTCTTGAAATCTTGGGGCCTACATTTTCTACAAAAGGAAAGAGTTGGGCTAATCTTTTAAATTAAAAATTTTTTCTTAAAAATCATGGTAATAAAAAACATGTAAGAAAATTTACCATCCTAACCATTTGGAAGTGTACATTTCGATAGTGTAAAGTATATTCATACTATTGTACAGATCTCCAGATTTTTCCATTTTGCAAAACTGAAACTCTGTACTCATTGAACAATTCTCCATTTCCCCGTCCCCCCAGACCTTGGCAACCATTATTCTACCTTTTGTTTCTAGGAACTAGACTACTTTAGATATCTCATGTAAGTGGACTCATATGGTATTTGTCTTTCGGTTGGCTTGTTTCACTCGGAATAATGTCCTCAAGGTTTATCCATGTTGTTGCATGTGACAAGACTTTCTTCTTTCTCAAGGCTGAACCATGCTCCATTGTATGTAAGTACCACATTAAAATATTTTTTTTTTACCCATTCATCTACTGGTTGGCATTGACTTGCTTTCTGCTTTTGATGTATTGTGAATAGTGCTGTGATGAACATGGGTGTGTAAATATCTTTTTGAGATCTTGCTTTCAGTTCTTTTGGATATATACTCAAAGTAGGATTGCTGGATCATATGGTTATTCTATTTTTAACTTTTTGAGGAATATCCATATGCTTTCTATAGTCGCTACTACAATATTTTGCCTTTCTACCTACAGTGTAAAATGGTCCTAATTTCTCCACATCTTTGCTAATATTTGCTATATTCTATTTTTTGATAGTGGCCATCTTAATGGATATGAGGCGGAATATCATTGTAGTTTTGATTTGCATTTCTTTAATTATTTTAATTATTAAGTAGAATAGGAAAGACTGGAGATCTCAAGAAAATTAGAAATACCAAGAGAATATTTCATGCAAAGATGGGCTCGATAAAGGACAGAAATGGTATGGACCTAACAGAAGCAGAAGATATTAAGAAGAGCTGGCAAGAATACACAGAAGAACTGTACAAAAAAGATCTTCATGACCCAGATAATCATGATGGTGTGATCACTGACCTAGAGCCAGACATCCTGGAATGTGAAGTCAAGTTGTCTTAGAAAGCATCACTACGAACAAAGCTAGTGGAAGTGATGGAATTCCATTTGAGCTATTTCAAATCCTGAAAGATGATGCTGTGAAAGTGCTGCACTCAATATGCCAGCAAATTTGGAAAACTCAGCAGTGGCCACAGGACTGGAAAAGGTCAGTTTTCATTCTAATCCCAAAGAAAGGCAATGCCAAAGAATGCTCAAACTACCGCACAATTGCACTGATCTCACACGCTAGTAAAGGAAGGCTCAAAATTCTCCAAGCCAGGCTTCAGCAATACGTGAACCATGAACTTCCTGATGTTCCAGCTGGTTTTAGAGAAGTCAGAGTAACCAGAGATCAAATTGCCAACATCTGTTGGATCATCAGAAAAGCAAGAGAGTTCCAAAACAACATCTGTTTCTGCTTTATTGACTATGCCAAAGCTTTTGACTGTGTGGATCATAATAAACTGTGGAAAATTCTGAAAGAGATGGGAATACCAAACCACCTGACCTGCCTCTTGAGAAACCTATATGCACGTCAGGAAGCAACAGTTAGAACTGGACATGGAACAACAGACTGGTTCCAAATAGGAAAAGGAGTACGTCAAGGCTGTATATCGTCACCCCGCTTATTTAACTTATATGCAGAGTACATCATGAGAAACGCTGGACTGGAAGAAGCACAAGCTGGAATCAAGATTGCTGGGAGAAATATCAATAACCTTGGATATGCAGATGACACACCACCCTTATGGCAGAAAGTGAAGAGGAACTAAAAAGCCTCTTGATAAAAGTGAAAGAGGAGAGTGAAAAAGTGGGCTTAAAGCTCAACATTCAGAAAATGAAGATCATGGCATCTGGTCCCATCACTTCATGGCAAATAGATGGGGAAACAGTGGAAACAGTGGCTGTCTTTAATTTTTTGGGCTCCAAAATCACTGCAGATGGTGATTGCAGCCATGAAATTAAAAGACGCTTACTCCTTGGAAGGAAAGTTATGACCAACCTAGATAGCATATTCAAAAGCAGAGACATTACTTTGCCAACAGAGGTCCATCTAGTCAAGGCTATGGTTTTTCCTGTGGTCATGTATGGATGTGAGAGTTGGACTGTGAAGAAAGCTGAGTGCCGAAGAATTGATGCTTTTGGACTGTGGTGTTGGAGAAGACTCTTGAGAGTCCCTTGGACTGCAAGGAGATCCAACCAGTCCATTCTGAAGGAGATCAGGCCTGGGTGTTCATTGGAAGGACTGATGCTGAAGCTGAAACTCCAATACTTTGGGCACCTCATGTAAAGAGTTGACTCATTGGAAAAGACTCTGAAGCTGGGAGGGATAGTGGGCAGGAGGAGGGGACGACAGAGAATGAGATGGCTGGATGGCATCACTGACTCGATGGACATGAGTTTGAGTAAACTCTGGGAGTTGGTGATGGACAGGGAGGCCTGGTGTGCTGGGATTCATGGGGTTGCAAATAGTCGGACACGACTGAGCGACTGATCTGATCTGATCTGATCTGATGCTCTTTGGATCAAAGGGGGAAAACACCGAATGAAGGATGCAATAAAAGTCTTAAAATTTCAATAAGAGATGACACCAGATGTTCAAAACTAGTTCTGGTATACATACTTGTTCCTTACTAGCTTTTTATTTTCCCCCAATTTAAAGTAGTGGCTCACATTTAAGAAAAAAATGATTAAGAAAAAAAGATTCCAAAATTCAATAGGTTCTATAACATTAAATGTCTTTCATCTTTGATAGGATTATTTTGGAGTGATAGGACAAACATGTCTAAACTTTAGCAGAACATTTGATCAAGTGATTCATGATATCCTTATGGACAAAAGATGGAGGACTAGACAATAATATCAATAGACGGATTTGTTCTTCATCCATGGCTATACTCTAATAGTGTTAATCAGCAAACAACATCAAATTATAGAAGGCTATCCTTGAGAGGACCTGCCTGTTCAATACTGTCATCAACTACTTGATGATGACATGTTTATCAAACTTGAAATGGCCTGAATCTAAGAAAGATAATTAGTTGACTACAGAAATAAAATTTTAAAGGACGATACACAACAGGTTAGAATAATGACCCTCAAACCCACAGTGGAAATTTTATAATATGATAACTTGGAGTTAGGTTAAAGCTCTGCTTAGAGAAGTCCATGATTCAACAGATCTACTAAATAATTTTTGATATAACCAAACTAAAAACAAACAAACAAAAGAAGATTCATAAATTTTAGTGAAGACTTGAAGGCTCAGTTGGATCCAGCAACAGCATGATGAAATTTCTGAAAAAAATTGCTATAGTTGGCACGTATAGCAATGAGACAGCCTTCATTGGCAGTACTGAGTCATCAAGAATTATGGTCCTCTTCTGGTCTGTTCTGGTTTAAAGATGTCAAAAATTGTTTCAACTGTAAGAGTCATGTTTTTTAAGAAGGATTCTGGAGGAGCAAGAAACACTCAGAGAGGAGGATCGGTAAGGAAATGTGGGAGGAGCTATATGCTCTTTGGATCAAAGGAGAAAAAAAACTGAATGAAGGATGCAATAAAAGTCTCAAAATTCAATAAAAGATGACACCAGATGTTAAAAACCAGTTATAGTATACACACTTGTTCCTTACTAGCTTTTTATTTCCCCCCAATTTAAAGTAGTGGCTCACATTTAAGAGAAAAAAAAAAAAAAAAAATCAGGAGATTTCACATACAAGTTTTAGCTTCTGGCATACAAAGGCAGATTTGAACAGGGGGAACCAGCACATAACTTTGGTTAGAGAGATAACCTTGTCTCTGCAGGTCTCTGGCATGTTCAAGCAGAGGTTGTTTGATTTCTATCTTCCTTTAAGATGCTCTGATTTTATAAACGGAGTTGATGTACCTTACTTAGACTCCCACTGAACTTTGGACTCTCTTACAAAGCAACTGATTTAAAGCCAGTGATGAATACTTCCCCTAAGTGTCCGCAGCTCACCAGATCTAGTCTTAGTCATTTTCTATGCAGCTCTATGCTGAGGCTGATCTCTATGCCCAGGATTAATGGGACTCTGGCTTCCAGTTGGGTCCAGCTCTTGGGAGGCACTAGCATGATAAAAAGAACCCCAGGGCAAGAAGAGAGAGTACGGTTGGTGTGTTTATTCCTCTGGCTCCCTTCCTGCTGGGTTGCAGAGGCTTGCCTGCCTGCCTCTACCAAAGGCCACAGCACACGCTGGACAGCCCTCTCTTCCGCCTCGGCTGTACTCTATGGGGAGGGGTAATCGACTCTCCAGGCCTAGAATGGTATTGCTTCACTCCTGTTAGCCCCAGGTCCTGCACCTTATTGGTTTATCCTAATCCTGCCAACACCTTTAAAAACCATATCTTTATAAAATTCTCCTTAGTCTATTTGCTTGTGCTTTTTGTTTCCTGCCAGAATCTTGACTGATGCAAAGCCAGTAACAACAATTGCCATGGTGTTACAGCAGAGTTCTGTCACTCAAAGTTCAAAATGACAAGGAGCACTTCCTATCGGCATGGGGGTGGGCCCAAAGAGTTAAAGGCCTCCAAAGCTTATTGCTAGAGTAGCTGACACACTAGGGAAGTGACTCAATATATACTGGAGACAATAAAATTAAAAAAAAAATCCTTTTAGAGAAAATTATTTTATGTTGACACATGTTTGTGAAACACGACTCAGTTATAAGTTTTTGGTAACGATTGTTCTTTACTTTGCTGAAAATAGACAAAGACTGGAGACCAAAGTACATCTTGAAAATCTCTGGAGCACAAAAATAACTCTTCCGGAAAACTTCAAACTATACAAAGCAGTGCTCTATTCCTTCCTCTGCTCCCCCTCCCCAACATCCAATCCACAGTAATGTTCAATTTTGGTTTGAAGAAATGGCTGAAAGACAAATTGCCTTACAACAGGTCTTCTATGAAATATGGGAGAAGGCTGCTGACAGAGTGAGTTAAAAACTGCAGTGTTCGCAATCTGGAAAACATCTGCCTTGCCCCAAACTGTAAACCACCACGTTGGAGAAAATGGTTTGTGACAAAGCAGAACCCAGGGTGGGTGTTTGTAAGGTGATGGGACAAGTCAGGGCTATTCAGGCACAGAATTGGGCAACGTGCCCTTTGGCAAACCGGTGCAAGCCAAGGACTTAAAAGGAAATACAAAAGCAACAGGCCAGGTATGAAAACTCCATATGGAGCCAAATGGCTCACTACTTTTCTTATCAATGGGTACTCTTTGGTGAAGCTGGTTTAGGAGTAAAAACAATACCACTGTTTGGAAGCTCTGGTTCTTTGGTGGATGAAGAAACCTTTATTTAGCAGTGATTGAAACACACCGGCCTGGATAGTAGAAGAATCAAGACTCATCTAGGTGGAAATAAAGGGCTGTTGCTGTTACTGTTGTTAAGTTGCTTCAGTCATGTCCAACTCTGTGTGACCCCATAGACGGCTGCCCACCAGGCTTCCCTGTCCCTGAGATTCTCCAGGCAAGAATACTGGAGTAGGTTGCCATTTCCTTCTCCAAATAAAGGGCTAAGGTTTGAACATGAAAATGTGAATGTAATCAAGGTTCTGCCTCCTCACTACAGTTCAAAAAAAGAAACAAATAGGAGATCTTAATTAGTTGAGAAGACAGAAAATATGGACCAAGGGAAATGGTCAGATCAATGCAAAAGGAGCTCCCAGAGAAATAGACCTTTTTCACAGTTTCCCTCTCAGAGCTGCACAAAACAGCAATGATAAGGGCTACAGTGAAACTGTGAGTTGGGAGGTGTGCCTAGGTGCCAGTTGGAAAGAACATAGGCAAATGTTTCTTTTTCGACTTCGTTTCCACCCAGTCCACAGTATTTGGCTTGGAAGGTGGCCACAGGGACTAGAGGTGAAAACGTAGCAAATGAAGGTTTGCAGGCAGGATCTCAGGGAAGATGGCCAACTCTGAGGACTGGGAACCCAGGGCTGCCAGGAAGGGAGGAGACTTAGGACTTAACGGGAAAAGGGCAAACGATGTGAGGCCTGGGTGGAGCTGCCAGGGGAACTAGTCCCTATCAGGCTGAGGCTAAGAACACCCTGAACACCCTGGTCTCAGAGTAGATGTCTTATGGCTGGGGGCTCCATTCCTGCATCTGCGCAGCTTCAAGTAAGAAAATCAAAGACGTAGAGACAGACTTCCCTGGTAACTTGGTGGATAAGAATCCACCTGCCAATGCAGGGGCTATGGGTTAGATCCCTAGTCCGGGAAGATTTCACATGCCATAGAGCAACTAAGTCCGTGTGCCACAACTACGGAAGCCTGTATATCTAGAGCCTGTGCTCAGCAACAAGAGAAGCCAGTGCAATGAGAAGCCCGTGTCCCACGATTAGAGAGTAGCCCCCAGCTCACCACAATTAGAGAAAAGCCCGCACATTAACAAAGATCCAGCATGGACAAAAATAAATAAACAAACAAACAAAGATTAAGAAAAAAGATGACCTAGAGAGCTCATAAGGATCAAAGGGGAAAGGAAAACGATAAAGGAATGTTTATTCTTCTGAATAAGATAGAATTTGTTCTTTAAATATCTGTAGTGTGGTGGACACAGGCTGGACCTTGAATCCTGCGGACCCAATCTTATCTTTAGTAAAAACAACATTGTCTCAGCTTTTCCATCAGTAAAATGGAGGTGATACCTTTAGCCTGTGGTTATTATGAGGGTTAACTCCACACATTTTATTAAGCATCAGCTAAGTCATAGGCCAGATGCTATTGTAAAGAACTTCACACAGTGTTCAACCAATAGCAAATATTAGCACACACAGAAAAGCACATTACAGCACACAGGAACACGGGGAACTATAGTGTTTAAAGTGATTTGTGTTTTCCCCCTCTGATTCTTCTACTAGATTGTAAGCTACAGGAGGGCACAGCTTGTTCATAAAATCTAAAGCATAGTAGAAGTTCAACATATATACATTGGTTTCAGTAAGTGAATGAATAAATAATAACTGTTCTAATTGCTGGATATCTGGGATAGGAAAGAAAAGACAGGGAAGGTAAGAGCTCAAGTCTGGCGCAAACTTCTTTTGTTCTTTCCTCTTCTCCAGGCGCTGCCTGGGCTCATGCACACAGCCCTAGCTAAGCCAATTCCCAGAATTCACAACAGACATATTTGGTTGTGTTTAATTTTATGTTCTGTCTTAGAGTAAAAGTTCACAGATAAAACGATCTGGGGCACACTGTTCTCAAATGCCTTTATTCTAGAAACTATAACAAATGCTCACATTCTGCATTTAATTAGGTCTATACTTCTTTCAGCCTTACTTAGTTGAAATAAAAACAAAAGATATCAGTAGGAAAATGAGAAACCCCATGGAGATTTTGCAACCTCTTTAACTTTGACTTAACTAAAGAATGCAGGAACATTCCCATGAGATTCCATCCCCTTGGAGAGGAAGGAGGAAAAGGACTCATTGCAAATATGCCCCACAAGCTTACACCTCATTATAAGATACAAAGTTATTCTCCATATCTCTATCACCAATCTATCAATCCATCTATCTATCCATCCATCTACCCACCTATCTATTTATATACACAGACACACACATACATAAATCATAGAATTTACAAGACAGGCTACAGCTTTGAATCCTGGGTCCACTTCTTATTAATCGTGTGGCCTTGGACAAGTTATTTAACTTCTCTAAGTCTCATTTTTCTCTTCCTGGGTAAAATAAAATGCAACTCATACAGTTATAGAGCTACTATACATGAGATAATGCTTTAAAAAGAAAAACTCTTCACATAGTGGTTCTTTGTAAGCAATCAATAAATGGTAACTGCTGTTTAATATTGTTATTCTATAGTTTAAATTATATAATTTATACAGTATATACAATATACTATATTCTATAGTCTAAATTGTGTAATTCTAATTCAGTCTCAGAGTTTCCCAAACCTGGCACTACTGGCGTTTTGGGCTGGATAATTCTTTGTGTGAGCTCTTCTGTGCATTCTGGGGTGTTCAGCAGAATCCCTGGCCTCTGCACGAGAGAAGCTAGTAGCATTCCCCCAGGCTTCCCTAGTGACTCAATGTCAAAGAAAGAATCTGCCTGCCAAAGCAGGAGGCACAGGTTCAATCCCTGGGTCAGGAAGATCCCCTGGAGAAGGAAAGGGCAACCCACTCCAGTATTCTCGCCTGGGAAATCCCATGGACAGAGGAGCCTGTTGGTGACATACAGTCCGTGGGGTCACAAAGAGTCAGACACAATTTAGTGACTGAACAGCAACAATAAAGCTTTCCCCAACCCCACTCAGTTGTGATGACCAAAATATCTCCAGATATTGCTAAATGTTCTCTGGAAGGCAAAACTTCCCCTGTTTGAGAACCACTGGTATAGAACAAAGAGTGAGTGGCCCCAGAGACAGGAGACCTGGTTTCTATTAACTCATTTATGTTCTTGGGTAAGTCCTACCACTTCCCTAGACCTTGGCTGTCTCATATGTTAAAATAGGGCAGGAAATTCCTACTTTATCTTTCATGATTTTTCTAAGGATGAAATGAGAAAAAAAGCAAATGCTCTAAAGAAATGTTATAAAAGTAGGATTCTGTATGATTACTTTGTTAGAGGTGGGCTATTGAGGGGCAATTACAAGAAGACTCATCTTAGAACAACAGCTGATGCCGACCTACTCTCTTCTGTAATTCATACCCTAGGGAGCCACTAGCCTCTCAGCAGCTGTTTATTGATCACATGTCAAAGATTCCCTGTTCCTTTAATGGATGTATTTGTGGCTTGGCCTGAAGAATCCAAAAGGAACTGTTTTCTTTCAAAATGAAGTGAAAATGTTCTTTTAAAAAAATTATTATTATAAGTGGTGAAAACTGGCTTGTCATCTGTAGATTTACCTTTCATCCAAATTTCTCTCTCACGTGACTGGAATTAACCAGTCCTCAGAATTCTGCAGATTGATATTCAGAAAGCAATATCTTAGGGTTTCCTGAGATCATCACTGAACTGATTAATACTATAATAATATACTGAGAAGCACTGTGATGGATTTCTTCATTAGCAAGGGAACGTGTTTTGATGCCATATCATGTTATGGGAATCAGTGTACTGAAATCCAGAGAGCCTACTGTCATCCTTTTATTTATTTCTGAAAGATCTTTCAGTGGGAGATAGCAAAGTGTCTGGGAAAAGAACACGAACTTCGAGTTTGGTCGGAGCTATATGCAAGTAGACAAGGGTTCAAGGTCCAATGCTATGAGTTATCTCATTTAGACATATACCTTGGTAGGATATGTTAATAACATCTGTCCCACAGTGTGGTGATGAATTTTAGATGGAGATGAAGACGGAAACCACGAAGCACCATGCAGGCACATGGTAGAGAATATAGGTGGTCTTTCTCTCTCTGTCTAAGGTCTGAAAGACTGCTGAAGGCTTTCTTTCATGCCTCAGAGAGTGTTTTTGGTCTGATTCCCTAAAGAATGATGCTGAAATGAAAATCAATACTTTCTAGGTATCAGGTCTTGACTTAAACTAATTGTAATAAAGCTTGAACCCAATTATCAACAAACCTTCCAGCTCATGAGTAAATTATCTCCCTACTTCTTTTTTTATTTTTAAAAATTGTATTCCAGTATACTTGGTTTATAGTGTTGTGTTAATTTCTGCTGAGAGAAAGGGACTCAGTTAATACATGTGTCTCTTCTTTTCATTGGATACTGAACATAGTAACCTGTGCTATACAGTAGGACTTTGCTGTTTATCCAGCCAATATATACTAGTTTGTGTCCACTAATCCCAAACTCCCAATCCTTACCTCCTATCTCCCTGTCCCCCTTGGCTACCACATATCTGTTCCCTATGTCTGTGTATTTCCCTACTTCAGATGAGGATTGCAGTTGGAAATTCTGGGCCAAAAGTCACCCACAGGACAATGGTGTTCACCTGGAGTCAAGTAACAATGCATTTTTTTCCCTTAAAATAATTCATTTGGTTTCCTTAAGGACACAGATCAGTCTCCTAAGACAGCACAATGGAGTAGCAGGAAGATGAGTCAGACAGACTAGTGGAGTAACTCTGTTGTTGTCTGAGCCTCAGTTTCATCATGAGCAGTATGTGCTGTGCTCAGTCACTCAGTCGTGTCTGACTCTTTGCGACCCTATGGACCACAGACCGCCAGGCTGCTTTGTCCATGGGAATTCTCCAGGCAAGAATACAGGAGTGGGTCGCCATGCCCTCCTCCAGGGGATCTTCCCAACCCAGGGATCGAACCCAGGTTTCCCCCATTGCAGGCGGATTCTTTACCATCTGAGCCACCAGGGAAGGGTTAATAACACCATTCTCTGTCTCAGGGAGAGGGTGAGTATAAATAAAGCCTTGGAAACCCCAAGAATGATGCCTAGCACATGGGACGTGCTCAGTAATTGTTGCAATTATCCCTGGCTCTCTGGCAGATTTTCACACCTACCTGATGTAGGAGAAGGGATGGGGCAATTAAGTAAGTGATTATAACTCTCCTTTTCATGTTGAATATAGCATGTGGGAAAACCATAAATTTTAAGTGCTCATTATTTAAAAAATACAGAATAATTTTCTTTGAAGTTTCCAATGGTGGCTCTGGAAGAGTTAATGTCATAATTTGTTCTTTATGCTGCATATGAAGGCATTTTAAAGCCTAGTGGCTGGTCACCTCTTTTTCAAACTGAGCATATTGAACCATCCCTAAAACCATTTTGCAAGGGAAGACGATATGGCATAACAGATAACATGTAAGAAGGAAACTGTAGTATAATGGTTTCCCCAATTTTCATCACTGAGAATTCTTTCAATATTTTTGCTACTTTTCCCTAATGATTGCTGTAGTATATTTCAGCTTCCTGTTCTTTGTTTCACAGCATTTGTGCTAACTTCTACTGTATCACACACACTGCATTGCGATTGTAATATGAATCACATTTTTTCCTTTTTCAGCCTCCCTACTCCACAACAGGCTCAAACAATATTTGCTGAAAACAAGCATTTCTCTATATGTGTAGTGAGTACATGGGTGCTCAGTCTCTTCAGTCGTGTCTGACTCTTTGAGACCCCATGGACTGTAGCCCACCAGGCTCCTCTGTCCATGGGACTCTCCAGGCAACCATACTGGAGTGGGTTGCCATGCCCTCCTCCAGGGGATCTTCTCTACTCAGGGATCAAACCCAGGTCTCCTGCATTGCAGGCAGATTCATTACTGCTGAGCTACTGGGAAAGCCCTCGATATGTGTATATTACATACTAATTACAGTTAGTTCCTCTTTATATATATACTGACTACATAAAAATTACACAAGAAAATATTTATTAAACATTTACTATCTTCCAGATATCATAGAGTTTTTCAGTTAACAACTTACTTATTCTCTTAAGAAACCCTGAATGTAAATCGTTATTATTTCCATTTTACTGGAGTGGCTTTCCTATGACATTCTGATGCTCCCCCTAGGCCTGGGAAACTCAAGTGATGAGTTTCCCAAGTTTCTCAAGTTATTTATGAGAACTGTAATCAGGAAGACAAATCATTAAAAAATCATCTGAAACTCCCAGTATCACCAACATTTTCATTCTCTCTCTTACCCTCCAAACATTTTCTAGAAAAAGGTACAAACTGATTCAGAAGTTTCATTTTCTTCCTATATTTCTGCAGTATAAAAGGATGAGGCAAAGGACACAGTTTATCTGCAGGTTGCCCTGGATCCCTGAGTACTGGCTATAGATTCATTCTCTCTTGTGGGTTTTCTCAAGGACACAGAAAAAACAGTTCTCTTTCTGCTTCCAATACACCTGTTGTGCTAAAAAAGGTACACTTGGACATGGACCATCGTGCATAACATTTCACTTCACGAATGACTGTGATAAGCTGCTTCTCCTGTACTTCCAGAGAGATGGTGCCTGTTATACCCACTAATACAACGGCAGCAGGCATAAAAGCAGTTTCTTCCTTGAGAGTGTGCTACTGCTAAGTCACTTCAGTTGTGTCCAACTCTGTGAGACCCCATAGATGGCAGCCCACCAGGCTCCCCTATCCCTGGGATTCTCCAGGCAAGAACACTGGAGTGGGTTGCCATTTCCTTCTCCAATGCATGAAAGTGAGAAGTGAAAGTGAAGTCGCTCAGTCGTGTCTGACTCTTAGCGACCCCATGGACTGCAGCCCACCAGGCTCCTCCGTCCATGGGATTTTCCAGGCAAGAGTACTGGAGTGGTAAATCTTTCGCCTTTTACTAAAGATTTCCGTGGAGAGGAACAATTCTGAGTTTTTACTCAATTTTTTGAGGCCTTGCTTTTGCAAGGCTAAAAGAAAAAAGAAAAGAGTACTGGAGTGGGATGCCATTGTCTTCTCCATGAGAGTGTGCTTTGGTATCCAAAAAGGTATTTTCTGCTCAGACAACAAAATTTATCCTAGAAACAGAGTTAGAGATCAAACAAACATTATCAACCTCCTTTGCCCCCTTATATGATTCTCCTAAGGGAAGGGGCATAGAGCTGGGATCTTTTAAAGCAGGGGTCCCCAATCTCTGGGATCTAATGCCTGATGCTCTGAGGAGAAGCTGATGTAATAAGAATGGAAATAAAGTGCACAATAAATGCAATGCCCTTGGATCATCCCCAAACCATCCCCTCATCGCCTGGACTGTGGAAGAACTGTCTTCCACATAACTGGTCCCTGGTGCCAAAAAGGTTGAGGACCACTGTTTCAAAGTGACTGAAGCCATGGAAAGCAGTGAGAGTATTTACCACATGCTGGGATGTCACACAGGTCAAACTTATAGTTTTCATCCAAGGTGAAGCACCAGGGCGCTTCCTTCTGATTCCCCGGGTTGCGGCAGTAGGAGTGTCCTCCATTCAGCTCTGGGAAGCGGAGGGCGGTGAAGGTGTGCGTGTGGGGATACTGGGAATTCCAGGGCTGGCACTGGCGCCCTGATTTGGTCACACTGACGGTGCCCCGGTAGTCCACGCCTGTGCTATTATAGCACTTGTGATCTGAAATACATGAAAGAAGAGCCCAAAGTGTGAGAAACAGAGACAGTGCCGGAGCTCCTGGCCAGCAGTTTCTGGAGGGAAGACGTGCAGTTACCCTCACGGCCGAGGCTTCCCTGCCGGTCGGGGCCACGTGGCAATCTCCCGCATGCTGGGCTGGGACACAGAGCAGACCTTGCAGTGACACTGCTGGGAGGATTTAGAGAGTATGCTTGAGGAGGGAAACCAGTCTCCACAATTATTTTTTATATGGAACACAGAAAAAAATCAGAACCGGGGCAGGATCCAGGGGCACAGGAGCAATCGCCTAGTGAATGGTGCAGGGACTGTTCTTTCCATTTCTGCTTGGTGACCTTAGACATGAGATAGATGGATAGGTCATGGGATAAAGAATGTAGCCCTCAGAAGATGTTCCTTAGCAGCAGTGCACTAGGGGTTTCCGACAGGAGTTTGGCCATTGCCATGCTGATACACTGGACATCTTCAAGAAGCAGGTCCTATTAAATCTTCCTTCCGGGAGATGATGCTTGAAACCATGGCAAAAATGGATTAAGCTGAAATAAACTGAAATCTGGAGGGGTAATGATAAGATGAGAGTAATAATAGTAATAAAGATGGTATTGCTATTATATGTTAAGCATAGTTCTAAGCATTTTAGGTGCACTAACTTATTTAACTAATAAAAGAGTTAACTGCCAAAAGGAAATGAAAACATTACCAGTAAAGTATAATATAGATGGAGCGGAAATGCACAGAAAACAGTCTTTTGTTTGTTGGCAGTGAGAGGATGGAGGCAAACTCCCATATATAGATAGATAGATAGATAGTGGTATAATACAATATAATGCAATTTACCATTAATGTATTTAGAACATTCAAAATATTGTGCAACCTTAACTACTATCTCATCCTAGAACACATACATCATCCCCAAAGGAAACCCTATTTCATTAAGCAGTCATTCCACACTCTCCCCTAGTCCCTACACCTGGCAATCTGCTTTCTATCTCCATGGAATTGTCCACTTTGGATATTGTATATAAATGAACTCATACAATGGTGTCTGACTTCTTTCTATAACAGTCTTTTTAAGGTTCAGCCATATTATAGGATGTAACAGGATTTTACTTTTTTTTTTTTTTGGATAAATAATATCTCATTGCGGAAGATCCCTTGGAGGAGGGCCTGGCAAACTACTCCAGTATTCTTGCCTGGAGAATCCCACGGACAGAGGAGCCTGGCGGTCTACAGTCCACGGGGTCCCACAGAGTCAGACACGACTGAAATGACTTAGCATACAGCATGCAATATTTCGTTATGTGGATATGCCACAATATATTCATCTACTTACCCACTGATGGACATTTGGGTTGTTTACAACTTTTAGCTATGGTGAACAGAGCTATTATGAACCTTTCTGCACAAGTTTTTTTTGAACACCCGTTTTTAATTCTTTTGGGCATATATCCAGGAGTGGCATTATTGGGACATACAGTAATTCTATTTTTAAGTCATTAAGGAACCAGAAGCCATATTTTAAAATTATCTTCCTCATGTAACTTTTTGAAGAATGGCACTGCATCTTACCCACTGGAAGCTCAGCCCCCACATGATATCTGGACCACTGGGAAGTAATCTGACTACCAACACAAAATTAATACTGAGGATCAAGGTCCAGTTTTCCTGGGGCTGCTGGCCCCTGAGGCAGAACAGAAGGTCAGGGGCTACCACCTACTTTTATTGATGGGATCCGCCATGGGAATTCCAATCCGGATACAGTTTGCAGCTTCGGGACTCTCGGGCTGAGGGAGATCTTCACAGTTTGGCAGTTTCAGCCTCATCAATATCATGGGATTTGATCTCGCAAAAATGTACTCTGTTTGACACAGGACATTTTCCAGGATTTCGCATTCATCGCGACACAAGTCCCGGGGCTTTGGGACCGACGAGGTTTCATCACAGTATGGGAAGGCGTAGTGGCACAGGGAAGGAATGGCGAACTGAGAACACTTATCAGATAAGTGACTGGAGGTGCCGATCATGGTGAAGGCAGCTGGAAAACAAACACAATTATTAACTCCCAGAGGCAGGGTTTATCTCCCCTGGTTATCCAGTCAACAGATATCAGATGTAAACACACATTGGAAGGAATCTGCTGTACTCAAACAGACAAGGCCAAGGGAAGGAGATTCATTTCAGATGTCTAAGCAGCTTACTTTCACTGGCTTGAAAAAAATAATTTTGACTACAAAGTTTAAAAAAACAGGATTAAGTTACATATGTACTGTTTCCTAATAAAAAGAATTAATTAGGTTAAAGTACAATATATTTTTCATTTTTACTACAAAGCAACAGAACTTTGTGTTTCTTCCGGTACTTTTTATTAGTTTTGTGAGGCTTCTAAAACTTTTGACAGCTGCAGGGCAGAACTTGCTTTATACAGTGGCTGAGCCCAATCACAGGATTTATTTAGTTCTGAGTCTTGCCTCTCAGTTCTTGGATGACCTTGGGTAACTGGTTTAATTTCCTTATAATTTGAAGACTTTTGATCCCATCTTCTGAACATGAGGCAACTCATTTGAAAGTTCTCAAAGAGCACAACTCAGTTGTCCAAGGTATATTGTAGAATATTAGTGGTTGCTCTGCCTAATCTCTTATCCCCATACCAGCCTTTGCACATGTCTACTGACAAGGAGCTTATAATCACAAGGCAGCCTGTGAAGTTGTTGGTATACAATTTCCCAAAGCATGTTCCTCAGAACATTAATTATGTAGAATGTTAAAAGTGTCTGAGAAACTGGGGTTCCATAGCTAAACAAGTTTGGAAAAGTGCTGGGTTAATCAAAGTTAAATGGATTTTTTTTAAAAAAGAAAAAACTGTAACACTTTCCAGTAAGCTGATATCCATTGAAAATGTCCAAGAGAAGATTACTATAAATGGGTGACCAAATATTTATATACTTATATCAGAATTTCCATTTATTTTTGTGAATACTTAGTAAAAAGTATGTTCAAGTGATTTTTTTATTAAGTTGAAAGGTATCTTTTATAGCTTCTCCCTACCAGTCTTGCTTCACTGGAATTTTATGGACTTCCCTCTTGAAAGCCTGAGAGATTTAGCACCTGGCAAATACGTCTTCCTATAGTTGCTTCTTCAGGTTAAATAATTCCCCTGGCCGCCTCTTGGTTCCCTCAAATTCCTCTTGTGACATAGTTTTTGGGCCTTTGGCTATGTGTCTTGGGTCTGTTCTTGCCTCTCTTAAATCATAGGGTTGCCAGCTAAACTACAGGGCATCTGAATTCCAGGTCAACATTTGGGACATATACTGAAATATATCAGATGCAATGGGGTGTCTTATATTTTCAGTGCTAATGTTGGAAACCTTATTAGAATTTCAGAACAGCCACTTTAATGTATTTAATGCACAGGGCACTGAGGCATAATAACCACACTAATGGGGGAGACACAGGCTGCTGTGACCATCCGACAAGGTACACAGAATCGTGCGTAGTGGCCGACACTACCTACCTCGTATGTGCCAGGTCGTGCTTCAGCATTAGATTTCCATTAAAAAGATCCTTTCAATTCAGAAAAGTGGAGGGTAAATAGAGAAAGCTAGAGCAGGAATAGACCCATGATCGTCTCGCCTCCTCACTCACTTCCCAGATGAAGAAAGAGATTTCCACGGAGAGTACGATTTTCTCCAAAGTCACACTAATGGCAAATTGGGATTAATATCCAGAATTCTAACTCTAAATTCATCCGCTTTTAGTCAACACAATGTTATTTCCAAACAGTAAGCTCTGTGAGGGCAGAGACATACCTGGCTTATTCCCCACACCATCACATCGTCCATGCCCAGCCCAGGTCCTGGTATGCCAAAAGCACTCAATAATATTTATTGAGTGTTTGAATAAAAGTGAGACTTCTCAAAGCCTCCTTTTCCTCTAAGGGCAACCTTTAATAAATTATTCTAATGTAAATTTCAGAGCAGAGATTATATCTCTGGCTTCTTTATGGCCCCGTTCCTAACCCCTATGCCTTGACTAATCCTTTGTCAAGAGAAGGGCTCAATAAAACTTCTGGGGAGAAAAACTGTTGTGCAAAGTATAAATATAATTCCATTGCTACCAACCTGTGATCTGATTTTCTATTTCCCCCTGCATGTGCAAAGACTCCATGTAGACAGTGCGGTTGCCAATAAATCTTGCACAGGCAATCCCTCTGTACGGCTGACAGAATCCATCTTCTTCATACTCATCTCTGAAAACAGAGCACATACATAAGCTGGTGCAGGACACACACGCAGTTGGCGCTCACTGCGCGATGCCCCAGACAGTCACTAGGGGGCGCAGTCGGGCACAGTATCCTAAAGACTGGGTTAAAGAATCTGGCTTCCTCCTCAGTTCCATCCATCGCTTAAAACATCTGTTGGTCACATTGGTCAAGTTTCCTTCACCTCTAGAAATATCATCCTGAAGCACAAAATCATCCTTAAATGTGGGAGAAAACACTTTTATTTTCGCAGCTGGTGGTGGGCTGGAGGATGATGTAGTTGTAAGAGTAAAGAGGAAATGAGTTGGAAATCTGGGCACATGTTCTACAGTTTTTTGTTTTTTAAATACAGATTATTTCTGTTTCATTTGCTACAAAGGGGTGGGTGCATCACCCCAAGACCTACTCGGACTGATATGTCAATTAGGAAGCTCCAAGTGGTGAGAAGCTGGGTGCTGCAGGAAGGAAAGCAGAGGGCAGTCCAGTTACATGGCTCCTGCTTGAGACCCATCACCCCCACACTGCAGAGAGTGTCCATGGCAAACCACAGACTGGGCAATCTCAGATCAGTCACTTAGTCCCAGGAAATCCAGAGAAAATATCAATTGTTCTTGCTTTCATAAGTTGCTAAAACAAAACAAAATCTTAAAAAAAAAAATTGTTGCCTCAAGTTTTAATAATAAAAGGGAGGGCACAGATTTTATTCTGAAGATAAAGTGAAAGTCGCTCAGTTGTGTCCGACTATTTTCGACCCCATGGACTTAGTCCATGGAATTCTCCAGGCCAGAATACTGGAGTGGGTAGCCTTTCCCTTCTCCAGGGGGTCTTCCCAACCCAGGGATCAAACCCAGGTCTCCCGCATTGCAGGCAGGTTCTTTACCAGTTCAGCCACAAGGGAAGCCTAAGAATACTGGAGTAGGTAGCCTATCCCTTCTCCAGCAGATCTTTCTGACCCAGGAATTGAACCAGGGTCTCCTGCATCACAGGCGGATTCTTTACCAACTGAGCTATGAGGGAAGCCCCATTCTGAAGAAGGGGATTCCAGAAAGTGGTGTGATTAGTGACTGTGGAGCAAATGGCTGGAGAGCCAAGGCTGGAGATTAGGACCCAAGATGGCAGGCTCAGCTTGAAAGGACAGAGGCCAAAATCTCCCACTCGGGCCTATGATAAACCTAAGACACCAGAGTACAAGATATCAATATGATTCTGAAAGGCAAACTACAGCCAAGCAGAAGGCTACCTGCCAGGCTTGTGGTCTGACTTCTGCCCTAGATGCTCCTCCTCTGTTAACCTGGCTGGAAGCAACATCTTGCCTGAAAGAAGTATCATTTTTTTTCTTCTTTGGTTTGTTCTAAGTTAAAATACTTTAGAGCAAAAGTCAGGAGAACAAATTCTCCTGCTGGATTTAACATTTGCTTATCCTTAGGTGTGATTCCCTGGTGGCTATGACAGTAAAGAATCTGCTTGCAGTACAGGAGACCTGGGTTCTATCCCTGAGTCGGGAAGATCCCCTGGAGGAGGAAATGGCAACCCACTCAGTATTCTTGCCTGGGAAATACCATGCACAGAGGAGCCTGGTGAGCTACAGTCTATGGGGTCACAAAGAGTGGGAGATCATTGAGCGACTAACACTTTCACTTTCTTATCCTTAGGCAACCTCTCAAATCCTCTGAGCTATGGTTTTCTTCTCTAAAAGATGAAGATAATAATTGACCTCCCAACCCTATAGGTCAAAGTCATGTTGCTGTTTGTTGTTTAGTTGCTAAGCCATGTCTCTTTGCATCCCCGTAGACTAGCCTGCCAGACTCCTTTGTGCATGGTATTTCCCAGGCAAAAATACTGGAGTGGTTTGCCATTTCCTTCCTCAGGGGATCTTTCTGACCCAGAGATAGAACCTGTGTCTCCTGCATTGGATTCTTTACTGCTGAACCAAAGTCATGAGGATCCTATCAAACTGTGTAAAAGCTTTAAAAAAGTGCTACACAGAGGTAACATATAATTGTTATTAAAGCCCTTACAGTTACTGAGAGGGCTTCCCTAGTGACTTAGAATCTGCCAATCTAGTGACTTAGAATGCAGGAGACCCAGGTTTGATCCTAGGTTGGGAAGATCCCTTGGAGAAGGGAATGGCTACCCACTCCAGTATTCTTGCCTGGAGAATTCCATGGACAGAGGACAACAGCTACAGTTGTCCATGGGGTTGCAAAGAGTCAGACATGACTGAACGACTAACACTAGCAGGTACCGAAGAAGATATTTAAAAGATAGTTATTTGTTAAGCTTCTGCTTTGTAAACTCAACTGTGTTCATAGCTCTGGCCCTGGACACCCACACCTGAGGGTTCAGGGAGGGAGTCTAGAAAGCCCGGTAGAATAGGAAACCATGTGAAAAAAATCTGATCGAGCTGATCCTTAAAAGACGCTCGTTTTCAGCTGCTTTCTACTCCCTACTCACTAAAACAGTCAAGTTAAAGGTGGAGATGGGAGCAGTATCTCTAGTACAGTCTCCCAAATAGTTTGTAGTTCAAAGCTCTTAGAAACGTAACCTTTAAGTACACATACAAATGAATATATCATACACCTGACATAAAGACATTGAAATTTTAATGTTGCAAAATCCTGCAAGCACTCCACATGTTTACTTTCATAAATCCTAGAGTAATGTTGAAGCCTTTTTGGCTTAAATTTTACTTGGGTTGTAAAATTAACCCCACTTTTATTGGGTAACTAATACCATAAACCTATGGGGAGAAAGAAGTTTCTTGATGACCCAGCCTTGGATCTTGAAAACTGGAGTCCTGAGGCCAGAAAGTACCCCACACCATCACCCCCCTGCTATTATAGATGATGCTATTCTATCCCTAGGCATTAGCAGAGTCCTGGATTTTTAAGGTGTCATTATGAGAACACTTCTTCCTCCCCCACATTAAACTCTCAAGGCCTCAATTTATATCTCTTGGGAGGACAAAACCCTGGAATTACCCCCAGATATAAATCCCTGACCTACTGGGAGTTCCCATATTTTATGTGTGAGGCTTAGGCTAAACTTCTTACCACCTTTCCAATTCGAGATTCTGAAAAGACCCTTTGAATACTGTTTTTCAGAATAAAATGGAATGCAATTCTTTGGCTGCCTATTTCTTATCGAGGGCTTTAAATCTGCAGGTGTATTACATTTTTTATTGTGCCCAGAATTCCTGATACTCTGACCAGTCCAGTCTCTTGGGGACAGATATAAAAAACCAAGCAAGCAAACAAACAAAAAGAGTATGCGATGTCACCTGCTCAGGAGTAGCTCTCAGTCCTGGCTGTGTATCCATCTCCTTAAGAAGCTTTCGCAAATTCCAATGTCCAAACCCCACCTTGGACCTATTAAATCACAGTCTCTGGGGATGCAGCTTAGGTATTAAGCATTTTAAAAAGCTCTCAGGTGATTTGACTGTGGTCGAGAACCACAGCACTAGAAAAACAAACATGTATTAAGTGTTCTGCCACTCTCTGTGCTGAGTACTATGATAAGTGCTTTCTTCAAAGTGGCCCCTTGTGGCGTTATTATCCTTATTTATCTGAGTGAGAGACTCAAGTTCAGAGAAGTTAAGTAACTGACTCAGACTCACAAGGCCAGCAAGTGGAGGAGCTAGGATTTAATCACAAAATTCAAGCTCAAGCTTGACTACCAGGCTATAATAATGTTCTGCTTTTCAATCCTACTTTAAAGTAAATCAGCCTAATAATAAATAAGAGGATTTATAATGAGCCTTTACTCTGTTTTAGGCATTGTTAAATTTCATTTACATACAAAGTCAATATTAAGTCATTTAATGCTGACAACAGTCTTATACAGAAGGTGAAGATGTAAGTGTTCCCATTTTACAGATGAGAAAGCTGTAGAGTCAGAAAGAACAAAAGAACTTGTCCACTGTGGCACAGTAAGCAGAAGAATTAGATTTGCCCCCAAACCTGTGCTTGTAACCTCGGTATGCAACTTCCCTCCGAATAGCTGCATATGGGAGTTTTTCCACTGCTTACAGGGGCTCTCTACTGTGAAGATGTGTTCGTGTCTGCTGGACAGAGGAGCCTAGCGGGCTACAGTCCAAAGGGTCACAAAGAGTCAGACACAACTCAGTGACTGCACACACACACATGCACAGGTGGCAAAAAGGTTCTCTTTTAAAAGTCAAGTCGCAATCTCCTTTCATCCTTCCCATTTTTCCTGCCAGCCGTGGCTGGAGGGGAACAAACACTCCTCCAACATTAATCAGCTTTATGCCTTTCTCCAGCTCACACTTCTTTCATCGCTGATGTCTTCCATGGTTAGCAAATTAAAAACATGAAGAAGCAAGGCCGTGAGAGTGCAAGGGCGCTTGCAGTGAGCATGCCTGAGGCTGCGTTCTAGGGAGAAGAGACACTAGGAGAAGGCAGATGGAATTCTGGCCATCCATCACAGTACCTGGCATCAACATGCGCCAGCCACCTCGCCGTGATGTCAAGATGCTGGAGTGCTTTGTGATGGGCACACATGATTCTCCTAAAGGTAATTTAGTTACTGGGTTGCCAGCCTCTACAACCTTCCAAATTCGCTGCCAGGTGATAGGGAAAAGCAAATACAGTTTGCCCGCCACCTCCAGGGTCTCCCCCTTCCCCAGAGCAAGGAGCTGATGAGGGGTGGTCACACAGGATTGAGAGTGATGGCAACCAATGTGGCAGCAGTAGGAGTATCCACCCAAGAAGCACCGCAGACAAAGAATGGGGAACATGCTGCCCAAGGGAGTTTGACAGTGACTGTGGGAGTCAATGGTTACACACTGCTGGGTGAACTTCTTGGGTCTGGAATAAGGCTCTCAAGCGTTCTCCAAAAAAGAGGACAGTGCAGTGTATAATATGAGGCCAGGGAAGCCCAAGATGTAGTTTTTTGAGAAAGGGGAGCAGGAAAGGAAAAGAAAGGATGGGTGGGTGGGTGGGTGAGGTACGGGGACTGAAAGGATGCAGAATACCCCAAGTGGATGCCAAAATGGAGTTGTGCCGAGTCTGGACCATGAGACTCCCGCTGTGTGCTTAGTCCCTCAGTCGTGTCCAACTCTTTGCGACCCCATGGACTGCAGCCCACCAGGCTCCTCTGTCCACCGGGATTCTCCAGGCAAGAATATTGGAGTGGGTTGCCATACCCTCCTCCAGGGGATCTTCCCAATTCAGGGACTGAACTCAGGTCTCCCACCACTGCACATGGCAGGCAGATTCTTTACCCACTAAGCCACCAGAGAAGCCAGCTAGTGCTCTCTTTAGTGCTTTCAGTGGGGGACGGGGTTTCTGAAGGGTGCCTCAGTTTAAGGGAGAAAAGAGAGCAAACGCAACTGTTGTCTTATATACATGATTTCAAAAGAAACCCTTAATATGCATAGAGAAACTGTGGAAATCTGAAGGAAGTCTATACATTACTTAGTAGTGAGCATGCCTGTGCATGCTCAGTCATGTCTGACTCTTTTGAGACCCCCTGGGCTGTAGCCTTGGAGAAGGCAGTGGCACCCCACTCCAGTACTCTTGCCTGGAAAATCCCACAGACTTAGGAGCCTAGTAGGCTGCAGTCCATGGAGTCGCTAAGAGTCGGACACAACTGAGCGACTTCACTTTCACTTTTCATTTTCATGCATTGGAGAAGGAAATGGCAACCCACTCCAGTGTTCTTGCCTGGAGAATCCCAGGGACGGGGGAGCCTGGTGGGCTGCCATCTATGGGGTTGCACAGAGTCGGACTGAAGCGACTTAGCAGCAGCAGCAGCAGGGCTGTAGCCTGCCAGGCTCCTCTGTCCATAGAATTTCCCCGGCAAGAATACTAGAGTGAGTTGCCATTTCCTTCTCCAGGGGATCTTCCCAACCCAGGGAAGGAGCCTGCAATTTTTGCATTTTCTGGATCAGCAGGCAGATTCTTTACCACTGTGCCTCCTGGGAAGGTAAGTAGTAGCACACCAATGGTAATTTCTTACTTCTGATAATAGTACTATGTTGATGCAAGACATTAACATTAGGGGATAAGGGAATATGGAAATTCTGCACTACTTTTACAACTTTTATTAAACATAAATATTTCAAAATAAAAAGTAAAAGAAAAAAGACAGACTTACATACATATCTCCTTCCTGTTGAGCCTCCCTCCCCCCGCAGAAGGAGGGGATATAGGTATAACTGTGACTGATTTGAGTTGTTTTACAGCGGGGATCAGCACAGTATTGTAAAGTAATTATCCTCCAATTAAAACAAAAAAAAAGAAAGAGTTTTACAAGAAGGTGAGGAGATGCGAACCTCATTGTGTATAAATGAACAGGAGATGCTATGGTGTGAGGGTATCAGGAAGGCCTTCAGATGACCTCAATTATTCCTTAAAACAACTTTATAAGAATCCCTCTGGACCTATCCCTGGGTGGCTGAATTCTCATCATGAACAGTTCACTTATTTGTGATTGGCCTACTTCTAAATTCAAGTACTTCCAGGAGAAATGACCTACTTAGGAAGGGCTCAGTATTGATTGATTTTTATTAGCTGCTATGAGCACTTTCCTCTCTGTAGAAAGTTGTATACAAGGAGGGCAGGGCAATTGATGAGAGGTCCCTGTGTGAAGAAGAAGGCAATCTTCCTGACCTTGCACTTCAGTCCAGGGCTGGCTGAGGGCCGGTGAGATGACAGAGAAGGCAGGCCGGGAGGGAGGGGAAGGGAGTCTGGTTCATCAGTTACTAGTTACAAAGGTATCTTTTCAAAACACAGACTTGGAGCAGGTCATTTCCTGCCTAAAATTCATCCCAGTTTCCAACTCACCACAGTTACTGGCTGCAGTACACAAAGCCCTTCCCTAGTTCCTGCCCATTTTTCCAGCCTCATTCCCAGACTGATGAGCCTGTGAACCTGATGATACCAGCCATGCTGCTGTTGACCTTGCTCGTCTCAAAGCAGGGAATGCTCTTTGCTGCCCCCCTGGCTTGGTCTATTCTCTTCCTGAGGCCTGGAGTGCTGTCCATCTGCTTTCTCACCTTGGGATCGCCTTTATTATCAGGTGCTCCCAACCCCTCCTTCCTGGGAAAGTCAGTCACTGCCTACCCCACACTCCCGCCCACCCAGCACCTTTACCACACCACTCCCACAGACTTCTGAATTCATATTATGTTTGTCTCTAAGGCAGGGACCATGTCCGGCTTGGCTTCACAACTCCAGGGCCCGGGACAGTGTACAATGTCCAACTCAGCCAACAAGTGCTGAACGAGGGAGAGGGCGCTGAGAGCTGTCCTCCCTGCTGCTCTACTGTGCACAGACTGACCAGCAGAACTGTAATAGACCTGACAGATGCAGAGATGACCTAGCCTAGCTCATAGATATGACCCTCTCCATGCCAGAATGATGCTTCAGACTGGAAACCACTTTCTTCTGCACCAGATTTTACAGTGGGGCATGGCAGGCCTTAGTCAGTTGAACAGATTCCTACTGATGAGTGAGGCCCTAAAATGTTCCCCTATGAGGTACTAAGACCAGTTAAAATGCATGTCTCTCCTTAGGGGGAAGAGAATAGACTTAAAGGCACTTTGCTAACTATAAAATCTTACTCAAAAGAATTTCAAACAAATACTTGTACACAAATGTGCATAGCAGCTCTATTCAAAATAGCCTCAAAGTAGAAACAACCTCCAATGCTCATCAATAGATGAATGGATGGACAAAAGTCATCTTTTGTGGAAAATTATTCAGCCATGAAAAAGGCACAAAGTACCAAAACATGCTACACTGTGGAAGAATCTTCAAAACATTATGATAAATGAAATTAACCAGATGAGAAAAGCCAGAGTACATGATTCCATTTATATGAAATTTCCAGAATAAGTAAATCCATAAAGATAAAAAGCAGATTGATGGTTATCAGGAACAGGAGGAACGGAGGAATAGGGAATAACTACTCACTGGATGTAGAGTTTTACTTTGTTGTGATAAAAATGTTCTGGAATGAGAGATGGTGGTATATATATTAGCTGCTGTGGAATTGCTCACTTTTAAATGGTTAATTTTATGTGAATTTTATCTCAATTTTTTTATTTAAAAAATCTCATTTATACCCAAAGGACAAAGCAGAGGGAACAACAGTTGGAATTTTAAGCCTCAGAACTGGGGAGAGATTTTGGGGATTGTTTTTAAGCAAACTCACTGGCCAAAAGTGCTGGCAATTTACACAGTCCCAGCAGGTTTCTTTGTTCTGATTCTCTTGGTTCTTCAACTGGAATGCCAGAGACAGTGCTCTGCAAGCCCATAGCTTGGCAGGCTCAGAAGGGACTGACTGCCTTGAGTGAAATCATCCAACACTTCTGAATTTACCCCACTTGGCACCTCTTACAAGTCCTATTTTGAGCCATGGAGATGAAATCCCTTCAAGATGCCTGTCCCCAGAGCCCTGAATCTTGGTCTGAACGAAATCCATCACACAGTTCAAGGAGATGTAGTATTCCTAATTATGCTCATTTAGCAAAGCGTGGTTTATTTTCTCTCATGTGGGAAGTAATTTCACTTTACCAATGCAAATATAACTGGTAAGCTGTATTTGTTTTCCCAAAGACCATCATGCTTCCCTGGTGGCTCAGATGGTAAAGAATCCACCTGAAATGTGGGAGACCTGGGTTTGATTCTGGGGTTGGGAAGATCCCCTGGAAAAGGGAAAGGTTACCCACTCCAGTATTCTTGTCTGGACAATTCCATGGACAGAGGAGCCTGGAAGGCTACAGTCCATGGGGCTGCGTGGCTCAGATGTAAAGAATCTGCCTGCACTGTGGGAGATCTGGTTTTGACCCCTGGGTTGGGAAGATCCCCTGGAGGAGGGAATGGCAACCCACTCTGGTCTGGAGAATTCTTGTCTGGAGAATCCCCATGGACAGAGGAGCCTGGTGGGGTACAGTCCATAGGGTCGCAAAGTCGGACACAACTGAGTGACTAAGCACGGCACAGCGCAAAGAGCATTATGACCAAAAGTGGATGGGAGGTACCCCTTTTTAAATCTGTAAATCAGGCCACATCTTAGCTAATCTGGTTAGAGCATAGCCATGGCAGATCCACACCCATGCTGCTTCCCAGGAAAGGCACTAGTAAGCTTGGGGCTGAGTGCAAAGCCTCCCATTTCAGAGGCTGGGTTCTCTCTAGGGAGGCAAAGTTAGATCTCTTAAAGGGGAAAAATCAGGTCTATCTTTTCATTAAAAGGGGGGGATACAAGATAAAATTAAGAATCGATGTAAGGGATGCGGAATTCTCCAATATGGATAAAAGCTCAGAGACACAGAAACTTGAAGAATAGAATATAATCTGACATGGTCTAAAAAAGTTGGTGTCTCTCCAAAATCACCTCCTTCCTTTTCCTGAGACAACTTTAAGCCTTGAGGCATCCTTGGTTAACAGCCAACCAGGAGGAGAGAAAATAATTTAAGTCATATAAGCTTTAACTGCAAATACCTCGGAAGAGACGGCCCTTGGAGAAGAGGCATCAGAATAAATATAAGTGGAGACGTGGAAAGTGCTGGCTGGAGTGAAGGAGAGAAGGTGGTCTTGGAAGGAGAGCTACTGGGGCCACTGAAGGTATGCTTTGCCTCAGGCTGGCTGTGGTGGAGAGATTAGAGGTTAAATATGGGATCCCAATGTTATCTACCACACTCTGTTTTTAAAGATCCATCTGAAAGTGGGCATCAAAGAGGGTAACGTGTTAACATACTTGACCTTTAAGATCAGCTTTCAAAGTGAGCCAATCAAGGCACGTCAGCCCAGAGGGGTGATGACTCACAGAGAAGACTTCATCCTACAAGGCTGAGAGTTCAGCCCACCCTAATAGCCCTTCTCTTACTGGGAATTCCTTTGTGAGCACGAGCAATTTCGAGGTGCCTGTGTCAAGTAACATGTGCTGTTGCCCACACCTGGACACTGATCATTGGTAACATTTATTTCCTTAGCAAAAGAGTCCCTTGCTCTTTCTCACACCACTCTTTTGCTTTAAAAAATTAAATAAAAAATTTTAAGTTTTTTTCCCCCCTTGGCCATGAACCATTAAAACAAACAGATGAATAACGCTCTGTCATAGTTTCCAGAGCAGTGCATAATAGTTACTTGTATCCAACTTAGAAATGGGAAGGTATTGGCTTTGCTTCATAGAGATGTTTAGAAATACAAGGGTTGCATTTCACTTTGGAGAAGGAGCAGAACTACCCAGGTTTGTATCTCACGAGTGTAATTTAAGGGAAAATTACATGTGTAATAGATTTTATTCCTATCTAAACACACATTTGAAATGATAAGACTATACAAGTACAGTATTTTTAAGAATATGGAAGGTCACTACTCAGAAGAATGAGTGACTTCTGCCCCCTCCTGATTACTGAGGTTTTCATGGTGGGGCAGCCTTTCACCTTCTAAGAAGCTCTAGGGTATTTGACTTTTCCTCTAATGTTGTTGTTTAGTCTCTAAGTTGTGTCTGACTCTTTTGTGACCCCATGGACTATAGACCGCCAGGCTCCTCTGTGCATGGCACTTCCCAGGCAAGAATACTGGAGTGGGCTGTCATTTTCTTCTCAAAGGGATCTTCCCCACCCAGGGATTGAACCCATATCTCTTGCATTGGCAGGTGGGTTCCTTACCACTGAGCCACATGCGAAGCCCAGCTTAGGCTGGTGCTGGGAGGGCACAGATGGATTTTGGAGCCCCCAAGTTCTCACTAGAAACCTTTTGGATGTTCTTTGGCAGTTCTCCAAATATTAGGTATTCAAACTACACTCTAAATTTGCCTGTTGAGAATAACGGAAGTTCAGAATAATATGACATGCACACATAGCAATCCAGTCAGGTTTTTAACCACAATGTTTCTAAGATTGCTTTGAAATTTTTTTCATTTTCCTTTTATGCCTAAGACCATGGATTGCAAAAAAAAGAGAAGGTTTGTGGAAAGAGCGGTAAAGGGAACTTAGGGATTTCTTAGGAGGGTTTTGATTTCGTCTTACTACTCAGAAGTTGGGTGAAACTCAATCCCCCATTTTTGCTTTTGTTTTGTCTCAGCTTTGTTTCCCATTCCTTCTGCTGATGGCAGTTAGGAAAGAATACTAGCTTCCATAAAAAGCCATGGTGACTATAATGCCTCCCCCAAAACAACACCAAATAATGCAGTATAGAGGTGCTCATGGTCAAACATAAAAAAAATGTACACATTAAAAAAATGTAAAGAGGCAGAAATTCACATGAACATAAAGCTTGACTGGTGATGCACTAAATGGGAACATGGTAACTGAACAAGTGGTATCTGTTGGACAAGGGGTCTCTGGGACAGAGCTGTGAAATCCAGTGGGTTCCCTAAGGAGAAATGAGGAAAGAGGGTGGATTTGTGGCAGTGCTTTAACTAGAACATGAAAGTGGAGAGCAGAGCGGTCTTATATCCTTGATGTTGAGATACCAACAATATCCCTGTTCACCAGGACTTTACAGTTTATGGGGGAGAAACATGAAGGCGATAAACATCACCTTCATTCCCCTCTACGTCCTTCTCTCTTTCTCTCTTTTCCACCAAGTTTGTTGAAGCCTTGTGCTGAAAATAAAAGAAAAGGTATCTAACTGAGGCTGGGAAGGCTTCTGGAGGAGGTGATAGCTTCAAAGAGGAATAATTCAACAGATCATGGATTAAATGGTATGCCACCAAGATAAGTGGAGTTGAAATCAGTGAGACTTCATGGGACTAATGGTGGGGGCAGGACAGGCCCAAGAGGAGGGTCCTCAGCCGTAGCGTCTGGAGGAGTGATAAGGTTCAACACACCATTCGCTACTCTGTGGGCTCAGTCCTGCTCTCATACTCTGTTAAAGTCCTTTTAACATTATCTTATTTCAGTCTGCTACTTCAAAATTCTAATAATAAGAAAAAATGGGGAGGGGATGGATTTTATAGTGAAGACAGGGGATGTCAGAAAGTGATGTGATTAGTGACAGGAGAGCAAGTGGTGGAGCTGGAGAGTTAAGGCTGGGGATCAGGGCCTAAGATGGAAGGTTCAACTTGTTCATAACCTGCCACAAGGGCCATAAACCCAAGACACAGACTAGAGAATCTCCAGCTGTTTCATGGAGAGAGCTGAAGCTATGTCAGAGTTGGCAAAAAATGGTAAGGGGTCTGCTGGCAGAGCTGGTATGTATAGAAGGGGCCGGTGAACTCGGGGCAGGCACCAAGCCTGTAGCTGTCCCTTGAGCCTGTTTGTTATCTAGGGGAGTCATTCAGTTGGAACGAGCCCTTTCCAGCTTCTAGTCCAACCCCATCTAAAGCAGAAGAGCTAACAGCTGTGTGACTTGAAGAAGTTCACCAAGTAGCTGGCTGGGCTGAGTGCAGTGCTGGGGTAAGACCTGGACTTTGGAGACCCACAGAACTGGGCGCAGTCCTGGCAGCTGCCTTCCAGCTGTGTGTGGCTTTGTGTTAAGTATGTCATCTCCTCATCTATAAAACTAGTATATTAAATAAGATCATGTATACAAACTATTCATTCATGAGAGTTGTTTATGAAGTATAAGTTCTCTTTTTGCTTTATTTATTCTAGAAATAGGTATACAGATTTACCTACTACTTGCCAGGTACTATTGTAGGCACTGGAGAAAAGAAAGCAGACAAAAAATAACCACCCTGGTAGTACTGATCTTAGCTTAGATTTCTGGCTGGAAGCTCTTTCTTCCACTCCCTTTTTTATGCACCTTGCGGTTCCTTCTCATCAGACCAAAGATTACTCGTACATAAAATTATGCCTGTGTGTGAACTCTGGACACGTTTGGGACAGAAGTAGGGTCTGGCTTATGAATCAGAAAGGACATGACAGGGGTTAGCCTTTAAGAAGAGAAGTTTGATTAAACTACCCCTCCTTGGTCTGCTCCATGGACCCTGCCTCCTTTCTCTTGCCGGGAGTGGACCCTCTGTGCTCCATTCTAAGGTCCAACGACCATCAACTCAAGCACACGCACCTCATCCCTCTCACCTATCCATGGGTATTGCTCTGGCAATTGTCTCTTTTCTCAGCTCTATTGCCATTTCCTCCTATCTCTATTGGATTATTCCCATCAATACCCCAATGTGCTACAATATCTCCCACCTTAAACTCTCTGTGGCTCTGTTCAGGTACCAGCACATTTTCGTGCTCCTTTCTATAGGACTGCTCCTCTCAAGGATGCCTGCACCTGCTTTCCCCAGTTCCCACATTGGCTCTTAGACCCACCCCAATCAGGCCTTTGCCTTGACATTCCACTAAAAGAGCTCTTGTCGAGGTCAGTGGTCTCCATGATTAAATCCCATAGGTCGTCTTTAATGTTGCTGACCTAGCAGCAGCATCTGACACAACTCATCACTCCTTGAAATACTTTTCACTCAGCTTCTAGACACTGTTCTCTCTCGGTTTTCCTTCTCCTTCTCTAGCTGTGCTTTCTGAGTCTCCTTTGCTAGTTCAAGATTTTAGTCACTGACAACCCTAGAGTTCAGCACTCAGACCTCTTCCTCATATTCTCTCTCTCTGCCTACCTGATCTTCCATCGCCCAAGCTTGAAATGGCCATTTCTGTACTGAGGACTGCCACACTCATATCTCCAGCTGAAATAACTCTCTGAACTTCAGCCTCCCTATCTCCCCTTGAGTATCTAAAAGGAATTCAAACTCCACATGTCTAAAATTGCAACCTTTATTTCCCTCCAAGACCATTCTGGAACTCTTCCTCCACCCCAGGAAATAACAATTCTTTCCTCCAACTACCCACAACAAAAATTATGACATTCTCCTCGATTTTACATTCTCTTACAACTGTCTCCAAACCATCAGCCCATGCTTCTACCTCCTCCTTCAAAACCTGTCCCAAACCTGCCTTTACTGCTGCCCTCTGGTTCAGGCCACCATTATCTCTGCATGAATTTTTTTTCCAGAATACTCACAACTGGTCTTCCTACTCCCACTCTTAGCCACCCTCCCCAGCCTGTTCTGTCTCCCTCTCAGCAGCTGGAGGAATCCTTGTAGGACCTAAGTCAGTTTATGTCTCTCTCCTGCTCAAATTCCTCCAGAGACTTCCCTTCACATGCTAAGGACACACAGGAGTCCTTACAATGTCCTTACATAGGTTTCTGCTGCCCCTACTACTTCTCTGACCTCATGCCCACCACTGTCCTCTCGCCCTCATCTGATTATTACCTATTACATTTAGTATCATCAGACATATTCTGTACTGATACATTTAATTGTGTATATAAACACTTCCCGGGAACAGCAACTGTGGTCTGGTCACTTGTGGTATGTCCCCATTGCCTAGAACAGCACTGAGTGGCAAGTTGTTGACAGTGTCAACACAATAGATACAGACAAGCTTAATGAGTGAATTAAATCTCTCCCACTTAAAAAAAATACTTTAACTTCTGTGTGGTGGCAACAGAGAGGAACCTGAGTTCATCTCACAACCTGAAATTTACAATTTCTCCACTTCCCCACCCCAGCCACTCAGCCTCCCCATGCACTTAGTTCTGCTGAATGGAAGACACAAAGAATGGAAGGAAGGGGAAATGGGCATCCTTTAAGAGGAGCAACAGTTTGACTGGAAAACTAAATTGGCTTCCAAAGCACTTCTTAAATTTGTCCCCTCTCCTCCTTCCAGAGGGCTTCCCTGATAGCTCAGTTGGTAAAGAATCTGCCTGCAATGCAGGAAACCCTGGTTCAATTTCTGGGTTGGAAGGATCCACTGGAGAAGGGATAGGCTACCCACTCCAGTATTCTTGGACTTCCCTTGTGGCTCAGCTGGTAAAGAATCCACCTGCAATGCAGGAGACCTTGGTTTGATCCCCCCTCTAGGCTCAGGCACCCACCACCCTTCAGCTGATGACTCCCCTAACTGGGAGACCAGCCTCTAATCTTCTGCTCTTCCAAATCCACACTCCATGAAGCTGCCAAAGGGCATCTAAAATGGAAATCTGTGTCCTCCCTTTGGCTGGCAATTTTCATCAAGCACACTGCCATCCTCAGGTATACAATACTGGCTACTTCAATGTTAATGAGATTAGACATCCACAAACTTCTTAGCTAATTTCGTTTTCAAGTTAAAATGGTTCCCTCTTCTTTTTCTTCTTTCTTCCATTTACCTTCACAAGTTATCAAGATTGTACTCTTTCTTCAACAGTATTCTCATCATCGAAGTGAATTGAGAAAAGAAGCATGACCTTTGACTTAAAGCTATGAGTATCATTTGTAACCATATCTAGGTGTTTATGAAAATAGTATATTGCCCCAAACCAGAAACAGCCAGCAAAAAGGCAGGGAGGCAGGATGGATGCTTTCTGTACAGGAACCATGTGCCAGAAACTCTCAAGTTGGCAGTATTTTCTAGTTGAAGAAACCAAGGTTCAGAGATTAAGTAAGTTTCTTGCCCAAAGCCTTAGGCTTCACTCTAAATTTCCTGCTGTTTCCACTATAAGAAATACTACAAAGTTAATACAAATATATGAAAATATGTGCACACAAGGTTGAATGAAAAAGAAACACCAAGCAGTATTTGCACAGATATGCTGCTATGTAAGATGGTTATATGTATACAGACAAGGAAGGAGCTCAGATGGAAACAGTCACTCTTGATTTTATTGAACCATGTGTCCTCCAAATTGTTCCAGTGCTTAGCAATGAGATAGCCATTAGTTGAGAAACGTATTGAGAAATGTATTGAGGAAACAAGCTCAGGAAAAGGTGCTCAGCGGTGTGTATGCTTCTTGGACTTAGCAAAAGGGAGAGAATTTTGTAAACAGCAGTTGGTTTTCTGGAGGAGGAGAAGAAAGTGGCAAAGTTGAGGGAGATATTAGAGAGGAGGAAGATGAACAGAAAAGATTCCTCCCAGACAGTCTGGCTTGACACAGGGTCTCTCTATCCAGCAAAGAGTGTTCTCACTTCCTAGAAATTGACAGGAAAAGTGCTGGCCAAGTAAGTTTCAAGTTTCTTTAGGGTATTAGCTAACAAGCAGGATGCTGGGACTGATCTTGGCACAGATGAGTGGAAAAGTCACTGGGCTGGAAATCAGAAGACCAGGGTCCTTGGTCCTGATTTGGCTGCCAACAAGCTTTATTTCTATGTAACCTTGGAGAGGTCACTCACCCTCATTTGTCCTAAGTTATTCTATTTGTATAATATAGAAGTTGAGCCATCTGATATGCTCTTTCCAATTCTAACCTTTTAAGGCTATTCTAGTCTAAGCTCTCATCATGTCCCATCAAGATGACTGCAGTAACCTCCTAATGTGTTTCTTGACCTCCATTCTTGACCCTGTAAATTGATCTTTCACACCACTGCAGAATGAGCTACCTGATAGCTAGATCAGATCATCTCTTTCTTACAACTACAGTCACTCTCCACTGCATAAAGTTCCCTGGTGACAGTCCATTAATGTGTTAATAGCATATTAATAGAGTTCATACGACCCCTGAATGTCCAACCCATCCACCTCTCTAGTCCATCTCTTGTCATTGCCCTCCTCAAACCCCAGGCCCTGGTAATAAAGAACAGCTTGTAATTTCTGAAGGGGCTTCCTAGGTGGCTTAGTGGTAAAGAATCTGCCTGCCAAGGTAGGAGATGCAAGAGACTCGGGTTCGATCCCTGGGTCAGGAAGATCCCCTGGAGGAGGAAATGGCAACCCACTCTAGTATTCTTGTTTGGAAAATCCCATGAACAGAGGAGCCTGATGGGCTACAGTTCATGGGATCTCAAAGAGTTGGACACAGCTTAGTGACTGAGCACAACAACAATAACATACTTTCTGAACACACCACACTATTAGTGACATTCGTACCTTGGCTGTTTCCTTCCAAGAAATGCGTGCTTACCTTTCTCCACCTGGCTCACTGTCCTTCATCCTTTCAGTTCCAGTTCAGGCTTAGGTCTTTTAAGATGCTTTCCTGAAACCCGTTGATTAGTCCATGAGCAGATTTGCTCTCTCCCACCTCCTGCACTTAACATTACACTATGATTCTTTGTTTTGAGCTGTGTGTTCCTCTACCAGGCAGAATGCTCTTGAAGTGCAGTGGCTGTTCTTATTTTTCTTTATGGTCTTGGAGTGAGATCCCCAACCTCACTCCTAGCCGAGCCCAGTCCATTTAACCTGGTTCGCAGTAGGCACCCAATAAATGTTTACGGAATTGCATGCTATGCTTCCTAGCTGTGGCTACACAGACTTCCTTCAGCCTGCAACACCAGCAGCCTTCAGCAAGCCCTCCTTGGAACACAAGCCCAAAGGTGGACCACAGCAGGTTTCATCCCTATTTCTTAAGTGCTCTTAGTCAACTCCCCCAGAGTCCCGCCACCCCAAATTTGTGAGCTTCAGAGTTGGCAGGTCAAAGGCAGCCTCAGCACTCCCCACTCCCTCCCACCTTGTTTTCTCCAAGCAGAAACAAAAAGCCGTCCAAGTGCCAGAGATCCAGGTTGCTGTTCCACAGGACTTGCAGGACAGCATCATATCTGACTCCATGAGGGTATTATTTTAAGCATTACTAAACACCCCTAACCTATCAACTCCTGGCTTTGTAGTCATTTCCAGTTGGAATGTCTTTAGGCTGAAAAAAGACAGGTTTGTGAGAAGACATAAACATCTTTGGTGAGAGGTGACATATGTTTTCTCCTAGTGAAAGCAAGCCACTCCCGTAGACTCTGCAGTTTTTTGGACACTGCATAAAATACGTCTCTTAGGCAATTAATTTCCTGGCAGGCTTTGAGTGAAGCAATTACTCCATGTTTTTCTTTGTCATTGTTCGAAAGTTTAACAGTGCATCTATCTCCTTTATTCATGTCTGGAAGGCCAAAGACTACCTTGAAACCTCTGCGGCAAATGTATGTAAAAACACTTAGTGTTCACACTTTTGATTTAAATATTGACAAATTTTTTCATTAGTACATTAAACCCTCAGCTTTATTCATCTTAAATGCTTTCCAGGAGAGTGACTCCCCCATTAGCACGACTCCCAGTAACTCAATACAAACTTTGTAAGCGGGCTAACCACGGAACCTGGTAGTCTATTGTGCTCCTATTCTGCGGTGAGGCAGCTGTAACTGGTTATGAACCAGTGCTGGAAATAGTGTTTGGAGCTTTCTTGGCAGATTTCTTACATCGTTATTCAATATGAACTGCAAATCATATGCTCGTAGTTATGAAAATGTCAGGAAACTCCTAGTGTTCATGCTTTGTTTGACAAAGCTATTTTCGAGTCCTTTTGGAAGGCAGGGGCATCGAGCATTTGGGATGGAGAGGGAACAAGTGACCCCGCCCCCACCTTCCCAGCAGTATTTGAGAAGTTGGTAATTCAGTGCTAGATGACAAGAGCTCAACTCTGCACTGAGAGACGGCCGTTTCGCAGAGTCTCAATTAGTCCAGGATGTGTGTCAGGGCTACTAGAGGTCTGAAAGGAAATGCAAGAAACTTGTTCACTTCTTGCTCAGTTTGGATCAACTGAGGAGCTTCAGATCAGGGTCAGCAAGTGTTTGACTCTTACTCCTAGAGGCAGTAGAGCAATGCCCAGGGGACAGGAAGAGGAACAGAGAGCCTAGAGAGAAGGGACAGAGTGAGAGGGAAGGAAAGTCAAGGGTTTGGCAGAGAGAGGGAGGGAGAGAAAAGGGCAGGGGAGAGGACAAAAAGGAAATGTGAAAGAAATGCAAAATAGGAGATTAATATCACATCTCACACAAGGAACTACATTCTTAAGACCTTTCAACACAGAGAATAACTTTAGAGTCTTACAACATTCTTGTAAGATATGTAAGGGTACTCTTGATTTGAAAAAGCAAAGATTGTTGTGGAAATTTTGAAAAATAGAAGCACAAAGAAGAAAACTTAAATCACCAGACATCCAGGACCCACAGAAAATCACTCTTAACAAATATCTTTTATGCATACATATAGACACAGAAATGAATTCTTTTTAAAATGTGGAATTACATGAGACATAATTTCTTCTTTTGAATGGAATATGTATTTTCCTCATCATTATTCTTCTAAAATTGGTTTGTAGTGGTTGCAGTGAAACATTTTGGTTGTATCCAACTATTTGTTATTTACAAAAATGTTGAGGTGAATATCCTTGTGTATGGATCTTTATACACATCTATGATTATTTCTCTAGGCTAAAAACAATGAGTGGAATTATTTTCTAGGTCAAAGGTATGCAGATCTTTTAGCTTTTTTACATATATTTCCAAATAGTCCTCTATCATCTTGAGGTCATTTGATTCCTTATTTAAAGATGAAGAAAGGAAGGAAGGGATAGTAAACGATGCAGGTAGGCTTGAATTCAAGTATCCTAGTCCCTGATATATGCTCTTGGACTCTATAGGCTCCAAGCTGCACTGTCTCTCAGCTATGATGATGGATAATCAGCAGTAGTTCTAACGATTATTTCTACCATCAGTGTAGGACAGGGTCTATTTCTCTGCACTCGCTGCTAACAAGTACCTGCTAAGGTACCTACTAGGTATTATCCCTTTTTAAGCTCATATCTCATTTTTTATCCATAGTGAAGTTAAACATCCTTTTCATGTGCTTGCATGTTTGTGAAACATTTGTATTAGTTATGTAAACAATTTGCACATTTTATGCATCCTCTCTGTCTATTCTACTGTTGGTATCATTATTCTTATTAGATGAGGAGACTGAGGTTTTGAGAGACTGAACTACTTGTTCAAGATCATATAGTTAAGTGGCAAATTTGTGTTTTTAAGTTGGTTTCATGTCATGCCAGGCACAGTGTTCTTTTATAAATTCCAAGGATAATAATGTCATAAATCCAACAGAGGAAAACCAAATCCTCTGAATACCGCAGTAAATAAAATCAAGAAAATCCACAATAGTACAAGGAGGTGTAGAGCCCCTCAAGAGAAGTATTGAATGTCTCTCTGGTCTTTAATTATAGCCACTGAATTGTGTGCTTAGAATATCTGCAGAGACATAGCAACAGCCTAAGAACCATGTTTATAATGTGCTTTATTTGGGTGAGCTCTTCCTTCTAGATTGGCAGACTTAATAAACCTGTAGGGAGAAATGTGAGGAGAGATGCTGAGGAAGGTGGTGGTGAGAGAAGGTGGTTCATATGGTGTATATGGGGATGGTGTATTGGCTGATGGTCTATTTCACTGGTGAGAGAGGGAGGGAAGGTAGCTACCAAAAAAGCTGATTGATGGTAAGGGCACTTAGGATTAGGAGTGCGCTCTCTGAAATGAGGGAGGTGCCGTCTTGCTTTCCTCTCTACTGCTATCAGTTCACTTGGAGTTATCAGGCCTTACTCTGAACACCAGAGTTCAAAAGGGCTCTACATTGGTGAACAGAACTAAAATCATGTCATAAGACCAGTGGCTTAAGGGGCTAGACAACAGGGAAGCCTGAGAGGAGAAGACTTGAGGGAACATGACAACATTCTTCAGGTTCATCAAACACACTCTGCATCCTTTCTTAGACACGTGTGTTCTTCATCTTCCCTCCTCATTGCCTCATCTCCACCATCCTGGCACATGGTGCTCAGTCACAGAACGTGTTTATTGACAGCCTACCGGGCGCCAGGCACCGTTCCCACCCCTGGGGGTCCAGCAGTGGGCAGAGCCCAGACCTTAAAGGAGCATATCTCCTCAGGGTATCCAGTACAGGCCTGCTGAGGATGGGCAGACACATAGAAGAATGAGTCAGAGATTGTACTCATCAGAATGGAGAGCAGAGGAGGAATATTTGCACTGAGATGGTAAACAAATGATGATCTCTGAAGTGGCTGAAGACAACCAGGAACTTCCAGCGCCCTCAGAACTGAAGTCAGCGGTCTGAGAAGTAAAGGCCAACTAGTTCCCTCTTCTCCCTTCTTCCTCACATCACTAAATCTCATCTCCAATTAAAGATCCACCCAGGTAAACCATGTTGATGGTCCCCTGCTGCTTTTAGGATAAAGTGCAGATTCCTCAACCAGGTGCATAAGTTGTCTCACACACGGGAGCCCGTCTCTCTTTCTAGGCTTATCTTCTGCCGTTCTGACAGAAAGAAGAGAATCAGATAGAAAAGTCCTGCTCGAGAGCAGCTAAGTGCACGCTACGGGATGCCCAGGAAAGCAGCTTTCGGTGAACGTTATTCATCCAACCAGCATCAGCTGAGCACCTGGCCGGCCAGGATGTGACAGCAGATGTAGGTTCTAGTGCTCAAGGAGCCCACAGTTTAAAGAGGAGCCAACTGTGGGCGATGTCATACGGACTACTACCTGGCAGGGAGAAAATGTCAGGTGAGGAGGCAGCAGTAGCTCTATTCATTCACTCCACAGATACCCAGTTGTCTGCTACATGCCCACAACTATTCTAGGTATCAGGGCTCAGTGGTGAACCAAGCACAGGGCAGGGGAGCAGCCTGCTTGGTGCAGCCAATACGGGGTTAAGGGTCTGTGGAGAATTTTCAAACAATCATAAAACCAACTCTCAATTTACTCTGCTGTTATTGCACACTGTGCTTGTGATTCAAACAATGACATATAAAATATTTCTCTCCATTGGGGAGGTGCTCCCACTGTCCTGCCCATCGTAGACCACTGCTGCAGCTACAGCAGTAAACGAAACCTCCCCCACCGCCTGCCCTCACGAAGCTGGCACTCCACTGGGGGAGGGTGGTGGCTCGTCCCTCCTGCAGCAGTAGAGCTGCCACGCCAGCTGGCCACTGGCTCGCCGAGCAGGAGACCTCAGCTAGAGGTGGTGTGAGACTACGCTCTGGCCGAAGGGATGCGAGCAGAGGTGAAGTGTACTAGCTCTGCATCAGGCTCTGAAGGAAGAAAGAAGTGACATGGGGCAGGGGGTGAGGACAGAAGGAAAGAAGGAAGAAGGGAAGGAAGGGAGGGAGAGGGAGGAAGAGAGGCATGAAGAAGGGAGGAAGAGAGGGCTGAGTCTTTACAGAATAAAAGAAAAAATGTGCTCCTTACCAGCATGTGACTGTGAAGATGCTGAGGAAGCCATCTAGGACAAGACGGATGCCACAGCTTGGGGCAGGCAGAGGAGCAATATAGGGGCTCAGGGTGAGCGTGGGGAACAGAGCTCCCCTTCTAGCTCTGAGCAGCCACCTTGGGACTGAGGAGAAATCAATTTCTGTCTTGTTTAAGCCACTGTATCTTTATCCACCTTTCTTTCTTCCTTACTTCCTTTGTTTCTTCTCATTTATTACACCAACCTAGACTGTAGTGGCTCAGAGGTTAAAGTGTCTGCCTGCAATGCAGGAGACTTGGGTTCGATCCCTGGGTCGGGAAGATCCCTGGAGAAGGAAATGGCAACCCACTCCAGTATTCTTGCCTGGAGAATCCCATGGATGGAGGAGCCTGGAGGGCTACAGTCCACAGGGTTGCAAAGAGTCGGACACGACTGAGCAAATTCAACCATTCAGCCAGACTGTATACTAACTACCACTGAGAGATACACTATAGACAAAGAAAGGAAATACAGTTTGTCCAGTGATAACTTGTATGCAGAAAAATAAATCAGGGGTAGGAGAAAGTAAGGGCTGGCAGGTGGGAGAGGCTGCAATGTCTGTGTTGGGGTTAGATGCGTCCCAAGTCCCATGATCCAATACAATTGTCACTAGCCACTGGCACTTGAGTATGGCCAGCTGAAACATGTAAAATACACTCTGGGTTTCAAAGACTTACTACAAAAAATACATGTAAAATAACTCATTAATATTTTCATATTAATTACATGTTGAATGATAATATTTTAGCTCTACTGGGCTAAATAAAGCATATTGCTAAAATAATATGTAAAATGTAAACATTAAAATTCATTTCACTGTTCTTACTTTTTAAAATGCAGCTCCTAGAAAATTTAAAATTACACATGTGGTTGGTGTCTGTGGCTCACATGGTACTTCTGCCTAATGGTGCTGCTTTACTTTCCCACTAGGTACTTCTCATGATCCTCCCACCAGTTCTCCCCTAAGCCTTCTGACTCCACTGTGTCACTGCCTCCCAGCTTTCCAGGGTCCTGGTCACAGGGGAGAGTCCTGATCTTTCGGTATTAGGATTTATCAAGAATTAGATGATTATTCAGTTGACTCTTTTAAGACCCAGGAAAGAGGCCCCTACATGTATGCAGAATACATACCTGCCTCACTGGAGAGCAGTTGAGAAGGACCAAAGGCTTGTTGCCTCTCAAAAAACACATGTGTGCATGCTAAGTCACTTTAGTCGTGTCCCACATGTACGACCCTATGGACTGCAGCCTGCCAGGCTCCTCTGTCCATAGATTCTTCAGGCAAAAATATAGGAGTGGGTTGCCATGTCCCCCTCCAGGGGATCTTCCCGACCCAGGGATCAAACCTGTCTCTTATGTCTACCTGCATTGGCAGGAGCGTTCTTTACCACTAGCGCCACCTGGGAAGCCCCTCAAAAAACACCCTTTTCCAACTGGACCACCACAATACACAAACTTCCCCCATGGAAGGTTTGCCTTTAAGTTCAAAGCGTTTGCTTCTAGAAGGCCCTTGCTAAAGAAAGCTGCATTCAAAAAACTTGAATGCCATCATATCCGAGGGCAAAGGCTTTGGAGTCAGACGAACTAGGTTCACAACCTAGTTCTTCCCTTCTGCAGCCGAGCAGCCTTTGAATAACTACTGAGCCGTTTCATGCATCCGCTTAATCTCCAGAGTCAGGATACCATTCCCCACACCTCACACCATGGTTTCGCCTCTAACACACGTGCCGTGGATTGAGGCCAACTCATGGACGATAGACCCCAGGCCCCCAGCCATCCCTTTTAAGAAGCTGTTCAGAATTAGGAAGAAGGATTAAAAAAACCAAAAAGCATGACTACAGGGGTATGAATCACCTTTGCTTCACTGCCTCATGGAAAAGTTCTGCCAACAGGGAGAGGGCTGGGAAAGGCAGTAAAAGGAGAACCACTTTCTCATTGAATGCACACGATAAAAGTCAAAATTCCCTTCATACACGTACAGTGTTCTACCTGGAGCTAAGGGGTCAGGACTATGCATGAAAAAATTAATTGAAGCAGTTCTTCACGAAGGAAGAAAAACAAGGCATCTTCGTGCATCCTGGGTGAAATGTCCTTTTCACACTGGCCCTCGGGTTACCTCAGCCAGAGATGGCCTGTCAAGGTGATGCTGGCTGACGCACGATGAAGTGTTTCATTAACACTGTCAAGGCATCACAGCATTTACGGGTCCAAATGCTGCACCTTCATGTGTTGCTCACACATAAATCCAACCTTATTCACAGAGCGGGGAGCCATTGAAATACCAGCAGCTTTCTGCCCAGAGTCACATAGGGGAGGAAGTGTTTGATGCTCACTCTCCCTGCAAAGTGCTGGGAGCTGGGTATTGTTAGCCCAAATTCTCTGAGGTTCAAAGAGGCTTCTCAATGTTTCTCTGATCCAGCAAGTGTCAGATGAGAGCTAGAATCAGTTTCAACTAATTATTTTTTAAAATATTTATTTATTTGGCTACTCTGGGTCATAGTTGCAGCATGTGGTATGTAGTTCCCTGATACCAGGAATTGAACCTGGGCCCCCTGCATAGGGAACGAGGAGTCTTAGTCACCAGACCACCAGGGAAGTCTCAGCTCCAGCTAATTCTTAACCTAGTTGCCATGTTCTACCAAAACAGAAAGCACAGAAGCATGATGTTGACTCATTATGCAATATTAAATCAGATGGAATTTTACTTTGAATGTTTTAATCATTTTTATCAAGAAAAATGCTAGGAAACCAATCTCTCTGGCTAGGACACAGACCTAAATATGCTGATGATTGGAAAAGCCTTGCAAAGGATTTGTGCATAGCACAGCTTAGGTGATATTCTGCAAAGAGTATGGAGGATGGAGGAAGGCAAACCTTTGAGCCTCCTCTAGTGATGTGGGGGCATTTTGAAAGCCTCTTGGAGTCTCACTTTGCTTATTAATGAAATGGGAAGCCTTACCGAAACCGCCTTCCTCCCCACCACCCATGGTCTGGATCTCAGGATTTTTGTATGACAAGGCATGTGAAAATGCTTTTGTGAGCTACAAAACCCTTCCTGAATGTACCAAACTAATCAATGGGTGCAGGGGATGACTTGGTGTGAGAAAAGGGCAAAGATTAGGGAGACTTTCCTTTATTATTTTGGAAAATGTGATTTTTATCATTTCTTCCCTTCCTCATTGGTTTGAGGACAGAAAATTATCCATTTTTAAAATCCAAACCAAATTTTAAATTGAATTTAAATATAACATTGCAAAGTGGATCCTATTTCCAAAGCATTTTCCATTCATCCTCTCATTTGATTCTGAAGGTCACTCTATGAGGTGGATATTTAAAGATGAGGCATATGAGATTGAAGAGATTGAGTAGCTTCTGTCTGACCCTTGGCTACTAATTGGAAAGATGGGGACTTGATACCAAGTCGGTTGATGCCAAATCTAATGTCCTTTCCTCTTCATTCAGTTTCCTCCGAGCCCAAATTCCATTCTACCATCTCCTTCTATTCTCTGCCAAATATGTTTAGCAGAATATAATTTAACATCACTGATGAATCACTCATCTTCTTAGTTAATCAGGTGTCAGGTGAGGAGAATATTTACTTTCCAGCACTGTCCTTTATCTCAGAGAGTTCAAAAGACATGGCCTCTACTCTCAGGGAGCATGTAATCTTTCTAAACAGATAAGATATCAAATGTTGAAACAACTAGAGAGACAAGTGTGTTAAATCATATAGTACAGAACCTCTGTGTAATAGATTTAGTGCAGGAAAATGCCACAGGAAGCTGGGTGGTCAGGGAAGGCTTCTTAGAGGTGGTGCAACTTGAGTTTCCTCTAAAAGTCATGGCAGAACAGAGACCAGAGGCCAGATCCTGAGTCGTGGCCAAGTATTCTTCTTACTATGGAGATTGGCATGAAAAGGAAGAGTAGATCGTACTTTTTCTTTATATCTTACATTTAAAAGATATCTTACATTTAAATACACTCATGTGTTACTCAGTTGGGGGACATACACATGGCGAGCAGATAGTTTATCTGTAAATGTTTGTCATGTAAGAGGTTGATTTATATGTTAGTCAAAATCACTGTCACAGTATCAGTAAAATCAATTGACGGCAGTGCTCAAAATGACATACTGCTTTTGTGAAAGAGCTATACTCTCCAAGGTAATACTCATAAAAGAAAAAAAAAAGGCATTCTTTCATGTGGCTTTCTCAAAAACGCAGCCTGGCAATCTAAAAGCCCATGCTGTAAAGCTGCCCTCTTTGAAACCTCTTTTATATCTACCATGTGCAGATCCACCAGGCATAACATTTAAAAAATTGTGACACAAAACACAAAATGGCTGCACCATCCTTTCAAGTTTGATACAGCCAGTTAAATATTCAGCATCGCTGCTCATAGAAACACTTTTTGATCTGAGGAGATATGAAACCCAGCCATCCCGCAGCTGGAATGTGAAGATTCTGCAGAAGAGCGTGGATTAACTTGAAAGTACAGGGCAAATGGGATGGCCTCGTTTCCTTAGTGACCGAGAGTTCACAAGAAACTCCCTATTTGTTTCAACACATTGTAAATCTGTGTCCCCAATGCCAAACTGTGTCTGGCACAGAATAAGTATGTAAGAAATAAATGTTGAATGAATGAAGAGATGCTTTCTTTGATGATTTTGTACTTTATAGCGCCTTGAGAGTCCTTGTTATAAACATCGTAATGTCAACCACTTGTAGGCACATGGACGGTTCAGCACTTTAGAAAGACGATCTTATTCTCACCATATAACAATCAAAAGAGGCATATATTACTTCTCTTATTTAATAGACAGGAAACTGAGGCTTAGAGAAATGAAGCAGTTTGGCCAAGCTCACAGCCAGGCCCACATGATACCTAAGTTCATGATGCCAACCTTTGTTTACAAAGCCACTTACCCTTGATGCGTGCATCAGGGTAGGAACAGAAAGAGAGCCAAAGCAGAAAACAAAAGCAATATTATTAAAATCAGCCAACATTTATTAATATCAAGTATATATACTTTGTAAGAGATCATGTTCTGTCTCTTCTAATTATCACTACAACCCTAAGAGGTCAGTTCTATTTATCCTACATATAGATGAGTAATCCCTGGGTTGTGAAGATGCCCTGGAAGAGGGCATGGCAACTCACTACAGTATTCTTGCCTGGAGAATCCCACGGACAGAGGAGCCTGGAGGGCTATGGTCCATGGGGTCACAGAGTCAGATGTGACTGAAGCAAATTAGCTTGCATGCATGCACAGATGAGTAAAACGAGACTATTCACCTAGTAAGTAAGGGAGCAAAGTCCCAGATATGAAACCATATGGTACTTAAAATTACTTTTCTTAAAAAAAATTCCCAACCATCTTATTTTTGCCTAATTTACCCCTACTCAACGCAAGTTGGACCGTAACAAAATAAAAGGCAAACAATTCTTTCTAAAATTTCTTTTTGTTTTTTTGCTGAAATGTTCCTGTGAATGGGGAGTTTATCACCTATCCAATGATGTCTTACTTGTGAAGAGAGGAGATGGATCAAGATAAAGACGGTTCATGGTCCCTGCCAGGAATTCCCAGGGCTGACACTCTGATCCTCTCATCGTTCATCACTTCTCAGTGGGACTGAAAGGCAGTTGATGCCCATTTGAATCTTGTCAATCAGAAAAGGCAACATGCCAGTCTTGCTAATGCCACCTTAAACCACCTCTCAGTTGATCTGTCAGCACTGTTGATAGCCCCGGCCCCTGTTGTACAGCAGAAATGTCTACCTAAGTTTGTCTCTCTCACCTTTTCTTTAAAGGAGCTGCAAGGCCATGGGGCCAGGCTTCCTTTTGGTACTAACCTTCCAAGGAAGTCAGCTTTGTGTTCACACCTGCCGGGGGCACATTTGCTCTCAATGGCTAGGCCCCTCCCCTCTTCAGTCACCCCTCTGGAAACCACTCTCTCTCCTTTTGGTTCTCAGCATTTCACAGGGAGTATCCAATAGGTGCACACCGACTAACAAGTGGCCTATTGAGGATCTCTGCTGGTCTGACTCAGCTCTGTGCTAGTCATTTGCAAGTTGAGGATGGCCTCAAGCTGCTAAAACATGGTGACAAATGAGCAAGAAGCAGCTGACATTTCCTAGCACCATCTTCTGTTTCAGTCCTTAGGTTAAGCTTTTCTTCTCTCTCCTTCCAGTAGGTGAGACTCATGTTGGGCCCAAGTTCACAAGTCAGGGTCTTACATGTAGAAAGAATTAAAGGCATGCATGCTCAGTTGCTCAGTCATGTTCAACTCTGCGACCCCATGGACTGTAGCCGGCCAGGTTCCTAAAGGCACAGATATGCAATTTCAGGGGAAGAGGAAGAGGATGGATTGGGTTCCCCATGCCAAGAGCTATGCCAAGCACCTTGAAATTTCCCGCTTTGAATCTGCATGTGTTCCCATGAGTCAGAGTGTTACTATCTTCATTTTATAGATGAATGGAGGAGGGTAAGGATGAGGAGAAATTTGTTAAATGTTCAAGCTGGATCTCCAATCCAGATCTGTCTAATTTCAAAAGAGAAATCCTTGGATAGTTTTAGCTTCATGCTTTTCTTATTAGAGACTAAATCCTGGAACTCCCCAGGATAACCTGTACTTGGGTCTCCTCTGAAGTATACTCTTAGGAGCTTTATAAATAGGGGTTCTTAAAAGACATATGGAACTTGGGTGTGACATCCCAGGTACCAAGCTGGACACATGTCTGATTGTCTCCAGTGAAAGTTTTCCCCTCAAACTTCTCTTTTCTTTGTCCCTCATTTTCCCTGATGACATGGAGGAGAAAGTCATGATGAGGGGTTGATGTGTCTTCCAATTTAAAATATTAAGACCAGCTTGGAGACTTCCAACATCCTCACCTAGGATCTAGGTAAGATCCCAGAGCAGTACACAGGCAGGTTCTTTACCACTAGCACCACCTGGGAAGCCCTAGCATCACCACACTGACCTTTAACTTCTTTATCTGTAAAACGGGGCTGGTGACTCAACCACCTACATTTTTAGTATACTGTGGAATTTCAGAAAGGTATATGTGGAAGCCCTCTGTCAACTGCAAAGGGCTAGATCCACTTTTACTAACAGATTCATTCTTTCGGTAAATATTAAGTGCTTCTTCGTGAAAAGCACATTATCAGGCTATTTGGTGGATACAAATGAATAAAATACGATTTCTGTCCTTAAAGTATGTACAGTGTTGAAAAGAAAATATGTATATGTGAATAACTATAACACAATGTAGTATAAAAAATATTCACCAGAATAAAGAGAAACATAAGATGCTATAGCAGAGTAAGCAAGGGGGCTTTAGGGAAAGGGAAGAAGCCAGCATACTTAAGAGCAATCTGGGAGATAAAATCTATGAAACTTGACAACTGTCTTATTAAATTATGCATTCTTTCATCCACTAAACGTTTAGCAGAGGCTTATTATGTGCTGGTTACCATGTAAGTTATTAATACTAGGCCAGCAAGGGAATATTTCATGCAAAGATGGGCTCAATAAAGGACAGAAATGGTATGGACCTAACAGAAGCAGAGGATGTTAAGAAGAGGTGGAAAGAATACACAGAAGAACTGTATAAAAAAGATATTTACGACCAAGATAATCATAATGGTGTGATCACTCACCTAGAGCCAGACATCCTGGAATGTGAAGGCAAGTGGGCCTTAGGAAGCATAACTACGAACAAAGCTAGTAGAGGTGATGGAATTCCAGTTGAGCTATTTCAAATCCTGAAAAATGATGCTGTGAAAGTGTTGCACTCAATATGCCAGCAAATGTGGAAAACTCAGCAGTGGCCACAGGACTGGAAAAGGTTGTTTTCACTCCAATCCCAAAGAAAGGCAATGCCAAAGAATGCTCAAACTGCCGCACGATTGCACTCATCTCACACGCTAGTAAAGAGATGCTCAAAATTCTCCAAGCCAGGCTTCAGCAATATGTGAACCGTGAACTTCCAGATGTTTAAGCTGGATTTAGAAAAGGCAGAGGAACCAGAGATCAAATTACCAACATCAGCTGGATCATCAAAAAAGCAAGAGAGTTCCAGAAAAACATCTATTTCTGCTTTATTGACTATGCCAAAGACTTTTTGTGAATCACAATAAACTGTGGAAAATTCTGAAAGAGATGGGAATACCAGACCACCTGACCTGCCTCTTGAGAAATCTGTATGCAGGTCAGGAAGCAACAGTTAGAACTGGACATGGAACAACAGACTGGTTCCAAATAGGAAAAGGAGTACGTCATGGCTGTATATTGTCACCCTGCTTATTTAACTTATATGCAGAGTACATCGTGAGAAATGCTGGGCTGGAGGAAGCACAAGCTGGAATCAAGATTGCCAGGAGAAATATCAATAACCTCAGATAAGCAGATGACACCACCCTTATGGCAGAAAGTGAAGAGGAACTAAAAAGCCTCTTGATGAAAATGAAAGAGGAGAGTGAAATTTTGGCTTTAAGCTCAACATTCAGAAAACTAAGATCATGGCATCCGGTCCCATCACTTCATGGCAAATAGATGGAGAAACAGTGGAAACAGTGACTTTATTTTTATAAATAAAAAAAAAATATGCAAAGGCTGACTTTATTTTTTTGGGCTCCAAAATCACTGCAGATGGTGATTGCAGCCATGAAATTAAAAGATGCTTACTCCTTGGAAGGAAAGTTATGACCAACCTAGGCAGCATATTAAAAAGCAGAGACATTACTTTGCCAACAAAGGTCCGTCTAGTCAAGGCTATGGTTTTTCCAGTAGTCATGTATGGATGTGAGAGTTGGACTGTGAAGAAAGCTGAGTGCCGAAGAATTGATGCTTTTGAACTGTGGTGTTGGAGAAGACTCTTGAGAGTCCCTTGGACTGCAAGGAGATCCAACCAGTCCATCCTCCAAGCAAATCAGTCCTGGGTGTTCATTGGAAGGAGTGATGTTGAAGCTGAAACTCCAATACTTTGGCCACCTGATGCGAAGAGCTGACTCATTTGAAAAGACCCTGATGCTGGGAGAGATTGAGGGCAGGAGGAGAAGGGGACAACAGAAGATGAGATGGTTGGATGGCATCACCAACTCAATGAACATGGATTTGGGTAGACTCTGGCAGTTGGTGATGGATGGGGAGGCCTGGCGTGCTGCGGTTCATGGGGTCACAAAGAGTTGGACACAACTGAGTGACTGAGCTGAACTGAATCTACCAAGAAAGACCCATTTCTCAAAAGTTCATGGCTTTGGGACTTCCCCAGCAGACCAGTAAAGACTTCGTGCTTTCACTGCAGGGGGGCACGGGTTCAATTCCTGGTCAGGAACTAAGATCCCACATCCCCTGAGGTGTGGCCAAAAAGGGGGGTGGGGTGGGGAAAGAAAGTTTAAAAAAAAAAAAGCTCATGGCCTCTGAATGGAGAAGTCACAGATCGGGCCTCCACCCCACTGCCAAGCTCCTATTCATGCAGGACATTCACTGCTTTGTGATGGAACCCAAGCATCTGGGGTAGAATTCTTGGGAAGGCACATCATGTAAACAACACCATTTTCTGGGACTGTTGTTGCCAAATTGACCAGGGTTTGGAAACATAAGGACTTTCTATTGATGAGCTTTGGGTAAACCACTGTAAAAAAGGGTTAAAAACCATCACATTTGAGTGGCCTGTTCCTTGTGGAAAAGGAACCCAGATCTAACACATGGTAACAAGGAAACAAAAATAACACAGGAAGATTTTGTTACTTTTAATCATATGTTTTTAGTCCACAGATTTTCTGTTAGAGGGTTCAAGGGATTTGATCAGCTTTTTCCTTCTACGTGGCACCTCATTTGTCACCAATGTTTTACAGATGGAGGCACAGAAATGTAAAATGACTAGCCCAAAGGTATCATCTCTTACCCACTCCCAGGTCCACCCTGCAATGTGTCACTGTAGGGCCACTGACATGTTGCCATGGCATTGAGAGCATCACCAGCTTACAGAACATCTTCCTAAGGCTTTGAGAGAGACCAGGAGACAGTGGCCAGCATGTTGGGGACCCATGTTCCTGTGTGTTCTTGAGACATGTGTGAAGACTACTAAATCACTTTGCAATCAGTTTAGATTGTGGAAATAGGAATCTGGGGAAGCCAAATTTACTTTCAAGTCAACTGGATTAACACTAAAGTAATTTTCTTCATGTAAACCCAAGTTTAGGGTAATGCATGGGCTAAGTTTGCAGCAGGGGGCCAAGACACAGATTTCCTGAGTTGTAGAGCTCTTGTAGATCTCAGCAGATAACAAAGCTATTGTCCATGCAGAAATGGAAGCATCTTCAAATCCTGTCAGATGGCAGCACTGACAAAAATCACTACCAAATGTATTTTTACACTGATTTGCTTTCTTGAGTCTGGCTCTTAAAAACAAAACATTCTCTTACAGGAATTTAGTAAAAACACAAGAATGCTGCGCTGAAGGAAATCTCTAGGGAATGCCAGGGACTAACAACAGAGGATTTCTGACAGAAGAAAGAGATGAGGATTTGGAACAAGTTTCTGAATGGCATCATTGTCCTTTCTTTTCTTTTTTACCGCTCCGAGTTTCTTAGCACGCATTTTGGAGAAAAGGATTTGGATCAGAAACTCAGAAATTACCTGGACTTACAAAAATATGGTGTGAAAGTATATATATATATATATATATATATATATATATAAATGGTTTCAAGTTAAAGGTCTTTATCCCACTTCTCCTAACATATTGTTATCTACTCTTGGCCCCCTCCAATGCTTTGTTGTATTCTGTTTCCAAGATATATAAGCCTTCTGAAGAGCTTGTGAGAGTGCTAAATTTATTTGCTTTCATTTGTCATCTGGTAAAATAAGGGAGCTTAACTCTCAAAAGGAGATGAAAGCATATGTAGCCAATGAGTATGTGATTTTTCATAAGATATCCTTGAACTATTAATATATTAAGTACCAACTTAGAGATCAAATCAGTCAATCCTCAAGGAAAACAATCCTGAATATTCATTGGAGGGACTGATGCTGAGGCTGAAACTCCAATACTTTGGCCACATGATGCAAAGAGTCAACTCTTTGCATGGGAAAGATTGAGGGCAGGAAGAGAAGGGGATGACAGATGACGAGATGGTTGGACGGCATCACTGACTCAATGGACATGAGTTTGAGCAAGCTCTGGGATATGGTCAAGGGCAGGGAAGTCTGGCTTGCTGCAGTCCATGGGGTCTGCAGTCCGACAAAAGTTGGACACAACTGAACGAATGAACAACAACAACCAACTTAGAAATTAAAAACAAAAATAACCCTTATTAGCTATTCTGTTTTTCAGGCAGGAATCATATAGAATAAAGAGAACGGGAATCACAAGATCTGAGTTCTAATCCCAGCTGTGATACTAGCTGTCTGTCCTTGAGGTGATTTGAAGTTAGACAGATTTGGATTATATTCCTAGCTGTACACCTGACAGAGTGTGTGACCTGGGGGAAGTTACTTGCTGTCTCTGACCTTCACTTTCCTCAGTGTCGAATGGAGGGAGCAGTACTTGCCGCTAGTAGTGTCTCTTCCCAGATTACCATGTATTTACGTACACAAAAATCTGGTTAGAGTTCACAATATATACTGTGGTTGTCTTTTAGAATGGGCATAGGAGGACAGTGAGCTGCCTTCATGATCTTGGACATTAGAATGATCTACCCACTGATTCTAGTTCTACTTGCTCATTCACTCATTCCACAAATATTTAACTGTTTGTGGATGTTGTCCAGATGGAGAATGGACAGACAGTCCCCGGTGGAGCAGACATGAGCTCCGACGGGAGCCTGGGGAGAACCGAGGGGGGCACGTGACCTTGTACTGGGGGCCTCATCGTGGCTTCCCAGAGAAAGTGAGGTCTAAACAGGGCTGAAGGGGGAAAAGCAGGAGTGAGAATACTCCAGGGGTGAAGAACAGAACATGCAGACAGCATTGAGTAAGAAAGCACTAAGAGTCTCAGTTCAGGATTAGTGTAGAGAGAGATTGCTGCTGCTAAGTCACTTCAGTCATGTCCAACTCTGCGTGACCCCATAGACGGCAGCCCACAGGCTCCTCTGTCCCTGGGATTCTCCAGGCAAGAATACTGGAGTGGGTTGCCATTTCCTTCTTCAATGCATGCATGCCTGCTAAATCACTTCAGTTGTGTTTGACTCTGTGTAACCCCATGGACAGCAGCCCACCAGACTCCTCTGTCCACGGAATTCTCCAGGCAAGAGTACTGGAGTGGGTTGCTATTTCCTTCTCCACTAGAGAGATTAGGGAGGGGCATTAGGGCTAGAAGAGGCTAGAGTGACAGAGGACAGAGCAAATTAGGAATGGCTTTCTAATTCAAGGAAAGGAGTCTGTACTTTATCCTGAGGGCAAAAGAAAAACATATGAAGACTCTCTAAAAAAACTTTTTTGGCCAGGCTTCACAGCATGTGGGATCTTAGTTCCCCGGCCAGGTATCAAACCCGTGCTCCCTGCAGTGGAATGTGGAGTCTTAACCACTGTACTGCCAGAGCAGTCGCTGCACACACAGGAAGATTTTAAACATGATCATTTTGCAGCTGAGAGTCACTTTAAGCTCTATAGTTCATGGCAACTGGATTGATCTCCCTTCTCAACCCAAGGGCAACCTATAGAATGCAGGTCTGTAATGATTATGATCCCATAACAGAAGGGAACTAGGTGTCTTGGTATAATATGTCTCAAACATACAAGTGATAAGTAAGTGCTTATAATAATTACTTTCTGTGCTTAAAATTTTACAAAGTCTTCTGAGTCTTTGGCCCTGCCCAGCTCAAAGGCACTAACAATTTGCTCATTGTTGCCCATATTCTAAATGCCATTCAGAGATATTATTTAGCAGATGGAAACATGTTTCAAGTATGTCCATGTGAGAGATCTGTAGGGTTATCTCTGGTCTGAGTTATATCTGCTTGAAGGCCAGAGTAAGACCTTGGATGTCAAAAGCCCCCAAAGACAACATATTCCTTGCCCATCCCACCCCATCATAGAATGAATGAATGAATGGGAGGGAGGGAGGGAGGAAAGGAATGCCAGCAAGTTCCACAAAGCTCTATTTTCTCCTATGATGACCACTGGAGAATTTTTAAAATATCACATTCTTTCCCAATGATTCTCTTTAATGTCCTTGTACTGCTAGTTCCCTAAGGAATTACTTTGTCTATTGGTAAATCTGGGACCAGTGGCAGAGATTCTGGGTGGTAAGAAGTCTCTGTCTTTAGAAATTACTTTCATTCAACACCACGCATCCCCAAAGCTTAAACAGTCTACTCTCCAGTACAGGGTCAGTCTTAGTGACCATTATATGCCTGGGCTCTACTACAGTGCTTAGCACACAGTGGGTGCTGCAAAATATTGATTGTCACCTGAATGGAATATTCTAGTTTATTATATTTCCTAGCAGGAACTGAAAGTTTTGTAGAATGCTTTAGGTTGAATTTTTTTTTCTAAAACGCTTAAGTCTACTTTCTACTTGACTGTCACCTCCTTGGGGACAGGAAATAATGTCTCTTCATCAGTGTTGGGGCCCTTCCTGAACCTCTTATTCCTGCTTTAGCACAATGCGTGGCATAAAGGGAAGAATGAAATCTGTCACTCTATCAATAATAGATTTTTCTTCTTGCTTTGGTAACAGTGCCATTGAATGTAACAGAATCATCCTTTGCTAGCTGTGAACCGTATAGAACCTATGACTGTGTTTCTGCATTGGCAGTAAGAATCAGATGTCATGCCAATACCAAATTTATCAACGGTACAACCATAGAACCCTGAATAAAGAACTTAATCTCTTAGTGACACCATCTTATTATTTTAAGTGGGGATAGTATCTGCTATGCCTGTAAGATATTTTCAATAGCTTGAAGGAAATCCTGTGTGTGAAAATGCAGTATAAGCATTGTGTACAAAGTCATTAATGTAGGAAATGGAGCTTAGGACATGAGTCAAAAAGATGTGTAGAGTCCAAACTTGGCCATTGCTCAGAATGTGTGATAACCCTAGATAAGTCACTTACACTCTCTGAACCTCATTTTCTTCACACATAATTCCAGGTACAGCAGCCTCTTAGGACTTTCAGGACCAAAAGAAATAGAAAGTGTGAAAATACTGTGTAGACTGTAGTGTAAGCTGTTTTTGAATCAATATTGCTCCTTGGAGCTGATCTACAGAGAGTAGGAGTTTCGGCTGTCTCTGTCCTGATAAAACTCAGAACAATTCTTGGTGCAGTGTTATTCAAACTGGGTGTCCATAAGATGTACCTAAGAGGGTAAACTAAAGATTCAGACAGCCAAGAATACCCCTAGAGGTCTGATTCAAAAGGGATCCAGAAATGTGCGTTCTTAACAAGCTACGTGTAGACTTCCCACTAGACATTGAGAGAGATTAGGCTAGGGCTAGAGGAATTCTGCCAAACAGAGTTAAGGAAGAGAGGGACCCTGAGGTTCCTCTAAAGCAGGAGTTAATATCAGAATTAACTGTGGAGCTTCATCCACATTCCTGTGTCTTGGCCTCAGCCTTGGAGAGTCTGATCAGTAGGTCTGGAGTGGGTCCCAGATACCTGAGGCCCTTAAAAAAAATTAATCTCCCCTAGTTCTTCTAGATTTGGATTAGTAGGACTTCTAAACCTGCCTCTTGAGAAATCTGTATGCAGGTCAGGAAGCAACAGTTAGAAGTGGACATGGAACAACAGACTGGTTCCAAATAGGAAAAGCAGTATGTCAAGGCTGTATATTGTCACCCTACTTATTTAACTTATATGCAGAGTACATCATGAGAAATGCTGGGCTGGAGGAAGCACAAGCTGGAATCAAGATTGCTGAGAGAAATACCAATAACCTCAGATGTGCAGATGATACCACCCTTATGGCAGAAAGTGAAGAAGAACTAAAGAGCCTCTTGATGAAAGTGAAAGAGGAAAGTGACTTAAAGCTCAACATTCAGAAAACTAAGACCATGGCATCTGGTCCCATCATTTCATGGCAAATAGATGGGGAAACAGTGGAAACAGTGACTGGCTTTATTTTTTTGGGCTTCAAAATCACTGCAGATGGTGATTGCAGCCATGAAATTAAAAGACGCTTACTCCTTGGAAGGAAAGTTATGACCAACCTAGACAGCATATTAAAAAGCAGAGACATTACTTTGCCAACAAAGGTCTGTCTAGTCAAGGCTATGGTTTTTCCAGCGGTCATGTATGGATGTGAGAGTTGGACTGTGAAGAAAGGTGAGCACTGAAGAATTGATGCTTTTGAACTGTGGTGTTGGAGAAGACTCTTGAGAGTCCCTTGGACTGCCAGGAGATCCAACCAGTCCATCCTAAAGGAGATCAGATTGTTCATTGGAAAGACTGATGTTGAAGCTGAAACTCCAATACTTTGGCCACCACATGCAAAGAGCTTACTCACTGGAAAAGACCATGATGTTGGGAAAGATTGAGGGCAGGAGGACTAGGGGATGACAGAGGATGAGATAGTTGGATGGCATCACCGACTCAATGGACATGGGTTTGGGTGGACTCCATGAGTTGGTGATGGACAGGGAGGCCTGGCATGCTCTGGTTCATGGGGTCATAGAGAGTTGGACACGACTGAGCAACTGAACTGAACTGAAACATTATTTTGAACAATTCCCCCAAGGGATACTCAGGATCCTGTAACAGTGACCCATATAACAGAAGCTTGTTGACACTAGTTGCCAAACCACTTCCTCCCATCCTTCTCTGTGCATAAACCCTAGGACACAGGACATCTCTTGGGGACTTCTTCTCCCTGATTCTTGGCTTCAAAACTGTCATTAGTGATCAATGCCACTAATTTCACTAATATTCACTGTTTTGTTTTAAAATGTGTGTGTGTGTGTTTGTGTGTGTATGTGTGTGGTGGGTACAGTGGAGGCTCGTGAAACATAACTTGTCCAGGCTCAGGAGCCCCATAGAAATCCCATTGCTGGCTTCTGCCCACATCACTTGTCTCTTCATCTTAGAAGTGGAGAGCTGCAAATAGGGAGTTATTTGAAATTTTGCTAGTCTGCAGTCACCTCATGTTTTGTGATTTAGTACTTACAGCTAAAAAGTGATTCTGTGTGTGTGTGTGTGTGTGTGTGTGCTCGCTCAGTCATGTCCAACTCCTTGCAACCCCATGGACTGCAGGCTGCTAGGCTCCTCTGTCCATGGAATTTTCCAGGCAAGAATACTGGAGAGGATTGACAGAGGATTTTCTGCACCAGGGCATCTTCCCGACACAGGGATCAAACCCGCGTCTCTTGTGTCTTGTGTCTCCTGCGTTGGCAGGTGAATTCTTTACCACTGAGCCATGCAGGAAGTCCCCCAAAAGTGATTAAAAAAGAAAAACAGAAAAACAGACAGCAAAAATGTGACACTCAAGTCAACCCCTCTCCCAATTTATACAACTGTATAATACAATGAAACGTCATTTATTTGCCATTAAAATGATTATGATTTAGCACAACGCCAAATTTTGGCCACCGATGTTGAATATTTATGGCTGGCTCCCTCAGGAAATAGAAGGGGCTACAGAAATGTGCTCTTTCTCTACCCTACCTCCACTTGATGAATGATTATTTTACTTGGTAATATAGTGAGACCAAATTTGCAAATACCTCAGAGGTGAGGCTCAGTACAATTACATTTTTAAATAAGGGTTATTGTAATCAGCTCTAAGTGCAGGGCTTAAAATAGAAATCTAAAAAGCAAATTGATGAAAAAAAAATGATACAACTCAAGAACAGTATTTAATTTGCTGGCACTTTGAAATGTGTTTTGAAAATTTATTCACAAAGCCAGATTTTTTTTAAAGACCTCTTGTTTCCTTATTTAAACTTGGGAAAATACAAAAGTGAAATATAATAGGCACCTTACAAAGATCATCTCAGTGATAAAACTGGAAGAGGAATTGGTTATGATGGCTCCATTGAGACCCGCTGGCACACACAGTGGCTCTCTAATCACCTAAACTAGTTTTCAGTGCCCATAACAACTCTCACATCTGTTTAAGCCCTTGACAGAGGGCTTTGTGGTTGAGAGAGCCTAAGCCTTACAACCAGACATCTCAAGTTCAAATGTTGGCTGTGCTGTCTACTCATGGTATGTGCACAAGCAAACTACACAACCTCTCTGTGCTTCAACTCGATTTGTAAAGGTTAGTCTAAAAATTAAATGAGGTAATGCATGTAAAGCCCTTAATATAATACCTGGTACATAACATGCATGTAATAAAGGACTCTTCTGATTATTATTATCATTCTCACACAATCATTTCAACAACCACATGAGAAAAGTATTATTGTTCCTATTTCAGATGAGAAAACTGAAATTCATTAGATAGCATGATCTGTCAATTGCACGCTCCTTCTCCATGGCAGGAAGGGACTCTGGGAAGATGGACTGATGCAGGGCAAAGCCTTCCAAACTTTTGGCACATGCACAAAAGTGAGAAGCAGAAAAAAATGGCACATCTAGAAAACAATAGAAGACAAAGTGGAACAAAGGACCACAATTCTGCACCAAGAATAGATTATCTAGGAGGGAATAAGACATATGGAACTATGTTGCCTAGCACAGCACTGGGCACAAAAATCTGTGATTTTCTTTTCTGACATATCAGCATCCTCCTTGCAAAGCCCCACCACACATGGTTTTCAGTAGAAATCATAATCATAGTAAATTAAAACCTACCTATAGGAAGGCAGCTGGCTACAGCAGAGATGACTGACCAGAGGAGATGAAACCTGACTCCTGTATTAACTAGTTTTAGGCTCTTGAGCAACTTGTATCATCCCTCTCAGCCTCAGGTTCTTCATCTACAATATGGAGTTAATAACTCAGAGGATGCTGTAAGGAATGGTAGAAGGATTATATGAGATAATACGGGTAACTAATCCAGGGTTTCTCAACGTCAGTGCTATTGATGCTATGGGCTGGATAATTCTTGCGGGGGGCTGTCCTTTACACTGTAAGAGCTGGCAGCATCCCTTGCCTCCACCCACTAGAGTCCTGCAGCACCCCTCCAGCTGTGATAACCAAAAATGTCTCTAGACGTTACCAAATGTCCCCCAGAGGGCAAAATCACCCCTGGTTGAGAACCACCAGCCTAGTCCAGCATCTGGTATATAATAGGTGCTCAATAAATGTAAATTTTTCCCTCCTTTTAGATGAAACCTCATATTTTTTTGGTGAGGTGAGGCCCAACTAATTTGGAATCTGTGTTAATTTAAATAATGGCAGGACCAAAAGTCCATACTTACAGTAACATGAAAAAAATTAACAGTGTCCATAACAATCCAGAGGACTTTGGTTTCACTTGTGAAACCATACTATTTATAAACATTCATGGGAAAGTCATTTACATTCAATTTTTGTACTAAGTACAAACAATTTTAAACATTTACCAAAGCTCAAACCCACATTTACTATCAACCATTTTCAAGCAAATTTAAACTGCTAACTCTACTTCAAAGAACTGAAATGGCAATATTTTTAGAAACAGCTTATTTTCTGACTGTCCTCTAAGGCAGACTAATCTTTCCTTTTAATAAGCAGGTTAATCAGGTTTTGTTTCATGCACATACCCAAAGTGGAAGATATTTTATAATTATCACATTGAGGTTTTCCAAGTTCTTACTGACTTTGAAAGCAAGGAATTCTTTTGCATAGCTAACCTTACATCTTCCTGCCGCCTTTTCAGCCTCTTTTCCATTGTTTAAGCTTCAGTGGAACATGAGACCAGCTGTTTGCGAGAAGAGCTTCATTCTTTTATACCTGGAGATTCTGTCATATCAGGCCTGGGCTAGGACTTCCATAGCTGTCAGTGGTTCTTAACACGGGCCAAGTTTGCACGGCAGGGGACAGATGGCAGTGACTGGAGATATTTTTGAGTTTTATTGCAACTGGGGGCCAAGGGCCTACTGGCATCTAGTGGATAGAGGCCAAAGATACTGATAAACAACCTATAATGCCCAACGTAGCACCCTGGAACAAAGAATTATCCAGCCCCGATGTCAGTAATGTCAAGGTTGAGAAATCCCATTCTTGACCATATCTCTTAGACGATTTTAGCAGATGAAAGTGAAAGTGAAGTTGCTCAGTCATGTCCAACTCTTTGCGACCCCATGAACTATAGCCAACCAGGCTCCTCCATCCATGGGATTTTCCAGGCAAGAATACTGGAGTGGGTTGCCATTTCCTTCTCCAGGGGATCTTCCCGACCCAGGGATCGAACCCGGTCTCTCACATTGTAGGCAGACGCTTTACCGCCTGAGCCACCAGGGAAGTCCTTTTAGCAGATGAGCAATGAATAAACTGTTAGAAACAAAGTCAATCAAATCCTGCTTGTCTGGCTTTGAGATACATGTTGCCCTCTTCAGGACGCCTTTTCTAGTCTGATATCTGAAGCCCTTCTCTGGACAACCATGGCCTGTGTAAGTCCCCCATCAGAGCACTTAGCACAATGCAGGCTGATGGTGGACATGTAATAAACGACAGCTGTGTAAATGCACAGCTATGGGATCCAACAATGGGTCCTTGAGTTCTTGGGGCTCTCGGAGTTCCCCAGACATCCCCTCTGGACACATCTAATGTAAGCTCTGAGGGCCTTGGGGGGCTGCTCCTGGAAGCATGAAGCGGGAGAGGGTGTGAAGGAGCTGGGTGTGCTCATGTCATTCTTCCTTGTCTACACCAGGAGCTGGAGTTTATTTTCCTTCTCCTCCTCACACTGACAGGAATATAGATTTGGTTTCATTTAGCATTTCACTTAATCGTCTGAAATGTAAAAACTGAACAAACAGATCTGATTCCACACTTTCCACACTCCTTCTTGTGGTGCTGCTAAAGTAGAGCTGTTAAAACAAACAGGAGGAATGTGGGGGTCAGGGTTCTGCTACTTGAAGCCTAGTAGCCATTTATGCCTCAGTCTCATATTTTCCCCCAATCTTGCCCCAGGCCCATGCAGATTCTCAAGGGCAGTGTCTTCTCCTCCTCATTGCCTGGATTTTGGAGGTGCTGCAGTTATTAATGGGCTCCAGCTCTTTTTGTCTAAAAACTATACAGCATACAGAAGTTTCCAACAGGCTGATAAAAAGATGACAGCTGTATTCAATCAACTTTAAGATTCTATGCTACTTTTTGATTAGGCCAAGCATGCTTCTATCAAGAAGCCTTTACACTGGGTGTCTGCTTTGTCTGGAATACTCTGGTTGCAAACAGACTAGCAGCTCACTCCTTCATTCATGCATTTGCCCAAAGGTCACCTTATCAGAAAGGCTTTTCCTAGCCAACGTAAATCAGGTAGCCACTCTTGACCACATCACTTATTTCCTCTACTTTCTATTTCTTCTTAAACAGCCATCCCTCCCTGGCCTCATTGGCTTCACCCTCAAGAATGTAAGCTCCATCTAACAATCAGTATAGCATTTTGACACAGAAGGTCCCTGTCCAGTGATGGAATGAAAAGATGAATGGATAAATGGACTCTCATTACATACCATGTTCACTGTTGTACAAACAAGAATACTAAAGATGATTAAAATGAAAGAAAAAAAAAGAACGTAAGCTCCATAAGAGACAGAGCAGAATCCCTGCCTATTTCTTTCACTGTTTTATCCTTAGTTCCTAGAACAGTCACTGGCTCATAGCAGGTGCTCAACAAATATCTGTGGATTATGAGAAAATCTCAGCCAGTTTTGGTCAGGAACTTGTACCATGACCTCTTCTACCTCCTCCTCCCTTAACTCCACCAGCACATGAAGGGTTACTAAGTGCATTAGTTAAACCCTCTCAATCAGTTCCACACATTCCATCTGGTTATTACTTAGTGTTGATCAAATCAGCCTAAGAGCTCCTGAAGACTCCTTGGGAAGCAGGCAGATTCATGGTGAAGAGACTCCCTATTCCCTGCACCCACCCCCACCCCCCAAGGCACCGACACACTCTCCAATTCCTCAGGCACAGAGTCCCTTGAAGTTCTGGTTTTCAGGTCTTTGTCATACTCTGGGCATAACTTAGAACTCTTTCCCATTTTTTGTACTCAGAGCAGCTGAACTGTTTTTCTCAGAATCATCATAGAATGTAAAAATAAAGGAGGATTTCTACCCATAAAACCGTAAAACACTCTCATGGTTTCATCTGTGACCCTGAACCTTTCTTTTTTTCCAACCCTCTTTTATTTTTGTAAAAGAATGCACTATGTGCAGGCATCTGGCTTGTAAAAATAAATACAGTGACTGGTTTTCCCAAATAACTTGGCCTAATCACCGAGTGCCCCTGAAAAGACTTGTCTCCTGAGATGTGGCAATCTTATGAAGCCATCTATTTCACGGTGCAGGCACAGAGAGGGCACCTACCTAGGTTGAATTACAGGCCCCAGGGTGTCTGGATTTTGACTCTGGACTAACTCTGGACTCCATAGAATTAGATGTTTTCTTGCGGAGGGTGGACCACTAGCTTCACGATACCCTTCCAACAGATTTGTTTTGAATTAGATATGTGTAGTCTTGATCACTTGAGGGCATGCACCAGCAGGGATTTTGATATGAGTCCAGCTTTATTTTACAACTGGACTTAAAAATAGAATGGATGTTTTTAGAGTATTTATTTATTAAAATTAAGTGAGGCTGATAAGAAATCATTGGTGAGCAACAACCTCTAAACCAATGTATCAGTATTTGGAGATATTATTGATAGACATTTTAAAAAATCACTTTTAATCATTTTCAAAAACCAAAAGAGTCTATTGAATTCAATTTAGTTCAAGATATGATTATTAAGTATCTATTGTGGTAACATTTAAAAAAGTTTTTCAGAAATCTTTTTCCAATTTTTAAAATATTCAGTTCACTAAATACCTAATTTATTTGCCACAATAAACCCATAAACTTCTTTTAGCAAAAATGAGCATGTGCTGCTTGAAATTTTTATCTTCATTACTTAATTCAGGGGAAAAACTATTAACCAATGTGTAAACTCTAAAACACTGGGCCAGCCAATTCATTTGTTTTTATCATTATTTCTCGATTTACGATCCACTAGAAAATACAAAGGGTTTCCCCAATGGCTCAGTGCTAAAAGAATCTGCCTGCAATTCAGCAGACACAGGAGACTTGGGTTTGATCCCTGGGTTGGGAAGATCCCCCTGCAGGAGGAAATGACAACCTATTCCAGTATTCTTGGCCTGAAAAATCCCATGGACAGAGAAGTCTGGCAGGCTACAATCCAAAGAGTTGCACAGAGTCAGGCATGACTGAGTGACTGAGCACACACACAGAGAAAATATAAACATTTTATTTCTGCTTTTATAGCTTTCAGCTAGAATGCAAACACTCTGGAGCAGAATGTACCTTCAGTGGCCTCTGATGAGTTCAGATGCTCAAATGAATTTCCCCACCCTTCTCATGCTACACTAACAATTATAACTATAATAGCCACAGACATCGACTGAGCACTTAGTAGCCATTAATGCCTACAGCGCTTGGCCCATTGGCTTCCTAAGGGCCTAGCACTATGTGTTCCAACAAGCCAATGCACCAGAAGGACCACTGGGATTTAAGGCAGATCCCAGCACACAAGTGTGTGGGGCTTTGGCAAGGCACATAACCTCTCTGAGCTTTAGTTTCTTCATCCTTGGGAAGAGGGTAAAAGGCCCCGCCTGCCTTATGGAGTTATCTGCAGTTATATACACTGTGAATGAAACATAGCTTAGTGCTGGAGGTGTGCTCTGATATTCAAGATCACAAGTTCATTCCTCAGCAAACTCACTGTATAATTCCAGAAGTGTATAAACCTCCTGTGAGCACAAGCTATGCCTCACTTCCTGATGTAGCCACAGCACTGGGGCCCCGCCTATAAACATTTCTTGATTAAGTGGATAATATATGTGAAAGTGCTTTAGGAACAGCAAAAAATCCTACAAGATTCCATTATTATTATTTATAACATTAATTCTCTTCCGTAACTTACTTCACCCAGAGCCCTAATGTTTATTTCTCATGGTTCTTGAGGAAATGATTTATTTATGACTAAAAGAAAATTATTCCAGGCTGATGAAGTCCTGAAGTCAAACAGGGTCTGCTTTAGCTCTGTAACAACCTTACAAAACTTGTGCTGCCCCATATACAGCTGGGATAAAAGAATCTCTGTGAACAGAGATCCCCTCTGGCTGGACTTGGCAGGATGGGAGCTGAAGAATCAAGGAACCTGAGATGACATCCTCAGGCACATGGAGGGGTGATCGCTGGGAAGAAACCTGAACAAGTTACCCAGAGAGTGATGACAAAGTCAGGCCTGCACCCAGCAAAGAGTTTTCACCTCTGGCTGGGCTGTTTTTGTTTTTGTTGAGTCCCAGTTTGTGACACACAGCTCTCAGAGAATGCTGTCCTCTGGAGGAATGGGAGAAGTAAGACAGCATCATCTCTGTAAGAGAACTTGGGCTGAGAGACGGGTCAGAAACACTCCTTTTCTGTTTATCCCTGAGAGAGTGAAGACCTTGAGTTGCTTGACCTGTATAAACTGACCCATTCTTATACCATTTCAGAGGGAGTTTGTGAGGGTGCCATGACTGAGGGGTGTGAGCTGGCAGGGGGGCTGCCTCTGGACAGAGGTACAGCCCATTTAAAAACCCAAATGCTTGTGCTAATGGTCTTTCTCCCAGACCATGCCACATGGACTTCACACGCACTATGCATACCTCTGGGTCCAGTTAATTGGCAGTTTTCAATTAATTTCAGCACTTCCTTGGGGCCTCCCCAAATTACCTGGAACAAATTTATAAGAGCTGAAGTTCTTCTAGAGCCAGTGAAATGTTGCTTTTTCGGCCCCCCCCTCCAATTTTTTTTGGTGGGGGGAGATATGGAACATTTTTTAAAGTCTTTATTGAATTTGTTACAATATTGCTTCTGTTGTTTGTGTTCCGGTTTTTTGGCCATGAAGCATGTGGGATCTTAGCTTCTCAACCCAAGATTGAATCCACACTGGAAGGTCGCAACCACTGGACTGCCTGGGAAGTCCTGAGAAATGTGGCTTTGTGATAAGCACGTGACTGGGGCTGAGGGTTAAATATAAAAGACAGTGAGGCAGATGTTAAGCCTCGTAGATGAGTAGCAATTGTGTAAAGATTGAATGAGAATGTCAGTTCTTTCTGAAGATTTGTCCATCAATAGCAATTAGTAGTTAAGCTAAGATCATGGCATCTGGTCCCATCATTTCATGGCAAATAGATGGTTTAACAGTGGAAACAGTGTCAGACTTATTTTTTGGGGCTCCAAAATCACTGCAGATGGTGACTGCAGCCATGAAATTAAAAGACGCTTACTCCTTGGAAGGAAAGTTATGACCAACCTAGATAGCATATTAAAAAGCAGAGACATTACTTTGTCAACAAAGGTCTGTCTAGTCAAGGCTATGGTTTTTCCTGTGGTCATGTATGGATGTGAGAGTTGGACTATGAAGAAAGGTGAGCACCGAAGAATTGATGCTTTTGAACTGTGGTGTTGGAGAAGACCCTTGAGAGTCCCTTGGACTGCAAGAAGATCCAACCAGTCCCTTCTAAAGGAGATCAGTCCTGGGTGTTCACTGGAAGGACTGATATTGAAGCTGAAACTCCAATACTTTGGCCTCCTCATGTGAAGAGTGGACTCATTGGAAAAGACTCTGATGCTGGGAGGGATTGGGGGCAGGAGAAGAAGGGGACGACAGAGGATGAGATGGCTGGATGGCATCACTGACTCGATGGACATGAGTTTGGGTGAACTCCGGGAGTTGGTGATGGACAGGGAGGCCTGGCTTGCTGCAATTCATGGGGTCTCAAAGAGTCGGACACAACTGAGTGACTGAACTGAACTGAAGTAGTCTTTACATCTTAAATGCTTCAAACTGTCCACCATGACTTAAGAGGTTTTAGAGCTTAAAGTTGCCAAGAGCTGGCTGTTGACAAGAACCATTTATCACTGAATAAGGACAGTTTGGAAATCTGGCTGATTCTGGCTTAACCAGATGCAGAAATGTATGCAATTCACTTCACTTCTCTATTTTTCTTGATAAAATGAGAATAATTGTACCCAGAGTAGAATAACTTTGTTGTAGTCAAGACATTGTTTTGAGGCTTAAAAAAGAAAAAGAAAAAGAAAACATGTGTTTGGAAAATACACAAATACAATTCTACCTGGACTTCCCTAGTGGCTCGGATGGTAAAGCGTCTACCTGCAATGCAGGAGACCCAGGTTCAATCCCTGGGTTGGGAAGATCCTCTGGAGAAGGAAATGGCAACCCACTCCAGTACTCTTGCCTGGAAAACCCCATGGACAGAGGAGTGTGGTAGGCTACAGTCCATGGGCTCACAAAGAGTCAGACACGACTGAGTGACTTCATTTTGTGGTAGACAGAATAACAGCTCCCAAAGATATTCATGTTCTAATCCCCAGGACCTTTGAATACATTAGGTTACAGGGCAAGGGAGAATTAAGGTTGCAGATGGAATTAAGATCAGTGCTCAGCTGACCTTAGAAGAAAGAAACTATCCTGGATTATCTGGGTGGGTCCAATGTAGTCATAAGCATCCTTTAAATGTATAAGAAGGAGGCAGAGAAGTCAGTGTTAGGGTAATAAAATGTAAGAAAGATTCTACTGCCTATTCCAGGGTTTGGCGATGCATGGGACCAGAAGCCAAGGAGGGCAGACAGCCTCTGAAAGCTGGAAAGGCAAAGAAATAGATTCTCCTTTACAGCCTCTAGAAGAAACCTTGATTTTCAGCCCAGTGAGACTTCAGACTTCTGACCTCCAGAACTGCAAGGCTGTTTAAGTCATCAATTTTGTGGACATTTGTTGTAGCAACAAGTAGGAAAATAAGTGAGCACATTAGGAAATGAATACACCACCCAAGTGTAAGACAATATTCTTGTCATTACTGTTGACATTGTCATCATCCTTGACATCATCAAGACTTTAGTTCAAATATGAGCCCGGGGATGAGGTTTCGAGTCAGATGTAAATTTGCCAAAATTCTCAGAAACTAAACCTGATGGCTATGTCATGAGGGAGTTGCAGAGGGAATGAATCTTTAGGAATGCTATCACATTGTTTCCATGCAAACACTGATAGCATTGTTCACACTATTTACTTATCTTACAAACCCTTTCTTGAGAATAAAGTACACTTCAGAGTGAATTGATTCTTAGCATATTATTCTTTAAGAGGTTTATTTGGAATATCTTTGCTAACATAGCTAAAGGATGTAAGCCTTAAATTTGGCTCTGCCAATTATAAGCTGTAAAATTTATGGCATATCACTTCACTTCTTTGGCCCTAGTCTCTCTTTTTGTAAAATATTCATGATTGAACTAAGATACTCTTTCTTAGATCTCTTCCAGGTTTAAGAATGTTGAGTCTAATTTCTATTTTATATAATGTGAGACCAAGACCTAACAGAGTAAGTTTTGTGCTTAATTTCCAGTAATTTAGACTTTTGTGGGATAACCATTTAAAGCTGAAGTATAATATATATACAGAAAACCTGAACAAATCATAAATATAGAGCTTAGTGAATTTTTACAAAGCAAACACACCCACATAACTACCATCTAAATATAGATATAGAACATTGTATGCTTAGTCGCTCAGTTGCACCCAACTCTTTGTGACCCCATAGGCTTTTCCGTCCATGGGATTTTCCAGGCAAGAATTCTGGAGTGCGTTTCCATTTCTTCCTCCAAGATATAGAACATTACAGAACCCAGAAACTTCCTGTATAGCTCTCTTAGTCATTCCCCACAGAAGTAGCCATTGTTCTGACTTCTATCACCTTATGTTAGTTTTTTATCTTTTTGAACTTCAGAGCAACTTAAGTAAATAATTTATATTTCATTTTACTTGACTTTCTTGAAACCTATCTGTGGAAATCACCCGTGTTGATGCCCATAGCTGTAACTTGTTGCTTTTTGCTGCTATGCAGTATTTTTCTTTTTGTTGCTATCCAATATGCTATGACTGTATCATACCATAATTTATTTATTCTAATGTTCATGGAAAGTTAGGGTATTTTCATTTGAACATGATAATAACTTAGATTCTGCTTCTCAAATTAATCTGTTTATAAAATAGAAAGCAATTTACTCTACTTAATTTAGCTTTGTATTCCTGGCTTAATGATTTTGTACATACATATTTTACAAATTCTGGATAGGAGGGAGACCTCTCATCAAGTCAACAGGACCAGAGAAAGATCAACTTTCTCTGGATATTGTACCATATCTGTGTGAAAAGGGGTTTTGCACACTGACATGTTTCTGTGTAGACAAAGAATGAAATAGCTGACTGTTGAAGCCTCTAATAATGTCAGCACAGGATGGCTTGTACGCACAATAAGCATGACTGCAATTGGAAGGTAGTCTGACCCACCTGAAGAATCTTCAGAACCCTGAATTTGATGATACAGGACTGTTCTGTTTTGTGTAATAGCAACCACAGCTTAAAAAAGAAAAGACAGACTGTATTACATGGTGAAAAGGGTATCTCACTGAACTGAAGGACAGGAATAAAACCTAGGAGCAAGCCATCACAGGATGTCTCTCCATGTCTATCTCTGGTTCTCTTTTCAACGTTCAATATATTTGGGGAGTAAGCCTCTTGATCTTCTGTGCTGACTCTCTCCTGATCCTCATTCCTAGTTCGGTCCATTTAAGACCTGACTTGAATCAAACATGAAAATGATGGCTTCTGGAAGTCCCAATTTCTGGATGGTGTGAGGAGCAGGAGCGACAGGCAAAGTTCCTAGAGGAGAGGTGTAGTTGGCTAAGGTTTGGGAAAATAGTCTCCAAGTGCTTACAAAAGATATACAAACTTTGGAGAGGGACAGCTGGACAGTAGTTATTTAAGAAGAGCTACAAAGTATCTCATGAAATCAGAGTCCAGTTTTATTACCTAAAGTTGCCACTTTAAGAAAGGGCTTTATCCCCCACCAAGCCCTAGTCTGTATTCTTTATCCTGTGGTGTAGGAGAAAGAGCAGCTTTTGAAATTGGATGGGACTAGTTTTCCATCTAAGTTCACCACTTCTGACTGAGTTTCATTGGACAAATGACTTAACCTCTTTCAGTCCATGTCCCGTATGTGTAAAATGTGAATAATAATAATGCCCAGCACATAAATTTGCTCTGAGAATTAAAGACAGATGTATAAGTATCAAGTACACTGCATGGTCCACAACTCTTTTTCCCTACTTTTTTCCAATGTTAAAAGTGAGGTGGCATAAGTTGAGGCAGTGGTAGGAACTGAGGCGGGGAAGCTGAACTAGAATCAGAAGCTTTGCAATCTGACCCTGCATCTACAGCTACGGGGTCTTCGACCAGCCATTAAAACTCACTGTGTCTCATTTTCTTGACAAACAAAAAAGGGGTTCAGGACAAGACTGTATCAGTGAGGTTATAACTGTTTCTGGATGTCAGAGGTTTCCCCGTAAGTAGGTGTTGCTGAGTGTCGGGGAGGGCAAATAGCAAGGGAAGTGAAGTTTGGTAGAATTCCCCTACTTCCATCCCCTTCTATTATCTGTTTTATAAATTGAAGTTTTGCATCAGCCTTGTTTGGGGGTGGGGAAAGTATGCTGCTTAAAAAATTTAAAAGCATCTTGAAAAACACCAGATGACATGCCCCCTGGAGTCTTTCCTGTTCTAAAACATGAGGCTCTGCTAAATGCCTTCCATTGTTGGAGCCCGGCTACCCCCATAGCCAGAAACAGCCTGGACATTTTCAGCAACCCATTAAGGTGTCTGTCCCGGGACAGTAGGAAAAACAAACCCTAAAAAGGGCCGTGGCTGAAACAGAGAGACTCATCCAACTTGTCCAGAAAACAAACCAAACGCACCCTCTCCAAATGCATTATTAATATAGTAGAGGACATGTCAGCAGGACCATAAAGGTGTCTCTTTCAAAGTGGATCAGCAACCTGGGCTCTGCTTTGATGATGGCTTGTGATTTCCTGGTGAACAGAGGACAGCTCAAGAGCACAAAGCTGTCCTACATGGTCATTCTTACCAAAACAGTTGGCCCCGGGTGGCAACTGTGAAAACATACATGTCTTTCATGGCTCCACCACTCACAGATGTGTCTACACAGAAGATATTCACAGGGGATAACAGGTCTGGCTTGTGTATTTTGTACTGTATTGAGCCAGGTAGAAACTGGATGAAAAGGAGATTATTTTCGTGATAAGAAATTCATTCTTAGAGCAACAGCCACACAAGGAAAAGAAAGCCTCCATTCTTTCTATGAATGAAGATCACAAACAGATAATTTATATATTGAAATCAGATATGCCAAAAGGCACTTTAAAGATAATCTACTCCAGTAGTTTTCAAACTCTTTTGGAATAGATTACCAAGCAGAAGCTCAAAAATGTGATAGAGTTTAAAAAACAGTTTAACAAGCACATTTATTCTTTTTGGGGGGCCACATTGAGTGGTATGCAGAACTTCCCGAACCAGGGATTGAACCCATGTCCCCTGCATTGGCAGGTGGATTCTTAACCACTGGACCACCAAGGAAGTCCAAGAACATTTATTCTGATTGAAGTAGAGATGGGGGAGGAATAAGTCAGCCTATTCTTAGAACCATTTCCATCTCCCAGCATCCCTCTTGGGGCAGATCCTAAGGCAGCACCATGAATACTTGAGTGCTCCCAGGAACAGACTGAAAATCACTCACTAGTCCCACCTTACCCATTTACTGATGACAAAACCAGGCACAGAGAGGCCAAGTGACTTGCCTAGAATTCAGGGCATAATGAAAGCGAAGACCAGGGTTAAAGCCAGGCCTCCTGATGTCCAGCCCAATGTTCTTGCCATTATAAAACATGGAGTCATTCTAACAGTTCACTTCTTAGAAGTCACATGATCAGATACCATTGGTTTATAAAGTCTCAATGAAGTTTTTTTTTTTTTCTTTGCTTGTCTAAAGGATATTTGGAAGGAAAGAAGGGAGAGAGCAGAGGAGGGAGGGAAGGGAGAATTAAATTTCAACATTAAAAGCATGCACAACTCCCCACCCTTTCTAGAGTCATACTCAAAACTGTGGATAAGTAATTTGAAAGGGGGGGGGGGAATATGATATCAAAATGATTACAGGCTTACTAAATTCAATGACTTCAATGAGTCTTGAAGGAACTAAATGATCCAAGACCCCATTCCTCCATTGACTCATTCATCCAACTCATTAGACTCTTTAAGGAGATATTATTTGCTGCTGAGATATGGGAGTGAATGACGCCAGACCTCAAGAAACTAAGTTTTGAGGAGAAAAGGCATGGCTTGGTGCTACATCTTATGATGGGAATAGGTTGAGCAAAAGAAAGACACGCAGAGGAAGGGAGAGAAGGACAGGGGACTGGAGAAGAGGACAGGGGAGAATATTACAGTGGTCAGTGGTTGAGATGAAAAGGAAGAATACCAGGTAGGTAGGTGTGGGAGGACAGAACCTGAAAGAGTTTTTCCAGGGCACCCCCAGCCCAGAATGGGACATGTGCCCTGGATGATCAAAGACTGGAGACCAGCAGGCTGAGAGGATGCTCTTTGAGATCCTAGGACACAAAGGGATAAATCTGTGATTTTCTTTTCCTCCCCAGCAGCAACCTCATCTATAAAACGTGCTTAAAATATGCTGAATTTTAATACATTAAAAGGAGTTTACTTATCTTCTCACAGTCTATAAGGCTAGTATTTTGGTCTGTGTTCAGCTATCTAGGGGTGCTGATGCAAAGTGTCAAATAGCACAGCTCTAGTTTTGTTTGGTTGGCTGGACCCAATCTGTATTTTGAACTTTAGTGAGACCTTTTACAAACTTGTTTAGTGGCTAAGTCATGTCTGACTCTTTAGTGATCCCATGAACTGGAGCCCACCAGGATCCTCTGTCCATGGGATTTCCCAGGCGAGAATACTGGAGTGGGTTGTCATTTCCTTCTCTAAGGGGATTGAACCTGGGTCTCCCGCATTGGCAGACAGGTTCTTTACTACTGAGCTACCTCGGAAGCTCCCACAAACTTATATCACTGTGCTAAAGTGCACCTGTCTGGAGTGTGGAGGAAGCACCCACAGTTCATTAATTTTTTAAGCATTTTTGGGTCAGAAGTGGCAAAACCACATGTTTTGGGAGTGAACTGCATATTGCAATGGGTTTAGTGGTAAGACATGGGCTTCAGTGATCAATGTCCTCAGTGATCAATGCAAAGAAATAGAGGAAAACAATAGAATGGGAAAGACCAGAGATGTCTTCAAGAAAATTAGAGATACCAAGGGAACATTTCATGCAAAGATGGGCTTGATAAAGGACAGAAATGGTAGAGACCTAACAGAAGCAGAGGATATTAAGAAGAGGTGGAAAGAATACACAGAAGAACTATACAAAAAAGATCTTCACAACCCAGATAATCACAATGTTATGATCACTCACCTAGAGCCAGAAATCCTGGAATGTGAAGTCAAGTGGGTCTTAGGAAGCATCACTTTGAACAAAGCTAGTGGAGGTGATGGAATTCTAGTTGAGCTATTTCAAATCCTGAAAGATGATGCTATGAAAGTGCTGCACTCAATATGCCAGCAAATGTGGAAAACTCAGCAGTGGCCACAGGACTGGAAAAGGTAAATTTTCATTTCAATCCAAAAGAAAGGCAATGCCCCAAAATGTTGAAACTACTGCACAATTGCACTCATCTCATATGCTAGCAAAGTAATGTTCAAAATTCTCCAAGCCAGGCTTCAACAGTTTGTGAACCGTGAACTTCCAGATGTTTAAGCTGGATTTAGAAAAGGCAGAGGAACCAGAGATCAAATTGCCAACATCCACTGGATCATCAAAAAAGCAAGAAAGTTCCAGAAAAACATCTATTTCTGCTTTGTTGACTATGCCAGAGCCTTTGACTGTGTGGATCACAATAAACTGTGGAAAATTCTGAAAGAGATGGGAATACCAGACCACCTGACCTGCCTCCTGAGAAACCTGTATGCAGGTCAAGAAGCAACAGTTAGAAGTGGACATGGACAACAGACTGGTTCCAAATAGGAAAAGGAGTATGTCAAGGCTGTATATTGTCACCCTACTTATTTAACTTATATGCAGAGTATATCATGAGAAACGCTGGACTAGATGAAGCACAAGCTGGAATCAAGATTGCCAGGAGAAATATCAATAACCTCAGATATGCAGATGACACCACGCTTATGGCAGAAAGTGAAGAAGAACTAAAGAGCCTCTTGATGAAAGTGAAAGAGGAGAGTGAAAAAGTTGGCTTAAAGCTCAACATTCAGAAAACGAAGATCATGGCATCTGGTCCCATTACTTCATGGAAAATAGATGGGAAACAATGGAAACAGTGACTGACTTTATTTTTCTGGGCTCCAAAATCACTGCAGATGGTGACTGCACCCATGAAATTAAAGGATGCTTGCTCCTTGGAAGAAAAGGTATTACCAACCTAGATAGCATATTCAAAAGCAGAGACATTACTTTGCCAACAAAGGTCCATCTAGTCAAAGCTATGGTTTTTCCGGTAGTCATGTATGGATGTGAAAGTTGGACTGTAAAGAAAGCTGAATGCCAAAGAATTGATGCTTTTGAACTGTGGTGTTGGAGAAGACTCTTGAGAGTCCCTTGGACTGCAAGGAGATCCAACCAGTCCATCCTAAAGGAAATCAGACCTGAATATTCATTGGCAAGACTGATGCTGAAGCTGAGACTCCAATACTTTGGCCACCTGATATGAATAACTGATTCACTGGAAAAGACCCTGATGCTAGGAAAGATTGAAGGCAGGAGGAGAAGGGGATGAGAGAGAATGAGATGGTTGGATGGCATCACCGACTTGATGAACATGAGTCTGAGTAAAGTCTGGGAGCTGGTGATAGACAGGGAGGCCTGGTGTGCTGCAGTCCATGGGGTCGCAAAGAGTTGGACATGACTGAGTGACTGAAATGAACTAAACTGATGGGCTTCAGACTCAGACAGATTGCTATTCAAGTCCTAGCTGTCTCTAACCACCTACAGGATCTTTGAACAAGCATTTAATTTTACTGAGTCTCTGATTGGGGATGAGAAGAAATGTATAAGACTAACAGGGTTGCTTTGAAGATTGCTCGAATTAATACATAAAATGGCCATTATTATAATAGGCCCATATCAGTGTGAGAAGTTGAGATTAGAGTCCGTGCATAGAATTAAGCCATGCAATCAGAAAAAAAAGATGCTCACCAGGGGAAATAGGGAAACTTTAACAATATTTGTGAGCTAGAGTATCCCTTCTACCACTCCCTCACCATTTTCTTGGCCTCGGAGTAAAACTTAACATTGATTTTCACTGAGGAAAACCACCCTAGCCATTTGCTTCACACCATAAAAACATATTTTTTCTTTCTTACTCTGTGTAGTCAAGTGCAAACAGAATCCAGATTTTAGTCTGTAACAATGGTCATATGGAGGAGGAACTGATTTCCTCTTAGAAAACACTTAATTCTAGAACACCGAGCTCTTGGGTCATTTCCTTGCACTCTGATGATATCATATCCCAACTTGCTTATTTGCTCATCTTTATTTGTTGCTCTATGTACATTTAACAGTTGGAAGTACTTATGTATTGACTAAACAGAGTATCAGAGAGTTTTTATACTATGGCAGCTTAGGGTTCTTGAAATATTTGACATAATTAACATTTCAATGAATCAGCTAAAGTTCACCCAAATGTGACTCCTGAGATCCTTTGCTCTTTTGAATAGATATTTATGAACATGGTTCTGTTTCTCTCCAAAGGCCTGTCATGTGACCCTCTGGGTATTCTTTGAATGACCCATGAGACATACCTAAATGTGGGATAAATGCAATTGATCTGGACATGGAGAACTCAATAGGCACTTCCTTTTCAATGTGCAAGAGAGTTGTTACATTTCCCTTGTTCCACTGTGAATATCAAATATTTTCTTCCCTCCAAAAACTGTAAGTTGTGGCCAGGTTTTCACATATTTTTTTCTCATTTATGAAAAGTCTAGATATAGACACAGAAATGTACCCTACTTATTGTTAACATTTTCAAAAAAGAAAAAAAAGTGAGCTTGATGTGTACATTCCAGTCTGTTTATTCTCTGGTTAATATCCCTCAACAGAGCCTGTCCATACTCACACTTTTTAACCAACTGGTTTGATTATTTAGCTATTATCAAGCCAGCTAAAATGGTAAGCACTCACTTGGGAAATAAAACAGTATAACAAAGATGAAATGTATCAGAATTTTCAATATAATAATTTATGTTCATTTTCAGAGTAATCCTCCTGAAAAAGGCCAACAGTTGTATTTAGTCACCATGGAAATATATTTTAAAACATAGTTTAAAAATGTTCTTAAAAACCTGTATCCAGAACAAACTAGATATGTCATTTTTAAGCTCTGCTCTCAGTTCTACAGAAAACATTGTAGATTGGTTCTCTGACAAAATTTATATTCTGCAGCCTATATTTCACCTCAAAGATTTCAAACTAGCCCTTAATGTCCTGAAGTGTACTGTCTTTTGCATTTGCATCCTCCTTATTTCATTTAAAGTAAGGCTTGCCTAAATGCTTTTCCCAACTACCAAGTTATAAGGATCACATTTCTCTGGGGCTGATCTTTCTAATCAGACCTGTATCACTCAGGTCTCTTGGTTGCAAATGACAGAATCATGACTTGAAAAAAAAAAGAAGTAGTTTAAAGTAGTTTAAGCACTAAAAGAATATTTACTGGCTCACTAGCCAATGTCTGGGAAAAGTGGGGGTGGAGTGGTTCAGGCAAGACTAGATCCAGGGAATCAGGTACTCCTATCAGTCTCTCATCTCAGCTTCCTGGTTTTATAGCCACAGCAAATCCCGATTTATACAGCAATAACACATCTAGAAACACAAGAGAGCTTTATTGTTAGGTCCATACTAGAAAAATTTTGTGGAAGGATGGAGATTTGTCTGACTTATATCATCTGCTCATCCTTGGACAAGTCTCTGTGCTCTGAGAGTTTAGCATTCTGGTGGCTATGCCCATAAGACTCATACAGTTGGGTGGAAGGGACCTATCTCCTCCAAAGTTAGAAGAGCTATTCATATTTGGGACACACAGAATAATACTAGATCATTCCCTTCTGAATCATTCCTTATAGTGTCTCACACCCAGTAATATTGAGAAGCAATAATTACAGTCATGTTCTTTTAAGGAGACTGAATTGAACTGTGTCTATATGAAAAGACCACGGGTTTTAAGTTGGGTGCACAAATTTTAATTTGTTATCTTAAAACCACAACTGGCAAAAATGCAGCTTGGCAAGGTCTCACTCTTTCAGCAAGCCCCAGTGAAAGCAGTAGCCTTTCATTAAATAAACACAAGCATTCACAGGAGACCCAGGGTCCTAGTTGCTGCTCTCTGACCATCCTCACCAATGGAGTCATTACCCACATGCAGGAACCAAACAAAACCCAGCTACACTTGTAACTCATTTGTTATCCAAATCTTCACATCCAGAAGTTATCAGTTACTTGTTGACAGACTGATTGATAAAAAGTTCCAAAAGGACTAGCATTCTTTTCTTTCAGGTTTTTTTGGTTTTGTTTTTATTTTAATAAATTCTGTCATGCAGCAGGTCTCTCCTCACTACATTTTTGTGCCTTTATGTCCAGACCCTGGAAACTGCAAGCAGTTTCAGGGAGCCCTGCTTTACATCATTACCGCTTATCACGAGACAATAATAAATACATTTCTGTGTAGATCGGAGAATGTAAATGAAGATTAAGCCCACATTACTTAAGGTGGAAACTATGCCATCAACACTGAAAAGAAAGGGTCAGCCTCCACCTCGTGTCCGGGACCCCTGGTGGCTCCAGCTGGGTTCTGTCTCACAGCAGTTGGCTCATGCTTTGGCTTTGTCCCACCATCTTTTCTCCGAATGGATGCCAACTGCTAATGTACCATGGTGGTTCAGACCCCAATCCATCATGCTAATATTAATCTTTTTATTGAGTCAGTTATCACAAGCAGGTATGAACCTACCATTTCCTTCCTGACTTTGGCCAGTCTCTGATTTGTCACTTCTCTAAGAACACAGAGATTTCTTCATAAATTACTCTATTGAAAAAGGGTGCTGTTATGGGCTGCATGTTTGTGTCTACCCAAGATTCATATGTTGAAACTCTAACCTCTAGTGGGAGGTGCTGCTTTTGGGAGAGGATTAAAGTTAGATTAGATCATGAAGCTGTGACCCTCAGATGGGATTAGTGCCCTCTTTTTATAACCAGAAGAGGAGACTAGGGATATTCCTAGTTATGTGCAGTCAATAAAAAGGTCACATAAAGACATAACCCTGGAGGAGGACGTGGCAACCCACTCCAGTCCATGGGGAATGCCATAGACAGAGGCGCCCTGGGGGCTACAGTCCATAGGATCACAGAGTCAGACACCACTGAAGCGACTCAAGCACACAGCATAAAGACATAGCCAGGAGGACAGACCTTACCAAGAACCCGATCGTGCTAGCACCCTGATCTTGGACTTCCAAACTTTACACCGTGAGATATAAGTTCCTGTTGCTTCAGTCACCCACTCCATTGCATTCCATTAGAGCACCTGAACGTAGATGACATTTTAAGAGGATCACAAAATAGACAGTAGGGAAGGGAGCCAAGATACAAAATGATTTTTGTATCTGGATGAATGAATGTCTGGTAGCCTTAAAGTGACCAAGTTTTAAATTCATCCTATTTTAAATTCTGCATATCATACAAAAGAGTGTTTTGACGTTTTCTCTGTTTCAGGTGGGCAAAGATTCTCTCATGGCTCAGGCAGGCCCTAGTACATGGTGGAGAGAAATTGGACTTCTGAGTCAGAGCAATACCAGCATCCCAGCTCTGCTTCTTACTGACAATGAAAACTTGAGCAACTTTCTTAGTCTCCATAAGCCACAATTTCCTCAGTTGAAAATGGTACATATAGCTGTTACAGCATTAATGAGACGGTGTAGGTATAATATTTAGCAAAGTTCAGTCATCGAAGTGGCAATAGTTAAGCCTGAAACAAACCTTAAATGATATTAACATGAGAACAACGAGGCTTTTCTGCAGCAGAGAACCAGCCAGATGCCCTTTATCTAGAGGGCTGTGCAGGATGGAGTGTGAAAAGGAGAAGCATTAGATAATAGTGCTGCCCTCAGGGGACTTATTGTCTAGCTGGAGGGAGCCAAAGGGAACATGCACACACACACACACACACACACACAAACAAAATAGCAACAAAACAATACTCAAGAGCAAAATAAAGTATCAGATTACAGAGGATGACTGTGTATGTGAAAGTAGTTTAGAACAGAGGGTGGGTCTTGAAAGCTGGGATAATGGTTTCTAAAATATAGATCTGCAACGGCACAGATGCTGTCAGCTTTATCCATTTTCCTATCCACAGAATGTAGACCAGCTTCTGGCTCTCAATGGGTGGTCAATAAATGTCTACTGGAGTGAATAGACCAATGAATTGTTTGCATAATTAGTGGAAAAGCTCTGGACTTGGAATACAAAGACTTGGTTGGGACCTGCTCAAAAACTCTGTACCACTAGAGAACTTTCTTAGCCTCTCTGAACCTCAGTTGCCTCATCTGTAAAATGGCTATCTAATCCCTGTCCACTGCATGGATTTGTTACACAGATAAATACACATTTTCTGTGAAAGGCACTGATCCACAGCAGGCACCTCAAAATTGGCCATAAAAATGTAATTGTAAGGAGGAATAGGGGAACTTCCTAGGTGGCTCAGTGGTAAAAAAATCTGCCTGTCAATACAGGAGATGCAGATTCTATCCCTGGGTTGGGATGGTGCCCTGGAGAAGAAATAGCAATCCACTACAGTATTCTTGTCTGGGAAATCCCATGGAGAGAGGAGCCTGGTGGGCTACACTCCATGGGGCATCAAAGAGTCGGATACGACTTAGCGACTGAGCACACGTGCAAGGAGGAACTGGAACCATAAGGATGGGGCACAAATTCAGGTAAGTGCAAAATAAGCAATTTTAATGCTGCATTTACCATGACGTCCTTTAACTTGGGCTCCAAGATCAGGAAGGGTGTCCATGGAATAACAGGATGGAAGGCTGTTTTTCTTTCCCTCCATGGTAACCAATGGCACATGCTTCGTTGCTGTTAACAAGATCAATAAACTTGCCACATTCAGAAATCGACAATTAACCCCTTTTACAACACTTAAAGTCACAGGCCTCTCTATTTTATATAGCCAAGCAGGCTGCTGAGCACATGGTTTTTATTATTGCCCTCCCCCTCTAAAAAGAGAAAAAAAAAATCTACTACTAATAATTTAACACCTTATAGAGCCTGTCCTTCTCTTAATGATTTTGCAGGGGAGTCCTGTGCATTGCAGCTGTCTTTGCAAGGGCCACCTCCAGGTCCATACTGCTTGGGGGAACTATATTATCTTTGGTCCGGCTTACCTTTCTAAATGTTTTATGGTTTACAGCTGTGGTGAAAAGCATTTTGGGGTCGGCAGAGATTTATTCCCCTTTTTAATGTTTTTACTAGGCTGAATAAACACATTCTCGAGGAATGAAACCTCTGGCCATGTTGGGAATATGGAAACCTGGGCTCCACTCCGTAATGGCAGCTCTTTCGTGATGGACGCTTGCTTATAACAATGGGTGCCATTGTCAGCTTTGAATAGGACAGCAGTCAGGAGCCCTAAGTGGGTTCCAGAGCACCCAGCCCATGAGCCCCCATGTTACAACACTACCTGAAGTTGCCTTCCTTGCTGCAGCATCCCATTAACACCTGGACGAAAATGCTGTGTTTTAAGGGCTCTGGAGAGTCAGGGAAGTTGGGAATGCATAATCGATACTATTTCTTTGGCGCTTTAACATCCACCATGTGCTCATTTAAATACTTTTGGCAAAGGAGCCTAGATAAAGCAAGTCTTTTTTCCCAGATTCAAATGAACCCTTAATTTTTATGAGGTTTGTAAAACTTCAGCAAAACAATTTCTTTAAAAGGGAAAAGAAAGTATTTCCTTAAGCTTGCTCATTCCGTTGATTTTGGCTGAGACAGCTCACAGACTGACTTGTATACTATAAGAAATATTATTCATATAGTGATTTGGAGTTGGGTGGAATCAGAAAGTACTATAAATCTCTTCACATGACATTCCTGCAAACTCCGCCAGGCTGAGACTGAAACAGGCTTGGAAGCCAAGAGGCAGCACCTGCACAGCCCACTACGTGGCAAAAGCTGGCCCATCACTGGACCTTCTCAAGGTGTCTCCAAGCGCAGCTTCAGAGTCAGGCGAATAAAGAGCTTTGTCGTGTTGCAGGGCTTTGGGGGGTAATTAGCAAGCGTAAGTCATCCTTGCAGACACACCAGTTGGCAGCTTTTGAGAAACTGACATGCCTGGCTCATTTCTTTGTACTGCAGTTAGTACTTTTCATAAGAACAGTGTAAAGGCTTCTCCATGGACTGGCTCTTAGAGCCCATCTGGCTCATCATACTAACAAGAGTTGCTGCAGATGCTGATATTCAGATGATTTCAGGCTACTGTTCTGGGATCTGCTCTAAATGTACAGTCATGTTCTAAGATATTACAAGTTTGCAGATGTTAGATGATTGAAACAATTATTTCAATAGGAAAATTATTTTGGGGCTTCTCAGGTGGCTCAGTGGTAAAGAATCCACCTGCCAACGCAGGAGATTTATGTTCTATCCCTGGTCCAGGAAGATCCCCTGGAGAAGGAAATGGCAACCCACTTTAGTATTCTTGCCTGGGAAATCCATGGACAGAGGAGCCTGGTGGGCTACATACAGTCCATGGGGTCGCAGAGTCGGACACAACTGAGTGACTGAGCACGCATGCAGGTACTTTCATACTTAATAATAGTGACTTTTCCCCCTGCTTGCTCCTTGGAAGGAAATCTATGACAAACCTTGACAGCATATTAGAAAGCAAAGACATCAGTTTACCAACAAAGGTCAGTATAGTCAAAGCTGTGACAGAGGATGAGATGGCTGGATGGCATCACCGACTCGATGGACATGGGTTTGGGTGAACAGGAGTTGGTGATGGACAGGGAGGCCTGGCGTGCTGCAATTCATGGGTTGCAAAGAGTCAGACACGACTGAGCAACTGAACTGAACTGATAGTCCAGTAGTCATGTATAGATGTAAGAGTTAGACCATAATGAAGGCTAAGTGCTAAAGAATGAATGCTTTCAAACTGGAGAAGGCTCTTGAGAGTCCCTTGGACTGCAAGGAGATCAAACCAGTCAATCCTAAAGGAAATCAACCCTGAATATTCATTGGAAACACTGATGCTGAAGCTCTAATACTTTGGTCACCTGATGTGAAGAGAAAAAGACCTTATGGTGGGGATGACTGAAGGCAACAGAAGAAGAGGGTGGCAGGGGATGAGATGGTTAGATAGCATCACCGACTCAATGGACCGGAATTTGAGCAAACTCCGGGAGATAGTGAAGGACAGGGAAGCCTGGTGTGTTGCAGTCCATGGGGTTGCAAGGAGTAGGACACGACTAGGCGACTGGACAACAATAACAGGAATGTCAATAATAAAGGTTTCCTTTATAGCCAAAAGAGTTCAGGGACCAGGATAAAGCTATAAAGCTTAAATACTATGTATATCCAGACTGATGATATAGAGCTTTTGCTCAGGAGACCAACACTTCTTGTTTGATCTTATCAGGTCTCACATAGAACATGGTGATTCTCTGTTATTCTCATCATCTTTATCATCCATTGTAATGATGAATAAATACAATACCATCCAAACACAGCAAATGTATCCCTACACACTAGCTCCTTTTCCTAAGCATGTTGATAATTACAGTAGTAGATCTCACAGTTTAAGATCCTTTCCCTGAACACTCAGATTACCTCCTAGCTGGGAACACTCAAACTCTAAGAGAAATGTCAGTATTTATTTGTCCTTTCTTGCTAATTAGAGTCACAGTCCTTTGGTTCAGTATTTTTACAGACACCCAACTTCATGTATTTAAGGCATGAATTTCCTCTGGGAATTCCCTGGCGCTCCAGTGGTTAGGATCTCTAGTTGGGGAACTAAGATCCCACAGACAGTGTGGCACAGCCAGAAAGAAACAAAACAAAACAAAACAATTTCCTTCACCCTATCACATTTCTTAAGGGATAAATTATTGAGTTTGCACATTAGCTATTCCTGACCTTCCCCTCATCATTAAATAGTTTCTCAACCCATCCTCTTAATTTCAAAGGCTTTCCTGGTCATTTTAGTTACTGGAAAACATGAGTAAGAAGTTCCTCTTTCTCACCCATTATTCTCATCCTTCTCTGTGTCATTCCAACCATGTTCTTATTCTTCCCTCCAAGTTCCAGGGAAGAGGTTTCTCTCTCCCTGTTGACATCTAACCACCTGGCCTGAGTAGCTTTTCTCTTCCCATTACCTCTAGGATTTTAACCCCACAATGGTTGTTTTTTCTCCTTAGCATCTTCAAAGATCTCTTCCAGAAATGGTCATCTTACTTCTCTCTTAGCCCAATTTCTCTCCTTTCATTCACAAACATTTTAAATCATTACCTCCAGCAGCTTTTCTTTCTCTTTCTTCCTTCCTTCTTTCCATCTTCCTTTTTTTTCTTTCCTTCCTTCCTTTTGTCTTTCTTTTTATTTTGAGCACAACACAAAGCTTGGGGGATCCCAGTTCCTCCACCAGGGATTGAACTGAGGCCATGGCAGTGAAAGCCCAGAATCCTAACCACTAGACCATCAGGCATTCCCGGTGTTTATTGTTGATTACCGTACATAAGGCACCATTCTTTCCCTGAAGCAATCTCTCAATGTCAACCATAATTTCAGTCTCTAAATGTAAGATCTTAGACCCCATTCAGATTTTCCTTTGAAAAATTTGAACTGTTTATCGCCTACTCCCCAAAAGCTCTCTCTGTCCTCCATGGTTTCTACAATCTTGTGCTTACCTGGTTTCCCTTCTAAATCGCCAGTAACTTTCCTCCTCCCATAATGAATTTCCTTTCTCCTCTACCCCCTTCCAATGATGAGCGTCACTTAGGGCTCAAACCTTGGTCCTCCACTCCTCCCTCTGATTGTGATGTTGGGAAGGCCCTTGGAATTCAGTTCTCTCTCAATCCTGGTTGTCTTTAAGGCTTGTCCTGTTTTCCCTTCAACATATTTGCATGTGGATATACAACCACCACCTGAGTCAGTTCCAGTCTTCGGGAAGCAAATGCTAAGATGGAGTTAAAAGAACAAGAGATTTATTAGGGGGTGATGTTTGTGGATGAAAAGTGGGGAAAGAGTAAAATATAGTCCTAGAATCTGAGAAACGAGAAGGGGAAGGAAGGAGGACTGGGAAGGAAGAGAACCAGATGGAGGTGCAGCGGAGCCTGGGCCAGCCCAGTGGAGCGCCCCAGGGCACTGACTACCCATCAGAGGGGCCAATGTGGGACAGAAAGGCTCAGCTCTTTTATCCCTTTGGAGATTAGTCACTGGTTGATTCTGAGCTGCCTGGGGAGAGTGTGACCTGCTTGCCTGCTATGGCTGATCCCCAAGGTGCTGCAGCTGGAGGCTGTCAGCTAAGTGCCTTTCTTACAGCAGGCTCTCTCTCAAAAGGAAATCTCAGACATAATCCATGCAAAACTAAGCTTTTCCTTCCTTCTCTCCCACAATATATGCTTCCGTTTTAAAGGATTTCATCTCTGCTTTGGTATCAGCCTTCTTTCATCTTCCAAACTAGATAATGTCAAGTGATCTTTGGCTTTTCCAATACCCTTATCACTTACATGCAATTTGGAATATACTTCTTTTAAAATAGTTCTCAGCTCTATCATTCCATCTTTCTTTTCAATGCCACTATTTTAATCCATAAAAATTATTATTGTATACTGATTAAAGTTGCTTATTTTTTTCCCTGGCTTATCTTTCTCACTCACTCCTTAAACGCTGTGATTTCCCAGGATTCAGTCTTTAACTTTTGTCTCCTCTCACACAACAGGCTCATCCTAGATGATTTTATCCATTGATCAATCTCTACTGAAATGCCCATGACTCCAAAATTTTTATCTCCAGCCCCAGTTTTGTCCAGAACTAAATCAATGTTTCTCATACTCAAGTGTTATATATTCTGCTTTCAAAAGGAAAGAAAAAAAAATGCATACCCTAGCATTATTCTATTAAATGTTATATATGTACTAACAAAAAACTAAGTATAAACTTTTGGTACTAGCTTGGTTTCCTTTCAGACTTTTTTCTTTACTTATTTTATATAGTTGAGATCTATGTGTGTTTATGTGAATGCTGTATCTTGTTTCTGCTTCTTGACATTAGAGCACAAGCATTTTCTTAGTCAATAAAACTCCTCACACATATTATTTTTTTCATTGGCACGTTTCATTCTGTAGATGTGTTGCAATGAATCTATCATGATGATGTCTAATGTTAAACAAAAAAGCAATAAATCACTCTGTATGTAAAGTCTCATCCAAATTAAAGAGTATTTTCTCAGAATGGAGTTCCAGAAATGGGAAGGTAGATATCTTCATTTCAGTGATAAGAAAATGTAGCTTCTAGGAATCTGAATGATTTCCCCAAGGCCATCCAGCCTGTAAAAGGTAAGGGGTGAAAACCAAAATATCAGCCCTGATTTGTTTCTGTTGGGCTCAGGCTACTCCTGTAGGGTCATGAAAGGATGCTGTCCTAGGATTCTTCAGTGGGTAGAAGGCCTGGAATCTACAAAGGGATAACTTATCATCTAATACCCTGAAGACTGTGGCGTGATTTGGGATTCAGATGTGTAGGTATAGGTAGCACGAGTTGTATGGGGCCTATCTGATAATTAGAAGATTAGGAGTGACCTAGTCAAGTATTATATTCTTAGTGTGTACTTGTGCTGAAGTCACATTTGCATCAGTATTAATGTCCTGGTCTTGTCTGGGCTTAGAAAATCGGCAGGGGTGCTTCATGGCTAAGCTCTAATACCCAGTCTTTTAAAAAGGATATGAGCCCTTAGTTAAAGTTAAGTGGTGCCATGCAGCTGTATCTGTAGCTTTTCCTCCATCCATACCCTTGGCACAGAGCTGTTGCCGTGAGGAGACATCCAATTCTGGTACCCGAAAGTTATGGCATCACTGCCTTTATTCAGGGAGAGATCTGTTTATTGTTTGGAGCCCCATCAAAAATGACTTTTCTAGCCAAAGAGAGCTAAAAATGTCCCTCTTATGGCTACAACATGAAGAAAGGAATGGGTGGAGTGTGCAGTTCACAGAGACAGAGCATTCAGCCATGCAACAATTCTTATATTAGAAAATAAAAGCAGGCATCTAGGGTTTTTACAGAATGTGATGAAAGCAAGTGATTTAGAAGATTTAAAAATAGACCAGGTTTTCTCAGCCTCAGCACTACTGACATTTTGAGCTGGGTAATTCTTTATTGTGGGGGCTGTTCCGTGCATTGTGGTGGTTTAGCAGCATTCCTGCACTCTACCCACCAGATGCCACGGGCACCCCTCTCCAGGCACGACAATCAAAACTGCCTCCGGACAATGTCCATGTCTTCTGAAGGTCAAGATCAGCCCTATTAAGAATCACGGAGATAGACTAATGGTTTCCAAAAAAGAAAGCAGCTGATCCTGATGGGGGCGGGGGGCGGCGGGAAGTGCAAATGAAAAGAAAGTTCTTTGACATGGAAGATGTACAAAGCATCTTTTGAGAATAGGACTTCAAACCAGATAAAAACAGGTCCTCCTTTAGTCACGCCAGGTAAGGGTCTTCTCTAGAGCGTGGTTTCTGCTAGTCTTGACAAAAATCCTACTGAAGTTAACAAAAATTCCAAGATTGTTTCTACAATGACTGAACTCCGTAAACCCTATTGAACATCACAATCAAAGTTTTCATGCTCAAAAAGCAGGACAACCTGCAAGAATGTTGAAACTGGCTACCCTCTATTTTAATATTTTACTTGTTACAGAACCATAAAATCTTAGTATTGAAAGGATTTAAGAGGCTGTTTAATTAAGCTTACCATATTTCCTGTGTAAGATCCTTGACAGATGATTAGAACCTTTCACAAGGTAGATTATTCCGTCATTGGAGAACACTGCCTACTTATCAGTTTTTATGTTGGAGCTACAATCTGCCTCTGAGTAATGACCATTTCTTGGCATAAATCCACTCCCTCATTTAGATGTCTGAAAGTAGATGCTGAAGTCACCTATGAAGTCTTTTCTACAGCATCTCTTCTCCACTCCACTCAACCATCCCAATACATTCAAGAGTTTTTCACATGCTATCAGCCATCTCCCCACCAGTCACTCTCTTCTTCCTCCTTTGAACACTGATTGCTTCTTCAAGATCCAGAGGGCTCTCATTAGCATCTTGTAATTGCATGTAACAATGACGCTGAACCCTCACTCCTGTCATCAAGGCCCTAACATACTCCTTTACACCTCATCCCCCTCAGAAGACTTCTCTCTAACCTCACAGACAGAGCAGGCAGCAGACACATACAACTCTCAAGATCATGTCTTTTCCTCCTGCCTCCTCCTGTCTGTGTCCTCCCTCCCAGATTTATTCTCACAAACTTAGCTATGTCTTGAGGTCTCTTCTTATCTTTCCTCTAATCTGAGGAGGATGAAGACCTGTTTCCATTCATCATTCTTCCTATTCTGTTTTTCAGTTTTTCCCTCTCATTCTCCCCTTCTCACAGCCTACCTATAGGAGTAGACTCTCCATCTCAATCCAACCAACAAAGGCAGCCATTCCTCCCTGACTAGAGCACCACAGTACTGAGTCTCCTTCCTCCACATCTTAGTTCTGCTAAGAGCCATCCATATCTGAAGCCTTATCTCATTTACTTCTTACTTCACTACAATCAACACCCTTACATCTGAATACTCCCCGTATACTCTCTGTGCTCCACACATACCGGGGATCTAAAGGTCTCCAGACGGACCAATTTGTTTTCTGTGCCTGGAACAATCTCTCCCCTTGTCCAGTCAGCAATTTTTTAAGACCCTCAGAGGTCATCTGCTTTGCATGACCTTCCCTAAAGAGGTAGAAAAATCATCAGACCACCAGATAATCAGTTTTATAGGTGCGTTTAAAGAATTAAATAAAATAATATACACCAAGTGTTGGTGTAGTGACGGACACAGGACAAATGCTTGATAAATTGCAGTTATTATTATTCTTAGCCTCTTAGGCAGACTCCATTTCCTTTTCTCAGGGGGTCCCTTACCATCTCTAGAACATTACCTCGTGTTTGTCTAAGCAGGTGACAATTTCTCCACTAGTTCACAAATATAAGGGCAGGGACACAATTTTTTCACCTCTATGTCCCAAACACTGAGCATAATGCCTAGTACTTAGTAGGAATTCAATTAATATTTGATGAATGAGTGAATGACAATTCACCTGCATGAGTACAAGGAAATTATTATGTTTTACAATTAACAAGGGTATACCCGTTCTGTGCTGATGGTTCTGGCCTTTTCAACAGTGATATTACATTTCAAACCTCCAGTTTACATCCATGAAATCTGGAATGGGTTTGAATGCCAAAAAGAGAGTCAGCATTCCCTGAGACTGGTTCCTCAGTAGGGAGAACCACCATGCCGGATCCTGGAGGCGGAATGAACTTTCGGTCCTGGCCGCTGCCGTCTGTCCTTGGTGGATCAGGTTAGCCGTAACAGCCAGCCTCTCTAGGTTCAACTGTGAGCCAGCCGCTGAAGGTGGAACAAAAGCAGTACTGATGCCACCCCTCAGAGCAGGCCCCTGGGCGAGGATCAGAGGACTTGCCTGTCAGCTTCTCTCTTCCCAGACACAGCATTCAGCTCCACCTCTGCCTTCAGGAACTGGGGTAATGTCAGCCACCAACACACAGGGAGAGAGGTATGTTATGCCAGGTGTGAAAGCGCTCAAAGGAATGCTGCCTGGTAGCTACCAAGTGGAGATGAATTTTAGTGGACATTTCATTCTCATCATGGTGTTGCTAATTGTTTTATTTAAGTAGCCAACCCCAGTCAGAGCGAAAAGGCTGTTTGCTAACTTTTTCACCACTGTAAGAATCCTTAAATTTTACATCCACCTTCCCCCTAAGACCTAAGCTTTACATATTGTTGTCAAATATACATATTTACAGTTTTTACAGGAAAATACTTACATATTGAACCCTTACAGTGTGCCAGGTACTTTGTTGCTGTACTACTCTTTGCGTATTGTCTTTTATTCCTTATAGCAACCCTATGCGGAGAGTCTATTACTTTTTTTTATAAAGGAGAAAAATGAGGCTCAGATAGTTTAAGTAACTTGTTCAGGACCACATACCTTATAAAAGATCTTATTCGTAGTCAATCAATTTGTCCAAAGTCACACAGCTTTTTAAATAATCTCAATTAACTAACAGCTAATTCAGTTCAGTTCAGGTCAGTCGCTCAGTTGTGTCCGACTATTTGCGACCCCATGAATCACAGCACGCCAGGCCTCCCTGTCCATCACCATCTCCCGCAGTTCACTCAAACTCACGTCCATCGAGTGGGTGATGCCATCCGGCCATCTCATCCTCTATCGTCCCCTTCTCCTCTTGCCCCCAATCCCTCCCGGCATCAGGGTCTTTTCCAATGAGGCAACTCTTTGCATGAGGTGGCCAAAGTATTGGAGCTAATTAGGTAAAAGTAATTGTTCCCCTTATTTTTACTAAAATAAGCATCTTTGTAAACTTAAAAAATAATTAACCAAACTTATTAAAATATAACATATTCAGTAAATATATTAAAACACCACTGTCAGTTAAATCCTCTAATTAGCATAATAAGAATGCAAATATTTTTTCATTTAGTTGATACAATTTGAAACAAATTTCTGGTATTAGTGATCCTGTACTGTTGAAAAATAAAATGATAATAATAATAATATGCAGTTATCAATGGGAGTTTTGAAATTTCACAAATAGTTCTTAGACTTTTACTATTTATCCCAAGTGTCTGTGGGGTCTGAGACTTCCAGGATGCTGTCACTACTCTAGAGAATTGTTCTCTCTTGCTTATCCTTTGAAAACTGTTTCTCAATGTACTGCATACATGCTGAATGCCATTTTTCTTCTTGGTGGACTTTTCTAAACTCAGGCAAAATTCTGTCCATTGTGAAGGCACGCAAAGGTCTTTCCTTTGACCTAAATGCTTATCTGGAGAAAACACAATTTTAGGATTTCCTCAAGCTATTTGCATGATCCCTGAAGGTACAGATCATAAAGATTTCAAAGGAATTTTAGGACTTGGGGAAGAAATGCAAAGCTCACCTTTGCCCTTAGTTTTGTGTGTCCATCAGCCCAGGGATCTGTGGGCAGGGCTGACTGGTGACTCCAGGTGTAAGTAGAAGGGTCTGATTTCAAAGTACTTTAGGAAATTCTTACTGGGACCCAAATAAGGGGTTAAGGCTTTGATTTGCAACAGACAGACAGACTCAAATTGTTCTGCCACAGAGTCCATCTGCCTCCAAGAAACAAGACTCAGAGAGACCAGGGTAACAACTCCCAGCTAAAAGATGCCAGTATTCCTTTTGCTCTGTCAGCAAGAAGGACAGAGAAACTGAGCTGACACTCAGACCCAAAATAAAATCTGCTTAAAGATGAGGCATGGAATATCACACCACAGGGAATTCACTGATGGAAAAATAATGACAATCATAGCTTCTGGTGGCAGCCCATCAAGCCAGCATAATCCACAATTTATAAAAGGTCTTTGCTAACTTGGGTGTGACTTAACACTTTCTGAAAAGGTGTAGATAATCATAGTCTGAGCTTAAAGAAACAGTGAATCAGTAGATTGAGACCTAAACCTTTACAAAGAGCCACATGTGTTAAGGATGTGAAGTGCAACATTATTTAGAAATGACTGATTTTAGTCAGGAGAACATATACATTAGTGACGAGAGATAGGGAGATCAAGTCACTGTTCAGAAAATATTTAAGGTACAATGTTAAGTGTTTAAAAAATGAAAGCAATTGTACATACATGTCTATTGCAATCACATGCCATTGCATGGCTATTGCAATTGTGAAAGATAAATGGGGAAAATGATTCAAAGGTATTAATATCATTTACTGTGTATTATGTGCCAGGTGTGCAATAAAGCATCAATAATCTCATTTCATCCTTACCAAAAATTTCTATGAGGAAGCTTCTATCAAGATACATTTTGATAGGATGAGAAAACAGGCTGAGAGAAGTTAAAGTAACTTGCCTAAGATTGCATTGTGGTTAACTGTCAGAAGCAGATACTTTTAACCCCTATTAGGAAGTTATGACTTTATTGCAGGAATGCATATATTGCTTATATGATACTATATACCTGCCTAAACTGGAAGCCCAAACAATGGCACCCCACTCCAGTACTTTTGCCTAGAAAATCCCATGGATGGAGGAGCCTGGTGGGCTGCAGTCCATGGGGTTGCTAGAGTAGGACACGACTGAGCGATTTCACTTTCACTTTTCACTTTCATGCATTGGAGAAGGAAATGGCAACCCACTCCAGTGTTCTTGCCTGGAGAATCCCAGGGACGGGAAGCCTGGTGGGCTGCCGTTTATGGGGTCGCAGAGAGTCAGACACAACTAAAGTGATGCAGCAGCAGCAGCAGCAAACAAGTGTGGATCTTCCCTACAACAGAACTATCTGGGTAAGTTCAGACTTTCCATCTTGCGATTCCAAGTCCTCTGGTATCTGCCCTCACTACATGTTAGAATCCACTTTTCTTTTCTTGCCTGCAAAGGATCTTGCTTCTGAGTTCTCCCAGGGCCTCCTGCAGGGCACCACATTTTCTGGGTCTCAACTAATCCTCTCTATCCTTTAGGACCTAGCTCAAGTTCAACCTCTGCCAGGAAGCCCACATACCCACACCAATTTCTGCCTCTCGACTTCCCACAGAACATATTTTCTGTAATTTAATTATGCTGCATAGTGTTCAATCCTTTAGTTGATATACCTAAGACTTGACTCTTTGAAGTTGGTGGTTCCTAAGAGTAAGATAACTTTATATATGCTTCTTTGCTATCCTTTCAGAATGCCTAGTATAGTACAAGCTCCTTTAATATTTGTATTACTCAGAATTCTTAGCTGCAAATAACAGAAAACTCCACCTGGAGAAGCTGAAAGCAAAAAAAAGTTAGGGTAGAGGGAAGAGGTGTTTATGGGCTCATGTAACTGACAAGTCCTGTGGCTTGGTGCATGGTTGAATTCTCCAAAACACCAACTTAGCTGGCTTGGGCATGTGGTCATTCTAGCTTGGGAATTGGACCAGCTCCATCCAGACTGAGAGTGGACATTAAACAGTATTCCCCAAAGGAATAGCAAGCTGCTCTTGTCAGAAAGGATGAATGGATACTGGGCAAGCAAGAACAACAAATGTCCCTTACCTTATTGTATCAAATTCCTGAGTCCTTTAATACCAATAATAATAACGGTTCTTCTCTGGTCAGGCACCAGACTGTAACCCCATTAGGAACTGCCAGGCAGCGACAGAGCTCTTATTAACCTGATCTCAACTGAAGTGAGCCAGGCCTAGGGGCAGAGCTACAAAGGAGAGCTTACAAATCTCTGACACAGCATTTTAATACCACAGGGGATTTTTTTCCTTTCCCACAAATTGTGTTAACCCTTCGGGAACAGGGGGGAAACCCCGTGTAGAGCTCATTAGTGGCTTTCCTTTAGAGCTCTTCAAAGAGGCCCTGTCATTTGCCAACGTGATTTTTCTTAATATTGTGCAGACGGCAGGCTAATCCATCTTCAAATGATCTAATTGACTCTAACTTTCTCTTAAGAAAGGCTGTGTGGAGTTGCAAAGTCTTAATTGTGGGGTGTATGCTGAATGTCTCCAAGATTACAGAGCCAAGCGCTCAAACCAAAGCTGGGGAATTTCCAGTGGAAACTTTCAGAGGAAGAAAATGAAAGGTGCAGCGTGGCAAACTGGGGAGCTTCATCACGTCCACTTCTGGGGCCTGAGTGTTCTTAAAACTGAAGAGATTCTCAACTTACTGCCTAAGAATTTCCACTCACGGAGGTTCCCCTCATGACATCAAAACCTCCTGCCTTCATTTATGATGGAGGAAATGGGGAAAATAAAGGGGCAGGCAGAGGAGTAGCTGGCATATTCTGGTTGGCTGCACAAGTATAAGGACCCCAAGTGGCCAATATTTCCTTAGAGGTTGCCCTGGCCTTCCGCTTTCTTAGCCCAGCAACCTTTACACATTTTGCAGTGGGCTTAATGAAATAAAACAGATTTACAGAGAGGAGGTGAACTAAACAGAGTGGGGGAAGGGAGGGAGGAGGAGGCTGGAGCTGGAGCCAGGAATTGCACGCTTCCTGTGGTGGAGGGAGGTGGACACACAGAGCAGGTGAGTTTGGCGCAGAGGCTCTTTTTAATTGAGTGCTCCTTTTAAATTCTGTGGACCTTACTCATCTGCAAATGAATAAGTAGTTGTTTATTCATCACAACTACTCTGTGGGGGTTCATTTGTTTTCTGAATTTAATCAGAGAGAACTGTGGCTCCCAGTTGAGTTCTTGGCTGCAGCTGGGGCCTGGCAGAGCTGGGACCCAGACTTCTGACTCCAAGGTGGACACCATTTGCTGAGCACCCTCCCACAAACATGCCAGGAGGGTTACTGCAGGGGGATGGATCAGAGTCACGTGCAGGTTGCCCCTCCTATCCCTTAAGGTTCCTGGCATGTGTAGGTATAGATATTCTAGCCCTCCCATTCTCTGGCAGGCCTGGGGGAACTATCATTTTTATTAGGATGAAGTAATATATTAACAGTAAAATGGTTTCTGTCAACATCAGGCCCTCAGGCCTTTGTTCTGCCCTCCCCCCAAAATATATTTATATTGGCCCCAGCGTGCAATATCCCACTTTCCATTTGCATTTGCAATCCCTTCTGTCTCATCTGGTAGACAATCTGCAGGAAATCAGGCGGTAAACCTAAGGCACTTTATTAATTCCACTTTCATGTCCCCTGGGATGCTGAAAATAGAGGCGCAGTCAGGCTCCTGAACTGGAGCCCCTCTTCTCTAGAGATGTATCCATATTCCCCCACTTAATCCAGGGCCCCAAAAGGAGTCTCCCTGGGCCATCTATCTTTAACGACCCTAAAGAAGAAGCCACAGAAAGCAGACCCCTATTAACTGGAATAATAGCAAACTTCCATTGAGGGCTTGTTACATGCCAGGCGCTGTGCGAAATGAGTCACACACATTATCACACTTAATCCGCACAATCCTTTGAGTAGATGCTGTTATGATCACCATTTTTACAGAAGAGAAAACCTCACAGGTTATTCTGCAGCCCCAGAAGTTTTATACTCTGAGCCAGGCTGCATTGGAGTGTCCATGACTCATTCATTTACTGTTCAGATATTAATCAAGTGCCAAGGGTAGAGAACACAAAGATGATTTTCCCACGAAAATCAGAGACATATCCATGTCCCTCTCCCCGTAGTCCCCACTCATCCCTGATGATGGAAAAATCTGGGTGAGGATGAGACTAATAATATGCTTTATCAAAGCCCAAGGTTTATGAATACGTGCACAGGGGCTGTGAAGGTGGGATGGAAGAGGGGGCATGAGTTAAATACCAGCTCTGTCCTTAGGCAATTTTTGGTATTTTACATGTATTTTCTCATTTGATTTCATATGTTCTGTTTACTTCTATTTATTGAACATAAGCTATTATACTTGCCTCCTTTCCAGGCCATCTCAGATCTTAATTCTTTGCAACTTACCTACTCCCATCTTAGACTAAGTCACCAAACCACCTGTTTTTTCCCCACTGGGACTAATACAACAGCCTCCTTCCTAGCCTTCTGGCTTCTGTTCATGCAGCCTCCACACAGCTGCCACGGTTCTTGTCTATACATTAGAAAAGGACATTCCTTCAGCTAAAGCCTCCCCACGGCTTCCACCACTCTTGGCTTTAGATGTCCACATCACACCTGCTTATCTTTCCAACCTCATGCCGCTCCTTCCAGCCCTGCTCACCCAGTTTCAGCCACCTTGGCCTACTTTCCATTCTGTGATTGTGCCAAACCCCCTCCCACTTCAGGAACTTTGCTCGAGTTGTTCTTTTGCTTAGAACAGTCTCTCTTCTCCCAGCTCTTCAAAAGGCTGGCTCATTTCCTTCTTCACATGTCAGTTCAAATGTCAACTCCTTGGGGAAAAACTTTTGCTCACCAAGCTATGAAAGCAGCCCCTTTCCTACCCCTACCCCCAAATTACACATTACCCAATATTCTTCCTATTTGTACCTGTATTTGTTGTCTGTGTTTGTTCTTTAGTGTCTTGATTCCCACTAGAATCAAGGTCCATAAGGGCAAAGAATTTGCCTGGTGCTGTCTGTCAATGCATTCCCAAAGCCTTGGCCTGGCACGCAGTGGTTGCCCCATTAATATTTGCTAAATTAGCAACATTAGCAAGGGAACCTTCCCAAAGACTCTGAGGTGGACACCTCCAACATTTTAATTTTGTAGTTTAAGAAACCAGCCTGGGATCCAAACCCAGGTCTGTACAGTTCCTATGCCAGGCCTCTTGTTTTATGCCAGGTATTCACCTAAGGCCATCAAAATACAAGGAAGATGCAGGCTACAGCATGGAGGAACCTTGAAAACATGCTTCAGTGAAAGAAGCCAGACACAAAAGACTATATCCTGCATGATTCCATTTATATAAAATGTCCAGAAGAGGCAAACTCAGGGAGACAGAAAGCAGATTAGCGGTTGTCAGAGGCTGAGGGCGGGGCTTGGGGGATGGGGAGTGACTGCTTAATGGGTACAGAGTTTCCCTTTGGGGTGATGAAAATGTTTTGCAATTATGTAGAAGTGATGACTGTACAACAATTGTAGCAGCGACTATACTAAGTGCCACCGAACTGTCCACCTAAAAATAGTTAGAGTGGTAAATTTTATGTTACATATATTTTGCCATCATTATCATTGTCATTGTTGTCATCATCATAAAAGCAAGGAAGATTCCCCAGAAGAGCCAGGTACCCATAGCCATTTGGAAGCTGAGCCAGGGACCCACTCACAGCCATGGTCCCCTCGCCCCTTGCTGGCTGCAGATGTGGGAGCTGCCTCCTCCCATTGTCCTGACCCTCTGCAGGATCCGCCTGCCAGCCTCGTGGACTGTTTCACAATTAACCCTAATCTAAAAGAATAACATTTTACTTTGCAACTTCACAGTGTTTCTCTATGTAATTTTCCCTCTCTCTTTAATCAGGATGATCACCCAAACAGTCATTTACGTATATAATTTTTTTTTTTTTAACTCCAGGAGGAAACATAGCCTGTTGAATGTGGCTTTGAAATCCTGTCCAACTGCCGCTCCGTTTTTGAATTTCTATTTTTAGCCCAACACAGAAAACCGATTCAAACAAATACTATTCTGCAGAAGGAGTGAGTTCTGTAGTATTTTTTACCAAGGAAAGTCTCTCTCAAACAAAATGGAGAGGGGATGTACTGAGGATTGGGGTGGAGCACTGTGCTGGAAGATGCCTCACATACCTGCCCAACACCAAAGCCAGAACATCGTCCAGTCTCCAAGTTTAACAGAATGCTTCTCATTTTGTCCCCAAGTATCAAATCTCCTCCCTGTGCTCTAATCATTAGAGTGCTTTATCAGGGTTACAAATCTTGACTTAATTTATTTTTCCTGAATTCAATGAAATAGGCTGGACAACACTAGTGAGATGGTGCTTTCAGGAGTGTTTGGCATTAGGCCATGATGTGATTGTTCATTGTCCTTCTGGGTCAGAGTGGACTCACTGAGGGGCCGTGGCTGCCTGGGTTCAGGTCACTGGCAAATGAATGAGCAGGTGGCACATCATCCAATTAGCACTTCAATAAAGGCCTACTAAGTGCCAGATACTGTGCTAAATGCATTATTTCATTTTAATGGAACAATTACTCAGCCCCTACTGTGCACTGGGAATAAAGCGTGAACAGGTGAGCAAGATTGCTGCCGCCACTGAGTTGATGATCTAATAGATTCTAGAGCTGTGCTGTCGAATATGGTGGCCACAAAACACATATGTCCACTGAACATTTATTTGGTGGCTAATTCATTGAGAAAATGATTTTTTTTTCAATTTTAGTTAATTTAAATTAAAAACTGAAGTAGTATAAAATACTTTTCTGCTAAAATCAACTTTATTGTTCTGGTAGGACTACATTTTACTTTAATTGCTGTATCACCTAAGATTTTACTATACTTCACATACCAAGCAAGTGCATTGCTTCCAACTTTACATGTTAACACATCACCAATCTGTAAGGTATAAATAGACTGATTTACATCACTGATTATAAATCACTGATTATATAATCACTGATCATAAATCACTGATTAAATTCAGTGATTCTTTTCTGTACACCAGGTAACATTGTTTTGTGCTTATTTGAGTATTTTACACATACAGCATGAATTATGGTGAAACCTATGTAAATCATATTTGGTAATTAAATTGAAATACTATTATTTTCATTATTACAGAGTTAGTTAACTTTTCTAGCTAAAAATAACTATGGATGAACTTTGAAATTTAAAATGATGGCACACTCAGTTCAGTTCAGTTGCTCAGTCATGTCTGACTTTGCGATCTCATGGACTACAGCCCGCCAGGCCTCCTTGTCCATCACCATATCCCGGAGCTTGCTCAAACTCATGTCCATAGAGTCTGTGATGCCATCCAACCATCTCATCCTCCATCATCCCCTTTTCCTCCTGCCTTCAAACTTTCCCACCATCAGGGTCTTTTCAAATGAGTCAGTTCTTCATATCATGTGGCCAAAGTTTTGGAGCTTCAGCTTCAGCATCAGTCCTTCCAATGAATATTCAGGACTGATTTCCTTTAGGATTGACTGGTTTGATCTACTTGCAGTCCAAGGGACTCTCAAGAATCTTCTCCAACACCACAGTTTAAAAGCATCAATTCCTTGGCGCTCAGCTTTCTTTATGGTCCAACTCACATCCATACATGACTACTAGAAAACCATAGCTCTGACTAGATGGACCAAAGGGCATGCTGCTGCTGCTGCTGCTAAGTCGCTTCAGTCATGTCCGACTCTGTACAACCCCACAGACGGCAGCCCACCAGGCTCCTCTGTCCCTGGGATTCACAGGCAAGAATACTAGAGTGGGTTGCCATTTCCTTTTCCAAAATGGCATACTACGGATGGAGAAATTAGAAGCAATTTAGAAGAGAGTACTAAGATCAGAACAGTGATAGGAAAATGAGACTAGAATAAACTATGCTGCAAATTTCATGATGAATGTCAATTGGGCAGAGTCAAACAAAAAGTTGTTTGTTTATTGTGCTGAGTTAAAGATAATAAAGTAGACAATATTGATGATGCATTTTCAGCAAATACACAGTGATTTTGATTTAAAAATTTGTCCCTATCAACAGTCAAAAAAGTATCAATGAAATGGGTCATCTGAAATCAGAGTTAAATGCTGTACAAATAAAGGTTTTTTATTTTTTTTTAAACACTTTAACCAAATCTGAATGTTACTTAGACCTAGTGTAAAACTGCTTTGAGATGGAGAGATGGTAATAGAAATTATTGTTTTAGTTATAGATAGACTGTAGAATGTAAAACTTCTTTAACAAAGTCAAAGACCAACTGATTCATAATTTGAAAAATTGTAGGAACTTATATTTTGTTTTAGATGAGATGAAAGTTACACAAGAAATTGGCCAATTAATACTTTGGGTGTATTTTACTTTAAATGACTTCCAAATTCACAAAGAAAATGTCAATTCATAGCGCATAAAATGGAACTCCTGGAGTAGATTTTAATCTTTTACATTCGTCAAATAATTTCACCTAGGTATGAAAAAATTAGTTTCTATCACAATGAATGGTATTCCAACTGTTAGGTCAAAAATCTAGACAGTGGAATCTTAAAACAAGACTGATAGTTTCTTTATTGCTTAGTTCTGTATAATACATATTGAAAATATTTGTGTTCAGTTTTATTAAGCAGACACTATGAAAGCACCATGCATACAGTTATTAAAATTGTTTCATATATACATGCAAATGGAATCATTGCCAGTTTACAGAAATGGTGAAAGAAATCAAAGGTAATCAATGTCATGATCTTGTGTTCATTGCCAGTGCTTGTTGACAGAATTATGGAAGGGTTTAACAAAGATATACTTTGCTGTTGACTCTGACTACACATTTCCTTGAAATAGAATGAATGCTTGCCAAATACTCAATAATGAAAAACAAAAAGAAAAAATGGCAGAATGATTTATATTTTTCATTGATGTTGCAATGGATGTGAACATGTTAAACTTGCAGCTCCAAGGAAAGGAAAAGCGTACCGTAACCTAACTAGTCCAAGAGATGCAGATTCGATCCCTGGTTGGGGAAGATCCCCTGGGGTAGGAAATGGCAACCCACTCCTGTATTCTTGCTTAGAAAATACCACAACAGAGAAGCCTGGCAGGCTAGAGTCCATGGGGTTGCAAAGAGCTGGACATGACCGAATGACCATGTACACACGCAACCTACTGGTCAGGTATGAGAATGCATGTTGTGAATGAGACTTCACAAAACAAATCAACAATCATGATTTTTATATATTTAACATGAATTGATATGCAGAATATTTTAATTATAATTGACAGAGTTTTATAAATTTACTGTAAAAACTAGAAGAAAAATTAGAAGAATGCTTTGTTTGGTATTTATAAATTTCAGTTCAGTTCAGTTCAGTCGCTCAGTCGTGTCTGACTCTTTGTGACTCCATGAATTGCAGCACGCCAGGCCTCCCTGTCCATCACCAACTCCCGGAGTTCACTCAAACTCATGCCCATCGAGTCAGTGATGCCATCCAGCCATCGCATCCTCTGTTGTCCCCTTCTCCTCCTGCCCTCAATCCCTCCCAGCATCAGAATCTTTTCCAATGAGTCAACTCTTCACATGAGGTGGCCAAAGTACTGGAGTTTCAGCTTTAGCATCAGTACTTCCAAAGAACACCCAGGACTGATCTCCTTTAGAATGGACTGGTTGGATCTCCTTGCAGTCCAAGGGACTCTCAAGAGTCTTCTCCAACACCACAGTTCAAAAGCATCAATTCTTTGGCGCTCAGCTTTCTTCACAGTCCAACTCTCACATCCATACATGACTACTGGAAAAACCATAGCCTTGACTAGATGGATCTTTGTTGGCAAAGTAACGTCTCTGCTTTTGAATATGCTATTTAGGTTGGTCATAACTTTCCTTCCAAGGAGTAAGCATCTTTTAATTTCATGGCTGCAGTCACCATCTGCAGTGAATTTGGAGCCCAGAAAAATAAAGTCAGCCACTGCGTCCACTGTTTCTCCATCTATTTGCCATCAAGTGATGGGACCAGATGCCATGATCTTCGTTTTCTGAATGTTGAGCTTTAAGCCAACTTTTTCACTCTCCTCTTTCACTTTCATCAAGAGGCTCTTTAGTTCCTCTTCACTTTCTGCCATAAGGGTGGTGTCATCTGCATATCTGAGGTTATTGATATTTCTCTCAGCAATCTTGATTCCAGCTTGTGCTTCACCCAGTCCAGCGTTTCTCATGATGTACTCTGCATATAAGTTAAATAAGCAGGGTGACAATATACAGCCTTGATGGACTCCTTTTCCTATTTGGAACCAGTCTGTTGTTCCATGTCCAATTGCTTCCTGACCTGCATACAGGTTTCTCAAGAGGCAGGTCAGGTGGTCTGGTATTCCCATCTCTTTCAGAATTTTCCATAGTTTATTGTGATCCACACAGTCAAAGGCTTTGGCATAGTCCGTAAAGCAGAAATAGGTGTTTTTCTGGAACTCTCTTGCTTTTTCGATGATCCAGTAGATGTTGGCAATTTGATCTCTGGTTCCTCTGCCTTTTCTAAAACTAGCTTCAATATCTAGAAGTTCACGGTTCACGTATTGCTGAAGCCTGGCTTGGAGAATTTTAAGCATTGCTTTACTAGCATGTGAGATGAGTGCAATTGTGCAATAGTTTGAGCATCCTTTGGCATTGCCCTTCTTTGGGATTGGAATGAAAACTGACCTTTTCCAGTCCTGTGGCCATTGCTAAGTTTTCCAAATTTGCTGGCATATTGCGTGCAGCACTTTCACAGCATTATCTTTCAGGATTTGAAATAGCTCAACTGGAATTCCATCACCCCCACTAGCTTTGTTTGTAGGGACGCTTCCTACGGCCCATTTGACTTCACATTCCATGATGTCTGGCTCTAGGTGAGTTATCATACCATTGTGATTATCTGGGTCATGAAGATCTTTTTTATACAGTTCTTCTGTGTATTCTTGCCACCTCTTCTTAATATCTTCTGCTTCTGTTAGGGTTAGGGTACTATTAAGTTCAAAATTGCATATATAACTTTCATTAAGTTTCTAGTGGGCAACATTGTTCCAGAGACACGGGTAAATATCACAGCACTCATCATATTATATTCTAAGGGCCTTGAGAAAAAGTGGGTTTTATGTGAGCATACAGAATGGTTACCCAGTACAATCTTAGAGTACCTAGTAGAGTGTAGGGACATTAGAAATTGGTGGTGGTTCAGTGGGTAAAGAACCTGCCTGTAATGTAGGAGACACAGGAGAGGCAGGTTTGATCCCTGGGTCAGGAATATCCCCTGGAGGAAGAAATGGCAACCCACTCTGGTATTCTTGCCTGGAGAATCCCATGGACAGAGAAGCCTGCTGGGTTACAGTCCATGGCGTCACAAAGAGTCAGACATGACTGAGGTGACCGAGCATGCATGCATGCAAGGAAATACTAGACCATCTGTTGAAGTAACATATGTTGTGATAACTGAAATGATAGTTTTTCCATTCTCTATAGAATATTTCCCATCCCAATGGCAAGCATTTGCATTTAGGTTACTTGACCATTGTCCAAGTTCTAGGAGGAGGTTCCTGACTTACACACTAAGCAAAATCAAGAGCATGGCCTGAATTGACCCCAGACTAATCTTCTAATGTTACCAATTGCTGGCAGTGACTATGGAATGCATTTACTAAAGATAAATATTTTGTAACCATGAGTTCAACTTGGTTAGGGCAGGATATATTGGCCTGTCAGCATCATTTAGTAATAATAATTGGATTTATGATTTGCACCTGGTTTCAGTGGAGTCTTGGGGTTTCATCAGTTGAGATGTGTCCTGTGGCTGGAATGTGTCTATGTGATCAGTTCACTAACAAATGGCCTCCAAGATGAGCTGACTTTGGACTTCTTGGTACCCAGATGTTTCACATGCAGGCCAGTGGAGGTTTGAGACCTGCTGACAAAGGGTATTCTCTGCAATCAGCTGTAAGACAAAGTTTGCACCTGAGATCTCTGGACCCCTTGCATTGATATCCATGTCTTACTGTTGCTGTACTGTATCCCTTGCCTGTAATAAAACTGTTCCATGAGGATAAACTAAGTATTGTGAGTCCCTTCAGCAGTTGAACACATTAGGTAACTAATGTAAGAGTTCAACAATGGATCTTCTCCCCCCAGAGGAGGCAAGTAGCTGACTAGCTAAAGCCTGAGCCCTGGAGTCTGTGTGTCTTGGATCAGGTCAAGGCTTCACCCTTTGCTAATAGAGTCTCTCTCTCTCTCTCTCTTTTTTTAAAAAAAATTATTTTAGTTGGTGGCTAATTACTTTACAATATTGTGGTGGTTTTTTCCATACATTGAAATGAATCAGCCATGGGTATACATGTGTCCCCCTATCCTGAACCCCCTTTCCATCCCTCTGGGTTGTCCCAGTGCACTGGCTTTGAGTGCCCTGCTTTATGCATCAAACTTGGATTGGTCATCTATTTCACATATGGTAATATACATGTTTCAATGCTATTCTCTCAAATCATCCCACCCTCACGTTTTCCAGAGTCCAAAAGTCTGTGTCTCTTTTGCTGTCTCGCATATAGGGTCATGGTTACCATCTCCCTAAATTCCATATATATGCATTAATATACTGTGTTTGTGTTTTTCTGATTTACTTCACTCTGTATAATAGGCTTCAGTTTCATCCACCTCATTAGAATTGACTCAAATGTGTTCTTTTCTACAGCTGAGTAATATTCCATTGTGTATATGTACCACAGCTTTCTTATCCATTCGTCTGCTGATGGAGATCTAGTGTGCTTTCATGTCCTAAGCTTTTGCAAACAGTGCTGCGATGAACATTGGGGTACACGTATCTCTTTCAATTCTGGTTTCCTTGGTGTGTATGCCCAGCAGTGGGATGGCTGGGTCGTATGGCAGTTCTATTTCCAATTTTTTAGAGAATCTCCATACTTTCCCCATAGTGGCTGTACTAGTTTGCACTCCCACCAACAGTGTAAGAGGGTTCCCTTTCCTCCACACCCTCTCCAGCATTTATTGTTTGTAGACTTTTTGATGGCAGCCATTCTGACTGACATGAGATGGTACCTCATTGTGGTTTTGATAATGAGTGATGTTGAGCATCTTTTCATATGTTTGTTAGCCATCTATATGTTTTCTTTGGAGAAATGTCTGTTTAGTTCTTTGCCCATTTTTTGATCAGGTTGTTTATTTTTCTGGTATTGAGCTGCATGAGCTGCTTGTATATTTTGGAGATTAATTCTTTGTCGGTTCATGTTTTGAAACCTAGTATGATGGTATAAGAAGGTGAGAGGTAATTAAGTCATAAGGGTGAAGCCCTCATAAATAGGTTTAGCGCCTTTATAAAAGGGACCCCAGTGAGCTCTCTTTCCCTCTTCCCACCATATGAAGATACAATGAGAAAACAGAAGTCTAAAATCTGGAAGAGAGTTCTTACAGGAACCCAACCATGATCTTGGACTTCCAGCCTCCAGAATTGTAAGAAACCAATTTCTGTTGTTCATAAAGCACTCAGTCTATAGTTTTTTGCTATAGCAGCCTGGACTGACTAAGACACGTCACTTAATCTGCCTGAGGAGTTAATGCTGCCTACCCTGAAGGATTCATGAGCCCGTCCTCATCGTGCAGGGCCCATGCCTGGCACAGAAGAGCACGTTTCACCACGTTTAGCAAATTCTGTCTATAGAATCACAAGAAGCAAATTTCTAGCAGCTTTCTGTCCTTGTTTTAGCCTCCAAGAGTTAATAAATATTGAGATCTAGACTCTGAGCACCTCTGAGCACTCTCTACACAGTTTGAAAGAACTAATTATGATAAGAAAGAACACAGACATGATCATCAATGTTTCTATTTTTCTAGTTAGGAAGGTAAAGTGCCAGGCTATGCTGTGAAAGCTACTGGATAGTTGTAAGATCAAAAGACATAAGAAAAATGTTCTGAAGATTACAGTCATACAGACATAAGAGGTCTTCTTATTCTTGTTCCTTTCTACAATCTCTCTTGGGAATTTTACCCCCTGTGAAACTCTGTCCATTGACTTAGATAAAATGACTATTGTGACTACCACTACAGTCCTGATCTCCGTCTCAGGTCCCAGTTCTACAATCTAAACTGTCTGCTGATGGTTTCACCTGAAGACCTGGCAGGAATAGCAGCTTTGAATGTGCTCTCTGTGACTCATAATTTCCTCCTACCTTGCCTCTACCCCAGCTTTCTAGTGGCATGGAAATCAATCTGGGGTATTAATTCAGGTGCTGTGTGGCCATGAATTCACTCCTCACCCTTCCCCTGCTTAGCTCAGCATCCACAAGGAGGCGGCCCCTGCAGGCTGTTAGTCACAGGCTTCCTGTGCCAGCTGACTTCTTGTAGAGTTCCCCTGATGGGAGGCACTGGCTGGTGTTTAAAAGTAGGGAGGAGGGCAGAAGCCAAATTATTTCGCCCCTTCTTTCTGCCCTGGGTAATCAATGGGAGAACCTTCTCATGGCCTCAGTGCCCACAGGACAGGCTTGTCACCATCTCAGCCTCCACAGATGACCCTACACTTGGGTTCTGGTAAAACCACATCTTCTTTTTGCCCTGCCAGTCTAGGCATGGCTGCGGCTTCTACTTGTCACTGCACTTTGAGTAGCATCTCCCATGTTCTAGCATAGTCAAGATTATTCATAACATTTCATTTTTTGTGTTTGTTGTAAGATTCGGTTGTTTCTCTTGTAAAGCTGTGGGTGGTGGTGGTTTAGTCACTAAGTTGTGTCTGACTCTTGTGACCTCATGGACTGTAGCCCACCAGACTCCTCCGTCCATGGAATTTCCCAGGCAAGAATACTGAGTGAGTTGCCATGTCCTTCTCCTGGGGATATTACCAATCCAGGGATCGAACCGGGTCTCCCGCATCTCCAGGGTCTCTCTTTACTGACTGAGACACCAGGGTAGACTCTTATAAAACTGTATGAGTGCACAAATCAGTAATGAACCTCTATTCACAAGTCACACATGCAAAGTAGTGTCCTTATTTTCCTATAAGCCTTCAGGGCCTGCCAGTCAGACAACAAAACAAATTATTTTTAAATTTTTGTTTTGTTTTGGTCACATGGCCAGAATTAGTTCTCCAACCAGGAATGGAACCCATGTCCCCTGCAGTGGAATCACAGAGTCCCAATCACTGGACTGCCAGGGGATGGTTCTTTAAAAACATCTACATAAAGAGGGCTGTCTTCAATACCACCTCCTGCTGTGATCCCTTTGCTTAATTTCAAACAGAGGTACTCTACGCTCAGGAGCCCCATAAAGAAATATGGAAGGAAAATGTTGCTCTATTTAACATGAGGTGAGCAGAACCTGCTACTGACCAGCAGAATGAATGGTTATTTTCTCTTCATCCAGAAGGGCACAAAACCACATAACTGCAGAACCTGGCAGTGGTGATGGGGAGGGTTGCTATGTGGTAGTTCTCTGCAAAATCACTCTCACTGATTGATCTAACTACATATCACCATGCTTGGAATGGGCAGGAGGGATGCACAGGACAGATAAAAGAGAACAATTAACACCTCAAAGAAGAGAAAGGGAATCCAAGAGTAAATTACATGAAATTCAGAACTTGAAAAGATCTTAAAGGAAATAACAAATTGAGTCATAAAAGTATGATATAGAAGAACTCTTAGATCACACTGAACTCAAGTTCTTCAGTTTGAAAATAAAGAAACTGAGGCCCAAAGAAGGTAAGCATCCTGTGTAGGGTCACTGGCTAGTGAATGGCACAGAAAGGACTAGAATCCTGACAAGTGCCTTTTCTCTAGACCCTTGCTTCTCAAAGTATGTGGACGAGCATCACCAGAGCCTGTACCTGCTGGGAGCCTGTTAGAAATGCAGAGCCTCAGGCTCCACCCCAGACCTACACCTTTGAATCTGCATTTTAGCAACAGCTCGGCTGACTTCTATGCAATTACAATTGAGAAGCAGTGCTCAAAATCACACTCTCATATCTCTGGGCTTTCTGTTCACTCAAAGCCAGAATTGGAGTAGAAATGTTCTCCATTTCTTGAAAAATACTTGCTCTGAAACTTACAGTGAAAGCTTATATTAGGGCTCATAAATACTGGAAAGAAAAGTTTAAATGATGTTGAATGAGGGTTTTTGGATTGGCTTTGCTGTCTGGCACTCACTGTATGACTTAAAAACAGTTTCTAAGAACCAGAAGCCTGGAACACAGAAGGAACTTGATAAAAATGTGTTAAGCAAATAATAAAATTTTGTTATATGTGGAGAAAAGATTTCAGGACAGACGTTCAATTTAACACACATTCGATGAGCACCAACTTATGTGCTAGGTGCTGTGTTAGGTGTGGCGATATTTTATGACTAACACACAGACTGAGAACCTCATAGCACAACACGTGCTCCTCGAAAACAAGGACTTATCTTCCTTCTTCTCCTTTTAAATGTGCTCTGCACACACGACACACTTTGCCAATATTCACAAGTATAGTTCTAATTGGAAGCTTTCCACACCCTATTCATACAGTGGGAATTGCTGAGTGATGGAGGTGGATTGGGATGTAAGAGCTTGGCTTCTCAACCTTCTATACTTTTGGAACCATCTCCCAGTGGGGTTGGTAAATCCTTCTTATCTAATCTCTCCACATTCCCTCCCTCTGCCCCTTCTCTGCAGAGAACTGAGTCTCAAGGGGTTTGAAGAAGAGATGGAGGTCAGCTAGTTCACTGGAGCTGTGGCCCCCTGTGTTCTGGGCCAGCTGCTGAGTGACTTACCCGTCTCCTCTCTACAGGGCACCTCCACCCCTGAACTGCCTGAGTAGCTGTGTTGAAAGTTATCCTTGAGTTTATCTTGAATTGAAAATTACATTATCACTTCCTGGGCTGGGCTAACGCCCAGCTACACTTCTTCACTGTGGCTGAGACTTGGAAGCAGATAAGAACAGGAAAGAATTCATCAAAAGCTGGTCACTTTATCTTTCTGCAGAAAAGGGACTAAAGCCAAAGGCCAATGAGAGGAAAGGAAATAGAGACTTCAAGGTCTCTGGTTGGGGTTCACATCTAGATGTGTTGTCCAGAAGGACTCTAGCCGGAAAGAAGGCATAGCCTTTTTGCTAAAACAGCGATGATTATGATGGTGACATCAGTCAACATTATGAAGCTCCTGATGTGCGCCAGGCACAGTGCTACCCACATTATAGGCATCACCTTATATTTTACCTTTACAACAAGCCTATGAGATACTTTTTCTTAACCATGGTCTTTCTCAGACTGATTCTTCAGGAGACCTCATAAGATGAAAGAAAAGAAATATGACTTAAAATCACTGAACTTTAATTATCTACCAGGCCCCACGCCAGGACTTTTCATGTATCATAAGACAGTGGAATAGTTCAGTCAGTCAGTCAACAAATACTGTTTCATTCATTGGAGGCATACTTACTGAATTCTATGAGGTATTAAGTACTCCATATTCATAGTCTCATCACTGCCAATGACAATTCTATAAGATAGGTACTATTATTGCCATCTCAAGTGAAAGTCACTCAGTGGTGTCCAATTCTTTGTGACCCCATGGACTATACAGTCCATGGAATTCTCCAGGCCAGAATACTGGAGTGGGTAGCCGTTCCCTCCTCCAGGGCATCTTCCCAACCCAGGCATTGAACCTAGGTCTCCCACATTGCAGACAGATTCTTTTCCAGCTGAGCCACAAGGGAAGTTAGATGTTGTCTTTCTCCCTCCCTTCCTCCCATCCCCCTATTCTCCTTTTTTTAAATGAATATTTACTGAATGTTGGCTATGTTCTAGGACTGGGATAGAATGATATATGAAGCAGATAATGCTCTGACCTCATGAAACTTATTTTGCAGACAAATAAAGGCATAAAAAATAAAATGTTAGGTGGTGACCATACTCTGATATCAACGAAGCATGTTATAGGATAGAAAGTGCCTGGGGCTACTTTAGATTCAGGGATTATTTCTGAGGAGGTGACATTTTAGGTGGGCACTAAATGACAAGAAAAGAGTAACTCATGCTAAGATCTCAGAACAAAGCCTTTCAAGCAGAGAGAACGGCTAGCTCAGGAATCCTATGGCCTGCAAAACAAGCCTGGAGAGTCCAAGGAACAGAACCTCCACCAGCGTGGCTGGAGTTGAATGATGGTGGTGGGAGGCCAGAGGGAGGCAGGGAGTCTTACACATCAGGGCAAAGAATCGGAAATCTATTCCAAATGGGAAGTCCAGGGGAGTGAGGGGCCTAAGAGGGCAGAAAATATTTTTAAAAGCTCACTCTGGTTTCTGCAATGAGAAATTGCTTATAGGAGACAAGGGTGGAAGAAGGTAAAGCAGTGCTAAGGTGGTTACAGAATTTCAAATCGGAGAGTGGTAGAGAGGAGGGTCACAGGGGAGATGAAAAAGAGGAGGTGGAGGGTCAGAAGCACTTGCTGATGAAGTGAAAGGCCTGTTCTTTCAGGCCCCAGCACACTGGGTCAGCAGTTGGAGGGCAAAGATTAGTCTCTGTAGTTTCCACAGAGTTTGGCCAAAAGCTTGGCATTTCGTAGGTGATTGATAAGTATTTGTTGGACTGAACTGAGGCTTAGTATTTGCTGTACTGGATCTGTTTGCCTGTTAGAAATATACCAGGAGGTGTATTTCTCAAGAGATATACCAGGAGGCCTAGGCAAACGTGAGTGATGTAGTATTGGGACTCCCCAGTTCTCACAGGGTCCAATCCATCAATTTAATAATCCCTAAAGATTAAAACTGAAGAAGTTGAATATGAACTAGGTCCAGTTAAAGCCATTTAGCTTTTGTGAGCCTGTTAACTAATACAGGGATCAAAACATCTTCCCTGGAGAGCTGTTTTGGAACAGAGAGGTGATATATGTGAGAAGTCCCAACCATTGCCTTATTTGGGGGAAGAAATTCAACAAAGGGAAGCTGTCATCATATGGAACAATACCCTGGGGCCTCAGAGGCCTCCTAAGATAGTACCAAACCTGCAGTGTCTGTAGACATCAACAACATGCCCTGGTGGAGGTGGGGAATATGGAATGACAGACAAAGGACCTCTAAAAATCTGTACATCCATAAAAGCAGCAATACTGGGGAAAAAATGTGAAAATCATCCTTTTCAGAATTCTGGAAATTGGCCAAAGTCTTGCAACACTCTGAGAATTTATTCAAGAAAAGATCAGAGTCCTATGGAATTTCAACTTGCCCTATTCTCATTTGCCCCTTCTGAGTTTGGCAGTAACCTTGAAAACTGGCAGCTATGAAAGCCAGCAGCAGAGCGCTCACTGGAGGAGGCAAAGAGGGTTGCAGGGCCTCAAAATCCTGTCTGCAGAGAACTGGCATGATTTCACCTGTTGAGCAGGACTCTGGAAAAGCCCCATTCACAGGGCTTGATTTTTTTTTTTAATTGGACTTGGAGCTTCTGGGTGGGAAAAGCCTTAGCCCCAGGACATTTGTTTAAAAAAAAAAAAACAACAACCTCATAGTTGCCTGGGCTAGCAGTATCAGCTGGGGAAAAACGGAGCCTGGCCAAAAAAAAGCTCAAAAGCTCTCAAAGGGAGGATCTAAGGAATGAGACAGTCATAGGGGACTTTGAAAACCTCTGACATACTTCTGAGGATGTGGAAGGATGCACTCACATGAGGTCATGTGAGGGGCTGTGTGCATACGTAGGAAAGATCCGAGAAAGCCTTAATCTCTCACTTCTGGCTAACTTTGAGGTCATGCTCAAGCAGGAAATGAAAGCAAAGATAGAATTATAAACTGGAGTGCTAAGGGGATTCCTCCAAAACATACATGGAACCCTTCAGCAAAGGGTGGGAGACTTACTGGTTTAAAGTAATTTCTGTCCAATTGTTAGCTGATCTCTGAGCTGAGCATAGACTCCAGTAGCATATATGATAGGGAATATAGACTATTTAGAATTATTCCAGAAAAGTCACTAAACAAACAGGAACAACAAAACACAGCAACATCAGAAAGGAAGTGATCTGATTTCTAGAATTACCACAATACATTATTTAAACGCTCAGTTTTCAAAAAATGGTAAGGTCTTTGAAAAGACTGACAAAATTGACAAATCTTTAGTTAGACTAGCTAGTTTTACCAAGAAAAAAAAAATACAAGTTACTAAAATCAGATATGAAAGAAGAAACATCACAACTGATATTATAGACATTTAAAAAATCATAAGGTAAACTCTTAACAACTATACATCAGCAACTTAGATAATCTAGACGAAATGGACAAATTCCTAAAAAGACACAAAACTTGACTCATAAACAGAAAGCCTGAAGAGATCTATAACAAGTGAAGAAGTTGAATCACTAATTTTGAAACTTCCCACAAAGAACAGTTCAGGCCCAAATAGCTTTACTGGTGAATTTTAAACATTTTGAAACATCAAAGAAGAATTTTCACAAACCCTTCCTCAAAAATAGAAGAGACTACTTCCCAAATCATTTTAAGAGGTCAGTATTATCCTGACATCAGAATTAAACAAAGACATTACACACAAAGAAAACTACAGAGCAATACCTTTTATAAACACAGATGCAAAACTCCCCCTCAAAAACACACACTAGTGAACTAAATTCAGCAACATATGTAAATCATCTGCCTGCAATGCAGGAGACCCGGGTTCAATTCCTGGGTCAGGAAGATCCCCTGGAGAAGGAAATGGCAACCTACTCCAGTATTCTTGCCTGGAGAATCCCATGGACAGAGGAGCCTGGTGGGCTACAGTCCATGGGGTCGCAAGAGCTGGACACAACTTGGCAACTAAACCACCACCACCAAAAAGGCATTATACATCATGACCAAGTGGAAATTATTTCAGGAATATAGTGAAAGCCTCTCAGTCATGTCTGACTCTGCGACTCCATGGACTATACAGTCCATGGAATTCTCCAGGCTAGAATACTAGAGTAGGTAGCCATTCTCTTCTCCAGGGGATCTTCCCAACCCAGGTATCCAACCCAGGTCTCCCACATTGCAGGTGGATTATTTACCAGCTGAGCCACAAGGGAAGCCCAAGAACACTGAGGCGGGTAGCCTATTGCTTCTCCAGCGGATCTTCCCGACCCAGGAATCGAACCCAGGTCTTCTGCATTGAAGGCAGATTCTTTATCAGCTCAGCTATCAGGTGAGCCCAGGAATTTTAAGCTTGGTTTAATGTTAAAAATTAATCAACATAGTATACCACACTAACATATAATAAAGGACCAAAAAATCATGATCATCTCAATAGACACAGAAAAACATTTGACAAATTAAAATCCCATGGACAGAGGAGCCTAGGAGGCTGCAGTCCATGGGGTCGCTAAGAGTCGGACACGACTGAGCGACTTCATTTTCACTTTTCACTTTCATGCATTGGAGAAGGAAATGGCAACCCACTCCAGTGTTCTTGCCTGGAGAATCCCAGGGACGGGGGAGCCTGGTGGGCTGCTGTCTATGGGGTCATACAGAGTTGGACACAATTGAAGTGACTTAGCAGCAGCAGAAGCAACACCCTTTTATAGTAAAAAATATTCAACAAAGTAGGAATGGGACAGAACTAAAGGGTATCTGCAAAAAAACAACTGCTAGCATCATAAAGTTTTTCCCTTAAGATCAGGGAAAAGACAATGTCTGTTCTCACTACTTCTATTTAACACTGTACAGAAGGCTCTAGACCAGAAATAAAAAGCACATATATTGAAAAGAAAGAAGTAAAGTGGTTTCTATTTGTAGATAACATGATCATATGATAGAAAATACTAAGGAATAGGAATGGCAACCCACTCCATTATGCTTGCTTGGGAAATCCCATGGACAGAGGAGTCTGGCGGGCTACAGTCTATGGGGTCACAGGAGTCAAACATGACTTAACAACTAAACTACCAGCTACATATATACACACACACACATACATACATATATTGAGCTTCCCTGGTGGCTCAGATGGTAAAGAATCCACCTGCAATGCAGCAGACCTGGGTTGGATCCCTGGAGAAGGGAACAGCTACCCACTGCAGTATTCTGGCCTGGAAAATTCCATGCACAGAGGAGCCTGGCAGGCCACAGTCCATGAGGTCACAGAGTTGGACACAACTGAGCGAATTTCATTCACACACATACATGCAGAGCTAATAAATGAGTTTAGCAAGGGGATAAAATTAAATTGGAGAAGGAAACAGCAAACCACTCCAATATTCTTGCCTGGGAAATCACATGGACTGAGAAGCCTGATAGGCTACTAGAGTCCTTGGGGTCGCAAAGAATTGGACATGACTTAGCAAAGACATAAAACTGACATACAAAAATCAGTTGTGTCTCTATAGAGTAGCAGTGAATAATCTGAAAATTAAGAAAATAACTTCATATACAATAGCAAGAAAAATAGTAAAATATTTAGGAATAAATTTAACATAAAGGAGTAAAATTATACACTGAAACCTATGAAACATAATTGAAAGAAATTAAATAGAAAGACATCTCATATTCATGCACTGGAAGATTTAATGTTTGGATGGCAACACTCTCCAAGTTCATCGATAGAGCCAATGCCATTCATATAAAAAACCTGGCTGGCCTCTTGGCACAGATTAACAAGCTGCCCCTAAAATTCATATGGAAATAAAAGGAAACTCAGAATAGGTGAAAAAAAGTCTTTAAAAAGAAGAATAATTTTGGAGGATGGAATGATCAGCTTTATGCATCAACTTGGCAAGGTATAGTTCCCAGTTTTTCAAACACTTGTCCAGTTGCAGCTGTGAAAATACTTTTTAGATGTGATTAACATCTGTAGTCAGCTAACTGTAGGAAATCATCCTCAATAAATGAGTGAGTTTGAGTCAATCAGTTGAAAGGCTTTTAGTGCAGAAGTAAGGTTTTCTTGATGAAGATGAAATTCTACCTGTGGACAGCAGCATGAGTACCTGGTGAGGAGTGTCTAGCCTGCCCCCCCTGACACTCTATCCTGTGGATTTCAGACTTGGCTAGCTAGCCCACACAATCATGTAAGCCAATTCTTCAAAATAAATCTCTTCACTTATACATGCTTATAATATTTTACTGGCTCTGTTTTTTTCAGTAGAACACTGACTGAAAGTGAAGACTCACATTTCCTGATTTCAAAACTTACTACAAACTACAGCAATCAAGACTGTGTGGGGACCCGGCCCGAGGAAACTCACATAGATGGGTGGAGCAGAATTGAGAGTCCAGAAACAAACACATACATTTATAGTTAATTGGTTCTTCACAGAGTGCCAAGACAATAGGTAAAGAATAGTCTTTTCCACACACTGTGTTAGGAAGACTGGATTTCCATGTGCGAAAGAATGAATCTGGATTTCCTACCTCACATCACAGGCAAAATTTAACTCAACATGGACCAAAAGCCTAAACAAAAGAACTAAAATTATAAAAGTAAGAAGGAAAGATAGGAGTAAACCTTTGTGACCTTGTTTCAGGCAATGGTTTCTCAAAGGCACAAATAGCCAACCAAAAAATAACAATAAATTGCACTTCATCAAAATGAAAAACCTTTTTGTTTCAAAGAACATTATTAAGAAAATGAATATTTTTCTCCCACAGAGTGGGAGAAAACACTTGCAAGTCATATATCTGATAAGAGTACAGTATCCAAAATATGTGAATAACTCTTAAAACTAAAGAATAAAAAGACACATACACACAAAACCAATTTAAAAATAGACAAAGGATTCAAACAGACATTTCTCCAAAGAAGATGTACAAGTACCTAATGACCATATGAAAAGATGTTCAACATCATTAGGCATTAGGAAAATGCAAATTAAAATTACAATTGAACAAAATCACAACTTCACATCCACTAGGATGGTCATAATAATTAAAAATAAATGAAAGGAAAATAGGAGAAGTTGTAACCCTCGTACATTCCTTACAGGAGTGTAAAATGGCACAGCCCCTTTGGGAAACAATTTTGTAGTTCCTCAAAAAGTTAAATACAGAATAACCATATATCCATGGAATTTCATTCCTAGGTAGACATTCAAGAAAACAGAAAACACACACCCCACAAAAACTTGTACATCAACAGTGCAGCATTATTCAGAATAAGTGAAGATGGCAGTAATACAAAAGTCCACCAATAAACGAATGGATAAAGAAAATGCAGAACACAATGGAATACTATTCAGCCATAAAAAGGATGAAGTAGCCACACATGCTATAATGTGGACAAAGCTTGAAACCATTATACTAAGTGAAAGAAGCCAGACACAAAAGGACAAATACCGTATGATTCTATTTACATGATATACCCAAAACAGGTAAATCCAAAGAGACAGAAAGTAGAGGAGAGGTTATCAGAGGAGAAGATTCTTTATGAAGTGATGAAAATGTTTTAAAATAAGGTAATAGTGAAAGTTATACAACACTGAATATACTAGAAACACTTTACAAAGGTGAATTTTATGGTATATGAAGTATATCTCAGTAAAACTGTTATTAAAAAAAGTAAAAAAAAGAAGGCCCCTGTCCTGGGCCCACGTACCAAAAATACACAGAAAATAAAGTGAATGAGAGTAGAGTACACAGGGGATTCTCTGCTTCTACGGTTGTGCCACTGAGTGCTGGCTCAGTGACCCAAACCTTAAACATCCATGTCCATGATTTAACACTGCTCCGGTCCCAGGGATCGCTTCTCTGCATCTCTCATCCTATGTCTTTGAAACAGAAGACAACTGTGATTCTATCCTGTGAAGGTTTGTGTCATTGCCAGGGGGAGTGATGGACATGGCTTGGAGCATAGGAAAGCTTGCAGTGGCAAAAGCACTGCAGTAAGAGACAAATCAATCAACTTGTCAACTTCTTTTCAGTTTGAATACAATAGACTCTCATACAATAAACTATCATTCCAAATATAACCAAGCATTCATTTTCATGTATTTCAATTATTGCTTCTGAAAAGTTCTCACAAATAAGGGTAATATTTGCAAGAGTTTCACATGGTTGAGATAAATTTTTTAATATTAAGCATTATAAGTTGAATCATTTCTGCCCCCACGAAATTAACATGTTGAAGTCCTAATGTCCAGTAGCTCAGAACGTGGTCATATTTGGAAATAGGGTAACTTGATTACAGAGGTCGGTTGTTACCCTGTACCCGAGTTAAAACAGGGTCACTGGGATGGGCCCAAATACAATATGACCGGTATCTTAGGGAGAATGCTGTGAGAATATCAAAGCGGAAAATGGGGTGATGCATCTACAAGCCAAAGAATGTCAAAAGAATACACACTATTTGAAAATCCCATGGAAAACAACATAGGTATTCATTTTGCTGAAATGAAGGCAATAAAAGAAGTTTTAATGAAACTAATACATAACAATCTATGAATTACTTATAATATCTCTGGCTCATGAACAGAACATGTAGACATGAAGAAGAATCATTAAAGTGGTTAGTTTTGACAGTTCCTGGCTTCTAGTCATACAAATTTTGCATGTATTTTTAAATTTGGTCATTATGAAAGTATATTTGTCAACGTGGGAGGACAGAACAGATTTCACTGAACAGTTTGCTAGCTTGATTTACAACATTTAAATATGTAGACGTGTGGTATGTGGGCCTCCACTTGCGCTTATGCCCCAGGCTCCGATAATTGTTAGAGGCGGGCCAGGACCCAGCAATGACAGAAGAAAGCTAGCCCGCAGCTATGAACAGAAGCCAAACCAACGTCAAACTTGCTCTTACTACAACCTAAAATGCTATCCTGGAAGCTTCATGTGAAGACCTGATGCAGTCCCTAGGGGGAGTGGCAAGTGCCTCACATGCTTTGTCTTTCTGGGCCATAATCCCAAGGGCCCTACAAGCCTGTCCCCGTCTAGGGATGTGCTGTGGCCTCAACTGGTGCCCAGCCCTCGCCAGGTTACATACATCTAATACATCTCACCGCTCCAAACATCAGGGTGTGTCATGCACTTGCATTTGATTTCCTTGCAGTAACTCTTATGGTGCCACCTTCAAGCGACAAGAACACTCTTATAACCGCACTTCACTCCTGCCTTGGGAAAAGACTGTGCGGTCTGACAAAAGGCTTTCAGAGTGCTCCTGTGTGTTGATATCCCCCATGGCTATTATTTTGTTGCATTCTGCCTGTCCCCTTGTAGGGAGGTTTGGCATCTTGTTGAGGATACGGAAGGGGACTAGCATTCCATTTGGGAGTTAGTCTTATGAAGAGAGGAGCTCTTGGAGATAGGGTAAGTGGTGGCAACTGAGAAAGGAGAAAAAAGCAGGCTCTACTGCCAGTTTCTAAGGGAATGAAAGAAAAGGGTACCAAAATGCCAACCAGCAATGCCAAAATGGGGATGAAAATTGAGCTGCAGAAGGCCCTGTGGGATTTCCAACTTTGATTGTATTTTATTGTAGCTCCCTTCAAGCAAACATGGCAACTGTACAGTTCATGTTACCGCAGACTAACATGATAGATAAATGAACAGCTCACATAAAACAGAGTGCCTGACATCAAAGGATACTTTGAGCTATCACTGAGAATCTTTAAGGAACTTCAATAACCTTTCCATAGATATCAGCTCACAAAAGTGGTGTCCTATCTTTGTAAGAAGTTAAAAACCATGAGAAAATAGACTGGGTTTATCAGAAAGGCAGTAGCAAAGAAAGAAAGAAAACTTCAAGAAGCAAAGACATAAAAAGGTTTAAAAATACTTTTGATACTAAAAAAAGGAACTCTGATACAAATACAACAGGTAGAAAATCAACAGCCCAGTGTTTAAGAACAAAGGCAGATTAGTGAACCACATTAATCAACCTAGGACAGAGATTATCAGCTGCATTTGAAACTCAGATTAACAGGAACAAACAAGGTACCAGAGTGGGAACCATTTTTACAGCCGGTAACAAAAGTTTTCATCTTTGTTTAAATAAGACTTCAAAAGGATTCCATATATCAACAAATAAGCGAGTTCATTTAAAAAAAAGATTAACTTCAAGAAATGCAAGGCAGAGTGACCACACTTCTGACCTGCTTTAAGATCAATCAACATTTTCTACCTGGGTAAGTAGAATGCAATTAGCACATGAGTAATTTTAAAGACTTTTTAACAGTCCCCTTTAACTGGCTGATGAAATAGCAGAACAGTGTGGCTGAAAGCCAGTGTTTATTTTTACCCATTACCTGTTTTATTAATGGGATTGTGGGCCATTGGACCTCCAGGCACACACAAATATATTAAAATATCCCACACTGTAATTAAGAGGCACAGAGGGGATTAGAGCAAATTAAGCGGTTGTTGTATTTGCCATTGGTTTAGTCTAGGTCAGGCATTTGGATGCTCTCATGGCAGAGCCCAGTGAGTTTTACTTAAGAAATCCACAGAATATGAAATACATTTTCTTGCAGAGCAAGGATTTTAATAAGCAGGTCATCCCCAACCCCTGCCCAAATAAAAATATACACAAAGAAAAATGACCCAAGTGAATGCTCCTAGAATGAAAGAAGAGATTCCCTCAAACAGAAAAGGAAAACTGCATTAACAATAGGGTCAGTGAAAGAAACTGGATTTTGAGACTCAAAATGAAACAAACATAACTCTCATCCAGACAGAGGGCTTTCTTTTCCTCGGCAAGTCAAAACTTCTGCCTCTGAGTTCTTTAAAGGGAGTAAGAATAAAGTGATCACCTAGCAGATGACCTGCTCAATAAGTAAAGCATCAGGAATGAAGTACAGACCCTTTGAGGCAAAGGCTACAGTATAGGTTCCTAAGCCAGCACTGTTTCGCTTTTTGGTTTGATTTTACCAAATCCATTGTAACTAAATGTTAGTTTAATTTGAAAATAATACATGTAAGTAGATTCTTTGCTTTGATTGTTCAGAATCAACATTACCACAATTGAGATTACTGCCAGTGCTGGTCTCCTGTGAATCTTCATATCAAAGAAAAAGCAAAACGGAATGAGGGCAGGGCAAAATGGAATGAAATCTGGGAACACAGTGTTTTGACCCAAGCAGAGGACAAAACGGCCTTTGGCCTAGCAACCTCGGCAGAAACCCTTGAACATGACACGAAATAAGATGCAAGTACTTACGAAGATCCTGGACTTGCGGTGGGAGGGGGGCCTGAAGAAATGAAAGAAAAACAAAGAAAACAGTCAGCCTGGGTTATTGGAAGGTAAGCTTCAGTACAGTCAAACCATTACAATGTAAGGTTCTCAACCACCCCAAGGTGATATTTATTTTTCTGAAATTTATTATTTTGCTCCAGCTCCCCCAACCACCTCTAGGAAAAAACATACGGATGAGATTATCCCACGGTTTAGAGCCTGAAAAATGCTAAGACCAGGGTTGAAAAATGAGTCAACAGAGTAGGCATTATTATGAGATGCAGGGAGTTTCAGTGGGAGGCTGAATGAACACAAGGACATTGATGCAACCACAGGCAGGGGTCTTTGATACCAGCTGGATCAAAAAGGGGCACGTGTGCTGGAAATCTTCCTAACTTCTCTGGACAAGAAACATCCTTGTTGAGAAGAATTCACTGGTGTGGTGATTTAGAATTGCAGCGGAGGTTAGACCGATTTGGACCCTGCTCTTGCTCTGCTGTTTACTGGCTAGGTGACCTTGAACGTGGTACTTAACTGCTGGTTTATTTATTTCTAAAATGGGTACAAGTGTTCCAGCTTCTGTGTTGCTGGGCACACCCAGTACATGCTCATTTTTCCATCCCTCCTCACCCCTATGGAGGCTGAGAGTTAAAGGTCATCCCCGATAGGAAGCTGCTTACCGAACTTGACAAACAAGACTCCGGTGGTAGAAACCACCTTCTTGCCATTTGTCGCCACACACTGGAAGTAGCCTGTGTCTGTGGTGTCAAGGTTTCTAATCCGCAGTCGAGAGCCATAGTTGGTTGCCCGAAAGGAGATCCTCCGGGGCTCCTGGACCACAGGGGCATCATTTTTGAACCAGCGGATGGTGGGAGGCGGATTCCCCGAGACTTTGCAGTGCAGTTCAGCTGTCTGCCCCAGGGACGTGGTGATGTTATTCATCGGCTCATCGAGGGTCAGGTAAGAATCTGCGTACAGGGAGAAGCAGGCAGATGAGAGGGGCAGACCACCTCCAACAGACCCCAGTCACTTTGTGTGTCCCAGACCACAGAGAGACTTAACAGGAGCAGCATGGTGGAGACAGACGAGGCATAAAATTAGCCATTTATCGGGACCCACGACTACTAAAGAACCACCCACCGATCCTGCTGCTTGGAAGGAAATGTGTTACTAACTGTGGAATAAAACCCGGTTTTCAAATGATTGTGTAGTACCCATGGATAAATGGACTTTCCAGGCCAAGACAAAATGAACTTTTGTGTTTCAGAGTAATAAAAAAAACTACATGCTCCTTGTTATAAATGCAAATGATATAGTGAAGAAGAAAAAGAAGCAAAATTCACCTCAAATCTCCTCACCCCAAAATATATCCTTCGTAACATTCTGGCAAAGATCCTACCAGCTTGTCCACTTTTGATAAAAGAGAAAGTATGAAACACTGGAAAAGTAGGAGCAATATAATGTCTACATGGCCCAAGATCAAGAAGGATGCTGAAGATCTTCCTGCCAGTGATGATATAACAAGGGTTATGAAGGCCAGGTTGCTAGCAGACAAAATGATGAAGGAATGAAACTATTTCCATAACGTTACCCATGTCAACTGCAACACATTATAAAAAATTATTTCATGCATTCAATTTTTAATTGAGATATAATTTACATTCTATGAAATGTATCAGTCTTAATTACACAGCTCCTCTAGTATCAACAAATGCATGTGCCTCTGTAACCAATGTCCCTATCAAGGTATAGAACAACAGAACATTATCAATATCCCAGAAAGTACCCCCAAGATCCTCAATAGTCAATCACTCCTCCTACTTACAACCCCTCCCCAATGCCAGGCAACTATAGCTCTGATTTCTACCATCAGAGATTAATTTGCCTGTTCTAGAATTCACATAAATGGAATCATACTGTTTTGCATTTGGCTTATTCTGAGATTTATTACATTAAACATTTTAATATTGAATAAATTTTAAGTTTATTCTTCAATAATATTTTAAATATAGTTGTGGAATCCAGTTGCAGAGTAAATAATTGATTTAATTTTTAAAAACTAAGTACAACAAAGTTTAAAAATTGGTCAATTACTCAATACCATATATGGAGTTTTCTTTGACTTCATTTTTCTTGACCATTCATCCTTGGGTAGATCCCCCGCCTCAATACCTCCCATTGCCCTCTGTCCTTCCCTCACTAAAACCTGGGATGGCTTGCTAAGCAGCTGTCTTCACTGCTAGACAGTAAGCCCTTAGGAGCAGGCAGAATGTTTTGGTCATCACTGCATCCTCAGAGTATCCTACCATCTGGCAGCATTATCCAACAGCACTTTCTGCTATAATGGACGTGTTCGGTAATCTGCATTGTCTAACTGGTAGCTAGTAGTCACAAGTCGACCTATTTAGCAGATGAAATATGACTATAGTGACTAAAGAACTGAGGTCTTTTTTTTTTTTTTTTTAATGTGGACCATTTTTAAAGTCTTCATTGAATTTGTAACAAAATTGTTTCTGCTTTTTGCATTTTGGTTTTTTGACCATGAGGCAGGTGGGATCTTAGCTCCCTGACCAGGGATCGAACCTGAACACCCTGCATGGAAGGCAAAGTCTTAACCACTTGAATGCAACAGAAGTACCAGGAACTGAATTTTAAAATATAAGTTAAACAGCCACAAGTGCCTAAATGTATGGCAGCACAGGCAGAACACAGTAAATTTGTTGAATTTAATAGAATTTTATTGACAACTTGTTTTTGAGATATCTAACTGGCTAATTTATGCTAAAGCCTTTGACTGTGTGGATCACAATGAACTGTGGAATATTCTTAATGAGATGGGAATACCAGACCACATTACCTGCCTCCTGAGAGACCTGTATGCAGGACAAGAAGCAATAGTTACAACTCGACATGGAACAATGGACTGGTTCACAACTGGGAAAGAAGTACGTCAAGGCTGCATATTGTCACCCTGCTTATATAACATATATATAGAGTACAGCCTGCGAAATGCCCAGCTGGATGAAACACAAGCTGGAATCAAGACTGTCTGGGAGAAATATCAACAACCTCAGATATGCAGATAATAACACTTTAACGGCAGAAAGTGAAGAGGATCTAAAGAGTCTCTTCTTGAAGGTGAAAGAGGAGAGTGAAAAAGCTGGCTTAGAATTCAACATTCAAAAACCGAAGATCATGGCATCTGGTCCTATCTCTTCATGGCAAATAGATGGGGAAAATGTGGAAACAGTGTCAGATTTTGTTTTCTTGGGCTCCAAAATCACTGCAGATGGTGACTACAATCATGAAATTAAAAAATTATGACAAAACTAGACAGTGTATTAATAAAAAGCAGAGACATCACTTTGTTGACAAAGGTCCGTATAGTCAAAGCTATTGTTTTTCCAGTAGTCATGTATGGATATGAGAGTTGAACCATAAAGAAGGCTGAGCATTGAAGAACTGAAGCTTTCAAACTGTGGTGCTGGAGAAGACTCTTGAGAGTCCCATGGACTGCAAGGAGATCAAATCAGCCAATCCTAAAGGAAATCAACCCTGAATATTCATTGGAAGGACTGATGTTAAAGCTGAAGCTCTAACTCTTTGGCCACTTGATGTGAAGAGCTGACTCATTAGAAAAGACCCTGATGCTGGGAATGATTGAGGGCAAGAGGAGAAGAGGGCGACAGAGGGTGAGATGGTTGGATGGCATCATTGACTCAATAGGCATGACTTTGAGCAAGCTCTGGGATATGGTGATGGACAGGGAGGCCTGGCATGCTGCAGTTCATGGCATTGCAAAGAGTTGGACAAGAATTAGTGACTGAACAACAACAACTGGCTAATTTAACCACTCAGATGACTGTAAATGCTTTCATAAAGGCCAACAATAAATCATTCACTATTTGCTTTAATTTTCCACAAACAATTGGGTAGAGAGGTTGTCAAAGTCTGGGCAGCTCCACAGGAATGAGTCATGCATGTGAATGGCATTTATCATGTGTTCCTAATGTGTGAGGTGTGGTCAGAGAGTAGAAACTAGTTTACAGGTGGTTTTCTGGAGCTACTGGAATGGCTTTGCAGTTCTATTGGGAACCTAAAGAGTGGATAACTATGCACTCTCTGTAGAAAAGAAACCCAGAAGTAGCCGTCACACAACAATGCCAATATAAGCATAGCTATTAATACTTCATTGGGCAGATTCTGGAATTTAATTGTGTTGGAATCCAGTGTCTGTCCCCTGGGTGACTTTGGGCAAGTTACTTAACTTTTTCTATGCCTCAGTTTAACCAACTAAAAAACAGAAATAATAAAGAAGACTCTACCTGACAAAACTGTGAGAGGATTAAAATTAAATCGGGAGAGACTTGGAAGATATTTAAACTAGCTATGGCAAAGACGAAAGTGAAAGTGTTAGTCACTCAGTCACGTCCGACTCATCATGGACTGTAGCCTGCCAGGCTCCTCTGTCCATGAACTTCTTGAGGCAAGAATACTGGAGCAGGTTGCCATTCCCTTCTCCAGGGGATCTTTCTGACCCAGGGACTGAACCCCAGTCTCCCACATTTCAGGCAGATTCTTTACCGTCTGAGCCACCAGGGAAGCCCCATGGCAAAAGGTAAGCACTCAAAAATGTTAACCAATGGTCTATTATTTTTATTTTTCTTAAATTACTTTTAAGATTTTTTTTAATGTGGACCACTTTTACAGTCTTTATTGAATTTGTTACAGTATTGCTTCTCTTTTGTTTTGTTTTTTTGGCCACAAGGCGTGTGAGAATGCAGCTCCACAAGCAGGGATGGAACCTGCACCCCCTGCAGTGGAAGACAAAGATTTAGCCACTGGACTGCCAGGGAAGTCCCTCTGCTATTTTTATAATAACTTCTGTATAATGCTTTTACCTTGTCTCCTGTTAGCCTCTAACAATCCCGCAAAGTAGGAAATGCACAGAAATCACAATGCCTGGCTGCAGATAAGGAGATGTCTCGGAGATTAGCTGGTTGGCCCTGTGGTCACACAGTAAGTTGTACATTATACCCCAAGCTTCCAACACTAACAGCTTTGGGTCCTCAGGCTCAGCCAAGCAGCTAGACAAAGTCCAACTGTGCCAGCTGGTTAGTTCAGTAGTAAGAACAAACACACTCTAAGTCCTGCCATATGCCAGGGGCTTTACCTTAATATTTACCTGTCCAATAACCCTGGAAATGAGGAGCTGTTATAGCCGCTCGACAATGAGGAGACACAGGACCACAGAGGCTAAGTGACTTGTCAAGGTCTGGTTCAGTTTTCCCTGGTTCCAAAACCTAGCACTTTCCACTCCATCAGATGGCTTTGGTAGCTTGAGCTCCACTGAGGAGTGGGGGTAGAATTCAAATTTCTTCCTTAAAGAAGAGCTAGCGTTTACACATTTCCATATACAGCCAGGGTTGTGATTTTCCCCTACCTCCAGCCAGGATTATCCAGTGAATGGGTCTAAGATTTTGGCACGTGTTCTGACTGGTGTTATGGTTTCCCTCCCAAAGCCAAGTACCTCACTTGACCTGATATGCCCTGCAGGCCCTTCTCTTTGAGGCTACATCCTGTTTCCTGTCTTTTCAGGAGCACGCCTCCAGCTTTGAGTTGGAGGGGTGTCTTCAGTGGCAAGAGGTGTACCAGCTCCCAAGTACTCCCACAGCTTGGCTCTCCCTACCAGATTTCTACCTACTTTAAATATCAAAGCCAGCCAATATCAACCTCACTCCCCAGAGGCCAGAACAACAATTTTTGGGTGCCAAGCATCTCAGTGGTGAGATATCATCACTGAGGCATCTCATGACTGCTGAGTTTTAGTCAAGAAAAAAAAGCCATTTCTACTTTATTTCTTTGTCCCCGCCTCCCCCTCTCCCCGCCCCCCACCCACCCAGAGGCAGTTGCCTAAACTCCCAGCAAGCTTCTTGGCCCCCATAGCATAAAATGTAAAAGGGTGAACAGGAACATAACAACTTCTTTTGCTCCCAAAGCCCAGTTACTTCGCATGATACAGTCACAGACACACGGTTCTTCAATTTTTTTCTTCTAGGAACACAGATCAGCCCAGAGACAGAGAGTACTGTCGCTGGGTAGAGTACTTCAACCATTCTCTGAAAAGTGAAAGTGCTGATCACTCAGTTGTGTCCGACTCTTTCTGCCCATTAAGCTCCTCTGTCCATGGGATTCTCCAAGCAAACCCATCCTGACCCAGGAATCAAACGGGTCTCCTATAGTATAATCAGCCTGAACCATCAGGGAAGCCAGTATCCTCTGAAGCTGTACTCAAATTTATTGAAAACAATTTAGTATGGGCTGATCCAACTTCCAGATGCTCAAGCTGGTTTTAGAAAAGGCAGAGGAACCAGAGATCAAATTGCCAACATCCGCTGGATCATTGAAAAAGCTAGACAGTTCCAGAAAAATATCTATTTCTGCTTTATTGACTATGCCAAAGCCTTTGACTGTGTGGATCACAATAAACTGTGGAAAATTCTGAAAGAGATGGGAATACCAGACCACCTGACCTGCCTCTTGAGAAACCTGTTTGCAGGTCAGGAAGCAACAGTTAGAACTGGACATGGAACAACAGACTGGTTCCAAATAGGAAAAGGAGTACGTCAAGGCTGTATATTGTCACCCTGCTTATTTAACTTATATGCAGAGGACATCATGAGAAATGCTGGACTGGACGAAGCACAAGCTGGAATCAAGATTGCCAGGAGAAATATCAATAACCTCAGATGACACCACCCTTATGGCAGAAAGTGAAGAGGAACTAAAAAGCCTCTTGATGAAAGTGAAAGAGAAGAGTGAAAAAGTTGACTTAAAGCTCAACATTCAGAAAACGAAGATCATGGCATCTGGTCCCATCACTTCATGGGAAATAGATGGGGAAACAGTGGAAACAGTGTCAGACTTTATTTTCTGGGCTCCAAAATCACTGCAGATGGTGACTGCAGCCATGAAATTAAAAGACGCTTACTCCTTGGAAGCAAAGTTATGACCAACCTAGATAGCATATTCAAAAGCAGAGACACTACTTTGCCAACAAAGGTCCGTCTAGTCAAGGCTATGGTTTTTCCAGTGGTCATGTATGGATGTGAGATTTGGACTGTGAAGAAAGCTGACCACCAAAGAATTGGTGCTTTTGAACTGTGGTGTTGGAGAAGACTCTTGAGAGTGCCTTGGACTGCAAGGAGATCCAACCAGTCCATTCTGAAGGAGATCAGCCCTGGGATTTCTTTGGAAAGAATGATGCTAAAGCTGAAACTCCAATACTTTGGCCACCTCATGCGAAGAGTTAACTCACTGGAAAAGACTCTGATGCTGGGAGGGATTGGGGACAGGAGGAGAAGGGGTCGACAGAGGATGGGATGGCTGGATGGCATCACTGACTCGATGGACGTGAGTCTGAGTGAACTCCGGGAGTTGGTGATGGATAGGAAGGCCTGGCGTGCTGCAGTCATTGGGTCACAAAGAGTCAGACACGACTGAGCGACTGAACTGAACTGATCCACCAGATAAATCAACCCTCACAGGCTCTGAAACTGGAATGCCTACATTTACATCCTGGTTCTGATGCTTATCAGCTGTGTGACTTTGGGCAAGTTATTTAACCTCTCTGTGCTTCAAGTTTTGTTATCTGTGAAATTAGGACAATACTTTTATCATCCTCATAGGGTTATTGTGAGGATTAAATTAATTATACACAGTGTTTTGAACAGGGTCTGGCACACAGCAAGCAGCATATGAACGTTTCTGTTATTGTCAGGTTTTTTTTTTTTCATTTTCTCACGAATAACTTGTACTTAAAAATGAGGGATGATTATCCATCAAATTGATTAGTTTCCTGGCTGAGTTCAGTCCTGAATTTACAGAACAGGAGATCTGAGAGGTGAGGCCACCTGCCTGAAGTCACATAACTAGCACATTGCTGGCAAGAATAGTTAATTTGTCTGTGCAGCTCTAAATCATATTTACCTAAAAACAAAAACAAGGGTTATAAGACATCTTGAAATCAGTGTAGTAGCTGGTTCAAGCAGCATGTTTCCAGGAAGAACAAAGGAAATGTAAACAAATCTTTGTGTTCACTTGACAAAGGAGCCTTGTCATAAACACAGGGAATTTCGTTTTAACTTTTTACTAATAAAGAATAATGTTCGGTTTATTTGCCATCTGTAGCTGCTCACTTAGTAAGTAAAACAAGCAAATGGTCTGGTCCTCAGTTTGGCAAAGACTGGAAGCATCAGAGCAACATTTGGCTGAAACAACACAAAAGCATTTTGTGACCGGAATAAAATAAAGTAAAAACCCATGTCTAAATCATTACTATCACCCGTGTTGTTAACAAGCCCCTGGCTGTAATCCATTATCTTCCCAGAACTAGCTGGATCCTCCTGGAGCAAGCTCATGGGCCACGCAAAGGAACCCAACTCTCTGGTCTACACTCAGCACTTGTGGCTACTGCAGGTTTTAGACTATTCATTTCTTTCAGAGAACACTTGAGCCTCCCAGTGAAAGCAGCTCAGGGCAGAGGAAATCTGTAAATTGGGCCTGGTATCACTTCTGCTGCTAGCTAGCTGTCAGGCAGTCCCTCACCTCCCTGGCTTTGATGTCATGATCTACCACATGGGCTTGCAAGGTCTGTACCTCCTGGAATAGTGTCTGCTTCCATAAGGGCAGCTACAGAAGCATTCGATGGCAGTGTGGACTAAGAATGTCACCGGCCATAACAGTAAACAAAAGATGTGTGGCCATCAAGCCAACAGCCACTGCAGCCACCAACAGCACACTCTAAGGAGATTCAGGATGGAGATAAAAACAAAATACTGGCCCTAATAGTTAAGGCGCGTACCAAAGGAATACCTTCATTAAGCCCAGACTCTTACACCTTCTCATATACAGAAAAGCACTAAGTTCATTAACTTTATATATCTAATCTTTCTTTAATTAGCAGTAATCTTTCGATGTTCTCTTACTACCTGGTCTTTTTTGTTCATTTGGTTTTGGGGGACTTTTTAAAAATAAGTAATTGGATTTTATTTATTGTTTTGTTGTGCCATGTGGCATGTGGGACCTTAGTTCATCAACAGGGGATTAAACTTGCATCCTGTTTTGGAAGCACACGGTCTTAATCACTGGACCACCAGGGTAGTCCCACGGGCTTTTCTTGGTAAAGCTCCTATATATCCTGGCCCCTCCCATATCTCTTCAGAACTGTCCCCAGAGCTATCTAAGAGGCTGTATCCCAGGCTTAAGTCCTCAGTAAGTCAACCAAATAAAATATAATTCTCAATTTTTAGGGTGTTCATTTTTTTCAGTTGACAGCAGACAGCTGATACTGACTGAATTTGAATGCCAGACAAAGAAATTTGGCTTCTACATTTAAACCTGGCTATTAATACTGTTAAAAAAGAGAAAATAGGTCCAAAATGGAGTCACTTGAAGTGAGTCCATGTCACCAAACCGAGACTTAACACCTAACTTAATTACAGTTTTAACCTTTTCCAGGAGTAGACTTTTTTTATTTTTATTTTTAAAAATTTTATTGGAGTAGGGTTGATTTAAAATGTGTTAGTTCCAGCTGTACAGCAAAGTGAATCAGCTATACATATATATATCCACTCTTTTTTAGATTCCTTTCTCATATAGGCCATTACAGAGTATTGAGTAGAGTTCCTGATGCTATACAGTAGATCTTAATTAGTTATCTATTTTATTTATAGTATGTGTATATGTCAATCCCAATCTCCCAGTTTATCCATTCCTCTTACCTGCTCTGGTAATCATGTTTGCTTTCTACATCTGTGACTCTTTCTCTTTTGTATAAGTTCATTTGCACCATTCTTTTTTAGATTCCATGTATAAGCAATATCATATGACATTTATCTTTCTCTGTCTGACTTGCTTCAGTCTCTAGGTCTCTAGGTCCATCCATGTTGCTGAAAAATGGCATTATTTTGTTATTTTTATGGCTGAGAATATTCCATTGTATATATGTACCACATCTTCTTGGTATCAGAATGGCCATCACCAAAAAAAATCTAGAAACAATAAGTATTGGAGACGGTATGGAGAAAAGGGAAGCTCCCCGTACACTGTGGGTGAGAATATAAATTGGAGTAGCCACTATGGAGAACAATATGGAGATTTCTTTAAAAAAATGAAAATAGAACTTTTAGGTTGTACATTTTTTTTAGTCTTTCATTCTTGGGCATATATCTGAGGAAAATCTTAATTCAAAAAGATACATACACCCCAGTGTTCAATGAAGCACTATTTAAATTGCCAAGACATGGAAGCAATCTAGAGCAACCATCAACAGGAGTGGATTCTTAAACCAGTCAGTCTGGAATTAGCTGGTCAGCACTAGTGAGGTAATGTGCCTGATAGACCTTTGCTGTCCCCTAAAGGAAAGCAACCTAGATAGCATATTGAAAAGCAGAGACACTACTTTGCCAACAAAGGTTCGTCTAGTCAAGACTATGGTTTTTCCAGTGGTCATGTATGGATGTGAGAGTTGGACTGTGAAGAAAGCTGACCACCAAAGAATGGATGCTTTTGAACTGTGGTGTTGGAGAAGACTCTTGAGAGTCCCTTGGACTGCAAGGAGATCCAACCAGTCCATTCTGAAGGAGATCAACTCTGGGATTTCTTTGGAAGGAATGATGCCGAAGCTGAAACTCCAGTACTTTGGCCACCTCATGCAAAGAGTTGACTCATTGAAAAAGACTCTGATGCTGGGAGGGATTGGGGGCAGGAGGAGAAGGGGACGACAGAGGATGGGATGGCTGGATGGCATCACTGACTCGATGGACGTGAGTCTGAGTGAACTCCGGGAGTTGGTGATGGACAGGGAGGCCTGGCGTGCTGCGGTTCATGGGGTCGCAAAGAGTCGGACACAACTGAGTGACTGAACTGAACTGAAAGGAAAGTGACTTTGCAATAAACAATCTACTCTGCTAGGAACAACCTTGTCCTGCCCCTACCTGTAAAAGTCTTGCATTTTGCACAGTTCTTCAAAACTCCTTTCTGTCTGCTAGATGGGATGCTGCCAATTTATGAACTGTTGAATAAAGCCAATAAGATTTTAAAAATGTGTCCATTTCAATTTTGTTTTCTAACAAATATTTTTTTTAGTGGCTTGATTCAATATCTGTGATGGTATGTGTTTGAACTATAGAAGCTTTCTCATCCTTCTTTCCCTTCTTTTGTAGATGACAAAGGCTGAAACGGCAGAGTGGTGAGTGGGAGATAGGGCATAATCTGGTTTGAGAGAGAAAAAATTCCAATTCTGCTGACTCCACCTCTAGCTCTGTGCCTCTGAATGAACTATGTCTCCCAATGTGGTACTAGTAATAATGACCATGGTGACACTGATACAATAATAATGATGATAATAGCTAACATCTGAAGGGTACTTATTACCATGGCAGGCATTGTTACAAATCATTGTTATTGTTCTCATCTTACACATAAGATATCTAAGGCATGGGGATGGTAAAAAAAAAAAAAGCCATCCACAGTGACAAAGCAAGAAGTAAGATTTAAAATAAATATCGATTCAGTGCAATCCCAACCTAAATCTTGGCAAGTTATTTTGTGGATATTGACATACTGATTCTAAAGTTTATATTAGAAGCAAAAGACCCAGAATAGCCAACATAATACTGTAGGAGAAGAACAAAGTTGGGGGACTGACATTACCCAACTTCAAGACTTGCTGTAAGGCTACAGTAATCAAGTCACTGTGGTATCAGTGAAAGAATAGACATTATACACCCATGAAAGAAAATAGAGACCAGAAATAGAGCCCAGTTGACTCCTATGTGTAGTTAACTGATCTTTGACAAAGAAGCAAAGTCACTACAAAGGAGCAAGGATAGTTTTTTCAACAAATAGTGCTGAAACAACTGGACATTCACAAGCAAAAAATGAATCTAGACACAGATCTTACACCATTCACAAAAATTAACTCAAAATGGATCATGGATCCAAACATAAAAAGCAAAATTACAACATTCCTGGAAGATAACATACAAGAAAACCCAGATGATCTGATCTTGAGTATGGAAATGACTTTTTATTTATTTATTTATTTTTGGAAATGACTTTTTAGATATGACAAAAAGGACATGATTTGTGAAATAAATAATTTATACATGAGACTTTATTAAAATTAAAAATGTCTGTTCTGCAAAAGACAATATCAACAGAATGAGAAGACAAGCCACAGATGAAGAAAACATTTGCAAAAGGCACATCTGATAAAATACTATTATCCAAAATATACAAAGAACTCTTAAAATGAGTGGTAAGAAAGCAACCCCAATAAAACATGGACCAAGATTTTTAAGGGGCGTCTCTGGTGGTTCAATCGGTTAAAGAATCCACCTGCAATGCACAAGACCCAGGTTCAATCTCTAGATTGGGAACATATCCTGGAGAATGAAATGGCAACCCACTCCAGTGTTCTTGCCTGGGAAATCCCATGGACAGAGGACATAGTAGCCTGGAGGGCTATTGTCCATGGGGTTGCAAGAGTTGGACATGACTTAGCGGCTCAACTACAACCACCACCAAGACTTTAAAAGACACCTCACCAAAGAAGAAAAAATGCAAAAAAGCATATGAAAAAATGTTCCACATAATATATCTTCAGGGAAATCCAAATTAAAACAAGAAGATATCACTGTACACCCTTTGTATGTCTGTCTGACTCTTTGTGACCCCACTGACTGTAGCCCGCCAAGTACCTCCTCTGTCTATGGGATTTTCCCAGCAAGAACACTGGAATGGGTTGCCATTTCTTTCTCCAGGGGACCTTCCCAGCCCAGGGATCAAACTCAAGTTTCTTGCATCTCCTGCATTGGCAGGCAGATTCTTTATCAATGAGCCACCTGAGTTTGTCCCTAATTCTATTGTTGTTGATCTACTATGTGGCTTAAGAGCAGACAGCTGGATTCTCCCCTTGCTGCATTCAATCTGTTGTAATACATTGTTCTGGTTGAAATATATGAGGAAAAGCTGGCTTCATACAGTTGGAGAAGGGAGGTACTTTTACAACTTCTCAAATAATTTCAGTTCACTTCAGTTCAGTCGCTCAATCATGTCTGACTCTTTGTGACCCCATGAATTGCAACATGCCAGGCCTCCCTGTCATCACCAACTCCCAGAGTCCACCCAAACCCATGTCCATTGAGTCGGTGATGCCATCCAGCCATCTCATCCTCTGTCGTCCCCTTCCCTCCTGCCCTCAATCTTTCCTAGATCAGGGTCTTTTCAAATGAGTCAGCTCTTCGCATCAGGTGGCCAAAGTACTGGAGTTTCAGCTTCAGCATAAGTCCTTCCAATGAACACCCAGGACTGATCTCCTTTAGGATGGACTGGTTGGATCTTCTTGCAGTCCAAGGGACTCTCAAGAGTTCTCTCCAACACCACAGTTCAAAAGCATCAATTCTTCGGTGCTCAGCTTTCTTTATAGTCCAACTCTCACATCCATACATGATTACTGGAAAAACCATAACCTTGACTAGATGGACCTTTGTTGGCAAAGTAATGTCTCTGTTTTTTAATATGCTGTATAGGTTGGTCATAACTTTCCTTCCAGGGAGTAAGCGTCTTTTAATTTCATGGCTGCAATCACCATCTGCAGTGATTTTGGAGCCCCCCAAAATAAAGTCAGCCACTATTTCCACTGTTTCCCCATCTATTTCCCATGAAGTGATGGGACCACATGCCATGATCTTCCTTTTCTGAATGTTGAGCTTTAAGCCAACTTTTTCACTCTCCTCTTTCACTTTCATCAAGAGGCTCTTTAGTTCATCTTCACTTTCTATCATAAGCGTGGTGTCATCTGCATATCTGAGGTTATTGATATTTCCCCCTGCAATCTTGATTCCAGCTTGTGCTTCTTCCAGCCCAGTGTTTCTCATGATGTACTCTGCATATAAGTTAAATAAGCAGGGTGACAATATACAGCCTTGATGGACTCCTTTTCCTATTTGGAACCAGTCTGTTGTTCCATGTCCAGTTCTAACTGTTGCTTCTTGACCTGCATACAGGTTTCTCAAGAGGCAGGTCAGGTGGTCTGGTATTCCCATCTCTTTCAGAATTTTTCACAGTTTATTGTGATCCACACAGTCAAAGGCTTTGGCATGGTCAGTAAAGCAGAAATAGATGTTTTTCTGGAATTCTCTTGCTTTTTAGATGATCCAGCAGATGCTGGTAATTTGATCTCTGGTTCCTCTGCCTTTTCTAAATCCAGCTTGAACATCAGGAAGTTCACGGTTCACGTATTGCTGAAGCCTGGCTTGGAGAATTTTAAGCATCACGTTACTAATGTGTGAGATGAGTGCAATCATGTGGTAGTTTGAGCATTCACATTGCCTTTCTTTGGGATTGGAATGGAAACTGACCTTTTCCAGTCCTGTGGCCACTGCTGAGTTTTCCAAATGTGCTGGCATATTGAGTGCAGCACTTTCACAGCATCATCTTTTAGGATTTGAAATAGCTCAGCTGGAATCTTATCCCCTCCACTAGCTTTGTTCTTAGTGATGCTTTCTAAGGCCCATTTGACTTCACATTCCAGGATGTCTGGCTCTAGGTGAGTGATCACACCATCGTGATTATCTGGATCATGAAGATCTTTTTTGTACAGTTCTTCTGTGTATTCTTGCCACCTCTTCTTAATATCTTCTGCTTCTGTTAGGTCCATCCCATTTCTGTCCTTTATTGAGCCCATCTTTGCATGAAATGTTCCCTGCTGCTGCTGCTGCTGCTGCTAAGTCGCTTCAGTCGTGTCCAACTCTGTGCGACCCCATAGACAGCAGCCCACCAGGTTCCCCCGTCCCTGGGATTCTCCAGGCAAGAATACTGGAGTGGGTTGCCATTTCCTTCTCCAATGCATGAAAGTGAAAAGTGAAAGTGAAGTCACTCAGTCGTGTCTGACTCTTCATGACCCCATGGTCTGCAGCCCACCAGGCTCTTCTGTCCATGGGATTTTCCAAGCAAGAGTACTGGAGTGGGGTGCCATTGCCTTCTCCGAAATGTTCCCTAGGTATCTCTAATTTTCTTGAAGACATCTCTAGTCTTTCCCATTCTATTGTTTTCCTCTATTTCTTTACATTGATCACCGAGGAAGGTTTTCTTATCTCTCTTTGCTTTTCTTTGGAACTCTGCATTCAAATGGGTATAGCTTTCCTTTTCTCCTTTGCTTTTCACTTCCCTTCTTTTCACAGCTATTTGTAAGGCCTCCTCAGACAGCCATTTTGCTTTTTTTGCATTTCTTTTTCTTGGGGATGGCCTTGATTCCTGTCTCCTGTACAATGTCATGAACCTCTGTCTATAGTTCATCAGGCACTCTGTCTATCAGATCTAGTCCCTTAAATCTATTTCTCACTTCCACTGTAAAGTCATAGGGGGTTTGATTTATTTTTTAGTATTGTACCAAAATTTGACACATGGTAGCTTTTTTTTTTTTTGACATGTTTTTAATTGAAGTATAGTTGAGTTACAATGGTTCAGGTATATAGCAAAGAGATTCAGTTATATATATTCGTTTTCAGTTTTTTCCATTTAGGTTATTACAAAATATTGAATATAGTGTGTTGTGCTTGTAGTAAGTCTGTGTTGTTTATCTATTTTATGTATAGTAATGTGTATATGTTAATACTAAACTTCTAATTTATCCCTCCTTCCTTTTGGTAACTATTAGTTTGTTTTCAGGGAGAAGGCAATGGCACCCCACTCCAGTACTCTGGCCTGGAAAATCCCATGGATGGAGGAGCCTGGTAGGCTGCAGTCCATGGGGTCATGAAGAGTGGGACACGACTGAGCGACTTCACTTTCACTTTTCACTTTCATGCATTGGAGAAGGAAATGGCAACCCACTCCAGTGTTCTTGCCTGGAGAATCCCAGGGACAGGGGAACCTGGTGGGCTGCCGTCTATGGGGTCGCACAGATTCGGACACGACTGAAGTGACTTAGCAGCAGCAGCAGTTTGTTTTCTATGTCTGTGAGTCTATTTGTTTCATAAATAAGTTCTTTTTTATTTTAGGTTCCACATACAAGTGATATCATATGATATTTGTCTTTCTTTCTTTGTCTTACTTCAGTATGATAATCTCTAGATTCATCCATGTTGCTGCAAATGGCATTATTTCTTTCCTTTTTATGGATAAGTAATATTCCATTGTATGTATATACTACATCTTTATCCATTCACTTGTCAGTGGACATCTAAATAGTTTCCATGTCTTGGCTACTGTAAATAGCACTGCTATGAATATTGAGGTACATGTGTCTTTCTGAATCAGAGTGTTCATTTTGTTTGAATATAGGCCCAGGAGTGGAACTGCTGGATTACATGGTAACTCTAGTTTATTAAGGAACCTTCATACTGTTTTCCATAGTGGCTGCACTATGGCATACTTTCCCGCCAACAGTGTAGAAGGGTTCCCTTTTCTCTACATCCTCTCCAGCAGACAAATTGGAGTTTCTTAAAGATTAGTTGTAATGTGAAATCTAAAACCATACCAATGAACTTTTCATAATCTGTTATATTAGAGTGGATTGATTTATCTTGCAAATTTAATAGATATTTTATTCACTCATGATTTTGCAACACCATGCATTGTTCATTTAGAAAACATTGGTCCTCTGAGTTATATAGATCTTCCAGATATGAACACATTTATCAAGTAATATAGAAACATCACATCTATTAATATCACCATCTATCTCATTAGTAAAAATTGCCAAGCTCAATGTAGTGGCTAAAATTTTTCCTAATTTTAAATTTTTGCTGGAAAGCTCAAATTTTATTATTGGCAACCAATACTATCTTCAAGTAGTCATGTATGGATGTGAGAGTTGGACCAGAAAGAAAGCTGAGCATTGAAGAATTGTTATTTTTGAAATGTGGTGTTGGAGAAGACTCTTGAGAGTTTCTTGGACTGTATGGAGATCAAGTCAGTCCATCCTAAAGGAAAACAGTCCTGACTATTCATTGGAAGGACTGATGCTGAAGCTGAAGCTCCAATACTTTGGCCACCTGATGTGAAGAACTGACTCATTAGAAAAGACCCTGATGCTGGGAAAGACTGAAGGCAGGAGGAAAAAGGGATGACAGAGGATGAGATAGTTGGATAGCATCATCAATTCGATGGACATGAGTTTGAGCAAGCTCTGGGAGTTGATGATGGACAGGGAAGCCTGGCGTGCTGCAGTCCATGGGGTCACAAAGAGTCAAACACGACTGAGTGGCTGAACTGAACTGAATACTATCTTCTGTTTCCTTCAAGTGTTAGACTTGTTTTGTTTATTGTCAAGAATAACTAATAGTTATTAGTTTCATTATCAATCATTCTTTCAAGTAATAAAATGCTTTTCTCTATGACAACCACAGTACTTCACCAGTCAGCACGAGTGCTAATGATTACTTCCCATTTCACCATACAGAATATTAAAAAAGATATATACTTCATGGGTCAAGAATTAATAACTTTTGCTGTTTCATCAAAGATATTCTTAAGTATGATTGGCTTTCTTTTTTTAAATTGAAGTACAGATGATGTACAATATTATGTAAGTTGCAGGTATACAATACAGTGATTCACAATTTTTGCTTTTCTTTAAAAAAAAAAAAAAACTACACATGTACGGTGGGAGAGAATACAGTACCTTCTAGTACAATTTTGTACAGTGTATTACCACTGTTTCAATTCATGCTAAGCCCCCAGAAATTTTACCTACTGTGATTTTTACACAATCAGGATGGGTAAGCTGCAGTTCAGTAAACTTAAAGACATATCCTAGACCTATCCCAGGTAATAAAAGGTAAAGCCAGAGTTTAGACTCTAAGCTTGGTGTTCTTTCCAGTCCACTTCACAGCTACCCTCTGCCGCTTTTCTGGGTCTTGAACCAGTGTGAGGCTCTCAGAATAAAATAGTTTAGTTTAGTTCCCTAATGCTATAAGCTAGGCTTGTATGGTCTGCTTTCTATTTCTGAATAAGCAGCTTGGGATTTGGGGGCAACCCTAAGTGATTTTGGGCTTCCCTGGTGGCTCAGAAGGTAAAGAATCCACCTTCAATACAGAAGACCTGGGTTTGATCCCTGGGTTGGGAAGATCCCCTGGAGAAGGGAATGACTACCCACTCTAGTATTCTTGCCTGGAGAATTCCATAGACAGAGGAACCTGGAGGGCTGCAGTCCATAGGGTCGCAGAGAGTTGGACACAACTGATTGACTAACACACAGACACACACACTAAGTGATTTTGGTAGATCTGGGCAAAAGTTGGGGAATCTGAATTTAAAAAGGATATTTATATTTTTTATAATATAAGCAAAGAAAATGACAGTATTCTTTCAGTGCCATCATTTCCTCCATTACCCACAGAAGGTGATGATCACAGCTAACATTTTTCTGAGCATTTACAAGGTGCCAGGTACCATTCTCAGCACCTTGTACATATTAACTTACTTAATCTTGAAAACAGTCCTGAGGTAGACCCTATTCTTACTTTTTTTTTTTCTTCAGCGATAAGGAAACAAGATACAGAAAGGCTCAGTAATTACCAAGAGTCTTGCAGCTAGAAAGTGGCAGAGCCAGGACCCAAACCCAGACCTTTGGACACAAGAGACCATACTATTAGCCGACGTCCCACTTCCCAATAATGCCAGACTGTAGTCTTTCATTGTCTCGTATCACCCCTGATCAGGACTGTGGAAAACTGTTGCCCTTTTTATGAGTCCATCCAGAACGAGAAAATATCCACTAGTACTGAGAACAACTAATCACTACTAGTTACTTATGACGTAACTAGAAGTTATCATGGAGAAGGAGCTTTTTAAATAAACCACAGGCACCGTTCATCTTGATGCTTAATCAACTTAAAAAGCGAACTATGAGAAAAAAGAAGTTAGTTTATGAGCTCTCTGGGAACTGAAACTCTTATTTCCTCCTTTTTGTATTCCCCCCAGCACTCCATGTGTTATATGGTGAACTTCATAGGCATTTAATAAATGCTGGTTGATTAAGTAAATGGAAAGCTCAAGTGTATTTCAGGCAAATGAGCTTTGGAGACACCCCATTTATTACTTACCCGCTTGACAATACGTCACATCCACAAATCCCTCCCAACATTTATTACTTAATTTTCAAAGTGCCCTCCCATTCTCCCTAGGGAGGGAGGCAGGGCCAAGAGTTATATTGCCATTTTGACAGGTGAGAGAAACCCAGATACAGAAAGTTTAACAGCCCTTTGCCATGGCAACCCAGTCAGCCAGCCAGGGAGCCAGTGACAATTAGGCTTAGGGCCTGGGTCTCAGTACCAAAGAGGCACATGCCAAATCCTAGCTCCCTACAGGACCGATACTTTTCAGAAGAGGAAGGAGGTTCCCAACATGAAATAAAATGCTTAGCTAAACATAAAGGAAGGCTGCCAAACACAGTTAGGTCATCACATTCGACTTTGAGAGAACATTCTGTTCATGCTATCAACCTGCACTCACTTTCAGCACACTTCACCATAAATATTTCTGACTCACTATCTCAGGAAATATTTTTTATCTTAATAAACTCAATGCAAAACATAATCTAAATCGGCTTGCACATTCTTGAGTCGGAGCCACAAGCTGCATTTAATAAAAATCAGTGGAAATAGCAAGGGACTTCTGAATAACCACAGTTCGTTATCTGACGAGGGGCTGCTGGGAAGTTCCCCACACAAGGGAAGCAGGAGGTCGGTAAGCTGAAGCTATGGAGAGAGCCCGAGACCACTGGATGACCCCACTTGCTGGATCTTAGTTTCCACTGAAGAGCCTCTTTGGAGGTGCTATTCATGATAATGAACTGCGGCATGGTAATAAAGAACGTGACTCTGAAGGTGGACTGCACGTCCCCATGTCTGAGTACTTCCTCTCACCTGCTGTTGTTTAACCTCTCTGAGTCTCAGTTTCCTCAACTGTAAAATGGGGCTAATAACTTTTGTTACCCTAAAGTGTTGTGGGATTTAAATGAGATCATCCTTCTTTGGAACATGAAAAGCTTTCATTATAGGGGGCTAAAGCCAAAGATTCTCAACTCTCCAGAACATCACTATCGCCTGAGGAATAATAATAAAAGAAATTCCATGGCACCTGGGTCTCAGCCCTAGCAATTCACATTTAGTTGATCCTGGGTGGAGTCCACATTTATGCATTTTTTATATGCTACTCAAATGATTCTCCTCAGCAGTGAACGTAGAACACTTGGCTAGAGTAGTTACAGCTATCTGACTACTGATCCTTGCTGGGCTCCCTGCTAAGCCCTGTTTTTACGGATCAAAAGATCTCCAGAAAGATTCTCTACTATCGATACATCCCTCATTGTTCCAAAGAAAGCAGCCCTGAGCCACTAAACATGCTGCCTAAGGTCATGTTATTGATCAAGAGTGAAACCACAGCTCCAAACAAGGCATCTGTCTTGAACTGGCCAGTCTTCAAACCTGTCTCCAGTCAAGTACAGAGATGACTCAATGAAGATAAACATTTTCTGGCTGAACCAGGCTGCTGAAGACCATGGGACATGATGGCTAAACAAAAACAAAAACAAAAAAAGTCCCCACAAACCCAACACTCTGGCCTAACACTCAATTTTTCTTAAAAGTTAAAGTACTAATGCTTCAGGCTGAGCTCAGGCTTGTGACCTCTGAGGGGGTTTAAAGAGTGTCTGTAGCTACAGTTAACCAGGTACCTTTAAAAAGCAAAAGCAGTAGGTGGGGGCATTATCTCAGAATAAAAAAGAGGAGTCTAAGTGAAATAAGTTAAACTTATAATAAACAAAAGGAGTATCCATAGCACCAAAGATAACAAGCAGTCAATGAAGGGGGAGGAAACTCACAGACATCAGAAATGGTTCTGCAAATGTGCACTTAGAGCAAACCTCCTATAAATCTGGACTAGGGAAAAGATGCCGTCTTTATAAGTCCTTCCTTAGGAAGCACAGAAAGAGCACCTAGCAGTTCAAGAAAGTTTAAAAAAACTTTGCCACCACCAAGAGGTTTGTTTTAAAGAATAGGTCTTTTTTTTACAAGTAGGCCAATTGTATGTAAATGGACTCTTAAAAACTCAGGAAAACTACTTTTTCCTCTGAAGTAGTTAAGATCTACAGAGAATGAATGGCTGGCCTCCAGCCTTGAGATGACTGTGTTCCGGCTATAATTAAAAAAGGTAGGAGGAGAGGGGAATAAACATATGTTGAACACTGATTCTATCAGGCCTTTACATACATTACTGTATTTTATCCTTTCCAGACCCCTGTCATTTCTACAGGTTTTTCTAGCCTCATCCTAAGGAAGACACCCACGGCTTACAGAGGTTTTAGCATAACTAGGTCAAGGCTGTCTGTGACTGGACTCTGTTGTATCCTGACTTCCTTCTGCCCCTACTCCCAACCTGCCCCATCTCAACTTACTGTTTTATACCCTAGTGTCACTGGGCTTCCCTGGTGGCTAATACGGTAAAGAATCTGCCTGCAATGCAGGAAATCCAGGTTCGATCCCTGGGTAGGGAAGATCCCCTGGAGAAGGAAATGGCTACCTGCTCCAGTAATCTTGCCTGGAGAATTTCATAGACAGAGGAGACTGACAAGCTACAGTCCACGGGGTCACAAAGAGCAACACACACACACATACACCCTAGTGTCACCAAGAACTTCTTCCATTAACACCTCACTTGAATCCATCTGGATGGTACCCCCTTGTCTGGCAAAGATGCTGTGGTCTTCACCTGCCCTTACTGTTACTCCTGGAGCAGGTTATCTGCTGAGATCACTGGCCACTGCTAACAGGGTTACTCTAGTGACTTTTTTCCTAGTTGTAGACTTCTGTGGATTTCGGTGATTTATTGGACCACCCGTTCTATTTTACCACAATGTCTGTCATTTTATCACTTGAGGGTATCGTTTTTACTTCACATTGATCCTGTGTGCATATTTTTTCACATTTAGAAATAATAAGAACACTTTGAAATGATGAACAGAAACACACTTAACCATCAGGACAATGACTTTATTTTTGACATGATCAATCTCTTTGAACTGAAATTCACCAGGACACAAGGTTTCTGGCTTGGGGAATGGTCTCTGCTTCTTAGAGAAATATTCCTAATCTTGTTCCTGACTCCCTAGGTCTCTATCCATCCCAACTTTGAAATGGTCCAAAAAAATTTAACTACTCTGCTCCCACCCCAACCCCACCCCTGTTTTCAGCTGAATGCTAGGATGATAAATAAATTCATGGGCCAAAGAATTCTTCAGGTATAGGGTAGATCTACATTCAAAGACATTACTAGCAGCTTGTCCCCAATCCTACAAAATCAAACCAAGTAATACCAGCAAAACCATGAGCTGTATCTTGTTTCATTATAACATTGCTCTTATTGTTTAGTTGCTCAGTTGTGTCCGACTCTTTGTGACCCCATGGATGATACACCAGGCCCCTTTGTCCAAGGGATTTCCCAGGCAAGAATATTGGAGTGGGTTGCCATTTCCTCCTCCAGGGGATCTTCTCCACCCAGGGATCAAACCCATGTCCCTTGCATTGGCAGGCAGATTCTTTACTGCTGAGGGAAGCCCAAGGCTCTAACTTAGAAACAACAAAAAGCAAAGCTTTTGACTCCTGGACTCGGGCCCTGCATGCCACACTGAAACCTGAAAACTGCCTTATCTCCCTTTATGGTTGAACTATGAACCTTTGTAAAATGCTGACGGACCTTTGCTAGAGCAGCACAGGATGAGAGGGTCCACATAATGAACTTTAAAATGACTGGAGATAGTATCTAGAAGGCCAGGCCCGAGATACGTTTCTGGTTTGGACTGTGGCCAACACAAACAGAACACATCATAAGTCATCTCTGCGATTTCAATACCGTGGCTAAGAGACGCCTCAGCATCAGCAGGATGTGTGATGCTTGCTATGGAAGCCTGTAGATGCTTCTACATCAGGCACAAGCAACGGCTGTGCATTCAGCCCTGCTAGGGAACTCTGTGTGAGGAAGAACCAAGCCATGTTAAGCACCTTCTGAGATCAAGTCCTTGTGTATGTTCACTGCACAGGCCTAATTCTGTAACAAGCAGTTTGGCCAGTCAAGAGAAATTCTCAAGCATTCAATGGTTCTAAGTGGAGCCTGAGTGGTTTTCCAAATAAAAGTTTGCCATTCTGGCCAAGGAATTTCTCTTCCTATAGGGACCACACAGCTATACCCTCTCAGTCTCCTAAAGCCACATCTTGACTGAGCAGGACTCGAATCCCTTTCTGTGTCAATCCCAGTCTTCTAGCTCCACTCCATGAAGGCCAAAACCCCCATCTCAAGCTATCCCAGAAAATAAACTTCAGGGAACATGAAAGGGCACACAAAACATTCTTCTCCCATCTCTATTCACTGTCCAGGATTTGCACTTCAAATTTTGAAGGCATCTTTTGACCTGACCACATCTCAGGTCTCCTGTTAGCAGGGCAATGCATAAGGGAAGTTCTTTTCACCCAAATATTCTCTGTCCTGAATGGGATGGTTTTGCCCTTAAAGTCGGAACCAAATTCCTCAACAATTAGAGATTATTGGCTCCACTGCTTTTTCAAGAAACCAGAAAAGTACTAAGCCATCCAGAATGAAAACTGCAGTGGGTAATATTTTCTTAATATTAACTGCAAGCAGCAACAATCAAACATACAAGATTGAACATTGGGGGTTGAACCAGGCTCTTTTCAGTGTTACAAGCAACTTAAATCTAGCACAGGTTTGCTCTAAATAGATGCAGAAAATGCTTGATGACTAAATGAACCAAGGGACTTAGGTACCTGTGTTCCAAGATCTCTCCTGCTGGCTATAGAATCAAATAGAAAGAAACAATCGTGATCTGAGTATGTTCATGGTGACAGAGGACCCCAGAAGCGGGGAACTTAACCTGCTTTCTGGGCCAGAGGAGTCACAGAAGGGCTTCCTAAGGAGATGACATTGAGTAGCAGGTAAGATTTTTTTAGAAAGGAAGAGATATGTCTTCTGTCCTTCTGGAGCCTCTTAAGATCCTGAAGGAAAGAAAAGGGATCTCACTTGAAAGTACAAGTCAGAGTGAGCATAAAAGTTAAGCATGTGGTCAAGAGAGTGAGTGTTGAAGGCATCAGGAGAGAGGGGAGGTGAGATTAATATGGGCTGGCTGGGGGGCTGTGTGGCAATGGCAGAGGGGCCCCACAGCCCCCTGCCTTTTGTCAGGCAGAATGTACAAGAGCCAGAGCAGAGTGGATGGGAGAGAAACCCCAGATTTCCTGTCCTCTTGCTGGGAATGTGCAGGCATTTAGAGGAGGGAAGGAGTCCAGAGAAGGAGAAAACAGAAGAAAAATAAGCAAACACTTATTAAACATCTGTGTAGGCACTGGGGCGGTACTTGTCCCATCTTTTCTGGACTTCACAGAGTACTGATGGAAAAGAAACTGATAAAAATAATCAAAAGGGGAAGATGCAAGAAAAAATGTTTCTGCTTTGGAAGGGGTGAGCACATCTAATATAAGTCAGGGAAGGCTTGAGAGAGGAGGGAGTCACACTCGAGCTGGGCCTTGATGGAGAGCAGAGGCTGGAAGCCAGAGAAAGCAAGGCTGTGGAGAGAGGGAGGGAGCGAGGGCAGTGGGCAGGAGCCATACAGCTGCTGGGGACACGCAAGACATCAGCATTGATGCCCCCCCCAACCCCAGCATGTCCCACACGCATCTGCTGCTACAGTGTAGTTCCTTCTGCTTCCTCACTTCCTGTGTTCCTTAGTGGGGTCATCACGGAGGCAGGAAGTTCCTCCTTCTGCAGGATTGCCCTGCACGTGACACGGTGTTCACCAACATAGGCCCTTGCCCAGTAAATGTCAGCTGCATCCCCGAATCATCAGGACAACGAAAACAGCACCCACATATCCAACCACACTGAGAGTGCTTGAAACATCTTTACATCATGAACTTCATAACTATCATGTTAACAGATACCTCTCCAAGTCCCTCCTCCCCTGATACTCCTACAGCTCAGCTTAAAGGGAAAATCTGTGTTCAGAGCTGGGCTTCCTGAAGTATGAGCTGACCCAGCAGGGCAGGGAACATAAGTCAGTGAGGAGCTGGGATGGGGAGGGGGTGGTTTCCTGGGGTTCCAATTTTGTATCCCTATTTCTTCCTCCATAAATAGACACCACTCCAGTGTTCTTGCCTGGAGAGTCCCAGGGATGGGGAAGCCTGGTGGGCTGCTGTCTATGGGGTCACACAGAGTCGGACACGGCTGAAGTGACTTAGCAGCAGTAGCAGTAGCAGTAGCAGTGAGTGACTGTGACTAGGAGTGGCAAAGCAGATGGAAAGGATGTAACTGTCAGGGGGGCAGAAGCCAGAGGTTGCCAGGCAACCATGGCTCCCAACTCAAACGCAAGCTCCTTGAGGCCAGGGATAAATGACTGATTTCCTTTCACCTCTCCTATATGTGAAGAAGTAGAAGGCAGAGATACAGAAATGTCTGCAAATCCACTGACACTCTTCTCATTATACAGAGTGAAGTAAACCAGAAAGAAAAACACCAATACAGTATACTAACGCATATATATGGAATTTAGAAAGATGGTAACAATGACCCTGTGTACGAGACAGCAAAAGAGACATTGATGTATAGATCAGTCTTCTGGACTCTGTGGGAGAGGGAGAGGGTGGGGAGATTTGGGAGAATGGCATTGAAACATGTATAATATCATGTATGAAAAGAGTCGCCAGTCCAGGTTCAATGCACGATACTGGATGCTTGGGGCTGGTGCACTGAGACGACCCAGAGGGAGGGTATGGGGAGGGAGGAGGGAGGAGGGTTTAGGATGGGGAGCACAGGTATACCTGTGGCGGATTCATTTCGATGTTTGGCAAAACTAATACAATATTGTAAAGTTGAAAAATAAAATTAAAAAAAAATTAAAAAAAAAAAAAGGCAGTGTCTGTGTCTCCATTCCTTGTTCCTAGGGGGGCCTCTGTGATTGTTCTGATGAACACGATGTTGCAGAAGTGTCACATGTGAGCGACTTCTGAGGCTAGATTAGAAAAGACTACATAGCCTCTGCTAGTCTCTTTTGGCACAGTTCCTCTTCGAGCTTTCAAGCACCATGTAAGAAGTCCAGTTTCTCTGAGGCCATCATGTGGAGAGTCCATGGAGAGAGAGAAGGAGTCGCTTTTAGAGCCCCAGCTGTTTCAACCACCAGCTGTCTGAATCCTCTCACACCAGACACTAGATATGTGAATGACAAAGCCTTCAAGATAACCCCAACCCCAGCTACATGTGACTTCAACCACATGAGACCCTGAGCAAGAACCAGAGATAGAGTCCAGTTGACTTACAGAATCATTATTAATAAGTGATGTTTTTTTTTTTTTTTTTTAAGAGTCAGTCATGTAACTATCCTCAGGTTTTGCCCCGAGCAAGAGATATTAAATAACAGTATATTTATTCATATATATTAAAAATATATGTATATGTGTGCTTAGTCACTCCGTCGTGTCCAACTCTGCGACCCCAGGGCTGTAGCCCACCAGGCTCCTCTGTCCATGGGGTTTCTCCAGGCAAGAATACTGGAGTGTGTTGCCATGCCTTCCTAAAGGGGATCTTCCCAACCCAGGGATCAAACCCAGGTCTCTCGCATTACAGGCAGATTCTTTAGCAACTGAGCCATCAGGGAAGTCCATATATATATATATATATATATATATATATATATTTGAATTTGAGCAGGCTGAAATTTCAGGAAGAATATAGAATTGTGGTATACTAAACTTAATAATATCTTGGAAAAAAAACTAATCATGGCTTTAGGAACTGACAGCAAGTTTCTGATTCATGGTGAAATTGTGAGGTCCAGTCACTGGCTTGAGCACCATAATCATTTTCTATTAGAAAGGAGCAAAACTTCTTGATTTGTATAAGCACACATATACACAAAATAAAATTATATGAAACATAGTTCCTGAATTAGAGTGAATGGGAGTGTAATGAATAACCCTTTAGAAAAGCAGTGGGGATTTAGATGAATTTAGCAATGAGGGCTGATTTCTAAGGTAGTATTTTAAGAGGGAAATTTGTATAGGTTGGCACAAATAATTACAAGGGAAGATAATAACAATGTTGTAGTATTAAGTGATGATTATTTGAAGCCATTAAGTTTGGATTGGTTTGTTACCCAGCAATAGATGACTGATAAATAGTCTCACTTGAAATTCTAAGGAGTGAAATAAATTCTCCAGAATAGCAGATATTGATGGAAGACATGCCTTGCGATAGAGTCTGGCTTAGGAAGAACAGGTAATGATTCATCCACAGCTCCTGCTTTCAAGGGGCTTCCAAGGGAGATAAGAGATGGACATAGATGATTAGCGATATTTAAGAAGAGAGCAACAAGAGAGGCACAGAGAACAGTATACTCTGAGAGAATTCTGGATGAATTTGCTCAATGATGGACTAGCAAAGGTAGCCAGGTGTCCTTCAGATGGGAAACCCCATGGAATGAAGTGAAAATAAGCATAAGAATTTTAATTCTACCACACAGTTAAGTTATTGAACATAGAAAGAATGACTCCATGACTTGCCATAGAACAGGAGCTTTTGAAATATGTATTTGTTGGCTGGATATATATGGACAGTACTAGGGGGCCAGCTAGAATGGATGGAAGGCATTAGGGAGCCAGCCTAGAAAGAGTACTGTCTGGTTTAAGAACTAGAGGTCCAGGGATCAAGTACTGGCTGTGTGACCTTGGGCAAATCACTTCACATCTATAGTTTTCAGTTTCCCCATCTGTCTAATGAGAGGATAAGACTAAGAGATCTCTGAGGTTTGTTCCCAATTCAAAACTTCCAGCAGGCACAAAAGAGGAAGTACAAACATTTACCTATTTGTTCACTATGTCATCTCTGTAATCAAACACACACACATGCTTGAGAGAATCAACCTATGTCTGTTAAGACTCTGCATGTAGTAAGCTAGCTCAAGCTAATCTAAGAGGGTGAGGAGGGACTGATGATGTGGATGGGGAATTTAACATAGGCTGCAAGGGTTTTCATGGCATTATGGCAAAGCATCCAGAGGAATAGGAACCAGGACTGGAAAGCTGCTGGGAATCAGGTCAAGACTCTCCCTCCCACCCCTGATCTCTGATTTTCTCTATGAGTCTACTACTTAAATCTCTCTTTTGCAAACCAGCTTTCTTGGCTTTTCAACACACAACACAGATCCATTGCATGGCCCCCACGTTCATCTCAGGGCACTAACAGCAACTCAAAAACACTGACTGTTTGTCTCTGAATTCCAATTCCAAATTCTCAGGAAAGAGACTCTGGCTGGCTCAGTGTGGTTAGGGCATCTCCTTCCTAATCCAATCAACTCTCCCCAGAGAGGTAGGGTTATATAACATAAGCATGACTGTTGAAGACCCATCTCAGTGGATCCAGGGAGCAGTTAACAGATAATGGGGCAGTTACTGTAAAGTAGGCAGGCTCCTTCAGAGCTGTCTATTACAAAATTCAAGAAAATGAAAGGACTATTGTGTAGATTATCAATAAGGATGAAAATTCTCTAACTTAAGTTCCTTCTTCATGTGCACTGAAATTCTTTCCAAAACCACTTCAGAAACTGACCAATTTCATGGAAAAACAGTTACTTTCCACTCTCACCCAGACCCTGTATAATTATCAGTTTTCTAGCACATTTAGGATGAACCCTGTAAACACTAAAGCAATGCCAGCTCACAAGGAGACCTTCAAACTCAGGGTTGCCAGGGCCTCCTTTCTTGCCACTTTATCAAATGAAGTGACTTGAAAAACATAAACAAATGCCTCCTCTGAACTCCGTACCAATTACTACAAGCTATTGAGGGGTTTGGGTGTCACTTTAGAAGCCACTCTGTTTGTGGACAGTCCAGCAAGAGAATTAAGTCAAACCATTAGGGAGATTCTACAGAAAGGTAGCTGCCTCAAGATTAATGCTTTTGAAAAAAGGAAAAGCAGTTATTTTTTGACATTTTGACAATCACTTTCAGATCTGGTTCTTATTAGTCCCATTTTTGCCTTTAAAAGGTTTTCTTTTTTTTTTTTTTTTCCTTCCTTACTGAAAATATCAGGAAATTTAGAACAGAAACTTACAATGAAACATGTCCCCTGACCCTCTGATCTATCAATCTTTTATATAAACAAAAATACTTAGAGAAGCCTGGAAGAAGGCATTTCTTGGGAGTTACCTGATGTTAGTTGCTGTATTGATCATTACCTTGCAATTGCTTTGGGGGAAATGTAGAACAGAGAGAACAGGAGAAGGCAGAGAATGAGTGTGCAAGAGTATATGTCCATGTGTACGTGGCTGTGTGCAAAAGAGAGAAAAAGAGAACTCAATAACTCACTTTAGCTATAAATGCTTTAAAATCTTACAGATGCCAACAGGACACCCTCTTGCATAGTTTTTCTCCAATCCTTCCATTTTTGTAAGCTATGCTATTCACAAATGAGATATTCAAGAAACACCAGTTCTGAAATAAAAACGTGCATACCACCAGTGGAAAAGCAAACAAAAGCAGCTAATGTACTGTAGCTAAAAAAATTTTCAAACAAAGTGGCAGTAATTTACTGCCCTTGCTCTTAGCTGGACCCCATGAACATAATCAGAACCTCCAGGACTGATGGGAAAGTATGATTTACAGTAAGTCTCAAGATAATAAAAGAAAATGAAAAAGCAAATTGTGCATGAACATGAAAGCTGTATTTCTTCTACTTTCAGCAACTGAATCAAATTTCCAGCCAGAATTTCAGACTGAAATTTAGAAGTCCCTCAAGAAGCAAACTATAAGCCAAGCAGCACCCACACTCGGACACTGCCCCAGCATGCCTGAATGATCTAATTAATATGTGGAGATGACAGTGATTGGGAAGATGCACACCACACCATGGGCCTGAGTAGCTGTAAAGAGATAGGCAGCCCTGGGTTTCAGTTCTGACTGTGTCGCTTGCTGTCAAATGTCCCTGGGCAAATGTACCTCCCAGCTCTATTAATACCTGCTGCCTCACTTTGTTATGTGGATTAAATGATACAAAGTATATAAAGCTCTTGGGAGAGTGTTCAGCACATGTTAGTTTCAATAAATTCTGTTATAAATTATAACTACTACCCTTTGTTAAATGAGTTATTATAGTGAAAGAGCTTAGAATAGTACCTGATACATAATAAAGTATTTATATAGGTAAGTGCCAATATTTATTACTATACAATAAAACCTCAGTGAATCAGCATGTTTAGATAATGGGGTGACAAAGTTAATTTATTTTCATCTTAAAAACCTCCTCTTCAGTGTTCCAAGTTGTTGAAAATCTTTTTGAAATATATTAGTCTACTTTCCAGGGTTAGTAAATATAATAGGTTAAGTATCCATTTAAAACTTTTTACACTGGATCTTGCATGACTCCAGGAACATACATCAGAAACTCTGGATTCCAGTACCAACTCTTATGTCTGTCAGCTGTGTAAGTTTAGGCCTCAGTTCATTCATCTGTACGTGAGGATGAGGATATCTGTCATGCTTTCCCTTGATAGTTTTGATGACTACAAAATCTGTTATTACTGCTCTTTAGGACAGCCTGTTTAGGACATCTAGGGATGCATACACATAAGGGTGTAAAGATTCTAGATTGGACCAAGGATGTTGTTGTTTAACTGTGGTAAAATATATGTAACATAAAATTTACCATTTTAACCATTTTTAAGTGTATAATTCTGGAGAAGGAAATGGCAACCCACTCCAGTGTTCTTACCTGGAGAATCCCAGGGACGGGGGAGCCTGGTGGGCTGCCGTCTATGGGGTCCCACAGAGTTGGACACGACTGAAGCAATTTATCAGTAGCAGCAGCAAGTGTACAATTCAGTGGCATTAAGTACATTAATATTAGTGCAACCATCATCACCATCCACCCAAAGAACGTTTTTCATATTCCCCAACTAAGACTTAGTTCCCATTAAACAATGATTCCCATTCTTCCTGCTTCCCCACCCCTGGAAACCATCGTTCTACTTTCTCTATCAATTTGACTACTCTAGGTGTCTCATATGAGGGCTTCCCTGGTAGCTCAGCTGGTAAAGAATATACCTGCAATGCAGGTATCTCATATAAGTGGAAAAATACAAGATATTGCTTTTTCAATAAATCCCGTATTTATTTTCTTACTTTTCCCATCTTTGTCTTTAAAGGTTGAGTGCAGAATACAATGTCAGTTAATTGCAGATTTCATTTTGTGGGTTCAAATTCTTGAGATTTTCAACCAAACTGTGATTTAGGAGTAAAGACACACTGCCCTGATAGCATGATGTGGCCAATGACTCAGTCTGGTCTCAAACACAAGTTTGGAAGACTTCTCAGAGGCTATGCAATGAGGGCAAGGGAATGGATCTGGTCCCACCTCCACCACACAAGTACTGTTTGATTAATCTTTCTCCTCTCTGAGTCATGTCTGTTAAACTTGAGGCTGACTAGGTTAAATGATCCCAAAGTAGTGTCAACTTCATAGTCAAATGTTTTGATGACATTCTTCCCTTCAGTTCAGTTCAGTTTAGTTGCTTAGTCATGTCCGACTCTTTGCAACCCCATAGAATGCAGCACGCTAGGCTTCCCTGTCCATCACCAACTCCCAGAGCTTGCTCAAACTCATATCCATTGAGTCAGTGATGCCATCCAACCATCGTATCCTCTGTCATCCCCTTCTCTTCCTGCTTTCAATCTTTCTCAGCATCAGGGTTTTTTCCAATGAGTCAGTTCTTTGCATCAGGTGGCCAAAGTGTTGGAGTTTCAGCTTCAGCATCAGTCCTTCCAGTGAATATTCAGGACTGATTTCCTTTAGGATTGACTGGTTTGATCTCCTTGCAGTCAGACTGACTGGTGTGATTCTTGCCTTGGAATTTACTAAAAAATATCATTCTCTCTCTCCACCTCCATCAAGGAACTCGTGTTTTGTATAAAACAAATGGAATAAGAGGAGGATTTCTGTGATATTTTCCCCGGGAAAATAAATCAGAAGCAAAGAAAAAAAAAAAAAAAACAGCAACAATAAAAAATTGAACTTCTTTTAGATGTTCCTGGCACTTTCATTCAATGTTGTCATCTCTCCCCTGACCAGGGTGAAGTGGGGGTGTGGTGGGGCAAAAGACAGAATAGACAGGATTCTTCCTAGCACATGCCAAAATGTTAAAAAAAAAAAAACATGCATATACATATACATACACCCCCACACAAGTGAAGGCCTTGCTCAAATTCAAGACTATGACTTCATACAGGAAAGAGAACATTGAGTTAAACTATCTGAATTGAGAAGATAGAGATATACAATCATTTAAAAATTATTTCTAAACTTAGACTAACAGGATTCTAAGGTCTAATATTGTTGAATACAGAAAGCAGGGTAGCCAAATATAAGATATCACAGACCAAAACAGCTGCATATTTGGAGTGAACAACTATCCTTATCATTCATAAACTTCCCAAACTTGGATGCTTTTGTATGAGGAGACATTTCTGGTCTGATAAGAGCCTGACTCTAGAAGAAGAACAAGACCCAAATTCTTATGGAGGAGACATGTTCACACATGAATCACCCTGAAAAATGGTGGCTGCTTCAGAATACTGGCTGTGTGCAGCAGAAGCTGGCAGTGAAGGGGCTCAGTGTATGGGCCCCCACTTTCAGCATGGAATGTAATCAGGATAGCAAAACTAAGTACCTTATCCATCTGACTTCTTATATATTTTGTCCTTTTTTTTCCCCCAGATGAAATAGCCCTTGTTTTAAAACTGTTGCCATTATCTAGGCCAGGCTAGAAAACTGTTGCCACCATCTAGCCTCAGTTCAGTTCAGTTGTTCAGTCGTGTCCAACTCTTTGTGACCCCATGGAATGCAGCATGCCAGGCTTCCCTGTCCATCACCAACTCCCGGAGCTTGCTCAAACTCATGTCCATTGAGTTGGTGATGCCGTCTAACCATCTCATCCTCTGTTGTTCCCTTCTCCTCCTGCCTTCAATCTTTCCCAGCATCAGAGTCTTTTCCAATGACTCAGTTCGTCGCATCAGGTGGCCAAAATATTGGAGTTTCAGCTTCAGCATCAGTCCTTCCAATGATTATTCAGGACTGATTTCCTTTAGGATTGACTAGTTGATCTCCTTGCAGTCCAAGGGACTCTCAAGAGTCTTCTCCAACACCACAGTTTAAAAGCATCAATTCTTCAGCGCTCAGCTTTAAGGTCCAACTCACACCCATACATGACTACTGGAAAAACTATAGCTTTGATTGACAGACCTTCGTTGGCAAAGTAATGTCTCTGCTTTTTAATATGCTGTCTAGGTCGGTCATAGCTTTTCTTCCAAGGAACAAGCATCTTTTAATTTCATGACTGCAGTCACCATCTGCAGTGATTTTGGAGCCCAAGAAATTTTGTTAGCATGGGTATTTCCAAAGCTGTTTCCACCAGACAGCTTCATAAATATGAACTAATGGAACCACTAACACATGAAATACTTTAATGATAATTTGCAATAATTTTAATAACAGTTTTATAATGTATCTTTTCTGAAAAAGAATGACAGAAGATAGGTTTTATAGGTCTATTCCCATTAAATCAATGTCAGGGATTGAGAATCCCTGAGTTATAGCATTTTAGAAATAGAAAAGACTTAATTATATCAATTTCCCCAAAGCATTCCTTCATGACTCCCTCCCCGGGATGGGTCTCTGTCCCTAACTCTTTTGTCTCTTTTTACCTCTTTTATATTTTGTCCTACTTCCTTTCAAAGAGAATGGGCTGCCTTTCTGGGTGCCTGGTGTCCTCTGCCAGTGTTCAGAAGTTGTTTTGTGGAAGTTGCTCAGCATTCAAATGACCTTTTGATGAATTTGTGGGGGAGAAAGTGGTCTCCCTGTCCTATTCCTCCACCATCTTAGGGCTGCCCCCTCCCCCAAAGCATTCCTGATATAGCATTTCTAAAAAATGTTCATATAGTCTGCTTAAATACATTTAGGGGGAGGGAGATCAATTCTTCATGAAGGAATAAGTGAAGGAGACTAACTCATGAGATTATACTAGGTCTTTAGACTTTTGGAACTTTAGTTTTATCATCTATAAAAGAAGAGAACTATTTTATAAGGCTATGTGAGAGGAGAAACAATGTGTGAAGAACAACTCTTAAGCTCTTGGTTATCAATGAACATCAATTTTCTTCCCTTTTCCATTTTTTTAAAAATTAAAAAGGTCTTTCATATACTGCACTGAAATTTACTTCTTTGTAACTTTAATCTGGTAGTCTCAATTCAAAACTGTCAGGGAACACAGAACCATTTTCTCTCTCCCCTCTGTAAGGCACCACTTCCAACATTTGAAGAGTCATGAGGCTTCCTGTAGTCTTCTCTTCTTCAGCCTAAACCTACCTAATTCCTTAGAACTAATGAATAACTCAAGTCACATCCTTAGGGAGTACCAATAGAATTAGGGGTAGGTCAGTTGAGAGAATATTAAGGCAGAGTCTCTGCTTTCAAGAGGCCTGAATATATAATGTAGTCCGGGTAAAAGAGGGACTAAATCAAAGTGTTATTATTGTATAAGAAAAGGAACAACTAAATTTCATGAGAAAATCAAAGAAGCCTTCATGGGAAGTGACACTTGAGTTGGATACTCAAGAACTGAAAGGATTTGGGAAGGCAGAAAGCTTATGCTGGGGGAATAACATAAGCAAAAGCATGGAGAAGTGAAAATGTAAGAGATGTTTAAAGAAGGCTGCTATGGACTGAATTGTATCCTCCTAAAATTCATATGTTGAAGCCTTTACTTCCAATGAGACTGTATTTGGTGATAGGGCTTTCAGGATATAAGCAAGGTTAAATGAGGTCTTGAGTGAGGACCTCATCAGATAAGACTGGTGGCCTTATACGGAGCAGAATCTCTGTCTCCCTTCTCCTTTTCCTCTCTCTCTCTGCTATTTCTTGGCACAGTGAAAAGGCAACCTTTGCAAATTAGGAAGAACATCATCACCAGAAACAGATCCCTCATGGACCTCAGTTTCAGGCTTTCCAGTCTCTAGAACTGTGAGAGGATAAATTTCCACTGTTCAAGCCACACAGTCCATGATATTTATTACAGCAGCCCCCACAGACTAATACAAAGGGCAACTACTGAGGCGAATCAACGAGTAAAGACCTAAGAGAAGAGTGGATGGGTATACTGACCAATTGGCAAGAGGAACTATAAATGGCCAGGCTTCAGAGACAGAGAGCCTAATGCTCAAATCTTGGTTTTGCTGCTTTATTAATTGACCTTATGCTAGTTTCTCAACCTCTTTGAACTTATGCCTCTTCTTTGTTAATGGTAGAAAGATAATATATAATATATGTAAGCACTACTTATGATATATATTATTCTTGGTAATATATGTAAGTACTACTACCTGGCATATGGAAGGTACTTTATAAATGCTAAAAATTATTATAGTATTGTAATTACTGTTACCATAAAACTGGCACTGAGGTAAGACATTAGAGAGATAGGAGATGTTCAGTGATCTAAATACACCTTAAAAGTATCTACTAGCTAAAAGACGATGCATATTCTCTATTCTTAATGATCCTGAATGGGGGTCACATCTCCTAGAATGCCAGTAATAGAATCTAGTTCTGAACAAGGAATCGTTGTTTGAAGAACAGTAGGAACTATGGGAGAAAATGAACATGCAATTTTGGCATTCATGTGGTTTAAGGAAATAAATCTGGGGCATGGCAGGATGTGTCCTTGATATGCTTTCTGCTATGCAAACTTCCATGCGTTCTGTAACACCCAGTTCAAATGCCACGACCTCCATAAAGCCTTATCCACAACTCACTCATATTTTCTATTTTTACCCTTTCCTTTTAGTCTGTTTCTCCCACGAGACTGTGAGCCTCTTGTAGACAGGCACATATTACCACAGTTTCTGGTACATAAAGTTCAGCAAACACTTTTCAAATGCATTAATGGGACAAATAGGAATGCTGAGTTTAAAAAGTTCAGAGAAACAGAAAGAAGCTCAAAAACATGATCCTCAATTACATACAAGTGTAAGAGAGATAGCTCTCCATACTTGCAATAAGAAAAGATATAATCAGGTTGGGGGTTCTGTCTAAATCCTTTCCCAGCCAACAGTCATATCAATGTCTTAGACAAGGACCAAATGAATAAGATACAAAGTTGGAAGGTTTTAAGTATGCTAAATGATAACATCAAATGACATGATAAATGAAGTATATTGAAATAAAATATGAATACTGGGTCAGTCAGTTCAATCAATAATAAGATGATGCTACTCAAAGGCTTAGAATTTTGGCTGAAAGAATAAAAATGCAAAAGGAGGAGATGGTGCTGCTGCATCTTATGTGGTCCAGGTCTACCAGGAATACTGTGTGCTCACTCCAGGAGGCTACCTCTTTTGGGGGAAGGATCTAGAAAACAAGTTAGGAGGAAAAATAATGAAAAGAACAGTAACTGTTTAGCCTGAGAAAGAGAAGATTCTGTGGGCAATAACGTGATAACGATAATGCACTACCACAGTCATGTATGTTCTCCCCTAATCCTTAAGGTCATCTCAAGACGTCTAGGTGTCCATATGCCAGATCCTCTACCTAAGAGCAGAAAAGACCCCCAGAGACTTATCTGTCATTTTATTCCAAAGTTCAAAGCAATACTGAAACTAATGAAGACATCTATGTAACAATAAGTTTCATAACAGATTACTGAAATTATTATTTAATGGCATTGATTTTGACCCTTGCTTCTCTTCAGTATACTTACAAACTTATCAGGAGATGTACTATGCCTTTCTTTATTAATCATAGGTTATAAAACACTGTTTCAAACAGTACACACCCATCTTAGAACCTTAGAACTAAAGAAATCTTGAGACATAATTAGGTCATAAATGACAACCCACAACTGCTCAGCATGCTAAGTGCTCACAGTTAGAATGTATAATAATAGGAATTTTTAAATTCTTGTTTTATAGATGATAAAAAATTAGGCTCCAAGAGGTTAAGTAATTTACTGAAGACCATACAGCTATTGAGCACCCGAGTGGAAACAAGGCCAATATGACTATGAAGAGCAGTTTTCATACACTTTCTGACAAGGTGTAGACATGGTAGGAAGTATGAAAATGAAGGCCAGTTGGTTCAGCATAAGAAAGACCATCCTAACCTTAGAACTTCTCAAAAGGAAGAGTAGACTAGGCTTCTATAATGTCACTAAAGAAAGTGTTCATGTAAAAGCTTTCTAATCAGAAAGTGTTCATATAGAAGGTCAGTGTGGAATCATGTATGAGGCTTTTAGAAGAGAGTTAGGAATCAACTAGAAGATCGGATTATATGACTTGTTGTTCAGTCACTAAGTCCTGTCTGACACTTTGCAACCCGATGAACAGCAGAGCACCAGGCTCCTCTGTCCTACACTGTGTCCTGGAGTTTGCTCAAACTCATGTCCATTGAGTCTGTGATCCTATCTAACCACCTCATCTTCTGCTGCCCACTTCTCCTTTTGCTTTCAATCTTTCCCAGCATCAGGGTCTTTTCCAATGAGTCAGTTCTTCACATCAGGTTGCCAAATTATTGGAACTTCAGCTTCAGCATCAGTCCTTCCAATGAATATTCAGGGTTGATTTCCTTTAAGAGTGACAGTTTGAATCTCCTTGCAGTCCAAAGGACTCACAAGAGTCTTCTCTAGCACAATTCAAAAGCATTAGTTCTTTGGCGCTCAGCCTTCTTTATAGTTCAACTCTCACACCCATACAGGACTACTGGAAACATTCTGTAGCTTTGCCTATATGGACCTTGCTCAGCAAGGTGTTGTCTCTGTTTTTTAATGTGCTGGATAGGCTTGTCACTGTTTTCCTTCAAGGAGGAAGCGTCTTTTAATTTCATGGTTGCAGTCACTGTCTACAGTGATTTTGGAACTCAAGAAAATAAAAATTTGTCACTGCTTCCACTTTTCCCCTTCTATTTGCCATGAAGTAATGGGACCAGATGCAATGATGTTAGTTTTTTGAATGTTGAGTTTTAAGCCAGCTTTTTCACTCTCCTCTTTCACCCTCATCAAGAGGCTCTTTAGTACCTCTTTGCTTTTTGCCATTAAAGTGGTATTATCTGCATATCTGAGGCTGTTGATATTTCTCTGGCAGTCTTGATTCCAGCCTGTGATTCATCCAGCCCAGTATTTTGCATGATGTACTCTGCATATAAATTAAGTAAGCAGGGTAACAGCCTTGACGTACTCCTTTCCCAATTTTGAACCAGTCAATTTTTCCATGTCTGGTTCTTTTTTTTTTTTTTAAACTTTACAATATTGTATTAGTTTTGCCAAAATCGAAATGAATCCGCCACAGGTATACCTGTGTTCCCCATCCTGAACCCTCTTCCCTCCTCCCTCCCCATACCCTCCCTCTCAGTCGTCCCAGTGCACCAGCCCCAAGCATCCAGTATCGTGCATCGAACCTGGACTGGTGACTCGTTTCATACATATTATACATGTTTCAATCCCATTCTCCCAAATCTCCCCACCCCTCTCCCTCTCCCACAGAGTCCATAAGACTGATCTATACATCAGTGTCTCTTTTGCTGTCTCGTACACAGGGTTATTGTTACCATCTTTCTAAATTCCATATATATGCGTTAGTATACTGTATTGGTGTGTTTCTTTCTGGCTTACTTCACTCTGTATAATAGGCTCCAGTTTCATCCACCTCATTAGAACTGATTCAAATGTATTCTTTTTAATGGCTGAGTAATACTCCATTGTGTATATGTACCACAGCTTTCTTATCCATTCATCTGCTGATGGACATCTAGGTGGCTTCCATGTCCTGGCTATTATAAACAGTGCTGCGATGAACATTGGGGTACACGTGTCTCTTTCCCTTCTGGTTTCCTCAGTGTGTATGCCCAGCAGTGGGATTGCTGGATCATAAGGCAGTTCTATTTCCAGTTTTTTAAGGAATCTCCACACTGTTCTCCATAGTGGCTGTACTAGTTTGCATTCCCACCAACAGTGTAAAAGGGTTCCCTTTTCTCCACACCCTCTCCAGCATTTATTGCTTGTAGACTTTTGGATCACAGCCATTCTGACTGGTGTGAAATGGTACCTCATAGTGGTTTTGATTTGCATTTCTCTGATAATGAGTGATGTTGAGCATCTTCTCATGTGTTTGTTAGCCATCTGTATGTCTTCTTTGGAGAAATGTCTATTTAGTTCTTTGGCCCATTTTTTGATTGGGTCATTTATTTTTCTGGAGTTGAGCTGTAGGAGTTGCTTGTATATTTTTGAGATTAGTTGTTTGTCAGTTGCTTTATTTGCTATTATTTTCTCCCATTCTGAAGGCTGCCTTTTCACCTTGCTAATAGTTTCCTTTGTTGTGCAGAAGCTTTTAAGTTTAATTAGGTCCCATTTGTTTATTTTTGCTTTTATTTCCAATATTCTGGGAGGTGGGTCATAGAGGATCCTGCTGTAATGTATGTCGGAGAGTGTTTTGCCTATGTTCTCCTCTAGGAGTTTTATAGTTTCTGGTCTTACGTTTAGACCTTCAATCCATTTTGAGTTTATTTTTGTGTATGGTGTTAGAAAGTGTTCTAGTTTCATTCTTTTATAAGTGGTTAACCAGTTTTCCCAGCACCATTTGTTAAAGAGATTGTCTTTAATCCATTGTAAATTCTTGCCTCCTTTGTCAAAGATAAGGTGTCCATATGTGCGTGGATTTATCTCTGGGCTTTCTATTTTGTTCCATTGATCTATATTTCTGTCTTTGTGCCAGTACCATACTGTCTTGATGACTGTGGCTTTGTAGTAGAGCCTGAAGTCAGGTAGGTTGATTCCTCCAGTTCCATTCTTCTTTCTCAAGATAGCTTTGGCTATTCGAGGTTTTTTGTATTTCCATACAAATTGTGAAATTATTTGTTCTAGCTCTGTGAAGAATATCGTTGGTAGCTTGATAGGGATTGCATTGAATCTATAAATTGCTTTGGGTAGTATACTCATTTTCACTATATTGATTCTTCCAATCCATCAACATGGTATATTTCTCCATCTGTTAGTGTCCTCTTTGATTTCTTTCACCAGTGTTTTATAGTTTTCTATATATAGGTCTTCAGTTTCTTTAGGTAGATATATTCCTAAGTATTTTATTCTTTCCGTTGCAATGGTGAATGGAATTGTTTCCTTAATTTCTCTTTCTGTTTTCTCATTATTAGTGTATAGGAATGCAAGGGATTTCTGTGTGTTGATTTTATATCCTGCAACTTTACTATAATCATTGATTAGTTCTAGTAATTTTCTGGTGGAGTCTTTAGGGTTTTCTATGTAGAGGATCATGTCATCTGCAAATAGTGAGAGTTTTACTTCTTCTTTTCCAATTGGATTCCTTTTATTTCTTTTTCTGCTCTGATTGCTGTGGCCAAAACTTCCAAAACTATGTTGAATAGTAATGGTGAAAGTGGGCACCCTTGTTTTGTTCCTGACTTTAGAGGAAATGCTTTCAATTTTTCACCATTGAGGATAATGTTTGCTGTGCGCTTGTCATATATAGCTTTTATTATGTTGAGGTATGTTCCTTCTATTCCTGCTTTCTGGAGAGTTTTTATCATAAATGGATGTTGAATTTTGTCACAGGCTTTCTCTGCATCTATTGAGATAATCATATGGTTTTTATTTTTCAATTTGTTAATGTGGTGTATTACATTGATTGACTTGCAGATACTGAATCATTGCATCCCTGGGATAAAGTCCACTTGGTCATGGTGTATGATCTTTTTAATGTGTTGTTGGATTCTGATTGCTAGAATTTTGTTAAGGATTTTGCATCTATGTTCATCAGTGATATTGGCCTGTAGTTTTCTTTTTTTGTGGGATCTTTGTCAGGTTTTGGTATTAGGGTGATGGTGGCCTCATAGAATGAGTTTGGAAGTTTACCTTCCTCTGCAATTTTCTGGAAGAGTTTGAGCAGGATAGGTGTTAGCTCTTCTCTAAGTTTTTGGTAGAATTCAGCTGTGAAGCCGTCTGGACCTGGGCTTTTGTTTGCTGGAAGATTTTTGATTACAGTTTCCATTTCCGTGCTTGTGATGGGTCTGTTAAGATTTTCTATTTCTTCCTGGTCCAGTTTTGGAAAGTTGTACTTTTCTAAGAATTTGTCCATTTCTTCCACGTTGTCCATTTTATTGGCATATAATTGTTGATAGTAGTCTCTTATGATCCTTTGTATTTCTGTGTTGTCTGTTGTGATCTCTCCATTTTCATTTCTAATTTTATTGATTTGATTTTTCTCCCTTTGTTTCTTGATGAGTCTGGCTAATGGTTTGTCGATTTTATTTTTTTATTTTTTATTTTTTTTGTTTGGTAGGAAAATCCTGGGCAAACACACTAGGCATCCCCTAATGGTACAAGTTATTTGAATTACCAGAAATAGTGAAGTGTATGTGGCTGAATTGAATCACCTAAAGAAGAAAATGAGGAGACTGGAGGAAGGCCAGAGACCAAGAACTTCTGGGAAGGAAATATTTTGTCAGTCACCCCAGGTTGCAGAAATGGTCTTGTCAAAAGGATGCAAAGCCCATTTACTATTCTGGTTTTCTGTCTCTATCACAGTACAGATACTGCATTTTAAGAAACTCTGTCCAGTATGAGATTACTGTGCAGGAAAATGAACCAGCATGCACCAAATGTTTTAACAAAAAAAGATGATAGGTCTTAATTAGAAGCCCATGCTTTTGCAAGCAGTTTGGCATAAATAAAATGGTAGCAGTCCTAAAAATAAGTAAGTCTATTAAAAACACAAACAACTTGGCTATAAGTTAGTTTTAATAATAAACCAAGGTCAGACCATTCAAATTTGTTCTGAATGGTTATCCTTTCAAAGAACCAGCTTTTGGCTTTGTTGATTTTTGCTACGGTCTCTTTTGTTTCTTTTGCATTTATTTCTGCCCTAATTTTTAAGATTTCTTTCCTTCTAGTAACCCTGGGGTTCTTCATTTCTTCCTTTTCTAGTTGCTTTAGGTGTAGGGTTAGGTTATTTATTTGTCTTTTTTCTTGTTTCTTGAGGTATGCCTGTATTGCTATGAACTTTCCCCTTAGGACTGCTTTTACAGTGTCCCATAGGTTTTGGGTTGTTGTGTTTTCATTTTCATTAGTTTCTATGCAAATTTTGATTTCTTTTTTGATTTCTTCTGTGATTTGTTGGTTATTCAGCAGCGTGTTGTTCAGCCTCCATATGTTGGAATTTTTAATAGTTTTTCTCCTGTAATTGAGATCTAATCTTACTGCATTGTGGTCAGAAAAGATGCTTGGAATGATTTCTATTTTTTTGAATTTACCAAGGCTAGATTTATGGCCCAGAATGTGATCTGTCCTGGAGAAGGTTCCATGTGTGCTTGAGAAAAAGGTGAAATTCATTGTTTTGGGATGAAATGTCCTATAGATATCAATTAGGTCTAACTGGTCTATTGTATCGTTTAAAGTTTGTGTTTCCTTGTTAATTTTCTGTTTAGTTGATCTATCCATAGGTGTGAGTGGGGTATTAAAGTCTCCCACTATTATTGTGTTATTGTTAATTTCTCCTTTCATACTTGTTAGCATTTGTCTTACATATTGCGGCGCTCCCATGTTGGGTGCATATATATTTATAATTGTTATATCTTCTTCTTGGATTGATCCTTTGATCATTATGTAGTGACCATCTTTGTCTCTTTTCACAGCCTTTGTTTTAAAGTCTATTTTATCTGATATAAGTATTGCTACTCCTGCTTTCTTTTGGTCCCTATATGCATGGAAAATCTTTATCCAGCCCTTCACTTTCAGTCTGTATGTGTCCCCTGTCTTGAGGTGGGTCTCCTGTAGACAACATATGTAGGGGTCTTGTTTTTGTATCCATTTAGCCAGTCTTTGTCTTTTGGTTGGGGCATTCAACCCATTTACATTTAAGGTAATTACTGATAAGTATGATCCCGTTGCCATTTACTTTATTGTTTTGGGTTCGAATTTATACACCGTTTTTGTGTTTCCTGTCTAGAGAATATCCTTTAGTATTTGTTGGAGAGCTGGTTTGGTGGTGCTGAATTCTCTCAGCTTTTGCTTGTCTGAAAAGCTTTTGATTTCTCCTTCATATTTGAATGAGATCCTTGCTGGGTACAATAATCTGGGCTGTAGGTTATTTTCTTTCATCATTTTAAGTATGTCTTGCCATTCCCTCCTGGCTTGAAGTGTTTCTATTGAAAGATCAGCTGTTATCCTTATGGGAATTCCCTTGTGTGTTATTTGTTGTTTTTCCCTTGCTGCTTTTAATATTTGTTCTTTGTGTTTGATCTTTGTTAATTTGATTAATATGTGTCTTGGGGTGTTTCGCCTTGGGTTTATCCTGTTTGGGACTCTCTGGGTTTCTTGGACTTGGGTGATTATTTCCTTCCCCATTTTAGGGAAGTTTTCAACTATTATCTCTTCAAGTATTTTCTCATGGTCTTTCTTTTTGTCTTCTTCTTCTGAGACCCCTATGATTCGAATGTTGTAGCATTTAATATTGTCCTGGAGGTCTCTGAGATTGTCCTCATTTCTTTTAATTCGTTTTTCTTTTATCCTCTCTGATTCGTTTATTTCTACCATTCTATCTTCTAATTCACTAATCCTATCTTCTGCCTCTGTTATTCTACTATTTGTTGCCTCCAGAGTGTTTTTAATTTCATTTATTGCATTTTTCATTATATATTGACTCTCTTTTATTTCTTCTAGGTCCTTGTTAAACCTTTCTTGCAACTTCTCAATCCTTGTCTCCAGGCTATTTATCTGTGATTCCATTTTGATTTCAAGATTTTGGATCAATTTCACTATCATTATTTGGAATTCTTTATCAGGTAGATTCCCTATCTCTTCCTCTTTTGTTTGGTTTGGTGGGCATTTATCCTGTTCCTTTATCTGCTGGGTATTCCTCTGTCTCTTCATCTTGTTTAAATTGCTGAGTTTGGGGTGTCCTTTCTGTATTCTGGCAGTTTGTGGAGTTCTCTTTATTGTGGCGTTTCCTCACTCTGTGTGGGTTTGTACAGGTGGCTTGTCAAGGTTTCTTGGTTAGGGAAGCTTGTGTCGGTGTTCTGGTGGGTGGAGCTGTATTTCTTCTCTCTGGAGTGCAATGAAGTGTCCAGTAATGAGTTATGAGATGTCTGTGGTTTTGGGGTGACTTTGGGCTGCCTGTATCTTGGAGCTCAGGGCTGTGTTCCTTTGTTGCTGGAGAATTTGCTTGGTATGTCTTGCCCTGGAACTTGTTGGCCCTTGTGTGGTGCTTGGTTTCAGTGTAGGTATGGAGGCATTTGATGAGCTCCTGTCAATTAATGTTCCTTGGAGTCAGGAGTTCCCTGGAGTCAGGGTTTGGACTTAAGCCTCCTGCTTCCAGTTATTGGTCTTACTTTTACAGTAGTTTCAAAGCTTCTCCTTCTATACAGCACCATTAATAAAACATCTACGTTAAAGATGAAAAGTTTCTCTACCATGAGGGTCACCCAGAGAGGTTCACAGCGTTACATGGAGAAGAGAAGAGGGAGGAGGGAGTTAGAGGTGACCTGAATGAGATGAGGTGGAATCAATAGAGGAGAGAGTGGGCTAGCCAGTAATCTCTTCCTTATGTGCACTCCATAACTGGACCGCTCAGAGTTGTTCACAGAGTTATACAGAGAAGAGAAGAAGGAGGAAGGTGACAGAGGTGGCCAGGAGGATAAAAGTGGGGAATGAAAAGGAGGGAGACAGATCCAGCCAGTAATCAGTTCCCTAAATGTTCTCCACTGTCTGGAACACACAGAAATTCACAGGGTTGGGTAGAGTAGAGAGGGGTTAGGGAGGAGACACAGGCGACCTGGTGGAGAAAGGGGATAGTCCAAAGGGAGAGAGAGCAGTCAAGCCAGTAATCTCGCTCCCTAGTGAAAAATGGGCACTGAAGATTGGGTTCTTAAGGTACAAAATTGGTAACAAATACATAAAAGCGAAAATTAAAAATCTAGAGTAGAGTTTGGAATTTCTTAAATACGATGTTAAAGAAAAGAAGGAAAAGAAAGACAGAGAAAACGAACAAACAAAAACAAACAAGGTCACGAAAATTATAAAGAAAATATAGGTACAAAATTGATAACTAATACCAAAAAGCAAAAGTTAAAAGTCTAGAGTAGAGTTTGGAATTTCAAAAATAGAATGTTAAAAAAAGAAGAAAAAGAAAGAGAGAGAAAAAGCAAACAAACAAAAACAAAGTTGCATGAATTATAAAGAAACTACAGGTACAAAATTGATTACAAATACCAAAAAGCATAAATTAAAAATCTAGAGTTTGAAATTTCAGATATGTAATGTTATTTAAAAGAAGAAGAGAAAGAAACAGAGAAAAAGAAAAAAAAAATAGGGTCACAGAAATTATAAAAAAAAAAACTATAGGTACAAAATTGATAACAAATACCAAAAAGCTAAAATTAAAAATCTATAGTAGAGTTTGGAATTTCAAAAATACAATGTTAAAGAAAAGAAGGAAAAAAAAAGGTAAAAAAAAAATTATAAAAAAAAAAATATATATATATATGAAGTTTGCTTTAAAAAAAAATAGGGTCTTTTTTTTTTTTGGAAGTAATCAGTTATAAAAGTGAAAATTAAAGGAATAATAGAGGACTTAAAATTTTTTTTTTAATTAAAAAAGAAAGAAAGAAAGAATGATCGTAAAAATAGTAAAAATATATCTAGGACTTTCTCTGGTTTTGTTGTAAGTATTGTGGGTTCAGTTCATTTTTGACTAGTTCCTTGGTCCGACTTATATTTCTCAAGATCTATAGGCCCCTTCCTACGTAGTTGGTACTAACCTCAGGGTTTTAATCTATTGCCTGTAGCTTCCAAGGCGGTTCCCTCTGTTATAGCTTCTTCTGTTTGCTGGTCTCTTCAGTGTCTGGTTTCTGCCCTGACACAAAGGGGACGGTGGAGGACACTTTTTTTTTTTTAGGCTCACTTGTTCAGTCACGCTGTGGGGAGGTAGGGAGGGATGCTGCAAACAAATAACACTGGCGTGTGCTCTCAGTGCCTCAGCCACACTGGCTCTGCCCCCGCTCATGGCACGTGTAGCCTCCCTGCCTACACTGCTCAGGCTCTAGGTTGCTCCGCCAGGAACCATCCGTGGCTGGCCCTGGGCTGCCTGCACCTCCCAGGTCCAAGCCGCTCAGGTTCAGGCACTCGGGTAGTCCTCAGAGGAGCAGACTCGGTTGGGCCTGCGTTTCATGCCCTTCCCAGATCCGAGCAGCTCAGGTGATGAGGTGTTTGGCGCCGCGATTGCTGTGACTTATCGCCTCTCCACCGCTCGGTTATCTAGGTGTGCAACCGGCACACCTTCTCAGGCAGATGTTGACCGTCCAGACCCCCAAGAAGTTTTAGTTAGCAAAGAAGCCTGCTTACAGTTTTATAGATAATGTCTCTCTGGGGCTGCGATTGTCCCGTTCCGTCTCTGGCTGCCTGTCACTGGAGGGGGATGGTCTGCCGCCCGCTATCTCTGTTCAGTCCTTTGTTCAGTGCACGGGCCTGGTGGTGTCTTAGGTTAGGGCTGGCTTTTTGCGTGGTAGATATCCCACAGTCTGGTTTGCTAGAGCAAATTATTTCGCTCAGATAGCGCTCAGGGTATTCAGGCCAGATCTTTACTCTAAGTGTTGCAGCCCGCGCCGCGCCTCCCTGCCCAGCCCCCGCTTGCTAGTGGCGTGTGCAGGCATCTGTGCTGCTTCTCCGCTGGGGGAGTTACTGTAGGGCTCACAGTGTGCGGGTTTTAATTGTTTATTTATTTTTCCTCCCTGTTATGTTGCCCTCTGTGCTTCCAAGGCTCCGCACAGATTCGGCAGTGAGAAGGTTTCCTGGTGTTTGGAAACTTCTCTCTTTTTAAGACTCCCTTCCAGGGAGGGAACTCCGTCCCTCCCTCTTTTGTCTCTTTTTTTTGTCTTTTATATTTTTTCCTACCTCCTTTCAAAGACTTGGGTTGCTTTTCTGGGTGCCTGATGTCCTCTGCCGGCATTCAGTAGTTGTTTTATGGAATTTACTCGGCGTTTAAATGTTCTTTTGATGAATTTGTGGGGGAGAAAGTGTTCTCCCCATCCTACTCCTCCGCCATCTTAGCTCCTCCTCCCATGTCCGGTTCTAACTGTTACTTCTTGACCCATATTCAGGTTTCTCAGGAGACAGGTAAGCTGGTCTGATACTCCCATCTTTTTAAGAATTTCCCACAGCTTGTTGTGCATCTATGGGGCAGTTTATCTGGGAGATACTGTGTGACCAAGCTGTGGAGATACAGTTGACTCTGGCACTAGATTAATTTGTTGCTCTTTCTAGGGCTGGGAATATTATTCAACTTGATCCAGATTTTGAAAAGGAAGTGTTTACTTATATCTTCAAGAAAATATAAATCCTTCTATAACCCTGGGGAAGGAAAGGCCTTCCTAACCATGACATCAAAGTAAAAAATCATGAAGGAAAGGATTGCTAGATTTGCTTTTGTAAAGTTAAAAGTTATCTGTATGAAAAAGGAACACATAACATAGCAAAATTAAAAGCTAGTTTTAAAGATGCAGATTTCAAAGCAGTAAAAAAGATAAATACATTAATAAAGTGAGAAAAAGGAATGGATATTCATTGAGGAAAAAATGCCACTGAATGGAGAAAAAAATTCAACCTTAGTTATCAAAGAAATGAAAGTCAAAATAACAATGACATTCCATTTTTGCTTTTAAAATTGATAGTGACTAAAAAAATGACAATACTTAGCTCAAGTGAAAATAAGTAGAATGGTGCATTCTCCTACACTGTTGCTGCTGCTAAGTTGCTTCAGTCGTGTCCGACTTTGTGCGACCTCATAGACAGAAGCCCACCAGGCTCCCCTGTCCCTGGGATTCTCCAGGCAAGAACACTGGAGTGGGTTGCCATTTCCTTCTCCAATGCATGAAAGTGAAAAGTGAAAGTGAAGTCGTGAGTCTTGTCTGACTCTTAACGACCCCATGGACTGCAGCCCACCAGGCTCCTCCGTCCATGGGATTTTCCAGGCAAGAGTACTGGAGTGGGGTGCCATTGCCTTCTCCGACACTGTTGCTAGGGACTGTAAATATGCACATAGATTTTAAAAAATTGAAATATAGTTGATTTACAATGTTGTGTTAGTTTCAGGTATATAGCAAAGTGATTCAGCTACACACACACACAAATATACACACATCTATATATAAATTCTTTTTCAGATTCTTTTTCCTTATGTGTGTCTGCTGCTCAGTTGCTCAGTCCTGTCCGATTCTGCAGCCTGTCCATGGGATTTTTCCAGGCAAGAACACTGGAGTGGGTTGCCATTTCCTCTAGGGGAATTTCCTAACCCAGTGATCAAACTCACGTCTCCTGTGTCTCCTGCATTGGCAGGCAGATTCTTTACCACTGAGCCACCTGGGAAGCATAGAAAATACTGAGAATAGTTTCCTATGCTATACAGTAGGTCATTGGTTATTTTATATATAGTAGTTTGCATATGTTAATCCCAAATTCCTAATTTATCTCTCTCCTTCCCCTTTCTTCTTTGGTAACCATAATTTTTTTTTTTTTTAAATGTTTGTGAGTCTGTTTCTATTTTGTATATAATTTCACCTGTATCATTGTTTTTTTTTTTTTTTAGATTCCACATATAAGCAATATCATATGATATTTGTCTTTGACTTACTTCACTTAGTATGATAATTTCTAGGTTCATCTATGTTGCTACAAATGGCATTATTTCATCCTTTTTTTATAGCTGAGTAACATTACAGTGTGTTATGTATACACACACACACATATATACTGGATATACATACATATATGCACATATATCCATATGTATGTGTGTGTATATATACACACACACACACCACATCTTTATTCATTCATCTGTAATGGACATTTAGATTGCTTTCATGTCTTGTATTGCAACTAATGTTGCAATGAACATTGGGGTACATGTATCCTGTTCTCTAAACCTCGCCTTCTCCCCATCCCCAGCCAAAATATTTGTCTTTACCTGAATAGACTTTATCACAAAGGCAAGAACAAAACACCCACAAATAAAAAACAACATTGTCAATAACAACAAAAAGCATTAGAATCTGCCTGTGATGCAGGAGACCCAGGTTCAATCCCTGGGTTGGGAAGATCCCCTGGAAAAGGAGATGGAAACCCACTCCAGTATTCTTGCCTGGGAAATTCCATGGACAGAGGAGCCTGGTGCACTACAGTCCATGGGGTCACAAAGAGTCAGATGTAACTGAAGTGACTAACACACACACTTCAATATACACATGTTACCAAGATTTCACCACTTACTTTTGTTTTCATGATTCTTTTAACACACATACTTGATAAGCAGTTGGAGATGATTTCTAATAACTTAGTCATTCTTTTTTTTTTTTTTTTTGGCCACACCACATGGCATGTGGGATCTTAATCCCCTAAACAGGGATCAAACCCATGCCCCTACAATGAAAATATGGAATCTTAACCACAGGACTGCCAGGGAAGTCCCTACTTAGTGGTTCTTGATGTAAAAACAAAGCCTGGGGGAATTAATGTAAGTCACTTTACAGTTTGCAGAGCACAACATTATCTTATTAGGATCTGATAATGATCCCAGTGGACATTATTCTGTGTGACCGCTGAGAGCACTAAAGTTCCAAGAGGTTAAGTGACTGGCCCAAGTTACTTTAGTTAGTGGGCAGGCCAAGACTCTTACTTGGATTAGGGGCTGCAACTCTAAATAAAAACAGCCCTGGCATGGAGATTTCAAATTCATTTTTATAGCACACAGTACCAGCAGTAAAGAATAGTAGGATAAAAGCGTATCAATGTCTCTTTTACTTATTTTGAATTTTCTGATTTTTATTTAGGCAAAATTCAAATAATGTGAAAGGAACCATTTTAAAGTGAATTACAAAATTCAGTGTCATTTAGTATATTTGTAGTGTTACATTACCACCACTTCTATCTACTTCCAAAATATGCCCCTCATCTGAAAAAGAAACCCCAGACTTGTTAAGCAGTTCTTATTCTCCCTCATCCCAGCCCCTGGCAACAACCTAATCATTTTCAATCTCTAGGCATTGCAGTATTCTGGATATTTTTTTTACATGAATGGAACATGGAACTTTTTGCATCTGACTTCTTTCACTTAGTGTAACATTTTTGAGGTCCATCCACTCTGAATCTGTATCAGTATTCCACTCATTTTTATGGCTGAATAATATTCTGTTGTGTGCATACCACAACTTGTCAGTGTAGTCACCCACTAATAGACATCGACTGAGCGACTGAACTGAACTGAATGGACATCGAGACTGTTTCTATCTTCTGGCTATCATTAACAGTGTTACTATGAATGTGCAAGTCCATGTATTTGAGTACTTGTTTTTTATTTTCTTATGTATTCTACTTATATTTTATCTGACTACAAGAGTACAGGATATTTATTGAAGAAAATGCGGAAATTAGAGCAAAAACACATATTAGAAAAATCACCTAAGGGTAATTAAGAATACCCTCTTCCAGAAAGGATTTTCATAAGCTTATAATGCCATTATTTTTTACCTTCCAATGAACATGGATTATTACTTTAGAACTAGGTAGTCATGGAGAGTATGGACTTTGAGGTCAGAAAAATCTGGATTTGACTCTTGGCTCTGCCATTTATGAGCTGAGTCACTCTACTTCTCTAAGCTTATTTTCCTGCCTAGAAAAGTGGACATAATACTACCTACCTCACAGGGTTTTGATAGCACATTAAATGGGATGGTATTGTGAGTAAAATGTCTAATACAGTGCCAGGGACAGAGAGGGAACTCAAGAAGTATTAGCTGGAACAGAACTTTCCACACAGGAGTTTGCTAATACCACCAGGAAGTGAAGCTCCTGTGAGAAATTTTGTGTTTTCACTACTCTGTTTTACTACAATGCCTGGCACACAGCTAGCACTTTATAAAAACCTGCTGAAGGAATAAGGGAATATAAGAGTTGGGGGAAAGGATTGAAATGAGAGACCTGCGAAGGATCTCCAGGAAAACACAGCTTTCTGATTTCAGAGGATAAGTAAAGGCCATGGATACAGAATTCTCGCAAATCAACTGGTATTCTACACAACTGTACTGCAAAGCCTGGAGTGGATCAGGGTTGACGTAGGGCCCCCAAAATGAAATCATTTGCAGAAAATGGTCAGAAAATAAGTTAGTCTTAGTTGCAGCAATCAGGGTCAGAGCTAGGAGCCCTCTGAGGCACGCGGCGAGTTGAACTTCCTAAGCTGCTGGGCCAGCTGAGGCTCGGGGCATTTTTTCAAAGCAAATGAAGCATTTGATGGAATAAACCCAAGCAAAGAGATATTAAAGCATGGGGCCTTGACAGGAACTGCCCTGAAGTAATATCACTTGGAACTAAAGAGATGATTAGTGAGCTTCTCAGGGCTCTACAGGAAATCTTGCCTGGCACAGGAATGCAAAAATTTCCAACCTTGTCTAAAAACAGTTCCCCACACTCCACTGCCTCAGAATGATGTCTGTAATGGGTTGCAGAGCTCACTGCCTGCTGAAGGCCTTACTGCCTTCCTCCTATTGTGTGCCTTATCCCAAGCAAAAGACTTGCCTTGTATCTGGACTGCTTTTCCTGAAGTGCAGGAGGACTAAAATGAAGTTGTAGACGTGTTACCTCTCAGGAAACAGGCCAGAAGAGCTGCAGAGCAACCCTGACCTCAGGTGGCTATTAGCTGGGCCTAGCCAAGGAGGATGTACCCTTTGTTCCAGGGTTACAGTCTGTTTTTATACAACTATGCTTTCATAATCCTCCTTTAAATCATCTATCATGGCTTCAATTAAATTATTTTTAGTATAGCACATGTGTAAATTAATTATTAAAATGTCTCTTGAATTTAGTGTATGTGTGCTTAGTCCCTCAGTCCTGTCCAACTCTTTGCAACCCCATGGACTGTAGCTCGCCAGGCTCCTCTGATCATGGAATTCTCTAGGCAAGAATACTGGAGTGGGTTGACATTTCCTTCTCCAGGGGATCTTCCTGACCCAGGGATCGAACCATGTCTCCTGCATCTCCTGAATGCAGGCGGATTCTTTACCATTGAGCCACCTGGGAAGCCCTTTAAGAGTTTCTGAAGGCAAGACCATTTCTGTTTTGTTCATTATTGCATCTTTAGACCCTAGAAAAGGCTTTGTCCATGGTAGGCATGCAATATACATTTGTCGAGCAAATGAATCTAAGATATTCTAGTACAAATTCCAATTCAGTTTGGAGGCATTAGACTATATTGGGGTAAAGACATGGGTTTGAATTCTAGTTTCACAGCTTGTGATATTAGGCAAATTGTTGAAATTGCTTTTATTAGTTTTCTGATTTTGCTGTAACAAATTACTACAAACCTGGTGGCTTAAAACAGCAGAAATTTATTCTGTCACAATTCTGGAGGCTGCAAGTCCAAAATCAGGCAGAACCCTGCTCCCTTTGGGGACCATATTCATTCTTGCCTCTTTTCATTTTCTGGGGCATTGCTGGGTTGTGGCTCCACCACTCCAATCTCTGCAGCCTCCCCTGTGGGTCTGTAGGAAATCTCCCTCTGCCACTAGCTTATATAATGACACCTGTAGACAGTTAGGGCCCATCTTGACATGCAGGATGATCTCCTCTCAAGGTCCTTTCCTTAATTTAATTACATTACCAACACTGTTTTTATAAATAATAAAAATTTAATAGGATCTGGGGATTAGGATGTGGACATATGTTTTTTGGGGGGCACTATTCAGTGAATTCGGAGAAGGCAATGGCACCCCACTCCAGTACTCTTGCCTGGAAAATCCCATGGATGGAGGGACCTGGTAGGCTGCAGTCCATGGGGTCGCTAGGAGTCGGATACGACTGAACGACTTCACTTTCACTTTTCACTTTCATGCATTGGAGAAGGAAATGGCAACCCACTCCAGTCTTCTTGCCTGGAGAATCCCAGGGACGGGGAGCCTGGTGGGCTACCGTCTATGGGGTCAAACAGAGTCGGACATGACTGAAGCGACTTAGCAGCAGCAGCAGCATTCAGTGAATTACATTTGTCCATGGCTCAGTTTGTTTATCCATAAAATGGACATAATATCTCTTAGAATTATCATGAGGATTAGATGCAATAATACATGTAAATCACTTTATGTGTTTACAGTACATAAAAAACTCTCAGTATATGGTAACTGTGGTGTTACTTTATAAGGCAGGAAAATATTATTCCCTATGGCCACATTAAATAAGTGATGGAGTTATGCCAACTTATTCAGACATCTTCAAAAGTATGTTAAGTCAATATCAGTGTCAATCTATCTCTATGTTTATTTATTAATAGGCAGGTCTGGGACCTAGCTCAGCCCTCTTACCTCTGTCATCACATTTGTACTCAAGACAACCCTGGCAGTCTGGTGTTCTCTCCCACTTTACAGATAAAAAGGGCAAAAAAAAAAAACCTCAAAAGTAAAGCACAATTTTCAAGAAATTGAGTTAGCCACAGAGCTCAAATATAAACCAAGGACTTCTCACTCCAAGCCCAGTTCTTCTCTGTATTACCTCAGAAAATTAAGCACAGAAATGGAGAAAGTTCCAAGCATCTGTACCTGACTAAATCACTTGTTAGAACACTATGGTAAGATCTGTAGGTTAGCCTAGAACTCTATACCAGTGGTTCTCCAGCTTCGCTGCACATTAGAATCACCCAGAGAGCTTTTAAACCCCTCAAATCAGACTGTGTATGAGAAAAGTGAAATGAGAATGAGGGTGGGGAACAGACCTAGGCATTGAATGTTAGTCACTCGGTCTTTGAGACCCCATGGACTGTAGCCCACCAGGCTCCTCTGTTCATGGAATTCTCCAGACAAGGATACTGGAATGGGTAGCCATTCCCTCTCCAGGAGACCTTCCTGACCCAGGAATCGAACATGGGTCTCCTGCATTACAGGCAGATTCTTTACCATCTAAGCCACCATGGAAGCCCAGACCTAGGTATTAACAACTGTTTAAATCATCCCAATCACAGCGGGGGTTAAGACCTACAGCTCTATCAGTGGACCTCAAACTTTGAAGAGAATCAGAATCACCTGGGAAGCTGATTTAATTATAGAGACTTAGGGTCTAGTCTGCTTCAGTGAGCCTGGGTCTCTCCAGGTGATTCTGAGACTAGCAGTGTTAGAGGACAATGACTCTAAAGTACCTTTCAATTCTGATGTTCTGATTTTCACCACTCATTTATTTATCTATTCAAATATCTGTACCAATTCGATGGATGAGTTTCAGCAAGCTCCGGGAGTTGGTGATGAACACAGAAGCCTGGTGTGCTGCAGTCCACGGGGTCGCAGAGTTGGACACGACTGAGCGCCTGAACTGAACTGACTAGAGTTAGAGCTACAGGGACGCAGAAATAACACCTAACTTCTGATGTCAAGGGGTTCACAGCCTGGCAAGCTACTCTTGTGGCTCTGAAAGCACTTTCCATAGTGCCCTTCCTGACTGACCCTCCTACTAGAATGGCTGGGCCATGAGGGCTTTCTTTGACATGGAAAAGATGCTTAATGCATATTCCTTGCACGAGAGAGGAAGGAGAAAGAAAATGCACGAGAGAGGAAGGAGAAAGAAAATGAAAATATATACGTGGAATCAGCATTCCCCAGCAGTGCAATGGGGCATGACCACTTCCCCTACAGAGTAAGACGTGATTTTCTGTGGGGGATGGTGGGGTCAGGAAAGATTTATTCCAAGTGATGAATTTGTACAGGGTATTTAAGGGTGGCAAATGGGTGGGAGGGTACTCTTACCATAGCGAATAGCAGAATTTTCACAGTGGCTTGAAATAGGATGGGGAACCATGAGTGACTGGTTCCAGAACACAGCAAGAAGGAGTGGAGGGGGTGGAGAGATGGATGTTGGGGCAGGAGCCTCATGGCATTTTGTAGAGTCTCTTCTCCCTCCCTTGTCAAGCAAGAGGCCTCTAAGTCCAAATGTCCTTTCGAGTCCTCAAACAAAGGTTGACCAGTCCTGTAGGCCCAGAACTACAACTGCTACTGCTACTAAGTTGCTTCAGTCATGTCCGACTCTGTGCGACCCCATAGACGGCAGCCCACGAGGCTCCCCTGTCCCTGGGATTCTCCAGGCAAGAACACTGGAGTGGGTTGCCATTTCCCTCTCCAATGCATGAAAGTGAAAAGTGAAAGTGAAGTCACTCAGTTGTGTCTGACTCTTCGCAACCCCATGGACTTCAGCCTACCAGGCTCCTCCATCCATGGGATTTTCCAGGCAAGAGTACTGGAGTGGGGTGCCACTACAAAGGCCTCCTATAATCCCTGTGAGTAGGACTCTAGTCCACAAGTTTCTAGAAGCAGCTTGAGGCCAAATTCCAAAGCCATTTCTGAAGTGGGTGCTCAGGAAGGTCTCTACGTAGGCAGGTTTAAATCTAGTCGAAGACATCAGCAAGACAAAGCTTGCCTGGGAGTATCAAGAAACGTTCTCTCTGCTGCTTCCTGATTATTTATCAATGCAAGACTGTGATTTGTCTTTGTGAGGAATGGGCTTCCCAGGTGGCACTAGTGGTAACGAACCCGCCTGCCAATACAGGAGATGTAAGAGATGCAGGTTCAACCCCTGGGTTGGGAAGATCCCCTGGAGGAGGGCATGGCAACCACTGCAGTATTCTTGCCTGGAGAATCCCATAGACAGAGGAGCCTCATGGGCTGCAGTCCATAGGGTCACAAAGAATCAGACATGACTGAAACGACTGAGCATACACGCACGTACACACTGAAAATAGTACCAAGTGAGTAAGGAATCTGAGACCCATGGTAGGAGGTAGATTAATCTCTATCCTGATTCTAAATGGTAAGCACAGGAGCATAAACATCTCCAGACTTGTTCAATTGCCACTCTGTCTCAACTGGGCTGTAGTTGCTGGGGGAGCTCTGTGCCCCTCACACAGCCATGCTGGCCATTTGCAGAACACCCGAGGACCCCAGGCCTCTCTGCTGAAAGCCCCACTGACAGCAGCACACCGGGGAAGGGAGAGAAGGCTGATGGAAGGGAGTGGTGCTGAGAACTGGTGCTAGAGCTGGAATGACAGCTGGACAGAGTACTGAATGGGAGGCTGACTCCTTCTGCCCCAGGGGTGGTGTTCAGTGGCCAACTTCTCTCCTTGGAGCAGGCTTTGAAGGATCAAGATTATCCACAAAATAGATTTTGTCTATTTTATGACAAAATCCCACAGTTCTCATCTTGGAGGTTCCCTTCCCTAAAGTGAAAGGACTTGTCAAGTAAAGAGGATTAACAAGAGTCCTGGAGAGAGGAGCTTGGTTGAAGAGGAAATGATTCCCATGTCACATGCTTCCATGCTGGGTTCCAGGCAAAGGGACTGAAAGCTTGTATTGAGTCAATGAGGGGTAAACCAGACGCAGTAGAGTTAGCAAGAAGCTCCCTTGCTTCCTTATCAAGAAGGGGTTCGTCTCACTGCTCCCAAACCTAGACCAGATTTTCCCCTACTTTTTAAAATCATTATAAAGGAAAAGGAAACTATGGATGACCAGGAAAAGCTTATCTGAGGAGATGAGAATTAGTTCAAGACACAAAGGAGGGAGAAAGCAAGAGAAAGGGGATTCTGGACAGTGCCGTTGGTGAGGAAAGCGCTTTGTTAGAGGAAACTAAAGGAAGCCAGTGGAGCAGAGACAGCAAGACAGAACAGTGCAGAGTGAAGTCTGAGAGTCAGAGGCAATGCTGGATCATCAGAGCACTGTTCGAATATACCCAACATCTGCCTGACCTGGGGTTTCCTCACTTGTTCTGGGGTCCCATTGCTATCCTTCATGTAACCATTACACTTTGGACTTCTAACCTATAAAGTTTTTCTCCACAGGAGGGAGATTATTTAAAATATAGCCTTTCTTGAGCGTTAATGATCAGATTATAATCAATAATGCTTATCCATTACACATAAAGTACTTGACATATTTTTAAGCATTATACACACACAAAATTGGGGCTTCCCAGGTGGCACTGGAGAAGGCAATGGCACCCCACTATGGTACTCTTGCCTGGCAAGTCCTTGGACGGAGGAGCCTGGTAGGCTGCAGTCCATGGGGTCGAGAAGAGTCGGACACGACTGAGCGACTTCACTTTCACTTTTCACTTTCATGCATTGGAGAAGGAAATGGCAACCCACTCCAGTGTTCTTGCCTAGAATCCCAGGGACGGGGGAGCCTGGTGGGCTGCCGTCTATGGGGTCAAACAGAGTCGGACACGACTGAAGTGACTTAGCAGCAGCAGCAGCAAGTGGCACTAATAGTAAAGAACACATCTGCCAAACAGGAGATGTAGGAGATGCAGATTCAATCCCTAGGTCTGGAAGAGGAAATGGCAACCCATTCCAGTATTCTTGGAGAAATCCATGGACAGAGGAGCCTGGCAGGCTATAGTCCATGGGGTCGCAAGGAGTCAGACATGACTGAAGCAACTGAAGCACACACACATACACACACAAACACACAAAATCAGTTTTCAAAAAATTTCTTTTAATAAAAACCAGTTCCTAGAACATTAAATCTTGTATAGATATAAAAACATTTCCTCATGTTGCAAGGAGAAAACATAGGTTAGGAGATTCATCTGAGGTTCTAGCTGTTGGTTCACTAGAACAGCAGCTTTGAACAGAATTATAATGCAAGTGATATGTGTAATTTTTAATTGTTTAGTAGCCACATTAAAAAAGATCAGGTGAAATTAATTTTAATAATATATATATACATATATAGTTGCTGCTTCTTCTTTTTTAAATTTATTTTTATTTGGAGAATAATTGCTTTATAATGTTGTGCTGTTTTCTGCCATACAACAATGTGAATCAGTCATAAGCATACATATATCCCCTCCCTCTTGAACCTCCCTTCCACCCCACTATCCCACATCGCTAGGTCATCACAGAGCACCAGGCTGAGTTTCCCTGAGTATTTCACTAAATTTGATATATGAGAAATGATAGTTTTAATGATTGGATTTCTATAACTGTTTAAGTGATTGATTTATATAGTCAATTAAAAAGTTATTAATAAGGTATTTTAAGTCTTTTTCCAATGAGATAAGCCATTGAAATCTGGTTTAGGTTTTATAGTCACACTAATCTCATTCTGGACTGGCCATATTTTAAGTACTCAACAGCTACAGGTGGCTAGTGGCTATCATACTGGACCCTGTAGCATTGAAGCCTTATAGAAGAAGGATTGATAACTCTCTTTTTATAGGTGTGAACATTGACGCCTAAAGCTTAATTGACAAGGCACTGAACTGGTTGTGGATTTGAGCTGTGAGTAGATTCTAAGTTTTTTGTCAAGTGTTCATTCAATGGATCATACTACCCTCCCCTTGGGAATAAGAAGGGGTGGGGGCAATAGCATTACCTGCAATGAGTAGCTATTTGTTCTAGAGACTACGGTGGGACTGTGCATGTGTGCATGCTTAGTTGCTCAGGCCTGTCCAACTCTTCGTGATCCAATGGACTGTAGCCTGCCAGGCTCCCCTGTCCATGGGATTCTCCAGGCAATAATACTGGAGTGGGTGCATGCGTGCATGCTCAGTCACTTCAGTCATGTCTGACTCTGTGTGACCCCATGGACCACAGCCTGCTAGGCTCCTCTGTCCATGGAGTTCTCCAGGCAAGAATACTGGAGTGGGTTGCCATTCCCTTTTCCAGGGATTGAACCCGAGTCTCCTGCATTGCAAGCAGATTCTTTACCATTTGAGCCACCTGGGTGGGGCTTTAGACTCTATGTAACCCTTTGGAGTGAGACTACTTCTCCCATTTTCTATATAAGGGTTATATAGCCTCCAAGTGCTTTTGTAGTGGCAGGATGATATCAGTCTTTCAAAGCAAACAGTGCTATCAATATTTAGAAGACAATGCATAAGATTAAAGCCTGTTGAACTTGGGTGGTTTAGAATACCACACGGATATCCCCAGAAATTCCTTTGACAAGCTACTAGTCCTAGGAAGACTATACTTTAGCTTGCCAAGTACCAAGACTCCTGATCCAGTTCATCCATCTCTGGCCCCTTCACCCACTGCCCCTGTTCCAGAAACATATAATTAGAAGACAAAGAAAGGACTCAATTGCCCCAGGAGGTCTAGCTGTGAACCAAACTCCAATGTCATTTAAATAGACTCTTTATGTACCAAGGACAAATCTAGTAACAGAGAGCGGGGACCAGAGGAAGCAACCATTCCCTGAGTCAAGGCCACAGCCCTTGACAGTGAGCTAAGGGGCTGAGGCCAGCATGTATCTGTCTACTGCAACCACGCAAGCAGGTATCCTAGGGCACAACCCAAGAGTGACCCACAGATGTGTTAGTTGGCCAGGAAAACAATCTCAGCTGATAAAGACCAAGGCCTCTGCTCCACAGGTGAGCAAAAGGAAGCTCAGAGTCATAGTAACTCCAGAGTTCATGCTCATAAGAACTTTGCTGTATGCCTCCCTGCTATGTGTAAAGCTCCGAGCTGGTAGAGAAAGCCAGCTCTTAAAAAAGCAAAGCAGGACAAAATACCCCCAAATCTAGTCTGTCAGCACAGAGAACTATTCGCAGTTGGAATCAGGCCTCAGTATTTTTTTTTTAAGCTGAGGCTCCCTCCCTTTCTGCTACCTACGGGTGCAATTTCCAGTGCTTTCTCCAAAAGAAACATTTGGCTTTCTATAGAGAACCTCTGAGACCTCATGTGACTGAAAATGGAAGAGGGGGAAAGAGGCCCTCCTCACGCCCCACCCCAAAACCCCCATGGGGAAGCTGAGGTTAGGCCCCTGTAGATCGATTTATTTTAGGAGGCACTTGGTTCTGAAGCATTTGTTTCAGAAATTACCCCTGTGCCCCATCAATAGTAGCTTTTCAACGGCTCTTCCCGGGTGGCCTTGTCTCTTTTAAATTTCATTTCCTGTTGGAAAGGATAAACAGGTAAGTGTTTAATGCCACTGACTGGACTCATTTAACAGAAAACCAGGATCAGCATGAAGCTGGGGAACCAGAGTGGGACTGATGGGTGAAACAGAGCTGAGAAGCCAATCTGGGATTACAAGTGGAATAGAGCAGGTCGATGAACAGAAAGGCATTAGAGAATACCAAGTGACAGACTTTTATTTTACTTCTTCTCCATGTAAGGGCAATTGTCCCACTGGAGGAGGGAATATGAATGCAATGAGATAGCGTAATCAGCTGCCATGTTGGGCATGGCTCCCTGGACTTAGCCTGGAGGCCTTGGTGGGAATCCTGGCACTACCACTCATCAGCTTTGCCCTTCAGCCAAGTTCTTTAACCCCCTGAGCCTCAGATGCCTGTCTGTGCTACTGCACAGGATGCTGTGAATTCAAATGATGCCTTCACATGCTTGGCAAGTGCCCCACCCCTAGTAGGAATTCACACATAATAACTATAAATTGGCACAGATGGTGTTGGAACCCATACAATTTAACACATGTTTTCCACTACACACCAGGCACTGTGTTGGGCAATAAGAGCTGCCAAAGGATAAGAGAGCCCTGACTTTAAAAGAGATGGGCCCAGAATTGATGATGTCAATACAGCCTGGTAAGGATTTGCAGCAAAACATATATGGGGCGATATGGCACACCCACATTAAATGTTTTGAGGTATTATTGATAGCATGGTCAATGGGGTCAATGAAAGGACTCATAATTGTCTATTTCTCCCTCTAGAAGGCAAAGTCCACCAAGGCTGGAATGTTGTCTTAGTGTCTGTCTAAGCACTGTGGGGAAAAGCGGGTGAGGGAATGGCTAAGGTGATGTTCTAATCTCTGAACTACCGTATTATCTTGAATCTATCTTTCAGTTCACCACTTCTCTCTACAGCTGAGTACATCTACTGTTTAACGCATTTGATGAATTTTTAATTTCTATAACTCTATTTTTAAATTACAGAATTTCTATTTAGTTCATGTAAAATGTCTACTTTTCGGTCATCTTATCCTGTACTTGCCCTATGGTTTCTATTTCCTCTTTTACCAGAAAACATGTTAAACATACTTACTCTCTCAAATTGATCTATTGCTTGTAGTTTCTAAGATAGGAACTTCTCCATGTCTTTTGTCTGACTCTCACTAATGGTGGCTTTTTCCCTCTCTTCTACACACTAAAATATTTAAAAGTACACTTAACATCAGGAGTTTTGTTGTTTTGTGGTTTTGAGTTTTTAAATTTTGTTTTTTGTGGTAAACCCATGCAACATAAAAATGTTGAGACATTTTTATGACTTGGCTTTAGGCTGCCCCTCTCAGGATCTCATAGTTTAATCAATTCCAGACACAGTTTTTACATTATCTTCTTGGTTTGTGGCTTGTGCACTATAAGAGAAGTACCCCAACCCCATACCCATGTAGAGCGTAGGCTGGGGTTTTAATTTTTTTGAGGGTGATCCCAGTGGCCCAGCATAGTTGACAGACTTCCCTATTCAATCTTCGGCAGAAATTCCCTTATTTCATGCTAAGGCCCTTCATTCTTCATTGACAGCCTTGGTAAGGAGTTTGTTTCCTATTGCCTCAGCTCTCATCCCCATAGGATTCTGAAACTCTAGCCCCCTAAGAATCATACATATTTCCCATGTTTTCACAGGACCTTTTGTTTCATTCCTTCCCACTGATCACTGCTTGCTCTTCATTTCAGGCACCTGGGGATTTCTCCTTTCTGCACACCAGCCTGGTGATGGATTTTTTCCCCCTTGTATATTTACACTAACATCTCTCTGTGATCGGAAGGAATGTCCCTTGACAACTCTATCCGACTAGAAAGATTTCATTATGCCTTTAGATACTAGTCTTTCTCTCTCAGCTCTGAGTTCATGATGGACAGAAACCTTGGTCTGATTCATCTTTTGATCCTGATTCTTCAGACTATGCCCAGATCAGAGTAGGAAGCAATAAAGATTTCATCATTCAATGAACAAACGAATCAATCGTCTTTCACTTACACTCTCAATGGGAAGTAGAGATCATACACTAAATATCTTCTAGAGAAAGAAGACATCAAGAAGCCCTGGAAAGCCATTCATGCTCTCTGGGAGGCCATGCTAACCGATCAAAGGAGTTTGGCCACTGCCTTAGTTTCACCCTTTGACCAGTAGGTTCTCTACTCTTGATAGTACTTCTTTCTTGAAGGGCTGCTGCTGCTGCTGCTGCTGCTGCTGCTAAGTCGCTTCAGTCATGTCTGACTCTGTGCGACCCCATAGACGGCAGCCCACTAGGCTCCCCCATCCCTGGGATTCTCCAGGCAAGAACACTGGAGTGGGTTGCCATTTCTTCTCCAATGCATGAAAGTGAAAAGTGAAAGTGAAGTCGCTCAGTCGTGTCTGACTCTTAGTGTCCTCATGGACTGCAGCCTACCAGGCTCCTCCATCCATGGGATTTTCCAGGCAAGAGTACTGGAGTGGGGTGCCATTGCCTTCTCCGAATTATAGTGCTAGTCTGCTAGAAATTCATAGTCTGGCAGGCTAGGTTCTTACTGGTAGCTTTGTTGCCTTTTTAGCACATACTGATTTCCTTCGGGGCTTCCCAGGTGGCTCAGTGGTAAAGAATCCACCTGCCAATGCAGAAGATGCAAGAGACGTGGGTTCGATTCCTGGGTCAGGAAGATCCTCCGGAGCAGGAAATGGCAACCCACTCCAATATTCTTGCCTGGAAATTTTCATGGACAAGGAGCCTGGAAGGCTACTGTCCATGGGGTTGCAAAGAGTCAGACACGACTGAGCACACACACATTATGTCCTTCTAGAGCCATAACTGGAACTTGATCAGCAACATGTAATGTGTAAAGATATATACTTCTTTCTGTTGGTTCCATAAAGAGCTTGCCAAGTAAATTCACATACTCGAAAGCCCCTGGCACAGTGCTTAGCACGGAGTAGGCACATTTAGTGCACTTATTTCTTCTTTTCCATTAAAAATATCCACAAATATTTGTTGAAAATCTATTGCCTCCTAAGCACTATGCTTGGTGCTGAAGATGGAGAGGCGTAACATATTTTACGTCTCTGTTTTAATTCTTACTTAGAAAAAGAATGTCCAGGGACTTCCTTGGTGATCCTATGGTTAAGAATCTGCCTTGCAATGCAGGGGATGTAGGTTTGATTCCTGGTCAGAGAACTAAAATCCCACATGCCATGAAGCAACTAAGCCTGTTCATCACAACTAAGGAGCCAGTGTGTCATAACTAAGACCTGACACAGCCAAATAAATAAATATTTTTTTAAAAGAAAAAGAATGTCCACATCAAATTTGACAATAAAAATTACTGCAAATGTCCTCTGATCTAAGGTGAAAAGACATCTCACCTCATCCTGCCACTCTAAAATGCCTAAAAAGTATAACCAGCAAACTAAATTTGCCTATTATTGTTTTATAAAGTAACAGTCTCTTTCCTTAGGGAGGAAATCCAACTCCCATTGAATACATGAGCAGACAAAGGAGAACTGATCATAAAAGGCAATTTTTGACAGTGACTTTTGAGCTCCTTTCATCACTATAATTCCAGAACCTAGAATCATGCCTGAATTAAATTAGAAACTTGATAAGACTGTTGAATGTGAGTATTCTTACACATATATATGGATATAGCCCATCCATATATATGACTCTAGATACAGTAAGACTCACTCATCATTCCACACATATTTATTGAGAATTTCTTATGAATGAGAGTATGTACTAGATTTTTTGATAGAGACAGGAGAAAGAAAAAAAAGAACAAAATAGATATTCTACCTACTAGGAATTTCCAGGTGTAAGGGCAAGATAGACAATTATGTAAATCACCATGATATAACACAGAAAATGCTAAGAGATGAACATAAGAAAAGACTGTGGGGTTCCAGTACTCTTCCCTGGAAAATCCCATGGATGGAGGAGCCTGGAAGGCTGCAGTCCATGGGGTTGCTGAGGGTCGGACACGACTGAGTGACTTCACTTTCACGAATTGGAGAAAGAAATGGCAACCCACTCCAGTGTTCTTGACTGGAGAATCCCAGGGACGGGCGAGCCTGGTGGGCTGCTGTCTATGGGATCGCACAGAGTTGGACACGACTGACATGACTTAGCAGCAGCAGCAGCATGGGGTTCCAAATACAGAAAGGCTACTTCCTGCTGAGGGATTAGATAAGACTGTGGCTAATATAGACTATATGCTCAAACTTAAGTAATGTGTTACCTGGTGGCTCAGACGGTAAAGAATCTGTCTGCAATGTGGGAGACCTGGGTTCGATCCCCGGGTTGGGAAGATCCCTGGAGGAGGGCATGGTGACCCTATCCAGTATTCTTGCCTGGAGAATCCCTAAGGACAGAGGAGCCTGGTGGGCTACAGTCTATGGGATCACAAAGAGTTGGACATGACTGAGCGACTAAGCCCAGTAGAGGGAGAGAGTGGGGACCGGCAAGGAAGGAAGGGCAACTCAGATGGAAAGAACAGCTTAGACAAAAGGCAGAAGCAGAAAAGCACAGGATATAGACAATGAAACAGAAAGTTGGCTGGAGACACATAAAAGAGCAGTCTAAAGAGAAATAAGCTGGAAAGGTAGGATGAGCCAATTGCAGGGGGTTTGAACATGGCCTGATTTATCTTCCAGGACATAGGATCTCTATAGAGTAGCCAGTGCTTAGCATATGGTGGGTCTTAATTAATGCTACAACAGCCGCATAGCAGGAGCCTGTTCTCCAGCTGCACACAGGAAGTGGCCATCTGTACACGCAGGCAATTACAAACCTTCCAGATACTCTGCCCTGAACCCTGCAAGCACATCAAATACTCACCGTAAAAGGTCACCCAACAAACATCTCTGATCAATCCTGGCTCAGGCAGAATCAAATCCTCTAAATAAGATCCACTGGATGCAGTGTCAGGAAGGTCAGAAACTACCCTTTTTCACATCTTGAAGCATTTTTACCATGTGGAACTCTTTAGAAGCAGAAGGGAAAGGAAAGAGAGAGGCAAAAAAAAAAAAAAAACCTCTCCAGAAATAATAGAATTCCAAGTAATTAAATGTTAACTGATCACAAAGTTAACAGGGGATTTATTTTGGCCCCTGCCTCCTTCTGGTGATCTAAAAAGCAGTTGATTTCAAGGACAGCCATGCCAGGAGTAAACCTGGCGTTTCACGCCTCCCCTCCTCCACTTCCGCCCTGCGTGTCCCCACTGTGTACCTTTGTCGAGCTCACTTGAAATGTTCCATGATGAGGTAGGCACTAACTCAGCAGTGACTGACAACTCTGTTTCTGAAAATAAAGAGAAGGGAGGGGAGAAAGACAAGGGCAATATTAAATATAGTAACTTATGGACTGTTAGAAGCATTACAGGAGATTTCCAAAGGCCCTGCCTTCCGAGAGAGACCACGCAGTCCCATAGCTTATTAAACTTAAATGTCTGCTCAGCCTGCCAGGCAGAGGCGCCTGTATTATAGAGGCTATCCAGACAAACATACTGGAGGCCAGATTTGAGGATTTTTTCCTTTAAAACACAGGCTTGAAAATTAAATACAAATATTTCATTGACAAAAAACCAAACCTGCAGAAATGACCAAACATGATCAAATACAAACTCTTCCTTTTCTTGTTGAAAGACCAGTCTTACGTTAATAAAGTCAATAGTCTTTCCATGAAACATGAGATCAACATTGCTCCTGATGCTGGTTTCATTTGTGTTTGTGAATTCATAGCATTTCTCTTAATAGACAAATTGGTTTCTTTATATTGAAACCTTCAGTCAAGACAAATGGAAGCTAAGGATTTTAATATGGAGAGTAATTTGTGGAAACCAAAATTCAAAGATAACTTTAAAAACCACCATAAATTAAAGCAAACATGCAAATCCAAAATATTAAGGACATGATACACTATGAAAATTTTCAAACTCTTTATGATATACTGTAGTATACAAACAATGCTTTTATTAAAACCCATGACACATCCTACTAGCACATTTTAATAGGATTGCATTAATCTCCCCTTAGGCCATGTACACACACACACACACACACACATCTATTACAAAGCTTTTGTGCTAGGTAGGATCTCAGAGAGCCCAGAGACTGGGTCATTAGATCTATGGCACCCATGCTATCACATCCGCTTTCTTCAGATATCATTGATCAATTATGGATCCTTTTGCCTATAAACCTGGGATCTGCCTTACAGCCTTTCAACACGGTTCTTTTAGGTAGCCACTGAAAACGGATCTGTGTTAGAATGCAAGGCAGAGGAAGAACTAGTATTTAAACCTAGGTCTGTCTGACTCTACCACCCACACACCTCCTGCCAGCCCATGCTGCCCAGTTGTTAAGTCTGAAACCTGACTTGTTTTTCACCTTACTTCTCTCTGGCTTTACCCTTTCACCAAGATAAGCACACTCTTCTACATTTCCTTATTTACTGATGGAGGCCATCTGCCACATGGCCATAGAAGCCGCATGCCGTCATCAGTGAGCTTTGCCAAGGACAGGATGTTTACCCACGGAGACCTTGCAGAGGCCACTTCTAGCTTGTCTACTGAGTCTCTAATCAACCTGCCATGCACAGCAGAGACAAAGGGGTTGTTTGGTTTGTGCAGACCTTCTTGGCTTTCTTCTTCCCCTGTCCAGGTGGGAAAGAAAACAGGTGGGAAAGAAAGTAGACAAGCCACACAAAACCTACCCACCTCAAAAGGCCCCGGTCACCTCCCACATCCTGAGCCAACAACAGCATGCATTCTTTTCAGGGGAACCGAAGTCAGATGGGCAGTAAGGCTAGGATCTTACAGCAAACAGAATTCCAAAATATGAAGCCAAAAAGGAAAATTTGCCCAAGTAAGAAAACTGCTTAATAGAAAACCACTGGAGAAGGCAGTGCTCCTGTTATCAACCACTTGTCCTAGAAATGGGTGTTTCATGAAGGTGATTTTACCAGGAAGTGCTAATTGTCTACATTCTAGAGGCCTCCACGTGTGACTCCAACCACAACTCCACTCTGACCCCCCTGCTGCTGCCACCCACTTTGGCTCTTTGAATAAAGGCCCCTTGTTTGCAGTATTTTGGACCATTGTGGTTCCTCTTATAAAAAGGCTCATCAAGCACTCCAGTACCCAGACTTCAGGGAGCTTGGGAATAGAAGCATGGCAGCCACAGCGGCCACTCAGGCAAAGAAGCAAAGGGTGGGGAAGTGGTGGGATTAAGACAGATCTTGACAGCATTTACATTCAATATTTTCATAGCTTCATCTTACTGCTGCTCACAGCTAAATTGCCAGAAACATAGGTTTCATTTTACAGTATTAATTTTATAGAAAGTAAGCTATATGTCATTTGGTTTTTCTAGCCTGAATTTGAATTGCTGATTGAATATAATTTGAGACTGATGACAAATGAATAGATTCTTGGCACTGCTAACAGTAAAACTGTTCCCCCACGTGTCCCTGGACACTAATTACCACTCAGTTCTTGCGCTACAGAAAAGATAATTTCAATTCATAACCTCATTAATTGATTGTGATGATTCTGAGGAATTTTGTTCTCAGCTTCAAGATCTATTCCTTGAGATAACCACATGTTCAGCTCTTCAGATAAAATGATAATAAAAACAGATAAAATAGTTTTAAATATGAATATTCTCCCTGACAAATATTATCTTCTTAGGCTACTTTTTTTTTTAAGTAAGGCTGGATTATTTAATGTGAAAAGTTTAATGTTAGTAATTGTCCCTCACAAAAATGATGTTTAATAAGCTTCCCCCTCACCTCCTGAAAAGAAGACTGAATCTTAAGTGAGAAAAATTGAGCACATCTTGATTTAAGCAGCCTTGATTCCAAGGTCAGCAGCAGCCTTAGAGAGATGTGACCACCAGTCTTGACCCTACGGGACCTCCAGTGATGGATTCAGTTCCTCTCTTACTCTCTTTACTGTGGCAAAAGGATGAGATATTTAATACCAGACTAGCAGCCTCTCTTTGCGTAACATCACCGTGATAATAGCAAATTCGTACATGCCAACTAGGAGACAATAGAATTTTTAATGAAAATACACACCTACATTAAAATACTAATTTCTGCCACTATTAGTAATGTTGTAATCAGGACCAAGTTACTTAACATCTTTTGACCACTATTTTCTCATCTGAAAAATGGGGACAATACAAGCCATCTCACAGGAAATGTGGTAAGGACTAGAGCAGATTATCAACCAAAGGGGTCCTGCACCCAAGAGGGTGCCCAGCATAGAGTGGATATTTAACATCTTTCATGCCTTTCCCTCTGTCTAGAAAGGCGGATGAACATACTCTGCATGGATATACTCTAGTTTAGTGGCTGTGTCACTGTCTCAGTTTGAAATAACACATTTGCTGTACTTTAAGAAAGACTCTATTTTGCATGCCTTACTAATCCAAGATGATCTTTTCATTTTGTGAGGTTTTCCTGAATCAGTCACCAGTTCTTTTAGAACATCAGTGTTTTTATGTGGTTTTATCCAATTTGGGCAAATCCAGCATGTTTGAGAAAACTCCATCCCTTATCTTTCCTGACCTCTGCAGGAGGGCAAGCCATTCTTCTCCGGAGTTGATCAATAGGAGCTATTATCTTTGCAGTTTCACTGATGAGTGACTTTTTGGCACCGATTCTGCAAACCATAAGGTTTTGGTATTTAAGCCTGAACAGTGGGAGTGTTATTTGGAGCAAAGGAAAAAAAATAATAAGCCTTGAATCCTTCTCATTGATAAAAGCCTGTGCTCTCCACAAGGATTACTGGTTCATCTCAGCAGTTGGCAGGGAGCGACCCCATGTTCACAGGATGCACAAGCTCTTCCAAGAAGCCCCCAGCCACGCCACATCCTGTATCCTGATCCAGTGACAAGTTGAGGTTACACAGGCACGAACCAGCATTCTCACGAGACTGGTGGCCAGCCCAGTGTCATAAAGGCCAAGTGTGAGGGAACAAGTGGCTATCCGAGGGCCTTTTCTGGCTAGTAACACTGAGTTTACAGTGTGATAGCTGGGTGGCCTTAGAGGCCAAAGACTTATTTAGCAAGCTATGTGCTTTGTTTTTTGCAGGTTTTTTGCTGCTTGTGTGTTACAGTTTAATAACCAACCACTCTGGGGCTTCCCCCTGCCCAGAGTTCACAAATTTATAACTTTTTGAAAGTGGTACACATTTTAATGTGACAATCCATATGTGGGTCCTTCTCTCCTTAGATATCAAACTGAAGTGTCATGTAGTGTTATTTTCAGTATTCTCATTTCTTACAAGTTCAACTAGGTCATGACTCAAGCCTAAGGATTTCTGGAAGTATCCTTACAGGGAACCTTGGAGGATTTGCAGTTACAAAGACAAGAGACCCAGGCAATAGCTCCATCTTCAACAGGAACAATTCCACATTTCTCTGCATTACATACTCAGGTGTATGGAAAAGGCACCAATGATTTAAACAAAAGATTTTTTAATCCTCTTATCTGATACAACTTCCTCATCTGACAGATGAAGCAAATTAGGCCCATAGCAGTCTAGAGACTTGGCCAAAATCACAGTTCAAGATAGATACAGCCTTAGAAATGGCTTGGGAATAAACGCATGCTTCAATAAAATAAATTTTAAAAACAGAAATAAATGCATACTGCCTTCTCATTGCTCTCCATCTTCCCTTGACTGTGCCCGTAAGAATGATACGTCTCCTTAGAAACTGAGTTGAGAGAGATGCACAGGGAATTTCCAAACAGCCAGTGTCGGTCACACAAAAGGGGCACACTGTCTTCTGTGGGAAAAGAAGGCTTCTGTCTGTGATCATTTGGGGGAAGAAGGTGGGAAGGAGACTTCAAAATCTCCGGTATGAAGTGTCAGTTTACACACAACATTCTTGGCCTTGATTCCTTCCTCCCACCAGCACCTCAGTGGAGAAGCCCACAGCCAGGTGTGTCAGCTCCACCAAAGCAAAGTCACACTCTGCTCTCCTTAGACGGGCAGGCAGGCCACATCTCCCAACAGCTCCGGGGTTAGTCAGCCTGAGCATTACTCCAGCCCTCAGTTCACAATCATCCCACATCTAGGGTCCTGCACGAGGGGCCCCTCCACTCTGGGAGAGGAAAGTCAGAGTCTCCCTCACCCAGTGTGAGATATGCAGGGGTGGAGAGTTACTATGCTCAGTGTCTACAATGACCTAATCCTCAGTGACCTTAAATTTGGATGTCTAATGCAATCTTCAAAACAATTTACCAGTACAGTCACAAAGAAAGAAGGCACAATCCTGCAGCCTTAAACTGTTCCAATACCCATCGATACCATCTACACATTTTTAATAAAATCTATAAAGACCTTGTAAATGGCACAATTATGGCTCATGTGGCAGTCATTAATCTGTTGAAGAGAAATTTAAAATATACCAAATTCTGTAGTATTATTCATATTCTTATACATAGAGAATTTCAAAAACAAAAAAAAGTTGTCCAGGACAGTTGTCCACTGTCCTCTCAGTGTCTGAGAAGCTGACATTCAAGAGATCTTCTCAACAATTCCATAAGGTAGGTACCGTTATTAACTTCATTCCAAGATTGGAAAGCCTGAGGTAGAAAATCAGGGCACCTGTCTACTCAGGGTGCTGGGGAGGGGTGGGAATTGTGGTCAAACCCAGGCAGTCTGACAGCAGAGTTAGCGTCTCCAATTATGCCAAAACAGGGGGCGGGTAATGCCAAAAGACATAACCACTTGCTCTCTAGCTTAAGCCCTCTTCTGCTCCAGAGGACCCCTGTGAACTCCAAGTTCATCAGAACTTAGTTTGACAAGCAGTACCAGAGGCCACACTCCTCCCCATCAATGCTTGGCTGCCTAATTCTAAAACCCCCCAACGTGGTGAGAGACACAGAGGGAAGAGAGAAGATACTTTCTGAATCACACTTAAATGCCTTTTTTCCTTTGGAAATATTATTTCCTTCTTTAAATCTGTTGAATTAATACTATGGATCATATGTAGTTCTTGTATTTAAAGGAATTATGTTACACAAAGCACCATAATGACACACATCTTCTTCAAAATGAATACACATATTTTTGAAAATTACCTTACTTAAAAACTACCATAGTTGGGGTCTCTTCCATGGGACTTTAGAGATTCTCTCACTCATTCATCCATTCATTCAATACAAGTAACACTTTCTAGGCATAAGAACCGGGATAAAAGCTTGACCTGGTCCATAACATTTTTCAAAAACTTCCAGTCTCTTGGGAGGGGAGGGCAGTGTGCTAAGTCATTTCAGTCATGTCCGACTCTTCACAACCACATGGACTGTAGCCCACCAGGCTCATCTGTCTATGGGATTCTCCAGGCAAGAATACGGGAGTGGGTGGCCATTTCCTTCTCTGGGCATCCTCCCAACCCAAGGATCGAACCTGCACCTGTTACATCTCCTGAACTGGCAGGCATGTTCTTTACCACAGAAATGGACAGATAGGGACTCCTCTTCCCACAAGTCATTACCCACACCCCCATCACAACTAGGCAAAAAACATCAAGAGTACTGAGTAAAAATCCACAAGAAAAAATATAATGTATAGCTGATAACTGAAAGGAAAGGACATTCTCAGGTGTCAAAAAAGAAGAAAACAGTTCAGTAGAAGCTGACAGAGAAGATACCTATAAACACAGGTCCCTCAGGCTAGGGGTTGCATTAGCAATACTCATTGGCCAACCTGTGGCCAGAGGGAGATCTGCGTTCTTGCCTAAAGCCTTTATGAGAGCCTGGGAGATCTCCCCACTCTGAGGGAGGGGCTTGAAATACTTCCACCAATAGCCAGAGAAGTTGCTAGGGTGCTTGAGTCCACCTAGGACTTGGCTAGGATAGGGAAAAATGTCCCCACAAGAAATCAAAAGGGTGTGTAAAGACCAAAGAGGTCACATGTACTTTTCACCCAGTTTTTCTCCAATTAAACGTATGTATTCTGTTCAGTTCAGTTTTTGTTTAGTTGCTCAGTCATGTCTAACTCTGTGACCCCATGGATGCAGCATGCCAGGCTTCCCTGTCCATCACCAACTCCCGGAGCTTACTCAAACACATGTCCATTGAGTCAGTGATACCATCCAATCATCTCATCCTCTGTCGTAACCCTCTCCTCCTGCCTTCAATCTTTCCCAGCATCAGGGTCTTTTCCAGTGAGCCAGATCTTCACATCAGGTGGCCAGAGGATTGGAGTTTCAGTTTCAGCATCAGTCCTTCCAGTGAATCTTAAGAACTGATTTCCTTTAGGATGGACTGGTTGGATCTCCTTGCAGTCTAAGGGACTCTCAAGAGTCTTCTCCAACAGCACAATTCAACAGCATAAATTCTTTGGTGCTCAGCTTTCTTGATAGTCCAACTCTCACATCCATATATGACTACTGGGGAAACCAAAGCCTTGACTAGATGGACCTTTGTTGGCAAAGTAATATCTATGCTTTTTAATATGCTGTCTAGGTTGGTCATAACTTTTCTTCCAAGGAGTAAGCGTCTTTTAATTTCATGGCTGCAGTCACCATCCTCAGTGATTTTGGAGCCCAAAAGATAAAGTCTGTCACTGTTTCCATTGTTTCCCCATCCATTTACCATGAAGTGATGGGACTGGAGGCCATGATCTTAGTTTTCTGAATGTTGAGTTTTAAGCCAACTTTTTCATTCTCCCCTTTCAATTTCATAAAGAGGCTCTTTAGTTCTTCTTCACTTTCTGCCATAAGGGTGATGTTATCTGCATATCTGAGGTTATTGATATTTCTCCTGGCAATCTTACTTCCAGCTTGGGCTTCATCCAGTCTAGCATTTCTCATTATGTACTCTGCATATAAGTTAAATAATCAGGGTGACAATATACAGCCTTGACGTACTGCTTTCCCTATTTGGAACCAGTCTGTTGTTCCATGTTCAGTTCTAATTATTGCTTCTTGACCTGAATACAGATTTCTCAGGAGGCAGGTAAAGTGGTCTGGTATTCCCATCTCTTGAAGAGTTTTCCACAGTTTGTTGTGATCCACACAGTCAAAGGCTTTGGCATAGTCAATAAAGCAGAAGTAGGTGTTTCTCTGGAACTCTCTTCTTTTTTGATGATTCAATGGATGTTGGCAATTTGATCTCTGGTTCCTCTGCCTTTTCTAAATCCAGTTTGAACATCTGGAAGTTCACGGTTCACATACTGTTGAAGCCTGGCTTGGAGAATTTTGAGCATTACTTTACTAGCGTGTGAGATGAGTGCAATTGTGTGGTAGTTAGAACATTCTTTGGCATTGCCTTTCTTTGGGATTGGAATGAAAACTGACCTTTTGCAGTCTTGTGGCCACTGCTGAGATTTCCACATTTGCTGGCATACTGAGTGTAGCACTTTCACAGCATCATCTTTTAGGATTTGAAATAGCTCAACTGGAATTCCATCACCTCCACAAGCTTTGACTGCAGTGATGCTTCCTAAGGCCCACTTGACTTTGCATTCCTGAATATCTGGCTCTAGGTGAGTGATCACACCATCATGGTTATATGGGTCATGAAGCTCTTTTTTGTATAGTTCTTCTGTGTATTCTTGCCACCTCTTCTTAATATCTTCTGCTTTTGTTTGGTCCATACCATTTCTGCCCTTTATTGTGCACATCTTTGGATGAAATGTTCCCTTGGTATCTCTAATTTTCTTGAAGAGATTGCTAGTCTTTTCCATTCTATTGTTTTCCTCCATTTCTTTGCATTGATCACTGAGGAAGGCTTTCTTATCTCTCCTTGCTATTCTTTGGAACTCTGCATTCAGATGCTTATATCTTTCCTTTTCTCCTTTGCCTTTCACATCTTTTCTCTTCTCAGCTATTTGTAAGGCCTCCTCGGACAACCATTTTGTCTCTCTTCATTTCTTTTTCTTGGGGATGGTCTTGATTGCTGCCTCCTGTACAATGTCACAAACCTCTGTTCATAGTTCTTCAGGCACTCTATCAGATGTAATCCCTTGAATATATTTGTCATTCCTACTGTATAATCGTAAGGGATTTGATTTAGGTTGTACCTGAATGGTCTAGTGGTTTTCCCTATTTTCTTCAATTTCAGTCTGAATTTGGCAATAAGGAGTTCATGATCTGAGCCACAGTCAGCTCCTGGTCTTGTTTTTGCTGACTGTATAGAGCTTTTCCATCTTTGGCTGCAAAGAATATAATCAATCTGATTTCTGTATTGACCATCTGGTGATGTCCATGTGTAGAGTCTTCTCTTGTGTTGTTGGAAGAGGGTGTTTGCCATGACCAATGTGTTCTCTTGGCAAAACTCTGTTAGCCTTTGCCCTGCTTCATTTTGTACTCCAAGGCCAAATTTGCCTGTTACTCCATGTATCTCGACTTCCTACTTTTGCATTCCAGTCCCCTATAATAAAAAGGACATCTCTTTTGGGTGTTAGTTCTAGAAGGTCCTGTAGGTCTTCTTAGAACCATTCAACTTCAGCTTCTTCAGCATTACTGGGTAGCGTCATAAACTTGGATTACTGTGATATGAATGGTTTGCCTTCGAAACGAACAGAGATCATTCTCATTTTTGAGACTGCATCCAAGTACTGCATTTCAGACTCTTTGGTTGACTATGATGGCTACTCCATTTCTCCTAAGGGATTCCTGCCCACAGTAATAGATATAATGGTCCTGTGAGTTAAATTCACCCATTCCAGTCCATTTTAGTTTGCTGATTCCTAAAATGTTGACATTCACTCTTGCCATCTCCTGTTTGACCACTTCCAATTTGCCTTGATTCATGGATCTAACATTCCAGGTTCCTATGCAATATTGCTCTCTACAGCATTGGACTTTGCTTCCATCACCAGTTACATTCACAATTGCGTGTTGTTTTTGCTTTGGCTTCTTCTCTTCATTCTTTCTGGTGTTATTTCTCCATTGATCTCCCATAGCATATTGAGCACCTACCAATCTGGGGAGTTCATCTTTCAGTGTCCTATCTTTTCGCCTTTTCATACTGTTCACGGGTTCTGAAGGCAAGAATACTGAAGTGGTTTGCCGTTCCCTTCTCCAGTGGACCACGTTTTATGTATTCACATTTTCAAAACTTAGAATTTGGAACTTCCCTGGTGATCCAGTGGTTAAGACTCTTCACAGGGCCTGGGTTCAATCCGTAGTAAGCGAACTAGATCACAGATGATGCAACTGGAAAAAAAAGACTCTACATGCATAACTCAAAAGGTCATGCATGCTGCAAGGAAGATCAAAGATCCTGTGTGACACAACTAAGACCCAGCATGGCCAAATAAGAAAAATAATTAAACATTTAAAAAATAAATTAAAAAAACCTGGAATTTCACATTGTTACAATGTATGTGTACAGTACTCTGTAATTTCATTACAACTATAGACTTGTATAACTATCACTGCAATCAAGATGCAGAGCTATGTCGTTACTGCAAAGATCTCCCTCGTGCTACCCCTTTAAGAGCCACCCTCATCCCTCACTCCTAACCATTTCTAATCCCTGGCAACCACTAATCTGGTCCTCATCTCTATAATTCCTTTATTTCAAGAATGTGATATAAACAGACTCACACAAGGCCTTGAGAGCCACCCAATTTCTTGTGTGTATCAATGGAATATTCTTTTTATACTGCTGAGTAGTATTCCACTGCTCAGATATACTCCCACACTGTAACCATTCACCTTGGACATTTAGTTGCTGCCATTTTCTTCCTGTTAAAAATAAAACTGTTTCAAACACACTTGTAGCCTTTTGTGCTGCTTTTTTTGTATTTTAGTAAGAGCCAGGAGAAATATCAATAACCTCAGATATGCAGATAACACCACCCTTATGGCAGAAAGTGAAGAGGAACTAAAAAGCCTCTTGATGAAAGTGAAAGTGGAGAGTGAAAAAGTTGGCTTAAAGCTCAACATTCAGAAAACGAAGATCATGGCATCTGGTCCCATCACTTCATGGGAAATAGATGGGGAAACAATGTCAGACTTTATTTTGGGGGGCTCCAAAATCACTGCAGATGGTGACTGCAGCCATGAAATTAAAAGACGCTTACTCCTTGGAAGGAAAGTTATGACCAACCTAGATAGCATATTCAAAAGCAGAGACATTACTTTGCCAACAAAGGTCCATCTAGTCAAAGCTATGGTTTTTCCAGTAGTCATGTATGGATATGAGAGTTGGACTGTGAAGTAAGCTGAGCACCAAAGAATTGATGCTTTTGAACTATGGTGTTGGAGAAGACTCTTGAGAGTGCCTTGGACTGCAAGGAGATCCAACCAGTCCATTCTAAAGGAGATTGGTCTTGGGTGTTCTTTGGAAGGAATGATGCTAAAGCTGAAACTCCAGTACTTTGGCCACCTCATGTGAAGAGTTGACTCATTGGAAAAGACTCTGATGCTGGGAGGGATTGGGGGCAGGAGGAGAAGGGGATGACAGAGGATGAGATGGCTGGATGGCATCACCAACTGGATGGATGTGAGTTTGAGTGAACTCTGGGAGTTGGTGATGGACAGCGAGGCCTGGCATGCTGCAGTTCATGGGGTCACAAAGCATCGGACACGACTGAACTGAACTGAACTGAAGAGGAAAATTGGATCTAGAACAAAGGGGTTGCATGCAAGAGGCAATAATAAGCAAACACGTTAGAAAATGTGTTAAATAAGTTTGACTTAGCTCTAAACATAAATCTGTGATGAGAGGTACAATAGAGGTCATCAGAGGGTTCCAAGGCAGCAGTGAGGAATAGTACAACCTCCAGGTTGGGGACAGAAACCTGAAAAGGTCAGAATTAGTGAAAGACTGTTACAGTCTGAGAGGAGGCCTGCGTATTAGAAATATTACAGTACACTAAGGGACCTGCACATAAATCAACAATGTTCACTCTCAGTTGTAAAGAAGCAGCTTTCTTCAAGAAGGAAACAAATAGTGATGTCAAAATCCAAGGGCTTCTAGGTTTGTTTGTTTGTTTTTTTTCTGTAAAGAAAAAGGGAAACATCTCAACTAATCACTAGGAAGGCAGGTTCTTCCTGGGGCTAGTACAAAGTTATAAGAGAAACTTCCAGATGGCTCAAACCTTAATCTTCCCCAATGAGGAGTTCAAATGTACAGACCCAAAGTTAGCACTCCCTCATCCACCCATGGTGCCACTAGACTTCATGGATGCTTAGTGCAACAAAAGAGCTACTTTATTTCTGGCTTCAGAACAAGCTGGCAAAGACAGTTAAAAAAAAAGAAGGAAGCATGTTGAAAAATGTTTAGCTTAGAAATTGGTCTTATCTTCCTAGAGAGGTTTTATTTCATTTCCTTTCGTGTGCTGCAAACACCTCAGATTTCGAATGACATCAACAAACCTCACTCTTTTCTTCTTGTTTCTACTTGACTGCTCTTCCTTATAGGCTTTTTCCCTCAAAAGCACCTCCTGGCAGTTTTTCCTTATCATCCTGCTGTGTCATCCGTCTTTGTCTTTTGGGGTTTGCCATTTATTTTCCCCCTTTGTATGGCCCACACACACTTTCATTTCATATTCTATCATCCTTTCTGTAATAGAAGTCTATTACTCTATAATTGTCCCTGGTCAATTCAGTCACCCACATCTCAAAAGAAACAAGGGATCCAAGGAAGATGCTTTCCTAGCTGCTATTCCATGACAGCCTGAGAGTTTCATATTTTTTTTTTGCAAAACAAAGGAAGTCTTGGTTAAGTCCCATGTGCAATGGGAAGAAAATTAAGTTGCACCGGGTGTTCCCTAAAGCCATAGTGTCAGTCAGTTCAGTCGCTCAGTCGTGTCCGACTCTTTGTGACCCCATTAATCGCAGCATGCCAAGCCTCCCTGTCCATCACCAACTCCCGGAGTTCACTCAGACTCACGGCCATCGAGTCAGTGATGCCATCCACCCATCTCATCCTCTGTCGTCCCCTTCTCCTCCTGCCCCCAATCCCTCCCAGCAGCAGAGTCTTTTCCAATGAGTCAACTCTTCACATGAGGTGGCCAAAGTACTGGAGTTTCAGCTTTAGCATCATTCCTTCCAAAGAAATCCCAGGGCTGATCTCCTTCAGAATGGACTGGTTGGATCTCCTTGCAGTCCAAGGGACTCTCAAGAGTCTTCTCCAACACCACAGTTCAAAAGCATCAATTCTTCGGCACTCAGCCTTCTTCACAGTCCAACTCTCACATCCATACATGACCACAGGAAAAACCATAGCCTTGACTAGACAGACCTTTGCTGGCAAAGTAATGTCTCTGCTTTTGAATATGCTATCTAGGTTGGTCATAACTTTCCTTCCAAGGAGTAAGCGTCTTTTAATTTCATGGCTGCAGTCACCATCTGCAGTGATTTTGGAGCCCCCCAAAATAAAGTCTGACATTGTTTCCCCATCTATTTCCCATGAAGTGATGGGACCAGATGCCATGATCTTCGTTTTCTGAATATTGAGCTTTAAGCCAACTTTTTCACTCTCCACTTTCACTTTCATCAAGAGGCTTTTTAGTTCCTCTTCACTTTCTGCCATAAGGGTGGTGTTATCTGCATATCTGAGGTTATTAATATTTCTCCTGGCAATCTTGATTCCAGCTTGTGTTTCTTCCAGTTCAGCATTTCTCATAATGTACTCTGCATAGAAGTTAAATAAGCAGGGTGACAATATACAGCCTTAACATACTCCTTTTCCTATTTGGAACCAGTCTGTTGTTCCATGTCCAGTTCTAACTGTTGTTTCCTGACCTGCATACAAATTTCTCAAGAGGCAGATCAGGTGGTCTGGTATTCCCATCTCTTTCAGAGTTTTCCACAGTTTATTGTGATCCACACAGTCAAAGGCTTTGGCATAGTCAATAAAGCAGAAATAGATGTTTTTCTGGAACTCTCTTGCTTTTTCCATGATCCAGCAGATGTTGGCAATTTGATCTCTGGTTCCTCTGCCTTTTCTAAAACCAGCTTGAGCATCAGCATATGAACATTAGCATACAATTTAGAAAACTAGATGGCTGCAAAGGATTTCTTTAAAAACTCCTTACTTTCACCTTGAGTTTAATGTGATTATATTCACTTGTTCATTAATTCATCCATCCATTCTTTCACTTGACAAATATTTACGGAGTACCTACTCTGTACCTGACCAGTCAAGTCCTATCTAGGTGCTGGAACATACTAGTGAACAAAATCGACTTGTTTTCTTCATGGAAATCACTGTGTGGTAGGGACACAAAGAAGTAAATAAAGAATTAAAACACCATATGATAAACACTATGTATGGGATGGAGATTGGCAGTGGGGAAGGGGGTTAATGAGGGTAGGGGAGGTAAAGGGGCTTAGCACAGTCTCAGAAGACCCTGTCCTGACCAAAGATTTTGGTGATGCAATTTATGGATGTGGTTCATGGAGAGCCAGATGCTTAATGGACACAAGGAGCCTGAATAATCTAATTTCCTCCTTTTAATCGAACAGGATTGACTTCTGCAAAAAGTGAACAAAGATTGAGACCTCTGCATGTCTTCACTTGCTATAGTCACGTAACTGCCCTTGCCTGCAGAACTTGGCTACTAACACGAGTCTCCTATTAGAAACAGGGAATGTCTCTTCCAGCTTTAGTGATTTAGCTCCAGCCCTGTGTACTTCCTAAATTGATTTTTCAACCAGGAGTGGGTCTTTTGTGTCTTTATCTCCTTAGCAACATAAGTATCTGCTAGCAATGGAGGGCTAGTGTAACCTAAGAGTTTCCAAATTTCTAGTTCCTTTTACCTTTCTGATTTATACTTGGCTCTAGAAAGAGAGAAAATAATTGTCCATTCAACATAATACTACACACAAGCTAAATAACTTCTGCTTTAGCCAGACCAATAAAAAATGAAATATATAAAACAGAATACTTGATGCACAAATTTCATCTCCTTGAAATAGTGTAGTGCTGACATCAATAAAATCTTTCTCGTGTTTGAAGTTCAAATAAGATACCTCTGTTTCCTACCTTAAGCTATGTTTAAATCACAGCAAAACAACATGCAGTTTAATAGGAAAATATAATAAATCTGCTAACTCAGTGATATTCAGCTTTCTATTGAAGACAAAGACTGCAGTTTTCTTCTAATTTTCTACTTTGCAGCTTGCCCTCAATTCTACGATCCATGTGTCCTTCAGTCATCAGTAAGTGTTCTTCCTTTCACTCTGATTACCTGGTAAACATCTTGGGGGCAAAGATCATGTCTCATGCTTCCTTTGTGTCCTACCTGGTTCTGACATGATCATGTAATGTGCTAGATGAGAAGCACCATGGCAGAGGAACGAATGAAAGGGTTATATTGACTTCAGAATCAGACATGTTCAAATACTGAGTCTGTCACACACTAACTTATGACCTCAGGCAAATTACTTCATACTTCTAAACCTCAGTCCCTCATACATAAAATAGGCATACTAGTAGTGAGCTTGCAGGACTGCGATGAGGATTAACTAGGAAAATATTCGAAGATGAGTTCAGTGCCCAGCAGAGTAGCAGCTATCACTGATTGGTAAAGACTATTTTATTTACCATAGATACAACTTGAGGGGTATTTAATGCAGCAATTCCCAAACCCAGGTGGGGAGCACATTAGACAAACATAGATTCTTGGACCTCCTATCCCTAAACTATTAAATCTCCCAAAGTGGGTCTTATATAACCAGTCTAGCATCAGTTCTCTACAGCCCACCAGTGTGGGGAAACTCATATAATGATATGCCTGCCAAAAAATCCAAACAACACAAAAAAGTTTAACTAAACTGAGAAGTTTAATGTAATTTAAGAATCTAAGGTAAAGGGAGTTGGCTGATTTAAACTTCTCTTTTTTGTCATAAAAATCTCAAAGTAGTCAGAAATCTCATCAATACTGAGAGAGCCCAGTGAATATTAACCAAGGACAAAATTGGTACCACTTGAAAGTCTTTCAAAGCAAAATATTTATGTTTAACTAGAAGGTCCTCTTAATTGGTTGACCAACAATTTGGCCAACTGGACTCTCGGGAGGAAAATTATCATCCTGTGAAGAGCAGGGCAGTTTTATCTCCACCAGTATCTCCATTACATGGATCTCAATGGCTGGGATTTTTATGTTTGTGAAGCTCTTCACCAAATAGGAAACTGGACACACTCTAAAAATGAGCAGTCCTCTGACTCTAGGCATACAACGTGGGAGGAACAAAACCCTTTTCAGCTTTGATTCTCATCCACTTAAAGCATTTACAAAGAGAAGGCCACTTTGGACACAGTTGAAAAAGCTATTAAAATTTCAAGGACCTCACAGTAATACAAGTACCTTGTATTTAGGTAGCACTTTTCCTTTCAAGAAAGCCTGTACACAGAACAGACATTAGCTCATGACTCCACATGTGAAGGATCAAGGCCCGAGATAATCATACCCTGGTTGGAGCTGAAGAAACCCAGACTCGGCCAGAGAACTTGCCTAACGTCCCCTGGTGTGTCATCAAGCGCCAAGAGAATGTAAGCACCATCTTCCTCACCCAAACCTGGCTCCACACAAGTGGTTACCCTGCTGCTGAAATCTCATCTCCAGTATTAAGGTTTGGGTTTTCTCTAATCCCCTCTAGCACACTGTTAATTCAGTCATTTCAAAGTTCCAAAGAGTGGGGAATAAACATTTTTAAAAAAATATTTTCAGAAAAAATCTACTGAACGTATAATTTGTATTTTCTGCCTGTCCCTGGAAACCAACTGTTTAAGTTAATGGGATTGAGGGGTGCCTGGATTAGTGGAAATTATTTTAATCAGAGGTAAATTTAGGAGGATTACTATTATCCTACAAGATAGTAAGATGCTTTTGCTCCAGCCACATTAGCCTGGGCGTGTTGGATCTAAATGGCTGGCAATTTTCAAATACTTAATTTGTCTCAAATTGCTCCAGTTTAAAATGCTTTGCCCATCTGCACTGGGTTTCCTGCACCATGTCATTATTGATAGCCTGGGGAGATCAATAATTAAAATTAAATAGAGGGAAACATTAAGCAGAGCATAAATTGGGGCCAGAATCTCTTCCCAGTGCCTCTTAATCTCTCCCTCTTCTTAGATAACATATTGTTTTATCAATTCCTCTCTTAAGACACTTTACACTTTGTAAGGTGACCTACAATTGCTTCAGTGTTCTTTACTAAGATTGAAGGCTTATACAGGCTGGAGACGAGGTCTGACTTAACTCTACATCATGCACAGCAGGAGCTGTTGACTTGTACACAATAGCAGGCACTCAACAAATGTCTTCTGAATGTGTAAGTGATATAATAGCTGCACTCCCCATATGTTAGCACATTTATATGTATGAAGTAGTGCGTAGATGGAAATGGCCACAATCCATTCCTCCCTGTACCTACACCTTTCTGCAGTTTTTCCCATGAAGAGATGCAGCCTACTTCCCCCGCTTGAATCTGAGCTGAACTTGGTGACTTGCTTTGGCTTACAAGAAGGTGTTGAGACCAGCCTGGCCCAGTTCAGACCAGAAAACCATCCAGCCAACACACTGACTCATGAGATAAATAAATGCTTGTTGCTTCTGGTCACTAAATTGTGGGATGGTTTGACTTCCCTGGTGGCTCAGATGGTAAAAGCATCTGCCTACAATGCGGGAGACCTGGGTTTGGTCCCTGGGTTGGGAAGATCCCCTGGAGAAGGAAATGGCAGCCCACTCCAGTATTGTTGCCTGGAAAATCCCATGGATAGAGGAGCCTGGCAGGCTGCAGTCTATGGGGTCGCAAAGAGTCAGACACGACTGAGGGACTTCACTTTCACTTTCACTTTGTCATGTGCATTACTTGTGGGTTAGTTATAGATACCCATTTACAGATGAGAACACTAAGGCTCAATGAGGTTAAGAACTAGACTAAAGTCATAGAGTGAAAAAGTCAGGATTTGGATCCAGTCTTTCTGATTCCAAAGCCCACAGTCTTTCCACTAAATAAACTGACCAAATTTGAAATATTCTCGTGCATCAGAAACCAGTTTGAGAAACTAAAGGCAAGAGACAAATGGGACAGGAGCCTCCTTTCCTTGCTGTGAAGCAGGATGGAGCGCCACCCACCAGGGTAAACCTCCCTCGTCAGATAGGGTTGTGTGTGGACAGCTCATTTGATTAGACTAAAGAGATGCAAAAGTACAGGATCCTTTTACACAACGATCTACAAGGAATGATATTCACCCATTTGTAAACACAGACTCAGAGCAATTGCGATTCAAAGAACACTGACTTGGTCACTTGGTCATTCCCCTGGTGCAATATTCTTTCCTTCATTCTTTTATTAGAAAGAAAAGTAACTTTGCATGTAGTTAATTTTGTGACTCTTCTCTTCCACCATCAATCTGCCATGTCTGTTTCGGTTTTCAAACCTGATGGAAATAGTTGGAATTGGTTCCGAGGTGTTGATATCTGTATCTGAAATGTAGTTCTACCTGCAGCCTTTAAGCAGCTGGGTATTTGTGGCTGCAGGCATGGGAACTTTCCACAACAGTGCAAGAGCATGCTTTGGATTTGCCAAAGAGCCCCTCTTATATGAAAAGGGAGGGCTCTCCCTCCTCCCAGAGCTGTCAAACAGCAGCATTTCAGGAGGCCTTCCTGGTCACTGGCAGTGACCAGGAACGACCAGCGCTACTGTGGATGTGATGGATGGGCTGGCCTGTTCGCTCATGTGTGTCACCTACCATGATGGGCTACTTGATTGCCTGCTGATAAGACAATGTTCTCAATACCTGCTTTGCTCAGGCAAGGTGTATACCTTCCCCATGGAATGGAATGTGGGCATACATTTTCAGTCAGGGAAGTCCAAGGTATTTGGGGGGATTTGTTGCAGCTGGTGGAACTGCATGGGAGAAGGAAGTGAGCTGATGGGTCCTGTTACACTGCCTCCCCCCGAGGTCACGGTGGAGGTCCTATAGCTGTCATCAGCCCCAGAGTCCTCCCTCTTCTCAGGCCTCCCCTACAAGCCTTCTCTGCTGCCCTCATTTTTCCTGACCTGCTGCCTCAAGGTCCCCATCAAGCAAGCGTATCCTTAGCACACAGGATTATTTTACTTAGCAAACTTGGAGTGAAAAGGGCTTTTCAAAGTTTGACACAAATCTAAAAGCTATAAAAAGAAAGATGATACATCGGATTGCATTTAAAATATTCAATAAGGAAAAAAGAAGAAACTAGGAAGAAAAAGTTATTACAACTCAAAAGGCAAAGGCCAGCAGTCATAATAGTAAACAAAACCTCTTACAGATAAGCAAGGATAAAAAAACCAAGAATGAAATAGATAAGAGGCCAAATGGAATGAATAGACAACTTACAAATAAGAAAACATGTGGTTTTCACACACATGAAACCATACTAAGATCACTTGATAATGTAAGAAATGTAAATTAAAATGTCAACGTGATGTGATTTTCCCCCAATCAGATTAGGAATTTAAGAAATGCTTGATATTTCTCTGTACTGGGAGGGATATAAGGAAATAGGGACCCTTATATTGATAGGTAGGAGCATAAATTGGTACAACTTGGCAACATCTATGAAAATTTTAAATGCAAATACCTTGTCAATAGCAATTCTACTTTTAGGAATTTATCTTACAGATGCTCTGAAATATGTATGAAATTATATTTATACAATATTCTCAAAGTAGTATTGTTTATAACAGAAAAAGATTAGAAACAACCTACTCATCCAGCTACATGGTTACTGGTTAAATAAATTATGGCCTATCCAATATTTGCAGTGGAACACAATGTACCTGTTAAAAAGAATAAAGAAGCTCTGTATGTATTCATTAGGAAAAAATCACCAAAATATATCCTTAAGTTACATTTTCTAAAAAGAGCAAAGTACTGATCATGTATATAGAAAAATATCATTTGTATAAAAAGGAATAAATGCCTGTACTTTTATATTTGTGGCTATATATATAATTTTAGCAATATATATAATGTTTGTGCATATATATACTGTATATTCTTTTATATATATATAGTAGCTATAAAATGGATACACAAAAATTGAGAAATGTCTACATCTGAGAAGGGGACCTGAGGTGCTACAAGTCAGGGGTAAGAAGAACTCACTCTTACCATATATCCTTCTGTACTTAAAGTTTTTTATACCATGTGCAAAATGGGGGAGTTTTTTAAAACACACACTCAAAATGATTCCTCCTTCAGATAAGTGTTTCCCTTGGGGTATGCCAGCATGTTATGGGACCCCAGAGGAGGAGCACCTGATCAGAGCCAGTGGGCAAGGAATAGAAATGACCACCACAAGTTACCAAGGGACACTGACTCTGAAACCTTCAAGGACAAGTAGACATTAGCTGGGCAAACCAAAGGCTCTTCTGTCCCTGGGAGATGAGGAAATTTGGGGAACTACACATAATTCATTATATATTGCTGCATGTTCTTTTTGTTTTGTTTTGAGCACTCATCTTCACATCCTCTGGTGCCAGGCACTTACTAAGGACCTAATATTTGCTGAATCTCACTGACTGGCAGGTAAAGACGACATGGGTCAATAGAGGCAGGACCTTCCCCAGTGTCTCTCACACTGATAAGGGGTAGCTGTCACAGCAATGAGCAGGAGAGGAAGAGTGGAGTGGGGCGAGGACTACAGCACACGCAACACTAACCAGCAGAACCACCCGACCAGAACAATCCACGCATCAACGGCAGTTTGAAAAGAACATGCATACATGCTTTCATAAACATTTACTGAAGTGTTACCATCCCCTTCTGTGGGGTAGTGTTGCTATCCCACAAAAACCAAGGATGAGAGGGTGAAGTGCCAAAAGTCACTGCTGAAAAGGGGCCAGTTAAGACCTGAACCCTTGGTTCTGTCTCTTACTTTACAGTGGCCTCTGTTTACACCACCACTAATTAATTCTTTTTACTAGAATGTATGAAGTAGTCCATCTCTTTCAACACAAATATCCTGAGCTGAAGTCTATATGACATAATTAGCCTATTATATATATTAACCTATTGTCCATTCTCTGGCATTTAATGCACCATTTACTACTTACAGGGCTTCCCTGGTGGCTCAGACGGTAAAGCGTCTGCCTGCAATGCAGGAGACCCGGGTTCGATTCCTGGGTCGGGAAGATCCCCTGGAGAAGGAAATGGCAATCCACTCCAGCACTCTTGCCTGGAAAATTCCATGGACTGAGGAGCCTGATAGGCTACAGTCCATGGGGTCGCAAAGAGTCTGACACGACTGAGCGACTTCACTTTGTATCTACTACTTACATTATAAATTCTGTTTGAAATTTACAAGGGTTGTGAGGTTTTTTTTAAGTTCACAAAATAAAACAATATGACAAAGGAAATTCTGCCCCAAAGTTATAATGTTAAAATAAAACGTCAGGGAATTTGGGTCACACTGGGAGACCCAATCTTTTACATCATCTTTTACATTTTCCTCTCCTATTGCCATGTCATGTGCTCCACACTGAAATGGGAACCGAGAGAGGCAGTCAGTCAAGCAAGAAAGGTGATCCAGAGGAGAGAAGGGTCATCACATTCCATGGCAACCATGTTGGTGATGGTAGACTGGCTTCTCTAATATGCTTAGAGGTTAACAGCTACCAATTGGGTATCCCTTCTTTGCACAGATATTTCTAAGTCTTCAATTCTTTACCTTAAATAAACTCAAAAGCACTAACTGCCAATGTCTGCAAACTTCAAGGTAGCAGATTTTAATGGATATACCAACTAAATCACAAAGTAACCAAAGTGACACTGTGCTGCACTGGATATACCAACTTGGCGTGCTCAGTCCTGTCCGACTCTTTGCAACCCCATGGACTATAGCCCGTCAGGCTTCTCTGTCCGTGGGGTTCCCCAGGCAAGAATACTGGAGTGGGTTGCCATTTCCTTAGCCAAGGGATCTTCCCAATCCAGGGATCGAACCCACATCTCTTGTATAGCCTGCATTGGCAGGTGGATTCTTTACCACTGTGCAGTGGGGGACAAGAGTGATCAAAATGATGAAGAAGAGCTGACGCTCCCTACTCTTCACTGGTGGCTGGCTGGTTTGCTACACTGCCAGGTGTGGAATGCCTCTGCTGGGATGCTCATCACCAGGCATGGATGACATCACCCCAAAGGCATTTATGGCAAACAGGCTAATTAAGAAGTGACCACATGGATTTGATTTTGCAAAATAAGGCCTTATTTAGCTGGATGTCAGCAATCTGGCAGCTGTAAATATTTGAAAAATGGCTACAACTTTGGATATTTTTTTTAATGTTCCAAGTGGCTAAAGAAGTTATAAAACCCATGCCATAAAGCTCATGTACATCAATTGTAAGTGAAACTGCTAGTCCTTCCCTAAAGCCAGGGTTTGAGTTTACACATAGTTTTAACATACCTTTCAACTAGAATAGTGCCTTATGTTGGGAGTACTCTGAGTACTCTATTAAAATGCCAAGAAAGTGAGTTGTTATCCCTTCCCCTTCACCACTTTTGTTTTTATAGAAAGGAAAAAACTCTGGCTTTTACCTTTTTAAAAATATAAGCATATGACATGTGATTTGGAGGATGATACCTGAGGAACTAGGTTTTCAAACACACAGCTGAGTTGCCAAAAGAGAATACCATTCAATTATTTTATCCTACATAAAAATACAACTTCCCCTCTCTTGAAAAGAGATTTAAGATTTTTGTCCTTAAGAGTAAAAGGTTCATAATAAAACTGAAAAGTCTTCTTGCATGTCAGAGCTTATAATGAAAAAATATTTAGATAAATCAGGCGTATAAATCAGAAAAATGCAGGATACATTCGACTACTCAGGAACTTTCAGAAACAGCACTGGTATTTTTCAGAGAAAAAAACCAAATGGAGAATATGTGAAATGATGCAAGACTGATCCTAAACTGAATAAAAGCAAGTGCTACAGTCCTCGGGCATTCTGAGCAATGAAAAAGAAATGTTGGGAAGGAATGAAGGGAAGCTTAGTCTATTGAACTGATTCATCAACATCCACAGATCCATTCTTCCTTATGGACATCACTGTTAGGGAATAAACTCAAAAGAATGTTGAGGGGGTGGGGTGTGAAATTTCCAGTCACTTTATTCTTTTATTCTACCAGACAAACTATGGTACAGAACTGGTTGAGGCACATGATGAGAGATCTAGAAACCACATTACTTAAGAAACAGTAGAAGAAACCCAGAATGCTTGGCCAAAGCAGAAGACCAGTGAATGACTGACGGCTGTTTTCAAATATCAGACAAATGATACACAGAAGGAAGATATGGTTTATTCTGTGAGGCTGTAAAGAGCAGAAATAGGACTGATGGATTGAAGGTAACCATTACACAAGTTACAGAAGTTACACCAAAGCAGATTTTAATTGAAAATAAAGAAGATAATTTAACAATAAGATTCCTTCCCCCACCCCTGCAAATAGAATGATCTAATCAATTGCCACCAAAAACCCAGAAGCCAATATCCACTGATAGCCTATAATTTTTAGATATCAAAATGTGTTTTAAATGAATTGTCTCATTCCTCCTCATAATTTAATAAGGTTATTATTATCAACATCTCCTCTACTAATCATATTTTACAAAAAATACAAACTGAATAAAAAAAATGAGAGTGATTAAATAGTCTACACTCGCACAGCAAATATGTGATTGAGCCAAGTTTCAAAGCCAGAGCACAAGATATTACAATTATATTACATTGTTTTAAAAGGAGTTTAAACAACAGAAAATAACAAGTATTGGTGAGAATGTAGAGAAATTGGAACTCTTGTGCATTGTTAGTGGGAATGTAAAATGGTCCAATTGTTGTGGAAAATGGTGTAGTATTTCCTAAAAAAATTAAACATAGAATCACCATATGATTCAGCAATTCTATTTCTGGGTATATACCCAAAATAACTGAAAACAGGAACTTAACCATATATTTGTTCACACACAATCAAAGCAGCATTATTCATAATAGTCAAAAGTGGATGCAAGCCAAGTGCCCATGTTCAGATGAATGGATAAATAAAATGTGGTATATATGTACAATGGAAGGAAATTCTGACACATGGCTAAACTCTGAAGACATTATGCCAAGTAAAATGAGCAAGTCACAAAAGGACAAATACTATGGTTCCAATCATGTGAAGTATCTAGAGTCATCAAATTCATGGACATAGAAAGTAGAGTGGTGGTTGCCAGAGGTTGAGGAGGAGGAAGGAATGGAGCATTCTCATCTAATGGGTACAGAGTTTCAATTTGGAAAAATCAAAGAAGCTCTGCAGATGGAGAGTGATGACAGTCACCAAACAACTGAACTGAACGCCACTGAAATGTACACATAAGGATGGTTAAAATGGCTAATTTTATGTTATGTATATCTAACCACGATATTTTTTAAAAGGAGTGAGATGGAAGTGTTCAAGTGGAGACAAGATGTCCATATGTCAGGGATGCTGGGGAAGGGATTACTATTCCAGGAAGGGACTGGGTTAAGTGAACTCTGAGATTCCTTACAACTCTAAAATTCTCTGACAAGATAAGCACTTCATCCATTACAGAAGTAATAAATTGTTTTAGTTTTCCCCCCGAATACAGACTGCCTTTTATCCTGGAGCTTCCCAGCCTGAACTCTGGGACAGCTGGGCCCTGGAATTGATTTACAATGAGATTCTCTTATTTTTGTAAAGCATGTTACCAGCAAAGCATTTCCAGCTCCATTTTAATGAGGACCAATTTGTGATTTTTTTGAAAACCCCCGACTCCCATTGTTACAGAAAAGATACAAGAAAAGAAAGTCTAGGTCTTGCAGTTCAAGAATTAATGAAGGCCCTGAAACAATTACGCCTTAAATATACAGAGGTCTCCTTAATGTAAATAGACTGTATTTCACAGCAAATCTTCTTAGAACAAGGGATTCATTTCAGCATGACAGACTGTGCGATGTAGCAGGGCTATAGTCTGTACTCAATTTTCGATTTTACTTCCGTTGACGTTGACTAATGTACAAATAGCCTGGCTTAAAGGATCTGGGAAACACTAGGTCACAGTGTGAAATATATGCTAATATAGCACAATTTATATAAAAATAGAGGAATGTAAATAGCTAACTGAAGCCAGAGGTAGTGGCTCCAGCCAAGTGGAGACTGAGGAACATTGATAATGCAAAGAGAATGTTGTTCTCATTAAAACCTCCAGGAACACTACCCTGAGGTTTTCTTCCAGTTTAAATGCCATGATAAATTAAAACTGAATATCCACGGCTCTCTGAAAGTAGGCGTGTGTCTCTGCGTGACTGAATGAGGGTATGACATGTTAAACAACCTAAATTAAAAGTCAGTATGATACAAAGATTAACACCCTCAGCCCCCATGGCTGAAGAACTGACAGAATAGTGGGGAAAAGCTCAAAGTGTGTAACATTGCCAGATGCATGACAAAGTAGAACAAGCTCAGTTGAAAACAACTGTTGTTTATTTAGTGTTTATGGGTCAGGCATGAGAATTTCACACTCATTATCTCATTTAGTCCTCATGATGTAGATTAAAAACCAGTATAATATTTATTTATATAATACATTTTCTGCTGAAATCATTCCACAGCAAAACCAAGGGTGACTCATCTATGAGCCATTCCCAGAGTCAGGCAGGCTCTCAGACCTCCTCCAGCTTCTGACTGCTTGGGTCCGTGCAAAAGCATCAAGGGGTAAAAACAGTACAGGCAGGAACAACAGAAAAGCCATTCATGGATTTTAGGGAACTGAGGAAGAAAACCCAGAATTTAAGGTGAAGTTCAAAATTATACATGATTCATTAGATGGTATGGGTTTGGTTCTCTTCTGCTACTGTCTGTCTTCCATGCCATAATCCACACACCATATGGTTACACTTTTCTAAGAATCCCTTGGTTAGAACCTTCACTGGGCATCGACTGTGCATGAGATAAAGTTTAAAGCCCTCAGCAGAGTATGCAAAGTCCTCTATAATCTAGTTTCCCATTATTCCAGCTATGTTAAATTACAGCTCACCATTCCAAAGACACTTCACCTTTCATGCCTTGGTTATCTCTGCTGGGATGTCATTTCTATCCCTCTGCCCTCCCTCAATTCTTTCTCCAATATTCACATTAGAACAGGAATCATCATTTACTACTGTAATTTCAGTGCAAGGAATAGAGTTGGTGCTAAGTGAATGTTTATTGAATGTAAGAATGAGGGAGTTAAAGAAAGACATAAATGAAATGAAGGAGGGAGGTACAGAGGAGCAAATTTTCTCTTATCTTTCAGTCTTCCAAGCAGACATCATGCCCTCCTCAGAGCTGTACAAGAACCTAGTCAGACACCCCTTTATACTGTTCTCCAATTTCCTCTATTGCTGTGTTTCTTCCCCATCTATACTCTCAGCTATACCATCCTAAAGGCAAGGACTGTGTTTTTCTAGATAGCCAATGCTTAGCTGAGTGCCTAGCAGTAAACAAGAAATGATTGAATGAATCCTTTTGAAGTTCTTATAAATCCCACTTAAAGGAACTCCTTCAGCTAGTAGTAACTTGGAGGTCTCAGTTAACATTTGGATTGGGTCCTGGGATTCAAGTTGGGCAGATCGGGTAAATAAACATCTGACAAAATATGGTCCAAGTAAGGGCTCTTTCTGTTTTTGTGAGCCAACCTAGATTTAAGCACTGAAGCTCATCCTCCTTAGAAAATTCTAAATGTCTTCACTCAGAAGCTGTTTATACACACTTTTCATAAACTTAGTTATCAGATTTCTCAGCCTAGAGTTGACTAGACACAACAAATGGAGAGCAGGGAAGGAGATGGAGGCAGATAAACTAGAAAGTACTCTGAGGAGAAAGAAAGGGGACCCAAGGACTCAAAAAGCCTAACAATTTGGGGCAATGAGTCTAGAGTTCAACAGACAGTGGGTCTGCATGCTGTGGCAGCACTGTGCAATAACTCACAATGATGACTATGCATTATTGTGAAAAGGTAGCCCTCTTTACAACGACAGAGGTGTGTGGGCAATCCCTTAAGGAAGATTTCCATCAAACAGCAAACCATTTGGCATTCAACAGGGAATGCTTTTATCAGTTGGAAAATTCACTTAGGCAGAACAGCTAATGAGCTGACAATGCCAGATATGAAATGTGCTACTATAGAAACCCAAGAGGCTTCATGTTGTGCATCTGTCCATTTCCAGCTACCCAACACACACAAAAAAAGGACCAAGAGAAACATCAGCATGAAAATACCACATTGAGTCAAGATCCTAAATGCAATTCCAGGAGAGGCTATATTCCCAGTCAATCCCAAACCAACTACACAGCCTTAAATGGCCCTCTGCACAGAAACTCTTTTAGGAGCTTATGTTTGATACAAAGAAAGTCAACATGAAGTCAACAGCTAGCTGCAACACACAAATGACATTTACAGGATTAGCATCCAGTGCAGAACGAGCCAGGGATAATTCTCTGAGCCACAAAGCAATCACTATGCACTGATTTTAACCCTATGCCATGAACCGCCCTTTCAAGGCTGAACAAATAGCAAACTTTAAATGTAACAGGCTGTGGTCTGGCTTCAGGGAGAGAGAGGGGCAAATACTTTGGTGGGTGAGGGAGGTGGCAGCAGTATACAGGTTCCATAACTCTGTTCTTTCATTGACCATTCCCCTCTTTCCATTTCCCTCTCCCCTCTAGAGGCTTCCCTGAGTCTGAGGTTCAATCTGGGACCCCTTGAAAGGAAATATTCTCAATATCCCTGTCTCCTCCTATTCAGCCACCCTCATTCACTCCACGTTAATTAGACCATTCTTGCCCAGGCAATTAAGCAAGGCAGTTTCACATAAATGACCTCATTTCTGTAACAAATTTGAAAATGACATGTTTCAACTTGGTCTTTATGAACTATAGGGCACATAGTAAGAGTACATTAATACATAGACTGAGGTCTGTTTAGAAAAGCTTACATGTGCTTTGCTAAAAGAAAGAACAGGAACTACTATTCAGTAATCAACTACTGTGAGCCACATGGAGTGGGGTACTTTGCCTCCCATTGTTTCTTGTTTAATCTTTACAATAACTTGGCAAGGAAGTATTATATAGTAAATGAGGAAACTGGCTCTGAGAAATTATTCTCAGCTCAAAATCCTGCAGCTAGTTGATGATTCTAGCTAGAGCCAGAATTCAGACTTGGGTCTGTTGGATCTTGAAGGTATAACATACTTCACTCTACCATGCTTATTAAAGAATCAAAACATTTTCCCTTTGGACAGTTCAGTTGCTCAGCCATGTCCAACTCTTTGTGACCCCATGTACTGCAGCATGCTAGACTTCTTTGTACATCACCAACTCCCAGAGTTTGCTCAAACTCATGTCAATGGAGTCAGTGATGCCATCCAACCATCACATGCTCTGCGTCCCCTTCTCCTCCTGCCTTCCATCTTTCCCAGCATCAGGGTCTTTTCCAATAGGTCAGATCTTTGCATCAGGTGGCCAAAGTACTGGAGTTTCAGCTTCAGCATCAGTCCTACCAATGAATATTGGTATTCAGGACTACCAATATTCAGGTACTGATTTCCTTTAGGATGGACTGATTGGATCTCCTTGCAGTTTAAGGGACTCTCAAGAGTCTTCTCTAATACCACTGTTCAAAAGCATCAATTCTTCAGTGCTCAGCTTTCTTTTTAGTCCAATTCTCACATCCATATATGACTACTGTAAAAACCATAGCCTTGACTAGACAGACCTTTGTTGGCAAAGTAATGTCTCTGCTTTTTAACATATTGTTAAGGTTTGTCATAGTTCTTCTTCCAAGGAACAAGCATCTTTTAATTACAGGGCTTCAGTCATCATCTGCAGTGATTTTGGAGCCCAAGAAAATAGTCTGTCACTGTTTCCATTGTTTCCCCATCTATTTGCCATGAAGTGATGGGACCAGATGTCATGATCTTAGATTTCTGAATGTTGAGTTTTAAGCCAGCTTTTTCACTCTCCTCTTTCACTTTCATCAAGAGGCTCTCCAGTTCCCCTTCACTTTCTGCCATAAGGATGTTGTCATCTGCATATCTGAGATTATTGATATTTCTCCTGGCAATCTTGATTCCAGCTTGTGCTTCATCCAGTTCAGCGTTTCTCATAATGTACTCTGCAGAGAAGTTAAATAAGCAGGGAGACAATATACAGCCTTGACGTACTCCTTCCCCAAATTGGTAAGGTGGTCTGGTATTCCCATCTCTTTAAGAATTTTCTACGGTTTGTTGTGATCCACACAGTCAAAGGCTTTGGCATAGTCAATAAAGCAGAAGTAGCTGTATTTTTGGAACTCTCTTGTTTTTTCTATGATCTGATGGATGTTGGCAGTTTGATCTCTGGTTCCTCTGCCTTTCCTAAATCCAGCTTGAACATCTGGAAGTTCTTGATTCGCGTACTGTTCAAGCCTCACTTGGAGAATTTTGAGCATTACTTTGTTAGCATGTGAGAAGAGTGCAATTGTGCAGTAGTTTGAACATTCTATGACATTCCCTTTCTTTGGGATTGGAATGAAAACTGACCTTTTCCAGTCCTGTGGTCACTGCTGAGTTTTCCAAACTTGTTGGCATATTAAATTTGCCCATTGCAGCCCATTTAGTTCACTGATTCCTAAAATGTCGATGTTCACTCTTGCCATCTCCTGTTTGACCACTTCCAATTTACCTTGATTCATGGACTTAACATATCAGGTTCCTATGCAATATTGTTCTTTACAGCATCAGATTTTACTTCCATCACCAGCCACATCCACAACAGGGTGCTGTTTTCACTTTGGCTCCATCTCTTTATCCTTTCTGGAGTTATTTTTCCACTCTTCCCCAGTAGCATAGTGGGCACTACCGACCCAGAAAGTTCATCTTTCATTGTCATATCTTTTTGCCTTTTCATCCTGTTCATGGTGTGCTCAAGGACTTGTCTAACTTGAAGAAACTATGAGCCATGTCGTGTAGGGCCACCTAAGATGAATGGGCCATGGTGGAGAGTTCTGACAAAACATGGTCCACTGGAGAAGGGAATGGCAAACCATTTCAGTATTCTTGCCTTGTGAATCCCTTTGGACAATGGGGAGCTAAAGGAATTTTAATGCTGTGGTCTGGTGTGAAAGGGGCTTCCGGGGTGGCTCAGTGGTAAAGAATCCGCCTGCTAATGCAGGACACGCAGGTTCACCCCCTGGGTCGGGAAGATCCCCTGGAAATGGCAACCCACTCCACTATTCTTGCCTGGGAAATTCCATGGATAGAGGGCCCTGATGACCCTGTGACCATAGGGTCACAGAAGAGTCAGACATGACTTAGCGACTAAGCAACAACTGATGTGATAATACTCTAAATCAACCCAGTTGGAAATCCTGAGGGACTACAAGGTACCAGCCCCATACACCTGTCTTACTGAGTATTTCTAAAGCCTTAAAATCAGGTTCAAAGCAGCTTCAAGGATAGTTCTATTTGGGGAATGTAATCAGAACTGCAAAACCCTGAAAAGGTATGGAAAGGCCACTTTAACTTTCTTAGCCATTGCTTCCAGAAGGGTCTTCCTTCTTGTTGCCCATTTCTCAGCAGTGTGAGAAGAGAGGTTAGGACACTGCACAATCTTTTTCTCCAATCTCAGTATCAACCAATATCATCAATACCAAGCAGAGGACTTGCTACCAGCTGCCAGGTGTTGATAGTCTGGGGAAGTGGTAAAGAATAAAGAAATTTGAGAGAGCAATTCAGACTATCACACAGTATTCTCTGGGCCTTAGTTTCCAAATCTGCAAAATGTAAGAAGGTGATAAAATTTCTTTCTGATGTTGTCATAATAATCAAAGAGATGATACATATAAAGTATGCTGCTGCTGCTGCTGCTAAGTCGTTTCAGTCATGTCCGACTCTGTGCGACCCCATAGATGGCAGCCCACCAGGCTCCCCCATCCCTGGGATTCTCCAGGCAAGAATACTAGAGTGGGTTGCCATTTCCTTCTCCAGTGCATTAAAGTGAAAAGTGAAAGGGAAGTCGCTCAGTCATGTCTGACTCTTAGCGACCCCATGGACTGCAGCCTACCAGGATCCTCCATCCATGGGATTTTCCAGGCAAGAGTACTGGAGTGGGGTGCCATTGCCTTCTCTGCATATAAAGTATAGATAGATCATAATACCTGGCACATTATAAGCTCTTAATCATTACAGCTGAATATATAATAGTGCCTTTAACATTCTCTTCTTGTGTTGTTCATAAATATTTTGTGAGCTTAGTAAGTCACAATAACAGCTCAAGGTAATATTTACTGAGTGCTTAGTATGTGCCAGGCACTGTTTCAATTTTTTATTTAATCATTACAATACCATTAAAAGGTAGGCACTACTATTATTCCCATTTTACCAGTAAGAACACCAAGGCACCCATAGAGATCCTCCTCCAATGCAGGAGACACAAGTGATACAGGTTCAATCCCTGGGTCAGGAAGATCCCCTGGAGAAAGAAATGGCAACCCACTCTAGTACTCTTGCCTGGGAAATCCCATGGGCAGCGGAGCTTGGCAGGCTACAGTCCATGGGGTCACAAAGAGTGGGACACAACTGAACACGCACACACACACACACACACACACGTACGCATTATCAAGTTAACCGGGCACACACACACACACACACACACGTACACACACACACACACGAACGCATTATCAAGTTAACTGGGGAGTCTGATTGGATGTCCCACTGCTCCACTTGTTGTAATTACTTTTACTATTATCTTGTATAATTATCATAGCTCCCACTGGTCCCAAGGGAATTCTCATTTAACTCCTTGAAAGCAGTTCCTAGGAATACTGTAATTCATCAAAATCGTATATTTTAAACTCTCAGAGTTTGAAAGGACATTCAATTCTCTGATACTTAATGCAGTCTCTTCAGTTTAACTTCCTGGCTATTTAAAGATGTCTTGAGCTTGCTCCAAGTTTACTGAGTCTCCCCAGAAAACAAGATCTTCTTAATGGCTTTGGTTTCGTGGACTTCGTAAACATTCTGAGAATGATAAAAGGATCACATGTGGTGTTATCTTATTGAATAATGGTCTGGTGTGTCTTCTCCTAAATGAAATGTTGGAGTAATGTTTTTGTACGCCAGTGATACATTAGAATAATACCATATATTTATACAGTGCTTTGCAATTTTCAAAGTGCTTTCCCAATTACTGTCTCATTTGATCCTCACCGCAGGCTTGCAAAGCAAGCAGGGCCACTGTTATTACCAGCCTCATTTTATAGGCAGTGTGGTCAAGCAGAGAGTACCCCAGGTTTTGAAGGAAAACAGAATAGGGTTGTGTTCCCTGCTCCTCAATATTCTAGCTGTGTGATCTTGAACTAGTTTCCCAAACTCTCCAAGCTTTAGTCTCTTCATCTGCCAATTGGGCAGAATAATTTACAAGGTCACACAGAGGATCAAATGAGGTCATCAATGTAAAGCAATTAGAACAGTTGTCGTTCAGTTGCTCAGTCGTGTCTGACTCTTTATGACCCCCATGGACTGCACCATGCCAGGCCTCCCTGTCCTTCACCATCTCCCGGGGCTTGCACAAACTTATGTCCATTAAGTCAGTGATGCCATCCAATCATCTCATCCTCTGCTGTCCCCTTCTCCTTCTGCCTTCAATCTTTCTTAGCATGAACAGTGCCTATCACTAATTATTTTACTATCATTATTATTAATTATTTTTAGTATTATTTGTTACTGGACAAAGCATCATTAACAAGAGAAAACCAAAAAGGAGGCAGTGAGAGCAAAGTCCTAAAAATGAATTGGGCAAAGTGGGCTTTTATACCCTTTCAGGCCATTGGTTGCCAAGGAAGGGAGGGTGTGACTCCATGTGAGTAAGCCATGAAGAGATCCAGAGGAAGGGAAATGAATGGACTGCACCCACTTCTGGGCAAGGCACCTTCGCTTTCTCAGAGCAAACCTGAAACCCTGGGCCATGCCCACCCTCCCCTGCCTTCCATCCATCTTCTCAGTGGCCAGGACCAGGTGGAGACTCCCAGCCAGAGAAATCCAGGACCCCAGACTCTCAAGACACCATGAAGGAGTCATGCATCAGCCCAGTCTACATCAGGATCTGCATCCTGATTGAGTCATTGGATGAACTCCCTTCTTATCAGAGTTGCCTTTCAGAAGATAACAAAGGAACTCTCTCCAGGTGCGGAGAGGAAACGAAAGCATAGTGTCAACCAGCAAACTCTGCCTTGAAGACAACATCAATCCTAGCTTCTGGGAGGTCTCACTTAGCCCCACTTGGGATGCTTCTAACTTCTCTGGGCTTCCAGCCCCACCCCACCCTATCCTGTCCCAGGACAGACTAGACTCCTAAGGTTGGGGCCAAATGTCTATGAGGCAGGAGCAGAGACAGGGGAGCTTGTGCGACCTGATTCCTCTTCTGGCTCCATTCTGGGCTCAGCAGGCTGTGTAGTATGTTGGACCTCAGAGTCTCCAATAAGTAAAAAAAAAAAAAAAAAAAATCACGAGAATGAAATGAGACTATAGATGTCAGCCCTAAGCACCATGCCCCCTATTGTTCAATAATTAAGTCATGTCCAACCCTTTGCAATCCCATGAACTACAGCACACCAGGCTTCCTATGCCTCCTATGAAGTGAAGTGAAGTCGTTCAGTCGAGTCTGACTCTTTGCGACCCCATGGACTGTAGCCTACCAGGATCCTCCGTCTATGGGATTTTCCAGGCAAGAGTACTGGAGTGGGATGCCATTTCCTTCTCCAGGGGATCTTCCTGACCCAAGGATTGAATCCAGGTCTCCCGCATTGTAGGCAGACACTTTACCGTCTGAGCCACCAGGGAAGTCCTACAGAGTAGATGCCTCCTATAGACTAGATGAAAAAATAAATGATGGTGGCCAATTTTATATTTATTGTCACTGCTATTATTGTTATTAATTATACCAAAGTGATTCAGATTTATCTGATCTGGCAACATGAGTGATCCAGACAAGCGTGTACTTTTTCTTCTACTAAATCCCAAAATCAAAAGCCTCATCTATCCTCCTTTCACAATCTGCTAATGTGATCACGACAGCTTCCTGGGCCCGTTTCTGTAATTGACCTCTCCTGATAACCCACCCTGGCAAGCTATTCAGTGGAGAGGATTTTGTTTGTGGGCAGACAGCACTCTGGCCCCTGAGACAAGCATCCTTTGGAGGGGCAAGTGTTCCTTGGCCCCCTTACACAGAGCCCCAGAGTAGCTAAGGCCATTCCCACTTCCCTCCCTCCCAGAGCCAGGCAGCTGAAGCCAACCATGCCTTCCGCCTAAACCCAAACCCCATTTTCTAAGCTTAACATAAACCAAGTGAGACGTCTGTTGACAGATGGTAAAGGGCAAGAGATTGAAAGTGACCTTGTAGATAACAGCTGAGGTCTGTGTCTGCCCAGGCCCAACCTGACAATTACCTTGCCCCCAAAATGATACCATTTATAGAAGCTTTGGCTAATCATAGGTGTAAGGCCAATGGTGGTACTTTTCTAAAGTAAATTCTCAAACAAAAGTGGGACCTTAGTATTTGGAGAAATTCCTCACTGGTCAGCAGGAAGGAGCACAAAAAAGGAACAGCAGTGATACGAGGTCACACCGGTGCTGACTCATTGTATTATGTGGATTGACTGTCCCAGGGAGGTAGGGCCATGGCAGTGTGACTTAAGAGAACAGTCTGCATCAAGGATTCTCCTGGCCTTTCATTTCTGGGAGGGATCTCCCACCACCTTCACAACCTTGGGCTGTTTCTTCACATTCCTCAGGTCCTAGCTGCTTCATTCTTATAACATTCTTATATCTTATATCATTCTTATATCAGAGAAATTAATACCAAATCTATTTTTTCTTTTAGTAAAAATGTTGGACCCTTGATGCAAAGGGTTGAGTTAATCCCTTTCCTTATTCCTTGTTCATTATCAACACCGGTCCAGGAAAAATCCCTCTCTTATTTATTTTTCTGTTGATTCCCTTTAATCCATAGTCTCCTCCCCTAGCCCACGCAGCCACCCCAGTGTTTGATGTGTAATCTACCAGTTCCCAAACATTCTTGCAAATGAGCATTGTCATTCTGTGTGTATGTAGTTTTAATTTTTGTACCTGGAGTTGAGTTTTAGATCTCTTTCTGTTACTTATCATTTTTACCTAGCATAGTACTTTCAAATTCATCTATGTCATTATCAGCATATCTACATCATTACTTCTAACAGCTGCATCCTATTTAAGCTGGTCGTTTGTCCTTGGCTCTTTCTGAGCCATTCGATCATTCTTTCTGTAGCTCTAGACCCCTGAGGCTGACCTCTTCTACCTTGAACTGCATAGTTCTAGCCTTCTGGCTCACTCTGCAGACCTGAGACTGCTCAGCTTCCAGGAGTCTGTGAGTCAATTTCTTAAAATACAGCTATGATTATATAGTTGATCGGTTCTGTTCCTCTGGAGAACGCTGACTTATAAAGATGTGCACCTATATTGTCTCCAATTTCCCGCTACCATCAACAATGCTGTGATGAAGATTCTTTACATGTTCCCTTATAGGAGTGTATGAGAATTTCTTTGGTTTGTATACCCAGAGGTAAAATTTCTGGGTCATGGAATGTATCAACTGTGTAGTGTTTTGAAGTATAATACTATAACAAAACTAAAACATTTTACAATTATTTACAGAGTGTTTACCATGCGCCAGACACTATGTGTGTGAACTAGAGACAGAATAATCTGCAAAATAATCCTTGTCCCTACTGAACTTTCAACAAAAAAGTATATAAGTGATCTGGCACACTGTTTTTGCCTAAGAAGTGTGTAATTATCATTGAGACCAAAATTATCTATACCGCACAGTTTATTGTCCACATTAACATGACTTTACTGTTCCATTAATCTTCATCAGCTTGATTTTACTATTCCAGGAAATTCTTGGCCAGGAAGATAAGGGTTGCAAATAACTTCCTGAAAACTCCATTTAATAAACATCAAACTGATCAACTTTTCCATAGATAGCATGAAATGACTGTTTATCATTCTCACTGAGAGTGGTGTTCACTAATTCTAAACTATTACATCTTGATCCTTACACAATTCAATCAAGTCTCTGCATTCAAAGAACGGTCTTAACTCAAATCCCCAAACATCATAAATATCACAGCTTTTCCTTTTCTTCTCTTTCAAGGTAGTGTACTCCCTTATCACAATAATAAATGCAGCTTCGACCTTTCAACAGGTCATTAGGGTGGTTCTTTCAGGAAGCCAACATCAACTACCACTATAAAGCATGTCTTGTACTTCCTCTTTCCCTCCCTGAATGCAAAAATAAAAGAGGTGGTTTGGGATTAAAGTCAAGATCCTCCAATTATAATCTTAGCTGGACTGATCATAACCCCCAGTGTACACCCACCACAGATGGACAAAAAAGCTTCTGCAACATCAACAAAAAGGGAGGGCAATGGTTGATGATCTCTAAGGTACTCCCAACACAAACTGGTATGAAAATCTATTCAGGGAAATCATCAGCAAGAAAAATGTCAGTTTCTTAGGAGATTGAACTTAAGCACACTTGCTGGGAAATGGCAACCCACTCCAGTGTTCTTGCCTGGAAAACCCTATGGACAGAGGGGCCTGGTAGGCTACAGTCCATGGGGTCACAAAGAGTCAGACACAACTGAGTGACTGAGCACTCCTTGAGGGCAAAACCTCTACCATATATTTTGCTGTTGAAACCATATAAAATACACGTTTCTTTTTTTTAAAATTCCACAGCACTATTAGCCCAGTGGATGATCAAAAATAATTTCCAAGTGGAGAAATGTCATTTCCAAGCCATGATTTATGTTCAGCCAATTAAATACTATCCAGTTTAGCAACTGTCAGCATAAATTTTGGAAGATGGCAAGACACTGCATGTGGGCTGAAATAATGGTGGCCTCTTCTCTGATTCCATTCACAGGTCCCTAATACAGATAAGATATCACCACCAAGGAAATGTCTGGTGGAATACTATCTCAGCAAATTACACAGCATCAACTTTGTGTGATCTCAAAGCCAGAGAGAAATTATATAATGCCCAGAAATGTGCTTTGGCACAGGGTGGGGGCACTGTGGCACCACTTCGTGTGTGTTCAGCAGTTTCAGCATCCCATGATTTTTCTATTTCACACTTCCAGGCACAGAATTCTGCATAACTGCTTAACTGGTAGATTTGTTGTTGTTGTTTTAGCGGCTAAGTTGTGTCTGACTCTTTGCAACCCCATGGACTGTAGCCCACCAGACCCCTCTGTCCATGGGATTTCCCAGGAGATAGCTGAGCCCAAAATAGTTGGTTTCAGAGAAATCACTCCGGCAGCTAATTATGCTATCTTCGTTATTAACTCACTTTTTAAAAAACTGATCTTCCACTTTAAAAATCCAGATTATTGCTATTTCTAAGGCAGGAAGACACAGAGAGGCACAGCTGAATGATGGGATACTCTCAAGTCTAATGCTAGCATGATTCATTGACAAGCTACAGTATTGTCAAACTACACTATAAACATATAATCAACTTTTATTCATTTGGAAGATATTTCTAGCTTGTGAAGAATCTAGAGTCTTTGCTCCAGCATCATCTTTTTTCCTCTTCCTTCTGCCAGCTATTTGGTTTTAATGTTCACTAGCACCCCCAAAGGAATGTGAAAAACAAAAAACTAGGAAATCAGGCTTCTGGAGAGCAGTTTTAGCAAATCACCTACTGGGCTAAAATGATATTTGATCTGTGCTCTGACTGTTCTCCATTTGTTCCAGATAATAAAGAAGTAGCTTTGATGCAAATAGAATGCCGGGATTGGGAGAAACCTTGGAAGCCATCGCAAATCCATTTTGTAGATTATAAGACTGAGGTTCAGTGGGGCAAAATGCTTTGCTGGAGGTCACGTAAGTAGCCAGAGGCAGGGCTAGGATGAGAACTCAAATCTTAAAACTCAATTCAGTGCTTTCCCTTTAAATGTTTTAGTAAGTGTGGTAAAGACATAGGCTGGGAAAAAAGACACGAAAAAATAAAAGTTTATATATCTAACACATTCTCAGGAAGATTCAAGTAACGTCCACATGGAAGACATATTCAATTAACGCTTTACGAAAATTCAAGTAATATTGATGATGTTTGACAATATTTCTTCACCATCTATTATGTACTCTTTCATTTATGTTTTCTCATTTACTCTTCAGCACAGCCTAGTAAAGTTGGTTTCCATTTTGCTGAAAATGAAACTAAGGCTCAGAGAGGCATAAAGACTTGCTCAAGGGCACACAGATAGTAAGGATTTAATTCTAGATTTTAAATCCAAGTTCTCTGGCTCAGTACAGAGCTTTCTTACACATTTCAGTGCTTCACAAACTTCAAGTTGTAACATTCTACTTCCCCAGTATTTTGTTACCAGAGCTACTTGTTGCTGTTTAGTTGCCAAGTCATGTTTAACTCTTTAGCAACCCTGTCGACTGTACCTCACCAGGCTCCTCTGTCCATGGGATTTTCAAGGCGAAATACTGGAGTGGGTTGTCACTTCCTTCTCCAGGGGATCTTCCTGACCCAGGGATCAAACCCATGTCTCCTTCACTGAAAGGCAGATTTATCACTGAGCCATCAGGGAAGACCAACCAGAGCTATTACTGACATACTATTTCCTTAGTTGATACACTGTTTTTACTCAAATAAATTTAGCCTTCATTTAAGATACAATCGGAGAAGGCAATGGCAACGGACTCCAGTACTCTTGCCTGGAAAATCCCATGGACAGAGGAGCCTGGTAGGCTGAAGTCCATGGGGTCGTGAAGAGTCAGACAGGACTGAGCAACTTCACTTTCACTTTTCACTTTCATGCATTGGAGAAGGAAATGGCAACCCACTCCAGTGTTCTTGCCTGGAGAATCCCAGGGATGGTGGAGCCTGATGGGCTGCCGTCTATGGGGTTGCACAGAGTCGGACATGACTGAAGTGACTTAGCAGCGGCAGCAAGATACAATACATATGAAATTATGAGTTTAGTTGGTTAAATACATGAGTTATATAAGTTAAGCATAAAACTTAAATTTTTTGAAAAAGTTTATATGTCATCTGAAATTTCAACTGCAAACTACTCCACACTTTGAGAAACAGGTACCTCATAGGCAAGTTATAAGGAATAGACATACAGCACTTAGAACACTTAGGGCTCTGTGGTCATTGTTTCATTTTCACCATTAGTCAAAGCTTCTTAATCTTTGCAACCACAAGACCCTCCTGAGAGATATATATATTTTTTAATGCATATTCCCAGACCCTGTTCCTGGATCTGGGATGAAGGCCAGGGACTGACATTTTAAACAAACATCCGGAATGTCTGTTGCCGACACTTAAGTCATATGTTGGAAAATCTTGTGCCATGATACTGGAGACTATATGATTTACCAAACCAGGAGTCCCTTAGCATAACTTCCTTCATCAACACTTTAAACAAACACTGATGTTACTTCGGAGTCATCAGATCAGAAACCTGAAGTATCTCCATAGGTCTCTTAATGTAGACCCTATTTCTATAAAGTGCTCCAGCCGTAGAAAATCTCCAACAGGTTGTTATCAACTTTGTTTTCAGAGGTCCTCCTTTGGCAGCCTCTGTGCAAATCTCTCTTTTCCCACTGGGACAGAGGAGCGGTATCTGGAGGGTAGAAGTTCACTCTCTGTAGGCCTTGCGTTTTCATGGGTGGAACTTTCCAAAGAGCAAAGTCATAAATATGCTCTCAGCAGCCCAGGGGGAGCGTTTGATCTTCTGCCCAGTGATCTCTGCTTGTCATCTGCTCAGCCTCATTCATCACACTAAAGACAAGGAGCTAAATGGGAGAGCAAGATCCAGTGTCAGGGATCTCTGCAGAGATGACAGGACAGCCGTCACCCTGGAAGAGGCCAAGGGAGCAGAGGGCACAGAGGTGGAGTGATTGTGGCAAAGCCAGGTGGACCAGCAGGTGAGTGAGACCAAGAGAAGAGGGACCCAGCTCATCCTCAGCACTGACTCCCTGCCTCTGAATGCTGGCACTGTGGACTGCATAGTCAATTCAATACTCAGCATTTTGAGGCAGAAAGTGGTAACCACCAGCCATGTATTGTTTAGATCTTCAGTCTTTGGTAAAAAATTAAATTAACTGCCAACACTGAATAAAAAGGAAATTGTACAAGCCTGGATTTCCAGTTTTTCTGAACAAATGGAAAATCTCATAACACTAGGCCTATAATCCAAAGTGTCAACAGTTTGATAGAGTTCTACAGTGACCATTTCCATTAGATAGAATATTGATATCCAGTTGTGATGTCCACATCACTCTTCAAAATATTACATCCAGTCTGCTTCACCCAGTCACCTACCTGCCCTGTTGGCAGTGAAGTTGGGAAACCATATGAAACCCACTTTACTAAGTGAAATACAAATGCGCCTATCACATCATCTTCTTTCCTTCCCTGAACCTCTGTAGTTATGAAATGCCAGGGCCCAAGGCCTCACTAATACTTCATAGGTTCAGTAAGCATCAGTTGAATGAATAAAGAAATTTATTGAGCCTAAAGCTATGCTAGGCATCTCAGGGGGTGATATAAAAGTAAGCAAGCCTTGCATAGGATATCAAAGACAGAGTCTGGGGCAGAAAAAAGAGCGTCAGAGTTGGTCTGACTTTGCTTTGTGTCTTTGGTCAAATCACTTAACCTTTCTGATCTTTGGGTTTCTCAACAAAAAAGTAAACATGATTAGGCCTCAGAAGTTTGTTTTAATGGTTAAACAAAAGAATGTATTAATATTTGAGAGCCAGGGCTAGAGGGAAATTTCCTATAAGTACACAGAAGTTAGGAATTGAAATATACATCAGAGAAAGGGGTGTAGGGCAAAGAAGAAAAAGTATACGTTAGGTTGAGGACCTCAGAAAATGCTCCAAGAAGAAAATGGGTTTTAATCAGGACCTTGAGACACACACAGGATCAGGTCTTATTGAGAGATGAGTGAGAAAATTCTAGGCAGGAGAAAGATTAAGAGCAGAAGAATATAGAGTAGACGGTAGGTTTGATCAGGACGTCAAGGATGGCCATGAATGCCATGTTAAGCACTACGAACTTGGCGTCACACAGTCTGCGTGTGTGCCTGCTAAGTCGCTTCAATCATGTCCGACTCTTCGCAACCCTATGGACTGTAGCCCTTCTGTCCATGGGATTCTCCAGGCAAGAATACTGGAGTGGGTTGCCATGCCCTCCTCCAGGGGATCTTCCAGACCCAGGGATCGAACTCACATTTCTTAAGTCTCTTGAATTGGCAGGCAGATTCTTTACCACTAGCACCACCTGGGGACCCCATCACACAGTCTACTACCTACCATCATGGGTGTGACATGACTGAAGACAAAGTTTTCTCATCTGCAGGCTCTCCTTGAGCCTGAGCTAACTCTTCTTACTCACACCCACTCACACCAATCAGGTATATAAAAGGCCCTGATTCCAGTAACCACACACATACACACACCCTGCTAGCCAGACTCACACCCATCAAGTAGATAAAAGGCCATGATTCCAGTGACCACACACACACACACACACACACACACACACACTGCTAGCCAGACTGCTCCAGATCCTCCCTTTATAAGCACCACTATTAGAATGCTCACAATGAAGGGCTTTAAATCAAGCTAAGCAGCGAACTTTAAACTTGGCCCAACTTTTACAAGATTTATGAAAACCTTTCATGTGAGGTTTTGCACATGATTTATTTTTATCTTCCTGGGTAATATATATTTTTAAAGCCCATAATGAGATGAAAGAAACTGGTAGATTTCTACATCACGAACAGTAGTAGAGCTACCCTGGTATTTAACAATCAAAGCATCCTAATACCAGTTGGAGTAAATATTAATGAGATTATTTAAATTATGAAAGTGCTAATGCAGACTTATTGCTTATTATGTGCCAAGCCCTGTTTTAAGTGCATTACATATATTAACTCCCTTAATCTTCACAACAGCCTATGGGTTATACAAGATCAGAATTATCTTCATTTTATTGACGAGGAAAGCAAGGCATAGAAAGGTTAAATAATTTGTCCAAGGTCATATACCTAATAGATGACAGAACTGAGGTTTGAGCCCAGAGTCCACTCTTGAACCAAAATGCCACTCTCTGTTTTGAAGAATATGAGCATCTATGCAGGAGGTAAGGAAAGGGCCACAGACGGCTTTAAGAGAAGGACTGACTCCATCTGGGTTGTCTGGGTTCAAGAGCAACCTCGGACAGTGTTTGAGGAAGAAGAAGACCCTAAACAGAGAATGTCTCATTGCTGACAGACACCAGAGAAACATAGAAAATCAGAGCTAAAGCCCTTTACACCTCAGCTAGGAAAGCGGTAAGTGTAGTGGCTAAGAGCGAGGGCCCTGGAATCAGACAGCCTGAGCTGATTCCATGCCTCTGCTTTGTGTCCTTAGGCAGGCTACTTAATTTCTCTGGACCTCAATTTTATCATCTGTTCAATGGGAATAATCAATCCTACTTACCTCATGGAATTGTTGAGAAGATCAAAATTATTCATACAAGCAATTAGAATGATGACTGGCATATGAGAAGCTCTCAATCAATGTTAGCTATTATTCTAATGTTGGCATTCCCCTCTTTCTGATCAGAATCTAACAAAGCAGCTCCATGTATAGTTAGGTTTATTTCATTTTTAAGTGTGCTGACCTTAGGATTTAGTCACATCCATGTAGGGCCTATGAGCTCATGAAGTGGACCATCTAGGGTCAGTTTTCCAGACAGACTGGAGCACCTCCTAATGGAAGAAAGATTTACCAGCCAGGGTTTGAATCAAGGAAGAACCAAGAGAACAAAAATATTGTTCTATTATTATTATTTTGATCTTCTCTTTATGCCCAGATTAATGTGACCTGAAGAAATAAAAATTACTTATTTTTAATCAATTGATTAAGTATCTACCATTACCTATTATTGCACTAGGTTCTAGAAACCCAAAAGGTAATGGCCCCTCCCCTCACAGAGCCCATGATCTGGTGAGAGAGGAACCAGGCAATGTCTTAACAGTGATGAAAGGGGGGTGGATGGGGTGCTATGGGAACAGGAAGCAGCAGTGTCCAACCTACACTTAGGAATTTGGGGAAGATTTCCTGAAGGTAGTAATACCTGATTCAAGATCTAAGAAATAAAATGGAGTGGTCCAGATAAGAGAGGGAAGGGGTAGCTGACGCTTTAAGATTTAAGGAAAAGCGGGATAGGCAATGAGACTGGAGAAGTCAGGATGACCATAGCAAGCAGACTAGATTTTATTCTTTATTCTAAGGGCAGGGGAAGACATAGAGATGGTGCTATGCGGAGGAATGATGTAATCAGAGTTACACTAAGAAAGACTAGTTATCTGGAATGTCACATTCCTCAAGGAATGATTGGGAATTCCCTGGCAGTCCAGTGGTTGGGACTCTGCACTTTCACTGCAAAGGGCCCAGGTTTGATCCCTTGTTAAGGAACTAGGATTCCACATGCCACATGATGTGGCCAAATAAATAGTTCTTTTATTTAAAAAGAAATGACTGGCAGCTAGAAAACCTGAGGAAAAGAAGCAGGGATTAGAGTAAAGAGGGGATCAAAATAAACAATAGTTCCGTAAGAATGGGAATCAATAGAACTTGATGGGTCATTAGATGCAGACTGGAGAGCAGGAAAGGAAATGGAAGAGGAGAAATTTCTGGCTTGGGTGCTGGATGGACAGAGGAGTGTGGAGAGATAAAACACATGAGAAAAACTGGTTTGGGTGGGGATGGGAGGAGAAGATGACACCAAACTCAGTCTTGGTTAAGCTGAGCTTTAGATGGTTCTTAGACACCCAATGGGAGCTAACAATTGGCTCTGAGTCTGAGGTCAGAAGAGCAACCCAGAATGGACAAACGGATGGGAAGCCATCACTCGGCAGGTACTGGTTGGGATGATGGGAGAGAAGGAAACTTTCAAGTGAGAGCCTGGAATACGAGAGAAGTATAAAGGTGGTACCAAACCACAAACAGCAGCAGAACTTGAGGGAAAGGGAAAGAAAGCAGGAGTGCCCAAATTGAAATAGCTTGCCCGGATCCCCTCCACCCCTGAGGGCATTAAACTTCATGGGGGCAGGTTTTCCATCTCGTTCCATATTTTTGTTCCCAGCACCTGGCACAGAGCCTGGCAGAAAGCAGCAACTTAGTAAATATTTCTTGCATGAAGTAAACTGTCTAGGTCCACACAATCAGAAAGCGGCACAGCCACAGTAGTTGGGATGACCCCAAACAGGATTTCACTCTCTGTGGGCTGAAAGAATCCAGGATAAAGTGATAAGGAAGGTTCCCCAGTAGCTCTATAACTCTAGGATTCCAAGGATGGTCTTGCTTAGTACACCTCATCATTAAGAACACTTAATAAAAACTTATTCTTTCATTTTGTTATTTCCTGGGTCTGTACCACCTTCTGCACCACCTTGTGCTGAGTGAACTCCTGCAGACTTGATGGTTGTGCTGTTGTGGTCACGGGCAGAAGGGTCTACATGGGACCTTCTTTTTCTGCCAGTGCAGTGGACACGGATCTCAGCCAGGCAGTTCACTGGATGCCACTCTCAGAACCTTTTAGAAAAGGGCCTGCTGCCAAGCATGAACCTAGTGGGTGTGTACAATCAACTTCAGAGTAGCATAGCTTGATTCATCTCACTCTTTTCTGGTATGGTATTTCCCATGCATCCAAGAAATTGGCACTGATATTCTTAGTATTCTTTAATATCTATTTTAGGTAAGGTTCTATATTTAGATAAAGCTTATCTAAATATATAAATAAGTTCCAAATATCTAAATTTAAATACCGCAATAAATTTAGATATTTGCATAGGTTTCTATATTTTATATTTCTCTTAAGAAAATATTAGTCATTGCTATAAAAAACAGAGAGAAATGTCAACAGGAGAATAAAAATATTTCATAATCTTTTTATCCAGAAATAATCGTTATTATCATTTGGGGTTATTCCCACTCCATTTCTACACGCTATTTTTAAATAGTTGAGATTGAATAAAATATGAGTATATTTCTTAATATTCTATTCTATTTTATGTATATACTAAATTTATAAAATCATTCTCCTCTTGCTGAGCATTTTTCTATTTTTTTAATACTGAAAAATTGCTATTAATAACTTTGTCCATAAGTTATCTATGAGTGTGTGTTAGTTGCTCAGTCATGTCCGACTCTTTGCAACCCCATTGGACTGTAGCCTGCCAGGTTCCTCTGTCCATGGAATTCTCCAGGCAAGAATACTGGAATGGGTTGCCATTTCCTTCTCCAAAATTATCTATATTCTATACCATTTCTCTAGAACAGATTCCTAAAAGTGAAGTACTAGGTAATTAATAATGTAATTATTATTTAACTTTCTTGATCTGGCAGAAAAACTTCTTACCATTTACCTGTAAATTATTAACAGATGCACAAGTATATTATACTTAGAGATACACTCATGCAGTCATACACACATATACTGCTGCTGCTGCTGCTGCTGCTAAGTCGCTTCAGTCATGTCCGACTCTGTGCGACCCTATAGACAGCAGCCCATCAGGCTCCACCATCCCTGGGATTCTCCAGGCAAGAACACTGGAGTGGGTTGCCATTTCCTTCTCCACATATACCGCTACCAATCTCTAAAGGCCTAAAGAGTACAAAATATCATGAGGAATTATGTATCAGTTGTAAGAGGAGCTTCTTAAATAGATCTTGACCTAATTCATTGTCCAGGATTTAAAAAAAAAAACGCTTGTGCAAAACGACGTCACCTTCACATGAATAGTCACTCATAACATGTCCTAGCACACCACTGGCCACAGGAACCCAAATGCCACAGAGGACCGTGAGGTGTCAGGGCCAGAGGGAACTAAAATATCCTCTAGTCCAGACTCCCTCTTCCACTGTATGAATGAGGAAGCTAAACCCCAGAGAGAAAGGCTGATTTCATCATCCACTTTCATGACAAAGTCACACAAATAAAATAGCAAATGAAAGAATGAGCATGAGAGCAGGTGGCTTTAGGTCACTTTAATGCTTATGAACTTCTTGCCCATGCCAGGCATGTATTAAGTGTGGAAATACAGACATGACTACAGCAGGGTCAGTGATGGTGGTAGACGATAGAAAGAGAAGAGAGGAGTTATCACAGGGAACAGTGTTTATTTTCCCCTGCAGGACCGTATCTTTACCGTTTCACCTTCCATTTTATGCAGGAATTGTTTTTCCTCAAGTTACTCAGTAACCTAATGATGTTATTTCTTAAGAAGGAATAGAAACTTCTTATACTCATTTCAAGAATTGGATACAGGACATAAATAATTATGTGTACCAGGGTTTATAAAATATTAGACTAATAACAATCACCTCTAAAACTGCTATGATTTATTGAGTAGTTACTATGTGCCAAACTCTGTTCTAAGCCCTTCAATTACAATACAGTTGACCCTTGATCTACATGGCGAGTAGGGGCACTGACCTTCCAAGCATTTGAAAATACATTTATAATTTATAGTCAGCCCTCTATATTCATGGCTCCTCAGTATCTGAGGTTCTGTATCCTCAGATTAAGCAACCATGGATCCTGTAGTTCTGTGGTATTTATTACTGATGAAGATCAACATCAAAGTGGACCTACATGGCCCAAATCTATATTGTTCAAGGGTCATCTGTAATTCATTTAGGCTGAGCCTCTACTAAACCATAGCAAGTCCCCTTAGGAACTCATCTAAGAAAATCCCAAACCTGAAGAGGCCAAATAAATTAAATTCCATAGAACTTAGAGAATTCCATCTGATAACACAGCACAGAATCAAAGTGGAATGTAAGTGGGGAAAATACGGGTCACTGAAAAACAGGATGTCATGGCCACGTGCAAAGGTGGTATTGACTGGCCCAGGAATTGATCTGAAGTAAGAATCTTTTAGACCAACTGGTTCAATGTGTGTTCAGGTTCCAGTTAAGGAGATTAGCCTCACAATAGGTAATGCCAGTTCCCTCAGTCGAAGTGGAAACTAAAATTTGACTAACCTGAAACAATACTATTTCAGTTTTTAATTATATGGAAGTGTTTGCATAGGTGTGTGCTCAGTCTCTCAGTTGTGTCTGACTCTTTGTGACTCCATGTACTGCAGCCCACCAGGAATTTTGTCTATGGAATTTTCCTGGCAAGAATACTGGAGTGGGTTGCCATTTCCTCCTCCAGGGGATCTTCCCAACCCAGGGATCAAATCTGTATCTTTTGAGTCTCCTGCATCAGCATGCAGATTCTTTACCACTGTGTCAGCTGGGAAGCTGGGAGGTTTTAAGAGGCAGTCAAATAATTAGAAAGCAAAACTAATTACAAAAAAGAGAAAAAGAGGCTCTCAATAAGGACTGCTGGGTTGAGATGGGCAGGAAGTGTCATTCAGATGGAGGAGTGTGAGGTATGGGGTTTGGGCAGGACACCCACAGAGACTCATTCAGACTCTCCTTGCTGCTGCTGCTGCAAAGTCGCTTCAGTCGTGTCCAACTCTGTGCGACCCCAGAGACGGCAGCCCATCAGGCTCCCCCATCCCCGGGATTCTCCAGGCAAGAACACTGGAGTGGGTTGCCATTTCCTTTTCCGATGCGTGAAAGTGAAGTCGCTCAGTCATGTCTGACTCTTAGTGACCCCATGGACTGCAGCCTACCAGGCTCCTCCATCCATGGGATTTTCCAGGCAAGAGTACTGGAGTGGGGTGCCATTGCCTTCTCCGCAGACTCTCCTTAGCTTCTTCCCATCTAAAAACTCACCTCAGACTAGGTAAAATTTTGAAGCCCTCAGATAGATCATACCTACCAGGTTACCTAGCAGGAAATTTTACAAACCTAGGCATCTGTTTGTCCCTGTGCAAATCTCAAAGACTTCAGGCTAGAACAGACTGTTCTCATGAAAAGCCAAGGTAGTGACTTTGTCAACATGCTGAGCTCGGGTGTGTCCCACCATCCATGGGGAGCTACACGCATGAGACCCAGGGGGCGTATCTTGACATGCACAGCTGACATTCAATGAAGGGGATTCCAGCTATCACTTTGACAGTTCTGGGTAACTGAACCAACAGAGAAGCGACTCCAACGTGCTTTATGACTATCTTCTTGTTTGGCAACGTTCAAAGAAGCTAACTGGTTTTTATCACATCTGAGACGTTACATGATAGAGCATGAAGATCAGAACGATAACTGATTGTGGGTGACAGATATTCAGTGTTTGTCCTGTGTCAGGCACTGGACCCACACACTGCTTCCAACATAGAATTCTGTCAGTAATAGTCCTGTGCCCACTTTAAAGAGGAATAAACTAAGGCTGTGAGGTTTAGTGACTTGCCCAAGATCACGGTTCATTTCACTTAGTCATGCCAACTCTTTGCAGCTCTGTGGACTGCAGCATGCCAGGTTTCCCTGTCACAGAGTTGGATAATAATGAAGATGGAATTAGAATCCAGATCTGTCTGTGGTATGCATTTCTAAAATCACCGCTTCCCATACTTAGTTTAGGAGCACTGAAAGCTTAATCTATCATTTTGCCAACTAATCTGAAACCCAAGTCTCCAAAAAGGAACTATCCTCTTCATATGCAAATGATATAATAAAAACTTAGGGCTTCCCAGGTGGCACAGTGGTAAAGAATCCACCTGCCAATGCAGGAGACTCAAAAGAGGCTGGTTTACTCACTGGGTCAGGAAGATTCCATGGAGAAGGAAATGGCAACCTGATCCAGTATTCTTGCCTGGAAAATTCCATGGACAGAGGAGCCTGGTGGGCTACAGTCCATGGGATCGCAGAGTCAGACACAGCCAGGCAACGTGCACACACATGCACATAAGAAAAACTTAATCCCCAGACATAGGAAGCAGAACTCTACATGCCACACACTATTTGTGTCCTCCTAAAATTCATATGTTAAAAGCTAATGCCTGATAAGATGGTATTAAGGGGCAGGATCTTTGGAATAATTAAGTCATGAAGGTCTTTATGATTGGAATTAGTGTCCTTTTAAGGGGGACCCCAGAGAGCTAGCTAGCCCCTTTCACAATGGGAAGTTACAGAGAAAAGACAGCCATCTGTGAACCAGGAAGGAAGTCCTCCCCATCCAGTGAAACTGTTAGTGCCTTGACCTTGGACTTTCAGTCTCCAGAACTGTGATGAATAAAATTTGGTTGTTTATAAGCCCCCAGTCTATGGTATCTTGTTATAGCCACGGAAAAAACTAAGACCTTGGATTATATTGAATGAGGCAACAACAGCACAACAGTACAAAATAATCTCTCTAAGCACCTTATGACTCTCATTGGCAATGACTTTCAACTGTGCAAGTCCTGGGGAAGGAGTCCTCACATTGCCCTAATGGGCTTTTGGAAACTCAGGGTTCAGTTTTTCTTCTTTTAAAGAAAATATTACAAGTTGTGGTCAGTTTGCTCCGATACATTTAACAAGCTGGGTGTTAAAAAATGTAATTCTGGGAAAATATTAAGTATAGAAACACTGTTATTGGTTGCCAATGACAACACTATTTATGATAATAAGCAGCCAGTAATAGCCACGCTTTTCATAACTGACTGCTGACAAACCAGGTGGTCTAACCTTTCCTGTCCAGCCTCACCAGGAAAAGAGTGTAAGTGTAGCATCTAAAGTCACTGAGGAAGGACAGAGTTCACTGGGGAGCTTTGGAATCATATAGACCTGAAATTTCTTTTTTCTAATTAGAATATAGTTGCTTTACAATGCTGTGTTAGTTTCTGCTATACAGCAAAGTGAATCAGCCACACATACACGCATGTATGTGTGCTCAATCACTTCAGTCATGTCTGACTCTTTCCAACCCCATTAACCATAGCCTGCCAGGCTCCTCTGTCCAAGGGATTCTCCTGGCAAGAATACTGGAGTGGGTTGCCATGCCTTCCTCCAGGGGATCTTCCCCACCCAGGGATGAAACCAGGCTGTCCTGCATTGCAGGCAGATTCTTTACTGCTGAGCCACCAGGGAAGCCCACATATGTACATTGGTCCCCTTAGATATGGGATTTCTTAATGTCTCCAAACCTCAGTTTCTTTATCTGTAAAATTCAAATAATGATTCTTCTTCAAGCAGTTGTTAGAATGCAATAATTGATGATACCTACAGTGCACATTAAAAAAATGTTCAGTAAACAGTAGCAACTAATACTAGATTATTTTCTATTTCCTGTTATCTGTTAGGACATAAAGACTATGGGGAAATTTAAATACAAAGTTAACACCTAAGAGTACATTTAATGAACCTGTTCCTTTGGTTTTCAACTGTGAGCCTCTTCATGCCTAGCTAAGAAACTCATCCTCAGTTTATTTTTTATTAACTTTTTATTATATTTTGTGGTATAACCAATTGACAATGTTGTGATAGTTTCAAGAGAATAGCAAAGGGACTCAGCCGTACATATACATGTATCCCTTCTCCCCCTCAAATTCCCCTCCCATCCAGGCTGCCACATAAAGTTGAGCAGAGTTCCATGTGTTATACAGTAGATCCTTGTTGGTTATGCATTTTAAATATAGCAGTGTGTACATGTTCCTCCCAAACTCCCTATAATCCTCAGTTTTAAAAAGAGCTTCAGGTCATGCCTCTAGCCCACCATCCAGATGCTCAGACACAGAAGATTGGAGTACATGAGCACACATTCAGAAATCAGGAGTCACCGCTGATTTCAGACTACCACGTGTTACTAACACTGCTTGGGTGAACAGTCAAAAGTACCCCCACTGCTGAGGGTGCAAGTTTCCTGTGAATTAGCACAACTAATTGCACACACACTGATGAAATCCACAAGTTGGTTTGTATCACCTCAAAAATTAGGAAGGGAATGTTTCCTTCAGAACCTTTGAAGATCAACTATAAGTCCCTTATGGGACAAGAAATGTGATTTTTAAAAAATGTCCCTGTTCCTGGCACAGCACTAGACATCCAATAAGACTCATAAATATTTGATCAAGAATTGGCTCAAGGAAAAATTGAATCAGACTGTAATGTCAGTTTTTATAGAAGGGACCCAGATTCCATCTATTTTACTGCTCTACCATCCTTAGAAAGACGGATACTGGTACTCCAGGCACTGAATCTGCATTCTAGATAACTGAAAGGAAAAAGCAGATAGTAGAAAGGAAGGAGTCAAGGGTGCTTCCTCCTCTTAGAAGTCATCCTTGAAGTTCCAAGTGGCAGTTATCTTTAGATCTCATTGGCTAGGAATTAGTCACATGACCACACCTAGCTGTAAAGGCAACTGGGAAATGCAGACTTTTAGCTGGGAGGCAATGTATGAAGCCAAAAGGCAGAGTTCTTTTTCTAAAAGAGAAACAGATCCTGGGAGGCAACTAGCACTTTTTGACATATATGGTAGGTAGGTTACTATAATTAGATAATTAATTAATTAAATCATTCATTAAACAAACATTATTGAAATTTAAACTTTCCTAGATACCAGATACTGATCTAGGTATTAAGTGTATAAAGATAACACATGGCATCTATTATTGAGAAACTCACTGTCTAGTACATAAGGCACTATTATTAAGTTGATTAGGCAGCAAGTTCTAATATTTCTCAAATCCATGCCCTCCCTTCATCCTGTACCATATCCAAGTTTCAGCCTTCATCTGGTTCTACTGAGCCATCTTATTCTGGTCCAGTAAACAACTTCTGAATTTTCTTTTTCTCCTTAAAGGCATCCTTAAAGTTTCCTGCTTTAAATTCATCATGTGGCCCATCACATCTAGATAGAATCCTTTCTAGTGATAGAATTCTTTCACTTGCCACATATTGTGTGGCTCACTGACCTCTCCAAGCACTATGACCCACCACCCCTGCCCTGAACTTGCCCACAGATAACACAGAGATAGTTTGGGAGCACAGCCAGTGTCAAGATGCTCTCACCTCTACATCTTTCATCCTTCTTGGTTCCACCTAATGCACTCTCTCATGCACCTATCAGATTATCATCTGATCATTATTCAAGACACAGCTAAGTGATCATCAACTCTAGGAGGCCTTGCTGCCCCCATCTCCTTCCTCCATCCATAGCTAGGCCCTAGCTTTCTGCTTCCTTAGCAGCCCCCGTGTATATATCTCCATATACTTATATCTCCACCGATATATCTTGCACCGATCTGTGTTACTTTTCCATTCTCAGTTCTGTCTTTTTAGTATTTCCAGTGCTTGCACATTTTGGCATCCATTCCTTCCTTCCTTCATTCAAGAGGACCTCTATTAACAAGTCAGATCGATCTCCTACTCTCTGCTGTTCAGTCGCCAAACCATGTGGACTCTTTGCTAACCCATGGACTGTAGCCCACCAGGCTCCTCTGTCCATGAGATTTCCCAGGCAAGAATACCAGAGTGGGTTGCCATTTACTTCACCAGGGGATCTTCCCAACCCAGTGATTGAACCTGCATCTCCTGCTTGACAGGTGGATTCTTTACCACTGAGCCACCTGGGAAGCCCATTTTAGCATCCATTCCTTCCTTCCTTAAGAAGACCCCTATTGACAAGTTAGATCAATCTCCTACTCTCATGGACCTTATAATTTTAAAGGCACTTAATAGGAGTTACAAGAAAAGAAGGAATGAAGAAAGGGAAGGATTGAGGGAAGAAAGGAGGGAGGGAGGCAGAAAAGAAGAAAGGAAAAGGAGAGAGGAAGAAAGATGAAAAGGAAGAAAGAAAAGAGGGAGGTATTTAAATGTTAAGTCAGCCCTCTAGTGCACCAAATTGCTTTTGCCTCCAGACAGTGCCTAAAAAATTTGAATGCCGTTATCAACTTCACCTTAATTCTTCTCTTTCCCTAACTTCAAAAAGTGTTAGTCCCCCAACACTTTCTCTAATACCACTTTTACGTTTAGCTCTTCATTTTGAAATTGCCCCACTTTCCAAGCTTGACTCTCCTAATAATAAACATGTTTCCTAGAAGATCTAATCCTTCTTGCATTTTTTAGAAAAATGAAACTTAAGCATATCAGTAATTGGCAATAAATGGAAAGACTGAAGTTCAAAGGTTTAAATCAGTCTTTTGAGGGGCTCTCTAACACAAGCCCCTTCTAAGGAACCTAGACAGGAATGTTAATTACTTAAGCAAAGTCATGCATGACACACACTTACACCAAGTGTCTGGTCAAACTTTAACAACAAATGTAACTTGAGGTCTCCGGCTCATCTTTCTGCTAAACAGGGTTCCAGGATTCAAACAGGATTAGTGCCACAGACCTGTTCCTACTCAAAAATAAACCATCATAGAAAGCCCAGTATTTTATTCAAGTGGCCGATGGAGTTTCATGAATCCCTTCAGCTGCACAAACTATGACCTTCTCCCTTGATGCTCTTGACCATAGGGCCACTACTAAGAAGTTTAATAGAGCAGCCATTCCAGGCACACCTTTTGCTTTGATGAAACAGGAAGATACCTTCATCATGATGTGGCTGTGTGAAGATCTCCCATCAACAAAAGATCTCTCCATGAAGGAAATTCACACTTTCTCTCTGGATCAAAGTGCTGAATGTTGCTATTTATTCATTCAACAAACAGCAACAAAGATCCTCCTTGACATAAGACTCAGGTGGTAAAATCCCTGCCCTGCTGTCAAGAAGCTCAGCATCTGGTGGGGGAAGGCAGTCAGCATTAGCACTGATGACTCGGTCTGATAAACTGACAGCAAGGCACTTGAGGGACTGTGAGCTTAGATGGGAGACACTAAAGGCAAAGAACTAGAACAGGCTTCTTGCAGGAGTAATGCTTGAACTGGGTCATTTAAAATGGGCACTGTATGCTAGAGATGGGGCTAGAGAAGACATATGCAGATGGGGAGGACACTTCAGGCAGAAGGGGCTGCCAGTGCAAGTGTCTGGACTCATTAAGGGATACAATGAATCCAAGGAAGGGGACTCAGTGCTGTTGGAAGGTAAGCAGTGGGGAACGTAAGGAAGGCATTGGCAACTGGCACTGGAGTGGTAAACCACTGATTCCGAGTCCCATTGCTTCAATTAGTAAACATACTGCCTAGCTGTGCCCAGCAAAGAGAAGACAGAACATGTAAGCTCTGACGGGGAGTGTGGGGAAAAGGAACTCGGAATGTGTGATATGCTTCTACATTATGACCAAGAACTACACCAAGAGTTCTCTGATCATTCAGGAAGGAACAGTTTGTGATGAGATCCTCAGGAGGAAGGAGGCAGAAACCCAGATGATGGGAGAGAGCAAAGAAATAAATTTAAGCTACTTCACATCTCTGCTCTGAGCAGCAACTACTACTCCATATGTGTCAGCATTTGGTGAAATGAGAGATCCAAGCCATGGATCAAACCACATGAGACAGAGAGAGTGGGCTGCCTATCTGGAATCAACTCTTCCCTTATTCCACTAACAGAACTCCAGTGCAGCTCGATACAGCCATATGACAATTTCCGGCCAATAAGATACAAATGCAAGTGTTACGTGGGAGGTACTGAAACTCCTATGAAAGGAGACGACTGACATGTGCCTCATTTGTCCTTTTCCTTCTACTCTTCCCTGCCTGAAACATGATGTAATGAAGGAAACTCCAGCAGCCACCTTGTGAACCTGAGGATGGAAACCACGTGTTGTGGATACAGCAGATACAGATGGAGCAGAAAGTCCTGAAAATGTCATGGAGCCTCCATATGAACCACAGATCGCCACCTACTTTCAGACTTCTCCTAGGTAAGAGAATACAACTTCAGATCGTAAAAGTTACTATACTCAGGTTTATCCTAACTGATCAGCTATGTAATTCTACTCTCTTTTCTTTTCTCTGGGCAAAGAAGAAATGCTGATCCTTTCTGAAAATGTACTTCTCTTACTTGGGACTAGGAATATGCACTTACTGAAAAAGTGTGCACCTGGGGATTGGAACACCCATTTGCCATTGCTGCTGCTCCTCCCCTGAAACCACAGTCACATGCTTCTGTTGTCGAAAGTGTCAAGCAAAGGCTAAAAAGTATAAAGGAAGAATGGGCAGCACTTCACAGCAGAGGGCCTCACAAGGAAAGAGAAGCTCTTGCAGGGTGTACTGTTGCTTGTGTACTAGGTGACAAGTAAAGGAATTTGCAAAGGAAAGGGAAAAAAATCAGAGCAGAGAGCATAAAATGTCTTTCAGATGTAGTTGCATAATCATAAACAATTCTATGCCAATCAACAAGAAAAGGAGTAAATAAACCTTGATGGAGCAATATGACAGAATTCTGAACAGCTGTTAGAGGGATGAGGTCGGTTCTCTTTTAAGTGCTGCATGGGAAAGATCATCAAGGGATATTGATCAGTGAAAAATCAAGTTCAAAACAATCCTAGAGAAAAGTGAAATGAATGAATGAGTGGTTAGAATGACTGACAGATAAACTGACTCATGCAGCAGATACAGTGTTTTGAAAATATGCTCTTTATTTCCTTCTCAGCAGCTGTCTCATGACTATGACCGCAGGAGACAGGGGGAGTAGGGTAGAAGAGGATGTAAGGGAAGCCCCCACACTGCTGCCTTGGGGAAGTATGGGGAGAAAAAAGAGGCTTGTTGGCATCATGGACCTTCACCCCCAGCAATGGGGCTGGAATTCCACAAAGGTGAAGGAGGACAGAGTTAGGCACTTTAGGGAAAAGTAAAAGCCGCTCAGAGAAGGTATTACACTTCTCGCTAGGAACTCTTGGAAGGCAGGGGGACATCCACACCCAGAGGCCCTGTCATGACATGAAATTGCAACAGCCCAGTAACACTGGCACCTCTAAGCTGCAGGAGGGCGTTCCAAGCTGTCAGTGACTCTCAGGAAGATGTTGCAGGAGGCAGCAATAGGCAGTAGACAGGTGATAGTATGTGTGTTATGATTTTTAAACTAAGTAACATTTCCACCAAGAGAACTGTTTACAAGTTCACCAATCACAGACTTCTTCAATAAACAGCAGCCCACGACTGGACCAGCCAAACCCAAAGCAGAGGATGTGGCGAAGCCAGGGCTTGAATCCAAGTCTATTTCCCCCTCCAGGAAAGAGGCAAGGCTGAGCAAGACGAGCTAATTAATAAAAAAAAAAAAGAGATTACACTTTCTTAGCACACCAGAGTGCAGTGTTTTCAACTCCATTACATTTGCATATGCATTCTTGAAAGTTCTGGAAGGATGGCCAAGAAAATGGTACCCATGTGACCTGTAAGAAATGGGACTGGGGAATCAGGGGCTGAGTGGGAGGAGCCTTCTTTCTTAGATTTATATGTTTCAGAGATTTGAATTCTTTTACCACTGCCTTCTATTAATTTTTAAATGTTTGAAAATGAGTTTTAAAACTGTATTTCTCTGTGGAGTTGGTTCCACAAGCTTTTTCCACAAAGTACCAAAATGTTGACAAGCAATTCATAAAGTAAATACAGGACAGTGATACAGGACCCCTCAGATACACTGAATTAGTGGGAGTTAAGAGAATTGGGGTGGAATTCTTCGGGCCACTGACTTGAGCCTGTCTGATAATAAACAACAGTCAATGTTACTGAATCCTTACTAATGTCCTAGGTGCCACATTAAACATTTCGCCTATATTAATTTGTCTACTTTCTCAACTACCTAACAAATTAGATTCAGGGACTCTGGGTACAGATCTGGGAGTATTTGTTCTTGGGTCCCTTTCAGCTTCCTGAGGGTCATGGTCTGTTGATCAGTGATACTCTTCCTTCCTTAGGAATGAATTTTGCCTTTCTGATGTTGGCAGTGATCAGGTTGATGAGGACCAGGTCTCCCACTAGAATGATGCAGAAAGAACTTATCTAGAGATGAATTCATGCTGGGCCTGGGTTTAGATGCCCTCTTCATGCCTTCAGAATATTGGTGAAAGTTCCTTTTCCTTCAGTAATCATCTCATCCAAGCTCCAGACTGAACATGCCCTAGGATGGCTGGCATCACCAGTATTAAAACCACCGTCAGGAGCCAGGGTGCCCACAGAGCCAGGACAGCAGAGCATGTCACAGGGATGCAAGGACAGCTGGACCTGCCCTTCTGCCTTCTCTCACGATACAAGTACTCAATGACCAAAGTATACCATCCTAGGACTCAGTTCGGTTCAGTTCAGTCACTCAGTCATGTCGGACTCTTTGCAACCCCATGAATCATAGCATGCCAGGCCTCCCTGTCCATCATCAACTCCCAGAGTCTACCCAAATTCATGTCCATTGAGTCGGTGATGCCATCCAACCATCTCATCCTCTGTTGTCCCCTTCTCCTCCTGCCCTCAATCTTTCCCAGCATTAGGGCTTTTTCAAATGAGTCAGCTCTTATCATGAGGTGGCCAAAGTACTGGAGTTTCAGTTTCAACATCAGTGCTTCCAATGAACACCCAGGACTGATCTCCTTTAGGATGGACTAGTTGGATCTCCTTGCAGTCCAAGGGACTCTCAAGAGTCTTCGCCAACACCACCATTCAAAAGCATCAATTCTTCAGCGCTCAGCTTTCTTTATGGTCCAACTCTCACAGCCATACATGACTACTGATGTCCTTCAAAACCAGGCTTGGCTGCTTTTCTAGCTGAGAGGTCCCTAAGTCACAGTTCCTTTATCACTGAACTTGGGACAACAGCAGGAAGTGAGGCTGTCATGAGAAAGTGTTGATATGTAAGCCTGTAATGCACACAGTGATACACACTGTAGCGTATATAGGAGCGTGCAGGCAGAAGGAAGTACAATTACTGTAGCTGTTATAAGTATGTATGACCCGCTTGTCTCAGAGCCACGAATGCTAAGCTGCTCCTCTAGATCAGATCCAGCAGAGGGGAGGGACGGAGAGGGTGGAGGAAAGAGCGTGAGAAGACCACATTCCCCACTTTATTCCAGGTCTGTTAAGGATGTAACATACACGAAGCTTTCTTCCGGTCCTGAGGGAAAGATGGAATTTTGGCATTTTTCGTTTCCCTCCAAAAAAAGAAAAAGAAACAGAAAAACAGGAAGCCAGCTGAATCTATTCCTCCTCCTTTGATTTACCCCCCCCCCTTTTTAGCTCAAAATCATTGTTTTTCAATTAATAATTTAACTGTCTCTCTTGAGAAAAAGGAGGGATAACTTATCTATTTTTAAAAAGAAAATAAGTCCAAAGGGTAAAGAATCTGCCCTCATTGAAATAATTCTCTTTAGAAAAGCTATAAATAAGATTTCTGATTCAAAATTGAGATAAGATTATCTGAGGGAGATGGGAGGGGAAAAAAAGCTGCCAAAGAAAAAAATTTATGCATACATTAGCAAACTCCCTAAAAGGATTAGTTCTTTTCAGTTAAGAGGATTTTTTCCTTTCTTTAAAAGGCCTCTTCTTAATTTAAAAAAAAAAAAAAGGTAAAATTAATATCTGTAAATGCTTTCAGACATGTGAACTTCATTTCACTTAACCTGACTGGCCCCTGAGGTTCCAATCTCTTCCGAGGTCCTTCTAACTGCCTGCCAAACCTCTCCAGGGTGACCCACACTCACTGTCCTCGCTTGTCCCAGCCTCACCCTCTGCAGACCAGCTTCTGCTCACTCCCATCCCTCACCACTGAGAGCCTTCGCCATGATAATGAATCACCAATCCATTCCCCTTGGACCGTCAGGACCTGACACAGCTGTCTACTGTCCCATCCCTCAACCTATATCAGCCCCGTTTGCCTGTTGCTCTATGTGTGTGTTCAGTCGCTAAGTCATGTCCAGCTCTTTGCGGCCCCATGGACTGCAGCATACCAGGCTTTTCTGTCTTTCACCATCCCCCAGAGTTTGCTCAGATTCATGTCCATTGAAGCAGTGATGTCATCTAACCACCTCAGGCTCTGCTGTCCCCTCCTCCTCCTGCCCTCAATCTTTCCCAGCATTGCAGTCTTTTCCAATGAGTCAGCTCTTCATATCAAGTATCAGAGTTTCAGCTCCAGCATCAGTCCTTCCAGGGAATATTCAGGGTTGATTTCCTTTAGGGCTGACTGATTATCTTAGATCTGCTGGTCTAACTTCCATGTTTTTTCCTTGACTTCTTAAATCCCCCCGTTGCCATAACAGAGAGGTTTACTAAAGTATGAAAGTCCAACTCCGAAGTCCCGTCTTAAACTTCTCCACGATCTCACCCATCCTCAGGACTTTATTTAATACTACCTCGGCAGAGACTGATAGCTGGCCTGAACACTTCATCCAAAATAATAGAACTGTACCTAGGAATCTGGCTTCTCAGAAGAAAGCTACATTTCCCAGTCTCCCTTGTAACTTATCTGTGACTCTATGACCAAGTTTGGCCAACAGAATGTAAGAAGTGGGTATGCCCACTTTTATCCCCATCTCCCCTTCCCTCTGAATGGGATGCAAGCATGCAGATAAACCATCCTGGACCACGAGAATGAAGACTACAAATTAGTAAAGGTGGAGAAACAACATAAGAGACTGGAAAGCCCCAAATGGCTTCTGCTCTGACTTCTCTTACATAAGCCACTATTACTTGGGGTCTTTGCTATAGCAACCCCATCATGACTAGTACTCTGTCACAATGATAGTTATACTAAACTCAAGTGTTTAGTTCAATCTCACTCCTGGGATCCACTGTATCTTCCCCTGTTTAGAGACTCTCTCTACTCGACTATTACCACAGATTCAATGAAGTCACTTCTTATCTATGATTTCTTATCCAGTCCACTTTCTTCCCAGTTCTTTTTTTGAGGGAGGGAGGGGCAGAATATTTCCCTATTTTCTGTTCTGAAAACCTTCAGGTTATCTTTGAATGCACTCTCTCCTTCTGGTCCCTATTTCTATTTAAGGTGGTCTTCAAAGCTACCCTCTGCTCTACAAAACCCCACCCTCACCCTAAGGAAGGCCCTTGAGGCAAATCTCTGCTGCCACAGTAACCACTCCCTGCCTCCAGTGTCTCCCATCTACTGCAACTCAGCACGAGTTATCATTTATTGAGCACCTAATACTAGGTGCCAAGCACTGGGTTGGGCAGTGTGTACCTGTTATCTCTAATTACAGCAACTGCTAAGGTACATATTGTTATTGATATTTTATAGATCAGGAAACTGAGGTTCTAAGACATTAAATAAAACCTGTCCAAGGTCACACAGCTAGTAAGTGGTATGATAGGATCTGAACTCAGGGATATCCAAGTTTCATTTTGCCGCTTGGCACATTGGAGCATTCAAAAATTAATCACTGAATAGATGGATGAATGAATGCCTCCTCAGACTCACTCTTGTCAAACTTCCTAAGTCACAGATTTCATCATTTAATTTTCATTCTCCCAATACAGAGCTAAGGATTTGTTGTTTTGGTGTTCAGTTGCCCAGTCGTGTCTGACTCTTTGTGACCCCATAGATTGCAGCACGCCAGGCTTCCCTGTCCCTCACCATCTCCTGGAGTTTGCCCAAGTGCATGCCATCCAACCATCTCATCCTCTGATGCCCTTTTCTCCTCTGACCTTGATCTTTCCCAGCATCAGGGACTTTTTCAATGAGTTGTCTGTGCACACCAGATGACCAAAATACTGGAGCTTCAGCTTCAGCATCAGTCCTTCCAGTGAAGATTCAGGGTTGAATACCCATAATTTTCGTTGCTCCCACCCCTTAATAACTCTAAACACCATGCAAGAAAGAACAGGGTGGTTGCTATGCATTGTAGCTTTAGCGCAAGATTTCAAAGCTTGACCACCACCCTCCCCAAAGCCACCCTCAAGTCAATGCACAATCTAAGTACAAACTCTTACTTGCCAGTGCTAAGACACATCTTCTGTCCCCTCCATCATTCTTATCTCCAACCAGGGAGCCATACCCAGAACATTCCTGGACAGAAACTTTGGAGTCATCACTGTTCTATTTGTGGCATCCTGGAATTTACATACTGAATATTAAATTCACTGGCCTGGTTGCAAAGCACTCCCATGATTCAGGCAAATCAGCCCCAGCACTCTCCCAGAGTAGAACTCTAACTCATGTCAGTGCTCACCTGTCACCTGGCCCTCAAAAGAGTCTGCTTTCAAGCTCCTCACCTGGGCTTCTGCTGGGGCTCCTTCTAGGTCTTCTCTTAATGCTAAGCTCCGCCTAACCTACTGGAACCCTACAGACCCAATCCGAAGTCAGTGTGAGCCTCTCATATCCAATATTCTCTCCTTCCCTAGACTCCTAAAGCACTGTCCATCCAAAGACTACCCACTGCTCTTAGAATGAAATGCAGATTCCTTACCAAGGGCCTCCATTACCTAGTCCTGCTCTCCTCCATCTCTAGCACCTCTCTCAGGAAGACCAGGCATGTTTCTGCTTTGGGGTCTTTGTATTTGCTGTTTCACTACCTGGAATATTCCTCTCCTATATGGCCCACTCTCTTACCTCCTCTACATGTCAATTCAAATGGAAAATGTGAGAGAGGCCTTCCTTCCTCACCCCTGATAAAACAGCAAATGCTCCCACCTCCTGCCACCCCCACCCCACACACATACACTCTGTGTCCCCCTTGGCTGATTACTTTTCACCACCTGACACATTATATATATATTTCTTCATTTTCTGTTCTTTTCCACTGGAATGGAAGCTGTACTGGGACAGGGACTCAATTTCTTTTTTGGTTGTTAGTGCACGTTACTCAATGAATTAATATTGAATGAATGAACCAATGCATGAATGAATGAATCTAGCACCACACTCCCCTTGAGCCTAGGTTTTCATACCAATTTTCATTTTTCCTTTAGGTTCTTCTGAGTTCCTCTGTACTACACCACATTTGTACTCTATGTTGCCAGGAACAGATCTAGGCTTCATGGAGCCTGAAGCTTATATAAACAGGGGTGGGTAGGTATGTGGTATGTGTCTTAAAAAGAAAAACAGGCAAAAATATCATCAAATCTGTGAACTTAGTTAGAGGAGATCACCACTCATCATGGAAAAGGATGATAAAAATATAGTAAAGAGCCTTCATCAAACAAACAATGAACATCGTTAAATATACTGGAAAGTCCTAGCATCTCTAAAGACAGTCTGTGGAATAAAGCCCTAGGACAGAGCCAAGAGCATCATCTGCATTACTTCCAGAGATCCTTCTCCACACAGTCCCTTAACCTGCATCACTCTCTCCAATCTTCAGATGGCACTGGCCTGGATACTCCCTTTAGGGAAGTGTTCTCTTCAGTCCCCACCATCACCTGCTACGTCTTCCTCATGTTCCTCCTCATTCACTGATGTGATCTTTATTTTCACATGATCTTTATTAATATTTCTTCTATTCATTTCTTGCCTGTCTTTCCCACAAGAATGTCAGCACATTAGAGACTCTGTCTAGCTCAACAGTGCATGGGGCCTGGAACAAGGTTTGCCACACAGGCACGCTCTAAAAAGATTTCCTGCACAATAAAATGGACCCAAAATCCAACTACATTCTTTAAACACCCAAATGATAAATAGGATCAGGGCAAGGAAACCAGGTGGTTAACTGTCCCCTTTTCCATGGCTTCTTGTGACCTCTCAGAAGATGGGTCATGACCATTCTACGGCTAATGACAAAGACAACAAATCACTTAGTGCCTCTCACTGCTGCTGCTGCTGCTGCTAAGTCGCTTCAGTCATGTCCGACTCTGTGTGACCCCATAGACGTCAGCCCACCAGGCTCTCCTGCCCCTGGGATTCTCCAGGCAAGAACACTGGACTGGGTTGCCATTTCCTTCTCCAATGCATGAAAGTGAAAAGTGAAAGTGAAGTCGCTCAGTCGTGTCCGACTCTTAGCAACCCCATGGACTGCAGCCTACCAGGCCCCTCCGTCCATGGGATTTTCCAGGCAAGAGTACTGGAGTGGGGTGCCATTGCCTTCTCCGGTGCCTCTCACTAGGTCCCTCCTATTTCTAACCTTTAAAAGTTCAGCAGAATACTCAGAGAGAACTTCTTGCTTAGAAAGGATGCAAAGTTTGGGACTTTATTTCATATACTATCTTTTAAATGACATTTACTGTTTGCTTGATGAAGGCTTTTGGCTGAATTTTCATCATCCATGATGAACAGTGATTCCCCACAACTAAGTGTAAGGCTTTGATGAAATCTCAGTGCCATTTTCTGCTTCCTTCAGTCTGACTTAGGAATAGTTTAACCCCTATAGGGCATCCCTCATTAATTCCTTGTAAAGTGTAGGGGATAGCTCACTAATTTCAGTCTATCCTCAAGTTCACCTCTGATGCTTGCAATTACATTTGAGAGGCTTGGCTTAGACTTATTTAACCAGAATCTCCAGAGGCTGGCAAAGCATTCTGTGTGTTTAACAAGTAGGCCAGATGAATCTGATGGATAGCCAAGTTTGGAAACCGCCATGCACATATTAAGAGATTAAGCTAGATGAAGGCATCTTCGAGATAGTCACAGGACAAAGGTCAAAACAACTGGATCAACTCAGGAAAAATGAATGTTTTTGTGAAAAATGAATTTCATAAGTGTGACAACACTTATGAATGTTGTCTAATGAAAATCAAAAATGTCCATCACCACTGCCCATACACACACACACACACACACACACACACACAATTTCCCTTGGTCTATACAAGTTCAGCACTGGTTGGACTGGGGTACTGAAGGAGGAGAATATTGCTAGGGTCCTCAAATTCCCAGGTTATCCCCTTTAAGAAACTTAAGCACTTCTAGAAATGATATGAAGTCTTTCCATTTTTAAGAGAATGGAACAGACCACTGAAGGAGTGAACCACTAAGCCCTTAACCCCTAGAAGAATTCTAGCAGTAGCAAAGATTCCAGACAGGTCCTGGGAAGGCTGTCTAGGCCATGGTAGAGTGCAACAAAAGAGAATAGCACTGCAGTCAGAATTCCTGCTGTGTTAATGTGGGCAAGCCGTTTCACCATTCCAAGCTTCATTTTTTCTTCCTGTATAAAATGGGCGTAAAACCAGGCTATCTCACAGAATAAAATAAGTTCAGGTTTGTACACTAGACACTATTCAAATGTATCTGTTTCTTCTCCTCACCAATCCAAAGCCAGGCTCAAATTTTACCTCCTTGCTGGAACCTCCCCCATTTACCTCAGCTCACACAAAAAAACTTCTTTTCTCTGTGGGGACATTGTGGGCACAAGGAAAGCAGTTCCTCAGGGGGCAGGTAAAGAGCAATTGTTGATCAGTGAAAGTCACTGCATGAAACTGAATCTGGATTTGATTTTACTTATTTTGGCTTTCCCCTCCTTCATGCTCTTGACTCATCATAAGCCCTTTCTCTACTAAATTCCCCACTCCTGCCTTCGTCATGTGGAAAGGTTCATATCTGTGCAAGGGTTGATGGAATCATATTTCCCTGCAATTCTGCATCAAACACTGAGTTCTGCATTTAGTGAAGGATAATTCATTCACACACCATGTGATGTCACAGAACATGTCATGTGTTACAGTGCAACAGTAATAATTTCTTCATCCTGTGTTTTCATCTGTATTCCCAGACTTCATGGGCACCTTTTACCTTGAATGTCTACCAGGCATTAGGTCTAGTACTGACCGTATGGCAGTGAACAAATCAGACAAAAATGTCTACCTTTAAGGAGCTTGCGTCCTCTGAAAGTATCAGTTTTCCCATGATATTATCACTATCAGTTACTTATCAGGAAAATAAATCTTCCCCTCAGCTGGACTCAGAGGTTAGTCCTCTGTTCGTGCTATCTGTGCTCAGATAATCTGTGCATGCTCAGTTGCTCAGTCACATCCAACTCTTTACGACCCTATGGACTATAGCCCACCAGACTTCTCTGTTCATGGGATTTCCCAGGGAAAGATACAGGAGTGGGTTGCTATTTCCTACTCCAAGAAATCTTTCTAACCCAATGCAAAAGGCATGGGTTCGATCCCTGGGTCAGGAAGATCCCCTGGGGAAGGAAATGGCAACCCTCTCCAGTATTCTTGCTTGAGAAATGCAATGGACAGAGGAGTCTGGTGGTCTACTGTCCATGGGGTCGCAAAAGAGCCAGACATGACTTAGCGACTAAAACAGCAACAACAAATAAAACATATACAAAAAACAGAAAAGAGTAAAGGATGAGCTGAGCTAAAATGTAAGTATAAATATAAATTTTAATACTTCTTTTTCATGGTTTGTTTTTTCCTTTTGTTATCCCAGTCAACCATCTTGCACAAGTCTAGGAAATGATTTTCAAATTCCAGGTCAGTCACTGACTACCTGTGTGAACTTGGACAATTTCTGTGCTTCAGTTTTCCCTGAAAATTGAAAAGTAAAATTTGGAGTGAGAGCAATATCTATCTTGTCATGCTACTGAAAGTGTTAAAATGAGATTATTTAGTTAAGAGACTTATTCCTGGCATATTATAAACACTCATAATAATAGCAAGTGTTATCAGTACATTATTATTATTTCTAAGTGGTCTCTGTTCATAAGCACAATTTTGCAAGACAGTGTGTCTCCTAACACAAGACTGTAAAGGGTGAAGGACACGCTTCTCAGCCATTGTATCAAGTGTCAGAAGGGCCAAGGGTTCAAGACCTAACTGGGATCAGATTCTTCATTGTAACAGATGCAGGCAGATCATTATGGTACACAGTATTTATTCCCACTGTAAATCTTCTTGGTTTGACCCCCAGGAAGGATTTCTGGCTGATGCCAGTTCACACAGGTCTCACCTGTCACCTTCAGCCCACTACCGCATCTCCTCCACAGGCTGCCTCAGTCCGTGGGGAGCCTGCACTGGAGCTGGCTGGTACAAACATTACAGCTTATTAAAGGACATGGAAAAGTGCTCAGGCCCCATTGCAGATCCAAGAGTCATTTTCAAATATCCCTGTATGGATGGGAATGCTTTAAAACTGAAATATGTTTTCCTTGGCAGAAGTACCCCCCATTAGATGCAATTTCTTCCTGACATTTCACAAATTGTTTTATGTCTGTGTTCTCTATAAGGACTGTCCATGGAGGTCAGAACGGAAATTACATTTCTAAGAACGCTCACATTAGCATACAGGGTAACGTTCAAGGCCCAAGCTAAATATCTCCATCCTGGCCAGCCTGCCAGTGCAATGATTAACAGGTCGGGCTGCCACACAGGGGACTGGACTGGGAGTGCTCCCGGGATGGCTGCTCCTCGGGCCAACGCAGGCAATGTGTGTTTAGTCTATCAGAGTATTTACTCAGGACGCCTATCACCGTGGAACCGAGACAGCCGTCTGAGAGAAGGCTGCCTGCATCCCCTGCAGGGCAAGGGTGGGGCGAGATGGATCTATTTTTTCACTGGATTTCATTCCCAGCCTAACTCGGCGTCCATTGCCAGGAAAGATTTGGTACACTGGTCAATAGTGGTAGCCTCAGGCAAGCCTGATCCCCAAAAGTAAATCTTCTTGCTCAGTCATGTCTGACTCTTTGTGATCCCATGGACGATAGCCTGCCAGGCTCCTCTGTCCATGGAATTCTCTAGGCAAGAATACTGGAGTAGGTTGCCCTTCTCTTCTCCAGGGGATCTTTCTGACCCAGAGATCAAACCTGGGTCTCCTGCATTACAGGCAGATTCTTTACTGTCCAAGCCAACAGGGAAGCTCCAGAAGGGTGACAGGTCTGTTGAAGGCCAACTACCAACTCTGGGAACCAGGCATATAGTGGGACTTATCACCTCAACTCATGCCAAGATCATGCCTGGCATCAGGGTACCCCTTCTACCAGTCTTTATGTCTTGGGTCACACATGTCTTGAGGGAGCAAGGACTGCCTGTGATAGATACACAGAACCCTCATGTGGAAGACAGGGGTCATGACTTAGGCTCTAGACCTGGGTTCGAATCCCACCTCTTGACACTTAATAGCCATATAAGTCACTGCAATGCTCTGAGCCTGAGCCTGTTAGCCCCTTGGCGTGCTTAGTTGCTCAGTCATGTCTAACTCTTTGTGACACCATGGACCATAGCTCACCAAGTGCCTCTGTTCAGGGGATTTCCCAGGGAAGATTACTGGCATGGGCTGCCATTTCCTTCTCCAGTTAGCCCCTATACACAGTGGAAACTATAACATCTTTTGTCACCGACTGCTTTAGACATTAAGTGAGAATAACACACGTTAATATGCTCGATTATATGTTGAAAAGTTTGAATGCATTTGATTTCGTGCTATTGTCAAACAAAGTCTGAGGCAATATAACACAAATTAAGCAGAGCACCCCCAGCCACTCCCCAAAAAGGTAAACAGACACTGGGAAAAAGAACTGGGAGAAAATTTTAGAAATAGTTATACCTGGAAGAGGTCTCTTCCTGCCCAAATCTCCCTTCCAGACCCCATGGTGATAAAGCAGAGAGAACGAATCAGTAGGCAACTGATTGCTATTGTTGTTTAGTTGCTAAGTCATGTCCAACTCTGAGACCCCATGGACTGCAGGCATGCCAGGCTCCCCTGTCCTCAACTATCTCCTGGAGTTTGCTCAAATTCATTAGCTAGTATGTTCTGGGAGAGAACCTGAACTTCAAGTGCCTGCCCACACTGCACACCGGTAGAAATGCCATCAGAAGCCTGAGCTAATGACAGGTGATAGAGGCTGACTCCACACTGTGACAGACACACTGCTAAAGAGCACAGAGGAAGAAGCTGAGAATTTTCTGTAGCTGAAGCAAACCTACTTAGAACAGCAGGACACACAGAGGAGGAGAAGGAAGCCTGAGGAAAACAGGGTCTGGGCAGAACAAGAGGGAGATAGTTTTGTTCACTCCAGGTGACCTAGGGTGCTTCCCAGTTCCCTAGAGAAACTGGAATTATCATCAGCACCACATTGTAGCTAGAGCTACCTATTAACTGTAACTTCTTGTATTTATGCTAAGGAAGCTCTTTATCAAACTACATAAAAAATTCAATTGACAATGTGGGTTGGATTTGTTTCTCAAATTTTAGGTGAAGTACAAAGTAATTTTTAATGCAGAAGGTCTACCATTTCAGGGATTAGAATGTGGAAAGAGAAAGCAAAGCTCCAAGTCACACAATTCAGGGCTAAATATGTTTAGAACCGGGACAGTCCTAGCGGGTATGCTTGAAGTAACAAGTAAAGATGGAGATGGGAGGGAGAGCAGGGAAGTGGATCTGAGCACCAGTGTCAGCCTGGAACTAGAGGGACTAAGCATCAAAGAGCAGATGAGCCTGTTTACCAGAAACACTCCCTCTCTTTATTGCTGCTTGTCAAACTACAAGTCTGCACTCATGAGCAGATCATTAAATCAATTCTGTGGCTTTCCACCAGCATAAAAAGAAAAAAATAAAACAGTAGTGTACACTTCAATGGAACAGAAAAGAAGAAAAACAAATATTAGATTGAATCACACATAGGAAAGGAAAGCACTGTCCCCTGAAAATTGTGTTTATATGCAACTGAGTATATTTATGTATTAGTTTGCTATTTTTACTGGGGCTTGATTTTTTTAAGGTTATGGTTCAAAAAGTTTGAAATTCACTGATTTACAAGCCCTTAAGTGGTCTCCAGGTGACACCACTTGAACACTGCCCCAGTTTAGTCACTCAATCCTGTCCAACTCTTTGCAACACCATGAACTGCAGAACACCAGGCTTCCCTGTCCATCGCCAACTCCTGGAGCTTGCTCAAACTCATGTCCATCAAGTTAGTGATGCCATCCAACCATCTCATCCTCTGTCATCCCCTTCTCTTCCTGCCTTCAATCTTTCCCAGCATCAGGGTCTTTTCCAAGAAGTCAGTTCTTTGCATCAGGTGTTCAAAGTATTGGAGTTTCCACTTCAGCATCAGTCTTTCCAATGAATATTCAGGATTGATTTCCTTTAGGACGCACTGGTTGGATCTCCTTGCAGTCCAAGGGACTCTTAAGAGTCTTCTCCAATACCACAGCTCAAAAGCATCAATTCCTCAGCTCTCAACTTCCTTTATAGTCCAACTCTCACAACCATACATGACTACTGGAAAAACCATAGCTCTGACTAGACGCACCTTTGTTGGCAAAGTACTACCTGTGCTTTTTAATATGGTGTCTAGGTTTGTCATAGCTTTTCTTCCAAGGAGCAAGTGGCTTTTCATTTCATGGATGCAGTCACCATCTGCAGAGATTTTGGAGTCCAAATATAAAGTCTCTGTTTCCATTGTTTCCCCATCTACTTGCCATGAAGTGATGGGACTGGATGCCATGATCTTAGTTTTCTCAATGTTGAGTTTTAGGCCAACTTTTCACTCTCCTCTTTCACTTTCATTGAGAGGCTTTTTAGTTCCTCTTCACTTTCTGCCATAAGGGTGGTGTCATCTGCATATCTGCAGTTATTGATATTTCTCCTGGCAAACTTGATTCCAGCTTGTGCTTCATCCAGCCCAGCATTTCTCATGATGTACTCTGCATAGAAGTTAAATAAGCAGGGTGACAATATACAGCCTTGACGTACTCCTTTCCCAATTTGGAACCAGTCTGTTGTTCCATGTCCAGTTCTAACTGTTGCTCTTGACCGGCATACAGGTTTCTCAAGAGGCAGGTAAGGTGGTCTGGTATTCCCATCTCTAAGAATTTTCCACAGTTTGTTGTGATCTACACAATCAAAGGCTTTGGCATAGTCAATAAAGTGGAAGTAGATGTTTTAAAATTAGTAGATGAAGTTTAAAAGACGCTTGCTCCTTGGAAGAAAAGCTATGACAAACCTAGACAGCATATTAAAAAGCAGAGACATGACTTTGCCAACAAAGGTCCATCTAGTCAAAGCTTTGGTTTTTCCAGTAGTCATGTATGGATATGAGAGTTGGACTATAAAGAAAGCTGAGCACCTAACAATTGATGCTTTTGAACTGTGGTGTTGGAGAAGACTCGAGAGTCCCTTGGACTACAAAGAGATCAAACCAATCAATCCTAAAGGAACACTGCCTAGCACCACACTAAAGTGGATGGTTTTAATATTTTCTTTTGCCTTATAATCTCAGGCCTTCCAATGTTTTCTCCTTGATTTCAATGGTTTTCAACCCTGATTCCACAGTAGAATCTCTTGGGATATAAAAAATTAACAATGCCCAGGATCTACACCCAGCATTGTCTGATTTAACCAGTTGGGTGGGACTAGCAAAGTATATTTGTCACAACCTCCCCAGGTCATTCTGACGTGCAACTGAGGTTGCGAGCCACTGGATTAGGTCATTTCACCCTTACAACATCCCTGAGAGAAAAGCAGAGAAGAGTCAATTATCCCTACTTGAAGGATGATGAAATTAAAATTCAAGGCCATTAGGTGATTTAGCCAAGACTGTATACATATGTCAGTGTCAGAGCTGAGAAGCCAAGGCTCCTGACCGAGGGTCCAGAATGCCTTCTTCCCTGTGTCCCACACTCACCGCTTAACCCAACATCTTCTTAGTCTACCAATGAGAGGACAAGCAAAAGCAATTCAAATCTCAGAATTTCTTTGCACAATCTTTCTCGGAAATGCATCAACAAATACAAGTCCCTCCTTACTGGAATAACGAAATAGACCACTTAAGTAAATCAAGCCATTTGATAGAGGCCAAGAGAGCTATTGATACTAGTTAGCCTGTCTCCAAGGAACAAAACACTGAAAGGCAAGGGCTTAGAAATGAATGAAAATGTATCCAATGTACAATCAAATGAAAATGTTATGGGCCCGTGGCCAGGGATTATCTGCCAATTGGATCTCTTTCAGCGCCCTAAATTTAACCAGCTGGGATTCTTTTTTTTTTTTTTTTGCCCTCTTTTTTTGTAAGTCTCATCTTTTTCAACCTTCTGAAAGGAAGAGATTTCCTTTTAATGGGAAATCTGTATTTCATCATAAAGATGGAACACAACGTGCTTGGTTTAGCCAGTCTCCTGGGAAGCAGGTTCTTTGGTTAGCATACGCTTGGCATAAAAGAAAGACTTACATTCCAGCAAGTTTATTTCAGGCATGATGGACTAGAAACTTATATCTGTGGAACTTAAGGTATAATCTCACCTCCATTCCTAACGTATTAATAATACTTTATGTTTGTAGATCACTCGATCGCTTTTACAAATCAGTATAATCTCCAAATTTCCAACCTGTTCCAAAATACAATGTAGGTGAGGCTATGCTGTTTGTGTGTGTGTGTGTGTGTGTTGCAGGGAAAGAAAAAGAAAGGGGGGAATTGGAAGAGTAAACCTGGGTATTTACGGTGGTTATGGCTGAGTGGGGTTATGAGTTTTGTTTTTTTTTTTCTTTTTGTTTGTATTATCATGTGTGTGTTAGTCGCTCAGTCGTGTCTGACTCTTTGTGACCCCATGGACTGCAGCCCACCAGGCTCCACTGTCCATGGAGCTGGTCAGTAATAAAATGCTTTTTTTTTGTTGTTTAGTCGCTAAGTCATGTCTGATTTTTTTGCGTCCCAACAGACTGCAGCCCGCCAGGCTCCTCTGTCCATGACATTTCCCAGGCAAGAATACTGGAGTGGATTGCCATTTCCTTCTCCGGGGGAATCTTCCTGATCCAGGGATCAATCCACCAGCATTGCTAGGTGGATTCTTCACCACTGAGTTACCAGGAAATCCCACGGACAGAGGAGCCTGGTGGGCTACAGTCCATGGGGTTGCAAAAGAGTCAGACATGACATAGGGACTAAACAACAACAAATAAATACTTTAGCACTTTGCTATCTTAAAACAAAACTATTTAACTGAGAAAGAATAACCATAAATCACATGTAAAAAGGAGAAATGACCCTAACTGTAATCAAATGACATGGTCAAGGGTCTCACTGCAAATGTGACCCACCAGCTCAGGTCAATTAACCACAGGGCTCCAGCCTGTTGAGTGGAGCTCTTACCTGGCATTCGCAGTGCCAATGCTTGCAATTAGCCAAATGAAGTTCTTTCCCATCCTGCACTTAGGGACCACACTGGGGAGTGGCAGGGGAAACCTGTTCCTCTGTACACATGTTAAAGCCTGTGAAGGCCAGGGGTCCAGCCCTGAGCTACATCCATGCAGAGACCATCTCTTGTGACCTGGGAGGGGCAATTTGGGATTGGATACTAGTACCTCAACCTGGATTTGGGCCTCCACTGGGCTTCTTCTGCTCAAAAGCTGTGACAGAGGAGCAACCATCTTCACAGTTAGACTCCAAAGAATGTAAGGAAGGGCAAAGTCCTTTGGCAGCATCATTTCATGTGACAAGTCTAACTAGGAAGATAATGGTTGGGCTCTGGGGTTGGTATAAAGCAGCCATGGAATCACTTCTCTGGTTGAGTCACGGCTGAGAGGGGAAAGGATTCCAGGAGGGGATGCGTCACCTGTTTGCCTATTCATTCACTTTATTCAACAAGCATTTCTGGGTAGCCCTCAGGAATGGCTGTTGTAGACAGTCACTATTTTGTGGACCACACAAAGGCCCCAGGAGCAGGGACAGTGGAAAGTGAAATATAGCTCCACTCACCAGGCTGTGCTCCCAGCAGGGGACTGTGGTCTTCCAAGGAAAGGTGGTCTTTTCTTCATATGAAAGCTGCCCAAGTCTCATGCTTGCAGACCTGCACCTGGCCAGAGGGAGGGCCTTTTCTAAATTTCACAAATGTGTGACAGGAGCTGGCAATGGCTCTGCTCTCAGGGCCATGCACGGGGCTGGACAATGATGGTACAAAAATGAAAACAGCATGACTGTTTGCCCTTAGAAAATCAATCTAATTGGAGACAGAAAGTGAATAGCACAATGAGGCTCACAATTACTATAAAAATGGTATGCAAAAATCATAATAGAAGCAAGAGAGAAAGAATGCCTATTTAAAAGCAATGTTGATGCTGTTCACAGTGAAAGGTTCAGAAAGAAGGAGGCGAAACAGGGGGAGGAGGAAGGAGAAGGAGGAAAAAGAGAAAAAGGAGAAGGAAGAGGAGAATCATGACCATTTAGTGCATCATCCCCTATGTGAACACTGTTCTTACCAAACACAGGACCTGAGGCTCAGAAAAGCTGAGTGTAACTCGTAAAAGGAGAGTGAAGATTCTAAGATTCTGAGTCAGGTCCTTCCATTTCCAAACCCTTGTACTTTCCAAATCATTCTGCTCCCCACTCTTTATTCCATAGACACATATGGGTCTGTGCCACGCTGAGTCAGGAAGGATGCTAGGCACAGGAGATACAGATTTCAGAAGCAGTGGAGAGGAACTAAAAAGCCTCTTGATGAAAGTGAAAGAGGAGAGTGAAACAGTTGGCTTAAAGCTCAACATTCAGAAAACGAAGATCATGGCATCTGGTCCCATCACTTCATGGCAAATAGATGGGGAAACAGTGGAAACAGTGTCAGACTTTATTTTTGGAGGCTCCAAAATTACTGCAGATAGTGATTGCGGCCATGAAATTAAAGGACACTTACTCCTTGGAAGGAAAGTTATGACCAACCTAGACAGCATATTCAAAAGCAGAGATATTACTTTGCCAACAAAGGTCTGTCTAGTCAAGGCTATGGTTTTTCCAGTAGTCATGTGTGGGTGTGAGAGTTGGACTGTGAAGAAGGCTGAGCGCTGAAGAATTGATGCTTTTGAACTGTGGTGTTGGAGAAGATTCTTGAGAGTCCCTTGGACTGCAAGGAGATCCAATCAGTCCATTCTGAAGGAGATCTGAACTGAACTGAACTGAGAGGGTCCTAGCTGAGAGCAGAAACTGAGGATAGACTGCCTGGGTTTGAATCCCAGGCCATTCCCAGTCCCTATCACACTTTCAGGAAATTATAGGAAAAAACACTCTCTTTGGTCAGGTGCAGCTCTGGGTTCAAATCCTAGCTTTGCTCCTCATCTTGCCTCAGTTTCCTCCTCTGTAAAATGGAGGTAACATTCCCTACCTACCAGGGTATTGGTGAAGATTACATGAGATAATACAGGCAAAGTAATTGGAAGACTGCCAGGCACACAGAAAGCCCTAGACAAGCTGTAGAGAACTGCGCAAGCATTAGATATTAGCAGTATTATTAGTGGTCGCCGTACCATTATCTCATATGTTAAGGAGGGAGGGGGTATGTTTTAAACACAAGCAGCTGGTATATGGGACTTCCCAGGTGGCACTAGTGGTAAAGAATCTGCCTGCCATGTAGGAGACATAAGAGGGTGGGGTTTGATCCCTGGGTTGGGAATATCCCCTGGGGAGGGAGCAAGGCAACCGACTCCAGTATTCTTTCCTGGAGAATCCCATGGACAGAGGAGCCTGGTGGGCTACAGTCCATAGAGTCGCACAGAGTTGGGCACGACTGAAGCGACTTAGGCATGCATGCAGCATAGAGCAGAAGGAGCCAAAGACTTGAGATCAATCCAGAGCCCTGGAAGTGAGGAAGTATGTAGGTTAAAATATCCCCAAATTTGTCTACAGCTCTTTGCAATTAGAAGGCCTTTCACACACACAACACAAAAAGCACTGTGACTATGTTATCTCCATTTGAAAGGCAAGGAGACTGAGGCTCAGAGATGACAAATGACTTGCCTGGACTAAGGCACGTCAGCGGAGGCAGATGGCTGGGCTCCACTTGTTGACTTTACTGCAAATACTTTTCCTAGACGACTCCCTCACACCCTTTTATAACCCAATGGGTCAATTTTCAGCATCTCACCACAGCTGCTCTATCGTGTGTGTACTTATTTGTTTCTGAACTACTGAAGAGTATTTGCATACATCATGCCCATTCACCCCTTCATACTTGAGGATGTATTTTTTAATAATAAGAATACTCCTGAAATTAAAAGGTGGCTAAGTTCTGAAGCTCTAATGCACAGCATGTGATGACAGTCAACAATACTGTATTATAAACTTCAAAGGTGCTAAGAGACAAGATTTTAAATGTTCTACCACAAAGAAATAATAACATGTGACATCCTTCAATGATTCTTGCCTAAACAATTCTGGGGTTGCAAAATAGTGACTTTCCCAATCCTACTACTTCCCCTACCTTTATCAGTAGGCATTACACTATAAGGAAGAGCCCTTTCTTTTTCTGCTGGTATCTATTTATGTCCTTATCCTCCATCTTCCTATCACAGAACTGACTCATTGATTTTATTCAATGGTTTACAATCTGTTACTGTCCTTATTTATTTTATCACTCTAATTGTTCCAGATTGGACCAGCTAAATCCCCTTCAAACTGGTTCTTGTATCTTCTTGACATCACCGATTAGTTTGCTTACTTACTGGCACTGTGTACCTTCCTAGCTCCAGCAAATGGAATCAGCCTTTTTCTTTTTTTTTTTCTCAAGAATCCCTGGTTCTTTATGCGGTGGTGGGGTTGGGGGGGAGGGGGGGCGGGGCAGGGGCGGACAGTATAAGCTGCCACTTCTAATTTTAGTCTGGTATGTAGTCATTGAAAATCTGCCTTCCCTGCAGGACTCATGAATCACTCCAGAGCCAGAAAATCATCATCAGACTCTTCCTGAAAAATGGATCTATCAAAACAGAGCCTCTAATCCATTTCTTTCTGCAGGACACACAAGTCTAGCTCCGAAGAGCTTCCCTTCTCACTCATGCTTTCACCCTTCACAATAAGATGGGTGTAGAAACCCACAGAATGGTCCTTGGTAATTGAGAAAGCACTTAGGTAAGTGAATCTTTCTAAATCTCAGGGATTCTTGGAGATGTGTTACAAGTGAAAGGCTTAGGAAAGAGAGCTGAGTCCACTGACTCAAAACATACAGGAAAGGGAAAGAGAAATGGAGTCAATGTTTGGCCCTAGATCCTCTAAGGACACTTAGTGTATTTGTAATTTCCCCCCATGCTAGGTATTTTCATCTCTGTTTTTGTATATGCAGCTCAGAGCAGTGTAATGTTGCCTCTTCAAGATCCCAAAGCTAGTGAGTTGTAAAATCAGAACTCAAATCCAGGAGCACCCGATGCCAGAGGATATGTTTTGAAATGCAACACAAAAGCCCATTTGATAGACATTCCTTTCATTTGTATCTTTACTTTTAACCTACATTGTTTTTGGGGGGGAAATAATAATTTCTGATTTCTGACAAATAACTTTATATCTGGATGTTTTCTCTCTCATGAAAATAAAATGCAGAATGTATTCCCCCAAATTGTTTATTTGATGTTTGTTTCTCTGGATTTCAGGTAAAAAAAAAAGGACTTTTCCCTCTTTAGACCACCTTTATAAAAATAACAACAAAAAACCCCTATACACTGGGATATCCTAACTCCGAGACACATTGGGATCTCCTAGGATCTTTAAAAATGTTGACATTCATGTCCCCAGGTGTCTGCTTTAATTAGTCTGAAGCTGAGCTGGGTATCGGGAATTTTAAAAGATCCCCAGATGATTCTAATATGCTGCAAAGTTAGAGAACCATTGGCAGACACAAGGAAAATAAAGAAAGGTAATCACTTCTCCAAGGCATTCTGGAAATCAACTCCTTTCCCTTCAGACTATGATGATCCAAGATATTTTAGGAAATGAAATTAAGGCCAAAACTTATTTCTTCATAGAATTATAAACTTTAAAAATAAGATGAAAATTAACAATGTACAAAACCTTAAAGCCTAGCTTAGTGAAAGAAGTGATTAAAATTATGGGCAAAATTGATTCATGGAACAACAAGTCATTTTTATGGAGCAGGTCAGAGCAGGGCACTGGGAATACAGTGGAGAGCAGGTGGACACACTCAGCATAAATGGAGTCTCTGGAGAAAGTCACCAAGAGGAGTGCTGGGGGGCCCGAGGAGTATGAAGTCAGGTATATGCCCCGTGGGACACCATGGAAGGCTTCTTTGAGGAGGTAAAAATCCCAGTTTAGCCTGGGAAGAGAAGAAGGAGTTAAGCCTGGGAGGAGAGAGGAATAGAAGCTGGTGGTAGTATCTGAGCACAAGAGTACTGTGTGTGTATGTGTGTGCCCACTCACTTCAGTCATGTCGGAGTCTTTGTGACCCCCTGGGCTGTAGTCTGCCAGGCTCCTCTATCCATGGATTCTCCAGGTAAGTACACTGGAGTGGGTTGTCATGCCCCCCTCCAGGGGATCTTCCTGGCCCAGGGATCAAACCCACTTCTCCTGCACTGCAGGTGGATTTTTTACTGCTGAGCGACTGGGGAAGCCCCAGAAGAGCATTGTAGGAAACCAGTTATGACCCTTTTGGATGTCTGAGCCACACTCTACCTGTCTAAATGAATCTAAAGTAAGAGAAATGACTTAATCACTGGAAGAAGCAACCAGTCAAAATAAACAGCCCAAACAGGTTCTTTTGTAATCTGTGTCATATGAACATTAAAAACAGGCCAAAAGAATACTAGCTGCCTCCTCTGTCATAGTTCTCTCCTCTAAGATCAGGTATCCCTCACTTTCCAAGGGCACCACAGGACCATGACTTAACAACTGTATTTCCAATGGGGCCTCTCCCCCTCCCCAGTCAGGAGTAGGATTACTCGCTTCTCTCAGTAAGATGCCTAAGATGTCCATCTGAGGTAGCCTGAGTTAGAGGGTGAGAAGTGTCACTGCACGTGCATAGGTGAATTAAAAAAAAAAAAAAACTTTGATAACATCTGAAGTTAGAAAGTGTCTGGGCTCTTGAATGAGCAATTAGTGATTATGTAACACAAGCATATTAAAAAAGAGAGACATTACTTTGCCAACAAAGGTCTGTCTAGTCAAAGCTATGGTTTTTCCAGTAGTCATGTACTGATGTGAGAGTTGGACTATAAAGAAAGCTGAGCGCCGAAGAATTGATGCTTTTGAACTGTGGTGTTGGAGAAGACTCTTGAGAGTCCCTTGGACTGTAAGGAGATCCAACCAGTCCATCCTAAAAGAAATCAGTCCTGAATATTCATTGGAAGGATTGATGCTGAAGCTGAAACTCCAACTTTGACCACCTGATGCAAAGAACTGATTCTTTGGAAAAGACCCTGATACTGGGAAAGATTGAAGGCGGGAGGAGAAGGGGATGACAGAGGATGAAATGGTTGGATGGCATCACTGACTCAATGGACAAAAGTTTGAGCAGGCTCTGGGAGTTGGTGATAGACAGGGAAGCCTGGCGTGCTGCAGTCCATGGGATTGCAAAGAGTTAGACACAACTGAGCAACTGAACTGAACAACCAGGGTGCAGAATGTGGAAGGTCTATCTAGAACAGTGTTGACACATGATAACGATATTCCTGGACTGGGAGAAGCTGAAACCCACAAGCCTGCCAAGGTTCTGTACTAGCTTCAAATCTCAATCCAGAGCAGGTAGTGGGAACAAGGCTGAGACGGCAACAATGGATGGCCCAGAGCCAACAGAAATTCCATCCAGTAAACATTTCTTGCTCACTGACAAATGCAAAACATTGTGTTAGGCCTCACTGGCTGAGAGCTAGAAAGACAAATGACACCTGTCCCTCACTCTCCAGAAGCCCATAGTCAAGTGAAGGGAGCTGAAAATTAATAACATCCTCACCCATTTCCTTGGCCAATTCTGAGGCATCTCCTAATTTAGAGACTACATCCTTTGCTCCTAGCTAAAAGTGCCAACTGAAGGTTCAGACATGAAACACACTGGGCATGTAATAAAAACTGGGCCACTGATGAGATAACCCAGTGACTGATTGCCTCGTTTATTCATCAAAGGGCCCTGCGCTTGGTAAAGGGGATATAAAGGGGCCTAAATTAGAAACAATCCCTGCCCTCAGAGAGTTTACTTTCATCACAGTACATCTGTTTGGTACATTACAAGTAGGCAGAGAACACGTAATGAGAATTACATTGATCCTGATAAGAACATTAGTGAGGACTTAGAGTAGGTGCTTATCAGTCTCTGGGGCTCAGAAGGGCTATAGCACTTTCCCCAGATATCTAGCTGGAAGTGACATTGGCAGGATGTGCTATTCCAAGGCCAGTTCTCAGGTCATTATCTCCCCTTCTGTGTGGCTTGCATATACACCAGCAGACAAGAAAGGAAAGAAGAAGTATTTTGTACTGAATAGAGCTAGGTATATTTTTTCTTTGTAATTAATTTCTGTTTTTCCAGCACTCCTACATGTGTAGAAAAACAATTCTTGACTTAGTCATGTAACCTCCAAAAAGCTAAAATTGCAGCATTTGAGGCAAGGGTATTTAAAATACAGAATCATTATTCCCCCCAAAGCATGTACTCTATTGCTAAATACAACAATGAACACTCTGTAGGAAAAAAAAGAAAGACTTCAGAAAGCAGCTGAATCTGAGGTGTCTACTTTTTTTTTTTTTTAACTTTAGAGCACCCTCTTTCTTTTCAGCTTTGATAAGTCAAAGCAGGAACCTAATAGATTATAAATGCTTTGTGATGATGTCCTTGGAACCAATTGATTTTTCTCACTTATTTCTAGACAATACTAGATCAGCTGGAAAACACCAGTAGAGTTTTCCATAGTAACTCATGACACAAAAGACATCCAATCGGAAGGCTCAAGGCATTAATCCTTTCTCCATGATGGTCACTTACATTTCTTTGGACTGTCACTTTCAATCAGCAGGTAATGCCAATGGAATTCCACTGAGAACTTAAATGGACTTTCCCATTTTACTCCTGGCTAATCTCCCTTTCACCCTCTCAGAAATCTCAGCAAGATTCAACTGGGGTTTGTTACCAAAGTCTTCATAATTTACAGGACTTTTTTTTTTTTCCTCTTACATTTGAAACCTTAGCTACCTCATAAATAATTCCTTTTATCACAAGTGTAGATGTTCCTGTAATGCTCCCTGCAACTTGTCAAATGTTTCAAAAGTTATCTCATGTGCTAGACAGAAACTGCTTCTGACCTCTGGGTTAACCACAGTTAACCAACAAATCTGACTGCTTTCAAGGCTGCCTCCTGCTCCACTTGCTGATTCAGGCTGTAAATTACTGCCACTCAGGGCAGTGACAAGACAGGGTACCAGGACCTTTACTGACACTGTACAGTTTGTGATTAAATATGGTCTTGGCTTCCTTTCTCAGGAATCAAGTGTGTGGACATTATATAATATATAATCCTGAGAAGAAGCCTTCTCAATAACCAAATCATAGAATGGAAAAAAAAAAAAAAAAACCCACATGGTAAATGATTAGGTTTTTAACCACTTTGGAAGTTTTAGTTGGAGAAACTTAATTTTTCTCTAGTCCAATATACCTAGGCCTGATTGTGCCTTCCTCTACAATAGTGGCTCAGTGGTAAAGACTTTGCTCGCTGATGCAGGAGATTTGGTTTGATCCATGGGTCAGGAAGATCCCCTAGAGGAGGAAATGGCAACCCACTCTAGTGTTGCTGCCTGGAGAATCCCATGGAAAGAGGAGCCTGACAGACTACAGTCCATGGGGGTCACAGAGAGTCATGACTTAGTGACTAAACAATAACAACAATGAATCTGCTTCCCTGTGTCCCCCACCCCACCCTAGTGTGCCACAAGTTTCCCTTAACTATGACAACTTACCATTAGCTGTGTCTTCTACTGGCAAAGCCTTCACTGCCCTTCCTCAGCAGTGGGAACTTCTATTTACCCACCCCCAGTCTCAGCTCCCGGCGAAGGCAATGGCACCCCACTCCAGTACTCTTGCCTGGAAAATCCCATGGATGGAGGAGCCTGGAAGGCTGCAGTCCATGGGGTCGCGAGGGTCGGAGATGACTGAGCGACTTCACTTTCACTTTTCACTTTCATGCATTGGAGAAGGAAATGGCAACCCACTCCAGTGTTCTTGCCTGAAGAATCCCAGGGACAGGGGAGCCTGGTGGGCTGCTGTCTCTGGGGTTGCACAGAGTCGGACACGACTGAAGTGACTTAGCAGCAGCAGCAGACTCAGCTCCAGCAGAACTTCCTCTAAGAGACCACACCCAGCATTCTAGGCAAACCAGAGTCTCTCTCATCCATGTTCCCAAAGCACCTGGGACACTGCTGCTTCAACACACACACTACAGCATACTCTAGTGATCTTCATACACATCTGCTTTAATCCCTGCAGAGTGCAGTATCCTGGTTTCAAGCATAGTCTTTGAGAAGGCAGATGCAGGGCTGAATGCAAGCTGATCTACTTGTTCTCTTTGGAGACTTGATCAAGTTGCTTAATATCAGGGAACTTTCCTTACTGTATTTGTTAAATGAGGTTTAAAATAGCCTCCTTCAAGCAGGCATTTGCTGTTCTGAGATGGTTAAACGAGAAGAGATGCAGAAAGTGACAGGCACAGATGTTGTGTGAATGGCAGCTGCTGCTACTGCAACTTCTCCTCTTCCTCTATAATCATCATCAATATTATTAAGTTCTAAGACCCCAACAAGAACTATGTCACCTATTCACCATTCTACTTTTATCCCCTAGAACTGTGAGAATATAGATACTCAACTATCTGTGCTGAGCTTTGAAGACAAAGATCATTTTACCAGTAGACAACAGAGCCTGGACTTCAGAAGTGGCAGAATCTTAGTCCACCTGATGCCAGCAAATGATCTCCTGGACTGGTAAAGCTAAGTTATAAGCATGAAGCTTCCCTCCATTCTGTTTCCCTAACCAATGGCTGAAAATTAACTTCTGCTGTCAAAAAACATGTATGACTGGACTCAGTTGGTCCACTGCTTGAGGTGCATGGCCAGTGAACACACCAAAGTTCTTTCAATCGAAGCAGAAGCATTTATTACCTATGACAAATAAGGAGACAGGGAACATTTATTACTCATGACAAGTAAGGAGACAAAGAGATAGTTCTCCAAGCCCAGTCTTCTCAAACTGCTGGACCAAGAAAGTTCACGCCTAGGAGACATGCATATTCATGAGAGGGTAGGCATGATTATTATAATGAGGTGACACTTACTCTGGGTAGCCAAAAACCTGCAAGCCAGTGGGTACTTGGTTGGTTGTTTGCACTGGGGTAGCTTGTTGAGTGGAATGCACTGTAACGTTTTCAAAACATCCCAGGTTTGGAACTTTCTGCCATTCAATGGTTAGTTTCTTTCAAAGAACACATTGGTATAACCAGATCTCTTCCCTCCTGCAGTCTAGCTAACACATGGACAATAGTTTTTGTAGTGGGAGGGTGCGGGAAGTCGGGTGGATTACTGAAATTTTTATTTTACATTTCAGTGAAAAAAACAAACAAGTTACTCTTAACCATTTGGTTTACAGAAATTCTCCCCAAATCACACAGAGCTGGAGAAGGATGGCAGATTGCTAAATTCTGACCCAGTTAAAATGTAAAAGGATCATGACAAATTGCTCCTTGGCTCCCTTGTTTTTCCTTTGAAAAAATAATTTACAATGTGGGATGGGTTAACTCCCCTTTACATCATCTAAACCCTCAGAAAATCTATGACAGGCTCTGTCTGAAAGGCCAGTTTGACCCCACGGGCCTGAGTCCTACTACATTTTCTCAGCCCCAGACATTAGACACAGGCTGTCTATCATTCAAGACCCTGACGTCGCAAAAATAAAAATTTTTAAATAAACTTTTTAGAAAAGGAAACCCTGCCAAGGTCGACTCACATGTTTTCTTTCTGTGAAATTTGAATATCTGTTAAATTGGATTCTGCCCAGCAGTTCTAAATTTAGGTCAGAGGCTAAGAATTCAGTAAACAGCTTTATTCTTCAAAATCACCCCACGAGTTCTATCCAGGAAATAAGTAAAGTTCAGGGTAGAATGTGGCCTTTCAACAATGATCACACTTAACATTTCTTTATATGCTTACTAGAGCCAGATACTGTGCTGAAAATTGTCAACGCTATATGACAAGGCAACGAGGTTGGTATAATCAGCATCATGCCCATTATACAGATGAGCAGACTGGGCTTTGATTAAGGTCAAACAGTGAGCGTTAGGGTTAGATTCAGATCAGGAGGGTGGAGCTCAGAGTTAGGATCTTCAGTGCAAAGTCCCAGGGCCCCCTGCTCCATGGCAGCCACCTGGTCCATATCACTGTAAGTCACCCATGGGCTCTTAAATTTGTCCTTATCATTGAATCCCTTATACTTGCCATCACTGCCTCATTGTCTCTGTGACATTCAGTTCAGTTCAGTCAGTCATGCTTGACTCTTTGCAACCCCATGAACCACAGCACACCAGGCCTCCCTGTCCATCACCAACTCCCGGAGTTCACTCAAACTCATGTCCATTGAGTCGGTGATGCCATCCAGCCATCTCATCCTCTGTTGTCCCCTTCTCCTCCTACCCTCAATCTTTCCCAGGATCAGGGTCTTTTCAAATGAGTCAGCTCTTCACATCAAGTGGCCAAAGTGTCGGAGTTTCAGCTTCAACATCAGTCCCTCCAATGAACATCCAGGACTGATCTCCTTTAGGATGGACTGGTTGGATCTCCTTGCAGTCCAAGGGACTCTCAAGAGTCTTCTTTAACACCACAATTCAAAAGCATCAATTCTTCGGTGCTCAGCTTTCTTTATAGTCCAACTCTCACACCCATTGGTGACTACTGGAAAAACCATAGCCTTGAGTAGACAGACCTTTGTTGACAAAGTAATGTCTCTGCTTTTTAATATGCTGTCTAGGTTGCTCATAACTTTTCTTCCAAGGAGTAAGTGTCTTTTAATTTCATGGCTGCAATCACCATCTGCAGTGATTTTGGAGCCCAAAAAATTAAAGTCAGTCACTATTTCCCCATCTATTTCCCATGAAGTGATGGGACAAGATGCCATGATTTTAGTTTTCTGAATATTGAGCTTTAAGCCAACTTTTTCATTCTCCTCTTTCACTTTCATCAAGAGGCTCTTTAGTTCTTCTTTGCTTTCTGCCATAAGGGTGGTGTCAGCTGCATATCTGAGGTTATTGATATTTCTCCCAGAAATCTTGATTCCAGCTTGTGCTTCTTCCAGCCCAGCGTTTCTCATGATGTACTCTGCATATAAGTTAAATAAGCAGGGTGACAATATACAGCCTTGACGTACTCCTTTTCCTATTTGGAACCAGTCTGTTGTTCCAAGTCCAGTTCTAACTATTGTTTCCTGACCTGCAAACAGGTTTCTCAAGAGGCCGGTCAGGTGGTCTGATATTCCCATCTCTTTCCGAATTTTCCACAGTTTATTGTGATCCCCACAGTCAAAGGCTTTGGCATAGTCCATAAAGCAGAAATAGATGTTTTTCTGGAACTCTCTTGCTTTTTCAATGATCCAGAGGATGTTAGCAATTTGATCTCTGGTTCCTCTGCCTTTTCTAAAACATAGGAACCAGAGATCAAATTGCCAACTTATTACTCCTCACTAACAGTCTGAGCCCACACTGAATCCTGTGTTTCCCAAGCCAGAGACAGAACAGAGGATGGAGCTGAGATAAGGCCCGGCTCCCGAGCACTTTGGGCACCAATCAGTCCTCATCCTGCTTCTCTCTACTTCTTCATTCATAGCAGCTCATTGTACAGAAGCCATAACTATCCCATGCCCAGATGTTAAGATCTGGAACTTGTTCTGCATCTTGTGTGTTCAGTTCAAGCAGATGGCATGTCTCACATGAGATATGTAGGCTCAACACGCTCATGAGCTTGGTGGGTGGGTGATCTGTGGCCAGCTATGGATACGATTCCAGCCCCTCCATGGAGGTCCGTGATTTTGGCTTTCTCACTGAACTTCTCAGAGTCCTAATTTCTTCACATAAAAATATGCATAATAAAGCTTTTCAAGACTGTTGTAATTAAATAACACTGAAAGCACTTGGTTGTAGCTGGTGTTCAATAAATGTTACTATCTTTGCCCTTAAAAGGTAACATCTTTTAATGACTTCCTAACCCTTCTGTTATCTAGCTAAAAGCCTGGAAAGAGAGCAAAGCAACCATATTCATCATTCAACCAATATTTACTGAGCACCTATGATGTGCCAGATACGTGAATGAGGATTTAAAACCACACTAGGCTATCAAGGCTCATTTCTGGGCATGTTAAGGAATATCAATTAAGTTCCTGCCTAGAAGTAGGCACTTAAACGGAGAATTTCACTGACCCTCACAACCATTTGAGGTCAATGTTATTAACTCTGTTTTACACATTAAAAAAATGAGGTTCACTCTGAAAGGCCCAGAAGCTTGACCATGGTCCCACAGCTATAAGAGGCAGCACAAGTCATCAGTACAGTGAACCCTTTCTCAGGACTGTCATCTTGTCCTTCCACAGTGCTTAATTTAGAGAAAATTAAAGGGAAGAGAAGTTCTTGTAACTTTCAACACAGAATCAATTAAGTCTGGCATGATCCCTGGTCTTGCTACTAGGCAGGCAAAGGGCATCTTTGAGAACTCCTGGTGATTACTGTAGAGATGCAGAGATAAAGGGTTTCAGGACAGGTAGGCACAGAAGACTCAGAACTGCTGCCCACTCCACCAGTTCTTTCTGGTCCCACAACCTATTCCTCCAACCCTCAGGTCCAATCTTCAAGCTTCAGGGAAAAATTGGTGGAATAAATACCCAGCAGATGACCAGATTTCCCTGAGGCAGCTGGGAAACACCCACTTACAGCAGCCCTTCCACATCAAGAGCCATAGCGTTCAAATCCTGTCTGACTTCTAAGCCCACCTCTTCTCACTATTCGAAACAACTTCTGTGTGAGGCTGTCACCTTATCAGTGACTTACTTGAAAGCCCTGCAATACTGATGATGAGATGGACATATTTGCTTCTAAGTTAACTTTTGTCTTCCTCTGAGGGATGAAGGGTTAACATTTATATCACTTAAACAAAGGTCTTTATTCTAGGGGGAGCTTTTATTAACATTTCAAGTGCCCTAACTAGGAATTCACACTGAGATGTAATTAGTTAGAATGTAAAGGATGCAACTGTAATCACTTCAAATATTGTCTAAGTCCGCTTAGTGTTATAGGTTAATCAGGGCTTCCCTGATGGCTCAGTGGGTAAAGAATCCGCCTGCAATGCAGGAGACACAGGAGATGCAGGTTTGATCCCTGGATTGGGAAGATCACTTGGAGAAGGAAATGGCAACCCATTCCAGTATTCTTGCCTAGAAAATCCCACGGACAGAGGAGCCTGGCTGGGTACAGTCCAAAGGGTCACAAAGAGTTAGACACAACTAACCGCGCAGGTACAGCATAGTATTAATCACTTAGTTGTGTTTGACTCTTTGCAACGCCGTGGACTAGTCGTAGCCCACCAGACTCCTCTGTCCATAAAATTCTCCAGGCAAGAATACTGGAGTGGATAGCCCTTCCTTTCTCCAGGGGATCTTACCGACTCAGGGATTGAACCTAGGTCTTCTGCACTGCAGGCAGATTCTTTACCATCTGAGCCATCAGTCATCGATGAACATTAATTACTAAGGGGTACTAGAAAAAATTTACATTGGTAAAGTGAGCAACACTCAAGAAATGTGATTGGCTTACAACATAGTAAGGTTATCTCTATTCCAGCAAAAAGACTTAGGAGTAACTCAAGGATTAAGAATTCTATAAGCTCTGTGTGCTCAACACAGGGAGTCTACCTCCCGACATGGCTAGAAGACTAGCCAACTCTGACATTAGAATATTATAGCGCTGGTCTCAGCCTGAACTTTTTATGCAAGAATGGTTGGTGGACCTCCAGGGCAGAGAGAAGGGACTTCATGGAGCCTTAAAGGAAAGAGACTTATGAGGATTTTTATGCTGACTGGCTAAAAAATGCTAATACGTGTGGAAGATTTAGTCTATGACTTGCTTTCATTGTAGCATAGGTTACTGGGGAGGAGATACAGTTCCCAAACTAACCAAAAAGAACCTGACCTCTGTTGAATGGATAAGTTGAACTGGTTCAGTTGGCAACAGAATCCAATAAGCCAGAATCCCTGCCTTTAGAGTGAGAGAGAGGAAGACCCATAAAAACTTCTAAAACTCTCTCTGAAGTCTTTCAAGGCAGTCTAGTGTAGCTGTTAAGAGGCCAGGTTCTGGGTCAGACTGTTGGGTATGAATTTCAGCATGAGTTTCCAAACAGCTATGTGCCTCTGTCTCTTCACCTATAAAATGGCAATGCTAATTATACTTCCTCTTAAGGCAGGCAGGATGATCAAATAAGTTTCTGTAGGAAAAGTACAAAAAACTAAAGGAAGTCCTCAGTAAATGTAAGCTATCATTACAGTGGAGGAGAACTAAGAATTGCTTTTCAAAACACAAGCAGTAAGTGTTGGCTTTTATTTTCTTATTTACCATTTACATTTGTTTACCATCTCATGCAACAAACATATACTGCATGCTTCTCTGATGGCTCAGATGGTAAAGAATCTGCCTGTGGTATGGTAGACCTGGGTTCGATTCCTGAGTTGGGAAGATCCTCTGGAGAAGGAACTGGCACCCCACTCTAGGATTCTTGCCTGAAGAATCTTCCATGGACAGAGCAGCCTGGCAGACCATGGGATCACAAAGAGTCGGACACGACTGAGTGACAAGATGACCATCTCATTCAGCAAACATATGCTGCATGCCTAAGTACTGGAGAATACAGAGATAGATAAGGATTACACAACATCCCTCTGGATGGCTTCTAGTCTAATACCCAAGTCAAACAAGCAGACACAATCTTAATAAGATTAAAGTCAAAGTTTTGTGAAAAGTGAAAGTGAAATCGCTCAGTTGTGTCCGACTCTTTGCGACCCCGTGGACTGTAGCCCACCAGGCTTCTCTGTCCATGAGATTTTCCAGGGAAGAGTACTGGAGTGGGTTGCCATTTCCTTCTCCAGGGGATCTTCCCAACCCAGGGATAGAACCCAGGTCTCTGGCACTGCAGGCAGACGCTTTAACCTCTGTTATGGAGGCCAACAAAAAAGAGAAGAAGAAAGAAAATAGCTAACAGTACAAGGAGAATTCTGGGAAGGCTTCCTAGCGGAAGTGATATTTAAGACAGGCTTTAAGGAACGAACGGAATCTGGTCAGGATAAATGTGCTCACATGTAAAACCATATGTTTTGACATTTCAAAGCTTCCCCAGGTTAGGAACCGTGACTTTCTTATTACAGCAATTTACATGATAGATGCCCAATATTCAGTCCTTACTGACAGATGTAGGAAGTAAAAATTATATTAAATAAGAAAGAGGAAGAGAGAGAAAACATAGGAGGGGTTAGAAGACTGGAAAGGGTCAGGTCACAACCCTGCATCCTTGAGGCAGGAAGTGTCAACTGGCCTATTTGTGTTTGCCTGCATAAATAGTAATGGGTCTTTAAAAACGTATCCTTTTCATCTGGGATGCCCAGCTGTGTTAAATTTCCAAACCCTTCCCTCTGATTTTTATGAGCTTTGGTCTTTCACCAGGACTGATCTGGGGGTACACTGGGTCCTTTCATTGTTCAGTTCAGTTGAGTTCAGTCGCTCAGTCATGTCTGACTCTTTGCGACCCCATGAATCACAGCACGCCAGGCCTCCCTGTCCATTGCCAACTCCCGGAGTTCACTCAGACTCACGTCCATCGAGTCGGTGATGCCATCCAGCCATCTCATCCTCTGTAGTCCCCTTCTCCTCCTGCCCCCAATCCCTCCTAGCATCAGGGTCTTTTCCAGTGAGTCAACTCTTCGCATAGGTGGCCAAAGTATTTGAGTTTCAGCTTCAGCATCAGTCCTTCCAATGAACACCCAGGACTGATCTCCTTTAGGATGGACTGGTTGGATCTCCTTGCAGTCCAAGGGACTCCCAAGAGTCTTCTCCAACACCACAGGTTACAGAGCGGTAAAGAGTAGAGGGCCACACGGCTCAGATTCCCAAGGAGTCCCAAGGAATCTATCTCTTAAAGGCCTCTGAGAAGCTGAGAGTGCAATATTGAGGTTTAACTTCAGCTTAATAACAATGAGAGCCAATCATCGCTGAGCACTCACCAAGTGCCAGATACTGTTTTAAGTGCTTTACCTGTATTAACTTGCTTATTCCATAGAACAGCTAGATAGATGTCATTAGCATCCCAATTTTACAGATAAGAACAGAGAGGTTAGTCTTGTAATCACAAAGTCACAGAGCTATTAATAGTGAAAGGTAGAAATGGGATGCAAATACCACATCATGTGATCTAGGAGAGACTGACAGCAAGTATTTCTAGAAGCAAGCCTCTACAATATTCCCAACCTTTTTGGCACCAGGGACTGGTTTTATGGAAGACAATTTTTCCACGGACCAGAGTCAGAGGGGATGGTTTCAGAATGATTCAAGCACATTAACTGTGCACTTTATTTCTATTATTATTCCACCAGGTAATCAGGTGTTATATCCCAGAGGTTGGGGACCCCTGCTCTACACCAAGTCTTCCCACCACAAGAGTGAAAGGCATATTCTGTCCATATTTTGGGAGTTCTGTGGGATGCCAGCCATATCTGTTCCTCTTACCCGCAGAGCCACATTTGCATCTTGAGTCTGCATATGAGGCACTTCTGCCTCGCTTGCTATAAAATGACTAAGTTGCTAATAAAAGCAATGCTCTCACTGTGACTGGTGCCAACCCCAGTCTCTGTGTGCCAATGGCCTGTTGGCTTTTCCCACCAACTTTTCTGGATGTCTCTATGCAGACAAACCACCCAGACTGCAGCAAATGTTACTTGGAGAAGAGCACGTGCCAGGAGCAACAGGAAAGAGGGGCCCACCCTCATTGCAGATGGAGCTTTCCTAAGTAAATTCATCCTCCAAAATAAGTTAATTATTATTACCAAGAATTCTTATGAAGCTCGCCATTGCCAAGTACTTCAAGATCAATTTCATGAGCATTTCCCTGACCAGCTCTATAAGATTGTATTGGCCACTTTACAGAAAGTATCAGTGACTTGCATGAGGGTGGGGATGCAGGTACTCAGAGGCAGCCTGAAGGTTCAAAACCATTCAGTCTCAGTGTGCCAAATTATTAGGATGGCTGGCAAAAAAAAAAAAAAAAAAAAGTTGGGGGGGCCTACTTGCATTTTGGTATCTCACTTGTCAAGATATCTCAAAGGGCTGTGAATATTGAGACATTTTGTTAGTATTGAAACAGACATCAGCCAATTTTTTAACTCTTAAAAATCCAGAATAGGCCAAGTGGTTGGGGCAACAAAACCAACAAGATCTTAAACTGCTCATGATCACAAAGGGGCAGATAAACCTAAAGTTGTCTAAAGGAGTGTAGGGCTTGGAATACATGCAACTGTGTGCTTAATCCACTATTTACCAGGGACATGGACTGGACAAATTCCCCTATCCACTGAGACTCAGCTTCCTCATCAATAATGAAGATACCAACATCCCTATAAGGCTGCTGCTAATATTTACACACAGGTTAATTTATAAAGAGATAAAGAGGTGTCCTTTATCTCTTTGGGATAAAAGGATTCCAAAAGAAGCATCCCCTTTGCTGGCCTGACCTACACAACTGGGTGCCTTCCTCAAGGGCTAATGATAAGACGTTCAAGAGAAAACATGGACAAAGTGAAGCATCCTTCCTATTTGGTTTAAACATCACTCCCTTAGGGAGGCCTTCCTAGTTCTCTAGGACAGGCTCTCCTACAAAATGCTCCCAGGCTCCCTGCTCTCTTCTCCTTGTTAAATGTCTGTTTAATCTGAAAATGCCTGTGCTCAATGCCAGTCTCGTCTGCAAACTCTAATCTCAGTGAAGGTGGAGACTAGGTCTCTCGTGGTTAGTTGCTTGAAGCCCAGAGTTCAGCACAGAGTCCAGAAGGCAGCAGGTTCTTGCTAAATAACTGAATATACAAACAAAACTGTTTGGAAGCAATGGGCTGAAGGAGGTGGCCTCTTATCAAGCAATGCTTTGAGGATGCTGATCTGTCTGCTGCTGCTGCTAAGTTGCTTCAGTCGTGTTCAACTCTGTGCGACCCCATAGACAGCCTCCCACCAGGCTCCTCTGTCCCTGGGATTCTCCAGGCAAGAACACTGGAGTGGGTTGCTATTTCCTTCTTCAATGCATGAAAGTGAAAAGTGAAAGTAAAGTCACTCAGTCGTGTCCAACTCTTAGTGACCCCATGGACTATAGGCTACCAGGCTCCTCCATCCATGGGATTCTCCAGGCAAGAGTACTGGAGTGGGGTGCCATTGCCTTCCCTATTGATCTGTCTACTCACTACTATTTCACATTAGGTCTATCCATGATCACTGGATCCTAAGCTTCAGGTTGAAGACAAATATTGAATGCCTTCCTCTTATTTTTCTTATATTTATTTGTAATTTACAATAAAGATCACACTTATTCATTCAACCAATAAATGTTTGCTGAGTGCCTCACATATGCCAACCCTTTCTAGGAACTAGACATGTGATCATGAGTAAAGTGAGGGAACTGACCTTCCAGTGAAAGGACATAAACTGCAAATTATTAAACAAATGAGCAAGAAAATTTCAGGCTACGATGAGTACATGAAGAAAACTAAAACAGAGTAACATGTTAGAAATTGGAGGAGTGGACCTGGTGATTTTCTACTGAGAAATTGGGAGATGTCTCTAAATCACATTTCCAGTCATGCAAAGATCTTGAGGAACAGCATGCAGGCAGAGGAACAAAGAGCAAGCCCAAAGGTCCACAGGCCACTGAGCTTGGCACATCCATGGAACAGAAAGGAGGTCACCATGACTGAAGCACACAGTAAGCCTGGGGATGAGGGCCATGAGGTAAAGGTAAGGCAGTGGGCAGAGACCAGATCAGGTAACAACTTGTAGGCCAAAGGGTATAGATTGTTCCAGCATGCAATGGGAAACCACCAGAGGGCTTTAAGGAAAGCAATGAATGATCCTATTTATACTTTAATAAAATCACTCTGGATGCTCTGCACAGGAGGAGTATAAGCAGGGGACCAGGTAGGTGGTAGGTGGCTATTATAGTACTATATTATAGTATGAATAGTATAGTATTATAGTAATCTACACCAGAGCTGAGGCTAGTCTGGACTAAGGTGGTTCAGTTCAGTTCAGTTGCTCAGTCATGTCCGACTCTTTGCGACCCCATGAATCGCAGCACGCCAGGCCTCCCTGTCCATCACCAACTCCTGGAGTTCACTCAAACTCATGTCCATCGAGTTGGTGATGCCATCCAGACATCTCATCCTCTATCATCCCCTTCTCCTCCTGCCCCCAATCCCTCCCAGCATCAGAGTCTTTTCCAATGAGTCAACTCTTCTCATGAGGTGGCCAAAGTATTGGAGTTTCAGCTTTAGCATCATTCCTTCCAAAGAACAACCAGGACTGATCTCCTTTAGGATGGACTGGTTGGATCTCCTGCAGTCCAAGAGACTCTCAAGAGTCTTCTCCAACACCACAGTTCAAAAGCATCAATTGTTTGGCACTCAGCTTTCTTCACAGTCCAACTCTCACATCCATACATGACTACTGGAAAAACCATAGCCTGACTAGACAGACCTTTGTTGGCAAAGTAATGTCTAAGGTGAGTAAGGACTAAGGTGGTAGCTAGGCACAAAAAACAGATTCAAGACAGTGTGCTGATGGATTATAGATGAGAAGACAGGGAAAGAGAAAAATCTAAGATGATGCGATCCAGAAGTCAAGCTACAGTGATCCTCTCTGACTGTGTACCTATCAACAATCTGGCCACACTGGCTCAATCAGCTCTCATACCTTTGAGGGAAGTGCTATCATTATTCCCATTTACCAGATGAGAAAACCGGGCTTTGCAGAGATTAAGTGACTACTTCAAATGGACAGGACTTTGTGCATCCAATAATTTGTGCCTTTCAAAATTCCTCAGTGTCTAGAATCTTGTCCCAGTAGAAGATACACCATCTGTAGGAAGCCCTTTCAGGGATCCAAGCACTCCACTGGTATGCTAAGTACTCCGAGAGCACTAAGCAGGGCTGAAGCACCATGCTGGGAAATCCAAGGGCAGGTGTCACATGCCATCTGCTGTACATCAGTCACTCAGGGTTATTTCAGCTCTGTGATCTCATATGCCCTGTGACGAGATGTATTATGACCATCAGAGGATACCCCATAGAAGCATAGCAAGGTGGCAGTTGGCATTATTCTTGGCATTATTATTATTAGTTTCAAGAAGCTTTTGTCCATTGACAGCCACTCCCCATTTCTAAACCTGGATGGCCAAAAAGAGAAGTTAATCCATTCAATATGGCGGTATGAGCGTTAGAGTCCAAAAAACCAAGACTAAAGTCCAGGCTGATCTGCCTTGAGAGGCACAAGGCCTTGCAAAAGTTTCTTAATTTTCTAAGTCTCCAGTTTCTTCTTCTCTAAAACATGGATAACAAAACAGCCAGCTTCATAGGGCTGCTGGGTGTTTAACACAAAATTCTTGGCTTCACTCTAAACTCATGATATCGACCCTTGGAATAACATGCCCAAGGTGAACTGTTAACCAGATCCCAGAGCTTGAGAACTTTTATAGTCTTGCAAAAGTGATGTAATCACATCTTGAGGGCTACAAAGTTGAAAAGGCTTCTCTTTTAATATGAAGAACAAAATGAAACCCCAAGCAAATGAGCCCGCCTGAGCTTTAGGTGTCTCATCTGTGAATCTGCAATAAGACCCTCCTCCGAGAAACATTGTGAGGATTAAATAAAATAACTCGCATCAATTGCTCAACAAATATTACCTTCCATCCACTGCTCAGGGTAGGAAAGGACAAGCAGTGATAGTCTGGAGGTTTCTATCCATCAAGCAGAGGCTGAGATGCCTGTTCTCAAACCAAAGGTAACCTCCCAGAAGGCCTACATGTCTAGTGAATACAGAATAATCTGAGAGTCATTTAAAAACAAACAAACAAAGAAAACAGAGAGATATAAACCAGAGTAGGAGCCCATGATACAGCCCCTCTTTCCCACCTACTGCTGAGGACTCTGTAATTTTTAGTTGTGAAAATGCATACTTGGAATACTCCTTTGGTTTTTCCACGAGCTTTTTCATATCCTATGTCATCTACTAATGTCCACCCTGGGGTTCAAATCCATCCTGGAGTTCACAGGGTAGATGCCATTAGTCTGTTTTACAGATGAGGAAACCAAGTCACAGAAAGGCCTGGTGACTCAACTAGGGCCATACTGCAAGTGCGTAATTGAGCTCTCAAGAGAACATAGGTCTCCTGGCTTCCAGTCCACCATGTTCTCTATCACAACTTACAAATTGTGTCCCTAAGAAGAAGAGCTCACGTTGCTCCTTTAACTTCAATGTGAGTTAGGAGTTATAAACTGAGATACTGGGCCTTGAGGATCCAATTTCCTAGATTTCTGCAGGTGCATAAGAATCTAATGATAATGACAATGAAAACCAAGGTAAGTCCTCTGCTAGGATATGTGGGCCCAACCCAGACTTGCTGCCCCTTCTGGTGTGGAAGTGACATGTTCTTGCCTTTCCTTTTCTTGTGTTCCCTCTTCCATTTACTCGAGTCTCAAAAAGCTTGCTACTTAAAGAGCAAGCAAGACAGGCAGCATTACTATCTCCCAGGAGCTTGCTGGAAATACAGACTCTCAGGTTTCATCATGAAGCTTTCAAATCAGAATCCGCATTTTAACAGGACTCCCAGGTGATTTGTATGCACATGAAGGCATAAATAAGTACTGCTCTCAAAAACTCAAAATACGTTCAATAAACAGTCAATGCAGAATGCAGGTTGCTAATAAAATACCATACTAGCAGTTAGGATGTAATTACTAACTTACTTCAACCTTAAATTGTCTATTCATTCATTTCACCAGCACTGAATCACAGTGCCTGGCACATAACAGACCCTATATTAATATCTATAGAACTAACTGAAGATTATTTAATCAGTCCATGTACAACTTCTGCCCTTCTTCCTTTTCTCCTACTGCTCTCCATTCTGGAGAATTAAATGAATGAGTACATGTGAAGGACTTAGAACAGTGCTTGGCACATAGTAAATGCTCAACAAGTACCAGACATTATTATTAACAGGACTTGGAGGTAACTGCTTTCATAACTCATCCACTGGGGCTCTGAGAAGAAACGCATGACACGGGCCACCTCAGAACATTAGGGGAATATCACTTGAAGGAATACAAATTTATCTTAAAAAGCAGACACTCAGAAACATGCGTGGTAATGCATAGAAGAATTATTTCAGTAGACTCCAGGGAAATGATTAAGTGTCCAGGAGAGGTGGGCTGACGGATTATCAGTGTTGGTATGTAAACTATGTTGGCACAGGAGTGAAAAGCAAAGTACTTCCTCATATCTGTATCTGCCTTCCGCCTTTTGATATGAAAATAAGATACCCTGAGGTAGTGAACCCTGGTAGTAGAGAATGGCTGGATGGACAGGTCTACTCAATCCAGTCAGTCAGACAGACACTTCAGGTTCAAAGGTAGCCTTAAATGTTAATGAGTTTTCACTTTTTAACCACATCCCGTCCCTCACGCCCTGCTCTTTCCCACTTTACTGACTTTTCTCTTGCCATGAACCCATAATGAACCCATACCTCTAAGAGGCCTTCCCTCTTCTCTCTATGTCCCATCCTGTAAAAATCAGCTGAAATCCATTCCTCATTCCATTACCAATCCTTCAGCCTGGGGGGTCTTTCCTTCCTCAATTACTTAGGAGCTAGGGATTTTTTATTTATTTTTTAACTTCCTGAGTTACACTAAATATTCCACCAAGGCAGGAAAGGCACCTTACATTTCTCTGTACTATCTTATATGCCTAACACTGTCCCTTGCACTCAACAGGTACCCTGTTTCTGGATCACCCCAGCTGTTTTTACAGATATAAAAAGGACAGGAGGTTTTGGATGGACTTCTTATCACTTTTAATAGGGTACTGCAATTCTATAACATTCAAGAAACAACATCAGCTTTCAGTATTTTAAGCTACATTTTTGCCTGTGCTAAATTTACACTCGGTAGTTTTTCTATATAGTCGAAACATCATATTTTCTGCTCGATCCTATTGTCAAATCATAAGGCCTTCTCTGAGGCAATGTTTTAAGTTATATATAGCTGTGCATCAGTAATATCTTGTGATTATCACTAAGTGTCAAGGCTATGCCAAATGCTTTAGGTGCATTAATCATCACAACGATGTTTTGATGTTGGCACTGTTATGATCCCCAAATGAAAGTAGAAACAGGCTCTAGGAGGGTAATTCACTCAAGGTCACAGAATTAGGAACTTATGAGGTCAGTGGAACCTGTATTTTGTCTCCCATAGGAACCCATAATGGTTACCCATAATGCTCTGCTATCTCTGCTTAAGTTTCCTTTTATCTTCAGAAACATTGAAAGGGTTATCTAATAAGTTGATACTGGCTTGTTATCTAATGCAAAAAAAAAGTCATTTAAGTCAAGGCTGCTCACAGGAAAACTCTACCTGTAGGGCAATTCAGCTCAGGCTATAAAACATACTTTCTGGGCTGATTTTTGGCATAAAATGTCAAGGACAAAATAAATTTTTTGCTGATTAAAAGAAAAAACTCTCTGTGGCAGCTATTAAATTTTGTAGCTGAAGAAAGGGGGCATTCATCAGAGTTGGCTCTTTTTTGGTCTTTAATCATAATGCCTAGGCTCTTATTAGTTTTAGAAAAACAAAAAGTAACTTTTTTTCTCAATGTGTCAATAGAATGTAGTCCTTCTCCAAAACAATGTTAAATAAAAATGAGGCATTTTAAAAATTGCTTGACGAGAACCAGTTCTATCTTTTGACCCTGTGCATTGAACCATCATTTCAAAGATATTTCAAAGCATTTTTGTACAGTTATTTACTCTCTAGCTATTCTGTCTTTTGTAGGAAATGTCAGGTTTTTTTTTTTTTTTAAATCAACATATGCACTGGCATTAGTTAATATTGATCTTTTGAGACTAACTGGTTTTATTTCCTTGGCAGCTTTATCTGTTTTAACATCAATGGTGAAAGATATTTGCTCACACTGGTCTTGGTCTCCTGGCTGGCTGGAGTTGAGGCACCCATTGAACAATGCCCACAGGGCTCCTGATGACACTGTGTGTCCACAGATCTGCAGGCCAGGATGAAGCCTCAGATACTCCACGGAGTCCTGGGCTAACTGTGAAACTGTTCTGCACATGCAGCCTCGAGCCTCACTACTTGTGTGGGCAGCATTTGGCCCGCTCTCTATTTACACAAACTCCCTAACGGTCTCTGGCACCACTGACGTCTCAGAGGGAGGCACAGAACATAGAGTGTTTCACATGAAAATCTTTAAACAAAAGGAATTAAAGAAAATCCCTGTTTAATAGTAAGTTTTTACCAAGCTCCTAAATTCTCGAGAGCATGTGAAATATTAACTTTCCCCAAATGGGAGCACAGAGCTTGCCTTGTTTCAATTCATACAGTTGGGTTACAAATGCTCTAGAGAGTAATGGGCCTCATGCTTAAGAACCTACTGAGATTCTTCAAAAATAGGGGTTGGAAAAGCACAGGGTCTGGAGTCAAACACATCTATGTTCAATTTCTGGTTCTGACACTCTCCAAGTCTCAGGTACTTAGTCTACAAACGGGGGGTAACAGTGTTAACTACCTCATGAGATTGTGGTGAGATTTATGTAGTATAATATGTCTACTCATGATAAGCATTCCAGGGTGGTGGTTGAAATATAGTCAGCTTTCTACTATCCTGACTCTCAGAGGGACTCTTCCACAGAAAGTGCAAAATGGTGAATCTTGCATATAAATTCCTGAAACCTCTTCCTGCTCACAGTCACTCAAAACCAGCCTGAGTCTGGCTTGGCTTACCAGAGGCACCAAGGCACCCGAGTCAGGGTTAACAACAAGGGCGGCCACTAGAGGCGCTAGACAAGAGTCAGAGAGATGAACGGTGGTGCTGAGTCCCGGCTTTGAAACAACAGCCCCCTCCCCAGGCCCAGGTATCTCATCCTTTTCTTACCTAGCATTGGGCTAGGAAAGCACCACTAAGGGATTCTCTCCTTACCCCCAGTCACCAACCCATCAGTGCTAGAAGCCCCCAGATAAGCTCAAAGCATCCATTTTGCTTGCCCACATCACTAAGCCAGCAAAGATCCTGCCATAACACAGGATCTTTCCCACAACAACGTGCCTTCCACCAGGAGCAGGTGGTTACTCCTAACAGCCCCACCACTTTCCTCTCCACCAACCACAGCCATTTCCTGTGGCCAGGGCTCTCCCCATGTGTCTAGAGTTCCATCTGCCACATGCCTCCATCTTCCCAGACAGTCAGTCCTAATTTCATATTATATACTCCTTTTGGATAAAGTAAAATGTTGATTAGATGAGTAAACATGATACAATTTTTACATTATTTTTGATCAGTTTCCAAGAAGCACAGATCATATCATCAATTTGGGTCTAACAATAAGAGATTAATTAAATAAAATGATGGTAAACTAATTAAATTTCATAGACATTTCATCCTGTTTACAGTATTACTAAATGAAAACTCAATATATTATTTTAAAAATGAGAAATCAGAAAAGGTGTATGACCAAAATTTGAAAGTGTTTTTTCTTTGATTACAGGAGTATCACTGCTTTTTATAGTCTTTCTTCTATTCTGCATTTTTGCATTTTCCAATTTATTTGTAACACTGTCAAAGATTCCTTCATCAAACAAATAATGATTGAGTACCTTCCACATGTCTGGTGCTGGGTGCCAGAATTATTATGGAGAACAAAGCAGATTTACCCTCACGGAACCCACAGTCCAGTGCAAGAGGGCACTATTAATCAAGTAATCATACAAACATATAATTATAAATTGGTACAAGAGTCATTAAGGTAAAGTATAGGGCACCATGACCAAATGTAAGAGGGGACCCGATCTCTTCTGGTGTGTGTGCGTTTGGGGCAGGGAGGTGGGCTCAGGGAAAGTGCCCTAAAGAAGAGCTATCTAATGCTGACTTGCGAAAACAAGACTTAAACGGGGGAAAAGAAGAGGAGGGAGAGCACTGCAGAGGGAGAGCCAGCAAAGGCCCTGAGGCTGGATGCTGCACAGAAAACGGTTCAAGGACTAAAAGCAGGTCTGATTGCTGGAGTCAAAAGACTGAGGAGAATACGGTGAGACTGGAGGAAAGAAGCAGGCAGGGTCTTTGTAGGAGAGACTGACAATTTTAGTCTTTATCCTTAACACAGTGGGAGACTTTGGAGGGTAAAATGATCTGCTCTGGCATTGAGCACAGATGACTCCTGGCCGCCTGTCTCCTTGTCTCTCTGCTCTATCAGCAGCGCAGTAGTCTAAGACGAAGGCCCAGGCAGAAGCAGAGGTGACTGAGGGAAATAGCAGGAGGTGAGACCTTCGAGCTGGCCAGAGCAATATTTTGTCTCTAGAGACTGTTTGGGAACAAAGTGTACAGCCAGTGCAGGGGCAAAATCAAGTTACACTGGCACAGTGTTCAAAACTCTATTTTATCTTAAAACCTGTAACCAGCGCTTCAGAGACCAAAGGGCAGGTGTATTTACATTAAACATGAAACTCATTCAATCCTGTGTTGGTGAGGCACTGGGCTCCTTTATTCCTGGCTTCACTGGGGTTTTGTAGTCTGTTGTCTCTTATTACCATGTTATTGGGGTTTTCCTCAATCCCTACCACTCCCCCAGCCCTACTCCTTTCATACTTTCTCCACAAGTATGTGCCACTTGGGTTTCTACTTTGATGAGCCCTTGCTGAGAAGTGCCTGGCGCAATGAATGCTCTTTTCATCCTCTTCCCCGCCACAATGGTAGCCAGATCGGATGGATCATTTTGCAGTTATTGTTCATGCTAAGAGGGAGGCTATGAAAACCTACCACGGCAGCCTTTTCCTTAGTCTCAGCTGCAAGAGGATATGGCAGGAGGAGAAAAACAGGGCAAGAAACTGTATTTTCAGTTATAAGCTGTGGAAGCAGTATAAATAGCAGGTCCTGGAGGTTAGGTATGGAATGGGGATAAAACCAGAGCATGCTAGTGTATGTGAAAGGGGAGGGATGCCAGGAACAGAATCAGGCTTCCCAGAGGGACACTGCAGTCTACACATGTGCACTTCGAGAGAGATCCCCTCATTCTGTGGGAGATACTGGTGGCCTTAGGGGTGGGAGAATTCTTCCTTGGGCAGGACTGATCCATCTGTTGCAAGATATTTAGCATATGTGGTTCAGGGGGCACCAAGTGCCAATAGAAGCACATTGCTTCACATGCAACCAGCAAATCCCACCCCCTGCCAATCATTGTGACAATCAAAAGTGTTTCCAAGCCCAGGGCAGCAGTACCACCTCACAAGAGAACTACTGAAGAGCGGCTATCCCTACATGCTGGGTACCAACCATCTTCTGTCTTGACAAAGGGAGCTGAGGAGGGATGGAAATGTTATGAGCCCGGAGTCCTCAACAAGTGATAAAGAGAGCCTCATTCTTAGGCTCCCCATCACACACACACACACACACACACACTCCTCCCAAGCCTTTATTCATGCAATTTCCTCCATTCTCTATTCTCGAACTCTGCTGTAAAAACCCTACCCATCGGTCAAGGTGCAGGGCAAATGAGCAGTCTCCACAAAGCCTCTTTTTTTCCCCCTGAAAACCAACTCAAATCTCCAAACACTTCACATTCACCTTCCTAGAACTCTTATCCCATCCAACACTGTACCCCAGCTGGCAGGGACTGGCTTACTTCTCCACCTGGACTTGGAAGCTTTGACAGCAAACACATGTCTCCCTCCTATCTGAGTTCCCCACAGGCCCAGCACACAGTGTCGTGGGTCAAGACTATGGAGTCAGAACTGGATTTAAATTCCAACTTAGATGCTTTCATTTACGGGGCCTCAGGCAGGCTACTTAACCTCTCTGAGACTCAGTTTCTTCATCTCTAAAAGGAAGGTGATGCTAATACCTACTTTCCAGTAATTATTTGTGAGGATTTAATGTGAAAACACCAAGCATGATCTACTCATTAAAGGGCAGTGATGACCACCCTGGCACATTAGTGCTTTACAACTAACAAATAATGTTTGCACATATCATCTCATGAGAGCCTGTTCCTGGAGAAGCTCTCCCAGACCCCATCTGCTCCCCCATGCTGTGACTGTCAGTTCTCACAGTGTTCATGAGCCAGACCACGTGGAAGCAACACAGAAGAGCAATTGATTCTGCCCTGAAGAAGGATGGAGCAGTGATGAAGAGAAATAAGGGAGCAGATGCAAATCAAATTTTAAAAATGGCTCAGTGATCACCCGAACTCATCCTTGAAGGAGGATTTGGAGTTTGCCAGGCAGACAAGAGGAGTCTGAGGGTCAAGTTATACACAAAACATTTGCTACTAGGACAGGTTAATAGAACAATCTGGGAAGGATCAGACTATTAAAAGCTTTGTGCATGCTCAGTCATGTCTGACTCTTTTGCAAACTCCATGGACTAGCCTGCCAGGCTCCTCTGTCTGTGGGATTTGCTAGGCAAGAATACTGGAATGGGTTGCCATTTCTGTCTTTAGGGGATCCTCCCAGCCCAGGGATCAAACCTGTATCTCCTGAATTGCAGGCAGATTCTTTACTACTAAGCCACCTGGGAAGCTCATTAAAAGTCCCTTAAGAGTCATCAATGGAGAAGGCAATGGCACCCCACTCCAGGACTCCTGCCTGGAAAATCCCCTGGATGGAGGAGCCTGGTAGGCTGCAGTCCATGGGGCTGCTAAGAGTCGGACACGACTGAGCGACTTCACTTTCACTTTTTCACTTTCATGCATTGGAGAAGGAAATGGCAACCCACTCCAGTGTTCTTGCCTGGAGAATCCCAGGGGCAGGAGAGCCTGGTGGGCTGACGTCTATGGGGTCACACAGAGTCGGACACGACTGAAGTGACTTAGCAGTAGCAGTAGCAAGAGTCATCAAAGGGATCTGGACTGTCTTCTACCTCAACTAAAAGATTCTCAGCTTTGCCTAACAGACCTCTCTTTCAATCTCTCTCACTCTCCCTTCTCCTGAAAAGTCTTCTGACCCTGGCAGGAACTTGGACACCAGGGATGGTCACAGCCTGAATGCTGTATGCCTCTTTCTCTCTCCTCCTGCCTACCTCTCCCGCAGGAAGCAAAACCACACAACAGACCGAGCAGGGCAGGCTTCCCCTTCTGACCACACTTGAACATGCTTGAAGCCATCACAGCCCTGTGGGTCTCTACCTGAAATTTCACATACAATTTGTCACAACCAAAAAGCCTGTTTCTAATAAAACATTTCCCTCTGTGCTTGACCTTTCTGAATACTCTGGTTCATTTCAGGGCTCTGGTTATTCAGCTGCTGCTGGAAAAGAAAAAGTGGGAACTAGCAATGTGTACTCATTTTTTTTTTAATCTTAAAGCTTTGTTTCAATATACAATTTTAAAAACACCCAGCACAACTTCTAAAACTTAGCCATCGCTTCTGCACACCTAATCTACAGTTCCAGACACAGGCAAGGAGATCCCTGATATTGATGCTTGCTCTCAGAAGAAAGAACTAGACCCTTGCCTTGAACTTGAGGCTGCTGGGTTCCAGAAGGCTCCCCAGGGGAAGCTGGCATTTACAGGGGTGGGGGGTGGTCATTTGACAACAGTGTTGTGAAGTGCAGACAAGAAAGTGCTCAGGACTTCCCTGGTGGTTCAGTGGTTAAGGATCCACCTGCCAATGCAGAGGACACAGGTTCGATCCCTGGTCAGGGAACTAAGATCCCACATACCCTGGAGCAACTAAGCCCACTCACTGCAGCTACTGAACTGGCACTCATCACTGTGTGCCACAACAAAAGATTACACATGACACAACAAAGATCCTGCATGCCACAGCTAAGACCTGATGCAGCCAAATAAATACAAATAAATTTTTTTAAATGCCAGGTTCTTATTATGTTTGGCAGAAACCAACACAACACTGTAAGGCAATTATCCTTCAATTAAAAATAGTTCAGTTAAATAGTTAAATAAATTTATATTTATTTATATATTAAATATATATATATATATTTAACAGTTCAGTTAAACAGTTAAAAAAAATTTAGTTTTTTAAGAAATGCCAACACAATACTGTAAAGCAATTATCCTTCAATCAAAAATAGTTCAGTTCAGTTAAATAGTTAAGTAAATTTATATTTATTTATATATTATATATATATATTTAACAGTTCAGTTAAATAGTTAAAAAATTTTAATTTAAAAAAAAATGCCAGGTTCTTACACTGGTAGTCTGATCACTAAAAAGAAATAATAATAAGCATAAAAAAGAAAGAAAGAAAGAAACTGCTCATCGTATGAGAAAAAACATTAAAATCTGTCCGTATGAATCACCTTGGCCGTGCCATCCTCCTGACTTTATTATTGTCTTTGTTCTTCTCAAAACAAGCTGGACAATCTGTTCATGAAGGGCTCTGGAGCAGCCCCTCACAGCATGAGAGGATGACAGAATCACAGGGCATGGTGGCCACCTGGAGCCCAGCTAAGAAAATCTCAAGGAAAGGCAGGGAGATAGGCCAGGGACTGGCCTTTGGTCTAAAATAAGTCTGCCCAGTAAGGTGAGTTGGTGGCTGAGTGGCTGTTAAACACACACTGACTGAATAATGAAAGAACCTTCGAAATCTTCACCAACAGCCCAGTAAAAGGTATCAACGGGACAGAAGCCAAACTCTTTCCAAAACACACAGCTTCCCCCTAATTCTATCCTTCCTCCTCCCAAGAAATTTGTTTTTGTTTCTGAGGCTGAGTACAGGGATTACACTGAGAACTTTTGTTAAAAATATTTAAGATTTATTTGCTCTCCAAAAAAAAAAAAAAAGTGGAAAATATAGAAGAAAATTATGTAACCCAAAGGGCAATTTATATTATATATGCATATATAGTTTCCTTTATAAATCTGAGATCAAGTTGGAGATAGAGTCTTATGACCTACATTTACACACTATGCCCTTTATCAAGCATAGAAAAATCCAGAAGCTAAATTTCCCTCACTTCTTACCAGAAGTAAAACCACACTGCATTCCTGAAGATGGAGCTTTTTTTTTTTTTTAAACTAGAAATACAACAGTTTTTAAAGAGAGGGAGAAAAATAAAAGTACATGGCCCATCCAAGTGAAAATAAGGAAGATTTGGTGTCACTATCAGTGTCACCAACAGAGTTTGTCCATTTCTTATTTGAAGGGCTTCTCCTCACACCAATGATAATTTGTTTTGTTAATATCAACCAAGATAGAGAATATCTGTGTCTTCCCAGGACTGCCAGAAGATTCCTCCTCCTCTGCCCTTAGTGGCAGCATTCCAACTCAGAAGATAGGGAGAAGTAAAAGCATCAGATGAGAAATGCCCACATCATTTCCTTCCTTAAAAAGGTCCCTGGCCTCCCCCAAACTAAAAAGAGAAGCAATTCATCTCCTTAGACAGCAATGTCCAGGATACATCTCCAGCCTCAAAACCCACTAAACCCTCTCTCCCATCTCTAACATGGGATAAACCAGCACAACCATGCCCTAGGTCTTTTGTGTCTCTCCACCTTTGTACATGTGACCTGTCCTTTCTAGAATGTTCTCCTCTTCTGGTGAACTCTTATTCATCCTTCAAGACACAACCTAAATGGGAAGAGGTCTGGCTTTCTCCAGATCCCTCAGACAGACCCTTGTGCTCCCTCAGCACTTTGTGAATACCATATTTAAACAGTCTTCTTGCATTATAAAAATCTTTATCTTTCCCACTAGATGAGATCAAGATCATGTCTTAATTTACCTCTGAATACCCCCGTGATGATGCTAAGTTGCTTCAGTCGTGTCTGACTCTTTGTGACCCCATGGACTGTAGCCCACCAGGCTCCTCTGTCCATTGAATTTTCCAGGCAGAAACAGTGGAGTGGGTTGTCATTTCCTTCTCCAGGGAAATCTGCCCAACCCAGGGATTGAACCCACATCTCTTATGTCTTCTGCATTGCCAGGTGGGTTCTTTACCACTAGCACCACCTGGGAAGCCCACCCAAATAACCCCATGAAACCCCCACACACATAGTATATGGTAGGAGTTCAAGAAATGTTGCCTGAATGAATTTAAATATCCAATCTCATCCCCTTGGCCAATACCCAGCATTGACAGCTTGAGCTGGAATTCCTTACCCCATTTCCTCAGCATCTCTCTTGGATGGGTCAAAATGCTACTTTTACTATGTTGAGGTACCTTCCCTCTATACCCAGTTTGTTTAGAGTTTTTCTCTTAAATGAATGTTAAATCTTGTCAAGTGCTTTTTCAGCATCTATTGAGATGATTACGAATTTTGTTAATATGATGTTTCATGTTGATTCAGTCGCAGATGTCAAACCATCTCTGCATCCCTAGAATAAATTCCACTTGATCAAGGTGTATGACTCTGTTAATGTATTGTTGAATTCAGTTTGCTAATGTTTTGTTGAAGATGTTTGCATCTGAGTTCATCAGGGATATTGGAATTTTCTTTTCTTGCAGTATCTGCCTGATTTTGGTATCAGAATAACGCCGCCACTGCTGCTGCTAAGTCGCTTCAGTTGTGTCCAACTCTGTGCAATCCCATAGACGGCAGCCCACCAGGCTCCCTTGTCCCTGGGATTCTCCAGGCAAGAACACTGGAGTGGGTTGCCATTTCCCTCTCCAATGCATGAAAGTGAAAAGTGAAAGTAAAGTCGCTCAGTCGTATCCGACTCTTAGAGACCCCATGGACAGCAGCCTACCAGGCTCCTCCACCCATGGGATTCTCCAGACAAGAGTACTGGAGTGAGGTGCCATCGCCTTCTCTGTTCCTCTTTCATTACTGATTTTATTTGTGCCCTCTCTCTTTTTTTTTCCCTTAGTGAGTCTAGCTAAAGGTTTGTCAATTCTGTTTATCATTTCAAAGAGCCAGCTTTTAGTTTCACTGATCTTTTTTATTGTCTTTTCATCTCTATTTCATTCATTTCCACTCCATTCTTTATTTCCTTCCTTCTACTAACTTTGGGCTTCATTTGTTCTTTTTCTAGTCCCTTGATGTGAAATGTTAGGTTGTCTGTATGAAATTTTCTTGTTTCAAAGTGTTCCTTTCAATGCTTTATGGCTTCAACTTTTACTCATGCAGTTTGTTTCCTCCTTTCCCTAACCTTAATGATTTCACTAGTTCAAACAAGATAAAGATACAACACTACAACTAACAGTATCTACTAATAGACACGATGTCATTCTAATAAATAGAACAATGACTCTAAGAGGGCATTGTTCTCCATTGTACAGATGAGAAAACTGAGGTTAGGTCATTCCACAGTAATGTGCAAGCAAGTCAAGGTTTAAACCCAAGTCTGTTTAGCTCTAGAAGCTAGACCATGGGCTTCCTCAGTTAAAAAATTGAGGCCACAGGTGTTTGAAACATCACAGTGAGGAAGGGGCTTGAAGAATCTATTGCTTGTTTGATTTCTGAAGGTAATAATCCATGTAATGAGTAAGTAATCCCCTTGGAGTCCCAAGTTGCAGGTGCTGACAAATTTCACACACACGCACACACACACACACATGCACACACACACACACACACACACACACACACACAAAATAACAATGGCTTACACAAGAGCTTTATTTCCCTCTGACACAAAAATCCAGAAGCTTGCAGCCCAGGGCTAGTACACCAGCTCTGCTCCACACAGGGATGCTGGCCCTGTCAACTCACCATTCTCCATCCTTTGGTAGGACTCCTGCTTTCATGGTCCAAAATGGTAGCACCTCATTCCAGGCAGACAGAGGAAGAAAAATGAAGAAGAAGGGGCAAAGGGCACCTACCAGCTGTCTTATTAGGAAAGTTCCCAGAAGCTACTTCATAACATTTCCACTTACAGCTTGCCAGAACATGAATGCATAGCCATATCCAGCTGCAAAGGAAGGCCAGCCAAAGAAAAGGAGAACAAATGTTGGGAAATGACTGATGACCTCTGTCACAAATAGGACAGTGAGGAAGAGTGGAAGTATGTTCTAGAACTACCTCTGCTCTTACCGGCAGAGGGAACTTTGGACAACGGGAAAAGAAGGAAGGAAAAGGGAATGAACACTGAATGGAAGACTACAATGTGTCTGTTGTGCCGCTGGGCACTGGGGGTCTCACCGGGAACAAGACAGACATAGTCTCTACCCTTGAGGAATTTACGGTTAGCTAGGAGTAGAACTGACATTCCAGACTAATCCAATAGAGGAGACCTGGGTTCAATCCCTGGGTCAGGAAGATCCCCTAAGGAAGTGAAAGGCTACCCACTCCAGTACTCTTGCCTGGAGAATCCCATGGACAGAACAGCCTGGATGTCTAGAGTCCATGGGGTCTCAAAGAGTCGGACATGACTGAGCGACTAATACTTTCAGGAGTAGAATCGAAATTCCAGGCCAGTCCACATAATATTAGTTTCCTAGGGCTTCCATGACAGATAATCATAAACTTGGTGGCTTAAAACAACAAAAGTTTATTCTGTCTCACTTCGGGATGCCAGAAGTCTGAAAGCAAGGTGTCACCTGGGTCACATTTCCTCCTAAGTTTCCAGAGGAGACTCCTTCCCCGCCTCTCCCAGCATTGGGTGGCTCCAGTCACTCCTCAGCCCATGGCTGCAACATTCCAATCTCTGTCTTTCCATGGCCTTCTTTCTGTCTTTTCCTTTTCTGTCTCTTGTAAAGACAGAGCATTGGTTTTATGGCTACTGAGGTAATTCAGGATAATCTATCTTGTCTTGAGATCCTTAATTATACCTGCAAAGGCCCTTTTTCTAAATGAGATCACAATCATTTAGAGAAAGATTGTGAAATTATTGTCCTAACACCTGGAATTAGGGGTTAGGACATGGGATCCACCGTTTAACTCACTATAACTAGTAAACTAATAGACCAAAATCACCATCCATTGTGGTATCAAGGTATCATTCAGCATCGTCACTCATCAGTTCCACTGATACTAAGTGCAATTAATTATTTCATTGGAAACCATTCAAAATAAGCATCACTAAGGTTAACTGCCAAAGAGAAAAGGTCCAGAGGCACAAACTCTCAACTCGTGTTTGTAAGATCCTTTTTCTAAATAAAATCATATTCACAGATTCCAGGATGTGGACACATCTTTTTATGATCCATTATTCAACTCACTACACAACTAAAGGCCTGCATGGGATGCATATCCTTAGCATTCTGAAACCTGGGATTGGTAAGCCTGCTTTATACAAGCATTTGTGCAGTGGCCTGAGTGGTAAGCACTATGCTAGACACTCTGAGGGTCAAATGGATGAGTCAGAAAGAATCCAACCTTCTTTAACAACCTAGTGGAAGGTACCACACAAGACCACAAATGGCCATCCAGAAGCAGAGCTAAGAGAAAGGTGGTCCCAACATGGCACTCTGAGGTCACAGGAGGTTAGGTATCTGATTCAAGGATCAGGAAAAGCTTCATGGAGGAAGATTCAGATTTCAAGAGGCAAGACTGGATCTCAGAATTCTGACTCCGTAAGTCCACTGCTTCCCCCTTGAGGCCCCTGAGACCTTGGCACACAAACCTCACCATTCCTGACTTCACATACCTCTCTCTACATTTCTGCCTGAACCAGACAAATGAGCCCTTTCTGTGAATACAGCCAAAGAGCTGTCTGAAAACAGTACATTGTGCAAACAAATTCACTGTCTTGTTCACTAATTGTTCACATTAAATTATGTTTCTAACATTTGCTCTTTGAAACACGGGCATATTGTGCAAATCACCATTATTTACTCATCCGAGGGGAAAATTCACTGTCCACCTTATGATTCAAGGAGTTTAAGCAGTGCCTGTTAGGTGTCAGCATCGTGGAGGTACATGAAAACACGTAAGACAGAATCCCTGCTTTCGAGAAACAAAGGGGAGCCCAGTGAAGACTGCTTAATAGATTAAACACACTGAATCAGGTATCAGAGTAAAGAAGTATCTTATTAAGAGAGCTTGAATCAGCACACAAGAGGCTCTTTCCCTGGAGACTAGCTCCCCCTTACTCGTCAGCACACTTCCAGACCAGGAAGCACAGTACAAGAGTTCTTTCTTATTAGAGAATAGACCACATTTTTTTTTTTTTTTTGCAGCATGCCAAACACTCTTCAGGATTGCTGAAACTCTTTGAATACGCTTAAAAATAAGCCTAGGAAGTAAAACTGAGGAGAATAAACAACTGCAGATCATTTTCTAGCATTTCCAACATATTTCTTCCATTTTCTTCATGGTTTCATGTAGCAGTTACTCACACTGATTGACTTTTAAAAAAAGAGAGGAAAGAAAACTGGAATAAAGTTGACCCAGATGTGTACAGCGCCTCGCTCTGGGAAAATGCATGCAGGCCGAGAGACTTCACACACTTGAAAGGCATCTGCGGTGGAGGCTGCATGGGCTGAGGTTTATGGCTCAGTCTTCCACTGCGGCAAGAAGGTCAAGTGAAGGGTAAAATGGCTGTGATGACCTAGTCTCACTTAAAAATCCCACCATGGCTTTCGGACCTTCTTGGGAACAATGGGGTTGGGAGAGGCATGCAGAGGTCCTTTAATCCACCCATCACCAAACAGTACCTGAAGACAATTTCACCATACTACTTTTCTTCAAATACATACAGATTCTGTTGTCATTAATAAAAATGGTATCTACTAAAAGTGCCTGAATTGAGGGTATTTTTTTCATATGCACTTACTGAACAGAGAGATACTATAAATGTAACGACCATCATCTCAGTTCAGTGTTCCAGATAAAAGAAAAAAAAAAAGGACCTGGACATCCCTAGTGGTCCAGTGGCTAAGACTTTGCACTCCCAATGCAGCAGGCCTAGGTTTGACTCCTGGTCAGGGAAGTAGATCCCACGTGCTGCAACTAAGAGTGTGCATACCACAACTAAAAGATCCCACAAGCCGCCAACTAAGACCTGGTGTAGCCAAAGACATTAATCAATCAATAAAAAAATTTTTAAAGGAACCTGAGGAAAAGTATCCATGCTAAAGCTTTATGGAGGGAGGACAGTGTAATCCCAGGGTGGAAGGCAAGAGGGAATAAGGGAAGTGAGGTACAAACGGAGATAAAGCAGATTCAAAGTGACACATTCACTAGCTACCAAGGTGTCAGAAACACGGGAAGCCCAGGTGGCTCAGTGGTAAAGAATTTGTCTGCCAAGGCAGGAGATGCAGGTTTGATCCCTGGGTTGGGAAGGTCTCATAGAGGAGGAAATGGCAACCCACTTTGGTATTCTTGCCTGGGAAATCCCATGGAGAGGGAAGCATGGTGGGCTAGAGTCCATGGGGTCACAGAGTCAGACATGACTAAGCACGCGTGCACTCAAGCATTACTGGAGTATGAATGCTTTTTATTATCCTTTCATTCATCTGTATTTTACTTATCTAATTAAATAATAATTAAATAATAAACTTCCTTTTATAATAGGAAAATGAGTCCTCCTGTAAAAAGATGCTGGGAGCCAAAGGCCTAAACTTGTGAGTCATGAAGAAGGAATCAGCATTTCTGTGTAGGATTTCCAGTTGTGACCTCATTCATTTCTTTGCCTCTCTCCTTCATGTCAACAAAAGGCTTCAGCACCTTATAAGGGAGCCCAATTGAGTGGCAGAAACATGCTTCTGCAGTAAAAAGACTGGAGTAAGTACTACATATCTGCCAATTCTTGGCTATGTGATCTCGGCAAGTACAGACCTCAGTTTCCTCATCTGTAAATTGGAGGTAATAATAAGTCTGTCCCATGGAATTGTTCTGAGGAGCCAGTGTCATAACATAAATCAAAATAGTGTAGAAGAAGCAATGCACTACTTGTGCATTAGATGTTATCTTAAAGTACTAAGGAAGATCAGGAGAGTCTGAGATGCAGGAGAACGCAGATTTTGAATATGGGAGGATTTTTAAATTCATAGTAAGATTAAGGAGCAGTAAGAATATATTTCTTACTCTTGCTCTTGAAATATATTTCTTTTTCTTTGCCTTGCTACCAGGATAAAGAGAACTGCCTGACACTTAAGTTCTAGTTACCGGCAAGAACATAACCTGAACTTTGGCAACTCTGCCTACAGCTAAACACAGAAAATACTGTTAGAATTTACCAAGGTTCAGGAGGGGATTCAAAGATTCACAAAATTTTAGAACCAGAGGCATTATAGCTTAAAATTTCATATTTTATAGATTTATAGATAAGAAAAGCAAAGTTCAGGCATCTGCACAGCAACTTACCCAGGGTCACATATCTGTGGCAGAACTGTCTTTTGTAATCATAAAACAATGACAATCACGAGTGTTTTTAACACTGGCTGTGAGTATCCTAGCTCATTCCTAAGGGTGACTTAGATTGCTGTTTGCTCATAAATACCTAGCTTTATATAGTTAGAATGTAGGCACTAAATACTTGACATAGTTGGTTTCATCTCATTATTAAAAGAAGTCTATGAGGGAAGCATCAATGCCCCATTTTCAGAGAGAGAAACTGAGATTTAAAAAGCTTAAGTAACTTGACTGAGGTTGTACAACAGACCCAACAGAAGGCCACCAAAATCTAAGTTCTTCACTCATGAGACTCCACATCCAGGGGTTTCCTTATGTCCCTGTCCAACATGCTTCTACTGTGTCATGGTCCTGGGTGAGGCCATAGCCACCCTCTACCTAGAATATCCCACACCTAACACATGACCTTGTTTCCAGCATATATGAGACCCAAGGCATCTGGAGAGAGCTGCTCATAACCTGATCAATTTAACATGTTTTCTTTTTTTTTTAATAGCTCTTATTTTCTCTTTCCCCAAAATCCAGGCAAGGAAAAGCAGCTACATAATCATTTCTGGGAAGTCATTTTGGTTTACTCCTGGCTCCCCCAAATTCAATTTTCACACCTTTTCTCTTCTGCTTTTGGCTCTGAATAAAGTAATATTACAGTATTCACTTTAGTTTTAATGTGGGAAAATGTATGGTTTTTCTTTTGACAAAACAATTTTAAAAATAAAATTTTATATGTAACCAAAATAGGATTTTCTTTTCTGTGCACATGCCTCAGTGGTGAGCAAAATGGAGAATGTTATTTCAGAACCTTAAAATCAAACTAAAGCACATATGTTCTGTAAAAAAGCACTGTTTGACAAGATCAAGTTACCTCCAGAGAGGGAAGCGATTTCACTAACCATGCATCTCCTGAACATCTGAATCTCCCATGTGACTCTGGCAGGAGGGTGGGGGTACAAGGGGTTAAACCCCACCCAGGTGCATCTGGGTAATTATGCTCCGGACACACACTAAAGAGCTGCCTGCAACACTTAACCCTGAGTAGGTACAGGACAGGTTAAGGGAACTGACACAGCTGGATTTGCATTTAAGAGAAATCCGTGGAACAGGCCTGAATATTCACAGTCTGTGTGCAATTCTTGGAAAGGTCACTCAAAGCATACATAAAATGTCTTTTACCAACACATACACAGAGATCTTGATAGCACATGTGCTCCTGAGGGGAAACCATATGTTTCCAAAATGATCCTGGCTTTCTACAAAAGAAGACACTGAAAGAGTGGTCATCCCTGTAATCAGTGTCAAAGAAGAGGTCTCAGGTTGTCAGAATCTGTATATATGAGGACAGGTGCATGCTCCAACTGAAATGTACACAGAGATGGATGAATCTCTATTACCATTTTGTTTTGCTTAGGAACTTAGGAAAAGGCCTCAAAGCAAAACCATTTGCTGAGATCTGTTCTTCCACGTACTGTAAAGGTGTTATATTTTACCCAAGTTTGGCAAAGGTATAGGAAATGACAAGAATCTAGATTATCAAAGGGCAATTTAAATGGAGGGTCGCAGAGTCAGACACTACTTGATGACTAAGTCTAGCCTAGTTTAAGTGAAAGTCATTCAGTCGTGTTCGACTCTTACTGACCCCATGGACTATACAACCATGGAATTCCCCAGGCCAGAATACTGCAGTGGGTAGCCTTTCCCTTCTCTAGGGGATCTTCCCAACCCAGGGATCGAACCCAGGTCTCCCACATTGCAGGTGGTTTCTTTACCAGCTGAGCCACCAGGGAAGCCCAAGAATACTAGAGTGGTTAGCCTATCCCTTCTCCAGTGGATCTTCCTGATCCAGGAGTCAAACCAGGGCCTCCTGCATTGCAGACAGATTCTTTACCAACTGAACTACCAGGGAAGCCCCCGTCTAAGTTAAAACTATACAGTCCATGGAATTCTCAAGGCCAGAATACTGGAGTGGGTAACCGTTCTCTTCTCCAGGGGATCTTCCCAACCCAGGGATCACACCCAGGTCTCCCACATTGCAGGCGGATTCTTTACCAGCTGAGCCACCACGGAAGCCCAACAGTACTGGAGTAGGTAGCCTATACCTTCTCCAGGGGATCTTCCCAATCCAGGAATCAAACCAGGGTCTCCTGCACTGCAGACAGATCCTTTACCAGCTGGGCTACCAGGGAAGCCCGAGTCAGTAATTGTTATAATACTCTCCTATCTGCATAGACCCAGTATTTCAAGTGAATTATTTCATTTTGATCATTAGTAACTTAAATAACAGCAGCTTAATTACTTGGGGGATTAGGCTATAAATTACAATGAAATTTTCTCATTTTTCTTGTGAGACTAGTTGGCTATGTCTACATTAATAGTTTCTGAATCTAGTTCCATTTTCTAACTTTAAATTACACTCTCATCTTCACCTTCTTCTCCCCAAGTACAATTGAGGCCAAGTCAGAATGTCAACAGAATGAGTTTTTCCATGATAGTGGGAGTCCATTATCACATATGCTTTGCTGTGCTGTGCCGTGCCGTGCCAAGTCACTTCAGTCATGTCCAACTCTTTTTGACCCTATGGACTGTAGCCCACCAGGATTCTCTGTCCATGATCTAATGAACAAATCATGAATAGACATCTCGTGACAGCTTTTTCCATCTTCATCTTGACTAATATGCCCATATTTTATTGTTTTTAGATCTATATTGCCTTCTATACTCTAGATGTCAATAAATGTAAGATTGTATACACTTTCTTGCTTTACCATTTGTGTTAGAAAGAGTAATTTATAAAATATGAAACATTCATGACATCAAGAGCTTTATACTTCCCAACCCTACAACTATTCTCATTACCCATTCATTTAGAAATACGTTGTCTTCTTTTGGAGCTCCTTGAAATCAAGAAATATTTTTTAATTCACCTATCATTTACTGTTGTTTGGCTCTAATACAGTACTAGAATTTTTTCACCTTTAAGATCCATACTTCCCCATAAAGTCACATACATCTATTAAGAAAACTGAAAATATAGAAAGGCCTGAAGAAGAATATTAAAACAACTCATAATTCTACCATCTCATTTTAAAATCTTAGTATCCTTGTGCATTAAAGTCTGTAGTGAGGCGGGGCATTTGGGGGGATAAAAGGTTTTTAATGAAAAACATATAATTTAGAAAATACCTTTAAATCCCTAAGTATGCATTTAAAACCAACAAATAGTTTTTTCCCATATTACTTAGAGAATCTAGCAGCTAGAAATGGCCAGACTTCCGCACCCTTGGGGCCCAGAAGGTTAAGGCTTTGCTGGCCATGAATAGCTCTGGGAGGCTCCTGACCTGCACTCTGCTCTTCTCTGCACTACAGTGAACTCCCCTCCATTATTCCCTTGCCTTTGAAGAAGGTGACTGAGTGGGTGATGTAAGACAGAGCCCAGTGAGCACTCAGCAATAGGAAAGCTTAGGAGCTACAACCACCAGGAGCTAAGACACCATAGACTGGCATGAGACCCCACCAGCTGCCCCAAAGAGTAGGTTAAGGCTGTATCTTAGTTTACTCAGGCTGCCCAAACAAAGTACCTTAGACTGGGGAGCATCAAAACATCAAAAACATATTTTCTCACACTACTGGAAGCTTAAAAGGCCCAGATCAGGGTGTCATTAGGGTTGGTTTCTTCAAGGTCTGTCTCCTTAGCTGGCAGACAGCCATCTTTTCCCTCTGTCTTCACTTGGTCCTTTCTCTGTGCAGATCTGTGTCTCAGTCTCCTCTCCTTACAAGGACACCAGTCATACTGGAATGGGACTCTCTCGAGCGACCTCGTTTTAATTTCTTCTTTAAAAGCCCTATTCCCAAATACAGCCATATTCTGAGGCAGAGGGGGTTAGGACTTCAATATATGAATTTTGAAAGGGGACACAATTAAGCCCATAACAGGTTGGTTTAACTTTGTCATTATTCTGGCTGAATTTTGAGATTTGGGATTAAATGAACTGAAAGGTGCAAACCAAGCTGGCAAAGGAAAAATTACCCAGCTCTGAGAGGAACAGGGCTGCCTTGTGTTCATTTTGAAATCTTAGATACCGAGGAAGAGATTATGGGACTGTGAGTCAAGATCCTGGCTATTTCTAATACTGCCACTATCCGGCTGTGAGACTAGGTTGCTGCTGCTGCTGCTACGTCGCTTCAGTCGTGTCCGACTCTCTGCAACCCCAGAGACGGCAGCCCACCAGGCTCCCCCGTCCCTGGGATTCTCCAGGCAAGAACATTGGGGTGGATTGCCATTTCCTTCTCCAATGCATGAAAGTGAAAAGTGAAAGTGAAGGCGTTCAGTCGTGTCCAACTCTGTGCGACCCCATAGTCAGCAGCCCACCAGGCTCCCCCGTCCATGGGATTTTCCAGGCAAGAGTACTGGAGTGGGATGCCATTGCCTTCTCCGGTGAATCTAGGTTAAGTCCCCTTATTTCTTAAGGCCTCAGTTTCTTCCTCTACAACAGGTGGCCACAGTGTGAGTTTAAACTGAATTGACAGATGATCTCTAAATTCTCTATGAAGCTCATAAATGAAGAAAAACACACAGCACTCTTCCTGGCTACATCAACCATTCTTAAGACCCTGCTTGAATGCAGCTTCCTTCATAAACCTTTCCTAAGAAGATTAGGTCTCTCCCTCTACGGTTTGGTTTCACCTCTCTTACTGAACATTTGTCATTCTCCCTGGCCTCACCAGTATTTCATTTCTTACAACTATCTATACAAAATAGTTGTATAGACTCTCAAGTACAAAAGACAATTACAGTATCTTGCTTCTTATAATACAGGAAATGGGAAAACACATATGTGCCTGCACACTGGTGCAAAAATTCAGGGAGGTTAAACCAGAAACTAATGACATTGATGCCTAGGGGAGATGGTGAGTAGACATGAAGTGGACATGATGGGAAGGTGGGAGTGGAGTACAAGCAGGGTTAGGAGGGACTTGTTTTCAATTTTCCTGTATAATTCTGACTCTTAAAACCATATTCATGGTTCACATATAAACAAACACATAAGTAAATAAAATCAATAAGGATGGATAAATATAAACCCGAAGCAGAATGCAAACTAACCAATGAAACCACTTCAAATTCAAATAAATGACTTCACCAAGAGGGAGATAAGAAAGTTGGCATCCCAACTCCAATTTCAACCAAAGAAAATACACTTTTACCTGGATCTGAACTGGACCTATGAAGATTTAAAGATGAAAAGGGGAGGACGGTGCATTTAAAAAAAAAAAAAATGTTAGCAACCACTGATTGAGTTCATTTACTTTATAGTTGATATGACAGAAATTTTTAGATTTCTACTCACTATCCAGTTACCCTTTTCCCCTTTTATAACAGAACCTTGATTTCATTGGAAGCAGCATTGGGATCATCTGAGGATGTCTTGCTAGCCTCCATTGCAGCTAGCTGGGGGTAGTCACATGATATGGGTTTGGCCAATGAGATGAACTTGGACATAACTGGGGTGGGGGCAGCAGAGGTTCTGAGCAAGTTTCAAAGGAGGCTGCCTCAGTTGGTGCCTGTCCCCTTCTTGCCATCAAGAACATGAACATGAGGCAGAGGGTAGATCTGCTACCATATGACCACAAAATGATGAGCAGATGTTAAGGATAACTGAGGGAAAGAGAAAACGTATCTGGGCCCCAGAAGACACTGTGGGATGGAAATGTCAGTTCTCTACTGCCCAGCTCATCTTTTCATGACATGAGAAAATTAAGCAAGGTATTTCTCCATAACATTTTAAGCCAGTATTTTTCAGGTCTCTGTCACACAGCTGAATGAAGACTCTGACCTGGCTGATAGTAGTGACAAAGCCAGATTTAGACTCCACACCTCTTAACTCCCAGCTCAGGGTATTTTCAACCACATGTGCCACTTACAAGTAATCCCTAAGCTCCTGTTACATCTCCAGCACTGCACAGATTCAGCCCTCCTATTTATCCAAAAAAACAAAAGTCTCTATTATTGCATGCTCAAGTCCTTAATAGCTGGGGTTGGAAAGTTTCCCTGGTTGCTATTGATTCCATTAATTCATGTGAAACTCTCCGAATTACTTTTAAAACTGTGCACATAACAACTCCTCTTTCTTTTCCTTTTAACTAGGTAATAGACAAAGGATTTTTTTAAGCTAAGGATAAGCTCTTTTCTTATACTTACAGACTCAGACTGACTAAATTTAGGAAACTCTTGAAATCTAAACCTTGAAAGTATCACTTGAATATACCATGGTTGGATGTTTTGGTAGTATCACACTATAAAGAAGTCTTTTCTTCTCCCAATTTCACACTCACCTTGCCGCTCTGTACTTTCCTCAGTGTTTAGAATACCACGTTGCTATTCTTCCTTATGTATCTGCCTTCCTCATTAGATTGTTAGCTTTTTCCACTGTCCAGCACAACCTACACCTCATGAGAGCTGCTTTCATTAATAAATGGATGGAAAGAAGAATGAATTATTCTGGACCTCAGAAAAGCAAAATAACTAATTTTATTGCGTTTTGCTTTACTGCACTTTATAGATGTTGCATTTTTTTCACATTGAATGGTCTTCAACAACCCAGTGTTAAGCAAGTCTATTGTAATCCTTTTTCCAATAGTATTTTATTACTTCATGTCTCTGTGTAACATTTTGGTAATTCTAAGCATATTTCAAATTTTTCATTATTATTATATTCATTATGGTGATCTGTGATCAGTGACTACTACAACTCACTGAAACTCAGAGGATAGCATTTTTTAGAAATAAAATATTTAATTAGGTATATAATAGTAAGTGCACAATTAATAAAGTATATAATTAGTATATACACTTTTTTTACAATAATGCTATTGCACACTAAATAGACTATAGTATAATGTAAACATAACTTTCATATGCACTGGGAAACCAAAAAAATTCACTCATTTCATTGCAATGTTTGCTTTATTGTGGTGGTCTGAAACCAAACCAACAATATCTTTAAGGTTATGCTTGTAACTGCTGCTGCTGCTAAGTCGCTTCAGTCGTGTCCGACTCTGTGCGACGCCATAGATGGCAGCCCACCAGGCTCCTCCATCCATAGGATTTTCCAAGCAAGAGTACTGGAGTGGGATGCCATTGCCTTCTCCGATGCTTGTAACTAGTAAGCTTAATTGTGTGCCTTTCAGAAATTAAAAAAAAATTGATAAATTTTATTCAAAAATCAAGAGAGTGTATTTGGAAGCATTTTTGGAATTAGGAAATTCATTTGGAATCAGATTCTGTTTACTACTTAAGATAAAATTTTCTCACTGAAATATTAAAAGAGATTATTTCAGTATCTGAAAAGTGGGATTCATTTTTGCTGAGTCCATTTGCCTAGCTAGAAACCCCCAAATACGTCAAGAAGTGCCACAGGCCCTTAAGCATACAGGCATTATATTCCTTTATCACAGCTACTGACTTAGTAAAGAAGTAAACTAGGAATCAAGAAGAGCCAACCAACACCCAAGGCCAAAGGTAGAGATGCAGTGTCACAGTTCTGTAAACCTGTAGGTGATCAGCTGTTGGTTCAGAATCCTTGTTGACTGTCATAGAACCATGGGTAAGTAATTCACACATCAGCTATGAATCAGGACCACTCCCCAAATTCTCATTCACCAAATCAGTCTTCTAATCACCAACACTCATTCAACACTCAAGGTTACTAGCTTACTGCAGGCCAAGAGCTGTGCTGGGTCCCAGAAGACAGAGAAGTCATAATCCATGGGGTGCCTGTTCTGGCTCTGTCCCTTCCTATCTATATGATCCTGCATGCTGTATAACCCCACTGTACCTCAGCATTCTCATCTGTAAAATGGGGGTAATAATACTAATACTCTCTCAGACACTTGCTGTAAGGATGAAATGAGTTCCTGTTTGCAATGTGTATTGGCACACAGAGAGACAGTTTGAAATGTTAGTTATTATCAATAGTGAATAAATGCCTCTTGAGAAATTTGTATGCAGGTCAGGAAGCAACAATTAGAACTGGACATGGAACAACAGACTGGTTCCAAATAGGAAAAGGAGTTCGTCAAGGCTGTATATTGTCACCCTGTTTATTTAACTTATATGCAGAGTACATCATGAGAAATGCTGGGCTGGAAGAAACACAAGCTGGAATCAAGATTGCCGGGAGAAATATCAATAACTTCAGATATGCAGATGACACCACCCTTATGGCAGAAAGTGAAGAGGAACTCAAAAGCCTCTTGATGAAAGTGAAAGTGGAGAGTGAAAAAGTTGGCTTAAAGCTCAACATTCAGAAAACGAAGATCATGGCACCCAGTCCCATCACTTCATGGGAAATAGATGGGGAAACAGTGGAAACAGTGTCAGACTTTATTTTTGGGGGCTCCAAAATCACTGCAGATGGTGACTGCAGCCATGAAATTAAAAGATGCTTACTCCTTGGAAGGAAAGTTATGACCAACCTAGATAGCATATTGAAAAGCAGAGACATTACTTTGCCAACAAAGGTCCATCTAGTCAAGGCTATGGTTTTTCCTGTGGTCATGTATGGATGTGAGAGTTGGACTGTGAAGAAGGCTGAGTGCCGAAGAATTGATGCTTTTGAACTGTGGTGTTGGAGAAGACTCTTAAGAGTCCCTTGGACTGCAAGGAGATCCAACCAGTCCATTCTGAAGGAGATCAGCCCTGGGATTTCTTTGGAAGGAATGATGCTAAAGCTGATACTCCAGTCCTTTGGCCACCTCATGCGAAGAGTTGACTCATTGGAAAAGACTCTGATGCTGGGAGGGATTGGGGGCAGGAGGAGAAGGGGACGACAGAGGATGAGATGGCTGGATGGCATCACTGACTCGATGGCCGTGAGTCTGAGTGAACTCCGGGAGTTGGTGATGGACAGGGAGGCCTGGCATGCTGCGATTCATGGGGTCGCAAAGAGTCGGACACGACTGAGCGACTGATCTGATCTGATCTGAATAAATGAAGAAATGATAACGTGAATAAATATTTATAATATATTTAAATTTTAAAATGACATTTCAAAACAGATATATACAGTAAGATGTCAAATTAATATATAATGTGTATGATGATAAAACACTGCTGGAAGATAAAAATATTAATAGTGGTTTCCTCTTACATGTGGAATTACAGGTTGCTTTGTTTTGTATCTTTTTCCTTTATAGTTTTATATATAACTTTTACCATAAGAGAAGCAATGGTTTCATTCATTTTATTATTTTTTAATATAAAACAATGCTTTTTAAAAAAAATTTTCAGCCACACCCTACATCATGTGGGACCTTAGTTCCCCAATCAGGGATTGAACCCAAGTTCTCCTAACTGGAAGGGGGTGGTTCTTAACCACTAGACTGCCAGGGAAGTCCATTTCATTCACTTTAATAACACAGGCCTCAGTTTCCTGATCCCTGGGATGGAGGCAGCTCAGCTCTCACCGTCCACTGCTTCACACTCTGATACATGGTTATCAGATGCTCAGCCAAAGAAAATGATATCACTCGTGGTTACTTTTCCTTTCCATAATGGTAAGAATGGCTTCCTGGAATATCTCCCTTCAAACCAAATCAGAGTCAGCGGTAAGCATGGAAATTAGTATAAAGAGTAAACAACCTTGTCTTTCAAAGTTAATTTCAGCACCACCAGTCTCACTAAATCCTAAATCCCTCGATACTTCTCCTAGCCTGGATTATGTGGTGACAGACGGACACTTTCTTTAAAGAAAAAAAGAAAAAACTACCATATGGTGTCCATTCTGCTATTTAAATGATTTTCCCTCCTCTAACATTGAGAAGTCTCTCCATCCCTTCATCTGGTTTGATATTTAAAACCAAGAGTGACCATTTACGGTTTTAGCAATTTTACAGCAGTACCAAGTATTCTGTAAAGTCATACATGGAAATTAGAAGAATTTTCTAAAACCCAAGTCAGCAGAAGGTATCTATTCAGAGAACAAAGATCATTGCTTTTCCAACTCTCAAAGTTAAATTCACTCTTAGACTCCGGTCATCCAAACACATTTCCATGAATGCCCTTCAGAGCTGAGGACTACATCTGTGACAGCAAGCCCATGCATCGTTCGTTGTTGTAAAGAGGCTTGGGTGAAGGCTCTGAACAAGGTGGAGTGATGTCAGGCACCATGGATAAGATGCTGAACCCTTCTGGGTCTCAGTTTCCTCATCTATAGACAAGTATATGAACATCACCTTGGAAGAACACTGCAAAAGCGCATGTGATAGCACCTTGTAAAATGTATCATACTCCATGAATGTGCAAATTCAGGAGGCAAAAAGAGGCGAAATGTTAAAGGCACAAAAGAAACAAAGGCAAACACTTCCAGTGCATGCATGTACCTGGTAAGGCTGCAGTAACAGCCCTGGGTTTGTGGTCCAGGACTCTGCTAGGCATCTGAGCACCATACACCCGCGCCTGTGTGTGCAGCTGCCATCAATCACATCCCAAAAAACTTCTCAATGTGGATCTTGTGGGGAAACTCAATGAGCCAGAAGCGAGAGAGACTGATTAGAGAGGCAAAATAAACACAGTATTCTCGGGCCCTTGGAGGCCAGTGGCTCCACGCCCCAGATCTGTACCCTCCAACCTGCAGGCGGGAAGTGTGCCTGGGCGGGGGAGCTGGTCGCCTGTGACTGAGCGCTCTGCCTCTCCTGGTGCTTCTCCGTGGGTGGCGGGGGTACTTTATGTACCGTCTCCATAGAGAAGCACAAACTTGCCAGGAGATTTATGAACTTCATTTCCCCATCACAGGGCAGGGAGATATTTCTGTCCTGTGTTAGGGTGGGCAGATCATAAAGTCACAGAAGTTAAGCAGGGAGACCAGGATAGGCTGAAGCCAAGGAGCAAGACTGCTCTGGGCAGCCTTCCTTGACCTCCCAGCTGGGGAAATCCTTCTCTTTATTGAGGATCAGGCCTCAGAGCTCACCTCTCAGGAACCTGCTGTGTTCTCTTTCTTTCCTCCTTCCTCCTCCTCCCCCCACCTTCCTCTCCTTCTCTTTTTCCCCTCTTGCACTTTTTCTATCTCTCTCCTTCTCCCATTCATGCCAGGCCCCTTCTTCTCTCCTTCCCTCCTCTCTCACCCCTTCTGTCTTATCTCTCCTTCCTACTCTCTCCTTCCTTCTCTTCTTTTTTTCTCTATTCCCCTCCTTTTTCTAATAATTCTTTATTAAATACTTAACCATATTAGCACCAGGTAACAGACTTGGCACACTTTTATTGTAGCAAATAGCTTCTTATTCCTTTATTCTTTCCTTTTTAAAATTCTTTCAACAAAAATTGACTGCAGATGGTGACTGCAGCCATGCATTCAAAAGATGCTTGCTCCTTGAAAGAAAAGTTATGACCAACCTAGACAGCATATTAAAAAGCAGAGATATGACTTTGTCAACAAAGGTCCATCTAGTCAAAGCTATGGTTTTTCCAGTAGTCATGCATGGATGTGAGAGTTGGAGTATAAAGAAAGCTGAGTGCTGAAGAATTGATACTTTTGAACTGTGGTGTTGGAGAACACTCTTGAGAGTCCCTTGAACTGCAAGGAGATCCAACCAGCCCATCCTAAAGGAAATCAGTCCTGAGTATGCATTGGAAGGACTAATGCTGAAGCTGAAACTCCAATCTTTTGGCCATCTGATGCAAAGGACTGACTCATTTGAAAAGATCCTGATGCTGGGAAATATTGAAGGCAGGAAGAGAAGGGGATGAAGAGGATAAGATGGTTGGGTGGCATCACCAACACAATGGACATGAGTTTGAGTAAACTCCAGGAGTCAGTGATGGACAGGGAGGCCTGATGTGCTGCAGTCTGTGGGGTTGCAAAGGGTTGGACATGACTGAGCAACTGAACTGAACTGATTATGGTGCCAGGTACCCAACAGAAAAACTACTGATTTCAATTCAGAAAATATTTTTGAACTATCACAGTGTGCTGAGAACTAAGGACAGAGTGGATAAGATGGATCCTTCGCCCCAAAGGAGGTCCCAGGTTATGGGAGACCCACATGTCAACGGGAGACAAATGGTGTCTTATTTATAAGGCAGAGATGGCCAGGTGTCCAAGAATTGTGAGTCCCTTTCACGATGCAGTTATTGACAGGAAGTGGCCAAGAAAGAGCTACACGTTTTGTCCCCCAGCCCCACACCAGTCGTCTAAATGCGCTAAGGTAATGAACTGAGCTCTGGCCCAAAACACCCTCCTTGTAACCCTTCACATTCTCCCTCTCCTGTCTGCTGGCTGGAGATTGGTGATGTGTTAATATAATTGTAGAAGCCACAAGTTGAGGATGGCAGAACCTCCATCAACTTGGTCCTTGAATAACTGTATGGAGCAGTCTCCCAATCCACTACAAATATTCATATTTTGGTTATATGAAGCCATTGAATTTTTAAGGATTCAGTTATGACAGCTAGTACTAGCTGAACTAATGCAATGTGACAGTTTATTTAACAAATATTTATTAATATTACATTAACACATTAATATATATCATTTTATATATTACATTCCTGAGATTATTCTAGGGATATATCGGTGAACAAGAGAAATAAAGACCTGTGCCCTCCTGGATCTGACATTATATTGGTAATGGTAAGTGTTCAAAAAAACGTTTAATGAAGGTATAGCTCCAAGACTCACTGAGTTCATATATTAGAAAAGAATGGGAGAACTGAGAAACAAGAAAACAAACCTCCAAAATAATTTAAAATAGCAAATGACTTAACAGCCTAGGGGGCTTCCCAGCTGGCGCCAGCAGTAAAGAATCCGCCTCCCAATGCAGGAAATGTAAGAGACATGGGTTTGATCCCTAGGCAGGGAAGATCCCCTGTAGGAGGGCATGGCAACCCATTCCAGTGTTCTTGCCTGGAGAATCCCTGGATATAGAAGTCTGGTGCGCTACAGTCCCTAGGGTCGCAAAGAGTTAGACACCACTGAAACAACTCAGCACTAACAATCTAGAATAAGAACACTTCCCGAATGTAGCTGAATCTCACCAGGTAGAAAAGCCTCTCTCCCTCTTTGTCTGTGCATTCAATACAAACCCTGCCCTCTGCCCCGCAACCCCAGGTAGGGAGTTATTTTCTGACAGGGACTGGCTTATTTGTCTGGATATTTCCAAGACAGGGCACAATGTCAAGCATTTCATAAGCAGTCAATAAATGTTGACTAATACATGTTTGTTTGTTTGTTTGTTTTTAATTTAGCTGGGAACTCAGCTAAACAATCCATCTGCCCATGCAGGAGATGCAGGTTAGATCCCTGGGTTGGGAAGATCCCCTGGAGAAGGAAATGGCAACTCACTCCACTCTTCTTGCCTGGAAAATTCCATGGACAGAGGAGCTTGGCGAGCTACAGTTCATGGGGTCGCAGAGTCAGACACGACTTAGCGACTAAACAACAAAACATTGTTTTATTCTTTAAAATGTATATATGCTAGGCATACGGTTTATTCTTTTATTTTATCAAAGGATATTTTATATTCTAAAAATAGCACAAAATTAACTTTAAAATATTAGAACTACAGACTGGCCAGACAGACTAGCTCTACCCTGGGGATGGGTTAACTAGCATCATAGATGGGTAGATAAAAGGGTCAAAGGGCAGTAGCAACAGCAAGTGCAGACAAAGGCAAAAGCCTGAGAGGTGAAGTGGTCAGGAAAATTCTACTGAAAATACTGTTAATAATAACAGCATGCTTTTTTTTATGACCTTGTAGAACTCACAAAGCATTTCCACACCTATGACTTCATTTGACACATAGCTACCTCTCTGGGGTAGCTATTATTAACCTTCAAGAGATTAAGGAATTTACCCAAGCTCAACAGCTAGTAATTAATAGAAAGTCAGAATTCGAACTCTGGTCCTTTTATTTGGCATCTTGGAATAAGGCTCCAAGGTGAAGTGGGAATGTGGAAGGCATATTTAAGAGGCTTTACAGACAGCAGCTTCCATGGAGCAGAAGGTTAAATGTGGTCACATACCACTCAACATTTCCTGTGACTGGCTCACCCCTGCTTGTAAGAAGTTTCAAGTTGTCTCATAAAAGAATCAGGGACTAGTCAGTTTCCACCCAGTATTCTGCCAGTGAGTTCCAGTGCTTTGCCAACATCACCATCTTACCCTGATTTCATTACTAGGAAACAGAAACCAGTTCCTTGATTAGATGAGGAAGGATCATGCCAGTGATTTTTTAGTCAACTTAAAATGAAGAGGAAGAAAGAAGAAGCATTTTCAAGTGTTGAGGAAGTCATTCAGAGTAAAAGAGGAACCAGTATATATTGGAGCAGGTTTCAGATAGCATAGCATTGAAGTTATTGAACATAAACCAGTGTTGGAGGGCTCCTGCTCACAGTCCCAGAAATGCCACCACAATTCAAGCAAAGCTCAGGTGATTCAGGTGCTAAAGAAGTTTTAAAATTCTACCTGCTATCAAAACAACTTTAGAAAGTGCACGTGTTATTTACTTGTATGTTTCTTTGATAATATGGTAGAATTATTCAATGAAAAGGACATAATATGAAACTTGTTTAATAATGGGCTTGGCTGTTTTGGTTAAAGAGGAAGCATACTGTGAATGAAGGATCAAGGAATTAACCAATTTGGAACACTGTGGATGGAAGAATGCATCATGCCCGAGGTTGGATGTCATGACCCCTAAGTCCCTCTAGAGACCCTGTGATCATCTGTGCTGAACAGAGGCCATCTTGGACCCAGTCATAGCTCTAATTTCATAGAGGCCATCTCCATGACATCCATGGGTGTCATTTTCTGAGCAGAAACCACACCCAGTCTCAAAGAAAATAAGAGAAGATAAAATAGAAGGAAAATCATAGTGAATCTAGACTCAAGATGAAAAGAAAAAAATTCTAAAAATTCCCAACTATGTTCGAAAGAAAAAGTCGATTTAATAGCTAAGTCTTCAGGGCCAGTGATTCCTTCTTTCTGAACCTCAATCCCTTATGGTAAAACAAGAGGGGGAAGAGACTGACAAAGAACCTTGCAATTTTCTATCAGCTGAGTCTGTGACTCAGTGACTTCAGAAAGAAACTAACAGCACATTGAGATGAGTGGTTATCAACTCTTGGTTGTTACATTTTCTATAGGGGAACCACAGAATCTTAGTCTGACTCCATCTGTCCCAACTCTAAACTCCAACTTGGTAAATATGGATGCTCCTCTTTCTAAGGTCTAATCATCTTTTTAATGAGACCAAGATACAGGGCTTATTTGGTGTGGTAGATGTTAGCCTTTACTCACAGTGTCAAGTCCAAAAATGTAGCCAACTTAAAGACAAAATTATACCCACTACCTAACCAGAGACAATGAAGAAGAATGTGGAGAACTATTATGTACATTTCTAAATCTGAGTAATAAGACCTATGTTCAAAGAACACAAACCTATGACAAGAATGCAACACTCTGTTCATTCTGTCCAAGGACTTCCATCAGCCATCTACCATGCTATTGGTTGGTTGCCATCTCTACCTTGAGGGATTATAAGATTTTTTCTAAAATGTGCTATAATTTTTCCCAAACTCTTATCAAATCACATGCTTATATAAAAAATACTGTAAGAGTTTTTTAATGCTCTAAGAGTTTATTAATGTTATATGTCCTTCAAATACTTATTTTTTAAAGGTAGTCAAAGCTGGCTTAAATAACATGACCTAAAAATCTCGTATAATTCATGTCCAAGAGTCTTCTGGACCAAGGAAAAACAAGTACTGTAGGATTTCCCACACTCCCGTCAAGGATTTCAAGGACCTTAGTCTATTTGACAAAATAAAGAAAATATGTTTAAGATGTAATGCGCTTGCCAGAGAAAGGGTTTTGACCTTCTGGCCAAACAGATTCCAACCTAATGGCCAACTCAAATGAAAACCAGCTTTTATTCTACAATTTGCACAATATTTGTAACTACCATTTCCGTCTTCCCCACTTTGCCAACTCACTAATCCATTGCCCTGAAGGAGGGATTATGCATAGGGCAGTGGCAGTGGTTTCTGTGTGTAAACAATGAAGAATCAGATCCTCTTTGCTCCTCCTGCCTTTTTTTTTTTTTTAAACCCAGCTAGCCCAGAAATCTCCCCTGTGCTAAAGAATCCCAAGAATAAGCACAATAGGAATAAACGCCACACATTTAATTGTACAAATGTAAGATGTGTGTGATGTGTGCAGGGGGTGAGAGGTTATATGTAAATGAATGAACGAATGAATGAGAATGGTTACTGCAGAGAGCAACATACTGGCCATTTACCAACACCATCAAAGTGTTTTCTCTTATAAACTTTTAGAACACGAATGTCGACCCACTTGCATAGCACTACCAGAGATTACTAATACTTTGGATTTTATTAATTGAAAGAAAAGATTGCTATTTCTCTTATTTCCTAGAAACACTAAAGCCTATAAATCTAAAGAAGAAGGGGAGTCCCTACCTAGTCAGTAAACAAAACAAAGACACATACACACAAAACCCAAAACTCTTTTATGTAGACGTCATAGAGATATATTTGAAATAAAAAAGCCAAAAATCAGCTTCCTTTCACCTGACATATAAGCTGTCAGAAACGAGTAATTATCTTCAAGGCCAAATTTAACACATCCTTTTTTCCCTCTCTCAGCCCCACCTTTATGTGTACCCTCCTAGAAATTAGATTTTCCTGTGCCTCCTCCTCCTCTTGCCACACCGTGGAAGCAGAACTTGAGAAATCGGGACCAGATCTGGGAACAGCATGCCTCTGACATCACTTTGGTAGCAGGAAGTACCGCAGAAGTCTGAGGTTTCACGCCTCACTGCCCTCTCAATACAAAATCCTCCCAGCGACACTGTGCCCAGATGTTTACTGCCTTAACACACAGTCGACCACCCCTTAAAGAAACGCCCCTCCCACTGTACACCGTGTCCACCACTGTTAAGCCAGGGAAACCGTACCCTCTGTGGCTGACACCATTAAAATGAATCCATTCTGAAATATGCCATCCTGCTTTTTGCTTTCTTCTGCCATTTGGTCCTTGGCAAAGGCAAGTGATGAGCCCAAACACAGTGGTTTCATAGCACCTGGGCAGGAGGGAGGGCCTGTGCCTTTGGGCAACCAAGCTTGCCACAAAGCTAGTCTTTGTGACAGCAGCTGATAATCTCTCCTGTCACCCCCCACCCTCACCCCCCAGCTGTCTTCCTGGTTCTGTTTCTAGGAATCTCAGCTGGGGGTGGGGGCAGGGGTTCTCAAATCCTACTCTCTCCATCCTACAGATGAGACACCAAAAGTTTAGAGAACTCTGGCAACTTTTCCAAGTTCATGGGGCTCATTAGTGGTGGCAGAGCTGGGCCAAACCCAGGACTGCTGGTTCGAGTCCAATAGAGACTTGCACAAGCGTGGGTTTTACAGTAAGAAAAAGAATGTGGGGTTTCAGGCTTAGAGTCACTGCTTGGTGACCTTGGGGAAATAACATTTCTTCAACCATGCCTTCTCAGGCTTTCTCATCTGTGAAATAGACAATAAACATAGCTATAGCTCACAAGGTAGATGGTCATCTCTGATATACTTAAAGGTGCTCATAGGAATATAAACTGTTATGGCTCTTGACAAACCATTCTTCATAAACCACAGTAGGTTTATTTCTTGTGTTTAAAGACGCTTAGGCCTCTGGGTCAGACGGATTTTTCCTCATCTTTTCAGACTCAACTTGCTGTCATCTTCTCCAGAGCCTCCTCTGTCCTCCCAGACGTAGTGAGGGATGAAGCTCTCCCCTGCACACATTCATCTTTGCCCTGAATCCTCATGATTCTTTGTACTTCTTCACCCCTTAGGCTCTGAGAGTCTCAAGAAAATGGACCATGTCTTAATCATCTTTGCTTCTTTAGCACCTAGCACAATTCTCGGCCCATTAAAAAGTAAAAACATTTATTATTTTTAAAATAATAAAAAGAAAAAAAAATCACTAATGGCAAAGTGGCTTAAACAAACTAAAGGTGACAGTATCTTTTTTCTTTGACTTGCAAATTCTGAAATAAAAGTCCTAGGCAACCTGCAAGTCTTCCTGTGAGGTGTTTTTCAGGTAAGCCACATCCATGAGCTCAGTGCCACCACCACCCTCCACTCACTTCATTTGTAATAATTTTTCGAAAGTATCTTTATATGTATCACTCTTTGACAGTCTCTGGGGGATTTCTAACTCACCACACACAAAAAAGCTTTTTATGTTGCTATTTTTAACTGGGCCCTCATGATGCAGAGATGGAAATGTTTATGTTATAAATCAAACACAGAACTTTTTCCCAAACTGGACCCTGTGACTGCTGCAAATCTGCAGAACATTGAGAGAATGAGCATTTGGTGGGGCTGATTACCAGGAAGCAGTGGGCTACAAGATACTCATGGTGAACCCATAATGTGTCCTAGATGTCTGTTCCCAAGGGCCATGATGAATACCAAGCAGAAAATGCAGTTTTAAAATATTATCAGTCATGGTGTTAAAAATAATAATATTAATATACGCTATCATCATTTCTGAGCTCTTTACTATATATTGTATCTCTTGGGGGTAAATGCATGCTTGTATTTGGAACAGTTCTAGAGAAATATAATATTCTGCTATCTCTGTGGAAGACAGAGTCGTCAGCTAAGGTCCAGACAACTTGTTATTCCCAAGTAGGCCATTCTGCCTCTCACTTTTGGGTCTTTATGAATGATTCCCTCTGCCTGGAATTCCTCCCTCACTATCCTCATCTTCTATTTTCTTGCCATTGCTTCTTCTTTTAGCTAACTCTTCCTCATTACCTCTGGGAAACCTTCCAGCATCTCCTATCCAGAATAAAGAAGCTTCCCCTGTGATTTATAATAAATGAAAAATCACCTTGGGTTGATTGCCTCTTCATGAGAATCTCCCTTTGGACTATGAGCACCCTGAAGGCAGGAAATTTACCTTTTTCATCTTAATTCCCATCTATTATGGAATTTTATACCCATTACTTCTAGCACAGAGTAAGTATAAAATAAATGTTAAATGAATGAGTAGACTGAATAAAGAGTTCCCTTGAAGTAGTAGGACAATTTGGCAAAATAATAATAAGATGAAGGAATTGGTGAACAAGACAAGACAGGTGATATCTTCCTATTTCTGTAAGATACTCTGAGCTCTCCAAAGCAAAGGAGCTTGAGAAGTATGCATAACTTTTATTATTTGCTTGGTACATACATTAAATAGTGCCTAAATATTTACAGTTTAATGGGCCAGCTAGAGACCATATAATCTCCCTGAATTCTTTCCCTAAAATGAAATTTCCTTAAGTAGGTCATGACAGGGAAATTTATCCCAGTGGTCAGGTCCTGTTGCAGAGGAGGCAACTATAAAAATGTCCTTTTCTGGATGTGGTAAGCCAGGGTGGCTTGGGATGGTCTGCAAAAACATCATCTACACACCAATCCTCTAGAATCTCAAACATGACTAGACTTTCACGTGGTTTATTAGTGTCCTCCACGGATCTCAAAATATTTTAAAATGGTACTACACTTACCCTAGAAGAGAAAAGCAAAAATCTTCCCTTGCTGGTAGCTTCATTCATACGCAAGCAGAACACTACTGATGTACTCCTATATCAGAACATTTACTTTAACACCAAAACAGATTAAAGACTTAAACATAAGACTTGAAATCATAAAACATTTAGAAGAAAACATAGGTAGTATGCTCTTTAACATCAGTCTTAGCAATATTTTTTCGGATAAGTGTTTGCAGGCAAGGAAAACAAAAATAAACAGATGGAACTATATCAAACAAGAAAATTCTTGCCCAGAAAAGGAAATTATAAACAAAATGAAAAAGTCATCTACTGAATGGGAGAAGATTTGCAAATGGTATATCCAACAAAAGGTTAATATCCAAAATAAACAAAGAACTTATAACAAGTCAACATCCAAAAAAGGAAACCTAATTGAAAAATAGGCAGACGACCTGAAGAGACATTTTTCCAAAAAGACATACAGACAGCCAACAGGCACATGAAAAATGTTTGACATCACTAGTTACCATGGAAATGCAAACCAAAACCACAGTGGGATATCACCTCACACTTGTCAGAATGGCTATTATCAAAAAGACAACAAATAATAAGTGTTGGCAAGATGTGGGGAAAAGGTACCCTCATGCACTGTTGATGGGAATGTAAACTGGTGTAGTCACTATGGAAAATAGTATAGAGATTCCTCAAAAAATTAAAAATAAAACTACCATATGATCCAGCAATTCCATTCCTGGGTATTTATTCAAAAATAATAAAAACACTACTTTGAAAAGATATAGGCACCCCTATGTTCACTGCAATATTATTTTCAATAGCTAAGATATGGAAGCAAAGTGCCTGTGTGTGTGTGTGTGTGTGTGTGTGTGTGTGTGTGTGTGTGCGCAGTGGAATATTACTTGGCCATAAAAAAGAATGAAATTCTGTCATTTGTAATAACATGGATGAACCTAGAGGGCATTATGGTAAAATGAAATAAATCAGACAGAGAAAGACAAATACCATATGATTTCACTTATATGTGGAATCTAAAAAGCAAAACAAATGAAGAAACATAACTAAACAGAAACAGAGTCTAGATACACAGAACAGGTGGCAGCCAGATGGGAAGTGGGTGAGGGAAGGAGAGAAATAGGTGAGGGAGATGAAGAGGTATAAACCTCCAGTTATAAAATAAATGACTCATGGGAATGAAATGTACTATGAGGAAGATAGTCAAAAATTATGTGATATTTCATATCATGACAGATGAAAACTATGCTTATCATGGTCATCATTTCAAAATGTATAGAAATATAGAATCACTGTGTTGTGTACAAGGAAATAACATAGCTTGTAGGTCAATTACACTTCAAAAACAAACTCATAGAAAAAGAGATCAAATTTGTTCTACCAGAGGCAAGAGATGAAGGGATGAGAAATTAGGTAAAGGTGGTCAAAATGTACAAACATCTAGTTTGAAGATAAATAAGTACCAGGGAAATAATGTACAGCCTAAGTACAATTAACACTACTGGATTTTATATATGAAAGCTATTAGAAGAGTAATTCCTAAGAGTTTCAGTTCAGTTCAGTTCAGTTGCTCAGACGTGTCCAACTCTGCGACCCCATGAATTGCAGCACGCCAGGCCTCCCTGTCCATCACCAACTCCCAGAGTTCACTCAAACTCATGTCTATAGAGTCGGTGATGTCATCCAGCCATCTCATCCTCTGTCGTCCCCTTCTCTTCCTGCCCCCAATCCCTCCCAGCATCAGGGTCTTTTCCAATGAGTCAGCTCTTCGCATGAGGTGGCCAAAGGATTGGAGTTTCAGCTTTAGTATCAGTCCTTCCAATGAACACCCAGGACTGATCTCCTTTAGAATGGACTAGTTGGACCTCCTTGCAGTCCAAGGAACTCTCAAGAGTCTTTTCCAACACCACAGTTCAAAAGCATCAATTCTTCTGCGCTCAGCTTTCTTTATAGTCCAACTCTCACATCTATACATGACCACTGGAAAAACCATAACCTTGACTAGACAGACCTTTGTTGGCAAAGTAATGTCTCTGCTTTTGAATACGCTATCTAGGTTGGTCATAACTTTCCTTCCAAGGAGTAAGTGTCTTTTAATTTCATGGCTGCAGTCACCATCTGCAGTGATTTTGGAGCCCCAAAAATAAAGTCTGACACTGCTTCCACTGTTTCCCCATCTATTTCCCATGAAGTGATGGGATCGTGGCTTCCATCTTGGGCATTCTTTCTCACTCACTATGGGGGGAACCATGCTGTGAGCAGCCCTGTACAGATGACCACAGGTCACTGAGTGAGCCCGGAAGCAGAACTCCCAGCCCTAGTCAAGCCTTCAGGGGCTGCAGACCCAGCCAACAGCTTGACAGCAATCTTATGGATCACTAAGCTAAGTCTCACACAGATTCCTGATTTCAGAAACTGTGTGAGATAATACACATTTGCTGTTTTAAACTGCTTAATTTGGGGGTTGTTTGTTATACAGCAATATATAACTAATACAATGCCTGTTGTGCAAAGTTATAGTGAGGATCAGAAATAATATATATCAATGCTGAGCATTTACTTGATACATGTTAGGGACTCGAATGGTAGTTACACAATTTTAAATTACATTAATAATAACTATTATTAATCATATCAATCATAAATGTAATTATAAAATACATTGCATGCAAAAATGGGCTCAATAAAGGACAGAAGTGGTATGGGCCTAACAGAAACAGAAGATATTAAGAAGAGGTAGCAAGAATACACAGAAGAACTGTACAAAAAAGATCTTCATGACCCAGATAATCACAAAGGTGTGATCAGTCATACTCACCTAGAGCCGGATACCCTGGAATGTGAAGTCAGGTGGCCCTTAGAAAGCATCACTACGGACAAAGCTAGTGGAGGGGATGGAATTCCAGTTGAGCTATTTCACATCCTGAAAAATGATGCTGTGAAAGTGCTGCACTCAATATGGCAGCAAATTTGGAAAACTCAGCAGTGGCCACAGGACTGGAAAAGGTCAGTTTTCATTCCAATTCCAAAGAAAGGCAATGCCAAAGAATGCTCAAACTACCGCACAATTGCACTCATCTCACACGCTAGTAAAGGAATGCTCAAAATTCTCCAAGCCAGGCTTCAGCAATACATGAACCGTGAACTTCCAGATGTTCAAGCTGGTTTTAGAAAAGGCAGCCACTGTTTCCCCATCTATTTGCCATGAAGTCATGGGACTGGATGCTGTGATCTTCGTTTTCTGAATGTTGAGCTTTAAGCCAACTTTTTCACTCTCCTCTTTCACTTTCATCAAGAGGCTCTTTAGTTCTTCTTCACTTTCTGCCATAAAGGTGGTGTCATCTGCATATCTGAGGTTACTGATATTTCTCCCAGCAATCTTGATTCCAGCTTGTGTTTCTTCTCTCCCAGCGTTTCTCATGATGTACTTTGCATATAAGTTAAATAAGCAGGGTGACAATATACAGCCTGGACGGACTCCTTTTCCTATTTGGAACCAGTCTGTTGTTCCATGTCCAGTTCTAACGGTTGCTTCCTGACCTGCATACAGGTTTCTCAAGAGGCCGGTCAGGTGGTCTGGTATTCCCATCTCTTTCAGAATTTTCCACAGTTTATTGTGATCCACACAGTCAAAGGCTTTGGCATAGTCCCTAAAGCAGAAATAGATGTGTTTCTGGAACTCTCTTGCTTTTTCAATGATCCAGTAGATGATTGGCAATTTGATCTCTTGCTCCTCTGCCTTTTCTGTTGTTAACACAAGGTTTAATTTAGCAGCTATGGTTCTAAATTACAAATAACCACTGATGTAGCTTGAAGAGCTACAGAATTTTTTAATGCAAATATTTAAATGAAAAAGAAAATAGGAAGACTGTACTATCTGACCAATAGATACTTCCTTTAAACTAACAGTATCTTCTGCTTGGCTGTTACATTAGTTAAGAAGAGTCCTTTATTCATAGATCTGCTGTGGGTTAAAGCCCTGGACACACAGGCTTCTGACTTCAAACCATCACTAAGGAAGTTACTTCACCTCTTTGAGCTTCAGTTTTGTCACGTGTAAAATAGGGAAATTAGTACTTATCTCAGGGTGTTGCCATGATGATTAAATAAGATAATGAATTGCAGTGTTTATAAGAGTGCCTGGCACATAGTCAGTGGTTGATAAATGTGTGCTATTACTCTTTCCACTTTCTGCTGTGTGGTAGGAATTATTATGATCATACTCATTTTAGAGATGAGGTCATCAAGGCCCAGCATATCAAAGGATTTGCACACAGGAAGAGGAAAGCTGCTCCTAACTCCACCTTGTGATTTTTGAAGGCAAAGTGTTGAATAAAATGTAACCTTTCCTGTATTTATACAGGTTGCAGTGAGTACATGTGTTTTTAAAAATGGCTCTCTCTCTCTTTGGTGACCTAAATGGGAAGGAAATCCAAAAAAAAGAGGGGTTACATGTATACATATGAATGAGTCATTTTGCTGCACAGCAGAAACGGACACAGTAGTGTAAAGCAAGTATATTCCAATTAAAAGGAAAACGGCCCTGAGAGTAATCTTTGATGGCAGAAGTCAGAAAGTGATTGCCTCTAGGTGGGAGGATGGGAATAGAGACAGGGGACAGGACTGACAAGAAAGGGATCTAGGGAACTTTCTGGAATGATGAAATGTTCTATCACTTCGTTAAAACAAATGGAACTGAACACATGAAATTCATCTATGTTAATTATACTTCAATAAGAATGATAAAAGTAAACAATAAAAACTCTACCTTATGTATACAAAGCTTTGGTTCCCTGTCATGGCCTCAAGCCTACTCTCCTCTTCCTCCTTTTGCGTATTAGTTACAGAAGAAAGGAAAGCACCTCAGAGTGGACAGGTATGGCCTGCCACCTTCTCCACTATCACACCACTGAGGGCCCTCAGACAACCCCCTCTCTCAGAGACATGCCCCGAGCCACCCACCTGAGCCACTGCTCAACCTACCCAGGTGGACACAGAAGCCCTCCGTCTCCCTCGCTGTCAGTCTACCCCCTTGAGTAAACAAGAAATTCATTTGGGAGAAGAAGGGAGTGTAGAAGGTCAGGATCCTTCCATCCTTCTTTATACAGCGTAGAAAAACATCATATATCAAGGTAGCTACAATAATTCAAAGTTGCCCAAACTTCAACTCTGGCTCCATCCCACCTGCCTGGTGGTGATACAGCAGGGCTTGGGTAGCCCAGCACTCCACATTTCAGCAGGATCTGTGCTAGGGTGGAGGTAAGTGGTTGAGTATGTGATGCTTTTCTCTAAGATTTAAAATAAAAGTCTCTTTTGGAGAAGAAAGAAACATGAGCCCTAGGAGGAAACATTTTCCTTCTCTAAATCCAAGGAGAAATGGTACTGCAGCTGGACTTCAACATTGTGCAGGAGAAGACCAGAGCCCTCTTCACCCCCCAGTTTAGGAATGCCAGGAATGGACGAGTGGAGACTAGGTGGTCAGCAAAGCAACGTTTACTTTGCTTTGACCCATTCTCATCACACCCTTGCCCCAGCAAAACTGCAATGACCACGTGTCATAGACCTTCCCAGATTCCTGGCAAGTTGTGAAAACAATGTGGGTAAAATTAATAATGCCCAAGGATGAGACTGTTAGAGCCAGAAGGAACTTTAGAAACTGTCTACCCTTACCACTTCGCTTTCCAAAAGAGAAAGTAGCCCATAAAGAGACGTTCTTTCTAACACACAGGAGGGTTCACATCCAGAAGAATCAAGTCTGCTCTGTTGCATTGAATCTGTATCCATGAGCATCTCTGTGTAGCTGTCTTTGGGAGGGAAAAACTTTAAGGCAACAAACAAATAGTTTAGGCAAGGACTAGGAACTGGGGCCAGATGACAACATTCTAAGCTTCTGCTTTCTTCCTTCTTTCCCCCACTGCCCTATGCAGTGTCTCTCCAGGGCACAGAATCTATGGGCACGTTCATTTCCACCTCTGGAAGGAAGCTCCTTCAAATCAAGGGCCATGCCCAGAACCATTGCTGGCCCCTCCAAGCCTCAGACACTGCCAATAGCCCTGCTTGTTCAACTGAATGATGCTCACCCCTCTGTGGCCTCAACGTCAACAAAACCATGCAGATGGGGAATTACAGCCTTCAGAATCCCTTGTTCCCCAAATCTCTTTTTGTTTACTTCCTCCACGTGGCACCTAGCACTTCCAACCCACAAGCCTGGTTCCCCTCTGAACAGCCCCAGTGGAAACCACCAGTTCTCTGTGGCACTTACATTAACATTTCTGGGTCTTTGGTCACCAATGAAATGCGCAGTCTGTCCCATTTCTCAGCACACTACCACTTGAATACAGCTTTTGTCAACAATAATAGCTAACATATGGGATTTACTCTATTCTAATAAACTTTTAAAGCGCTTTGCAAGTATTAATGCAGTAATAATCCTGCGATAACCCTAGGAGACAAGTACTCCCATTTTCCAGAGTGGAAAACTGAGGCATACAGAAATGAGGCAACTTAGCCAAGGTTACTCAGTGAGTAAGTGGCAGTCTGGATTCCAGTGCAGGTAGTCTGGATCTAGAGTCAGCCTCTTAGTCACTACTGTACTATATTATCTCTCTAGATTATCTTAGTGCTTTTTCCTTCCCTCCCTGACCCCCAAATTCAGTGAGGCATTTCCACCTCTATGTTCTCACAGAAATTTGCCAGCACTTTCTACACTGAGTCAAAACTGTCTGTGTTTAAGTGCTTGTCTTCTCCCTTACACTACAAGTAGCTTGTGGAGACAGGCTTTATTCATCTCTGTCACACTTCAATAAATATTTGCTGAATCTCTGAATAAATAAATGAATGAATATGTCCATTTCGAAAGAGGCAATGCTTTATTCTGAGAGGATAAAGATCTCTGGATCCGAAATAAACCCAGGCATTTATGGTCAACTAATATTTGACAGAGGAGCCAAGAATATTCAATGGAGAATAGACAGTCTCTTTAAAAAGTCGTGCTGGGAAAACTGGATATTAACACATAAAAGAAAAAAACAGGATCCCTATCTTACATCACTTACAAAAATTAACTGGAAACCATGACACCCTCAGAAGAAAACATAGAGGAAAAGCCCCTTGACATGGCACTTGGCAATGATGTTTTGAATAAAACACCTAAAGCGCAAGCAACAAAATGAAAAACAAACAAGTGGGACTCCATCAAACTAAAAACCTTCTGCACAGCAAAAGAAACCGTCAATAAAGTGAAAAGACAACCTACGGAATTAGGAAAAATATTTGCAAACCATATATCTGATAAGAGGTTAAAATCAAAAAACTAAAAAGAACTCATACAACTCAATAGTAAAAAAAAAAAAAAAAAAAAATCCAAATAATCCAATTTTAAAATGAGCAAAGGTCCTGAAGAGACATTTTTCCAAAGAAGTTATACAAATGGTCACGTGGAAAAAACTGCTCAACGTCACTAGTTATTAGGGAAAAGTGAATTAAAACCACAATTAGATATTGCCCCATGCCTCTTAGAATCAGATCAGATCAGTCGCTCAGTCATGTCCGACTCTTTGTGACCCCATGAATCGCAGCACGCCAGGCCTCCCTGTCCATCACCAACTCCTAGAGTTCACTCAGACTCACATCCATCAAGTCAGTGATGCCATCCAGCCATCTCATCCTCTGTCGTCCCCTTCTCCTCCTGCCCCCAATCCCTCCCAGCATCAGAGTCTTTTCCAATGAGTCAACTCTTCGCATGAGGTGGCCAAAGTACTGGAGTATCAGCTTTAGCATCATTCCTTCCAAAGAAATCCCAGGGCTGATCTCCTTCAGAATGGACTGGTTGGATCTCCTTGCAGTCCAAGGGACTCTCAAGAGTCTTCTCCAACACCACAGTTCAAAAGCATCAATTCTTCGGCACTCAGCCTTCACAGTCCAACTCTCACATCCATACATGACCACAGGAAAAACCATAGCCTTGACTAGATGGACCTTTGTTGGCAAAGTAATGTCTCTGCTTTTGAATATGCTATCTAGGTTGGTCATAACTTTCCTTCCAAGGAGTAAGCGTATTTTGGTTATTATCAAAAGAAAAAAAAGATGCCAATGCTGGCATGGAGAAAAGGGAACCCTTGTGTGCTACTGATGAGATTGTAAACTGGTGCAACCACTATGGAAAACAGGAGGGAGGATCCTCAAAACATTAAAAATAGAAATACCATATGATCCAGCTTTGGGGAGTACACCTAAAGGTAACAAAAACACTAATTCAAAGACATAATCTTTACTCCCATGTTCGTAGCAGTATTACTTACAATAGCCAAGACACGGAAACAGTCTAAGTGTCCATTGATGGGTAAATGGATAAAGAAAATGTGATTACATCTATGTCTGAATATTATTTTAAAAAGAAGGAAATCTTGTCATTTGTGGTAACATGGATGAACTTCTGTAAGGGCATTGGTGCTTTGGTGGTTTAGTTGCTCAGTTGTGTCTGACTCTTTGCAATCCCGTGAACTGTAGCCCACCAGGCTCCTTTGTCCATGGGATTTCCTAGGCAGGGATCCTGGAGAAGCTTGCCATTTCCTTCTCCAGGGGATCTTCCTGATCCAGGGATCGAAGCCGGGTCTCCTGCATTGCAGGCAGTCTCTTGCATTGCAGGCAGATTCTTTACCAACTGAGTCACAGGGAAGCCCCGTGAGAGCATTATGCTCAGTGAAATAAGTCAAACAGAGAGAGACACTATGATCTCACTTATACACAGAATCTAAAAACAAACCAAATTCACAGAAAAAGAGATCAGACATGTGATTGCCAGAAGAGGAGGTTAGGGGAGAGGGGAATCAGAGGAAGGGACATACTTCCAGTTACAAGATAAATGAGTACTAGGTGTTAAAGAATCAGCCTGCCAAAGCAGGGGATGCAGGTGATGTGGGTTCAGGCTCTGAGTCAAGAAGATCCCCTGGAGAAGGAAATGGCAACCTACTCCAGTATACTTACCTTGGATATCCCATGGACAGAAAATTCTGGTGGTCGCAAAAGAGTTGGACACAACTCAGCAACTAAACAACAGCAAAGTACTAGAATGTAATGTACAACCTGACAACTATAGTTAACCTTGCTGTATGGTATACAGGAAAACTGTTGGGAGATTAAAAACCTAGGAGTTCTTGTCACAAGGAGAAAAATTGTTTTTCTTGTATTATCGCTTTTTTTATTGCATCAATATGAGATATTGAGTGTGAACTAAACCTACCGTGGTTATTATTTCACAGTTTATATAAAGCGAACCATTATATTGTAACACCTTAAACTTATCTACTTGCTTTTGCTGTGTGGTCAGTTGCTAAGTCACGTCTGACTCTTTGTGACTTCATAGACTGCAGCACTGTCTATGCCCTTCCTTTTATGTCTATGTCCCTGTCCTTCATTATCTCCCAGAGTTTACTCAAATTCATATTCAGTGAGTCAGCAATGCTGTCTGATCATCTCTTCCTCTGCCACTCTCTTCTCCTTTTGCCTTCAATCTTTCCCAGCATCAGGGTCTTTTCCAATGGGTTAGCTCTCCATATCAGGTGACCAAAGGATTGAAGCTTCAGCTTCAGCATCCATCTTTCCAAGGAATATTCAGGGTTGATTTCCTTTAGGATTGACTGGTTTGATCTGCTTGCTGTCCAAGGGACTCTCAAGAGCCTTCTCTAGCACCACAATTCAAAAGCAATTCTTTGGAGCTCAACCTTCTTTATTGTCCAACTCTCACATCTGTATGGAAAAATCATAGCTTTAACTATAGGGACATTTTTTGGTAAAGTGATGTCTCTGCTTTTTAACACACTAGGTTTGTCATAGCTTTCCTTACAAGGAGTAAGTGTCTTTTAATTTCAAGGCTGCAGTCACCATCCACAGTGATATTGGAGCCCAAGAAAATAAAATCCACTTTTTCCCCTGCTTCCATTTTTTCCCCTTCTACTTACCATGAAGTAATGGGACCAGATGCCACGATCTTAGTTTTTTTGAATGTTGAGTTTTAAACCAGCTTTTTCACTTTCCTCGTTCACCCGCATCAGGAGGCTCTTTAGTTCCTCTTCACTTTCTGCCATTAGAGTGGTGTCATCTGCATATCTGAGGTTATTGATATTTCTCTTAGCAATCTTGATTCCAGCTTGTGGTTCATCCAGCCTGGCATTTCACATGATGTATTCTACATAGAAGTTAAATAAGTAGGGGGATAATATACAGCCTTGTTGTTCTCCTTTCCCAATTTTGAACCAGTCAGTTGTTCTGTGTCTGGTTCTAACTGTTGTTACTTGACCTGCATACAGATTTCTCAGGAGTCAGGTAAGGTGGTCTGGTATTCCCATCTCTTTAAGAATTTTCTACAGTTTGTTGTGATCCACACAGTCAAAGGCTTTAGTGTGGTCAATGAAGCAGAAGTAGACTTTTCCTGGAATTTCCTTGCTTTCTCTATGATTCAACAAATGTTGACAATGTGATCTCTGGTTCCTCTGCCACATCTGGAAGTTCTCACTTCATGTACTATTGAAGTCTAGCTTGATATGTGTCAATTATAACTTAATAAAACTGGAAAAAAATATATGTTGTTTTCTTTACTATTTCAATTCATATATACACATAGTATATATAATATATATAATTCGATTATATATATATGCATAAAATGGAAACTTTTTAAAGTTAAAAAAAAAATCCCTGGATTGTGAGTCAAGAGATCAAAATTTCAGGTCCCATTACCAACTAGCTGTGTGACCTTGAGCAACTTCATTTACCTGTCTGGTTCTCAGTTTCTTCATTGCCAAAAATGAATGGGTTAGGCTTAGGGACCTCTGAATTCCCTTTCAGCTGAAGCATCCCAGGACTGTGGCATCAGGGCAGGCCATGGAGAGAAGAGACTAGAGACAAGTTAGTCTTTGTGAGTCCCTCACATTATATACAGAAGTGCAACTCCACCAGTCTGACTTTACAGACAGTCACCAGGACAGCAGGCAGGAATGCTAACGGAGAAGGGATGAGGCAAAAGACGGCACCAAGCCCAGTGGCACCGCTCCCCATGTGGGAACCACTACATGGGGACAGTCAAGGGGTCAAAGAGTCCAGCTGCCTTCTGGGAGCCATTAGTGCAGAAAGAATGAGAGAAGCCACTCAGTCTGCATTAAAGTCACCAAAATGCCTGGAACTCAGGAAGGGATTACTCCACTTGAGCACAACTTGTGATGTTCCTTTCACTGCTTTTCCCCCTGTTATCATTACCCAGTCAAGCATTCTTGGCAGTGTAAACAGGTGATTAACAGGCAGAGTTTGGAAGAAACTGGGAGCAGAAGCTGGATGGGTGCACAGCATATATATTCTTTGCTTCCCCCCACCTCACCCGCACTTCCCCTCATCCATAATGGCTACAGATCCCATGGATGAAGACTTCTCCTAGAGGAGGGGGAAAGAGTATCTTGATAGTGGGAACCTCATTTATTCAGCAGCAAGATGAACCTGGCATGAGAAATCAGACTCAGAACTGAAGCTGGCAAAACTTCTAACAGGGTGTTGGCCAGCAGAGACAACATGAGTTTTGTGGAGCTGCAAACAGCAGGAATGTCTGCCAGTCATCAAAAGGACTCCCCCGTGTTGTCTGGCCTTCTCTCTGGGGCCAGCTCATTTCACCCCGTCATAACACTGGTTTTAACAAAAGCTCAGAGCTAGTTAATGGGGCATTTTGTGTCTTGTCCTCCAAGTTATAGGTATGTATTTTTATAGAATGGTGCCTCTTTTTTCTGGGGATATATTTTATGGAGTGTCATGAGTGTCCCCAAAAGCAAGAAAAAGAGGTTTTTGTTTTTTTTTTAAAGAGGTTGGAGAATCTAAGACTGGAACAGGGAAGGACTGGATGAGGAGCAGAAAAGCTTTGCTGTGTTCATAGCTGATCAAGAAACCTTCCCCAACAAGAAGTCAATTCCACCAAGAGTCCACTCAAAGGTTGAACTCAGATTTATGGATGTTCATTTTCTGGCTTCAGTAAAGACAGTACCATGTTGGGATCTTTTTTCCCTCTAGAGTAAAAAAAATCTCAGAGTTGAAAGCATCTACGGGTCCAGACCCCTACCTAACATAGAAATCGCTTTGATAATATCTCCAGCAAGTGCTAATACATACTCTGAATCATCACTTCTGGGAGAGGAAACTATTTGTCCTTCCTACTTCAGAGATCTTATCATTGGACGCTTCATCCAGAAACTGAACTGAAATTTGCCTTTCATTAATGCCTACCCCCTTTTTTTAATCATCCCACGTAACATAAACCCAATTCTTATGCCTTCAATACATTCAAAAAATTTGAGGACAGTTCCCGTGCTTTCTTTTTCCAGGTTTAGCAACCTCTAAATCATCAGCCAAAATACCTGTCTCCAGCCTTGTTGCTTTCCTCTGAACATGGGCCAGCTGACTTTTATCTTTATATTCTTTACAAAAATGAACATTCCTTCTATGATTTGAACATAATAGAAGAGGACAGGGCTGTTATTCCTCTTTGAACACTCCTTGCCCATGTGTGGCCATATCACACTGTGAACTAGTAATCTTTGCAACCCAAATTTGACCCTTTTCCTGTATATTACCTCCAGGTCAAGCATTCCTCCATCCTGTTCTTGTACAGTTGGCTGTTTGAACCAAAGTACAGATTTTTTTTTTTCCCTATTAAGTATTCTCTGGTTAGAGTCATTCAAGCTGTTTGAGACATATAGCATCACATTAAGTCATACGGATCCACAGACCTTCCAAATATTGGGTTTTCTACTCATATGACCAGCGTGTATGTCATCTTTGTCTAATCAACTCACTGATAGAAAAGTTGAACAGAAAAGGACAGAGGCCAGAGCTCGAACAGATGCCACTAGAGCCTTCATTCCAGATTAATATTTATCAAGGGCTCAGCATTCCTTGGTGCTGTCTCACTGTTCTCCTGGCCTGGGACATCTAAACTACTCCGTGTGACCTGGCCTTTGCAAAGCTCTTCATTCTCCCTGTTGCACAGAATAATTTGCCTTTCCCCAAACACATCTTCTATCCCTTTACCTCCTTTGCCTAGGGTACCTAGTCTCTGCTTGTTCACCTGGTCAACTATTAATTTTTCAAGTCTCAGCTCCAAGTGTCACCCACCTATGAAGTCATTCTTTGCTTCACAGGCAGAGTTAGGTGTTCCCAGAACATCCCATACAGTCCTCAACTAAAGTACCCAACATACCAACTTACATTTGCCTGTGTCTCCCAGAAGACCAGGGATAGCAAATGGGTGGCACGTGGGTCATGGTCCCTCTCCTACCTTCACGGAAGATGGTGTTAATTAATCACCGAGTCCAGAGGAAGCCTCAAAATTCTTTCCAACACAACCCTCCAGGCTGTCACTACTAACTGATTGGATCTGAAACTCAAGTTGAAACCCTATACTATTTTCTAATTTCCTTGAGGGCAGAAATCTTGCCTCATTCACCTCTGTATTGCTAGACCTAGGGCAAAGTAACTGGCTTAAATTAATTCAATAAATGCCTGCTGTATAATGACTTTGTTTACCAGTGAGTTAGAACTTAAAAAATAAATTTTCTTATGTTCATATAAGAGCCTTATAAACAATATAATTCTGGTAGTAGCAAGAGCTGATCATTTGCGTCAACTGTAATTAACATTACAGAATAATAATTGGTCACTACTTAAGAACTTTTTCCACCTGATTCTGCACAGAGCTCCCCGAGAAGGCAGACCTGATTGGTCTTGGCATTCACAGACCCCATCTGATATACATATATGTATGGCCTTCAAGGCCTGGAACCAATTTGACTGCCTTCCCAGCTTTCTATCTTCTAAATACCCATGAGCTGATAGTAATTTTAGGAGGTCTAAATGCCAGGGTTGAAAACAGGTCTGCCAAAGTTTTATCTACAAGAAATCTGTATTATGAAGATTGCTTCCCCATGGAACACTCTTTAGAGACAGCCACTCGAACCAAAAAGAAAAAATTCCTAAAGAGACTTATTATCACACCAGGTTTCTTAAAGATAGTCCCTGGGACAAGTCCAGGGGGAGCTGCACTTACGTAAACGTCAAATTAGGGCCAGCATCATCACTTAATTATTTATTAATTAGCTTTTCTTTGTGTATCTCTATCAAATGGATATTTCAGATCTTAAACTTCATTTAATATTACTCTTGCAAAGTCATAATATGCACAGAACAGAACCTGTAGAAGGTAAGAAAGTTAAGATAGATCAATGTCTCCTTTGTTTCCATAGGTAATGTTCAGTGACCTCTTTGGAATTCCTAGCATTAAATTAGAACCACATTCTGGGGCTTTGTGAAATGAAAGTGGCCAGTAGTACTTGGCTGGTGGTAGGTGATCAATAAAATGTTTATTAGATGGATGGATGTTCGGATGGTTGAATAGTTGGATGGATGAATGGTTGGATACTTGGATGAATGGATGGATGGATGGATGGATGGATGGCATTCAGTTTTATCTATCGAGTACCTAGAAAATAAGACATCCTATCTCTTGATTCAATTTCCTAGAAACCAGAAAGAATCTGGCATAATCAACAAGAGAGCCAACATGTCAAAGAAAGCTCCAGTTATGTAACAAGTAAACTTACTAGGCTCAAAGTCTTTTCCAGGGAAAGTATCTTTTAAAGATACAATTCAAAAGACTATCACGGAAGACTTGATAGTCACCAGGGCCAATTATGATTACAGATTTGGATGAACTTGCAGATAGCATGACATCCACAGCAGTACTGTAGGACCAAATAGTGCAGTCCTCTCTGCTTATCATGGAACCCAGGGTTTTCCCAGCTGGGAAGCCAGTATCCCCATCAGCTTCTAAAAATACTGTCACTCAGTCAAGCTAGAAAAGGCCCAGTGACAAGAATACCTTTGGCTATTAGAAGTTTCTACATTTCATACCAAGTAAAGGGCTTGCTAATTCCTTGGCATCATTTAACCAACAAGACTCATAACAATGGCCAATATTTATGAAGTCATCACTTTGAGCCAGGTACTGCTCTCAGTGTTACACAAGCTTCATTACTTTTAACTCATAGAAGAACAGATAAGAAGTACGGATCCAGATGTTAGGTTATTTCCTGTTTTACCCACCTGAGATATGGTAGAGTCTGAATTCACACCAGCAACCTGTCTAGGGCCTTCTGTGAAATAAGTGTGCTCCTCATCACCTTCATAAAGGGAAGACCCTCAATCCCTAGTCCTTATGAGCTAGGCATTCCCACCACACTTACCACTGCAATTTTTTAAAATCCTTTTCAACTTCCTTCTCAACAAAGTAGAAAATTTACCTCATCTAACATGCTGGTTCTTCTTTCTCCCCTCAATTCCTAAACTAACATTTCCCCAGGTCTACTCTGAGGTAATTTCCATGTTTTCTGTGGTCAAGTAAGTTTGAAAATGCTGGATTAAGCAGCTAAACAAAACTTCCCTGATGTAAGACATCTCAAGGTCTTTATTTGTTGAAAGTTAAAATGAAAGTCGCTCAGTCGTGTCTGACTCTTTGCAACCCCCTGGACTATACAGTCCATGGAATTCTGCAGGAATACTGGAGTGGGTAGCCTTTCCCTTCTCCAAGGGATCTTCTCAACCCAGGGATTGAACCCAGGTCTCCCACACTGCAGGTGGATTCTTCACCAGCTGAGGCACAAGGGAAGCCCAAGAATACTGGAATAGTTAGCCCATCCCTTTTCCAGCTGCTCTTCCTGACCCAGGCATTGAACCAGGATCTCCGGCACTGCAGGCAGATTCTTTACCAACTTTATTTGCTGGTGTATAGCAAACAGCTTCAAAAGAAGGCCAGGATATCGTGTGTGGCATTTTGTAAATGTACCTGACTAAAGGACACTGTTTGTCCCCACAGAACCCCTTAAGGTCCCACAGAATACACACAAGAAATGGTACCAAAAAGGGTGATGCCCCCCTACCATCGCACCACAGACTGTCTCTCTAGCAGTATAAAGTTCTCTCTGAACTGTACACAGGCTTAAATGTCTACCTCATCTTGCCTCACTCCCTCTCACAAAACCTGTCCCTTTGGCAAAACCACAAGAGAAGACATCATCCATGATAAGAACAATAATGGGTTTTTTCTTTTTTCTCCTTTACAGATTCAAACTCATCTTATAGTCTTCAGGTCAAATTTAATGCCAGGAAACCATTATCACCAGATAAGCCTCTTTTCACCAGATAATAAGAAGGAAGTAATCTGTTTGGGTTTCCTTTTTTGCATTCCTTCTTAACTAAAGATAATTAACTACTTAATTAAGAAAATAAAAGATAAATAAATAACATTCTGCTCAAAGCTGTGTTCCTGCTCAACTGTAAGCCCTGACTTATTTCAAATTCCTATGGCTTCTATTTCTCCCTCACCTGATGGTTTATTTCCTTCTAAATTAAATTATCCTTTCAGTATAAGTTTTAATATTTTAGGTTATCAGCCTCTTTAGAGAAGGAAGGAGGGAAGGAAGGAGAGAATTTATTCAACAAATGAATGGTGAGCACCCGATATGTGCCAGGTTTCCTATACAATGGGAACTAAACACAATATGTTCTCCACCCTCATGGAGTTTACAGCCTTTTTTATTTCCCTATTTTTTAATTGAAATATAGTTGATGTACAATATTATGATAGTTTCAAGTGTGCCACATAGTGATTTGACACTTGCATACATTATGAAATGATCACAATAAGTCTAGTAACCATGTCTCCAAACAAAGTTATTAAAATATTATTAACAATGTTCCTTATGCTGTAGGTTACATACCTGTGGCTTATTTATTGATATTTTCTAACTGAAGGCTTTTATCTCTTAATCCCCTTCACCTATTTGCTTTCACATTATCCTCCCCTCTAGCAACCACCCATTTGTTCTCTGTATCTGAGTCTGTTTTCATTTTGGCTTGTTTATTTACTTGTTTTGTTTTCTAGATTCCACATGTAAGTGAGATCATATGGTATTGGCCTTTCTCTGACTTATTTCACTAAGCATAATACTCTCTAGAACCATTCATATTGTCACAATGTCAAGATTTCAATTTTTAATGATGAGTAATATTACATTCAATCTATGGCTGATACACACACACACACATACATATAAGACATATACACACCTCTTCTTTACCCATTCATCTATCAATGGACACTTGGATTGTTTCCATATCTTGGCTACTGTAAAATAGCTGCAATAACTTTGGGGTACATACATATTTTTGAAACAGTGTTCTTGTTTTCTTCAGGTAAGTACCCAGAAGTGAAATTGCTGGATCATATGGCAATTCTATACCTAGGTTTTTTAGGACCCTCCATACTATTGTTCTATTGTAGCTGCATCAATTTACAATCCCACCAACAGTACACAAGCTTTCTCTTTTCTTCACATCCTCATCAACTCTTGCTATGTGCTTTCTTCTTTAGGTTACAATCTTATAGGAGAGAGTAATAAGAAATAAAGACACAACTACACAATGATAACAAAGCTTAATAGTGCTTACAAAAAGAATGCTAGGAGTGAGAAGAACCAGGGTGAGGACTGGGGGAGGTGCTCCACCTTTAAATGAAGTGTTCTGGAAGAAGAAAGAACAAAGGATGAAAAAAGGCTGATGCTAACAAGCAACGTAGACAGAGGCCAGACCCACAGAGTACCGTAAGCCAAGCCACAGTAAGGATTTCAGCCCTTAGCCAATAAAGAAATGGTAGCCATTAAAGAGTTTTAAACAAGGGAGGCTCATGATCAGATTTCTGTTTTTGAAAAAAAAAAAAAATCATTCCAGCTACCATGTGGAGAATAGATTAGAAGGGCACATAGAAATGTGCAGAGACAGCCGGGAGGCTGCTACAAGCTGCATGGCTTGAAACTCTTAAGTAAATAACAATTAGGTTTATTTCCAATTGTTCCTCATTGCCAAGGAATGGAAATGGTGTTGTGAAAGCAAAAGGGAAATGCAAGAACCTAATGCTTGAGAATGCTGAGGTGTGTTTGGAAATCAAGCCTTTGCAGGCATTCCACACTGAGTCCTATAAAAGTACTATAAAGAGCCCCCCTTCCTCTCCCTAGTTCCCTGCAGGTGAACCCTCCTTGGTGGCAGAGAAGGGTAGTAAGGGTGTTCCGGTGTCCCAGGGGCTGTCACACCATCTGCCCACCCTCTCTCTGGCTGTGTGCCAAAGCAAAGCAAGAAGGCAGATGCAAAGGGAAAAAGGATGGCATGAAACTCAGCGAGATACTGAAGAGTCCTTGGAGGTAAGCACTTGGAAAGCATTCTGCTTTCCATCTTGGGAGGGGACTTTCCAAGGTGAGAATCCAGGCTCCAGGGTGAAAAAGGCTTTCCGCTCACCCCAAAGCAGGCTGGAGAGCTGGACCTGCACACAGCCTCCAGCATCTCCACAAGGAGTCTGTTTTATGTGACATGCTCATACCAAATTCACCAGATAGTTTATCAACTTTGACAGCACATATCAGAGGGCCCCCATCTCATTCGTTTAATGCTTCCCTGCTGAGGCCACAAAAAAAAATTAGAACAAATTGTTTCTTTAAGAGATAATCTTCCTCTTCAAATTGGAAGTATAAATCTTCCCTAAAAATCAATATCCCCTAAATATTCTCTAGAAATTGCAGAGAAAAATACTGAAGTCTCCCCTGGCCTGCAGTAAGAGGAAAGGCTACGTATAGAGGCTCTAGACAAGGAATACTAGGAATTTCTCCTCTCTTCCTCACATTCCCACTCCATGTTTCCAAAAACATGTTTCCTCACCCTACTCACTCCAAAATCAGTCTTCTCAGCGTAACTTCACAAATGAAGGAAGAATAAAAATTACATGTTATAATGTCCTTTCCTCTTTCCATGTGCCACACTCTACACTCCTGACTCACATATTGGTACACTGTCACTAAATTTTCTTACAAATAGCTGAGAAAAGAAGTGAAAGGCAAAGGAGAAAAGGAAAGCTATACCCATCTGAATGCAGAGTTCCAAAGAATAGCAAGGAGAGATAAGAAAGCCTTCCTCAGTGAACAGTACAAAGAAAAAGAGGAAAACAACAGAATGGGTAAGAATAGAGATCTCTTTAAGAAAATTAGAGATACCAAGGGAACATTTCATTCAAAGATGGGCACAATAAAGGACAGAAACAGTATGGACCTAACAGAAGCAGAAGATATTAAGAAGAGGTGGCAAGAAAACACGGAAGAACTATGACCCAGATAACCACAATGGTGTGATCACTCACCTAGAGCCAGACATCCTGGAATACAAAGTCAAGTGGGCCTTAGGAAGCATCACTACAAACAAAGCTAGTGGAGGTGATGGAATTCCAGTTGAGCCATTTCAAATCCTAAAAAATAATGCTGTGAAAGTGCTATACTAGATATGCCAGCAAATTTGGAAAACTCAGCAGTGGCCACAGGACTGGAAAAAGTCAGTTTTCACTCCAATCCCAAAGAAAAGCAATGCCAAAGAATGTTCACACTACCACACAATTACATTTATTTCACATGCTAACAAAGTAATGCTCAAAATTCTCCAACCTAGGCTTCAACAGTACGTAAACCAAGAATTTCAAGATTTTCAAGCTAGATTTAGAAAAGGCAGAGGAACCAGAGATCAAATGGCCAACATCTGTTGGATCATAGAAAAAGCAAGTGAATTCCAGAGATACATCTACTTCTGCTTTATTGACTACACCAAAGCCCTTGACTGTGTGGATCACAACAAACTGGAAAATTCTTAAAGAGATGGGAATACCAGACCACCTGACCTGGCTCCTGAGAAATCCGTATGCAGATCAAGAAGCATTAGTTAGAACCAGACATGGAACAACAGACTGGTTCCAAATTGGGAAAGGAGTATGTCAGGGCTGTATATTGTCACCCTGCTTATTTAACTTATATGCAGAGTACATCATGCAAAATGCTGGGCTGGAAGAAGCACAAGCTGGAGTCAATATTGCTGGGAGAAATATCAATAACCTCAGATACGCAGATGACACCACCCTTATGGCAGAAAGTGAAGAAGAACTAAAGAGCCTCTTGATGAAAGTGAAAGAGGAGACTGAAAAAGCTGGCTTAAAACTTAACATTCAAAAAACTAAGATCATGGCATCTGGTCCCATTACTTCATGGCAAATAGATGGGGAAAGGACGGAAACAGTGACAGACTTTATTTTCTTGGGCTCCAAAATCACTGCAGATGGTGACTGCAGCCATGAAATTAAAAGTCGCTTGGTCCTTGGAAGAAAAGTTATGACAAATATAGACAGCATATTAAAAAGCAGAAACATTACTTTGCCTGCAAAAGCTCATATAGTCAAAGCTATGGTTTTTCCAGAAGTCATGCATGGATGTGAGAGTTGGAGCATAAAGAAAGCTGAGTGCCAAAGAATTGGTGCTTTTGAACTGTGGTATGGAGAAGAGTCTTGAGAGTGCCTTGGACTGCAAGGAGATCCAATCAGTCTATTCTAAAGGAAACCAGCCCTGAATATTCATTGGAAGGACTGATGCTAAAGCTGAAACTCCAATCCTTTGGCCACCTGATGCGAAGAACCGACTCTTTGGAAAAGACCCTGATGCTGGGAAAGATTGAAGGCAGGAGGACAAGGGGATGACAGAGGATGAGATGGTTGGGTGGCATCTCTGACTCAATGGACAGGAGTTTGAGCAAGCTCTGGGAGTCAGTGATGGACAGGGAAGCCTGGCATACTGCAGTCCATGGGGTCACAAGGAGTCTGTCGTGACTGAGTGACTGAACTGTCACTAAATTAGGGATATACCATCAGGTAGTGTGCACTATTATACCCATCCTACAGATGAGAAAATTGAGACTTAGGTTAAGCAATGTGCCCTACTTGCACACCGAGTGGCAGAGCAAGAATCAAAACCCATGTCACTCTAGCTCCAAAGGTCAGATTTGTAACCATTCTGGATTTCCAGCCAGAAGAATTTAACTCCCCTCCCAGAGGAATTTTCCTTTCAACTTTGGGCAGACCTATTAGCTCTTTAGATCTTGATGGCTGAATAGGAACAGAACTGGACACCACTGCTCTTTCCACTACATCAAGCATCCAAAGGGAAATGACCCAGCTTCACCAGAAAATCAAAAAGCTGGACATCCAAATGAGACCAGTCAGCACTAATCCTTGCATACTCTCATTTTCTAAGAAAACTTCAGAAGGAAAAAAAAAATGCTATTTTCATTGCAGAAAAAAAAGCCGTTGCTTTCTTAGCCAAAGCTAGCTATTTTCTTTTTTTCTGGGAATCTCATGGACAAGTAAGAGGGCAATACATGAGATTCTCATTGGCTGAGCTATGCAGAGACTTCCATTGGTGTGTTTTGGGTTAGCGGGTGAGTCGGCACGGTACAACGTCATTTCTGTATAGCCGACCTAAAACATAGCCTTGAGACTGCAAAAAGAGGAGGAGAGAGAGAAAAAAAATCAGCAGTTTCTTTCATTCTCTCTCTCTTTCATGGAAACTGTTGCATAATTGCATTGAGTCATCTAGGCTAACAATCAGACCATTTCTCAAATCCACCTTACATACAGAATGATGAGGTATTTAAGGAAATGTTCCTCCTCCCCATATAATCTACTTCTCTTTGAGTTAGTTGGATGGAGGTGGCTTGAGAGAGGTGGAGGCAGAAATTTGGGAAACCATAGCTGATGAATTGCAAACATGTACAAGTGATGCACAGGGAGGGAGGAAGTGAAAAGTGAAATTCCTGTGAAAATAATGCACATGTCCTAGGGAAACGAGCCACACATTTTTTATGAATCAAGAGACCAGAGCTTTCTTTATATGTGCGCCAAACAGCATTCCTGGGTAACGGTTCCATATCTCACGAGGTGTAAGCCACTTCACTCCATCTTATTAGAAACATTCAAAACAAGGCAAGTATTTTGAAACCCATAAAATTTATGGAATTCTAAGCACACCAAAGACAGAATGGACGAGGGACTCCTCTGTTTAACTGGTTTTAATTTATATTCACTTTAGCAGTTTAACCCACCTTTAAAATCCAACCAAGATTTGAAAACATTAATAACTATAAACCATTTTTTCTAAAACCGTCTCCCACTTTCCCAGCAACCATAGCAGTCACTTGCTTAAAGCTTCAAAGACTCAAGAAAAATGGATCTCAGAGTCCCTAGAAAATTGGTTATAACCTTTGTCACTCACCTGATTACTTACCCACCTCACAGGCCATTTGAAAAGCAAGAAAGGCTACCAGCTGGTGAGCAATGCAGCTACCAGCCTAAATATTCCCTAGAAATTCTAGATGGCAATTAAAGAGGAGAGAAGTGATCAAGCAAGTCTATTTATATTGAAGCCCAAGTAAATGAGACAGTGCAAGGTGGCAAAGAGAATACATTCTTCAGAACAACCAAACGGCACCATAAACTGAGCATACAGTTTTAAGTAGCTTAGAAGAATTTCACTGCTTCTGCTTATGCAAGGTAAGACCCAAAGGGAACATTCAATTTAAATATTTACTCTTTTAATTCAGTGGAGCTTATATACAAGGTATATCAGGTAGAGTTTCAAAAAAGAAAAGCAAAGTGTAAACCAGGCCCATTGTGCTCAATAACCTTAATTACGGCTTAAAAGCTCAAATGACAATATTAGCAAATCTTTCCAGGGCACTTACAATGCGTCAAGTACTACGTGTTGGATTTCATTTACTCTTCCTAATGATCTTACATGGAAGACACTATTTTAATCTTTGTATACTCAGTTTGCAGATGAGGAAACAGAAGCTTAGGAAGTGAAGTAACTTACCCAAGGACACAGAGTAACAGAGCTAGGAATTAAACAAAGCCTGTCTAATTCTAAAGCCTCATTGAGGAAAGCTAATTGCACTTCGGATAGTAAGACCTGGAGGCTTTTCATTGTTCAATAAAAACCAAATAGCTTATCTTGTTCCAGGAACTACTGTAAGCACTTGGCATAAATTAATTCATTTGCTCTTTATAATAACCCTATGAAGTAAGTACTAAGATTATCCCCAATTTTACAGATGAGGAAACTGAGGCACAGAGAGGCTGAGCAACTTGTCCAGGGTCACACCTTTCATAAGCAGCAAAGTCTGAATTCAAACCTGGCTGCTGGCTCCAGGCTGTTGCCTTTGACACTCTACTATCCATCTGTCTAAGCATGGTGACCCCAAGAAGTCCAAGAGATTCTGGCTCCTTTAATAATAACAACAGAGTCCAGAACCAAAAGAGAAATGTTTCATTATTCCCTATGTTCATCTGACTTTATGTGGGGCATTTCATTCAAGTGTTTTCACAACACTTTAAGAAACACATTGACAGATTGGAATTGTCCAGCAGAGAGCAAGAAGGGAAGAAAATAATATAAAATGTAGGCTTAAAACTATGGAGTAATTGGGGCTGTTTGGCCTAGAAAGGAAATTTCAAAAGTATCCATATGTACCATTTTCACAAATTGTCAAGAGGGCCCTAACTACCCTAAGAAGATGTGGGAAGCAGCTCTAGGACATAACTGAATCATCATTCATTTGTTTACCAATTTTTACTGAGTAGCCAACAGGTGTCAAATAGAGGAAATGCTCCCTAGCTTAATATATTACTCTTGCATTTCAGAAGTGGAAGATCTGTTCACTCATTAGTGAAAGTCAGCAGAGATGACTCAGAGAGCAGAGATGGTCCCTGTACCACATGGAACACTGGACATGTGACCTCTAATCCATTTATCCTGTCTTGCACTACCATTATCAAAAACTGCCATAAAAGTTCTTACAAATGACAACCTTTAATCATCTTTAAGAGGCCCAAAGAAGCACTCCCCCGCCCCTGAAAAAAAAGGAAGACAAAATGTTTCCAGTGGGCTTTACATTGAAAATCTGACAAGTTTGAACAAAGGTAAAACATACCACTCTTAGAAAATAAGCCAAAAACACTATTGCATTCTAAAGCAAGAGAGTAATTATTTTTTTTTAATGTAATTTCTCTTCTCCACTTCCTTCTTCCCCAATTCCTCTTTGGTTAATGAGTGGATTAGCATATCTCATTAATAGTTATCTTTTCCTAGCATGTGTCTGGTCTGTTTTTCATGTTTCTACACTGAGTAGGAAACCATGGCCTCAGCCTTCTGGGTCTCCCTGGACCACAGAACCATCTCCTAACACGTCAGCCCGAGACCTAGGTATAGCAGCAGTGGGCACTCATTGTTCGTCCCTCCAGCAAAATGTCTTCCAGTTTCTGACTCAGGAGAAGCATAGAGGTCAAGATCTATAAACACACTCCAGAATATGAGCACTTCCCAGCAAAAAAGCCAATCAGAACCATGGCAATGGTTTTAAATGTAAGTCAGATGAGAGTTTCCATGAATGACTGCATTCTTTGTTAAAATGAAGATGTGTACGTATTTTCACTACTACTATTAGTATGATTTTTTAAAGCTTTTTTTTTCTATTGAACAATGTATTATTTGATAAAAGACATAAAAGGCCTAAAAATTTTATGTTGCTTCAAGAGAAGATGGTGAATTTTCCATAGAAAAAGAATACTTTTCCCAAACCAATTCTGAGAGTTTTTAATGATATTAAATACTTTTTTTCTTTTTCATCTCCATCAGTGTGAGTCTAAATTGTTTTCAGTCTAAAACACTGAAATAAGCCAATCACAAGGTGGGCAACAGAATTCTACCATTTATCAGGAAAATATTTTGACCTAGGCTGCTCACTCCTTCAAGACGTTTTCTTAGTATAGGGTCTTGTTTGCTTTGTTTTGTTTTTTAAAGAATAGTTTGGAGGGGTGAAAGCGGAGAATAGACTAAGAAGAGAAACAAGATCTCCCAACAAAAAAATATCTTACTCTATATTTTGAGATACAATTTGAAACAGAAACACCATTCAGCAGGAGCTACAATCACTCAAACAAGCATCCAAAGTCCACCTTGAAAGTAGGAGCAAAGGTATCAGTGGAGGGCAAGTCTCCACAGAGCACCAATGACCTCAGAACTAAGTGCAAAGAGAAATTGTAGCAGGATTTGATGAAAGCAGTTCAGAGTGCATATCTCCCATCACTTACCATCTTCTCTGATTCCAACTGAGAGAGAGAGAGAAAAGTTCTCTATAGGAACAATATCTCCATGAAGAACAAAAATCATAAATATACCCTCATTACCCTCGGGAATGGAAACTTCTCAGGTCATCTTCTACCCTCTCCTTGGCTTTCTCTGGGTTTGGGAAGCCAAAAGAGATCATAAAAACACAACATATTTTCAATATTTGGGATGTGAAGAGGCCAAAAGATTATGACTAACAAAGTAAAAAGGTAATTATGTTTCCATTAGCACCACTAATGAAGAGAAGTGAAAGAAAATAACGGGCAGTCTAAAAACCATTTACATTTGACCTTGCAGAAAGATAGGTGGATTCTCTCGCAATAGACTTGCCTTAATTATTTTCCTCCCTCCAAACCAATGATGAAATCACTTTGCCTCCAAGAACATACACTAACTGATAATGGGAGAGAAGACCAAGAAAGTCTGGGTGGCCTTGGACAAACCTGGGAAGAACTCAATAGGATAACGTGTGTGTGTTTCTATCTACCCTTAAGTGAGAACAAGCTGTATGTGAGGTGCTACGTTGTCTACCTGAACCACCTTTACTAAACCTTTCAACAGCAATGCCCTATAAATGTTACCACCCCATGCTGCATGTGAGAAAACTCAAGACAAAAGTAGGTTAAGACATTTATGTAGCCACACAACTGGAAAAAAAGGGACCTGGGCCTATGTGTATTTGAGTCTAACACCTATGTTCATTCTATTCTGCCTTGCTGCTTCCCTTTTTTAAGAGACACTTCTCATAGTGGATGATCCACAGACAAGATCATCAAAAGCTGATGGGAACAGCATTTCACACCAGATGCGTCAGTACGCAAATTGAGGGAAGGGTGATATTTAGCTGTTTACTGACGAGACCTACTGTAGACCACCCTGTTATAATATAAAACATATTTACCATGAGTTTCTTCCCAGATGTGTATGCTGACAGTTTCTGTTGAAACCAGGCAGTTTGTTTGTTTCTATTTCTCCACAAGTTTAATACAAAGGATTTTGCAAAGCCACATCTCAGGTTTAGATCTTACACTTTGGCAAACACAGTATAAGACTGGTGTTTAATCTTGACAGCATCTCATTAGTGTAAATTAGTGACTCAGTATTAAAACTAGAAAACAAGTGGTTAAGAGACCCCAGCTAAGACAAGTTTCATTAAAACAATAATGACTAAATCACACTGTGCCCAGTTTCAAAAAGCTTCAAGCTCCCTAATCATTTTCTGGATGGTTTCCATTCCAGCCAGTTTCCATGTTGGTGTAAATCCATCAATCTCCAGTAAGGATGTGCATGGGAAAATGAACATAATGTTAAGTCTACAGAGACCTTATTGCAATGTCAAAATCAAGTGATGTCAGTTTAAATTACAGCTTTTAAAAAAAGGCACTGTAGAGACAACTGTCTCCTGGAGCCTGTCTGGTTGCCTAGAGCAAATGCTCTACCCAGTTGGGTAGAGAAACCGGTTTCCATTTGCCTAGCAGTTTTCTCAGTGCTTCCAGTTTCCAAGAAGACACTTGGCAGAGAGAGCATGTTCAACAAGCCAGTTAACACGACTGAGCAATGGGGACTCTGGAGACTTCTGATACTCCACAGAGATGATCCTTCGTACCAATCAATCAAGGCCTTGGACATATTATCCCCTATTTACTCCCAGGAGTGCTGGAAAACCACAAGCTTCCATTAAAGAACTTGCTAACATTCTGAGTCAGAAGCCCCAGCTTTTTCAACACCACAGATCTCTTTGGTATTCTTCCCCCAAGGGTGCCATGTTTCAAAAAACTCTCCCGTGTCCTTTTTACAATGAGCAAAACTGTCTACTTCCCTCAGACTTTGAAATACCAAAAATGACTTACAAACCTCATTGCTACCTTAGTCGAGAGATACCAGTTTGGAAAGCAATAAGATGAAACAGGAAATAACAATAGTAATAATGCTTTCCATTCACTGATTGCTTACTATTTATACCAGGCATTGTACATTATTTACATCATCCAATTTAATCTCCATCACAACTTTAGTTGTGATGCTCAGTAATTATCTTCTTCATAGAAGGATTTAGAAACATTAAGAAATTTGTCCAAGGCCACCAAACTAGTGCCAGAGTAAAGATCTGAACCTCTGCTGTCTGACTTCAAAGCCACTGCTCTTCTCTGCTCCACTGGTTCCACTCTCTCTCACCCTCAACTTCATTTCTAACCCCTAGCACTCCCTTTGGAAAACATCATATGCACTGTGCCCACTTTTGGAACTTTTGGAAAGTTTCTAGCTATCTTACTCCCCTGAAATCCCTACCATCTGTCTCCAAAGTGATGCTGCATATTCTTAGAGGATAGAGAGAAAGAGAGGCAGAGAGACAGGACACCTACAGCATCATAGGGATTGAAACCCAAGTGCAAAAGCACTTCCAAGTAAGCCAAGGTACTGGTTCTTTTAGTCACCATTCACCTGCACCTAACTTCTCCACTCAAAGTGATAATGTAGGAACCTATCTCCAGAATGTCCCAGAGTCCCTCAAATATTTCCTTCTAAAGTCTCCTCTTTGCTTTTTTAACTTTTTCTTCTGTCCTGGGGTATAGTAGATTTAAAATGTTGTGATAGTTTCAGGTGAACAGCGAAGGAACCCAGTCATACAAATACATATATCCATTCTCCCCAAACTCCCCTCCCACCCAAGCTGCCATATAACACTGAGCAGAGTTCCCTGAACTACACAGTAGGTCCTGGTTGGTTACCCATCTTAGATACAGCATTGTGTACACATCCCAAACTCCCTAACTATCCCTTCCCCTTCTTCTTTCTCCCTGGCAACCATAAGTTCATTCTCTAAGTCTGTGAGTCTCTTTCTGTTTTGTACATAAGTACATTTGTATCATTTCTCTTTAGATTCCATAAGGGATGCCATACAATATTTCTCCTTCTCTGTCTGTAAAGTCTATTCTTTACAGGTTTCACTCTGACAGATGATGCCTCTAGGTTTCTGATGAAAGCACCAAAGACAGCCTTGGACAATGAACTCTGGGCAGTACCCTCCTGCCACCACACCTAACTCCCCCTCTCACTGCAAAAAGAAAACAAAGTGCCTGGGTGAGGTGGGAGTGGGAGCTTCCTTTAGTTGCCCAGAGCTTAAACCACAGGTTCTATAAGAAAAACGAAACGTCTACATGGAGATATATTGATACTTATTTTTGAAAGCATATGTGAATAACATAATGATGTGTGTGGAGGGGGGGAGCTGGAAACAGCAGAACACTCCCGGATAGGATATCTACCATATGGTTCCAACCATACTGTTAATGGATACATAGACAGGGACTAGTAAGGAACCCAAAAATATATTAAAAGTTTGATTTCTACAAGTGATGCAACCACACACACTTCTCCTTGGGTTTTGAGTTCAGTTTCTGTTATAATACTTATGTGCAATAATCATTCAATTACATATTATATACAGAGTATATAATTATGTGATACATAAATAAACTAATTTGCTTTATAACATATTAGCCAAGCATCAACCATTTAGAAAATTCTGAGTTAGGAGGCCTATCTGGGGTTACTTACTTACCTCTCTCACTTCACAGGGAACTATGTCCAGCTGCAAGCTTCCTTTTGATCATACCCTATGCCTCTAGGCCCAAATCTTATGGACAGTATATTACCTCTTTGGGGAGTCTAACAAGCATTCTAGAATAATAGAATGAGGTATTCCACAAGTACCGCTTTCCTACTCTGAGACAAAAAACAGAAAAATTACAACTACAGTGAACAAACACTGGATTCCTAACAACCCAACACCACAGAGCTAAGCTGTGTACCAGAATAATAACAACAGTCATTAATACTATTATTCTAAAAAATATGTGGGGAAGAGCAAGATGAAGCTCACCGCATACAAAAAGAAGAGAGCACTGTGAATCAGATACTTTTCCTGTAGGACACAAGCCCCTTTCTTAGCAGGCCTAACAAGAGGTAGTACAGCATACTTTATCTCAAGGACGTGGCAGGCTGGCACAGAGGCCAGGAACATAGACACACAGACTGGGCAGAAAGGCCAAAGCTGGCCCAGCCAAAGTGAGCTGCAGACCAGCATGGAAGAACACTGGGATAAGGGCAGCATATTCAGATTCACCAAGGAGTGATGTGTCCTTCACAAATTAAAATTCTGGATTGTTAGAAGTTCCAAATAATTAGTAATAACCACAATCATCATTATCATGGTCAAGGTTTTGCCATACATGAGCCCACAGGTTATGATCCTGCTCTAATATCTCTAGGTTTTCACTGTTCTAAGAAACAACTAGAACTTAGGAGCTGAGCATCTTTTCTAAAACACCTGTGATGGTACAGTGGCTTCAGAGGGACATTCCTACTAATGCAGACATTTCAACACAGCCAGGACATGAGCCTCTGCAATCATTCAACAGACACTGTTTATAGAGGGTGCTGGGGGACAACAAAAGAAAACAGAAGAAACACATGATTCTTGGCACTGGGATTCATGTTAAGGTTTCAGTAACATGATGATTTGATTCAAATACTGCAAATAAAAATGATGGAAAGTGAGTGCTTATTTGCTGAAAACAAACAAAAAAGTGTAAAAATACATAACAAGTCTTGAACACTGTTTCTTCTCTGTTCCTCTCACCACATGTCCAAATCCTACTCATCTTCCCAAGCTCAGCTCAGATGTCTGTCCCCCATGAAACTCCAGGTCCCTTCTCTGACACTCTCACTCCTCTCCCCACCATCCAATGGGTGACAATCACCTCCTCCAAGCTCACATATCTGTACCTGGTCTATTATAATTAGGTAATAAGAGCTGCCATTCATCAAGTGTCTAATTTACACCAAGCCCCCTTTGTAGCTTTTATTTTTTCCTTCAAGTCCTAAAGCAATCCTCCCAGGAATGGAATGTATTATTCACAATTTAAAGGCTGAGAAACCAAACTTGAACCAGGCTGAGTAACTTTGCCTGAAGTGTCAAAAGAGCTAAACAGTGGTAGATCTTGAACCTGAAATCAAGACTATCGAATTCCAAAGCCTGTTTTTCTGCATCTTGCCATATCTTATGACCTGATTACTCTCTGTCTCATATTTATCTCCCTTCCTATGTGACAAGAATCTTGAGGAACAGACCCATGTTTGAGTCATCACGCACTCATTCATGAGCCATTTAAGTAATTCCTTAAATAGACAGCAAACAGAATAAAGAGTAGACATCTAACAAATACTTGTTGAATGAGTGATGAAAAGACAAAAATCCCACGGGAATAGGTAGAAAGGGCAATTGTCATGGTGTCGGCAACAAAATGAAAGTGATAGTCGCTCAGTCATGTCCCATGGACTATACAGTCCATGGAATTCTCCAGGTCAGAATACTGGAGTGGGTAGCTTTTCCCTTCTCCAGGGGATTTTCCCAACCCAGGGACTGAACCCAGGTCTCTCACATAGCAGGCAGATTCTTTACAAACTGAGCCACAGGGAAGCCAAAAAAAAAAAAAGAAAGTGATGGTCCCTCAGTCGAAAAAGTTGACTTAAAACTCAACATTTAGAAAACTAAGATCATGGCATCCAGTCCCATCACTTCATGGCAAATAGATGGGGAAACAATGGAAACAGTGACAGACTATTTTTCTGGGCTCCAAAATCACTGCAGATGGTGACTGCAGCCATGAAATTAAAAGATGCTTGCTCCTTGGAAGAAAAGCATAGGCAGCATATTAAAGAAAAACCTAGGCAGCATATTAAAAAGCAGAGACATTACATTGCCAACAAAGGTCCGTCTAGTCAAAGCTATGGCTTTTCCAGTAGTCATGCATGGATGTGAGAGTTGGACTCTAAAGAAAGCTGAGCGCCAAAGAACTGATGCTTTTGAACTGTGGTGTTGGAGAAGACTCTTGAGAGTCTCCTGGACTGCAAGGAGATCCAACCAGTCTATCCTAAAGGAAATCAGTCCTGAATATTCACTGGAAAGACTGATTCTAACGCTCAAGCTCCAATACTTTGGCCACCTGATGTGAAGAACTGACTCATTGGAAAAGACCCTGATGCTGGGAAAGATTGAAGGTGGGAAGAGAAGGGGAAGACAGAGGACGAGATGGTTGGATGGCATCACCGACTCGATGGACATGAGTTTAAGTAAGCTCCAGGAGCTGGTGATGGACAGGGAAGCCTGGCATGCTACAGCCCATGGGGTCGCAAAGAGTCAGACATGACTGAGCGACTGAACTGAACTGAACTGGCAACAAAAGATACCACTAACAGACATTCTGGACCGTTAGTTACAGAATGTCTTCCTTCTCATTTGTCCTGACAGGCCTCAGCTACTCTTCCATCAGCCTCAACTCAGCCCAACCTGTGTGGTGCTGGAGAATGAGAGCAGCAGCTAATGTTTGTACAGAGAACTAATTACATTACCATTCTCTGCAGCAGCCTTCACCTCATAAGCTTCGATATCCCCCCCCCAAACAGCCATAATCAGGAAAATATGGGAAAACCAAGAAAAGTAGACTATTTGGCCCCTGACCACCATTTACACGGTCCAACAGTAACCTATGAATCTTAATCTAGATTTATTTTTTTCTATGAAAGCATAAAGGACAAGTGGTCAAGAGCAGGTCCATAAATTTGCTTTGACTTTTATTAGATGGGGAATATTTTCATCTGAGAGGTCAGCATAACTTGGAGGAAAAGACAAAAAGCTCTCTGAAAGTGAATCACCATGTTACCCCTGACATAACACAGGACCACTGTCTACCGACAAGGGAGCTGCTTGCTAGTTAGAACTCCTTAAAAGTCATCAGAATAGGTTAATCTTTCCCATTTGACGTTATCATTTCATGTATTTCACATCTCATTCAGATTCTTTGGGGAAAGGAACACGACTGGGACTATTAAGTAATGTAGCTGAATTCCTTAATGAGGAAAGAAAACCAGATTCACTACGTAAACCATCCCTAGAAAAAGCATAGACAGAAGGTGAAAATGAGGTTGAATATATAAGAGGAAGCCTCATAAACTCACTCTACGGCTTTATTTTGTCCAACCACCTGGTCTAACATTCAAGTTTTATAAAAACATCTTACTTATTCATTCATTGTTAAAAAGCATTAATTATGTGTCTAATGAGATGCTGGGAACTAGGAATACAATGATGAATAAGGGTTTGTCCAGTTTCTCCAGAAGTTTCCAGTCTAGCAGGAGTGAGAGTATCTAAGAAAAGAGCTCCCATCAGTCTGATAAGTGCAGGAGTGGAAAAGTTGCCTAACTTTAATGTCACACCATTCAAAACCAGCTGTCCCACAAAATGCATTAAACTAATGGCTTTCTCTATGCATACCCGGTGATTTCACCTATGCTATCTGATTTCATCCTCAATTAATCCATCACAAGAAAATATTCTTCTTAGGGAAAACCCTGAACTGACTAACAACTCTTTTCCTTTCAAGTCTATGCAAAAGAACACCTGGAATTTCACAGAAAATAAATTTTGGTACAGAAAGGAAACGGTTTATGACACATTCAGATATTTCATGAGATAAACCATAACTTCCCCATAAAGGCTTCTTAATAAAATCGTTTCCAGCCACTGAACAGGCCAAGTCTAAAAGAGCAGACTCTGTGGCTAATGATATTCTCTGATTTTGGAAGGAAACTTCAAAGGAAAGAATTAGAAAACAAAACACTAAACTGAAAACAAAAACGAAGGCCTCTAGAACTCAAGGGAAGGAGAAAGTTCCCCTGTCTGAAATTTGACTGACAAGAGGAAATGCAACCAGTTCTCATCCATACTTGATGTAGGAAACATGGCTCTCTGATTTTCAAAAGAAACCACTGATTCGAGATGATCAAGTGGAAGTAACGTTCTCAGTCACTGGGGGAGCTGTCTCAGACACCTCAGTGGATTCTGCACAGAGCCACCACATTCTCCGTGCCCAGATTTGTTCATGTTTGATACTTGGATTACCCCAGCAGGAAACGAGCAGTCTTTGAATGGAGGGTTTTGTTCAGGATTCTAATAGCTTCCAGCATTTGCCCCAGACCACAAGGAGTACACCAAATTCACTTAGACATCCAGGCCAGAGTGAAGCATTTCTCTGTCAGATCTAGTCAGCTCCACCAATTTAACATTTTGGCTTCTCTTGGGCAAAGAGAAGTCTGCCAAACAGCATTGGTGGCTGGGGGCAATCTGGTGACATGTGGCAGTTCTGGAAAGAAAATTAATGAACACAACCAGCAACCTTTCTGGCCCACTCCACTCTCCTCATTCAAGGGAGAGAAGCAAAGTGTCAGCCTCTGGGGTGATAAACAACTGCTGCTCCTAGAAACAGCCTCGAAGGTGGCTGTATCTTTTCCCCACCCATTTTGCCACATTTCATTGTTTGCTTTCAAGATCACCTCACTATGAAGTTTGTGGATGTTAAAGGTAGAGACATGATTTGTTTCCTTCAACAATTTCATCCTAGCTAATCTAGTAAATAAAGTGAGACACTAGCCACCTCTGATTCAGTCACCAAAGCTAACTATGTCCAATCAAAGTCAATAAAATATTTGTCTGGTGCCTACTATGTGCCAGGCAATATGCCAGGCATATATATATATATATATATATATATGTGTGTGTGTGTGTGTGTGTGTATGATAACAATGAATAATGATAATATATTATATTATTATAATGACAACAACAACAATAATAATAATCAACCAATCAACAAGAGTCATCTAGCAAGTGCTTACTGTGTGAAAAGTTATGATAAATGTATAGGGTTATATCACTCCTCACAAACCTTTGAGCAACATGTAATTATTACTTTCACCTTTGCTGCTGCTGCTCCCCTTTTACAGGTGCAGAAAATAGGGTTCCAAGAGATAAAATAAACTTGTTCAAAGTAGCACAGCTTGTAAATGACAGAGCTGGGATCTGAATGCAAAGCCTGTCTGTAAAGGCAATGCCTTTAAAGTCATTAAAGGAAGTCCCACTGAAACAACATTAAAACTTTGTTGTAATGCAAAAGAATGATATAGATGGTAAAGTTTGCCAGATTACAGCAAAATAGATAGACTAGTTTTATTACTCATCTGAACAAAAACAAAACTACTTTGTAGTAGAATGTTGTCAGCTCTCTAATATCTAGACCAGCATAATATGTGTGGCCCATTTTCACCCCAAAAAAGAACTACATAACCAGCCATAATCAGAGATTAGGACAGAATAAGGACTACAAAATAACACAACAATAAAATGATAACATCTTTCCATTTTTTCCATAAGAGATACACTTAATTTCTGTAAACTGAAGCTAAACTGCCTATGGGAATACATGTGTGTATGTGTGTGTTTCCTGTCAGATTTTCTAGTTTTACCACTCCACTCTTACATTAGTATACGGTAAAACATTCTTTACAAGGTTTTGAAAGGACTCATCTTAACAAAGAAAACATTCATAAAAGTTAAATGGGAAACTGAACTCATGGATTGATAAGTAATAAAAAGCTTATAAACATCTGATTTCCGCACAAAGCCAGTAAGGAAGAAGTAAAATAATATAAAACAAAAAAAAATCTCAAAACCTTCTGAGAAGGTTCCACACTTCTGAGAAGAAAGGAAAAAAAAATGAAAATTTTGGAGGACTTCAAGGACAGAAAAGGGCACTGTCCGACTGCATCCTGGCAACACAGCTCTGAGGAACAGGGGGGATTTTGGAAAGTCTTGTTCTCCTAGGTTCCCACAGTCACTCAAATTGTTCAGTGGATAGTTATGCCCAAGTTTTTAGCCCTAGAATATTCATTCAGATTTAGGGCTGCTGAGGACCTGTCAGCTAGAACTCTGCCAGTGACAGAGTAGGAGTAATGTACAGGAAATCACCAAGCAGTCTACCCCAACTGACACCAAAACAGCATACATGGACTCATAAATACAATTTGTACATAATTCCCAAAGGTTCATGAGTCACATGAGACAAAGAATACAGACTGGGAACCCTGGAACAAAGTAAGAGCCCTTACGCTTGAGGATCTGGCCAAGTTTAGAGCCACAGATAAGATGCTTCATGTGCCTTCTCATTTTGTGGCTTTGTAACAGATGAATTTCTCCAGTTTCTCTGACATGAATTGAGGGCAAGCGGCTTTCATCAGACAATGGTCCAGTCATGAAAACAGTGACGGCTAGAGACCAGTTGCCCAAGTTTCAGTCCTGCTTCTGTCTCTTCACAGCAGTGTAATCTTGAACTTATTCCTTAATAAAAGTTACTTAAAAATAAGTAACTTTTACTTATTCCTCTGTACCTCTGTTCCCTTATCTCTAAGACAGGGATTGATAATAACACCAGCTTCAAATGTGGTAAAGATTAAATGAGTCTTCATAAAGAAAGCACTTAGGACATCTACCTAGCACATAGACAAACACAAAATAAATGTTAGCTATTATTATTCTATGGTCCTTTCTAGGAAAAACAGGGAGATGACCTAATATAATAAAGGTTCCTATCATAAAAGCACTAGAGGACTGCAGAGAATAGTAGAGAATGCATTAATTAATTCATGAATGTCCTTTATTAAATCCTCATTGGATGTTCATGTCTGCTATTTTGCAAAGTTGACATTTGGTTAACCAAACAAGTATCACCATCTATGTCTCAATACAAAGGCGTTAGGTGTTAGAAAATGTAGATAGCCTGTGAACTCTATCATAAATAATGATTTAAAAAATATGCCATCAGGTTAATAGCTTTCCTTTATTTCAGTTTGTGAAGATTCAGCCAGAGTATAGTTTTGCAGTCCCAGAGACCCATAGGTGGTGACAAATTAGAAGAGGCCTCAATGAGCATGACAGTCTTGAACATATAGTCCAGTACTCTCACCGGGCAGGTGGAAAACCTGAACCCAGAGACGTTCATGACTTGCCCAGATAGACCTTGCAAGTAAGTAGCAGAGCCAAGAACTAAGATTCTTGGATGTTTATTTGTTCACCTGCCTCCTCCCACTAGACCGTCAATCCCTGGAGGCCAGAGCCTAGTCAAACATGTCTTCCTACCTTCATGACAGCCCAGGACATGTAGACAAAGAAGGCAACAATAAATAAGGGTTAAAAAGGACCACCGTGATGCAGTATTCTTTGCTACTTCTAAGGTACTATTTTAACCCTGCAAAAGAGATAGTTATCTCACTCACTGAAAAGATGACACAGATGATAAGGCAAAGCAGAAATCAAATCTAAGCATTCTGCTGGTCTGTGAGTCAGGAGACCTGAGCTTTTGTCTTATTCTACCATAACTTGCTTTGTGACATTCAATGAACATTTAACTTTTCTGAAAAGAAGACAATACAGCCTTGATAGAGCTGAAGGGAGTCCAATTGTATGAGATCACAAAATAGAATGAAATAATAAAGGCCATAATTAATTGTATGTCATAAAGGCTATAATTAATCGCATGTCACTTTCCCTGGTGGCTGAGATGATAAAGAATCTGCCTGCAATGCAGGAGATCCAGGTTTGATCTCTTGGTCAGAAAGATCCCCTGAAGAAGGAAATGGCAACCCACTCTGGTATTCCTACCTAGAGAATTTCATGAACACAGGAGCCTAGTGGGTTGTAACCCACTAGGTTACAACCATGGGGTCGCAAAGAGTCAGATATGACAGAGCGATTAACATTTTATGTTTATATTACACTTAATAATTCTCAAAAGGCTTCTTTGTATATTACCACTTAAGCTTCATGATAACCATGGAGAAGGTCAAGAAATATGTTCTAGCCCCATTTTACAGATAATGACACTAAGGTACAGAGGGACCACATGTTTATATCAGGAAGGATGACATGTTTATATTAGATTAAATGAGAAATATCATCTCTGCCAAAGGACAGAATCCACAGTAAGAAAGAAAAACATACACTTAGATCAAGGACCTAAAAAGAGACAGCATATAGCTTCCAGCTGGAATTAACAATGAGCCAAAGAGCCTTGTCATCAATCCCTAACTGCTAGCTTTCTTCACTCAAAATTCTACTTTCAAAGATATGTCTCTCCTGCAGTCACAGAAAGATCACATGGGTTATGGAGATATAAAGTCAAGACATTTGGCATATGGATCAGACACAGAGCAGAAGAAAGCCTCTTAAAATATATCATGTCTACAATAAAGCAAAATATATTTCTAAGCATTTTATTGAAACTTCACAGGAAGAAAAACCCTAAAATGGGAAAAATGATAGCAAAGAGAAATTATAGGATACTCTATGTTTTACTTCATCTGAAATAAAAGGTCATTGACATTCACTTTCTTTACAGGATGTGTCATTTAGAATTTTTATTTTAACAAACTTTAGCAAATACAAGAAATCAGTCCTACACTTGTCAGAAAGGGCCGCTCCACCCCCAAGCCCCATGTTACCACAGAAAGCCCAGGACTGACTTTCTGGCCAACTGGAGTGAACATCAGTCTTTTGAAATTGCCTCAAGTCATTTGAACACTTTCTCAGCATTCTGATAGTTTCCCACTTTATTGATGAAGGCCATTATTTCAATGCAGAATCCAAGAAAATTGTATTTCCAGGTGTCACACAGCAAAGCAATCATAAGTCCTTCTGCAAAACACAGATGCTGAAAAAGAAGTCAAGGGAAGCAGAAACTACTTCCTGGGAAATAGTCTTCCAGCAAGCCTGCTGGTGCGGTGGGGGCTGTGGTGGAGCTTCTGGTATCTTCCTGAGCATGTCAGCCCAAGGTGCTGGACAGCGGGCAGACATATTTTCTTTAGAGCTATGCATGTGTGCGAAGTCGCTTCAGTCACATCTGACTCTCTGCAACCCTGCGGACTGTAGCCCGTGGATGAGCTCCTCAGCCCATGGGATTCTCCAAGTAAGAATACTTGAGTGGATTGCATACCTTTTTCCAGGGGTGCTTCCCAACCCAGGGAGGAAACCCGTGTCTCATGTCTCCAGAACTGGGAGGCGGGTTCTTTACCACTAGTGCCACCTGGGAAGCCCCATTTAGAGTTGTCTTGGAGTGTAAATGGGCATCACCGCAGCTGGCTATCCGGCCCTGAAGATTCAATACTCATGCAGGCTGCAACAGAGCAATAACAACAGGAGAGAGAAAGGGCTGAAATCCAAAAGAAAACCAAACGACAGACTATTACCAAAGTGGGAAATGCTGCTCTCAATTTGCATACACAGCAGCACTCATTTCTCTCTAACACAAGAGGACCATAAAAAACGTTTTGGCAGCCATGTCTCAGTTTGCGGCTTTGTCTCCTCACAAAGCTTTAAAAATGTCCTCGTTCTGCCTGTGAAGCACTGGGAGGAGGTATGGGAAGAAGGGAGTTCCTGGTCTCTACCAGATTCCTCCTGGATAGCTATGCTTCTCCCCAGAATAAAGCTCCCCTCCAAAAACAGAAAATCTTTAATTTTCTGGTCGAGTCATCTTTAAGAAAATCTAACCTAACTCCCTCATCAGACAAAATAAAATCTTTTGGTCATGACAAGCTTTGTGTCAAGGTAAGGGAAGAGATTGCAGGACAAATTGTCTTTTAAACCTTAAAGACTGTGCCCCACCTCCTCTCTGTTATTATGGTAAGGAAGAACCATGTAACTGACTCATCTCTATTTCTTTCGCTCAGAACACTATCTGCTGGCCAGAATATTTTCAAATGTTGTCAACCACCAGATTGTACCCTTCATTCTTTTTAGCTTCTTTCCAACTTTCCAATACAGAATCTCATTAACTGGTTTGCCTTTCTGGCTGCTGTACTTCGTTGTTAACTTTTCCCATTTTATGATATTTTCCTATGAAGATTTCTCTTTAGAGACGGCAGTTAGCCATCTCCCCACACACAAAATGCAGAACCAATTAAACTCAATAAAGTTTTATTGAATAGCTATGATGTATAGCTGTGAAAAGAAGAGAAACGAAAAGCAAAGGAGAAAAAGAAAGATATAAGCATCTGAATGCAGAGTTCCAAAGAATAGCAAAGAGAGATAAGAAAGCCTTCCTCAGTGATCGATGCAAAGAAATAGAGGAAAACAACAGAATGAGAAAGACTAGGGATCTCTTCAAGGAAATTAGAGATAACAAGGGAACATTTCATGCAAAGATGGGCTCGATAGAGGACAGAAATGGTATGGACCTAACAGAAGCAGAAGATATTAAGAAGAGGTGGCAAGAATACACAGAAGAACTGTAAAAAAAGAGCTTCACAACCAAGATAATCACGATGGTGTGATCACTCACCTAGAGCCAGACATCCTGGAATGTGAAGTCAAGTGGGCCTTAGAAAGCATCACTACGAACAAAGCTAGTGGAGGTGATGGAATTCCAGTTGAGCTATCTCAAATCCTAAAAGATGATGCTGTGAAAGTGCTGCACTCAACATGCCAGCAAATTTGGAAAACTCAGCAGTGGCCACAGGACTGGAAAAGGTCAGTTTTCATTCCAATCCCAAAGAAAGGCAATGCCAAAGAATGCTCAAACTACCACACAATTGCACTCATCTCACACGCTAGTAAAGTAATGCTCAAAATTCTCCAAGCCAGGCTTCAGCAATACGTAAACCGCAAACTTCCAGATGTTCAATCTGGTTTTGGAAAGGCAGAGGAACCAGAGATCAAATTGCCAACATCTGCTGGATCATCAAAAAAGCAAGAGAGTTCCAGAAAAACATCAATTTCTGCTTTATTGACTATGCCAAAGCCTTTGACTGTGTGGATCACAATAAACTGTGGAAAATTCTGAAAGAGATAGGAATATCAGACCACCTGACCTACCTCTTGAGAAACCTATATGCAGGTCAGGAAGCAATAGTTAGAACTGGACATGGAATAACAGACTGGTTCCAAATAGGAAAAGGAGTACGTCAAGGCTGTATATTGTCACCCTGCTTATTTAACTTATATGCAGAGTACATTATGAGAATTGCTGGGCTGGAAGAAGCACAAACTGGAATCAAGTTTGCTGGGAGAAATATCAATAACCTCAGATACACAGATGACACCACCCTTATGGCAGAAAGTGAAGAGGAACTCAAAAGCCTCTAGATGAAAGTGAAAGAGGAGAGTGAAAAAGTTGACTTAAAGCTCAACATTCAGAAAACTAAGATCATGGCATCTGGCCCCATCACTTCATGGGAAATTAATGGGGGAACAGTGGAAACCGTGTCAGACTTTATTTTGGGGGGCTCCAAAATTACTGCACATGGTGATTACAGCCATGAAATTAAAAGACACTCCCTGGAAGGAAAGTTATGACCAACCTAGATAGCATATTGAAAAGCAGAGATATTACTTTGCCAACAAAGGTCCGTCTAGTCAAGACTATGGTTTTTCCAGTGGTCACATATGGATGTGAGAGTTGGACTGTGAAGAAAGCTGAGCACCAAAGAATTGATGCTTTTGAACTGTGGTGTTGGAGAAGACTCTTGAGAGTCCCTTGGTCTGCAAGGAGATCCAACAAGTCCATCCTAAAGGAGATCAGTCCTGGGTGTTCATTGGAAGGACTGATGCTGAAGCTGAAACTCCAATACTTTGGCCACCTCATGCGAAGAGTTGACTCATTGGAAAAGACCCTGATGCTTGGAGGGATTGGGGGCAGGAGGAGAAGGGGACGACAGAGGATGAGATGGCTGGATGGCATCACCAACTCGATGGACATGAGTTTGAGTGAACTCCGGGAGTTGGTGATGGACAGGGAGGCCTGGCGTGCTGTGATTCATGGGGTCGCAAAGAGTTGGACACGACTGAGCGACTGAACTGAACTGAATACTACTTGGTGGCAGTGCAGGAAAGAAAGGCCGAAATTTATGAACAGTAATAGTGACAATAATAATAGCTAGTTACTCTGACCTTGTGTACAGGGGATCTTAACACATGACGCAGTATGATGCTACATGATGATGAGAATGTGGCTTCTGCTCTCTGACTCACCTGGGTTCAACTCATAGCTCCTCCATGCATGCCATTTTCTTAACCCTTATGTGTCCCAGATTCCTCATCTGTAAAATAAAGTTACTAACAAGATATATCTCATAGGGATATTTGGAAGATTCCATCCAGTCACAAGGGTAAAGCACTTAGCCCAGAATCTAGCTCATAATGACATGTAGCACGTATCCTGTTCTCCCCATTTTAAGAGGTAGAAACAATGTCAGAAGTAATATATCTACCCAGTGTGAAGGCTTTATTTCTACTGCCTTGTGTGACCAGAACATTGGAGGAAGTCGTGTTAGAAGCCTAGAGTATGACGATTGGGAGAGACTCGAAGAGACCATCCCAGCTCCTACGATGGTGTCTCTCCCCAAAAACTGCAGACCATCACCCCTGCTTTAGGACCCTAATCTGTAAATCTCACCCATTTCTGAATCCCGAGACCTGGAGTAGCACCTGCAGAGAGGACATCTGTTTTTTGAATGAGTGAATGAATGAATGGCTGAAAGTGATTCAAATAGAGTAAAAACCATAGTTACATATTGAGCATAAACTGTGTGTAAGGTCTTGATCTAAGGAGTTAATCTGAACTAACATTGATTATATATTTAGCATTTAATATTTAATTTAAACAGTCAAATAGGCTTTGAAAAATGACCCAAGAGGTCAGGAAGAGGGAATGATATATCCTCATGGAAGAACAGCTACCCAAAGTGGGCTTTTTATTGTTGTTGTTCAGTGCCTAAGTTGTGTCCAACTTTTTGTGACCCCCCATGGGATGCAGCACACCAGGCTTCCCTGTCCTTCACCATCTCCTGGATGCTCAAACTCATGTCCATTGAGTTGGTGATGTTAAAAAGAACAGAAAGGATTCTACAGAATGTGTAGGGGCAGTGGAGGGCAACCAGGCAAAGGGAGCCACATGGGCTATGATCACGAGGTGTGAGCCTGTTGGCATCAATGGCCTGAGAAGAAGTGTCTATAGAGGAACAGAAAAAAAGCAATTCAATGGCTAGAGTAAGCCCAGTACAGCAGAAACTAACATAATATTATAAATCAATTATATTCTAATAAAAAATAAAAATAAAATAGAGTAAGGCCAGGACAAGCGGGACCTCAAACACCAACATGGGTGTTTGGCCTTGATTCCACCAAAATGGGAGAAACTAATGAAGCCGCTAGTGGTCATAAGTCACATTGACAACAGCATTTGGTACCAAGCCTTCAATAGAACAAAAGCTGCAGAGAAATAGATTTTAAAGTTGGGGACGCAGAGAAGCAGCACAAAAAGTCCCAAAGACAGAACAGAGTGGAGTGGGGGAATCTTCATCTCCCTGGCGCCTGCTCTTCAAGGGGACACTGCCTAGGATAACAGTAACTGCCTTCATGAAGACCACTCAACACCAACACTCCCTAGCCAAACAAAACAGAAGGTCGTCATCCAGCAGTGCAGATGGCCACCCAACCCAGGGAGCAGGTGGGGACAGAAGTCCATCCAGGACTCCTCCAGCCACACGGAGCATCATGACATGGGACGACAGACAAACACTGAAATGGGCACATTTTCTAATCTGTACATAGGCACTCAAAGGCCCATGGCCATCCTAACACAGTCTAATTTCTTATTCAATCATCCCACCTCCCATCTAAGACTGTATATATTTAAACCAGTAAGCTGGGAGCTTTTAAACCAGTAACAATATAAACATACATATTTATTCACTCACACACCCACATTCAAACTTTCCTTTGTGTATAGAGGACCACGCTCATTGTAGTGAGAGATAACACCGTTTACCATCTAACCAACCTAATTACAAGTATCATAAACATAGACAAAAGAAAATAAGTATCTTAATTAGCATTCTTGACAGCATCAAGAAACATGCCTCGGTCACCATCAGGGCAGATGTACCAGCCCAGCAGAGAAAAGAATCCAAAGCCCTCATCTAAAGAAGACAAAAGGAAAAACAAGTCTATCATCAGATTTAAATACAAAGTACACTTGAAAGCTAAACTCAACTCATAGTTTTGGAGGCAACATAGTTTACCCGTTAAAGCAAAAAGTCAGATTTTTAGAACTAGCAAGGTCTAATCTTGGTTTAGCCACAGAATCACTATGCCATTCTAGGAAAATATGCAAAATACACCCAGTCTTCATTTGTGCTTCACGGAGAGATTTAATCAATAACTGAGAGGTAGAATGAGAAATTGCTTAGCTAATGCAGAATGTTCCTGTTAATTAAAGCCACCCCCTGCCTTGGCCATGCATTAGAAGGAGGAAGGACAAAGATGGCTTTAAATAATTCGATCACCAGGCGACGGCAGTGAAAACAAAGAAAAGCATAAGACTGTTTTAAGTCAAGAAAACACCATTTTAGGAAAATAAGTATTTGGCCTAAAAGCAAAGGAACACACATAAAACCTCCTTAAAGGAAAAGCTGGTAAGTGAGAGATACAGACAGAATAACTTCATGTGTCTGTTGGTAACCAGTCAGTATAGTTCAATTTCAGGGGCAGGTAGCCACTTTTAAATTAGGTTGGGGGGAGTGGGAGGGGGTTCCTGTGTGCCTGGAAGTATGATAGACAACTTGCATTTATTACTTCATTTAATCCTCACTGCAGTCTGCCAAATCAGATCTCACCATCTCTAATGCACAGGAAAAAAAAGAAAAACACTGAGTCTAGAAACACAAGTCTGAAGCCACTTCCATCATGTCAACTGTAGAATGGGGATAACAGAATAGGAAGACTCCAAAGGCACCTTTGCTAACCAAGAGGTGCTGAGGAAACAGAACAAGATAGTCTTAAGAGGCTTACCAAATATAGTTCCCTCTAGGGACTCTAAAAGACCCAAATATAGTATGGACTTGCACTTGACCATGGCCCCCGTGGCACATATCCACTGTCAATTGTCTCCAGTTGATAAGAAGGTACAGACTCACAGCTATTTGCAGACCAGCTGCACTCTACTTAGATAACAGATATCCAAGTACATCGAACATGGAAAAGCCACTTGAGATAAGACCACCACCCCAGTAAATAAATCACAGACTTGGGATGCACCACAACCATAGAGTGGGTTACTGAAAAGTTAATATTCATTGTCTTTGTCTATAAAATATAGTTAATCTATTCTTAGGTCCTTTACTTTCATATTTTACTTCAAGCATTAATTAGGTGGCTTTTATTAATCACCTCTTAATGAGAGGCAACAGAAAATAAACAGATTAAAAGCTAGGTTTAAGCCATCATAAACAACTGATTATCTGGAAATTTTAAAGTCTTAAACTACATATATAAAACACAGTTAATCTCATTCCTATTTTTTTTTAACTTTAAACTTTTTATTTTGTATTGGGTATAGCTGATAGTTTCAGGTGAACTGTGAAGAGACTCCGCCATACATTACATGTATCCATTCCCGTTTTGTTTTGTTTTAAAAAAAAAGCTCCTGAAAGTTATTCAGAAACCGATATTTTGTAAACTGAATCTTATTTGCTCATTTATTCATTCCACAAAGGCTTATGAGTAACTGTTAAATGCCTGGGACTACCTTAAGTGTTGAAAATCCAGATGTAAAAGATATTTCCTGCCCTTAAGAAAAAGAAGAGACACGTGTACCCCAATGTTCATCGCAGCACTGTTTATAATAGCCAGGACATGGAAGCAACCTAGATGCCCATCAGCAGATGAATGGATAAGAAAGCTGTGGTACATATACACAATGGAGTATTACTCAGCCATTAAAAAGAATACATTTGAATCAGTTCTAATGAGGTGGATGAAACTGGAGCCTATTATACAGAGTGAAGTAAGCCAGAAGGAAAAACACCAATACAGTATACTAACGCATATATATGGAATTTAGAAAGATGGTAACAATAACCCGTGAACGAGACAGCAAAAGAGACAGTGATGTATAGAACAGTCTTATGGACTCTGTAGGAGAGGGAGAGGGTGGGAAGATTTGGGAGAATGGCATTGGAACATGTAAAATATCATGTATGAAACGAGATGCCAGTCCAGGTTCGATGCACGATACTGGACGCTTGGGGCTAGTGCACTGGGACGACCCAGAGGGATGGTATGGGGAGGGAGGAGAGAGGAGGGTTCAGGATGGGGAACACATGTATACATGTGGTGGATTCATTTTGATATTTGGCAAAACTAATACAATTATGTAAAGTTTAAAAATTAAATAAAATTAAAAAAAAAAAAAGAATCAACCAAAAAAAAAAAAAAAAAGAAGATCTAATAAAGAAAGAGCAAAAACGGCGATAACAATGCAGGGAGATGAGTGCTTGCTAAGCCACTATAGACACAGGGATGATGGGGACACAGTGGGAAGGCTCCTTACCCAGTCTCATGAGCTCAGGGATGGCGCACTTTGGAAGTTGGGAATGAAAGATCATTCTAGACAGGAAGAATAAAAGGATCGCTTCCACTCCCGGCCCAGATGGAGAAAGAGGGACAGCTGTCAAGACCTGGATACCAGTCCACCAAGGGCAATGATCTCTGAGAGAAGGGAAACAAAACAAGTGAACCCTGCAGATCCCCCAGTTTACTACCTGAGAGAGACTCCAGGCCCAGGTGTGTGGGAGCAGGGGAAACTCAAGTGGACTTCCTGAGGTGAGTAAATGGAGTTAACAGTCCAGGGAGCCCAAGGCAACTAGAATCTGTAAGAAAAAGTACCTCAGCCAAATATTTGGAGAGACTGCATTGATTTAAGAGACAGATTTTTATATCCTACCAAAAAATAAAAGCGTTAATTGTTCAAAAAAAAAAAAAAAAAAAACAGAGACAGAATACCAGGAGACAGCTTCCCAGAGAGTGAATTTCGAGAAGAATATTGATCAGTGCATGTGTGTGAGGCAGTTACCCAAGGAATTGGGGGTGGGGGGATTCCAAAAGGATGTTTCCAATTGGAACCATTAAAAAACTTCATGATTCCTAGGCATTGGGAGAGCACATAGAAAGGGTCTCGCCTCTGTCTTGGGGAATAATTGGCCCTAGATCAAGTACTATTCCAGTCCTAATAATCCTAGTAGCAAGACTCAAAAGAATCAAACTACTTCTAAACAACTTAACTACATTCCAGAACAAAGAATATTTTTAGGAATACAAAAACATTCAGCATTCAATAAGGAAAAATTCACAATGTCTGGCATGCAATCAAAAATTACCCAGCATGCAAAAAGCATGAAAATATGACCTCTGATGAGGAGAAAAATCAATCAAAGATGACCCAGAACTGACACAGGAAGTTAGAATTAGCAGACAAGAATATTAAAACTATTCTTATAACTATATTCCATATGTTCAAAAATTGAGTGGAGACATTGAAGACATTAAAAAAAGACCCAAATCAAACTTCTAGAGTTGAAATCTACAATGTTTGAAATGAAAACTATACTGGATCAGATTAACATCAGATTAGATATATCAGATTAGATATTATAGAAGATAAAGATTAGTGAACTTGACAACACAAATATCAGGACTATTCAAATGAAACACAGAGAAAACATAATTTTTAAAATTAACAGATAAATATTATAATTGTATTAAATATAATTATTGTATTATATTGTTAATACCTTTTTATACTAATAAATATTAATATTTGATATCTATCCCTACCTTCAAATAACTTATAACCTTTATATAGAGACAGATTGTGATTAAAAAAAGAATATACAATCATAAAATATTTGAAAACAACAAATATTATGAGAACAGAAAAAATGTCCTGAGACACTACATAGTTACTTACCAAACAAATGGCACTCAAAACTGTTTTGAGGAGAGAAGAAAATTATTTTATGCTCAGGAGATCAGGTTAAGAATGGTCGAAGAGGAAACATTCGAATTGTCTGTTTCATAAATGGATATTTTCATGTAACTTAAAGCATTGCTCATTAGTATATATTTAGAAAGGCAACTCTTCTTCTACCTTATTCACTCATGCCTTTTACTGAGCAGCATCTTTTCACTCATTCACCTTTTACTGAGCAGCATCTTTGTGTCAGATACCATCTAAGCACAGACATGTTCTGTCTCTATTTCTGATGGATTTATAATGCACAGCAGGCAAAAAAGAGAAAAAGACTATTGACCATCCTGCAAGATATGCTCTATAAAAAGTGTGTTCAAGTGTTTTGTGAAGGAGGAAGTTAACTTAGCAAGGGGAAAAGAAACAAGCGGAGAAGAAATTCATGAGACAGACGACTGTGACCTACGGCTAATATCTCCATTCCATCCTGCTTTCAGATTTGGCTTTCAAAAACTGCTGCTGGAAAATAAGTGGCAAAGTCCTCAAAGGAAAGGAGAAGGAAGCCAAACAGATTTTCACTGTACTAATCCATGTGAGAAAGAAGTCAGGAAACTTCTCCTTCCAGGCAATCAACCACACCTAAATGGTGCTAAGATTTAGATAAGCCCTGACAAGTTAGTTGGAGAATGACTTAAATAGATGGGCAGCAGGATAGTAATATGTCATATATTTTCAGAATAAAGCCTCAGTGAGTAAAAAATTCAAAGCAAGAGTTTGGCTTGAGGTTGGTTATTTTCATTAAAGAACAAAGGCATTTTATTTTTTCTGAAGTTAGCAGGAATTTCACACTAGGCATGGCTGTTTGGCTGTTGTTTAAGGCATGTCCAACTCTTTTGTGACCCCATGGACTGTTGCCCGCCTGTCTCCTCTGTCCATGTGATTTTCCAGATAGGAATACTGGAGTAAGTTGCCATTTCCTTCTCTAAGGGATCTTCCCAAGACAGGGATCGAACCCACGTCTCCTGTACTGCATTCGGATTCTTTACCTCTGAGCCACCAGAGAAACACACACTATGCATGGTTGTGTTGTTCAGTCACTAAGCCGTGTGCAAACCTTTGTGACCCCATGGACTACAGCACGCCAGGCTCCCTGTCCTTCATTATCTCCTGGAGTTTGCTCAAACTCATCCCCATTGTGCCGATGATGCCATCCAACCATCTCATCCTCTGTCACCCCCTTCTCCTTCTGCCCTCAATCCTTACCAGCAACAGGGTCTTTTCCAATGAGTCGGTTCTTCACATCAGGTGGCCAGAGTATTAGAGCTTCAGCATCAGTCCTTGCAATGAATATTTATGGCCGATTTCCTTTAGGATTGACTGGTTTGATCTCCTTGCTGTCCAAGGGACTCTCAAGAGTCTTCTCCAGCACCACAACTTGGACAGCATTGATTCTTCAGTGCTCAGCCTTCTTTGTAGTCCAACTCTCACATCCACACATGACTACTGGAAAAAACCATAGCTTTGACGACATGAATCTTTGTTGGCGAAGTGATATCTCTGCTATTTAATACACTAAGTCTGTCAAGTCTGTCCACACTGCTTCCAAGGAGCAGTCTTAGTCGCCCTGCTGCTGCTAAGTCGCTTCAGTCGTGTCCGACTCTGTGAGACCCCATAGACGGCAGCCCACCAGGCTCCCCCGTCCCTGGGATTCTCCAGGCAGGAACACTGGAGTGGATTGCCATTTCCTTCTCCAGTGCATGAAAGTGAAAAGTGAAAGGGAAGTCGCTCAGTCGTGTCCGACTCTTAGCAACCCCGTGGACTGCAGCCTACCAGGCTCCTCTGTCCATGGGATTTTCCAGGCAAGAGTACTGGAGTGGGGTGCCATCGCCTTCTCCGCTTAGTTGCCCAGTTGTGTCCAACTCTTTGTGAGTCCATGGCCTGCAGCCCGCCAGGCTCCTCAGTCCCTGGAATTCTCCAGGCAAGAATATTGGAGTGAGTTGCCATTTCCTTCTTCAGGGCATCTTCCCTACCCAGGAATCGAGCTTGGGTCTCCTGCATTGTAGGCAGAGTCTTTACTGTCTAAGTGACCACGGAGCAAGCATCTTTTAATTTTATGACTGCAATCACCATCTGCGGTGATTTTGGATCCCAAGAAAATAAAATCTGTCACTGTTTCCATTGTTCCCCATCTATTTGCCGTGAAGTGATGAGACAGGATGCCATGATGTTAGTTTTTTGAATGCTGAGTTTTAAGCCAGCTTTTTCACTTTCCTCTTTCACCCTCATCAATAGGCTTTTTAGTTCCTCTTTGCTTTCTGCCATTAGAGTGGTATCATCTGCATACCTGAGGTTGTTGATATTTCTCCCAGCAATCTTGATTCCAGCTTGTGATTCATCCACCCTGGCATTTTGCATGATGCGCTCTGCATATAAGTGAAATAAGCAGGGTGATAATACACACCCTTGACAAACTCCTTTCTCAATTTTGAGCCAGTCCATTGTTCTATATTAGGTTCTTAATGTTTCTTCCTGACATGCATACAGGTTTCTCAGGAGACAGGTAAGGTATTTCCATCTCTAAGAATTTTCCACATTATGCATCATGTGAAGCTAAAAGGAAGTTTCACAATCAGAGTGCAACACTCCCATTTTGCAGATGGGAACATTGAGAACTCAAGACTGAATATGAGACTGGACCAAGGCCCCAGAGACAGTTACAGGCAGCACTAGTTAAAATTCAAGTCATTTCACCTCTCTGAGAAGTTGGCGATCTTTACATCAAATCATGTTGCCTTTATGCATCATTTAGAGTGATCTAATCTATGCTGTGGTTTTAATAGAGAATTACACTAATATGCAAAAGGTATATTTGGATGTGGAATTGGAAGGTTTATAATGTCTTGGTTTAATTTTAGTTTAACCAAGAATGAGTGTGTCACTATGAAAACCTCATACTAGGAAAATTTTCCTTCATGTTTCATTTATAATGAAAGATTTTTTTAACGTGTCCCCAGTGCATTGTTTAATGTTCGACTTATAGTCTATTTTGCTAAGAAAAGAAACACGGAATAGGAGTAAAGTATCAGCTAGGACTCTCAATCTGCTCCACACAAGATATGTGAACTTGGCCAAGATACTTAACCTCTCTGTTTTCTCATCTGCAAAATGAGAGTAACAATAGTATTGACCTCCAAGTTTTGAGAATTCAGTGAGATATCTAATACAAACCACACTGCCAGGCACATCACTAGAAGCAGCTGTTGCTGTAGATGGTGAGGGTGGGGGTAAAGGGTTCATGATTATTATTTAGATCTTGAGGCTCATCCATTCTAGACACCTTTTTTCATTCTGGCGCATGAAGAGAGCTCAGTTGCATATATAACAATGTTACAACATTCTCTCCTTAAAAGTTTGTGCTTTTCATTTGAACTTTACTCAATAGTGTTACAATTATCTTGTAATAATATTAATAATAGTTACTCTGCTAAATCTGAGAGGCACTAATTTCTTTGCCACCAGGCTATAAACACTGGGCTATAGAACTTGATAATAAAACATGAGACTATCACACTTTCTCCATTTCTGCAATGTCTTCACATAAAAGCTGGGCTCTAGTACAAGTGTCAGCCTGAGTTTCCCATGGCTAAACTCTGTGGTAATGCTTAACCGTCACCCTACAGATTTGTCCTAAAAGTAGGGTGCGAATTCAATGACACTCTCCCAGTGAAAGCGATCTGGTTCATTTTTAAAAATTTTTTCCTTTCCATCTACACCCAAAGGCACTGGTTTGCATTAGTGAGTAAGTGCCTACAAAGGTTTCTTCCTCTTCTGGACAATTAATTTATATAGTATAAGACAAATATTGGCACATCTGGACAAACTCAGCATGAGTCTAAAAACCATGAAATTTCCGAAGGCATCTGTGAATAAAAACACCTCTCCAAGCTTCTCAGAAATGACAGACTGAGGTAGGGGGTGGGGGGACAGCAGGGGTGAGAGTAAAATGGACATGATAACCCTTGTCAATGATCTAAAGGGCTGTCATGTGAAAGAGGGAGCAGATTTTTGAGGCTGAGAGCTCGGGAAGAGAGAATGAAGCAACGTGTGGAAAAGCTGCAGGGAGCAGCTTTCGGTTCTAAACAAGGAAGGAGAAGCTCCCAGGGCAAGAGTGTATGCACACATGCAGGCCTCCTCAGGGTGAAACACTGGGGCAAATCCAGGCTGCACCACTGATTAGCTCCTCACATGGGGCAAGTTTCTTAAGCTATCTGAACCCTCAACTATCAATCAGAACAGCTATTCCTACATTCCAGGGTCTTCCCAGAATTGAAAGATCACATGCATATTTGACACTCCATATGTAGTTGGCATTATGATTCTTTTCACTCTTATGTTTACCTCTGATGGACAGTATGGATTTGCCAGACATCTTTGGAACAGGATAATCTACATGACCCAATGGTTAAAATCTCTCTAGTTTTTAAGATTCCCTGAATCTTAACCTATTCAGGGAAGCTCAAATGGTTTTACGCTCAGCTTTGCCATGGCTTTTATGTTAAGACACCAATCTAGTGGCCTTCTATCTTCACTGGATCCTTCCAGCAGCAGTACATAAAGAAAGACACTTATCATCCACCAACTTTAACCTGGGGAAGGATTACAGGAATTACCTAAGAAATTATTACAAATCATTTTTCATATACAGGTGTTCCCCCTTTGCCCAACACATGTTTTGTGTAAATCACATTCTTTTTTCCTACCAAATGAGCTTATAATTGTTTGCATATGTTTATTATTTTATTCCAAGAATATTACTCTATGACCATTAAAGAAAATCTGGAAAACAGGAAAATGGGGCAATGAGGGGAATAATCACTCACAGTCTATACATTATTATTTCTTCTTTATCGCCTTTTGCATGGGTCTTTTTCTACACAATTTTAATTTAGGTTGCAATTTCAAAGGGGACTTTTTAGCAATTTTAACTGTTCTTCCCTGAGTCATGGCTCCTGCATTAAGTTCCTCTCATCTCAAGAAAAATTGAGTAGCAATGATTCAAAACCATCTTAAAGTACCAAGGGACATTACTATTGAGAAATATAGAATTCTGGAACCAAAAAGAATCATCACTTGAAGAAAGAATGAGTAATCCAACTTCTTGTTTTATGGATGAGGACGCATAAGCCAGAGACAAGCTGGAAGCAGCCTCTGCTAGAGCATGGACCAGGGTGCTTTACCTCAAATCCATTGTAAGTCAGGCCATAGTGACTACTGCTTCCCACCCAAACACAACTTCTATCACTTTGGATTGTAGATCTTTCACTTTCCTTAGAAAGATCCATAAGAATATGTTCTGTGTATAATGGGTACATGTGTTCCGTCGTGTCCAACTCTTTGTGACCCTATGGGCTGTATCTCACCATGTTCCTCTGTCTATGGGATTTCCCAGCCAAGGATACTGGAGTGGGTTGCTATTTCCTCCTCCAGGGGATCTTCCGAACCCAGGGATCGTACTTGTATCTCCTGCATCTCCTCACGTTGGCAGGCAAGTTCTTTAACCACTGAGCCACCTGGGACAACTGGATAGCAACATGTTAAAGAATAGTTGGGGACTTGCCTGACGGTCCAGTGGTTAAAACTGTGTTTCTACTGCAGTACAGCACCCTGATTAAGGGCCACACCGGCTTTGATGAGGATGCCCCTCCCCAACCACAAACTCAAATCTGCCCTACAATAGAATTCAAACAGGAAGGAAAGGAAAGCCTTCAGTCTTTGCTGGATGTATTTATTCTACTTTTGGCGTATCTTTATACATCCAAATTCTGATAGTTTATTTCATACCCATCAAATAAGAGACAACTAAAAATACTTCCAATGCCAAGAGTTGGAAAAGGTGAGAAGTAATAGGAACTCGTATGCTGTAGGTGAGAATTCACACTGGAACAAAGTACTTGGGGTGGAATTCAGCAATTAGGTATGCTGAAGACATGTATACTCTTATCGTGTGCCTAGGTATAGAGCCTAAAGAAATTTTCTCACATGTTCACAGAAATAATGGTCAAAATTTTTCACAGCAGTATTGCTTATAATACTGAAAAAAAGGAAAACAGAAGAATGAGTACTTGATAATCGTGAAAACGTCATAGAATAGTTACTGCACATCACCTAAAATAACTTCCTAGCTTAATATGCCTTCCTAAATTAACAAGATTAAATTTTTTAAAAGTATAATATTGAACAAAAAGAGGCGGCTATGGAGAGTCAGGTACAGTAAGTTATTATTTATATAAGGTTTAAAATTGGGCAAAGCAATACCATGCATTTTTACTGGATTTATACATCCATAACAAAGCATAGAAACATGCATGAAAATTAAAAAAAAAAAACATTATATTTAGTTGAGAGATTATCTCTGAAAAAGAAAAGAAAGAGGATTTAGGAAGGAGTATTCTGCTATTTTATTTCTTTAAAAAATCTGAAGGAAGTATGGTAAGGTGAAAAGGAATTTGTCTTTTTTTTAATGTATACTTAAGATATTTCAAAATTTAAAAAAGAAGACAAACAAAGCATGATGGATTGGCCATGTAGTGATATTCGTGTATCCTGGAGTCCAAAGGTAGAAAAAACAATGGTCCAGCCATGATTTGGGCATTTTAACAAGTCTAATGGCCATCACAATCTCCTTTGTTTCCCCTTGCCCAAGCACAGTGCTTAGTCAAAAATAAATGTAGATAAAATGTTAATGAATGAATAAGCCAACAGACTGACAAATAAATGACCAAATGAACTAAATGGGTTCTTATACATGCCTTTGATTAATAAAAATTGGAAAATATTATTGTTAATAATTTGAAATTCAAACTATTTCTACATATGGGTCCATGGTAAATTCTTAAAGGTATCATTAGTGGAAAAAAAATGAAAACCAGTGGACAAAGTAACCTTTGAAGATATTTCAATCCCTAGAATTCAGTACTTTTCTGTATCTCAGAGTCAACCACTACATACTCATCACATTCTATTCATTAAATGGAACAGAAATTCATTGTCAAAACAGATCCCAGGATATGACCAACAGTCTGAAAGATATGTAAGTCATAGGATAAATAAATTGATGAAAGCACTCTTTGGAGCTTTAGGAAAGAACTCCCTGGTTTCTTGGCCCTGCTACCCAGGTGCATTAGGGCTCTAAATCATGCCATCTTCATGATTCGAAGTAGTTCCCAAACTGTCCTCACAATGCTAGAACGTAACAAAAAAATTACCAGTATAATCACCGTGATTTCAAATTCCTGACCATTATATTTCCCTATAATGGTCAGGAATTTGAAAGCATGGGCTTCCCTAGTGGTTCAGATGGTGAAGAATCCACCTGCAATGCGGGGCACCTGGGTTCGATTCCTGGGTTGGGAAGATCCCCTGGAGGATGGCATGGCAACCCACTCCAGTATTCTTGCCTGGAGAATCCTCATGGACAGAGGAGCCTGGTGGGCTACAGTCCATGGGGTCGCAAAGAGTCAGACAGGACTGAGTGACTAAGTACAGTACATAAGGAAATATACAGACTCAGTGATACCAAACAGAAATTTGCTACCATAAATTTTCACCATTGTTTTCATAAAAATTCAGTTGACTTTAAAAAAACCAAAATATGATACTTGATATATTCATCCAAATCTAGTAATTAGATCCAAAAAAGCAGTTTAAAATAATGTAAGCAAAGAGAATAATTTTAGAAAATATCACAGACCTCCAGTCTCTGAAATGAGATGGATGTTTTCTACTTTCTTCTTTATGTTATTAAAACATTAATTTACTTTTAAATATAATCCTGGAGCTTCCTTCAAAATACCTTTTCCACGAAGCAGGGGCATGTATTTATAGTGTCCCTTTAAAGTTTAACAAAGGAAGGATTCAAATGGAGTTACCTCCACTCTGCAAACGTCTTTTTTCAAATGTGTAACAGGATCTTACTGCAGTCTCTAGGTCTGCTCTCCACACAAAGAAAGGCTGGAAAACATTTGTGTTATGCTTCTGTAGTTAAAAATGAAGAAGCCTTTTCCTTTCCATCAGTTCTTTTTTTATTAATAAGGTGGCCACACTAAGCCAGAAATTATAACCATCTGCTTTAGCCATTAAATGCAGATTCAAAGACCTAATGATAAAGTGACCTCTTTATTAATAGCAGAAAGCGACAACTGGCCATTTTCTCCGAGTATGCAAGGGAAGAAATCAATCCATTTAGTTCAGGTTGATGGTCCACTTCAGCAGTATTGCCTCATTCTTATTTCTCTTCTTTTTGGCCTTCATACTTGTAATTGTCAGGAAAACAAAACAGGAGCTCCGAAAGCACCTTGTCTGTGGGCTTTGTTTACCTCTGCTCTTGATGAGATACCATGTACCACCTCACCTAATTTGAAGACTATCTTTTATTTCTCCCCATCACAAAAGCCTCATCACGATTACGGCCGAACAGACACATGGGACTTATTTCCTGTGGTGATTAAGCCTGAATCAAGGCTTGAAACAAAGAAGGTGTGTGAGAAAGCCACAGATTTTCATGAGGAACAATAGCAGAGTCACTGCAGCTGGATTTCAGTGATTCAGTAACGGAGCCCCATGTTTTCTTTAATTCTTATACTAGAATTTTAATTATCAAGTTGCAAAATGATGGTGGCTTTCCACTGAAGTGGCTTTTACCGACCTAACCTCGCAGGGCAGACAGAAGTTCTTTGTTGCACTGCCAGAGGTGTGGAGACATTGGCATGGCAGCCTCCGCGCCCTCTGCCTCAGATCCTTCTGGCAGGAATCCTCCACCACCACCTAGACGCTGGGGGATGAATCTCCCTGGCTCTTATCCAAGGGGCTTTAGTACTGGAAGGACCAGAAAGACCTCTTTACAAACCTCATCTTTCTCCTAACTCAAGCCATAGGCTTGAACCCTAAAAAGCAGCAAAAGAATGAACCAGTATAACTAAGCTAGGTAATGAAGGGAGAGTAGGAGGTCTTGGGTCTGGACACTTTGTACAGGATGTGGAAGATACACCTCACCCACCATGGAGGGGATTCTGCAAGTACTATCTTCACTGCAAAGCTGGAATTCTCTAAAAACCCATAACCCCACTGCAAGCAGCCAGCACCTCTGAGCCACCAGCAACCCCTGCCCCACTCCCTGGCTTCTTCTCTCCTGGGTTTCCCCTCACTGGTTCCCTTGCTCCTGACACACTGGAGAAGGCAGTCCCATCTGTGTAGGTAGAAAAAGACCTCCATGGGACAGAGGGACAGAGGCAAGAACACAGGACTGAGAGTCCAGCCAGACACCCTTGGGAGTCAACTTGAAGGGGACATCAAGGAACTCCATCTGTTTATGTGCGTTCATGCTAAGTTGCTTCAGTGTTGTCCTACTCTTTGTGACCCTTTGAACTATAGCCCACCAGGCTCCTCAGTCCATGGGATTCTCGAGCAGGTTTCCATGGCCTCTTCCAGGGGATCTTCCTGACCCAGGGATAGAACCTGCATCTCTTACCTCTCCTGCATCAGCAGGTAGGTTCTCCACCACGAGTGCCACCTGGGAAGCCCCCACCTGTCTATACCCTCACTGCAGAAGGAACTCCTGTCTCTCCAACCAGAACTCAACATGCACAAGAAACGCGAGAGAGGGAACACTCTTGCACCAGCCAAATGCCACAGATCCACCCAGGTAAATGATGGACACAGGTTTGGCTCCAGGTCACCCCTCCTGGGCCTGAAGTCAGGAACACAGGAGAGTCCTTGCTCTGTTGCAACAAGTTGTGTGACCTGAGGAGTGTGACTAAATTTCTCACTGCTGCTGCTGCTGCTGCTAAGTTGCTTTAGTCGTGTCCGACTTTGTGCAACCCCATAGATGGAAGCCCACCAGGCTCCCCCGTCCCTGGGATTCTCCAGGCAAAAACACTGGAGTGGGTTGCCATTTCCTCCTCCAGTTCATAAACATGAAAAGTGAAAGGGAAGTCGCTCAGTTGTGTCCGACTCTTCGCGACCCCATGGACTGCAGCCCACCGGGCTCCTCCATCCATGGGATTTTCCAGGCAAAAGTGCTGGAATAGGGTGCCATCGCCTTCTCCTAAATTTCTCACTAGCCTTCCCCAGAGGAAAAGAGAGCAAGGCTCAATCATGTCATAAGTCCCTGGCAGCCTGAGCCATTCATAATCTTCAATCGCTTCCTTTAGCTGTTGCCTCAGTTTCCTCAAGTATAAAATCACACCGTTGGAGTAGATAGTTTCAAGGTCCTCTCCAATACTGAGGCTCTATGATTCAGCTGATGAATCTGGATCACAAGCAAGGATTACTCTATTAATCTCAGTGGCCTTTCTTCTGCCAAATAATGACAGGAATGTGCTTCAGCTCAAAGCCCCCACCTCAGCTACCAGTCCATCTGGTTGGGAAACATACAGCTACTTCTATCTGCCTGCTTGCCAACACAGAAATCTTCAAACAGGGAAGGGATGATTAATAGCATCTTTAATGGGGACCCCACCTTGACATTAAATCTCAAGCTGAGGTTATCAAAAACAGCAAATACACAAAGAACTTACTCACAGCCTGGAGAGCAAGGCAGAGAGAAAGCAGGAGATTGTGCAGGTGGCTGGGAGGAAAACTGACATGAATTACAAAGAAAAGGTGCCTTGAGTTAATAGAATATAACTCTGGTACTGGGGCTAGGGGCTGAAAACAGATGTGGGGGCAGTCTGTCTCAGAACTATGAGGAATAAAAGCAAGAGCCACAACATTTCTCAGACACACACACACACACACACACACACATTCTTTCCAGTAAAGCTTATGATATCCACTATGTTGGTCCAGGGATGTGGGTTGTAGTACCCTTGGAGGGAAATTTAAAGCCAAAATCTGATTGGACACAGCTCCTAAAATCCAGTTTTCCAACTAAGGAAAGTTCAAGTTTAAAGCTAAGTAAGTAGCGTGAAGGAGGGTGGCAATTAGATTAAGTTGTACCTTGGTGATCCTTAATAGTTATTAAATCCCTAAACCAAATGCCTCATCTATAAAATGAAACATTACTAATATTCAGTCTATCAGAAAACAGATTTTTTTAAAGTGTGTACAACACATGTAGTATTTGGGACACAGCAGAGACTTCAAAAAATGGGAACTTATCACTAAGACGCATGCAGGTATCAAACAGCAGAACACAACAGCTTGTCAATCCAGAGAGACAAAAAGAAGTCAGACAAGGACAGTCAGTGACAAGGCAACGTGGTGGGCCAAGGGCCGAAACAGCAGCTACGAGAACGTCTTCAGCACCATCACTTCTATAAATATCTACTGAACTTAGGAGGAAGTAAGCAGACTGCCCAATGAATGGTAAAATAAGACCCCTTGTATGCTGAGAGAGAGAGAGAGAAATAATAATGTAAAGCAAAGAAAGAGAGCATATCATAAATACTAAAAGTCGTTATCAGGAGGTTTGGGTATTGGCTGTTTCAGGGGGGTTTGTTTGTTTATCACTATTTTCCAAATAGTTTTCTATAAATATCAGTTTTCCTTATTTCAAAATTAATAAAAATTATAAATTAGACATTTATAACGTGCATTGAGAAGCTGCAATCATGAGGAACTGGAGGCTCTAGAGGAGACAGTTGACATTCTGAGATTAAGGCTGTGTTCTAACTATTCAAGAGTGGTTATCACATATGGAGAATTCCAGCTCAATAAGTGTATGTGGAGAGCCTTCTCAATTCAAAGGCATGCCGTTAACTATTTCAGGGAAAATTAATAAATTCTCAGTCTCATTAGGGAATTGGACATGCCCACATAAAATGATAACTCAAAATGCAGAGTGCACCAGTGGGACAGCAAATTCAAGGAGGGTGATTGGAGCCAGGCCTTGAAGACCTGGGGGACTTCAGGAGGAGGGATAAGGTCACACACTTTCTGTGGCAGACACAATTTAATTAAAAAGTAGTTCCATTCTACCCGCTCTGCCAGGTAACAGAGAATTCATTGTATTCTGAGGAACTGAAAATCTTACGAGAAGGCAGATTGCATGACCTTCCATTTGCAATAGCTTCTTTCAGGAAAGGGAATAATTAGAATCAAACAGAAGGGGCCACTTTCATTCAATAGATAACTTTAAACAGGCTTCCAAGCCCCATGAACAAGCAAACTTCCGGCACTAGACTCCTACAGGGCTTAATTCTCACCTCAGCCCAACACTTCCTCAGATCCCCTTCACTGCTATCAGGCTGCTTAACTGCCTTCCAGCCCTCCTCCCCAGCCTCCAATCACCCCAGTAGAACGTGAATTGCTTTTACTCCTTCATTTATCCATTCAACAATTTTCCAACACATGCTCTATGCCAGCAAGACAAAGGTAAATAAGACAGCCCCATCCTCTCCAAGGCCATAGTCCAGTGGCAATAACTGACTCATTAAAGGATACCTCCAGCTCAACAGCTGAGACTTGCTCAGTCCCAGAGCAAGTCTCAGAGGAAGACTCAGAGCAAGTCTCAGAGGAAGGAGAAAGGATGTGTCTCACCAGCCTGAACCCAGGCACTAAGGACTAGGGGGAGAGGGCAGCAGAGGCCCTCCCTGTGGCGAAAAGCAAGACAGAAAAGCATGTGGTCAGATCTTATAACATGAGGCAGAGTGGAAAACCCAATCAAGAGGCGACATGGATGGAGGCTGCGTGTGAGGCTGACATAATCCTCACAATAACCCCATAAGGGAGGTCCCATCACCCTAATGTTACAGATGAAGAAACTGAGGCCACACAGGTAAAGTAACTTGAGCAGAAAAGGAGGTAACCCCTCTGATACGCTGCCCTTCCCTGAGGCTGCACTGACCGGCAGGGGCTGCTTGGAGAACTCCATAGTGTCACACGAAGGAGCTTGGGTTTTCACCACAGACAGTGAGCAGGCAGTGAATAGGTTTAAGCAGGGGGTGACCCAGTCAGATCTGGTGCACAGGGCTAATCCAGCAAGGTGTGGGAGACTGACTTGAAGGACTGGGAAGACCAGATAAGAAGCTGTTGCAATATAGCCTGTGAGCGATGGGGTGGCCTGATCTAACAGTGTAAGGAAAGAGAAGAGGGAACAGATGTGAAACATACTTGTAGGGAGACAATTCTCTGTGGGTTTCTAGAATTTCTATACAAATCATGAGCAAAGCACTGGCTGCCTTTGGCCCCAGATTATCCTTTCGAAGATGTTTATATGGACAACAGCCTTGGAAGACATCGTCTTCCTCTGGAGCAAAGGAAAAACATGCCTACTATCCAATATAAAAGGTTTAGGTTTCCTAAATGCAGGGTTCCTGCCTATATAGGTGTCATCTGGCCCTCTTCCTGACACCCCATTGGAATTGTTGCCCCAAAATGCTGACACTCTGGCTACCGCTATAGTTAAAAACAATAAATTCCTTTGTCTCTAACCCAGAAGTCTCCGGTCTTCTGCCAGTGTCCAAGAAACCGGCTAACTCATTCATTTGCAAATAGGGTAAAATCTAAAATCCCTCACAGCTGAGGATTTATTTTGGAGGGTAAATCAGGAAAATTGGTAACTAGCTAAATGCAAAAGGTGAGAGAGAAAAATGAATCAAAGATTACTGAGTGTTTTAGTTTGGATGAAGGGGAGGACAGTGGTACCACCAATTAAGATAAAATATGTAACAAGTACAAGGTTGGGGCACAGGGGGCCTAGAGATTCAAGGATAAATTCAGTTTGGAGGCCTTTGTGGACATAGCAAGCAAACAGCTGATTGAGTCAAAAAAGGAGGGGCTCTGTTAAAGATATAGGTATACAGGCCATTCGCCAAAACCATGGGAGTGCATAATGTCCTCTATCCAACATATAAAAAGACTGCTGGATTCTCCAGGAGCTTAGGCAGAGCATTCAAAGGAACCATCATATTTATCCTTAAACTCCTAGTGCCCAGCAGAGGGCTTGACCCAGTGTATTTGTTAAATAAATGTCTGTTAACCAAATGGCCAAACTAGACCTAGAATTAGCTAGAGCCTTTGTGTAAATTGGGTTTCCCTTGTGGCTCAGCTGCTAAAGAATCTACCTGCGATGTGGGAGACCTGGGTTCGATCCCTGGGTTAGGAAGATCCTCTGGAGATGGGAAAGGCTACCCACTCCAGTATTATGGCCTGAAGAATTCCCTGGACTGTATAGTCCATGGGGTCGCAAAGAGCAACTTTCACTTCACTTTGTTTAAATTAAAGTTGCTGCAACAATTATCTATGTAATGCTAGATTTTCTCAAATCAGGATCTCACATACAGTGTCTAAATTTGTTTCACATGAAATACAACCAGTGTCATATGCAAATAATTACAAATCTATCATTCTCTCATGGGCAATGTTCTGTTCAGAAGCAGAACATAATTCTAAGACTAATAATTTCACGGCTGTTAAAAAGCAGTACGATTGGTTTTCTTACTAGATAAGAGTTCCAAGTTCTCTTATCTGCGATTTCACTTTTTCATTCATTCATTTTTAAAAAAATACTGACTGAGGATCTACCATGTTTGTTCAAAGAACTGCACTGGAAACTGTAAGCAGGGACTTCCCCGGTGGTCCAGTGGTTAAGACGCCACACTACAATGCAGTGGGTACAGGTTCAATCCCTGGTCAGGGAACTAAGATCTCACAATGCCACAGCCAAAAAACAAACAAACAAACAAAAAAAAACCAGAAGCAATATCATAACAAATTCAATAAAGACCTTAAATGGTCCATATCAAAAAATCTTTAAAAAAAAAAAAAAAAAAGCGGTAACAGATTTTAAAAGTTCCCTCCTTAGAGGAATTTACAAAAGCCTTGTGGTGGCAAATAAGCCAGACCAGAATTTAGTTTCTAGACCTACATGTAGCAATTTTATGACCTTGAGCAAGTTACTTACCCTTTACAACCTTTCGTTTCCTCACCTATGAAAACGGAATAATACACTTCATAATACATACAATACAGAGCACCTGGCACGTAGTACTCCCTCTAAGTGGTAGCTGAAATTATTACGATTATCATAAGCCAGTTGGGGAAGAAGTGCTCAGAGAAAAGCCCCTCACTGAGGGATGCTGAAGAACATTACACATGCACAGAAGTGATCTAAAGCACTAGAAATGCACAACTTTAGGAGCCTGGGGAAAACAATAATAGTTAACCCTACTGAGTGCCTATTGTGTTTAACTTGTTTAAACCATTCCAACACACCTATGAATGAGTAGTATTACCCCCATTTTCCAGATGAGAAAACTGGAAGCTTGCTCACCTACACAAGTTCAGATAACTCGCCTAAGGTCACCCAGCAGACGGTGGTGGAACAGGAAGTCAGTCCAGGCTGTCTGGCTCCAGAGTCCAAAGCCAAATTGCCTCCTCAGGGAGAAAAGGAATGCACTTTTTACAACTTATATTTTTAAAGAAAAGCACAGGGATCTTTGGAAGCATTTACCTTCAATCTACAACTACAAATAGTCTTCTACCCAGTATTGAAAGATCATTCATAAATACCTAAACAGACAAGTAGACTTTTCCAGGCTGGCTGGAGTCCTATTTCACAGATTCTGAAAATTCAGTAAGGAGAATTTGATGTCTCACACTGAACTCTGTGTAAGGCAAGATCACGGTGCATCATGTACTGACCCCTGAAATCTAAACTGACTGAAAATCGAGGGGAGTGGGGCTTAAATCTCTGAGGTACCTTTATGAAATAAAATGACTCCATTTACCAGTCCTCATTTCTTACTGATTTGTTGGCTGTTCATAAACACTTCCTTGGTTAGTTTCATGTACACTTCTCACGGATGAAGAGGGGTTTCCCCTCACTTCCATGTGAATAACACAGCAGGCAGATAGGATGTACAGCCACAGTGTTAGACCATCATGGAATTCAAGTTTGATGTTGTTTTGTTGTTACTGGTGTTTCATTTCCACAGACAGTGGAGGTGAGAGACATTCCTGGCAGTCAGTGGTTAAACCTCCATGCTTCTACTGCAGGGGGCATGGGTTTGATCCCTGGTTGGGGAACTAAGATCCCACATGCCATGCAGCACAGCCAAAAAAAGATAGTGTAGGTGAAATACCCAATATTCAACCATCAAGTGATGGCTCAATAAACTATGTAGACTGTACCCACTGTGGGTAACAGACATGAAAGAAAATATTTATAAAGATTTGGAAAAATATTTTCATGTTAAGTGAAAAAAGCTTGATACAGAATAGTGTATGATCACAAGAGGATCACACTTATGGAACTTTTAAACATGGATGCATAGGGCAAAAGAGGCTAGAAGGAAATATACCAAAATGTTAAAAGTGATTATGTTTGAGCCTAAGGGAGACTGAACAGTTTTTCACTTTCTCAATATTCTATTTCTTTAATGGACATAAGTTATTTGTAAAATTCTAATTGCAGTAAATCAAACTGAAGGAGGAGGAGGAGAATGGAGAGATGGAAGAGACCAGACAGTTAGTACTCTGTCACTGCTTGATCTCTTTGCTGAAAGTATTAATCTCTTTCAAGATTTATACTACTCCTTATATTTGTTAAGTGAGTGGGATGTTTGCTTTACAGAGAGATTAATGGATAGATAGAAATATAGGTAAATAGATAGAGAAATGATTTAGAGACAAACATTATTTTACCAAAATCATTCTAGAATGGCTCCTCTTAGAAAGACAAGACCTGACTTCCCTGTCCACCTAGACTCTCTCTTCTCTATAAACTAATCAACTGACTTTTTAAGGCAAGGGAAACTTACAAACATTCTAGATGTGTAGATTCATTCTTTGAAATTCTGAATAGATGTTACAGGTAACTGATTAATGTATGAACTAGTCACCATACAAACACGACAAAAAGAGTAACTTGGTCCATGCACAATTAGATACACCCTTTCTTTTGGCAGTCACAAACAATTAATTATCAACATAAACATGAATATGACAAAACTAATGCTTTTCAGAAAAGCTTATGCAAACAACTTTTTTGAAGGAAAAAACCTACTCTGCTAGCCGGAAATGACTAAATTGAGCCTGGTGAAATGAGTAGAACAGTTATACAAACTAGATAATGAATTTAGCGGCTGTTTACATCTGGGAATGTGTATCACATACACACTACCCAATACGCAACCGGTGATCCTCTAACCACTTTCCAAACACCAGTCATAACACAACCCAAAAAAGAATAATAGAATGTACGTTTTTAAAAGAATACAATTATTTAAAGAGCTTTGGGAAATTAACATAGCCCTACTTTGAAGGTGAAATTCACATGTAGTTTAAAAGGAAAACAAATCTGACATACTGAACATTTGTCATATGGCTCTCACTGACAGAGCAAGCAGAATTTCAAAGCAGAATGGAAATTGGAGTTCAGTGGGGAGTACAGATGCTTGACTACCTTTTTTAAGGGGAGCAGAAACATTCCATTAGAACCCCGCTGCTTTGGCCAAGTGAAGTCTGGTCTCTCCTGCCACTCACCCAGGACAGAGCCCCGGTGTCTTTGATGCTGGGTAACAGAAAATTCAAACACGCTCACACACTTCATCACTGTAAGACGTACCTCTATGTGGTTGTCAGCCTTTAGCATTATCAACTCAACAGGCCCATGAGCTTTATATAAAATAAACGTGAGTTAATTGGAAGACAAGGAGGAGGGGGTGGGGACATTCTTAAAAGGTGGAAAGTCAATTGCATTAGTGGTCACAAAGGAGCCAGGGGGTGTTTTTGTTTGGCTGTGGAACAGTCATCTTCAGAATTTTAAGCTCTTTAAATAAGGCATCAGTGATTTTAAGAATTTAGGTTTGATCTGTGCCAAGTACAGAAATTCTGCAGAGGTCTTTTTATACTCATTTGCTCACAATTACCCCTCTGATTATGAAATCTTAAGAAACCGGATGTAAGAGAACTTTTTAAGTATTTATTTTTGGCTGCATCGGGACCTTCCTTGTGATGCACGGGCTTCTCTCTAGTTGTGGCACACAGGCTCCAGAGCTCATAACTCTGTAGCTGTGGCAAGCGGGCTTAGTTGCCCCCATAGTATGTGGAATTTTAGTTCCCCCATTAGGGTGTCAAACCAGTGTCCCCTGCATTGGAAGGCAGATTCTTAACCACTGGACCACTAGGAAAGTCCCAGGGGAACTTTTTTGATGATAACTTTTTTCCTGTTTATTTTTGGCCACACTTAGCATACAGACACCTATAGGGTCTTTTTATTGTTCATAAATTTAGCTTTCCCAGTGGTTTAAATAAGCAAGTCCTAAGAAACAATTCATAGCATTGTCTTTTTTTTTTCACACACAGTCCCCAAAGCTTACAACAGCCTACAGATACTTCAGTGAAGATCAATCATTGATAATTATGGGATAGAGGCTAAGGGCTGGGACCCTGGAATCAGATAGACCTAAGTTCAAATCCTGACTCTTTCAAGTTGTGCAACCTTGAGCAAGTTCCCTTAATTCATAATGGTCCTAATCCCAGCAGAGCTGTTGGGAAATTGGAACGGGATAGTTCACAAAAGGTGAAGAGCACATCTGCTACTGATAACAATAGGATCAAAAAAAGGAGTGGGTTCAACCACAGATAAAAGCTGCTGGAGGCCGGACTCAGCTTAACTTTTCCTTGAAATGTGTGATATATGAACCAATCCTGGGCTGTTTCCTCAGCTGCAAAATGAGAACATATTGCCTCAGTGAAGCCCTAAGTTTCCAGATCTAAATATTTGGGAAAATGCAACTTATTTTGCTGTGTGCAGTCAGCGTTACTCAGCAAAGCAAGTGCCTTTTATCAACCAGATCACGTTAATTTTCATCTGTGTTTCCCACCATTAGGTGTTTTTTACTGCATTGTGAGCTTCTCCAAGGAAGGAGCTAACTCACATGCTTTTTCTACCCCTACTGTTTGTAACACTATCTGGCACACAACAGACAACCTATAAACGTGGACTAAATTAGTAATGGAATCATCTTAGTATCTTCCCCAATAGGGTTTTGCACACAGTAGGTGTCAAAATACATTTGTTAAATGAATGGATCTAAGTAAAGCTGGGAGTACCTTCCTAGACACTCCCCTTTCTTTCTCCTCTGTGAAGACCCTGGACCTAGGACTGAGCCTGGCACAAAGAAGAAAGTAAGATCAACTAATTCTGTCGCTCTGCAGGCATGTCAACTGGGATTAAAGTAATTGGCCTACTCATAAAAAAGTAAGTGGTAAAGTTTGAGTGGATTCCAGTTCCGGAAGGCCTTCTGTGTGCCTGGCACTGTGTTGGACACTGTACATATTATCTCAATAGCTCTGCTAGGGAGAGATGATTGATACTATTCTTAAAATGAATAAGCAAAGGCTTAGAAGAGATTAAGTCACTTGCCTAAAATTGCAAAGTCAAAAAATAACAGAACTTGGATTTAAACCCAAGCTTCTGGAGCCCATGCTCTTTCTATTATGCAAGACTAAGGAAGGCAGAAATCCACTAAAATAGACAGGACCAAGGTATTTAAAGTTGTATGGTTTTATGGAAGGAAGGAGGTGGAAACAACTGGTAAATCAGGCTTCAGGAAGGAAGCTGACCAGATGGGGCCACCTGCCCCAGCCAATGATTGACCTATGTGCTTGCCACGGCATCCATGTTCAGCAGAGCTAGAAATGTTGATTAGAGTCATTTGCCAAGTAGGATCATTTATCTAGGTTTGTGGCTGGGGAAAACAGCAGTGCTAGCCAGCTCCTTCTGGACATTTTCTACAAGTCCAGACCAGCCTATCAGATTGCTTCACACAGATTGATCTCAACACAGCAGTCCATTTCCCATGTGTTCTTACAGCCAATACACAGAGCTCAGAAACTCCCATGTGCAAAGACCATCCACATTTTCAGAGAGCTAGAAAGGGAGGAGAACAGATCTCAGAGGAAGAAATGTAATAATCCTTGGCTTTAGGAAAATCAACTTAACAGCAAGCCTAAACCCCACGTACTCTTCATAGAAAAAAACTAAAAAAGACGACATCATTTTCAAAGCACTGGAGTAAGAGTGTTGCCATAAAAGAATACTGCACTCTAAGTTTCTTTATAGTTTTGTTAAGATTTGGCATGTTAATAACGGTACCCCTTCTATGATTAAAGGGAAAACTAATTTAACAAAATTGAATATATTTGAAACACCTTCTACCTAGAATCTTATATATAAGTATATAGACAGACTGCTCAAAATTTAATTTTTAATTTATCTGGAGGTCCTAAAATAATTCTCCTAGTGATATTATACTAAGGCCTCTGGTTTGCAGGCTCCAAGTATCCCATTTTAAATACTTGATGCAGACTCTGCTAACTCTCAACTCAAATGCCCTGGCACTTCTCCCCCTTTGCTTGACTCAGAACATCCAAGATGAAGGTGACATCTTACTATCCCAAGAGTCTTACTATTCCAAGAGTTTAACAGCCTGGCCAGAGTGGAAAGGACGAAACCAAACAGAATGTTAGAGAGAAATTAAATCCAGATCAGCAACGAATTGCACTTTCTCCTTAAGTTGAAAAAAAAATCAACAAAAACAAACAAACAAAACCCCCCAAATAAAATAAAAAAGAAGAAGAAAAAAAGAGCTCTGGATGGAAAAGGTACCAATGTGATTTCACTTTTCCAAAGCATGCCAGGAGCCATAAATAAAGCGGGGTCTTTATATTTCCAGTCCAAGGGCATGACTAAAGAAATCATGTATAAATACGTCCATGTGCAAGCTATTCTTTTAGACCACTAAAAAAAGGTAAGCAGAAGTTTTGCTGGAAAACTCTGGCTTGTTTTTGTGTAAAATTGACCCTGGTATGCCTTGTAGTTATCTGTTTTTACACATTATTATTAGTTTTTTAAAAAGGAACTTCAAAGGTAGAATCTCCAAGCCCATGCCTCACTTCTCTTGACTCCTCACCTGTCCCACAGCAGCCACTGCCCGCTGTGCAGAGCAGAGCCCTGAGCTTTATAAGTGACAAGTTGCTCACAAGCCCTGGAATCTTACAATACAAAGCAACCCTTCTTCCCCAGGGCAGTGCTCTACATTGTTTAATGACCATTTTTTTAATGACCATGTCTTCACTCTTCCCAGCTTGCTCTTTTCTTGACATACTTGGTTTGTCACCAACAACACCCCAACAGTGGTCCGTCTACCACTACACACTCGGAAAAACACAAAGGCAACAAAACCCTTCCAACCCAGCTGTTCCATTTCACTCACAATCAAGCAATTAAATACTCCAACTATTAATACTTATCCTTGCCACAATCCAACATCATATTTAAGGAGATCAATATTGATAGTAGTAAAAGTGCTATCTTTTCCTAAGTGTCCACAGTCTGCCAGGAGTTGCATTAGATGATGTAGATAGAGACAGGTCTGCTATAACAGCAAATACAAATTCCAAAAAATCACTACACTGTAATAAAAACCACACAGCTTATGAGAAAATAGGATTGGGGCACACTATCCAAAAACTGTATTAGTGACACAGAATAAAAGATAGGGATCCAATAAACACCCTAGCATAGTATTGCATGTTAAATGGTTTAGATGTACATTAATAATGAACATTATAGTTTATCTTGGAAAAGACCTGAAGTTTGCTTGTAGAAGTGGGTGCTGGAAGGGTTGCAGCTTGCGGATTATTGAGAAGTGGTGGGCAGAGGATTACTAGGAATCAGAAATTTGTAACACCAGGTGTGGATGGGTGTGGCTCATAACACACATGAACTGCAGGAGCCCGTAGATATCTGAGATGCATGTTCTGCAGCTCACTTCTGCTGGGTACAGTTTTCTGAGTTCACCTAGCATTTCTCACAGATGAAGTCCATCATAAACAAACATGAAATCTGTATTACCCTCAAATTGTTCTCTATTCTATCAATCAGATTGGAACAAATTTGTGTTTTTAAAATAAATGCTATAGCAGAGCTGACCGTACTTTATCTTACTGAATCCTAACAAATTTGAAAGACAGATAGCCTTAACTCCATTTTCAGGAAAAAGAAACTGAGGCTCAAAGAGGTTATGTGGTTCCTAAAGCCACATCATGATAGATAAGTTGCAAGGACAGGACCAAAATCTGCCTGCTATCTCCTCCACCACCTTATGCCCTAAAGGTGCAACCTTGTTTTTTTCATTTGGCAATTGGTGCTGAGTAGGAGGAACACTCACACCTTATGGGTCTAAATGCTAAGATTAGAAACTTCTCTGTTTCCTCATTCTTGCTATATTTGTCTGCCCCACTGTGATGTGAAGTTCAATGGGAGTTTCTATGTCTGTAGCAATACCATGTCCCCTAACTTAAGCTGTGAGCTATGCACCCAAAGATAATTAAGCTTCTTAAGCATTTGTATGTGTGTTTGGGAGGGGTGGGCGGAATCCTTAAATTTATTGCTGTGAAACTCACCATTCAGATTCAATAGAATTTCAGCAGATTTCACGGAGTCTAAAGATTCACTTTCTGGCTTTTTTGTTTTCATAATCTTCCTTTTTGGAGAAGGAAATGGCAACCCACTCCAGTATTCTTACCTGGAAAACCCCATGGATGGAGAAGCCTGGTGGGCTACAGTCCATGGAATCGCAAAGAGTCAGACACGACTGAGCGACTTAACTTTCAATCTTCCTTTTAGAGAATTTATATTCAAGTTTCTCATCAAGGGAGAAAAAACTGTCTTACTCCATAAAATGACTGTTGTGTCTGACAAGACAGTCCTGTCCTTGAAACCATTCCATGGATCCACAATACCCTTAGATCCACAAACCCAAGCTCCCTGTATGGCCTGCTAGGCTCTCCCTAATCTGTCCCCAGACTACATCTCAAGCCACACCTCTGTCTACTTGCCACCTGCACATGTGTCCTCCAGATAGACTGGATGACTTTCAGTCTTCCCCATACTTCATGGTCCCTCACTTCCAGACTCTACACATTATCCTTCCTGCCTGGAATACTTTTCACTCCACCTAGAGCATCACCCTGACTCTGCCTGCTCAACGCCAATTCCATCTCTAGATCTCAGCTTCAACGTCCCTTCCTTGTGGAAGCCTTCCCTGGTTTTATCTGGGTTAGGAGTCCCTCAGAGGTGCTCCCACAGCTCATCACACCTTCCCTATCAGGGCTGCTAGCCCAGTTTACTAGGATCATTCATGCATTTGTCCAATTCCCCCATAAGACTAAGCTCTATGAAGGCGGGATTGGGGTCAGGCTTGTTAAAGGAAAGACACAAATGAAGGCATTTGCATGACAGAGCATGAATGTGCTTTTATATGACCTATACATGCCATTTTATGGAACAATGGAGAATCAGACAAAGGAATCAAACAAATCAAAATTTGTTTGTTCCAAGAGAACAAACAAATCCACCACTACCACGTAACCGGCAAGTAGTGGAACATTCACTCATTCAAGTTGTAGCAACTCTTATGTTTCCAGCACTGGGTGCACAGCAATGGCCAAATCAGACAGAAACCCTTGCCCAGGAGCTCACATTCTAGTGGTGGCAGGACAAACAATAAACCAAATAAATAGACAGGATATACAGTCTATCAGCAAATCAGTTTATCCGATGGTGGTGATACCAAAATCACTGCAGATGGTGACTGCAGCCATGAAATTAAAAGACACTTGCTCCTTAGAAGAAAAGCTATGACCAACCTAGACAGCATATTAAAAAGCAGACACTACTTTATCGACAAAGGTCCATCTAGTCAAAACTATGGTTTATCCAGTAGTCATGTATGGATGAGAGAGCTGGACCATAAAGAAAGCTGAGCACTGAAGAACTGATGCTTTTGAACTGTGGTGTTGGAGAAGACTCTTGAGAGACCCTTGGACTGCAAGGAAATCAAACCAGTTAATCCTAAAGGACATCAGTCCTGAATATTCACTGGAAGGACTGATGCTAAAGCTGAAGCTCCAATACTTTGGCCACCTGATGCAAAGAACTAACTCATTGGAAAAGACCCTGATGCTGGGAAAGATTGAAGGTAGGAGGAGAAGGGGACAAAAGAGGGTGAGATGGTTGGATGGCATCACCAACTCGATGGACATGAATTTGAACAAGCTCCAGGAGTTGGTGATGGACAGGGAAGCCTAGCGTGCTGCAGTTATTGGGGTTGCAAAGAGTTGGACACAACTGAATAACTGAACTGAACTGGTGATATTATGGAAAAAAAAAAAAAAAACAAAGAAAGAAAGAAAATAGGTAGAGTGTCCCTGAGATGGTGTCTTTTCAACAAAGACCTGGAAAAGGTGAGGGAGTGATTCAGGCTGGTATCTGGCCTTCAGGCACAGGGAACTGAAAATGGCAAGATACTAAAGCAGGAGTTTGCTGGCAAGTTCAAGGAGAAGCATGAGGACAATGGTGCAGCTGGGAGGAGTAAAATTGCATCTTAAATCTGGAGGGTAAGAATACAAAGAGATATTATTTCCTGAGCACCACCAGGATAACATAACCCCTGTCCTTGAAGAATTTACAGTCTGATCACATAGGTTTGAATGTTAGAATCAAATCACATCCTCTGAAATAGGGCAACACCAATACACATGCTAGCAAGGAAATGCTCAAAATCCTTCAAGGGAGGCTTCAACAGCACGTGAACCAAAAAATTCCATATGTACAAACTGGATTTTAAAAAGGCAGAGGAACCAGAGATCAAATTGCTAACATCGGATGGATCATAGAAAAAGCAAGGGAATTCCAGAAAAACATCTACTTCTGCTTCATTGACTATGCTAAAGCCTTTGACTATGGGTCACAAAAAATTGTGGAAAATTCTTAGAGATGGGAATATCAGAACTCCTTACCTGTCTCTTGAGAAACCTGTATGCAGATCAAGAAGCAATAGGTTAGAACCGGACAAGAACAATGAACTGGTTCAAAATTGAAAAAGGAGTATGTCAAGGCTGTATATTGTCACCCTGCTTATTTAACTTATATGCAGAGTTCAGTTCAGTTCAGTTGCTCAGTTGTGTCCAAATCTTTGCCATCCCATGGACTGCAGCACACTAGGCCTCCCTGTACATCACCAACTCCCAGAGCTTACTCAAATTCATGTCCATCGTGTTGGTGATGCCATCTAACCACCTCATTCTCTGTTGTCCCCTTCTTCCACCTTCAATCTTTCCCAGCATCAGGGTCTTTTCCAATGAGTCAGTTCTTCACATCAGGTGGCCAAAGTGTTGAAGCTTCAGCTTCAGCATCAGTTCTTCCAATGAATATTCAGAACTGATTTTCTGGTTTGATCTCCTTGCAGTCCGTGGGACTCTCAGGAGTCTTCTCCAACACCACATGATGTATATGCAGAGTATATCATGTAAAATGTAAAAAATCACAAGCTAGAATCAAGATTGCCAGGAAAAATATCAATAACCTAAGATATGCAGATGATACCACTAATGGCAGAAAGCAAAGAGGAAACTAAAGAGCCTCTTGATGAAGGTGAAAGAGGAGAGTGAAAAGGCTGGCTTAAAAATCAGCTTCACAAAACTAAGATCATCGCATCCAGTCCTATCACCTCATGGTAGATAGATGGGGGAAAAGTGGAAACAATGAAGATTTGATTTTCTTGGGCTCCAAAATCACTGCAGACAGAGACTGAAGCCATGAAATTAAAAGACACTTGCTTCTTGGAAGAAAAACTATGACAAACCTAGACAGCATTTTGAAAAGCAGAGACATCACTTTGCTGACAAAGATGCATATAGTCCAAGCTATGGTTTTTCCAGTAGTCATGTATAGATGTGAGAGTTGGAACATAAAGAAGACTGAGCACAGAAGAACCGATGCTTTCAAACTGTGGTGCTGGAGAAGTCTCTTGAGAGTCCCTTGGATAGAAAGGAGATCAAACCAGTCAATCCTAAAGGAAATCAATCGTGAATATTCATTGGAAGGACAGATGCTGAAGCTAAAGCACCAGTACTTTGGTCACCTGATATGAAGAGCCAATTCATTGGAAAAGACTCAGATGTTTGGCAAGATTGAGGGCAGGAGAAAAGACTGAAGGGAGAAGAAGAAGGGGGCGACAGAGGATGAGATGGTTGGATGGCATCACCAATTCAATGGACATGAGTTTGAGCAAACTCCAGGAGATGGTGAAGGACAGAGAAGCCTGGCATGCTGCAGTCCATGGGGTTACAAAGAGATGGACACAACTTGGTGACTGAACAATACACAGGTCAATTTACTCCCTTGGCTAGCAGAAGGATCCTTTGAAAACTGCTTTGTTAGACCTTCTACTGAAAGAAGAAACAGGTGATGAATGTTGCCCCCATCCGTGATTTTAGTGTTGGCTGCCTAGGGATGAACAAGAAATCTTCTGTACATAAACAGTGCCAGCAGCCACATCCCAGGGTTATGAACTGTGGCTTTCTGATCAAACATATGAAATTAACTCAAAAAATGTTTTAAAATGTATTATTGCTAAGGAAATTATGTAATAAAGACAAAAGCTTCCCTATTACTTAAAGTAATGAAAACAAAAATAAGGATTTATAAGCTTCCCAGCTCTGACCTAAATTTGCTGTGCATTATTTTTCTACATCTCTTTCTACTTTAGAAAAACCACTACTAATTGCATTCACATTACACAGTATCAGCCAAACCTGGATTTGGGTTTCTTCCAAGACCACCAACAGGCTCAAGTTACAGCAAGTTTATTAAATGTTTTTTTTCCTCCTCTCTCTTTTAAGCAAAAACTTAGAATGTTGTTACCTTTTGGAAGGACTAAATAGATAAATGCTTGATAACATTTTAAGAAGATCCCAAGTACATGAATAAAGGGAAAAAAGTTTTTTTTAAAAATTCACAAAATAATAAAGGATTTTTAAAAGCATAGAGTTTATTGGTGGCTGGGAGCCTGGAGCTAATGAAAAAAACATTTACAAGTTAGGTTTCCACCACTTTTCCTTTGTGTTCTCTGGTTCAGATGCTGCTCGCCGTGCTCTAGGAAAACCTGGAATTTGGCTAGAGATGAGAAACACAAGGAATCAGTGACCAGTTCAATCTCAACCAGTTTCAGCTGTCCCTTGGAAAGCAAACATGGTAAGCTATTATTTCACAGCTATGTTTCTAAACTCTTGACTGTAAAAGTATTTCTAACCTCGGTATTCCTATGATGAGCTCTATGGTTCCCTTTGGGAACACAAAACCTAGGTATTAACAGTTCCCGGTGACCAAATTGCTCCAATGGTGCTCCAACCCGTGGCAGAGGCTGAGGCCAAGTAGAACCCTCCAGTTTCTACAGCAGATGCCACCGCAACTCCTGGTCCAATTCCTTATTCTCCTCAGTAGAGATCACCTGCCTCAGGATCCTGTGGTTCCCAATGACCTCCTCCCAGCACCAGAAAGCAGGAGAAAAGCAAATGTGGAGACAGAGGGTCAGTAATAGTTTCTGGCCTCAAACTTCTCAGGAAATCAGTCTTGGATATTACCATCACTCCTATGTTTTCTGTTTCCTTTCTCCACCCTCTTAGGCCCAGTTATTTCCTGGTGCCCACTTTTCTTATCGATTTTACAGACAAGAGGACTCAGGTCCACTCTGCTGGAGGGGGAACTGAGACCATACTAAGTTCCTTGCCCACTGAATTAGGAGTCATTCCACTCAATCAGTCTTGTTTACGTTCAGTGGCTCCAATCTAACCTACTGATTATGGATTTTAGCTAAAGAGAAAATAAACTCTGAACATTTCTTCCAAGTTACACAGAATAAGGAAACTGAATACTCACACAATGGAATATGATGCCATTAAAAATTGAGTTTTCAGGACTTCTCTGGCAGTCCAGTGGTTAAGACTCTGTGCTCCCAATGCAGTGGGTGCTAGCTTGTTCCCTGGCAGGGGAACTAAGAACCTACATGCTGTGTAGCGTGGCCAAAAAATAAATAAAATTTTAATTAAAAAAATTTTTTTCAATTGTTTTCAAAGAATATTTTTAACAGTTTTATTGAGGTATAATTTACATGTCACACAGTCCACCCACTGAAAGCGTGTCGTTCAATGGTTTTTAGTAAATGCTCCTAGCTGAGCAATCCTCACCACATTCAACTTTTATTTATTTATTTTTTTCCTTGTTAATTTTCTGTTTAGTTGATCTATCCATAAGTGTGAGTGGGGTATTAAAGTCTCCCACTATTATTGTGTTATTGTTAATTTCTCCTTTCATACTTGTTAGGATTTGTCTTACATACTGTGGTGCTCCCATGTTGGGTGGATATATATTTATAATTGTTATATCTTCTTCTTGGATTGATCCTTTGATCATTATGTAGTGACCTTCTTTGTCTCTTTTCACAGCCTTTGTTTTAAAGTCTAATTTATCTGATACGAGTATTGTGACTCCTGCTTTCTTTTGGTCCCAATTTGCATGGAAAATCTTTTTCCAGCCCTTCACTTTCAGTCTGTATGTGTCCCCTGTTTTGAGGTGGGTCTCTTGTAGACAACATATGTAGGGGTCTTGTTTTTGTATCCATTCAGCCAGTCTTTGTCTTTTGGTTGGGGCATTCAACCCATTTACGTTTAAGGTAATTACTAATAAGTATGATCCCGTTGCCATTTACTTTATTGTTTTGGGTTCGAGTTTATACACCATTTTTGTGTTTCCTGTCTAGAGAATATCCTTTAGTATTTGTTGGAGAGCTGGTTTGGTGGTGCTGAATTCTCTCAGCTTTTGCTTGTCTGAAAAGCTTTTGATTTCTCCTTCATACTTGAATGAGATCCTTGCTGGGTACAATAATCTGGGCTGTAGGTTATTTTCTTTCATCATTTTAAGTATGTCTTGCCATTCCCTCCTGGCTTGAAGAGTTTCTATTGAAAGATCAGCTGTTATCCTTATGGGAATTCCCTTGTGTGTAATTTGTTGTTTTTCCCTTGCTGCTTTTAATATTTGTTCTTTGTGTTTGATCTTTATTAATTTGATTAATATGTGTCTTGGGGTGTTTCTCCTTGGGTTTATCCTGTTTGGGACTCTCTGGGTTTCTTGGACTTGGCTGATTATTTCCTTCCCCATTTTAGGGAAGTTTTCAACTATTATCTCCTCAAGTATTTTCTCATGGTCTTTCTTTTTGTCTTCTTCTTCTGGAACCCCTGTGATTCGAATGTTGTAGCGTTTAATATTGTCCTGGAGGTCTCTGAGATTGTCCTCATTTCTTTTAATTCGTTTTTCTTTTATCCTCTCTGATTCGTTTATTTCTACCATTCTATCTTCTAATTCACTAATCCTATCTTCTGCCTCTGTTATTCTACTATTTTTTGGCTCCAGAGTGTTTTTAATTTCATTTATTGCATTATTCATTATATATTGACTCTTTTTTATTTCTTCTAGGTCCTTGTTAAACTTTTCTTGCATCCTCTCAATCCTTGTCTCCAGGCTATTTATCTGTGATTCCATTTTAATTTCAAGATTTTGGATCAATTTCACTATCATTATTTGGAATTCTTTATCAGGTAGATTCCCTATCTCTTCCTCTTTTGTTTGGTTTGGTGGGCATTTATCCTGTTCCTTTATCTGCTGGGTATTCCTCTGTCTCTTCATCTTGTTTAAATTGCTGAGTTTGGGAGTCCTTTCTGTATTCTGGCAGTTTGTGGAGTTCTCTTTATTGTGGCGTTTCCTCGCTGTGTGTGGGTATGTAGAGGTGGCTTGTCAAGGTTTCCTGGTTAGGGAAGCTTGTGTCGGTGTTCTGGTGGGTGGAGCTGTATTTCTTCTCTTTGTTCAGTCGCGCTATGGGGAGGGAGGGGGGGATGCTGCAAACAAATGACACTGGCGTGCGCTCGCAGTGCCTCAGCCACACTGGGTCTGCCCCCGCTCACGGCGCGTGTAGCCTCCCTGCCCACACTGCTCAGGCTCTAGGTTGTTCCGCCGGGAACAATCCGAGGCCGGCCCTGGGTTGCATGCACCTCCCAGGTCCAAGCCGCTCAGGTTCAGGCACTCAGGTACTCCTCAGAGGCGCAGACTCAGTTGGGGCTGCGTTTTGTGCTCTTCCCAGGTCCGAGCAGCTCAGGTGATGAGGTGTTTGGCGAGCGCCAATGCTGCAACTTATCGCCTCCCCGCCACTTGGTTATCTGGGTGTAAAACCGGCGCACCTTCTCAGGCAGATGTTGACCGTCCAGACCCCCAATAAGTTTTAGTTAGCAAAGAAGCCAGTTTTATAGATAATGTCTCTCTGGGGCTGCAATTGCCCCCTTCCGGCTCTGGCTGCCTGTCACCGGAGGGGGAAGGTTTGCAGCCGGCTACCTCTGTTTAGTCCTTTGTTCCGTGCGCGGGCTGGCGGTGTCTTAGGTTAGGGCTGGCTTTTCGCATGGTAGATATCCCACAGTCTGGTTTGCTAGCCCAAATTATTTCGCTCAGATAGTGCTCAGGGTATTCAGGCCAGATTCTTACTCTCAGCGATGCAGCCCGCGCCGCGCCTCCCTGCCCAGCCCCCGCTTGCTAATGGTGGATGCAGGCGTCTGCGCTGCTTCTCCGCTGGAGGAGTTACCGTAGGGCTCGCAATCTGCGAGTTTTAATTGTTTATTTATTTTTTCTCCCTGTTATGTTGTCCTCTGTGCTTCCAAAGCTCGGCACGGATTCGGCAGTGAGAAGGTTTCCTGGTGTTTGGAAACTTCTCTCTTTTTAAGACTCCCTTCCCGGGACGGAACTCCGTCCCTCCCTCTTTTGTCTCTTTTATTGTCTTTAATATTTTTTCCTACCTCCTTTCGAGGAGTTGGGTTGCTTTTCTGGGTGCCTGATGTCCTCTGCCGGCATTCAGAAGTTGTTTTGTGGAATTTACTCGACGTTTAAATGCTCTTTTGATGAATTTGTGGGGGAGAAAGTGTTTTCCCCGTCCTACTCCTCCGCCGTCTTGGCACCTTCCCCCACATTCAACTTTTAGAACACATGCATCACCCCAAGAGTTTTGCTGTTCCTGTGAGCTTCCACTCAACTCCACCCTCAGGCAAAAATTACCCTGCTTTCTGTCTAGATTTTTGCCTTTTTTGGAAATATCATATAAATATAATCATATAATAAAAGTTCTTTTGTGTCTGGCTTCTTTCACTTAGCATAATGTGTCTGAAGTTTATCAGTGCTGTAATCTGTATCACTATTTTGCTCCTTTTTATTGTTAAACAGTATTCTATGGACATACCGTATTTTGTTTATCCATTCATTAGTTGATGAACATTTGGGTTGTTTCCACTTTTTGGCCATTATAAATAATGCTTCACTGACCATCTGCATACATGTTTTCCTATAGACATATGGCTTCATTTCTCTTGGATAAGTTACTGTGGGTGGTTTTTTGTTTTTTTTTTTTTTACTATTATTATAGCCATTCTGTGTGTAGTGGTATCTTACTGTGGATTTAGTTTACACTAAAATATTTAACAGCACTGAAAAATATTCCCATATAATATGATTGGAAACAAAGCAGGATATAAGAGTTTATAGAGAATGACATCACACATATGTGAGTGTATACATTTATGAAGACTAAAAAGAAATACACCAAAATATGTCTTATATCCTTGAGAAAGTATATGGGAGACTTTTATTCTATTATACTTAACTGTGGACTTTTTGTATGAGTAAATATATAATTAAAATACATTTTGAAAATTTAAATATTGCTAAAACACTAAAAGCTACACAATGCTCCTCACTAAGAGTCAGGATATTCCCCAGCCCCAGCTAAACTCAACTTTATTATCCTTCATGAATTGTGGGAGTTGTTCATAGCAAATTTGCAACACCAGAATGGCTCCTCTCTGCCTTACAGTATGCTACTCCAGGGGTTAGGAAACTACAAACCCAGGCCAAATCCAGCTCACTTACTGTTTTCATAGGACGTATAGGCTAAGAAAAGTTTTTATATTCTTACATAATTGAAAAAAATTAAAGAAAAAGAATATTTTGTGACATGTGAAAGTTATATGAAATTCAAATTTCAGTGGCTATAAATAAACTTTTATTGGAACATAGCGAGGCTCATTTGTCTATGGTTCCTTTTTTTTTAACTCTCAGAGCAGAGCTGAGTAGTTTTCAGAGAGACTACACGACCAAAAATATTTACTATCTGGCCCTTTACAGAAAAACTTTCTTGATCTCTGTCTACCTACCCTTGATGGGTGCTTAGAAAAACAAGCTGGCTCAGTTTTATTATCTTAAAGAAAATTCACTTGGGAAAAAACTTTTCGAGTAGCCACTCATTGTATCAATTTATATTAAGGTCTTTCCTAAAAATATAAGCTTTGTTTTTTAGAGCAACAATATCAGAAACATTCAAAGCACTGTTTTAAATTATAACCCTCTATTTCTCTGCCTGGTACCTAGCAGGTCTTCAGTACTTGTTGAATAAATCAACAAATAAAGAGATGGGTAGATGGGTGGGTGAAATCAATGGCTCTTGAGGTGTAACTGTGAGATAAATGCCACAGCAAGTCCCACTGTGGGTCGTGAGGATCCAAGAAAAGATCTGTCCTCATGAATCTCTAAGATGATGGTAACTCACAAAAGAATAAACACAAATGACCAAAAACATATGAGGAAGATTTTTAACATCATTACCAAATCAAAAGTATGTGAACATCAATGACAATATTCACTTTTTTAACCTAGGAGAAAGTCAAGTATTTTAACATGACCATGCATGATGTCGGTATAGGTAAAGGAAAAAGCACTTTCTTTCAGTAGAGAGGGTTATGCATTTCCCCAATCTTCATGGTGAGCAACATGATTATATTCAATATGTATCAAAAGCCTCTGACCTTTGATCCAGTAATTCTGCTTCTAAGAATTATTGCCAAAAAAATAATCGTGGATATGTGGAAAAGTTGACAGACAAGCAGAGCATTGTTCAAACTAGAAAGAGAGAAGAGAGAGAAAGGGGAGTGGAAAACCTACTGTCCAACAATAGGACTTCAGAAAATTGTGATACAATCACATATATACTAAATATTGCAATGATTAAAAGTTGATTATTTGAGTGCTATGTTTTGATATAGAAAGTTGCTCACAGTAACACTGATAAGTAGGGGGAAAAGCAAGTCATAAAATCAACTTAAAAATGTTTACATAGAAAAAGCTTTCAATATTTCAAAAGTTTACATAGGACCCCATACCCCCTTCACCTTTTTGCGGTGTAACCTGTCCTTCTGTGGAGTGCACTGAAACTAGTCTTCAGCAAGTACCGCACTCCTATTTAAGCTTTCTACTCCCGTCACACTCTGCTTTTTACCACTCCTCTTACCCTGAGAGCACTTTCTCAATCACTTTAAAAAAAAAAAAAAAAAGTTTACATAGAAAAAGCTTTCATATTTCTTAAATGAAAATAACTATTATCTCCTCATTATTTTTCTTTTTACTTATCTGCTCTTTTCTCATTTTCTGTAATAAACACACCACTGTTTTAATAAACATTAATTATTATGATGCAAACAAACTAGGGTGTAAGCTCTTACAGGCAGAGACCTATACTCACTCATTCAACAAATGTCGTATTAGCATCCACTATATGCCAGACACTTCCAAATATTAAGACTTCATGAATAAACAAAATAGATCCCTGCTTTCATGGGGCTTCCATTCTAGTGTTTTACATGTCTCATCTCTGTATTTACCATATCAGCAAGCACAGTTCTAGACATGTGCAAAAGCCCTTATTTAGAAATCAGCGTTGGTTAATTCTTTTTTTTTCAGTATAAACATTCAAGTTACTGCTAAAAAGTTGCATCGAATATTTTTCATGTATCTATAGTTATATTATCTCTTGAATTCCTAACATTATTTTTGTCTCCTCTTTTTTTTAATTTAAATTTATTTATTTTTAATTGGAGGATAACTGCTTTACAATATCGTATTGGTTTCTGTCCTAATCAACATGAATCAGCCGTCAGTATTTGTATGCCCCCTCCCTCTTGAACTTCCCTCCCACCTCCCACCCCATCTCACCCCTCTAGGTTGTCACAGAGCACAGGATTTGAGCTCCCTGCACCATACTGCAAACTTCCACTGGCTATCTAATTTTACATATGGTAATGTACATGTTTCAATGCTACTCTCTCAATTCGCCCCAGCCTCTCCTTCCTGTCCTGTGTCCACAAGTCTGTTTGCTATATCTGAGTCTCCACTGCTGCCCTGCAGACAGTTCATCAGTACCATCTTTCTAGATTCCATACATGTGTTAATATGATATTTCTGTCTCTTTCTGACTTACTTCACTCTGTATAATAGGCTCTAGGTTCCCACAGAAAGCCTGCCAGTACATTTATTAAATGCTTTTATGTTCACACACACACACAAAGGTTTGATCTAAATATTACAGCTTTTCTTGAAACTGCCTAGCCTATAATGCCAAAATGAGAACACAGGTTTCTGGAGCAATTCTGCTTCAGTCCCCAGCCACTTGGGGAGGGGGAGGCTGTCAGATAATATTTCATGAATAGCGGGGCTTAAGTTACTTGGACCAGCTGGGGCTTTTCTTAAGCTACATTTTCCTCTGGCCAGAATATTCTCATGGCTGAAGCAGCCTGTTCAGTATCACTCCACAGAGAAATGGGTCTTTCTGTTTTCCTCATAACTGCAGATGCTGCTTCTTTTTCAGGCTAGGGAAACCCATGGACCTGGTATTCAGCTTATGTAATAATTGGCTCCCTGCTGGGGTAAGCCACTAAGAGACCTGCACTCAATTTCAGGAGACAGATATTTCTCCTTTTGGGCCAGAGCCGTTAGTAACGTATTGACTCAAAATAAGTACACACGGGTGTTTTCAGTTTCCCAGAAGTCTTGAATCACGAACACGTCAACTCACTGTTATTTTCTTCCAAATCTAGCAGTGAAAAGTTTCGGCAGTTTCCAATGGTTACCAAATATATCAACCATGCAACAATTTTAAAAGGTCTTCAAAATTAAAGCCATAAGCACCATCATGTGATTGTCAGGCAAAAGTCATTAAAAACTGCATAGGGAGGCACGATGGTATTCCCAAAACCTGTGTTCAAATCTTAACACCAGCACGTTCTCCTGGGTGAATTTGGGGACAAGGTACTTGTTTTTTTGAAGCTCATCAATATAATAAGGATAATGATAACCTGGTTCAAGGTGAGAATTATGCAAAGCACCTTGCTTAGTGCTTTGATTCAGGCACAAAAAGAATATTTAACACATGGTAGCTCTGGTACTTCTTTTCTCATTATAACCTTGAGCATAAAAAGGCTTAGTTGCAATGAACACACTATAAAGCAATTTTCCTCCATGTATCAACCTAGAGGGGTGGGATGGGGAGGGAGATGGGAGGGAGTTCCAAAAGGGAGGGGATATATGTATACCTATGGCCGACTCATGTTGAGGTTTGACAGAAAACAGCAAAATCCTGTAAAGCAAAATCCAATAAAAAATAAATAAATATTTTAAAATACTGAAAAAAATATAAACAAAAAACAAACGGGCTTAGTTGGATGAAAAGTGAATACAAAGAATTCCTCTTTTCCCTTCCTCTGCTCCCAGGGGTTCCTCACAAAGCAGAAACAAGAATTACTTGCTATAGGAGAGAAGCCTGTAGCGGAGTGTATTCCACCCAGACTCAAAGGAAGGGCTTGGAGTCAGAGAACTAGGTTCAAATCCCAGGTCATTCCTAGCTGTATCACCTCACATAAGTTATTCTCTCATCTGTGTCCCTGTGTCTCCAGCTGTATAATAGCAATAAAAACAATACCTGTCAAGAAATTAACAAATGACTTAATAACACTGAAAAATAATACCTATCTTACAACAAAGGGTTGTTAGAAAGATTATATGAGAAAATGCTTATAAAGTCCTAATACTACCACTACAGAACCACTCCAAGAAAGTGACACATTTAGAACTTTCATTTGACTTTTTAACTTTACTGTCAACTCCTGATATGTTTTAAGTTCTTTATCCACACATTCCTCAAGGCCATAAAAGAACTAATCTCAGCGAAACTCAAAATTCACATCAAACCTTAATCTGCACACAGAGGAAATGACCGAAAGGTAGGATAGAAAAAAGGGAAGAAAAAATTCACTCAGAGTGCTAGACCAAGATTTCAGTTCTTCTGCGGCAATTTTCCCTCCTCCTGGCCTCCTAACTAAAAACAAAACAAAATACCGAAAAGAAAAAAAATGCAATAGTGCAATTATAGCCTCAATTGCCAACGTGATTCTTACTGAACACTGGTTCTTTGTGCTTGTTGCAGTATGGAAAGATAGATTTCATTAAATAATCAAACAGGTGTGTAGAAAATTACAACAGATTTCAGGGGCTATGATGAGGGTGGGAGGGGAAGAACCCCCAATTGCCTGACATGTTGACATCTTACCAATGACATTTTACAAGCAAGCAAACAAATTTAAATAAAACAAACATGCCTTATTAAGAGAAGGAAGAGTTTGGAATTTCAAATATGCTTCTTGATGATATGGTGATTTCTAAAATACTTTCAGGACTGGGTCATTTCATACACCCAAATCCTGTTCTGGTATCAAGACCTGCCTCAGCTCCCCCATTTCCTACTCATAAGAGATATCTTTTAATTGCCAACTACTATGAGATGGTTGGCTTTCCTAGTGGCTCAGTGCTAAAGAATCTCCTGCAATGCAGGAGACACGGGTTCAATCCCTGGGTTGGGAAGGTCCTCTGGAGAAGGAAATGGCAACCCACTTTAGTATTCCTGCCTGGGAAATCCCATGGACACAGGAGCCTGGCGGGCTACAGTTCATGGGGCTGCAAAAGAGTTGGACACGACTTTGTGGCTGAACAACAATAGCAACAAGAACTATTATGTTAGGAGCTCTACATATGTTATGTAAGCTTAATCCTAGCAATGATACCGTGATACAGGTGTTATTAACTGCATTTTATGATGAAACCTTGAAGACCAATGAGTCTAAAATTACACACCTATTGAGTGACAGCACTGAGATTTGAACCCAAGTTTAAGCCCCAGGTACTTTCTCTTCCTCCCCTCAACTATGCCAGCCAAATTACTTCTCTCTTCACTGCCTTTCTAGAGCAATTCCTGTCTGTTGCTATGCCCTCCCTCTTCAGCGGTATCTTTTTCATGAATATATGTCTTGCCTCCTTAAGATTAAATTTCCTGATGGAAGGAACTCTATCTATACCTTTTCTCTATCCTCCTGACAATGATTACTGTTCCAGGGAGGCCCAGAATTTAAGAAGCTGTGTGACTTGCTACAGCCCCATGGACTGTAGTCTGCCAGCCTGCTCTGTCCATGGAATTCTCCAGGCAAGAATACTAGAGTGGGTAGCCATTCCCTTCTCCAGGGGGATCTTCCCAACCCAGGGATTGAACCTGGGTCTCCTGCATTGCAGGCAAATTCTTTACAATGTGGGCTACCACGGAAGTCCTGACTTGCTCAAGGTCATATCCAATCAGTAATGAAGCAGGTTCAAACATGTAGATGCTGAAAAGCACCAATTATCATTCATGCTTAGTCCCCTACAAAAATCACATACACTCTGATACCTGCTCTCATGAGCCAGTGCCTACAAATACCACCTTCTGTCCCAGAAAAGGAAGATGTCCTATCAATAGGTCCGAAGAAGCCACAGATGATCCCACTATCAAAAAAAAAATTAACACTCTGATGACCCAAGGTAGAGTTTGGATTTTTTTAACATGTGAAAGGAAGATGTGAGTCAATCGTTTAAAAAAAAAAAAAGCTCCAAGGCTACTCTGGGGAGAGCAGAACTACTGCCCCTTCCCTGGAGAAAGTCCGACAAAGGTGCTCAAGGAAATTACATCTTGCCCCAGAGATTCTTTAGAAGCTTCTGGGAGCCTTCAATTTCTGGGGCTTTAGCAATTTTGCCTTATTAGTAACCTTCGAAGACCTTCCATCTAGACCCTGCTTTTCTAAATAATATGATATTGAAAAAGAACAGAAACACCAAGAAGAATTCATTGAAATGCAGAGAAATGCCGCAGCACGGTCTCCACGCACCAGGTTCAAATCTCAGCTGTGCAATTTACTAATTAGAGAAACAAGAAGTTCACCTCTCTGTGGAAGAGTCTGCTCATCTATAAATTGGGAATACTGAAAGAATAAATGAGATAAGGTGAATAAAGCAGTTAGCATGGTGTCTGGTACAGAGAAAAGAGGAAGAATTGGCAGAACTTAAGAATTTACCATCATCAACTTCCATGTTTGACATTTTTCATGATACAGCATTTGGAGGGGGGAAAATACATCTCTGTGCTGATTCTACTAAGGAGCCAACACTGAAGGATCCTTTAGTTAAAGACAAGGCTAACATGGTAAGAAGCATCTAGAAATAATCCTCCAAGCTCCAAATTTTCAAGCTTCTCACCCTTCCCTCCAAAATCTCAAGCCCTTTCTTTCTTCAGAACCCTGCTAGGGTCCAGATATAACACATGGAAAGAGGAAGAACCTTTCAGAGAAATCACACTGGGTTCAAACCCCAACTCAGATACTCACTGGCTGCAGATGACTTAATCTCGTTGCACAGTCTCAGCAATAATAATTCATATCTCAAAGTGCCTCACTCATTTCAGAGCCTCAGTAAGTAAATACCGGCTCTACCGCATGGCAGTTACTACAGTGGGTTCTGTGGAGACACTCTATGTTTCTTCCCCAGGGCACTCTGGAGATGGGTGGCTCCCGGGAGCAATACATCCAGAGAAGAAGAGGGAGTTGAGAAGTCTTAATGAGGGTATGGCACAGACCTGGCCAGTCTCAGCCTCCCAAACTCTCCCAGGGTCTAGAGAAAAATAACCCAAACAAATGAAATCAAGACAAGGAAACAGAGCTCTGCCCTTCTTCTAACCCTTTTCATGAGTGAATCCCAGTCACTGCACTTTGGTTTTGATTAGAAAGCTCGGTTATGCTCCCCCATGCCTTTGCAGTCCCCCAAGCCTCATCCTAAACAGGGATGGCCTCTTATTAAAGACAATCGTGCTTTAATCTATACACCAGAGCAGACTAATGATACTGTACTGGCTTTTGGTCCTTTGCCAAAGAGTGAACAGTGCCAACATTTGTAGACTTCCAACAGGAAATTAAATAACTGCCCTGCTGGAAATATGAACCAATTTACGGTGGTCAAACCTGAATCTTCCAAGACATGGGCATAGTTTATGTGTATCAAGCACCAGGAATGTTTGAGGAAGGAGATGGGGAGAAATTCAAGATAAAGCTCAACAAAGTTCTTCAAAGGGGACTTTGAAAATGGTCCTTTCCCCCCACTCTGCCCTGGGTATATCCTTCTAGTAAGTACAGACCACGGGGCATTTATATCATGCTGCCCTGGGAAATATTAACTGCCGAAACCTCAGGCAGGGCAGCATTATAGCCACACACTGAAAAGCACAAGCAAGCAGGAAATGCAAAACTCCAGTTTCCTCCCAATAGACACGTTCCACACTCTACCCGCTATGTTATGAAATACACATTTAGAAGCCGCCCTACTACATCTGAGTTTCCCTGGTGGCTCAGATGGTAAAGTGTCTGCCCGCAATGCGGGAGACCCGGGTTCGATCCCTGGGTTGAGAAGATCTCCTGGAGAAGGAAATGGCAACCCACTCCAGTACTCTTGCCTGGAGAATCCCACGGATGGAGGAGCCTGGTAGGCTACAGTCCATGGGGTCGTAAAGAGTCGAACACGACTGAGCGACTTCACTTTCACTACTACATTAAAGCTTTCCTCTTATACACATAGAGAAGAGTAATGCTTTGAAAACTTTCTCTTTAGAGTCTTCTCATTGTTACACTCAATGAGGTCAGGAACCATATCCATCTTTTTCTCCCCATGTATGTCCAATGCCCAGTACAATGGCTAGAACTCAATAAAAGGGAACTCTTTCTACCATTACTATAACTATCATTACAGGAATGCAGGACATTAGGTAGACCCTCTCAGGATGATAGCTGTCCAAAACAGATCCCTGCCATCCTCAGAGTCATGTAATACAAAGTAGCAAGGAAGATACCTACCATGGATTAAATATCTGCCATGTACCAAGCAGAAAGTAAGGTGTTTTTCTTACTGTACTGCATATAGTCCTCACAACAAGCCCAGGAGGTGCACATTCTTATCGTCATCTTGAAAATGAAGACAAGGCTACTCAGGGAGGCTAAGGAAGATATCATGGAACAGAGGCAGCACCCGAGCCCATGTCACTCTTATTTCTTCCCGAGTCCATAGCATTATGGACTCTCTACTTCTTTCCCAGTCCTATAAGGTGCATAGCATTAGCTCCATACTATGGACAAAGAAACCGAGGTTCAAGAAACCCTTACTGGTGAAAATCCATCAAAGCACTCTCCTCAGATCCTATCTCTTGAATACAGCTGAAGGCTCGTTTTCTTTCAAGGGGCTGCTAACACATTTCTCTGGTGATAGAACTGGTTTAAACGGTTACATGAGACAGGACCCTCTATGAACAGTCACTGGGCACAAGGCAAATATTCAATTCTTAAAAGAATTAATAGAGTTCTGCCTGTGACCAGGTTCCAAGAGTGGTTGCTGTTGTGGGTTCTACATAATCTCCAGATGAGTAGTTGCTCTTCTTGGCTTCCAGTCACAGATGGGCATGGTGTCCCCACTCTCCCCACACCATGACAGATGATCACAATCCCTGGAGGGGTCCAGCAGAGGGAGTGGGCTGATGCAGTGCCTCTTAATCACCCAGGAAGCTTTTTCCAAATAAGCAGGTCTCTCCTACCTCTGTATTGCCCATGTCTGTAGGTCCTGGGCAAGAGCTATGTGTGGATGATGTATAGCGGGCCCCCGGGTGATTCTATACTTTCCTCCAATTAAGAACCTCTGGGATGGAATCTCTCAAACTGACCTGAACAGTCAGATAAGCTCTCACAAATCCATCATCACTGTAGAGAAAGTAGCTGAAATCACTGTTTTGACTGAGAAAAATACGTTTATATAAGGAATTATGCTTTGAAAGTTAAAAGTCTCTCACCTTTAATGATGCTATCATTATTATTATTGTTATTAGTTTCATCTTCATACACAAAGTAGTATATTATTAGACCCACACATTCTAGCTTCCTTTCATGAACACTCCAAAAAAAAATCATGCACGCATACACACAAAAGAAAACAAGAAATAAGTCAGTCCTATTTCCACAGCAAGTCAGCAGAGAAGGATTAGGTATTTTTCCTTTAATACAAAATTACAGGCCACCACCCAAGAAACAAAAAGACAACCACACTTCAAAAACAACAGAATTGCTTATCCAAAAATGCATAATATTTGAAGATTTAATGCTCTCAGATTAGCATAATTACTGGTATTCCCTTGGCTCTGCTTTTTTCCACATCCAAAAAGTCATCATCACTTCGAGACTCTCACCAACATCAATGAAAATAAAAATGGGTAAAGCTAATTTTTCTCCCATAGAGTAACCTGTAAGAATGAGGGCTGCTGAGGGTCAGGTGATATCAGGCTGGCCAAAAGACCAACCACTAATTATACTGTATTTGCAAAAATAAACAAACAGAGGCCAGTAATAATACTCCAGTGCCCTGGTGCTTTTTCTCCAAAGAGATCAAAGCTGTAGACAGAAACAAATTAAGTGAGAGGAAAAAGGCTGGTGGAGACGGGAACGGGGCAAAGTAGATCCAAACTCCTAGCTGAGGGAAATAGAGACATTTCAATAAAATACAGAAGTAGTAAGAGGCTGCAAAAAGTCACTGCCCTGATCTTTTAAGCAACCTGAAGAGCTGCATTTGTCTTTTAAAGGAATTGTCTAAAATCATAGGCAACTACAAGCAAGAAAACAAGTATGTCAGAAAGCTGGTGAACCTGTTTCTAAGGGGTCATACCAGGCTAAGGTTGTGATGCATGATTTTGCCTGCTTGTTGAAGGGCACAGAAGATACCTGTGTCTGCCCAGAGCTCCAGGACAGCTTCTTCCATGGAAACAAAAGCAGATGAGCATTTCTGACCCTGAGCTGACTGAAACAGGTCTCAGGGCAGCTGCCTGATTCCCCAAAGCTAAAAGGGTCACAGGAACTGTTCCAGGTGTTGCCATTTCAGCAATCCAAAACAGTATGCAAAATGACTGGTTGTATTGGAGAAGGCAATGGCACCCCACTCCAGTACTCTTGCCTGGAAAATCCCATGGACGGAGGGGCCTGGTGGGCTGCAGTCCATGGAGTTGCTAGGAGTCGGACACGACTGAGCGACTTCACTTTATTTTTTCACTTTCATGCATTGGAGAAGGAAATGGCAACCCACTCCAGTGTTCTTGCCTGGAGAATCCCAGGGATGAGGGAGCCTGGTGGGCTGCCGTCTATGGGGTCGCACAGAGTCGGACACAACTGAAGCGACTTAGCAGCAGCAGCAACATGTAGAGCACAAAAGAGATAAACTATTCAGCAACAGAAGGGACAGATAGGGAAAAAATCCTGATTAAGGGTCACATATACTATAAAAGCTTCATTTAAAAGTTAAATATAGTGTTTTCCTTGGTGGCTCAGTGGTAAAGAATCTGCCTGCCAATGCAGAAGACATAGGTTCAATCCCTAGTCCAGGAAAATCCAACATGCCTCAAGGCAATTAAGCCCACGCACCACAACTAGTGAGCCTGTGTGCCACAACTACTGAAGCTCAAAAGCTCTGGAGTCTGGGCTCTGCAACAAGAGAAGCTGCTGCAATGAGAAGCCTGTGCATCGCAATTAGAGAGTAGCTCCTGCTCCCTGCAACTAGACAAAATCTCGCACAGCAATGAAAACCAGGCATAGCCAAATAAATAAATAAAATTATAAAAAATAAAATAAATAAAAGTCAAGTATCTGTGTTAAAGAAACCCACAAACTGGCAACTAAGTAAAGGGGGGAGTGGAAATAGCAAGCTCAATGACCTTTCCTGAATATATTTTCCAGAATAAAAGAAACAAATATGCTTTCTATCTAAAGCAACAAATACTTTTCTGTCTTTGTTTACTGGACTTCTCACCCTCAATGTAATTGTGGGTTTAAACCATTCCTCTGCTACAGAGAGAAATCCATCTCATCTTCACATTAGTTTCTGACATGTCATTCCCTCAGTCCACAAAGCTTTGGCACATAGACTGCCCATCAATTTAATGCCAGAAATGTTTATTAAGCATCTATTTAGTGTCGAGCCCTGTGGTAGGTAGGTTCTGCAGTGGTAAAAGGATGTGGCAAGGGCACTGGTATTTACTCTGTAATAAGTAAGGACATACTCACACACGCATTCAATTATACTGGAAGGCTGTGTGTATGAAGTGCTGGAAGGCATTCATTCATTCAATCAGTCAGTCAGTGTTTATTGATTGTCTGCTATATGCTGGGCTCATGGTTCTAAGAGAGGCCCTTTCAAATGGGGCAAAAGTTTCTAGAACAAGGCAGCATTTAAACGCATCTTACCACTACATACAACATTGCTAAACAAATGAAAAGTTTCCAAATCCCTAAAACTTAACCAAGATTCATCTTTCCAAGGGAAAAACATGATTTTTACTTAGCTTTCTCTATATAACATAACTGAGCAGAATTTTTAGGAGGAGTGTTTTCGAGAGTGTGCTTTTGATGATGAGTAACCTCATTGTTGTCTACATTATTTAAAAGGTTAAAAATTTTAAAACCAATTTTTGAGAAACCACCATACTGTTTTCCACAGTGACTGCATCAATTTACACCCCACCAACAGTGTACAAGGGTTCCCTTTTCTCCACACCTTCACCAACATTTAGTGCTCTTTTTAATGACAGCCATTCTGACAGGTGACTGTGGTTTTGATTTGCATTTTCCTGATGACTAATGGTATTGAGCATCTTTTCATGTGCCTTTTGACCATCAGCATGTCTTCTTTGGAAAAATATCTATTTAGGTCTTCTATAAATTTTTAAATCAGGCTGTTTTGTTTTGTTTTTTGATGTTGAATTGTGTGAGCTATTTATATATGTTGAATATTAACCACTTATTGGTCATATCATTTGCAAATATTTTCTTCCATTCAGTAGGTTGTCTACTCATTCTGCCAATGGTTTCCTTTGCTGTGCAAAAGCTTTTATGTTTAATTAGGTCTCATTTGTTTATTTTTATTTTCTCTGCGGTAGGAGACAGATCCAAAAAAATATTGCTACGATTTACGTCAAAGAGTGTTCTGTGCTTTCTACTAGGAGCTTTACAGTTTTTGATTTTACATTTAAGTCTCGAATCCATTTTGAGTTTATTTTTGTATATGGTATTAGAGAATGTTCTAATTTCATTTTTTTAGATCTAGCTACCCAGTTTTTCCAGCACCTCTTACTGAAGAGACTGTTTTTTTTCCCCCTTGTATATTCTTGCCTACCTTGTCACAGACTGACCATGAGTGTGTGGGTTTATGTCTGGGCTCTATTCGGTCGCATTGATCTATGTGTCTGGGTTTGTGCCAGTACCATACTGTTTTGATGACTGTAGCTTTGTAGTGTAATCTGAAGTCAGGTAGCATGTGGTATACATAAACACACACACACACACACACACACAATGAAATACTACTCACCCATAGAAAATAATGAAACATGGAACATTGCCACTTGTAACCTTGTGACAACATGGACAGACTTAGAGTGTATTATGCTAAGTGAAATAAGTCAGACAGAGACAAACAAATAGCGTATGATATCACTTACATATGGAATCTAAAAATTACAACAAACTAGAGAATATCATTAAAAAAGAAACAGACTTGCATATATAGAGAACAAATTAATGGTCATCAGTGAGGAGAGGGAAGGAGGTAGAGGCAATACAGAGGAAAGGAATTAAGCAGTACAAACTATTATGTAGAAAATAAACCACAAGGATATATTTGTGCAACACAAGGAATATAACCAAGATTTTATAATAACTATAAATGAAGTATAACCTCTAAAATTTGTGAATCACTATATGGTACACCTATAACATATACAATAAATTGTACATTAACTAAACTTCAATTTTTTAAAAAAAGGAAAAAATAAAAAACCAATCTTTTTCTTTTTCTTTTTACTATTCCATGTCTTGAGACCCCCAAGACCAATATCTGCTTCTCTTATTTCAAAAAGGAGAAGGAGCACTTAACAACATTCAGAGGCAGTGGGACTTGGTGGAAATGCTTCAGAACAAGTCACGCTGGAGTTAGACACAGCTCAATCCCTTCCCAGCTGTGTGACCTTGGCAGATGACTTTGCCTCTCTGGGCTGAATTCCTCTATTTATAAATTGGGGTCAATAATTCCTCCCTCATAGTAAGTGGTATGAGAATTAAATGAGGCAATAAAAATAAAGCCCTTAATAGAGCGCTCAACACATATAAAGCTTAATAGATGGTAGTTATATTTTTAATGGCATTTAAACACTCAAAAGTTGTATTATAGGAAATAATCCTCCTAAGTTCTGCCTATTTCATAAGTATTCCTGTTCTTATTTTATTTAAAGGGAAACTGGGACCTGAAGTGTCACAAAAAGTTCACTGTCAAGTTATGTTCTTAATAAATTCAGAATTTCTCTCCATTTATCCATTCATTTATTCATTTAACCGAAACATAGTGAGTCTATGCTATGTTCCAGCCCTCCTGGACCTTATAATCTAAAATAGGAATTAGCAAAATGTTTCTATAAAGAGCCACATAGTAAGTATTTGAGCCACTTGCAGACCATACAGGACTCATGCTGAAGCTGAAACTCCAATACTTTGACCACCTGATACGAAGAACTGATTCATTGGAAAAGACCCTGATGCTGGGAAAGATTGAAGGTGGGAGGAGAAGGGGATGACAGAGAATGAGATGGTTCAATGGCATCACCAACTCGATGGACATGAGTTTGAGTAAGCTCCAGGAGCTAGTGATAGACAGGGAAGCCTGGCATGCTGCAGTCCATGGGGTCTCAAAGAGTTGGACACTACTGAGTGACTGAACTGAACTGACTGAGGCCATATAGTCCCTGTTACAACTATTCAACTCCCACATTGTTACACAGAAACCCCCATAGACAATGTATAAATGAATGTGTGTGGGTATGTTCCAATAAAACTTTATTTACAAAAATAAGCCACAGGCCACATTTGATCTGGAGGCTTTAGGTTACCAACTCTAACCTAAAAGACGGCTTCCCAGGTGATTCAGTGGTAAAGAATCCATCTGCCAATGCAGGAGATGCAAGAGATCCCTAGGTCGGGAAATTTCATCCCCTAGAGTAGGAAATGGCAATCCACTCCAGTATTCTTGCCTGGAAAATTCCATGGACAGAGGAGCCTTGCAGGCTAGAGTCCACGGGGTCACAGTCAGTCAGGCATGACTGAGCATACACACAATCTGAAAGAGTCTTGTTTTACTTCCTGAAAGCTTTTACCTATTGAATTAATTGCAACTTGGACCTGAGGCTCCCTGTTGGCCTAGTGGCTAGGATTTGGTGCTTTCACCACCGCGGCCCAGGTTTGATTCCTGGTCAGGGAAAACTTTCTTTCTTCCAGTGTCTGCACTCACAGGTATCTTCCTCTTCCTTCTCAGATCAGACTTGTATTGGGCTTCCCTGGTGGCTCAGATGGTAAAGAATCTGCCTTTATGGCAGGAGATCTATCCCTGAGTCAGGAAGACACCCTGGAGAGGGAGGGAATGACAACCCACTCCAGTATTCTTGCCTAGAGAATTCCATGGACAGAGGAGTCTGGCAGGCTACAGTCCATGGGGTCACAAAGAGTCACTCATGACTGAGCGACTAACACTACTAGTACTGGACCTGAGGAGGCAGAGCCAAAGATAAGGCAATTCTTCCTCCCAGGCCAACTACTTGAGCCATCCAGACTTCTGGATGGCTTTGCCCCTCAATGAGTACAGGGAACTCATTTAGTTTAGATTTAAACTCAAGTTTAGATTTCCCAGGCTAGGATATTGTGAGTGTTAAGTTGCTTCAGTCATGTCCGACTCTGTGACCCTATGGACGATAGTCCACCAGGCTCCTCGGTCCATGGAATTCTCCAGGCATGAATACTGGAGTGGGTTGCCATGCCCTCTTCCAGGGGATCTTCCCAATCCAGGGATCGAACCCACATCTCTTGCATCTCCTATGTTGGCAGGCAGGTTTTTTACCACTAGACCACCTTGGTAGCCCTGTAGTCCAGCATCACTTCCCAAAACACCCTCCACAGGCTTCCCTAAACCCTTCCTCCAGCTAAATGAACCACCAGCCATTCCCCCCAAGGGTGCCATTTATTTTACACCTCTATGCCTTTGCACAGGCTGATTCCTCCACCCAGTTGTCCTTTCCTATCTCTTTTTCCTGAAAATCACCTTCAAGACCCTTTAACATCCAGCTTAAATTCCATCTTCTCTATGACATCCTCAAGACAACTAGTCCTCCAAAATCACAACACTAATACCATCTATTGCTATATTACATTATTTACACTATATGTGTGTGTGCCCACCCCACTTTAAAGACTGGAACTGTGCCTTTTCATCTCCAGAACTCAGCACTGGTTCTGGACATAGCTAAGTAAAGAAATGAAGCATACCTTATATTTCTGTGTGATTTCCTAATACACAGGAGAGGTTCAGGACCAGACTACTAGGATATGCTCAGCTCCTCAGTCACATCCAGCTCTTTGCAACCCCATGGACTATATCCCACCAGGCTTCTCTGTCCATGGGGTTTCCCAGGCAAGAATACTGGAGTGGGTTGGCATTTCCCACTCCAAGACAACTAGGAAGCCATCAACAAAAAGGAGAATAGAAAATGTTCCCAAAACATCTCTCGACTCCTCTGGCCACTTCCCAAGAAGCAACATTCTTCCTCCAAATCAACCCAAAGGCTTTGTGACCAAATCCATTCACGTGCTAATAATTTCCCAGCACACCTATAAAACTGAACATATGTACTAAATTCTCAAAATGGGCTTCTCTTGTCTTAATTGAATACATTTTTCCTGAATAAATTTTGGATGTTTTTCCTCCCCCTACACAAACACCTGGTTTTAAGCTCCACGGAACCTGGGCAAGTTGCCTGCATCCAGTCAGTTTGTGACATTGGAATCCAAGAGTTGGTGAATTAAACTGCCGATGAGTTTTCTTCATTTTCTGAAATTGCCCCTGCTAAGATGAGCTAACCAACATTGAGCTCTCTATACCTTCTTTGTCAGCATATCAGAGGACCTTCTTTGATCTTCTTGTGTGCCTTGCTTTAAGAAAATCTTTTAAGTGTAAATCGCTAAATGTCTAACATATTCTTGCCTATGGAAAGGTATAAGGAGACAGTTTTAGTTTATCAAGATTTTCTTACACAGATACTTTCCGGATTCCATAGCCACCACCTAAAGTGAAGGATACTCAGGAGCAACTTTCCCTCTTTAGTTAAAAGAAGAAAAACTCATTTGATTAAACTTGGCCTTCCAGGATCCCACTGCCTAAAAGTCAGACTGGAAGTGGTCTCAGGTTTTCTGAAGTGCCTAATTTAGCCACAAAGAGGGGCAGTGCCTCAATTCAAGACTTCTTTGAAACATTCCCCACAGAGTAACAAGTACAATGCACATGTGACCCACAAGATGCTAATTCAAACACAATTTGGAAGCAGACCAGGTATCTGAGGTCCACTGTTTTTGAGTCTCTTTTGCACTGAAATAGAGATATTTCAGCTCCAGGTACCTCTTGCTGCTCTTTCTGGAAGACTCTCTGCCTTCCTTTGCTCCCAGTATGTAGACATCCCGTACACAGCCTTCGTTACACTGTGGTCATCGGTTTGTCTTTCCGTCTCCCTCTTGATGGCAGAGAGCATGTTTCTGGGTCCCTATCACCCAGTTAGGCTGGTAAGTGGAAGTGCTTAGTAAGTATCTGCTGAATAATTTTGATGGCCCTGACACTAGCTTTTCCAGATAGCCTGCAGACTCTGCAGTGTCAGATCCAGGACTGGCTATGGCTCCAAAGAAAGCATTTAAGACACTGAATACAACAGGTGGCCTTGGCATCAATATCCCTTTGTAGTCAGTTCCAGGTGGCCATGGATCAAGTTGTATGACAGGATGACCACATCTAGCCCCAGGGTCCCTACTGATAATTACCTGTGTTCTTTTGAAGACATCTTATCTTCCTAGAATCCGGTTCATCTGGGATAAGAACTATATCTCTTCCTGGCAATACTCAAATTATGTGGCTTATATACTTCTTTTAAATAAAAAAAAAAAATTAAGTCCTGTACTTATAAACAATATAAGTCAAAGCTATGTGACTGAGAGGCACTATAGATTGGTTTACTGATTCCTCCCCTCTCTTACACCCTTTTTAGCCTCTTTATCTATAGACTAGAAAATGAAACTCAAATTTACAGCCTCCTGCATCTGACACAGTTCTGGCCAGTGAAATGTAGGAGAGAGTCACATGAGAGACTTTCTTTCCCAACATAAATGTGTGCACTGGACTGCTACTAAAACTATATAGTAATAAAGGTAAGGCAAGTATTCATTCATTCATTCATTGATGCAACAGCCATTTACTAAACACCAAATTACTGAATTAATTAGAATACAATTACTGAATTAATTAGAATACAACTATTAATTACTGAATTAACTAGAATTCAAAATAGACTGCTGTACCAAGAAACCCAAAGTTACAAAAACTTAAACAAGGAAGAAGTTTCTTTCTCATATACACATTCTTTTTGAAATAAAAAGTCCAGTTATTCAGTCCAGGGGGCTTCTTAGGTAGCTCAGTGGTAAAGAATCCACTTGCAACGCAGGAGAAGCGGGTTCAACCTCTGAGCTGGGAAGATGCCCTGGAACAGGAATCTGCAACTCACTCCAGTATTCTTGCCTGGGAAATCTCGTGGACAGAGGAGCCTGGAGGGCTACAGTCCAAGACGTCACAGAGAGTCAGACACGACTGAGCGACTAAATAACAGCATTCAGTCCTGGATGGTTAGACTTTCACCTTCCTCAGGGTTATTTCTTAAGGTTGGATGTTCTCAAAAGTTCCTCCTAATTGTAAGATTCTGAGAATCTAAACTGGACTCCTGAGATCTGAAACTTCTTAGGATAAAACTAAGGAACACCTCAAACAAATAAGGAAGTTGTTTATGCAAAGGTCCCAGTACAGTGTCTGACAAATAACTGTGTTTATTTTTAACACTTTTTTTTTTTAAACAGTGTTTACTCTTCAGACAACTCAGGGGTGACGAGGACCCAGGATCCTTCCATCTCATTGCTCTGCCATTCTGAAAGTGTCACCTTTACTCATACAATTGAAAATTGTTCACACACATTCCAGCCCAAGAAGTAAAAACAGTAAGAGATGGCTCACTTGTCTGCTTCTAAGAGCACAACTCAGAAGTTAAGACATATTACCTCTGTTCACATTCACATTCCTTTGGCCAAAACCTGGTCACAGGACCATATTCAGCTGCAAGGAGAGCTGGCAAATGTGTCCAGAGAAAGCTCCTATTATATAGATGGAGGAGGAGAGGAAAGAGAAGGGAGGGAGGAGGGAAAAGAGAACAGCAACCGCAGCAACAGCCACAAACACTGGGAGGAACAAGTAGCAGCCTCTGCACACGTCTGTACACCAGGCACTGTGCTGGGTACCGGAGGCAGAGATGAATGAATCCTAGTCCTTCCCCTCAAAGAGCTCAGAGTTATTACTATAACCTGAAAAGTGTCCCTGCGCCTTTCTGTTACCAGAGACCAACAAAGAGCCCTGCATTCTGCTCATGTTTAGACACTATGGACTGACCTCAATCAGCAGGAGCAGCAAATACCCCCACCCAGGATCAATATGTACTGGACTTGAGAAACAACCGTGGCTATGGCATCATCCCTGCCCTCAGGAGGGTCCAGGCTAGTCCAGGAGACGAGGACACAAACGCATCAAAAGGTGAGGCAGTTAGGAACTGCAAAGCCCAGTGCCAAATGTGGAAAAGCTCTCTGAAGCCTAAGACAGCCAGAAATGGCTCTGGAGGAGGAAGAATAACATCAGTTGCCTCCTGCCCACAGGACAGATTTTGAATGAGATGTTGGGCTGTGAAGGCAAGAGAACTAAAAGACAGATATTGGCACCAGCTCAGTACATGAGAGAGCCCTGCAAAGCCCAGCTGGGTGGAGGAAGACCCTACCCTCTTCTTTCAGCAAGCAGAAATCGTCCTAGATAATCCGAGCATGCAGCAGAGGCTCCCCCAGAGAGACAGCCATTAAATCTCCATATTCCAAATACAAGCCACCCAAACCCCACCTTTCCTATCATTAATGATTTCATGGTCCCAGTTAAAACTGCATTTCCCTAAAGCAATTTTTCTCAGAAGTGGCAGAAGGGCAGAGATTAGCCGCATGTTGCCATGGAGAGCCTCAGAAGACCATCTGCCCTGGATGGTTAGACTTTCACCTCCCTCAGGCTTATTTCTTAAGGTTGGATGCTCTCAAAAGTCCCTCATAATTGTAAGATTCTGAGAATCTAAATTGGACTCCTGAGATCTGAAACTTCCTAGGATAAAAGTAAGGAACACTTCGATCAAATAAAGAAGTTGTTTATGCAAAGGACCCAGTACAGTGCCTTACAAATAACTGTGTTTGTTTTTGACACTATTTTTTTAAGTGTTTACTATTCAGTAAAGACTAATTAGTGTCATTTTTAGATTATTTATATTATTAGTAGTAGTTTGTTGTTGCTTTATATTCATAGCCCATCTCACCCAGAAAAAAATTTAAAGTTGCTTACAATATAACAAATAAGATAATAACCAGCATTTTAAGTCAGAGCTCATAAATATATCAATAAGACAAGGAAATAAACCAGGAAAATATAGTATAAAAATAAGAAGGTCACAATATTCTAAAATGGAAGTTATGGATTTTCTCTGAGTTTCCTTGAAACCAAAGTAGAGAAAGAAAAACTAAATTATTTATAAAATGTATAACATATGAAAGGCACAAATAAGCTAACACCCCAAGAACTCATTTCAAAGTATTGCTGAGCTGAATGCTAGTCCAGGGTACTTAATCCAGGTACATAAAATCTTAAAAGAAAGTCAGGGGGCAGGAAGGGGATCCGCTGGTAATACACTAAGGAATTACTGGACTAAACAAAGTCAAACAGGTTTTTCTGATGCAGGGCCTCAGAACCTTTACTATGTTCTAAGTCTCCAAAGAGCAGCACAGTGTGCCTTACTTACAAGCCAAGGACACAAGCATTTTATACGAGGAAAAATGCCCATATAGATGGATGGACAACCACTACTATAATTTTATTATGATCATTAAAAGACAAGACAGGTTACTAATCGTTACCAAGAAATCATCTTTTTTGCTTTGTTTTTTCTTTAAAAAACAAGAACAAGTATTCTCTCATCTTTCCTCTCTTAAACTGTCTTGGCAGTTTCATTCTAGGTAGTGCATTATCTGCATAAAAGATTACACTGTAGGGCATCTTCAACTTGGCAGTGGACTTCCCCTTTCCTCTTTTTGTTATCTACACGTTTCTGGAGGTTTTGTTATTGTTCAGTCCCTAAGTCCTGTCCAATTCTTTTCGATCCCATGGACTGCAGCACCCCAGGATTCCCTTCCTTCAATATCTCTCGGAGTTCACTCAAATTCATGTTCATTGAACTGGTGATGCTTTCTAACCCCTTCTCCTCCATGCTCTGCAGCCCCTTCTTTTGCCTTCAGTTCTTCGCAGCATCAGGATCTGGAGGTAGAAAGGGTCTATATTCTCATTCCCATTTTAAAAGGAAGAAAAAAAGAATCCCACAGAAACTGAGCTTCAAGGTTACACATAGTCAGTGACCGGAGCTGGTCCTAGAGCACAGGCCTCCCAACTCTGTGCCGCAATCCTCTCCCTCTGGGGGTCCTTCCCCTCCCTGATCAGGTGCTCTTTTATCTTATTGTGTGTCTGCAGGCGGGTGGCAATGCTGCCGACTTCTTTCTGGCTCCATTTGGGCCCTTTTCTTTCATCCATTAATTAAATCATGCACTTTCCTTATGGGGGAACAGAATCTTCAAAAGAGGAACAAGAACCCTCTCTTTTGGAGCATTCAGGGATTAAAGTTCATCTGGCTATGGAATGTTCCCCAGGGACTAACCGCATTACTGAGAGGAAACTGCTCAAAGCCGGTGACACATTAAAGACACATTAATATGAAAACGTGAAGAGGGAGCTGAGCCACAAGGACAAGGTCTCAGGCTGCCTAGACTGTGTCTCCAGCATTCCCAAGGAGGGGCCACCTCAGGGGACATTCAGGTCCAGGGGACTACTTAGGATGCCTTCAGATGAGCACTCATTTGTAGCACTGCCCACTGTAGTGACCTCAAGAGATAGCCTTGGGGAGTGATAGATAATAGTGGCACCTCCTTACAAGAGGAGAAAGTGTGGCTGGGCCATGACCACTCCCCTCTCAGAGGAGAGTCCTGCCCCAGGGGCATGGAAAAGGCAGTCCTGAACAAAGGTCTGTGTACTTCATTTACTTAGCTTCACCAGGCTTCTTCACTAGTCCTGGGCAGGATGCTTTCCAAACCCAGGCATACCTCGGGGATACAGCAGGTTGGGTCCAGATTCCACAATAAAGGGAATATCGCAATAAAGCGAGTCACATGGATTTTTCATTTTCCCAATGTCTAGAGTACTGTACCTAAAAAACCAATGTGCATACTTTAATTGAAAAATACTTTATGGCTAAAAAACTGCTTATCATCATCTGAGCCTTCAGCAAGTTGTAAGTAACATCAAAGATCCCTGATCATAGATTACCATAACAAATAATAAAGAAAAGACCTGAAATATTACAAGAATTACAAAAATGAGACACCGATAGGAAGTAAACACATGCTGTTGGAAAGCTGACATTGATAGACTTGCTCAGCACAGGGCTGCCACAAACCTTCAATTTGTTAAAAAAAAAAACCTACCTGCAAAATATAATAAAGCACAATATGCCTGTAAACATCCATTCAAGCACCATACTTTTTTATTTAAAATAATCATAGATTTAGAGGAAGCTGCAAAAATAGAACACAGAAAGAGAACTCATGTTCTCCACCCCATCCCCAGTTTCCACGGTGGTGACATCCTACATAACTATAACATAAAAGTCAGGAAATTGACTTCAGGATATCCCTAGGCTTTACTCAGATTTTTCCAGTTTTATGTGTGCCCGGTTGTGACTGTGTATTATAGTCTATGCAGTTTCTTCATGTGTAAATTCATATACCCACATCGCAATCAAGATGCAGAGTAAGGTCCTCATGCTACCATTTTATACTCCCATTCATCCCCTCTCAGTATCCCCCAACCCAGTCCCCAGTGCCGGGTAACCATTAACCTGTTCTCCATCTCTAAAATGTTGTTATTTTGAGAATGTTATATGCACACATTTTTTAAGATTCGTTTTTGTTCGTTCAGAACAACTCCCATGAAACCTCTCCTAGTTGCTGCACATGACACTGTTCACATCTTTTTACCGCTGAGTTGGGTTTCATGATATGGAGGTACCACACTTTACCCATTCACCCATTAAAGGACATCTGAATTGTTTCCAAATGTTGACTATTACAAATAATGCTATTAGAGAAAACCATGCACAGGCTTTCATAGGGATGCAAGTTTTCATACATCTGGGACAAAGGTTTATCAGTACAACTGCTGGGTTGTAGGTCAAAGCTTTTTTTCAAAAAAGTTTTGATGGCGTTTTCTGGAAGTGTATACTTCACATAGTACTCTGAGGTTCAGAAGCTATGGATTCTATAAGGCCATTCATTCATTCATGCAAACGGCAAAATTAATGCAAAATTACATTTCAGTAATGATAGCACAGCAATTATCCATTCATAACAAATGGTTGAATGGTTTGCACTGCTGCTGCTGCTGCTAAGTCACTTCAGTTGTGTCCGACTCTGTGCAACCCCATAGATGGCAGCCCACCAGGCTCCCCCATCCCTGGGATTCTCTAGGCAAGAATACTGGAGTGGGTTGCCATTTTCTTCTCCAATGCATGAAAGTGAAAAGTGAAAGTGAAGTCGCTCAGTCGTGTCCGACTCTTAGCAACCCCACGGACTGCAGCCCACCAGGGTCCTCCGTCCATGGGATTTTCCAGGCAAGAGTACTGGAGTGGGGTGCCATTGCCTTCTCTGGTTTGCACTAGGGTTCATATAAAATAACCTGATAAAATATATAAAAAATAAAGTCAGATAAAAAATTGTATCAGCAAGTAATATTTATTAAGATCCTGCTATAAGCTAAGAGCATTACATTATTTCACTTAACTTACACAAAGGGGGCTTCCCTGGTGGTCTAGTGGTTAAGAATCTGCCTACCAATGCAGGGGATACAGGTTTGACCCCTGGTCTGGGAAGATCCCAAGTACCGCAGCACAACTAAGGCCCTGCATCACAGCTACCAAGCCTGTGCACCGCAACTCCTGAAGCCCAGGTTCCTAGAGCCTGCAACAATAGAAGCGACCTCAACGAGAAGCCTGCGCATGGCAACAAGACACAACTAGAGAAAGCCTGTGGGCAGCAACGAAGACCCAGTGCAGCCAGAAATAAAATAAATCAATCTTCAAAAATACATTAAAAATTAACAACACATATCATTGATGAAAAAAATTAAGATTAAGAAGGGTCACGTAATACATCCGTGGTGGCAGTTCTGGTATTTAAGGCAGTTCTGGGATCAGGGATTATGCTACATTCTAGAATTCCCAAAAGCCAATCAAACTTCAAGGACGAGAAAGACTTTCTCAGCAGAGCAGTGCTTCTAAAATGTTAATGTGCATACGGATCATCTGGGAATCTTGGTAAAATGCAGTCTGATTTAATAAGAGAAGATGGGGGCGAATGCGGGAGGGGTGGTGGGAGGAGTAGCATTTGAGACTCTGCCTTTCCTAACAAGCAATGCTGATGTTGCTGGTCCTCAAACCACACCGAGCAGCAGTGTCCTGTCCTTGAGCACACCCACTCACTCTGTCCTTCTCAGAGGGCCCGAATTTCTCCAGGTTGCAGAGATCATTTAGAACATCATTGTCCTCCTTGCCTCCCTAAATCCAGGTCCTCATCAGCTTCTTACACCCAGGTCAGGACCCACCCTGCAGATGATATGTGGGAAAGAGCTCCAGGCATCCCATTTATTAAGGGCCCAACCCAGGAGCACCAAGAAAAACAAGAAAAAAGACCCACACCTCTTGGGATTTTCAACATCAAATTCAGAACATACTCCTGCAAAACCTGCCATTTTAAGTTCACAAACAAATGGTAATCTTATAGGTAACAGTGCAAACATCTTAAGCAGTTGGCAATGTCTTTGGAGTATCTTAAAGGAAATAATGCCTCTCAAATTTTCAACATCCCTGAGGAGAAACACAAGCAAAGATGGACCTAGGGTAACCCCAGGACCCAGTCCTCCTAATGTCAAACCTTCTTATCTGTCTGCATAGCATCCCTGTCTCTGGGCCTGGCTGCCTGCCCATCTGGGCTAAGGAAAGGAAAATACTCGCGATCCTGCCTTCATTACAAGGGGAAATGTTAGCCTCTGCTTTTAATTAAGCATTTTATACTGATTTTCTTCTTTGACCAAAAAAGCCAACTGCATATTTTCTAAATGATCCATTCAGATCTAATAAACGATGTTTTTTCTAGTAAAAAAGAAGGCTCCCACTATCTCCCTTGTCTGATGTAAAAATTTGAGCTTTCCAATATTCATTGATCTGACAAATACTTAATGAATGTCTCTTTCATTTGTGCCAGACCCCACATGCTGGGCATTGAAGATATAAAAGTGAATTAAACACCATTCCTCCCTACTCAGAGCTCACAGCTCAGAAGGGGAGTCAAACATGTAAACAAACAATCCCAGTAGAGATTGACAGTGGCTGTTTAAAAAAAAAAACAAAAACAGGAGATGAAGGATGGATGTTTTTTCCTGCTCCTGATTCAAATGCAAAATCATAATCCATTTCCAATTTGAAGGAGCTAAGAGGTATAAACAGATGGAAAACAAGCAGAGTCACAGTACATTCCTGAAATACATTGCAGTCAGCAGTCAACAACCACACAGACACTATATGCCCAGCACTCTCCTGGGTGCTGGAGAAATGACACAGAATTCCAGACCAAGGAGTTCTCATATTCTAGAAGTTCTTCAAATACTAACGGGGAAAGTTAGGCATTGCAGACTGCAGCTAAATTATGCACTGCCTTGCCCCTCCATGGCCATGGAAAGAGGGCCACTGAAGATTCTTTTGAGGAGAGCAAGTACATGATGAAAACTGTTTGTATATCATTCATACATTATATATAAATATATATAAGAAGAAGAAAAACTACTCTTAACTGACCACATATTATGTGCCAGTCACTATTATTCCTAGGGCTTTACACTAATCTCCAGACTTCCTAAAAGCCTTAACAGCAGACATGATCATGTTTTTTCATAGAGATGAGGGAATTGAGACTTAGAAACCTTTAATAAATGTGTCTAAGGTCATGTGTCTACTGGTGCTGGATCTGGGAAAGGTCATCTAGCTAGTTGGATTCATATAAGAACGAGATCACCAGCAGGGAAATTAATGTAAGGCCCCCGGATCATCCAAACATGAGGTATGGTGATAACACTGAAAATAGAAAAGCTTACAATGCAATTCACACAAAGCGCTTCAATCTATTTTTTCAAAGTTTATCTACCAAAATGGTACACTACAGGGCAGCAGTAACCAGCCACAAAGTATTAGTACCTCCTATGGGCTAAGTACTATGTGTGACTGGGACACAAAGGAGACTTGCAGAGAGGCTAGTGACTTATCTATCACCACAAGGCAAAGTGACGGGACAGTGAGAGATCCACCCTGCCCTCCTTCCCGACCTCAGGCTGTCTGTCAAGCACACAAAGCTGTATACCACCACAAAAGGTCAGGCCTCCTCCTCACCCTCTAGCTCCTCCCAAAAGGCTGCAGTCTCGACTGACTTGCTCCTCAGGGGCTCTTGGTCCTGATTCTGAATTATTCGAACCAAGACCAGTTACATAATTTGTAAGGCTCAGTGCAAAATGAAAAGGGCAAGTCCCCTTACTCAAAATAATATGAAGAATTTCAGGACTGCAACAGCAGAGCATTAAACCCACTGTGCAGGCAGAGGGCAGGGGCCCGGTTCAGGTGCACAGGTTACATGCCCACAAAGCTGATTCTGATTCTAACCTAGTTTCTACTTTGCTAGATCAGTAAAAATTGTACCACTTGACACCTTCCTGGACAATGATTCTTCTATTCTTATTTTCTGAGGATCAGGAGACCTACTGCTTAGCAGAAAGCTTCTCTGTTCAATGAGTCTTAGTTGTGGGTATCAGATGGATGAAGTTGCCCCAATGGCCAGCACTGACTTTGTCCCTTTATGCTATATGTTTTCCAATGATCACGTGGTACTATTTTCAGTGAATAAGAATTTGGTAGTCTGCCCTCCCAAAGGTCATCATTTAGATAGAGAACATGATGGGAAAATTCAAGGCTGTAATCAGTTCCAGTTTAAAAAAAAAAAAAAAAACTGCTACTAAATTTCACATATAGGGCTTGATTAAAAAATAATAATAAACTAAAAATTATTGTTATTACAATAATTTGAGTGCTTATAATTACCAGTGACTACTTTAAATCCCTTTAAAAGATACATAATCTTCACAAGATACAATATCAGAAAACATATTCACCTGGTTTCACTTACCCAATGCTCTTGTGAAAAAGTTTATCTGTAAAGAGCTAACTTGCAGATAGAGGGAGAACTAAACCCAACTATTTGTGTGACCTTGGACAAGTACCTTTCCCTCGCTGGGCCAGGTGCGCTCACCTGTAAATACAGTGTGGATCCCAGATGCCATGAGGCCCTCCAGACTCTGCCAGCCTTTGACCACCACAGCAGGAACACAGGAAAATTTCCAGCTCTCTACTCAACAGTCTGCACATTCTACCACTAGACCAACAGGCCACAAAGTCTAGCACAGCAGATATAAACCTGGCCGATGGCCAGGACACCTGAATTCTGGTCCTATATCTATTCATCACTACCTCAAGGTAGGAATGAATCAATCACCATACCACTCTGAGCCTCAGTTTCCTTATCTGTAAATTTATTAGCAGATACCTAAGCTCCTTTCTTATGTAAGGCACAATGCCTGGTATCGAGAAAGTTCTCAGTGTTAGTTATTTTCATCATCTTGTTATCAACTATTATTCCCTATTCCAGTAGTTCCCACTGGTTTCAAGCAAGAAGACTCCTTTTAATGCAAAAAATCATGGAGACTCCCTCTCCCATCTAGTAGATCAATTAATTGGGCTTCCCTGGTGGCCAGACAGTAAAGAATCTGCCTGCAATGTGGGAGACCCAGGTTCAATCCCTGGGTCAGGAAGATTCCCTGGAGAAGGGAATGGCTACCCACTCCAGTATTCTTGCTTGGAGAATTCCACGGACAGAGGAGCCTAGCTGGCTACAATCCATGGGGTCACAAGAGTTGGACATGACCGAGAGGACACGACTGAGAGACTGACTGATCAATTAATTAGGAAAACATAGAATATCAGAAAGTCACTGATATTCATCAGAATATGAATTTATTTTCAGTTCATCAAAGCAACATACATATATATTTGAAAATATGAAATATTATTTTGCAATCATTGATGGTGCTTGATCCTCAGAACCTTCTGATGATTCTGAGGACCTGAGCTGAGTACTGTGCCACCTGCCAGCTCAGAAGGCCCAGGCCATTGCCAACCCCACCTTCAATCACCTTGGCTTCCCAGCTCCTCTTCCCCTCTCTCACTGCTCTTACCATACTGCCAACATCTAAAACACAAGGCAAAAGAGAAACATGTATATATAGCTTTGGTAGCTGAATACATAGCTATTTGTCCATGTTTCTGCCTTTAAATCTTTTTAATAAAGTACACTTTTGCAGGGCAAAAGTGCCTGGCTCAGTCCTGAATAAATTCTTCATAAGTGCGTTTTACTACATATTAGGAAAAAACACAAAATACTAGAATATTAGAGTAGGGATCATTCTTTAAAGCAATGCTTTAAACTTTAATTTTCATACAGATCACCTGAAGGTCTTATTAAAATGCAGATTCTGATGAAACAGATTTGGTGAGGAGCCTTAGGCTCTCCATTCCTACCGAACCAGCTCCAAGGTGATGGAGATGCTGCTGGTCTACAGTCCCATTGCTCTGCAGAAAAGAGCTTGAGAATCAGAAAAGGGAAAGGTCTTATCTGCTGTCACACAGCTTGTTAAAGGCAGGGTTAGGAGATGAGTGAAAGGTTGTTGACTTTTAGGCCAGAGTTCTTTGGCTATGCCTTAATATCATCCTTTCTCTCCCCTCAAAACAAAGTTTCTGAAAAAAAAAAAAAACAACTCATCTTCTTTTCCCATGAAACACAACACACACACATATATAAATAAATACACACACACACACACACACACACACACACACACACACACCCCCCTAGAGGACAGAAGCTAAATTGTAGTCTCTCCCTCAGTTTCTAGCACAAGGTTTTACAAAGATACTCAAAATCATGTGTCAGTGGATTAATCTCAGGGGAGGTGTGGGGGGAGGGCATATTCTAATTAGAGTAATGTCTTTACCTTTTTTCCCCATTTTTGATTTCTATAAGCAGACACATCTCCAAAATTGTCTGTACCTATATGGTAAGTTTTCCCTAGAGGTACTTTTCTAAATTAAAAATTAATTTGCTGGGACAAAGTTCAAAACAAGCTATTATTCTAAATCAATATTTAGGGAGGAAAAAGGGGTTTTTACCCCATTACCAGCAGGGATTTATGTTCCTGAATATCCTTTACACTGGACCATTGAAGACACGTGAAGTGTTTGAAGAGTTGCACTTAGCAGCCTAAGTGTTCAAATAGGATGGCTTCAAAGCCTCCCTCGCCCTCCCACCATTCAGAAATCACTCCCAAGTCTTCTGGGGTTTTCAACTGTATTTTAACAATCTTAAGAGCTCAAGGAAGCTCGCTCCATGAAATTAGTTAGCAGAGGCCCAAGTACATAGTAGGTCCACGGAAGTGTCATGTCCCCCACCTAGAGTCACACGTTCGCCAGGTTTTCAACAGAACTTTGTCTAAAAGGACAGAAAACAACCTCAAAGGAAGAAAAATTGGCAGCATTTCAGCTGTCTCACATTTTGATTATATTCTACCACTTGGTTAAAATTAACAACTTTAGTGCAAATACTTTGGGTTTGGGTCTTGCCACACTTCGGAAACCAAGAGGACAGAAAGGTAACACTGAAAGATATAACTCACGTTCCCCTTTGCAAGAGGAGACATCAGCAAGTTCTAGAGCTGAGAGAGCCCCTCTCAGTGGAGTTTCTGATGGTTTCTAACTAGAGGAATGTAATCCATCAGCCCCCTGGGGCTCTGGCCTGGCTGCCGCCCCTCCCACTCAACCTTCCTGAACCTGCCCTTTCAACCACAAGCTCCCCTTCTCCACATGCAGGGCTCTGGCTCCCCTTCACTGTACCACATCCAGTCATTCCCTGTGTGCTGATGGTTCTGCACGCAAACATGATCTTTGTTTCCTGAATGTTGAGTTTTAAGCCAGCTTTTTCACTCTCCTCTTTCACTTATATCAAGAGGCTCTTTAGTTCTTCTTCTCTTTCTGCCATAAGGGTGGTATCATCTGCATATCTGAGGTTATTGCTATTTCACCCGGCAGTCTTGATTCCAGCTTATGCTTATCCAGCATGGCATTTCACATGATGTACTCTGCATTTAAGTTAAATAAGCATGGTGACAATATGCAGCCTTGACATACTCCTTTCCCGATTTGGAACCAGTCTGTTTTTCCATGTCCAGCTCTAGCTGTTGCTTCTTGTCCTGCATACAGATTCCTCAAGAGGCAGGTCAGGTGGTCTGGTATTCCCATCTCTTGAAGAATTTTCCACAGTTTGTTGTGATGCACACAGTCAAGGGTTTTGATGTAGTCAATAAAGCAGAAGTAGATGTTTTTTTGGAACTCTCGTGCCTTTTCAAAGTTCCAACGGATGTTGGCAATTTGATCTCTGGTTCCTCTGCCTTTCCTAAAACCAGATTGAACATCTGGAAGTTAATGGTTCGTGAACTGTTGAAGCCAAGCTTGGAGAATTTTGAGCTTTACTTTGCTAATGTGTGAGATGAGTGCAATTGTGTGGTAGTCTGAACATTCGTTGGCATTGCCTTTCTTTGGAACTGGAATGAAAACTGACCTTTTCCAGTCCTGTGGCCACTGCTGAGTTTCCCACATTTGCTGGCATATTAAGTGGCGCACTTTCACAGCATCATCTTTTAGGATTTGAAATAGCTCAACTGGAATTCTATCACCTCGACTAGCTTTGTTCATAGTGATGCTTCCTAAGACCCACTTGACTTCGCATTCCAGGATGTCTGGCTGTAGGTGAGTGTTCACACCATCGTGGTTATCTGGGTCATGAAGATCTTTTTTGTATAGTTCTTCTGTGTTTTCTTGCCACCTCTTCTTAATATCTTCTGCTTCTGTTAGGTCCATAACATTTCTGTCCTTTATTGTGCCCATATTTGCATGAAATGTTCCCTTGGTATCTCTAATTTTCTTGAAGAGATCTCTAGTCTTTCCCATTCTATTTTTTTCATCTATTTCCTAGCACTGATCACTGAGGAAGGCTTTCTTATCTCTCCTTGCTACTCTTTGGAATTCTGCATTCAGATGGGTATATCTTTCCTTTTCTCCTTTGCCTTTCACTTCTCTCCTTTTCTCAGCTATTTGTGAAGCCTCCTCAGACAACCATTTTGCTTTTTGCACTTCTTTTTCTTGGGGATGATCTTGATCACTGCCCCCTGTACAATGTCATGAACCTCTGTCCATAGTTCTTCAGGCACTCTATCAGATCTAATCCCTTGAATCTGTTTGTCATTTCCACTTTTAGGTCATACCTAAATGGTCTAGTAGTTTTCCCTACTTTCTTCAATTTCAGTCTGAATTTAGCAATAAGGAGTTCATGATCTGAGCCACAGTCAGCTCCCAGTCTTGTTTTTGCTGATTGTATAGAGCTTCTCCGTCTTTGGCTGCAAAGAATATAATCAATCTGATTTCGGTATTGACCATCTGGTGATGTCCACGTGTAGAGTCTTCTCTTGTGTTGTTGGAAGAGGGTGTTTGCTATGACCAGTGCATTCTCTTGGCAAAACTCTGTTAGCCTTTGCCCTGCTTTGTTTTATACTCCAATGCCAAATTTGCCTGTTACTCCAGGTATCTCTTGACTTCCTACTTTTGCACTCCAGTCCCCTATAATGAAAAGGACATCTTTTTGGGTGTTAGTTCTAAAAGGTCTTGTAGGTCTTCACAGAACCATTTAACTTCAGCTTCTTCAGCATTACTGGTTGGGGCATAGACTTGGATTACTTGGATTACTGTGATATTGAATGGTTTGTCTTGGAAACGAACAGAGATCATTCTGTCGTTTTGAGATTGCATCCAAGTACTGCATTTCAGCGGAGAAGGCAATGGCACCCCACTCCAGTACTCTTGCCTGGGAAATCCCATGGATGGAGGAGCCTGGTAGGCTGCAGTCCATGGGGTCACTAAGAGTAGGACATGACTGAGCGACTTCACTTTCACTTTTCACTTTCATGCATTGGAGAAGGAAATGGCAACCCACTCCAGTATTCTTGCCTGCAGAATCCCAGGGATGGGGGAGCCTGGTGGGCTGCCGTCTATGGGGTCGCACAGAGACGGACACGACTGAAGCGACTTAGCAGCAGCAGCAGCAGCACTGCATTTCAGACTCTTTTGTTGACCATTATGGCTACTCCATTTCTTCTAAGGGATGCTTGCCCACAGTAGTGGATATAATGGTCATCTGAGTTAAATTCAACCATTCCAGTCCATTTTAGTTTTCTGATTACTAAAATGTCAATGTTCACTCTTGCCATCTCCTGTTTGACTACTTCTAATTTGCCTTGATTCATGGACCTGACATCCCAGGTTCCTATGCAATATTGCTCTTTACAGCATCGGACTTTACTTCCATCACCAGTCACATCGACAACTGGTATGTAGTAAGGATTTAGAAAATGCTAGTCTTTTATCAGATAATATTGGTATGTTTCCTCCACTTCTTCCTTCTGGTTCTCTGCTTCCTCCACCAGTTTTCTTAAAAAAAAAATTAGAGCTGGAAGGGCCAGTCAAGTGTTAGTCACTCAGCTGTGGCCAACTCTGAGACCACATGGACTATAGCCTGCCAGGTTCCTCTGTCCATGGAATTCTCCAGGCAAGAACACTGGAGTGGGTTGCCATTATCTTCTCCAGGGGATCTTCCCAACCCAGGGGTCAAACCCCAGGCTCCCCCATTGCAGGCAGATTCATTACTGTCTGAGCCACCAGGGAAGCCCAGCCACCTTATTTTATAGATAAGGAAATTCAGTTTGACCTTCAAGTGATGTGGTGCCCAGTTAGTGGTCCAGATGGACAAAGCACCTCTAGACTCTGACATCTGTTGCAGACCTACCCCAGTTGCTCCTCATTCTCTGCCTCCAATCCAGGCCAAACAGGACTTGAAGGCCACCACCCCCATCCAGCAGAGAAGGAGACTGATTCATTCGTGGCCTAGTGCTAGAGGCAGGGAAAGCCAAGTTCCACTCCAGACTCCTGCACTGAGTAATATAAGGAGTTCATTCTGACCAAGTCAGTGGGGGGCCTCAGGCTCCTCACCTGTAACATGGCAACCTGGCCTCAGTTATTGTGTGTTCAGTATCTTTGAGGGGTCTGGGAGCTTTATCCTAGTTCATCTTCACCAAACGTAATGAGGTAGATAACATTACCACCCCAAGTTTACAGATGGGGAAACTGGGGCTTTGAGTTTTGTCCAAGGTCCGTCAGCTAAGCTGGTTTACTGGACTTCTAGGTCAGTATTTTGACTCTGTCTTATTTCACTTTCTCAGGGGCCCCTTCAACTGTAAGAAGCTGTGACAGGGAGCAAGGCCTTCTTGGGGGCACACAGGAAGCTCACCCCCATGAATCCTGTCCCAGCGATCAGCCTTCGCCCTCACCTAATTGTGTTAGCAGCAGGCAGCTCCGCCTAATCCTAGATGCACACAGAGAGAGACAGCATTCTTTCCCTGGGGGCTCCGCCTCTCCTAAGATTAAACACCATCCCCAGGAGGCTGTTATCCCAACCGCAGGGAAGGACGCATCCCAGCCAAGATGGAGCTTATCGCAGGAAGCCACCGCCACGCTGGGGAAACAAAACGCAGACCCAATGGCTCGGGTCTGATCACAGGCACTGGATGTTGTGCCAGATAGATGGGCACATGCCTGCCAGTTGTCAGCAGGTGACGATGAAGCAGCCACAACCTTGGCATTTTCTGGAGGTGCCAGGTGGTGAAGCAGCCAGCACTCAGATTAGAGATCACGTCCTGAGCATGTCCTAAGAGCATTCCCAAGAACAAACACTACTGTTTCCCCACAATCCTGCACTGTGCCCAGAGCAGCATAGGTATTCCATCGGTTGACAGACAAATGAACTTACTGTCCCACCACCACCAGAGTGGAAGAAAAGCAGTCCTCTCCAGAAATAAAACTGAGCTCACCGGCAATTATTCGATAAGTCCCTTTACCTCAGTTATCCATTCTACTGTTGTTGTTCAGTCACTCAGTCATGTCCAACTCTTCTGCGACCCCATGGACCTTAGGCTGCCAGGTTCCTCTGTTCTTGGGATTTCCCAGGCAAAAATACCAGAGTGGGTTGCCATTTCCTTCTCCAGGGGTCTTCCAGATGCAGGTATCACACCCTAGTGTGACAGGGTGTGTCTATCCTGCGTCTCCTAAATTAGAGGCAGATTCTTTACTGCTGAGCCACTGGGGAAGCCCTGTTCTATAGCCCCAAATAATAATACTCATTTCTCCAAATCCACTGGGGCTTACTCATTCATCTCACAGGACTCTCTAACAAAGGCACAGAGTAATTTTTAAAGGTACAGTTATTTCAGTTCAGTTCAGTTGTGTCCAGCTCTTTGTGATCCCATGGACTGCAGCATAACAGACCTCCCTGTCCATCATCAACTCCCGGAGTTGACACAAACTCATGTCCATTGAGTTGGTGATGCCATCCAACCACCTCACCCACTGTTGTCCCCTTCTCCTCCTGCCTTCAATCTTTCCTAGGATCAGGGTCTTTTCCAATGAATCAGCTCTTCCATCAGGTGGCCACAGAGTATTAGAGTTTTAGCCTAAGCATCAGTCCTTCCAATGAATATTCAGGACTGATTTCCTTTAGGATGGACTGGTTTGATCTCCTTGCAGTCCAAGAGACTCTCCAGAGTCTTCTCCAACACCATAGTTCAAAAGCATCAATTCTTTGGTGTTCAGCTTTCTTTATAGTCCAACTCTCACATCCATAGATAATTACAGAAAATCCATAGCTTTGATTAGATGGACCTTAGTCAGCAAAGTAATGTCTCTGCTTTTTAATATGATATCTATGTTGGTCATAGCTTTTCTTCCAAGGAGCAAATGTCTTTTAATTTCATGGCTGCAGTCACCAACTGCAGTGATTTTGGAGCCCAAGAAAATAAAGCTTGTCACTGTTTCCATTGTTTCACTATTTGCCATGAAGTGATGGGACCAGATGCCATGATCTTCATTTTCTGAATGTTGAGTTTTAAGCCAGCTTTTCACTCTCCCCTTTCACTTTCATCAAGAGGCTCTTTAGTTCCTCTTCACTTTCTGCCATAAGGGTGGTATCATCTGCATATCTGAGGTTATTGCTGTTTCACCCAGCAATCTTGATTCCAGCTTGTGCTTCATCCAGCGTGGCATTTCACATGATGTTCTCTACATATAAGTTATATAAGCGGGGTGACAACATACAGCCTTGACGGACTCCTTTTCCTCTTTGGAACCAGTCTGTTGTTCCATGTCCAGTTCTAACTATTGCTTCTTGACCTGAATATAGATTTCTCAGGAGGCAGGTGAGGTGGTCTGGTATTCCCATTCCCTTAAGAATTTTCCACAGTTTCTTGTGATCTACACAGTCAAAGGCTTTGGTGTAATCAATAAAGCAGAAGTAGATGTTTTCCTGGAGCTCTCTTGCTTTTTCTATGATCCAACAGATATTGGCAATTTGATCTCTGGTTCCTCTGCCTTTTCTAAACCCAGCTTGAACATCTGGAAGTTCATCGTTCATGTACTGTTGAAGTCAAGCTTGGAGAATTTTGAGCATTACTTTGCTAATGTGTAAGATGAATGCAATTGTGCGGTAGTTTGAACATTCTTTGGCATTGCCTTTCTTTGGGATTGGAATGAAAACTGACCTTCTCCAGTCCTGTGGCCATGGCTGAGTTTTCCAAATTTGCTAGCATATGGAATGCAGCACTTTAACAGCATCATCTTTAGGATTTGAAATAGCTTAACTAGAATTCCATCACTTCCACTAGCTTTGTTCTTAGTGATCCTTCCTAAGGCCCATGTAGTGGTACTTCCTAAGGCCCACAGTTATTTAAGGTGACTTATTTAAAACTTCGGAGAAGGCAATGGCACCACATTCCAGTACTCTTGCCTGGAAAATTCCATGGGCAGAGGAGCCTGGTAGGCTGCAGTCCATGGGGTCACTAAGAGTCGGACACGACTGAGCGACTTCACTTTCACTTTTCACTTTCATGCATTGGAGAAGGAAATGGCAAACCACTCCAGTGTTCTTGCCTGGAGAATCCCAGGGACGGGGGAGCCTGGTGGCCTGTCATCTATGGGGTCGCACAGAGTTGGACACGACTGAAGTGACTTAGCAGCAGCAGCAGCAGCATTTAAAACTTATTGAGCACCTACTATCTACACAATGCAAAATTAGAGAAAACTTCCAGAAAATTCTAGGCTTGGGGATGACACAGAACCTAGTATTATGGAAGAGAGTGGATTGGGAGTTCTAAGACCTCAGACAATTTCTTTAGAACAAAGGTGAGAAGCCTCACCACCAACTTCACTACATACACCCTTAATCTTTCAGAAAAAAGTGAAAGTCTCTCAGTCCCGTCCAACTCTTTGTAACCCCATGTACTATACATTTCATGGGATTCTCCAGGCCAGAATACTGAAGTAGGTAGCTGTTCCCTTCTCCAGGGGATGTTCCTAACCCAGGGATCAAACTCAGGTCTCCCACATTGCAGGCGGATTCCTTACCAGCTGAGCTACCAGGGTGTTCATTGGAAGGACTGATGTTGAAGCTGAAACTCCAATACTTTGGCCACCTGATGTGAAGAGCTGACTCATTTGAAAAGACCTTGATGCTGGGAAAGATTGAGGGAAGGAGGAGAAGGGGACGACAGAGGATGAGATGGTTGGATGGCATCACTGACTCAATGGATATGGGTTTGGGGGAACTCCGGGAGTTGGTGATGGACAGGGAGGCCTGGCGTGCTGCGGTTCATGGGGTCACAAAGAGTCAGACGTGACTGAGCAACTGAAGTGAACTGAACTAAACCAGGGAATCCCTAATCTTTCAGAAAAATGCCTGTGAATTTTACTGGGTACTGTAATTGATTCACCATCAAAGACATCGGCAGAAAATATTTCGGGAAAAGAACAGGGGAAATTATGTAACTTGCAAACTTCCATTTCTCTCTCATTCACTCTCTTTTCAAGAGACAAGGAAGGAGAATTGGTGTTCTAATAATAATAATAATAATAAAGGAACATTTTCATGATGCTTTGCAATTCACAACATCCTTTCACCTGGATTTCTCAATATATATATAACAGTCCTCTGGGATTTTATCAGCCCATCATACAGATCAGGAAATTGAGGCCCAGAGAGGTTAGGGAACTTGCCCAAGATTGCACAGCAGATGAGTGGCACAGCAGATGAGTGGCAGGCCAGGCTCAAATCCAGACTTTTTCTCTCCACACCATGCAATCTTCCCTCTGTGCAGGGCTGTTTCATACACTCTCATATAAAAGAGAGCTATTTCTTCTACCCCAGTTATCTGAATGCTTGACTTGTAAATGATGCTTTAGTTTTCTCATCTATGTAATGGGTATAACAATAGGGCATTCCTAATGCGGTCCTTGTGAGGATTAAGTGATACTTGACTATTGCCTAGCACACAAATGTTACTAGTAGTAATACATGCAGTTGCTGTTAGATTGTAAATTGAAAGCATATTTCCATTTCAAGGCTTTTATACTCTCCTTTATACTTGGTCCCCTCCTGGAGGACATCCCCTCCCCCACATACAGAGCCACAGTGCTCAGTCCTTCACCTCCTGCAGGACTCTGCCCAAGAGACACTTTATCACAGAGCCCTCCCTACCACCCTATACAACAGAGCGCACTCCACCCCATCGTTCTCTGCATCACAAGTTCTTTTACTCTAATTCATTTTTCTGATACTCTCATCCATTTCTTTATTTTCAGAACTCCTCCCTGAGTAGGGTCTTTGTTTTACTCTCTGCTTTACCTCTGGCATCTAAAACAATGTGAGTCACATAAATATCTGTTGTGTGAATAAAGGAAGCCTGCTGGATCCATTGCCAAGAAACAGAGATCAACTCTTGCTTGCTATCTGACTCTTCAATCTCAGATAACACTGTAAAGTTTACAAAATATTTTTACATCCTTCATCTCCTTTAATCTTCCATAATCTTCAGGGAAGGAGTTATAATCCCCACTGCAGAGATGAAGAAACTGAGACCCCAGATCTCAGAGCAGAGCAACCCCCTGGAGAGGCAGAGTCCTGAACTGGCTCCGGAACCCTCTCGCCACCAGGCACTAAGATGTCAGGGGTCACAGCCTCCCTCTGAGTTGTTTTGGCCCTGATAGAGCAGCTGAGGTTCTCAGGGAAGTGCTGGCTTAGAGAGAGAGGGGGGCCTCAGAAATGGTCTTTATCCCTTAGTCAAGCACCAGATATCACGGAAGGTAGATTTTTGTGAACACATTTGTCAAAATAAACCCACCCATTATTATCAATAGTATAAAAAATGTCTTATGGTTATTGTTTTAAGGCCTCCCGGGCACACGTTTTCCAGGGGAGCACCCCCCACCGAGACATCTTTCCTGATTCTCTAACAATCCAGCCCGGTGCTTTGCTTCACTGCTCTGTCCTCCACACTTGCAGGACTTGTGCCTGGACCTCACTGCACAGCATCACCTTGCTCGTGCTTCCGCAAGGTCAGCTCCGCGCAAGTGCCTTTCAAGGGCCTGGGGACCACCTACCCCCTAGAGTGCCACCAAAAGAGCAAGACAAAAAACAGCCCCTCTTCTTCACCACTGCCTCAAGCCCTAAGAACTCAACTAAATTTGTGAAGCTCTCTGTTTTCTCTCCTGCTCCTAGCCTGAAGCACATGGTCATAGGGATTTTTAAAAAAGGTGCTGTGGGAAAATGCAAAGACACATGGGCCTTTCTGGCCATATTTGCATACAAATTGCTTGTGAGTTCAAAATTCAGAGAATTTTTTCTCCCTCTGCTTGCTAAGAGGGAACAAGAGCTCCCTGGAGATATTTCCCTAGGAATGAGAACTTCCAAATTTCCTGAAGAAAGAAAGGGGAGAGTAGAAGGACAAGAAAAGGGACTAGGGCGGGAGAAGGATGCTCAGAATCACTGGTGGCCCTCCCGGCCCTGACCTGCCTCGGGCCTCAGGCATGGTGCCCTCTCCCCTGCGGCAGGGCACCAGTATTTCCACATCTTCTCTCAAACAGAATAGACAGGAAAGAAGAGAAAGAGGAGGACCTGAAGGGAGATTTTAATTTGCTGCCAATTAAGGGCAGAGTGACCCTAATTTATAGCAGCAGAACTCAGAGTTATCACAGATTTTCCATCTTGGGAAAACAGCTCTGCTCTCAGCTGCTCCCTGCTCCCCTGCAAATAGAGCCCACAGCACGTTTAATTGAGTCCAGATTGGCTTTTTACGGGGGTGAGATTCCTCTTTTGGAAAAGATAGCCTTGAGATTTTCAGTTGTTCAAAGATGCGTTTTCAAATTTTCAGAGAGTAACAGCAAAGCCAACTGGAATGATCCCAGTCTCTAGGAAGGAAGGACAAAGCTGAGTAAAAGTAAGGAGAGTTGTTCAGTTGGCTACCAGGCATTGTGCTGCCTGTGATCCAAACTCAAGCCTTATTCTAAGGTGCATTCAACCCAGTGAAATAGGAGATGCCAAAAAATAATAATTGCACAAATGTATGTGTGTGCATTCTAAGTCGCTTCAGTTGTGTCCAACTTTGTGCGACCCTATGGACTGCAACCTGCCAGGCTCCTCTGTCCATGGGACTCTCCAGGCCAGAATACTGAAGTGGGTTGTCATGCCCTCCTCCAGGGGATCTCCCCCACCCAGGGATCAAACCCGTGTCTCTTACATCTAACCTGCACTGGCAGGCGAGTTCTTTACTACTAGCACCACCTGGGAAGTCTGCACAAATAAATATTTAATTACAAACCATAATCGCGAGTATTTTTAAATACAGGGTGCTATGAAAGAGAGTAGGTGGGAACCCAACCTAGTCTGGCCAGTCAGGGAAGTGACATTTAAGTCAAACCAAAGGACTGGGAGCCGATAGGCTGGGGAAGGATGTCCCCATGGGAGGAAACAGCCATGGAAACGTCACTGTGTACAAAGGTGAGACCTGAGATGGCGCAGCACCCAGACTGGGAAGGCCTGCCTGAAAGTCCCATCAGAGCCTCCCTGATCACAGTTTTGGTGATGCCTCCACTCTTCCCCTTCCCCACTTCATTGCTTTAGATCAGTCTTTAGGTCTTACTTTCCTATTGTGCCAAGAACTCTGAATTTCCTTCTGAATACCATATGTCTCTTCCTCTGGCCCCCTTTGCCATGGACACACTTTCACTTTGACCTTGTGCATTTTCAGAAATGCTCAGAGGTTATCAGTATGCCGTGGGTGGTGCCCAACCCCAGCAGAGGAAAGTGTTTGGGGACCGCTGGCTTGGACCACTCAAGACACAGCATACTGGAGAAAAACAAATTAATATCGGCTCTCCATCTCAGATGCCACCTCCTTTAGAAACCTCTGCCAATAATTCCAAACAATTCATACCTCTCTCCTCCTTGATCTACAAACCTTACATGTGCATGTTCCTCAAGGCACTTAATTACATTGAATTTTGCATTCATGCAACACATATTTGGTGATTTTCTATCAAGAATATGCTCAACTAGTTGGTTGTTAACTAAGACTGACTCCTTGATCACAGAGAAGTAGGTAGAATGGAAAGCGGCTCTTGTTATATGACAATGGAGAAGTTCTTTAACATCTCTGAGACTCAGTTTTCTCTTGGGAATAAAAAGACTGACCTCCTTTTATGAATATACATGTATGGAAAACACTATCAGAAGCTATCTCTGAGAAATAGGAGTATGGGGAATTTTGTCTTCACATTGCATTTCTGATTTTGTTTTTAGTGGACATAATTTCTCATGAGGGAAAAAGCATTCAAACCACTTTTCTTTTAGGTTAAGAAAACAATACCACTTCATTTTGTTGTGAGAATTAGTGAGGTATGATATGTGCATGGTTAGGACACATTAACCTCCCTCAGAGCAGTGTCTATGGGCTATGAACAGAAACTGGGGACAGATGGAGGAAAGACTGGATCCTTGCCACACCTCTCAGTAGTACCTACTCCAGAGATCAAAGTCATTCTCTCCTACACACCAGCTTCTTTCTAGAGCAGAGACATGGCCAAGGGCATCTCTCAGCTTCCCTGCCCTAAAGTGGCTGCCCCTATATCCCAGAATGGCCTATAATTAGCCCATCATAGTGAGACTGGGGGCAGGGTTATGACTGGCAGTCTCCCCATAACAAGGCTGGAGAGTGGACAGAGTTTCTTTTCCCAGTAGATAAAGGGGGCAGAAGGAGGAAGCTTAATTCAGGGCAACACTTTTGTAAAGACAAAACAATAGGATTCCATTACAAAATACAAAATGCCTTGCCAGCTGTGTCACCCCATAGTAGATGCTCAATAAATGACGGTGACTATAATTACACCATTAACATGGAGGCTTGGGCTAAATGGGAATAAATGAGTATGACTTAGGAGACCTGTGTGGGAACGCTGGCTGAATGTGAGAGCACCGGGGAAAGAAAGACAGAAAAGTGAATTCCTGAATGTGGGAGCACTGGGGGTTGAAGAACAAGATTTCACGGCGGGGTGGGGGAGGGGGAGAGATGGAGAAAGGGAAGAACTTGAGCCGGATGCGGGGAGGGGTAGTGTTAACTACACAGATTCTAGAGGCTGCATGACAGAGGAACCACTCTACACAAAGATCAGGACAGTGAGGTTTGATTCAATGAGTTAGTCTCAAACCATGTGGGGATATCAATCTTGCCTAACAAAAACAGTAAACTTCCTACTGAAGAGGATCCTGTCATATATTTCTCCTGTATCCGCTTTAGTTGCTAAACAAATATTTATCCAAATGGAATTGCCTGTGACTTCCTGGGAGTTTATACAGGACGTGTCACTTGGCGGGTAAGGAGCTGTGGCTCCCAGGTCCCTTCTGTCCTTCTCTCCTCCACATCAACACTTAGCAGACAGACCACTGGCCTGTTGATTTGATCCTGTGAGTCTGGGGGAATCTACTTTCACTAACATCCCAGACTGGTTAAGAAACTTTCTAAACTTGAGTCCTGAGGCTGAGAGCTGGGAGGGTTATTGATAAAACATTTTGACCATTTCATCCCTATACGTATATATGTGTGTGTATACACACACACACACATATAGTTTTAATCCCAACACAAAGATGAAATCTGACAAGTACTCCTTAAAGAAAAAATCAAGTTGCAGCCAGTGTAAGGGAGCAATGCCTTACTTTCATCTTGGGAAGGGAAACCAAGCAGTGTTGGAAGTGCTGGATTCTCTCCACCCCTTGACTGACTACTTGCAGGGCAGTCGGATATGGTGCCTTGCTGCCAGCTGGGGAGAACAAACTGGGCGCGCTCAGCTCAACTCAGCTCCTCCCTTGCTCAGAAGCGGGAAGAGATGCCATTTATCAGTGGCCCTTGGGAAGCCCCCATTGCAGGTTCTGGCACTCTGAAGACTATCTGGCCACAGACAAAGCACTCCATTCCTTGGCTCAGGGACACCAGATGTGAGTGCGCAGAGCATGCTGTGAGCAGCGTAGAGAAAGAGAGGGTAACTCACCGGTAGATTGAGAACATCATCAAAAATTGTTGCTGTTTATTGTCAGTCAGCCTACTGCTAATCTCAAACAGGCAATATTTAGCGACTAAAAGTTCCTATATAACACCCAGCAATTCTCTGAAGGGAGACGATAAAGAGCCACCATGGAACTAAGCACCACTTTCTTAAGGCACAGGTCTCAGAGGAGTCCGTATGAGACGAGCTAACTTCCATCACACTGAACATTAAGGTGGAAAAAGAAAAACAACCAATCCTCTGCAGGGAGTATGAAAATTCTGTACAAACTATGACTACATTGGTGTGAAATTCAAGAGGTGGAGAAAAAGTGGAGAAAAAGTAAAATGGTTGTCTTGATGGATGCCTAATCCCATCAGGAAATGATGTCAGTTTCCCTGGAAGAACAGATAGGAGCCTTTCCAGGAACTTTAGGATTTCAGGCAACAGGATCTGTTCTTACCTTAGGATGTTCAACCTTCACAAGGCTTAAGAAAGTCCCTGTCCTTGAGTAATATTAATATAGCTATAACCTAAAAGTTCTAGGTGCTAGGAAGGTCTGCCCCAGAGATGGTTATATTATAAAAGAAAGGTTCTGAGGTTTAGAAATTTTGCTCTATCATATCCTGGGGAAATCTCAAAGGAGGCAGTGCACTCTCATTCTCTCCGTTTAATTCATGGGAGTAACTACAAACACACACTAAACACCACCCAGGCACTGCACGTGCACTTCCGGTGGTCCTCCCCACCCTTTGCAGGTGGGCACCCTTATGCTTCCCATATTATAGGTGAGCAAGTTGAGTCTCGGGGAGGTCAAGTCATTTGCTGACCTGGCAGAAAAGGGTTGAGCCTAGTTCCACAAGACCTTCTGATGCCAAATCCCTTCTGTTACTGGCTCCACTACACATGGCAATCGCCAACCACTTAGAAAACTCCTTCTTTTTAGGTAACTTCTCTCAGTCTATTTGCAAATGAACTTTCTTAAATTACAGGGATCTTAGCTCAAGGCTCCACCTACAAATGACTCACAATTGTTTCCAAAATGAATAGCTGATTTTCGGAGAATCAGGCAAATTCATTTACTGATGAAACTGCAGTAACAATAGACCAACATCAGTCTCATAGGGTCACAAATTCCAATCTCTTAATTTTTGGTCACACCATGCAGCTCTCTAGTTCCCCCACCAGGGATCAAACTCCAGCCCTTGGTAGTAAAAGCTCAGAATCCTAACCACTAGGACTGCCAAGAAATTCCCCCAGTTACTGAGGGCATAAACCACTAAAAGCCCAAAGTTAAAAAGCCTGGGTTTCAGACAGGCTCCATCAGCTGTAGTGACCTCAGCGCCAACCTCATAGGCCTAATTTTAAAAGGGAGAGAGAAAGATAGAAAGCTCAAGAAAGAAATCTTGTTTTATTAGATTATTTGAAAATTTAATGGTAATATATAGGAAATAGTTGTGTAAGCTGCAAAGCCCTATACACATGGAAGATTCAATTATGATTATTTTGATGTAGCTATTTGGCTGGATCTTACAGAGAATCTGAATCATCAGAGTTTTTTTTTTTTTAAATGAGGTGCAAAATGGCATAATGATCAAGGACCAAGCCCCAGACTCAGGATAACTATTTTCAAATCCTGGCTCTCCCACTTAACTTGCTATTTGATCTTGATCAAATTACTTACCTTCTCTGTACCTCAGTTTTCTCATCTGGAAAATGGAGCTGATAATTACTGCCTATCTCACAGAGTTGCCCTGAAGACAATACAAGTTAAAATACTTAAAGAACTTAAAATAGCTCTTGGTACACAGGATGTTTGATGTGTATTACCCTACTAGTATGATGTTTATCACACAGACAAGGGGTAGACTAGCGTTTAAAAGACTTCATTACAATACAAAACTGCTGCAGCAGAGGCACTAAGATACAGGATACTTTTGACAAGCAACCCAGCAACGTACTGGATTTTTAACTCTCTGGGATGCCCTTTTATAGAGAAAAATAAGTCATCAGCCTCCCAGTAAAATCCTGCTTCTTCCTCCCTTCCCCTGCTGGCTTCCTACACAAACAAACATAAAGGCACCACTCAAAGCCGTCTTTCCTCTTCCTTACTCTTCCATCCCTGAAGATCAGCTTCATCCCAGGGTGAAGGCCCAGTTGAAGAAGGCTGGACAGCCTGGGCAAGTCCCTGGAGACCAGGGCAGCGGCAGAACGTCCAGCGTTTCTCCTCCACTCTCCATCTCAATCCTTCCATCCTTCCTGGCTCATATCACACCCCATTTCCTCCCAAAAGACTTCTCGGCACTCTGCATCTGTAATTGCCAATTCTGTATTTGCTGGCTGCATAATTATTACACAAGTGCCTATTTTATTGCTCCTAAAAGATAACCTCCCCAAGGGCTAGTCATAGTTCGTCTAGAATCCCCACAGTGCTGAGTATGGTGCTCCAGACAGACATCGTATGTATGCCATAAATAATTGGGGAAGGGGTTGAATTCACTGGAAGGAGCCCAGACTCCCTGCTAAGGGGTCAGATGCAAACCAGGTCAGAGCCTTTACTCCTCTTCCCAAGCTCATGGGAGACGCTGCCATCAGATCACAGCATTCCCTCCCAGAGACCCTGGAAGAAACCACAACATCCTTTTCAACACTGCACCACAGGCCACCAATACAAATTGACTGGAAAGATTAACCCTTTTTGCCTTCTCTGCTTCCTAGGCATTTCCTTAACCGAGACAGCACTGGGACCTCACCACTATTACCATAACCACCATACTCTATTGTACATAGCTATTGACCTGTCTGCCTCCGGTAGACCAGGCTTTCAAACTTTTAATCACGAGAGCTCAATAATAACCCAAATTAGCATGTACCAAACTGAAGCTAAAATTTCTCCAAACAATATTCATCTGATTAATGTAACGCACTCTGATATATCCCTATTATAGTCCTATCTAAAATACTGATTCAGACTCACAAATTTCATCTCATGGTGCACTACGGTTTACAACTCTATTCATATGATAGATACACTGTGCTTAGCCACTCAGTCGTGTCTGACTCTTTGTGAGCCTGTGGATTGTAGCCTGCCAGGATCCTCTGTTCATGGGGATTCTCTAGGCAAGAATACTGCAGTGGGTAGCCATTTCCTCCTCCAGGTGATCTTCTCAACCCAGGGATGGAACCCAGGTCTACCACATTGCAAGCAGATTCTTTACCATCTGAGCCACCAGGGGAGCCCGATATGATAGATACATATAAAATATTAGTTCTATAAATAATGTTCCTTAAGATAACACTGTGCTGTGCTGTGCTTAGTTGCTCAGTTGTGTCTGACTCTTAGTGACCCCATGGACTGTAGCCCGCCAGGTACTTCTGTCCATGGGGATTTTCCAGGAAAGAATTCTAGAGTGGGTTGCCATGCCCTCCTCCAGGGGATCTTGCCAGCCCAGGTATTGAACCCAGGTCTCCTGCATTGCCGGTGGATTCATTACCATTTGAGCTACCAGGAAAGCACAACTGTAACTAATAATCCCTAACATCTTAGCCTTCATTCAACAGAAGTTCATTTCTTGCTCACCTAAACAGGTGCGGACTAATGGGTAGCTTGCACTGGGCAGTCATTAAGGGTGGATTCCAAGCCATTTGCATCTTGTGGTATCTTCAGCATATGACTCCTGGAGTTCCCACGTTCAAGATCATAGCAATCCTGCCTGGGAAGCTTTTTGTGTGTCAGGTGTACAAGTGACACTCATTGCCTTCAATCTCTTTCCATTGGCTAATATTTAGTCACATGGCCTTACAATTGCAAGGGACCTGAGAAAGTAGTCTAGCCATGTGCCCGGGAAGAGATGAAACAGATCTGATGACTAGCTAGAAGTCTCTGCCAAAGACCTGCCGTCTGAAAAATTCTCCAAGGGAAGGACCTAGCCTTACTCCCATTTATATCTCTAGTGACTAGCAAAATATTTGGCTCAGAGTAAGTGCATAGAAAATGTATGGTCAGAGAATGAATGGAGAACACAGTAGGTCCTGGCCAGAGCTCCAGAACTGTTATGGTTCATGATTAGGCTTCACAATTCTCTCCAAACTCACACCTGTGCAAATCCTCTCCCCTGCCCAAAGCAGACTTGAATCTGAATATCTGGATTAAGGCAGGTGGGGAAGATACCAGAGAAACTGTCTTGGTGTTTTCCCATCTATTTGTGGGCTACACAGCGACTTACTCTTCCTACAACCACATGCCTGCTGAAAAGGAGCACAGCAGAACAACTATAAGCACACAGGCTTTTGAGGCAGATAAATCCTGACCAGGCCTGTCTCTGGTTACAGAACTACAGCTGAGCATTCAGGATTCTGAGCACCGTCTATGAATTATCTCATTGCATCCTCACAATAAGCCCCTGAAGGACATGGGTTTCTCCCTCTGACCCTCCAGTTCCCTGAGTGAGAATTAACATCCTCTACCCCTATGTCCCCAGAGCACTTTTTCCACAATTCTTTCCTATAGTAAGTCCCTCACAACAAATGAGTTTCATTCTGAAAGCACATTCATAAGTCCAATTTGTTCCTAAATCCAATAAAGCTAGCCTAGGTACCCAACTAACACAATCGGCTGTAGAGTACTGTACTGTAATTGTCTTATAGTACTTTTCACACAAATAGCACATAAAAAACAAACACAAAAAATAAAACACTTATAATCTTGCAGGACAGTACCTTGAAAAAAACAGGAGTACAGTACAACAGCTGGCATATAGGGGCACATTCTTTGAAAGTTTGCAACTTGAAGGTTCATATGTAGGGGAGTTACTATAATGCATGAATGGGGGAGCTAGTTGACATGCGGAAGCCCATATCTATTTATCCTGCCTCTCCAATTACACTTCAAGGATGGGTCAAAATACCTAGCATCAAATGCCAAACCCAACTTAAGAGTTGTGTGAGGCTAGCTAAGACACTTACCACAATATTTGAGCCTTGACTTCCTTATCTGAGAAATGGGATCAGAAGTCCAGCATCAAAGGGATGCTGGAACATATAAACCCAATACCAATAAAGAACTATGCCTAGCACATAGTAGGTTCTTTAAAAAGTAAGACTGTCCCTCCTCCTTCTCTCCTTGACAGCAAGGATAAAGTTTTATTCCTGAGCACTAACACTGTATCTTGCACATAATAAATATATAACAAATGTCAGTTGAAATGCACTGAATGACCAGCCCTTTACTGTTGAAAAATACAAATAAAACACACAAACCCGGTGTGAATCTTTAGAAATCCTTTTATCTCCCCTCCCCTCTCCCACACATTTCTTTACTCTTTTCTCTTTGGGAAACGTGAACTTCTTTTTCTTGTACTTAGAAATTTTAAATGGCTAACAGAGCACCTCAGGATTCTTTCCTCTGGCCATTATCCTTCTCTTTCAAGTTGTGCTCAGCAAGATTATTTGGATATTGGAGCTAAAAACGGTCAGATTACAAGTAGAGGGCCCTGAAATGTAACATTCCCCATTGCAGGATTCTGGAATTACACCAAGCACCAGGGAGGGCTTGCTCTTCCCCAAAGAGCTCACTGTTCTGAAAAAAGTCTTTGTTTTAAGGCTTTGCGAAGCTGCCCTGCGGCATCTCCTCCGGGATCCCCAGCACTAGTGGGGACTGCTCACATCTAGAGTATCTACACGCTCCCTGTAAAACTGAACATTCAAGAGTTCTACCATCTTGTAAAAACTGCTGCTGAGTCTTGGTTTATCTCACAGCATAATGATCATTGTTTTGGAACCACTTGTTCTGAGTTCTCCAGCAAGCCCCTGCTAATGATAACAGCTAACACAGGTTTACTAGGCTTTGTATCAATTATCTCCTTTAATGCTCACAAAAAGCCTACAAAGTGGATATTACTCTTATCCCCATTTTGCAGAGAAAGAAACCAAGACTTAGAAGGTCAAAGAACTTTGCCCAAGTTCATAGAGCCAGCAAGCAGCAAAGCCCCAATTCAAACCCTAGTCTCTCAGGTTCCAACCCCATTCCGTTCCTGCTACTCCACACCACCTCTTTAAATGGCTATAAAAGAAGGTCCTTTCTGTATAGAAATACTTGAAAAAATAAACAGTTTGGACTGGTTGATCTTTAGGTCCCTTCCCCCTCTTAAAAAAGAAATCTATGGTTCTATGGAGAGAAGGAAAAAAAAAAGGAAATGTAAGGAGGCCAAACATTATGAGGCTTGGCTTATCAGTATTTAATAACAGCTTTTGGATCAAAACTCTACAGAACCTTATTTATGGTCAGACAGTTACTGTTAAGCAGAACCTTTTTATACAACCTTTTCATCTGAGGATATTGTAGCCTTCTACTGCCTTTCTATTAGTGAGAGATGGGGTGTGAAATTTGCTGGCCCTGCCAACATTATCCCATTAAATTATCTGCCCTCTTTCAATGTAATTCACTCAGGGGCACCAGTTTGAGCCTCAGGCCCTGTGGCTGTCCGTGCCTGGGCGTTCTGAGGGGGAGGTGTGAGGGAAAAGGCTCAGGTGGTAGCAGCACCCCACGACATAACATCAATCCACGTTTCACTGCTTTACCAAAATAAAGTGGATGCCACGATTATACCATTCCTAAACAAACTGAAAACCCCAACCAAGCTTACTGCAACAAAGAGAGAGCCTTTTTACTGCTGTTTATTTTTATTTTGTATTCGTTAGCTTTTTAGATATTCCTGGCATGCAAGTCAGGCTCCGTGTAACAAGCAGCTGCATTTAGTTAAGGATTTCGAAGAGTTCCCCCCACCCCATTATCCTCCCCCCACCGCCCACTTAAACTCCAGAGAAATTTCTCAGACTCAAAGAAGGCTATTCCTTTCTCTTCGTCTGTCTACAGAACAGTCTCTCCCGACACACCTCGGGGATTAGGTAAGGCCAGGCTGAGGCTCTTGTGTCAAGAAAGAGACCTCGGAGACTTGAGTGTTTCCCAGCTGGGGCTGGATTTGCAAGGGTCTAATTCACATCGGGAACTTGGAGCAGGCAAGCCAGCTCTCCCACCAGAGAACATTCTAATAAATCACCCCTGTTCAGCCTACACCCCAAGTTGTACACCACGATGCAAATACAGGCACTTCATCAAAATATATCTCATCGCTGGTTGGAAGGAATTGCCAGACACACTCCTCAAACCGCATCCAAGTTGCAGTTCATTACAACGATATAATTCCTCTTGATCAGAGGTGCAGACCATCCGAGGCCCTTCCGGTCTATCTCTGAATTACAGCAGGTCTGGCTTGGGGAACTCCAGCACAGGAAGGAAAACTGAAATTGGCTGTCTCCAATCATTTCTTATGGGCTTCTCTGATGGCTCAGCGGATAAAGAATCTGCCTGCAATGCGGGAGACACAGGAGACATGGGTTTGATTCCTGGGTGAGGAAGATTTCCTGGAGGAACAAATGTCAACCCCCTCCAGTATTCTTGCCTGGAAAATACCACGGGCAGAGGAGCCTGGTGGGCTACAGCACATGGGGTTGTAAAGAGTCGGGCACAAGTACAATCATTTCTTATAACTCCTAGATACGGCTAAAAAAAATGTTCCTTTGCTACTCTCAGAATACCTTGGGGAATAGCCCCTTTGGCAACTACATAACATAAAAGGAGTGTAAATTTTAAGACTTAAAGCAGGAATGACTGTCCAGGGCAGCAGTTAGATAAGAGCATGAACTCTTACGGTCTGTAAGGCCAGCAAGGCCATTTCCTAGCCATGTGACCTTAACAAAGCAATTTAACCTCTCTATGCCTAAATCAAAATGAGCTGATTACACCACCTTCCTCATGGGGCTGTTGTGAGGATTCAGTGAATTAATACTTGCAAAGTGCTTAGAATGGTGACTGGCCTATTGTAAGGATTATGCAAGTGTTTGTTAAATAAATTGTATAAACAGAGGCATCTCGGAATGCTTGGGTTCAGGGAAATACATTCCTAGTTGAGGTCAAAGGATTTGGCACCATTCATCAGCTTCTCTCAGGCCCAATAACAGCCGGCCTGGTGGGAGAGAAAGCAGAAAGTGAGACAAGATAGAGGCCCCATGGATTGTGCAGATGTGGGCTAAGGCCCAGGAGCCCCGGCAATCCCTGGCAACCTACCCAGGAAGGCAACTCATTGCCCTAGGCATCAAACACTCCAAATCAACGCTCCTATCTTTGGGGGATTATAGTTTTCTTTAAAAGTCAGATTATAGCTAGAAACATACAACCATAAAAATTCACGTTAACTTTTGTGTATTATTTCTGGGGGTTTGCATAGCCTTAATTTCAAGGCTTAATTTTAGGTCTTAATTTTAAGACCCTCTAGTCTGGGTGCCCTTCTCCAGTACTTGCCATACATGGTTTCACTTAGATCTCATATACTCAGGTAGGGCTCAGAAAAACTGATCACCATACCCAGTAAGTATAAGAGAAAAGATTCAAACCCATTCTGGTTCTGTTAACTCCAACACCTGTGCTCATAACTATTAACTGTTAAGTTCTACCACACTCTCTTCACATTAGAAGACGAGAAAAGAGAAGGAAAAATCCTTGAAAATATACCATGTTGAGTTTTTACTAGGAAAAGCAAATTATACCACTTTAAAATTATACAACTTTATATATGCCCAAGGAGATTATTCTCCATTCAACAAAAATCTATGGCCCACCCTTACTATATATGTATATATGTCATTTATATAGATATACATATATGTGTGTGTGTGTGTGTGTGTATATATATACACAGGTGGCTATTCCAGGTGGCTCAGTGGTAAAGAATCTGCCTGCCAATGCAGGAGACGCAGGAGACATGGGTTCAATCCCTGGGTCGGAAAGATGCCATGGAGAAGGGAATGGCTACCCACTCTAGTATTCACGCCTAGAAAAACCCCTGGACAGCGGAGCCTGGCAGGCTACAGTCCATGGGGTTGCAATGAGTTGGACACGACTGAGTGACTGAGCACACACATATATATACATATAGTCTACAAAGCCCTCCATTCTCCATAGGATGCTGGGTAAAATTTTCAGAAATATTTTAAATAGGGTATGTGGTCACCACCAAACCACAGCCAATTTGGACACTAATGGATGCAAGTGACACACCATTTAGAAACTTTCAAGTATAATTTGAGGCCTATGCTCGCCATGTAGGAGACAGAGAGGAAAATACAGACCAAAGTTTAGTCTGTAAAAGGACTCCTAACCAAATATCAGGAAGATAACCCCAGGTATCAGAATAGCAGTACAGCCATAAGGAAACTGAATCGATATTAGAAATTAAATATTCCCAACACACTGCCAGAGGCAGTGGGACCACACTGTTTGTCAACTGGGCCTCAACGTGGCTCCCCAGGGAGATCTTCAGGTGTCTCCAATAATGATGGGGCTGAATAGCTTGGTCCCCGGTGTTTTCACTAGAAAGCTAACAGTCTTATTGCCCTCAAAAGACTCTGATTCTAGAAGCAGACAGAACAGGCACCTATTAAAACAGCTTTGGAAAGTTTACAAAATGACAGCAAACAGTAGCAGGCCACCACCCTCTGACTCCAAGCAGCCAAACCACAGAATCTATAAGACTCTGAGAGGCAAGAGTGGGTTCTAAATGCCCTGAACTCTGGGTACAATTATCAAGGCTTCAGTTTCTTAGAGAGTTTTAGCTCTGGATTGGTAAGAGGTCAATGGGGAGAAAACAATGAACAGACAGAAAAAAATAAATGTAAAGGTTTGCTACTTCTGGCTAACAAAAGAGAAAAGTGGTGGGAGAAACGCTGAGCATTTTTTAAAATAAATAAATGAAACATATCTCCCTTTACGCTGATTTCCTGAGCCTCTGGCTGAGTTACCTTGAGAATCTTGGATCAGACAAGAATAAATCTGAGTTCCAGTAGATCTGTCCCCAGAGAAAAGATCAAGCATTCACAGAAATGGAAAGGGATTTATTAGACAATAAATAAGACAGTAATAATGGATTTTAGCTCATTATTGAAGAGTTCAGGATAGGCAATACTCTTTTTAAAAAAAAGATAAACTTTAATGGGAGAAAAAGAAACAATTTTAATTCATACAAATGGAGGTTCCACAGAAATGGGACCTAAGAAGTGGCCAAAGAAGTGGCAACTTTTATACTTTTTAAACAAACAATAAATTTGTGAGAAATTTTAAGTTTTTTAAGCTTGTAGACAGTTAAGATAGAATTTGGGTGACTGCTTACAATTTTGTTACAATGATTACAGTGTCTACATTACAATTGTCTACAATGATTACAAAATGATTTTCTGGACATTTACTTAAAGGCAGATTAAGAAGGAAAGGTACACTGGACCCCCATGTCCTCTCCTTGGTTCTTCCCCTTCCCCATGATCTAAAAGCATCAATTGCCGAAAGGTTATACAGAAGGAAAGGAGTAGACAGAGGATATAACTGAAATTGTCAAGGCCCCAAACTAGAAGCCTTGCCTTTGCTAGAATCACCCTGGTTATCTCCACCTCAATTCGCCCTGCAACCTGACATCACGACTGTTTACAATGTTGTAGGCAGTATGGCCCATTTTTTACTTTTCACCCAGGTGTGTGGCATGGAACCAGATGTTTGGCATCAAGGAAGCAAGCATCCATGTGACCAAGCTGTTTACATTTCATTAGGATTTTTCATCAGGGAGGTGCACTCCCTGCTGATGTACATCTTAATTACAATTAAGAGCTGTATTTACCCCGGAGGAGTCTCCAGATTAGCACAACCACACTATAGGATCAGTTTCAGAATCATCCTCGGAAAATGTGGTTCCCACTTCCCCAAAGTCATCTCTAAGAAATCAAAATTCACACAAAACTTCCTTCCAGAGTGTGTTTTTCTACTACGAAAAAAATATTAGCTAGATTTTAGTCCAAACTAATTCTGCAGTCATAGTCCATGTAGGGAACAGATCTCTTCCCCTCAACTGCTAAATAGCCCAGAGCCTTTTTTCTCCCTAAAAGCACAGCGTTAACTTAAAAATGAAAGATGCATGATAAAAGAGCATAGGTTGGGGCTGGGAGGGAGGGAGGGAAGAATTCAGGGGCTCCAGTACTCCCTCAAGGGATGCATGTTAAAAGTGAGGCCCAAAACCCTGGAGACTTTAATCAACTTTCCCCCTCCAGCCTCCAAAGAATGAATCGGTTGTCTCCACGGGCGCAGCCCGGCTCTTCCCTCTCATTGTGTCCCGGCTCAGACTCAGCAAGGATCCCAGCTTCCCGCAGCGAACTAAGACGCCGGAGCTTTCGGTGAAGTCTTTCTCTAACTGTTGCGATTGTCTTTGGAGATTACCAAAATCAAGTATGCATTAGCTGGCTTTTCCCCTCTTGTTCGTAACACACACACACACACACACACACACACACACACACGTGCACTTAGGAGCGGCAGGCCGCCTCTGACAGCACATTTTGCACAAAGTGGCGGCGCCGGCAGCGCACACGTTGTGGCCTCCATCGTGACCCTCCAGAAGCCCGGCGAGTCGGGCACCGTGGAGATGCGAGGCCGCCCGAGCTCCAGGAGGACAGCGCTTTTGTTTGGGTCGGCCTGCGGACGACACAGACTCTCGCAGGCATCCCTGAAAATACAAACTCCCTTCTGGACCACGCTCTCCAGGACCGCTGCGATTTGGGAGCAGGATGGACTTGAACAAAGTTGAAGCTCATTTAGGGGTCCAACGAGAGATGGGGAGACGAAAAGCATCCCATTGCTCCACGAACCCCAACCCCTCCACGCTTCCTGTCAGCGCTGACAACTGAGGCTGGGCGCCGGAAAAAAGTTCCGGGCGCACCCCCGGCCCGCATCGAGGTTCGCGGGTGAATCCTCGCCTGTCTCCCCGGCGCCTGAGGTCGCGCTGGAGAGTCACCCGACGGGACGCCGGCCGCCCCCCCGAGGCGCGCGCGGAGCTTTCCGTCTACCCAGTGCCGGACAAACCGGCTGGAGGTTGGGCGGGGCCGGACGGGCCCGCAAACTGGCCGATGCGCCTCTTACCTTGGGCCGTGGCCCCGCGCGCCGCCAGCAGCAGCGCGGCCAACAGCGCCAGGAGCGGCGGGCGCGCCCCGCGGCGGCGCGGCCGGTGCATTCCTCCTCTCGCGGCGGCGGCGGCGGCGGCTCCCAGGCCGCGCGCAGAACATCCACAGGTTCTGCCCGGGGTCCCAGCCACCTCGTCCCGGTCGCTCTCCCCGGAGGATGCCAGGGGCGTCTGCGAAGTTCTTTGTCCGTCTAACCTGCTCCTTCGCCTTCGCCCGGCCGCTCAGGACCCCGTAAGCGCGGTCCCTCCCCAGCCCTCTGGCTGCAGCCTCGCCGCGGCTGGACAGTCAGTTCAGTCGCGGGTTGTCGGGGTCGCCCTCGCGAAGGGCGAGTCTCGCCCGCGCGGACTCTGAGAACAGCTCGCCCTGCGCCCGGGGGCTGCCGTCCCGGGGCTCCTTCCGTGGCGGCCGCGGCGGCTCCTCCCGCTCTGCGCGCTGGCTCTCTTGCACTCAGCCTCCCTCAACTTGTCACTTTCCACCAACTCTCCAGCCCAGCGCCTGGGCCCCGACCAATGGCAGAGGCGGACCCAGGCCGGCGACCCAGCGCCCTCTGCTGCCGCCTTTCAACACCCGCACCCTGAGGACGTCCCGAGGTTGTTGTTCCCGCGCCTCCAGCAAGCTCACCTCCCCTCCCCCACGACACCTCAAACCTGCAGCCCGAATTGAGCAGCGGGGGGGACCTCGGGGCCACTTGACAAAGGGAAATCGAGGCTCAGGGAGGTTTATCTGGCTCGCAAACCTGTAGCTAAATGACTTAGTTAGGAGTCCCAGATAGTAGCGATCTCAGCTTTTCCTCTCTTAGCTGTGTAACCCTGGGTAATAGAACATTTAGTGATACCATGCAATTTCCCTTTTGAGTTTCTCTTTGACCAATAAAGTGATTTATGGTTTCTCATTTTTGTTTTCAATTTCTAGTTTCACTGCATTGAAATCAAAGTCATCAGTACCGTTTCCTTTTGGAGACTTATTAAAGATTTCTGTAGTCAGTTTCTGTCAGTGTCCCCTTGGTCTCTTCAAAGAAGGTGTTTTTCTGTCTTCAGAATTGGAGATAGGTGATGATCTCAGTTTGACCTGGTGTTTATTATGTTACTTAGGCCTTCTGTGGAGAAGGCAATGACACCCCACTCCAGTTCTCTTGCCTGGAAAATCCCATGGATGGAGGAGCCTGGTAGGCTGCAGTCCATGGGGTCGCTGAGGGTCAGACACGACTGAGCGACTTCACTTTCACTTTTCACTTTCATGCGTTGGAGAAGGAAATGGCAACCCACCCCAGTATTCTTGCCTGGAGAATCCCAGGGACTGGGGAGCCTGGTGGGCTGCCGTCTATGGGGTCGCACAGAGTCAGATACGACTGAAGTGACTTAGCAGTAGCAGCAGGCCTTCTGTGCCTTCGCTTTTTTTTTAAGCTGCTTGGCCAAAGGGATCATTAAAGTCTCCTACTAACAGTATGTTTTTGTCCATTTCTCCTAATTAAACACTATGAATTTTGTGATGCATAAATGCTCATGACCTTGTGGAGAGGGCCTTTGATCATGTAGAGTGTTGAGCACCTGCTATGTTCCAGGCCCTGCTTTAGGCTATGAGTATGCAAGAGCAAAAAAGGGACACCTGCCAGTGTTGGCCTAGAGGAACACGGAGAAACCCACAGTATAAATAATCACGTACTGAATATGTCTTTGCCTTGTGCTTTGTGTGCATTTGTTCCTGCATCTTCCATTGGCACTTAACAGTCATCACAAGTTTTTATGTCTCTTTGCACTTTTACATAGATTATCATCATAATACAGTTTTAGAGATTGAAATGCAAAAAAAAAAAAAGAGTAAGTGACTTCCCCAGAGTCACACAGATAATGGATGGCCCTCAGTCTCTTGGGACTTCCCTGGTGGTCCAGTGGCTAAGATTCCACATTCCCAGTGCAGGGGGCCTGGGTTTGATCCTTGGTCAGAGAATTATTAATAGATCCCACAATCAACAATGAAGATCCTGCATGACATAAGGAACATCGAAGGTCCCATGTTACAACTAAGACTAGGTACAGCCAAATGAATAAGAGTATTAAAAAAAAAAAAAAGACTCAGTCTCTTTACCATGATGGGCCTAAAAGCTCTTGGCCAGAGCCTGGCAAATAATAAGCACTTGATGATGGTCAGTAGGCATAATTGGTGCAGCATTAGCCTCTAAGAACCTAGATTTAGGATTTTATAATGAGCAGTCACCTCCTTGAAGGCAAGGACTTTGTAGCCCAAATTATGTCCCAGCAGATCTAGACTGTAGGCTTGAGGCCCTCTGCCTTCAGGCAGGTGAATGACTAACCCATGTGGGACAAACAGTCACTTATTCTTCTCAGGACTTCAGAGCAAGAGTGTCTCCAGCTGCCCTGGTAGCCTCCGCCCTTCTATCACTCTGACCTGAGGTCAAGGAATGATGGACAGAGAGACCTCTTGGGTCAACCAGTTTATCACCCAGATAGGTCTGTCCCTAAGTTTCTCTGCCTGAGACCCATTCAACCCTATCTCAATTATCTCCTGTCACTTGCCTGAGGAACTTACTGCACAAGGTTCTCTTGTTAGAAAACTGTCTTTGATGGTTGGCCTCAATACACCATGGCCCAGAAATCAGAGGAATCTCAGGACACTGAGAATCCTGGCTTGCTATACAGTCTTCCATCGTCTACAGAACACACTCAGTTGTCAGACAAGGAGCCTTTCCTGTCCACACACCCTGCCCCCAAACCGCACCCATAACAGCTCAGCCCAGGTATCTCAGGTAACAGATGGCTGGCAGTGCTGAGTATACAGAACTTAATGGCACTTTTATCAGTACTTGAGCTTTTCAGGAACTTAATCACAGAATCATAGATGTGAGGAATGTGACAGCTGGAAAGGGCCCTGGAAATTATCCCTCTTAACATTTTATATAGGAGAAACCTGGGAGTCAGGAAGGTGAAACTCCCTTGCCCAAGGTCCCATAGCTGGCTGCAGCCAAAACTGGAACCTGCATCAACCAGTCCAGAGTAAGCACTCCCTCAGTCATCCCAGATCCCTGTAAATTTAACTATAATATTTTGTTGTTGTTTAGTCGCTAAATTGTGTCTGGCTCTTTTATGAATCTCTCTCTGCAACAACTTTTCAAAATATGGCTCTTTTAGCCCACCAGGCACCTCTGTCCGTGGAATTTTCCAGGCAAGAGTACTAGAGTAAGTTGCCATTTCCTACTCCAGGGGATCTTCCAGGTCTGAATCCGGGTCTCCTGCATCTCCTGCTTTTTTAGGCAGACTGTTGACCACTGCTCCACCTAGGAAACCCCTGAGCTTACTTTCAGTTCAGTTCAGTCGCTTAGTTGTGTTCGACTCTTTGCGACCCCATGAATCGCAGCACGCCAGGCCTCCCTGTCCATCACCAACTCCCAGAGTTCACCCAGACTCACGTCCATCGAGTCAGTGATGCCATCCAGCCATCTCATCCTCTGTCGTCCCCTTCTCCTCCTGCCCCCAATCCCTCCCAGCATCAGAGTCTTTTCCAATGAGTCAACTCTTCGCATGAGGTGGCCAAAGTACTGGAGTTTCAGCTTTAGCAACAGTCCTTCCAAAGAAATCCCAGGGCTGATCTCCTTCAGAATGGACTGTGAGCTTACTTAGACCATCAAAATTCCTATGAGGTCAGTGTTATCTTTATTTTTCACAAAGAAACTAAAGTAAAGCAAGGTGAAGATATTTGCCCCAGAGTTGCTTAATTTCTTTCATTAGTTAAAAGAAAATACAAATATGTACTTCACAGAATGGGAAATTTCAGTTAAATAAAAAATGTGAAGTGTTTAGCACAGGGCTTGATACTGAGCATTTGCTTAACAAATGTTTTTTTATCACTCTTAAAAAAAAAAAAAAAGTTGCCCCAAACCAAAAAAACAAGGCAAAAGGGTAGAACTCAAGCCTAAGTCAAATCTGTCTCTACATTATACCCAAGTAGTGGGATGTGTTAAAAAAGATACAAGCAATAGAAATGCTCATCTTGCAGACCTCCTATGGCCCTGCCCTCTCCCTTAACCACTCCAGTCATTGATGCAAATGGATCAGATAATCCAGGAGGAGCCACTGTCTTCAGAGTCGTGGCTGCAGCTATGAGGTACCTGCTGAGGTGCTGCTGCTAGGGAGACCACCACCCACCATTACCTCTCCCAGGAGCACACTCATGGCTCTGTGTATTATTACTATGGACACTTGGAAGGCATAAGTGTGGTAAGTCACAGTGGGAAGGTGGAAAAGGTGCAGGATAGTGACAAACAATGGGGTCAAGTGCAAAGGAGAACACAGAAGAAACTACCTCATATTTTGGAAAGTTGTTGCGGAGAGAGATTCATATGGGACATTTGCTTGACTTACCAACAAATACAGCCATTAATTTTTTTATCTTGGAGAAACCAAGTAGAATGATGGTTACATGTGAGGACTCAGGAGCCAGATAACATGGATTCAAATCCTAGGTTTGTGCTAATAGCTGCAAGAGCTTGAATCTCTGTAATATTCACCATCTAACTTTGCTCTAAAGATTAAATTAGTTAACACTTGTAAAGGGTTTAGCCCAGTGCTTATCACACAGTAAGCAACCAATATTTATGAGATATTATAATTAGTGATTAAGAACAGAGGCCCTAGCACTAGACAAACCTGGCTAGATGACCTGAACAAATCATTTTACTTCTTTATTGTATAATATTCTCATCAGAAAAAATAGACATAATAATAGATCCAATCCTACAAAGTTATTTTAAATATAAAAGTATATATTACATACCTTGACTATAAAATCTCAACACAGTGCATAGCATGGTACCTATTCAATAAATTGCTTATTTTTTTTCCTCCAAACTTCTATATTATGTGGTGAGAGAAGGGCATAAATATGGTGATCACACAGGTTGGATTTCTAGCATAATCTTGATTTTGTATATTTTGTTCCAGTAGCTTCACAGGCCTGTTTGTATAGGGGTAAAAAATGGATAAAAAGACACATGTGCTCCTTGTTGCACCCCAATGTTATGTCTTCTCGTCCATGCTATACCTCTGAGATACTGTGTGTGTTTAACATCGCCTAATTGTAGTATCTCCATCAGTTCATTAACAAGAAATTCAAGAACAGTAAGGGATTGTAACTAGTACCAAGATGTTATACCCTATAAAACTTCTGAAAGAAAATATAGGAGAAAATCTTAGCAGTCTTGGGTTTGGTGAAGGTTTATTAAAGAAGACACAAAAGCCATGAACTGTAAAAGAAAATAATGATAAGTTATATTTCTTCAAAATTAAAAGCTTTTGCTTTCTGAAAGACATTGCTGTGAAAATAAAAAGGTAAACCATCATCTAGAATAAAATATTAGCAAAGCATATATCTGACTAGGGACTTGCATATGAGCGAATGAGTGAATGAAGTCGCTCAGTTGTGTCCGACTCTTTGCAGCCCCATTGACTGTAGCCTACCAGGATCCTCCGTCCATGGGATTTTCCAGGCAAGAGTACTGGAGTGGGTTGCCATTTCCTTCTCCAGGGGATCTTCCCAACCCAGGGATCGAACCCAGGTCTCCTGCATTGCAGGCAGATGCTTTACCCTCTAAGCCACTCTTGATGTGATGTGAAGTCACTCAGTCATGTCTGACTGTTTGTGACCACATGAACTATAGCCTACCACGCTCCTCCGTCCATGGGATTTTCCAGGCAAGAGTACTGGAGTGGGTTCAACTCAGTTAATCTTTAATCCAATTTTCTGTTGATGAGTGGACCTGTGTTCCCTCCCTGCTATTTACCTGGGGCCAAACTACAGTGGAGGTAATGAAGATAATGGCGACCTCCTTCAAAAGGTCCCATGCATGCACTGCTACTCTCACTGCCCCCAACTCTCCAGCAGGCCACCACTGACCCACGCCTCTGCTGGAGACTCCTGGACACTCACAGACAAGTCTGGGTCAGTCTCTTGTGGGGTCACTGCTCCTTTCTTCTGGGTCCTGGTGCACAAGGTTCTGTTGTGCCCTCCAAGAGTCTATTTCCCACTCCTATGTAAGTTCTGGCAGCTGTATGGTGGGGTTAATGGCCACCTCCTCCAAGAGGACTTATTCCATACCCAAGTTGGCTGCACCCAGAGCCCCTGTCCCTTTGGCAGTCCACTGCTGACCCGTACCTCCACAGGAGATGCTCAAACACAGTTCTGTCTCAGTCTTTGTGGGTCCCTGGGTCGTGGTGCGCACAAGGTTTGTTTGAGCCCTCTGAGAGCTTCTGGCGGGAATGGGGTTTGATTCTAAACTCGAAATTCACCCCTCCTACCATCTTGCTGGGGTAGCTACCTTTGCCTTTGGACGTGGGGTATCTCCTCATAGCCTGCCCAGCGCTGCGCAGCCGCCTTGCACCGCTATGCTGACCTTATCTTCACAACCCAGATAATCATGATGGTGTGATCACTCACCTAGAGCCAGACATCCTGGAATGTGAAGTCAAGTGGGCCTTAGGAAGCATCACTACAAACAAAGCTAGTCGAGGTGATAGAATTCCAGTTCAGCTATTTCAAATCCTAAAAGATGATGCTGTGAAAGTGCTGCACTCGATATGCCAACAAATGTGGAAAACTCAGCAGTGGCCACAGGACTGGAAAAGGTCAGTTTTCATTCCAATCCCAAAGAAAGGCAATGCCAAAGAATGTTCAAACTACCACACAATTGCACTCATCTCACACGCTAGTATAAAGTAATGCTCAAAATTCTCCAAGCCAGGCTTCAGCAATATGGGAACCGTGAACTTTTAGATGTTCAAGCTGGATTTAGAAAAGGCAGAGGAACAAGAGATCAAATTGCCAACATCTGCTGGATCATGGAAAAAGCAAGTGAGTTCCCGAAAAACATCTATTTCTGCTTTATTGACTATGCCTTTGACTGTGTGGATCACAATAAACTGGAAAATTCTAAAAAAGGTGGGAATACCAGACCACCTGATCTGCCTCTTGAGAAACCTGTATGCAGGTCAGGAAGCAACAGTTAGAACTGGACATGGAACAACAGACTGGTTCCAAATAGGAAAAGGAGTACATCAAGGCTGTATACTGTCACCCTGCTTATTTAACTTATATATAGAGTACACCACGAGAAATGCTGGGCTGGATTAAGCACAAGCTGGAGTCAAGATTGCTGGGAGAAATATCAATAACTTCAGACATGCAGATGACACCACCCTTATGGCAGAAAGTGAAGAAGAACTAAAGAGCTTCTTGATGAAAGTGAAAAAGGAGAATGAAAAATTTGGCTTAAAGCTCAACATTCAGAAAACGAAGATCATGGCATCCAGTCCCATCACTTCGTGGCAAGTAGATGCGGAAACAGTGGAAACAGTGACAGACTTTATTTGGGGGGGCTCCAAAATCACTGCAGATGGTGACTGCAGCCATGAACTTAAAAGATGCTTGCTCCTTGGAAGAAAAGTTATGACTAACCTAGGCAGTATATTAAAACACAGAGACATTACTTTGCCAACAAAGGCCCATCTAGTCAAAGCTATGGTTTTTCCAGTAGTCATGTATGGATGTGACAGTTGGACTATAAAGAAAGCTGAGCGCTGAAGAATTGATGCTTTTGAACTGTGGTGTTGGAGAAGACTCTCGAGAGTCCCTTGAACTGCAAGGAGATTCAACCAGTCCATCCTAAAGGAGATCAGTCCTGAGCGTTCATTGAAAGGACTAATGTTGAAGCTGAAACTCCAATACTTTGGCCACCTGATGCAAAGAGCTGACTCATTTGAAACGACCCTGATGCTGGGAAAGATTGAAGGCGGGAGGAAAAGGGGATGACAGAGGATGAGATAGTTGGATGGCATCACCGACTCAATGGACATGAGTTTGGATAAACTCCGGGAGTTGGTGATGGACAGAGAGGCCTGGCTTGCTGCAGTTCACGGGGTGGCAAGGAGTCGGACACGACTGAGAGACTGAACTGAACTGAACTTACAACTCAATGATGAGAAGAGAAACAACCTAATTCTAAAAATGGGCAAAATATATGAACAAAAACCACCAAAGAAGATATATAGATGACAAAGAAACATATGAAAAGATGTTCAGCATCATTACTAATCAAGGAAATTCAAAGCAAAACCATGTTGAAATAATACTACCTACCCACTAGAGTGGCTAAAGGTAAAAAGATGAACCATAATATCAAGTGCTGGCAAGGATGAGGTGCAATTAAAGTTTTCATATATTGTTGATGGGGATGTAAAATGGTACAATCACTTTGGAAAACAGTTTTCCAGTTAAGAGCTAATTTTAATCTACCACTTGATCCCACTGTTCCACTTCTAGGTATTTTTCCAAGACAAATGAAAACATTTGCCCAAAGACTCTCACACAAAACTTCAGAGTGGCTTTATTTTTTCATTGCCAATAATTGGAAACAACCCAAATGTCCATCAACAGGTGAAAGGATAGACTAGCTCTGGTGTCCAAACAATGAAATATTAATACTATTCATCAGTAAAAAGCAATAAATTATTAACACATAAAATAACATGGATGAATATAAAAATAATTATGCCGAGTGAAAGAAGCTAGATTTTTAAAAAATAATATATACAACATGATTCAATTTATATAAAACTCTAGAAAATGCAAACTAATCTGTGATGACAAAAAAACAAATCATTGTTTTCCTGGGGACAGAGAAATGGAAGGATGGATGACAAACAGGCATAAGGACACTTTGGGGAGTGATTGATATGTTTACTACCTTGATTGTGGTTATGGTTTTACAGTATATACGTATGTCAAAACTCACTGCAGCAGTCTGGATCCAATCAGGTGATAGAAACCACACCATAGACTAAGCAGAGGAAGTTTAATTCTAATTCTGCTGCTAAGTCACTTCAGTCGTGTCCGACTCTGTGTGACCCCATAGACATCAGCCCACCAGGCTCTCCCGCCCCTGGGATTCTCCAGGCAAGAACACTGGAGTGGGTTGCCATTTCCTTCTCCAAATTCTAATTCTAAGATTTTTTAATTGTTAACTATGATAAAAGAGTAACCATAAGACTTAAGGAAACTATATACGTTATCCTGCTGCTGCGGCTAAGTCGCTAGGGCTGCTGAAACTCCAGTACTTCGGCCACCTGATGCGACGAGCTGACTCATTTGAAAAGACCCTGATGTTGGGAAAGATTGAAGGCAGGAGAAGAAGGGGACGACAGAGGATGAGATGGTTGGATGGCATCACCGACTCAATGGACATGAATCTGGGTGGACTCTGGGAGTTGGTGATAGACAGGGAAGCCTGGCGTGCTTACGTTCATGGGGTCACAAAGAGTCAGACACGACTGAGCGACTAAACTGAACTGAACTGAAGGAAAGTACTTGAAGGAAGATAAACTTAGAAGAGCTTCAGACCTCACTGAAGAAGGTATGGTTCAGCCCACCAGACAGCAGCAAAGGTATTGTATTGGCCAGACTAAAGCAAGCAATAGGGCCCCCCTTAAAAGCAACTAATGACATAAGCATGCAGTGGGAGTCTGGGTACAGGTGTGGACAAGAGGCTTTTAGAACATGTGGGCAGTGTGGGGTTTGCAGAGGGAGCTGCAGTGTTGTGTGTAGCCCTTTACACCTTGGAGCCACAGGTGGGATGTGGGGACTTACAGTAGGAACATCTTCTCGGTGTGTGACCACAGGTAACTGCATGCAAGCCACACTCTGGCTTTGGTTTCTATGTTGAGAAGGCTGTGAAAAAGATTATCACCAGGCCAAGGCTAGAGGTAGATCCTTGGCACCTCCACCTGAGTTGTCATACCCACCCCACCTGGCCCATGCTGGAAACTGCAAGAAGCCTCTTCCTCACTATACATGAAATAGATAAACAAGGATTTACTGTATAGCACATGAAACCATATTCAATATCTTGTAATAACCTGATATTGGAAATGGAAAAATTGATAATGATATTGATAATGGAAAAGAATCTGATGGAGTACACCTGAAGCTAACACTACATGGTAAATCAACTACAGCTTAATAAACTAAAATGTTTTAAATTGTATACTTTAAATATATTCAGTTTAAAGTACATATGTCAGTGATGCCTCAATAAACCTTCAAAGTAATATATGCTGACAGTACCATTTAGAGAAAGGTTTTAAACATAAGAGATAAAAATAAATAAGAAAAAAGTAACTTGGAAGAAATGGAATACGAAGAAGAAAATTCACACACACACATTCTGTTGTTCCACATTCAGGGAGATAAATGAAGAAGCTGCTTTTATGGAATAAGAACAGGATTCAGGGGATGAGAAGAGGGAGAAAGATGTGAGAACAACAATAGTCCTGGAAATTAAAAATAATTATTATGTCTGAAACAAAAATAAAAGGCTTGGACAAATGCTTTCAAAATTCTGAAGGTAAATTATTTTTTACTTAGAATTCTATACTCCACTAAACTATCATTTGGAGTGAGAGTAGAACATCTACTGACATGCAGATCCTCAAAAGCATTTTCCATATATATGCACTGTGTTAGTTTCCTATGGGCTCAGTAACAAATTACCATAAACTTCGTGGTTTAAAACAATATCAATTTATTATCTTAGTTTGGTAGACCAGAAATGCAAAGTCAGTTTTATTAGGCTAAAACCAAGGTGTCAACTGGACTGGCTCCTTCTGGAGGCTCTAGGAGAGAATATGGTTATCCCAGCTTTGAGAGCTGTGCTCCTTGGGTCATGACAATCTTCTAAGCCAGCAGTGTAGCATCTTCAAATCACTCTCCACTTCATCTTTACATCTTCACTCTTATAAAGACCTTTGTGATTACATAGGATGCACTTGGATAACCCAGGATAATCTCCTCATCACAAAATCCTTAGTCACATCTGCAAAGTCTCTTTTGCTATGTAAAGAAGTGAATTTGCTATGTAAAGAACAGGTTCTGGAGATTAGGACATGAGGATCTTTAGGAAGTCCTTAGTCTATCATATACACTGTCCAAGGATACTATCAGAGGATATATGGCAACTATTCAGAAAGTAAACAAACAAACAAACAAACATAAACGAATACTTAGAAACTAGGTAAAAGAGGAGAGGAATTTCCAGGATGATAAAGAATGTGTATTGCAGGAAGGAAACAGAATAGTTGATCAGGGAGAATTATCCAAGATTGGAACAGATCTGAAGACTTTAGGAGAAAAATTACCATCTGATAGCTTCTTAGATGAATTTAAGCCTAAGAGAAACTTTTGCTTTTTAGGAAAAGTTTTGGGAGAAGTTGGTGATAAGCATGTAGAAAACTAAACAAATATAAACAATGATTAACTCCATGGAGTACAAAAAAATGGTTGTACAAAAAAGGAAAAATAAATATAGTATGTTACATGGTTTAGCTGTAGCTAGAAATTACATAGAAACATCATACTGCAAACACTGAATCCAACCAAAATTACAATCAATATGAGAGAGTGGGAGAATGGGAAGTATACAGTGTTGTGTGCAGGGGTGGGTGATTGTGAAAGAGAGGTCATAATTCTTATGGAAAGTTGAATAGATAATGACTAAAAATAAGGTCCTATTGTATAGCACAGAGTTCTATATTCAATATCCTATGATAAACCATAATAGAAAAGAATATTTTTAAAAAGAATGTCTATATATGTGTGTGTGTGTGTGTGTGTGTGTGTGTGTGTAACTTAATCACTTTGTTGTACAGCAGAAATTAACATGACAATGTAAATCAACTATACTTCAACTAAATAGAAAATAAATAGATCATGACTAAAACTAATCAGGATGTGGCTGTATGTTATTTATTTGAGATCACGAAGAGAAATATTGAAAGAAAGGATTAAAATAATTCTAAATCAAGGAGTAGGCGTGGGAAAGAGGGGCAGATGACAGGAGGACACCAGAATGACTGAGATGCTCAGTAGTGGCCCTCCTCTGTAGGCCAGAATAGATGTTAAGAGATGCTGTTAGAATATGGATTGTTGATAGTAATAAGGATGATAATATCCCAAAATAAAGGCCAGGTGGAAATGCTTAACCAAAGACACAACATGGACACAATTATTGTGATGAGTAGTGAGGTTGGAGGGGCAGTCAGGGAAGCCTGGCTCACAGAGTTACGGAGATGTTTAATAGAACACAGCATCCCAAGGAAGAAAATATGTGGGCAGGCAACAAGGGCATTGTTCAAACCATTCAGCCAAAATTAATCAAGGATGGATGATCAGTAGGTGGAAAGCAGTTTAAGAAAAAATCATGGTACTTTATCAGGTTTCAGGCCAGGACCAGTTTCTTGACCAGAACTCAGTTGGCTGAAGGAGAGGCATATCCTTAAGAAGAAGGTCCCTATCACAAATATATAAAAGAAAAAGCTCTTCCCCAAGTGGAGTGCAAGTGGTCCTGCTGCTTGGGCCCATGTGACCAGTGTTGTGCTTAGTTGCTCAGTCGTGTCCAACTCTTTGGGACCCCAGGGGTTGCAGCCCACCAGGCTCCTTTGTCCAGGGGGATTTTCCAGGCAAGAATACTAGAGCGGGTTGCCATGCCCTTCTCCAGGGGAGCTTCCCAACCCAGGGATTGAATCCAGATCTCCCACATTGCAGGCGGATTCTTTACCATCTGATCTATCAGAGAAGCCCAAGAATACTGGAGAGGGTAGCCTAACCCTTCTCCAGGGGAACTTCCTGACCCAGGGATTGAACCAGGGTCTCCTGTATTGCAGGTGGGTTCTTTGAGCTACCAGGGAAGCCAATCCTATATTATTAGAGGTATCTGTAATGGGAAAAATCATATGGAATTAACTGCAACCTTTAGTAGAAGAATCACAGGATAGACCTCTAGGGTTTTGTGTGGCCATGCCATGTGTAATAAATTGTGACACCTTATTCAAAACACAGCATCCTTATGATAATCTCTAAGTCCATCCATGTTGCTGCAAATGATGTTATTTCATTCTTTTTTATATCCAAATAATATTCCATTGTATATAGGTACCACATCATCTTTAACCAACCCTCTGTTGATGGACATTTAGGTTGTTTCCATGTTTTTACTATTAGACTATCATACTAAGTAAAATAGAGACAGACAAATATCATATGATATCACTTATACGTGAAATGCTTTAAAATGATACAAATGAACTATTTACAGAGCAGAAAGAGACTCACAGATTTCAAAAACAAATTTATGGTCACCAAAGGAGAAAAGTGGGATGCAGGGATAAATTAGGAGTTTGAGATTAACATATACCCCCCACGACTACATTTAAAATTGATAATCAACAAGGACTTACTGTATAGTACAAGGAACTTTACTCCATATTCTGTAATAACATATAGGAAAAGAATCTGAAAAAATAGATATATGTGTATGTATAACTGAATCACTTTGCTGTATACCTGAGACTAATATAATATTATAAATCAACTATACTTCAATATAAAATAAAAATTAAACTAAAAAAATAGCATTCTTTCCCTGATAATCAGGGCCAGTTACTCCCACCAGGATGGTAACTCCTTTACTGACATACTGGCCCTTTGGCTGAGGAATCCACAATAACCAGACAGCAGCTTAAAATTTAATGGAACTCTTATTGTAAGATTTGTGGAAGAGTTCCTTCTGTGGAGACAAACTCCAGGGTTATGAGGAAGCGAAATGCAAATTTCATATTTGCTATATTCAAGAGATAAACACAGTTGACATATAAAAATATAGGCTGAAAGCAAAAACAAAAAAAGTACACCACACCAATAAGAAAATTAGGGTGGCTTTACTATTGTTTGACAAAACAGTCTTCAAAACAAAGAGTATTGTTAGAAACAAACAGGGATTTCAAATGCTAAGAATCGATAATACATAAAAATTCTAAATTTCATGTTTATGTGTATATGTCCCTAAATGTGTATGTTCCTATTAATGGAGCTTAAAAGTATATGTATGGGAAGCAAAAATTGATAAAGCCAAATATATAACAGAAAATGAACAATCATAATTGGAGACTTGAATACTTCTTAGTAATTACTAGTAAGGATATAAAAAACTTGAACATATTCTTTTCAAGCATTTACAAAACATTCATCAAGAAGGACTATGAAGCGAAGTGAAGTGAAGTCGCTCAGTCGTGTCCAACTCTTTGCGACACTATGGACTGTAACTCTCCTCTGTCCATGGGATTCTCCAGGCAAGAGTACTGGAGTGGGTTGCCATTTCCTTCTCCAGGGGATCTTCTCAACCCAGGGATCAAACCCGGGTCTCCCGCATTCCAGGAAGACGCTTTAACCTCTGAGCCACCAGGGAAGTCCCAAGAAGGACTATATGCTAAGCGATATTGATCACTAAAAATAAGTAAAATTGATCAATAAAAATAAGAGGAAAGACCCCACAAATTACCAACATCAAGAATGAAAGAGAGAGAATTTCCTGGCAGTCCAGCAGTTAGGAGTCAGTACTCTAATTGCCAGGAACCTGGGTTTGATTCATTCCATCCACAGTAGAGGAACTAATGTCCTACAAGCTGTGGCATGGCCAAAAAAAGAAAGACAAATGCAAACAAGATAGACAGTAAAGGGCTATTATGAACAACTTCATCAACATATTAAACAATGTAGATGCAATAGACAAATTCATTGAAAAACACAACTTACAACTGATAAAGGGCTTAAATAGCTGTGTAACTATGAAACAAAACTGAATTCTTAATTTAAAACCTCTCCACAAAGACACCCCCTAGTCTAGATGACTTTACAAGTGAATTCTATTAAACGCTTAAGGAAGAAATAACACCAATATTACACAAACTCTTTTTAAAAATAGAGGAGAAGAAAATACTTCCTAAGTCATTTTATAAGCTACCATGATCCTAACACCAAAACCTGATAAAGGATAGTTCAAGGAAAAGAAATATTCAAGCAATATCTCTCATGAACCATATATAAAACTATTTAACAAAATATTGGTAAAATAAGATAAAAAGGATAATATATTGTGACCAAGTTGTGGTATATCCCAGTAATACAAGGTTGTTTTGACATTCTAAAACAATGTAATTCACAAATCTAATCAATACAATTATCAGGTTTGACGATAAAATCATCTAAATAGTTCAATAGTTTAAAAAAAAAAGCCCTTGAAAAAAATCTGGCACCCATTTGTTATTTAAAAAAAAAAAAAATCTCATAAAACTAGATGTAAAAGAGAACCTTCTCAATCTGATGAAGTGAAGTGAAGTGAAAGTCACTCAGTCATGTCCAACTCTTTATGACCCCCATGGACTGTAGCCTGCCAGGCTCCTCTGTCCATGGAATTTTCCAGGCCAGAATACTGGAGTGGGTTGCCCTTGCCTTCTCCAGGAGATCTTCCCAACCCAGGGATCAAACCCAGTCTCCCACATTGCAGGCAGATTCTTTACAGTCTGAGCCACCAGGGAAGTCCCCTCAATCTGATAAGAGGTATCTAAGGAAAACATTATGGCTAATGAAGAAATATTGGACATGTTCCCTTTAATGTGAGCGACAAGCCAAGGATGTGCACTCTCACCATTTCTATTTAATATCACATTAAAGTACTTGCCAATGACAAGATAAGAAAGGGAATAAAAGGTATTAATACTGGGGAAAAAGAAAATAAAACTGTCTTTATTTGGAGTTAACGTGATTTTGGACATAGAAACATAAAAGAGTTAGCAACTACAATTTAAAAATCCTACTAATAAATTGGATAAGTTAATTTAGAAAGTATACGTGATCATATAAAATGTCCATTGAATATCTATTATATTAGTAAGAAACAACTGGAAGTAAGATTTTAAGATGAATTCCATTGGTAAGAGCACCAAAATACATACCTATGAATAAATTTCATGAAGGAAATAAAGAGACTTCTATATTAAAAAACTGGCTTCCCAAGTGATTCAGTGGTAAAGAATCTATCTGCCAGGCAGGAGATGCAAGTTTGATCCCTAGGTTGGGAAGATCTCCTAAGAAGGAAATGGCAACCCATTCCAGTATTCTTGCCTGGAAAATCTCATGGACAGAGGAGCCTGGTGGGCTACAGTCCATGCGGTCACAAAGAATCAGACACAACTTAGCAACCAAACAGCAGCTGCAACACTAAAAAACTACAAAATATTATAGGGAGAAAATACAGAAAACCTAAATAGAGGGAGAGCTATATCATGCTCATGAACTGAAAAGCTCAGTAATATAAATATGTCATAAAGGCAGAAGAATATACCAATGAAGCAGAACAGAGAATCCAGTAATAGGTTCTCACAAATATTTAATAACAATTGATTTTTCTTTTCTTTTTACAAAGGCATCAACATAATTCAATTGAAAAAAGGAGTCTAAAACATGTGCTATACCAACTGGAGAAAAAGTGAACCTTGATCTGCACTTTATACCATAAAGAAAAAATAATTTGAATTGAATCAAGGCTTTCATGTAAATTAAAACTGTAAATCTCCTAGAATAAAATATACATGAGTATCTGTAAAAATAGGCTAGGCATAGATTTCTTAGGACATAGAAAGCAGTAATTGTGAAAGAAAACTGTTAAGTTAGAATTTAGCTAAATTCAAAGCATCTGCTCATGAAAAAACCACAATTAACTAAATGGTCAATAAAATGATAGAAAAAGTGATCAACATCATTATTTAACAGGAAAATGCAAATTAAAATCACAATAAGCTACCATTTCACATTCATGAGAATGGCAAAAATGAAAGAGACGAAAATACTCATTTTTCCTCATTTTTTATGTATTTATTTTTGAGAGAATGGAGAGCCACTGAGTTTCTCATCAATTCCTGGTGAGAGTGAAAAATGTTATAAGCACTGTAGCAAACTTTTAAAAGTATCTTGTAAAGATAAACATACCCCTACCTAATGATCCAACAATTTCACTCTGAGATATTTACCCAAAAGGAAATAAAACTCTATGTACACAAGTTGTACAGCAATGCTCATTGCAGCTTTATTCATAAAAGCAAGACACTGGAAACAATCAAATGTCCACCAACATAAAAATAAATACATAAAAAATGAGGCATATTTGTTCTATGGAATATGATCACTAATTCAAAGGAACAAACTACTGGTGGATATAATGACATGGACGGATCTCAAAAAATACTATGTTCAGAGAAAGAAAACAGGCACAAAAGAGTACTTACTATATGGTTCAATTTTTATGAATTTCAAGAACAGAGATGATTCAGCTATAGTGATATTATATTAATGGCTGACTCTAGAGGGGGAGCTTGCATTCCTCTCTCTCTCCCCCGCAGATAGACTGGAGAGGTACAAAAGGGAAATTCTGAGATGAGAATGCTGTATATCATAATTGGAATGGTAGTTATAGTTTTGAAAATTCATCAGATTGCACATATTAAGATATATGCACTTTATGGAATATACTTACCATATATAAACTATTTTAATATACAGCAGAAAGCAAATGAGGTCAGATGAGGGCATAGGCAAATGTTCAAAGCTGAGTCCAGTTACAGCTTTCAGACTTAACCTATGTTTAAAATTTCCCCAGATTGTCAAAGATAGTACAGTGATTCTTCCAGAATCTCCAAGTTGATTCCAGATCCATTGCAGAGTAATTCACTCTCTTAACCTCCAGAAGCAGGCTCATATGCAATAATAAAAGGAAGATTTACAGAAGTCTTCAAAGTTTAAAGCTGCAAATGGTGGTAGAGGGCACCTAGCCACGGTGGTACTTCTGTGCACTCACAGTAGCAAGGCTGGGAATGCAAAGGTGTGAAGCCAGTGCAATGGGACCTCGGTAGACTGGATCATTTCAATCCAGTGGAGCACCATCCTTGGGAACGCAGGCCAGTATACCCAATTCTTCCCTTCTAAAAGAAACTGGAAATTCAAGTATCTTAAATAAAATCTTCACTTTGAAATGTTGGCAAATAATTTTCAAATTATATAAAATTAAGTACGTAGAAAGATCATGTAGAAGATATAGAAGAAAATCTTTGTGATCTTGGAGTAGGCAAGTATTTTAAAATTAGTGACCAAAAGCACAATCCATAAACATTACCGAGCAACTGAGCATGCAAGCCCGCATATACATATTAGAATGAAAACTTGAAAGACTGCTCATCTAAGTGTTGACAAGGGTGAGGAGAAACTGGAACTCTCATACACTGCTGGTAGGTGTGTCAAATGATACAACTTTACAAAGCAATTTGGAAATTTCTTAAAAATTTAACGTATACTACATAGGACCTGCCATATAACTCCTAGGCTTTTAACCCAGAAAAATGAAAGCATATGTTCATACAAATTATACCTGGTTGGACAGGGCAGGTATATTTGTAGTAGCCCCAATTTGGAACAGCCCAAATATCTATCAACAGCTGAATAATAAAACAAACCATGGTATTCCCATACAAAGGAAGGAAACAAAGACCCAAATGAATGAAAGAAGACAGACCCCCAAAACAGTATATTCTTTTTATATAAAATTCTAGGAAATACAAACAAGTGTGAAAGGAAGCAGGTCGTTTCAGGACAGGGAGTGGATAGATTAAACAAGGGAAATGAGGAAAGTTTTGGGGTGATGAATATGCTCATTATCTTGATTTTGTGACAGTTTTCATGGTTGTGTTCAAATGGCAAAATTTATCAAATCATATACTTTATAGGTGCTCTTTATTTTATGTCATTTGTATTACCTCAATAATAGGTTTTTTAAAAAACATAAAAAGTTATTTAGGCCCACCTGAAGATACCTCTCGGAGAAGGCAATGGCACCCCACTCCAGTACTCTTGCTTGGAAAAATCCCATGGATGGAGGAGCCTGGTAGGCTACAGTCCATGGAGTCGCTGAGGGTCAGACACGACTGAGCTACTTCACTTTCACTTTTCACTTTCATACATTGGAGAAGGAAATGGCAACCCACTCCAGTGTTCTTGCCTGGAGAATCCCAGGGACGGGGGACCCTGGTGGGCTGCCGTCTCTGGGGTCACACAGAGTCGGACACTACTGAAGAGACTTAGCAGAAGATATCTCTGGGCTAAATATAGCCCTTGAAATACACCTTCTAAGTGAATTTTCACCTCCTAAGTCTTACTTCCCCCACTTAAGAGTTAAGAAAATTGAGACCAAGAGATACAGTAACTTGCCCAGATAAGATTCTACTTGTAAACTCTGTGTCTAGGGTCTAGATAAGAAAACATCATAATAATGTTGTCGATTAAGATGATGATTTAAATGGATTATGGTTCCTTATCTATTTTAAGAATTGCTCTCTTCTTGGAAAGTAGAGTTTAATATGAGATTTGGTTTGAATCTCCACTGCATCACTAATTAGCTTCACGACCTTGAGCCGTTTCCTTAAAATTTGCAGAATTGCAGTTTCCTTACCTCTGCATTCATATTAAGTATATCTACCTCATAAGGCCTTCTTGAGAAATAAATAAAATAGGATATACTCAAGTAAATTTTCAATAAATATTAGCTGGGTGAATTTAACCTGTGAGTCAGATAAGTGTGTATAATATGAATTGATACATTATAAAACTGAAGATGAGCAAAGCTAAGTGTTTGCCCTTGATCTTGCAGTTGGGAAAAATAGAGTTAGCTTACCCAGTCTTTCAATTCACAGTCCAGTGTTCTTTTGTAAAAAGGGACACCTCTGAAGTTACTGGAAAAACAGTTTCTAGATGGAGAACAGAGAAGTTCTACTCAAAGAGTCATTTAATTCAGAGATCTCAAAATGGTAGCCTGGTGGCCATATTTGGTCTTCTGAAATGTTTAAAGTCTAACTGTATTGTGTTTTAAGAAACTTAAGTCAACATTTAAAGTTTGAGAGATTTTTACCTAAAAAATCTGAATTTACTGCTTGGTTTGAAAAATGTTAGCAGATATGGCAACACTGAGCATTCATTGAGGGAGGACAGTGGGAGCCTTCAGGTCTTCATGGTCTCCACCATCTCTCAGACCCTAACACCAGGCCTGCCTCATTTATTATAATATAAAGCTGGACCCATACATGTTTGTATGTACAACCCGTTTTCCACTATTCCACCTTAACTGGTTAACACAGTTAACTGCCATGTCCAGAGGGCCAGTTGTGTTTATGATTTGTCATCTAGAAATGATGATGAGCTGTGTTGACATTCAGACAGTCATTCAACAGAACTGACTCCCTGGAGGCTGCATGTGTAAGCAGTTTTCACACACACACACACACACACACACCAATTGAAGCAGAGATCTGGTAATCTTCCAGCATATTTGAGTAATGTAGATATTCAATCTGGACTTTTTTTGGACACCAAAGTGGATCGACTTTGAAGGTTCTGAATCTCAAATGATCCAACTTGATATCCTACCTTGGTCAGATGTGCCTGCAAGTGCCCTGTCTCCATAGACCTGGTCTCCAAGAGCCACAACTTTGAGCAATTTTATGGCCACATTAAGTTTCCCAAGGAAACCGATGGGTGTAAAAGCCAATGCTGCCCTGGATATAGAGACAGCTCCACATTAAACCTGAAATGAGCCCATGAAGTAAACACACAAAATATATTCAGAATAAAAAAGGTGAAAATCAACAGATAACACACAAAAAAATGTTATTTTTCTATGTAAAAACTCCAAAACTGCCTACAGTTGGTGAATAGAAATCACTTCTTGGCGCTGAGATAGTTCTTCACGGCACACAAATGTAAGTTAAAACGTATGCTTGAGACCTTGATGTACATCTGCTCTTGATCTTCTATCAATACAAAATATTTTTCCTCTTTCAACCTAAACACTGAATCAGGAAGCCTGCAATAAACTAAATAGTACTAGTCCATCTAAAAACATTTTTGAAAACCAAAGTCTAGAAATAGATACATCTTCTCATTTGTCTTTCCTAATTACAAAATATCGACACAAAGAATACCTTGAAGTTTTCGGTATTCTGATCACAGGGCATGTCGCCGCTATGAAACACAGGTCACCGCGAGGATAATTGCCTTAGACAGTCAGATAGACCTCTGGAAGAGCCCCCCATGGGAGGAGAATCCACTGACCTTCTGCGTGTCCATGGTTTGTTTTGTTTTGCTATTTCAAACAGTGAAAACGTCGCTGGTCAATACTTTTGTGGTTTCATTCCCTAGAGAAAATACATGACTCACAACCCATTTTCTATGATTGTTTTTCAATAATAGAATTAAAGATCTATTGCCTGGTGTGATTTGTAAACACCATCAACCAAGAGAAGAGCACTCCAAAAACTAACAATCATTGTAAGGCAATATGTTAAATATTCTGAATAATAAACCGGGTGCCCCCAGACCCAAGACAGAAGTTGGTATCACAGCACAGAAACATTTCTGTTTTCTTGCCTTACTCAGAGAATACCCTTTTCTCCAGACTTCCTTATCTCTCTAATAAATGCCAGATTTTATTGACACATTTCATCTGCTTCTTGCCATAGACACCAAGAGCTCTGGAATGTGCCGTCTCTTTTTGGGCCCCATTATCTCCACACGTTTGCAGAGACAGCACCATTTTAATTCCCCCAGGCTCTTGACTTTGTTTTCAAACACAGTCCCATCACACACACAGGGCATCTGTTTTCCTCTCAGAAGAGAAGCATGCCTGATTACTTGCCTTTTCCCCTCAGAGAAATGTACTACACACAGATGACACAAATCTTTTGATCAGCAAGTTTCCAAAGAGATACAGATTTGTTCTTCACAATCAGCAAGGAAGCTGCACTCAATTTTTTTCCTTCACTACAGTTAAAAGAGAAATAAGGGGTGGGGGGATGTGACAGCCTATAAAACTATGACGGACAGGGCTGTCTTTAGGGAAAAGAGAAAAACATTTGCAAGGTCACCCCAGGAAGTTGCACAGAAATTGACCCCTAAAAGTTATGCACAAAATACCCCCATTTGAGCAGAGAGCACTTTGGGGTTTTCCTCTTGGATGCTAGGTCTTTTTTTTTGTTTAATCTCACTGAACTCTGAGCTCTAGACTCATAATAATGTTAGGTGTGTATCATCACTACGGGATTTTTCATCTCTGTGTAATTTTACAGACTAGCTCAGAGAATCCCTGGGCTAGAGGGAATAATTTGGATTCCTGTTTTACAGCTGAAGAAACTGAAGAAAAGAACCAAAGAGTTTCCCACTGAGACACAGAAAGAGCTTGTTTGAGGGGCTCAGTCTTCAAGGTTTCAGAGTTCAAACGCCTACTCAGAACACTACAACAGGGAAACAAGACAGCCTTCCAAATCTAGCATGAAATGCTGGATTTTGTTATTCTCTCTATATAGTGCACTAGAGTGTATTTGTGTGGGTGGGGATGGCAGCAACAGAAAAAAAATGTGATCAAATGGCAGCTATATCCAATATAGTCTTATCCACAAAATTGGATATGACTTAAGAAATATAGTCATTCTTTCCTGCTACAAACATCAGTTAAACCCTTGATGCCAGATACATCTAAATCCTCCCATTTTATTGTGCGTTTGATAATAGCTTATCCTCACAATTTTAAAAAGAAATCATTGGGGTACAGTTGAACTACACACCAAAATTCCTCTTAGAAGATGTAACTTTTGGTATAGGAAGCAAAAGCATTTGGTTCACTAAAAAGAACAATGCCTCCTGTGCAAGTAAGTTTATAAAAATTTCTGGGTATATATGGAGACTTTATTTCATGTGCAGAAAAGTCCCCTCATGGTGATCCACAAATCCTGCTGGAGGCAGTGAGAGATGGGTAAAAAGCCAGTATAACCCGTTTCAAGTCTTGGTGAATAATAAAAATGCGTGTGCGCTAAGTCATTTCCATTGTATTCGACTCTTTGTGACCCTATGGACTGCAGCCCACCAGGTTCCTCTGTCCATGGGATTCTTTAGGCAAGAATATTGGAGTGGGTTGCCATTTCCTCTTCCAGGGGATCTTCCAGACCCAGGGATCAAACCCATGTCTCCTGCATTGGCACACAAATTCTTCACCACTAGAGCCACCAGGGAAACCCTAAGTCGTCTGTACCCAAAGTTCATTATTAAATCATACAGGTATTTTAAGAATCAGATGAGATGTGGGGGACTTCCCTGGTGGTCCAGTGGCTAAGATTCCATGATCCTAATACAGGGGACTCAGGTTCAATACCTGGTCAGGGAACTAGATCCCTCATGCCACAACTAAGAGTTCACATGCCACAACTAAAGATCTGCATGCCGCAACGAAGACCTGGTTCAGTGAAATAAACAGAATGAGTTGTGAATGCTCTTTCAGAAGCAGGTAAAGGAGTCTGCACATTTAAGTGCTACGTATGCTTATGGATACGAATATAGATGGCACAAATACGTTTCATCTAATCCAACACTCTTATTTTACAACTGAGAATATGAGGAGTTACAGAGGGTTAGTGACTTGTCCAAGAGCGCAGAGCCAAGAGTCAAGATGAAAACTCAAGTCCTTGACACTTAGCCAAATGGAAGGTCTTACTTTAGGGTCCCCAAGAAGCAGGCTCTGGGACAAGGATTCTAGTGCAAGTGGTTTACTTGGGAAGTCATTCTAGGGACCACTGGCTCGGCAATGGTAAATGAGATAGGGACAGGAAGGAACCAGTCAAGCAGGTTTCGGTCACAGACAACTGGAGTGTCATCCTGCTGGGGGAACTCAGGGAATCAGCATAGATCTTGCAGCTATCTGAGAGATAAGAGGACTGGGGTTGTGTCCCATCAGTCACTGGGTGACAGCTGCAGGGGAGTGTCAGTTCCCCCCTCATTCCTAGCATGCATCTGTGACTTGCATCATGGCGGCCCCCTAGTCTGATGTACAAGAGACTGGTACAATTCCCCTACCACTATATTCCATTGCAATGTAAATCTACAAGGACAAGTTCTCTGTTGGTCTGTTTTGTTCATTGTTGAACCCCCAGTCTTAAATCAGTAATGACACACTATGGCTATTCATTAAACATTGATTGAATGATTGAAAAACATCCCTGACCACTGGCCTGTCTGCTGCTGCTGCTGCTGCTAAGTCACTTCAGTCGTATCCGACTCTGTGCAACCCCAGAGACGGCAGCCCACCAGGCTCCCCCATCCCTGGGATTCTCCAGGCAAGAACACTGGAGTGGGTTGCCATTTCCTTCTCCAATGCATGAAAGGGAAAAGTGAAAGTGAAGTCGCTCAGTCGTGTCTGACTCCTAGCGACCCCGAAGACTGCAGCCTACCAGGCTCCTCCGTCCATGGGATTTGCCAGGCAAGAGTACTGGAGTGGGCTGCCATTGCCTTCTCCAATTGGCCCGTCTACTTCTCTTTAAATGCTCCTCCAGTGAGGAGGTTCTCTGGATGAGTTAAGGCAGGTGAGTCCTTTGTCAAGCCATCCTCTAATAGGAAGTTCTCCCTAACATCAGCTTCCTATGTAACACTTCTCTGGGGATAAATCTAATTCCCTGTTCCACTCAAAAGTCCTCTAAATGTTTTGCATAGTTGTGTCTGCCAGATTCTACAGCTGTCTCTTATGACAAAGTCTTTAAAACTTTCTTACAGTGAGAACGACATGGATTAGAAGGAACCTCTGCCACTTTCAAGAGGAGTGAGCATGGGCAAGATTCTTCTTCCAAGAAATATGACATTAATAAATCTACATTTCAAGGATGATGTGAAGTTTAACTGAAGCTATGTAGGTAAAGCCCTAGTGTCTGATTCCCTCTTCCCACAGCTCCACACCTGCCTCTGCAGCAGATAAGACTACCCTAAAGAAATCTCCCATGCCGTCCATGTCTCCCAATCATCATTAGATGGCACATTCTCCAAAGAGAAGCAGAAGATAGGAAAGATGGAAACCCCTCTACCAATTTTAATACTTTTCAGCTGCTATTTTAAAACTCCTACATGAGGAAGGAAACAGAAGCTGTTAACCAACAAGATGGTTGAGGAGAATGTGCATTTGCCTTGTCCAAACTCTCTTCAATCTTTAATTCCACAAATACAGAAGTGGTAGTTTAGTGAATGGATGAAATTTGAGGAGAATCCTAAAATTCAAGCTTGAGGAAATGTCAGAAAATCAGCCTGTGAAAGTAGCCAAAGTGCTGGACTGGAGGCTGAAGAGTTGTTTTCAACTCCTGACTCTGCCACAAATCAGCTGAAGGATCTGAGCCCTTTTTAACCTCTCTTGGATTCAGTTTTCTCATCTAATTTGGGCTAAAATATAACCCCTTAATAAATGAACTGTGGCAGTCCAGACAATGGAATATTATTCAGCACTGAAAAAGAGCTATCAAGCCATGAATAAAACATGGAGGGAACTTAAACGCATAACTAAAGGGAAAGAAGCCAACCTGAAAAGGCTACATACTGTATTATCCCAACTATAGGATATTCTGGAAAAGGTGAAACTATGCAGAGAGTAAAAAGATCAGTAGCTGCAGGGTTTGGTGAGGGAGGGATAAATAGGCAGAACACAGAGGGGCTTTAGGGAAACGATTCTTTATGATGCTATAATGGTAGATATGGGTCATTATATACTGGTCAAAATCCTTAGAATATCTAACACCAAGAGTGAACTCCAATGTGAAAACAAAAACAAGCCCACTTCCTGTGTGTTAAATAATAACAGTACCCCGTGTCTTATCACTCAAGGTCCACGTGCAGGCTCTGCCATTACCTCCATTTTGCAAACGAGGGAACCGAGCAGCACTGTGACGTGGTCACCAAAGGTGGGATTTGAACCTGGATCTGCTGACCACAAGCTTGGGGTTCTTTGCTTTTCACCATATTGCCTAACTCCCAGACCTCAAATCCTCTAAAAATGTCTTAGAAGTGCATGCGTACCTATCTAGAGTCCAGAATACAGAGGAGCATCTCTGCAAAATCCTTGCATTTGTTTTGTGCTGTCTACAGTTTATGCAGTTTACAGTAAGGAAGCAAAATAGAATGGGCTTTCAAGTCATTTATTAGCTGCATAACCTCAAGTAAGTTCATTTCTCTGAGTCTCAGATTCCTCATTTAGAAAATGGAACTGATGACAGCATTTTCTCTCCAGGAATGTTGTAAGGACTGCGGAGGACAGTGCAAGTCATGCATTCAGCAATCGCTTGCCATAAAGAAGACTAAAGAAGGTTCTGTCACTCTTACATTGGGTACATAGTACAGGCAGTGAGAGGTACCACCACGTGGTGTTACAAGTGTGGCTTCAAATCCCAGCTCTGCCATATTCTAGCTGTTTATCCTGTGCAAGTTGCTTACCCTCTACCTGTGAAAGGGGGTGAGTGCAGTAGTACCTCCCTTGCATGACTTGTTGAGAAGCTGTTGCTGCTGCTGCTGCTGCTGCTGCTGCTAAGTCACTTCAGTCGTGTCTGACTCTGTGCGACCCCAGAGACGGCAGCCCACCAGGCTCCCCCATCCCTGGGATTCTCCAGGCAAGAACACTGGAGTGGGTTGCCATTTCCTTCTCCAATGCATGGAAGTGAAAAGTGAAAGGGAAGTCGCTCAGTCATGTCCAACTCTTAGAGACCCCATGGACTGCAGCCCACCAGGCTCCTCCATCCATGGGATTTTCCAGGCAAGAGTACTGGAGTGGGATGCCATTGCCTTCTCCACTTGTTGAGAAGACGCTGAGCTAATTCACTGATGATACTTGGATCCACATGTAGCACATAGGAAGCCCTGGTCCATACTAACTATTGAGATCACATTCCGTCTCTTTCCTTCAGTAAATCTCAACTCCATGGTTGTAACCAATTACAAGAGCACTTTGAAATATATTCCTCTTTGTTTCAAACACACACCAAAGGAACCAGCTCTCAGGATGGTCCCCCCACTTCTGACTTGGGGTTGCATTCCATCTGCCCTGATGAGAGTGCTGAAATCCCCATCTGTATGAGGACTGCCAGCCCCTGGAGTCCTCTTTGGAGAAAACAGTCCACTAGCAAGGGCTCTGGAACAGGCAGCACAGGTTGGCAAAGCTAGCTGGAGCTGCCGATTCCCTTAGAATTGGAGATACAGTTTAGGGACCCCTGACCTCCCGCATGGGAGTGGAGGAGGGTACACCCAGATGACAGTAGAACCCTCTTCAAGGCTCCGTCAAGACAGCTGCTGGAGCAGCCTGTAAGGTACTGCAGAGAGGGACAATTCTGAGGCCCTGAAACTTGGGTTTATATTCTTCAGCTGAGCCCCCCACAGCTGGTCCCTTGGCTCCGTGTGCTCCCTGCTCTGAGTTCCCGCCTCGGGTGCATGTTTTCTGCTCTGCACATGCGCTCACTCAGTGCATCTGATAATGCTGGAAACTTCACTTCTTCAGCCGTTCAGACGCTGAACATACCTTACAACCATGTGTCTTTTCACTGTCAAAGAATGCAGGGTGGAATGTTTTGGCCAGATGCTTAAAAGGAAGCCCCAGTCAACAATGCCAATTTTAAAAGAAGAAAAATTCTTACTGAGATAGGGGCTAAATTGAAGCATTCCTTCAGGTGCCCGCTGTGATTATCAGCATGTGTGTTACATACTCACCTGGCACTCTGGTTGGCAGCGTCTAGAACTGGTACCACATATCCTTAAAGTTACCAGGTGTTATGGAGAAGGAAACGGCAACCCACTCCAGTATTCTTGCCTGGGAAATCCCGTGGATAGAGGAGCCTACAATCCATGGGGTTGCAAGAGTCAGACACAACTTAGTGACTAAACCACCACTACCAGCAGGGGTTAAGCAAAGCCATCTTCCTGAGACGTCTATTTGCTCTGATGAAAGCTAAAATTAAAACCTTACTTTTATATTAAGAATATAAGATCTGTTTAATATAAACAACATAATTAATCAGAATTCATAAGTTTGAGAGAATTGTTTTGGACCAAAAAACAGGACCTGGTAGTAATTTTGTTCATTCCTCTCTGCTGTAAAGGATGTTTCTCTGGGAAATTTTACCCGTGTCAGGCCTCAGTCGTGGTGTGAAATGCAAGAGAGAAGACAGCCTCAGACACAGAGGATGGAGCACCGCGTGTGCAGTCCTGAGACCAGTGTGCAGGCCAAGACACTGTCACCTCCTCACTGGGCGACCTCATGGTCAGACAGGGTTGTGAAACCTTGTCCCGTCTGCCTCCCAGGGCTGCTATGGCAATCCAATGAGACAATGCGTGTGAAAGAGACAGTGCGTGTGAAAGAGCTAAGTGTCCCACAAATGTAAGTTAGTATGATTCAGCCTTGTTGTTTTTGGAAAGCTTGTTTCATTTTATATATCACATGTATCCTCCACCCCACCGCCTTCCCCCACAGGCAGATGGGAAAACAGGAATCTCTGAGCTGACAGAAAGAAAGTCACCAGGCTTGCTCCTCTCTCCCAGTTTTGCGGCGAGGCCATGGGAGAAGCACGCTCCTATGCAAGGCTGGCAGCCTCGGGCTCGTCCCCCTGTTTGGAGGGGCAGGCAGACAGAGCGCGGCATTCACCGCTGTCTGAATTTCATTATGCGGGTCTCCAGACAAGCAGAGGGGAAAAGTGCAGAGGAGCGGGTCAGCGTCTGAAATGTGAGAGGGGCAGCAGTCTCTGAAGTGTATGGGAATGGGAGGAAACCTAATCCTGCTTCCGAGGGGAGAAGGAGCATTGCCTTGTGTGAGAATCACTGAAAGCGGTCAGCAGAGCTCGGGGCAGGGTGGGACTTGTCCACTGACCCACCTGCAGGAGGGCCCGGGCTCTGCTCTGTCCCACCTCAGAGTGAAGGGGCAGTGGTCACACTAGGCCATCTGTCTGGGCGTTCACAGCGACTAGAGACTGGACTCGGGTCCCGGGGAGTACACAGAAGTACTGGTTCCAGGGGAGAATTGTTGGGGGTGGAGCAGGCAGTATGAACCCAGGCTAGAGTTAGGAATTGGAGAGAATGGGGTTGGAAAATCAACCGAAGAGTCAAAACTACTGTTTACTGAGCATTTATACGTTCCTAATATGTCACTTGTTGTTGTTCGTGGTTCAGTCGCTCAGTCACGTTCGACTCTTTGCAACCCCATGGACTGCAGCACCCTAGGCTTCCCTGTCCTTCACTATCTCCCAGAGTTGCTCAAACTCATGTTACTCAATACTCACAATAACTCTATAGGTACATTTATTATTCCCATTTTTATGCACAAAGAAACTGAGGTTCAATGAGTTAAGGGACTTCACCAAGGGTGCATAGTCAGTTAATACCTAAGCCAGAGTTTGAATCCAGATTTGTGCAATTCCATGTTTCTTGATTCTGAACTCAGTTATACTTCTCTCTAAATGGGAAGTGGAGCCATTTCCAAGTGGGAAATTAAATGGAGATGATTAAAGTACAAGCTTGATGGAAACAAGGGAGCAAGGTCTAGATGTTTTATACGTTGGTGACCTGGTTTTCTAAGCTGGCAGAGCATGAATATATACATTTGTAATCTAAGAGTTGGTCACCTTTCCCAAGTAGGTAATTCACGACCTGACTTCTTTTTTTCTATGGGCCTCTGTGAGGACGGGACTATAACCAGTATTGGAAGCAAATGCCAAACAAGCCAGGAGGGACATAGGAAAGAGGGCGTGATGAAGGGGAACAGATGTCCTGTCACTGATGAGATTTGCCCTTGGTGCTTTTATCAATTATCTGTTGCCATAACAATGCTGCATAACAAACAAGCCCAACATTAAGTGACTTAAAACCACAACTGGACTTCCCTGGTAGTCTAGTGGTTAAGATTCTGCACTTCCACTGAAGGAGGCATGGGTCCGATCCTTGGTCAGAGAAACTAAGATCCCACCTGCTCATGAGGTATGGCCAACAAAAAGAAACCTAACAGCAAAGAAACCCAACAAACCCACAACCATTTATTACTTCTCATGCATTTAGGGACTGGCAAAGTAACTCTACTTATAAGGGAATGGACTCAGATGATGTCAGCTCAGCTTGCTCATGTGTCTTCCACAGGGTGGAAGATCTGATGAATTGGCTCTACCCCATACAGGATCTCATCACCCAGCAGGCTAGTTCGGGATCATTCTTGTGGTGAACAAGAGGAACAAGAGAGAGTAGACATGTGCAAGACCTCAGACATGCCATTTCTTCTGCCACATCCTACTGGCAAGACAGTCAAAAGGCAGACCCCAGATTCAAGGGTTGGGGAAACAGATTCCCTCTCCTGGTGGCTGACAGAGCCACACTGCAAAGTGTTTAGAGAAACTGCAGACACTTTTTGCAGTCAGTCCCCCACAGGATTCAACCCCACTCCCAAAAGCAGATGAAAGGCAGTAACATTTTCTAATATCCTGAATCACGCCCACTTCCTTGCCATTTCTCCACTAAATGCCATTTCTGTGCCCAAGCCTTCTGTGTCTTATTGACTGGGAAGATACAATGGCTCTAGAATTGAGTAGATAGAAGAATGCCTTCTTTTGGGGTGGAGAGGATACTAAAATTCAGACTGCTTGTCCACTGACTTCATCTCTATAACTTTTATAACTAAGAAGGCTGCATTAGAAAATAAACTTTCTCAGTGAGCCATCCCAACCTAGCCATACGTGTGGGAATGCCGTCAAATTCCAGGAAACAGATGTTCATTTAATAAGATGAATTTTTACTAGTGCTTCTACCACACTGCTAATCTTATGTTTGTGATCTGAATTTAAGACAATAAACTCCAGCAACTTATTTCCTACAATGTGGCTGAGATCATAGGTTCCCCAGAGGTACATGTTTGAAATCTTTACATATGAAAAAATTGGACTGAGAGTTGACATTTGCATGCCAAGAACTGGCTGTTACAATGTATTTGAAAGAGCAATGGGCTTGGAAGTAGAAGACTTGGCTGGTAATGAACTCAAAGGAGCATCGTGCTTAGGCACCTGCTCTGATGTGAGACTGCCTGGAACTGAATTCCAGCACCGTCATGTATGGAGCTTCCCTGGTGGTGTATATAATTTGTAACCTTAAACATATTACTTAAACTCTCAATATCTCCATTTCCCTACCTATAGAATGGAGATAATACAAGTGCCAACATCACAAGGATGATATAATCAAATAAGACATTGAGAACAAGGAAATGAAATCACTATCTCGAAAAGCTATCCACCCCCCACTTTTATAGCAGCGCTATTTACAACAGCCAAGACATGGAGACAACTTAAGGGTTCATCAACAAATGAATAGATAAAGAAGCTGTGGCATTTGTATACAGTAGAATATTATTCAGCCATAAAAAGAAGGAAATCCTGCCATTTGTGACAACAGAGATAGACCTTCAGATTGTTATGCTACATGAAATAAGTCACAGGATGACAAATACTGCATGATCTCACTTATATACGGAATCTTAAAAAAAAAGCAACAACAACTCATAGATACAGAGAACAGACTGTTGGCTGCCAGAGGCAGGGGGCTGGGGGAGGGGAAATGAGTGAAGGTGGTCAAAAGGTATAAACTTCTAGTTCAGTTCAGTTCAGTCACTCAGTCATGTCTGACTCTTTGTGACCCCATGAACCGCAGCAAGCCAGGCCTCCCTGTCCGTCACCAACTCCTGGAGTTTACCCAAACTCATGTCCACTGAGTCGGTAATGCCACCCAACCATCTCATCCTCTGTCATCCCCTTCTCCTCCTGCCCTCAATCTTTCCCAGCATCAGGGTCTGTTCCAATGAGTCAGCTCTTCACATGAGGTGGCCAAAGTATTGGAGTTTCAGCTTCAATATCAGTCCTTCCAATGAACACCCAGGACTGATCTCCTTTGGAATGGACTGGTTGAACCTCCTTGCAGTCCAAAGGACTCTCAAGAGTCTTCTCCAACACCACAGTTCAAAAGCATCAATTCTTCTGCGCTCAACTTTCTTTATAGTCCAACTGTCACATCCATACATGACCACTGGAAAAACCATAGCCTTGACTAGACGGACCTTTGTTGGCAAAGTAATGTCTCTGCTTTTTAATATGCTGTCTAGGTTGGTCATAACTTTCCTTCCAAGGAGTAAGCATCTTTTAATTTCATGGCTGCAATCACCATCTGCAGTGATTTTGGAGCCCCCAAAAATAAAGTCTGCCACTGTTTCCACTGTTTCCCCATCTAGTTATAAGAGACCAATTTCTGGAGATGTAATATACAGCACAATGACTATAGTTAACAATATTGTATATCTGAAAGTTGCTAAGAGAATAAATCTTAACAGTTCTCATCATGAGAAAAGCAACTTAAAACTATATACAGATATCAGATCATTACGCTTTATACCTTAGAGTAATATAATGTTATATGCCAATTATATGTCAATAAAACCGGAAAGGATAAAAAAGATATTGAGAACAATGCCTGCACTGAGTTCCCACCACCACTATGTTAGCTATCATTATTGACTCTGACCCTTGCTGCCTGAAGAACCATAACCTCTCTGGCCTGAATATCATCATCTTTAAAATGGGAGCAATATTTTCTGTCAAATCTACAGGACTCACCTTATTGGATCTTTCAACTTCAGACTTCAGATGGGCTTTCCTGAGAGCCCCTGGGAACCACGGCTTGTCTCAGGCTGATCCACAAAGACAGGGCATCGGTAAGAGTGAGAGAGGAATTTAGTCATTCTTCTACCAGTCTTATTTCCTCACCCATCTCACTAATTCAGTGCCAGCAGTACCCTTCCATGTTCATGCTAGGTGCTAACGCAGCTCATTTGCTTTGCTCCAGGGAAGCTGGTGGAAGTGCACAGAAGGACTACCTCCTGCTCTATCAGGCACCACCTGGAAAGACAGAACATTTGCCCCGGTTGACCTCACTCTGCTCCTGAGCATGTAAGAAAAAGCCAAGTTGTACACAGCTGCTCTGTCCTTATTTCTCTGAACCTGGGCCTGGGGAGACTAAGAAACAACTTCTTCTCTTGTCTCAGGACAAGGCATGGGGGTGAGGCCCTCAAAATACAGCAATACACATTCTGGTTTGAGGACTGGGAATCAATAATGAGCCTAATTGCTCAAACTAGAAATTTTGATTCAGCTGTGACTCATCCCTTATAAGTCCCCTACCAAGTCCTGGCAACCCTAATTAATGGACATTACTCATAGCAGCACAGTCTCCCCCACTGCCACTGCTCTTTGCTTAGTTCTGGTCTCATCATGAGTCACTTGGAATATGGCAAATGTTCCCTCTCTCCTCCATCCTCTTCCTCAATGCCAGAGAAAGCTTGCTAATGACTTAGCCATTTTTCAAGGGTTCCCTGGCCCCTACAGGATAATCAAAACCTTGCACTTAAGACTGTTAAAACTTCAGCTATGGCTTTCTTCCAATCCCTGTGCCATGTCACTTTCCCACACACAAGACTTGCAGCAACCAAAGTAACCCCTCCCCATGCTGCTAATACACCATGCCCTCTTCTGTGAAATATCTCTTCCTCCTCTCTTCTAACCAAGCTCAGCCTTTGAATAGCATCTTAAATGTCACCTTCTCCAGGAAGCTTCCCCAGCTCTCCCAAGGAGATTAGTTGTTGAAGTCCACAGCAGTTTGCACCTACTTCCAGCAGCACACTCACTACTTCACAGTGTAGTTGTGTGCCTATACAGGCAATCCAGATCTTAATCCCCTAGAGCTGGAAAAGTTCCATTAAATTCCAACAATTCTATGACCTGTGGAAGTCCAAAGCCTTTCATATGGCCTTTGTAATACCCAGGGGGTCTATATTTCCTTATCCCCCTCCTGCAACTCCTGCTTCTACCCCTGCTGCCTCTAGTCAGCGTAATGTTGACCCAGGCCTGACCAAACTCATCATATAGCCCTATACAGATCACGCTCTGCTCAAGGGCATCAAATAAGGGGACAGGGAGATCTGGAAACCCCGCCTGACCTGAAGGTGAGCCTGCTTACTTCAGCATCCACCTAGAAGAGGTTTGATTTACTAATTTGTGAAAATGTACAGCATGGACTACTGGTGGGCCTGGGCTTTTCCTAAATTTCTAAATCCCTCCTCATAACAAGGGTTTGTGATTCAGATGAGCACTAGAATTTGGGGTAGTGGGGGAGTGGGGGTAGGGGTGGATAGGGGAGGTCATGGCATTTCTATTCTTTTTTTTTAATTAATTTATTTAGTTTAATTGGAGGTTAATTACTTTACCACATTGTGATTTTTGCCATATATCGACATGAATCAACCGCGGTATACATGTGTCCCCTCATCCTGAACCTCCCTCCCCACCCCATCTCTCTGGGTTGTCCCAGGGCACCGGCTTTAAGTGCCCTGCTTCATGCATCAAACTGGCACTGGTCATCTATTTCACATATGGTAATGTACATGTTTCAATGCTATTCTCGCAAATCATCCCACCCTTGCCTTCTCCCACATAGTCCAAAAGTCTGTTCTTTATATCTGTATCTCTTTTGCTGTCTTGCATATAGGGTTGTGTGTTAATATACTGTATTGATGTTTTTCTTTCTGACTTCACTCTGTATAATAGGCTCCAGTTTCATCCATCTCATTAGAACTGACTCAAGGCATTTCTATTCTTAAACTGTGGTTTAGTATCCTCTTTTTAACAGGGAAATTTTAGTGCCATTTCTTCTTACATAATCCCCAACCTCACATCAGCTCACAGAATTTCATCCCTCCATCTCCCTTCCTCCTCCTCCTATTTCCTTTCTTCTTCTTCCTTCTCCAACTTCTTCTCCTCTCACTTTCCCTCGCCCTCCCTCCCTTCTCTCACTTTTCCATGAACAGTATGACCATTTTATTTGTTATTTTTCTGCCAACACACAAAGTTTCATCAATAATTTATTAAGACACTTTTGTAAACAAAGAATGTTCATTCCCTAAAAGAATGTCAACTGAGATCTACTGTTAAGATAATACACATGTCATCTTAACACATACATCTGTTTCCCTTCCCCCATTTGCCTATTGTTTTCTTAAGAGTTGAGGTTGTAGTTCCACGATGCCCATTATAGAAGCTATCCAATCACTATTCAATAAAGGAAGAACTGAAATCACCTGGGACTGATCAAGACCAGGCTCAAGTTCTCACTCTGCCACTTATTAGCTGAGGACTTTAGACAATTAACCTCTTAGAGCCTCAGCTCCTTCATCTATAAAAAAGCATCAGGATTAGGGTGAGGTAAGTGAGGAATGTTTGCATGGCAAAGTTTGTACTCATGGAAAAGTTTAAGGATCCTGAGAGTGCCTCCTTAAATGTATACCCCGGGAAATGGACTTGCCTCACCCTAGTCCTGACCGAGATCTAGAAAATAGGAATCATAATGGTATCTATCACATGATAATAAAGATTGCAGTAGAGAGTATTTGAAATGAAGCATGCAATACTAAGCATGTCATCTAGCATATTTCTTAGTATTGGGGTGGCCAAAAAGTTTGTTCGAGTTTTTCCCTTAACACTGTATGGAAAAATCTGAATGAACTTTTTTGCCAATCCAATATTAGGAGGGGTTTTACCTTAACAAGTGTAGTCCTTATTATCATTTCAAGCTGTATTATATGAAATTGCCCAGAAGCATCATTGTTTAATAGACCTTATTCCAAAATTAATGTATAGAGTCATAATAATTGGAAAAGATCTTTAATAATTTTCCACTTTGTAAAAAAATGTTTTCGTGCATTTTCCTATGGATTGGAGTGTACAGAAACACATCTTCATGTCTCACCCCAAATCATCCTTAATGTAGAGTTGTCATGGGAGAGGCAGCTTCATTGTTCTATCTTGGAGTATCTGCCCAGAGGAATTTAGGGTTAAGCTTCATATTTGAAACCACTGTGGATTTATATTCTTAGCTGCTTAACCCAGTGGCCTGTCTCTCCCAATTGGCATCAAAGATGATTCTCTTTATACCTCAGCTTCACTGCTCTGAAGGATGAACACCTGTCAACGCGGGTATTTCAACATTCCCAGGTTGAATGTCTGCCCCAGCTGCCCTTGGGCCACTGCCATGAGACTGCTCATTGCATGTCTCCGCTGGATTTCAAACATTTCAACCATTCGACTGACATGTTAGGTTCTTTTAAAGTTCTCTTTTTTAAAAATTCTTCTGGACATTGAATTACTATTGACTTTGGAGAGCATTAGGTCAGGTATCATTTGTTACATATACCCACTGGGAAAAACATTATTTTGAAATATATTGAACACACCCATAAAATGATGACAAACTTTTGAAAATATAAATGTCTGAACTGAACTCAGTGAAATCTTCGGAATGAAGTGGCCCAGTAACTCCCTCTGGGAAGAAACAAAAAGGCTGAGGCCCCCCTCCACTCGAGGCTTCCTGCGGTGAAAGTTTTGTGTTATGCAGCTCGTATTTGAAGTAAGACCATCCTCAAATACCCGTCAAACTGGGTGAAACTCCATCCAGCTGTTTTAACACAATGTGATGCCAAAGAAACAGACAGGAACTTAACCATGTGTACGGAGCTGATGGTGGTGATGGACATGTGAGAATGTCAGACTGGCTTAGACATACTGAGTAGCAGCAGACAGTGCCTGGCGCAGAGCAAGGCTTCCATAAATGCTATTATCTGTTAAGTGAAAGAGAACAAAAACGTACACACCCCATCATTATATCTATGAGAAACAAATGAAGAAACATGCTAGAGAGGACATGAGAGTGTCAATAATAGCTGTGTTTGGACAGCCAGGAATTTTTACCCTTTCTTCTTTTCAATATTTTCTTATTTTTCTTTAATGAACGTGCATTGTTTATCATGGAAATAACATAGAGTGTCATTAAGTTTTGAAACATATTTTTGGGAAGCTCTATTTTGTCTCCTCTCAGCCTTTACAAATCAAATACTTTCCAGACCTCTGAAGTGTTCTGAAAGGACGTGAGAAAGACTTTATGGGAACTGACAGGGAGTTCGTCCTTGGCAAGGAGGCTAATCGTTCTTTTTCTTTTTTCTCTTTCTCTTTCCTTTTTCCTTCTAAGTAGAGCTGATCAATGATTTGCAGCTGCAAGAGCTGCCACATTTGTTTCTTTAATGATTTTTTTCTGCAAATTCCCTATCGCCAACACTGCCTGGGCAAATTAAAAATATATAAACATTTAGAAGTCTGTTGTAACTTTTTAAGCAAAACAGTGAATTTTTCCCAAAACCAACTAGACTGTGTAGGTCAACTTATCTTTTTAGTTCCTTTTTTGATACCAGTAGATTTAGTAGCCAGAAAACTGCAGTAGTCTCTTTGCAGAATCCAAGCAACATAAAAGCGTTGACCTCAGTTAAACTCCTGACCAGCCCAGCTAGTGAATAAAGTAAACAAAAATCCCACAACTAAAGCTTGATTTTATGCCCCAGCTGTGGGACAGGATGTGGATATTTTAAAACAAACAAACCAACAACAAAATGCAACCACTGTCACTAACTCCCAAGCATCAGGGTGTGGCCCCCATCACCCAAGGCAGCACAAGTCCTTCCCAAAGAGCTCTTGCAATTAATCTTTGATGAAGCATGACTCAGAGCTCCTGGACTGTTAAAGCCGAACCCGAGTTCACCTCACTTTAAAGTTCTGATTCGGGTGTTCTATGTGGAGGGACTCAGCATAGGTTGCTGCAGCAGCTGACAGTGCTAAGTGCATTCGGTGCTGTCCTAATTCTTTGCAGAGAAAGAAAAAAGGAAGAGAGTTAAAATAATTGAGCACTCCTCACTGGTCAGGCCCTCTAACCTACTTTATTTCATCTGCATAACAAAGCTATGAGAGGAAGATTATTGTACCCATTTTACAGATGGGAAAACTGAGGCCCAAAGAAGCAAAGTGACTTGAGAAGCATCATCCAGTAAGATAAGGGCAGATCCAGGAATAAAACACAGATCCCTGCGGCAATTGCCCAACAAGGATGGGATGGGAATTCCCTGATGCAGAGAATGCATTCTAGGAATCTCCCTAGATGAGGAATTTTCAGACCTATTCCTTAGTCAAAAGTTCAAGTACTTCATCCTGGCCCTGTGACTAAGAGGGTTTCTGAGTAGTTTAAGGAAAAGTGATAGAGTTCTTTTTTAAATGCCACTTTGCTCATGCTGTGCCTGTGTCAGCCAGAGCAATCGTGTCTCCTTAGTGACCAGGCCTTAGGAAAGGGAGAGGACAATCCCATCTGGTCTCTGAATCCTGTCACCCGATAGCACAGGAACCAGGCTCTTCTGGTCTAATCCTAAAACAGCCACAGCTCCCTCGGCAGGCTTTATTTTAGCCCACAGGGCTGTGGATTAGAAGATAATGAGGAAATATTTCAGAACCAGCTCCTCATAAAAGAACAGGGAGAGGCCTAGGAGAGGATTTCCCCAAATCTAGCCTGTCCCTAGTTGGACAATAGTTGATCTATGTCCTGTGGACTGAGCCAGTTCACAGTAAAAGGACGGTTTACTGAAAATTTTATCTAGTTCTAACCCCATGCTAAAATCAGGAGAAAATGCTTTTTGAAAAAATATATACCTTGAGTTGTGGTTTTGTTTTTTTCACAGTAGAATTTAAGGCACGCAAATCATTTGTCTACTCTAAAGCACTGTGTCTTTTTTTTTAGCTGCACTAGGTCTTCACTGTTTCTCAAGGACTTTCTCTAGCTGCAGTGTGCGGGCTTCTCATGGCAATGGCTTCTCTTATCATGGAGCACAGGCTCTAGGGCACTTGGGCTCCAGTAGTTGTGGCACATGGGCTAAGCTGCCCTGTGGCGTGTGGGATCTTAGTTCCCCCACCAGGGATCGAACCCATGTCCCCTGCATTGCAAGGCAGATTCTTAACCACTGGGTCACCAGGGAAGTCCCAATTCTCATGTCTTAATCAACAACTACAAAATCTTGCTTCTGCAACACTGGCAGGATTTTAGACTAGGCAATAATTAACTGGAGGAGAAGGGGATTGGTTTGCATTCCTCTGCAGTAAGGAGAGATTTAGCACTTTATGAGGAGAAAGAGCTCACAAAGAGAAAGAGTTGAGGTGAAATCGGTGTAGAAATGCATCTCTCCTCAGCAGGCCTTGGTTCCCACAACTGAACTGTTAATCATCTACAGACAGGCTTCTGCTTCATATGAAAATGACCCCCTCAGTTTTGCTCTGGTTTCCTCTTGGTCATAATTACCTGCTATTATAATATTCTCATTAAGTTTAGTTCAGTTCAGTTCATTTCAATTGCTCAGTCGTGTCCGACTCTTTGCGACCCCATGAATTGCAGCACGCCAGGCCTCCCTGCCCATCACCAATTCCCAGAGTTCACTCAAACTCATGTCCATCAAGTCGGTGATGCCATCCAGCCGTCTAATCCTCTGTTGTCCCCTTCTCCTCCTGCCCCCAAACCCTCCCAGCATCAGGGTCTTTTCCAGTGAGTCAACTCTTAGCATGAGGTGGCCAAAGTATTGGAGTTTCAGCTTCAGCATCAGTCCTTCCAATGAACACCCAGGACACAAAACTCTAGCTGCTGCTGCTGCTAAATCACTTCAGTCGTGTCGGACTCTGTGCAACCCCATAGACGGCAGCCCACCAGGCTCCCCCGTCCCTGGGATTCTCCAGGCAAGAACACTGGAGTGGGTTGCCATTTCCTTCTCCAATGCATGAAAGTGAAAAGTGTAAGTGAAATCGCTTAGTCGTGTCCGACTCTTCGCGACCCCATGGACTGCAGCCTACCAGGCTCCTCCGTCCATGGGATTTTCCAGGCAAGAGTAAACTCTAGAGGACACAGCAAATATAAAAATCACCACTAATCCTATCACCAACCAGTAACAGTTTCAAGGATTCTTTTCCTCTTGTAAGCCGTTTTCTCTCTGTATGAGCCTTATTCAGCCATCAACAAATATTTATCGAGCAACTACTTCTAGGTGTCGAACGCTCTCTTCTTTTCCATTGTTGTTGTCATCCAGGTAAACACAATCCTTTGCCTTGTTTCCACTGAATAATACCAGCAGCTTGTATCTCTAGCATCAGAAAAGAAAAATGCAACAAAAACTCCTCAAAGTTCAGCTCTCTCTTTGAAGCCTGAGGTGATGTCCTGGGAGGGTCTCGGGATAGCCTCAATGTGGGAAGCGACTCGGGGTCCAAAGTCTGGTCGTTTCTCACTCATTTGTGCCCAGGGGAAGGGGCTGCCTTAGCTGCCCTGAGAGCACTGGTGATCACTTATCTCTAGGCAGGCCCATCAGGCCCCATCACACGTGGGAAGGAAGAGACCTTCCATTCCACACCTCCTGCACCTTCTCATCTCTACTGACCAGAGGCTTGGGTGACCTGAAGGCCTTGGATGCTTTGTCCTGAGGAAAGAGCACAAAACTGCTAGACAGTCTGCTCTGCCCCTCAGGCCCCCAGAAGAAAAAAGATGGCATCCCCCAGTTGGTCACTCTTGCCCGCTGTGATGGTCAGCCTGGAACTTCACTCCCTCCAAGCCCCCTGTGCCTCCTGCACTGGAATGTAAGTACAGAAGCCACCAAACTTCTTGGGATCCAATGAGCAGTGTGTCTCCTCCATCTGCCCAGCACTCTCCTGACCCTCCCTTCCCTTCTCCCTTCCCTTCCCTTCTCCCTCCCCTTCCCTCCCCTCCCTTCCCATCCTCTCCCCGACTTCAGGGCCCTGAGCTGCTCTCCTCACTATTCATCAGCTTCTTCACCCAAACCACACAAGCGGACTTGAGCCGATAGAAAATGAGGTGGCATTGTGTCTAGCTGACTTCTGAGAGGCCTCCTCATTATACAGAATATGAAGGTCCCTAAGGAAATGGGGTGTTCACCTCCTTCCCATTTGTTACTCACCACAGCTCCCATCATCATCCTTGTTCTCGGAGCAAAAGCAGCATACATGCAGACTAAAAAACAAAATAGTAACAATAACAGCAGTCAAAATTTCCTGATGATGACAATGAGCCAGATCCTTTATGCTGTGCTAGGTCCTGTATGAGGATCATCTCATTTAATCCTTGGAACAAGTTACTTATTATCCCCATTTTATATATGAGGAAAGGTAGGCTCAGAGAGGTTATGTGACTTACCCAAGGTCACACAGCTATTAGGTGGCAGAGGGAGGATTTGGACCAGAGCAGCGTTCCTAATCAGTCTTCCCCGGTGACTCAGCAGTTAAGAATCTGCCTGCAATGCAGGAGCCACAGGAGACACGGGTTCAATCCCTGGGTCAGGAACAACCCCTGGAGGAGGGCATGGCAACCCACTCCAGTATTCTTACCTGGAGAATCCCCATGGACAGAGGAGCCTTGAGGGCTACAGTCCATAGGGTCATAAAAAGTTGGACACGACTGAAGCGACTTGGCATGCATGCACACAGAGTTCCTAATCACCATCCCAAACTACCTCCCATGCCATTTATTCATACCTACTGTGTGCCAGGGGCCTCCCAGGTAGCTCAGTGGTAAAGAATCTGCCTGCCAATGCAGGAGACACAGGTTCGACCCCTGGATTCGGAAGATCCCCTGGAGGAGTAAGTGGCAACCCACTCCAGTATTCTTGCATGGAGAATCCCACGGACGGAGGAGCCTGGTGGGCTACAGTCCATAGGATTGCAGACGCGGACACGACTGAGCACACAGCACACATCACAACTTCACTGTAAAGGTTTAGCAAGTTGGGCACATGGTGTGTTAGAAGAAAATTTAGCAATATTTCATCCAATGCCCCTCATTTACAAGGCAGACGTGATATGATGGTCTTGCTGCCTGCCAACTTGCTACTTAAAGCACTTTGAGTCATCTTGACCATTCATAAAACGAGGACAATAATATATGTGTTCAATTACCTGAACAACATGCTTCCCAATACTCCTCCCTTCTTTCCCTTCCTAATTTCCACAGAACAACAACAAAAAAGCCATTTTATCTATAGAGGTACTCTTTATGCAAATCTAAGGGATATTTGCATTAAAAGTAAGTGTAAAATTTCACAAATTTGGACATAGTGGGAACATTTTGAACTGTGGGTGGTAGAAATGGAAAAAATGTTTTTCATTCACATCTGATCCTACATATGAATCAGTTTGGCACGAGAAGTAGCTCTAAATATAGCACAAAGAAGAGGATATCAAGCCTGGCATCAACACACCTGCCTTTGAGATTGAGCTTTGTCAACTCCTGGCTCTTTGATGCTGGGCAATTCTGAGCCTCAGTTTTCCTATCTGTAAAATGGGGAGAAGTAACACCAAACTTCTAGATCTGTTGGGAAGATAAATAAAATAAAGGACAGGAAAGCAATTTGAAATCCCTGGATATCCACAGAGACATGAGATGTTATTGTGGATTGTAATAATTAAAATTGGAATTGTTGCTGTTAACAGAAAGATTAACAGTGCCTTCAATTTGTGTTTATTTTCTGGTGAAAAGCACTTCCTAGAATGACATCCAGCTTTGGTCTGTGGTCGTAGAGTTTACTAGTAAATATTTGTGCACGGGTGGCAAGTGATGTCCCCAGATGTGTCTAAGCCAACAGTAATACCACACGACCATCATTCCAGACTTGTCCCTTCTCTCTGAAACACTTTGTCCTGTTTGCAGAACATGCCCGCACTCAGCACATTTGAAGAATGGCAAGGAAGCTAGTGGCTGCAGCAGAGTGTGCAGGGACAAAAGTGGTGAGCAACGGTCTCAGAGAAGCAGTGAGAGACAGGACCTGGGAGGTCGTTGAGAGGGGGAAACCCTGGAAAGCTGTGGGCAGAGAAGGGTGTGATCTAACTCAGGTTCTAAATGGATCATTTGGGGCCAGGGAGGCCAGTAAGGAAACTTTAACTCTGATGAGGAGCCTGGTGGCTTGGACCAGGGAGTTAGTGGTAGATCTGGTGAGTGTTGACTGGCTGCTAGACATGAGAAAGGACATGTAGGAGAGTGTGATGTCCAGGAGGATCCAAGATTTGGGCTTGAGCACCTGGAAAGAAGATAGTACAGCAGATATTGGGGAGACCAGGAGTTCTGCTGTAAGAAATACTATTTATTTAGTTATTGGCTGCTCTGGGTCTTCATTTCTACACACAGACTTTCTCTAGTTGCTGTGAGCGAGGGCTCTCTCTAGTTGCAGGGCAAAGGCTTCTCATTGCGGTGGCTTCTGTTGCAGAGCACAGGGTCTAGGGCGTGCAGGCTTCAGTAATTGTAGTACATGGGCTTAGTTTCCCTGAAGCATTTGGAATCTTCCGAGACCAGGAATCGAACCCATGTCCCCGGCATTGGCCAGTGGATTCTTAATCACTGGGCCACCAAGGAACTCCAAGAAATATTTTAATCAATTACAAATGGGAATTTTATTAAGTCATTTGTCTATATGTGAGTTTTTGAAAAGGCGTATATATCTATAACACATATTGTACTTTTCAAAGCAATTTCTTGTCCTTCATCTCATTTGATCCCTAAAGTAGTCTTGTGAGGTTACTGCTATTTTCCCCACTGAGTCAGTTAGGATTTGAGCAAAGAAGTGAAATCACTCTGGTTTGATATAGAATAAGGGGTTTATCATAGAAATTAGAACTTCTACAATGGGTAAGCTTCTGGAGAAAAGTCTGTGTCAAATGTTGTGCCTACAGCTGAAACCAGAAGTCAGGAAGGAAAGCTGAACAGGATGCCATGGAAAGTAAGGACACACTGGAATCTGAATGGAAAACAGGGACTCTTGAACATGAACCAGAGCCTGTGTCCGTCTCCTACCACCTTCAACCTTAATGACACTTCACCACAGTGAAGGAGAAGCTGTGCCCTTCATGTACAACTGCACACACTCTGGCCCAAGACTTGAAAAGGCTGCAGGACGATGTAATAGGAGCTGAAGGAGCTGTGGGTCCAGGTGCTGCTGCTGCTGCTAAGTCACTTCAGTCATGTCCGACTCTGTGCACCCCATAGACGGTCTGCAACAATGCGTGTGTGTGTGCACGTGTGCACACATGAGCACATGCTGTCACAGTGCCTGCTACACTAAAATGGTTCCCACTTCACTGCCGCCTTCCAAAATAGCACAGAATTCTCTTGTAGCCAATTTGAAATGGGATCCATACAGGGAAGGAAATTCTGGGGAAAATAATTTCAACTTAGTTGACATGGTATAAAACCACCACACCCACCTTACAGATGAAGAAAATTAAGACCCAGAGAAATGAACTGACTTGCCCAAAGCCTTGCAGAACTTTTGTAGCAGAGGTTTTATCTGAAGCCAGCTTTGCGGACCCTCAGCCCATGGGCTCTAGTTCACATTTTGGAACTTGCTGCATGCTAGACACTGAAGCATGGCACCCACCCAGTGCTCATCCCCACTCTAGAGAGGAGGCATTATTATCCCCAGTTCCTAGATGAACACACTAAGGCTCAAGTTGGTGAAGTCAATGACCAGCGTAACATAACCCTGGAAAGGGAAAGCTGAGATTCAGACGCAAGTTAGTCAGACCTTAAGCTCCACGTTCTCAGCCTCCTAGCGTGTGGTCTTTTCCCCGACTAGCCCCATGTCCCACCCTGTTTCCCAGGGTGAAGTGTCAGAAGATGGCTCACACAAAGAGAGGTCCTGGCACCCTGCTTTCTCCTCTGTGGTGCTGTCCTGAGGCCAGTTCCCTCCCACCCCAGGGACAGTGTAAACACACGGTGGGAAATGCCTTGGTTAGTACAACTAGGAGTTGCACTGAAGGATACACATATTCCAAGCCCAACGGGGCAAAAGCACCAGAGTGCAGGCTTGGATGGGGAGGAAGTCCACCTTCCCTCAGCCACAGGAACCAGAAGCATAAAATTCCAGCAAGTATCTCCTGGATACTGAGAAACTTCCTATGATTCCATAGATCTGGGTGAAGACAGGGGAAGGTCTATTGCTTTAGAAATGAAATCTAAGATTTATGGCCTTAAAATTATCAAAGAACTTGACATTCAGTTATTTCTCTTGATAATAGAAATAATAATAGTAATATAATAGCTATTATTACGTATTACAGTTAACTGCTTATTTTTGTGCCAGGCACTCTTCTAAGCATTTTATATCAATTAACCCAGTTAATCCTCACAATAGCATATAGGGTAGGAAGTACTATTGTCCCCATTATATAGATTGGGAAACTGAGGCATGGAAAAGTTATAACTTGTCAAGGAGCCAGGATGTCTGCCACCAGAGCCTAATCATTCAACATTTATACTAAATTGCCTCTCAACAAACCTGCAAGTGACCAAGACAGGAAAGGAGGGTGGCGGGATATAGTTTCATTTTGCACATGAGGAAACTGAGGCTTGGAGGGTTGAATGAGGTGCCTAAAACCTCCCAGACAAACCCAAATTTGAAGCCAGAGCTGTTGAGCTGCAAAGCTCATGCTCTTTCCACTCAGACACTCAGTCCTATTCAATTAGTGGCACATTCAGGATTTGAAACCAAGTCTTTCAATGTCTAACTCAAACCCAGCACCAGTTGCTTACAATTTGCTAGAAAGACTTACTGCTTTGAATACTCAAGTGTGCAATTTGGCTTCCAAAGTCAGTCTAGAGGCCAAAAGCCATCTACTTGGTGAACAGAAGGGTCCTCTCACATTTTCAGTCAGGAAAGGGCCAATATTGACTTTCCCACCTTGGAAATGTTGCCTTGCACCTTGGAAACAGAAGAACAAAAATAATCTGAGTTTTAAGGGTTGGGAGACCCCAGCCCGAGCCTATGGCCATAACTGTGATGTATGAAGTTATGATTATAACTTCAATGTTCAGTCCCTTGGAGGCATAATAGCATAATCATTCCCCATAATTCGACAAAATTCACTTACCGAGCACAGGCTTACTAGGCATCCCCTTCATATACACGCTAAGGAGTGGATGTACATAAGGGAGCTCACACACGGTCTCTGCCTTCAGTGACTTTATTGAGTCACTGAGCAAACTCCAATTCCCTTCCCATCCCCTCCCACCACATACCTAAATAACATTAAGAAACATGACCACAGGAACCAGTGGAAGCTAATAGAAAAACGGCTGATAAAAAATTCTTTCACCATTCACTCAATTAATAGGTAAATATGCATTGAGTTTCCCCCTATTTGTCAGGTCCTGTGCGAGGCACTTTGAATGTGAATGGTAGGTACTAGTATCTTTATTTTACAGATAAAGGGAAACACATGGAAGAAAGATGATTTGCTCAAGATGAGCCTGTGAGATAGTGTTCATAATTCTAGAACCCAGATCATCTGAATCCGGTTCACCGTTCTTTTAATCTCGTCACCCTATAAAGGGAGTTACGCGATCCTGGAGTAAAACACAGGAGCAAAGTAAGCCAAGAAACAGGAGTGAGATGGGCAAATCAGTGGGAAGGTCATTACAGATTTTTTTACCTATTCATGGAAAGCAGAAATGGCTAAGGCAGCTAGTTGTCCAGAAAGCATGGTGTATGCACTCCACCGTGGAGCCACACTGCTGGAAGTGACTGCCAAGCCAAGCCCCGCTTCACCCTTGTATCTCGACATGACTGTGGGACTTGTTCTCACTGATGGGAGGAGAACAGAAGTCCTCTATGTCACCTTGGGTCAGTGTATTTAAGAAGCGGTTGTTTCTTCTCTATTCCTACTCCTCCCATCCTCTGGTAGAAAGCAGAGGGTCCCATCACAGGCCCTCCCAGACCTCCCTGCTGGGAGAAGAGCAGCTTGCTAAAAAGAAGCTCACATTTGGGCTGAGAGTGAGCAAGAAATGATTTTCTGTTCTACTGGTCCAACATACTTGGGGGTTTACTTGTTACAACATCTAGCATTACCCTAACTAAATATGGCAGCTGAGTGCTAGGGTTTGAGCTGTTGTAGAAGATAATTTACTCTACATCTCATGCAGGCAATAAATCAATAAGGTATATATAGTTTAGCCAGCCTTTCTGAGGACAAGAATGGCCTTTGGCCAGAGGAGCAACTGTCACTGGACTGAGTTCCTCAGGGCTGAGGCTCGTCTCGCTGCTCTCTCCTTCCCGAGTTTAGCACAGCTCCTGGCTCACAGGACACGTTCAGTGTTCGACAAATAGATCACCTCTCAGGTCCTCATGATCAGAACAGAGTGAACAGTCACGAAACTGAAACTTGAAGGCAAATATCTTGAAACCCTAAAAAAAAGAGCATTTCTAAAATGTCTAGAAAAGAATCTGATCGAAGCTTTGAGCCTCTCTCAGCCAGACAAACACCACAGCAGATGCAATAAGGAAATATTTTGGACTTGAACAACATTACACATATACCAACACTGAAGAAGAAATATCTCAGTAAAAAACCCTTGTGAAGAAACTTGCCCCACCCCCCACCTCGGTTACCCCAGGGAAGGTTTCTTAAGTCATAAACTGAAATGTTCCCATCCTTCTCCTAATGCATACCCATCTTTATATTCCCAGAGGATTTTCCTGCTTAGGAAGTTTTATGGGGAGAGCCTTGAAATACCCTAGGGGAGAGTTTATGGTAAATGTTTTAACAGGCTACAGTAGCCATAATATGATAGCTGATGTAGAAGGAAACCCAGATAGTAGCTGTGATGTCAGGAAATGCAATTTTCTATTTTATCTGGGGAAAAGGTTTTCCCCGAATTCCAGAACCTATAGTAATCTGGCCTCGTAGATGGTCGATTTGAAACCTCAACACAAAAGGATCTTTTCCTACTCATTAGGGAAGGAGCAGGCAACCACTTGGAGAAGGCCATGGCACCCCACTCCAGTACTCTTGCCTGGAAAATCCCATGGACGGAGGAGCCTGGTGGGCTGCAGTCCATGGGGTCGCTAAGAGTCGGACACGACTGAGAGACTTCACTTTCACTTTTCACTTTCATGCATTGGAGAAGGAAATGACAACCCACTCCAGTGTTCTTGCCTGGAGAATCCCAGGGACGGGGGAGCCTGGTGGGCTGCCGTCTATGGGGTCGCACAGAATCGGACACAACTGGAGTGACTTAGCAGCAGCAGGCAGCCACCGCATCTGGGACCACTCAGCAACTGGACTAGCTCCCTTTAACCAAGTTGCAGCAGAATTCACATTCGTAAAAAAAAAAAAAAGAAAAAGAAAAAAATGTATTTATTTGAAGGTCCACAGGCTGATGAACACTAAGGATAAAAGCCTGTATTAGATGACAAGTGCTCTGCAGCTATTACTCCTTTACCACAGGTACTAACTTCATGACAACTTCAAAAAGCAGGCATCATTACTACCACCTTACAAACTTACTGACTGAGGCATGCCAGCAAGCCAGGAAATGGCAAGGTCTGGCTCCAAGTCCAAGTCTAGATGATACCAAAACACTGTATGCTACAGACGCCCCTTGGGTTAGACCCCTCCTGACTCCAGATCCATTGTGCTTCCCAACACATCACTGCTGTCTAGAGGAAAGGGAGAGATATCCTTACCTTAAATTCCTCACAGTGCCTCTACATTGAGATTTTGCTTTGCTGAAGAGAAAAGGCCAGAATACCTAAAACTTAAATGGTCAGGAGATACCACAAGTTCAGGATCTCTTAGGAAGCCTCCTGGCCCCTCGCTTTGGTGCCTAATTAATTCAGCTGCCAACACCACTGAAGGCAATAGCGTAGACTTCTCCTCTCTTGCCTCAGTTCTTATGAGCTCAGTCCTAACTGTTGTTCTGTAACTTTTTTTTATGATGAGGTGTCTGAAATAGAACACTCTCAGCAGTTTAGAGCCCAAAACTGATTTTAATACATTATAGTACCCCTGGGGGTTGAAACCCCATGGAAGCAGGTCAAATACAGGTACTGAGCTTTGCTGTAGAATTCAGCTAGCTGAACTGGACACATAAAGCTGCCTCTGCATTCCAACCTGTTGTACCTCTAAGCCCAGCTAGTCGATTTCCCCAAGCTCCAGGGCTGAGGAGTGTCAAGCCCATTCTGGCCAGAAACCAAGAACAGTCTCTCGAGTTCAGCCCAAATTGTTCTCTCCAGAACCCCCTGACATGCCTGTGTCAGCTGCCTCCTTTCCTATGCTTTCCCTGAATTCCCTTCTCTCCAGGCCAGACATGCTTGCTCTTCACCCAAACCCTCCTCAAGAGGTTTTTGTTCTTTTTCCATCTTTGTTCTGTAGTATAATTCTGTTTAAAGTTTTCACATCCCTTGGGCATTTAAAACTGCCTATTCATCACAAAAGGCTTCCCTGATGGCTCAGTGGTAAAGAATCCGCCTGCAGTGCAAGATTCAGACCTTGGGCTGGGAAGATCCCCTGGAGGAGGAAATGGCAACCCACTCCAGTATTCTTGCCTGGAGAATCCCACGGACAGAGGAGCCTGATGGGCTACAGTCCATGGGGTCACAAGAGTTGGACATGCCTGAGAGACTGAGCAGGCATGCACGCATTCATCACAAAAGTATGAGATGCATCATCCAGAATCCTATTGCTTTTTCCCATCCCTAGTTTATCTCCAGACACAATAGCTAAAGAGTTTATATAATCATATCACAGATGCATTTTTGGCAGTTATTATATTCCTTTATGACTGGGGATAACAAATGGGTCTCCTTTCTTGCCCTGAATCTGGTCAATCTGCCCAGAGTACAAGCTTGAGAAGCTCCTAGGCTCAGCAGGTAAGTGTGCTGGGAGCAATTAGTGATTTTGGCTCAAGTTGGGAGGACAGCGTGGGAGCACATAGACATGTCTGCTTTACTGTATTGTTAACGCTTGTGGTAGACTGTCTGAAAATAGGGCCTCCACCAATTCCTTCCAGCCCTGGACAGGAAGTAGGTCAAGTTTGTTTCCCCTCCTCTTGGATCTGGGCTGGCTTTTCGATCAGTTTTGATTAACAGAATGCAGTGGAAAAGACACTGTGACTTTCAGCCCCTAAGAGGCCTTGCAGCCTCTGTTCACGCTCTTGGGATCCAGCCGCCGTGTAAAGAAGTTCAGATGAAAGATCCCACAGAGAGAGAGAAAGAGGAAGGGAGGCCCAGTCAGCCACAGATGTTTCAGTCCCTCAGTAAGGCACGAGACATGAAAATGAAGCCACCCTGGACATCAGCCCATGCCAAGGCTCCCAGCTGAATGCATCCACACGAGTGACCTGGTCAGGACCACATGTGCCAGAAAAACTGTCCTATAGAGTTCAGCCAATGCACAGAATCATGAAAAAGAATGAAATATTGCGGTTTAAGCCACAGTTTGGGGGCATTTTGTTACACAGCAGAAGATAATGCATACAACGCTTTCATCTTAATAGCTGATTTTCCTAATTCCCACTTTAGACCATCAAGTCCCCTCTCGCATAACATTTTTCTTGACCTTTCTCTATGCAAATGGAAACTGCAGTTCTCAATTTTGTGTCTCCTCTGACGCCCTACTTCTTTTTTAAAAATTATTTGTGTATTTTATTTTTGGCTATACCAGGTCTTCATTCGGAGAAGGCGATGGCACCCTACTCCAGTACTCTTGCCTGGAAAATCCCATGGACGGAGGAGCCTGGTGGGCTGCAGTCCATGGGGTCGCTAAGAGTCGGACACGACTGAGCGACTTCACTTTCACTTTTCACTTCCATGCATTGGAGAAGGAAATGGCAACCCACTCCAGTGTTCTTGCCTGGAGAATCCCAGGGATGGGGGAGCCTGGTGGGCTGCCGTCTATGGGGTCACACAGAGTCGGACACGACTAAAGTAACTTAGCAGCAGCAGCAGTGGGTCTTCATTGCTATGTGTAGGCTTTCTCTAGTTGCAGTGAGTTGGAGCTATGCTCTAGTTGCAGTACTCAGGCTTCTCATTGTGGTTGCTTCTCTTTTCGTGGATCAGGGGCTCTAGAAATGAGGGTTCAGTATTTGTAGCACTCAGGGTTAGTTGCCCTGTGGAATGAGGAATCTTCCTCGACCAGGGATCGAACCTGTGTCCCTGAATTGGCAGGCAGATTTTTAACCACTGGGCCATCAGGGAAGCCCCCACCTTACTTCTCATTGTATTTGTTTGCAAATCCATCTGCCCTACTGGACTGGACTGCTGGAGGCCACAGTCTGGGTTTCATTCATATTTAAATCACCAGCTCTTTAAGAAAGGGCCTGGCATGGTGAGGAGAGCTCAATAAATGTTTGCTAAATGAATGAACTAGATGAAGGAACTGACCATGGCCCTGAATCTTACTTCTGCCCATAATACTGCCTCCCCTCCCTCCATGTACTGGTTTGTCCCCCTCACTTCACCAAATCTCTTATCAACAAAAACTTCCTCTAACACTGCATCCCAAACAGCAACTTCCTCCATCTCTCTATAGCCTTTTATTCTTTTTTACTTTCTTTTATAGCACATATAACCCTCTGAGAGTTTATATGCCTATTTGGATGTCTCTCTCTATTAGAACGTAAGCTCGTAATGTCGGAGACTTTGTCTTACTCACTGCTATGCTCCAGTTCATAGAAAAATGCTTAACATCTAGGAGGTGCTTAATTAGTAATTGTTGAATGAATAAATAAATGACTGGATGAATCAAAATAAGAACATAAATTATGGTAGTTTTCTCACTTTTAATTCAGGCTGCCCTACATTTTAGCTTGGTGGGTATGATTAGTGGGCTTTCCTGGTGGCTCAGTGGTAAAGAATCCTCCTGCCAGTGCAGGAGATGCAGGAGACACAGGATAGATCCTTGGGTCAGGACTATCCCCTGGGGAAAGAAATGGCAATCTACTCCAGTATTCTTGCCTGGAAAATCCCATGGACAGAGGAGCCTGGAAGGCTGTAGTCCAAAGGATCGCAAAGAGTTGGACATGACTTAGCTAAACAACAACAAATCAAGGTACGATTAGTACACACCAGTATCCAGGTCTCCCCCTTCCTGGGCACACAGAAAACCACTCATCCTAACAAGTGTGTGGTTAGGTAGGTGTGGCTGCAGGAGTAGATCTGGCCCCTTGGCTCTGAGGGGATGTAGCACTTGCATAACTGGGCCGAGACACAGCCGAGAAAGTGTGTGGAGTGTGTGCTGTCCACGAGCGCCTGCCCTTCCCCGGCTGAGATGATGGAGACTCCAAATCACAGGAGTCTGGGCTTGCTGAGCTGCTGTATGCAGAGCAGCTGTTCTGGAGAGCTGCCCAGAACTACAGGGAACTTTGCATGAGTCAGAAATTAACTTGTGTTAAGTTACTGAGATTTTAAAGTAGGCTGTTACTGCAACACAGGCTAGCCCATCCTGGTCCCCCCAAAGACTACTTGGTTCAAAATCCTTAACATCTGAGAAATAGATGAGACAAATGTGTGGGAAAGAAGGAAAGAAGGAAGTGTTTCCGTCACCCGAATGCTTATCTACAGTAAGAGTTACAAAAGGGTCCACCATGAGCCAAGCTTGGTGTCAGGTCCTGAGCTGGGCTGTGAGGGAACTGGGATGAATCTGAACCAATCCCTCTCCACCCAGAGCTCACAGACCAGTGAGAGAGACAGGCATGTTCTCAAAATATAGTGGGATGCTGCAAGATTATAGTTCTATTATGTGCAAGGTGTTCAGAGCACACTCAGAGTGGTATGCTTCATCTTACCAGTTCTTACGTTGGCGTGCTGCGATTCATGGGGTCGCAAAGAGTCGGACATGACTGAGCGACTGATCTGATCTGATGTTAAGGTCCCTCCTGGCTCAGCCAAACAGGGGCCACTTCTAGAACACACACAGGAGCCAGACCAGCTCAGACTGTTTCTGGCAGTTAAAGAGGGCAAACAAGGCGAGGGGCACAGTTTCCCGTTCTTCCTGTGGTGCCTGCTCTTGGCTTCTGTAGGTGGGCTCCTCCTTCCTGGTGTGGAAGGCCTCCCCTGGCTCTGCAGGTCCTCCTCTGGGCCTGGCCTCTAAAATCTGAGCCCTAAGTATTGTACTAGACAGGATTCTTCAGAGAAAGAGAAATAGATATGTTTTCTTTATTAATTATAAGGGCTTGGTTTACACAGTGATGGTGGCTGAGAAATTCCAAGATTGTCAATCAAGAGGTTGGAGATGAAGGATTGCCCATGATGTGGTCCTAGTCCAAGTCCAAAGGCCTGAGAATCAGGAGAGACAATGGAGCAAATTCCAGTCCGAAAGCCTGCAAACTGAAGACCCAAGAAGAGAGATGTTCCAGTTTGAGTCTAAAGAAAGGAAAAGACTGATGCCCCAGTTCAAGCCAATAAAACAACAGTAGCCCCTCTTACTCAGCCTTTTTGTTCTATATAGATTGTTATTTGATTGGATGAGGCCACCCACATCAGGGAAGGCATCTGCTTTGCACAGATTACTGGTTCAAATGTTAGTCCTCATCCAGAAACAGCCTCACAGATACATCTAGAACAACATCTGACCAAATGTCTGGGCACCCTGTGGCCCAGTCAACTTGACACATAACATGAACCATCACACATGGTAACACTTGTCCTGCCCGATTTCCTATTGATTCACAGCCAGTTCAGCTTTGGAAGCAAGAAGGGCAGGAAGGGAATCCAACAGACAAAAGCATATTGATGATGGACATATTTCTCATTCATTAAATGGCTACTGCTAGCCAGACATTCTCTCTAGAGCCAGAACTCTGCAACATGGGAGAATCAGCCCCATCTACAGATAAGGAATCTCAAGATGAGAGAGATGAAATTCCCTGAAAGGAAGTCACTATATCTGCGGGTGGCTCTCAGAGGGGTCTGTACAGCACAGCCTCCCCTGCTAATTCCTTCCCTGTAACCCAAGCTCCTGACTTTTGTACCTGAGCTATTCTTCCTGCTCCTGTGCCTTCCAGCTATTGTTTCTTTCCTATGTTTTTGTCATAGCCAAGAAAAATAAAAAAGTCCCAACTGCCTGTCACTTAATAAAAATATTAATTTTTAAAACTATTTATTTTTAGCTGCACTGGGTCTTTGTTGCTGCTGGCAGGCTTTCTCCAGTTGCAGTGAGCAGGGCTGCTCTTCATTGCTGTGAGCAGACTTCTCATTGTAGTGGCTTTTGTTTTTGTGGAGCACAGACTTCAGGTGCGTGGGTTTCGGTAGTTGTGGCGCACAGGCTTAGTCGTTCCTTAGCAAGTGGGATATTCCTGGACCAGGGAATCAAACCCATGTCTCCCACATTGGCAGGTGGATTCTTAACCACTGGACCACCAGGAAAGTCCTCAAAATATTACTTTTAACTCAAAGGATATGGTCATGACACCAGGCAAGAAGCAGGGCAGGAAATCAGTTCATTGTAAGGCTCTTACAATCCCATTTCCCTTATCTTTTCCTACCACCTCATCTTGCTACAAAAGGCAACCCACTCCAGTATTCTTGCCTGGGAAATCCCATGGACAGAGGAGCCTGGGGCTACAGTCCACAGGGTCACAAAGAGTCTGACACGACTTAGCGACTTAACAACAGTAACAATATCTTGCTACTTCTGCAAAGTCATTAAAGAACTTGCCTCTGGCTCTGAAGAGTACCGAAAAAAGACAATTCAGAAGCTGGTCTGATGGCAAGGTCTCCTGTGGGTCTATTGCCCTTGAGCTTGGAGACATCTACCATTTCTCTGCCTGGGTTGGCTTTAAGGTTTCTTTAGGTCAAGGAGGCTGCTACTTCAAAATGGTCCCTTGCCCTTTATTCATTGGTCAGCTCATGCATGTGATCCAACTGCTTCTCCAATCAGGAGCATTTAAGCAGGAGGTGGTGAAGTCAGTCAGCTGGACTGTAGGTGCCGAGTCTCAGGAAGAGTCCAAAGGACTGCTGTTGTTGCAGCTCTTGCTGACAGGTGCCCTAGTGGAGAACAAGGAGTAAAACCAAAAACATCAGCCAAGGTCTTAGCTTGTTCGGGTGGCTGCAGTAAATACCATAGACTGGGTGGCTTATCATCATCCATCCGTCATGTGTTCAGGCATGTCCATTTCTCTGTGACCCCATGGACTGTAGCCCACCAGGTTCCTCTGTTCATGGTATTTTCTAGGCAAGAATACCAGGAGTGACTTGCCATTTCCTCCTCCAGGAGATCTTCCCAATCCAGGGATTGAACCTTATGGAAACAGAATTCTGTTTCTCAGAGTTCTAGAGGATGGAATGTCCAAGCTCATGGTGCTGGCTTATTCGGTGTCTGGTGAGAGCCCATTTCTTGGTTCCTAGATGGCCATCTTCTCACTAAGTCTTCATATGGTTGAAGGAAAGGAAAGAGTTCGGTGAAGTCTCTTTATTAAGGGCACTAATCCCATTCAAGATTGCCGGGAGAAATATCAATAACCTCAGATATGCAGATGACACCACCCTTATGGCAGAAAGTGAAGAGAATCTAAAAAGCCTCTCGATGAAAGTGAAAGTGGAGAGTGAAAAAGTTGGCTTAAAGCTCAACATTCAGAAAACAAAGATCATGGCATCTGGTCCCATCACTTCATGGAAAATAGATGGGGAAACAGTGGAAACAGTGTCAGACTTTATTTTTCTGGGCTCCAAAATCATGCAGATGGTGACTGCAGCCATGAAATTAAAAGACACTTACTCCTTGGAAGGAAAGTTATGACCAACCTAGATAGCATATTCAAAAGCAGAGACATTGCTTTGCCAACAAAGGTTCATTTGGTCAAGGCTATGGTTTTTCCTGTGGTCATGTATGGATGTGAGAGTTGGACTGTGAAGAAGGCTGAGCGCTGAAGAATTGATGCTTCTGAACTGTGGTGTTGGAGAAGACTCTTGAGAGTCCCTTGGACTGCAAGGAGATCCAACCAGTCCATTCTGAAGGAGATCAGCCCTGGGATTTCTTTGGAGGGAATGATGCTGAAGCTGAAACTCCAGTACTTTGGCCACCTCATGCGAAAAGTTGACTCATTGGAAAAGACTCTGATGCTGGGAGGGATTGGGGGCAAGAGGAGAAGGGGACGACAGAGGATGAGATAGCTGGATGGCATCACTGACTCGATGGATGTGAGTCTGGGTGAACTCCGGGAGTTGGTGATGGACAGGGAGGCCTGGCGTGCTGCGATTCATGGGGTTGCAAAGAGTCGGACAGGACTGAGCGACTGAACTGAACTGAATCCCATTCAGGAGAGCTCTGCCCTCATGACCTAACTACTTCCCAAAGGCCCCACCTCCAAATACTATCATATTGGGGATTAGGTTTCAACACCTGAATTTGGAGGGGACAGTAATACTTAATCTATAGCTATGGCATCCCACTCCAGTACTCTTGCCTGGAAAATTTCATGGATGGAGGAGCCTGGTGGGCTGCAGTCCATGGGGTCACTAAGAGTCGGACACGACTGAGCGACTTCACTTTCACTTTTCACTTTCATGCATTGGAGAAGGAAATGGCAACCCACTCCAGTGTTCTTGCCTGGAGAATCCCAGGGACGGGGGAGCCTGGTGGGCTGCCATCTTTGGGGTTGCACAGAGTCGGACATGACTGAAGCGACTTAGCAGCAGTAGCAGCAGCTACCAAAAAACAGAAAACCTTTAAGAAACAAAGTATCTCTAATCCTTATCTTTTGCTGAGACATCTTTAGGCCCAAGAACTAGGATATTTCCTTGGTTACAAAATTCAGCTTTATTAAAGAGCAAGATAAACAAGCAGGTCTAAGAATTTCTAAGGACAAGCCAAAACGGTGTGTGCATGTGTTTACACATGTGTAAAATAGATCTTACAATTATAGCTGGGTCAAGACTTGAACCAAAATTATCCTTACTCCAAAATTCACACAAATACCAAGGTATGCTTTATTTTATACAATGTCACCTGCTCGTGTTTAAAATAAGAGGATGCTTATTCCTCCCACATGAGATACAAGCTACTGGGGTTTCACAGGAACCTTTTGAAGACCGTGCTTTCACCAGTGATTTTTACTCATCTTTTTTGGCTCCAAACAAACTGAAAATAAATATTCATGCTTCCACCGGAAGCAGTAGCTCACTATGGTATAGGGTTTCAATGCAGGGTCAGAGCCAGAGACAAGAGGGCATGTGTGGGCTGGACAAGCCCTCAGATGATATAGATACTTCATGGGGAGATAACCAGTGTGGGCTTCTATACTACAGGGATCCTAATAGGGGGTGCCTAGTCAAGCTATGTTCAGGCTAGTCTTCGTGGGACAGATCTCATTTTAGTCCTTTGTTTATTTCTAACTTAAATTTAAACAATTTTTCATTAATAGGACAATTAAAAATAAACTCTAATCTCCTTGGATCACTCTATGTTTCCTTTACATAGTTGCCAGAAAATTAGACACAGCTGGGAGCTGCCTTCTCAGGAGGATATGGACTTGAATTAGAGAGACCCAGTCTCCAATTCTAGTTCTTCTCCAGGAAGGAAGGGCACTAAACCCCTTGATTCCGTTTCACCCACCCCTTGAGCCTCAGTTTCCTTGTCCTCAGAACCAGATGATCCTATCTCACTTCAGGATTTAGAAGGTCTTGCATGCAACAGATAATATTTTTCAGTCTGCTGCCTGTCACTGAATGTTAAGTTTACAAGTTCATTTCTAAGAATTGGCTTAGTGTGTATATTTGTCATTGAAACAGCTATAGAGTATCTATTGTGATAATGTGTTACAATTTGCTCTGTCATTTCCCCAGTGGTGGTAATATGAATTGTCTCCAGTCTTCTTTTCTTATGGGCTTCCCTGGTGGCTCAGATAGTAAAGAATCTGCTTGCAATACAGGAGACCTGGGTTCGATTCCTGGGCTGAGAAGATTCCCTGGAGAAGGAACTAGCAATCCACTCCAGTATTCTTGCCTGGAGAATCCCCATGGATAGAGGATCCTGGCGGGCTACAGTCCATGGGGTCACAAAGAGCTGGACATGACTGAGCAGTTTATGAATTGGACTGATTCTTTTCTTATGAATTGAACTGCTTTGAACATCTTTACACAGATGACTTTTTCCTCTGCTGAAGTTATTTCCTTGTAGTAAATTCCCAGAGGTAGAATTACTGGATTGAAGAGTAGAATCTGCTTTGTAGCCCTTGATATTTATTGCCAGATGATTCTCATTGTCTAAGAAAGCTTTCAGCTGGGAGAGCCCAGCATGTGCGGTAGATACTATGGGTGGTTTCTGTCTGCCTCTGCTACTCCTGTCAAAAGCCCTACTTAGAGAAGCCATTCTCAGACTCTCATCCTGAAACTGGTACAAACTGGTAGAAAACAAGGACTAAACTGAGAAGGAAGATAAAGACCTGAAATGTGTAGGGATGCAGGGCTGGGAAATTGTAGGATGATAAAGCTCTCTGCATTTAAGGATTAGGATCTGACTTGGCTAGGCACCGTGGTCTAGAGAGAAAGGATGCTGGAAGAAAACTCTTGAAGTAAGTTAATATTTGTTGTACATTTATGAGCCCTTCCCCAACATGTGCCAACATTTATGTGGTATCTGAACCTGCCCACCTATTCATTTTGTAATGTAAGAAAGGCAAGGGGGTCAAAGTCTGGTCCTGCCCATCAGGGACTTCTCCCAGCTAAGACACTAGAAGAAAGAACCTGCTTAAGAATCTGGGAAAGCCAAATGAGGGTAGAGCCTCAAACCAGAGGCAAACAACATACTGAGGCACAGAAGAAGGAATCAAGAACTTCCCTGAGATAAGCAAATGAAACGGTCCAGAGCAAGAGTAATGGGAGTGCACGTGGAGTGAAGGAGAACTCTGGGCGGGGAGGAAGGGTAATATGAACCAGGACAATTTCCTAAAAGTTTTTTGAACTGTGTTGTTCAAATCTTAAATATCTTTGCCAATGTTGTTTTCTGCTTCATCTGTCAATAACCAAGAACACTGTATTAAAATAGTGAAGAATTTGTGAATAACTCTTTATAGATCTAAATATGTATATGTATATAATGTACAGTTTTGAAGCTATGCTATTGCATACATACATGCTCAGTTGCTCCATCATGTCTGACTCTTTGTAGTCCTCCAGGCTCCTCCTCTGTCCAAGGAATTTTCCAAGCAAGAATACTAAAGTGGGTTGCTTTTTCCTTCTCCAGAGGATCTTCCCAACCTAGTGAATATGTTTTCTACGGTGACCTTCCTGATAAGCTGAACCTCTCAGCATTGTGCTGTGATTCTCCTTATCTTTCTTAAAGCTTTTTTCCTTTACAGCTGCTTTTTTTGGTTAACATTTTCCTCCGTATTTTTCCTAGCCTTCAACTTTAAATTTTTCTGTATTCATATATTATATTTGAAATTATGTAAGTTCCTTTTTATATAGGCCGAGTCTTTGTGTTTTAACAGGAGAGTTTAATCCACTTACATATATTGTGATCACTGATTGAATTATTTCCACCCTCTTATATCTGTCTTTTCTATTCTTTCTGTCTTTACTGTTTTATACCCACTCATTATATTCTTTGGACTGACTGCATTCTTCCTCTTCTTCATCCTACTTTTCCCTGTACTTGATTGGAAATTAAATGCTCCAAGTCTATACTTTTCAACAAAGTACAAACAGTATCTTTATTTTTTTCTCAGAAAATACCACGACCTTAGAATGCCTTAAATCTGATCATTTACAACACACTATTTTTTTCCATGTTTAAGTTCTTGGCTTTTTGCCCCAGAGACTAGATATTATCATTATTTCAGTTTTCTCAGTTTTATCTACAAATTTACCAAAATCTCCACTAATCATATATCCTTGCACATTTCAGCCATTTTTCTCAATAAGTATCTGCTGTTAGTAAACTTTCTCAGTTTTAGTTTTTCTGAAAATTTCTGTATTTTACTCTTATTCTTGATTGATAACTTTCCTGAGTATGGAATTATGGGTCATTTTATTTTAGCACATTGAAGATATCAATTCACCATTTCTGGCTTCCATATTTTCTCTAGAGAAATGCAAATCAGAACTACACTGAGGTACTCTCAGTCAGAATGGTTATCATTTAAAAGTCTACAAATGACAAATGCTGGAGAGGGGATGGAGAAAAGAGAGCCCTCCTACACCACTGGTGAGAATGTAAGTTGGTGCAGCCACTGTGGAAAACAGTACGGAGGTTCCTCAAGAAATTGAAAATAGAGTTGCCATGTGACCCTGCAATCCCACTCCTGGGTATATATCCAGAGAGGACTATAATTTGAAAAGATGCATGCACCCCTGTGTTCACTGCAAAACTATTTACAACAACCTAAGCAACCTAAATGTCCATTGACAGATGAATGGATAAAGAAGGTATAGTACAGATATATAATGAAATAATTCTGTCATAAAAAGAGTGAAATAATGCCATTTGCAGCAACATGGAGGGACCTAGTGATGATCATACTAAGTGAAGTAAGTCAGAAAGATAAACATCGTATGATATAACTCATGTGGAATCTAAAAAATGACACAAATGAGCCTATCTAGAAAACAGAAACAAGCTCGCAGACGTAGAGAACAGACCTGTGGTTGTCAAGGGGGAGGGGTTCGGGGAGGGATGGACTGGGAGCTTGAGATTCGCAGATGCAAACTACTGTACAGAGAATGAATAAATAACAAAGTCCTACTGCATAGTACAGGGAACTATATTCAATATCCTGTGATAAACCATCATGGAAAAGAATATAAAAAAGAATGTGTACTTAATACTCTGCAAAGGCATATATCGGAAAAGAATCTTAAAAACTTTTGGTATATATAAAATTGATTCACTTTGCTGTACACCTGAAACTAGCATACCATTGTAAATCAACTATACTTCAACAAATTAAAATAAAAAGAAAGAAAAGTAATTTACATGTACGAAAAGCTGAATCACTTCACTGTACAGCAGAAATTAAACAACATTGCTAGGCAACTATGCTGTCATTGCCGTTTAGTCACTAAGTCATGTCTGACTCTTTGAGACCCCGTGGATTATAGCCCTCGGGGCTCCTCTGCCCATGGGATTTCCCAAGCAAGAATACTCGAGTGGGTTGCCATTTCCTTCTCCAAGGGATCTTCCTGACTTGGGGATTGAACCCATGTCTCCTGCTTGGCAGGCAGATTCTTTATGAATGAGCCACCTGGGAAGCCCCACAAATCAAACCTACTTCAATTTTTAAAAAAAGAAGAGACACCAGAGTGCTTGTCCTTTCTCTGCATCATGTAAAGACATAGTCAGAAGGTGGCTGTCCACAAGCCATGGAGAGAGCTCTCACCAGAACTCAACCATGTTGGCACCCTGAGCTTAGACTCCCAGACTCCAGAACTGAGAAAAAATGTTCTGCTGTTTAAGTCACCCAGTCTGTGTTATTTTGTTATGGTAGCCTGAGGAGATGCCATATAAAAAAATGAGATAATACAGTAAAATATATGTACATTTTTCTCTAGAGAAGTCAGTCATCAGACACATTGCTGATCTTTTGAGAGAACTCTTATCTTTCTTTCTGACTTTTCTTCTCTTTCTTCCTACCTCCAAATATCTTTTTTTTTTAATCTAATTTTCTGGAGTTTACTGTTATTTGTGTGTGTGTGTGTGTGTGTGATCTGTTGTTCTTTTGAGTCAGAGAATTGGTTTTTGTTATCTGCCTTATTCTCTGGAAAACAGACTCTGAGTAAAAAATTAGCATTCACAAAGAATTTTGGAGATGGCTTCCAGGATCAAGGTCTGTGAAATAAAGGAGTAGGGTTGGAACAGGATGAAGCTGGGTGGTCATGCAGTCACAAAAATAGCACCATCAGCCCATCCTTTGGGGAAATCTGGCACTTGGATGGTCCCAACTTGGGGCAATGTGGCTGAGCCTTTATAATTCACAGCAATGACTCATTGGACTGATGCCACCCTCAAGACAGGTGTGTGACGCTGGGCAAGGTGACCCTCTTCAGCTGTGCCCCCTGTCCATTGACAACACTCTTAGTAGCTGGTCCTGATGGAGGTAGGGAAGAGAATTGGGCAGGTATACCGGAGCATTCACTACAGTCCACCCTCATGATATTCAGATCTATTTGTTGGTATGTGTCCTGGAAGGAGATCTTTCAGGACTCCAGTGGACTCTTCTGAAAAAACTTAAAATTAAGGTTAATGGTATGAACTACTGCACTGACCACCACAGGACAGAATAGATACTCATCATCTTTGTCCTCTACTATCCTGACCCCTCATCCTCAACGAGTGCCTCTGAAGGTTTAGATAACTTACCTGGAGAGGTGAGCCAGGCTCTCATTTCTGAAGTCACCCTGGCCTTCTCAGGCAATAACTATTGCACTTAATCTATTTACCATCAAAATTAGGTAAACAAATATCAAGAAACACTCAAATGAATCTCTTGGGTACCAAACATAGTCTTCCTTGCCCCCACCGTGTACCAGCAGCTCTACCTCTTCCTGACTGTTGTTCAGTTGCTTCAGTTCAGTCAGTTCAGTCGCTCAGTCGTGTCCGACTCTTTGTGACCCCATGAACCGCAGCACGTCAGGCCTCCCTGTCCATCACCAACTCCCGGAGTCCACCCAAACCCATGTCCATCGAATCAGTGATGCCATCCAACCATCTCATCCCCTGTCATCCCCTTCTCCTCCTGCCCCCAATCCCTCCCAGCATCAGGATCTTTTCCAGTGAGTGAGCTGTTCGCATCAGGTGGCCAAAGTATTGGAGTTTCAGCCTCATCATCAGTCCTTCCAATGAACACCCAGGACTGATCTCCTTTAGGATGTACTGGTTGGATTTCCTTGCAGTCCAAGGGACTCTCAAGAGTCTTCTCCAACACCATAGTTCAAAAGCATCAATTCTTTGGTGCTCAGCGTTCCTTATAGTCCAACTCTCACATCCATATAAGACCACTGGAAAAACCACAGCCTTGACTAGACGGACCTTTGTTGGCAAAGTAATGTCTCTGCTTTTGAATATGTTGTCTAGGTTGGTCATAACTTTCCTTCCAAGGAGTAAGCATCTTTTAATTTCATGGGTGCAGTCACCATCTGCAGTGATTTTGGAGCCCAGAAAAATAAAATCAGCCACTGTTTACACTGTTTCCGCATCTATCTGCCATGAAGTGATGGGACCAGATGCTATTATCTTAGTTTTCTGAATGTTGAGCTTTAAGCCAACTTTTTCACTCTCCTCTTTCACTTTCATCAAGAGGCTCTTTAGTTCTTCTCTTTCTGCCATAAGGGTGGTGTCATTTGCATATCTGAGGTTATTGATATTTCAAGAGAGCAAGAGGTAGCTGAAAAGTTCATGGAATTCTTTCTGGAAGCACTTCCTTTTCTGTAAGTAAACTTACAGAGAGCCCAGAGTCATGGGATGAAGCACAAATTCTCCACGTGGATAACTAGGAATGATGGCAAGGAAGCTACTCCTATAGTAACTCTGTGGTTTCCAGATCCATGTATTCAATCTACTAGGAATACAGCTTTCTATAGATCAGGCTCGCTTTTCCGCCTTGAGGATCATTATGACAGTGGCAACTACCCTGATTCTGGCAGTCAATGCTGAAATCTCACCTCTATTTGGGGGATCATGTCATCTCTGTTGTTATCAGGAACCCAATTCTCCTCCATGAGCTCTGGTCTACAGGGAACAGCCATCACTGAGCTTCTCAATGATGCTGATCTTCCTCTGGTCAGTGTGTTCTTTATTGCTTTGGCAAGTAAGGTGTCTTCTGGGCCCACCTGTGCAATAGATCCTTTTGGTAGATTTCCAGCCTTATATAGTTAATCCATTCTAATCTGCACAGCTCTCTGAGCCATTTTATCACTGCTTCCAACATCTTCCACAGTAACTATGGTATTTCAGCTTCATTAACTGTGGATTATAAGCATCTCCAAACATTTAAGAGTCATCCTGAAAGTGTGTTCAGCACTGTCTCCCAGGATCCTAGTCAGGGAGAGAACTGCCATATGTTTAAACTTTTCCTTATCCAGTTTTATGGTCTTGGTATGTGTTGGTTCTGTCCCGCAGCTCCTCTGGGTTACAGTCCTCTTTTCCTTTACTAAGCCTAGCGCTTCCCTAGCTGGAATATGTTATCATGAATCCTATTTTTTTCTAGTGACCAAAGGGAGGCAGATAGGTGTTTATGTGTTAGCTTGTGAGGCAAAGGCTCTGCATTGTCTTCAAGAGAAGGGGAGGCTCTAGCCTTTAGCGGGGAGTGGTGGGCTATTGCCGGAGACTTAGAAGATTCCAAGCAATCTAGAGACATAAGATATTCAAATTACATAAAGCCATACATCCTCCTGCCACATCTCAGGGTCCTATTCCTTTTCAATTAGGGGTCCACATTGGTGGAGTAACCCTGCCTGAGTTTAGAACCCTACTCTTATGATGAAATCCTGGGTCAGCTCAGATCTCTCTGTTCTAGACTCCAGGAGATGGGGAGTCTCCACATATGCTGCTGAATATTTACCCTCACTATCTCATTATCTGTCTCCAAAATATCAATTGCTCCCTGCCACACTCATCCAATTCCATTCTCCTTGTAGCATATTACCTCTGTTTTACCCGAACACCTAACTCACCGCTGTATGGAAATACCCTTGCATACCTTCCCAGTTCACCACAGGGAAAATTTTAGCCATTTCCCTGCCACCTTGTGCCTGGAATCATCTTCCACGACCAGTGATAACATTCTCACTGCCAGCAACCAGTGCAAAAGTTTTATATTAACATCTTCATCCTTAGACACTTCAGGAACCAACTACTGCAGGTCAGATTTCCTGGGAAGTGGATCCTGGGATGGACATTTACATATGGCAAACTCTGGGGAGAATAGTCTCAGAATAAACACCTTGAAGGACATGAAGGGACAGTTTGAACAGAAGGAGAAGGTAGCGTATGGAAGCCCTCACAGCAGTTCTCAGCTAATCCAAGGTGGACTGCTGCAACTTGGACAGAATTGAAGAATAATCCTGAATCTAGGTGAGGAGGTTGACTTGATTCCTATGCATTCACCCCTCACTGGAGGCTGACCGCCCTCAGGAGGGTGGGTGAGGGGTGACCTTGGATGAGAGCAATTGTTCACAAAAGTTCCAAGTCAAGGAGAAGGACAGAAATGAAGCCACTGCTTGAAGACATGATATGGTCAAGGAAAGAGTTCCTTAAATGAAAAAAGATGTTAGCACTCTTGCTGCTGCTAAGTCGCTTCAGTCATGTCCAACTCTGTGCGACCCCATAGACGGTAGCCACCAGGCTTCCCCGTCCCTGGGATTCTCCAGGCAAGAACACTGGAGTGGGTTGCCATTTCCTTCTCCAATGCATGAAAGCGAAAAGTGAAAGTGAAGTCTCTCAGTCGTGTCCGACTCTTAGCGACCTCATGGACTGCAGCCTACCAGGCTCCTCCGTACATGGGATTTCCCAGGCAATAGTACTGGAGGGGGGTGCCATTGCCTTCTCCAGTTAGCACTCTTAGGCTAAAAGAAAGGAACTATAGGAAAGGGAATTTTTCTGCCATCGGGGGGAGGTCTGTGACCTGGTGGTGGGTGGGATGCAGGGAAGATTATAAAGGAGAGGAGAAGGAAGTCTCCTCCCTTTACTGAGAACTGAAGAAACTGTGAAAGAAGCCGCCCTGAAAGCTATGGACCATTTGGGAAAATAGTTCCACGTACGAGGGCAGATGTGTGTGTTTAAAAGCTACTCATTAAACAATCGTGAGAATGGAGAGGTATGCCTGAAACTCACACAGATGGGGAGAGCTTGAAGGGAACCAGACCTGAAGAGAATCTGGGCTTGGAGAAAAATTTCAATTAAAAAAATCTGTTGACCTTATTGAATCAGTATTTCCCAAATTTATATGACCATGAAAGTTTCTGATGTGTCTCAGAACACTCCTCAAAACACAGCTAGGAAATGCTGAACCAAGTAATAACTGGAAGATTTTAATCAGTCTTCTAATGGCCGATTCATCATCAGGGAATGAATGAGAGAAATTTCATTCCAAGAGAAATGGAATCAAACTAAAGAATGGTTGAACTTTCTTATTCAATAATATTTCCATTTGGAAAACATTTACAGAGCATCTACTGTCCAGTGGGCTTCCCTGGTAGCTCAGAAGGTAAAGAATCTGCCTACAATGCAGGAGACCCCTGAGTCAGGAAGATCCCCTGGGAATGGCTACCCACTGCAGTATTCTTGCCTGGAGAATCTTATGGACAGGGGAGCCTGGCAGGCTACAGTCCATGGGGTCACAAAGAGTTGGACACGACTGAGTGCACACTCCACACAAACACTGGCCACTAGATGCTGTTCTGGGCCCTAAGGACACAGAGATGACCAAGGTGAAGCCCCAGCTCTCAAGGAGCTGGCAGCCTGTGAGGGGACTCAGGTCTTAAATAGATGTTATACTGAGTATATGTCCCTTGTCGGGGGAGACCCTTGGTGATCAGCCAGGAGACTGTGCTTGTCCAGACAGGGCCTAGACACCTTTTCTTCATGAGAATGGCCATGAAGGAAGAGGAAGATGGGAGCTGGGCCTGGGTGAGGAGACTTGAGGAGGGACCAAGAAGGGAAAGGGAAGGCCAGGATTTGGGGTAAGGACCTACCTGGTCTGCCTCTGCCATTATCTGGTCATGTAATCTTCGGCCTGCCCCATCTTTGACTATCCTGGAGCTTCTGTCTCATTTGCAAAGTAGGGATAGTAATAACCCACATCTCACCGGGTCTCCGCAACGATCAAATAGGAAAAAAGGGATGTGAAAAAATTACGTAAACCGTAAGGCACTCCACAAAGAGGGATCTTATGACTTACTTATTCCTTCACAAAGTGCGTTTCAAAGAAAGCTAAACAAACTCCCCCAAACTTTCCACTCTCAGGGCTATTTTTATTTTGTGATTTTCCAAGCCTCAAAATGAAATTGAAAAAAAAAAAAAAACCTTCAGCGGCTGCTTTTTATATGGTAGTTTATAAGAGTCAGGATGAAATAGAAATCATGATAGCACAAGGCCCCAAGTTTACATTCTCAGAGGGAGGCCATGGGCTGGGAGCACCGAGGACTTTCGGGAGGGCAGTTGAAATCACCAACGCCAGCCTGGCTCTAACTAGCCTGTGTATTTTTAAGTGGTCTAATCAGCCCTGCTTTTCACAAACACAAATAAATAAAAATTGACATTACATTGGGCAACAATATGGCATGCCCTGTGCAATGAGAACCAGCTGAGTTTATGCTCCCCATGGTTTACGGAGAAGGCGGCCGTGCACCGTGTTCTGGGGACAGATGGCTATGTGGCTTCTTAACACACATGTTCCAGGACAGCAGTTCCCAGCCCCTTGGGGGGACGCAGACTTCTTTCAGATGGTTCTAGAGATTCATGTTACAGCAGCCGTGTCAATACACTGGCAAAATACTGGCTCCCACATATACGTAGGCAGAATTTTCAAGTGTGCCTGCATTTACAGAGGCTTTGTTCTTTAGGTATTTTCTCAATTAACAGATACTAAAAGCATAACAACTGTGCCATGAGGGTGAAGCCTTTCATGTTAACAAAGGGTCCTCTCTCTCAAAAGCGTTGGATCCCATTGTTCTAATGTGACAGAAGCCCCAGAATTCATTAAAATCCAATTGCAGAATGCTGTGGTGCCTGGAGAAAAGGAACCACAGGGGTCTGAGAAAAGACAGGAACCAACGCTCTTTCTAGGAACTCCAAAGCCTGGACCTGCTCTTAGAGGCAACAGATTCTTACATGCTGCGATTCCTCTTACCCAGTGTCTGGTCCTCCAGCCTCGCCTGCCTCTGGAGGGGGCTCCTCACTGCAGTGGAAGTGAGCTTTCCAAAATGGAAATCTCAACTTGATGTTCCCCAACTCCAGGAACCTGCCACTGCCCTGGGCACAAAATCCAAACTCTTTCTGGAGGCTAGTGAAACTTGAGGCAAGATCCACCCCCTTTCCTCTCAGACCGCATCTCCTGCCCCTCCCCTCACTCAACATTCCAGCCCCTGGGCTTCCTGCCTTATTTAAAAAACAACCCCACAGGGCCATCCCTAGCAGTCTGGTGGTTAAGATTCTTCCCTGCTACCTTAGGGGGCATGGGTTCAATCCCTGGTCCAGGAACCAAGATCCTGCATGCCATATAGTGTGGCCAAAAAATAAAAATAAAAACAACCCCACCATCACAGCCACACACACTCCACTCCCACCCTTGCCTCTGTATTTACATACATTTACACCCTCAGACACTTCCTCCCTCCTTACCTCTGCCTAAATAACTTCTTAGGCATCATTTACTTTGGGAAGGTTTGCTAGAATTCCCCCCTAGAGACAGGTCTGAGTTAGTTAGCCCTACTATGGATACAGCTTCTGTAGTGTGTCCTGGGAACATGCAATGTGCCTGGTTTGTTAGTCGTCACTCCATCACCAGACCTGAAGCTTCATGAGCTTTGTGCCCTAGCATGTCCTGGTTGCAGAAGGTCAATAAATAGGCTCTGAAAGAATGTGTGCAGATGTGCAATGAACGTCTTTCCCCTTGTGGGATTGGAGAGTAATGTTTCTGACAGAGGACTCATGCAGCCCCAGCCCCTTCACCCTGTACAGTCAACTACTAATTCCCCAAGCCAGACGGGCCCGGGTACAGGTACTAGCTCTCGTTCAAGAGCAGAGCAAAATCCCACAGAAGGTTCTGGTGTTGGCTACAAACTGTTGGGAAGACAGATGCTTGTATTGTTGCAGGAAGGGGGACCCCTTCCAGGGCCCGAAACTGGGCTCTTGTCTAACACTCGGAAATGAGTTGTCTGAGGAGACACATGTGCTGACAAAGCAAGAGCTTTTATTGGGAAAGGGCACCTGGGTGGAGAGCAGAAGGGTAAGGGAACCCAGGAGAACAGCTCTGTCACATGGCTTGCAGTCTCGGGTTTTATGGTGATGGGATTGGTTTCTGGGTTGTCTTTAGCCAATCATTCTGACTCAGAGTCCTTCCTGGTGGTGCACACCTTGTTCAGCCAAGATGGACACCAGAGAGAAGGATTCTGGGAGGTGGTTGGACAGGTGGTGTCTCCTTTTGACCTTTCCCGAACTCTTCTGGTTGGTGGCTTATTAGTTCCGTTCCTTACCAGGACCTCCTGTCATAAAACAACTCATGCAAATGGTTACTATGGTGCCTGGCCAGGGTGGGCGGTTTCAATCAGCGTGCTTCCCCTAACAGTATCAGGGAAAAAATGAAGAAAACAATTGATTCCCTGGAAAAAACATAAGACAGAGACAGCTAAAGTACACAGAGCCCTCTCTCTCTTTCCCTCCCACCTTGCCTCCCTCTCTGTCATCCCAGTATTTTGCTGATTAGAAAACTATTGGTATTTTCTCTTGAAGTTATAGGATCCTGCTAAGGGCAAAGGGTCTAGAGAGGGTAATATGTGGCCTAGATTCACCGACCAAGAGAGGGGCAGAGCTCAAAGGGGAATCCAGGTGTCCCAATACTGAGTTGCCTCCCCTTTTCAGAACACTGTGATGCTTAGGCCTGTGTGCACACTTCTCGGGAGAAATTATGCCAAATCCCAGAAGTAGCTAGCATATGTGCCCTTCGGCCAGAGACTGCCTCAGTAAATACATATTGCTTCTTGGCTTGCAAAGCAAATATTTACTCAAAACCCACATAGCATGGCACATAAGTTCCTGACAGCCCTGGGCAGTTTCTATCTCACTTATCACTTATTTTTAATTTGTTTTTTAGTGTGTATATTTTCTGCATTAGACCTGGAATAAACAGAGTTCAGAGTAGAGGATTGTGAACTAAAAATTGATTTTATTAAAAAACCCTAGTCTCTGCCTGACACCCCTAGATTCCAATTTTTGACAAGTCCATGAGAGCAAAAATCAGTCAAGCTTAAATGGAGTCACTGCTCCATTCAAAGGTAGTCTTTAAGACAAGGCATAATGTCCTCCTTTAGTAAATGGGCGTTAATGAGACACATGTGGTTCTCAGCCAGTGCCTCAGATCAAGCCTTGGAATACCTGGATTCTGGTCCTGACCTTGCCTCCAACTAGCTGGTGATCTTAAGCAAGTCACTTAACATCTCTGAACTTCAGTTTCCTCTTCTGCATAATGTGACTGATGATATCGTTCTACATAATTCACTATATTGACAACAGACCAACTGAAGATCAAGTCTAATACCTCTCCACCAAGTAAAGACCTACTAGGAGCCTGGCTGTCCTAGGAATTGAGAAGACAGCAGTAAACAAAGTGAAAACTGTCTTTGTGGAGCTTGCATTCCAGTGGGGAGCAGACAGATGATAAATAAAGCATAACAGGTCTGACGCTAAGTTCTAAGGGGAAAAAAGTTGTCATGATAAGGAAAGGATGACAGAGGTTCATTTCAGTTCAGTCACTCAGTTGTGTCCAACTCTTTGCGACCCCACGGACTGCAGCATGCCAGGATTCCCTGTCCTTCACCATCTCCTGGATCTTGCTTAAACTCATGTCCTGAAGTCGGTGATGCCATCCAACCATCTCATCCTCTGTTGATGACAGAGGTGGGTTGCCTTTTTCTAAAGGGTAGTCATTAAGAGGCTCTCTGATGAGTCCTGGAGGAGGTGAAGAAGAAGCATCGCAGGCAGGAAGAAGAGTGGGAACAAGGCTCCAGGTGGGAAAGCTTGGAGTAGCAGTTCAAGTAAGATGAGCAGGGTGGCTGAAGCAGAGTGAGAGAGAGACAGGAGACAAGGTCAAGGAGGAAGGATAGGGTTCCCCAAATTTAGTGTGTGTAAGCATTCCCAGAGGTGCCAGGAAAAGTGATCCAGAGATGTTCCTGTGCAATAAACACTAGCTTAGAGTCATGCATGTGTGAAGGGTTCTCTAGACCATAATAAACAACATTGCAACCTCGTTCAAGAACACAGAATACCCTCTGGTTGTCCATGAACATGTTCCCCTTTAAACCAGCTCAACTTATGCAAATTACATGGTATAAATGTGCCTGACTTTCAACCCTCCTTGAGGTCAAGCCACTGTGTCTTAGACGATTTCACTGCAAGTCTGGACATTGGTGTGGACATTGATAGATGTAGACATGAGGGACTGGGCAGCCCAACCACTGCGGCCTGTATTTATGAGGCTGACTGTGGTTTGTTATGTGAAGCCTGGAAGAGGTTCTCAACCTTGAGCCTTTGCCTGCTAGACTCTTGCCTACTATTTTCCAAGAAACAGAGAAATATAAGTGTGTTGGGTCTGGATCTTGATCGCAGCCTGGGAACAGTTGGAACCACCAGGCTGGAGGTCGGCTGGAGCCATCAGCAGGCCCATGTGGGCCAGGGGCAGGGTGGGCACTGTAGGAAGGATGCAATGAGGTGGTCCAGGGCTGCACTGTGGCTTAAGCCTAGCCCAGAGTAAGGCCTGAAGAGAAGGGAGGGGACATTATTAAGCACCCCGTGTTTTCTAGGCAGGGGGTTCGACTCTTTTCATGCACAATAACATGAAATCCTTGCTAACCTGCAGAATAGAATTACTTTCTATAGAAGAGGAAACTGAGGTCCAGAGAAGCTGAATAAACTGCCCAAGGCCACACAGCTATGAAGAGGTAATTGGGAGCATTAGAATTCACTGATCCAAAGACTGGCCTCTTTGCATGACACCACGCCACAGTTGTTTTGAAATGAGTTACATTATCATGAGCAGCTCAGTACAGTCCTGTTGAGGTGGGTGGTTGAGATAAGTCACCCTCCCTACCATCTCAGCAGTCTGAAGAGATGGCCAGATTCTCTAGACACTGGGGTTCCAGTGGAAGGGAACAGTCCATGTTCCCTAAGGGCTCCACTGATGTGATGCCCATCTCCTCACCATCAGGGCCCTCATGCTTGTGGTCCCCTCAGCTTAGGCAGGGCCTCTGACACTGGGTACCCTATCCCCCTTTGCATGACCCGGCACTCAGCTACACAGACCCACCTTTGCGGCCCTGGGCCAGGCTGCCCAAGTCAGAGATGTCAGCGCTGATCTAGGTGTACCCCTAGGTCTGAAACACTGACTTGTTTTATAACTGTCTGCCTCTGCTTCCTTCTTCCTTCTTGGGCTCGTTGGCACTCACTCTCATTCGCGGGCACCCTTGTTCATGAAATGTCATCTGCAAATATGGGAATCTCTGCACCAGGCCCACATTGTTGATATCTCTGGAGTTGTTTATAAAAATATCCCTGGCATTCCCTACTTGACGCGGTTCCACGTCATGCTCCACTTGCAGGCAAGCTTTACCAGCCCGATAAGGAGTACTTCATTTGTCCTTTAGGGAAGCTATGACTCACATCGCTGGCTTTCCTTCTCTTTCTAGAGCTTGTGTTATCCATAAAAAGGGCCATTATAAAGGCCATGGGGAAGACTAATCCCAGTCCTGGGTTTTAAACATTTCCTCTAGGATGCAGTTGAATCAGTGATAACTTGTGACCAATAAGTTTGAAAAGGAACTATTTAGCTTAACCAGAGGATGGTTATCTCAGCAATTTGTCTATTCATCTTGGGACTGGCTGGTTCAGGTAGGATCTGGCTAGAAATATCATGGGCTGGGTTGGAAATTGTGGCTCAGGGGTTGTTTTAATATATTTTTCTGACTGATTAGCTCAAATTGTTATAGCACTAGGCTTTAGAAAAAAGACCTCGATCTTTATCTCCCTGAAAGCAAGTCAGCATCACTCTGCCAAGTTCACCTAATATCAAGTAACTGACGTACAGGTACAGAAAGTATGAGGGATCCCTGAAACACAGCAGCATCACAGGACCAAGCCCAACCTTTCGCTCAGATCTAGGACACTGGGTCTCTGCCCATATAGAAAAGTCATGAGGAGCAAATGAGGTAATGTTCATTTTTTCAGCCATGCTCACTGAGACCCACTCTGGTCTGGCACTGCCAGGCACTGGGCATGCAGGCAGGACAGGATGGTACACGTGCTTTGATGGTATTTCCCAGCCTCCCTTGCAGGTAGGAGTAGGTTTGGCCAGTGGAACACACACTTCCAGGAGTGGCCTCTGAAGTCTCCTGCACAAACCTCCACAATCTTTCTCTTTTCCTGTGTTTGCCAGCTGAGCAGAAGTTCTAGGAAAAGACTCTGAGATCCTAGAGGAGCCATAAAACGTACAGAGGCCGAGTCCCTGATCGCTGCACACTTTGAACCCCATGCTCACTGGACTTGATGGGAAGAGAAATCCGCTTTCGTTGTGTGAAGCCACTAAAACTCAGGGCTCATTTGTTGTAGCACATAACCTATCCTGACTACTGCACAGCCCTTCACCTTTCCCTCATTGTACATTTGGCAGGACTTGCCTCTTTCTGTTCCAAGAAAGACAAACCATCCAAAGAGTCCTCCAACTTCCTTCTGCTACACCCCTCAATTGCCTATGAGTCTTCACCCTTTCTTTTCCCATCCCGCCACCCCCCACAGCGAATCCCTCCACTAGGTGCTTTATCCTGACCCCTGTTTTATACCTGTGTTCTGTCGACTGTCCTCTGCCTAAAAAAATACATTCAACTCTCCTCTTTCCTTAAATGAAAAAAAAAAAAAAACCCATCTAGAAGTTGGATATTTAAAGCAAGTCTTCCTCCTGGTCATCCTAGGCATCTGGAGAGATTGACAGATTTTCCAAACAGATTTAGGGTGCAGGTGTGGCAGAGGGTCCATACACATTCCCTGAGAGCTCCACTGATCTGGTCCTTTGAAGAGGATGCCTACCTCCTGAAATAAAGTCCAAGAAAGAGAGCTCTTTATCCATCCTACATCCCCCTAGAGCAACCAACATATTTGTCTCTGACCCTTCACCACTTAATTTCTGACAAATAAGCCAGAGTTGCTATTTCTACTTATCACTCATTGATTTCTTAACCCACAGAAACCTAGTTTTCTCTCCCACTGCTAGTCTGATACCTTTCATTCAAAGACCAGGGATGACCTCTAACTGTCAAATCCAGGGGATTTTTCTCAGCCTCTTCCAGCTTAGTTTCTCAGAAGTGCTTGACATTCATCCAGTTTCTCCTCTAACTCACTCTGTTAATGTTTGCAGCTCTCCACTCTCCTGGTTCCTTCTAAATGGAGGAAGGCCCCCATGTTCTGCTCTTTGCCAACTCTTTTTTCTCAAAATTCTCTTTTATTTGACAAATAAAGCTACTCCTACTTAATAATAACAATAACATGTACCGAATACAAGTGTGAGACAAATGCCAAGGCCATCACATGTGTTATCCCACCTCACCCAAACAAAAGCCCTCTAAGGCTGGTAGTGTTATAGCCCCATTCTACAGATGAGAAAGTCAAGGCAAAAAGCAGAGGTAAGGAACTTATGCCAGGCCACAGCCAGCAAGGGGTAGAGCCAGACAAGGCCAGTGCTTGCCTGAAGGATGTCTTTTGTTTACATTTAGAAAAGTCAGACACATGACCATTCCAGAGTGCTTGGCTTGGCAAGTGGAGGTTGCAGCTGGCCCCTCTTCACCCCTAGGCAACCTCCTCATGCAGAACATAGAGTGCAGGAGTTTGCAGGCACTCAGGGAGCCAGAATTCAAACCCTGGCCTCTCTGACTCCAGAGTCGTTGTGCCCTTCACCTCCCAGGGCAGTGTGAGGATTAAAACTAAACAGAGCACATATTGGATATAAAGCTCTTGGCTCAGCGTTCAGCATGTAAGAAATATATGATATAGTTACTATTATTGTCTTTATTATGCATATCACCACTCTCATCCACTTTCAACGTTTCAACAAGTGAATTCATCAAACATTTAATCACCTCTCATGTGCCAAGCGGTAGGCTAGATATTGAGGTTACAGAGATGAAGAAAACACTGTTCCTAAAGTTAAAAGTCTACCAGGAGAGAAAGCTACAAAAACAAGGAACTAACTTAAAAGGTGACAAGCTCAGTAACAGAGCTGGTGTAAAGCACTGTGTGAGCACAGAAGGAAGAGCAATATGCCAGCACAGGGCGGGGATGGGAACCAAGAGAAGTCTGGGGGCAGCTTCGGAGAGGAAGGGACATTTCAGAGCATCTGGACCATGAGGATGGATAACCCAGACAGAGAAACGGGGTGAACAGAAACATGCAGGTGGGCAAGAACATGGTGTGCATGGCCCGCAGTTTGCAATTGGCAATGAGAAGTCACCGAAAGCAGAAGGGCTGTGTCTGGTCAGATCTTGGTTTTAGAAAGAAAGCCCTGACATCTTAAAGTGTTTTGCATGTAGTAGGGGCTCAGCAAACATCTGATGGACAAAGAGTTGAACGGAGGAATGAAAGGATGAATGAAGAACTTGAAGCATTTTTCCTGGGTCAGCATTGAGACATCACAAGTGAATGTCAAAGTCCTCCAGGGCTGTGTAAACAGTATGTTTATGATTATGTATCTATTAGAATCCACTGTGGGACAAAGTTTGACTTAGAGAACGTTAGCACTGGAAGAATCCATGATGAGGAATCATTCCTGTTCAAGTCAATCAGCCCAAAAGCTGAGGCCTTGAGAGGGAAGTTGCTTTTGGAAAGGCTTGTCTCAGGGCCCAGCCACAGTTTTGGCCACTGCAGTGTGGCTCTCCTTGAGTCTAGCAGCCTAAGTTTCTGATTTGATCAGGTGCTCTATTCGGGAGCTCTATGGGGAAACAGTGGAAACAGTGTCAGACTTTATTTTTGGGGGCTCCAAAATCACTGCAGATGGTGACTGCAGCCATGAAATTAAAAGACACTTACTCCTTGGAAGGAAAGTTATGACCAACCTAGATAGCATATTCAAAAGCAGAGACATTACTTTGCCAACAAAGGTCTGTCTAGTCAAGGCTGTGGTTTTTCCAGTGGTCATGTATGGATGTGAGAGTTGGACTGTGAAGAAAGCTGAGTGCCAAAGAATTGATGCTTTTGAACTGTGGTGTTGGAGAAGACTCTTGAGAGTCCCTTGGACTGCAAGGAGATCCAACCAGTCCATTCTGAAGGAGATCAGCCCTGGGATTTCTTTGGAGGGAATGATGCTAAAGCTGAAACTCCAGTACTTTGATCACCTCATGAGAAGAGTTGACTCATTGGAAAAGACTCTGATGCTGGGAGGGGTTGGGGGCAGGAGGAGAAGGGGACGACAGAGGATGAGATGGCTGGATGGCATCACTGACTTGATGGACGTGAGTCTCAGTGAACTCTGGGAATTGGTGATGGACAGGGAGGCCTGCAGTACTGCGATTCATGAGGTCGCAAAGAGTCGGACATGACTGAGCGACTGAACTAAATTGAACCTTCTACTGAGTACATCCTTCACATTCCCACATCCATGCTTTGCTTGTGTGTCAGTACCCCTGCCTAAATGTCCCATCCTGTATCCTTTCCAAAGAGCATCCATTCTTCAAGACTCTTTTCCTCCAGGAATCCTCCCCTGACTATCCTGGCATGAAGTGATCTTTCCTAACACCTATAGTGGTTCTCGAATACTTCTCTGTGCTGAGAATTGTGCTGGGCAATTTATATCCTTTGTTACACTTAATCCTTACAACAACCCTATGAAATTATGGGTCATTGTTATCACCCATTTTCAGAAAAGGAAGCTGTGAAGTGAGTGAAGTCTCTCAGTTGTGTCCAGCTCTTTGTGACCCCATGGACTATAGCCTGCCTGGCTCCTCAATCCATGGGATTTTCCAGGCAAGAGTATTGGAGCGGGTTGCTGTTTTCTTCCCCAGGGGATCTTCCTGACCCATGGATCAAACCTGGGTCTCTCGCACTGCAGGCAGACTCTTTATAGTCTGAGCCACCAGAGAAGTCAAAGGAAGCTGAGGTACCATCAATATACTAAAAGCCAACAATATACCAGACAGTCAATGAAATACTTTTCATGGATTACCTAGATTATCCACAAACAACTCCATAAGTGGCACTGTTACTATAATCTCCACTTGACTGATGAGAAAACAGGCTCAGAGAGCTGAACTTGTCCAAGTTCCCACAGAGTTGAGGGGCTGGTTCTAGAATCAAACCCAGCATTCTGTCCCTGGAGCCCCACTGGCTTCCCAGTGACGTGAGGACTTGCCCAGGCTCATCCCAGCCCAGGAAGAGCCAGGTGCCAGCTGACAGGAGGCCCACACTCCATCCCCTGTGCTGGACAGTCCTCTGTCACCCCAATTGTCCAATCAAATCACCCATTTGGCTCTTTCCATTGTTATTAAATGGCACATTTGTTCCCATGTTTTACTTATCTAACCGAATTACAAGTGCCCTCTGCACAGAGAACATGTGTTTGTGACCTCCATATCCCTCAGGACCCCAACAAAGTGCCACCAGCTCATGTGTGTTTATGATCAATTAGTAAAACAACTCAATGATGAAAGTCATTGATGGATGGAAGTCATCTTGCATTTTCTCAAAGACAGAGAGGTTTGTGAAAGCCAGTAGCCCAAATTTATTACAGAAGTAACAGCTGCAGATTCCATTTACCTTCCAAACCTTGTAAAGTAGATCTCAGAAAAAAATGTTAATCTCATTATCATGTGCTCAATTAAAAAGATATTGAAATTTATATTTCTCTTGAAGGTGTGTGGCCTTCTTTGAATTCCATTCTTCTAGGGAGAACCACCAAGTAGCTGCCCTGTAAATACTTCTGATCAACTGGGCCATAAGGATACACTATATCTTAACACTGAGGAATACTCTTGTTAGGTTTTTTGGTCCCCTAGACTCTTGCAATTGTAACTTAAATAACCTAAAGCCCATTGATTTTATACTGGACCTGATTTCTTTATGTGAATTTCCTCCCTTGCTAACCTAAGGACCTACTCCCTGAGAATAGACTGCAAAGTTTTGAAACAGCTTTCTACACACACACGCACACACACACACTTGCTGTGCTGTGCTCAGTTGCTCAGGCATGTCCGACTCTGTGCGACCCCATGGACTGCAGCCCTCCAGGCTCCTCTGTCCATGGGGATTTTCCAGGCAAGAATACTGGAGTGGGTTGCCCTGCCCTCCTCCAGGGGATCTTCCCAACAGAGGGATCGAACCCAGGTCTGCCCCATTGCAGGCCGATTCATTACCAGTTGTTACCAGGGAATATATATATATATATATACATACATACATACATACACATATATATATATATCAACTTCCACACTTTATATACCCACATTCTGTATAAAGAGGTTAGATGTATTCTATAGATTTCCTCCCCCAAGGTCCAACTTTAATCCACTGTGTTGTCGCCCCCTACTGGTAAAAAATAGAAGATGATTTACTCTGTTCAGTTAGGGCTGAAAGCTTCCTGCCATGAGAACATCCACAGGCCTTTGCAGCTAAGAATATTTTGTTTTCAATTATGAATCTGCCAGCCAGAAGTAGACATGTTACACTCATCTAAATAAAAGTGAAAAGTGAAGTTGCTCAGTCGTGTCCGACTCTTTGCGACCCCATGGACTGTAGCCTACCAGGCTCCTCCATCCATGGGATTCTCCAGGCAAGAGTACTGGAGTGGGTTGCCATTTCCTTCTCCAGGAGATCTTCCCAACCCAGGGATCGAACCCGGGTCTTCCGCATTGCAGGCAGATGTTTTACCATCTGAGCCACCAGGGAAGACTCATCTAAATAAAAAGCATTCCCCAATTCTCAGAACCCTCCAGGTCTGATTGTACAATTAACAATGACTTTCATTCTTTTCAAACACATATCTACAAACTCATTCTCTCAGGGCTGCTCCTGAGAATTCTGTTTTGTTCATCTTTTCCCCTCTATACTTAGCACAGGTCTTGAGACATAGTAAGTACTCAATAAAATTTCATTAAAAAACATGTATGGGGGTTTCCCTGATGTTCCAGTGGTTGGGAATCTGCCTGCCAATGCAGGGGACATGTGTTCAATCCCTGGTTCTGGAAGATCCCACATGCCAGGTAGCAACTAAGCCTGCAAGCAGCAGCTACTGAAGCTTGTGCACCCAGAGCCCATGCTCCCCAACAAGAAAAGCCACTGCAATGACAAGCCTGCGCACCACAACTAAAGAGTAGTCCCTGCGCTCCATACTACAGGAAGTCCAAGCACAGCAATGAAGACTCAGTGCTTCATGAATAAATGAATATGTATGCACAACATTGGAAGCCTGAGAGGATGGGAGAGGGGGAGGGGGGAAGGAACAAGGAAAGACATTTTCTACAAGCCCCTCAGCTCATGGCAAACTACAGAGAGTCACACTGCGTTCACAGAATCATTTAATTAACAAGGACTTCAGAACTTTCACCATCAGATTCTAAAATCAGGATAAAAACTTTTTCTTTTCTCCCTTTCTCCTGTAGCCGAGCAGACAAAAGCCTGGTGTTGTTTAAACTGTGGTCATTAGACTCTCAGACTGACAGGCTGTACTTTTCACTTTTTTCCTTGAGGTTCTCAGTAATTACACGGCAGCTGAGGTATTTTCCCTTTTCTGGAAGGGAGGCGAAAGAGACTAGCCTGCACAGCTGTGGTGAACATCTGCAGGTTGGGCCATCGGTATCAATCCCACTTTCTATTAGGAAATGCCTCCCGGGGCAGCCTGGGAGGGGCGGGGCCTTGCCTCCTGATCTCCTGGCAGCTATGGTCACGGCATAGAAGCCCAGATCAGACAGTTGAACACCCGTGTCCTGGGCTTGGACTCCTGAAGGGATGGTGGAAAACGGAAGGTCATTAAAATTTGTTTATTGTAGTAATTGTGGTGGTGGGCAGAAGGGCATCTATGCCTAGGGTTGCTGTGTCTGCACCAGGAAGCCTGTCTCAGCCACAGTTCTCTCTAGGAAACAGGCTGACTTCCTGGCCCTCTGGAGCCATCCCTGTTCTAGCCTGTTCGAAGTATGGTCCTCCAGACTTTCTGAAGCTCCTATGAGCCCACACAGTCTTCCAATCAACTCTTGTTTTGACTCAATGAAACCAGAGTCAGTTTCTGTTCTGCTATTTGCATCTGAAAAAAATGTAACTAGTACAATAGGAATCAAAGTTAAAAGAGAAGCAGAAACTGAAAGAGAAAAAGGAAGGAAGGAAAGAAAGGAGGAAAGGAGGGAGAGAAGGAAGGAAGGAAGAAGGAGAGTCCTCTGCAGCTTGGAAAATGGGTGTCTAGCGCCTGCTCAATGCATAATAGGCACTCAGTGAACATTCAAGGAAAGTCCATTTATAAACATCAATATAGTTTAAGATGTTTGTTAAGTAGTCTCCTTACCTGATCCTCATCTCAGCTCTAGGGGTCCTCTAGGGATCAGGCAAGTCTGATTTTTCATCTGTGTTGAAAAAGCAGAGACATTACTCTGCCAACAAAGGTCCAAGTCAAGGCTATGGTATTCCCAGTGGTCACATACGGTTGTGAGAACTGGACCATAAAGAAGGCAGAACACCAAAGAATTGATGCCTTTGAACTATGGTGCTGGAGAAAACTCCTGAGAGTCCCTTGGACAGCAAGGAGATCAAACCCGTCAATTTTAAGGGAAATCAACCCTGAATACTGGTTGGAAGGACAGATTCTGAACTTGAAACTCCAGTATTTTGATCATCTGATGCGAACAGCTGACTCATTGAAAAAGTCCCTGATGCTGGGAAAGATTGAGGGCAGAAGAAGAAGAGGGCATCAGAGAATGAGATGGCTGGATGGCATCACCAATAACAGGAATTTGGACAAACTTAGGGAGATGGTGAGGGACAGAGAGGCCTGGCGTGCTGCAATCCATGGAGTCCCAAGAGTCAGACACGAATGGGCTACTGAACAAGAATAACAATACCCATGTATAGAAGCATATCAGAGAAGGCAATGGCACCCCACTCCAGTACTCTTGCCTGGAAAATCCCATGGATGGAGGAGCTTGGTAGGCTGCAGTCCATGGGGTCACGAAGAGTCGGATACTTACTGAGCCACTTCACTTTCACTTTTCACTTTCATGCATTGGAGAAGGAAATGGCAACCCACTCCAGTGTTCTTGCCTGGAGAATCCCAGGGACGGGGGAGCCTGGTGGGCTGCCATCTACGGGATCGCACAGAGTTGGACACAACTGAAGCGACTTAGCAGCAGCATAGAAGCATATGAAATTGTCAATATTTAACCATTTTGACCTACAGAAATGGGTTCCAAAGGGTTCAGTGGAATACTTAGGATTAAATAAAGTTATTCACAGAGACTGCTTTCCACAATGCCTTGTACAAGGTAAGATCAGTAAATCTGTCCCCAACTTAAGTTCTAACAGCAGAATTTTTTCAAATTTCACACACTCAGGACACTGGAAGTAAACTTCAACAATTCTTGGAAAGAAAGCAGAGAGTTAATGAATTAACAGACATAGGAAGAATGCAAGTGATTATTTCAATTAGCATTATTTCTCAAGCAACTGCTCTGGGCCAGTCACTCTGTGAGCTACTGGGGATCCAGAGGAGAGCTGGACAGACAGGGGCCTGGGACAGAAACATCAGCCATATATTCAGCACAGTTTCCGGCAAACATGGCAAAAAGTCACTTACCTGTGTTCTCTCATTTTATTCTCATAGAACCACAAGGTGGGGATTAGCTCTGTATGTAAATGAATGACCTAGACTGAGAGTCTAGCAAATGTCCAAAATTAACAGCTGCTGCTGCTGCTAAGTCACTTCAGTCGTGTCCAACTCTGTGCAACCCCATAGATGGCAGCCCACCAGGCTCCCCCATCCCTGGGATTTTCCAGGCAAGAACACTGGAGTGGGTTGCCATTTCCTTCTCCAATGCATGAAAGTGAAAAGTGAAAGTGAAGTGGCTCAGTAAGTATCCGACTCTTCGCGACCCCATGGACTGCAGCCTACCAGGCTCCTCCGTCCATGGGATTTTCCAGACAAGAGTACTGGAGTGGGGTGCCATTGCCTTCTCTGAAACCAACAGCTAACAGGTGATAAAACTAGATTTAGAATCCAGATAAGCTAACCAGCACGCTCAATGGTCACAATACGTCGGTGTGGTGGACTAGACCCTTTCCTCGGGGCCACCCAAGCTTTGAGGCTTCCATCCCAACTGCCTTGCTTCTCCTGGCCCCACCCCCACTGTATCTCTTTCATCATCCAATTCTGATTTTATAAAACATTGCCTCCCACATCAAGCAATTTGGTTCCTAAGTCAGAGACCACTTCTAGTTCTGGGTCTAGGATACAACACAACATCGGTCTGGCAGCATTTCCTGGAGACCTGTGGGAAGCACCTTGGCCCTAGGAATCCTTTGCTCCTCCTGCTTGAGCTGTTTTAGAATTTTCAAGTCCTCTCTTCATCTCCACCACGGTGGAGGACCAAGTCCTCCAATCAAAGTCTTCCTATAGTTGTACCAAATGCCTGAGGTGTGGAGAAGTTACTGCACCTGGGTGCCCTGCCACTGCCTGCTACACTTGCGGGTTGCCTCTTCAGCCTTTGCTGTGGCCTTTCTCAAATGGGTGCAGCTGTGGATTCATTAATTTAGTGGGAGAATACTGAGTGTCAGCTATGGCCAGGCACTGCCTGAGGTCTGGCAACATCTCAGGGCAGCGGTCCCCAACCTTTGTGGCACCATGGACCAGTCTTGTGGAAGGCAATTTTTCTGTGGACTGGGGGTGGAGGGTTGGTTTCAGGATGATTCAAGAACATTACTCTTATTGTGAACTTTATTTCTGACCTAACGCCGCCACTAATCTGACAGGAGGTACCGGTCAGCAGCCCAGAGGTTGGGAACCCCTGCCTTAGGGTGACAGATGCTGCGTTTGCCCACCTATATCCCCTCAGGCCTTCCCATCTCAGAGTGAGCAGCCCCACAGACACTCAACATTTGCATCTTTTTGCCTTAGGGTTTTTTCTTTGTTCGTTTGCTTTTTAGGAGGAAAACTGCTCTGCATGTTACAAGGCAGGACAGACAAGCCGTAGAATCCACCCTTCAACAGGCCAGCACTCTATTGGTGAATTGTGACAGTTGGTGTATAAATACTCCAGTTCCCCAGGCCGCTGGGACAGGAACCCAAAGGCAGGTATTCTATACTGACTCCCAGAGTCCCCAGTCAGGTCAGGCTTTAGTTTTCCACAATGGTAAGGTGATTGAAAACACATTCCCCCTTCATTTTCTTTCCTTCCCTATCTCACTCCCCCCAACTCAACCCCACCCCTAAATAAACTGTCTACACTTTCCTGGTCTTGGAGTCGGCCTCTGAGGAAACCCCAGTCAGGGCCAGGTGTACACAAAACTCACATCCCTCCCTCCGGGACACATTCAGGCAGCAGTCACTTGCTGCACCTTCAAATCTCTCTTCTCTGATTATTTATTCAGCAGTTATTAAGTGAAGCTTGCGACTTCCTATGGATACATGTTATGAATAAATACTAATTTCCTACGAAAAAACACTATTTACAGATACAACTTAATTGCTAGTTCTTGTCGACTGGCTGAAGCAGAATCAACCTTGAGGAAAACTTGGACAAAAATTCCCACCTTTCAGAATTCTGGTTCTGTCTCCAGTTTTCTTTGCTGACTTCCCAAAGTAGACTTCTTAAGGAGCCACTTTAGAGGATTTTTAAATTCAGATGATAAAATGAGTCATACACTCCCAGTAAAGAGCACGAACCACGCATTCATTCTATGGTTTTTAGAACTTCATCAGAGTGTGACCAACTGTGAGTTTCACAAAAATTCCAGAGATTGGCTGGGGCTAACAGAGAGTACTTTTCATTCCCAGTGATAGAAGCCATCTCCTTCCAGGAGAGCAGGGGCTTCCCTGGTGGCTCAGACAGTAAAAAAATCTGCCTACAATGCAAGAGACCCAGGTTTGATCCCTGGGTCGGGAAGATCCTCTAGGGAAGGAATCCATTGGACAGAGGAGCCTGGTGGGCTACAGTCCAAAAGAGTTGGACACGACTGAGTGACTAACATGTTTGCTTTTCACTTTCAGGGGTAGCAAGACCAATTTATTTATTTAAAATTAATTCTGATTGGAGTATAGTTGCTTTACAATGTTATGTTAATTTCTACTGTCCAGCAAAATGAATCAGCCATACACATACATTTATACCCTCCCTTTTGGACTTTCTTCCCATTCAGGTCACCGTAGTGCATTAAGTAGAATTATTTGTGCTCTACAGTTTGTACTTATTATCTATTTAATGTTATCAATAGGGTATATGTGTCAGGACCAGTTTATATTTTGCCAAATTAGTCCAGTCACATCTTGGAACTCTGTGTAGATAAGCACCCTGGCTGGCCACAGTCTGGCCTGCCCTTTCATTCACCTCCATCCACCCCCACTGTCTGTACTGTCTTCCCCTTGGCACCCTTGTGCTGTGCTGTGCTTAGTCGCTCAGTCGTGTCTAACTCTTTGAGACCCCTTTGGCGCCCTTATCTCTCAGCATTAAGAGCCCATTTGGCAAAAGTTTGGTGGCTCCAGGGCCAGAAGATAAGACGAGCCCTATTTCATGTTACTGAGTCTTAGGACACGGCTTCTGCAGCTGCCTTCCTCTCCACCCTGTCCGTACTCCTTCCACACCCTGGGTGGGAGCAGTCTGGAAGTCACAGTAAGGGAGAGAAGCCCAGGATGTGAACAGTCTTGCTGGGGCTACAGTGCAAGTAGGCTCATGGGAGCCCTGGCCTGCAGCAGGCTCTTGAGGACTTCCTGAGTGTTCCTGATGGACAACTGAGAGAAGTGGGTGAAACATTAACTCAGTTTGACCTGACAGTTTTTATGGAGCATCTACTATGCCCCTAGCACCATATGAAACCACATGCAGGGGAAGGATGCTGAAGATATCCAAGATGTGGTCTAAGTGCTGGAGGAAATTTATAGGTGTCTTACCAAGGAAATGATTCAAATGCATTAAATAACTAATTTAAAACTAATTAAATTAATTATAATTTAATTAAATTAATTATACTCAATGAAGGCCTGAATCTGATGGCTGTAGTACAATCCATTGGTCCAATTTTTGGAGTGGGAGGGGCAACGTGGCTATGAGAAGAAAAAACATATTCAGTTCAGTTCAGTTCAGTTCAGTCGCTCAGTCGAATCCGACACTTTGCGAACCCATGAATCGCAGTACTCCAGGCCTCCCTGTCCATCACCAACTCCCAGAATTCACTCAGACTCATATCCATCAAGTCAGTGATGCCATCCACCCATCTCATCCTCTGTCGTCCCCTTCTCCTCCTGCCCCCAATCCCTCCCAGCATCAGAGTCTTTTCCAATGAGTCAACTCTTCACATGAGGTGGCCAAAAGTTTCAGCTTTAGCATCATTCCTTCCAAAGAAATCCCAGGGCTGATCTCCTTCAGAATGGACTGGTTGGATCTCCTTGCAGACCAAGGGACTCTCAAGAGTCTTCTCCCACACCACAATTCAAAAGCATCAATTCTTTGGTGCTCAGCCTTCTTGACAGTTCAACTCTCACATCCATACATGACCACAGGAAAAACCATAGCCTTGACTAGATGGACCTTTACTGGCAAAGTAACATCTCTGCTTTTGAATTTGACATCTAGGTTGGTCATAACTTTCCTTCCAAGGAGTAAGTGTCTTTTAATTTCATGGCTGCAGTCACCATCTGCAGTGATTTTGGAGCCCCCAAAAATAAAGTCTAACACTGTTTCCACTGTTTCCCCATCTATTTCCCATGAACTGATGGGACCAGATGCCATGATCTTAGTTTTCTGAGTGTTGAGCTTTAAGCCAACTTTTTCACTCTCCTCTTTCACTTTCATCAAGAGGTTTTTTAGTTCCTCTTCACTTTCTGCCATAAGGGTGGTGTCATCTGCATATCTGAGGTTATTGATATTTCTCCTGGCAATCTTGATTCCAGCTTGTGTTTCTTCCAGCCCAGTGTTTCTCATGATGTACTCTGCATATAAGTTAAATAAGCAGGGTGACAACAGCCTTGACGTACTCCTTTTCCTATTTGAAACCAGTCTGTTGTTCCATGTCCAGTTCTTTTTTTTTTTTTTTAATTTTAATTTTATTTTTAAACTTTACAATATTGTATTAGTTTTGCCAAGCATCGAAATGAATCTGCCACAGGTATACCCGTGCTCCCCATCCTGAACCCGCCTCCCTCCTCCCTCCCTGGACTGGCGACTCGTTTCATACATGATATTATACATGTTTCAATGCTATTCTCCCAAATCTCCCCACCCTCTCCCTCTCCCACAGAGTCCAGAAGACTGATCTATACATCAGTGTCTCTATTTCTGTCTCATACACAGGGTTATTGTTATCATCTTTCTAAATTCCATATATATGCATTAGTATACTGTATTGGTATTTTTCTTTCTGGCTTACTTCACTCTGTATAATAGGTTCCAGTTTCATCCACCTCATTAGAACTGATTCAAATGTATTCTTTTTAATGGCTGAGTAATACTCCATTGTGTATATGTACCACAGCTTTCTTATCCGTTCATCTGCTGATGGACATCTAGGTTGCTTCCATGTCCTGGCTATTATAAACAGTGCTGCGATGAACATTGGGGTACATGTGTCTCTTTCCCTTCTGGTTTCCTCAGTGTGTATGCCCAACAGTGGGATTGCTGGATCATAAGGCAGTTCTATTTCCAGTTTTTTAAGGAATCTCCACACTGTTCTCCATAGTGGCTGTACTAGTTTGCATTCCCACCAACAGTGTAAAAGGGTTCCCTTTTCTCCACACCCTCTCCAGCATTTATTGCTCATAGACTTTTGGATTACAGCCATTCTGACTGGTGTGAAATGGTACCTCATAGTGGTTTTGATTTGCATTTCTCTGATAATGAGTGATGTTGAGCATCTTCTCATGTGTTTGTTAGCCATCTGTATGTCTTCTTTGGAGAAATGTCTATTTAGTTCTTTGGCCCATTTTTTGATTGGGTCATTTATTTTTCTGGAATTGAGCTGTAGGAGTTGCTTGTATATTTTTGAGATTAGTTGTTTGTCAGTTGCTTCATTTGCTATTATTTTCTCCCATTCTGAAGGCTGTCTTTTCACCTTGCTAATAGTTTCCTTTGTTGTGCAGAAGCTTTTAAGTTTAATTAGGTCCCATTTGTTTATTTTTGCTTTTATTTCCAATATTCTGGGAGGTGGGTCATAGAGGATCCTGCTGTGATGTATGTCGGAGAGTGTTTTGCCTATGTTCTCCTCTAGGAGTTTTATAGTTTCTGGTCTTACGTTGAGATCTTTAATCCATTTTGAGTTTATTTTTGTGTACGGTGTTAGAAAGTGTTCTAGTTTCATTCTTTTACAAGTGGTTGACCAGTTTTCCCAGCACCACTTGTTAAAGAGATTGTCTTTAATCCATTGTATATTCTTGCCTCCTTTGTCAAAGATAAGGTGTCCATATGTGCCTGGATTTATCTCTGGGCTTTCTATTTTGTTCCATTGATCAATATTTCTGTCTTTGTGCCAGTACCATACTGTCTTGATAACTGTGGCTTTGTAATAGAGCCTGAAGTCAGGTTGGTTGATTCCTCCAGTTCCATTCTTCTTTCTCAAGATAGCTTTGGCTATTTGAGGTTTTTTGTATTTCCATACAAATTGTGAAATTATTTGTTCTAGCTCTGTGAAGAATACCATTGGTAGCTTGATGGGGATTGCATTGAATCTATAAATTGCTTTGGGTAGTATACTCATTTTCACTATATTGATTCTTCCAATCCATCAACATGGTATATTTCTCCATCTATTAGTGTCCTCTTTGATTTCTTTCACCAGTGTTTTATAGTTTTCTATATATAGGTCTTTAGTTTCTTTAGGTAGATATATTCCTAAGTATTTTATTCTTTCCATTGCAATGGTGAATGGAATTGTTTCCTTAATTTGTCTTTCTGTTTTCTCATTATTAGTGTATAGGAATGCCAGGGATTTCTGTGTGTTGATTTTATATCCTGCAACTTTACTATAATCATTGATTAGTTCTAGTAATTTTCTGGTGGAGTCTTTAGGGTTTTCTATGTAGAGGATCATGTCATCTGCAAACAGTGAGAGTTTTACTTCTTCTTTTCCAATTTGGATTCCTTTTATTTCTTTTTCTGCTCTGATTGTTGTGGCCAAAACTTCCAAAACTATGTTGAATAGTAATGGTGAAAGTGGGCACCCTTGTCTTGTTCCTGACTTTAGAGGAAATGCTTTCAATTTTTCACCATTGAGGATAATGTTTGCAGTGGGTTTGTCATATATAGCTTTTATTATGTTGAGGTATGTTCCTTCTATTCCTGCTTTCTGGAGAGTTTTTATCATAAATGGATGTTGAATTTTGTCAAAGGCTTTCTCTGCATCTATTGAGATAATCATATGGTTTTTATTTTTCAATTTGTTAATGTGGTGTATTACATTGATTGATTTGTGGATATTGAAGAATCCTTGCATCCCTGGGATAAAGCCCACTTGGTCATGGTGTATGATCTTTTTAATGTGTTGTTGGATTCTGATTGCTAGAATTTTGTTAAGGATTTTTGCATCTATGTTCATCAGTGATATTGGCCTGTAGTTTTCTTTTTTTGTGGGATCTTTGTCAGGTTTTGGTATTAGGGTGATGGTGGCCTCATAGAATGAGTTTGGAAGTTTACCTTCCTCTGCAATTTTCTGGAAGAGTTTGAGCAGGATAGGTGTTAGCTCTTCTCTAAGTTTTTGGTAGAATTCAGCTGTGAAGCCGTCTGGACCTGGGCTTTTGTTTGCTGGAAGATTTTTGATTACAGTTTCAATTTCCATGCTTGTGATGGGTCTGTTAAGATTTTCTATTTCTTCCTGGTCCAGTTTTGGAAAGTTGTACTTTTCTAAGAATTTGTCCATTTCTTCCACGTTGTCCATTTTATTGGCATATAATTGTTGATAGTAGTCTCTTATGATCCTTTGTATTTCTGTGTTGTCTGTTGTGATCTCTCCATTTTCATTTCTAATTTTATTGATTTGATTTTTCTCCCTTTGTTTCTTGATGAGTCTGGCTAATGGTTTGTCAATTTTATTTATCCTTTCAAAGAACCAGCTTTTGGCTTTGTTCATTTTTGCTATGGTCTCTTTTGTTTCTTTTTTTTATTCTTCCAATTTTATTTTATTTTTAAACTTTACATAATTGTATTAGTTTTGCCAAATATCAAAATGAATCCGCCACAGGTATACATGTGTTCCCCATCCCGAACCCTCCTCCCTCCTCCCTCCCCATACCATCCCTCTGGGCTGTCCCAGTGCACCAGCCCCAAGCATCCAGCATCATGCATCGAACCTGGACTGGCAACTCATTTCCTACATGATATTTTACATGTTTCATTGCCATTCTCCCAAATCTTCCCACCCTCTCCCTCTCCCACAGAGTCCATAAGACTGTTCTATACATCAGTGTCTCTTTTGCTGTCTAGTACACCGGGTTATTGTTACCATCTTTCTAAATTCCATATATGTGCGTTAGTATACTGTATTTATGTTTTTCCTTCTGGCTTACTTCACTCTGTATAATAGGCTCCAGTTTCATCCACCTCATTAGAACTGATTCAAATGTATTCTTTTTAATGGCTGAGTAATACTCCATTGTGTATATGTACCACAGCTTTCTTATCCATTCATCTGCTGATGGACATCTAGGTTGCTTCCATGTCTTGGCTATTATAAACAGTGCTGCGATGAACATTGGGGTACACGTGTCTCTTTCCCTTCTGGTTTCCTCAGTGTGTATGCCCAGCAGTGGGGTTGCTGGATCATAAGGCAGTTCTATTTCCAGTTTTTTAAGGAATCTCCACACTGTTCTCCATAGTGGCTGTACTAGTTTGCATTCCCACCAACAGTGTAAGAGGGTTCCCTTTTCTCCACACCCTCTCCAGCATTTATTATTTGTAGACTTTTGGATCGCAGCCATTCTGACTGGTGTGAAATGGTACCTCATAGTGGTTTTGATTTGCATTTCTCTGATAATGAGTGATGTTGAGCATCTTTTCATGTGTTTGTTAGCCATCTGTATGTCTTCTTTGGAGAAATGTCTATTTAGTTCTTTGGCCCATTTTTTGATTGGGTCGTTTATTTTTCTGGAGTTGAGCTGTAGGAGTTGCTTGTATATTTTTGAGATTAGTTGTTTGTCAGTTGCTTCATTTGCTATTATTTTCTCCCATTCTGAAGGCTGTCTTTTCACCTTGCTAATAGTTTCCTTTGATGTGCAGAAGCTTTTAAGGTTAATTAGGTCCCATTTGTTTATTTTTGCTTTTATTTCCAATATTCTGGGAGGTGGGTCATAGAGGATCCTGCTGTGATGTATGTCGGAGAGTGTTTTGCCTATGTTCTCCTCTAGGAGTTTTATAGTTTCTGGTCTTAGGTTTAGATCTTTAATCCATTTTGAGTTTATTTTTGTGTATGGTGTTAGAAAGTGTTCTAGTTTCATTCTTTTACAAGTGGTTGACCAGATTTCCCAGCACCACTTGTTAAAGAGATTGTCTTTAATCCATTGTATATTCTTGCCTCCTTTGTCGAAGATAAGGTGTCCATATGTGCGTGGATTTATCTCTGGGCTTTCTATTTTATTCCATTGATCAATATTTCTGTCTTTGTGCCAGTACCATACTGTCTTGATAACTGTGGCTTTGTAGTAGAGCCTGAAGTCAGGTAGGTTGATTCCTCCAGTTCCATTCTTCTTTCTCAAGATCGCTTTGGCTATTTGAGGTTTTTTGTATTTCCATACAAATTGTGAAATTATTTGTTCTAGCTCTGTGAAGAATACTGTTGGTAGCTTGATAGGGATTGCTTTGAATCTATAAATTGCTTTGGGTAGTATACTCATTTTCACTATATTGATTCTTCCAATCCATCAACATGGTATATTTCTCCATCTGTTAGTGTCCTCTTTGATTTCTTTCACCAGTGTTTTATAGTTTTCTATATATAGGTCTTTAGTTTCTTTAGGTAGATATATTCCTAAGTATTTTATTCTTTCCGTTGCAATGGTGAATGGAATTGTTTCCTTAATTTCTCTTTCTGTTTTCTCATTATTAGTGTATAGGAATGCCAGGGATTTCTGTGTGTTGATTTTATATCCTGCAACTTTACTGTAGTCATTGATTATTTCTAGTAATTTTCTGGTGGACTCTTTAGGGTTTTCTATGTAGAGGATCATGTCATCTGCAAATAGTGAGAGTTTTACTTCTTCTTTTCCAATTTGGATTCCTTTTATTTCTTTTTCTGCTCTGATTGTTGTGGCCAAAACTTCCAAAACTATGTTGAATAGTAATGGTGAAAGTGGGCACCCTTGTCTTGTTCCTGACTTTAGAGGAAATGCTTTCAATTTTTCACCATTGAGGATAATGTTTGCAGTGGGTTTGTCATATATAGCTTTTATTATGTTAAGGTATGTTCCTTCTATTCCTGCTTTCTGGAGGGTTTTTATCATAAATGGATGTTGAATTTTGTCAAAGGCTTTCTCTGCATCTATTGAGATAATCATATGGTTTTTATTTTTCAATTTGTTAATGTGGTGTATTACATTGATTGATTTGCGGATATTGAAGAATCCTTGCATCCCTGGGATAAAGCCCACTTGATCATGGTGTATGATCTTTTTAATGTGTTGTTGGATTCTGATTGCTAGAATTTTGTTAAGGATTTTTGCATCTATGTTCATCAGTGATATTGGCCTGTAGTTTTCTTTTTTTGTGGGATCTTTGTCAGGTTTTGGTATTAGGGTGATGGTGGCCTCATAGAATGAGTTTGGAAGTTTACCTTCCTCTGCAATTTTCTGGAAGAGTTTGAGCAGGATAGGTGTTAGCTCTTCTCTAAGTTTTTGGTAGAATTCAGCTGTGAAGCCGTCTGGACCTGGGCTTTTGTTTGCTGGAAGATTTTTGATTACAGTTTCAATTTCCATGCTTGTGATGGGTCTGTTAAGATTTTCTATTTCTTCCTGGTCCAGTTTTGGAAAGTTGTACTTTTCTAAGAATTTGTCCATTTCTTCCACGTTGTCCATTTTATTGGCATATAATTGTTGATAGTAGTCTCTTATGATCCTTTGTATTTCTGTGTTGTCTGTTGTGATCTCTCCATTTTCGTTTCTAATTTTGTTGATTTGATTTTTCTCCCTTTGTTTCTTGATGAGTCTGGCTAATGGTTTGTCAATTTTATTTATCCTTTCAAAGAACCAGCTTTTGGTTTTGTTGATTTTTGCTATGGTCTCTTTTGTTTCTTTTGCATTTATTTCTGCTCTAATTTTTAAGATTTCTTTCCTTCTACTAACCCTGGGGTTCTTCATTTCTTCCTTTTCTAGTTGCTTTAGGTGTAGAGTTAGGTTATTTGTTTGACTTTTTTCTTGTTTCTTGAGGTGTGCCTGTATTGCTATGAACTTTCCCCTTAGGACTGCTTTTACCGTGTCCCACAGGTTTTGGGTTGTCGTGTTTTCATTTTCATTCGTTTCTATGCAAATTTTGATTTCTTTTTTGATTTCTTCTGTGATTTGTTGGTTATTCAGCAGCGTGTTGTTCAGCCTCCATATGTTGGAATTTTTAATAGTTTTTCTCCTGTAATTGAGATCTAATCTTACTGCATTGTGGTCAGAAAAAATGCTTGGAATGATTTCTATTTTTTTGAATTTACCAAGGCTAGCTTTATGGCCCAGGATGTGATCTATCCTGGAGAAGGTTCCATGTGCGCTTGAGAAAAAGGTGAAATTCATTGTTTTGGGATGAAATGACCTATAGATATCAATTAGGTCTAACTGGTCTATTGTATCGTTTAAAGTTTGTGTTTCCTTGTTAATTTTCTGTTTAGTTGATCTATCCATAGGTGTAAGTGGGGTATTAAAGTCTCCCACTATTATTGTGTTATTGTTAATTTCTCCTTTCATACTTGTTAGCATTTGTCTTACGTACTGTGGTGCTCCCGTGTTGGGTGCATATATATTTATAATTGTTATATCTTCTTCTTGGATTGATCCTTTGATCATTACGTAGTGACCTTCTTTGTTTCTTTTCACAGCCTTTGTTTTAAAGTCTATTTTATCTGATATGAGTATTGCTACTCCTGCTTTCTTTTGGTCCCTATTTGCATGGAAAATCTTTTTCCAGCCCTTCACTTTCAGTCTGTATGTGTCCCCTGTTTTGAGGTGGGTCTCTTGTAGACAACATATGTAGGGGTCTTGTTTTTGTATCCATTCAGCCAGTCTTTGTCTTTTGGTTGGGGCATTCAACCCATTTACGTGATACGTATGATCCCGTTGCCATTTACTTTATTGTTTTGGGTTCGATTTTATACACCGTTTTTGTGTTTCCTGTCTAGAGAATATCCTTTAGTATTTGTTGGAGAGCTGGTTTGATGGTGCTGAATTCTCTCAGCTTTTGCTTGTCTGAAAAGCTTTTGATTTCTCCTTCATATTTGAATGAGATCCTTGCTGGGTACAATAATTTGGGCTGTAGGTTATTTTCTTTCATCACTTTAAGTATGTCTTGCCATTCCCTCCTGGCTTGAAGTGTTTCTATTGAAAGATCAGCTGTTATCCTTATGGGAATTCCCTTGTGTGTTATTTGTTGTTTTTCCCTTGCTGCTTTTAATATTTGTTCTTTGTGTTTGATCTTTGTTAATTTGATTAATATGTGTCTTGGGGTGTTTCGCCTTGGGTTTATCCTGTTTGGGACTCTCTGGGTTTCTTGGACTTGGGTGATTATTTCCTTCCCCATTTTAGGGAAGTTTTCAACTATTATCTCTTCAAGTATTTTCTCATGGTCTTTCTTTTTGTCTTCTTCTTCTGAGACCCCTATGATTCGAATGTTGTAGCGTTTAATATTGTCCTGGAGGTCTCTGAGATTGTCCTCATTTCTTTTAATTCGTTTTTCTTTTATCCTCTCTGATTCATTTATTTCTACCATTCTATCTTCTAATTCACTAATCCTATCTTCTGCCTCTGTTATTCTACTATTTGTTGCCTCCAGAGTGTTTTTAATTTCATTTATTGCATTTTTCATTATATATTGACTCTCTTTTATTTCTTCTAGGTCCTTGTTAAACCTTTCTTGCATCTTCTCAATCCTTGTCTCCAGGCTATTTATCTGTGATTCCATTTTGATTTCAAGATTTTGGATCAATTTCACTATCATTATTCGGAATTCTTTATCAGGTAGATTCCCTATCTCTTCCTCTTTTGTTTGGTTTGGTGGGCATTTATCCTGTTCCTTTATCTGCTGGGTATTCCTCTGTCTCTTCATCTTGTTTAAATTGCTGAGTTTGGGGTGTCCTTTGTGTATTCTGGCAGTTTGTGTAGTTCTCTTTATTGTGGCATTTCCTTACTCTGTATGGGTTTGTACAGGTGGCTTGTCAAGGTTTCTTGGTTAGGGAAGCTTGTGTCGGTGTTCTGGTGGGTGGAGCTTTATTTCTTCTCTCTGGAGTGCACTGAAATGTCCAGTAATGAGTTATGGGATGTCTATGGTTTTGGGGTGACTTTGAACTGCCTGTATCTTGAAGCTCAGGGCTGTGTTCCTTGTTGTTGGAGAATTTGCTTGGTATGTCTTGCCCTGAAACTTGTTGGCCCTTGTGTGGTGCTTGGTTTCAGTGTAGGTATGGAGGCATTTGATGAGCTCCTGTCAATTAATGTTCCTTGGAGTCAGGAGCTCCCTGGCGTCAGGGTTTGGACTTAAGCCTCCTGCTTCCAGTTATCGGTCTTATTTTTACAGTAGTTTCAGAGCTTCTCCTTCTATACAGCACCATTAATAAAACATCTACGTTAAAGATGAAAAGTTTCTCTACCGTGAGAGTCACCCAGAGAGTTTCACAGTGTTATATGGAGAAGAGAAGAGGGAGGAGGGAGTTAGAGGTGACCCGAATGAGATGAGGTGGAATCAATAGAGGAGAGAGTGGGCTGTCCAGTAATCTCCTCCTATGTGCACTCCACAACTGGACCGCTCAGAGTTGTTCACGGAGTTATACAGAGAAGAGAAGAAGGAGGAAGGTGACAGAGGTGGCCAGGAGGATAAAAGGGGGGAATGAAAAGGAGAGAGACAGATCTAGCCAGTAATCAGTTCCCTAAGTGTTCTCCACTGTCTGGAACACACAGAAATTCACAGAGTTGGGTAGAGTAGAGAGGGGTTAGGGAGGAGACACAGGCGACCTGGTGGAGAAAGGGGAGAGTCCAAAGGGAGAGAGAACAGTTAAGCCAGTAATCTCGCTCTCTAGTGAAAAATGGGTCCTGAAGATTGGGTTCTTAAAGGTACAAAATTGGTAACAAATACATAAAAGGAAAAATTAAAAATCTAGAGTAGAGTTTGGAATTTCAAAGATACAATGTTAAAAAAAGAAGAAGAAAAAGAGAGAGAGAGAGAAAAAAACAAACAAGAACAAACAAAGTCGCATAAATTATAAAGAAAATACAGGTACAAAATTGATAACAAACACCAAAAAGCATAAATTAAAAATCTAGAGTAGAGTTTGGAGTTTCAGATATACAAGGTTATTTAAAAGAAGAAGAGAAAGAAACAGAGAAAAAGAAAAAAAAATAGGGTCACAGAAATTATTAAAAAAAAAAAAAACTATAGGTACAAAATTGATAACAAATACCAAAAAGCTAAAATTAAAAATCTAGAGTAGAGTTTGGAATTTCAAAAATACAATGTTAAAGAAAAGAAGAAAAAAAAAAAGGTCAAAAAAATTATAAAAAAAATATATATGAAGTTTGCTTTAAAAAAATGGGGTCTTCTTTTTTTTTTTTTGCAAAGTAATTGGTTATAAAAGTGAAAATTAAAGGAATAATAGAAGACTTAAAAAAATTTTTTAATAAAAATAGAAAGAAAGAATGATCGTAAAAATAGTAAAAATATATCTAGGACTTTCTCTGGTTTTGTTGTGCATATTGCGGGTTCAGTTCATTTTTGGCTAGTTCCTTGGTCCGACTTATATTTCTCAAGATCTATAGGCCCCTTCCTATGTAGTTGGTACTAACCTCAGGGTTTTAATCTATTTGTAGCTTCCAAGGCGGTTCCCTCTGTTATAGCTTCTTCTGTTTGCTGGTCTCTTCAGTGTCTGGTTTCCGCCTTGACACAAAGGGGACGGTGGAGGACACTTTTTTTTTTTTTTAGGCTCACTTGTTCAGTCGTGCTGATGGGAGGTAGGGAGGGATGCTGCAAACAAATAACACTGGCGTGTGCTCGCAGTGCCTCAGCCACACTGGGTCTGCCCCCCGTTCACGGCGCGTGTAGCCTCCCTGCCCACGCTGCTCAGGCTCTAGGTTGCTCCGCTGGGAACCATCTGTGGCCGGCCCTGGGCTGCCTGCACTTCCCAGGTCCAAGCCGCTCAGGTTCAGGCACTTCGGTAGTCCTCAGAGGCACAGACTCTCGGTTGGACCTGCGTTTTGTGCCTTTCCCAGATCCCCAGATCCGAGCAGCTCAGGTGATGAGGTGTTTGGCGTGTGCGATTGCTGCGACTTATCGCCTCCCCGCCGCTCGGTTATCTAGGTGTGCACCGACGCACCTTCTCAGGCAGATGTTGACCATCCAGACCCCCAAGAAGTTTTAGTTAGCAAAGAAGCCTGCTTACAGTTTTATAGATAATGTCTCTCTGGGGCTGCGATTGTCCCCTTCCGGCTCTGGCTGCCTATCACCAGAGGGGGATGGTCTGCTGCCGGCTATCTCTGTTCAGTCCTTTGTTCCGTGCGTGGGCCGGGCGGTGTCTTAGGTTAGGGCTGGCTTTTCACGTGGTAGATATCCCACAGTCTGGTTTGCTAGCCCAAATTATTTCGTTCAGATAGCGCTCGGGGTATTCAGGCCAGATCCTTGCGATGCAGCCCGTGCCGCGCCTCCCTGCCCAGCCCCCACTTGCTAATGGTGGATGCAGGCGTCTGCGCTGCTTCTCCACCGGGGGAGTTACCGTAGGGCTCGCAATGTGTGGGTTTTAATTGTTTATTTATTTTTCCTCCCTGTTATGTTGCCCTCTGTGCTTCCAAGGCTCAGCACAGATTCGGCAGTGAGAAGGTTTCCTGGTGCTTGGAAACTTCTCTCTTTTTAAGACTCCTTTCCCGGGACGGAACTCCGTCCCTCCCTCTTTTGTCTCTTTTTTTGTCTTTTATATTTTTTCATACCTCCTTTTGAAGACTTGGGTTGCTTTTCTGGGTGCCTGATGTCCTCTGCCGGCATTCAGAAGTTGTTTTGTGGAATTTACTCGGTGTTTAAATGTTCTTTTGATGAATTTGTGGGGGAGAAAGTGTTCTCCCCGTCCTACTCCTCTGCCATCTTAGCTCCTCCCTCCCATGTCCAGTTCTAACTGTTGCTTCCTGACCTGCATACAGGTTTCTCAAGAGGCAGGTCAGGTGGTCTGGTATTCCCATCTCTTTCAGAATTTCCCACAGTTTATTGTGATCCACACAGTCAAAGGCTTTGGCATAGTCAATAAAGCAGAAATAGATGTTTTTCTGGAACTCTTGTTTTTTCCATGATCCAGCGGATGTTGGCAATTTGATCTCTGGTTCCTCTGCCTTTTCTAAAACCAGCTTGAACATCTGGAAGTTCACGGTTCACGTATTGCTGAACCCTGGCTTGGAGAATTTTGAGCATTACTTTACTAGCATGTGAGATGAGTGCAATTGTGTGGTAGTTTGAGCATTCTTTGGCATTGCCTTTCTTTGGGATTGGAATGAAAACTGACCTTTTCCAGTCCTGTGGCCACTGCTGAGTTTTCCAAATTTGCTGCATATTGAGTGCAGCACTTTCACAGCATCATCTTTTAGGATTTGAAAGAGCTCAACTGGAATTCCATCACCTCCACTAGCTTTGTTCGTAGTGATGCTTTCTAAGGCCCACTTGACTTCACATTCCAGGATGTCTGGCTCTAGATGAGTGATCATACCATTGTGATTATCTGGGTCGTGAAGATTTTTTTGTACAGTTCTTCTGTGTATTCTTGCCACCTCTTCTTAATATCTTCTGATTCTGTTAGGTCCATACCATTTCTGTCCTTTATTGAGCCCATCTTTGCATGAAATGTTCCCTTGGTATCTCTAATTTTCTTGAAGAGATCTCTAGTCTTTCCCATTCTGTTGTTTTCCTCTATTTCTTTGCTCTGATGGCTGAGAAAGGCTTTCTTATCTCTTCTTGCTATTCTTTGGAACTCTGCATTCAGATGCTTATATCTTTCCTTTTCTCCTTTGCTTTTCGCTTCTCTTCTTTTCACAGCTATTTGTATGGCCTCTCCAGACAGCCATTTTGCTTTTTTGCATTTCTTTTCCATGGGGATGGTCTTGATCCCTGTCTCCTGTACAATGTCACGAACCTCAGTCCATAGTTCATCAGGCACTCTATCAGATCTAGGCCCTTAAATCTATTTCTCACTTCCACTGTATAATCATAAGGGATTTGATTTAGGTCATACCTGAATGATCTAGTAGTTTTTCCTACTTTCCTCAATTTAAGTCTGAATTTGGTAATAAGGAGTTCATGATCTGAGCCACAGTCAGCTCCTGGTCTTGTTTTTGTTGACTGTATAGAGCTTCTCCATCTTTGGCTGCAAAGAACCATAATCAATCTGATTTCGGTGTTGACAATCTGGTGATGTCCATGTGTAGAGTCTTCTCTTGTGTTGTTGGAAGAGGGTGTTTGCTATGACCAATACTATATAATTTACATTCAGTTTCTCAGTTAATCATCCAACAAACTTATGAGGTAGATATTATCATTATTACTATTCTTATTATCATTATTTCCATTTCACAAACAAGAAAGCCAGAGGCTCCAAAAGAACAATTTGGTTCCATAGCTATGGCAGGGGCAGAGCTGGGATTTCAGTCCATGTCTGTCAAATTCTAGGTCTTGTGTTCTTTGATATCAGATGCAATTGAAAGTTAGACTGAGTTTATGTGGATGAGTGTAGTGAGTGCAGCCTTTAAGGGAAATGAAGGATTTGAATTGGTTATGAGAGCTGGGCTGCATTTGGATGGGCTGAGAGGAAGAGGGAAGTCACTTTGAGCATGGGAAACGACATGGAGGTGATGTGTCAGGGGGTGTTCAGCATCTAGAATAGAGTCTGCTATGTGGAAAGCTGTAGGTTGAATGGATGGATAGATGGGTAGATGGATGGATGGATGGATGGAGGGGTACGTAGATGAGTAAGTGGGTAGGTGGATGAGTGGATGAACAGGTGGGTCAGAAGGTGGATGGTTAAAGGAAGGGAAGGATGGAAAGATGAGCTAATGGGCAGGTGAAGGAATGGATGGATGGATGACATTACATATAAGACATGATAGTCCCTTATAAAACATAAATACAGAGATAGGAATGATTTTTAATATGCATACGAAGATTTTAATTTGAAAACCAATGTTGTCTCTCAAATGGGTCAGCTCAGAGAGTCTGTAAACATATTACCAGGAGGGTTTCATGTGTCTTAAGAATTAAGAGTTAAGATCAAAGGTAGTTAAGGTAGATAAGATCAAAGACCTTAATTTCAATTTGTATTTCACTATTTCCTAGTTGTGTGACTTTGGTAGTTTCTTAACTTCTCTGGGCCTTGGTTTCTTCATCTGTATAATAAGAATAAATACCTTATATCATTCTTCAAAAGGATAAATGAACCAGTCCATGTAAAGCTCTTAACATCGTGCCTGGCATTCAATAAAAGGTAAGAAATCTTTGAAAATAAGTAAACACGATGGGGCTGATTAACCTGGGGCTTTTTGGTGTGGCCAGGAGCCTACCTAACAAGCAAGACCTATTATTTATCAAAATCATTTTCAGGGAGACCGAAGTAGTCTAAATTGATGCATGCTAATTAGAACTTCTAAACAAACATATGACAGTCCAGAGACCAGAATTTGGAACCACCAAGCTTCTCAAATTTGGAAGATAGTTTAACAGAGCAGGGACTTCAAAACCAGAGACTTCAGAGATAGAGTCACTTTGAAATCTGAACTCAGCTGTTGTTTACTTAATGAAAAATCAGAGGATTAGGAATGGGAAAGAATCTATCCACAAGGTCCCCGTAGGCTGCAGTCATTGCAACCAGAGTTGACCGCAGTGTGGGGGCACAAGTGGATTTACTCAGAGCACAGGATGCGGACAGTGGCTGAGCCCCGCAGACACCCCTGCAGTCTCCACTGGTGTGAGATCAGAACAGGGGCTCTCACAATGTCAATGACCCACAGTGCTGGGAGGGCTGCTGCCCTGGTTTCCCATTTCCTACTGGAAGACCGGAGTCTCAGGGGAGAGCAATCCTTGTGCTGGGGGAGGTACAATGTGGCCAACGTGTCCTCGCTTCTCTTACCTTCTCATGCCCTCTGTCTTGGTCTCTGGGGTGCAGGTGGGTGCTTAAACCTCACCCTCGTGTTCTAGGATGTCCTGCTCTTGAATAGATGTAACTTATTCCTTGCAGGGGAGAAGGCAATGGCACCCCACTCCAGTACCCTTGCCTGGAAAATCCCATGGACGGAGGAGCCTGGGGGGCTGCAGTCCATGGGGTCGCGAAGAGTCGGACACAACTGAGTGACTTCACTTCCAGTTTTCACTTTCATGCATTGGAGAAGGAAATGGCAACCCACTCCAGTGTTCTTGCCTGGAGAATCCCAGGGACGGTGGAGCCTGGTGAGCTGCCATCTATGTGGTCGCAGAGTCGGACACGACTGAAGTGACTTAGTAGCTTAGCAGCATTCCTGGGCGGGGGGCGGGTGGGAAGCTAGGTCAGGATCAACCTGTGTCTGCTTCCTGGCGACGTCACCCTTCCCTCCATGCCTTTCTTCTCCCCTAGCCCCAGGCCTCCTTCACTGAACTGTAATTGTCCTTCTTTCTCCCTCCCCAAACTGAGCTTCCTCAAAGATGGAGACCACGTCCTTCCTTGCTCACCACTACATCCTCGATTGGCATGTACATATTTGATGACCTAAGAGGAAGGAAAGGAGGAAAGAAGGAGGGGAAAAAAGTCAGTTGATTTCTCAGTGACCTTTAAGAAAGGATTATTTAGAAAAACAGGGATCAGCTGGTGTTCAGCGGTCTGAGTGCATTCCACATATCCCAAATACAGCAAGGAGCACATCGCAGCCACTCAATAATTGCTAATAATAATAACTGTAATATAATAATAGTAATAAAATAATAATAACTGTGATAATAATAATTACCTCACCCTGCCAGTTAAGATCATTAGAATGCCTAGGTCTCCATGTAAGACCAAGACTTAAGATTTCCCAAAAAGATGGATTTGGAATCAGCTATGGTGATACTTCTTTCGGAAGCACCTCTGCATCAGCCTGTGGGGAGAGGAGTGATGGAAGATGTTGCAGCTGGGTCCCACCGAGCGTCTGGAGCCAGATCCACAGACACGCATCCTCAAGCTCCCTCACAAGAGTGGCCTGACCTCAGAGTCAGGAGCTGGGGTCTCTGGAACCACGGGGGTCAGAAAGACAGGAAGAAGAACAAGTGACAGGGGGTGGGTCTCTATGAGGCAGGAGAGGAAGCCTGAATGGACTTCCCCCAGCAGGATCTGTAAGGGCTTCTGACAATACCGCTAGCTGTGCCCAAAGCCTGCAAAGGTCAGAGTGAAAGTCAGGCAATGCTGGGGTGATGATGGCCACTCTGACTGGTGGGAGGTGATAGCTCAGTGTAGTTTTGATTTGCATTGCTCTAAGAATTAGTGATGTTGAGCATCTTTTCATGTGTTTTTTGGCCATCTGTATGCCTTCTTTCTAGGTATGCCTTGAGAAACTAACTGGGCCAAATAATTTGGGGAAACAAGTGAGCAAAACAAAGTTCTTCAAGGTTTCTTACTTTCAGGACTTCTTGCCTGCTCACATGCCTTGTGACTCTAGGAGAGACTGATATAAGTAGTGGTTCCCAAATTTATTTAGTCACAGGATCTGTGTTCCCATATATGTCAAAGACTAGGATTCCATAATGCATACCTCAGGAAATGCTTCTTTGGGAAACCAGTTGTCATATCTTACTTTCAGCCCAAGACTCCAGGAAGAGTTTTTTAATTTATTTTTAATTGGAGGGTAATTGCTTTACAATGTTGTGTTGGATTCTGCCATACAACAACGTGAATCAGCCATGAGTATACATACACCCCCTCCCTCTTGAAACTTCCTCACTGACTCGATGGACGTGAGTCTGAGTGAACTCTGGGAGTTGGTGATGGACAGGGAGGCCTGGCGTGCTGCGATTCATGGGTTCGAAAAGAGTCGGACACGACTGAGCGACTGATCTGATCTGATGCCCCACCCAGCCCTCTCGGTCATCATAGAGTCCTGGGCTGAGCGTCCTGGGCTATACAGCAACTTCGCACTAGCTATCTATTTTACATATAGTAATGCCTATATTCCAATGCTACTCTCTCAGTTTGTCCCACCCTCTCTTTCCCCCCTGGGTCCACAAGTCCTTTCTCTGTGTCTTCATCTCAGGCCTGTCCTGCAAATAGCTTCAACAGTACCATTTTTTCTAGAGTTTTTAACAATGGAAACAGGCAGGAAACTATGTTCTTGGCTTCAGAGCTAAGCTCTCCCTTCAGACAAAGACTTACACAAGAGAGATTAGCAGCTCTTAAGACTAAAGAGTGTATAAAGTGTAGTGGTTGGAGTAACACAACCCTACGTTTGAGTCCTTGCTCCACAGTTCCCTAACTAAGACTTTAAGTCTGTCATCCTCTGTGAACCTTGGTTTCCTAATCTATAAAATGGGGATACTAATCTATTCCTATTTTATCGGGTTATGGTGAGAAATAAATGAGTGGAATGCACGTAGAGGATGCGGTATGTTGCCTACTACATAGTTAAATGCTCAATAGATGCTTTTATTATTACAATGATACAAAAATGTCACAACATTTCATATGCGCCCCATTTTTTACTCCAGTTTTTTATTTTAAGAGAGAGGAAAAGGAGACAGGGAGAGAGAGAGGGAAAGTGCAAACATTCTGACTTGGAAGGGAACTTATGCTTTGAAGCTGACAAGTATAATTTGTCTTGAGACTGCCAAGCTCTTGGGTTGAGCCTTCATATTAGAAAAAAGAAAAAAGAGACAAGTGAGATTAATCTGGGGCCTTCATTACTTACTCCATCTGGCCTGGCTTGGCACAGCCCCTTCCCTCTACAAACCGATTACTCCTTCAAAAGCCTCAGCAAAGTGGCCTCTAATGGGTTTTGACATGGCAGGAATGGCGCTCGCACAGCATGGAGATAAGGGCCCCAGCATCAGGGCCAAAACACTTCCAGCGCTATGGCCCAGATGCTCCACCACAAAAGAAAGAAATGAACTGAAAGGGAGCCAAGGCCTGTGGGCCAGGGTGGATCTCAGGATTCCCAGGAGCACCTGGTTTCCTACGGCAGCGAGCAGCAGAAGCAAGGCTCACCTGGATAGGACCAGTGATATGGATTATCTGACGGGGGCATGTTCCAGTGTCCAGGGGTACTTACTAATCTGACTTTACTGTCACATTGGGGATAGGTAGGTGCTTGGGGGGAAGTCAAGAAGCTTGGTGTTTTTAGACATTTGCCAGTAAAAACCTGCTGAGGAGGCCTTCTCGCATTTTTTTCCGGCGCACATGGGCACCCCATGGTGATGCGACTGGGAGGCAGAGGAGGAGAAAGAAGAGGAACTGATGTTCACTGACCACTGACTATGCTCCAGGCAGTCCCCACACTGCTGGCTCCATCACCCGCACAAGCCTGAGAAGGAGATATTACTACTGTCTCCTTGAGAGAAGGTGATGTGTGTGTCCTGAGTCACCCAATAAGTGAACAGAGGATTGTCCACCTGTGGGTCCATGTTGGTAGCTGTGTTATTTTGCTCCTTCAGTAGCAGCCTCTGGAATTGAGAGAAATTAGGAGAAGGCAATGGAGCCCCACTCCAGTACTCTTGCCTGGAAAATCCCATGGACGGAGGAGCCTGGTGGGCTGCAGTCCATGGGGTCGCTAAGAGTTGGACATGACTGAGTGACTTCACTTTCAGTTTTCACTTTCATGCATTGGAGAAGGAAATGGCAACCCACTCCAGTGTTCTTGCCTGGAGAATCCCGGGGACTGGGGAGCCTGGTGGGCTGCCGTCTCTGGGGTCACAGAGAGTCGGGCACGACTGAAGTGACTTAGCAGTAGCAGCAGAAGGGAGAATCTTCCACAGCCTCAAGAGGTACCGACTCTGTGACCTGAGATTGTGGAACATAAAGGCAGCCTTAGAGCCACTCTGAGAAAGATGGATTCTTGAACAGAGGACACAAACCAGATTAGTGGATCCATCAGGGATTGTTTATCTTGAATCGGGAGACTGCCAGTTACTGAAACAAAGGCTCTGCTTCTGAGTTGCTTTCAAAGGCTCAGGAACTTTGGCTTCTGGGGCAGAAGGTGTCAAGGCCAAGCTTGGTGGCTCCCAGGGCCTCAGAGAAGTGAGTTTGGGAGGCTTGGTGAGTCAGAGACTGTACAATACTGCCATCTCCTGGGAGTCCATCTGGTCTGGCCAGGCAGAAATCCAGCTCAGAATACCTGACTAAATTATACATTAGTTTCTCTGCTTCCCCAGGGAGACTTCTGTGGTCACATTACAAATCTGGACTGCCAATGTTTATTTATTAGTTCATAAAGCCCACAGAGATGGAAAGTATGGGCTTCCAAGTCAAAAGCTGGCCCATTTGTTTCATTTTTTAAAAATTCAACAAATCTTTGAGTGAGTGAAAGTTGCTCAGTCTTGTCTGACTCTCTGTGACCCCATGGAATTCTCCAGACCAGAATACTGGAGTAAGTAGCCATTCCCTTCTCCAGGGAATCTTTCCAACCCAGGGTTCGAACCCAGGTCTCCCACATTGCAGGTGGATTCTTTATCAGCTGAGCCACCAGAGAAGCCAAACAAATATTTAGCATCCCTAATTTGTGCCAAGCATTGTGGTTGGCCCTGAATACGTAATCAGTGTATCAAGGCAAATGGTCCCTAACTTCACGAATTTTATAGTTTAGTGGAAAGGCTGAGCTATAAACAAGGAATTGTCCTATTGTAAGTGAGGAATTTATACATTATTACTGTGATGAGTGTTTAGAAGGAAAAGCACAGGATGCTGTAGGAGTATACAGTGTAGAAGGGGAGAGGAGGACTCTGGCCTGGTCAATTAGTCAGGAAAGCCTTGCCTAAGGATATAATCTATATGCAGACACCTGAAGGATCTGTAGGAATTAGCCAGCAAAGTGATTTGGGAGAACATGTGTGAAGGCCCTGACACAGGAAGAAGCCTGGTACATTTGAAGAACTAGAAGCTCTGTACTGATGGAGAGAGAGAGAGAGAAAAAGAGAAAGAAAGTGGTGTGAAGTGAGATTGCAGACAGAAATAGGCAACAACCAAATCACACAGGGCCCTAGAATGTCATGAGAAGGATTTGGCTTTATATTGGCCAAATCTCTTTTTGTTACATATGACAAAGACTTAATGCAAATTAGTTTAAGCTGAAAAGGCAGCTTTTTGGTTCATATATTTGGGAAGTCTGGCATTAAAACTTCAGGTATGGCTGGATCCAGGAATTCAAATAGTATTATCAAGACTTTCTTTTCAATGAGTTCATTGTCTTTGCTTGTTTCTGCATTTCTTGCTAGTTGGCCTAGTTTTCTCCTGCAGTGACATATTCTGTCAATCTGGTAGGAAAATAGTAACTGATATTCACCATACCTACCTATATCTTTATAACTTACAATCCAAAAGGAAGAGAAAGTTATCCCTCCATCTCCATTTTGAAAAGAAAAATCAGGGAAAGACAGTTGGCTCAGCTTTGGTCACACGCCAGACCACTGGATCCATTAGACCTATCACTTTGTCCACTGGGAGGCAGGGCAATGATTAGCCTAACCTGGGTCACATTTCTACCACTGTAGTTAGAATGAGGGTGGAGGGTGAAGAAAGGAGATAGGGAGGCATCTTGGAGCTATATGGAATATGGGAGGAGACTCCCCCAAGAAAATGGTACTGCTTATAGAAGAAAAGTGGGGGAAAATGTGGGATATATAAAAACATTGACAAAATACCATCATAATTAACAAAAAGCTGTAAGAAACCACTGATAGGCTGTGTGCAAGTGAAAAACAAGATAAGATTTATTTCTTAAAAGACCACACTGGCTATTATAAGACTGAAATGGAAATAAAGGGGTAGAGCCAGAAAGGACTTCAGATTCTAGGCAAACTAAAACTTTGCCTACAACATAGAAATTATCTAGAAATGCTCAATAAACCATAGCAAAGATCCTTTTATTTATTTATTTTTTAAATATGTATTTTCTTTTTATTTATTTATTTGTCTGAGCTAGGTCTTAGTTTCAATGAAAACTCAGTAGATGTGGGATCTAGTTCCCTGGGCGGGGATCAAACCCAGGGCCCCTGCATTGGGAGCACAGAGTCTTAGCCACTGGACCACCAGGGAAGTCCCACAAAGATCCTTTCAAACGCAGAGTAGAACTTGTGAGAAAGTATGAGAAAATCTTTAGGAGGCAAAGACAAGGAGGAAACTGAAGAATGGAGCATTGAGTAGATGAAGCTACTTTCCCTTGGAAGTTTTTCCAGTCTTAGGTAACCAAGAAACTTACATTTTAACAGCCCTAAAAGAAGAGAGAGTATTAGGTCTAAATGAGATGGGCTTCGAACTGAGAACTTTCCTACCCCTGCCCACACCCCACATAAAGTTGGGAATCTCAGTAAATCGTGAAATTATCGACTGGGGGAAAAAATGTACCCATCATCAAGGAGAGATAATAAGAAAGCATTTGTGTCTTGATTTGCCTCTAGCTAGAAAAAAAGCCATCACCTTCAAGAGTATATAGATACGAGTCTTCTCATGGGTTTGGGGTTGAAGTTCATTCTGTGTGCATGGTCCTGAAATCTTCAACTTTAAAGCAATTCCAAACAACTCAAACCTTGGGGAGTACCTGAAGAAAACAAACACACACTTTTCTAGAGATCCTTAATCTAGGATGCACTTAGAGAAGATTTCTGCCGAGTATGTGTTTGTTCACAGTCCCTTGCTGAGGTTTTCAGCCATCTTTTTCCCTGTGATGACCACATGGACCTTTAGCTGACCAGTGGCCACCAGGGCATTCCTGATCCCTTCCCCATCTGCTCTGGCCTTCCTAACTTCTGTCCTCATGATTCCTCTTCCTACCTATTGCTGAACCGAACCCACCATAGCCTTGATATTTGCATCATTTCTCAGACTTGGAACTTCAGTCTCCTTCTCAACCTAGCTTGGGGTTTCCTGTAGTTATGCTGCCCCCCAGAGACAATTTTTCTCCATCTTTTAGGCCCAGCCTGGCTTTGAGAGCCTATGTTCTGGCATGACCCCACATCCACTATGCCTTCTCAGTTTGCCCTGACCCTGCATTCCTGGACCAGGACAGAGGGAACAGGAGAAAAGGAGGCAAAAACTATGACAGGCTCTGGGTTGGTCTTCATCCCAGTCTGTGACATCTCATGGGGAGGTGATGTGGCCTGTGGAGCCTGGGTACCTCCTAACACAGAGCACCTGTGCCCTCTTGCTGACCAGGCCCGAGTCAGAGAGTAGGTGTGGGAGGCTCTCATGACTCCATCCCAAAGTGAGAAGTGCATGAGAGGGCTCCAGAAACCTGAATTCCTTCCCACACCATGGCCCGGGGCAGTGAGGCTGGCAACGTAGAATGGTAGCACTGAGTTCTGAGAGTGTTTGTTACCCAGTCATGTCGACTCTCTGCAACACACCAGGCTCCTCTGTCCATGGACTTCTCCAGGCAAGAATACTGGAGTGGGTAGCCATTCCCTTCATCAGGGGATTTTCCTGACCCAGGGATTGAACCTGGGTCTCCTGCATTACAGGCAAATTCTTTACTGTCTGAGCCACCAGGAAGTCCTTCAAATAAATATCTGACTTAGAGAAACAGGTCCAACACAGCATCTCTGTGAAGGAAATAAAATCACTAGCAGTCCAGAAACACTAAGGGAGTGAGCAGGCAAATTTGCCCTTTGCTACATACCCATGAGCTGTCCTAAGAGACAAAGGCAGGACCTTGACAGCCCTGACAGACCAGGAGAATAACCACAGCCATGGCACGCTTCCGAGCCAGACACTCAAGGTGTCACGGAGGGAGACAGTGGGCCCCGTGAGCTCACATATGGAGATGTGTTTTGCTAACAGCTCTGGATGGAAGCTGATTCTGGCCCTGGGCTGTGTGCCGTGTGCAGGCACCCTGGACCCACCATTCCCACTGCTCTGCATGCACATATACCTTCCCCTAGTGCCTGTCATGGGGAATTGTCATTGTTGGTTTAATGACTTTGTTCTTGACTAGCACGTGATCTCTAGTATAGAGCGGTGGCCGGCACATAGCATGGGCTCAATATAGCTATTAAATGCATTACATCTGTGTGTGCTAAGTTGCTTCAGTTGTGTCTGACTCTTTGCAATCCCATGAACTGTAGCCGGCCAGGCTCTTCTGTCCCTGGAATTCTCCAGGCAAGAATACTGGAGTGGGTAGCCATTCCCTTCATCAGGGGATTTTCCTGACCCAGGGATCGAACCTGGGTCTCCTGCATTACAGGCAGATTCTTTACTGTCTGACCCACCAGGGAAGCCCTACAAAAGCTAGAGCTAATAATGAATGCTCACCTTTAGGATTCTGATAAGGATTCAATGACATGGCGTATATAAGGTGATTAAATGGTATCTGGTACTGAAAAGGTGGTCAAAATATATAAGTAGTAGTGACTTAGACAATTTGGGGAAATAATCTGATTGCTGTATGTCATGTTTACTGCAAATCTACCTATTTGACAATACTGTTGTGGAGTCAGATTCAGAAGACTCCTACAGGTGAGGCCTCAAAGTGGCAGATGGAAAAAAAAGTGGCAGATGGAAAAAGCCAAAGTGTAGAAAATAGCTGGGACCATGATCTTAAATTAGTGAAATCAAACTTTAATTCACTACTGAGTTTAAAAAACATCAGCACAATTATTCTACTAATATGTTTTGCAGTCATGATTTAAGGAGTAGTCTCATTCAGCACTAACTACTAATTTTCTCCATATTGGGTATCAATTGACAGATTGACTGGTCTATATTCAAAAAGGCTTTCATACCCACACATGTTAGTTAAACATTTGTATATTCCTCAGAAGTAGCGAATAAGTTTTCAGTGACATTCTCACTACCACTGATACATATTTCTTGTCCAGTGCATTGTACTGAGGTGTCTGGGGCCCTGTCTGGACTTAGTAGAAATAGTACTGCAGTTGATTAGATGTACAATGTGTCCGCCATGGGCCTGGGAACATGAAACAATAGCACATGTCTATACTTGGAAAATTGACAAATGGATGCTCTCAGCAAAAATAATTTCAAGATTAAATTCATTCTGCTGCCCATCTGACTCAGAATGGTATTTTTAGTGGGGGAAAATACTAATCCCAGCATTGTGACAGACTGTGTTTTCCAGAAGATAGCTATAGAGCTTCCAGCCACATTCAATATGACCTTGCCCCTCCTCCAAGAAGAGGTAGGTGTGATGCCCCATCCTTAGAATCTGGGCTGGCCTGAGTGAGTGGGTCATCACCAGTTGGATGTAGCAGAAGTGATGCTGCCTGACTCCTGAAGCTGGGTACGAAAGGAGACCCAGCTTCTGCCCAACTCTCGTGACACATCTGCTCTCGAGCAGCTTCCTCTGGAAGCCAGCACCAGATTGCGAGGAAAGCAAGCTATACAGAGATGGTGTGTAGGTCAAGCAGCTGAACCCAGCCTTCAAGTCTGAGAGGCTCTGGATGATTCCTGCCCCTAGCCCATGAGTCATTCCTAGCTGCTCCAGCCTTCCCGGGTGAGGGCTCAGACTCGGTGGAGCAGAGATAAACTATCTCCTCTGTACCCTGTCTGCTTTCCTGACCCCCAGAATCTGTGAGCCTTGTTGTTGTTCTATCACTAAGTCGTGTGCAACTCTTTGTGACGCTATGAACTGTAGTACACCAGGCTCCCCTGTTCTTCACTATCTCCCAGTGTTTGCTCAAATTCATGTCCATTGAGTCAGTGATGCTATCTGATCATCTCATCCTCTGTGGCCCCTTCTCCCTTTGCCTTCAGTCTTTCCCAGCATCGGGGTCTTTTCCAATGAGTTGGCTCTTTGTATCAGGTGGCCAAAGTATTGCAGCTTCAGCTTCAGCAACAGTTCTTTCAATGAATATTCAGGGTCACTTTCCTTTCAGATTGACTGGTTTGGTCTCCTTGCTGTCCATGCCAGTTTAACAGCACTAGCTTTGGGGCTTTGTTACACAGCAGTGGTAAACCAAAGAGAGCATCCCAGACACCAAGGGTGGGTGGAGATGGTGCACCAGCTTTCTCCTTCATTGTGATTGTGAGACTGCACAGGGCATGAGAACTCTCAAAGTTTCCATTTCTTTATCTGGAATAATAATAGCTCTCTATTAAAGTACAGAAATGAAGTCAGAAACCAGTGGAGACCAAGCTTTTATGAGACAGAGTGTTTATGAAACAATGCTGCCATGAAAAGCAAATGATTGGTACTCTTGACTAGCCCTTCTGTCAACTGGAGAGTGGCACTCTGAATCATGAAAGACATGCTTTGGGAAAAATAGTTATTATCCTTCACCCACAAATCCAACTTAATGTATTTAGGTACAGTTTTCACATTTGGTAAAAACAGAGCCAAAGCTCTCAAAACTTCCCACAGGACCAACAGACAGACATGAGACATACTCTTGCTGGCAGTAACCTCCCTTCTTTTGGATAATGACATGTCAAGTTTGTGGGACTGCTTCTTGCTTCTCATAATAGAAATGGAGGAGAGTCACTCAGTCTCCCAGAAGTACACACTGTGTGCCCGCCAGCGTGAGGCCCAGGGCCAGCTGCGTGCCTGTTCCCATCATGGCTTCCCTTCTAAGAACTTGCTGGGAGGTTGGGGGAGTTTGGTCTTGCGCCTGCCTTTGTCGAGTCTACTCCTTAAAGAAAAATGACTCCTTTCTATTTTCAGGCTACATTGGTATTAATAGAACCCTCCTTCAGTTACACCTGCAATTAACTTTTTTTAAAGAAAATTTATTTGGCTACACCAGGTCTTTGCTGCTGAAGGTGGAATCTAGCTCCCTGATCGGGGACTGAATCCAGGTCCCTGAATCAGGAGCACGGCGTCTTATAAGTCCCCATAACTAACTTTTGTAGCAATGGAGATAAAATACTTTTAACATGTAAATCTGTGTGTGTGATGTCACTTCGGTCATGTCTGACTCTTTGTGAACCCGTGACTGTAGCCTGCCAGGCTCCTCTGTCCTTTGGATTTTCCAGGCAGGAATACTGGAGTGAGTTGCTGGAGTGAGTTGCTATTTCCTCCTCCAAAACATGTAAATCTAGTTTTATTCAAAGTGACCATGATATATTTCCCATCCCCTACCAGGGTCCACGTTGACCCTCTGTCCTGGGTACTTCTCACCTGCAGCCTCTAAAGCTTTATGAGTTCTTGGTGAGCCAGTCACTAACTGTCAAAGTTGGTCAACTCACCAACTTTGTAGCCCGCCGGGCTCCTCTGTCCATGGGATCCTCCAGACAAGAAAACTCTTGTGGGTAGCCATTCCCATCTCCAGTGGATCTTCCCGACCCAGGGATCGAACCTGGGTCTCCCACATTGCAGGCAGATTCTCTATCATTTGGGCCGAACACTGGTGAAAAAGGCAGTCCCTGCCTTCCGGGGTTTCCAGGACAGTAGGAGAAATGGAAGGTATACAGGCCGTTAGCATAGGGTATGATAAGTGCCATGAAGAGGGTGCTGCTGCAGGAACACTAGAAAAAGCTCCCAAGCCCAGGAAAAACTTCTTGAAGAAGATGGTATTTAAATCGAAGCCTGAGGAAGGAGTAGTAGGTGGGGAATATGGGGGAGGGGAGGGTGGCGGAGGAAGATAATGCAGGCAGAAAAGAGCAGGTCTGAAGGCCTGGAGGCAAGACAGCACAGCATTTCCAGAGAACAGCAGGTGGTTTCATTCCTGAAGCATACAACATCAGAAAGAAGTCAAATGAAGGGTGGGGGGTCGGGGGGTAAGTGGCAGGCAGGTTTGCATAATCTTGTAGGCCCCTCAAATGCACTGGGACTTCAGCATTTGAAAAACATTTAATGGTGATGAAAATGCTGGAGGAGAAGGGACAAGATGAAGGCAAGAGGCCATGAGGGGTCCTCTGTTGTAACCCAGGTAGGATACAATGATTCTGTGCATGATAGCTGCTGTCTCTTATATCCATCTCCTCTTGCTGCGGGTTCAGAACAGACAAACATGAGGGGTATATCTCTCATACATTATGTTTTCTGGAAGATTCTTACACAGTAGGTCAATTTCTGTCTGATAAGTCAACAGGAAATGCAGCAGAAGCAGCATGGATGAACTCTGGGGCCGAGGAGGCAGAGGGACCCAGGCCCCAGAGCTGGCCTCGCTGGCACTGCTGGGAACTCGGTCTTTGCTGTCATTCTCCAGGAGGCAGGGCCCACCCCCTGAAAGCCTGGCCATTTCCTGGGCCTGAGGAACATCTCTGAACAGGAATCTGCTTTTCTGAGATGAGAGCTGAATGTCAAGAGGGAGGGGAAAAGTGAAATTTCAGAGTTGGGTCCCAGACAGTTCAAACCCAGTTTTCTCACTGCAATCCTCACCATGCCCCAAAGAAAACAGGGCTGACTCACAGACCGCATCGGTCCTGGGGGTGGGGAAGCTTGGCTGTGCGCTGCTGGCCAGTCTCTCAGGGCTCCGTCTCTTGGCACTCCTGGGGGCACATGTGTGGGGGTGTCTCTCTGGAAGCCACAGAGGGAGGAAGGGCAGCCCATATTCCTGCCCACTCCCACTGCCTCGTGGCCCCGGCCACCTTCCTCTTTCCCCCTTGAGCCATCAGCTCCCAAAGCTGCAGCCAAGTGGATTAGGGAAAGCAGCTAAATTATGATCAAGGATGAGGAAGAAATTCTTGAAACTGTTCCAGGGGCCACAGGCCTGAACTGTCTGCAGCTGATTCAACAGATGGGGAGGCAAAAAAGGCTCATGGAAGGCGAGCAAGACTCGGGGTCAATATTCCACTTCTGCCACATGGTATCTGAAAACCTGGGGCAGATTACTTAAGCTTCCGTTGAGCTACAGTTGTCTCAGCTCTAAAGGGGGCACAAGCATGTCTCACTTGGAGGGTTACTAGAAAGCATCTAGCCCAGTGTCTAGGCACTTGGAAACTTTGGTTCTAACAGCCTGTGTTGCCTACACAATCCCTAAGGCACTTATCCTACACAGCCTTCTCTCTGTGTGGGACTTCATTCCCCCAGCCTGTCTCCAAGGCAGCTGGAGGGCAGTAACTATGTGTCACACATCCTTTCCTTCCCAAGGCATCTCACACTCAATGGGGCAGTGTGTGTTTCCTGGCTGACTGATACACTCACGTTTCAAGATCGGGGAGCGGGGGTGGGTGTGGGGGTGCTAGGCAACAACGCCAAAACTAACAGTCTCTGGCACCCAAGGCACACAGCGAAACCTTTTAATAAGTAAAACATGGGGGCATTTGCATGCTTTTCTTCCACCTGTTAGAAGTAGTTCAGAAGTAGCCAGTCAGTACCAGAGGCTTCCCTGCCTGGGACCATGCCATGCTTCTCCAGTGGTGTGAGCTTGGACAACAGCTGAACCTCACCTGTAAAGTGGGAAAATTTAAAGTACTTACATCGTAGGGTTATTGGCAGCACTTACAGAGTATATATATGGAAAGCACTGAGTACAGTGCCTGGAGTAGGATTAATTGATGTTCAATAATTACTCCTCTCCATCTCATCATTATCAAAGCTCAGTTCTGTTTGCTGAGCTGGACACCCTTGTTAAATGGTAACACTGGAAATCTTACCCCAGGTAAAGGCCCTGCTGCCTGGGATGGGAATTCCACCCTGGGTGGGGCAGGGGTGCAGAGCTGGGCTGCCTCTCTTGCTCTCCGTACAGCAAGGTGGCTTTGTGAGAAGTGCCTTCCAGACCACAAAATGCATTTCAAATATTTCGATTATAGTTTATGTTTTCCCTATACTTTAAAGTCTAGAAAGAATAGTGTAGGCACAATCCTAGTTCCCACTTGTTGGACAACCTACTGTGAATGAGACACCCTGCCCCAGCTTTTCACAGATCCACTGTTTATGCTCTCAGTGGCCTGCAAAGTTAGAACTAGGTTTCAAGCCCATTTTAAAGATAAGGAGAATGATACTCAAAGGTCATTCAAGGTTTCAAGTGAGATTCAAACTCAGGTCTGTTGGCTCCCAAAACTATGCTTTTAACTACTGAGTTGCACTCAGGGGCTGAATGTAAATGTTCTAAGAGGAATAAGATGCCAATAAGCTCAAGATTTCCAGCCAAATGCTGGTAATCCTGCTCTGAGATTCCGAGAGTTCTGCCTGTCCCCTCAACAGGCAGCGTGGCATCTCTGCACCCAGGGCACGAGGCAGTCTTTGCTATTTAAGATCTCCTGAACACTCTCTTCCTTCCCCTTGTTCCAAGTTAACCATGTTGAGCTTAATTTATCCACCACGGAAGGAGTCAGGGTTTGGTTGACCCTGCTAAGATTTGAAATTACAGTTCTTGAGTCTAATTTTAAACCTAGCGCAGAGAACATTTTTTCCCTAGCTAGGACATCCAAACAAAATACAATACCACCCTCCCCCTCTTAAAAAAAAAAAAAAAATCTGGTTTCTTTCTGAAATCAAAAGAGCATTTTGTAAGAAAAAAGACACACCAAGACATGGTACCTTATTTTGCTTTAATATCCCAAAATACTTGTGTGAATGGGACTATGCTGCAAAATGAGAGAAATCTGTAGACAAGTACGTCTCACTCTGAAGAAAGAGCTGATTGGAGAGAAGGCACCAGAAACTGCGTTTTGCTAGGTGACATGTAAACATTAAATGAGGGAAAGGCTCACCAAGGAGAAAGGAATTCTCACTGTCATATCATGGGGCAGATCCTAAGGATGGACATTGGCCTCATAAACTGATGCTCAACCTCCATCTTCCAGTGTAGTGTAAACAGGACCCGGTGCTAAGGAGACAAACACCCACACAGCAGCAGCGCACAAGGGCACGAAAAGGAACCGACAGCAGCATAAGCGCCTGGGTTCTTTCCTTTCTCTTCCCCACATGGCTCCTGCAGGCATATCAATTGGCAGAGCCTTGGAATAGTACCATTTGTCAACAACTGGTTAGTGGAAAAACCAAATCCTAAAAAGCCTGGGTGAATACACTTTGTTTCTGTCTGTGCTCTTCAATCAGATGACTCGGAGGGCCTGGGGTGGAGGGACGTACCACATCTGGCCTGTCTTCTTAGGTGATAACAGTGGGTGCCGTGCGTCCCGTCTTTTCCTGGAGCTGGGACACCTTCAGGGCAATGGAAATAAGGGGGGCCAACATGACCTGAGGGAGACACAAAGAGAACAATCTTTGCTACCACTTTCTCTAGAGACAGATCCAGAGCTCCAGCCCTGACTTGGCCTCTGAGCTCCAAACCCTCATCTGTGTACTCTGATATCCCCAAGGCTCCTCAAACTCTCTAAGTCTAAAAACAAAGACATGGTTCTTTCCCCACAAAAGAAACCTAGTTCCAGCATTCCCTGTTTCAACAATGTGACACCACAGTCTATCGTATTTAGCAAATAAACTTTTAAGAGTTGATCTTGACACCTCTTGCTCTCATATTCCCATTGTTGAACCCCCAGCATCCTAAGTGACCAACCTTCTAGGTCACCCAGTTCTCCCAATCCCAGTGCCAGAGCTCTCGCTAAACCAAGCCCTCCCTTTTACCTGGAACAACTGTGCTTCCACATCAGCTTCTGCATCCTCCAATTTGTTTCCCACACTCTACCCAAAAATATCGTTCCAAAACACAACAACATCACCACCCCCACCTACTTCTCACTTGAAAAAAAAAAGTGAAAGTTAGTCGTTCGGTCATGTCCGACTCTTTGCGACCCTGAGGACTGTAGCCCGCCAGGCTTCTCTGTCCCCAGAATTCTCCAGGCAAGAGTACTGGAGTGGGTTGCCATTTTCTTCTCCAACTTCTCACTTAAGTTAAAAAAAAAAATGAATTCTGCTGCTGCTTAGATAAATAAATATTTTAATATGAAAAAAGAAAACTATGTATCTAGTTGAACTGTTCATTTTATAGATGAGGAAACTGATACTCAAAGAAGTGAAGTGAGTTGACCTGGTGATTCAAGGGCAAAGCCAAGAGTAGTTCATGTTCTATTGCCCACTGTTGCTTTCCCTCACCTAAATCTCCACCAACTCATTACACCTAGAAGAAAGCTGGAGAACCACTGCACAGGTTCACATACCACTTGCCACTCCCCTGGAGGCTCCAACAGCCCCAGTGAAGTGCTGAGGCTGAGTGCCAGCAGCTCCAGAGCAGGAGAAGGCAAGTTCCCACCTGGAAAGAAGGTGCCCCTGGGCATGTGGGCACCCTACATCCTTCAATGCCCTCCCATCTCCTAAGGACTACAGTTCAGATGAAACATCTTTCATTCATTCTTTGTACCTGCCATGTGTCAGGTATTAAGACAGAGAAGCACAACTTCCTTTCTTGCTCTTGCTCTATTATTCTGTGGGTCTACAAGGTAGATACCATTGTTTTTGATTTTAGTTTTAGGGATGTCTCAACACCACAGGGATGTGGCAATAACCGAAACTGGTGCCCGGCCACTGGAAAATCTGAGAAAGTGAAGGATCCTTCCATTTCTCTCTTTTTGTAGTAAAAACAACTGTAAGAGCCACTTTTTCTCAAAAGCTAATCCCATATGTCAGCCACAATATTCTGAACTTTGCATTCATTATCTCCTTAAATTCTTATAACATTGAGGTAAGTTGCATTCTGCCATTTTACAGACAAAGAAACCAAAGCTCAGAACATTAAAAAGACTTACCCAAGGACACACAGGTATTAACTGGCAGGAACTGAATTTAAAACAAGATCTAATTCCAAAATGGATGCTCAAAAGCACTATGCCAGGGGTTTTCAAATGAATTTCACAGGATTCTAATCAGGTGTTAGAAGGAAAAAGCTTTGTGGGAAAACAGGCATGGTGAACACTATTTAAACAGGCATCTGTACTGCAAGTCCACTCAGAGCTTTAAGGCACAGTGTGTGTTGTGAGCTGCCAAGGGGCTAACCCACCTCTATACTTCCTAAACTGGTTTTGGCTCTGGAACTCTGGTTGGGGAGCAGCTCCTAAGACAAGGAACAAGGATGATGACTGTCCTCCAAGTCATTATCCCTGGCTCCCAGGGTCCCTCTTCACTCTGACATACTCCTGGAGACACTCTGGGTGGGGCTGGGAACCCAAAACACAAGTTGCAAGTCCACTCTCCCATAAAGACCTTTCTTTCTGGGTCATGAAACAGTCTTTCCCTCCCTAACCCCTACTCTAGCTTTCCCTACCCACTACCCCAGCCCTCCCTACCCTGTACCCTGGACCAAATCTGGAATCAGTGTGTGTTCTTCCAGGGAAGGTGACGAGACCTGGCAAAGTGGCAAATAATCACCAACAGATCAGAGCACCAGACTGGGGCTGATTGAAAGTTTAGTTCTCTTGAATCTGCCACTTACCAGGCATGTGAACCTTTTAACTACTGCTTAACCTTTCTGAGCCTCTGTTGCCTTATCTGTAGTAGGGATATTAATAGATAAGAATAAGAGATTTGAGAATGAAATGAGTGTACCAATTTGGATAATGTTTTCAAACAGAGCTTGACAAATATAAAATGCTCAGATAATTGATAGCTATTTTTGTTTTCTGAAGGAGACATGAAGGAAAGAGAGCCCCTCCGTTGGATCATTTGAGAGATGAGCTGTGAGGATGCAGGTGAAATGGAACCACTATCCCCTCCTCCAACAGAAAGAACCAGCCAGGGCTCAGGGCTCGGGCATTACCTGGGGGTCCTGGTAGATCTTGGCAAGATCCTTCTCATAGCTGTCGATGTACAGTCGGATGGTGGCGCCCGCGCTCCCAGTGCCGCTCAGTCGAAAGATGATGCGAGAACCATCTGCAAAAAGGAGCCGCAAGCCCTGGGAAAGATAACAGCGTTAGAAGGGAGAGTGAAGGCTGGAAAATTTTGAGGGGCCCATTTGGAGATCTAGCTTCATCCATACTTGATCAATCATAGGATCTTGAGAAACAGCCTCAGTTGAGCCCCATGGGCCTGCCTTTGGTCAGCCTGTCACTGCATCCAGCCAATGGGGGCTGGCTTATGGAGGAGAAGCATCTCCAGGATCAGGTGGGAGACCGGATCCTGGGGAGGCTGGCGGACACAACATTGGCCTTCTCATCCCACTTCCCTGTGATCTTTGGGCTAGCCATTCCAGTTTGAAGCTTAATAAATAAGTAAATAAATAAGCTGTGGTAGATGGAGAGGGTGGGACGAATTGAAAGAGTAGCATGGAAACATATACATTACCATATGTAAAATTAGATAGCCAGTGGGAATTTGTTGTATGATGCAGGGAGCTCAAACCTGGTGCTCTGTGACAAACTAAAGGGGTGGGATGGAGTGGGAGATGAGAGGGAGGTTTAAGAGGGAGTGGACATGTGTATACCTATGGATGATTCATGTTAATGTATGGCAGAAACCAACACAACATTGTAAAGCAATTATCTTCCAACTGAAAAATAAATAAATTTATAAAAAAAAAGAACAAAACAAACAAGCTGCTAGATACAGAGAGTCAATGTCCAGATCAGGAGGGAAACATGATCAGAATGGGCTGAAACCAGAGCAGATGAAATTTCAAGTGGACCAGAGGATGGGCTCTTTGCAAAATCCTCATAGACAGCCTCAAAAAGAGGTCAGGGAGCCAGGTGCCCCAAATAGTTGAGGCCAGCTATTCCAACCTATTGAGCAGGATCCAGTGGTCAGTCTCCACCAACACCTGGTGATTCAAAGCAGGGTCCACGTGGGTGCAATGCCAAGCCCAGTCTCTCTCTCCCCAGCCCTCTCTCTTCCCTCTCTGGCCGCATCTCTTGTCCTCAATAATCTTGATTCAGGGGAAAAAGGATGGGGACTCTTGAGGTAAGAAGGCTGGGTGAGAAGTTACTTGAAGACCCTTCAGTCTTGCTAAGTATGTCAGTTCTTCCACAGAAAGAAGTTTGTATGAAGCTGATGATCAACCAAAAGGAAAGATACTACCTCTCATCTACTATTTGTCACCCAATCCCATCCAGTGTTTCATCGTGCCACTCAGCAGTGGAGACGGCAGGTGAAAACCCCAGAGGACCTTCCCAGTTAGTCAGTGGGAAGGACACAGTTAATATCCATTTACCATTTCTTGCTTTCTAGGCATATACCAGAGTTGGTCTCCTTCCCCACAGCCTCAACCTGAAGCTTCTACGTTCTTTCCACTTGATTGTAGATGCTGTATCTACTTCAGATTTTCCCTCCTCCCTGGTTTTTCTGCTTATAGATCGTGGAGCTGCTGACTTCCTTAGAGCGCAGAGAGCAGGGACTCTGCCCACGCCAATGGCCCTCCCACGCACACCTCACTCCTGGCAGACGTGGGATGCAGTGCAGAGTTGGGGGTTACTTCTCCTAAAGGTCTGTTCTCTCTTTGAAAGCTTCACCACAAAAACTTCTGCTCTGCTCTGCCGTGCCCTGGGCTCCACCCTCCCCTTTCCTACACCCCCACCCCAGGCCTCTCTTTTTCTAATTAGCTCAGACATCATTTACAGTCACCCAGACTGGACCCAAAGTTCTCCCAGATGGTGAAAAGGCATAAGGAAAAAGAACCACGGGGCCAACATTTTGAGAAAGGGATACTCCAGGCACCAAGGGTCACTGTGGCCAGGCTCCATTCACCCATCCACTACCTGCTCTCCAAAGAGAGACTTCAAATAAACCCTGCAGCCCAACTCCTTCAAAGCGTGCTGGATGCCTTGAGAAGGACCAGGCCAAAAATCTGGATCAGAAAAAAAAGCTAATTGGAAAGCTATAGCAGAGTCTTATCTCCCTCTTAATCATCTCTGTTTCTATCTTTTAAAAAAAATTTTTTTTAATGTGGACCATTTTTAAAGTCTTTATTGAATTTGTTACAATATTGTTCCTGTTTTATGTTTTTTGGCCATGAGGCATGTGGGATCTTATTGAATCCGCATCCCTTGCATTGGAAGGTGAAGTCTTAACCACTGGACCACCAGGGAAGTCCCTCTGTTTCTAAATTCTGAGTCCATCTGTGACAATAGCAACAGAACCAAAGAGAGAGGAGCCTGGGCCCGGGTGTTTGTGAGAAGCCTGGAGAAAAGCTGACAAGGCCGCACCGTGGGTGCCCAGCACCCAGTGAGGGAAGCCCTAACAACTCTGTCTCCATCCGGATATTTTCGGGGTCTCCACTGTGATGTACACTGCTATGTTAGGGTCAGCTTCAAGTCATGTGCTGCAGGTGATAACAGTGAACGTTTCTAAGTTCACAAATGGCTTGTCTGTTTTTTTCTTCCTTTTTAGAAATTAGAATAGATCACAGAAATATCTATAAAGAGATCACTCTCATGCCATGCTGGCATTCTGCTACAGTCTCTTGAGAGAGAGGGAGGAGGTTGAGATCGAAGGCAGCAGCTCTGCATCTTTTTAAGATTCTAGGGCTCTTCTCTGTGCTCACATTCGACATGGCCTCTTACATAGAATTCTGGAGAATGTAAAAGTCCTTCTGGAGTCTAGAGTAAGCATCCTAGAATGAGGGCATAGGGGTGAGCGTAGAATTAGGGCAGAAACCATTTTACCTACAAGTACCCGTGCAAATCATCTGTGACTCAGCAGAAAGTCACTTGAGAAAACAGGGCAGCAAAAGACAAATGACCAAGAAAACTTTTTCTTTTTTCTCTTGAGATTTCAGAGACCAAACTCCAAGGACTCTCTCCCATGTACACATAGATCTGTTCCTACCTGATTTCTTGAAATGCTTCCATCCACCGGATCGCTGTACTCAAAGTTATCAATTTTTTCCACGGTGTAAACTTTGTCACCCACTGGAAACTGTTTCCCCACGAAGGAGCGATCAGAAATCAGGGCCTCCAACTCCTTCATCATTTTGTTTGCGCCCTCGGCTTCCACCTCCTCATAATCATACCTGGGAGAAACCACAAAGTTGAGGCTGACTTCAAACCACACCAACAGATATCAGCACTTTTTGCATCATTTGTTTGGCCCTCCCCCCAAACACCTAACTTCAGAAGAAGCTGGCAAAAATATGAGTGTGTCATTCTCTGGGGATGGAGCAGGCCAGGGATGAAAGGAGGCGTTTGGAAGTTTTCAGGAAAGGGTTAGGGGCTTCTGAATGAGCAGAAAACTCCCATTTGGGCTTTTCTACAGAATAAAGCTCTTAGCAGCTTCAAAGGCTTTTGAGAGATGCAATCTAACATTTAATCACCACCTCCGGAGCCCGTAGAAACAAAAGCAGTGTTATCTCTAAAGAAGGCTGCATGAAGGCACACGTGACTCAGGCACTGCTCTTCCAAACAGCTGGAGCTTCTTTGGGATCCATGCTGGAAGGCTCCCAGTCTGGGACCTGACTGAGGCTGCTGAGATGTTGGCTAAAGAGAGTTCCAGTCTCCACAGGAGCTTCCACGAGTAAGGCCAAGTTTTCACTGACCAAATGAAGGAGCCAAGCCCTAACTCATTCTTTTTTTAAGCCCTAACTCTTTACACCTGGAACGCCTCCCTCCTCTCAGTGAGAGTGGATTCTGATCCACAGTGTTCACCCTGACACAGCAGCCTGGTGCGGATGCAAATGGGCCAAGAGAAAAATCAAAGCATATTATAAATGAAATGCTGTGACCGTGATTTTTCCTCCAAGAATTGTTCTTGACTTCTTTCTTGTGAGGTTAAAGACTCTTACAGGTGTCCTTCCTTGTCCTGGTGGCGCACACCCTCTTGAGAGAGTTATTTTTTAGAGGCTCAAGATAGCACAGTCTATATTTATTTGCAATAGAGAAACAAATATATATGTGCAAGATGACACCTCTGAGACATGAGAAATACCAGGGAATTAAGGCCAACTATTCTGGCTCCAGGATTCCATGAATCAAGGACAGCAGTCCCCTTAATCCTGAAGTCAGCTCTTTCCCCCAGTTAAAATGATAAACAGCACAAAATTACAACCAGGTGTTTGTGCTTTACATCTGTGACCTTTGGGTGTTTGAGGGAAATGTTCTATAAATCCTAGGCACAGAGGGGTATTATAATGGAAAGAATCTGGGCTCTGGAATCAGACAGAAGGAGCTATGAATTCAGCCTTTATTGGTTACTAACTGTCCAACTATGGGCAAGTTGCCTCATTTCTCAGAATCTCAGTTGCCTAATTGATAACTGTTTTGCAGCTGATGTGAAGCAAGGCATGCAAAGAACACTTTTGTTAAATGAATGGAGGGTAGAATGGAATCTTAACTAACCAGAGATTCAGGTTCTAAGGACTTTGTAATACTTGGTTAGCAGTTATTTAAGATTACTAAAAATATGTTGATAGTTTTTAGATGGAGGCTTCTAACTGATTCAAGAGTGACCCTCTCTTTGAACAAACTGTTCTAATCTTAGTTCATTCTGTCTACTGTTCACTTGTTAACTCATTTATCTATTCAAAGCATATTTATACAATGTCGCTATGAATTAGGTGTTTGGTGATACCATGGAGCACAAAAACAGACATGATCCTGCCTTCGTGATCCTCTGGGCTCTAGAGAGTTCATGACTGCTATTCTGAATTACCAAATTTTTCTGGTTCTTAGAAAGTAGAGATTCTTGCTGTATTTGCCAGGGCTACTGTGTGGCAGATATTACTTATACTTTCCACCAAAGAATAACCTGAGGGAGGAAGATAGCAACGAACTTGTCCAAAGTCGAAAAAAGTTTTCTGATTAAGGAGACCAAGTTGCTTAAGGGTGAATTCTTTCTCGACTATCCAAAGATCATGGACCATTGAATCTGTGATATAGTTTTTAAATTCTCTAGTCTCAACTCACCTATTTTTATAGAGACGGGAACTGAAGTTCAGATAAATTATATCTTTACATTTATTATAGATAAGTAATTTATCTAATATCCTTGCTCTCATTTTTCTTTTCCATAATTAGAATAGTGAGATCCAGGGGAAAAAATCTGTTATTTTTATACTTACTAGGGGAAAGGCAAATTGAAATTAGTGAAAAGCACACTGGAAAAAATGTTAATGCATCTTAAAAATAGAAATATGTATAGTACAGAAGACTTACTAACTATTCAAGTATTTTGTCCATTGAGAAGCCCCAGTGCCTGGCCAAAAGTAGGTACACAGTCAGTATTTATTGAATCAATGAAAGAGGCATTGACAACTACACAGCCTTTGGGGACCTATTTTAATGAGTCAGAAAAGTTGATTTACTAAGCATAATTGTTTCCATAATTTCAGAAAAAGTTTCCATATTCTCAGTGTCTCAGAGTTTATAAAACACTTTCAGACTCATATTTCATTTAATCCATTCAATAGCTAGACTGCTATTTCCATTTCTACGAATGAGAAAACTGAGTACAGAAAGAGGTTAAATGACTTCCCAATCTACTAGGGGACAGAAATAAAATTCTAATCCATTTTTCTGAATCCAAATCCAATGCTATTATCATGCCCATCTGATAGGTACATTTAAAAGGCTGACAAAACATTCATTCTTTTGAATAAGTTAACTAAAATTTTTAAGCCTTGTTCTTTATAGCTAACATAAAAGTTGACTTCATCTCAACCCCAACTGAATTGTTTTAAAAATCCCCAATAGATTTATTTTTATTTTATTTTTTTTTTAATTTTTACCGCGCCCGCCCCGGGAGCCCCCCTCCACGGCGCCCACCCGGCCCCGCTGTGCTTGATCGCGACCCTCAGAGCCCAGGGAGGCGGCGGAGAGCACACCCCCAATAGATTTAAAGATCCCCAATAGATAGAAGTGAATGAACTGAGGTTTTATTAACACTTAAGACAGGAAAGAATTTGTACACGTGAGATTTCTCTCTGCTCACTTCCCCGCACCACCTCTGTTCCTGGCCAGGCTGTGGCTTACCTGGTGAAGAAATTCCGCCCATACTTTTGCCAGTGATCTTTAAGAATGTCCTCCACACTCTGTTTGCGGGTGGCTAGGATGGAGAGCCAAGCAAGGACAGCCCAGAGACCATCTTTCTCACGGATGTGGTCAGAACCTGGTGGGGGACAGCAAGCAGCTGTGAGAAGTGTGACTTCTCTAAAATACTTGAGAATAAACTCAATGGTAAACATGATCCAACCAAAAGTCATAAAATTTTACTGAGAAACCTGCATACACAGAAGGAACCACTTATTGAATAAAGCCACAAACTACTGAAAAAAAGTTCATGCTTTCCTAAGTAATTTAGAAGTTTAAGGCAAATGCCAATAAAAATGTCAGTGGAATAACTTGGTAGAATGTGATATATCAATTATGAAGTATGAATTTGAGGGGGAAAAAACAAAAGAACATGACCATTGTGAATTTTTAATAATTAAAATAATTAATTATTGTTCATGCAACAAAAGAGAGTACCCGGAAAGAGACCAAACACATATGAGACCTGAATAAATGATAAAGGTGTCACTTCAATGCTGTAAGAAAGAATGGATTACTTTTTAAGTAGTTTTTGTATAACTAGTTAAACAGTTGGGAAAAAATCAGTTTTTTCCCTATAAAATACCATGCCAAAAAGAATTCCAGATGAGTTATACATTAAACACCATGCCAAAAAGAATTCCAGATGAATTATACATTCAAATATAAAAACTGAAAACCTTTAAATACTAGGATATATACATATATCCTATACACACACACATATACAACTGTTTTTAATCTTAGAGATGGCAAACACATCAAAATAAATTCAAAATTCATAAAGGAAAAAGTCTCTCTAGTTGTCTACTTAAAAATTAGCATTTCTATCAGCAAAACTACTATGGATAAAATTAAAAGGCCATTGACCAACTAAAAAAAAAATTTAAACATTTGCAAATAAAGTAGATGTTTAAAACAATATAGAAAAAGCTCTTATATATTAAGGAAAAAGCAAAGCCTCAACAGAAATATAGGCCACAAGAATATAAATAGGCAATTCATCAAAAAAATGAATACAGGTACCTGATTAATATAATATATATATATATATAATAATATAATATTATTTTTAAGAAGACAAATTTAAGTTAAAGCCACGATAAGAAACTGCTACTTGTTTGACAAATGGCCACAGATTTAAAAATGAGAACACCTAATATTAGGGAAGGTATAAGGAAAATGGGATTCCAACATGCTGTTTCCAAGAGGGTTACAGTCCTTCTAGAGAGCAATTTGGCAAAAAATATGAAAGCCTTAAAAATTGACCTGCTTGTGGATCCAGGAACTCCAGTTCTAGGACATCTTTCTTTAACCAAAAAGGATTTAGTTAAACAAACCATGGCACATCTGTCTCTTGCTGAGGTCCTTGCTAAAATCTTGACTGAAAATAACAAAATAGCACATTTGGATGTACTTTATATGCATGGAGGGGTCTTGCCAGGTGGCACAGTGGTAAAGAATCCGCCTGCCAATGCAGGAAGAACAAGAGACATGGGTTCAATTCCTGGGTCAAGAAGATCCCCTGGAGGAGGAAATGGCAACCTGCTCCAGTATTCTTGACTGGTGAATCCTATGGACAAAGGAGCCTGGTGGGCTACAGCCATGGGGTCGTAAGAGTCTGACATGACTGAGCAACTGAGCACATACACACACACATACACACTTATGCATGGAACCCTTTTCCAAGAACCTGATCTGGAACAGAACTCTCATTTTTTGCCTTTAACGTCCTTATTCTAAAAATAAAAAAAGCAAATGATATTGAGCTCCACTTTCTGATTTCTGAATAGGATTCAATACAATCCCTCTAATAATGTTTTGCATATGATCATGCCTTGAATTCTTCATGTGCCTCTCTGTCCTTCTTGACTTCTCACTGGGTCTTATTTTCCTTAGAATTATGAGAGTAGCACAATGATGGCAATGAGGCATGAAGTAAGTTTGTTTCCTTCCTCTCTTCATCCTTTTAGACCCAGCTCAAATATCTTCTCCAATCTAGCTCCCAGCTTCCCTAGGCGGTTATGACCTACTTGCTACCCACTCCAGTACTCTTGCCTGGAAAATCCCATGGACGGAGGAGCCTGGTAGGCTGCAGTCCATGGGGTCGCGAAGAGCGAGTCGGACATGACTGAGCGACTTCACTTTCACTTTTCACTTTCATGTATTGGAGAAGGAAATGGCAATCCACTCCAGTGTTCTTGCCTGGAGAATCCCAGGGATGGGGGAGCCTGGTGGGCTGCCCTCTATGGGGTCGCACAGGGTCGGACACGACTGAGGCGATTTAGCAGCAGCAGCAGCAGCTCTTCTTATATAACAAGATTGCTTAAACCTGTGGTGCAGCACCATGCTCGCTCCTTAAGCCTCAGTAATTCATTTATGAGTATTTCACACCTCAACCATGTATTTCTCGGAGTCTCTTATTTACCCTTACATGGAATATATTAAATAACAGATTGTGAAGGAGCACATGAATGAATTAATCAATTAATTAATCTACTGCAACATCTTCTCTCTTTTTTGGTTCATAAAAATACACAATTTTTTCCTCCCCAAAAGAGTCTTTCTAAGACACCACTTTTAGAGACAGTGGTTCTCAAAACCTGTATGCTGGCAAAACTACAGATATTAAGTAATACTTTTAGCACATTAAACAAGAAAGTTACAAATGTTTACCTAATTTTATTAGCTATGGACTTTTATTTGCCTTTACTGCTCTTTCAAGCAACAGAGAGTTGGCTCTCTGGCTTCTACAGCTTTTGCAGATGATGATATGCTTTGGCAACAGTTTACCCTCAGCAGTAAGATCCTGGCAGCTACTTCTGTATATGAGAATTCATGACAGAAGTGTATAGCTTGGAATTATTTGTCCGTGAGCCCCTAAGTTTGTTTTTCTTTATTCTGTCCTTCCTTCCTTTTTGTTTTCTTTTTCTATTTTGCGGGGAGGGGGAGACTCGCTGAAAGCATAGTGGGCAGTATTCCTTTGTGCTTTTCCTGTTCTAAGAATTAGCTTTTTGTGTAGACATGAAAATAAAATCTAAAAATCTTACCCAACTTTAACCAAGTTACTCGGAGATAACTAAATCACACACCTAATGTTTTTAAACAAAATATCTGCCTTGTATAACATAAATAAATATTATCTTCCATTTACACAATCTCCAGTCTCTTTTGAAAATTCTCATTAATCTCACTAATCACCTTGGATATATAAAAATGCTGAGTAACTCTGACTAATACTTAAGAAGTCTGGGTAAATTTCATTTTCTTTAGAGTTCTAATGAATGATGACAGTTACTAGTGAAAAAAAGGCAATGGTGTGTAGATGTGTTTCTCAAGCTACTATTGTTTTTGCAGGTGTGGCAGTTTTGGGTCAGTGAAAAATGCTTTATATTTAAGAATCAGAAAACCTGAATCTGAAACTTACTTATAAGCTGCTTGAATTTGGACAAATCACGTAACTTTTCTGAGCCTCATTTCTGAGCCTCATACAGTTCCTTCAACTGTAAAATGGGAGTAATGCCACCTTTCTCACACAATTTTAAGACTCTTCTGTGAGAGAGGATGAAAATCTTTTATAAACTGTTAAGTACCATGCAAAGCAGGCAAATTCTTTACTGTCTGCGCCACCAGGGAAGCCCGAGTACCATATAACAGTTGAAACCAATATAAGGTACCATTATGAATAAGGGAAAAATAAACTTTTAGGGAAAATTAATACTCTCTACTATCTCATTAAGCTTTCAAAAATAATGTCCCTTAACTATACATACTGGGGAAGAAAATGGAATATAACCTAATATGCTCTTTTTTTCTGTGCAATGGGATTACAGTGTTTTTCTCTTCTTCCCCAATTTTCTTATTATATGAATTACTGGTATCATTTTTTAATTTAAAAAAAGAAGACACCAAGCCCACTTAAGTATAAGGAAGGGGAGACACTATCAGCAAGCACCGCTAGTCCTAACTGCAAGCTTTGCTTCAGGTCTCTTCAAACTTGGTCCAGTTCAGGGACCAGCTAAGCCCGTGGGGATTCTGCCCTTTCAGCATCTTCAAACACCTGTCACTCGACTTTGGCCTAATCAGCACCTTGTGATATGTATAAACTCTGCTCAGTCAGAGCACACTCTGGGTTCTAGCCAAGAAAAATGTCAACCTTTGCTGAGGGAGCCAAGCGCCAACAGTTCAGGGCTTAGGTTTCATTTACCGATACGAACACCTCAGGAGAGCCCAGGCTCCTGCTGTTGCCAGGCCACGGTCTGTGGATGGGCCATGACAGCTGAAAAAGAGCTCCACAGAGTTCTCTGGAAACCTGAGCATCTGCCTGTCTCTTTCTCTGACCATCTCTATTTCTCCTTCCATCTCCTAAACATGCTGTTTTCTCTGCCTGGAAATTTCTGCCCCACATATAACTATTAGCCTGGCTAACTTCTGTAACTACTTTCGACTTCCGTCTTATCCAGGATGCCTTCCTTGTTATCCTCCGTGTTTACCTCTGTTCTATCGCACCCTGTCTGTTCTTACCCCACCCTACACTATGAGTTGTACCTGGTTCATGCTTGGTGTGCAGTCAGCTCTCAGGAAGGGTTTGCCCGAAGAACGACCAGACCCCAGCTGACTGACCGGTGCTCCAGCAGACCTGCTCTGTTCTCTTTGGCTTCTACTGCACAGATGACTTCCCTCTGAAAGGGCAGGAAAGCGCCTCAGAAAGCCTTTTCCACACTACTCCCGCCTTCAAGGGGAAGCTCCCCCTTGGCAACCCTCAAACTTTCCATTTAGCTATTTATCCTGCACTGCCTCATCACTGCCCCTAGAATTTCTGTTTCCTTTGGAGGAAATTGGTAAGTACTTGACAGGCAGAAAATGTGTCTTAACCCAAACTCCATTTTACACTCAACAAGTATGAGTCAGTGTCTACCATGTTCTAAGGATATGAGAAAACACTGAGATGAGTGAGACACGTTCCTTGCCCTCACAGATGAGCAAGATGGAGAGCTAGACATGCAGGCAACAGTTTAACAGAGTTAGTTATAATTAGGGTATCAGCCCAGTGCTGTTGGAAATAGTCTGTCTAGGAAATTTCCCAGAGACAGGATGTTCTAACCTTCCTGTGGGGAGATTTACCTACAGGAAAATGTACTCGAAGGTATGTAAATTAGAACAGGCAGAGAACTAGATAGAAAAACCTAATCCCCTCACCACAAAACCAGGTTAGGTGCCCTGAGTATACAGTCCCTGGCACATTCTGTACTTCAGATTCTATTGCTTTGCACCTTGAGATAACCTGGCCAGGGTCTGACTTCCTTCCTCAAATGTGGCCTCCATGGAGCCCTCCACAGGGAAGCTGTGCTTACCACTGTGTTCCCAGAACCTAATTCAGTATCTGGGACAGAGCCAAAGCTCAACAAACATTTGAGGAATGAGCTGATGAAGTATAAATATGAAGGGTTTTTCATAAGAAATTAAAATTAAAGGAAATTTGCAAAGCATGAATGCTGTACTTCTTTAAGAGACCACTCCCATATAATATATATCATCTCTAGAACCTTTTCAAGATGAGATGGGAGAAAAATATTGCTAACCTCTAGACTGGGCCAGATCAGAATTTACTGGCCTATTTCCATATGATACCAAGTTACTCCTCAACCTGGTTTCCTATCCCTCTATTCCATGCCCCCTCCCTCCTTTTCCCAAGGAAGAATTTCAAAAGCAGTGACATTCTAGTTTATTCAGTGACTTCACGTTTCTTCCCATTTTCCCAAGAATTCAAGATTTCCCTCTACCATTGTGTATAAACATGTGCATCATCACCCACAATTCAGGAGGAAAATAACTGTACCATGAGGTCAACCAAAAATAGGAAGTTCACCCTGTCCCGTTCTGGTACCATAACAAAAACACCTTCACCCCTGGCATTTGTGACAGTGATGAGTGTCATAGCCTTGGTGGCCACACTAATCACGTGAGACAGTCGCTGTTTCTCCACCATGAACAGACTACCATGTACTTGGTAAGAGTAATCTTACAGCTTGTGCATTTAAATGCTAGTGATTTATTTTATTTGATGAGCCAGTTCTTGTGAAGTCTGACTCTTTTGCACCTCTTTGCAAGTAAATTTCTCCTTTTCTTTTATAAAAGGTCATCTTGTCTTGCAAAGACCGTGGGTCCTCAGCTCTGTACTATGGAGTAGAGTGGTGCTGAGTCCCAGCAAGAGTCCCAGATTCTGCCAGAGGTGAGTGTCTAAGCAGAGGAGCACCAACTAGACACTCATGACTCCATCAAAACACAGGAAACTACACTGCATAATGTTTAAAGTCCTTTCCTTTCCTACACCAGGGCTCTGGTTTGTCTGAATGGGGGGTGCCAAGTGAATAGTGTGTTCTCTCATTCATTCAACAAGTGTTTGCTGAACACCTATTATATTCTGGGATTTATACCAGGCTCTGAGGATATGGTGGAGAACAAGACAAATATGACTCCTGTCCTCATGGAGCTTACAGTATAGTGGAACCAACAGACATTAATTGAATAATTGTAAATACTTGTAAAATTACAGCTGTACTATGTTCAAGGAAGGAGAGGTGTGTGGTGCTGTGAGATCTAATAATAAGGGGATTTGACCCACTCTGGAAAGTTAGGGAGGCTTTCCTGAGAAATTACCTCTACTCTAACTTAGAAAAACACATAAATAAATGACCTGGCACTCAATTAAGCTATAGAATTCAAATACTTCAAAGCTTGTAGGATCACTAATGTCCATCCTGAGACACTCTGTAAAGGAACTGTTGGAAACATTTGCCAACAAGGGACATAGCAGGTGGAATCTAACTCCTCTCTAAACAAGTAGATCAGAAGTTCAGTTAAGTAAGTTCAGCTGCGCTCACTCAGCAGTGGTGATCCACGGCTATGAGCCTGGCTTTGTAAATGTTTTTCTCATAAATATTATGGAACAATTGTCTTTTTTTCAAAGAGAGAGAGAACAAGTTTGTGGATTTTTCTCAGGATGAATCCTTTCTTTTGATATAAAAGATATCAAAGGGAAGATAAAACCATGGTTGGCACTTAGTATTTGATGATGGGTTAATAAATAAATAAATAAGAACAAGCCTTAACAAGGAATAATTTAAAGTCTAATGCCTGGGTTCAAAGAAATCAGTTCCACAAATGTAATCTGGGGACTTTTCTTGGCAAATGCTACTGAGTAGAAGCTTAAAGGGGTATAATTATCTACAACATTAAATGAGCTAAACAGTGTTATGAAATGTCCAAAAAGCTAACATAAATGAAAGTCATATCAAGAAATGCACAGGGTCCAGTTCTCTAGAAATAGTCATCCATCTACTCTCTACTTGTCAAGTCAGCCCTGGAGGATTTGGGCTCAGTTCTAGACATGATCTTCTATGAGGGGCACTGGTGAATGGGGAAACATTTAGAAACCAGTGCTAGGTATATCAACAATATGAAGTGAGGGATGACTGGAGGACTAGGCATGGGTGGTCGGGAAAAGAGAGGACCTGAGAACTGCCCTCTGGTATCTGAAGGCCTGTCACGCGAGGCAGGAGCAGCCTGTGCACCCTGTCTTCAATCCTGTTCCCAGCCAGTCAACACCTAGATAGTGACTTGGCCCTAGGACTCTGATTCGCCTTGCCCAATGCTATCCACATGGGTCTGAGGGGCAATGTGTTACTAAACATACCACAAAAAAGAGATATTGCAGTTAACAATGTTTACATAAAACCGTGCAAACTGGATTCCTTATGGCAGAATGTTTTGGAATCTTCAAATGATAATATCATCATGAATGTCCAAGACAGAGAGGTGTATTCGAAGTTTTCTTTTTTTTTTTTTCCCAAAGTTTTCTGATCTTCATGGAACTAGTATCTTTCCACACATCCAAACACCCAGGAAGACCTTGTTCTAGACTTTTCTATTTGCATTAGGCTCAGCACTGGAATAGGTACATGGAGTCAGGAAACCAAAGGTTTAGACACGGTACCTGCCTTCAGTGACAGCTTCACCCATAGGGAAGAATGACTGATTCCAAGCCTGCACTGGATAACACTGGGGGGATTTCACAGGCAGAGACCACCTCACAGGTCCAGTGGGTAGTCGTCTGGCATCCCGTGGAGTAATATGGCACCATCCATATTTTATGAGGTAGGACAGAACTAAGCAGTAGCCTTGATATCTCTGACCAAAGACCTAGACCTTGGGAAATCATGTAGCCTTTTTTGTAGACATTGTTCAACCTCCAAACTCATTCTTGCTGCTGCTGCTAAGTCACTTCAGTCGTGTCTGACTCTGTGGGACCCCATACACGGCAGCCCACTAGGCTCCTCTGTCCCTGGGATTCTCCAGACAAGAACACTGGAGTGGGTTGCCATTTCCTTCTCCAATGCATGAAAGTGAAAAGTAAAAGTGAAGTCGCTCAGCCGTGTCCGACTCTTAGTGACCCCATGGACTGCAGCCTACCAGGTTCCTCCATCCACGGGATTTTTCAGGCAAGAGTACTGGAGTGGGGTGCCATTGCCTTCTCCGAAACTCATTCTTAATACCCTCCAATTCCATAAGCCAATTCATTACCAAGAAGTAACATCACTTCCTCAAGGGTATTAAATCGCTTAGAATTTTGTCACTGGGCATCTCAAATTTATTAGCTCATTCTGCCCACCCTTTTATACAGTTCATGAGGTTCTCATGGCGAGTATACTGGTGTGGTTTGCCATTTCATCCTCCAGCAGATGCTGAAGAGATCAAGAAGAGATGGAAAGAATACCTGGAAGAACTGTATAAAAAAGATTTTAATGAACCAGATTACTAAGATGGTGTGGTTAGTCACCCAGAGCCAGACATTCTGAAGTGTGAAGTCAAGTGGGCCTTAAGAAGCACTGCTGTTAATAAAGTTAGTGGATGTGATGAAATTCCAACAGAACTATTCAAATCCCTAAAAGAGGATTCCATCAAGATTTTGCATTCATTATGTCAGCAAATCAGGAAGATCCAGCAGAGGCCACAGGACTGAAAAAGGTCAATTCTCATCCCAGTCCCCAAGAAAGGTAGTACCAAAGAGTGTGCTAACCATTGGACAATTGCACTCATCTCCCATGCTAGTAAGGTCATGCTTAAAATCTTGCATGCTAGGCTTCAGCATTATGTGAACTAAGAACTTCCAGATGTCCAAGCTGGGTTTAGAACAGAAAGAGGAACTAGAGATCAAATTGCTAACATTTGAGGGATTATATAGAAAAAGCAAGGGAATTTCAGAAAAACATCTATCTCTGTTTCATTGACTATGATAAAGCTTTTGACTCTGTAGATCATGACAGACTGTGGAAAGCTCTTTTAGAGATGATAATATCAGACCATCTTACCTGTCTCCTGAGAAACCTGTATGTGGGTCAAGAAGCAACAGTTAGAACCCTGTACGGAACAACTGATTGGTTCAAGATTGAGAAAGGAGTACAACAGGGCTGTCTGCTATCACCTGTTTGTTTAACCTGTACACTGAGCACATCATAAGAAATGCCAGGCTGGATGAGTTCCAGGCTGGAATCAAGAGAGGTGGGAGAAACATCAACAACCTCAGATATGCGGATGATACCACTCTAAAGGCAGAAAGCTAAGAGGAAACTAAACAGCCTCTTGATGAGGGTGAAGGAGAAGAGTCAAAGAGCCAGCTTAAGACTAAATATTAAAAAATCTACAATCGTGGCATCCAGGCCCATTACTGCATGGCAAATAGAAGGGGCAAAGGTGGAAGTAGTGACAGATTTCCTCTTCTTGGGCTCCAAAATCACTGCTGACAGTGACTGCAACCATGAAATCAGAAGCTGTTTGTTTCTTGGCAGGAAAGCGATGACAAACCTAGACAGTGTGTTGAAAAGCAGAGACATTACTCTGCCAGCAAATGTCTGTTTAGTCAAGGCTATGGTCTTCCCAGTAGTCATGTATGGTTGTGAGAGCTGAATAAGGCAGAATGCCAAAGAATTGATGCCTTTGAACTAAGGTGCTGGAGAAGACTCCTGAAAGTCCCTGGGACAGCAAGGAGATCAAACCAGTCAATCTTAAGGGAGATCAACACTGAATATTCACTGGAAGGACTGATGCTAAAGCTGAAGCTCTAGTATTTTGGTCATCTGATGCAAACAGACAACTCATTGAAAAAGTCCCTGATGTTGGGAAAGATCAAGGGCAGAAGGAGAAGAGGGTGTCAGAGAATGAGATGGCTGGATTGTATCACCAATGCAATGAACATGAACTTGGGCAAACTCTGGGAGATGGTGAGGGACAGGGAAGCCTAGCATCCTGCAGTCCATGGGGTCACAAAGGTTCGGACATGACCGGGCGACTGAACAACAACATCTACCCCATCCTAGGATTTATAGGAAAAGAAATCAGCCTTTTATTCTGTTTAGCCAGCATGAATTGCAACTCAATGGCAAGGCTGATAGATTTTGAATTTTTCTTTGACAAAGGGTGGAAGAATAGTACTGAGGATCAAGAAGATTGGTTCTTTTACTTCAAAATATTGGGTAGAGGCAATAGGAGGAGAGGAAATATGGCCACTGAAGTACTTTGCAACCTGGCTGCTGGAGACCACCCTGGGGAAAGGGCCACAAGCCTGAATGAATGTTTAGAAAAGAGAGAGACTGATGTAGGATGGGGTCATTGGGAAGGTCATGGAAGTGGGACTTCAAGTCCATACTGGAAAGGCATAGAAAAGGAGGGAAAGCATGTGTTGTATGGCAGAAACCAATACAACATTGAAAGCAATTACCCTTTAATTAAAAATAAATTAAACTTTTAAAAACTTACAAAGAAGAAGGGAGAACATGGAAAGTGGGGTCTAAGGATCGTGGGACATCCCCTAAGCATACCATGTTCTACTCTTTCATTGCACCACAATTCACATATAGAGCTTCATGGCCAATTTCTTGATTACCTAGCAACTCAGTTCCACCCTAATGGTCTCCCTCCACATAACCTTAATAAATTACAACCTGTTGCTACAGAAAACATATGCCTATTAAAGAAGAAGATTTAACACTGTGGTGAAAACGTCTCTTAAATAAAAACGAAAAACTGACTCACTCCACCATATTTCTTCCTAGAAATAAAAACATTTATAAAGGTTTCCTTGACCACTAAGGGGAGAAAAATGTGTTTATCATTCTGTTTAATCCCCACAGACTCAATGGCCACGCTGCCCAAACTTCCTGCCTTGGTAGATGTGATCCTCCGAAAGTAAAATTAACCCTCCCCGGTGGAACGTGCTCACTGCTTTTTCAAATGTGTACACTCCATCAGGGTTGTTATAAATAAGCTGTATCTTGATTTAGGACATATCAGCTACCGTTGCTATTTCAGTGCTGCTTTAGCAGTCTAAGCTTTCACTGCAAGTAGCATTTACAGGGAAAAAAACAGCTCAAGGCTGCATACTTACCAGTCCCGAAGCTCTCCTCCCCACAAAGGGACAGTTTGCTTGCATCCATCAGATTCCCAAAAAACTTCCAGCCAGTTGGGGTCTCATACAAAGCGATCTTTGTAGCATTAGCCACCCTTCAAAGGCATGAAATCAAAGTTACATCACAGCAGGACTGCTAGGGTAGCCATGTGAGGGATGGAAAATAGCAACCGTTATTGTAATCAAGGGTTCCCACTTAGCATTGCTCAGAGGTACACATAATTCTAAGATTGGTGGAAAATCGTATGAAAAAACTCGTGCACAATGGGCTATTATATGTGGAGTCAGAGGAGGGGGAGCAGAGTACGAAGAAAGAATTAATTCAGGTCACTGAATTTAATATTTTAGAAGAAGTAACAGTGGCAAAATGGACAAAACTGTTTGGGGGGCTATTTAAACCCATGTGTTTTGGATACAGACAGCATTTATAACCATTCCATAATGAACAAAACAATGATGTTTCGATGCACCTATAATTATAGAGCCAGAAGATATTGGGTCTGGAAGGTCAGTATTTCACAGAGAAAGAAACAGGACCCAGAATGTTACGTGACTCAGTCCAAGGTCACACAGCCAGGATGACCACTGCCTGCGATCCGGTCAGTGCTCCTTTCATTCCCTGGAAGGCCCCAAGAGGACAGGGCCTGGGGGCTCCCGTCAGCTCTAGCTGCATCCACACCAATCCGTGGTCCCCTGTCCCCTGCAACACATCTTTTACTTCTCCCTAAATTATCCTTAGTCTATCTGAAACTTTTGAGGGACTCTTTTTTTAGATTCCTTTCCCTTTGAACAGGAAAAGTTACCTACATTTCATTCACCTTTTTAGTGAGATTTGCTTCCCAAAATGCTTATCACTAGCAAAACAATATCATATTTCAATTCTAATATTTGAGGAAAATTAAATTATGATTTTTAAAACTATGAAAATAAAATAAAGTTTCTTTCTGGGTAATGAAGTATTTTCCATTGTGATTCTATATGTGGATTATCACATATAATCCACATAAATTGGAATTAGACTATTTTTGGATTACACAGAAGCTATTTCAGGACCTGATCAGTCTAATGGACAATAGTGTGGCCACAAACCAGCTCACAGCTTTGGAGGGAGGATGTGGAGGCAGAAGGACCAGGGTCTAATTCTAGCTCTGATGTAGCTGTGGAGTCCTGGGAACGGCTGCTAACTACTCTTCTGGCTGACAGATGAATGGATAAAGAAGATGTGGTACAAATACCACATAAATGGAATATTGCTGCTGCTAAGTCGCTTCAGTCGTGTCCGACTCTGTGCGACCCCATACACGGCAGCCCACCAGGCTCCCCTGTCCCTGGGATTCTCCAGGCAGGAACACTGGAGTGGGTTGCCATTTCCTTCTCCAATGCATGAAAGTGAAAAGTGAAAGTGAAGTCGCTCAGCCATGTCCGACTCTTAGCGACCCCATGGACTGCAGACCACCAGGCTCCTCCATCCATGAGATTTTCCAGGCAAGATTACTGGAGTGGGGTGCCATTGCCTTCTCCGAAATGGAATATTACTCAGCCATAAAAAAGAACAAAATAATGCCATTTGCAGTAATATGGATGGACCTAGAGATAGCCATACTAAGCGAAGTAAGTCAGCCAGAGAAATACAAATATCATATGATATCACTTACATGTGGAATCGTAAAAAAAAATGGTACAAATGAACTTATTTACAAAATAGAAATAGAGTCACAGATGGGAAAACAAACTTATGGTTACCAAGGGGGAAAAGAGTTGGGGAGGGATAAATTGGGAGATTGGAACTGACATATACACACTGCTGCTGCTGCTAAGTCACTTCAGTCGTGTCCGACTCTGTGCAACCCCATAGACAGCCCACCAGGCTCCATCCCTGGGATTCTCTAGGCAAGAACACTGGAGTGGGTTGCCATTTCCTTCTCCAATGCATGAAAGTGAAAAGTGAAAGTGAAGTCGCTCAGCCACGTCCGACTCTTAGCGACCCCATGGACTGCAGCCCACCAGGCTCCTCTGTCCAAGGGATTTTCCAGGCAAGAGTACTGGAGTGGGGTGCCAATGCCTTCTCCGATATAGATACTACTATATATAAAATAGATAACTCATAAGGACTTACTGTATAGTACAGAGAATTCTCCTCAATACTCTGTGATGACCTTTATGGGAAAAGAATCTAAAAAAGACTGGCTATATCTAATTATAGCTGATTCACTTTGCTGTAAAGCAGAAACTAACACAATAATGTAAATCAACTATACTCCAAAACAAGTAAAAAAATAAAATAAGGACTGCTATGAGGATCAATTGAGACAGTGGATGTAAAAAAAAAACAGTGTCAACTACAAATTACTATATGATATTAGTCATTACTTTCTTAGCTGAAGTGAAGTCAGCACTAGTTCTATAACACACACACACACACACACACACACACACACACCAGAAAACTACTGCACTGCACATCCCAGTGTTAGGGAGCAAAGGTTCTGGGTTCAAATCCTGCTCTATCATTTACTAGCTGGGTGACCTTGGGCAAATTATTTAACTTCTTTTTCCTTTTGTTTTCCCATCTGTAAAGAGGAGTTAAATACAGTATTTACTTCATGGAGCCAATCTGAGAATTAAATGACTTAAAATATATGCTTAGTGTCTAGCATAAGGTAATGTTTAGTGAGCAATAGTTATGATTATAAGAACCAAGTACATACATTCTTCTTCTTCCCTAGCCTCAGCCTTTCATTCATTCACTTGTTCTTTACCCATTCATCCAGGAACTATTTATTGGACACCTAACATGATGTTATGACCAACCTAGATAGCATATTCAAAAGCAGAGACATTACTTTGCCAACAAAGGTACATCTAGTCAAGGCTATGGTTTTTCCTGTGGTCATGTATGGATGTGAGAGTTGGACTGTGAAGAAGGCTGAGCACTGAAGAATTGATGCTTTTGAACTGTGGTGTTGGAGAAGACTCTTGAGAGTCCCTTGGACTGCAAGGAGATCCAACCAGTCCATTCTGAAGGAGATCAGCCCTGGGATTTCTTTGGAAGGAATGATGCTAAAGCTGAAACTCCAGTACTTTGGCCACCTCATGTGAAGAGTTGACTCATTGGAAAAGACTCTGATGCTGGGAGGGATTGGGGGCAAGAGGAGAAGGGGACGACAGAGGATGAGATGGCTGGATGGCATCACTGACTCGATGGACGTGAGTCTGAGTGAACTCCGGGAGTTGGTGATGGACAGGGAGGACTGGCGTGCTGCGATTCATGGGGTCGCAAAGAGTCGGACACGACTGAGCGACTGATCTGATCTGAACATGATGTAGTCAACATCTCTGCTTTGTGCTCATTTATGACTTCCATTTTTCAGATGTTTTAAATGTGATCTCATAAGCTAACCTAAAGCCTTTTCAAATGAGATGATATACAATAAATAAACAAGCAAGTCAAAGATACCAACTGTTTACTGTCACTGGGTCCCTTGTTTCTCCAAAACTGAATGTATTTTTTAAACTATTTTAGCTTTATGTTTATTCAGATTTTGAATAAATGAACATTTACTATGCTTGTGTGTATGGGCATCTGATGGGGGCTGGATGGGGAACATTTTTTTGAAAGTTCTGTTGAAACACTGATCTTACATCAGTCTTTCATCCCTACTCTGTGCACACTGCCCAGAGAAAGTGAGTCTCTAGAATGATGTCTTGACTACAGCAGAAGTGCCATCCATTCATTTATTCATTAACATTCAATCATTCATTTTTTAAAATGAGGCATGTGTGTGTGTGTGTGTGTGTATGTACCAGGCACGCCATGATCAGTCAGAGTTTAGCACAGTGACAAAGACGTTCTTTTCTCTATATTAGTTTCGAGTTCAACAGGGCAGATAGTCAAGTAAACAGAGTATCAGCACACAGCGTGAGAAGAGCCAGGATGGGAGAGACGCAGAGTGCTAAAGCAGCACAGTGGGGCACATCCAATCCAGAAAAAAGGACACCATTCCTTCATAAAGAAAACCCTTAGATAACACACTATGTATGCATCAGATGTCTGAACTGAAAGGGGAGGAAGGGTGCTCCCGGCACTATGAGGGCCTGCTTGGGAAGCAAGGGAGTGGAGAGACCTACCGGTCCAGGGCACCACTGGTGGGCATGCTGCGTGCGAAGCCACGGACCCCGGTTTGCTGGAAGTATGGAATGCTGAAGATGTTGGCAGCAATGACAGCCACAGAGTCTGAAGGGTTCACGAAGAACCCGTGCTTGCCCAGAATCATGTTCCGATCCTTTGGGAGAAGAGGGATTCAAAGAGAGATCTTTTAATCAAAGTGCTGAAGAAACCAAACGATCTTACATGGAGGTTTTGTAAAATTTAAAGCTGATACATTTATTCATACTGGGTTCTAGACACTGGACTTTATTCCTAATTGATCTGTACAGTACCGCTGGGCCAATGGCACCTCCGTGCCGAACAGCTAAAACTGTTTTGAGTTAAAGCGCAAACTCCTTCCAGGCTGAATTCTCTGTTCTCCCTCCAGAGGCCAGCTGAATGTAACCTCCCTGACCTTCTCCAAACTCTGGAACCAAACACCTCTCTTCTCTCCCAGAAGAGAGCAGAGATCACAGTGAGAGGAAATGTGGGCTCTTTAAAGCTTGCTAGGCTTCCCTGATGGCTCAGACGGTAAAGCATCTGCCTACAATGCAGGAGACCCGGGTTCGATCCCTGGGTCAGGAAGATCCTCTGGAGAAGGAAATGGCACCCCACTCCAGTAGTCTTGCCTGGAAAATCCCATGGACGGAGGAGCCTGGTAGGCTACAGTTCGTGGGGTTGCAATGAGTCGGACACGACTGAGCGACTTCACTTTCACTTTCAGGTCTACCAGGCATTCTCCAAGGAAAAAGCAGATTTCCTCAAGGAAAGGCTCCTAAATCTTGGCACCTCCATTTGGTGCAGGACCCAACAAAATATGGTGTCACCTCACTGTTCTCCTGGTGCCTGATACACAGGAAGTACTCAAGTAACTGAGAGTAAAGAGGAAACCCAGGATGCACTGCAACAGAAAGACGCACTGAAAATAATGTCTGCTTGTTCATTTGTTTAGTGACTGAGTCGTGTCTGACTCTTTTGAGACACCATGGACTGTGGCCCACCAGGCTCCTCTGTCCGTGGGATTTTCCAGGCAAGAATACTGGAGTGGGTTGCCATTCCCTTCTCCAGGGAATCTTCCCTACTCAGGGATCGAACCTGCATCTCCTACACTGGCAGGTGGATTCTTTACCAACTGAGCCACCAGGTAATGTCCCAACCTCTGCTATTTCCCAAATATTAATATTCCCCAAATATTAATATTCCCCAAATATTAATATTGGAAAACCTATTTTATAGGAAACAATGAATTCCAGCTGATGTTAAAGAACAATAGCAACCACCAAAATATATTTTTAAGCAAGTAAATATGTGTAGTGTTTACTATCTCTAAGAAACTGTCCCTCCTTGTCTGTTACATATTCACCAGTGCAAATAAAAGAGCATGTTTATTTCAAATATTAACTGTAGCTAAAGAATAAACTGTTAATTCTCTCATTATAGTTTCATCTTTCAGCTAATGTGAATGAATAGATGGGTATATCATATGGCCAAAACCCTTTCCAGAGATTGAAGAAGGATCCAGCTGCTGGCTAAGAGCAAAAATCTACCTAAGGATGGAGATCGAGAACCCAGTCAGCTCATGGAGCATCAGTCATGACATGATAACCAGGCCCCAATCACCCTGCCCTCCTCAGCAAACACTAGACACATGGTTCCACTTCAAGTCATCCTGTCAAGAGGGTCTTCTAATAATTGAGCCCTGACTCCAGGTGCAGTGACGGAGCTTGACTGCACTCCAGGCTGCAGGGCCTGCTTTTCCCCCATTTAGCACATTAGGCCTGGCCTGCATCAGAGTTCACTTAAATGCATTTTTACCCACCCCATCTCCATCAAAGGCAGCCCCAAAATCATGCTCTCCTGTCTTCATAGTCTCCACCAGGTCAGCTGCGTAGGTGAGGTTGGGGTCAGGGTGGTGGCCTCCAAAGTCCTCCAGGGGAACGCAGTTCACTGCCGAGTTCGCGGGGGCGCCGAGTTCTTCACAGAGGATTTTTTTCACATATGGTCCCACGACTATGCAGAGCATGAAATGAAGAACCAGAAATGAAACTGATTACAGAAGGTGAGGACTGGGGACTAGGTAGAGGCAATCTAGGGAAAATGGCACAAACCGCAGAGAGTCTGGAGTAGAAAGTTCTACAAGTAGGAATAATGAGGGATTAGGAAAGAGTGGGAGAAGGGGAGAAAGCGAAGCTTTATGAAGATCCTGCTACACAGGTGCTTCTTAAACATTTCCTCAGTCCTTCAAAAAGGCCCATGAGGTGCTACAACTTAGCGCTTTAAGAACCTGGACTCTGGAATCAGAGTATCTGGGTTCAGATCTCAGCTGTCAATTATTGGCTCTACCATTTTGGGGAAAGTTATTTAAGCTATTTAATATCTCTGCTGTGCTTCCATCTATGCCAACTGCAAAATGAGAATAATAATAGTAAAGCTACCTTTACAGGGTAGATGTGAGAATTAAATGAGTTAATAGAGATGAGGCACCAAGAACAAGCAACAGCCCATATTTTATAAAGGCTTGTGTATTATGATTACCACCTCCAATTTATGATAAGAAAACTGAGGTTCTGAGAGGAAGCTATTTGCCCAAACTTACACAGATAGTAGGAGTGAGAGCTAGGATTCAGAGTCCTAATCTTTCTCCTCTATCAAGCTATCCAACAAGCTGATTAAAAGAATACAGACAAAAACACAGTAACAACACACAACAGGGCAAACCCGTCACATACTTCACAGTGACACTTAGTGCTACGATCAAGAACGTTCGTCTCTAAATGCTTTCAACCAAGGAAGGTTCCAATATATGCGGCAGAGGTCAGGACAATATAGAATACGTGTCTCCCACTGGGGGCATGCTAAGGAGGCTACTGACACACCCCAGAATGAGGACAAGGCAGCCAGAGCCATGAGGGGCATAGAAACTGAGACTCTTGAGGAACAACTGAAAGCCTTGCAGAAAGACGTCAGCTTGGAGACCAGCTTCTCCTAGGAAATACACCATCACAAGCCCCGTACTCGAGCCAACCAAGGCTTTTGCTCATTCCCCTAATGTGACATCTCCTTTTCATCTTTTATGCATTGGCTGCAGCCACTGCCTCAGCTGGGTATAACCATCACTGGAGTTTCCACCACCTTACATCTTTCTTTCATAAAAGCTTGAGTTGGTTGCCACTTCTTCCAAGAAACCTCTCTTGATACCTTCAGTCAAACTGCGCCTTCCTCCACACCCCAAGGAGAATACTTGAAATTTTATCTAACCCTCATTTTGTTGGCCTGGCAGTGGTTGGTTTCTTAGCCACTTCATCTCCCCAAGCATCACAAGCTCTTTGAAGGAAGTGTCTGCTGCTGCTGCTGCTGCTAAGTCGCTTCAGTTGTGTCTGACTCTGTGCGACCCCATAGACGGAAGCCCACCAGGCTCCCCGGTCCCTGGGATTCTCCAGGAAAGAACACTGGAGTAGGTTGCCATTTCCTTCTCCAATGCATGAAAGTGAAAAGTGAAAGTGAAGGTGCTCAGTCGTGTCCAACTCTTAGCGACCCCATAGACGGCAGTCCACCAGGCTCCTCTGTCCATGGGATTTTCCAGGCAAGAGTACTGGAGTGGGGTGCCATTGTCTACAGAATCCCTGACTACACCCACACCCCCAAGCATACATGTAGTAGCTACTCAATGCATGGCTGCTGAATGTTCTGAAAAGTCAGAATGGCCTTTGTCTGAATAACGGAGGCCCATTCTGTGAGATTCCAGAGGCAAGTTAGGACCCAAGGAAGCAGTTCCAGAGATAGACCATCTCAGGCCACCAGGAGAAGTTTTCTAACAGATTTTGCAGTGTAACAGAAGGACCTGGACAGGATCATAGGAATGGTTCAAGCACAGGCAGAAAGTCTTCCCCAACTAGGCAGGCAGATGGATTCCAGCACCAGGGAAAATCGTTGCCACTCAAAGATTCTAAAATTCTAGGGACATCCCTGGTGGTCCAGTGGTTAAGAACTCACCTTCCAATGCAGGGGACGTGGGTTTGGTCCCTGGTCGAGGAACCAGGATCTCACATGTGGCGGGGCAACTATGCCCACATGCCATAAATACTGAGCCCGCACACCTCAACTAGAGAGCCTCCCACCATGACTAGAGAGAAACCTGCGTGCCACAAGGAAAGCCCCGACGTGCTGCAACTAAGACCTGATGCAGCCAACAATAAGCAGCAAATAAATATATTTTTAAGAAAAAGATCCTAAACTTCCAAATTATTACAAAACAAATAGACAAGCCAAGGGCTCAGGAGTTCCCATATTCCTACATCAAGAGAACCTCACGGCTCTGATTCGGTGACGGCTGCCACCTCTACTGATCTGGCCACAAAACCCACAGAGGAAGAAGAGGGAGAGACATACATCCTGTTGCTCCTGACTTGAACCCTCGGCGTGCTCTGGTCAGCTTCTAAGAAAAGGCGCGTGTGGGAACAGGAAACTGGGGTGTGGGGCTCAGGAGTACATTTATCAGATCTAGCAAACCATGGCTCCCCCTGGGAATAGATGGGGGTGTTCAGGAAGAATCCAAGGCATCTTCTGAGGGGGAGGGAGAGTCCACAAAAATAGCTGCATGTTACTCAAAACCTGCTGCTTAATGTGGAAACACTGACCGTCACACTACCTTACCATGAGGAATTTTTGCTGCCTACAGTTAGATTTTATCTGTGAATATTACTCTGAAATGATTGGAAAGTAATGGTGTAAACGCTGCCAGAGACAGCCTTAAGAAAAGGCTTGTTAAGGCATCATGATACACAAAGTTGAGAGCTGCTTCATAGCTTTGAGAGAAAAGAAGAGAAAGGGCTCCATACCTCCATGCATGGCATCTATACGGATCTTTAGTCGGTTTGGACCAGAAAGCAGTTCTTTCAGCGCGTTAAAATCAAAGATGTTTCTCAGCATCGTAGCATAAGCTTCCACCGAATCCACAATTTCCACTGTGAGAACAAGCAACATTAAAAGATGGAGGAACTAAACACTTTTTGAAATATTATCCTCTGAAATGATTATATGGCTGTAAACATGCAATTGCTACCTTAAAAGGACATTTATGGAGCAGCTCCAATGTGCCAGGGCTGTTACATGATCTCTTATTCAAAACTAACACAAATTTCCTGAGCAGTAAATGTTATCAGTTCTATTTTATAGACGAGCAAGTTCAACTTCTGAAAGATTAAGTAACTTGCCCACACAGCTGGGATGTGGCACACTGAGGAATTTTGACAGAGGTTTGTCTGATGGTAAACTGCTCTACTACCATGTTGATTCATCTCCAGGAAGTATATTTTAGTGTCAAAAAATAACAGAAAAGGTAACACCTACTTTACTTTTTCCAGGCCCATTGCCATTAAGACTTAATGGTAAAAAGCAGAGAAAAAATTTTTTTAATGAATCACTTTTTACATGCACTGCTAAAGGAATAAAACAAACATAAGAACTAAGTCTTGTTGAATTTTCAGGGGTCTGAACATTTTCAAAACATGAAATGTTTAAGAAATTCTCTACTGGTATTTTCTAAACCCTAATAATGTCTTCAAGATATACCAAAGCACCCCTTCCTCTTCCTTGGGATGCAATTGTCTGTCCTTCTGGGTAGGTTCAAACACAAAATGCATCCCACAAACTTGCAGTCCAGATGAAAGAATACACGTGAGAGCAAAGTCGAAACACAAATCATGCTGCTAACCATCTCATCCTCGTTGTATTAATATGAATAACTTTGCAAACATGTATTTCATCCATTATCATCATACATTATCATTCAACAATAAAATGTTTACCACAGCTGCTATACAGTGAGTTTAAATTTAGCCCCCAAAATGGTCTAAGTTGATTTTACTGAAAATGAAGTCAAGGGCCAGGCTTTGGAATCTCTCACACCTGTATTTGAACCCTAGTTTGCCACTCACTGGCTATGTGCATTCACACCTGCATTTGAACCCTGGTTTACCACTCACTGGCTATGTGCATTCACACCTGCATTTGAACCCTGGTTTACCACTCACCGACGATGTGCATTCACACCTGCATTTGAACCCTGGTTTACCACTCACCAACGATGTGACCCTGAGTCTGTTCCTTAAGTTCTCTCTGCCTTTGTTTCCTCATCTGGAAAAAGGGGATAGTAACAGTGCTGCCCTCACAGGGCTAATGTAAGAATCCAATGAGATAATGCATCTGAAGAGCCTGGCACATAATAAAAGCTCAATAAAAGACAGCTATGAACATGATGTCACAGGTCTTCTCGTCAAGGCTGTATGTTTCATAGGTATGAAAACTGAAGCTGAGAGATTTAGAATTGACTCACCCAAGGTCCCTCAGCTCATCCCCAGCAGAGCCCAGACAGCCCAGGTCTCTAGACCCCCAGACCCAATTCCAGACCTGCTAATTTATGCATGCAATGCTTGGTGACCACAATCTTTCCAGAGATAAAGACCCACTTTATTAAAACCTTGAAAGGCAAATCCTTCAAGTTGGAGCTAGAAGTGGGCAAGAGAGGAGGAGAGTGAACATGCCTGTGAAGGGTTTGAACTTGTTTTCCAGGTCAAACTGCTGCTTTCCCAGAACCCCAAGGTCTACATGCAGGTCAGGGCAAATTGCATATTCTTCGATGGTCTTGCTGATTTGGAAAATTTTATCAGTTATTGCTTCCGGGGCAGGACCTGGAAACCGAACAGCAAAGAGTAGGTCATTTTGTATAGCTGACATGGAAATACAAAGAACACAAAGCTCATCAACTAATTCCTCTTCACTAGTGCATCTGCCATGCCATCATGCAAGCAGCAAAGTATCAGAATTTTCTAAAAGAAAATATGTTAATGATCATTCATGCAGAGCATCTCATATTCAGGTATGGCAAAATGAGAAGCATCTCATTTTCACCAAAAGGAAACAAAAAGCTCTCTTGCTAAGGATGAGAACCAGAATCCTGACCTTCCAAGGCCTAGGTTATGGGTTTGCCCTAAAGAACATAACATTGGCTGTACTTAAAATGACAGCAAACTCACCTCCATTGGAAATATTGAACTTGATTCCAAAATCTCCATTGGGTCCTCCTGGGTTGTGGCTGGCTGTCAGAATGATCCCACCGATGGCTTTGATCTTTCTAATGATGCATGATACAGCAGGCGTGGAGAGGATTCCATTCTGTCCAATAACCAAGCGACCAATCTAGAAGAAAGCCAGAATACACACTTTAACATCAATAAATCCAGAGCCACCACACAGTGACGCCAGAACAGCTAGATGGACAAAGAAATATTCTACTGGACCCAAAATGATGCCCCTTAATGAACGCCTAACAGCTTGGGTTATTAGTATTATTATATTGAAGTATTTTATAGTTGCTGTTGAGTAATACTATTACTGAAATAGAATCAGCATTGCTGAACAAAAGCCATTTCTTCAGATAGTTTTGGGGGACTTTATAGTGTATGATCTGGGAGTGCTATAAGGCTGTGGCAAGAAAAGAAAACAGGGCCTTTCCAGATTGGGTTCATAATTTGGATACCTTATAAATCTGTGGGAAAACCCACATTTTTATCCACTTCAATCATACTTTCAATCCAAATTGGAAAAGAGACTATAAATTTGACTAGTTAAAGGAATTCTAACCCAAAGAGGAGGCTTTTGTAAACTAAAATATCTAAAAAAGTAAAAGGGGCAAACTTTGTATGAAGAAATATTATAAAATGTATCTCACAAATTTATTGCCATTCAAGCTTGGATTTTTCTTTAATTGGAGTATAACTGCTTCCCAATGCTGTGTTAGTTTCTGCTGTACAATGAAGTGAATCAGCTCTATGCATACATATACCCCCTCTCTCTTGGAGCTCCCCTCACCATCCCACCCCTCTAGGTCATCGCAGGGCACTGAGCTGAGCTCCCTGAGCAGCTTCCCACTAGCTATTTCACACATACATGTCACACCTAACACACTGGGTTCCTCAAAGCAGAACACACCTATCCACACTAGGGTGTACCTGGGCTTCCTCCTGGGCCCGAGGCAGGGAATGCTGGGAGTGTTACTGGGTAAACCAGCCAGGACCACCTACATGAAGGAGCTACAGGCTGGTTCTTAACTCACCTGCCCATATCTTTCACAGACGGTATCTATAAGCACAGCTCCTTACTGAAATGATTGTAATTTATATCTGTTTCAACATGTTGCAAGTCGGAAAAGAAGGGAATTCCGTCAGTGCCTCTGACTAGAAATGTGATTGCTTCATGAAAAGATTTTAAAAAGGAGGAGTTTGTGCCCTTCTTCCACCCTCCCCTCTGAAGACACAGGGACGTATTTAAGTTTTCCAGTTGCTATTTCTTCTTGCCCCACCCAAGATAAACGCAGTTGAAGAAATGACTTGATGGTGGAAGATGCATTTCTAATACTGAACATGCCAATAAGATACCTGGATTCCCGGGGGAGGTTTTTCTGGGATTGTTAGCTTTGCCACTTTCCTGTAGGTCACTAACAGCTTGACTGGCTTATAATTAAACCTCTCCATTATCAACCACCTCCCAGGAAGCAGCCGCTTCATTCCAGGCCCCCTTTGGCTCTTGGATGTCTATCCCTGAACAATTTCTGTTATTCTAATACATTTCTTATGTCCTGCCTCCCTCAGGAAGTGGCAACTCCCTGACTCAATACAGTGGAAATGGTAACATCTCACGCTTCCGGCAGTTTCTGGGTGCTGTTCTGATGAAAACTGCTCTGTGGTTGAGCGGTTCCATAACTTTGATGAGAGGAGCTTAGAGATGGCAATTTAAGCAGCCACAGTGACTGGTGGAGTAATACGAAAACTGTGTTTGTGCATCAAGCACACTGACTTCTACTTCGATCCTGTATGTGCTTAACATAGAAGGGGAAGCTGATAAATGAATATTAAGCCACGCCACACAGGTCACCCCATAATTCTACCATTCCTTATGGTGAAATCTGCACTCAGTAATGGTCCAAGACTGAGAGGTTTATACCAGGAAGTAACAGTAAGAAAATCAGGAGAAGCAAGGGAAGCCCCCGGTAGGTTCTTTCTCTTGAGCCCAAGAATAGGAATAGCTGACCTTCCCGAGCAGACTCTTTCCCATGAATCTTGCTCAAGAATATTCGTCTTCAACTTGGTATTTGGGAGACATTACTCTATTGTCCTCCTCCCCTTAAGGATGTCTGGAGCACTGTTAAGCTCCTGACTCAATCTCCCCTGCCTCTCTCCCACCTGCACCTCCTTTGCTCTATCTCACTGAATCTATCTGACTTACCGGGCCCACCTAGTTCAGCTTTCTAGACCATAGTTCTAACTGTGTTCCTTCCCTGTTCAAAAACCTTCCCTATACCATATGATCCAGAAGGTGCACGTCTAGGTATAGACACAAAAAGAAAGCAATGACTCAAACAGGTATTTGCACACCCATGTTCACAGCAGCATTATTCACAATAACCAGAAGTGGAAACAACCCAAACGTCCATTGAAAGATGAATGGATAAACAAAACGTGGTATATACATACAATGGAATATTACTTGGCCTTTAAAAGGAAGGAAATTCTGATACATGTTACAACATGGGTGAACCTCGAGAACATTACACTAAGTAAAATAAGCCAGACAGAAAAGGACAAGTATTGGATGGTTCCATTTATATGAAGGACACAGAAGAGGCAAATTCATAGAAAGAAGAACCAAAGTTGGCAGGGGATGGGGGGAAGAAGAGAATGGAAACCAACTGTTTAGTGGGTACAGAGTTTTAGATGAGATGATGAGAAGGTTCTGGAAACAGTGGTGATGGTTGCAGAACATTATGAATGTAATGAATACCACTGAATTGCATACTTAAAAATGGTTAAAACAGCAAATTTTGTGTTAGATATACTTTACAACGAGGTTCCCAGGTGACTCAGTGGTAAAGAATCGGCTTGCAATGCAAGAGACCCGGATTCAATCCCTCGGTAGGGAAGATCCCCTGGAGGAGGAACTGGCAACCTCCTCCAGTATGCTTGCCTGGGAAATCCCATGGCCAGAGGAGCTGGGCAGGCTACAGTCTATGGGGTCACAAAGAGTTGGATATGACTGAGTGACTAACACACAAATGCACTTTAACACAAAAAAGGGGAAAAAAAAAAAAAACCTTCCCTGGGTCCCAAATGTCTACCAACTTAGAGACACCCCCTCAGCCCTCAGCCCTGCACCGAGAGTCCTTCACCAAAAAGTGTTTCCTGCCCTTACTCTTGCCCACCGCTCCCTTCTGTGTAACTCAAGTCCTGCTGCTAAACCGGATACCTCCTTCTCCCTCAACATTTTATAGTTAACCACGACAGGGAGCAAACATTAAAATATTCCTTTCAATTGAAACTAGGGCTTGGTGTTTGCTTATGTTTCCCCAAAACACAAAACAAACAAACAAAAGGTTCCATTTTCTTTGCTCTGCCAGTCATACATACAGGTTCTATTCTCATTTGTAAAATTATCTCAAGGATAAATCTCTGGGGACTGAATAAGACACCAGTACCATAAATGAGACCCTACCAATGTTTTATTTTGTACATTAAAATCGCCTGTAACTGCAGACAGCTCTGTGCAAATAAAAGGAAAGGCAAAGAGTATTCTACTATCCATAAACATACCAGATAAAAGCGTACTAAAGGGAAGAAATGAAATTATTTCCATGTAGCTCACCAGGCTGAAAAGCTCTCTTAGAATTGGCTCATGGGTATAGTGGGTATTGACAAAACTGAGGAAAGAACCCTGACTTCTATTAATACCAAAATCTGTGGCAATAAATTATCTTTCCTTTAGATTGCCTCCCTAAATTCTGCTCACAATCAAAGGGATGTTAAAATAGAACTTCGGGTATGTTAGAAAAAGAAATCAAACTAAATAGGATTTGATAGGTTTCATCAGATGAAAGTACTTTATCGGTCCACTAAGCGTTTTACGTAATTCAGCTGCGTAGCACAAGTGCTTCAAATGCAACACTATTTTTAATAAGGAATGTCCTTGAAAAGACTTGAAAATATTGCTTGGGCTGCCACAGCTCTAACAAATAGGCAGTTACCATACTTAGTCAATTATTAGCACTTAAATGCATTATTTAGCAAACCTTCAGATCGTAAATCTGAGAAAGTCTGCAGGGTCTGCCTGAATTACACATTCCTACCACCCCTTCCACATCCTTCTGCTTTGCACAAAAATGAAATGAAGCCAAATATATCACAGCAAAGGGGACAGTGTACCAGATTCACTCAACAATCTAGATATATGCAGAGAAATAATGTTTCATTCGTTCTCTCCCAAAAGATTAAAAGCATCTCAATACCATTGCCTTTGCAGCTCTCCTCAAAGATGAAATTTACAGCATGTCACACTTTATCTTAAAAATGTGTATGCATCATAATTTCATATTTGAGTGCTTTATCAGCAAATTTTATATGAGAAGCATTCAGATTCTGAAACTGGGTACAAAGGGAATCTCACATTAACAACAATAGGATGTACAAACTCTTCTAAATAGAATTTGGTAACTAACATATGCTTTTTTTTTTTTAATTTGACTTTTGCAATCACACTTGCTTAGTGTATTGTTAAAATACACTGAAAATAAATGCTTAACGCACTTGGTTATAATGCTAAATTTTATGTTCTCAGAATCACTTCCAGAAAGGAAATAAAACAAAGTTTTAAAATTTATAAGTACTGAAGGACTATGTGCTCCAAATTATTGCTAAGTGTAATCCAAAACACTAAAAATGTAGTTTTGGTCCCACGGAGGAATTTGCAGAGCAAAAACAGCAATGTTCTGATGCCTGCCTTCTTGTAAATCAGTGAGACTGTGCAAATTGTTAGATTATCAATACCAATGCTTCCTGGTGCAAGATTCCTTCCGATTTGGTTAATTCAGCCAACACAGTTTTTCACAATGCAGAGCTTTAGCAGAGCCTCCTTATATTATAGGCTCACAGAAGTTATTATCTCTACCCTGCTGCACAAATTCACCACACACAGGACTTCTTTGTATCCAAGGTCATTATAAGTGGGTTCCCCTCTAACAGGTCCTCTTGGAAGGCTCACACCTAACATTTTCCAGTTCTCTCCCAGCATTTCTGCACGACTACCAGGATCCACAAATAACAGCGTGCCCTGGCTTTTGTTTTCCTGTTTGACAAGTGACTGAACTTCAACAAGGAAGCCATTGAAAGAAAACAAAATCTCCCTCTCTCCGTGGCTCCTAAGAGCCTCCTACGCAGGACAGAGTGCCCCTCAAAACTGGTTAGAATGTAGATAAGACAGCTTAAGGCTGGGGTGAGCTTTAAATGTCTAAAAGCAACAGGTACATTTTCAAGCAACAGGCACAGAGCATAAGAAACTGAGTTTACATCCCCAAATCCCAATGCGACAAGTGTAATTTCGGGGGTAATATCACAATATACAATCTCTGAAGTCACAATCAAACTTAATCGGATATTAGTAGCATTGAGGTGTATACAACATACAAATCTTTGTACTTGGGTATATTTTTGCAGAATTAAGAGGTTATATGGAAAGCGAGAAACATAGCAATACTTATCGTATACCAACCCCATTGGCAGCTGCCATCTGCACTATTGTCTCTATTGCCGATTTATTAAAATACCGCCCATCTCCACCAACCACCAGTGAGGCTCCCTGGCGGTCTTTTAGGTCTATGGAAAAGAATATACTCTGGATGAAATTCTCCAGATAGCATGGTTTTTCCTCGAAATAGTAGGTTTTCTTCCGTAACCCACTAGTTCCTGGTTTCTGGTCATAGTAGGGAGCCGTAGTCAAAGTCAACAGAGGGAGAGGGCCTTCTTCCATTTTTCTGTATTTCCCAGAAATCCATTCATCAAAATCACTCATCTTTCATTTCCACCACTTGGCTCAGCGAGGGTGTCCAGAAAGCAGTCAAGGGTCCCCAAAATAGTCTGTCCAACCTGAAGCTGCTACAGTGTCACCCGAGTAACTAAAACAGATCTTGCCTGGATGATCCCTCTCAATGAAGAAGCGGGGTTAATTCCTGTTGTCGTCGCCCCATGTGAAAAAGTGAATGACCAAACACCCACCCACACCCACACTCAAAGCAGATCTTCAGTGTTGTTTTGATGAGGACATTCTGCCCACAACCTCGCCAAATACCCTTCAATTATTTTTGCCTCATTCCCCTGTTAGGGTGGAGATAGGTCCAGAGGGTGCTGCCTGCAGCAGACTTCAGTTACAAACACCAGGTGGCTTCCAGACTCCCCTCCCAGAGCCAGGCAAAGGCGGAGCAAGTGCAGTCCTGAGGAGCAGGTTCGTGAACAAGACGCCCTGGTGTGGCTCCCGCTGCCACTGACACCCTTAAACCAGAGCCTCGCTGGCAGTCATCTCTGATAAGGCCATCTGCAGCTAAAGTTGTTTCATGCCATCTCGCAAATTAAAGGTCAGTCTTAAAATGGAAATGACGGATCTCAGTTACCTCTGGTTTCCTTTCATCACCATCATTTTGATACTCAAATATCTGATACTCAAGTGATTTTTTTTTTTACTTCCCACATACAATCCCAGTTAGAAGGGAGAAAAGGCATCAAACAGAACAGATTTATTCACTGGCCACCAAAGATTTAACTAAATAGTATTCAATTCGAGAAGAATAGAGACTCACAGACATGCCCTGAATGATCAACAACTGGTCATTTCTGTGAATTTACAGAAAAGTAGGGATGAACAGGGCTTCCCTGGTGGCTCACATGGTAAGGAATCCGCCTGCAATGTGGGAGACCTGGGTTCGATCCCTGGGTTGCGGAGATCCCCTGGAGGAGGGCACGGCAACCCACTCCAGTATTCTTGCCTGGAGAATCCCATGGACAGAGGAGCCTAGCAGGCCATGGTGTCACAAAGAGTTGGACAGGACTGAGCAACTGAACAACACATTGTCAAGGTTTTGGTGAACATGTTAAGGAGACTTGGAAAGTAAATCGAGACTAGTTATGCCACATGTCTGGGGAGTTTGATGTGCGCATAAAAGTCAGGTTTTCAAGGGAAAAGTAGTAATCCCTCAAAAAACAAAAATCTGGGTATTTTCCTACTAACTTGTCCAGCCAGGTCCAAAAGCAGACAGGCCCTGGGAGCAGCAGACAGCCTTCTATGAGGCAAGACTGTCTCTTTGTTCCAGGTGCTGTTCACACAGGACCCAGAACTAATAGGCCATGAGCAGAAAGCACCCCACTACCAAGGGAGCCTGGTCTCTTTCATATGGCAAATGGAGCTGGCCCATCTGCAAGCAGGACCTCAAGACATAACGTTAACACAATTCACAAGACACATCTATTAAGCTGAAAACCAGTCAGTCAAAAGACAATTATATTCCATAGCTTATTTTTGCCCCTTTATTGCATTTTTAAAATTAAAACTCTTGTGAAGTAAGCTTGCTTTAGTAGCCTACACACCCAGTGTTTTTCAACTTACTACAAATGCACTTTGTAAATTCACATTTTTTCAGTTTGGTGGCCAGTTTTCTCTTGTTTTTGATAGGTTCACAAATTACACCAGTATATATGTCTTGACATATTTAATAATAGAGCCATATTTCTGAAATAACAACTCAACAGTTTTTTCGTTGAGAATAACAGAGCAATCAACCAAGTAATTGGTAGTTTCCTTAACGAGGTCTTGAAACCCCAGCGAAGATTCAGGAACGCTTGGTTGTAAGGGGCTCCAACATCCCCACTAAAGCTTCTCTGCTCACACATTCCAGCATGTTCTCTGCTGGTGGGTGACCACTTTCTCTAAAAGCTCTTTCTGAATCCAGAGCTAGGGAGAGTACTGTTCTCTTAGGGGCTTTTCCCATACATTTACTTATTTTATTTACAGTTTATGGTCAGTGCAAATAAATTCCATAAAACGAGAAATCATAAAGACTCAAGGCACAATTATGAAAATTCAAAATAGATGTTCAACACACACACCAAAAAAACCCCACAAGCATCAAGGTGAGTTTATTTGTAGCATAAGATCTGACAGGTGTTATTTCAAAGCATGGCAATGTTTGTTTTGTTTTTTTGAAGACAGTGACCAATCAGATACTAGAACACCTCAGCTTATCGGTGTGTTTTTGTACCAACCAAAATTTGTTTCTAAAAATATTGCTTCACATCGAAACAGATGTAAAAGCTGTACTTCTCCAGAAATAAGCCTATTCTTAGGCCTTTTGCAGGTTTATCACCACCTAAAAACTGACTGATACAGAAAGTATTCCAGATGTAACTCCTCTGACTCTAAAATAGTTTAAAAGAATCACTGCAAACTTCATAATGCTGCTGCTCTTCCAGCCCTATCTCTCCAAACAGCTGATATGCCACTTCAGGGTTCATTATTTGATGGTCTCTCACTTTGAAGCCTTTTAAATATTCCTCTCCAGCAGAGCATCTTCATATTTAAAACATTATTTAACACTAATGGAAATAGACCATAGCGTTTGAGCATTGAGAAGTCCTACGTATGAAACCTGGGGAATCGGGTCACTAGGCGAACCCAGACCCCCTCTAGGATGGAATGTCCTTATGGACACATACACTTTTCTTTACTTCACTGCATGTGAGCCAGCTTCACAGTGAGGCATGGACTGGAAAGACTCTCGTCTCTCATGGCTCCTGCACGTGCCAATGAATACCCAGCAATTCAAGTGCACATCAAGCCTAAGGCTCCAAAGGAGAGAGTTTGGTACCTCAAAGCAAAGAGCAATGTTTTACCAACTACATGTGCTGGCATGGTGTTTGTCAGCATGCAAAACTAAACCAAAAAGATATAATACTTGCCCTAAAAAAGCTTCTATTCTAAAAATGGGCCTGAGTCATAATTTTATGGACACTATAGAACTCAACCCCATATAAAAATATTACCAGAAGCAGCAATGTTAGATGGACTGTGAAGTGTGGTAAAAAAGGAGAAGCATTAAAAACATTAAGCTTCCGAAGACGCTCAGACTAAGTGGGACAGCTATTAAGAAACTCATTTGTTTGAGCTCTCCAGCAAAGGTTGAACTTCATCTTCAGAAACGTTACTGTCGAGCATAGCGAACCCAATTTGGCCTAATGAATTCGCCTGCCTCGCCAGTACTCCTTCACAATGACACAAATTACATTTAAACCATATGGGGGATTTAAGGATTATTCCCTTCAGACAAGAAACTTTCATATTGGTCTTGGGTCCAATCAATTTCACAATGGCAGAGTTATGAACCCCTTCGCTCCCAGCCTCGCAAAGACTCCAGTTTCCACTCTGATCAGCAGTGATGCCTTCCTAGTAGAAGACAGCAGAAACAGAAGACTTACCAATACTTTATTCATTCTATCTTTCTTTTTTTCCACCGACAAATGTTTACTGGATCGCTAACTGCCATGTCCCAGGGCTCATGGGAGAGTGGGACCCAAGGCCTGAAACGATTCACCTCTTCACATCAAGAATTATTCTTTAGTAAATGCCACAGGAATGGGCACATTATTTAGAACTGGTAACCTGTCTTCTCAGCAGAAGCACTAGAAAGTAAGCTACTAACCCGGTTGAAAGCAGCAGGGATCATCAGACCCCCGCCCCCAGGCCAAAACCCTATGCTTGTGATGCTGCAGGTGCCTGCCCGAGTGTTGGGGTCAATTATCCTCCAATTAAAGAAATACATATTGGTTTCGAAAATGTATGAGAGGTACAATCTTGAGCAATTCTCTTAACTGACCCAAGTCTGTAAGCTAGGGATCACAATGAAGGTTGTTCTGAGCACTGAATTGGACAACCTGTACGAAAACACTTATGATCTGTGATTCCAGTGACAGGAATCACCAGCTGGGAAAAGTCACTCATTTCTCCAACCAACAGTAAGTAAGCTTGCACTGAATGCCTGCCACAGAGGAGACACTGCAGGATAATGCAAAGACCACAGGTTCAGAAGCCAGACACAACCAGGGCTCAAATCTTGGACTCTAAGTAGGGGAGGGAGAGGGCAGCACTGAAACACATACATTACCATATGTAAAACAGCCATCCAGTGGGAATTTGCTGCCTGACACAAGGAGCTCAAACCCAGTGCTCTGTGACAATCTAGAGGGGTGGGATGGACTGGGAGGTTGGAGGGAGGTTTAAGAGGGAGGGGACATACGTATACCTATGGCTGGTTCATGTTGATGTGGAGCAGAAATCAACACAACACTGTAAAGCAATTATCCTTCATTAAAAAAATATACATAAAAAAATGACAAAAAAAAAAATAAAAAATAAAAAAAAAGAACAAAAAACAAAAAAAGAATGAAATAAAAAAACAAAAAAAATAACAAAAAAAAATAAAAAGAAAAAAAAATAAAGAAAAAAAAAAAAGAAGAAAAAAAATACAAAAAAAAAAAAATAACATAAAAAAAAAAAAAAAAAAAACATATATATTGGTTTCTAAAATACATGAGAGGTACAATCTTGAGCAATTCACTTAACTGACCTGAATCTGTAAGCTAGGGATCACAATGAAGGTTGTTCTCAGTACTGAATCGGGCAACATGTATGAAAACACTTATGACCTGTGTCTGGCATCCAGTAGATTATCAGTAAATGTTAGCCCCTCACCCTTCCATCCTCAATGCCCTGAGGATGAAAATAGGATGATGATAACCTGCCTCACAATGACTGTCTATGTCCCAGAGGTGCCTGGATGGGACTGTGGCTCTCAAGAGGCTGCAGTGATGCGGTGAGGCTGGAGAAGTAGCTAAGACAAGGTTACACAGTCTCATGAACCACAGTGAGGTTTATTTTGTAGGCACCGGAAGCTATGGATATTTTTAAGCAGAAGGAATACAAACTGCTTTTTTTTTCAAAGTTGACTGGCTGCCAGTAGTGTATCAAATAGCTTGGAGAAGGAGAGACTGGAAAAAGATTAACCAAGGCTTGCAAAAAGGATTCCCCCTGCAGCTGAGGTGGATCTGAGGATCCTGGTCTCTGTGACCCCATCCAGAGCTGCTCCTCTTGCATAAGACTTCTTTAACTCTGAGTCCTTGGCCAGTTTGGGCTCTGTAGGTTACTCTCCTCCAACATGAAGACACTACCCAATCAACCTCTTTTTCCTCTGACCCCTTCTGCTCACTCTCTTCTCTAAGAACTGTCCCTGACCCCACCCCACAACGGTGGACTCCTAGGGCCATGTTTCTACTGTGGGACTCAGGCCATGATCATCAAGGGCAGACAACTGACCAAAGCTGGATCACTCATATTTTCTCCTCTAGGAATATAGAATTAGGACTCAAAAGTGTACCAGTCAGATTTAGTTAGTCTTTGAACTGGGAAGACAGATAGAAGCTGTGGGGCAGGGACCTCATGTCATGAGAATATCTATAGAACTGTAACCGGCAGACACGAGAATACATGGGAACATGAGAGAGCTAGTATGCAGATCCGTCTCTGGATCACTCGGGCACATCTAAGAGCTGGGGATCTGATACACAGAATTGGAAAAGGATTCAGAGTAGTTTCAGGCAGAATATCAGTTAGATGGATCTTCTCAAGAGAGTAAGGACTGCAGACTCCTGAGACATGAGAAATGGGGAAAGGTCTGTGAACACAAGCCACTTGAGACCCCGCTGTTGGCATGAGTCCTGGACTGGGCCGGCTCCACTGTTGGGTTTCCAGTCAGCGTCACCCCCAGTTCCAGTGGGAGTGTGTGTTAGTCACTCAGTCGTGTCTGACTGTCGGCGACCCCATGGACTATATCCCGCCAGGCTCCTCTGTCCTTCAGGCAAGAATACTAGAGTGAGTAGCCATTTCCTTCTCCAAGGGATCTTCCTGACCCAGGGATCGAACCCAGGTCTTTTGCATGGCAGGCAGATTCTTTACCATCTGAACCACCAGGGAAAGCCAATTGCTTGGAATAAGAGAATGGGTTTTGAATTGGGCACTTTTTAACTTAAAAAGATTTAGAATTAAGTATTGATGTGAAGCAAACTCATAGTAGAAAGATAATCAAATAAACCAAACATAGTACTACTGTTTTGTAATAAGTCTTGGAGAAAATCTATATTTTAAGTACGTTAAGAGAATCTGGGATATTAGTTTACCTAACAGGTCAGCCCTGTGATACCAATTTACAATGTATAGTTGAGTAATTTATTTTGGCTTAGGATTTTAAGATAATTTTATAAAAGTTATAAACATTACTGGAAGAGTCAAGGAAACTTTGAATATACCATATTTTTATATTTAAATCATCAGATGCAGACAGCTAACTGCAGTGTTTCAAGGAATGGACTTTAGGGCTAGATTGATGGAGCTGGAACCCAGCTCTGCCAGTCACTGGCTGTGTGACCTCAGACAGGTTACTTAACCTCTTTGGGCTTCCACTGCCCCCATCTGAAAAACTGAGGAGAAAAACAGTACCCCCCCCCGGGGTGTTGTCACAGTCACCATTGAATGAAGTAATATACAGAAAATTCTAAAACCAGTGCTGGTGTAGGGCACCCTGCACAGGTATCTGCTATTATCATTATTAGATTACATGAGAACAATGGGAATATTTCCACACTTTTGCTTGTTAGACAAAGGCTTCAAAAAGTAAACAAAATATTTGATTTCTAAACTTGTAATATTCATAGGAGTTTGAGTAAATGAATTTATAACTAAGATCTCATCCACACACATACAGACACAGATGCTCACAAATCCCAACTTACACTGATGATTGAGTCAGCAGAGAGAGAGGAAAATGAAGCAAACTGCTAAGATAAACAGGAGAGTCCAAGGCTAACTGCCCGGGCTCCTCCTGCTTCAGATTCTTTTAAGGCGCATGTGCTCACCCTGCCCCTGGCTTTCAGGAGACCCTCTGGCCTTAAGATACAGTCCTCTTAGAGGCTCCCTCTAGCAGACTGGGTTTCTATTACTTGCCACACCTATAGCTCCTCACTGTGTTGAATGGGGCTCTGCAAAGCATGGCTCTACTCGCCAGGTATGAGGCAGGCTCCACCTGCTGTCCCATCCTGCAAGAAGGGGGCAAAAAAGACTGCCTTCACAGTCTGAGATTCTCAACCAATCACAAGGAGCTCTTAAGCAAAGTACTTAACCTGTCAGTGCCCACATTTTCTCATTTTTGAAGTGGGGATTGAACATCACACCTCCTTAGACTTAACTGTGGTGATCATTTGACAACACTGCAATATTGAATCATTAGATTGTACACCTGAAACTAATACAATGTTATATGTCACTTACTCCTCAGTTATTCTTTAAAAATGCATCTTTTAAAGAGAGTTTTAAAAAAGCAAAGAAATAGTACCTACTGCACAGGTGTGTTGTATAAAGATACGATGAGTTAACAAATGAAAAAACCTTAGCACTGGCTGGTTCTAGTGCCCTGTGAACCCTACATTAGAGTTAGCTTTTATGACTGCCTTCAGTCAATTTGAAAATATACAGCTGCATTTAATACCTATCTATGAGTATATCTGTTTTAATAGAGTTAGGAAATGTCTTTTAAAGAAAAGGAGAAACTACATTAAGCTCTACAGGTACAATGCCAGAAGAATTATGAGGACCAGATGGTTTGCTTAGAGCTGTACAGAATCTCAGGTTCAAAAAATACTCCTGGGCTTCCTTGGTGGCTCAGTGGTAAAGAATCTGCCTGCCAAAGTGAGAGACATGAGTTTGATCCTTGATCCGGGAAGATCCCACGTGCCTGGGAACAACTAAGCCCGTGCACCACAACTATCGAGGCTGTGCTCTAGAGCCTGAGAGCCGCAACTGCTGAAGCCCGAGTGTACTAAAGCCCGGGCTCCAGAACAAGAGAAGCCCCCGCAATGAGAAGCCCGCACTGCAACTAGAGGGAAGCCCCTTGCTTGCCGTAACTAGAGAAAAGCCCATGTGCACTAACAAAGATCTAGTGCAGCCGAAAATAAAACTATCTTTTAAAAACCACCCTTCTGAAGCACATTTTGATGTTAAAAACAAACAGAACTGCTGCCTAGAAGTGTGAACATCCTTTAGCATCCGTCAGTCTGCTGTCCCCCTGCTGACCCACCCGTGTCCAATGGTTACTATGTAAACTGACTTTCTCCAGTGATATCGTCAGGCACCGTGGACCACCAGAAGATGACAGATTCAAGTTGTTGAACTTCTGGTCTAAACGGAGAGATAAATAGGTTAACAAGTCATTTCAAAAAGAAGTAAACTCTGAGAGCTTGTAAGTGTGCTCTGAGTGCTCAGAGGAAAGAGAAAATTTTTAGAAGGTGTTTTCCACTCCACAAGTGCCCTTCTTAATTTGCGTGGTTAAACCTAAAAACAATCTCCCCACCATGAAGATGCTCAAGGTTTAGGAATTAACTTTCATACAAAAAGTACATGTCAAGAGGACTCCTGTCTAATAAGAAATCACCAATATTTAATCATTCTGACCTAAAAAAAACAATGTATATAGTTCATATAAAATTTTTATATGTATTTTTATCTTATTTCCTTTTGGAGCATCCTCAATTTTTTTTTTTCATTTAATATTCCTGAAGAATATTCACTTGGAGCTAATAGAATATTTTTCCATATTCTGTCTAATTACCAGGAATTATGTATCAAAATCCTTTGGTAAAAAGTGTGTGTTAGTCGCTCAGTCGTGTCCCAACTCTTTGTGACCCCATGGACTGTAGCCCACCAGATTTCTCTGTCCATGGAATTTTCCAGGCAAGAATACTGGAGTGGATTGCCATTCCCTTCTCCAAAGGAACTTCCCAACCCAGGGATCAAACTCTGGTCTCCTGCATCGCAGGCAGATTCTTTACCGTTTGGGCTAATATCGCCTTGTCTAGGTGACCACGGTATGGCACCCAGCACTCTTAGACACACTCCCGCAGCCTGCTTCCTCATGGGCAGTCCTGGTATGACCTAGGAATGTGTTTACACAGCTCTGAAAGTGCAGGGAGATACAGTGCCCTCACTCTGGAAGTTAGGTCATCTGGGCACACCTGGAGGTCTCACGTCTTAGAAGCTATACAGTTCCTGATAGATACAGGCCTGAAAACACACTCTCTGTTGATGCCTATGCTTCCTTGAAGGAACATAGCTTTCCCAGCATTCTGTGTGCTAAGAGTCACACACTGCTTGAAAACGCTTGCTTGGAAGTCATTTTTCAGTAGCAATTTCATCTGACGGTGTGACCGTAGGGAAGGCCCCCAATCTCACAGGGAAAGGCAAACCAACATCCAAATGTCTCTTCCATCACATTTTCTCTGTAGTGGAGATCCAGAGAGCCTAGGTCTGTCTGGAAAATTCTTGGATACTGCGGGGACACACCCTGAGTGTGAACCTGGACACCAGACCTTGGTGGCAAAATTCGCATTTTATTCTCAGTTGGCCCTACAAAGGTGTGGCCCAACAACTGCTTGAAAATTCAGCCAATTGCTGTTTTCTTACTGTGACAACAATAGCTTTGGTCCACTCATTGGGATTTCTGAACCAAGCGGGCGGCTCGCAACTCCTAGCCACAGGACCATTTCCAGTGGAATGTCACCTCGACTAGGTAACCACAGTATGGCACTCACCACTCTTAGTAAAAAGAGGGCTATCTAAAGAATGGCTTTATTTTCAAATCATTTGTGGTTGTATGTTTCCCTCTTGTGGTAGAAAATGGAAACACAAGCAAGATTTCCTGTGTCCCTTGTAGTTTTGTGGTAGTCAGTGATTGACCCTCTATCAAATAGTAAAAATGTGGTGGATTTATTGAGTTTTAAGAAGAACAGAGGAACAGTGATGTTATGTTTTCTATCTCATTGCTAAGCATGTTTCCAATTACATGGCTTAGCCAAACTAGGATGTGCAGCTGTAAAGAAACAGAAAGAAAGGAAGGACATCTTTTTCTATGGGATCTTTTTGAGCCGAAATGTCTGTAAAATGGGGATAGAAAAATTTCCTTTAAAGGTTCTGACATCAATGAAGAAAGGCATGTAAAGTCCTTATCACCATGCCTGGCTATAGACTAGCCACTCAGTAACTGTTACATAAACAACCAAAACAGAGATATTGGCAAAGACTTATTCCATCTTTCTAAGACATGCCTTGATCTCTAGAGCAGAAGGCCCAGGCAGGAGTGGATCAATGCTATGGGTCAGTCAAAGTAGACACCTACAATAGGGAAGGAAAAGGTAAAGGAAGGGGTCAGACAGTCTTGGGTCTGAATCCTGCCTTTGCCAGCTTCTGGCTGTGTATGGCCTTTCTGGTTCCAGTTTTCTTATTAGTACAGGGACAATGACACTGCTTTAAAGGCTGTGTCCAGTAGGAGATCATTGCAATAGGTCTCGATGTGCTGGGCAGTATCCCAAGAGCTTTACAAGCATTAACTCAATCTTCACAACAACCCTACAAGATCGATACCATTATTCTCAGCCCCTACCTTAGGATACAGAGGTTATGTCATCCGCCCAAGGTCAGGTAGCTGGGAAAGTGTGGAGATAGGTTTTGAACACAGGCAATCTGGCCCCAGAGCCTACACTCCTACTATAACAGGCGGCCATGTGAATGGCAAGTACTTAACAAGAAACAGCTTTTAAAACAGCTTTCTAAAGAAATGTGATCATTTTTTCTACTCTACATCATTTATGGGAATTCCTGGGATGAACAGCAGCTCAAGTGAGCAGAGGTAGGACTCTCACTGGACCTTAAGATTTAAGTGAGAACAAGGCTTCAGGAAAATCAAATGTTATACCACAACACAAAAGATTTGGGAATAGAGTTCTAGATAACTCTATTAAAATGAATTTCCTTGAAGAATTCAGCACAGTGAAATCTGGGTTTGAATCCCTACTCCTGATAATTTGTAGTATCTTAGTGATCTTGAACAAATCAGTGATCCTCTATTTCTTCATCTGTGAAACAGAGATCTAAATACCAACTTCTTAAGAGTTGATAAGATTAAAGAAGATCATATAAAGGGCTTATCATAGGACTACATGCAGGTTCTCATGCAAGTAACATGCAAATAACAACCCTGTGATACAGATATCTTCATCATCCCCATTTTACAGATGAGGAATCTGAGGCTTAGAGAATAAACGATATGCTCAGAGTCTCACAACTAATATATTGGAAGGCAGGCTTTCGTGCCAGTTTTAATGCCAAAGCTCATGAATAGGCTGTATGGCTCCTCTGGATAATCAAGTACATCTTAACTTGGAGAAAATTAAGAAGAAATAGATTCCAGGTGACTCTCAAATCGATATTGTCCAAGTGGAAAGTATGAGTTTTGGTGCCTGTACAACCCACCGCACTTGGACTTGTCAGCCTCCAGAACTGTGAGAGAGTAAGTTTCTGTTGTTCTAAGCCACTCACTTTATGGTGCTCTGTGTTACAGCAGCCCCAGGAAACTAATACAATAAATGGTTAAAAAGAGAGAGAGAAAAAAAGCCCAACTCCAGTGACAGCTGATTCCTTCGCAGCTGGGTGGTTGGTGTGAGAGAGAGACCCTTAGGTGGACCCCCACACACACACCTCTTTCCTTTGCCCCAGAGTATTGGTTCTTATCACTAAATAACATGGTGCATATACAAACAAGCGTCCTTCCTTGCTCAGTGACGACGAGAAAGACAGAACTTGTTCCTATGTAACCTCAGTGCCTGGAATGAAGCATGGTGGATAGTTAACAAATGTCTGAGTGGATAAGTTGTCAGTAGTGAGAGGTAAAGGACCTCAGTGAATAGGGTCCCTGATGAACAAAGATGAGTTTTTCCAGGCAGTAGCCAAGTAAGCAGTCCTCACGCTGAGACCAACTTCAACTGTAAAATTCTTCCCACCATCATAGAGGACTTTCCAAAGTACAACAGAGAACCTCTGCCTGAGACCTGACATTTCAGGTAGTTTCTATAGCACACAGACTTGTGCAGTAACAAAAAGGAACAGAATTAGAAGTAGCAATAGTGAAGGAGGTAGAGCTGGTTAATCTGCGTGGTTAAGGCGAAAAGCTTGTGCTGCTTCCTAGAGAAGCACTGGGTAACTGCCGGTAGAGACAGGTTTTCAAGGTGCTCATTCCAGAAGGTGAACTTCAGTGTGGGGTAGAAAAGTGATGAGAAAAAGTTACAGTGACAGATACTAAAGTAACAAGACAAAAAAAAGATCACAGACGACCCCAGCCCCTTCGCTGAGATCTAGGGGAAACAGTACAGCTGCGCTGTACCTCTCTCCCATCATAGTCAACAAAAGAGTTCAAAATGCAGTACTTGGATGCAACCTCAAAAACGATACAATGACCTCTGTCCATTTCCAAGGCAAACCATTCAATATCACAGTAATCCAAGTCCATGCCCTGACCAGTAATGCTGAAGAAATTGAAGTTGAACAGTTCTATTAAGACCTACAAGATCTTCTAGAACTAACATCCAAAAAAGAAATCCTCTTCATTATAAAGGACTGAAATGCAAAAGTAGGAAGTCAAGAGCTACCTGGAGTAACAGGCAAACTTGACCTTGGAGTATAAAATGAAGCAGGTCAAAGGCTAACAACTTTTGCCAATAGAATGCACTGGTTATAGCAAACACCCTCTTCCAACAACACAAGAGAAGACTCTATACATGGACATCACCACATGGTCAATTTGGAAATCAGATTGATTATATTTTTTGCAGCCAAAGATGGAGAAGCTCTACACAGTCAGCAAAAACAAGACTGGGAGCCAACTGTGGCTCAGATCATGAACTCATTACTGCCAAATTCAGACTTAAATTGAAGAAAGTAGGGAAAACCACAAGACCATTTAGGTATGACATAAATCTAATCCCTTACAATTATACAGTGGAAGTGACAAATAGATTCAAGGGATTAGATCTGATAGGGTGCCTGAAGAACTATGGACGGAGGTTCGTGACATTGTACAGGAGGAAGTGATCAAGATCATCCCCAAGAAAAAGAAATTCAAAAAGGCAAAATGGTTGTCTAACGAGGCCTTACAAATAGCTGAGAAAAGAAGAGATGCTAAAGGCAAAGGATGGCTAACAAACACATGAAAAGATGCTCAACATCACTCATTATCAGAGAAATGCAAATCAAAACCACTAGGAGGTACCATTTCACACCAGTCAGAATGGCTGTAATCCAAAAGTCTACAAGCAATAAATGCTGGAGAGGGTGTGGAGAAAAGGGAACTCTCTTACACTGTTGGTGGGAATGCAAACTAGTACAGCCACTATGGAGAACACTGTGAAGATTCCTTAAAAAACTGGAAATAGAACTGCCTTATGATCCAACAATCCCACTGCTGGGCATACACACTGAGGAAACCAGAAGGGAAAGAGACACGTGTACTCCAATGTTCATCGCAGCACTGTTTATAATAGCCAGGACATGGAAGCAACCTAGATGCCCATCAGCAGATGAATGGATAAGAAAGCTGTGGTACATATACACAATGGAGTATTACGCAGCCATTAAAAAGAATACATTTGAATCAGTTCTAATGAGATGGATGAAACTGGAGCCTATTATTCAGAGTGAAGTAAGCCAGAAAGAAAAACACCAATACAGTATACTAACGCATATATATGGAATTTAGAAAGATGGAAACAATAACCCTGTGTACGAGACAGCAAAAGAGACACCGATGTATAGATCAGTCTTATGGACTCTGTGGGGCGGGGGGGAGATTTGGGAGAATAGCATTGAAACATGTATAATATCATGTATGAAACGAGTCGCCAGTCCAGGTTCGATGCACGGTACTGGATGCTTGGGGCTGGTGCACTGGGACGACCCAGAGGGAAGGTAGGGGAGGGAGGAGGGAGGAGGGTTCAGGATGGGGAACGCGGGTATACCTGTGGTGGATTCATTTCGATATTTGGCAAAACTAATACAATATTGTAAAGTTTAAAAATAAAATAAAATTAAAAAAAATAAAAACAAACAAAAAAAATAAAGGCAAAGGAGAAAAGGAAAGCTATACCCATTTGAATGCAGAGTTACAAAGAATAGCAAGGAGAGATAAGAAAGCCTTCCTCAGTGATCAGTGCAAAGAAATAGAGGAAAACAATAGAATGGGAAAGACTAGAGATCTCTTCCAGAAAATCAGAGATACCAAAGGAACATTTCATGCAAAGATGGGCTCAATAAAGAACAGAAATGGTATGGACCTAACAGAAGCAGAAGATATTAAGAAGAGGTGGCAAGAATATATAGAAGAACTATACAAAAAAGGTCTTCATGACCCAGATAACCACGATGGTGTGATCACTCACTTAGAGCCAGACATCTTGGAATGCGAAGTCAAGTGGGCCTTAGGAAGCCTCACTATGAACAAAGCTAGCGGAGGTGATAGAATTCCAGTTGAGCTATTTCAAATCCTAAAAGATGATGCTGTGAAAGTGCTACACTCAATATGCCAACAAATGTGGAAAACTCATCAGTGGCCATAGGACTGGAAAAGATCAGTTTTCATTCCAATCCCAAAGAAAGGCAATGCCAAAAAATGCTCAAACTACCACACAACTGTACTCATCTCACATGCTAGCGAAGTAATGCTCAAAATTCTCCAAGCCAGGGCTTCAGGAGTACATGAACCGTGAATTTCCAGACGTTCAAGCTGGATTTAGAAAAGGCAGAGGAACTAGAGATCAAATTGTCAACATCTGCTGGATCACTGAAAAGCAAGAGAGTTCCAAAAAAACATCTACTTCTGCTTTATTGACTATACCAAAGCCTTTGACTGTGTGGATCACAACAAACTGGAAAATTCTTCAAGAGATGGAAATACCAGACCACCTGACCTGCCTCCTGAGAAATCTGTATGCAGGTCAAGAAGCAACAGTTAGAACAGGACATGGAACAACAGACTGGCTCCAAATTGGGAAAGGAGTACGTCAAGGCTGTATATTGTCACCCTGCTTATTTAATGTATATGCAGAGTACATCATGAGAAACACTGGGCTGGAGGAAGCACAAGCTGGAATCAAGATTGCCAGGAGAAATATCAATAACCTCAGATATGCAGATGACACCACCCTTATGGCAGAAAGTGAAGAAAAATTAAAGAGCCTCTTGATGAAAGTGAAAGAGGAGAGTGAAAAAAAGTTGGCTTAAAACTCAATATTCAGAAAACAAAGATCATGGCATCTGGTCCCATCACTTCGTGGCAAATGGATGGGAAAACAATGAAAACAGTGAGAGACTTTTATTTGGGTGGGGGCGGGGCTCCAAAATCACTGCAGATGGTGACTGCAGCCAAGAAATTAAAAGACGCTTGCTCCTTGGAAGAAAAGCTATGACTAACCTAGACAACATATTAAAAAGCAGAGACATTACTTTGCCAACAAAGGTCCATCTAGTCAAAGCTATGGTTTTTCCAGTAGTCGTGTATGGATTTGAGAGTTGGACTATAAAGAAAACTGAGTGCAGAAGAATTGATGCTTTTGAACTGTGGTGTTGGAGAAGACTCTTGAGAGTCCCTTGGATTGCAAGGAGATCCAACCAGTTAATCCCAAAGGAAATCAGTTCTGAATATTCATTGGAAAGACTGATGCTGAAGCTGAAACTCCAATACTTTGACCATCTGATGCAAAGAAACGACTCATTGGAAAAGATCCTGATGCTGGGAAACATTGAAGGCAGGAGGAGAAGGGGACGATAGAGGATGAGATGGTTAGATAGCATCACCGATGTGATGGATATGAGTTTGAGTAGGCTCTGGGAGTTTGTGTTGGACAGGGAAGCCTGGCATGCTGCAGTCCATGGGGTCACAAAGAGTCGGACACGACTTAGTGACCAAACTGAGGAGAAACAGTACAGCTGCAGTGTATGTCTCTTTCTCTCTCTCTTTGTTAAATAAACATGTGATCTAGCTTAGTGAACTGTGCGTCATTCATTCTACAATATGGATTCAGATCAACCAACCCAAGTTTTAAAACTTGCCCTGATGAAAACATCAGGTCATATACAGATGGTTACATGCCATATAATCTGCTGGTTAAAGCCAGACAGGCTTAGCAAACTGATAGAGCCTTCACATGTTACTGGACAAATACTCTAGCCCCCTTATGAATAGCTTTCTACATTTGTTGACTTATGTCTCTAAGATTCTTGATTCCCACTGGGATCACAAGATAATTCTCAAACTGTTTCAGGCTGGCCTGCGTATAACAGAAAGCCTTGACGTTAAGGACCTATGTGGTGATAACTCATCTCAGGTTGCCCTGCCATTCTTCTCCCTCTCTGCTATGGAGTTCTATTTAACGTTGAAGCCTGTGGGCTTGCTTTCCACAATGGCCTCCTTGTTTTGCCACTGCCTCTACATGGAATGTCTCCACTTTTTCCAGGCTTCCTTTTCATCATTCTTCAGGACTTGGCTCAGACATATCTCCCCTGGAAGCTTCTGACTGCCTCTCCAATGCCCCTCTCCCTGGACTCCCAGTGACAATCTACGGAGGCACTGCCACGCTGTCTTGCGATGCCCACTGTATGACAAGCTCCACAGGGAGCTGGAGACCACTCATACATTTGTGTGCCCCAAATGCACAGTCCAGTACTGAGCAACATGAAAATGCTCTGCACATATTGGCACGTAAAATCACCCCTCAAATGTTGTTCAGGAGAAGTTGCTGGAGCAAGCAGACCCAACCAACTTATACTAGAACCACTCCTAAAACCCTAATGAGTAGACCTGGTGTGCAAATACCAAACACTGTGATTAGTACTGAGCCATTTGGGGACAGTTTTGCTGATTTGGGGGCTTGGTGCTGTATTCTTTTGAGATAACTTATGATCAGGCTGATCATATATTTCAGAAACCTAAAATTATGTCGAGCAGGTCCCCCACCCTACCCCAGGACCTGTGCATGAAACACTCTCTCTGTAAGAAAGACATTTCTGTTCTGAAATTTATAGGCTAATAGGTGTGGAGCATCTTGATAGGTTACTGGCCAACTGGAAGAAAAGAGAAACTGAGAAGGTGGGAGCTGCCTGGGGGACTATAAGCAAAGTAAAGTTGAAAGTGTCTGTATTTCTCATCAAAATCCCTACTACCCAGGGTAGCAACCTGCTCATCATGACTATATGTGAAGCGCTGTGCAAGGTAACTTCCTACACATTACCTTCTTATTTTCTAAAGACATATTATTTTAATTTTACTAATGAGTAAAGAAAAAAAAGAGTTCAGACAGTTTGCTCAAGATTAAACAGGTAATAAACAGCATATCTAGGAATCAAACTCGTATCTGTCTGACATCAAAAGTTACACTGAAAAAAAAAAGTTATACTGAAACAAAATTCTAATGTAAAAGGGGTAATATGGATATACCAGTAAGATCCTCAGACAGGGCAGTGGCAGCCCACTCCAGTGCTCTTGCCTGGAGAACCCCATGGACGGAGGAGCCTGGTAGGCTGCAGTCCATGGGGTTGCTAAGAGTCAGACACGACTGAGCGACTTCACTTTCACTTTTCACTTTCATGCATTGGAGAAGGAAATGGCAACCCACTCCAGTGTTCTTGCCTGGAGAATCCCAGGGACGGGGGAGCCTGGTGGGCTGCCGTCTATGGGGTCACACAGAGTCAGACATGACTGACGTGACTTAGCAGTAGCAGCAGTAAGATCCTCAAAATGGCATGATATATTTATTTACTTTTTGGTTATTCTTTAGCACATCTGAGTTTTGGACTTAGAAAGATGATAGATAAAATTGGATGTTGAGATTTGTTTTGGCAGGAAGCTTAAGCCAAAAGTCACCATGATTGAGCTCCCTGAGTCAGACAGGCTGAAAGGTGGGATAGGGAGGAAGATGGGAGGAAGGTTTGGGAGGGAGGGGACATGGGTGTACCTATGGCTGATTCCTGTTGATGTATGACAGAAAACCACAAAATTCTGTAAAGCAATTATCCTTCAATTAAAAAAATATATATATATATTTTAAAAGGGTTAAAAAAAGTCACCTTGGTGTGACTCTCCTAAAGCAACAGTGAAACTCTCATTTGAGTTGCACTTTCAGTTCAGTTCAGTTCAGTCGCTCAGTCGTGTCTGACTCTTTGCGACCCCATGAATCGCAGCACGCCAGGCCTCCCTGTCCATCACCAACTCCTGGAGTTCACTAAGACTCATGTCCACTGAGTCAGTGATGCCATCCAGCCATCTCATCCTCTGTCGTCCCCTTCTCCTCCTGCCCCCAATCCCTCCCAGCATCAGTCTTTTCCAATGAGTCAACTCTTCGCATGAGGTGGCCAAAGTATTGGAGTTTCAGCTTTAGCATCAGTCCTTCCAATGAACACCCAGGACTGATCTCCTTTAGAATGGACTGGTTGGACCTCCTTGCAGTCCAAGGGATTCTCAAGAGTCTTCTCCAACACCACAGTTCAAAAGCATCAATTCTTCAGCGCTCAGCTTTCTTCATAGTCCAACCCTCACATCCATACATGACCACTGGAAAAACCATAGCCTTGACTAAATGGACCTTTGTTGGCAAAGTAATGTCTCTGCTTTTGAATATGCTATCTAGGTTGGTCATAACTTTCCTTCCAAGGAGTCTTTTAATTTCATGGCTGCAATCACCATCTGCAGTGATATTGGAGCCCCCCAAAAATAAAGTCTGACACTGTTTCCACTGTTTCCCCATCTATTTCCCATGAAGTGATGCACTTTACAGTTCCCCAAAATTTGGTATGCTCCTTATTTTAACTAATTATCATAAAACTCCCCAACAGAGCAGATACTAGAATTGATTCCATTTTACAAGTGCAAAAACTGAGCTTTAGTTAAGCAGAATACATGATGAAAAATATGAAAGTGTTAATCATTCAGTCGTGTCCAACTCTTTGCAATCCCATGGACTGCTAGCCTCCTCTGTCCATGGAATTCTCCAGGCAGGAATACTGGAGTGAGCAGTGATTCTCTTCTCCAGGGGATCTTCCGACCCAGGGATCAAAACCCTGTCTCCTGCACTGCAGGCATATTCTTTACCATCTGAGCCACCAGGGAAGCCCAGAATACATGATATTGTACAATAAATTGTGCAACTGAGATCTGAATCAAAATCTTCCATTCCAACCCATCACTGTGAACTAAAGTTATTTGGTAAGGAGCCACCAAATGGCCTGTCTTCCATCTGACATTGTCAGGAGTCTACAGAAGCACTGTGGATAACGGAGCTCTGGAATCTTCTTGTCTGGAATCTTGTCGGTCATTACTATTAGCATACTTTAAATAGGACAGCATTGGTATTAGGTATCAGGTATATACATTTTAAACCAGTGATTGTACCCTGCCTCCATCCTCACTTTAGTTTCAGCTAAGTTCTCCCTGATTCCTCTTTATCATCTGTACTTGCTCAGAAATTACCTTGCCTGGGAAGAGAAGACATCCTCGGTCTTCCCTTCCCCTTCGAGGTGGGGTTGAGTGGCTCTGTGTTCCTTTGATTCCCTGAACTTCTCCCTTGGAGATTCAGTGAGAGTGTAACCCTGCCAACACCTTGATTTCAGACTCGTGGTCTCCAGAACGTGAGAAAATACATTTCTGTAGTTTCAAGCCACCCAGTTTGGAGTCATTTGTCACAGCAGCAACAGGAAGCTAATATACTAGTATTCGGACCCTATTTTTATAACTGCTTATAAATTCTCCTCTACTGGCATGAATCCTGAGAACAAAGACTTTGTCTTATTCATTTTTGTACCTACAACCATCTCACACTGCCTGGCACATAAAGAGTGCTCCGCAATGCTTACTGAATGAGAAAATCCCTGTGGTCCAGGAGGCTCACAGCAATGCCAGCATACGTCTCTTGCAGCTTCTGGTCTACAGCGTGACATTGGCATGGGTCAGCTAACCATCCCTCAGATCCATCCTGAGATACCCATCTTCCAGTACCCACTGCTAGCTCACGGCTCCAATGAGGTGAAGGCCTCAGATCAATGGGCTTGTGACCAACACAGCAACTGTGAACCTCTGCCTCACAGATCAAATTCAAGGGATAATGTATGGACAGAGATGGAATGGGAGGTGCTGGCAGGCGCAGAAGACCATCCCCTCTGCCCTCCCCTGGCTTCAGAGTTTGGAATAACCATAAACATTATTAGAATCATTAGAATCTTTTGTTTGCTGCTGCTGCTAAGTCACTTCAGTCGTGTCCGACTCTGTGCGACCCTGGAGACAGCAGCCCACTAGGCTGCCCCATCCCTGGGATTCTCCAGGCAAGAACACTGGAGTGGGTTGCCATTTCCTTCTCCAATGCACGAAAGTGAAAAGTGAAAGTGAAGTCCTAAATGCTTATGTCAGGCACTATGATAAATACCCCCCCAATTTTACTTCATCTCCTTATATGGATTTTTTTTTTCCTTTCTATGTGTCTTTTTTTTTTTTTAATTTTATTTTTAAACTTTACATAATTGTATTAGTTTTGCCAAATATCAAAATGAATCCATCACAGGTATACATGTGCTCCCCATCCTGAACCCTCCTCCCTCCTCCCTCCCCATACCATCCCTCTGGGTCGTCCCAGTGCACTAGCCCCAAGCATCCAGTATTGTGCATTGAACCTGGACTGGCAAAGGCAGGCATCATTTACTCTCGTCATTACTTACAGGGTGACTGGCTATGCTGAACTGTGTGATGAGAGTATTTCTCATGGATTTGATCTCAGAGGGCTTGGCATCAACAGCATGGCCCAACACAGAGAGGCAGCTGGCTTCTGTGACAGGAGCCAACCTTATTCCTGATTCCCTCTGAGCTTTCTACATTTATTTCCCTTTTGCTTCATTTTTAAGTGGATTTCATTTTGCTCCACAAAATGTATTTTCCAAAGTCCTCATGGGAGCAGTGTAACATAATAGTTTTATTACTAAAGCAAAAGGTCCTTCCCCATCCCCACCCACTCACGGCATCCCAGCTCCATTTTCTGGCCTCCTTGCAATCCTGGGATGATCTCTCGGAGCTGAGGTGGGTATAGGCTAAACATCTAGGTTTTTGTTTCTTGTGGCTTTGAGCTGATAGGATTCCTTTCCAGGCTCAGGGTCATTTTGTCTACTTGGGTTTTCACAAACCTTCCTACTGTGCACAATTTCTAAATGCACTGAAACATATTGAGATGTTTATCGGGATAGAAGAGAACTGAATTCCCAGGCCTCTGCGGTAAACTGTAGAAGGTAAGCAGCATGCCAGAATCTCCCTCATCATGACCTGTCTTCTAAATTCTTCTCTTCAATGTGCTTGAACAGTACAAAATGTAACTCATTTTCAAGTTACGTGAGAGCATTTTCATTGAAATTAATATTTTCTCCTTCAAGACAAGCACCCTGAGAAGCAGCTCATGTATTCAATGTTGACACTGTACTAACATTTCTGGAACTCTTTTTCAGCAACTGTCTTTACAGTCTGTGGCACTTTTCTTTGAAAGTCTTCAGTCATGACAAATTTCATCCTCTGAGAATAGACGTGAACTTTGGAAAGAGATGAAAATTGGTTGGAGCCACGTCTAATGAATAAAGTGGGTGATCAAATCTTGTTATATCGTTTTAGGTGAAAAATGAGGCATGACTATAAAATAATGTGACTGGTTTCCCTCGGTGACCCATAAACCGACTGGCTGAAAAATAACTCCCATAGAGGAGTTTCAAAATGCTTTCAGCACTAGACGCATCACTGGAATAAGTGTACGGTTCCCAGAGTGGTGATTTGGCAGGGAACAATACTAATTTGGATATATAAGTTCAAATATATCTGTAAAAAAAAAAAAGAAATCTGACTGCTTACACTCGGAAATGAAGAAGCTGTTCTCCTGGAGAAACTTCTCTTTTTTTGACAGCCTGGTTGGCTTTGGACAAAGAGTCTACTGAGAAAAGTAGGCTCATCTCCTGCAGAAAGCCTTCATTGAACACACTATCTCCTCCCACACTCACTCCCACCCCAAGCTGGGGCAGGCGTCTCTGACCGGTGTCCACAGTGATCTCTTCAAGTATTAGCTCTTATAAAATGTAATGGTTGATTGTCTGTTTTTGTGTCAGTCTCCTTCCTGCAACTGGAGGCCCCCTGAGAATGAGGACCTTTGTGTATCAATAACGCTCAGACAGTGTGCACAGAAGCACAGGACACTAACTCCTATTCTTGATGTGGACCCTTTGCCTTTGTTTCTCGCATTCCTAGGGCTTTACCTGCCAAATGTGTGGCAACCAAAACTAAATATTCAGTCTGTGTAAAATCCACCTATACAAATTTATAGAGGACTAGGTACAGTACAGGCTTCCCTGGTGGCACAGTAGTAAAGAATCCACCTCCCAACGCAGTAGACGGAAGAGGTGCAGGTTCAATCCCTGGGTTGGGAAGACCCCTTGGAGTAGGAAATGACAACCTATTCCAGTGTTCTTGCCTGGGAAACCCCAGGGACAGAGGAGCCTGGTGGGCTATGGTCCACAGGATTGCAGAGTCCAACATGACTGAGTGACCGAGCACACATCCAGAACAAGGTATAGGAGTGGTTCCATACAATGAAGGGGTAGGGGAGCAGGAGGGATTGATTGCTAATGCACAGGGCTTCTATTAAGGTGATGGAAATATGTTAAAATTAGATTGTGGTGATGGCTGCATAATGCTATAAATGTACTAAAAAAAACACTGAGTCATATACTTTAAATGGATAAATTGTGTGGTGTGTGAATTATATCTCAATAAAGCTGTTTTATTTAAAAAGTCCTCCATAATGATTGTGGCTAGGTTCCTTTCTAGGCCTGTAGTTGGAATAAGTGATAGTCAAGGTCTTTTCAAATAATCTAGTTATCAATATAAAATTAAGTTTCTGTGTTCTCTCTGTAACTCTATCACTTGAAAATGACTGAGTGGTTTTCACTAAATTTGGAAAGCATGTTTAGGATAATGAGGGCTGTGGGGTGTTCCGTGATATCAATTCTCCCTTTCATTTAGACTGACACTCCAGTATTTAGCCTAACACATAGCACTCAGCATAGCATTGGTATAGGCATACGTCAGAGAGAGTGCAGGTTCAGTTCCAAACCACTGCAAAAAAGTGAGTACTGCAGTAAAGCAAGTCACATAAATTTTTTGGTTTCTCAGTGTATAAAAATGATGTTTATATTATTCCGTGGTCTATTCAGTGTTCATTAACATTATGTCTAAAAAAACGTATATACTTTAATTTCAAAGTGCTTTATTGGTTAAAAAAAATGCTAATCATCATCTGAGCCTTCAGCAAGTTATCATCTTTTTGCAAAGTAACTTCGAAAATCATTGATCATGTAACAAATACAATAATGATTAAAAAAATTCTGAAATATTGTAAGAATTACCAAAATTTGATACAGAGACATGAAATGAGCAAATGTTATAGGAAAAAGTCATCACAGGATTGCCACAAATCTTCAATTTGCAAAAAATTTAGTATCTGAGAAGCACAATAAAGCAAAGTGCAACAGAATGAGGTATGCCTGTATTTCCCAGCATCCCTTGCAGCTAGAGGAGGCCTTAGCCTAAGTTTCAGCCAATGGAACAAGAATGAAATTGATTACATGCAGTATCTGAGAAAGGTGTGCCTTCCTTCCCTTTTCTCCCCTTCCTGTTAGTTAAAATGACCATAGGGTGGTGGGCAACCATGTTGGACCATGAAGATAAGGGCAACTCACTAGGGGAGGCCGATCAACAAGAGAGAAGAAAGATGCACCTTCTGACACAATGGGGCCACCACACCAGCCCAGACTCCCCACACCCAGTCTGTTACAAAGGGTTCTATTACTACAAACTTTTATTTTATTTAAGTAACTTATTTTAGAACTCTACTATAGCAGGCAAAACCTACGTTTTAACTAACATAAAATTTGGTGTTCTGTACCAAAACAGAATCTAAATATGCAGCATTAGCATAATTTTTATGGCCATGGCAAAAGTTTTACCACTGCTATCTTGGAAGACAGACCATGGGCCAACCAAAGGTGTAGCTCTAGGCAGATGGTTAGGAGAGTTCAGAAGAGGAATGTTTATTGGCTGCTTCTTGCCACAATACAGAGAGAAGCTCAGACAAAGACTAGCCAGTCTGCAAGCAGAAATGGAGATTATGATTCTGCCAAGGGAAGTTTTCTTTGGCTGTGGCTTGTACACCATGTTGCCCAAGCCTAGTGATTTGTGCACTGCAGAGCTGAGATGAAGACTATTTGTATACCCAAGCTAAAACAGCTATCCATGAAACAGGAGATGAAGCAGAAAAGGCTGTGGCCTCAAGTCTTTCCTAGGATTCTCTGCCAGATGGTGGGAGCTAGCCTACCAGCAGATAACCCATTAAGGACATTGACTTCTTATCCAACTAGCTTTTCCTGTCTTAAAGTGACCATCAGTGATGGAGAAATCAGGGGAGGGACAAAGCATAGAGGCCAAAAGAGAAAAGCTAACATTTTTGGCTTCAAAATTCTATCTAGATGAGCACTTTCACTGTGGTTATCAGTGTTGGGAAAACAAATGACTTTTCAAAAAGATAACTGGGGCTTTAAAACAATGGGGAAGCAATATTATAATTTTGTGATAATGTCTGTTTAGGTGTGGTGCTGAGTCAATTTTCCCTGGTTTCCAGAAACCCTCTCCCAGGGAGGGGATTTATGACAGTTGAGAAGACTCTGCTTTTATGCAGACAAAGGAGTTCAGAAAAATGTCTATTTGCAAATGCCTTCAGTTCAAAATAGCTTTTATGCCACAGTGACATATTTTGGACCCCTTCAGACTTTAGAAGAGCTTTTAGAAGAATGATCTGAGTGGGCTACACCTCTAAGAAAGTTAAGCAGGTAAGTTTCAATGGTCTATTCATTCTCCCTTAAATTTCCCTGAACCTGATGCAGACATACCTAGTCTTTCTGCGGCCTTTGGAGCTGTGCTAAAGTTGGAAATCACCTTTTAAAAATGGCTACTGAGTGTGCCAAGTAATTGAGGGCTTATTTTCATTTTTAGTTGGGAGAACTTTGAGAAGACTTTTCTTACCTGGTGTCCTCAAAGGGAATAGACCACTGAGGGCTAACCCTAGGGGCTTGTTTGGAAAGGGTGGAAAGGGGGTGCCTTTGCCTTGGGGGGGTTGTTGCTTTTATAACTTCAACTGTTGGAAATCCCCCTTCCCAGTGCTTCTCCCAATCACCACTCACATGAATCCCTGAGACACAAGGTAGAAAAGGTGAAAGAAGCCCTGAGTAAACACAGTGAGGACTGCCAATCAAATCCGGCCAATGAAGATTTAGCCATGAGTCTGAAACACTTTGAACAGTATGTTTTCATATTGGGAACAATTTCTTTCTTCTTTTCTCTTTATGACTGACCCAAAGTGTTTCTGAAAAGAAGAAATGCAATAGGTAGATGGTGGTACAGAAAGATTTGGTTGACTTGGCCAACCTGTTAGAAATGGTAGAGTTGGAACCTGGTCTCTGGTCTTCTGATATTTCATCCAGTTGATCTTTTCCATAAATAAATATATCGCAAAGCAAGTAGTTTCACGGGTGGTTATAATATCCTGGTTAAAAGTTTGGGAAAACTGGATTGGGCAATGTTAAGTAGAATTTTCAGAGCTTTTAAAACACAAATGAGTCATGTGAGTTTGCAAGAAGACCTGAGAAGAATTTTGGGAAATACTAATTTCCACCACCCCAGGGCTGATAGACTTATCCATATATTACAAGAATTTCCCCAGAATTAAATTTGGCTTTTTCCAAACTTAGATAATCTGAGAAAATGGCATGCAGGGAAGATGAGATCCATTTTTCCTATAGATTCTACTACACACCTTATTTTGGTAACTGATACATGAATTTGTTTTTGCCTGATGTTGAGTGTGATTGATTCTACCCATGAAGTACTCCCAGGTATGATTTGCAGGTAAGGATTTTAACTCTGAATAAATATTAGTCTCTTATTCTGAACTCTAATATGCCTACAAACATCTGAGTTGCTAAAAAGTAAGTTGAAATAGTCACTACATTGTGTGAGTCCAAGGGGCTTAATCAGCATGGTAAGGAGACATTTAGGGGTCAAACCAACCAGTGTGAGGATCACAAACACTGGTGAGGAGCTCAAGATGAACTTGTGGTTAATCTGAAGGGTCTCCTGGGATAAAGCAGAAACCAAGACAAGCCCCGTCTTCATCTCTTGGGGCTTACAGTCAAAAAGGTTTGTGTTGGAAGCCAAGTGGGTTACAGATGAACGAATCAACAACCGCTATAAGACGCAGTCAGTGCTATTATGGGGGTGAGCAAAACAGGCTATGAGAGCAGAAAAGAGGTGCACCTGATTCAGGGATTAGGAGCAGGGAAGTGTCAACTAAACCCAGATCTAAGGTTGAAGAGGAGAGAAGGATGTTCCAGGCGGAACCAGACGTGAGAGAGTAAAGTGTGTTGAGGACGTAGGTTGGAGACAACCCCATCCTCCGACTCTGTTGTTTCACACTCTACAGGAAACAAACACACTAAAACACACCTCATGTTTTATACTTTACAAGATACTTCTGCATGTATTGCTTTATTTTTTCACTGCAGCAAACTTTTCAGATGTCCCTGGCCCATGCCACACAGTCAGGAAAAGAGACAAGGAACTGTCCCCTCTGTTCCTGGGATGCAAGAGATATTATAGTAGGAAACACGGATACTCCAGAACTGTCTTCCAAATGCTAGATTCCCACTGGGAATGGTTGAGGACACTGTCTATCTGGCTGAAGTTTTAGGCAGGAAATGAGCATTTGGAAGGCACCCCAAATTCTCTCTTTTCTCGCTTGAGCTAAACTGCTGTCACTTGTACCCTATTGGGATCTAAGAAGGCATCCCTCTAGTTTGGTTGGGGTCATTAAGTGTAGAGGAAGGTAGGAGACAAAACTGAGACCTACGGCAGGGGTGGGGTGGGTGGGTAGAGGTTAATATCTGCACCAGGTTGGGTATGATTAACTCAATGTCCCCATATTAGCAGAACATTCATCACAGGAAGTCCTGCCCTCAAACTCATCTTGAGGTTTCCCTACAGGTGTCATTCAGTTTCCAGGTGAGAGAGGGCTACCAGGTACTTTTAAATATGTTGCTTCATTTAATCGTCACAAGAGCCTCTCTGGATATGTATTGTCATTTCCAGTTTTCACAAACAAGGAGGGGCAAAGGATCAGAAACTGAATAATTTGCCCAAGGGAACTGTCCCAACTCCTATGGTATTTATTCTGCCTAGAATTGCTCCCCTGACAAATGCACCTTAGAAACTTCAACTCATCCTTTAAGCCTCAAATCTACTACCACGCCTCTGTGAAGACTTTCTCACTGTACCTTCCACTCTCAAGTACAGCCTGCCATGCTCTTGCGCCTTCAGTACCTGGCACATAACTCCCTCACAACACCAAACACACTGTGGTGGTGGTTTAGTCTCTCGGTTGTGTCCAATTCCTATGACCCCATGGACTGTAGCCCGCCAGGCTGCTCTGTCCATGGGATTTCCCAGGCAAGAATACTGGAGTGGGGTTCCCACGTCCTTCTCCAGGGGATCTTCCCAACTCAGGGATCAAACCCTGGACTCCTGCATTGCCAGCAGATTCTTTACCTCTGAGCCACCAGGGAAGCCTAGTTTGTCTGCTTATTCCTGTCCACTTCCACTTCTAGACTATTTCCTGAGGTCAGGAATATATATATCCCAAGTACTTATAGCACAAGTACTGATAAGAGAAGTAAGCACATAATAGATGTTTAATGATAATAAATGTATTGGCAATAAACTATGGCTTTAAGTTAAATGCTGGAATATACTTATTTTCCATACACTTCATAATTCATGATTTCGAATCTAGTTCAAAATCTCACGTTAGTGGACCTGCCCGTTCTTAGTCGGTTAACGTTCCTTGGCTTGAGGGCGGAACCAAGGTGTTGCGTTAACTTCCTGGCCTGCCACCACTGCTTACATATGAGCGAGCTTGAGTAGGTAGGTTCTGTTCTAAGGAAAATTAAGCTCCAGCAACCTCGGTGGAACAGATCCAGAAGCAACACCGGGCAAAGACTAGCCTTTTCAAAAGCCTGAGCCCCAGCAACCAGGCGGCGCTAGGGCAGAGGGCAGAAGCTCTGTCCCAGAAAACTAGGGGATGGGGAACGAGCCCTGGAGCGCCGTACCACCAGAGGGGAGGGTGCCCAAAGCCTGGGGCTCGCAGCCAGCGGGCAGCGCCAGTCCCAGACGGGAATAGCAGGCAACCCAGCGGGATGCAAGGAGGGTTCTGAGCAAGGCGGCGGCCTCTAACCTTTCAGGGTTAAGGTGACTGCGCTCGGCTCGGTAACTGTATCTTCACAGGCAAAAAAGGTTAATGTAAATGTCAGAGGCCCGGACGACAGCAGGGGTAGGGGAAGAGCGGAGAGGAGGAAAGAGAAGGGTGGGGCAGGAGGCAGAGGGCCGGGCCTCCCAAGGTCAAGCCCTGCCCGCAGCCTCGCGCCTCCCGGCCCAGCCAGGGCGGGGTAGGGGTGGGCGAGGGATGGGAGGAGCGGTCAGAAGAGCAGTTCTGCTGCTCCCCTTGGCCACTCTCCCGCCCGGGGCGACCCACGCCCGGCCGCAGGCTAGGAAGAGAGAGCGCCGAGGAGCTGGGGGTGGAGACTCGGCGGCCGCGCGCGCGGAAGTGGCCCCGTGGGAGCGCGCGCGGCAGGAGGCGGACGGGCCACTGGGGCGACCGAGGAGCGGGCACGTCCCTTACCCCGTTGGCGGCGGCGATGCGGACGATGAGCTGGATGGCCTCCTTCATGTAGAACCTGCCGTCCCCGCCCACCACCAGGGTGGCCTCCTGCCGCTGCGCCGGCTCCACGGTGGAGATGATACTCTGGATGAAATTCTCGGCATAGTTGGAGCTGCTCTGAAACACCTTCACCCGCTTCCGCAGCCCGCTCGTGCCCGGCTTCTGGTCTTGGTACGCCTTGGTCTTAACGGTCACGATCTTCACCATGGTGGCGACTTGCTTCCTGGGGCCCAGCGGACTCTGCCAAGCGAGGGGCGGCCGGAGCTGTGGCTGCAGCTGCTCTGGGATGAGGGCGCGGACGGGGTCGGGGCCACGCCGGTTGTGCTCGTCCCTCCTCCTTAAAGGGACAGGGGACGGGCCCTCCGCTGCCAGCCCACCTCCTTGCAGGTCCTAGAGGGAGGGGAATGGGGAGCGCCCACCCCCAGCCTCCTGTGAGATGGGTGGAGCCTCTCTTTTACCCTCTCTTGTCGACCAATCCACAGTAAAATGAAATCCACAACTCCTCCCCTAAGTGGAAGAGCAGAGGTTGGGTAGGGACTGGGTCACAGGGCAAGGACTTAAGGCAAAGTGGGAAAAATACAGAGCAGGGACAGGCGGACTAAGACTTGGGAAGGTTCCTCTTAGGATTTTTCCACTTTTTGATGGTGTGAAAGCAATAAGTAGAATCCTTATTGCTTCTAATCAGATCAGATCAGATATGCCGGACCTCTAATTTTGATCTTTTACCGGGCCAGCAATATGCAGTAGGTACTCTCTGTGCTCTGGTGATGTTGAGCTGTGTGAATCCAGCTGAGCGAACCCAGCTCCAGCTCCCAGTCAGCCACCTACCTGATCAAGAGGATGAACAAGCAATACACGTAGAACCCTTCTGTACCCATACAACCATTCTGTTTTTCACTTTCAGTACAGTATTAAATAACATGAGACATTCATGTAATGAACAGGCTTTCTGTTAGACGAATTTGTCCACCTTCAGGCTAAAGTATTTTGAGCACGTTTAAGATAAGCTAGGCTAAGCTACCGTGTTTGATGGATTAGGTGTACTAAATGCATTTCCCCCTCATGATCATATTTTCAACTTCCAGTGGGTTTATCAGGAGGTAGCCCCATTGTGAGTGGAGGAAGCTCTCTACAACATTTCCTGTGGTTAAGCTGGAGTTTCATGCATAAATAACTTTCTGGAAGCACATTCTGAGCAAGGGAAGTGCCAGCCTTCACTAGATTTTGATTTTTTAATCTTTCTATTCTCTCTCTAAACATTAGGGTATTTGTAATATCCCCCTTGCCAACGCAGGAGGCGCAGGAGAGGAGGGTTTGATCCCTAGGTGGGGAAGATTCTCTGGAGGAGAAAATTGCAACCTGCTCCAGTATTCTTGCCTGGAGAATCCCATGGACAGAGGAACCTGGCGGGCTACAGTCCATGAGGTCACAGAGAGTCAGGCGTGACTAAGTGACTGAACACCCCCGCATGTTAGAAAAAGGAAGCAACTCCAAAGGTCTAATTTGACCTACTGCTTTCCACCTGTTTACTGGTGGGCCACACACTACTTCCTCTGGTTAGGGTGGCTACAATAATAGGTAATATTTATCGAATATAATGTTTCTAAAGTAGAGGTTTTATAATTTTCACAATTTTATACTCACAAAGCTGAGATTTAAAAAGTAAAATGACTAGTCAAGACCACAGAGATAAGTACATGCAGGAGGCCAACACAGGTGGGTGTGGCTCCCAAACCAGAGCTCTTACAGTGATTTGCCTGCATGTCACCAGGGAGAACTAGGAAATGTACAAGAAGGCTTGAGAAATGTATGTACAAACACATACATTATTACCACCAAAATACATCAGTTATTCACATAGTAGAAAATTGGTGAAGAGATCAAGAACTGAGGTGGCCATAAAGGGTTGGAGGATACAGAGTCAGTAAAAATCTTGATTGTTAAGTAGGAATCATCAGTCTTTCTTTTAGGCTCAGCATCTCCCTTGATTTAGTGAGAGTGACTGTCTCCTCTGCTTGAGAAATGTGTCATTTACAAGATGTGTTAACTGGGGAAAGCTCAATATCTGTGGGCATCTGCTTCTTTACTGTAAAATAGAGACAAACCCTATCTTAGAATTTCTACAAGAATTAATGGGGTTTTGTATGTCAGTAGTTCTCAATCATGGGTACACAGTAGACTCACCTGAGACACTTTAGAAACTACCCATGTTCTGGTCCAAATCATAATTGGACCAGATTCAGTCATGATCAACTGGTGTAAGTAAATCAGGTGGCCTGGTGCCTGAAACACAGAGACCCAAACATAGAGGTCAAAAAATATTAACTTCCTTTCCACAATTCCAAAACCAAAGCTTATTGTTAACCTGTGAAATTGATTATACTCATGGACATTTAATGGTTAATTGGTATAGCTTGATCCAGGAGGGAGGCTGAATGATGCAAATAGTTGCTGACTCTCAGCAATCAAGTGTTCATATACAGGTTGATATAGGTGTCATGTGGATATAGATATGGGTTTTAATGCAGCCACTACAGATAAATTTCAGAGGTAAATAACATGTGAAAACTAAATTCTGGACAACTGATATTGATTTCTAATATTTACACAGAAGTTCACAAAGTTTACAGAGTTGTTGTTCAGTAGCTAAATCATGTCCGACTCTCTGCAACCCCGTAACTGCAGCACACCAGGCTTCCCTGCCCTTCACAGTCTCCTGGAGTTTGCTCACACTCATGTCCATTGAGTTGGTGATGTCATCCAACCATCTCATCCTCTGTCTCCCCCTTATCCTCTTCCTCAACCTTTTCTAGCATTAGGGTGTTTTCCAGTGAGCTGGCTTTTCACATCAGGTGGCCAGAATATTGGAGCTTCAACTTCAGCATCAGTACATCATTCAGTGTAGTATCATCTTGTGAATTAAGTAGTATAATCAACCCCATTTTATAGGCTAGTGCATTGAGAATAGAATGGTTGGCTGTAATCAAGTTTACTTGATTCCACAAAATGAAATATAACATAGAATCACTGAGTCTTAGAAATACCTACCTCTCAGAGTTGTATGGATTAACTGACATACTGAATATAGAGCTGTTTGCACAGTACTAATTCCTGCTCAATAAGTGGTCACTCATTATAAAACAGTGAACTCAACTTCACATCACATGCTCTTTCTCTATTCTTCCCTATCTTTGGAACTAGGATGGGAATTTTCATTTACAAGGAATTGTCCCATATTTCTCTCACCTCACAAGATGTAATAATTTAATAATTGGCTTTAGCTACATAACAAATCACTCTTGAATGTAGATGGTCACCATTTATTATTATTATTGCCTGTGGTTTTATGAGTTAACTGGCTGGTTCTGCTGACCTGGGCAAGACTCTGCTGTCCCTGACTGTGCTCCTGTGGCACAGTCTCCAATCTCTGTGCCTCCTGGTAACCTCACCTTGATGTAATCCCCTTATGTTACTTTTCTTACCGTGTAACACATCACCACAGAGGCAGTGACTTAAAACAATGCCCACTTATTATCACAGTTCTATAGGTCAGATGTCTGGGTGGGTTTTGCTGGACTGAATGTTCACAGGCCGTATAAAACAAGGCTGAAATCAGGATATTGGTGAGGCTGGGCTCTTATCTGGAGCTTCTGGGAAGAATCTGCTTCCAAGTTCATTCATGTTGTTGGCAGGATCCATTTTCTTGCAGTTATAACTCAGAGGTCCTTGTTTCTTTGCTGGCTATGAGCCAGGCTCCTCTCTCTATTCCTAGAGGCTGCCTACAGTGAGTGAGTCCTCATGACTGCATTCTCTGCCTCCTCCTTCCACCAAAAGCTAGAGAAAATGCCTGCTTTGTAAAGGGCTTGTATAATTAGATCAGATATACCTGGATAATCTCCCTTTTGCCATGTAACAACAATCGTGGAAATTATATCCCATCATATTCACATGTTCTGCACTCAGAAATTGACCTACAGAGATTTCCAAGTTGTAGTATTGACAAAAGCAGCGGAATGATTCTCATTCCCTCCTGGGTGACAACTGAAGAAGGAAAGGAAGCCACTGGACCTGATCTGCCCATACAAACAGAAATGAGAATTCTCGGCAGTGTGGACCAGAGGCCAAGAGTTAGACAGGATGATCGTGTGCCTCCAGAGACACTGGGTATCAGATGCCAGGTACTCTTCTTCCCCTATGTTTGGCACCATATAAGCTAACTGTACCTAGTGACAGTCCAAGATAGATTATCTCAGGCAAATGAAATAGAAATCAAGATGAATTCTAGAAAAAAATATTATTTCCTGAACACCTAAATTTGGACTGAGATTTGTGTCTGCTCAAAGAAATCTGATACATATACACAATGGAATATCACTCAGCCAGTAAAAGGCATGAAATAGTGCCATTTGCAGAGATATGGATGGGCCTAGAGAGTGTCATACAGAGTGAAGTAAGAAAGAGAAAAGCAAATATCACATAATATTGCTTATGTGTGGAATCTAGAAAAATGATACAGATGAACTTATTTGCTTGCAAATCAGAAACAGAGTCACAGATGTACAGAACAAACATAATTACCAAGTGGGGGGGGTGGGATGAGTTGAGAGATTGGGATTGACATATATGCACTATTATGTATGAAATAGATACCTAATGAGAACCTACTGTATGGGATAGGGAACTCTATTCAATGTTCTATGGTTACCTAAATGGGAAGGAAATCTAAAAAAGAGTGGATAAATGTTCCCTCATAGCTCAGTTGGTAAAGAATTCGCCTGCAATGCAGGAGAGCCTGTTCAATTCCTGGGGTGGAAGATCCCCTGGAGAAGGAAATGACAACCCACCCCAGTATTCTTGCCTGGAGAATCCCATGGACAGAGGAGCCTGGCAGGCTACAGTCCACGGGGTCACAAGAGTCGGACACGACTTAGTGACTAAAGAGAGAAAGATAATTGATTTACTCTGCTGTACAGCAGAAACTAACACAACATTGTAAAGCAACTATACTCCAATAAAAATTAATTAGAAAATAAACTGATTAAATAAACTACAATTTATCCATTAAAAATTGTATATATAATATTATCCTACTTGAGCTATTTAATTTCTTTCTTTTAGAAACACATGCAAAGGACTAGAAGAAAATAGATCAACATATATAACAATAATTACTTCTGAGTTGTGGGATAGAATAATTCTTCTATTTTCCTCTGTGCTTTATCTGGATCTTCCATGCTTTGTATACAGAACTTATATTGTTTCTATAGTAATAAAAATACATTTTTTCTTTTTATTACCTCTTTTAAGTGGTAATTCTCATGTTATTTCATTAATAAGTTATCCTTTAGATGGCATCCATTCATTGATTCACTCACTCCACAGATGTATTTTTGAACTGGTACTAAGCACCAGCTCTCTAAGAGGTGTTAAGCATTGCAATTACTAAAACCTGTGCACCCTAGAGCCTGTGCTTTGCAACAAGAAGCCATCACAATGAGAAGCTTGCACAAGTAGCTGCTGCTCATCACAACTACAGAAAGCCCCCACACAGCACAAAAGACCCAGTGCAACCAAAAATAAATAAATAAATCTTGGGAAAAAAAAAAAGGTGAACAAGTCAGAATAGTCCCTGGTCCCAGAGAGCTCGCAATATTTTAGAGGAGACAAATACTAAATAACAAATCAGAATTAGGATAAATGCTACAAATACCTAGAGGTGATTTAAAATGTAAACAGGAGGATCTATCATTGGAGGGAGTCAGGGAAAGTATCCTGGAGGAGGTGATGTATAAGCTGAGGACTGGAAGGATGAGCAGTAGTTGGTCAGGTGAAAAAGGAGGAAAGAACATTTCATTCCATGAGAGGGAATGTTAAGGGGGCAGGTTTGAAGTAAGAAGGAAATTCTGTCATCAGAGATTTAAACTGTAACTGTGTTTACACAGTAAGTGTGTAAAGTGCAATCAGTGTAACTGTTCACACACTGTAAGTGTGTAAAGTGCAATCAGTGTAACTGTAACATAGAAACTGAGGGACAGACGGCCTGATCATGTCTGGCCTTCTAGATGGTGTCAAACATTGGAATCTTTATCGTAATAGCAACAAGCAATCAAAAGTTTTTTTTTTTTAATTGGAGGGTAATTGCTTTACAATGTTATGTTGGTTTCTGCCATATAACAATGTGAATCAGCCACAAGTATACAAATATCCCCTCCCTTAATATACATAATATAAAAATCATTACTTTAACCATTTTTAAGCACATTCAGTAGCACTGAGTACTTTAATTGCACAACCATTACCACTATCTCCAGAACCTTTTCATCATCCCAAACTGAAACATTGTACCCATTAAATAATATCTCATTCCTCCCTCTCAACCCTTGGGAACCATCATTCTACTTTGTCTCTATGAATTTGGTTATTCCATTCTCATATAAGGGGGATCATACCATACTTCTTCTTTTGTGTCTGGCTTATTTAACATAGCAAAATGCCTTCAAGTGTCATCCCTGTTGTAGCATGTCAAGAGTGTTTTAGGCAGAGAAATACTATGATCATAATAGCATTTTTAAGAGATCCCTCTGTCTGTTGTGTGGATGAGTAAAAGAATGTGGATGAAGTGAAACCAGATTGGCAAGTTGAAAACCGTAGTGGGTGGATTATACTAGATGGAAGTCAATGGAGATGTATAGGAGTGAATAGACTCAAGAGATTTTCAGAAAGTAGAGTCAACAGAACTTCCTAATAAACTATATGAATAGGGTATACACCTAGCGAAAAGGAGTAGTGTCTCCTGGCAATCTGGGACTGGAACCACTATAAAAAATGTGGGGTTGGAGGGTAGTATGGCATAGTCATGAATTCTGTTTTAGATATGCAGGGTCTGAGGTGCCTGTCATGCCTCCAAGAGGAGTAATAGAGTAAGGTTTTAGACATAGAGGTCTAGAGTTTAGAAATGAGACCTGGTCAAGGGATATGAATTTATATCCCATTAGCATATAGATAACATTTGAAAACATGAGATGAATGAGGTCACCTAGGGAGAGAATATGGGGCAGCGGTGGGCGGCGGGGGGGTGGGCGGGAAGAGTCTAACACCAAGCTCTGACATACTCCAACACTTAAAGGCCAAGAACTGCAGTGTGAAAAAGTCTTTTCTTAACTTTGAAAGAGAACTTTAGGAACATCAATCCAGCAGGAAGATTCAGACGTGTTTCTTCTGTATGCCATCCATACACCTGAATTCAGACCTATTAGGTTGATTCAAAGGCAAGGAAGGTTTACTCCTTTTTAAAAAAATATAATTTTATTTATTTTTGGCTGTGTTGAGTGCTTCAGTAGTTGCAGCACATGGGCTCAATAGTTGAGGCTCCCAGGCTCTGGAGCACAGGCTCAGTCGTTGTTGTGCATGGGCTTAGTTGCTCCGCAGCAACTAAGATCAGGGATCAAACCCATGTCTCCTGCACTGGCAGGTGGATTCTTTACCAATGAGCCACCAGGGAAGCCTGAAGATTTGCTTCTTAAGTAAGTTATTAACATGCCATTTAGAAACCTTCCTAAACCAAATTATCTTGAATTTTGTTAGGTTTGATCTAGGTCAAGGAACAAGCAGTTGGCGATTCTGTGAAAGAGTTGAATGATTTCTCTGTTTACATATACATGTGCATATAAATAGGAAGTTGGTTAAATTGTTGCTAAATAAGTGTACAATACTTGGTCAAATTCCATTTCCAAATACAGTGTTCATTAAGGCAGCTTTACCTTCACCTTTCACAAATCATCGTTTGCATTCCAACTATAATGATTTAAAGAAATATGTTTGCTATAGGATAGCAATCTTTGATGACTTCAACAAATTGCAAATAATATGCATATGGAATTTATAATGAAAAAGACATGTATAGAATTTATAGTGGAAACACTGGGTAGTGAAGTGGGTGATTAGTGGCACTAGCCATTTAACATGTATATGACTTATACATAAACTGATTATCAAAATAAAAAATACTGAAAAGTAATCCATTAACAACACATAGACAAGGCCTTGGAGAAGGCAATGGCATCCCACTCCAGTACTCTTGCCTGGAAAATCCCATGGATGGAGGAGCCTGGTAGGCTGCAGTCCATGGGGTCGCTAAGAGTCGGACACAACTTGGCGACTTCACTTTGACTTTTCACTTTCATGCATTGGAGAAGGAAATGGAAACCCACTCCAGTGTTCTTGCCTGGAGAATCCCAGGGATAGGGGAGCCTGGTGGGCTGCCGTCTATGGGGTCACACAGAGTCGGACACGACTGAAGCGACTTAGCAGCAGCAGCAGCAGCAGACAAGGCCTTAGAAACTAGCACCTATACGGCATACAATAAAAATATGTATCATACTGTTGTTTAAAAACAAAACACAACCCTTTGTGTACACTCAACTTCCTATCTGGTGGTGTCAAGTAATGGTGTAACACTATGTATTGAGGAATATTGGGCTGGTCTCCGGTTTAGGCCTAGAATGGTGACTCAAATCTCTCTCCTACCTAAGAGTTCTTCCTGGCCTGTAAGGCAGTCCCTCAATGATGACAAATCTGATGAAATAGGTACGTTGTAGATAATCTTCTACAAGAATTTTCAATTATTTGTAGCTGTCAGGTAACTATTAACAATTGATGATTCCACATCCCCAAGCAAATTAATACTGAATAACACAGCAAATATCATGTTTGTTCTTTTGTTAAACCTAAATCATAGATTCTTTATGGCTGTAGAATTAGTTCATTATGTTAAATTTTGATCTACTTATAATTTGCTAAAATAACTTGTTTCTACATGTGTCAGTAATAGAAAACCATTTAAAATTTACTCTATTTACACCTGTAAATTATTTAAGTGCTTAAAATTTATTTGAATAAAAGTTAAAGTCATCTGTAGTCAATGATTCTGAAATTGTTTTTGTTGTTGTTTACTCACGATATCATGTTTGACTTCCTTGCGACCCATAGACTGTAGCCTGCCAGGCTCCTCTGTCAGTGGGATTTCCCAGGCATGAATACTAGATTGAGTTGCTATTTCCAGGGCATCTTCCCAACCCAGGGATCAAACCCGCATCTCCTGCATTTCAGGTGGATTCTTTACCTCTGAGCTGCCAGGGAAGCCTAGGCAACAGCTTAGTGACATCAAATGCATGATCCATTAAAGGAAAAATGGATTAATTGAACTTCGTCAAACACTTGCTCTCCATATGACACAATTTGAATGAAAAGGCAAACTATGGACTAGGAGAAAATATTTGCAAATCACATATCCAACAAAAACTGTATCCAGAATTTATAACAGATCTCCAAAACTCAATGGTAAGAAAACAACTCAATTTAAAATAGGTAAAGACTTAGGAGATACTCATTAAAGAGGATTTACACAGATAGTAAAGAAGCATATGAAAAGTTGTTCAATATCATTGGCCATTAGGGAAATGCAAATTTAAACTACTGTGAAATAACACCACACATCTATTAGAATGACTGGTATAAAAAATACTGACAAACTAAGTGGTAATGAGGTTGCAGAACAACTGGAACTCTCATACAGACCTGGTAGAAATGCAAACTAGTAGAGCCAATCTGGAAAACACTTTGCCAGTTTCTTTAAAAAGTCAAACATACACTTAAACATATGATAAAGTAATCTAACCTCCAGGTATTTACCCTAGAGAAATGAAAACTTAATTCACGGAAGAACCTATACCTGAATGTTTACAGCAGCTCTGTTAATATTGCCGAAAACTGGAAATAACCTAGCAGATGAATGAGGAAACAATGGTACGCCTTTATGATGAAAAACTACTCACCAATAAAAGGAACAAACTACTGATACACCAACTTGGATAATTCTCAAAAGCATTATGCTGAATGAAAAAAATTCAGTCTCAGAAGGTTACCTAATACACGATCCCATATGACAGTCTCAAAAAGAGAAAACCATAGTGATGGAAAACAATCAGTGATTGCCAGGAACTGGGAGAAAAGAGCTGGGAGGAGAGGAGGATGTGACAATAAGGGATAGTACAAGGGAGTTTTTGGTGCTGAAACTACCCTGTATCCTGACTGTGGTGGTGGTTAAATGAAGCTATACATGTGCTAAATTAATAGACATGTATAACCTCACTCTTCCCCCCACAAAAGGTCAAATTTATTGTACAATAATTACTTTAATACAGAACTAAAATTTTATAGAAAAAAGTATTAGTGTTAAAATAGAAGTGTAAGAAGTATAATAATTTCTTCTTGATTGAGGAAAGATTTTAAGGGCTTCATGAAGAATGAAACATTTTTTTAAATGTATGTTAAAGGCCCAGTGGGTAATATTTGTTCACAATCTATCTTCTCTGATAGGCTATCTAATGAGAGCAGGAACAAAGTCTAGCTTGTTCACTTCTGTATATGTAGTAAATAAAGCAATGCTCTATACATATTAGGCAATCAATAACTATATGACTATGGACTTACTGCCTATGATATTACTATCAGAGATACAATACAGGAAATTCTAGGAAAAGTGAAAAGCATGAGAAAATGCCTGAAATTTCCTTCACCCTCCTCCCCTCACCCCCAACTTCTGAATCCCTCTTATCCTTTCAAGGTCGAAGTTCATTTCCCTAAATCTTCCAGCCACACTAATCTTTCTAACTTGTCCAAACTGTTTCTACAAAACATAATCTCATTTTAGTACAGCACTTCACAATAAAGTCTATGACTCATTTCCTTTAATAGTTATTAAAAGGTGCCTTTTCCCATTATTTAATTTTAAAAATATTATATTGCATGACTGAAAACAAATCAAAGCACTACTTGGCTTCAAACCACAGTTCTTTCATTCCTTCAAGCCTCCAAGAGAATCTTATTGTCCTCCCCTCAGATTGAGCATGTCTTCCCTTCCCTCTTCAGTTCCCATACCCTACCTCATCACTCAGTTCAGTCGCTCAGTTGTGTCCAACTCTTTGCGACCCCATGAATCGCAGCACAACAGGCCTCCCTGTCCATCACCAACTCCCGGATTTCACTCAGACTCACATCCATTGAGTCAGTGATGCCATCCAGCCATCTCATCCTCTGTCGTCCCCTTCTCCTCCTGCCCCCAATCCCTCCCAGCATCAAAGTCTTTTCCAATGAGTCAACTCTCCGCATGAGGTGGCCAAAGTACTGGAGTTTCAGCTTTAGCATCATTCCTTCCAAAGAAATCCCAGGGCTGATCTCCTTTAGAATGGACTGGTTGGATCTCCTTGCAGTCCAAGGGACTCTCAAGAGTCTTCTCCAACACCACAGTTCAAAAGCATCAATTCTTTGGCGCTCAGCCTTCTTCACAGTCCTTCTCCACAGTGACCTCATCACTAGTTTATGCTTAATGATCAGTGTATACTAATTTAAGATTTAATATTACTCTTAATAAGATAACATGCAATTCATTTCCTCAGCTCTTTCTTCTCCTGAAGACAGATATCATGTCTACTACTTCTGTATTGTAAATAATACGTGTGCTAGATACTTGCTAATTGTATTAATAAGTCCTTGTATACCGGTCACCAGTCTACTTGACTTCCAAAACAGTCACTGCTTTGCTAGGAAGAAAACAATTCTTTTTAAGAAGCTAAATCCAAACAATTTTTGCAACAGATGTTTATAAAAGACACAGAGATATGTACTTTTTAGTAATGCTGCATATTTATATCTGTAATTACCAAAAAGGTTACAATTCTGGTATTCTGTAACTGGCACTACTGTATTTCTATTGTATGCTGACACTAACCTCATACAGATAATTGAAATTAAGCTGGCCTTGAATTTAAGTTAAATTGTAAAATAAAGAATAAAGTTAAGAATATGTATAAAATATTGAATGTTTACCAATTGTTTCTAAAAGAAAATTTTAAATACTATTTTTAAATTTTGGGGAATGTAACCATACTTCTAACCAATTTATAATATGTTGGTCTTCTTTTTAACATCTATGTATACCTTTAGAAATGTATTATGTAATTTTTTTTTCTCTCCATTTGTGAATCACACATTTTGGGACCACACGCTGCATACCAGTGTTCTAATCCATTTGAGTGAAATACTAATTTCATTATGTCTGGGGTGACTGTATAATTTGTTGTTCAAACTGGGTAACTTTGAACGATGAAAAGGAGGATATCAATAACTGTTATAATTATTCCTGCTGGGTGGTATAAACTAGGACTGTGGTAGGCGCAGTGGGAGGTAGGGTCATCTGAGTCATTTCACTCCCATCTGTAACCTCAATGCCTTCCATCCCCAATGAATAGAACTAAATTTTTAACTTGCCATCCAGGAACTTCGTATCAACCCTTTGTGTTTCTCTGATGGGTGTACTCACTGATCTCCTCACATCCTTTACTTAAACTTTTCTACCCTTGCACCTTTGCTTACATTATTCCCTCTCCTTAAATGTTGGAATGCAAGGAGATCCAACCAGTCCATTCTAAAGGAGATCAGCCCTGGGATTTCTTTGGAAGGAATGATGCTAAAGCTGAAACTCCAGTACTTTGGCTACCTCATGCGAAGAGTTGATTCATTGGAAAAGACCCTGATGCTGGGAGGGATTGGGGGCAGGAGGAAAAGGGGACGACAGAGGATGAGATGGCTGGATGGCATCACTGACTCAATGGACCTGAGTCTGAGTGAAATCCGGGAGTTGGTGATGGACAGGGAGGCCTGGCGTGCTGCGACTCATGGGGTAGCAAAGAGTCGGACACGACTGAGCGACTGATCTGATCTGATACCATTTCACCAATCTAGTCCCTGTACAAATTTTAAGTAGAATTTCTCTCTCCTATTTCCTGTAAAACTCCCCTACTTTAGTCTACTGGGATTACTTTCTCTTCTCTCTGAACTCCTAAGCACAGATTGATCACTTGACTTACACTTGTAAGCTTGCGTTGATAACATTTTAATTATCTGGTAACTCTCAGATGGATTTCAGATTCCCCAAAGACACCTTTCCTATCTTAAACTCCCTTTTGGTACTTCATTCTTTCTCTCACTCTTATTATCTAGATAAGAAACTCTGGAGGTGATGTCAAAATGAAGGAAGGGATTCTAGAGGCCAAAGATTACAAGAAGTAATCTCCACTGAGGTGGGTCCTGGTACATGGGTGGACCTGAGGTGACTGGAGAGATAGACAATGTGGCAAACTGCATGGCTGCACCAATAGTTATTAAAAAGGGAGTTTGGGTGAACTGTCATATAAAAGTGGGTCATGCAGAAGAGAGTAAGTAGGCTGGGAACAAATCACGGGAAAATTTGGGAGGAACGTGGCTGTAGAATTCTAAATATTGTCTAGTCCTGGATATTTGCTATTTAAAATGTTCCACAGTCCAGAAGTACTTGTATCACCGAGAGCTTACTAGAAACACATATTCACAGGCTTTGTTCCACATCCGAGTCAGAATCTTTGTATTAATGAGATCACTACACAATTCCTTTGGGACACACTGGCTTAGGAAATCTGTTTGTCTTTGATGTAGATTTTATGGTTAAGTTGGGTCCTGGCACACGGGTGGATCTCCCTGAGTTGACTGTTCAAGGATGCTCCTCCAGATATCCAGTAATAAGGGTGGGTTTGTTAAATGCTGAAATCATTTTAATTCCCCATTGGTTCCTGAGTACTTCAAATGATGGTGTAGGTCTTGTACAGGCTTTTACAAAGGTGGGGAGGGAGGAGATTTGAGCTCTATGTGTGTTAGAATGATATTTTTCAGATAATAAACTGTGACTTAATATGAGTTAGGTGGAGAAAAATGGAAATAATCTAATTATGGATGAACCAGAGTTTACAAGTGTGTTCACGTCATTAGGATCTGTAAGATTTTGACCTCAAGTATATTCTTACTAGTTTTAAGTGCTTCAGGACAGGAAAACAGTTGGCCATCCAGTTTTACTAAACACTTCCTTGTGTACAAATATAAGATGCACTACTTGAAGGAGCTAGAATTGCACTGTGGGAAGAATTTAGGATACTTCTCTATATAAACTCTCAAAGATGAAGAGCTTGGCCTGTATCAAAAATTAAATAAATTTTTGTTGAGAGTACTTCTGATACTTTCTTTGTAAGCTTTTATAAGCTTTGTAAGCTTTCTTTGTGTATAAATAGAGAATGTATTTAATCAGAGTTGGAGCTACATATAGCCACTTACCCACCTTTTTCCCTTTGTAGAATAGAAAACTTTGCTATCCAAATCTTTAAGTAAATTTGGTTACGTTTTTCTTGTTGCTTTCATTATTAAATTAGAAATGACACTTAACTAGTTAAAATTTACTTAACAAGAAAAAAAAATGAAGTCACAGGTTGAAAAAGACTAATGATAAATTTCTGATAAAACATTAGTTGTATTGAACTATAGGAAAAAAGCAACATATAGAACATAACAAAATTCAGTGTATGGTGTTAAACACATTGTTTTCACTACAGATATAACAAACTCAGAAACATGGAAACCTTTCAACATTATTAATTTTACTCTTAAATAAATCTTTTCCCTCCCATGAGTTGATCTAACTAGTCTTCAGCAGACTTTCTTTTTTCCAGTGATCCCTATACAATTTGTCATAAAATTTTTTTAATGAAAAAAAAAGAGTAACTTTTTTTAAAGTACAAATCAACAGGGTCAAATATCACAAATATATGCAGCTTGTGAATTATTCATAAGAATTGAGAATGTCTATTCTTCTTCTTCTTCCTTAGATAACAATTAACCATAGTTAATATGTATACACTTCAATTAAAACCCTTTACCCTTTAGATTTTCAGCAACCATTCCTAGTTCCTGGCCCCTAAATTGTGTCTCTGCATGAATCTCATCTACCTTCCCTAAATCAATTCCATTATTTGCCTCTTTTTTATTCAAATCCTTATTTAGTTCTTATTTTTTCCAGAAAGTAAACTAGCCTGAGTAGCAAAAATAAGCTTTATAATCCCATGTAAAGCTAGCAGGGCTATCGTCTTTATACTGTAACTTCATGAAGAAATGAAAGAGCTGAAGATTTAGTATCCAGTTTACAAACCAGAAATAATCTTTTATCCGTTCTCTAAAAAGAATGGGTGTGTATATATATATATATATGATACAATTGATTTCCCCAAAGCCATCTTAGAAGTCATAAAGGATTTAACCCATTGCTGAGAAATATCAGTCAGCTTCTGTCTCTGTATCTCTCTCTCTCTCTCTGGCATATGCGTATACTAATGAATAAGGAAATAATATGCTCACCCTCTGGTGGTCAAAACCAGAAATACATTCCCACTTTCCTGGATTATATCCAAAATATGATCAGTGTGGTGGATTAAGTTTCTGCTTCATATTTAACCTACACCAAAAATAGATCTTAAAAAAGGTCACTGGCTTAAAAAAATAGGTCACTACAAATGTAATGGAAAAATCAATAAATTATTAAATATAGTAATTTAAGAATTACTTATGGCAGCATTTGATATTTAACACTTATTTGGTTTTAAAATATTGGAACTGTAGAATTTTGGAGTAGGAAGGAATTACAGTGAGTTAAGAGAGGATGTGGAATTTGGGAGAAGGTACAGAAGTATGGTCGGAAAGAAGCTTGAAAAGGAATGGTCAGAGGCTGGAAGAAAATCTGGAAAGCATGGTGTCAGAGAGATCAACAGTGTCTTAACACTGGAAAGAAGACTTAAAAATATCCACTGGATTTAATAAGGAAGTTACTGATGTCTTTGGTGGAACAATCACTAGTAGAATTAACTGGAAAGAATGGGAGTCAAGAAAGTGAATATAGACAATTCTTTCAAGTCATTTCCGTGTGAAGGGGAGGACAGAACAATGATAGAGATAGATGGGGAATGAGAGCTTTCTTAAAGATGAAAAGTCAAGAACATGTATAAATAATAATGGGAAAGAAAGCCAATTTTGAGGAAGTGTTTACTGTAGATAAATTTCATCATGGAGACCTTTAATGTAGATACTATGGAGATAGCCAGGGATGGGACTGAGAGCAAAGGAGAGACTTGGGGAACTTAGATGGTCTTTTTTGTAAGTTGAATCCTTGTGATTTTAAAATTAAACAACATGCAAAGTTACCTCTAAAAATAATAGTCAATGTGTACAGAACTACCCTCAAAAAAGGAAGCACCTTTAAAGAAAACATTCTTACATGTTAATCAACAATATTTTGGTTGAATAAAGAATCACTATCAACCTGTGAGTCTGGTATTTCAGGACTTGAATTAAACTATTCTGGATATTTTAGTACCACAGTACTGAAGTAATCCTTTAAAAAAATCATTTATTTCCAAAAATGGAAAAGTTACATTCATTAACTAGCTGATACCCTTGGATTTTCATTCACTTGGAAGAAAGATTAACTTGAAACAAAATACCTTTCAACTGAATAACTGAAGATGGAACCATGATAGCTGGGTTTTTTTCCCCTTCTAATAAGAGTGAAAGGCTTGGTATGTCTAAGTGGTAACAGTGGTGGAAGATAATGTTTAAGTGCTCACTATTCTTTCCTGGGCCTCCATCTTCCAATGTTACCTATCATCCTGTTATAAAAAGTCTTTTTAAAACTGGGAGTAGAGATAGCAACTTTATCACATACTTTTGGTAGCACAGCCAATTTATGTCCTGCAAGTCAATACTTTGTGAAACAGAATATAGGGCCACATTTATTTGACTTATAAGGCATTTGGCAATTAATAAAATGTTTTTTGAATTGTATTCCTTATTTTTTTGGCCATCCCTGCGGCATGCAGGATCTTAGTTCCTCCAACCAGGGATTGAACCCATGCTCCTTGCAGGGGAAGCATGGAGTCTTAAACCCTAGCCTGCCAGGGAAGTCCTGCATTACTTTTTAAGATATCACTCGAAGAACTCAAACTGCTAGGTAATGACAACCCATTTTACAGACATCCAATGAAGGGCCAAAAATCCAAGTGACATTTAAACTATGTGCTAGCATGTGCTGGGTAAAAATAATACACTGGTATTCATATTTCAAAAGTTGACATTTACTAGCCAAGTATTCTGTTACTGATATGGCTACACAGTTTTTAATTGCTTAATATAGTTTTTCATGCACTGTACTACTTCATTAAACGCTCTTCAGATTTAATGCCTATTATTTCAAAATAATTTCATTAAAAATAATTACAAGTAAATCCATTAAAAAATTTACCAACAGAACAAAATATTCCCACTGTTGTGATTAGATTTTGACTTCTTTAATACCAAAGGAATTTCTCCAAATTTTGCTTTAATTATATTTTCATTGGAAAACTACAGTATATAATGGCTATTTCTGCATTCACATTTTTTCCTTTTAGTGATTTTTAGTGTGGTCACAAGTTTGACAGCCACAATACACTGATAACATAGCTGAATACAATATTTGAAATAAGTAAGTTACAAAAGTGTGGCAAGTTTTAAAATGTCAGCTCTGAGTGATGGTGCATTTCTCATGTATTTGCATCTGTACCCCAATCAAAACTCAGTGTGTTTATCCTCACTGAGTGAAGATGTATGCCTCACCTAGGTCAGGGTAGGAGCTACTGTGCCTTTCTGCAGACTCGGATTTTCGAGAGCAAGGGTTGAACTCAGGCATTCCATGCAACATGTTGGCAACACAGGGTTTTGCTTTGGTTCGGGTAAAAATGCAATTACTGACAATCACTTATGTGAGCCACCTTATCTCCCAGGGCGTGGGCTAGCACAAGGGCTATTTTAATATCCCTGCATGACATCAGTAGGCAGTTCCTGTACACGTTTCCTTGGACAGGGGGTTGCGGGGTGCCTAGAAATGATGTGCAGTCTTTCAACACACTGTCAGGGTCAGAGATGGAACCAAGATGAAACTCATGGTAAATTTTTTCATCAAAGGTATTAATAGTCCAAGCAACAACCTGCATGCCTTTAAGTTGACCACTTCTTCAAGTAGTCTGGGGATACAAAATTCTTTTGCAGGAGGAAACCTGAAATTCCACACAGATACCGTAAAGGTATTACATTTGCTTTAGGCAAATGAAATGTCCATTACCACAAACATGCATTGTGTCCACAGAGTATCACAGTCCAATCTGCATGTCTAAGGTTCCAAGGTTTGTAAATTAATGGCCATTACTACACTATGATCTGTTTGTTTCATCTTACAGATAACTTCTGGCAAGAAAAAGCAAATGATACTATTATTGTTAGTTGAAGAAATTCCATACACATTTTCTTTAGTACATCAGTAGCAGTATTTGCATGGCTTTTGACATCAAGAAAGACTGTGAGATTATGGCTCAGGCACTCTGCCCCAGCTTTCCTGAGGGTAGAGGTCTTCTCATTAGGGAAATTATTTCTGGATCTGTAATCTCCTGCAGGGTTACACTTTCTAATTTGTTCAAAGGTCAAATCACATTGACCAGTCCCATCAGTCCTATCTGCTTGTGCTCTTGTACATTAAGCCAGTGATCTCATTAGAAGTAAACATAACATCCAACTGTTCTCAGACTCACTGGGACTGCCGCAACCAACAGCAGAAACTTGGTCCTGGGGCTTTAGCACTGGCAGAGCCCTGTGGGAGGGCACATGCTCAAGGCTGTGAAGAGGTGCAGCAGGAGATAGAGGCTGCTGGTGAAGAAGCAAGTGGTGAAGGGGCTGCGGGTCACCAGCCAATCAGAGGCAGCAGGAAGGAAAGGGGGCCCTGGAGCTCCCCTGGTCCTCTCACAGTCACATGCCTCTAACTATACGGTGAGGATGGGAGTCCTGGATCCACTGTGCTCCTTGGACAGGCCGGAGTACAGGGATAAAGCACAAGGCACTGGCTACAACTGGGGCATTTATATTCTATTTCAGGATTTTTTTTGATGAATACATCAAGAATGTATAGGATTTTATAGAATTCATTGAGTGTTACTTTTTAAAAGCTTACCTGTAATTTAATTTCAAATTATTAGTCACAAATGAAATATGCCAAGTATCCCATTACATTAATAAGAAGGCAACACATTAAAAATTATTTCTATTTTAATAATACAGTATATAATAAGGACATGAAATCCAAATGCATACAAATTAAATAGATTATTATGTACATCAGTTAAATTGATTACCTGTAGTGATCAACAAATAACAAACCAAACTTGAAATAATTCTTCTTAGTTTGACAGTCTCAAGCACAGTAATTTCTTAAAAATAGTGTTTAAGATATAAGGGAATACACACAATAATATATCCATTCTTGTCGTTCATTCAGAGGCATTACATGTTGACAGACCTGCACATAAAAACAGAAAGCCTTGACTTTCCTTTTACATACTATAATTTTGGGCTAATTTTTCAATAGGACATTTCTAGAACCTATATAAAAAATATCTCTGTGCAGATAAAATTCTTTAATATTTGTACTTAGCAAGGACCTGCAATCTACAATCTGATTTCCAACAGACTAATCCAGCCTAATTGTACTGTAATACAGTAGCTGATGGTTGGTATTTGTGAAGGTGGGTAAAGAGGGATGGCAGAAAGGGAAGTAAGTATTATTTCCTCTCTAAGCCTAGAGCATTTTAAAAAATCCTCACTGGAATAACAGCAAAAATAAATTCTCTTTATCCTGTTCTAGAATGTTTTAGGATTTCATAGACAGTACAGAGAGGAAAAGGGTAAGAACAGAAAGCTTCTTCCTTTTCCTCTTCACTAGACAGCGTTCTTGCCTGGAGAATCCCAGGGACGGGGGAGCCTGCTGGGCTGCCGTCTCTGGGGTCGCACAGAGTCGGACACGACTGAAGCGACTTAACAGTAGCAGCAGCAGCAGCAGCAGCAGCAGCAGACTAGTTTCAGGGTTTACTGATCTCTCCCTGCCTTTGAACTCCTGGCTAAATCAGACGCCTAGAGTTCTGCTAACACAGAACTTCAGCTACTCAGCTCCTGACTTAGTTGGCTATCTAACACTCAGAGGCATTTTCTCTTTTAGGTTACCTTAAAAAATCAATAATGGAGACAAAAATATTCTGAATTATCAAAAGTCCAATTACTATTAATATTACTTTGTAGTTCTATATAATATTCAATACTGTTTTTCACATGTATCACTTTATCTTTACATTAACTTTGTGAAGTACCTAAAACTGGTGATATCACATTAATTTTACACTTATAGAGACTGCAGCAGAGAGGTTAAATGAATGCCCCATAATCACTGAACCAAATAGTGAGAACTGGATTAGAACCAGTTTCCTACCTTCTTGTACAGGATGGTACTAATACAAATATAACACAATTTTCCACTTTACTTCATACCTACAAATTTATTCATAGCATTAACTGCAATTTTTTCAAACTGATAAAACAAAAGCCTTTAATTAAAAGCAAAGCATTACCATTGTAGAGTTTGGTGCCACTTCTACTGCAAATATGCCGAGGCCTCTGTTGTTTACACAGTTTTCACTCAGCTCATTGTTGACGTGAATAATCACTTTATCGTCTGACTATAAAAAAAGATGTCATAAGTTGCTAGTCCTTTCTTTACTGAATATATACAAACAAAGTGATCATTACAAAACACTTTGCAAGTCTTGGGATAAGAGATTTTCACAGGGTTCTATAGAAACACAGAAACAAGACAGAATATCATGGAAGAAGTTATATTTGAGATGACAGACCATTGATAATAGACAGCCTCTAGGTTGGAGAGAAAACAGAATGAAGCTGATAAATGAGAGAAATGTACAAATTAAAGTAGTACCCTGTTAAAGAACCTGCAGTCACTCCCTGATGACTACACAGGGGCAATGCAACATTATAGACTACTTAGATTCATCTCTCAGCTCTTCTATTACTTAGCTGTGTGACCTTTTGCAAGTTATTTAACATCCCTGTGCTTCAGTTTCCTTGTGTATAAAATGTGGATAGTACTTACCTCACTGGGTTGTGAGAAGCAAATGCGTTAAAGTGCTTGGCACATGTTAAGCTCTAAAATGTTATTACCTCATTTTGGTGGAAAAGTTTAATTTTCCTTGAGGAAAAAGAAGGAGATGGAGGGTTGAGAACTGAAGGTAACAGAAGTGCAGAGGAGCTGAGGTAAGGTAGTGGCTCTCTTCCACCCTTTTAATCCTAATAAAACAGAGAGGGCATGTGCGCACGCGCACACACACACACACACACACAGACACACATATCCACATAATCAAAAACAAACAAAAAACACAGAGGGCAGAAACAGAAACATGCAGGATCTTAGGAATCACTTTCCAAAGTGTTATGATCCATTTGAAGATAGCAATCTACTGGATGGGAATCTATCTTATTTCCTCAAGTCTAGACTCCTCTATCTTGTTTTTAATATAACATACATAATCTGGATCCATTCAGCCTGTATTATTTACCTTTCAAATGCTTCTCCAAATAAAGCTCTCTGCTTCTGCAAAGGAGATATTCCCATTCTTTCATTTATAGTTCACATTAAGGCTTACTCATATTTCTCCTTCAGAGAAGGCAATGGCACCCCACTCCAGTATTCTTGCCTGGAGGCTCTTGCCTAGAGAATCCCAGGGACAGAGGAGCCTGGTGGGCTGCAGTCCACGGGGGTTGCTAAGAGTCGGGCACGACTGAGCGACTTCACTTTCACTTTTCACTTTCATGCATTGGAGAAGGAAATGGCAACCCACTCCAGTGTTCTTGCCTGGAGAATCCCAGGGACGGGGGAGCCTGGTGAGCTGCCGTCTATGGGGTCACACAGAGTCGGACATGACTGAAGCGACTTAGCCGCAGCAGCATATTTCTCCTTACACTGTTTCCTCTGCTTCTAAGGGCTGGCCCTCTGCCTATCTAAATCCTAGTTACCCTTCAAATCCTATACCACATGCTCAAATTACACATCACAATTCCATTCCTCCCTAATCACAAATCCTTCCCCAACTTCTACAGTCCCAACTAACATCAACTACAAGAGATACAGATACAGTATAATTCCTATTGCACATACAAACAGTACTATATAACTATTCTTTGACCTCTTTTGAGAGTATTAATTTTGCCTTTACAAATAGGCCCTAAACTCCTTGAAAGCAGTCTCATGGTACACGTTCTAGTGGCCTGTCTTATGACTAGGAGAGTTAGTTACATAATATATACTCACAATACTCGGCCAAATCTTAAGCACTTAAAGAAATTTATGACAGGCATAAAAATAATGTAAATCTCATCCAGGAACAAAGACAAATAAACCAATAGTTCTAAAAGCCTAGCTGTCTTGAGTAAGATTTATGAAAATATATAGTTTTTAGAAAACTAGGTGTCTCTGACTTAAAGAATTTATGTGAGCATCCTCTTGACATGCAATATCAATAGTATTCATAGCACAGAAGATGGACAAAGCTAGAAATAACTGGCTTGATAAAAACAGATCCTAGACAGTAGAATATATTTAATTAGATAACATGATGATAATCTGTAGGATTTTTGATACTGCAAAGTCTGGGTTAAAAAGCTGGGCTAATAAAAAGGAATGCATTTGAGTCAGTTCTAGGAAGGTGGTGAACCTAGAACCTCTTATACAGAGTGAAGTTAGAAAAAGAAAAACAAGTGTCGTATATTAGCACATATATATGGACTCTAGGAAAATGGTACTGATGAACCTAGTAGAGAGAGGACTTGTGGACACAGCGGGAGAAGGTGAGGGTGGGACGAACTGAGAAGGTAGCACTGACATATACACACTATCATGTGTAAAATACTTAGTGAGAACTTGCTACAAGGCACAGGGAGCCCAGCCTAGCACTCTGTGATGACCCAGAGGAGTCAGATGGGGGAGGGGAGGGAGGCTCAGGAGGGAAGGGGGATATATATATATATGTGTGTGTGTGTGTGTATATATGTATAATTATGACAGAAACCAACATAACATTGTAAAGCAATTTTCCACCAATTAAAAAATAAAAGAAGGGAGGAGGGTTCGGGATGGGGAACACATGTATACCTGTGGCGGATTCATTTTGATATTTGGCAAAACTAATACAATTATGTAAAGTTTAAAAATAAAATAAAATTAGAAAAAAAAATAAATAAATAAAAGAAAAAAAAGTTGGGCTAAATTCTTTACTTTGTTTATATTTCTTTAAAACATGATGTCTGCTGTTTAAAATAGCTATGTATGTGTGAAGACATTTAGTAACAAACTAAATACTTTGCACCCAGATTATGCTCTATCTTCACAGATCTCCAAATATTTAATTTTCATATTTTAAGAGAAAACTATCTCAAAAAGAAACACAAAAATGAGCATCTCAGAAATAAATATACTTTAAAAATATATAAAAATTATCATGCCCAGTTTGAGTTAGAAACCTGATTAGAAAAAGAAACTGATTATTATAGATATTATTAATGTAATGGGGTTATTTAATTGCTATGTAAGGATAGGGTAAGAAAGAAGATGGAATGTATTAACCATTGCAGTTATGAGAACCACCTCATAACTGATACCTTGTTTTCAATAACTGCTGTTATCCAGGTGTCACGCTTGTAAGTATATATAATTATATTTTCATAGCCATCCATCACTTTGGCATTGCCTTTGTTAAGAACAGATTTACAAATGGCCTTCTCAAGTTGTCCACTGCATGCCTCCATATGGACAGCTTTAATTCTTGGCTTGCATTTGTCTGCATAGATATCAATGACAAATGGGCATGCCTGAAATGAAAAAAAGCACACTCTGTTTTAGTCTTTTGACATAATTTAAATTATTTATTATTAGTATGTTTATCTTATGATTTGGACTTCCCTGGTGGCTCAGATGGTAAAAATCTGCCTGTGGTGCGGGAGACTGGGGTTCGATCTCTGGGTCAGGAAGATCCCTTGGAGAAGGGAATGGCAACCCACTCCAGTATTTCTGCCTGGAGAATTCCACGGACAGAGGAGTCTGGTGGGATACAATTCATGAAGTCACAAAGAGTCAGATATGACTGAGTGACTAACACAAACAACAAAATCATATGATTTAAGAAGACATACTATACTTTCTAGCTTATTCCTCTGATACACATTTAAGAATTAATTAAGTTTAAGTATAATGAGTTGAGTAATAAAAAAGCATGAAATCATGGTTTTTTGGTTGCATATTAACTGATAATGTCCATAGAAAAGGAAAAAAACCTCTTTTACCCAGACCCCTCAATTTGCTCTAAAGCTAACTCATGTCATGTTAGTTACTTAATTTCCTTTCTTAACTTTAAGGTTACAGAAAGAATTCATCTGTAACCTTAAAGAAATTATGGTTATAATTGAAACAGTAGGTGAATATAGAACACCAAAAATAGCGAAATGTAGAAAAATTCTCACAGTTTAAAGTTAGTGTAAAAGTAACTATGAAAATCTAAGATCTAAAGAGATTTTCTGCATTTAGAAATAGATTTTTCTAATTTCTACTCTTTAGTTTTTACCATAGCCTACAAGATGTGCACAAGGTAACCTCTGACTCTATACAACCCAATCTCCTGCTTTCATGTGCTCTAGTTACTCTGATCTTTCAGACCCTAGAAAAAATAAAACCCTTTCCAGTGTTGGATTTCATAGGTAGTGTTCTCTCAGCTTGGAAGAGTCACATCTTTTCAGTGTGTACCTCATCCTCCTCCTTCAAGATTAAGCTTACGTGTCACTTCTGCAGAGAGAGCTGCTCTGGTCCCCCAGTCTCCTTCACTACCCGACTCTTCTCTATTTTGACCACTGGTTTGTTTCCTTCAAAACACTTTTAAATGATTTTTATTAATTCTGCATTTAATTAGCCATCCTTCTTCATGGAATATCTAAGAGGGTAGAATCTTTGACTTATTCATAACTGTAACCTAAGTGCCTCTTTATTGTAAGCTTACTGTATATAGGCATTACAATGTAATTTTTGAGGAAATGAATGAATTCATACACATTGATGATCAACTTTTTATTTGGGGGACAAAAGATAAAAGTCTGAAGTTAGTAGAACAATATAGATTTTTATCTTTTAAACAAGTTTTAAAATAGTTATTGACTCCAATCTTTGGCAAGAATAAAGTTATCTTTTATAAAAGATGGCAGACTAAAAAAATCTTGGACTAGAAGATCTGAGTTTGTAACTGAGTTTTGCCATTTACTAGCTACATAATCTAGGGAAGTCACTTAACTTCTTTGAGGCTTGATTTCTTCAGAGAAAGTGGGGATAAACATTGTATTTTCTGCCAAGAGTTGCTGGAGATATCTGATAGGTAATATGTATCAAAAAGGGAAAAAGAGAAAGCTAAGTTGCTTCCGTCGTTTCCAACTCTTTGCAACCCTATGGACTGTAGCCCAACAGGCTTCTCAGTCCATGGGATTCTCCAGGCAGGAATATTGGAGTAGGTTGCCATTTCCTCCTCCAGGGGTCTCCTCGACCCAGGAATTGAACCTGTGTCTCCTGCATTTCAGGCAGATTCTTTACTGCTAAGCTACTTGGGAAGCTCAATATGTATCAAAATATTTCACAATATAGAATTCTAAAAAAATTATAATGACTCTTGTTGGTTTAAAAAGCTGGCTTAAAACTCAACATTCAAAAACCTAAGATCACGGCATCTGGTCTCATGACTTCATGGCAAATAGATGGGGAAATAATGGATACAGTGAGAGACTATTTTTTGGGCTCCAAAATCACTGCAGCCATGAAATTAAAAGACACTTGCTCCTTGGAAGAAAAGCTATGACCAACCTAGACAACATATTAAAAAGCAGAGACATTACTTTGCCAACAAAGGTCCATCTAGTCAAAGCTGTGGTTTTTTCTAGTAGTCATGTATAGATGTGAGAGCTGGACCATAAAGAAAGCTGAGGGCCAAAGAATTGATACTTTTGAACTGTGGTGTTGGATAAGACTCTTAAGAGTCCCTTGGACTGCAAGGAGATCCAACCAGTCGATCCTAAAGGAAAGTCCTGAATATTCATTGGAAGGACTGATGCTGAAGCTGAAACTCCAAAACTTTGGCTACCTGATTCGAAGAGCTGACTCATTTGAAGGGACCCTGATGCTGGGAAAGACTGAAGGCAGGAGAAGAAGAGGATGACAGAGAATGAGATGGTTGGATGGCATCACCGATTCGATGGACATGAGTCTGAGCAAGCTCCGGGAGTTGGTGATGGACAGGGAAGCCTGGCGTGCTGCAGCCCATGGGGTCGCGAAGAGTTGGACACGACTGAGTGACTGAACTGATTGATGACTGTTGCATTTTAAAGTACTGAATTTTCAATATTGAATAGATTCTGGCATTATTTTAACCATTTTCCAAGTCTTAGTTATCTGTTTTACTTGATCACACAGTATCAATATTAAGTTTACCTGTTACTGAACATAAACATCTTAAAAGGTCTTTGTTAAAGACGCATTCCCTGAAATTTTTAAATAAAATCTCATCTACATAAAAAAGGTGCCCTTTGTATCCTTTTTTTTCCTCCTGTTCATGGGTTTAACCTTCTATTTACTCATTTTTTTTTTTACCATATTAAGTTAAATAGGAAGCATACAACAAGGAAGAAAACTATTCATTATAAATTGTTAATTGTAAAAATATTAACAATATATAAAAAGGAAGATCAGGAGGATAGGAATAAGAAAACCTAGATTAGGACATGCTACTTAAGTTTTGCACAAAATGTGGCTCTTAGCTACATGTTAGCAAAGATAAAAGTGACACAGAAAATATTACACAGCTCTCAAAATCTAAAGAAAATGAAGTAAAATTTTCCCAGTTCTGAATTCTAAAAAGATTTTATTCATGAAATTCTTTTTTAAAAAAAGAAGCAAAAAAAGGGAAAAAAAAAAAAACACAAAAAAACAGACATATATTTGTTCATCAACATTCAATAAAAAAGCAAATTATTGTTATGGTGATATAAGAGCAATGTACTTGCAGGAGGAACAATAAAGAAGTTGTGCTGTTCACATGGAATTCTGCTCAGTGTTATGCGGCAGCCTGGATGGGAGGGGAGTTTGGAGGAGAACAGATACATATATATGTGTGGCTGAGTCCCTTTGCTGTCCACCTGAAACCATCACAACATTGTTCATCAGCTCTACGTCAATACAAAATAAAAAGTTGGAAAAAAACAACAAAAAAGAAGTTATACTGCACTTTGAAAGAGGTTCTGCCTTTATAAATTGATAGAGGGAATGGATAATCTATAATTTTAAAACTAAATTGGGGGATTTAATTAAAAAAATAAGGTAGGAAAAGGTGACACAAACTGAGAGTGAGTTGCTTCAGTCATGTCTGACTCTTTGCGACCCTATGTATGGATTGTTGCCCGCCAGGCTCTTCTGTCTACAGGATTCTCCAAGCAAGAATACTGGAGTGGGTTGTCATGCCCTCCTCCAGGGGAATATGCCCGACTCAGGGATCGAACCTGTGTCTCCTGCTGCTTCTGCTTTGCAGGCAGATTCTTTACTACTGAGTCACCAGAGAAGCTGGTATAGTAACCTAAAGAATGATTAACATAAAATAAATTTTGGTTTACTAAAATGATTCAATTAATGAGATTTAACAAACAATCCTAAGCTGTTTCCTAAATCCTAACTTATAACTGATACTTTGGTTAGTCTTTGTGACATAATACCTACTAATTTAATAGGTGGGGTCAAAATGTAGCTCATCTAGAGATTAGATTACTTACATAATATATAATTCAGGAAACTGCCAAAGAAATAGCTATGGTTCCAGAAACCTTATGGGCAAAATCCTCTACAGACATATTCAAACCAATTAGAACACAGCTCATAAGATTATAAATGGATTCTTCCTAGATTATCATAAAGCTTTCTTTTTTTGTTTTTACAAATATGAAAATGTTAGGTCATGCTCTAGGTATATTAACTCAATAACATAGCACATATCAAAGAATCAATGCCCATCAAAGGCAATACCTTAATTGAATAGCCTCATTGTCTCAGAGTACTTCCAGATATCAGTCAAAACTAAATTAGTCAAAATACCTTTAGGTTTTGTATTAATCCTTTAAATAAAATGTTACATGTGTATATCCCCATCATTAATGGAAACATTCAACATTTTTATACCAATTAATTAATTATGAATTATCAGTCTCGCTGAATTACCATTTGCTGGTATAATATTTTCAATGCAACAACTCTATAACCCTTATTGAATAAGGAGAATTTCCTCATTATGATTCTATAAATCAGGAAGTATCCATACTCAGAACAAAATTTTTGGACACTTCAATACCAAATCCTGACATAGTATTGTTTGTTGATGGGGTTATATTAAAAAATAAAAAGGATAATATAGGCTTGACATACAATAAGTAGCCTAGTTTCCTTGTAAAAATCTACTTCCTTACAATGAAATAGTTTAGCTCAAATGATTAAATTATGGCTCTCTCTAAGGCATATCAAATTACTAGGAGAGTAAAATATATATAAAATAACATCTAGTATGCTCTTAGACTAACTGACCCTTCTTAGGACTGCTTTTGTTGCATCCTATAGATTTTGCTGCATTCTATAAAGAAAGCTAAGCACTGAAGAATTGATGTTTTTGAATTGTGGTATTGGAGAACACTCTTGAGAGTCCCTTGGACTGCAAGGAGATCAAACCAGTCCATCCTAAAGGAAATCAGTCCTGAATATTCATTGGAAGGACTCATGTTGAAGCTGAAACTCAATAATTCTTTGGCCACCTGATGCAAAGAACTGACTCATTTGAAGGGACCTTGATGCTGGGAAAGATTGAAGGCAGGAGAAGGGGACGGCAGAGGATGAGATGGTTGGATGGCATCACCAACTCAATGGACATGAGTTTGAGCAAGCTCTGGGAGTTGGTGATGGACAGGGAAGCCTGATGTGCTGCAGTCCATGAGGTCACAAAGTGGGACATGACTGAGCGACTGAACTGAACAGAGTTTGTGTGGCTGTCATTTGTCTCAAGGTACTTTTAAAATTTCCTCTTTGATTTCATTATTGACCCACTTTGTAGTGTGTTGTTTAATCTCCATGTAATCATTTTTTCTCATTTCTCTTTCTGTGGTTGACTTCCAGTTTCATGGTATTGTGGGTCAGAATAGATGCTTGAAATAATTTCTGTCCTCTTAAATTTGCTGAGGCTTGTTTTGTATCCTTGCATGTGGTCGAGCCTAAAGAATATTCAATGTGCATTTGAAAAGAATGTGCTTTTTTTTTTTTTTTTTTTGATGCAAGGTCATGAAAATAGCAATTAAGTCTAACTGATCTTTTATGTCATTTAGGATCTCTGTTGTCTTACTGAAGTTCTGTCTGGAATATCTGTCCATTGATGTCAGTGGGGTGTTAAAGTCTCCTACAATTATTGTATTCTCAATTCTCCCTTTATATGTCAATATATTTTTTTTTTTAATGCATTTAGGTGCTTCTATATTGGGTGCACATATGTTAATGGGTGTTATGTTCTCTTCTTGTATTGATCCTTTTATCATTATATAGTGTCCTTTATCTTTTTTATGGCCTTTAAAGTCTATTTTGTCTGATATCAGTACTGCCACCTACCCCTGATTTCTTGTCATTTCCATTTGCATGAAATATCTTTTTCCATCCTCTCACTTTTGATCTGTGTGTGTCCTTCACCCTTAGTGGGTTTCTTGCAGGCAGCATATTGTAGGCTCTTGTTTTATTATCCAACTGGCACTCTATGTCTTTTGATTGGAGCATTCAGTCCACTGACATTTAAGTTATTGATAAATATGTATTTATTTTCATTTAAATCTTGTTTTTTCCAATTGATTTTGCATTTCTTCTTTGTTCTTCTTTTTGTTTTTCCTTTTGTGGTTTTATGGTTTTCTTCTGCATTATGCTTGAGCTTTCTTGGTTTTGTTTTCTGTGAATCTACTGAATGCTTTTGATTTGTGGTTACCTTATTTTTCAAGTATGTTAACCTGTTACTATATCTGGGAGTCATATAGGCTCAAACACACTCTAAAAAATGTATATTTTCTTACTCCCTTCCCCCACATTTTATTTTGATGTCCTTTTTTACATCTTCACATTTACCTTTTTGCTGTTTATTGTGGTTATCATCACTTTCACAAATTTTTTTTTATATATACTGCCTTATTTGTGATTTTTCTCTTTTCTGTAGATTATTTCTTTTCTATTTATAGAATAACTTTCAGTATTTCTTTTAGTATAGGTTTAGTATTGCTGCTGTTGCTACTGCTAAGTTGCTTCAGTCGTGTCCAACTCTGTTCAACCCCAGAGATGGCAGCCCACCAGGCTCCCCCGTCCCTGGATTCTCCAGGCAAGAACACTGGAGTGGGTTGCCATTTCCTTCTCCAATGCGTGAAAGTGAAAAGTGAAAGTGGAGTTGCTCAGTCATGTCTGACTCGTAACGACCCCATGAACTGCAGCCTACCAGGCTCCTCTGTCCATGGGATTCTCCAGGCAAGAACACTGGAGTGGGGTGCCATTGCCTTCTCCAATGCGTGAAAGTGAAAAGTGAAAGTGAGTCGCTCAGTCGTGTCCGACTCTTAGCAACCCCATGGACTGCAACCTACCAGGCTCCTCTGTACATGGGATTTTCCAGGTAAGAGTACTGGAGTGGGTTGCCATTAAATACTCAAAAGAATTTAGTATTCTTTTAGCTTTTGCTTACTGAAAAATTTATCTCCCCTTTCTATTCTAAATAATACTCTTGCTGGGTAGATTATCCTAGATGCCAGTTTTTCCCTTTCAGGACTTGCTACTCTCTTCTGGCCTGCAATGTTTCTGTAGAACCTCATCTATGGAATGTTGCCTACAACCTCATCTCAGCCTGGGAATCAGGCAGTCAACCTGGATGTTGCTCAGGCACCGTGTTCATGGAGCCACCAGTGCAGGACCCTTGTGCAGTTTCACTGAAGCCAGGCACTGGGACCCACCATAGTCACAAAGTTGTGCTCTGTGTGCACAACTATATGTGTGCACAAGGGAATCAGGGCAGACCCCAGTGCTATCTCTACATGTGTACACCCACAAACCCTAGCTGCTAACTCCAGACCTGCCCCAGATGTGGAAGCACCAGTAAATCCATGCAGATATTCCACAGGCACTGAGATTATAAAGGTCCTGGCAACATACATCCATCAAAGTTGCAAAGCCGCAGGACAAGGCTGATTCCAGCCCAGCTTCTGAAATCAAGCAGTCCTGGGGATCAGCTCAGATTTCAGCTCTGCCTCTACATGTGGGCAACTGCAGCGCTTACATGCTCCAAGAGCTTGTGGAGGCAGAGCTGCACCCACTGTGAGGTCACTGGAGAATAAGGCTGCAAGGATAGGGCCCCTGCCCCTCCCTTTGCTTGCATAACAACAGAACTTCTATAGTGGACTCGGGCTTTGTTCTGTGCACACTCCCAGTCTCAGCCTGGACCACACTCTAGCACCTTCAAGCTGTTTCCATGTAGTCAACTTTAGTCCTATACCCAGGGCTGTCTGCTGAAGTCTGAGTTTCACCACCGAGCCACTGTGCACACCAGCAGATGCGACCCTCAGGCTGGGGTATGCAGTGAGGTTGCCAGGAATTAATGCTGGTCTCAATCTGTTCTGCCTGCTCCAAGCCAGCTGCTGACTCTCTGCTGAGCCTCTGAATCTCCCCTTCTGCCCAGCTGATCTCCCAGTTGGTGAAGGGGGTTCCCAGGGTGAGGGAATCTTTTCTCTTTCACAGATCCCTCCCAGGGGTACAGCTCTGCCCCATTCTGATTCCTTTTTTTTCACCCTACCCGTACATGGTGATCTTTCTTGTAGTTTTGGTTGTATATGAAGTTTGCTAGTGTCCAGCAGGTAATCTGTGAGAATTACTCCACATGTAGATGTATTTTTGATACATTTGTGGGCAGAGGTGAACTCCACGTCCTTTTATTCTGCCACCTTGATCTCTCGCCCCAGAACTTGTTTCAAATATGTTCAACTGATCTGCAACAACTCACCTCAATAAACATACTTCTGTAAGTCAGCTAGGGTTGGCTCTTCACTTTTGAAAGTCAAGCAATCACAGACAGACTCAAAGTAAATAAATATATCACTGAGTATATCAATCAACCAACAGTCTCATCTGAATAACCATGCTTCCCCAATGCCCTTTATAAATAAGATGAACATTCTGCTTTGTGCCTGACCAGCATAGCTCTCCCTTGCAGTAAGCAATCAATTCAGTTTTGTCTTTTTATTTCAGCTACTGAGTGGTGGTCTCATTATCCTTTGACATTTTCACTGTATATATATATATATATATATATATATATATATATATATATATATACACATATATATAAATTTTTTACTTTTGGAACTTCAAACAATGGAACCTATTACCTATTAAATACATTTAAAAAATTTAAATAAAAGATCTTTATCTCAGAAATCCTTCTTACTTGTGATTTCAAAAGTCAATGATATCAGCAAACGCTATTATCTGCTCTTAACTTAAATCTTACTGTAACTTAATCTTAAATGCTATATCGTCTCTTAACTTAAAATGTCACAATCGTCTCCTCTGTTAAATGGAAGCATGTGTAGCAGACACAATATTATTCACAGATTAGGTGCTGATTTTCACCATGCTTAAAGATGTAAGATTCACTAAATGTTAAAGTAGAATGTAAAAAGTTACTGTAACTATTCACCTCTTATTAATAAAAATGGCAAAAAAATATAGAGAACTTCGCAGAAAACAAATTTTTGAGGAATTTTAAATGATGTCAAAACTAGGAACTAAACCAAAGTCTCAGTACACCCCAAACTTAAAATTTGTTTCTGGTAGTGTTACCCTCCTAGGTTGATGTATTTATAGAAAGGACAGATACTATTTTTAAATTATAAACAAATGTACTGTTATCTAATTTGTGTGGCCTAAAACTCTTAAATCCTTTATTTTAAACTTTATTAAAGGACACAAAAATATAAAATTTAAGAAATAGGCCTAATTTTTATTATTCCTCTGGTTTATGCAAGTCTTATTCAACTTTTATACCTTACATGTTAATAAATAATAATAGTCATAGCTAATACATACATAGTGCTTTATAAGAGCCAAGCACTGTTTCAAGTGTTTTACAAATATTAACCCAAGGAGTACCCGTGTGAAAAGATCAGAATTCCAGTTCTCATACAGACATATTCTCCTTATTTTAGGAGGGCTTTTATTCTATTAGGACAAAGAGTCTCTGAAGTCTTGGAATGGAAGCAACTGTTGAAATTTTAGCAACTCAAACAGCCATCACCAATTAAGAAATGTAACTTTTCATATTACCAATCTTTTTCCTGCATATCATAGGCTCAAACTACTTTTGTTCCTGAATTATTAAGATGTTGTGAGCAATTAAATTTCATATAAGAGCTTGCATAAACTAGCAGAAACATACTGTTGCACCCAGGATTCATTTGTATATTGAAGTTCATGGATTTGAGAGCCCAATTCAAAAGTCCTGTGTCAAGAAAATGTTTGTGGGGGAAAATATTATGTACATTACACCCACAGCAAACTTTAAGACTGCTTTACCTCCGTCAGTTCCAGAGCTTTATTGTAGCCCATTGAGTGCAGAGTTACCCAGAGATCACGAGGATCTCCTTCTCGGTCGTTGGCTTCCATCAGATTCAGATCCATAAAGCCCTGTCTTGTTAGTTCATTTTTCTTGGTATCAAAATTCTCTGTCAAAACAACCAAAAGTTTCTTCCTTACATATTTTGTTTAAGTTCATACATTTACTAAAATGGCTATATTATTGTCCATAAATGTTTACTTTGAAGGAGGCCTTAAGAATCTGTGAGCACTATCAAAGTGAAATAAGAATGGCTCAAGGACTTTCCTGGTGGTCCAGCGGTTAACAATCCCCTGCCAATGCAGAGGACACAGGCTCGATCTCTGGTCTGGGAAGATTCCATATGCTGTAGGGCGACTAAGTCTGTGTGACACAACTACTGAGCCTGTGCCCTAGAGCACGCACGCCACAACTTCTGAGCCCACGCGCTGCAACTAGAGACAGACCCCATTCACGGGGACTAGAGAAAGCCTGCGCGCAGCAACGAAGACCCAGCACAGCCAAAAATAAATTAATTAATAAATAAACAAAGACCATGTTTAAAAAAAAAGAGTGGTTCAAAACATGTTTGAGAGATACTGTTCTAATTTCCCACAACTCAGCATAAGCACTATCACAGTGTATGATTTAGTTTTTCAACAAGAGCTAAAGTCATAAATAGTACAAATATATTTCAAAATTAGAGGAAGTCTTAATTTTTCTGGGTAAATTCCAAGCTGCCTGCTTATCAGAGTATATACTAACATGTATTTTAATATTAGGGTATATACTGGTGAAGCCAGTACTGTATTTCAAAAATTAAAATACTTACTTGCCACTTAAATCCAAATGAATTTGATGTAATATCCCCCAAACTACTGGTATTTCAAAAGGGAAAAGTGAATGGTGCCAGATTCAAGGAGACTATTATATGCTTAACTGCTTTAATTTTAATAGAATTGTCCCCTGGTCCTTAAAAACTGTTAGATAATAGGGAACACTTTGAGTCCATGAATGTCCCACACAAATCTAAGTATGCCCATTTTAACACTGTTTATAAGCAAAAATTCATGTAGAAATATCTATATATAACTCTTGAATGTGACTATGAAATAGATAAAAAATAGCTACTCATTTTGGATTATGTTCTGTTAACTGCCCTACAACAAAGAAAGATTTTATTTTCCAACTCCCATCTATAATATGCCCAAGGAAATGGGTACTCTTATTTGAGACATCTCTTTAATACACGTTACTGTGAGAAAAGAGGCAGAGACATAGCTGTTTAAAACTGGTTGACTGATTAATAGTTTAAAATGCTTAGAGTTTGGAAAGTGATTCATAACTTTTGTAAAGACAAAAAAGGAAATGTAGATTAAATTAGATCATAGAGAGATACAGTAACCACTAAAATGGAAGCTGGAGCTACTAAGTAGAGGAGCAAGAAGAAAACATTAATATTTGATATATAATACAAAGAAATAATTACTTTTAAGAATAATGTATATAGATATAATGCTATAGAGACTATCAATAACTAATCTACTTTTAAAACTTAAAATTATCAATTCTCCATTAATCTTTTAAAGTTTGTTAGTACCCAACTTCAAGACTTCCTTTAAAGCTACAGTAATTAGGAGAAGTGTGGTATTAGTGAAAGATGAGACAAATGGTTCAGTGGAATAGAACAGAGAACTCAGAAATACCCATACAAATATGACAAAGAGAAAGAGAATCAAAATATTATATCAATAAAGTTACAAGATGATTGCATCTTCCTAAAACTAATAGTCTATTATGTGTTATCAATCTTGTTAATCAAAGTTTAAAATTGTAAATCAATATGTATTTCTTGTTATTGATTACACTACATAAAACTTCAGTTAAAAACACTGTTAGTCAGCTATACCCTAATACAAAATAAAAAGTTAATAAAAGATTAAAAAAAAAACTTTATATTAATAATACTTCTACTTTACTTGCTCTTTAGAAAAATAGATTGATTAGATTCCTCCCTAGCTCACTGACTGCCAAGACCATTTCAAGAACCAGAGGATTAGGACACATTACTACTCCAGTGACAGCAACATGTGAGTTAATCTCTCTCTTGACTACATTCCAACCTTCTCAGACTTCTTGCTCTATGATTTACAGTTGGCTATGGTTTTCCGGCGTTCTCCTTTGACCTTTTAGTCCTTAGATGTAGCCAGTCTTTTTTAGATTCTTTTCCCATAAAGGTCATCACAGAGTATTGAGAATTCTCTGTATTATAGAGTAGGTTCTTATGAGTTATCTATTTTATATATATAGTAGTGTGTATATGTTGGAGAAGGCAATGGCACCCCACTCTAGTACTCTTGCCTGGAAAATCCCATGGACGGAGGAGTCTGGTGGGCTGCAGTCCATGGGGTCACTAAGAGTCGGACACGACTGAGTGACTTCACTTTCACTTTCACTAAATACACAAGCTCTATCCTCTTTTCAGTCTTCTCCCAAGTAACAACTGACTTCACCTCACTCTCATTTTTCTTTGCCCATTTTAGTATTTTTGGCTTCTCCAATGGGACCCCACTCCCATGGATGGAGGAGCCCGGTAGGCTGCAATCCATGGGGTTGCTGAGAGTGGGACACGACTGAGCGACTTCACTTTCCCTTTTCACTTTCATGCATTGGAGAAGGAAATGGAAACCCACTCCATAATGTTCTTGCCTGGAGAATCCCAGGGATGGGGGAGCCTGGTGGGCTGCCGTCTATGGGGTCACACAGAGTTGGACACGACTGACGTGACTTATCAGCAGCATATATCCATGGGTGGCCTTTCTTAATTCAACTCAAATACAAAAAACAAAACAATTCTTAACATACATAAACAACTTCCTGGAAACCTCTTAATATGGAAAATCCCATGGACGGAGGAGTCTCGTAGGCTACAGTCCATGAGGTCTCGAAGACTCGGACACGACTGAGCGACTCACTTTCACTTTTCACTTTCATACATTGGAGAAGGAAATGGCAACTGACTCTAGTGTTCTTGCCTGGAGAATCCCAGGGATGGGGGAGCCTGGTGGGCTGCCGTCTATGGGGTCACACAGAGTCGGACATGACTGAAATGACTTAGCAAGCAGCAGCAGCAGCAGTCTGTTAGCTCTTTGCTGCCCTCTCCTGGGCACAGTTTGGGTCTCTTCACTACTTCAGTCTTCACTATCAGAGCTAAGACAAAGTTTTTTATATTCTAAGCTCCAAAGAACGCAGTAATTATGAGTAAGTAATTTACATTTTCTTTTAACTTGAGTACTATACCAACTACCAATTTAAGAAAAATAAATGTTTAATTTGTTATGATCTACAAACAATGCTACTATTTTTAAACTGTCCTAACTGCTATAACGGAGAAGGCAATGGCACCCCACTCCACTACTCTTGCCTGGAAAATCCCAGCGGAGCCATGGACAGCGGAGCCTGGTAGGCTGCAGTCCATGGGGTCGCTAAGAGTCGGACACGACTGAGCAACTTCCCTTTCACTTTTCACTTTCACGCAGTGGAGAAGGAAATGGCAACCCACTCCAGTGTTCTTGCCTGGAGAATCCCAGGGACGGGGGAGCCTGGTGGGCTGCCGTCTATGGGGTCACACAGAGTCGGACACGACTGACGAGACTTAGCAGCAGCAACTGCTATAATATTCAATGGAGAAATTTGATATTTCACTTCTTAAGGATGAAAGGGTATATATACGAATATAACACACCCATTAAGAAAAAATGCTTACCTCTGCAGACAGCCCAAGCATCTTCATCACACTTCTCACCGCTTGTTCTCAATTCAAAAAAATTATATTCTTCAAGACTAAGAAGACCATTTCCGTCTAAATCAATTACTTCAAATATATCTGATAAAGTTGACCTAAATTGAAAAAAAATAGCAAATTATTTGTCTCTAAGGCAACTAGACTGAAGAAGGTTTCGATGAGGATAACTTTCAAAAGGAAGTTATATCAAGGCATTAAACAATATTAGTGATGAATTCATCAATGAAACAGAAACAGACTCAGGCACGGAGAATAAACTTGCGGCTGCCAAAGGGGAGGGAGAGCTGGGGGGAGCTGGACTGGGAATTTGGAATTGATAAACAACAAGGTCCTATTGTATAGCACAGGGAACTATACTCAATATCTTGTAATAAACCATACTGGAAAAGAATAAAATAAAAACAGTATTTGTGAATGACAGAGTTAATGTATCCAAATATACATTCTACTTTGTCTAGCATTACATGACATAATCAAGCTTCTAAAGCAACCACAGTATCTTAACATGTAGCAGGAACTCAAACAGAAGTTCCCCTTTTCTTTTTACCTATCTCCATCTTTCTTCCTCTCTACTGGTAGCCAGATCTTACTTACATATTTAGAATATGGGAGAACCACCCTATTTGGATTTCATATTAGACAGTTATCTCAGACAATAGTACAATTAGCAGGACCTATTTCTAGTGGAGGAGAAATCAGTAAATTTGTAACTAAAGTTGACTTGCCAACTATACGGAATCCAGAAATAAATGGCAATCCCATTCAAAACCTTATGAATAGAAGGTCACAGTCAGATGCCTAGTGGATGAGTTGAGCTACTGATTAGAAACTGGGGCTGGGGTTTGCAGCTAGCCAAAGGAAAGGATGGAAGGCAGGCTACTGATCCACATCCAGTCTAGTGTTATACCTCGGACTTTAATAAACAAAACTTACCTAAATTCCTTTGTAAGAAATAATTCCCCTGTTTCATCTCTGTATACAAGTTGGGCTTCTTCTGTTATTGGTTTTACTTCTTTTCTTAGCCTGCAGCCAGTTGTGGAAGGAACTAACCAGTAAATTCCAGGTCCTAGTTCACCAGTCCACCCAAACGTCTTTTCTCAAAAGAATTTTTAAAACAAACAAACGCCATGAGTCTTAATGACTTTTAATCATTCTTATGAAAGAGAAGCATTAGAAACAGTTTTTTTTTTAACCAATATTCACCAATTCTATTATGGTTCTATCATTGTTTTACAGGCTTCAAACTCTTTTTGTTAATGCTAAATCCAGTAATATTAGATGCAGTTCTTTATATATTTATAAAATAACTAAAATTCTAATAGGTTAGAAGTTATACAACTTCTAAATCTTCCCAATATTCTTCAAACATGCCAGTGATGCACTTAAGGGGAATTGTTTTAATTTTTTTGGCTGTTTTTAAAATGGGATGTTGGATAATCTTGCTACCCATACTCTTTCATACTGAATGATTATAGCATGAAAGATTAACGTGTATTTGGAAAAGATCTGCTATATTTTATGCAAATTTCTGGTATATTTTATGTAAAGTTACATAGTTCATATAAAATGAATGAATATTAATTTAATATACTCACTTGAAGGTAGTGGACTTTATGAAACAAAGCAAATTGTGATTCTATAAAATTTTCTAGAATTTAAAGTATTTTTAACATTTAACAGCATTAAGGGAATTCACTAAGTCCTAACTAAAGTTTCTAAAATATAATACTATGTACTTTATCCATTAGTATTAATAACTAGTTATGAAATATTTGTTATATTGAAAATGGTCTTAAAATACTATTTTGAGTTTTGACTGTGTGCAAATATTTCAACAGGAAACAAAGAGAAAAAACTTTAAGTAATTTTTCTGGGTTATAGTTGCCTAATATGATTCATATTCCATTCAATATCATGATAATCCAACTCTGTGCTCCGACCAGTAATACTGAAGAAGCTGAACAGTTCTATGAAGACCTACAAGACCTTCTAGAACTAAAACCCAAAAAAGATATCCTTTTCATTACAGGGGACTGGAATACAAAAGTAGGAACTCAAGAGATACCTGGAGTAATAGGCAAATTTTGCCTTGAGGTACAAAATGAAGCAGGTCAAAGGCCAACAGAGTTTTCCCTAGAGAACGCACTGGTCATAGCAAACACCTTCTTCCAACAATACAAGAGAAGACTCTAAACATGGACATCACCACATGGTCAATACCAAAATCAGATTGATTATATTCTTTGCAGCCAAAGATGGAGAAGCTCTACACAGTCAGCAAAAACAAGACTGGGAGCTGACTGTAGCTCAGATCATGAACTCCTTATTGCCAAATTCAGACTGAAATTGAAGAAAGTAGGGAAAACCACTAGACCATTTAGGTATGACCGAAATCAAATCCCTTACGATTACAGAGTGGAAGTGACAAACAGATTCAAGGGATTAGATCTGACAGAGAGTGCCTGAAGAACTATGGACAGAGGTTCATGACATTGTACAGGAGGCAGTGATCAAGATCATCCCCAAGAAAAAGAAATCCAAAAAGGTAAAATGATTGTCTGATGAGGCCTTACAAATAGCTAAGAAAAGAAGAGAAGCTGAAGGCAAAGAAGAAAAGGAAAGATATACCCATTTGAAAGCAGAGTTCCAAAGAATAACAAGGAGATAAGAAAGCCTTCCTCACTGCTCAGTGCAAATACAGGAAAACAATAGAACGGGAAAGACTAAAGATCTCTTCAAGAAAATTAGAGATACCAAGGGAACATTTGGTGTTGGAGAAGACTCTTGAGAGTCCCTTGGACAGCAAGAAGATGGAACCAGACCATCCTAAAGGAAATAATCGAATATTCAGGAAGTCCTGAATATTCATTGGAAGGACTGATGCCAAAGCTGAAACTCCAATCACTTTGGCCACCTGATGCAAAGAACTGACTCATTTGAAAAGACCCTGATGCTAGGAAAGACTGAAGGCAGGAGGAGAAGGGGACGACAGAGAATGAGATGGTTGGATGGCATCATCAACCCAATGGATATGAGTCCGAGTAAACTCCGGGAGTTGGTGATGGACAGCGAGGCCTGGTGCGCTGCAGTCCATGGGGTTGCAAAGAGTTGGACATGACTGAGCACGACTGAGTGACTGAACTGAACTGAACTGAAAGGAACATTTCATGCAAACATGGGCACAATTAAGGACAGAAATGGTATGGACTGAACAGAAGCAGAAGATACTAAGAAGATGTGGCAAGGATATACAGAAGATCTATACAAAAAAGATCTTCATGACCCAGATAATCACGATGCTGTGATCACTCACCTAGAGCCAGACATCCTGGAATGCGAAGTCAAGTGGGCCTTAGGAAGCATCACTACGAACAAAGCTAGTCGAGGTGATGGAATTCCAGTTGAGATACTTCAAATCCTAAAAGATGATGCTGTAAAAGTGTTGCACTCAATATGCCAGCAAATGTGGAAAACTCAGCAGTGGCCAGAGGACTGGAAAGGGTCAGTTTTCCTTCCAATCCCAAAGAAAGGCAATGTCAAAGAATGTTCAAACTACTACTGAATTGCACTCATCTCACACGCTAGCAAAATAATGCTCAAAATTCTCCAACAGTACATGAACTGTGAACTTCCAGATGTTCAAGCTGGATTTAGAAAAGGCAGAGGAACTAGAGATCAAATTGCCAACATCTGTTGGATCATCGAAAAAGTAAGAGAGTTCCAAAAAAGCATCTACTTCTGCTTTACTGACTACACCAAAGCCTTTGACTGTGTAGATCACAAAAAACTGTGGAAAATTCTTTAAGAGATAGGAATACCAGACCATCTGATCTACCTCCTGAGAAATCTGTACGCAGGTCAAAAAGCAACAGTTAGAACTGACATGGAACAACAGACCGGTTCCAAATCGGGAAAGGAGTACGTCAAGGCTGTATATTGTCACCCTGTTTATTTAACTTATATGCAGAGTACATTATTTGAAATGCCAGGCTGGATAAAGCACAAGCTGGAATCAAGACTGCCAGGAAAAATAGCAATAACCTCAGATATGCAGATGACACCACCCTTATGGCAGAAAGTGAAGAAGAACTAAAGAGCCTCTTGATGAAAGTGAAAGAGAAGAGTGAAAAAGTTGCCTTGAAACGCAACATTCAGAAACTTAAGGTCATGGTATCCGGTCCCATCACTTCATGGCAAATAGATGGGGAAATAATGGAAATAGTGAGAGACTTTATTTGGGAGGGCTCCAAAATCACTGCAGATGATGACTGCAGTCATGAAATTAAGATGCTTGCTCCTTGGAAGAAAAGCTATGACCAACTAGACAGCATATTAAAAAGCAGAGACATTACTTTGTCAACAAAAGTCTGTCTAGTCAAAGCTATGGTTTTTTTCAGTAGTCATGTGTGGATGTGAGAGTTGAACTAAAAAGAAAGCTAAGTGCTGAAGAATAGATGCTTTTGACTGCAAGGAGATCAAACCAGTCAATCCTGAAGGAAATCAGTCCCGAATATTTATTGGAAGGACTGATGCTATAGCTGAAGCTCCAACACTTTGGCCACCTGATGTGAAGAACTAACTTTTGGAAAAGACCCTGATGCTGGGAATGATTGAAGGTGGGAGGAGAAGGGGACAACAGAGGATGAGATGGTTGGATGGCATCACCAACTCAATGGACATGAGTTTGAGCAAGCTCCGGGAGTTGGTGATGGACTGGGAAGCCTGGCGTGCTACGGTCCATAGGGTGGCAAAGAGTTGGACATGACTGAGTGACTGAACTGAACTGAATATGATTCAAATATAAATATATGATTTGTAATTCAGATTTTATTGACAGAAAATAAAAGTTTAATACAGTTTAAAAGAATTCACTATTTGTATGAATTAGCCATATTTGTAAAAATCCAATGTGAACAAAAACACTGGAATTTTACTATTATTTATGTAATATGTACTCTAAAACAAGATGGTAGAATCCCAGATAAACCTACCTTATACAAATTCTTTTCCATCATAGGATATTTATAATTAGTGCCAAGATATTTGTATAGGAAAACACTTTATTTTCCTGTTGTATGAAAGAAAACAAAATGACATCCCTACGTACCTTCTACAGAGAAGGCAATAGCACCCCACTCCAGCATTTTTGCCTGGAAAATCCCATGGACGGAGGAGCCTGGTGGGCTGCCGTCTATGGGGTCGCGCAGAGTCAGACACGACTAAAGCGACTTAGCAGCATGTACCTTCTAGGTGCTTTCTGGAGCCCAATGGCTTCCTATAAAACCTAGGAGTTGTCTCTGTCAAATATATTAAACCTAAGAACTGAAGCATTTTCTAGTTGTGTATAAAGTAAAAGTGAGTCACTCGGTTGTGTCTGACTCTTTGCGACCCCATGGACAATACAGTCCATGGAATTCTTCAGGCCAGAATACTGGAGTGGGTAGCCAGGGGATCTTCCCAACACAGGGATGAACCCAGATCTCCCGCATTGCAGGCGGATTCTTTACTAGCTGAGCCACAGAGGAAGCCCATATCTAAGCAAATAGGTATTTCTGCTTCAGCACAGAATTTATTGTTGTTTAGTGGCTAAGTCATGTCCAACTCTTTTGTGACCCCATGGAGTGTAGCCTACCAGACTCCTCTGTTCATGGGATTTTCCAGGCAAGAATACTGTAGTGGCTTGCCATTTCCTTTTCCAGAGGATCTTTCTGATCCAGGGATCAAATCTGTGTCTCCTGCACTGCAGGCAGATTCTTTACCACTAAGCCACTTGGGAAACCCTCAAATGCAAAACAAAGTTGCTCATCCAAATTCTCGATTCAGCCCTATTTCTGCTCTCACAAGTCAGAGGAATGATAATCATACTAAAGTGACCATGTCCTATGTTGGATTATAAGAAGCAACCCAATATAAGTGAGGGCTATTTTGAAAATTAAACATTGACCAAACTCATCTTTTGGAAATCATAATCTTTTAGATTGGCCAGATATAAACTGATATCCATGTGTGAAAAACAATTCTTGCTGTTTCCTAACATACGTTCTCTGATGAACCTCCTTGTCTCCACGTATAAACTTGAATTGCCATAGTTGGCAAATGCAAAGTCTTTCATGGGCACAAAACTCTTCTTAAAGAAAATAACTGTGAAACTAAAAGTAAAAATCCTTTGTAAATATGACATATTACAGATAAACAGAGGAGTAAACAGTAAAGAGGTAAATAGAAACTCATTCAAATTTTACTACAGGCTTGCTATGTACTAAGATTTTTATATATGCAATATCACAAGAAAGTAATTTTAGACAAAACAAAGTAGGAAAGCCATTGTTTTAGACAATGTTTTTTATCTTGAACTTAACTATGTAGTCAGTTTTGAAGAAGAGTTTAGTCAAAACATTAACTTTTGTCATTTTATTTGTTTCTTGACTATAACTATTCTTGTCTGTTAGGAAGCCGACAATAAAGACTTTTATATAACATTCCATCAGGGAAATGTTTGTCTGTCGCTGGGCCTATATAAAGATTAAATATGATATTGCAGTAAGCTCTTGAATAGTATTATTCATGCTACTGTGTAGCAGATGTATTTTGTATTCCTCATAAAATAAATAGCCACATTTATGTATCTGCCTCACATATTTGGCCTCTGAGTAAATATATAATTAGAAAAGATCAGAACAACCCCATGGGCAACATACAAAATCATTTGAAAGCATTTCTTCAGATCAATCTATTTTTAGACCCTCTAATATGAGGAAAGCCTGAGGATATGAAGTTTTTCTTTTTTGCAGTAGTACTAAAAGTAAGACAAACATCTAGAGGAACTTTTTCAAAGTTGAACTGCTTGAATTAAGGGGAAAAAATTCCCTGGCAACAATCATTTTTATTGAGTATAAGAAAAAAAATGTTCACATGTGGGGGGGGGCATCAGGGTATCAGAAAAGATGAAAGTGAATTATAATGTCTCACACAACGTAAAAGTTATAAAGTCAAGGCTGCCAATAAATCCTCAATTTTTAAATCTCAGCAAATTAAAATCCTTCACAATTAATAAAAACATATGAATAATGATAAGAATTGTATTTACCTTAATTGAAAGGGAAGAAAAAAAGGTTAAAGATATATAGAAAAACTATTATTTTCCCCAAACTTGAGATCATATTATACTTTTAACTATACATTAGAAAATAAACATGTATACTTCTCTATTTCGTAGTTCGGTAAAATACAGAAGTTGTAGATTTGCTTGACTTTCATTTTCCTTAAGAATATACAAGGCAGTATCAACTGACAACCAAGGGGATGGTTTTCCTATAAACAAAAAACCCCAAACATCTTAAAATAAGCAATCACTACTTAGATCTTTCCTATTTTAAAAAGAAGTTAATGGTTTCTTTCCCCTTTGAATTATTTTTTTTAAATTCACATCCATTTTTATATGTAAACATCAAAAGACTTTCAATAAGACATATAACTATACAAAGTGATCTTGTTAGAAACATTCTGCATATATACACCTCTAAAAATCATAAATTTTAAAAACTCATTAGAGAGCTAAGGTTGCAACGCAACCAAGTAGACTGAAATCCAAGGAAAAAACAACCCATTCAAGAAGGGACAAGATACAAGTACTGGCTCACTTGTAAAGGAGCATAGGAGGAAAAGATGTTAGACATCATTCATATCCCCTGATAGACTTTTCCTAGGAACATTAGACCCATATATCCAACTGCCTATTTGACATTTCTACTTGGATTTCTATGCCTAAAACTATCCAAACACCTGAAGAAAAAACTGTCCATCTATAGTCTTCTCTATCTCAGGTAAGAGACAGAGAAGAGTATCTCAAACCAGTTGCTCAACCCCCCAAATCCTGGAATCATCTTTAACTTCTTCCGTCCCTCCTGTGTCATAAACAAGCTTCAGGAAATGCTATGGTTTGACCTTCAAGATACATCCAGAATCTTCTACTTCTTATCTCCTTTGCACCTCCGTTCAAAGCAAAAGCATTCTTTGCTTTCTCCTGAGTACCCTTCAATCTGTTTTCAATATACAACCTGACTGCTCTTGCTAAAATGTCAGAAAATGTTCCATCTCTACTCAAAATCCTCTAATAGAGTTGAAAGTTGGAAGAAAGCTGCTCCCATCCTAACAATAGGAAAAAAATGCACAAACTACAAAATCATAGCATTTCTTAAACCCATAAGATATGAGGTCACAGGATTACCATGAAGTCTGAAATCCAAGGAAAGACAGACCCTTCTAAGGAGGGATGAGATGCAAGCATGGCTGATCTGTGGGGGCACAGAGGAAAACAAGATGTCAGGCATGGAAGTGGAAGAGAGAGCGCAGAAGAAACAAAGATTCAACATTTTCTAAAAACAATAACCAACATAAATCCAAGAAACTCAGGGCTTTCTAATAGGATAAATACCAAAAAAATAAACACAAACAAACAACAACTTAAAAAATAAACTTCTCCAAAATTCAAAAACAGCATCAACAAGAGAAACAAAAAACATCAAGACACATATTCAAACTATTGAAAATCAAAGATGAAGAGAAAATCTTGATGGCAGCCTCCGAAGGGTTTTTCATTTCTATTTCTTTCAGAGTAAAAGTCCAAGTTATGGACTTTTACAACATTATGGCAAAAAACAAAACTCTACCTGGTTTTGTCCTTGTTTCTCCCTTGTCTTCATCTCTTACCATTCTCTCCTTCCCTACTTCATTACAGCCACTCTAGCCACCTTGTTCTAACACCAGGCGCACTCTACACCTCAGAGCCTCTGAACAGAGGATTCCCTCTACCTGCCCCTTGCTCTTCATCCATCCCTTCCGCCACCCCTACATCCACTAAACTTGCTCCCTTGCTTCATGTGGAAGACAGCAAAAAATGGCTGCTCCTGTCTGCATTCACAGCCCTTTGCAATGTGATTTTGCAGCTCTTTCATCAAGAGATCAAATCTATTTCTCCACCTTATAAATCTGTACTTGCCTTGTGATTTGCTGTGAACAACAGAGTAACAGAAGTAATGTGCCGGTTCTGAGCCCAGGCCTATGCTGCTTCTGCCTTCTCTCTCAGATTCCTGTTATACCATAAGAACAAGTCCAGGCTAACTTACTAGAGGATTAGAGACTACACAAGGCAAAACCAAGTTGTCTCAGCTGAGGCCCACACAAAGAAAAGAGCCCAATCAAGACCAATTAAAGCCAGCCACCAGCTATCCTGCAGCTGATCACAGTGGTATGGGTGAGCTCCACAGAAAAAAGCCAAGCTCAGTTCAGACCAAAAAACTGTTCAATAGACCTGCTCATGAGCAAACAAATGTTAATTATTTTAAGCCACTGAGTTTTGGGGGTAGTTTATTACATAGCTGCTGCTAAGTCGCTTTCAGTCATGTCCGACTCTGTGAGACCCCATAGACGGCAGCCCACCAGGCTCCCCCGTCCCTGGGATTTTCCAGGCAAGAACGCTGGAGTGGGCTGCCATTTCCTTCTCCAATGCATGAAAATGAAAAGTGAAAGGGAAGTCGCTCAGTCGTGTCCGACTCTTTGCGACCCCATGGACTGCAGCCTACCAGGCTCCTCCGTCCATGGGATTTTTTTTTTTTTTTGCCCCACCCCACCCCCTGTCAATGGGATTTTCCAGGCAAGAGTACTGGAGTGGGGTGCCATTGCCTTCTCCGTATTACACAGCAGTTGAGAATTAATATACCTCTTTCAAAGTTTGCTCAAATGTCAACTTCTAACGAAGCATACACTAACTACTCCCTTTCAATGGCAACCCATATTCCCTCAGCATTCACAATGCCCCTTATCCTCTGTTTTTCCCACAGCATTTATCACCTTCTAACACACTATGTGACTTACTATTTATTATATTTATTATTTATTGTTTATTTCCTCTATTAGAATGTAAGTTTATGAGGTCACACTGTCGTGTATCTTAAGCACCTAAAGTGATACTTGGTTTATGAGGTCCTCAAAAAATAATTGACAAATAAATGAATGAAAAATATTTATAACAATACAGAGAATTAACAACTACATTAACTTTGTAGATTTGATACATTTATCTGAAAAATTATTATTGTAATTATCATCTAAAAGTATCAACTACCAAATGTTCTCAGTGTCCTATAAGATACACAAGTGAAAACTTTCAGTATCTTTACTATAGGAGGGAAAAATAATGTTAAGTGGGGAAGAATCCTCTAGTAAGTAGATGTGTATATGTAAACATAATAAGAGGAAAATAAAGATTGATATTTAGAATAGTCAACATTAAAAGGATACCTAGGGAAAGCACACAAGCCATTTTTCACTAAAACTTATGTAATAACCACTGTAGACATTGCTGCTGCTGCTGCTGCTGCTGCTAAGTCGCGTCAGTTGAGTCCAACTCTGTGCGACCCCACAGACGGCAGCCTACCAGGCTCCTCTGTCCCTGGGATTCTCCAGGCAAGAACACTGGAGTGGGTTGCCATTTCCTTCTCCAGAGCATGAAAGTGAAAAGTGAAAGTGAAGTCACTCAGTCGTGTCCAACTCTTTGCGACCCCATGGACTGTAGCCTACCAGGCCCCTCTGTCCATGGGATTTCCCAGGCAAGAGTACTGGAGTGGGGTGCCATTGCCTTCTCCGACTGTAGACACTAGGAAATCATTAATTTTTATCTATCATTGGTGCACAGAGAAGTATTACCATGGATACAAAAATTATTAAATAAGGACTAAGTCATATGACATAGGACTTTGAAGGTATTCAAAAATACTTGCAGCTCTTATTTGTCCCAAATTACGCTCCTACTGAAGTTCTCTCATATGTATTCACTTAAAGAATTGATAAATGGAAAAAGCTAAGGATTAATTAGTGGATAAAAAGTTAATTCTATGTCAAGAGGAAACCAGGTAACATTTTGTTCTTTGAATAATATGACAACACAGTCAACGTCTAAATTACTTTTTTTCTTCAAATATATAACCATGTCTCTTACTTTGCATAATGTGACAACATAGTGTATAAACAACTTTCAATGTACGTAACCATGTTTCTTAGGCAAATCCATTTTCTTCACTAACTAGAACCATCAAATACTTACATAAGTATTTTTAAAGCTGGCATAAAGTGATGTATTTTTTAAATATAGAAAATTTAAACTTGCCTTCAGCTTGACTCAGGCTTAATGGCTTAATTGTTATATAAACCAGGGATCTCTGAGCTATTTGCATCTTGTATTGATGACTAATGATTTCACCATCTTCTTCTAAGAAAAAGCAACCTTTTGATTGTACACATTGCCACTCCTGGAATAAAGGAAAAATTTTTTTCAAAGAATATTCATTACAAGTTTCCAGCATGAAGAGCAATGAAGAAAAACCTAGGGACGATATAAAAAGAAATGTCAACTAGAGCCAATGCCATCCAGGAATTTGTGACATCTTTAAGAGGCAGTATTTAGATAACAAAAAATTAGGAAAAGATATAATAGGAGAAATATGAAAAATACAGTTCATGAGAGTTGGAGAAGTACTGAAACAAAGTAATAAATAAACATGCTGCTGCAATAATCAGGGTGAGGTTAGTGCTTAGAGCATACTAAGAATGGAGAACTAAGGATTGTTAAAACTGATATGTTGAGAGAAAAAGCAGTAGGATTTTATATTTAAAAGACAAAGTATGTGACAACCAAAATACTTGTTTCAAGTCTAGGTAACTAAAACACTAAACTCACTTCACAGCTATAGCAAAATGCTGATAAATACTAGTTTTGAGAAAGACCTCTCTAAATTAGCTCTAGAGGGATGGGATGCTTGGGAGGTGGGAGGGAGATTTAAGAGGGAGGGGCTGTATGTACACCTATGGTTGACTCATGCTGATGTATGGCAGAAACCAACACAATATTGCAAAAATTATCCTCCAACTAAAAAAATAAATAAAATTTTAAAAAAAGAAAATATATTTAGGGTAGTAAATTCAAAGTTTTTATAACACAGTGAAGTTCAAAGCGGGCTTCAGTCAAAAGTACAACTATTAATGATGAGTAAGAGTATGTATAGACTTTCAACTAACTTCCTTGTATTTACATTTACCCAACTGGAATGGTAAAGGATATTAATTTAGAATTACAGAATATTAAAGGTAGAAATCTAAAAAGCAACTCAGTACAGACTTCTCTTTTAATGTCTGAAAAATAAAGTGATATGCTTAATTTAGAATTACAGAATATTAAAGGTAGAAATCTAAAAAGCAACTCAGTACAGACTTCTCTTTTAATGTCTGAAAAATAAAGTGATATGCTTAATTCACAATTCTCATTGATTGTAAACCTATATCTGAATCTAGGTGGCCTTGCTTTCTCTCCGAACTATCAGCTATATTCAAAATTCTTTTTTCCTGCACTTAATATCTGCCATGATTTTTAATCTAATATTTAATATTTTAATGATTTAAAACCTCATATTTATGAAATTATTAAGTATGATAATGCATTATTCAGAATTATACATATATTGATGTATAAATATAATTATTTGGTTTTTTTACTAAAAAACCAGATTTTAGTAGCTAAAAAATTTTTAATTGTGTTCGAATTATGGGTATAGCTGCCTCCTGCTACTGCTGCTACTGCTAAGTCGCGTCAGTCATGTCCGACTCTGTGCGACCCCATAGATGGCAGTCTACCAGGCTCCGCCGTCCCTGGGATTCTCTAGGCAAGAACACTGGAGTGGGTTGCCATTTCCTTCTCCAATGCATGAAAGTGAAAAGGGAAAGTGAAGTCGCTCAGTCATGTTCGACTCTTTGCGACCCCATGGACTGCAGCCTACCAGGCTCCTCCTTCCATGGGATTTTCCAGGCAAGAGTACTAGAGTGGGTTACCATGGCCTTCTCTGATAGCTGCCTCCTACCCCTAGGTTAAAAAAATGTTTAAATGAAACTAAAAAGCAATGCACCTTGCCTGGTACACTGGTCCCATCATTTCATGGCAAATAGATGGGGAAACAATGGAAACAGTGACAGACTATTTTCTTGGACTCCAAAATCACTGAGAACAGTGACTACAGCCATGATATTAAAAGATGCTTACTCCTTGGAACAAAAGGTATGACAAACCTATACAGCGTGTTAAAAAGCAGAGACATTACTTTGCTGACAAAGCTCTGTATAGCCAGAGCTATGGTTTTTCCAGTAGCCATGTACGGATGTGAGAGTTGGGCCATAAAGAAGGCTGAGTGCAAAGAATTGATACTTTCATTCAAAGTGTCATGCTAGAGAAGTCCCTTGGACAGCAAGGAGATCAAACCAGCAAATCCTAAAGGATATCAACCCTGAAAATTTATTGGAAGGACTGATGCCGAATCTGAAGCTCCAATACTGTGGCCACCTGATACAAAGAGGCAACTCACTGGAAAAGACCCTGATGCTGGGAAAGATTGAGGGCAGAAAAAGGGGATGACAGAGGACAAGTTGGCTGGATGACAAGATGTGGCATTTGGGAAACTCAAAGACGAAGAATTTCTCCACGTGCTTATGATATTTCTGGCTGACAGGACATGTTTTTATAAAATTTGGCTGGGGAATGAGTTAAAATTTTTATTAGAAGTCTTTCCAAAATTCTAATTTTAGAAAAGCTATAAGTAGAAGAGTATTTATAAGTTTCTTTGAAAGACATCAAATATAATACACGGTTAAGAAGGCTAGAAAATGTTAAGACAATAGCTATTATAAAATAGAAGAAAGCCAAATGCCATACTATATAAATCAACCAAACTTCAATATGATAATCATATTCTTTTGAATAGTAAATAACACCATTAGGAGAATTTGTATCTCTCTTGTTTCAAAGGAAGAATTCAAATTCTTTAAATCTATCAGAGTTATTAAACACGCAATGCTTATTCAACCCCAAATTTCCTTTAAAACAAATAGACTTTCAATCACACAAAGCTTTTTCTCTAGGACCTATACTAAAATGTTATAAATTAAAAGGAAAAAAGTACTGACAAAATATCTGGCTCTTTCAAATAAATTAATTTGAAAGGATTATAGATTAAGTTGACAGTTTGAGTGTTATGAGAAAAATGAAAGAAGGTTCAGTTTAAAAAATAAAATCTTAGCATGCTAGAGTAAGAAATTCCATGTATAATTTTTGACAATATAAAGCAGAAATAAAACAGTAGCTTGTAATTCTTACACAGGGCATAAGGTGGTGCTATATTCTACCAATTCAAGTAAATTCATATAAAAGGAAAAAATTCATTTGTCATACACAAATATTATTCCATTCACAATGTACAAGGAAATGCTTAAAAGCATAAATTAAAAATAGTAAAGTTGAAAATTCTAGCTATCAAAAACTTAAATTTATCAGTAAAATTATATTTTTCCTGGAACACTAGAGACTTTAATTTGTTTTGACATATAATTCTGCATTATTAAAGGTTTAGGTGAGGCAGAATTTAAGTAGTCGGTCTGCCATGTCTGCGTGCACGCTAAGTCGCTTTAGTCATGTCCGATTTTTTGCAACCCCATGGACTTTAGCCTGCCATGCTCCTCTGTCCATGGATTTTCCAGGCAAGAACACTGGAGTGGGTTGCCAAGCTCTCCTCCAGGGGATCTTCCTGATCAGGCATCAAACCCACATCTCTTATGTCTCCTGCATTGGCAGGCAGGTTCTTTACTACTAGCGCCCCCTGGGAAGCCCTTCATCTGCTATGGACTTGGTCAAAAGAGGAACTTGTATGTCATCATCACCATCATCAACATCACTGTTGTTTCTTATAAAGATTACCTTCTATTACATTATTAGAAGGCTATTTGCTGTCTGTTAAGAAAACTAAGTAAACAGACTGCTGTTGAACTTTTTTTGTTAATAAAGAATCATAAACTGGACATACTTAAAAACAAGAGGTTAAATAGATTTATAAGGGAAAAATTTGATATGGATTGCCAACCTAATCAACAAGTTGAATTGATCAACATTTTGAAAATGTGAGACTTTTATAAGAAAATTATTATCTGGAGCTTTCATAAAAATTAAGTTAGACAACCATTTCAAGAATAAAATGTTTATATTTTTCTTGTTTTACATATATAGACATATATAACTTACATGTTATACATAAATATATGTAAAATGAGCTTTCCTGGTGGCTCAGATGGTAAAGAATCTGCCTGTAGTGTAGGAGACCTGGGTTTGACCCCTGGGTTGGGAAGATGCCCTGGAGAAGGGCATGGCAACCCACTCCAGTAGTCTTGCCTGGAGAATCTCATGGACAGAGAAGCCTGGTGGACTACAGTCCATGGGGTCGCAAAGAGTCAGACATAACTTAGCGACCAAGCACATGGAACATATATGTAAAATAGATGTAGGCATTTCTAACTAGGGGTCTGGATATAATACTGAATCTCTGGGATTTATAATTCATGACTTTCTCTAATTTTAGCCATGACTGTCAACTGAAGCTATTCTCTTTAAGAAAAATTTCTGACATTCCCTGTACATGATAAAATCTAAAGTAAATATTTAGATAGAATTGAGGGCTGAGAAAAGAACAGTGATACAGTACCTATGTACAGCATACAGAAAGTAATACATGTATAGTTCCTGTAAAGGTTATATTTTCCTCCTCCTTGAAGGGTATAATTCAAGTCTTTTATCATTTGTGTGGATTTATGGTTTACAATCTGGCTTTATGCGTACCCCATTACAATAATTTTCTAATTTCTGAAAAGACCCTTCTTATCTGTCCCAATTCCATACTTCTCCACTACACATAAAATTGAGGTACTAAACTTGTTTAAAATAGATTTAAAGTACTTGAAGAAAATGTAATATTTCTCTTAGTAATTTTTTTCTACCAATCTCAATTAAAACAAATTATACAATAACTATATTCCTAACCAAGTACTTTTTAGAGTTGTTGTGAAACTTAAGAAACATATAAAATTTAAGAAAAATTTAAAAGTAACCTCAAAGTAAAATGCAAACAAAGAACTAAATTTTGCTGAATAACAAAAGGATCACAGATTTTTTAAAAAATCATTTCTGCTCATGTAAGAAGTATTAGAGAATACAAAACAGTAGGCAATATCAAGATCAGGAAAAGGACAAGAAAATGTCAGGTAAGAAATATGAAAGCTATGAAGTATTTCCAAAAGACATTAGATTTTATATGAAAGTCACAGAATTTACAAGTTGACAGTATGCCTTCTTCATTCAATCATTAAATTCTCCTACTACCTCTCACCTAATTCCTAATACCTAAATACCTTTCCTTGTTGTTGATGTAATTAGATGCAAAGATTTAGTCTTCTGTTACACAATTACTATGGCCTACAGATTAATTTTGGCCTTGTCTATTACAGGAGTCCCCAGCCCCCAGGCTGCACAGCAAGAGGTGAGTAGCAGGAGAGGGAGCAAAGTTTCATCTGTATTTACAGTGCTTCCCATCGCCTGCATTCCTGCCTGAGCTCTGCCTCCTGTCAGATCAGCAGCAGCACGAGATTCTCATAGGAGAGCAAATCCTAACCCAAAGGTCAAGGTGGAATATCCTGAGATAGCCAAAGAATAGAAATAAAGTGCACAATAAATGTAATGCACTTGAATCATCCCCAAACCATTCCCCACCTGGCCTGGTCCATGGAAGAACTGTTTTCCACGAAATGGGTCCCTGATGCCAAAAAGGTTGGGGACCACTGGACTATTAGATCTGTCCCTTCCTTACTATGTTCAGGTACTACTCTTGGCCTAGCTGTCCTCTATCACCCTCTCAATAGTCTCCTTAATTTGAAGTCTCCATACATAATACAATAGTAGAATAACTTTTCTTAAATTATCTTTCATCATGTCATTCCCATATTAAGACCTGCAGTAATTTCTTTGTTCCATAATAATACTGGGCTTCCCTGATAGCTCAGTTGGTAAAGAATCCACCTGCAATGCAGGAGACCCCTGTTCGATTCCTGGGTTAGGAAGATCCACTGGGGAAGGGATAGGCTACCCACTCCAGTATTTTTGGGCTCAGCTGGTAATGAATCCATCTGTAATGTTATTCCAGTATTCTGGCCTGGAGAATTCCATGGACCGTATAGTCCATGGGGTTGCAAACAGTCGGACGCGACTGAGCAACTTCACTTTGGACTGCCCTGGTGGCTCAGACCGTAAAGCATCTGCTTGCAATGCCGGAGACCTGGGTTTGATCCCTGGATCGGGAAGATCCCCTGGAGAAGGCAATGGCAACCCACTCCAGTACTCTTGCCTGGAAAATCTCATGGATGGAGGAGCTTGATAAGCTACAGTCCATGGGGCTGCAAAGAGCTGGACATGACTGAGCGACTTCACTTTCTTATAATAATATTAACGACAATATTATTTATTAAAGTAAAACTATTAATATATCCTTGGCACTGTGATAAATGGTTTATATATGTTAGGTGTTTAAATCTTTAAAAAACACACTAAATTTAACAACTTCCAATTTATAGATAAGGAAACTAAAATTCAGAAGGGCTGCTGACCACCTTATCAAAGGTCACACAGTTATTAAGTGACAAAGCTAAAATTTAAACACAGGTCTGTCCATTCTAAGGTTTTAACCAGCACCTTAGGACAATGCTTGGCACAAAATAGTCATTCAATAAATATTTGTTGTCGTGGGAATTCCCTAGCAGTCCAGTGGTTAAGACTCCATGTTTTCACAGCTGAGGACTTGGGTTCAATTCCTGATCAGGGAAATAAGATCTCACAAGCTGTGTGGCAAGGCATAAATAAATATTTGTTGAATAAATGAATTAATAAATGAAATATTATGCTATACTAACTTGGTATATTATTAATAATGAGACAGAAATCTTCATTTTTTTATTCAGTGCCCACTACACTAAAAATAGTTTGCATTGTTACCTTTTTAACGAATATTTGTTGAGCAGAACTAAATTAAAGGAATGGTATTGGTATGGGCCCAATAAATAACAGCATGAAGCACAGAAATAGTTGGCCTTAATATAACCCACATTAATATTTAAATGCTTTACCCTCAGAGCCACATGGATAGAATAAATTTTTATTTATACTGGCTAAAATTATATTTATGTATATAATTATACCAGGTAAACAACAGATATTTAACTAAGTTGATTTCATTAGCATTTAATTCAGTTGCAAAATACAGAAAGTTTCCATTGGTGGAAAATAATATTGTTGGAACACTAAATATTGTGTGTGAACATGTTGGACATGCACACCAAATTGCTTAGGGTGTACAGATTCCTAAACAGTCTGAACAAAATTCCTTTGAGATAATGTTTTAAAATTTTAATATAGAACAAATGTCACTGTCTAGCAATTTAAAGATATAAGGGACTTCAGAGTTCAATAACAAATACAGAGTTGTTATTTGAAACAAAAACGTAGCTCTTGAGAACAATCAGTTCAGTTTTCTAACAGCAGTTATAGTATGTGGTCATAACCATTTTCCCCCCTTTTACAGAGGTCCCTAGATACACATTTTTAATGTATCCTAGCAGTTTCCAGTTAATGTTTTATATTTCTGTAGCTATTATTTTCTGTTGAAAGAAAACTAGTAAAGGTTGAGTCTAGAAAGGGAAAACAAAGGAAGAAGATCAATATTAACACTCTACAAATATTGACTTAGTAAAGTGACTTTGCTGTCTTTCTCTCAAAGGAACTTGATATTGAATGAATGATTTATTTATAAGAAGCACCTATTAAAAGTATTTGTTAAAACCAAAAAACTGCTTGGCAAAGTACACGCATAATCTCCTCATCAAGTTCAAAAATTGAAGAATCATTATTTTTAAACTGCAGTCCTTTTAATATTCCTATTCATCATTTAACTTATTAGGACTGGCTTATAGGTAGAAATGCTGCGATCCCCAAAAATCCTCAAAGAATTACTTCATAAACTTTACCTATTCTCTGTAAACATTAAATAGTCATTAATAAATTTAATGTCAAATTTGTTTTCAGAAAAAGTTGTATCCATTCATTTAAAATACTATACCTTTATTGAGTGTGGCTCAATTAACTTTGAGTTTTGATTGCTATCAGCACCCATGGTAACTGTGAAAGAAACAGATGTTTTGAACTGTCTAGCTGTTGCCAGTGAAGAATTCCTGGTGTCACCTGTAAGAAGTAATAGTTATTTAGTCTTACATTATGAAAAGCTGTGAATAAGAAGTCTGTTTCTAAACACAGTGTAGTATGAAAGGACTATATATTAATTTCATTCTCTTTGTTCTTCCTACTGAAATAAACTCAAAAGATTTTATATTTATAAGGCTTTAATGGCTCTTTATGATTTTAATTTATGATCTACTGATAAGATTTATTTAATTTAGAATTTATGACCTACTAATAAGATTCTTTATTTAAATATGTCATCTTTTGGCCTGAAATTTTAGTTTTAATAAAACATAATGAGCATAGCCAAGTTCCATAATAAAATTTTACTTTACTAGATTTTTATAGTTAAGTGAGTCCAGAAACAGTAGCTATCAAAAGTTGGGTTTTCATTTATCACTGATAAGCTAAGACAGAAGGAAAAATTAAGGACTACAATCCTTAATTCTTAACAGAAAAGTAAATACCTTTATTTGAGAATGATTCCTGATCAGCTTTTCTTATGATTCTAGGTGATGCTTTTGGTACTGGTGATGGGGCCCTTTCAGGGGACCCTTCCATGTGGCTTCCAAACTGCTGACGCCTCAGTTTACTGTCAACCTCCAATTTTTCTAGAGTCGTTTTGAGACACTGTTCATTGGTTGCCATATATAATTTACAAAACTACAGGAAACAAAAAAGTATTCCAGTGGATAAAACATTCAATCATACATTTGGGAGGAGAAAATGTACATTAGTAGGCAAGAATGATAGATGGAATATATTTCCTATTGAACTAGGTTACTCATTTTATTTTCTTGAATCAGACTGACCACCCTCAAGTGCCCTAGTGAAATGCAGCCATAATTCAATGAGGAGGCCATACCCTGAATGAAAATAAAATGTTACACAAAGAGAGGTGATTTATTATTTTTTTTACAAGACATGTGTAGACTTGTATTTGTTCTAAATAATTTTTATGATTCTTCCCCTCTCAAAAAGGCATATTTCAGAGAAGACAGTGTGTGTTCGTGTGTGTATGCACATGCATGTATTTTAAGTTGATAATATTATTTTTAATGTAGTCATCAGATTACAATTGGACTGGAGAGACTAAATTTCAAGTAAAATTAGTACATATATATATCATTGTCAATATTTAAATGATATGCCTCTTTAAAAATACCTCTTCTATCCAGTAGGCAAATTTACATCAGAATGAGCTTATGTACCTTGATATAGTCAAATTTGCCATCTGCATTTACATCAGCCAAATTTATTATGGCATTTACTTCTTCTCGAGTCATCTTTTCACCTTTCTGGAAGAAAAAAGTATTTAAAGCAACATAACGATTACTTTGTCATGTATGGGGAGAATGGAAATTTTAATCTTTTCTGTAGGTAAGTTTGAATATATGTTTCACTAAAAATCTCGGAATGAGTATAATGTCAAGCAAGAATGAACCTGTTACATAAAATAAAATTTCACAATTTTATTAAATTTTATAAAGTGTATAAAAACTGAATTTCAGTTTACTAAATTTCAAATACATATATCATAGATTCAAGAATAACTACTATTAAATTTAGAGTAAGAATACTTTCTCATGTTGTATCAAGAAACAGAATGGTTTCTGAATCTCATTTATACTTTAGTTCTCTTTTACTTTTCACATATGAACTTATCACTGATTTACAAATTGTTCTGGCAGGAAAGAATTGCAAAGGAGCACAACATAGGCTCAATTTTATACTCTCTTTTTTTCAAAAAGCATACTTCATACAGAAGGATCCTTAAGTACTTTACAAACAATATATAAGTGATTCATTTCACCTGCCAGTGAAACAGTTCTTTCTTATGTGGACTTTGGTAGCCAAAGCTAGATTCCAAGTTGTTTTGCAAAATAGGCATATTATAAAACTGTTTGACAGATCTTACCTTTGTTAGAAGCTTATAAAGATCAGTGTGTAAAATAGAGCCATTATCATTTACATCTAATTGCTTAAATGATTTTAGCAATTCTGCTTTTGAGGTTGGTTTTTCCTTTCTTAAAATTATACAAAAATCATCAAAATTCAGTTTGGCAGTTTGAGAAGTCCAATACTTATTAATGGTCTTTTGGGATGGATTTCTTCCTGCGTGCTGAAGAGCTGCCCAATAAAACAAGTATTATTTGTTACAATAACATCTGGAATTAGTATTTTAAGTGTATTTTTTCTTTAAATCATTATACACTATAATGTTATATAAAAGTACACACATATCAATATATTAACTTTGGTGTTGATAGTCTAGTGAAATCAATACATGCCTTTCAAATATGAAAATATACATATATGTTATTATACCAGCTACAAATTCTCAATGTATTAATGCCAGAATTAAATAGGTTCTTCCCATTCTGACATTATTCCCAACTTACATAGTTTAATTAATTGATAATATCTGATTTACCGCATAAGAATGCCTGGAGGAAAAAAACAGATTAAAAACAATCATTCACTTAATTGTTTTGAGGACATAAGAATAAAGAAAATGAATAATTTATTATTTTTCTGGTTCAACAAATATCTTAATTATGAGGAAATCATTAGTTTGAGAATATTACTGTCAATGTCATGATGTCTAAAATGTTCATCGTTGTTGTTTGGTCACTAAGTCTCATCCAACTCTTCGCGATGCTATGGACAGCAGCACACCAGACCTCTCTGTCCTTCACTATCTCCTGGAGCTTGCCCAAGTTTATGTCCATTGAACTGGTGATGCTATCCAAAAATCTCATCTTCTGTCACTCTCTTCTCTTTTTGCCTTCAATCTTTCCCAGCATAAGGGTCTCTTCCAATGAGTCAGCTCTTCGCATCAGGTGGCCAAACTATTGGAGCTTCAGCTTCAGCATCAGTCCTTCCAATGCATATTCACGGTTGATTTCCTTTAGGATTGACTGGTTTGATCTCCTTGCTGTCCAAGGGACTCTCAAGAGTCTTCTCCAGCACCACAGTTCAAATCAAAGTATCAATTCTTAAGCACTCAGCTTTCTTTAAGGTCCAACTCTCACATCTGTACATGACTACTGGAAAGACTACAGCTTTGACTATATGGACATTTGTCGGCAAAGTGATGTCTTTGCTTTTTAATATGCTATCTAGGTTTGCCATAGCTTTCCTTTCAAGAAGCAAGTGTCTTCTAATTTCATGGCTGCAGTCACCATCCACAGTTATTTTGGAGCCCAAGAAGAGAAAAATCTGTCACTACTTTCACTTTTTCCCCTTCTACTCATTATGAAATGATGGAACCAGATGTCATGATCTTTGTTTTTTGAATGTTGAGTTTTAAGCCAGCTTTTTCACTCTCCTCTTTCACCCTCATCAAGAGGCTCTTTAGTTCCTCTTTACTTTCTGCCATTATGGTGGTATCATCTGCATATTTGAGGTTATTGATATTTCTCCTGGCAATCTTGATTCCAGTTTGAACTTCCTCTAGCCTGGCAATTCACATGATATATTCTGCATAAAAGTTAAACAAGAGAATGACAATATACAGCCTTGTACTTCTTTCTGAATTTTAAACCAGTCAGTTATTCCATGTTAGGTTCTAACTGTTGTTTCTTGACTTGCATACAGATTTTTCAGGAGGCAGGTAAGGTGGCCTGGTATTACCATCTCTTTTAAGAATTTTCCAAAATTTGTTGTGATCCACACAAAGGTTTTCGTGTAGTCAAAGAAACAACAGTAGGTGTTTTTCTGGAATTCCCTTGCTTTCTCTATAATCCAACAGATGTTGGCAATTTGATCTCTGGTTCCTCTGCCTTTTCTAAACCTAGCCTGTACATCTTGAAGTTTTCAATTCAAGTACTGCTGAAGTAGCTTGAAGGATTTTGAAAATAACCTTACCAGCATGGGAAGTGAATGCAATTGTTTGATAGTCTGAACATTCTTTAGCACTGCCCTTCTTTGGAATTGGGATGAAAACTGACCTTTTCCAGTCTTCTGGCCACTGCTGAGTTTTCCAAATTTGCTGACATATTGAGTGTGGCACTTTCAACAGCATCATCTTTAAGGATTTGAAACAGGTCAGCTGGAATTCCATCAACTCTACTAGCTTTGTTGGTAGTAATCTTCCTAAGGCACACTTAAGACTCCAGGATGTCTGGCTCTAGGTGAGTGACCAAACCATCATGCTTGTGGTGGGTCATTAAGACCTTTTTTGTACAGTTCTGTGTATTCTTGCCACCTCTTCTTAATCTGTTCTGCCTCTATTAGGTCCTTTACGTTTCTGTCCTTTATCATGCCCCTCCTTGCACGAAATGTTCCTTTGAGATTTCCAATTTTCTTGAAGAGATGACTAGTTTTTCCTGTTCTATTATTTTCCTCTATTTCTTTGCACTGTTCATTTAAGAAGCCCTTCTTCTCTCTCCTTGCTATTCTCTGGAATTCTGCATTCAGTTGGGTATACCCTCTCCTTTCTCCTTTGCGTATCACTTCTCTTCTTTTCCCAGCCATTTCCTCAGTTTGCCTTCTTACATTTCTTTGGGATGGTTTTGGTCACTGTCTCCTGTACAATGTTACAAACCTCCATCCACAGTTCTTTAAGCACTCTGTCTACCAGGTCTAACCCCTTGAATCTATTCACCACCTCTACTGTATATCATAAGCGATTTGATTTAGGTCATACCTGAAGGACCCAGTGGTTTTCCTCACTGTCTTTAGTTTAAGCCTGAATTTTGCTATAAGGAGCTGATGATTTGAGACACAGTCAGCTCCAGGTCTTGTTTTTGCTAACTGTATAGTTTCCCGTCTTTGGCTGCAAACAATGTAACCAATCTGATTTTGGTATTGACCATTTGGTGATGTCCATGCAGGTCAGGAAGCAACAGTTAGAACTGGACATGGAACAACAGACTGGTTCCAAATAGGAAAAGGAGTAAGTCAAGGCTGTATATTATCACCCTGCTTATTTAACTTATATGCAGAGTACATCGTGAGAAACGCTGGCCTGGAAGAAGCACAAGCTGGAATCAAGATTGCCAGGAGAAATATCAATAACCTCTGATATGCAGATGACACCACCCTTATGGCAGAAAGTGAAGAGGAACTAAAAAGCCTCTTGATGAAAGTGGAAGAGGAGAGTGAAAAAGCTGGCTTAGAGCTCAACATTCAGAAAACGAAGATCATGGCATCTGGTCCCATCACTTCATGGGAAATAGACGGGGAAACAGTGGAAACATTGTCAGACTTTATTTTTTGGGGCTCCAAAATCACTACAGATGGTGACTGCAGCCATGAAATTAAAAGACGCTTACTCCTTGGAAGGAAAGTTATGACCAACCTAGATAGCATATTCAAAAGCAGAGACATTACTTTGCCAACAAAGGTCCGTCTAGTCAAGGCTATGGTTTTTCCTGTGGTCATGTATGGATGTGAGAGTTGGACTGTGAAGAAAGCTGAGCGCCGAAGAATTGATGCTTTTGAAGTGTGGTGTTGGAGAAGACTCTTGAGAGTCCCTTGGACTGCAAGGAGATCCAACCAGTCCATTCTGAAGGAGATCTGCCCTGGGATTTCTTTGGAAGGAATGATGCTAAAGCTGAAACTCCAGTACTTTGGCCACCTCATGTGAAGAGTTGACTCATTGGAAAAGACTCTGATGCTGGGAGGGATTGGGGGCAGGAGGAAAAGGGGACGGCAGAGGATGAGATGGCTGGATGGCATCACTGACTCGATGGACGTGAGTTTGAGTGAACTCCAGGAGATGGTGATGGACAGGGAGGCCTGATGTGCTACAATTCATGGGGTGGCAAAGAGTCGGACACTACTGAGCGACTGAACTGAACTGATGTGTAGAGTTGTCTCTTGTGTTGTTGGAAAAGGGTGTTTTTTCTGTCCAGCTCTGTGAAAATGGATGCATAACTCTTTCCCACAAGTGGCAGCTCAAATGCTTATTGCTATCTTCAATAATAAAATGCTTTTTAAATGTACTAGGTTGTTTAAAAGAACAACTTTCTCAGAATAAAATTATGCCAAAATATGTAGTAGTTATACATTTCCATATCTAAGAAACAGGTAAAATTTAGTAAATACTAATGTAACTTTAGTCTTTAGTTTTAGAATTGGAGCTCACTGTTAAGTCCCATAACAATGAAAAGGAGAAGGGAGTGACAGAGGATGACGGTTGGATAGCATCACCGACTCAATGGACATGAATGTGAGCAAACTCCAGGAGACAGCAGAGGACAGAGGAGCCTGGCATGCTGCAGTCCACAAGGTACCCAAGAGTTGTACACAACTTAGCTACTGAACAACAACAATGACAACAAACAGTGAAAAAACTGTGTAACTGTAGATGGTTAAAGGTTTACACCAAAATACTGACCTTTTGCCAGGGTTTATTTTAAGCTTTGACATGAGTTTATAATACCTATATTACTGGTAAGTTGGGGGGACAAAAAGAAACTTTGGGGAAAGAAAAAGAAACTGCTTTATCCTATTTTGAAATGGAATGTCAAAACACATGGTATGTACATAAAAGATGGATGGATACCAATGAAAAGCACGATAGTTAAGAAAGAGACATCACTGATTCACAAGACCAGTTTGTTAAAATCTAGATTATCTGAAAGCTTTCATTGCAATTTTACAAAGACTATTCTACAATAAAACCAAAAGCTGAAAAGGTAAGCATTGCATTATTATCCTCCCAGATAGTTCTGTAAGACTGATAGCACCTGAGTAATACATACTCATTGATTTATTAATACCAACTAAATGCCACAGTAGCAGAAGGCATGTTAAACCTTTAAACTTAGTAAATTCATGATCTCAACCAACTTTCAAAAGCACAGACAAAACTCAAATTAAAATAAAATATAAATTGCAATGATTTGAAATTTTATATTTCCTCAAATAGAAATCTTATTGCATACAAATCTAAGACCTTGTTGCAAAAATATGTCAGATTTTTATTTCAGGAAAGTGCTTCTGAAGTTGATACAATAACTCAGTTTCTCTACTCCTAAAGTTATTTGCCTTGATGGAACTGACATGAATATAATATTATCTGGTATTTCTGTTTACCACACTCTCAAGAATAAAGACCACCAAGTCATTTGACACACCTAGTAAGGACCAAATTCACTGGTTTGTGGGATATGTGCAACCAGAAGAGTTTAAAATATAATGGAAAACTCAACCTTACAAAATCATGGGATGCATAAAAAGCGGTTATCAGATAAAACTAAAAGCTGGTTCTTTGAGAAGATAAATAAAATTGACAAACCTTTAGCCAGACTTATCAAGAAAAAAAGAGAGAAGAATCCAATCAACAGAATTAGAAATGAAAAAGGAGAGGTTACAACAGACAATGCAGAAGTACAAAGGATTATAAGAGACTATTATGAACAACTCTATGGCAATAAAATGGATAACCTGGAAGAAATGGACAGATTCTAAGAAAAGTTTAATCTTCCAAGACTGAACCAGGAAGAAACAGAAATTATGAACAACCCAAATACAAGCACTGAAATTGAAGCTGTGATAAAAAATCTCCCAAAAAATAAAAGCCCAGGACCAGGTGGCTTCACAGGAGAATTCTATCAAACATTTAGAGAACAGCTAATGCCTATCCTTCTAAAACTCTTTAAAAAAATTGCAGAGGAAGGAACACTTTCAAACTCATTCTACGAGGCCACCTTCGCCCTGATACCAAAACCAGACAAAGACAACACACAAAAAGAAAACTACATGCCAATATCACTGACGAACATAGATGCAAAAATCCTCAACAAAATTTTAGCAAACAGAATTCAGCAACACATCAAAAAGCTCATACACCATGTGTTTAGTTTAGTTCAGTCGCTCAGTCATGTCCGACTCTTTGCGACCCCATGAATCGCAGCACGCCAGGCCTCCCTGTCCATCACCAGCTCCCAGAGTTCACTCAGACTCACGTCCATCAAGTCAGTGATGCCATCCACCCATCTCATCCTCTGTTGTCCCCTTCTCCTCCTGCCCTCAATCCCTTCCAGCATCAGAGTCTTTTCCAATGAGTCAACTCTTTACATGAGGTGGCCAAAGTACTGGAGTTTCAGCTTTAATATCATTCCTTCCAAAGAAATCCCAGGGCAGATCTCCTTTAGAATGGACTGGTTGGATCTCCTTGCAGTCCAAGGGACTCTCAAGAGTCTTCTCCAACACCACAGTTCAAAAGCATCAATTCTTCGGCGCTCAGCTTTCTTCACAGTCCAACTCTCACATCCATAGATGACTACTGGAAAAACCATAGCCTTGACTAGACGGACCTTTGTTGGTAAAGTAATGTCTCTGCTTTCAATATCAAGTTGGGTTTATTCCAGGGATGTAAGGATTCTTCAATATACACAAATCAATCAATGTGATACACCATATTAACAAATTGAAAGATAGAAAACATATGATAATCTCAATAGATGCAAAAAGCCTTTGACAAAATTCAGCACCCATTTATGATTAAAATTCTTCAAAAAAATGGGCATAGAAGGAACCTACTTCAACACAGTAAAGGCCATATATGATAAGCTACAGCAAACATTTTTTTCTATGGTGTAAAACTGAAAGCATTCCCCCTAAGATCAGAAACAAGACAAGGGTGTCCACTTTCACCACTATTATTCAACTTAGTTCTGGAAGTCCTAGTTACCGCAATCAGAGAAGAAAAAGAAATAAAAGGAATCCAGATCAGAAAAGAAGTAGTAAAGCTCTCACTGTTTGCAGATGACATGATACTGTACATAGAAAACCCTAAAGATAGTATCAGAAAATTACTAGAGCTAACCAGTGAATTTAGCAAAGTTGCAAGATACAAAATCAATTCACATATATCACTTGCATTTCTATATACTAACAACGAAAAATCAGAAAGAGAAATAAGGACTCAATCCCATCCACCATTGCAACGAAAAGAATAAAATATCTAGGAATAAACTTACCTAAGGAGACAACAGAACTGTACACAGAAAATTATAAGACACTAATGAAAGAAAACAAAGACGATATAAACAGATGTAGGGATAGTCCATGTTTCTGGGTAGGAAGAATCAATACTGTGAAAATGACTTTACTACCAAATGCAATCTACAGATTCAGTGTGATCCCTATCAAATTACCAATGGCATTTTTCACAGAACTAGAACAAAAAATTTCACAATTCATATGGAAACAAAAAAGACCCCAAATAGCCAAAGCAGTCTTGAGAAAGAAGAATGGAGCTGGAGGAATCAATCTTCCTGACTTCAGATTACACTACAAAGCTACAGTCATCAAGACAGTATGGTACTTGCAGAAAAGCAGAAATATAGACCAAGGGAACAAGATAGAAAGCCCAGAAATAAACCCATGCACCTGTGGGTATCTTATTTTTGACAAAGGAGGCAAGAATATACAATGGGGCAAAGGCAGCCTCTTCAATATATAGTGCTGGGAAAACTGGACAGCTACATGTAAAAGAATGAAATTAGAACATTTCCTAACACCATACACAAAGATAAACTCAAGTGGATTAAGGACCTAAATGTAAGACAAGACACTATAAAACTCTTAGAGGAAAACATAGGCAGAACACTCGATGACATAAATCAAAGCAAGATCCTCTATGACACACCTTCTGGAGTAACAGAAATAAAAGCAAAAGTAAACAAGTGGGACCTGATTAAACTTAAAAGCTCTTGCACAGCAAAGGAAACTATAAGCAAGGTGAAAAGACAACCCTCAGAATGGGAGAAAATAATTGCAAATGAAACAACTGACAAAGGATTAATTTCCAAAATATACAAATAGCTCATACAACTTAACACCAGAAAAACAAACAACCTAATCAAAAAGTGGGAAAAAGACCTAAACAGACATTTTTCCAAAGACGACATAGAGATGGCTAACAAACGCATGAAAAGATGCTCAACATCTCCCATTATTAGAGAAATGCAAATCAAAACTACAATGAGGTATCACCTCACACCAGTCAGAATGGCCCCCATCAAAAAGTTGACAAACAGTAAATGCTGGGGAGGGTGTGGAGAAAAGACCTGTTGCACTGTTGGTGGGAATGTAAATTGATACAGCCACTATGGAAGACGGTATGGAGATTCCTTAAAAACCTAGGAATAAAACCACCATATCACCCAGCAATCCCACTCCTAGGCATATACCCTGAGGAAACCAATATTGAAAAAGACACATGTATCCCATTGTTCACTGCAGCACTATTTACAATAGGTAGAACATGGAAGCAACCTAGATGTCCATCGACAGATGAATGGATAAAGAAATTGTGGTACATATACACAACGGAATATTACTCAGTCGTAAAAAGGAACACATCTGAGTCGGTTCTAATGAGATGGACAAACCTAGAACCTATTATACAGAGTGAAGTAAGTCAGAAAGAAAGATAAATATTGTATTCTAATGCATATATACGGAATCTAGAAAAATGGTACTGAAGAATTTATTTACAGGGCAGCAATGACTTTTCACTTTCATGCATTGGAGAAGGAAATGGCAACCCACTCCGGTGTTCTTGCCTGGAGAATCCCAGGGATGGTGGAGCCTGGTGGGCTGCTGTCTATGGGGTCGCACAGAGTTGGACACGACTGAAGTGACTTAGCAGCAGCAGCAGCAGCAATGAAGAAACAGACATAGAGAATAGACTTATGGACATGGGGAGAGGGGAGGAGAGGGTGAGATGCATGGAGAGAGTAACATGGAAACTTATATTACCATATGTAAAATAGATAGCCAATGGGAATTTGCTGTATGGCATAGGAAACTCAAACAGGGGCTCTGTATCAACCTAGAGGGGTGGGATGGGGAGGGAGATGGGAGGGAGGTTCAAAAGGGAGGGGATATATATATATATATATACTTACGGCTGATTCATGTTGAGGTTTGACAGAAAACAACAAAATTCTGTAAAGCAATTACCCTTCAATTAAAAAATCAATAAATTTAAAAAAACAGTTATTAGAGGGAAATTCATATGAAGGAAGCAATATGACCTTCCTCACAAAACAAGAAGAATCTCAAATAAATAACCTAGCCTACCACTTAAAAGAATTAGAAAAAGAAAAACAAACAATACCTGAAGTCAGCAAAAAGAAGAAAGTAATAGACATCAGAAAGGAAATAAAATAGAGATTTTAAAAAAATAGAAAAAGTAAAAGAAAACAAAACAAAACAAAATCTGGTTCTTTGAATGGATAAACAAGATTGACAAACCTCTGGCCACGCTTACCAAGAAGAAGAGAGAACACTAATAAATAAAATAAGAAATTTAAAAAAAGAGACATAACTGATAACTCACCATAAGGGAATAATCATATGAAAACAAATTTGACAACCAAAAAGATATGGACAAGTTTCTTGTCCTAGAAACCTGTATATTTACTGGAAACAAACAGCCACCAAAATTAAACCACAAGGAAATAGATTTTTTAAAAAAGAAGAAATATATAATTTGAACAATTTGAAAAGATGGATCACTAGAATTGAAATAGATTTTGTAATTTAAAGGGGGCTATCCTTGTGGCTCAGCTGGTACAGAATCTGCCTGCAATGTGGGAGACCTGGGTTCGATCCCTGGGTTGGAAAGATCCCCTGGAGAAGGAAAAGGCTACCCACTCCAGTATTCTGGCCTGGAGAATTCCATGGACTGTATAGTCTGTGTGGTCGCAAACAGTCAGACAGGACTGACCAACTTTCACTTTCACTTTGTAATTTAAAAAGTCCCCACAAACAAAAGTCTATAGGACCAGATGGCTTTACAGGTGAATTCTACCAAACACACAAAAAAGAACTTATACTGACCCTTCTCAAACTCTTCGAAAAAGTTAAAGAGGAGGAACACTCCCAAGGACATTTGATGAAGCCACCATCACTCTGCTACCAAAACCAGACAAAGACACCATCAAAAAAGAAAACTAGGCCAATATCTCTGATGAGTACAGATTCAAAAATTCTCAACAGAATGTTAGTACACCAAATCCAACAACATATAAGAAAGATCATACACCATGACCTACTGGGATTCATTCCAAGTTCACAAGGATGGTTCAACACATGCAAATCAGTCCATTTTGTTTCTGATACATCATATAAACAAAAGTCAAAAACCACAAGATCATCTCAGTAGATGCAGAAAAAGCATTTGAAAAAATTCAACATTCATTCATGATAAAAACTCTTACCAAAGTGGGTATAGAGGGGACATATCCCAAAATAGTACATGCTATTTATGACAAACCCACAGTTCATATAACACTCAATGGTGAAAAGTTGAAAGCCTTTCTGCTAAAATCTGGAACACGACAAGGATGTCCACTCTCACCATTTCTCTTCAACATAGTATTTGAAGTCCTAGCCAGAGCAATCAAACAAGAAAAAGAAACAAAAGGTAGCCAATTTGTAAGAGAAGAGGTAAAATTGTCATTACATGCCAATGATATGATACTATATACAGACAATCCTAAAGACACCATACAAAAACTACAAGAACTGATAAATGAATTCAGCAAGGTAGCAGGATACAAGATTAACATAAAGAAATTGGTTGCTTTCTGTACATCAATGATGAAGTATCAGAAAGGGAATGAAAAAAACAATACCTTTTAAAATCACAACCCCCAAAATAAAATACTTAGGAATAAACCTCACCAAGGAAGTGAAAAACATGTATGCTAAAAACTATAAAACATTAATAAAGGAAACTGAAGATGATTTAAAGAAATGGAAAGATATCCCATGCTCTTAGACTGTAAGAATACTGTTAAAATAGCCATACTACCCAAAGCAATCTACAGATTCAATGCAATCCCTATCAAATTACTCATGACAGTTTTCACAGAATTAGAACTAATAATCCTAAAATTCATATGGAACCATAAAAGACCCAGAATTGCCAAAGCAATCCTGAAGAAAAAGAACAAAGCAGGAAGCACAACCATCCCAGAGTTGAGAAAATACTACAGAATTATAGTAGTCGAAACAATGTGGTATTGGTACAAATACAGACTATGGGCCAATGGAACCGAACAGACAACCCAGAAGCAAACCCACACACCTACTGTCAGTGAACCTTCAACAAAGGAAGTAAGACTATACAGTGTAAAAAAGACAGTCTCTTCAGCAAGTGGTTTTGAGAAAACTGGATAGCTGCATGTAAATCAATGAAGTTAGAACATATCCTCACATTATACCCAAAACTAAACTCAAAATGGCTTAAGGACTCAAACATAAGACATGACTCTCCTACAAGAGAACATAGACAAAACATTCTCTGAAATAAATCATACCAATGTTTTCTTAGGTCAGTCTCCCAAGGCAATAGAAATAAAAACAAAAATAAACAAATGGGACTTAAAGTTACAATCTTTTGCACAGCAAAGGAAACCACAAACAAAATGAAAAAATAACTAACACAATGGGAGAAAGTATTTGCAAACAACATGACGGATTAGGGCTTAATTTCCAAATTAAACAAATAGCTCATAGAACTCAACAACAACAAAAAACAAACAACCCAACTGAAAAATGGGCAGAAGATCTAAAGAGACATTTCTCCAAAAAAGACATACAGATGGCCAATAGTCACAAGAAAAGATCCTCAACATTGCCAAGTATGAGTGATCTGCAAATCAAAACTACAATGAGGTACCACCTCATACTGGTCAGAATGGCCATCATTAGAAAATTTACAAACAACAAATGCTGAGATGGTGTGGAGAATAAGGAACCTTCCTACACTGTTGGTGGGAATGTAACATTGGTATAGCCACCATGGAAAACAGTTAGGAGGTTCCTCAGAAAATTAAAACAGAATAACCATACGACTCAGCAAGCCCACTTCTGGGCGTATAGCCAGACAAAACTATAATTCAAAATGATACATGCATCCCTATGTTTACAACACCACTATTCACAATAGTGAAGATACAGAAACCACCTAAATGTCCATCGACATATGAATGGATAAAAAAGACGTGATACATAAATACAATGGAATACTACTCAGCCATAAAAAAGAACAAAATAATGCCATTCGCAGCAACATCAATGCAATTAGAGATTATCATACTAAGAGAAGTCAGAAAAATAAAGGCAAATACCATATAATATCACTTATATGTAGAATCTAAAATACAGTTGAACCTATCTATAAAACAGAAACAGAATCACAGACATAGAGAATAGACTGGCGGTTGCCAAGGTGAAGAAGGGTGGGAGGGGTTGGATTTGGAGTCTGAGACTAGTAAATGCAAACTGGTATATATACAATGATAAACAACAAAGTCCTACTGTATAGCATAGGGAACTAAATTCAGTATCCTGTTATAAATCATAATGGAAAAGAATATGAAAAAAGAATGTATAGATAGATAGATATAGATATGCTAATGCTAAGTCACTTCAGTCATGTCCAACTCTGTGTGACCCCATAGAACTGGCAGCCCACCAGGCTCCCCTGTCCCTGGGATTATCCTGGCAAGAACACTGGAGTGGGTTGCCATTTCCTTCTCCAATGCATGAAAGTGAAAAGTGAAAGTGAAGTAGCTCAGTCATGTCCAACCCTCAGTGACCCCGGGGACTGCAGCCTTCCAGGCTCCTCTGCCCATGGGATTTTCTAGGCAAGAGTACTGGAGTAGGGTGCCATTGCCTTCTTAGAGATACAGATATAGATATCTGTATAATTGAGTCATTTTGTTGTACAGCAGTAATTAACATTGTAATTCAACCATACTTCAATTAAAAAATTAACAATTAAATATAATGAAAACAGAAGACCAACTCTCTGAAACCCTCATCCCTAAAAAAGAGAACCTCAAATTCTTTTCTTTAAAAATTTTACTTATTTTTTAATACTGCCCTTTTACAATCATTCAATACACACCCACGTGGATATATGTGTACATATATATAAATACATACATATCCTTTACATTTTCTCCAGTGTAGGTCAAATTTAGACTAATGATTCAGTTGTCAAAAGCATTGTAATCTATTATCGTAAATCTTAAAATACCAATATAAGAATTTAAAAAAACATTTTAAAGCAAATTATTGGTGTAAGCTTTAAAAAAAAAAGAAAACTAAGATTATGGCATACAGTCCCATCACTTCATGGCAAATAGATGGGGAAACAATGGAAACAGTGACAGACTTTATTTTTTGGGCTCCAAAATTACTGCAAATGGTGACTGCAGCCAAGAAATTAAAAGATGGTTGCTCCTTGGAAAAAAAGCTTTGACAAACCTAGACAGCATATTAAAAAGCAGAGACGTTACTTTGTTAACAAAGTTCTGTCTAGTCAAAGCTATGGTTTTTCCAGCAGTCGTGTATGGATGTGAGAGTTGGACTATAAAGAAAGCTGAGTGCCAAAGAGCTGATGCTTTTGAACTGTGGTGTTGGAGAAGACTCTTGAGAGTCCATTGGACTGCAAGAAGATCATACCAGTCCATCCTAAAGGAAATCAGTCCTGAATATTCATTGGAAGGACTGATGTTGAGGCTGAAATCCAATACTTTGGCCACCTGATGCAAAGAACTGACTCACTGGAAAAGACAGGGAATGGGATGGTTGGATGACATCACTGACTTGATGGACATGAGTTTGAGGAAGCTCCAGGAGTTGGTGATGGACAGGGAAGCCTGGCGTGCTGCAGTCCATGGGGTTGCAAAGAGTTGGACATGACTGAGCGACTGAACTGAGCTGAACTGAATCCATACAAACATTGAAAGTTTTATTTTGAAGCTCCTGGATTATGTGAGGGCTTCCCTGGTAGCTCAGATGGTAAAGCGTCTGCCTGCACTGCAGGAGACCCGGGTTTGATCCCTGGGTCAGGAAGATCCCCTGGAAAAGGAAATGGCAACCCACTCCAGTATTTTTGCTGGGAAAATTACATGGACGGAGGAGCCTGGTAGGCTACATCTAACCATCAAACCTCGATTATGTAGCTATATAAAATGACATAATATGGGCTTCCTTGGTGGCTCAGTGGTAAAGAATTTGCCTGCCAATACAGGAGACATGGGTTCAATTCCTGGTCCAGGAAGATCCCATATGCTACATTGCAACTAAACCCATGTGCCACAACTATTGAGCCTGTGCTCCAGAGCCCAGGAACCACAATCACTGAAGTCCTGCACCCTATAGCCCATGCTCTGCAACAAGAGAAGCCACTGCAGTGAGAAGCCCATGCACTCCAACTAGAGAGTATCTCCGTCTCACCACTAGAGAAAGCCCGTGCAGAGCAAGGAAGACCCAGTGCAGCCAAAAATAAATGAATACATAAAATTAGAATGGCACAATAGCATAATGTACTTCTACTGCTCAAGCTTAACTAAGTAACTGGAATGATTCAACAATGTAATTTTAATTGGAGTCTTTCTGCTTTATTAACCTTCAGCAAATAAGGAAAACTACTTAGTCAAAAAAATTACCTAAGTAAAGTTGATCTTTAGAAATAATGTTATCTAAACTGCTTTTGAAAACAGTTAAGTAGGCAGCTCTACAACTCATATAAAATATCTCTTCTTCAGTTAGCAGAAATTTCTTTGATCGAGGACTCTCTGAATGCGTTGGTTTCTGACCCGAGAAAGCTGCATCACTTCCTGGACTGATGGCCATTCTATTAAAAAATAATTTAAAATTTTGTGTTAGTCACTGGTAGTCCTAAAATGAAAACGTCACTTTGGCTTTCAAATGGTGGTGGTGGGTGGGGGAGGAGAATAAAGACATGAAGGTTTTTATATGTGGAAAAATGATGTACATTATAATACGCATATGGTTATATTATCATATGTTAAACTAGAATAAGTTTTTGGCAGTTGATTTCTAAATATATTATATATACATATATATACACACAATATATACATGAGAACCCAAAGAACAAAGCTAAAACAAAGATGTAACATAAATACAAAAGAAGACTCATAGGGCAAAGGAAAAGCATGCATTTATTCTCTCAAAATTAGAGGACAGTCAGTTGAGACTCTTCCTAGGATTGTCATGAGGATTAATTAAACTAACACATTTGAAGCATACAGAGCAGTGCCAGGCACATAATAAATGCTAAATAAACTATAGAGTGAAACTCCAGCATAATGATAATTTGAATATAATGTGATTGGCAGCTGGCATTCATCTCCATAGCAGCATCAACCACATCATTTCACTAACATCTCAATACTGCAGCCCCACATTTAAAATGACTGAATTCTTAAAATCCCATGTATAGCATTATCCTGCGGTTTTACTATATTCTATTACCACCAATAATAATGTTAATAATAACAATAATTTGGGGGTTTATACAGCACCTCTGCTCATAAGAGTTTAAAGAACTGTCATACATCTTGATACATACCTACTACAGTGGTCAGGTACTTTCTGAACCTTTTACAGATACGAAAATTGAGAGACAGAGATCTCACCCAGCTAAGAGTAAGCAGCAAAAGCATGTAAATTTCGGTAACAGTTTCTTCTTTTTTAATGTGATAAAAGGTTTCTTGTACAACAGTTACTATAAGGCACTATAGTGGTGCCTTATAGTAACTGTGCTGGTGGTCTAACAGCTTCCAACATTATTTTACCCAGCTTTGACTTCTAAAAATACATTTCAACCTAATAAATTGAATATTTCTAGTTCAACAATAAGACGACACAGGTAGGGTCCCCTTCAGGACTCATTGGATTCTTACTCAGGAGGCCTAAATTACTAACACCTTCTTGAATTATATAGGTCTTTTACACTTGGGAAAGAAAGATAATAATCGCTTATCATGGATGAAGTACCCTATTTATAATACACAGACCGCTTGCCTGACACTTTCATCTTACACCAGATTTAGAAGGACCCCACAGGGATGTGGTGTCACAGTCTGGTTACTGCAAATTGGTATAACTATAATTAAGCATCACAGTTTTTAAACACATATGCGTGCACGCATATCTTCACAAATGTGAAAGAAATCTGTTTCAATAAGGAAAGGAGAATGAACGTTCATTTTGAAGCCAGAAACTTAGAAATTTAAGGTTTTGTGTGTGTGTGTTTCAGACTGTCCTCAACTGTTCTTTCCAAATAAACTGACGCCCTCAAATGGAAATCCCACAGCAAAAATGTTCCAGAATTCTTCACCACCCCCCACCCCCGCTCTGTAATATGAGATTAAACTGAAGCATAATTAAATATATAATTCAGCCCCTCAGGCTTGGAAACCTCCTGCATTTAAAACTCCAGCCTGAGACCAAGACAGGGGCCTAGAGAGTACATTGCAGCAAATGCTCCATAAATAACCAGCCACACAATAGCAAGAAAAATAAACTGTTAACAAGCGCCTAAGGCTTCTAGAGGGCCAAGTGAAAACAGAGAGTCATCTAGTCACCGTCCCTACACTGTAAAATACGTTCAGGGCTGATCTCGGGCAACATCTCTCTATTTTTTGTATTACTCTGGGAATAAAATCGCATTTATATGTACATTTTAAGTACAGACATGGAGCAAGGCTACGTATGACAAAGTAATAAAAGATGCGGGTGAAGAAAAGGAAGCCGAACAGTGAGGGACGGAGCGGGCAAAGAGAGAGACAGCGAGTTGCTTGCTACCTAACTGCAGGTCACAAACGGGGGAGCGTAGTCAATTCTCCTGAAAGCCTCCGCAATCCTCTCACTGCAGCAGTACAGTCCTCGGCCTTCTTTTAATTACCATGGAAACTGCACCTCTCCGCCACCGGAAACAAGATGCGGAGCACCTCCCTAAATGGTCCTGCTAGAAATCTGCGGATACTTATTCCAGAGTGAACAGAGATGGCTCTGTCTCTGTTTTTTCAGGGGGCCTTCTTGTCAGAATCCTGAGAGAGGGCCCTGCGTTGCCCTGGCAGGGGCTGAGTGCTGTCTATGTGTTGACTCTCCTCCCCTCTTACTGGCGTACACTGGGATCCCTTGTCGCTGGCGGAATGTTTCCGGCGGTCTTCTTTGAGTGTGGCACAGCGTCGAGTGACTGTTGGCCCGCGTTTTTCAGGCTTCAGTGTTTCTCTTAGAAGGTTCTCTGTTTACGGAAGGAGTTACTTAGGGATTTTCATCTGGCGACGGAGGTGCATTCTTAAAAGTCGAAATGCCGTAAGTATCTCTTCCTTCGGGTGTTGCTGTGTTTGGGTACCTCTGTGAGCAAGACGAGTAGATATTTTGTGGCCCAGTAACCTTTTCCGTTGTCCTTTTCAGAGAGTAAATTTGTCTCTTTCTCCGACTGTTCCTGGTGCTTGGTGCCCCAACCCAACTCTGCTTCTCTTCCTTCCAGTTTTATTTATCTAGTAGTATTTCTTCACTTTAATTCTGATTCTCCAAGGCTTTTGACAGATTTTATAGGCTATGGGCTATATTTAGTGATGTATTGCTTGAAATAATTTCAAATATGTTTAACATACCGAGAATAGGACCAGAGTACATTGCAAAACGCCGTATAATTTGATAAAGCCCCTTAATTTCTAGATTAGTGTGGTTAAGTTCCTATAAACTTGTAGCAGAGCCCATGAACCGGGTCCCAAGAGAACTAAATTTCATCTTTCAAAAGAGGACGCGTAGCCAGTTCTGAAAAGAGCTGACCAACGTTGAGTGAATCACTTAACTTCAGGCTTTAGTTTTCTTGCTTATCATTGCCCTGTAGACTTTTGTTGTTGTTGTTCAAAGCTCAGTAAAGAACGTTTTCTTTGGGGTATGAGTGGAGATAATATATCAGTTGAGTTCAGTCCAGTTGCTCAGTCGTGTCCGACTCTTTGCGACCCCATGGAATGCAGCAGGCCAGGCTTACCTGTCCATCACCAATTCCCGGAGTTTACCCACACTCATGTTCATTCAGTCGGTGATGCCATTTAACCATCTCATCCTCTGTCGTCCGCTTCTCTTCCCGCCTTCAATCTTTCCCAGCATCAGGGTCTCTTCAGATGAGTCGGTTCTTCCTATCAGGTGGCCAAAGTATTGGAGTTTCAGCCTCAACATCACTCCTTCCAATAAACATTCAGGACTGATCTCCTTAAGGATGGACTGGTTGGATCTCCTTGCAGTCCAAGGGACTCTCAAGAGTCTTCTCCAACACCACTGTTCAAAAGCATCAGTTCTTCCACGCTCAGCTTTCTTTATAGTCCAACTCTCACATCAATACATGACTACTGGAAAAACCATAGCTTTGACTGGATGGACCTTTGTTAGCAAAGTAATGTCTCTGCTTTTTATATGCTGTCTAGGTTGGTCATAACTTTTCTTCCAAGGAGTAAGTGTCTTTTAATGTCTTGGCTGCAGTCACCATCTGCAGTGATTTTGGAACCCAAAAAATAAAGTCTGACACTGTTTCTGCTGTTTCCCCATCTATTTGCCATAAAGTGATGCCATGATCTTAAGTTTTCTGAATGTTGAGCTTTAAGCCAACTCTTTCATTCTCCTCTTTCACTTTCATCAAGAGGCTCTTTAGTTCTTCACTTTCTGCCATAAGGGTGATGTCATCTGCGTATCTGAGGTTATTGATATTTCTCCCGGCAATCTTGATTCCAGCTTGTGCTTCTTCCAGCCTAGCATTTCTCATGATGTACTCTGCATATAAGTTAAATAAGCAGGCTGACAATATACAGCCTTGAAGTACTCCTTCCCTGATTTGGAACCAGTCTGTTGTTCCATGTCCAGTTCTAACTTGCGTCCTGTCTTGCATACAGATTTCTCAAGAGACAGGTCAGGTGGTCTGGTATTCCCATCTCTTAAAGAATTTTCCACAGTTTATTGTGATCCACACAGTCAAAGGCTTTGGCATAGTCAATAAAGCAGAAATAAATGTTTTTCTGGAACTCTCTTGCCTTTTCAATGATCCAGCAGTTGTTGGCAATTTGATCTCTGGTTCCTCTGCCTTTTCTAAAACCGGCTTGAACGTCTGGAAGTTCACAGTTCATGTATTATTGAAGCCTGGTTTGGGGAATTTTGAGCATTACTTTACTAGCATGTGAGATGAGTGCAATTGTGCAGTCGTTTGAACATTCTTTGGGATTGGAATGAAAACTGACCTTTTCCAGTCCTGTGGCCACTGCTGAGTTTTCCAAATTTGCTGGCATATTGAGTGCAGCACTTTCACAGCATCATCTTTCAGGATTTGAAAGAGCTCAACTGGAATTCCATCACCTCCACTAGCTTTGTTCGTAGCAATGCTTCCTCAGGCCCACTTGACTTCACATTCCAGGATGTCTGGCTCTAGGTGAGTGATCACACCATCCTGATCATCTGGATTATGAAGATCTTTTCTGTACAGTTCTTCTCTGTATTCTTGCCACCTGTTCTTAATATCTTCTGCTTCTGTTTGGTCCATACCATTTCTGTCCTTTATTGTGCCCCTCTTTGCATAAAATGTTCCCTTGGTATCTCTAATTTTCCTGAAGTGATCTCTAGTCTTTCCCATTCTGTTGTTTTCCTCTATTTCTTTGAGGAGTGCTTTCTTATCTCTCCTTGCTATTCTTTGGAACTCTGCATTCAAATGGGTATAGCTTTCCTTTTCTCCTTTGTTTTCACTTCTCTTCTTTTCACAGCTTTTTGTAAGGCCTCCTCAGAGAGCCATTTTGCTTTTTTGCATTTCCTTTTCTCGGGGATGGTCTTGATTGCTGTCTCCTGTACAATGTCACAAACCTCCGTCCATAGTTCTTCAGGCACTATGTCCGTCAGATCTAGTCCCTTAAATCTATTTCCCACTTTCACTGTATAATGGTAAGGGATTTGATTTAGGTCATACATGAATGGTCTAGTGATTTTCCCTACTTTCTTCAATTTCAGTCTGAATTTGGCAATAAGGATTTCATGATCTGAGCCACAGTCAGCTCCTGGTCTTGTTTTTGCTGACTGTATAGAGCTTCTCCATCTTTGGTTGCAAAGAATATGATCAGTCTGATTTTGGTATTGACCATCTGGTGATGTCCATGTGTAGAGTCTTCTCTTGTGTTGTTGGAAGAGGGTGTTTTCTATGATCAGTGCGGAGATAATATGTAATATATGAAGTTCTCTGGCTGCCTCTTATCCCCATGCTGATTTAGGTACCCTCCTCCTGTGCACTTCTAGAGTAACTTTTCTCCATTATTTTCAGTTCAGTTCAGTCTCACAGTCATGTCCAACTCTTGGCAACCCAATGGACTATAGCACGCCAGGCTTCCCTGTCCATCACCAACTCCCAGAGCTTGCTCGGATTCATGTCCTTCGAGTTGGTGATGCCATCCAACCATCTCATCCTCTGTCCTCCTCTTCTCCTGTCTTCAGTCTTTCCCAGCATCAGGGTCTTTTCCACTGAGCCTGTTCTTCGAGTCAGGTGGCCAAAGACTTGGAGCTTCAGCTTCAGCATCAGTCCTTCCAATCAATATTCAGGACTGATTTCCTTTAGGATGGACTGGTTTGATCTGGCAGTCCAAGGGACTCTCAAGAGTCTTCTCCAACACCAGAGTTCAAAAGCATCAGCTCTTCGGCACTCAGCTTTCTTTATAGTCCAACTCTCACATCCGTATATGACTACTGGAAAAAGCGTAGTTTTGACTAGATGGACCTTTGAAGGTAAAGAAGTGTCTCTGCTTTTTAATATGCTCTCTAGGTTTGTCAGGGCTTCCCTCATAGCTCAGTTGGTGAAGAATCCGTCTGGGATGCAGAAAACCCCTTTTCAATTCCTGGGTCGGGAAGATCTGCTGGAGAAGCGATAAGCCTCTCACTCTAATATTCTTGGGCTTCCCTGGTGGCTCAGCTGGTAAAGATCCACCTGCAATGCCCAAGACCTGGGTTCGATCCCTGGGTTGGGAAGATCCCCTGTTAAAGGGAAAGGCTACCTGCTTCAGTATTCTGGCCTGGAGAATGCCATGGACTGTGCAATCCATGGAGTCACAAAAAGGCGGACACGACTGAGCAACTTTCACTTCGCTTCACTTCCCTTCACGTTTGTCATAGCTTTTCTTCCAAGGAGCAAGCATCTTTTAACATCATGTCTGTAGTCACCATCTGCAGTGATTTTGGAGCCCAAGAAAATACAATCTGTCACTGTCCATTGTTTCCCCATGTATTTGCCAAATGCAGAGTAACACAAGGTGGAAGGAGGAACATCTGAAGGAAATAGAATTGATGTGAAAGTGGGAAGATTTACAGAAATAATAACCTACATTTATTGAATGTGTAATTATGATTTGGATACTGTGATTAACTGTTTACCTACATTTTTTGATTGAATCCTAAAAAAGACCTTGGGAGGTAGATGCTGCTGTTATCTCTACTTTCTAGCTAAGAGAGCTTAGCACCTAATACAGAGAAGGCAATGGCACCCCACTCCAGTACTTTTGCCTGGAAAATCCCACTGACAGAGGAGCCTGGTAGGCTGCAGTCCACGGGGTCACTAAGAGTCAGACACGACTGAGCGATTTCACTTTCAGTTTTCACTTTCATGCACTGGAGAAGGAAATGGCAACCCACTCCAGTGTTCTTGCCTGGAGAATCCCAGGGATGGCAGAGCCTGCAGGGCTGCCGTCTGTGGGGTTGCACAGAGTCAGACACAACTGAAATGACTTAGCAGCAGCAGCACCTAATAAGGTATCCTACACACAGGTACCAATAAATATGTTTCACTTATACCTTTAGAAGTTATGGATTATTAAAGAGGTTTTCCTTTCCCCAGAATGAAGAAAAAAGACTTGCCTTTGTACTCTTGCACTAGAAAAAGAACCCAGTTAGCACTTATACAAAACTATGAGGATAACGTTGCAAATTCCCTGTCAAATAGGAAATCAGTGGAATGTGGTTTGTGTTTGCATAATAAGTAGTGATACTTCCTGAGGTATGCTTGTGTTCTGCTGTAGATAGTAGGGAACCCCTAAAAACTTTTAAATGTGGACCTTTTGGACACCTGTTTTCTTAACATATTAACTGGTACATGTTATCTTAGGAGAGTCTGCAGTAATTATATTCTGACAATAAATACATGACCTTAAAGTTGTATAGCAGCTTTATATGTATATATATAAAGTTGATATATAGCAACTTCACTGAGTTAATTTTGGCAAAGTGATTCAAGATGAAATTAATGGTTATGTAATGCAAAAGTACTTCGGTAGAGGATCTCCATAATTGTTAGGAAACTTTTAGTTTTCAACGTGGTTGAACTGCAGGGTCACAAATAATGGTGCAAAAAGTTATCTTGATAAGTTATATGTGAAAGTGATATGGCTTTTAAGTGATGTTGAGATGATAACTTTTTGATATGAACTTGGCATTTTTGGCATGGGATTGTGTGACCTATCTCCTCTCTAATTTATCGTTGACATGGAAAAAGTATAACAAGTAATTTTGGAATATGCATGGCCTAAATTAATGTAAAGGAAGTATAACAGTAATGTCCCATAACAATAGAGTGGATGGGTGAATCTTAAAAACATACCGGATGAAAGAGCCAATTTGTAGAAAATTACATATAGCATATTACCTTTATAAAGCATGAAAGTGAAAGTCGCTTAGTTGTGTCCAACTCTTTGTGACCCCATGGACTATACAGTCCATGGAATTCTCCAGGCCAGAATACTAGAAGTGACCAGAATACTGTCGCTTCTCCAGGGAGTCTTCCCAACCCAGGGATCGAACCCAGGTGTTGGGCTTTGCAGGTGGATTCTTTACCAGCTGAGCCACAAAGGAAGCCCTTATAAAGCTTAAGAACAAGCAAAAAACTATAGTTGAGGATTCTGTATGTTTATAATAAGTTTATTTATGGAAGAAAAACAGAGGAATGATAAATACAAAATTTAGTTTAATGATAGCCTTTCTGGGGAAAGCAGACGGATTAGAGAAAGCACATATAGGTGTACCCATCCATATTGGTAATGGTCTAGTTCTTAAGTTGTGTGGTGAGTTTATGGGTGTTTATTTTCACATTATGCTTCATAAACTAATCATTCTATATGTATTCTTTAGTGTCAAATACTACTCAAAATGTTTTTTAAAGATTTAGAAATTATCTTGAATTATAGTCTCAATAACTATAGTTTTCTCCGCCTTCTCTTTGGTCATATAAAGCAGATGCTATCTTGGAGTTGGGAAAACTAATGCATTGGATAAATGCTGTTCCTGATTCCATTAGGCTAATCATCATCCCTTTCAACTTTGCTTCTCTCCTGTGTACATTATAAAATTAGTGTCATCATTATTTCTCCATCTAGGTTGCAACCTTAATTTTTTTTAATTTTTGGATTTGAAGACTTTGAAGTAAGACAAACCAGGGTTTGAATCTTGGTTCTGCTACTTTACCAACTGTGACACTTACGTTGTTACTCATTGATCTCATGGATTAGTATAGTTATTCAATAAATAGTAATTGAATGATTAAGTTGCTGCTTTAAAGAGATTTCATCTTTTGTAGCCAAATTTCAAACCGTGTTTATATTTGCATAATCAGTTCAGTTGCTCAGTCGTGTCCGACTTTTTGCAACCCCATGAACCACAGTACACCAGGCCTCCCTGTCCATCACCAACTCCTGGAATCCACCCAAACCCATGTCCATTGTGTCGGTGATACCATCCAACCGTCTCACCCTCTGTCTTCCCTTTTTCCTCCTGCCCTCAATCTTTCCCAGCATCAGCGTCTTGTCAAATGAGTCACCTCTCCACACCAGGTGGCCGAAGTATTGGGGTTTCAGCTTCAACATCAGTCCCTCCAATGAACACCCAGGACTGATCTCCTTTAGGATGGACTGGTTGGATCTCCTTGCAGTCCAAGGGACCCTCAAGAGTCTTCTCCAACACCACAGTTCAAAAGCATCAATTCTTCAGCGCTCATTTCTTTATAGTCCAACTCCACATCCATACATGACTACTGGAAAAACCATAGCCTTGACTAGATGGACCTTTGTTGGCAATGTAATGTCTCTGCTTTTTTATATGCTGTCTAGGTTGCTCATAATTATCCTTTCAAGGAGCAAGCGTCTTTTAATTTCATGACTGCAATCACCATCCACAGTGATTTTGGAGCCCAGAAAAATAAAGTCTGACACTGCTTCCACTGTTTCCCCATCTATTTGCCATGAAGTGATGGGACCGGATGCCATGATCTTAGTTTTCTGAATTTAAGCCAACTTTTTCACTCTTCTCTTTCCTCAAGAGGCTCTTTAGTTCTTCTTCACTTTCTGCCATAAGAGTGGTGTCATCTGCATCTCTGAGGTTATTGATATTTCTCCCGGCAATCTTGATTCCAGCTTGTGCTTCCCCCATCCCAGCATTTCTCTTGATGTACTCTGCATATAAGTTAAATAAGCAGGGTGACAATATACAGCCTTGACGTACTCCTTTTCCTATTTGGAACCAGTCTGTTGTTCCATGTCCAGTTCTGACTGTTGCTTCCTGACCTGCATATAGGTTTCTCAAGAGGCAGATCAGGTGGTCTGATATTCCCATCTCTTTCAGAATTTTCCATAATTTGCATAATACTAAAAGTCAGATTATTATTTGCATAATACTAAAAGTCATTTCATCTTTGGGACAGATGAAAATGGGAAATATTTCCTTCTGTCCCAAAGGAAAGATCTTTGGAGTACACATTAGATACGTTAAGATTAAAAGAGCAATGGCCCCTGAGTGGCTCACAAACAGTCTGGCAGTCAGAAGCGCTTTACAAGGAGAGGCACACTCTGATAATGAACATGCCCAGGGGCCTCCCTTGGACTTGAGGCATCCAATTCTAATTTCCCCTTACAGGAGAACTGGAGAAGGAGACAGCAACCTACTCCAGTATTCTTTCCTGGAGAATTTCATTGACAAAGGACCGTGGCGGGCTACAGTCCATGGGATCACAAACAGTCAGACATGACTGAGTGACTAACACTTACACTTTAAAGTCAAACATAGTTTTGTAATAGCTCTTCCTATAAATAATCAAATCTCCTTTTAAGTGCTTCCCCTGCCCCATTATATCTTTTCCTTTTTAAAGATTCCTGGTATTACTTGCTTAGTTTTTCTAATTACTGTGGATTATTATACTAATTCGGAGAAGGCAATGGCACCCCACTCCAGTACTCTTGCCTGGAAAAGCCCATGGACGGCGGAGCCTGGTAGGCTGCAGTCCATAGGGTCGCTAAGAGTCGGACACGACTGAGTGACTTCACTTTCACTTTTCACTTTCATGCATTGGAGAAGGAAATGACAACCCACTCCAGTTTTCTTGCCTGGAGAATCCCAGGGACGGAGGAGCCTGGTGGGCTGCTGTCTGTGGGGTCGCACAGAGTCGGACACGACTGAAGCAACTTAGCAGCAGCAGCAGCAGCGTTATACTAATTCAGACAAGGACATTCCATCTGTTCCTGTGAGTTAATTTTATTCTGTTCCAAGCTGTCGACTGAGTTAAGGTTATAGTTGGAATACTTTTAGTATTGGAGGAAACTATGTTAAACAGTATTTCTGTGGGGTCCATTCTGATGACATATCATGAAAATCGGTGAGTTTCTCTGAGAGAACATTAAAATATGCTTTATATTCCTTGATAAAGGAGATTGATTCCAGGAAGCCCCACATGTACCCACATCTGTGTATGCTCAAGTCCCTTATATAAAATGGCTTAGTAAAATGGAAATGGTTGGCCCTGTGTATCCAAGGGTTTTCTGTCCACAGATTCAACCAACCATGGGTGAAAATCTTGACCACAGATGTGAAACCCATTAATATGGAGGGTACACTGTATATTTATTGAAAAAAATCTGTATAAGTAGACTAGTACAGTTCAAACCCATGTTATTCAAGGGTCAACTGTATATATTTTTTGCTTATAACTTCTTGAATAGACGCAAGTGTTTAAAGCAAGAATAATAATACTTATTGTGAGTTTTATAACGTTTGTATGTTTAACAGTATAACACAAAGGACAGAGTGAGTGGACAGTAACACTGTAAGAGTCTTACATTTTTGTAAAGTTGTATTAACTCTAAATGAACTGTGATGTGTTAAAAAGGTATGTTATAGTTCCCAAAGTAACTAATAAAAATTACAAAGAAAGATAATACATAACCAAAAAGTAAAAAAAAACAGTAGAAGAATTGAAGTGGTATATTAAAAATATCTAATCAAAAGAAGGCAGCAAAGGAAGATCAGAGGGAAGAAACAAGAGACAGAAAACAGGTAGCAAAATGTAGACCCAACTGTAAAATAATTCCATTAAATCTAAGTGCAGTAAAGACACCAATGAAAAGATTGAGAATATCGACTAGATTTAAAGCTATATATATATATCTCAACTCATTTAATCCTAGTAACACAGATACCACCCCCATCAGAAACCAAAGTACAAAAAAGAATTGTAAGAAAATTGCTGGCTGATGTATTCTTTTTCATGAATGTAGAATCAACTCAAAATTTAAGACTTGAAGGTAATACCTAGGATCATAAAACTCTTGAAGAAAACATAGGCCATAAACTCCATAACATTGGTCTTGGCAATGATCTTTTGGATCTGACACTGCAAGCAAAGGCATTAACAGAAAAATAAGTGGGACAACATCAAAATAAAAAGTTTCTGCACAGAAAAATCTTCTTCATCAACAAAATGAAAAGGCAATTTGCAGAATGGGAGAAAGTATTTGCATATTATGTATCTGATAAGGGATTAAAATCCAAAATATACAAAGAACTCCTACAACTCAATAGCAAAAAAAGAAAATGAAAACCAATCAGTTCCAGAGAGGTCGTTTTTTAAAGGCCCTCTCCCGCCAGCCCAGCCCAGACCAAGCCTACGTTAAGGGCCGCTCCTCAGCGGAAGGGCCGATGCAGGCCACGCCCTGGAAAAAAAAAAAAAAAAAGAAAACCAATCAGATTAAAAAATGGGCAGAGGATCTGAGGAAACATTTTTTCTGGAGAAGACATACAGGTGGCCAGCAGGTACATGAAAAGGTGTTCAGCATCACTAATTAAAATGGAAAGCAAAACCACAATAAGATATCACCTCACACCTAATAGAATGGCTCTTATCAGAAAGATAAGAGATAACAGGTGCTGGTGAGAATGTGGAGAAAGGGGATCCTGGGCACTCCTAGTGGGAATCTAAATTGGTGCAGCCACTATGGAAAGCAATAAGGAGTTTCCTCAAAATATAGAACTCCTATGTGATCCAGCAACTCCATTTCTGAGTGTTTTTCTGAAGGAAATCAAAACACTAACCCAGAAAGATACACGTACATGTTCATTACAGCATTATTTACAATAGCCAAGTATCCACCAGTGGTTGAATGGATAAAGAAAATCTGGTGTGTGTATATATGTGTGAGTATTATATGAGTGTGTGTATATATATATATTATTCAACCATAACGAAAAAGAAAATCCTGCCACTTGCAATATGGATGGCATCTTGAGGCCTTATGCTAGACAAAATATCAAAAAGAAAGGTTAATACCATATAATCTCAGTTATATTCAGAATCTTTAAAAAGAACAAACTCATGGAAAAAGAGGTAAGACTTGTGTTTACTAGAGATGGGGGATAGGGAGGGAAGAATTGAAGGAAGGTGGTCAAAAGGTACAGACTTCTAGTTATGAAATACATTAGGTACTGGGAAGGTAATGTACAGTGTGGTTACTATAGTTAATAATACTATATTGTATGTTTGAAAGTTACTAAGAGAGTAGTCAAGTGGGCCTTAGAAAGCGAAGTCGATTGGGCCTTAGGAAACATCACTACAAACAAAGCTAGTGGAGATAATGGAGTTTCAGTTGAGCTGTTTCAAATCCTAAAAGATGATGCTGTTAAAGTGTTCCACTCAATATGCCAGCAAGTTTGGAAAACTCAGCAGTGGTCACAGGACTGGAAAAGATCAGTTTTCATTCCAATCCCAAAGAAAGTCAATATCAAAGAAAGTTCCAACTACCACACAGTTGCAGTTATCTCACATGCTAGCAAAGTAACACTCCAAATTCTCCAATCCAGGCTTCAACAGTATGTGAACTGAGAACTTCTAGATGTTCAAGCTGAATTTAGAAAAGGCAGAGGAGCCAAAGATAAAATTGCTAGCATCCACTGGATCATCAAAAAAGCAGGAGAGTTCCAGAAAAACATCTGCTTTATTGACTATGCCAAAGCCTTTGACTGTGTGGATCACAGCAGACTGTGGGAAATTCTTCAAGAGATGGGAATACCAGACCACCTTAACTGCCTCCTGAGAAATCTGTATGCAGGTCAAGAAGCAACAGTTAGAAACAGATGTGGAACAACAGACTGGTTCCAAATTGGGAAAGGAGGATGTCAAGGCTGCATATTGTCACCCTGCTTATTTAACTTAAATGCAGAGTACATCATGCAAAATGCCAGGCTGAATGAAGCACAAACTGGAATCAAGATTGCTGGGGGAAATATCAATAACCTCAGATATGCAGATGACACCATCCTTACGGTAGAAAGTGAAGAACCAAAGAGCCTCTTGATGAAAGTGAAAAAGGAGAGTGAAAAAGTTGGCTTAAAGCTCAACATTCAGAAAACAAAGATCATGGCATCCAGTCCCATCACTTCATGGCAAATAGATGGGGAAATAGTGGAAACAGTGACAGACTTTATTTTTTGGGCTCCAAAATCACTGCTAATGGTGACTGCAGCCAAGAAATTAAAAGACACTTATTCCTTGGAAGAAAAGTTACGAGCAACCTAGACAGCATATAAAAAAGCAGAGACATTACTTTGCTAACAAAGGTCCATCTAGTCAAGGCTATGATTTTTCCAGTAGTCATGTATGGATATGAGAGTTGGACTATAAAGAAAGCTGAGCGCAGAAGAATTGATGCTTTTGAACTGTGGTGTTGGAGAAGACTCTTGAGAGTCCCTTGGACTGCAAGGAGATCCAACCAGTCCATCCTAAGGATATCAGTCCTAGGTGTTCATTGGAGGGACTGGTGTTGAAGCTGAAACTCCAATACTTTGGCCACCTGATGTGGAGAGCTGACTCATTTGAAAAGACCCTGATGCTGGGAAAGATTGAAGGCAAGAGGAGAAGGGGATGACAGAGGATGAGATGGTTGGATGATATTACTGACTCAATGGACCTGAATTTGAGTAAACTCCGTGAGTTGGTGACAGATAGGGAGGCCTGGTGTGCGCAATCCATGGGGTCACAAAGAGTTGGATCTGACTGAGCGACTGAACTGAACTGAAGCTCCCTGGGTTGATGATGGACAGGGAAGCCTGGTGTTCTGCAGTCCATGGAGTCGCCAAGTTGGACACACCTGAGTGAGTAAACTGAACTGAAGAGAGTAGCCCTCAAAGTTTTCATCACAAGAAAAACAATTATAAATGAGTGTGGTGATGGATTTTAACTAGACTTACTATGATGATCATTTCACAGTATATACATACATTGAATCATTTTGTTGTGTATCTGAAATTAATGTATTTCAATTGTTGAATTATTGTTCAGTTATTGAAATTAATTGTATTTCAATCAAAGAAATTTCCTGACTTTGTTGGTTGTATTGTGATTATGTAAGAGAATATTCTTGTTCTTAGAAAAACACACAGAAATATTTTTGGATAAAGTTATACAGGATCTCAAGATTGCCAGGAGAAATATCAATAATCTCAGATATGCAAATGACACCACCCTTATGGCAGAAAGTGAAGAGGAACTCAAAAGCCTCTTGATGAAAGTGAAAGAGGAGAGTGAAAAAGTTGGCTTAAAGCTCAACATTCAGAAAACGAAGATCATGGCATCCGGTCCCATCACTTCATGGGAAGTAGATGGGGAAACAGTGTCAGACTTTATTTTTTGGGGCTCCAAAATCACTGCAGATGGTGACTGCAGCCATGAAATTAAAAGACGCTTACTCCTTGGAAGGAAAGTTATGACCAACCTAGATAGCATATTCAAAAGCAGAGACATTACTTTGCCAACAAAGGTTCATCTAGTCAAGGCTATGGTTTTTCCTGTGGTCATGTATGGATGTGAGAGTTGGACTGTGAAGAAGGCTGAGTGCTGAAGAATTGATGCTTTTGAAGTGTGGTGTTGGAGAAGACTCTTGAGAGTCCCTTGGACTGCAAGGAAATCCAACCAGTCCATTCTGAAGATCAGCCCTGGGATTTCTTTGGAAGGAATGATGCTAAAGCTGAAACTCTAGTACTTTGTCCACCTCATGTGAAGAGTTGACTTACTGGAAAGGACTCTGATGCTGGGAGGGATTGGGGGCAGGAGGAGAAGGGGATGACAGAGGATGAGATACCTGGATGGCATCCCTGACTCAATGGACATGAGTCTGAGTGAACTCCGGGAGTTGGTGATGGACAGGGAGGCCTGGCGTGCTGTGATTCATGGGGTTGCAAAAAGTCGGACATGACTGAGCGACTGAACTGAACTGAACTGATACAGGGTCTCTAACATTTTCAGTAGATCATAAAAAAAAAAAAAATTGTATTGTATATGTATATATTCGTGTTTGTTTATATAGAGAATGGTAAAGCAACTGGGACAAAATGTAATAAGTATTAAAGTCTGGGTCAAGGATAACAAAAACTTATTCCTAATTTTTTTTTTTTTTTTTTTTTTTGAGTGCTTAGGTCTATAGCATTAGATTATATGGACTTGATTGGATTAGATGATTCCCTTCTTTCTAGTCTGCCTGCAGTGCGGGAGACCCAAGTTCAGTCCCTGGGTTGGAAAGATCCCCTGGAGAAGGAAATGGCAGGCCACTCCAATATTCTGCCTGGAAAATCCCATGGACGGAGAAGCCTGGCAGGCTACAGTCCACTGGGTCACAGAGTCAGACATGACTAACAACTTCCACTTTCATAGTTGTTTTACAATACTATGTTGGTTCCTGTTGTACATACAACAAAGTAAATCAGCTCTGTGTATACATATTCGAATCCCTCTTGGGCCTCCCACCCACCCCCAGTCCGTCCTACCCACTTGGCATTATAGTAGAGCATCAAGCTGAGCTCCGTGTGCTGTACTGCAGGTTTCTGGTACAGATAACTTAGAATGTTTTTAACTTTAAAATATATAAAAATTAAATTACCCCTCAAACTACTCATCAAATTGTTTTTTAACTTGCTCTGTAACAAGAGAAGCCACTGCAATGAGAAGCCCTCTTGCCACAACTAGAGAAAGTCCGTGAGCATCAATGGAGACCCAGTGTAGCCATATACAAATAAATAGAAATAAACATTTAAAAATGCTAATGGATGGGTTAAACAGTAAATTAAACGCAATTAAAGAAAGAATTGTAAACTAGAAGATTGACCTGAAGAAACTGTGCAAAAAGTAGCATAGAGATTAATGATAAGAAATAGATGTTTAGACATATTAAAAATGGAATAGAAAATCTAAGATTTCTTCTAGAGGGATTCGCAGAAAGGTAGAATCAAGGAGAACCAGTATTTGGAGAGATTATGGCTTAGATTTTTCCAGAACTGATAAGATACAAATCCACATAAAGAGACTGCTTTAGATACAAACCGACATGGTTGTGTGCTTAGTCGCTCAGTCATACATGACTCTTTTTGACCCTTTGCACTATAGCCCTCCAGGCTCCTCTGTCCATGCAATTTTTCAGGAAAGAATACTGGAGCAGGTTGCCATTTTTCTTCTCCAGGAGATTTTCCCAACGCAAGGATCAAACTCGTGTCTCCTGTGTCTCCTCATTGCGGGCAGATTCTTTACCCTGTGAGCTATTTGGGGAAGCCCAGTTCTCTATCAGTCTTTTGATAGAGAAACTTTTGACACCATAAACATGTTGCCCAATAACTGGTCATGGTTTGGGCCAGTTTTATCATTAAGAATAGCAAGATTAATCATCAGTTACTTTCATGTGGTAACCATATTTCTGTGTGCATTGGAGTGATAGTCCCACTTACCCATACTGTGATAGTGAATTATTATATGACCTCTGTGAATGTTGAACACAAAAGAGCATAAACTTGAGTGAAAGGGAGAATGCAAAAGAGATGGGAGATTCTTATTCCTTCTTTGCTTATCCCCATATGTAGAATGAAAAACATCATTTTAGATTTCTTAATTTATATCTTTAAGAGTCACATGGGATGTGAATTTGGCCATTGCCTTTAGTCAAAGGATTTCTAAGGGTCTCATAAGCATATTGCATAATCTTCTAAACACTCTTCATGTAGTTGTAGCTGGCAGTAATATCTCCATTATAGAGAGGAGTAAATGGAAGCACGGTATACCAAATGATATTTTTATATCCATCAGAAATGTCTTACTGGTTTACAGGCCAGTATTACTATCAACTTTATGAAGCTTAGTGAGATTATGTGATTTGCCCAACCTTAGAGAAAGAATTTGGCATAACATCAAGGCTCCCTGAGTCTTATCTGCCTTACTAATTTTATCTCCTCCCCACACATACACACACTTAGCCTCAGCTCTGCTACTCAAATCATATTTAATCCAATGTTTTAAAAGTCCTGTAAGGGATGATGGATAACTGTTAGTCACAATTGTGGTTACTTATGAGGGAAAAAAAAGGCTGAACAGGATGGGACAAAAGAAAGGTTTGGCAGGAGGTGGGGGTAGATGAAACACATCTCCCATCCAAGTTCTAACCAGCTCGGACCCTGATTAGCTTCTGAGGTCAGATGAGATTGGGTGCATTCAGGGTGGTATGGCCATAGACAGATGGCAAACTTCTATTTGTTCAGTGATGGTTACAAGTGTGGTTGCCTTATAATAATCCATTAAGCAATATATTTGTTTAATGTTAAAAAAGAGAAAGTCCTGTAAGGGAACCTTAACTCATGTAGCTTCATGAGTCTTTGAAGTATCATTCCTGGTTCTTAATTAAAAATCAAATGATAGTTTATTTTTTTCTAGAACAACTTTTTAAAAAAATATTGTAACTGCTATTAGTAATGTTGTATACTAAAACTCATGCATTTGTTCTGTTCTGATGAATTGTTATTCATTTGCCAAGTCATGTCTGATTCTTTGTGCCCTCATGGACTGTAGCCTACCAGGCTCCTCTGTTCATGAGATTTTCCAGGCAAGAATACTGGAGTGAATTACTATTTCCTTCTCCACGGGCTCTTCCTGAATCAGTGATCCAATCCGTGTCTCCTGCATTGGAAGGCAGATGCTTTACTACTGAACTAGCAGAGAAGCCCTCTGATGAGTTAGAGAATCCTAGTCAGGATATTACCATGTGGTAAGCTAAATAAAATAGTGGAAGATGGTCTTAAAGAGTAATATGGCTAATTCTATACAGTTACTCTCTGCCTGTTGATATAAAACCATATTCTTTATCTTTCTTAAATCCTCACCAGCAGTAGTGCTGGTAGCAAACAGAATTTTGATCCCAGTGAATCTAAACCTAGGACACCTAAAGCTGGACTTACATTCAAATTGTGGGCATAGGTGTAGATATGGGTTAAGGTGGAAATGAAGAAAACCTGTAGAATTTAAAGTTACCCATAAGAGGGGTGTAATTAGGAAATAATAGGTGGGATGTAATTAGTATATAGTGAGGCTTCCCTGGAGACTCAGTGGTAAAGAATCTGCCTGCCAATGCAGGAGACACATATTCAGTCCCTGAGTTGAGACTATACTTGAGAAGGAGATGTCAACCCACTCCAGTATCCTTGCCTGGGAAGTACTATGGACAGATGGGCCTGGGAGGCTACAGTTCATGTGCTCACAAAAGAGTCAGACATGACTTAGTTAAAGTGTAGTTCTGTGGCATTTAAGTATAGGTAACCCTTGAGTTATTTGGGGATTAAGGACACCAGTTACAGTTCACTTATAGCTTTACAATCAGCATTGCGTATCCCTTGTTCCACATCCACGGATTCAACCAGCTATGGTTTGTGTAGTACTACAGTACGTATTTGTTGGAAAAATAAAGCTCAAGTATAGGTGGATCCTCGCAGTTCAAACTCATGTTGTTCAAGGATCAACTGTACATTCACATAGTTGTATAACTGTCACCATCATTCATTTCCAAAACTTTTTTTTATCTTGCAGAACTGAGATTTTCTGTCTGTTGAACAGTAACTCCCTATTCACCTCTCCTCCCAGCCCCTGGTGACTACCTTTCTATTTTCTATCTTTATGAATTGACTACTTTAAGCACCTCACTTGAATGGAATTATATAGTATTTGTCCCTTTTTGATTGGCTTTTTCACTAGCATAATGTCTTCAAGGTTCATCCGTGTTGTAGCATGTGGAATTTCTTTCCCTTTAAGGCTGAATAATATTCCCTTGTGTGTGGTGTGTGTGTGATTGTGTGTATTCACACACAGATATATATATATATATGCCAAATTTGTTTTACATATTCCTCTGTCCACAGACACTTGCACTGCTTTCAGCTTTTGGCTGTTGTCAGTGATGCTGTTATGAACACGAATGTACAGATGTGTCCCTGCTTTTAGTTCTTTAGGGTATATGTTCAGAATTGGGATTGCTGGATTATATGTTAATTCTATGTTTAATTTTTTGAGGAACTGCCAAACTATTTCTATAGCAGCTGTACCATTTTACAGTCCTATCAGCATAAGAGTTCCAGTTCTGCATCCTGGCAAACCCCTGTTTTCTAGGGGTTTTGGGGGGGTGGGGTGGGGTTGATAGTAATCATCCTAATGACTTGTGGTGTTATCTTGTGGTTCTGATTTGCATTTCCCTAATATTATTGATGTTGAGCATCATTTCTTGTGTTTTCCACCCACTTGTATATCTTTTTCAGAGAAATGTCTATTTGAGTTCTTTGCCTGTTTTGACATGCCCCTTTTTTAAAACCAGTGAAAGTCACTCTGTCATGTCTGACTCTTTGCGACTATACAGTCCATGGAATTCTCTAGGCCAGAATACTGGAGTGGGTAGCCTTTCCCTTCTCCAGGGGATCTTCCCAACCCAGGAATCAAACTGGGGTCTCCTGCATTGCAGGCAGATTCTTTACCAACTGAGCTATCAAGGAAGCCCTGATAAAACCAGGTTCAATTCCTAGATTGGAAAGATCTGCTGAAGAAGGGATAGGCTACCCACTCCAGTATTCTTTGGCTTCCCTTGTGGCTCAGCTGGTGAAGAATCTGCCTACAATGTGGGAGACCTGGGTTCAATCCCTGGATTGGGAAGATCCCCTGGAGAAGGGAAAGGCTATCCACTCCAGTGTTGTGGCCTGGAGAATTCTGTGGCCCGTATAGTCCGTGGGGTCACAAAGAGTCGGACACGACTGAGTGACTTAAATTTTTTTAAAACCAAGGTAGTAACCACAAGAGATACTTATTTATTACTTTATAGAACTACCAGAGATAGATCACTTTTAATTGCTAATTAATACTGGTAGCAGATGAATAAATACTTTCGGAAAATATTTGTATATATAAACATGTAATCAAGTTTTGCCTATCCTTTGTGCATTTCATCCATCTCTTTCTGTTTCTGTTAACACAGTCCTAATCCATTTAACATCATCTCATGTTTGTGCTACTGTTGGTTGTTTTTTCAAAAAGGTAAAAGCATTTAGTGGGTGCTTAATTTGATAATTTATATCTTGACACTGGGCCCAGTTCTAACAGAATGGTAAAAATAGATGTTCATAAATTCCTCTAGTAGTTTGCTCTTCTTTACCTCTTCTTTAGCACCTCCCCCTCAATTCAACAAGGATTTATTGGGATGTGAAATCTGAGTTTCCCTGAGATTGTGTGATAGTGGATAAATCACACCAAGTCTTCCCTATTGGATGAACCAAATAATCTCTTAGGTCCCTCCTAGTCTTGTCTGGTAAATGTCTTTATGATTTTTGTAAATATTACCAGCTTTTGGTCATTAGATGCCTGAATTATCTGAAAACCACGTTACCCACAATAAACCATGTTTTTAGATTTTCACTGAAGAGAGGGGAAGATAACAGTCTAACTCAAATTACTTTCTTATTTACTATCATATATCTCCTTGGGCTTCTTCTTAGATCAATGTCAGACCTAACTAGAAACCTTTTAAATACAAGCATTTAGTTTTCTAAGAGTTAGCCATCACTCATAAAGCAATATAGTATTTTGAGCAGTTAATGTCAGGGTGGGGTTTGTTTACTTCTGAAAAGTCGTATTGCATCTTAACAGCATGTAAAAACAAAGGCTAAAACTGTACTGTGTACTTTTAGTTTTTGATTTCTACTTTTGAAGTTTTATGGGCTTCCCTTGTGGCTCAGCTGGTAAAGAATCTGCCTGCAATGCCAGGGACCTGGGTTTGATCCCTGGGTTGGGAAGATCCCCTAGAAAAGGGAAAGGCTACCCACTCCAGTATTCTGGCCTGGAGAATTCCACAGACTGTGTAGTCCATGGGATCGCAAAGAGTTAGACACAACTGAGCAACTTTCATTTTCACTTTCACTTTGAAGTTTTATAAATACAAAAACGTCTCACACACCTGAATAGGGTAATATATATTCCAAAACTAAATATGTGTATTTTTTTGAATTAAATGCCATTTTTATTTAGTTTTCTAAAAACTAAAAGCCTCTGTTCACTTGCTTTATTGAGAATTCACATTAAATTGATTTCAAGTGGACTTCTAAAAGATATGAGTAATTCTTCAAACCAATTTAGTTAATCTTAAGAAATAATGTTATATGTTAGGCTAATGTAAATATAATAGCAAAATTAAATGAACTATTCTAGATAAACTTTTGTATTTAACATTTATTGCTGAATAATTTTTATAAATTGTCTATTTCTTCTATTTTTGCTCCTGTCACTTGTTCGAAATTCAGTAGTCAGTTATTTATGAATAGTCATTTTTTAGGATCTATGATTTTTTTTGTTTTCTGTAATATAAGCTATAATAAATTTTTTTCTTTATGCTCAAATTCTCTAATATTTTAAGTAATTTAATTACTTTTTCTTGGAGATTAGGAAGATACTTTTAATGCTGCGTTTGTCACTGGGAAAACTAGTTTTAATTTATATTGACCTTTTTCTCCTTTGAGCATTTAGTCTGCTTTCAATAAAATGTTGATGACTGCTCTTTAGAAGACAGCTGTACGAAATAAAGTATTATAAATATTCAGCTTTCCTTTCTAAGCTTTGTCACCAACAGCTGGGCATCCAGTTTAGCAGAACAGATTTTGCACAGAGAGAGCCTGGCATGTTCCTGAATCAGTATAGTGAAGGAGACAAAAAAGTAGTTTCTTATGGATTGGGGACTTATAAAGACATAGAGCATCTGTTCCTCAGTTTAGTCATAGTCTGGTTGCACTGAATCATGTTTAAAGCTAGAATAATGTGTAAAACTTTTTCACCTTGCTCATACCTTTATTTTAATATCTAGTGTATTATTTTTGCAAATAAAATGCTTTCAACATCTCCATTGAAGGTATGTAAATGATTTTGCTCTTGTCTATAATTTTTCGTTAGTGATATTTTAAAACACACAAAGATACTAATTTTTTACTAAGATTATTTTATTATATAACTTTAATGTTTGAATTGTATGATAGTGCATATATATACAACTCATATATGAAAATCCATTTAAATATTTAATTATGATTTCATCTTGATATATGCTATTAAACAGTTTCCTCATTGTGAAAATTGCTTTCTTCATAGGTATTCTACTTTAGTTGGTGAAAGTAACTTAAAATGGAATCTTTGTTTATACAGATTACTCTTAAATACTTGGCTATTTGAAGCATATTAAATCTAAGATGTCTTTAAATATTTTGTTTGCAGTGTTAAAAGATCACTGAAATTGGATGGTATGTTAAAAGCAGATGTAAGTATTTACTTGTGAATTTGTAGTTGCATGATAACATAATAAGATTGTATTTTTATTTTTTTAACAGCTAATTTTCTCTTATACTAAATGTAAGAAGTATCAGAAACTCCTGTGACATAATTGTTATTGGCACACCTTTTTCTACATATAAAGTTTGTAATATATGGAAATTCCTTGCAGGCTTGATATTTTTATTTAAGCGACAAATTATTTAGAAGCCTTAATGAAGTAATTTAGTAGAAAAAAATGCTTTGCAACTTAAATGCAGATAAATAAAAATGGAACAGTGACAGTGCTTTAATCTACATTCTGTAATCTGCTAAATTGAAATAAAACATTAACAACATTTTTATATCAAAAAGGTACCTACCCCCTCACCTCACTGACATGATTAAACATAAAATACTAGCACTGTAATAACTTTCACCATGGTTATCACAATAAGAATAAAATTGTACTGTTGCTGTAACATTTTATAAATCTTGTCGTAGCACATTCCCAATACCAGCATATCATGACATATGCTAGTTTAGTATCTGTTTATTATCTTTTCATACCAACAGTGGATCTAGATACAAACACTAATACTAGCATACTTATGGCCTTAGTAATTTTAAATGCAAATAAATTGGTGAGAAAGTAAATTAAAATAAATAGCTAGTCAATAAATGGGCTCCTATATGAGATCCCATATGAGAATGCCATTTCAACAAATGGGTTTTGTATGGAATTTCTCTTCAGAAGACTGGTATTCAACAATTTACCATTTTTAAAACTTCCTAGATGCTTTTCTAAAAAATTTAAACAAAGGTGGCAAAATACTGCATTGCCACTAAAAAAATCATTAGCGGTGTAATTAGCAATTTAAAACACCATTATCCAACTTGTTCGGTACAGAATGCAGCTGTGACTGTAATTTTGCATCTGTTTCTTTGGTCAGAATGGTGTTTTGGTAGATGAGTAGTCCAGCTTGAAATGAAATACAGTTCTTCTCTGCCCCAAGACTGTTCTTTGGGAGGTGGTAACACCATTTGAATGAAAGAGAATGGCCATTTAGGAATTCATCCTTTTCATAAAGTACAGTTGTCATGGATAGCTTTCTATCTAATTTCTTTCCAGATTAGGATGTATCAAGGTAGCCAGTGAAACAGTGAATATCCTGTATTAGAAAAATACATTGTTATGTTTGGCCCAGTTCTGTACCTTTAAACCAGTTGACAGTACCACATGGCCACCGACTGCTAAATGCAGATTCCTTAAATCCTAGCTAGGGCCTTCAACATTTCTATTTTCTAACCTATTTCTAATATTTATTATTATTTCTGATATTTTCAGCTTTTGTACTTTTGCCTCATCATTTATTTGCAGCTCTGTCTTAGATCTCACAACTTTTGCTCTGGCGCTACATCTAGGCTTCTCTCCTTAGCTATATTTATGCATCTGTCTACTCCAGTAATTAGCCCTGAAGCAGCCTGGTTCCCAAGAATCTACCTATATGCCAGTGATTCCACTGAGGCTGCCTTAGCCCATGCAAAGGAAAATCAGACATTTAAAACATCACCTATAAGTCGTCTACTACTACTACCACGACGTCGATTCAGTCATGTCCGACTCCATGCAACCCCATAGATGGCAGCCTGCCAGGCTCCCCCGTCCCTGGGATTCTTCAGGCAAGAACACTGGAGTGGGTTGCCATTTCCTTCTCCAATGAATGAAGGTGAAAAGTGAAAGGGAAGTCGCTCAGTCATGCCTGACTCTTAGCGACCCCATGGACTGCAGCCCACCAGGCTCTTCCATCCATGGGATTTTCCAGGCAAGAGTACTGGAGTGGGGTGCCATTGCCTTCTCTGACCTATAAGCACCTAATTGCTTTGAAGCTACAGAGGAACTTGTAGAAACTTTGTGCTCATTTTGCCTTACCAGCATGATGCTGAAAGAAGACAACTGTGGTATTGAAGGAAAGGAGATGGCTCTTAAATCCTAGTTGGTTGAAGTGTAGTCTGTTCATCTTAAACATCTAGTGTTTGCTCTCCCAGAGATGTTTGGAACTAGCAAATCCCAGTGTTCCCAATGTGGCTATGGACCTTCATGAAGATAATGCTCCATGATGTTAGGGCAAGTCTGCAAAAGTAATTTTCCTTATGATTCCCCTAATAGGAGAAACTGAGGTATGGCTCATCCCCTGTGATCCTCCATTTCATATATAGTGTGTATACTATAAGTACCACTATTTGCTAGTCCTCCCAAATTGTTGAGGGTAGTGAGGAGTGATAAAGATTTTGATTTCTCAACACCTACAGTATTGGGGTTGCTCAAGTTATTACCCTTCAAACACTGTTTTTAGATGAATTTTCAAAGACAAAGTTGAATTATTTATTACAAGTAATTTGAAAATTATTCATTACAAATAACTACCAGTGGCAGTTCAGATGAATTTGTAGGGACAGCTGTAACCTGCTCATATACCTAGCCAGCTTGAGCTAATCTCTTTCAGGCTACCTCAGAGAAGGAACTGGAGAACAGATGCTGCAGATGGGAAGGGAAGGAGCATACTTCCTACCAGATCAGATCAGATCAGTCGCTCAGTCGTGTCCGACTGTTTGCGACCCCATGAATCGCAGCACGCCAGGCCTCCCTGTCCATCACCAACTCCCAGAGTTCACCCAGACTCACGTCCATTGAGTCAGGGATGCCATCCAGCCATCTCATCCTCTGTCGTCCCTTTCTCCTCCTGCCCCCAATCCCTCCCAGCATCAGAGTCTTTTCCAATGAGTCAACTCTTCGCATGAGGTGGCCAAAGTACTGGAGTTTCAGCTTTAACATCATTCCTTCCAAAGAAATCCCAGGGCTGATCTCCTGCAGAACGGACTGGTTGGATCTCCTTGCAGTCCAAGGGACTCTCAAGAGTCTTCTCCAACACCACAGTTCAAAAACATCAATTCTTCGGCGCTCAGCCTTCTTCACAGTCCAGCTCTCACATCCATACATGACCACAGGAAAAACCATAGCCTTGACTAGACGAACCTTTGTTGGCAAAGTAATGTCTCTGCTTTTGAATATGCTATCTAGGTTGGTCATAACTTCCCTTCCAAGGAGTAAGTGTCTTTTAATTTCATGGCTGCAGGCACCATCTGTAGTGATTTTGGAACCCAGAAAAATAAAGTCTGACACTGTTTCCACTGTTTCCCCATCTATTTCCCGTGAAGTGATGGGACCGGATGCCATGATCTTTGTTTTCTGAATGTTGAGCTTTAAGCCAACTTTTTCACTCTCCACTTTCACTTTCATCAAGAGGCTTTTGAGTTCCTCTTCACTTTCTGCCATAAGGGTGGTGTCATCTGCATATCTGAGGTTATTGATATTTCTCCCGGCAAAGGCCAACTTAATAGGCATTCTGCCAGAGGAATGGCAGTGCAGATTTAGGGGAAGTTTGCTGATTGGGACATGCATACCCAGTCGAAATTACTGCATTACCATTAGTAGGATACTCCTAAGTCTGATTATTCCCATTATCTCATCTCTCTGAGACAAAACTTTTCCTGACTCCTGAAATTAGAAAGAACATTGGATTTCAGGGCTTTAGAAAATATGACAGCTCACATTCTGTAGGCTCACTTATTGGTCTGGCTCATGTCTGCTCCTTTCTCCTCTCCTTCCCTCCTCTTCCCCTGCTTTTTTCCTTACCTTTTTATTACGTAAATTTTTGAACATACACTAAAGTAGAGACAATAATACAATGAAGTACCATGTAACCATCACCCATCTTCCGAAAGTATTAACATTTTGCTATTTTTGCTTCAACTATCTTTATATATGTATGTATATATTTACATATGTGTGTATGTATCTGTATATTTTTCCCTGGAATTTTACAAATCTCACACATGTTATTTCATTAGAATATTCTTCAGTATGAATTTTTAACAGATAATGACTTCTTTCATAACTATAGTGCCACTATCATAACTTATAAAATAAGAAGTAACTCCTTAATAATATCTTTTACCCAGTCCATATTCACATTTCTATGGTTGTTTTAAAATGTCCTTTTTTATTAAAATCAGGATCCAAACAAGATTTCCACATTGTAATGGTTTTTATGTATCATAAGTCTTTTTTTTGCACCAAGTCTTTTAAAATCTTTTAAAATCTCACTTTTTTTTTTTTTTAATCTCACTCTTTTTCTTATAATTTATCTTTTGGAAAAAAACTGAAATATTTTTTCCATAAGTGTATTTCACATTCTAGAGTTTATTGTTTTCTTGTATTCTTTAGAAAAGTGATTTCTCTATTCACATTTCTCTATTTCACAATTCACATTTCTTCACATTTCATATAAAATGTCATTAAAGCTAGAGGCTTGATTAGATTCTGGTTCATATTTTTGCTAAGAATGCCTCATAGGTAGTCTTTGTATTTCCTGTTGCATCACTTCCACAAGTACAAAGTGGTCTTGGTTTCAAGTGTTGCCAGCCTGATTCACCCATAGTAAAATTCTCAATCTTTTAATGTTTTTTTTAATTCATTGATGATTATTTTATAGTTCCTTATTTCACTACAGTTACCAAATACTGATCCCTTTTTTGCCTTTTGGTTTTGGAGAATTCTGATTATAGAGAATGAGCTGCCTACTGTACAGCTTCAGTAAGTATCAACACAAGGCTAATATTGTTTCATATATGCTCCAATGCATACTTCAGTATCCCCTGTACTAGATTATTTGAAGCAAATCTCAAACATCATCCATATCATCCATAAATACTCCAGTAATTATTTTTAAAAGATAGACTTTAAAAAAGGTATAATAGTATTATACCCCACTTCCACCTCTGCTATGATCTCTGCAAAAAAAATCTCTATGAAAATTAACATTAATTCCTTAAGTGGACATCTTTGCTCACATTCTCCCAATTATCTCATATACCTTTTGACAGTTCAATTCTTTTAAATTTTAGCATTTTTTATTCACATATAATGTAAAATTCATAATTTAAAAGTATACACCAGTGATTTATTATGTACTCATTACATTGTGCAGTCATCATCACTATCTGATTTCAGAACATTTCCACCACCCCAAAAACAAATCCATACCTATTAGCAGTTAGTTTCAATTCCCTCCTCCTCTCATTCCCTGGCAACTACTAATTTATTTGCTGTTTCTGTGGATTTGCCTATTCTGGCCATATTATATAAATGGAATCATACAATATGTGGCCTTTGGTGACTGACTTCTTTCATTTAGCATAACATTTTCAAGTTTTATCCAAGGTTTATCACATGAACAGTACTTCATTCCTTTTTATGGCTCAATCTTATTCTTTTGTATGGGTATATCACCTTTTGTTTTTCTGTTCCTCAGCTGAAGAATGGGCTTGCATTCTTCAGTGCTGCTAGTGGTGAAGAAACCCCCTGCCAATGCAGGAGACACAGGTTCTATCTCTGGGTTGGGAAGATCCCCTGGAGGAAAGCATGGCAACCCACTTCAGTATTCCTGCCTGGAGAATCTCAGACAGAGGAGCCTGGCAGGCTTTGGTCTATAGGGTTGCGAAGAGTCAGACATGACTGAAGCGACGTAGCACACACATACAGCTGAAGGACCTTTGAGTTGTTTCCACTTCATTACTATTACAAATACTGTATATAACATTCTTGTACAGCATTTTGTATGAATGTGTTTTCAGTTTTCTTATATACCTGGGGTGGAATTGTTGAGTCATATGGTGATTCTAACTTTTTACAAAATTGCTAAAGTCTTTTCTACAGCATTTTACATCCCCACTAACAGTATGTAAGGGTTCCAGTTTATCCACATCCTCCTCAACATTTCTTATTATCTGACTTTTTGATTCTAGCCATCCTACTGGGTGTGAAGTCATATCCTGTTGTGGTTTTCATTTGCATTTCCCTGGTAATATTGAACATCTTTTCCTGTGCTAATTGGCCATCTGTATATTTTCTTTGGTGAAATATCTTCAAATCTTTGCCCATTTTTTAATTGGGTTGTCTTTTTACTGTTGAGTTGTAAGAATTCTTTATATATTCTCAACACTGTTACCTTATCAGATATATGATTTGCACGTACTTTCATCAGTTCTGTGGATTGTCTTTCTTGATAGACTCCTTTGATACACAAAAGTTTAAAATTTTGATGAAGTCCAACTTATTTTTTTCTTTGATGGCTTGTGCAACCTATAGTAATGCCAACTTCCACTATATTTCTTTCTAGGAGCTTTATAGTGTTTAGCACATATGTTAAAAATCTAATAGATAATAGAGTTCATTTTTGACATGGTGTGATATTAGGGGCATGTAGTTCATTTGTCCTAGCAATGTTTGTTAAAAAGCTATTACTTCCCCCATTGAATGGCCTTAGAACTCTTATTGAAGATTAGTTGACTATAAATATATTGTTGGGGGCCGGCGTGAGGTACTCCGCCCGTGGCAAAGGTCATGAGGAAGGAGGCTCGACATAAGCAAAGGCAGGATCGAGCCTCAGGAGTACCCCTGGAAATCCTCGAGCATCTACCCCCATAACCAGAACCTGCCTACTTTGCTACTTTGTGCTCTCACCTACACCTCTGACTTTACGGGGGGCTGTCCCCCACCACCTCTTTTGGAGAAGGAGTTAACTTAGAGCTCATGTTAATAATAATTCCTGGGCGTGATAGGAGTGTTTCAACCTACAAACTCCTCAAACTCTACAAACCTACAAACTGCCTGACAGGCTTGTCCGGCCACATGTGATTGCTCACAGCCTCCCAACTGTGAGAGGCACGAGATGCTTTAAACCTTCTAAAAACAGGTTCCTTAGAAAAGTTAGAAAACTATTAGTATAAGTATAATGGGCTGATTAGAAATTGTATTGGTGAAGGGTTTTTCATTTGTTGAGCCAATGTTTGTTGCTAAGTCTCCACATCCCCTGCCCTTACACACATTAATGAATATATAGAAGAAATAAGTATTAACCTTTGATATTAATCACGTTAGACCTTAGGCTAAGTAAATTCTTTCCTTAACTAAAACCCACTACACCCTCACCCTATAGGAATGTAACTTTATTTGGGTGGCGTCTGTTTTAAGAATAATCACCCCTGGAGAAATAAGTGTCCTTGTTGACTGACCGCTGTCACAAGGAGAGGGTCATAAATTGTCAGCAGGCCCCCTGGCCAGAAGATGATGTAACACCCCTAAGACCTCTGTATACATTTGTATGAAGCACCTGACTTTGATAAAAGTCAGGACTGCTGACCCCACGTGACTTTTGCATAACATCTCAGTGTATAAAAGTAGACCATGGAAAATAAAGAATTGGGATCAGTTTCTCAAAATACTGGTCTCCCCATGTCGCGCTCTCTCTTACACTCTGGCTGAGTCTCCATCTGGAGCGCAGAACCCGCCACGCTTACTAATTTTGCCTGGGCTTCTAAGATCCGACCGGGGAGGCCTCAGTATCTCCTCTCCTTCGGGAGAACAGAAGGATGCCTGCGGCCTACATAAGTGGTGCAAGCTTCTTGTCTTGAAGTTTTATTGGTCTCCCGCGTAAACCAAGCTACTCAGCCTCTTTTCTCCACTGAATCTTCCTACTGAGCTATCCTCATTCTATTACTCTTTACATCTTTAATTAATATCTAATTGAAGCTATTGTATCCTGATCCTCGCCGACGCCGTCCACGCTTCGAATTCCCTGGATCAACCGGGGCTGGACCCCGGCAATATATGAATTTATTTCTGGACTCTCAAGTCTATTCCATTTGTCTACACATCTGACCTTATGCCACCACCATGCTGTGTTTCAAAATAAAAAGTTTTTTAATTACTATAAATTTGAAATTAAGAAATATGAGTCTTCCAACTTTGTTCTCTCTGTTGCAGAGATTGGGCTATAGTTTTCTTTTAAGGTATTCATCTGGTTTTGCTATCAGAGTAATGCTGGTCTCATAGAATGAGTTAGAAAGTGTTCCCTGCTTTTTTATAGAATTTGAGAAGAATTAATGTCACTTCTTTAAATGCTGGTAGAATTCACCAGTGAAGCTCTCTGGCGTTACAGTTTTTTTTTCACAAGTATTCTGAATTAATCTAATCTGTTTTCTTGCTTTTAATGTGTTCCAGTTTTCCATTTCTCCATGATTCAGTCCTGGTGGGCTGTGTATTTTGGGGAATTTGTCCACTTCATCTAGATTAGCTAATCTGTTGGCATACAATTGTTCATAGTATCCCCTTATAATTCCTTTTATTTCTCCAAGGTTGGTTGTAATATCTTCCCCCTCATTCCTGATTTTAGTAATTTGAATCTTATTTCTTTCTTGGTCAGTCTACATAAAGGTTTGTTGGTTTTTTTTTTTTCCCCCCCCCCAAAGAACCAACTTTTGAATTCATTGATCTTCTCTTTTTTCTTATTTTCCATTTCATTTGCTTTCTCCTTAATATTTTTTTTCTTCTAGTGTCTTTGGGTTTAGTCTATTCCTTTTCTAATTTCTTAAGTTGAAAGCTTAGGTTATTGATTTGAGAGCTTTCTTCTTTTTTTAATGTAAGTGTTTAAATTTTTCTCTGAGTACTACTTCCATCCTATAAGTTTTTATATATGTTATGATTCATTTTCATTCTCTTCAATATGTTTTCTAATTTCCATTTTGATTGGTTGTCTAGGAGTATGTTATTTAATTTCTATAAATTTATTTTCCAAATGTCTTTATGTTTTTAATTTGTAATTTTAAATTCTGTTGTGATTAGAAACTATTCTTTATATGATTCTAATTTTTTTCACATTTACTGAGTGGTTGTTTTTTTTTTTTTTGCTGCTTAACATATCTTCTGTCCTGGCTAATATTACGTGTGCACTTGAGAAGAATGTGTATTCTGCTATTGTTGGATGGAGGGCTCGATAGATATGTGTTAGGTCTAACTGGTATATAGTATTGTTCAAGTCTTCTGTTTCCTTGCTGATTTTTTTGTCTAGTTGGTCTATCTATTATTGAAAATGGGGCATTGAAGTTTCCGCTATTATTTTTCTTTTTCTTCCTTCAGTTCTGTCAGTTTTTGCTCCTTGTATTTTGGGGCTCTCTTGTTAGATGTGTGTGTGTTTATAAATTTTTTATCCTCTTTTCTTTCAGTATCAGTACGTCTTTATTCATTGAGTTTTCTTGGCGAGAAGAGGAAAGGGAAAAAGGATCAGCATATAGCAGAAACATAATAGTAAACCTATTGCAGAAAGGAAAGAAAGTATCTAGTACAACCAAGAACACACACTGCTGATAGAGTCACCAAAGGTCAAGGGAGCTCAGTTTTCTCTAGTTCAGGAATGAGAAGAAGGAATCAGGGAAAGAACAGAGGATCAGGCTATCCTTCCTTCCCTATAAATTCAAGAACTGGCACAAAGCTTTGGTGTCTAGTAGTAAAACATGGTGGAGAAGGCAATGGCACCCCACTCCAGTACTCTTGCCTGGAAAATCCCATGGATGAAGGAGCCTGGTAGGCTGTAGTCCGTAGGGTCACACAGAGTCGGACACGACTGAAGTGACTTAGCAGCAGCAGCAGCAGTAAAACATGGAGTTGTTAATTTGTCCATCTCTTATTAAACATAAATTTCAACTTAAGTTTTTTGTATCTGCATAAAGGCTCCTGAGTGACTTAAATATACATTCATCTTCCTCTCTTGGTTTCCCACCCCTTCTTTGTACATGAAAGCCTCCCATTTCTCCTCTCTTAATAGGAAATTAAGTAGATTTGGTTCATTCATATGCCAATGTAAGTTTTGGCATGAATCATATCAAGGAGTAGTCTTGACTCACAAGGTTTGGCACAAGGAATGACATTCCTAACGTCTTCAGGTTATTTTACACAAATCATTCAAAAGTTATGGAGATACTCAAGAATCACATGAATATGTCTATGTAAGGTAGGAGTCAAGCTTTTAGGAAAAATCTGGTTTAAAACAGGAAATAGGGAAAGGAGAAAAAAAGGATGACCCAAGGCTTTCACTTTTTTCCTCTTTGTTGTTTTTGTTTAGTTGCTAAGTCATGTCTTACTCTTTGTGACCCCTTGGACTATAGCCTGCCGGACTTCTCTGACCATGAAATTTCCCAGGGAAAAATACTGGAGTGAGTTGCCATTTCCTTCTCCATTTCTTCAACTTAGTGAGATATAATTGATCAAAATGTAAGATATTTGAAGTGTACAATGTGGTGATTTGATTTATAGATTGTGAACATGTATATTCATTGTGTGTACATATATGTGTGTGTGTCTTTTTTATACACACACACACACATTGTGAAAGGATTGTTCCCATCAATTAATCCATCTATAACTTCAACTTTTTCTTTTTCTTTTTTGGTAAGAACATTTAAATTCTACCCTTCTAGCAGATTTCAGTTACTATATAATAGTGTTATTAGTTATAGTCACCATGCTGTCCATTAGATCCTCAGACCTTATTTATCTTACAATGGAAGTTTGTACCCTCTGTTCCTCCATCTCCCAGTGATTAAAAACCACTTTCCTACTGTCTGTTTCTGTGAATTAGACCTTTTTATTTTCTTTTTTTAATTTTATTTTATTTTTAAACTTTACAATATTGTATTAGTTTTGCCAAATATCGAAATGAATCTGCCACAGGTATACCTGTGTTCCCCACCCTGAACCCTCCTCCCTCCTCCCTCCCCGTACCCTCCCTCTGGGTCGTCCCAGTGCACCAGCCCCAAGCATCCAGTGTCGTGCATCAAACCTGGACTGGCAACTCGTTTCTTACATGATATTTTACATGTTTCAATGCCATTCTCCCAAATCTCCCCACCCTCTCCCTTTCCCACAGAGTCTAGAAGACTGATCTATACATCAGTGTCTCTTTTGCTGTCTCGTACACCGGGTTATTGTTACCATCTTTCTAAATTCCATATATATGTGTTAGTATACTGTATTGGTGTTTTTCTTTCTGGCTTACTTCACTCTATAATAGGTTCCAGTTTCATCCATCTCATTAGAACTGATTCAAATGTATTCTTTTTAATGGCTGAGTAATACTCCATTGTGTATATGTACCACTGCTTTCTTATCCATTCATCTGCTGATGGGCATCTAGGTTGCTTCCATGTCCTGGCTATTATAAACAGTGCTGCAATGAACATTGGGGTACACGTGTCTCTTTCCCTTCTGGTTTCCTCAGTGTGTATGCCCAGCAGTGGGATTGCTGGATCATAAGGCAGTTCTATTTCCAGTTTTTTAAGGAATCTCCACACTGTTCTCCATAGTGGCTGTACTAGTTTGCATTCCCACCAACAGTGTAAGAGAGTTCCCTTTTCTCCACACCCTCTCCAGCATTTATTGCTTGTAGACTTTTGGATCGCAGCCATTCTGACTGGCGTGAAATGGTACCTCATAGTGGTTTTGATTTGCATTTCTCTGATAATGAATGATGTTGAGCATCTTTTCGTGTGTTTGTTAGCCATCTGTATGTCTTCTTTGGAGAAATGTCTATTTAGTTCTTTGGCCCATTTTTTGATTGGGTCATTTATTTTTCTGGAGTTGAGCTGTAGGAGTTGCTTGTATATTTTTGAGATTAGTTGTTTGTCAGTTGCTTCATTTGCTATTATTTTCTCCCATTCTGAAGGCTGCCTTTTCACCTTGCTAATAGTTTCCTTTTTTGTGCAGAAGCTTTTAAGTTTAATTAGGTCCCATTTGTTTATTTTTGCTTTTATTTCCAATATTCTGGGAGGTGGGTCATAGAGGATCCTGCTGTGATGAATGTCGGAGAGTGTTTTGCCTATGTTCTCCTCTAGGAGTTTTATAGTTTCTGGTCTTACGTTGAGATCTTTAATCCATTTTGAGTTTATTTTTGTGTATGGTGTTAGAAAGTGTTCTAGTTTCATTCTTTTACAAGTGGTTGACCAGTTTTCCCAGCACCACTTGTTAAAGAGATTGTCTTTAATCCATTGTATATTCTTGCCTCCTTTGTCAAAGATACGGTGTCCATATGTGCGTGGATTTATCTCTGGGCTTTCTATTTTGTTCCATTGATCAATATTTCTGTCTTTGTGCCAGTATCATACTGTCTTGATAACTGTGGCTTTGTAATAGAGCCTGAAGTCAGGTAGGTTGATTCCTCCAGTTCCATTCTTCTTTCTCAAGATAGCTTTGGCTATTCGAGGTTTTTTTGTATTTCCATACAAATTGTGAAATTATTTGTTCTAGCTCTGTGAAGAATACCATTGGTAGCTTGATAGGGATTGCATTGAATCTATAAATTGCTTTGGGTAGTATACTCATTTTCACTATATTGATTCTTCCAATCCATCAACATGGTATATTTCTCCATCTATTAGTGTCCTCTTTGATTTCTTTCACCAGTGTTTTATAGTTTTCTATATATAGGTCTTTAGTTTCTTTAGGTAGATATATTCCTAAGTATTTTATTCTTTCCATTGCAATGGTGAATGGAATTGTTTCCTTAATTTGTCTTTCTGTTTTCTCATTATTAGTGTATAGGAATGCAAGGGATTTCTGTGTGTTGATTTTATATCCTGCAACTTTACTATAATCATTGATTAGTTCTAATAATTTTCTGGTGGAGTCTTTAGGGTTTTCTATGTAGAGGATCATGTCATCTGCAAATAGTGAGAGTTTTACTTCTTTTACAATTTGGATTCCTTTTATTTCTTTTTCTGCTCTGATTGCTGTGGCCAAAACTTCCAAAACTATGTTGGATAGTAATGGTGAAAGTGGGCACCCTTGTCTTGTTCCTGACTTTAGAGGAAATGCTTTCAATTTTTCACCATTGAGGATAATGTTTGCTGTGGGTTTGTCATATATAGCTTTTATTATGTTGAGGTATGTTCCTTCTATTCCTGCTTTCTGGAGAGTTTTTTATCATAAATGGATGTTGAATTTTGTCAAAGGCTTTCTCTGCATCTATTGAGGTAATCATATGGTTTTTATTTTTCAATTTGTTAATGTGGTGTATTACATTGATTGATTTGCGGATATTGAAGAATCCTTGCATCCCTGGGATAAAGCCCACTTGGTCATGGTGTATGATCTTTTTAATGTGTTGTTGGATTCTGATTGCTAGAATTTTGTTAAGGATTTTTGCATCTATGTTCATCAGTGATATTGGCCTGTAGTTTTCTTTTTTTGTTTGATCTTTGTCAGGTTTTGGTATTAGGGTGATGGTGGCCTCATAGAATGAGTTTGGAAGTTTACCTTCCTCTGCAATTTTCTGGAAGAGTTTGAGCAGGATAGGTGTTAGCTCTTCTCTAAGTTTTTGATAGAATTCAGCTGTGAAGCCGTCTGGACCTGGGCTTTTGTTTGCTGGAAGATTTTTGATTACAGTTTCCATTTCCGTGCTTGTGATGGGTCTGTTAAGATTTTCTATTTCTTCCTGGTCCAGTTTTGGAAAGTTGTACTTTTCTAAGAATTTGTCCATTTCTTCCACGTTGTCCATTTTATTGGCATATAATTGTTGATAGTAGTCTCTTATGATCCTTTGTATTTCTGTGTTGTCTGTTGTGATCTCTCCATTTTCATTTCTAATTTTATTGATTTGATTTTTCTCCCTTTGTTTCTTGATGAGTCTGGCTAATGGTTTGTCAATTTTATTTATCCTTTCAAAGAACCAGCTTTTGGCTTTGTTGATTTTTGCTATGGTCTCTTTTGTTTCTTTTGCATTTATTTCTGCCCTAATTTTTAAGATTTCTTTCCTTCTACTAACCCTGGGGTTCTTCATTTCTTCCTTTTCTAGTTGCTTTAGGTGTAGGGTTAGGTTATTTATTTGTCTTTTTTCTTGTTTCTTGAGGTATGCCTGTATTGCTATGAACTTTCCCCTTAGGACTGCTTTTAAAGTGTCCCACAGGTTTTGGGTTGTTGTGTTTTCATTTTCATTAGTTTCTATGCAAATTTTGATTTCTTTTTTGATTTCTTCTGTGATTTGTTGGCTGTTCAGCAGCATGTTGTTCAGCCTCCATATGTTGGAATTTTTAATAGTTTTTCTCCTGTAATTGAGATCTAATCTTACTGCATTGTGGTCAGAAAAGATGCTTGGAATGATTTCTATTTTTTTGAATTTACTAAGGCTAGATTTATGGCCCATGATGTGATCTATCCTGGAGAAGGTTCCATGTGCGCTTGAAAAAAAGGTGAAATTCATTGTTTTGGGATGAAATGTCCTATAGTGCCAGTGCCAGCGCCAGCCGGCAAAGTCGATCAGGTCCCGAGAACGTGCACGGCGGGGCTAAGAAAGAAACTAAAGCAAGAGACTACAACAAAGATGGGGTCGAGAGGTTCAGACACGTCTCCACGAAGGGACGCAGTCTGACACCAACTTTATTCAGTATCTCATATTTATACAGAGGAGTGTGAGAAAGACAAGACAGTTGACTTTTTTTCTTGGTTGTCCTATACATCTTACAAACAGTCACAAGAAATCTTGAGAGCATGGGAATGGCTCCCTGTTATTATTTCTTCACCAGATAACATTTCTCTGTGCGTTGTAAGTTTGCACAGAACTCCAGGTGTCTGCAGTAAATAAGTGCCTAATTTCTGGGGTGGCGGGACAGAGAGCTATGTTTGCAAGCAAACCCTCAAGGACTGAGGCAGCTCCCAGAGCTGTGTCCTTCAAGCAAAGGACCCCGTTCTCATGGGCAGCTCCCCGCACTATAGATATCAATTAGGTCTAACTGGTCTATTGTATCGTTTAACGTTTGTGTTTCCTTGTTAATTTTCTGTTTAGTTGATCTATCCATAGGTGTGAGTGGGGTATTAAAGTTTCCCACTATTATTGTGTTATTGTTAATTTCTCCTTTCATACTTGTTAGCATTTGTCTTACGTACTGTGGTGCTCCCGTGTTGGGTGCATATATATTTATAATTGTTATATCTTCTTCTTGGATTAATCCTTTGATCATTATGTAGTGACCATCTTTGTCTCTTTTCACAGCCTTTGTTTTAAAGTCTATTTTATCTGATATAAGTATTGCCACTCCTGCTTTCTTTTGGTCCCTATTTGCATGGAAAATCTTTTTCCAGCCTTTCACTTTCAGTCTGTATGTGTCCCCTGTTTTGAGGTGGGTCTCTTGTAGACAACATATGTAAGGGTCTTGCTTTTGTATGCATTCAGCCAGTCTTTGTCTTTTGGTTGGGGCATTCAACCCATTTACGTTTAAGGTAATTACTGATAAGTATGATCCCGTTGCCATTTACTTTATTGTTTTGGGTTTGAGTTTATACACCGTTTTTGTGTTTCCTGTCTAGAGAATATCCTTTAGTATTTGTTGGAGAGCTGGTTTGGTGGTGCTGAATTCTCTCAGCTTTTGCTTGTCTGAGAAGCTTTTGATTTCTCCTTCATATTTGAATGAGATCCTTGCTGGGTACAATAATCTGGGCTGTGGGTTATTTTCTTTCATCACTTTAAGTATGTCTTGCCATTCCCTCCTGGCTTGAAGAGTTTCTATTGAAAGATCAGCTGTTATCCTTATGGGAATTCCCTTGTGTGTTATTTGTTGTTTTTCCCTTGCTGCTTTTAATATTTGTTCTTTGTGTTTGATCTTTGTTAATTTGATTAATATGTGTCTTGGGGTGTTTCGCCTTGGGTTTATCCTGTTTGGGACTCTCTGGGTTTCTTGGACTTGGGTGATTATTTCCTTCCCCATTTTAGGGAAGTTTTCAACTATTATCTCTTCAAGTATTTTCTCATGGTCTTTCTTTTTGTCTTCTTCTTCTGAGACCCCTATGATTCGAATGTTGTAGCGTTTAATATTGTCCTGGAGGTCTCTGAGATTGTCCTCATTTCTTTTAATTCGTTTTTCTTTTATCCTCTCTGATTCATTTATTTCTACCATTCTATCTTCTAATTCACTAATCCTATCTTCTGCCTCTGTTATTCTACTATTTGTTGCCTCCAGAGTGTTTTTAATTTCATTTATTGCATTATTCATTATATATTGACTCTCTTTTATTTCTTCTAGGTCCTTGTTAAACCTTTCTTGCATCTTCTCAATCCTTGTCTCCAGGCTATTTATCTGTGATTCCATTTTGATTTCAAGATTTTGGATCAATTTCACTATCATTATTTGGAATTCTTTATCAGGTAGATTCCCTATCTCTTCCTCTTTTGTTTGGTTTGGTGGGCATTTATCCTGTTCCTTTATCTGCTGGGTATTCCTCTGTCTCTTCATCTTGTTTAAATTGCTGAGTTTGGGGTGTCCTTTCTGTATTCTGGCAGTTTGTGGAGTTCTCTTTATTGTGGCGTTTCCTCACTGTGTGTGGGTTTGTACAGGTGGCTTGTCAAGGTTTCTTGGTTAGGGAAGCTTGTGTTGGTGTTTTGGTAGGTGGAGCTGTATTTCTTCTCTCTCCTTTCAAAGACTTGGGTTGCTTTTCTGGGTGCCTTATGTCCTCAGCCGGCATTCAGAAGTTGTTTTGTCGAATTTACTCGGCGTTTAAATGTTCTTTTGATGAATTTGTGGGGGAGAAAGTGTTCTCCCCGTCCTACTCCTCTGCCATCTTAGCTCCTCCTCCCCTTTTTATTTTCTTCACATGTAAGTGAGACCGTGAAGTGGTTTGTCTTTCTCTCGTTGCATTTCACTTAGCATAACGTTCTCCAGGTTCATTCATGTTGTCACTAATATCAGAATTTCCCACTTTAAGAAGAGCAGCCTTAAGATGATGTTTCAGATCCCTTTGGCTGCTGAACAATCCTCTGAAAGATACTTCATATTTTTTTTCTTTTTTGATACAAAAGAAATTTGTATACAATTAAAACCCAAAAGCACATTTGGAATGATCAATACATTACATTTACATAGTCTGAGTCACATAACAGTCACCAAATCATTAGCTGTCAAGCTTTACAAATCTCAGACAGATATTTAAATGGAAAATTAGCAAATGAAAAAATATTCAGTGTTATTCATCATTGAAAATACAAATTAAAACCACAAAGTGATAACCATTCCCACTCACTAGAATAGCTAAGTTCAGTTCAGTCACTCAGTTGTGCGTGACTCTTTGTGACGTCATGGACAGGAGCACGCCAGGCTTCCCTGTCCATCACCAACTCCCAGAGCTTGCTCACACTCATGTCCATCGAGTTGGTGATGCTATCCAACTATCTCATCCTCTGTCGTCCCCTTCTCCTCCTCCCTTCAATCTTTCACAACATCAGGGTCTTTTCAGATGAGTCACTTCTTCGCATCAGGTGGCCAAAGTATTGGAGTTTCGGCTTCAGCATCAGTTCTTCCAATGAATATTCAGGACTGATTTCCTTTAGGATTGACTGATTTGATCTCCTTGCAGTCCAAGAGACTCTTAAGAGTTTTCTCCAACACCACATTGCAAAAGCATCAATTGTTTGGTGCTCAGCTTTCTATATGGTCCAACTCTCACATCCATACATGGAGAAACCAATGGCTTTGTCTAGACGGAACTTTGTTGGCAAAGTAATGGCTCTGCTTTCTAATATGCTCTCTAGGTTGTCATAGCTTTTCTTCCAAGAAGCAAATGTCTTTTAATTTCATGGCTGCAGTCACCATCTGCAGTGATTTTGGAGCCCAAGAAAATAAAATCTCTCACTCTTTGCATTGTTTCACCATCTATTTGTCATGAAGTGATGAGACCAGATGCCATGAACTTAGTTTTTTGAATGTTGAGTTTTAAGCCAGCTTTTGGAGTGTCACACCACTTCAATATTTTTGCCATGAGAACCTCATGAACAGTATGAAAAGAACAGCTAGATAGCAATATCAAAACAGAATGACTTTAAAAACCAACACAGCAACACCTAAAACAATCTAAAGGTTGGTGAGGATGTGCAGGATTTAGAGCTCTCATTTATTGATAGCAATTTAAAATGATATAAACACTGTGGGAAAGGAGTACATCGAGGCTGTATATTGTCACCCTGCTTATTTAACTTATATGCAGAGCACATCTTGCAAAATGCAGGGCTGGATGAAGCACAAGCTGGAATCAAGATTGCCAGGAGAAATATCAATAACCTCAAATATGCAGATGACACCACCCTTATGGCAGAAAGCAAAGAGGAACTAAAGAGTTTCTTGATGAAAGAGGAGAGTGAAAAAGCTGGCTTAAAATTCAACATTCAGAAAACTAAGATCATGGCATCTGGTCCAATTACTTCATGGCAAATAGATGGGGAAACAATGGAAACAGTGAAAGACTTTATTTTCTTGGGCTCCAAAATCACTGCAGTTGGTGACTACAGCCATGAAATTAAAAGACACTTGCTCCTTGGAAGAAAAGCCATGACAAACCTAGACAGCATATTAGAAAGCAGAGCCATTACTTTGCTAACAAAGGTCCGTCTAGTCAAAGCTGTGGTTTTTCCAGTAGTTGTGTATGTGAGAGTTGTACTATAAAGAAAGCTGAACACCAAAGCATTGATGCTTTTGAACTGTGATGTTGTGAGAAGACTCTTGAGAGTCCCTTGGACTTCAAGGCGATCCAACCAGTCCATCCTAAAGGAGATCAGTCCTGAATATTCATTGGAAGGACTGATGCTAAAGCTGCAACTCCAATACTTTGGCCACCTGAAGCGAAGAACTGGCTCATTTGAAAAGACCCTGATGCTGGGAAAGATTGAAAGTGGGAGAAGGGGATGACAGAGGATGAGATGGTTAGATGGCATCACCAACTAGATGGACATGAGTGTGAGCCAGTTCTGGGAGTTGTTGATGGACAGGGAAGCCTGGCGAGCTGCAGTCTACGGTATCACAAGGAGTCAGACACAATTGAGCGACTGAACTGAACTGAAACACTTTGGAGAACTATTGAGCCTTTATTTTATGTATACAAAATAAATCTACAGCCATCCTATAGCCTGGCAATTTTACTCCTGGACTTTCCAAGTAAATAAAATCATATAGCCACAAAAAGACATACAAGAGTGTTCTTAGCATCTTAATTCATAATAGCCCCTAACTGAAAACAGTTGAGATTTAGAACTCTTTTAGGAACCTTAAGCCTAAATTGTGAAAAATCCCTGAGACAGCTGGTATTTTAAATTTTCTAATGTAATTCCATAAGTACTAGTGATGCATAGTGTCTTAGGTGCATCATTCCAATAACTGGTTTAGCCAGTATAAGGTTATAAAGAATTGTCTCTATTAGCTACCCTAGTTTTTCTTTTGCTTCTGGTTGTCCAAATACGTACAGTACCTGTATTTTAAACATTTCAGTGATAGCATAGGCTAATATTTCATAATAATAGTAGCAGACCCATTGTATACCATATTTCATCCTGAAAGAACCCTAAGTTGGTACTTTTTAGACTGTTTATAATAGGTAAAAATCAATAACTCTTTTTGGTAGAATATGCTTTAAACAAGGTGATGAAGCAGGCTACAATTTGTGAAAGAACTTGAGAAAGGATGTCACATATATTTGAAATTATGGAGTGAACATTCATTTCTTTTGTTCTGGGCAGAAAAATCAATGCTCAAATTTTAGTTTTGCTAATATACAAGGTTTGACCTCCTTACAAAAAGTACAGTAACATTTGGACTAAGTAGGCCACGTCCTTCGATGTTTGTGGTTTGGCAAAATGGAAATTCTTAAATGGATTCTAGGATCATCTTCAGAGTGTAAAAATTAGGTTAAACTTCGAGAGAAATAGAACTTAAAGAAGTATGATTCTGGAGTTTCCCTTGTGGCTCAGTGGTAAAGAATCCACTTGCCAGTGCAGGAGACACAGGCTTGACCCCCTGGTCTAGGAAGATCCCACATGCTGTGGAGCAAGTAAACCCGTGCACCACAACTGTTGAGCCTGTGCACTGGAGCCTGGGAACCACAACTACTGAAGCCTGTGTGCCTAGAGCTGGTGCTCCACAGCAAGAGAAGCCACTGCAATGAGAAGACCTCACTGCAGTGAAGAGTAGCCCCCACTTGCTACAACTAGAGGAAAGTCTACTCAGCAACAAAGACCCAGCACAGCCAATAAATAAAAATAAAGAAAATTATAAAAAAGAAGTAAGATTATACATTTTTGTTTCTAAGTAGACAGATACATATAAATATGCAGAATATTTAGTGGGATAGTAGAGAAAGGTAGACTTTCTTTTTTCCAAGTATATTACCATTATATGGGCTTCCCAGATAGCGCTAGTGGTAAAGAACCTGCCTGCCAATGCAGGAAGTACAAAAGACTCGGGTTCAATCCCTGGGTTGGGAAGATCTGGATTAGGAAACAGCAACCTGCTCCAGTATTCTTGCCTGGAAAATTCCATGGGCAAAAGTCTGGCGGGCTACAGCCCAGGGAGCCGCAAAGAGTTGGACGTGACTAAGCACACACACGCACACACACACATATTACAATTGTGGACAGACATTTTCCCTTGTAATCAACACATCACACAAAAAAAAAAAACGCTAGCAAAGGAGAAGCCTTAGTATTTTTAAGGTGAGGGCAAAAATTTTATATATACACACGCATGTGCACGCACATGTACACACACGAAGACCTATTTTGCGAAAGCTAGAAAATTGTTTTCAAGGAGAAATATATGATCTACAGTTGCAATGCTTAGATATTTGGCAATTGGAAAAATAATTTTTGGTGAAAATAGGAAAACAGATTGACATCAATGTACATTAGCGTAGTGACTTTCATTTCTTGTACATACACTGTGAAATAGTTCTGGACAATAAATTCTTAGAAAAGTGGGGTTGGATTGGACAAATGTCATAGTTTATGACTGAATACATATAAACAGGTGAAAACTCAAGGTAGAGGGGTAATAATAGCCACCTGATAAAGAGACTTAAAACCCTTTCACCTTACGAAAAAGATTGCTTTAGAGCTATAACTTGATATTATAGTTTGATTTTTTTTAAAAAGAAATTGGTTACATTTGTGGCTACTGTGGATACAGAAAATAAAGAATGGAATGCCTTTTGTTCCCCCAATACAAAGAAGTATCTATCATTTAAAATCTTAACTGTAAAAAAATAATTGATGCTATAGATTCTGGAACTAATACCAAAATTATTGGAAAAGGTAACATAGCTACTATTTCTGCCATGGTGTCTTAAAAATAAAGAATAGTTGACAGTAGAGAGTTATATAACTATTTCAAGTCAGCAACCAAGCTAAAGTGTAATTCTACAATGTTTGCAACATATCATGACCCTTCAGACATTTCCTTTATCCCCCAAATCCACCCTTTGCTGTCCATTTCATCTCTACATTTCAGGTTTTTCATACCTTTTGTTTTCACTCATCTAAGCCTCACGCTTCCTTCTCACAGGAATCCTGTGAGATTACTGCAGACTATTTTGATTTTCCCTCTTCAAATTTCTATAGCACACATACTACCTTTAGACCTGTTCTCTGCTGTTTATGAGGCCAGAGCAATTTGTTTCATTCCTGTATGTACATTAGTTAGCCAGATGCTGGGTGGTGGGTAAGTATTATAGAAAACAAGTTTAAAGGGAATTCAGAACAGGAAACAATTAATAGTGTGATGATGAGTATTTGGAGAAAGTGGATTATGAGTGAGGTCCCAAACAGTGAAAGATAAGCCGAGGCCCAAATGAAAAAGATGGCTTAAAACTCAACATTCACAAAACTAAGATCATGGCATCTGGTCCAATCACTTCATGGCAAATAGATGGGGAAACAATGGAAACAGTGAGAGACTTTATTTTGGGAGCTCCAAAATGACTGCAGATAATGACTGCAGCCATGAAATAAAAAGATGCTTGCTCCTTAGAAAGAAAGCCATGATCACCCTAGACAACATATTAAAAAGCAGAGACATTACTTTGCCAACAAAGATCCATCTGGTCAAAGCTAAGGTTTTTCCAGTAGTCCTGTATGGATTTGAGAGTTGGGACCATAAAGAACGCTGAGCGCCAAAGAATTGATGCTTTTGAACTGTGGTGTTGGAGAAGACTCTTGAGAGTCCCTTGGAGTGCAGGGAGATCCAACCAGTCCATCCTAATGGAAATCAGTCCTGAATGTTCATTGGAAGGACTGATGCTGAAGCTGAAACTCCAATACTTTGTCCACCTGACAAAGAACTGACTCTTTAGAAAAGACCCTGATTCTGGGAAAGATTGAAGGCAGGAGAAGGAGACGACACAGGATGAGTTGGTTGGATGGCATCACTAACTTGGACATGAGTTTGAGTAAGCTCCAGGAGTTAGTGATAGACAGGAAAGCCTGGCATGCTACAGTCCGTGGGCTTTTGAAGAGTTGGATACAACTGAGTGACTGAACTGAACTGAACTGAAATGTGAATAGCCTAAGTGACTGGGACTATAGGTGTCATTTAATAATGGATGAATGAACAAATGAATATATTTTGAGTGGAATCACATGGCTAAGTTTATTGGACTGTTCCTTGTGTTTTTTTTGTTTTTTTAATTTTATTTTATTTTTAAACTTTACATAATTATATTAGTTTTGCCAAATATCAAAATGAATCCGCCACAGGTATACATGTGTTCCCCACCCTGAACCCTCCTCTCTCCTCCCTCCCCATACCATCCCTCTGGGTCATCCCAGTGCACTAGCCCCAAGCATCCAGTATCATGCATCAAACCTGGACTGGCAACTCGTTTCTTACATGATATTTTACATGTTTCAATGCCATTCTCCCAAATCTTCCCACCCTCTCCCTCTCCCACAGAGTCCAGAAGACTGATCTATACATCAGTGTCTCTTTTGCTGTCTCGTACACCGGGTTATTGTTACCATCTTTCTAAATTCCATATATATGCGTTAGTATACTGTATTGGTGTTTTTCCTTCTGGCTTACTTCACTCTGTATAATAGGTTCCAGTTTCATCCACCTCATTAGAACTGACTCAAATGTTTTCTTTTTAATGGCTGAGTAATACTCCATTGTGTATATGTACCATAGCTTTCTTATCCATTCATCTGCTGATGGACATCTAGGTTGCTTCCATGTCCTGGCTTGGACTGTTCCTTTTGAATCATCTGTTCATCATACATTTTTTAGTTCTAGACTACAAAGATGAAATAACAATTTATTTTCAGAAACGTAAATTTTAGTGGAGTATACAGAAATGTGAAGAATTATTAGAATTCACTAACTCCAGTAAGAGGTATACATGAGGTCTATGTAAACAGAGCAGGAAGCTGTAGAGAGGATTTATTTAGAATAGGTAAAATTCTCAAAGGCCTTATATGCAATACTCAATTGCATTGAAATTGAAATACTGAACATTATTTTGGTCATCATTAGGACATGTGTCAGAGCAACTTTGTGAAGCTGTAGGACACCACTAACTCTTCCTAGGATTTCCCTGTGGGTCTTACTGAGAGAACTGCTGAGCATTTCTCTTGCCTAGCCCTGTAATTATCCTTCAAGTTCAGCTCAGTTCAGTCGCTCAGTTGTGTCCGACTCTTTGCAACACCATGAACCACAGCACGCCAGGCCTCCTTGTCCGTCACCAACTCTCAGAGTCCACCCAACTCATGTCCATTGTGTCGGGGATGCCATCCAAGCATCACATCCTCTGTCATCCCCTTCTCCTCCTGCCCTCAATCTTTCCGAGCATCGGGGTCTTGTCAAATGAGTCAGCTCTCCGCATTAGGTGGCCAAAGTATTGGAGTTTCACCTTCAACATCAGTCCCTCCAATGAACACTCAGGACTAATCTCCTTTAGGGTGGACTGGTTGGATCTCCTTGCAGTCCAAGGGACTCTGAAGAGTCTTCTCCAACACCACAGGTCAAAAGCATCAATTCTTCAGCGCTCAGCATTCTTCACAGTCCAACTCTCGCATGCATAAATGACCACTGGAGAAACCATAGCCTTGACTAGACAGACCTTTGTTGGCAAAGTAATGTCTCTGCTTTTGAATATGCTGTCTAGATTGGTCAAAACTTTCCTTCCAAAGAGCAAGTGTCTTTTAATTTCATGGCTGCAATCACCATCTACAGTGATTTTGGAGCCCCCAAAAATAAAGTCTGACACTGTTTCCACTGTTTCCCCATCTATTTCCCATGAAGTGATGGGACCGGATGCCATGATCTTCGTTTTCTGAATGTTGAGCTTTAAGCCAACTTTTTCACTCTCCTCTTTCACTTTCATCAAGAGGCTCTTTTGTTCTTCTTCACTTTCTGCCATAAGGGTGGTGTCATCTGCATATCTGAGGTTATTGATACTTCTCCTGGCAATCTTGATTCCAGCTTGTGCTTCTTCCAGCCCAGTGTTTCTCATGATGTACTCTGCATATAAGTTAAATAAGCAGGGTGGCAATATACAGCCTTGACATACTCCTTTTCCTGTGGAACCAGTCTGTTGTTCCATGTCCAGTTCTAACTGTTGCTTCCTGACCTGTATACAGGTTTCTCAAGAGGCAGGTCAGGTGGTCTGATATTCCCATCTCTTTCAGAATTTTCTACAGTTTATTGTGATCCACACAGTCAAAGGCTTTGGCATAGTCAATAAAGTAGAAATAGATGTTTTTCTGGAACTCTTCTGCTTTTTCAATGATCCAGCAGATGTTGGCTATTTGATATCTTGTTCCTCTGCCTTTTCTAAAACCAGCTTGAACATCTGGAAGTTCATGGTTGATATATTGCTGAAGCCTGACTTGGAGAATTTTGAGCATTACTTTACTAGTGTGTGAGATAAGTGCAATTGTGCAGTAGTTTAAGCATTCTTTGGCATTACTTTTCTTTGGGATTGGAATGAAAACTGACCTTTTCCAGTCCTGTGGCTACTGCTAAGTTTTCCACATTTGCTGGCATATTGAGTGCAGCACTTTCACAGCATCATGTTTTAGAATTTGAAATAGTTCAACTGGAATTCCATCACCTCCACTAGCTTTGTTTGTAGTGATTCTTCCCATGGCACACCTGATTTCACATTCCAGGATGTCCTGCTCTAGGTGTGTGTGAGTAATGACACCTTTGTGATTATCTGGGTCATGAAGATCTTTTTTGTACAGTTCTTCTGTGTATTCTTGCCACCTCTTCTTCATATCTTCTGCTTCTGTTAGGTCCATACCATTTCTGTCCTTTATTTTGCCCATGTTTGCATGAAATGTTCCCTTGGTATCTCTAATTTTCTTGAAGAGGTCTCTAGTCTTTCCCATTCTATTGTTTTCCTCTATTTCTTTGCATTGATTGCTGAGGACAGATCTTTCTTATCTGTCCAAAAAAGGACATCTTTTTTGGGTGTTAGTTCTAGCAGGTCTTGTAGGTCTTCATAGAACCGTTTAACTTCAGCTTCTTCAGCATTACTGGTCAGGGCATAGACTTGGATTACCGTGATATTGAATGGTTTGCCTTGGAAACAAACAAGAGATCATTCTGTTGTTAAGACTGCATCCAAGTACTGCATTTCGGACTCTTGTTGACTGTGATGGCTGCTCCATTTTTTCTAAAGGATTCCTGCCCACAGTAGTAGATATAATGGTCATCTGAGTTAAATTCACCCATTCCAGTCCTTCTTAGTTTGCTGGTTCCTAGAATGTCGATGTTCACTCTTGCCATCTGTTTGACCACTTCCAATTTGCCTTGACTCATGGACCTAGCATTCCAGGTTCCTATGCAATATTGCTCTTTACAGCATCGGACCTTGCTTCTATCACCAGTCCCATCCACAACTGGGTATTTTGCTTTCGCTCCATCCCTTCATTCTTTCTGGAGTTATTTCTCCACTGATCTCCAGTAGCATATTGGGCACCTACTGACCTGGAGAGTTCCTCTTTCAATGTCCTATCTTTTTGCCTTTTCATACTGTTCATGGGGTTCTCGAGGCACGAATACTGAAGTGGTTTGCCATTCCCTTCTCCAGTAGACCACATTCTGTCAGATCTGTCCACCATGACCCGCCTGTCTTGGGTGGCCCCTTAGGGCATGGCTTAGTTTCATTGAGTTAGACAAGGCTGTGGTCCATGTGATCAGATTGGCTAGTTTTCTGTGATTGTGGTTTCAGTCTGTCTGCCCTCTGATGCCCTCTCTCAGCGCCTACCGTCTTACTTGGCTTTTTCGTACCTTGGATATGGGGTATCTCTTCACGGCTGCTCCAGCAAAGCTCAGCTGCCGCTCCTTACCTTGGATGTGGGGTAACTCCTCTCGGCCGCTGCCCCTGACCTTGGACGTGGGGTAGCTCCTCTCAACCGCACTCGTGTGCCATCCCAGCCGCCATGCTTGTGCTGACAGCAAATGTCTGATGTAACTGGGAGAGTTGGTTGTCTCTACTTGCTTGAAAATACCATCTCAGAAGGTAGCAATCCTTCAGTGTTAAAACTTCATAAACATCAGATTGAGATACCCTAATTAGTATGGAGACCTGAAAAATGTGCATACCTTGAAATAACAGTGTTCACTTTGAAGATAGTGATGGTGTATATTTAAATCCAAAAAGAAAGAGCAAAGAAAAGAGTATTTGTTTGAATTTTGTAAGTTTTTCAAATGTATTTCCAAAGGTCTGTAACTAAACATTATATATTTGTCCCAAATTAATATTTATTTCTAGTCATTTGGTTCTCCTAAAATCACAAGGAAGAAAAGCGCTGCAGACTATTCTCCAACAACTGGAACCTGTCAGATGAGCCCAGTTGCTTCTCCCACAAGCTCAAAAGAACAAGAAAACAGAAATGGACCATCAAATGGTTAGTTGAACATTCTTTTCTGCTTATTGTGAGATTTTTTCTAGGTGTTGGTTAAATTGGAATTTTGATTTAATAATATGTGAATCCTGCAGCAGCTGATTTTTGTCTTTTTTAAAGAATTCAACATAGAAAAGACTAGAATATAGGTAATACTTTGGACATAAATGTAAACTCTAGGCAGTTACATTAAAATGCTGCTGCAGACTTTGTTACCTTACTTTCCCATCCATTAAATAGAAATTATGGCGTGACTGCCTTCAGCCACTATCAATTATAATAGTTTAGCCCCTTAACAAGTTAACAAGCTATCTATCATGTGCATAAATTAAAGGGCACATAATTCAGGTAATGCACTACATTTTAATACTTCTAAATGTTATTTTTATTCATGTTGTCCATTGAGTTTTATCCACATTTCCTGTGTCTTTATAGCTTGTTTTATTTATTGTATTTCATTCTCTTCTGTTACTATTTTAAGTGCACTTGCAAAAGGTTTGTATAATTACTGTTAGAGAATAATCTAATTTTAATATGAAATTCTTTATTTTAAATTATTGTTAGTTTAATTTTGACCACATATATTTCTTATCCTCTGGTAGTTTATTGCTAAAATATTCATTTAAAAGATGCAGGAATCTAGATTTCATAGGCTTAATTTTTAATATTGTAAAAAAGTCGTGAATCAGTGACCTGTCAAGTTTCTATAATATGAAATATTAAGTAGGCTTAAATTGAAAAGAATATATTTTAGATATACTGTGATTAGCCTGATGCATATTTATTGTAAAACATTTGAGTGCTAAGTATATACTGGAAGCTACAGAGAAACAAAGAATTCTCCTCATTTTACCTAATTTGTTGTAATGAAACCTATAATGAGATCTTAACTTTTGAATGACTTTAATCAGGTGCTTCTTAATCTTAAAGCTATCACTGTTAAGTTTGCTTTCACAAAAATACATGAAGATGTAGATGTCTTCTTCAAGCTCTATAGTTCTGGGTTGTTGTTTTTTCTTTAATTCACTTGATACACCTTTTGTTTAAAATGAAAAATTAGTGCCTTAGATATGGAACATCTCTATACTGAAATGTGAATAGATTTTAAGTGGATACGTACTTAATTTCCATATTGAAATTAAATATGGACTTAAGGGAACATTTCTTTTGCCCATAAAAAGATTGGTCACATGATCTCAGTTGACATTTAAGTGGATAATTATCACCGGTTATAGTACTTGGTAAGCTCTTTTTTGAAAAGTCATATAGCAGGAGTTCCTAGAGTGCTGGTAATATTCTGTTTCTATATGATGGCTATGCTGGTTCACCCTATAATTATTCATTAAACTGTACGTATGTGTTTTATGTATTCTTTGATATATAGTTCTCACACAAGCCTCAAAATAGAATTCTGCCTAGGATCTTGTAGCAGATTATGTCATTTGTAATCATTATATTGATTTTCCTAATATGTCATCTTATTGTATTTTAAAAATAGAAAAGCTTGTCTTACAAGTTCTAAATGAAATGATAACTTCTGTTAACAGCGTTACTTTTTAAGTATTGTACAAAACACAAGGTACAATTTAAATAAGCACTTCTGCTTAAAGCACATTTTCAAAGACATTTTAGGTGCTCATCTGTCTCATTTATTCTCCTGCCCTTCCCATGTTTACAGTACTTCAGCCACCCTTATTTTCTGGCTATTTGTCAATCATGCTGAGCCTGTTGCCTCCACAAGAACTGCACTTGCACTTCTTTCAACCTGGAATATTCTTCCTCCAGGTATTTATATGTGCTTTCTATGTTCAGTGGAATTACATACTATGTGAACAGGTGGCAATATTAAATTTATTTACAATTATAAAAGGAAAAAAATCTAGATATAAGTCTTCCCTCTACTTAAATTCTACATAGCCCTCAAATGGAGTGACTGCTTCCAGTTTATACAGTGAAGATATGCCTACACACACACTCTCCCTCTCTCTCATTTGTCATTGTGTATATTGATTACATTTATGTATGGTTGTGTGTGTGTCATTATACTGCCCTGCCCCTTAGGAGGGGTCATCCCCATCCCTGCTGCTGCTGCTAAGTCGCTTCAGTCGTGTCCGACTCTGTGCAACCCCATAAACGGCAGCCCACCAGGCTCCCCCATCCCTGGGATTCTCCAGGCAAGAACATTGGAGTGGGTTGCCATTTCCTTCTCCAATGCACGAAAGTGAAAAGTGAAAGTGAAGTTCCTCAGTCATGTCCGACTCTTAGCAACCCCATGGACTGCAGCCTACCAGGCTCCTCCGGCCATGGAATTTTCTAGGCAAGAGTGCTAGAGTGGGCTGCCATTGCCTTCTCCTATCCCCGTCCCTACCACTTGGCAAATTTTTCCAAAGTAGTATCCTTTTTAGAGGAGAGAAAAGATGGTAAAATTTTGTGTTCCTTTACTCCTAAGAATGCACTTGTTTTTTAATAGTTGGGGTGGAAGGATAAACACCAAATTTGACAGTCAAAGAGAGTACTTGTAAAATAGACAATAGATGTGTAGAAATCACCCCAGATTGTAGCAGTGTTAACAGCATAGACAGATAAACAGATGGAGTATATGATAAAGCAGTAAAGGAAAGTAATGGATAGAATAAACTCCAACATATGTCAAATAGGAGTTCCACAAGAAAGAAGAGAAAAAGGAGCAGAGGCAGTAGTCTAAGATATATGAACTATCAGGTTTTCGTAGTTGAGGAAAGATGGAAATTTCCAGATTAGAATAACATGCTTTGTCTGAGCAAGATGAATTAAACAAACTCACACCTAATCATATCATGATAAAACTGCAGAACATCAAAAACAAAGACAAAATTTTAGCGACAGGCCGACATTAGACTTCTCATCAGTATCTATAGTCTGTGGCAGGAAATGGAATAATACCAACTGAAAATCACATCTGAAGTTTTCATTCAGGAAGTAAGAATGAAGTAAAGGTATTTTCATTCAGTCTGAGAGAATTAACCATTCACAAATACTCCTTGAAAGATTATTAAAGAATATTCTTCTGTGAGTACATGCTCATAGTTCAGTTCAGTTCAGTTCAGTTCAGTCGCTCAGTCGTGTCTGACTCTTTGCGACCCCATGAATCACAGCACGCCAGGCCTCCCTGTCCATCACCAACTCCCGGAGTTCACTCAGACTCACGTCCATCGAGTCAGTGATGCCATCCAGCCAACTCATCCTCTGTCGTCCCCTTCTCCTGCCCCCAATCCCTCCCAGCATCATAACTGAGCCTCAAATAAAGGAATGGAATGCAAAGAGCAGTGGTAAAATAATAAATTAACAAGCATGTTGGTAAATCTATAAACCTAGTTATAAAAATGTGATTACCAATTCTGCTGACTATAAAGCAAAAGAGGGGGTTAAAAACAAGTACTAATAGACCATAAGAGCTTGGAAGATATATGTGGAAGCAGGAAGGAATTACAAATTTAAGGTCCTTGTAATCTTCAGGGAGCAGATGGAATATCTGTCAGTTGAACTTTTAATTGTGTTTTTGTTTACTTGCCTTTAAAATGGGGAAAATAACATCTACCTCAGGATTGTTATAAGAATTAAAAGAATTAACATACAAAAAGTACTTAGAACAGTGACTGGCATATAGTAAGTGTTTAATACATATTTTCAGTTCAGTTCAATCACTCAGTCGTGTCCAACTCTTTGTGACCCATGGATTGCAGCATGCCAGGCTTCCCTGTCCATCACCAACTCCCAGAGCTTACTCAAACTCATGTCCATTGAGTTGGTGATGCCATCCAACCATCTCATCCTCTCTCGTCCCCTTCTCCAACCCACTTGATTCTTTCCCAGCATCAGGGTCTTTTCCAGGGTTAGTTCTTTGCATCAGGTGGCCAAATATTGGAGTTTCAGCTTCACCATCAGTCCTTCCAATCAATATTCAGGACTGATCTCCTTTAGGATGGACTGATTGGACCTCATTTCAGTCCAAGGGACTCTCAAGAATCTTCACCACCACCACAGGTCAAAAGCATCAATTCTTTGGTGCTCAGCTTTCTTTATAGTACAACTCTCACATGCATACATGACCACTGGAAAAACCATAGCTTTGACTAGATGGACCTTTGTCTAGATGGACCTTTGTTGGCAAAGTAATGTCTCTGCTTTTTAACATGCTATCTAGGTTGATCATAGCTTTTCTTCCAAGGAGCAAGCATCTTTTAATTTCATGGCTACCGTCACCATCTACAGTGATTTTTGAGCCCCCCAAATAAAGTCTCTCACTGTTTCCATTGTTTCCCCATCTATTTGCCATGAAGTGATGGGTCCAGATGCCATGATCTTAGTTTTCTGAATGTTGAGTTTTAAGCCAACTTTTTCACTCCTCTTTGACTTTCATCAAGAGGCTCATTAGTTCCTGTTTGCTTTCTGCCATAAGGGTGGTATCATCTGCATTTCTGAGGTTATTGATATTTCTCCTGGCAATCTTGATTCCAGCTTGTGCTTTATCAAGCCTGGCATTTCACATGATGTACTCTGTATATAAGTTAAATAAATAGGGTGACCATATACGGCCTTGACATGCTTCTCTCCTGATTTGGAACCAGTCCATTTTTCCATGTCTGGTTCTAACTGTTGCTTCTTGACCTGCATACAGCTTTCTCAGGAGGCAGGAAAGGTGGTCTGGTATTCCCATCTCCTGAAGAATTTTCCAGTTTATTGTGATCCACATAGTCAAAGGCTTTGGTGTAGTCAATAAAGCAGAAGTAGATGTTTTTCTGGAACTCTCTTGCTTTTTCAATGATCCAACAGATGTTGGCAATTTGATCTCTTGTTCCTCTGCCTTTTCTAAATCCATCTTGAACATCTGGAAGCTCTTGGTTCACATATTGTTGAAGTGTGGCTTGTAGAATTTTGAACATTACTTTGCTAGAATGTAAGATGAGTGCAATTGTGCGGTAGTTTGAACATTCTTTGGCATTGCCTTTCTTTGGGATTGGAATGAAAACTGATCTTTTCCAGTCCTCTGGCCACTGCTGAGTTTTCCAAATTTGTTGGCATACTGAATGCAACACTTTTACAGCATCATCTTTTAGGATTTGAAATAGCTCAACTGGAATTCCATTACCTCCACTAGCTTTGTTAGTAATGATGCTTCCTAAGGCCCATTTGACTTCATATCCCAGGATGTCTGGATCCCAGTGAATGATCATGCCATCGTGATTATCTGGGTCATGAAGATCTTTTTCAAGATCTGTATCATGACTACACAGAAGAAGATAGTTCTTCTGTGTATTCTGTCCACCTCTTCTTAATATCTTCTGCTTCTGTTAGGTCCATACCATTTTCATTTTTTATTGCGCCCATGTTTGCATGAAATGTTCCCTTGGTATCTCTAATTTTCCTGAAGAGATCTGTAGTCTTTCCCATTCTTTTGTTTTCCTCTATTTCTTTGCACTGATCACTGAGGAAGGCTTTCTTATCTTTCCTTGCTATTCTTTGGAAATCAGCATTCAATGGGTATATCTTTCCTTTTCTCCTTTGCCCTTAGCTTCTCTTCTTTTCTCAGCTATTTCTAAGGCCTTGTCAGACAACCATTTTGCCTTTTTACATTTCTTTTTCTTGGGGATGGTCTTAATCCCTGCCTCCTGTACAGTGTCACGAACCTCTGTCCATAATTCTTCAGGCACTTTGTCTATCATATCTAATCCCTTGAATCTGTTTATCACTTACACTATATAATCGTAAGGGATTTGATTTAGGTCATACCTGAATCGTCTAGTGGTTTTTCTTACTCTCTTCAATTTAAGTCTGAATTTTGCAATAAGGAAATACATATTTTAGCTATTTTTATGAATATTATTATCAAAGACATCATATGATTTATTATAAAGGGGTAGAACAGTAAATTCTAGCTTCTTAAAAAACTAAGAGTTGGTATAAGAATATTAATATTAATATAGACCAAAATAGTTATTATGACAAAAGGGCTTTATTGCAAATAATAGAACTTTTTTCCCGTAATGAAAGAATAAAAGATTCAGTACCAGGAAAGGAATCCTGAACCTATGTGCATGAAAAATAAAAACTCAAGCAAGATGTGACAAAATAGGACAGTATTATAAGGAGAAATTCACAAGTCCTTAATCATAGTAGGCTATTTTTTCAGAAACTGATAAAATAGATTTAAAAAGTTAGGAATGATGGAGATAGTTTATGTGTTTGTTTTTATTGTCATTCAAACCATACTTTTTCTTCCAGTTTTATTGAACTAATAATTGACATATTGTTTAAGCTGTTCAACATAATGATTTGACTTACATACATCATGAAATGATTATCACAGTAAGTTTAGTGAACATCCATCACCCATTTCACTTTCTGCTGTTGTTCTTTAGTCTCCCAGTTATGTCCTACTGTTTGCTACCCCATGGGCTGCAGCATGTAGGCTTCCCTGTGCTTCACCATCTCCCAGAGCTTACTCGTTTCACATAGATATAAATAAAAGGAAAAAATTTTTCCCTGTGATGGGAGCTGTTAGCTTTCTCTCTTAACAGCTTTCATATATAACATACCACAGTATTAATTATATTCATCATGTTGTATGTTACATACCTAGTACTTATTTGTCTTATGACTAAGGGTTGTACCTTTTGACTGCCTTCATCTCATTCCTCCTTCCCACTACTCTGTGCCTCTAGTAGTATTCCATAGTGGCTGCACTAATTTATATTCCCACTAGTAGTGCATAATGATTCTCTTTTCTCCATATCTTTGTCAACATTTGTTGATTCTTCTCTTTTTGATAATAGCCATTCTGACCACATATGAGGTTTGGTTTGTATTTCCCTGATTATTAGTCATTTGAGCATCTTTTCATATGCCTGCTGGCTATCTGTATATCTTCATTGGAAAAATGTCTGTTGAGACCCCCTGCCCATTTTATAATCAGGTTGTTTGGTTTTTTGATGTTAAATTGTTTACGTTCTTTGTATATTTGGGATATTAACTCCTTACTAGACATATCATTTTGAAATATCTTTTCCATTCAGTAGACAGTAGTTTCCTTTACTATGCAAAACTTTTTTAGTTTAATATGTTTCCATGTATTTATTTTTGCTTTTGTTTCCCTTGCCTGAGAAGATAATATCAAAAAAAAAATATTACCAAGTCCGATGTCAAAGATCTTACTGCCTATGCTTTCTTCTAGAAGTTTTATGGTTTCAGGTCTTATATTGGAATCAGAGTATGAAACTCTAGTTTTGTTCTTTCTCAAGACTGGCTATTTGAGTATCTTTTTTGTTATAAAGTATAAAATATTTAGAATTGAGTGATAATAAAAACATGTCAGCACTTAGAGGAAAAAATTTATACCTAAACATGGCATGATAATGAAAGCATTCATAGTGGGTTCACATTTATCAGTGCATATATTTTAAAAAGATGACTGAAAACTAAAAAGCTGAACATTCAACTCAGAAAGATAGAAAAAGAACAATAGAACAAACCATAAAAAGTAGAAGAAAATAGGAAAAATATAAATAGAAAAATATTACATAGAAATTGTTCGATTAAAAGAATAATAGGATCTCATTCACCTCTTAGCCTACAGACTCCAACTTGATCTGCAATAACTCTTTTAGAAAAAAAATTTTAGTATGTGACATCTCAGGCAAGTAATTTTAAACCTCTCTGGGTCAAAGTTTTCCTCAATTCTTAATTCCTGGTTTGGGACCAAAAGATCCCTGAGATGTGCCAAGTGTAAAGTATATTCATCAAGAAGCAGCATGATACTGGCCTAAACCTGCTTGAACTTTAAATTAATTTGTTAGTAAATAATCATAGCATCTTGGCTAATAGAATAATCTTTGTAGCTAAATGGCTGGATTTAGATCCTGACTGTACCACTTACTAGCATTGGAGCTTCAGATAAGTTTTATGGCCATTCTGTGCATTTGTTGTCTCATCTACAAAATGGGAGTAAGAATGACTATCTCAGAGGTGTGCAAATTAACTAGTTAATATAATGTAACATTTAAAACAGTGCCTGGCCCTAAAGGCACTTCATCATCACCATTGTTGATTATACTTCTAAACATTATTATCATTATTATCTATTGAAAGATATCCTCATTAGTTCAAGAAAGGGCTTCTGGGAGCCTTACCAGAAAGTCCAAATACAATTTTTAAAGCAGTCCCGATTCAGTAATATTACATTTATCACCAGTGTTTTGTGAAACTACATTTAAAGGGAATCAAGTACACAATTATTGGAGAAGGAAATGGCAACCCACTCCAGTGTTCTTGCCTGGTGAATCCCAGGGACAGGGGAGCCTGGTGGGCTGCCGTCTGTGGGGTCACACAGAGTTGGATACAACTGAAGCGACTTAGCAGCAGCAGCAGCAAGTACACAATTATTAATCATATATAGTGTAGCAAGGAAGAGTACGTAGAATCCACAGTACTTTAGTGTATGTTAATTGCTAATAACATGGAATGAAATAAGGAAAAGTGATTATTAAATAAGTGAAAAACTCTTGTTGTGATAGAGTCCACTCAGTACTCTTTGATAACTGATCCAAATGTTATTCTTTGAGACATTAAAATTCCTCCTATTTAACAATTGAAATGTCTATTGTTTAAAAGCATAAATCCTGGGTGCTTCTCTGATGGCTCAATGGTAAGTAATCTGCCTACCAGTGCAGGATACCTGGGTTTAATCTCTGATCTGGGAAAATCTCACATGCCTCAGAACAACTAAACCTGCGCCACAACTTTTTTTTTTAATTTATTTATTAATTGAAAGATAATTGCTTTGCAGACTCTTATTGGTTTCTGCCAAACATCAACATGAAGCAGCCACAGATATATATATGTCCCTTTCCTCTTGAACCTCCCTCTCATCTCCTTCCCCATCCTACCCCTCTAAGTTGTTACAGAGCCCTGGCTTGAGTTCCCTGAGTCATAACAGCAAATTCCTATTGGCTATCTATTTTACGTATAGTACTGTTAAGTTTCCATGTAACTGTCTCCATACATCCCATCCTCTCCACCCTCACCCCCGTCCCTTGTCCATAAGGCTGTTCTCTATGTCTGTGTTTCCACTGCTGCTCTGCAAATAATTTCATCAACTTTTGCACCTGTACTCTGGAGTTCAGGAACTGCAACTACTGAGCCCTCGACCCGTAACTACTGAAGCCTGTGTGCCCTAGAACCCGTGCTTCGCAGCAGGGGAAGCCACCACAATGAGAAGCCCTCACGCAACTAGAGTAGCCCCAATAACTGCAGCTAGAGAAAAGCCTGCACAGCAACAAAGACCCAGTACAGCCAAACATAAATAAAATTATATATATATAAAAGAAAAACAAAACATAAGTCCTTCCATGAGAAGATTGAAATTAATGCTATTAGTTATGTTTTATAGTTTGTGATATCAGACTAATCCCCTTATAATATCTGAATGTTTAGAAAGGCCTAAAACACCTGGTGAAAATTCAAATAAAGCAGTCTTTTGCTGTTTCTCACCTAGCACTACTGACTGCTTGTTCTAAAAATGTGAAAAATAATTAATTACAGGTTAAAAGAACAAAGTAATATGGTGGAACTTTATTGAATGGAAGTAGCTTAATTCAAAATTCAGGAAGTTAGTATTAATCTTTAGGCAACGATTAATACTGTTTTATGAAATAAAAGTATATAATGTATTTTTCATTTGTGGTTTTTCTATTAAAAACACTTTTTTTGAGAGACAGATTTTAATGAACTTACTTCCCCAACGTTCTCCAAAATCATAAGTAAAATATTGTTACTCTTTTCCCCATTCATCTTTTATTAAATAAACTCTTAACATATTTGACTTATTCTATTTGGAATTTAAGGATACCAATAAATCAAATAATGAAAAGTTAATAACAAGAGGTAACTAGGACTTTAGCAAAATTTCTAGACCTGCAAGTTTTTCTGTTTTGGGCATTAAAGACTATTATGAGATAAAAATTTAGTTATGACTTATTTTTTTGAGAGAAGGCATAAGTTCCAAAGTAACAATGAGGGAAATTATTGTTAGTTTCTGAACCACCTCAGTCAATGAAATTGTAAATTTCCTCTAGAAATAGAAGCAAATGAGAGTAATGGAGTACAAATTAAATGAAGAAAAAAATGTAAACCAGCAATGGATAGTCTGTTCCAGACAATATATTTTTTAATGTGTTAATAAATCACACTTAAATTTTAAAGAAGTTGCCTTCATGTTATATGCGTATTTGATTTCATCTGGAAGTATTGGATCCTCCTGCAGTATTATCTAGAACTATGCCATCCAGTACATGTACATGTTGAACATGTGGAGTGGGACTGATCTGAATTGAAATGTGCTATAAGAATACACACCAGATATTAAAATCTTAGTTTGGAAAAAATAATATATATAATAATTTATGTAGATTGTGTGTTAATATAAGAATATTTGGGTATATTGGGTTAAATCAAATATTCAAATTTGACTTTTGCCTTTTATAAAAATTTTGTTAGTAGATTTTAAATTAATAAGTGACATTATATTTCTTTTGGAGAGCATGAGCTTGTTTTTCATGGTGCATTGTACCAATTTTTTAGAAAAGTAGTAACTGCCAGTTGTTGAGCAAATGGAGCTATATTAAAATGTGTAGTGAGAGAAGGTGCCAATGTTTGTATTATAAAAAATGAATTTTCTTCACTGATTTTCATTAGTAGTAATGAGTTTGGATTATTCATTCATTTGCTTCTTTATTCATTCAGTAAAAGGCCAGTATATGTAAAACACAGAATCTCTAACTATGCTAATGTGTCCTCAAGTATGAGGACTAAGTCAATATGCACTTTTAAATTGAAGTTTAAAAGTTGATTTACAATATTGTGATTTACAGCATAGTGATTCAGTATTTTTGCAGATTATATTCCATTGCAATTTATTAGAAGATAATAGGTATCATTCCCTGTGCTATACAGTGTATCTCACTGTCTTAGATGTAATTATCTGTGTGTATACATCCTAAACCACTAATTTGTCCCTCCCCTTTTCGCTTTCCCCTTTGGTAACCACAAGTTTGTTTTATCTGTGAGTCTGTTTCAGTTTTGTATATACATTCATTTATTATCTTTTAAATTCCACTTATAAATGACACCATGCAGTATTTGAAATATCTTCAAAGGCATTAAAGGTATTTCCAAGAGTTTACTAAATCATTTAGCATTTAAGCAGTCAGGTACTTTTATCCCTAAAATTATATTTGATTTACTGTGCTATCATGAGGAGCTCACTATTTTCTAGATATTAGTATCAACAATTCCTTGTTGTTAACTGTGAGACAAAAAAATAGGAGTTAAATAATATAAACTGGAAACTTTAATAATTTTTATTAAAATATTTGATGAAAGCATCCTGTATAAAGTAAAGTTTATATTATTCAGTTGGGTTTATCTAGTTTTTCTTTTTAATATACCAAGCCCCAATAGAAATTTTATTCAAAAGATTGTTTCTTCTGTATAATATAATCCATGAATAAAAAATTAGAATGGAAAAAAATAAAAATAAAAAATTAGAATGGGAAATAAAAAAAGAAACAAAGTACCTATTGCAAAGTTCTTCACAAAATTGCAAAAATTTTCCCATACCAAATTTCAGGATACTTTTTCATTAACTACTGTTCTTTCATTTGTCTACCCTTTTATTTTTTATTTAAAATTTGGTGATCTAAATTCTATTTAAAGTTTGACAATTTTGCTTTAACTTTATGTTCCTTTTATTGCACACATAGGAAAGAGGGAAAACTTGAATCACCTCAGTATAAACAAAAGAATGGAATCTACTATGCAAGACAATGAGTAAGTTTGTTTTTGCTGAAATAATATACATGTGTCTTAAAAAGGTCATATTTGTTAAAGTGATGTTTTAAGATAAATCATTTCTTTTGAGAAATGAATGGTTTATAGAAATGTTTATAGTTTATAGAAATGAATAAAAAGTCTGTAGAACTATTTTTTCTTAAAGAAGTAACATACTTTATTTTTGATGTGTTTTAACAGTGTTCATATGATGGTGATATGCATGCATGCATGCATGCTAAGTCGCTTCAGTCGTGTCCAACTCTGTGCGACTCTATAGACAGCAGCCCACCAGGCTTTTCTGTGCACAGGATTCTCTAGGCAAGAATACTAGAGTGGGTTGCCATTTCCGTCTCCAATGATGGTGATATATGATACCTTAATTTTAATAGCCATTTAGCCCAGTTCTCCCAGTCTATGCTTAAGAAACTAGCTTAGGGTAAAACTGAGGAAAACACCCTCTTTGGATGGAGAAGTAATATATTAATTTACAACATGAGACCACAAGACCCCAATGGATAGATGCCTCATTTTCCTCATCTTTACCCATCCATCACACTGTATGGCACAAAGAAGATACAGCTGGAAAAGTAATGGATGGATGGAGAAGTAATATTTTAGAACATAATGCCTAAAAAATAACTGGTTCAGGAGCTAGGAACATAGTGAAGCCAGCAGAATGAGGAATCTAGAGGAACCTAGAAGGCTTATTGGCCATCAGTCAACAATTTTCGTATTGGCCTGTCAATAGTGCCTTGAATGAAATCGTTTTGTGTAGAAAGCTACTGCCTGTGTATTCTGGAAAGAATATTTATATCTGTTCACTACGACTTGAAAAACTGAAATAAGCAGAACAGGGAGTTGAATTTTCATAGTAGTTCATGTGTTCAGCTCATTTACTTTTCCAGCTGTATCTTCTTTGTGCCATACAATGTGATAGATGGGTAAACATGAGGAAAATGAAGTATCTACCCATTGGGGGCTTATGGACTCATGTTGTAAATTGATATACCTTCCCTGACTTAGAAGTGGGTTATAGGTTATGGTTCAAAATCTTATTTATTTATTTAAATTGAAGTACAGTTGATTTACAGTCTTGTATTGGTTTCAGATGTACAGCACAGTGATTTAGTTTTTTATATGTGTGTGTGTGTATTCTTTTCAGATTCTTTTCCATTATAGGTTGTTACAAGATATTGAATATAGTTCCCTATGGTATACAGTAGGTCCTTGTTGTTTATCTGTTTTATATATAGTAGTGTGTATCTGTTAATCCCAAACTGCTTATTTATCCCTGCCTTCCTCCCCCACTTTTCCCTTGATAACCATAAGTTTATTTTCTATGTGAATGTGTTTCTGTTTTGTAAATAAGTTCATGTCATTTTTTTTTAATTCCACATATAAGTGATATCATATGACATTTGTATTTCTCTGACTTGACTTCAGTTAGTATCTCTAGGTCCATCCAATTTAAAGGGCATTATTTCATTCTTTTTATGGCTGACTGATACTCCATTGGGTTATACCACATGTTGTTTATCCATTCATCTGTCAGTGGACACTTAGATTGCTTCCATGTCTTGGCTATTGTAAATAATGCTGCTATGAACATTGGGGTGCATGCATCTTTTTGAAATAGAGTGCTTTCCAGATATATGCCCAGGAGTGGGATTGCTGAATGATACGGTAACTATTTTTAGTTTTTTAAGGTGCCTTCCTACTGTTTTCCATAGTGGCTACACCAGTTTACGTTCCCACCAACACTGTAGGAGGTTTCCCTTTTCTCCACACCCTCTCCAGCATTTGTTATTTATAGACTTTTTGATGATGATCATTCTGAGCAATGTAAGGTGATATGCACTGTAGTTTTGATTTGCAATTCTCTACTTAGCAACATTAAATGTCTTTTCACATGCCTGTTGGCCATCTGTATGTCTTCTTTGGAGAAATGTCTATGTAGGTCTTCTGCCCAGTTTTTGATTGAGTTGTTTGTTTTTTTGTTAGCGACTTGTATGAATTGTTTCTGTAATTTGGAAATTAAGCTCATTGGTTCCCTCATTTGCAAATGTTTTCTCCCAGTCTGTAGGTTGTCTTCTCATTTCATTTATGGTTTCCTTTCCAGTGGAAAAATGTATAATTTTAATTATAGCATATTTGTTTATTTTTGCTTTTATTTCCATTAATCTAGGAGACAGATCCAAAAAAAATATTGCTGTGATTTATGTCGAAGAGTGTTCTGCGTATGTTTTCCTCTAAGAATTTTATAGTATTGAGTCTTATATTTAGGCCTTTAATACATTTTATTTTTGTATATGGTGTTAGATAATGTTCTAGTTTCATTTTTTACATGTAGCTGTTCAATTTTCCCAGCACCACTCATTAAAGAGACTGTCTTTTCTCCATTGTATATTCTTGCCTTCTTTATTGTAGATTAATTGACCATAACTGCATGGGTTTAGTTCTTGGCTTCCTATCTTTTTCCATTGATCTATGTGTCTGTTTTTGTTCTAGTACTTGACTGTTTTGATGAGTGTAGCTTTGTAGTATAGTCAGAAGTCAGGGAGTCTAATTCCTCCAGCTCTGTTCTTTCTTAAAATTGCTTTGGCTATTCGGGTTTTTTGTGTTTCCATACAAATTTTTAAAATTATTTGTTATAGTTCTGGAAAAAATGCTATTGGTAATATGATACAGATTGCATTGAATCTGTAGATTGCCTTGGGTAAGTATAGTCATTTTGACAACATCAATTTTTCCAGCCCAGAAACATAGTATGTTATGTCTTTCTATCTGTTTATGTTGTCTTCAATTTCTTTGAATTCAGCATCTTATAATTTTTGAAGTAAATCCTTAGGTAGGTTTATTCCTAGGTATTTTATTCTTCTTGATATGATGGTAGATGGGATTATTTCTTTGATTTCTCTGTCTTTTGTTGTTAGTACATAGAAATGCAACTGATTTCTATATTTTAATTTTGTATCCTACAGCTTTACCAACTCCTTGATGAGCTCTAGTAGTTTTCTTGTGGTGTCTTTAGGATGTTTTGTATACAATATCATGTCATCTGCAAACATTGACAGTTTTATTTCTTCACTTCCAGTTTGGATTCCTTTTATTTCTTTTTCTTCTCCAATTGCTGTGACTAGAACTTCCAAAACTATGTTGAATAAAAGTGGCAAGGGTGTGTGGTTACTGATCTTAGAGGAAATGCTTTTAGCTTTTCACTATTGAGTATGATATTAGCTGTGGATTTGTCATATATAGTCTTTATTATGTTGAGATATGTTCCCCTGTGCCAACTGACAGTTTTTATCATAAATGGATGTTGAATTTCATCAAAACCTTTTTCTGCATCTATTGAAATAAATGAAATTTATTATTCAGTTTGTTAATGTGTGGTATATCACATTGATTTGCTGGTACTGAAAAATCTTTGCATCTCTGGGATAAATCCCATTTGATTATGAGGTATGACCCTTTTAATGTATTGTTGGATTCAGTTTGCTCGTATTTTGTTGAGGATTTTTTCACGTATGTTCAACAGTCGTATTGGCCTGTCATTTTCTTTTTGTGTGGTATCTCTGTCTAGTTTTGGTATCAAGGTCTTGTTGGCTTCACAGAATGAGTTTGGGAGTGTTCCTTCCTCCGCAGGTTTTTTAGTTTCAGAAGAACAGGTTTTAAATGTTTGATAGAATTCACCTGTGAAACCATCTAGTCCTAGACTTTTGGTTTTGGGCAGTTTTTAAATTACTAATTCAATTTCTGTACTTACGATTGGTCTGTTCATATTTTCTATCTTTTTCTGGTTCAGTCTTGGGTCTGAATAATTTTTAAACCATTTGAATGAATCTTAGAATGCATTTTCCATACAAATTGTGTTGTAATTTGTGGTTAAGACCTCATTTCAGGCTACAAGTATATTTTTTTCATAATGTAGGTAATGTATAGTATTAATCAGTGGTAGTCTGGGTAAAAAAAAAATATGGAGAATGCCACATAGAGTATAATAGGGACAAAAATAAGAGTTTATCAAAGAGGTCTCCTAGTTTGACATCTGTATATATCACCTGTACCCCTTATCTTTTTATAGCTGCTTTCCCTAGTCATACTCCCCCCAGTCCAAATATTTTTATGTGCTCTATCCCACAAATAGTTTTGTTATAAATTACTACTCCTCCTTACTTTAACCAAACTTCTAGCTTCCTTGGTGAAACAAATTTCAGCTAGATATTAAGATAAAAACATTATTTTTTAACTCACTTAATATATTTTAAAATAGACAATAGATGTACATAATAGAAACTCAAATTGTCCAAAAGGATATATAGAAATCAAGTGGCAAGCAATGATTTTTGAATCACGTATATTCTTAGATTTCCTTTATTATTTTATAAAACCATTCAAAAGACTTATATCTTTTAAATCTGACTTATATCTTTTAAATCTGAAATTAAACTATTTCATGCTTTTAGATAAGTTTTAAGTGATTATAACATTTTATGATTTGTTTTGGCAGTTGTATTAGATTACAGTTTTCCAGAGAAAGAGAAAGAATAGCAGATGTGCATACATATAGTAGTGTAATAATGAGAATGAAATATAGTGTGATATAATAATTATTGATTAATAATGAATTGTATATAATTACACATATAGATAGACTTACTGTGAAGAATTGACTCATGCAAATACGGAGGCTAAGTCCTACAATGTACCGTCAGCAAGCTGGAGACCCAGCAAAGCCAGTGGTATAATTCCAGTCCAAGTCTAAAGGCCTAACCATCAGGAGATCCAGTGGTGTGAGTCTCAGTTCAGGGGCACAAGAGCAATGTCCCAGCATGAGCAGACAGGCAGCAAACTCAACCTCCCATCCTCTACTTTTTCTTCTTTTCAGAGCCTCAGTGGATTGGATGATACCCATTCACATTTGGGAGGACAATTTACTGAGCCAGTAAACAAAGACACAGGAGCCTGGTGGGCTGCATTCCATGGGATCGCAAAGAGTTGGGCACGACTGAGCGACTAACAATTACTAAACTAAGACAGTTACATAGTAATGATTTTCTAACTCCATCATCCTATTAATTGGCCTTTTTTTAATTCATGAATTCTCTTTGTATATGAAATATGTATATTTCATTATATGCAATTTTATCACATCTACCACCACAGTCAAGGCCTTTTTTTAATTCATGAATTCTCTTTGTATAATGAAATATGTATATTTCATTATATGCAATTTTATCACATCTACCACCACAGTCAAGACATAGAATAGTCCTCTTTGCTATATAAAGTGTATTTTCAATCACTGGCTTATTCTCTTGTAGGCAAAAGAGTAACTTATTTCTATACTTATCCAAGTAAAGCCTTTTTAATAGTAATGTTATGCTAGAATCAGGTTCTGTTTTTTTTTGTTTTTTATCTATACAATTTAATTGTGACAATTAACCACATTTCAGAACTCTGATTTTCTCTTTACTGTATTTTAAGTATTTGATCATATGTAAGAATACTGACTTATGTATCACTTTCTGCTTAAATGAAGGTCTCTGGGTAACTTAGTAGAAAATATTTATTGAAAACATAGGAGGGTTCAGGATGGGGAACACATGTATACCTGTGGCAGATTCATTTTGATATTTGGCAAAACTAATACAATTATGTAAAGTTTAAAAATAAAATTAGAAAAAAAAAAAACATAGGATGAAGGTATAATTATGCTTATATTCTGTAGGCAATCAAAGACTAAGAGGGAGACAAGTATTTACTTTTATTTTCAACTGTTTAAAATTCTGGACAGAAAAAAATGGAAACTTTCTTCCAAACATCAGTATTAAGATAAGCATGCTCACTTTCACCACTAGTATTCAATATTTTACTGGAAATTCTAGCCATAGCAATTAGATAAGAAAAAAGAGTAAAAGGCATCCAATTGAAAAAGAAGAAATAAAACCATCTCTTTTTGCAGATAACTTGATCTTCTTGATCCTACATAGAGAGACTCCTGAAGAATGCACAAGAAGCTGTTAGTACTAATAAACAAAGTCAGCAAAATTACAAGGTATAAGATCAGTACACAAAAATCCATTGTGTTTCTATACACCTGCAGTGAACAGTTTGAAAGAATTGAAGGAGGCAATTCTGTTTATAGTAGGATTTAGAAGAATAAATCCTTCCTGGTTTCCTTGATGGCTCAGAGGGTAAAGTGTGTGCCTACAATACCGGAGACCTGGGTTCAATCCCCGGGTCAGGAAGATCCCCTGGAAAAGAAAATGGTAACCCACTCCAGTACTCTTGCCTGGAAAATCCCGTGGACGGAGAAGCCTGTTAGGCTACAGTCCATGGGGTCGCAAAGAGTTGGACATGACTGAGTGACTTCACTTCACTTCACTTAGAAGAATAAAATATCTAGGAATAAATTTAACCACAGAGGTGAAAGACTTTGTACACTGGAAATTGCAAAGTATTGCTGAGAGAAATTGAAGAAGACCTAAATAAATGGAAAAACAATCTGCTTTCATGGGCAGAAGATTTAATATTGTTAAGGTATCTGTACCTCTACCCAAAGTGATCTATACACTTAATGTAATGCCTATCAAAATTCCACACTGTGTAAAAAATTATTCAGGCATAAAAATGATTGAGGTTCTGATACATACTGTATAGCATGATGAACCTTGAAAACATGGTAAGTGAAATAAGCCAAATACAAAAGGACGAATGTTATACAATTTCAGTTATGTGCAATATCTAGAGGAGGCAACTTTAAAGAGAAAGTATATCAGAGATTACTAGAGGCTAAGGGCTATTGTTTAATGTTATGGAGTTTCTGTTTGTGGTAATGGTAGTGGTTTAGTTGCTAAGTCATGTCTGACTCTTGTGACCTCATGGACTATAGTCTGCCAGGCTCCTCTGTCCCTGGGATTCTCTAGTCAAGAATACTGGAGTGGGTTGCCATTTCCTTCTCCAGCAGATCTTCCTGACCCAGGAATCGAACCCAGGTCTCCTGCATTGCAGGCAGATTCTTTACCAACTGAGCTACAAGGGAAGCCTGAAATAGTTCATTGTATTTGTTTTAGTCTGTGGTAATAGAATGGTTTTGAAAATAGATAGTGTTGATGGTTGTAAAGCTTTGTGAATGTAATTAATACCACTGAAGTGTACACTTTAAAATGGTAAAATGACAACTTTTATATTTTATATATATATATATACATACACACGCACACACTACAATAAGAAAAAATTTTGAATTGAAAAACAACTACAGGGACAACATGACTATGCATTGTTTAACAAGATGGTAGCTCAGACCTTACAGTGAGCTCAGTCCTTACAAAAACATTAAAATCACAGCTCAGTTCAGTTCAGTTCAGTCGCTCAGTTGTGTCCAACTCTTTGCGACCCCATGAATCGCAGCACGCCAGGCCTCCCTGTCCATCACCAACTCCCAGAGTTCACTCAGACTCACGTCCATCAAGTCAGTGATGCCATCCAGCCATCTCATCCTCTGTCATCCCTTTCTCCTTCTGCCCCCAATCCCTCCCAGCATCAGAGTCTTTTCCAATGAGTCAACTCTTCGCATGAGGTGACCAAAGTACTTGAGTTTCAGCTTTAATATCATTTCTTCCAAAGAAATCCCAGGGCTGATCTCCTTCCGAATGGACTGGTTGGATCTCCTTGCAGTCCAAGGGACTCTCAAGAGTCTTCTCCAACACCACAGCTCAAAAGCATCAATTCTTCAGCATTCAGCCTTCTTCACAGTCCAACTCTCACATCCATACATGACCACAGGAAAAACCATAGCCTTGACTAGACAGACCTTTGTTGGCAAAGTAATGTCTCTGCTTTTGAATATGCTATCTAGGTTGGTCATAACCTTCCTTCCAAGGAGTAAGCATCTTTTAATTTCATGGCTGCAGTCAACATCTGCAGTGATTTTGGAGCCCCAAAAAATAAAGTCTGACACTGTTTCCACTGTTTCCCCATCTATTTCCCATGAAGTGATGGGACCGGATGCCATGATCTTCGTTTTCTGAATGTTGAGCTTTAAGCCAACTTTTTCACTCTCCACTTTCACTTTCATCAAGAGGCTTTTTAGTTCCTCTTCACTTTCTGCCATAAGGGTGGTGTCATCTGCATCCTGCTGATAAAAAACAATGGAACCTACCAAAAAAGATACTCTGTAACCCAAGACAAAGAATAAGCCACAATGCAATGGTAGGAGGAACACAGTTGCAATAAGCTAGACAATCCACAAACTGGAAAATAATTCTATCACAGAAGTTTTCCCACAGAAGTGAAAGTCCTGGACCCCACATCAGGCTTCCCAGACTCGGGGGTCTGTTAATAGGACAAAGATCCCCCAGACAATCTGGCTTTGAAGGCCAGTGGGTTTTGATTGAATTTCACAGGACTAGGGGAAACAGATTTTACTCCTATAGGGTGCACACAAAGTCTCGTGCACCAGCTCCTAGGGGAAAAGCTTAAGAGACTGGACCACACCTACCTGCTGGTATTGGAGGGTCTCTTGCCAAGGTGGGAGGCAGGTGTTGCTCACTGTGGGGAAGAAGACACTGACAGTGGCAGTTCTGGCAAGTACTCATTAAGATGAGCTCTCCTGGAGGTCGCCATTTTCTCCCCAAGACCTAGCCCCACCCAACAGCCTGTAAGCTCCAGTGCTGAGACACCTCAGGCTAAGCAATCAACAGGACAGGAATACAGCCCCACCCATCAGCAGACAGGCTGCTTAACATTTTCCTGAGCATGGCCCTGCCCACCAGGGGGCAGAACCAGCACCCACCAGTGGACAGGAACCAGTTCCTCCCACCAGAAAGCCTGTGTAAGTATCTTAGCCTCATCTACCCGATTTCAAATCATAAAAGCAAGAATGATTGCAGCCTGTGGAATATAAACTGCAATCACAGAAAGTTAGACAAAATGAGACGGGAAAGGAATGCATCCCAGATGAAGGAACAAGATAAAACCCCAGAAGAACAACTAAGTGAAGTGGAGATAGACAATCTAATGCAAAAAGAATTCAGAGTAATGATGTGAAAATGATCCAAGATCTTGGGGAAAAATGGGAGACATATGTTGAGAAGATACATGAAATATTTAAAAAAGATCTAGAAGAACTAAAGAACAAACAGAAGAACAATGCAGTGACTGAAATGAAAGATAACATTACAAGGAATCAATAGCAGAGCAACTGAGGAAGAACAGATAATTGGCTTGGAAGACAGGATGGTGAAGATCACTCCCAGGAAACAAGAATGAAAAGAAATGAAGAACTTGAGAAAATATTTGAAGCAATAATAGCTAAAAACTTCCCTAGCAAGGAAAGGAATTAGTCGCCCAAGTCCAGGAAGTGCAGAGAGTCCTAGGCAGGATAAACCGAAGGAGAAACACATGAGACACCTAGATTTCAAACTGATGAAAATTAAATTAAAATTTTAAAAAATATTAAAAGCAACAAGGGAAAAGCAACAACAAAACATACAGGGGAACTCCCATAACATTATCAGCTGATTTCTCAGCAGAAACTCTGCCGCTCAGAAGGGAGAAGCATGATGTATTTAAAGTAATGAGAGGGAGAACTCTACAACCAAGAACACTCTACCCAGCAAGGCTGTCATACGGATCAACAGAAAAATCAAGAGCTTGATAGACAGGCAAAAAATATTAGAATTCAGTACCATCAGACCAGCTTTGCAACAAATACTAAAGGAACTTTTCCAAGCGGAAAAGGCCACTACTAGAAACAAGAAAATTAAATATGGAAAAGCTCACCAATAAAGGCAAACATGCAGTAAAGGTAGGAAATCATCCACACACAAACATGATATGGAAACCAGCAGTTGTGAGAAAGGAGAGCTCTTTGAAATGAATTCAAATTTGAAATTAAAAGATCAGCAACTTGAAACAATCTTGTTTATATATAGACTGCTATATTAAAACCTCATGGGAACCACAAACTGAAAATCTACAGTAGATATACGCAAAGAAAGAAAAAGAAATCTAGACACAACACTAAAGTTCGTCGTCAAGTCACAAGAGAAGAGAACAAAATAGGGAAGAAAAAAGGCTTACAAAAACAAATCTTAAACAATTTAAAAAATAGCAATACAACCATACATATTGATATTTATATCAATGGATTAAATGCTCCAACCAAAAGTCATAGACTCTCTGGAACGGATGCAAAAACAAGACCCATATATATGCTGTCTACAAGAGTCCCACTTTAGATCAGGGGACACATACAGACTGAAAGTGAGAAGATAAAGATATTCCATCTTTCTTGCAAATGGAAATGAAAAGAAAGCTAAAGTAGCAGTACTCATATCAGACAAAATAGACTGTAAAATAAAGACTGTTGCAAGAGACAGAGGTCCAACAGTCCAAGACAATCCCAGAAGATGTAACAATTGTAATTATATATGCACTCAACATAGGAGAACTCCAATATATAAGGCAAATACTAATAACATGAAAGGAGAAATCAATAGTAACACAATAATAGGGGGGACTGTGACACCCCACTTAAACATCAGTGGACAGATCATCTTGATACAATCAACAAGGAAACACAGACCTTAAATGTTACTTTAGACCAGATCAGTTCAGTTCAGTTCAGTCGCTCAGACCAGATAGACTTAATTAAGTATTTATGGAGCATTCTATCCAAAACCAGCAGAATACACATTCTTCTCTAGTGCATATAGAACATTCTTAAGGATTGATTATATGCTGGCCACAAAGCAAGCCTTGGTAAATTTTAAAAAATTGAAAGCATAATCAAGCATCTTTTTCAACCTAAATGCTATGAGCTTAGGAGAAACTACAAGAAAAAAAACTTTAAAAAACCACTTTGAGGCTAAACAATATGCTACTAAGCAACCCCCCATGGATCACTGAGGAAATAAAAAAATACCTAGAGATAAATGATAATAAAAGCATGATGATCCAAAATCTATGGGATGCAGCAAAAATGGCTTTAAGAGGGATGTTTATAGCAATAAAATCTTACCTCAGGAAACAAAATCACCGTATCTTACACCTAAAGCAACTAGAGAAAGAAGAACAAACAAAATCAAAAGTTAGTAGAAGGAAAGAGATCAGAAAGATGAGAGCAGAAATAGAGATGAAAACAATAGAGAAGACCAATGAACCTAAAAGCTGGTTTTCTTTGACCAAGATAAACAAAATTGATAAAACTTATCAGACTCATCAGAAAAAAATGAAAGAGGGCTAGAATCAATAAAATTAGAAATGAAAAAGAAATTACAATAGACACAGAAATACAAAGGATCATAAGAGACTGCTACAAGCAACTATATGCTAATAAAATGGACAATTAGAAGAAATGGACAAGTTCTTAAAAATGTGTAGTCTCCTAAGACTAAACCAGGAAGAAATAGAAAATATGAACAGACCAAGCACAAGTACTGAAATTGAAACTGTGATTAAAAAGTTAAACAAGGAAAAGTCCAGGATCAGATGACATCACAGGTGAATTCTAGAAAACATTTACACAAGAGTTAACAGAGTTAACACCTGTCCTTCTGAAACTAGCCTCAAAAATTGTGGAGGAAAGAACACACCCAAACTCATTCGTGAGGCCACCATCACTCTGATACCAAAGCCAGACAAAGATACCACACACACAGAAAAGAAAATTAAGGCCAATATCACTGAAGAACACAGACACAAAAATGCTCAACAATACACTAGCAGTCTGAAACCAACAAAATATTATTAAAAGAATCATATGCCATAATCAAGTGAGATTTATCCCAGGGATGTAAGAATTTTCAGTATCTGCAAGTCAATCAGTGTGATGTACCACATTAACAAGTTAAAGAATAAAAAACATACAGTCCTCTCAATAGATACAAAAAAAGCTTTTGACAAAATTCAGTGTTCATTTATGACCAACTTAGACAGCATATTAAAAAGCAGAGACATTACTTTGCCAACAAAGGTCCATCTAGTCAAAGCTATGGTTTTTCCAGTAGTCATGATGGATGTGAGAATTGGACTATAAAGAAAGCTGAGTGCTGAACAATTGATGTTTTTGAACTGTGGTGTTGGAGAAGACTCTTGAGAGTCCCTTGGACTGCAAGGAAATCCAACCAGTCCATTCTAAAGGAAATCAGTCCTGAATGTTCATTGGAAGGACTGATGCTGAAGCTGAAACTCCAATACTTTGGCTACCTGATCCAAAGAACGGACTCATTGGAAAAGACCCTGATGCTGGGAGGGATTGGGGGCAGGAGGAGAAGGGGACGACAGGATGAGATGGTTGGATGGCATACTGACTCAGTGGACATGAGTTTGAGTGAACTCCCGGAGTTGGTAATGGACAGGGAGGCATGGCATGCTGTGATTCATGGGGTCGCAAAGAGTTGGACATGACTGAGCGACTGAACTGAACTGAACTGAACAGAGACAAAAGACCTGTACTCCAAAAGCTATAAGACACTGATGAAAGAAATCAAAGATGACACAAACAGATGGAAATATATACCATATTCTTGAATTGGAAGAATTGATACCGTCAAAATGACTATACCACCGAAGGCAACCAACAGATTTGGTGTGATTCCTATCAAATTACCAATGTATTTTTCACAACTAGAACAAAAAAGTCTTAAAGTTTGTGTGGAGACACAAAAGGTCCAGAATAACCAAAGCAATCTTGAGAAAGGGAGCCTGATTCATCCAGCTCCGTTTTTCTGACTTCAGACTATACTCAAAGCTTCAGTCATCAAAACAGTATGGTACTAAAACAAAAACAGAAATATACATCAATAGAACAGGATAGAAAGCCTAGAAATAAACCCTCACACCTAAGATCAATTAATCTACAACAAAGAAGACAAAACTATGTAATGGAAGACAGTCTCTTCAATAAATGGGGCTGTAAAGACTGTACAGCTGCATGTAAAAAGATGAAATTAGAACATTGTTTAACATCATAAAAATAAACTCAAAATGGATTAGAGACTTAAACGTAAAACTAGATACTATAAAACTCTTAGAGGAAAACATAGGCAGAACACTCTTTGACATAAATTGCAGCAGTATCTTTTTCAAGCTGTCTCCTAGAATAGTGAAAATAAAAACAAAATGAAACCTATTTAAAATTAAAAGCTTTTTCACAGCAAAGGGAATCATAAACAAAATGGATAGACCATCCAAAAAATGAGCAGATGACCTAAATAGACATTTCTCCAAAGAAGACATACAGACGACCCAGAGGCACATGAAGATACACTCAGCATCACTAATTATTAGAGAAATGGAAATCAAAACTACAATGTCACCTCACACCAGTCAGAATGTTCATTATCAAAAAAAATCTATACAATAGAAACAATAAATGCTGGAGAGGGTTGGAGAAAAGGGAGCCTCCTTCTTCACTGTTGGTGGGAATGTAGATTGGTACAGTCACTATAGAGAACAGTATGGAGGTTCCTTAAAAAACTAAAAGTAGAGCTACCGTGTGATCCATCAATCCCATTCCTGGGGATATATTCAGAGAAAAACATGGTTTGAAAGGATGCATGTACCCCAGTGTTCATTGCAGCACTGTTTATGATAGCCAGGACATGGAAGCAACCTAATATCCATTGACAGATTAATGGATAAAGATGTGGTACGTGTACACAATGGAATACTCCTCAGTCATTAAAAATATTGAAATAATGCCACTTCCACCAATATGGATGGACATGGAGATTATCATACTAAGGGAAGTCAGAGAAAGACAAATACGGTATTGTGTGGAAAGTAAAAAAAAAAAATACACAAATGAACTTATTTATAGAATAGAAACGGACTCACAGACTTAGAGAATGTAGTTATGGCTATCAGAGGGGAAATGTGGGAGGGAGGGATAGATTGACCTTTGAGAGTATGTAGTGTTAGTAGAGTAGTAAGGGAGAAATCTGAATATTAGAATTTAATTTCATTATAGAGGAAGTGGAGATTGGCTTAAATCATTGTTTTGAGCAGTAGTTTGTGGTGGAGAGAATATTCTTTAAGTAAAAGAGTTAAACAGAGTGAATAAAACAAATAGGTAGAAAATCCAGGATTACACATTAGAAAGACATGTGTGTAGCAGAAGGTTAGGGGACTGGGAAAATTAGCTTTCTTTTTAAAAAAATTTTTCCAGCTTAATTGAAGTATAACTGAAAAATAAAATATGTATATTTAAAGTATATAATGTGATACGTATTCACTAAAATAATTATGACAGTTTGGTTAATTAACACATCTCACATTGTTACCTTTTTCTCTTGGTGAGAATGTTTAAGATGTACTCTCTCTATCAGTTTGAAGTATCACTTACTGTCTCCAGCACTCTTAGTCGCTCAGTTATGTCCTACTACTTGTGACCCCATGGACTGTAGCCTGCTAGGCTCCTCTGTCCGTGGAATTCTCCAGGCAAGAATACTGGAGTGGGTTGCCATTTCCTTCTCTTAAGGGATCTTCTCAACCCAGGGGTCGAATCCAAGCCTCCTGCATTACAGGCAGATTCTTTACCATCTGAGCCACCAAAGTATACAATGTAGTATTTATAGCTACCATGCTATGCATGGAATAGCTACCATCAGATCAGATCAGATCAAATCAGTCCCTCAGTCGTGTCCGACTCTTTGCAACCCCATGAACTGCAGCACGCCAGGCCTCCCTGTCCATCACCAACTCCCGGAGTTCACTCAGACTCATGTCCATTGAATCAGTGATGCCATCCAGCCATCTCATCTGTCGTCCCCTTCTCCTCTTGCCCCCAGTCCCTCCCAGCATCAGAGTCTTTTACAATGAGTCAACTCTTCACATGAGGTGGCCAAAGTACTGGAGTTTCAGCTTTAGCATCATTCCTTCCAAAGAAATCCCAGGGCTGATCTCCTTCCGAATGGACTGGTTGGATCTCCTTGCAGTCCAAGGGACTCTCAAGAGTCTTCTCCAACACCACAGTTCAAAAGCATCAATTCTTCGGCACTCAGCCTTCTTCACAGTCCAACTCTCACATCCATACATGACCACTGGAAAAACCATAGCCTTGACTAGACGGACCTTTGTTGGCAAAGTAATGTCTCTGCTTTTGAATATGCTATCTAGGTTGGTCATAACTTTCCTTCCAAAGAGTAAGCATCTTTTAATTTCATGGCTGCAGTCACCATCTGCAGTGATTTTGGAGCCCATAAAAATAAAGTCTGACACTGTTTCCACTGTTTCCCCATCTATTTCCCATGAAGTGATGGGACCGGATGCCATGATCTTCGTTTTCTGAATGTTGAGCTTTAAGCCAACTTTTTCACTCTCCTCTTTCACTTTCATCAAGAGGCTTTTTAGTTTCTCTTCACTTTCTGCCATAAGGGTGGTATCATCTGCATATCCATGCTATGCATGAAATCCCCAGAACTGATTCATCTTACATATGAAGGATTGTACCCTTTGACCAGCATCTCCCTGTTTCCCCCACCCAGCTTTCTCAGTGAGATAACAAACTAATGAACTTTGAAGTCTGTACAGGAGACAGGGATCAAGACGATCCCCATGGGAAAGAAATGCAAAAAAGCAAAATGGCTGTCTGAGAAGGCCTTACAAATAGCTGTGAAAAGAAGAGAAGCGAAAAGCAAAGGAGAAAAGGAAAGATATAAGCATCTGAATGCAAAGTTTCAAAGAATAGCAAGGAGAGATAAGAAAGCCTCCTCAGCGATCAATGCAAAGAAATAAAGGAAAACAACAGAATGGGAAAGACTAAAGATCTCTTCAAGAAAATTAGAGATACCAAGGGAACATTTCATGCAAAGATGAGCTCTATAAAGGATAGAAATAGTATGAACCTAACAGAAGCAGAAGATATTAAGAAAAGGTGGCAAGAATACACAGAAGAACTGTACAAAAAAGATCTTCATGACCCAGATAATCACGATGGTGTGATCACTCACCTAGAGCCAGACATCCTGGAATGTGAAGTCAAGTGGGCCTTAGAAAGCATCACTAATAACAAAGCTAGTGAAGGTGATGGAATTCCAGTTGAGCTATTTCAAATCCTGAAACATGGTGCTGTGAAAGTGCTGCACTCAGTATGTCAGCAAATTTGGAAAACTCAGCAGGGGCCACAGGACTGGAAAAGGTCAGATTGCATTCCAATCCCAAAGAAAGGCAATGCCAAAGAATGCTCAAACTACCGCACAATTGCACTCATCTCACACGCTAGTAAAGTAATGCTCAAAATTCTCCAAGCCAGGCTTCAGCAATATGTGAACTAACTGGACATGGAACAACAGACTGGTTCCATATAGGAAAAGGAGTACGTCAAGGCTGTATATTGTCACCCTGCTTATTTAACGTCTATGCAGAGTACATCATGAGAAACGCTGGGCTGGAAGAAGCACAAGCTGGAATCAAGATTGCTGGGAGAAAATCAATAACCTCAGATATGCAGATAATACCACCCTTATGGCAGAAAGTGAAGAGGAACTAAAAAGCCTCTTGTTGAAAGTGAAAGAGGAGAGTGAAAAAGTTGGCTTAAAGCTCAACATTCAGAAAACAAAGATCATCGCATCCGGTCCCATCACTTCATGGGAAATAGATGAGGAAACAGTGGAAACAGTATCAGACTTTATTTTGGGGGGCTCTAAAATCACTGCGGATGGTGACTGCAGCCATGAAATTAAAAGACGCTTACTCCTTGGAAGGAAAGTTATGACCAACCTAGATAGCATATTCAAAAGCAGAGACATTACTTTGCCAACAAAGGTCTGTCTAGTCAAGGCTATGGTTTCTCCAATAGTCATGTATGGATGTGAGAGTTGGACTGTGAAGAAAGCTGAGAGCCAAAGAATTGATGCTTTTGAGCTGTGGTGTTGGAGAAGACTCTTGAGAGTCCCTTGGACTGCAAGGAGATGCAACCAGTCCATTCTAAAGGAGATCAGTCCTGGGTGTTCACTGGCAGGACTGATGCTGAAGCTGAAACTCCAATACTTTGGCCACCTCATGCGAAGAGTTGACTCATTGGAAAAGACCCTGATGCTGGGAGGGATTGGGGGCAGGAGGAGAAGGGGATGACAGAGGATGAGATGGCTGGATGGCATCACCAACTCAATGGACATGAGTTTGGGTAAACTCTGGGAGTTGGTGGACAGGGAGGCCTGGTGTGCTGCGATTCATGGGGTTGCAAAGAGTCGGACACAACTGAGTGACTGAACTGAACTGAAAAAGAACAATAAAATGAAAGATGAGCATATTTCACTTGGATCTAGGAATGAATGTTCACTGGATTAGGTCTTTTATATTTTATTCATTGTTCCATCAAATAATATCTACCATACTATAGACACCATGCTAGGTAACTTGGTTTATAACATAAACAAGGTAGACACTGTCCTTACCTTCATGGAACTTATGATCTAATGAGGAAGAAAGGTGCCAAACAGTTGGAAGTTACAGAAAAGGGTAAATTAGTATCTTTACAGGGCATTATGGCTTTTAGAGGTTTCACCTCTTATTCCACTGCATCCACATTGCCTGCACAGTCAGTATAGTAGGCACCATGGGTTGCATGCCAGGGAATCTTCAAGAAATTGATGACCTCCTTTCCACATTTGTGATGGCATAGGAGCAGCTGAGTTAATGCTTGCTAATCACCCGTATCATCAGTTTTCAGTTAGAGTCGCCAATTTAAGGATAACTTCTCCTTGTTCTTTTAGTTCTTCGCTCAGAATATATCTGAGGAGCTTTATGGAGAAAAGGAAAATAACGAAGTTAAACTTGAAGTTAAGAATGGAAAATAATTGAAAGTAGTCAAGATAGGGAAAAAAGCAGAATGATACTTTTAAAAGTTATGTATCACTTGCTTGAGACTGAAGAAATCACTATGGAAGAAATTTAAAGCATAATTAATGGATATGTCCCTCTATGTATTTTATATGAGCAAAGCCTCTAATTTCAGTTGTTCTTCAGAATAATAAGACTTTCTCTTTGGGGAAAATGAGAAAACTGAATTTTACAGTGAGACTTTTCTAGGCAAATTGGAAAATACATCAAAAACCCTGAATTTGGGGCATGTGGCTTTCTCAAGAGAAAAATGGATATTCATAGTGAACATACCATAAGAATCTGCTCTGAGGAAAGGCAGTCTGGCAAAAAATGTCAGAACTTGAACAGCTTTCTCTTCTGCCAGACCAACTGGATCATAGTTTCTTTTTAAAAACAGAGTACTAGACAATTTAAAAAACTAGGTAAAAAAAAGATGTTGCTGAATTTTTACACTGCTGAAACAAAAAAATGATTCATTCAAGAAAGACCAAGATTTCATATTTCTCAAGTTGTACAACAGTGGAATTTGGGCATAATATAGGATTTTATCAAATTTTGTAAGGAGGTCATGAAACAGGCAGCAGCCACTGGATATCTGGATGCCGTACCCATCAACATCTGCATAGTTTGCAGTGGTCATTATAAGATGAAGGATTTGACCCAGTGTAGTCCAGCCAGAGGCAAATCTGTTTAAGAAAGGAATAGTGTTTTATAAAATATGATGGCACCCACTGATGATACTTTCACTTGCCAACTTGAATAAAAGGGGCAACAATAACTTGGAAACTTTGTAGCAGAAATGTATTCTGTAGGCAGGTATAAAAGATTGTTGGTTTTCAGAAACAACTAAATTAGTTGAAGGCACATAGAGATAATATTAAAGCAAACAATAATGCTGTCTTAGGACAGCAAAGTATAGTTGAAACTATCCTTTGAAAATATAGAAAATGCTATCCCTGGCAATAAAAATTCAGCTTCCAGCACATGAGATTAAATATAAATATTGCCATTTTGTCTAGGATGAAGACAGTGGCAACCATTCTCCCAAAAGCTGCTCAGCAAGTTGTTTATCTCCAAAGAGTATGACGTCTTGTCTACCATCTTGTCAGAAGATGTAGAAATGGAGAACACTTCCTGAATTTCTCAAAATATAGCAGTTGGATGACAGTTTAAAAGCCATTCTATGAATTTGCTTACCATTGAGATGAGGAAAAGAATTTCACCTAGCGAGAAGTATAATGAGGAAGAGAGGAAAGGAAATTAAAAATGACGAGAGTGATGGAATGTCCACCACTCTAATCGGTCCTGCAGTGCAAGCAAGTTTAGGCATGTGAAGGATATCTTGATACTTGGGGAACTGATCCTCAGTCCAAAAGCTCCGAGGCTGTTGAACAGGTTGGTTAGCTGCTGGATAACTGTCTTAGGAGAAAGATTTACTAATAGATTCATTGGGTACACTTATATACCACAGTTCTTGGGGGTGCCATTCACTTCTCGCTCTTTCTGAACAGAGCTTTTTGGAGTCATTCACAATGGCAACACTGCAGGATTTAGCCCTTCCCACACAACTGCCTGGGGGTAGACAGGGAACAGCATCAGTTCCTTGAAGAATGGTAAGACCATGTGAAGAGGCTCTGCCACTCTAATCCTCCCAGGAAAGGGATGCCAGCAAAAGAGCCCCTTGGACTCCTTCTCATAGCAAAGGAGCTTAATTGCCTCAGCTTTGTATTTCTGAGGTACTTAGTGGGCTTAGGAATAATGTAGGGGAAGCTGGAGGTTCCCAGCCTTGAGTGGGAGTCACTGAAGTCCTCCTGCTCCTTCAGGCTTTTGGAGCTTAATTGGAGGAGCCAGAATTCCTTTATGATAGTCTCTCTCATATGGAGGTAGTCTGTCTCATATGGAGGTAGTGTCTCTCATATGTAGGTGGTAGGTGGTCTGTCTCATATGGAGGTGGTCTGTCTCATATGGAGGTAGTCTGTCTCATATGGAGGCTCCAGTGGTAAGCAGCTGGGACCTCAGACAGACAGACAACTTCTAATTTAAAATGTGTAATAATGAAGGAAAATGTTAAGGAAAAAAATATCACTTGGGATTCCACTATGTTCACATAATTTTTAGCTTTTGCATATCGCTTTCTTTCCATTCTTTGCTCACATACTTATATAAATATTTTACTTAGTTGAAACATACTGTTCATATTCATTGTGTATGAACATTTAATGTCACGTTTGTCTTATTTTTATAGCACACACAAATGTTAATGGATAACACTGATGTGATTTTGAAAAGCATTTAAATAGAATTTCTAGTTTCTCTCATAAAATTGGTAGGACAGATTTGTGTTCTCTGAAACAGTAGTCACTAGCCAGCCACACATGGCTAATGAACTTTTATTTATTTATTTTTGGCTAATGAACTTTTAAAATGTGACTATTCTGAAATGAGATATGCTATGAATATAAAGTATACACTGAATTTTGAAAAAAAGTATAAAATATCTCATGGATAATTTTTATATTGATTACATGTTGAAATGGTAATACTTTGTGGGGGGCGGAGCGCTGCGCCTCACGGGGCGGCCGGAAAGGGGTAGAGAGGACAGCTCTGAGGGACAGTGGCAGAACCTGCGGGCTAGTTGGGAAGCTCACCCTCTGGGAGGAAGGGAAGCGGAGACCTCCTCTGCCCAGGACCGAGGAGACGCCTGGAGGCCGAGGGTTAGGCCGCCGCTACCTCCTCCAGCAGCGGACACCGCAGAGATCACGCAGCCGGCGGGCGCACCGGCCACCAACGGCGACCCTTCGCCCTTCGCGCAGGTGGCAGTGTAGAAGCCAAGACAGGAGCTTCCAGAAGTACTTTCAGAAAAATAACAGTGAACCTCAGTATGCAAACACAGGGATCTGAAAAATCACAGTTGAAGAGGGATTTATTTAGCCCCTGCCAATGAGATGTAAGACAAAGTCAGATGCTGTTCTTGAAGAGAATAATATCAAATTGGACATTTACCAGTAGAAAGCAAATTGGGACCTTTGACTTGAAAAGTGTAAATTGAAGACAGAAAGATTGTTTGCTGGAAGGATCCCATGGGTGTGGAGTGGCTTGACAAGAGCTCTCAGTTAGGAACACATAAATTTGCACTGTGTGGGACTTAGATTCATTATCTGACTCTGTAAACTGGGAAGTAACTAATCATTGCTCAATTTGGCTAAGAAGAATGAGATCTAATCTTCTAAGAAAGGAAAGGAGCAAAGATGAGATTTTTCACCTTTCTGGAATTATAGCATTCTCAATATAGAGACATCAGGTGCTTTAAAGATGTGCCCAGGAAGAGCACTGCTTTGAAAATACTGTATTTTATTTTTGAGGTATAACATGGGACTTCCCAGGTGGCATTAGTGGTAAAGAATCCACCTGCCAATGCAGGAGACATAAGGGTTGCGGGTTTGAACCCGGGGTCAGGAAGATTCCCTGGAGTAGGGAAGATTCCCTGGAATAGGAAATGGCAGCCTACTCCAGTATTCTTGCCTGGAAGATTCTATGGGCAGAGGAGCCTGGCAGTCTACAGTCCGTGGGGCCCCAAAGAGTCACACAACTGACTGAGTACATACATAAAATAAAGTGTGTACAATGCATTAATCTGAAATGTATTGCTCTATGAACTTTGATATGTGTACATGCTCATGGGATTACCACCCAGGTCAAGAATACAACTTTTCTAGTACCCCAAAAGATTTCCTCCTCCTTCCCCTTCTGGTCAGTTTTTATCCTATTTCTAATCTGAAGATAACTACATTATGATTTTGTTTCCACACTGTAGTATTTTTTAAACTCCATCCATTCCTTTGTTGGTTGTTAAGCTCCATGTAAATAGAGTCATATAGAAGGGACTTGTGTGTGTGTGTCTTCTTTCACATAACATAATGTCTTTGTGGGGGCTTCCCCATTAGCTCAGTGGTAAAGAATCCGCCTGCAATGCAGGAGATTGGGGAGATGCAGATTTGACCCCTGGGTTGGGAAGATCCCCTGGAGAAGGGCATGGCAACCCACTCCAGTATTCTTTCCTGGAGAATCCCATGGACAGAGGAGCCTGGCGGGCTACAGTCCAGAGGGTCGCAAAGAGTCGGACACGACTGAGCGACTGAGCACACACGCGCAATGTCTTTGTAATTTATCCGTGTTGCTGTGTTAGTAGTTCATTCTAATCGGTTGAGTAGTAATTTATGTTGTATGGATATACCACAATTTGTTATCCATTCTCCTCTTGGATCTTTGGATTGTTTCTACTGTGTGACCAATTTGAATAAAGCAGCTGTGAATATTCTGGGAAAAAAAAAGAAATGGTAATACTTTGGATATATTGAGTTAAATAAAATATATTATTAAAATTAAAGTTCACCTAATTCTTTTTACTTTCAATGTGGCTATTCAAAAATTTTTAATTATATATATGGCTTGCATTATATTTCTGTTAAATTGCACTGGTATAGATTATCGTATACAAACTGTGAGATCTTAAAATACGAAAAGAAACTAAAGTTGCAGCCATAAGGAAATAGTTAAATCATCTTTGGTATATTTACTAGGTCCAATATTGTGCAGCTTTTAAAAGTATAGACACATGAATGTGGCCAAACATATCTTTCGTTGTCTTCAAATTTAAAAGAGTACCTTGGTGTATTTGTCATTGGAATATATTAAGCTAAAAAACTTATTTTTTAATTTAAAAAAAATTACTGGGTAACACTGATTCATAGACTTCAGTTCAGTTCAGTCGCTCAGTCGTGTTCGACTCTGCGACCCCATGAATTGCAGCACGCCAGGCCTCCCTGTCCATCACCAACTCCCGGAGTTCACTCAGACTCACGTCCATCGAGTCGGTAATGCCATCCAGCCATCTCATCCTCTGTCGTCCCCTTCTCCTCCTGCCCCCAATCCCTCCCAGCATCAGAGTCTTTTCCAATGATCCGTTCTTTGGATCAGGTGGCCCAAGTATTGGAGTTTCAGCTCTAGCATCATTCCTTCCAAAGAACACCCAGGACTGATCTCCTTCAGAATGGACTGGTTGGATCTCCTTGCAGTCCAAGGGACTCTCAAGAGTCTTCTCCAACACCACAGCTCAAAAGCATCAATTCTTTGGCTCTCAGCTTTCTTCACAGTCCAACTCTCACATCCATACATGACTAGTGGAAAAACCATAGCCTTGACTAGACAGACCTTTGTTGGCAAAGTAATATCTCTGCTTTTGAATATGCTATCTAGGTTGGTCATAACTTTGCTTCCAAGGAGTAAGCGTCTTTTAATTTCATGGCTGCAATCACCATCTGCAGTGATTTTGGAGCCCCAAAAAATAAAGTCTGACACTGTTTCCACTGTTTCCCCATCTATCTGCCATGAAGTGATGGGACCAGATGCCATGATCTTAGTTTTCTGAATGTTGAGCTTTAAGCCAACTTTTCCACTCTCCTCTTTCACTTTCAACAAGAGGCTTTTTAGTTCCTCTTCACTTTCTGCCTAGATGATGGTGGTGTATTTGTTCTTTCAAAATGGTATGAAGGAGAAAGGACAAGCCAACTATGTATCTCTTCTTTCCCATTGCTCAGTGGTGATGAGAAAGTGAAATGCCAAAGGATAGGATGGTTGGTAAAATATATTGTTTGTAAAGGAGTGAAAGCTGAAAGAGGAGCATTTACATCTTTTACCACTTTGAAAAATGCAAAGAAAATGATAAAAACTGAATATAAGATTCTTTTAAAAAGATTAAAGCTTTGAAAATGACTTGCCGTGTTCAACTGCTTGATCTTACTGAATATTTTTGTTTTTTTTTTCATTCACAGATTCATGGTGTTGCTATCTAAAGTTGAAAAATCATCAGAAGAATTCATGGAAATAATGCAAAATTTAAGTAGTATACAGGTTTGCTTTTTTTGGCATATAATTTTTCACAATTCTGTTACCCCATTAGAAAAAGCATAGGAGAATCCAATCCTGGAAAGAGTTTACAGAAGATATATTCATTTTACTTTTCATAAGAATTTCTTACATGAACATTAATTAACCATAATATTTTAGTAATACCTGACTTCACATTGAAAAGTAAATTTATCATTATGTTTTGTCTTTGTAGTTAATAGATTGGTTTTATTCAGATATTTTAAGGCTTTAGTTAACCTACCAGAAAAAGTTAAATTTCATTATCACAGAGTTTAAGTTTTTCAGAGAAAGGAAGCAGTGTACTGTATTTTCACTAGAGTTGTCAGTAGTATTATATTTATAGAGAACATAACTCATTTAAAATGCCTTTCTTTTAGGCTTTGAAGGGCAGTAAAGAGCTTGAAAATCTCATTGGTATCCCCCATGCATCATGTGTCTTTAAAAGAGAAATGCAGAAAACAAAAAAACTAAGTAAGAGAAATTTTTGAGTTTGTGGTTTTTTTTTGTCCCCCCACCCCTAATTTATGAGTTTTTAATGAGTTTCTCTCTATTGCTTGTTTGTAAACTTAGAACAGGAAACCATATATCTTTTGCTAGGATGTGTTGTTTCAGAGATTCTTCCTGAATGTGAGGGAAAGAGTGTTCCTTGGTAACTCATATTAGGCTTAATTTATGTAGTTCTCATTCTTTACATAAGATATTAGGTATTGCATTTTGTACTTGATACTTATAAATATACGTATTTTTTTAAGTTGTTTCTTCCAAATTGAGAAATGATTAATATCCCATATTAATTTTTTTCCTTTAGTGACTAACGTAATAAAGCAAAAACTATTTAAAAAGAAGAATTCAGGACTTCCCAACAAAGGTAAAGAATTCTGTCTTAGTTTATTGTATAAAGAGATCTTTTCATCTCATTTTACCATTTCAGCCAATTGTCATGAGCCCTGTTCTAGTGTATTCTTTTAAAAGACCACCAGTCTCATTTGAAAAACATTATACTGCATTTAGCAGAAGACCATGTCCAGTAAGATCAATTTTCCTGATGACTGAACTTTTGAAATACAGTTTTTAGGTTAAGTTATAGTTATTTCTTTTATTAAAAGTTCTTTTTGAAAATACAGACAGATGGGGCAATAATGCATATATGGCAGATTTTAATGGTGATATAGAAAGATACACAAAACATAAAAAGTTACTTTGTAGGCAGTGTTGTGAGATTTTTAATAACATTTGCTCTACTGTGAACTCATACCTCTGAGCATTTCACACTATGGGAAACTAAATTAGGAGACTAAGTTCCCATAACACATGCACATTCACACCTAAGTAAGCAAAATAATCACAGACTATAAAATACTAAAGCCACTAGACCAACTTGAGGGATCATTTTAATATTACTGACAGGAATGCCATTTGGCAATCTCTGCAAACGGAGGTAGGCCTTGAAGTGGGTAGCCATGTGTTAGTCTACCATTTTTGAGTACCAGTGACTTCCCTTTGTTGAGGACTAATAATTACTATGTTCTCAACACTAGGATCAGCAGATCTATACAACAACCCTGCAAGATAGCTGTTATTGTCATTATAGATAAGGAACAAAGACACAATAAAATGTTGAGTAGTTTGCCAAAAGACACTGCTGCCTATGTCAGAGCAGGGATTCCAACTGAAAACCAGTCTCATGTCAAAAAGTTTGGTCTTTGTATTTTTCTGTGTTGTGTCTTCCTAAAACAAATGAAAGCATCCAGCCATCCCAGCTCTCAGGTTCAAACATAAGAGATAACTCAACCAATTTAGTCTGTGTTTAGGATCTTTAACAAAGTTAGTGATGAGTTTGTAGGAGGAAAAGCTGAGATTCCCTGCTGGTCAGTTCCAGAGGCCAACTGGGTCATGGCAGGGTAGCAGTCATGGAAAAACTCCTCCAAAACTCATGTGGGAAGATATCTGAGCAGGCTTCCTTGGCCCTTTGCTTGGACAGCTACCTCCCATTAGGATCCATAGAATTTAAGTACATACAAGCAGCTCTTCCCTAGAAAAGGATTGAGATCATTTCTCTCCAGTGCAGTGTATCTTGATTATAATGTGTAACTAGCTTTCAATGATTTTAATCTCTACTGACTTGACAAGTTTTAGAGGATAAGAATATTTATTATTTCTCAACTAGAGAAAATCTTTCTTTTATTTATACAATAGCAATGATGTAGTTTTTTTTAATCTATTAATTTCCTAGAGCTAATTAGAATTAGGCTTTACATTAGGCTTTTGCCAACAGTTTGGAAGAATGAGGAAGGGAAAATTATAGAACAAATAGATGAACTGTCACTGCTAATAGTTAATGGGAAAAAAATTCCCAAAAGTATTATTTCCTTCCGTAAACATATATTAAGACATTAAAGTTATGTTCACGTGTTAAAACAGTCACCTCCTTTCAGTTATCCAATACGTAGGGATTCTTTGTATGTTTCTGCATGAATCAGCCTTAAATCTATTTTCTAGTATTTTAGGCATTAAAACTGACTTGCCCATTACCAGGTTTTCCCTGAGAGCTGAGTGTTTCTTCATGCATAGAGGAGATTGTATCACTAAATCATGTTTTAAAGGTTCTGATAAGCATTGGTTATTTGTTGTGATTTAAATATAAACTGAGCTAACTGAGCTAAGATACATTAAATATATAATATCTACATAATATAAACTATATGGTAATATATATTATATATATGAGAATATAGAAGTCATTTTCCATTTTGTTTCTTGGCAAGAGCTACATTGACTGTTTATACTTACTGAGGTATTCAAATCTTCATTAGTTTTTAATCTTATTTTTATATTAATATTGCCTGGAAAATAGATTGAAGCTTTTTTTTCTAATTTGAATTTGAGCTAAAATTCAAAAGCATTTTACAGAATGCTTTTCCCTATTTTTTCCTCCAGTTCCTAATGTATATATATATTTTTAATTTTGGTGGGGTTTTTTTTTTTTTGGTTAAAGATGAGCACACTAACACATGCACATTATATGTAAATTTCTTTGCCAAATTAACTTTCACCCCTTCTATTCATACATTCATTTTAACAGGACTTTGTTAGTTTTTTGACAGTCCAAACTAATATGCTTTACATATTCCTTATTTGGGGATCTAGCCATCAGCTTTTTACAGAAATTTCTACTTTACTTTTCTTTTACTATGCTGTTATCCAGAATTATTTAAATTTTAAAATGTTCTGAGAATCTCCATAATATTAGAAATTATATAGTTAGAAATGACATAATATAAAAATCAGCTAATATGTTTTTAATATGTTTTAGATTTGTTATATTAGGTAATTAGTGAAAATGAGAGTAAACACACTATTTATTTCACTATCAGAAGAATGTCCTTCAGATTTTTTTTCCTTCAGATTCTTGTCAAATTTTCCTAGAATAGTTAAAATAGACAATACCAGGAGAATTCCAGCATTTATTGTCATTCTGCCTTTGAATTAATCCTTTAGTTTTATTTTTTTCATTTTACTGCTAATTTGTTTAGCAGCAGTTGTAGTTTTTATTATAGTCAGAGAAGTATAATTGTAAAGATAAGACTCTAGTGTTTTAAATAGACATCTGAGACACATTCTAAGGCTTTGTATAACCTATTCCATGGAAATTTAAAACATCCATATTAACATTAAAAGTACAATGAGATTTTCATAATTTTCAGAACTGGACCTTGCAAATTAGGCAATGACTTGATAAAGCGTGTGAATAAAGAAGACCTCCTTTACAGAATACAGATTTCTTAAACAAAAGAAGGCTTCTTTCTTTTTTCAGTTACTTAGGAAGTAAGCTTGTCTTCACTTTCCTTAATAATATTGGCTTTATGACTGTTAGAAAAATAATGAAATGAAAGGTTTTCTTCTGTTATATTTGGATGTGAATTTTCAAAATTATTTTTAATTTGTTATGCTGAAGATTTAAAACATATGACCATTCATTGGGTTGATACAGAAGGACTGTCACATTATCATCACATGAGAAGGCATGAAATTTATTTACTTTACATAGTCAACCTCTGCATAAAACAACTTGATACAAATATTCCTGAGACAATAGGTGGCATTATGTGGTACTGAGTATTTTCATTTTTTCTGGAGATATTAGAAAATACCATCATTGTTTGTCCATGACTAGTACTTCCAGTAAACAAAATGTTTTTTAAAAGAATGTAAGCAAATTGTAGAGCGTTTGCCAAGATATGAAATCTAGACACTTAGCTTCAGTCCAAAACATATTTTATCTGTTTTGAGAATAATTGTGTAGGTTGAAATATGCATATTTTAAAAGAAATGTAACCATCTGAACTTTACATTGTTCAAAAAAGTTGATTGTTTCAGCTGTCTGTAATACTAAATATTTCAAAATTTCTAGCTCTGGCCTTAAAGAGAAAAAAATGCCAACTATAAATGTTCTGATTTTCTTTAACTAGATTACTGTCTTCTTGCATTGTAAAATTAATTTTGGTTATAGGATTTTTGAGGTTTTCAAATTCTTGGTCCAAAGGACAAATTTTAAACTCCTTCTGTCTTAAGACTATATAAATAGTTTGATATTGCCTTTTCATTCTAACCACCCACTGAAGTATTTTTTAACTTAAAAATATGTTGTTCTTTCCCCTACTCAGTCTTGAAAAAGTATTTGTCTTATCAGCTAAATACTTTTACTCCTAGAAAACTGCTTCCCTTTTATTTTTTTCTGTTATAGCTTAACATGAAGCAGTATCTTTTTTCAGACAAATACTCCAGTATTAAAAACACAGGTTTGAAGCTTAGACATGTTTCAGAAGAAACAACAAAAATCCCACTATGCTTTTAACATTCTTAGTTTATTTAGAGCTAAAAAATAGAGATGTTAATTTTGGTAACACAAACACACATTAATGTACAACTGTAGTCCTCAGCTCTTTATACGAATTCAGTTGTCACTTATCCTGTATGTGGGTCATACCTTCTCCTCTTATTAATGTTAATGCTTGTGCTTTACACTGTTCATCACTGTTTGGGGCTATATTTCAACTGCTTACTTGAGATGTGTCTAGGATTTAAGGAAACACAAACTGGTTTATTACTTTTCAAAGCCTTTTAAATAATTTCTCCTATGATTTAATTTTTTTATACATTACTAAAAGTATGGTGCTTTTATCTTTTAAATAATCAGTTAAACTTTTTACACCATAGATTTTAACTCACTTAATAGCAATTATGTGTTTAAGAGGTGTAAATAACTTGCTATCAGACATTACAAATATCCAGGTGCTCTGTATGTGCTGATGACAACAAAATTGAAACGGAAGACTGTAATAATTCTGACTGGTTTTCTCTGCAGAAGATATTGATTATTTGTGTGTGGTGAGAGATTTGGAAAATTCAATTAAAGGAGTTGTGCAAAGGTTTCATAAATTTTCCTTCTACAGCGTGTACACAGACATTGTTGCGTATTAAATCAATGCAGCACTTCACAATATATTTTCTTTGAAACATAAAAATAAATAACATTTAAACAGTTCTGCTTACTACAGAAACAAATTTTATTTTCTGTGAAGCATTTAGTCATGTGCTATCACTGACTCATACACATTTGCCAGCTGTAACAAATTTTATAGACATTTTCTCCAGAGACATATCTCACATACTATGAATTTTTAAATGAGCAAATGGTGAAGAAGGGATGTCAGCAATATAAAAATTGATCAGTTAAAAGATAAAAGCATAAGTAAAGAGATTTGTATGGTAGTCTTAATAGGTTTTATTAAATAAAAATACTATAAAAAGACAGTAATGAACAGACTGAAGACTAACTGTTCTTGAGGTGGAGAAAAATTATTCTGGCACATTTAGTAGAAATTGGTTTTATGTCACCTGACAGATGAACATTTTTTTTTCCACTTTAACTCTTAGAGTAGTTAGAAAAGCTCCTTAAAGTGTTAGATAAATTCTCTAAGTGGTTTGTGTATTTTAAACACCTCTACATAATCATAAAGCAGATATTTATAGTGTTATATAATTAATTATATAGTTAAAAGCAGGACTTTGGCAATCAGTAAATAGTAGATGATTTTTTTCCTCTACCTCAGACTTCACATAGGAAGGAGTCTTCTTCCTTCACACTCTTTATACTATATGGTTTAGTCCTCTGAAATCTCTCCTTCAGGACTCCAGGCTTCTCTATGACCTCCCTTTCTACCTGGACTACACTTTCTTCCTTCTCTGTCTAGCAAACTCCTGCTCATTCCTTAAGGTCAGCCTTCAACATCACATTCTTTGAAACTCTCCCCAGATAACCTAGGTAAAAAAGAAATTGCTTCATCTTCTAGGCTTCTGCAGCACTTGTCTGAATGTTTATAAATGTACCATGCTGTAGTGTATTGTAATTGTCTGGTTACACAGCTCTCTCTGGACTTCTCTCCTTGGCAAACAGACAGTCTTATCTCTATACCGTAGTATTGAACCTGGATGGAAGCTCCACAATACATGTTCAGTGAATGAACAAAAATGAATGGCCACTCTAAGAATTTTTTTTAAGGAATTATCTAGATATTTTCAACTAGGTATAAATGGCTATTTCCTTACATACCTCATTCATTTAATATTTATTGCATGCCTACTAGGAGCCAGGCACTGTTCTAGCATTGTGGATACACTAATTAAGGAGACAGACATAGTCCTGCTCTCAGGATTATAGAATCTAGCATAAAAGATGAATAATTATAATAAAACATAACCACACATTATAATGAGTTTCTTGGTAGTTTTCATCCTAAATTCTTAAATGTGCATTCTGAAACAGAATCAGGCAAATCTGTAGGATGTTGAAACAAGAATTTATAGCCCCAAAGCTTTTATTTATAATGTAAAATAAAACTTTATGTTTAGGCTCTTTATTTTAATTTCATTTTGATTAAGCATTTATTCTGCATCATATACTATGACAACTTACTTTACACTGTTTTCTGGAAAAAAATATTCTTTCTTTCATATAGAATTATATGATTTTGACAGCTGTGAATTCCTTAAAACCATTTTAAACTTAGGTAGTTTCACCTTTATAATTAAGGTTACCCTTGTTATATTTCACTGTTTTTTCTTTCAGTTCAAAACATTTTAATTGTATTATCAAATTTGGTATTGTCTGTAAAGAAAATAGGAACATGAGCTTTGATGCATTAATTTAAATTATATTTAATCTATTCTTATAAATAATAGGAAGATAATCTGACAAGATCTATGAGTTAGAGGCCAACTGAAAGAGAACACTATTGAGCTTGCCAGGCTAGCTTTCAAAGAGGGCGTATTTTTAGTATAAAGAAGGCCCTTAATTGAGTAAAAACAGCTAACTTAACAGTGACAGGTAGGTTATAGTTTCTGTAGGGCACATCAGACTGAACAAGATACAAACAAGTCAGTGGATTTGGAAATGTGCTGAATTGATTAAGTGAATAATTGCATATTAATTCATTAATTAGTGTGCTAATTAATTGCCCACTACACAGGAGTAATCAGTGAATGTCAGGTTTCATAACTGGTCAAAGGTTTTAGATTCTATTACATATACAATATATATACAAAGACACACAATCATTCACTGTAAGGTTAAGTGTTTTATAAAATTTCTGACCCATATACTATGGGTTCTGACCCATAAACTATGGAAATCCATCACACTATTGGATGGTGATCATAAATACACAGTTCATACATAAATATTCACAGTTATACATTTGGCAGATGAATATACACATTTAATATAGGACAGTCTCATTAATGAATGATTTGGGGGAATCTTAAGAATACTAAGAATAGCTTTGTGTTCATGGATTCTAGTAAAGATCATCATATGTTAGGGGTGTTTTTCTGAGTCTTTTATTTGAGTAGTACTTTCAAAAGACTTGAAAGAATTAAGGTTAACCTACAGAGAAATAATGGTTGAATGTATTTGACTACCTTGTAAACATTTCCCTGGATTTTTTTTGAATTCTTATTTATTTCTGCTGCACTGGGTCTTCATTGCTGCGTCCAGGCTTTCTCTACTTGCAGCGAGTGGGGCCTGCTGTCTAGTTGTGCTGTGTGGGCTTCCCACTGTGGTGGCTTCTCCTTTTGGAACACGGGCTCTAGGTACACAGGCTCAGTAGTTGTGATGCATGGGCTTAGTTGCCCCACAGCATGTGGGATCTTTTTGGACCAGGGAGTGAGCCCATGTCCCCTGCATCGGCTTGTGGATTCTTAACCATTGGCCCACCAGGAAAGTCCTCCCTAGGTTCTTTTGATATTGTTTTCTCTCACCTTGGACTCTTTCTTCATGACCTCATCCATTCCTTGACTTTTGTTCTCACCTTTGTGTATATGGTTTCCAAATCTATTTTTCACCTTCCTCCTGAGCTATAAACAATCTCAGCTGCTATACATTATTCCCCAAATATACTGACTTCACCCTCCCCCCTCCCATGTTGTCCCTCATTGTACATTTTTAGGGATTACATTCATCCAGTGATAGAGCTGAAAACTACAATTCTGTCTCTCTTTTTGTCCCCACATCCAAACTGATATCAAGTTGTATCACTTCCCAGAACATTACTTCTCCTTTCCATGTACACTGCACTGGTTTATTCCTTCATTAGCTCTCATCCAGATTACTTGCATCCTCATTGTAACCTGCCTCTGTGCTCTTTGTTCTTGTTTCCCTACAGCCTGTCCTGCTACTGAACGAATTATGATTTCAAAAGTATCACTCCACCATATATGTCGTAAAATCCAAATTTATACCATTGTTTAGAATTCTCCCTGATCTGACCACAACTTACCTTTCTAATTTGTGTGTCTCAGTTACTCCAGATTATTTGCCATTCATTCCTGAAAACATTCCTTAGAACATCCCTTTCTTGTTTCCTTACTTTTGTTCTTGTCTCCTCCACTTGACATACCTTTTCCCCCCATCATCAAAATTTTACTAATCTTTCAGAACCTGCTTATGAGTTTCCTTACACTAGGCTTCCTTAGATCCTTCTCTTCCATGTTCTTCTTTTATGGATTTGTCACAGCTGCCCAACTGGTATAACTAAGAGAGGATATTAAACTTCCTGACCTTGTCCTATGCCCTAGAAACCTCTGATAGTCGTGATACCCCTAACACCACTGTGTGACCAAATTCCCTGTCTACACATCAGCTTCTGCCCTATTACACTTCAGTTATTATTCACCCTGACCGATTTTGTTCAGTGAGCATAAGCACCCCATATTAATTCACTCTCAAAGCCCTTAAAAAGTGAAGCCTTTATAAAACAATGTTAGAATAAGGGAGACAGCAACCCATAGGCCATAGACAGTATGAAGACCAGCAAAGTGTTAGTTGCTCAGTCATGTCTGATTGTTTGCAACCCAATGAACTGTAGCCCTCCAGGCCCCTCTGTCCATGGTATTCTCTAGACAAGAATACTTGAGTGGGTAGCCATTCCCTTCTCCAGGGGATCTTCGTGATCTAGGGATCGAACCCAGTCTCCTGCATTTGCAGGCAGATTCTTTACCATCTGAGCCACCAGGGAAGCCTCCGAGAAAGCATGATTTTGGCTAATGTTAACTAGGAATACTACAGGGGATGCTGAGATAAATCTTCTAGAAACAATGTAAATCACTTGGTTAGCAAAAGTGTGAGGCTTAGTATAAACAAAGCCCTTTGCATACTGCCCATCTAGTATTCAAACTGAGGATGTAAGGTTTATATACATGAAATGATAATCAAATAAAGCAAGCAAGTGATAACAAGTTCAGACTCGTCTTTCCAGGATTCTGGCCCGTAGCAAGTATAAAAAAGGATTATGAATCCATTGACGATCAAAGTATCAACTTGACTAGTGGAGGACTTAATAACCTCCAATATGGCAGGCCCTCTGGTAGAAGCTCGGAGTACTAATGTGGACTAAGGCAGAAGTGGAACCTTCTCTCTCCCATAGATGGAAGAAATGCTGCTGGATAAAAGTGCTCGGTCATGTCTGACTCTTTGTGACCCCATGGACTGTAGCCCACCAAGGTCCCTCTGTTCATGGGATTTTCCAGGCAAGAATACTGGAGTGGATTGCCATTTCCTTTTCCAGGGGATCTTCCAGACCCAAGGATCAAACCTGCTTCTCCTGCATTGCAGACAAATTCTTTACTGCTGAACCATCAGGGAAGCCCTCCCTCCCTTCCATATTGAATGCAAATCTTAAAATCTTTGTGCTCTCCTGACCTGAGGAGAAAGCTGGATCTTTAAATAGATCCATGTCCATGTGCCTCTATAACTGCAGACATGCCTTATATGCTTGGTTGCAGAAAAGAATGAATGGGCTGCTCTCCTTACAACATGAAATTAAGAAGAGCAAAGGGCCACTGGACTTGAGAGTAGACCGTGAAAGGGAAACTAAATAGTGGGGCACAAGAGTGCTGTGTAAGAATACTGACTGAATATGACTTGTAAAACGTGGTCTGCTATTCTGGACGTCAGTCAGTCAAATTTGTCACTTTTCCATGGGCTACTGGAAGCAGAAGAGTTGACAGAAGTTTCTTCCTCTTCAGACTGAGAAGTGTAAAAATTCTTCCCTACTCTAAGTAACAAATGAAGGGTAAGCAGTATGGAAATACACAAAATGGGCCACCTCGGGATGGAGTGATTAGGTCATTATTTAAGGGTTCATGATTTTAAAATCAGTTCTAGTTATTCCACTCTGCATAATCTCTAACAGAGGGCCCTCCAGGCCCTTGTAATGGAAGCTTTGTGTTTTAGTAGGAAGCTGGAATTTGAAAAATGGGTAATTTTGATGGGCTGTGTAAACATTCTAGGCAGAGAGAACACTGAACAGAAAAGGCAGAGAAGCAGAGCGACTGAACAGTAGATTCCAGACACATCATTGACAGTTATGATCACCAGGCTAGTAAGTTCAGACTTTATTCTTTAGGCAGAAATGAACCCATGAAGATTATTAAAGAAGTAACAATCTAAAATATGTTTTAGAAAGAATAAAATATAATTGCTGTGTGAAAGATGAATTCTGTCAAAATACTGCTCATGAACTGCATCACGGTATCTAAATTTCTTTCCATTTGTGTTCTGAGATCTTCATCTCTATAACAGTATGGCCGTGTAGAGATAACAGACATACTGCTGCTCCCTGCTCCTGTGCTATCATATGTATCACACTGATCAAACTGTTGATTTTTGCTGGACCCTGAATTTGGCTTCAGAATCTTTCTCGACACAGCTGTCTTGGCAACCATGATCAACTGATGACGATTCTTTGCAGGGCCTGGCATTGTAACAGAGAATGGGATTTGGATTAGATGTCCAGCACTAGTTCTACCACCTACGTAGCTGTGTAGCCTTAAACAAGGCACTCGGTTTCCCAAAACCTTAATTGTAAAATGGGACTGGTGATATTTACCTTGTGGGTTACATACAAGAATTAGCTTGAGGAATTCCCTGGAAGTCCAGTGGTTAGGACTCAGTGCTTTCACTGCCAGGGCCTAGGTTCAGTCCCTTGTCAGGGAACTAAGATCCTGCAAGCCATGCAGTGTGGCCAAAAATTTAAAAATTAAATAAAATAATTAGCTTAATTACTACCTTTCCCATTCGCTGTTGTTTAGTCACTAAGTTGTGTCTGACTTTTTTGCGACCCCATGGACTTTCCACCAGACTCCTCTGTCCATGGGATTTTCCAGGCAAGAATATTGTAGTGGGTTGCTATTTCCTTCTCCAGATCTTCCCAGCGTAGGGGTTGAACCTGCAACTTCTGCATTGCAGGTGGAATCTTTCCTACTGAGCCACTGGGGTGGCCCACCTTTCCCATAGTAATTATTTAATAAATGGCAGTCTTCGTTTCTTCTAGAGTATTAGCTTTAGTTCTGGTAACTGTATCAAAAACCTATAATAATATTAGGGGAGCACTGGAATGCTTAAAATCTTCTGTAGGTATTCTGACCAGACTCAAATGAGTTGGCAAACTATCTTCTTGTAGGACAGGAAGAATATATGTGGACCATCATGCTGCCACTGCTGCTAAGTCACTTCAGTCGTGTCCGACTCTGTGCGACCCCATAAACGGAAGCCCACCAGGCTCCCCGTCCCTGGGATTCTCCAGGCAAGAACACTGGAGTGGGTTAGGGGCTCACCATATATGACTTATTCATAGCTACCAGTATAAACAAGGAAGGGATATTTCAGGAAGTAAGGGGTCCACATGCCCTGTGGGGATACATGCCATCTGTTGCCATTGGGTGTTTTTTTTCAAAGGCTTCATCTCACAAGGATCCTAAAACCAGACAGACAAGAACTTCTATCACCACTAGGAGTCCCCAGAGGGACATACCCTGAATAGGAATGCCAGTAAAGATGGTCTCTTTTTGGGGGGGGCAGCTGTTGGAGGAAACACCTGCTGAAAGGCCCTGAAGGCTTACAGACAAAGGCATGTAAGACTTGGTGTTTTCATTAGGTCATGTTGGAGTTCTAGAACTCTCTCAGAAGTATCTCAAATCCATCTTCATAAAATGAAGTGTGCCATGTCAGAGTAGTCATAGTGGCAATTATTTGTGAAGGTGAATCTTGCTTTGAAGATTCAAAAATAAGCACATAAGATATTACCAATACCTAACTAAATTAGGTACCAAATTACATAGTAAATGGGTGTTTAAGTCATTTCTCAAGTCATGTATGAGATGCATGTTAATTTGGAAACTAATTCTTGATGATTTAATAATCACCTTTTATATCCCACAGGCGTTTAGAAGAAACACACTCACTATGAACACCAACTTCTGTATCTGCCTGATCATATTTAAAGGAACAGAAGAAATGTTTGTAATTAATCTGTGCAGTGAATACCAGATCATAGCATAGGCAGGTGCGTGTCTAGATAAAATTTCTTGAAGCTAATTTAAACTTTCTACACACACCAGTAGATAATCTCAACATAAATAATACATTTCTTCTTGACCCTTTAAAGTAAGCCAACATATAGAAGATCCTGACTTCCATTATGTATCTGGTACACTTCTGTATACTTTTATCATCTGTGGATAGACTTATAGTTTGTATGAAAATGGCACCTTTGGTAGAGCTCTATATCTTAAAACTCAGATTAAACCCAATAGTGAGTGGAAGTAGGTCCTGATTTTCCAACTTAAAGCTCTAGATTTGTACTAATTAGATTCTTTTAAAAGCTTTTAAAATTGTAAGTTTACTTTAGCTTCTACTTCATAGATGTTTTTATTCTAGTTATGCCTATGCTTGTAAAGAAAAAATATTTTCAAAGTTTTAAAATTCTTACATCTTTTATAAAATGCTGGAATGCATTTTTCAGTGCAGATATTTAAATGTGAGGTTGTTTTTAAACTGAACTACACAGAATCTCCTGAATATAAAGAAAAGACCTTATCTCATGGGACAACATGTGATTCCCTCCACATTTCGAAGCATCAGATTTTTAATTTTCTCCAGTGTTGTTTTGTATTATCTATTTGTCCTGTCACAAAATAAAGGGGAAGAGTGAATCACAGTGTTATAACTTGATAGCACTTTTTTTTTTCCATACTTATGCACCTTTCTTTGACCATTTCCATAGGGGGGAAAAATGCTGTTCCTTTGGTATTCACCCTAAGCCTTGGCAAAATCTGTATATTACCATATCATTTAATTCACTGTATCATGAAAATAAAAATACTATGTGAAAAATGTGAAACAAAATTTAACAAATTGAAGTTGAAACTAACTTTCCATTTAGAGAATTTCAGATTTGCCTCTTAAAATGAAAATGAATTATTTTTTAAAACTATTAATTGAAATAACTAAATAGTAACTCAATTTATAAAACTAATTGCCTTCACTAGTGATTTTATTGGGACAATCTAAATAAGGTTTTTAAGATAATCTGCTAAATATTAAGAATACTTTGTGATATAGTCCTTAAAATGAGAGTACCTTAAAATATACCAAAAAGGTTAATTTGTTTGTGTGTTCCAGCATTGAAAACTAACCTCAGAATGTAAAGCAAAACATATAAAGACACCTACATTAGTCAGGAAATGAAGGGTTAAGAAGTAAGATTGGTTTCATATGTAATTCAAGTTATGTAGCTATGTGCTTAATGCTATTAAATCAGTTACTGTATGTTTGACCTCTTGATATACCAAGCTTTTGCCTTTCAGAACAGCTGGGTCGGCTAAGAATCATTTCCCAGTTCTTTTCATTGTAGATCAGATGACTCTCGCTTTATCACCCTTGGAGGCCACATGAAGGACAAAGCAGAAAGATCCACACACAAAACTAATGTTTATATGGAGGCAGTGTGGGGGGAGGAAGGCAAAAGGTGGGGGATACACTTGGCCCTGATCTTCCAATGAACATAACAGAAGGACCAATTGAGACTTGAAACTGTTGTTTTACTCCAACCATTATTTAGTTACATCCTATCCATCTCTTACTCTCTTTGTATTGAACAGAGAGGCTCCTTTGGCTGCCTTGACTTTTGTAAATGTTTCACTCACTTAGTTGTGGTTTATCATTTGGACAGAATGCTACATTGGGGATTTTTCTCCCCTCCCTAAGGTTTCAAGGCAAAATGACTTCTGTTGCCTCATATTTGATACATGAACATACACTGTACTCTCTTCATTTTAAGAATCAAACCTAAGTTTATGGCAACAGAGAAAACTCCATTTTTCAGAAACAGCTTTTCCCTATAAAAGAACTTGAAAATAACTTTCCTAAGATCATTTTTTGACAGGGATATTAGTGAATAAAGGGAGGCATCTTTAATAATTTTTATATAAGTAAATGTCTTTATAAAAAAATATCCCTATTGTTTTTTTGGTACTTAATTGCTCAAAGTGGACTCTTCTTAAATTGGTTTCTAATAGATATGAGATACTTAAAATTGCTACAAATCTCCAGTAAGGCTACAGTGTAACTCCATATAACTAAATAGTCTAGAAATGTATTTTTATTTAGAATTTACCTGTAAGATAACCTTGAATATAAGTGTATTCTATTTTACTGTTTATATATACTTTCATTTTCAAATAATACTTGTTTCAACTATTTAGAAGTTAGAACTTTCTCATCGTTGATTTAAATCAACATCCTGTATTAAATGCAAGTATTCTATTACAAAAAATAAGACTACACCAGCCAGCCAAGATGCTGACATTTGGGCATGGTGATTATATATGGTGACCATGGACAGCGATGTTCCTGCTGATTCGGCAGCGATTCAAGGCTGCTTTTTCTGTGCTGACCTACCCTTTGAGTCTTTATGCACATTTGCTTTGAGAAAGAAATACTTCTTGATTTTTTGCTTTGTCTAAACCTACTTCCTTTACCGGACTTAAAAACCCATACCTTGTTGCATCAGCTGTCCATGTCTAGAACCAAATTGTCTTATGTGTGTATATGTGTTTGACTTGCATTGTTTTAAAATATACCACTTAGTTAATATGCTTTAATGGCTATCTTACTAAAGAAATATATTCATTAAAAACATAAGTTGGTAGGGAAGTGATTATTTTTTATTAGAGACTAAAGAAAACGTATCTTTACATGAGAAACTACGTGGTTATAAATTATTTTTACCAATTGAATACTATAGTAAAGATGTGCTTTTTCTAATATAGAGTCATACAGTATTAATAGGACTAAGTTAATACGAAGTATGATATGGATCAATGCTTATGGCATTGGTAACCTTGAACCATGTCATAACAAAGAAGAACAGGATGAACCCGTCCCTGGATAAGGCCATTTAAACAGAATGAACCTGAAAGTTTAGAGCCAATGATCATGAAAGACTTCATTCAAACCACTTAAATTCAGGAAAATTCTTTGTTTAATGGCATTCAAATAAATCAGAGTTCTTAGAAATAAATAAAAACACAGTTTAGTCTTTCTGCCTTTCTAAAAAAATTCAAGTTTACACATGGTAATAAGGCGTGTTCAAGCTTTAAACAGTTTAAATTGCCTTCTCACAGTAATTTAAAAGATTATCACAAATTTAATCCCTGAGATATAATTTCTAAATTATAATTCTAAAATATAAGAAAAACTAAATCTGAATACCAAAATTAGTGATTTCCTTCAAAAATAAGGGACTAAATTCTCCGATTAAGCTCACTGTATCTGCAGATTTTTTTCAAGACAACAAATTATAGAGTACATTTCTTAAGTAAACACTGATTAAGGACACGTTTCTCTTATTTTCCCACGTGAATAACTGAACATAATAAAACTATAATATGTCTTCGTCACTCAGTAGTTAGAAAATAAAAGCCTTCATTGCTTTGGTGCCATATAGATTTATTTTGGGTCGACAACAATAACTTTGCACCATTTCCTTTCCTATTTCCAGGATTCTCAAAATGCTTCTTTTATTCATACATAGCAGAAAGTCTACAAAGCCTTGCGGCACTGACATTTTCACATGTCTCTGGGGACACAGCTAGCTGATTTTCTTCTGGCTTCTTCCAGTTTTGGAATCCCACATGATTATAATAGTAAAGTATACCAAGAAGAATAGGAAATGTAAGCAGGATACAAAACACACCAACACAGCAAATAAGTCTGGTAGTTTCTGAGGAGGATCCAGTGTGACAGTCATCGTCGTCAGAAGGATCATAGTGATCACTGACGTAAGAAACTATAAGAAGGGGGGAAAAAAGTGTTACTGCACAGTATAAAAGGTAACAGTTGAATGTACTGGTAACACTGGTTTATAGTTGTAAATGAGCAGAACTGAAGGGGACAGCTGGGGGTTCAATCTCCTCTACTAATGGATCTCAACCTAGTTTGTATGTAAGAGTCATTTGGGGTTTAAAAAAAAAATCTCAACTCTCAGACCACATCCCAGGCCAATTAAATCAGAATCTCTGGGGAAGGCTCTACAAGTGATCCCATGTATAGCCAAAGCCTGAGAACCCCTTTAGATTTCATGTCACCCAAGCACTAAAAAAAAGGTACCTGGAATAGATAATATTGCTAGTCAGGGTTAAATTCACGGCATGCTCCAAGGGTCTATGGGATATACAATTCTAAGTTAATCCAAGAATTCATCTATGAAGTTTTCCACAGCAAATGAAATATTACATTTCATATTCACTGAATACTTTCGAGCTAGTTCTATAGTAGAGCATCGTGGAACACATGAAAGAAAATGTCCTCTGGCCTCAAAGAGCTTCCAATTTAGGGGACTACATGAACTAGTTAAATAAAATCACAAAGTCACATCTTATTAAATGCCAAAATGAGTAGTAGACATAACTGCATTTATTGTAATTGTGCACCAGTTTCCTTGTTCAGACCATACCACAGAACTTTCTGCAATGTTCTAAATGTGTATTCCCAAAAAGTAGCTGCTAACCGTATATAGCTACTGAGCATTTGAAACGTACCTGCTGTGAATGAGGAGCTGAATTTTTAATTTAACCACATGTGTCTAGTGTCTACTGTATTGAACAATATAGCTATAGACTGAGACAAGGACACAGAAGCTGCTTAAGTAAATGTAGAAAACAAGAAGTGAGAAACAGAAGTCAGTGACTTTCATGATGAAAGTGGGACATAATGGAACTCTGAAAGATTCTTTAATGGCTGGATTATGACAGAACTGATGGGACCTGAAAAAAACTATAATGCAGTGATCATTCTAGACAGAAGCCCAAAAGACTAAAAGAGTAACCTATCACTTGCTGTGTCTACTCTCCCATTCATTAGTGAACCCACACCAATTAGGCTTTCACTCCATTCTCCAATGAAACTGCCTTGGTAAAGATCTATAATGACCTCCACTAAACTAAACCCAGTAGTCAGTTCTTATTACCTTAATGGATCTCTCAGCAGCATTCAAAATAACACATCACTGGTACCTTGAAACCCTTCCTTCACTTGACTTCCATGACATCATTCTCTCCTGGTTTCCTCCCACATCACTAGTTAATCTTTCTCAGAACTTTGCTGGTTCCTTCTCAATCTATAATCACACCTTTGGTGAGCTCACTCATTCAGGGACATGACTTTAATTACTATCTATATACTGAAGACTCAAATCACTGTGTCCAACTTGGACCTCTCTCCCCTAAACTCTAGGCTCATATATTCAAGTTTTCCTTAAAATCTCTACTTGGGTATCTAAGAAGTACCTAAAACTATACATAAACTATCCTCAGTAAGATTAACATTTGACTTCGCATTAGGAAATATGGAGGCCACAAGACAATGGGATGGATGATGTTCAGAGAGCAAAAATACCCTTCAAAAATGAAGGCGAAATAAACAAAGTCAATAGATTTGAAAATACTGACATAATATATTAGATATACTTGAAATACATTAGAATTGGAATAGAAAAATGGGAAGTAGTCAAGGAAATCCCCAACGATTTGTAAACTGAACAACAGATGCCTAAATAATTCATGAACCAAAGAAAAAAATTGATTACAAAAAATGGACTATATTTTTAACTAAATTAAAAAACATTTCAAAGTTTACGGAATATTGCTTTAAAATGGGGGTTTTACATGGGTTTGAATAACTATATAAAAATGGAAGAAGGGTCTCAAATCAACAACCTCTAACTTGAACTTTAAGAAACCAAAGAGCAAACCCAAACATGGAAAAGGGTATAATAAAATTAGAACCAAAATCAATGACATAGAAAACAAACAATAGAGAAGATCAATAACCAAAAGTAGGCTGTGTAAAAATATTTATAAATGAAACCACCAAACATTAGCTAGACTGACCATGGGCAAAAGAGAAGGTACAAATTCCCCAAGTTGGGAATGAAAAAGTAATATCACTCCTTACTGTATATAAAAATAAAAAAGGATGGTATGGGAATATAATAAATAAATAAACAACTGTTTGCCAACAAATTAGATAACAGATGAAGTGGACAAATTCTTAGACATACTACTGAAATTATGTCAAGAAATACAGAAAGTCTCAATAGACCTATTAACAAGAGATTGAATTAATCATATTTTTTAATTGAAGTATAGTTGATGTACAATATTATGTTAGTTTCAGGTGTACAGCAAAGTGATTCCGTTATATATATTTTTTCAGATTCTTTTCCATTATAGGTTATTAAAAGATACTGAAAGTTGTTCCCTGTGCTATACAGTGAAAAACCCTTGTTGCTTACCTATTTTATGTAGTTTGTTAATCCCATACTCCTATTTTATCCCTCCCTCCTGAATCAGTCATCTTTAAGATCCCATGAAGAAAAGATCCAAGAACGGATGGCTTCACTGGTGAATTAAACCCAATGTTTCTAGAAGAATTAATACCAGTCTTTCACAGCTCTTCCAGAAAGTAGAAAAAGAACCTCCTAACTCATTCCATGAGGCAACCTTAAGCTTGATTCCAAAATGATACAGATACCACAAAAAAGAAAACTACAGACCAATATCCCTTATGAATACAAAGTGCAAAAGTCTTCTACAAAATACTGACAAACCCAAGAAAGTGACATATAAAAGATTATACACCATGATCAAGTAGAATTTATCCCAAGAATGCAAGGATAGTTCAATATATAAAAATCAGTCAATGTAATATACCATATTGATAAAGGAGAAAAAAACACATGATAATATCATTAGACACAGGAAAAGCACTGGACAAAATCCAATACCTTTTAATGATTAAAAAAAAATTCAAACTAGGAATAGAAGAGAACTTTCTAACCAAATAAAGGCCATATATAAAAACCCCACAACTACCATCATAGTTAACGTTAAAGGACTGGATGACTTCCCCCTAAAATCTGGAAGAAAACAAGATGTCCACACTTGTCACATGTGTTCAGCAAACTGTACTGGAGCTGACCAGCCAGGTAATTAGGCAAGGAAAAGAAAGAAAAGGCATCTAGATTTAAAGAGAAGACATAAAACTATCATAATTTACAGATGACATGATCTTGTATATAGAAAATCATAAGGAATTCACTAAAAACTTAACACTAGTTCAATATTTTAAAAATCAGTTGTATTTTTATGCAGTACCAATGAACATTATGAAAACAAAATTAAGAAAACAATACCACTTACAAAAGCATCATAAAGAATAAAATACAAATGAATTTAACAAAAAAAAAGTGCAAAACCTGCACACTGAAAACTTCAGGCACTATTGAAGGATGTTAAAGAATAAATAAACGGAAATACATCCTATGTTCACAGGTTTGGAAGACTAAATCGTGCTAAGATGGTAATGCTCCACAAATTTAAATACGCACTTAAAGCAATCCCTATAAAAATCTCAGCTGGGGTTTTAGAGAAATTAATGAGCTGATCCTAAAAAGAATATGGAAATACAACGGATTTAGACCAGCTAAAATGATCCTGAAAATGAACAAAATTGGAGGACTCACATTTTCAGTTTTGAAAACTTAACTACAAAACCACAGTAATCAAAACAGTGTGGAAACAGCATAAAGATAATACAGATCAGTGAAACAGAATTGAGAGTCCAGAAATAAACCATTACATTTAAGATCTGTTGATTTCCTACAAGGGTGCCAATACAATTAGTGCTGGAACAACCGAATAAAGTTGGCCTTCGACCTCACACCATACACAAAAATTAATTCAAAATGAATCAATGTCCTAAAGATAACTAAAATTATAAAACACTTCAAGAAAACATCAATCTTCATGACCTTTGGTTATACACAGTTTCTGAAGTATGACATCAAAAGCACAAACAACAAAAGAAACTGCTATTAGGCTTAATAAAAATGAAAACTCTTATGCTACAAACAATACCATCAAGAAAGTCAAAAAGCAACCCACAGAATGGGAGAAAATATTTGCAATTTAGTAAGAGACCTGCATTAAGAATGTATAGAGAACTCAAAAATACAGAAACAACCGAATTAAAACTGGGCAATGTATGGGAATTCCCTGGTGGAATTCCATGCTTTCACTGCCAACAGCCTGGGTTCAATCCCTTGTCAGGAAGCGAAGATCCCACAAGCCACTCAATGCAGCCAAAAAAAGGGAAAGGATTTGAATAGGCATTTCTCCAAAGAAATTATTTTTTAAAATACTCAACATTATTAGTCACTAGGGAAATGGAAAAAGTACAATGAGATACCACTTCACATCCATTTGGTGTGGCTATAATAAAAGATAATAACCAGTGCTGTCAAGGATGTGGAGAAACTGGAACACTCATAAACTGCTGGTGGGAATGCAGAATCATGCAGCCCTCTGAAAGATAGCTGGGCAGTTTCTCAAAATGTTAACACAGAATTACCACTCCTAGGTATATACTTGAAGGAAATGGAAACACATGTGTACCAGTAAACTTAGACACAAATCTTCACAGCAGCATTATTCATAATAGCCAAAAAGTGGAAGCAACCTAATGAGCCTCTACTGAAGACTAGATAGATAAAATGTGGTATATCCATATAATGAAATTGGCAGTAAAAAGGAAGGAAGTATTGATACACGCTGCTGCTGCTGCTAAGTAGCTTCAGTTGTGTCCGACTCCGTGTGACCCCATAGATGGCTACAACACAGGTAAAAATCAAAAACACACTAAGTGAAAGAAACCAGTCACCAAAGACCACATTTTGTATGATTCCATGTTACAGAATATATGTCCCCACAAAATTCATATGTTGAAGCCCTAAGCCCCAATGTGACTGCATTTGGAGATGAGCCGAAATTAAGATTAAATAAATCATATGGGTAGGGCCTTAACCTTATAGGCCTGATGGCATTATAAGAAGAGGAAAAGACACCAAAGAATTCTCTGTCTACACAGATACACACACCAAGAGGCCACATGCGGAGACAGCAAGGTTACCTACAAACCGGGAAAAGAGAAACCAAAAGAAACCAATGCTGATGTCACACTAATTTTGGCCTTCCAGCCTTGTGAAAAAATAAGTTTCTGTTGTTTAAGCTACCTTGTGTGGTGTTCTATTATAGGAGCCCTAAGGGACTAATACATTCCATTTATATGAAATGTCCAGATAGGCAAATCTATAGAGACTGAAAGTAGATCAGTGGATGTCCAAGGCTGGATCTGGGGTGAGGGTGGAATGGAGAATGACTGCTACAGGGCACAGGGTTTCTTTTTGGGGTGATGGAAAACTAAAATTAGGTAGTGTGAGGATTGTAAAACTCTGTGTGTACATATTTAAAACACAAGTTGCATGATTTAAGTGGGTAGATTTTATGAGTGAATTTATGGGAATTATATCTCAAAAATGCTAGGAAGAAAAACAACTTACCAAGTGTTGTATAATTCTGGGAAGAAATGTAAAACATGTAAAATATTTCCTAACAGAAGTGGAAAAACATTTCAGTTGCAATTCTTCTTCAGAAGTCTTTTCAAATATTGAAAAGGAAGTTGCAGAAGCTATAAAAAATGCCATCACTGTCACAACTGAAGGCATTAGGAGTTCATCTTTTAATAGAAGAGGTAGCATACTATATAGGAAAAACAAAAGAGAATTGTCAATTCAAACCACAATCACTTTGTAAAAAAGTTTTAAATGAGTTTATAAGTACTATACTGAACATATTATATTGGAAATTGGTTTGACTCACCTAAATGTTGACACAAGTAAAAACCAAGTAGACATAAAAGGAATTTCGCTTAAAACTAAGCAGACTGGTCTAAAATAACAGAGAAAAATATTTTAGAGAATATAATTTCAATGCTTATATGTAAAAATGTGAACACATTTTATCTGATTTTTGACATAGCTAAAAAAACACAAAAATCACAAAACACAGCCAGCAAGGTCTCCACAGGGACTACTGATTTCATTTTTTAAAATAACTATCAATCCAAACTAAGTGAATCTAGACAGAGAGACGGTATCAGCTTGTCATAATAATTGGAAAACTGCTTCTTCCAGTATCATTAATGAAACTTTTTTTTCTCTGTCATACAAACAGTAGCTTAAAGAAAGGATAAACAACTGAACATTCAGAGAATCAAGCTTTTCCATATATTCCATCCAAGTTGGTAAATATGAATACCCTACTTGGTATGAAAGTTTTCAAACTTTTTTATGCTCTTCCGTGTGACCTAATACTCAGCTAAGTTAAAAGCTAAGACAGGATCATCATTGGCCACTGAATAGAGGCCAACAGAAGCAAAGAAAAATGATAAAGGGTTGATGATGGTAGAATAAAAGGAAAAAATGAGTAGGACAAGGCTACATGGAAAGAGAAACAGTATAGGAAGAGGAAGATAACACCAAAGATGGACCAACTGGCTTTATTAAAGAGCTGATTAAGGTCACGGGTCCAACATCTGTGACCTCCTGAGCACCAATCACCCCCGGTCGTTATTACCTTCTGGATTCAACTGTGGCTGTGTTCATGAAGAAGAGGGCTAGTCAGAAGACCTAAGTCCGAGCCTCATTCCTGACACTTACTTATGACCTTGAACAAATGATTAGTTTAACCTTTTTCTTATGTATATATGGAAATAATAACTTGGATTGCTGAGTAGTTGAACTCTTCCAAGTATTATCTAGTGTTTATTTTTCAGTAAAAAAAAATAACTTTACTAGTGATAGTAGTTGTTGAATTATATTTTGTTGTTGTTGTTATTTTTATTAGGGGTCTCCTTATTTTAAAAGGTTTTTGTATTCTCATTTCTTAAAAAGGATGACTTCTCATGGCAACCAGCGTATGAGATGTGAAGCCTGGGATTATAACTGACTGAAAACTACTGCACTAAAAGAAAATACTACAGGACTTTGATTGCTTGATGCTTTTAAAATCAGTATGTATTTCTGTTAATTACAAGCATTTAGAAAATGACTCAATAAACATTATTTTCTCTTTCTGGGTCAGAATCCTTTGCTATTTAATCACTTGATATTCATTTATTGAAAATGTATTATGTAAAGTGTTAGTCACTCAGTCGTGTCTAACTCTTTGTGACCGCGTGGACTGTGGCCTGCCAGGCTCCTCTGTCCATGGAATTCTCCAAGCAAGAATACTGGAGTGGATAGTCATTCCCTTCTACAGGGGATTTTCCCAACCCAGGATTGAACCCAGGTCTCCTGCATTGCAGGCAGATTCTTTACCATCTAAGCCACGGAGAGAAGGGGACAACAGAGAATGAGATGGTTGGATGGCACAACCAAATCAATGGACATGAGTCTAAGCAAACTCCAGGAGATAGTGAAGGACAGGGAAGCCTGGCGTGCTGCAGTCCATGGAGTCACAAAGAGCTGGACACAACTTAGCAAATGAACAACAACGCTTATGTCAAAGTGTTGCTCTGAAAGGGATGCAGTGAGAAGACAGAACTCAGCGCTTAGCTTCAAGGCACTTAATATTTGTAACTAAGCAGCAAAATCCTCAACATCCTCAACCTCTTCTTTCACTACCTTCTTCAAAACAAATTCTGGTTCTCTCCCCCCGAGGAAGAAAATGCTGCCCCTCTGCCTTCTCAGTTGTGCCTGTTTTATTGTTCCTGTTTCCCCAACCTTCAAACAGTTTGGCCCAGAGGAGAGAAAGAACCTCCTTGATCTTCTTCATGACTTCCATACCAGCTCTCCCTTCTCCCTGCCCTAACAAGCTCCAGCTTTGAATCTCTTGTCGTCAGGCTTTATTCCCTATTATTCCTCATCTTTGTTATCATCCACCAGCCTCAAGAATCACTTCCCTCATTACTCAATAATTTCAACTCTTTACACACTATCTACAAAAAAAATACATGATTTTCAAGTGTCCAGCAGTCATTTAATATTTCCCTAGTCTGTTCCTACTCTGTGTCTCTTTAGAAAAATAGTTCACACTTTCTCCTCTCTCCTCATATTCCCAACATTTCCAACCTATTCTGACCTAATGACTTTGCCTTCCATTTCAATAAGAAATGTGAAGCAATGAAAAGAGAACTTTCACAGACATCACCATCACATTTGCTCTCTTCCTTAGCATCTGTACTGATAACAGCATGCTCTTTTATTAAGATGAACCACGCATGCACCTGTCCATAGCCAATCCTTCCATTTACGCTCTAGATACCACTCCAGCTCCCTCTTTGAAGGACACTGCTCCTGCAACTCTTATCTCTCCTGTATCACTGCTGCTGCTGCTGCTACATCGCCTCAGTCATGTCTGACTCTGTGCGACCCCATAGAGGGCAGCCCACTAGGCTCCTCTGTCCCTGGGATTCTCCAGGCAAGAACACTGGAGTGGGTTGCCATTTCCTTCTCCAATGCGTGAAAGTGAAAAGTGAAAGTGAAGTCGCTCAGTCGTGCCCGACTCTTTCCCTTTCTACTGACCATCTTCTGGCATTCTCTCTTCTATCTTAAATAACAAACCTCTTTGTCCCCAACTTCTCTGCCAGTTTTTGCAGAATTTCTTTGCTCCCCTTTTCAGCAAAACTCATTTAAAGAACTGCCAACCTGTCCCACACCATATACAAAAATTAACTCAAAATGGATCAAATACCTAAATGTAATTCTTAGAAGAAATAGGATAAATATTACCTTGGATTTGGCAATGGTCTGTAAGATACATCATCAAAAGCAAACACAATGAAGGAAAAGATAAATTGGATCTCATCAGAATTAAAAATGTTCATGAAAGAACATTATCAAGAAGGGGAAAATTCAAAGAATGGAAAAAAATATCTGCTTATCATATATGTGATAAAGATTTAATATCCAGAATATACAGAGAACTTCCAAAACTCAACAAGAAAAAGATAAACAACCACTTTAAAGCTGGGCAAAGGATTTAAATAACAGGCATTCTCTGAAGAAGATATACATATTGCCTGACAAGGACATAAAAAAGATGCTCAACATCACTAGTCATTAAGAAATGCAAATCAGAAGCACAGTGATATACCATTCCCTACCTACTAGGATGGCAAAAATAAAAACAGACAATAACAAATGCTGACAAGGTTGCAGAGAAATCAGAACCCTCATACATTACTGCTGCTGCTGCTGCTAAGTTGCTTCAGTCGTGTCTGACTCTGTGCGACCCCCATAGACAGCAGCCAACCAGGCTCCCCCGTCCTTGGGATTCTCCAGGCAAGAACACTGGAGTGGGTTGCCATTTCCTTCTCCAATGCATGAAAGTGAAAAGTGAAAGTGAAGTCGCTCAGTCATGTCTGACTTTTAGCGACCCCATGGACTGCAGCCTACCAGGCTCCTCTGTCCATGGGATTTTCCAGGCAAGAGTACTGGAGTGGGGTGCCATCGCCTTCTCCCATACATTACTGGTGTGATGTAAAATGGTATAACTTCTGTGGAAATTAATCTTGGTGATTCCTCAGTAAGTTTACAGAATTGCTATGAGACCCAGAAATTCCACTCCTAGGTATAAACCCAAGAGAACTGAAAATACATGTGTATAAGTGGCACTATTCCCAATAGCCAAAAGGTGAAAACAACTCAAAATGTCCATCAACTGATGCACGGACAAACAAAATGTATATTCATCCATGCAGTATTATTCAGGCACAAAAATGGAGGAAGGCCTAATACATGGTACAACAGGGATGAACTCTGAAAATACTATGCTAAGTGAAAGGTTGTCTGAGAAAATGCCACGTGTTTTATGACTGCGTTTATATGAAATACCCAAAATAGGCAAATTCACAGAGAAAGCAGATCAGTGGTTACAAGCATTAAGGGAAGGGGAGAATGGGGAATGACTGCTTAATGTGTACAAGATTTCCTTTTTGGAGAGATGAAAATATTCTGTGAGTAGACAGTGGTGATGGTTACACAACACTGTGAATGTACTAATGGTGTATTTTACCATATGTATGTAACTGTCCTGGTGGCTCAGAGGGTAAAGAATCTGCCTGCAATGCAGGAGACAGGGATTCAATCCCTGGGTCAGGAAGATCCCCTGGAGAAGGGAATGGCAACCCACTGCAGTATTCTTGCCTGGAGAATTCCATGGACAGAGGAGCCTGGTGGGCTATAATCCATGGGATCACAAAGAGTTGGGCATGACTGAGTGACTAACACTTTGACTTTCTTTTCACTTTCATGTATCTTTAAAAAAAGATCTATACTTGTCTTCAATTCTTCTCTTCTTGTTATGTCTTAAACCCACTCTAATCAGGCTTTTCCCCGCATCACTCTATCAACACTAGCCGTTTCAAAGTCACCAGTGACTTCCACTTCAGTACAACAGTCTATTCCTAACCCTTGTTTTATTTGACCTATTCACAGCCTCTGATGCAACTGATTACCTCATTCTATTGTTCCCTGAATATATCAGGCATACTCCCATCTTAGGGCTTCGGCACTGGCTGTCTAGGATGTTACTCACCCAGATAACCATTGGGCTAACCCTCATCTCATCCAGTCCACTCAAATATCTCAACAAGGTCTACCTCAACATCCTCATAAAACTGCAACCTGCACTTGCTCCTTTACCCCACCTCCAATAACTCTCAACTTCTCTTAATCTCTTTTATGTATCCTTTATGGCTTTTATTACCTTCTAACACTTTAATTTCTTATTTTTATTTAATTATTAGTGTCTGTCCTTGAGAATCAAACCTAAGAAAGTAGCAATTCTGTTATGTTTTGTTCACAGATATATCCCAAGTGCACAGAACGGTACCTGGTAAATAGTAGGACCTCAATAAATATTTATTGAATGAAATATTCATTTAATGATAGATTAGCTGGAACCAGATCGAGAAGAACTTTTAATGTTAACTTTAAAATATTTGATCAAAATTAAAGTCACTTACTGTTATAAATAATCAAAATACAGTTGTAGAGTCTGAACTCCCAGAAATTCAGGGACCACAAGCTAACCTGAATGGTCAGATTACAGGTCATCGATCAAAGACATTTCTACAGAGTAGAAATGCTGGGGGAAATTATACATGTTTGAAAGCAGCACCTCTCCATAATTTCATCCCCTGGCACTTGGGATTTGTGTAGGGTCAGCCGAGGCTTACACAACAGGGCTCAGATCTAACTCAAGTTTAGACTCTGGGGGGTGAAATTATTCTGCCCTCTCAGTCTACAATTGTACAAGACTATTTTGTTCAGAGGAAAGAGGCCTGCCCCATAGGCCGGCTTACTCTAAAGCTCTGCACTGAGGTTTTAGTCCAAAGCCCCACCTAATAAAAGCAATACTTCTTTCCAGTAGTCATTGGTCATTTCATACATGTATCTTTCACAGGAGCCTAGCAAACAGGGTGCGGTGGGACTGAGCTAGGACAGGATTCAAGTATTCCACGGTGTTCTGGGTATTATTTTAATAGTGGGAAAATACACCCGCAACTTCCACCCAATTTCTATGAAATCTGAAAAAAAATTAATGCTCCTAGATTTACAGACTACCAGTAGAGTCTAAACAAAAGTCTTGACAGAAGAACTAGAAAGGAGGCAACATATAAAAAAACCCCTAAAGAGCTTAACAGAGAGAACCAGGCTATTGAATAGTAACGGAAATGAATGAAATGAAAAAGGCAAAGAGGACAAACAGGCTTCAGCCAGAGTACAGCCATCTTTAGAAGACCATTTTTATTAGCAAGTTCAAAATGAAAAAACAGGAAGAAATACTAAGTATGTCAGAAATGATTCTATAAAATTTTACCAGTTTAAAGAAGTAAAATTGTAACAGGTCATCATTCTAAAAAAATGTGATTTTATGATATAATTTTATGCAACTGTGTTAATTTGTATAGTTTTGATTTGCACTTAGATGATTATATGTAAGTATTAGATTCATGTATATATCATAATAATAAATAAAACACATACTTGAAACCGTTTTACTTACAGTGATACCAAAAGAATGGACTTTTCATGCACTTGGAAAGAAAATAAAAAGAATGATAGTGCACAGCTAACCTTTAAGGAAAAAGGACAGAAAATCAGATACAAAAACTTACAATAGCAATTTAGTATAAGTCAGATTAAAATCATTTCAAGTAACATTTTAAAGTTTAATATAGCTTCTAGCTAAAAGGAAAATTATATACAAGTGTAAGAGGCATAATTTTATTCAAATTATCAAAATATTTTGAAAATTAACTACTGTAATACTTAACCATCTAAAACAAGTTCACTGAGTCTTAGTTATTAATAAACAAAACTACTAAGTACTTCAGACACAATAATCATACCTTCATCCTCCCTTAGAATCTCTGACAATTTAAAAAGTATGAAGTCAAGAAGGTCAAAATTTGAAAGTGACAAAATAAATCTATTTGAGTGTTTTTAAAACAGGCACTTCAGTAAAATATATTCAATGTTTTATAAAGTAATCATTTGCTATCTGGGGTTTTAAATTAAAACTTAACTCTATCTTCAGGAGTTTATATTCTGCATATTAGACATCTCTCTATATACACCCAATCCAGTTGCTCAAGCAAAAAACCTGGCTCACTATCTTGTACATGCTTCACATCCAATCCATCAGCAAATGCTACCTACACCATCTCCTAATACACTACTCACCCCACTTCTTCCCATTCCACCCGGCTGATAGTGGCAGAGGTGGTCTTAGCCACCCCCATCTCCCTCCTGGACCACTACAATGACCTCCTAAGTGGTAATGCTCTCGTCCCCTATAATCCATTCTCCATGTAGCCACAATATCAGATCATGTAATTTCCCTGGTTAATATCTTCCAATAGCTTCCCATTACACTTAGAATTAAAATCTACACTTCTACATAATCTGGGTCCTGCCTTCCTCTTCCAATCTATTTTTTAATGTCTCCCTCACTCATTTCACATCAGTTATTTCACACTTGTCCCTTTAACGTCTCGAACTTGCCTTAAGGAAAAAAAATTTACTTTTTATCAAGTCAGAGCCCAGATTGTCTTGTAATTGGTTACTTCTGACCAGTCATTCAGTTCAAGGCTCAAATGTCACTTCCCTAGAGAAGCCTTTTATTCAACCTAAAGTAGTGCTACCCTAACCAAACCCCACCAGCCCTCTTTTCACATAAACCTACTTTCTTCATAGTCTTCATTATGCCCAGATATTTTCCTATTAACTGATTCATTTTATTTACTGTCCTTGTGCCAACTAGCATGAGTGTCCCCAGTTAAGAAAGCAGGGATAATCAGCTGTCACTCATTGGCATGCCAGCACCGAGGAGAGGACCCGGCATGCTACAGGGCACTTAAAAAATACGTCCTGAAAATAATAGGTAAAAATCACTTGGCCACTACAGATTTATTAGTATTCGTACTACCAATTACCTCAGTTATAGACCTATATTAAGAAATAATTCAATCTAGACTGAAAGGAAAACACTTTAAAATTATAATGGGAAATGTTTTTAAAGCTAGTCAGGAAGAATTTAAAACATCAACAAAAGTAACTCACTACATTTTTTTAATTTTTTAAACACAATGGTTGGTATTAAAACACAATAAACAAAATTAGAAAATTAAGAGAAAGAAAATGTTTTTTTTTCTGCTTTTAATCCTAAAAGTAATCATCTCTAATATTGCTACAGTTATCAACACTCTGAAATCTCATTTCAGCACCTTTGAAATATAGTTATTTAGCATGGAATAACAATTTTACATAAGCTTGCAAATATTTCAAGTTAGGCCTACTGAAGACATCAGAATATTACTAACCACATCCCTCCTATTCTAAACATCCAACAGAGTATTAACTATGGATGAATTACTGTGCTCAGAGTTCATTCACAGAAACAAACAACAGAAATCATCAATAAGAAGGTAATTAAAAAAAAAAAAGGAACATGAAACTATGCTTTTTGCACTGTGGAACTGATAAGCACTTCTGAAATTCCTGACTGATATCTCTGCTCTGGCTTGCTTTTAGAATGCAATGTAAATAAGTGGCAGTCCCAGAATTGAAACCCTAATTTCTAAAATGTTGTCCCTTTAGAGAATCCCCTGGCAGTTCAGTGGCTAAGACTCCACACTTTCACAGCCAAGGGTACAGGTTTGCTGTCTGGTTGGGGAACTAAGATCCTGCAAACCACGTGGCATGGCCAAAAATTAGAAAAATAAAAAATAAAACGTTGTCCCTTTAGAAGTCCACTAGGACTATTTTCATAAACTAAATTTTCTTGATATTTTAAAAAGATAGTCTTTAAATGTCATTTTATAGACCAAGGTACATGGAACCAATTTTAAACACCACAGAAATACAACCAGGAGGAATTTATAAACCCACTCAGAGAAACCCCAAATGTAGAATATATACCCAGTCTATGTTCCAACTGACACAAGTCATCTTCCTAAAAGGGTAATCTGTCCCCTTTCCTCCAAAATCTTTTTTGCTCCTCTTGCACACAAATCAAACCCCAAATTATTCAAGCCAATATACAAGGTCTTACACAATTTGATCCTTTCTGACTCTTCTCTCTCCCTATATACTCTCCTAACCTCGACACACACACACTCCTACATCAGTCACACAAATCTCACTGGCTAACAGTTGTTCCCGCATGATTCCTTATCCTTTCCCACATCTGTACCTTCAAGGTCTTCCTCCTGTCTTAACCACCTAGTCCAAATCTTGCTCAGTTGTCAAAATTTGGCTCCAATCCCGCTTGCTTTAAGAAACTGTCTAAAATCTGCCTTCAAAGTAATGTCTCCCTTTCCCACACTATCATAGCACTCACTGTACCTGACAGAACTTAATACCCTAGCTTTAAAGCATAACAATTTAAACATGTCCATCGCCACTGTTTTCTTCTTTGCATTCCCTTACTGACCAACACGAGGAAATTAAATTAAACTGAAAGATTCTGATTGCTCAGCCTACTCCAAAACAGCACCTAAGTGTGTCAAACGCTCAATAAATGTTTGCCAAATAAATGAATGTCTTATATCTCAATCCAATAAATCCTGTTCAAAGCAGGAATATAATTATTTATATTTTTAAAAACTCAATTGCAGCAAGAATTAAGTATCTAAACTAATGAGCAACTTACCAGAGTAAATCTGAATCCTTTAGGAGAGGGATGAAGTGTCAATTTTATACATGCAGGAAGCAGGCTCAAAAATGTAAAACAAAAGCTAAAAAAGTAACAAAAATCAAACATTTATTTTCTTTATAGAAGTATACAACTAAAGCAAAGAAACATTTTTTAAAATGTAAGGATCACATTACTTATCAACTTAAATTGATTTCTAAAGTTTTTTTATGTATTAAGTAATAAATTCAAGACCAAATAACATTTAAATAAAATCCAGACACTGCAATATGTACACGCTTTAATATATATGTGATTATATAATACAGAACAAAACACTGTAGAACTAAATATTGCTTATGTTATTTTAGTATTTAGTATCTATTCTGGGAAAGATACAAAGATAGACAGCTAAAAGTCAATCAGCAAACACTCAAAACAGATATCATGGACTCAGTGAACATGACTGAGCAAACTTCAGGAGAGTGAAGGACAAGGAAGCCTGGTGTGCTGCAGTCCATGGGATCACAGAGTCAGACACGACTTAGTGTCTGAACAACAACAAAACAAGAAAATAAAACCAGGTATAAAGAAACAATTCTGTATTTGTTACGCAAACATTCATAAAATTTACTCACAAGAGAACCTCATTAGCCCTCATTTCACAAAAGTTGGTTATCTGATTTTCAACCCATGGTAAATCATAAAGAACAAGCTGGAAAGGGAGTGGGAAGGTGCCAGAGCTTCTCCTTGTGATGACTGATGGGCAAGGAGGACAAAGAACTCAGCAATAAGCACAGTTGGAGCCACTTAGTACCAAGGCAAACAGCCTTTGAAAGCCCTGAAAACAATAGTTACAAGGCAAAATAATAACTGACTTTCCCACTTGAGGTAGCTTTGTGGCTTGTCAGCTTTACTAGTCTGCCTCCTGTTAAGGTGGGCTACAAAGGATATTCTCCAAAAGAATGGAAGGAAAGAGGCAGGCAGCACACACACATACACACACACCTCCCAGTCATTCAAACACTAATGATGGTGCTGCAGGAAAGAGATCTGCAGATTAATTAAAGTCCCTTTTCAACTGATTTTAAGTTAATCAAAAGGGTGCTATCTTGGGCCTGAATCACTTGGAAGCCTTTAAAAGAAGGCTTAGCGGACTTCCCTGGTGATCCACTGGTTAAGAAACTGCCTGCCAACGCAGCAGGCGTGGGTTCAATCTTTGGTCCAAGAAGATTCCACAAGCCGCACAGCAACAAAGCCCTTGCGTCACAACTACTGAACCTGTGCTCTAGAGCCCATGTTCCACGATAAGAGAAGCCACCTCAGTGAGAAGCCCATGGAAGCCCCACTCTTCACAACTAGAGAAAGCCCACAGGCAGTAACAAAGACCCAGCGCAGCCGAAAATAAGTAATAAATAAATTAAAAACTTCAATGCTTTATTTAAAAAATTATAAAGAGGGCTTAGGCCTTCCCTGAGCTCAGACTCCAAACAGCAGTCGGCGGGAGAGGGTGGGGGGTGGGGGGGCTGGGGGGGGTGGGGGGGCTGGGGGGGGCTGGGGGGGTGGGGGGGCGGGGGGGGGCGGGGAAGGGGGAGGAGGAGGATTGGAGGGATTGGTACAGCTCTCCCTTCCCCAGAGACCCTCTCCTGAATGCCTGCCTTGCGGACTTCCAGTTTGCTTAGCCAGCTCCCACAACTGTATAAGCCAATTCCTCGTAATAAATTCACACACACACACACACACACGGACCTACTACTCATTTTACTTCTCACCCTGACTGATACACCACGGAAACTCATGACTCTTCAAGGTCATGGTAAATCATGTTTAGTATACTCTGTTTAAGGAAGAGGGAAGTAGTAACAATAACTTTCACATAAAATGTTTCAAATAAAAGACTTCCGTTATACAGCAGCATAAGTTTACGTTATGTGGACTATTCACTAATGAAGTGGAGAAGGAAATGGCAACCCACTCCAGTATTCTTGCCTAGAGAATCCCAGGACAGAGGAGCCTGGTAGGCTGCTGTCCATGCGGTTGCACAGAGTCAGACGTGACTGAAGTGACTTAGGATGCATGCATGCATTGGAGAAGGAACTGGCAACCCACTCCAGTATTGCCTGGAGAATCCCAGGGATGGAGGAGCTTGGTGGGCTGCCATCTATGGGGTCACACAGAGTTGGACACGACTGAAGCGACTTAGCAGCAGCACTAATGAAGAGTACCTTACTCCTATGATGCCAGATAAATGAGGTATTGCCATGACACTTTAAGAGTAGCTTATAAAACACTATATACAAACTTCATGTCTCTTACCTGATCATTATCTGGATGTGATGTGGCAAAATATCCCTGATCTTGAAAAAGACACTGAAGCTGCACCAAATATTGGCTACTTTATCCTTAAAAGAAATTTGTTAGTTTTACCTTCTAGTATGATTAAAAGAAATATTAAACTTCACAAAGTCCTAAATCTCTAAAGAGATAAACTTTTGGGTCATGGGAAATATTTGCTCACAATTTCATAACTAAGTTGATTAAACTCTCCAAAGAACACACACACACTCAAACAATGGGAACTTTCATTTTTTGCATGGGAGGTGATCTAAATCACTAGTCAATCATAATTTAGATGCTCCCAAAAAATACTTAATATTTTTCAAAGAGCAGCCCATTGTCCCTAAATACAGTTATTCATCTTTGGAAATGTATCTAAGAAATCTTTACTTTTTGTATTCTAATTGTATTCTGATTTGTAGAATACACGTTGTTTGACCCATTTACCACATGCCTACTAGCTACTAGCAATGGTAAGATAATGACTACTAGCTACTAGCAATGGTAAGAGTCAACTGTTAATGAATCAACAAGTTTAAAGACATTAGCAGCTGTGCTAGAATCACTTTCAAAATCATACTTGTAACTACAGTTCTCTGATCATGAAACCCATCCTCTGCAGAGCTGCTTAACTCACAGCTATGTAGGCATAACATCAAGAAAGTAACTATCACTGACAACTGTACCATCCTACTTCCCTCTGCTGGGCCAGTGAAACTGCTCTTCAGATTTTGAGGGCAACAAGTGAATGAAGGTGACCAACACCACCATAAAAATGCATGACACTCGTTTTTATAATTACCATGGTAAACACCATTTCTGAAATAGAAGCAAAGGCAAATAACCAGGCAGCTTACATGGAGGATTAAACTTTTCTTTATATAAGTGTTAAGGTTAGAGGATATATAAAGAAGTTAGGAACACCATTCTGAGTTCAAACTACAGCTCTGCCATGCACTAGCTATATGAACCTCTGACCTCAGTTTTCTGATCTGTAAGAATGGGTATATATAACTATCTCACCACTATGGCAAAGGATCAAATAAAATTACATGTGAAGTGTCTGGTACCTAGTAAGTGGTGGTGATGGCAATAATGATTGTTTATGATTCTCAGTACGGTCACTATCGTTATCCCAAGTGACATACAAGGCATACATTTCTGTTCCTTCACAACACCAAATTCTCTTAGTCTCTTTCTCTTCCATCCTCCCACAGACTGACTGAAAGATATTCTATAGAATTTTATATATTCAAAAATTAGAAAGATACATATGCTTGTCTAATTCTTTTTAAAAGAAATGTTTATTCAAAAGCAAATTATCTATACATATGTTGTCTCTAACTTTATTAAAAGACCTTTTTGTTTCAGAAAAATGGTTTGTTTAATTTAATTACTGACTCTAAATCAAATTATCCATGCAATAAAAGTTTAACAACAGTGATTAAGCTAGCATTAAATGAAATGAATGATTCTCATTAAAAATTACTATGGATGAAGGTTATATATCTCATAAGGAATTATGAGATCTTTCTGAACCAAACATGATTATTAGTTTAATAAATAATTTCCTAGGACTAAAAAGAGAATATAACCCCCCCTCCCCCCAAAAAAACACAAAACTGTTAACTTTATAGCTGCAACTTTTCATGCTGTCTTTCATTATGGACTCTATTTCATTAGAAAAATGTATAACTGAATTATGGATCTCATGGAGGCATAAATACTACCTACTCATGTAATGTACTAGAACATGCCAGCTGAGCTAGAGGTTGTGCACAGATTAAACAAATGGCAAGGAATGATTGCAGGAAGAGAGCAGCTGAAGTCACTATTCCTTGTGAGTCTTCTACATGAAATCCCCAGAGGTCACAGAGAAAGGCCTGTAACAGAAGGGAGTGAGAGAAAAGTCCTTAAACATGCCTCAAATAACCCACGATCAACCGGAAAGAGTCTTCTTAGAACTTGCAAGGTTTGTTCCCTCTCTGTAAAGAACGGCAGCCAGCAGAGAATGAAGGAAGCCACGACAGTACAAGCCAGCTTAATTAACAACACCAACCTGGAACACAAACAGAGGGAAACAGTAAGATAAAGAGAGGTCAGTAATTCTGAGAAATCAGTCTGTGGCTCACTAACTATAATAAATGCAAATGTACAGTAATGATAAATCTATGCCACCAACACAGGTTTAAGATGAATGAGAGTCTACTTAAATCACGGTTAAGAAATTTACAACTATTAATATGTGCAATTCCTCAACAAAAAGACTATCACCATCCTTATTAACATTTAACTTAGATGCCACTCCTAGGCAGCCATGAAGAAAAATGTCAAATTGGGATGTCTTTCTAATAAGTATACAACATGCTCTAAAGGGATGAAATCCTACAGCAATGTTCTACCAAGCCAATCCACATTACCTCCAGTAAATATATGTATTTTAAAATATTTATTGGCCACAATGCATAGCAAGCGGGATCTTAGTTCCCCAACCAGGGATCAAACCTGCGAACTTCCCTTAGAGTGGAAGTGCAGAGTTTTAACCCCTGGACCACCGGGGAAGTCCCCATAAATATTCATTGATCAAAATATTTTTCTCATTAGGAAGATTTAAAATACAATAGTATAGAACATAACAATCTCTCTTTCCAATGGAAAGAGAGCCAACACAGCCACCAACACATTAATAAGAAATCACCAAGGGGCAAAGACCACCTTCCTCCAAGGTAAGTATGCCAAATAAATTAGCTGATGTTTTGAATTCTGCTATTTAAAAGCTACTCACCCCTTTCCTTTGAGGCCTTTTTTAAAACACTTGCCAAGTAAAAAACAAAAAAATGGCAAGGAGTGGTAAAGTTCCATCTGCTTATAGTTTATAGCTAAGCAAAATGCCAGGGACCCTAGCAGGTCCCAGTCATAAGATACTCCAAGAATACCCCACAAAGCAAAGCCGAGACTCACAGAATTATATATGTTCTCATGTCAAGGAAATTATCTCAATAAGTAAAAGAGATTTTGCATTTTAAAGAACATTTTACTTATGTGATTCTGTAATAATATGTATAATCAAAACAATTTCTAAATAAAAGCTGAAAGTATTGAATTGATAAGCAAATTTGAAATTATATATAGTGGTCTCAAATATATTAAATCTACTACTAAACAGAGCAACTGATTTGTTTAGGTTTAAAGAACTCTAAATAAGTAACACATAGCTTTGTTTCTGCTGGGTTATTTTACCATATTACTGTAACAACGTACCAAAAAATCAATGCTCCAAAAGTTAAAAATACACAAAAACACTGAACTTACTAATATCACTATCCTTCCTCTATAATATGCATCAATAATATGAATTAATACATGTGCTTGATTGGAAATCAACAACACTGCTATGTGAAAACAGTATCACAACTAGATTTTCATTTGAAAATGGGGAGCTGAGCACTCATGTTTACCTCCTCTCCTTCCTGAGACCCCCTTAAAATGGGGAATTTTTAAAAGTATACATCTACAGCCATAAGGCAATGGCACCCCACTCTAGTACTCTTGCCTGGAAAATCCCAAGGACAAAGGAGCCTGGTAGGCTGCAGTCCATGGGGTCGCTAAGAGTCAGACACGACTGAGCAACTTGACTTTCACTTTTCACTTTCATGCACTGGAGAAGGAAATGGCAACCCACTCCAGTGTTCTTGCTTGGAGAATCCCAGGGACGGGGGAGCCTGGTGGGCTGCCATCTATGGGGTCGCACAGAGTTGGACATGACTGAAGCGACTTGGCAGCAGTAGCAGCTACAGCCATAAAGAGAACAGGGGTCGGTTATAACAGATAAAGATTTCAACACATCTGTAGAAGACAGAAAGAGGACAGAGAAGTGGCAACCAATAAAATACACTAAAAGAAGCCACAGCTTAGTGAACACACAGAGGAAGCTCAGGCTAGCAAGGAGCCTATCCGCCCTGCACACCCTCAGAGAACTCTGGAAACAAGTAGGTTGGAGTACTTGAGGATGTTAAAAAGAAAACAAGGATTAACTGAAAATTCCAAATGGAGAAGGCACATCCCACCTCATGCCTCTGCAAAGATTATCTAGGAGCCAAAGCATTTACCGCTGGGCAACGAAAGAAGGAATATTTCTCTCCCCCAAAATGAAATAAACTATCCAAGCAACTAAGTTAACACTATCATGCAAATTCCTCCGCACTGTGACATTTAAGGATCCCAGAGTGCTGGCCAGAACCCTACTATAGAGAGCTCACATGCAGCTTTCTCTTCTGCCTTATTCTTAGAATAAACACACCAGGATCAAATAGACATTTAAGGAACACCTATGACAGAAAAGGCCTTCCCTGGTAGCTCAGCTGGTAAAGAATCCACCTGCAATGCAGCAGACCCTGGGTTGGGAAGATCTGCTGGAGAAGGAATAGGCTACCCAGTCCAGTATTCTTGGGCTTCCCTGGTGGCTTAGCAGGTAAAGAATCCACCTGCAGTGCGGAAGACCTGGGTTCGATCCCTAGGTTGGGAAGATCCCCTGAAGAAGGGAACAGCTACCCACTCCAGTATTCTCACCTGGAGAATTCCATGAACTGTATAGTCCATGGGGTTGCAAAGAGTCAGACACAACTGAGTGACTTGCACTACTACTATGAGAGAAAAAGGACCAAAGTGAAAAGGAGAAAAGACTGACCTAGGAGAATAGAAATAATTCACAGAACAGTGGGGTAAGAAAGTAAACTGAAATTTAAGATATGCTTAACAAATGAAATTTAATACAAGTGTTAGACATAAAGCAAGATAATCTTCAAAAATATAAAACAAAGACAGATGCTCAAGATGGAGATGAAAGATCTATTATCTGTCTAACAAGCTTCAGAAAAAAGGGAGAGAATTATAAAAAAATATTATTCATGAGAATTCCCAGAACTGAAGAACATGAGTCTTCAAAACGAATGATCCATAGTGTCCAAAACAACTGTCAAAAATGCCTCTGCCCAGACTAATATCAAATTTCAGAGCCCAAAAATTAGAAAACAGTAATAACAGAAGCAGTAGCAACAATACAAATAATAAGAGCAGTAAATACTTACATGATATTTAGCACCTCCCAAGTAGGGTTTTAAATGTTTAACAAATGTGAATTCATTTAATTCTCAAGAAGCTTAAAAAGTAGCGTTCTTATCATCTCCATTTTACAAATGAGGAAAGTAAAGTAAATAGTATTTTAAAAAAATGTGTTCCTATAAAATGACATAATCCCAAAAGTTTTAAGAGTTTGATTCAAGTCACAGAGAAGACACCACTACAAATTTACCAGAATGGTTAAAAGGAAAATAACTGACAATTGTTGAGGATGAGCACCTATACCATTGCTCACAGGAGTGTTACTTGGTAGATTACGCTTAAAAACCATATGAGAATACTTAAACATGTGCATACCCTATAATTCAGCAATTCCACTCATAAGAAATATATTTACATGTGTACAAAGAGATCCTTACAAGAAAGTTCAAAGCAGCATAGTTTCATCATAGCCAAAACCTGGCAACACTCCAAATGTCTATCAGTAATAAAATCACGTGTACTCACGCAGTGGAATCTTACAAAGCAGTGAGAAAGAGAAGAAACCACAACCACATAGACCTGCGCGGATAACTCTCACAAAGACGATGCTGCACCAAAAACACCTAAGGCAAAGGAACACCTCCTGTGCTGTCTCTCATGTTAAATTCAAAGAAGGGGGAGAAGCAGACTACAGTGTTCCAAAAGTCAGTATGTGGCTGTCTTTGAGAAAGGAGGAGGGAGCAGTGCCAGGGCCGTGCACAGGGTCATTTTGGATACTAGCAATGTTCTATTTCTTGACATGGGTAACAGCCGATTCATTTATGCTTTATGTATTTTTCTGAATGAGTGTTAACATTTCAAAGTAAATATAGTTTAAAAAAATCTTATAAACAACTTCATGTTTCCTTTCTTTATCTTGGTGTTCCTATTAGACTATCTGAAAGCCATGATTCTACAAAGCCAAAAAAAAAAAGAGCTCAATTAGGAAAGTGGACAGAATAAAAAACATGGTGGAAGCAACTACATATCTGAATATCTTTCACAAGTCTTTTGACATATATGTATTTTAATTTTATTACTAAAATAGACTAGAGACAAAAGGAAAAACGATTAATTAAGCAATCATGGTATGGATTTTTTTTCCTTTGAGACAGATGGAGACAACCAGCAATATTTAATGCATTAGAAGACAAACTGGAGAGCCATGTACAGATTTTATCAACTTTCCTCTACAATCTGTTTACTTGAGTGTTGCTTATTTTAGGTATCAAAAATTAAACACACCAAATCCACACAGATTTAATCATTAAATTTTAGTTTCCTGAAGCTTCCAGTTACCACTATTTGTTAGAAAAACATTTTGTTTTAAAACTCAAAAACTGGAAGTCTTTTTGTCAGTGTCAGATAACGTTTACAAAAGATAGAAGATGTTTTACCTTTTTAGTATTAGGAGAGCATCACTGTACTTGGCATTCTTTTTCTAACTTTCCAGAAGAGCTAATCGGTTACCAGTGTTCTATTCCCAAGCCAAATGGGTGTGAAAAAGCATTTCTACTTTTAATAAATCTGAACTTTACCCATCAAGTAAACACCTGGTGAAGAGATACTTTTATCATTTTTAAAAGGTTTATATAAGCAAGAACCCTAGTAAATAAGACATAGTAGATGACAACATTATACAAACGGAGCCTAGATTTCATGATGTGCATCTGATTTCATTTCTAAATCAGTAAAGGATACTGAAAATGTCCATAGTCGATAAGAATAAGGCCTGGGTATAGCAATATGCATAATGCAGTGGCAATCTGTAAAGAAAATTATTATGAAATAATAATCTGTTACTTGAATCAAACAAGGTAAATGCATAGTTTCATTTAACACAGTAGCAAATATTCCATTCTTACCTTCTATTTATCAAAATATTTCATTTTTATAAAACTCTTTAAATACTGAAGTTTTCATGGAGGTGACATAGCATACTCCAGTAAAAATGAAAAAAAAAATCACTAAAAGGTATTTGTTAGAGAAAGCACTTTTAGATATACAAATCAGATAAATTAATCTAATAATTAATCTATATAAAATGACCAAAGAGAATATTCATTAACTGTGAATATGAGAATATATAGCAACTTTTCAAAATGCCTTTCAGTTGTCATTCTCCCAAGCCAACCCAACATTCAAATTTACCAGTTAAGCAATAAATTTAGGATTCTGTATAACTCAGAAGTATATAACTTCTAAAATTCAGTGCCTCTTATTACTACAGTTGGGCATTAAAATAATTACTCTAAGGTAAGTTAATGTTTCTAAATGAAAATTAATTGACAGAAGATATACTGTTCCCTATTATCTATTCCCAAAAGCATAGCTTGCTTAAGCTCTACACTTAATAGCTAAGCTAATAAAACATTTCAGAGATGAAATGTCAGGTTACTTCAAAACCTACCTTTTTCTTAGTTGAGATTTCTTTTAAACAACAACAGTACAGAACCACTGCAGGTATGTATATCAACAAATCAGCAATTAACACTGAAAAAACAAACAAATGATTTTAAGCGAGAGTCCATCAAGATTTACTATAACCTATTAGTCACCTCCCTCCAACCTTGAGTGGGAATTCTATTAACACAAGGTTGCTACCCATTCTGGACGAGTCCTTTCCACTGGAGCCCTTTCCATTCCCTTCACCTGTGCCTAATTTCAACTGATATAGGACTAGAGAGTGTCTTAATTTCCTCTAATAAATTCACACATTAAGTTAATTAAATGTATCTAATTCTCTCTTTGCCCTGACCTGAATTTAAAAATTAAGAATACTCAAAGCAAGGGAAGTAAACTTTTATTTTCCCCTCAATATCTATATGCTCCAAATTTCCTGATGCGAACAATACCTCAAATGTGGAGACGCATAGGAGAATCTTTTTAAATGTGAATATTTATAAAAATTCATAAAGTTTTGCTAATTAATTCATACAAAGACCTTGAGAGGCCGAGGTGAAGAAGAAACTGAAAAAAAGTGGGGAAAAAATAAAGCAATTCATAATTCTGAATGTTCAGTGCTTTCAGAACAAAGAAAAACTAATATATTAAGTTTTTCAACAATACAACATAGCTATCCAAAGAGCCTATTTTTTTCTTATACCAGAAAACATATATTTAAGTTCAAGAATAAGGTAAACAATAGTAAACTATCAGTGTTAGATACATGCAATCTATTTTTACCCCCAGATTCTACATTATGAAAAGCTGGAACATATTCAAAGGAGTGCAACCAGAGGCCTCAAAACCATGATTACATTCAAGAAACTGGTCGTCTAATAAAAGCTGAAGTATCTAAGAATGTTTAACCTGGAGAGGCGATAATTTCACGTCTGTAAGGTGTTAGGTATAAAAAGGACCAGACTTGTTCTGTGTGGCCCAAGGAAACAGAACTTCATATGATTTGTGAAGGTTCAATAGAAGAAGGAAATTTCTAATAATTGGGGCTCTTTGAAAATAGAACAAACTGTGTCTAAAAGTCATGAGTTTCCTCCAGATACAGGTACTGGCTCAGAAGCTAAGTTCAGATGGGATTAAAGCATTGGTGGTGGGGGGGTGGGGGGGGCATGGGAAGGGAGTGGTGTGGGAGAGGGAGGAGCAATGCAGGTTCTCTCTTGGACCTGAGAGTCTATCATGGTATGAATGGTAAAGAGAACAAATCTGACCAGGCTTAGAGTAATTAAGGAAAAGACCCATAAAAGCCTAAGTCTTGTAAAGATTTTAAAAAAATGTAAGCTCATTACTTTCAACTCTTAGCATACAATAAATGCTCAATAAACATTTGTTATAAAGATTAGTTTAGCAACACTACACAGCAACACAATGTATGATATACAACTGTTGTTGTTTAGTTGCAGTCATGTCCAACTCTTTTACAATCCCATGGACTGTAGCCCACCAGGCTCCTCTGTCCATGGGATTTCCCAGGCAAGAATACTGAAGTGAGTTGCCACTTCCTTCTCCAAGGGATCTTCCCAACCCAACGACTGAACCTGCATTTCCTGCATTGGCAGGTGGGCTGTTTACCACTGAGCCAGTGGGGAAGCCCATACAACTGTAATTTACTTTAAAAGTGAAAAGGATTTATCAAAGCAAAGGCCTAAACAACTAAAACTTTAATTCAGAGCTAACCAACTTCAGGTGAGCTAGTAACAGTACCCTCACTTTACTGGGCCTCAGTTTCTCAGCCTAAGAATAACAACAGTATTTTACCTCATTTGGGTGTCCATATTATTAAGTGAGATAATAACAAATGTAAAGCACCCAGAATTATTCGTTTCTACTGTTGCGTGTCTTAGTTTACATACACATTTGCTCAAACAGTATACATATATACGCATATGTACAGTTACACAACTGTAAAAGTCAGTAAGGACAATAATAGAACCAGTTCAAAAAAATGTTTAATTCAATGTTACATTCAACATCTACTGCTCTTTTACCTGTTGCACGCATGAAGAGCTTATGTGCCTGACTCTCATATCCACGTGATGTATGGAGAGCAATCCAGTCTGGATTTATAAACTTTGCCCTGCAAATCAAAGCATATATACATGCACTTTATGCCCCATCACTTTTAGCAATAAGGACACCTGAGGACATATGAATCTATGTTGAGAAGTGGAGCAATAGAGTTAAGGCTTAACTCTTTGTATTTAACCATGTGAAACTGACTAAAGCTAAAAAACCGAGTCCACCTTGCTCATCTTCCAACAAACTCATGTAACATTTTAACTGAAAGCCCTACCTTCAAGCCCTACCTTCATGATACTTTCAGTGTGAAAACAGTCTAATGTGTCACCTTTCGTTTACTAAACATGTACTTTGTAAACAGCAAGATACTAGGACTGAGGATCATAGCTTTATAATTTATCATCCTTTCAGTTATCATAATAGGCTACAATAAATAGCTGTTAATCATAAATCACTGCATAAAACTGAACATAATTATTAAAGATACATTAAGTTTTCAATAGTATTACATTTTCCAGAACACTGAAAAGTACAACTAGTTACCATGAAGTTTGGAGACATATTTTTAGTCCAGGAAGCTAATTTTTTAAACATATGAAACGGTAAAATAAGTTCAGAAGATACTGTGAAGAAGTTCCTCAAATTTCTACTGACACACTGCAGGTCTGAAATGGAATACCACTACAGAGTAGAACTGGGTCTCTACTAAACAGAAGTGCCTTATCATCTATAAACCATTCCATGCCTGTAAAAGAAGGAATTCCAATCCGATCTTAAATCATAAGTGAAACACTACAGTACTTCTAGTTTCTAACTTGACTGGTTAATCACAATACCATTTAGACCTTTATTTTTCATTTACTTTGGGCCATTCCAGGAAAAAAGCTTTCCTATGCACAACTAATCATATTAGATATATTTCTCAGTAAACCATGCATAATTGGTAACATTTCTACTTCAAAACAAAGCTAGATTTTTTTGCATCTCTTTCTAGCATTTCCACCAGAAAGATTACACAAATATTAAAACTCTGATAGTTAACTTTCCTACAAACCAATTATAAAGGCATGGTGCTCTACAAACCATAATACAATAATAGCTACAAATGATCTCTCCTCCAATCAACAAACTGTTCCTTACTGCATCTGCTAAGGGCATAAATATGTAGTTATGTTAAGGAAGAAAAACTTACACATAAGCACATAAAAAACTATGATAAGCTGTAAGAGGTGGATAGTCCAATCCCCAATACTGTAAATTGTTATCACTGCTGTTAAAATACCTGGAAAAAAAAAGAAAGCACCACTCCATCAATCAATATTCAAGAAATAGACTTGTATTCAATATATCATGTCATTTAACTTGAAAAAACATATAAGGTAAAAAAAAATCATCTACATTTTTTCTTTTCCTCTTCTCTCAAAAACTTTTGTGAACTCACAATTAAAGTTGTTAATGAGTAGTGTGACTAAATTATTATCTAAACTGAAGTACTCTTAAGAGTGAAAGAGGAAGCTATTAATAATTAAGCCATAACAATAGAGGTAAACCAAGATTGTCACAGGCAAATTGGAACTTGTTGTCATTCTACTATTAGTAAACTTAAACAATGACTAATACTTATACAAAAGAAAATATGCAACGAAAAAGAGAATTTGCTTCTGACAGTCTAAAAATTACAGAAACAATGTGAAATCACAATTTTAAAAAGTAAAAAATGAATGTTAAAATCATGTAAAGATTTGGTTTGCAAAGAAAGAAATACTGCGTGAAACAGGTAGACTTATTAATATCACTTTGAACACAATTCAACCAACATTTAATGAGAGCCTATTACATGCAAAATTCTGTGAATTAAGGAAAAACACTATATGTAAAGTTTATAAATTAATAGTTGGTTAAACTATTTAATTCATCATGTAATAATTGGTTAAACTATTTAAAATAACTGGTTAACTAATTAACCAGTTGGTTAGAAAGGGAAGAAACTACATATGAATACTGTGACTCAAGAAATGAAAATTTACATAGACTACATAGACTATAATAATTTACATAAGACTCCTTAACTATAATCTTTATAACTAGACAGCTTCTTCTATCCAAATAATTTTCTCAATCATTACAAGAATTTATAATAATGGACACCAAACTATATACAATATAAATAATCACTATCCCTAAGCCTGTTTCAGTCAGTTCAGTTGCTCAGTCGTGTCCAACTCTGCGACCCCATGGACTGCAGCACACCAGGCCTCCCTGTCCATTGACAATTCCCAGAGTTTACTCAAACTCATGTCCATTGAGTCAGTGATACCATCCAACCATCTCATCCTCTGTCATCCCCTTCTCCTCCCGCCCTCAATCTTTCCCAGCATCAGGGTCTTTTCCAATGAGTCAGTTCTTCGTATCAGGTGGCCAAAGTATTGGAGTTTCAGCCTCAACATCAGTCCTTCCAATGAATATTCAGGACTGATTTCCTTTAGGATGGACTGGTATGATCTCCTTGTAGTCCAAGGGACTCTCAAGAGTCTTCTCCAACACCACAGTTGGAAATCATCAATTCTTTGGCACTCAGCTTTCTATATAGTCCAACTCTCACATCCATACATGACTACTGGAAAAACCATAGCTTTCTAGCCAGACCTTTGTTGGCAAAGTAATGTCTCTGCTTTTGAATATGCTGTCTAGGTTGGTCATAACTGTTCTTTCAAAGAGCAAGCATCTTTTAATTTCATGGCTGCAGTCACCATCTGCAGTGATTTTGGAGCCCCAAAAATAAAGTCTGTCACTGTTTCCACTGTTTCCCCATCTATTTCCCATGAAGTGACAGGACCAGATGCCATGATCTTAGTTTTCTGAATGTTGAATTTTAAGCCAACTTCTTCACTCTCCTCTTTCACTTTCATCAAGAGGCTTTTTAGTTTTTCTTCACTTTCTGCCATAAGGGTGGTGTCATCTGCATATCTGAAGTTATTGATATTCCTCCCAGCAATCTTGATTCCAGCTTGTGCTTCATCCAGCCCAGCATTTCTCATGATGTACTCTGCATATAAGTTAAATAAGCAGGGTGACAATATACAGCCTTGACATACTCCTTTCCCTATTTGGAACCAGTCTGTCATTCCATGTCCAGTACTAACTGTTGCTTCCTGACCTGCATATAGATTTTTCAAGAGGCAGGTCAGGTGGTCTGGTATTCCCATCTCTTGAAGAATTTTCCACAGTCATTATTCCACAGTCAATAAAGCAGATGTTTTTCTGGAACTCTCTAGATTTTTCGATGATCCAACAGATGTTGGCAATTTGATCTCTGTAGGGCCACCCAAGACAGACGGGTCATGGTGGAGAGTTCTGATAAAACGTGGTCCACTGGAGAAGGGAATGGTAAACCACTTAAGCAGTCTTGCCTTGAGAACCCCATGAACAGTATGAAAAAGCAAAAAAAAAAAAAAATCCTGTTTCAAATGGGTCACAATTTTTTGACATCACAACCCCTTACTCTGAGACTGAAAAAAAAAAGTTTTAAGTTGGCCTTTATCATGATCCAGTTAAATAACCTACTACAGTTGACCCTGAACAACATGCAGATTAGGGGCACTGACTCTCCATGCAGTTGAAAATCCAAGTATAATTTACAGTCAGCCATCTCTCTCCGAAGTTCCTCTGGATCTAGGTTCCACAACCTCGGATTCAACCAACCATGGTTTCTGTAGTACAGTATTTACTATTGAAAGAAATCCATGTATAAAGGGGCCTGCACAGTTCAAACCCATGTTGTTCAAGGATCAACTGTATTCATCTTCAAAAGGTCTACTTTTCTTAGTGTCTGATACACAATATGTAGGTTTGTATGCAGGGAGTGAGGATTAATAAAATGATCAGGGCATGCTAGACAGCCATGGGCACAGTACAGCATGGTATCTCCTGGTGACAGTTATGTACTGCAGCAGCAACATCCATGTGAACAATCCTGGTTCCTGTATCTATCTGGCTGGAACTCAAAATCAAGATACAGTGAACCCAAGACTCCATATAAGTCAGAGTCCCTTTCAACAGCTTGAAACTGGGAAGCTGGGCCAGGCCAATAGTGGAAACCAGAGGACCCACTTCTCTAAATAGGGTTACCTGAACACAGGTACCAAACTGCGTTATTTCCAAATTCACGTAATGACAGGGAGCATTAGCACAAGGTTTTATTGTATTTACCCCAAAGAGTTGTTGAAGGACTGAATTAAACATGTAAAACTGTGAAGCAACTGCCTGACACAAAGTGAGTGTGCAACAGTAGTTCTAAGTGGTCATTAGCTACAAAACCACTGGGATGGATACAGTAGTGGAAAAGCATCAGATAATTCAAAAATCACATTTTGAACAATATAATTTGATTTGTTTTTCAGCTTCTTCTAAGGCAAAAGCTATTTTTCATTTACTTTAACACTGAGGTCCACTGGAGATAGCGAAGGAGACATGGGTGGTATGCAAAGGTATACACTAACAGTAAAACCACCGGTTGGACTGGGAAGAAAGAATAATACAACCAACAACTGTGCTACCTACTTTATGGAAATGCATAAGTAAGAAGAGAGAAATTTGTGGAAAAAGATAGCTTAAAATTGTTTCAAGTAAAGCTTCAAAATCTACCCGTAGAAACAAAGCAAATAGTTAATTCTCCTGCTTTATATGTATCAGATCCACCTGAAAAGTTGGATAAATACCATTGGAATGGAATGTCCTTTCCCACTGAATTCCCATGTAATCTCAGTAGATGTTTTATCAGAAAAAAACTCTAGCTGCCACAGCAAACTACAAAATTACTCCAAATGTGTTATCATTAACTTCAAAATGTAATTTTTTCTAATATATTGTGGCTATTTTTGCTCTGTACAAAAATATATTCTATTTTAAAACAGTTCCAAACTTAAAGAAGTTTCAAGAACAGTTCAAAGAATGTCTATATATCAAATGTAAAAATTTAATAAAAAACACCTTAAGAAAAATTCAAAGAACAGAAAGAAGATATTTATTTTATACATATACACACACCAAAACAAATGATTAAACTGCAGAATACTATTATACACTGCCGAATACTATGGCAGACAGACTTTAAAATCATCCCTGTGAACCCATCTCCTGGTATTCCTGCCACATGTGTGTACATTAATTCCCTCCCCTTGAGTATGGACAAGACATGTGACTTGCTAGTAAACAACCAAGTACAAAAAAAGGGACAGGATGACCATTCTTATGCTTATGTTTTACATATATGGAAGATTCCATCTTGCTGGCTAAGCTACAGAGTACTCCCTTTCACTGACTTGGAAGAAGAAAACTGTCATGTTTCAGTAAGTGGGCATAGTGGAGAAGCCACATAGCAAGAAACTGCAGGGGGACTCTAGAAGATAAAGATAGATTCCAATAAGAAACCAAAGCCCTTAGTTTTATAGATGCAAGGAAATTAATTCTGCCAATAACTTGAGGCAACTTGGAAATGGTTCTTTCCCCAACTGAGCCTCTGATAAGACTGCAGTCTCAGACGACAACTGGATTGCAGCCTCCGGAGACTCTGATCATAATACTGAAATAAGCTGTGCCCCAGACTTCTATAATAAATGTGTGTTTTGGACTTCCCTGGCGGTACAGTGGTTAAGAATCCTCCTGCCAATGGAGGGGACACAGGTTCGATCCCTGGTCCAGGAAGATTCCACATGCTGTGGGGCAACTGAGCCTGTGAACCAGAACTACCGAAGCCTGTGCACCTGCAGCCCACGCTCCTCAACAAGAGAAGTCACTGCAGTGAGAAGCCAGCACCACAAGCAGAGAGCAGCTCCCACCTGCCACAACCAGAGAAAGCCCGGCACAGCAATGAGGAACACAGGGCAACCAAAAATGAAAAACAAGTGTGTGTTTAAGTAATCACCGTTTTTGTGGTCATTTGTTACACAGGAGAAAAAGTTAATGTAATTTTTTATCTTAAAATCACACAAATCATTACAAAAAAGATCAGCAATTCATCAGTAACATGGGGGAAATAAATAAATATGCAAATTTGAGAAAAATATGATGATCAGTAAATACACCAGGGGCTTCCCAGGTAACACCGTGGCAAAGAATCTGCCTGTCAATGCAGAGACACAAGAGACGTGGGATTGATCCCTGGGTTGGGAAGATCCCCTGGAGCAGGAAATGGCAACCCACTACAGTATTCTTGCCTGGAAAATTCCACGGACAGAGGAGCCTGATAGGCTATATGGTCCATGGGGTCACAAAGAGTCGGACATGAAGGAAAATCAACATCACATGTACTCAAGGAAATGGAAATTTTAGAAGTCTGGTATTGTTATTATTAAATATTGGTAAGGGTAAGAGATATTCTGGTATTGGTATCTATTATAACTGGCTACTTTAGAGATTCCGCTTCTAGGAATCTACCTAGAAAAAAAATGTACACATGCACATAGGAGAAATGTACTTTAGTTAATCATTCCCCTACCAAAATATATTTAGGCTTCTCATAGTTATAACAATGCTGAAATAAACAGTGGTTCCCACAATTCCTCACTTATAAAACTGTGATCTTGTTTTAAAAAGCAACATACTCAGGGTAGGTGGACACTTCTCCTACCCCAGGTGATAAACCATGCCTGCACTAAGCCAGGCATTTCTATTAATGATTGCTTTAAGGGTGGAAAAGATTTTGCTCCATAACAAAAAGAGACGTAAAAAATAAGGTATTTTTATTATTCCTGCCTTGAATATGGTTGTACAAAGTCACAGTGCTGGTAGCCTTGGCAGTCATCTGATCTTGAGGTAAAAAGCCTCAGGATGAAAAGCCAACATGCCAAGAAGAGAGGAAAGGAAGAAAATGGAAAAGCCTGAGTTCTTTAACTGCTATCATTGAGCCACTTTACCAGCCCTGCAAAGACCTACTTATGGAGATAATTATTTTATTGCTTTAACTACTATTAGGTTTTCTACTGCTGCTAAGTCACTTCAGTCGTGTCCGACTCTATGCAACCCCATAGATGGCCTCCAACCAGGCTCCCCCATCCCTGGGATTCTCCAGGCAAGAACACTGGAGTGGGTTGCCATTTCCTTCTCCAATGCATGAGAGTGAAAAGTGAAAGTGAAGTCGCTCAGTCAAGTCTGACTCAGCGACCTCATGGACTGCAGCCCACCAGGCTCCTCCGTCCATGGGATTTTCCAGGCAAGAGTACTGGAGTGGGGTGCCATTGCCTTCTCCAAGGTTTTCTACTACTTAATGCCAAAAGTGCTTCTGACATCACACATTAAGGAATTGTCATTATAAAAATTATAAAAATTGTCATTTAAAGAAAAAAGTTGCTTGCATCTATCACTTTCAACTATGTATAATGAAATGGAATAAATCAGTTTTTAAATTTAGAATTATAAAACTGACATTTTAAAACTTTACCTGATAGATTCTGATTTCATATTTCAGACAACTATATCACTTGAAAGTTTTGACTATAACTAACTTTCTAGATGAACACAGAAAGACTTCACACTTGGAAAACTGAAGTTAAAAAATAAGAAACCATTCTTCAGTCACATTACTAGGTAACAAAAATGGCAAACTAATCAAATTTGACAAAATTAGACAATTCAAAATATTAGAAATGTTATTGCCAATACAGATTTATATCCACTGTAGAAAATAGTGAACCTGTCAAAAGTATATATTTTCTGTTTTGTAAACTATGCCATTGAGATATATCTTTTTCAATGACAGTCATTATGAATGATATAACAATAAACTTCAAACTACGAAAAAAAAAGAACTCACACCATTTAAACATTAGAACTTGGTGCTTTCACTGCCATGGACTCTGATTCAATCCCTGGTCAGGGAACTAAGATCGTACAAGCTGTGCAGTGAGGTCGAAAACAAGCAAAAAACAAATATGCACACATCTATTAAAAAAAAACAAGAATATCAAATATTTAGCTGATCTCTATTATAAATACTCCAAATTTGGAGTAGGTAGAGCCAACCTGTTAATAGAGAGTTCAATGTGAAGTTCTTATATATAACTCTCTTTCATAAAGGAGTTAAATAAAAGCAGTGACCAAAGCAATCAAGAGAATGATAAAAACAGTTTGTACAACCAGGTTTAATCAAATAATCTACCAGGCACATAATAAGTAAAAAAAGAATACTATCATCAATTATCAGAACATGTTCAACAAAAATGGCAATGCACAGATTTTTTGAAGACATAACTACAGCTAACATTTATTGAGAGCTCATTACACTTCAGGCACTGGTGTAAGTGCTTTAAGTGAATCATTTTATTCAGTCTTCACAATAGCCCAGTGAAATATGTATTCTATTATTTCTATTCTGTGAGTGATAAAACTGTGGCAGAGACAGTTAAATAACTTGCCAAAGCTCACACTGCCAGTAAAGAATACAGGCTCCGTCTGAACACTAACACACACACATACACAGGCAGTCTGACTCAAACATCTACATTCTTCATCACTAAGCTACTGCTTCTTTACATCTCATACGTTCCTAACAGAGAAACTTTGAGGAACCACCAAAAGAAATATTCTAAGCCCATAAACTTTCACAGTTTATATCCTGAGGAGCTTTCATGGCATACAGTGTCCTATCCTTAAAGTTCTAGTTTTGTATCATATTCCAGCTGGTAGTTGAGTATATGGTAACTTTCAGGAGGATAAAATTTCAAAATGAGCTGACAATATACAGGGTAACATATGTGACTTCAGTAAATAGGAAGAGGATGCTAAAGATGAAGAAACAGAGTATTTTCCTTTTAAGTAATTTCAAATAATCTACATTAACTGACTGATAATAAAATCAAGTTAAAATTATCCATACCATTGTTTGATGGGTAAATTAAAAGTAATCTCTTGCCAGTGTCTCTGAGCTTCATAATCACCAAACATAGGGGGCTTTCCAGCACCTAAAATAATAAGGAAAACAAAGCAAAATAAATTTATACTTCAATTATCATTGTCTTATGGCGATCACATTCAAGGAATGAGGAAGGGCAGACACTGAGGTGACAACTGGGATAATGTTAGGGGAGCGCATGAAGCTGAGTGGGAACCAATAGGTGTTCACTGCAGAGCACTCACCTTATGAGCTCCACTGCCTTCCTTTGCCCTAATAAACAAAACAGAACTTCCTGTCCCACTGTCAGCTACATAAGCTTTTTAAATTAGCATTTTCTGTTTAAAAGAAAGCCAATTTGTGTTTATTTTCAACTCCCCTCCCCGGTATTTAGAGTATATAAGTACCTCCCTTAACACAATCAATATAAATTTCCCAAAGTTGCTTGTAAATTGGAATTTTGTAACTCCAGTTCACTGAAAGACTCAGTATTTTTCTTAAATGGTAAAAAATTCTATAAAGCAAAGAATCTTTAAAAAAAAAAATATATATATATATAGTATACTAGTGATTTTATTTCCTCATGAAAATTTTCTAAACTATAAAGATAGTATAGATGGAAGAAAAGGACACAGAAGTGACTTCAAAAGTCAGAGATGAGGTCTGAATTGTGGCCCTGCTAGCACACTGAGTGACACTGTGTCCCGGAGCAAATGACCTTAGCTCTCTAAGCCTCAGCACATTAAAAACAGAATCAATACTATCACACCTAAAGGACTGCTGGAATAAAGAAGATAATGAACATAAAATGCTCTGTGTAGTACCTGGTACACATAAACATTCAATAAATATTAACACTAATTAGGTTTCTTTTATTTTTATTTTTTTTGGCCATGCCGTGCAGCATGTGGGATCTTAGTTCTCTGACCAGGGATGGAACCCACACCCTATGGGCTAGAAGCACCCAGTCTTGACCACTAGACCACCAGGGAAATCCTTTACTTAGTTTTTAATTAACCAGTTGATAATACTAATCACAAGATATCCAAGTTTATTTTTACTTCATGAGAAACACTGTAAACTATACTGTCCAATAAGTATCATAAAACAATTGTAATAACATATGTCTATAATTTACAAAGAGCTTTTATAAACTAACTATAATAACTTAAGGTCAAGTATAGAACCAAAAACCAAAGACATTGATTAGGTCAGGGTTTGATGTCAAATGAATTATATTAAAAACTGCCAGTTTATAGTTAACTTCTAAATTGCAAATAAGGGATAATAGATCTTTAATAACTATCAATAGACAGTGTCTACTACATGCCAAATACAACAATGAAGTAGGGATTATTATCATCCCCAGTTCATAGCTGGCAAACTGGAAACAGGGTCACCGAGGTAATGAGTAGCACAGTCTGGTCTGGAACCCAGGCAGACCGGCTCCGTAATTCATGTTCCTAGCTCCTGTTGTGTATTGCCTCACAACTTGGTTAAGTTGTTGCCTCAACAACTAGGTTCTTAACCCTAAATCATTTTACATGACATAAAGGTAATTCCACTTAGTAAATAGTAAACAAACCACTCTTTAGCTAGCAGTTGATTACAAAATTTTATGAGAAAGCCCGAATAGGTACAGTACAGACACAGGTTTCTCAATCAGCAAGTAAAAAAATCACATGTAGTCATATATTCATTAATCCATTGGGAAGGTGTACCACACTGGTGAAGGACATATTATCACTTTTTACTCTAACCCAGATATTCTCTAGCTTTGAAACACAATACTAAGTAGATTTTTTGCATTTTAACAGCCATATTATACCACTATTCCTTAAATGCTAACATCTCCATCAAGGAGATACTCCCTATAATCATGGGGAAAGCAGATTAACATCTCCAAAGGGTATACACAGTGAGTGACTGCCACAAAGAACTGCCCACAGTAGAGACACATGGATACACACACAAAAACCTACCCCTGTCTCTCTCTCTTGGAAAGTACTATGTCTTGTTCATTTTTGCTTTCTCCGGATGTAATTGCACCTAGCAGATTCTCTGTGAATGATGATGTAGCAAGGATGTCAATATTATCAATATGATATAACAAGGATTTTAAGTTGAAAAAGATTTGAAATTTTGAGTCTCTGATTTTCCACTTACTAAATGTGCAACACTAAGCAGTTTGTGACAGACCAATTAATTACACCAAGGCTACTTTAACACAATGCCCATACATTGGTTCCTGCCTCAAAACATCTTTAAGTTACTATATGACATTTTGAAATTCCAAGCCTCCGTTCATGCTGCTTACTCTCTCTCCCTATTCATATAACCCTTGTTTCAACTCATATCCAACGTTTAAGAACCAGCTCAACTGCCAAATTCGCCACAAAACCTTCCCATATAAATTAAAAGCACACTGATCATTAATTATTGACTTCTCAGAAGGGCAAACTATAGACATTGTACTTATGTAGATATATAATATGGTTAGATAGCATCACTGACTCAATAGACATGAATTTGAACAAACTCCAGGAGAGAGTGAAAGACAGGGAAGCCTGGTGTGCTGCAGTCCATGGGGTCGCAGAGTTGGACATGACTTACTGACTGAACAACAACAATATATTTTAAGCATTACTCATCAAACCTCTATATTATTGTTTTATTATTCAAACAAGTGGTGAAATACTTATTTTCCTTACATGAGGCCAGGGATTCTCAGTGTGATTACGGAAAAAGAATTATTAGCAACTTCAGTAGTGAAAACATTTCTAAGTACTTAAGAGCAAAATAAAGTGCCAAGAACTTTAGATGTAATTCATTTGATCCTCAACCTATGATTTTATCAGCATTTTACTGATGAAGAGACTAAAACTCTGAAATTTTAAAATAACTTGTGCACCGTCACACAGTAAGACACAGTAACATTCAAACTCACAGGTGTTTAATCTCAGTGCCTGAGTCCTTGTCAGAGCAGAAATGATTTGAATATATATAGAATCATGAGTTGAATAAGAAATAGAAGACAAGAGACATTACAAAAAATTAACACCAAAGGAAGTGTATCAATTGTTTAGTGAACTGAAAACCTGTTACCACAATATCTCAGAGCATTATCTCCTCCTTTTGTTTACCAAATAGCATATAAAAAAAGCAGAAATCAAAATAGGTAAGTAAAGCAAGTTTTTAAAAAGGAAAAAAATTGACTTCTCATGATACTTATGTTTTCAGTATCATATATTTGGTCACATGATTATACTATTTTCTAATAGCGACCTAAATGAGAATTTTAGTTCCAGTGGACACAGAATGTGATTTTTCCAGAGTTCAAAGGAAACATATTGTGAGACATACAGTATATACTTTCAATTAAAACTTGCTCCATTAACTGAACAGAATGGGAAATTAACCTACAATTTTTTAAAAAAAGGAAAATAATTCCCCAATGAATTAACTGCATCCTTGCATGTGCATTTTATAGATGTACGTATGTACGCTGGTGGGTATGCTTCTCTTTTTAAGCATACAGCTACTGTCTATAGGAAGATAGGAATTGACTTTTATTGTTTGTTTTTCTTTGTTTTTTGGTCCACTGGGATAATAAAAGTCATAGAGAATCTTAAGTAATTTCCTATACCTGAAAAAATCCAACTATCTAGATTTTCTGAAATTGCTCTAGACTTGTGGTCAATGTGGAGGAATTTACTACCATTCTCTAACAAATAGAAGAATGGATAATGACTCTCTTTAGGGTTGAGAAACAAGTTTCTATCCAGAGTCTGACCTACTTCAATAAATTCAGCTGACACTGGCTATGAAATTAGTACTTAAGTTTTTAAAACTGCTAAAGTGCCCTTAAAGCAACCCAGAAGGACAACCCAACTGCACCTAAGGGAGCTTCACTTGGGAAGGGCAAAAAGGATTCCTTCTACTGTGATTAATTCTACAAATTCATTTACATGAAATTCAGAGTTACATAAAGAAAACATATTAATGTACATTTACAAAGCTCCAATTTTGTCTCATTCTTAGGAAAATGAGCTTAAGCACCACTTAAATGTTCATTTTATTAATTGCTGAATTGTTCAGAATTATGTAGAATTTAAAAAACAAGTAGTTTCTTTGATAACAATATGTACTAATTGCCTTTACATTGAAATTTTAAACATGCTAAGAGAAGAGAATATGGCTAAAATTTTCCCTAATAATTCCCCTTTTATATGTTCCCAGTGAGTAAGAAGAAACATTACAAATAACAATGGGTAAGCGGAGAGAAAGTATACAGTATGTGCATCTCCAAAGAAGAAATAATGGCCAAATACTAAGCAAGCTCACCTGAGCTTCCCCGCTCCAGGGTTTCCTAATTACGATCTGAAGCAAAATGAAAGCAAACTAAAATAAGCACGTTAAAAACAAACTATAATCAAAAAAGTATTTCAATTATAGAGGGAAAAAAATCTCAACAGAATCACAGATGTTACACTCTTAAGTAATTCTCCCAATCTCCAATAATACAGAAGTTTGTCACATGCGAATATTGTTAACACTCTTTACGACAGAGTTGGGAACTCTGACAGAATAACCATTTTGGCATTTCTATTTTTCTCATCTGAAAAATGATTTTAAAAAAATGTAACAACCACCTACAAAAGATGCTACAAATATTTCCATTTACAGTAATAATACTCTTCTTACAGAGTAATCCAAAAGTACTTTTGTTGGCTTTCTTAGAAGACAGTTTAAGAGTAAGATTTAACTTTTTTTGAAGTACAGTTGATTTACAATGTTGTGTAGTTTCAGGTGTACAACAAAGAGATTCAGCTATACATACATATATTCTACTTTTCCAGATTCTTTTTCCTTATAGATTATTCAAGATATTGAATATAGTTTCCTGTGCTATAAAGTATGGCCTTATTTATTATCTATTTTATACATCAGATCAGATCAGTCGCTTAGTCATGTCCGACTCTTTGCGACCCCATGAATCGCAGCAGCCAGGCCTCGCTGTCCATCACCAACTCCCGGAGTTCACTCAGACTCATGTCCATCGAGTCAGTGATGCCATCCACCCATCTCATCCTCTGTCGTCCCCTTCTCCTCTTGCCCCCAATCCCTCCCAGCATCAGAGTCTTTTCCAATAGTCAGTTCTTCGCATGAGGTGGCCAAAGTACTGGAATTTCAGCTTTAGCATCATTCCTTCCAAAGAAATCCCAGGGCTGATCTCCTTCAGAATGGACTGGTTGGATCTCCTTGCAGTCCAAAGGATTCTCAAGAGTCTTCTCCAACACCACAGTTCAAAAGCATCAATTCTTCGGCACTCAGCCTTCTTCACAGTCCAACTCTCACATCCATACATGACCACAGGAAAAACCATAGCCTTGACTAGACAAACCTTTGTTGGCAAAGTAATGTCTCTGCTTTTGAATATGCTATCTAGGTTGGTCATAACTTTCCTTCCAAGGAGTAAGTGTCTTTTAATTTCATGGCTGCAGTCACCATCTGTAGTGATTTTGGAGCCCAGAAAAATAAAGTCTGACACTGTTTCCACTGTTTCCCCATCTATTTCCCATGAAGTGATGGGACCGGATGCCATGATCTTCGTTTTCTGAATGTTGAGCTTTAAGCCAACTTTTTCACTCTCCACTTTCACTTTCATCAAGAGGCTTTTGAGTTCCTCTTCACTTTCTGTCATAAGGGTGGTGTCATCTGCATCTCTGAGGTTATTGATATTTCTCCCGGAAATCTTGATTCCAGCTTGGGTTTCTTCCAGTCCAGCGTTTCTCATGATGTACTCTGCATATAAGTTGAATAAACAGGGTGACAATACACAGCCTTGATGAACTCCTTTTCCTATTTGGAACCAGTCTGCTGTTCCATGTCCAATTCCAACTGTTGATTCCTGACCTGCATACAAATTTCTCAAGAGGCAGATCAGGTGGTCTGGTATTCCCATCTCTTTCAGAATTTTCCACAGTTTATTGTGATCCACATAGTCAAAGGCTTTGGCATAGTAGTACCTATATGATATCCCCAACCTTCTGAGTATCCCTCCACCCTTTCCCCTTTGGTAACTGTAAGTTTGTTTTCTGTGTCTGAGAGTCTGTGAGTTTTTAAATAAGTTCATTTTGATTCCACATATATATGATATCACATGATATGTCTTACATATTTCCAAAGACAACTTTTAATTGGGTTTTTCCTTAGTCCTCCATAACCCATTCCAGCTACCAAGTAACTCCCTCCTTCCATTCACTAACAAAGCTCCTAAAAGTTGCTGTCTACTTATTAATTCCAGTCATTTGTGGTCTGATAATTAGGAGGCTCACAATGGCCTCCTAGTGATCCTCTATTTTAAATTTTCATTCTATTTGACATGTCTAAAATTTGACAGTTAGCTAGTCCTTATTTTTTAAAATTCCCTGATTTCCTGGCTTCCAGGATAGTAACTTCTCTAGGCTCTAATCCTACATCGTTTCTTCTCAGTCACCTTTAATCATTTCCCCTTCTCCATGGTTAAATCTGTTTTCTCAGTGGTTAAATCTGTTTTCCTCTTGCAATAACAGACACTCCCAACTCTGTGGCTTCAACCATCATCTGTATCGACCTTTTGTAAACATCAAAATAACCTGTGGGTCTTTCAAAAATACCAATGAAACTAATTTCCTGCAACATGGCAGAAACAGAAAGTCAGAAAAAACGCCTCCAGTATAGGAAAAGTACATATTTTTAAATTATTTATTTTATATGTTATGCATATACAATTTTAATGTATGGCTGAATTAGCAGCAAAATAATAGAATTCTTTAGAGTCCAGAAACAAACAAACAACAAAAAAAAGGATAGACCCAGAAGAGTAAGCATTTGTCCTGAGGGTATCCAAACATCTTTAAGTGGCCACTACCCAAGGTACTGACCAGCTCAATGCCATGAGTAAGGAGGTAAAGCTTTGTACTTGAACAGACAGGAATTCAGTGTCAGAAAAACCTCTACTAGAATAAACCTTTGACGAGATGGTGAAGATAATATTTATCTCTAGGTTGGCTCTTAGTAGTACATGAAAAAAGAAGTCTCCCCAAAATTCCTAACCATATGCCGACACTCACCCTGTTTGGGACCTGAATTCATGTGAAGTATATGCCAAAGAAATCTTGAGATGAGAATCTGGTTTGACTTTTGCTAAAAGTGCCCAGGTACCTGGCAGGAAGCAACACAAACCCTCTGTGAAAAAATACACAGTAAACTCAGGCCTCAAAGAATTTCCACAAGATATAAGTACTAGGTAATATGAGCTCACAATTCAAAAAAATCACTAACCTCATGAAGAAACAAAGTACTATGAGCAAGAGTCATCAGAAACAAACTATGAAATCAGACGGCAGAAACTGGAATTTTCTGATAGGTAATATAAAATAAGCATGGTTAGTCTATTTAAAGACAAAACAGAACACACTGAGAGTATGCTGAGGAACAAGAGATGATCAGAAAGATCAAGAAGATACAAATAGGAAACAAGCAGAAGTTGTGGAAATTAAAAACATAATAGCTGAAATCTGAAAACTCAAATAGACAAGTAAAAAAACAGATCAAACACAATTAGAAAAGTAAAAATTAGGAAGACAGATCTGATGATTATAAAGAAAGCAGTGTGAAGACACGGTAAGATGCTAAATAAAAGCAATTATAAAGTAGAGGAAAGAATGAAAAGACCCAACATATATCTAATAAGACTTTGCACAGGGAGATTAGAAATGAGAGAGAAGAATTTGAAGAGATAACAAAATTATTCTCTGCTATACCACCTACACTTGGCACAGAGTGAGTGACCAACACATATCTGTTGAATGATTAAAAGAACAAAGATATAACATATTTCTACCAGAGTTCTACAAGAAAGAAAAAGAATGAGAAGGGACAATGGCTGAGCATTTTCTCAAGAAACAGAAGGTACAACTCCCTAGAGACAGAAATCAAAAATCCTAAGAGGATAAATTCTTTAATATTCACATGTAGATATACCACAGTGCAACTGCAGCAAGAAAGAAAAGACATACCATCTACTAAGGAAAGACAATTAAAGTGACAGCTGATGTCTGAACATCAGCAACAGAAACTAGAAAACAATGAAAGATTTTTGAAGTATTGATATTAAGAGAAAATAACTGTCAATACAGAATTCAATACCCATAAAAACTTCACAACAAAGAGGAAAATGTATTTTCAGTCAAAAATGGAGTTTGCCAACAACAGACTCTCAAAAAAACTCTTCTGAAGATGTACCTCAGGAAGAAAGAAAAGGATCTCAAAGAAAGATATACTATGTAAGACGGACAAACAAAGAAAATGAGGGTAAACCTAAGAAATATTAATTATATAAAGCAACAGTGACTAACACCTAAAATCATGAAAGAAATAAAATCTTGGGCAATAATACCATTTTAATTTGAGGCAGGAAGTAAATATTTGTAACTATAGTTAAAATGTTTCTAAGGCCCTAGCATTGTTCAAGACAGCATTATAGATTTTGTTAAGCTAATGAGTAAGTCCTGAAAGGACAAAATAAAGTATAGCCTCCAAGTCAGGAAGAGAGACAAAATGGAATTAGGGAAGGGAATTGGTTAGACAGATTTGAATCACAGGGATTCAGAGGTAGAGGGTAAAAGAATAGAAAAAGATATATCAAGCAAAAAATAAGCTAAAGAAAACTAGTAAAGCAATATTAATTTTAGAGAAACCAGACTTTAAGACAAAAGCATTACCGTAAATAAACAAGGACATGACAGTGATGTCATAAAATTCAACTCACAAGGAAAAAAATTCTAAATCACCTAATTATACTGATTCAAAATATTCAAAAGGAAATTGACAAAACTACAAAAAGAAACTGCCACTCTCTCAATAACTGGTAGATCAATTTGGCAAAATAAGAAAATAAAAAAAACTGCATCAGAACATTGAGTAAATGGGTATATGCAGATTATTGAACTGGAGAATATATACATATTAAGCACACAGAGCATTTAAAAAAATTGATCACATACTAGCCCAAGTTTCAACACATTTCAAAGAATTAGTCCCATACATAAAGACTCTCTTTCTGTTGTTATTTTCTACTATACAATTAAATTTAAAATATCAAAGAGATCATTGTTAAAGCCTAAATATTTAAAAATTTTTAAATATACTTTCAAATTATTCATGAGTCAAAGCAAAATCACAATAGAAAGTACAAAATATTACCTCTAGGGTGGTACTTGAAAGAAAATGTATAGCCTAAATGACTTAATTAGAAAGAAATGACTGAAACTTAATAAGCTAAAGCATGTGCTAAACAGCTAATGTAAGAATAAAGCCAAGCATACTACTGAGAGGATAAGAAAAGCTCAAATTAATTTTTTGAAAACACTAATAAAATCAATAAATGTCTAGTAAGGCTGATTTTTTAAAATGAATCAACATAAACCATATCTGAAATGAAAAAGGAACCATAACTAGTTATACAGGAAAGATATAAAAAGTAAGAAAACATAATAATTTATATCAATATATTTTATTTTTTATTTTAATTTTTATTGGAGTATAGTTGATTTACCGTGTTGTATTACTTTCTGTTGCATAGCAAAGTGAATAAGTTATACATATACATATATATATATATCCACTCTTTTTTAGATTCTTTTTCCATATAGGTTATTACAGAGTATTGAATAGAGTCCCCTAAGCTATACAGTAGGTCCTCAATAGTTCTCTCTTTTATATATAGTAGAGTGTATATGTCAACCCCCGTCTCCCAATTTATCCCTCTCCGTCTAGTCAAGGCTATGGTTTTTCCAGTGGTCATGTATGGATGTGAGAGTTGGACCATAAAGAAAGTTGAACACAGAATTAATGCTTTTGAACTGTGGGGTTGGAGAAGACTCTTGAAAGTCCCTTGGACTGCAAGGAGATCCAACAGCCCATCCTAAAGGAGATCAGTCCTAGGTGTTCATTGGAGGGACTGTTGTTGAAGCTGAAACTCCAATACTTTGGCCACCTGATGCGAAGAGCTGACTCATTTGAAAAGACCCTGATGCTGGGAAAGATTGAGGGCAGGAGGAGAAGGGGACGACAGAGGATGAGATGGTTGGATGGTATCACCAACACAATGGACATGGGTTTGGGTGGACTCTGGGAATTGGTGATGGACAGGGAGGCCTGGTGTGCTGTGGTTCATGGGGTCGCAAAGAGTCGGACACAACTGAGCGACTGAACTGAACTGAACTGAACGACACATTTTGGGGCTTCCCTGATAGCTCAGTTGGTAAAGAATCCGCCTGCAATGCAGGAGACCCCAGTTTGATTCCTAGTTTGGGAAGATCCCCTAGGGAAGGAACAGGCTACCCACTCCAGTATTCCTGGGCTTCCCTTGTGGCTTAGCTGGTAAAGAATCACCTGCAATGCGTGAGACCGGGGTTCAATCCCTGGATTGGGAAGATCCCCTGGAAAAGGGAAAGTCTATCCACTCCAGTAGTCCATGGGGTCACAAAGAATCAGACACCACTGAGCGACTTTCACAACACATTTTAAAACTCAGTTGAAATGGGCAAATTCTTAGAAAAATATAAATTATAAAATAAATCAAAAAGAAACAGAAAGCCCAAATGTTCTATAACCATTAAGGAAGTTAAATCACTGAATATTTTCCCACAAAGAGAATTTTAGACCCAAAGAGTTTTTTTAGCAAGTTCTAGACAAGCATTTAAACTACAGACAATTCCATGGGACTTCCCTGGTGTTTCCACAGGACTGTACTTCCACTGCAGTGGGGCACAGGTTCAATCCCTAGTCAGGAAACTAGAACCCTACAAGCCACATGGCACAGCCAAAAAAATAATAAATGAATCACAAACAATTTCAATTCTGAATACTATTCCCGATTGTAGGAAAAGAGGGTATGCGCCCTAATTCATTTTATGTGGCTAGCTGGCTAGCATATCCTTGATAAATTTGACAAAGGAATTTCAAAAAGTAAAACTGTAAGCCAATTTTATTTGTGAGCATGGATGATAAAATCATAAATAATTAATAAGCCAATCTGCAATATACTTTTTAAAAAAGGTACTATATCACAAATAGAGTTATGCCAGGAATGCAAGGTTGGTTCAATGCTAGAAAGAACAAATGATAAATTAAAAGCACCTGTTAAATTTAAGAACAAGATAAAGATGCCTGAATCATTACTTCAACACTGTAATAAACTACTAGAATTAAGAAGACAAGAAAAACGAAAGAAAAAGGATAGGGAGTAAAAAAGAGGAAATAATACTCTAATTCACAGATCACTTTTTTTCAATACATAAGTTTCAAAACATGGGCTTCCCTTGTGGCTCAGCTAGTAAAGAATCCACCTGCAATGTGGGAGTCCTGGGTTCGATCCCTGGGTTGGGATGATCCCCTGGAAAAGGGAAAGGCTACCCACTCCAATATTCTGGCCTGGAGAATTCCAGGGACTATATAGTCCATGGGGTCACAAAGAGTCAGACATGACTGAGCAACTTTCACTTCACTTTAAAACATACTTCAGATAAATTATCATTTTTGGAAGGTTGCCAAATATTAACAAATCAACCACATTTTCATTCCCCTGGAACAGACATTTAGATAAGCAATTTTTTAAAAGATACTATCTACAATGGGGAGGGAAAAAATATATAGGATATCTAGCAATACACCTAAGAAAAGATAAGTAAAACTTTCACGTATAAAACTATAAAATTTCGTTGAAAAACATTAAAGATTTAAATAAATGGAGAAACATACCATCTTAATGAATTAGAAGCCTTACTATGTTAATGATTGCCAATTCACCCAAATTAATCAATGGTATAGTATATAACTCCAATTAAAATCCAAACAGAGTTTTTCATAGGACTTTAACAATCTGATTTTTTTAAAAAACATATACGAGGAATTCCCTGATGGTCCAGTGAGTAAAGACTTGGCACTTTCACTGCTGTGGCTCCGGTTCAATCCCTGGTATTGGGAACTAAGACCCCATAGAGCAGAGTCAAAGCACTGACTATGGAATAAAATATTTTTGAGTTACAGTTGTCATTTATCAGTTGTCTCATTTTCCATTTGTAAGTTAGAAATAATACCTATCTTCAGTGGTTGTGATATTAAGGAAAGTACTCAATGTCTAGCATTTGGTAAATACTTAGAAAATAGTAACTCTACCTCTATTATTATGATTGTCTCATTTGTCTCTTTACATCCAACTTTCTTCCTACAATCGTTTTTCATGATAATAAAATAGTAAAAAATAAGTTATTTTTCTACAACACAGCTAACTACATAGCCAAATCTCCAGCCATGCCTCCCTATCCTTTCTTTCCTTCTTTTTATGCTATCTAATACCAAATACTTTCTGTGAGTATGGATTCACTGTGTCTGCCCTCTGATGCCCTCTTGCAACACCTACCATCTTACTTGGGTTTCTCTTACCTTGGGTGTGGGGTATCTCTTCATGGCTGCTCCCAGCAAAGCGCAGCCGCTGCTCCTTACCTTGGAAGAGGGGTATCTCCTCACCGCCGCCCTTCCTTACCACAGCCTTGTCTAACTCAATGAAAATAAGCCATGCCCGTGGGGCCACCCAAGACGGGCGGGTCATGGTGGAGAGATCTGACAGGATGTGGTCCACTGGAGAAGGGAATGGCAAACCACTTCAGTATTGCCTTGAGAATCCCATGAACAGTATGAAAAGGCAAAATGATAGGATACTGAAAGAGGAACTCCCCAGGTCAGTAGGGGCCCAAGATGCTACTGGAGATCAGTGGAGAAATAATTCCAGAAAGAATGAAGGGATGGAGCCAAAGCAAAAAGAATACCCAGCTGTGGATGTGACTGGTGAAAGAAGCAAGGTCCAAAGCTGTAAAGAGCAATATTGCATAGGAACCTGGAATGTCAGGTCCATGAATGAAGGCAAAATTGAAGTGGTCAAACAAAAGATGGCAAGAGTGAATGTCGACATTCTAGGAATCAGCGAACTCAAATGGACTGGAATGGGTGAATTTAACTCAGATGACCATTATACCTACTACTGCGGGCAGGAATCCCTCAGAAGAAATGGACTAGCCATCACGGTCAACAAAAGAGTCTGAAATGCAGTACTTGGATGCAATCTCAAAAATGACAGAATGATCTCTGTTCGTTTCCAAGGCAAACCATTCAATATCACAGTAATCCAAGTCTATGCCCCAACCAGTAATGCTGAGGAAGCTGAAGTTGAACGGTTCTAGGAAGACCTACAAGACCTTTTAGAACTAACACACAAAACAGATGTCCTTTTCATTATAGGGGACTGGAATGCAAAAGTAGAAGTCAAGAAACACCTGGAGTAACAGGCAAATTTGGCCTTGGAATACAGAATGAAGCAGGGCAAAGACTAATAGAGTTTTGCCAAGAGAATGCACTGGTCATAGCAAACACCCACTTCCAACAACACAAGAGAAGACTCTACACATGGACATCACCAGATGGTCAACACCGAAATCAGATTGATTATATTCTTTGCAGCCAAAGATGGAGAAGCTCTATACAGTCAACAAAAACAAGACCAGGAGCTGACTGTGGCTCAGATCATGAACTCCTTATTACCAAATTCAGACTTAAATTGGTGAAAGTAGGGAAAACCAATACACCATTCAAGTATGATCTTAATCAAATCCCTTATGATTATACAGTGGAAGTGAGAAATAGATATAAGGGCCTAGATCTGATAGATAGAGTGCCGGATGAACTATGAAATGAGGTTCGTGACACTGTACAGGAGACAGGGATCAAGACCATTCCCATGGAAAAGAAATGCAAAAAAGCAAAATGGCTGTCTGGGGAGGCCATACAAATAGCTGTGAAAAGAAGAGAAGCAAAAAGCAAAGGAGAAAAGGAAAGATATAAGCATCTGAATGCAGAGTTCCAAAGAATAGCAAGAAGAGATAAGAAAGCCTTCCTCAGTGATCAGTGCAAAGAAATAGAGGAAAACAACAGAATGGGAAAGACTAGAGATCTCTTCAAGAAAATTAGAGGTACCAAGGGGACATTTCATCCAAAGATGGGCTTGATAAAGGACAGAAATGGTATGGACCTAACAGAAGCAGAAGATATTAAGAAGAGGTGGCAAGAATACACAGAAGAACTGTACAAAAAGATCTTCACGACCCAGATAATCACGACGGTGTGATCACTCACCTAGAACCAGATATCCTGGAATGTGAAGTCAAGTGGGCCTTAGAAAGCATCACTACGAACAAAGCTAGTGGAGGTAATGGAATTCCAGTTGAGCTATTTCAAATCCTGAAAGATGATGCTGTGAAAGTGCTGCACTCAATATGCCAGCAAATTTGGAAAACTCAGCAGTGGCCACAGGACTGGAAAAGGTCAGTTTTCATTCCAATCCCAAAGAAAGGCAATGCCAAAGAATGCTCAAACTACCGCACAATTGCACTCATCTCACATGCTAGTAAAGTAATGCTCAAAATTCTCCAATCCAGGCTTCAGCAATACGTGAACCGTAAACTTCCTGATGTTCAAGCTGGTTTTAGAAAAGGCAGAGGAACCAGAGATCAAATTGCCAACATCCGCTGGATCATGGAAAAGCAAAAGAGTTCCAGAAAAACATCTATTTCTGCTTTATTGACTATTGCAAAGCCTTTGACTGTGTGGGTCACAATAAACTGTGGAAAATTCTGAAAGAGATGGGAATACCAGACCACCTCACCTGCCTCTTAAAAAATCTGTATGCAGGTCAGGAAGCAACAGTTAGAACTGGACATGGAACAACAGACTGGTTCCAAATAGGAAAAGGAGTTCGTCAAGGCTGTATGTTATCACCCTGCTTATTTAACTTATATGCAGAGGACATCATGAGAAACGCTGGACTGGAAGAAACACAAGCTGGAATCAAGACTGCCGGGAGAAATATCAATAACCTCTGACATTCAGATGACACCACCCTTATGGCAGAAAGCAAAGAAGAACTAAAGAGCTTCTTGATGAAACTAAAAGAGGAGAGTGAAAAAGTTGGCTTAAAGTTCAACATTCAGAAAACTAAGATCATGGCATCTGGTCCCATCACTTCATGGCAAATAGATGGGGAAACAGTGGAAACAGTGACAGACTTTATTTTGGGGGGCTCCAAAATCACTGCAGGTGGTAACTGCAGCCATGAAATTAAAAGATGCTTGCTCCTTGAAAAAAGTTATGACCAACCTAGACAGCATATTAAAAAGCAGAGACATTACTTTGCTAACAAAGGTCTGGCTATTCAAGGCTATGGTTTTTTCAGTAGTCATGTATGGATGTGAGAGTTAGACTATAAAGAAAGCTGAGTGCCCAAGAATTGATGCTTTTGAACTGTGGTGTTGGAGAAGACTCTTGAGAGTCCCTTGAACTGCAAGGAGATCATACCAGTCCATCCTAAAGGAAATTAGTCCTGAATATTCATTGGAAGGATTGATGCAGAAGCTGAAACTCCAATACTTTGGCCACCTGATGCGAAGAACTGATTCATTTGAAAAGACCCTGATGCTGCAAAAGATTGAAGGCAGGAGGAGAAGGGGATGACAGAGGATGAGATGGTGTGGATGGCATCACCTACTCGAAGGACGTGAGTTTGAGTAAACTCCGGGAGTTGGTGATGGACAGGGAGGCCTGGTGTGCTGCACTCCACTATGGGGTTGCAAAGAGTTGGACACAACTGAGCGACTGAACTGAAGTGATTGTGACTACTTATCTACTAAAATGGAGACCCCTTTAAGTATTAGATATTCACCTTAAATTTCTAGCCCTTAGCATAGTGCCTGGATAGGAGAAGTATTAAATAAATACTCACAAGGTTAAATTTAATCCCACCCCCAATCTCCAGGACCAGACTCCATTAATCCCACCCCCACTCCATTTCTCTCACATCATTCTCAATCTTATTCTCCACTGCTGTCTTCCTTTCAAGGTAGTAATATGCCTTCTCTACCCTGGGCTTTCCAGGTGGCATTAGTGGTAAAGAACCTGCCTGCCAATGCAGGAGACGTAACAGACTCAGGTTTGATCCCTGGGTCAGGAGGATCCCCTGGAGGAGGACATGGCAACCTATTCCAGTATCTTTGTCTGGAGAATTCAATGGACAGAGGAGCCTGGCAGGCTACAGTCTATAGCATCGCAAAGAGTCAGACACAAGTGAAGGAACTTAGCATGCATATAAAAGCCTTCTCTACCCTAAACAAACAAAAAAGCCTTCTTTGATTCTGCTCCCTCTTTGAAATACTAGCTCATTTCTCTCTTCAACAGCTAAGAGATAACTGTTTCTCAATTTGTCTTCTTCCCAGTTAGAATACATCTTTCTTTTCTCATATTACAAAGCCTGTGCTTCTATTTAGCTCTTATACAAATTCTATTTATTAGCCTTAGATGTTTAAGTGCCTTTTCTTGACTACACTAATAAAACCTGAAATTCTTCTCTGTCTCGGTCAGAAAACTATAAACTGTTACCAAAAACAAAAAACCTCAAAAAACAGACAAAAAAAAAAAAAACAGACAAAAAGAAAGATTCAAAAAAAATTCACCTATTAAATGAAAAATGTGTTACCTGAGTAAGAATTAAGAGAAACTGTCCACCGTACTGTTAGTCCTAGTAAGACTGCAGCTGTCATCAAGTACCATTTCTCCATATTTTTTCTTTGAATTCAGGAAGAGGAAAAAAATACAGGAATACTAATACAGGAATACTTTTAACATGCAGTCAATCACTTCTTTTCTTGATCAGAGAAATATTATCAATTATTTGGAATTAGGAGTTTGAGAGGATTTTAATTGATGCTTCGTTTCCAGTTAAACATTGATTTTTATCTCTAGGAAGAAGTAGCCTGCAGGGAAAACAAAAAAAGATACCAAGATTTAGCTGAGCATAGTGCCCAAACAACAAACATTAAACCAAAGAGAAAGACGGAGAAATGGGGGAAGGGGACAGTCAAAGAAAACAGATAATTTTAAGTTCCTTATTCCTAGTCCTCCAGTCAGGAAATGAACCTCAAAAGATTAGCTCTCCGGGACCTCCCTGGTGGTCCAGTGGTTAAGAGTCCATGCTCTCAATGCAGGGGATTCGAGTTTGATCCCTGGTCCTTGGGGAACTAAGATTCCATTTGCCAATCGGTGAGGCCAAAAATAAAATAAAGGAAATTTAGAGAAACTAGGACTTGCTAGATTAGAAAATAAAACAGTTTCATACTCAAAAGATTAATCAATTAATTAATTCAGGCAATTCCCTCATGGTCTAGTGGTGAGGGCTCCATGCTTTCATTGCCAAGGGTACAGGTTCAATCCCTGGTCAGGAATTAAGAAACCACAAGCTATGCAGTGCTAAATTTTAGGGGAAAATTGGCACATTTAAAAGTATTTTTCTTACTTAAAAATAGCAAGGAACAACTCTAGAATTAATAAGTCTAGCATCTCAGTAAGTTAGAATGACTCGAAGCATTTAATAAGGCTATGTGAATGTATTATTCAAATTTTATTTATACAAATTCCCTTTTTCTTTCCTCCCTCTTACTGCATCCACCTTTGATCATTTCACTGATCACAAGATATTCTACAAGAGGCAAGGGAGGAGGAAAAATGAAAATAAATCAGTTTCTCACATTGATTCCAGGTTTGACACAGTTTATGGGCCATTATAAACTTTTCAAATCCTTTTTGTGTGTGTGTGTATGTGTAATAAAGTTTTATTAAAGTATAAAGGAGATAGAGAAAGCTTCTGACATAGGCATCAGAAGGGGGCAGAAAGAGTACCCTCAAATCCTTTTCTAATCCAACTCAAAAAGCCCCTTTTAACGTGTTGCACTATATATTCCAGAATTGCAACACAACACTCTATTTCCTGCAGAGATATCAAGTTTAAAATTGATTTTACAAATGCTAAGTCCTGGATTTAAAAATCCATAACTTAACTGATATTCCATTGTCGAAATTTTAATCAGTAATACAACCAAGTTAAATGAATTATCCACAGTTCCAGATGATCATATTTAAATAACAAAAATAAGACAAAATCAATGACCCTTAATAATCATAATGAACTTTAAAAAAAAGAATAACAATGCTTAACTAATAATACGCTGATCAAGTTTTTTGTTTGTTTGCTTTCTGGCCTCACCAAAGGGCTTGTGGGATCTCACTTCCCCAACCAGGGACTAAACCCAGGCAATGGCAATGAAAGCCGGAAATCCTAACCATTAGGCCACCAGGGACCTCCCTGATCAAGTTTATTAAGAACACAATGGCGGAACTGCTGACAGATGAAAGGATCATATCCAAAAGATTTAGACAACATCTATGATGGGTCAAATCTAACTCCAGAAATCATTGCAGGGATAATAAATTCAAAGTTCTGCACTTAAACGTCAAAAAAAAACCCAAAAAACTGCTTGAGTACTGAAAGGGAGGCAACAGATAACAGATCAGCTCTGGATGGACCCAGATGACCCTGATGACCAGTGTTAGATTAAATATTAGGAAAACTTTTCTAACACCTAGAGTTGTCCAAAAATTAAATGAGCTTCTTCTTAAGAAAGGAGTTACTCTTTCAAAGGCTCAAACAAGGACTTCCCTGGTGGTCCAGTGGCTAAAATTCTGCACTCCAGATGCAAGTGACCCAGGTTCGATCCCTGGTCAGGGAACGAGATCCCACATGTTGCTTCCTGATTTAAGTGGTTGTTAAAAGATGTGTTTACTTAATGATAAATCAGCTAGTTAAAATTTATGATTTGTGGACAGTATTTTCTTTTACATGTTATAATAAAAGTTACAAAGGAAATAACATTTATTTGTCAACTAGAATATAAGCTCCAAGCAAGCAGGGATCCTCCTATCTTAGCCGCTGCCCAGTTCCCTGCTCATAGAACAAGGCTGGTACAGAGCAGGTAACTCAAAAGTATCTGCTGAATGGAGATCTTCGGGTGAAGAAGGGAGGTACCTAATTGTACTGAGTCCTTTGTGGTTTAAAGATATTATCATATGAAATTCTTAACCGATCTGTTCTCCTAGAACAGTAAAAAGGGTTGTTTTTGTTTTCTGTTTTATTTTACTATTTTTCCTTTCTGTACAACAAAAAGTACAGTAGCTTCCTAACCCATTCTCGCGGGCAGCAGAGAATTCTTCTGTCCCAGTTTACCCAGAGGGTGCGTCTCAGCAGAAAAAATGTCTGTCGTCCACGTCCCAGGGCCAAACTTGTTCCTTTCGGTGCGAAAAGGTCCCTCCCCCAGGTGAACAGCACAGCCAGGGAGTGTTGCTATCCCAGGAGAGGACATCTCGCCAAAGAGCCCCCTCTTGGTGTGTCTGCCCCTTTCTCCGGCGGGCCGGACCCTCAGGACCGCAGGAACAAGGGTGCCAAGCTTTCCAGTCCAGGATACCCTCCATGATCACCGCATCCCCCACCCGGCCCCCAGTCGAGCCTGCGGGCGGGACTGAGGAGGCTTCGCTTCCCCAGAGCGGAGCGGAGCCGGGAGCCAGACAGCCAAGCCCCAGGCCCTACCCCCTCCCTCCAAGCGCCCCAGAATTCCAGGGACCCGGCCTCTTACCCCACCGCTCTCCGAACGTAGGGATTCGCGCCGCAGCAGGTTTCAGGAAGGCGCCTGCGCGCTCGCCCCCGCGGCGAAGAGCCCTGCCGGCCTGCCTTCCGCGTCCGCGTACTCGCGCACCGTCCGCGTGCCCGGAGCGGGAGCGAGCCCGTCGAGCGTGTGGGGAGGGGCGGGGAAAAGGCGCGGAGCGGAGAAGGCGGGCTTCGGAGGCGAAGCACGAGCCGCTGGAATCCGAGAGGCCTGGTGTCTGGGTGAGGCTTGGGGCAGGTGGAAAGCCCCTTGCTCTTCTTTCCTGGGATCGTGGCCAAGGCCTGAGCGGCTGCTTAGTCCACGGATTCCTGTTAGGGGAGCGTCCTGGCGCGCTTCACACAGTGGACAACCCATGGCTAGTCCTCACCAACGAGCAGGAGATCTTCCTCTGGACCTATGCCCTTGAGGAGCCAGAAAGCCAATGGGCTTTACTTTCTTCAGGCTGCATGCCTGCAGAGAAGTAGGTATTAAGCTGGGAAGCCACTTCATGGAGGAAATAGTATTGAACTCCAGGCATCTTCAAGAAACTGTGGGGGATGCTAAAGAACAGCCTTGCCCTCCAGTAGGCATCACACCTTCCCCATCAAGCAGCTTGGACCGCATATTCCCAAACTTGCAAATAATAACCACATTCCCTTACTTTGGTCAGGGAAATGCCCTCATATCCCCCTTCTGAATCCTGCCATTCTGTAAAGCCAGTCCCGCTATAATCCCTGAAAGTAACCACACACCATGAACATGAAAATGTTAGTTGCTCAGTCGGGTCCGACTCTTTGCAACCCCATCAACTATAGCCTGCCAGCCTCCTCTATACATGGAATTCTCTAAGCAAGAACACTGGAGTGGGTAGCCATTCCCTTCTTCAGGGGATCTTGTGGACCCAGAGCTTGAACCTGGGTCTCTGTACTGCAGGCAGATTCTTTACAGTGTGAGCCACTAGGGAAGCCCAGTTTGGCTTTTTGTTCTTCAGTAACTAAGGTTAAGTCATATCCAACTCTTTGCGACTCCATGGACTGCAGCACGCCAGGCTTCCCTGTCCTTCACTATCTTCTGGAGTTTGCTCAAACTCATGTCCATTGAGTCAGTGATGCCATCCAACCATCCTGTTCTTTGTTGCCCCCTTCTCCTCCTGCCCTCAATCTTTCCCAGCATCAGGGTCTTTCCCAATGAGTCAGCTCTTTGCCAGGTGGCCAAAGTATTGGAGCTTCAGCTTTGGCTTTGGCTATGGCTTTATACTGGGGCCACTCACCAATGGAGGAGATGGAGGTTCAGTCCCTGGGTTGGGAAGATCCCCCGGAGAAGGAAATGGCAACCCACTCCAATATTCTTGCCTGGGAAAATCCTATGGACAGAGGAGCCTGGCGGTCTATAATCCATGGGGCTGCAAATATTCGGACACAACAGCAACTAAGCAACAACAACATGGCTTTATAACAAAGTGGCTCTGAACAACTCTCTGGATCATGCTTTCTTCACCTGTACAATGAGTGAGTGGGCTAGATAAACTTTCAGACCTAAAATTTTATCCTACTATATTTTAAAGACCATCAGCCCTGGAAATATGAAAAAATATGGCCAAGTGTCTGCCTTCAAAAAATTTTCATTCTCATTGGAAAAGCATAAAAGGATAGAACAGATGCTAAACGTCAGATTACTAGTATATGCATTAAGTACTGTAGGAGTTCAGAGAAGAACATTCATGTAAACTAAAAATTATCAAGAAACACTTTCCCTAGAGAAGTCAGCTGAGCTTTGAAAGAAAGCCTGGGCCAGGAGAATAGGAGTAAGACTCTTGACAAAGGAATGGTTCAAGCCAAAATTGTGGCAGTTGGGACTTCCTTGTCAAGACTCTGCACTTCTAATGCAGGGGCCTAGGGTTTGATCACATATTGATATTTCAGAAATATCAATATATTGTAAAAGATATATCTTCAAATAATGACAATTGGTATCAGTCTCTTCTTTCTTCCTCCCAACCTGATAGCTTCTGATATAGTATTCAGAGCAAAGTTGGTGCTTAAAATGTTCATTGAATAAATTGTGGAAGGAACTTCAAAACCTCTAATTCACAGCTGAACTGCCCCACCAATGCATCTATATACCTACTCCTGCTCTTTCCCTCCACTAGGTACAAGTTGGTGATACAGTGCTGAGCATAACTGCCTTCCTCCACTAGGTACTGTCACTCTCTGAATGTCCAGTGTCTATACGTAACACTCAGTAAATGAGTTTGGGATGAGGTCATTAGGATTCACTGTCACTGGTATCTTTATAAGACGAGGAAATTTGGCAATGGACATGCCCACATGCAGAGGATAATGTGAAGACGTGGAGAAGATAGAAGTGTACAAGCCAAGGAGAGAAGTCTTAAAAGACACCAACACTGCTGACACCATGATCTCAGACTTCTAGCCTCCAGAGTATGAGAATACACATTTCTGTTGTTTAGGCCACCCAGACTGTGGTTTTCTCTATGGCAGCCCTAACAAACTAGTACACACCTTATCAGTGGTACTCTGAATACTCGGAGTAGGCCAATTCCCTCACACAAATCATACTTTTATAGTAATTTTCTAGTCCCTTCCCTAGATCACTTCCACCTATTAAGAAAACAAGCCCTTTTCTATATCAGGCCCAGGACTTTCCTCTTCTGTATCAGGCCCAGGACTTCCCTGATTCTAGGTGAAAATCATTCACCTGATCATAGCTGTTCAGGTGGCACTAGTGGTAAAGAACCCACCTGCAATGCAGGAGACACAGGAGATTTGGGTTCGATCCCTGGACAGGAAGATCCCCTGGAGGAGGGCACATCAACCCACTTCAGTATTCTTGCCTGGGGAATCCCATGAACAGAGGAACCTGGCAGCTGCAGTCCACGTGGTTGCAAAGAGTTGGACACGACTGAAGCAACTTAGCACTCACGCACGTTGTTGGAAATAGATTTTTTTTTCTATCTGTATATCTTCCTCAATTGACCCTTACGTGTCATTTCTATTCATCTGAAATCTCCAACATTCATCATACCTTTGTCTCCTCCAGGGATAAGTTCACCTAAGTAGCATAGAGTTAGAGTGAATCTCCAAATTTCCATCTAGCTATTGGCAAAATAGTCTCCTCCTTCATATGCTAAAAGTTGTTCATACCCAATTCACTTCATCATCACAATAACCCTGAAAGAATATTAGAAAGGTATTATTATCCCCTTTGGACACACAAGAAAACTTGACAGCAACATTTCACAAAGTATGTCATTCAGTGGGATAACTACTGTCCAAAAAAAAAAAAAAATGTGAAAAAAGTATGAGAGAACTTCCCTAGGGGTTCAGTGGTTAAGCCTTCATCCTTCCACTGCAGGGGGCGTGGGTTCCATCCCTGGTCAGGAAACTAAGATCCCACATGCAGTGCAACATGCCCAAGAGGTAATAATAATAATTTTTTAATAGCATGAGGATGATCTCTTGATACAGAGATAAGTTTGAAAACAATGGGTTACACAAATCTAAAAAGAATTCTTTACTTCAGGTTTTCTCAGAGGCTTTTGTGTGTTATTACATATCAATGTAAAGGAAATCAGTCCTGAATACTACTCATTGGAAGGACTGATGCTGAAGCTGAAGCTCCAATACTTTGGCCACCTGATATGAAGAATTCACTACATTGGAAAAGATCCTGATGCTGGGAAAGACTGAAGGCAGGAGGAGAAGGGGATGACAGAGGATGAGGCGGTTGGATGGCATCACCAACTCGATGGACATGAGTTCGAACAAGCTTTGGGAGTTGGTGATGGACCTGGAAGCCTGGCGTGCTACAGTCCATGGGGTCACAAAGAGTCGGATACGACTGAGCGACTGAACTGACTGATACATCAATGTTACTATACATCATGACCCTCCAAAAGAATATAGAATTTCAGCTTTGCTGGTGGTCCAGTGGTTGAGAATCTGCCTTGCAATGTAAGGGACACTGTTTGGGTCCCTGATCCAGGAAGATACCACATGCCGCAGGGCAACTAAGCCCATGCACCACAACTACTGAGCCCTGGCTCTAGAGCCCCTGATCTGCAATAAGAGAAGCCACTGCAATGAGAAGCCTCACACAGCAATTAGAAAGTAGCCTCTGATTGCACAACTAGAGAAAGCCCGAGTGCAGCAACGAAGACCCAATGTAGCCAAAAATAAATAAATAAAAATTTAAAAAAATTTATCACTAAACTTAAAAAAATATAGAGTTTTCAGACATTAACCATGAAATTCTATCCCCACACTCCATCCCAAATCTAACATTACATCCTACAGAGTGGTTCATGAATCACACTTGTTGGAAATTCTGGTTAGTGACTTTCGCCTAATTTCTCTAAGAAATACATGTCTTCCGGGTCCATCACCAACTCCCAGAGCTTGTTTGAACTCATGTCCATCAAGTTGGTGATGCCATCCAACCGTCTCATCCTCTGTCATCCCCTTCTCCTCCTGCCTTCAATACAAGAAATAGATGTCAGGACTATACAAACATGAATTTTAGTTACTTTCATTCATTTTCATGTCATTTTCATTTTTTGCACCCCTTAAAAAAAAGACAAAATATTGACATGATGATTGTCCTTAATATGACTATGAACTTTGAAAATTAAGTTAATTATAAAACAAAATTAAATGGGAAAAAATAAATCCCTTGAAACCAGAAATAGAATGAAACAAAAGAACTTAAATGGGTATCCAACTGGTGGCTCAACTACACAGAGAATAACTGTTCCAAATGACTTTTTTTGGGCCATGCCCCATGGCTTGCCAAATCTCAGTTACCTGACCATGGATTGAACCTGACGCCCAGCAGTGGAAGCTCTGAGTCCTAACCACTGGACCACCAGAGAATTCCCTCAAATCACTTTAAAACCCAATAATTTAATGATGTATCCCAAGTGCAATATGCCCTAAGGAAAAAAGATCTGTTAAAAAAAATATAAAATGATTGCTGTGTTGTTGGCATTAGGATTAGTATTATTATTTTAAAAAATGCATGTGTGCTAAATCACTTCAGCTGTGTCAGACTATTTTTGACACTAAGGAGTGTAGCCTACCAGGCTCCTCTGTCCACAGGATTCTTCAGGCAGGAGTATTGGAGTGGACTGCCATGCCCTCCTCCAGGGGATCTTCTGGGCCCATGAATCGAATCTGGCGTCTTCTATGTCTCCTGCATTGGCAGGCAGGGTTTTTTTTTTTTTTTTTTTTACCACTGCTGTATGTGTAAAGTGGGATAAAGAAAATAAAGATTTATGTGATACTCAGATTCTATCATCCCAGTATTTTGATACTAGGATTCTTGGTGTGGGGAAAAGGAGTAAAAGGCATAAGATAGAAATATCCATATGAATTTATGATTTATTTTACTTAATTATTGAAAGGAAAAATGGGAGGGAGAAAGAAGGGGAGGAAGGGAAAAAGTGAGTCAGGGAAAGGGAGCAAGGAAATATTTCCTCGCTCTTAAGAAGGCAATGCCAAAGAATGCTCAAACTACTACACAATGGTACTCATCTCACACGCTAGTAAAGTAATGCTCAAAATTCTCCAAGCCAAGCTTCAGCAATACGTGAACCGTGAACTTCCAGATGTTGAAGCTGGTTTTAGAAAAGGCAGAGGAACCAGAGATCAAATTGCCAACATCTGCTGGATCATGGAAAAAGCAAGAGAGTTCCAGAAAAACATATTTCTGCTTTATTGACTATGCCAAAGCCTTTGACTGTGTGGATCACAATAAACTGTGGAAAATTCTGAAAGAGATGGGAATACCAGACCACCTGACCTGCCTCTTGAGAAACCTGTATGCAGGTCAGGAAGCAACAGTTAGAACTGGACATGGAACAACAGATTGGTTCCAAATAGGAAAAGGAGTATGTCAAGGCTGTATATTGTCACCCTGCTTATTTAACTTCTATGCAGAGGACATCATGAGAAACACTGGGCTGGAAGAAGCACAAGCTGGAATCAAGACTGCCGGGAGAAATATCAATAACCTCAGATATGCAGATGACACCACCCTTATGGCAGAAAGTGAAGAGGAACTACAAAGCCTCTTGATGAAAGTGAAAGAGGAGAGTGAAAAAGTTGGCTTAAAGCTCAAGATTCATAAAACTAAGATCATGGCATCTGGTCCCATCACTTCATGGCAAATAGATGGGGAAACAGTGGAAACAGTGTCAGACTTTATTTTGGGGGGGTTCTAAAATCACTGCAGATGGTGACTGCAGCCATGAAATTAAAAGACGCTTACTCCTTGGAAGGAAAGTTACGACCAACCTAGATAGCACATTTAAAAGCAGAGACATTACTTTGCCAACAAAGGTCCGTCTAGTCAAGGCTATGGTTTTTCCTGTGGTCATGTATGGATGTGAGAGTTGGACTGTGAAGAAAGCTGAGCACCAAAGAATTGATGCTTTTGAACTGAGTGTTGGAGAAGACTCTTGAGAGTCCCTTGGACTGCAAGGAGATCCAACCAGTCCATCCTAAAGGAGATCAGTCCTGGGTGTTCATTGGAAGGAATGATGCTGAGGCTGAAACTCCAATACTTTGGCCACCTCATGCAAATAGTTGACTCATTGGAAAAGATTCTGATGCTGGGAGGGTTTGAGGGCAGGAGGAGAAGGGGACGACAGAGGATGAGATGGCTGGATGGCATCACCGACTCGATGGACATGAGTTTGGGTAAACTCTGGGAGTTGGTGATGGACAGGGAGGCCTGGCATGCTGCGATTCATGGGGTCACAAAGAGTCAGACACAACTGAGCAACTGAACTGAACAAGCAACAAGATGGGTAGCTAATTTCAGGTTTGGAAAAGAAATATATAAATCTGGAACATTTTGTTCTACCAGGTATCACGGAAACTATCAAACACTACTAGAGTCAATGTCAGAAGGACTCCAAAACCACCTTGAAGAGACTCCTATGGGCCACGGATGGGACACACGGAGCATTAGTAAGCATAATAACTACAAAGAATAGAAACATGTCAAACGTGAATTGTTTGTCTCATTGTCCTTGAACTTGTAAAGATACTTTAAAAAAAGAAAAGGTCACCAATGGAGGAAGCTAGCAAATCACTCATTATTTTGAAAACTGGTAAATAAAAAAAATTAAGTAGTTATTCTCCCTTTGTTATATAAATTATTCCAGTGAGAACCCAAGAGGGAAAGATTCTCTTTATAGAGTATTTAACTTACCTCTCTTCTCCTCCTTCCTCTCCTTTCCCTTCTCTCTCTCTCTTTACACACACCAAATAGCCTTACAGATGAAATGAACTGCTTTGGGAACTTCAGAAACTAGCCCCTTATGTGAATGGGACCAAAGTGGAATCACCCTAAATTGCATTATCTATTGTGAATTAGAATTATTTAAATTTCTTTATTGCTTAAATGAATCTAGTCAAGTTTATTTATAATTACTTATGGATATATTCATTTATTCAACAAATAGTTATTCAATAAATAACCTGCCCTTAAGGTGTTTATGCTGCTGCTAAGTCGCTTCAGTCGTGTCTGACTCTGTGCGATCCCATAGACGGAAGCCCACCAGGCTCCCCCATCCCTGGGATTCTCCAGGCAAGAACACTGGAGTGGGTTGCCATTTCCTTCTCCAATCCATGAAAGTGAAAAGTGAAAGTGAAGTCGCTCAGTCGTGTGCGACTCTCCGCGACCCCATGGACTGCAGCCCACCAGGCTCCTCCATCCATGGGATTTTCCAGGCAAGAGTGTTGGAGTGGGGTGCCATTGCCTTCTAGACCCATATTATATATAGCCCAGAAGAATATAAATCATTATTTTTACCCCCAATTTCAGATGCCACTTGGAATTATTCTCATATAAATACAGATTTTTCAACAGTATATATGTACATAATCACACATATAATGTCATCGATTTGGACCATAAAAGAAATAGTACATGTTCCTGCCACTAAGTTCAAATGGTGTTATTGTAACAGAGTCTAGGAACAATCCTAAGAACATCATTTTTATATCTTTATTTATATCCAGATATAAAAAAGACAGAAGGAATGTAAATATATAACAGTCCACAGATATAATTTGGTGTGGGAGTCTGAGCTTCATAAATGCAGAAGATTTTTTAAAATTCTGTTTTTAAAAGTTATTAAAATATAGGATGGTGCTTATATCATTACAGATATAAAGAGATCTTTAATGTGGCAATGTAATGTATTCATTGGTTCATGGACCCAAAACCTCCAAGGAGTGTCACAAATCTACATCTCTCTCAGCCCAGGACTTTGAATTTAAACTTAAATATGTGATATATGATATAACTTAGACCAATATATTTTGGAGAATTATAAACATCTATAGTTTCCAATAATGAGTAACACCATGGGTCAATGTTAAAGTAGATTTGTAAAGCCAATGGGATAACACAAATGCTACTTTATTACTTTATCGCCAGTGTCTTTCACAACTGAGTGGATTGTCACACTCTATTATGTGGTACACAGATCCATGGGCTAGAGCTATCATGGCACTTGTCTAAAACAGTCTTTGAAAATGAAAATTTGGGCTAAGTATAAAGGAGGCAACCTGCCAGTAAGAACTATTCAAACCAAAAAGTGTTCCCGAGGGAAATGATAAGAACTCCATTTTAAAATCATATAAATCAAGATGGCAGTAGGTTCTAACTTGTAAATTTTACAGTAAATACATCAAGATTTAAAGTCTGATTTTTAAGTAAATTTTTATTTATAGTAAAGAATGAAAGTCCCTACCAGAGAAAAAGGATAATTCAAAAAATAAAGCCTTTGCTTCCTACTTGGTTTTCTGCTTTTGCTCACCAATTCTTAAAAAAGATTGCCAAACTAAAAAAGAGTGCTGAGAAGAGGGGCGGGACACAAAATATGTAGGGTGTGATTTTTTATCACCATTTTGTTTTACAGTGGGTTTGGGGTTTGGTTTTAATGAGAAGGGAGATGGCAGATATTGTCAATAGTAGCACTCTGCCTCTAGGAACATGGATTTAAAAATCTAAATGAGATACCACATGTGCCCAGTAATAGTAGCTACCACATATCACCTGAATGATTCTCATAAAATGAAGGTAAGAACGTAGGTGCTTTGATGGTGTGAAAGAAAATAATCCTTCCTGGATATGCACTGAAGATAGGTTTGGAAAAAACTATAAAAATTTATTTTCTATAATTGATGGAGTTAGTTTTCTGGAATAAGAGCTGAACTGAACAGAACTAAACTATTATTGAATCCACAGTAGTTCATAACCTCTAGGTGCCCTTCCTCCTCCATGATTTCTTTCAGGATCTGGAGAAGAGGGCTAGCAAAAGGAAAACATCCTCTCCCTTCCACTGACACCTATATCTGCCACCCAAGAATATATGACAAGGAAAAATTAAAAACAAACAAACAAAAACAACGAACAAGTTTTTCCCCAAACCCTATCCAAAGCTATAGTGGAGTATCATTGTGTTCACTTTTCAAATACTGGAACTCCTGTTCTTTATAATAGTTCTTGGAAAGGAGTGGAACTATGGTATTACCCTGGGTACACACTTGAGCTGATTATGAGGGTGGGGCCAGAGAGTACTAAATCCTATTTAAATAAATGTGCGGGTCTGAAAAAGAAAAGTGTGAACAGTTATTCTTCAAAATAGACCCCAGTGAACTGCAATTACGATTTATCAGATAACCCTGCATTTACCTCTCCACAGAATTCTACAGAACATTTGTGGTTTAAAGGAAATGCACCACGGCTGGTATCTAGTTACATTAAGCCCCAATTTGACTACTTGGTTTGTTCTCTGCTGGAAGCTGTATACTTCTCTTCCCAAACGAATGTTCCCTAGAGGCATCAGAGAAGTGGCAAGTCTTTCTCTGGAGACTCCTTTTCTAGTTTTTGCCTCTTACTTTCTGTAAAACACTTAGTTCCTTTAAGCCATTTCACAGTGTGAGATTTAATTACATTCTGGGTTGCTTTTTTTCTGGTCCCTCCTTGGTGTTACTGATTTGATCAAATCCACCAAATAGACACTTTATTGAGTCTTAAAACCTAAGATACCCAGATCAAATTTTGGAAAACCTTGTGGTCTTAATAAAGTTCTCTACTTTCTCAGCACACTTATTTTACATTGAATTAATAAAGTTTTGGTAGTTGTTTCAATAGATTAAATGTCGCACTTTCAATAGAAAGAGAAGGCTCTACCTAACTGACCTATTTTTCATCTGTGATTTAGAAAAAGGCGAGATTAGCATGGATATTGCATTTTCAAGGACCTCACCACTATTAAATAGACTGTTAAGTGCATTTTATGGCTGAAGAGTCTGTTCCCAGTTCAGTCTACAAGACGTGCTAAGTTCATCTCTACCTGCTACATTGAACATTCACTGACTAAAATACTTTCTGTGGATGTAATACCTATGCTCTGTATCTTTTAAGTACATAACTCTAAATATTTAAAGACTAGTAAAACGTAACTCAATAAAAGTCCCAAGAATATGTGTTGTCCCTCAAGAAAAATAGTGTTCTTATTTATCCAATGATATACATCCTGTGCTCCATTAGCAGCTGCATATCATAAGGTAACCAGATGTTGAGAAATAACACACGCACTCATAAATTGAGATTCCAAGTCTTATTTAAACCAAAAAAGCAACAGTAACTGGTTAAAACTCCATCCTCACATCAACTCATCTTGTTCTCAGGGTTTCAGGGCTCTGAAAGGAGTAGTTTATAGGCTTCTAATGAACAGAAATATTTAACCATTCATTATTACTGCAACATGGGCCAACTTGAGCCAACTTGAGCATTTTTCTCTTGTCCTTTAAGGAAGTTCTGCCTGTCTGCTTACCTTTTCATTTAGGTGATCTTTGAACACAAAAGAAAATGCCAGTGAATGAACATGAGATAAATTTTAATATGAAAAGTAAAGATACTTACATAAATTAAGAAATTACCTCCCTATGTCTCCCTCTCTTTCATCAGAGTATATAAGCATTGTACTCTTGCCTGGAAAATCCCATGGGCAGAGGAGCCTGGTAGGCTGCAGTCCATGGGATCGCTAAGAGTCGGACACTACTGAGCGACTTCACTTTCACTTTTCACTTTTCACTTTCATGCATTGGAGAAGGAAATGGCAACCCACTCCAGTGTTCTTGCTTGAAGAATCCCAGGGACAGGGGAGCTTGGTGGGCTGCCATCTATGGGGTCGCACAGAGTCAGACACAACTGAAGCAACTTAACAGCAACAGCAGCAAACCTCCAAAGAAAGAAGTCTCTGTTAACGGAGAATTCTGTTCTAAAGGCTACTTACATGCTTTTGCTTCCTTGGCACACCAGAACTTTGTTTTAAATTGATCAGTAGTCTCCATCTAATCCAGATATCCATACATGATGGTAATTACAGGGATTCTTCCATTCAGAATTTTATGTACCCAAAAGATCCCATTTTAGGGAAAAAGTGACTATCTGTTTCAAGGGTTCCTAATACCGCAGACATGCATCTTTAGCATTTAAACGTTTTAAATTCCCCAACTTTAACTTTCTGTGAAGAAAATCTGTTAACCACTCTATATGTAGAAAAAATTTCTTCTGGTTCTTCTTCCTTTCTGCCACAAATGATTTAGCCTTTCCCACTCCGCCCAGCTGGAATGACTACAATTGTTCTTCTATATTCTTATTCCACTTTGCTAATATCTCCCTTACAGCATCTAATTCATTTCTCTTTGTGTTGTAGTTAGTTACATATATGTTTGCCTGCAAAAAGATGTTAAGCTTCTTAAGAGAGTAAATTCTATTATCAATTTTCAGCACAATATTTTGAATTGGTGGGTTCACAATAAACATTTGCTGAATTAATTAAAAAATTCATTAACCAACCAATTAATCAACAAGTTTACTTTAATCAAAAGATGAAGACCTATTAGTGAACTTCTAATTTCCCAGTGGGACCAACAAGAATAACTTGAATATACTTCACACTTGTTTTTAAAAATATCCCAAAATGGAAAAGAAAAATATCCCAAAACGAAAAATCATCTAGACCCATTTTATACAGCAATTGTAACCAAATTTTTTATGACTTGGTAAATGATTTATTCTACAGCTACACTAGACTATATTTCCTTAAAAAAAAGAATGAAGCACTGACAGTAGATAACCTGGATAATTCAAATTCCTTTTTTTGTTTTGTTTTGTTTTAGACAATAGTCTTTATCTTTTACACAAAGCAGTACAAAATGGGGCAGTTCCCCAAAGAGTGACTTGGAGCTGGAAAATCCATTACTGTTAGTCGCTCAGTCATGTTCGACCCTTTGCAACCCCATGGACTATAGCCTGCCAGGCTCCTCTGTCCATGGGATTTCCCAGGCAAGAATACTGGAGTGAGTAGCCATTTCCTTCTCCATCAAATTCCCATTTTACTTTTCTCAGAATTGCTTGGATTCTTTTTCTAGTCTTTTCCTTTGCCTGCCTGAGCTATAACCTTTAAAGTTCTTAAGAGCAATAGGGCTATGTTGTCAGGTTCTCTAGATCAAAGATCATTAATAAGCTTTATTTGCAAAAGGAACTCCTATTGGGGAATTAAGAGAACAAGACTGGGAGGCAGAAGACCTGGTGCCTGATTCTGTTATTATGTCATCTTAATCCAAAACACTTTCCCTTTCTGACTTCCAGTTTCCTTATTTATGCAACCAGATGGTTTTTATACTAATCTCCAAATTCCCACCAAATTCTTAAAATCCTATGAATTCATTACAAATAGCATTGGTACTTATTTTTTTATTGAAGTATAGTTGATTTACAATATTGTGTTAGTTTCAGGTTTACAGCAGTGATTTGGTTACACAAATACACACACATACACACATATACACACACTTTTTTTTTCAATTCTTTTCCATTATAGGTTATCACAAAATGTTGAATACAGTTCCCTGTGCTATACAGTGGATCCTTGTTGTTTATCTATTTCATATATGACACTGTGTATCTGTTAACCCTAGACTCCTAATTCATCCCTCCCTCCCCCACCTTCCCCTTGGTAACTCTGTGAGTCTCTGTTTTATAAATAAGTTCATTTCGACTATTTTTTAGACTCCACATATAAGTGATAGCATATGATACTTGTCTTTCTCCCTCTGAGTTACTTCACTTACTATGATAATTTCTAGGTCCATCCATATTGCTGCAAATGGTGTTACTTCCTTATTTTTATGGCTGAGTAACATTCCATGGTATTTATATACCACATCTTTATCCATTCACATGTTGATGGACACTTACGATGCTTCCCTGTCTTGGCTATTGTAAGTGCTGCTATGAAACTTGGGGTGCATATATGCTTTTGAATTAGAGTTTTTTCCAAATATATGGTCAGAAGTAAGATTACTAGATCATATGGTAACTCTATTTTTAGGTTTTTAAGAAACGTCAATAAGGTTTTCCATAATGGCTGCACCAATTTACATTTCCACCATCACTGTAGGAGGAATCCCTTTCTCCACATCTTCTACAGTATTTATTATTTGTAGACTCTTTGATGGTGACCATTCTGAGTCGTATAAGTTGATACCTCATTGTAGTTTTTGATTTCCATTTCTCTAATGATTAGCAATGTTAAATATCTTTTCATGTGTCTATTGGCTGTCTGTATGTCTTCTTTGGAAAAGAGTCTGTTTTTGTTTTTTTCTTTTTTTGGTCATACCATGCAGCTTCATTCATTCATTCATTTCAGATGCTCAGTCGTGTCCAACTCTTTGCGACCCCATGAACTGCAGCACGCCAGGCCTCCCTGTCCATCACCAACTCCCAGAGTTTACCCAAACTCATGTCCATCGAGTCAGTGATGCCATCCAGCCATCTCATCCTCTGTCGTCCCCTTCTCCTCCTGCCCTCAAACCCTCCCAGCATCAGAATCTTTTCCAATGAGTCAACTCTTTGCATGAGGTGGCCAAAGTATTGGAGTTTCAGCCTCAGCATCATTCCTTCCAATGAACACCCAGGACTGATCTCCTTTAGGATGGACTGGTTGGATCTCCTTGCAGTCCAAGGGACTCTCAAGAGTCTTCTCCAACACTCAGTTCAAAAGCATCAATTCTTTGGTGCTCAGCTTTCTTCACAGTCCAATTCTCACATCCATACATGACCACTGGAAAAACCATAGCCTTGACTAGACGGACCTTTGTTGGCAAAGTAATGTCTCTGCTTTTAAATGTGCTATCTAGGTTGGTCATAACTTTCCTTCCAAGGAGTAAGCGTCTTTTAATTTCATGGCTGCAGTCACCATCTGCAGTGATTTTGGAGCCCCCAAAAATAAAGTCTGACACTGTTTCCACTGTTTCCCCATCTCTTTGCCATGAAGTGATGGGACCAGATGCCATTATCTTAGTTTTCTGAGTGTTGAGCTTTAAGCCAACTTTTTCACTCTCCTCTTTCACTTTCATCAAGAGGCTTTTTAGTTCCTCTTCACTTTCTGCCATAAGGGCAGTGTCATCTGCATATCTGAGCTTATTGATATTTCTCCCAGCAATCTTGATTCCAGCTTGTGCTTCTTCCAGCCCAGCGTTTCTCATGATGTCCTCTGCATAGAAGTTAAATAAGCAGGGTGACAAAAGACAGCCTTGATGTACTCCTTTTCCTATTTGGAACCAGTCTGTTTTTCCATGTCCAGTTCTAACTGTTGCTTCCTGACCTGCACATAGGTTTCTCAAGAGGCAGGTCAGGTGGTCTGGTATTCCCATCTCTTAAAGAATTTCCCACAGTTTATTGTGATCCACACAGTCAAAGGCTTTGGCATAGTCAATAAAGCAGAAATAGATGTTTTTCTGGAACTCTCTTGCTTTTTCGATGATCCAGCGGATGTTGGCAATTTGATCTGGAGGTTCACATCTGGAGGTTCACAGTTCATGTATTGCTGAAGCCTGACTTGGAAAATTTTGAGCATTACTAGCGTGTGAGATGAGTGCAACTGTGCAGCAGTTTGAGCATTCTTTGGCATTGCCTTGCAGGATCTTAATTCTCCCATCAGAGATCAAACCCAGGCCCCTAGCAGTGGGAGCACGGAGTCCTAACACTGAACCACCAGGGAATACTCCCATTTTTTGATTGGGAGTATTTTTTGGCATAGTCAATAAAGCAGAAATAGATGTTTTTCTGGAACTCTTTTGCTTTTTCGATGATCCAGTGGATGTTGGCAATTTGATCTCTGGTTCCTCTGCCTTTTCTAAAACCAGCTTGAACATCTGGAAGTTCACGGTTCATGTACTGCTAAAGCCTGGCTTGGAGAATTTGGGGCATTACTTTACTAGCGTGTGAGATGAGTGCAATTGTGTGGTAGTTAGAGCATTCTTTGGCATTGCCTTTCTTTGGGATTGGAATGAAAACTGACCTTTTCCAGTCCTGTGGCCACTGCTGAGTTTTCCACATTTGCTGGCATATTGAGTGCAGCACTTTCACAGCATCATCTTCCAGGATTTGAAATAGCTCAACTGGAATTCCATCACCTCCACTAGCTTTGTTTGTAGTAATGCTTTCTAAGGCCCACTTGACTTCACATTGCAGGATGTCTGGCTCTAGGTGAGTGATCACACCACTGTGATTGTCTGGGTCATGAAGATCTTTTTTGTATAGTTCTCCTGTGTATTCTTGCCACTTCTTCTTAATATCTTCTGCTTCTGTTAGGTCCATACCATTTCTGTCCTTTATCGAGCCCATCTTTGCATGAAATGTTCCCTTGGTATCTCTAATTTTCTTGAAGAGATCTCTCATCTTTCCCATTCTGTTGTTTTCCTCTATTTCTTTGCATTGATCACTAAGGAAGGTTTTCTTATCTCTCCTTGCTATTCTTTGGAACTCTGCATTCAGATGCTTATATCTTTCCTTTTCTCCTTTGCCTCTCGCTTCTCTCCTTTTCACAGCTATTTGTAAGCCCTCCTCAGACAGTCATTTTGCTTTTTTGCATTTCTTTTCCATGGGGATGGTCTTGATCCTGTCTCCTGTACAGTGTCACAAACCTCCGTCCATAGTTCATCAGGCACTCTATCAGATTTAGTCCCTTAAATCTATTTCTCACTTCCACTGTATAATCATAAGGGATTTGATTTAGGTCATATCTGAATGGTCTAGTGGTTTTCCCCACTTTCTTTAAGTCTGAATCTGGCAATAAGGAGTTCATGATCTGAGCCACAGTCAGCTCCTGGTCTTATTTTTGCTGACTGTATAGAGCTCTATCTTTGGCTGCAAAGAATATAATCAGTCTGATTTCGGTGTTGACCATCTGGTGATGTCCATGTGTAGAGTCTTCTTTTGTGTTGTTGAAAGAGAGTGTTTGTTATGACCAGTGCATCACACACACAAATATATATATATATACACCCTAACAACATATACCCTAACAACACTTAAATAATTTTGGTAAATATCAAGTATAATTCGGAGAAGGCAATGGCACCCCACTCCAGTACTCTTGCCTGGAGAATCCCATGGATGGAGGAGCCTGGTAGGCTGCAGTCCATGGGATCGCTAAGACTCGGACACGACTAAGCGACTTCACTTTCACTTTTCACTTTCATGCACTGCAGAAGGAAATGGCAACCCACTCCAGTGTTCTTGCCTGGAGAATCCCAGGGACCGGGCAGCCTGGTGGGCTGCCGTCTATGGGGTTGCACAGAATCGGACACGACTGAAGTGACTTAGCAGTAGCATCAAGTATAATTGGAAACAGAAGACCATCCCCAACTAGCATGACCAACTTTTCCCAGTCTGTTTGGGCCTGTCCTTGAGTTATCTTCTCCTGCATTGAAGGCAGATTCTTGACTGCTTGGCAAACTCAGAAGCCCCTTGAATTCTCTTCTAGTCCAGAAAATTTGTATCTCCTCTAGAACCAGAAACAACTGTACTCATCAAAACATGTTTTTGTTTTTCCATGTCTTTGGGTTTTGGTGCTCAAAAGCTAAATACTTAATATTTTCTTTCTTACGGTTTCCTTTTTCTAAGGCAGTGGATAATGTCCTAGTCTGAGCTGAAGAGATGGATGGGATTAAAAAAAAAAAAGATTACATCGTTTAGAGTCCAAAAAATATTAGCAGGAAGCAAAATTCTCTGCTATCAAATTCCCAAGTTCATCCACAGGGACATTTATCCCAGCTCTGGGAATCAGCCTGGCTTGGGGAAGGTCCCATTTACCTTCATTAGCTTCTCTCTGGTTTCTGCTCCTCTCTCCTCTCCAAGGCTAAGAAAATTTATACAATTTGGCCAGCTGCGAGTCTTTATCTGTTGTTTCGAAATCAATTGTTAATGATGCAATCTTCAGTGTTTGACAAACAGCTCAGTTTCTTTCTAAAAACCTTTATTCCTTTTTGCTATCAACTTCAAAATGTCTGGTTTAAAACTCAAAACTAAGCAGACACTTTTTCCCTCTGAATTTCTGCTATAACAAATAATAATAGCTAACATAGGCTAGGCTAGTCTAGATTAAGTCGCTTCAGTTATGTTCAACTCTTTGTGACCCTATGGACCATAGCCCGCCAGGCTCCTCTGTCCATGGGGTTCTCCAGGCAAGAATACTGGAGTGGGTTGCCAGGCCCTCCTCCAGGGGATCTTCTCAACCCAGGGATCGAACCTGCATCTCTTGTCTCCTGCATTGGCAGGTGGGTTCTTTACCACTAGCACCACCTGGGAAGCCCAATAGCTAATATGCAATATATTTAATAATAGTGGTACTACCCCCATGGGGTTTAGGTGTTACCAAAATGAAAGAGAATTAAACACATACATTGTCTAACATGAGATGGTACTCTGCAAGTGTTTGCTAGCCAAGCACTGTTGTAAGCACTTGACATGTATTCTCACAGCAACTTCAAGAGGTAGGTACTATTATTAATCTCTTGTTACAAATGAAGACACTAAATAACAGTAAGGTTACACAGTCACATTACTAGTAAGCGGCAGAACTGGATTTCAAGCAGTCAGGCTTCAGATCCATTCTCTAAGCTACACTACTTCTGCCTCTGAGAGGAAATTGAGGAATTATACGAAATTTCAAGGAATAAATCAAAGGTTAGCATTTCAGAATATTATGGCAACACGCTACTTTGAAATGCCTAAGAAAAGTAAGATGGAATGATGGATGGATCAAGGATGAATGACTGGATCAATTACATGATAGAGCAAGTATACTAAAATGTTACTGGTAAGATGATGAGTATACAGGTGTCTATTGCAAAAGTCTTTCAACTTTTCTGTATGTTTGAAATTTTCCATGACAAAATATTAAACATTCCCCTCCAAATATAACTGCAGCATATTTGTATCCTAAGAACAGCAGCTCAGGTGTTTCTTTTTTTTTTTTTAATTTTTACTCTATCTAGCACCCCATTACATATGACAGCATATATTTTATTGCTAAATTACATAGAATTAGCAAAGTGATTCTGAAATAAGAGTGAGTACAGCAGACTAGCATGAAGACCTCATGAAAGAAGTCTAAAAGTGTCCCTGGGACATTCCTGGTGGTCTAGTGATTAAGAATCTGCCTTGCAGTGCAGGGAATGCGGGTTCGATCCCCGATTGTGGAACTAAGATTCCACCGGCCACAGAGAAACCAAGCCTGTGCACCTCAAATACATAGAGTACATAAGCTTCAATGAAAGATCTGCATGACATAATGATGATCCTGAGTGCTGCAACTAAGACCCGACACAGCCAAATAAATAAATAAAAATTTTAAAAACTGCCCCTAAGGAATGTCACTGTGAATCCCATTTCTACCGATTGTGACAAGTAGAGAAGAAAGACTAAATTACTATGTTTAGCACAGAGAATTAACCAGGAGAAAGCCCCTGTGATGACAATCAGTAAATCAACATCTTTTAAGGAGGGAAGTTAGAAGCTGAATGCAAATTATTTGCAAATATTCAGGTTGTATCTTTGGGTTATTAGTATTAATAATGAGAAAAGCTAACATTTGTTGCATGCTTACTGTATGAAGAAGTGAAGTGAAGTCGCTCAGTCGAGTCCGACTCTTTGCAACCCCGTGGACTATAGCCCACCAGGCTCCTCTGTCCATGGGATTCTCTGGGCAAGAATACTGGAGTGGTTACCATTTCCTTCTCCTGGGGATCTTCCCGACCCAGGGATCAAATCTGGGTCTCCCGCACTGGAGGCAAATACTTTAACCTCTGAGCCACCAGGGAAGCCTGTATACCAAGGACTATTCTAACCACTTTACATGTATTAACTTATTTAATCCTCTCATCAACTGTATGAAGGTAGGTACTATTATTGTCCCCAATTCACAAATAAGGTAACTAAGACAGAGAGTTTAACCTGCACAAGGTAACACAGCTGAAAAGTAATGCAGCTGGAATTTGAAATCTGGCAATCTCCTTTCCACACATGTGCTCTTAACCACTCACTCCCTTATACTGTTAGGGTTTTAAGTAGCTAATTCATAACTCTTCTCTTCCCTATCCACCTAGATTTAGAAATAGTTAAGAAGTAGACACAGGTATCAGAGTTAAGTATTAGCTTTATTTCTAATGAAAGCTACATTAAATGATGTGCAACTAGGGCCTTCGCTGTTGGTCCAATGATTAGGAATCTGCCTTGCAATGCAGGGGACACTGGTTCAGTCCTTGGTGCAGGAAGATCCCACATGCTGTGGGGCAACTAAGCCTGTGCACCCCAACTACTGAGCCTATGCACTGCAACAGCTGAAGCCCACGTGCCTAGAACCTGTGCTCTGCAACAAGCAAAGCCACTGCAATGAGAAACCCATGTACCTCAATGAAGAGTAGCTCCCACTCTCTGCAACTAGAGAAAGCCCTCGCACAGCAACAAAGACCCACCACAGCCAATAAATAAATAAATAATCTTTTTAAAAAAAATTATACGCAACCAGGTGAACTTGCTTATAGTTTAGGAACTAGTCAGACTTACCTACCCAATCATATGCATCACTAAACAGATGTAGACCTCAACCACAAGTACAGCACATGTTCTGCTAAGGTCATGGCATGGAAGACACTGAAAGCCAGAAGGCAATGGCAACCCACTCCAGTACTCTTGCCTGGAAAATCCCATGGATGGAGGAGCCTGGAAGGCTGCAGTCCACGGGGTCACTAAGAGTCGGACACGACTGAGCGACTTCACTTTCACTTTTCCCTTTCATGCATTGGAGAAGGAAATGGCAACCCACTCCAGTGTTCTTGCCTGGAGAATCCCAGGGATGGGGGAGCCTGGTGGGCTGCCGTCTATGGGGTCGCAGAGTCGAACATGACTGAAGTGACTGAGCAGTAGCAGTGAGCAGTCAAGTCCAAAATGTGCAGGAATGGCTGGTCCACAAATGCCTGGTCCTTTTTTCTAAACTCACCATTTAGATGTCATCCTCCTCCCTCACGAGAGGAATAATAGAGAAAGGCTCACATGTCCTCTAGCAAAATTCCTTCACATGGAAACACACTGAGTTAGGAAATAAGTATTTTTCTCACCTAGCACTTCTCAGTTATTAAATTCAGCAATATACAAAGGGGAAAAACACACACACACACAAGTAATGCAGAGGCATCCCAGAAAGTGTACATAATATTTGAATTTGGAATGTTTTAAGAGAGCCAATGGCACCCCACTCCAGTACACTTGCCTGGAAAATCCCATGGATGGAGGAGCCTGGTAGGCTGCAGTCCATGGGGTCGCTAAGACTCGGACATGACTGAGCGACTTCACTTTCACTTTTCACTTTCATGCATTGGAGAAGGAAATGGCAACCCACTCCAGTGTTCTTGCCTGGAGAATCCCAGGGACGGGGGAGCTTGGTGGGCTGCTGTGTCTGGGGTCGCACAGAGTCGGACACGACTGAAGCGATTTAGCAGCAGCAGCAGCAGCAGCAAGAGAGTCTAGAAGGACAGAAACCTAAGAGGAAAAACTCGTCCCAAAGCACTCTCTAATTGAGATAATCTGCTTGAAGCATGAAACACATCTCCTGGCAGGTACTATGTAGTCAATTTATCTTCTTAGCTCCTATCCTTATTATTATTATTGTGCTTACCGTTCTGTGCTCAATCACAATTCACTTTCTGTGTGAAAACACAGGATAAAACCTTTTAAATGGATTTCTGGCCAAGTCTTGTCCAGAGGACAGAAACATTTTATAGCACTGTGTATTTTGCAAAGCACTTTAACATATATTATCTCATTTGATTCCAAGAACAGCTCTGGTAAGGCAGATAGTATAGTGGAAATTGCATTTTGTGCAGAAACTAGATTTTAAAGTAACATGTAAGGTAAAAACAAAATCAAATATAATAAAAATAAGTCACAAAATCCCTTAAATTCACCCTTACAATATACAAGCATATCATCACTTTCTGGATCTAATTATCAGCATTTCCACTGTTGGAACAGGTTGATACCTCTTTGGTTGAACTCTAGATGAAAGAGTTGTTTTGCATTTAGGGTCCATGCTGTACAAAAATATAAGGACAATATATTTAACCATCAAGATACACGATTTTCTGAAGCAAAATGCTTACATTGTAAAATGCGTAAGTGAATAGAGACTAACCAGAACTAGCAACTTCATGCCATCCTTGCTTCATTTCCCTCTGTCCCATGCCCACTGAATGGAATTCATGACAACTTCACATTTAAATGGTTTTCCATTCTCTCTTTTGTCTTTTTTCTATCTCTCTCATACTTTTAAAAATGGTTCATTTATTTACTTATTTATTTTTGGCTGTGGCGGGTCTTCACCACTGTGTGGGCTTTCTCTAGTTGCACCGACGGGAACTACTCAGTGTAGTTGTAGTGTACCAGCTTCTCATTGCGGTGACTTCTCTTGTTGCAGAACCTGGGCTTTAGGGAGCACGGGCTTTAGTAGTTTCGGCTTGTGGGTTTCAGCAGTTGCAGCTCCCAGGCTCTAGGGCACAAGCTCAGTAGTTGGGGCACATGTCTGCTGCATAGTCTGCTGCATGTAGACTCTTCCCAGACCAGGGATCGAACCCATGTCTCCTGCACTGGCAGGTGGATTCTTTACCACTGAGCCACCAGGGAAGACACTTTCATAAAAAGTAATGTTGGGTTTAATTCAAGCTAAATAGACACAGACCGTCCCCAGTAGAGTATCATAATTTGAGGTTTACAGCTTCAAATAACTTAGCTGGCTTCAAGTAACTTAGCCAAAATCATCAGGCTGCAAAACCCTATCAGCTAACTTCTGTCCCAACTTTCTTTAACTGTATGTACATCACATCTTCCCATTAACCAGATAATATAACTGAGGTAGTCTTTATAAGCTCAAAATTAGGCATTTCCCCAATCAGATACAATGCAGACAGTGAGTAACTTCTTTTAGTATAATTGTAGTATAGATCTAGAAAAATGTTAAAATTAGTCCACCTAGACCCAGAGATCAGCAAAGACATAAGGCACATGTCCTTGTTCTTGTGAAAGTGCTATCATGTCTTTAATGACTATTGTCAAGACCTCTCATCCACAAGACTGAAAAATACTCTGAAAGTGAAAAAGTGATTTACCAAGTGGCACTACAGAGTAAATTGTTTCACATTTGTTAGGTTGTGAGAACACAAAAATGATACCTAGTTCAAACAGATGGAAGGGACAGTGGCATCATCAATATCATTTTAAAATACGAAATGTGACAAGTATGGTTATATAATATTAGAGGGAAACAAAAGGTAGCTTCATGAAAATATGACTGCTATTAAATCAGCAAAAACTGTAAAGTAATAATAGCCACCATTATTGAGCACTCCAAATGCATTATCATAGTAAATCTTCATATTGTGGTCCCATTCCCATTTCATAGATAAAAAAATTGAGATTCAGAGAACCCAAATGCCTTTGATCAAAATCACATTTTGGAAATGACAGGCCCAGAATTTGATTGACCGTAGGAAACAGATCCAAAAATCCATGCTCTTTCTAGACAATCATTCTGCATCTCAAACCCTTCCCAGAAAGGGAATCAATTTTGAAAATACAGTACAGCTATCTCTTACACAGTAAGTTTTTAGCTCTTATAATTTAATAAAGTTTTTTTTTCTCACACTTCTCATTTATAAAAGGATATTTAAAGCAACAGATAAATGAATGTAACCCATTAAGACTTCCCTGGTGGTCTAATGGTTAAGACTCCACACTCCACACAAGGGGCATTTCCTTAGTCAGGAAATCAAGATCCTGCATATAGTGAGGAGTGGAAAAAAATATTTTTTTAAGTAACCCACTACATACGTGTGTACGTATACGTATACGTATACACACATATGTAGTGGGTTACTTTATTTTGTATATATATATATATATGTATACATACATTTTATACTTTTTTTTTTTTTTTTTTTTCTGTACTAGAACGATGGCTCCCAACATACCTCAGTCGGTAAAGCATCTGCCTGCAATGCAAGAGACTTGGATTCAATTCCTGGGTTGGGAAGTTTCCCTGGAGAAGGAAATGGCAACCCACTCCAGTATTCTTGCCCGGAGAATCCCATGGATAGAGGACCCTGGCAGGCTACAGTTCATGGGATCGCAAGAGTCAGACATGACTTAGCACTATCTTTCTTTCTTTTCCCAAAGTAAAGAGCAGATTTGTTCAGTTTCCTGTGGGGCTTCCTCACTTTATTCATGTGACCCCCATGGGTGGTGGTGGTAGAGGTGGGTGATCCAGTCTCCTCCCCTGAACTATCATATACACTACCAATATCAGAGTGAAGGAGTCATCAAACTACTGGAGATTTGAACAGCAGATATCTTGATATAACAGATACCTTAAATCAAGACAAAAGTGAAACTAAGGTTTAAAAAAAAAATCTCTAAATTTTTAAACAGTTACTCAAAAAGATCTGTTGCCTGAATCGTTAAAATGATAGTTATAATACTAAATTCCTCTCTTCTCTTTCAGCTACATTTTCAATAGTGGTCTTTACAGAGAAAGACAATTACTGAATGATAGCACTTATATGTGGAATCTAAAAAATACAACAAACTAGCGAATATAATAAAACAGAAACAGACTCACAGATATAGAGAAAAAATTAGTGGTTACCAGTGGGGAGAGAGAAGGGAGGAGGCAATATAGGATTAGAGAATTAAGTACAAACTATTATGTATAAAATACACTACAAAGATATATTGTATAACACAGGGAACATAGCCAATATTCTATAATAAAAAAAATTGTGGTCTTTATGTGGGCAAATATAGAGTCCATCAGATACTTCCAAGTTCAATGTCAGGCCTAGGACTAAGAATTACTCTTGTCTTTTAATCCAATCTATTAACTCTTGTACTCGATTCCCTCCAGCAGCAAGAGCAACTTTATCATAAAGTCATAATTCCTGATGTATGTGGAAAGGTGATGCTGTTGAAGTACCATCAATAAAGCAGATGTTTCACAGTGGTTGTGATTAATTTGTGCTGATCTTGATACCACCTTGTTCTTGTAACCAACATTTACATTTGCAAGATGGTAGAATTTGAGAGATGGCTTACTGGTATAATCTGTAACAATGGCAAAGAAAGAAGTTAACTGAGCTATATAAAGGCTAAATCAGTAAATCAAGTATACATCAGTAACTAAAAAAAAAAAAAACCCTAAATCAATAGGGACTACACAAACTAGATATAAGTTTGCAAAAAAAAAAAAAATCCATTAAGTGTATAACACTAAAGAACATAGTATCTTGATCTCAATTGGAAGGCAATGGCCAAATAACCTAAGATTTTCTTTCTTCTTCTCTATATTAAATAGTAGAATCTGTATGAATTCTACATATAGGGAAGCCATCTAAGTTCCTAGTTTCATATGGTGAATGGGTTGGATAACTGACAGTTAAGAGATTAATATTTATGCCAATGTTCACAGCAACGAAAGAGAAATTAAATAATTTAACTTTTTAAAACTAGGTTTTTTTCTGGTTTAAAAACAAACAAACAAACAAAAAACCCCACGAGATCCTAACAACCATCCAACAAAACTTTTACTACCAGTATAGTCTGAACTCAACCCTGGGGGAGGTGGCAAACAAAGTGAGCTCTCAAAATAGATCTCAGAACAGACCCCATACAGGCCTGGAACATGTATACTCAATACAGAACACCTTCTCAAAGCTTTAGCTGTTGCTCAGTTTTCTCCACAAACACAGAGGTCAAACCACGGTGAATTCTTTGGGCTTCAAGATAGAGAAACCCAGCACACGACAATATAACATCTTCAGTATTGACAACTAAGCAAATGACTCTCAAATTCTCTAAGGAAATAAAAGGTCTATAAAAGAAAAGCACTCTAAAAAATAAAGCTGTCTCTATGTGCAATGGATATTTCGTGAGGTAGTGAATCCTCTTCTACTGGAAGAACTGAAGCAGAGGGACTGAAAATCCCAAGGTACTCTAATGGAGCTTTCTTCCTTAGGAGGGAGGTGGAACTGTCTGTAGGTATATTTTAGGCTAGGCCAAGAAGTTTTCAACTAATTTCACAATGGCAGAAAAAATATTGCATAAAATCCAATTATTTTATGAACATTGACATGTTATACTTTTTAGATCTCTAATAAGCACTCTTTAAAATTCCTTTAACATGGTATTTATAAAAGCATTTATTATAGGAAAAAAAGGGGGGGGAGGGAGACTGAAGGAAACGAATGGGAAGAAAACCGCCCCCAATCTCGAAAAAACCTCATTCGATCAATTAACAGCCTTCAAGGTTCCTCATCCCCATTCCCATGGTCCTAGTTTGTCTTTTATTAGACAAATACTTTTGATCGTTCCCTTTGTGCTCAGCAATATTAGATAGTAACGAGATCACAGGGCAACGTAGGCAACGATTCATTAGTTGGCACCGTGAACTCCAAGAAGGCGCAACTGACCTGAGCTGGGAGGCTCAAGAAGGCTTCCCGGAGGAGGCAGTGCCTCCCAGGTGGCGCTTGAAAGCAAACAGAAAAGTTAAGGTTTGGGGTTGCTAGCCCGCTGCGTTCCTCTGCATGCGCCCCTTGCAGATAAGTGTAACTGGCAAAAATGTGTTCTTGATCTTTTGGAGAAAACAGTCTCGCTCACCATCTGCAGAGAAGAGAGAGTGGAGGGCGAAAGAGAACTCCCCTCTTCGATAAGGCGTGCACTTCAGCTCCTGTGCAGGATCTCGCGAAGGAGCATCCCAAACGTCCAGTCCGCTGAAGCGGGAGCAGAGGGGCGCGGATGGCGGAGAAGAGACCTCTTGCCACTCGTTGGCGGCCGGACAAACAGGCCCAGGTCGAGGGGCACTCCAGTCCCAAGATCCTGGCCTTGTTGCCCGACTTCTCACGATCCTCCTTACGACTCCTAGGACTGCGCCCTAACTTGTACCTAGTACCTAGTACCCCGGGTTCCCTGGAGATCCTGGGCTCGGGCGTTACGGCAGTCCGGGTGCACACCGCGGAGATTTGTCCTCGTCACGAGCTTCCCAGGCGCGGGCCAGTGGGGCGCCGCAGGAGCGGGTGTCTTTTTAAGGATGGGTTTCCTCCCTAATCAATTCAAATTCTCCTCTCCCCCAAACCCCCGCCCTCTCCCCTCCAGTCCAGGGGAGCTGGAGTCCCTCAGGCCAAGCCCTAGTGGCTGGCGCCAAAGTGGACCCGGCGTGGGAGGGGCTGGGGACACCGGTGGGGACCAACTCGTGGGGACCTGAGCGATATGGCTGGACCTCTGACCTCTGAGCTTCGGGCCTGGAGTTTCCGCCTTCGTCCTTCCCTTCCCAAATCACGAGGCCGGGAGATCGAGGCGTAGGTGGCCGAAGAACCGCCTGGCTCTGGGCGAGAGGCGCGGCGCGGCGCGGATGGGTCTGGGCGTAGCGGGCTTACGGGGCCGCGCGGGGTGGCACTGGGTCTAGGTCTTGGCCTTTGCAGAACTGAGTTCAGCTCGGCCCAGTGTTTCTCTGCGTTTGTCTTTTTTTTCTTTCTCTCTGCCCCCCTCCCCGCACCCCCAGTCTTTCCAGTCTTCTTTGTGCCACTGTTCGCTTTTTTCCTTTCCTCAAGTGCGGCGTCTTTCCAGGATAGAGAACAATTTTTCCTCCGCTGAGCATTTCTAAGGCTTATCCTTGGGCTGCCCAGTGACCTTGGGAAAGTCACAGAACTTTCAGGGCCTGTGTGGAAAGAAGAGAGGGTGTTCTTTAGGGCTGTTTTTCTGAAGATGCCCCTGAAATTTAGACCCAGAGGGCTCAGACAAGAGAATGAACACCTCCCCATCTCAACTGACAGGACCGAGCTGTGTGCTTTAAGCACAAAATAATCTGAAGAAGGAGGAAGGGAGGTGACTAATTTCCTTCTTATTTTGAAAAATTCGGATATAAGACACCCTCTCAAGAAAAAAAAAATAAGATAATGCTTTCTACGACTCCTCCGCTGATTTTGCAACATTTTTTTTTTTTACAAATTTTGTTCTGCATACCCGCCTTTCTTGGCTGGTGTTGCCCTCGGGGAGCAAAGAATGGCTAGTACATTCCTAAGAGGGCAAGGGGAGGGGGTGGTGATGATTAAGAGAGAGAAGTTGGCTCTGGGTGTATCTCTGCCAACTGTCGGAGGCAGGCAAAGGGAGGGTGGTCTTTCACGTGGGTCTGAGATCTGGTTACCTTTAATTCGCCCTGAGGCTGCGCGTTGCGTTAATGGGCGTCTGTCAGCGGAGGGCTCAGGTTTCCCCACTTGCCTCGGACAGTGAAGCAAAGGGGCAAAGAGAAAAGTAGACGACTCAACAGAAAGAAATAGGCCAGGCCTCTAGAGCTGGGACTGCGGACTGAGAGCAGGTGGGCATCCCGGCCTTGTCCTCAAGCCCAGGGCGGGGTCGAAGGACTCTAGACCAGGACGAGACCCCTCCTTTGAAAAGCCCATTCTGACTAGCCTCTCTTTTGCTCCATCCTTTCAGACAGCGGGTGGGGGGGCGGGGGGAGGGGGGAGGGCTGAACTGCTCATCTTTTACATCTTAAATCTAGTGGTGCAAAACCCAGCCCAACACTGCAGGTGTTTGTAACAGAGTTGTTCGTCTTTCTGTCGGTTGGTGGTTTAGTCGCTAAGTGGTGTCGGAACCCTTCCTATGCTCATGGGATTTCCCAGGTAATAATACTGGAGTGGGTAGCCATTTCCTTCTCCAGGGGATCTTCCTGACCCAGGGATGGAACCCAGGTCTCCTATATTGCAGGCGAATTCTTTATTGACTTTATGGAGCCACCAGGGAAGTCCGTTTGTCTTTCTAGAAGCCACTAACAAACCACCTTACATCCCCTTAGGTCTTTACAGTTCACAAAACACCACCCCTCCGCCCCCCACTGACACCAACTCCCCTAGTCCTGCAAGCCCAAGCTAAAAGTATCATTCTCTCTCTCGTTGTAGAGACAAGGGAATGGACAGACTCAAAGAAACCAAGCAGTTTGTCCAAGGTCACAGTCAGTAAATACCTATGTCCCGATTGGGATGTTCTCTTCCCTCTGGAAGACCTCTCTCTTTCCACTGCTTCCTATCATTCCCTCCCATGAAATAGACACACACACACACACTCCACCCGGGCACTCTGAGACCTTCCAACCTCCCATCCACCTCTCAGAGAGGAGTTTATTCACTAATGATGCTGCAACTTGCCACCATCACGGACACGAGTGCAGTCTGATAGACATGGCTCTGGAACTGGCTTTCTTTCAGATCATAGTCTCTTCAGGACAGTTCTTCAAGGAACCTGCGTTAAAACATGCATGCACGCGCGCGCGCGCACACACACACACACACACACCAGCCTTTCATGGTCCTTTCACTGCCAAGACTATTTCTATAAACCGTATAAAATAAATAACCTCAAATATAACTCTTAATTGCTTCCAAGTCTATGTTTCCTCATCACTAAACTTTATTGCTTCCCAATCTTTAGGGCCAATTCTCCTCGGGACTCTGTCCCTTCCAAGAGAGTGATCGAGAAAAACAGCTTTTCTGAGATTCGACCTGGGTGTCCCAGGCCAGGAGGATGAAAAGGGTAAGAGGGTCAGGGTGCTCGGAGCCTGGAAGGGAAGGTCTCTCAGGTTTGGGTCTGGGACCCTCGGAGACAAAACTGGGAAGTTTTGCATCTGCTCATCGCCCCCTACAGGCCACGTCCGCCATCGCAGCAAGAGCCCTGAAAAGAGCGTGCATATATTGTAGCCTTGCTTCGCTTTTCCCTGGACCTCCGAATTCACCCTCCACTCCCGGAGCAGTGACTAAGTACCGGGACCCCCTCAGGGACTCCATCCAGGGGATGTTCTAAGGGCCACAGCCCTCGGAACTGGATGGACTTTTTAGAAATAAGTGCCAGAGGAAGTGGAAACCAGTTTAAATTGGTGTGTAGCCGAAAGCTAAAATCCGCCCCCCGCCCAAAAAAAATCCGCTTCCTCTTTTTATTACAAATAAATCTGCCTAATTGAAATAAAAAGCTGATATCAGTCGTGTTGCCTTTAAATCTCAGTGTAAAGGGGATTTTCAGTGCCTTTCGACGCCGGTGGTCGCGTTCGCTCATATAAAATATGGGTTTCAGGCTCTCCCTTGAAGCCCAAGTGCTTGTGTTCATTATATATGATATTTGCATTTTCTTCTGCTGCTCTAAGGCTTCGTGGTCTAACAAGCTTAAACCAAAAACAGCTTTTCGGGGGGAATGGCCAGGCCTATATCCTGACATCTGCCTGGACTTTTAAAGAGTCGCTGGTCGGTTTGAGGTCTGGGGCTAAGAGTCTCCTACCCACCCAAAAATAAAGAAAACGGTCATCTTTAAGCTCTAGTTCAAGGCTAGGAAGTGTCTGGAAGAAAAGTTGCCGGCGGATCTCTCCTCTACACTCCATCGCCGAATATATCAGGGGGGAAAAATGCTCCGCGGATCTCAAGCGGCGGCTTGTGGCCGAGTGTCACGCCGCGGGCGCAGGCTCGGCCGGTATTGCTGCTATGCGCGGAAATATGAGCGAGTAATTTTATAAGTAACAAAGGATCAGGGATGGAATGAGGCCCCTGTTATCCAATGTCATTTAGAAGCCTTGGATCAGCAGCTTCTTGAGGCTAAAAGTGAATTCAAGAAGCCCGGCCTTTCCCTTTTCCCAGGGGTGTAAGCTAAATTTAGAAATAACCTCTATGTGTTTGCACAAATCATGTACCATTTGCTGTTTGTGTAAAAACCGATTAGCCAGACACAACTGTGAAACAACTTGTTACTTTTATAGCTGCAACACACAAACAAATTTAGATCCGTTTAGTTTTCCTTGTAAAAAGAGATTAGAAGGGACCCGCCCGTAGACTGTGTGGTCCATAATCTCTTCTTCGTGAAGGTTACTGTAGCTCCTCTCGGTGGCGGTTGATTATCAAGTTCTTGTTTATCAAGTTAAACGATCTCACCCCCGGCAGCTTGTTTTATTTTAGGACTCTGATCCAGAAGGAATGTTTACTCAGGACACAATAATGTTTACTGTTTACCAGGAAGACAAATTCGGTATTTGCCAGGAAGTGTCTTTTAAAGTGACGCCCTAGCCCACGCCGACAGCAGAGAAATAAGGCTCGGATCAGCAGCCGGGAGCCATCTCCGCGACGAGGGAGGCAAGGTGGACGTCAGCGCCGGGGACTGACGGTGTTTTGCAAACAGCACCCGCATAGGGCCGAGCTGACAGTACTGCTACCCGCTCCAGTTTTAAAAAGCAATTTCGCATACGTAATTGCAACAGCTAAATTAATTACGAAATAATTAGAATTGATGTCATTTGAGGATGTGTTGGTGGTGATGGGAACTGACTTTCCGCATCTAGATGTTTCATTTCTACGTTAATACTTATGGTTGCAACAGCTGAAATGCACATTAAAAATAATCCACAAGGACATTTCTCCATTCCTGCTTTGTGATCTCCCATTTCATACCAAACTAGCCTAAGGTACTTTTTTAAAGTTTAAGAAACGGGGTGAGGTGTATCTGTTTTAAGAGGATATTAAAGGTTTATTTCTTGGCCTTTGGAAAAGCTGTGGGTTGGTAAGAAAACAAACATTTACAGGAACCCTTCAGATATCGAAATTATGTTGTGGATTGATTATTGCCATAGAAAAGAGGCATCTTATTTGAAAACATTATGAAAAAACAAAACAACTATGTATCATCTATGAAGTTCATATAGGTAATACAATTTCACTACAAAATTTAAAATGCTATTACATATGTTTAAAAAGCTAACTGGGTTTATTACCACTTCCACTTAGGGTATGAAAATAGTTTGGAAAAAATCAAGGCTTTAAATGCTAAGATGAGGGAAATGTTTGGAATTAACATTCTTTTGAAAGGTTAATTGAAATGATTAAGAACTCTCATTTGGAAAGTTTCCATTGTGAAAGATGAAGTCTGATGTTTAAAAATAATTAAAATTGTGCTGAAGTTTAGAATTAGGTTGGTTTTTTAAATGGCAGCTTACTTTATCTTCAGAAATATCTAGTCATTTAGATGTAATGTATTGATAGGAAGAAAATCACCACCTACACACCCATGTTATGTGAAAACTAAAAGAAAATATTAGTACAATTTAAATTAGGCATATTTTTCCAATTAAATTTTTCTTACACTCAAATTATGAATTAGCAAAGTTTGAAAAGGTCATTCCTTGAAACTCATCTGGGAAGAATAAAATGCAAATATTATTTTAAAATCTTGTCATTTACCTCAGACACCTAAATGAAACATTAAGCTGAGCCTTTAAAAATTTTATTTACAAAGTTGTGTACAACACGATGGAATAACATTTAGAATACCATATATATTCATTATATATAAACAGACTTTTATATAGAATGACTTTCGTCTTCTGAAAATTTTATATTTAAAATCTCCCAACGTCTCTATACATTTTTTCTCACATAAAACTGCGGAGAGTGAACCTTCAGAAAAAATGAAAGTTCAGAGCTCTAAATCTACTGAATTTTTTTTTCTTAAAAAAATAAAAACCCCAAAAGGAAAGTCAATAATTTTTATACAAATATGTACAAAGAATTTCCCGCTCATCCCCCAGGTACTGAGAGCAGGCGCCGTCCGGGTACAGTTTTGGAAAAATCGGTTTTCGGTTTTACCTGTACGGAAAGATATTCCCCGCGGGCGCGCAGTGAGAGTTTGCTCCGCCAGCCTAGGTGTGCAGGACTGGGTGGAGGCCGCCGAAGGTCGGTGTTGAGGGGTCGAGGGGGAGGAAATGGAAGAGAGGCAGAGTCCAGGATTGGGCAGGGGGGCCAGGAGCGGGGCGGGGCGCGCAGCTTGCAAATTGCAGCCGACAATCCAGGCCGCTGCCAGGCCCCGCATCCCGGCCACCAGCGCGTCCCTATTGAGCGGGCCACTTGGCTTGAGCAGCGGCGGCGGCAGCAGCGGCAGCCGAGGCTGCAGGCTGCAGAAACTGTCCAGAGAGCGGTACGCTCAGAATCGGCGCGATGGTCGCCGTCGTCCGACTCAGTGAAAGAGGCTGGTGCGTGGCCATGAGCGCTGCCGACTGCACTGTCCCGGGCGGCCGCAGGAAGGACTGCGCGGCGCCACCGCCTCCGCTACCCGCGGTGCCCCCAGTTACCCCGGCGCCCCCAGCACCCGCGGCCGAGCCCCCGGGCGCCGCAGGGCCCCCTCCGATGATATTCTCGATGCTGAACGACGGTCGCGCGCTCGGCTCGGACTTAATGAGTGACGCCGTGGTGCCCGCGGCGCCCGCCGTGCCTGCGGCGGCCGCGGCGGCTCCTAAGCTGTTGAGCTGCAACTGCAGGCCCGGGCCGAGTTGCGAGCCGAAGGCGGCCGCTTTGCGGCCCAGCTCACCCGAGGGCAGCAGCGGCACGGCGGGCGGCAGCACGGGGGCCACGGGCGGCAGCGCGTACGGGTACTGGAGCGCCGCGGCCGCCGCCGCAGCTGCCGCGGCCGCCGGGTGCGAGTAAGCGCCGGCCGCGGCCGCAGGGTGCAGGCCGTAGGGGCGGCCGTAGGGCCCCGCGGCACCGGCCGCCGCCGCCAGGCTGTAGGCGCCGAAGCTCTGCATCATGAGCGCCGTCTGCTCACGCAGGTGCTCCTGCTGGTGGCGCTTGAAGCGTTTCCGGCGCCGCAGGAAGCTGCCGTTGTCGAACATGTCCTCGGACTGAGGGTCCAGGGTCCAGTAGTTGCCCTTGCCCGGGTTGCCCGGTTCACGGGGGATCTTGACGAAGCAGTCGTTGAGCGAGAGGTTGTGGCGGATGCTGTTCTGCCAGGCGGGGAACTTCTCCCGATAGTAGGGGAAGCGGTTGCTGATGAACTCGCAGATGCCGCTCAGAGTCAGCTTCTTCTGCGGGCTCTGCAGGATAGCCATGGTGATGAGCGCGATGTACGAATAGGGCGGCTTCACCAGGCTGTTCTTGGGCTTGCTCGGGGCCAGGCCGCCCGCCGCACCGCTGCCGGAGCCGGGCCCGCCACCGCTCCCGCCGCCCTCCTCGCCGCCAGCGCCGCTCTTGCAGCCGTCGGCCTCGGATGCTCCCGCCTCGCCCCCTGGCCCGGCCCCGGCTCCAGCCACCTCTTTGGGCAGTGCCAGGGGCTGCTGGTGCGGCTGCTGAGGCTGCCCGTGGTGGGGTGCCACCGGCGTCACCTCGTCCGCCTCGTCCAGGCGCAGCTCGGGCGGCCCCGCGGGACTGTCGCAGCCCCCATCGCTGTCTTTCTCTTCCAACGCGTCGTCGCCCTCGCCCACCACATCGATGTCCACGTCCTCGGCCGTCAGCACCGTCTGGCCGGACATGTCGCTGGCGCTGCCGCCACCGGAGAGGGTCATCCCTCCTCGGGGTTGGTGGCGGCGGCGGGGAAGGAGCGGCGCGCGATGGGCGTCTTCAGGGGCTGCCGCCAACCTCAGGAAAGGGGTTTGGGGCGCCCCCGAAAGACAGGGGATTAGGAGAGGGGAGGGGGGCGTAGGTGGTCCGGGGCCCTCCCGGTTTGGCTCACAGTCGGCGGCCGGGCATCGCACGACTCGGGCTGTGCCGTCCGCCCCCCGTGGCAGCGCTCCGCAAACTCCAGCTGTCCCTGGCGCTCGGTACTAGGCGCTCCCTGCTGCCCCCGGCAGCGGCCCCGGACCCGGCCCGGGCCCGGCAGCTTCTCCACGCCGCGCCCCCTCACTTCGCCTGCCTTCCTCTGCCTCCGGCCCGGGCGTGGGGAGCAGGAGCGGTGCCGGCGGGCGCGGGACGCGGGGCGCCGAGCAGCTCAGGAGGGCGCGGGCAGGGGCAACCGGGGGAGGGGGTGTCAGGGACGCCGAAGCCCCCGCAGTCGAAAGTCCCGTTTTAAGGACTGGCCTGATAGATTACTTTCTACTTAAAGATCCAACGGGAGGCGGGGCCACGTGACCGTGCGTGACGTCAGGGCCGCCGTGGAGCCGGCCAAACTCAAGTTGGTCGAGAGAATTGTCAACAAAGGGACAAGGGACGCGCAACTCCGCGCCGCACCGTGCGCCAGCATCCCGCGGGGCCCAAGGGCGCCTGGGACCGCCCTGGGACCCCACCCTGGGCTGGAGCCTGGCGAGGGGGTCGAGGGAGCCTGTGGGTGTGAGTGAGGGTGGGTGCGTGTGAGCTAGGGAGGGTGTGGGCCCGGGAGCCCCCGCCGGATCCGCGGCTCTGCTTCCCTGACATACCCGCCCCCTCTCCCTTCCCCGCCCCCCCTCTTGCCACCCGCCCTTTGCCAAAGCTCCCTAGGCATAGAATGTAGGACAAGATTCACATCCTATTTTTTTTTTTTTTTTAAGAAAAACTTGGTAGTCTCAGTTTTGTTTTTTTTGATTCTTTTTAGCTCTAAAGATTAAGGGCAGCGCCCCGGTTCTGTCTTGCTAATTAGACTTAAGAGCCTCTCCTGCCTCAGTGCTTAGTCGGCGGAGACACCTGCTGAGGGGAGGCGCTCCTCCCGCTAAAGTCAAACCACAGGGTCCTGTCTTCGGTTTCCTGGCTCGATGTGGGCGTGTTTATATGTATGTGTGTGTAATAATATATTCCCCCCCCCCCTCCCCCGCTCGGCCACAGCAGCATCAGTTGGGATATCCGAAGGTCAGAAAATGGCTATTGATTAATCTATCAGAATAGTTGCAGAGAGAAATAAAAAGGACGTAAAATAACGGAGAACCTATAAATAAAGCCGCAACTAGCTGCTCGGAGTTGTTAAACGACTTAGCATGTGAAAAAGTCGGAAATGAGGCGCTGGGGAAGGAGCCGGCATTGGCAGCGGCCTGGGTAAGTCGAGTGGGGACGGGAAGAGGCTTCGGGCCTCTAGGTTAGACGCCGCGCCCTGTTTGGGATGGCTGACCTCAGGGGGAGCGGGCGGTGTGACTTCTCAGGCTTCTGGGCCCAGCCTCCTGGGAGCGAGCTTGTTGGCGGCCTAGACTCTCCTTGCGGCTAACTAACGTGGATTCTTTCCCCTTAGGGTATAGACAAACCCTCCAAGATTTTAGTTCCTCAGGGACCGGCAGCAGAGGAGGTGGAGGAGGAGGCGAGGATATGGCCAGTGCACACCGAGTTTCTTTGGCAAGGAAAGTCAGTGATGGTAGGAAAGACTATCGGCATTTAACTGGGATGGAGGGTTGGGGGCGCAAACCGACCCCGGATGCGTGACATTGCTGGGGCGCGCGAACCGCGCACTTCGGAATAGTGTTCCTGACCCGGTGAAGCCGCGATGCGCTGCTTTTTTTCCTCCTGCATTTTTAGGCAGCCTCCTTGTGAGCCGCGAGTGCCTGCCGGGTGTTAAGGGCTCCTGGAACCCAAGCCCAGTCTGGCCACTGAGGCCTGAGAAGGGAGTGCAGGCCTTACCAGAGGAAGGAGCACAAGGGGATATAGTCTGAGAAGAAATAGTGAAATACAGTATTTACAGATGATACTAAGAAACTGATGTATTTCCTGGAGGACAGTAGTACTTACGATTCCCTGTCTGTGTCTCTCTCACCTACCACCTCTCTCATTCCTTAGCCTAGATACACACGTAAACTTGCTTCACTTATAGGCAGTGCGACACACAGATTGACTTCAATTTTCACTAGATAATTTCCCGGATAAAACACTAGCACATTGCATACCCCCACTTCGCAGGATGTTTCTGGTTGAAACCAGGGCAGTTCCTCCATCTTGAGACGCCCAGGTAACTCCACGATTTTTCTGTATCTAAATGATATCCCGGTTGCACTTGACCCTAAAATGCATCTGAGTTCATTCCCGCAGCTGCACCGCTTTGTCGCCCGCAGGCTCCGAACCATTTACGATACCTTCTAGACAGCTTCCTGCAAAACCGACTGCAGCGGCGAACTGGCTGCCCGCTGTCCCTCGGCAGCGGAGGTCCCGGTGAAACTGTCTCAAAACCCAATAATTACAAAAAGAACGTCCGAGGGGCACGGAAAAGAAACTGAATCCACAAATTCCCTTTGCTCAGCTTCGGTTGTCCAGCCCCAGAGGCAGGCGCGGGCCGGCAGGAGCCCCACCGCAGCCTAGGAGGCTGGGCCCGCGTGGACGCGTTGCACGTGTGTGTGTACGCGCGGAAGGTTAGCGGCTCCCGGGGATGCCCTCCGCAGTCTTCTTGAAGCATCCTCCAAATGAGCCTAATTTCAATTCCTCGGCCCGCCAGGGCTGGCTCTCAGCACTCCCTCGGCGCCGCTGTTTACTGCCTCTGAGCCTCCCTCGGCCAAGACCTGGCCCGATCCGTCCATTCCCCCGTGTCTCTTTGGGACCTCCCTGGGGAAAGGGGTGGGGGTGAACAACTCCCAGCCGCCAGTTCCATTTGTTGCGCTTTTTTCTTTCGACACAATAAAAGTCAAATTAATTGATTCATACCATTAATTACGGCACGTAGCGTGAAAAGCAACGCTTCCCCTCGGTTAGAGATCTATTGTGCTAATCTCTTGTTCAATCAGTGTTACCATCTGATGCCGGGTCTGGCCCTTACAGAAACTTTTCGACTCGATTAGCTAAATGATGAGACGTGCGGGACCTACTGGCTGAGCCCCCGACGTCCTGCGCCTGTGCCGGCCCAACGGCTTAATATCGATTTCCAGCGGAGACGGCGGATTTCTCCCAACAGCTCTAGGCTGGGCAGCCCGTCGCCCTTTTCCTTCTTCTGGGCGGACAGAAGCGCCGCGCAACCTGCCGTGGCGGGAAGGAGGCTAAGCTGCAGCCCAGGTGGGAGGCAGGAAGGTTCCCGCTGCCATCACTGCGGGACACCGCCAGGGCGGAAGGGCGCGAGCCCGACATGGTGCAGGGTCCTGTCCTAGGCCAACTAGATTCCGGGTTTAGTAAATTCTGTTTGCCGCATGATCCCAGTTAGCGGCTAAAAGCCCACAGGTCGTCAGTTACCGCCAACTTTGGAACAGAGATGGGAGAAGAGAGACAGATACAGAGCGACAGTGACACACTTGGGGGGGGGGGGGAGATGTGATAGAGGGAACGGAAATATTGGGGGTGGGGGTGGGAAGGAGAGAGAAATGTCGATAAAACATCTTCTGAGTCTCGGTTACTGGGGAGATAGTAAGAGGGAGAATGAAAAACACAGGCACAAACAATTAATATGAATGAGAGTGATTATTTGGGTCACAACAATCGAACTTCCCAGGAGGGATTTAAAGAAGATGGCAGCCAGCTGTCTCACCTGTTCAAATGTTTGGAACGTTTCAGCCAAAAGAGAATGTAATGAGGCTCCCTCCGTTTCTCCTGGGGTGGGCAGAATCCGTGGTACCCAGCTGCAGAAACCACCAGGACAGGGTCCGTTGGGGGCGGGGATTGGTAGTGGTGGTGGAGGGGACCGAGGTTCTAGCAACAGGAAACAAGAAAAGTGGAGTTCGGATCGATAGGAAGGAAATTGAGACGTCTCGGGGGAGGGGAGATTTAGTGTGTGTGTCCTGGGGGGTGAGATGGGGATGGGGGAGACAAGAAGAGGATGAAACAATTTATGACGGAGAAGGGGAAATTAATTACAACTCAATTTGGGTTCTTAAGTGGTCAACACAGGAGGAGGGGCACGGTCAGCCTGTTCGGAAAGCTGGAATGGCCCACCTACCCCTCGTCAGGCGCGGGAGAAACCAGGTGCCCTCTTCCTCGCCCTTTAAGTCAGAAACTATGCCCGTGGTTGAATAAATCGTTGGCCGGAGGTGAGATAGAATCGTTACGGCCAGGCGCGGATGCACTTTTCTTATTATACGGGGAGAAAGGACCATGTCGCGCAGTAAGGGGCACGACCCCCACAGACAGCAGCCACCCTTCCTCTAATGCAGGGGAAACTAAACGTGGGCGGAGTCCATCTGGAATATACCCCTCTCCCCACCCCCCAAAAAACAAAGTTGGCTCTTTATTGACAGTCTTCACCGATATGTTAAACTATTATCAGCTTCTGCCTGGATGACGGCCACCGAGGGAGGTGGGAAGGGCTGAAAGGACATCCCGGGCCCCCACCCCACCTAAGTTATTTCTGTTTTCAAGAGGGTGGGATTTTCAACTCATTTCCCACCACCCTTGTATACCTCTCCGGATCTCTTTGGTGGGCGGGGGGGGGGGGAGGGGGGGGATTAATTTAATGTTCATGTTTGGATTTGCATCTCAAAACTTCATTTATTTTTAAGGTGTCCGCCACTCAGGGCCCATGCGAAGAAGTGCCTTCTAATGGCGAGAGACCAAAGGAAGAGGAAGAGAGACAGAGAGGGAGAGAGGATGGCTTCGAATTTATTTATATTGGAAATGTATAAACATCCATTCTGTAAAAGGCAACACGTTTAATTAACGATGAGAGAGCAGTTAGGGGCAGAAAGCTAGTAAAATTGTGTGATAAATTTATGGCATTGTTAGCGTGCTTTTAATTATGGCTATTATGTTAATTATTTCACATTAGCATGGAGTTATCAGCAGCATGTCAGATTTAATCAAAACGAGCCTTTCTCTCGAAAATTGTTCTTTTCATCCGCGAGGAGAAAGGTCCTGGGCAGGATCGGGGCTTAAAAATGACTTGGCATTGAAAGCTCGAGTCTTCCCGACACGGTTTGGTGCGATGCGGCGGGGCCCGGCTGTCCGCGAGTCGCTCCGGGCTACCGGCAGCTCTCGGAGGAGCCGAGGGCCGGGTTTTTAGGAATTCACCATTTTCACCCCCTTCGGAGCCGACACTTCATCATATGGGATCATTCTGTCAAACAATATGATGCTGCTCATTTTTATCTGTCCCGCTTTACAAAACCCCCATTCAGCCCGCCGAGGAGCAACAAAAGCCTCGGAGCTGTTCGGCGGCTGCTGCCGGCCACGGCCTCCCCCGCGCGCAAAAGAGGCGGCGAGAGGGGCCGAGAGGGGCCGAGGAGCGCGGGCGGCGGGCGAGCGCCCCTCGCCGCCCGAGGGAACGCGGCCTGGCGGGGCCCGCGCGCCCAGGTTGCGGGTCCTCGGGTGTGGCCCCCTCGGGACACGCCTCTCCCAGGCCTGCACCCGCCCTCTGCCTCCCCGCGAGCTCAGGGCAGAGGCGCCTTTCCCTCCCCGAGAGCGACGTCGCCCACCCAGGCCACATCGATTTCTTAATCACTGCGGATCGATTTATTGGGAGCAAATAAATAGCCCGTTTTGGAAACGTTTCAATTGTGGGCTTCATGGTTGGGGCGCTAACGCGGGAGGGTGCAGGGCCGAGGGACGTGCGCCGGGAGGGGCTTGTGGGTGAGTGTAGGGCGCTAAGGCCGAGCACCAGTCGCTGCGGGAGCCTCGAGTGTGCACGCGCGGTCACTGCCGCACGACCCCCACTCTCGGATCCCCGGCGACGCCGCGGCCTTCTCGAGGGTTCGGCTTCCCCCGCTTGCCCTCAGCTCCCTCTGGCGGCGGGGCGAGCAGGAGTTCAGCTCTCAGCCCTTCTGCCTTGTCACGTCCAGGCAAGTTCTCCCAGGGTTCTGAGTCTTTCAAAAGATGCCTCTCGGGCCACCGAGCGACGCTGACTCCAGTCCCTGGGACCCGCACCTGGCTGCTCGCGCCCATCCCGCTGGCCTTCCGTCCCAGGCCCGCGGACGCTGCTGCCTCCTCGTCCCTGCGCCCGGAGCGGCCTTCCTGCACAAGACCACTCAGGCCCCCGCCCTTCCCGGGACCGGGCTGTGGACCGGCCAGCTGTTGCCTTATTTTTAGCGCTATTCCATTCGCGCGGTTATATTTAACTCGATCCACTCCTCAGAGGAGGTCGCTGGGACATCGAATTCTCTACATCGCAGCTTGGGCCCGCCCGCCTAGCTTCAGGGGCAAGTTGGAAAACCCCAGCTTAAGAATCTTTGACATCTCCGGAGCTTGGCTAGGAGAGGGAAGGTTGAGAGGACTGGTCCGAGAAGCAGTGGCCACCGTGCCTGCACACACACAGTAGACAGTCAGTCCTGGGTGGGGGAGGGGAGTGTAGAGGAGGATTCAGTCCCTAGGGGAGAATTCTCTGCGGGAAGTATTGGGTCCATTTCCTACTTATGCATGACCCAGAGCACCCAGATGACCTGGAAGACCATTTACAACTCCGCCCTTCAGAAAGGTAATGATTTTTGTATTCATGCAGAAATCCCCTTTCCTCCCTACTCCTGAACACAGGGCAACAGGATACTTAAGTTTAAACCGGCTTCTCAGTTTCAGCCTAGTCTTGCTCGTCAAAAATCTCCAGAAGACCATGCCACTGGCTCAGTCACATCCCAAGGAAAGGACCCATTTGGATAACATATAGAAACACCGCCATAATACATACTTTTTCTCTCAGACTGAATTTACACACACACACAAAAGCAAAAGTCACATATTAAAAGAACACAGACAGATGTGACAAGACCTGGGATACACTTTTAAAATTTTAATTCTTCTCCTAATGCTTTTAAAGAAAGGACTTTCTTAGCCTTGGGTCCAAAGCAGTTATTTCTGTCTGCCTCTTTTTCTAGGTCTCCCTACAATGTATAGGAGAAGGATGAAAGTCATACAGCTGAATTCAGGGAGGGAAAAAAAAGTGAAGTCGCTCAGTCGTGTCTGACTCTTTGTGACCCTATGGACTGTAGCCTGCCAGGCTCCTCAACCCATGGGATTTTCCAGGCAAGAATACTGGAGTGGATTGCTATTTCTTTCTCCAGGGGATCTTCCTGATCCAGGGATCAAACCCAAGTCTCCTGCACTGCAGAGAGACTCTTTACCATCTGAGCCACCAGGGGAACCCTGGAATTCAGGACCAGAGGATGTTCTAACCAAGCATTCTCTGGGTGACTAGGGGAGGAGTGCGGAACCGGCTGGCAACATTCAATAAATATTGGTTCAGTAACTGAATCAGTAAGACACAGCATCACTGATGCATCACTGATGCATAACTCATTGAAGTTAAAATGGGATGTAATTAATTGTATAAATATTTATCATAAAACGTTAGAGGATCTCAGAGTAGACATACCTAACTCTGCCTGGAAAAGAGGTATGTGGAGGAAGGTTTCCCAAAGGAAATAAAGCCTGAGCTCTCTTGAATGATGAGTAACTGCTGTTGGGTCGATGAAGGGAGGAACCTTGTCCTAGGCAGAGAAGACAGACTTATGCAAGACAAGAGGAGGAGCTTATAGTTTAATTGGACTGAAACAAGGTAGTTGGAATTGATACAGTGGAAGCAGACAAGAGTGAAATCATAAAGATTCCTGAATATTGTGTTAAAGAGACTAAATTGATAAAGAGCCACTGAAGGCTTTTAACTTTATTATTGGCAGTTCAGTTTAGTAGCTCAGTCCTCCGACTCTTTGCAACCCCATGGACTGCAGCATGCCAGGCTTCCCTGTCCATCACCAACTTCCTGAGGCTGCTCAAACTCATATCCATCCAGTCGGTGATGCCATCCAACCATCTCATCCTCTGTCGGTCCCCTTCTCCGCCTGCCTTCAATCTTTCCCAGCATCAGTGTCTTTTCCAGTGAGTCATTTCTTCGCATCAGGTGACCTAAGTATTGAAGCTTCAGCTTCAGCATCAGTCCTTCCAGTGAGAGTAAAATTTTGCAACAATGTTTTGGGGCCAAGTGAAAAATAAGCTAAAAGAGTAAGACCGGAGGTAGTAAAGAGTCTATTTCCATTGTCTCAGTAAGAGGTGATAAAGATGTGACCTCAGTGCAGTGGGACTGGAGAAGAAGGGGTGAATTGAAGAAAGATTTTGAAGGTAAAATTGATAAAACTAGGTGTCTGATAAGAGAGGAGGAGTTCACAGTAACTCTCACATAGAAAACTTGGGTATCTGGAGGAAGAATACAGATGGAGGAACACTCTAGTCTCTTGCTCCTCATCCACATGACTACCCAAGTTACCTCCTTAAATATCAGTCAGAGTATGCCAATCACATCCAGGATCAAAACCCTCATTGTTTATAGAGGAAAATCCAAACTCTTTAGGAAAGCATTTCAAGTATGTTGTGATCTGGCTCCAACTTATCTTCTAGTTTCATTTGTACTCCATGCAATAGGCCCATGAGACTATACTCCCTTCCAGGACATACCATGAACTCCATTATATACCAGTTGTGTGACCTTGAGCATATCCCTTACACTTCTGTGTGCCTTATTTCCTGTAAATAAGGAAATAATTTATCTGTAAAATGGGGATAATAGTACCTTCTTTGGGGGATTATTGTAAGGATTAAGAATACCCAGAACACTTAGAACCAGGTTTGACACATAGTTTTAAGAATCACTGGAAAAAAATTCTTTTTCAGTGAATTGTGTTTTTGCGATACCTTTTTCTGTTTTCTGGTTGAGACTCATAGTATAGTCCCATCTTTCTTAGAGTTTTCAGTCTAGTTGTAAAAAGTGAGAGAGGAGACATTGTAAACCCTTGAAGGTAGAGATTGAGAGGCTTAGATTATATTTAATTTAATCTTGAAAGTGACTATTGTAGAATTTTGAGCAGGGAAGTGGTGTGACTGGATGTGTGGTTTAGCAGTATCACTCTATTATTGAGATAGAGAATGGACTGAACACAGAAGTTGATGAGTTCTGTTGTTGCAGATACTAAATTTGAGGTGCTGGTGGAATTTCAGAGTTGAAATAATTAGTAGGAGATAAGGCTCTAGAGCACTGATGTCTAATGGAAATAAAATGTGAGCTACAAATGTGAATTGTGTATGTACTTTTATCTGTTAGGTATGTCTAATAGTCACTTTTTAAAAAGTAAACAAAAATAAAAAAATAAACAGAAACAGGTAAGTTAATTTCAATGATAAATTTCATTTACCCCAAGGTATCTGAAAATATCGTCATTTAAAAATGTATATAAAATATACATGTCATGTATATAAAAATATAAAAATTACTGAGATATTTTCTATTCACTTTTTTCCTGATGAAGTCTTTGAAGTACAGTGGGTATTTTATCCTTATAGCCATCTTACTATGAACTAGTCCCATTTCAGGTGCTCCATGGCAATAAGTAGCTAATGGCTGTCATATTGGATAGTGCAGGTCTAGATCTTAAGAGAAGTTGGGACTACAAATACTTAGGAATCATCAGTATTTAAACGTGATAGTTCAGGTAATGAGAGTTTGTAAGCTTAGAAAATGGGAGTGGGTGCAATGAGAAAAAGACCAAGGGAATATCAGAGCAGGAAGAAGGAAGAAGAACCCATTAAAGAAAGAGAGAAAAGAAATAGAGCATAATTGGAAGCAAGTACCACCGTGGGAAGCAAGGAAGAGGGACTTTTTTATTTAACTGAAGGATAATTGCTTTACAATATTGTGTTGGTTTCATTGATAAAACAACTCGAATCAGCCATAAATAAATAAATATATATCCTATTCCTGTTGAGCCTCTCTCCGCCCATCCCACCCCTCTAGGTTGTCAGTGTTAATATACAATATTTGTTTGTCTCTTTCTGATAACAGGCTCTAGGCTCATCCACCTCAGTTCAACTGACTCAGATTTCTTTTTATGGCTAATGTACGATTGTATTTAATATATGTATACTATAACGTCATTTAAACTAAACTCATTTAAACTGAACTCATTTAATTTTGTGGATCTTGGATGTTAAGCTTTTAATTTTAATTTTTTGTTTCAGCCCATCTTGAAGATGGCAAACAATGGGCTGAAACAAAAAATTAAGGTTGAGAGCTTGATGTTTAAAATTTACAAAACTTAATGAGTTTGGAGGAAATTCAAGTGGACTCTCAGGTGATGTTTTAAAAGTTTGTAGCATTTATACTTCTACAAGTATCAGAGCTTCCAATTGCATAAAGACTTCAGGAGGATATCTTGTATCTTTATAGACTTGGCCACCTCTTTTTAAAATAGTCCTTTGCCTGGCTGGGCTGTTTATCTGCTTGAGCACCGAAGTTTCTTTTTTCTAGATTTGGTAAATGAAATATGAACAATAGCATTAATTCTCCTGTAATAAATTGGAAGGAATTGGACCCTAATAGTACTCTTGCCTGGAAAATCCCAGGGACGGAGGAGCCTGGTAGGCTGCAGTCCATGGGGTCGCAAAGAGTCGGACATGACTGAAGCTACTTAGCAGCAGCAGCATAACATCCTTATCAATTCATCTGTCAATGGATGTCTAGGTTGCTTCCATGTCCTGACTATTGTAAATAGTGCTGCAGTGAACACTGGGGTACATGTGTCTTTTTAAAAATATTTATTTATTTTTGGCTGGCGCTGAGTCTTCATTTCTGTGAGAGGGCTTTCTCTAGTTGTGGAGAATAGGGGCTACTCTCTAGTTGCAGTATGTGGGCTTCTCTCATTGCAGTGGTTTCTCTTGTTGCAGAGCACGAGCTCTTCGGTGCATGGGCTTCAGTAGTTGTGGCACATGGACTTAATAGTTGTGGCGCATGGGCTTAGTTGCCGCCCGCACGTGGGATCTTCCTGGACCAGGAATGGAATCAGTGTCCCCTGCATTGCAAGGCAGATTCTTAACCTTTGGACCACCAGGGAAGCCTCATGTGTCTTTTTGAATTATGATTTTCTCAGGTTATATACGCAACAATGGGATTGCTGGGTCATATGGTAGTTCTATTTTTAGTTTTTTAGAGAACTTAGTGATCTCTATAGTGTCTGTTCTCCACAGTGTATCAATTTACATTCCCACTAACAGTACAAGAGTGTTCCTTTTCTCTGCATCCTCTCCAGCATTTATTTTTTGTAGATTTTTGATGATGGACATTCTGACTGGTGTGAGGTGATGCTTCATTGTAGTTTTGATTTACATTTCTCTAATAACGAGTGATGTTGAGCATCTTTTCATATGTTTTTTGGCCATCTGCATGTCTTCTTTGGAGAAATGTCTGTTAAGGTAGGAAGAGGGACTTTTGAGAAGATAACAGGTGTCAACAAGGTCAGGTGTTTCTGAGATGTATTTTTATTATGTGTAATTGTTATATTGTTATAAGGGTTTGGCCATCTCTGAAAGGAATTATTGAAATTCTGGCAAAGCAGTTATTAAAGTAGATACCATTTCTTTATTCTGTGCATAGATGGCAAACTTGTTTGATTTCATTAAAATATGCATGTTGCCTCTATGAACTTGTGCCACAGTCACAATGACCAAAATGTTCATTACTCCTTGTCTGGAATAGTTTCGGTTTAAGCCTATTTTTCACATATAATTATATCTAGAGCCTATTTTATTCTCAGAAGTGTCCCAGTCTATTTGTGCACTCCAAGAGCAGAGTCTCTGTTTCCCCCAGACCTGTGGAAGTCTGGTAATCAAATCCTGCTGACCTTCAAAGTCAGATTCCTAGTCCCTTTGCCGGATCCCCAGCTGGGGAAGACTGATGTGATTCTCAGAGCCTTCCCAACAGTGCAAGAATTTCTTTGGTATTGTTCTCCAGTTTGTGGGTCACCCACCTGGTGGGTATGGGATTTGATTTTTTTATCATGATTGTGCCCCTTCTACCATCTTGTTGTAGCTTCTCCCTTGTCCCTGGATGTGGGGTATCTTTTTTTGGTGGGTCCCAGTGTCCTCCTTTTGATGGTTGTTCAACAGTTAGTTGCAATTTTGGTGCTCACACAAGGAGAAGATGAGTGCATATCTTTCTACTCTGTCATCTTGAACCAATCTAGAAGTGTCCAAGTTTGTATAATAAATTATTTGGGTCACTCCATACATTGTAGATGTAGCTTTCAATACTAAGAACCTATTCAATCTGCTTTTTTACTGATGGATAGAGAAGTGCTTAACGCAAACATAGGTGCCACTACATTGGAAGGACTGATATTGAAGCTGAAACTCCAATATTTTGGCCACCTGATGCAAAGAGCTGACTCATTTGAAAAGACCCTGATGCTGGGAAAAATTGAAGGCAGGAGGAGAAGGGGACAACAGAGGATGAGATGGTTAGATGGCATCACCAACTCAATGGACATGAATTTGGGTAAACTCTGGGAGTTGGTGATGGATACGGAGGCCTGACGTACTGTGGTTCATGGGGTTGCCAAGAGTTGGACATGACTGAGCAAATGAACTGAACTATAGTTTTAATTGCCTCCCAGTTAGATTAGGGCTTCTCTTTGCACTCTGCTGAGGTTTTCTGAAGGGAAATTAAAGCAGCATAACCTGCCAAGTAAGTAAGACTGTGACTGAATCTTCTTTGTAACTCAAAATACATCTGTCTGTTTCCATTCCATCCACATCTCCAGGATGATGTAAGTGATTTTATTAAGTACATAGTATGTTCTGGGTGCTCTCTTGTGTACTCTACATGTATTTAATCTTTATAACAATCTCTCGAGGAAGGGACTATCATTATTCCCATTTTACAAATGAGGAAGTTCACTCAGTCAGGATTTGAAGGCAGTTTGGCTCTTAACCACTACACTGCACTACCCTTTAGCAGCATCTTTCTTTTCATCTGCCTGTTTTTTCCCTTCCTCATTCCCAATGGCTTTCTCACTGCCACCCACAACTGAATTAAACCTTTCAGTGTGGGCATGTTGATTAAATGCCTCTATAATTTTAATATTAATTATGTTAATTATAGAAGATGATGCACAAAGAACAGAGCGCTTTACTGTCTAATTATTACTGTAGAGTTTCATGTTTTGCTCTTTTCTGGGATGAAGATATGTGTCAACCATTTTGTTCTATTTTCTTTTAAGAGGGACTCTAATACTTTTTTTTAGTTAGTTTGTTTTTGTCTTTGCCGTTTGGCATGTGGGATGTTAGTTCCCCAATCAGACACCAAGCCAGCCCCCTGCATTGGGAGCTGAAGTGTTAACCCCTGGACCACCAGTGTTGTCCCCCTAATACTTTTTCAATAACTGGTTTGAGAGTCTTTCTGAACAGCCTGTCTTTAGGGAAAAAATATTATAGAGCTTTTAAGTAACAGCAACTTAAATTGTTATTTATCTCTGCATTATCCCCAAATTTAGAAATTTAAAATATTAAATACTTATGTTCTCATAGTTTCTATGGATCAGGCATCCTCAGGGCGTAGCTTGGTTATTCTTACCCTGTATCTCCCTTGAGTCTGCAAATAAGCTGTTGATGGGGGCTGAATTCGTTAGAATACTTGACTGGAACGTACTGAAGAAGGCCTCAATTCCTTGCCATGGAGACCTCTCCATAGGACTGCTTAAGTGTCCTTATTTCATGGTAGCTGGGTCCCCTAAGATAAAAAGAAAGGCAGAAGCCACAGTGTCTTTTATGATCTAGTCTCATCACATGCTGTCACTTCTGCAAATCTATTGGCCACGCAGAACAATGCTGATACAATGTAGGAATGCACTGTGTAAGGATGTGAATACCAGAATATGGCGATCTTTGAGGGCCATCTCGGAGGCTGGTTACCACAATCCACTCTCTGCTCCCTGGTTCCCGTTGTTCCTATATGTACAGTGTACTTTTTTCTTTCCAAAGTCCCTGAAAGTTTCATTCTATTACAGCATCTCCTCAGAGTTCAGAATCTTCTCATGTAAGTCAAGTATAGACAAAACTTCTCAGGTGAAGTTCCACAAAACGTAGAGCTCCTTGAGTACAGTTTCTCTTGCTCTGAAGACTTGTGAACTAAAGAGCCAAATTATTTTCCTTCTTGTACACTCAACATATAATGGTAGGCTAGGCATAAGATGGAGAAGGCAATGGCACCCCACTCCAGTACTTTTGCCTAGAAAATCCCATGGAAGGAGGAGCCTGGTAGGCTGCAGACCATGGGGTCGCTAGAGTCGGACACGACTGAGCGACTTCATTTTCACTTTTCACTTTCATGCATTGGAGAAGGAAATGGAAACCAACTCCAGTGTTCTTGCCTGGAGAATCCCAGGGACGCGGGAGCCTGGTGGGCTGCCATCTATGGGGTCGCACAGAGTCAGACACGACTAAAGCGATGCAGCAGCAGGCATAAGATAACTGCTATACAGACTCTTATTCAAAAAGGCGGAATAGGGAGTCACACAAGTCACTGGTCTTGAGCAATTCTTATGTTCAGTTATGCACAGGTTGACATTTCCTTGGTTAGAGTTCAGTGTTTGAAAATAATTCTTAGTGGCTGTTGGCTCTATCTTCTGGGTTCTTATTTCCATTCTCCAAGTTACCCTTCCTTTCTCATGAAGGATAGCAACAAGTTTGCAGCTGAAGTAGAATACTGGGGGATCAAAAGACCTCTTTTCATTTTGTACTGTTTATATCCCTCTTAGACCAATCTAGTGATGTTTCTGACAACCTAATTCTCTTCTGCTAATATAATTCTCCAGGTATCTCCTGTCATCCTCCTGGCCATGTATATTGAAAGAGATGAACCCCATTCTAGGGGGGGGTGAAACTTGATTGACTTCATTCAGCTAGGATGGTTTTATCCACCTTACCAAAGACTAATGAAGACGTGGTAAAGTAATACCATTCTGTTTAGTGAGAAAGAAGGGGAAAATTGTTCAGGGGCTTCTAGGAAAGGTTTTCTTTGCTGACAAAAAGATCTCCAGGTAGGGAAATGTTCCTCTTTCTCTGCTTGACATTATGTCTGTGTGATACTTGCAGTTGTCATCTTTTGCCCTTGAGTTTGACCAAAGAAAACGATGGGGAGCACTTGTATTTTCATTCTGTAATTGAGAAACTGAATTAAGTAAGGCCAGAAAAACAAATTTTCTGTATTTTTAAACCAGTTGCTAGTTGTTTTCAAGGATTTAAAGTGAAACCCAATTAGCATGGCTGTGTGTTTTTTTGTTTGTTTGGTTTTGTTTTTTGGGCTAATTGCTCAGGTGAAGGCTGGAGAGAAGTAATAGATAATGGTGGGATGAATTAGGAGATTGAGACTGACACAAATACATTATTTGGTACTATGTATAAGATAGAAAACTAATGAGAACCTACTCTATTCAATGTTCTGAGGTGAGCCAAGTGGGAAAGAAATCCAAAAAAGAGTGGATATATGTATACATATAGCTGATATACTTTACTATACTGTAGGAACTAATAAAACATTGTAAAGCAACTATACTCCAATTGAAAATATCATTAAAGAAAGAAAAAAGTAGTGGATACTGGGATTCAAGCAGGTTTTGTTTACTTTTATTAGGGTTAGGGTTTGCTAAGTACAGTGGATATACTTTACAAAGGCATGATTATTATAATTATGGCTCCCTCTCTCTCTCCTTTACCAAACTTTTCCTGGCCCCGACCCTCTCTCCTATTCCTTTCTTTTCCCCTCACTTTCTGTTCTCCCTGCCCCTTTCTCCTTCCTCTTCTTCCTTCTGCACAGGTTGCTTCCTGATTCTCAGTCTTATTTAAACTACCATTTATATGTATGAATTGTCTTAATCTTTATAATAGCCCTATGTAGCAGGTATTGATTAATAATCCCATTTTCTAATGGAGTGATTAGATTAAGGAACTAGTTCAAGGCCATACAACTGGTGTCAGCTCAAGCCTATATGATTCCAACCTCTGTGTTTTAACTAGTGGTAGTGGTGATGATTTAGTCACTAAGTCATGTCCAACTTTTGGGAGTTCATACACTGTAGCTCACCAGGCTCCTCTGTCCATGGGATTTCCCAGGCAAGAATACTGGAGTGGGTTGCCATTTCCTTCCGCAGGGATTTTCCTGACCCAGGTCCAGGGAACAAACCTAGATCTCTTGCATTGCAGGCGCTCCCCTGCATTACAGGTGGATTCTTCACCAGCTGAGCCACCAGAGGTTTTAACCAGTATGCAGGAGTGAAAGGAACACTTCTAAAGAAAGACCATTCACAAACTCTCAGTATTAAACTAGTTGAGCCCTGGTGGACATCAGTTCAGTTCATTTCACTCTATCAGTCGTGTCTGACTCTGCGACCCCACGAACTGCAGCACGCCAGGCTTCCCTGTCCATCACCAACTCCCGAGGCTTACTCAAATTATGTCCATCGAGTTAGCGATGCCATCCAACCATCTCATCCTCTGTTGTCCCCTTCTCCTCCCACCTTCAATCTTTTCCAGCATCAGGGTCTTTTCCAAAGAGCCAGTTCTTCATATCAGGTGGTCAAAGTATTGGAGTTTCAGCCTCAACATCAGTCCTTCCAGTGGATATTCAGGACTACTTTCCTTTAGGACGGACTGGTTGGATCTCCTTACAGTCCAAGGGACTCGCAAGAGTCTTCTCCAACACTGCAGTTCAAAAGCATTAATTCTTTGGGGCTCAGCTTTCTGTATTGTCCAACTCTCACATCCATACATGACTACTGGAAAAACCGTAGCTTTGACTAGACAGACTTTTGTTGGCAAAGTAATGTCTCTGCTTTTTAATATGCTGTCTAGGTTGGTCATAGCTTTTCTTCCAAGGGGTAAGCGTCTTTTAATTTCATGGCTGCAGTCACCATCTGCAGTGATTTTGGAGCCCAGAAAAATGAAGTCTGTCACAGTTTACATAGTTTCTGCATCTATTTGCCATGAAGTGATGGGAGCAGATGCCATTATCTTCATTTGCTGAATGTTGAGTTTTAGGCCAGCTTTTACACTCTCCTCTTTCACTCTCATCAAGAGGCTCTTTAGTTCTTCTTTCCTTTCTGCCATAAGTGTGGTATCATCTGTATATCTGACGTTATTGTTATTTATCTTGGCAATCGTGACTCCAGCTTTGGCTTCATCCAGCCTAGCATTTCACATGATGTACTCTGCATGTAAGTTAAATAAGCAGGATGACAATATACAGCCTTGTCATCTTACTCCTTTCCCAATTTAGAAACGGTCTGTTGTTCCATGTCCGGTTCTAACTGTTGCTTCTTGACCTGCATATAGAATTCTCAGGAGGCAGGTAAGGTGGTCTGATATTCCCATCTCTTGAAGAATTTTCCACAGTTTATTGTGATCCACACAGTCAAAGGCTTTGGCATAGTCAATAAAGCAGAAATAGATGTTTTCCTAGAACTCTCTTGCTTTTTCTATGATCCAGCGGATGTTGGAAGTTTAATCTCTGGTTCCTCTGCCTTTTCTAAAACCAGCTTGAACATCTAGTTCATGGCTCATGTACTGTTGAAGCCTGGCTGGGAGAATTTTGAGCATTTCTTTGCTAGCATGTGAGATGAATGGAATTGCATGGTAGTTTGAGCATTCTTTAACATTGTCTTTCTTTGGGATTGGAATGAAAACTGACCTTTTCCAGTCCTGTGGCCACTGCTGAGTTTTCCACATTTGCTGGCATATTGAGTGCAGCACTTTCACAGCATCATCTTTCAGGATTTGAAATAGCTCAACTGGAATTCCATCACCTCCACTAGCTTTGTTCGTAGTGATGCTTCCTAAGGTCCACTTGACTTCACATTCCAGGATGTCTGGCTCTGGGTAAGTGATCACACCATCATGATTATCTAGGTCATTAAGATCTTTTTTGTATAGTTCTTCTGTGTATTCTTGCACACCTCCTCTCAATATCTTCTGCTTCTATTAGTTCCATACCATTTCTGTCCTTAATTCTGCCCATCTTTGCATGAAATGTTCCTTTGGTATCACTAATTTTCTTGAAGAGATCTCTAGTCTTTTCCATTCTATTGTTTTCCTCTATTTCTTTGCATTGATAACTGAGGAAGGCTTTTTAATCTCTGTGCTATTCTTTGGAACTCTGCATTCAAATGGGTATATCTTTCCTTTTCTCCTTTGCCTTTCACTTCTCTTCTTTTCTCAACTATTTGTAAGGCCTCCTCAAATAACCATTTTGCCTTTTTGCATTTCTTTTTCTTAGGGATGGTCTTGATCACTGCCTCCTATACAATGGCATGAACCTCTGTCCATAGTTCTTCAGGCACTCTGTCTATCAGATCTAATCCCTTGAACCTATTCATCACTTCCACTGTATAATCATAAAGGATTTGATATAGGTCATACCTGAATGGTCTAGTGGTTTTCCCTACTTTCTTCAATTTCAGTCTGAATTTGGTGGCAAGGAGTTCATGATCTGAGGCACATTCACTCCTGGTCTTGCTTTTATTGACTGTATAGAGCTTCTCCATCTTTAGCTGCAAAGAATATAATCAGTCTGATTTTGGTATCAACCATCTGGTGATGTCCATGTGTAGAGTCTTCTCTTGTGTTGTTGGAAGAGGGTGTTTACTATGACCAGTGTGTTCTCTTGGCCAAACTCTGTTAACCTTTGCCCTGCTTCTTTCTGTACTCCAAGGCCAAATTTGCCTGTTACTCCAGGTATCTCTTGACTTCCTACTTTTGCATTCCAGTCCCCTATAATGAAAAGGACATCTCTTTTGGATGTTAGTTCTAGAAGGTCTTGTAGTTGAATAGACCTGTTCAACTTCAGATTTCCCAAACTGGGGATCTGGCAAAGGGACTGAGAACCCCCAGGGAATTTGACTTTGGAGGCTAGCGGGATTTGATTACAGAACTTTTGATTACAAGATTTTGATTTTAGGATTTTGATTACACAGGACTGGGGAAACAGACTCTTGGAGTGCACCAACAGAACCTTGTGCACACCAGAACCCAAGAGAAGGGAGCAGTGACCCCACAAGAGACAGACCCAGACTTGCCTATGTGTGTCCAGGAGTCTCCAGTGGAGGTGTGGGTCGGCAGTGGCCTGCTGCAGGGTCAGGGCACTGAGTGGGGCAGTGTGCAGGAAACCTTTTGAAAGAGGTTGCTATTGTCTTCATTACCTCCACCTCAATCTGGTCAAACAACAGGGAGGGAACACAGCCCCGCCCATCAACTGAAAATTGGATTAAAGATTTACTGAGCATGGCCCCGCCCATCAGAGAAGACCCAGTTTCACCCTCAGTCAGTCTCTCCCATCAGGAAGCTTCCACAAGCTTCTTATCCTTATCCCTCAGAGGGCAGACAAAATGAAAACTAATCAAACTGATCACATGGACCACAGCCTTGTCTAACTCAATGAAACTATGAGCCATGCTGTGTAGGCATGGACCCAAGATGGACTGGTCATGGTAGAGAGTTCTGAAAAAACATGGTCCACTGGAGGAGGCACTAGCAAACCACTTTAGTATTCTTGCCTTGAGAACCCCATGAACAGTATGAAAAAGCATAAAGATATGACACTGAAAGATGAACCCCCCAGGTCGGTAGGTGCCCAATATGCTGCTGGAGATAAGTGGAGAAATAACTCCAGAAAGAAGAGATGGAGCCAAAGCGAAAACAAAGCCCAGTTGTGGATGTGACTGGTGATGCAAGTAAAGTTGGATGCCATAAAGAACAATATTGCATAGGAACCTGGAATGTTAGGCCCATGAATCAAGGTAAATTGAAAGTGGTCAAACAGGAGGTGGCAAGAGTGAACATCAACATTTTAGGAATCAGTGAACTAAAATGGACTGGAATGGGGGAATTTAACTCAGATGACCATTATATCTACTACTGTGGGCAAGAATCTTTTGGAAGAAATGGAATACTAGCCCTCATAGTCAACAAAAGAGTCTGAAATACAGTACTTGGGTGCAGTCTCAAAAACAACAGAATAATCTCTGTTCACTTCCAAGGCAAACCATTCAATATCACAGTAATCCAAGTCTATGCCCCAACCTGGTGGATATAGATAAACAGAAAACTGATCTAGGCCTCTAATTCTTGTGGAAGCCAATATTGTAACTATAAAATAATCAAAATTTCAGTGTTTATTTTCCTTTAAAACAAAGGAGGTTAAGCCCTAAAGTTTAAAGCAAGATCAAGATTCTAATTTCTCTAAGCAGTCCTAGCCTATGAAATGAGCTGGTTCCAGGGAGACCTGATTAGTTTGCCACCTTTAAGTAGCTAGACAGGAGGAAGAAGTCAGCCCAGTCCCTCTCTCCCATCACTACCTATAATGAGCTGCTAAAAGGGTGGCATTGAAAAATATCTGATATTGATCTTTTTTCCCAGAGTGTTTTATACCAAGCGATGGCCAAGAGATCATTCTGTGAGGCCTGATCATTCTATGAGAATCAGTCATTCTGTAAGGAAATAATTTCTTGTATATTAGTTTAGATATCTTCACTTTTACAGTCTTGATTTTACACTTGTTTAAAGGGAGTCATATTTAGTTTTGTATGTATCTTTCAGGAATAAGAAATTAGTCTCAAAAAAGTCCTGAAATTTGTCTCTGGCAGTCATATCAATCTGTAACTCCTTGGGACCTCTTAGGAATTTGAAAATTATTGAACACAGTACCTTTAAAGAGGAAAGAGTTTTCTTTGTGCTCTGATTTGGGTGTTGTTGACAGAAAGTGATCTTTAATTTGGAGACGGGCAGTCCTCTTGTCCTTCTGGAGACCTGTGGTGATAGCTCACAGACAGCCCTGGTGCCCTCAAGGCATTTACCTTTTTTTTGAATATTCACTCCTACTTATTTAAAAGACTTAGAGAAAAACAGCTATGCTTACTCTTTTATTATGTTAATCTCATTTACATACTAACTGGAATTGTTTATGTAGGGGATTTTGACTGTGGTATTGTTTGCCTAAGGAAGAAAACTTGGTAGCAATCTTGTCATGCAATATTTACAGTCTGCATGCTGTATATATTTAGGGAATCTTGCTAAAATATTACATGACAGGAAATTTCAACAAGCATGTTTAAATGAATTCTAAGAAACCAGACAGAAAGGAAATATGCCTCTGTGGTTCTGAAACATTTATCTCCCTGGGTGGAAAAGGGTAGGGGTAAGCCTTTGAATGATAGATTGGCTGAGAGAAAAATGTACATTAATCTGTGGTTTAATGTGTTCCCTAAATGTCTTAATTGCTTTTAAAGCCATGTAAATAAATAACATTCAAAGGATGTGAATTAATATCCTAAGAAATGACTTTCCTGATATAGGGGCTCCTATTTCAAATAATATTTACAAGGCACTACAAATAATTTTTCAGTTCAGAAGAAGCCTGAGGCTGGGAAACCTGAATTTAGCAACTGTTAAGGTAGGAACATTTGTTTGTTTTGTTTTACAATGAGGTTAATCCTTGCCCTAGGTATTACTTGTTAGTTTATAAAGGAAGGAAGGATCACTCTCCCTGGGAGGAGACAAAGGATCTTGGATTGCTAAATCTTTATGGTGATTAAGGTACTTTAAAGCTAGAAATTGAATCTGAAGATAAACTCAAAATGTATTTAGTTTTATTTCTGAACAGAACATTTTATGTCTAAGAGAAAGAGAGGTTAAAGGTTTGTTTTAAACCAGCATCAATTTTAATGCTTCTCACTCAAATGATTAATAAAACAAAAATCTATAAGCAGATTATCATTTTGAAAGTTTTAATATCAACTTTATTTGATTTATAAAACTTAGCTTTTCCTCTCACTTTTGCACCTACAAGTGACCCGCTCCCTTACTCCTCCCCAACATATGAAGATTTCATAGTATTTTTATCTTTAATTCATGGAAAAAATTATTGTTGTTCAGTTGCTCAGTCATGTCCTACTCTTTGTGATCCCATGGACTGCAGCATGCCAGGCTTCACTGTCTTTCCCTATTTCCCGAAGTTTGCTTAAACTCATGTCCATTGAGTCGATGATGCCATCCAACCATCTCATCCTCTGTCATCCTCTTCTCCTCCTGCCTTCAATCTTTCCCAGCATCAGGATCTTTTCCAATGAGCAGGCTCTGGCTCTTTGTATCACGTGGCCAGAGTACTGGAGCTTCAGCTTCAGCATTAGTCATTCCAATGAATGTTCAGGGTTTATTTCCTAAAATGGTAAAAAATACATGACCTCATATATAAATACATATAACTAGGTTGATATACATACTTAAAACACACATTTCATAAAATAAATTTCACACTGTGTGTATGTATTATGATTTTTTTTTCCTATTCTGGGGAGAAGATGCTTGTTATGACCAACAAAATCAATCTCGTGGCCCATGAATGAGTTGCAACCAAGAGTTTGATTAAACACTGTCTAGCAAGGAGAGATAAGAAAACCTTCCTCAGTGATCAATGCAAAGAAATAGAGGAAAAAAACAGAATGGGAAAGATGAGAGATCTCTTCAAGAAAATTAGAGATACCAAGGGAACATTTCATGCAAAGATGGGCAGAATTAAGGACAGAAATGGTATGGACCTAACAGAAGCAGAAGATGTTAAGAAGAGGTGGCAAGAATACACAGAAGAACTGTACGAAAAAGATCTTCACAACCCAGATAATCATGATGGTGTGATCACTCACGTAGAGCCAGACATCCTGGAATGTGGAGTCAAGTGGGCCTTAGAAAGCATCACTACAGACAAAGCTAGTGGAGGTGATGGAATTCCAGTTGAGCTATTTCAAATCCTGGAAGATGATGCTGTGAAAGTGCTGCACTCAATATGCCAGCAAATGTGGAAAACTCAGCAGTGGCCACAGGACTGGAAAAGGTCAGTTTTCACTCCAATCCCAAAGAAAGGCAATGCCAAAGAAGGCTCAAACTACCCCACAATTGTACTCATCACACGCTAGTAAAGTAATGCTCAAAATTCTCCAAGCCAAGCTTCAGCAATACGTGAACCTTGAACTTCTAAATGTTCAAACTGAATTTAGAAAAGGCAGAGGAACAAGAGATCAAATTGCCAACATCCACTGGATCATGGAAAAGGCAAGAAAGTTCCAGAAAAACGTCTATTTCTGCTTTATTGACTATGCCAAAGCCTTTGACTATGTGGATCACAATAAACTGTGGAAAAATTCTTCAAGAGATGGGAATACCAGACCACCTCACCTGCCTCTTGAGAAACCTATATGCAGGTCAGGAAGCAACAGTTAGAACTGGACATGAAACAACAGAGTGGTTCCAAATAGGAAAAGGAGTATGTCAAGGCTGTATATTGTCACCCTGCTTATTTAACTTCTATGCAGAGGACATCATGAGAAACGCCGGGTTGAAAGAAGCACAAGCTGGAATCAAGATTGCCAAGAGAAATATCAATAACCTCAGATATGCAGATGGCACCACCCTTATGGCAGACAGTGAAGAGGAACTAAAAAGCCTCTTGATGAAAGTGAAAGAGGAGAGTGAAAAAGTTGGCTTAAAGCTCAACATTCAGAAAACTAAGATGATGGCATCTGGTCCCATCATTTCATGGCAAATAGATGGGGAAACAGTGGAAACAGTGTCAGACTTTATTTTGGGGGGCTCCAAAATCACTGCAGATGGTGATTGCAGCCATTAAATTAAAAGACGCTTACTCCTTGGAAAGAAAGTTATGACCAACCTAGATAGCATATTCAAAAGCAGAGACATTACTTTGCCAGCAAAGGTCCGTCTAGTCAAGGCTATGGTTTTTCCAGGGGTCGTGTATGGATGTGAGAGTTGGACTGTGAAGAAAGCTGAGCACTGAAGAATCGATGCTTTTGAACTATGGTGTTGGAGAAGACTCTTGAGAGTCCCTTGGACTGCAAGGAGATCCAACCAGTCCATCCTAAAGGAGATCAGTCCTGGGTGTTCATTGGAAGGACTGATGCTGAAGCTGAAACTCCAATATTTTGGCCACCTCATGCGAAGAGTTGACTCACGGGAAAAGACCCTGATGCTGGGAGGGATTGGGGGCTGGAGGAAAAGGGGACAACAGAGGATGAGATGGTTGGATGGCATCACCGACTTGATGGACATGAGTTTGAGTGAACTCTGGGAGTTGGTGATGGACAGGGAGGCCTGGGGTGCTGCGATTCATGGGATCGCAAAGAGCTGGACACGACTGAGCAACTGAACTGAACTGAACTGAGACTCTAGAGAAGTAATAGAATTGAAGAGCACATTCTTCTTTCAGGAGTTATGAAACCAAGTGAAACCAGCCTCCTTCTTTTACATTGTCTTCCATATTTTCCTTCATGTTATACTTTTCTTTCTTGTTTGCTTTATTTAGACCTGAAATTTTAAAGATTGAAAAATGGAAAGATAATATTTATTATTGCTAGCTTCAGGAGCAGAGGAAGTTGTAGCTAGGAAGTATATCATAGAATAAATTGTTAAGGAATGAAATAGCTGTAACTTGTGTTATGACTAATGGATCCTTGTTGGTTACACTTTAAACCTATCGTTCAATCAGTTCAGTTCAGTTGCTGAGTTGAGTATGACTCTTTGTGACCCCACGGACTGCAGCACACCAGGCTGCAGTCCAAGACCATCTCCTGGAGCTTGCTCAGACTCATGTCCATCAAGAAAGTGATGCCATCCAACCATCTCATCCTCTGTTGTCCCCTTCTCCTCCTTCCTTCAAGCTTCCCCAGCATCAGGGTCTTTTCAAATGAGTTAGTTTTTCCCATCAGATGGCCAAAGTACTGGAGCTTCAGCTTTAACATCAGTCCTTCCCATGAATATTCAGGACTAATGTCCTTTAGGATTGACTGGTTTGATCGCCTCGCAGTCCAAAGGACTCTCAAGAATCTTCAATACCACAGTTCAAAGGCATCAATTCTTTGGTGCTCAGCTTTCTTTATAATCCAACTCTCACATCCATACATGACTACTAGAAAAACTATAGCTTTGACTAGATGGACCTTTGTTGGCAAAGTAATGTGTATGCTTTTTAATATGCTGTCTAGGTTGGTCATAGTTTTTCTTCCAAGGGGTAAATGTCTTTTAATTTCATGGCTGCAGTCACCATCTGCAGTGATTTTGGAGCCCAAGAAAATAAAGTCTGTCACAGTTTTCATTGTTTCCACCTCTATTTGCCATGAAGTGATGGGACCAGATGTCGTGATCTTAGCTTTTTGAATGTTGAGTTTTAAGCCAGCTTTTACACTCTCCTCTTTCACTTTCATCAAGAGGCTCTTTAGTTCCTCTTTGCTTTCTGTCATAAGGATGGTGTCATATGCATATCTGAGTTTATTGATATTTCTTTCAGCAATCTTAATTCCAGCTTTGGCTTCATCCAGCCTGGCATTTCAAATGATGTATTCTGCATATAAGTTAAATAATCAGGGTGACAATACAGAGCCTTGTCATCTTACTCCTTTCCCAATTTAGGACCAGTCCGTTTTTCCATGTCCAGTTCTAACTGTTGCTTCCTGACCTGCATACAGATTTCTCAGGAGGCAGGTAAGGTGGTCTGATATTCCCAATCTCTTAAAGAATTTTCCACAGTTTGTTGTGATCCACACAAAGGCTTTGGTGTAGTCAATAAAGAAAGAAAGTGAAGTTGCTCAGTCGTATCCAATTCTTTGTGACCCCATAGACTGTACCCTACCAGGCTCCTCCATCCATGGGATTTTCCAAGCAAGAATACTGGAGTGGATTGCCATTTCCTTCCCCAGGAGATCTTCCCAACCCAGGGGTTGAACCCAGGCCTCCTGCATTGTAGGCAGATACTTTACAGTCTGAGGCACCAGAGAAGTCTTTCTAGTCAATAAAGCAGAAGTAAATGTTTTTCTGAAACTCTCTTGCTTTTTCTATGATCCAGTGATGTTGGCAATTTAATCTCTGGTTCCTCTGCCTTTTCTAAATCCAGCTTGAACTTCTGAAAGTCCTTGGTTCATGTACTGTTGAAGTCTAGCTTGAAGAATTTTGAGCATTACTTTACTAGCCTGTGAGATGAGTACAATTGCATGGTAGTTCGAGCACTCTTTGGCATTGCCTTTCTTTAGATTTGGAATGAAAACTGACCTTTTCCAGTCCTGTGGCCACTGCTGAGTTTTCCACATTTGCTAGCATGTTGAGTGCAACACTTTCACAGCCTTATCTTTTAGGATTTAAAGCTTAGCTGGAATTCCATCACCTCCACTAGCTTTGTTTGTCGTGATGCTTCCTAAGGCCCATTTGACTTTGCATTCCAGGACGTCTGGCTGTAGGTGAGTGATCACACCATTGTGGTTATCTGGGTCATTAAAATCGTTTCTGTATAGTTCTTTATATTCTTGCCGCCTCTTCTTATTATCTCTGCTTCTGTAAACCTGTTGTAGAGTTAGGCTTTAATTATAGATATATTCACTTCATGTTTACATGGATCTACAGCCTTGCTTTTTAAGCACAGTGTATGCCACCTAGTGTGAAGAAGTGACTCACTAGAAAATACCCTGATGCTGGGAAAGATTGAAGGCCTGAGGAGAAGGGGACGACAGAGGATGAGATAGTTGGATGGTATCATCAACTCAAAGGACATGAGTTTGAGCAAGCTCCAGGAGATAGTGAAGGACAGGGAAGTCTGGCAGCTGCAGTCCACGGGGTCGCAAAAAGTCAGACATGACTGAGTGACTGAACAACAACCACAGTACTAGATATAGTTGGTTTCTGCTCTTGCGCATAGGATCTGATAGAGCAGATAGATGATGTAGACAAGTTCAGAAACAAATAAAAAAGTACACATTGTGATGAAGAAGGAAATGGAGTACCGTGATAGGGAAACCTATGGTGACATTTTAAAATGGCATTGCCTGGTGGGTCTTTTAAGCTGAGATCTAAAGGATAAGGAATCAGTCTACATAAGAGTTTTGGAGTAGCTGTTGTGTGGTGAGGAGGCAAGGAGGCGGGTGGAGAGGAGTGTTCCAGGTGGCAGAATGACCAAAAATGGCACAAGTCGTGAGGCAAAAAAGAGCTTGGCTTGTTGGACAGGAACTTTTTGTGGCAGAGGAACAGGAAATGCAGCTTGACATCGAACAGGGTCTTAGAGGCCATGGAGAGGAGTTTGGACACATATAAAAAGAGATCAGTCCTGATAAAGTGATGTAATGAAATATCTAATTAATTAGCATGTCTTACTATTATCCAGCCTTCTAATACCCTTTTCAAGAATGCATGTATTTTCTTTGGTAATTTTCCATTTGGAAATGCCCAGCATTTTATTTTTTCTATTATCTATCCCTATAATCGACCTGATTGGCTTTTAGAAAGAATGTGTTGAAGTCTTACAAAGAGATTCAGATATGGATCCTAAGCTAATGAAGTTGCAGAATATTAGCAGAGTTAAGATACATAAAATATTATAAAGTAGAATGTATTAAGTGGGCTAAAAGATATAAATAAAATACTCCTGGGAGTTCAGAAGAGAGATTTATTGTAGCACTGGGGGATTGAGGGGGAGGGGAGGGGAGGATTAAGAAAGACTTCCTGAAGGAGGTAGCATTTGCTCCTGGTTTTGAAAGGATAAATGGGATTTAAACATTAGGAAGTTGAGTAAAGGACAAAAAGTCCTGTTAAAAGTTCCAAGTATAAATGAGTGCCTGTGTGTTTAGCGTGGTCCTTACTACATTGCGGATCCTCAATTTGATATGATTGTCACCAGACCCCTGGGAGACATCCAGGACTAAAATAGTTTGAGAGTGTTATGCAGTAGGATTGAAGTTCATAACCCTCTGCAGGAAATTATCTGTAGATTCAGCCAGGGCTGTTTGTCTTGATTTTCTCAGCTGCTTAAATTTATTAACAAATTATATGGAGGCCTAAAGAATTAGAGAGGCAGTTTTAAAAGCACTGAATGGGGAAATGAAGAGTCCAGTCTTCTTATTTTCTTGTCTTGATGTGTGATCTGTTTCCTCTTCTGGTAAAATGGAAAGTGATGTTTCTGTCCCTCTACCCTCTTCCTTTGAAGGCAGAGATGACTACAAGTGGTTTGAAAAAATTCAGAAGAAAGATACTGCATAAATCAAATCAATAAAAACAACAATTAAGAAAGCACTATGATGCAAAATGTTGTTTAAACTCTTAGGCAGAAGGCTTTGTATAGAATCATGGGATAATTTGAAATTCTCTGTTCCCTTTTTTAAACAAAATATCTCAGTTAGGAAGTTAAAAGACGACTGGAGATATTTAAATTTGTGGCTAAGTGTGGTCAATTCTGAAGGGATTTTATAAGGCTGTTTGTCCTGACTAACTGGGTGGGGAGGATGGGGGTGGTGTCCTTTGTTAAAATCTGAAAGTGGAAAGCTAAATTCAACACCAGTTTAAAAAGCAGCATTCACAATAATTTCAGGATGCAATTACATCAATTATAGCCAAAGCATAAAAAATATTTGGAGTAAGGCTCTAGAGGCTGTACAGAAGAATTTCTTAGAAAATAGGGATTTCTTGAAAACTAAGATGCAACATTGTTTTATTTTATTTTGAAAGCCATCGCTGTATATCTTGAAAAAAAAACTACAGTTGAAGAATGGTAAAGTATATTGTGATGAAGCATTTATTATATTCACCAACCTCCCAATTCTCTTAACCTTAATATATTTAAATAATTATGATTACTACTTGAAGGAGATTATTCTTTCTGATACTAATTTGAAGTAATTCTGACTGTAAATACTAAGAAGACAAAAGAAAATTAAGACCTTTAGTTAATTAATGAAGCTATTTCCTAAAGAATTTAAAAAACTCTCGATACATATTAACCTTTCAAAATCGTAGCAATACCATCAACTATATATTTGTTTTATATGTTATTTAGTGATTTCTGATATCTTCTTCAGAGAAAATATTTTGAATGAAACTTTAACTTTTACTTATTATTTTATAGGTAGACCCTAATCCCAAACCAGGGTTTCTAGAGGTTATGTTCTAATGTGTAAAATATTTAGAAAGGTTAAAAAAAAAACATATATTGAAAATAACTATTTTGTCTTTTAAACCAAAGTTTTGATATTAAACTGGGTTGAATGTGGACTGACCTTATGGGAATGAGAAAATAAGCTTTCTTGGAGATGGCATAGCAAGAAAAAAGTTGACTTTGTGCATAATTATACTTAAGTACTTACGTCCAGCTTTAAGATACTACATTAATGATACCAATTATACAAATGTTTCACCCTTTTAAATATATTTTTCTATGTTATAACAAACAGCTTCCCTGTAGCTCAGACAGTAAAGAATTTGCCTGCAATGCGGGAAACTCAGGTTCTATCCCTGGGTTGGGAAGATCTCCTGGGGAAGGGAATGGCTACCCACGCCAGTATTCTGGCCTGGAGCATTCCATGGACAGAGGAGCCTGGCAGGCTATAGTCTATGGGGTCGCAAATAGTTGGAAATGACAGAGCGAATTTCACTTCATTTCATGTCATGGTATAATAAAACTTGGATTATTCTACACATGTGTGTATGTATGGGGGCTTCCCAGGTGGCGCTAGTAGTAAAGAACTTGCCTGCCAATGCAGGAGACATAAAAGAGGAGGGTTCCATCCCTGGGTTGGGAAGATCCCCTGGAGGAGGCATGGCAACCCACTCCTATATTCTTGCCTGGAGAATGCCATGAACAGAGAAGCCTGGCGGGCTGTAGTTGATAGGGTTGCAAAGAGTCAGACATGACTGAAACAACTGAGCACACATACATGTGTATATATGAGCCTCTGAATATACATATTTTAATTCTTGCTTATTGTCTTGGACCAGATAGATCCTTAAAATGGGTCCAGTTAGAGTTATTGGTAATCGTACTTGATGTAAATAATGAATATTGTAATTTAAATGCTTTTGTTTCTTTCTCCTCTAAGTTTTCTTTGTGATACCATATATCATTTTCAAATTCTCTTCTGTAAAGTACTCCAAAATAATTATGAGGTGCATGTCTGCTCAGTCACTTCAGTAATGTCCAACTCTGCGATCCTATGGACTGTAGCTTGCCAGGCTCCTCTGTCCATGGGATTCTTCAGGCAAAGATACTGGAGTGAGTTGTCATGCCCTCCTCCAGGGGATCTTCCTGACCCAGGGATCGAATCCGAGTTTCTTATGTCTCCTTCGTTGGCAGGCAGGTTCTTTACCACTAGCACCCCCCTGGGAAGCCATTTATGGGGTAATGTGATAAAGTTAATAAACTATGTTATAGATAACCATGAGAAGAAAATCAGTCCCATTCACTTTACACTCACATCTAATTCTTGACCCGTATTTAGTACTGGCTTGTTTATCCACTTTTCTACAACTTACTCTTGGAGGCTATTGTCTAAAATAAGAGCCAGCTTCAAATAATGATAATTTCTTATCCTTAAAGATGATTGAAAGAATGTGCTTTAGTCTGCAAAGACCTTTTCAAACAGAATTCTAAAATGTTTTGAGTATTTGAAAATAAACATATGATCTGCCAAGATGAACTCTCAGAGAGACAACACGCCTCTGGAAAGAGAACAGCTTTATGTAGCACTGCTTGTCTCTATCTCAGAAATATTTTCCATGTGAATATAATGCATCTTACTGGGATTTAACTCCACACCCCCAGTCCCCACCCCCAAGTTTTGTGAGCCATTACACACTCTTGGCTACTGAACTCAGGAGATATTTGAACTCTGGTCACCTGCTCTGATTCTCGGAGCTGTTTATCCTGCTCTCCTGAGTTGAGCGTGTTTTGCAGTGGGTGTACTCTACTGTGGTCTCCCTCTGCTGTTTATCCTGTATTCTGGCAAATCCATCACAGCAGACAAAAGATATACATGAATAGTATTTTGTTAATAAGTCACAAAGGGAGGGTGTCATACTGGGTATTAAGATGAATTTTTAAGGTAGCTTGAGGTTGTCTTCTCTTGGCAAAACTCTATTAGTCTTTGCCCTGCTTCATTCCGTATTCCAAGGCCAAATTTGCCTGTTACTCCAGGTGTTTCTTGACTTTCTACTTTTGCATTCTAGTCCCCTATAATGAAAAGGACATCTTTTTTGGGTGTTAGTTCTAGAAGGTCTTGTAGGTCTTCAACTTCAACTTCAACTTCTTCAGCGTTACTGGTTGGGAGATAGGCTTGGATTACCATGATATTGAATGGTTTACAAACAGAGATCATTCTGTTGTTTTTGAGACTGCATCTAAGTACTGCATTTCGGACTCTTTTGTTGACTGTGATGGTTACTCCGTTTCTTCTAAGGGATTCCTGCCCACAGTAGTAGATATAATGGTCATCTGAGTTAAATTCACCCATTCCAATCCATTTTATTTTGCTGGTTCCTAGAATGTCGATGTTCACTCCTGCCATCTCTGGTTTGACCACTTCTAATTTGCCTTGATTCATGGACCTAACATTCCAGGTTCTTATGCAATACTGTTCTTTACAGCATCCGACTTTACTTCCATCACCAGTCCCATCCACAACTGGGTGTTGTTTTTGCTTTGGCTCCATCCCTTCATTCTTTCTGAAGTTATCCACTGATCTCCACTGATCCACTGATCTCCACTGATCTACAGTAGCATATTGGGCACCTACTGACTTGGGGAGTTCATCTTTCAGTGTCCTATCTTTTTGTCTTTTCATACTGTTCATGGGGTTCTCAAGGCAAGAATACTGAAGTGGTTTGCCATTCCCTTCTCCCGTGGACCACATTCTATCAGACCTCTCCACCATGACCTGTCTGTCTTGCATGGCCCCACATGGCATGGCCTAGTTTCATTGAGTTAGAGAAGACTGTGGTCCATGTGATCAGATTGGCTAGTTGTCTGTGATTGTGGTTTCAGTCTGTCTGCCCTCTGATGCCCTCTCTCAGCGCCTACTATCTTACTTGGGTTTCTCTTACCTTGGATGTGGGGTATCTCCTCACAGCCACCGATCCTGACCTTGGAAGTGAGGTATCTCCTCTCTGCCGGTCGCCACTCCTGTGCTACTCACCACTCAGCAGCCATGCCCTCTCTCAGCACCTACCATCTTGAATGTGGGGTATCTCACGCACTGGTCATAGCAAACACCCTCTTCTAACAACACAAGAGAAGACTCTACACATGGACTTCACCAGATGGCCAACACCAAAATCAGATAGATTATATTCTTTGCAGCCAAAGATGGAAAAGCTCTATACAGTCAGCAAAAACAAGACCAGGAGCTGACTGTGGCTCAGATCATGAACTCCTTATTGCCAAATTCAGACTTAAATTGAAGAAAGTAGGGAAAACCACTAAACCATTCAGGTATGACCTAAATCAAATCCCTTATGATTTTACAGTAGAAGTGAGAAATAGATTTAAGGGAGTAGATCTGATAGAGTGCCTGATGAACTATGGATGTAGATTCGTGACATTGTGTAGGAGACAGGGATCAAGACCATCCCCAAGAAAAAGAAATGCAAAAAAGCAAATGGCTGTCTGAGGAGCCCTTACAAATAGCTGTGAAAAGAAGAGAAGCCAAAAGCAAAGGAGAAAAGGAAAGGTATACCCATTTGAATGCAGAGTTCCAAAGAATAGCAAGGAGAGAAAAGAAAGCCTTCCTCAGCAATCAATGCAAAGAAATAGAGGAAAACAATAGAATGGGAACAACTAGAGATCTCTTCAAAAAAATTAGAGACACCAAAGGAACATTTCATGCGAAGATAGACTCAATAAAGGACAGAAATGGTGTGGACCTGACAGAAGCAGAAGATATTAAGAAGAGGTGGCAAGAATACATAGAAGAACTGTACAAAAAAGATCTTCATGACCCAGATAATCAGGATGGTGCCTGACATCCTGGAATGTGAAGTCAAGTGGGCCTTAGGAAGCATCACTATGAACAAAGCTAGTGGAGGTGATGGAATTCCAGTTGAGCTATCTCAAATCCTGAAAGATGATGCTGTGAAAGTGCTGCACTCAATATGCCAGCACATGTGGAAAACTCAGCAGTGGCCACAAAACTGGAAAAGGTCAGTTTTCATTCCAATCTCAAAGAAAGGCAATGCCAAAGAATGCTCAAACTTTTGCACAATTGCACTCATCTCACACACTAGTAAAGTAATGCTCAAAATTCTCCAAGCCAGGCTTCAGCAATATGTGAACCGTGAACTTCCTGATGTTCAAGCTGGTTTTAGAAAAGGCAGAGGAGCCAGAGATCAAATTGCCAACATCTGCTGGATCATGGAAAAAGCAAGAGAGTTCCAGAAAAACATCTATTTCTGCTTTATTGACTATGCCAAAGCCTTTGACTCTGTGGATCACAATAAACTATGGAAAATTCTTAAAGAGAATGCATGTCAAGAAGCAACAGTTAGAACTGGACATGGAACAACAGACTGGTTCCAAATAGGAAAAAGAGTACGTCAAGGCTGTCTATTGTCATCCTGCTTATTTAACTTATATGCAGAGTACATCCTGAGAAATGCTGGGCTCTAGGAAGCACAAGCTGGAGTCAAGATTGCCAGGAGAAATATCAATAACCACAGATATGAAGATGACCCTACCCTTATGGCAGAAAGTGAAGAAGATCTAAAGGGTCTATTGATGAAAGTGAAAGAGGAGAGTGAAAAGTTGGCTTAAAGCTCAACATTCAGAAAACTAAAATCATGGCATCTGGTCCCATCACTTCATGACAAATAGATGGGTAAGCAGTGGAAACAGTGGCTGACTTTATTTTTTGGGCTCCAAAATCACTGCAGATCATGATTGCAGCTATGAAATTAAAAGACACTTGTTCCTTGGTAGGAAAGTTATGACCAACCTAGATAGCATATTCAAAAGCAGAGACATTACTTTGCCAACAAAGGTCTGTCTAGTCAAGGCTATGGTTTTTCCAGTGGTCATGTATAGATGTGAGAGTTGGACTATAAAGAAAGCTGAGTGCCGTAGAATTGATGCTTTTGAACTGTGGTGTTGGAGAAGACTCTTGAGAGTCCCTTGGACTGCAAGGAGATCCAACCAGTCCATCCTAAAGGAGACCAGTCCTGGGTGTTCATTGGAAGGACTGATGCTAAAGCTGAAACTCCAATACTTTGGCCACCTGATGCAAAGATCTGACTCATTTGAAAAGACCCTGATGCTGGGAAGGACTAAGGGCAGGAGGAGAAAGGGACGACAGAGGATGAGATGGTTGGATGGCGTCACCAACTCAATGGACATGAGTTTGAGTAAACTCCGGGAGTTGGTGATGGACAGGGAGGCCTGGCGTGCTGCAATTCATGGGGTCGCAAAGAGTCAGACACGACTGAGTGACTGAAACGAACTGAACTGAACTGAGGTTGTATTCAAGTGAAGGGTGACTGTAAGAGAGTAATGAATAGCCAGAGATCTTAAGGATTGGTGGAGCCTCTTGAGATTGTCAGAAAGTGAAAGTAGAAGTCACTCAGTTGTGCCCAACTCTTTGGGACCCCATGGACTATACTGTCCATGGAATTCTCCAAGCCAGAATACTGGACTGGGTAGCCTTTCCCTTCTCCAGGGGATCTTCCCAACTCAGGTCTCCCTCATTGCAGGTACATTATTTACCAGCTGAGCCACAAGGAAAGTCCAAGAATACAGGAGTGGGTAGCCTAGCCCTTCTTCCTGCCCCAGGAATCGAACTGGGGTCTCCTGCATTGCAGGTGGATTCTTTACCAACTGAGCTGGATTCTTTACCAAATTGAAGTTGTCAAGAGCATTATAAAATCGCTGAAGCCTTGCAGGATTGATAGCTGTAGGAGAGGTAGCAGAAGACACCTGTTATCTAAGGGGTAGAGTGACTTCAGGGGATTTGGAGAGAACAATTGCTGACCTAAAAATCATCTCCACAGGGGCTATGCTAAACCAACTACATATAGACCGATTTCATTTGCACACCTATCTCAGGGACTAAACAAGATATTCATGCAATTAAGCTTTACTCTGACATTAAAAATCAAATAATAGTGTGTGTTGTAGAATGGGGAAGGTATCCAGATTTGCTGTTTTTGCCAACATTGAGGACAACAATATATAATTTATTCTTTCGTTTGCTTTGGTGATTTAGAATAGTAGTCTCCTAAGTGGAGGAAAGTGTAAAACAGGGAGATGAAGGATTCTGAGAGATGAGAGTTGGAATTGTACGATACAGAGGCTTTCCAGGGACTTTGGTTTTTTTGTTTGCTTCCAGTTTACTGTGAGGTGATTGCAGCTGGCATTTGTTGGGTTAAGTGAAATTTATAGATTATATTACATAGTTAAATTATTTTAAATAACCTGACAAATTGTGCATATAATTTAAGCATGAAAAGATTCCTGCAAAGAAACTTTGAAGATATTATTGATGATAAAATGGTAGTACTAACTTTCTCCTCCTCCTAGTGGAGGTCTTCCTTAGCCGCATTACAAGGTAAAAATAATTACGATCTAAATAGAGCTCTTTTTAGCACATTACAAAATAAAAGCAATGCATTGATAATCTAATTAGAGCTGACAAGAAATTGGCCAAAGAAATTAGCCAAAGAACTTTTTATCAAGAAGAGTTTTTGAAATATGGGTTTATTTTCACTATTGTTGATGATAAACTTCATCCTAAATGTGTATTATGCTTTGAGAGTAATAATTTTAAAAATCTTTAAAAAGTACTTGTTATAGGGCAGTCCTCTCCTCCAGTTCTGACGGTAAAGCATCTGCCTACAAAGCAGGAGACCCCGGTTCAATCCCTGGGTCAGGAAGATCCCCTGGAGAAGGAAATGGCAATCCACTCCAGTACTCTTGCCTGGATAATCCCATGGACGGAGGATCCTGGTAGGCTACAGTTCATGGGATCGCAAAGAGTCGGACATGACTGAGCAACTTCACTCACTTTGTTATAGGGCAGGTGGTCTTCCTAGGTGGCTCAGTGGTTAAAAAAAAAAATCTGCAGTCAATGCAGGAGACACAGGAGACACTGGTTTGATCCCTGGGTTGGAAAGATCCCCTGGAAGAGGAATTGGCAACCCACTCTGGTATTCTTGCCTGGAAAATTCCATGGACAGAGGAGCCTGTTGGGCTATAGTCCATGGGGTCACAACGAATCAGACACAACATAGTGACTGAACAACAACAATTCTAATGGAGCTTACTTTCTATCAAGACAACAAAAATATCACTGTTGGTACATTACCTTAGAAAGAAATAAGTGTTAAAGGGAAGAGGAACAGGCTAAAGGAATTAGGAGTGCTAGGAGTGGGGCATAGGTGTAACTTTAAACAGAGTTGTCTTGGTAGGCCTTAAAGGAACATTTGCATGGACACTGGAAGGAGATGTATATCTGGTATACTATCCTGTGGTCCAGTGATAAAGAATCCGCTTGCCAATGCAGGAGATGCAAGAGACATGGGTTCTATCCTTGGGCCCAGAAGATCCCCTGGAGTAGGAAATGGCAACCCTGTCCAGTATTCTTGCCAGGAAAATTCCATGGACAGAGGAGCCTGGCAGGCAGGCTACAGTCCATGGGGTTGCAAAGAGTCAGACAGGACTGAATGACTAGGCATACACACACACACACACACACGATATCTGAATGCCATGAATTCTTTAAATTGGGATATATTTATAGTTGTTGAAGATAATATGAAAATGCCAGGCCCATAGTATGTAGTAGTTTCAATAGCAATATGGAAAAAAGAAAGACTAACTTTTATTAAATGGCTACTTGGGCTACGTACTGATTACATTATTTTATATAATCCTGTAAGGCAAATATCATCAGCCTCATTTTATAATCAAGGCTTAGGGGTGCAAAGTACCTTGCATATGATCACAGCTAAGTAGGTGATAGAGCTGGTGCTAGACATTAATTCCTAATCTTGTTCTCTGTTACAGTACTAGGTTCAACATTTGCTAGAATTGTGTTCAGAAAGATTCTGGGCCAAATCCAAGATCCTACAAAAAGAAACACTTGTATCAATGTCATAACACAGGAATAGAGAGTAGTATATCTCTACACTGCCATGCTAGTTCTTGAGATAGACACCTCAAAAACAAATGAGAGTCAATTTGGATACTTTATGATGTAGTTTGCAAGCAATATTTTGAAAGGATCCCTCTTATATGAATCATGTTCTTTTTCTAAAACATGACACTTCCCTAATAATCTTTTGTACTCTACCTTTGTCTAATGAATAAACTGTCACTGATGTGACCCTAATCTACCTTCCCATAATTTTATTTTTCTGACTTATTTGTTGGTGTGTGTTTTTTTTCTATCTAGCGTGCTTATACAATCCATTAAAATTACCCATATTTCAAATTATGGCTTTCTAGTAAAATAGAATGTTTCTATTATTAGGAATACCTACTCAGAGACAAGTGTGTCATTGATAATGTAGAAGGAATGAATGTACTATCTTATGGGGCATACAATTTTTTAATCTTTAATTAAACATTTAATAGAAATGGTATAATGAGAGACTTCACTTTCACTTTCCACTTTCATGCACTGGAGAAGGAAATGGCAACCCACTCCAGTGTTCTTGCCTGGAGAATCCCAGGGATGGGGAGCCTGGTGGGCTGCCGTTTATGGGGTCGCACAGAGTCGGACACGACTGAAGTGACTTAGCATAGCATAGCAATGGTTATTGTTAGAGACCATGAAGTCAACCATGTACTACCTAAGTGTATGTTCTGGGGTATATTACTTATAAACTCAGTGAAATTTCAGTTTCTTCATCTCAATAGCATCAGATTCTTCAGTATTAGAATTTGCTCTTTAGTGCCTGGTATGTATGTTTGTATTAATATTTATATTAAATATTCCACATGTACTTGAAAAGAAAGAGTTTTCAGAGTTCTATCATTAACCCAAGTATATAAATTGTGTTCTTGAAAACATCTGTATCTATACATATCTGTATCATTGCTGGGAGAAGTAAGTTAGAATTTAATAACGTAACAGTAGGGTTGGAGAAGTAGGTGTTGGAGAAGACTCTTGAGAGTCCCTTGGACTGCAGGGAGATCCAACCAGTCCATTCTAAAGGAGATCAGTCCTGGGTGTTCTTTGGAAGGAATGATGCTAAAGCTGAAACTCCAGTACTTTGGCCACCTCATGTGAAGAGCTGACTTATTGGAAAAGACTTTGATGCTGGGAGGGATTGGGGGCAGGAGGAGAAGGGGACGACAGAGGATGAGATGGCTGTATGGCATCACCGACTCGATGGATGTGTGTTTGGGTGAACTCTGGGAGTTGGTGATGGACAGGGAGGCCTGGAGTGCTGCGATTCATGGGGTTGCAAAGAGTCAGACATGACTGAGCGACTGAACTGAACTGAACTGAGAGTTGGAAGTACTCTGCATGTTTGCTTTCTATATTTTAAGGCCATGTTTTTAGGTGTGGCTAAATTCAGAACTGTTGGAGCTTCTTGGTGAATTTATCTTTTCATTATGTAGTGATTCTCTTTTGTACCTATGCATATTTGCTTTAAAGTTTATCTTAACTAATATTTATAGTCTACATCAACTTTCTTTTGGTAAGAATTTGAATAGAAATAACTTTCCCACTCCTTTACTTTCAACCTTTCTATGATATTATATTGTTTTATGTTTTAGGTGTTTCTTTTACAAATACACATGCAAAGTTTTATTTTATTAACTCAATATGAATTTCTGTTTTTTACTGGCAAATTTAGTTGATTTATATTAATTGCAATTTTGGATATTTATTGTTATCATCTCCTTTCATGCTTTATAGTTATCTTAGCTTTTCTTTGTTCCTTCTCCTTGCTTTGCTCTTTTTCTACATTCTATTGCTTTGCTTACATTTTTTGTGTTCTTTTTCTTTCCTTTCTGTTGTTTTGAAAGTTATACATTCAGTTCTCCTTTACTGGTTAGCTATATATTTTATTGAAATTTTTATTGTGAAATATTTTAGACACACAAAAGAATATATATAATGTACATATAAGTTATAAAAATAATGAAATTAACACCCATATAACCATCACACAGATTAAAAAAGAAAGACTGTCAACAACTCAATTGAAGCCTTCAGTGAACTATTTCCTACTATCTTTGCCAGAGATAATTACAATCCTGAATTTTTAAAACCATATTTACCTTGCTCTTTTAAAAATACTTTATGTATATCACACATACATATACACATTTTACATGTTTGTGAACTTAAGCAGAGTCATACTGTGTATATTCTTTTGCAACTTGCTTTTTCACCTCTACATTATGCATTACATTTATGAGGTTTATCTGGGTTGATATGGTTGGTTTAGTTGCTAAGTAGTGTCCGACTTTTGTGACCCTATGGACTGTAGTCTGCCAGGCTCCTCTGTTCATGGGATTTCCCAGAAAAGAATACTGGAGTGGGTTGCCACTTCCTTCTCCAGGGGATTTTCCTGACCCAGGGATTGAACCCACATCTTGTTCATTGGCAAGCAGATTCTTTACTACTACTGAGCCACCAGGGAAGCCCCTGGGTTGATATGCACCCTTCTAATCAATTAATTTTATACTCTTAAATTTTCCTGATCAATATAGCTAGAAATATATCAGTTTTACTGATTTTTCTCATCATTTGATTTCACTGATTTTTTTTTATTGGTTTTTGTTTAGATCTTTATGACTTCCTTTCTGTTTCTTATTTTCGGTTTAATTTTTTTTTTTTGGCTGAAGTCATTGGTTTGAAATCTCTTTTTTTTCTAATATAGATGTTTTAGTGCTGTAAACTTTCCTTTGAGTATGGCTTTATCTACATCCCACAAATTTTGATATGCTGTATTTTCAGTTTTATATAGTTGAAAACAGTTTGTATTTTTTTTATATCTTCTTTGACTTATGGGTTATGTATTAATAGAAGTTTAGTTCCCCAACAGTCAGAGATTTTCTGCATGTCCTTGTTATTGATTTCTAGTTTAATTCCATTGTGCTTACTCTGTATGACTTGAATATTTTTAAATATAAGAAGACTTATTTTATTGCTCAGAATATGGTCTCTATCATAGTAAATGTTCTATGGTACACTTGAAAACAGTGTGTATTCTGCTGTTGTTGGGTGGAGTGTTCTATTGATATAAATATTAATTATATTAGGTTGGTCGACAGTTTTTCAACTCTTCTATATAGTTGCTCATTTTCTTTCTAGTTATTTGACCAGTTTGGGTAGAAGGAAATTGAAATCTCTGATTAAGATTGTAGACTTATTTACTTCTTACAGCTCAATCAGGTTTTTCTTCATATATTTTGATGCTTAATTATTAGGTTTATAAACTTAAGATTTTTACCCTCTTAATGAATCAACTCTTTTATCTTTATGAAATAACTTTTTGTATTCCTGGTAATAGTCTTTGTTCTGAAATTTACTTTGATAGCACTTCCAGCTTTTCATTAGTATTAGCATAGAATAACCTTTGCCATTCTTATACTTTTAACCTATTTGTATCTTTATATTCAAAGTGGGTGTTTTTGTAGGCAGCATATAGTTGGGTTTGTTTTTTTACCCAATTTGGTAACCGATACCTTTTAATTGGGAGTTGTTATACCATTTACATTTAATGTGATTATTTGTGATGGTTAGGTTTAAATCTGCCATCTTATTTTTTGTTTGTTCTTCCTTTCTTCTCCTTTTCCTCTTTTACTGCTTTTTACTGAATTGGTATTTTCTTATAATCTTATTTTATCTTCTTTATTGCTTTATTAATTCTACTTTTCTTTGTTATGTTAGTGTTTGATTTAGAATGCATTGTGTTCATCTAATTTATAACAGTTTACATTCAAGTTATAGTCATATTAATATAACTACCTTATATTAATATCCTAGTATATTTCCATTGCTCCCCTCCCAGCCTTTGTGCTGACGTCATGTATTTTGCATACTATATACCTTCCCACCATATTGTTATTACTTTTATTTATATTATAATGAGATTTAAATAAGAAAAAACATTTTCTCACACAGTTATCATTTCTGGTGCTCTTCTTCATTTTTTTTGAGTAGGTCCATATTTCTATCTGGTATCATTTTGTTTTTCCATGAAGGGCATTTCTTTAACATTTCTAGTGGTGCAGCTCTGCTGATGATGAATACATTCATATCTTCTATGTTTGAAGTAGTTCTTATTTCACCTTCATTTTTTTTTTAAAACAACTTTTAAAAAAAGAATTATTGGCCTGTGCCAGGTCTTAATTGCAGTATATGGGATCTTCAATCTTCGTTGCAGCCTGCAGGATCTTTTTAGTTGCAGTGTGGGAGCTCTTAGTTGCAGCATGTGGGATCTAGTTCCCTGACCAGGGATTGAAACTAGACCCCCTTGAATTGGGAATGCAGAGTCTAAGGCACTGGACCAATAGGAAAATCCCCAAAAACAGCTTTCTTGAGGACTAAGTCACATGATTCACTCATTTAAAGTGTGCAATTCAACAGTTTTTAGTATCTTCACAATTATGTGCAACTATTACCATAGTCAACTTTAGAATATTTTCATCACCTGAAGAGAAACCTGGTATTCTTTTTTTGGCTATACTATGCTATGCTATGGCACGCTATTCTATGCCATGCTGCTTTTTCCTGACCAGGTATTGAACCGAAACCATGGCAGTGAAAGCTTGGACTCCTAACCACTAGGCCACCAGAGAATACCTGAAACCTGATGTTCTTTAGCTATCACTTCTCACCCCCTTGTTTCCCCCCCTTCCCAAGGCCTAAGTAAACACTACATTGCTTTCTGTCTCTATATATTTCCCTATTCGAGACTTTAATATGACTGAGATCATGTAATAGGTAGTCTTTTGTTACTGGCTTTTTTCACTTAGCATAATGTTTCCAAGGTTCATCTATATTCCAGCATGTATCAGTTTATTATTTCTTTTTATGGTAGAATAGTGTTCCATTGTATGGATATAGTATATTTTGTTTATTCATTCATCCATTGGTGGCCATTTAGATTGTTTCCACCTTTTGGCTATTGTGAATATTCACCTTCATTTCTGAAAGATATTTTCCCTCTTCATAGAATAGTAGTTTGATAGTTTTTTATTTCAATACTTTATAGCTGTTGTTCTGACGACTTCTTGATTACATTTGCTGTGATGAGAAATCTGCAGTTATTTTTATCTTCGTCCTCTAAGTAAGGTGGGCTTCCTTGGTGACTCAGAGGTTAAAGTGTCTGCCTCCAATGCAGGAGACCTGGGTTCAATCCCTGCTTTGGGAAGATCCCCTGGAGAAGGAAATGGTAACCCACTCCAGTATTCTTGCCTGGAAAATCCCATGGACAGAGAAGCCTGGTAGGCTACAGTCCACGGGGTTGCAAAGAGTCGGACACGACTGAGTGACTTCACCTTCACCTTCTAAGTAAGGTGACTTTTTTACTCTAGCTGCTTTTAATATTTTTCTCTTTATCACTGATTTTGAGTAATTTATTATAATGTGCCTTGGTATAGTTCATTTTTATGTGCTTAGGGTTTGCTGAAGTTCTTGGATCTGTGGGTTTATGGTTTTCATCAAATTTCAAAAGTTTTAGCCACTATTTCTTCAAATATTTTTTCTATTTTTTTGGAATTCCAGGTATACTAGATCCTTTGAAGTTATTGCACAACTTATTGATATTATTTCCTTCCTTTTTTCCTTCCTTCCTTTCTTCCCTCTCTCTCACTCTCTCTCTTTCAAATGTTTTTTTCTATGTTTATTTTTTGGATAATTTCTATTGCTATGTCTTCCAGTTCACTGGCGTTTTCTTCAACAATGCCAAATCTGATGTTAGTCTCATCTAAAACATTTTTCATTTCAAATATTACAGTTTTTTAATCTCTAGAAGTTTGATTTGTTTTTTTTATTAGTACCTTTAATGTCTCTATTTAACATATTAAACATTTTCTCTAGCCTTTTGAATATATGAAATGCAGTTATAGTAACTCTTTTAATGTTCTTATCTAGTAATTCTAACATGTGTTAGTTCTGTTGATTTTGGTTGATTGATTTTTTTCTCATTCTGGCACACATGTAAAATTTAAACATGTATATTTGACTTAATAATCTCAATATTTGTCAATACCTTTAACTTTCTTTCAAATAATGAAGAGACCATAGAACAATTTAATTTTAGTCATTCTCTTGCGTGACACATGATATTGTCATATATTTTTGTTCACTTTGACTGTAAATTAAAAGTATTATTTTTGTTTTATATCATCGGTTCTTCTTTACTGTTATCCATACATTTACCAACTTCTTTGTCCCTCACTGTTCCTTTAAATTTCTCTTAAAGTTTTGGATTTGATTTTTCTTCTTTCAGTAATATGTATTAAATGAGGATTTATTTAAAATTTTTTGACAAAGTCTCTGTCTAATGATAATATCTCTAATATGTTCTCATTTAAATATAATAATTTAGTTGATTATATTGATAGAATTATGCATTCATAAATATTTTTCCTTGATGTTTTGAATATATTATTTAATTTCTTCTCACTTCTGTTTATGCTGTTGAGAAGTCTGTTTTCAGCTTAATTATCGTTCCTCAATGAATAATTAATGTTTCTTTTTGGCTATTTCTGTTTATTTTCAGTGTTCTGTGGTTTCTTATACTCTAGTAATTGTGTCTTTAATTTCCTTTATTCTTTTTGAGATTCATTGTGTCTTGAGTGCATCAATTCTGAAAATTCTTGGCTACTGTGTTTTTTCTTCTATTTTTTTGACCATGCCTCATGGCATGTTGGGAGAAGGCAATGGCACCCCACTCTAGTACTCTTGCCCGGAAAATCCCACGGATGGAGGAGCCTGGTAGGCTGCAGTCCATGGGGTCGCTAAGAGTCAGACACGACTGAGCGACTTATCAACAGCAGCATGGCATGTTGGATCTTGGTTCCCCAACCAAGGATCAAATCCATGTGCCCTGTAGGATTCCCTGCAGAGGAAACAGGATTAACCATTGGATTGCCAGGGAAGCCCCTTGGTTACTATATTTTTTAAGTTATTAAAAAATTGAGATATAATTCACCTACCAAAAAATTCACCCATTTAAAGTGTGCATATAATTCATTGATTTGTAGTATGTTCACGAAGTTGTGCAACCATCAACACTTTCAAAGCTCAGAACATTTTTATTGTCTGGAAATGAAACCCTGTATCCATTAGCAATTACTCTCCATTCCTTTCTCTCCCCAGCCCTTGGCATCCACGAGTTTACTTTCTGTCTCTGTGGATTTACCTACATGCCTATTCTAGATATTCCTTATAATTGGAGTCATATAGTATGTGGCATTTTGTGTTTACTTCTTTCACTTCGTGTAATGTTTTAAAGGTTCATTCATGTAACATGTGTCAGAACTTCATTCCTTTTTGTGGACAAATAATATTCCCATCTATGAATATAATACCTTTTCTTCACTCATCAGCTGAAGGCATTTGGGTTGTTTCTACTTTTTGGCTATAATGAATAAAACTGCTACGGATATTCATGTACAAGTTTTTGTGTGGACATATGGTAATTATTCTTAACATTTTGCAAAGCTGCTAAACTGTTTTCCAAAGTGGCTGCACTATTTCAGTAGCCATAATCTTGGCACCCCACTCCAGTACTCTTGCCTGGAAAATCCCATGGATGGAGGAGCCTGGTAGGCTGCAGTCCATGCGGTTGCTAAGAGTCAGACACGACTGAGCGGCTACGCTTTCACTTTTCACTTTCACGCATTGGAGAAGGAAATGGCAACCCACTCCAGTGTTCTTGCCTGGAGAATCCCAGGGACGGGGGAGCCTGGTGGGCTGCGGTCTATGGGGTCTCACAGAGTCGGACACGACTGAAGCGACTTAGCAGCAGTAGCAGCAATCTTTTGAATATTGCCTTTCTCCTATTCTACCCTGTCCCTTTTTGTGGAACTCTTATCAGAGATATGTTGGAGCTTTTTATTTTATCCTGCATGTCTCTTTAGTTCTTTTTACACTTTCCCAGTTTTTAGCTCTTTTGCTTCATTCCTCAGATCTATCTTCCAGTTCATTAATTCTTTTATTCAACTGGTTTAATCTTTCATTCAACTCATGCCTTGAGTTTTCACTTTAAAGAGTTTAATTTTTCATTTCTAAAAGTGTTATCATTTTTTTTAAATATAGTTTTATTTTCCTCTATAATCAACATATTATTTTTTATAGTACCTCCTTTTTATGGCTTTATTTCTTTATCCATATTCTCTTTCAGAATGTTGTTTTATTTTGAGTTCTTAAATGTGGACTCTTGCTCACTGTGGATTGTTTCCTCATGTATTTTGTTGTGAGATTATCTTTATTGAGGCTTTTTTGCTTTTGTTTCCACCAGTTGCTTCAGAGAGATCACCAATCTTATCTCAGTTCAGTTCAATTCAGTTGCTCAGTCGTGTCGGACTCTGCAACCCCATGGACTGCTGCACACCAGGCCTCCCTGTCCATCACCAACTCCCAGACTTTACTCAAACTCATGTCCATTGAGTCAGTGATGCCATCCAACCATCTCATCCTCTGTCGTCCCCTTCTCCCACCTTCTAACTTTCCCAGCATTAGGCTCTTTTCAAATGAGCCAGTTCTTCACATCAGGTGACCAAAGTATTGGAATTTCATCTTCAGCATCAGTCCTTCCAATAAATATTCGGGACTGATTTCCTTTAGGATAGACTGGTTTGATCTTCTTGCAGTCCAAGGGAGTCTCAAGAGTCTTCCCCAACACCACAGTTCAAAAGCATCAATTTTTCGGCCCTCAGCTTTCTTTATAGTCCAACTCCAACTCTCACATCCATACATGACTACTGGAAAAACCATAGCTTTGACTAGACAGGCTATTGTCGGAAAAGTAATATCTTTGCTTTTTAATATGCTGTCTAGGTTGGTCATAATTTTCTTCCAAGGAGTAAGCGTCTTTTAATTTCATGGCTGCAATCACCATCTGCAGTGATTTTGGAGCACAGAAAAATAAACTCAGCCACTGTTTCCACTGTTTCCCCATCTATTTGCCATGAAGTGATGGAACCTGATGCCATGATCTTAGTTTTCTGAATGTTGAGCTTTAAGCCAACTTTTTCACTCTCCTCTTTCACTTTCATCAAGAGGTCTTTAGTTGTTCTTCACTTTCTGCCATAAGGGTGGTGTCATCTGCATATCTGAGGTTATTGATATTTCTCCCGGCAATCTTGATTCCAGCTTGTGCTTCATCCAGCCTAGTGTTTCTCATGATGTACTCTGCGTATAAGTTAAATAAGCAGGGTGACAATATACAGCCTTGATGTACTCGTTTCCCTATTTGGAACCAGTCTATTGTTCCCTGTCCAGTTCTAACTGTTGCTTCCTGACCTGCATATAGGTTTCTCAAGAGGCAGGTCAGGTGGTCTGGTATTCCCATCTCTTTCATAATTTTCCACAGTTTATTGTGATCCACATAGTCAAAGGCTTTGACATAGTCAATAAAGCAGAAATAGATATTTTTCTGGAACTCTCTTGCTTTTTCGATGATCCAGCGGATGCTGGCAGTTTAATCTCTGGTTCCTCTGCCTTTTCTAAAACCAGCTTGAACATCTGGAAATTCACAGTTCATGTACTGTCGAAGCCTGGCTTGGAGAATTTTGAGCATTACTTTACTAGCATGTGAGATGAGTGCAATTGTGTGGTAGTTTGAGGAGTCTTTGACATTGCCTTTCTTAGGGATTGGAATGAAAACTAACCTTTTCCAATCCTGTGTCCACTGCTGAGTTTTCCAAATTTGCTGGCTCATCCATCATGTTAATGTCTCAGTTTGAAACTTCCTAAGTCATGCACATTATATTCATTTTATCCCCAAATTTATATGAGGCACAAACCAGAAAATTTGAATTTAAGGGAAGGGATTTTTCTCAAACTTAAAGCTCAAAAGAGATGGACAAGTGTCTTTGTTACCTTGTCCTGGCTAATATTTCTTTTCTATTAATAGTTCATCTCTTCCCAGAAAAAGCAGCCACTTGGTAGTCTTGGCTTTATCTAAAGATTCTCAATTCCTCATGCACAAGCACATTCTCATTTCTTTTTTCCTGTATGAATATTAAAACCTAAGCTTTTAGGTTACTGAGACTAATTCTCCTCCAAGTAAATTAAAACTTCACTCTATTGTATGAACCTCTTCATTTTGGGCACCTAAGATAGATGGGGTTTTCTCTTCCTTCCCTCTTTATCAGTCATGCTTTAAAAATAATGTTTATTTTATGTCTTTTAGCATTTCTGTGTCTTTGTCCTGGGCAGTTACTTTTGGGTATCTTGGATCATTGTATTATCAGAAGTCTCAATTTCCTTACCATTAATGCGGGGAAAGTTATTTACTTAATAGTGTTTTTAGGATTAAATGAGATAATGTATATAAAGCACTTAGCTTAGTGCCTGATATGTAAGTGCTCAATAAATGTTAGTTACTATGCTGCTGCTAAGTCGCTTCAGTTGTGTCCGACTCTGTGCAACCCCATAGACAGCAGCCCACCAGGCTCCCCCGTCCCTGGGATTCTCCAGGCAAGAACACTGGAGCGGGTTGTCATTTCCTTCTCCAATGCATGAAAGTGAAAAGTGAAAGTGAAGTCGCTCAGTCGTGTCTGACTCTAGGGACCCCATGGACTGCAGCCTACCAGGCTCCTCCGTCCATGGGATTTTCCAGGCAAGAGTACTGGAGTGGGGTGCCTACTAACTAATGCTGACCAATGTTTTGGTCATCTGATGTGAACAGAAGGCTCATAGGAAAAGTCCTTGATGATGGGAAAGATTGAAGGTGGGAGGAGAAGAGGGCATCAGAGGATGAGATGGACATGATCCAGTCATCAGAGGATGACTGGATGGTATCACAGATGCAAACTCTGGGAGATGGTGAGGGACAAGGAGGCCTGGTGTGCTGCAGTCCATGGGGTGGCAGAGTCAGACATGACTGTACGACTGTACAACAACAATACTGATTGAGAAATTCTAGATAAGAGTGCAAATCTGCATAAGAAAAATTAATAAAATGAATTTTAAAATTAATATTTTGGTCCCCTCTTAGAATGTTATGGATCATTTAAGTTAGTTCTTTTATTTGATAAAAAAGGAATATACAAAACTTATTGCTTAAATATATATTATTTTGTATGATATATCCTTGAGTGTCTCACCTCGTATTTATCTTACTCAGCATGTGGGTGGTCATGGAACAGTATTTATAGATATTTGATGCCTGATTCAATTGACATATATATATATTTTCATTTTACAGTTGCATTTCATTTCCTCAGAAGGTGGCTTATATTATAAACATGTTTATAGTTTCCATATTAAAAATGCTTACATTAAGCTGACATAAAATTAGATCATTTTAAATTCATTTTATTGAGAAAAATTAATCTCTGTCTTGTTCTAAAATATTTATTTCCCATAAAATGTACACTTTTGAGGAACGTTGCATGGGTTATTAATAGGCTATTTGGTTTGATTATTTCCACTTAGGAATATAATTCTTTGGAAAGAAAGGCATATCTGATTAAAATCCTGTGTGGAAGTGACCTTTTTCTTATTTTTAAAAGAGGAATGATGGAAGAAAAAAATAATATTTTTAATCTGAGTCTTCATGAGATCTAAAATGGATGTTATTCTTTCTGTTTCCTCTCTGTAACAGATATTGTGTTTGTCATTCTGTATGTGTATGGTCTCACTTTTGTTAATGTGTCTTCACTTCTCAGTGAAATGAAAGCTGACCTAGAACCGTGGTCACTCCTGTGTCAAAGTTGCAACAACTGTGGTCACTGAGCAATTACTATGGCCATCCAACTAGTCCTGAAGGGATAGTTGTGTTAGATCAAGATCTAAAATAATCTGTGGAAGGGAATGAACTGAGGATTCAGACTGCAGTGTAATTTGATCTTGTGTCTGTATTTAACCAAAAGAACCACATTTGTAAACAACTTACTCTGCAGAAGGATAAAAATCCTATAAAACATTTAAATGCTGTTTATTTTACTCAGATGCTTTTTCTTGATAATTTTATTTATTTTAATGCTGAAACATTGGTAGAGCTCTAAAAAAGATGGTATGGTATCTATGTTCAAGTAAAGCACTTTTTTTTTTTTTTTAGAACCATTAGGCTTTTTTGAACTGATACACAAATAAAAATGTTATTCTTTTTTCTTTTTTTTAAACATGAGATCCTAAAATACTTAGGAGGTACTTAACTGATACAGATTATTAAAATACGGAATAAAATTGGAAAAAGTCACAAAGTATGTAGCAGTAGAACATGTGATTTCATTTTTTTTTTTCTCCAGAGGTGTAATAGGTTTGTACTAATCTGTTTACCTTCTCTCTCTTGCTCATATCTATTTCTTCAGTTGTGAGATTTGGGGATGGAGTAAGCACACAGCTCAAAGCCAATGAATATCCTACTTTTTTCCAAGCTGTTCTTTGTTGCGTTATCTTCATTCTTTCACTCATTCAGCATCTACAGAGCACCTGCTCTGTACCAGGCACTGGGCTAGGCGGTAGAGGGTCTTTATTGAATAAGACCATCAGGGCTCCCTTGCTGAGTGTCTAGTCCTGGACAATTTTTTTTTGCTCTCTTTCTTTCATCCTTACATTTTTCGGTCTCTCTCTTTCTCTACCCCTACGTTTTCTACTTTTATTCTTTCCCTCATTTTCTTACTTCTCTTCCATTCTTTCTTTGGAAATTGTTAAAGGGCTTCCCTTTCGACTTCAGATTTGACTAGGATGAATACGTGAGACTTCTTTCTTTCTCTACACTTTTTCTTGTGGGAATCCAGGAACATTCATAACTTCTGGCCTGACTTAGCTGTGTCTGTACCTCCTCTGAGGAAAATTGGTTACCAGCTGATGAGCAGATCATTTCCTCTACTGCCATGGAATCATACTCCTTTGCTTTTTATTAAGCTGCCAAACCTCATGAAGAGTGAATCCATTGGGGAAAGACATCTTCCTGTCTTTCTACAAGCCATCATTTTTTGGTTAAAACAATTTTTTAAAAATTGGTTTTTATACCCATGCACCTAAATTTATCTCCAGTTTGGTTCCATTGGTCACAGAATAGTTTTACCTTACTGGCTGAGTATTTTCATTTCTGCTGAGCTTCCCACAGTGAATATCGTAGAGCATTTTCCAGCAGTATTTTTGTGGAGGGGGAGGGATGGATAAAGGCTTAACATAAATTCTGATGCAGCCATTTTCCTATTGCTTTCTGATACAATGTAGTAGGAAATCAATGCAGTTAGAGTCATTATTGACAGTAGATAAGGGTAAGCAAGCTGGTCATCTGAAAGCACAAATGAATCGGAATTATAGGATTTATTTTAGCCTCGTAAGACTTTTTTTTTTTTTAATCCATTTCTGTTGAAGAGCAGAGATGTCAAGTGATTTATTAGAGATCACACAACAAGTTAATAGCAGAGCTGTACCTGGAACCCAGGTCTCAATTTCCAGTTTTCTTTTTACCCGACAGGATATAGAAATAGGGTCTAGGGAAAATTATCTTTTGAGGGAGGGGGAGAACTCTTGTTTGTTTGGAGAAGGATTTGTCAAATCCACAGGTTTCAGACTTTTGTACTCTTCAGCTGACAATCCAAGTTTCTGGTTTCATATGATCTTTGTAACCAGCTAAGGTGTTGAAGAGAATTGGTATAAAAATTAAGTGCTTCCCACAGAATATCTAGTCCATGTCTGTTAGCTCCTATGTCTAACGGGGTTCGTTTTTGTCTTGGTTCTTGATGTTGGTTATCGTGTATGAGAAATATGATTTTCGCCCAACCTCAAGAGCTGCAGTTATAGGTAAAGTTGGCGAAGTGAATTTACTTTTGGTGAGTTGTTTTGATGGAGGAATTAAAGCTTGAATAAGGAGTCAGAACCCCAAGTTCATCCACTTACTTAATGCATTATTTCCAGTGGGTTGCTGCCTGCCTGCCAAGTCGCTTCAGTTGTGTCCGACTCTGTGCGACCCCATAGACGGCAGCCCACCAGGCTCCCCCGTCCCTGGGATTCTCCAGGCAAGAACACTGGAGTGGGTTGCCACCTCCCTCTCCAATGCATGAAAGTGAAAAGTGAAAGTGAAGTCGCTCAGTCGTGTCCGACTCTTCGCGACACGAATCCTATGGACTGCAGCCCACCAGGCTCCTCGGTCCATGGGATTCTCCAGGCAAGAGCACTGGAGTGGGGTGCCATTGTTAGTAGAGTTTAATCTCAGTGCTGAGGAAGTCATTTGAACTCTGGCTTTCCACCCTCTAAACAACTAAGAATCGTTTCTTCCCTTCTTCTCCTTTGCTAAGAGAACGCACTGGTCTTAGCAAACACCCTCTTCCAACAATACAAAAGATGACTCTACATAGGACATCAACAGATGGTCAATGCTGAAATCAGATTGATTATATTCTTTGCAGCCAAAGATGGAGAAGCACTATACAGTCAGCAAAAGCAAAACTGGGAGCTGACTGTGGCTCAGATCACGAACTCCTTATTGCCAAATTCAGACTTAAATTGAAGAAAGTAGGGAAAATCACTAGGCCATTCAGTATGACCTAAATCAAATCCTTACGATTATACAGTGGAAGTGACAAATAGATTCAAGGAATTAGATCTGATAGAGTACCTGAAGAACTGTGGATGGAGATATGTAACATTATACAGGAGGCTGTGATCAAAACAATCCCCCCCAAAAAAGAAATGCAAAAAGGCAAAATGGTTGTCTGAGGAGGCCTTACAAATAGTTGAGAAAAGAAGAAAAGTGAAAGGTTAAGGAGAAAAGGAAAGATATACCCATCTGAATGCAGAGTTCCAAAGAATAGCATGGAGAGATAAGAAAGACTTCCTAAGTGAACAATGCAAAGAAATAGAGGAAAACAACAGAAGGGCAAAGACTGGAGATCTTGTCAAGAAAGTTAGAGATACCAAGAGAACTTTTCATGCAAAGATGAGCACAATAAAGGACAGAAATGGTATGGACCTAACAGAAACAGAAGATATTAAGAACAGGTGGTAAGAATATACAGAAGAACTATACATAAAAGATGCTCATGACCCAGATAACCACAATAGTGTGATCATTTACCTAGAGCCAGATATCCTGGAATGCGCAGTCAAGTGGGCCTTAGGAAGCATCACTACGAACAAAGCTAGTGGAGGTAATGGAATTCCGGCTGAGCTATTTCAAATCCTGAAAGATGATGCTGTGAAAGTGCTGCACTCAATATGCCAGCAAATTTGGAAAACTCAGCAGTGGCCACAGGACTAGAAAAGGTCAGTTTTCATTCCAATCCCAAAGAAAGGCAATGCCAAAGAATGTTCAAACTACCATGCAATTGCACTCATCTCACATGCTAGCAAAGAAATGCTCAAAATTCTCCAAGCCAGGCTTCAACAGTGTGTGAACCGTGAACTTCCAGATATTCAAATTGGATTTAGAAAAGGCAGAAGAACCAGAGATCAAATTGCCAGCAGCCATTGACTCATAGAAAAAGCAAGAGAGTTTCAGAAAAACATCTGCTTCATTGACTATACTAAACCCTTTGACTGTGTAGATCACAGTAAACTGTGGAAAATTCTTCAAGATATGGGAATACCAGACCACCTTACCTGCCTCCTGAGAAACCTGTATGCAGGTCAAGAAGTAGCAATTAGAACCAGACATGAAACAATGGACTGGTTCTAAATTGGGAAAGGGGTACGTCAAGGCTGAATATTTTCACCCTGCTTATTTAACTTATATGCAGAGTACATCATGCGAAATGCCATGCTAGATGAAGCACAAGCTGGAATCAAGATTGTTTGGAGAAGTTTCAATAACCTCAGATATGCAGATGGCACCATCCTTATGGCAGAAAGCAAAGAGGAACTAAAGAGCCTGAAAGTGAAAGAGGAGAGTGTAAAAGCTGGCTTAAAGCTCAACATTCAAAAAACTAAGATCATGGCATCTGGTCTCCTCACTTCATGGCAAATTGATGGGTAAACAATGGAAATAGTGACAGACTTTATTTTGGGGGCTCCAAAATCGCTGCAGATGGTGACTGCAGCCATGAAATTGAAAGGATGTTTGTTCCTTGGACGAAAAGCTATGACCAACCTAGACAGCATATTTAAAAGCAGAGACGTTACTTTGCCAATGAAGGTCCATATAGTGAAAGCTATGGTTTTTCTAGTGGTCATATATGGATGTGAGAGGTTGATGCTTTTGAACTGTGGTGTTGGAGAAGACTCTTGGACTGCAAGAGAGTCCCTTGGACTGCAAGGAGATCAAACCAGTCCATCCTAAAGGCAATCAGGCCTGTATATCCATTGGAAGGACTGAGGCTGAAGCTAAAGCTCCAATACTTTGGCCTTCTAATGAGGAGATCTGATTCATTGGAAGAGACCCTAATCCTGGGAAAGATAGAAGGCCGGAGGAGAATGGGACTACAAAGGATGAGATGGTTGGATGGCATGATGACTCAATGGACATGAGTTTGAGCAAACTCTGGGAGATGGTGAAGGACAGGGAAGCCTAGCATGCTGCATTCCATGGGGTCACAGAGTTAGACAGACTGAGCAGCTGAACAACAACAGCAAAAGAAGTAAGAATCATTTCTTCCCTCCTTCATTGATGTGAATATTAATTTTTAAAACTATTTATTTATTTATGGCTGCATCGGATCTTTGTTGCTGCTCGTGGGCTTTCTCTAGTTCTATAACTAGAGAACCTGCAGGATTCTCATCACAATGGCTTCTCTTTTTGCAGAGCACGGGCTCTAGGGCGCTTGGGCTCAGTAGCTGTGGTACATGGGCTTCCTTGTCCGGCAGCATGTGGAATCTTCCTATACCAGAGATTAAATCCATGTCCCCTGCATTGGCAGGCAGATTTATAACCACTTGACCACCTGAGAAGTCCTCAATGTTCATTTTTATTGCTGTTTTAGCGAGGATCCAGGATGGTCCCCAGTGGTCCCTTAACTCCTGGCAGTCATGGCTTTTGTATATCCCCTCCCACGCTGCATTAGAGTTTGTCTATGTGACCATTAGCATATGGCAGACATAATGCTATATCACTTCTGAGGCAATCTCAGACATTGTGGCTTCTGCCTTGTACTCTTTGTATCCCTCACTCTAGGAAGCCAGCTGCCAGGTTATGAGGATGTTAGGACAGTCCTATAATATTAGTAGTTCCATGTGGCAAGGAACTGAGGCTTTCTACCAACAACCAGTGAAGAACTTGTTGAGGTCTTCTGCCAATCCCCATGTGAGTGAGCCATCTTAGAAGGATGCTCCAGGTCTGGTCAACCGTTCAGGAGACTGTAGCACTACCTAATTGGTTGACTGCAACCTCATGAGAGACCCTGAGCCAGAACAACCCACCTGATCCACACTGATTTCTGATCCCAGAAACCACGTGGGAAAATATATGCTTGTTGTTTTAAGCTGCTAAATTTGGGGGGTGATTTGTTACACAGCAATAAGTAGCTAATACAATTTACAGAACAAAAGTTGAACATTTACAGTTTAAAGTCAATTATAGGGACTCTCTCTCCTGCGTGCATGCTTGCTCTCTCTCTCTCTCTTTCTCTCTCTCTCTCTCTCCCTCTCCCTCCCTCCCTCCCCACGCACTCCTCCACTCTCTTCTCTTCAAGTCTTGGATTCTCCTGCTATCTTCTAAATAAAATAGAGCTGTAACACTGAAAAAATAAATAAATAAAAATAAAGTCAATTATAATAACAGTAGATGTAGATGTTTTTATTATGTTTTTGACACTTAGGAGCAAAAGCTAAATCAATACGTGACCTATATTCAGCAATTTTAGTTTATTAAATAGGTAACTGAAAAATGGAAAAATTAAATGATTTAATAATCGGAGGGAGTGGTGGTAGCTAAGAATTGAAACACACTTTTTTCTCTTTCCACTTCTCTTTAAAATACAGCTCTATCAAAATACAAGTAAAGACTAAACTCAAAATGACACTAACGAATTCAAAAGAGATATGTTTGAGGAAATTTTTATTTAAGGAAAAGTTTACTGAGAGCTATTGTGTTTTCTTATTTTTGTTTATTTTTACTTGAAATGTAGGTGATTTACAATGTTTCAAGTGTATAAGTGATTCAGTTATACATACATACATAAGTGTATATTAATATATTTTTTCAGATTCTTTTCCATTATAGGTGATTACAAAATATTAAATATAGTTCCTTGTGCTATACAGTGGGTCCTTTTTGTTTATTTTATATATAATACTGTGTATCTGTTAACCCCAGATTCTTAAATTATTCCATCCTACCTTCCCCTTTGGTAACTGTAAGTTTGTTTTTTATGTCTGAGTCTATTTCTGTTTTGCAAATAAGTTCATTTGTATCATTTTTAAGATTCAATATATATGTAATATCATATTTGTCTTTGTCTGACTTACTTCACTTAGTATGATAATCTCTAGGTTTAGTATCACTAAACCTAGTATCACTTAGTATGATAATCATCCATGTTGTTGCAAATGGCATTATTTTATTCTTTTTATGGCTGAGTAATATTCCATTGTGTGTGTATATATATATATATATATCCCACATCTTCTTTATCCATTCATCTGTCAATGGACATTTAGATTGGAATGCTATTGTTTTAATATGAAATCATCTCAAGGAGTCTGAGTCATTTTATTTTTACACACAGGTGGTTATGCTTCCTTCAGTTAATCAACTTGGAGAGGGTTTCAATGGATCCTTTAACTCAGGCCTAGATATGAATATTTTTGATCAATTCAGCAAAAGTTTGTCAAGATCACCAGTGCTGGCCAGGGAATACAAAAGTAAACAAGACATCTCTGCCCATGCATGGTTTATAGGTTAGTGATGGGGCAGGTGATGTTAGTAGTGAGGGAAGAGTTCTGCTACAGGTATTCACAGGAAATTTGCAGAGTACGGAGGAGGAGCACCTAACTCAGTGTGCAAGGACAAATGACTTCCTCAAAGTTGCATAGCTACTTTGTAGCACTTTGAATCCATTTTGGCAGTTTTCTAGACACTTGGAAGGGGTAATAAGATTGTACGCTGCCTGCCTATTGATTTTCATGCATTGGCGAGGTCTCTGTTTTTCTACAGAGACCCTTTCTTCAACCTTTATTTTTTTTAAAACTTTTAATTTTTATATTGTATAGCCAGTTAACAAACAATGTTGTGATAGTTTCTGGTGAACAGTGAAGGGACTCAGCCATTCATATACATGTATGCATTCTCCCCAAACTCCCCTCCCATCCAGACTGCCACATAACACTGAGCAGGGCTCCCTGTGCTATACAGTAGGTCCTTGTTGGTTTTCCATTTTAAATACAGCAGTGTGTACATGTCCATCCCAAAGGCCCTGACTATCCCTTCCCCATCCTTCCTCCTGGCAACCGTAAATTCATTCTCTAAGTCTATGAGTCTGTTTCTGTTTCATAAGTAAGTTCAGTTGTATCATTTCTTTTTAGATTCCACATATATGGGGTGTGAAATGATATTTCTCCTTCTCTGTCTGACTTACTTCACTTATTCTGACACTCTCCAGGTCCTCCCATGTTGCTGCAAATGGCATTTCATTCTTTTTAATGACTGAATAATATTCCATTGTATGTATGTACCACATCTTCTTTATCCATTCCTCTATCGATGGGTGCTTAAGTTGCTTCCATGTCTTGGCTTTTGTAAACAGTGCTGCCGTGAACTTTGGGATGCATGTATCCTTCAGATCATATTTTTCTCTGGATATATGCCCAGGAGTGGGATTGCAGGGTTATATAGTAGCTCTATTTTTATTTTTTTAAGGAACCTCCATACTGTTCATCACAGTGGCTGTACCAATTTACATTCTCATCAACAGTGTAGGAAGGTACCCTTCTCTCCACACCTTCTCTAGCACTTATTGTTTGTAGATTTTTTGATGATAGCCATTCTGGCTGATATAAGGTGATATCTCATTGTAGTTTTGATTTGCATTTCTCTAATAATTAATGATGTTGAACATCTTTTCATGTGCCTATCGGCCATCTGTATGTCTTCTTTGGGGACATGTCTCTAGGTCTTCTGCCCATTTTTGAGTGAATTCTACAACTTTTTTCACTGAGATATTATGCAAACCTCTTTTTAAAAAGAACTTAAAAAAAAGAGAGACTTCCTTTTTCTTTCAAACAGGATAAATGGAATGAAACAGAGACACTAAGAGAAAGAAAACTTGAAGTACAAAACAAAACCCAGGAAGTATGGAAGTATCGAAAACATGAATTAGCATGAATTAGGAGAAGGTAATGGCACCCCACTCCAGTATTCTTGCCTGGAAAATCCCATGGACGGAGGAGCCTGGTGGGCTGCAGTCCATGGGGTCGCAAAGAGTCGGACACGACTGAGCGACTTCGCTTTCACTTTTCACTTTCAAGCATTGGAGATAGAAATGGCAACCCACTCCAATGTTCTTGCCTGGAAAATCCCAGGGACAGGGGAGCCTGGTCGGCTACCGTCTATGGGGTTGCACAGAGTTGGACACGACTGAAGCGACTTAGCAGCAGCAGCAGCAGCAGCAGCAGAAGACTGAACCACATGATGTCAAGCTGTAATAATAAAATATTTAGGATGTGGGATTCTAAAACAATTCATTAAACAAATCTTAGTGATCCGTCACGATTGTTTCAGCTACTGGTCCGAAAGAAATTTGTGGCAAAGTGCTGATTGCCCTGGAAGGAAAGATTGCACCTGTGGATCAATTTGGTAGAATCTGGAACTTAATTCTGTCAGTTTGAACAAGCAAATTTCAGACATTCTAAATCCAAGGGAACTTCCAACAGTCTTTCATGAATGAGGCAGTAAGAATGAAAAGACCTTTTATAACTTCATTTTGAACTCTGCCTGCAAACCAGAGGTCAGCAGGCCCTTCAATCCCAGGGCCTGGGAGGTGCTGGTGGTGCTGGTGGTTGGTGCTGTGGAACTTGGTGGGGGAGGGTAGAGGGAGATAGAAGACAAAAGGAAGAGGAGGCAAAAGACATAAAGAACTGGACTGGAAGAAGTGAAGAAGGACATAAACAAAAGAGAAGGAAAGGAAGAATTAGGAACCATAGTTAGTGGAGCACTGCTAGCCACTGTGCTAAATGCTTTTCCAAGCCTTACAACAGCCCTGTGAAGTTAGTACTGGTATTACTTCTGTTTTACTGGCTAGGATACTGAGCCTCAAGTGAGGTCATTTGCCAAAAGTCATATTGTTAGTAAGTAGCAGAGCTGTGATTTGAATTCAGTTCTGTCTGACTCCCAAATCCGGCATTTCTAACCACGAGGCCGTGAAGGAAATATATTCATCTACTGCAGTGTAAAAGAGGACCACTGAAGACTAGCACCTGGGCTGTTCTCTGGCTGGCCCTTGGGTTTTCTTTTTTTTAAGTTTGTAGACAAGTCTTTAACAGAATGAAGATCCCTTAATTGGATTTGCCTGTTATCTAATATTGCCCACCACATTACATGCCGTGCTTCAGTTCCTTCCTTCCATGAATCAGTGGGAACCTTCCCATTTAGTCTAATGAACCCTAATTTCAGACAAAGGTAACTGTCCCCTTTTGTTTCATCCTGTGCTTTTATTTTTCAAATACCAGAGCCGACCTCTGAACTCAATCTGCACTTGCCTATTGATGCATAAATATCTATAATATCACAGTAAATTAAATTCTATTTTAAAGGGTTTCTATTTAACAATCTGTCAGAACTTTCACAGCATTTGATTTCTGGTCTCCTCTGTCCAGTGACAGGTTTATCTCAATATGGTTTGATTAATGAAACCTTTTATTTGGTGTAAGCATACTTATTATTACTATAATCTCTTAATGCTTGCTTGGGCAACACTGGAATCTGGTGACAGGGACTCTCAAAACTTCTGGCTTCTTTAGTTCCCTCCAAACACTGGGTGAGATTGACAGGTGGGAGACCCATGCCCTCTTAATGGGAAGCTTGGTAATGTTAGTGTCAGCTGAATGATATAGCACTCTGTCTTAGAGGCTTGGCCAAACTCCCTTTTAACCTCTGGGGTTTAAGAAATGCTTTTGACTTCAAGCCAGCAAATCCGCCTTCTTCTCCACTGCTACCTTGTCCTTGCATGCCAGTCACTGGGGGGCGTGGCTAACATCTCCCTCGGGAGCTGAGAAATTGCAGTGTGCACTGTGTCACTGAGAAGTGGGATGAAATCTAAAATAAAAGAATGTATTGAAAAAGAGTGTCTTAATGAAGCCAAGGGGCCAGACACTAATAGCTCTTAAGAAACAGAAATGACTTTAGAAATGATGGATATTCCACAAGCAACCTTTTTGAAAAGAAGAGTAGAATTGAATTATGTTTTGTTCCTAACAAGTATTTACCTCCGTGAGGGGCTGCCGTTGCTGCTGGATTATCTTCCTGGTGTCCTACATGCTTCCAAAACACTGGAAAAAGAATGTCTTGGATTTCACATAGACTCAACGTTGTCACTCTGTTTTACTTTGCTATTAAATATTTACTAACGTTAAAAGTGAGACATTGAAAACAAAATCAGAAACTTGTGCTGCAGAAATTGTTTTCTCTGCAGTTTTCCTAGCTAGTATTTTCTACGCTGGTAAAGTGATAGACTTCTGCCATGTATTATACCATTCTTTATTTGTACACCTGTCCACCTCTAATGCTCAAAACATCTCATACTTTTTTTTCTTTCTTCCTTTTTTCAGTTTGTGGTCATTGTGGTTTTAAGTGCAATAAAATCCACCTGGAGAGTTTTGCTATTGTTTCTAAACAACCTGAAGTAGGAAGGAGAACAAGGTAATGTTAATAAATATGATTCAAGAGCCTAATAAATAATCAAATCAGATAAAAGAAACAAGTCTGTTATGTAAAAAGAGCATTATAATAGTTAATATTCTTTGTTAAGACTTGAATATTCAAAGGGCAAGTAACCTCTGAAAATAAAAATATTTTGTTTATCTAAGGACCATACTAGCTTGATTGTTAATTTGATTACTTGAGATTGTGATTTGTTATTAAATTTATACGCTTACATAGACTTAAAAATGAAAGTTTTCTTTCTGGAGTTTTAAAAGAAAAATGCTATAGGAAGTATTTCTTTTTAAGGGGGTAACATTAGATTTTTATTGTCACTTTAGCTTTAATTGGATTAATTGAAATCATACTGAAAAATAAAGTATGGTTTAACTGTACTTTCGGAATTAGAGATATGGTTTAAGAATATCCATTCAATAAAATAAAGAAGTAGAAAACCTAGTATAATTTAAAGTGATACTGCAAGTCAAATAATTTTTAATAACATAATTAATAGTAAGAATTGTGTGTTCTGCTTGAAAAATATAGAATATTTTTGTTCATGAAAAGTGTTCTTTTGCAAGAAATTATAGAAATATCTTAATGAGATACTGAGTAGAGGATTATTACAATTCTCCAACATGTTTCTTGTTTTTAGTTTATTTCACATCATGCTTTTTAACCTTCGACAACAAATATTGTTGTACCATGAAGACAGCAAATCCAAACAATTACATATGTAGTCCAAAGGCATACACAAGAAAATCAATATTTGACATCTTTGCAACTCCCTCTTTGCAGTAGCGTTCAATAGCTCTTATTCATTATACACTTATATCTCTTTCAGATTCGCCTTTGTCACTAGAAACCCATTTTTTTCCTCTCCTTTGACTTCCACATAACTTCTTTGCCCTGTACTTTTACAGATGCCTTCTGGCTATAAATACTAATGAAATCTCTTTGCTTAATTCAATTTTGCTGGTACACTTACAGTTATGACCTAACTTTCCCACGAGAGAGACTGATTGAACATTCCACTACCTTATGGATGGGAGCAAACATTCTTACAGAACTGGACTGACAATTTCCATAATTATAGAATTCACAGCCTAATGACCTTAAAAAACAATAAAAAGATCTCTTGTTAATTCCATTTCTGTTACTGACATTCAAGATATTTCATTTTTCACGGGACAACAAATTTACTTTTTTATTTTCCAAAGAGCAGTCTATCCTTTTCCCCCCAGATTAAATTTTCTGAATATTGAAGTATTCCATTGAATATTTAGCATTTCTTTGTCTTTTAAAAGTTAGAATATTTATGATCCTTAGAATGCGTTTGACTGATTTATAGCAATCAATTATAAGAGTACGTTTTCAAATAGCCCTTTTAAAAATGAAGAATAGAATAATTAAAAAGATCACAAGTCCTCCCTTGCATATAATTATTTCATTATTTCATTACAGTGCAGAAATTATTTTTGCTGACTGTGAGCAATTTTAATTGAGCAAGATCTGTGTTAATATACGATAGCAGGCAGTTCTTCCTAAGAAATAAGATTACTAATTGCTTAAATTTTTATTCAGCACAGTGAGTCTTATGAGTCACATTGCAATATAAACCTAATCACTAGGTAGAGTGGCTACAATACATTTTCTGTGGTGTGATATCCTAAAAGCATAACTTGCCTGCTAATTTATTCCTTCAACAGGTTTATTGCTGTATTAAGCATTTGTTTTGTAGAAAATTCTTATTCTATCTAGTTATGACAGAACTATGATAATGAAACATTAAAATTCAGACTTGAAGTATACAAAAGCCAGCATAAATAAGCAAAATTAAAACATAACATCTTGAATTCTTCCTAAAAACCAGAATGCTCAGCACCCCAGCCTGTATTATGGAGGCTTTTGGCTTATAAACAAAGACGGCTCCTCAGGAATAGAAATCTTGAGTGTGCAAGATAGCATGCTGCTAAGTGACGTTAAATTAAATGTTAATGAAAACCGTTTTCTTTCAAAAATTTAACACTCATCATAAATGCTATGGTATCTTTGGCATATCTAAGATATTTTCTTCTCAATAAATATTTTATGTATATTTATTGCTGTGGGAGAATATATAAATTATAATAAAATTCATCAGAACCACTGTCTTAACAACATAGGCTGTTTTGATAAAATTTGCATAAACATTACAAAAACTATATGTTTTAATGTATAGTTTAGTATTGAATATACTGTTGCTGATTTAACTTAGATCTTAAGTGAAAAGTACTATAATTGAGTGTATTCTTAAATATAATTTTTGAAAGTGAAAGCAAAAATACTTGAAAAACTCTGTGATATTTATTAGTAATTCACTTGTTCATTCAGTAAATATTTATTAATAGTTTATAATGAACTTATCAACAATTCTAACTTACTAATACTATTTTCTCATACTCTTTCAAGACAAGTGCTAACATTTTGCCTTCTTTGCTTGGATTCCAGTATGTTCACTTGCTGCTAAAAGGGGAAGTTGACCAGATTGGTATTTAGTTGACCAATGCAGAAGTTACAGAGTTGTTTACAATTCTAATTTCTGGATTTCAACATCTAATGTGTCAGTGATAACTAAAACCTTTTGGAGATCTCTAAGTAATTAGTTACTATTGTGCATAGAACAGACTTTGTATTTGGATCTTTTTCACTGGAGATTAACATTTGTGTGTGATATGGAAAGTAAAGTAAACTGTTGACTGTAAAAGGCTTTCTTATGGTGAAGGAATTTTATGGTAATACAGTACATGGTCAGTGTGATCTAGACGAATGACTGAAGCATATGGAACTGATATAATATTGTATGTTAAATATATGTCAGTTAAAAATAAAACTAGACTAGCCCAGGGTCCTGGGTTCTGCTACTGCTATTAACTAGCTTTAAGACTACGGGCAAATCTTGCAACTTCTCTTGACTCTTAACCTTAATTTCCAGATCTGGAAAATGTGGATAATAATCCTTACTCTGCCTCCTGGTGTGGATGCTTTCATGATAAATAGTAGCTTCTGTGTTGATAAAATGTGAGCTGCAAATTAGACAGTTCTTAACCTGGGGGTGTTCCAAGAATCCTCTTGAAACTATGCAAATTTGTATGTATGTCTTCCTAGGTATGAGGTCTGTAGCTTTTATCGGATTCTCAAATGGGCAAGTGACCTAAAGAAGGTGAGGAAACACTGAATTTGAGAATCTCTAACATCCTTTCTTCTCTTAAATTCAAATTCCATTCTCCCTCTCTGAATAATATATATGAAAGCACTTTGAAAGACTGCTAAACAAATGCAAAGTATCATTCTCCATCTCTCTTTATGGATCTAGTCTATGTAAAAGTCATAGGCATACTTGAAAAAGTGATATTATATTATGTTGCATGGATTATTGAATAAACATATTGCCCGAAGGCATCTTTCAAATAAAAGGTTCAGTATTAGAACCCTAGGAGAATTGAAGTGTCACCGACTCAGAGAAAATAGAAGGCAATCTAGGTGAGGGTGGAAAAACATTTTAATATATGTTTAGTGTAGCTTAGTGGTCAAGATTTACAAGAGTAATTAAACTGGGATGAGGCTTTTTGATTTTGTTCTAATCTAGATTATGATAGCTGTGTTTCAATTTCCTCCTCTCTAAAATGATTTTAGTGATTTGGGGAAGATTAAGTTAGCTAGTTAGATTAGTTTTGTTAGCATAGGTTAAAGTGTTTTTAGTTAACAGTACAGCAATATACCAAAGTAATAGTGTGAATTCTCCATTCAAAGGAGGAAAATACCACTGTTAAGGATTTCTTAATAGTTTCTTCTTTGTTTTGTGACTTTATTTTGTCCTGTTACATATTTAATAATAGATGGGAAATCAGAAATAAAATGTAGCAATTAAGATACATTGTAATTTCTTCTGAGTTTTTCTATCCCCTTTTTGATACTTTAAAAAGGAGTGGTCATTTATCTCTTTAAAGATACATCTAAAATATGTTAACTTTATGGCTTATCAGTAATTTTTAAGTTTTCTACACTTAATGAGCAAAAATATAGCTATACAAAACATTAAGAATATCTTTAAAGAATTGCTTTAAAACCTTGTTTTACCATTGTGCTGTATTAAAAGACTGTACTAATAGTCTATTACAGAGTACTTAGGCAAAGATTAGAGAAAGGGAACTTTTTTTCCTTTCTTACCTCTAAAATGAGGGGAGTTGAAATTGTTTTCTTTCTTTGTTTGTGTTTTTTTAAATTGGAATATAGTTGATTTACAATGTTGTACCAGTTTCAGCTGAACAGCAAAGTGAATCCGTTATGCATGTACGTTTATCCACTTTTTGTTTTTTTGATTCTTTCCCCATGAAGGTCATTCCAGTGTACTGAGTAGAGTTCCCTTTGCTATACTTATTAGTTATCTAATAAGTATATTCGTTATCAACTTTATATATAGTAGTGTGTAAATAAGGATTTCTTGATTACGGAGGGGAGGCAGGTTGGAGAGGGCACACTGAGTTGGAGTATCCTTAGCCATAGTGAAAAAAGCTGACCACTTAAGAAGGATTTTCACCTAAGAAATAGTTGATGTGGGTCTGAGTTTACCCCTTTCTTTCTAGATTTGCATCAAAATGGAGTGAAGAGAGCATTTGGTAATAGAATTTGTTTGCTTTCTTACTGAGTGTGAGTTCCTAGACAGAAGGCAGAGATTGGACCTTACACATTTTTATATTCACAGCTCTATTCAGGTACTCAGTGAAGTCTATTCACTGAATGTTCTTGGGCTGGTTCCTTTCTCTAAGTGATTGTTTCCTCTATTATATTTCTAACAATGATAATAATAATAATAAAGCTAGCTACCATTTATGGAGTACTCTGTACAAAGTACATTACATGTTATGGTTCTAGCCTCACAACAACCTGGAGAAATATTATCCTCATTTTAAAGGTGAAGATTCTGAAGTCCACAGAAGTGACTTAAGACCATAACCACCTGACAAATTTACTGGAAAGATATTTTTGTTTCATTAGCTGCTCTAGCTTCAAAGATTTTGCCTTCTTAACAGCTTCCTCATTGAACTGAGAGAGTGCTTTGATAGAAGATTTAAGGTACATGGCACTCCCAAAATGCAGATTTGGTGATGACAGGAAATGTTGTTAGGTCATGTTTGACTGGGCTAGATGCTCCCATTTTGTTACTAAGTAGCTGCTGCTGGGAGCTGAGAGGAAATGAAGAAGAGGAACCAGGAAAGTTTGATGAATAAGCCCCTTTATAAATATTCTTCCTGAAGCTCCTCCTACCACCTCAGTGTTAAAATAGATTAACATAGGAACACCAAGTAGTTCAGATGTAAAGTTGAGATTCAAAATTGGACTATTATCAGCCTTAACTGATGAATACAAAACCAGTAATCCCTGAGGGACCAGACCATGAGTTTGCTCTGAATTTCTTGGTTTCTGTGGAGCTGTGATTCATATTCTCTATAATATACAAAGTTGAAATATCTTTAGCATAACAAAAACAGATTCATAATTATAGAATAGCAGCATTTCCCACCAGTCATTGGAGGAGTGGTAAACTCAGGTTAGAAGAAAACTGCTGGTCATCATGGAGAGTTATATTTCATTTCTGACAACTATATTTCTCCTCAGTTTTGAAAATACCTTTTTATAGAGCAGTTCGTGTGCAACTTTTCCTGCTTAAAAAAATTAATAGGCAACCTGGAAGAGGAATTTGATCATTTATTGCACATCTACAAATTCAATAATAGTGATGAAAGATTTGTTGATTGTCTTGTTTATCTGAGAGAGACATGAGATACAGCATAAGAGAGGGTGGGGAATCTGGGCTCAGTGCCCAGAATTTTTCTTTGCTATTTGGATCACTGTGTTTGCTAGAATATTTAATTAATCCCACTCTTGGAGTAATGCTTATTGCTGATGGCCATCACTGAACTGAAATATTAAACCATATGTAATATATCTTCAATAAAATTTAGATTTAAAAGTCCCTAAATGATGTATGTGTTTGACAGTCCTTAATGAAAACTGACTAAAGGAATTTCAGAGAATGAATAGGCTTAATGGTAACAATTATTTTCATTCATATGGAAGGAAGTGCTAAATTATAAAATTAAACGTAAGCAATTAGCACAACATTTGGGGTAGGATTGTACCAATTCTTGGATTTATAGTTTGTTTTATAGTTATTGTTATTGTTGTTAAATATTTGTATCTTCTGCTATGTCTCTAGTGAAGGTCCTTCCTGAAATTCTGTAAGACTAGTTCTTTTTGGAGTATAGTTTAGCCATGGTTAGACCATCAACTCTCTGATAATTCTCTTTTGAGTAATTCAGTACATAGCATGATTTTCTCTTATTATTGAACCGATGCCTCAGCAAAGGGTTAGAGGAATTCTGCTGTTTGTAGCGAAAATCTTGTGCCAAGAACATTAACCTTGAAGTTCTATACTTTTTGCAGGTCAGGCAATTACCACAGTTATCCTATTTACTTATTTAAGATGTGGCAAGAAGAGCTCCCCAAAATGGACTGATAAATGTGGGTGGAGGGAAAAAATCAATTTCTCTTCTGAAAGAATAGATCCAGAATTGTAATGATGGAAAGAATTCTAAGATTCAGTTAAAATGTCTTTTGAACAGGTCAGAACAAATAGTCTGACATATTGGAGTGTGCCTGTGCAGTCAAGAGGGACAGAGTATTTGAAATGAGACAGTACTTAAGAGTTTGATCAAATCCAGTGGTCTTCAAACTTTGTAAAGCCTCGAGTTCCATTATTTCAACAAAATCTCATATACTTAATATGTAAAACAGGTTTAAGGGGAGCTACTCTCCTTGAAGCCAAAGAGGTCGCACCTGTTCACATGCTTCCCCTTCTTCCTTCCTTCTAAGCACGGTTTGAAAATCATCTGATCCAACTCTTTCATTTGAAAATGTGAGCATTCATTTCCAAGAGGAGTGGACCAACTTATCCAAGGTTATATAACTAAAAGGGGTCAGGGCTGGTTCTCAGACTGTGTTCTGCTCTGTTACACACTTTCTCTCAGACACTCTTTCTGCTTCTTGTGTGGAACCCTGAGAGGAGAGCCGCCCTCTCTACTAGACTACTAGGGAAAAGTCACACGGTCAGGGCTTTTGAAGGCGGGTGGGAATACGGATCCCAAGAGCTCAACCGTTTGTAAGACAGGTATTTATCAATTGTCTATTATGGGCAAGGCATGGTTTGAGGCTTCAAAGGAAGTGCAGAATTCCAAAATAAAGAAATCATATCTTTACTATTCTTCGCCTTCTATTTTCTCTTAAAAAATGTGAACAAAATGATTATTCAGAGAATGCATGTTGTTCATTCATCATAGTGTTTTTGGGTATAGACGCTGGAGTCAGCCTGCCTAGTTTTGAAGTCTGGCCCTGATGCTTACCTTGAGCAAATTACTTAATTTCTCAGCGCCTCAGTTTTTCTGTAAAGTGTGTGTGTGTGTGTGTGTGCGCACGCGTGCTCAGTCATGTCCAACTCTTTGCAATCCTATGGACTATAGCCCACCAGGCTCTTCTGTCCATTGCATTATGCAGGCAAGAATACTGGAGTAGGTTGCCATTTCCTTCTCCAGGGGATCTTTCAGACCCAGGGATTGAACTCGCATTTCCTGTATTGGCAGGTAGATTCTTCATCACTGAGCCACCTGGAAAGTCCAGGTGTAAAGTATATAAAGCCCATCTATAAAATAGGGATGAGAAATTACTTGCATCATAAAATTGTTGTGAGGATGAAATATATATTTATATGTAACTTAGAATAGTACCTTGCACACAATAAATACCAGGCAAATGTTAGCTATGATTGTAATTATGATTATTGTCATATCTTATGTCACTCACAGTGATAATTCAAAATCATTATTTTGGTTGTACTTCTGGTGTATATTTTAAAACTAATCATATAGAAATTATATTATTAACACTTAAGTTACCAAAGCATTGTCAATTCAATTTGGTAATATTCATTTCTTATTCTATAAAGTGATATGGCTAACTGCTATACACTTACATAAGTTTGGGATGCAATAACAAGGTAGATTGAATGGCTAATAAGCAACAGAAATTTCTCAGTTTTGGAGGCTTGACGTCTGAGATCAGGATGCCAACATGGTTAGAATCTGGTAAGGGCCCTCTTCTGGGTTGCAGACTGGTGCTTTCACTGTATCCTCACGTGGAGGGAAGAGCAGAGAGAAGGAATAAGCTCTCATGTGTTTTCTTATAAGGGAACTAGTCCTATTCATGAGTGCTCCACCCTCAAGACCTGTTACCTCCCAAAGGCCTCATCTCCCAACACCATTACACTAGGTGTTAGGATTTGAACATACAAATTTGGGGGGAACATAAATATTCAGTCCATAACAACACTGTAAATTTAGCAATAATTCTTCCAGTATATATAATATATACAGTATGATGTATTTCACTTACTCATTACTTCTAAGATGCTTTATGCATCTTAAATGGGAATCTTGATGAATAGAAATATAGGCATTGGCCCGTGATAACCTTATATAGTTACTTAGCTTCCTTTCAATACATGTGCTATCTCTTCAAACAAATAGGAAGACTGTGGGCGTGCACAGTATCATATATATCTCTTTGTGTTCCTAGAGTTTAGCCTTGTACCTTGCACATAGAAGGCCATCAAAAGGTGTTTCCTGTGTCATGAATTCTACTTTTAATGGCAACATCTCTTCTCAATTTCAGTTTTTCTTTTCTGATTTTAAACTGTCAACCTAATTATAATATTTTCTGTACTAATTTTACTTTGTTCCATTGGATCTAAGGTTCATAAATTTGTTGAACCATGACTAAAAGCAAAAAGCTAGCACATGTAGGTAAGAGCCATATGCATTGCTTTAATGAATAGTCATCACGACATATGGAGGAGGACTGCCCGATTAATTATTGGGTTTGATGGAGTTTCTTCCTGCCTGAACGAGTCAGTCCAGGGGCCAATTTATAGTGGCAAAATCCTGTAATGGGCTGGTCTGACCGATAAACAAAGTAAATAAATGAACCAAGTTGATTCAGTAGCCCAGATAATTTGCTAGAATAGCATGACAGTATTATACTGCTTCTTAACAAGAAGACTTGTAAATTTTTTAGAAGTATGTAGAGTCTCATGGTGAAATTCCATTTACAAATCTTTTTAGTAATTTAATAAATTCCTTCAGCACATATAAAGCAAACATTTTTGTTCCTGTAGAGTCAGTGCTGCAAACTACAAGTCATGCTAATAGTCACATAAACAGGTGTTTTTTAGACTTTTTAAAGCAATAAAAATCATGTGTATTTAGGTAAACAAATTAAAATCCCACAGGATACAAAGTGAAAAGTAAATGTCTTCTTCCTTCTTCTTTCTAACTCTCTAGTACTTCTTCCCCAGCAATAAATAGTATTACTCATTTTTTGGATATTCTTCCATATATTTTTTACATATCTACATGTGCTGTTTACTTGCTCAGTCGTGTCTGACTCTCTTTGTGACCCCATGGATTGCAGCCCGTCAGGCTCCTCTGTCCATGGGATTCTCTAGGCAAGAATATTGGAGTGGGTTGCCTTCTCCTTCTTCAGGGGATCTTTCCAACCAAGGATCGAACCTGCACCTTCTGCTTGACAGACAGATTCTTCATCACTGAGCCACCTGGGAAGCCCCATGTATCTACATAAGCAGGACCAAATTTATCTATTTTTTTGCAATTTGTTCCCTTTACAGCATATCATAGACTTATTTCCATATCAGAACATATATATCTACCTTATTAAAACATAACTGTAATATTTCCCTATGAATATAATAATCTAACAACTTTCATATTAATGGACAGTGTTTTGCTGTGTTACAACTGTTGCTTCAATGATCACCCTTTAAATTAAATCCTTGCACACTGATGTGATTTATGTACAAGATAAACTTCTAGGAATGGAGTTGGGCAAAAAGAATGTGCATTTGCCAAATTGCCCTCTCAATAATATATGAAAATGTCTGCTTTTTTATTTGCTGTTTTGCTATTAGTTTGTTACAAAGATTTTATCTTCTAATAGATATTTGGTTTTTTTGCTCTTCCTTTTTCTGAACTCTACCCAGATGTCCTTTAGAGAACCATTTCTTTCCATTGTAGTTGGTAGGGCTTCACCTGGAATAGATCTTGTGACTCAGTCCTGGCTAGAGTATTTAAATCCTTCTAATAACATTGTTTATTTTAGTGTTTTATTTTCTCCCAGTTTTATGAGAAATTGTATATATTTAAACTGTACAACATAAAATGATTTGATATACATATACATTCTGAAATTCTTCCCACAATTGAGGTAAACAACACATTCATCACCTCACACAGTTGCCATTCCTAATAACATTGTTTTTCCAGTATATATAATATGTACAGTATGATATATTTCACTTACTCATTACTCCTAAGATGCTTTGACATTGTTCCAAAGTCCCAAACTCAGATGGGAGTCACCAAGAAGAGCTGATATTTTTTCCGCTGGACCAAAACCTGGGAGAATTGTAGGCATGGCGTTGCGGAATGGCACATTGCCTCCTTGTGGCACATAATGTGGAGGGGAGTAAGGCTGAGAGTGGGAGGCAAATGATGGGTGCCTCTGGATCAAGTTTAGATGAAAGCCGGAAAAGTTTTTTCAGTTGTGTGGGCTAATTTGGACTTTTCAGTTGTGTGAACTAATTCTACTTTTTGCTCAATCTGGTTTGAGTTGAGTTTTTGGTTGCTGACAACATAAAAGAGTCCTATTGGATGTTTATACCTGTTTTTCCTAGCCTTAATACAGTAAAAAATTACAGTAATATTAATAATTCTCTTTTATTGAGTACTGGTGATGTGTCAGGTATGGTAGAGCTTCCCAGGGCTGCTAGTGGCAAAGATTCCTCCTGCCAATGCAGAAGACATAAGAGGTGCGGGTTCGTTCCCTGGGTTGGGAAGATTCCCTGGAGGAGGGCATGGCAACCCACTCCAATACTCTTGCCTGGAGAATCCCATAGACAGAGGAGCGTGGCGGGCTACAGTCCATAGGGTTGCAAAGAGTCAGACATGACTGAGGCAACTGAGCACGCTTGTGGATATGGAACTAGATGCCTAACATGCATTATCTCAATGCTTTCAGCTATTCTAGAAAAACATTATTACCTTTTTACTTTACCAGGGAGGAAATGCTTATTTCATGTGCACCTTGAGTCTCCAAGGTGGCAGACAGAGAACGCAGTGTTTCCAAAACACAGGTATTAATGTAACTTCCCAAACCCTGTCCTCGAGAATTTTGCCAAATACATTGAGAAATCCTGATTCTGTAACAACAGCCTTGTTTGGCGAGATAATCCAATTGATGGAGAAACTGAGGTTGAGGGAGATTAAATGACTCACCTGAAGTCTCATGGATATTTATTACAGAAAAGATAGTCCCTTTGCATCATTGGCTCCAATTGCTTGTTCACAAAATCTTGATTTCTCTGCGCAGGCATCCTTCCACTTTCCCCCAAAGATTCCCTTGTTCTACAAAGACCACAGGGGTTCTGCACACCCACAAAGGCATATGATTGTTTGCCCTATATCTAGACTTGTTTTTTTAGTGACTGTTGTCAGGAAATGTGTTCTCTTTGGCACCTCTTCCTCCATCTCAGCCTGTCTTTTGTATGAATCTGTAGAATCTGAACTGCCTATAGCTTGGGGCCAAGTTTGTGTCTGTGCTGTGCTGCAATGAATGATGTGACCCTGACACTTTCCACTCTGGGCCTCAGTTTCCCGCACTTAAAAAATGAAGGAGGGGTGGAAGCTAGCTGTAGTCTCAGAGCCCTCCCTTCCAGCTCTGCCATTCTAGTCTGTGTCTCCCTGGCTTCTGATCCAGTTAGGTGCACTTTGTTTGCATTCTCTGCTGTGCCAAGCTGATTATTTGCTTTTTGACCTCTCTACCCTGTTCTTCTATCTAGATCCAGTGATATTTTTTGTTTTATCGTACATGTTAGTGCTTTTAGTTTTATTAGTTTTAAAGCTGCAGAAGCAGCATTGCTCCTCGGTAATAAAAGAAGAAGTATGTAGCACATCCCTGTTCCCAATTATAATTCCTTTCCTATTAACAATTGGCTAATGAGATCTCCATATTTGTCTATTAGTATTTTTTTTTTTCTGTCTTTTCTATTTTTCCCTTGGAGTCTTCTGTTTCTTATCAATTGAGTCCTCTGACCACTTGTTTTGCCTTATTCAGTGATATTTGTAACCTCAAGTTGCTGCCTCTTTACTTGTTTGTTGCCCAGTGCTTTATTTGACCCTCATTGCTCTAGGCTTGGAGAAGGAATTGGCACCCCACTCCAGTACTCTTGCCTGGAAAATCCCATGGATGGAGAAGCCTGGTGGGCTGCAGTCCATGGGGTCGCTAAGAGTCGGACACGACTGAGCGGCTTCACTTTCACTTTTCACTTTCATGCATTGGAGAAGGAAATGGCAACCCACTCCAGTGTTCTTGCCTGGAGAATCCCAGGGACGCGGGAGCCTGGTGGGCTGCTGTCTATGGGGTTGCACAGAGTCGGACACGACTGAAGCGACTTAGCAGCAGCAGCAGCAGCTCTAGGCTTAGCAGCAGCAACAGCAGCAGCAGCAGCAGCAGCAGCTCTGGGCTAGTCATTTTTCTCCAGGCTTCTTAGCTTTAATTTGAGTGCCAGCTTCCATAAGTGTTCCTGTCCTGCTCCTGCTGCTATTCCCTGGCTTTTCAGAGCACCCCAGTGCAGAGAGCAAAAGTGTGGTCTCTAGAGTCAGGCTCCTGGTTTCAAGTTATAGCTCCAGCACTTACTGGCTGTGTGACCTTGGCCAAAGTACTTCACTTTTCCAGACCTCAGTTTCCTTCTCTGTAAAAAGAGATACTATTAAAAATGATCTCATGGTTCTTGTTAGTGTTAAGGGGGTTTTGTATGTAATCTTTTCCCAATCTCCTCACAACTTCCAACTCTAGTTCAGGTCCCAGCACTTGCAGTTTCTTAAAACTGTTGATTCTTTTTGCAAAGCACTTCACCTTTGCAAATTCAATAATCTACTTTGGCAGATATAAAAACAGTAATGAAGTCCAAAGAGGTTGAAATAACTTGCTTAAAATTACATAAATAGTAAGCAACAAAGTTAGGATTCAAAATCAGATTTTTTTTTCAGCTCCAATTGTCTGTGCTTCTCCCTACTCTCAGCAGTGTTAGTCCATATCTGATTTACAGGGGGTCTTTGGTACTCTCCTGATACTTGTGGAGCTTTCCTTTTATCTTGGAATCTGGTTTGTTCATTATTTCTTAGGCATGTCTTAGTGGTTTTCTGCTTCCAGACCCATTGCTTTCTGCTAGGTAATCGAGTAAGAAAGTCCTCCCACCCTCCCCAAAGAGGATTGGGTCTAATATTAAATCCAAAGTTTACTCTGATTTCAGAATCTTTGTTTTTCAAGGCAGAGTGGTTAGTTGAAAGAGTATTGACTTAGAAGTTAAAGTCAGCGTTGGGTTCCAACACTGATTCTTTCCTTTAGTAGTCGTATGGTTTTTGACCAACTCAATTAATTTCCCTGAGACTTAGTTTCTTTATTTGTCAAATGGGCATGATAATATTAACAGGACTTGTCTTACAGGATAATTGTGACGCTGGACATCAAATATATGTGATTGGGTATTGTTTGTGTTACTTCAGTCTGTGAAAGGCCATGCTGTTACAGGCCCTGAAGATATCTGATATTATTCGGGGGGGCTAATCTTTGAGTATATTGTCTTGCTGTTGTATTTGGAAGGGACGGGGGAAGCGAGAAGCCTGCTGAGGACACACATTTTGGATTTAGGTAGGCCTGGATTTGGATCTGGGTTGTGGTAATTACCAGTTGTACAAACAAGCAGGTTGTTTAATCACTTTGAACTTCAACCTCTTCACTTGAAAAAACGAGTAATCATATCAATCTTATAGAGGCTTTTGAGACTTACCTGAAGTAATATATGTAAGGCATGGCAGCGATTTTAAAAATATTTGTTCTCCGTAAAACATTGCTACGGAATGTCCCAAAGCTTATGATATGTGTCACTGTATTCGTATTTGTGCTCTTAGCATTTAGCATTACCTTTGCATAGTAGGAACTAAAACAATGTTTGCTGGACTGAATGGGCCCTTTAGTTGCCTAATATAAACACATTACAACCAACATTGTTTTGTCTTGTTTTGAAAGAAACTGCTGTTTATTTTCTATCCACCTTATTTCTTTTCTGCGTAAGAGCCTGGAGAAGGGCAGCTGAGGACCACTCAGTGGTTGTTCCTACCCGTTCAGTCACCTGAGCAGTGGGAGCTGCAGACCAGTCCACAGTGGTGGCTGAGGTCTCCTGTCTTCTGCAGGACCCGCTGGGCAGGCACACTGGTGCCTGTGCCTTCAGACCCGTCTGCAACCTCAGGTGAAGGTGGGAACTGGAGCGGTCCATTCACCCTGACATTCCTCCTTGTGGCCTTCTCAGCACATCCTGCTCATTCTTTTCCATCTCTCCAGCCCCTCTGTAGAAGCAGAGGTGAGGCGTGACCTCCAACAGGTGTGCACCCAGGATGGTACCACGTGCATGCAGAACTTACTGGGCAGCATCCATCTCCTCAGACCCACTGAGTGAGCTTCCTTCTTGCTGCAAGGATGTCAGTGTCCACAAGGCACAGAGGAGAATCTGTGTACAGGGCACAGTAGTCGGTGGGTTAACACACAACACCTCCATGAGAGGCTGGTTGTCAGCCCTGGGATCGGTGACCACCAGAAGCAGCAGCCCCTGGAAGCTGCCAGGGTTTGGTTAGTGAAGGTTCTGGGAGTGAAGTGGGCCGCAGGAGAGGTGGCTGCAGTGGCAGCAGCAAACTTCAGCACAGCCCTCTGGCCTGTGTTCCTGAAGGATGTGACACTGGTCAGCTGGTTTTTAAACAAGATGGCACAAGCCATCTGCAGAAGCTTCTCCCAGGCCCCCTTCAGATCTAGAATGTAAACACCATCTCTTTTCCTTTAGCAGATGCACTGTTCCATTTGGAAGTCACGGTTGGTGCCACCGAAGTGGGTTCCTGCTGCTTGGAATTTGAGGACATCCTCCCCCTTCATCTGTAGGACATCAAGGGCTCTGGACATTGTGAATGTTTCCCTTTAAGTTATTATGGAAACCCAGGACAGCACCATCTGGACCCCTCTCTGGGTAGTGCAGAGTGGCACACCCAAAGTTCCACTGCTAGAATACCTACTGTTCTGTGGCTGGAAGCCCTACAAAATAAAATGTTAAGGGAATTTTATGCTGAGTAAAACCCCCAGGCTTAGGTACCAGTGTGCCTAAGACCTCAAATTTCTTTCTGGCTCTCAGTATGAAAGTCATGATTATTTCCCTTGCGTCATCCTCCGCATGTGGCTTTTCATCTTACATTCTGGCTTTGCTCCAGGAGACGACATGCTGCCTTATGCCAGGGACCTAGTGAAAGGTCACACCCAGAATGGCCAGGCTGAGAGGAGCTCACTAAACAGTGTGGGTCCCTGACTGCATTCTTTGGTGCTCCACCTCAGTGGAGTAAAAGCAAGAGTGAAAAATTCCAAAGGGGCCTAAAATTTAGAGTTTGGTCTAATAGTATAACTAGAAGGTTTTTTTTTTTTTGGCTCTGAATTGCTGTAACCAGGAGTGAGTAAGTTTCTGTCATTTCCCCACCAAATGAAAAATGGAATTTATGATGAATGGTTGTTAAATAGAGTGATCTGGACTTATTCTTTCCAGCCTAGTGAGACCCATCCCAACCTTTTACAGACAGTTTCTTAATAGACAGTATGAGAAACCTCAGTGTCCTCTGGAGGTTTTTATAAATGGATGCCAACCCAGCTTTTATTAAACTGGGTTTATATATGTTATCCTTGCCCATCTTGACATACCTCTTCCAGACTCCGCTTGAGCAAGGACAAAATGAGTTGAGGGTTCTTCTGCTGCTGATGCTGAGCTTGAGTGTTTTGTTGTTGTCGCTTCAACTTCATCATTTTTCATATTGTCCCTGAATTTGTTGAAGTTTCTCCCTTTCTCCATTTTTTTTCCATCCCTACATAGATTATGTCTAATGTGGTTGATGTTCACCTCAATCCAACTCAAAGTACTAAAGCAAACATCTATTGAGCACCTGATCAATACAAGGCATGGTGGTGCTGTTTTCTAAAGCTTCAACATGGAATCTTGAGAGCTGTAGCATTCAACACTGTAGCCATTACCCACACGTAGCTATCGAAATTTAATTAATTAAAATTTAATGAAATTGAAATTGAACTAGCCATATTTCAAGTGCTCCACAGCTATATACGGGTAGTAGCTACTGTATTAGACAACTCAGATATAAAGCATTTCCATTCCTGTGGAAACTTCTACTGGACAGTGCTGTTACAAAGATTACAAACATAGCCTCTGGAGCAAATTCATCTTTATAATTCTCAGTTTCTTCATCTGTAAAATGGAACTAATAATAGCAGCTACCTAACAGGGTATTTGTGAGGCTTGAAATAAGACGAGGTATTTAGAGACTTAGCACATTGCCTGGCTGATAGAAGGCCTCTATGGGCGGACCTCGGGGAAAGGGAGGTTGCAGAATACACGATGTTCAAGTAGTGGCTGAATCCAGTGGCTGAAATAGGATAGAAAATAATTTCCCTTTGAGTTAAAAATCTGGAGGTAGACAATCCAGTATCAGTATGGCGTGTTCCAATGGGCAGGATGAGGCGTGCGTCTGCTGTCTGTTCAGGTTCCAGAAGCTTCCTCCTGACATTTTCACTTGTGTCCTATTGGCCCGAATTGTCATCTGGCCACATCTAGCTGTAAAGGAAACTGGGAAATAATTTTTTTATCTGGGAAACTGTGTTTCCAGCTAAAATTTTTATTGCTGATAGAAGAAGGGAAAAATGGGTATCAGAAGACACTAGCAGTTTCTAGTCTCTAGACTGAAGCCAGAGTACAGAAGTGTTTAATGCAGTCTAAGGAGTTTGTGCTTTATTGCTTGGGCTCTGTGGAGCTGTTGATATTCTCAGTGTAGAGGGTCAATAGAATTAGAGGCTGTTCATGGTAATGGACTCTGACGTGGTTCCTTATACCAGCAATATTCTCCCCAGCAATATTCAGAAACTTTCAAGAACAGTTACTTTCAATTAACAAATTTCCCTCTTCATCTTCCAACATTCTTTCCTACTCTGCCTCCTTTTTAAGTAAGGGGAAAGGTAGCCTGAAGGGAGGAAATGTGAGCATGCAACCCTTCCACCCGGTAGTCTCCTTTAGACTTCCGCCACGTTATCACTTCCTCCAGGCCCTCTCAAAAAGGGCTGAGAACCACAATGAAAGCCCGTGCAAAGCAAGGAAGACCCAGGGCAGCCAAAAATAAATCAATAAATAACAGCAACAAAAAAAGGCTGAGAGTGGAAACTAGTTCTTCTTCCTAGAGGGTGGGGAGTACTGAATAGAGGGAGGTGGTGTCTTTTTGTTATCAAGACAGTGTATGCTCTCTCTGAGCACTTGTGTTTACCTCAGACACTGCACTATTGATGGTGTGCCCTGCTGCATTCTAAGCAGCTTGAGGACAGCATTCAGGTCTCACCTGAGTCCATATCCTCTGCAATTAACACAGTGCCTAGGGCAAGGCATATATAAGGTTATGGAATGTCTGGATAAATGCTGAGCCCATGAATGCTGTCTAGATTGCATTAGCCTTAGAGCAGTTGTACTCTAGCTGAAATCCTCATACAATCGATTATTGTTGAGTTTCTGGTGAAAGCATTTCAGGAAAAGGCTAAGAGAAAGATTTGGGTAAGGTAAAGACAATTGTGTCCTCCTGGAATGTGATTCTTTTCAGAGAACATCGGACAGTGTAACAATCAGATAGGCCAAATAGTTTGTATTAAACCCTGAAAGAAGTCCTTCTTTTCTTTCTTTGCCTTTGTCATTTTAGGCACTGGTTTACCAACAGTTCAGTCACTCAGTTGTGTCCAACTCTTTGTGACCCCATGGACTGCAGCATGCCAGGCCTTACTAAGACAATAAAAAATATACTGAATTTGTGTGCTTATAAGATGTATCCTTAGGTAAGCCACTCCAATGAGATTTTTAAATCAATGAATATTTATTGTCTGTGTGAAGCACTATGGTAGGGGCCATAAGGACTAGAAATAGATAAATAAAAGAACCAGTCCTTGCTTTCAAAGAATTTACAATCAACAAACACTGCTAGGTTGTAGGAATCTAAATATGGTTGACTAAGCCCCACAAGGGGCTTACAATATGGTATGAAAAGCAGGCAGATAAACATGACTACATGTACTATGATTTAGTGTTTGAACCTTTCTCAGGGCCAAAGGTACATATTTTGGTTAAAAATTTAAAGAAATTGTCCATTTGAGATATTGTAAAATCTGTAGACACCTTCTAGTTACTAGTATGTAAACTGTTTTTGGAGAATTTTGTATTTTAGGAGTGGCAGGGATATGATATGCAACTGGAGGTGGGGGGCAAAAAAAAGAGGGTTGGTCATTTCGAAGTGACATTAAATTATCTTTTGACACCAGCTGTATCTTTTTTACAAAAGAAAATGGAAACAACTGTGTCCTTGACCTTCAAAAAGAAATTGACTTACCTAGCTTAACTATTCAAACAAACAACTGTGTACTCTCTTCAATTCCTATGATGATTTTGATTTACTGTAAATGACTGAATTTAATGAACTAAATTATGCTATTTAAATGCATTTTGTGAATGGTATTGTAGTTTGTTACAAAGCATTATGTCTATGCTAAATTGTGCTGTAAATGATATGGTATGGAACATATGTGCTGTATTCATAATTTAACTGTGGCTATGGAGTGCCTTCTTGGATAGGACATACTGAAAAAGGAGCCTTTATTTACCTGGTGAAATGAAGGTGATATCTCAGCAAATCACTAGGTCTTACTGACCTTGGCAGAATTACAGTGCTAATATTTTCACATGGATGAACTGTTCTTGAACAATTTCTCTAATGTATATGGCAGAAATAGGCTTTCCATTAAAACTAGGTATATATGGTGTATCTTCTCTTTCCATTTTTTTCCCCTTCAACAAATATTTACTGCAGTCATAGCAAGGATAATTCCCCCTCCATTAAGGTTCATGTTTTCTCCTGGCCTCTCAAATGGTAGAGATAATAGAAATCAAAGGTTTGTCCTGCAGTTATGCTGGACATGTTCTCTGAAAGGAGTTGGCATTAGATAATACCCTGCTCTTCTTCTTTCAGAGTAATTTGAAAGGTTTTCTTTTTCATAAGAGTAAATGCTGAGGCCAAAATAGCATCTTTATTACTGATACAGGCTATGTTGGCTTAGTGTGGGGGCTGAATGGAATTTCTAACAAAATCCTGACATTAGATATACTTACCCAGTTGGTCCTGGGCTTTCTTACATGGAAAGACAGCTTAGGTAAGACTTTTAACATGGTAACACAGAAGAACTGTACAAAAAAGATCTTCACGACCCAGATAATCATGATGGTGTGATCACTCACCTAGAGCCAGACATCCTGGAATGTGGGCAAGTGGGCCTTAGGAAGCGTCACTACAAACAAAGCTAGTGGAAGTGATGGAATTCCAGTTGAGCTATTTCAAATCCTAAAAGATGATGCTGTGAAAGTGCTGCACTCAATATACCAGCACATGTGGAAAACTCAGCAGTGGCCACAGGACTAGAAAATGTCGGTTTTCATTCCAATCCCAAAGAAAGGCAATGCCAAAGAATGCTCAAACTACTGCACAATTACACTCATCTCACACGCTAGTAAAGTAATGCTCATAATTCTCCAAGCCAGGCTTCAGCAATACGTGAACCATGAACTTCCAGTTGTTCAAGCTGGTTTTAGAAAAGGCAGAGGAACCAGAGATCAAATTGCCAACATCCACTGGATCATGGGAAAAGCAAGAGAGTTCCAGAAAAACATCTATTTCTGCTTTATTGACTATGCCAAAGCCTTTGACTCTGTGGATCACAATAAACTGTGGAAAATTCTTCAAGAGATGGGAATACCAGACCACCTGACCTGCCTCTTGAGAAACCTGTATGCAGGTCAGGAAGCAACAGTTAGAACTGGACATGGAACAGCAGACTGGTTCCAAATAGGAAAAGGAGTACATCAAGGTTGTATATGCAGAGGACATCATGAGAAACGCGTGGCTGGAGGAAACACAAGCTGGAATCAAGATTGCTGGGAGAAATATAAATAACTTCAGATATGCAGATGACCCTACCCTTATGGCAGAAAGTGAAGAAGAACTAAGAGCCTCTTGATGAAAGTAAAAGAGGAGAGTGAAAAAGTTGGCTTAAAGCTCAGCATTAAGAAAACTAAGATCATGGCATCTGGTCCCATCACTTCATGGCAAATAGATGGGGAAACAGTGGAAACGGTGTCAGACTTTATTTGTTTGGGCTCCAAAATCGCTGCAGATGGTGACTGCAGCCATGAAATTAAAAGACGCTTACTCCTTAGAAGGAAAGTTATGACCAACCTAGACAGCATATTAAAAAGCAGAGACATCACTTTGTCAACAAAGGTCTATCTAGTCAAGGCTATGGTTTTTCCAGTGGTCATGTATGGATGTGAGAGTTGGACTATAAAGAAAGCTGAGCACCGAAGAATTGATGCTTTTGAACTGTGGTGTTGGAGAAGACTCTTGAGGATCCCTTGGACTGCAAGGCAATCCAACCAGTCCATCCTAAAGGAGATCAGTCCTGGTGTTCATTGGAAGGACTGATTTTGAAGCCACCACCCCAATACATTGGCCACCTGATGCGAAGGGCTGACTCATTTGAAAAGACCCTGATGCTGGAAAAGATTGAGGGCAGGAGAAGAAGGGGATGACAGAGGATGAGACAGATGGATGGCATCACTGACTCAATGAACATGGGTTTAGGTGGACTCCGGGAGTTGGTGATGGACAGGGAGGCCTGGTGTGCTGTGGTTCATGGGGTCACAAAGAGTCGGACACGACTGAACAACTGAACTGAACTGAACTGAAAACAAAGAATTTGTGCTTTCTCCAGATAGGCTCATCTCAAGAGAAAGAGGAGTTGAGGTAATGTAAACACTCTTTACAAAGTTTATCAGTTTGGTTCAAATGGGTAAAGGGAAAGAGCGAGGCCTTAGTTATCTCACAGGAAGGAAACATTAGGCAAAAGAAAAAAAAAATCATTCCCCAATAATAAGTAGACTTTTCAAATAAAGGAATTAGTTCGAAAGTTTATTGCTAGGGAGAAATCCATAGGATCTGTTATACAAATGATGATGACTTTTATGATGATAACTCCATTTTTTTCCCCCACTGAAGGATATCTTCATGATAGCAATACTTCTATCATTTTCTAGATGAAGAGACAACAGCTTGGGGCCAGGAAAACTTGTTTAAAAAATTCAAGTGGTCATTTTCAGTATTTAAGTGCTGGCCATTATACACTGTTGACATAGCATAAGACTAAAAGTAAAAAGACTTTGGCTCTCAGAGAAGTTACACGATCATTAGCTCTGTCTTAGCTCAAGCTGTAATAACAAAATGCCATAGACTGGGTGGCTTAAACAGCAGACATTTATTTTCTCACAGATTGGAAGGCTAGAAGTCCAAGACCAGAGTTTCAGCAAGATTGGTTTCTGGAGAGGACTCTCCTCCTGGCTTGAGCGTGGTGCCCTTCTTGCCATGTGCTTATGTGACCTCTTCTTTGTGTGCACTCAGAGTGAACAAGCTCTCCAGTGTCTCTTCTTATAAGGAACTAATCCTATCATGTCTGAAACCCTCCCTTATGATCTCTGTGCTTAGTCACTCAGTCCTGTCTGACTCTTTGCGACCCCATGGACTGTAGCCCTCCAGGCTCCTCTGTCCATGGGGATTCTCCAGGCAAGAATACTGGAGTGGATTGCTATGCCCTCCTCCAGGGAGGGCAACCCAGGGATCAAACCCAGGTCTCCTGCATTGTGGGTGGATTCTTTACTGTCTGTGCCACCAGGGAATCCCATGAATACTGGAGTGGGTGGCTTATCTCTTCTCCAGGGAATCTTCCCAACCCAGGTATTGAACCTGGATCTCCTGCATCACCTGCATTGTAGGCAGATTCTTTCCCACTGAGCCACTGTGGAAGCCCTCATTATGAGTTCAGTTCAGTTCAGTTCAGTCACTCAGTCATGTCTGACTCTGCGACCGCATGAAGCGCAGCACGCCAGGCTTCCCTGTCCATCACCAACTCCTGGAGTCCACCCAAACCCATGTCCATTGTGTCGGTGATGCCATCCAACCATCTCATCCTCTGTCGTCCCCTTCTCCTCCTGCCCTCAATCTTTCCCAGTATCAGGGTCTTTTCAAATGAGTCAGCTCTTTGCATCAGGTGGCCAAAGTATTGGAGTTAAGGCTTCAACATCAGTCCTTTCAATGAACACCAGGACTGATCTCCTTCAGAATGGACTGATTGGATCTCCTTGCAGTCCAAGGGACTCTCAAGAGTCTTCTCCAACACCACAGTTCAAAAGCATCAATTTTTCAGTGCTCAGCTTTCTTTATAGTCCAACTCTCACATCCATACATGACCCCTGGAAAAACCATAACCTTGACTAGACAGACCTTTGTGGACAAAGTAATGTCTCTGCTTTTTAATATGTTGTCTAGTTTGGTCATAACTTTCCTTCTAAGGAGTAAGCATCTTTTAATTTCATGGCTGCAATCAAAATCTTCAGTGATTTTGGAGCCCAGAAAAATAAAGTCAGCCACTCTTTCCACTGTTTCCCCATCTATTCCCCATAAAGTGATGGGACCGGATGCCATGATCTTAGTTTTCTGAATGTTGAGCTTAAAGCCAATTTTTTCACACTCCTCTTTCACTTTCATCAAGAGGCTCTTTAGTTCTTCTTCACTTTCTGCCATAAGGGTGGTGTCATCTGCATATCTGAAAAAGTGAAAGTGAAAGTGAAGTCGCTCAGTTGTGTCTGACTCTTTGCAACCCCTTGGACTGTAGCCTATCAGGCTCCTCCATTCTTGGGATTTTCCAGGCAAGAGTGCTGGAGTGGATTGACATTTCCTTCTCCAGGGGATCTTCTTGACCCAGGAATCGAACCCCAGTCTCCCGCATTGCAGGCAGATGCGTTTACCGTCTGAGCTACCAGGGAAGCTGGGTGTTTTCTGCATATCTGAGGTTATTGATATTTCTCCCGGCAATCTTGATTCTAGCTTGTGCTTCTTCCAGCCCAGCGTTTCTCATGATATACTCTGCATATGAGTTAAATAAGCAGGGTGACAGTATACAGCCTTGACGTACTCCTTTTCCTATTTGGAACCGGTCTGTTGTTCCATGTCCAGCTCTAACTGTTGCTTCCTGACCTGCATACAGATTTCTCAAGAGGCAGATCAAGTGGTCTGGTATTCCCATCTCTTTCAGAATTTTCCATAGTTTACTGTGATCCACACAGTCAAAGGCTTTGGCCTCATTTACCTTTAATTACTCCTTTTAGCCCTACCTTTAATTACTCCTTTTGGCCCTATCTCTTAATACAGTCCCAACCCAGGGATCGAACCTGAGTCTCCTGCATTAAGACAGATTTTTTTTTTTTTTTTTATTGTCTGAGCCACCAAGGAGCCCTCTGTATACAGTCACACTGGGGTTAGGGTACAACATATGAATTGGTAGGGGGCACAATTCAGTTCACAGCAAGCTCATTGTGTGCACAGTAAGAAATGTTGATTTTTCCATAGTGACTTCAAACATTCAGCAAGTAGAATTCACAACTAACCAATCCTCTGGCAACAAATAATAGTTCAGTTTTATTTTGATTTTGTTTTTGAAGTACAAATTTTTTGGATCAAATGCATAAAAGGTTAAGGGAAAAATGGGCCTATTTCTAATTTGACTGCAAAAGAATGTAATATTGGGATTAGACAGAGAATATTAAGATGGTGGGAGAGTTTTTTTCAGTTAATGAGAATGAGTTTTGCAACTTAAGAGTGAGGTATATGCAAATGACTTGATAGTTTTGATGGATTGCTGTAAGAAAAAAATTCATTTTAGAAATTTTTCTGTGCTATATTTGGCATTTTTGTCACAATGATTCATTTAATATTTCCCTTGGTAGTATTCTTTCGGTATTTATTTTAGAAGTAGCAGTAAATGATACAACTAATATTCTAAAATATTGTAATGGAGATGAACTTGGAGTTCATCTATTTGCTCTTTCTTAGTATTATAATTGGAGAAGGCAATGGCAGCCCAGTACTCTTGCCTGGAAGATCCCATGGACTGAGGAGCCTGGTAGGCTGCAGTCCATGGGGTCGCTAGGAGTCGGACATGACTGAGTGACTTCACTTTCCCTTTTCACTTTCATGCATTGGAGAAGGAAATGGCAACCCACTCCAGTGTTCTTGCCTGGAGAATCCCAGGGATGGGGGAGCCTGGTGGGCTGCTGTCTATGGGGTCGCACAGAGTCAGACACGACTTAAGCGACTTAGCAGCAGCAGCAGCTGTATTATAATACAAAGAGCTGCTTTGGGATCAGGGGCGATATAATTCTTATCAGAAATATAAAACTTCTTGGTAGCCTTTTTTAAAAAAAATTAATTAATTTTGTTTTTTGGCCATGCCGCACAGCTTGTGGAATCTTAATTCCCTGACTAGGGATTGAATCCGGGCCTCAACAGTGAAAGCACTGGTCCTAACCACTAGATCACCAGGGAATTCTTGATAATAGTCTTTCAGTAGAATGTTTGAGTGGGTGTGTGAAGGCTACTGATGACTAGAAAAGGTCCTGGGACCTTTCTTTGTGATTGGCAATCATGAATGGGTATAGGTGGAGCAAGCAGTCAGTAACGACTGTGGGATTTCCCACATAAGCAACATGAAATTATAATGTTAGAGATTTTACATTCTTCTGAATGTCAGAAACAGAATTTTGGCTGGTTATTCTAGCAAGGTGCTGGACTTATATACAACTAGAGTCAGAGACTTGGAGAAGCAAAATCTATAGAGTGAACTCTTAGGACATGTCTTTAGGGTTCCAGGACCACACTTGCAGATGACAAAACAAAAACCAAGGTCACCCAACAAATGAGCAATTAAGCCAGATACCCTAGATATTCTTCTAGTATGTTATTTCCTATATGCAATATTGGGGCAGGTATTAATTACAGTCATCTTATAGAGGAATTAAGGCCAAGGAAGTTCCTTGTGTGACCACCAAAGTATTTTTATTGTTGTTTAGTCACTCAGGTGTATCTGACTCTGCAATCCTGTGGACTGCAGCACCCAGGCTTCTCTGTCATAAACTGTCTCCTGGAGTTTGCTCAAACTCATGTTCATTGAATCAGTGATGCCATCCAACCATCTCATCCTCTGTTGTCCCCTTCTCCTCCTGCCTTCAATCTTTCCCCGCATCAGGGTCTTTTCTAATGAGTTAGCTCTTCCCATCAGGTGGCCAGAGTATTGGAGCTTCAAGTTCAGCAACAGTCCTTCCAATGAATACTCAGGTTTGATTTCCTTTAGATTGACTGGTTTGATCTCCTTGTTGTCCAAGGGACTGTCAAGAGTCTTCCAACACCACAGTTCAAAAGCATCAGTTCTTTGATGCTCAGCCCTCTTTATGGTCCAATTCTCACATCCATACATGGCTACTGGAAAAACCATAGCTTTGACTATACAGACCTTTGTCAGCAAAGTACTGTCTCTGCTTATTAATATGCTGTCTAGGTTTGTCATAGCTTTTCTTCCAAGGTATTAAGATCATATAATTAGATCATCTGAATGTTTAGAAATATGTAAAGATTAGATCTTTAAATGTTGTCTAATTAAATCTCCTATGCAACACTTGAATCCAATCTGCAAGTGAAAGTGAAGGTGTTAGTTTGATCCTGTCTGACTCTTTGTGAGCCCATGAACAGCAGCCTGCCAGACTCCTCTGTCCTTGGAATTCTCCAGGCAAGAATACCATTCTTGAGTAGCCATTCCCTTGTCCAGGGGATCTTCCCGACCTAGTTTGCACACTTAGAGTGATGGGAAACTTGATCTTTGTTTAGTTCAGATTGTTAGAAAGTTTAGTCTTATGTTGGGTCTAATTTGTGTTCCTGCCACTTCAAGTCTGTTTTCTGGTGCTTCAAAAACCAGTACTTAGCCACGGGACTGTGTTATCCTATATCATACATATTACCCTCTTGTCTTTCTTTACTTTCAACATTCTGTGTTTTAGTAGGACCTACTGAAATGTTCACTGGGTCAATCAAATCTGTAAGTATGCCTTTTTGATAAAAATTTCAAGTTCATTGTATAAAATAGGCCTGAAAAGTTTCAAAAAGTTTAAGGAAAAGGAAACTAGAATCTCTTATAATTCCTTTAGGCAAATTGTTTGATTTTCTTGAGGTCTTTGCAAATGCTGGTTCTCATGTGGGTCTCAGTATGACTAACCTAATCTATTTGGCCAGCTTGATTCAACCCATTTTATAAAACTCATGCATTTTTTATCTGTATATATTTTTGTGATACATGTCCCATTTGTGATACATTTCTCAATGTCCATGGATCAGATCAGATCAGTCGCTCAGTAATGTCCAACTCTTTGCGACCCCATTAATCGCAGCACGCCAGGCCTCCCTGTCCATCACCAACTCGCGGAGTTCACTCAGACTCACGTCCATCGAGTCAGTGATGCCATCCAGCCATCTCATCCTCTGTCGTCCCCTTCTCCTCCTGCCCCCAATCCCTCCCAGAATCAGAGTCTTTTCCAATGAGTCAACTCTTCGCATGAGGTGGCCAAAGGACTGGAGTTTCAGCTTTAGCATCATTCCCTCCAAAGAAATCCCAAGGCTGATCTCCTTCAGAATGGACTGGTTGAATCTCCTTGCAGTCCAAGGGACTCTCAAGAGTCTTCTCCAACACCACACTTCAAAAGCATCAATTCTTCAGCGCTCAGCCTTCTTCACAGTCCAACTCTCACATCCGTACATGACCACAGGAAAAACCATAGCCTTGACTACACGAACCTTTGTTGGCAAAGTAATGTCTCTGCTTTTGAATATGCTATCTAGGTTGGTCATAACTTTCCTTCCAGGGAGTAAGCGTCTTTTAATTTCATGGCTGCAGTCACCATCTGTAGTGATTTTGGAGCCCATAAAAATAAAGTCTGACACTGTTTCCACTGTTTCCCCATCTATTTCCCATGAAGTGGTGGGACCGGATGCCATGATCTTCGTTTTCTGAATGTTGAGCTTTAAGCCAACTTTTTCACACTCCTCTTTCACTTTCATCAAGAGGCTTTTTAGTTCCTCTTCACTTTCTGCCATAAGGGTGGTGTCATCTGCATATCTGAGGTTATTGATATTTCTCCCGGCAATCTTGATTCCAGCTGTGCTTCTTCCAGTCCAGCGTTTCTCATGATGTACTCTGCATAGAAGTTAAATAAACAGGGTGACAATATACAGCCTTGACATACCTCTTTTCCTATTTGGAACCAGTCTGTTGTTCCATGTCCAGTTCTAACTGTTGCTTCCTGACCTGCATACAAATTTCTGAAGAGGCACATCGGGTAGTCTGGTATTCCCATCTCTTTCATAATTTTCCACAGTTTATTGTGATCCACACAGTCAAAGGCTTTGGCATAGTCAATAAAGCAGAAATAGATGTTTTTCTGGAACTCTCTTGCTTTTTCCATGATCCAGCGGATGTTGGCAATTTGATCTCTGTTTCCTCTGCCTTTTCTAAAACCAGCTTGAACATCAGGAAGTTCATGGTTCACATATTGCTGAAGCCTGGCTTGGAGAATTTTGAGCATTACTTTACTAGCGTGTGAGATGAGTGCAATTGTGTGGTAGTTTGAGCATTCTTTGGCATTGGCTTTCTTTGGGATTGGAATGAAAACGCACCTTTTCCAGTCCTGTGGCCACTGCTGAGTTTTCCAAATTTGCTGGCATACTGAGTGCAACACTTTCACAGCATCATCTTTCAGGATTTGGAATAGCTCATGGATAATACTCAGTAAATTATGTAAGGTATTCCCTTCCATCCAGATCTGCAAATAATACTATTTAGTTTTGTATACCTTGTATTAAGTAAATTTGATATATAAAAATCAGATTTAGATTAAAAATTCAGAAAATGATTAATTCACTCAAAGAATTCTTTTAAATAATAAATAGTTCCTCAAATGCTCTTTAAGTTTAATTAGATCGGAAAAGAGTTGTGTTTATACCTAAGATCTCTGGAATGCTTTGCATACATAAAGCAAGACAGAGACATTTGAAAACTGACTGAGGGAGAAAAGAATTACAGAAACAAATGAACAAATAGAATAGAGAGGTGAAATTCAGTACAAAAGTCTGTCTGAATAATCCTACATTTGGTGGCTTACAGACATGCTGCACGATGCTGGAGAGCTAGTGGAGCTTGTGGCTCAGCCTAACAAGTTCAACTATTATTTTAAACAGTCAAATGTTAATAGACTGATAGAAGAGATAGGTCAGGTGTATGCCAGATTTTGCTAGAATTATCCAGAACAGAACCTGAATTAAAAACTTTAAGAAAATTCTATTTTTGTTTTTAATCTATTCCAGCATTAGGAATTTTTTTCCCTAAGCCTCTAGTTTGATTCTCATGGAAGAAAAAGTTACAACTGGTTATTATCACTTCTTTCTAAGGACCCACCATTTAGGTAGGCTCCATGAATTATGGATTATAATACTCTCTGGATTATGATGTCCTGAGCTCACCACTAATTTTGTAATTTTGTGAGGGCCTGATGAGTGGGAAGATTCTCTCACTGATCTTCAGTTCAGTTCAGTTCAGTTGCTCAGTTGTGTCCGACTCTTTGCGACCCCATGAATCGCAGCACGCCAGGCCTCCCTGTCCATCACCAACTCCCGGAGTTCACTCAGACTCACGTCCATCGAGTCCGTGATGCCATCCAGCCATCTCATCCTCTGTCGTCCCCTTTTCCTCCTGCCCTCAATCCCTCCCAGCATCAGAGTCTTTTCCAATGAGTCAACTCTTCGCATGAGGTGGCCAAAGTACTGGAGTTTCAGCTTTAGCATCATTCCTTACTGATCTTATTCCCTCTTTTATTGAAGTGAGTATAAGCCAATTGAGGGATAGAGGTAATGCTTCCTAGGACTTGTTTGGTTCAGATTCTTGCCTCTTCACTTGCTGAGGCTCAATTTGATATTTTATGTATTGTTTTGGGAGTTATAAGACTAGGTAAACTTATAATGATAATAAGAATAGGAAACTTCTCTTTACAGATTCAAAAAGCAAAGAATAGAATTCAACATAAAACTTCTGAAATATCTCTCATACTTAGTGGCAAAATTGACTGTTTATATTAGGTTAAAAATTATTCTTAGAAAATGTTGTGTGCCAGTGTCTTAGGAACCAAGTACAAGACTAACTATAGATCAGGTTTGGACCAATAATTTTTTTTTTTTTTGCTAAAGACATTAAAAGGTATCTAAAATGCATTTTAAAGTCAGTTTGCTTTAGGCTACTTGATCTATGATATGCCTTGGTATAGCTTCATGTTTCTTGAGTATATAATTTTCATCAACGTTGGACATTTTTTGGCCATTATTCAATTTTTTTTTTTTTCAGATAGTTTTTCTCTTCTCTTCGTTTCTCTTTTCTTCTTTTGGGACTCCTATTACTCTATTACTCATGTATTAAGATGATTGAAGGTATCCCACAGTTCACTGATGTTCTGTTCATTTTCCTTTTCCAGACTATAATGTCAAACTACAGTTAATTCTATCCAGCATATTTTTCATCTTCGACATTGTACTTTTCACTTTTAGAAGTTTGATTTAAGTCATTTTTGTATCTTTGATGTCTCTCCTTACTTGTGCTTATGCTTTCCTCTATCTTCTAGACCATATGGAGTATATTTATAATAGCTGTTTTAATGTTCTTTCCCCCTGATTTCTAATCTTTAATTTCTGGGTCTGTTTCTACTGATTGATTTTCTCTTCATTATGGGGTCATGTTTTCCAGCTTTTTGCAGGACTTCGTGAATTTTGGTACTAGACATCATGAATTTTATGTTGTTTAGAGCTGGATTCTTTTGAATTTCTATAAATATTTTTTAGCTATGTTTCAGGACACTCAAATAACTTGGAAATAGGTTGATCCTTTTGAGATTTGCTTAGAGTTTTGTTAGGGAGGACTAGAGCGACTTTTAGTCTAGGGCTAATCTACCTGCTGCTGAAACATTATCCTTCTGAGTTTTTACCTGTTGCTTTATATAAGGGTTTTTTTTTTTTTTTTTAAACCCTGGCTGTGGGAATGTGAACTATTCCCAGCCCTGTGTGAACTCTGAAAATTGTTCCACCTGCTTCTTTCCAGTGGTTCATTTTCCACCTTGGGCAGTTTCCTCATATGTGTATGCCAATCAACACTCAGCATGACACAGCAGATCTTCAGAGCTCTCTTGTCCGGTGCTCTGGTGCTGTATCCTCCATGGTGCTCTGTCCTGCGAGTGTAGCCACCTGGCTTGCCCACATTTCAATTCTGTCTCTCAACTCAGGAAGACTACCTCATTTATTTTTGCCTTCTCTCAGAGCTCATTGTCTGCACTGCTTGTTTTCCCAAGTCTCGAAACTAGAATTTTATGTATTTCTCTGTGGTTTTAGTTACTCCATCATAGCCAGAAATGGCATCCAGAAAGTCAGTGTATTTTAGGACTCTTAAGTGAGAAGAATGTTTTCCAACTTTTTATTTATATACCCTAAAAACGTCTGATGCACAGTATTCAAAGGCATTTATATGGACAATTGAAATCTTTCTTTGGGGAAATTAAAACAACAAAACTTGATTGCATATCATGATTTCATATTTTGCAGATGTTAATATTTAATCATATGCAGAGCCATTTAGCTTAAGTGCATTAATGTAACTCATTTAAAAGAGGCCAGTAATTGTCCTATTAACTCCCAGCCTGGATGTTATCTGCTGTGCCCTGCAAGTAAGGCCAGAGGGGGACTCTTCTATTGGCACCCACAGAGATTGCTCTGATCTGTTGAAAATCCTGTTAAAATCTAATTACTTAGGAGAATCAGCCAGGGAATATCTAATGAGCTCAAGGAAACCCACTAGAAGAAATTCTGTTACTAACGAATGAAATGTCTTCTGTCTTTCAATTATATTGGTACCATATGAACATAATTGCTGCCTTATAAAATGTGACTCTTGTTTGTTGTTTTTTAATTGTGTGTCATGAATTTTTTTGATCATGTGAAAATAGCTTAATTTCCTGTGGAGGACAAATGACAGTTTAGAGCTTAAATAGGCATACTTTATGTCTTCACGAATATTTGATAACTTTTTATCAATGCTTTAAAATGTACATTTAAATTAATGAAACTACTATACAGGTGTACAAATTTTGTTTCTTAGAAGAACTTGAATTTTTAATCTAGAATGAAAAACATGTTCATCAGGAAGCTTTGAAAAGATTTATTCTTTGCAGTCATCTTTAAAATATTGCCAAAAGAAGTTGACTTACTAAAATTGAAAATTTGTTTGTCTCATCATTTTGTCAGTGTATCTTGGAGACTTAGTATAGTTTATATTTGTTTCTCTCTTTAATAATTAGCAATTTCTTTTTTTCCACAGCCAACTTAACTTTGTATTTCACTTCCCACTTACCTATATTTAGAACTTTTTTTCTTAAAATTGGATGATTAGTTAAGACTTGGTCTTTAGAGTCAGATAGACCTGAGGTATTCAAATCCTAATTCTTCTATTGAGAATGAATTTCTTAACCTTCTCAGTCTATTTCATTTCTATACAGTGGGGACACTAATTAAAATGTTAAAGTTGTGAAGATTTTGTGAAGGAAAGCATGTAAAGTGCTTAGCATGGCTATCAGTCATGTTGTAACTGCTCAAGAGATGGTAGTTATTATTTTTGAAGACTAATTAAAATTTGGTATATGAAAGAATTGTGATATCTAAGATTCATTAAAAACTAATGTAGGGTGAATTTCTATTATCCTAATGTATTTCTATCACCATGTTCATATTAAATTTGTTGAAAAAATTAAAAAGGGTCTATTTTTAGGAGCGTGTCGGTGAACTTCATTCCAAAGTTTATCAAGTTTTTAGCCAATGTGTCATTTTTTAACGTGGATTGATTTCAGCAGATGACACCAGAAACAAAATGTGGTTTGATGATACATTACTTAGAAAAATACCTGTCTTAGTGATAAATTATTATTGGAATATTATATGATTTTAATGATTGAGGAGAAAAAAAGACTATTACATATTATTTCAACAATTAACAATGTAACTATTATTTAAAATTATTATCTGGCCTATAGAATTCTGGCAGTTAAAATACTTAAATTGACAGTGCTTTTACTTTCAATCATTTGATAACAAGTTAAAATTAGATTTTCTCTTTTGCCTAAAACATGGATTAAAACATTTTTTAATCAACCTATTTAGACATTGATATACAAATAGCCTTATAAAATGATTCTTGTGTATTATAACTGGATGAGGATATAGAATTATAATAATGTTTTCACTTAGAATATGATTTTATACTTAAAATCCCTTTCTTATATAATTTGTTAATTCTTACAGCAGTTTTAAAAAATATATATTTATTGATTTATTTGGCTGCACTGAGTCTTAGTTGTGGTGTGCACAATCCTTAGTCGCAGCTTGTGAACTCTTACTTGTGTCATATGGGATCTAGTTCCCTGACCAGGGATCAAACCCAGGCCCCTGCATTGGGAGCATGGAGCCTTAGCCACTGGGCCACCAGGGAAACCCGCATTATAGGAGTTTTATGAAGTAGCCTTCAGTACTGTATTGTAAGCAATAAGAGGAAACAGAATTGTTGTATACATGTAGCTTTGATTATATTTCTAGCATAGAAAATGTACTTCAAAGTATATCATACACATTAGAATGCTTCAATAAAATAATATGTAAATATTTAAAATAATTTGCTAGCATTTTGTTAATTTAATACTTTAGATAGATTTGATCTTCTTAACAAGATCTGATTGAGAGGTAATGAATGGTCTTATTTGGCGGGAGAAGTTAGAATGAATGTATGGTAACACACTGTTAAAAGCTTAAATGTAATAAATAAGCATGTTGAGCTTATTTTATATGGCAAGAATTATTATGCTATAATCAAAGACAAAACACCAGCTAATTTGTTCATTTAACAAATATTTGTTGAGGGCTTATTATTTACCATAATGGGAATATAATGTTGAACAAGACAAGCAGGAAAGAAGAATTAGCAGACTCATTATTAAAGCTAATATTTTGCCACAATGTCAGTTCATGAAACTGTTCACTCAACTAAAGCCCCTGACAGAAAGTGCTTTGGTTGTTGATTTTAGCGTATGAAGCTACCTGCTAAGCCTGGCTTTGCTGGGGAATTTGTATGCATAATTTGATTAAAGTTAGCACATTTTCATTAACCAGTTTCTATTGATAACAGAAACAAATACTTCATTTTGACAAATAGAAGTAAAAATAACAAAGAAGTAGTCTTACATATTTTCGTTTTTCCAAAGTTAAACTCTGTTTGGAGAACTTCAAATGTCAAAATCTCTGTAAAGAGTGTGACATTGCTCTCCCTACCCCCATCTCTACCCTGTCCACTCCCCTACAGACACACACACTTCCACAGCTTTGCCTGGCATGTGGTAGCATACAGTAAGTGCTATTGAATTCAATTATATAATTAACAATTATTTTATTCCATTAGATTATTTTTCTAACTCTGTGGTTGATTTCCTTTTGATAATCTGGCATAAAGCCAAGTCACAGGACTGCCTTAATTCTCCTAAATAAAAATGAAAGCTGTGTTTTCTAAAAACCTAATTAAAATATACTGAAGATTGTGAGATATTAGTTTAAGCTGTATGACATTTTGATATTTGATCATTTTACTGACATACAAAAATGATTTTTTTCCTAAGCTGTTTTAACTTGACCAAAGATGTAATTAGCAAAATAATCACAACTACAAATACGTTAGTCATATCACTGCTTTTAGTTTTCTTTATACCTTTCTATTTCACCTTGATTGCTGATTTTGGCCTTGCTTTTTTCACTGAATGGTATTTTATTACCAAAAAATTAATTGCATAATATACCTGTCACTCCAAATAATAAATTAAATATTTTTTAATGTTACTGTGCCTAGAATCCAATAGGCTAAGCCTAGAAAGCAGTATTATTTGACTTCTTTAAGGACTTTTAGGTAGGGGATGGGGGTAGTGTTTAATTTCTAAATTTTGCTATAGTTTTTAAAAATATCAGGTTTTTTTCAATTTTAGAAAGTACATATAAAACTAATTTTTATTGTTTCTAACAAATTGGAAAATTTTGTTAGTCTATGATTTGAAAATTATAGACTCTGTTTACTCTGAAAACTAAAATTTTAAGCCCTGTTCCATTGATTTCTGATATATTCTGATAAAACTGTGAATAAACTTATAATTTTCACAAAATATAGTTTCGATAAAATTATATTCTCCAGAAATTATTATTCTATCTGAAGAAACTGGACTATTGCTAAGGTATCTTTTTTTGGAAAAGCCACAGATGATCCTTCTTTTCTTTTTAAATAGAAAGCAACCCCACTGTGTAAGAGGTTACTCATACAGAGCTAAAGCTCTTCTAAGGTAAAGTCTGCACTGCTATGTTTCATATCTTTTAAGGAAAGGTAATATAATTTAATTTGTTCAACACAAGGCATCTGGAAAGATAGCTGGAGTAGAGAGATGTAACCTGGCTCTTAATGCAAATACCAGGGAGCCCTTATAGCTACTTAATCCAGGAACCCTGAGCAAGTAACTCAAATGAGCAGTCCTCAAATTAGGGGCTGTGACAAGGTTTCCCCTGGTTGGCAGTACAAAAAAAGGGGACAACATAAATTTTTCATGAAACTAAGTTTATTGAATTGAAAGAACATTCAGTCAGTTCAGTCGCTCAGTTGTGTCTGACTCTGCGACCCCTGGACTGCAGCATGCCAGGCTTCCCGGTCCATCACCAACTCCCGGAGCTTGCTCAAACTCATGTCCATCGAGCTGGTGATGCCATCCAATCATCTCATTCCTACATTGACCCATCATCATCAGCCAAAGTCCATGGTTTACATTAGGGTTCACTCTTGGTGTACATTCTATTGGTTTGGACAAATATACTGACGTATCCACCATTATAGTATCATGCACAGTAGTTTCGGCTGTCTTAAAAATCCTCTGCTTTGCCTATTCAGCCTCTCTCTGCCTACCTAGCAACCACTAATCTTTTTACTGTACCCATAGTTTTGCCTTTCCCATAATTTGCATATAGATGGAATCATATGGTAGGTAGTTTTTTCAGATTGGCTTCCTTACTTGATAATATGCATTTCCGTTTCCTCCATGTAATATAGCCTGGCTTCTATGAAATTATAGTAAATGATTTGTTCAGTGTTCCTATTTGCCAAAAAAACAAAACAAAACAAACCAGTAAGACTTCCTATGTGACTCTCCTAAATATTTTTTAAAATGTCCTTGGAATCTGAAAATCTTTGAAATATCTATTTTATATACTTGGTTTCTTGCCTGTTAAATGGGAGTAATGATTCTTGTTTTATTGGATTAGTGTGAAGACTAAATGGGATGCATAGGTGGAAGTGCTTGGGGTAGCACTTAATGCTCTATGGATGCTTCTGATTTTAGTTCAATCTGAAACTCTGATGTAAGGCCCATGATTGTATCCAGTTTTTCTTTGAGGGTAATAAAGATAGTAAGCTCAGATTGGGACATTTCTTCGCACATAGAAGATGTGCGGGGACATACTATAGTAGGGACATACTATAATGATTTTAAAGCCTCTCCAACATATATGAAAAGGAAACATGAAGGTTAGGACATCTTACAGTGTTCTCATAGCAGTTGTTTTTTTCCATGTCCTTCTTTATTTTGCAGACTTTCCCTCCTAGATAAAAGTGTGAAAGTCTTTGGACTTTGCCTGTTGAATCTTTAATTCCAGAGCTGGAACCTCTTTTCTGTGAGACCTTAGCTACGCTGGGTGCTGTTGGCACTAGAGATAATCCTTTAGGGGGAAAAGTATGTCAGACTAAGAGATTAGGGACCTTAGAGTCACGTTGGGTTATTTCCTAATAACAAATATATTGTCTGAAGAATGTGTATGTGTGTGCTCAGTTGCTCAGTTGTATCCCACTCTTTGTGACTCCATGGACTATAACCCAGTCCTCCAGGCTCCTCTGTCCATGGGATCTTCCAGGCAAGAATACTGGAGTGGTTTGCCATTTCCTTCTCCAGGAGATCTTCCCAACCCAGGGATCAAACCTGCATCTCCAAGGCTTCCTACATTGGGAGGTGGATTCTTTACTGCTGAGCCACCTGGGAAGCCTTCTTTGAAGAATGGTCTACCTTATTAGAGAATCATGCCTTCCTTGACACATCTATGTCAAGGAAGAGATGTATGTGGAAAGGTAAGGAAGAAAGGAGACACTTGCCTAGCCAGCCAGAACTAATAAAGCTAGCCTGGCAATCAATGGCATGACAGATGTTGCAACCAGATCACTCTCACACTCAACAGAGATGTATGGTTTTCTAACTTGTATGTAAAAGGACAGCCAGAAAGACCTTTGTACAGCCTGGCCTTTGTTACCAGCTGTCTGGCGGTTGGTGGGACTTGTCTCTGTTCATTGTACCCTCCCCCTTTTGTACCAAGGGATACATTTACTCTGTAAACCTCATTCTTATGTGGTTGATCAGTCTGTCCACTAGAGTAGTTCTAAAGTTTCCTTGGCTTGATTTTAATTCCTGAACTTTTTGTTATTGAGAGTGAGCCCTATCTAAGCTGTGATGTTGGCAAAGTTCATTGTCTACATCTCTAGGATTTTTTTCTGTGCCCATTATTCTCCCTGGCTCCTGAGGTCCTCTCCCTTTCAAGAGACGGTATTTATATAGTTCCTGCCTTAAGGGATATCAGAGAGACAGTGTGAGAAAATAGCAAGCTATAATATTTCTGGTGAATGCCGCTTCTTTAGAACATTAACAAACTAATCTGCGTTCTTACCCATCCTTTTCTTTCAGTTTAAAGGTAAGAGATACTCATCTTTAAATATAAGGCTAATTTCTCTGTTTGTGCTCTGGATCTCATACCTCCTCCAAGCTTAGGTTCTTCACTTTATTACTGATACCCCCTCTCTCCTGTACCTTGTTTCTCTTCCTGTCTTAGAATATCTAAGTTCTAACTTTGGTTTTGCCTCTTGTTTACTGTGTGAACTTGGGAAGTACTTTCACCTCTCTAGACCATAATTTTCTCTAATTTTCTCATCTGTAGAATGAAAGAGTAAGGACTAAATGATCTCTGAACTCCTATTTGTCTCTAACCTGATCTGAAGGTATAGATTTACATGGCTGGAGTTTATCCTTGTATTCTAACATATTGACCTACCTGACTTGGTGATAAATTATGATTGGAATATTATGTATTCATGATTGAGGAGAAAAAGGCTATGGCATATTATTTCAACAATTAACAATGTAACTAGTATTTAAAATCATTGTCTGAGTTAGGGAAAAATTTCCTGGCCTATAGAATATAAGAAACATTTGAATTGACACTCTGAGGTATTCACACTTTAATATTTTTCTAGTTATTTTTCTTAGAAAGTAAAATGATTTTTTTTTTAAAAACTGACACTTTTTTTTTTTTAATTTTTTTTGGCTGAACTGCGTGGCTTGTAGGATCTTAGTTCTCTCCATGTAGGAGCAAAAATGGCTGCAGGCAAACACAGGCTCAAATCCTTCTAACTTATCAACCTCCATGGAAGAGCCTATCTTCCCAATCAGCTCCAGCAGAAAAGCCCCATCTGTGGATTGAGTGATGCTAGTGGAATGGATCACACTAGTTGGCCAGACCTTCTTCAGCATCATCTCTACCCAAACTACATGAATGGGTTACCCCAGACAAGAGGGGTTCTGCAAACTGAAAAATTAGAGAAAAGATTGCTGCATAGGGAAGAGCCAAGGTGTGGACACACTACCTCCCTCTTAGGAACAATGCTCATTTTCATTTTGTTAAAGTATTTCTTCAGTGCTCATGTCTTGACAGTCTGTAAACTGTAAACTGCCTCTTCTTTCTTCTTCTTGCTCATTTCCTTCCTTGTCATTTGCACTGATATTTGAACTTATTTATCTCACCAAACAAATGAGTACAGATGGGGACAATATATTTGAGTAGATGTATGCCAATGTCATTCTGAAAAATGTTCCCAGAAGTACTGTCACAAGGACAAGTGTCTTTAGGATGTTATGGGAAGAGAATAATGTAAGGGCAATGCTCATCCCACAAAAATGAATTTTTAGTGGTAGAACTTTAGGCCCCTGATTGGAGAAGATGCTTTGTGTTGAGTTGCTGCTTTGAAACCTTCAAATCAGACCACACAGGTGACTGTGCTGATGAAAGGGCAGTGACAGAGGTTTCAGTGTCTGAACTGGCTGCACCGATGGACCACGTTGCTTGTATGGAGGAAGTTGACTTAGGGAGACTGATGGGATTTATGAGTAAGGGACTGAGTTTCTAATGCCCACACAGAGATAAGGAATTTGGCTAAGAAGTCTAGCAAAGGCAGTGAACCTAGAACTGATGCTCCTGGATAGAGCGTAGAACTTAGTTTTTACACTCAAATGCTAGAAAAACTCACTGTCCCAGATATGTGGAAAGAATATTGGCATCTGTCTGGGAAATTAAAATACCAAACTTGTGCTATAAGTATGTGTGATGCCGAAATTTATTCTCCCTGTGCAATGTAGGATACATTACCCAAGAAGTAGTCCAGGGCCATTGATACCATTGAGAGAAACACGTTTGCAGAAAGGAGCCTAAGAATACTGTATACCTTTCTTACTTTCACAACAGGGGTACATATGGTGGCTATAGAATAAAAAAGTTCCTTGAAATGGAATAGAAAAAAATTACAAACCATATAAAGAAAAAAGCTTCCATAATGGAGAGTTAGCAGGTGCAACCAACAGAATTAGCACCCACAGATCCAGAAATAATGGATTTGAAAGAGATTACTAAATAAATGCTTATATACTGATTTAAAAAAAAAGGAGAAGTCACTCTGAAGTAAGAGTGTTGTATTAAAAATGAGCAGGTAACAAAATATGTATAAGACTGGAGTAAAACTATAAGATATTATAGTATCTATCATATCAAAACTATCATGATATGTATAAAACTATAAAACTTTGATGAAAGTAAAACTGTTAGTAATAAGTGAACTCAGGAAAGTTGTAGGATAAAAAATCAGAAGACTAAAATAAGTTGCCTTTCTATACACTGATAATGAACGATTAAAGGGGAATTAAGACAATTCCATTTATACAAACATGGAGGAAAATTAAACACCAAGGTTTCTTACCAAGTGAAAGAAAACAGTCTGAATAATCATATTTACTGTATGATTCCAACTATATGACATTCTGATTAAGGAAAACTATGAAGACAGTAAAAGAAAGTTGTCAGAGTTTAGGGATTAGGGAGGTATGAACAGGCAGAGCAAAGAAGATTTTAAGAATAGTGAAACTCTTCTGTATAATACTATAAGAATGGATATATGTTATTATACAATAGTCAGTCCGTTCAGTTGCTCAGTTGTGTCTGACTCTTTGCGACCCCATGAATTGCAGCACGCCAGGCCTCCCTGTCCATCACCAACTCCCGGAGTTCACCCAAACTCATGTCCATCGAGTCAGTGATGCCATGCATCCATCTCATCCTCTGTTGTCCCCTTCTCCTCCTGCCCCCAATCCCTCCCAGCATCAGGATCTTTTCCAATGAGTCAACTCTTCACATGAGGTGGCCAAAGTACTTGAGTTTCAGCTTTAGCATCATTCTTTCCAAAGAAATCCCAGGGCTGATCTCCTTCAGAATGGACTGGTTGGATCTCCTTGCAGTCCAAGGGACTCTCAAGAGTCTTCTCCAACACCACACTTCAAAAGCATCAATTCTTCGGCGTTCAGCTTTCTTCACAGTCCAACTCTCACATCCATACATGACCACAGGAAAAACCATAGCCTTGACTAGACGAACCTTTGTTGGCAAAGTAATGTCTCTGCTTTTGAATATGCTATCTAGGTTGGTCATAACTTTCCTTCCAAGGAGTAAGCGTCTTTTAATTTCATGGCTGCAGTCACCATCTGCAGTGATTTTGGAGCCCAGAAAAGTAAAGTCTGACACTGTTTCCACTGTTTCCCCATCTGTTTGCCATGAAGTGATGGGACCAGATGCCATGATCTTAGTTTTCTGAATGTTGAGCTTTAAGCCAACTTTTTCAATCTCCTCTTTCACCTTCATCAAGAGGCTCTTTAGTTCTTCTTCACTTTCTGCCATAAGGGTGGTGTCATCTGCATATCTGAGGTGATTGATATTTCTCCTGGCAATCTTGATTCCAGCTTGTGCTTCTTCCAGCCCAGCGTTTCTCATCATGTTCTCTGCATAGAAGTTAAATAAGCAGGATCACAATATACAGCCTTGACGTACTCCTTTTCCTATTTGGAACCAGTCTGTTGTTCCATGTCCAGTTCTAACTTTTGCTTCCTGACCTGCATACAGGTTTCTCAAGAGGCAGGTCAGGTGGTCTGGTATTCCCTTCTCTTTCAGAATCTTCCACAGTTTATTGTGATCCACACAAAGGCTTTGGCATAGTCAATAAAGCAGAAATAGATGTTTTTCTGGAACTGTCTTCCTTTTTCCACGATCCAGCAGGTGTTGGCAATTTGATCTCTGGTTCCTCTGCCTTTTCTAAAACCAGTTTGAACAACTGAAAGTTCGTGGTTCACATATTGCTGAAGCCTGGCTTGGAGAATTTTGAGCATGACTTTACTAGGGTGTGAGATGAGTGCAATTGTGTGGTAGTTTGAGCATTCTTTGGCATTGCCTTTCTTTGGGATTGGAATGAAAAGTGACCTTTTGCAGTCCTGTGGCCACTGCTGAGTTTTCCAAATTTGCTGGCATATTGAGTGCAGCACTTACACAGCATCATCTTTCAGAATTTGGAATAGCTCAACTGGAATTCCATCACCTCCACTAGCTTTGTTTGTAGTGATGCTTCCTAAGGCCCACTTGACTTCACATTGCAGGATGTCTGGCTCTAGGTGAGTGATCACACCATCAAGATTATCTGGGTCATGAAGATCTTTTTTGTACAGTTCTTCTGTGTATTCTTGCCATCTCTTCTTAATATCTTCTGCTTCTCTTAGGTCCATACCATTTCTGTCCTTAATTCTGCCCATCTTTGCATGAAATGTTCCCTTGGTATCTCTAATTTTCTTGAAGAGATCTCTGGTCTTTCCCATTCTGTTGTTTTCCTCTATTTCTTTGCATTGATCACTGAGGAAGGCTTTCTTATCTCTCCTTGCTATTCTTTGAAACTCTGCATTCAGATGCTTATATCTTTCCTTTACTCCTCTGCTTTTTGCTTCTCTTCTTTTCACAGCTATTTGTAAGGCCCCCTCAGACAGCCATTTTGCTTTTTTGGATTTCTTTTCCATGGGGATGGTCTTGATCCCTGTCTCCTGTACAATGTCATGAACCTCTGCCCATAGTTTATCAGGCATTCTGTCTATCAGATCTAGTCCCTTAAATCTATTTCTCATTTCCACTGTATAATCATAAGGGATTTGATTTAGGTCATACCTGAATGGTCTAGTGGTTTTCCCTACTTTCCTCAATTTAAGTCTGAATTTGGCAATAAGGAGTTCATGATCTGAGCCACAGTCATCAGTCTTGTTTTTGCTGACTCTATACAGCTTCTCCATCTTTGGCTGCAAAGAATATAATCAGTCTGATTTCGGTGTTGACCATCTGGTGATGTCCATGTGTAGTCTTCTCTTGTGTTGTTGGAAGAGGGTGTTTGCTATGACATTCTTGTGCAGTGCATTGCAAGAGAATTGCAGTGCATTCTCTTGGCAAAACTCTATTAGCCTTTGCTCTGCTTCATTCCTTACTCCAAGGGCAAATTTGTGTGTTACTCCAGGTGTTTCTTGACTTCCTACTTTTGCATTCTTTTTTGGATGTTAGTTCTAAAAGGTCTTATGGGTCTTCATAGAACCATTTAACTTCAGGTTCTTCAGCATTACTGGTTGGGGCATAGACTTGGATTACTGTAATGTTGAATGGTTTGCCTTGGAAACGGACAGAGATCATTCTGTTGTTTTTGAGACTGCACTCAAGTACTGTATTTCAGATATTTTTGTTGACTCTGAAGGCTACTATTTCATTTCTTCCAAGGGATTCCTGCCCATAGTAGTAGATATAATGGTCATCTGAGTTAAATTCACCCATTCCAGTCCATTTTAGTTCGCTGATTCCTAGAATGTCGACGTTCACTCTTGCCATCTCCTGTTTGACTACTTCCAATTTACCTTGATTCATAGACCTAACATTCCAGGTTCCTATGCAATATTGCTCTTTACAGCATCGGACGTTACTTCTATCACTAGTCACATCCACAACTGGGTATTGTTTTTGCTTTGGCTCCATCCCTTCATTCTTTCTGGAGTTATTTCTCCACTGATCTCCAGTAGCATATTGGGCACTTACTGACCTGGGGAGTTTCTCTTTCAGTATCCTATCATTTTGCCTTTTCATACTGTTCATGGGGTTCTCAAGGCAAGAATACTGAGGTGGTTTGCCAGTCCCTTCTCCAGTGGACCACATTCTGTCAGATCTCTCCACCATGACCCGCCCGTCTTGGGTGGCCCATGGGCATGGCTTAGTTTCATTGAGTAGACAAGGCTGTGGTCTAGTGTGATTAGACTGACTAGTTTTCTGTGATTGTGGTTTGTGTGTCTGTCCTCTGATGCCTCTCCCAACACCTACCATCTTACTTGGCTTTCTCTTACCTTGAACGTGCGGTATCTCTTCACAGCTGTTTTACTATTATACAATAGTAAAAATCCATAAAATGTACAACACCAAGTATTGAACCCTAGTGTAAGCTTTGGGCTCTGGATGTTAATGATGTGTCAGTGTAGTTTCATTGATTGTAGCAAAGGTATTCCAAGAAAGAATATTACAGAACTTTCAGAAATAAAGAACTGCATGTAAGTATAGTAATCGCAACCATATGCACCAACATTGTTTTCTGGGCATAGGCAAAGCTGTATTTCTTAGACCCGTTTTAAATGGGCAGTGTCATATAACTAGTTCTGGCTAGTTGGCTCTGAGAGGAGTTCACTTCTAGGTTCGAAGCATCTAATTGCAGATATAAGAAATGTCAGTGCTCGTTTCTTTCTTATTAACCAAGGAAGTCATTTATTTGAGGTGGTGAGGCTTCCACCATCTGAGGGGTAGTATCCTGCCTGTCTTGTTTCCCCTTCCCATATTCTTGTCTTTTAGTTGCCCTGTAGCTTGGGATGGCCACGGGATTGACTCATTTAAACAATGAGACATAGGGGAATGCCTGATGAAAGACTTTCAGTCAGTTCAGTTCAGTCACTCAGTTGTGTCTAATTCTTTGCAACCCCATGGACCGCAGCATGCCAGGCCTCCCTATCCATCACCATCTCCCAGACCTCGCTCAAACCCATGTCCATTGAGTCAGTGATGCCTTCCAACCATCTCATCCTCTGTCGTCCCCTTCTCCTCCTGCCTTCAATCTTTCCCAGCATCAGGGTCTTTTCAAGTGAGTCAGTTCTTCGCATCAGGTGGCCAAAGTATTGGAGCTTCAGCTTCAGCATCAGTCCTTCCAATGAATATTCAGGACTGATTTCCTTTAGGATTGAGTGATTTGATCTCCTTGCAGTCCAAAGATTTTGGGGAAAGTTTTTCTTCTTGGGTGAAGGAACTTGATGAGGAGAAAGTCTTTTATCCTCTTCTTTTCTGCTTGGAACAGTGATGTGATGATGTCATGTTTGGAATGGGAACATTTCTATCTTGTGACCAAGCACGAGGACCAAGGAGAGTAAGGAGCAGAAATATAGAAGCTGTGTCCTTGGTATCACCATTGAGTTACTGCTCTTTCAACCTTAGAACATCTACATTCCAGATTTTTAGTTGTGTAATAATTAAAGGTCTTTTTGCTTAAGTCACTATTAATGGGCTATTCTGATACATTTTGCATTGTCTTCAAGCTGACATATAATAATTCTAAATATTGACCCACATTAGGCCAAAGGAAGTTCAATGTATTCTAAAGGCCCAAAACCATACAGAACAGACTTTCTAGTTATAGTGTAATATTATAATATAACATCAATTTAATATATAATAAAAATGAACATCAAAAGTTTAAAAAATTCTTACATTGTGGAGTCTTAAAAACATACTTGTAAATTCATAGATCTAAGAAGAAATTATGATAGAAACTATGAAATATTTAAGTAACAGTAGAAGAATAACACCATATCAAAACATATAGAAGCAGAAGTATACTTAGAAGAATATGTGCAGCTTAAATGCATATATTAGCAAATAAGAGATATTAAAAATTAATGTCCTAGAAATAGTAAAATAGTGTTTGCTGGGGCCAAGGGCAGGGGAAATGAAGAGCTCTCCTGTTTAATAGGTACAGAGTTTTTGTCTGGGAAGGTGCAAAAAGTCCTGGAGGTAGTTGGTGGTTGGTGATGGTGACACAGCAATGTAAATGTGCTGAATGCACTGAACAGTACACTTAAAAGTGATTACAATGGTAGATTTTGTGTTAGGTATATTTTACCACAATAAAACATTTTCTTAAAAGATTAATAAACTAAAGAGTGAGTTCAAGAAATTGGAATCAGAATAAACCCCATAAGAGCAGAAGGAAAAATAATAATAAAATAACTTAAATAATAAAAATTGAAATAAATCCACAAACTAGAAGACAGTTCTCAGAAAGGGCCAACGAAAGATTTATTAAAAGAAAAAAGATAACAGGAATGATGAAGAGAATGGCTCACTGCATTAATCACTTCAGGGATGTCTAGCAAAGAGGACTGTCAGATGTCCCCTTGAATGAGCAACAAGCATAGAATGACAAGGGCGGTCTCAGCAGTACAGTAAAGTCGGAAGCTTCATTCTCTAGTTTTTGAAATGAGTAAGTTGGGAAGAATTACGAACATTGAACACAGATTATTCCTTTGCAACTTGATTGTGAAGGAAAGGAGACGATGAGAGAGAACAAGTATGAAAGAATACTAGCTTGAAGGGGAAAGAACAACTCTAGTCACTCATTAGTTGAGAGATTTCCCCCCAATTGTGTTCAGCAACCTTTGTGAAAGAAGGAATTAGTTTAGTGTTTGAGTGTGCCTGCTCTGCTCATATTCCCTGCTTAGGTGCAAGATTTGGCAGCTGTATTTTTAAAATCTGACTCTACCTTTTCTGGACACAGTGGATTAGCAGGGGTGGGGTGATCACTGATACTCCCTTTCTCTATAGAGTTCATCCCAAGAGACAGAGATGATAGCCTACTGGTGGTAAAGGTAGACCTTTAAGACATAGATTTAAGGCTGGCAGCATGCAGGGGTTGGTACATCCAGAGGAAGCTTGTTGGGAGAAGATGGGGTGGGGGTGTGGAGGTGGAGGCAAGAGAAGAGAGGAGAAGACAAGGGAAGGGATGTGGAAGATAGAAATAAGCAGAGAAGAGAAATATTATATGAGCTGTAAAAGAAGTTTTGATTTATTTTTTTCAAGCTTTCTTTCTAGCTCTTGTTTCAGTGAAGCCTGACTCTATGAATATCTGGGTCAGAAAATTTGCCCCCTTTAAACCCTATAATAAAGTATTCATTAATTGAACTAGATTTAGTAACAATCTATACCTTGCAACAAAACAGCTTGAAAAATATGGTTGTGTTATCTTAGGTGGTGGGAATAGCATGAATAAAGCCATAAAGGGGGAGGAATTAAAATCCAGTTGAACCAAGTAGAAACCATAATGGGAGTAGTATCTAAGGGCAAAGAAAGTTAAAAAGTAGTAGGAGTAAGCCACCACAAGTTCACGGCAGAAGGAAAGTGAGTTATGAATTTACTAAGCAACTAACCAATCCACCTATCAATCATTCTCAGTGTAACTTTAAGCAGGATGGCTCTGGCTAAATCTTGCTATACCATCTACCTTCTTGCTACTGAACAAAACTTGGGTCTACTTGCTCATGTGCAGTAAAGTCAATCTGCTGGTACCAGTTTGTGATGTAGGAAAGTGCAGCATTTATTGCAATGCAAAGCAAGAAGGATGCATAACTAATGCTCAAAAGGCTCAAACTCTGAATCCCTGATGGCTTTCAGGAAAAGGTTTTTAAAGACAGGATGAAGAAGGTGGTTGCATGGTGAATGATTAGGTCATGAACGTTCTTCTGATTTGTTGGTGGTGAGGTGATCAGGGGTCAACATCATTGGTCTGCTTGTTCCAACTGGTTTCAGTTCTATGTGCTTGTGGTCAGCATACAGTTAACCTCTTCCATCTGGTCGGAATTATAGTACCTGCAAAACAGTTCAAAGGATGAGGCTCAGAATCTTATCTATGACCCTTGAGGAGAAACTAAAGTCCTTAACTTTGTTTCATGACTAAACTATCATTATTTTGCCTTGCTTGACTCTTTTCTTTTGCTTTTGCATTTTCTTGCTTTTCCGAATAAAGTTATTCTTTTGAACTTGGCAAAAGTCTAGGAGAGTAAAGTTTTTGTTTTTGTTTTGTTTTTACAAACAAGAGGTAGGTGGAGAATATGGGAGGGAGTCTGTCCTGGGAAGTCTCCTGGGAAAGTCCTGCTCAGTTACATTCTTACTAAATCAGTCTTTATTTTTTTGTTTAAAAATAGTTGAATAAATTTTTTTGACAAAGGACTTTATGGAAGACAAAGTAAATGTCAGCCCCAATTAACAGCAAGCTTAGAAGAGGGGGACAGAATAAGCTAAAAGTTTCAGCAGTAGGAAATACTTTGAATTTCCTTGCTTATAGTAGCATATTATGTTTTGCAAAGATGCTCACAGTAATACATCCCTCATTCCACATGTTCTTCTTACCATGAGATGATGACATTTTTTTCCATTGAGAGGTGGGATCTGTGCATTGAAACTTCAGAAAAATTTGTATAACTGCCTTGACCAATAAAATGCAAGACAAGTGATTTACTTTTGATACTGGTCATAAAAGACAGTTTTCACTGAGCTCTCTCTCTTGAGATGCTTGCTTTTGGAGCCTTGCAACCATGTTGTCAGGAAGCCCAGGCCGGAAGGAGACTTGTTCCAGACTTGTATGGGTGTTCTGGCTGACAGCCTCTGGTGGGCCCCTAGCCAATAGCCAGCATTAGCTGATAGCCTTTAGATGGTTCCAAATTTCCAATCTTCTAGCTGAAGCTGCAGAAATCATAGAGCAGTTGCTGTCGAAATTCCTGACCCATAGAAATTGTGAGATTACATGATTATTGTTGTTTTAAGTTATCTAGCTTTGGGGTAACTTTTTATGCAACAGCAGATAACTAATCCATTGCTTATATCATAAACCCAAATCATAAGGCTGGTGCTGACCAAGACAATGCCAAGCTTTCTTGAACGAAAAAAAGATTTTTAAAAATTATTATGGAACGACTATTTAAATTTTAGGGAAATTCCTGTCTTTGGGGATTGAAAACACTGTTTGTTATTTGGACCTAGAAAATCAGTCGCTACTATAGCCCTTTATTACAGAATCCAGAATCTAGTTAACAATCATTGCTTAATGAGTTATTGGACTTTTAAATTTCTTTATCCCAAGATTCTCACTTAGTACTTTGCACATAGTAGGTATATAATAAACACTGAATTAAATTGAAATTTTCAGTATGAAGCACATCATTTTACAGAGCACAGACAGTGAAAATGCCATAATTGCTGTGAAAAAGAAAGGTTTGTAAACGAAGCCATGAATTTTGAGCAGATTCAGTGGCAACACCAAAAGAGTTGCCTGCACTGGCTTTGAAGTCACTTCTTTCATAATTTCTTTTAGATAGCCTCCAGAAGCTCTCCCAAATAAATACATTCTAATTAAAAACAGTGTGCTTGCCGTGCAAATGCAGCTTCAAAACAGTTTTCCTAGAGTTACCTTCTCTTCCAACCTGATTGCCAACTCTAAACCCCTCCTACTATAGATATTCTGAAACTACTGTAGATAGACTTTATTATTATTATTATTGTTTTTAGTTGCAGCATTTGAATTCTTTCTTAGTTGCAACAAGTGGATTTAGTTCCCTGACCAGGGATCAAACCTGGGCCCACTGCACTGAGAGTGCGGAGTCTTAGCCACTAAGACCACCAGGGAAGTCCCATAGTTAGACTTTATGGCTCTACACTATAATGTTAAGTTTCTCTCCCACTTTAGTGTATATGGGGGCTTCCCAGGTAGCCCAACTGGGAAAGAATCTGCCTGTAATTCAGGAGACCCCAGTCCACTTCCTGGGTTGGGAAGATCTGCTGAAGAAGGGATAAGCTACCCACTCCAGTATACTTGGGCTTCCTTGGTGGCTCAGCTGGTAAAGAATCTGCCTGAAATGTGGGAGACCTGGGTTTGATCCCTAGGTTGGGAAGGTCCCCTGGAGAAGGGAATGGCTACCCACTCCAGTATTCTGGCCTGGAGAATTCCATGGATTGTATAGTCCATGGGGTCACAAACAGTTGGACGTGACTGAATGACTTTCACTTTAGTGTATATGAGCTCAGATCAGTGTTAAAGAGAAAAAAAAAATAATTGTATGAGAGCCCTGATTATAGATAGTTTAGCTTTTTAATGGGGGAGGAATAAGATAGACAAAGACAATGAATTGAATTAAAAATTTTTTTGTTAAAGTATATAAAATAAAAATTTCCTTTTAATTCATTTTTGAGTGTATGTCTCTCGCTCAGTCATGCCCTACTCTTTGCAACCCCATGGATTGTAACCTGCCAGGCTCCTCTATCCATGGGATTTCCCAGACAACAATACTGGAGTGGGTTGCCATTTCCTTCTCCAGGGGATCTGCCCAACCCAGGAATTGAACCCGGGTCTCCTGCATTGCAGGCAGACTCTTTACTAGCTGAGCCACTAGGAAAGTCCTTTAAGTGTACAATTAGCGGCATTAATTGCATTCACAGTGTTATGCAACCAATTATCACTATCTATTTCCAAAGTTTTTATTGTCACCCTGCTTATTTAACTTATATGCAGAGTACATCATGAGAAACACTGGGCTGGAAGCCAGCGTTTGGAAGAAGCACAAGCTGGAATCCAGATTGCCAGGAGAAATATCAATAACCTCAGATATGCAGATGACACCACCCTTATGGCAGAAAGTGAAGAGGAGCTAAAAAGCCTCTTGATCAAAGTGAAAGTGGAGAGTGAAAAAGTTGGCTTAAAGCTCAACATTCAAAAAACGAAGATCATGGCATCCGGTCCCACCACTTCATGGGAAATAGATGGGGAAACAGTGGAAACAGTGTCAGACTTTATTTTGGGGGGCTCCAAAATCACTGCAGATGGTGACTGCAGCCATGAAATTAAAAGACACTTTCTCCTTGGAAGAAAGTTATGACCAACCTAGATAGCATATTCAAAAGCAGAGACATTACTTTGCCAACAAAGCTTCGTCTAGTCAAGGCTATGGTTTTTCCTGTGGTCATGTATGGATGTGAGAGTTGGACTGTGAAGAAGGCTGAGCGCTGAAGAATTGATGCTTTTGAAGTGTGGTGTTGGAGAAGACTCTTGAGAGTCCCTTGGACTGCAAGGAGATCCAACCAGTCCATTCTGAAGATCAGCCCTGGGATTTCTTTGGAGGGAATGATGCTAAAGCTGAAACTCCAGTACTTTGGCCACCTCATGTGAAGAGTTGACTCATTGGAAGAGACTCTGATGCTGGGAGGGATTGGGGGCAGGAGGAAAAGAGGACGACAGAGGATGAGATGGCTGGATGGCATCACTGACTCGAAGGACATGAGTCTGGGTGAACTCCGGGAGTTGGTGATGGACAGGGAGGCCTGGCGTGCTGCGATTCATGGGGTCGCGAAGAGTCGGACACCACTGAGCGACTGAACTGAACTGAACTGAAGCAAAAACTTTTAACCATTTGGGCAGGAGGAGAAGGGGACGACAGAGGATGAGATGGCTGGATGGCATCACCGACGTGAGTCTGAGTGAACTCCGGGAGTTGGTGATGGACAGGGAGGCCTGGCGTGCTGCAATTCATGGGGTCGCGAAGAGTCGGACACAACTGAGTGACTGATCTGAATTGATCTGATATGAATAACTCTCCATTCCTCTCTCTATTCAGTCTTTAGTAATCTCTAGTCTACTATGTCTCAATGAACTTGTCTGTTCTAGATATTTCATGTAGGTGTAATCATACACTGTTTGCTCTCTTATGTCTAGCTTATTTCACTTAACACAATGTTTTAAAGTCTTATTCATGTAGTAATATATACCAGAACTTCATTCCTTTTTCTGGCTGTGTAATATTCCACTGTATATATGTCCTGCATTTTATTTATCCATTCATCTGTTGATGGACACTTGGATTGTTTTCATCTTTTGGTTATTGTGAATAATGTTTCAGTGAGCATTGATACACAAATATTTGAGTCCTGTTTTAAATTATTTAGAGTATATACCTACAAATGGAGTTGTTGAATCAGATGGTAGTTCCATGTTTACGTTTTGAGGAATGTTTTCTGCAGTTATTACACCATTCTATTTTCCCACCAGCAATGTACCAGGATGCTAATTTCTTTACATTCTCTGTAACATTTTATTTTCCTTTGTTTTCAGATCAGATCAGATCAGTCGCTCAGTCACGTCTGACTCTTTGGGACCCTATGAATCGCAGCACGCCAGGCCTCCCTGTCCATCACCAACTCCCGGAGTTCACCCAGACTCACGTCCATCGAGTCGGTGATGCCATCCAGACATTTCATCCTCTGTCGTCCCCTTCTCCTACTGCCCCCAATTCCTGCCAGCATCAGAGTCTTTTCCAATGAGTCAACTCTTCACATGAGGTGGCCAAAGTACTGGAGTTTCAGCTTTAGCATCATTCCCTCCAAAGAAATCCCAGGGCTGATCTCCTTCAGAATGAACTGGTTGGATCTCCTTGCAGTCCAAGGGACTCTCAAGAGTCTTCTCCAACACCACACTTCAAAAGCATCAATTCTTCAGCGCTCAGCCTTCTTCACAGTCCAACTCTCACATCCATACATGACCACAGGAAAAACCATAGCCTTGACTAGACGAACCTTTGTTGGCAAAGGAATGTCTCTGCTTTTGAATATGCTATCTAGGTTGGTCATAACTTTCTTCCAAGGAGTAAGCATCTTTTAATTTCATGGCTGCAGTCACCATCTGCAGTGATTTTGGAGCCCCCCAAAATAAAGTCTGACACTGTTTCCACTGTTTCCCCATCTATTTCCCATGAAGTGGTGGGACCAGATGCCATGATCTTCGTTTTTTGAATGTTGAGCTTTAAGCCAACTTTTTCACTCTCCACTTTCACTTTGATCAAGAGGCTTTTTAGTTCCTTTTCACTTTCTGCCATAAGGGTGGTGTCATCTGCATATCTGAGGTTATTGATATTTCTCCTGGCAATCTTGATTCCAGCTTGTGCTTCTTCCAGCCCAGTGTTTCTCATGATGTACTCTGCATATAAGTTAAATAAGCAGGGTGACAATATACAGCCTTGACGTACTCCTTTTCCTATTTGGAACCAGTATGTTTTTCCATGTCCAGTTCTAACTGTTGCTTCCTGACCTGCATACAAATTTCTCAAGAGGCACATCGGGTGGTCTGGTATTCCCTTCTCTTTCAGAATTTTCCACAGTTTATTGTAATCCACACAGTCAAAGGCTTTGGCATAGTCAATAAAGCAGAAATGGATGTTTTTCTGGAACTCTCTTGCTTTTTCCATGATCCAGTGGATGTTGGCAATTTGATCTCTGGTTCCCCTGCCTTTTCTAAAACCAGCTTGAACATCAGGAAGTTCATGGTTCACATATTGCTGAAGCCTGGCTTGGAGAATTTTGAGCATTACTTTACTAGCGTGTGAGATGAGTGCAATTGTGCAGTAGTAGCAGAAAGGCATTGCCTTTCTTTGGGATTGGAATGAAAACTGACCTTTTCCAGTCCTGTGGCCACTGCTGAGTTTTCCAAATTTTCTGGCATATTGAGTGCAGCACTTTCACAGCATCATCTTCCTTTGTTTTAGGTTATAGTTATTCTAGTGGTTGTGAAGTGGTATCTCATTGTGGTTTACATTTTTTTCTGATGATTAATGATGTTGAGCATCTTTTTAAACATTATGATAAGGATGCTTGAGTATTCACTCTTAACAAATTTTTAAATGTATAATATTGTTAATTATAAACGCAGTGTTGTACAGCAGATCTCTAGAACTTTTTCATCCTGAATAACTGACACTCTGTACCCATTAAATAGCAGTTTATTTCCCCCACTCTGCAGCCCTTGGAAACCACAATTCTACTTTCTGTTCTTATAAGTTTAAGTACTTTGATTTATTTTTTAAATTTAGATATAATTGACGTGTAACATTATAGTAGTCTCAGGTGTATAATATAACAGTTCCGTATTGTATATATTGTAAAATGATCACCATAATAAGTCTAGTTAACATCCATCACCATATATAGTTACAAATTTTTTTCTTTTATTCTTAATTTTTATTGGAGTATGGTTGATTTACAATGTTGTGTTAGTTTCAGGCGTACAGCAAAGTCAATCGTTATACATATACATCTATCCATTCTTTTAGATTCTTTTTCCCATATAGGCATTGAGTAGAGTTCCCTGTGCTATACAATAGGTCCTTATTAGTTATTTATTTTATATATATAAAAACATAAAGGGTACTGCAGTCATGTCCGACTCTGTGCGACCCCATAGACCACAGCCCACCAGGCTCCCCCGTCCCTGGGATTCTCCAGGCAAGAACACTGGAGTGGGTTGCCATTTCCTTCTCCAATGCATGAAAGTGAAAAGTGAAAGGGAAGTCGCTCAGTCGTGTCCGACTCTTAGCGACCCCATGGACTGCAGCCTACCAGGCTCCTCCGTCCATGGGATTTTCCAGGCAAGAGTACTGGAGTTGGGTGCCATAGTAGTGTGTATATGTGAATCCCAATCTCCCAATTTATCCCCACCCTCCCCTGGTAACCATAAGTTTGTTTCCTAAATCTGTAACTCTATTTATTTTATAGATAAGTTCATTTGCACCCTTTTAAAAGATTCTACATATAAGTAAATATTCCACCAGTATTATATGGTATTTGTTTTCATTTGACTTACTTCACTCAATATGACAATCTCTAGGTCCATCCATGTGGCTAAAATTTTTTTTTCTTGTGATAAAAACTTTTGTGTTTGACTACTTTAGATCCTTCATATAAGTAGAATCATGTCATATTTGCCTTTGATGTTGAACATCTTTTCATACACTTGTTGGCCACTTGTTTATCTTCTTTGAAGAAATGTCTATTTAAGTCCTTTGCTCCCTTTTTTAAATTGGATTTTTTGTTGTTGTTGAGTTGTAGTTCTTTATGTTTTCTGAATGTTAAACCTCTTTCTGATATATGATTTGCAAATATTTTCTCCCAGTCCGTGGGTTTTGTTTTTATTTCCTTGATAATGTCTTTTGATGAACAAGTGTTTTACATTTTGGCAAAGTTAAATTTTTTTTTCATCTGTTACTTAATGTTTTTTGGTGTCATATCTAAGTATCCATTGCCAATCCCAAATCAGGAAGGTTTATTACTCTGTTTTCTTCCAAGAATTTTATCGTTTTAGCTCTTAGATATATTTTGAGTTAACTTTTGTATATGGTATGAGGTGAAAGTCTAACTTTATTCTTTGGCATGTAGAAATTTAGTTGTCTCAACACCATTTATTGAAGAAACTGTTGTTTCTCCAGTGAATGGACTCAGCACTGTTGTACCAAGAGATCAGTTGGACATAGATGTATTGGTTTAAATCTGGACTGTTCATTCTATTCCATTGATGTATATGTTTATTTTTATGCCAGTACCACACTCTTTTGATTACTATAGCTTTGTAGTAAGTTTTGAAATCAAGAAACATGAGTTCCTTGACTTTGTTTTTCTTTTACAAGGTTAATTTGACTCTTCAGGATCCCTTTTGATTTCATGTGCATTTGAATTTAGCTTTTCTGTAAAAAGGCTGTTAGAATTTTTATTAGGATTGTGTTGAATCTGTAAATTCCTTTGAGTAGTGATGATGTGTTTACAATTTCAAGTTCTTCCTATGAATGAACTTGAGAAGTCCTTCTATAATCTTAATTCTGAAGATTTATGTAAATCTTCTTTAGTTTCTTTCAGCACTATTTTGTAGTTTTTTGTATACAAGTCTTTCCCACCTTGGTTAAATTTATTTCTAGGTATTTTTTTTTAGATGCTATGAAATTGCTTTTATAATTTCTTTTTTGAGTTGTGTATTACTCATGTATAGAAACAAAAATAACTTTTGCATGTTGATCTTGTATCCCACAAATTTGCTGAATTTATTTATTAGCTCTAGAATTTTTCTTGTGGATTTTTTGGGGGTATTTTCTCTATATAGGATCATGTTATCTGTGAATAGAGTTAGTATTACTTTTTCCTTTCCAATTTGGATGTCTCTTATTGCCTTTCTTGTCTTTTGCTCTGCCTAGAACTTCCAGTTCATTGACGAACAACTACGGTGAAACCAGGCATCTTTTTTTTGTTGTTCCTAACTTTAACTTTCAGTCTTTCACAGTTGAGTATGATGTTATTTGTGGGTTTTTCTTAAATGCCCTTTATCATCTTGAGAGTCCCTTGGACTGCAAGGAGATCCAACCTGTCCGTTCTGAAGGAGATCAGCCCTGGGATTTATTTGGAAAGAATGATGCTAAAGCTGAAACTCCAGTACTTTGGCCACCTCATGAGAAGAGTTGACTCACTGGAAAAGACTCTGATTTTGGGAGGGATTGGGGGCAGGAGGAGAAGGGGATGACAGAGGATGAGATGTCTGGATGGCATCACTGACTGGATGGATGTGAGTCTGAGTGAACTCCGGGAGTTGGTGATGGACAGGGAGGCCTGGCGTGCTGCGATTCATGGGGTCGCAAAGAGTCGGACACAACTGAGCAACTGATCTGATCTGATCTGATCATGTTGAGGAAGTTCTCTTTTTCCCTTCTATTCTCTTCTATTTGGGAAAACTTAACAGTAATTAGTGTTAATTCTTCTTTAAATGTTTGATAGAATTCCCCAGTGAAGCCATCTGTTACTAAATTATTTTGTTGGAAGTTTCTTTCTTTTTTTTTTAATCTTAAAACAATATTTATTTTCTTGCAGTATCTGTGGGTCAGGAATGTGATGTGGTTTAGTTGGGTCTTTTGGATCTGGGATTCTCACTATCTCATGACTCAGTTGGGAAGCTTCTCAAGGCTCTGGTGGTTGCTGGAATAGTTCATTTTCTTGCAGGTTGTTGGACTGAGCTTTATTTCCTTCACAAGGAAGATTTTTGATTACTGATTTAGTATCTTTATTTGTTATAGGTCTGTTGAGATTTTCTATTTCCTCTTGTTTCAGTTTAGGTAATTTGTATGTTTCTAGGAATTTGTCCACTTCATTTAGGTCATCTAATTTGTTGTATAATAGTATCCCCTTATAATCATTTTTATTTCTATGAGCTCAGTAGGAATGTCTCCACTTTTATTTCCAATTTTAGGTTTTTAAACTTGTGTCTTTTCTCTTTTTTTGGGGGGGTGATCTGGAACCTTCCTTCACCTTTATTGAGGTATAATTGAAAAGTAAATTATAGGGTATGTATACAATGTGAAGATTTGTGACGATTTGATATATGTATACATTGTGAAAGCATCCCATAATCAAGTTAATCAACATTTATTACAGCACATATTTACCTTTTTTGTGAGAACACATTCTACTCTCTTCAGTTCAGTTCAGTTCAGTCACTCAGTCGTGTCCAATTCTTTGCGACCCCATGAATCACAGCACGCCAGGCCTCCCTGTCCGTCACCAACTCCCAGAGTTCACTCAGACTCACGTCCATCAAGTCCGTGATGCCATCCAGCCATCTCATCCTCTGTCGTCCCCTTCTCTTCCTGCTCCCAATCCCTCCCAGCATCAGAGTCTTTTCCAGTGAGTCAACTCTTCTCATGAGGTGGCCAAAGTACTGGAGTTTCAGCTTCAGTATCATTTCTTCCAAAGAAATCCCAGGGCTGATCTCCTTTAGGATGGACTGGTTGGACCTCCTTGCAGTCCAAGGGACTCTCAAGAGTCTTCTCCAACACCACACTTCAAAAGCATCAATTCTTCAGTGCTCAGCTTTCTTCACAGTCCCACTGTCACATCCATACGTGACCACTGGAAACAACATAGCCTTGACTAGACAGACCTTTGTTGGCAAAGTAATGTCTCTGCTTTTGCATATGCTATCTAGGTTGGTCATAACTTTTTTTCCAAGGAGTAAGTGTCTTTTAATTTCGTGGCTGCAATCACCATCTGCAGTGATTTTGGAGCCCCCCAAAATAAAGTCTGACACTGTTTCCACTGTTTCCCCATCTATTTGCCATGAAGTGATGGGACCAGATGCCATGATCTTCGTTTTTTGAATGTTGAGCTTTAAGCCAACTTTTTCACTCTCCACTTTCACTTTCATCAAGAGGCTTTGTAGTTCCTCTTCGCTTTCTCCCATAAGGGTGGTGTCATCTGCATATCTGAGGTTATTGATATTTCTCCTGGCAATCTTGATTCCAGCTTGTGCTTCTTCCAGCCCAGTGTTTCTCATGATGTACTCTGCATAGAAGTTAAATAAGCAGGGTGACAATATACAGCCTTTACATACTCCTTTTCCTATTTGGAACCAGTCTGTTGTTCCATGTCCAGTTCTAACTGTTGCTTCCTGAGCTGCATACAAATTTGTCAAGAGGCAGGTCAGGTGGTCTGGTATTCCAATCTCTTTCAGAATCTTCCACAGTTTATAGTGATCCACACAGTCAAAGGCTTTGGCATAGTCAATAAAGCAGAAATGGATGTTTTTCTGGAACTCTCTTGCTTTTTCGATGAAAACCAGCTTTCAAAACCAACTTGAACACCTGGAAGTTCATGGTTCATGTATTGCTGAAGCCTGGCTTGGAGAATTTTGAGCATTACTTTACTAGTGTGTGAGATGAGTGCAACTGTGTGATAGTTTGAGCATTCTATGGCATTGCCTTTCTTTGGGATTGGAATGCAATCTGACCTTTTCCAGTCCTGTGGCCACTGCTGAGTTTTCCAAATGTGCTGACATATTGACTGCAGCACTTTCACAGCATCATCTTTCAGGATTTGAAATAGCTCAACTGAAATTCCATCACCTCCACCAGCTTTGTTCGTAGTGATGCTTCCTAGTGAAGGTCCACTTGACTTCACACTCCAGGATGTCTGGCTCTAGGTGAGTGATCACACCATCATGATTATCTGGGTCGTGAAGCTCTTTTTTGTATAGTTTTTCTGTGTATTCTTGCCACCTCTTGTTAATATCTTCTGCTTCTGTTAGGTCCATACCATTTCTGTCCTTTATTGAGCCCATCTTTGCATGAAATGTTCCCTTGGTATCTCTAATTTTCTTGAAGAGATCTCTGGTCTTTCCCATTCTGTTGTTTTCCTCTATTTCTTTGCATTGATCGCTGAGGAAGGCTTTCTTATCTCTCCTTGCTATTCTTTGGAACTCTGCATTCAGATGCTTATATCTTTCCTTTTCTCCTCTGCTTTTCGCTTCTTTTCTTTTCAGAACTATTTGTAAGGCTTCCTCAGACAGCTGTTTTGCCTTTTTGCATTTCTTTTTCTTGGGGATGGTCTTGATCCCTGTCTCCTGTACAATGTCACAAACCTCCGTCCATAGTTCATCAGGCACTCTGTCTATCAGATCTAGTCCCTTGAATCTATTTCTCACTTCCACTGTATAATCATAAGGGATTTGATTTAGGTCATACCTGAATGGTCTAGTGGTTTTCCCTACTTTCTTCAACTTCAGTCTGAATTTGGCAATAAGGAGTTCATGATCTTAGCCACAGTCAGCTCCCAGTCTTGTTTTTGCTGACTGTATAGAGCTTGTCCATCTTTGGCTGCAAAGAATATAATCAGTCTGATTTCGGTGTTGGCCATCTGATGATGTCCATGTGTAGAGTCTTCTCTTGTGTTGTTGGAAGAAGTTTGCTATGACCAGTGCATTTTCTTGGCAAAACTCTATTAGCCTTTGCCCTGCTTTATTCCATATTCCAAGGCCAAATTTGCATGTTACCCCAGGTGTTTCTTGACTTCCTACTTTTGCATTCCAGTCCCCTATAATGAAAAGGACATCTTTTTTGGGTGTTCGTTCTAAAAGGTCTTGTAGGTCTTCTTAGAACCATTCAACTTCAGCTTCTTCAGTGTTACTGGTTGGGGCATAGACTTGCTTCACTGTGATATTGAAGGGTTTGGCTTGGAAACAAACAGAGATCATTCTGTCATTTTTGAGATTTGTTGACCATGATGGCTACTCCATTTCTTCTGAGGGATTCCTGCCCACAGTAGTAGATATAATGGTCAATACTCTCTTAGCAAATTTAAATTATACAATATGGTATTATTAATTATAATTATCATACATTAGATCACCAGACTTTAGTCATCATACGACTGAAAGTTTGTATTCTTTTATCAACTTCTCACCATTCCCCAACCTCCTCCCCTCTTCAAAATCACCAAACTACTTTGATATTATGAGTTCAACTTTTTTTTATTTCACTTATAAATGGTACCATGCACTATTTGTCTTTCTCTGTTCAGCCCATTTCACTTTGCAAAATATGCTCCAGTTTCATCTATTTTGTATTAAATAATAGGATTTCCTCTTTTTTAAGGCTGAATAATATTTCATTGTATATATAAGTTCAATTCAGTTTAATTGCTCAGTCGTGTCCGACTCTTTGCGACCCCATAAACTGCAGCACGTCAGGCCTCCCTGTTCATCACCAACTCCCGGAGTCCACCCAGACCCATATCCATTGAGTTGGTGATGCCATCCAACCATCTCATCCATCCATATATATAATTTTAAATAATGCTGCAACGATATAGTTATCTTTCAAGGTAATGATTTTGTTTCCTTATACCCATAAATGCGATTGGTGAATCATATAATTATTTTTATTTTTAATTTCTTGAAGGAAAATTCATATTGTTTTCCTAGATGATCCTGCTATTAATGCAGGAAATCACTTGTCTAATAGTTGCCATTCATTGAATTATTAGCATTTATGCTTAGAAATTAATAACACCTCAGTTAATTCTCACAAGCACCTAGAAGGGGTTATCACTATCCTTACAGAATAAATGAGGAAACCAAGACTCAGGGGGATTCCATACATTTCTTAAGGTCACATATCTGGTAAGTGATAGAGCCAGAATTTGAATGCACCATGTACCTATTCCTTATATTTAAGGTTTCTTCAAGGGCAAAGACATACTGTAGTTTTGGTGTAATGAAGTTTCCCGGTTGAATTTTGTACAGAGTCTGGCAGGTATAATGAATAGGCATTTCTCTTACAGTGAGAGTTTTCACAATACAAGTAGGATATATTGAGGTAGAGTAATTAGAGACATGATTTGTATTACATGCAGCTGTTGGCTATACATCAGTTGCAGGAGAAAGGTTGTTATTCATGTAGCTTTGGGAACACATGCATGTTTGTTTTTAGTGGCTGGCTGTTCATTTGGCAGCTTATTCTTGCTTATTCTTGTGGTTCTTTTCTGGCAGCTATGAACTGTGCCGTTTATTTTGAATCTGTGTTTTTGAAAATACCATCTTATTAAAATTTTCCGCCTTACTTCTCATTTTATAATAACAGATCTAACATCTCTTTTATTTTGATCTAGTCTTATATGCTGTTTAGGATTTGCCTAGTGATGATTTTATCAACTAATATAATCTTTCCTTTCAAAACCAAAATTATGTATGCACTGTAAATTCCTTTATTCCCCCTTGTTGCTAGGAACCTGAAACTCTGCAAACCCCCTTCCTTTTTACCCATTGAAATTGTTTGTATAATCATTTCTTAAATATTAATAACATTCATATGAATGCATATATTGTACAGTCACAGAAAAGAAGCTGTACTTCCAAAAAAATACATATCAGACACAGGAGAAAGACCTCATTTTTGTGAAGACCATGGAAGGTTCTTTTCAGAAATCTTTCTGAAAGTCACTAGGTTCAGAGATCTGGTGAAAACCTTATTCTAGTTCTTGTTTGTTAGGAAAAGAAAGTTTACCATGGCTTTGGAGTCTACTCAAAGAGTTAAATCTTGAGGTCTTCTTATCAGAGTCAAGGAAATATACCAGCTAAAACATTATAAAAAAAGGAATTTTTATGCTTTCCTTCTAAGAAGTTAATCAATGAACCTAGCTGAGTGAGAACCTCTCAATTTGAATGTGTAATTAATTGTGTATACTTCTCTTGAAGCAATGAATAAAATTGTGAAAGCCAGAATTATAAACATGAGGGCACTTGTAGTCATGCCCAGTCCCCTTGGCTTGTCTTATATCCCACAGATGCATCCCAGCAAACAGATCTACTTCTACTTGGAAAACATTGAGTACAGTGCCTAGTATCAACAAGACTATCTGAAGGACTTTGCTTTGGCCTTCAATGAAGAGTGTAATTATGAATAGAGAAGGGAAAAGGATGGTGGATAATTGCCTGTGGATTGTGATGGGAAGGGCAAGAAGAGGATCTCTGTTTTTTTAGGGTAGGCAAGTGTGAAATGTAATGACTGCTCTCAACATGCTGGCACACCACTATCACAACCGGAAGCATGTTGTAGAATAAAGAAAAAGCAACTATAGACATCACCCTTCCCTATGCTCTCTTCTGTTCATCAGTGAATGTCTCCTAGGTAATTTTATTCAGAAAGAATGTTCATCAAACTTGCAATACTTATTTTTGATGCCAAACATTCAGTGACATTCCTACCCAACCAGTTTTGCCCTGATCCTGTAGCCTGAGAGTAATTTCAAATGCCTCATTGCATGTCCCTCCTCTACAGTTAGACGTTTTGCTGAATCTCTTCTTCAAGGTCATTTTATCCAGCCTTCAGCACTTCTTTCCACACCTCATAGTTCCCAGCATTCCTGTATTTCAAAGTGCTAGAAAGTGTGTGAATGGCCATAACTGATAATCATAAATTGAAAGGAATGAAGAGAAAAAAGCAAGATAGTAGGTGTTCAAAAAATACTGGCTTAAGTCTTCTCATCCAATGGCCCTTTATACTTTACATGATCTCTTTTGATTAATACACTAACCCTGTAAGGAAGCCAGAACAGATGGCATTATCTGTATTTTAAGGATGAGGAAACAGAATCTCAAAGATATTATATGACTTCCCAAGGTCATTCAGCAAGGAAGTGTTTGGGTTTAAGACTTTAGTGAATTCTCCTATAAAGTCTGTGCTAAGTCGCTTCAGTCATGTCCGACTGTTCACAACCTTATGGACTGTAGCCCTCCAGGCTCCTCTGTACACGGTATTCTTTAGGCAAGAATACTGGAGTGCGTTGCCATGTCTTCCTTCAGGGGATCTTCCTAATGTAGGGATTGAACCTGCACCTCTTATGTCTCCTGCATTGGCAGGTGGGTTCTTTACCATTAGTGCCGCCTGGGAAGCCCCCTAATAAAGTAGACATCGAATATATGAAATAAGAAAGTGCAGTAAGCCAGTAAACCTTTGCTATAGGTTGTCATCATTCCTTGTGCTTATCTGTGTTTTATCTCTTAATTAATTCATTTAAGAAGTATTGATGTGGAGAAGGAAATGTGAACCCACTCCAATATTCTTGCCTGGGGAATTCTTTGGACAGAGGAGCCTGCTGGGCTACAGTCCATGGGGTGGCAAAAGAGTCAGATGTGACTTAGTGACTAAACAACAACAAGTCTTATACAGACATTTCATGAAAAACATAACTAAATCCCTATGTCACTACTAACAGTAAATTCTCAGTCAGTTCAGTCAGTTTAGTTGCTCAGTCATGTCTGACTCTGCAGTCCCATGGACTGCAGCACACCAGGCTTTCTCGTGCATCACCAACTCCTGAAGTTTGCTCAAATTCCTGTCCATCGAGTCCGTGATGCCATCCAACCATCTTATCCTCTGTCATCCCCTTCTCCTCCTGCCTTCAATCTTTCCCAGCATCAGGGTCTTTTCCAAAGAATCAGTTCTTTGCATCAGGTGGCCAAAGTGTTGGAGTTTCAGCTTCAGCATCAGTCCTACCAATGAATATTCAGAACTGATTTCCTGTACGATTGACTAGTTGGATATCCTTGCAGTCCAAGGGACTCTCAAGAGCTTTCTTCAACACCACAGTCCAAAAGCTTTCTTTATAGTTCAACTCTTAAATCCATACATGACTACTGGAAAAACCAAAGCTTTGACTAGATGGACCTTTGTTGGCAAAGTAGTGAATGAACAACAAACAATAAATTCTAATTGTACCTAATATTTAAAAGCTATATCATAAAAATTCTTGAAGAAAAAAGAAAAAGAAGTATTGATGGAGTGCCTATTATATGCTAAGCTCTACTCTGGGTGCCGAGAATACATCAGTGAATAAAAGAGACAAAAATTCCTGCCCTCTTAGAGTTTATGTCTTTGTTTATTGAGATATAAATGCCTGGTGACTTACTTATCATTACTAAAATAAGTTGATTAATGAACATACTGATTTAGTCAATATTTATTAACTGAGCAACTACAGTGTGCCAGGTACTGTGATAGGTGCTAGAAAAAATATAGTGGAGAGCAAAAACAGGCACAAATCTGACTCTTATAGTACTATGATTCATTAGAGGAAATAGCCAATAATCAAATCACGAGTGCTAAGTGCTAAGGAGATGTTCATGGTGGTTTAAGAACACATAAAGGGGGATTTGACCAAGTAAGGGAGGGCAGGGAAGGTTTTCCTAGAAAGTGATGATTGTGCTAAGATGAATAGTAGTTTAACTAGGGGAAACAGTGAGAAAATAGCATGCTAAAAGCTCTGTGATGACTAGAGGGACCTGTGGTAAAATTAACCTGAGGTAACTGTGGTGAAGTGCTTCCCTTGTGGCTCAGCTGGTAAAGAATTTGCAGAGGAAGATGGTGGAGTAGAAGGACATGTGCTCATCTACTCCTGCGAGAACTCCAAAATTACAACTCGCTGCTGAACAACCATTAACAGGAGAATGTTAGATCCCAACAAAAAAAGATACCCCATGCCAAGGGCAAAGGAGAAGCCCCAGCAAGATGGTAAGAGGGGCGAAATCACATTTAGAATCAAAGCCCATACCCGCCAGAGACACTCGGAAGGCCCAAACAAACCTTGTGCACACCAGGACTCAGAGAACCCATGAGACTGAGCCAGAACTGTGTCTGAGTCTCTCCTGTGGAGGTACATGTCAGCAGTGGCCTGCTGCAGGGCAGGGGCTCTGGGTGCAGCAGGCCTGGGTATGGCATAAGCCCTCTTGGAGGAGGTCGCCATTAACCCCACCACAGAGCCACCAGAACTTACAAGGACTAGGGAAACAGACTTTCAGAGGGAACAAACAAAGCCTTGTGCACACCAGGACCCAGGAGAGAGGAGCAATGATCCCACAAGAGACTGACCCAGACTTGCCTGTGAGCGTCCAGGAGTCTGCGGCAGAGGCGTGGGTTAGCAGTGGCCTGCTGCAGGGTCGGGGGCACTCGGTGCAGCAGTGCATACATGCGACCTTTTGAAGGAGGTCGCCATTATCTTCATTACCTCCACCATAGTTGGCCTCAGGTCAAACAACAGGGAGGGAACACAGCTGTGCCCAGAAAATTGGATTAAAGATTTACTGAGCATGGCCCCACCCATCAGAAAAAGACCCAATTTCCCCCTCAGTCAGTCTCCCATCAGGAAACTTCCATAAGCTTCTTATTCTTATCCATCAGAGGGCCAACAGAATGAAAACCACAATCACAGAAAACTAATCAAACTGATCCCATGGACCACAGACTTGTCTAACTCAATGAAACTATGAGCCATTTCATGTAGGGCCACCCAAGATGGATGGGTCATGCTGGAGAGTTATGACAAAATGTAGTCCACTTGAGAAGGAAATGGCAAGCCACTTCAGTATTCTTGCCTTGAGAACCCCATGAACAGTATGAAAAGGCAAAAAGATATGACACTGAAGATGATCTCTCCATGTCGGTAGGTGCCCAATATGCTACTGGAGATCAGTGGAGAAACAATTCTAGAAAAAAATGAAGAGACAGAGCCAAAGCAAAAATAATGCCCAGTTGTGGATGTGACTGGTGATGGAAGTAAAGTCCAATGCTATAAAGAACAATATTGCATAGGAACCTGCAATGTTAGGTCCATGAATCAAGGTAAATTGGAAGTGGTCAAACAGGAGATGGCAAGAGTGAACATTGACATTTTAGGAATCAGTGAACTAAAATGGACTAGAATGTGTGAAGTTAACTCAGATGACCATTTTATCTACTATGTGGGCAAAAATCTCTTAGAAGAAATGGAGTAGCCATCATAGTCAATGAAAGAGCCTGAAATGCAGTACTGGATGCAATCGCAAAAATGACAGAATGATCTCTGTTCGTTTCCAAGGCAAACCATTCAGTATCACAGTAATTCAAGTCTATGCCCTGACCAGTAATGCTGAAGAAGCTGAAGTTGAATGGTTCTAAGAAGACCTATAAGACCTTCTAGAACTAACACCCAAAAAAGATATCCTTTTCATTATAGGGTACTGGAATGCAAGGAAGTCAAGAGATACCTGGAGTAACAGGCAAATTTGGCCTTAGAGTACAAAAAGAAGCAGGTCAAAGGCTAAAAGAGTTTTGCCAAGAGAATGCACTGATCATAGCAAACACCCTCTTCCAAAAACACAAGAGAAGACTCTACACATGGACATCATCAGATGGTCAATACTGAAATCAGATTGACTATGTTCTTTGCAGCCAAAAATGGAGAAGCTCTATGGGGTCAGTAGAAACAAGACTGGGAGCTGACTGTGGCTCAGATCATGAACTCCTTATTGCCAAATTCAGACTGAAATGGAAGAAAGTAGGGAAAAACACTAGACCACAGTCAGGTATGATCTAAATCAAATCCCTTACGATTATATAGTGGAAGTGACAAATAGATTCAAGGGATTAGATCTGATAGAGTGCCTAAAGAACTATGTATGGAGGTTTGTCACATTGTACAGGAGGTAGTGATCAAGACCATCTCCAAGAAAAAGAAATGAAAAAAGGCAAAATGGTTGTCTGAGGAGGTCTTACAAATAGTTAAGAAAAGACAAGACATGAAAGGCAAAGGAGAAAAGGAAAGATATGCCCATTTGAATGCAGAGCTCCAAAGAATAGCAAGGAGAGAGATAAGAAAACCTTCCTCAGTGATCAATGCAAAGAAATAGAGGAAAACAATAGAATGGGAAAGACTAGAGATCTCTTCAAGAAAATGAGAGATACCAAAGGAATAATTCATGCAAAGATGGGCAGAATTAAGGACAGAAGTGGTATGGACCTAACAGAAGCTGAACATATTAAGAGGTGGTAAGATACACAGAAAAGCTATACAAAAAAATCTTCATGACCCAGATAATCACGATGGTGTGATCACCATCTGGATGATGTCTGGCTCTGGAATGACACCATTCCAGAGCCAGACATCCTGGAATGCAAAGTCAAGTCGGCCTTAGGAAGCATCACTACGAACAAAGCTGGTGGAGGTGATGGAATTCCAGGTGAGCTCTTTCAAATCCTGAAAGATGATGCTGTGAAAGCGCTGCACCCAGCATGTCAGCAAATGTGGAAAACTCAGCAGTGGCCACAGGACTGAAAAAAATCAGTTTTCATTCCAATCCCAAAGAAAAGCAATCCAAAGAATCCTCAAACTACAGCACAATTGCACTCATCTCACAAGAGTTCCAGAAAAACATCTACTTCTGCTTTATTGACTATGCCAAAGCCTTTGACTGTGTGGACCACACAAACTATGGCAAATTCTTCAAGAGATGGAAATACCAGATCACCTTACCTGCCTCCTGAGAAATCTGTATGCAGGACAAGAAGCAACAGTTAGAACTGAACATGGAAGAGCAGACTGGTTCCAAATTGGGAAAGGAGTACATCAAGACTGTATATTGTCACCCTGCTTATTTAACTTATATGCAGAGTACATCAGGTGAAATGCTGGACTGGATGAAGCTCCTGCTGGAATCAAGATTGCCAGGAGAAATATCAATAATCTCAGATATGCAGATGACACCACCCTTAAGACAGAAAGTGAAGAAGAACTAAAGAGCCTCTTAAAAAAGTGAAAGAGGAGAGTGAAAAAGTTGGCTTAAAACTCAACATTCGGAAAACTTAGAGCATGACATCCAGTCCCATCATTTCATGGCAAAAAGATGGGGAAATAATGAAAACAATGAGAGAGTTTATTTTTGGGGGCTCCAAAATCACTGCAGATGGTGACTGCATCCATGAAATTAAAAGATGCTTGCTCCTTGGAAGAAAAGCTATGACCAATCTAGACAGCATATTAAAAAGCAGATACATTAGTTTGTCAACAAAATCCATCTAGTTCAAGCTATGGTTTTTCCAGTAGTCATGAACAGATGTGAGATTTGGACTATAAAGAAGCTGAGCACCAAAAGAATTGATGCTTTTGAACTGTGGTTTTGGAGGAGACTCTTGAGAGTTCCTTGGACTGCAAGGAGATCCAACCAGTGAATCCTAAAAGAAATCAATCCTGAATATCCTTTGGAAGGACTGATGCTGAAGCTGAAACTCCAATCTTTTAGCCACCTGATACAAAGAACTGAGTCCTTGGAAAAGACCTGATCCTGGGAGGGATCGAGGGCAGGAGGAGAAGGGGATGACAGAGGATGAGATGGCTGGATGGCATCACTGACTCGATGGATGTGAGTTTGAGTGAACTCCAGGAGTTGGTGATGGACAGGGAAGCCTGGTGTGCTGCAGTCCCTGGGATCGCAAAGAATTGGACATGACTGCGTGACTGAACTGAACTGAACTGAACTGTGGTAATGCATGTAGAAAGACACCATACGAGTTTATATGCCTGAAGCACAAAGGAGGAAAAGAATTGATGAGGCTTGAGAAGTAGGTAGGAACAGGCCATGTAAGCTCTTATAGGTCATATTAAAGAGTTTGGTATTTATCTATTGAACAGCTAGAAGTAATTGATTTATTTTAAGCATAAGGAATGACAGGAAAAGGTTTGGGTTTTGAAAGAAATCACAGTTACTATACAGGCCACCCAGGAACATGGGTGGTCTAGTTACTAGGTTATGATAGTAGTCTATGCAGAGATGATGAAATGATAGCTTCTTGGACAAGGGTGGTGGCAGTGAAGATGGAGACAAGTGGATTATTCAAAGTAAAAATGACAGGCTCTAGTATTGGTTTGCAGCCAAAGATGGAGAAGCTCTATACAGTCAGCAAAAACAAGACCGGCTCAAATCATAAACTCCTTATTGCCAAATTCAGACTGAAATTGAAGAAAGTGGAGAAAACCACTAGACCATTCAGGTATGACCTAAATAAAATCCCTTATGATTATATTAGTGGAAGTGAGAAATAGATTCAAGGGACTAGATCTGATAGACAGAGTGCCTGATGAACTGTGGATGGAGGTTTGTGACATTGTACAGCAGACAGGAATCAAGACCATCCCCAAGAAAAAGAAATGCAAAAAAGCAAAATGGCTGTCTGAGGAGGCCTTACAAATAGCTGTGAAAAGAAGGGAAGCAAAAATCAAAGGGGAAAAGGAAAGATATGTCCATTTGAGTGAAGAGTTCCAAAGAATAGCAAGGAGAGATAAGAAAACCTTCCTCAGCAATCAATGCAAAGAAATAGAGGAAAACAGCAGAATGGGAAAGACTAGAGATCTCTTCAAGAAAATTAGAGATACCAAGGGAACATTTTATGCAAAGATGGGCTCAATAAAGGACAGAAATGGTAGGTACCTAACAGAAGCAGAAGATGTTAAGAAGAGATGGCATGAATACACAGAACTATACAAAAAAGATCTTCATGACCCAGATAATCATGATGGTGTAATCACTCCCCTAGAGCCAGACATCCTGGAATGTGAAGTCAAGTGGGCCTTAGAAAGCATCACTACGAACAAAGCTGGTGGAGGTGATGGAATTCCAGTTGAGCTCTTTCAAATCCTGAAAGATGATGCTGTGAAAGTGCTGCACCCAGCATGTCAGCAAATGTGGAAAACTCAGCAGTGGCCACAGGACTGAAAAAAATCAGTTTTCATTCCAATCCCAAAGAAAAGCAATCCAAAGAATGCTCAAACTAACGCACAAGTGTACTCATCTCACACGCTAGCAAAGTAATGCTTAAAATTCTCCGAGCCAGGCTTCAACAGTACCTGAACCATGAATTTCCAGTTGTTCAAGCTGGATTTATAAAAGGCAGAGGAACCAGAGATCAAATTGCCAACATCCGTTGGATCATAGAAAAAGCACAAGAATTCCAGGAAAACATCTACTTCTGCTTTATTGACTATGCCAAAGCCTTTGACTGTGTGGATCACAATAAACTGTGGGAAATTCTGAAAGAGATGGGAATACCAGACCACCTGACCTGCCTCCCAAGAAATCTGTATGCAGGTCAGGAAGCAACAGTTAGAACTGAACATGGAACATCAGACTGGTTCCAAATAGGAAAAGGAGTACGTCAAGGCTGTATATTGTCACTCTGTTTATTTAACTTATATGCAGAGTACATCATGAGAAATGCTGGGCTGGAAGAAGCACAAGCTGGAATCAAGATTGCCAGGAGAAATATCAATCACCTCAGATATGCAGACGACACCACCCTTATGGCAGAAAGTGAAGAAGAACTAAAGAGCCTCTTGATGAAAGTGAAAGAGGAGCATGAAAAAGTTGGCTTAAAGCTCAACATTCAGAAAACGAAGATCATGGCATCCGGTCCCATCACTTCATGGCAAATTGATGGGAAAACAATGGAAACAGTGGCTGACTTTATTTTTCTGGGCTCCAAAATCACTGAAGATTTTGATTGCAGCCATGAAATTAAAAGACGCTTACTCCTTGGAAGGAAAGTTATGATCAACCTAGATAGCATATTAAAAAGCAGAGACATCACTTTGTCCACAAAGGTCCGTCTAGTCAAGGCTATGGTTTTTCCAGTGGTCATGTACGGATGTGAGAGTTGGACTATAAAGAAAGCTGAGCACTGAAGAATTGATGCTTTTGAACTGTGGTGTTGGAGAAGACTCTTGAGAGTCCCTTGGACTGCAAGGAGATCCAGCCAGTCCATCCTAAAGGAGATCAGTCCTGGGTGTTCATTGGAAGGACTGATATTGAAGCCTTAACTCCAATATTTTGGTCACCTGATGCGAAGAGCTGGCTCATTTGAAAAGACCCTGATGAAGGGAAAGATTGAGAGCAGGAGGAGAAGGGGATGACAGAGGATGAGATGGTTGGATGGCATCACCGACTCGATGGACATGGGTTTGGGTGGACTCTGGGAGTTGGTGATGGACAGGGAGGCCTGGTGTGCTGTCATTCATGGGGTCGCAAAGAGTCGGACACAACTGAGCGACTGAACTGAACTGAAGTATTGGTTCGAACGTGGGTAGTGATGGAGAGGGTGTGTTAAAGATGACTTCCTTAAAGCTGAAGCTGAATCTTGTTCAGTGAAGTATCTCTGTCCTAGCACAATATTTGGCACATAGTGTTCTGTCTGCTAGCAGAACTGGAACTAATATAAACTCACATGACTCCCAATGTGATTTATTGCTCTTCCCCTCCTGTTGGAGTTTCACACTTTTGTGGTTTTAGTACACTTAGGTGAAGCAAGGTACTCATCACTGGGGTTGGTAAATGGCAAGAGGTAAGGTCAAAGTTGGGAACGGCAGGGGAAGGAGAGAAGAAATGGAATTATGAAAGATACTTTATCTTGGGTATTGCTGTTTTTTAGGAAAAGAGGCCATTTCTGTAATTTCCAGGGGATAACATATACAGTTAATTCCAAAATATATATATTCTAAATATATAATTCTAAAATATATATATTATATATGTATATATATATATATTATTGAGCACAGAACCTGGTGTCTATATTTTCAAATGCTTTCATTTGAATTTCTAATTTGAGCTTCACAGTAACCCTAAGAGATGAATAAGGCAATAATTATCGCCCTCATTTTCCAATAGAAGAAATTGTGTTTCAGAGAGATTTCATGTGCCACAACTATTGAATGGAACTTGAATCCATACCTTTGAATTACAAGTTCAACATACTTTTCACTGGACTATACCCGGTATAGACTTACTGTTTTTGATGCTGTTAAACTTGGAAGTAAATTTATTGCAGGAGTTTTGAAGATAACTTGTTGAAATTCTAGTGAGTCTGTAGAGACCTGATCATGATCAGAAATGTGAAATCATGTGCTATATTCATATTTGCCTTAAAGTTGATTTGGATTTTCAGAAATATCAGTTGATTCTCCCAAGCAGAGCACTTGTATGGTATGTTGTGAGTAAACCAGGTTTGCAAATAGCCTTGTGCAGAATAGATTATTTGGCTCTCACTCAAAGGTTTTAGATTCAGAAATCCTCTTTTATGCAGGTATAACTGCTAGGCGAAAGGACCAAGGTGACAGCAGCAGGAAACAAAGGGCTCTTTGGCAAGTTTTCTGTTTCCACAGACAATGCTTTGCCTTTCCATTCCCTTTCTCCTTTCTCCCAATGAGCTTTCTGTTGCAGAATGACCTTTCCCCTGGACAAGTCAGGCTGCTGTTCACCAGCTTCTGCTGCCTTCCAGGACTCATGGAAGTTGGAAGGACCTAGACATATTGTGATGAACTGTGCTGGTAAGTGTGTTAGCAACTCAATTTGCTACCACTGAGAGATCCACACATTTTAATTATGAGCTTAGTTTCCTAAGCTTTGAAATTATAGTATCTGCGTGTATCACTGGTTTGCAGGTTTAGAGATGTATTCTCATCTCAGTTTCCAAGAATTTATGTGCACAATTCCCATTAATGGGAGTTGGATATATAAATTGATGGGCATCAAAATGAAAATATATCCTTTAGTCTGAAGGATGAACTAACTACGTGTCTCTTTCCAGCTCTTTTTACTAGGTGATCTTTGGAATTTTAGGGGAAATTTTTGACCATCTGATAGTTAGATTGTGGGATAAGCCCTAAATCTAGCACAAAATCATTCTACTTTACCAGTTTTATAAAAATGATTTTCAATATATGCATAAAATATTTTTTGGTGCTTATTTTAGGAGATTCTCCAAATGCCTTATTAAAGCTAATTGTTTTATTATTTTAAATATAAAAACATTATAAAATACATTAAAGTTATTAATAATCACCATGGAATGTATTTTCATTCATTTAACTAACATTTACTGAATTGCTACTTTGAGGTTCTGTGCTAAGCTTTGGGAAAACTAAGATACAATGTCTCTTTAATGGGGAAGACATATATAAAAACAGTGACTATTGTTAATAATACTGTATTGTGTATTTGAAAGTTGCTAAGTGGAGAAGGCAATGGCACCCCACTCCAGTACTCTTGCCTGGAGAATCCCATGGATGGAGGAGCCTGGAAGGCTGCAGTCTATGGGGTCGCTGAGGGTCAGACACAACTGAGCGACTTCATTTTCACTTTTCACTTTCATGCATTGGAGAAGGAAATGGCAACCCACTCCAGTGTTCTTGCCTGGAGAATCCCAGGGACGGGGGAGCCTTGTGGGCTGCTGTCTATGGGGTCACACAGAGTCGGACACGACTGAAGCGACTTAGCAGCAAGTGTAGGTCTTGGAATTTCTCATCACAAGAATAAAACTTTTGAAGCTGTATCGTGACAGATGTTAACTAGACTCATTGTGGTAATGATTTCACAATATATACAAATATCAAAATATCATTTACACATCTGAAACTAAGGTAATGTTATATGTCAGTTATATCTCAATAAAAATTAAAAACAATAATAGGCTTTACAATACAAAGCTAATAACGAGAGTAAGCAAAGCGTTCTGAGGAGAATGAGGAGAGACATACTATCCAAAAAAATAGGAAAGGCTCCACACAGGATATACCATTTGAACCCAGTCTTGCAAGTTGAATAGGAATTCTCCGCAATGAGAGGTTGAGACAGGTCATAGAGGATAAGAACATTCCAGGCAGAAGAAGCTGAATATTCAAAGACTAAATGAAATTATACCAGGTATAGCAATATCCAAAGGGGACCAGAAAGAGAGGAATCTAAAGACAGATTGAGATTAGATTAAGAAAAGTGCCCTGAAGAACTATATTCAGTGGGGAGCAATGGTTATTTTTAAGAAGAGTTATGGAACTATCATATATTTTAAAAGTCTATTCTGAGGGCAGAGCAAAGAATGAATTGGCGTGAGAAAAGGTGATTTAACTGAAGTAATTGGGAGGCCATTAATTGAGTATCAGAATGGTTTGTTCTTTGGGATATATATGGAATATATATGTCTTTTGACTTTCTTGAGGGTGTCCTTTGAAGAACAAATATTTTTTTATTTTGATAGAGTTTAAAATTATCCATCTTTTCTTTTGTCACGTGGCACTTTGACATTGTATCTAAGAAACCACCACCTAATCCAGGGACATGAAATTTCATACTTATGTTTTCTTCTATGAGTTTTAGTTCTTGAAATCAGGTCTATGGTTTTTTTGAGTTCATTTTTATATATGATGTGAGGTAAGAGTTCAAATTCCTTCTTGTGCATGTGCATATATTTTTTTCCCAGCACTATTTCTTGAAAAGACTATTCTTTCTCCATTGAATTATCTTGTCATCCTCACCAGTAATCAGTAGATGTGGACTTATTTTGATACTCTCAATTCTGTTCCACTCGCCTAAATGTTTATCCTTATACCAGTACCACAATAGCTTGATTACTGTAGCTTTATTTTTTTAATTTATTTTTATTTATTGCTTATTCAAAAAAATTTTGTTTCAGATTGGATTATAGTTGATTAGCAATGTTTTATTAGTTTTGGGTGCACAGCAAAGTGATTCAGTTATACATATACATGTATGCATTCCTTTTCCAATTTTTTTCCTGTTTAGTCTATTGAACAGTATTCCTGTGTTGTACAGTAGGTCCTCTTTTAAGTATGGCAGAGTGCATTTATAGTAGATTTTGAAATCAGGAAGTAGATTCCTCTTAGTCCTTTTTTGCTCAAGATTGTTTCAACTATTCTGAGTTCCTTGAAACTTTATTTCCTTATGAATTTTAGGGTTGGCTTGTTAATTACTATAAAAAGGCAATCTGGAATTTTGATAGTGTTGAGTTGAATCTGTAGATCAATTTGGAGAGTATTGACATCCTGATGAAATTAAGTCCTTTGATCCGTGAACATGGGAAGTCTAATTTATTTAAGTCTTCTTTAGTTTCTTTCAACCAGAACTGCAAATTATTTGTGAATGAGATTGGAAGTCATTAGAGGGTTTTGAGCAGGGGAATGATATGATCTGACTTATGTTTTAAAAGACTGAGTGGGATGAATGGAGAAACCATTGACATATACATAGTGCCATGTATAAAATAGATAGCTGGTGAGAAGATGCTATATAACACAAGGAGCCCAGTCTGACACTCTGTGATGACCTAGGAGGGTAGGATGGAAGGAGCAGAGGGGAGGCTCAAGACAGGGAATATATGTATAATTATGACTGATTTGCAGTGTTGTACAGCAGAAACCAACACAGCATTGTAAAGCAGTTTTTCAATTAAAAAATAAATTGAAAAAGAAAAGAAATTACTTTGGCTGCCTTTTGTAGAATAAACTGTAGGAGAGGAAAGTAAAGGACAGAGACCATTTAGAAGGCTACAACAATAGGCTGTTAGGAAAATGGTGGCTTGGACTAGTGTAAATAGTAAGGAGTGTAAGATCTAGTGTCTATTTTAAGGCTAGACTGACAGGATTTATTTAAGAATTGGAAATAGGAGAAGAAGAAAGATGTCAAAAAGTGTTTAACTGGAAGGATGGAGTTTCCACTAAGATAAGGAAGACTGTAAGAGGAACATGTTCATGGTAATTGGGGCAGGGATCTATCAGGAGTTCAATTAAATGTGAATGTTAAGTGTTAGGTATGAAATGCCTATTAAACATTCAAGCTGAGATGTCAAATTGGCATTTGGTATATGAACATAGGAATTTAAGAATCCAAATAGTGTATACAGATGATGTTTAAAGTCCAGAATATAAGATATCATCTAGAGAAGGTGTCTAGATGGAGAAGAGATCTCAGGGCTGAACCTTGGGGACACAAGTGTTACGGGTTAGGGAGATGGGATGAATTCACCAAGAGACTAAAAGGAGAAATGAAGTAGGAGAAAAATCAAGAGATCATGATATCTTAAGAGTTACGTTTTTAGAAAGTGTTTCAAGAAGACAGACTGATCAAGTGTGTCAAATGCTGCTGATAGGTTGAATAAGATGAGCATTCATCATTGTATTTGTCTATATGAAGGTCATTGGTGACCTTAACAATATCTGTTTTGGTGAAGAGATGGGGACTTAGCTCATTTGTAGTAAACTTGAGAAAGAATGGAAACTGCATATAGACAACTCTTTAAGGAAATTTCCAAAGAGGGTAGAGAGATTTCCCTTTCATGTTACCTTGAAAAGGACATGCTATCAACCAGGCATTTTAAAAGAACTTCTACTCTAAAAAAATTTCAAACCTAGAGAAAAGTTGAAAGAATCTTAACAATGAATAACTATATATCCTTCACCTGCTGCTGCTGCTAAGTCGCTTCAGTCATGTCCGACTCTGTGCGACCCCATAGACAGCAGCCCACTAGGCTCCTCTGTCCCCGGGATTCTCCAGGCAAGAATACTGGAGTGGGCTGTCATTTCCTTCTCCAAGGCATGAAAGTGAAAAGTGAAAGTGAAGTCGCTCAGTTGTGCCCGACTCCTAGCGACCCCATGGACTGCAGCCCACCGGGCTCTTCCGTCCATGGGATTTTCCAGGCAAGAGTACTGGAGTGGGGTGCCATTGTCTTCTCCTAGATTCACTGATTTTGAATATCTTTCCACATTTGCTTTCTCTCTTCAAGTGGTTTGCTAAACCATATGAAAGTGACTTGCAGACATCATGACACTTTATCCATAAATACTTCAGCTTCATGTCCCAAGAAAATTAGTAATAATTCCACATTGTCTGATATTCAGTCATATTTATGTTCTCCCAAATATCTCAAAAGATCTTTTATATATATATATATATATACATGTATTTTTTTTAATCCAGAAGCCAATCAAGGTTTAAATGTTGCATACTGCTATGTCTCTTTAGTATCTATCTATAGAAAAGTCCTCCTGTTCTTCTAAAAATGATTTTTATTTTTTGAAAGTCCAGGCCAGTTGTCCTATGGAATGCTGCTACTGTGTGCGTGCTCACTTATGTCCGACCTTTTGCAACCCCATGGACTGTAGCCTGCCAGGTTCCTCTGTCCATTGGATTTTTCAGGCAAAAATACGGAGTGGGTTGCCATTTTCTCCTCCAGGGGATCTTCCCAACCCAGGGATCAAACCCACATCTCCTTCATCTCCTGCATTGGCAGGCAAATACTTTACCACTGTGCCACCTGGAATATCCTACATTTAATTGTTCAATGACAGATTTTATTTTCTTGGGCTCCAAAATCACTGTGGATAGTGATGCAGCCATGAAATTAACAGATGCTTGCTCCTTGGAAGGAAACCTGTCACAAACCCAGACAGTGTATTAAAAAGCAGAGACATCACTTTGCCAACAAGTCATATAGTCAAAACTGTGGTTTTTCCAGTAGTCACGTATGGATGTGAGAGTTGGACCATAAAGAAGACTGAGTGCCAAAGAATTGATGCTTTCAAATTGTGGTGCTGGAGAGGACTCTTGAGAGTCCCTTGGACTGCAAGGAGATCAAACCAGTCAATCCTAAAGGAAATCAGTCCTGAATATTCATTGAAAGGACTGATGCTGAAGCTGAAGCTCCAATACTTTGGCCACCTGATGCGAAGAGCTGAATCATTGAAATAGACACTGATGCTCCGAAAGACAGGCAGGAGGAGAAGGGGGTGGCAGAGGATGAGATGGTTAGATAGCATCACTGACTCAATGGACATGAGTTTGAGCAAACTTCAGGAGATAGTAGAGAATAGAGTAGCTTAGTGTGCTGCAGTTCATGGGGTCCCAAAGAGTCAGACACCACGTGACTGAACAACAAAATTGTTCTTGGTAGCTTGTTTCTTTTTTACATATATCCTATGAACTGAAAATTAAGTTTAAAGGCTTAATTAGATTTAGGTTAAATGTTTTTGGCAAAAATGCCTTAAGTTATATTGCATGCTTCATATGATATTTCATCAGGGGGCATATAATGTTAGGTTGTCCATTGTAATGATGCTAAATTTGATCCCTTAGTTAAAATGGTGATTGCCAGATTTCTTGATTATAAAGTAACATTTTCATTTTGTACTTTGTATTAAAAAGTCTGTGGATAATGTTCTAGTACTATGCAAATATCTCAAGGGAAGCCTTTTAAAAAATGAAAGTAATATAGCATGTTTATTCACTGATGGAAATGACAGAACATTAAAAAAAATTGATGATACAAGAGAAAGAAGAGATGATTCCTGGAGTATTGTTCTTGGATACATGAGAGAGATAATAGGATGCAGTGCACAGCTGAAGAACTAGACTTTGGAGAGATGCATAAACATTCTCCAAGGTATTTGGTGGGAAGTAGATGATATGAGTACAGATGAAGGGAGGATGGTATGCATGATGGTGGGAGCTTTTGGAATTTCCTTCCTAATTGGTTGTATTTATCACTAATTATATAGGGATTTTTTTCAGATGTAAACTCAATCAACTTTGGGGTTCCAGCCTTGCCCTTCTGTCTTCCTAGGGTGACACTAAGTCCTTTAGGGTCTGAATTTTCCATGGTCTAGGGAAAAGGGAGAATCTTTCATCATTAGTCATCTGCTTCAATATCTGTGGTCGTATCCCAATTCTCAGCTTATACAGTCCATGCCTATGGTACCTCCTTGTCCTTCAGGCCAACTGACCTTCTGGCAGCCATTTTGAGGTCAAGGAAGGTGTGGGAACTATCACAGATTCTTTCTTCCTACACTTGGTTGCGTTTCTGCTGAACTGTTGCCGCATATTTCTGGTACAGGGGTTTTGCTTATAAAACTTACGGTCTTTCCTTATGGTCTTTCTGTACTTTGCCCAGGAAGCAAAGTACAGATCTTTGTTCTTAGAATCTTCCAAGCTTGTATGACATGTCTATTGTCAATCCACACAGGGCAGACTTCCTTCTCGAAGACTCACATCAGTGCTAACTTCTTTGCTCTTATTTTCAACCATAGATCTTTCTTCAGCCTAACTTTCATAGATCCTCTCTCATTTTGCCTTCTTTACCATTCTGTTGTTTCGATTAGGACTTCATGCTCTGAGAACTTCATGACCCTAATTTTTCAAAGAAATTTTTTTTCTCTCAAAAAACAACTATACCAACAAAACAAAACATTTGTAGACTTTCAAGATTTCTATATCTGTCAGGGGATTAAGAGGTTTTTTTTTCAAACAAAGAGAACTTGACTCTGTTTGCTGGATTTTGCCTTCCCTTGAGTACATAAGTGTTAGCGTCAAGGTTTCGTTTTAATGGTAGAGAATAAAGGAATTTCTGAGAACAAAAAAATCATTGAGTAATATTTAAAATGTTATTCCACACATGCATTGTTCAGACATGTATTTTCCCACAGTTAGACTCTGTTGTGGTGTATTAATCAGAATATTGAATCTTTACCTTTAAAAGACCTAACGAAGCATTGCAGAGTGTCTTAGGTGACAATGACAGAACAGGAAGTTAAACTCTGAAAAGAATTCAAATTGGGATTTAAGGTGGAAAGGAAGATGCTCTGCTTATATATACTTTACTGATTTTTAATCACTGTTGGTCTGTAGAGTGGCAAATATGGAAGGGATGTTTTGAAATGTCATAAATTCACCAAGAAATGGACAGAGTTCTTTTGAGACCACATTTTATTCTGGTTCTTCTAAAACAGAGAAAGCCAAAGTCATAACACTCTTCTGATTTGCTGAGGAAAACGACCAAACTCACCATTTGATTCTGTTAATCCTTTTATTATGTACCTAAGTGATGTGACTCAATGTCATATTAATTTCAAAATATGGACCATCCTATTTATGTGATTTTTTTTTGCAGGCAAGAAGAAATAAATTCTGGGTTTAAGGTCAGTTTAGTGATATTTTATTAAAAAAGAATAATGTCAGTGATTTGGGAGCTTGTTTTAGAGAGGGCACTGAAAAGTGACAATTCACTTTTAAATTTAGAGTGAAATTTCGGTATCATGTCTCTTCATACATAAATATTAGCTCTATCAGCATATTTATACATGCATATGATGTTACTGGTTATATTATACTTATGTGGTGGTATGTATTTGTCATAAGACATATTTATGTAGATGCCCTAAAGTTATGGAATCTTGGAGGACACTGGGAGTATAAATCAGTCCAGTGCTTCAAGATATGTTGCTGAATAGTGGAGCAGGTAGTCTCTCATAGAGAGTTCACTTGAATGTTCTGTCCTAGAGGCAGCGTTTGTTTCTTAGGTACCTGATTGATTTTAGGGTTGCTTCTTTTACTGCAGAAGCACTTGTAATACTACCTGGTTGAAAACGGTCAAAGCAACTTTTCTCAGGGTGTGTAAAACTGCTTATGTAAGGTCTTTTATAATGTATGTATACTGAAAGACACATTTGAGAGTGTCTATTATTTGTTCTTATATATGTATGTGCTTAAGATGAATGTCTCCAAAAATAGTTTGCATGTGCTGATTGTAAATACAACTTTTTGCTAGATGAAACACAGTTGTGGGTCGCAGCTTATACTTGAAACACCACCTCTCTTTTCTGTATCCATGTAAATCCTTTCCATCCCTGTAGGCACGGCTTCATCTTCTCAATGAAGCCTTCCCTGATTCTGTTAGTCCTCAGAGATTTCTCTTTCTTTGATCTCCAAGAGTGTTCTATCTGACTCACCTCTTTTTGGTTTTCCTCATTTAGGCTTTGTAACTAGTCCTGTTTGTATGGCTTTTTTTTTTTTTTTAAACTCTTTCTGCTTTTATATCATGTCTTTTCCACTGGATTGCAGACTCCCTGAGATCATAGACCATGTACAATAAGTATTCACATCTTCTTATACTGCTTAGCACGTGGTAAATACTCAAACCATATTTGTTGAGAGAATACATGAAGCAAATGTCAGTTTTGAGCACCACCACAGGACCATGTATAAAAGTGGCCTATGAACTAAGATTAGCATAAGGTACATTTTCAGAGGATCATGGATGCTCAGGATGAGAAGACACTTGAAGAGACTTTATCTTCAAGTTTATCCAGCACCCTGATGTGCAAATCTCCTCTTCAGGGCAGAGTTGTCTCCTTCAGATGGAACATCTCCCATGATTCAGAATGAATGCTTTAAGGAACATGGAATTTTCAGGTACCATAGTAAATTATTAAACATGGCAAATTTTCAGCCAAATTGTCTGGGTTCAAGTCCACTGCTCCTTATTAACTCTGTGGCTTTGGACACGTTCTTTAGTTTTAGGTTCTTCACCTAAAAAACTGGGATGATCATACAAACTCAGTCTTTTATTTGTAATTCTAAAACATATAATCTCTGAAAACCAAAAGATTTTGCTACTTATTTGCCCAGAAAATCTGCCCTGATCAAAACTAGAGAATGGCTATAAGGTTACTTATAGGTTTTTGTCTGCTTGTTAATTGGTGAATATTCATGTTTTAGTCATGAATAATCAGTCCTGAATATTCACTGAAGGACTGATGCTGAAGCTGAAGCTCCAATACTTTGGCCACGTGATGTGAAGAACTGACTTATTGGAATAGACGCTGATGCTGGAAAAGATTGAAGGCAGGAGGAGAAGGAGACGACAGAGGATGAGATAGTTGGATGGCATCACTGACTCAAAGGATTTGAGTTTGAGCAAGCTGCAGGAGTTAGTGAAGGACAGCAAAGCCTGGCGTGCTTCAGTCCATGGGGTTGCAAAGAGTCAGATATGACTGAGCGACTGAACTGAACTTATTCATATTCCTCTGCAAAAATAATAATGTTTTTGGCTATGAGGTACTGCCCCAAATCCTGCTCCATATAGTTTATGTTCTCTATTATAATTTTCCAAAAAGTTCTGAATGCCGAAATGTATTTAGCCTTCAAGCAGGCCAGGTAAGGAGTTGTGGACCTGTATTACTTAGTCGTAAGATTGGAGGAGGAAATGGCAACCCACTCCAGTATTCTTGCCTGGAGAATCCCAGGGATGGGGGAGCCTGGTGGGCTGCCGTCTACGGGGTCTCACAGAGTCCGACACGACTGAAGTGACTTAACAGCAAGATTGTGATGAGGATTAAATGATATAATAGATGGGAAACATTTAGCACAGTGTTTTGCATACAATAAGCCCTTAATAAAAGTAATAATAATAAATGTCAGATAATGTTATTGGTATTTACATTTTATACTATAATCACACCAGACATTTTGGAAAAGTTAAGTTTCTTTCTGTTGCCATTTTGTGTTTGTTATCCATCAAAGTATGTCTACTTTTTCTTACTGCCTAGTGAATAAATGATTTCCCCAGAGGGTAGACTTTGAAACATCTTTAAAAATAGAATTATACTCATGATTGAATTTTTATTATTGACTCCTTCTTTCAGAAGATTCCTTGGGAATGTGTTCATTCTTAATCATTTGTCTGTGGACTCACTCAACAAAAGCATATTGGGCAGTTTGTTAGGTGCTGGTGATGTGACAATAAACAAATAGACATTGTCCCTACCTTCCTACAGCTTACAGTCTAGTGGAAGCTAATTAATGTTATTTTTTGTCATTTGTTCTTTTGTCTGGTCAATAAATTATTGAGTACTTATTTTATACCAGACAGTGTTCTAGGCACAGGGCATACAGGCACTTACCAAAGTAGACAAGGTCCCAGCCACCATAAAGTTTATTTTTTACTGGGGAGAGATAGGTAGTAAACAAACTGTTGTTGTTGTTTAGTTGCTAAGTTGTGTCCAACTCTTTGTGAGCCCATAGACTGTACCCCATCAGGCTCCTCTGTCCATGGGATTTCCGAGGCAGGAATACTGGAGTAGGTTGCCATTTCCTTCTCCAGGGGATCTTCCTGACCCAGGGATCAAACCCACATCTCCTGCATTGGCACACTCTTTACCACTGAGCCACCTGGGAACCCCTAGTAAACAAATAGACAAACAAATAACACAATATTTTCAGATGATGATAAATTCAATGAAGGAAATAGGGTAGACTGATGTGAGACTGACTTGGTATATTTGAGGGTGGAGCTACTTTAGATGGGTTAGTCAGAGAAGGCGTGGTGAGGAAATGTTTGAACCAAGACCATGTATTAGATATAGATTTGACCGACTATCAGAAATAATGGAGGCTTAAAACATGATGGTTAATTTTTTTCTAACCAAATTTTTGGTAGTTCTGCCTCACCAAAAGTTATCTTGGGCTTCTGTATCCTCTATCTTGTTGTTCTACCATCCCTTGAGTGTCATACAAATGGTTCCAAAATTGCCAACCACTAGCTCCATCCGTGAACTTCCAGATGTTCAAGCTGGTTTTAGAAAAGGCAGAGGAACCAGAGATCAAATTGCTGACATCTGTTGGATCATCAAAAAAGCCAGAGAGTTTCAGAAAAACATCTCTTTCTGCTTTATTGACTATGCCAAAGCCTTTGACTGTGTGGATCACAATAAACTGTGGAAAATTCTGAAGGAGATGGGAATACCAGACCACCTGACTTGCCCTTGAGAAACCTATATGCAGGTCAGGAAGCAACAGTTAGAACTGGACATGGAACAACAGACTGGTTCCAAATAGGAAAAGGAGTACGTCAAGGCTGTATATTGTCACCCTGCTTATTTAACTTCTATGCAGAGTACATCATGAGAAACACTGGGCTGGAGGAAGCACAGGCTGGAATCAAGATTGCCAGGAGAAATATCAATCACCTCAGATATGCAGATGACACCACTCTTATGGCAGAAAGTGAAGAAGAACTAAAGAGCCTCTTGATGAAAGTGAAAGAGGAGAGTGAAAAAGTTGGCTTAAAGCTCAACATTCAGAAAACTAAGATCATGGCATCTAGTCCCATCACTTCATGGCAAATAGATGGGGAAACAGTGGAAACAGTGTCAGACTTTATTTTTGGGGGCTCCAAAATCATTGCAGATGGTGATTGCAACCATTAAATTAAAAGATGATTACTCCTTGGAAGGAAAGTTATGACCAGCCTGCTGCTGCTGCTGCTAAGTTGCTTCAGTCGTGTCCGACTCTGTGTGATCCCATAGACGGCAGCCCACCAGGCTCCCTGGTCCCTGGGATTCTCCGGGCAATAACACTGGAGTGGGTTGCCATTTCCTTCTCCAATGCATGAAAGTGAAAAGTGAAAGTGAAGTCGCTCAGTCGCGTCTGACTCTTAGCGACCCCATGGACTGCAGCCCACCAGGCTCCTCCATCCATGGGATTTTCCAGGCAAGAGTACTGGAGTGGGGTGCCATTGCCTTCTCATGACCAATCTAGACAACATATTAAAAAGCAGAGACTTTACTTTGTCAACAAAGGTCCATCTAGTCAAGGCTATGGTTTTTCCAGTAGCCCTGTATGGATGTGAGAGTTGAACTATAAAGAAAGCTGAATGCCAAAGAACTGATGCTTTTGAACTGTGGTGTTGGAGAAGACTCTTGAGAGTCCCTTGGACTGCAAGAAGATCCAACAAGTTCATCCTAAAGAAGATCAGTCCTGGGTGTTCATTGGAAGGACTGGTGTTGAAGCTGAAACTCCAATACTTTGGCCACCTGATGCAAAGAGCTGACTCATTTGAGAAGACTCTGATGCTGGGAAAGATTGAGGGCAGCAAGAGAAGGGCACGACAGAGAATGAGATGGTTGGATGGCATCACCGACTCAATGGACATGGGTTTGGGTAAACTCTGGGAGGTGGTGATGGACAGGGAGGCCTGGCATGCTGTGGTTCATGGGGTCACAAAGAGTCAGACATGACTGAGTGACTGAACTGAACTGAGGTCCATCCTCTCACCATTGGGAAGGGAAAAGAGAGAAGAAAGAGGACATCCCTTAATCAAAATGTATCCCCTATAAGGAAGTCACCCCCAAATTGAATACATCATTTTTGTTATACCCCATTCAGCTGGTAAAGAATCCACCTGCAATTCAGAGACCTCACTTCAACTCCTGGGTTAGGAAGATCCATTGGAGAGGGAATAAGATGTTACCCACTCCAATATTCTTGGGCTTACCTGGTGGCTTTGCTGGTAAAGAATTCACCTGCAATATGGGAGACTTAGTTTCAATCCCTAGGTTGGGAAGATCCCCTGGAGAAGGGAACGGCTACCCATTCCAGCATTCTGGCCTGGAGAACTCATGGACTGTATAGTGGCAAAGAGTCAGACAATACTGAGGGGCTTTCACTTTCACTTTCATTGGCCAGAACAGTCACAGGGTGACAGCTAATTGCCCACCATGAAATTTCGTTTTTTCTTAAGGGAATCATGTACTTAGCTAGACATCCTGTTACTATGGCAGAAGAGGAGAATGGGTATTGGAGGACTAGCCACATCTGCCACAGACCTGAATAATTAAATGGAGCCTGGGGAAGAACATCTACGGCAATAACATTCTGAGCAGGACGAATAGAATTTCAAAGACTCTGAGAGGAGGTAGATTTTCCATTAAGATAAATGACACTTAAGTATCAGGGCCCTCCACTTGCCTCAGTCCCTTCCAGTGTCCTGCACTTAATTTTATGTAATTAATCCAAAATCGAATAAGCTTAGGCCCTACAAAACATTGATCAGTCTCTTTCCCTGAGCAAGGAAAGTGACTGGCAAATTAGGAAATGAAAGAGACCAGTATGTGTGGAGCAGAGTAAGAGAGAGAGAGAGAACTAAATGAGATGGAGGAGATAAATGGGGACCAGTCCGTATAGGATGTTATATGGAAAGAACGTTAGATTTTATTTTAATGTAATGGGAAACCATTGCAGAATTTTAATAAAGGAGAAATGAAATTTGATTTATGTTTACCTTGAAGGAGACACATGAGAGAATGTTCACTGAAAAATTTAAAACGATCTAATGTACATCAATAGAGAATGGATTAACAAATTGTGGTATATTTATAAGGGGAATATTTTAGAGTAATGAGAATGAATAAGTTGTATCAGTGTTGCTGCTGCTGCTGCTAAGTCGCTTCAGTCATGTCCGACTCTGTGCGACCCCATAGACGGCAGCCCACCAGGCTCCCCCATCTCTGGGATTCTCCAGGCAAGAACACTGGAGCGGGTTGCCATTTCCTTCTCCAATGCATGAAACTGAAAAGTGAAAGTGAAGTCGCTCAGTCGTGTCCAACTCTTAGCGACCCCATGGACTGCAGCATACCAGGCTCCTCCATCCATGGGATTTTCCAGGCAAGAATACTGGAGTGGGGTGCCATTGCCTTCTCTGGGTATCAATGTTAGTGAAACTCAAAAATATGATGTTGAGCAAAAGAAAAAAGCAGATGATATATGATAACCAGTATAATTTCCTTTACATATGATTTTATGTATATAAAGTGTTAAAGCATTCAAATCAACATATTCCTAAGGAAACAAACTGTAGAAAGGACTGGAAGTTGCCTAACCAATATTGTTTCTCCTTCCTTCATAGTAGCATAACCGTACTTTTATTGTGGTGAGAATGTGTCCAAGTAAAAAACTACATTTTTAAGCTTCTCTTGCAGCTATGTAGGTTGTTATATGATTCTGAAAAATAGGAGAAAAGTGGAAATTGTTGGATAGGGCTCTTGGGAAAGATCCTTAAAAGGAAGAAAGAGTCAGCTGACATGTGCCCTTTTGTCACTGGCCTTATCCTCTTGCATTGGAAATGGGTCACAATGATTGGAGCTGGAGTAATCATATTGCTACCATTATGGGAAAAATCAGGAGAATCCCAAAAAGTTTGACCTTGACACCAAACCAGCTTCACTGTCTCAACTGCCTACCCCAGGTTTCTCAGTTGTATGAGAAAAAACAAACAAACAAACATCCATTTCTCTTTGTACCATTGTTATTTGGATTTTCTTTTACATGCAGCTGAACTTAATCCTAATTGATATGCATGAATCTAAATATTTAATAAAAATAAAATCCCATCCATAAAAATGAGAATCACTAAATTGACTAAATTCAGAACATTTATTACCTCTGGAGTGGGAATAATGAGAATGGAATATGTACACAGGTCCTTCAGTTATATTTTATTTTTTAAAGAAAAAGAGCCGAAGCAAATATGACACAATGTTAATATTTTTAAAAGGTGGGTGGTTGACCCATTGGTATTCATTAACCTTGGCCGAGAAAGAATGGAGACATAGAAGTCGAGGTTCTTGTCGCAATACAGGTGAGAGATGGTGATGGTTTGGATTAGACTAGAAAATGAAAATCTGTATTTGGAATATAGTTGGGGGGTAGAACCTACAGGATTTCATGTTAAACTGGATAGGAGTTGTGAAAGAATGAAGAAACTCAAGAATGACCAATGTTTCGTTCTAAGCAACTGAGTAGATAGTGGTGCCACTTACTGAGGCAAGGATGGTGGGAGGAGGAGCAAGTTCAGGAAGGGTGACAATGAAGAGCCTCATTTGGGATAGTAAACACTGAGATGTGTGAGTGCGAATATCAAATAGGCAACTCGATACAGGGAACTGCAATTCTAGGGCTCATTTAAGGCGTTCCAGAAGATGGAATCAGATGGTGCATCCACGTGGAGTCTTGTTCATTATTTCCCCTTTAACTTCTCTGATGCAGATTTGGAACTTGGAAGAAGAAATGGCTTCTGGTAGGGCAAAGTCATTTGTGACAGAGTTCAGGTAGTTCTCTGTAAGGCCCAGGTGGCTCAGACAGTAAATGCTCTGTAAGGCCTGCCATCCTCTTTCTCAA